>NC_082663.1:56355000-61355000 GCF_025265405.1 Mesoplodon densirostris
TTGCAGGATATTGGGTAGGTTACCATATTAGTTTTCTATTACTGTGTAATAATTTACCACAAACTTAGCAGCTTAACAGTACCCATTTATTATTTCACAATGATGTAGGTCAAAAGTCCAGGTGGGCTTGACTGGGTTCTCTGCTCAGGGTATCATAAGGCCAAAATCAATGTGTCCTTTGGGCTGGGCTCTTATCAGGAGACTCTGGGAAAGAATATGTTTCCAAGTTCATTCTGGTTATTGGCAGAATTTGGCTCCTTGTAGTTGTAAGACTGAGGTCCCCATTTTCTTGCCAGTTGCAACCAGGGATTTCTCTCAGCTCTTAGAAGCCTCTCTCAGACCCTTTCCAAGTGACTCCCTACATTTTCAAGTCAGTAGTGACACATCAAATTCCCCTTGTCCTTAGACTATTTGATCTACTCTTCTACAACCACCCAGAGAAAAGTATCTGCTTTTAAAAAGCTCATATAGGTTAGACCCACCTGGATCATCTCTATATCTTAAATTCATCTTGTTGGTAACACTAATTATATCTGCAACATCTCTATTTCCATATATCACAACATAACCATGGGGGTAACACCAAGGGGCAAAAACATGGAAGCCATATTAGGATTCTGCTGGCCAGAAGTACTCAGAAGGGTCTTGTTTCACTAGTGGGGTAAAACTAGCCCTCCACTAAATGCTGCCCTTATGCAGATTAACACAGTTTAAAAGCAAGACCCAAAAGGATCAAACTGTTTCCAAGTTACTTAACCATATCCCAGAACAAAACTAAGAGTACCTATAGGAACACAGAAATATCTAGCAGTCAAAAGAATAAAATTGACAATGTTTAGCATATACTAAAAAAATTACCAAGTATGCAAAGCAGCAGGAATGTGTGACTTATAATGAGGAGATAAATCAAACAATCAAAACCAACTCAGCACTGACAGCAATAATAAAATTAAAGACAAACATCTTTACATAGTGATTATATCCATATTCATATGCCCAAAAAGCTGCAGGGAAGATGGACCTGCAGAAATATGAAAGACATATATTAAAAGACTCACAATGATCTCTTAAAGATGAAAAATACACTAGGTGGGATTGATGTCAAATTAGACACTGCAAAAGAAAACTGGAAGACATCGCAATAGAAACTATCCAAAATAAAACACACAAAGGAAATTTTTTTAAAAAGAATAAAAATAAATGAATAGAACATTCATGAGATGTAGGCAATTTCAAGTACCTAACATATGTATAATTGGAATCCTCAAAGGGCGACAGAAACAATTTAGGAAATAATAGCTGAAATACTTCCGAATTTGTTAAAAAACTATATACCCACAGGTCCAAGAAACTCAAGCAACCCCAAGCACAAGATGTATGAAGAAAACTGTTCCAAGGCACAGCATAATCAAATTGCTCAAACTCAGTGACAAAAAGAAAACCTTAAAAGCAGCCACATAAAAAGTCGTCATGATATGTACAGAGGAACAAAGATAAGGATTAAAGCATATTTCTCATCAAAACAAGGCAAATGAGAAGATAGTGGAACGTCTTTAAAGTACTGAAAAAATAACTGTCAACATAGAATTCTATACCCAGCAAAATCTTTTAAAAATGAAGGTGAAATACTTTTTCTGATATACAACAGCTGAAAGAATCCATCACCATCAGACCTGCACAACAAGAAATATTAAAGGAAATATTTCTGTCACAAGGAAAATGATATCAAATAGAAATATGTTTCTATACAAAGGAATGAAAAACATCAGAAAGGTAACTGCACGAGTAAATATGATTTATTTATTATTATTGGAACATCTTTAAAAGATAATTGGTTGTTCAAAACAGGAATTGGAAAACCTTTTTCTGAAAAGGGTCAGCAAGTAAATATTTTAGGCAGTGTGAGCTGTACAATCTCTGTGACAACTACTCAACTCTCCTGTTATATTATGAAAGCACCCATAAAAAGCATGTAAATAAATTGGTATGGGTGTGTTACAGTAAAAACTTTATTTACCCTTAACAGGTGGCAGGCTGGTTTGGCTATTGGGTCTTAGTTTGCCAATCCCTGATTTAAAGAAAAAATGATAATAATGTAGTATAAGATTTATGATACATGTAGAAGTAAAAGGTGTGGCAATTGCAGATTAAAGTCCAGAAGGTGAGAACTGGACATATATTACTATAAAGTTCTTATACTATATGTGAAGCATAAAATGTTACTTGATGCAGACTGTGCTGAGTTAACAATTTAAGTGTACTATTAATACTATTGCAACTGCTAACATAATAAAGAGTAATAGTTAATACGCCAATAAAGAAAATAAAATAGAATTGTAAAATACACTTCAAAAGAAATCAGTGCAAAGGAGAAAGAGAAAAAAGAAAAAGTGGGATAAACAGAAAACAAGAGCAAGACAATATAACACACTGATTAAAATATCAAAGACAATAATGGAAGAGGGAAAAACACACCAGAACAGATGGGTAATATTAGTGCAGAGATGAAAACTGTAAGAAAAGAATCAAAGACAAATGCTAGAAAGAAAACACAATCAGAGATTTAAAATGCCTTTCACATGCCCATCAGTAGACTTGACCACAGCTGAAAAAGTCAGTGACCTTGAAGATAAGTCAATAGAAATAACTCAAATAAAAGCACAAAGAAAAAATAGTGAAAAAAAAGAGCATCTAAGAGCTGTAGAATAAATGTCAAATGGTCTAATAAACTTAATGACAGAATCCAAACCACAGATTCCAGAAGCTCAGAAAACATCAAGTGAGATATTCGAACTATGAAAACAATACCAATAAAGAGAAAATCTTGGAGGCAGCTAGAAGAAAAAAGCCATAGTAAGTACAAAGAAACAAAGATAAGAATGAGAGCAGACTTTTCATTAGAAACCATGTACGCCAAAAGACAACGCAGTAATGTCTTTAAAATGCTGATTCAGAACTCTAAAACCCAGAGAAAAGAGTTTTCAAAGAGGACGGAGGAAATGATGAAATTCTCATACAAACAAAAGCTCAGCTAATTCATTGCCATTAGATCTTCACTACAATAAATGGTAAAGGAAGTTCTTCAGGAAGAAGATGTAAAATACCAACCTGAAAGCTGAATCTACACAAAGAAATTAAGAACTTTGTAAATCGAATAAATGAAGGCAAAAATAAAATTTACTTCTTAAATATTGCTTGCAAAGGTAACTATCTAAAGCAAAAGGAGTGGGAATATATTGTGTGTTTAAAGCATATATAAAAGTAAACTGTGTATGTTAACAATGACTCAAAGGATGGGGAGGAGGAACTGAGAATATACTTTTACAAGGTCTTTATGGACAGGTAAAATGTTATAACATTGCTTGACTTCTGATTAATTAAATATGTTTACTGTAAATCCTAGGGCAGAAACTAGAAAGGATTTTTTTTAAAGAAGTGACATAAATAAGAAATCAGTAGTGGAGATGAGATAGAGGCAAAAAAATAGTCAATCAAAAAAAGAAGCAAGGGCTTCCCTGGTGGCACAGTGGTTGAGAGTCCGCCTGCCGATGCAGGGGACACGGGTTCGTGCCCCAGTCCGGGAAGATCCCACGTGCCGTGGAGCGGCTGAGCCCGTGAGCCATGGCCACTGAGCCTGCATGTCCGGAACCTGTGTTCCACAACAGGAGAGGCCACAACAGTGAGAGGCCCGCGTACCACAAAAAAAAAAAAAAAAAAAAAAAAAAAAGAATAAATGATACAAATGGGAAACATTTAGCAGGAAGGTAGATTTAAAACTGACCATATTAATAGTAACATTAAATGTAAACTAAACACATCAATGAAAAGACAGAGATTATCCAATTAGACAAAAATTAAACTAGACACAACTATATACTTTCTACAAAAATCAACTTTAAATATAAACTAATAGCTAGGTTAAAAGTAAAATAATGGAAACAGATATGACATAAAAACACTAATAAAAAGAAACCCAGAAAACTAGACTCTTGGTGGTGATCATGCTGTAGTGTATTCAGAAGACAAATTATAATGTTGTATACATGAAACATATAATGTTTTAAACCAATGTTACCTCAATAAAAGTAATTATACTTTGTGGGGAAAAAGAAGAAAGCTATATTGATATCAGGAAAAATAGACTTAAGAATGAGAAATATTACAGGGGATAAACTGGGACAATAAATAATGACAAAGAAGTCAATTCTCCACAAAGACATAACAATCCTAAATATGTATCCATCTGACAATGGGATTTTAAAATACATAAAGAAGAAATAGACAAACCTACAATCATATTTGAAGTTTCAACACTTCTCTTGCAGTAATTGTTACAAAAAGTGGACAGAAAAGTAAGGATATAGAAGAGACTAACAACACAACCAACCAACCTGACTTAATTGACATTTATAGATCACTCCATCCAACAACAGCAGAACACACATTCTTCTCAAGTGCACAGGGAATATTCATCAAGATAGATCATATTCTGTGCCATAGAAGAAACACTAACAAATTCAAAAGAATAGCAGTTGTACAACTTATATTTTTTGAACATAGTGAAATTAAAATAGAAATCAAAAACAGAATATCCGGAAAATTCACAAATATTTGGAAATTAAACAACAAACTTCTAAGTAACCCATGAATCAATGAAGTCTCAAGAGAAATTTTGAAATATTCTGAACTTAATGAAGAAAAAAAATAACAAAATTTAAAAATTAAACATACACCTACCATACAACCCAGACATTTCATTCTCATTTACCCACAAGAAAAAGAAAGAAAACTATGTCCATCCAATGACTTCTCCATGAATGTCCTTAAAATTTTTATTTGTAATTGCCAAAATTTTGAAACAACCCAAGTATCTATCAAAAGGTAAATATATAAATTTTGGTATATCCATATAACAGAATACTACTTGCAATATAAAAAAATATAAACAAGTTTTGGTATAGTCACACAATGTAATACTATATGAAATAGAAAGAAATGCACACATATGGGTGAATTTCAAAACTATTATGCTGAGGGAAATAAACCAGACAAAATGGAGTACATACTGTATGACTGCATTTATATAAAATTCTAGAAAATGCTAACTAATCTATAATGACAGATCAGTGGTTGCCTGGGAATGAAGAGTGGGGTGGGGAGGAGAGAGAGGGAGGGATTACCAAGAGATCCAAACATTTAGGGGTGATGGCCATGTTCACTATCTTGATTATGGTGACAATTTCATGGGTATATGAATATGTCAAAATGTATCAAAATTGTACACTTTTAAATATGTGCAGTTATTATATGTCAACCTTGACAAAGCAGTTAAAAATGAATCAAGGATATTCATGTGAACTGTACAATTTTAGTTGACTTCAAGTAGACATCTTGTGGAACGTGGGACCTAAGAATAACCACCCTCCAACCCTCCACCCCATTCTTTCCTAGCACACGTAAGAATAAATATGGGGGATTTTTTTCAGAGCTTGACTTCATAAAATTCTGTTTAAATGTCTACAGTTTAAATTGATGTTACCAGCTTCAAAAATTTTTTTTCCAAAGAGAAAAGTGTTAAAGATAAATAATAATTCAAAAGAATAACTATCATCCCTAACTTTTACATGTAGCCCCTTTCAGCCTATTTACTACTTCTCCTTCTGGACCATAATTATCAGCAATGGCATTGTGTTCTCTCTATGGCATAGTGGTATGCCATAGGATCTTTTTTATAAAGTTGTCTGGATCCACTATTAAGATGCTGTGTTACATCATGATGAAGTAGTTTTCACTTTTTATTCACAATAAAAAGCTCAAACTGGGCAGTTTTATCACTGTTTATCCCATATCTAGGGAAAAATCATCCTCCATTTGGCAGCAAGAACAGCTACTAACTTGTTTTAATGCTGCAACAGGCCTTAACTGCTAGGGGGCACACCCCTTCTTTAGGAGGGCTTAGGATGCAGGAAACTCTTAGAGCACCATGACTCACTCAAATAAAACAACGAACCAGGCCATGAGAACTTAGAAGAAAATGCATAATTTTGCAGCCTATCCCCATCTGTTCAATGATATCAGCATTCATGACCAATATATTAAATTGAATATCCTAATGATATTTGCCATTCCTGGTTTTGAGTTGATTTCCTTAAAGAATTAGCATTTTGCTTTTCTAATTTCAGAGAATATTAAGAAATGTTCTCTATTTAACTAAATCCAGGATTATGAATGTTTCCTCCAAACAAAGCAGCCCCTGTGCCCCTCCACCCATTTGACAATTCAGTTGCTAAGAAAATAAAGCTTTTCAGCTCAGTTTGCATGTGAGGCCTCGTGAGCATCTGAGCCTTGCAGCCCCACCTTTCACACAGGAAGAGTCCTGGTGCCCTTGTGCTCTTAGGCTCTCACTGTTGGGCGAAGGAAATAGTCTGTGGTCAGCAGCCACACAGCAATCCCTGGCAAGTGGTTATTGCCATTTTGAACCCCAGGTCTCAAAGGCGTATTTCCTCTCTTTTGTTTATTGTTACTGCGGGAGCTTCATCTCATAGTTTGTTGTGGTTATTATTATTTTTTTTAAAGCCACAGGAAGTTGCTATTGTCTCATTTTGGTTGAGTTTCTTCAGTTCCTTCTTTCTGCTGCCACGTTATTAAAGGCACCAGAAACTCTGTATTTATCTTCTAAATGTCAGCTTCCCCTGGGCCCCAGCTGCTCAGGTAAGTGGAATTTTCCAGTACAAACCTCCCCTAGTCTTCTCATCCTTGATTTGGCAGCTAATTGACCTGTCAATCTTCACTCTGCATAAGTTATGTGCAATGTCTGGAACATTTCTGAAAAGTAAAATAATGAGGCCTAAAGTCAACATGTTTTAAAAGAAATTTTAAGTTCTCCTCTTCACTTTACCAGAAAGGGGGTATTGAAGTGATCTGATGGCAAACTATGCTTCCACTTTTCTTAAAGAAAGAATCCCTTTGGATGGGTTTATTAGCCACAGAAACTCAGGCATCACTTCTTCAGAATGTTCCTTTAGGTTCTCCTGTATGATTTTCTTATTGGTATTAATAGAATCAACCACAGATTCCTTGCTCAGTAGTTTATTAGGAGTTAGTATAACTCTGACTTGAAATTTATCTTGTAGTGCATTTAACCAATTACTTAGGAACTATCACTCTGCTGACATTGCACAACTGCCTTTGGCTGCCTAACTCCAGATTTCTTTTATGAGAGAAATAAATGTCTATTATAACCCCTGGATTAAGATATCTCAATCCCTGGTCCTAATCCCTCGAATCTGTAAATGTTACCTTGGGTGACAAAGATTCTGCAGGTATGATCAAGTTAAGGGTCTTTTCTTTTTTTTAAGTTTTTTGTTTTAAATTTATTTATTTATTTGTTTTTGGCTGCTTTGGGTCTTTGTTGCTGCACACGGGCTTTCTCTAGTGGCGGCGAGCGAAGGTTGCTCTTTGTTGCTGTGTGCGGACTTCTCATTGCAGTGGCTTCTCTTGTTGCGGAGCATGGGCTCTAGGTGCACGGGCTTCATTCGTTGTGGCACGCAGGCTCAGTAGTTGTGGCACATGGGCTTAGTTGCTCTGTGCGGCATGTGGGATCTTCCCAGGCCAGGGCTCGAACCTGTGTCCCCTGCATTGGCAGGCAGATTCTTAACCACTGCACCACCAGGGAAGTCCCAGTTAAGGGTCTTGAGATGAGAATATTCTTAATTATCTGGGTGGATCCTAACTGCCATCAGGTGTTTATATGAGAGAGGCAGAGGGAGATTAGACACACAGGGCAGAAGGTGATGTGAAGACTGGAGTGATTTGACTACAAGCTAAGGAACGCTGGATGCCACCAGAAGCTAGAAGAAATAAGGCACATTCTGCTCTAGCCCCTCCCAAGGGAGAGTGGCCCTGCTCACACTTTGATGTCAGCCCAGGGAGACTGATTACAGACTTCTGGCCTTCAAGACTATGAGATGATACATTTCTGTTGTTTTAAGTCAAAAACAAAATAAAACAAAACAAAAATGTAAGGACTGTCAGGATAGGAGACACCTCCAGGACTTTCTGAAATCTCCATTTGTTGTTAGGGATTTCGTGATAACATAAAGGGCAGCATCATTTACTCACACATGAGTGTCTCAGACTGAAATCATCCCAGATATATGCAGAATCAGTGACCTCACTGTATGTCTGTACTCCTGACACATAAGAAATTAAGTTTGGCATCCTGAGAACAGGGTCAAGCGGACATTTGTTAAGAGAGGTTAAGAAAAAAAAAAAGGTCATGAAGAACCTAGGGGTAAGACAGGAATAAAGACACAGACCTACTAGAGAACGGACTTGAGGATGTGGGGCGGGGGAGGGGTAAGCTGTGACAAAGCGAGAGAGAGGCATGGACATATATACACTACCAAACGTAAGGTAGATAGCTAGTGGGAAGCAGCTGCATAGCACAGGGAGATCAGCTCGGTGCTTTGTGACCACCTAGAGGGGTGGGATAGGGAGGGTGGGAGGGAGGGAGACGCAAGAGGGAAGAGATATGGGAACATATGTATATGTATAACTGATTCAGTTTGTTATAAAGCAGAAACTAACACACCATTGTAAAGCAATTATACTCCAATAAAGATGTAAAAAAAAAAAAAGAGGGGTCCTCTGCGTGATAATTTCAGAGGTAGGGATAACTCACATCTCTAACTTCCCTTTCCCTTCAAAAACATAAATCAGTGGACCTGCCTTTCTTTATCTAAACTTTTCTTGACTCTATTTATATGTTCAGCCAGTATGAACTCCTGGGGTAATGAATCTGAGAACCACTGTTTAAGAGGATTGACTGTGTTGCCCATAGGAAAATAGAACTGGAGTGAAGATGGATCATTCAGGCAGAATCATTGTGCTGCAAGCCAGATCAAAAGGCTCTCTGAGCCTACCTGTGTGCATGTGCCCCTGCTGCAATTATAGAGCATTTGGCCATGCTCAACCTTGGTGGGCAGGAGAAAACATAAGCTCTCACCATGCCAGCTGTGTTTTCCATCTTAATTTAAAATTCACACTGAAGCTAGAGCTAATATGCTCAACTGGGCTATTTAGGCCCTTAACCTTTCTTTTTAGAAAGGGCTATTGATATATGTCTTGAAAAAATATTTACTACTATCTGGGAAGCTGCTTTGTGCTAGTTGTTGTTTAGGGTAAATTTAAAAGGTGTGGTTCTTAACAGTTGGAGCATTCAGTTGGTAAAAAAGCAAAAATAGGCAGACAGAGAAAAAGAAGTTCATGATAGGTATAGGAGATAGGATAACTATGCAGAGACATCAATGAATTAAGAAGAGAGGATTAAATATTTACAATATTTACCAGAGTTACCCTGCCCTACAAGTGCCAAAGTTGGAGGGATGGTTGGTTGGATGGATGGATGGATGGAAAGAAGGAAGGATGGATGGATGGATGGACAGATGGACGGACAGAAGACACAGACAGTCTCCACATCTGCTCAGGAACTGGGAGAAAATTTAAAGAGGGTCTGTGACTTGATTGTTCTGAATCTGATAATGTTCTGATAATCTCTTCATTAAGAGATGGTCAGTACTCAGTAGAATTGCCACAAGAGGAAAGTTCATACTGGGCACCACATTTTTAAAAGAGTTAGTCTGATAAGGAGAATAGGCAAAATAAAATAAAAATAACCACAACGGAAATGGAAGAGATGGAGGGAACTGGGGCAGTGTGTATGGGAGAGGAGAAGATAAGGAGGAAGGATTTGGAGGAGAGATTTCTGGTGAAGATTTTGTGTGTTGGGGTGACATCTGGAATTTTCAAAGCTCTCCAGATGATTCTAATATACAGCCAAGTTTGAGAACCACTTACCTATACCACCTTACAAATGGCCACCAGATCAGGGTTTCAATTATTTTCATTTTATTATTTCTTCTATTAAAAGATCTCACGTTTCCTTCCCAATTTTTGAGAGGCATCATCTCTTCTTTTATATACTCTTTTAACAAACGACCTGTAATAGCTATAGATAACCACTTTACTGCTTGGAGTCTTGGGCTTCAAATGGTAAAATGAGAATAATAATGCCTCCTTTGCCTTAAAGATTAAATGAGGCAATGTTTACAAAGCATTTAGCCCAGTGCTTGGCACATAGAAAACACATATAAACAGTGGCAATTACTGTTATTCTCATTATTCTCTGACAAATGGTTTTGCTACAGCCTTCGCTCCACCCACTGAAAGCATCAGGTACCCACTTCCAGATCTTTGCTCCTGCTGTTCTTTTCTCTGGGTAAAGACCCTGTTCCTCTCAGCGTAAGCCCTGCCTATCTGAAGTTCTACCTCCTTCAAGTCTTTTTAGATAATCTCTCCTAAACAATCCCTCCCCACTTTGAGATTCCTAAGGACATTTTTCTCTGCAGTAGTTGGTTTAGAATTGTCTCTTCATTTTACTGTGATGTTAAGAACTGTCTCTGCAGTTCTGTTGCAAATTTCCTGAGCTCAGGTATTTGGTGTGTGTACACATCCTTGTGTGTACCCATGGCCACGCATGCAGAGCCCACTTAGTGTGTTGAATAGTCATTCACATCTAGGAGACACCCAGTAGACTGCAAGCTCTGGGAGGGCAGGGGCCTGGTATGTGAGATTCATCTAAATCCCCCAAGGACCTGGAATAACACCTAATACATAGTAGGTGCCTTGTATTAGTTCTCTAGGGCTGCCATAACAAAGTACCACAGACTAGGTGACTTGAACAACAGAAGTGTATTTTCTCACATTTCTAAAGGCAAGAAGTCCAAGATCAAGGTGTTGGCAGGGTTAGTTTCTTCCTAGACCTCTATCCTTAGCTGGTAGCTGGGCTTCCCTCCTTGTGTCTGTGTCTTAATCTCTTCTTCTTATAAGGACACCAATCATATTGGATTAGGGTCCACCTTAATGGTATCATTTTCACTTAATTACCTCTTTAAAGACCCTATTTCCAAATATAATCACATTCTGAAGTACTGGGAGGTAGGACTTCAACATGTGAATCTGGGGGCATTGGGAGGACACAATTTAGCCCATAACAGTGCTTAATAAATATTTGTTGAATGAATGAATGAACTGCATGCTACCCAACATGCCCTCACAGCCTAATCCAGTGTCACTGCTTAGTGCCGTATGACATTTATTAAGCAACTATTATCTTAGGTGGTTGTGGTAGGGAAAGGAATAAGCTATGGTTTCTGCCTGAAGGGCCTTACATTATAATGAAAGAGACCACTGCACACAATTTCAGTAAATGGAAAATAAACTAAGTTACAAGTATGCACAGGGGGATATGTGAGACAGAGAGAACCATCTAACCCAGCAGGGGTTTCAAGGAAGGCTTGCTTGAGGAGAAAATTTCTGAAGTTTTAAAAGATAAATGATAACTTTATAGAAAAGAAAGACAAGAAGGAATTGATTTTAGAATTAGATGATTACACTGTCTACAGAGTGGTAGATGGATTTAAAGGGGAGTATCTGTGGTATGGAGAACAATAAAGAGATGATTATTATAGACCAGGTGAGAGATGAAGAGGGTAGGAATTTGATCAATGGAAGTCAATGCAAAGAAATCAGCAGGTGTGAGAAATGTTTAAAGGGTAAAATCTACAGGACTTCTTGGTTAACTGAATATGGTGGTGAGGGAGAGTAGAGGTATGGGGTAGCTCAAAGGGAAGGAGGAGTGTTGAAGAATTTGTGGCCATGTTTTAAGACCACCACAATCAGCAGCACATGGAATCTTATGGGAAATGCATGTTCTTAGGGTCCACTATAGACCCACCAAGCCAGACTCTCTAAGAGTGGGACCCAGGAACTTATGTTTCAATAAGCCCTACAGGTGATTCTGATACCTGCTAAGAGGCCCTACTCTAAGGATAAGAAACATTCTCTTTGTATCCAGGAATACATATTTGGTCCCCTTTGTTTCTTTCTAATAACTCACATTGAACTATTTATCCTCCAGTCCTTGGTGACTATCTCAAAACCAATTAGTTGAGGGGCGGGAGAAACTGTAGGGGTGGTAAGGTTATGTATATGAGTCTTAGTATGTGCTGGGAAAAGCACTGGGGGAAACGCCCAAATATCAATACAAAGGATCTCTATGCATCAAAAGGTTTCCGGAAATCTAGTGTTCATTATTTACAAAATCAAATTTAGCATATGACCAAGCTTTAGGAACATATTTTCTAGTAAGGTCACCAATCGAAAGAAAATGTAAGCACATCAAAGAAAATGGCTACAGTCTGGGGAGCAAGATTTGGAAAGCACAAATTTTTTTCATCACCCAGTGTGTTACTTGTGCCCACTAACAGAGAGAATGCATTAAAATAACTGGTCAATATCCCAGTCAATGATTTAGTGGAACCCCATGGTGGAATCGATAATGGTGACCTGAATGCAATGACCTTTGGAGCTCAGAACTCTGCTGTCTCACAGGTTACTTCCAATCAACTTAATAAAAAACGTTCAGGTGCAAAACCAAATGGTTCGATTCCTGGAAAATCATTAGTAGTTAAGTAATTAAACAATCACTCACTTATTAACTTTTCCAGGTACTTTGGTCACGCTTGACAACACCAAGATTGCCTAGTAATTATATAAATTAGTCCTTTTCCCCATTCAGTAGTTACCCCCCAAAATATATTTTCATGAAAAAGAAGATAACTTTCAAAGCATGGGGAGTGGAAATAGGGTGCTAAGTTCTCCCAAGGACAACTGCTGATTCAGAACATGTCAGGAGCAAGCAGCATGGAGTGATGGAAACAACAATGATTTATTTCATGAATTACTTGAAATTTTAATAAGTGTGAGCATTTCATAATTATAAATAATGAAGTTATTTTCTGTTTAAAATAAAATTTAAAAAGAAAGAAAAGATCTGCATGAAGAAAAAAGGACAGGTGTCGAAGTCAGAATGTGTTGGTTCAGTTCCTGGTCCTGCAACTTATTAGCTATGTGACCTTGAGCATGCTACTTAGCTGCTCTGGGCTTCTGTGTTCTTCTCTTTAAAATAGAAATGCTTACCTCAGATGGTTGCTGTCATATTAAAAAAGCTAATAGATGTAAAGCACTTAGCACAATACCTGTCCAGATGAGTACTCAATAATATTAACTTTTGTTGCTGTTTCTAGCTTTGGACTCAGCTCAAATCAGAGTTCAAATCCCAGCTCTTCTACTTACTAGCTATATGCCCTTTGGCCAATCATTTCACCTCTAAAAGCCTTGTTTGTTGGTTAGTTTTTAAGATACACAAGATGAGGACAAGATTATATATCGTGTAAGATGTTGGAGGACACAGAGTAGATACGTAACAAATGATGACTATTTTACATTAGCTCTCCAGAATGGATTTTATCTTCTACATCAATTTTCCTCAAATTTTCCTGTTACTTAAGCTAAGTTCAGTCCTTAGTACTGCCCTGTCCACACTGACATTGGCATGTCCAAACTGGGAATGGCAGAGGACCCTCTTCTTAAAGAAGAGATGGTTCTCTTCATTTTGTGTGTTTGTAGAAAGGTGATCTTACATATGCCTGCCCTCAGACTGCTCAGGAACCACAGCATGGGAACATCACAATCTATGGGGAAAAAGACAAGAGTCATGCCTCTGAATGAGAGAACAGAGATGATCTCAGACATATTTTCTAGATATTTCCCCATCTTTACCAACATGGTCCCTTGCCTTATTAAAATGAATTCTTAGCCATCTGGCATTCACCCAAGTCTCAAATTCAGTGGGACACAAGCAATGAGACAATATAATCAGAAATGAAGCGAATAACATAAAAATACAAAACAATGAACAAAAAGGTGATTAGATATGACCACTTTTTTTTAACCTCTCAATGACAAAAAGACAACATAACAAATTAAAAGTGAAATGATATGTGGAAAAAACATTTGCAATAGGTATAGCAAAGTGTTAACACCCTTAATATATAAAGTGCACTCATAAATCATTAATATGAAAAAAACCAGTATCTCAATAGAAAAAAAGTAGGCAAAGGATATTAACAGAATGTTCACAAAAGAAGACATATAAAGAATGAATAAATAGATGAAAAACAATCAAACTACTAACAAGTAAAAGTAAATTTCATCAGATGGTCAAAGGTTTTATAAACTGAGGTTTCCTAGTATTGGTAGGGTATGGGAAATGGTACTTGACATACTGTTGACAGACCTTTCAGAAGGGCAACATGTACCAGCAGTGTGTATATCATTTGATCTAGTAATTTCACTTTTAGGAATTTATCCTAAAATAAATGGTCAAGATGTATATAAAAGGATGTTTGTTACACAGCTGTTTATAATAGAAAAAAAGTTTTGAAACAACCTAAAATCTAACAATAAGTCATTGGTTAAAAATAAAAATGAATCAATGATTCATCTATATGAGAGAAAATATACTTACATTTAATATACTGTAGAATTATATCTCTTAACATGGAAATCTGTCCATAATAGGGGGGATGGGGAGAAGCAATGCAGGCAGAGAAACCAGCTTGTGCAAAGGCTCTACTATAAAGGGAAGGGACTCCTGGTCCCCATGGGGTTTTGTAATCAGCTTCACCATTCTGGGAGTCCACCTTAAGACTGGGAGTGAAACTCTACTAGGCAGGGCCCCTCCCTGTCTTGTTCACTGCTGGATGCCAAATGCCTGCACAGCCCCGGTACAATAAATGTCTGCTAACCTGAAATGCATGCCATTTCTGTAGAAGTGTTTCAGTGTGGGTATATACAAGGACATGTGGAAGGATGTTTGCCAAAGTGGTGATCTCCAGGTTGAAGGATTTGAGGTGATGCCTACTTTCTTCCTTATATTTTCATGTATTGTTTGAAGTTTTAATGATAAGCATGAGTCATTTTCATAATTAGAGATAGCTAATCATATTATTGTCACTCAAGAACTTCAAGAAGGAAAAAAAAAGACCTTAATGAAGAAAGGACACTGCTGGTGCTCAGACTCAGACATGTATGATTTATTTCCTTCAGGTAGCCCCTTACTCTGCTATCAGAGGCTACAAATGAGGCAGCCACAGCTCACTGTCGGTGGCTGCAAAGTCAGTGATACAATCAAGGGGTCAGCAAATGTGTCTGCCCAGCACTCAGAGAGATGTTTCCACAACCCTAGTCTCGCAGTTTTGGCTGCCCCTCTGTGGAAGGGCGTGTCCTTCTTTTTATTTTCCACCACCTGGAAGCAGCATACTTCTTATTCTTCAATATCTTGCCTCCTCTGGAAACTTCCCAATCCTGGCACTTTTCCTGTGTGTCCCCCATAATACTCTCCTTCTTCCTCTTGTGTTCTCTCCTGGGCTCTACATGACCCCCTGGGCTCTAAATGATCCATTTACTTGCCTGTCTCATCCATTCACATGAGCTCCTGGAAAGCAGGAAGGATGTTTTATTCAGCTGCTATTTCCGGGCCCAGCATAACATCTGATACATAGCAAAAGCTCAGTAAATGCTTGTGAACAAACCAGCAGACAGTGGCTGCTCTCTCCTGGGCTTTGCCATACAGCTGTTAACTGTCCCTTAAGAGAGCTCCCACACCCCCAAGTTCTCCTGCAGCTGGCTTGGTCTAGCAGCCCCCCAGCTGTGCCAGGCCCTCAGCAGACACCCATTCACATGGGGCACCCAGGTCTGAGGGATGGAGGTGGTCTATCTCCCAAATACCATGAAAGCTATGGGATGCTGCCCTTGTGTGTATTGTGACTTCCTATACCCTCCTGTGTTCAAGCAAAGACAAGATGGGCTACCGGTTGAAAGTCATGTGTCCAGGCACCAAAGCTTTCTGACGAGGAGACAGTATTTCTCCAATCCATGTTTTACCAATGGGTGAAGAACACAATGCCTCTTTTATCACACTGATCTTCATCACACAGCAGAACTTCCTCACAAGTGAAAGGGCTCTAAGCAGCCCAGAGCTAACACAGTCTCCCTCCAGACCCCTCAGACGTGGGCTACCAGGTGGGTTTATGCCAAGCAAGCACTGGGCAGCTGAAGGTATATAAATGCTATCTGAACAAGAGAAAGAATGAAAACTGGGAAGTTATGTGTGACACATTGGCAATGTTTTTATCTGATTCTGTAAGTTTTTCTCCCAGGTTTAGCAGGAATGCAAACACTAATAAGCTGTTCCACCTGAGCTGAGCTTTTAAAATGTTGCTGCCTTGGAACCAGAAACGTGGAAAATGATCACATTTCCACTAACAACAAGAACAGTGTTACAACAGTGTCTTTCCAGTACTTCAAAAGGCTGACAGGGTTTGGGGTAAGGTTCTCAAGAAGTACTTGGCAACATTCAGCTTCTAGTACATTCTCTCCACCTCCCCCTTCCATGCCTAATAGACACTTTAACTCTGGGTCTGTATTTTATGGAAATAATCCAAAATGTGGGAAAGAGAATCTTGCCTTATTTATATAAGAAGCGAAGGAAGGAAGGAAGGAAGGAAGGAAGAAGGAGGGAGGGAGGGGGGAGGGAGGGGGAGGAGAGGGAGGGAAAGGAGGAGGGAGGGAAGGAAGGGGGAAGGGGAGGGAGGGAGGGAGGAAGGAGAGAAGGGAGGGAGGGAGGGAACAACCTAAAAGCCTACTATTGAGAGATATTTAAATAATTGATGGAATTCTACTGCAGAGATTATTATGAGTCCATTAAAATGATCTGGGAAAATATGCAATATCATGGACAATGCTAACTGTATGACTTTAGGAGGAAATGAAGAATACTAGTATTATTATAACCACACAAATTTGGGGAAGACAGCAAAGTATAAAGACAAACATAAAACAAAAAATTAATAATCCAATCACTCACAGAACTACTATTAATACAAATGTTTTCTTTCAGTCATTTTTCTGACCATGTATTTTAATAAAATAAAATGGAGATCTCAGGCTATATACTTATTTTTATATCCTACCTTTTTTACACAATAATTATTCATGAGCATTAAATATTCTTTTAAAATATGCTTTTCAATACCTGCATAGAAGTCTATCATGTGAACGTTCCACAGTTCATTAGGTTGAACCATAAAAAAGCTGTTTTGTGGGTCAACATTTGTCAACTATCAGTAATTTCATATAGTTCAATTTAATATCTATCTAGTTCCCATTTGGAGCACTTGGGTTATGTTAATTACTTATAATGAAATCAGTTTAAATAAATATTTAGTGTCTCAATTTATCTTATATGGATAAAATTTCTAGAAGGGTAATTTGCAGATAAGCACATTTTTAAGTTTCCTCAAATATTTTTCTATATTGCCCTTCAGGAAATCTGTACCAATCTACATTCCCATCGTAGTGTCTGTTACTCTGTTTTTACTGCACTCCAAATGAAAGAAACTCTTTATAGTTTCTTTTTAACACACAATATTCTTTAAAAAATTGCCATTTTTTCTTTCTTTCTATTTAAGATATCTCCCCAGAATACTCGCAAATAAATTATCTCACAAAGACTGTTGGTATTGAGAAACAAAGTTTCCTGTTGAAACACCCTCTCTAGGCAGATCAAAATTGGAAATCAGCTCTGAAGTCTAGAGTGAGAAACACGGAGGATAGGTTCTGAGGTAAACACCACAATGGGCAGAAACAGAGGGAATGTGAAATTCCAGAGTTAAGTTCAGAATTCCCAAGGCTAGAGTCTAGAGAAATGATGAAAACTCACCAGTTCAGACTGGAACAGGGTGATGCTCAAGAATATGATTGCTTTATCAACAAAACGAAAAGGCCACCTACTGAATGCGAGAAGATATTTGCAGACAATACATCCAATAAAAGGTTAATGTCCAAAATAAACAAAGAACTCATACAACTCAACATAAAAACTGATTAAAAAATGACTGAATAGACACTTTTCCAAAGAAGACATACAGATGCCAACAGGCATGTGAAAAGATGTTCAACATCACTAATCATCAGGGAAATGCAAATCAAAACCACAATAAAATATCACCTCACACCTGTCAGGATGGCTATTATCAACAAATAACAAGTGTTGGTGAGGATGTGGAGAAAATGGAACCCTGTGCACTGTTGGTGGGAATGTAAACTGTTGCAGCTACTGTGGAAAACAGTATAGAGATTCCTCAAAAAATTAAAGAGAACTACCACATGATCCAGCAATTCCACTCCTGGGTATTTATCCAAAGAAAACAAAAACACTAATTCAAAAAGATATATGCATCCCTATGTTCATTGCAGCATTATTTACAATAACCAAGATATGGAAGCAACCTAAGTGCCCATCAATAGATGAGTGGATAAAGATGTGGTATATATATATACACAATGGAATATTACTCAGCCATAAAAAAGAATGAAATCTTGCTATTTATGACAATATGGATGGATCTAGAGGGTATTATGCTAAGTGAAATAAGTCAGATAAAGACAAATAATGTATGATTTCACTTATATGTGGAATCTGAAAAAAACAAAACAAATGAACAAATATAACAAACCAGAAACAGTCATAGATACAGAGAACAAATAGGTGGTTGCCAGAGGTGAGGAGGTGAGGAGAGGAATGACATAGATGAGGAAAATTAAAAGGTACAAACTTCCAGCTGCAAAATAAATGAGTCATGGATATGAAATGTACAATAAGGAGAATATAGTCAATAACTAAATAATATCTCTGTATGGTGATATAACCAGACTTATCATTGTGATCATTTTGAAATGTATAGAAATATCAATTCACTGTGTTAACAGGAACCAACATAGTATTGTATGTCAATCATAAATATAATTAACACTGCTGAATGTTATATATATATGAGATTTGATAAGAATAAATCCTAAGAGTTCTCGTTACAAGGAAAAAAGTTTTCTTCTATTCCTTTAATTTTGTAACCATATGGGATGATGGATGTTGACTAAATTATTGTGATAATCATTTCATGTTGTATGTAAGTCACCTCGTTATGCTGTACACCTTAAACTTACACAATGTTGTCTGTAAATTATATCTCAATAAATCTGGAAAGAAAAAAAGAAAGATATGACTGCCTTTAAATGAGAGGGCTTGGATGTCTTTGGTGTCTGACTGTGGCCAGTGATGTCTCCATTGCTGTCACCACATGATGTCTCCAGAGTAACCCTACATCCCAGAGTAACCCTACATCCCAATCAGCATCCATTTTACTACAAAGACCTGACACACTAGCTGTCACAAAATCATATGGTGACATAGTATTCGGTAATGGGTAAAGTTTTGGGGATCAGAAATTATAAAAAGACAAGAGGCAGATAATTTAGAGGGTGCCCTCCTAGGAGGATTTCTACTCACTCCTCTTAATGCAAGCAGAAAATCACTCACTTATTCAGATAAATATCTTTGCAAGGGTAGTAAGTAAATCCTTGGCCATTCTGACCATCTCACCTCAAAAAGAGAGGTGAATACTGGGATACCTACAGAGGCTTGAAGGGGTCAATACAGCCTGGGGGTTGCTGGGACCTTTGTAAAGGGAACTGAAAGAGTGACTTTGTTCTCCAGAAAACAGCCTAAAGAAAAGGCAGAAATTCTCTAGCCAAAGTGACCCCAGGCCAACTAAAACATCAAGCTGAATAAAAATATGGAGACCTTTCAAGGGGAGGCTCCATAATGAACACTTGCAAAAGCTTCTTTGAGTCACGGCAAGCCCCTGGTTTCCAGTAAAATTCTAGACCCTCCAAGTTTGCATGGCTGGGGACTCCTCTAGGAGCAGAACACAGAGCTCTCCTGGAGCCTTTCAAAGACCTTTTCATGGACTGCCACGTCTCCACCAACAGCAAGTACACCATCAGCAGAGATGCTTAAACTGGTAAACCAGCCTGGTCCAGCTCATGAATGCACCCAGATCTAATTTTCCTTTTCCAAGCTCATGGGCTATAAAGACATTCAGCTGCAATAATTTAAGTTTTTCACATTACCAGCAACTAAATTTTATACTTGTCAAAGATTAATGAATTGTTTTTAAGCTGTGGGTCAGAGTTTAGAACTGTACAGTTTCCCTCCCTTTCAGCCTCTCAGATTCCTGTCCTTTCCTGATTGTCATTGGACAATCAGCAATGAAACAGACTGGAGACAGAAAACGGGCTACATTTCAGAAAAGATCAAGAAACTCAGCTTTCCTTCCTCTTAAAAAGCTTCCTCCTTCTACTTCTGATTCAGAAGTCATGCATGCCGACCTAATATATATCCCATATAGAACTCCTCAATTATATAAAATAACTTTTCCATTCATACCTCCTATTCATGTTTCAATAGAAGTTTAAACCAGTGGTTCTTGCATTCGTTCCACAAATACTTCTTTGGGAATCTGACATAACTCCACAGATAACTATTTCCCACTGCCATCACTGGATTCATGTACATTAGTATTACTTTCTCTCTCCCCACTTTATAGCCAATATTAGAGAACTTCATCTGAGATGACCTTTGGGGGTTTAGAGTTCCAGGAAGAACCACTTAAAGGCTTAGAGAATATCAGTGGACTAGTACCTATTTTCAGAAGCTTTGGACGAATCTTCTCTCATCTATTCTTAAATGTTACATCTCACAATTCATACTAGGCTCCTTAAATATTGTTAATGAATTTGAAGCAGAATTTTATCTGAAGTATTTATTATACTTTATATTTATGTTTACCTATTTACAGAGTTTTCTGGTAATTTTTACATAGTAGAGTTTAACTGGGTTTGTATTCTTTTTCAAATATACTCTTAGCACCAAATTTTGAGATTCCATGGATAATGGGTAGATCATAGTTTTTCCATCTTAGAAGGGAAGAAATTGGTTTTATTTTATATTATGTTTCCACTTCTAATATGACCAAGAAAGCTCCTACCAGACCCTAGCCTATGACAGCTAACTGTAAAACATGGATAAAATATGCAAATAAAAATCAAATATCCAAAGGTGCTAGGGGGTAAACTCGAGCAGTCAAATTCTGGATAGGAGCTGAGATTTCATAGAAGGGATTGGTACAAGTAAGTTAATAATTTGTATGCCTCTGTCTAAAGGCAGGCTGAAGTCAGTGTCACTCAGGGTGAGAAAACCTTTAATAGAAAAATTAAGTCTTTTTTGAAGAAAAGGACCAAAGAACAGAATGTAGGGCAACCACAGCTACTGGAAAGTGAGCAGAAACTTTCCTACAAGGAGTGATTCAGAGAGGCAGAGCCCAAAATTTATACATACACTCTTCCCAAATATCTGGATGACACGTGAATTATACATGCATATGATAGACTCTAAGCAAACCAGCAAAGAAAAACAAACAAAAAACCACTAAGGTTTGAGCTACTATACACGAGACAGAGTTTGCCGTTTCAGTCATCAAATTAATTATATTCTGAAGCAAAACAACAATTAACTTCAGAAGAAATAACAGACTGCAGGATATCTACAACCAATTATTCACAATGGTCAGGGTATAATCCCAAAATTCTAACCATATAAAGAAACTATCCTCAACAAAATAAAGAAAAATATTATCACAATGAATGAAAAGGTAGAAAATCTCTGCTGAGAAATGAAAACTATTTCTAAAAAAGAACTAAATAGAAATACTACAACTTAAAAACACCATAATTAAAATTTAAAAATTCACAGTATGTTCTTAGTAGTAGAATGGAAAATACAGGAGAGTCAGTAAACTTGAAGACAGATAAATAGAAATGATCCAATCTAAAAGACAGATGAGAAAAAGATTGGGGAAAATGAAACAGATTCTCATGAATTCATGGACCTGAAGAACAAGAATAAAAGTCTAACATATGTATAGTTGGAGTTTCATGAGGAGAAGAGGTACAGAAGAGGCATTAAAAAATATTAAAGCGACTTCCCAGAACTTCTGCTACCACTGTCTTTGTCCCCACAGTGCACCACAGGCACCCCCTGCCTCTGCAGGAGACCTTCCAACTCTAGCAGCAAAAACAAAAAGAGGCTGGTCTCTGATGACATTATGGAGCCTCCATATTGGCCCTGTGCTGCTCATTTCTGGTGTTCTCATTATATGAGATAACCAAAAGAAGAAATTTATTTCAGGAAAACTAAGAAGGAAAGAATGGCTGTGGATTTGCTGCCTGCTCAGGTGACACCGTGTGGATGAAAGGCTCTTGGTGCTGCACCCAGGAGTCAGTGCTGTGCCTCTGAGGTGGGAGAGCCAACTTCAGGACACTGGTCCACAAGAGACAACTCAGCTCCACATAATATCAAATGGCGAAAATCTCCCAGAGATCTCCATCTCAACACCAACAACCAGCTTCACCCAATGACCAGCAAGCTACAGTGCTGGACACCCTATGCCAAACAACTAGCAAGACAGGAACACAACTCCAGCCATTAGCAGAGAGGCTGCCTAAAATCATAATAACTCCACAGACAGCCCAAAACACACCACCAGATGTGGACATGCCCACCAGAAAGACAAGATCCAGCCTCATCCACCAGAACACAGGCACTAGTCCCCTCCACCAGGAAGCCTACACAACCCACTGAACCAACTTTAGCCACTAGGGAAAGACACCAAAAACAATGGGAACTACGAACCTGCAGCCTGCAAAAACGAGACCCCAAACACAGAAAGATACGCAAAATGAGAAGACAGAAAAACACACAGCAGATGAAGGAGCAAGATAAAAGCCCACCAGACCTCACAAATTAAGAGGAAATAGTCAGTCTACCTGAAAAAGAATTCAGAGTAATGAGAGTAAAGATGATCCAAAATCTTGGAAATAGAATAGAGAAAATGCAAGGAACATGTAACAAGGACCTAGAAGAACTAAAGATGAAACAAGCAATGATGAACAACACAATAAATGAAATAAAAAATACTCTAGAAGGGATCAATAGCAGAATAACTGAGGCAGAAGAACGGAGAAGTGACCTGGAAGATAAAATAGTGGAAATAACTACTGTAGAGCAGAATAAAGAAAAAAGAATGAAAAGAACTGAGGACAGTCACAGAGACTTCTGGGACAACATTAAACGCACCAACATTCGAATTATAGGGGTTCCAGAAGAAGAAGAGAAAAAGAAAGGGACTGAGAAAATATTTGAAGAGATTATAGTTGAAAACTTCCCTAATATGGGAAAGGAAATAGTTAATCAAGTCCAGGAGGCACAGAGAGTCCCGTACAGGATGAATCCAAGGAGAAACATGCCAAGACACATATTAATCAAACTGTCAAAAATTAAATACAAAGAAAACATATTAAAAGCAGCAAGGGAAAAACAACAAATAACACACAAGGGAATCCCCATAAGGTTAACAGCTGATCTTTCAGCAGAAACTCTGCAAGCCAGAAGGGACTGGCAGGACATATTTAAAGTGATGAAGGAGAAAAACCTACAACCAAGATTACTCTACCCAGCAAGGATCTCATTCAGATTTGATGGAGAAATTAAAACCTTTACAGACAAGCAAAAGCTGAGAGAGTTCAGCACCACCAAACCAGCTTTACAACAAATGCTAAAGAAAATTCTCCAGGCAAGAAACACAAGAGAAGGAAAAGACCTATAATAACAAACCCAAAACAATTAAGAAAATGGGAATAGGAACATACATATCGATAATTACCTTAAATGTAAATGGATTAAATGCTCCCACCAAAAGACTCAGACTGGCTGAATGGATACAAAAACAAGACCCATATATATGCTGTCTACAAGAGACCCACTTCAGACTTAGGAACACATACAGACTGAAAGTGAGGGGATGGAAAAAGATATTCCATGCAAATGGAAACCAAAAGAAAGCTGGAGTAGCAATTCTCATATCAGACAAAATGGACTTTAAAATAAAGACTATTGGAAGAGACAACGAAGGACACTACATAATGATCAAGGGAACGATCCAAGAAGAAGATATAACAATTGCAAATATTAATGCACCCAACACAGGAGCACCTCAATACATAAGGCAAATACTAACAGCCATAAAAGGGGAAATCGACAGTAACACAATCATAGTAGGGGACTTTAACACCCCACTTTCACCAATGGACAGATCATCCAAAATGAAAATAAATAAGGAAACACAAGCTTTAAATGATACATTAAACAAGATGGACTTAATGGATATTTATAGGACATTCCATCCAAAAACAACAGAATACACATTTTGCTCAAGTGCTCATGGAACATTCTCCAGGATAGATCATATCTGGGTCACAAATCAAGCCTTGGTAAATTTAAGAAAATTGAAATTGTATCAAGTATCTTTTCCGACCACAATGCTATGAGACTAGATATCAATTACAGGAAAAGATTGGTAAAAAATACAAACACATGGAGGCTAAACAATACACTATTTAATAACCAAGTGATCACTGAAGAAATCAAAGAGGAAATAAAAAAATACCTAGGGCCTCCCTGGTGGCGCAGTGGTTGAGAGTCCGCCTGCCGATGCAGGGGATACGGGTTCGTGCCCCGGTCTGGGAGGATCCCATATGCCGCGGAGCGGCTGGGCCCGTGGGCCATGGCCGCTGGGCCTGCGCGTCCGGAGCCTGTGCTCTGCAACGGGAGAGGCCACAACAGTGAGAGGCCCGCATACCGCAAAAAGAAAAAAAAAAAAAATACCTAGAAACAAATGACAATGGAGACACAATGACCCAAAACCTATGGGACACAGCAAAAGCTGTTCTAAGAAGGAAGTTTATAGCAATACAATCCTACCTTAAGAAACAGGAAATATCTTGAATAAACAACCTGACCCTGCACCTAAAGCAATTAGAGAATGAAGAACAAAAAAACCCCAAAGTTAGCAGAAGGAAAGAAATCATAAAGGTCAGATCAGAAATAAATGAAAAAGAAATGAAGGAAATGATAGCAAAGATCAATAAAACTAAAAGCTGGTACTTTGAGAAGATGAACAAAATTGATAAACCATTAGCCAGACTCATCAAGAAAAAAAGGGAGAAGACTCAAATCAATAGAATTAGAAATGAAAAAGGAGAAGTAACAACTGACACTGCAGAAATACAAAAGACCATGAGAGATTACTACAAGCAACTCTATGCCAATAAACTAGACAACCTGGAAGAAATAGACAAATTCTTAGAAATGCACAACCTGCCAAGACTGAATCAGGAAGAAATACAAAATATGAACAGACTAATCACAAGCACTGAAATTGAAACTGTGATTAAGAATCTTCCAACAAACAAAAGCCTAGGACCAGATGGCTTCACAGGCGAATTCTACCAAACATTTAGAGAAGAGCTAACACCTATCCTTCTCAAACTCTTCCAAAATATAGCAGAGGGAGGAACACACCAAAACTCATTGTACGAGGCCACCATCACCCTGATACCAAAACCAGACAAGGGTGTCACAAAGAAAGAAAACTACAGGCCAATATCACTAATGAACATAGATGCAAAAATCCTCAACAAAATACTAGCAAACAGAATCCAACAGCACATTAAAAGGATAATACACCATGATCAAGTTGTGTTTATTCCAGTAATGCAAGGATTCTTCAATATATGTAAATCAATCAATGTGATACACCATATTAACAAATTGAAGAAGAAAAACCATATGGTCATCTCAACAGAAGCAGAGAAAGCTTTCAACAAAATTCAACACCCATTTATGATAAAAACCCTCCAGAGAGTAGGCATAGAGGGAACTTTCCTCAACATAATAAAGGTCATATATGACAAACCCACAGCCAACATCGTCCTCAATGGTGAAACACTGAAACCATTTCCACTAAGATCAAGAACAAGACAAGGTTGCCCACTC
Source organism: Mesoplodon densirostris (assembly GCF_025265405.1). Lineage (NCBI taxonomy): Eukaryota > Metazoa > Chordata > Mammalia > Artiodactyla > Ziphiidae > Mesoplodon > Mesoplodon densirostris. Next base: position 56,380,757 of record NC_082663.1, read on the forward strand.
TCACCATTCTTATTCAACATAGTTTTGGAAGTTTTAGCCACAGCAATCAGAGAAGAAAAGGAAATAAAAGGAATCCAAATCGGAAAAGAAGAAGTAAAGCTGTCACTGTTTGCAGATGACATGACACTATACATAGAGAAGCCTAAAGATGCTACCAGGAAACTACTAGAGCTAATCAATGAATTTGGTAAAGTAGCAGGATACAATATTAATGCACATAAATCTCTCGCATTCCTATACACTAATGGTGAAAAATCTGAAAGTGAAACCAAGAAAACACTCCCATTTACCACTGTAACAAAAAGAATAAAATATCTAGGAATACACCTACCTAAGGAGACAAAAGACCTGTATGCAGAAAATTATAAGACACTGATGAAAGAAATTAAAGATGATACAAACAGATAGAGAGATATACCATGTTCTTGGATTGGAAGACTCAACATTGTGAAGTTGACTCTACTACCCAAAGCAATCTACAGATTCAATGCAATCCCTATCAAACTACCACTGTCATTTTTCACAGAACTAGAACAAACAATTTCACAATTTGTATGGAAACACAAAGGACCCCGAATAGCCAAAGCAATCTTGAGAATGAAAAACGGAACTTGAGGAATCAGGCTCCCTGACTTCAGATGATACTACAAAACTACAGCAATCAAGACAGTATGGGACTGGCACAAAAACAGAAAGATAGATCAATGGAACAGGATAGAAAGCCCAGAGATAAAACCACACACATATGGTCACCTTTTCTTTGATAAAGGAGGCAGGAATGTACAGTGGAGAAAGGACAGCCTCTTCAATAAGTGGTGCTGGGAAAACTGGACAGGTACATGTAAAAGTATGAGCTTAGATCACTCCCTAACACCATACATAAAAATAAGCTCAAAATGGATTAAAGACCTAAATGTAAGACCAGAAACTATCAAACTCTTAGAGGAAAACATAGGCAGAACACTCTATGACATAAATCACAGCAAGATCCTTTTTGACCCACCTCCTAGAGAAAGGGAAATAAAAACAAAAATAAACACATGGGACCTAATGAAACTTCAAAGCTTTTGCACAGCAAAGGAAACCATAAACAAGACAAAAAGACAACCCTCAGAATGGGAGAAAATATTTGCAAATGAAGCAACTGACAAAGGATTAATCTCCAAAATTTACAAGCAGCTCATGCAGCTCAATAACAAAAAAACAAAAAACCCAATCCAAAAATGGGCAGAAGACCTAAATAGACATTTCTCCAAAGAAGATATACAGACTGCCAACAAACACATGAAAGTATGCTCAACATCATTAATCATTAGAGAAATGCAAATCAAAACTACAATGAGATATCATCTCACACCAGTCAGAATGGCCATCATCAAAAAATCTACGAACAATAAATGCTGGAGAGGGTGTGGAAAAACGGGACACTCTTGCACTGCTGGTGGGAATGTGAATTGGTACAGCCACTATGGAGAACAGTATGGAGGTTCCTTAAAAAACTACAAATAGAACTACCATATGACCCAGCAATCCCACTACTGGCATATACCCTGAGAAAACCATAATTCAAAAAGAGTCATGTACAAAATGTTCATTGCAGCTCTATTTACAATAGCCCAGAGATGGAGACAATCTAAGTGTCCATCATTGGATGAATGGGTAAAGAAGATGTGGCATATATATACAATGGAATATTACTCAGCCATAAAAAGAAACGCAATTGAGCTCTTTGTAATGAGGTGGATGGACCTAGAGTCTGTCATACAGAGTGAAGTAAGTCAGAAAGAGAAATACAAACACCGTATGCTAACACATATATATGGAATTTTAAAAAAATGTTATGAAGACCCTAGGGATAAGACAGGAATAAAGACACAGACCTACTAGAGAATGGACTTGAGGATATGGGGAGGGGGAAGGGTAAGCTGTGACAAAGCAAGAGAGTGGCATGGACATATATACACTACGAAAGGTAAAACAGATAGCTAGTGGGAAGCATCCACGTAGCATAGGGAGATCAGCTTGGTGCTTTGTTACCACCTTGAGGAGTGGGATTGGGAGGGTGGGAGGGAGGGAGATGCAAGAGGGAAGAGATATGGGAACATATGTATATGTATAACTGATTCACTTTGTTATAAAGCAGAAACTAACACACCATTGTAAAGCAATTATACTCCAATAAAGATGTAAAAACATAAATAAATAAAAACTTTAGGCACAAGAAAAAAAATATTTAAAGCTATAATGGCTGAAAATCTACTAAATTTCATATAAGACTTAACTTTACCAATCCAAGCAGCTCAGTGAACTCAAAACAGGAAAACTATGCCTAGTTTCACTGTACTAACATTGTTGAAAATGAAACCAAAGATAAAGAGAAAATCATGATAGCAGTCAGATAAAAACCCGTTACACAGAGGGAAGCCAATGTGCAAACTCAATGATTTTCACTGGAAATTACAGAAGACAGTAGAGAGTGTAAGAAGCAAACAAAACATTAATCCTAAATTCAGCATCTGGTGAAAATATTTTTCAAGAATTAAAAACAAAGACATTTTCATATAAAATAAAACTAAGAGAATTGTCAGCTGATCTGCACTTTTTTTTTCCTGCTCCTCTTTTTTACTATTGTGGTTCTGTTTTACCTTCCGGTTGTTGTTTCATCTATATTTTTATTTTTATATTTTTTCTAACACAGCTGTTAGTTTCCTACTCTAATTTTATTTTTTACTTTGTTATTGTCCTCCTTTTCTTTTCTTTTTTTTTTTTTTTTTTTGGCTGCCACACACAGCTTGCAGTATCTTGGTTCACAAGCCAGGGGTGGGGCCAAAGCTCCTGTAGTGGGAGCTCTGAGTCCAAACCACTGGACTAAAAGAGAACCTCAGATGCCAGGGAATATTTATCAGAGTGAGGTGTCCTGGAGGTCCTCATCTCAGCACCAAGACCCAGCTCTACCCAAGAGCCTACAAACTGCAGTGTTGGAAGCCTCAGGCCAGAAAACCAGTAAGACAGGAACACAATCTCACTCATAAAAAAAAGGAAAAAAAAAATAAGATGGCAAAAAAATATGTCATAGATGAAGGAGCAAGGTAAAAACATACAAGACCAAATAAATGAAGAGGAAATAGGCAATGTACCTGAAAAAGAATTCAGAGTAATGATAGTAAGGATGATCTAGAATCTTGGAAATAGAAAAGAGTCATGTATTGAGAAAATACAAGAAATGTTTAATGAGGATCTAGAAGAACTAAAAAACAAACAAACAGAGAGGAACAACACAATAACTGAAATGAAAAATACACTAGAAGGAATCAATAACAGAATAAATGAGGGAAAAGAACGAATAAGTGAGCCGGAAGACAAAATGGTGGAAATAACGGCCAAGGAACAGAATAAAGAAAAATGAATGAAAATAATTGAATACAATCTCAGAGACCTCTGGGACAACACTAAACACACGAACATTCGAATTATAGGGGTCCCAGAAGAAGAAGAGAAAAAGAAAGGGTCTGAGAAACCATTTGAAGAGATTATAGTGTAAAACTTCCCTAACATGGAAAAGGAAGTAGTCACCCAAGTTCAGGAAGCAGAGAGAGTCCCATACAGGATAAACCCTAGGAGAAACACACCAAGACACATATTAATAAAACCAACAAAAATTAAATTCAAAGAAAAAATATTAAAAGCAGCAAGGGAAAAACAAAAAATAACAGACAAAGGAATTCCCATAAGGTTATCAACTGATTTTTCAGCAGAAACTCTGCAGGCCAGAAGGGAGTGGCAGGATATACTTCAAGTGATGAAAGAGAAAAACCTACAACCAAGATTACTCTACCCAGCAAGGGTCTCAATCAGATTTGATGGAGAAATTAAAAGTTTTTCAATCAAAACTAAGAGAAACAATCAAAAACTAAGAGAATTCAGCACCACCAAACCAGCTTTACAACAAATGCTAAAGAAACTTCCCTAGGCAGGAAACACAAGGGAAGAAAAAGGCCCAAAAAAACAAACCCAAAACAATTAAGAAAATGGAAATAGGAACATACATATTGATAATAACCTTGAATGTAAATGGTTTAAATGCCCCAACCAAAAGACACAGACTGGCTTAATGGATACAAAAACAGGACCCATATATATGCTGTCTACAAAAGACTCACTTCAGACCTAGGGACACATACAGACTGAAAGTGAACGGATGGAAAAAGATATTCCATGCAAATGGAAATCAAAAGAAGGCTGGAGTAGCAATACTGATATCAGGCAAAATAGACTTTAAAATAAAGACTGTTACAAGAGATAAAGAAGGCCACTAAACAATGATCACAGGATCAATCCAAGAAGAAGACATAACAATTATAAATGTTTATGCACCCAGCATAGGTGCATTTCAATATATAAGGCAAATGGTAACAACCATGAAAAGGGAAATCGACAGTAACACAATAAGAGTAAGGGACTTTAACAAAACATGGTGCCCTTCAAACCAATCAACCTTCCAAATAAAGCTTTGGTCTTGGGCCTCTGGTCACTCAGAATATGAGTGGACAGTTGAATGTGATAAACTAAAGTGGGAACTATTTTGGAGATAAGCTCAGAGAAATCCAAAACAATTAAAGGCCTTTACAATTATCTTGAGAATCTTTGCCTCTCACAAGCAACTTTACAATCGAAAATTTGGTTTGCTTGTGATAGAATTATTGGTGTGTACATCTTGATGATAAGGAAGAAATAAAGTCACAAGAAAACAAACAAACAAAAACAGTAGGGGACTTTAACACCCCACTTACACCAATGGACAGATCATCCAAACAGAAAATAAATAAGGAAACACAAGTTTTAAATGACACAATAGACCGGATAGATTTAATTGATATTTAAAGAACATTCCACCCAAAAGTAGCAGATACACTTCCTTCTCAAGTGCACAAGGAACATTCTCCAGGATAGATCACATCTTGGGTCATAAATCAAGCCTTGGGGAATTTAAGAAAACTGAAATCATATCAAGCATCTTTGCTGACCACAACATTATGAGATTGGAAATCAATTACAGGAAAACAACTGTAAAAACTACAAATACATGCAGGCTAAACAGTGTGCTAAAAAATAACCAAGAGATCACTGAAGAACTCAGAGAAGAAATTTAAAAATACATAGAAACAAATGATGATGAACAAACAACAACCCAAAACCTATGGGATGCAGCAAAAGCAGTTCTAAGAGGGAGGTTTATAGCAATTCAATCTCATGTCAAGAAACAAGAAAACACTCAAATAAATAATCTAACCCTACACCTAAAGCAACTAGAGAAAGAAGAACTAAGAAAACCCAAAGTCAGTAGAAGGAAAGAAATCATGAACACCAGAGCAGAAATAAATGAAATAGAAACAAAGAAAACAATAGCAAAGATCAATAAAACTAAAAGCTGGTTCTTTGAGAAGATAAACAAATAGATAAATCCTTAGCCAAACTCATCAAGAAAAAAAGGGAGAGGACGCATATCAGTAAAATTAGAAATGAAAAAGGAGAAATCACAACTGACACTGCAGAAACACACAGGATTATAAGAGACTACTACAAACAACTCTATACCAAAAAAATATACAACCATGAAGAAATGGACGAATTCTTGGAAAGGTACAATTTTCCAAGAATGAATCAGGAAGAATTAGAAAATATAAACAGATCTATCACAAGTAATTAAATTGAAACTGTAATTAAAAATCTTCCAATAAACAAAACTCCAAGACCAGATGGCTTCACAGGAGAATTCTATCACACATACAGAAAAGAGCTAACACCCATCCTTCTCAAACTCTTCCAAAAAATTGCAGAGGAAGAAACACACCTAAATTCATTCTACAAAGCCACTATCACCCTGATATTAAAACCAGAAAAACATATCACAAAAAAAGAAAATTATAGACCAATATCACTGACGAACATAGATGCAAAAATCATGAACAAAATACTAGCAAACAGAATCTAACAACAAATTAAAAGGATCATACACCATGATCAAATGGGATTTATCCCAGGGATGCAAGGATTCTTCAATATACTCAAATCAATCAATGTGATACACCATATTAACAAGTTAAGGAATAAAAACCATATGATCATTTCAATCGATGCAGAAAAAGCTGTTGACAAAATTCAACACATATTTATGATAAAAACTCTCCAGAAAATAGGCATAGAGAGAACCTACCTCAAAATAATAAAGGCCATATATGACAAACCCACAGCAAACATCATACTCAATGGTGAAAAACTGAAAGCATTTCCACTAAGATCAGGAACAAGACAAGGATGTCCACTCTCACCACTCTTATTCAACATACTTTTGGAAGTCCTAGCCTCAGCAATCAGGGAAGAAAAAGAAATACAAGGAATCCAAATCAGAAAAGAAAAAGTAAAGTTTTCACTGTTTGCAGATGACATGATACTATAAATAGAGAATCCTAAATGTTACCAGAAAATTACTAGATTTAATCAATAAATTTGGTAAAGTAGCAGGATACAAAATTAATGAACAGAAATCTCTTGCATTCCTATACACTAATGATGAAAAATCTGAAAGAGAAATTAAGGAAACACTCCCATTTACCATTGCAAGAAAAAGAATAGAATACCTACGAATAAACCTACCTAAGGAGGTGAAAGACTTGTACTCAAATAACTATAAAACACTGATGAAAGAAACTGAAGATGACATAAACAGATGGAGAAATATACCATATTCTTGGATTGGAAGAATCAATATTCTGAAAATGACTATACTACCCAAAACATTCTACAGATTCAATGTAATCCCTATCAAAATACCAATGGCATTCTTCACAAAATTAGAAAAAAAAAATTCAAAATTTGTATGGAAACACAAAAGACGCCAAATACCCAAAGCAATCTTGAGAAAGAAAAACGGAACTGGAGGAGTCAGTCTCCCCAACTTCAAACTATACTACAAGGCTAGAGTAATCAAGACACGATTACTTTGTGCAAGTATGGTACTGGCACAAAAACAGAAATATAGATCAATGGCACAGGATAGGATGCCCAGAGATAAACCCACGCACATATAGGCACCTAATTTATGACAAAAGAGGCAAGAACATACAATGGAGAAAAGACAGCCTCTTCAATAAGTGGTGCTGGGAAAACTGGACAGCTACATTTAAAAGAATGAAATTAGAACTCTGCACCAGTAACCAGAGACAAAGACCAGATATATCTCTTATCATGCCACAGTTCTACTCTGAGCTTTTCCCTCCGGCATGCTAGGATTTAGTCACCCCCACCCCACTCCATTCCATTCCAGTAAATACACTGCCTCATATGAAACTGCTCCTTAAGAATAACTTACTGATGGAGGAGGAACCAAGATGGCAGAGCAGAAAGACGTGCTCTCACTCCCTCTTGCGAGAACACCAGAATCACAACTATCTGCTGGACAATCATTGACAAAGGACACTGGAACTCACGAAAAAAGACACCCCACTTCCAAAGACAAATGAGAAGCCACAATGAGATGGTAGGAGGGGCGCAATTACAGTAAAATCAAATCCCATAATTGCTGGGTGGGTGACTCACAGACTGGAGAACACTTATACCACAAAAGTCCACCCACTGGAGTGAAGGTTCTGAGCCCCACATCAGGCTTCCCAACCTGGGGATCCGGCAACAGGAGGAGGAATTCCTAGAGAATCAGACTTTGAAGCCATGGGGAAATTGATTTCAGGACTTCGACAGGACTTGGGGAAACAGAGATTCCACTCTTGTAGGGCACACACAAAGTAGTGTGCGCATCGGGACCCAGGGGAAGGAGCAGTAACCCCAGGGAAGACTGGACCAGACCTACCGGCTAGTGTTGGAGGGTCTCCTGCACAGGTGGGGGGTGGCTCTGTTTCACCGTGGGGACAAGGACACTGGCAGCAGTAGCTCTGGGAAGTACTCCTTGGCGTGAGCCCTCCCAGAGTCTGTCATTAGCCCCACCAAAGAGCCCAGGTAGGCTCAAGTGTTGGGTTGCCTCAGACCAAACAACCAACAGGGAAGAAACCCAGCCCCACCCATCAACAGTCAAGTGGATTAAAGTTTTACTGAGCTCTGCCCACCAGAGCAACAGTCAGCTCTACCCACCACCAGTCCCTCCCATCAAGCCTCTTAGATAGCCTCATCCACCAGAGGGCAGACAGCAGAAGCAAGAAGAACTACAATCCTGCAGCCTGTGGAACAAAAACCACATTCACATAAAGACAGACAAGATGAAAAGGCAGAGGGCTATATACGACTTGAAGGAACAAGATAAAACCCCAGAAAAACAACTAAATGAAGTGGAGATAGGCAACCTTTCAGAAGAAGAATTCAGAATAATGATAGTGAAGATGATCCAGGACCTCGGAAAAAGAATGGAGGCAAAGATCAGGAAGATGCAAGAAATGTTTAACAAAGGCCTAGAAGAATTAAAGAACAAACAAGCAGAGATGAACAATACAATAACTGAAATGAAAAATACACTAGAAGGAATCAATAGCAGAATAACTGAGGCAGAAGAACGGATAAGTGACCTGGAAGACAGAATGGTGGAATTCACTCCTGCGGAACAGACTAAAGAAAAAAGAATGAAAAGAAATGAAGACAGCCTAAGAGACCTCTGGGACAACATTAAATGCAACAACATTCACATTATACGGGTCCCAGAAGGAGAAGACAGAGAGAAAGGACCCAAGAAAATATTTGAAGGGATTATAGTCGAAAACTTCCCTAACATGGGAAAGGAAATAGCCACCCAAGTCCAGCAAGTGCAGCACGTCCCATACAGGATAAACCCAAGGAGAAACATGCTGAGACACATAGTAATCAAATTGGCAATAATTAAAGACAAAGAAAAATTATTCAAAGCAGCAAGGGAAAAACATCAAATAACATACAAGGGAACTCCCATAAGGTTAACAGCTGATTTCTCAGCAGAAACTCTACAGGCCAGAAGGGAGTGGCATGATATACTTAAAGTGATGAAAGGGAAGAATGCACAACCAAGATTACTCTACCTGGCAAGGATCTCATTCAGATTCGATGGAGAAATAAAAAGCTTTACAGACAAGCAAAAGCTAAGAGAATTTAGCACCACCAAACCAGCTCTACAACAAATGCTAAAGGAACTTCTCTAAGTGGGAAACACAAGAGAAGAAAAGGACCTACAAAAACAAAACCAAAACAATTAAGAAAATGGTCATAGGAATATATATATCAATAATTTCCTTAAACGTGAATGGATTAAATGCTCCAACCAAAGACACAGGCTTGCTAAATGGATACAAAAACAACACCCATATATATGGTGCCTACAACAGACCCACTTCAGACCTAGGGACACATACAGACTGAAAGTGAGAGGATGGAAAAAGATATTCCAAGAAAATGGAAATCAAAAGACAGCGTAGTAGCTATACTCATATCAGATAAAATAGACTTTAAAATAGAGAGTGTTACAAGGGACAAGGAAGGACACTACATAATGATCAAGGGAACAATCCAAGAAGATATAACAATTATAAATATATATGCACCCAACATAGGAGCACCTCAATACATAAGGCAACTGCTAACAGCTATAAAAGAGGAAATCAACAGTAACACAATCATAGTGGGGGACTTTAACACCTCACTTACACCAATGGACAGATCATCCAAAATGAAAATAAATAAGGAAACAGAAGCTTTAAATGACACAATAGACCAGAGAGATTTAATTGATATTTATCGGACATTCCACCCAAAAACTGCAGATTACAGTTTCTTCTCAAGAGTGCATGGAACATTCTCTACGATAGATCACCTCTTGGATCACAAATCAAGCCTCAGTAAATTTAAGAAAATTGAAATCATATCAAGCATCTTTTCTGACCACAACGTTATGAGATAAGAAATTACAGGGAAAAAAATGTTCAAAACACAAACACATGGAGGCTAAACAATACGTTACTAAATAACCAAGAGATCATTGAAGAACTCTAAGGGAAAATCAAAAAATATCTAGAGACAAATGACAATGAAAACACGATGATCCAAAACCTATGGGATGCAGCAAAAGCAGTTCTAAGAGGGAAGTTTATAGCTATATAAGCCTAGCTCAAGAAACAAGAAAAGGGCTTCCCTGGTGGCGCAGTGGTTGAGAGTCCGCCTGCCGATGCAGGGGACACGGGTTCGTGCCCCGGTCTGGGAAGATTCCACATGCTGCGGAGCGGCTGGGCCCGTGAGCCATGGCCGCTGAGCCTGCGCATCTGCAGCCTGTACTCCGCAATGCGAGAGGCCACAACAGTGAGAGGCCCGCGTAATGCAAAAAAAAAAAGAAACAAGAAAAATCTCAAGTAAACAATCTAGCTTTACACCTAAAGGAACTAGAGAAAGAAGAACAAACAAAACCCAAAGTTAGTAGAAGGAAAGAAATCATAAAGATCAGAGAAGAAATAAATGAAATAGAAACAAAAAAAACAATAGCAAAGATCAATAAAACTAAAAGCTGGTTCTTTGAGAAGATAAACAAAATTGATAAGCCATTAGCCAGACTCATCAAGAAAAAGAGGGAGAGGACTCAAATCAATAAAATTAGAAATTAAAAAGGAGAAGTTATAAGAGACACCGCAGAAATACAAAGCATCCTAAGAGACCACTGCAAGCAACTCTGTGCCAATAAAATGGATAACCTGGAAGAAATGGAAAAATTCTTAGGAAGGTGTTAACGTTCCAAGACTGAACCAGGAAGAAACAGAAAATATGAACAGACCAATCACAAGTAATGAAGCGGAAACTGTGATTAAAACTCTTCCAACAAACAAAAGTCCAGGACCAGATGGCTTCACAGGTGAATCCTATCAAACATTTAGAGAAAAGCTAACACCCATCCTTCTCAAACTCTTGCAAAACATTGCAGAGGAAGGAACACTCCCAAACTCATTCTATGAGGCCACTATCACACTGATACCAAAACCAGACAAAGATACTACAAAAAAAAAGAAAACTCCAGACCAATATAACTCATGAATATAGGTGCAAAAATCCTCAACAAAATACTAGCAAACAGAATCCAACAACAGAGTAAAAGGATCATACACCATGATCAAGTGGGATTTATCCCAGGGATGCAAGGATTCTTCAATATACGCATATTAATCAATGTGATACACCATATAAACAAATTGAAGAATAAAAACCATATGATCATCTCAATAGATGCAGAAAAAGAGTTTGACAAAATTCAACATGCATTTATGATAAAAACTCTCCAGAAAGTGGGCATAGAGGGAACCTACCTCAACATAATAAAGGCCATACATGACAAACCCACAGCAAACATCATTCTCAACAGTGAAAAACTGAAAGCATTTCCTCTAATATCAGGAAAAAGACAAGGATGTCCACTCTCACCACCATTATTCAACACAGTTTTGGATGTCCTAGCCATGGCAATCAGAGAAGAAAAATAAATAAAAGGAATACAAATTGGAAAAGAAGTAAAACTGTCACTGTTTGCAGATGACATGATACTATACATAGAGAATCCTAAAAATGTCACTAGAAAACTACTAGAGCTAATCAATCAATTTGGTAACATGGCAGGATTAATGCAGAGAAATCTCTTGCATTCCTATACACTAATGATGAAAAATCCGAAAGAGAAATTATGGAAACACTCCCATTTACCACTGCAACAAAAAGAATAAAACACCTAGGAATAAACCTACCTAGGGAGACAAAAGACCTGTATGCAGAAAACTATAAGACACTGATGAAAGAAATTAAAGATGATACCAACAGATGGAGAGATATACCATATTCTTGGATTGGAAGAATCAATATTGTGAAAATGACTATACTACCCAAAGCAATGCACAGATTCAATGCAATCCCTATCAAATTACCCGTGGCATTTTTTATGGAACTGGAACAAATCATCTTAAAATTTGTATGGAGATACAAAATACCCCCAATAGCCAAAGCAGTCTTGAGGGAAAAAAACAGAGCTGGAGGATTCAGACTCCCTGGCTTCAGACTATACTACAAAGCTACAGTAATCAAGACAATATGGTACTGGCACAAAAACAGAAATATAGATCAATGGAACAAGATAGAAAGCCCAGAGATAAACCCATGCACCTATGGTCAAGTAATCTATGACAAAGGAGGCAGGTATACAATGGAGAAAAGACTGTCTCTTCAATAAGTGGTGCTGGGAAAACTGGACAGCTATGTGTAAAAGAATGAAATTAGAACATTCCCTTACACGATACACAAAAATAAACTCAAAATGGATTCAAGACCTAAATGTAAGACCAGACACTATAATACTCTTAGAGGAAAACATAGGAAGAACACTCTTTGACATAAATCACAGCAAGGTCTTTTTTGATCCACCTCCTAGAGTAACAGAAATAAAAACAAAAATAAACAAATGGGACCTAATGAAATTTCAAAGTTTTTGCACAGCAAAGGAAACCATAAACAAGACGAAAACACAACCCTCAGAATGGGAGAAAATATTTGCAAATGAATCAACGGACAAAGGATTAGTCTCCAAAATATATAAACAGCTCATGCAGCTCAATATTAAAAAAACAACCCAATCCAAAAATGGGCAGAAGACCTAAATAGACATTTCTCCAAAGAAGTCATACAGATGGCCAAGAAGCACATGAAAAGCTGCTCAACATCACTAATTATTAGAGAAATGCAAATCAGAACTACAATGAGGTATCACCTCACAGCAGTTAGAATGGGCATCATCAGAAAATCTACAAACAACAAATGCTGGAGAGGGTGTGGAGAAAAGGGAACCCTCTTGCAATGTTGGTGGGAATGTAAATTGATACAGCCACTATGGAGAACAGTATGGAGGTTCCTTAAAAAACTAAAAATAAAATTACCATATGATCCAGCAATCCCACTATTGGGCATATACCCAGAGAAAACTAGAATTCAAAAGGACACATGCACCCCAATGTTCATTGCAGCACTATTTTCTCTTTTTTCTTTTTTTGCAGTACGTGGGCCTCTCATTGTTGTGGCCTCTCCTGTTGTGGAGCACAGGCTCCAGACACGCAGGCTCAGCGGCCATGGCTCACGGGCCCAGCCGCTCTGCGGCATGTGGGATCTTTCTGAACTGGGGCACGAACCCGTGTCCCCTGCATCGGCAGGCAGATGCTCAACCGCTGCGCCACCAGGGAAGCCCTGCAGCACCATTTTCAATAGCCAGGTCATGGAAGCAACCTAAATCCCTATCGACAGACGAATGGATAAAGAAGTTGTGGTACCTATATACAATGGAATATTACTCAGCCATAAAAAGGAACAAAATTGAGTCATTTGTTGAGACATAGATGGATCTAGAGACTGTCATACAGAGTGAAGTAAGTCAGAAAGAGAAAAACAAATATCATATATTAATGCATGTATGTGGAACCTAGAAAAATGGTACAGATGAACCAGTTTGCAGGGCATTTGTTGAGACACAGATGTAGAGAGCAAACATAAGGACACCAAGGGGGGAAAACTGCGGTGGGGTGGGGATGGTGGTGTGCTGAATTGGGCGATTGAGATTGACATATATACACTGATGTGTATAAAATTGATGACTAATAAGAACCTGCAGTATAAAGAGCAAACAAACAAAAAAACAACTAATACTAAACTTTCTTTGGGTTATTTGTATGGAAATATGTTAATATAAATGTTTCAGACATTACATGAAATTTTGAAAAATCTTCTATGTTCTGGTATAATGTTATAAGTCGTAATTCTAGCTATTACTTTAAAATGTATATCTCAGAAATAACTAAATTTCCTTGTCAATTGCATTATTATGAACTTTAATCAAATCTTTAACTGTGGTCATTTTTAAGTCTTTTGTCATTTACAGACAGTTCTGGGTGTACTCTGATGCTTTTGCAAATATGTTCCTATAAAAGGGTTTCATCTTCAAGGAATTCATGGAAAAGACTCTGATAAGTACAGTTTTCTGGTAACTGATCATACTGCTGAACTGAATGAATAAGCATTTTCAGAACTCTAATGGAAAACTGATGAATTCATAAAAGTACTAACAAAAGATCAAGATGAAAAAAAATTAATTACATGGGACTGAGTGAACTGATGAGGATGATTATAATTTTTGTGACTTTCTGTTTGAACGAAAAAAAAAATCCCACAAGGACTCAGAGGTAAAAAATATACAAATCAATTTTCACTGCAATTAAAGGATCTGTTACAGTGGAGGATTACTGGACTGAACATCAATATTATGACATAGTATGAGTGTGTTTCGTGTTTGGTAATAGCAATCATTGTTGCTTTTGTTGTGGTCACCCATTTACAATGCTTGGTGTCAGTTTATTCATCTCTTGTAAAAATAAAATACAGTATGTGTGTGTGAAAACAAAATAATAAATAAATAAAAATAAAAGTATGAAATTAGAATGCTACCTAACACCATACACAAAAATAAAATCAAAATGGATTAAAGACCTAAATGTAAGACCAGACATTGTAAAACTCTTAGTGGAAAACATAGGAAAAACACTCTTTCACATAAACCACAGCAAGATCTTTTTTGACCCACCTCCTAGAGTAATGGAAATAAAAACAAAAGTAAACAAATGGGACCTAATTAAATGTCAAAGCTTTTGCACAGCAAAGGAAACCATAAACAAGATGAAAAGACAGCCCTCAGAATAAGAGAAAATATTTGCAAATGAAACAACGGACAAAGGATTAAACTCCAAAATATACAAACAGCTCATGGAGCTCAATATCAAAAAAGCAAACAATTCAATTAAAAAATGGGCAGAAGACCTAAATAGACATTTCACCAAAGAAGACATACAGACGGCCAAGAGGCACATGAAAATATGCTCAACATCACTAATTATTAGAGAAATGCAAATCAGAACTACAATAAGGTATCACCTCACACCAGTCAGAATGGCCATTATCAAAAGATCTAGAAACAATAAATGCTGGAAAGGGCGTGGTGAAAAAGGAACCCTCCTGCACTGTTGGTGGGAATGTAAATTGATACAGCCACTATGGAGAAAAGTATGGAGGTTCCTTAAAAAACTACAAATAGAACCACCATATGACCCAGCAATCCCACTACTGGGCATATACCCTGAGAAAACCATAATTCAAAAAGAGACATATATCACAATGTTCATTGCAGCACTATTTACAATAGCCAGGACATGGAAGCAACCTAACTGTCCATCGACAGAGGAATGGATAAAGAAGATGTGGCACAGATATACAATGGAATATTACTCAGCCATAAAAAGAAACAAAATTGAACTATCTTTAGTGAGGTGGATGGACCTAGAGTCTGTCATACATAGTGAAGTAAGTGAGAAAGAGAAAAAACAAATACCATATGCTAACACATATGTATGGAATCTTAAAAAAAAAAAAAAAGGTACTGATGAACCTAGTGCCAGGGCAGGAATAAAGACACAGAGAATGGACTTCAGGACACGTTGGCGGGGTGGGGGGAAGCTGGGGCGAAGTGAGAGTAGCATTGACATATATACACTACCAAATGTTAAATATTTAGCTAGTTGGAAGCAGCAGCATAGCACAGGGAGATCGGCTTGGTGCTTTGCAATGACCTAGAGGGGTGGGATAGGGAGAATGGAAGGGAGGCTCAAGAGGGAGGGGATATGGGGATATATGTATGCATATGGCTGATTCACTTTGTTGTACAACAGAAACTAATACAGTATTGTGAAGCAATTATACTCCAATAAAGATCTATTAAATAAATAAATAAAAACGAAGATATTTTCATATAAAATAAAACTAAGAGAATTTACTGTCAGCTGATCTGCACTATAAGAAAAGCTAGTGGAAATTTTTCAACTTTACAAAACAGAATATAAAACATCAGAAATCGTTTACATCTGGTTAAATATCTGAGTAAATATAAAAGACCCTTTTCCCTTTATTTCTCTGAAATGCATGAGTATTTAAAAAAATATATACATTGTCTCATATCTCATAATGTGTGTTGATGATACATGTAAATTATAGCACAAAGGACAGGAAGGCAGAAAATGGACTCACACAGTTGTAAGGTTTCTATATTTTACATGAAGTGGTAGAATATTAACTCTAAGTAGTAGACTGTGAAAAGTTAAGTACAGGCATTCCTTGTTTTATTATGCTTCACAGATACTGCACTTTTTTACAAATTGAAGATTTGTGACAACGCTGCATTGAGCAAGTGTATTGGTGCCATTTTTCCAACAGCATTTGCTCGCCTCTTGTCTCTGTGTCACATGTTGGTAATTCTCCAAAAATTTTGAACTTTTTCATTATTATTATATTTGTTATGGTCATCTGTGGTCTTTGATGTTACTATTGCAAAAAGATTATCACTCAATGAAGGCTGAAATGAATGGTTAGCAGTTTTTAGCAATAAAGTATCCTTAATCAAGGTATGTACATTGTTTTCTTAGACATAAAGTATTTGCACAGTTAATAGACTATAATAGAATAAACATTACTTTTATAGGCACTGGGAAACCAAAAAATTCATGTGACTTGCTTTATTGTCATATTAGCTTTATTGCAGTGGTCTGCAACCTAACCTGCAATATCTCCAAGGTACGCATGTATGTATATTTTAATCACCAGAATAGCCACTAGAAACAATGTAAAGAGGTATTATCTGAAAATACAGTAGAGAATTATAAACATTTTTAAGCCAATTCAAATATGACAAAAGAAGAAAAACAAAGAAAAGAGAAACAACAAAACAGAAAATAATAAAATGGTAGACCTAAATCCAACCATATCAATAGTTTCATTAATTGTTTACAGACTAAACAGAGATAGTTAGAATGGAGAAAAAGAGACCCAGTTACTAGAGATGTAGTTTAAATATAAAGAAACCAAGAAACAAAAGAGAACCTGTCCTGTCTAAACCATAAAACAAAAATAAAGCAAAACTACGAAGAAAACTTGACAAATCTACACAAAAGTCCATTTGAGAAAAAAGTCTCTGTCAACTTTTTGAACTTTATGGTCAGAACAGCAGACACAATTCACTGATTTTTAGCCAGATGCCAAGATAATTTTCTACATTCAACCTACCTTCATTAACATATAATTATTCTACCCAGAAGTGAGACATCACTAGTCTTATTGCCTTCCTTCTAACTCCTCTTTGAGCAAACATGCTCCTCCTTCTTCTCCTCAAGCCTAATCATCAGGCAAGGTGTGTGCACCAGTTTTCTTACACAGACTCAAAAACTCTTGACCCCAGCCCAAACTCTTTAATTGAACATTACAATCTTTGTTGCATCTTGAGACGAGGTAGGAAAGGTGGTCTCTGATTGACTTCTATTTATGAACTAAATTATATCAAGTGGCTTTCACTTCCATTATCTATTTTATTGTTTTCTAGATAGCTAGAAGTTTAACATCCTCTAATTGACAATCATTTTCTCCTCTTCCCAAACAATTAATTGGATGTGATTCTCACTGAGAAGTTCTCCTCTGCTGAAACAATCCATGACCTCAAGATGATGCCAGTGAGGACTAACGACTTTTTGTTATTATTACAATGAATTAGGTATGGCAATCTATATGCAAGAGTCAACTTAAAAAAAATTTACTAGGGATGGAACATAAATGTTTTGGGCTTGAATAAATCTCTAGCAAGGGGGATTGTTGATTTGAAGGATTGTTCCCTTATAACTAATGTTATGATAAATGGCAATCTGAGGAGGACTAAAACCTTGAAATGTGAGATGCAGGGTATGAGATCCATTATATGACAGGCATAGATATTAAGCTAATACCAGTGCACAGAGCTATATGCCCACAGTTGTTCTTAAGCACAATGGCTAAATGAAATGTCTCCCCTTTTGTTTTGGAAAGATGAGCTGAGAGTGTGTTGAGGGAGGAGAGTGGTTTGACAGTCATGGTGGCCATATAAAAGTCAAACACGGGGAAAAAATCAAAGAGTGAAGAGTAGTAAAAGTGAAAATATAAAATTCCTACTTTTGCCCTTCTTGGTCTCTTTCTGTCTCTGTCTCTCTCTGTCTTTCTCTCTGTGTCTTTCTCTCTCTCTCTTCACTTCCCAGGCCCTCCCCACGATCCTGCTTCTCAGAAGTAAACTATATTAACAGTTTCTTGGCTAGACTTCCAGAAATTTCTGTGCATGAGTGTTTTATCAAAACCCTCCTTTGCCTTTTGAAGATTAACTTCAAAAAAATAATTTTAGATGTACAGAAAAGTTACAGAGAATTCCCATATACCCTTCATCTAGGTACCCTTATTGTTAACATTTTACATAGTCATGGTACATTTATCAAAGCTAAGAAATTAACATGGAATCATTACTATTAATTGAACTACAGATTTCATTGAGATTTCACTCCTTTTTTCACTAACGTCCTTTTTACTGTTCCAAGAGTCCAACCAGGATCTACACTGCATTAAGTTGTCATCTCTCCTAATCTCCTCTGCTCTGTTTTCTGATCTTTTGTTTTCATCATTACCACAGGCAGTTCTGAGGAGTACTGGTCAGATATTTTATAGAATGCCTCTCAATTTGTATTTGCCTGGTGTTTTTCTCATGATTACATTGGTGTTATGGGTTGGGAAGCAGAATACCACAGAGTTGAAGTGCCCTTCTCATCACTCTATATCAGAGGGTACATACTGTCAACATGGCTTATCACCATGTTGATAATGGTGATATGGGTAATATCTACCCATTTTCTCCTCTGTTACATTAGTATTGTTCCCTTTCCATACTCCATTCTTTGGAAGTAGGTCACTTACTCTGGTCCACACTCAAAGAAAACAGAATTAAGCTCTACCTCCTGAGGGGATGATATCTATATATATTATTTGGAATTCTTCTGAAGGAAAAAATCCTTATTTAATTTACTTATATCAGTATGGACTCGTGTATTTACTTTATACCTTGGGTTATAGTGTGATACTATGCCACTATTCTTAATATAAATAAAACTATTTTATGCGAATAGTTCTGAAACTTTTTGAATCTCATAATCTGTACTTTCCATATCGGCATTGATATTTCACTGTAAAGATGTTTCATATTTTATTTATTTAGTCCTATTTTTAAGATATTTAAGTCGGTTTAATTTTTAGTCTTATTCAAACAACGCTCGATTAAATTCCTGTGTACATATTTAAGTACTGTAGCTCTATTATATATCAATAAGATAAATTCCTAACAGTGGAATTGCTGAGTCAAATGTATGTGCCTTTTCCAATGCGATAGATATTGTCTAATTGTCTTCCAAAAGAGTTGCACCAATTAATACTCATGATGGATTTTCAATAAGTCACTGCACTTGCAGCAGGGGACCTGCTTCCTTTTTGTAATTGTGATGCATGGCCACATTCCCTAATTACAGTGGGATGTTATCTTTGTATTTCTTGCTATAGAACCTGTAGCTGTGGGACCTAAGTTTTAGTCTTAGTTGTTGATATGTTCCGATGGGCAAGAAATTGACAGACTAACGCCAGAGAAATAATGGGAGAAATACCAACTTGAGGCTTGCTGCAACATGGCAGCAGAAAATAAAATACAAGAGAAAAGTGATCAGGAGGGAAAAAAGCACACACACACACACATACACACACACACACACACACACACAAACAGAAAGAGATAATCAAAGAGACTGTAATTAATCGGCACCAGGACCTGACAAATTGGGGAAACTGACCAAGATTTTTTCTTGAGAAAGAGACTATTTCAAGAGCTTCTTGACATAAGATTCCAAGAAAATGGAATAATCAGCTCTGAAAATAGGGCTAAACGTAGGAGTCATTCTTAATATCCCCCCAAAGAGGCCTAAGGTACTAGCAATTGTCTGTTTTCTCAGGGATTAAAAATTGAAGAGGTGGTGATTAAAAAAAGAAAATTGAAATCAAAAGACTGGGCTTGTTTTATGCAAGAGATAGCTGAATTCTAAAATGAGGTATTTTGTTTTATTTTGTTTTGTTTTTTCCCCTTTAATGGGCCCATCCTTAGGATTTCTTTCACCATAAATCTTTTGGCAGACAGGATGCTTGTCTGCTGCGGCAGACGCTGCCCATGAAAGAGACTTGACATGACCTCCACATCACACACAAGAGAGAAGCCCCTTCTTTTATTTCTTGGGAAGCACCTGTGAATTAGGACCTTAGCACGGGATTGTACTGTTCCTCTTGAAGCCTCTGCCTGGAGGTTTTCCTATCATTTTTGCTACAAGTAGAGTCCCCAGCCTCTCCCTCCTCCACGTCACCACCCCCGTAGCACAATAAATATTAACACATTTATAACAGAGAAGCTGCCTCTTTCTTAATCACAAGTTAGATCTGCTGATTTGTTTGGAGTTGGTTATGGTTGAGTCACTAAGAAGCATATGAGGTTAGGGCACTCGTCTTTTTAATAATGATACAGAATCCCTGTGACTCTCAAATAGATATCAAGCTTGGGAGCCATTCATTTTCATTACCCTCTCTCCCCATAGGAAAAACCCAGGAATGCAGTTTATGTACTTAAAACAATAAGCTGAATCACTGTTGCTATTTAACATCTTATTTATTAGAAAATGTTCATTCTTTGTTGCTGTACCTGAAGCCAATGCAGCAAAGGAAACAGTTATTTTAAAAATAGAAGAGGGACTTCCCTGGTGGCACAGTGGTTAAGAATCCATCTGCCAATGCAAGGGACACAGGTTCGAGCCCTGGTCTGGGAAGATACCACATGCCGTGGAGCAACTAAGCCTGTGCGCCACAACTACTGAGCCTGCGCTCTAGAGCCTGTGAGTCATAACTACTGAAGCCCGTGTGCCTAGAGCCCGTGCTCTGCAGCAAGAGAAAGCACTGCAATGAGAAGCCCGTGCACCACACGAAGAGTAGCCCCCCGCTCGCCTCAACTAGAGAAAGCCTTCACGCAGCAACGAAGACCCAATGCAGCCATAAATAAATAAATAAATAAATAGAAGAAATAAACGGAATAATACCAACTTGCAAACAAATTTAAACAATACCCTACACGTTGTTTTTGGACAGCTCTGCATCATCCCAAGAGATCAGTAGGTAAATAACATCTTATTTTCTGTTTGCACAACATGGATCACGGAGGGAAGAGGGGATAAAATGACATCCTTGCACCAAATAGCTTGGTCTCTCTAGTTTGCAGCTAATATATAATGAGTTTGCAACCCATGGATTTTGCAGGCTGTTTCTCTGTGACCTAATGAGTCACAATGACAATTCCAAAGGTTATACTAATTCCTTTTTAAAATAAAAGAGCAAGGGGTTGCTGAGGGTGGACATTGGGAACTGAGCTATTTCCATTACCTTATTTTAAGAAAAGCACTAGCTAGATGACCCAGGTGCCAGCTATTATTGACCCTTAACTTCAGAAACTCATTTGCAAGGAGCTTTGCACACAGATCTGGGTGGGAAATGTATATTGCTTCTCTTCTCTGCGAGGCTGTCAAGAAACACACTTCACAAAATTCCCAAGGGACACATAATCATTCTTTCAGGATAGCAAGTTGGCTATAGCAGGCTTCTGCCCATTCAGCTAAGCAGGTCTGTGAATGGTAATGGAGATAGCTAATGCCTCTGGGTTTTCTGGGGGTGGGAGGAATTTACCATGATATGTCATTAGGAAGAAATAGCAGAAGAAGACAACTTGTAGAAGCCCAACTGAAAATACGCTAACAAATAAGTCTAAACCATATTCATTGTGCCATTTGGGAGTAGAGGTAGAGGATAATTTTCTAGTGTCAAGAACGTCATAAGTCTGCCGAAGTCATAAATCAGCAGGACTTTACAAGGGCCTTGGAAGGAGAGAGGGAGACCCCGTAAGAAAATGACAGATGCTCTTTTACTTCCATGATCTTTTTTCCTCTGCTAGCTCTTTCTTCTCAGTCAGTATATCTGGTATTTCCACTTCCCCCAACAACAACAACAAAAAACATTCTTGCTTATTAGACTTTGGATTACCTCTGCTAAAACGTGGTAGAGGTGACAGTTATAAGAACATTTCGAAAGCCTGTAGCTTTTGAAGCAGACCAAGGCCGGTAAAGGCTACCTGAGAGAGGAGATGGAGGCTTTGCCTCGCCAAAATCTGGTTACACCTCATCTCCGTGCTCCCCAAGGGCCCCACCCCTGGATTCTCCCAGGAAGCCCTCCAGACCTTCCCTGATGCCTCCAGACCTTTGCTCTCCTGTGTGTCTGGGACTGCCTGGGGTGCCCTTCTTCTAACCCCATCCTTGTCTAATTTGAACTCATTCCTCAAGGACCAACAGCTTCCCAGTGTATAGGTCTCTTCCTCTCAGCCAGCCTGCACGGAGCTCCCAATTTTCTGAATTCTTGTAGTTCTTACAATCTATAGAATAATAATATTTTATGCATGCACATATGTACTGACTACTCGCTACATACTAGGGCCTATATTAAGCAGTTCATATATGCTATCTTATTGAATCTTCATAGCTACCACAACCTATTTTACATTAGAGGAAACTGTGGTGACAGAATCAGTGAGCAGCAGGGATGGGATTTCAACCCAGATCTGTCATCTGTAAAGCCCATGCTCTTTCCCACATTCCATACTCCATTCTCTGCACTACCTCACAATATACTTGCATTGTATCCTTTTATACCTTATTCTATGTGCTTATGCCTCACCTGGACAATGGCATTTACTCCACTGGTGAATGGGGATCACATGTTATATTTGTCTAGCATGGGGCAAGACACTTAGTAGGTGCCTAGTATTTGTGAATGGATGTAGAATGAATGGATGGGCATATTTCTTCAAGGTTCTCAAAGGCTTTATAAGAACGATCCTAATAGACTGTGATGGATGGAGAAGAAAGGGCCGGGTGATGGTGATGTGTGGAAAGAGCCCCTAATAGTCGATAAATCCTCTTGCTTGGGTTCACTGTGGTTCTCTTAGCCCCTCAGTACCAGGTGGGGCCATGTGAAACCTGGCACAGAAGCAGTGTCAGGGAAGTTCCCAGGAGATGTACCACCTTGGCCACAAAAGTAGTGTGATGGGGCCTCCCTGGTGGCGCAGTGGTTTGGAGTCCGCCTGCCGATGCAGGGGACATGGGTTCGTGCCCCGATCCCGGGGGATCCCACATGCCGCGGAGCGGCTGGGCCCGCGAGCCATGGCCGCGGAGCCTGTGTGTCCGGAGCCTGTGCTCCGCAATGGGAGAGGCCACAGCAGTGAGAGGCCCGCATACAGCAAAAAATAAATAAATAAATAAATAAATAAAAGTAGTGTGATGGTGCCAATCATTGTTCCTGAGGTTTTTCTGGGGAGCCAAGACTCATCCAGCCAATCAGCTCCAGGACAGAACTTCAATGTCTTACTGGGCTCCCTTGCTAAGCTTTAAATGGCTTAGTTAGATCATTGGGAAATAGTGCCAAATGAAAGTCTGGCCATTGCATTATAAACCTTCAAGCTTGAGCCATAACATAATTTCAAATGCAGTGTCAAGAGAAGAGTTCCAACACATAATAAATAAAATATAGGACATGCATAAAAATTAAAGGGAGGGTCAACTAGTTTGAATGGCATACAAATTTAACATTAATATCATAATCTGATGGAAAATCTCAGGATCCGAGGGGGTTCATATAAATTCCATCATTGCCCTTCATAGAACCTCAACCAGATTACTTCACCTTGCTGTGTGTCAGTCTCCCCATCTGTACGATGAAGAATGCAACCTCTTTTATTCCCTTATTACCTTCTAGATACCATCTGATATTCATTTGATGGCCTGAGTTTCCTTTCCCAAGTCTCATGTAAATATACACTATGTTTCTAAAAACCTCTCTGCATGCACACCTCTGTTACAAGAGTGTATCACTCATAAGTTTCTGTCAGGGCAACCAGCCCCATTAAAAACAACAACAACAACACAGAATAGGAGGGTAGAGTTATTTTCAGAGTTAGAGAAAGCACAGCCAGAAACAGTTTAGAAACAGGTTCCAGATAAACAATCTGCTGCTCATCCATTAAGCCTTGTTACTTTCCTTTAAGTAAAGAGTACTTAAAAGAATATGGTTCTACCTTAGTTCTCCTCAAGGAGAGCAATACCTTTGTAATGACTTATAAAGTGACTTGAGAAAGTCCTTTCTTCTCACAAATTACCATAATTTTCATGTCAATTAAAAATTAGGAAAATGCTTAGTGCATTTTTCAATTGGACAAAATGCCAGGAAAGCAGAATCCAAGACTCATTGAAGAAAGGAAAAACTCAAGGTTCTTACCGAATCTCTACCTCCAGCCCACTTGGCCAGAACTTCCTTATGTTTTAAATTCTAGTGTCTGCTTCTCATGGGTCTCCTCTTCCTCTTTCCCTGTTGCCCCACTGACTACAGTCTCTGCTGATCCTCTCTAGAAGCCAACTCCTTCATTCCTTCCCCTTTCTTTGCTTGTTGCAGCTAACATCTGGGGGCTGAGAAACAAGAGACCCAAACCTATTAAAATCAGGAATAAAGTTACAAGTCTAGAGGGGACCTGAGCTGCCCCCTTGAGGAAAGGGCATGAGCTCATGTTACCTGCTAGTTACTAGGCTCTAAGTCATAGATGGGTGAAGCTACTGGATTTCTCCCTTTCAGAATAAGGAAGCTTTTCTTCACTCAGAAGGCAACATCATTTAGGTTTCTGTCTCAGCTTTGGGGGCAGGAACCCTCCTTGATACCACATAGTAGTTAATTCTTACTCCATGGTAACTGTAGTTAAAGCACTATGCTGGGACACGTAACGAATAGAGTCCCTTTCCTGAGACACATCTCTGGTAAGATCCTTTATGAGACAGACAGTGTGACCTGGCCAAGCAGCAGTGACAAGTCTAGTCCTACACATAGAAATAACAGAAAGTAGGGATGGGAATCCGAGCTTGGTCAAGTTGTCATCTAATCTTAGGGGCTTTGATAGTAAATGGGATAAAGTCCTTTGGAGACCACACTGGGTGTTAGGGAATAAAATGGTTCCTTCTTCAAAGAAGCAGCTAGAGCTCTGAAGTTTCATTAGATCTCATTTGTTTATTTTTGTTTTTATTTCCATTTCTCTAGGAGGTGGGTCAAAAAGGATCTTGCTGTGATTATGTCATGGAGTGTTCTGCCTATGTTTTCCTCTAGGAGTTTGATAGTTTCTGGCCTTACATTTAGGTCTTTAATCCATTTTGAGCTTATGAAGATGTGGCATGTATATACAATGGAATATTACTCAGCCATAAAATGAAACGAAATAGAGCTATTTGTAATGAGGTGGATGGACATAGAGTCTGTCATACAGAGTGAAGTCAGAAAGAGAAAGACAAATACTGTATGCTAACACATATATATGGAATTTAAGAAAAAAATGTCATGAAGAACCTAGGGGTAAGACAGGAATAAAGACACAGATCTACTAGAGAATGGACTTGAGGATATGGGGAGGGGGCAGGGTAAGCTGTGACAAAGGGAGACAGTGTCATGGACATATATACACTACCAAAGGTAAAACAGGTAGCTAGTGGGAGGCAGCCGCATAGCACAGGGAGATCAGCTCGGTGCTTTGTGACCACCTAGAGGGGTGGGATAGGGAGGGTGGGAGGGAGGGAGATGCAAGAGGGAAGAGATATGGGGACATATGTATATGTATAACTGATTCAGTTTGTTATAAAGCAGAAACTAACACACCATTGTAAAGCGATTATACTCCAATAAAGATGTAAAAAAAAAAAAAAAAAAAAAAAGAAGAAGCAGCTAGAAAGGAAGGATTCCAGGCTACATCCTAAAAGGCTATACCCTTTGGGACTCAATTACAGTCATCACATCAAAATCCCTATCTTGGAAATGAATTATTGATTGTAATGATGATACCAGACTTTTCATTTGTATCTGTTCCTCAAACCTCACCCATGAGTTATGCCCTCCAGGAAGCCTTCCATAAACCCCTCCTCACCTGTGGGGAGAGGAGTGGGTTAGATGCCACTCCTCCACCCCACAGCCCCCTATCCTAGTACTGAGTTACTCACTATACACACTGTACCATATCAGTGTGCTTCTCCTCACCTGGAGGCTCCAGCTCCATGAGGACAAGGCTTACATCTCTCAGCTCATGACTTCAGCACTGAGAATTGTGTCTTGCACAGGGTACATGTTCACTATAAGCTTGAATGAATGAGTAAATGAATGAATGAACCTTTGTATCTTCTGTAATATAGTTCTTCCTCCCACCAAAGAGCTAATCTTGGTTCATTCCCATAATCCCGCAGGGGTAGGGCATTGTGACATCACCCTAAGACAAGCCAAAAGCATCAGCAGGAGCTGTACTGAGCAGAGTCCAAAGAGGCTGTCCTCAGCAGTCATGGAAGTTTCTCCTTCTCCTAAGAATGACTGAAGTAGCCCAGAGGTATTTTCTTAGCTTCCCATTGGGCCAAGCTGACCCTGGATCGGGAGATGATCTATGACCTTGAAAGCACATCCTCCTTTGTTATGGGGACCCAAAAGAAACCGGATTGGGCCATGGACAGGTCTGGCCTCCAACACCTGGGAGGATAAGATTGATGTTCCACACTGTGGCTCCAAGGACAATATAATCCGTTCTTGAGCACAGGATGAGTGAGACCTCAGCCCCCTTGGGACCCACACAAGAATTCAAGCTCTGCACTGTGAAGTTATCTTATACTTTTCCTGAGCTCTTAATTCAATTTTCAGTAGGAAAAGCAAACAAACAAAAAGAACAGCTGGCATTTTCCATTGAGGGCTTCGAATAAAACCGGAAATACTTCGTCCGGCTTGGGGGCAGGGGTAAGATGATCTACTGAACTGTAATGGTTCCTTAAGCAGACCATGTAGCCACAGGAAAAGCCATCTAGGAAGGTATATTTTTCTTAGTCCTTCTTTTAAAGGCTTACAAGTTTTTTTAAAAACCACATGAATTCTGTTTTTAACCTGAATAAAGGCCTGCAGTTAATTTTTATGAGCAGATTTCAAGTCCCTGAAAAACAGGTTTGGTAAAATCTCTACAAGGCTTGAACTGCAAGGATTAGCGAGACCTCAAGAAAAAAAAAAAAAAAAGACATTTTAATGTCTTTTGTACATTTTCCATAAAAAGTTGGGTCACATTTTCAGTAAATAATATTTAAAAGACAAAAAATCTTGCTTAAAAACTTAATTCTAATCCTCCCATGGAAAATACCAAAAAATGAGTAATTTTCTGAATTTTAATGGGCAGGCACAAAGTAACAGAACCAATCACTCTCAGATTAAGAGTTGTTTTGGTTTCTTTTTTTAAATATATATATATATATATATATCCTTATTTATTTTAAAGATAAATCAATAGCAAATATTCAAGAGTTTTCTTGGTTTCTAATGCCATGTTGAAACAATATTCCATAAAGCACACCATCAACTTCTGTCCCCCTCCCCAATGCCTATTTCTATTTATATTCCTCAAATTGTCAGAAGTTATGAAATGGCCAACTGGAACTTCCCATGCATCTGCCTGGACCCTGACCTGGTCTGGGTCCTCACATGTAAGTCGATTAAAGCACACACATTAAAAAAAAATTTTTTTTTTAGTATCCTTAGTTTCAATAAGTTGTTTAATTCTGATTTTCCCCCAACAATCTATGGTTTGATTGAAATTATTGGAGTGATCAAATGATCCTCTTCACAGGTTCCTGTCTATATAAACACATTATACAGGGACTAGCCCTAGGACCTGAAGACAGATGGGTTTTTTTTTTCCTTAGTCTAAACCCAAAAGAGTGAAAGGCCAAAATGTGGAGTCCTGACTATTTCTGAAGAGCCAATCCATCATATACAATATTTCTGCATGCCCTTCTCACTACCAGGATAAAACAATGGTTCAAGATGCCAAAACCAGCAGACAGCCATGGTCAAGAAGCGAAATTGAGGGCTCAGAGCCAGGACACTAGGTCTATGTCATGGCACTAGACACAGGTCACCAGGAAATGCCCAGGGCTTGCATCCAGCCAGAAACTGAGGCTCAGACTCCCCTCTATAACCTCCAGACCCTTCCATCCTCAAGCCACTTCTCCCTACATTTGCCGACCTTCTCTAGACTGGAAGCCCAGCCCCAAAACAGGCTGTATCTGGAAACTGCTTAGCTTGTGGCCAGGATGTGAAATATTTTAAACACTCTAACCCAACAACAACAGTGATCAGTGGTTTCATTTTACAGCTACCCTGAAGTGTGAGACCCAATATCAATAACTTTTTAATCTCAACATTAGTCCCAGAATGACAGGAGGATTTACTTTAGTATTTGGGAAGAAGGAGATATTGTTAAGCATCTCAGAGGAATCAAGGTTGGGATCAGGGAGTAAAGGTCAATCCAAATGAAGGATCGTCCTAGCTTCTGCTACAATACCATGGACACAGCAGACAAATGTAACTGGGTGAGCTGACAGCTTCCTCCACAGTAGAGTCTGAAAGGACAGCTTGAGAAGAGGGAATCAGGCCATTATGGAAAGGGCAATGATGTTCTTCCTTCCAGCCCTATTGGAGGAAGCAACCACGTCAGACTTGTACACCATCTCCTTTTCAATCATTAAAAAAAAAATCCAATATACACATTTTCCAAGCATTTCTCCCTTGACAGCAACTTACTGCATTAGAATCCTGAAATCCTAAAATCTTGGATATAATCCATTCCAACTTTTTCATTTGACAGATGGAAAACCTAAGGTCCAGAGAGATAAAACGACTTCCCCCAAATTATTAAAGTTTTCTGTTCCCCTACGGATTGTAATAATACAAAAAGCAATAATCTATGTGACGTGGGGCAGGGAGGCCAGTGTAATGTAGTGTGTTTGGATGTTTGCCAACTGTGTGATCTCAAGTAATTTTGTTCATTTCCCTGAACCCCAGTTTCCTCATTTCTAACAACTGGGATAATAACAACAACCAACTTCAAAGGGTTGTCGTAAGATTTAAATGAGAAAATATATTTTAAGCATTGAGTGTAGTGCCTGGTAACTAGCAGGTAACGAGAAAGTAATATAATTATTATTGTTGTTATTGTCATTATTATCTTTGCTGATAGCATAACAGTCTATGGAACTGTGAAGTCAGGAGCCAAAATAACTTTAGTTAATAATGTCATTGCTGGGGCTTCCCTGGTGGTGCAGTGGTTGAGAATCTGCCTGCTAATGCAGGGGACACGGGTTCGAGCCCTGGGCTGGGAGGATCCCACATGCCGTGGAGCAACTAGGCCCGTGAGCCACAACTACTGAGCCTGCGCGTCTGGAGCCTGTGCTCCACAACAAGAGAGGCCGCGATAGTGAGAGGCCCGCACACTGCGATGAAGAGTGGACCCCGCTTGCCACAACTAGAGAAAGCCCTCGCACAGAAACGAAGACCCAACACAGCAAAAATAAATAAATTAATTAATAAAACTCCTACCCCCAACATCTTAAAAAAAAATAATGTCATTGCTTTAGTAATGGCAATGACATTATTATTAGAACAATAGTATGACTAGAATTTCTTGAGTATGTGCCTGCACACTTTACTAATTGCTTTAAATACATTCTTCCATCCCCATCCTCCTAACTCTATAGATAAGAAAACTGCCCCTGCAAGAAACTTAAAATTTTGCTCAAAAGCTGGCAAATGATGCTCCTAGGACATGAACTAGGTCTCTCAGGCTCCAGAATGCATGCTGTTATTCTGTATTAAGATTAATCATCTATAGATAAAGGAGAAACAAAAGGGAAATGTTTGATTTCATAAGTGAGGTCTTTGACTCTTCTCCCAACTAAAACACATGAAAGCCTGCACTTAGAGCAGAATGGGCCGATATCAATCATTTCACTTAACCACGTCAGACTTCTAAAATAAATGTTTTGGCTGAGTGTGAGGTCACTCAATGTCAGCTCAATACCCCCTTTAACAGGGAGCTGTAAGTCAATCCTGCCATCTTGAGAGTTATCTCTGATGTACACTAAAATTGGTTGGTTTTCTATTGATTGAGCATTTGAGATACAAAAGCTTGAGCATTGGCTGCTATTTATTTGATGTGTTCCTGTATCCATCAAACTTGGAGCCACGTTATCTGCTGTTTGAATGTGTCTCAAAGCTTCCCAAATCTGGCTTCCATGATTGTGTGGAAAATGGCACTTGTTTGGAAAATGGTGGTAAATTGTGGGCTACTCTTTTCCTACTTGTGGATATTCAGAGATTTTATTTACGCAAGCTGTTAACCCGGTTAGTTTTACCCACCCCATCCCTAGGGAGGAGGTAGGAGTCGGGGTGTGGGTGAGGCATACTTCTTAAGGATGCTCAAAGCCTTCTCAAAAAATTATATCTTCAGTCAAAAGGCCCACATGTTGCAAAATATTGAAAGGAGGGTGCCTTAAATTGTGAAATCTTCTGTGAGGGATCTCATTTTTCTGGAACTCCCTGACATCTGAGCCCTTGTGCTGCTGGAAGGGTTCCAAGAGCACCATAAAATTAGGGCTGGTCCTGTCTGAACTGAGTCCAGATCATTTCAAAGTGACTCAAGGCAGGGAAATAAATATTGAACCTAGTTAAATGTTGCTTGAGATTATGCTTGGCACTGGGTGTCCAGTCACTGATTTACTCTTAGGTTACACGGGTTATTTTGAGCTCAAATGGATACGCCAGGGTGGATTCATTCAATAGCGGCAATTATTTGCAAGTGCAGTTACATTTCTGACACATTTAGTGGAATGTAATGTAAAGATTTATGGGATGGTATTGGGTGGGGGAAGAAGATGTCAAAGACCTCGGTTTCACGCTACTTTATTCAACTCTGGATCACATTGTTTTCCCCCATTCCTTGTCTTCTTTTCTTTACCTTCCTTGAATAAACTTTCTTTCTTTCTTCCCACTTGTTTTCTTTCTTTCTTCTTCCTTTCCTTTTTCAGGCAGTAACTTATAAGTTATGATTGAACAGTAAGAAATCAGGATCAAAGAGTTGTAATAATCTGTAGCTCACCCCACCCTTTAAACTGCCCAAATATGTGGGGGTAGCTATTTGGAAAAGAAATGTTTTAAGTGGCCAGTTATGTGTGTAGTGAAGCAAAGGTGTCCCATATATAGCACATCTGCCCTAGGTACACACCTGCTTGAACCGGCCTGTGGCATTTTCAGTTCAGGACTGATGTTGGGTTTGGTACCTCAGTGCCACAAGAAAGAAGTCGCAGGCACTCCCAGCCCTCTGCTTCCCCTCCCTTCAGCAAGAGGAGAACACTCCCCAGGGCCAAGTCTGATCTTGCCTCGTGATCTGAGGCTCTGGCTGTCATGTCCAGTCCCAGCCCGGCCAGGCCCTGGAGCAGCATTCTGCTAAGAACCACCTCTGGGGTCAGACAGACCCACATGGGATTCCTGATCTGTACTATGTTAGCTGTTGACCTTAGACAACTGACCTAAAACTCTCTAAGCTCAGTTTCCTTATCTGTAAAATGAGGTTGATAAGACCTCCTACCTTACAAGGTTATTGTGAAAATTTAATTGGGGTAATGCATGGAAAGTGCTTAGTTTGGCACCTGGCATACAGTAAATCAGTGGTAGGAGACTTCCCTGGTGGCGCAGTGGTTAAGAATCCACCTGCCAGTGCGGGGGACACGGGTTCGGGCCCTGGTCCAGGAAGATCCCATATGCCACGGAGCAACTAAGCCCGTGCGTCACAACTACTGAGCCTGCGCTCTAGAGCCCACAAGCCACAACTACTGAAGCCCGTGCGCCTAGAGCCTGTGCTCCACAACCAGAGAAGCCACCGCAACAAGAAGCCCGCCCACCACAATGAAGAGTAGCCCCTGCTCGCCACAACTAGAGAAAGCCCGTGCGCAGCAACGAAGACCCAACATAACCATAAATAAATAAATAAATAAATTCATTAAAAAAGAAAAATAATAAGTGGAAGAACTTATAATAATTCTCTAAATGTCAAACCACCTCTCTTTCTGAAAGGCCTGAAGACTCTGGGCACAGATGTAACTACAGCCCCCAGCCTCTACAGACCTCAGTGTACTGATGAGATAGTTCAGAGGCCTGGCAAGGGTGCAAGATGGAGGCAGAGGAGGGGACCCACCACAGCAACCAGGCAGGGACGCTCCTACCAGGACATATACCTGTTCCAGACAGGACTGCTCTGGCTCTGAGCAGTTTCTACCTTGGCTCGGCAAAGTGCAGGGCCCTGCCCAACACGATTTAAAGCACAAGCCTTTTTAACTTGCCTGTCTTTAGAAAAATTATACATAAGACAACAAAGTATAGATTAAATCCTGTTAGGAGAAAAATCAATAAGAAATATCTGTTGAACAAAGCTCTAGACTTAGACTGTCTTCTTTCAAAAACTATTTGATCCAACTTAAGTCCAGGACTCACAATTTGCGCGTGTTTAAGATTGTATGGTTCCCAAGGCACTTCCCCACACCTTATCTTACTTGAGCCTTCCCAAAACCTTTCAAGGTGGGTATTATAATATTATCTCCACTTTACGGATAAGAAGCTTATGCTCAGAGAGTTTTAGGTCAAGCCCAGTGTAACTCCGCTGATACCTGGTTATTTCTTGATCCCAGTGTTCCTGGCATTACACTGTTCAGCTTTTTCTCCCCACTGAGGCTTGGTCATCACAACCGCTACCAAAGTTATGAACCTAATCTGGCTCTGATTAGAAACATGTCCTCTGTATACACTCTGAAGAGGGGCTCCACTTAAGTGGGGCATGACGAATCTCTGCTTTTAAAGTCTAGTCATGCATATGCACCATATACTAAGGGACTTTCAGGAAAGAAACAGAATCCAAGAATTTCTGGGGGGCTCTTCACTGGGGAGCTTTAAGAAGCAGACTGGACATGAGGGGTGATTTACTTTTCAGCCAGTTGAATATAAATACCATGGTAAATTTAATGATGGTATGTCCTCAAAACCTCAGACAGAAGAGTCTCACCAAAGGCACAAGTGAAGGGGGATTCTATAAACAGAGGCAGGTCGGTTCCTGTGCTTCTCAGCCACAGTGAATTATTTCTCTCGCTCCAAACACAACATTTTCAGAGGGTCCCCATGGCCCCCCTCTTGGCTAAGTGGGGAAGAAAGACCTGAGCTGGTCAAAAGAGCAGTGCTCACAAAGACAGGCAAACAGATCCAGTGATGTTGGTTTCATCTTCCCCTTTTCCCACCACATGGAACACAAAGACAGACAACGATTAATGACTCCTGGTAACCATGTATGGATTATTCATCAGAGAAAGCATGATTTAAACCATCGCTAGGAAATGATTATTTCAAAAAGCCCCACATAGCCCTTCCCCATCCCACCTGAAACTGTGAGGGTGGAGGTGGACATTCAGGGTGAACCAGAGCCGACACACAAAGCTCCCAAAAGAGCCCAGCTCCTTGACTCTGTCACGGTAGGGAGCCCAGGGACCAGGCCTTGACTGCACATCAGCTACTTTGGGGGGCCAGAGAAACTGTCTTTTTTCGGGTATGTTCCAAAGGGGTTTTCTTGCCTCATTTTTAGCCCAGAGTAGAAAAGGTTGTTTCCTATGCAGAAAGCACACCCCTACCTTCCACATGGTGAGAGAACACTCAGCAAACACCCTCATTGAGCTAACTTAACTGATGGGGCTCTTGCTAAGCGGCCATTGGACTATAGCAGAGGCCAGCTAGAGCGTGTCCAATGACATCCGTAGATCCCAAGATTTGGTTTCATTAATCTCTGTAGACAAATCAGCTGGGCATTTCCTGGCAGCGTTGAAACTGCCACGGTGGGTCCGATTAGGAAGCTGCTAGCACTACAAGTCCAAAGGTGACCCAGGGAGGGTCTTAGCTTCTACTGAGGGTAAATAAGCTCCCATGGCTGCTCGGAAGGTGACCCTACCAGAACAGAGCGGGGTCTCCGCTGGCAAGCCCATCACCCTCTCCGGATGGCGTGCGGCCTCCTGCCACCACCAAGACACACATCTCCCCTACAACCAGAGACAGCTAAGGTGCCTTGGACTAGAGGCAGGGCTGGGTGGCCGCCACCAGGACCTCCTCCCTGGAAGCTCAACAGACTTCTCCCCACAGGTGCTCTTCCTCCTTCCAGTGCAGTGAGAGGGTGAAGGGTAGGAGCTGAGTGTCAGGCTGCCAAGGTTTGAATCCCAGCTCTGTCCACAAACCCCATGAACCCCTCTGAGCTTCAGGCTCCTCTTCTACTGAAGGGGATAATCAAAGCTCCCACACAGCATCATGAGGTAGCTGAGGGATCAACTGCATGGTTGGTATAAAGATTTAGAACAGGACCTGACTCTGAGTAAACGTGGAGTCATGTTACATAGGATTTTCCTCTTCCTGGGCACTAGGCCCACCATCTTCCCCTGTCCCCAAGGCTCCATCCTGTCTGCCCTGTGGGGCAGTGCTTGTGCGCCAGGTCACTCCTCCCTTTATCCTTTTGAAACCTGCTTTTAGCTGCCATATAAGAAAGGGTCTGGGGTTTCCCTGGTGGCGCAGTGGTTGAGAGTCCGCCTGCCGATGCAGGGGACACGGGTTCGTGCCCCAGTCCGGGAGGATCCCACATGCCGCGGAGCGGCTGGGCCCGTGAGCCATGGCCGCTGAGCCTGCGCATCCGGAGCCTGTGCTCCGCAAAGGGAGAGGCCACAACAGTGAGAGGCCTGCGTACCGCAAAAAAAAAAAAAAAAAAAAAAAAAAAAAGAAAGGGTCTGCAATCCACAAAGCCACACCATGCTTCATGCGTTGCCCTATCAGGAGCATTTGTATTCCTCATGAGGGCAAAGCTTTAGCTACAAGGAACAAACATCTAGGAGGGAATCTTATATATTATTGGTTGGCAGGTGGAAAAGGTTTTTTGTATCCGGTAGGAGAGTATTAAAGAATAAAGGAGAAAGCAGACCAGGGCCTTATAACCTAGACATTGCTTTTAGCATATACGACAGGTTTTATAGGCAGAGTCAAGGAGGACAGGAGAGATGACACCACAAATTGCTTCACAGAAACAATAAGGTTGAAGGGGACCCAGAATCCCCAGATGGGGGCCAAGATGTAGACATCCTGTTTACAGCACTCACAAATCCAGGGCTACCAGGCTACCAGGCTGGCCCATGGGCCTAAGGCCTCCTGAGTCCCTGATGAAGGATGAATGAGATAAAATTTCACCTCCTCGTGTTTTCTCAAATCCAAGGGTACAGGCAACAGTACCCTTGATAAGTCAGCGCTCTGCAATTGTCTGGGATCAACCCAACCACATGAATTACCTCTCTGTCCCTCCTCACCCCACTTACATCTCCTCACACATCCACACACACTCCCCCCTTTTCTAGCTTTGACAAAATGAGACTACACAAAACACAGACTCTAAGGACCGAGCAAGGACAGGTGACGGGGACCGGGAGGACTCACACGTGCCCACGGATAAAGGCAAGATTTAGCACCAAAGATTCCACTTCCTGTGCTCTCTGAAAACCATCTGTCTCCTTGCAGGTGGATGGTGACTGTCAACTGAAAAAAGCGCACAACCTAAGGTTGAGAATTATGTTCTATTCGATGGACATACTGAGGACTTAAGCCCGGAAGATAGCTTTTCAGATCCCTCTGAGGGACTGCACTGAAAAGGTAAGGGAGGAGCCAGGACACACAGGAGTTTTTCAACAGAAAACAGATAGATGGAACTCAAAAGGTTACTGTTAATTAAAGAAACCAGACATCTCAAATTAACGAATTTAGTTAGTGCTTTTCTATGTATGGGAAGATGCAAGAGTCTGGGCTCACTGAAACCACTCCTTTGAGATGCACCTTAACTGTCTAGGACCAGTAACCTGATTTTCTCCACCCTGAATCCCCTCGGGGTGCACGGTTGGGGGTGGCTGCAGGGGCTGCCGGTTTGCTGGCCGCAACATCTTTTGTTTACTGATATGGCAGGCAACGTTTCTCATCCACTTGACAATCCCACTCCTTTCCAACTCATACTCAGGCCACCATGACCCTGTGGCTGGCCACATGGTGGTGAAAAGGTGATGAAAAGGCCTGCTGGTCAGAAGGGACTGAAGTGGAATGAGGGCAGCCAGGCGCTCCCCCACCCCATTCCCACCCCCAACAGGACATCATCCTCTGGCGATCGACGTGAGGGCTTCTCTGTGACCTGGGGAGCCCCTGCCTCCTGCCGATGAACGAGGTAGTCCAGGGAGGGCTCCAGTTCCTGGAGGGAGGGCCTTGGCCGGTTTCAACAAACTTCATGCAGCACCAAGCCCAGCCCATCTCTGCGTAGTTCCAGGCATTTAACAAACGCTTTAAATGATGATGATGCAACCCTCTCAGCCTAGATCTGTCAGGATCCCTAAGGCATGAAATGGTCCCCTGAGAAACAAACGTACGTTATCTGAAGCTTTCCCTTTTGCTTAATTATACTGTCCTAATGTTCTTTTTTCCACAGGATTTCTTCTCCCCCAAGTCCTCCACCCAAACCCAGCTTCACTGTGGGTTGGATTTACATAAAAGACCAGCACATTATAATTGTGATGATTGATCACTGAAGTTTCCTTGGGTTCAGATTGTTTCCTAATGTGGGTCATTTTTCATCTTAAAGAGTCGGCTGATAATGATGTCATTTCCACTGCTTGAATTTTGAGGCAGTGGCCACCTATCACAGAGTTTAAATGACTGTCTATAGGGCAGCAAAATCATGTCATTATCAGTTTAAAGCAGTTGCTGCTTGACTCCTAGGGACAAAACAAGAATTGGTGCCTCCTAGAACTCATCAAACAAGAGCAGGATGCCAGGAATACAAATCTGTTTTGGGAGCTGGGGCGACTGGTGCTGAGGCGGGGGCGGGGTGGGGAGGGGGTGAAGCAAACCTGTTTTGTGTGAAGCTGTGTGGTTAAGTATCAGATTAAAAGGCCGAAGTCACACTTGACAGAAAAGAAGCCACACTGCTGATCACTGGATATCTTAAATGTACTCTCCCACAATCATTTAACTGTGATTCTACAGCAAGATTAAGGAGAAAGAATTGAAATCACTCACGAAAGGAGCTTTGGACTAAAACCCATCTACCAGACAAGCCAAGAAATGTGCCTCTCACTGAGTGAGTGGGCCTGGGACAGAACGGGAACATGACCTCAATTTTTGTGTGTGAAATATGGATATGAAACGAAATCATGTTATATATGTGTTTAAAACAAATCGTTGCATCAGTAAAATCCCAGGGCTTGCAGGTCCTAAATCATTGCTGCCCCAGATGTTCCGTTTTCTGCTGTTTGCCTTGAACCACCTCCCCCTGCGGCCCTGCCTTCTGGAACCCCTCTAAGATGGCCCGCAGAGATTCAAAGTTCGCAACTTGACCCCAGGCCTGCCTGCCATGGCCTTTCTCATTTAACCCAACATGTTTTCCCTCCTCTCCAGCTTTTTATTTTGAAAATTTTCCAACTTAAAGAAAAACTGTAAGAAAAGTATAATGAATAGCTCACCTAGATTCACCAGTTGTCCATACCGTCCCAAATTTGCTTTATCACTCTGTATACATATTTACACAGATTTTTATTTAACCATTTAGAATTAGTTGCTTTAGCTTTATAACTTCATGACATGTCCACCCCTACATACTTCAGCGTGTATCTCAAAAGAACAAAAAGATTCTCTTCATTTCCACAATATGATTATCTTATTCAAAAAATGTAACATTGATACAATACTGTCATCTAATATATAGTGCTTGAGTTCTCCAATTGTCCCTATAAAGTCTTATGTAGCTGATTGAAATATATATGTATATAAATATTTAAATTGTATATGTATATATAGGTATATAATATAGAGATAATGATACATAGAGTTATATTCTCCAGGATTTAATCAAGGATCTCATATTGCATTTATTTGACATGTCTCGTTACTTTGGTTTCCTTTTTGCTTTGTTATGGTTTGAGTTTGTTTTTGTTTGGTTCTGTGATACTGGGTTGGTCTTAGGAGTCTCAGTATAGAGTCACAATTTTTTCAAAAAAGGTATTTCTTCGTATAATGGAGATATGTCAAGAGGACATAGGATCTAGCTTGCAGGAATTCCCACTGGGAAAACTGGCATAATTTGAACATGAAAATGGCTAATGACAGAAACAACTATAACACATTGGTGGGTGGGGAGGGGAACATATATTCTGATATGAAAAAAATAAAGTGGGAAGAAAAGGAAAAGAAAGTTCTTTACAGGAGAAAACTAATAAATGAAGAAGGAATTCAGAAAATTACTATTTCATAACCATCAGAGTAATATTCAGACAAGAACCATCATAACCCAGTCCATATTTATATCTCCCCTCCCCCATAGTAAGAACCCAAGTTCCCACCATCCCCAGTATTTGGGTCATTTGTTGGGTCCTGCAATACACACAACAGTTTCAAGACTGCTACACAATTACCACTACCAACAGCTTAGGTGAAGTTCCAGGTTTCTTTGCAATTTAATTTTTTATTAGAAAAAAATAATATTGAGAGTACACAGTCAGAATACTGTATTTAAAAGTGATTTGAATAACTTCTCTTATGTGAGATTTTTACCTATTTGATATAAAGTTAGGTTCTTCTTTTTCTGTTTAAATTCAATATCTATCTTTTTTTCATCTTTGGTAATTCAATTTTATTTTTTGGAAAT
Source organism: Mesoplodon densirostris (assembly GCF_025265405.1). Taxonomy (NCBI): domain Eukaryota; kingdom Metazoa; phylum Chordata; class Mammalia; order Artiodactyla; family Ziphiidae; genus Mesoplodon; species Mesoplodon densirostris. The sequence continues at coordinate 56,419,437 of NC_082663.1, forward strand.
AGAAACCATTAACACAGCTTTAAAGTCAAAACCAAGTCAACAGGTACAAAGAGAGGTCCCTACCCCTGCACTTGGTTCCCACTCAGCCCTTGTAGATAACCAATTTCATTAGTTTCTGCCTTATTTTTCTTGGGTTTCTTTTTGCAAAAATTAGAAGCTTTGTCAACAACTTTTTTTTTTTTTTTTTTTTTTTTTTTTTTGCCATACGCAGGCCTCTCACCGTGTGGCCTCTCCCGTTGAGGAGCACAGGCTCCGGACGTGCAGGCTCAGCGGCCATGGCTCACGGGCCCAGCCACTCCGTGGCATGTGGTATCTTCCTGGACCGGGGCACGAACCTGTGTCCCCTGCATCGGCAGGCGGACTCTCAACCGCTGAGCCACCAGGGAAGCCCTCAATAACTTTTTAAAGTCACAAACATTTGCATCCATTTTGTAATAACTGTTTTCAAATTTTGGAAAAACATTATGAGAAAACTTGAAAAGACAGATTCATTCCAAGAGCATTCCTTCCCATTTCCTGCTTGGAGTTAGAGGAAGTATCTTTGTTTCCTTTTCAAAGGACATCAGAAAAGGTGGACAGTAGGGAATAGGGAGAATGATGGAGGCCAAACCCAGCCACGTGACTTAGGGAGCTAAGCATCATCAAAGTCCTCAAAATGTGTATTTTTCTTTTGTCTGAGCAGCAAATGAAAAAGTAACTAACTTGCCCCACTTCTGATTCTCTTGCCACTGATAGGATCCAAACAACCAGCCCAGCTATAGCACTTCTTAGGCTAAAACCAAATCTGATCATGTCATTCTCTAGCTTAAAACCCTTCCCTGGCTCCACATTGCCTTCAGGATAAATCCCAAACTTACAAAGTCTTCAGACGGCTGCCCTCTCCAGCCTTGCATCACGTGTACATACACACATGCTAGTGATTCCCCACTGCTTGGTTCTTTCCTCACCCTGCTCTTTGCTTTGCTAAAATGGATCCCACTACTTGAAATGCTCTTCCCCACATGGGCCAGTAAGTCCACTGGATGGGCTTCACTTTGATCAGCCCCATGAAGCAAGTCTGTTCTTTGAGCCCTCGGGAAGCCTCTTACACTACAAAGCTCCCCATGTCCACAACTTGGGTGTTGGGTGTGTAACAGGACCTCCTGAGATTGCAACTACTTGTTGTCTAACATAAGAGAGACGTGACAGGACATGAGGTTTGCGAGTTTAACTTTCAAGCCAAGGACAGGCAGAGGAAGGCTCATGACTGTGACAGTACAGCACTTAGCTCCAGCCTATCGGGTCCTGCGCTGTGCTGCATCCCTAAGCCCTCCTGATGGTGAGGTCCACTGTCTCCCACCCAGTGCCTCTCCTGCCTCAGGCCTTCCAAGTCCCCAATCCTGTAATCTTATGGCTCTATCTGCCTCACCTCTGCTTCCCTTTTTTGCATTTTCAACCAGGCGAGTAAACAGTCTACTGAGAGATCTCTTCCTTTTTTTTTTTGCGGTATGTGGGCCTCTCACTGTTGTGGCCTCTCCCGTTGCGGAGCACAGGCTCCGGATGCGCAGGCTCAACGGCCATGGCTCACGGGCCCAGCCGCTCTGCGGCATGTGGGATCTTCCCAGACCAGGGCACGAACCCGTGACCCCTGCATCAGCAGGCGGACTCTCAACCACTGCGCCACCAGGGAAGCCCAGATCTCTTCCTTTGACCGCTCTTCTCACATTCTTATTTCCTGGATCCTACATCAGACCCAACACAGCATTCTAGTAATCCCATAAATCCTGACATTTCATCTTGGTCTGGTTCCTTCTATTGTCTTCCTCTCCTTCCTCCCACTTGAAGAGATGCTAACAGAGCAGTGATTTTTAGGCTTTCCTGTGAAAAAGAATCACCTAAGGAATTTCTGACTCAGTAGCTCATGGGTGGGGTCCTAAGATCTGCCATTCCCAGCATGGACCTGGAAAGGTGGTCCTAGGACCACTTTAAGTAAAACAGTAAGTAGACTATCTGAGTGCTTTATGTCACCCTTCACCTTAACTGGGCCCTCTGAATGCTAGAGATAGTCTTTCTCCTAATTACTCAAAACGAACATTCACCAGACATAAGTGGAATCTGGGCAGACAATCCATCTCACCAGAACAACTGCCCTCAGCTGGTCCAGGTAGGAACTACAGCTCTAAGACACTTCCAGCTCTCTACCCCAATTAGATCCTTACCTTGAAATAAATTTACTTTTGAGATATGAATAATATTTTATTTTCCACTCAAGTAATAGGAATTATTCTTCTGCCTACTTATACTCTGTTCACATCAATGTGATTTTTATTAGAATAGAATAATAATGCTTATCTATGTATTTCATTTTTAAAGATATTTAGATAGTACACATATTTAGAATTCATCACCCAACTTGCAGAAACAATTCCACTAACATCCATCTAATCACACACTACCTTCCTCAAATATATATTATAATAGCAAATTGGGCTTGACATCTATGGAGTTGATACAGATTAGTGAGAATTACTACCACCTGGTACATGCATGGCAACTAGAAGTGGTGGAAAGTGTCAGGACCAGTCATAAACAGAGTCTGAAGGAGGCAATACAGAGCCAAGTCCAAAGGAGGCACAGGATAGGGGCTGGGAATGGGGAGCTGTTTTCCTCTGGCCTTTGGGACATGAGCATGCTTATCTTCTGAGAGTGTCAGAAGCTATTTTGGCCAAAAATGCTCGTGGTTTTACATGCAAAGATTTTTTTTAAACGTCTTGAAAAAAAAATCAGAAGAAAGAGATTTCCAAGAGGTAGATAAGGAATCACAGACTACAGTAAGACTTTGGAAAAAGAAAGTGGAGTGCGTGACCCAGACAGGGGTATAAAGCCTCCGTATCACGTGACCATGGCAGGACCATGACTTGCCACACCTCACACAGGCAGTAGCAGGTGTGGTTGGTTACATGTGAGGTTCTGGGTCTTCCTGCCAGAGTTTTACTCTCTGCTACTTGCCAGGTGTGATGTTGGGTGAGTTATTTAGTCTCTGAAGCCTTTTCCATCCACCTGAAGAGGGACAGTTTTAACTCATGTAACTGTGGTGATTGACTACGGAATTGTTTTTTGCAAGTTGGGTAATGGAAAGATAATTGTAAGTATGTATACTATCTCAGTACCTTTAAACATTACCATTATTTTTATTGTGGTTAAATATACACAACATAAATTTTATAATTTTAACCATTTTTAAGTGTACAAGTCAGTGGCATTAAGCACATTCACATTTTTGTGTAACCATCACCACTATCCATTTCCAGAATCTTTTCATCATCCTGAACTGAAACTCTATTATTTTTTTGATCCATTAACTGGTTTTGGTCACGTTCATAAGTTTTTTGTTGTTGTTGTTGTGGTACGCGGGCCTCCCACTGCTGTGGCCTCCCTCGTTGCGGAGCACAGACTCCGGACACGCAGGCCCAGCAGCCACGGCTCACGGGCCCAGCCACTCCGCGGCACATGGGATCCCCCCGGACTGGGGCACAAACCCACGCCCCCTGCATCGGCAGGCAGACTCCCAACCACTGCGCCACCAGGGAAGCCCACGTTCATAAATTTTTTAGCATGGTACCTAATACATGTTAACTGTCAGCATAACATCAGGGAACATGGGGTTTCATTTTAGCTTTTGAGTTTCTTTTTTGAGCAGTTTTATTTGTAGGAATTAATGTTTTATTGTTTTTACTCTTTCTTTTAGAAGTCTTCCAAAGAACAAAGAGAAAAACTGCTTTTTTAAAAAAAGAATGAAACTCATTGTATCTTGAATTTTTGAAAGTTTAAGATACATTATGGGATGTTAGCAATTTTATTTTTCCTATATCTTAAAATATTTTGCTATTCATCATCTTAGACATTATTTGATATTACTCATCAATTATTCTCAACTATGCTAAAACACACTAAAATAATGTGAAATGGAAAAATAATGGAATTGCCTAAAAGGTTGATGCAATAATGAAATAAACCATCACTATTACATCACCCTTCAGTTTTCCTGTTGTCTCGCCCCAGGTATTGCAGCATCTTTCAAGGATTAAGATAAGACAGGGAATACCATCTTTGTTGTTTTTAAAAAATCTTTCAGTCAACACAGTTGAGAATTTATAATTTTTATTTTCTACCCATAATGGCAAAAATAAGGAAATTTATAGAAGTTGTTTCACAATCATTAAACAAATCAGAAGATTAATGCAAAGAGACTTCATGTAAGTAAAATCTCGGACTATGAGTCTTCAGATGATGGTCTCCTAGGTGAATTTTCTCAAACTCTCGAATCACTGAGTGGCTACTATATTTCTAAAGACAAAAAGGAAATGCAGTGTTCTCAATGAGCTAGTCGCTCAGTAAGAACTTTATTATGTGGTGTTTTGCTAAAAAACGAACTACCATGTTCTTTCATCTTTATGATGATTGTACACCAAAATTTTGCTTGATATGGGTCATAAGTGGACAAGGCAGGTACGTATAAAAGGGTGGATGAAAGAAAACAGATAATGTAAATGTCAAAAATTCTACTGATCACTCTAATTCATGTTTATAAATCTGAAATGTTTTGCATTTATGGAACAAAGATGGCTGTCTTCTCAAAATTATGAGCCATCAAAGTTTTCAAAAGTATTATATTTTGATGACTTTAACGGCAAGAAGATAAAATCAGAAGAAATGGTAAGCTAAAACTTTTAGAGATGTATTTGAAATCTGGAATCAGATTTACACGGCGGATATGTTCCAGAATCATACATGACAATCGATGGCTAGTTAATAGTGTTCAAAGGAAGTTGACCATTTTTGGTATATGTACCTTCTAAACCAGGAAAACATGGAATAAAAAACTGGGATTTGCTATGTTGACAATTTTATTAAAATTTCTAATAAAGTTGTTTTTCACTCTATCTCTGATTTTACTTCTGCAAATTACTCATAAAATGACTTAAAAATATAAAAGCATAAAAAGGATTTTTTGGAGGCAAATGGTAAATATTGACAAATATTCCTGGTACACCAAGGATTAAGCAAGCACTCAGTAAACTTTGTTGTTACTGCCACTATCATCATCATCATCATCAGAGCCTACAGAGTCTTAGACTTATCCTGAGAAAGAAACCACATCCCATGATCCATGAAACAATAAGAAGGACTCATGAGCACCAGCAGGTTTGAGGTATCTTGTTACCACATCCAGCATAGAAGGGTGCCTAGAGTGCGCTCCCACTGTGGTACACAAAAGGCCTGATGTGGCCATTCACAAGGTGAGCCTTCTTCCTGGAGTGTGTGTGAGACACAGCGTAAAGCCTGCCAAGAGGCATCACTCTCCCTGACCACCACCCACTTCCACTGATTCACACAGAACTGAGCAGCCACCAAAAGACCTGGTAATGTACCTTCCATGACTTTTAAGAGCTCAATCCTTTAAAATAAAAACTTGTATCCCAAGTTCTTTTGATCAAAGTCCGTGACTTTCAGTGAAGAAGAAGGCTATGAGAAGTGACCATCTGGCTGGAGGAGGGAGTACCCATAGGAAAAATTCACACCATTGATTCCAGAAAAGGACACCATGAGGGTCACAGAAAGGAAAACAGAAATGGAGGAATTTTTTTTAGTAACTCTGAAATGAAAAACATAAGAAAGTGGTTAAGGAAGAAAACTTGGAGATTCAAATCTCTGTGTGTGTGTGTGTGTATGTGTGTGTGTGTGTGTATATATATATATATATATATATATGTTTCTATCTTATCTATCTATTTACCTATCTATATAGATCTATGTAATTTTTTTTAAATTAGTAAATGTGACCTCCTGGGTTTATCCAGTACAAGGAACAACTTTCCAGTCACAGAGGGATCCTTTAGTGGGGAAAAAGTGATCAGAAGACTGTGGTTGGTCCCCAGGTAGACATATAGTCAAGTAGTGGCCAAAGGACCACCCAAAAAAAACATTCCTGAGCTGGGAAAACTGGATTCCCTCCAAGGTCCCTTCCATCTGAACTGAGGATAACACAATGGTTAAGAGAATGTGGGTCCTGGAATCAGAATGTCTGGGTTCAAATTCTAGCCCAGGCTTTACTGAGAGACACTATTTAACCTGACTAAACCTAACTTGCATTATCTGTGGGCAAGTGAGGCCCAATGATGACAGTGGTACCCACCTGGGCACGATATGCTCTGTTTGCCCCTACAGATCCCCTTGCACCCCTCACTGGCCCCCTTTCTGCCCAGGAGACTGGCCTGGAGGAAATTCCTCAACAGACTCCCTTGTTGGGTGCAACAGGCTCCTGCCCCAGCAGGAGACTGCAGGGAGGGAGAAGGATGAGGGTGGGGCAGTGATGCCCTTGGCTCTCTCCTTCTCTCTATCCTACCTGACTGGCTGTGTCCTTCAAGTGAAGGTCCCTGCGCTTTCCAGGCAGCCCTCTCTACATAACTCTTTCCTTCTGGATTCTGGGAATTCCTCCCCTCCCTCAACCCTCCAGGCTCAGAGGTGACTAGCCCAGAGATACTGCACTCTCTCTTGTGGATCTTTATACCTGCTTTCACTCTGCAAATAGTCTACTTATTAAACCCTCTTCCAATGATCTTAATGTGAAGTTGCATCTGTGCTTTGCTGGAACCCTGACTACTTTAAAGGTTGTTGAGAGGGTTAATGTGCCTGACACTTAGAAAACAATCATCACAATGATATTTGTATCCTCCTTTCTCTTGTCTCCCACTCCTCTTTTCACCCAGAATTAACCCTTCTATCCAGTTCCCCTTCTGATTCTTTAACAGAGGAGTCAGAAAACTTCTTCTGCAAAGGCCCAGAGAGTTAATATTTTAGGCTTCGTGGGCTACACAGCCTGTCACCATGGCTCAACTCTGCCCTTGTAGAACAGAGCAGCCACAGGCAATATGCAAATAATAAGCGTGGCTATGTTCCCATAACATTTTATTTATGAACACTGATATTTGCATTTCATATAATTTTCATGGGTCATGAAATGTTCTTCTTTTGATTATTTTCAACCATTTGAAAATGTAAAAACCCATCTTCAGCTCTCAGGTTATACAAAAACAGGCAACAGGAAGTCTTTGGACTATAGGCCATAGTTTGCCAACCCCTGCTTTAACAGAGTTCTAAGATTTAACATTTACACCTCAGCAGAGAGCTTTTATGCTCCAAATTATTACTCTACTTTTTTTTCTACTTTCCTTTTTTTTAATTTAAGAAGACTACAAATTGATTCTTTGAAGCCAAAGCTTGCTGACTCTTTACCATGATCTTTGCTAACTGACTTCCAAAATCCTGTCCCATAGACCATTCAGACCCCTCCCCTCCCTAGTACCTTCTGGGGACAATGTCCTTGAAGCTGTTCCCATACCAGAAACCCATCCCAGCACTGTTTCATCTATGAAAAAACACATCCAGGACTAGCCCAGTGTGATTCACTCCATGAAAATAACAACGTGGTGTATCTGGTCCTAGCCTGTGTACTGGCAATGTTGAGAAGATGAAGTCAGTCTTTGCAGGATTCCACCTGATTATGTCTTGGTACCCATTCAGGACATTTGCTGATATCTGATGATTTACTGGTCTGATGACAATTCTCTCCTCCCTCCTTTTCTCCAAAGGCCAATCTGATCAGTTGGTGCAAAAGTGCTAGTAGATGCTAAGGTGTTTAACCCACTCCAACAGACATACCATGACTTATACAGACACAGATATTCTTGAATTTCATTAAGTCTTTAAAATAATTCCTTACCTAAGCAGTGGTTTGCAACCCTGGCTACACACTAGAATCACCTGGAAAGCATTTTAAAATGCTGATGTGCAGATCCTACCCTACAATGATTGCAAGGTTATCTGCAGTTTTACAAAGGTTCCCAGCAAATTCTAGGGCAAAGTGAGGCTTGAGACTTATGGACTTAGAGGATGTCCAAAGGAGAAATTTTCAGGCAGCTGAAGGAGGTCACGATGCACCCATTCAAATCATGAATGCTTTATTTTTCTTACTCTCCCATGCAGAGTTGCAGAAGAGAAGGCAATTGGAAGCTACAGTAATCAAGACAGTATGGTACTGGCACAAAAACAGAAATATAGATCAATGGAACAGGATAGAAAGCCCAGAGATAAACCCACACACATATGGTCACCTTATCTTTGATAAAGGAGGCAAGAATATACAATGGAGAAAAGACAGCCTCTTCAATAAGTGGTGCTGGGAAAATTGGACAGCTACATATAAAAGAATGAAATTAGAACACTCCCTAACACCATACACAAAAATAAACTCTAAATGGATTAAAGACCTAAATGTAAGGCCAGATATTATCAAACTCTTAGAGGAAAGCATAAGCAGAACACTCTATGACATATATCACAGCAAGATCCTTTTGACCCACCTCCTAGAGAAAGGGAAATAAAAACAAAAATAAACAAATGGGACCTAATGAAACTTAAAAGCTTTGGCACAGCAAAGGAAACCATAAACAAGACCAAAGGACAACCCTCAGAATGGGAGAAAATATTTGCAAATGAAGCAACTGACAAAGGACCAATCTCCAAAATTTACAAGCAGTTCATGCAGCTCAATATCAAAAAAACAAACAACCCAATCCAAAAATGGGCAGAAGACCTAAACAGACATTTCTCCAAAGAAGATATACAGATTGCCAACAGACACATGAAAGAATGCTCAACATCACTAATCATTAGAGAAATGCAAATCAAAACTACAGTGAGGTATCACCTCACACCAGTCAGAATGGCCATCATCAAAAAATCTACAAACAATAAATGCTGGAGAGGGTGTGGAGAAAAGGGAACCCTCTTGCACTGTTGGTGGGAATGTAAATTGATACAGCCACTATGGAGAACAGTATGAAGCTTCCTTAAAAAACTAAAAATAGAACTACCATACGACCCAGCAATCCCACTACTGGGCATATACCCTGAGAAAACCATAATTCAAAAAGAGTCATGTACCACAATGTTCACTGCAGCTCTATTTACAACAGCCAGGACATGGAACCAACCTAAGTGTCCATCAACAGATGAATGGATAAAGAAGATGTGGCACATATATACAATGGAATATTACTCAGCCATAAAAAGAAATGAAATTGAGTTATTTTTAGTGAGGTGGATGGACCTAGAGTCTGTCATACAGAGCGAAGTAAGTCAGAAAGAGAAAAACAAATACCATATACTAACACAAATATATGGAATCTAAAAAAAAAATGGTCATGAAGAACCCAGGGGTAAGGTGGGAATAAAGACGCAGACCTACTAGAGAATGGACTTGAGGACATGGGGAGGGGGAAGGGTAAGCTGGGACAAAGTGAGAGAGTGTCATGGACTTATATACACTACCAAATGTAAAACAGATAGCTAGTGGGAAGCAGCCACATAGCACAGGGAGATCAGCTCGGTGCTTTGTGACCACCTAGAGGGGTGGCATAGGGAGGGTGGGAGAGAGGGAGACGCAACAGGGAAGACATATAGGGATATACGTATATGTATAGCTGATTCACTTTGTTATAAAGCAGAAACTAACACACCATTGTAAAGCAATTATACTCCAGTAAAGATGTTAAAAAAAAAGAAGGCATTTGGGAGGGTGGGATAGAAATAAAAATTATTGTGCACCTAGCTCGTGTTTTGATTTTATTCGTAACTTTTCATTCATTTATTCATTCATCCAACAGTATTTATTAAGCTAATTGGTGCCAGGCACTCTGCTAAACACTGCATATACAAGACGAGTAATACAGGCATGATCTCTGCCATCACGGAGCTTACATTCTCATGGGTGGAAAGTGTACAAGGAATTGAACTAATTATGACACAATTATTATTTAATGACAAATATGGTAAGTCGTACGAAGTCAGAATACATCTTCCATGGGGATCTGACTTACTTGAGGGAGATCAGGGAATCTGGCTGAGCCTTGAAGCATGAGTAAGAACTTCTGAGATAAAAAGTGGGGATGGCAGAGGGAACTACATGAGCAAAGGCCCTGTGGTAAGTGGGTAGGAGCTTAGAGCTTTTGAAGAACTGAAGGCAGCGTGGGTGAAATTCAGAGAGCAAAAGAAGAATGGTGGGGTACATGAGAGCCAGGGCAGGCAAGGCCTTGGAGGCCTTATTACGACACTATAAGTTACCTCATTTCTACCTCACTAATGTCTGCATTTTTATTTATTTATTTATTTATTTATTTATTTTTTAATTTATTTATTTATTTATTTTTTATTTTACAAATTTAATCAGTTATACATATACATATGTTCCCATATCCCCTCCCTTTTGCGTCTCCCTCCCACCCTCCCTATCCCACCCCTCCAGGCTGCCACAAAGAACCAAGCTGATCTCCCTGTGCTATGCGGCTGCTTCCCACTAGCTATCTACCTTACGTTTGGTAGTGTATATATGTCCATGCCGCTCTTTCACTTTGTCACAGCTTACCCTTCCCCCTCCCCATATCCTCAAGTCCATGCTCTAGTAGGTCTGTGTCTTTATTCCTGTCTTACCCCTATGTTCTTGATGACATTTTTTTCTTAAATTCCATATATATGTGTCAGCATACAGTATTTGTCTTTCTCTTTCTGACTTTCTTCACTCTGTATGACAGACTCTAGGTCCATCCACCTCATTACAAATAGCTCAATTTCATTTCTTTTTATGGCTGAGTAATATTCCATTACAAATAGAACTACCATATGACCCAGCAATCCCACTACTGGGCATATACCCTGAGAAAACCATAATTCAAAAAGAGACATGTACCAAAATGTTCATAGCAGCCCTATTTACAATAGCCCGGAGATGGAAACAACCTAAGTGTCCATCATCGGATGAATGGATAAAGAAGATGTGGCACATATATACAATGTCTGCATTTTATAGACTCAGAGCACCAGTAACATGCTCAGGGTTCCATCACTGGAAAGAGGTGAGGCCAGCACTCAAACCCACTTCTGTTTAATTCCAAGCCTGTGTTCTTTCTGCCACCCCATCTGTCTCCCTCTGCAGTTCCCTCCACCTTCTGCAGTGAGATGATTCACTACAAACAGAAATTATAAATCAAGTCTGTGTTTCTATATAGAATCTCTCCATATAGAAATGCAGTATCTGTGCTTATATACAGATACATAGATAGGAAGGAACAAAATAAAAGGAACAAAAGAATTAACTTTAGGGAAACTGACCTTCACTCTATGGAGGAAAAGATTGGCCTGCACCTCCTAGCCAGTCTGCTGCAGGATTCAAAAAGTTTCCTATCACGGGACCACAATATAAGTTAATCAGACAAAGTCATTCAGTGATTCATTTATCAGTATTTACTGAGCACTTATGTACCAAGTACTAGAGACACAGATGAAAATACAGAATCTGAACACTAGTGGAGCTTACAGTCTTTTCTAGAACAGAGGAGAGAAGCAATGTATTTAGCCAAATTCAAATAAAAAATTCCTAAAGTTTTAACAGGAGATAGGAGAGGAGCGTGGTAATATTTTATACTTACTACTTATTTCTACCAGGATTATCTCTTTCTATCTGACTCCTTCACCCCAAAGTTTTCCAAATACGATCACCCAAAAAATTAAGGTCAATAAAAAATGCTATTATTTGGTAAATAGGGAAGACCACATTGTGAATAAAATTTAAGCAGTGGGCAAGGACATTCTGGGGCATGATCAAAAAATTGTACAAATTTTGGAAAATTGTAAAAATCTTCCCCAAAAAAGTCTGATCCAGTTCCAAAATCAGCAATGTACATGAGATTGCTCCAATCCTCTTCCAGATGGTTTGAGGAAATATGAGCTGAGTCCTAGACATAATGCTAGAGATATGAAGTGGACAAATAAAAAACTTCATTAAAATCCTAAAATAAAATAGAAAAATCTGCAGCAGATGGTATGGATTATAGACAGTTAAATGTCTGACAAAGGCAGTAATGATTTTTTTTTATCAGCAACAAGGATTTGGGAGAAAGATGGGAAGATTGAATTATAGAAAATACGGTATTGATTTTTGAAAATGGAAGTAAGATTGATCCTAGCCAGTACCTCAGGTAAACTTCTTCAATCCCTATTAAAATGTTCAGTTTGAGTGTAACAATCAAGGAGGCAACTCAGCACACTTTCCTGAGACCCAGCGGGAGGTGATGGGGAAGGAAAAGCGTACATCTTCCCATTCTTCTCCAGGACGCGGTCAACAACTGCTCAGAGCAGTGCCACCCCATGACCTTGGGGGACCAGTACACCTGCCCACAGTCAAAAGAGGTGACTAAGTGGGGAAGGCCTGCTAAGTCCCACACACCAGTCTGCTGCACATCAAAAGCACACTGTGTGTGTGTGTACATATATGCACATGCATACACATGCACGTATACATCACCAGTTATCCTCCTTTCTCTCTCTTTTTTTTTTTTTTGCAGTACACGGGCCTCTCACTGTTGTGGCCTCTCCCATTGTGGCACACAGGCTCTGGACGCGCAGGCTCAGCAGCCATGGCTCACGGGCCCAGCCGCTCCGTGGCATGTGGGATCTTCCCGGACCGGGGCACGAACCCATGTCCCCTGCATCGGCAGGCGGACTCTCAACCACTGCGCCACCAGGGAAGCCCATCCTCCTTCCTCTCTTAAGAGTGATTTCTTCTGCCCTATCATCAGCTAGAACTTGGCAAAGGAGAACAAGAAACTCGGACCATCACAGCACACCAAAGGTCTCTCCCAATATATTCCCCAAACTAAGATGCATAAGAACGCCTTCCTCATCCTCTCTGGAGACCATTAAGACAAAGCTGAGCCTAACAACAGCCTTCTCTTTCTCCCTTCCAAGAACACCTCAGAGGGCATCGCTCCTTACATTTCCTGCAGTCACCCTCCCCTTGAGTAAAATGTTAAAAACGGCAATAGACTATAAGAACCTTGCTTTCAAGGACAAAAAATCCTTACCATATAATGCTTTGTGCCAGCCCTGCCCACACCAAATTTATTCTCATTAGTATATACTGACTCTCACTTTCTCATCTTCCAACATTATGAACCTTAATTTGACTGGCCATTCAGCCCAGTTTCCTAGATTTGAGCAAATGTAGCTGTCTGTTCATCATGTCCATTGTGATAAGTGTCCTCGGTAGGTTGTCAGCTGCTTCTGATGTGTAAATCTGTGGTCCAGACTCACTCAAAGTGTGGTTCCAGGATTAACAAAATCAGCAGAATTACTAGAGAAATGCAAATCAAAACTACAGTGAGGTGCCACCTCACACCAGTCAGAATGGCCATCATTAAAGTGTCTACAAATAAATGCTTGAGAGGGTGTGGAGAAAAGGGAACCTCCTACACTGTTGGTGCCGCCACCGTGGAAACGTAAGTTGGTGCAGCCATTATGGAAAACAGTACAGAGTTTCCTCAGAAAACTAAAAATAGAACTACCATATAATTCAGCAATTCCACTCCTGGGCATATACCCAGACAAAACTATAGTTCAAAAAGATACACGCACCCCTATGGTCATAGCAGCACTATTCACAATAGCCAAGACATGGAAACAACCTAAATGTCCACCGACAGATGAATGGATAAAGAAGATGTGGTACACATATACAATGGAATACTACTCAGCCATAAAAATGAATGAAATAATGCCATTTGCAGCGACATGGATGGACTTAGAGATTTTCATACTAGGTGAAAGAGAAAGGCAAATGCCATATGATACCACTTATACGTGGAATCTAAAATATGGCACAAATGAACATATCTATGAAGCAGAAACAGACTCACAGACTTAGAGAACAGGCTTGTGGTTGCCAAGGGGGTGGGAGAGGGAAGGATTAGGAGTTTAGGGTTAGCAGATGCAAACTATAATATATAGAATGGATAAACAACAAGGTCCTACTGTATAGCACAGGAAACTATATTCAATATCCTGTGATAAACCATAGTGGAAAATAATATAAAAAACAATGTATATATGTATAACTGAATCACTTTGCTGTATAGCAGAAATTAACAGAACATTGTAAATCAACAATACTTCAATTTAAAAAAAGAAAGGAGGGCCTCCCTGGTGGCGCAGTGGTTAAGAGTCCGCCTGCCGATGCAGGGGATACGGGTTCGTGCCCCGGTCTGGGAGGATCCCACATGCCGCGGAGCGGCTGGGCCCGTGAGCCATGGCCGCTGGGCCTGCGCATCCGGAGCCTGTGCTCCGCAACGGGAGAGGCCACAACAGTGAGAGGCCCGCATACCGCAAAAAGAAAAAAAAAATAAAAAATAAAAATAAAAATAAAAATAAAAAAAGAAAGGAAATAAAATACAAATATCAGAATGAAACAAAAAATCAGCAGAACTCCAGGCCTCACCCCAGATCTCCCAAGTCAAAGTCTGCATTTTAACACTATCCCCTGGGTGATCCTTACGCACACGAAAGGTTAAAAATCACTTCTGAGAAGTAGGAGTTCTCTGTCTAAACTGCAAGGCACTTATCATACTCCTGAATACAGGTTGGGAGTAAATCATGAAATGTTACCTGAGTCACTAGAATGGGATTTTATAGAGATAGAGAGGGAAAATATAAGAAACGGTGGTTGTTATACTATTTACATCTAGACTCCAAAATTTATGTCCCTTATATGAAGCACTTAGAGAACTCAGTGACTCTGTATATTTAAGCGGTGTCAGTGCCAGAGAAGTTCAAAGAAAGGAGAGCTTGATGTGGGATTTCCAGGTAGGGGAGAATACCATGGAGACAGTAAGACTTGAACTAAGGATCAGTGGATAAGATCTTGCTCAAATATGACCACTAGGAAAATCTTCTAAATCCAAAACAGATGGATTGAGTTGTCAGATACTGCTTACCAACCATGTGAACCTTAATAAATCACTTCTTTTCTCCAAGCATTAATCAACCCAGAAGGTGATACAGCATAGTGGAAACAAGATTTGGTGTCAGAAGGACTCGCCTCCAATTCTAGCCAGACTATGTCACCTTGGAACAGTTACCTTACCTT
This sequence comes from Mesoplodon densirostris, assembly GCF_025265405.1. Lineage (NCBI taxonomy): Eukaryota > Metazoa > Chordata > Mammalia > Artiodactyla > Ziphiidae > Mesoplodon > Mesoplodon densirostris. The sequence goes on from NC_082663.1 coordinate 56,434,453, forward strand.
GCTAAGCCTAAGCATGCTACCTAGAAATGAGAGTAATACTTGAGAATTCAATTATAAGAAAAGGTATACAAAGTTCCCAGGTCAACATCTGTCGCATAATAGGTGGTCAACCAACATTACTTTACCTTTTCTCCTCCCTTCCTTCTAGCAAAGAGTTGAGCCAGCACACACGTGAACTACATCTAGGTCTGAGTTGGTGAGGACAATACAGATGAGGAAAGTCCTGAGGACCTCAAGCTTGATGTGGCAAGAAAGACCATTGTGCAAAGGTGAAAACAGTATTTTAGGAATACCAGCCTAGCAGTGTGTCCAGAGTGGACTAGAGAGGCAGGTGACGGTGGTGGTGAATTGGCAAGTTCACTGAAACGCATAAAGGACTTTGTACCAGCTTCCACAGCACATCTGTGCTGGCCATTTGTCTCTGCTCTCAGATCCCCTCTACACGTGTCTGCTCTAACCTGCATATTCGAGGACTGGATTTCTTGCCAACTGGCTTCCAGGTAGGATCAGCCAATGGGAGGCTAGAAAGCTTGAGGAGGAGGAGGAAAGAACCTGTTTATCCTTTCCTCTCCCTGCACGAGGTGGCATCTTAGAGCTTATTTCTCCTGGGAGTCTCCGACTCCAACAGGCAATCCTGGCCTCTGTGCTCCCAGTTCCCACCAGGCAGCCTCTGCAGAGCTCCCAAACACCTCCGCCCTCCGTGGTCTCTCTGGTCTGGGGGTGGGACAAGCTTCCAGTCATTGCCAACCTCTGGGTTGCTGTACCCTCTCCTCTTTGGCATCTCATTTTTATCATCACCTAGGTAACAATACTATAATATAACAGAACTATAATACGGCTTCCTGTACTATATTATTCGTTCTATTGAAAGATTAGAAGTGGTTTATATTTCCCTACTAGACCTTATCTGACAGAGCATCTATATCAAAATACATCTCAGATTACTGCTGTATGATGATGTGGGTTTCTAAATCTTGGAAAATATACAAATGAAAGCTACATAATCATTGATCTTCCATTGAAGAGTAGGAGAGAAATTGGGGTCAGAATTCTCCAACCAAAACATATCCTGAAGGCATTAACACAGGATAATTATTCACCTGGGAATGTAATTGTACCTATGAGCGTGTCACATTTAATTTAGCATTTGCATGGGTGATCTTGAAAGGTGAATAACAAATGCAGAAATTAATTCTACAGATCTAACTGGGAGATGTTGCAAACACCCAAATGATGTGAAATGATCAAAAAGAAAAAAAACCTGAGTTACAGAAATATGGGCAGGATATGGTGGTAAAACTCATCAAAATGCATAGCTGAATCAAAATAGCAAAATGAGATACTGCCTGAAAAATCTACATTTGTATAGTTAAGAGAAAGCCATCAAAAACACGGGTATTCCATGAGTAGGAAAGAAAGTAAAAAACAAATCAAGCTGAGAAGACAGAGGAGTGACAGTGCAAACTTGGATATAATTTTGAAATACGATGGGGGAAAAAGAGCCTAGTTAAGTTGAGCTTTAACCATAGACACCCTGTGGGGTTTTTTTTAACAATAACAACAACAACAACAAAATGATATTCTCTCTCCCTCCAACTTCCACTCACTCCCCCCAATTGACACTCTATTGATTAGGCCATACCCACTATGCCTTACTCAGTTTTGCATAGCTCAATAACAAAAATGAGAAAAATATTAAGAATTGCAAGAACTCTGGGAAATAAAATCTGAAAGATAATCAGCAGGAGGACACGAATGATAAAGGAAGCAGAGAGAGCCAGGCTGGCTGAACAATCCTATTGCTAGCACAGACCCAAAGAAAATCAGTCATATTGCGTGGGACAAACAAATTCCAATTAGAGAATAGATCTCAATGCTGACCTAATTATTGAATGTCCAGCTCTCATTTTTATGGGATGAATCCAGGCAAGTAAAATAAATTCTTGGAGACAAAACTGCTCTTTCTAATAAGGAAAATGACTTCCTCTTTCTCCATGAAACCCCAGGTGGTCAAAAAACAAAAGCCCCATACATTATCTTTTGTTCAGTTTGAACCTTAAATCCTTCTATAAGAATAATATTGACTTCAAGGGGTCCAAACAGTGTATTTCCCATGTGGTCAAGAAGGGTTTTCTTTTAGGGAAACAGGAGTTCAAAATAAGGACTAGAACTCTTAACTCTGAAAGGATACAACCAACACAGTGTAGCAGCCACCAATAAGACTGCTTGCTTCCAAGTAAATTATTAGGTGAAAGAAGAATAAAGGATTAAAGCCAAACACTCACAGCTCCGTGTTAAGCTGGGCTGTTATAATCTAAGTATTCATGAGAAACCAGTTTAGAATTTAGAAGGGGGTGGGAGAGAAGTAACTAGAGTCAACTGTAATACAGAGAGGGTCTGTCACATGATCTAATTACAGAAATGAAAGCAACCCAGGAATTATGTGGTCTATTCAAGCCTGCAGGGAGGACGAACAAAGAATATAATTATCCATCAAGCCTGTTGATGAAACAATTACTATTTAAGGCAGATATAGATTTAAAATTAATTTGCTTCTGCATTCTGAGGATTTGGGGACAGAGATAAACAGTGTTTGAAGTTTAATCATCCGTGTGTAAGATGAAGGGGCTCATTTCAACTTGGTTAGCACTGCAAAGCGTTTTGGATGGTGTGAAAGGAAGGACCCGACTCGGCTGAAAGTCCCAGCACTGCTCAAACCTGTGATTAAAGCGAGTGAGGAGGCTGGCTCAGCCTCATCCCCACAGGATGTGGTAGTTTCACAGGAGAGATGGTGCAATTGCAAATTAATATTCAATTGAGCACTAGTTTGAAGTTTACCTGGAGGGGGAAACACACTATCTCTAAAAGAGCAGAAGAGGGCCAGCCAAAGAGTTCCAGGCTCCAGAGCCGTGAGATCTGGGGAGTGGAGACCTTCACGCATGTTTGAGCAAAGAGGACATCTACCTGCCAGCTACTCTGAATGGACTGATTCTTATCAGAGGCCATGTGTGCAGTGTCCCAGGGCCGAATGGCAGGGCTGAGGGGAGGGCGGGGTGAAAGGGTGAATTGGAGCTGGAGTGCAAGATAAAAAACAGGGACTAGAAAATTCAAAAGTTAAAGAATGACTGTGGATATGCATGGAATCGTGTCTGTGTTCAGACATCAAAACTCCCGGGAACAGAATTTCCAGACGTCAGACCCAACTCACTAGCCTCCATGGGGGAGGTGTGCTCAGTGACCCGGCCGTGCTCAAAGGGCCTGGAGCAGAACCGGCTGTGTGGCGTGGTGGTCAAGAGGAGGCGCTTGAGAATGGGCCAGCTTGAGGGTAAAGGCCCACTCTGCTACTTTTCAATTTTATGACCTTCTCAAAGCGTTTGACTCCCCAAGTCCCCTCCACCTCATTGATGACATGACTTTCCTTCCTTCCTCATTGCGTGGCTGTAAGTATTAAATACCATTATGAGGGAAAACCTCAGTGTCCTCTCCCTACTTAAACTTCCAAGGGTTCCCCATAGTTTTTTGGGTGAAGAGTCTCCTCAACGTGGACCGCAAGGCCCGGCAATGGAGGGACCCCGTCACCTCAGCCACCTTCCCTTTCTCCTCCCCACCACTCTCTCCACTCCGGCCATGCAAGCCTCCTTTAAGTTCTCTGCTTTCTCTCCTGCTTCAAGGCCTACCTGTTTCCTTTTGTCTCTGCCTTGGAACACTTTCCCTCCCCACCTCCTTTAACCAGTTAACCGTTATCTATTCATTCTGCAGATCTCAACTCACAGTATCTTGGGTGGTAATTAGCAGCACAGGCTCTGAGGACTACTTGTCAGGTTCAAAACCCCAACTCCACCACTTACTACCTGTGTGACATTTGCCCATCTAAGAGTCAGCTGCCTTCCTACAAAATGGACATGAACACCAGCACCTACCTCATACCATTGTTGTAAGGGGCACAGGAATTAATACACTGTCTGACAGACAGTCTCAGCACACAGCCTGGTCTACGGGGAGCACTGGAAAACTGCTCTCGCCGTACTCCCCAAAGCCCTCCCTTCCATGTCACTTGTCAAGGTAGCAATTTTATGTTTGTGTGATTATTTCAAGATGCCCATCTCTTCGCTAGAATGGAAGCTCCATGGGGGCAGGAACTTTCCAGTGTTTAGTCCACAGTATAGATTCAGTTCCTAGCAGAACAGACACCCAAACATTTGCTTGAGGAATAAATGAATGGAAATGCTGAGCACAGTGTCTGGCACATAGCGGGACCTCGATAAATACTAGCTTTTCAATAACAACCCACTGATAATGCCAACTGATAATTGAAAAAACTAATAATCACTTTGCCCAGAGGTTCTCAACTGGGAGTCATTTTGCCCCCCAGGGAAGACTGGCAATGTCTGGACAGGGCGGGGAGAGGAGCATGCGGGTGCTACTGGGATCTACTGTGAAGAGGCCAGGGAGGCTGCTAAACATCCTACAAGGCACAGGGCAGCTTTCCCATGACACAGAGTGATCCAGCACAAAAATGGCAACAGTACTAAGGTTGAGAAACCCTGAATTTTGCCTTGTCATTTTTCACTGATTGCTTAATTCACCCATTGAGTTATAGCAGGCAAACCCAGCTTAAGATAATCTTTCTTGCCTTTCACTCCATCCATTTCTGCAGGTATAAGGCCATCTTTGCCTCCCCCTCTGTCCCCAGACTCTCTTGGCCTAACGGAACAGTCTCATTTCTTCTTACCCCTGTGCCCGGTGACAGCCTGAAATCTGGGCATGTGGGTGAGGCTGAAGAAAAACACACACTCCAAGACGTCTCCCATTTTGTTCTCTCTTTTGCCTCATACACATATTCCTATTTTCAGCAGAGCTTTCAGTAGAAGCCAAATGTGAGTACCATGACTTGGCTTTTAGGACAGAGCTCTGTTTCGAATGTCATGCTTCAAGAAAGTTCATGTAGCCAAAAAGTAGGGCAGGGGACAACATGTTTGATCTCTCATGTCTAATACAGAGGTCACTCTAAGATACAAGAGAATGTGCTCCAACCATAAGCCCTGGGCTCAAAATTATCAAATGTAAATTCATAGGGATGAATTAGAGGATCTGAGAAAAAGTAGGATAATGGAACAAAAGTGTTCTGAAGTGGCAATCCAGGTAATATAAAATGCACCAATACACACAAATGCTAGAGGTTAATACAAATTTTAAAACTCAACATTTAGTCGATTGCATGAAATGACATGTTGACAATGGTTAAAAGTATGTCAAACAGAAATTACAAGTATTGGCAAGGGTGTGGAGAAATTGAACCCCTTGCACACTGTTGGCCAGAAGGCATAATGGTTCAGCCAAGGTGGAAACCAGTTTGGCTGTTTGTTTCTCAAAAACTTAAACAAAGAGTCACCCTATATCCCAGCAATTATATTAATACCAGTATAAACTAGGCATAGAACCAAAAGGATTGAAAACAGAGGAACAAGAACATGGATGTATATATTCACAGCAGCACTATTCACAACCCCAAAATGTTGAAGTAACCCAAATATCCATCAACAGATAAATGGATAAATAAATGGTGAAATATCCTTACAATGGAATATTATTCAGCCATATACAGGAAAAAGTACTGATACTTGCTACAGCATGGATGAACCTACAAAAATCGTATGCAAAATAAAGTCACATATTATATGATTCTGTTTATATAAAATTCTAGAATAGATAAATCCACATAGACAGAATGTGGATTAGTTGTTTCTAGGCACTGGAGAAAGGGGGAAATGCAGAGAAATTTCATCTCAATAAATTATCTTTTAAAGCATGCCAAAATCACACAAACTTGACAGACACTGAAAGAGAGAACACCTCAAAATGGAAATAGATGCAGTAGCCTGGGGGATTGTATGTAATTTATTTTTGCAGTCTTAATATCACTCTATTTTTTCAAAGTAATACGTATTGGCTATAAAAACTTTAGAAAATACATAAAAGTACCACAAAGAATATATAAGGCTCTATGGATAATATTTTCAGCCTTTCAAAATATATATTCTTTAATGTCAATGTCAAATTAACTTTGCAATTAAAAAAAAAAAAACAAGACCCTGTGCATTAAGTAATATAAACCTACACAGTTGAACATTTATTTCTGCCAGAGCTTTTATTATAAGCTTGTTTCTTTCTGTGGGCAGAGGCTGGGCTGGGGGACCGAGGGTTGCCAGGGAAGCAGGTAAGTCTGTGACTTTTTGGGTAGGGCCTCTCTTCTATCCTTCCATCCATCTCAGACCAGAGTGTCTGGCCCTTACCAGGCTGGCAAAGTCTGGTCTCTGTGGGACAGAAAGCTTCCTTCTCCACATCTGAGCCATGGACCCTCCAAGAAAGAGACTGGAATTTCTACTCCTTTCCCTGCAGAGCCTCCTTCCTGCCCACAGCAAGAGGTCTCCATAACCTATTATACTAGTAAGCTCTGAGAATGGGGAGATGGGGGCTTAGTATCTTTGACTTCATGAAAAAGATCATTACCTCCAAAAAATTTGCAAATGATGGTGAACTGTATGTCTCACTTCCCATCCTACTAAACCTTTTTGAGCATAAACATGAATAAAATGAGAAAGAAACAAAAAGAGGAGCAGAAGTTTGGAGCTTGGCTCAGCATAGAATGGATATGTTACCAGTGAATTAACAATAATCAAAGGTCCATGTTATAACCACACTGGAGTGGTAACTGTCTCCATGAAAAGACACCACCCCAATTCACAGACCCAGAGGTTTTGGTTTTGAATGTTCACTCTTACCTTCATCTCTCAGTGGCCTCTCTCTCAATCCAATTTTATCATCAAAGCTTCAGATCCAACATCCATCCTCTTCTTGCAACACTTGTTCCTCCTGTTCTTACAGCAAAACTGCCCTTCCCGAGTCACTTCCTCCTGATGAAAAAGACCAGATGTCAAAGGTGTGCAAGTATCCTCAAGAGATTTCCTCCCTACAGAAACTGATAGGACCAAAAGAGCACTAGTTTACCAAAAAATGGTAAAGGAAATAAAAATAGATAATTGTCAGAAATATCAACATTGACAAAAAAGAGAATTTTCCAAGTATGGAGTTGCCTCTCTGGCATGGGAAGTCTATCCCACAGCTGATGGAAGGTACTGATTCTTCTCCATTTCTCCAGGGAACTTAGCATTAATGGTTTTCCCAAAAACAGCTGCTTGAGGAAACATCACCACAAGCAGATAGAAGAAGCCTAGCCAGCTGGCCTTGTCTCTGCTTCTTGCTGTGCATGATGCACAGACATACAGAACCTACAGCAGTAACACAGAGTAACATAATCAAGAGAAATAAAGGAGAGACTAGTCAAATGCTCAGTGTCCTCTTGTTCTGTCTTGTCATGATGCACAGACATGAGAAATCATAGATGCTTAAAAAAGAAGTGAATTATGCTCATCAGATACCAGCAAAACACTTCACATGTCTGTACATTGTATGGTTTCTATCTCAACCCAAAACCCCCCTGATCAAGAATTTGGAGGCAGTTGCCTAGAATGGGGTCTGATTTTACTCTGTGCTGTACAGAACTGCCTATGGGATCTAAGTGAAGACTCTGCAGAGATAGAATTTCAGGTATTCAAAAAGGTACACTTCCATATAAACCAAAGTGGCCATCAGATGTGAGGCACTCATGCCCCAAGCTATGAGAAAATGGAAAAGTCAAAATGCTCCCATGAGCCATTTGGTATCATTGAGTTTCTCCTGGGACACTCTGTACTGCCTGTAAATATGACCAAATCCAATTCTAGGTAGCTTCTGGAACAAGGCAAGTGGTCAGGATTTATTCAGGCCAACATCTGGAAAAGCATGTTCCAGTTAACTCTGTGAAAAAGCGAAGTCATATCCTGGAACTGTCCCCACCCCACCCCCACCCCCCGCCCCTCCTCTACCAGCCTAAAAACCTCCACAGCACAATATGTCTCTAAGACGCCTTAAGATAGCATCACAAAATTGGACAATAGCTGGCAGCAATCATCTCCCAGACTTGCCAGACTTGGTATTTTTTAGGGTAGAAAGCATCTAATGGCCACGAGTACTTCATTTAGTGTTTTTCTAATGCATTGCAAGAAGTTCACTCTCTAGCACTGAACTCTGCCAAGGAACCCATCTCAACCTCCCATCCCACCTCTAGAGAATTTTCATCCAAATATTTTATTAAGCTTGCCCCAAATGCTCAGTATTTGCAGAGTACTTTGCAATAATTTAGTAGCCTTCTCTCAAGACACACCTAGAGAAAGGAGATTTCCCACACACTATCAACATTTACTTTGCAGAGGGAGACCCTGGAGTCTCTAGGGAGGTTTACAGCTAGTGGCCAAGATCTTTTTGGAGTCACAAAGAAGGGGCAGCTGATTCCACTGGGAAGGGGACCAGTGACTGCAAGGTCTTCCCTTTTGGCTGGTGATAGTTTGTTTCCCATTGAAGTTACTCCTTGGAAGCCTTCTTAGACAAAGGTCCATCTTGAAGTGTTTTAAGGTGTTGTCTCTCAGGAAGAAGTAACATATTAATTAGCTAATACTGTAATATTGGTTCATATGTTAGTATTGATCAATTTTCTTGTATCTGGACAACACGGTTATCACCCACGTGAGAACAGGTCCTGCAATGATGAGACCTAGGACAGGTAAGTTTGGAAAAGGAAGAGGAGAATTACCCACAGTAGGAGGTGGTCTAGGACCAGAATACAGGAAACAGTAGGAGGGGGTAGCGATGCGGGCGGGAGAGAGGAAATGAGGGCACTAGACGCTTGGCTGGTTTGAGACGCAGCAGGAGGAGCAGAGGAAATGAAAACCAGACTTTGCTGAATTGACAAATCTGCCTGAGCCAGCACTGCGCTTACCGGCACACAGGGAGGAGACCCCAGGGAAGGGGGGTGTGACTGGTCTTTGGTACCCTGCCCTCATTGGCACCACTGCTAAGGGAACAGTAAGATTGGGTGGAGTGTCAGGAACAGAGCAGGAGCGGGGGAAAGAGGTAGGAAAGCATCAGAATGTCTCCAGGTTGGGAAGAGTGGAGTGGGTCAGAGGCTCTGGAATTTCCCATTGGGTGACCATGCCCGGGTCCATCTCCTGGGAAGGTGGGCGTGCCGGCACAGTTCACACCACGGCCAGGCATCTGGGAGTGCCTCCCGGGCCCATCTGGGGTCTCTGATCTCCTAGCAAAGAGTGTGTGAGGAAGAACAACACCACACGCCTATCCTGATTCTGGTGTGGAAATGTGCTTATCAGCTCCATGATCCTCTTCCCTTTTCTCATCCTCTCTCCCCATATCTCCTGCATGCTCCCTCTAGGACTGCCAAGACAAAATTGTTAAGAGATGCGGTTTACTTCTTTGATAAAATGTAATTATTGAGTGGTACTCATTGATAAATCTTACCTAAAATATTAAAAAGAAATTTAAATATTTAAGTTGCCTATGGATTCCCCTCTACATACAAACACTCTTCACATTTTAGCTTCACAACCTTCTGTGGTCTTACCCTCACTTCCTGGGATTCCCAACCCTTGATGCTGGTCTCTGGCTGCTTTCAGTTCTATCAGGATTCACCCCAAGGGATAGGCCTAATGTTCTGGCCTTTTCTGACAATTCTTCCTGATAATCTTTCTTACCATCAAAACGTACCTGACCTACCTTCCATTCCCTGAGAGCTTTGCTCAGTGCTGTCTATTCTGATATACTAACCTATGCCAAGAGAAAACACATGGCTTATGGTTTTTTGAGAAATTCAAATGAGAGAAATTAATATATACAGGTAAAGTATTAATATTTTCTTATTATTAAGTACATTAGTCCTTACAGGTAACAAACTGACATTTCAGGAGGGACTGAGAGAAATCTCATCTAAACCAGTGGCTCTGTTTGGGGGAATTTCAGGCATCAGGTATGCTGGCCTGGGGGAGGGGAAGACAGGGAGAGGCTGCAGCTTTGACTCTGACATTTTATAAGCCAGCTGCCCACTCCTCATGTGCTCTCTGCCCATCCTATGGCCAGTCCACGTTTTGCTTCATTCAGTTGAATCTGCGGAAAAAAACCAAACCTTAGATTGATCTATAGTTAATAATATTAAGTGTTTGAGGGACACAAGAGCATCAGTGTACAGTTAGTTCCCAATTATGGAAAACAGCATGCCTTAGGGCCAAATATCTTTTCAGTCTTCTGCAGTTGGCAAGGAACCATTAGGGACTCACTCCCCTAGACAGGGCCAGAATTGCTTCCATTCAGGGGAGTCTGTCAATTTCCAGCTCTGTGATATGGGACAAGATATTCAGCCTCTTTGAGCCTTAGGTGCTTCATCTATAAAATGGGGATAAATCCACCTATCTCACCAGGTTGTAAGGATTCAATGTAACAGTTATGTAATATCTGCAAAGCACATAACTCAAGGTTTGTCATATAGGAAACAAGTGAAAAGAGTAGCAAGCATAGCAGCTACTCCCAGGCATTTTAAGAGTGGAAATATTCAGCCTTCAAAAGGTCCTCAAAGGTAGCTGTATGGTCTACAGATTAGCCAAGAGACTTGGAAACCAGTTGGGTTTGGGAGTTTCACTGCCCTTTGAGACAGTTGGCAAACCCATGAAGTGTCTCAACCTCAAGGACAGGAATTTCTGCCCTAGAGATAGACATGACCTGTCTAACCAGAGATAGAGCAGAGGGCCTGGCCACCCCCTGCAAGACTTCTCCCTCCCACCAAGCCAAGGGTATACCCACTCCCTCTCCTTTTCCTGACCTCACCCTTTTCCACCCACCTACTCCCCACCCACCTCTCGGTCATGAGAGCCTGCCTAATCTCAACTCCAGGAGTGCTCTTTGCTTTTAAAATGCCTTGCCCAGCTTAATCAGTAACCAGCCGCCCTCCACTGCCAGTTAGTAGCCTGCCCTGACATGAGTTCCTTCTCCTGCCAGCCAGCAGATGTGACTTTTTTAGGAAGATTCAATTCCCAGCCTGCGCCTTTCTGCTAATGACAGCCTCTCTCTCTCTCTGAAGGTTACCTGTCGCCAGCCAGCATTCTTGCTCATGAATGCAAAGTAAAGTTCGTGCTTGCCCTGACCTTGGAAAAGCACATCATTCTATATACGAGTTCTAAAAAAGAACATTTGACATTTGCTGTCTTATTTGTGTCAGGACTGAGAAAAGTCCCGTGTGGCAGGATACCCTCTTAGGTTCAGGGATGTGGTTTGTGAATGGCACTTGTCAACTAAACCTTGCAATGATACTCAGCAGGCATGATGTGGAGAAAATGTTAATGAAATCTTGCCTAACTGCTGGAACACATTTGAATAGAATCAAAGTCATATGTGAGATTTTTTTCTCTTATACTAAGTCTCTTCTGCATATATTAACCTTTTGCCAGTTTTTTAAAAAAGCACAAAACTAGGATGATTCACTCATTCAATCATTCTTCAAACATTTATCGAGTACCCATTATGTACCAGACCCTGTACTGAGCACTGGGACAAAAAATTAAATGAGGCACAGATTATTTTAGGCAAATTATTCTTCAAGATTTTATGCTGAGAACCCAACTTCTTGGTTTGCTAAAAACAAAGCAAAAAGACAACATGCATTTCTGGACCTCAGAGTCATTTGGAAATAGGCAAAGGGAAAGGCAGGGCTCTTAGAAAGAGCAAATAGACTGCAAGCAACCAGAATGGATGAGATGATCTCAGACAGATTGGGATGATCTTTCAGAAGGAGAGTATCCTGACTTGCTCTTGTTTATGAAATAGTCTTTCAAGCAAGAAGGGCCTGCAATGGCCAAGCTAGGCTTGCCCTCCTTGACCAGTCTCTGCCCTGCAGCCTGATGCCACTGATAGTGAAATCCAGTTGAGCCCTGCTCTCCTGATAGTGGTGCAAGGCACCATTTAGCAGAAGCTTCCTGATGCAGAACTTTTAGAGAATTCAAGGACTCACTCTGTCATCATCATCAGAAGTGCATGTTTCCACTGCTGAGTCAGAAGAACTAAATTGGAGCAGGACCAGAAACAAATGGTGAGTCAAATGAAAGCTGTAGCTGCAGAGCAAATGCCCCTGGTGCTAAGATTGCTGGGGCATGGTGTGGGGTACCTCTACAAATCCCTAGGGCCCATCCATTCATGCCACAAATGGTTATGGAACATCTCCCATGCTTCAAGAGCTGTCCTAGGTGCTGGGGACAGAGCAGTGAACCAGACAGACAAGGCTCCATCCTCATGAAGCTTATATTGTAGTGGAGAAAGACAATACAAGAATAGTTTATACAGCTGAAGAACAAACATTAAAAGATGAGCTAAAGAGTAACTTATGGAAGGTACTTATATTGGTCCAGATTTTATTGCAGCCAACAGAATCCACTCTTGCTAATTTAAACAGAAAGGGATTCTATACAGGGAATTTAGTGATTATAAAATTGTTAAAAGGGCTGGAAGAGTAGGCTCTAGACTGACCTCTCAAGAACTATCCCCAGCCTCTGCATAATCTGTCATAAGAAACTGTTGTATTAGGAAGGTGCTATATCCCTACTGACTGCAGAACTATTCCAGGCCCCAATGCAATTAAAACTGCTGCTGCAGAGCCACAGAATCAGAAAGCTGCCCTTTGTTGCTACACATTGTAGCCACAGCTACAACTGCTTGCTCCAGAATCACACCACGGCCACCACAGTCCATGCCAACAAAATGATGCTTGGTCCCCTCAAAATGGAGACCTTGCGAACCACAAAATTGGTGCCTTGCACTTTGTTCCTGGAAACAAAATCATTTCTAGGATCCAAGCTCCAAGAAAGTTTGGGAAATGTGGATTTCAGTTCTGCAGTCTCAGCATAGGAAAAGAGAGTTTGAATGGATGTTAAACTACCCAATCCATAGTAACTATCACACCATTTTGGAAGGATATTCAAGGAATGCCTCTGGGGGAGGTGGCATTTAAGCTAAGACCATGTAAAGAACTGAGGAAGAAACTTTCCAGGCATAGAAAAAAAACCAAGGGTAACAACTCCAGGCATGGTGATTGAGGGCAATAAAGAACCTGGAGGAGTTAGGAGAAGCGGGGCTTAGGAGATCACAGTAAGGACTTGGATTTTATTCAGAGTACTGGAAAACCATAGAGAGTTTTATGAAGGGGATCAGCATACCCTGATTTGTATTTTTAAAAGAAAATTCTGAAAGAATGAAATAATGCCATTTGCAGCAACATGGATGGACCTAGAGATGATCATACTAAATGAAGTAAGTCAGACAGAGAAAGACAAATACTATAGGATATCACTTATATGTGTAATCTAAAATATGACACAAATGAACTTATCTACGAAACCGAAACAGACTCACAGACACAGAGAACAGACTTGTGGTTGCCAAGGGGGAGGGGGCGGGGTGGGGGGAGAGGGATGGATTGGGAATCTGGGATTAGCAGATGCAAACTATTATATATGGAATGGATAAACAACAAGGTCCTACCATATAGCTTAGGGAGCTATATTCAATAACCTGTGATAAACCATAATGGAAAAGAATATGAAAAAGAAGACATATATGTATAACTGAATCACTTTGCTGTACACCAGAAACTAACCAACATTGTAAACGAACTATACTCCAATTAAATAATTTTTTTTAAAAAAAGGGGGAATTCCCTGGCAGTCCAGTGGTTAGGACACCGCACTTTCACTGCAGAGAGCCCAAGTTCGATCCCTGATCAGGAACTAAGATCCCACAAGCTGCGCCACACTGCCAAAAAATAAAAAAAGAAAGGAAGGAAGGAAGGAAGGGAAGAAAGAAAGAAGGGAAGGGAAGGAAAGGAAAGAAAGAAAAAAAAATATGGCCTCAAGGTGGAAAATGGATTGTAGATAAGCAAGGATTGAGCCAAGGAAACAAGACAGAACATTCTTGAGGATTAGAGATGATGGTGGTTGGGGTGAGGACATTGACCACAGAGATGAAGTTGACACATTCGATGTGTATTTTGTAGGGAGAACCACAGGAATTCAGAAGGAAATAGATGTGAGGAATAACAAAAAAGGAAGCATTAGGGATTGCTCCTATGTTTCTAATCTAAACAAAGCATGGATAATATTACATTTACTGGGTTGAAGAACAATGGGAGGACATTCAGTGAGTCTCCAACTTACCAAAACACCAAGTCCTTGATGTTAAAAAAAAAAAAAAAATCAGTCACGTAGACAGTCTGGAAGTGAACTCAACCAGAAAGCCTCATGTTTTGTTAATCTCATTCTTCAGCAAACTCAGAGTATTCTTATGGTTCTGGTATAGTGGGTCTTAAACTCTGTGTATGAAATATTCTGACACAGGTGGGATCCATATTCAGACTGGGACAAAGGTTTGCATGGTAAAAGAAATGTGGAGCAGTGCAGAATAGTTTGGAGAGTTGGCATCTAATAGCTGTGAGAAACAAAACTCATAAAGTATAAAGTCATTTGAAGGTGAGAGGCTGAGCTCTGAAAAGCCACATGAATTTAGGACTGTGGCAATTCGAAGCCCCATGTTTCCACGTTGGCACAGCAAAATAATCCTCAGCTCACCTACTTTCACATCTCTCTCCTCCTCACCTCTCTCTATTCACTTCCACCGTCACAACACTTGCTAGAATTAGAATAAAATGCTTCCTGGGATTTATGAACCAACAGTTCAATGATAAAATGATGCCAAAAGCAAAAATGTAGATTATTATCTCTTTATAAACACAAATACTATTAGTAATCAGCCTGGGAGTCACCTAGAAGAACAAACTCAAAAGCCACTGCTCTAGACTACACTATAATCTCTTTGACAAATAAATAAACCAACAAGAATTTAAAAGTCTAAGCAAGAGACAGAAAGGGAGGCCATGCCTGTGCCGTGCCTCTCTTTAGCAATCAGAGCTCTTAGAATAGCTCTGTTGCTGGAGCAGAAGCAAATAATCTTTTGCTCTCCCTAAGCATTAAATCTTCCACATGTCTTTAGCACTCTCCATGGGCATACTGGTGCCAAAGCAGAAAAAGATTTAATTTCATGTTGCTAGGTTCTCACTTTTCTGTGGTTAATAAAGAGGCAGGTGCAGTCAGCTAGGCTGTTAAAAAAAAAAAAAAAAAAGGAGAGAGTGAAGATTGTTTATCTGACCAACTTCAAATCTTGCTAAACCACAGTATAAGACGACTCATAACTTGTTCCCAGCTCCCATATCTCAATGGCTTTCAAGGGAAGGGCTTCTGAAGGTATTTCACACTTATAAATGAAATTATTTTACCAACTTAGGGCACTCTGAGCTCTGCATATAAGAATTTTTGAGCCCTTCTCCTACCCCTCTTGATATAAAAGATGTAAGTATGTAATATACTAAGCCTAAGAGTAAAGTTGCTACTTGTTAAACTGATGAGTTGTGGGTTGTGGAGATGCATAGCCAGTGTTCTCAAGAGTTAAAGCTTAAGTCAGAGCAATCTATCACCTGATAAAGGGAAGTTGGTCTGTACAAAAAGAAAGACTGATTCTTCTAAAGGATGGTGTTTAATAAAATAATTGGTTAGTAACTAACTGGTTGACTGAATTTGGCCAGTTTCCTTGCTTTGGAGCCATCAGTTTGGGCTAGGTTTCCATCTTTAGTCCAATCTTTGGCTGTGTTGGGATTTTTGTTAAGTGCTTACACCAAAGGGTAGGGAGGAGAAAGCAGAAGGGGCATGAGCCACAGTTTGTCATTTTGTCACCTAATAGGAAAATGTATTCATGTGTAACTTTTCTTTAGAATCTCTTGGTTCTGAGCAGATGGCAGATATTTATTTAATACATGTCTCTTGAATATGTCAATGAATCATGGTACCCATCTGGTGTAGGCAAATTCTGCACTGGGGATTGTGGTTGCCTCTGTAACATACATTCCACTTCCCTCTTATGGAGAAAAAGCAATGATGTCTGAGGGAATGACCTCATTTAAAGAGACAGACCTGGCTGCCTATGAGCAATCTCAACCCATTTTCCAGAGATTGGCTAAGAAATGGTCCTGTGACCCTTGATTCTGGCCAGTGAGAAGGAAAGGAGGTTTCCAGGAATGTTCTTCTTCGTTCTTGAGGGAGAGCAATAGGAAGCTGGTTTTCTCTTCCTCACTTTATGTGAATAAGGAGGCTTCTAGTCCCAAATGCTGCTGGCAGCCATTTTGCGAACACAAGGAAAACCAACCCAAGAATGAAGCCAAATCTTAAGACACAATAAAGACATGGAGAGAAGCTGACCCTCTGATGACACTTTTTGAGTTACTGAATCAATCAAACATAAAGCCCCTTCTATTTCCAAACTGCCTTCTAAAAGACCTAATAAATAGCCTTGTTGTTTAAGCCCATTTGAGTTTGGTAATCTGTTACTTGCAAATGTATTCGAATGATGTGAAGACTGACACCATTTGCAAAAAGAGATTTTTTTAAAGTATTATTTCAAATACCCAGCTTACCTCTCTTTGAAATAGATAATCAATAATTAACTTTTATATTACATAAATGTCCCTAACAGTTCCTTCTCACTATAAAGCTGATTTTAAGAATTGAAAGTCTACAAAGACAATAGGAAATCGGGGCTGATAGCATTTAGCTCCTCCAGAAATTATGCTCTCATTCATGTAAGTGTTTTACAGCAAATCTTATACTTAAAGTGCAGTTTTTGGTTCTTACAATTTGGCGATATTTAGATGTCTTCTTCTTTTATACTTTATTTATTCTTGGGAATCTCATATCAAAATCAATACAGAAGTAACTTAAGGCATGTCGTAAAATGGGGAGGAAAGCCACACCCAGCCATGTCTACCTGCTCTATAATTAATTACCCCTTCTTCCAAACATCCAGTGAAACACCCATTCTCTGAGTATCGGGTATGAAAGTGACTGTCCATCACAGGATAGCATAGCCTCTAAGAGCATGAACTCAGATCTTGACTCTGCTAGTTATTAGCTGTGTGCTTTTGAGTGAAATACTTAATCTCTATAAACCTCCATTTATCTTCTGTAAATGAAGATAATAATTGTATTTAGTTCATACCACTATGATGTGGATTATATAAGATAATGCGTGTGAAGCACTGAGCATAGTGCTTGGCATGTAGAAAGTGTTCTAGAAACGTCATTAATATTCAGTTTGTGGTGCAAGTGATCAATGGATCTTACTTGCAGGGGAGATGTGGGCATTTTTAAAATGCAGCTTAATAAACCAAATTATTATCTAACAGAGTGGGGTTTAGGAGAGAGCTGTTTGGGGAGAACAGACAGAGTGAGATATTCCTCTCCTTCTTAACACTGATCTCCTATCTCCCTACATGGAATTAGTCTGGATCCCTCTTCCCTCCTCCATTATCATAACACTTAAGAATTAACTCTGATTCCTTCACATGGAGCTCGGTGAAATAAAATGATGGAACACAGCAGGATGATAATATCATAGATTGTTATAAATACACTCAATATTGTGTTTTTTAAAAAATCTAGAATATAGAGAATGAATAAACAAAGGAATTAAAAACGAATATAGCCTGCTGATAGTGGCTCATTTACATGAAAATCAAGAAACTGCTTGAGGGGTTAGGTAGACAGAGTACTGGCAGGGGTCAAGGGGATCTACCCCCACCAGCTGAGGGTAACCTTGAGCAAATCACAGGATCCCACTAGACGTGAGTATCCTCATCTATCAAATGAAGGGCTTGGATGTGAACCAGCATTTTACACCATGTGCTTCCTACAGCCTGGTCGGGGACTGGCAGGGGTGTGAGTGAGAGGGGAGGGATGGAGAGGGGGAAGCAGGAGCACAAAGGACCATTCTTTGGGGTCCCCTCATTTTCTCTAACCAGAGCAGTTTCACGGTCACCTGCTTTATATACTCTGTTGCAATAAAACATTTGAACACGCACACGCAAAAGATTAACTCCACAGTCTCTCAAGTCCCTTCCAACACTGACTTGCCAAGGTTTCCCTCCTCATGGCTGTGATCGCCAACCTTCCCAGCACAGCCCAATCTTTCCATTTGCACTGAACAGACAGGGGATGTTGTCAGCTGTGCTGCCTCCATGCTCCTTCCCTAACAGGAAGGCCTGGAATGTCACAGCTTCACAGCTTCTTTGACCAGGACACCTAGAGCACCAAGCCCACAGAGATGCGAGGATGCAGGGGGTGACATGAATGGTAGGAGGCCTGATCCTGACAGCAGAGACAGGACTGAGAGAGAGACCTTGGACTAGGTCCTGTACAAGTTACTAAATCTCCTTCAAAGCTCCTGATCTCTGAGGTTTTCCCTGAACCAACATTCTTTTCCCCATCCCATCCTCAAAGTCCGCAGAGAAGACAGACTAAAGAGATCCCATCTGATTACTCTCAGTACACTTGATTTTGGGGGGATCATCTAACTATCCTCTTTCAGGGTCCCTGTAGAGTCTGAGATAGAGTTTATCAGGCTAAATTCCATGAAAGTTGGGTTTCACTGGTCAGAAACAAGGATTTATAACTCTAATTTTAATCAAATCACAATAATAGATTTTCCTTAGACAATCCATTTATTTAAACTTCTTAATTTTTTCCTTAAATTCTGTACTTCAAACATACCAAAAAGTAGAAAATAAAACAACGAACATTCATGTACTCACCACTCAGTTTTTTCAAAGCTTAAAATTTTGCCTTATAATTTTAGAGCTTTAGAGTTTTTAAGGGGAAAAAAAATATTGCAGATAGGATGAAAGCCCCCTCCTCAATCCCATTCTTCTCCTTCTCACACTCCCCTCTACAAAAGGAATTACCATCTTTAACTTGGTGTTTTTCACTTTCATTCATGTTTTCATAATATTTCATAAGATATTATAAAATATATGTAATATATGTATAATATGTGTAGTGCATGTAATATGGAACATTACCTATATGCAATGTATGTAACATGCAACATTACATGTATGTAATGTGTGTGGTTACATTGAACTACATACATATAATGTGTGTATATTCAAAAACAATATATTGCGTTATACTATAAATATTCTGCAACTTGGTTTTGGGTTTGGTGTTTTTTTGGTTCAAGATTTTACTTTTAAGTTTCATCCACATTGAGACGTGATTCTAGATTACTTTAACTTCAGTATAATATGTCTTTGTATGAAGACACTTCAACTTATCCATTCACCAGTGAATGGAAGTTAAAGCTGTTTCCAATTTCCATCCATTACAAATAATTCCATCCATACTAAATTGAGCATTCTTATCCACATGTGCAAAAAATTTCCCTAGCGTAGCAGAGGATTGCTGGGGTGAAAATTCACTCCAAATTTTATTTGATGTTCTAAATGGTTTTCCAAAGTGGTTGTTCCAGTGTACACTCCCACTTTACACCCCCACTAGCAGAGTATGAATATTTTCTTGTGCCACATCCTCACCAACACTTGGAACTGGCAAATTTCTCAGTTTTTGTAAAACTGATGGATGTGAAAAAGTATTTCATTATGGTCTTCATGAATTTTTCCCAGGTCACTGAGGAAAGTGAACAGCTTTTCAAAAGCATATTGGCCATTCATGGTTCATCTTCTCTGAATTGCCTGTTCTTATCCTTCACCTATGGATACGTTGACTTGTCTTTTTTTTATTGCTTTTTGGGGAGTTCTTTAAGTATTCCAGATATTATTTCTCTATCAGTTACATATATTGCAAATATCTTATGTCATGACTTGTCATTTATTTAAGTTGTCTTTGCTGTACAAAACTTTTGAAGGCGTCAAAGTTATCAGTATTTTCCTTTATGATATGTGGTTTTCAGGCCTTGTTTGAGAAGTCTTTTCCTACCTCAAAGTCATAAAGATGTTTCTGTATATTTTCCTGTAAAACTTTTAAAGTTTTACAACTTATACACATTCAATGTACTTGGAATCAAATTTTTATACATGGACTAAAACAGTTATAATTTTATCTTTTCCTATAGAAATAAGCAGTTGTCTTAAAACCATTTTTTAAAAATCTGTTTTCCTGCTAATTTACAAAGCTGCTACAATCATGTATTAAGTATTTATTCAAACAAGGGTAAAATCTTTATTAGATTGTTCTAGTCTATATTCCAAAGCACTAACCTCCTATTTTGATTATTTTAATTTTTAATAAATCTGGTTATCCAGTAGGGCAAGTCCTCTTGCCTTGTTCTGACTTTAAACTTCTTTTGGCTATTCTTGGCCCTTTGTTTTTTCATATTTTAGAATAATAATCAATTTTAGAATAATATTGTCAAATTTTTAAAAGCTATTGGGATTTTGAATTTTATATTAATTTGAGTATTAACATCTTCAAAATACTGAATCTTGCCATTCATAAACATGATATATCTATTTATTTAAGTCTACTTTAATGTCTTTCAGTAAAGTTATCATTTTTTCTTAAGATGTCGTAAAAGTTGGTTAGATTTATTCCCAGACACCTTAGAATTTTTGTTATTCTTTCAAAAGGTGTCATTACTTATATTTTCTAACTCTGAAAATTCCCTACATTTGTGGCCAGTGTTTAGGGATCTTCGTAGTGAATGCTGTGATGTGCCACTTAGATCTCCCTTTAAGACTGAAGGGCTTAGTTGCCTTCAGTGGGAAATGCTACTGGCAAACACACCCCAGCTGGTAGTCCTCTCTAGAAAGTGCCTTACCTAAGGTCACGTCTCTTTTCTGTGGAATCCCCATGCAAAGACTGATTGTCAGGGAACAAGAACTCATCCCCCTCTTATCAGCTGGGACAACTTTGAAGGGCCATTCCAGTTCTACAGCTTTCCTACCAAGGTCTTCATTGAGACTACATCCCAGCTCTTCTTCTCCTCGATTCAGTCCTGCTTCTTTCTTGTCCTGTCCACCGGTATCTACCTCAAGAGCATGCTTCCTGCAGGTTAATCTCTATCTCAAAGTCTGCTTCCTGGAGAACCCAACCTGCAACAGGCCATGAAAGCAGGTGCTAAAACGAGATTTGGGAATTGGGTCATCCTCTGCATGACCGACAATGAGGACCCATCACTGGCAAAAGGTAGAGGTGTAATTGTTAAAACTTCCATCAGTGGTAAACTGAGAGGGTATTCTGGTGAAAGAGAGTGCACAAGAGAATGTAATTTATCAGGCATTTGAGATATAAGGGGCAAATAATAACAAGAATAGTGGAATTGGGTGGCTATAGCTAAGATTCATTAATCCTCTGAAAAAGAGAAAGGCTAACAGTAATTGTCAGTTAAAAACTAAATGTGAAAGCCAAAGGATCTTCATAGCATCATATACATAAAGTGGCTCTCACAACATGCATCCTGAGGGAAGAGTGAAGAAATGCTAAGGACCAGGACCAGGACTTACCCACAAGGGAAGAAGAGCTCCAAAGAAGATGAAGCTCTCAGTTCATGCAGGTTGGCTATGTAAGTTCAGAGCCTGGGCTGGGAAAGAGTGAACCCTGTCACAGGAATGAGGACGCCTGGGTTTATGAAACTCTTTAATCTCCTGGCACCCTCTGAACTTGCAGAAGTGGCCCACCCCTCCCTGTTCAGGTCTAGTTCTTTCCCCCTCACTTGTACGTATTGAAGAGGCCTCTCTCCTGCAGGACAACATGCATCCCCCTTGGGACCTTCCCCCCCACCCGCCCGCCACTCCTCGCAACAAGGACAATAACGAAGGTTAACCCAGTCCAGGACATGCTGATCCTGATTAAGAAGAAAAGAGAACATGCCAAAAAGGAGCTACAGGACCTAGAAAACATGTCTCAGCGAGAGCCAAGAGAGTATGCACTGGACTGGATCCTGAGGATGCTGGCTCAAGGGAAGCAGAAGATAAAGTTGAAGGGAGTGTTTAGGGCACTGTGACAGGACATGGGATTTAACAGGGGTCCAGTTAAGGACCTGGGAGATTGTGCAAACACCCTGTTAGGATGGCTCCCAGAAGCATGAAAAAGTGATGCCCCAGGGGTTCGCAAACTGCAGTCTGCTGGCCAAATCCAGCCTGTGCCTTATTTTTGTACAGCCCACAAGCTAAGAATGTCTTTTCCATTTTTAAAGGGTTATAAAAAATAAACAAAGATATGCAGACAAGGCTGTTTTGTGGCCCACAAAGCCTAAAATATTTACTTTCTGACCCTTTATAGAAAAAGTTTGTTTCACCCTAGCCCTCACTAAATGAAGGGAGAATGCCAAGGAAGAAAGTAGAAGAAATACTCAGATAAGTAGGCCTACAAGAGTGGACTTACAGGGTCAAACTGAAAAATCCATAGGATGACGATGCTCCCTGGGAGGGCCCAAACAATAAAGAATGTGCTGGTGAGAGGGGCACCGGCCTCCCTAAGCTGAGTGGTGGCTCCCATCTGCAGGCCAGGAATGACAGTCAGAGGCCCTTACAGAGCCTGGCTCACTGAAAGCAACGATGACGCTAGGACCCTGAAATAACAGAGGCCAGATGGCAGCACTTAATTGTTAGAAGCCGAGGAGATGCAATTATCATGAGTGGCAGGTTCAGAGAGGCAGGGGTATTAACTCTGATTACCAGGAGAAGGTAGGGTTGCTGTTTCATAATGTAGGCAGGGAAGAATATATTTGGCATTTAAGTGATGCACCTGGGTGCCTCTTGGTAATTTCTTGCTCAGTTTTGATGGTACCTGGACAGTTGCAGCAACCTTGGCTTAAGAAGGGCATCAGTGACCAGGGTGTCAGACCTCTCAGCAATGAGGATCTGGGTCACCCACCAGGTAAGCCACTGAGACTAGTACAGGTGCTAGCTAAGAGGAGGGAGGGGGACGAATCTGGCATGCCAAGTAAAGCAGGGATCGATGAGTATCGCATGTGACCCCAAGACCAGCTACAACAAGAGGAGCTATAGTTCATCCCACTCATCTTCCTCTTACAAGTGTCCCCCAAGGAAAAGACTCCCACAGGAATCCTCAAGAGATGGCTCCCAGAACTTAGATGAATAAGTAGACCCCAGTGCCACCCACATCCCCTTCAAGACTGAAGAATTTATCCCCTGAGGTGCAGGAAGTAATGCCAACAGTTAGACCTCCTCTCCCAGCCCTCTTCAAGAAGCGTCTTGGTGGGAAGCAGCAGGCAAGCCCAGAGCCACTCCCCTTCCCGCAGCATCCCACCCCTCAAAAGTGGTCAACTTGGGGATGGAAAGGCAGGGCCTCCTCATCCCAACTTGGGACAATTCTTCAGGGACTTGCCAGCTTCAGACCTTCCCATGGGGTTGTCTAGGCCCTCCTTTAGGACCGCATTGCAGCTCAACTTCTCCCTTTGCACAGTCACACCCTTTCTTTCCATAGGTGTTGATATCAAGAGCACAACCTAACAACCTCTCTGCAGGCTAATCTCCGCTCAGAGTCAGCTTCCCTGGAGCTCAACTGCCAAAACTCTTTTATCCAATCCTTGAATTACTTGACAGCTTCTCTTGGATATGTAAGTACATTGTCTAATAAACAAGAAAAACTGTACACCTGAAACTAACACAACATTGTTAATCAACTCTACTCCAATACAAAAATTAAAAAAGAAAGAAAAATAAAGACAAACACTTATAAAAACTAAATTTAAAAAAGAGAAAGGTTTTTCTTCCTTTCCAGTCCTTACAGCTTCCATTTCTTTTTCCTGGCTGCCATCACTAACCAGAATCTCCAGTACATTGATAAATAGATACTGTGATGACAAGCATTCTTGTCTTATCCCTCTCTGAAGGTAATATCATAGGGTATAATATTTACTTTAAATTTTGGTAGGTATCCTTTATCAAATGCTTCTTTTCCATTTTACTAAAAATCTGTTGTCATGAAAATATATTGAATTTTCAAGTGCCTTTTCTGCTTCAATTTAAATGATTATATTTCTTCTTTAGTTAATGTTACATTAAAAGGGGTTCTATTGTTAAACCTTCTTTACATTAGTACTTAGTAAGCCCTACTTGGTTTACCCACACACACACACACACACACATGCACATAAATACGCATATATAAAACTCAGAAAGATACAGTTGGATACTGACTTGTAAATATTTTATTTATGATTTTTGGTCTTATGTTTATTAGTGATTATTGGCCTCCAAATTTCCTTTTTCATGTTGACTTTTTCTGTTTTTAGTACTGATCAAACTTTGATTTTCTATCAAAGTTACACTAGTTTGATAAAATGGCATTCACTCTTTTTATTATCTGGAACATATGTATAAGATTGGATGTTTGATAGAACACACCTGTAAATGAGTAGTTTGGCATGTTTGTGTGTGTATCCTCATGCACATGTATATGTGTAGATTTTTTTCAAAAAACTGAATTTTGTTAATGACTATAACTACTTGTCTGTTTCTTCTTGAGTCAGTTTTGGTAAATTTTTATTTTTCTATGAAACAGTCTACTTCATCAAAGTTTTAAACTTTATGGGTATTTGGTTAGCCATAGTATACTCTTTATTTTTTAATATCTACTAAATCTTACCATGTTTCCTTATTCATTCCTAAAAACTTTTATTTGTGCTTTCCCTCTTTCCTGCCCAGGTTATGAACAAATTGAGAAATCCAATAAAGAAGTAACTTTATTACTGATAAAGTTTAGGTGGGAGGTTGTATTTTAATATGAGAGCCAGAATTTGACTGACTGACTGATGGACTGATTGATTGACTGACTGACTGATGGACTGACTAAGCAGAATACCCTGAAAGGGCCACCCGGGTAAAGTCTATGACACGAGGGAGAAGAGGGAAACATATGCTTTCTCCAGATGCGTGTGCCCGGAAAGAAGAGCAGAGCTGAGGTCAGTAAGCTCAGCTTATTCCTCTCAAATGTACTAATTAGGTAAATCATCCTACCTTCCTAGGGACAGAATGCATAAAGGAGAACAAGAAGGTCAGTTCTTAGATTTTGTTGAACTTTCCTAGTTTTTAGCATTCGATTTTTTTTTCTTAACATCTTTATTGGAGTATAATTGCTTTACAATGGTGTGTTAGTTTCTGCTTTATAACAAAGTGAATTTAGCTCTATCACACTACTTTTATCTGTGACATTTTCATTATTGTTTAATTATAAATTTTGTCTCCATTGTTATTCATTATTTATCTAGTAATAAAGTTATTTTTAATTTCCAAAAATATTGGATTTTTAAAATTTCTACCTATTGTTTTCTCATTTAATCCCACTGTGGTCAGAGAACTTGTTGTATATATGATTTTTTGGTATTTACTGTATTTACCAAGAATTTCTCTGTAAAGGTACATGAGTTTTTTTTAAATGCCCCATGAGTCCTTGAAAAGAATTTGTATTTTCCTAGCATACTGTTTCTTTTTTCCTCATTTAAGGACCATCTTTACCTCTAAGACATAAACACTACTTTGTATGATTTTAATTTAGCTATATCAGCTTTCTGGGTTTTTTAATTTATTTTATTTTATTATTTATTTATTGGCTGCATTGGGTCTTTGTTGCTGTGCACAGGCTTTCTCTAGTTGCGGCGAGTGTGGCTACTCTTTATTGCAGTGCATGGACTTCTCATTGCAGTGGCTTTCTTGTTGTAGAGCATGGGCTCCAGGCACGTGTGCTTCAGTAGTTGCGGCACACGGGCTCAGTAGTTGCGGCGGGCGGGATCTAGGGCATGCAGGCTTCAGTAGTTGTAGCACTTGGGCTCAGTAGTTGTGGCTCATGGGCTCTAGAACACAAGCTCAGTAGTTGCGGGGCATGGGCTTAGTTGCTCTGTGGCATGTGGGATCTTCCCAGACCAGGGTTTGAACCCATGTCCCCTGCATTAGCAGGTGGATTCTTAACCACTGCACCACCAGGGAAGTCCCTATAAGCTTTCTTTTGATTAAAATATGTCTGGTGTATCTTTTGTCATGCTTTCACTTTTAACTTTGGGGTCTTTATGTAATAGATATGTCTCTGGCTTTTGTTTTGCTTTTCTTTTCAATTCAATATGATAACCTTGATCTTTTAACAGGAGAGTTAGTCCATTTACATTTGTTGTAACTAACGACATTTTTTTTTTTTTTTTTTTTGTGGTACGCAGGCCTCTCACTGCTGTGGCCTCTCCCGTTGCGGAGCACAGGTTCTGGACGCGCAGGCTCAGCGGCCATGGCTCACGGGCCCAGCCGCTCCACGGCATGTGGGATCTTCCTGGACCGGGGCATGAACCCGTGTCCCCTGCATCGGCAGGCAGACTCTCAACCACCACGCCACCAGGGAAGCCCCACTACTGACATATTTGAATAGATTACCACCATTTTATTTTGTGTTTCCTATTTACTCTAAGTTATATTTATCTCCTATTTTGGGTTCTAATATATTAAATGAATTTTCTTTATTTTTTTTCCCCTTCTCTCCTTGTTTGGAAGTTATATATTTCTTCTTCTTCTTCTTTTTTTTTTTTTAGTGGTTATTCTGAAGTTTTAATGTGCATACCTACCTTAACAAAGTTTATGTTTAATCTATATCTCTATCTTCCTCCTAAACAATACAAGAACTTAGAATACTTTAAATCCAATCAGTGCCTTCCTGTCTGGCATATTACTTGTGTACAGCTTTTAATTTTCCTTGTCTTTTTACCTCTAAGTCATGCCATTGTTATTTTGTAGAGTCAATACTAATTTAGATTTATCTCATGTTTACTAACTTATGTGTTCATCATTCCTTCTTGCTTCTCACTCCTAATTTCTGAATTTAATATGTTACTGAATAATTTGATGTTCACCCAAATGATCATTCAAAAATGGGGGTGTAATAACAAAATTTTATCTTTACCCTTTAGCCAATTAGTTCCCTTTAGAAGAATATATTCTGAGGATTACCAGAGTGGGGAGGGGAACACTATTTAGGGAATCACATTGGGTGAATATGAGTATTAGGAAAGGGGAAAGAAAGAGGGCATTTTATCCACCAGGGGTAAAAAAGGAGCAAGATTCTTACAATCCACTTGTTTTCTACAGTGTCCTGAGCATTAGCAAGATACTGCTTGAAAAACAAGAAAACAGAGTTTCCATGGACCTATGCCTGTTGAAAATATTAGTCTTCTTTTTGCTCTTGAAAAGTCTGTTGTGAGTTCTTGTAAATAATATACTGTTTCTTTTTTACTGCTTCTAAGACTTCCTCTTTGTCTTCTGAGTTCTTAGATTTCATTTCAGTAAGTCTAGTGTATTTTGGCTGCTCCGGGTCTTCGTTGCAGCATGCAGGATCTTTAGTTGCAGCATGCAGGCTCTTATTTGCAGCATGCATGTGGGATCTAGTTCCCCAACCAGGGATTGAACCCAGGCCCCCTCCGTTAGGAGCATGGAGTCTTACCCCCGGACTACCAGGGAAGTCCCAACTCTGGAAAATTCTTAGTCATTATGTCTTCAGGAATTGCTTTTCCCCCCACATGTAAAACAATGAAATTAGAACACTCCCTAACACCATACACAAAAATAAACTCAAAATGGATTAAAGATCTAAATATAAGACCAGACACTATAAAACTCTTAGGAGAAAACATACGAAGAACACTCTTTGACACAATCACAGCAAGATCTTTTTTGACCCATCTCCTAGAGTAATGGAAATAAAAACAAAAATAAACAAATGGGACCTAATGAAACAAAAGCTTTTGCACAGCAAAGGAAGCTATAAACAAGACAAAAAGACATCCCTCAGAATGGGAGAAAAATAGCTGTGAATGAATCAATGGACAAAGGATTAATCTCCAAAATACATAAACAGCTCATGCAGCTCAATATTAAGAAAACAAATAACCCAATCAAAAAATGGGAAGAAGACCTAAATAGACATTTCTCCAAAGAAGACATACAGACGGTCAAGAAGCACATGAAAAGCTGCTCAACATCACTAATTATTAGAGAAATGCAAATCAGAACTACAATGAGGTTATCACCTCACACCAGTCAGAATGGCCATCATCAGAAAATCTACAAACAACAAATGCTGGAGAGGGTGTGGAGAAAAGGGAACCCTCTTGCACTGTTGGTGGGAATGTAAATTGATACAGTCACTATGGAGAACAGTATGGATGTTCCTTAAAAAACTAAAAATAGAACTACCATAAGACCCAGCAATTTCACTACTGGGCATATACCCAGAGTAAACCGTATTTCCAAAAGACACACGCACCCCAATGTTCACTGCAGCACTATTTTCAATAGCCAGGTCATGGAAGCAACCTAAATGCCCATCGACAGAGGAATGGATAAGAAAGATGTGGTACCTATATACAATGGAATATTACTCGGCCATAAAAAGGAATGAAATTGGGTCATTTGTAGAGACGTGGATGGACCTAGAGACTGTCATACAGAGTGAAGTAAATCAGAAAGAGAAAAACAAATATCATATATTAATACATATGTTGAATCTAGAAAAGTGGTACAGATGAACCGCTTTGCAAGGCAGAAATAGAGACACTGATGTAGAGAAAAAACATATGGACACCAAAGGGGGAAAGTGGGGGTGGGGGTGGGATGAACTGGAGATTGGGATTGACATATATACACTAATATGTATAAAACAGATAACTAATAAGAACCTGCTGTATTTAAAAAAATAAAATAAAATTCAAAAATGAAGAATTGCTTTTCCCCCACATCCTTTATTCTTTCCTTCAGAAACTATGATTAACATATATAAACCTTTTAATTCTGTTCTACATGTATTTTCACCTGTTTTATATATTTCCCATCACTTTATCTCTCAGTGCTAGTTTCCAGGTAATTTTATTAGATCTACTTTCCACTTACTAATCCTCACTTCAGTTGCATTCAATTACAGTCCCTTCTGGAAGTTCTAGTAAGTTCTTTCAAATTTGCCTTTTCTTTTTTAAATTATTTTTTATAATAGTTTGTTCTTTTCTCATATTTTAAATTCCCTATTATGTGTCTTTAATTACTTAAAACGTTAGTTTCATAGCTTCTACCCAATAACTCCACTATCTAAAATTATCAGAAACTATCTAATTCTAATGTGCTTTTTAAAAATCTACTAATGTACATTCATGGTAGCTTGTCTTCTTATCATGAGCTCATGTTCAGCAGGTATTTATCTATGGGAATCCTGAGAGACCCGGATTAAGGGTTCATCCCACTATATCTGTCTTGTGTTTGCTTCTGCAGGAACCCCAGGGAATAGCTTTCTTGCAAACATTTCTCAGCTTGGGAGTTTCCCAAATAATGTAGACAGAACAAAATCAAATGTCAAACAAACACAGGTCCATAGAAAATCTTTTTTCTTGTCTTTTACACTGTTTCTTACTAATGCTCAGGACACTGTAGAAAACAACTGGATTATAAGAATCATGTTCCTTTTTTACCCATGGTGAATAAAATGCCTTCTTTCTTACCCCTTTCTTAATCCTCGTATGCACTCCAAATGACTCCCTAAATAGTGGTTTCTCTCTCTCTCTCTCTCTCTCTCTCTCTCTCTCTCTCATAATCCTCTGAATATATTCCTCCAAAGGGAGCTAATTGGCTAAAGCAGAATTTCCAAAAAGAGCAGGCCCAGAGCCCACTTTATAAGCAGAAGTTTTATCAGCTTCAAGGAAAACATCTACTAGAATATTAATGGGAAAAGTCAACAGGAAAAGGGAAAAGTCAGCAGGAAAAGGAAAAAGAGAGAGGGAAACTAAAGGGAAGGAGAGACTTGATATTTTTTGGCCACTGACATTACATCAATTTTCAAAACCACATTTTGTGGCAGATGGTCTCTCTCCATTTGCAGATGAGACCCAAGGCTACACAGCCAGAACAGGGGCTAACCCATGTCTCCTTGACTCCCTTCCTCAGAAGGAAAGTCCACGAGCCTGAAAAGTCAGCTGATGGTAAACATTAGAAATACAGCCTCAAGTAAAGGAAAGCTCAAGGCAGGTAAAAGTTCTGTTTCTAAGTGGATCATGGAGGCTGCTCTTTTTATAAACTCTGCATTAGCCAATTAACTCCCTCAAGATATACTGCCCCCATTTCAGATTTTCACCTTTTATCCTCTCCAATCACACCTTCCCATCTCCCAGGTTTCCAACAGCAATCATGCTGATTCTCTAGGCTGGAAGGCCCAGACCACAGATGGAGACCAAGGAACAACTGGAGGGAAAGGCATTCCCAAACCTCCCAATGTCAATATCTGTGGCATTCCCCTTGGAGACAGCCTACTTCCCTTGAAAGCCAGATATACCTGTGACATACATAAGGTTGCAAGGCAATGCATTTCTAGAATTCAGGCCTTCTGATGCTCCAGGACATTTTTAAAAACCGTATGGTCATCAAAAAGCTTCACTCCCAGCTGTGTGGAAAGTGACTCTGCAGCTCTCACTTAATTTTGGTTGCATTACCTCATTCTATACATCATTCATGATGAGCAAGGCACCACGGGGCTCCCTTGACTAACTCCTGTCGTCCTTGACACAGCTCTAATTTATCTGGCCATTTACTTCATAAATGCTGTAAATCCTTTAGCTGAAAAAGGTGGTTTCAGAAGTTTCAATGCAGTGGGTTCTCTCGTCGTTGTCACAACAAGCACAAGAAGCCAAGGCAAATAGGAATACTGACCTCCTATTATGTTCTTGTCCTTCTCAAGTGACCCACCATCACTCTGGAAGCTGGGATGGAAAGGGTGAGAGAGAGGGGATTTTCAAAATTGTCTTTGGATGGGCTATTTATGTCTTCCAACCTGGCACTTTTCCTTGAACTCAAAGGGAAGACAGACTGGAGTATGACTCCTCCACCCCACGTAAATGAATACATTTACACTTCCTCAGCTGTTTGTGTTGGAAAAGAGCTAGGAGCATCCCTGTGCCTCATGGGCCCATCCAGGTCTCTTGCATGTCAAGGCAGAAACTCAGGAGCACGTGGTCTCAGGCGTAAAAGTCAGGCGCACCCAGCCATGCCCCAGGGGAATAGTTCCTGTACGTTTTTTGTCTCCCTTATAGACACAGCTCTTGCCCTGGTCTTCACTATCAGGGCTTCATAATTTTCTTAAGAGGAGATAAGATGGAAGCAGACAATTTATTCTGGTCCTGCTAAAGGAGTTGCAGCATTTGGGGCTGGAGTCTGTAGGATTTTAGAACTGAATGCCAGTCGGCTCCAGGATTCAAACACAATTAGATAAAAGAGCCTTTTCAGCCAAGGCTTAGGCTCATTCCAACCTTCTGTACCCTCTCCCCCAACCATAAAACACTTAGAACTGAGGGGCTGCAAGATGCTGAATCATCAGAGAGAGATTAGATCATATCCATGCACTGTGTGCAGACATAAAAGCAAACGTAAACATTTTAGAAAGGATTTCAACATCAAGGATTAAAGCAAAGGGGGTTTTATGTTTAACTAGGAGTTAAGCATAAATTCTATTTCCCCAGAATTCCATTAGTAAAAGTTTTGCTTCTAAAGTGTTTGGGGGCACTGTGCAATCTTTGCTTGAGACTTTGGGCCACAGTAGGATAAACAAGCAAAACACAAAGATACCAAAATTGACTGGAATTTCTCCCAAAATATGCAATGCACTTTGAAAACCAAAGGAAGAGACTAGCAAAAAGATACATATTGCTGTTTTAAGCCAAACCTTGCTTAAGAAAAAGGGAGCCAGAAAAGAAGCTCACTCAACAAAGATCATCTCTGACTTCCCTTCTCGTAGAAGCCAACTAATCTGGTAATCGAAAGCACTTTCCATCTACCCATGGGTCCTGTTGAGCTCCTTAATTCTTGTATTATGTAAACCCTAAAACCAATTGCTAGAAGAATGTATCAAGGAAAGTTTCAAAGTCCTCTTAAGGTTAATTTCCCTCAAGAAATTCCTGGCTTTTCTTCTTTTGGTGCCTCTCTGTCCCTCTACTTAATTGCTTCTGTCTTCCTCCAGCCTAACCCCAATTTGATCTTTCTTACCAAGGTCTGCCCCAAGACTGGCAGAGCAGTCAGAAAAGCTCTTTAAGAATATAGAGTTTACTATTAATAGCAGTGACACAGGCCTTGAAAACCAAGGCAGTCAAGTAAGGAAATCTGTCAGCCTGGATTAGCTTTCCAGCACCTGGGAGGTAGGACTTATTTATAAATAAAAATAGACAGCAAAAATGTCTGGCCCGTTATAGGCCCCCAATGTCTGAGAAGGCCTGTATGGATCCAAGTCCAGAGGCTTTTCCCAGCTGTCCTCCAAACCTAGCAGCAAACTCTTGTTTTTGAAACTGGAATTAACAAAAAGAAGGCTTGTTTCAGTCCAAATCAAAATCCCTGCTAGTACAGTCTTCCATGGACTTTCAAACACTTATCCACACTTAACCAGATCCCCAGTACTGTAACAGGAACCACATACGTCACAGCATCCTTTAGGATTCATCTATCAAGTTTATTGATGGGTTCTTGTCCAGAATGTGGTCCTTGCCTTCTACTTCTCTCTGGGTCTCCCTGCATTCTCCATGGAAGGACCATGCTTCCTCCATGTGAAGACTAAGCCCCTTACTTCTTAGCCTTCATAGAATTCCTTTTCTCAGCACAGAATAGATTGTAAGACGCAAATCAAAATCTTTTGAAAGAAGCCTACATTTTAGAGGAGCATTTTGAGGTTACTTTGCTAAGGCTGTGGGTTCTAGAAGCTGCATTCAGACGCTTTTTGCCAAATTTAGAGCTCAGGTGACCCCAGGTATAATTCACTTTAATCAAGCAATGCAAGTATAATTGTGCTGCAATGGTCTCTGATCCAGAGAAGCTTATGGTACCGCCGTACTAAAAATCTGCTTTCAAATATCTAAAATAATGGAGGCCTCACACATACACACACACACTGAAATTCCTTTGGAAATGGTAGCCCTATTGTGTAAGCTAATACAATTGGCAAGAGCATTTTCTTTCTTTCTTTTTTTTTTCAGAGCATTTTCTTTTGCTCTTCAGCCTTTCGATTCCCATCTCTTATCTTCTAATTTTAACATCTCCTACTATAATAATTCTTGCTTTCTAGGGCATCATGAATTAGTAGACATTACCAACCCCCCATTAGCTACCCATATTTAGTTCCTTTAATCTCTCCTCTGATCAGATTCCCCAAGTCCTCACCTCCAACTATTCCTTCTCCTTGCCCTTCTCCAAATTCCCTAGGGTTCTATACCCCTAAACTGAGCTTTATAAAATCAAAATGATATTCCAGATGCTCGTTCACCGAGAAGCCAAGAGACCAGCTGTCACCTCTGGTCTCTGTTACTCCGTGACTCAGGGTACGTGTCCCAAAATAGGTCTGGCCTTTCGTGCTGCCTTCTCTCATTGCAGTCTGGCTGCTCGGGGGCTGGGCACTATCACCCCAGCTCCCCTTTGGCATTACTGCTTTCCAGGTTTCTTCTCCCCATCAGGGGTACCTGTTTCGGACTATTTTCCTTCAAACTTGAATAGGTCCCTGGTCAGCACTCCCAGAAAAGATATGTCTTTATTATCATCCTGTTTTGGAAATAACCCCCAAATTTCTGTAAACATTTTTACCAAAAACAAAACAAAACAAAATAACACAACACCAAAAACAAACAAACTCTGTAAGATTTTCCACGCTGGAAGGAGAAAGCAAGAAGGAACATTATTTATGATTTTAGGCTCTTAACTTCAAACGATATTCTGGAGAAAGTAACAGAACATTCCAGGCAGGATCTGCCTCAGAAGGGATTTGATGGGCTTGTGAAGGGTGACTGAGCACCATGCCTGGAACCACAGAGAGGACATTTTTCCCTGCTATCGTCAATTCCCCTGGGGCTACGTGGACCTGCCATAGGCTTCTCTGTGGTGCTTTGTTGCCTGGGAACCCTGCTTTCTTCTCCCTGCCTCCCCCAGGATCTGCCCTCCTCTCCCTTCTGGAAACTCAACTATGGCAGGTGGCAGGAAGGGTGTCCATGGGAATCGAGGGTCCCCACCCTCCTCCAGGAAGGGGCAGGGGCCCACGCTGTGCCCTGGGGAAGTGCCCTGGGAGGGCTCATTTCAGGAACTCCCAGGCCCACAGCACTAATCCCTACAGCTTCAGGGAAAAGAACATTCCTATTTTAAGAGGTCCTGGGTAACGTTGTGCTCACCCAGGTCTGAGTCACTCCTCCTCTTTAGGGTTTGTGAAAGAAATATAGTTCTCAGCCCTTAGCTCTGCGTGCTTTATTTTCTTCAGCCTCAACGATCAACTGGTCTACCATAAAATGTAAAAGGAGCTAGCAAAGCAAGGGTAACCGGGGAAGCTATGGTGTCTGGAATTGTAATAGCAGAGGCACAGCTAAGAGTTACGTGAGATCTAAAAATAAGCCACTAACCATATCCTACCTCCTCTAACACACGTATACAGGTACATAGAAGAGAAAACCACCAACAGTGCAAAAGAATCAATAAAGAACACTGTGATGAACCACAGCCCACCCTGACCCAAAGAAGTAGCCCTACCCCCATAGTGAACAATCTTTTAAGCAATGAGGATATTTCGCTGTAAGCTAATTCACTATCGTACTTGAGAGTATAGAACCACCGGGGTTTTCACACCAGCCATTGCAGTAATTAGAAAGAAATCACATCAATGGCATTTGCTACCCTTTGTGTAAACCACTGCAAGTAAGTTTGAATTCTTGCACAGTTTGCCTGCAAAAAACATGTACTTCTTCCTTATTAGCAAGTTACTGTTTAAACGACTTTGTGCTTTAATATTAACATAATAACAGTTCATACTTATTGTACATTTACACAATAACTCATTACTAATTCACTTAATCCTTGTAACAGCCATGGGAAGTGCCCCTTTTTATACACGTGGAAACAGAAGCTTAAAGAGCTCAAGTCACTTGACCAAAACCACACCATTCAGAAGTGTTACAGTTTAGATTGAAATGTAGATCTTCCTAGGTGCTCACCTTGAGAACTTAATCACATTTCTACACTGTTGTTTACAAAACCAAATTTTGAGTACTAAGACTGTTAAACTTTATTTTAATGGCAAATTCTCAATCCTCCAGCTAGTCAAGCTGATTTTTCACACATTTTAAATGACATCAGTTAAAACCCAGTTTGTACTCTATTCTCAGACTTCCATATTGAATATCACATTTTGGGTTTGGCTTAGCAGTATAAGTACCTGGTTCAGGGAATCACAAGCTACTCTTTATATTTTTTCCCTTGAGAAAAATAGTGGCCAGATCTAAATGGAATGATCCTGGTCCCAGGTTATAAGCTCCTAATTCTTTTTTTTTTTTTTTGTAATTTATAAACATTTATTCTCTCAATTTATGTGCTTCTCACAGACTAAAAACAAACTATTTGCTGACTTTCACTGGTCCATGAACCACACTTTGAGTAGCACTGATTTATTCTATTACTTCACACACCTTTAGCCACAGGGTAAAGATAAGCTCCCAATCCTCTAGGACTACCTTGGTTTCTGTGTTTGTTTGCTTGGCCTGCCATTACAAAACACTACAGACTAGGTGGTTTAAACAACAGAAATATATTTTCTCACTATTCTGGAGGCTAGAAGTCCTAGATCAAGATGTTGGCAAGATTGGTTTCTTCTCAGACTACTCTCCTTGGCTTGTAGGTAGCTGTCTTCTTCCCTGTGTCCTCACATCATCTTCCTCCTGTACCTGTCTGTGTCCTAATTTCCTCTTCTTACAAGGATTACAGTCATACTGGATTAGAGCCCCTTCCCATGACATCATTTTACCTTAATTATGTCTTTAAAGACCCCATCTCCAAAAACATTCTGAGATACTGGGGGTTAGAATTTCAACATATGAATTTGGAGACGGGGGGACATCATTCAGCCTGTAACAGTATCCTAACAACTTCCTTTTACAAAGTTGTCTATGGTACATATATAAATGCCTTTGACCCTGACAACCACTACTTTCTCTAAATGCATTTGTGTGCATTTAGACAAGTGTATGATATAGACAAGTTTTTCTGTGACCAAACCATAGCTCTTATTCAAACACTGTTACCAGCAACATCAACCATATTATAGTTTTCATCTTAGAAGACATCATTTGATCTCATTTGTTAAAAAAAAAAGTGTAGAAAATGTTTTTACCAATTATGAATTACCAGTTAGTAAAAACAAATTCTAGACCTTAAAAAATTTATTGAAACCAATAATGTCTTCTTAAATTATTACTGTTATATACCTGGCATTTAAAACTGCACAACCTCTAATCAAGATAGAGCCCAGCGTAACTTACCCTGGGCCCTCGGCGTATGTCACAATTCCTGGTCATCCTATGGGAAGATTCAAGTGACCTGAAGAGGCAATTCAGATGTGTATAGTTGCATCAGTCTAAAGGCTATCACTATGGGGTGCCTACCAGTTTCACATATCGTGCCATTATGCTAGGTGTGTTATGTGCATTAAACCATGTATCCCCTCAATATCCCTGTAAGAAAGATATTGTCTCTGCTTTACCAGTGAGCAATTGGAACATCAGAGAGATTAAGTAGATTACCCAAAGTCACACAGCTCACAAATTGTCAAGATAAGTCTTATACGTGAACCTAGTCTCGTCTGACTCCAGAAAGTTTTGGGGTTTTTTTTCCCTACCACATGTGGCTTCTTTGACTTCTTCAGACAGGCAACAGTATACTCTCAGTGGCTCAGAACTTTTCCTGGGCCATAGCAATATCCAATCTAGTTCCATCAACTGTTAGTTTTGATAAATAAAATAACAACAGCATCTTAGTTTCTCAGTCGGAGCTGCAAAATAAATCATAGGGTATTCATCATCAGAAACAAAATCTACATCTGTCTTTGGGTGGTGATGAATGTTAAGGTTATGTAAAACAACAATGGTGTACTTAGTTATCATCAAAAGAGTAAATTATATTGAGTAAACCTAATTAGTAATCACCAGCTACCTTGTAACATCTCCAGGACTGCAGTCTTGTGTTCCTACAAAACATGTATTTCATTGTTTAATTTTGTCTGTTGGGTGCCCCGGCTTCGGAAGCAAGATTGTAAATGTGTGGAAGGCAAGAACCCTTTCTTTTCCTTCTTTGTATTATCTTGCGGTGCTAAGTATAGTGTCTTGCACAGAGCAATGCTCACTAATAAATAACCATCAGCTTTAAAGTCTTTACAAAATGAGCACCAAGAGAAGCCCATTGGAAGACTTGGTGATGAATCTCACAATTGTGCAACAGGGTGTCTAAGAAATCCCTACAACTAGCTGTGTTGAGCCAGGTTCTCAGCTCTGTGAGGTCAGATGTGCCCTCTCTAGACCTTGATTTATAACCCCAAATGCCTGAGGGATGGCCAATGGTGCTGGTGAAGTATGTTTTTGTCATAATTGTGTAATTCAATTTGTTTATGTATAGTAGGAGGTAAAACAAACTTTAGCAGGCCCTACTTGGGGGCCCCAAAGGCAATCCTAAATAGAGCAGGATTCTATTTAGCCTCTCATCAACGTGCCTACGGGTGGCCAGTTGAAGCATCCAGTCAGTCCAAGGCTACCAGTATAACTAGAAGTGCCTTCCTGCATCCTTCTGTTGCTCAATTGTCTTCAGGACCCCATTCTCCTGGCTGAAAAGTAGACTACTGAGTTGTACCAACAGGCAAAAGCAGGGTAGTTATAACTAGAGCTTTACTCTAAAAACTAAAAAACTAGTCACATCACACTTCTTTACCTAGAAGTAAAAAATTAACAATAACTCAAAGGAACATATAAGCACTCCCAGTATGTAAAATTGAGCCCCAGGGCCCCTTGGCAAATATAACAAAAACCCTGATGCCAGAGATAAAGACTTCGTTTTCAAAGGAAAGCACTGTCTTCAAAAGATAGAACTAATAGTGAGAACATGATCAGATGGACACTGGGAGATCAAGTCCGCAGGGAAAAAGGCATTGTTCAGAGAGCCTGCTTAGATGAACAGAACTTTTCTTCAGTTTGGTGTCTCCTTTCAGCTTGGGACTTCTGTTTGCTAGTCTGTCCCACACCCTTGTATTTGTCCCAGACTAACTCTGGGCACCTCTTCTTGAGCTTTCTACACCTCAGACAACTAAGAAAGTTATAAAATTGTTCAGCCTATGGAGAAAAAGCCTTAAGAATGGCTGACAGATGAGGTGAGCTTATGGGTTTCTTGTTCCTTTAAGAAGCCAGAGATACTCTGATGTGGAGCTTGAAGCAGTTGAGAAATCACGCAAGCTCTAGAGATTTAAGTGGTTGCCTCTATGCTCAGAAACTAGGAGCATCTTAAGACTGGCATGATGCCCTCATCCCCTTGCCTAGGAAGGCTTTATCTGCATCACACCATCAGGTAGGTTATAAATACACTGGCATCTAGAAGCAGAAGCAGAGGTGGAGGGAAATGAAAAGGAAAAGGTCTTTCTGGTAAAACTCTTCTAAATCTGAGTAATCTTCCTCAGAAGACACTGGTTTGCAGAAGACAATGATTTAGATTAGGGAAGAAGGCTGTGAATTTCCAAAAGTGAAGTAAGCATAAATGAGAACAAGAAGGTAAAACCTGAGGCGCAAAGTCTTGCAGATGATAGAACGTGGATTATCCAAACCACCACCAGCGATGCTTGTGAATGCATTATCCTAGTGTAGACTCAGTATACAGCTTAGTACAGAGCATTCCTCAAAAAC
The DNA here is from genome assembly GCF_025265405.1 of Mesoplodon densirostris. Taxonomy (NCBI): domain Eukaryota; kingdom Metazoa; phylum Chordata; class Mammalia; order Artiodactyla; family Ziphiidae; genus Mesoplodon; species Mesoplodon densirostris. Next base: position 56,472,982 of record NC_082663.1, read on the forward strand.
AGCAATTCTAGAAAATGAAAGAGGACACCAGGGCCCCAGTAGAAGTGAGTCACACCAAAGTCATCACTACACAGCTAACCCACCCCTTTCCTCAAGACAGAAATGACTCCATCTTAGCCACAGCTTCCATGATCTCATCAGCAAAGATGCTGAGACTCTGCCATGCCTCTGCGAGGGAAGATCGAAACTGTGCCACAGATTATTTCACCCAGAACATCTCAGTCTGATTGGATGGATGGGACGAGGAAAAAAATCTATCTCCCCATGGTAGTTTCTTTAATCCTGTTGTCGGCAGGATACTTGTGCAATGGAAATTGAGATGCGTCTGGATGTCTACTAGTACAGGGCAAGGCCTGAACCTAGACGTCCTGAAGATTTGGAGAATGGTTGAGACGCTTTCATTGCAAGTGAGCAGCTTGGCCAAAGGGCAATTTATGGGCTTACTAACGGTTCAGGGGTGGATCTAGTTTGGTGCATAGATGGATTCAGGACTCAAATAGTATGATCAGGACATGGCTTTTTTTCCTTCAATTAGTCCTGCCTTTCGCAGTCTCCAGTCCCACATGAAGGCACTGGTGGCACAGACCTCCCAGCCTCTCAGGGGGCCCAGCCCAGCACATAGGAGCACAAGTTCTGTTCCCAGTAAAAGTCTGACAGCATCTGATTAGATCACGTGTTCTCCTCCAAACCTAGACTACGGCCTGGAATATGTGGATCAGGGGATGGAATCGGGTACACCAAAGCCACATGGACTGAGTTAGAAAAAGAAGAATTCAAGCTATGGTTACCATAAGAAAAAAAAGTGAAGGATGGCCATCATCAAAATGTCTACAAATAATAAATGCTGGAAAGGGTGTGAAGAAAAAGGAACCCTCCTACACTGTTGGTGGGAATGTAACTTGGTATAGCCATTATGGAGAACAATATGAAGGCTCCTCAGAAAACTAAAAATAGAGTTGCCATATGATCCTTCAATCCCACTCCTGGGCATATATCCAGAGAAAGCTATAATTCGAAAAGATACATGTACCCCAATATTCACTGCAGCATCATTTACCATAGCCAAGACATAGAAGCAACCTAAATGTCCATCGACAGAAGAATGGATAAAGAAGATGTGGTACATACACACAATGGAATATTACTCAGCCATGAAAAAGAATAAAGTAATGCCATTTGCAGCAACATGGATGGACCTAGAGATTATCATACTAAGTAAAGTAAGTCAGACAGAGGAAGACAAAGATCATAGAGTATCACTTATATATGGAATCTAAAAGCTGATACAAGGGAACTTATTTATAAAACAGAAATAGACCCACAGACATAGAAAACAAACTTATGGTTACCAAAGGAGAAGGGAGCGAGAGGGATAAATTAGGAGGTTGGGATTAACATATACACCTACTATATATAAAATAGATAACCAACAAGGACCTACTGTAAGGGAATTATACTCGATATTTTATAATAACCTATAATGGAAAAGAATCTGAAAAAGTTGTATATAAATACATATATAAAACTGAATCACTGTGCCATATATCTGAAACTAGCACAACATTATAAATCAACTACAATTCAATAAAAAAAGAAGAAGAAAGAGTGAATACCAAATGACAGAAACAATGAATGTCTGCTGTAATTAGTGAGCAGTCTTGAAGCTCGTGTTTGCAGAAAGTTTTTGTCTTAGCTTGGGTTTCCCCCAGAAAACAGAGCCTGAGATAAAGGCTTGAATATGGGTCATTAATTTACAGAGATCAATCCAGGAAACAGTTGAGAGCTGGAAAAAACAAAACAGGAAAGAAGAAAAAAATAACGCAAGGTGTATTGCAGAGATTTGTAGGAGCAGCCATCCAGGAAAGGAGCATTTATTGACCGGCTACCATCCTCCATTGGTCAAGGATTGCCGTTCCAGGCTTGCACATGCATGAGAACAGCCTAGTGAGTTCCAGTAGGTGGTCCACACTGCCAAGTCAAAAAATCCTGGAGGCACAAAGATGGCGATAGATGGTGTAGCTGGTTTCCATGGTAATGGTTGGAATAAAAGGTAGAGCAAGAGGATGTGTGGTGGGGGACCTTTCCTCTTGGGTACTTAAATTGCTCTGCTTTGTTTTATTTATTGCTGCAGGTTCATTTTTCACCAAAAATACACTGTATAAAGAAGACACCACAGGGTTGGGTTATGGAATTACATGAGGAATAGTAGGGAAAGACTTGGGCTTGAATCCCTACTTCACCACCAGCAGTGTCATTTAGAGCAAGTCAATTAATCTCTTTGATTATCATCAGTAAAACATAGATGTCGATAATGCCTACCTTATGTGATTTGAGGGAATATTATTAGTATATAAAGTCATCCTGTCACTTTATTTTATCTTATTATTTATTATTTATTTATTATTATTATTTTTTATTTTTTTGCGGTACATGGGCCTCTCACTGTTGTGGCCTCTCCCGTTGTGGAGCACAGGCTCCGGACACGCAGGCTCAGCGGCCATGGCTCACGGGCCTAGCTGCTCCGTGGCATGTGGGATCTTCGAACCCATGTCCCCTGCATCGGCAGGCGGACTCTCAACCACTGCACCACCAGGGAAGCCCATGTCACTTTATTTTAAATGTTATTTTCATTTCCACTATTCTTAATTACAAACAAAGGAGGCTCCATAAATTTTAAACTGTTTATACAAACTAAATGGACTTTTATAAGGGGCCCTTCTAACTACATCTGCTTTTCTCCTGTTTATGAAGTTTGCAATTCATAGTGTTTAAAACAACATCCAGCTCATTGCAAAATAAATGATGCACCACACCAACAGAAAAGTTGCAAATTGTCATTGAAATTGCCACAGGGGCTTCCCTGGTGGCGCAGTGGTTGAGAGTCCGCCTGCCGATGCAGGGGACACGGGTTCGTGCCCCGATCCCGGAAGATCCCACATGCCGCGGAGCGGCTGGGCCCGCGAGCCATGGCCGTGGAGCCTGTGTGTCCGGAGCCTGTGCTCCGCAACAGGAGAGGCCACAGCAGTGAGAGGCCCGCGTACAGCAAAAAAAAAAAAAAAGAAATTGCCACAGGATACACCATCAAGATTTCCCCCGAAATTCTAATTTCTTGAAGATGTATCACCATTATCTTTTTTTTTTTTTTTTGCGGTACGCAGGCCTCTCACTGTTGTGGCCTCTCCCGTTGTGGAGCACAGGCTCAGCGGCCATGGCTCACGGGCCCATCTGCGGATGTGGGATCTTCCCGGACCGGGGCACAAACCCGTGTCCCCTGAATCAGCAGGCGGACTCTCAACCACTGCGCCACCAGGGAAGCCCCTCACCATTATCTTTTAAACCTCACTTGAAAATCTAAAATAAGGGAGGGGTTATTTTATATCCAGCCATGTGGTCATTCAGTTTCTAGGAATTTAGAAAAAAAAATGTGTACAATTCATTTGTTATCATTGACAGCAGCCCATATGCCTAAGCATTTGCTTTCCACAGTTTCTGAGAAACGTGCTGAGAAAAAAACGTGCTGAATGCAAACATAATCCCAGATCCCTGACATGACACTGTAGCCAGAACATCCAGCCATGCAGTCCATCCCTCAGTCCCTGAGACTTCATGGAGCCACCCCCAAGCCTCCATCTCAGTCCCACGTGGTTTGGTCTCTCAGTGTTTCTCAGGCACTGAGCATCAGTGAATGAGTCTCATACCCTCTTACTCTGGAAGTTCCTAACTGCTCAGGGACTAAAGGCAGGAAGCCACCTCTTCTCCCTCTCTCTCTATTTTTCTTCTTCAACCTGGCTTTAATCCTAAAGTGATTCAAATATTTTCAGCAGAAAACCAAACCACCCCTGGAAAAGAGTGCACAAAGATGGTCCATACCACACTCCAGACTCCAGTGAGAGAAACACGTAAATGCCCAAGTCCCTTTTAGTTCCCAAACTACCTCAACCTCTACATCAAACTCCATCATTCAAATCAGCTAGACCCAACTGCCCAAAAGCAACTTGATTGCAAATCAATCTCTTGCAGATATTTTGGAAAATGTCTATGGAAAAAAAGTCCCTCTTTGAGTTATCCTCATTCATCCCCAAAAGGTGAATTTCATGGACGTTACACAGCCTATATTTTAAGTCAGACCATGTAAATGTACTCTCCAAATAAGATGAAAATCCATCCATTTGTTCCTCCACCATGTACTAATAAGCAAACAGACGAACTTCCATATATATGAGAAAGAAACCAACAGGTAAGTCATTCCCATAGGAATTTCTCAGCTCAAATTTTAGGAAAAGAAAAATGGTGAGGATGACAGGAAATTTAGGCAGAAGCATAATTGAGATGAGGCTTTTTTAGAGGGAGCCAACTCTAATGCAAGGGAGACAGGAAAGTAATCCTTAGGTCAAATTATTGAGAGAAAAAATATCATTGATCAACCCAGCCTAGGGAATGATTCTTCTGGGATCAGATACCTACTCCTAGTGCACTCAACACTCACCTGAGGAGGGCTGGGTCACACAATCTACTGTCTACACTGGAGGAGCTTAGAGAGGGTGAGCTGATTTATGAGAAGAGGCCTGTGGGAGGGACTGGTACAGCAGAGCCTGTCTTTAGAGACCTAAAGGACAAACTGTAGATTTGTGACAGCCACACAATGATGTCTACTGGGGAAGAGACTCTTCTTCCCAATTCATCTATGCTCAAACAGGTGCCATATTCACCACTCTGATCCTATGTGACTTGTTTGAGCCAAGATGAGAATAGAGTGTAAATAAGAGGCTTTACCCTGGCTTCTGTATACTGTTATTAAGAATGCACAGACTTGGACGAAAGGAAGCTGCCTGGGGAGTATGAATGAAGATGGCTCCAAAATACACCAAGCCGCCAAAACACTATGGCCACATTCAGAACATGTGGTTTGCATCAGGACTAATGCATTCCTTCAAACTATGGCAGACTGTGTGCGAGGGTGTCTTACTGCCAACAGAACTAGAACAATGTCCCCATGAGAGCAATGAAGCCGTGAACACCTAACCCACCATAGATGTTTGAAGACTCAGCTTGAAAAGCTGAGGGCAAGGCCCTGGGGCGGGTACGTTTTGATCAGGAGAAGGACAGAGAAGCCTCTGGAGGTGTGCTTCCAAGAGACAGTACAATCAGGATCTCACCTCACAGATCAGGAAACCGGAGCCCAGTGGGGTTTAAAGCCTAGTGTGTCTTTACATAGAACATGGGCTTTCCTTCCGGTCCAGGGCTCTTCAAACATTGATGGCAGGCTCTCGGTTTGAGGTAGGAGGATCAAAGAGAAGATGACATGTAACTATCACAGCTATGTTTTTCTGTAGTAGACTTCCAAACTAAAGACATTTTTCACTTGTCAAAAGTGGACAGTGTCTTGAAATACAATGACTGAAGGGCAAATGCTCCTCGACTTGATAGAGCCTGTTTATAATTACAGCATTAGCACAGACACACTTTAATTCAAAATCATGAAAATGACCTTAGCTGGGCTATAAGGCCTATATTAAAATCATGGCTGAGGATCCACTTTCTAGCCAAGCTCCCATTTTCAGATGCCTGCCCTTTGTTAAAGGATTTCCTTTAGCCTAACATGTCTTAGGTGTGTTCTCTGACCCCTAATGACTCTTTGACAATATCTCAAATAGAAGAGGCCAAAAGTACATCATTCACGCCTGAACAGATAACACTATTCCACCTCTAGTCCAACCAACTGTGGGTGAGCGGCTGGGTGGCCAAGCCCTGTCACTGTCCACCTTGCAGGAACTTGGGAAGGGGGCACTATAATGGTCCAAAGGATCCTCTGGCCCAGCCCTCTCATTTTATACCTAAAGAAATGGAGGTTCAGAGAAGACAAGTGATGGTCCAGGGCCACCAGCCAGTGGTGGGAGAGCTGGGCCATACCAGTAGCCACTCAAGATGATCACTGCCCAGTCAACTGAAAAACATATAAATTTTGAAATTACAAATATTATCCTCTTTTACTTCCCAGATTGTGCTTCTGAAAACATCAGTCTTCTAGATCCTTGGTTTAATAAATAGACAAAGAGAATGAAAGAGAGAGAGAGGACAGAATAAGTTCATCCAAGGCACATAAGCATGAGAAATACTACGCAACACATTCCCTTCTCAGAGATTCACATCACACACCAGGGAATCTGAGAAAGAAGCCCAGCAGTAAAGAAATCTGTTTAACTCAAAACTCTTTTTCCATGTCATATCTATTAACATCCTACAGACCCAGTATTCTAGGAAACAGACTTTGGGACACGCTGGCTTAGTGAGAAGAGAAATGAAATTTCAAAATAATTGGGCTGGAAAGTAAAGGAATTGAAACAGTCTGGCTCATGTCAAGCAAGAGTTCAGAAATGGCACCATGTCATCTTCAGTTTCTTCCCCTGGGTCTTTCATGCCTGGAACTTGGAAAGAAATGGAGGCTAAGGGTGTCCTTGAGTAGCAAGGATAAAGAGAATGAATCTTTTTCTTTAATATACCATTAAAGGTTTGCGTAAAGCAGTAAAAACACAGACCCTGCCTTTGCCACTCTTCTCCATGGGTACTTAAGTCGCTACCAGAAATATAATGCTGAGAATAGTATTCCCACATATTTATAACTTCTTTACGACAAACTACCATGATTTTCTTTTCCCTCATAAAGTTATATTCCTACCTCAGAAATGGTGAGGAAATCAAATTTGGCCCTTAAATAAACTAATTTGAAAGGTTTATAAAAATATTAGAGACTTTTAAAAAAGGAATAGGGGACCTGAATATCCCAAAGTGTGAAAATGCCACATTTTTACACTCAAATGATTTAAAATAGATGAACAGAATGTTTCCAAACTTTCTAAAAATATGCACCTTCAGGCAATTAAAAAAAAATCCGTCTAAAGGGTCATTTATTTTAAGAACCTAAAAGCTCAATTTAGCACTCCAGTGAGCTCCCACAGCTGACTGGATCTGGGAGACCAGGGCTGAAGAAAGGTCATTCACACTCCTCCCTGACTCCTTAATGGTATGTTTAGCCAGGCTAATTTTAGACCTGTCGGAAGCTTCTGATTCAGTTAATCATAAGGTGTTGGTGACAAGACTGTGGTCAATGGCAGATGTGGGCTGAGTTCTTTTTGAAGTCAGTTGGTGAGTTCATTCCTGGAAGGAGGGGGTCCATAGGTAGTCATGGGGGACTGCTCGTGATTCATATCCATTTCCTGGGAGGTCTCTTCTCCCCGTCCCTATTTACCCTATATGGGCAGGAGACCGGGGAACCATCAGTGGAAGCAACACCATCTTGACGATCCTCATCTCATTATCATCTTTTCTGCTGATCCATTCAAACTGTCTTATCCTTTGGCTTAGCTCATAGTTATTTTGGTTTGGGCAGGAAGTAGCTGGCTTCAAGTCAACCTGGAGAGGCTGAGGTTGTGACCTTTCATCAAAGGAAATGCTTTAAGGATGTCAGAGGTGGAGCTTCGTCATAGCTATTCACAGATAGAGGCTCAGGGACAGTTCTTTTAACAGGTGCTTGAGCATGGACAAAAAAAGTCTTTTTTTCTTGGATTCAGGGATGTGTGTGCCTACACCAGCTTCCAGAAAAAGAATAGTTACAATTAGCTACCCCTCTGGTTCACAGAAGTTTCACCACAGTAATACCCACCCTTTTCTTGACTTTGCCAAATTTTACAGGGGAATTTCATTACCCTATTATTCATTAAAGGGAATTTCTTTAGCCCTGTGAGTTTTCGGCACCAGTCAGCTCAAATACTTTTCACCCACTCAAGGTTTAACATCCTCCATAAAACTATCTATAGCAAAGAAGATGTCAATGTTCTACTCAAGAACTCAACAACCCGAGTGAGGGGGAAAATATCTAGCGTTGTCACTTACTAGATTTCAACAAATTCTGATGCTATAAGGGCTAATCCATTATCACCCTTTCATTTTATAGAATGGGAAAGCAAGACTTAAATTTCCTCAACGGACATAATAATTCAGTGGAACCAGAAAGCTTCCATGGAGCAAGAAATCTAATCTAATCTAATCTTTATTGATCATTCATGGTCCTTACCATGAGTCAAAAAGTGTGGAGAACAGGAGGAAGACGAAAGGGATAGTAAAGAGAGAAGTAAAGGGTGAAAATTTTTGATGAAAAAAAGAAAGTCAATTAGTCAGCAGCTTCCTGTCATCTCCTTGTCATCACCCTTTTCTTCCCAACTATTTTTGGCCTCCTCAGATAAACCAAATAGCAGCAAGTCTCACTGAATATCCTTGGTCACCCATATCTAAGGGACAAAAAGAAGCAGAGACAAGTATATCTAAGTGAACCCCATTTTCCAGCTTTGGGACTATATATGTCTCAATGGTTAATATTGCAACTGTGGGTTTTAAATGCTCATTTCATTCATTTGACAGTCATCTACTGAACATCTGCCATGTGATAAGAATCTGCTGCACACTCCATGGGACGTGAATATGAAGGAGATGCACTCTTGCCCCTAGGAATTTAAAAAGAAGAAAAATATTTCTCCTGGTCGCAAAATTCTAAGATTGTGACATTTCACACTAACAATTATAACACAGGGAGGAATCAGATAGGATCCCTGAGAGATTCGACCTGAATATTACGGGAGCCCAGAGAAAGAGCAAGTCATTTCCAGGAGGCAGGAGCCAAGAAATCTTCATCAAAGATGTGGCCTCTTGAACTGGGGCTGGAAGGACAGAAAAGACTTAAACAGTAAGAGGACACTGAGGAATGGCCTTCCTGGAAAAAAGGAAATTGCACAAAGGCACAAGAATAAAATATCTGTTTGGGAGACAACAAGTAGGCCAGTTTGGCTAAAGTGTAGGATAGATGAATGAAGAGATATACAGCTGGAAAGTTTTGGTGGAAGCCAAATTGCAGAGTATCTAAAAGAATGAGATAGAAAGGTTGGTCTAAGTTCTCTAGGCAATAGACACACACTGAAAATTTTTCAGAGGACTGGCCTTTAGGCAGATTACTTGGGCCATAATGAATTGGAGTGAAAGACACTGGAGGAAGGATCAGCTTCTTGTGATGATCTAAATGCGAGGCAAAGAGCACTCGCTGTGAGAACAGAAAGGAGGCAGAGTCACTGGGCATTAAGGATGCAGACAGGGCAGGAGTAATGTGGTGTGAAGGTCGAAGGAGCATTTCCCAGGGTTTCTGTGGTGAAAACAAAATTCCTCCAAGCCAAATAGATACTTGAGAGCATGAGATTTTGAACTTACCCCTGAGATGGTCTCACCATGGCCCAATGTTTGTTGATTGAATGATTTTGCTTGCTGTAGGTTGAGTATATGTGTGAGATTTTTAAAAACTGTATGGTCCCTTCTATGTCTTTTTATGGTTTAGAAAGATGAGAATAAACAAACCTCAGATGTCACATAGCTCAGACTAAAGAAGAGGGAGAAGGTCTCATAATCTCTGTCCTGTTGTGTAAATACAATAACTATATAGTGGTGGACCCATGGCTGTTGAAAATAAAGGAGACCATCCAAATCAGTAATTCTGCTTTACCATGTCCTTCCTATAGTCAAACTATGCTCCTGTCCCCATTCATTTGTATATCAGAGATTCCTTTTAAAAACTGACATTATTGGGCCTCCCTGGTGGCGCAGTGGTTAAGAGTCCGCCTGCCGATGCAGGGGATACGGGTTCGTGCCCCGGTCTGGGAGGATCCCATATGCCGCGGAGCGGCTGGGCCCGTGAGCCATGGCCGCTGGGCCTGCGCATCCGGAGCCTGTGCTCCGCAACGGGAGAGGCCACAACAGTGAGAGGCCCGCGTACCGCAAAAAGAAAAAAAAAAAAAAAAAAAACTGACATTATTGAACTGGTAAGAACTTGCCTTTGGAGGGGCCTCTATTTATACAAATGCAATCTGTGCATAACATTTTTCTACCACTTATTCACTAAGCAGACTCAATCACCTAGTCAGATGCTAAAATATTTGGGAACAAATAATAATAGCCCTTTCACTTTATTTAGCTGCTAATGTGGACACATTGTAGACCATCTTTTGCATACAGTCTTCACTGATAAACTAGAAGCAACCTGACTCCTTGTCATTTTCAGAGCACTCTCTATCTGATTTGGATTTTATTCTTTCATGCACTCTTTCTTCTGCATCCCCCACTGCCCACCTTAGCAAATATTTAGTGAGCACGTGGTATATACCCAGCACTGGGCCAAGGGATGCAGATACAAAAAGAAAAGATAACAATCCTTTGCTTTGTGCAAATATCAATGAAGGCATTCATTTGCCCTGTGGAATACCTCACCTTGAAGACAGGAACCATCTCTACCTAAACCTGGTGCCATCTGTACACTAGTGCTCCATAGTGGTTAAGCATGTCTCCTGCAGCGTCCTAGGATAAGAGGGAGGCTATTGCCAGCTGGGCCACGTACTAGCTGGGAACCTGGTGAGTTAATTAAACCCTCTGAGCCTCAGTTTCCTCCTTTGTAAAATGGATGTGATAATACTAAGTAGACCCACCCCACAGGGTGGGTTCTGGTAAGAATTAAACAAGACAGTTAATGCAAGGAGTTTAGGACAGCATCTGCTGTACACTGAAAAACACTGGATAAAAATTATCATTAATGGGCCTTCCCTGGTGGTGCAGTGGTTGAGAGTCCACCTGCCGATGCAGGGAACACAGGTTCGTGCCCCGGTCCGGGAAGATCCCACATGCCGCGGAGCGGCTGGGCCCGTGAACCATGGCCGCTGAGCTTGCGCGTCCGGAGCCTGTGCTCCGCAACGGGAGAGGCCACAGAAGTGAGAGGCCCGCGTACCGCAAAAAAAAAAAAAAATTATCGTTAACAGTATTGATATCTGACCTGTGATCCATCTGCAAATGGCCACCGGTGGCTGAGATGGCGAGTCTCCTTTCAACAGGGAAGAATACACTTAAAAGACTTGCTGGCACTTCACTGAAAGGTCTAGAAAGCAATGCCCACTTCAGTTGGCATGTCACAGGAGCGTTTCTTCTTTAACCTATATGTTATGTTTTCCGTTTTATTTCGTCTTCTTATACCAGAAAAATTTCATCTGCTCCTGATGTTCATTCCTTATTTAAACACACAGCATTCAGTTTGTGAAGCCAGCAGTTCTCTGCCAAGGCTGTCACCAGGTCTAGGGCACTGGTGGCCTGATCTGCAACAAGAAGGCACACAAAACTACTGTCCTTCCAGAGGGAGTTGATGGTGTGCAGGGCAGGTTACAGGATCAAGCCCCCCAGTGAGGAATAAGCAACAGAAACCATGGAAGGCAAACAAAATAGAAATGTGTTCCTCATGCAAGCACTCAGAGCCATTAAAAATAAAATGAAGGAAAGAATGAACCCAAAAAAAACTGTAGTGGGAATGGGATAGAACGCCCTTTAAATCAAAGATCCTGCTTTCCTTTCCATATCCTGAGACTCTAGGTCATTGCTTAGATGAATTTATGGCTGTTTTCAACATTTGTATGAAACACAACAAAGAGCTGGACCCTGGTTGCCAGGCAGGCAACACCCCAGGAGGTCAGGATACATCATTAAGGTGAAGCTGCGGGGGTTACCTGGGAGCTTTAGGTACCCCACACACGTACTTCACCAAACCAGGGCAGGTTGCACCTAACACAGTTTTCAAGGTCATTCTGACTTTCTTCAACGCTCCTTACCCCCTCCCTTGACTTCCTCCTAGGCATTTCCAACCTGGTTACCCCCACATGCCAGGGAAGGCACGATCTCCTTCAGACACCATACCCGCTTCTCAAGCATCATCTGCAGAAACAAATTTAGTCTAACACATTACATCACCACCTTGCTGCAGATGATGGACCCAGACAACTATCTCCCCCATGGGCCAAGGTGATCTGGGCAGCCTGGGGCACCAGTCTGTCCAAGTTGGAAGGGGGCAGAGCTTCTTGCTGAGCAGATACTCTTAAGCCCAGCAGATCTAGGAATTCTATTTCCTTTTTCTCTTCTGCCTTTAAACATGCAGATCAGAATATCAGACCTAAAAGTCTTCCGAGCTGCACAATTTATGCTAGCTCATTACCTCCTGCTACACTCCAAGGCTTTGTAACGGAAATTGGCTCTGACTTCTGAGATGGGCATTACATCATAGTCTTCTTTTAGCACATTATGTCATCCCTCCTGAGAGGCATTATCTAGGGTTGTCTCAGCAGTAGCGATTTTTGTGGGCCGACTGCAGTGTTCCCAGAGAGCTGCTGGGAACCACAGATTGAAATCTAAAACATTTATCTTCTAAAAAGCTGAAAAGGAGTAAAGATGTTCACATCAGACCCCATTTATTTTCCTTAACCCTTTCCTCTTTCAGCTCCTTTGATATTACAGCACAGCAAATGCCAAAGATCAATGTGCGGAGCCTATACAGGGACGATTGTCTTGAAATAACTGCTGCTAGAGGTGCCTGAAATATTGCTCCCATCAAGGGCTGATACACCTGACACTTGCCATGATTCTGTCTCAAGGGATGCTACAAAACGCTTAAAAGGAATCACCTTGCACACTCACATTGATAACATAGAGCATCCTGCCTAATTCTTGGGTTATTTAAGAATTTCTCCCCATGATCTATTTAAAAATATATATGAATGAAAACTACATACACACACATACACAAGCTTATCCTCCTGACCATGTTGCAGCCACAAAGGCAAACTTCTAGAAGATTTGTATTAGAAATAATTTTTATGCAGGGAACTGAGCTGATATTATCTCTTCTCACTTCAACCATGAAATTGGAAGCCCATTTTGTATCTCTCCATCCTAGGCAGGATTAGAAACCAGGGAATAGACAGGTGCTTTCAGGATAAAGCAAAGATCTTCCCAAACCCCAGAGAATCCCAATACCTCCCTTGTCACAAAAGCGTAATTATGAAAAAAAAAAGTCTCTAAATACCAAAAGGAAATGAGACACATTCGACCATGACTAAATTACAATTTCCCCCTTATATACCAACTAACAAGATTCATTGGGTGGGGAGTAAGTGCTGGGGGAGGGGTTAGAAGAAACGTTATGATAGTCCCTTCCCCAGCCCACCGTGCTGCATTTCTTTTCCACTGAATTTTTTTAGAGTAAATACTTTTGTGCTCTCAGTTGCTTTTTGTGGCTCTCAAATGGTAGCCACACCCAAACAAATAACTTCATAATTAAAATGGAGGCAGTTAAACCTATCATTTGGACCATCCCAAGAGCCTGCTTCTACTTCTACCCTAAATGATTTTTCATGTTCTTTACTAGTGCCCTCCCCTCATCCCCAATGGATCATAAAGCAAGATGGCGACCTTCAACCTTTACTTAGCCCAGGGCACAGCCATGTGAGCAGTCTAAGCATTCTAACAGGGGTTGGGACACGTGGCCCTACATTCATGGTGTAGAAACTTCCTGGTGACATTATAGCAAACAACTGATAGCCCCTCCTCAGAACCTCTTCTTTCATATTTCATATCCATTGCCATTTGCCTCTCTTATCTCCTAGAGGGGACAGTGTGAGGACTGATGGTATGATCCCACTAAGAGCTCTGAGGTTTCAGGTGGACGAGTACCTATAAAATAGCGTTATTTATCAGCTAAGAACATTTACAAGACTCCTCTTACCCTTACCCTTCCCTTCCTTTGTCCCTTCATCTCCACCCTCTCCCCCTTAGCTCTAGGAATTTTATGATCTAAAGGCCAAAATGCTTTAAATCTTAATAGCTACATGTGCCACTCGGGATACTGAAAGGAAACTATATACACTCTTGACTTTATTCATTCCAAGCTTTTACTGAAGCCAAAGTAACTGCTGCACCATTTAAAAATTCCATTCAACAAGCAAGTAGCCTTCAACACGTTAAGCTGATTTTCATGTAAGTTGTAAAATGTAACATGTTAAATGACCAGAAGGTCTATCCACTAATAAAATTACCTGGCCCAATCATCCCCTTTCCCTTTGCAGGAGGCAAGAAGGTGGATTCATAAGCCCCAAAGGATGTGTGCCTGCCTCGAAATGTTGGCTGGCTGGCCACCAGCTTCTGAAGGCACAGTGGGGCAGGGGCTGAGCATTCCTCCTCCTCCTTCCTCCAGCGCCCTGTGCGTCCCAGTAGGTTGTGCCTAATCCTAGAGAAAAAAAAGAAAAAAGTGTTCAGGATGCCCAAAAGCCCTCAGTCCACTCCCCAACCAGGCCAAGTGTGGAAGAGAGCCAATGGCCACTTGGCCCCATAACAGGACAGCCATGGCCATGGGAATCCATGGGGGGCATTCTTCCTGCTACCCTCTTACAGAGAAGAGGCCCAAATCTGTAGGTAGTTTCCAAGAGTAAGTACACTGGTGGGATCAGACTGTACAGTGAGAAATCAACTATTCCCTAATGATCCCCCAAATTAAAGGTGGAGAGCAGGGCTGGCCAAGTCAGAATGGGGAGCTCATGGACCGAGCTCACTGGCTCCTGACATTACAGTAAAACACAGGCTTGGAGTGAGAAGGGAATTCTGGGCCTGGCTTCAGCCTCCTTCGCCAGCTGCCTTGGCACCAGTCACTATGCTTTGGGGGTTGGCAGAAGGGGAACAAAACAGTACGGACCTTCCAGGCTCTCCTGGGCAGAAGGCACGTGGAGAACTGGCATAGCCTCTCCTGCCCCCACCTGCTGCCCAGAATCCCTATCAGCATCACCTAATGTGTAGGAAAACAGACATTTGTTTTATCAGTGAAGGTCTTGATCCTGCCGTCTCCCAGCAATGCCAGGATACCACCTGTCCTCACCACTTGCTCTCCGGACTGCCAGTCCCCTGGGAGCCTGTGGCATTTCCGCCACTGCAGGGCCTTTCCTATTTCTCAGAATGAGCCCTCAACACAGCACCTTCAGACCTGTATTCTCAGGAACAACACTACCAAAAAAAAACCTTCTTTTCTATAAATGTAAGCATGTCATGAAGATACAGACTACATAAACATCAAGGATTACAGTTCAGACCCATAAAGGTTATACAGAGATCCGCCTTATCCAGCTTTGGAAAGAAATCATGCAGTTCCCTTACAGTGCAAGTCCAGACTATTTCTGTTCAGAAGCCTTCTTAGCTCCTGGAAAGTTTATATTCCCTTCACCTATATTCCTAGTCCAGGCTAAGGACCCTGTCTTTTCCTTAAAAACTTTTTCCTTCTCAGATGCCAAGTTTCTACTCCACATTTCCTTCATGATCTGAGAAGTGTCTCTTGTTTACCCCTTAAAAAAAGGAAAAGATTCTCATTAATCCTGGACAATAGAATTAGGTAGTTTCCACTCATGCATTCAGCAGATACCTACAGAGCAGTGACAGCTATGTGCCAGTTATTGTAAAAAGTGTTGTGGGCATGAATCAGACATGGATTCAGCTTTCCAGACATAGGCAAGACCACAGACAAGCTATATTAATAAATATGTGACAGAGACTGCTAGGCTTTCGCCCAAATTCCTCCTCTTATTCCTGGATACACAGCTAGATACACTTCCCAACTTTCTCTACTATTAGGTGTGGCCATGTGCCTGAGTCCTGCTCAATAAAAAGTGGATGGAAATAAAATACACCATTTCCAGTGCTGCACCTGTGAGATCTACATTTTCTTTCCTCCTGGCTGGTTGGAATGGCAAGATCACCAAACCCTAGAAGTCAAGTGTTAAAGATGGCAGAGCCTCAGACAGCCTGCGTTTCTGGTTGCTCACTTGGAGGAAAGCTGCCCCCATGGCCTATTCATGTTCAGGACTGGTACAAAAGCAAGGCTTACACTTCTACTGTATGTGCCCATTGCATGATGGGGTCTATTTACAACAGCAGCCAGGTTGCGCCAACATAAATATTGGAATGATTTCTAGAAATGGAAAAATACATAGTGTATACTAAGGTAGAATAAGCTGAAAAATTGTTATCATAGTGTGATATCACTTGTTAAAAGATTATGTATAAAACTGTATGAGAATTCTCTAGAAGTATATACAGCAAAGTATAGGTGTTTATCTTTGGATGGTGGTGGTATAGGATGGCTTATCTACATTTCCTAATATGAAATATGATTTTATAATTAAAAAAGTAAAAGCTATGTTTAACATTAAAAAGGAAAGTATGTCTTAAGATCGAAATACAAAGGCTTAGCCTCTCAAGGTGGGCAAAGATCTCCTGAGGGAAATTAGGAAAGGCTTCTCAAAATAGGCATTTTTAATGACCTCTCTGACACAGAAAATCTATAAATTAGCTACAACCTGAGAAATAGTTCAATTATACAACACACATGATTCCCAGCCTTTACACACTGAGGCCTTGTCAATGGAGATCACTTCACCAGAAAGGATGGAAGAGACAAATTCTCTGCCTTTACAAACTGTTAAGAAACTAGTCTCAGTGGTTGTTTGGGTGGGGGATAGGGATGGGAAGAAAGGAAAATACTGAAAGGATTAGGGGAAGGAAAAAGTATTAGCATACTTAAATTCCATGCTTTTGTACCTTATGGATATTTTGAGATACACGTTTATTACTTATTCTAAAAATATTTTTAAACTTTCTTCTTTATGAATTTCGTACTCTATATGTTTATTACCTATTTTTTATGCTTTTTTATTTACTTATTTTTTTAACATCTTTACTGGAGTATAATTGCTTTACAATGGTGTGTTAGTTTCTGCTTTATAACAAAGTGAATCAGCTATACGTATACACATATCCCCATATCTCCTCCCTCTTGCGTCTCCCTCCCACCCTCCCTATCCCACCCCTCTAGGTGGTCACAAAGCACCAAGCGGATCTCCCTGTGCTATGTGGCTGCTTCCCACCAGCCATCCATTCTACATTTGGTAGTGTATATATGTGCATGCCACTCTCTCACTTTGTCCCAGCTTAACCTTCCCCTGCCCCACGTCCTCAAGTCCATTCTCTATGTCTGTGTCTTTATTCTTGTCCTACCCCTAGGTTCTTCAGAACCATTTTATTTTATTTTTTTTACATTCCATATATATGTGTTAGCATACAGTATTTGTTTTTCTCTTTCGGACTCACTTCACTCTGTATGACAGACTCTAGGCCCATCCACCTCACTACAAATAACTCAATTTGATTTCTTTTTATGGCTGAGTAATATTCCATTGTATATACGTTCCACTTCTTCTTTATCCTTTCATCTGTTGATGGACGCTTAGGTTGCTTCCATGTCATGGCTATTGTAAATAGAGCTGCAGTGAACATTGTGGTACATGACTCTTTTTGAATTATGGTTTTCTCAGGATACATGCCCAGTAGTGGGATTGCTGGGTCATATGGTAGTTCTATTTTTAGTCTTTTAAGGAACCTCCATACTGTTCTCCATAGTGGCTGTATCAATTTACATTCCCACCAACAGTGCAAGAGGGTTCCCTCTTCTCCACACCCTCTCAACCATCTATTGTTTGTAGATTTTTTGATGATGGCCATTCTGACTGGTGTGAAGTGATACCTCATTGTAGTTTTGACTTGCATTTCTCTAATGATTAGTGATGTTGAACATCCTTTCATGTGTTTGTTGGCAATCTGTGTATCTTCTCTGGGCAAATGTCTGTTTAGGTCTTCTGCCCATTTTTGGATTGGGTTGTTTGTTTTTTTGATATTGAGCTGCATGAACTGCTTGTAAATTTTGGAGATTAATCCTTCGTCAGTTGCTTCATTTGCAAACATTTTCTCCCATTCTGAGGGTTGTCTTTTCATCTTGTTTATGGTTTCTTTGCTGTGCAAACACTTTTAAGTTTCATTAGGTCCTATTCCTTTATATTTGTTTTTATTTCCATTTCTCTAGGAGATGGGTCAAAAAAGATCTTGCTCTGATTTATGTCATAGAGTGTTCTGCCTAGGTTTTCCTCTAAGAGTTTTATAGTGTCTGGCCTTACATTTAGGGCTTTAATCCATTTTGAGTTTATTTTTGTGTATGGTGTTAGGAAGTGCTCTAATTTCATTCTTTTACATGTAGCTGTCCAGTTTTCCAGCACCACTTATTGAAGAGGCTCTCTTTTCTCCATTGTATATTCTTGCCTCCTTTGTGAAAGATAAGGTGACCATATTGCATGGGTATATCTCTGCACTTTCTATCCTGTTCCATTGATCTATATTTCTGTTTCTGTGCCAGTACCATACTGTCTTGATTACTGTAGCTTTGTAGTATAGTCTGAAGTCCAGGAGCCTGATTCCTCCAGCTCCATTTTTCTTTCTCAAGATTGCTTTTGTTTTTCGGGGTCTTTTGTGTTTCCATACAAATTGTGAAGTTTTTTGTTCTAGTTCTGTAAAAAATGCCAGTGGTGATTTGATAGGGATTGTATTGAATCTGTAGATTGCTTTGGGCAGTATAGTCATTTTCACAATGTTGATTCTTCCAATGAAAGAACATGGGATATCTCTCCATCTGTTTGTATCATCTTTAATTTCTTTCATCTGTGTCTTATAATTTTCTGCATACAGGTCTTTTGTCTCCTTAGGTAGGTTTATTCCTAGATATTTTATTCTTTTTGTTGCAATGGTAAATGGGAGTGTTTCCTTAATTTCTCTTTCAGATTGTTCATCATTAGTGTGTAGGAATGCAAGAGATTTCTGTGCATTAATTTTGTATCCTGCAACTTTACCAAATTCATTGATTAGCTCTAGTAGTTTTCTGGTAGCATCTTTAGGATTCTCTATGTATAGTATCATGTCATCTGCAAACAGTGACAGTTTTACTTCTTCTTTTCCGATTTGGATTCCTTTTATTTCTTTTTCTTCTCCGATGCTGTGGCTAAAACTTCCAAAACCATGCTGAATAATAGTGGTGTGAGTGGACAACCTTGTCTTGTTCCTGATCTTAGAGGAAATGGTTTCAGTGTTTCACCATTGAGAATGATGTTGGCTGTGCGTTTGTCATATATGGCCTTTATTATGTTGAGGT
The DNA here is from genome assembly GCF_025265405.1 of Mesoplodon densirostris. Lineage (NCBI taxonomy): Eukaryota > Metazoa > Chordata > Mammalia > Artiodactyla > Ziphiidae > Mesoplodon > Mesoplodon densirostris. The sequence continues at coordinate 56,491,898 of NC_082663.1, forward strand.
AAGTTCCCTCTATGCCTACTTTCTGCAGGGTTTTTTTAATCATAAATGGGTGTTGAATTTTGTCGAAAGCTTTTTCTGCATCTATTCAGATGAGCATTGGTTTTTCTCCTTCAATTTGTTAATATGGTTTATCGCATTGAATGATTTGCGTATATTGAAGAATCCTTGCATCCCTGGGATAAACTCCACTTGATCATGGTGTACGATCCTTTTAATGTGCTGTTGGATTCTGTTTGCTAGTATTTTGTTGAGGATTTTTGCATCTATGTTCATCAATGATATTGGCCTGTAGTTTTCTTTCTTTGTGACATCTCTGTCTGGTTGGTATCAGGGTGATGGTGACCTCGTAGAGTGAGTTTGGGAGTGTTCCTCCCTCTGCTATATTTTGGAAGAGTTTGAGAAGGATAGGTGTTAGCTCTTCTCTAAATGTTTGGTAGAATTCACCTGTGAAGCCATCTGGTCCTGGACTTTTGTTTGTTGGAAGATTATTAATCACAGTCTCAATTTCAGTGCTTGTGATTTGTCTGTTTATATTTTCTGTTTCTTCCTAGTTCAGTCTCAGGAGGTTGTGCTTTTCTAAGAATTTGTCCATTTCTTCCAGGTTGTCCATTTTATTGGCATATAGTTGCTTATAGTAATCTCTCATAATACTTTGTATTTCTGCAATGTCACTTCTGCAATGTCACAGAAGTTGTTACTTCTCCTTTTTCATTTCTAATTCTATTGATTTGAGTCTTCACCCTTTTTTTCTTGATGAGTCTGGTTAATGGTTTATCAATTTTGTTTATCTTCTCAAAGAACCAACTTTTAGTTTTATGATCTTTGATATTGTTTCCTTGATTTCTTTTTCATTTATTTTTTATCTGATCTTTATGATTTGTTTCCTTCTGCAAACTTCGGGGTATTTTTGTTCTTTTTTTCTCTAATTGATTTAGGTGTAAAGTTAAGGTTGTTTATTTGAGATGTTTCTGGTTTCTTGAGGTAGGACTGTATTGCTATAAACTTCCTTCTTAGAACTGCTTTTGCTGCATCCCATAGGTTTTGGGTCATCGTGTTTTCATTGTCATTTGTTTCTAGGTAGTTTTTGATTTCCTCTTTGATTTCTTCAGTGATGTCTTGGTTATTTAGTAGTGTATTCTTTAGCCTCCATGTGTTTGTATTTTTTACAGATTTTTTCCTGTAATTGATATCTAGTCTTATAGCATTGTGGTCGGAAAAGTTACTTGATACAATTTCAATTTTCTTAAATTTACCAAGGCTTGATTTGTGAACCAAGATATGATCTCTCCTGGAGAATGTTCCAGGAGCACTTGAGAAGAAAGTGTATTCTGTTGTTTTTGGATGGAAAGTCCTATAAATATCAATTAAGTCCTTCCTGTGTAATATATCATTTAAAGTTTGTGTTTCCTTATTTTCTGTTTGGATGATCTGTCCATTGGTGAAAGTGGGGTGTTAAAGTCCCCTACTATGATTGTGTTATTGTCGATTTCCCCCTTTTTTTTTTTTTTTTTTTTTTTTTTCTTTTTGCGGTATGTGGGCCTCTCACTGTTGTGGCCTCTCCCGTTGCGGAGCACAGGCTCCGGACGCACAGGCCCAGCGGCCATGGCTCACGGGCCCAGCCGCTCCGCGGCATATGGGATCCTCCCAGACCGGGGCACGAACCCGTATCCCCTGCATCGGCAGGCGGACTCTTTAACCACTTGCGCCACCAGGGAGGCCCTCGATTTCCCCTTTTATGGCTGTTAGCATTTGCCTTATGTATTGAGGTGCTCCTATACTGGGTGCATAAATATTTACAGTTGTTATATCTTCTTCTTGGATTGATCCCTTGATCATTATGTAGTGTCCTTCTTTGTCTCTTGTAAAAATCTTTATTTTAAAGTCTATTCTGTCTGATATAAGAATTGCTACTCCACCTTTCTTTTGATTTCCATTTGCATGGAATATCTTTTTCCATCCCCTCTCTTTCAGTCTGTATATGTCCCTAGGTCTGAAATGGGTCTCTTGTAGACAGCATATATATGAGTCTTGTTTTTGTATCCATTCAGCCAGTCTATGCCTTTTGGTTGGAGCATTTAATCCACTTACATTTAAGGTAGCTATCAATATGTATGTTCCTATTACCATTTTCTTAATTGTTTGGGGGTTGTTATTGTAGATCTTTTCCTTCTCTTGTGTTTCCTGCCTAGAGAAGTTCGTTTAGCATTTGTTGTAAAGCTGGTTTGGTGGTGCTGAATTCTTTTAGCTTTTGCTTGTCTGTAAAGCTTTTAATTTCTCCGTTGAATCTGAATGAGATCCTTGCTGGGTAGAGTAATCTTGCTTGTAGGTTTTTCCCTTTCACCACTTTAAATATGTCCTGCCACTCCCTTCTGGTTTGCAGAATTTCTGCTGAAAGGTCAGCTGTTAACCTTATGGGGATTCCCTTGTATGTTATTTGTTGTTTTCCCTTGCTGCTTTTAATATTTTTTCTTTGTATTTAATTTTTGATAGTTTGATTAATATGTGTCTTGGCATGTTTCTCCTTGTATTTATCCTGTATGGGAGTCTCTGTGCTTCCTGGACTTGATTGACTATTTCCTTTCCCACCTTAGGGAAGTTTTCAACTATAATCTCTTCAAATATTTTCTCAGTCCCTTTTTTTTTCTCTTCTTCTTCTGGGACCCCTATAATTCAAATGTTGGTGTGTTTAATGTTATCCCAGAGGTCTCTGAGACTGTCCACCATTCTTTTCATTCTTTTTTCTTTATTTGGCTCTGCAGCAGTTATTTCCATTATTTTATCTTCCATGTCACTTATCTGTTCTTCTGCCTCAGTTATCCTGCTATTGATTCCTTCTAGAGAATTTTTCATTTCACTTATTGTGTGGTTCATCATTGTTTGTTTGCTCTTTAGTTCTTCTAGGTCCTTGTTAAACGTTTCCTGTATTTTCTTCATTCTATTTCCAAGATTTTGGATCATTTTTACTATCATTACTCTGAATTCTTTTTCAGGTAGACTTCCTATTTCCTCTTCATTTGTCTGGTCTGGTGGGTTTTCACCTTGCTCCTTCATCTGCTGCGTATTTCTCTGTCCTCTCATTTTGCTTAACTTACTGTGTTTAGGGTCTCCTTTTCGCAGGCTTCAGGTTCGTAGTTCCCATTGTTTTTGGTGTCTGCCCCAGTGGGTAAGGTTGGTTCAGTGGGTTGTGTAGGCTTCCTGGTGTAGGGGACTGGTGCCTGTGTTCTGCTGGATGAGGCTGGATCTTGTCTTTCTGGTGGGCAGGACCACATCCAGTGGTGTGTTTTGGGGTGTCTGTGACCTTACTATGATTTTAGGCAGTCTCTCTGCTAATGGGTCGGGTTGTGTTCCTGTCTTGCTAGTTTTTTGGCATAGGGTGTCCAGCACCATAGCTTGCTGGTTGTTGAGTGGAGCTGGGTCTTAGTGTTGAGATATAGATCTCTGTGACAGCTTTTGCCATTTGATATTACCTGGAACCAGGAGGTCTCTGGTGGACCAACGTCCTTAACTTGGCTGTCCCACCTCAGAGGCTCAGCCCTGACACCTGTCAGCCACACAGCTCAGAAGAAAAGGGATGAAGAAAGAAAGAAAGAAGGAAGGAAGGAAGGAAGGAAGGAAGGGAAGGAAGGAAGGAAGGAAGGAAGGAAGGAAGGAAGAAAGAAAGAAAGAAAGAAAGAAAGAGAAAATAAAAAAGTTATTAAAGTAAAAAGAATTTAAAAGTAATAAAAAGAAAAGAAAGAAAGAAGAGAGCAACCAAACCAAAAAACAAATCCACCAGTGATAACAAGCACTAAAAACTATACTAAAAGAAAAACGGACAGACAGAACCCTAGGACAAATGGTAAAAGCAAAGCTATACAGACAAAATCACACAAAGAAGCATACACATACACACTCACAAAAAGAGAAATAGAAAAAAATATATATATCTTTTGGGAAGTCTGAGGTCTTTTGCCAGCATTCTGTAGGTGTTCCGTAGGAGTTGTTCCACATGTAGATGTATTTCTGATGTACTTGTGGGTTGGAAGGTGATCTTCACGTCTTTCTCCTCTGCCATCTTGAAGATCACTATTACCTATTTTTTAAATTCTAAGTTCTATGACCTTTTTTAAATGTTAAGTCAGAGATTCTCTTTGAATTCATTAAGAGCAGAGACAGATGCTGAGCAAATAGACCATGTCATAATTTCCCAGTAGAATCCCACAAAACCATAGATCCAATTGGTCACTGGAGCAAAGGTTCCCCTTTATGTATGGGAAGAACCTAAATATGTTCTTCCCTCATACTGGAGAGAAGGGCTGGCCAGGGAACATCTCTGCTCTCCTTCACAGTCTTCAGAAGTGCTTAGAGAAATACTTTGGTGTCCAATGAGAATCAGAAACCTTGCCAAACAGGGTGTGCAAGAGACCCAACCACTGTTCTTTTGCCATGAAGACTTTAAGGAGTAAAGGTGACTCAAGAAAGGAGCAGCAGGCCACCAAATCTTCAGACTGGGGAAGACTGTTGCGGGGTTGAGGTCCCCACAAAATAAACTCTGAGATGGAGATTGGTCCGTAGGCAGCTTACTGGACAGGGCTCTTGGGAACACCACCAGTGAAGGAGTAAAGCAAGCAGAATTAGGCAAAAGGATGAGTTGAGCTGTGATACAGTCACAACAAGGGTATCAGTGGTTCCCACAGGGCACTCCAGAGCTGGGATGGCCTTTCAGAGTTGTCCTAGCTGGAGCTAAGCCTTTATATGCCCTCGCATCTTGGGCAAGCAGCTCTCTTCAGCCAGTTTTCTGGGACGGGCTCAGTTGTGAGACATCAGCAGGCAATACTCCCAACAGCTGTGGGGACAAGTGTCTAGGATTGGAGGACACACTATAGAATCCACTAAAGAGCCATAGGAGGATGTCAGTTCTCCTCTCATCAGACTATATCCTATTGTCGAGATCACATCAAAATCTGCTCCTGTCATTCCTCTTCGAAATTCCTCAACAGCTTCCCATCACCCATGGGAGCAAATAGATCTTCCTAAGTAAGCCTATGGGGATCTTCTTGGGCCTAGAGGACAAACCCCTTGTGCCATTTTCCCCATGGAAACTAGGCTCCAGCCACATGGGGTTACTCACCAGTCCCAGAAACTACCATCCTCTTTCATGGCACTGAGCCTTTGTACATGCTGTTCTTTCTGCTAGAATGCTGTCTCCACTTTTATCTTCCTATAAAATCCCTAATCATCCCTCATTCCTCAGAGTCATTTCCACTGAGAAACTTGCTCAGCTCCCCTGGGCAACTCACACTGGCTTTACTCCAAGTTCCCACACAATATGTGCATCTACATCAGCCCCTGTAAGACAGACTAGTTCTGTACATCTGTATTCTCACTAGACTGGAGGCTTCTTGAAAACAGAACCAGGTCTGCCTTCTTTGTATCCCACACACAGGCAGCACAGGATTAAATGTTTGCTTAATGAATAAATAATTCAATGTGGAAGAAATGGTACTGGCAGTGTTAGCTCCATCACGGAACAGCAGATGAATTCTGACAAATTGATCAGAAAGGAAACAGGAAGTAAGGATGTGGGGAGAGGCAAGGTATTTGTAGCCAGCTATGTGTCAGAAATATCTGGCTTTTGTATCATCTTTGGTTCTTGATATCTATTGTCCAAATTCAGCTTAACAGAATGGAGAGTATATTAGGGGCTCAAGTGGACAGCAAAATCGCTTTTAGGGTACAGTAACCAGAAACTCTCCCAAGGATGACTTCAAGGAAGGAGTATTGGGCTGCAAGATCCCTGGCTGAGGCTATTAACTAAATGATATGGTGGATCTCAGGAAGCATTTCCCTCTCTGTATATTGTCCTGCAGAATCTCTGCCACGACAAGAAGAGCACCACACATGAATAACATGTTATTCAACTTTTCTGCATGGTGCTAATCGACGAAGGTGTTAATGAGGGGGTGGGCAATGGGGCTGTATGAGCTGAGAGTGTTTAGACCAAAGAGGAAGATGGTCCCAAGTAAGAGACAGAAGGGGAAAAGGGACGTAGGTTATTCTGGAGCTCCTTGCAAAGGAAAATGGAAGTGAAGGCTCTCATCTTTCTTGGTCTCTCATTTCATATCCATCCTCATTTCATATTTCTATCCTCATGAGAAATGCAACTAGCCCAAACCATGATGAAAAGTGGTATCTTAGTCATATCTTCAAGCAAGTAAGTTATTTTCAGAACCCCCCCCCCAATGCAAACATAATACACTGTATAATGAAGCAAAATTATCTAAGTTCATTGTAAACAGGCAGCAAACCAAGTTTGTCTTCAATCAAAATGAATTTTAGGTCTGTCTTTATTTTCAGATCTTACTGCCTCATAACAAAACCAGAGACCTGTCTTTTGGGGAGAAAAAAATATTCTATTTCCTCAGAAAACGCCAAGGGTCCACAAATTTTAATCTGCTCCAGCTGGAGTGGAGGCTGGGGGCTTACTTAAGCTCACAAAGTATACCTTCTCGGGTTTCCTCCTGCTGATAAACCAAAGATCCTCCTCGACCAAGGTTTAGGTAGCTGTTTCCAGTATCCAAAGGAAGACTGCCCAGCCAAGCAAGTGCTCCACCCACCTGAAAGCCTGCTTAGGAGTCCATTTGAATGTAGGAGTTGATCTCTAAATATAACCCTGAAAGCAGCCCCTGCCATCATCCCTACACTTGTGGCTTCTCTCCTTCCAAAGTAATAAAATGAGATGGATGGGTCTCCAGGCTTTTTCCCTGAAAAGGGCAGCTTGGACTAATGAGACACAGGAGAACCACCCTCTGCTGCTACTCCCCAACCTTCTCTTTAGGGTGGGAAGAGGGGTGACAACAATAGTCCTCCACTCAGGAGATGCTGCCAAGCCCCAACCTCCCAGTCCCCACTGGGTCCCTCCCAAAGCAGATAGTCCCTGAGCTGAGCCAACTGTCCCAGAGCATCCATTAAACTCAGGAAAATCCTTAGAGGTGTGCCTTCTCCACCTCCTCTATCCAGGGTTACTGCTGTAAAATTCAGAACCTCAACATATCCTGTTCCTAACTGTGATCATTCTTGTCTCACCAGATGATATTCCACTAACCAACCAATATTTGTTCATTGTCAATCACATTCACTAACCCTGAGATTCTTGACAGCAGCGCTGTGTCTTCCTCATCCATGGACCTTCATCATCTTCCACAGTGCCAGGCAGAGTGCAGATGCCCAGTAAATGCTGGATAGATGGAGGGATGGAGGGATGGAGGGATGGAGGGAAGGATGGAGGGATGAAGGGATTGAGGGATGAGGAATTGTCTCAGTGTTGTACTTGGTAGACAGAAGGACAGATGATAGAAATTGCAGCTTGAGAAGCTTGACTACAGCTGTGCCCTGCAACTCAAGGCACGATCATGGAACCCACACCAAGCTCTGGGGGCTCCAAGTTAGAGCATGAGGGTGCAATGTCTCCTGCCTGCTGAGTCACCTGCCCAAAACTAAATCCAGCTGGGGGTGGAGTGGGCCCTTCCATAGCAGGCCCAGGAGGAAATGGAGCTGGGATAACCCATGGAACACAGTGCCCCTCACTAACACACCCAAGACAGGCTTTCCTTTTCTCTGAGTGCTGCTCACCTCTGTGAGCAGAGGAGTGGAGGCATAGTCTTTCCCTGGCCCCCGAGCTAATGAGGGAGGCTGGGTGGGGCACTGTAACTGCAGCCCTTGCTGCCACACTGACCATTCATCCCAGATGTGACTGAGGAGGGCCTGGAGCCTGTTCATCTGTCCAGACAGCCATGTCTACATGTGTGCGGTTGGGCTATTATCCCCCTGGATAAAGCCTAAGAGGCCACGAGCCTTTGAATGGAAGGTAGTAGGGTTTGTGGCAATGCCATTTCATTGGCCCTGCTTTATTTCTGTCCAGGCAGAACCTTGCTATCAAGTAGAAACAACTGAGCTACTCAGGCTGTAGGCATCCAGACAGGTTTCCTCTGACCAGGAAAGGAGAGGCACCAGCACCACAGTAACTGAGGGGTAGAGGATGGAACTGAGCAAAAGACAAGCCAGGCTGGAGTCAGATTATACTTCCTTGTGGTTAGAGTTTGGGCTCTGCTAAGACCCAGCTTCTGAGAGACAAGGGCCACCATTTTCCCTTCACCCACCCTGGGCCACTCTCCCCAGAGAGCCCCCCAGGACGCAGGAAACCAGGTGGCCCTGCCCATCTAATAGAGAGTACCTCCCTTCTGCTGTGGACTTTCATCCTGGCTTCTACTTGATGAAATGAACAGTTCAGAATCAGTTGGAAACAAAGAACCTGGCTTTCTGGAGGCTGAACGTGAGGCTTCCTGACAACACCAACCACTCGTTCGGCTTTACTGACTAATTTCAACTAAACCCAAAGCTAGAGGTTTTGGTCCTTTCATGTTTTAGTCTTTTAATTGGCAATGAGATATAGAAGTGCATTTCTATCATATAGAAGACTCTTTAACTAGACTTATTGTGGTGATCGTTTCACAATGTATACAAATATGTGGTACCCCTGAAACTAATATAATGTAATATGTCAATATGTTACCTCCGTTTTTTTAAAAAAGAAGAAAACTCTATCCCAGTTACACAGTAGATGGAAACTGTTTCCACAACAGCTGAGGTAAAGGAAAGCAGGGTGGTAACGTTTTTTGAGTAAACCCTAGGTACCTGCCATAAGGTACTTCATTTGACTTAATTTCCCTTGATCTTCCCAACAACCTCAAGAGGTAAGTGTTACTATCTTCAATTTATGAGGAAATCAAAGTTCAGAGAAGTTGACTGACATGCCTACAACAAACAAGAGGAGAATCCATGTCCTTTCTGCTGCACCTATGGTTTCTAGCCCTGGTGGCAGAGTAGCATCGCCTGGAGAAGATTTAAAGACCATGGGCACCCAAGTCCCATCCCCAGAGAGCCTGACTTAATTGGCCAGGAGTAGGTCTCAGGTTTTTTTGGTAAGAGGATCAGTGGGCTCCACCATGTTGAAACGGAGGGCACGTGAATCTCAAAAAAAATGCCTTATAGTTTTCGTCTCATCTTTACCCCAACGCTAAGTCACCTACCATGTGACTCTAGCTCAGCCATGCAAGCAATTCCAGTAAGTCTTAGCTAGGGTGGAAAATCAGGGTGACAGCTGAACATTTTTTAGCTCATAAATGCTTTTATCCTATCTACAAAGTCACACCACATCTCCTAGGTAACTGGGACTATTTTCCTTAAATTGGGAAATATTGAGCAAGGTGGATGACAACACTTGTGTGGAGACGTACACATCCTGTAACTGGTAACTAATTTGTGGTGGAATTGGAAGTAACTTACTCTTGTGATTCAGCAGGCTTCCCCAGCCATAGAAGCAGGAGGAAAGGTGAACCCTGAGCTGTCTTCCAGGGAAAATTTGGAGGCATAAACAAATTATCCCATGTTTATGAAGTACTCTGGGCTCCTTGAGTAATAGCTAAGTATCAGGGCCTGGTGTTATTGGTTTTCACACAAGTCCCAAGAATATTTGCTCCTCTCAACCTCACTCCCCAACCCACAAGTTATGCTCTGTGCCCAGCTAAGGCCCTCTGCATGTGCCCTAGCAGAGGGCAAAGCAAGGGCTTGAGTTTGCCCTGTGAGGAGACAAGTAAGCATGCATCCTATCGGCAACTTTTCCCCTCATAACAGACACCTCTGAGCTGGAATTCATCTGCTGTGAATTCCCTAGTGTTTGTTTAACACAGGCCAAGGAACCAGATCAACAAATGGTGCTGTAGTCAGGGAGAGGCTGTTCTTACTGGGAAGATTCCTTTGATGAAACACCAATCATTTTCAAATAATTAGGCAATCCAGGCCCCAAGTTAACAAGTGGGAAGGGTCTCCAACCCTTCTGCAACCTTTGCCCCTTTAGTGCCATTTTCCCCTTGACCTTCTGTTTCAGCACAAAACCAGTTATTTTTCATAAGCAAAGTCAATCTTTTCTTGAAATGCCGCTTCCTGAACAGAGAACATAATCAGCTTCTCACAACCAAGGGAGCCTGACCTCACTGAAGGCTGCTGCTTTGTCGGGGAAGCCATTGTTGAATGTGTTTGAATTTGACAGTATATAATTTTAAGTTCAGATTCAGATGATGTATGTATTTGTTACTGTTTCATTTATAGAACTTAAGAGTGTTAAGGTGACAGGGAAGCTTAGAGATCTAGTCCATGTCTCTCATTTTAAGAGGAAACTAAAATCCAGAAAAATGAAGCGACCAGCCTGAGGTCAACCCAAGTGCCCAGAACTCTGCCCTCGGCCCTCCTGTTCTTTATCCCACATTCTGTCTTTAGAAAACTCCACAAGTTCCATGAGTTTAAATGCCACCACATATTAATAACTCTCAGCCCAGACCTCCCCACAGAACTGTTACTTTTCTACCCCAAGCCTCTCCCCATCCTCTCCCCCTGCCCCAAGGCTTCTCCTCGACATATTGCACCACTCTTCCGGTTGCTCAGGTCCAAAATCTTGCCATCATCCTTCAATTCTCCATTTTTTACACACCCTATATCTAAGTCAGCATTCGTCCTAAATGGAGGTACTAGTTCCATTTCCAAAAATAAATCACTAATTCAACTCTTTTCCATAATCGCCACCAATATAACCCTGGTTTACACTGTAGTCAGCTCCCGCCTATTTTATTTCAATAGTTCTGAACTGGTCTCCCTCTTTCCACTCTTTCTCTTTCCAGTAGATGTGCCACGTAGTAATCAAAATAATCTTTCTACTAATGTATAAACGTACATCATCTCACACCCTTACTTACACGTAAAATGAAACCTAAACTCTTACCCTACTTTCGTGGCCCTAGACAGTCTAACCTTGCCAACCCATTCCCCCCCCACCATCTCCCTTTTCACTCAATCTGGTCATATCTCTCATCTTTGTTCCTTGAACAGATTATTCTCATTCCTGGCTCTGTCTCTACATGGTGATTCCTTCTGCTCAGATTGCTCTCCCCACAGATCTTTGCACGGCTACCACTTTCTCATCCCTTGAGTCTTGGCTCAGAAGACCAATCACTGGCTAGAGCAGCCACCAGGCACTGTCTGTCACATTCCCATCTTCTGCATAGCATTTATGCAGGGCTGAAACTATTTTACTCCTATGTTTGCATTCTTACCATCTATCACCCTTATGGAATATAAACACCTAGAGAGCAGATTTTCTTGGTCACCACCACATCTCCCACTCTTGAAAAACTGCCAGACTCAGAACAGGCACTCAATAAATACACACTGATTGACTGATACTAAGAAATAGCAATAGAACCAGAAGTAGAATCTCTGCCTTTCAGTTCCCATTTAAGTGGTGTTTCAATCCTGCTTTTTGGTTTACTAGAAACAAAGATCCACTCAAGCTAGTTCAAATGAAGGGAATTTTGAGGAGGATACATATAGAGTGACAAAGTGCAATGTCTCTGCAATCCGAGAACAGGAGCCATAGTAGAACACCACAGAAACCAAAGCTGAAGGGGGGCTCTGGATTCAAAATGGCTCTGGAGGGCTCCCTCCAGGGGGTCTTCCTTTTGGTCCACCATTGCCACTATTAACATATACTCTGTGTATCTGCTTCTTCCTTTCCTGTTCCAACTGGCCTTTATTCATTCCCTCAGCAAATACTTATTGAGGGCCAACATGCGCTAAGCCATGCTAACGCTGCCAGCTTACCATTTTTGCTTCTCCTTTATTTCATCTACACAGGGCTTTGGTTTTCCATGCCCCATCAGTCTTGCTCATGATTTTTTTGCTTCAGTTCCATCTGTTAGCGGCACAATTCTTCCTAGGTTGTAGTTGATATTCCCAAGACAAAATCTAACCAAACCAGTTCATCTTTTGGAGCTGGATCAAACATTATAGATCACTAAACAGCTTATGAACTGGAAGCCTTTAGATCGGGGCTCAACTCTGGTCAAACCAGCTGTGTTCATGTGTGTAGTCTGGCAAGGGCTCTGGGTGTAGCAGCTTCTTAAAGGAGAGACTGCAGGGCAGATATGATCATATCTCCAGGATTAACTTTAATCAGTGAGGGTCCATTTAGGCAGTGAGAAGAGACACATTTAGACATGTCAATTAGACCATTACTACATCATGTTTGCCTAAGTCAATGGGCAATTTGGCGTCACTCACAGTTTCACAGCAGAAAAGTGATAGCATCTGAGTTTTGCTTTGGTAAAATTAACTTTTCAGAAATGTATGGGATAGACTGTAAAAAAGAAAAAAATGGACATAAGAGGAAAAATTAGGAGCCAGCTGCAATATATTGAAGCACTAAGCCATGATAATCCTAGTTAGTGCATGAGCAGTGCAAAGGGACAGTGGTAGAGCTGAGAGAGACACCAAGTGGCAGGAATTGGAATTTAGCATCAACTCCACAAGATTTGAGTGCCTACCGTATATACAGGGTCCCTTATTGAGGCCCTATATGTGTAAAGCACTGTGCCAAAGGTGTCACAGACATAATCACATTTAAGCCTTGAAAAAGCCTATAATGAGATGTATATAATTTTGTAAACATTATATAGATGGGGAAACTTTAGGCCAGAGAACTAAATAACTTCCTCAAGGTCACATAACCAGAAAGTGGCCAAGGAAAGGAATGCTGTGGAAAGATGGAAGAATCCTAGGAGCAATGGGAAGAGGTCAATAGTATATCCACAAGATGGCCTGAGACTGGAGGATGCGCTGGGCCAAGAAGGGAGGATAACATGGGAGGAGATGGCAGGAAGCCTTGCATTTCTAACTGGGATGAAGAGAGGGATGGCAACATGGCTTGAAGGATGGAGCCAGGCTTTACACTTGGCCTTGAAACCTGACCCTGCCTTGAGCAAATGCCTTTGCTCTTGAGATTCAATATCTTCTCCTGTAAAACAGGGATAATAATATCCCAAACCTTGCAGGTCTGGGTAGGGATTAGTGATCACGTAAGGTAAGGTCTCAATAAAAAGTATCATTTCTGGGGTAAATAATTCTATTGCTATTACGGATAGATTAGTCAGGGGCAACATATAAACATCAGAAGAGATAACTAGTCAGAATTCTGTTGTTGAAGAGGTTTCAGGCTCCATGTTTCAGCTTAAACATTGCTCTGATGATGTGGACTACTAGGCATTGGGCTAATCTTTTCTTAGGAGCTGATGCATATGGCTGACTGGTAAGACAGGTCTAACCGTCAATATCAAATCATCTCATCATTTGAGTTAAACAGTCTGGACAGACGGGGGAAGGTAATTCTGTCCCCCACATACTGCACAGCCTAGAAATGTGTGTGCAGAGCTGGAGTGCTGCCAGCAGAATGAAGCCTGCTCTAGAGGGGGATACACAGGTACAAAGCTACTCTCATCCGTAGCAGGTGATGAAAACTCCACTAAGTTACTGAGAACATCTTAAAACCCAGAATCCAGGCTTTAAATATTAATTTGACTTCAGTAAGAAAGAGCTAGTTTTTATCCATTAGCTGAAAAGCACTTCAGCTCCTACTTGTTATTTTTAAGCAATAATGTTTTTTTAAAGAGCCTAGGTCTGCTCCCCACAAGGGAGAGGACTGGCATGAGCAAACCCCAGCAGTCTTTGTCCTTTCCCGGTGTGGGAGCAGAGAAGCAGTCAGCTAGCATTCCACTTGTGCCTTCCCCAGGCCACCAAGCCTGAAGCCTTCCTAAGGACGTGATCAGCCCCAATTAAAGATCAAACTGACTCCACGATGCAAGGTGGAAAAGTCCCATTAGCCAAACCACTGGGCAGAGTTTCAAGAAACAGCCATCTATTTCTGATTCTTTTCTATACTGGAAACATACAAAAATATAGAGCTACCCAGCCCCCAAGCCACCTGAAACCCATAGGTTCTATTGCCGTCTGATGCCATCCTACCCTACATGCATAATGCCGGATAAGGGGCAACAAATAGTTTGGTGCCCCAATTCTAGACCTTTTCTCCCTCACTTTGAGAGCAGAATCCATCTGAGTGAGAATGATTACCTTTTAACTAGATGTTAGTTTCATTCTAATCAAGGCTTGGGAAAGAATCAGGGGAAGAGTCTTCTTGGAAAAGGAGTCTGAAGGAAGAAGCTGGCAGGATTCCGACAAACCTAGGTGTTGAAGAAAATCTGACAACATGAATCTATTCACTAGGCTAAAAGAAAATATACTGTATATTTAAGGCAGAGAAGCAACATTGCATAACTTGAAGGAGAGGGGAGCATTCACTTTATAATCTATGTGAATAGTGCCCCCTGGAGTTGTGCAGTGCACAACCTGTGAAACCAAACTTAGACAACCCTGATTCAGTGTATCTAAGTCAGAAAAATACCTATAATAATTTCCACAAAGGTGTCGCAGCTTCGGGCTATTAAAAATTTAAGTTGTTGTAGATTATTCTGTAGAAAATTCTTTTTTTTTTTTTTTTTCTTCCATTTTTTTTTTTATTAGTTTCTGCTTTATAACAAAGTGAATCAGTCATACATATACATCTGTTCCCACATCCCCTCCCTCATGCATCTCCCTCCCTCCAACCCTCCCTATCCCTCCCCTCCAGGCAGTCACAAAGCACCGAGCTGATCTCCCGGTGCTCTGCGGCTGCTTCCCACTATCTATCTAGCCTACGTTTGGTAGTGTATATATGTCCATGCCTCTCTTTCGCTTTGTCACAGCTTACCCTTCCCCCTCCCCATATCCTCAAGTCCATTCTCAAGTAGGTCTGTGTCTTTATTCCCGTTTTACCCCTAGGTTCTTCATGACATTTTTTTTTTTCTTATATTCCATATATATGTGTTAGCATACGGTATTTGTCTTTCTCTTTCTGACTTACTTCACTCTGTATGACAGACTCTAGGTCTATCCACCTCATTACAAAAAGCTCAGTTTCGTTTCTTTTTATGGCTGAGTAATATTCCATTGTATATATGTGCCACATCTTCTTTATCCATTCATCCGATGATGGACACTTAGGTTGTTTCCAGCTCCGGGCTATTGTGAATAGAGCTGCAATGAACATTTTGGTACATGACTCTTTTTGAATTATGGTTTTCTCTGGGTATATGCCTAGTAGTGGGATTGCTGGATCATATGGTAGTTCTATTTTTAGTTTTTTAAGGAACCTCCATACTGTTCTCCATAGTGGCTGTACCAATTCACATTCCCACCAGCAGTGCAAGAGTGTTCCCTTTTCTCCACACCCTCTCCAGCATTTATTGTTTCTAGATTTCTTGATGATGGCCATTCTGACTGGTGTGAGATGATATCTCATTGTAGTTTTGATTTGCATTTCTCTAATGATTAATGATGTTGAGCATTCTTTCATGTGTTTGTTGGCAGTCTGTATATCTTCTTTGGAGAAATGCCTATTTAAGTCTTCTGCCCATTTTTGGATTGGGTTGTTTGTTTTTTTGTTATTGAGCTGCATGAGCTGTTTATAAATTTTGGAGATTAATCCTTTGTCAGTTGCTTCATTTGCAAATATTTTCTCCCATTCTGAGGGTTGTCTTTTGGTCTTGTTTATGGTTTCCTTTGCTGTGCAAAAGCTTTGAAGTTTCATTAGGTCCCATGTGTTTATCTTTGTTTTTATTTCCATTTCTCTAGGAGGTGGGTCCAAAAGGATCTTGCTGTGATTTATGTCATAGAGTGTTCTACCTATGTTTTCCTCTAAGAGTTTGATAGTTTCTGGCCTTACATTTAAGTCTTTAATCCATTTTGAGCTTATTTTTGTGTATGGTGTTAGGGAATGATCTAATCTCATACTTTTACATGTCCCTGTCCAGTTTTCCCAGCACCACTTATTGAAGAGGCTGTCCTTTCTCCACTGTACAGTCCTGCCTCCTTTATCAAAGATAAGTTGGCCATATGTGCGTGGGTTTATCTCTGGGCTTTCTATCCTGATCCACTGATCTATCTTTCTGTTTTTATGCCAATACCACACTGTCTTAATTACTGTAGCTTTGTAGTATAGTCTGAAGTCAGGGAGCCTGATTCCTCCAGCTCCTTTTTTCGTTCTCAAGATTGCTTTGGCTATTCGGGGTCTTTTGTTTTTCCAAACAAATTTTGAAATTTTTTGTTCTAGTTCTGTGAAAAATGCCAGTGGTAGTTTGATAGGGATTGCATTGAATCTGTAGATTGCTTTGGGTAGTAGAGTCATTTTCACAATATTGATTCTTCCAATCCAGGAGCATGGTATCTCTCTCCATCTGTTTGTATCATCTTTAATTTCTTTCATCAGTGTCTTATAATTTTCTGCATACAGGTCTTTTGTCTCCTTAGGTAGGTTTATTCCTAGATATTTTATTCTTTTTGTTGCAATGGTAAATGGGAGTGTTTTCTTGATTTCATTTTCAGATTTTTCATCATTAGTGTACAGGAATGCCAGAGATTTCTGTACATTAATTTTGTAACCTGCTACTTTACCAAATTCATTGATTAGCTCTAGTAGTTTTTCGGTAGCATCTTTAGGATTCTCTATGTATAGTATCATGTCATCTGCAAACAATGACAGCTTTACTTCTTCTTTTCCGATTTGGATTCCTTTTATTTCCTTTTCTTCTCTGATTGCTGTGGCTAAAACTTCCAAAACTAGGTTGAATAAGAGTGGTGAGAGTGGGCAACCTTGTCTTGTTCCTGATCTTAGTGGAAATGGTTTCAGTTTTTCACCATTGAGGACAATGTTGGCTGTGGGTTTGTCATATATGGCCTTTATTATGTTGAGGAAAGTTCCCTCTATGCCTACTTTCTGCAGGGTTTTTATCATAAATGGGTGTTGAATTTTGTCGAAAGCTTTCTCTGCATCTATTGAGATGATCATATGGTTTTTCTCCTTCAACTTGTTAATATGGTGTATCACATTGATTGATTTGCGTATATTGAAGAATCCTTGCATTCCTGGAATAAACCCCACTTGATCATGGTGTATGATCCTTTTAATGTGCTGTTGGATTCTGTTTGCTAGTATTTTGTTGAGGATTTTTGCATCTATGTTCATCAGTGATATTGGCCTGTAGTTTTCTTTCTTTGTGACATCCTTGCCTGGTTTTGGTATCAAGGTGATGGTGGCCTCGTAGAATGAGTTTGGGAGTGTTCCTTCCTCTGAAATTGTTTGGAAGAGTTTGAGAAGGATGGGTGTTAGCTCTTCTCTAAATGTTTGATAGAATTCGCCTGTGAAGCCATCTGGTCCTGGGCTTTTGTTTGATGGAAGATTTTTAATCACAGTTTCAATTTCAGTGCTTGTGATTGGTCTATTCATATTTTCTATTTCTTCCTGAGTCAGTCTTGGCAGGTTGTGCATTTCTAAGAATTTGTCCATTTCTTCCAGGTTGTCCATTTTATTGGCATAGAGTTGCTTGTAGTAATCTCTCATGATCTTTTGTATTTCTGCAGTGTCAGTTGTTACTTCTCCTTTTTCATTTCTAATTCTATTGATTTGAGTCTTCTCCCTTCTTTTCTTGATGAGTCTGGCTAATGGTTTATCAATTTTGTTTATCTTCTCAAAGAACCAGCTTTTAGTTTTATTGATCTTTCCTATCGTTTCCTTCATTTCTTTTTCATTTATTTCTGATCTGATTTTTATGATTTCTTTCCTTCTGCTAACTTTGGGATGTTTTTGTTCTTCTTTCTCTAATTGCTTTAGGTGCAAGGTTAGGTTGTTTATTCGAGATATTTCCTGTTTCTTAAGGTGGGATTGTATTGCCATAAACTTCCCTCTTAGAACTGCTTTTGCTGCATCCCATAGGTTTTGGGTCGTCGTGTCTCCATTGTCATTTGTTTCTAGGTATTTTTTAATTTCCTCTTTGATTTCTTCAGTGATCACTTCGTTATTAAGTAGTGTATTGTTTAGCCTCCATGTGTTTGTATGTTTTACAGCTCTTTTCCTGTAATTGATATCTAGTCTCATAGCATTGTGGTCAGAAAAGATACTTGATACAATTTCAATTTTCTTAAATTTACCAAGGCTTGATTTGTGACCCAAGATATGATCTATCCTGGAGAATGTTCCATGAGCACTTGAGAAAAATGTGTATTCTGTTATTTTTGGATGAAATGTCCTATAAATATCAACTAAGTCCATCTTGTTTAATGTATCATTTAAAGCTTGTGTTTCCTTATTTATTTTCATTTTGGACGATCTGTCCATTGGTGAAAGTGGGGTGTTAAAGTCCCCTACTATGATTGTGTTACTGTCGATTTCCCCTTTTATGGCTGTTAGTATTTGCCTTATGTATTGAGGTGCTCCTGTGTTGGGTGCATAAATATTTACAATTGTTATATCTTCTTCTTGGATCGATCCCTTGATCATTATGTAGTGTCCTTCTTTGTCTCTTCTAATAGTCTTTATTTTAAAGTCTATTTTGTCTGATATAAGAATTGCTACTCCAGCTTTCTTTTGATTTCCATTTGCATGGAATATCTTTTTCCATCCCCTTACTTTCAGTCTGTATGTGTCTCTAGGTCTGAAGTGGGTCTCTTGTAGACAGCATATATATGGGTCTTGTTTTTGTATCCATTCAGCCACTCTGTGTCTTTTGGTGGGAGCATTTAGTCCATTTACATTTAAGGTAATTATTGATATGTATGTTCCTATTCCCATTTCCTTAATTGCTTTGGGTTCGTTATTGTAGGTATATTCCTTCTGTTGTGTTTCTTGCCTAGAGAAGTTCCTTTAGCATTTGTTGTAAAGCTGGTTTGGTGGTGCTGAACTCTCTCAGCTTTTGCTTGTCTGTAAAGGTTTTAATTTCTCCATCAAATCTGAATGAGATCCTTGCTGGGTAGAGTAATCTTGGCTGCAGGTTTCTCTCCTTCATCACTTTAATTATGTCCTGCCACTCCCTTCTGGCTTGTAGAGTTTCTGCTGAGAGATCAGCTGTTAACCTGATGGGGATTCCCTTGTGTGTTATTTGTTGTTTTTGCCTTGCTGCTTTTAATATGATTTCTTTGTGTTTAATTTTTGACAGTTTGATTAATATGTGTCTTGGTGTATTTCTCCTTGGATTTATTCTGTATGGGACTCTCTGTGCCTCCTGGACTTGATTAACTATTTCCTTTCCCATATTGGGGAAGTTTTCAACTATAATCTCTTCAAATATTTTCTCAGTCCCTTTCTTTTTCTCTTCTTCTTCTGGAACCCCTATAATTCGAATGTTGGTGCATTTAATGTTGTCCCAGAGGTCTCTGAGACTGTCCTCTGTTCTTTTCATTCTTTTTTCTTTATTTTGCTCTGCATCAGTTATTTCCACTATTTTATCTTCCACCTCACTTATCCGTTCTTCTGCCTCAGTTATTCTGCTATTGATCCCATCTAGAGTATTTTTTATTTCATGTATTGTGTTTTTAATCGATGCCTGATTCATCTTTAGTTTTTCTAGGTCCTTGTTAACTGTTTCTTGCATTTTGTCTATTCTATTTCCAAGATTTTGGATCATCTTTACCATCATTATTCTGAATTCTTTTTCAGGTAGACTGCCTATTACCTCTTCATTTGTTAGGTCTGGTAGGTTTTTATCTTGCTCCTTCACCTGCTGTGTGTTTTTCTGTCTTCTCATTTTGCTTATGTTACTGTGTTTGGGGTCTCCTTTTTGCAGGCTGCAGATTCGTAGTTCCCGTTGTTTTTCGTGTCTGACCCCAGTGGCTAAGGTTGTTTCAGTAGGTTGTATAGGCTTCCTGGTGGGGGGGAGTAATGCCTGTGTTCTGGTGGTTGAGGCTCGATCTTGTCTTTCTGGTGGACAGGTCCACGTCTGGTGATGTGTTTTGGGGTGCCTATGGCCTTATTATGTTTTTAGGTAGCTTCTCTGCTAATGGGTGGGGTTGTGTTCCTGCCTTGCTAGTTGCTTGGCATAGGGTGACCAGCACTGTAGCTTGCTGGTCGTTGACTGAAGCTGGGTGCTGGTGTTGGGATGGAGATCTCTGGGAGATTTTCGCTGCTTGATATTATGTGGAGCTGGGAGGTCTCTTGTGGACCCGTGTCCTGAAGTTGGCTCTCCCACTTCAGAGGCACAGCACTGGCTCCTGGCTGCAGCACCAAGAGCCTTTCATCCACCCAGCTCAGAATAACAGGGAGAAAAAGCAGAAAGAAAGAATTAGTAGAAGAAAGAAAGAGAGAGGGAAAGAAAGGAAGAAGGGAAGGAAGGAAGAAAGAAAGAAAGGAGGGAGGGAGTGAGGAAGGATGGAAAGAAAGAAGGAAAGAAAGGAGGGAGGGAGGGGGCAATGAAAGCAAAAGGAAGAGTGAATGGAAGAAGGGAGGGAGGGAGGGAGGAAGGAAAGAAAGAAAGAAAGACAGGAGGGAGGGAGGGAGGAAGGAAAGAAAAAGAAAGTGGAAAGAAGAAGGGTGGGAGGGAGGGAGGAAAGAAAAAGAAAGAAGGAAAGGAAGAGCGGAGGGAGGGAGGGAGGAAGGGAAGGTAGGAAAAAAAGAAAGAGCAGGTAAAGTAAAATAGAGTAAAGTATGAAATATAGTAGCGTTATTAAAATTAGAAAGTAATTATTGAAAGAAAGAAAAAAAAAAAAAACGGACCGATAGAACCCTGGGACATATGGTGGAAGCAAAGCTATACAGAGAGAATCTTACACAGAAGATTACACATACACATTCACAAAAAGAGAGCAGGGGAAAAAATCAAAAATCTTGCTCTCCAAGCCCACCTCCTCAATTTGGGATAATTCGTTGTAAAAAGAGGAAAAGGGCAAGAAGTCTGAAATCTTGCTAAGTCCACCTCCTTACTTTGGAATAATTCGTTGTAAAAAGAGGAAAAGGGGGGAAAGTCTTAAATCTTGTCCTCAAAGTCCACTTCCTCAATTTGGGATGATTCGCTGTCCATTCATGCACTCCACAGACGCAGGGCACATCAAATGGACCGTGGAGCTTTAATCCGCTGCCTCCGAGGCTGCACAGAGAGATTTCCCTGACTCTGGTCTCACAGCTCCCGGGTATCAGCCTTGGACCTGGCCCCGCCTCTGTGCGTAGGTCGCCGGAGGGCGTCCGTTCTTCGCTCAGACAGGACGGGTTTAAAGGAGCCGCTGATTCGGGGGCTCTGGCTCACTCATGCAGAGGGGAGGGAGGGGCGCGCAGTGTGGGGCGGGCCTGCGGCGGCAGAGGCCGGCGTGACGTTGCAGCAGCCCGTGGCGCTCCGTGCGCTTTCCCGGGAAAGCCGTCCCCGGGTATCGGGACCCCGGCAGTGGCGGGGTGCACAGGTCCCCCGGAAGGCGGGGCGGACAGTGACCCGCGCTCGCACACAGGCCCCGCGGCTGCGGCGGCGGCGGGCGGCGGCAGGCAGCGGCGGTGACGGGCCGCGGGGGCGGCGGCGGCAGCGGGCCTCGGCGGCGGCGGCGGCGGGCGGCGGCAGGCGGGGGCGGTGGCGGGCTGCGGGGGCGGCGGCGGCGGCGGCGGCGGGCCGCGGCGGCGGCGGCGGCGGCGGCGGGCCGCGGCGGCGGCGGCGGCGGCGGCGGCGGCGGCGGGCCGCGGCGGGCGGCGGCGGGCGGTGGCGGGCTGCCGCGGCGGCGGGCGGCGGGCGGCGGGCGGCGGCGGCGGCCCACGCCCGTCTCCGAGGTCCACGCCTTACCCGCGGCTCGCGCCTGTCTCCGGCGCTTCCCTAAGCAGCCCTTTTAATGCCCTCTCCTCGCACACCAGGAAACGAAAGTGAAAGTGTAAAAAGACTCTTGCCTGTTCAGCAACTCCAGACCCTTTCCCCGGACACCCTCCGGGCTAGCCGTGGTGCTCTAACCCCTTCAGGCTCTCTTCCTGCCGCCAGCCCCAGTCCTCTCCCTGCGCTCCGACTGAAAGCCGATACCCAAGCCTCAGCTCCCAGCCCCGCCCGCCACGGCGGCCGAGCAGACAAGCCTCTCGGGCTGGTGTGTGCCTGAGGGCACCGATCCTCTGTGCCGGAATCTCTCCGCTTTGCCCTCCACACCCCTGTTGCTGTGCTCTCCTCCGCTACTCCGAAGCTTTCCCCCTCCGCCACCTGCAGTCTCCGCCCGCGAAGGGGCTTGCAGTGTGTAGAAACCTTCCCTCCTTCACGGCTCCCTCCCACTGGTGCAGGTCCCGTCCCTATCCTATTGTCTCTGTTTATTCTTTTTTTCTTTTGCCCTACCCAGGTATGTGGGGAGTTTCTTGCCTTTTAGGGGGTCTGAGGTCTTCTGTCGGCGTTCAGTAGGTGTTCTGTAGGAGTTGTTCCACGTGTAGATGAATTTCTGATGTATCTGTGGGGAGGAAGGTGATCTCCGCGTCTTACTCTTCCGCCATCTTCCTCCGGCCCCCCTCTGTAGAAAATTCTTAAGGCACACAGTAAAACCCAAACTTCCCGAAGAGTCATACTCTAACCAGGGGGGACCTGGTTATAATCATCTAGACCATTCCCTCATTGTGCAGATGAGGCAATTGAAGGCCAGAGATATAATATGTCTTGCCCAAGGTCAACAAGCCTATGCTAAAAAGATGAAAGAGTTTCTCTGCTTCCTATAGACAGCCGAAATAGGTCACTTTGCTGTGAGTGGTATTCAGCCCACCCAGACCCCAAATAGAGTCTTATTCATCATTATCATTCCATATTTTTTGAGCACCTTCTAAATGCTGAGCCTTGAGAATACAAAAAAAGTTCCTCCCAAGATTCCCAAACCATGGGGCGATAGTAGGGCAGCTTCGCTTCACTTACACACAACCTTTAGTCTAAGAATTGAGGACTTTGTTAGAAACATTTCCAGGCACAAAGGTAGCATACTTTTTCTTGAGCCATGAATGGTTATTGTCTACTGAACAAATCCTTATTCTGGCAATTTTTTAAAATGTGTTATGTCCCAGTTGGAGGTGACTGACTTCTTTGAAGTTGTTTTGGTTTATTGGTTAAATATTTATTTGTTAATATATTTACAAGCCATATTACTTATATGATACATTTGAACCATTATGAACTATTGCGTAATTATCCAAAGCACGAAAACCAAAACCGATGGTCATTTATGAGGAAAATGGGAAATTACAAGGTACTGAGATTGTTCTTTAATTTAAATTTTATTTTTAACACAGTCATTCTACTCTTTCTAATGGGAGTTTTATGTGTATTTGAATGTTTGTGGTGAGAGCAAGGTGGGAGGAGAGTGAAGCCCTTTTACCAAAAACCAATGCAATTAAAGTGCTTTATGGACAAGCTCTCTGTCAAATTTCTTATTGAAATCAAAGACACCTTTGAGTTAGTTACACAAGAGCAGGGCAGAAAGCACCTGCAGTCACGTCTGTTTCTCATTTTGTACTCATGTAACTCAGATGCCCTGTGGATTAAGTGAAATCTGCTCCTGAGTTGAAATTGTGTACACCACGTGTCAGCTCAGTTTGAATTTGGAAACAGGAGCTCAGAAGGTGCCACTCAAACATGTGGCTCTGGTTTTCCCCGAGTGTAACATGAACAAGGGAGTCATGTTATGGGTGCCAGTGACTCTAGCTTCATTGTAAGTAAGAGATACAGCAGGACCGTGTTTCCATTTAATGGTGCTCCCCTTCACCCCCTCCCCGTATCAGTTCCCACTTTAATGTTCACAAGGGAAGGTCATGGCATGGAACGAGGAGTGCTGTAAATGTACACGTCGACAGTTCATGCCTTGTGCATGAATTTACAACCATGTCCTGACACAGAAAAAGGAAGCCAACAAGAATGTGTGATCCAACATCCCCAAGTAGCCAGCTACGGGTCCTTCCTCTGTGTAGATTCTGTTTGTGGCCGACATAAATGTAGAAAGGATTCCACTGGTCTGGAGGAACTGCACTGGGGTAAAATTAATACTCAGTACAAAACAGTACTCTTATGTTAAGACCCCAAATTCTTTCCATTTCAACCCAAAGAGGCCTCTTTTAAATATTAGCACTAACAAGGAATCCTGGATTTTTTTCTCTCTGATCACATTTTAGAATACCAACTCCTTGTCTGCCTCTTCATTTGTCCCACTGACTTAACATTTTGTGAGTAACTACTCTAAGCTCTCAAGCATCAACAGTCCGGAATTATGAACAGCAAGGACTTTGCTTTCATGGAGTTTCCTTTCTGTCTGGGGGAAGGGGAGGAATTGGCTTTGAACTAGCTTAGTGAAGGCGTGTTCCAGTTAAAGTCAAGTCTCCATGTGGCATTCCAGATTTACACAGGATAAATTGGGATGTGCTAATTTGCTTCAAAAAAAGATTCAATATTTTACTAAAAAAAAAAAATCACAGAAGGATTCCCTTTCAATCTAAAATTCCCAACCACCCTCCCACCCCGCCAAGTGATTTTATTTATCTGGAATTTTTGAGGACTCCTTCAACTGTTAAAGTGAACACTGCACTGTTCTGGAGTACAGCCCCTAATCACCGGCATACATAAACATTCATTTTTACTGCATAAAAGAAGTTCCAGAAGAAAGCATCACTTATCCCAGAATAAAAAAAAACAATACCCTACTCTGAAAAGACTGCTCAGCAGAGACTACAGGCAGGCCTAGAAAGAAAGAGTTGTAGGGACTCCAGTACTGGCGACTTCATTGGAGCCTCTCTGTACCCTCTTTATCTAAGTCAAGGGCAAGGAAATTCTGGTGTCGAGGGGGATTTTCTTTTCAGTTTCTCTGGATTTTTCTCATTGACATGAATGAGGGTAAAAGGAAAAAAATAAAATAAAACCACTAATACAACTTTTTAAATGAACCTGGTGAGGTGAAGACATCATTTTCTCTCCTGACACTTGCAAATACTCGGATACTTAATTGTCTGTCACCAGAATCTCTCCTTATGAGCACCCGCTATTTGTCCCATTAGTAATTAGAACAGTTCCTCCACTGAGCTTTGCCTGAGAAATAGAGAGATGCCATACCAAACACACAGACTTAGAAGAAATGAGAAAGACGCTGAAAAGACCATTTCCTAATGTTACAACTGGCCTCCTGTTATTTTCCCCACACTGGGGTTTTATTGATCAGTGACCACATTTCTCCTCCAGACTGCTGTACTGCCAGTAAGCTTCCTGGTCCAGCTGCATAGTGGTTAGTTGGCATAAAAAGTTTTTTTAAAGCATCAGCCTTACCCTCCCCCGTTTAGGAAAGTTAATGCCATATCATGTTTTTCAGCCCCATGGATTGGAAAGCTATCCTATTTATATAGGGGAAGCAAAAGTGAAGCCAACCCTGGGTGTTTCCGCAAGCTTTTCATCTGCCCAAGAAGGATTCAAATGGAAAGGCTTCATAGGAATTAGATAAGTTTAGAAATACAGGTACAAAAGGGTATTCAGAAGTCAAACGAGCCATTCTTCCATTGAAGAGCTTTGCTTTCGATTAAAGATTCATGCTCAGTACAGTCAGTGTGTCTTAAATTAGCCAGGGAAAAATCTTCTTAAGGAAGAGAGAAATAAATGTACAAATAAAATGAGACCAAGGTGGGAAGAAATTGAGTGGGGTTTTTTTTCCATCCCAGTGTTAGATCAGTCCAGACAATAGCCAAAGCCAAGTCTCCATACACATGTCACAACCTTAGATCTTCAAGGTCTCTCCTGGACAAGTGTTTGGGTTCCTATTGTGCTGACACATTGGAAAACCGCACTTGACCTTCAGAGGAGGACCAGGTCTTTTTTGCTGCTACTTAGACAGCACTCAGAGTTCATCTTTGGCTGTGACTTAATTTAAACAGCAACTATGCAACTTCCTTGGCAGGATGTGAGCCACAGAATCAGTGTTTGGGTCAAGTAGAAGAACTCAATTTACCTTTATCCATAACAGGCCACTCCACCCGATAGTAAACACAGAGCAGAGGTGTGCCTGGGGGTCCATGTTTTCCTAAGCTTCTCATTACAAGTTACTAGTCCATGTCTTTTATTCATGCTGCCATCTTCCTCAACTGAATTATTTAAATGAAAAAAAAAAAAAAAAACTGAAGACTATTTTCAAGGGAAAAAAACGTTTCCTTGGGCATACTCAGGTTACTGACAACTCCCAACATGAAAGTCAAGCCTTGAACTATTGGTGCTCTGACTACAGATCACAGAGAAAAATTTTTGAGAAATCACTCACAAAGGTCATAGAAGACTTAAAGTCCATACATCAAAATGCCATCCATTCTTTGGAGTTGGCCACACAGTAAGAAGTGAAACCAATGTATTTTATAATGGCACTGTGGCCATTTAGAGATGCCTGCCAAGAGCTGAACATGATACCTAGCACTACGGCTCAAAATCCTGTATTCCAAGTAGCCACATCAGTCTTAGGGTAAGATAGATCTCAAAATAGACACTTAAAAAGGGAAAAGATAGACATTTGACTTCAACTTGATATTGTATTGCTAATTCCTATGAGTTCTATCAAATGAATGGTGTGGAGGAGTACAGAAAGACCAACTCCATTCATGATAAGAATCATTAGGCATTCATAACAAGAGCAAGTACCAAAAGATAAGAGGATTGGGGTTTAGAGTAGAACTTACTGATCTGTGCTTCAGAAAGGTGGCTAATTCATTTAGTTTTCATATGCCCATATGTCTTCTCTATAGTGGAAGTAGACAATTTAGAAAACTTTCTTGAGACTTCCCTGGAAATCATCTTTAAGACCTTGGGTTTACTGCCTCTGTCCACTGTTCCATGTTCCCCTTCTGTGTCAGCACTGTTTCTCATTGCCTAGACCAAGACATCAGCAGCCATGAACTCGCTCTGAAATTCAAAGGTTATTGAAGAATTAAGGATGGATTTGTCCTATAATAAAGATGGCACAAAGCTCTTTTACTTTATAAACTGTCCCAGTGTAATATAACTAAACGTATACCTCAAATTCTATAGAACACTACTCCAAACATTATTAGAGGGGTCAGGATATACTGCTCAGAGATTCCTGAGAGTGAACCAATTAGATTGTAGAATTGATTCTGATTACCAGAAATGTTTGAAAGTCTATCAACTTTACTACCCATATTTACACTAATCCACATCTGAGGTATTTCCTAGCTCTAAAATTCCACAATTCTATAATTCTGATCATCATTTTTCTCTCCCTCTATCCTTCTAAGATGGTCTGATCATTGGTGGGGGGCTTCCTTCACCACTCCCACTTCTAATTCCTTCTCTAAAGAGAACCAACACATTCTTGTTTATGTAGGTCCATTTTCACAGTGGACATCATTTTCAAGGACTGTGAAGTAGTTGCCATCAGTGCATCTGACAACGTCAGTCAAGAACTACTGCTTCAAAACTAGGTCAATCAGAAGGGGACTCCTGACCAAACCTAAAGGCAAAGCTAAGGAAACAGTTACCTGCCCTCTCTACGAATGTCTTTTTTTTTTTTTTTTAACATCTTTATTGGAGAAAAATTGCTTTACAATGGTGTGTTAGTTTCTGCTTTATAACAAAGTGAATCAGTTATACATATACATCTGTTCCCATATTCCTTCCCTCTTGCATCTCCCTCCCTCCCACCCTTGCAATCCCACCCCTCCAGGCGGTCACAAAGCACTGATCTGATCTCCCTGTGCTATACGGCTGCTTCCCATTAGCTATCTATCTTACGTTTGGTAGTGTATATATATCCATGCCTCTCTCTCGCTTTGTCACAGCTTACCCTTCCCCCTCCCCATATCCTCAAGTCCATTCTCAGGTAGGTCTGTGTCTTTATTCCTGTTTTGCCCCTAGGTTCTTCATGACATTTTTTTTTCTTAAATTCCATATATATGTGTTAGCATACAGTATTTGTCTTTCTCTTTCTGACTTACTTCACTCTGTATGACAGACTCTAGGTCTATCCACCTCATTACAAATAGCTCCATTTCATTTCTTTTTATGGCTGAGTAATATTCCATTGTATGTATGTGCCACATCTTCTTTATCCATTCATCTGATGATGGACACTTAGGTTGTTTCCATCTCCGGGCTATTGTAAATAGAGCTGCAATGAACATTTTGGTACATGACTCTTTTTGAATTATGGTTTTCTCAGGGTATATGCCCAGTAGTGGGATTGTGGGGTCATATGGTAGTTCTATTTGTAGTTTTTTAAGGAACCTCCATACTGTTCTCCATAGTGGCTGTACCAATTCACATTCCCAACAGCAGTGCAAGAGTGTTCCCTTTTCTCTACACCCTCTCCAGCATTTATTGTTTCTAGATTTTTTAATGATGGCCATTCTGACTGGTGTGAGATGATATCTCATTGTAGTTTTGATTTGCATTTCTCTAATGATTAATGATGTTGAGCATTCTTTCATGTGTTTGTTGGCAGTCTGTATATCTTCTGTGGAGAAATGTCTATTTAGGTCTTCTGCCCATTTTTGGATTGGGTTGGTTTTTTTTTTGTTATTGAGCTGCATGACCTGCTTATAAATTTTGAAGATTAATCTTTTGTCAGTTGCTTCATTAGCAAATATTTTCTCCCATTCTGAGGGTTGTCTTTTTGTCTTGTTTATGGTTTCCTTTGCTGTGCAAAAGCTTTGAAGTTTCATTAGGTCCCATGTGTTTATTTTTGTTTTTATTTCCATTTCTCTAGGAGGAGGGTCAAAAAGGATCTTGCTGTGATTTATGTCATAAAGTGTTCTGCCTATGTTTTCCTCTAAGACTTTGATAGTTTCTGGCCTTACATTTAGGTCTTTAATCCATTTTGAGCTTATTTTTGTGTATGGTGTTGGGGAGTGATCTAATCTCATACTTTTACATGTCCCTGTCCAGTTTTCCCAGCACCACTTATTGAAGAGGCTGTCCTTTCTCCACTGTACATGTCCGTGGGTTTATCTCTGGGCTTTCTATCCTGTTCCATTGATCTATCTTTCTGTCTTTGTGCCAGTACCATACTGTCTTGATTACTGTAGGTTTTAGTATAGTCTGAAGTCAGGGAGCCTGATTCCTCCAGCTCTGTTTTTCGTTCTCAAGATTGCTTTGGCTATTTGGGGTCTTTTGTGTTTCCATACAAATTGTGAAATTTTTTGTTCTAGTTTTGTGAAAAATGCCAGTGGTAGTTTGATAGGGATTGCATTGAATCTGTAGATTGCTTTGGGTAGTAGAGTCATTTTCACAATGTTGATTCTTCCAATCCAAGAACATGGTATATCTCTCCATCTATTTGTATCAACTTTAATTTCTTTCATCTGTGTCTTATAATTTTCTGCATACAGGTCTTTTGTCTCCTTAGGTAGGTTTATTCCTAGATATTTTATTCTCTTTGTTGCAATGGTAAATGGGAGTGTTTCCTTAATTTCTCTTTCAGATTGTTCATCATTAGTGTGTAGGAATGCAAGAGATTTCCGTGCATTAATTTTGTATCCTGCTACTTTACCAAATTCATTGATTAGCTCTAGTAGTTTTCTGGTAGCATCTTTAGGATTCTCTATGTATAGTATCATGTCATCTGCAAACAGTGACAGCTTTACTTCTTCTTTTCCAATTTGGATTCCTTTTATTTCCTTTTCTTCTCTGATTGTTGTGGCTAAAACTTCCAAAACTAGGTTGAATAAGAGTGGTGAGAATGGGCAACCTTGTCTTGTTCCTGATCTTAGTGGAAATGCTTTCAGTTTTTCACCATTGAGGATGATGTTGGCTTTGGGTTTGTCATATATGGCCTTTATTATGTTGAGGAAAGTTCCCTCTATGCTTACTTTCTGCAGGGTTTTTATCACAAATGGGTGTTGAATTTTGTTGAAAGCTTTCTCTACATCTATTGAGATGATCATATGGTTTTTCTCCTTCAATTTGTTAATATGGTGTATCACGTTGATTGATTTGCATATATTGAAGAATCCTTGCATTCCTGGAATAAACCCCACTTGATCATGGTGTATGATCCTTTTAATGTGCTGTTGGATTCTGTTTGCTAGTATTTTGTTGAGTATTTTTGCATCTATGTTCATCAGTGATATTGGCCTGTGGTTTTCTTTCTTTGTGACATCTTTGGTTTTCTACAAATATCTTGATATTATTTAAAGACTATTACAATTGTGCCTACTTTACAATTTTATTGATGTTAATATCAATAATTTTAGGCCTACTTTGCAAGTTTGCTAGTGTTGCTTAAAGATGCTGGCAGATTATAAAGATAGCACTAATTCTTGCCTGATAAGCTTGCTCTTTTTGTCCTAGAATACTGAGTGTGATGTGATTTTTCATGAATAATTCTGAAAATTTCAATCCTGCTGAAATTCCACACACAGAACTAAAAGGCTTAAACAGTCTTAGATTCAAATTAGCCAGATCACAATCAGATTCAATACCGTAGGCAGAGCAAACAACAGACGGACAGACTGATCATTGTTTGTAGACATCTTTTCTTATCATATTTCATTAACAATAGGA
The DNA here is from genome assembly GCF_025265405.1 of Mesoplodon densirostris. Classification (NCBI taxonomy): domain Eukaryota; kingdom Metazoa; phylum Chordata; class Mammalia; order Artiodactyla; family Ziphiidae; genus Mesoplodon; species Mesoplodon densirostris. The sequence goes on from NC_082663.1 coordinate 56,522,152, forward strand.
GAGTTTTCATTTCTTTGTCTCAATCGTGAAAACATCTGGAGAATTTAATTAATGCATTGAATCACACTGAGTAATCCAGGTCTCAAAGGTAATGTGTGCTCGCTTACATTTGTTTGTTTCGGTAAAGAAAATGGCCACTTTCATAAACTGACAGCAGTCAGAATGGCACAATGCTTACATTGGTGGTATCTGGCATTGGTTTCCAACCCTGAGTCCTGGTTCTGCCTCCTGACCAGTGACCTACATAATCTTGCTAAGGAAGATCCCAGATATCATTACTTTATACATCAGTTCACACGTTTGGTGAATGGCAATGAACATTATTAACTGTTGTTTCTTTCTTGTTTCTTTCACAACTATGGTGATTTATTTTATATAATAATCATTTTTGTATCAGATCCGGTGCTAGGCATTGAGATGAGTAAAGCTCAACCCTTGCTTTCAAAAAGCTCACAATTCCCTGCACATAACTAACTATAAGGTAGTGAATGAGAATAAGGAAAAAGAGAGAGGAGGGTGGCAGCTCCTAGTGTAGGCTGAAAATATAATTAACCAGTCTTGAGATTTCCATTGCACCATAATGCAAATGCCACCCACCAGAGTCTGTCAATCTCCAGTTACACCCTTATTTAGACAGAAGAAAGAAGACAGTTGAATAGAGGGAAAATGCCGATATTTCTCACTGACTTGTAAATATGAAAATGTCAAGCAATGAAAAGTATATACATTTATATACAGATTATGAAGCAAATATTTCCCCCAAAATATAAAGTAGCCTGAAATCCATAGAGAGGAAAGAGCTTTTATACACAGAGTTTTATAATTTGCAGCCCACCACTTCTCTCAAAGTTTTTTTAAGTGTAAATACCATCATCCTTCAAGTTCACCAATGTGTAGGATGCAGCTAAGATAGCTCAGCACTAATAATGCATTCAAAACCACAAAGTTCAACTTGATAGGCAATTATGGCATGTATACTTTGTGCCAATATCCTTATCTTAATAGTTTCAATTTCAAATAGCATTGTGAATGAGAAGGATTTTATTAGTTTATATAAAGTTTCAGGGATTTTGCCCCACTTACTGGGAAAATGCATAAGAACGTTTTTTTAAGTCTTCCATTTAAATAAAGGAGCAATATTACTCATCAGAGCCTAACCATCAATATTTAATTATTCTAAAGCCAAAAAGCTTAAAGTTAAAGGAAATGAATTCAATAAATTCTCAAGTGAAAATTATATGTCCCCAACGAACACAGTTATTTAGGATTGTTCCATCTCACTAGACATAAGTTAAACATATTCTGATTAAACACCTACTATGTGTAAGGCACGTAATTACTGGAAGAGGAAAGAAAACATTTCTACCCTTAGAGAATAACACTCTAACAACCAGTTTAACTGACTGAAACTTCCAAGCAGAGTACTATTTATGCATCTGAATAAATGAGTCTGAATATCACCCTAAGAATGAAACAAACAAAAAATTTTGATTTAGCTGTTTTTCACTGGAACAGAGACTTGTTTTATCATACACTAGGTACAAAGTCAAAATATAAATTCAGGAAATATATCTCCTACATGATAGGTGAGCTTGATATAGAAAGATGCATTCAAAGTGGAAATTCTACTTCAATTACACAGATCTTCAGCTAATGAAAATTCTTGATTAAACTTTCATTTTCAAAAGCAGATACCTATAACAATAAAACAAATCAAAAATGTAAACAATAGTGGAATAAGTAGTGACTGAGTTAAAGTTATTGCAAAAGAAAAATTCAGTCACTGAGGAGCAAATTAATCAACATCAAATTTAAACTACAAAACTATTTAAACTACATGAAATGGTGTATCATTTTGCTTTTCATATAATCTTCAATTTTGAAAAGAATGATGCCCATTCAAAGAACTTCTCAAGTGAGTAATATCAGAAACACAAAGAAAGAGGAGAAAAGGAAAAGAGCAACAATCATTTCCAAAATAACAGAGCACAACCTGTTTATTATAAGAAATATTTAATAAAGAAGTTTTCCAGTGGTGATTTTGATAAAATTGGAATTTTCTCAATTTAGATTGATATTACCCAATGTTTACATACATCTGATCTTTGCTCAATATTATTAGGCTATGTTGCGGACTCTGTAAATAAATATCTAACATTTAAACAGGCTTAAAATCAACCATGTAATATGCTTCAAGCTATGTTTGAAAATTATGTTAAATGAAAATATATCTCTATGAAAAATGCTTCTGACAGTTTTAAACTAATAGAATATTAAACACAAAAGAAAAATCCAACAGGTTTACATTATGTTTCAGCTTTTAAGTTACTCAACTAGGATTATGTGTGGCTTCCCCATGTTTGGAATCAATTAAGATAGTTCAGATCCCATTGTAGCCAAGTCTACAAGATTGCCCCAGTTCCTTTGTTAGATTGACAAATTTTTCATGTCAAATATGACTTGAAATAAATAAGCCATTATACTAACCTTGGAGTTAACTTTGTTATAAAAAGATAATTATAATGGTCTGTGGTAACTAATTTTGCTCTGTTTTAACATGAGGGTATCAGAAGAAGCTTTTAACTATTTAGACTTCTAAGAAAAGTTCATAAAAAAGAAAAGTCCATAAAAGGTGAATGTTTACCTTGAACACCACAATCAGACCCAAACTGACATATATTTTATGGTTTACAGTAAAACCCTCTCACTGTTTCACTCACCTAAGAAGAACTGGTTTACAGCAACCAAGTTAAAGGATAACTGACCAGTGTGGCAGCTTTGAGTTGGAAAAGGAGGGCTAGCTTTTAGAATCCTAGTTCTATGCGGCTATAATCAAAGGCTCAAAAATAATTTAAAATGGCCAAATAAGGTCTTAGCAGACTGAATCTCCCACAGATAACAACTATAAACTCTGGACAAAATCCAAAACCAAAACCAAAAGGAAGACACACACCAAACCTGAAGACACTGGAGAACAACCAAGAGCAGGCAGATTCTGGAAGAAAGTTAACACTTGAAAGAAGAAAACAACACTGGGTGAGTTTCCTGTTTTCATGGATTCTAGGATGAGGGCAGCATCTCAAGAAGTAAAGAGCCAGAAATGGGGAGCTCTAAATTCTGTGTATAACTCTTCCCAAATCTCTGGTGACTGAACCACAAGTGTGTGGTCAGACTCCAAGCAGCTCAGCCAAGGATAAAACAACTAAGCTGAGATTGAAATGGCCATCCAAGAAACAGCAGTTGCAGCTATAGGACAGTTAATTGCCTACTATAACAAAAGAAATCAACTCTATTCAAGGAAATATACAATATACAGAGTATCCACAACAAATCATTCATAATCTTCAGAATATAATCCAAAAGTGCTCCACATATGGGAAATATAACCCATTCTCAAGAGAAAAGACAATCCTAAGAAGCCAGTCATGAGATGGCCCAGATGATGGAATTTTCAGACAAGGACTTTAAAGCAACTATTGTAACTATGCTCAATCACATAAGGAAAAATGTGTTTTTATTAAATGAAAAGATAGGAAATGTCAACAGATAACTAGAAACTATTTTTTAAAAGAACCAGATGAAAAATTTAAAACTGGAAAATAAAATATCTGAAAAAAAATTGTGACAGGCTTAACAACAGAATGGAGGTGACAGAGGAAACAGCGAATTTAGAGATAGATCAATAGAATTGCTCTAATTTAAAAGAAGAGTGACTAAGAACATTGGGAAAAAATGAACAGGGACCTATGGGACAATATCAAAATAACAGTTACCAAACATAAGGTAACCGAAATTCTAGAAAACAGGAAAGAAAGAATGGAACAGAAAATATATTTGAAAAATTAAGAGCCAAAAATTTCACAAATTCAGTGAAAGATATAAATTTACAAGTTCAAGAAGCTTGGTGAGCCCCAAGAAGGATGAATACAAATAAAACCATGACTAATCACATGACAGTTAAACTGCTAAAAAACCACAGATACAGAAAAAAATCTAGAAAAAGCATCACATACAAGGAAACAATGATTCAAATGGTCGGTGACTTCTCATCACAAACAAACCAGAAAACAGAACAATGCATTTAAAGTTCTGAAATAAAAATAATTGTAAATTCAAAATTCTTGATTCAATTAAAATATCCTTCAAGAATGAAATAAAATGAAGACATTTTCAGACAAAAGGAACAAAGAGAATTTATCACAGTAGCCCTGCACTATGAAAAGTGCTAAAGGAAGCTCTTTAGGCTGATGGAAATTTGAATCTTCAGAAAGGAATGAAGAACATTAGAAATGGTTAGAAAATTTTTTATGATAGAATGATGGAAAAATAATTAAAATTATGTCACCCAAACTTTGCAAATCTCAATATCCCAGTATAAGAGAAGAAATAACAATGCTACGAGGAATATATGTGAACAAGCTTCATGAAAAAGTTAATTACTATTAAAAATATATGGTGTGCTTATAAACAAGTCCAGAATTAGGGGAAAATCACAAAATTTTAGTGTTCAGCTTGGCATTTATTTAACAAGCATTTCATGGATACGTATTATTTGCAATATACCATGCTATATGCTTCAGATTTTCTGCTTGAAAAAAGAAGTAAGTGGTTTTAAATTCCAAATTAATTTCATAAAAATTAGTGGTAAGCCAGGATTTTACGGAATTTAGAAGGAAAATGCAGAATAGCCAAAAACTGTTAAATAATCAATCTGCACCTTTATTCTAAAAGTCACCTCCAACAAGTTCAGTTGTAGAGAGAGAATCCGTATGTTTGTATATTACCTGCTCTAAGTTTTTACTTAATTTGTCCTTGCAAAACAGTGCAGGTGTTTAGTCACCAAATTACATTTTTGCCCACCTGGTTTCCCTTCAAGCTACTCAAAGAATACATGTCTCATTGTAGCCCACATAAGAGAGAGTAAGGACAAAGGAACCCAACTGCTTCATTCCTGACACCTAGAAATTTGCAGTGACTCCACATCCATTGGAAGACAAATGGCTACCCACCTACCTGTCTTTGTGACATTACAAACAAACAAAACAGAAGATGTATGTATACATATAAAATATAGGAAAACCAAAAGATACTAAGCATAAAGCTCGGAGTACTGATATTTTTAGAAATGTTGATTCCGGGAGAGATTCAAACTTCATGTCCCTTAAGCAGTTCTAAAAATCCCTAACTTTTCCCATTCTCTTTTCCCTTCCCATCTGGGAAGGGAATAAACTATTACTACTCTTGCTCAATTCTATACCCTGATTGATTGGAGTCAGAAGTTACAAATATTCCATATAGAGATATCTTTATCACACATTACTGAAATGTCAATTAAATAAAAATCATGAAAGAATATCATATATCAGAGTTTCATCTTAAATTTCCCTTTGGCTTCCTTATATTTTTGTTTTCCACTCCTATCTCTACACCTTCTTCTAAGCCACTTTCTGAGATGGAAATAACTTTCCACCTCACTTTGCAGAGACATCTGCCTGTCCTAGTTGAACAAGGAATTAAGGACCAACATAGTGTGTATGATGACCTGGTTAGCCAGCCTTCATCTCCCCACTTGACTCTGCTGTGTAGAATCACATACTATTTTCATTTGTAGTTGGAAGTTCATATATTATAAGAGGAAGCAAAAGGAGAAGTCTATATAATCATAGGTGCCCCTGTCAAGACTAGACTGTCAGTCTGGCTTGCTCCTAATCCTGGCAAGCAGAAAAAGGATATTTATGGGCTATGTGGTCTTTGAGTGTACTTATTTTGCAAAGCAGTGACTAGAACCCATTCAAGACAAGCCAAACTATCTGTTTTAGGATTTTATTTTGCCTATAAGCCCAGTGAAGGTCTGTCCCACCCAAATCTTTTGTACCTTATATGTAAGTGAGTTTCAGACCATACTATTCCATCAGCACATTCCACTTTCCCTAGGAACTCCCTTTGCATTTCTTAACTTTAGAAAATTAAATCTTTCAATAATATGTTTCCTCTTTACATTCTAAAGAGCCAAAAAAGCTGACTGATCATCATCCAAGAGAAATAGACATAGGCAGTCCACTTTACTGTCTGGTACACTCAACTGGAAATATATTAGTGGTGGTAATTGCTCAAGGATTGGGATTGAAAGGATGGACTGCAGTGGGGAGCCTGTTTAACAAATACTGCAGTTAATACCACTTACATGTTGGAAGGTAAACTAGGTAATAAACAAAAAATGAAATTAATATGCATGCTCAGTCCCCAAAGATAGCCAGATGGCTGGCTACGACATCAGATGTTTCCTCTTTGCCTTTGCAGAGAGAATCACTCCTTTGTGCACTGAGTGGTACAGTTGACATTTTCTGTGAGCATGGGCAGCCGATGGTGGACAATAAGAACCATGAAGCAGCCTAGGTGGCCCTAAGGACTTGGAGCTCAAAGCCATGCCAGGAGTCCCCAGGGGCCAGAAGGCACAAGGAACAGCAGTCATATATTGAATAAAGGGCAAATTTCACAAGCACAACGCTGACCACCTCACTGTGGACTCATACTGCCCAGGGAAGAAAGGAGGGAAATACGAGGGCTGCAGGACTAAAAGGTTTATTTTCTCTCAGGCTCAGGAGCTCCAAGTGTCCCAGGTTTCCCACTCGGTGTGGTCAGGGTGTGACTAGAGCCACATACGTAAAGCTCTTTTGTTCCCACTTCACTGTTAGAAGACAAAGAAGCCCTTATTTGTTTCTAAAGTAAGCAGCCATCTCCACAGCTTTTGTCATATTCCAAAATGGCATATTGTGAAAGGCAGTCACTTACACTAAGCCCCAAGCACAGAGGAAAATCTCAATGCTGAAGACTGGGCTCTCTGGACACACCTACCACCAAAAAAAGCCTTTCCAATGCTCCCTCACTTTTTCCTTCTGCTTCCTTTGTCCTTCCATCTCTCCATTTAACTGTTCCACCTGTGTTTTACTAAGATTTCTCCAACTAGCAAATAACTAAGCAGCCTAAAACAAAAAGACCAGGGACCAGCACCTAATGCCAAGACAACAGGCAGCATCTCTCCGGCTCTCCATCTCCTCCCCAAGGTTTGGAAGAAAAATAAAGAGCACACTGTGCCGTTGACCACCTAGGCTACTCAGACCTCCGTTCTACACCTTGAGCTTGATGCCTTTCTGTGGACTTGGGATGAATGAACTCCTCATTCTGTAAATATTGTCAAGAAGTCTTCTTGGGCAACAAAGGGCAAAACACATTGGTGGCCTAAAGAAATACAACACCATGGGCGTTCTTGGTTTACTTGGTAAACATGGTCCTTTCCAGTACTGAATAAATCTTGATTTTGTAAATCAAACTCTATCTTAAAGCCCTGGCAGAACTCACAACTTAGAGCAATACTGTGGTATATTACTTTCCGAACCCCATTCTCTAAAGGAGTTCTTAACTGAGGTTCATGACTTCCCAGGTATCTGTGGACAGAATTTAGAGAGGGCATAGACCTTTATGGGGAAAACATTTATCTTTATTTTCAATAATGACTCAAAAATTATACTTTCTTATATTATGACTGTAGGCAACAAACCATAGTATTATCAGTACCACTAATTTTGTCAACAGTTGAGATCTCAGATATTTTCATACCACTTTAGAGTTTTTGCAAATGTCACTTAAGCTCAACTTGGAAATTATAGTTATGATTAGATTGCTGCTAGACCTTCTTATTTATTGCATTACTAATGAAATACATATATTACTATATCATCAATGTGTTTGTTTTATTGATGACTTTATTTCAATCCAATTGCTTTCCCTTGCAATCCTATTATTTTAATTTATGCATCAAAAATATTATTCCAGGGCTTCCCTGGTGGCGCAGTGGTTGAGAGTCCACCTGCCGATGCAGGGGACGCGGGTTTGTGCCCCGGTCTGGGAAGATCCCACATGCCGCAGAGCGGCTGGGCCCGTGAGCCATGGCCACTGAACCTACGCGTCCGGAGCCTGTGCTCTGCAATGAGAGAGGCCACAACAGTGAGAGGCCTGCATACCGAAAAAAAAAAAAATTCCAGGAGGCCATAGGCTTCACCAGACTGTCAAGCAGATGCATGGCACAAAAAAGATTAAGAATCCCCACTATAAACTAAATGGACCATTTGTTCTTCCCTTAAACACATTCTATGCTTTGGGCCAAGGTAATTTCTACTTTGAGAATATCTTCTTTCCTCCCTTCATGACCATATATCAAAACCTTACCTCCCCCTCAGTGTGGAGACCAAATGCCACCTCCTTCATAAAGCTTCCCTGATCCCCTTGCACTGGTTAGGATGGTATTCTGCATCCCTCTTTTCAGATTATCACATTCTACCTTGTAGACGCTCTTGATCCCCTCTGAACAGATAGGAAGCTCCTTGAGGGCAGACACCAGGTGTACTTCATTATTGAGTGCCCAACAGCAGCCATCTCCTGACAGCTCAGCTTGTTCCCACCGCTCCATTCTCTACATCACTCCTATTTCTCTATATCTCCAAACCACAGAACTCCTATGCATGTCACTTCTCTTTTATTCTGCAGAATAAAACCAAATTCCTCCATCTGGCATTCAAGGCCCTTCCCAAACTGGCCACTTCCTACAGTCTAAGTTGTCATTTCTTCCATCTCTGAGCCCCATGTCTGGTCATTTTCCAAACTGCCACGCAGTTTTCCTACTTCTATGCTTTCATTTCTGATAATCCCTCTTCCTGGAATGCTCTATATCCTTTTGCATAGAGAGGAGAAAATGACACCCTCAACATTTCCAAACGAGCCTTTATTTTCAAGGGATTCCTCCCCAGATTCACACCGATAATCAAAGTTGGTTGAAGCAATGGCACTGCATGACCTGAGTATTATCACTGAAAAAACTTTATCACACATTTCCATTCCAAAATGTCATATTTGTGTTTTATCACTTTGTGACAGAGTTCTGAATGTTTCAGAGCCAGGAGGCAGGTTGAAATTCTGTATCCCCCTCACCTGTCCACACCTGAAATTCAAGGCCATTGCCACATCCTCCTACCCAATGATCTAGCCCTCTAAGTGGACCTACCTCCCAATTCTTTCCACCAATCTCTGTGCAATTTCCTTGGCAAACAAATGCCCTCTTCACCATGGAATCACATCAAGGAATGTTAACCCCAAATGCCTTACAGCCATCTCTAGGAGATACTGTGAGGATAGATAGTAATGCAAGCATTTTCCCAACCCACCACTGATCCTTCCTGCCTTTGATGAAACCCCCTGTCTTGGAGACTCATGCCATTCAGCTCTGCCACACCTTCTACCTTTCCTTGACTTCATCCCCCATCCACCTCCAGTGGCTATCCAATGATGTCCCGTGAGGATGAAGGCACTTGCTTTACAGTCTCCAACCTGTGCCATCTTCTGGGATGACTTGGGTTCACCCAACCCCTGATCTCCTAATTCCTAAACCTCTAGACTCCATCACTCTTACTTGCTCTGCACATCAGCAACCATTCCAGTGGTTCACACAGACCTTACCTCTGTGTCCTAAATCATTAAGCCTGATGCCCTATTCTCTGAACATCACCATCTATCCTACCAGTGTCAACACTTAGTCATTCCATCTAAATGTTCTCTTCTCATCATAGAATCCTCCTTTCCCTTTATACTAGCTGACTTATTAAAACACTTTCTTAAGATCCATTTTTTCTACTTAACATAATTTTGCACTCCCATACCACCCCCTGGATCCCACATAATAGATACTTAAAAGAAATTGTGCCTTATTTAATCAGTGTGTCCCCAGAACCTAATACGGTGCCTGGTATGTAATGGATTCTCAAAAAGTGAACAGTTCCATCTAGCCCCATGGGCTTTTTTTTCTACGCCTCTATGCTCACAAATCTACATACTCAGTTGAGAATTCTTATCTGAGCTCAGATCCACAGTTCCAAATATCCAGTAGACACTTCTATATGAATATCTGATAAGAGCCTCAATGACTCAATGCATCCAGAACAGAATTTAATACTCTCCAGCCTCACTCCAACTTAAGTGTGTTGTTCATCCTAGCCTAATAAATGCCATCACCATACACAATGCTGGTCCCTACAGCCTGAGAGTACTAATACTGCCCTTCCCTCTTTTTACCTCTATATCAACTGGAGAAGTCATGTGTATTCTCTCCTTTAAAAGTCCTCTCAAATCCATATCACACATATCTGTGTCCTGAGCCATCGCTGACACTGCCCTTAGTTCAGGCCATCTTTATCTCTTGCCTGGACTAGTGCAATAGTCTCCTGTCGTGTCTTTTCTCTAGTCGCCTACTTAAATAACTATAATAGTTCCCATATCTTTTTGGATAAATTTCAAACCCTTTATCATATCCAATGATATGAAATATCAAGCCCTATCCATCTCTCTAACTTCTAATCAGGCTTAGTCCAGAACTCTTAGTGCTTGACGAAAGCAGCTGCTTAATATACTGATGAATAAATATCATTGTTCACCTCTGCCAATGCATAAACTCTATTATAACCCATACCAAAATATGTGCAGTTCCCCAAACGCACCACTTCTAAGTCTTTGCATATGCTATTCTCTTCTGCCTGGAATGGTTTTCAGTTATGCCCCGATCTACTTAAAAACTCCTACTCAGTCTTCTGGACCCAAAGCAAATAATTCTGTGAAGCCTTGACAGATCACCTAGAGGATGAGTCATCAGTCCCCTCGGTGTATACCTAGTATGTATTATAGACTCTCCATTTGATGCCTAGCTTATTTCATGGCAGCTTTTGTTTACAAATCTCATTCCTTTATTGGATTGCACGTTCCCTGTGGGCAGAGACCACAGAAGATCTCTCTAGGTATCTCTGTGCCAAGGAATGTGCTTGTTGCAATGCTTGTGCTGTAAAAAAAAAAAAATCATTAAACGGATCCTTCTAGGCCTAATGCAGCTGTCAGCCCTCCTACAAAGCTGCCTCATCAGAACGTGTCGCTCCTCACTCTGTGACGACACTTATCACATTCTGAAGACTCACCCCTCACATTTGCAGGGCCCAGGGTAAGAGAAACAGACTGTCCAATAAAGGAGACTCATCCTACTTTACCTGTTTTGACAAAATATCTTCACAGTGACCTGGAAGGCCAGGTTGGAATTATAAATTCTTGGACTTCTCCAAGTTCTAGTTCAGAACCTGGTGGGAAGGGAGAGTCAGCCCCCGGCCCAGAGCCCACTCCCCTTCTTTTCTTATATCACAGTGCACCTTCTACGCACACTTACAAGACCCCAACCTGCATGTCCAAGCTCTGCCTACATCCCTTACACAGAGCTGCCCTTTGACCCCCTCCTCCTGCCCAGGGATGCGTATACCAGCAGCACAGGTGAGCCCAGAGAGGGGAACTGCACAGGTGCTAGAAACTGACTCGAGTCATCTGGGCGGGGAAGTTCAGGGCCTTGAATACCCACAGTGCCTAGAGGAAGGGGATATGGATGATGGGTGGGCACTTTTCTTTTAGCCCCACAGGTTCCTCACTCCACAGAGAGGGCTCACATGAGGCCTTTGAAAAGCAAGGTCCAAGGCAGGAGACAGAATGCCTGGTGTACAGGACTGCAGTAGAGTCATCGTACTGTGCCTGTCCGCCCATGGATTGTAAGTTCCCTGAGGTTTAGGAGTTTCTATCCTACTTCCTGGTAAAGGAGAGAGAGGCACTTTCATGGGGCTTGGATGCCCACAAAGTATCAACTTCACCCCTGGGAGCTTGCTTATAAGAGATGCTGAATAAAGAGTTACTTAGGGAATGAATTAACAAAGACTCTTTTTATACTTTCAACAAGTTACAATTCTAGGATTGGGGGTATTTATTGTTAACTCTTATCTTGCTTCTCAAACTTGTAGTCCGTCATGCCTTATCTTTCCTAAAAGATTTTAAGTTCCTAATGATTTTCCACCTCCCATAAAAATCCCAATGTCCTAAACATAATCTGCACTCAATAAATATTTGTTGGATTTTTTTTTTTACAGGTCATCCTCATTAACATACTGAGATTCTTTTTTTCAGTCATCTCAGTAGTTGCATTGTGAGTCATAACCCAAATGGTAGCAGTGACTGTCATAAGAGAAAGGCTTCTGAGAGTAATTTTAACCAGTCGCTAGTAATAATTTATTTTTAATTTTTAAAAACAACTGTGGCTGTAACAATTTTACCAGTGAAACACAATAGCTATTGTTACTAGTGTTCAGGCAACTGAAAACTAACAATTGAACCTGTGCTAATGAATCAGTCAGAGGAAAACGTGAATGAAAAGAATGACAGGTTTAAAAGTCAGTATTTGAGAAATTGAATTTGTTTGGAGTTGTTGAAAAAAACATCTGGCTGAAGAAAGAACTAATGATAATTCCCAGACTGAAGACTTCTCACAACCCCAGGAGAGATCTGGCAACCTCATCAAAATTAAAGTAGCCTTTGATTGACAGAAGGGACTATTGTACTATTGAGGAGATTATTATAAGTAAGTCGAGAGATATATACAATCTTCTTGAATATGACATCACACACACACACACACACACACACACACACAAATGAGGTCCTTGGGAGCCTTCATTCCACTGACGCTGTCTTGCACGCTTCTTTGAACTTCAATAAATCAGAGCAATCTAATCCCACTCCTGGGCATATATCCGGAGAAAACTCTATTCGAAAAGATACATGCACCCCAATGTTCACAGCAGCTCTATTTACAATAGCCAATACATGGAAGAAACCTAAATGTTCATCAACAGATGAATGGATAAAGAAGATGTGGTACATATATACAATGGAATATTACTCAGCCATAAAAAATTGAAATAATGCCCTTTGCAGCAACATGAATGGACCTAGAGATTATCATACTAAGTGAAGTAAGTCAGAAATAGAAAGACAAATACCATATGATATCACTTATATGTGGAATCTAAAATATGATACAAATGAACTTATTTACAAAACAGAAATAGACTCACAGACATAGAAAACAAACTTATGGTTACCAAAAGGGAAAAGGGGTAGGAGGGATACATTAGGAGTTTGGGATTAGCAGATACAAACTACTATGTATAAAACAGATAAAGAGCAAGGTCTTACGGTATAGCACAGGGAACTATGTTCAATATATTGTGATAAACCATAATGGAAAAAAATCTGAAAAAGAATATAGATATATATATACATCGATATAGATACAGATATATAACTGAATCCCTTTGCTGTACACCAGAAACTAACACAACATTGTAAATCAGCTATACTTCAATTCAAATTTTTTTTAAATAAATTTTAAAAAGTCAGAGCAATCTGGCCTGCATGAGTCCTGTCCCAGGAGAATCAGAGACAAGGTAGGCAGAAGGGTATACAAGACCCTTCTGGACATTAAAGGATGTCCATTAATGGAATTATTTTTATAACAGCTTTATTGAAATACATATTCACATACCAACTCATTCACCCATTTAAAGTATACAATTCAATAGGTTTTTAGTGTGTCACAAGGTTGTGGAACCATCACTATAATCTCATTTTAGAACAATCTGTCCCTGCAAAAGAAAACTATGTACCCACTTATAGTCACTCCCCAATCCCCCTACTCCCCCAACCCTAGGTAACCACTAATCTGCTTTCTGTCTCTACGCATTTGCCTATTCTGGACATTTCAGATAAATGGAATCATGTAATAGGTGGTCTTCTGTGACTGGCTTCTTTCACTTAGAATAGTTTTTTTTCAAAGTTTAACCATGTTGTAGCACGTATCAGTACTGCATTCCATCTTATTGCCAAGTAACATTCCATTGTATGGATAGACCACTTAGAAGCTATGCTTTGAAAATAAAAATTCTACGTCTGTTGGTGCTTTTACCTAAGCTTTCCTCAGAAGATCTCCAGTTTCTAGATACATGGATATATGATAGCATAAGTTCCATCACTGTGTGAACTTGGACAGATTACCACTCTAAAATTCAATTTCCTCACCTGTAAGGTGGAAATTATATTGATACCTACCTATAGAGTTATTAGGATTATTATAGTCTATTAAATCTAGTATAGTGATTTCCCATAGGAAGTATTCATTCAATATTAGGTTTCATGAGGGCATAAAAAATTTTCCATCTTTATTTTAAAATTGATTGGATTTTTAATTACAAAAGTGATATTTTTTGTAACCAATAAAAATTACAGAGAGTTTTTAACTTCATAATCTTCCTCTCAGCTGTCTATCCGTCCTCAGACATTGCCAATGTAAAATGTGGTGTGTATCTTTTCACACCATTCTCTGTGCTCATGTGAATTCACAAAACAGAAAGGCATACATCGGGAGGTTTTTCCCTTTTTCTTTTACTCTAATGTATACTATACACGTTACTCTGAAATTTACCTTTTTTAAAAACACTAAAAAACATCTGGTCATCTTTCCGGGACAATACATGTATATCTAACTTTTCATTTTTAATAGTCACACCAGATTTGACAGTGTGAATACTCCCCAATTTTTCAACATTTCCATTCCTGATGTACGTTCAGATTACCTACCATTGCCATTATAAAAATGTCTGACAAAGCTGCCATTAATGTAATACTAAATAGTAACCATAATAACAAAGCTGCTATTATCATTATATCCATATCTTTGCATTCCCAAGTCCAGTCTAGGTCTGTCCCTTACCTGGTCAATACCAAGGAATAGGACTTGGATGAACCAAGGATTGAGAATGAGATGACCTATAATAAGGAGTTTTAAGCAAAAGAAATTTCAGGGAAGATAAACTATTATAATTCAAATGAACAACTCCAGGGACCTGGATCCCCAGGGGAGACATTGCAGGGCATTCTGGACAGGAGAGAAAGGCAATTGAGGAGAAAAGGGGAGAGAAGGTGCTCAGACCAGGAGAGTCAGAGACAGCAAGCTTCCTACGAAAGCTCTGCTCCAAGCCAGCCTCCCTGGGCAGTGAGCAAAATTTTGACCTTTTAGCCAACCTAGTCATTTTCCTTAATGTTATAGATAGCATCCTCTTTTAGATCAACTACAGCTTTCTAGAAACAGTTATAAAATTTTTAGTCAATATTTAAACTTTTGCAAGTAAGCCTAATTATTCTATTTGTAAATAAATAAACATATTCAAATGTATTCAAAACTGGGCAGTGAAAATCTATGATAAAACTATGTGATATGCTGAATGAACCTGACTTTCTGTAATGCTTCTTTCCATTTCATGGAAAAGCCTGCCGTTCGAGCATGTATGTGTATAAAAGTCTCTTAATGAACTCCCCTCAATGGGGTTTAATCACCAAAGCACTAAAAAAAAGATCTGAAATGATTGAATTATAGGGTCTTTCAAACAGCTTTCTCATAGCATGGACCCTGGGATACCTTACGGCAGGTTCTAGCGTCCCATGAATGAATTTACTATAAACCTCACATATGGCACTCCCTTTCCAAGAAGCAAAACAATTTAGAGAGAACACAGGGAAAATGATCTAGTTATTTTATTTCTGGAAATATATGCTATGTGGAAAGAGCTCTTTATCCAGAGGGAAAACTTCTGGATTTTACTGGCTTACTAAAATATAAACCATTTAGTGGCTTTCTTTTTAACCTAAGATTAAGCTTTCTTTCATCTGTTTGCACATGTCAACCAAAAATAGCAGACTCCAGATAAGAAAAAAAAAGTGTTTGTACAAAAAAGAAAATTTATGTCCCAAAAGCCATGATCTCCCTTTTTCTGGAGTGTTAGTTCATGGGTTTTTTCCTTAATTCAGGTTGTTTATCAAATGTCTGTTATAATATGAAAGAGAATAGTCATTGCCTATCAACCCTAAAAATTCTCACAAAATGTGCAAGGGACTCACTAAAGATAAGCAAATACTGTCAGCTGAGCATTAGCCATTGCACAGAAACCCAGTCACGTAAACATATATGTTAACTGAGATTTAGTATTCCATTACAGGATAGAAAAATTAATAACTTGTAATTGACATATTCTTTATTTCCTTTCAACAAGGTCTAGATGGCCTCCCAAATAACCCTTATATGTATTTAATGTTGGCAGCACACAGCTATTTCCACTATGGTCTTTAGGGTCCCGCCACCCTTCATCTGCTACAAGACAGCACATTGAAATCTTTCCAAGGGGCCTTTTAGAACCAGGCCACCCTGTTTCTCTCCACAGAGGATACAGAAAGCCTATTTGTCAGGAGCAATAAGGTGCCTATCAAGGTCTGCTGACAGGCCCACTTGAGGCCCACCTACTCCATTCCTAACCCAAGGATTATGCGAAGCTTCTGTTGGCCCTGGTCTTTGCAACAATTTTGCAATCAACACAGTTCACACCTTATCCTCAATAAGGTGTGAGGATTGCTCAATTTCCAGGAGCAAGTAGAAAGCCGTTTAATAGCAAGAGAGTTGTCAATATGACACAAATTCACATCAGTTCATAGTGATATCCTACAGAACCTCTGTCATTAGCTCGATACCATTGCATCATTTAGACAAGTCAGGAGTTAGAGCTGGTGTCCTTTCCATTGACTGAGCTCCATGGGTTCCTAAGATTTAAGCAGCAGGTAGAGGAAGCAGATGTTCTCTCGAAGCCATCTCCCCCTGCTACCTCTATCACTCCCAGCCAGTCCTGCACATCCAGGCTCCCTTCCTGATTGCAGTGTTCTCCTTACATCCATGGCTATTCCTCCACAGCCTTGCAATTTCCCTCACAAATTAAGATCTCTGAGAATGAGTCCACACACAACTACCGGAGCTAGGTCATTTTCCCTAAATAAAGCCTCCTGAGTACCTTTTTTCAATAAGTCATGAACTCTTTGACAGTGGGGACTAGGTCTATTTCATCTCTCTATCACTAGAGCCTGGAATTAGTATATAGTACGTTTTCAGTAAGTATTAATCATAGCAATTGTAAATAATAATAAAGAGAACAGCAAACACTTCTCAAGTCCTTCTTTTGTACCAAGAACTCAATCAAACATCTTATTTGCATCATTTCATTTAGTCTTCACAAATGCACTGCAAGAGAAGGAGTAAAATTATCCCCACTTTAAAGATGAAGACACTGAGGTTTAGGGAAGTCATTTGCTCAAGATCATACACACATAATAAGTGGAAGAAAAGAGACTGAAATCAGGTTAGTCTGACTCCAGAGCCCAAGCTCTTCAGTCTCTCTGATAAATGAATTTAATTATGCACTCAATTATATTAACCCTTAGCTGCTGCAAATAGGAATTCTGCAGCCAGAATGAAATAAAAGAGTCTACCCATCGGAAAATTTTTTTGGCTATTGGGATTTCTGTCACTGACAACTTTTGGTACCAGAGAACAACACTGCCAGCAGATGATGTTGTTTATGAGATCAGCACTTATCTATTTTGGTGCACGTAGGAGTGTACCAATCACTGCACTTGCAATTTTACACTTTGTTCTTCCTCCTGGTGGCCTCCAATTTAACCAGTGCTTAACGGAGGAGAACTGAACAAGACCCAGGCAAGGAACACGAAGTTGCAACTCGGTTCTAATTCATTCAACAATCATAATGCCTTTCACATGCTATTTATTCTGCTCCCATTTCCCTCTCTTGCATAATCACTATCAATTCAATTGCCAGGGGTTCTGCACACTGAGCAGACCATAAACAATTTCCAGGTGCTAACTTCAACCTGCAAATGGCCCCATCAGCACCTACACACACACACACACACACACACACACACACACGTCTTCTGTTCCCAGGTGTTTTGTAAAGCTCAGTTACTAAGCTTTCGGGGCTGGGAGCTGCCTGTCTTCCGGGAACTCTGTAAGCAAGAGGAGAAAACTGTAAGCCATTAGCCTGCTTCGAAGACTTGGAGACATGAGGCTTAACTGAGGTTTACTGGCAATTGGGTTTGTCCTTATTCCAAATCCTTCCAGCTCTGGCCCCTGTTAAGTTTCTTTGAGTACACCGTCTTCTTTTCCCATTTCCCAATACACTAAAGGTCCTTTTCTGGGACTGAATCATAAATTACAAGGTGTAATCTAAAGAAAAACATTTATTTTGGAGTCTCATTAACAACTCAGAGGAGAGCGATAGTGTTTATTCCCCGCATGATGGAGTGGACTCCTGCAGACGTGAAAAAGGCCGAGTCCTCTTCCTAATCTTTAAACACACACACACACACACACGGTCAATATTCACAACAGGGAAGGTACCACAGAAGGGCAGAGGAAACACTGCACTAAAGACAGTCTCTCTAAACACCAAGGATGAAGTTCCTTGTCGTTAGTGATTTACTGGCAACCATACATAATTATCCATCCCATGTGTGAGTTTTTACGAGTGTCCCTCAGTGCCAAAATTCAGCCCTTTATACTCTGCTCCATGATGTTGGGACTGGGGCTCTGCAAGCCACGTTTCTCCTTTGTCAGTTGGCTCCATACTCAACTCTGCCAATAGGGGAGACTAGAGGGAAACTTCAAGGGAGAAGCCAGGAGAAGCAACATTCTTCTTCCTGTTTGCCTCTGTTCCTATGAGCATCACCGCAACAATCGTCCTTCATCCTGGAAGTGACAGCTGATTCCAATCTCCTGCTTCCTTTTGCCCCATTCAGAACTAGCCTTATCACCCAGTGGCCGCCTCTCCCCTGAGCTGCTGAGGTATCTGGACCTGGGTGGTACCCCCTCCTCAGAAGTCTGAGTCCCAATTCTGTGAGACCCTCCTCTGAGCCTCTGGGTTCTGATCAACCCCACCTCTTCCCTTTGTTCCCCAACCCTGGGGGATGGCAATGGCTTCGTGTAATTATTACCTCTGTGTTACCTCGGGGTTCACTTTTCGTTTTTTCTGAAACATGTTGAACTAATCTCCTACATTCAATCTTCTATCTGGAAGCCCCTGTGTTTTCTACTTTTCTGACTGGCCCCAATGGGTCCTCCTTGTATTAACCATACCCTGCTCCCTGCCTGATCCCTGAGCAAAATCCTACTCATGTTGCTCCTACAAAACTTGTCTTCTAACTGCCCTACTTCTGATTCTCCCAGTGTAATACCTGGATGGTGATTAACAGCAGTGGACAGGGGTGGAGGAGAGGGCAAGGCATGAAGGATCCTGTGCCCCAAAAACTAGAAGCAGTGATCCTGCATAAAGTCTTAGTTGGTCCACTTGTGGAATAAAGAACAGGAGGGCAAATGAGAGCAAACCTCCCTGTCAGTCTGCCCTCAAGAGAAAAGAGGAAAGGAGACTTCTTGCTAAAATACTTGGAAAGGAGGCTCAGAAACTAATGAGCTATACTCACATTTTAATAATTCAGGAATTCTGAATGATGTAATAAATAGGCAAATTGCAAACATTACCACTGAGTAGTGTTTGCAAAATCCCACCTTCCGGGCTTCCCTCTTAGCCTTCTCTAAGGTCCTCTTCTAGGACTGCCGTGAAAGGAATGACAGTGATTTTCAGTCTTTACTGCAAGAATTAGCCTGTCAGCCACCTTTTCCTCAGGATTGCTAGCTGAATTCAGAGAGGTGAGAAAATGGGACTCTTTCATGAAAAGAAATGAGCAAGGATAATATTGGAGCATCAGAAGGGCAAAAGCACACAGGTTTCATCAGACACTTGAGTGTAAAGCCTGGATCTTTCACTTTCTAGTCTGAGCCTCAGTTTCAGCTGCAGAATGGGAGTGATAATGACCTTGCAGGACCTTTATGAGGATGAGATCTATTGTATGGAATACCCTTGGCATAGGGTCCTGGCAGAGAGTGACTTGGCCATGGACGTTTTTGATTAAACCTGGCTTGAGGGGTCACATGTCAAGGACATTCCTGAGGTTGTCTCAGCCTCCAGCAAGCTCCCATCTTTGCTTTCACTTTTTGAAGCAGGCCCCAAACCCAGGCCTCAGCTCTGCACTCCTTCTCAAGGCCTCCACTACCCATGCTGCTTCTCAGGGTTCCTCTCCCCTTTCTCCAAGATCAGCTGTAAAGGAAGCATTCACCCCTGTTCTCTCACTTTCTTGTAGCCCCCCAAAATGATCATGTGGTATTTGTTTTCCTTTTAGAGGTTTACTACTAATCTCTACAGGGAAACAGAGATGGGAAGAAATGAAATTAACATCATGGGGAAGGTTCAAAGACCACAGAGTCCTCACTGTGGCCATTTGTACCTTCTGACTCACCAGGAAGGGTAACCTTGGACCTCGGTCTCTCATACCTGTGGGTGAAAGAGGGGCTTCCTCAGGATAAGGGGAAGAGCAACTATATCTCTTTGGCCTCCAGAAGGCAACTTGCAGAAGGCCTTGTGCTTGGGTGGCAAGAAATCCATTCACCAGGCCTCTGCCTTGCCTGGGACAGACCCTATGGGCCATCACCTCACCGTGGTGCCATTTGTGTGGCTCCAGGAGCCTGAAGGAGAGGACTCTGTATTTGGGGAAAGAGGGCAAGTGTGGCAGACAAAGGAGAGAGAGACCCTCGAAAGAGCCACTCGGGCTACTACCTACAAATGGTCTGATCACCCCTGCCTCTCCCTGCTTTCTCATAATTTATGAATAATTATATAACTATTATGAATTATATAATTATTTAATTTTTAACAACTGCAACAGCAAGGGTATAGTAAGTCCAACACTTACTGTGTTCCGACACTTACTTTGGTAAGTTCCAAACACTTACTTCCATTAATTCTCACACCACCACCAGGAGGTATTTCGTATTACCCATCATACAGTGGAAGGGATTTAGGCCACAAAAAGGCAAGTGACATAACGTGTCTGTAATCCCACCCTAAGTAAGGGGCAGACTGGGATTTGAACCCAGGCCTGTCTGACTCCAAAGTTCATATTCTTTTCCATTATATGACACTTTTCCAATACATTTTCCCCCCAAGAAGACCCTTCCTAATCCATTGCAGGATCCTCTAATCCTCGGCAGGATCTCCTAGAATTTTTGTTATTCAGTGGGAAAGGATGAAGACTCCCAAACAAATTCCCCAGCTCTCTTCTTCTCCTTCTAGCTGGAGTATTATTTCAGTAGATATACCTAAATTTTAAGTGGAGCTCTTGGATCTCACCAATGAAATATGATATGTAAGGACCCATTTTCTTCGGAACAGGAATCAAAACTGGCCTGGAGAGAGGCAGGCAGAAGGCAAGCAAAGGCCAGCTAATTGTCTCATGGACTCCCAGCCCTGCCTTGATGCCTGGTGGGTTCAGACCACTGTACTGGTCTCCTTTCTCCTCCAAGGGCATGGGCTTCATGGGAATCTGGGTTCCTTTAGACAGAGAAGCAGTCCTGGGAGGTTGGAAAGAATGGGGGTGACATTTTTTTTCTTGATACTTTTGTTTTGTTTGGTCCTTTCCCCACACACTTTTTTTGTTTGTTTGTTTGTTTGTGTTTGTTGTCTTTGGTATGTTTAATGGATAACTGTGTTCTTTGGTTTTAATTCCCTTCAAAACTGTGTCACTTCTGAGCAAGTGATTAAAAGCCTTCTTAAACTCCTCACAATCCCTGACCTCGGGAAAGAAAAAGGTTTTCCACATTAGTTGATGTGTTGTGTCTTCCTCTCCCTTAAACCACGTCAAAATAACACTGGGGAGAAGGTTCAAAGAGGTGAGGCACAGTGATCCCAGCCACCAGGCCCCTGCATGCCAGCACCATTTTAACCTGCCTTTGTTTTCCCCTCTACCTACACCCAACCAACACAGGCCACAAGCTGAAGCTGGGAAGGCAACCCTTGCCAGCTCCTCGCATGGAAATAAGAGGCCCTGCTGAGACCATTCTGGCATCCCAGCCAGGTCACAAACATCTCCTGGCCACATCTTGCCTAATGTCCTTCTCTCCCAGCTGGCTGCTTGGATAGGTCACCTCTCAGCTGACTGTTTACCCAACTCCACTTCAAAAAGAAAATGCCCATTCCTATTGGTCTAATAAAATTTCATATGCTTTTCCAAGCTACAAGGCAAAGGAATTTTGGTACAATTTGCCCAATAACACTAATTTAATGGAGAAAAAAAAAACTTTTTTAACATTCTGGATTTTTCTTAGACTTTCCTCAGTCTATTTAATTAATGTTATTACCACTTCTTTTCTCTACTTGATTCCAGAAACACGTATGGAGCAGCTGCTACAAACTGGGTACCTGATAGGCACTGAGAGGGCACCCGTGAACAAGTACAGAACCTCCCCTTAGTGGAGAACTCAACTCAAAGTGGAAAAAACCCACATGGTTAAACAATCTTCACCATATATAGCTTGCCTGCATTGGTAATAGAGTCACCAGGCATTTTCCACTAAAATACTAAAAGATTCCTATGGTAAGACGCTAATCTCATATCCAGTCAGACCTGATCCTGGCAGGTGATTTCCTCACATGTACAGAATGTGAGCAGAGCTGATAACAATGTCTATTATGACATAACATGGCAGAGTGTTTTCTTTCCCCAACAGGCAAACAAGAATCCATGCCATCATCCATCACGCACACTGACAGTTCTTCTGATCCAAAACAGCTGTGGCCCTGAAAAGACAGAGGGCTGGGTGTCCATTCTGCTTTGGTGCCAATTAAGAGCCTAGCCTTTGTGATTCCAGCATTGGCACCTTCCTCTGTGTCCTTCACCGGCACCTTCTCACATGGCCTTCTTCTGTTTGTCTATATACATCCTCCTGACAACAGAAGGGGCCTGAAGGCACAAACTGACTACAGATGGTCTGGGGAAGCAAATCCTAGCACCGAGGCTCCCCAATCCTTGGGCCTCCCTAAAGTGGGTGCCCCACAGGGCCTTCAGATCAACCCTCTGTTTCCTTCATGCACAGATTAATTCAAGGGACTCTTGGGGGTGGAGTCTTCTCAACAACTGGCAAGACACTCAGCTTAATACAGCAAAGACATGGCCCCAACCACTTGGGGAACCTGCCGACTTATGGCCAAAGGCAAGTACATGAATGTATTCCAACTCTAAGTGAGACAAAGAGGGAATTGCACTTTGAGGAGGTAAATGGAAAATTATGCTTTAAGGATACTGATCCCTTACCCCCTCCCACTTAATGAGCTAAATACACAGCAGTACACACAAATTACATTGAAAATGACATAGTAGGATTTTTTAAAGAGCTAACCTTTGAATAGAACTTTACAACATGCCCTCGACTTGCATTATTTATTTAAATCTCCTCCCCCGTGCTCAGTGGGCCTTTTATCATGCCCATGGTTTTAGATGAGAAAACTGAGTCAGAAAGCATAACTTGCCAGACGATCCACAACAAAGAAGTGACAATGTTTGGGCATGACTTGCACAGCCCTCCAAGGTGCCATGCTGCCCCATTAATCCCTGTCAGAAACCCCTGAGGCACCTCCAGGGGATACCCTCACTCGACAAGGAGAACACTGTAGATGTCACTGGATTCTGGCTCCCTCAGATCTTTCCCTACTCTAGTTCCCTTTGGGTTTACATGGCAGCAAGCAAGGAAGCAAGCTGGGCAGCAGCAATGAACCCCAAAGACCCTGCTGATGAACAGAGTAAAATGACTAAGGAATCAGTGACCCAAAGTCTCCTTTAAAGTTCAAAGTCTAAAGAAAACAAACCCAAAAGACGTGTGTGAGAACAGAAATAAGAAAGTTGACATTCAATCACTCTGTCTCTCTCCCTTCATCATCATCATCATCATCTCTCTCTCTATCTCTCCCACCTTCCCCCTTAATCTCCCCTCCCCCCCTTCCTCCCTCTTCCTCACACTCCCCCTCACACTCCCCAGACCAAGACCCAGTGAGGACTCAAAGGCCAGGGCAGTTGCCTGAAGCCATGCCTCTTGGGCTATAACCCAGGGAAACAATGTATAGGAACTGGGGCCAGGTAAGCCAGGACTCAGAAAGGGGGTCATAGGGAGTCCCTAAACCAAGCACAGAGGACCAACCAGGAGGGAGTTCCCTGGGGTTTGGGTGCCTCCAGCCTCAGGTATAAACATGCTGGGAAGAGGAGGGGGCCCAGGGCAATCCAGAGCAGAGAAATCTGCAGCCTTCCCCAAAAGCTCCCCCAGTGGTTTAGGTTGACTTCACAGGAAAAGGGACCACTCTTCAACCAGTCAGCAGGCTTGAAGATGAAACTCTTATGTGCAGTTATCGGGCATGTCCCACTCATCAGAGGGCAATTTGGCGGTACCAATCAATACTTAAAATCTGCATGCCATTTGACACAGTCATGCCACTACAGGTCTATCTTATAGTATATCTTACCTGTGTGCACAAAAATATCTCTGCAGGGCTTCCGTGGTGGCGCAGTGGTTGAGAGTCCACCTGCTGATGCAGGGGACACGGGTTCGTGCCCCAGTCCGGGAAGATCCCACATGCCGCGGAGCAGCTGGGCCCGTGAGCCATGGCCGCTGAGCCTGCGCGTCCGGAGCCTGTGCGTCCGGAGCCTGTGCTCCGCAACGGGAGAGGCCACAACAGTGAGAGGCCCGTGTACCGCAAAAAAAAAATCTCTGCAAAGATGTTCGCTGCAGCATATTGCAATCACAAAAGACTGGAAACTACCTAAATAGTGAATGATTGGAATGGGATAAATATAATCAGGTTTGCTCATACAATGGAATACTCCGTAACCATTAAAAAGAATGAGTCGACTCTATATTAAAGACAAGAAGGTGGGGATTGGCCCCTAACAAGAAGTTCAAGGTAGAGAGTTGGGAGAGTAGATTTCTTTGGAAGCAGTTATCAGTGGGCCATGCTTTCCCCACCCCACCCAATCCCTACGGAAGAGGCCTGAAGGGGACCATTTGAGAACGTAGCCTGAATTCCCTGGAGTTTGAAGGACATAGAGATTGGTCTGTGACTCACACTTGCTCCTGACAGAATCTATCTCAAGCACATGTTAGGTGTCCAATAAATGTCTGTTGAATAATGGAAGAGACAAGCGAATGAATGAATACCTGAAAAGTATAAAAGTGAGAGGCTGTGACTACACCTGATGAGGTAATGGGCACATTAGCTACACAGTGGTTACAGACAGCATATCCACACACACTTGCACAAAAGTTGATGGCATGAATACATTGAGGAAACTAAGGCTATTTGACTAAACCTACTTTTGTCATATTAGACATTTTGTCAGAAAAGCCCATGGTGGCCCAGGAATCTTCCATGTCTTCCTTAAACAGCTCTGGCCTCAAGTTAATCCCTAGGATGAAGACTGCAGAAAACCCAGGGAACATTCTAGATGAAAAAATCTCTGGAGTTAAAAGTGGTTATCTCTGGCTGACAAGAGATTCTGGTTCCCAGGTCTTCATTTATTTGCTGCTGTCCTCATGTCATTCGTTCTTCTACCCTTTAACCGTAATCAGTCCTTGACTACGTAATACCTGACAGTAGAAGGGAAAGGATTCAATCTCACTCCCCTCTCTCATCAGCACACTGAGAACCTCTGGCAGCATCTCAGCCCAGAGACCCAGGTAAAGTGTCCCCACTGCTGCTCCAGCAATAAGCATCATTTGTCTGTACACATCAACTCTTTTAACAACAGGCTTTGCTTACTCGTGATGAAAATCCTCCATTTTAATTAAGTAGTGGAACTGCATTTGTAATCTAGTTTAATGCCCCAGAACAAGTTCCTGAACTACAGAGCCTGTATCTGTGCTCCACTAACTCTCCTTAAACACATTTACTACAGCTACAGCCATAAGAGGGAAGTATGGATGTCTGTGTAAACATACACTTGAAAGACTGAATCCAAACAGGAATCATCGTGGTGTGCACGTGCACTTGGGCTTTGAACACCCTTCACCAGAATTGATTCACTAGTCCTCCTGATGCTCCTGTGAAGGAGAAAGATGAAACCAGGCTCCAAGAGTGAGCCCCACCAAATCCCACCATACTTCCAATATCCAAGTGATGGGATGAAAGCGGCCAGGGTAAACAAGCATGGGCTATGTGATTTTCAAGATCTATTTATCCAGTCCTATTTGGAATAGGGAGGGATTCCAAGGCAAGGAAATTCCAGAAGGCCCCATAAGAGCAGCCAAGCCTTTGATGTAACTTTCTGTCGCTCCTTGCTTCCCCATGCAAATCTCTCATTACCCCATCCAAATAACTTCCAAAACCACAGCTTCCTCTGTGTCTTGCAATGAGAAAATCTGTGCACTTGTGCTGGGAACGTACCTGCCCTCACTCCCCATCATCTGGAGGGAAGGAGGCCTGAGCGCATCAATAGCTCAGTTCAGCTGGTTCCTGAACGGAGAGGGGAGGATCAAAGGGCCAGAAATATTCATTTATGGGGAAAAGTAAAAGAATTAAATATGCAGAACCTGACCAAATGACGCCTGAAGGGGGAAATAAATGCCCACGAGCATTTGAAGGGTGTAACCAAACACCACAAAGAGAGACTTATTTTTAAAAGATGGTTCAAGTGGTTGTAACAGGGAGAGACTGAAGGAAAGCAAAGGAAAATCTCAACTATTAAGTAAATTCTACCTTCAGCCAGGGCTATAATACAGAGGGAATTGGTATCAATAGAACCTCTAGACTGAAACTTATATTCTCTAGAATTTGTGTGTTTCCATTTCCGATCCATTTCCCAGATGTGTTTGTTTGGACTTAGAAATATATGTTTGAGTATTGCCTCTTGTATCTATATGTTCTGTGTATTTTTTTGCATGTACTTTGTGCTCTCTTATCTTTGATTTCTATGTACTTCTTGCATGTACTCCCTACGGTGTAATTTGCAAATGGCCTGTTCTCATGGCGGCAAAGGCCTGCAGGTGTGCATGATTTGTCAGAACAAACAAATAAGCTCAGTAATGGTGATTTTAGAAATAAAATACCTAAGAATCCCTCCATATTAGTGACTTCAGTGCCTCACATGAATTTGAAGTTCTGCCACTCAGTCTTCTCCAGGCTCTCTGGAGAAGAAATGGGTGATGTCATAAGAATATAGCCAGAAAATAGATCTTAACAGTTTTCTCCTGAGATACACTATGTGGCAAGTCCTTCTGGAATTTCTAGATGGGAAGAAATAGGCACAGTGAGAACAGCTTTTCTGAGAGTCTTTCAACACATTTATTCCCAGATGGGTTCAGTGCAAGAGTGAAAATTATTTTTTTAAGGAGCATAGAAATTTCAACAAAGGTTTGGTTTGAGTTTTAACTAGAGACTTAGGCCTCTCCATCACCTGGGGCATTGATGAGGGGGTCTACATTTCAGTTACAAGCTCTTACATGACTCATGTTCTATAGCAGAAGGGGCACTGAACTAGAAGCCTGTAGAGTTTAAATCCCCCCTCCATCATTTAAATATCCGGATGATCTTGGGTAAGTCAACTTTCCTTCCCAGACCACTTTCCTTACATCCAAATGAGGGAACTGGACTAAATTGGTGGGGGTTTTTTAAAACACTTTTTTTCTTAGACAGCAGAGTTCCTTTTTAAATATAATACTACACAAAAGTCTAATAATATGAACAGGATCAAAATCTTTCTGGTTAAAGCAAAACTGAGTGGTCCAGAGTTTGACCACCAACATCCTCCATTATAGCTCATGACCCTCTGTCCCCCCTCAGAAACCCCTGAGGCACCTCCTTGGGACACCATTGCTCCCTAAGGAGAACATCGTGGATGTCACTGGATTCTGGCTCCCTCAGATCTTTCCCTACTCTAGTTCCCTTTGGGTTTACATGGCAGTAAGCAAGGAAGCAAGCTGGGCAGCAGCAATGAACCCCAAAGACCCTGCTGATGAACAGAGTAAAATGACTAAGGAATCAGTGACCCAAAGTCTCCTTTAAAGTTCAAAGTCTAAAGAAAACAAACCCAAAAGACGTGTGTGAGAACAGAAATAAGAAAGTTGACATTCAATCACTCTGTCTCTCTCCCTTCATCATCATCATCATCATCTCTCTCTATCTCTCCCACCTTCCCCCTTAATCTCCCCTCCCCCCCTTCCTCTCTCTTCCTCACACTCCCCCTCACACTCCCCAGACCAAGACCCAGTGAGGACTCAAAGGCCAGGGCAGTTGCCTGAAGCCATGCCTCTTGGGCTATAACCCAGGGAAACAATGTATAGGAACTGGGGCCAGGTAAGCCAGGACTCAAAGAAGGGGCCATAGGGAGGCTCTAAACCAAGCACAGAGGACCAACCAGGAGGGAGTTTCCTGGGGTTTGGGTGCCTCCAGCCTCAGGTATAAACATGCTGGGAAGAGGAGGGGGCCCAGGGCAATCCAGAGCATAGAAATCTGCAGCCTTCCCCAAAAGCTCCCCCAGTGGCTTAGGCTGACTTCACAGGAAAAGGGACCACTCTTCAACCAGTCAGCAGGCTTGAAGATGAAACTCTTACATGCAGTTATTGGGTATGTCCCACTCATCAGAGGGTAGTTGGGCGGTACCGATCAACACTTAAAATCTGCATGCCATTTGACGTAGCCATTCCACTACAGGTCTGTCGTAACAGAGAGACTTGCCTGTGCACACAAAAATATCTGCAAAGATGTTCACTGCATCATATTGCAATCACAAAAGACTGGAAACTACCTAAATAGTGATTGATTGCAATGGGATAAATATATTTAGTTTTGCTCATACAGTGGAATACTCTGTAGCCATTAACAAGAATGAGTCAACTCTATAATAAGGAAAGAGCTCTAACATCTAATGTTAAGTGAAAAAAGCAAGGTACAGATATTGTGTGCAATAAGGTATGTCTTATGTGAAAAGGATGTGTACATATATGCTTGTATATTCACAGAATATTTCTAGAAAGGTACACAAAAAGTGCTCATAATGGTTACTTTAGGGAGAAAAATCTAGGTGGGGGGTGGAGAGATATCTCTGAGAGGAAAATGCATTTTTTAAATGTCCTTTCATACACTGATTCAACTTCTTTTTATAATGTGCATATATGCATTTAAAGAAAGGAAAAATAAGAATTGTGTTAGAACAAAACCTGTCAAGTTGATTTAGCTTTCAAAAACAATTGTACACTTTAGGAGTCCAAAAATCAGCCAACTGTTATCTTTATCAGAAACTAGAATCAAACAGGGAAAGTGACTGGGTCACTAAGACCTTTACTGCAAACCCATTTGACAATGGTGAGCACTGAGAAAAGTACCGGATGTGAGAGCAGGAGGCCAGGTTTCTGGCCCTGTCCTCACCACCTCAAGCAAGTCACATGGGCTTTCTTGGCCTGTCGTGCTTCATTCATAACATGACTGTGTGAGCTAGGTGGTCTCCAAGCTTCTTTCTTCCTCTAAGATGCACCCCTGACATGCTGTGGCAACAAACTTGAGCTTTGAACTTCTAATCCCAGCCCTGCTAACCTATTACTTGTGTGACCTTGGGCAACGTATTCAATTTTGTAAACCTCAATTTCCTTATCTGAAAAAAACAGATGCTAATTCTATCGGCCACACAGTGTTTTGTGAGAATTAAATAGGAGCCTGCCCTAAAGCACATAGCACAGAGGCACCCTCTAGCTGGTATGCTCATCCCCAGATATTCTCAAACTTAGTTCCTACCTCATAGGTCGCCAACCAATCTAAATTGACCTGTCTGCTCTGGTTACTGTTTATCACATTAGGTTGTTTCTCTCCTTTACAGCATGCATCACAATTTGTAATTACCTTGAATATTAATTTGTTTACTGTCCATCTCACCCCAACTAGAACGTAAGCTCTATGAGGTTAATGACTTAATTTTTCAGGCTCACCACTCCATCTCTAGCCTCTAGCACAGAGGCTGCTCATATAAATTCCTTGAGTGAATAAGTGAATAAAGCAATGCTAGCTACTAGTTGCTGTTGACACTCACAACAGCCCCTTGCCAGGGAAGACTAATGAGCTCTTTCTCAAAGAGTGGTTGTGAGAATTGCTAACATTACTTTATAGAGCCTCAGAGCAGTTCAGTAACGTGCCCAGAGTTACCCGGCTAATAAGTGGCAGAGCCAAGACCGAAACCCATCCCTTTGTTGACTCCAAACACTGTTCCCTCAACCGCCGGACTATTCTAGGGCAGAGAATTCGCTTGCCTGGAGTTACGTACATACAACTCCTGCCTGGCTCCTGAGGACATGGCTCCAACAACAATCATGTCCGATCTTTCAATTCTACATTGCCTGAAACACCACTAATGGGAAATCGCACTAATCTATGCTTTAGCACATTTATCCCCTGCAGTTCCCTCCTGCTAACCCTTTAAAGGTCTTTGCTGGGGGCAGAAAACAGAAGATATTCTTGAGTCACACAACAACACTTTGAAACTTCCCAGCTGAAGCTCAGAATTATTCACAGTCACCGAATAGCAAACGTGACTAGTTGTCATTTGAATATCACCAAAGTCATGAGAAGTAATCACTTGGAAAGTCTTATTACATCTGGAGAAGGAAACAGAAGCAACTGAGGAGCAAGACTGAAATCTCAAAGGCTGATGAATGGTTCACTATGTTGTCATTTTTGAGGTGATGTCAAGTTTATGAGTGTTGTTTGCCTTAATGCTGTTGTTGCTACCAAGCATTTGTAAAGTTCCTGGCTAGAAAGCCCACAAACTATAAAAAGCTGGGAATCATTCCTCTGTTTTTAGATATAAGTTCTACCATCAGCAAGCAGGAAAAACCTTTTAGACACAAAGCTTCGGAGGGAGAGAGATGTAAACAGTATCTTGGCTAGGATACTAGTCATAGGTAGCCCCGGCCTCAGAAGAGCAAATCACAGGAGCAAGCTGTTATTGATTAACGCATCACAGGCATGTTCTGAGGAAGCTGCTCTTGAAGTCTAGGTTGAAAAACATTCAGCAGGAAAAAGTTGCCACATTTCCGTTATTCTCTTCTACAATGGAATGGGAAGATAATAGTTCACCTGCACTCAAAACCAAAGCAGCATATTCAGTCACCTGCAAAAAAATTGCTCCATTCTCCCAGTGGACAAGTTGAGAACTATGGCTTTGGCTCTACAAGTCAATACATATAAAATCTGTCATTCATTCCATCTTCAAAGAAGTCAAACTGGGTATCCTATAAAAAATCACAGCTCAGTGGGATGCTAATTTGGACACACGACCTACCTGTATAAATCTTACATAATCAAGCCCCCAGATTCACTGGCATATCAATTAAATAGGACTTTCAGTGACAGAGATCTTTAATAGCTAAAACAAATGGCAAATTGGCAGCTCCAATATACTAGAATAGTGTTTCTAAAAATGTGGTCTGTGAATTACGTTTATCACAAATAGCTGGGATGCTTCTGAAAGGACAGATTTCTAAGCTCCACCTTAGTCCTATAGTTCCATGGATAGTGTCCATTACCTTACAAAAACAAACAAAAAACCCTTCTCGGGTGAATATTTTACATTTTAACATTTGAGAACCACTGGAGTATAGAAATAAGGACATCTGCTCAGACCAAGCAACCTATGCTTCTCACACCTAAACCACGTAGAACAAGATGCAGACAATAGCAAAGACAAACTCCCACTGTGGTGAAAGCAAGAAGGGAGACATCTCTGTAGAATACTGCAATCTAGAGCTTACAGTCATTCCGTTTCACCTTTTCCTCTTCTTCCTTCAGTAAAGCAGAGGGGGACTTTTTCGGGCACAGAAAATCTCATTTCCTATTGCTATAAAGAAATAAATGGTCATTTCACCTACAAAAAAAATAATAAATAGGAAGAAAAACAGACTTGGAGACAGAAATGATGAATTGAGTTCTGGACATTGATTCATAAAACAATTATTAATTAAGTACCATATCTAGTTTGAGCCTTGTAGGGTCACCCAAGTGGAGTTTTCCTATGGGCAGCTGGCTACTGTGGTCTCAAACTCAAGAAGAGTTCTAGAGTCAACAACATATAAGTGACACTGGAAGCCTTGAGTGTGAAGGGTGTAGAATGGCCAAAGAAGAAGAAGCATAGAATTTTGGGGAGCATCTGAAAGAAAATTCCTCAGAGTAGAGTAATGGATGATGATGATCCAGAAAGAACAAGGAGAGCTGACAGAGTGATATGACGGAAACCAGAGAAAAAAATGTCAAGAAAAGGGGATGATCAACAATGTCAAATACAAAAGAGAAAACATGTAATGTAAGTGCAAAGAGTACCTACTGAATTTGATAAATGGATTACTGGTAATCTCTGTAAGAGATGCTTTTGTAGATTACTCTGTGGTGGGAGGTCAGATTGCAGAGAATTGAGGAGCAGCCAGGAAATGAGGAAGTCAAGAGAGCAGGTAGGGATACTTTGAAGGAGTTTGGCTGGGAAGGAAGAAGGGGTAGCATTCAGAGAGGCATTTTTTTTTTTTTTTTTTTTTTTTTTTTTTTTTGCGGTACGCGGGCCTCTCACTGTTGTGGCCTCTCCCGTTGCGGAGCACAGGCTCCGGACGCGCAGGCTCAGCGGCCATGGCTCACGGGCCCAGCCACTCCGCGGCATGTGGGATCTTCCCAGACCGGGGCACAAACCTGTATCCCCTGCATCGGCAGGCGGACTCTCAACCACTGCGCCACCAGGGAGGCCCCAGAGAGGCATTTTTAAGAAGGAAGAGACAGGTACTTATTTATGTACCAAGTGAATGAATCAGTGAAGAAAGAAAGAATAAGAATACAGAATGGAGTGAGAATAATGTATGGAGAAGCCCTCAAGGGAAAGAATAGGATGTGATTTAAAGCACCAAGCAGAGAATTACCTTTAAACAGGAGACGAACATTTTACTTGGATACTAGAGTGAAGGACAGAGGAAAGTCAGATGCAGATGAGTTTGCAAGTAAGGAGCGAAGGAGAGAAATGAGTGAAGTCACAACTAATGACCTCAGTGTCTCCTATGAGATAGAAAGAAAGGGCATCTCTTTACAGAAGGTAGTGGGATTTGAATAGACAGCTTGAGAAGATCAGAGGACTTGGAATGGCTATTATAGGACATGGGAAAGAAAACTCTCTTGACCATGGGCAAGAGATAGGAATAATGAGCTGAGTTAAGGTTCAGTTAAAGTCAGACCATCAACTATTAGTGAGACCAAGCGCAAGGCTGTGCAGTTGTCTCCAGTAGCACTCAGAATCCTGGTGATGGAAGTAGAGAAGGCCCTGAGAGTGGGTGCCTCAAGTACGTGAAGGTCATGGGAGTCAAAGAGGCTAAATAATTTTAGGTGGAAATGTTAGATGGAAATTGAAGTCAATCAAGAAGTGGAATGAAAAATAAACCTATAATCTAGGTTCCAAAGCCCTCATAAATGTTGGGTAAGCCAATATTTATGTCAAGGATCAGGGGAAGTGGCAGAGCCAGACCACATAAATTTCAAAGGAAAAGAGACTTTTGCATGAGGATCCAAGAGAAATGGTTTAGTGGGACATGAAGAAATACAAACGCCTCCCTTGGCCCAGGGATGTGTGGAATATGAAAGAATGGCCTTCCTTTCCTCCAAAGGGCTACTGAGGAAGCACATTCTAGGGAGGAATACATTTCAGTTAAAGCAAGGGATGAAGAGAAGGTTTTGCAAGGAGTCTAAGCTAGAGAAGAGTTAATTTTAAATGAAATGAGGTGCAGAGGGTGCAGTAGAGGGTAAGGAAGGAGTAAGCAACACGGATGAGTCAGTGAGCAAGGTGTCCCTAGCAGTGGTGTGGCGGGGTGGGGGATGGAAAGGAGGCTCTTGTTCTTGGTCCCACTCCCTTCAGTTCTAGCCCACTTTTAACTCTACTGTGTTCCCCTCCCTTTTCAGCATCCCCCTGCCATTTCCCCTTCTATAGGACTGACCTTGGCCTCCTTAGATGGGAAGATGGGGTTTTTTTTTTTTTCCTATTCATTCCTGCCTGCTTAGAGGAATAGACCCAGACTCACCTTAGTCCACCACGGTGCCCTATTTCTAACAGTCTCGGGACCTGAGTCCTTTTCTTTTTCCTCCATCCTTCCTTGACTAACTTTTCATCATGATCTAAGGTCCACACTTTATCTCTGTCCTCCCCTCTGGATTGAGATTCTGATCTCTGATCAGATGTCCCTGGAGCACAACACCAGGGACAACTTGACAGTGGCATGCCTCAGCCGGCTTTCCACAAATCCTTAAGATTTTTTACAAGATCCCACACACACCCAAAGGATCACAGATGATGCCCTTTCCTGTGTCCTGCTGAGGCACAGCTCACTGCCCTACACCCAACCCCCTTCAAGGATTTCCCCTCCCCCTCCTTCATTCAGTTTTCTGGCATCACTGAAGCAATGATGTCAACCCCATACTAACTGTGATATTGAGGGAGCAAGGTAAGCCACTCTGATATGATCAGTCAGGTATTGGAGGTAAATAAAATTCAAGACAAGTGGCCAGGCCACTTAATCGTGTGATTGTCACAGAGGTAGGAGCTAGATACAGTCAGAAACATTCTGTAGGCTTAAGGAAGGCAGATTTCCAAATTCTGAGATAAGATATCAGCATGATCACATTGTCTGAGACTCTTGACAGAGAAGAGGGAGCAAGAGGATTAGGAGACATCTGAAAAATTAAATTCCAACAAGACCATTAAAAATGCATGACAAGGCACAAACACACAACTCATGAAAGAAAAATACAATAGCCATAAACATGAAAAATCTTCAGTCTCATTAGCAATGAAAGGAATGCAAATTATAACAATAACACTTCATTTTTTACCTAGACAATTAGCAGAAATTTTTTAAATTGTTGTGTTAATAAGAATGCAGGGAATCCAGTAAAAAAAAAAAAAAAAGAATGCAAGGAATCCAGCAATGGTGCTCGTAAATACTGCTGGTGAAAGTGCATTATCATCTCCTTTTCAGAAAGCAAATTAGCCAGATGAATCAAAAGCTTTAAAATATTTTTGTAATCATTTAGAATAATGGTCTTGGAAGAATAAATGACATGGAGAAAGGATCATTGTATACTGATAGATGAAAAAGTTTGCAAAATGTCATGTGTGGTATGACTCCAGTTTTGTAACTACAGGTATTTACATACATACATTCATACACATATACACACATAATGTTTGTGTAGATATGCATGGGAATATGACTAGAAAGACATCAAAGTGTTCATATGAACTCTGGGTCATGAAGTTATCGTAACTTTTCCTTACTGCTGATTCTCTCTATCTTCAACTTTCTATAACATAAAGTGAATTTTTTTTTTCAAAGTATAACATTTTAAAAGTTGGTTCTTTAAAAAGACAGAGCAAGAAAGGCAAGTACATAGTCTAAGGGGTGGGGGAGGTGGAGAAAAGTGACCTACCAAGGACAACAGGGATACAAAGGGAACTTGCAATACACTCATAAGTATAAAAATAATTCAGAAGATGAAGAGGACACACCCAGAGACGCATATGAAAGACTAGTAAAGAGGCTGAGACACGGGGTCAGAAAGTGGAAGCTCAAAGTGAGCTGAAGTTTGCACCATATGGAAAGACAATGAAAAGGACCATTTTCCTTGTCTTTAGATTGAGGAGGACAAGAAAGGTATAAGTGCTATTTGGAGCAAATGGAGTAAAACTAATATAACTTGTATTTCCCAGTCCACACAAACATGGGAATAATAATAGGATAATAATAATGGACACAAAACACTATTTCTCTGGCTTCAACTCCACCTATTCTGCAGGACTTCTAACATACAGATACAGACACACACACACACACACACACACACACACACACACAAAGTTCCTTTCCTATGGCTTTTGGAAGCCCCAAGGGGAAATAGAGATAATACCAAGTCATCCAGTTTTCCTTGCTGTAACTGCCATTTTTCTCCTTTCCTACTCTGATTCTCTGTGGAGAATTCTCAAGTCATGGTCAGCAAAAAGGGTGACAGTTACTGCTTGGGCTTAAACAGCCACCACCACCCCTGTCAACATCTCTACTGATGACAGCACCACTGTTCACAACTTACACTCTCAAAGTCACCCAAAAGGTACTAAGAAATGACCCTTTCAGCTTTCCTTGCTTTTGTAAAAGCCTCCACACCTGGGTGCAGACTTGATTTCGTGGGGACTGGGCTGGGAGACAACTGTAGTGACACATGCTGGGCTGTGCTCAGAATGGCCCCTCCTTTTGATAACTGGTCCATTCTCCTTGGACCAGCTACTTGGCCTCCACTCTCAGTACCCTCTGTTATTTCTGGTAATTCTACCCCTGGAGGATCCTCAGATCTTTAAGTAAAGAAGCACTGTCAAGCTGGCTCCACAATACTCTGGGCACACAAGCTTACATCTAACTTCCAGGATGACCACTCCTTAGGCTAAAGCTGAGATTCTTGCTAGGCTAATGGAGGACAGTCAGAAACCATGACTCTTTAGCCCCAATTGTGCTTTCTGAAAATGGTGGGATAAATCAATTGAGAGGGAATTAACAACCCAAGGTAGATGAAGAGTTCATGAAATAAAACCTAGGTATTCAGAATCAATTATATACTCTGGCTCTGACACATCACATATTTCTTTTGTGAAAACTGCACATGAAATGGCTAAAACATGGCCAGTAATTAGTGAGGAACCAGAGAGAACCATAGAAGACATGCTGGAGACAGCCAGTCCCCTTTTTAAGTTCAGAAAATAAAGAGAATTCACAAATGAGAGAATGATGAATTTGATCGCCACACGGTCAATATTTTAGAATTTTTTTAATGTACTAGCTATTCACCTCAGTCCACAGACTCAATAAATTTAACTTTTCTGATTTTCTATAACAATATAATATCTCAGTCCAAGCCCTCATTTCCAGGCTAAAAGAAAAATTTAACCTGAGTGCTTCCTGAGAATGATTCACAATTCCTGGGTCCTACATAGAGCCAAGATGTGAGACAGGCAGAGGAGGGCATAGTGGTGCAGGTAGGGAATCTGCTCCTCTGGGTTCCTCTGAGACGTCCCTTGGCCCTGTTCTTGTGGCCATTTTGGAATCCAAAAGTGCTAATCCCTCATGAGAAGACAAACAAACAAAACAAGTAATCATTGATAATTAGTCCTCCTGTACCAGCTTTACTGAATGTTTTTATAAATACCATTATGAGCATGGTATCTACGAAGTATCACGATTTCAACAGAATAGTTTAAAAGGTTTTGATGATGTTTTTGACAAAATGGATAAATGTGGCTGGATGCCAACCTAGGTCAACATATTCATAAACTAGCTAATCATGATGAAAGATGAGAGACAGTCTAGTGCAGTTGCTAAGAGCACAGATTGTGAAATATGACTGTCTAGGTTCAAATCCCTTCTACTTTACTGCTATAGATGTGACCAATGAAAAGTACTTAAATTTTCACCACCTCAATTTTCTCATCTATATAAATGGGGATGCTAATGATTCTAACTTTGTGACAGGGACTATTAATGTTCATCAAATATCTAGTGCTCTACTTATTTATCTGCCCTCATGCAGCTAGGTGACATCATGTGACTAATATAGGCTAATGGGATATGGGTGGAAGAGATGTGATCCAATTCCCATCTTGGCCCTCAAAAACATCAGGTTCCTCCACATCTATCTCTCTATCTCCCTCTCTCTCTCTCTCTATTTCTCTCCCCTTCTCTCTCACCTTGCAATGGAGCCTTAGAGGTCACATGTTCCAAATGGCCTAGTTAAAAGATAGGAACAGCCCAGATTCCCAAGTCACCACTTAGAAAAGAGCTACTCCTGAAGAGTCACCTGGTCCACATGGGAATATGATATGAAAGAGAAATAATACTTTTATTGTGTTAAGACATTGGGATTTGGAGATAGCCTCATCCACCAGAGGGCAGACAGCAGAAGCAAGAAGAACTACAATCCTGCAGCCAGTGGAACAAAAAACACATACACAAAAATATAGACAACATGAAAAGGCAGAGGGCTATGTACCAGATGAAGGAACAAGATAAAACCCAAGGAAAACAACTAAATGAAGTGGAGATAGGCAACCTTCCAGAAAAAGAATTAAGAATAATGATAGTGAAGATGATCCAGGACCTCGGAAAAAGAATGGAGGCAAAGATCGAGAAAATGAAAGAAATGTTTAACAAAGACCTAGAAGAATTAAAGAACAAACAAACAGAGATGAACAATACAATAACTGAAATGAAAACTACACTAGAAGGAATCAATAGCAGAATAACTGAAGCAGAAGAACGGATAAGTGACCTGGAAGAGAAAATGGTGGAATTCACTGCTGTGGAACAGAATAAAGAAAAAAGAATGAAAAGAAATGAAGACAGCCTAAGAGACCTCTGGGACACCATTAAACGCAACAACATTCACATTATAGGGGACCCAGAAGGAAAAGAGAGAGAGAAAGGACCCAAGAAAATATCTGAAGAGATTACAGCTGAAAACTGCCCTAACATGGGAAAGGAAAGAGCCACCCAAGTCCAGGAAGCACAGAGAGTCCCAGGCAGGATAAACCAAAGAGAAACATACTGAGACACATAGTAATCAAACTGACAAAAATTAAAGACAAAGAAAAGTTATTGAAAGCAACAAGAGAAAAATGACAAATAACATACAAGCGAACTCCCATAAGGTTAACAGCTGATTTCTCAGCAGAAACTCTACAAGCCAGAAGGGAGTGGCATGATATATTTAAAGTGATGAAAGGGAAGAACCTACAACCAAGATTACTCTACCTGGCAAGGATCTCATTCAGATTCGATGGAGAAATCAAAAGCTTTACAGACAAGCAAAAGCTAAGAGAATTCAGCACCACCAAACCAGCTCCACAACAAATGCTAAAGGAATTTCTCTAAGTGGGAAACACAAGAGAAGAAAAGGACCTAAAAAACAAAACCCATAACAATTAAGAAAATGGCAATAGGAACATACATATCGATAATTACCTTAAACGTGAATGGATTAAATAAATGCTCCAACCAAAAGACACAGGCTTGCTGAATGGATACAGAAAAAAGACCCATATATATGCTGTCTACAAGAGACCCACTTCAGACCTAGGGACACATGCAGACTGAAAGTGAGGGGATGGAAAAAGATATTCCATGCAAATGGAAATCAAAAGAAAGCTAGAGTACCAATACTCATTGCTACTCCAGATAAAATAGACTTTAAAATAAAGAATGTTACAAGAGAAAGGGAAGAACACTACATAATGATCAAGGGATCAATCCAAGAAGAAGATATAACAATTATAAATATATATGCACCCAATATAGGAGCATCTCAATACATGTGGCAACTGCTAACAGCTATAAAAGAGGAAATTGACAGTAACACAAAAATAGTGGGGAACTTTAACACCTCACTTACACCAATGGACAGATCAACCAAACAGAAAATTAATAAGGAAACAGAAGCTTTAAATGACACAATAGACCAGATAGATTTAACTGGTATTTATACGACATTCCATCCAAAATCAGCAGATTACACTTTCTTCTCAAGTGCACATGGAACATTCTCCAGGACAGATCACAGCTTGGGTCATAAACAGAGACTCAGTAAATTTAAGAAAACTGAAATCATATCAAAGCATCTTTTCTGACCACAACGCTATGAGATTAGAAATCAATTTCAGGGAAAAAAAAAAACGGAAAAAAACACAAACACGTGGAGGCCAAATAATATGCTACCAAAGAACCAAGAGATCACTGAAGAAATCAAAGAGGAAATCAAAAAATACCTGGAGCGAAATTACAATGAAAACACGATGATCCAAAACCCATGGGATGCAGCAAAAGCAGTTCTAAGAGGGAAGTTTATAGCAATACAAGCCTACCTCAAGAAACAAGAAAAATCTCAAATAAACAATCTAACCTTACACCTAAAGGAACTAGAGAAAGAAGAACAAACAAAACCCAAAGTTAGTAGAAGGAAAGAAATCATAAATATCAGAGCAGAAATAAATGAAATAGAAACAAAGAAAACAATAGCAAAGATTATAAAACTAAAAGCTGGTTCTTTGAGAAGATAAACAAAATTGATAAACCATTAGCCAGACTCATCAAGAAAAAGAGGGGGAGGACTCAAATCAATAAAATTAGAAATGAAAAAGGAGAAGTTACAATAGACACCGCAGAAATACAAAGCATCCTAAGAGACTACTATAAGCAACTCCATGCCAATAAAATGGACAACCTGGAAGAAATGGACACATTCTTAGAAAGGTATAACCTTCCAAGACTGAACCAGGAAGAAATAGAAAATATGAACAGGCCAATCACAAGTAATGAAATTGAAACTGTGATTAAAAATCTTCCAACAAACAAAAGTCCAGGACCAGATGGCTTCACAGGTGAATTCTATAAAACACTTAGAGAAGAGCTAACACCTATTCTTCTCAAACTCTTCCAAAAAATTTCAGAGGAAGGAATACCCCCAAACTCATTCCATGAGGCCACCATCACCCTGATACCAAAACCAGACAAAGATACTACAAAAAAAGAAAATTACAGGCCGATATACCTCATTAATATAGATGCAAGAATCGTCAACAAAATACTAGCAAGCAGAATCCAACAACACATTAAAAGTATCATACTTTTAATCAAGTGGGATTTACCCCAGTGATGCAAGGATTCTTTAATATACACAAACCAACCAATGTTAACCAATCATATTAACAAATTGAAGAAGAAAAACCATATGATCATCTCAATAGATGCAGAAAAAGCTTTTGACAAAATTCAACACCCATTTATGATAAAAACTCTCCAGAAAGTGGGCATAGAGGGAACCTACCTCAACATAATAAAGAGCATATAGGACAAACCCACAGCGAACATCATTCTCAATGGTGAAAAACTGAAACCATTCCCACTAAGATCAGGAACAAGACAAGGATGTCCACTCTCACCACTATTATTCAACATAGTTTTGGATGTCCTAGCCATAGCAATCAGAGAAGAAAAAGAAATAAAAGGAATACAAATTGGAAGAGAAGAAGTAAAACTGTCACTGTTTGCAGATGATATGATACTATACATAGAAAATCCTAAAGATGCTACCAGAAAACTACTAGAGCTAATCAATGAATTTGGTAAAGTTGCAGGATACAAAATTAATGCACAGAAATCTCTTGCATTCCTATACATTAATGATGAAAAATCTGAAATATAAATTAAGGAAACACTCCCATTTACCATTGCAACAAAAAGAATAAAATACCTAGGAATAAACCTACCTAAGGAGACAAAAGACCTGTATGCAGAAAACTATAAGACACTGATGAAAGAAATTAAAGATGATACAAATAGATGGAGAGATATACCATGTTCTTGGATTGGAAGGATCAATACTGTGAAAATGACTATACTACCCAAAGCAATCTACACATTCAATGCAATCCCTATCAAATTACCAGTGGCATTTTTCACAGAATTAGAACAAAGAATCTTAAAATTTGTTTGGAGACACAAAAGACCCCAAATAGCCAAAGCAGTCTTGAGGGAAAAAAAAAAAATGGAACTGGAGGAATCAGACTCCCTGACTTCAGACTATACTACAAAGCTACAGAAATCAAGAGAATATGATACTGGCACAAAAACAGAAATATAGATCAATGGAACAGGATAGAAAGCCCAGAGATAAACCCATGCACCTATGATCAACTAATCTATGACAAAGGAGGCAAGGATATACAATGGAGAAAAGACAGCCTCTTCAAAAAGTGGTGCTGGGAAAACTGGACAGCTACATGTAAAAGAATGAAATTAGAACACTCCCTAATACCATACACAAAAATAAACTCAAAATGGATTAGAGAACTAAATGTAAGACTGGACACTATAAAACTCTTACAGGAAAACATCGGAAGAACACTCTTTGACATAAATCACAGCAAGATCTTTTTTGATCCACCTCTTAGAGTAATGGAAATAAAAACAAAAAAATTTTTAATTTTAAAAGTTTTTTAAAAAGACGTTGGGATTTTGAGGTTCATCTACTGAGACAGCTAGAGCTAATTACCCTGCCCAATAGGAAAATAAAACACTCACAACAGTGCCTGCCAGGTAAAGTGCCTCGATAAATGTAAGTAATATTTGTCATCTTTGTCATCATCGTCATCATCATCAGTACTAAGAAGGACACTGTAGGCTTCAGAATATTTGAGATTAAGTCCTAACTTGCCAATTACTAGCTATAACAAGACACTACCTCTCAGAACCTCATCTGATAAATAGAGATAACAATGCTAGCCTCGCAGAGTTGTTGTGGAAATTAACACGGTGATCTGAAAACATTTTGGAACTGGTACACAGATGTTAAATAGTTTTACCAAATGATTATTTCATTATTACTAATTATCCACTGTCACTCATTGCCATACTTCTAGAACATCCTATGGAAGGAGTATGCACCCATGTCCCACTGATGTTGGGCTTGGTCTTGTGACTTGCTTTGACCAACAGTGTGTGAAGCGTTGTGGCACATCCACATTCAAGCAGAAGCTTTAAGAACCATTGTGTGTGGATTAGCAATATCTCTTTTTCTCTCTTTGACATGATAAAAGGATATCAGAGATTGGGATTTCTCCTTCTTCCTGCCCCTGCAAAGAAGACAAAGGGAGCAGAGCCGAAGCTGACCAACCGTCAGCATAAACTGTGAGTGAGAAATAAACTCTTGTTGTTGGAAGCCACTAGGATTGGGGGATTGTTTATTACTGCACCATAAACTAACTGAGCGCTAAATTATATATTAACCAAAGGGTATTGACTAATAGAGTAACGTCAATGTAGACAAAGGTGTCTGGCAGTTCTCCTTCCTTAACACTTTTCTAAACAACTTTTATTTTAATCAGTGATTTGAAGGAGAAAATAGTGATTACGTGTGCATATGACAAGATCTTGCGGTTAAATGCTAATAGTTTGCAGGACAGAATCAAGATCCGGAAAGAGATAAAAACTGGAACAATAGGCTAGGTCTAGCAAAATGTCATCTAACTAGAAGAAACATAAGATCCTCCACACAGCTGCAGCATAAGGAAGGTGGTAGTTCTCATGAAAATAATATGAAGTTTTATTTGATAGCCAACAGAATATAAGGCAAGAGTATAAAGTGGTTGCCAAAAAAAATATTGGATCTCTGGCTATCTTCATAGAAATGTGGTGTCCCAAACTGTTAAGAGTTTCAAGTATCTTCACAAGTGTAATCACTTTAATTTATTAAATTCCCTCAAAGTGTAGAAACTAAACTGAAAAGACTTAGATTTGGCTTAACTCCAAAAAGACAGTGACTAAGTTGTATTTGTCACAAGTAAATCCTGTAGGAGGGGAGAGTAGGGAAATTTAAGGGAGGAAGGAGAGGAAAAATAGGAGGCCACCACTATAGGGGAGTTCAAATATTTGAATTTAAAAGTCCATCTTTTGAAGACGTATTAGAATTACTCTGCATGACTGTAGTACAAAACAAAGGCATAGGCAGTATCCAATCAAAGGATTTTCAATAAATAAACCCCTCCAAAAACTGAATGGATTCTTAGGATTTGTTAGAGAGGATATTCATGCATTAATACAAATAAGGAATTGTCTCAGTGATGGCAAAACCTCTTCTAAATGAGAAGAATCAAAACCAATTTATACAGGGCAGGATAAGATTAGGCCCGTGGAATACCTTGGGGAGGATATTAATAATTCACAACTTGCAGTTGATGTTGGAAAGTAAATTTCACTAACCAAGGAGAAGTGCAAAAATGGTATTATTGAAGCTGATTCTACTCCCACGGGGTGGGGGGGGGACCACCCTCCCTCCCCCACAGCCAGGACAGCCAATGTGCATTTAGATTTAGAAATGTGCTGATCTGGCATAGGTGGGCTTTCTTTCGCTTGTCAGCAAAAGAAAGACACAACTTTGGCAAACTCTCTGTTTTAAACCTGCCATTTCCATTTTTATTTCTCTAAAACAGAGTGGAGGGAATGGTTATGGGGATACAACCAGTCCCAACTGGTAAAAGAAAGGCAAGTGGCCAACATAAATATTATAGCATAAGCTGAACCAGAGTAGAAACAAGAAGAAAAGATCAGTCCCTCCAAAAAGGTTCTCTCAAAATAGAAGGTCATGCCAAGGAAAGCCACAGATGCAACACCACAAGCCCAGGGAGAGTTTTAATCAGGAAAACCTGGCCTCAGGCACGCACTCGCGTGCAACTTCCCACCCGCCTTTCTGTGTGCCATTTTCTGAAAGTTAGGAGACAGGGGTTTCATTCATGGCTGGATGAAAAAGCAATACACACTTTAAATGGCAGCCCTGGGAGGATTCACATTTCTACAGCTGTCTTCCGCTTTCTCTCATAAATCTCATTCTATCTACTCTCCGGGGGCCATCTTGTTTGATCTTACGGTTTCAACTACTGTCTTTAGGCTGACTACCCCTAAATCTAAATCTGCAGATTGGACCTATCAAAGGAACTAAAGACCCTTCTATCCTCCCCCTTGGATAAGTATCTCCCTTTAAGATCTCCCCCTGACACCTCAAACTCAAAATGTCCCAAACTCCTACTGTATTCCCAGCTCAGGGAATGATGGAGACCCAAGTCAGGAACTTGGAAGTCACAGTCCTTATTGTCCTCTCTCCCTCTTCATCCTCTCCATTCATACTCTGCCTTCCCCTACATCCCACCTCTCCATTCCCACCCAAGTCCTGTTAGTTTCATCTCCCAAGCACATCTCTCCATCCCGGCTAGCACCTTAGTTCAGCCACCATCATCTCTCACCTGGCTACTGCAACACCCTCCCAGCTGGTTTTCATTATTTTAATCTTACCACCCTCTAACCTATTTTCTGCATAGCATTCAGAATAATCTTTCTAAAAATATAAACCTGGGCATATCACTCTCCTATTTAAAACCCTTTAAATATTCCCTTTTGCCATCAGAATGAAGTTCAAAATGGCTAATGTGGAACATAAGGCCCTTGTGTTCTGGCCCGTGACTCCTCCCTAACCTCTCTCCAGACATTCTCCTCCTTGCACTCTCCCTCCAACACATCCCTTTATACTCAAAAAAGCTTCATC
The DNA here is from genome assembly GCF_025265405.1 of Mesoplodon densirostris. Lineage (NCBI taxonomy): Eukaryota > Metazoa > Chordata > Mammalia > Artiodactyla > Ziphiidae > Mesoplodon > Mesoplodon densirostris. The sequence continues at coordinate 56,567,019 of NC_082663.1, forward strand.
ATAAGTTACTGAATTCACATTACTTTCTTTTTATCTCTTTTGTATGTTCTGTTCCTTTTGTCTGGAGAGTCCTATACCTCTTTGCTGCCACTTCCAGTCATGACCTCTTACTCAACCTTCAGGACCCCTAAGAAGCCTAGAAGACCTTGTCAGTGCTCTCACAATATGCCCTCTGCCTTCTGCCCTCTGTCCCCAAACACAGCAATAGTTTCCTGCACATCTCACCCACTAAAGGCCTGTGCTGGCCAGGGGATGTGCTCCGCCCACCTGTCAGGGAGTTATCACCCAGGAGTGACCCTCAACCAGTGAGGGTTAGGAGTAGCTGGGTAACTTGCTTGCACCACAGTAGGACAGTTCTGAAATACAGTTCAAACTTTTGTGAGCATGCATGAAACTTTTGGTAAAACTCTATTCAAATTTCTTGTCCATTTTTGCTTAATAAAATGTCAGCATAAATTAGGCTACAAAGACTAATTCTATAAAATCTAGAAAGAAGTAAAGCTCAAAATGAGTGGAAAAAAACAACAAAAAAATGCTCCTAAGTAATATGGAGTCAAAATGGGGAAGCATAGGGGCTATTTCAAAAATAATAAGACTACTTAAATATCGAAAATTATTATAGCCAAAGTTGTGCTCAAAGGTAAATCCATAGCCTCAAGTATAATGCTAATTAAACAAAAAGGTTAAAAATAAATGAATTAGATTATTGAGAGGAGGAAGATGGCGGAAGAGCAAGATGCGGAGATCACCTTCCTCCCCACAGATACATCAGAAATACATCTACACGTGGAACAACTCCTACAGAACACCTACTGAACGCTGGCAGAAGACCTCAGACCTCCCAAAATGCAAGAAACTCCCCACATACCTGGGTAGAGCTAAAGAAAAAAGAATAAACAGAGACAAAAGAATAGGGACGGGACCTGCAACAGTGGGAGGGAGCCGTGAAGTTGGAAAGGTCTCCACACACTAGGAAGCCACTTCGCGGGCGGAGACTGCGGGTGGCGGAGCGGGGGAAGCTTCGGAGCCATGGAGGAGAGCGCAGCAACAGGGGTGCAGAGGGCAAAGTGGAGAGATTCCCGCACAGAGGATCGGTGTCGACCAGCACTCACCAGCCCGAGAGGCTCGTCTGCTCACCCTCGGGGTGGGCGGGGCTGGGAGCTGAGGCTCGGGCTTCTGTCAGAACACATGGAGAGGACTGGGGTTGGTGGCGTGAACACAGCCTGCAGGGGGTTAGTGCTCAACGGCTAGCCGGAAGGGAGTCTGGGAAAAAGTCTGGACCTGCCAAAGAGGCAAGAGACATTTTCTTCCCTCTTTGTTTCCTGGTGCGCGAGGAGAAGGGATTAAGAGTGCCGCTTAAAGGAGCTCCAGAGACGGGCGCGAGCCGCGGCTAACAGCGCGGACCCCAGAGACGGGCATGAGATGCGAAGGCTGCTGCTGCCGCCACCAAGAAGCCTGTGTGCAAGCACAGGTCACTCTCCACACCTCCCTTCCAGGGAGCCTGTGCAGGCCGCCGCTGCCAGGGTCCCGGGATCAAGGTACAACTTCCCCGGGAGAACGCACGGCACGCCTCAGGCTGATGCAACGTCATGCTGCCCTCTGCCGCCACAGGCTCGCCCCGCATCCGTACCCCTCCCTCTCCGCGGCCTGAGTGAGCCAGAGCCCCCGAATCAGCGGCTCCTTTAACCCCGTCCTGTCTGAGCAAAGAATAGATGCCTTCCGGCGACCTACATGCAGAGGTGGGGCCAAATCCAAAACTGAACCCCGGGAGCTGTGCGAACAAAGAAGAGAAAGGGAAATCTCTCCCAGCAGCCTCGGGAGCAGTGAATTAAATCTCCACAATCAACTTGATGTACCCCGCATCTGTGGAATACCTAAATAGACAACGAATCATCCAAAATTGAGGGGGTGGACTTTGAGAGCAAGGTTTATTATCCTTTCCCCTTTTCCTCTTTTTGTGAGTGTGTCTGTGTATGCTTCTGTGTGAGATTTTGTCTGTATAGTTTTGCTTTCACCATTTGTCCTAGGGTTCTATCCGTCCGTTTTTGTTATTGTTTTTTTTACTTAAAAATTTTTTTTTCTTAATAATTATTTTTTTATTGTAATAACTATTTTATTTTACCTTATTTTATTTTCTTTTATCCTCTTTCTTTCTTTCTTTCTACTTTTTCTCACTTTTATTCTGAGTGGTGTGGATGAAAGGCTCTTGGTGCTGCAGACAGCAGTCAATGCTGTGCCTCTGAGGTGGGAGAGCCAACTTCAGGACACTGGTCCACAACAGACCTCCCAGCTCCACATAATATCAAATGGCGAAAATCTCCCAGAGACCTCTATCTCAACACCAACACCCAGCTTCACTCAATGACCAACAAGCTACAGTGCTGGACACCCTATGCCAAACAACTAGCAAGACAGGAACACAACCGCACCCATTAGTAGAGAGGCTGCCTAAAATCATAATAACTCCACAGACAGCCTAAAACACACCACCAGATGTGGACCTGCCCACCAGAAAGACAAGATCCAGCCTCATCCACCAGAACACAGGCACTAGTCCTCTCCACCAGGAAGCCTACACAACCCACTGAACCAACTTTAGCCACTGGGGACAGACACCAAAAACAATGGGAACTACAAACCTGCAGCCTGCAAAAACGAGACGCCAAACACAGAAAGATACGCAAAATGAGAAGACAGAAAAACACACAGCAGATGAAGGAGCAAGATAAAAACCCATGAGACCTAACAAATGAAGAGGAAATAGGCAGTCTACCTGAAAAAAAATTCAGAATAATGATAGTAAAGATGATCCAAAATCTTGGAAATAGAATAGAGAAAATGCAAGGAACATTTAACAAGGACCTAGAAGAACTAAAGATGAAACAAGCAATGATGAACAACACAGTAAATGAAATTAAAAATACTCTAGAAGGGATCAATAGCAAAATAACTGAGGCAGAAGAACGGATAAGTGAAACAGAAGATAAAATAGTGGAAATAACTACTGTAGAGAAGAATAAAGAAAAAAGAATGAAAAGAACTGACAACAGTCTCAGAGACCTCTGCGACAACATTAAACGCACCAACATTCGAATTATAGGGGTTCCAGAAGAAGAAGAGAAAAAGAAAGGGACTTAGAAAATACTTGAAGAGATTATAGTTGAAAAGTTCCCTAATATGGGAAAGGAAATACTTAATCAAGTCCAGGAAACACATTATAGTTGAAAAGTTCCCTAATATGGGAAAGGAAATACTTAATCAAGTCCAGGATGCACAGAGAGTCCCATATAGGATAAATCCAAGGAGAGACACGCCAAGACACATATTAATCAAACTGTCAAAAATTAAACACAAAAAAAACCATATTAAAAGCAGCAAGGGAAAAACAACACACACAACACACAAGGGAATCCACATAAGGTTAACAGCTGATCTTTCAGCAGAAACTCTGCAAGCCAGAAGGGACTGGCAGGACATATTTAAAGTGATGAAGGAGAAAAACCTACAACCAAGATTACTCTACCCAGCAAGGATCTCATTCAGGTTTGATGGAGAAATTAAAACCTTTACAGACAAGCAAAAGCTGAGAGGGTTCAGCACCACCAAACCAGCTTTACAACAAATGCTAAAGGAACTTCTCTAGGCAAGAAACACAAGAGAGGGCCTCCCTGGTGGCGCAAGTGGTTGGGAGTCCGCCTGCCGATGCAGGGGATACGGGTTCGTGCCCCGGTCTGGGAGGATCCCATATGCCGCGGAGCGGCTGGGCCCGTGGGCCATGGCCGCTGAGACTGCGCGCCCGGAGCCTGCGCGTCCGGAGCCTGCGCGTCCGGAGCCTGCGCTCCGCAACGGGGGAGGCCACAACAGTGAGAGGCCCGCATACCGCAAAAAAAAAAAAAAAAAAAGAAACACAAGAGAAGGAAAAGACCTATAATAACAAACCCAAAACAATTAAGGAAATGGGAATAGGAACATACATATTGATAATTACCTTAAATGTAAATGGATTAAATGCTCCCACCAAAAGACACAGACTGGCTGAATGGATACAAAAACAAGACCCATATATATGCTGTCTACAAGAGACCCACTTCAGACCTAGAGACACATACAGACTGAAAGTGAGGGGATGAAAAAAGATATTCCATGCAAATGGAAACCCATAGAAAGCTGGAGTAGAAATTCTCGTATCAGACAAAATAGACTTTAAAATAAAGACTATTAGAAGAGACAAAGAAGAACACTACATAATGATCAAGGGATCAATCCAAGAAGAAGATATAACAATTGTAAATATTTATGCACCCAACATAGGAGCACCTCAATACATATGGCAAATATTAACAGCCATAAAAGGGGAAATCGACAGTAACACATTCATAATAGGGGACATTAACACCCCACTTTCAGCAATGGATAGATCATACAAAATGAAAATAAAAAGGAAACACAAGCTTTAAATGATACATTAAACAAGATGGACTTAATTGATATTTATAGGAAATTCCATATCCAAAAACAACAGAATACACATGTTTCTCAAGTGCTCATGGAACATTCTCCAGGATACATCATATCTTGGGTCACAAATCAAGCCTCAGTGAATTTAAGAAAACTGAAATTGTATCAAGTATCTTTTGTGACCACAGTGCCATGAGACTAGATATCAATTACAGGAAAAGATCTGTAAAAAATACAAACACGTGGAGGCTAAACAATACACTACTTAATAACGAAGTGATCACTGAAAAAATCAAAGAGGAAATCAAAAAATACCTAGAAACAAATGACAATGGAGACACGATGACCCAAAACCTATGGGATGCAACAAAAGCAGTTCTAAGAGGGAAGTGTACAGCAATACAATCCTACCTAAAGAAACAGGAAACATCTTGAATAAACAACCTAAACTTGCACCTAAAGCAATTAGAGAAAGAAGAACAAAAATACCCCAAAGTTAGCAGAAGGAAAGAAATCATAAAAATCAGATCAGAAATAAATGAAAGAGAAAGGAAGGAAACGATAGCAAAGATCAATAAAACTAAAAGCTCTTTCTTTGACATATAAACAAAATTGATAAACCATTAGCAAGACTCATCAAGAAAAAAAAGAAGACTCAAATCAATAGAATTAGAAATGAAAAAGGAGAAGTAACAACTGACACTGCAGAAATACAAAAGATCATGAGAGATTACTACAAGCAACTCTATGCCAATAAAATGGACAACCTGGAAGAAATGGACAAATTCTTAGAAATGCACAACCTGCCAAGACTGACTCAGGAAGAAATACAAAATATGAACAGACCAATCACAAGCACTGAAATTGAAACTGTGATTAAAAATCTTCCAACAAACAAAAGCCCAGGACCAGATGGCTTCACAGGCGAATTCTATCAAACATTTAGAGAAGAGCTAACACCTATCCTTCTCAAACTCTTCCAAAATATAGCAGAGGGAGGAACACTCCCAAACTCATTCTACGAGGCCACCATCACCCTGATACCAAAACCAGACAAGGATGTCACAAAGAAAGAAAATTACAGGCCAATATCACTGATAAACATAGATGCAAAAATCCTCAACAAAATACTAGTAAACAGAATCCAACAGCACATTAAAAGGATCATACACCATGATCAAGTGGGGTTTATTCCAGAAATGCAAGGATTCTTCAATATACTGAAATCAATCAACGCGATACACCATATTAACAAATTGAAGGAGAAAAACCATATGGTCATCACAATAGATGCAGAGAAAATCTTTCAACAAAATTCAACACCCATTTATGATAAAAACTCTCCAGAAAGTAGGCATAGAGGGAACTTTCCTCAACATAATAAAGGCCATATATGACAAACCTACAGCCAACATCATCCTCAATGGTGAAAAACTGAAACCATTTCCACTAAGATCAGGAACAAGACAAGCTTGCCCACTCTCACCACTATTATTCAACATAGTTTTGGAAGTTTTAGTCACAGCATTCAGAGAAGAAAAGGAAATAAAAGGAATCCAAATCAGAAAAGAAGAAGTAAAGCTGTTACTGTTTGCATATGACATGATACTATACATAGAGAATCCTAAAGATGCTACCAGAAAACTACTAGAGCTAATCAATGAATTTGGTAAAGTAGCAGGATACAAAATTAATGCACAGAAATCTCTGGCAACCTATACACTAATGATGAAAAATCTGAAAGTGAAATCAAGAAAACACTCCCATTTACCATTGCAACAAAAAGAATAAAATATCTAGCAATAAGGAGACAAAAGACCTGTATGCAGAAACTTATAAGACACTGATGAAAGAAATTAAAGATGATACAAATAGATGGAGAGATGTACCATGTTCTTGAATTGGAAGAATCAACATTGTGAAAATGACTCTACTACCCAAAGCAATCTACAGATTCAATGCAATCCCTATCAAACTACCACTGGCATTTTTCACAGAACTAAACAAAAAATTTCACAATTTGTATGGAAACACAAAAGACCCCTAATAGCCAAAGCAATCTTGAGAATGAAAAATGAAGCTGGAGGAATCAGGCTCCCTGACTTCAGACTATACTACAAAGCTACAGTAATCAAGACAGTATGGTACTGGCACAAAAACAGAAATATAGACCAATGGAATAGGACAGAAAGCCCAGAGATAAACCCACACACATATGGTCTCCTTATCTTTGATAAAGGAGGCAGGAATGTACAGTGGAGAAAGGACAGCCTCTTTAGTTAGTGGTGCTGGGAAAACTGGACAGAGACATTTAAAAGTATGAGATTAGATTACTCCATAACACCATACACAAAAATAAGCTCAAAATGGATTAAAGACCTAAATGTAAGGCCAGAAACTATCAAACTCTTAGAGGAAAACATAGGCAGAACACTCTATGACATAAATCACAGCAAGATCCTTTTTGACCCACCTCCTAGAGAAATGGAAATAAAAACAAAAATAAACAAATGGGACCTAATGAAAGTTCAATGCTTTTCCACAGCAAAGGAAACCATAAACAAGACCAAAAGACAACCCTCAGAATGGGAGAAAATATTTGCAAATGAAGCACTGACAAAGGATTAATCTCCAAAATTTACAAGCAGCTCATGCAGCTCAATAACAAAAAAAAAAAAACAACCCAATCCAAAAATGGGCAGAAGAGCTAAATAGACATTTCTCCAAAGAAGATACACAGACTGCCAACAAACACATGAAAGAATGCTCAACATCATTAATCATTAGAGAAATGCAAATCAAAACTACAATGAGATATCATCTCACACTGGTCAGAATGGCCATCATCAAAAAATCTAGAAACAATAAATGCTGGAGAGGGTGTGGAGAAAAGGGAACACTCTTGCACTGCTGTTGGGAATGTGAATTGGTCCAGCCACTATGGAGAACAGTATGGAGGTTCCTTAAAAAACTACAAATAGAACCACCATATGACCCAGCAATCCCACTCTTGGGCATATACCCTGAGAAAACCGTAATTTTAAAAAGAGTCACGTGGGCTTCCCTGGTGGCGCAGTGGTTGAGAGCCCACCTGCCAATGCAGGGGACACGGGTTCGTGCCCCGGTCCAGGAAGATCCCACATGCCGCGGAGCAGCTGGGCCCGTGAGCCATGGCCACTGAGCTTGCATGTCCGTAGCCTGTGCTCCACAACAGGAGAGGCCACAACAGTGAGAGGCCCGTGTACTGCAAAAAAACAACAAACAAAAAAAAAAGAGTCATATACCAAAATGTTAATTGCAGCTCTATTTACAATAGCCAGGAGATGGAAACAACCTAAGTGTCCATCATCGGATGAATGGATAAAGAAGATGTGGCACATATATACAATGGAATATTACTCAGCCATAAAAAGTAACGAAATTGAGCTATTTGTAATGAGGTGGACAGACCTAGAGTCTGTCATACAGAGTGAAGTGAGTCAGAGAGAGAAAGACAAATACCGTATGCTAACACATATATATGGAATTTAAGAAAAAAAATATCATGAAGAACCTAGGGGTAAGACAGGAGTAAAGACACAGACCTACTAGAGAATGGACTTGAGGATACGGGGAGGGGGAAGGGTAAGCTGTGACAAAGCGAGAGAGTGGCATGGACATATATACACTACCAAACGTAAAACAGATAGCAAGTGGGAAGCAGCTGCATAGCACAGGGAGATCAGCTTGGTGCTTTGTGACCACCTAGAGGGGTGGGATAGGGAGGGTGGGAGGGAGGGAGACACAAGAGGGAAGAGATATAGGAACATATGTATATGTATAACTGATTCACTTTGTTATAAAGCAGAAACTAACACACCATTGTAAAGCAATTATACTCCAATAAAGATGTAAATAAATAAATAAATTAGCATTTAGTTGAGTAATTTTTTTTAATTTTAATGTCATAACCACCTAAGAAATAAATAAAAATGAAGGTAAAGAGCAGAAATAAATGAACCAGAAAAAGAGAAGATCAATAAAATTTTAAAATTCAGGATCTGGTTCTTGGAGTAAGGAGGACAATAGATATTTTCTGACAAAACAAATCACAAAGAGGAAAGTCTTAGTAATATACGTAGATCATTTTTAAAAAGTTTAGAATTCTTCAGAAGTATCTTATTGAAATTTGTGGTTGGCTTAATGGCTTCCAGACCCCCATGTCTTCTACAACATGACAATTTTGCTAAAGCTGAAAAAAATACAATGTCCTTTCATGTGTGTTTTAAAAAGAAGAAATAAAACTGATTTCTTTTTAAGGGTATACCCCATATCAGATTTTAATTTTGATTAAAATCTGTCTATATTTAGTAAATATCCCCAAAGATCTATATCTCAAAGCCCTGAGGTTTATAGCTGTAAGTGATGGACTGCCTGTGACAATGGGTACAAATTCCAGTGAAGGTTTAACTATGCTAAAATTTTTATGACAATTGTAGTAATTTTGTTATGAAGTAGGCTAGATTTTTAGTGGCTAACCTCTAAACCTGTTTTCTCATAATTCCTGTTATTTTTTAGTGCACCATTGTGCAGAATGAGAGATTTTTCAGGAACACACATATTGCATTAAATCAAAAATGTGTGTGTGTGTGTGTGTATATATATATATATATATGAATTTAGTAGATAATAAAGGAATTATATAAACCAACAGAAAAAAGTATGGACTGTAAAAAATAATAATAATGTTAAAAGTAGCTAGCAAGTTTTGGTGGAAAAACAAGTCAAATACTTATCTTAGATCAAAGAAATTTCTAAATAATTAAGTATAAAAAATTAAAATACAAGAAAATTTAAAAATAGATAAATAATACTGGAGTGGGGTGGAATTTCTAAACACAGAAGCCATGAAAGAAGTCACAAAGTAAAAAATTAAGACACTTGATCAAAAAAATTTTCTATATTTTTGTTGGTCAAAAACATTTTTTAAAGTAACAACGACAAAAACCCTGAGAAACATTTACAAAGGGTGGATATCCTTTATTAACTCAAGAATAAGAGAGAACAAAAACTCTACCAAAATAACTTTTAAAGGTAAAGTGGGGCTTCCCTGGTGGCGCAGTGGTTGAGAGTTCGCCTGCCGATGCAGGGGACACGGGTTCGTGCCCCGATCCCGGAAGATCCCACATGCCGCGGAGCGGCTGGGCCCGCGAGCCATGGCCGCGGAGCCTGTGTGTCCGGAGCCTGTGCTCCACAACGGGAGAGGCCACAGCAGTGAGAGGCCCGCGTACAGCAAAAAAAAAAAAAAGGTAAAGTGAAAAAAGGGCTATATAACAGCAGAGAGAAGAATGTTTTTAAGGGACAAGAAATTAATATGTACTAACACATTTGAAAATCTTAACGAAGTGGACTTTTCCAAACAAAAATCATCTCAAGAAAAAGTAGAAAACTTGAATAGACTAATATCCATGGGATACATTGTTTTTTCAATATGCTTGTTGAATGATTTCATTTCTAAAAGGGTTTATTAGTAAATTCTCTCGAACTTTCAAGAAACAGATACTAACTTTTGCAGAGAATATGAAAAGATGAAAAGAGATCTAACTTAGTTCTCGGTACCAGCTAACTGATATCAAAACTTGGCCAATTAGCCTCAGGGAACCTTGTTTCTAAGGGACTCTCCCTCATAAGGGACCACACTGTGCTCTCCAAAATACCCGCGCACGTGGTTGGTTCCCAGGCAGCCTCAGGCTCTGATGGACACATGTACCAGGGAGCCTGGTGCTTGACTTCCTGTCAAGTCCTCTCTTGCCAACAGAAAGAAACACTCAGCCTCACGTACTAAGGCTGAGTGCATTCTCAAGACAACTTTGGAAGGAAAGGCTGGTACATGGAAGGGAAAACAAAAGCCCCCTGGCCCTACACTCAAGCCTTCCATCAGAAAGTTGTCTGTATGCAAATGAACACATCTACAGAACAGAAACAGACTCACAGATACAGAGAACAGGCTTATGGTTGCCAAGGCTGGGGTTGTCGGGGGGTAGAGGCATTGGGAGGGAAGGATAGGGAGTTTGGGATTAGCAGATGCAAACTATTATATATAGGATGGATAAACAAGGTCCTACTGTATAGCACAGGGAACTATATTCAATACCCTGTGATAAACCATAATGGTAAAAGAATATATATATGTATATATTTTGCCATACAGCAGATATTAACACAACATTGTAAATCGACGACATTCAATAAAAAAATTTTTTTAATTTGTCTACAGAAATTTCACTCCTAGGAATATACTTACAGAAATGCATACCTATGTTCACCATGAAACATGTACAGCAATGTTCAGAGCAACACTACCTATACTTGCCAAAAACTGTATAAAATTCATGTGTCCATCTCTAGCAGACAGGGCTAGAACCAGAGCTAAGTAAGTGAAGCACTCACCTCAGGAGCAAAATTTAAATGGTGCCCAAAAATCTAATACTCAAGATAAATAATATTTTAATGCAATGGCTTTTTTCAATCAAAAGTAATGCAAAAACTCCATGATGAACAAAATATCAAATTTTTAAATAAAAGCAGGATCAGTATTACTGATTTTTCCTCAGCCTCCAGAATGGCTTGGCACAGAAATGACAGTAGAATGGACAAATAAATTATGCTGTACGCAATGAGAATAAATGAACTACAACTACAACAATAGCACAGATGAATCTCACAGATATAATGTTAAGCAAAACAAGCTAGACACTAAAGTGTAGGCACTGGTGATTCAAAAACAGGCAAAGTTCTTGTTCAAAAGTAGGTGAAACTAATCTAGGATATTAAAAATCAGGATAGTGATTTCCCTTGGAAGGGGGCATGGGAGGGGGAGGAGTGTTCTGTAACTCTAGGAATATTCTATTTCTTGATCTGTATGTTCCATGGATTTTCAACTTTGGAAGAATCCATCAACCAGCTTATTTATGATTTGTGTACTTGTTATGTGTGCTAAAAAAATTTTAGGAGTTGTCTTACTCTAGAACTAGAGATTATCATACTAAGTAAAGTAAGTCAAAGACAAATATCATATGATATCACTTATATGTGAAATCTTAAAAAATGATACACATGAACTTATTTACAAAACAGAAGCAGACTCACAGACATAGAAAACAAACTTAGGGTTACCAAAGGGTAAATAGGGGGAGAGATAAATTAGGAGTTTGAGATTAATTTATACACACTACTATATTTGGGATTAACAGATACATACTATTACAGATAAAACAGATAAACAACGAGGACTGCCTGTGTAGCACAGGGAACTGTATTCAATATCTGGTAATAACTTATAATGGAAAAGAATCTGAAAAAGAATATAGATATACATATATGTATGTATGTGTGTGTATATATATATATATATACACACATATATATGTATAACTGAATCACTTTGCCGTACACCTGAAACATTGTAAATCACCTATAATTCAATTTTTTTTTTTTTTAATGGCTGCGTTGGATCTTCGTTGCTGCACGGGCTTTCTCTAGTTGCGGCAAGCAGGGGCTACTCTTCGTTTCAGTACGCGGGCTTCTCATTATAGTGGCTTCTCGTTGCGGAGCACAGGCTCTTGGTGCACGGGCTTCAGTAGCTGTGGCACACGGGCTCAGTAGTTGTGGCTCACGGGCTCTAGAGCGCAGGCTCAGTAGTTGTGGCACACAGGCTTAGTTGCTCTATGGCATGTGGGATATTCCCGGACCAGGGCTCGAACCCGTGTCCCCTGCCTTGGCAGAGGCTTCTTAACCACTGCACCAGCAGGGAAGTCTCTATAATTCAATTTTTTAAATGTGTGGGAAAAAAGAAAAGTATTACAGAAGTAAAAAATAAAATCGAAAAAAGAATTCCCCTACTTAGAAGTGAAAATATATACCAGCGACTTCAAGATGAGATGAGCCCCCAGAGGAGGAGAAAGCAAAGCCAGCAGCACTGTGGGAGGTGGCTTTCAGGGCACTGCTTTATTTCTGGGCCTCTACCCCTGACTAACCTTACGGCCAAAAGAAGCAAAGTGAAATCTTCATTAGCAAGCATGGCTAGCACCAATGTGAACACCATGTGTTCTACCCATTCAGAACATTCGGCTGACAGGAGTTAACCCTCCCGTGGGCACAATTCACCAAGGATTAAGTACGATTGCTGCTTGCTCAGATTTTTCTGGGGATAGGACAGGATAGCCCAGATTTCATCCAAATCCCAGAGGAACCTTTCCTCTAGAAACCGGACCCTGCCACATCAGACATGACAGGACTTCCAAGCAGGGACCAAGGCAATCGTCCAGGAGACTGGCAGCCACTGGCCAGCTCTGCCAATACCTCCATGGGGCTGTCAGCATGACTAGCACAGAAGTGACAAGCTTTCTACAGCCTACCGCAGAAGCCATACATTGTATGGGGGGCAGAAGTCACCAGACGCTTGGGAGGGCTATTTTAAAACCCCAAGTGGGACCAAACATCGTCAATTGTGGCCTAATTCCTAAATGGGAGCAGAGTCTGTCCTGGCTACCAATGGTACCCAGCCTCACTGCCAAGCCTGCAAAGGCTTTTCAGTGGGAAGAATAGGCCACTTTGGATTTGGACGGCCCCTGAGAAGGCGAAGGCAATGAACAAACAGAACGGTCAGCTGCTCTTTTCCTGGGTGTCCAGGAAATGCTAACAATGCCATCACCAAGCTCCTTGAAAGGCAAATGATCACCCAGGCACCTCCTTCTTGAATTCAGGCCTGGGGCTGAGGCCTACTAGACAGTAGTCAACTTGCTCATTCCTGCTTCCAAAGCAGTTCCAAAAGCAGCTGGGGGCTACAACATGGATAGACCTTGAAGACATTATGCTAAGTGAAATAAGACAGTCACAACAGCACATATACCATATGATTCCACTTACACGAGGTACCTAGAGTAGTCAGAATCATAGGGACAGAAAGTAGAACGGTGATTGCCAGGGTCTGGGATTATTGTTTAACGGGTATGGATTTTCAGTTTGGGAAGATGAAGAAAGCTCTGGAGATGGATGGTGGTGATGGTTGAACACCCATGTAAAAGTACTTAATGCCCCTGAACCATATGCTTAAAAATGGTTATCTCTTACGTTATGCATATTTTACCACATTAAAATAAAAGCTGCTGGGGAAAACTCAAGTTCTCAACCATATCCCCATGCTGTGAACTCATCATGTCCTCCATCAGCTCTGCCCCTTGGGCTGTGTCCTAACCTTACTGTGTCCTTACCAATAAGCTCAGCTCTAGGATTTCCAGAATGTATATTGGGCTAATAAGGTCCTTTCTCCCTCACACTTCCCCCAGCCTACCTCCTCATCACATACTTCCCAGAGAAGTGAATTTCAATAGAATTCTATCAAAGGATTGCTGTAAAATATTAAAGAAATAGTTCAAGAGACAATCCTGCACAAGATGGCAGGAAGAACGGAGGAAGGTAGATGGCCAACCCTGGATAATACAGCCAATGTAGTTTTCTGCAGAATTCCTTATTCCACTACTTCCTTCTTTCAGCCTTTTCCTCACCAGATACTTCTTCCACAAACTTAGCCCCAGGTCTCCTGCTCAAATAAAAATCCTTTCTCAGGAAAGGAAGCCAAAACTCAATCTCATGGAGGTATAAAGTAAAAGTTTTAACTTCTTAACTCTAGCAAGGGTATCAGATTTTATCTACCTATGAACATGGGCTTGGGTAAAATCTGACTGTGAGATTTCATGGAGTAAATAAGAGCAGAAGGTGCATGGAGGTCTTCAGATACTCCTGAAGGAGTATTCAAAGTTGTCTATTTCTGGGCTTCCCTAGTGGTGCAGTGGTTGAGAGTCTGCCTGCCGATGCAGGGGACATGGGTTCGTGCCCCGGTCCGGGAAGATCCCACATGCCGCGGAGCGGCTGGGCCCGTGAGCCATGGCCGCTGAGCCTGCACGTCCGGAGCCTGTGCTCCACAACGGGAGAGGCCACAGCAGTGAGAAGCCCGAGTACCGCAAAAAAAAAAAAAAAAAAAAAAAAGGTGTCTACTTCTCATCAATTACAGACAGTCAAGCTTTCCATCTGCAAAGATTTATCTCTATTAGGTCCCACTCATAGATTCTCAAGCACATGGAAAAATAGAAAGTCAGGAATTCTAGGAAAATAAATATAATTGCTATGTTTTTAGCATTTGCTATATAAGATATCTTATTCTATTTAATCCTTCCTTATACCTGTCTTATGAGGAAGAATATTATTATTCACATTTGACAAATATGGAAAGTGAGACACTAAAAGAGAAAGCAATTGCCTATTTTTTAATGTCTATTTAAACACAAGTAGTCATGGAGGGCTTTTTTTGTTTTTTCTGTTATTCCTTTCTCCACATTTCCCTTTCTTTCCATTTACAGCTCCTTCTCTTGGACCCTGAATACCAGCACCCCCAGGCATTAGAGTATAGAAGACAAAAGCACAGTCTGTAGTCACAGTCCTGTGTTTGAATTCACCACTTACTAGTTGAACGTGTGTGTGTGTGTGTGTGTGTGTGTGTGTGTGTGTTTGCAACATCAAATCATGTGTCTGAGAGAGCATGTGTGAAAATCAACTCTAATAAACATCCCTTATGTAACATAATTAGTGGTCTTTAGAATAAAAATCTTTGAAAAACGTCTGAAAATATAAATTAGAACTAGGCACTGGGAACACATTCTATCTGTTTAGATCTGCATCAAAGAAAATATTTTTGCAGTCCAGATTGTATCAACTCCTCTAACATTCAGCAATGAATATACGTCAAGCACTGCTATGGGAGAGGAGATACAAAAATGAACAAGACCCCGTCCTCATCCTCAAGTAATTCACAGTCCAGTAAGGATACACACAAGCAGACAAGCAAATGAGCAGCATGATAAGCTATAACACAAAGATGGACATAATGCAATGGGGTCACAACAAAGAGGGTGCCTGGATACGAAGAGGAACACTCCAAGGAACAAAAGGGGGAAATCATCCCAGGCAGAAGGGAAGAGCACGTGCTAGGACGCAGGGGGCTGAGTGAATGTGTCACTCTCTGGTAGCTACAGGCGGTGCACAGCTGGACAACAGGTGTGGGTGAGGCTGGGGACAGGACTGGTCGGGTAGGCCAGGCAGCCTAGAAGCCTTGTCAATCTCTAAGGAGTTTGGATTTCACCCTATAGGCAACAAGAAGCCATTAAGGGTTTTCAAGGCGCAGTAACGTAATGCAAAGTTCACATCACAAAGATCCCTTAGGCTGTCGTGTGGGAACAGGACTCAGGGAGCCAGGTGACTCATGAGAGCTCCTGCCGTTCTTCAAGTGAGAGAGGATTAGGCACTGAACACAGATTCAAGAGACTTTGTCAACGAGACTGGACAGAATTTGGTGAAGGGGAGGGGTGTCAAGGAAGAAAGTACTAAAAATCATTCCAATATTTTAGGCTTATATACCAGAACAGTAGCCAACCACCCAGCAAAGGGAGGGACCCACTTCCTGCAGTGAGCACAAGAGCACATCATGGATGCACATGGATAATCTAAAGCCCCACGAATGCCAGTCTACAAAGTTAGGGAGCCCCACGAATGTAACCCTTAATTCCTGCGATCAGCTCCGTCTCCTTGCTACAGCTCCCATTCTGCTCACAAAGGCTCAGTGTATGGAAAGGCCTTCATGAAAGCCGGTCCTTCTAAACACCCTGCTGTCTGTGCCCAACCCTCAATGTACAAGAGCAGACTGTCCCCAACTCACTTGTGTGTGCTGCACAGAATCCTTTTCTTTGGTTTGCAAAGATATAATTTCAAACAGCTTATCATCATGGAGCAGCTTACCTCTATTTTTTAAACCACAATGAAAGCAACTGGGCCTCTAAAGACCCTTGAAACCCATATATGTCCTTAATTGATCCATAGTTCTCAGGGCTGCCAGGCAGTCCACCTGGGTCAGCTGAAACACATCCACATGTGGCTTGCCTGCCCCAACCCAAGCCATGCAGTCAGCCAACTCTGTCAGTGATACCCTCCGAGCTCAAGTATCTGCAACTAACTGCCTGCAGGTCACAACCAGAGAGTACACATTTATTCCTGCTACCAGAGGGAAGATTTAGTTTTATTAATTTTCCATTACAGCCTTTACTCTAATAAAGATGTACACACATATTAGCCACCAAAATGTTCATCAAATCATCCTTCGTAAGAGGGAAAAGTTGCAAAGCATCAGAATTTCCAACAACAGGTTACGAAGAAATTACTGTCTATCTCTATCATGGAATAGTATGTAACTCCTAAAAACGCTCCTCCATAAGAGGATCTATGGGTATGACAAGATGCTCACTACAGAATGCTTTCTAGAACATCAGCTCCATGAGGGCAAGAGATTTGTTTTGTTCATCAATGTACCCCCAGTGCCTAGGACAGGACCAGGCATGTGACAGTAAGTCTTTATCTGTTGACTGAATCAGTATAAGAAGTAGGAAAAGAGGATGCCAGAGTCTGGTTCTATTTCTGTAAAAAGAAACACACACACCACACACACACACACACCACACACACACACACACAGAAAAGGATCTGGAAGGATATACATCAAAATGTTACCAGTAGCTTTCCCTGGAAGGGTGGGCTTTTGTATAGTCTTGTTTTATCTCTTTTTTTCTGCTCACAGTTCAAGATGCTATTGTAACAAGAGCCAAAACAAAAAAGAAATTATTTTGGTGGTGGGGGAGGGGGGCAGAATCCCATAACAAACTCAGCTCTTGTTCCTCAGTTCACATATGAACTCACTGCCCTTTACATGCCAGAATAACCTTACACTAACCTAATCGTATGTGTAACCCAGAGCACTAATTTGCACAAACACGGAACAGTCCCTCCTGGCTCACATCTGACTTGACCCCTTGGCTTTAACCTTATTATCAGCCTGGGTGCCATGCAGGACCCTCAGGATCCCATCACTCTTGATAGAGCCTCATCCTAGTCCCCCATGACTGAGCTCGGTGAGAGTTTTTCCAATTCCTCCCAAACCGAAAAAGGACATTTTACTACTCTCTTCATATAAACAGACTGCCCATGTTTGCAGGGCAATTCTCCTCTCCTTACTATACCAAACATGAGAGTATGAACACTTTTCACCCAGTTTCTCTAAAGGCAGTTAAAAAAGCACCCAAAGATATCACCTGCTGGGGCTTCATCCCAATTAAATTACAACTGCCCTGGAGAAAAACAGGGCAAGCAAAAACAGTCAAACTTTGTGAAATCAGCTTGCATGAAGTTGCCCTGGTACCAGAGCTGGTGTGTATAATCCTCTCCTGGCTGAGCTAATTGGCTTAGCTCACTGATGACGTTATAGCCTCAGAAGCCATTCTCTGATTACAAGAATGAAAGTTGCCAAATGATCTTCAACCACAGCACCGACGGGCCCAGGGCCACCAGAAGAATATTTGGGGAAAGAGCTATTTTAAACAAATGCTCCTGTGGGTATAAGGATACTTTTCTGTCTAGACTCCTGGTAACACCTGTTGCTCACTCATCCTGCCCCCGTCTACCGTCCCCTTGACAGCAATGTGGCCAAGGCAAACCATGGCCACCTGACAGAGCCCAGAGATGCAGCCACGTGAACAGCAGTCCCTGGCAGCCCAGGCATCGCATGCTCTGGTGCAGCCTGTCAGGCCCAGACAGCTCTGCTGCCAGGTGTCAAGAAGACACCTTCCCTTCTTCTTGTGGGAAGACAGTAGGCTGGTTAAGCCAATAGTTTAAACTTTCAGATGGCCAGGGAAAGGAGTCTTCTTCCTGAGTGTATTAACAGATTTGGATCTGGCATGCAGATCAGCATCAAGCAAGTAGAAGGAGAGGATGGCAGAATCCTTGTCCACTCCAATCCAATCCTCTATACCTAATCATCCCCAATAAGTGGTTGTCTAGCTTACTCTTAAATCCTTATGGTGACAGGAAACTCACTACCTTATGAAATAGCTCATTTTATTGGGAAGAGTCTTCCTTATACTGAGCTGATCCCTTCCTATAACCTTTGCTCCCTTCATTACATGTTAGAAAGTTACATAGAAAGAATCTCATACCTCTCTCATGCAATTCAAATCAACATAGATTTCTGTGTTAGGCATATAAAATGGTTCAGATACATAGGGGTAAGTGAGTGCTGGAACCCTGGGGGAATTTGCCAGTTCCTGGCAGATTAGAGCCCTAGAGACAACAGACTAAGCCTAGGCTTGGGCAGAGTTGGAGGTCAGATAGGAGACCACTGCATAAAGCTAGGATTCCCAAAGGACCATCCTCAGAGGAAAGAAGAAATAGTGCCATACCAAAAGTCTATAAAGACACTGTCTGAGTCAAACTAGATTCCAGATGGAACAGGAAAAAAAAAATATTTCCCTATAAATCCCTAAACACAAGTTCACATTCTCTGAGGTAAAATTCACACTATACATGTAAACTTAAAAAATCAAGTTGAAATCTTCATTTTAATAGTCCTGTGTTGGTCATGCAAAAGCAAAGTAAACTTTCTCTACAGGCAAACACTTAAAACTCAAGCCTCAGGAATTCTCAGGAATTTTCACAGATGAAGTTTCCAGTAACATCAGCTCAAAATTCTAAAATTACCAGGCACACAGGGAAACAAGCTACCATGATCAAGACTGAGAAGCAAGAAGAAATTGCTGAATCAGAACGACAGGCTACAGATATTATCATTATCAGATACAGAATGTGAAATAAGAGCATTTAATGTGTTTAAAGGAATTATTTAACCTTAGAGGATTTAATTTTTGAGAGCTTTTTCCTATTTAAAGGGAAAAAAAGCTTATCAAAATTAACAATTCAGATTGGAAAAAATGCCAAAATAGAACTCCTAGAAATAAAAAAAACACAAGAATTGAAAGTGTAAACTCAGCTGATGAGTTTAACCATATAAAACTGGAGAGAGTGAGTAAACTGAAAAATAGATTTGAAAACAATACACAAACTACAGTATGGCAAAATCCACAGATTCAGGAAGCAATATAAACCTCAAAAAAGATAAGAAAGAAAAAGGAAAAAAAAAAAACCTACACCCATTGTAGTGAAACTACAAACATCAAAAGCAAACAGACCTTTAAATCAACCAGAGAGAAAAAAACAGATTACCAATAAATAATTTAAATTGGACTGACAGTAAAACTAGACTGACAGCTGATTTCTCAATCACAGAAATGTAAGCTGGAACCCAATAAGATGGTAAGCTTAGAGTGCTAAGAGAAAATAAATCTCAACCTACTATTCTCCACCTAATGAAATTCACTTTTAAGACTGAGAGTGACATATACACACTGCTATACACAAAACAGATAATAAAGTCTTACTGTATAGCACAGGGAACTCTACTCAATACTCTGGAATGACCTATATGGAAAAAGAGTCTAAAAAAGAGTGGATATGTGAATATGTATAATTGATTCACTTTGCTATACAGCAGAAACTAACACAACATTGTAAATCAACTATATTTCAATAAAAATTTTTTTAAAAAGACTGAAAGTGAAAGATAATTTTAAATAAATCAAAACTAAGAGAACATGTTACTAACAGAAACTCATTAAAGAAACTCACTAAAGGACTTCCCTGGTGGCACAGTGGTTAAGAATCTGCCTGCCGGGGGTTAGGAATGCAGGGGACAAGGGTTCGAGCCCTGGTCCAGGAAGATCCCACAAGCCGGGGAGCAATTAAGCCCGTAAGCCACAACTACTGAGCCTGCACGCTAGAGCCCAGGAGCCACAACTACTGAGCCTGCGTGAGACAACTACTGAAGCCCACGCACCTACAGCCTGTCCAGGCTCCGCAACAAAGAGAAGCAACCGCAATGAGAAGCCCACGCACTGCAACAAAGAGTAGCCCCCGCTCGCCACAACTAGAGAAAGTCTGCACAAAGCAATAAAGACCCAATGAAGCCAAAAACAAACAAACAAATAAATAAATAAAACTGTCTAAAGAACTAAAGAAATATTCAAAAAAGAATGTATTTAAGAAAGAAAATGATCCTAGAAAGTAGATCTTAGATGCAAGAAGGACTGGAGAACAAAGTAAATGGGTAACGGGGTAAACATAAATAAACATTGACTATATAAATAGTAACAATTATGATCATTTGAGGGGCTAAAAGATCAATGTAGAATTAAACCAATAAGTCATGACAACAGTAAGTTCTAACTAAAGGAAAAAAAAAAGAAGACTGAAGCTAAGGCATTTGATTTCTTGTACAGAAGGAGAATAAAATATTAACTATCTTTAGACATTGCTAAATTAAATGTATCTATTAAAATTTAGGGTAAGCATTAAAACAATTTAAACAGAGTATATCATTTCCAAACTACTATAGAAAAACTGGGCAACTGGTGTTGATCAATAAAAAACAAAAGGCAAACAGCAATCAGAGAACAAAAAGAAATAAAAGTAATCCAAATCGGAAAACAAGAAGTAAAGCTGTCACTGTTTGCAGATGACATGATACTATACATAGAGGATCCTAAAGATGCTACCAGAAAACTACTAAAGCTAATCAATGAACTTGGTAAAGTAGCAGGATACAAAATTAATGCACGGAAATCTCTGGCATTCCTACACATTAATGATGAAAAATCTGAGAGTGGACTTAAGGAAACACTCCCATTTACCATTGCAACAAAAAGAATAAAATATCTAGGAATAAACCTACCTAAGGAGACAAAAGACCTGTATGCAGAAAATTATAAGACACTGATGAAAGAAATTAAAGATGATACAAAAAGATGGAGAGATATACCATGTTCTTGGACTGGAAGAATCAACATTGTGAAAATGACTCTACTACCCAAAGCAATCTACAGATTCAATGCAATCCCTATCAAATTACCAATGGCATTTTTCACAGAACTAGAACAAAAAATTCCACAATTTGTATGGAAACACAAAAGACCCTGAATAGCCAAAGCAATCTTGAGAAAGAAAAACGGAGCTGGAGGAATCAGACTCCTTGACTTCAGACTATACTACAAAGCTACAGTAATCAAGACAGTATGGTACTGGCACAAAAACAGAAATATAGATCAATGGAACAGGATAGAAAACCCAGAGATAAACCCACGCACAAATAGTCACCTTATCTTTGATAAAGGAGGCAAGAATATACAGTGGAGAAAAGACAGCCTCTTCAATAAATGGTGCTGGAAAAACTGGACAGCTACATGTAAAAGAATGAAATTAGAACACTCCCTAACACACAAAAATAAACCCAAAATGGATTAAAGACCTAAATGTAAGGCCAGACACTATCAAACTCTTAGAGGAAAACATAGGCAGAACACTCTATGACATAAGTCACAGCAAGATCCTTTTGGACCCTCCTCCTAGAGAAATGGAAATAAAAACAAAAATAAACAAATGGGACCTAATGAAACTTAAAGCGTTTGCACAGCAAAGAAACCAAAAACAAGATGAAAAGACAACCCTCAGAATGGGAGAAAATATTTGCAAATGAAGCACTGACAAAGGATTAATCTCCAAAATTTACAAGCAGCTCATGCAGCTCAATAGCAAAAAAACAAACAACCCAATCCAAAAATGGGCAGAAGACCTAAATAGACATTTCTCTGAAGAACATATACAGACTGCCAACAAACACATGAAAGAATGCTCAACATCATTAATCATTAGAGAAATGCAAATCAAAACTACAATGATAAATATCATCTCACACTGGTCAGAATGGCCATCATCAAAAAATCTACAAACAATAAATGCTGGAGAGGGTGCGGAGAAAAGGGAACACTCTTGCACTGTTGATGGGAATGTAAATTGATACAGCCACTATGGAGAACAGTATGGAGGTTCCTTAAAAAACTAAAAATAGAACTACCATATGACCCAGCAATCCCACTACTGGGCATATACCCTGAGAAAACCATAATTCAAAGAGTCATGTACCAAAATATTCATTGCAGCTCTATTTACAATAGCCAGGACATGGAAGCAACCTAAGTGTCCATCAACAGATGAATGGATAAAGAAGATGTGGCATATACATACAGTGGAACATTACACAGCCATAAAAAGAAACGAAATTCAGTTATTTGTAGTGAGGTGGATGGACCTAGAGTCTGTCATACAGAGTGAAGTAAGTCAGAAAGAGAAAAACAAATACCACATGCTAACACATATATATGGAATCTAGAAAAAAAAAAGGTTATGAAGAACATAGGGGCAAGAAGGGAATAAAGACGCAGACCTACTAGAGAATGGACTTGAGGATTCAGGGAGGGGAAAGGGTAAGCTGGGACAAAGTGAGAGACTGGCATGGACATATATACACTACCAAACGTAAAATAGATAGCTAGTGGGAAGTAGCCACAAAGCACAGGGAGATCAGCTCGGTGCTTTGTGACTACCTAGAGGGATGGGATAGGGAGGGTGGGAGGGAGGGAGAGGCAAGAGGGAAGAGATATCGGGACATATATATATGTACAACTGATTCACTTTGTTATAAAGCAAAAAGTAACACACCATTGTAAAGCAATTATACTCCAATAAAGATGTTTTTAAATAAATAAATAAATTTTTTTAAAAACAAAAAAACAACAGAAGGCAATAAACAGGAAATAAACATTGAAAACGTGAGGAAAAAACATGAAATAAGATATAAATAAATCCAAGTCAAGGAGCAACCATGATTTAGTGTAAATAGATTAAATTCTCAGTTAAAAGTGAAGGTTGTCATTTTTTAATCCAAGTATATGCTAACCACAAAAAAACAGAAAACCATAAGAATGCAGAAACATTGAAAGTAAAAGGATGAAGTCAGCCAAGTAAATACTAAATTAACAGAGAGATTTACAAAACAGAAATAAAGTCACAGATGTAGAAAACAATCTTATTACCGGGGGTGGGATAGATTGGGAGATTGGGATTGACATATACACACTACTATATATAAAATAGATAACTAATAAGGACCTACTGTATAGCACAGGGAGCTCTACTCAATACTCTGTAATGACCTACATGTGAAAAGAATCTAAAAGAGAGTGGATATATGTATATGTATAACTGATTCACTGCTGTACAGCAGAAAGTAACACAACATTGTAAATCAACTATATTCCAATAAAAAATTTTTTAAAAAAGAAAAAAGTCACAGAAAAAGAAAGGGAGCTATCATATCTGGGAAAATACATTTTTAGGCAAAAAAGTATTACTTGGACATTAAAAGGATCATTGCAAATTGATACAAAGTTCTGTTCACTAGGATATTATAACACTTATGAACTGTATGCTGCTAAGAAGTAGGACTTCAAAAATATTGATAGAAGGCAAAAGGTGAAGGAACCATGGGAAAACTGGCAAACCCACCATCATAGAGGGAAATTTTACACATCTCTCTCAGTAACTGATAGATAAATAGATAAAGCATCACCAAGGATTGGTGGATTTTCCCACTCAACATCCATTCTAATCTCTCTGTGGTATATCTTCCTGGACTGTGGGGCTAGAAACCTAAAACTACATTTCCCAGGTTCCCTTGTATGACCCAGTTTTCCTGGGACAATCATGTCTTTGCCCATTTTCCTGGTAACTATTAACAGCACCTCCTTTTTACACTCAAAAGTGTCAGGTGTGGATAATAAATTATATAGTTACTCTATTTATATGTAAAACACCATAAAGGCAAAAGCTTTTTTCAAGCATGCTATATTGGTGACTCAAATATCAAAAACCACATTACTTTCAATGGTATGATTTTTCCAAAAAGGTGAACTCTTCTGAACGAAGCAAATTACAATCTTCTCTTGGATTTACATGATGGTGACATTTCTGGAAAGTTCAGTGTGTACTAAAAGCATGCAAAAAATCTTTAGTGCTTACATATAAAATGGAGATTGAGTCTGGGCTTAGATCATTTTCAACAGGTTTTCCACCTAAACAGAAGTTCAGAGACAATCATGCAGGATGTAAGACAATTCTTCACTGCAGGAAGCTATTCTATACATTGCAGGATATTAAGCATTTACTGTTTCTCACCCACTAAGTGCCAGTTGTGCATCCCCCAATTATTGTGACAAAATCAAAACACCCTCAACATGGTGGCTTCACCCCAGTTTAGTACCACTGAATGTAGATGATGGAGGCTATTTCAAATTACAAGTGAACATCCATCCAGAACTTGGATCACATGTCAGGGGCTCTGAGGCCTTTCCGTACATCCTGTTTTCCTGCAAGATTTTACATTTTTACATTTTGCCTCCCCTTAGACTCTGAAACAGTGGCTGGATTTACTATATCTCTATCCCAGAAGGCATTTCTAAAAATTATCTTTTTATAAAAAAACAAACTGTTCTAGAGCAGTTTTAGATTGACAGGGGAAAAAAAAAGGAAAGACAGTACAGAGTTCCCATATACCCCATACCCAGTTTCTTCTATTATTAATAACTTACATTAGTATGGTACATTTGTTACAATTAATGAACCAATGCTGATACATCATTATTAACTAAAGTCCATACTTAATTCAGATTTCCTTAGTTTTTACCTCATGTCCTCTTTCTGTTCCAGGATCCCAGCCAGGACACCTCATTACATTTAATGGTCATGTCTTCTCAGACTCCTCTAGGCTGTGATAGTTTCTCAGACTTTCCTTGGTTGTGATGACTTTGACAGCTTTGCAGAATCCCAGTCAGGTATTTTGTAGAATATTCCACAGTTAAAATGTGTCTCCTAACTAGACTGGAGTTATATGTTTTTTGGGAGGAAGATCCCAGAATTAAAGTACCATTTTCATCACATCATATCAAGGGTACCTGCTATCAACATGACTTATCACTGTTGATGTTAATCACCTGGCTCCAGGTAGTGTTGGTCAGATTTGTTCACTGTGAAATTACTACTTATTCCCCCTTTCCATACTGTGTTTTTTGGAATGCATAGCTCACACTGAAGTGTGGGGAGTTATACTCCCCCTCCTTGAGGGTAGAGTATCTGCATAAGTTACATGGAAGTTTTCAACTCTCTCCCAGTTATTTATCAATCAATTGTTTATATCATGAACTCATGGTATTTATTTTATATTTTTGGTTATGATCCAATATTATTTTATTTTTCTTGTTTTTCAGATTGTTCCAGCTTTTGCCATCGGTTCCTGTGTCCCTTTGACATACCTCGATTATTGGCACTGGGGTGAAGCGGGTGGTTTTTGGTTTTGGTTTTGGTTTTCTTGGCTGTGCCTCGGGGCTTGTGGGATCTTAGTTCCCCTACCAGGGATTGAACCTGGGCCCTCAGCAGTGAAAGCGTGGAATCTTAACCACTGGACCACCAGGGAATTCCCCGGGGTTTTTTGTTGTTGTTGTTGTTGTTGTTTTAGAGCTTCCTTACTTTCTGGCACTAGAAGATGCTCCAGGATCAACTTGTAAATATCCTGTCTCTGTGCCAGAATTAGCTATTTCTTTATTTCTTATACTGGAGAATGGTGTTAGAACCAAGATCCAGGTGCTAAGTGTACTGGTGGCTACATTGCTTCTCGGCCCTCTCAGCTGACAGAGCAAGGGAATACATGTGTGTACACTAACCCATGAATATAATCATATATATAAATAAATAGCACTACATGTAATCATCCATATTAGGCTAAACACGAGTTCATACTATCATCTCCGACTCTCTTACTATGAGAACCATTTTAACCTGCTCCCCTTGCTTATCTGTAATCCCACTCCAACAGTTAAAAAAACTGGTTCCCACCATGCACCATCCACTTACTTAATCATTTAGTTCCAGTATACATTATAGCAGTATCAGGACTGTTAATCCAGGCTCCCATGGGAAACAACTTTATTAACTAGAGTATATACAATGCTTACGGACACTTTGCTTTTAGCCCTACAGACTCTGCTCATTTCCAAACTTCCTTAGGTCCGCACCTTCTTCCTCCACCCCATTCAGTGCGTTGTTGCATACATTTGTAATACAGCTGGATTGCTCTGTCATATTTGTCACATTATCCATTCCATCCTGGAATGCCCTGACTTCCTAAACCATTTTTTAATTTGGATACATTAAGATTCACACTTTGCCCTCTAAAGTTCTATAGGTTTTGACAAATGCATTTTTTTTCTCATATACTCACCATTACAGTGTCCTACAGAACAGCTTGATCACCCTAAAAAATGCCTCATGCTTCATCCTTAAATCCCTACCCCTAAATCCCTGGCAACCACTGATCTTTTTGCCATCTTTATAATTTTGCCTTTTCTAGAATTTCATATAACTGGGATCATACAGTATGTAGCCTTTTCAGACTGACTTATCTCATTTAGCAATATACATTTAAGATTCATGCATGTCTCTTCATAACTTGCTAGTTCATTTCTTTTTATCACTGAATAATATTCCATTGTATGGATGTAACATAGTCTTTACATCCATTCACCTATTGAAGGACATTTTGGTTATTTCCATTTTTGGGTGCTTATGAAAAAAAGTTATAAATGTTCATGTGCAGGTTTGGGTAAGGGAATAAGTTTTTTAATCAGTTGGATAAATACCTACAAGATGCTTGTTAGATCATATGAAAAACTGTAATTTGGGCTTCCCTGGTGGCACAGTGGCTGAGAGTCCATCTGCTGATGCAGGGGACATGGGTTCGTGTCCCGGTCTGGGAAGATCCCACATGCCGCGGAGCGGCTGGGCCCGTGAGCCATGGCCACTGAGCCTGCGCGTCCAGAGCCTGTGCTCTGCAACGGGAGAGGCCACAACAGTGAGAGGCCCGTGTACCACAAAAAAAAAAAAAAAAAAAAAAAACTGTAATTAAATTTGTAAGAAACTGTTATTCTAGCTTCCAAAGTGGCTGAATAATTTTGCAGTGAATAAGAGTTCCTATTGCTCTGCATCCTTGTCATCAATTGGTATTGTTAGGTTTTGGGGTTTTGGCCATTCTAATAGGTGTGGAGTGGTATCTCACTGTTGTTTTAATTGACAATTCGCTAAAAACAAATGATGTTTAGCATCTTTTCATAGGCTTATTTGACCTCTATACATCTTTTTTGGTGAAGTATCTGTTCAGATCTTCCTTCCATTTTTTTAATTGGGTTGTTTTCTTATTGTTGGGTTTTTTAAGGTTTTTGTATATATTTTATACAAGTCCTTTATAAGATATGTGTTTTGCAAATATTTTCTGCCAGTCTATGGCTTGTCTTTTCATTCTTCTTAATAGCATTTTTCACAGAACAGAATTACTGACTTTAATAAAGT
Source organism: Mesoplodon densirostris (assembly GCF_025265405.1). Classification (NCBI taxonomy): domain Eukaryota; kingdom Metazoa; phylum Chordata; class Mammalia; order Artiodactyla; family Ziphiidae; genus Mesoplodon; species Mesoplodon densirostris. The sequence continues at coordinate 56,594,736 of NC_082663.1, forward strand.
TCAATTTATCAATTTTTCATGAAGTAGGCTTTTGGTGTTAGATCTAAAAACTCATAACCAGGGGCTTCCCTGGTGGTGCAGTGGTTGAGAGTCCGCCTGCCGATGCAGGGGACACGGGTTTGTGCCCCAGTCCAGGAAGATCCCACATGCCACGGAGCGGCTGGGCCCGTGAGCCATGGCCGCTGAGCCTGCGCGTCCGGAGCCTGTGCTCTGCAACGGGAGAGGCCACAACAGTGAGAGGCCTGCGTACCACAAAAAGAAAAAAGAAAAAAAACTCATAACCAAACACAAGGCCGTCTAGATTTTTCTCCCATTTTTCTTCTAGAAGTTTTATAGCTTTGTACTTTACACTTAGGTCTACGATACATTTTGAGTTAATTTTTGTGAATGGTTTAAGATCTGTGTCTAGGCTCATGTTTTTCAATATAGATACACAATTGTTCCAACATCATCTGCTGAAAACATTATCCTTTCTCCATTAAATGGCCTTTGTTCTTTTGTTAAAGGTCAGTTGACTATACTTGTGTGGGTCAATTTCTGGGCTCTCGCCTGTTCCAATGATCTATGTGTCTATTCTTCAGTATTGTGTTGGCTATTCCATATAAATTTTAGAATCAGTTTGTCAATGTTTACAAAATAACTTGCTGGGATTTTGAGATTTTTTTTGAATCTATAGATCAAGTTGGGAAAAACTATGTCTTAACAATATTAATCTTCCAATCCATCTTCCAATCCATGAATAAATGGAGAGAATCTCTCTCCATTTATTTAGATCTTTTTTTTAATGTTTTAAATACTGTTTTTTATATTTTCTGAATACAGCTCCTGTACTTATTTTGTTGGAGTTACAACAAGTGTTTAATTTTGTGCTACAGTAAATAGTATTTTTAATTTCTAATTCAAATTATTCCTACGTATATAGGAATGCAGGTAACTTCTAACAGAGTATTCTTAATTCCTCCTTCCCATCTCTTATGAAAGTGCTGTCATTCCTTTCACTTATCCATATGCTTTAATCTCCCAATACATGGTTATTATTAATGCTTTAAATAAATGGGTATCTTTCAGATCAATTAAGAATAAGACAAATAAAAGATATTATCTTTACTCCTTTTCTAACACTTTATACAGATCTGAGTTTCTGACCTATATCATTTTCCTTCTGCCTGAAGAACTTCTTTTAACATTTCCTGAAAAGAAGATCTGGTGGTCATAAATTCCTTCACTTTTTGTTTATCAGAAAATGCCTGTATTTCTTCTTCACCTTAGAAAGAAAATTTCAGCATATATAAAACTCTAGGTTGGCTGGGGTTTTCTCTCAATACTTTATACATTTCATTCTACCTTCTTCTTGCTCATGAGGTTACTCATGAGAAGTTCACTGTAATTCTTATCCTTGTTCCTCTACAAGTATAGTGTTCTTTCTTCTAGCTTCTTTCAAAATTTTCTCTTTGTCTTTGGTGTTCTGCAGTTCGGATATGATATATCAAGCAGGTATTTATTCTGAATAGTGCTTTCTGAGCTTCTTGGATCTGTTCTTTGGTGTCTGTCATTAATTTAGAAAGTCCTTGGCCATTATACTTCAAATATTTCTTCTGTTCTGGTCTCTCTTTCTTCTGCTTGTATTCCAATTAAACATATGTTACACCTTTGAAATAGTACCTACGGTTCTTGGGTGATGAGTTCTGGTCTTTGTGGGAGTTTTTTCCCATTCTTTTTTCAACTTGAATTTTAGTTGGGGAAGTTTCTATTGACCTATCTTCAACCTCAGTGATTCTTTCTTTAATTGTGTCCAGTCTACTGATGAGACATCAAAGACATTCTTCATCTCTGCTACAGTATTTTTTTTAGTTCTAGCATTTCCTTTGATTCCTCCCTAGAATTTCCATTTCTCTGCTTACATTATCCACATGTTCTTGTATACTACCTACTTTTTCTACTTTTTTCACTAGAGCTCTTAACTTATAAATCATTGCTATTATTTTAAATTCTGTATATGATAATTACAACATCTGTGTCATACCTAAGTCTGGGCCTGATGCTTAGTCTCTTCAGACTATTTTATTCTTGTCTTTGGTAAGCCTTGTGGTAAGGTATGGGAGAGAGGAAGCATTCTATAAACATATGATTATATCTCAGTTTTAGTGGACTTTAGTCTCTGGACTGTGACCTTCACAAGTGCTTCTTGTAGCTTTCTCCTGACTTAAATGAGAATGGAAGGCTAAAGGGAGCTCGAGTGGGCGGAATGTTCTTTCCCCAGTGAGATAAGGTTCTGGCATTTTCCCCTTGGAGAGTAGACCTTGGTTAGGGAACATGCTCATGGCATATCACAATGATTACTCTTCCCCTCCCCTGCCAAAGCCACAGGGAATCCCTCTTGAACCTTCACCATGAGAACCTCGTAGTGTTCCTGGAGGTGAAACCCACTGAAGTGTGAGGACCCCCTAAGACTATAGCACCAGGAGTTTCTCACTTTTGAGCTAGCTCACACTTAGCTTCCAGCAATTCATCAAAATTATCACTGTTATTACCAAAATTACCTGCAGCTTCTACTTCAGATAAGCAGATCTAAGCTGTGGCTCTTTGGATTCACTTTTCTCTCCAGATTTCAGGGTGGTGATTTGTCCTGCAACTTCATTTCTCTGACAGGCCTCAGAAAAGTCATTGGTATATAGTTTATTCCAATGTTTCTTGCAAAAACAGAAGTGGTGACTTTCAATCCAAAGACATTTCAGAGCTGACACTGAAAGTCTAAAAATTATCTATTTTAATTAGAAAAAAACTTAAACAAGATTGGCAGGATGTAGTCATTGTTAAAGCTGAGTGACAGACTCATAGATGTTCTTTATAAAATCTCTACTTGTAGAACATTTGAAAATTTTCTTAACAAAAAAAGTTTATTTTTAATAAAAATTATTGTTAAGTATCTGAAACAGGGTAGCTTTAATTAATAGGCACAGAGGAAGAAAAAATAGTCATAGTCAACAGTATTTATTGAATATCCAATATGTGCCAAGGACTGTGCTAAGATAATTAGGATACAAGGATGAAGACTACTGTTTCCTGCCCTCATGGAACTGACTGCCTTTTGGGAACAGCTAGCATTATGTAATTATGAATTAATTATTGTGCTAAGGGCTACAAAGGAGGCTTTTTTCATGGTGCTATGGAAGCAGATAATAGAGAATAAAGAATCTAACCTGGTCTGGAGGGTAAGAGGAGGTAATCTCAAAAACAATCAGAAGAGACATTGCAAGAGGAGCCCCCATGCTGGGCCTATCTTCAGGAGACCCAGCAGCCTGGATGGAAGGTATAACCTGAAGTGAGTCAGGCTGGACCTGAGGGCTGGCCTCCAAAGGTTAAACATAATAAAGATAATGTTAAAGGTAAAAAGAGTGAGAATGTTTCAGAAGAAAGCAAAATTTCCATAAGTTGGAATCCCAAGTAACCTCCTACCCCTCCTGACCACCTGAATGTAGATTGGACAACCAAGTGAGATTTTCACAATTCATTCTTGTTTCCTATAATATTAACTTTTCAATGAACCCTCCTTCCCTACCCATTCAAATTCTCTCTGGGTACCAGTAAGCTCTGGATTAACTTGTTCCTGGAGTAATCCCATAAAAGAAGGGTTGAGACTTCATGTTGGACAGAGATAAAGACAGAGGAGCTAGGCAATTAGAAAAAAAAATTGAAATTTTGGAGTTCTGCACACAGGTGTGCCATCGTTGCAACATATAAACTAATGCAAGATACATGTCTCTTGTGTGTAACATTTTATTCCCATCTGGAAAACAAAAATTATGCCACTTACCAGCTCTAGTGTGGACTATTGCTAAGCAAGTTGAACAATTATGTCTATGAAAATATTTTCTATTAATTTATTACATAGCTTAATGATAATTTATAATGGTAATTATTAAAATATAGACTGATATCAACATTTAGAGCAATGTCTAAACTTCCCAAATTATCAATTTATAATTTTTCAAATAATAGCAATTAACCATCTTTATTATTATGGCTAAATGATAATGATTTGTAATATAGTATCATATGTTTGCTCTAAATAATAAGAGAAACACTGATCTATTATGGTGAAGATAATAACACTAATAATGGAAGACTGATGATTGCTAATCACTTCATATTATTGGTATTAAAATATCCAATCATCAAAAATCGGGGACTTCCCTGTTGGTCTTGGGTTAAGACTCCACACTCCCAATGCAGGAGGCACAGGTTTGATCCCTGGTGGGGAACTAAGATCCCACACACTACAGAGCATGGCAAAAAAAAAAAAAAAAAAAAAAAAAAATCGGGTGAAATAAAACCTAGTGAAGGCGTATGGCAAAATAAGTGATCCATATTTGCCATGTATTTCAAATCAGGACTCTAGGCCAGTGGTTTGCCACACTGGCTGCCCATTAGGAAAGACAAGACTGGGGACCTTTTAAAAAATACCAATGCCCAGTACCCCCCACCTCCCCACCCCCAAGAAACTGACTTAATCAGACCAGGTGTGGCCAATTTTTTTCAAGTTCCCCAAGTGACTCTAACATGCAGCCAGAGTTGAAAACCACTGCTCTTGATGTTTGATTTTTACAACTGAGAATAAAGATCTATTTGCTCCTAGGGGCAAAATGGAATTCTGAAACCCACTTGCCCAGCCTCTGTCAATCAGTTCTGTGTATAGCAGAGGAATGAGTTGTTAGTTTTAGTTGTCAAAGCATTTTCTTCATGGAAAAGAAGTACATTAAAATACCAAATTACAGTATTTACATATCGCATGTTTTTTCCAACTGCGTTCCCATAGCAACTAAATCCATTTGCTCCCTACTTTCTCCTGAGTTATTTTCCATCGTGAGCCATGCTTTATTAGTGAGGCAAACAGTCTGCCCTCTGAAATGACTGTTTTGCTGTTTACTATTTCTTTGCCAAGGAATTCAACTCTATTTGGCATCTTCCTCCCTCCTGTGCTACCAGGATTTGATAAAGTTGGCTGCTGGTTCGGGCAGAGATAGTGTCCCTGCCCACTTTGCTCAATCTGGAGCAGTCCCTGGGTTTCTTCTGATGAGCTACTCAAGAAAAGTCAAGTGGAGAGGGAAGCTTCCCTCAGGGAACCTGGAACTGGAAAAGGATGCAAGACAGGGGATCCATCGAATCCCAAACAGTGACCAAGTTGCTTAAATTGACAGTGGACAGAGGGTAACCCAGCTCCCAGGGACCTCACTAGGCTTGGTCAGGCAGGGTTACTGGCAGAAAGGAGTCACGGCTTTGGAGCTGGACACCCTCGAGTAAGCAGGGAGAAAGTGAGTCCTGCTCCTGTCATGAAAGCATTACTCAGTCCCCTGAGAGGAGGCCCAAATAGGCGCAGGACACTGAGATTTCTTTGTGATTTCACCCAGACAACTTGGCAGACTACAGGGCCTGTTTGTTTGTTTGAAACTATGACATTTCACTTGCTAATGGGGCTCTGCTTTGCAAGGGGACAGGGATGCCGAAGAAGACTGCAGGAGGGAGGCATCAGGCCCGGTGCTTCGGCGCAGCTCCCCTCGCTGACACCTGCCGCCAGGATGGACCTGGGTCACCAGCACCAGAGGAGAGATGAGGGCCACCAGAGACCTGGTGATGCTTCAAAATCTCTTCTCACTTGCAGATTCAGAAGACTCCTCTGTCCATCAGCACTAATGGAGAAGACTTGTTTCCTCCTTTCTCCCAGGCTCCAAATAAAAGTCAGAGCTGTGGTGTAGCTGCCCAGGGGCAAGGAGGCTGGTAACCCAGGCAGCCTCAGATGGCAGCAACAGAAATCACAGGCGGTCAGAGTTTCCCTCTCACGGGCAGCATCCAGGGGCAACTTACAGATGTGCATCAGTTACATTGCTTACCGCCAGGTTCTGGGGGTCACTGATAGAATCCTTCAGGACTCTTCCACCAACATCATTTATTCAAGAATAACTCCCTATATCAGTTGGGGTCCCAGAGGAAACAGATGCCATACTTGAATTGGGTAATTTGAGGAGAGTTTAATTAAGGGACTATTTACAAAGGTATGGGCAGGGATACCCATAACATAACATAACACGAGAGATGGTGTGTTACCTCAAAGCTAGTACTAGAAGGGCACTGCTAACAGCCGAGGCCCAAACAGCAGAATCCAGAGGCAAAGCTGTATGGAGCTGACAGGAGCTGAGGCCTTCAGCTGAGGGAGGCGGCCAGCATGCCATTAGCACACAGGCATAGAGGCAAGGAAAGGAATACCTGGACCTCATTCTCCTCTCTCCCTTCCATCTGCCACCAGAGCTCACACTGCCAAACCTAACTAGAAGTTGAGGGCAAGGCAGCTCATTGATCTGGTCCACACAGGTCAGCCTCCTGGGGCACAAAACAAGGTGAAGTGGGGGGAAAGTGTCTGGGAGGGCAGATAAGGACATCAAGCGTCCGGTCTTATGCACCAGAGCCACCGTGATACCCCATTACAGGAATAGATTTGTTCTACCACTGTCAGAGCCCTCCCAGATGCCAGCAAGTCCCAAGACAACTGTGTCCAGGGGGTCAAAAGGGAACACTGAGAGTTTGTAATATGATGTTCAACCACAAAGAAGGCAAGCAGAAGCCTGATTTACACAAGAACATAAAGGTGATACTGAGAATACAGACTCAGCGTCCCAGTCCTATTCAGTGGTACATCACTGACTTGAATCACATTGCTGCTCGTGTTTTACATTCTTCCTGCTCAAAAGGAAATCACAAGGACCCTGATATGCCCACTTCACGTGGAACACTTGCCTGGTTACTTATTTAGAAAAAAAAAAAACGTACAGGGAAGCCCAGTTATTCTGAAGTTTGGTTTCATTTGCAGCATTAATTATGAACAGACTTTTAGAGTCTGATAAGATGATACTTGATTAGGGAATATTACTCAGCCAAGAAAAGAATGAAATCTTGCCATTTTTGACAACATGATTCTAGAGGGTATGACGCTAAGTGAAATAAGTCAGACAGAGAAAGATAGATACCATATGATTTCACTTATATGTAGAATCTAAAAACCAAATGAACAAACAGAACAGAAACAGAGTCATAAAAATAGAGAACAAACAGGTGATTGCCAGAGGGGAGGGACGTGGGGGCAGGCGGTGAGGAAACAGGTGAGGGAGATTAAGAGGTACAACCTCCAGATACAAAGTTAATGAGTCACAGGGATGAAATGTACAGCAAGGACAATATAGTCAGTAATACTGTAATAACTTTGTGTGGTGACAGATGGCAACTAGACTTCTTGTGCTGATCATTTAATGCACAGAAATATCGAACTAACATAGTGTTGTAGGTCAGTCAGTAAAATAAATAAATAAATAATTTTAAAAAAAGGTGATACTTGATTATTGAAACTCTGATGTCTAAGGAAAATCTGCAGGATGAGTGGTCCACATTCTGGTGGAGCTCAGATAAGAGCAGATATTTGAAACGATGTACAGAGTATACGGAGGTAAGAGCAAGGTGCTCTTCTGCTACCTTCGAGTGGGGAGAGGGGAGGCAATAATGGTTACAACATCTGCCCTACCTGATTTAAGCAACCTGTCTGACGTTCTACGTTTTGCCTGTTTGTATGACAAGGAACCTGCAGAGTGCCTATGTATGGCTCAAAACAAGATGCTCTGACCAAATGCGAATGCTGATTGTGGGAAGTAGCACAGCTTTTTTTAAATTCAAGGTCACATGCAAACTTGGTGGTGCGTTCGTTCTCTACTGCAATTTATTCATAAAAATTCATAATTTCCTGGATTTCAAAACCAGGTCAAAGATGTATGCTTAATCAGTTTAACTCTAGAATTGGCCCACTTTAAGGTTAAAGAAGACAAAATTTACCAAACTGGTCAGAAGAAGGTAACATAGGGTGGTAGAAATCAGATTCTAATTAATTTGGACTCTCCATACTTTATACTGTTTTATTTAACACGTTCATTTTTTCCTAGTTGTTTGCTGACTGGGCGTATCATGCACTGGTCATCTAAGAATCATTCTTCTTTGTAGTCCACAGCTATGGTGACCATATTTTCCCAAGTAAATATTAAAATTTACTACCTTGACTCATACTAACCTGGAAACATATGGTCACCATGGTTATGATACATGCGGAGGCACACTGGGGTTAATAGCATCCACAATAATAGCCAAAAATATCCTCTCAAAAGCCTCTCTTTAACCCATGAACCTGTTCTCCAGGAAACTTGATATTTGTGATTAGAGTGGTTCACAGTAAGTTCAGACAAATGGAGGCATTTGTCACTTCCCTTGTACTTTCATCCTTTTGCCTTCCCATATCCAACAACTACCCCTCTCCCATCCAAAACAATAGAGCAAATACACTGAACACAAACCAATACACTCCACTCTGCTCTTAAGCCATAGAATTTCTCCACTGAGGTCTTTAGTAAACCACTTTGCCCAGACAGCTGAGGTCACCACTGTTCAGACAAGCCCCTTGGTTTTCAATCTTTCCTCTCTTCTCCACTGCAATTGAGGTTCAGGTCTCCACAGCTATGGTCTCCTTCTAAGACCCAGGTTAGTCATAGGAGGTACGTGGAGAGCCACATGTCTTGTGTGGCTGTAGAGTAGGTTCTGGGGAGAACAAGGAAGACAGGGCCCAATAGAGAGGGGGAAACTGATTATCCTCCACCCACTGGGACTGGAGTTAGATACAAGGCCAAAGATTTTTGTAATTTTTCCTATAGCATCCACAATAATAGCCTATAATAGCATCCACCAGTGAGGAGCTATCACTGGTTTCTAAGCAGGGATGTGAATTAATCAAAGACAATTTCAATGGCAATGGGAAGGATGAAATGGGAGGGATGGGGAGAGAAAACTGCAGGTGGGACACCAGGTGACAGATGAGAGCCCAACTCTAGCAGTGTCAGTAGAGAAGGAAAAAAAAAAAGAATATCTAGAAAGAAAATTTCTCAACAGAGTCAAATGCTGTAGAAAAGTTAAAGAGAATAAAATTTTTTGAATTTAGCTATTTGAACTTGTGTTTGGTGTCAAGAAAACTAAAAGGACATAATCCTGTTTCTCAGAAAACTGTCACTCTAATTGAGGAGCCCAAAATGTTAATGAAACACTAAAGTATCTAGAACGCAATTTGGTGTCTATGAAATATTTCTTAAATGACGAAGATGTTCTTCCATTTTTTTTTTCCTTCCCACCTCTTCACACTTCTTTTTTCTTCCTAGAGACCTGCCTTTTCCCAGATGACAAAAGGTTGCCACAAAAGTCGATATTTTAGTTTACAAGTCCCCTTAACTTACAGATACTTTTCTTTCTTTGGGTTAGTTTAAACCTCACTTACGATGTTAAATGGAAAGTGAGTTTTATTTTATTTTATTTTAAAGATCATTTCACTAGGGGAAAGAAAAGGAGATGAGCTGGAGGCAGAAAGTTAAGTTAAGAGATTCTGGTACTACTTTTCTGGTTATTTTAAGATGCTATACCATCTTCCAGGTGCCAAAGGATGAGTATTTACTCCTTACAAGGTAAATTCTAACTCCACTGGAACAAAAACACAAATATGCAGCTACAAATCAAATCTTTTCCCCAAAACTCTAGGCTTAGGACTATGTGGTCAGCTGAATTCTTGGAAGACATAGTTCCTCAAAGGGGATCTCAGGCTGAGCCAGGAAGAAATAATAAAGCTGTTGCTTAAAGTATTTGCAACTAAGCACAAAATACAAAGGTGCTCAAGGTGTAAGGTTATTAAGCCATGAGATTGATTCTGTAAAGCACACGGGAACAACCAAAAAAAAAAAAAAACCAAATCTTTTTTTATATTATAAAGCAACTATCAAATATCATAAAATCCTCTCATACTCTTCTGTTTTCTACCATGAGCCTGGTTTCACTTTAATACCCCCCAAACCACTCTGTGGAAATGTTTTACATGTCAACAAAGAAGCAAACAGTAACCAGAGTAGACAAAGAGAAATTTAGCTCAGACTTACAGGTTTATATATAGAGTGGCCAGACATTCTTTTCCTATTCTGCCCTTCGCACTTGCATTCTCTAGATCATGTGTCTAAGTGCTACTTTGGATGCTCAAATGACTTTGAATACAATATATTACCTCCTGTTGAGACCCACATTGTTCTCCCCTGATTTTTTAGTAGTCTTCCCACCCTCTATTACTAGTGTAGTGGTGGGTTTTGTTTTCATTCCTCAGCTACATACACTAAATTCCATCCAGAGCACTTATTCGCCTGGTTTTTTTGGCATCTTTCCACATGCGTCTGCATTCCTGTTAAGGGTAACATCTTCATCCCTTTCCATTTCCCCTCTTTTCCATTTCCTATGGTTTTCTCTATTTCTGTTCTTTGGCCAACCCTCCCTGCAGCTACATGTATTTTCAAATCTTCCCTGTATTTTAAAATTATCTTGGTATTCTCAGCCTTTGGGCTTTCAGGACTTATTCAAACTCTCTCATCTTTCCTCTGCCGCCTTTCCAATTATTTCTGGGTCTCATTTTGCACGGTCTACCCATAGCTTCCTTTTAAGTAAAATTTACTTTCTAAATAGTGAGATGCTTTACCAGGAGAGATGCTTTCTGCAACCTCTCCTTGCAGCACAAATTCAAAGTCTTCAAGATGAGTGATCCACCCATCCATTTGCTTCCATATGATCTATCCAGAGTTCTAGTATCTCCCCTTGTCATTAGTGATACAGACCACATTTCCCTAGTACAAAATGTTCCCAGAATTGGGAAACTTAGGCTAAGAGTGAGCCTGTACCAATGCCAAGTTACTGGGCGTCTCTTCTCTTAGCACCCTACATTGCTTGCCTTCCCCCATTATCTCATCATCCTTCCCAAAAGGACTTTCTGAACTTTGCACAAGGCACATACACACACCACACAGACTCACTTGGAAGCCTGCTAATGAAAATTAACCAACAATTATCCTACAATTCATGGGGTCCTCACTGTCTTCTTATTGATCTTGATGATCAGTAGTCAGATATCTGAGTTCTGTTATTTAAGATTCATCTTCCTTCTCTCCTCTGTGAGCTGACATATCTTGATGAAGCCCTCATTTAGTAGGGACAGTATTGGCATCTCTATGAGAACAGTATAAAATAATCTTTAGCTCCCATTTAGTTTTAGTTCAAAACACAAAGTTTAAATGCCACAAAAAAACCAGATTTATGGATCATTCTGTTCAAAGCTTTACTTATAACAACACTATGGACATATTCTAAGATAGTTCTACCTCAAAAAAAGGACTATAAGAACATTCATAAGATGCCAGTTTGAACCCATGCATTAAATTGCCTTCCTTGCGCTCGCTTTGGCAGCACATGCTAAAATTGGAAAGATACAGAGATTAGCATGGCCCCTGAGCAAGGATGACACGCAAATTTGTGAAGTGTTCCATGTTTTTATATACAATGGAATATTACTCAGCCATAAAAAGGAACGAAATTGGGTCATTTGTAGAGACATGGATGGAGATAGAGACTGTCATACAGAGTGAAATAAGTCAGAAAGAGAAAAACAAATATAGTACATTAATGCATATTTGTGGAATCTAGAGAAAAGGTACAGACGAACTGGTTTGCAAGACAGAAATAGAGACACAGATGTAGAGAACAAACATATGCACACCAAGCAGGGAAAGAGGGGATGGAATGAAATGGGAGATTGCAACTAACATATATACACTAGTATGTATAAAATAGATAACTAATGAGAACCTGCTGGATAGCACAGGGAACTTCACTTTGCTGTACAGTAGAAACTAACACAACATTGTAAAACAACTATACCTCAATAAAAAACATTTTTAATCCAATTGGACATTTATATCAAATATTGAACATTTTCTATCTCTTGGTTACTATTATGTACTTTAAGATTCTGTTAGCAACTTAAATATGGTATATTTTTCATGGACCTCACCATCTCTCTTGGGAGACTGGTAGATATAACTAAATATGCTGAATGAATTAATCAGCATGAGGGACAAAAGTCACAACTGATGACATGAAACACATTATAGATGTAATTCCTGCTTTCCATCTGATTCAACAGAGTATTTGATGACTGAACTTAAATTAATAATTCTTTGTAATGAACTTACAGTAGGTGACTTGTGTTGTAAAACATAAACTCATTTGTATAAAAAGAGTAATTTTTGTTATCTCACAGTGTATTCATTCCTATTAAATGACATAAGGTATAAATAATGTGCAATACCTTACAACACAGCTGTGACAATTAGAGCATTACATCTCTGTATTAAAGTTTGGCAAATCAAAAAAACTTGCCTTCCTTCCTACATTCTCATTGAAATAGACAAAAAAAATTAAAATGAAGGAGAAGACATCTATATCAGTCCTGGAAAACAGCAAAAGTTGTGACAAATACTTGTCAAAAATTGTTGTGAGGGCCTCCCTGGTGGCGCAAGAGGTTGAGAGTCCGCCTGCCGATGCAGGGGATACAGGTTCGTGCCCCGGTCTGGGAGGATCCCATATGCCGCGGAGCGGCTGGGCCCGTGAGCCATGGCCGCTGAGCCTGCGCGTCCGGAGCCTGTGCTCCGCAACGGGGGAGGCCACAACAGTGAGAGGCCCGCATACCGAAAAAAAAAAAAAAAAAAAAAAATTGTTGTGACTTCCTTTACTAGGAAAATATAAAATAACAAAATTGACTCAAAAAGAAGTAAGAAATATAAATAAGATCAAAGATACTATAATAAAAATACCATCAAATAATTGTCAAATTATAGGGGCTTCCCTGATGGCGCAGTGGTTGGGAGTCCACCTGCCGATGCAGGGGACACGGGTTCGTGCCCCGGTCTGGGAAGATCCCACATGCTGCAGAGCGGCTGGGACCGTGGGCCATGGCCGCTGAGCCTGCGCGTCCGGAGCCTGTGCTCCGCAACGGGAGAGGCCACAACGGTGAGACACCTGCGTACCGCAAAAAAAAAAAAAAAAAAAGAATTGTCGAATTATAAAGGACATTTGGCCTGGGAGGTTTTATAAATCTTCAAGAAGCAAGAAATTCTGGACTTCCCTGGTGGTGCAGTGGTTAGGAATCCGCCTGCCAATGCAGGGGACATGGGCTCGAGCCCTGATCCAGGAAGATACCACATGCCGCGGAGAAACTGAGCCCATGCACCACAACTACTGAGCCTGCAAGCCACAACTACTGAAGCCCGCGTGCCTAGAGCCCATGCTCCACAACAAGAGAAGCCACCACAGTGAGAAGCCCGCATACCACAACAAAGAGTAGCCCCCACTCACTGCAACTAGGGAAAGCCCGCATGCAGCAACAAAGACCCAACGCAGCCAAAAATAAATTAATTAATTTTAAAAAAAAAGAAGCAAGAAATTCTAATGCTATTTAATCTGTTAAAGAGACTACGAAAAAGATCAAAATTTTCCAATCAATTTTAAAAACCAAATGTCATAAACCTGTTACCAAAAGCCTGGTAAATACAGCACAGAAATCTCTAGACCAACATAATTTAGGAATGTTTGCACAAATATATTGAGAAATATTAGCAAATCACACCAGCAACAATTTTAAAAGTAATAAGCCATTAAAGATGATTCCAAATTCTTTGCTATTCCTCCCATTGGAAGGTGGAGCATAATTCCCTTCCACTTGAATCTGAACTGGCCTCAGCAACTGGCTTGACCAATAAAATCCAGCAGAAGTGACACTCTGAAACTTCTATGGTTAGGTCATCAGGCATCTTGCAGCTGCCATGTCTGGGATCATTGCTTTTTCAAGCCAGATAAGATGTAAGAAATGTGACCACTCAGAAGTCACTAAACCCTGAGAAGTTCAAGTGAGAAGGAAAGTCTCTATACAAGAGACCATGTGGAACAGGAGAAAGAAGCCAAGGGGTACCCAGGAAGCTGACATGTAAATGAAGAACCCATCTTGGAAGTGGATCCTTTGGCTCCAACTGTCCCAGCTAGTACCGTGAGAATCAGAGATGGACCACTGAACCAAGCCCTTCCTCAGTTTCTGATCCATAAGATTGTGAGCAAAATGAAATTTTTGAGGCAGATTGTCATGAAGCAATAGATTACCAGGACAATAACAGAATAGGAATCCATTCCAGGAATACTAGTACTTTCAACACTAGTAAATCATTCACATCAATAAGTCAAAGAAGAAAAATTATATGATCATGTAAAAGTTGCTAAAAAGATATTTTAAAAAATCAAAATAGGGCTTCCCTGGTGGAGCAGTGGTTGAGAGTCCGCCTGCCGATGCAGGGGACACGGGTTCGTGCCCCAGTCCAGGAAGATCCCCCCACCCCGTGAGCCATGGCCGCTTAGAGTGCGCGTCCGGAGCCTGTGCTCCGCAACGGGAGAGGCCACAACAGTGAGAGGACCGCGTACCACAAAAAAAAAAAAAAAAAAAAAAAAAAAATCAAAATACACTCTTGATTTTAAAAGAGCTCAGTAGAATACTAATATGTTAACACTCTCTTAATGTAACTTTGAAAAGTTCTCAATCTAATTACTAATTTTATACCTGAAGATATAACAATAAAAGCACTCCATTAAAATGAGAAACAAGATAGGCATACACCTGTTATTTAACATCATTCTAGAAGTGCTTGGCAATTAAAATGGATACAAAAGCAAAATAAAAGTATAAATATGGAAAAAGAGGAGGCAAAAATATAATTATTCATTGATGATTTGATCGTCTAACTGGAAGACCTAAGAAAACAACTAGAAAATAACTAAAACTACTAAATTTGGCAGGGAAGCCACTTGAACAATAAAATATTTTAAAAGAAATAGTTTTCTTATATATCCTAAATTAACCACTAGAATAATGGAAGAAACCACTCACAATAGGAGTAAAAGGTAATCATAATGCTGAGGATCTAAGAATCAAGTTAATAAGAATATACAGGACCAATATGAAGAAAATTATTAAAATTTTACTGAAAGACATAAAAGAAAACAAGAATAAATTAAAAGATATATTGTGTTTCCAGGGCTTCCCTGGTGGCGCAGTGGTTGAGAGTCTGCCTGCCGATGCAGGGGACACGGGTTCGTGCCCCGGTCCAGGAAGATCCTACATGCCGCGGAACGGCTGGGCCCGTGAGCCATGGCCGCTGAGCCTGCGCGTCCGGAGCCTGTGCTCCGCAACGGGAGAGGCCACAACAGTGAGAGGCCCGCGCACCGAAAAAAAAAAAAAAAAAAAAGATATATTGTGTTTCCAGATAAAATTACCCAATACCGTAAAGATTCCCACAAAATTTATCTGTAAACTCAATGCAATTGCATTTAAAATCCAATAGGACATTTTTAAGTTGACAAAAGTATCATAAACCTAGAAGATAAACATGTAGGAAATCTCAGAATACATTTAGCAATATGGAATTGGTTAAGATAATTATAGTAAATCCATCCAAAGCAACACCTTGTACTTCGAAACGTTTGTGTAGCTATAAAGTTACTGACATGGAAAGATGGTCACAAAATATTATGTTGAAAAAAACTGCAATATGTTTAGTTTGAGCCCATTTGGGTAAATTACATAAACAAATAGAAAAATAAAGTATTTATACAGCAAAATATCAATAGTTATTATCTCTAAGAGATTAAGATTTTTAAAAATTTTGCTTATATGATTTTTCTAATTCTTCTACAATGAACATGTTATTTTTGTAACTTAAAACCAAAAAATGTGGGCATATTTCTTAAGTATACCCACTGTCGACTTTGCATCCTTGAGTTTATCTAAGCCTTTGCTTAAATCCCATCATATCCTGACCTAACTGCTTCTTGGAATAATGAATCATGACTTTACTATAAACATGTAAAGCTGCACTTTCTTTTGTCTTCAAACTACCTTCAGTATATGTTCCTTACTCTTATTTTTGCGAGTTGTTACTCACCTGATTCATTCCCTTCATGACTGTAAATTTTTTATCACATCCCACTCTACCTTCATCTTTCCAGATTGAGAGCCTTAAGTAGTCAGCCCATCCTCATAAAGAAACACTCTCTTGCTCCATCTCTGTTTTTACAGCATCATTAAAATGACCACATGGCCAGAACTGAGCAGTATATTCCCAATTTATTTTTCCCTTACTTCCACTGTATAAGAATTATTCCCCCAAACGTAAAAATATCATCCTCCATATAACTTATAAGAATATTTATTGAGCCAAATAAGTGTATGGATTTCTTCTGCACTAACCACTGGGAAAACAGAATCTCTCTTTAGGTCAAGTTCACTGACAACATCTATAATACCATAGCTTTGTACCTCCCAAATAGACATAGATTTGTCTAGAGTGCACAGGTGGATCTGTATCCAAATTCACAGGGAAGGTCTTTTGCGAATCAATAAGTGCTCTGCCAGTGTCATTTTTCTTGTTGTCAAAATGCCATAGTAAAGGAAAAAAGGTCCCAACTCAGCCTGTGTAAACTGTTAGTTTTAGGCTCTTTTCAAATTACTCTCTGTTGCATGAGGTGGGGGAGGGGTGCGCTGCCCAGGCACAAACACACAGAATGTCTGAAATGGTCTAATCAATGTGCAGAGCTACGAAGAAGAAATGGAAAATCTACCGTCTGAATTTGGATGAAAGAGCCTGGGAGCGGGAAGGAAACAGGAGAAGACCAGGTGGCAGGCAAACACGTGGAGGGTTGAGGAAAGGAGTCAAAGGGCACAGCTAGCTAGCCTGGCTGCTAATGGAGCAGGCGCATAAATGTAACAGCTCCTGCATGAAGACGGCGAGCTGGTGGGACACCTGTGAGTCACTCTGATCGTCAGCAGGAGACTGCTTGCACAGACCAGGGACAAGTCCACTCTTTCGCATGCACTATTTAATGTCACACTGGAGGGGGGGGTTGATGCCTCGCTTCCCTTTCATTTCTTCTCACCCAGACTGCCACAGCCTCCCAATACAGTTCCATTCCTCCCCACTTCCTCTTGCACGTTTGTGTCAGAGTGATATGTTTAAGCAATTTCTTATGTGATTGCCTTTATTTATTTTTTTCTTTTTTAAGTCATGTTCTGGTGCCTCCTGCTTCTTCTGCAAGCCTTTCAGGATAGAGCAAAAATCCCATCACGTGGTATATAAGGTCCTTCCAAACCAGGCTCAGCCTCCGGCCGGAGACTCACATTATCCCAGCTCCCAAACCCTCCCCTCGCCTTTGCTGAGCATCCTTCTGCACCGAAGCCTTTGGCTTCCTACCTCCGCTTGTCGAGTATCACCCACCCTTCTTTAAGACCCTCCCCAAGCAGCCCAACTGGGGACCAAATAATCAACTTTTTTCTCTTTTCCTTTCTATTCTCGAAGTACTTTCGGTGAACCTCAATAAATCCCTTAATACAACAATAAAACAATAAGCACTTACAGAGCATTCATTAAATATTGGGTATCTTGCTGAGCACTTGTCTTAATTAGAGATCCTTAGGTTGTGGGAAATAGAAACTTGCTTAAACCAAGAAAAAGGGGATTTATTATAACAACTCAAGAAACCCAGGGCAAGACATATAATCAGGCTTCCAGAGGCACTGGAAAGTGATCAGAAATCAAGGAAGCTTCTCTCTCTCTCCCTCTCTCTCCCTCTCTCTCTTTCTCTCTCTTTCTCTCATTTTACAATGCCTCTTCCTGGTTGCTGCCTACTACAATGGAGAGAGTTGCAAAGATCTTCCCTCCTCCCCTCCACCAACTGCTACAATACATATGACTCCATTCTATTCCAGAGTGTTGACTGAATATTGCTTACGTGTGCAGATCATTATGTATGGAAATAATTGTAGGAAAAAGAGCAAAAGTAGATTATCTGTATTAGGTAAGCATATCCTATTTAATCAAGTCTAAGATTCCGTTGATTGTGAGACACACCTCCATCTTATGTATCATCAACAAAGAAAAACATGCTACCTTTTATCATTGTTAAGAAGCTGTCGGGGCTTCCCTGGTGGCGCAGGGGTTGAGAATCTGCCTGCCAATGCAAGGGACAGGGGTTCGAGCCCTGGTCTGGGAAGATCCCACATGCCGCGGAGCAACTAGCCCCGTGAGCCACAAATACTGAGCCTGCGTGTCTGGAGCCTGTGCTCCGCAACGAGAGGCCGCGATAGTGAGAGGCCCGTGCACCGCGATGAGGAGTGGCCCCCACTTGCCGCAACTAGAGAAAGCCCTCACACAGAAACGAAGAGCCAACACAGCCATAAATAAATGAATAAATAAATAAATAAATTTTTTAAAAAAAGCAAAATTCCTTTAAAAAAAAAAAAAGAAGCTGTCAACCATAGGATACATTTTTATTTTTAGAGATGCTAAAATGTAAAACAATGATTCTCGATGAAATAATATATAGAGAAACTAAAGGATAAGCTGCCTTTGTATAGCACCTAAGATCTCAAAAGGAGAGGTTGTTTACACCATCTTCTTGGGAGATGGCCAAAATCACGAGTTAACGAATACATAAGCCCCAAGTGGAGGACCCAGCAGCTGGAGATCAAACCACAAGCTGTCAGAAACTCATCCCAAAGATGTCATCAATGGTAGTCCATCAGTAATTAAAGGCCTGTTGGGTCAGGCCTTAGAGACCACCCAGATAAGACCTGCAGAGAGCCTGTCACAGGTTTTTGACCCTGAGCAGAGGAAAGATTCCTCAGTGTCTACTTCTTGGTCCCTGAAGCAACTCCTCAGGAATCCAGATGCTCAGGCAAACGGTGACCCTGCACCTCACCACCAAGGTAGACGTTGCCCCTCTCCACTACGTTCCTCCCCTGGGGTGACCAGTGTGGTGGGTCAGAACAACAATGACTACTGCCCATCCGAGCCTCTGCTGCCCACTTCTACCGCAGCCCAAAAATAGGATGTCAAGACCAGTTGTCTAACTGGGGACTAGGAGGACAGCTACAGAACTCTTCACAGAACCCAGCTGTCTCCTTAAAATGGTTTTACTCACACTCAGTATTTCTTCTAAGATCCATCCACGTTGTTGCATGCACCTGCGGTTCATTCGTATTCACATTTGCATACTATTCTGCCATGTGAATGTACCACAGTGCATTCACCTATTCTCCCATAAATGGCCATTTGGTTTACTTCCTTTTTTGTTTTCTGTTATGTATGGAGGTTCTATAAGTCATCATACCTGTCTGTTGGAACATATGTGCAAATGTTTCTCTAGAGTATAAACCTAGATGTGATTGCAGGATTTAGACTACATTCATATTCAGCTCCACAAGATAATGCCAGGTTGTTCCAGTTTATATTCCTAGGGGAGATATATGAGTTCCCATTACTTCAAACTCTACCAAGAACTCGAAATTGTCAGACTTCTTAATTTTTGCCCATCTAGTAGAATGACGGAAACATACATCATTTATCATCATTTTATAAAGTGTAAACAATACTGAATAATAAATTGTTTAGGTATATATATACTTGTGCTAAACACACAAAAAAGTATGTGTATATATACACACACACACACATATATACATACTTGTGCTAAACACAACACTCAGGATTGTAATTACATCTAAAAAGAGCCAAGAGAATTGGATTATGTTTATATAATACAGGGACTTCCCTGGTGGTCCAGTCGTTAAGACTCTGTACTGCACTTCCACTGCAGGGGGCACAGGTTCAATCCCTGGTCAGGGAACTAAGATCCCGCATGTTACACAGTGCAGCCAAAAAAAAAAAAGCAAATACATATATAATGTACATACAATATATGTACAGTAAACCTATTTTTACTATTCAAATAACATAATAAAATAATATTTTGATTGCTTTATTCTCTGTTCCCACAACACTGAAATAATGGCTACAAATACCTTTGAAATTACATTCTTACTGCCTCATCATCAGGTTAAAAAAAAAAAAAGTTCTTCTCTTCTTGCTCCAGATAGAAAAAAAAATCTCAGAAAAGGACTCTAATTGGCCCAGATTAGATCATGTGTTCATCTCTGAGCCAATCACTGTGGTCAGGAGTGATAAACATTGTGATTGGTCTATCCTTTGTCCACCTCTGTGGCCAGAGAGGTAGAATCTGTTGCCATAAAGGATGGGGTGGAGGTAAAGGGGTATGAAAATGCAAAGCATGACACAAACCTTAAGAATTAATATCATCAACTTCTAAAGACCATACAAATAATAGGTGGCAGAGTTGGCATTCAAATCCAGATCTGCATGACTCTGGGGCGTGCGCATTAACCATTTCAATTCCAGCTTCTGCTGGATTAAAATATTTTGAGTTTTCTCTAGTATTATGCCAGGATTTTCTTATCTTTGTCCCTCCATCTCTTAGAAATACTACCTGGTACTTTTTAGGTGTCTTGTGGAATTAATTAAATCTCCAAACTATAGATTGCTTATTTGAACATATTCTTATATCAACCTGGATGTGACCATTTCTGAGACCAGCTCTGTGGGTCTTGTGCTCAGAAGAGAACAGATGGGGATTTGAAGAGTGGGAGGGGGTGGAACATTTTAATTTCAAGAACATTTTAGCACCACAAAAATCAAAAGGGAAATAGAAATACTAGAATTTTTATACTCAAAGTTGCCTGATGATCAAAGGTAAGCATAAGAAGAGTAGCAAGAACCAGCTAACATACATATTTCTTATCGAGAAAATGATAACCATCTAGATTTGTTATTTCTGTTACATTTTTTTGATATAAACACTTTGGGAAGAAAAGTGGGTTTGGGTGGGGCCAATGGGGACATTTTCTTTGACTGTATTATTACAATTATTATAACAAAAATGTGTCCATGAGATTACTTGCAAATTTAAAAATAAATAATCACTGCCTAAATGCATGGTTTAAGTCTCTTAGCAATAATTACAGTTTTCTGTCTCCTTCCACTTTCCCCAGCTGTGGTGATATGAAGGTATTGTTCAAGAAATGGTCTTTACCTTCTTTATTTTCATTTGGTCATGTTGGTTTTCATCTTGTTTCTTCCAGAGAATCATGTCTTTTCCTGGTACTTGTCTTTTACGTTCCTTTGTGAAGCCTAAAATAAAGCAAACAAAAAAATCATTTCTTTGTGAAGTGTAATCTTCTTATTTCTCACTATTCATTTTGTCTCGCTTTGGAATGCTTCTAGTCTCCTCCGGACTTTGGATCTACATATTTAAACTTTTATTTTCATTTCAGTCTTTCAGTCCTTTTGTTCTCCTTTTTCTGTTTCACACACACACACAAAAAAACACATTTCATTTTAAAAGACTCACCATTGTATTGCTTCCCTGGCTTTCATAGCCATTAAGTTGAATATAGTCTATTAACTTAGAGTTGTGTTATGCTGTCTTGGTTCAGGCTGCTTCTAATTTTGCTGAAGGATCTGTATGTGGCTGCAATTAATTTATTTTTAAATATTTTCTTTCTTTCCCTCTGTCCTCTTTTCTGTATTATCCAATCTATTACCCACCAGAGCATTATACTCTGATCCAAATTGTGCCTCATTCCAAATTTCAACTTTTTCTTTTTTCCTCTCCTATTAGACTCATTTTGTTTCTAATTCCAATCCAACTACCCACAGTCTTGCTTCACCAGAGAGTATAATACTGGTGTTTATTCAGGTGATTTTGAAGTGAGTTTTATCCTGCATTTACTAGGAAAAAGGAGAAGGGAGGGGAGTAGAGAAATTGAAAATAATAATTGTTTCAGTCTTGAAACTAAATATTCCCTTTTGGCTATGTACACTGCTGGGATTTTTCTGGGCCCTTATTTAATCTTCCCATTGCTTTGCCTGTATTGACTTGTGCGAGAGAGTAGGCTCAAAACAGCAGTAGAAGAACTAAGAACCCTGACTCAAGACCTCCTAGCCCCTTGCCCTAATCCTTTTCTCTTACTTCTTATTTAGCAAACATGAGATCCAAATCTATCCTTGTTCTTTGAGCAAAAGAAAGAAGTTTGCTTTCACCATCTTCTTCTCTAGTCAGGTTGATGTAAGCAAAAAAAGAATATGGTCTAGCTGGGCTCTGGAACTTTTTCCCAGATGGCATTACAGCCATGCCACAGGTGCAAGGTCTTTTTAACACATGAAAAGCCTTGGCACAAGGAGCTAAGGCTAGAAGTTTCATGGAATTCATTAAATCTCCAAACTACAGATTGCTTATTCAAACATATTCTTATATCAACATGGATGTGACCATGTCTGAGACCAGCTGTGTGGGTCTGGTACTCACAAGAGAACAGATGGGGAAGAGAGCCCATCCCATGAACTATCAGAGGGGTAGATCCTAGAGCATTCACCCACCCCTTCCATGGTCCTCTCTGGGCTGCCCACGAGGTGTGAGATTCACATGACTACAGCTATGGGCATAATGAGTCTGCCTCCCAAAATGAGATCTGTGGTCTCAGTTCTAAAGATCTGAAGCATTACACTGCTAATTATAGTACAGTGCAATGCGTTCTCGGCTTCAGGTATCAGACTCATAGCAAATTTGAGATTAAAATCTTCAACAAACTGTTTTCCCACATGCCTTGTGGAGAGATATGAAGGCCTGTGGAAAAACAAAAGACTTGACATCACAGAGAAGTTGGGTCCTGACTCAAGAGCTCTGGCTCTGTGGCCCTGGTAGACTGGCAGAGCCTATCTTGATGGCCATCAGACTTCAGTAGAGGTTGAATTAGGCTCTTACACACAAAGTCTGTCCCTTAGTCACAAGAGTTTCCACCATCACCCCCACCATGATTCACTGACCCAGGTCTGGAAATCCTAGGGGCAGGACCAAATCTCACAGAAGACCGTGAATGTGTCCCTAAGTCTTTCCCAGGCAAAGCTAGTGCTTCCTGTTGGTTAAGGCAGACGCCAATAAGTCCAAAGCTTGTGCAATACATGAGCCAGTTTCTCACAGGAGAAAATTCTACTCCGTGGTCAGAAACTAAACCTGTGAGTCTAGCCAAACATTTTGCAACTTTGAACATAATGAAGTTAGTCAATTTTCTGTTCAATTTTCTACTGTGTTAGAAGGAATACTGTCACTTTAAATTCTGTGTCAGAACCAGTCTTTAAAGAAGTCAGTGGCTGGAACAAAGTAGCCAGGGGTTATCAATGAAGAACAAGACAGAAAGATTTCATCTGAAAAAGCAGGAAAACTAAAAGTAACAAAATCCGAAAAGGCTCCTATGATTAGAGCAAGCCAGACACAGGTTTATTTGTATCTCTATGTTCTATGGATGCAAAGGAAAATCGATGTGCTTATTGGGAGCTTCTAAACTTAGGGAGGAGAAACTGAATTAAAGAAATATCAAAAGCAATTGCTAGTGGTGACACTAAAGATGGTAAGAAAAGCTAAATTTCATGTCTCCTCACTGAAAAACATCTCCCCTGAAGCAAGTTCACACTAATAAAGGAAGTGGGATACATGAGAGCAACTACCAGTGAGCTGAGACTAAGATAAGAAGGGGCAGTCTAAGAAAAGAAAGTTATCTCATTCACTGTGATGGAAGTGTAAATTAGTACATTTCTGAAAAGCAGTTAGGCAACATACTTATCAAAATCCTTCAAAATATGTGTTTGACTTAATAACCTTACTTTCAGGCTTCTACCCTAAGAAAATAATTTAAAAGGTGGAGAAATAGGCATGTCACAGAATTATTTATGATTAGACATCTAAGTATATAACAGGACAATCCATACTATAGAAAAGTATGCATTTATTTAAATTGCACCTCTAAGATTAGTAAGTAATATGAGATCATGGTCATAATATGTTAATTAAAAGAATGGATGCAATATAAGTAGAATTATCTTAGGTTTGTTTATATATATTTTACAAAGAAATACAATATTAATTGTGGTTATTGCTCAATTGTAGAATCAGAGTTCATATTACCAAATTTTCCAAAACAAACCAGTATTACTTTTATGATCACAATAGAAGTTATTTTTAAGGGAAATTTTAAAGTTTATGCCACATTGTTGGGAAGAGGGGAGAGCAGAATACAAAATTGTATAAGAAAAAAAAAGGTCTAAAAGGAAATACATAAAATTTTTAAGTATTAATTTTTGTTATTTTAGGACTGTAGGTTGCTGTATAATATTTGTTTTCTACTTTTTGGTATTTTTCTATTTTTCTTTAGAGAAAATACATCTTTTTTATACTGGAAGTAATATTTTAAAATTTTCTCATTAAGGATAATGAAACCACCTAAGAAATATATAAGGGACTTCCTTTTATTTGGTCTTTTATTGAAAGATGTAATAAGATGAGAGGGACTTTTCACATTTTTCTAAAATTGGCCACCAAACTCAAAGCCAGTGACAAAAACCAAAAAGATACCATGTGAAAGACAAAAAGCAAGAGGAGGGGCAGCCCTTAAGAGAGAGGACTAAACCGGCTCAGCTACCCTGCTGAGCTCTGCCACCTCTCTCCAGCTTCTCCATACAGACAACTGTGGGATGCAGAAAACTTAAGGAGAATCTTTGTAATCATGAGTCACTGGTCTGGCCTAAGGGAAGAGCACTACTGTTTGCAACTGGGGAAGCCATGAAAATGCACGTCTCAGATGTCCTACTGCAGGGAGCGCAAACAACTGCACCAGCTGCTGCGCACTGGAATCTACCATCACATTTGAGCCAAGATCAGGCTTTCCATTGCCTGCTCCCAGACCAAAGACTGAAGCAGCAGGGATGCTAAGGCAGTATCCTTAGTGATAAGGATACCAATTGTAAGGGATACCATTCCAAGAGCCTTGATAAAACTTCCTTAGAACTGCACTGAAGGCTAAGACCTTCCTTTCTTTCCTTTCTCCTATGCAGAGGTCAGAGCAGCATCACCATCTGGTGGGTCTCCCTGCTTTCTCCAGCTCCTGCCCCTTTCCTCTTAAAGCATTTCCCCCAATAAATCACTTACACATCTAAACCCATCTTGGCATCTGCTTCTCTGAGGGCCTGGGTAACAGAGGGCACTCCTCTATCCATTCAACCACCTATAGAACCCAACAATAGAACTACACCAACCACTGGGAGAGTAGACTATCACACAGCTCCCCATTTTTTTGGGTTTCCCATCTCTTTGCAATTTCTCTTCTCCTGATGCTAATATAGGTACTTAATCCCAATCAGCAAGTCTGGTTCGTATGCGTTTCCCATGGGTCAAATGAATACTGCAGCATGTAGATGGATTTGAATGGTGTTGCTTGTACCCATCCAATAGATTTAAACTCCTCAGATTTGAAGTTTGATGAGGATTCAGAGTAAGGGCCTGTGGAAAGCCTTTGAGAAGACCCCTGGAAAGGACCTGGGAGCAGCCTCTAGGACATCAGCAGTCCTGGGCCAACAGCCAGGGAACTGGAACCTCAGTCCTACAACCACAAAGATGTCCTGCCAACAGCCTGAATGGGCTTGAAAGTGGGCTCTTCCAAGATGCTCCAGATAATGCCTCATTAGCTGACTCCTTGCATGCAAGAACCTAAGCAGAGAATACAGTTGGGCCATGCCTGACTTCTGACCTACAGAAACTATGATATAATAAATGAGTGTTGTTGTAAGCCAATAAGATTATGATCATTTGTAATGCTGCAATAGAAAACTAATACAAGGAGATTCAACAGCATGTATTTGATAGCAGTAACTGGAGAAAAGTCAACCACTTTGTTTGTGCCTCTACCAAGTTCAGAATACTTAATAAATTACAAAAGTTTTATTACCAAGTTTGCCTCATATTACTAAGTGAATATATTCAAGTGTTTCATAAGCAAATTATATCTATTGTACAATGCAGTGGCTTAAAAACATAATCTGTTACCTCAAATGACAACTATTTATAACCAATAATCATTCCCTATGGTCTTCTTTTTAAACTACCACATATATGTCTCATACCTAAATTAATGGCACAATATTTAAAATAATCAACAACCTCCATAGTTCCTGAAGGAGGCAGGAAAGGAAGGAAAGCAAATATAAGGTACAGTCAGGGTACAGTCATTCCTCAGTATCCACAGGAAATTGGTTCCAGGACCCCTCTCAGATACCAAAACCCCTGGATGCTCAAGTCCTTTACATAAAATGGTGTATTATTTGCTTATAAACTATGCACATCCTCCCATATAATTTAAATCATCTCTAGATTACTTATAATACCTAATAAATTTAAATGTAATGTAAATAGTATTGTAGATACGATGTAAATGCTATGTAAATAGTTGCCAGTGTGTGGCAAATTCAAGTTTTGCCTTTTGAAACTTTCTGGGAAACTTTCTGGGATTTCTTTTTTTTCTATTTTTGATCTGCAGTTGGTTGAATCCATGGATGTGGAACCTATGGATATAGAGAGCTGACTACATTCTATCACTGTCTCTTACTGAGTGAGCTGACCACAGCCTCACCAAAAAATGCAGCTGGTTTCTTCTTTATGCAGGGCATCTCCAGAGAGGTCACTTGGAAGCCCTGCATCTATGAACAGTCCATTGCAGGAAAGAGGGAGAGAATTTATCTGCCAGGTTCTTTCTGTCTACTATCTCCACTGGTCTAAGGATCCCTCTACACTTCTGGGTGTGTTAACTCCCTTAAACGTCTGGTGTGTTAGTGTTACCCAACCTCTCCAATTAGCCCCTTGCATGCCACTTTCCAACAATTCTTCTGAGCTTGGACATGGTAGAAAGGCAGGGGTGGGGTTGCTGCAATACCTGCCCAGTGAGCATGGTAGAGTCATGCACAAGCAGTGCTCTCACCCTGGAAAGACTGGGACAGCTGACAGTGTTTTACGGAAAGGTGGTGGCCAAGGGTTCTCCACTGAGCAAGTGTCCAGGGCCCAGAAGGTGGAGCCAAGCATATCTGAAGATGTCCATTAACTTGGACTTCACAGCCCCAAATCTACTGTTTGCACTGCACCACCCTTCCCATTATCTTGACAACTAGGTAACAGAGAAATGACCCATTCCCCCCACTGCTTCTAAGAAACAGCTACTTCTTTATTTTTACCACCATCCTTAATTTTGGGTTCCTCCATCTGGTTTACATTTCTTCTGCTCCTGATGCCCTTATTTCCAAACTCTTCTCTGTACATGAAGCTATTTCTTTCCCACCAATTTTTGTAATCCATGCTGGAAAACACACGCAGAGCCCCTGGGCTCCTGCCCATTCTGCTTTTCATTATTGCAATTGCAATGTGGTTAAACCAGTAATGTGGAAACCATGTGTGTGCATTTGCAGTGTATTCTACTCCAACATTTGATAAGAGTGGGCTTAATACACACATAGGCACACACAACACACACTTCTCTTCTGGGTAGTGCAGTGTTTGAATGAAGACATGATGACATCTCTGGGAAAGGAGGAACAGAAAGGAAGCGTCTGTGTCTGAAGTATAAGCCTTCCAGTTTCAAAATGGGAAATATTTCAAAAGTAGTTGCACTAAACCCTTATGTGCAGTGGACAAAAACCTTATGAGAAACATGAAAAATTAAAAAATAGGCCATTAATAAATAAAAACATTTTTCCCACAGATAAACCAAGCTTTGAGTGCTTTAGCAAAGGCCTTCTTTTGACATTTACAGGATTCTTGCATTTATATTCAAACTCATCAAAAATTGTCCCTAAGTGACCACACAATCACTTTCTGTGGTTTTTCTTCTTTCCTCTTGATTAGTTTTTCTCTTCAGACCTTTGGCTGACTATTTTGCTACTGTTACCACAACTGAAGTTCCTACCACTGTTAAAAGAAAGAACGATGAATAGCAATGCTGTATTCTCAAGTTTTTTTACCGTGAGCAGGAAAGGACCATTTAGAGATTGATCTCCCCATCAGAGAACCATGTCACCCAATCTCCCTGCTTTGCAACTTGCCACAAGGTTGATTGTAAATATAATATATATGAAAATGAAGGAGGAAAATGCATGCAAAACTTCAGTGGTGGTGCAGGGGGCTGGAAACAATGCTGTGTGGTACATCATTTCATCGGAATTTCTCATTTTCAGGACATTGACTCTAAAATTACTGTAGTCATAGTGTTTAATGTTCCTGCATCGGGATTCCAGAGTTTTTTAAAAAATGATTTGAAGTCAGAAAAGCAAGACTGACTTATTTGGACCAATGCTGTAGTGTGACAAAATTAGCAAGAAAATAAGAAATGCTATAAACACACACACACACACATACATACACAGACTTACAGTGAGCTTGATACCCTATCAGTAGAACACTGAGGAGGGTGTCAGTAAAAGAAGAAACATGACATAATAGTAACTAGTGAAGCTTAAGTTTGAAGGCCCTGGGAGGGGACCTAGCAACATGGTCAGAGGTTTTTGTGCAATTTGCAAAAATAAGCTATTTTAACCAAAATGGTTAAGACTGCTGTCTCTCTGTTTGTGTTGAAGGGGAAAAAAAGAGAGGACCCAAATAAACAAAATGAGAAATGAATAAGGAGAAATAATACACAATACCACAGAAATACAAAAAATCTCAAGAGATTATTATGAAGTTATATGCTAACAAATTAGACAACCTAGAAGGACAAATTTCTAGAAAATACAACCTGCCAAAACTGAGTCAAGAAGAAAGAGACAATTTGAACAGCCCAATCACTAGGAGTGAAATTGAATTTGTAATTAAAAAAAAAAAACTCCCAGCAAACAAAAGCCCAGGCCCAGACAGCTTCAAAGGGAAATTCTACCAAATATATAAAAAAGAACTAATACCTCTCCTTCTCAAGCTATTCAAAAAAATTAAACAGGAGGAAACACTCCAAAATTCATCTTATGAGGCCACAATTACCCTGATTCTAAAACCAGACCAAAACACTACAAAGAAAGAAAATCACAGGCCAATAGCTTTGATGAATATAGATGCAAAAATCCTCAACCAAATAGTAGCAAACTGGATCCAACAATATATAAAAAGGATCATACATCATGATCAAGTTGGATTTACTCCAGGGTAACAAGGATGGTTCAACATATGCAAATAAATCAATGTGATACACCACATTAACAAAAGGAAAGGGACTTCCCTGGTTGCACAGTGGTTAAGAATCTGCCTGCCAATGCAGGGGACACGGGTTTGATCCCTAGTCCAGGAAGATCCCACGTGCTGCGGAGCAACTAAGCCTGTGTGCCACAACTACTGAGCCTGTGCTCTAGAGCCCACATGTCACAACTACTGAGCCCGCGTGCCACAACTACTGAGCCTGCACACCTAGACCCCATGCTCTGCAACAAGAGAAGCCACCATAATGAGGAGCCCGTGCACTGCAAGGAAGAGTAGCCCCTGCTTGCCACAACTAGAGAAAGCCCGCACAGCAACAAAGACCCAATGCAACCAAAAATAAATAAAAAATATTTTTTTAAAAAAAGGTAAGACCAAAAAATCACATGATCAACTCAATAGATGCAGAAAAAGCATTTGCCAAAATTCAACATCCACTCATGATAAAAACTCTTATCAAAGTGAGCACAGAGGGAACATATGTCAACATAATAAAGGCCACTTACAACAAACCCACAGTCAACATCATACTCGAAGGTGAAAAGCTGAAAGCTTTCCCACTAAATTCAGGAATAAACAAGAATGCCTACTCTCACTACTTCCATTTAACATAGTATTAGAAGTTCTAGCCACAGCAATCAGACAAGAAAAAGAAATTAAAAGTATTTAAATTGGAAGGGAAGAGTTAAACTGTCACTATTTGCAGATGACAAGATACTTTATATAGAAAACCCTAAAATCTCAACCCAAAAACTATTAGAACTAATAAATGAATTCAGCAAGGTTGCAGGATACAAGATTAATATACAGAAATCTGTTGCATGTCTATACACTAACCCTGAAATATCAGAAAGAGAAACTAAAAAAAATTTAAAATAAAAAATAAATCCCATTTAAAATTGCATCAGAGGGGACTGAGGAAGATGGCGGAAGAGTAAGACGCGGAGATCACCTTCCTCCCCACAGATACATCAGAAATTCAACTACACGTGGAACAACTCCTACAGAACACCTATTGAACGCTGACAGAAGACCTCAGACCCCCCAAAAGGCAAGAAACTCCCCACATACCTGGGTAGGGCAAAAGAAAAAAGAATAAACAGAGACAAAAGGATAGGGACGGGACCTGCACCAGTGGGAGGGAGCCGTGAAGGAGGAAAGGTTTCCACACACTAGAAGCCCCTTCGCGGGCGGAGACTGCGGGTGGTGGAGGGGGAAAGCTTTGGAGTAGCGGAGGAGAGCACAGCAACAGGGGTGTGGAGGACAAAGCGGAGAGATTCCCACACAGAGGATCGGTGCCCTCAGGCACACACCAGCCCGAGAGGCTTGTCTGCTCGGCCGCGGGGCGTCTCGGGTATCGGGTTTCAGTCGGAGCGCAGGGAGAGGACTGGGGCTGGCGGCAGGAAGAGAGCCTGAAGGGGTTAGTGCCCCACAGCTAGCCCGGAAGGAGTCCCGGGAAAAAGTCTGGAGCTGCCGAAGAGGCAAGAGACTTTTTCTTCCCTTTTGTTTCCTGGTGCGCAAGGAGAGGGTATTAAGAGCGCTGCTTAAAGAAGCTCCAGAGACGGGCGAGAGCCGTGGCTAAAGGCGCAGACCCCGGAGACGGGCGTGGGCCGCTGGGGCTGCTGCTGCCGCCGCCACAAGGCCTGTGTGCGAGCGCAGGTCACTGTCCACCCCCCCTTCCGGGGAGCCTGTGCAGCCCGCCACTGCTGGGGTCCCGGGACCCAGGGACGGCTTCCCCGGGAAAGCACAAGGAGTGCCTCGGGCTGGTGCAATGTCACACCGGCCTCTGCCGCCGCAGGCCCGCCCCGCACTGCATGCCCCTCCCTCCCCTTGGCCTGAGTGAGCCAGAGCCCCCGAATCAGCGGCTCCTTTAAACCCGTCCTGTCTGAGCGAAAAACGGACGCCCTCCGGTGACCTATGCGCAGAGGCAGGGCCAGGTCCAAGGCTGAGACCCGGGAGCTGTGAGAGCAGAGACAGGGAAATCTCTCTGTGCAGCCTCGGAGGCAGTGGATTAAAGCTCCACGGTCTGCTTGATGTGCCCTACGTCTGTGGAATGCATGAATGGACAGCGAATCATCCCAAATTGAGGAGGTGGACTTTGAGGACAAGACTTAAGATTTATTCCCCTTTTCCTCTTTTTACAACGAATTATCCCAAATAAAGGAGGTGGACTTTGAGAGCAAGATTTCAGACTTTTTCCCCTTTTCCTCTTTTTACAAAGAATTATCCCAAATTGAGGAGGTGGACTTTGAGAGCAAGATTTTCGATTTTTTCCCCCTGTTCTCTTTTTGTGAATGTGTATGTGTATGCTTCTGTGCAATATTTTCTCTGTATAGCTTTGCTTCCACCATAGATCCCAGGATTCTATCCATCCGTTTTTTTTAAATAATGACTTTTTTATTTTTAATAACGCTACTATATTTTATACTTTATTCTATTTTACTTTACCTTCTCTCTTCCTTTTTTTCCTACCTTCCCTTCCTCCCTCCCTCCGCCCCTCTTTGTTTCTTTCTTTCTTTCCTCCCTCCCTCCTTTCTTCCTTCCTTCCTTTCCTTCTTCCTTTCTTTCTCTCTCTCTTTCTTTCTTCTACTAATTATTTCCTTCTACTTTTTCTCCCTTTTATTCTGAGCCGGGTAGATGAAAGGCTCTTGGTGCTACAGCCAGGAGTCAGTGCTGTGCCTCTGAAGGGGGAGAGCCAACTTCAGGACACGAGTCCACAAGAGACCTCCCAGCTCCACATAATATCAAGCAGCAAAAATCTCCCAGAGATCACCATCTCAACACCAGCAACCAGCTTCAGTCAACGACCAGCAAGCTACAGCACTGGTCACCCTATGCCAAGCAACTAGCAAGACAGGAATACAACCCCACCCATTAGCAGAGAGACTGCCTAAAAACATAATAAGGCCACAGGCACCCCAAAACACACCACCAGACGTGGACCTGTCCACCAGAAAGACAAGATTGAGCCTCAACCACCAGAACACAGGAACTAGTCCCCCCCACCAGGAAGCCTACACAACCTACTGAAACAACCTTAGCCACGGGGGACAGACACCAAAAACAATGGGAACTACGAATCTGCAGCCTGCAAAAAGGAGACCCCAAACACAGTAAGATAAGCAAAATGAGAAGACAGAAAAACACACAGCAGGTGAAGGAGCAAGATAAAAACCTACCAGACCTAACAAATGAAGAAGTAATAGGCAGTCTACCTGAAAAAGAGTTCAGAATAATGACAGTAAAGATGATCCAAGATTCTATTTCCAAGATCCAAAATCTTGGAAATAGAATAGACAAAATGCAAGAAACAGTTAACAAAGACCTAGAAGAACTAAAGATGAATCAAGCATCGATTAAAAACACAATAAATGAAATGAAAAATACTCTACATGGGATCAATAGCAGAATAACTGAGGCAGAAGAACAGATAAGTGAGGTGGAAGATAAAATAGTGGAAATAACTGATGCAGAGCAAAATAAAGAAAAAAGAATGAAAAGAACAGAGGACAGTCTCAGACCTCTGGGACAACATAAAATGCACCAACATTCGAATTATAGGGGTTCCAGAAGAAGAAGAGAAAAAGAAAGGGACTGAGAAAATATTTGAAGAGATTATAGTTGAAAACTTCCCTATTATGGGAAAGGAAATAGATAATCAAGTCCAGGAGGCACAGAGAGTCCCATACAGAATAAATCCAAGGAGAAATACGCCAAGACACATATTAATCAAACTGTCAAAAATTAAATACAAAAAAAACATATTAAAAGCAGCAAGGGAAAAACAACAAATAACACACAAGGGAATCCCCATCAGGTTAACAGCTGGTCTCTCAGCAGAAACTCTACAAGACAGAAGGGAGTGGCAGGACATAATTAAAGTGATGAAGGAGAGAAACCTGCAACCAAGATTACTCTACCCAGCAAGGATCTCATTCAGATTTGATGGAGAAATTAAAACCTTTACAAACAAGCAAAAGCTGAGAGAGTTCAGCACCACCAAACCAGGTTTACAACAAATGCTAAAGGAACTTCTCTAGGCAAGAAACACAGCAGAAGGAATATACCTACAATAACGAACCCAAAGCAATTAAGGAAATGGGAATAGGAACATACATATCAATAATTACCTTAAATGTAAATGGATTAAATGCTCCCACCAAAAGACACACAGTGGCTGAATGGATACAAAAACAAGACCCATATATATGCTGTCTACAAGAGACCCACTTCAGACCTACAGACACATACAGATTGAAAGTAAGGGGATGGAAAAAGATATTCCATGCAAATGGAAAGCAAAAGAAACCTGGAGTAGCAATTCCTATATCAAACAAAATAGACTTTAAAATAAAGACTATTATAAGAGACAAAGAAGGACACTGCATAATGATAAAGGGATCAATCCAAGAAGAAGATATAACAATTATAAATATTTATGCACCCAACATAGGAGCACCTCAATACATAAGGCAAATACTAACAGCCATAAAAGTGGAAATTGACAGTAACACAATCATAGTAGGGGACTTTAACACCCCACTTTCACCAATGGACAGATCATCCAAAATGAAAATAAATAAGGAAACACAAGCTTTAAATGATACATTAAACAAGATGGACTTAGTTGATATTTATAGGACATTCCATCCAAAAACAACAGAATACACATTTTTCTCAAGTGCTCATGGAACATTCTCCAGGATAGATCATATCTTGGGTCACAAATCAAGCCTTGGTAAATTTAAGAAAACTGAAATTGTATCAAGTATCTTTTCCGACCACAATGCTATGAGACTAGACATCAACTACAGGAAAAGATCTGTAAAAAATACAAACACATGGAGGCTAAACAATACACTACTCAATAACGAAGTGATCACTGAAGAAATCAAAGAGGAAATTAAAAAATACCTAGAAACAAATGACAATGGAGACATGACGACCCAAAACCTATGGGACGCAGCAAAAGCAGTTCTAAGGGGGAAGTTTATAGCAATACAATCCCACCTTAAGAAACAGGAAACATCTCGAGTAAACAACCTGACCCTGCACCTAAAGCAATTAGAGAAAGAAGAACAAAAAAACCCCAAAGTTAGCAGAAGGAAAGAAATCATAAAGATCAGATCAAAAATAAATGAAAAAGAAATGAAGGAAACGATAGCAAAGATCAATAAAACTAAAAGCTGGTTCTTTGAGAAGATAAACAAAATTGACAAACCACTAGCCAGACTCATCAAGAAAAAAAGGGAGAAGACTCAAATCAATAGAATTAGAAATGAAAAAGGAGAAGTAACAACTGACACTGCAGAAATACAAAAGATCATGAGAGATTACTAAAAGAAACTCTATGCCAATAAAATGGACAACCTGGAAGAAATGGACAAATTCTTAGAAATGCACAACCTGCCAAGACTGAATCAGGAAGAAATAGAAAATATGAATAGACCAATCACAAGCACTGAAATTGAAACTGTGATAAAAAATCTTCCAACAAACAAAAGCCCAGGACCAGATGGCTTCACAGGCGAATTCTATCAAACATTTAGAGAAGAGCTAACACCCATCCTTCTCAAACTCTTCCAAACAATTTCAGAGGAAGGAACACTCCCAAACTCATTCTACGAGGCCACCATCACCTTGATACCAAAACCAGGCAAGGATGTCACAAAGAAAGAAAACTACAGGCCAATATCACTGATGAACATAGATGCAAAAATCCTCAACAAAATACTAGCAAACAGAATCCAACAGCACATTAAAAGGATCATACACCATGATCAAGTGGGGTTTATTCCAGGAATGCAAGGATTCTTCAATATATGCAAATCAATCAATGTGATACACCATATTAACAAGTTGAAGGAGAAAAACCATATGATCATCTCAATAGATGCAGAGAAAGCTTTCGACAAAATTCAACACCCATTTATGATAAAAACCCTGCAGAAAGTAGGCATAGAGGGAACTTTCCTCAACATAATAAAGGCCATATATGACAAACCCACAGCCAACATCGTTCTCAATGGTGAAAAATTGAAACCATTTCCACTAAGATCAGGAACAAGACAAGGCTGCCTATTCTTACCACTCTTATTCAACTTAGTTTTGGAAGTTTTAGCCACAGCAATCAGAGAAGAAAAGGAAATAAAAGGAATCCGAATTGGAAAAGAAGAAGTAAAGCTGTCACTGTTTGCAGATGACATGATACTATACATAGAGAATCCTAAAGATGCTACCAGAAAACTACTAGAGCTAATCAATGAATTTGGTAAAGTAGCAGGATACAAAATTAATGCACAGAAATCTCTGGCACTCCTGTACACTAATGATGAAAAATCTGAAAGTGAAATCAAGAAAACACTCCCATTTACCATTGCAACAAAAAGAATAAAATATCTAGGAATAAACCTACCTAAGGAGACAAAAGACCTGTATGCAGAAAATTATAAGACACTGATGAAAGAAATTAAAGATGATACAAATAGATGGAGAGATATACCATGCTCCTGGATTGGAAGAATCAATATTGTGAAAATGACTATACTACCCAAAGCAATCTACAGATTCAATGCAATCCCTATCAAACTACCACTGGCATTTTTCACAGAACTAGAACAAAAAATTTCAAAATTCGTTTGGAAAAACAAAAGACCCCGAATAGCCAAAGCAATCTTGAGAACGAAAAACGGAGCTGGAGGAATCAGGCTCCCTGACTTCATACTATATTACAAAGCTACAGCAATCAAGACAGTGTGGTACTGGCACAAAAACAGAAAGATAGATCAGTGGAACAGGATAGAAAGCCCAGAGATAAACCCACGCACATATGGTCAACTTATCTTTGATAAAGGAGGCAGGAATGTACAGTGGAGAAAGGACAGCCTCTTCAATAAGTGGTGCTGGGAAAACTGGACAGGGACATGTAAAAGTATGAGATTAGATCATTCCCTAACACCATACAAAAAAATAAGCTCAAAACGGATTAAAGACCTAAATGTAAGGCCAGAAACTATCAACCTCTTAGAGGAAAACATAGGCAGAACACTCTATGACATAAATCACAGCAAGATCCTTTCTGAGGGCTTCCCTGATGGCGCAGTGGTTGAGAGTCCGCCTGCCTGTGCAGAGAACACGGGTTCGTGCCCCAGTCCGGGAAGATCCCACATGACGCAGAGTGGCTGGGCCCGTGAGCCATGGCCACTGAGCCTGCAAGTCCCGAGCTTGTGCTCCGCAACAGGAGAGGCCACAACAGTGAGAGGCCCACGTACCACAAAAAAAAAAAAAAAAAAAAAAAAAGATCCTTTCTGACCCACCTCCTAGAGAAATGGAAATAAAAACAAAGATAAACAAATGGGACCTAATGAAACTTCAAAGCTTTTGCACAGCAAAGGAAACCATAAACAAGACCAAAAGACAACCCTCAGAATGGGAGAAAATATTTGCAAATGAAGCAACTGACAAAGGATTAATCTCCAAAATTTATAAGCAGCTCATGCAGCTCAATAGCAAAAAAACAAACAACCCAATCCAAAAATGGTCAGAAGACTTAAATAGGCATTTCTCCACAGAAGATATACAGACTGCCAACAAACACATGAAAGAATGCTCAACATCATTAATCATTAGAGAAATGCAAATCAAAACTACAATGAGATATAACCTCACACCTGTCAGAATGGCCATCATCAAGAAATCTAGAAACAATAAATGCTGGAGAGGGTGTAGAGAAAAGGGAACACTCTTGCACTGCTGGTGGGAATGTGAATTGGTACAGCCACTATGGAGAACAGTATGGAGGTTCCTTAAAAAACTAAAAATAGAACTACCATATGACCCAGCAATCCCACTACTAGGCATATACCCTGAGAAAACCATAATTCAAAAGAGACACGTACCAAAATGTTCATTGCAGCTCTATTCACAATAGCCCAGAGATGGAAACAACCTAAGTGTCCATCATCGGATGAATGGATAAAGAAGATGTGGCACATATATACAATGGAATATTACTCAGCCATAAAAAGAAATGAAATGGAGCTATTTGTAGTGAGGTGGATAGACCTAGAGTCTGTCATACAGAGTGAAGTAAGTCAGAAAGAGAAAGACAAATACCATATGCTAACACATATATATGGAATTTAAGGGAAAAAAAGTCATGAAGAACCTAGGGGTAAAACAGGAATAAAGACACAGACCTACTAGAGAATAGACTTGAGGATATGGGGAGAGGGAAGGGTAAGCTCTGACAAAGCAAAAGAGAGGCATGGACGTATATACAGTACCAAACGTAAGGTAGATAGATGGTGGGAAGCAGCCGTATAGCACAGGGAGATCAGCTCGGTGCTTTGTGACCGCCTAGAGGGGTGGGATAGGGAGGGTGGGAGGGAGGGAGATGCAAGAGGGAAGGGATGTGGGAACAGATGTATATGTATGACTGATTCACTTTGTTATAAAGCAGAAACTAATAAAAATAATAATAATAATAATAATAAATAAAAATAAAATAAAAAATAATAAATAAATAAAATTGCATCAGAAAGAATAAAATACCTAGGAGTAAACTTAACCAAGGAGGTAGAAGACCTATACCCTGAAAACTATAAAACACTGATGAAGGAAACTGAAGAGGATAGAAAGAAATGGAAAAATATCCTGTGTTCTTGGATTAGAAGAATTAATATTTTTAAAATGAACATACTACTGAAGGCAATCTACAGATTCAACGCAATCCCTATCAAAGCACCAATGGCATTTTTCATAGAACTAGAACAGATAATTTTAAAATTTGTATGGAAATACAAAAGACCCCATAGAGCCAAAACAATCTTAAGAAAGAAGATTGGAGCTAGAGGAATCATGCTCCCTGACTTCAGACTATACTACAAAGATATACTCATCAAAACAGTATGGTACTTGCACAAAAACAGATACATAGTTCAATTGAACAGAATAGAGAGCCCAGAGATAAACTCATGCACTTATGGTCAATTAATCTATGATAAAGGAGGCAAGAATATACAATGGAGAAAAGACAGTCTCTTCAATAAGTCATGCTGGGAAAACTGGACAGCTAAATGTAAAAGAATGAAATTAGAACATTCTCTAACACCATATACAAAAATAAACTCAAAATGGATTAAAGACCTAAATGTAAGACTGGAAACCATAAGACTAATAGAGGAAAACA
The DNA here is from genome assembly GCF_025265405.1 of Mesoplodon densirostris. Taxonomy (NCBI): domain Eukaryota; kingdom Metazoa; phylum Chordata; class Mammalia; order Artiodactyla; family Ziphiidae; genus Mesoplodon; species Mesoplodon densirostris. The sequence continues at coordinate 56,632,870 of NC_082663.1, forward strand.
TAGTCAGAACACTCTTTGACACAAATTGTAGAATATTTTTTTGGATCTGTCTCCTAAATTAAAGAAAATTAAAAATAAACAAATGGGACCTAATTAAACTTAAAAACTTTTGCACAGCAAAGGAAACCATTGACAAATCAAAAAGATAACCTATGGACTGGGAGAAAATATTTGTAAATGATGTGACCGACAAGGGATTAATATCCAAAATATATAAACAGCTCATACAACTCAATATCAAAAAAACAAACAACCCAATCAATAAATGGGCAGAAGAAATAAATAGACATTTTTCCAAAGAAAACATACAGATGCCTAACAGGCACAAGAAAAGATGCTCAGGCTTCCCTCGTGGCGCAGTGGTTGGGAGTTTGCCTGCCAATGCAGGGGACGCAGGTTCGTGCCCCGGTCCGGGAAGATCCCACATGCCGCCGAGCGGCTGGGCCCATGAGCCATGGCCACTGGGCCTGCGCATCTGGAGCCTGTGCTCCGCAACGGAAGAGGCCACAACAGTAAGAGGCCCGCGCACTGCAAAAAAAAAAAAAAAAAAAAAAAAAAGATGCTCAACATCACTAATTATCAAAAAGCCTACAAATAACAAATGTTGGCTAGAATGTGGAGAAAAGGGAACACCTGTACACTATTGGTGGGAATGTAAATTGTTGCAGCCACTGTGGAAAACAGCATGGAGGTTCCTCAAAAAGCTAAACTTAGAACTACCATATGACCCAGCAATTCCACCCCTGGGCATATATCTAGAAAAGATGAAAACTCTAATTTGAAAAGATACATTCACCTCAATGTTCAGAGCAGCACTATTCACAATAGCCAAGACATGGAAGCAACCCCAGTGCCCTTTAACAGAGGAATGGATAAAGAAGATGTGGTATATATCAATATATATGCAATGGAATATTACTCAACTATAAAAAGGAATGAAATTCTGTCATTTGCAAGAACATGGATGGACCTAGAGATTATTATGCTTAGTACAATAAGCCAGATAGAGTAAGACAAATACTGTATGATATCACTTATAAGTGGAATCTAAAAAATGATACAAATGAATGTATATGCAAAAAAGAAAGAGACTCACAGACATAGAAAACAAAATAGTGGTTACCAAAGGGGAGTGGGAAGGGGGAGGGACAAACTACGGGTAAGGGATTAACAGATACAAACTACTATGTATAGAATAGATAAGCAACAAGGATATCTTATATAGCACAGGGAATTATAGACATTATCTTTTAATAAATTATAATGGAATATAGTCTTCCAAATACTGAATTACTACAGTATACTCCTGAAATGAATATAATATTGTAAATAACCATATTTCAACTAAAAAATACTAAATAAAAAATTGCAAAAGTAAGCTATTTTACCCAAAATGATTAAGATTGCTCTCTCTCTCTCTCTATTCCAATTTTACTGGATAGCATATACAGGCCAGGAGAATGTGGGGGAGCCAACTAAGAGAAAGTTGAGTTGAGGATATGTTTCATTTGGGTTTAACAGAAGAGTAAAATATATTTCAGTGATTTTCAATCACTCTTGTGTTAGTTGTGTGACTGTTAGTGTCCTGGTAGAGCAATGGCTTCCAGGAGCTCTCAGATGATCCCTGAGAGAGACAGAGGTATAGAGGAAGAGATTGCATCTCAATATAAACATGTACCTCAGGGCTCTTTCCCATAAGTGTATTGGGTAGTCAAAAGAAACCAGTTTGAAATGTAACAAAACCAGAAGCTAATCTACGGAAAATTCTTCTAATCATCAGATCTACTAAAAGATAAGTAGAGGATTCAGATTGCATTGATACCTCATCAAAACAGAAGTTTTCTCCTTGACAGAGATTTTTTGAAATGTGATAACAATCCTAAAAATGTATGCAATACCTTTCTAAACTATCAATATTTTTTTAAAAACATCAACAGAGTTACATTTCTATTTTCTCTATGAAAAACATATTACAACATTGTTGTCATACGAAGAGGCGATCAAAGATTATGAAGCTAAAGAATGTATTTTTGATGTTGGTCGTATTTGTCAGCTTTTTCAAATTTTTAATTCATTATGATTCTTTTCACATTCCAAATAAATGTTCTTTTCTATCTAATTTAGTAGTCATGATTTCAATTCTCTTGAACTGTGTAAGCTTCTGGCCCCTCACAACCTGTACTTCCCCCTCTGTCTGACTCACAGTCTCAATGATGACTCTCTTTGCTTGAGCTACTTCTAACAGCCACACAGATCATAAGCCTCAGTGTCTTTCTTCACCTCCTGGGATCCGTGGGCTTTCACTTCGGCTTATTTTTAGTCAACCTGGACCATAGCCACATCTTGTTCCTTGTCCGCATGTAGAACCCACTTCATCTCCAAAGTCTTAAATTCCAAAGTGCCTATAAGTCAGTTTATGTAGCTCAAACTCTACTTTTTTTTCCAGTTTCTTTTATACATATACCTACAGACACACATGCACGTGCACATGCACACCTCTTCCCCACTTTCCATCCTCATCCCACCATTCACTCCAAATATCCCATATTATGTATACTTCTCTAAACCTTGTCCTTCCTATTCCATACTTCATAGCAATCCCGCTCAAAATCAACCCTGTTAGCTCTAATTATTTTAACAGCTGTGTAATGTTTCACAGTAGAGATACATGATTATGAATTCAATATTTCCCTTTTGATGTCCATTTAATTTGTTTCCTGTTTCATTTGTTGAGACATGAACTGACATAAACATTCTTTTACCTGTATCTTGATGCTATTATATCTACAGGATGCCCAGTACTTGGGCTGTTGGCTTTAAAGGTATCACTTTTTTTATTTTCATAGATGCTGCCTAGCTGCTTCCAAAAAGACTAACAATTCACATTTCAATCAGAAGAATATGAGAAACTCCTTCTCCCTGCCTACTCTGCAGCAATAGGTATTATTGCTCTTTCTAACTCTTTCCAATCTGAAGAATATAATAATGACACCTCACTGTTACCTTAATTTTCTTTTCTCTGACCACTAGTAAATTTGAACATCTTTTATTTATTACTCTTTCAGATTAACTCTTTTGTGAGTTGTCTGTTTGTATTCTTGGCCAAATGTTGTGGGGAGGGGGTGGTCATTTGAGTTTTTTATCATTGTTTCTTAACCCCACCCCACCTGTATATTCTAAATAATTACTCTCTGCTATGCTTGTTGCTAATATTTCTTGCAAATTTACCATATTTCTCCTGATTTTTTGTGGTTTTTACATCATTAAATAATCTGTAATAGTATCTATAATGATGTCAGTCTGTAATTAATTAATTATAATTAATTACAAAGTTAAATTATAAATTAATTATAAAGTTCTCTCCTACTCCTTGGTTGCATATAATCTCTTAGATTCTCTTCTAAAATGTTATTTTATTGTTCACTGAAATCTTCAGGCAATGTGGAATTTCCATTTGCATATTTTTTGTGATAGGGTACAACTTTTTTTTTTTTCTAGAAGGGTAGCCATATATCAGCACTATTTATTAAGTAAATCAGTCATTTCCTACTGAATTGAAATGCTACCTTTACCATATGGTGATTTTTCACATATGCTGGGATATATTCTTGAGTTTATCTACTGTTCTATTAGTTCTAGGCTACTTATTTGTTTACTCTTGCCAGTACCATATTGATTTTTAATATAGTGGTTTTGCTGAATTTCTATTTTTTTCATACTTTTCTTAGCATTTATTGGGCATTTACTTTTATATTCACAACTTGGCTTGTTTTTATCCAATGAAAAGTTGTTTGAGAGTTTATTGGAATTATACTAAATTCACATAATCATTTTGGATGATTTGACATTTTATGATATAATATCTCCCTATCCAAGAACATGGTATGCCCTTCTATTTGTTCAGATTTATTTCATGTTTTTCTATATATGTCCTTTATTTTTCTTGCCAAATTGATTTTTTTAATATTTTATAATTTCTTTAATATTTTGTAATTTTATATCACTATTTTGAATGAAATACTTTGCCCACTTCCTTTTCTAGGTGTCATTATTAGCATAGAGAAAAAAGGCTTTTTTGTTCTCAATTATTTATTGAATCCAGTCACTTACAGAAATTTTATTAATTCTTGTAAGTGTTACCGAAGCCTACTGGGTTTTCTGAGTATACTATTATATCATCAGCCAAAAAAAACATAGTGTCATTTATCTCAATTTCTCTAGCACCAAGTTGTATCTAGTACTTAGCAAGCACTCCATAAATGTTTTAGGAATGAATGAACCAATGAATTAATAGATGAACAAATGAAGTGGGCCAGAGATTATTCATATGGTGGATTAAGGTTCCTTCTATTGTAGCACCACTCCAATGTATTACAGATCTTCCTTTTGAATGCCACAGCCATTTCTTACCTAGAAACCACTTAAGTTTCCAAATCTACAAAAGGAGAAGATGAATAAATATGATGACCACAAGGAATATGTTCCTGAATAGTGAAGGATCTTCCTGAGTGAGTTGTAGTGTGTGTTCCTTGAGTTCCTCTTTTCATTTGAGCTCAGAGAGACTGTAAAGGGAGGCTTTGTTATTCTGACCAGGAAAGCAGTAACAAGCTGTCCCTATACTTTAGAAGAAGTTAGAAGGCTTAAGGAGGCAAACTAATGCTTTTATTGAGTGAGGGCAGGCAGTTAGTCAAATGTTCACTTGCAGGAGCATTTCAGTGAAAGGTCCAGAAGCACAGACAAAAAAATAAAGGCAGTTTGGGAAGCTTTCTAAATCTAGGAAGAGAGTCAAGGAAAAAAAGTGCACAGATGATGACTGAGAGAAAGTCAAAGAGTTGCCAATTTATGTATATGTGTTCATGTACATTTTAGTGGTCATCCGTATATTACCTCCATGGCTATGCCTCACAAATATCGCATAACAGAATTGAAAGCATATGCTCACCTATACAACCTCTGTAAGTCAACTATACTTAAGGAGAGTCAAGCCACTAGGTCTATAATCTCAACCACAGCCATTCACCTTATGGTAGCGATTAGAGTTGTAGGTATAATTTATTACTGAGGGAATTAACCATTATCAATGTTGCAGTCTTGATATTTCAACTCAACTAAGCATCAATCTGCATCATAATAAATAATAAATAGGCCCCAAATGCTAGAAGCTTCTGATTTGATGTTATAAGAATATCACTTAATCCTGGAAGAGGTTTTCCAACAAACCACAGTAGCTCCCTGCTCTTTCACAAAATTAAAATATACATATACATATATGAAGGCACATGAAAATTTTTCCATTGCAAGAAACACCTTTGCTTTCAAAAACAGAAATGATGATCACCAGGCTGGAGAGCATGATGCAAAGTGCTCCCCATAAATTACCAGCAAGAACTCCAAGTACTAAGACAACGAGGAGAAAAGAGTATGTTCAAGCTGCAGAAATAAATACAAACACAGATTACAAGACATGGTTACCAAAAGGGTGACCAAACTGTTCTTCAAGGGAAAACAAAATGTTTCTCTTAGAGAATCTAAAGGAAAATCCCTTGAGAGGCAGACAGAGTACCAACGTAGTAATTGGCTAAATAATCCCAAATACTGCATCTGAGCTAACAGCACAAAGCCCAATGAGGAGCATCAGCTTCTACACACACACACCAGGCTGCTGGGGAGGTCTGAGGCTTTGAAACATCTCTTCACATTTTTAGCTAATGAAAGGTTTATAAAGAAAATGTATCCCTCTACATAAGCCTAGCCCCATACACACACGAGTGCATTGGAGATGTGGCTCAGGTTTCCAATTTGCTTTGTGTAGCAGCTGGCACCCTGATGTTTGGCCTTTGCTCACAAGGCTAGTCCTGATTGAAGTGCTGTTGCCCTTCCTCTCTGAGAACCTGCATCCTTCTCATCTATTCTGTATCTGCCAGACTTAGAATCACTTTCTTCCTGGGCCAGACCATGCTTCAATTCTTTTGATCACCACGACATAGAATTTGAAAACACTAAGAGACAGACCTCTCAAAATGGGTTATATGACCTTAATTCCCTATCAAAGGCAGTGCTAGGAAGAGCCCGGACATTACCTGTATTGCTGCCTGGCCTCTGCCCAGCAGTAAGAACGTTCAATCATACAAATGATCCTGAGTCTTTGAGCTGGGCTTCTTCACTCAGCAGTTAGGACAGGCAACAAAGGGTCTTCCCTACAGCCCAGAACAGGGCCCCTGAAGATGACCAAGAGAGTCACTCCAACAAACAGAAGAGGTGCTCTTTGCTTTCTCTGGGGCAGAACTGTGATTTCAGTTTAATGTAAGGCAATTAGAACATCCCTTTACCTGTAGACTGACCATTTTGACAATCCTGGTTTACACCTATTGTCCCTGAATAATTATTTATAGTGCACCTTTGCACTCTCAAAAAGTTCCACTGTGGAAAATGAATTATATTGTCAACCTACTTATTCAGGATTCCAAGACAAATGCCTCCTTGATCCACCCAAGGTAGCATAAGCATCAACAAGGATAAACTGTTCCTAGGTGACTTGAAAGAGCAGGTTGGGGACTTAGAAATGGTACTCATTCTTCTCAGGTGCAGATATCAACCCTATCTTTCTGTGAGGTTGCATATCACTGAAAAAATTAATCTGGAAGTCTCATCTATTCTCATTGAAAGAAAAATTTATTATAAGACAGTATCGGTCAGGGCCCCAACAGGGAACAGACAACCCACCTAAACTAGGACCATTCAAAGAGAGTATATTTATGACAATGTGGTTATAGGGGGACCACAAAGGACAGTACGTAAGCCTAATGTTTCATGCTAACCAAGCTGTCATCATGATAGGCCCCAGGAAGGAGGGGAGGGAGAGCATGTTGCACAACTGGCTTCTTGAGAGGAGGAGATACCCCTCAAGACACAGCTCAAGCCTCCCTTCTCTTATGAACCAATCCCACAAACAATCTGGCCCATGAAGATGCCAACCTGAAGGACAAACTGCACCACACATCCAGCTCTTACACACACTGTGTTCTTACACAGCCTTGCACGGTACAAATACGTCCTGTCTTTTCATCTAGACCATAAACTCTATGAAGGCAGAGACCACATCTCTTATCTCTGTATCAAGCGTTGTAACACCAGTGGCTCTAAACCTTTTATTTTTCCAACATAGCACATAAAATCAATGACATTCATAGACAAGACATTTCCCAAATGTATTCCCTGGGTTATACGTAATTCCCACTGTGCTCCACCATTTCTCTCCCACTCAAGCAAGCAGAGCAAAATGAAGATGAGCAAGGTCAGGTCATTTTACAGATAGTCTTGAATCCACTCTGTCTTTTTTTTCCAATGTAATATTTTTTCTTTTTTAATTACTCAATTTTTATTGAAGTATAGTTGATTTAACACTCTGACTTTTAATGTAAATTATATACAGACTTTGATGATCTGATACTATTAAGTGATGTCTGGCAACACATCTCACAACTGCTCCTGCACACTGCATCTTAACAGCCCAAGTACATAATGTGTTTGATGGTGAGAAGCAGGAAGGGGTCACCAAGTGGATAGGAAGTGTGGAAGAAAAGGCTGTCTCCATCACTTCAAACACAGGTTCGGGACCATAGGAGAGACCCCAACCCTGGGATGCTATTGTTGGATCGAAGAAGAGATCCCACATTTACAAAACCAGAAGGGAGGAGCTAAAATGTGCCTTACACACTACCTACTCCACCCCTGAATTTCACAGATGAGGAAATTGGGTTATGAGATCTTCCTGTGATCACACAAGATACTAATCAAGGCACTATTGGAACCCTGAACTCAACTGAAGACAATTTAAGAAAAAACAACAAAACTCTTTTCTTGCCTGGGAATGAATGAATTCATTCGTACTTACCGAATGCAGATATTTACTGAGTGTCTGCCTTGTGCCAGGTAATGGGGATACACAGTAAACAAAAACAAAGAAGGGCCTGCTCTCAAATGGGCGTAGCATTTTATCTAGGTCAGCGAAGACTTTCCGATAAAGCGATGTAGGAGTAGAGAGGTAAAGGGAGGGAGGGAGGGAGTCACGTGGGTCCCTAGGGCACTAGTGTTCTAAGAAGCAGAGCAGTGTGTGCTTGGCATGTTCCAGGTGAGAAGGCCATTGTGACTTGTCTGGAGGGGGGACAAGGGACAAGGGATTAGAGATGAGATGAGAGATTGGGGTGGGGGTGGGGGTGGCCAGATCATGCAGGGTCTTGCATTTTATGGCAAGTGAGATGGGAGGTCACTGAGGAATTTTCAGCAGAAGCAGAGTATAATCTATGTCTTTAAAATATCAGTCTAGATAGTATGTGGGGAAGAGGCTTGTCAGATCAAGGGGAGAAGCAAGGAGGGAGCTAATGCAATGATCTAGGAAAGAGATGGGGGCAGTTTGGACTAGGGTGATAGACATGAGGTGATGAAAAGTGGTCAGATTCTGAACGTATTGTTACAAGATTGCTGACAGAATTTGAGGATTGATTGAATGTGAAATGTGAGGGGAAGAAGGGAGTGACAGACGAGGTCCAAATTTTTGGCCTGAGTAACTGAAAGACTGAAGTGGACACTTACCAAGAAAGAAGAATGAGAGAAAGCAGGTTTGAAGAGGAAGGTCAAGAATCTTTCTGAACATGCTAGTTAGACCTGTCTTTTAGAAATCGAAGCGGGTCATCCAGCAGGCCAGTGGACACACAGGTGTTGAGTTCAGAAGAGAGGCTGGGGGGCATCTGCACAGAGGTGGCATACTGAGTCATCTGACACCATGTGAGGGCAGACAGAGAAGAGCCCAGGACCGAGCCCAAGTTCAAGTACTAGGTTGCCCTTCCCAAACATCACGTGCACTTTAACTGAGACTTTCTGCAGACAGTGGCTCTTCTTTCTCCTTCACCATCAGCTGAAGGACAATTCCCTGGTAGAATGTCAATGAGCCTCTCCTTTCTACTTCAGGAAGCAGCACTCCCCTTTCAGCCTGCTTACCACTCCAGCAGGAAGAATGGTGAAGGGACAAAGGAACCAGCCCAGAGAACAGGAGCACTGCCACTGTGGGATGGTGAGTACGAGAGAGAAGTGACACCTCCCAGACCTCTCCTAGATATCGATGACTAAGCCATCCCCAAATAGAATGGGCAATGAGAGAAGCAAAGGCAAACCAAGTCAGCAGGTGAGCAAACTTCTTGATAAGGGGCACATCCTGATGAGGGAGGGAGTCTGATCACAGCCCAGAGTGGTGATGGTCATATCCTTCACGCTATAAGGGATGACTGGCTATAAGGACCGAGAGTTACAGATACTGCAAGTTGAACCATTTTTGTTGCCACGGACAGAGCAACAGCAGCAGGTCCTGACACTCAGCTGAGGCAGGGGCTTCGACTGGGCTCTGGGAAACCCCTTATGGGTTATTTAACTTCTCCAAGAATTGGCTTTCTCTCTACTATGAATTGGAAATGGTTAAATGGAGCTCCTTTATGGAGAAAATTTTTCAGAAATAACTTATGAAGAATTAGCTTCTGAGTAAAAATAGCATCACCACATTAAGTTTTAGACAGTTAAAAATAGGTAAACTCCCATTGTGATGAACTCAAGGAACTTGCCAATTATTTTAATGAACTAAAATGGTGCAAAATTAACACATTGCTAGAAACCAGGTTCCAGGTTGAGGGATCTGGAGGAGAAAGAATGCCAACATCCGGCTTCTGTTAATAAATCCACAAGCAAAGGGAATTGAACCCAGCAGGGGAAAGAAATACCAAGAATACACAAATACATATATTCCCCCTTTCTTTCACTGGATGTTGGGCTTTTGTTTTATGTGCTTTTTTTAAACTAATTCTTTAGAATATGATATGGCAGCTAATTAGATGGCTAGTCTTTCTAGGTGGAGAATAAGAGTTACTGAAGAAAAATCACTTCTATTAGAAAAAACCTACTAGGAAAAGCTCAGCTATCCTGTCATCCACAATGCAGGTAGCACACAATCAATTTCTCTTAGCGTTGGAGTGACTAATATGGGCAGTAACTCAATCAGATGATTATTGCATGATTGACTGAAGACAGAGCAAGAAAGCACTGTTTGCAGAGTATAACAAAACAGCCATAAGTTATCATTCTGAAGTCAGAGAGAGAGAGAGATGTCCATATCCTAGCTCTACAAATTTCTAGCTGTGTGACCTTGAGCAAGTTGCTTTACCTCTCTGTGTCTTGTTTCCCTCTTCCATAAAATGAAGAAGTAGCACCTATCTCATAGGGTTATGAGAATTGAATATGATGATAAAATGTACAGTACTTAGTACATACCTGAAAGCAGCTATTAACCATTCACATACTGAATCATGCAAAATTTTTTACTGTCTAGAAGATTTTCTTATAATGATATTTATTGTGTTGGGATTTAAATGAGAAAGACATCAAGAGACATCTGAAATGCCAATGCAGCTACCCAGGGGTTCTCTGATAAACTCAGATCTCTAACGGGCATTTATAAAAGATGGAAAGAAGGATACAGAACCAGAGCAAGCTGTTTTTAGTAGCAAAAACTGAGTGCCTGGCAATATAACATACAAAATGAATGAAGGTTTGCCTCATAGAAAAAAAGATCAGATTTGTGGCTACCGGTGGCGGGGGGGGCACAGAGAGGGGATTGGATGAAGGTGGTCAGAAGGTATAAACTTCCAATTATAAGATAAATAAGCAATAGTGACAAAGACAAAAAAAATTTAATTATCTCTTTAAGGAAAAAGTATATGATATTGATGAAGTACTGTAAGACACCATCAGTATTCTAACTAAAACTTGCCACTTGAAATTTCAAAGATGAAATGATACTTAACAAAAAACAAGAATTGGGAAAATTGGTTCAATGGAAGAATTTGGATTAATCTGTCTTCAATGTCCTGTGGAGAGGGAGGTCCTTCTGGAGTAAAAAGGCACTGACAACACTGTTCACTTATTCACATTCCAGCAAGGGTGGACGGCTGGCTGCTGGAAAGAGACTGTGCACAACAGGCCAAGGGATTAATATAGTATGATGCACATAGCCACAATGCGAGAATTTTTGGTCAATATTTAACAAAATCATTATGTTGGAGAACCCATTTACTATTTGTTATGAATTATACATTGATTAGGGTTGCCAGATTTAGAAAATAAAAATACAGGGCATCTGGACTTCCCTGGTGGCACAGTTGTTAAGAATCCTCCTGCCAATGCAGGGGACACGGGTTCGAGCCCTGGTCTGGGAAGATCCCATGGGCTGTGGAGCAACTAAGCCCGTGCACCACAACTACTGAGCCTGTGCTCTAGAGCCCGCAAGCCACAACTACTGAGCCCACATGCCACAACTACTGAAGCTCGTGAGCCTGGTGCCCGTGCTCCACAGCAAGAGAAGCCACCGCAATGAGAAGCCACGGCAATGAGAAGCCCATGCACCACGATGAAGAGTAGCCCCCCGCTCAATGCAACTAGAGGAAGCCCACGCGCAGCAATGAAGACCCAACACAGCCATAAATAAATAAATAAAATTTTTTAAAAATATAGGGTATCCAGTTAAATTTAAATTTCAGATAATAATAATAATTTTTAGCATAAGTATGTTCCATGCAATATGTGGCTACCCATCACTGAGCCACCAGTAACTTGTCACTTAAGTAGGACCGGATGCAGGGAAGGAAGCAACTTCCTTCAGTTTTGGCAGACAGCACAAGTTCTGTGTGACACTGCTCCTTGTTTCTGAGGAAGGCATGCAGCATTGATCACTTCCACTGAACTAGTCCAGTGGTTTCTAAACACACACACGCACACACAAGAGTTATTTAGAAAGCAACTTTTGATGTGAAATCCTAACATGTTAAGCAGATTTTTTTCTAAAAGGAGGGTAAGGACCTCTGGTTGAATGGAGAAGTTAGGGGTAGGATGGAGGAAGATGGATGGTCTTGATCTCTGCCCACTTACCATCATCTCTGCCCTCATAGCAGCCTCAAAGGATCTCCTTGGAACAAAGGGACTCTACAGAACAGATGTAGAACATCAATCATTTATTTCATCAGGCCCACCAAGTCTTACTTAAAACTGAATGGCCAGATCCACTTAATGTAAGCCTTACTTGTACAAGTCCTTGACTATGCCAGAGTTTCTTCTTACTGCAGACAATATCATCAAACTCCCACAAGAGAGACACTGGAGTCCTATTTGACTCATCTCAGTCCTTCTTCTGCCATAACCATTCTGTTGCCACAGTCTGCTGTTTTTTACTTTGCAACAACTGTGCCTCTGTGACATGAAAGAAGCAGCTAAAAACAGAAAAAGTCTCCCCAACAATTCATCTTATCCACATGGTAACAATTATCTAGGAATTGAAATAAATTTCCAGACGCTTTAAGTAAATTTTCTAATCATCCTCTAGATATTTACTAGCACAAAGACATAGCCAACACTCTCCACTCAGCCCTTCCTCTCAGAGTTGGTTTAGAAGAATGTTCTCATCGTGGGTACAAGAAACACTGCTGTCACAGAGAAGTCTTTTCCCTCACCCATCGCTACAACTATCTGCAAGGCTGCCATGCCATCTCCTGCAGACCTACCTCCATTTGGTATGTGAGGAATGTTCTTGAACACACTTTTCAGGTTTATTTAAATCCTTGTTATTCTTGTCCACCATAATGTATTTTTAACGTACTTCTCCCTGGCCCCTGTCTGGGAGTAATCATCCACTATTATTTTACCCCAAACCATTCTCCACAAAAGACCTTATATTTTTGAAAGAAGCACCACAGAGCCATTCCCAGAGCACATGGAGAACATCCCTGACCAGCTTAAAAAGCCAACTTCAAACCAATGGACAGCTACTTTTCATTTAAGGATATATGTCCATTCAGTTTGCTCATTTAAAGTTATGTGCCTACAAAAATGTTACTAAAACTAATTAGTGAATTTAGCAAAGTTATAAGATTCAAGATCAATACACAAAAATCTATTGTATTTCTATATACTAGCAACAGAGGATCCCAAATTGAAAAATAATAGTACCATTTGCAATACCATCCCAAAAAAGTAAAATAGGTAGGGATAACTCTGACAAAAGATTATGCAATACCTGTACTGAAAATGACAAAACAATGCTGAGACCAATTTTTAAGGACCTAAATAAAACCATGTTCATGAATTAGAAAACTCAATAATGTTAAGATACTAATTTTCTGCAAATTGATCTAGACAGTGAATGCAACTCCAATCAAACCCCCAAAAAATCAGTATACTAATTCGAAAATTCAAAGGACAGAAGAGCAAAAACAACTCTGACCAAAAAAGAACAAAGTGGGAGGACTAACAGCACCTAATTTCAAGACTTATTATAAAGCTACGGTAATCAAGACACATAGTATTGGTGGAAAGACAGGCAAACAGATCAATGAAACAGAATAAAGAATTCAGAAATGGAATCATAAACTTGTGCATTTTTGAAAAAGGTGAAAAGGCAATTAGTGGAAAAAGGATAATCTTTTCAACAAACGGTGCTGAAACAACTGGATTGTCATATGCAAAGGAGAAGGAGGAGAAAAAGAAGGGGGAGAACTTTAATCCATATTTCTACACATGTAATAATTAATTCAGAATGGTCCATTGACCTAAAACTATATGAGACTAAACCTAAAACGATAAAACTTCTAGAAGAAAACATATGATAAAAGCTTTGTGATCTTGCGTTAGACAAAATTTTCTTAGATAGTGACACCAAAATCCATAATCCACAAAGGAAAAATAAATCAATAACTTGGATTTCATCAAAATTAAAAACATACACTCTTCAAAAGACACTGCTAGGGTAATTCAAAGAGAAACCACAGACTGGAAAAAAGTACTGACAAATCAAATATTTGATAAAGGACTTGTATCCAGGGCCTCCCTGGTGGCGCAGTGGTTAAGAGTCCGCCTGCCGATGCAGGGGATACGGGTTCGTGCCCCGGTCTGGGAGGATCCCATATGCCGCGGAGCGGCTGGGCCCGTGAGCCATGGCCGCTGGGCCTGCGCATCCGGAGCCTGTGCTCCGCAACGGGAGAGGCCACAACAGTGAGAGGCCCACATACCGCAAAAAGAAAAAAAAAAAAAAAGGACTTGTATCCAGAATATATAAAAAAATTCTTAAAATCAATAACAATAAAAGCAACCCAATAAAAAATGATCAATAGGTTTGAACAGACACATCACCAAAAAAGACATATGGATGGCAAATAAGTACATAAAGAGATGTTCAACATTATTAATCATTACAGAAATAAAAATTAAAACCATAATGGAATGCCACTACATATTTATCTGAATAGCTGAAATTAAAAAGAGTGAGTACAGCAAGGGTCAGTGAGGATGTACAGAACACATAACATTTATATACTTCCTATAGGAATGTAAAATGCTAAAATTGTTTTGGAAAACAGTTTGACAGTTTCTTAAATAAACATATACCTACCATATATCCAGCCATTACATTCCTACGTATTTGCCCAAGAGAGCTTAAAGCACATGTTAATACAAAGACATGAACATGAATGTTCATAGTAGCTTTACTGCAATAGCCAAGAACTGGAAACAATTCAAACATCCATCAACAGATGAATAGATAAGCAATCTGTGGTATATCCATACAATGGAATACTATTCAGCAGTGAAAAAGGAATGACCTGTTGAAACATGCAATAACATGAATAAATTTCAAAATAATTATTCTGAGTGAAAGGAGTCAGACTCCCCTCCCAAAAAAGAGTAGGTGCTGTATGATTCCATTTACATTAAGTTCAAGAAAATGCTAACTAATCCATAATGACAGAAAGAAGATCAGTGGTTGCCTAGGGACAATGGAATAGGAGGGATTACAAAAGGTTACAAGAAAACTTTTGGAAGTGATGGGTGTACATATCTTGATTATGGTGATGGCTTCAAACATGTATACATGTCAAAATACATCAAATTGTATACTTTAAAGATGTGCAATTTAGGGCTTCCCTGGTGGAGCAGTGGTTGAGAGTCCACCTGCCGATGCAGGGAATGAGGGTTTGTGCCCCGGTCCAGGAGGATCCCACATGCCATGGAGTGCCTGGGCCCATGAGCCATGGCCACTGCACCTGCACGTCCAGAGCCTGTGCTCCGCAGCGGGAGAGGCCACGGCAGTGGGAGGCCCGCACACTGCAAAAAAAAAAAAAAAAAAAAAAAAAAGATGTGCAATTTATTGTGTGTCAATTAAACTTTGACAAAGCTGTTTAAATAATTTATTAGTGAAGTACAGTTGATTTACAATGTTGTGTTAGTTTCTGGTTTATAGCAAAGTGATTCAGTTTTATATATACATCTACATATGTGTGTGTGTCTGTGTTTGTGTATAAAGAGTATATATATTTATTCTCTTTCATATTCTTTTTCATTATAGATTATTACAATATATTCAATATAGTTCCCTGTGCTTGTCTTTTTTTTTGAATTTTATTTTATTTTTTTATACACCAGGTTCTTATTAGTCATCAATTTTATACATATCAGTGTATACATATCAACCCCTATCGCCCAATTCATCACACTACCACCCACACACCTCCCCACGGCTTTACCCCCTTGGTTTCCATACGTTTGTTGTCTACATCTGTGTCTCAATTTCTGCCCTGCAAACTGCTTCATCTGTACCATTTTTCTAAGTTCCATGTATATGTGTTAATATACGATATTTGTTTTTCTCTTTCTGACATACTTCACTCAGTAAGACAGTCTCTAGATCCATCACATCTCAACAAATGACCCAATTTCGTTACTTTTTATGGCTGAGTAATATTCCAATGTATATATGTACTACATCTTCTTTATCCATTCGTCTGTGGATGGGCATTTAGGTTGCTTCCATGACCTGGCTATTGTAAATACTGCTGCAGTGACCACTGCGGTGCATGTGCCTTTTTGAATTATGGTTTTCTCTGGGTATATGCCCAATAGTGGCATTGCTGGATCATATAGTAAATCTACTTTTAGTTTTCTAAGGAACCTCCATACTGTTCTCCATAGTGGCTGTATCAATTTACATTCCCACCAACAGTGCAAGAGGGTTCCCTTTTCTCCACACCCTCTCAGGCATTTGTTGTTTGTAGATTTTCTGATGTTGCCCATTCTAACTGGTGTGAGGTGATACTTCATTATAGTTTTGATTTGCATTTCTCTAAAAATTAGTGATGCTGAGCAGCTTTTCAAGTGCTTCTTGGCCATCTGTATGTCGTCTTTGGAGAAATATCTATTTAGGTCTTCTGCCCATTTTTGGATTGGGTTGTTTGTTTTTTTAATATTGAGCTGCATGAGCTGTTTATATATTTTGGAGATTAATCTTTTGTCCATTGATTCGTTTGCAAATATTTTCTCCCTTTCTGAGGGTTGTCTTTTTGTCTTCTTTATGCTTTCCTTTGCTGTGTAAAAGATATGAAGTTTCATTAGGTCCCATTTGTTTATTTTTGTTTTTATTTCCATTACTCTAAGAGGTGGATCATAAAAGATCTTGTCGTGATTTATGTCAAAGCGTGTTCTTCCTATGTTTTCCTCTAAGAGTTTTATAGTGTCCGGTCTTACATTTAGTTCTCTAATCCATTTTGAGTTTATTTCTGTGTATGGTGTTACGGAATGTTCTAATTTCATTTTTTACATATAGCTGTCCAGTTTTCCAAGCACCACTTATTGAAGAGGCTGTCTTTTCTCCATTGTATATCCTTACCTCCTTTGTCATAGATTAGTTGACCATAGGTGCATGGGTGGGTTTACCTCTGGGCTTTCTATCTTGTTTCACTGATCCATGTTTCTGTTACTGTGCCAGTACCATATTGTCTTGATTACTATAGCTTTGTAGTATAGTCTGAAGTCAGGGAGCCTGATTCCTCCAGCTCCGTTTTTTCCCTCAAGACTGCTTTGGCTATTCGGGGTCTTTTGTGTCTCTATACAAATTTTAAGATTTTTTTGTTCTATTTCTGTAAAAAAATGCCATTGGTAATTTGATAGGGATTGCATTGAATCTTTACATTGCTTTGGGTAATAGAGTCATTTTCACAATATTGATTCTTCCAATCCAAGAACATGGTATACTCCTCCATCTGTTGGTATCATCTTTAATTTCCTTCATCCATGTCTTATAGTTTTCTGCATACAGGTCTTTTGTCTCCCTAGGTAGGTTTATCCCTAGGTATTTTATTCTTTTTGTTGCAATGGTAAATGGGAGTGTTTCCTTAATTTCTGTTTCAGATTTTTCATCATTAGTGTACAGGAATGCAACAGATTTCTGTGCATTAATTTTGTATCCTGCAACTATACGAAATTCATTGATTATCTCTAGGAGTTTTCTGGTGGCATCTTTAGGATTCTCTATGTACACTATCATGTCATCTGCAAACAGTGACAGCTTTACTTCTTCTTTTCCAATTTGGATTCCTTTTATATCTTTTTTTTCTCTGATTGCGCCATGGCTAGGACTTCCAAAACTATGTTGAATAATATGGTGAGAGTGGACATCCTTGTCTTTTTCCTCATCTTAGAGGAAATGCTTTCAGTTTTTCACCACTGAGAATGATGTTTGCTGTG
The DNA here is from genome assembly GCF_025265405.1 of Mesoplodon densirostris. Classification (NCBI taxonomy): domain Eukaryota; kingdom Metazoa; phylum Chordata; class Mammalia; order Artiodactyla; family Ziphiidae; genus Mesoplodon; species Mesoplodon densirostris. Next base: position 56,650,477 of record NC_082663.1, read on the forward strand.
GGTTTGTCATATATGGCCTTTATTATGTTGAGGTAGGTTCCCTTTATGCCCACTTTCTGCAGAGTTTTCTTTTCTTTTTTTGTTTTTTGGGTTTTTTTTTTTGTGGTATGTGGGCCTCAAACTGTTGTGGCCTCTCCCGTCGTGGAGCACAGGCTCCAAACGCACAGGCTCAGCGGCCATGGATCACCGGCCCAGCCGCTCCGCAGCATGTGGGATCCTCCCGGACCGGGGCACAAACCCGTGTCCCCTGCATCGGCAGGCAGACTCTCAACCACTGCACCACCAGGGAAGCCCTCTGCAGAGTTTTTATCATAACTGGGTGTTGAATTTTGTCACAAGCTTTTTCTGCATCTATTGAGATGATCATACGGATTTTCTCCTTCACTTTGTTAATATGGTGTATCACATTGATTGATTTGCATATACTGAAGAATCCTTGCATCCCTGGGATAAATCCCACTTGATCATGGTGGATGATCCTTTTAATGTGTTCTTGGATTCTGTTTGCTAGTATTTTGTTCACGATCTTTGCATCTATATTCATCAGTGATATTGGTCTGTAATTTTCTTTTTTTGTAGTATCTTTGTCTGGTTTTGGTATCAGGGTGATGGTGGCCTCATAGAAATGAATTTTGCAGTGTTCCTTCCTCTGCAATGTTTTGGAAGAGTTTGAGAAGGATGGGTGTTACCTCTTCTCTAAATGTTTGATAGACTTCACATGTGAAGCTGTCTGGTCCTGGATTTTTGTTTGTTGGAAGATTTTTTTTTTTCACTATATTTTTTTATTTTTTTTATTTTACAAATTTAATCAGTTATACATATACATATGTTCCCATATCCCCTCCCTTTTGCGTCTCCCTCCCACCCTCCCTATCCCACCCCACCAGGCGGTCACAAAGAACCGAGCTGATCTCCCTGTGCTATGCGGCTGCTTCCCACTAGCTCTCTACCTTACATCTGGTAGTGTATATATGTCCATGCCGCTCTTTCACTTTGTCACAGCTTACCCTTCCCCCTCCCCATATCCTCAAGTCCATGCTCTAGTAGGTCTGTGTCTTTATTCCTGTCTTACCCCTATGTTCTTGATGACATTTTTTTCTTAAATTCCATATATATGTGTCAGCATACAGTATTTGTCTTTCTCTTTCTGACTTACTTCACTCTGTATGACAGACTCTAGGTCCATCCACCTCATTACAAATAGCTCAATTTCATTTCTTTTTATGGCTGAGTAATATTCCATTGTATATATGTGCCACATCTTCTTTATCCATTCATCCGATGATGGACACTTAGGTTGTTTCCATCTCCGGGCTATTGTAAATAGGGCTGCTATGAACATTTTGGTACATGTCTCTTTTTGAATTATGGTTTTCTCAGGGTATATGCCCAGTAGTGGGATTGCTGGGTCATATGGTAGTTCTATTTGTAGTTTTTTAAGGAACCTCCATACTGTTCTCCATAGTGGCTGTACCAATTCACATTCCCACCAGCAGTGCAAGAGTGTTCCCTTTTTTCCACACCCTCTCCAGCATTTATTGTTTCTAGATTTTTTGATGATGGCCATTCTGACTGGTGTGAGATGATATCTCATTGTAGTTTTGATTTGCATTTCTCTAATGAGTAAAGATGTTGAGCATCCTTTCATGTGTTTGTTGGCTGTCTGTATATCTTCTGTGGAGAAATGTCTATTTAGGTCTTCTGCCCATTTTTGGATTGGGTTGTTTGTTTTTTTGCTATTGAGCTGCATGAGCTGCTTATAAATTTTGGAGATTAATCCTTTGTCAGTTGCTTCATTTGCAAATATTTTCTCCCATTCTGAGGGTTGTCTTTTGGTCTTGTTTATGGTTTCCTTTGCTGTGCAAAAGCTTTGAAGTTTCATTAGGTCCCATGTGTTTATTTTTGTCTTTATTTCCATTTCTCTAGGAGGTGGGTCAAAAAGGATCTTGCTGTGATTTATGTCATAGAGTGTTCTGCCTATGTTTTCCTCTAGGAGTTTGATAGTGTCTGGCCTTACATTTAGGTCTTTAATCCATTTTGAGCTAATTTTTGTGTATGGTGTTAGGGAGTGATCTAATCTCATACTTTTACATGTCCCTGTCCAGTTTTCCCAGCACCACCTATTGAAGAGACTGTCCTTTCTCCACTGTACATTCCTGCCTCCTTTATCAAAGATAAGGTGACCATATGTCCGTGGGTTTATCTCTGGGCTTTCTATCCTGTTCCATTGATCTATCTTTCTGTTTTAGTGCCAGTACCATACTGTCTTGATTACTGTAGCTTTGTAGTATAGTCTGAAGTCAGGGAGCCTGATTCCTCCAGCTCCATTTTTCGTTCTCAAGATTGCTTTGGCTATTCGGGGTCTTTTGTGTTTCCATACAAATTGTGAAATTTTTTGTTCTAGTTCTGTGAAAAATGCCATTGGTAGTTTGATAGGGATTGCATTGAATCTGTAGATTGCTTTGGGTAGTAGAGTCATTTTCACAATGTTGATTCTTCCAATCCAAGAACATGGTACATCTCTCCATCTGTTTGTATCATCTTTAATTTCTTTCATCAGTGTCGTATAATTTTCTGCATACAGGTCTTTTGTCTCCTTAGGTAGGTTTATTCCTAGATATTTTATTCTTTTTGTTGCAATGGTAAATGGGAGTGTTTCCTTGATTTCACTTTCAGATTTTTCATCATTAGTATATAGGAATGCCAGAGATTTCTGTGCATTAATTTTGTATCCTGCAACTTTACCAAATTCATTGATTAGCTCTAGTAGTTTTCTGGTAGCATCTTTAGGATTCTCTATGTATAGTATCATGTCATCTGCAAACAGTGACAGCTTTACTTCTTCTTTTCCCATTTGGATTCCTTTTATTTCCTTTTCTTCTCTGATTGCTGTGGCTAAAACTTCCAAAACTAGGTTGAATAAGAGTGGTGAGAGTGGGCAGCCTTGTCTTGTTCCTGATCTTAGTGGAAATGGTTTCAGTTTTTCACCATTGAGGACGATGCTGGCTGTGGGTTTGTCATATATGGCCTTTATTATGTTGAGGAAAGTTCCCTCTATGCCTACTTTCTGCAGGGTTTTTATCATAAATGGGTGTTGAATTTTGTCAAAAGCTTTCTCTGCATCTATTGAGATGATCATATGGTTTTTCTCCTTCAACTTGTTAATATGGTGTATCACATTGATTGATTTGCATATACTGAAGAATCCTTGCATCCCTGGGATAAATCCCACTTGATCATGGTGGATGATCCTTTTAATGTGTTCTTGGATTCTGTTTGCTAGTATTTTGTTCACGATCTTTGCATCTATATTCATCAGTGATATTGGTCTGTAATTTTCTTTTTTTGTAGTATCTTTGTCTGGTTTTGGTATCAGGGTGATGGTGGCCTCATAGAAATGAATTTTGCAGTGTTCCTTCCTCTGCAATGTTTTGGAAGAGTTTGAGAAGGATGGGTGTTACCTCTTCTCTAAATGTTTGATAGACTTCACATGTGAAGCTGTCTGGTCCTGGATTTTTGTTTGTTGGAAGATTTTTAATCACAGTTTCAATTTCATTACTTGTGATTGGTCTGTTCATATTTTCTATTTCTTCCTGGTTCAGCCTTGGAAGGTTATACCTTTCTAAGAATGTGTCCATTTCTTCCAGGTTGTCCATTTTATTGGCATAGAGTTGCTTGTAGTAGTCTCTTACAATGCTTTGTATTTCTGTGTTGTCTGTTGTAACTCTCCTTTTTCATTTCAAATTTTATTGATTTGAGTCCTCTCCCTCTTTTTTTTTGATGAGTCTGGCTAATGGTTTATCAATTTTGTTTATCTCCTCGAAGAACCAGCTTTTAGTTGTATAGATGTTTGCTATTGTTTTGTTTCTATTTTATTTATTTATGCTCTGATATTTATGATTTCTTTCCTTCTGCTAACTTTGGGTTTTGTTTCTTGTTCTTTCTCTAGTTCCTTTGGATGTAATGTTAGATGGTTTACTTGAGATTTCTCTTGTTTCTTTAAGTAGGCTTGTATAGCTATAAACGTCCCTCTTAGAACTGCTTTTGCTGCATCCCATAGGTTTTGGATTGTCGTGTTTTCATTGCCATGTCTCTAGGTATTTTTTGATTTCCTCTTTGATTTCCTCAGTGATCACTTGGTCACTTAGTAACATATTGTTTAGCCTCCATGTGTTTGCCTTTTTAAAATTTTTGTCCCTGTAATTCATTTCTAATCTCATAGTGTTGTGGTCCAAAGTGATGCTTGATATGATTTCAATTTTCTTAAATTTACTGAGGCTGCTTTGTGACCCAAGATGTGATCTATCCTGGAGAATGTTCCATGCACACTTGAGAAGAAACTGTAATCTGCTGTTTTTGGATGGAATGTCCTATAAATATCAATTAAATCTAGCTGATCTATTGTGTCATTTAAAGCTTCTCTTTCCTTATTTATTTTCATTTTGGATGATCTGTCCATTGGTGTAAGTGAGGTGTTAAAGCCCCCCACTATGATTGTGTTACTGTCGATTTCCTGCTTTATAGCTGTTAGCAGTTGCCATATGTATTGAGGTGCTCCTTTGTTGGGTGCATATATATTTATAATTGTTATATCTTCTTCTGGATTGATCCCTTGATCATTACATAGTGTCCTTCCTGTCTCTTATAACATTCTTTACTTTAAAGTCTAATTTATCTGATATGAGTATTGCTACTCCAGCTTTCTTTTGATTTCCCTTTGCATGGAATACCTTTTTCCATCCCCTCATTTTCAGTCTGTATGTGTCCCTAGGTCTGAAGTGGGTCTCTTGTAGACAGCATATATATGGGTCTTGTTTTTATATCCATTCAGCAAGCCTGTGTCTTTTGTTTGGAGCATTTAATCCATTCACGTTTAAGGTAATTATTGATATGTATGTCCCTATGACCATTTTCTTAATTGTTTTGGGTTTGTTTTCATAAGTCCTTTTCTTCTCCTGTGTTTCCCACTTAGAGAAGTTCCCTTAGCATTTGTTGTAGAGCTGGTTTGGTGGTGCTGAATTCTCTTAGCTTTTGCTTGTCTGTAAAGCTTTTGATTTCTCCATTGAATCTGAATGAGATCCTTGCTGGGTAGAGTAATCTTGGTTGTAGGTTCTTCCCTTTCATCACTTTAAATATATCATGCCACTCCCTTCTGGCATGTGGAGTTTCTGCTGAGAAATCAGCTGTTAACCTTATGGGAATTTCCTTGTATGTTATTTGTCATTTTTCCTTTGCTGCTTTTAATAATTTTTCTTTGTCTTTAATTTTTGCCAATTTGATTGCTATGTGTCTCGGCCTGTTTCTCCTTGGGTTTATCCTGTATGGGAATTGCTGCACTTCCTGGACTTGGGTGGCTATATCCTTTCCCATGTTAGGGAAGTTTTTGACTATAATCTCTTCAAATATTTTCTCGGATCCTTTGTCTCTCTCTCTTCTACTTCTGGGACCCTTATAATGCAAATGTTGTTGCGTTTAATGGTGTCCCAGACGTCTCTTAGGCTGTCTTCATTTCTTTTCATTCTTTTTTCTTTATTCTGTTCCACAGCAGTGAATTCCACCATTCTGTCTTCCAAGTCACATATCCGTTCTTCTGCCTCCGTTATTCTGCTATTGTTTCCTTCTAGTGTAATTTTCATTTCAGTTATTGTATTGTTCATCTCTGTTTGTTTGTTCTTTAATTCTTCTAGGTCTTTGTTAAACATTTCCTGCATCTTCTAGATCTTTGCCTCCATTCTTTTTCCAAAGTCTTGGATCATCTTCACTATCATTATTCTGAAGTCTTTTTCTGAAAGGTTGCCTATCTCCACTTCATTTAGTTGTTTTGGGGGGTTTTATCTTGTTCCTTCATCTGGTACATAGCCCTCTGCCTTTTCATCTTGTCTATCTTTCTGTGAATGTGGTTTTTGTTCCACAGGCTGCAGGACTGTAGTTCTTGCTTCTGCTGTCTGCCCTCTGGTGGATAAGGCTATCTAAGAGGCTTGTGCAAGTTTCCTGATGGGAGGGACTGGTGGTGGGTAGAGCTGACTGTTGCTCTGATGGGCAGAGCTCAGTAAAACTTTAATCTGCTTGATTGCTGATGGGTGGGGCTGGGTTCCCTACCTGTTGGTTGTTTGGCCTGAGGAAACCCAACACTGGAGCCTACCTGGGCTCTTTGGTGGGGCTAATGGCAGACTCTGGGAAGGCTCACGCCAAGGAGTACTTCCCAGAACTTCTGCTGCCAGTGTCCTTGTCCCCATGGTGAGCCACAGCCACCCCCCACTTCTGCAGGAGACCCTCCAAGATAGCAGGTAGGTCTGGTTCAGTCTCCCCTGGGGTCACTGCTCCTTCCCCTGGGTCCTCATACACACACACTACTTTGTGTGTGCCCTCCAAGAGTGGAGTCTCTCTTTGCCCCAGTCCTGTCAAAGTCCTGCAATCAAATCCCACTAGCCTTCAAAGTCTGATTCTCTAGGAATTCCTCCTCCCGTTGCCGGACCCCCAGGTTGGGAAGCTTGATGTGGGGCTCAGAACCTTCACTCCAGTGGGTGGACTTCTGTGGTATAAGTGTTCTCCAGTCTGTGAGTCACCCATCCAGCAGTTATGGGATTTGATTTTACTGTGATTGTGCCCCTCCTACCATCTCATTGTGGCTTCTCCTTTGTCTTTGGATGTGGGGTACCTTTTTTGGTGAGTTCCAGTGTCTTCCTGTTGATGACTGTCCAGTAGCTGGTTGTGATTCTGGTATTCTCACAAGAGGGAGTGAGAGCACGTCCTTCTACTCCACCATCTTGGTTCAGGGCTGTTGTATCTATTTTATATATAGTAGTTTTTATCTGCTAAATCCAAACTCCTAATTTATTACTCTCCCCCCTTCCCCTTTGGTAACCGTAAGTTTGTTTTTTTACGTCTGTAAGTCTGTTTCTGTTTTGTAAATAAGTTCATTTGCATCAGTTTTTAGATTCCACATATAAGTGATATCATATGATATTTGTCTCTGTCTGACTTACTTCATTTAGTATGAAAAACTCTAGGTCCGTGCAGGTTGCTGCGAATGGCATTATTTCATTCTTTTTTATGGCTGAGTAATATTCCATTGCATATATGTGCCACACCTTCTTTATCTATTATCATTTATGTTGATGGACATTTAGGTTGCTTCCATGTCTTGGCTACTGTATATAGTGCTGCTATGAACATTGGGGTATATAAAAATTTTAAGAAGTATTTAGGAAAAAGAATTAATTGTTATTTGGCCTGGTCTCTGCAATGTCCCATTTCAACAACTATTTGGCAGCCAGGAATTAAATGACAACAGTCTTAATCTTTAGTGAGGCTGTTGAAAAACATCAAATGGAACCCAATTCATAACTGATAGAAAAACGCCTTCAATTCACCATCCCCACTGTCTTATTTCCCTTACTCAGATGCCCAGAGATGCCTACTAAGACTCTTTCCTTCTCTCTAAACTCCCCCACATCCCCTCTTCCTTAGCCTTGCCCAAGAACCTGACTGTGGTCTTTTCTCCATGTTTCCCTACCTGCCTGGGTGTATTCTCCAATCACTCTGCCATAGCTTCCACCAGTACTTTTTTTTTTCTTCAACAACTTTACTGGAGTGTAATTGCTCTACAATGGTGTGTTAGCTTCCACTGTATAACAAAATGAATTAGCCACACGTATACACATATCCCCATAACCCCTCTCTCTTGCATCTCCCTCCTATCCTCCCTATCCCACCCCTCTAGGTGGTCACAAAGCACCGAGCTGATCTCCCTGTGCTATGCAGCTGCTTCCCACCAGCCATCCATTCTACATTTGGTAGTGTATATATGTCCATATGTCCTCTCACTTCGTCCCAGCTTACCCTTCCCCCTCCCCGTGTCCTCAAGTCAATTCTCTATGTCTGTGTCTTTATTCCTGTCCTGCCCCTAGGTTCTTCAGAAATTTTTATTTTAGATTCCATATATATATGTGTTAGCATACGGTATTTTTTTTCTCTTTCTGACTTACTTCACTCTGTATGACAGACTCTAGGCCCATCCATCTCACTACAAATATCTCAATTTCATTTCTTTTTATGGCTGAGTAATATTCCACTGTATATATATGTCACATCTCCTTTATCCATTCATCTGTCGATGGACACAGGTTGCTTCCATGTCCTGGCTATTGTACATAGTGCTGCAGTGAACATTGTGGTACATGACTCTTTTTAAATTATTGTTTTCTCAGGGTATGTGCCCAGTAGTGGGATTGCTGGGTCATATGGTAGTTCTATTTTTAGTTGTTTAAGGAACCTCCATACTGTTCTCCATAGTGGCTGTATCAATTTACATTCCCACCAACAGCACAAGAGGGTTCCCTTTTCTCCACACCCTCTCCAGCATTTATTGTTTGTAGACTTTTTGATGATGGCCATTCTGACTGGTGTGAGGTGATACCTCATTGTAGTTCTGATTTGCATTTCTCTAATGATTAGTGATATTGAGCACCCTTTCATGTGTTTGTTGGCCATCTGTATATCTTTGGAGAAATGTCTATTCAGATCTTCTGCCCATTTTTGGATTGGGTTGTTTGTTTTTTTGATATTGAGCTGCATCAGCTGCTTGTATATTTTGGAGATTAATCCTTTGTCAGTTGCTTCGTTTGCAAATATTTTCTCCCATTCTGAGGGTTGTCTTTTCGTCTTATGATTTCCTTTGCTGTGCAAAAGCTTTTAAGTTTCATTACGTCCCATTTCTTTATTTTTGTTTTTATTTCCCTTTCTCTAGGAGGTGGGTCAAAAAGGATCTTGCTGTGATTTATGTCATAGAGTGTTCTGCCTATGTTTTCCTCTAAGAGTTTGATAGTGTCTGGCCTTACATTTAGGTCTTTAATCCATTTTGAGTTTATTTTTGTGTATTCCACCAATACTTTTATGTCTTATCAATTCTAACATCCTAGTCCTTCTAGTTCAGCATTTTTCTATTATCCTAACCAGGATAACTAAAATCCCAGAAGCCAAAAAGTAAAAATCATCTTTCTTGGAAGCAGAATAAGTCGGGACAGAGAGGAATGCTCATTTATAAATATATATATTTTTAATTCTAACAGCTGGGGAGTAGAGGGGAATATCTTATTTAAAAAAGAAAAGATTGGTCCCAGGACCTGGTCTCCTCTCAGCATAAAGCACCTCCCCCATCCTGGCATACCCTCCTCATTCATTCTCTCAGGCAAAGAGACTCAATTTCACTTCATTCGGTCTTCCCATTCCGACTCTAAATTGCATCCCTATTCCAGAAACAAATTCCCCTTTCCTAATTCACCTTGCCCATTCCCTTTCCACAGCTGCTGCTAAAATAGCAAAATGCCTCTTCTCTGAACCCCTCCCCAAGCCACTTGAAGAGAAATGACCAATTTCATCCTTTCAAAACATGTTATTGTCACAACTCCTTCTCCATGTGTCTTTTGACTTGAATATAATGATGCAAATTCTTTATGAATTTAAAGGCTCTATTTGTTACATGTTTGTCCATTTGTCTTCATACAATTAATATAATTAACCTGTCCGCCTGCACCATTACTCTCTGAAGAAGACTATAAGGTTTTAGAGAACCAGGGGTCCATCTGTTTAATCACCACCCGCCTACTGCTTCATGTCCCAACATTATCAAACCAATTATAGTGCCCAGCCCACATCCCCAGCCCACATCCTCTTTCATCCCCCTGAGCATTACCTCTCCCTAAAGCAGAGGTTGGCAAGTTTTTCCTGTGAAGGACAAAGGAGTAAATATTTTAGGCTTTGGGGGCCATATGGTCTCTGTCACAACTACTCAACTCTGCCATTATAGCACAAATGCATACACAATACATAAATGAGTAAGTGTGGCTGTGCTCCAATAAATTCTTATTTTGAAAAACAGACAACAGGCCAGATTTGGCCTGCAGGCTGCAGTCTGCCAAACCCTGGTCTAAAGCATCCTGCCTTTCAACCTCCATCTGGCTAGCTCCTGGTTTTCCAACAAGACTCATCACAAGTTATCTTCTTGAGAGTGCTTTCTCCTATTCCTGGGTAGGTGCATCCTTTCTTTGTAGTCCTGTAGCATATATATCAAAGCATTTTGCAGGGGGAGGAAAAGCTTCTTCCCCAAGCCTGATATTTCCTTCTACATGGAGGGAGTTCCACATCCATGACACTGCTGGCCCCTCTCTACTCCCACAAACTCTTCCCATGGGAGACGGAGCAACTTGGAGTGGCCTTACTCTTCTTGTTGGTGGGAGCAAAACGCCCACAGAGAACACATATTCTTCCTACCTCCCGATGCCATGAGGGGGCACTTCTAGGAAAGCCCTGTCTATCCAGTGCTGCCTGTGCCTGGGTGCATAAATCCCTTTCCAGATTTCTCCATTATCAGTTATCAGTAACAGTAATATTTTTATCACTATCTGACTTTTGGATTATCTCTTAATTGCTTCAGAATTCTAGAGAGAGTCAGGGGAGCTATTTACTAAGCCCCACTCACTGCAACACAGACCACTCGCCACAGCACTCAGCATGTTACTTAGAAGTATTCTTTGTATATCTTCTTTTATGTTAGTCAATGATTCTCAAGGTAGACCTTAGTCCCCTGGAGGGCCCTTCCAGTGGCCGTGAGCAGACCCAGAAATGCAAATCTTCTTTCATACTTATAGCACATGATACACTTTCCATTAGCTTTTATTTTTACCTACAACCTAATGTTCCTTACTAATATCCTACCAGTGAGTTAGCTGTACTTTCTAAGTTGAAGCTATGAATAGAGTTTACTGAATCTTTAATTCAGTATTGGGTTACGTCTGGCAACCACTCATTTGGAAATACTGCAAAACTTTTGCATGAGCACACAGGACAGAATCACAGTAGTTTTCAGGAAACACGATTTGTGAATCATGTATCACTGATGCTGTCTACAATTGGTCATGGTTTCCAACTATTGCTATTCGCTTTTGCCTTTTGCATTATATATTACAGCAAGTATAATATCTTTATGAATTTATTGTGTGTCATTTGGGTAACCTTACAATGTATATTAACGCATATTTGTCCATTTGGAGGACAGAATAGGGTAATAATTAGAGTACAGTCTCTAAAGTCAGACTGCCTGGGTTTTATCCCAATATCACCACATACTAGCTGTGTGACTTCGGGTAAGTTATTCAACCCCTTGTACTTCAGTTTCTTCACCATTAAAATGGGAGACTAGTACCTACATCATAAGGATACTGGGAAGATTAAATGAGATAATCCATGGCTTAGACCACATAGTTAGCTATTATTACTGTTTTAGTACTATGCACAGGAATAGGACATTTGGCTTCTAACTTTCCAGTAACTAGACTTTAAGCTATGCATAGATGCAGTTCAAATACAAATCATTCATAAATATACTGCTAAAGCAGATATATCTAAAATCCTCCCCAAATTTGTTTACATTGCATGTTTCATTGGTGATATGTTTTATAGTACATATTTGTTTGGTACATATTGTCTGTCTCTCTACTAAAACCTCATAAGGCCAGAGACTTTTCCTTATCTGTGCATTCTCTACTAGAGCCCCAGTGCCCAGAGCAGTGCCTGCCTGGCACATAGTAGGCTCTCAGTAGCTTTTTAAAAAACTACTATGCTAACTATGAATCTATACCACATAATTTGCAGTATAATATTGAGTTTGGTGTAATAAAATTACTAGATGATCAAACTGTTGGTATTGTTTTTTTACCTTAAAACCACATGTTTAAGCTCATATTGTCATTGTAGTAAATAATGAGTGATTTGTACATATTATGCTGTAATTCTTTGCTATAACTGAATTATTTTCCACTAAGAACATGTAGGATAGGTGACCAGGGTTCTTTTGCAAGGTCTGAGTGGGCCACAGCGAAATAAAGAACTGTGTTTTTCAATTCAACAATTCAAAAATATTTTAAATGACCCAGCAGTTCCAGTTCTGTACAATATGCCCACAAGAAATAAGTGGAAAAGTCCATCTGTACAAGAATGTTCACAATGGCTTTGTTTATAATAGCTAAAAATTGGAAACAACCCAAATATCCATTACAGAAGAATAAATTCATGGCAGAATACTTACGCAATGGAATATTATGCAGCAATTTTTTTAAAAACCCAATATAAAATAAAAATTAAATTAAAAAATAAAAAAACAAACTATGTAGTCTTACATGTAGTAATATGGATGAATTTCACAGAAATAAAGATGAGCAAAAGAAGCCAGATAGCAAAGGTAACACAGAGTATGATTCCTTTTTTTTTTTTTTTTTGGCTGCACCACACAGCATGCAGGATCTTAGTTCCGTGACCAGGGATCGAACCCGTGCCCCCTGCAGTGGAAGTGCGGGGCCTCAACCACTTGGATTGCCAGGGAAGCCCAATGTATGAATCCTTTTATATGAAGATTCAACTTACATGAATTTATATGAAGTATATTCATTATAGACAAAATCAATCTGTGGAGAAAGAAGTCAAAATAGTGGTTATCTCTGTTGGGGGAATGTGATGGGGCAAGACAAAGCCTTTTAGGATATGGAAAATGTTCTAAATTTTAATTTGGGGCCAAGTTCAAAGGTGTGCATGTGTGTTGCTGTGTGTACATGTATAAATTTATTGAGTTGTACAGTTAAGATCTATTCAAATCTTTATAGTATGTATGTTATACGTGGATGTGTGTGTGTGTGTGTATTTTTTTTAAGACAGGGAATAACTTCTGTGTGCCTGACATTTAGCTGGGCCCTGGAGACGTCCTGATGGAAAGCACAAGACTCACCTTCCCCTCAGTAAGCGTATCCCTGGTGCTAGCTCAGAATCTATGCTCAGTGAATTGGTGGTGACCTGAACTGAGCACTTTTTTGTACACTAACCACTTAAACTTTAAAAAAATACTATTGCTGATGCTAATGGCAACCATGTTGCTTCATATTTATTTGACAAACATATTTTGTTTCATTTTAGGCTTTTTCAGTCTGAGGTCATCACGATGCCTCATTATGGAAAAATCCCAGAACATTCTCCTCCCTCCAGCAAAAGAACTCCATGCACTTTCACCTGCAGATTTCATAATTGATTCTCTGTGCTGCTAACATTCTCCATATCCCACAGAGTTGTGCGCTAAAATCCAGAGCAATGAACACACCTATGAAAAATGACGCTTTTGAGCCTACCCCATGGTGCAGTAAATTTGAAAGTACTCTTAATAATCATCAGGAGCAACATTGACTTTAATGGTCCTCAAATCCATCACGTAATTTCATTAGCCACCCAGCACAGATGCAAGAAGGGGTGATGTCATACTTTTTCCTCTTGCTCTGAAACCCGAGTCAGGCGCCAGAGCTGGAAACTAGTTTTAGAGACTCTAATTGGATTAAAGCTTCTGGCAGCCACTGATCAATAGGTGGGAGCCAGAGGAATCCCAAAATGTGCAAAGCCCTCTCAGGCCCCTTCACGGGCACAGCCTCACTCAAGCAGAAGGGAGGTTCAGTTCTGCAAATGGGGGAAATCAAGATGCTGTGTCCTAAGGCACTGTGCTATTTCCAGTTTTTCCCAGGACCCAGGTCCACATGGGAGAGCGGGGTCATCACTGAGGAAGCAGCCTCAAATACTACTCCCTGATCTAACTTCTCACACATCATCATAGAGGAAACCAGCAGTTCAAAGCCTGGGCTTTGGAGTCAGCCACAGCTTGATCCAAAACCTAGATCTTCCATTGACTACTTAACCCTGAGAGAGCAACCCTACCTCTCTGAGATGCAGCTTCCGCATCGCAAGGTGCAAATAATAACACCTACCTCACAGACGTGTAGTGACAACAAAGAGCTCGTGTGTGTTTAATGCTCGTGACAGTCCCTGGGCCTATGTATTTACCTGCTCAATAAATGAGAGCTGAGAATGAAAAGAAATGATCACCTGTGATGAAGACCTACCAATAATCATTCTAATTCATAAAAGTCTGAAATTCCCCCTCACAACAAGAAAGAACTTTTTAGCCTCTATCATTTTACTTAACTCAACTTTCCCATCTCTCAAAACTTAGCAGGAGCAAGAAGCCAGTGCCCGGATGTGCTTCTAACCTCCAGGTTGCTTTAACAAGAACTTCAGTAACATGGCAAAATACAATGACCTCATCATCCCAGTGTTGCAGCAGTAAAAAAAAAAAATCAATGCTACTTAAAAAGCCTGACAATCAATCAAGGTCTAGCCAGATATCTGTGGAAGTCAAACAGGCCCGTATAAAAACTGATTCACCTAGGGATCTCATTAAAGGTCTGCAGCAGTATTTCCCTGATGTAAGCTGGGAGTTTTCATTTGGGTTGCTTTTTCTTTTTTCAACTATGGAATCCCTGTGAGATCAGGGCTATACTTCTCCCCTGCAGCTGGCTTCGGAGCACTTCTATTAGATAAATGTCCTCACTTGCATTACCAGTGCAAATGGTCATTCATATGTCAGTGTCATTCCACCCTCCCTTGGTGACTGGTACTTTCTCCTACTGAAAGCATACTCTGCTTTAGTCTGGAGGAAGCTCTTGAAAAAGTAATAAACACGTTTTATTTTTATTGCATTATACAAGGTAGTGTAGAAGTTATAAAGAGTATAATTTTAAGAGAATGCATTTCTATTCTGTGGGCCTTTTTCTAAAACCTCATAATTCAAATATTAATGTAAAACAACTTTCCCACTTCTGAGCTCAGGTCATTTTAAGAAATAGCACCTATTATGGGCCAGGCATTCTTCTAGGCACTAGAGATTCAAAGATGGATAAAGCACAAGCCTTCTCCTCTCTGGGATTGTGTGAGACTAATAAGCACAGATACCACTAACTCCAGACCCAGTCCCTGAAAAACAAAAACAAAAACAAAAAACAGGATGAAAGACAGGGTGTGGCACACACCACATTTTTTCCCCTCTAGGAGTTAAAAGGCTACTAGACTCTGGACTATCCACTCCAGAACAATCAACTTAGAGTCGAAACTTAAACTAGTGTGAAAAATGGATGAACTGGAATGAGATGCCCCACTGTTTCCAGCAGCATTAGCAACTTACTCATTGAGAAACTAAATTAAACTAAATTCAGGACCCAATTCTTAGCCTATTCCACATCCCATGAATACATGGTGAGAAAGGGAATTAGCTTACACATTACAAATAATATATTCTTCAGCTCCTCAAGAGCATGCCTTAATTTCTTTAATTAGTCTCCCTATCTATAAGTATAATAATACCTATCTGGTAAGGTTGTTGTGAGACTGAAGTGCAACAATATATATAAAGTGTATAGAAAAGCACCCAGCTTATATTAGGTACTCACTGAATGAATAGCTATAAGAAAACTCAGTTCCAAGATACCAAAAGGAGTGTGACCACAGATGCTATGTCTCCTGGCTAGCTTCTGCTTTTTCTTATTTTGAAGCAGGAAAAGCTGACTTTTCTCCAGCCACACTAGCCTAGAAGGATCTAACCTTAGCTACTAGCACAAGAAGGTCACTGGGACAACAATGCAACCTTGAAAAGAGATCTAGAAACATATCCAACAAAAAACATAAAGTTGATTAGAATATCAGTAATATCAGTAATCCCAACGATTACAAATATGTTAAGTTCTCTAATTAAAAAGTAAGAACTTTCAATAGCCAAGATATAGAAGCAATCTAAGTGTCCATCAATAGATGAATGGATAAAGATGTGGTATGTGTATATATACTACTCAGCTATTAAAAAATATATATATATATTGAAATCTTGCCATTCTCAACAATATGGATGGACCTAGAAGGTATTATGCTAAGTGAAATAAGTCAGACAGACAAAGACAAATGACTTGACTTGTATGTGGAATCTAAAACACAAAACAAATGAACAAACAAAACAAAACAGGAACAGAGTGACGGATACAGAGAACAAACTAGTGGTTGCCAGAGAAAAGAGGGGTGGGACTTGGGGGGAAATAGTTGAAGGAGATTAAGTGGTACAAAATTCCAGTTATAAATTAAATAAGTCACAGGGATGTAATGTACAGCATAGGGAATATAGTCAACAATACTGTAATAACTTTGTATGGTGACAGAAGGTAACTAGGCTTATTGTGGTGATCATTTTGTAATGTATATAAATATCAAATCACTATGTTGTATACCTGAATCTAACATAACATTGTATATCAATTACACTTCAAATAAAAAAAATAAGACGTTTCAGACTGATTCTTTTTTGGGGGGGGCGGCGCGGGGGGACGTACCACGCCGCTTGCAGGATCTTAGTTCCCTGACCAGGGATCGAACCCCGGCCCCGGCAGTGAGAGCACCAGATCCTAACCACTGGACCTACAGGGAATTCCCTAGACTGATTTAAAAAAAAAAAAAAAAAAGGCAAGCTCCAACTGCATGCAATTTAAGACAGATTTATCTAACACAAGATAATACAAAAAGGTTGCAAATACACAGATGCCCAAAGACAGACAAGCAAATGTTGTACAAATGAAAAGAAAGCACTATAGTAATATTAACACTAGCTCATACAGAATTCAAGGCAAAAACTCTATACTGAACAAAAAGTTGTTTCATATGGATACACAATAGATTCATCAAAATATATAGCAAACATGAACCTTTTCACTCCCAATCTCATGGCAGCAGATACATAATGAGTAACAGAGCGTTCACAATATGTCAGATGCAGTTCTAAGCTCCTTACACACAGAAACTCATGTAATCTTCCCAAGAGCCCTATAAAGTAGATGATGTGGTTTTACAGGTGAGGAAACTTGTCAAGGCCTGTAGGCTCGTGAGGGTGGAGCTCCTATCCAAACCAGGCAGATGGACTGGCATCAGTACTCTTAACTTTCTACTATGCTCTCTCCAAAAAGTAAAAAGAAGTATTAGAAATAGAAAGAAAAAAAAAAAAACTCAAATGCATAGGTATAGTGAGAAAGATTAACAAACCATTCCCAAAATTTGTCACGTCAAGGTAACAAAAAATATAGAAAAGATGTGAATAACACACACTACAAGCTTGACTTCATAGCAAATCATTCTCTCTCTCCAAAGGGGAGAGAACATATTCTTTTCAAATGTCCATGGAACATTTATTTAAAATAAAGAGAGAAAGATCATTTAATAGTCCATAAAAAATTTCTCAGTAAATTTCTAAAAGTAGAACTGTTATAGGATCCCCCTTACTGATTAAACTGGAATTAAATCTAAAACCTCACTTTTCTAAATAACCCTTGTGTCAATGAGTAAATAAAAACGTAACTTATAAATTATTTGGAAATTAACATATGTTGAAACACTAAATGGAAAATTCTATGGGATGGAGCCAAAATCTTACTCAGGAGAAAATCATATCCTTAAATAAGATTTTTCCTAAAACAAGAAATGTCTAGAATAAATACTTTTGGAACATTAGACTCAGAAGCTAGAAAAAGAACAATAAAATAAACAAAGGAAACCAATGAATTAGAAAGTTTAAAACAACTAGAATTGCTGAGTAAAACTAAAACTAGTTCTTTTTTAAAAAGCATTAAGGGGGCTTCCCTGGTGGCGCAGTGGTTGAGAGTCTGCCTGCCGATGTGCCCAGGTCCGGGAAGATCCCACATGCCGTGGAGCGGCTGGGCCCGTGAGCCATGGCCACTGAGCCTGCGCATCCAGAGCCTGTGCTCCGCAACAGGAGAGGCCACAACGGTGAGAGGCCCGCGTACCACAAAAAAAAAAAAAGCATTAAGAGATGTTTGACAATCTAACAAACGGGAAAAAGTTTGAGAACACATATACATTGGCAATGAAAAATTAAATATAACTACAGATAGAGAAGAGACTATTCTTATTAAAATAATACTACTTATAACCTTACGCCCATAATGCAAAAGCCAAAAAATAAACCATTTTCTGAGAAATTACCTGATTTTTTTAAAGAAAGAACAGAAATCGAAAGAATTAGCAGATTCAACTCCCCCCGAAAGTTCCAGACGTTGGCTTCATAAGAACGTTCTATAAAGCTTTCAAGAACTCAACTCACAAGGCTAGTATAACTCTGATATAAAAAATGACCAAAATAGTGGAAAAAAGTAACCTATAAGTCAAATTCACATATATATATTTCTCCTAAAAACAGTATTAGCAAATAGAATTGACCACATACCACACATTAAAAGAACAATACAGCGCCTGTAACCAAGATTTACTTCAGGAATTCAAGGATGGATCAAGATTAGAAAATCTATCAATGTCATTCACGAGATTAATAGATTACAATAAAAAGCCAAATGATCACTTTGATAAATGCAGAAAATGCAGTTGATAAAATTCTATATTCATTCCAGGTTAAAAATATGGCTAAACTAAAAATGGAAGGACTTAAGTAATATGATACGGAACATTTTTTTTAACTCAATAACAGTCTCTTTTAAAAAGTCAATTATTAACTGGAAAAAAATGTTTGAGTGACTTCTTCTATGTTAAAAAGAAATGGAAGGTACCTAACAACCAAATACAATGAGTGACGCTTTACTGGATCCTTGGTTTAAAAAATAATTATAAATAAATGCAGCAATGAAATATATTTGGGAGAGAAAATATGTAGCATACAGAGCAGTAAAAGGTTAGTACCTGGGGACTTCCCTGGTGGTCCAGTGGTAAAGAGTCCGCCTTCCAATGCAGGGGATGCAGATTTGATCCCTGGTCATGGAACTAAGATCCCACATGCCGCAGGGCAACTAAGACTGCATGCCACAACTACAGAGAGAAAACCCGCACACCACAACTAGAGAAGCCCGCGCACCACAAGGAAACATCCTGCATGCCTCAGTGAAGATCCCAAGTGCCACAGCTAACACACGGTTCAGACAAAAAATAAAATAAATAATTTTTTTAAGTTAGTATCTCTTCTCTGAAGACTTCTTATATATCAATTAAAAATGAGAGAAGTAATCTCCTCTTCCCCAAAAATAAGTAAAGACTCATGAACAGAGCAATTTCAAAAGAAGAAACAAACTGCCAAAAAACATACAATAAGTTATTCAGCCTGATTAGTAACTAGAGAAATGTCAATTAAAATAACAATGAGGGCTTCCCTGGTGGCGCAGTGGTTGAGAGTCCGCCTGCTGATGCAGGGGACGCGGGTTCGTGCCCCGGTCCGGGAAGATCCCACATGCCGCGGAGCGGCTGGGCCCGTGAGCCATGACCGCTGAGCCTGCGCGTCTGGAGCCTGTGCTCTGCAGCGGGAGAGGCCACAACAGTGAGAGGCCCACGTACCGCAAAAAAATAAAAAAATAAAAATCAAATAAAATAAAATAACAATGAAATATCATTTCCCACCCTAAGATTTGCAAAAGTTGGTGAAGCTGCAAATACTCTACTCGTGAAGTGTAAATCAGTTTAACTTTTCGGAGGTAATAAATGAGACAATATACACCGAAATTTTATATAAATATTCCTTTTGACCTAGCTGTTAAGCTTGTAGAAGCTGCCCAAAGGAAATAAACAAATGGACAAAAATTAAGGTACATGAGAGACCTTCAAGATGGCAGAGGAGTAAGATGTGGAGATCACCTTCCTCCCCACAAATACATCAGAAATACATCTACATGTGGAACAACTCCTACAGAACACCTACTGAACACTGGCAGAATACCTCAGACCTCCCAAAAGGCAAGAAACTCCCCACATACCTGGGTAGGGCCAAAGAAAAAAGAAAAAAGAGAGACAAAAGGATAGGGACGGGACCTGCACCAGTGGGAGGGAGCTGTGAAGGAGGAAAGGTTTCCACACACTGGGAATCCCCTTCACTGGCAAAGACGGGGAGGCGGGGGGAAGCTTCGGAGCCACGGAGGAGAGCGCAGCAACAGGGTTGCAGAGGGCAAAGCGGAGAGATTTCCCGCACAGAGGATCGGTGCCGACCAGCACTCACCAGCCCGAGAGGTTTGTCTGCTCACCCGCCGGGGCGGGCAGGGGCTGGGACCTGAGGCTCGGGCTTCGGAGGTCGGATCCTAGGGAGAGAACTGGGGTTGGCGACATGAACACAGCCTGAAGGGGGCCAGTGCACCACAGCTAGCCGGGAGGGAGTCCGGGAAAAAGTCTGGACCTGCTGAAGAAGCAAGAGACCACTGTTTCAGGGGTCACGAGGAGAGGGGATTCAGAGCACGGCCTAAACAAGCTCCAGAGACGGGCACGAACCGTGGCTATCAGCGTGGACCCCAGACACGGGCATGAAATGCTAAGGCTGCTGCTGCAGCCACCAAGAAGCCTGTGTGCAAGCACAGGTCACTCTCCACACCTCCCCTCCCGGGAGCCTGTGCAGCCCGCCACTGCCAGGGTCCCGTGATCCAAGGACAACTTCCCTGGGAGAACACAAGGCGTGCCTCATGCTGTTGCAATGTCACACCGGCCTCTGCCGCGGCAGGCTCACCCCGCACTCCATACCCCTCCCTCCCCCCGGCCTGAGTGAGCCAGAGCCCCCGAATCAGCTGCTACTTTAACCCTGTCCTGTCGGGGCGGGAATAGATGCCCTCAGGTGACCTACAAGCAGAGGCGGGGCCAAATCCAAAGCTGAACCCCAGGAGCTGTGCGAACAAAGAAGAGAAAGGGAAATTTCTCCCAGCAGCCTCAGGAGCAGTGGATTAAATCTCCACAATCAACCTGATGTACCCTGTATCTGTGGAATACCTGAATAGACAACGAATCATACTAAAATTGAGGTGGTGGACTTTGGGAGCAACTGTAGACTTGGGGTTTGCTTTCTGCATCTAATTTGTTTCTGCTTTTATGTTTATCTTAGTTTAGTATTTAGAGTTTATTATCATTGGTAAATTTATTGATTTCGTTGCTCTCTTCCTTTTTTTATCTTAATATATAGATGTATATTTTTTTTACCTTTTTCTATTTCTGTGAGTATTCATGGGTATGCTTTTTTAAATTCAAACAGAAAGTCACAAAAATTATAATCATCCTCATCACTTCACTCAGTCCCATGTAATTAATTTTTTTTAATCTTGATCTTATGTTCACACTTTTATGAGCTCATCAGTTTCCCATTAGAGTTCTAAAAATGTTCATTCATTCAGTTCAGCAGTATAGTCAGTTACCAGAAACCTATACTTATCAGAGTCTTTTCCATGAATTCCTTGAAGATGAAACCCTTTTATAGGAACATATTTGCAAAAGCATCAGAGTACACCCAGAACTGTCTGTAACTGACAAAAGACTTAAAAATGACCACGGTTAAAGATTTGATGAAAGTTCATAATAATGCAATTGACAAGGAAATTTAGTTATTTCCAAGATATACATTTTAAAGTAATAACTAGAATTATGGCTTATAACACTATACCAGAACATATAAGATTTTTAGAAATTATACCAGAACATGAGATTTTTAGAAATTTCATGTAATTTCTGAAACATTTATATTAACATATTTCCATACAAATAACCCAATGAAAGTTTAGTATTAGTTGTTTTGTTTATTTGTTTGTTTGTTTTATACTGCAGGTTCCTATTAGTCATCAATCTTATACACATCAGTGTATACATGGCAATCCCAATTGCCCAATTCAGCACACCACCATCCCCACCCCACCGCGGTTTTCCCCCCTTGGTGTCCATACATTTGTTCTCTATATCTGTGTCTCAACTTCTGCCCTGCAAACCGGTTCATCTGTACCATTTTTCTAGGTTCCACATACATGCATTAATATACGATATTTGTTTTTCTCTTTCTGACTTACTTCACTCTGTATGACAGTCTCTAGATCCATCCATGTTTCAACAAATGACTCAATTTCGTTCCTTTTTATGGCTGACTAATATTCCATTGTATATATGTACCACAACTTCTTTATCCATTCGTCTGTCGATGGGGATTTAGGTTGCTTCCATGACCTGGCTATTGTAAATAGTGCTGCAATGAACATTGGGGTGAATGTGTCTTTTTGAACTATGGTTTTCTCTGGGTATATGCCCAGTAGTGGGATTGCTGGATCATATGGTAATTTTATTTTTAGTTTTTTAAGGAACCTCCATACTGTTCTCCATAGTGGCTGTATCAATTTACATTCCCACCAACAGTGCAAGAGGGTTCCCTTTTCTCCACACCCTCTCCAGCATTTGTTGTTTGTAGATTTTCTGATGATGCCCATTCTACCTGGTATGAGGTGATACCTCATTGTAGTTCTGATTTGCATTTCTCTAATAATTAGTGATGTTGAGCAGCTTTTCATGTGCTTCTTGCCCATCTGTATGTCTTCTCTGGAGAAATGTCTATTTAGGTCTTCTGCCCATTTTTGGATTGGGTTGATTGTTTTTTTAATATTGAGCTGCATAAGCTGTTTTTATATTTTGGAGATTAATCCTTTGTCCATTGATTCATTTACAAATATTTTCTCACATTCTGAGAGTTGTGTTTTCGTCTTTTTATGGTTTCCTTTGCTGTGCAAAAGCTTTGAAATTTCATTAGGTCCCATTTGTTTATTTTTGTTTTTATTTCCATTACTCTAGGAGGTGGATCAGAAAAGATCTTGCTGAGATTTATGTCAAAGAGTGTTCTTCCTATGTTTTCCTCTCAGATTATTATAGTGTCCGGTCTTACATTTAGGTCTTGAATCTATTTTGAGTTTATTTTTGTGTATGGTGTTAGAGAGTGTTCTAATTTCATTCTTTTGCATGTAGCTGTCCAGTTTTCACAGCACCACTTACTGAAGAGAATGTCTTTTCTCCATTGTATATTTTTGCCTCCTTTGTCATAGATTACTTGACCATAGGTGAATGAGTTTATCTCTGGACTTCCTATCTTGTCCCATTGATCTATGTTTCTGTTTTTGTGCCAGTACCATATTGTCTTGATTACTGTAGCTTTGTAGTACAGGCTGAAGTCAGGGTGTCTGATTCCTCCAGCTCCGTTTTTTTCCATCAAGACTACTATGGCTATTGGGGGTCTTTTGTGTTTCCATACAAATTTTAAAATGATTTGTTCCAGTTCCATAAAAAATGCCAGTGGTAATTTGATAGGGATTGCATTGAATCTGTAGATTGCTTTGGGTAGTAGAGTCATTTTCACAGTATTGATTCTTCCAATCCAAGAACATGGTATATCTCTCCATCTGTTGGTATCATCTTTAATTTCTTTCATCACTGTCTTATAGTTTTTGGCATACAAGTCTTTTGTCTCCCTAGGTAGGTTTATTCCTAGGTATTTTATTCTTTTTGTTGCAATGGTAAATGGGAGTGTTTCCATAATTTCTCTTTCAGATTTTTCATCATTATTGTATAGGAATGCAAGAGATTTCTGTGCATTAATTTTGTACCCTGCAACTTTACCAAATTCATTGATTAGCTCTAGTAGTTTTCTGGTAGCAGCCTCAGGATTTTCTGTGTATAGTATCATGTCATCTGCAAACAGTGACAGTTTTACTTCTTCTTTTCCATTTTGTATTCCTTTTATTTCTTTTTCTTCTCTGATTGCCATGGCTAGGACTTCTGAAACTATGTTGAATTAATAGTGGTGAGAGTGGACATCCTTGTCTTGTTCCTGATCTTAGGGGAAATGCTTTCAGTTTTTCACCATTGAGAATGATGTTTGCTGTGGGTTTGTCATATATGGCCTTGACTATGTTGAGGTAGGTTCCCTCTATGCCCACTTTTTGGAGAGTTTGTATCATAAACGGGTGTTGAATTTTCTCAAAAGGTTTTTCTACATCTACTGAGATGATCATATGGATTTTCTCCTTCACTTTGTTAATATGGTGTATCACATTGATTGATTTGCGGATATTGAAGAATCCTTGCATCCCTGGGATAAATCCTACTTGATCATGGTGTATGATCCTTTTAATGTGTTCATGGATTTGGTTTGCTAGTATTTTGTTCACGATTTTTGTATCTATATTCTTCAGTGATATTGGTCTGTAATTTTCTTTTTTTGTAGTATCTTTGTCTGGTTTTGGTATCAGGGTGATGGTGGCCTCACAGAATGAGTTTGGGAGTGTTCCTTCCTCTGCAATGTTTTGGAAGAGTTTGAGAAGAATGGGTGTTAGCTCTTCTCTAAATGTTTGATAGAATTCACCTGAGAAGCTGTCTGGTCCTGGACTTATGTTTTTTGGAAGATTTTTAATCACAGTTTCAATTTCATTACTTGTGATTGATCTGTTCATACTTTCTGTTTCTGCCTGGTTCAGTCTTGGAAGGTTATACCTTTCTAAGAATGTGTCCATTTCTTCCAGGTTGTCCATTTTATTGGCATAGAGTTGCTTGTAGTAGTCTCTTAGGATGCCTTATATTTCTGCAGTGTCTGTTGTAACTTCTTTTTCATTTCTAATTTTGTTGATTTGAGTCCTCTCCCTCTTTTTCTTGATGAGTCTGGCTAATGGTTTATCGATTTTGTTTATCTTCTCAAACAACCAGCTTTTAGTTGTATTGATCTTTGCTATTGTTTTCTTTGTTTCTATTTCATTTATTTATGCTCTGATATTTATGATTTCTTTCCTTCTGCTAACTTCGGATTTTGTTTGTTCTTCTTTCTCTAATTCCTTTAGATGTAATGTTAGATGGTTTACTTGAGATTTTTCTTGTTTCTTGAGGTAGGCTTGTATAGCTATAAACTTCCCCCCTAGAAATGCTTTTGCTGCATCCCGTAAGTTTTGGATTGTCGTGTTTTCATTGTCATTTGTCTTTAGGTATTTTTTGATTTCCTCTTTGATTTCTTCAGTGACCTCTTGGTTATTTAGTAACGTATTGTTTAGCCTCCATGTGTTTGTGTTTTTTACATTTTTTCCCTGTAATTCATTTCTAATCTCATAGCACTGTGGTCAGAAAAGATGCTTGATATGATTTCAATTTTATTAAATTTACTGAGGCTTGATTTGTGACCCAAGATGTGATCTATCCTGGAGAATGTTCCGTGCACACTTGAGAAGAAACTGTAATCTGCTGTTTTTGGATGGAATGTCCTATAAATATCAATTAAATCTAGCTGGTCTATTGTGTCATTTAAAGCTTCTCTTTCCTTATTTATTTTCATTTTGGATGATCTGTCCATTGGTGTAAGTGAGGTGTTAAAAAGTCCCCCACTATGATTGTGTTACTGTCAATTTCCTGTTTTATAGCTGTTAGCAGTTGCCTTTTGTATTGAGGTGCTCCTGTGTTGGGTGCATATATATTTATAATTCGTATATCTTCTTCTGGATTGATCCCTTGATCACTATGTAATGTCTTTCCTTGTCTCTTGTAACATTCTTTATTTTAAAGTCTATTTTAGGGCTTCCCTTGTGGCGCAGTGGTTGGGAGTCTGCCTGCTAATGCAGGGGACACGGGTTCGAGCCCTGGCCTGGGAGGATCCCGCGTGACGTGGAGCAGCTAGGCCCATGAGCCACAAATACTGAGCCTGCGCGTCTGGAGCCTGTGCTCCACGGCGGGGGGGGGGCCGCAACAGTGAGAGGGCGCAAGAGGCCCACGCACCATGATGAAGAGTGGCCCCCGCTTGCCACAACTAGAGAAAGCCCTCGCACAGAAACAAAGACCCAACACAGCAAAAATAAATAAATTAGTTAATAAAGTCTATTTTATCTGATATGAGTATAGCTACTACAGCTTTCTTTTGATTTCCATTTGCATGGAATATCTTTCTCCATCCCCTCACTCTCAGTCTGTATGTGTCCCTAGGTCTGAAGTGGGTCTCTTGTAGACAGCATATATATGGGTCTTGTTTTTGTATCCATTCAGCAAGCCTGTGTCTTTTGGTTGGAGCATTTAATCCATTTACGTTTAAGGTAATTATTGATATGTATGTTCCTATGACTATTTTCTTAATTGTTCTGGGTGTTTTTGTAGGTCGTTTTCTTCTCTTGTGTTTCCCACTTAGAGAAGGTCCTTTAGCATCTGTTGTAGAGCTGGTTTGGTGGTGCTGAATTCTCCTAGCTTCTCCTTGTCTGTAAAGCTTTTGATTTCCCCATTGAATCTGGATGAGATCCTTGCCAGGTAGAGTAATCTTGGTTGTAGGTTCTTCCCTGTTATCACTTTAAGTATATCATGGCACTCCCTTCTGGCTTGTATAGTTTCTGCTGAGAAATCAACTGTTAACCTTACGGAAGTTCCCTTGTTATGTTATTTGTTGTTTTTCCCTTGCTGCTTTCAATAATTTTTCTTTGTCTTTAATTTTTGCCGATTTGATTACTATGTGTCTCGGCATGTTTCTCCTTGGGTTTATCCAGTATGGGACTCACTGCGCTTCCTGAACTTGGGTGGCTATTTCCTTTCCCATGTTAGGGAAGTTTTAGACTATAATGTCTTCAAATATTTTCTCAGATCCTTTCTCTCTCTCTTCTCCTTCTTGGACCCCTATAATGCAAATGTTGTTGCATTTAATGGTGTCCCAGAGGTCTCTTAGTCTGTCTTCATTTCTTTTCATTCTTTTTTCTTTAGTCTGTTCCGCAGCAGTGAATTCCACCATACTGCCTTCCAGGTCACTTATCTGTTCTTCTGTCTCCGTTATTCTGCTATTGTTTCCTTCTAGTTAGTTTTCATTTCAGTTATTGTATTGTTCATCTCTGTTTGTTTGTTCTTTAATTCTTCTAGGTCTTTGTTAAACATTTCCTGCATCTTCTAGATCTTTGCTTCCATTCTTTTTCCAAGGTCATGGATCATCTTCACTATCATTATTCTGAATTATTTTTCGTGGAAGGTTGCCTATCTCCACTTCATTTAGCTGTTTTGGGGGGTTTTATCTTGTTCCTTCATCTGGTACATAGCCCTCTACCTTTTCATCTTGTCTATCTTTCTGTGAATGTGGTTTTTGTTCCACAGGCTGCAGGACTGTAGTTCTTGCTTCTGATATCTGCCCTCTGGTGGATGAGGCTATCTAAGAGGCTTGTGCAAGTTTCCTGATGGGAGGGACTGGTGGTGGGTAGAGCTGACTGTTGCTCTGGTGGGCAGAGCTCAGTAAAACTTTAATCTGCTTGATTGCTGATGGGTGGGGCTGGGTTCCCTGCCTGTTGGTTGTTTGGCCTGAGGAAACCCAACACTGGAGCCTACCTGGGCTCTTTGGGGCGGCTAATGGCAGACTCTGGGAGGGCTCACGCCAAGGAGTACTTCCCAGAACTTCTGCTGCCAGTGTGCTTGTCCTCATGAAACAGAGCCACGTCCTGCCCCTGCAGGAGACCCTTCAACACTATCAGGTAGGTCTGGTTCAGTCTCCCCTGAGGTCACTGCTCCTTCCCCTGGTTCCCAATGTGCACACTACTTTGTGTGTGCCCTCCAAGAGTGGAGTCTCTGTTTCCCCCAATCCTGTCAAAGTCATGCAATCAATTCCCACTAGCCTTCAAAGTCTCTTTCTCTAGGAATTCCTCCTCCCGTTGCCAGACCCCCAGGTTGGGAAGCCTGACATGGGGCTCAGAACCTTCACTCCAGTGGGTGGACTTCTGTGGTATAAGTGTTCCCCAGTCTGAGTCACCCACCCACCAGTTATGGAATTTGATTTTACTGTGATTGCGCCCCTCCTACCGTCTCATTGTGGCTTCTCCTTTGTCTTTGGATGTGGGGTATCTTTTTTGGTGAGTTGCAGTGTCTTCCTGTCAATGATTGTCCAGCAGCTAGTTGTGATTCTGGTGTTCTCGCAGGAGGGAGTGAGAGCACGTCCTTCTACTCCACCATCTTGGTTCCTGCTCCTGTGTATATTTCTTTGTGTGATTTTGTCTGTACAGCTTTGCTTTGGCCATTTGTCCTAGTGTTCTGTCTGTCAATTTTTTTTCTTTTTTTCCTATAGTTTTTAGTGCTTGCTATCATTGGTAGATTTGTTTTTTGGTTTGGTTGCTCTCCTCTTGTTTTTTCTTATTATTTTTTAATTTTTAATAATTTTTTATTTTAATAAATTTATTATATATTTTTTCTTTCTTTCCTTCCTTTTTTTCCCCTTTTCTTCTGAGATGTGTAGTTGACAGGGTCTTAGTGCTCTGGCCAGGTGTCAGGCCTGTGCCTCTGAGGTGGGAGAGGCAAGTTCAGAGCACTGGTCCATGAGAGACCTCCCAGCTCCATGTAATATCAAATGGCGAAAGTTCTCCAAGAGATGTCCGTGTCAATGCTGAGACCCAGCTCCACTCAACGACCAGCAAGCTACAGTGCTGGACACCCTATCCCAAACAACTAGCAAGACAGGAACTCAACCCCACCCATTAGCAGAAAGGCTGCCTAAAATCATAATAACGCCACAGACACCCCAAAACACACACCAGACATGGTCCAGCCCACCAGAAAGACAAGATCCAGCCTCATCCACTAGAACACAGGCACCAGTCCCCTCCAACAGGAAGTCTGCACAACGCACTGAACTAAACTTACCACCCACTGGGGGCAGACACCAAAAACAACGGGAACTACGATCCTGCAGCCTGCAAAAAGGAGACCCCAAACACAGTAAGTTAAGCAAAATGAGAAGACAGAGAAACACACAGCAGAGGAAGAAGCAAGGTAAAAACCCATCAGACCAAACAAATGAAGAGGAAATAGGCAGTCTACCTGAAAAAGAATTCAGAGTAATGACAGTAAAGATGATCCAAAATCTTGGAAATAGAATGGAGAAAACACAAGAAATGTTTAACAAGGACCTAGAAAAACTAAAGAGGAAACAAACAATGATGAACAACACAATAAATGAAATTTAAATTTTTCTAGAAGGAATGAAGAGCAGAATAACGGAGGCAGAAGAACGGATAAGTGGCCTGTAAGATAAAATAGTGGAAATAACTACTGTAGAGCAGAATAAAGAAAAAAGAATGAAAAGAATTGAGGACAGTCTCAGAGATCTCTGGGACAACATTTAAAGCACCAACATTCGAATTATAGGGATCCCAGAAGAGGAAGATAAAAGGAAAGGGACTGAGAAAATATCTGAAGAGATTATAGTTGAAAACATCCCTAATATGGGAAAACAAACAGTCCACTAAGTCCAGGAAGTGCAGAGAGTCCCATACAGGTTGAATCCAAGGAGAAACAAGCCAAGACACATATTAATTGAACTGTCAAAAATTAAATACGAAGAAAAATATTAAAAGCAGCAAGGGAAAAACAACAAATAACATACAAGGGAATCCCCATAAGGTTAACAGCTGATCTTTCAGCAGAAACTCTGCAAGCCAGAAGGGACTGGCAGGACATATTTAAAGTTCTGAACGGGGAAAACCTACAACCAAGATTACTCTACCCAGCCAAGATCTCATTCAGATTTGACAGAGAAATGAAAACCTTTACAGACAAGCAAAAGCTAAGAGAATTCAGTACGACAAAACCCGCTTTACAACAAATGCTCAAAGAACTTCTCTATGCAGGAAACACAAGAGAAGGAAAAGACCTACAATAATGGCCCCAAACAATTAAGAAAATGGTAATAGGAACATACATATCAATGACTACCTTAAATGTAAACGGATTGAATGCTACAACCAAAAGAAATAGACTGGCAAAATGGATACAAAAACAAGACCCGTATATATGCTGTCTACAAGAGAGCCACTTCAGAACTAGGAACACATACAGACTGAAAATGAGGGGATGGAAAAAGATATTCCATGCAAATGGAAATCAGAAGAAAGCTGGAGTAGCAATTCTCTTATCAGACAAAACAGACTTTAAAACAAAGACTATTACAAGAAACAAAGAAGGACACTACATAATGATAAAGGGATCAATCCAAGAAGAAGATATAATAATTGTAAATATTTATGCACCCAACATAGGAGCACCTCAATACATAAGGCAAATGCTAACCGCCATAAAATGGGAAATCGACAGTAACACAATCATAGTAGGGGGCCATAACACTCCATCTTCACCAATGGACAGATCATCCAAACAGAAAATAAATAAGGAAACACAAGCTTTAAATGATACATTAAACAAGATGGACTTAACTGATATTTATAGGACATTCCATCCAAAAACAACAGAATACACTTTCTTCTCAGGTGTTCATGGAACATTCTCCAGGATACATCATATCTTCAGCCACAAATCAAGCCTCAGTAAATTTAAGAAAATTGAAATCATACCAAGTAACTTTTCCGACCACAGTGCTATGAGACTAAATATCAATTACAGGAAAAAGAAATCTGTAATAAATTCAAACACATGGAGGCTAAACAATACACTACTAAATAACCAAGAGATCACTGAAGAAATCAAAGAGGAAATCAAAAAACACCTAGAAACAGGGCTTCCATGGTGGCACAGTGGTTGAGAATCTGCCTGCCCATGCAGGGGACACAGGTTGGAGCCCTGGTCTGGGAAGATCCCACATGCCGCGGAACAACTAGGCCCGTGAGCCACAACTACTGAGCCTGCGTGTCTGGAGCTTGTGCTCCACAACAAGAGAGGCCGCAACAGTGAGAGGCCCGCACACAGCGATGAAGAGTGGCCCCCACTCGCCACAACTAGAGAAAGCCCACGCACAGAAACGAAGACCCAACACAGCCAAAAATAAAAAAATAAATAAAAATTTTAAAAAATACCTAGAAACAAATGACAATGAAAACACAATGACCCAAAACCTATGGGATACAGCAAAAGCGTTGTAAGAGGGAATTTTCTAGCAATACAATCCTATCGCAAGAAACCAGAAACATCTCAACTAAACACCCTAATCTTACACCTAAAGTAATTAGAGAAAGAAGAACAAAAAAACCCCAAAGTTAGCAGAAGGAAAGAAATCAAAGATCAGATCAGAAATAAATGAAAAAGAAATTAGGGAAACAACAGCTAAGATCAATAAAACTAAAAGCTGGTTCTTTGAGAAGATAAACAAAATTGATAAACCATTAGCCAGACTCATCAAGAAAAAAGGGGAGAAGACTCAACTCAATAGAATTAGAAATGAAAAAGGAGAAGTAACAACTGACACTGCAGAAATACAAAGGATCATGAAAGATTGCTACAAGCAACTATATGCCAATAAAATGGACACCCTGGAAGAAATGGAGAAATCCTTAGAAAAGCACAACCTTCTGGGACTGAACCAGGAAGAAATAGAAAATATAAACAGACCAATCACAAGGACTGAAGTTGAATCTGTGATTAAAAATCTTCCAACAAACTAAAGCCCAGGACCAGATGGCTTCACAGGCGAATTCTATCAAGCATTTAGAGAAGAGCTAACACCTATCCTTCTCAAACTCTTCCAAAATATAGCAGAGGGAGGAACACTCCCAAACTCATTCTACGAGGCCACCATCGCCCTGATACCAAAACTACACAAAGATGTCACAAAGAAAGAAAACTACAGGCCAGTATCACTGATGAACATAGATGCAAAAATCCTCAACAAAATACTAGCAAACAGAATCCAAGAACACATTAAAAGGATCATACACCATGATCAAGTGGGGTTTATCCCAGGGATGCAAGGATTCTTCAATATATGCAAATAAATCAATGTGATACACCATATTAACTGAAGGAGAAAAACCGTATGATCATCTCAATAAATGCAGAAAAAGCTTTTGACAAAATTCAACACCCATTTATGATTAAAAAAACCCTCCAGAAAGTAGGCATAGAGGGAACTTACCTCAACATAATAAACGCCATATATGACAAACCCACAGGCAACATCGTTCTCAATGGTGAAAAACTGAAACCATTTTCTCTAACATCAGGAACAAGACAAGGTTGTCCACTCTCACCGCTATTATTCAACATAGTTTTGGAGGTTTTAGCCACAGCAATCAGAGACGAAAAAGAAATAAAGGAATCCAAATCAGAAAAGAAGAAGTAAAACTGTCACTGTTTGCAGATGACATGATACTATACATACAGAATCCTAAGGCTGCTACCAGAAAACTACTAGAGATAATCAATGAATTTGGTAAAGTAGGAGGGTACAAATTTAATGCACAGAAATCTCTGGCATTCCTATACACTAATGATGAAAAATCTGAAACAGAAATTAAGGAAACACTCCCATTTACCACTGCAACAAAAAGAATAAAATACCTAGGAATAAGCCTACCTAAGGAGACAAAAAACTGTATGCAGAAAACTATAAGACACAGATGAAACAAATTAAAGATGATACAAACAGATGGAGAGGTATGCCAGGTTCCTGGATTGGAAGAGTCAACATTGTGAAAATGACTCTACTACCCAAAGCAATCTACAGATTCAATGCAATCCCTATCAAACTACCAATGGCATTTTTCACAGATCTAGAACAAAAAATTTCACAGTTTGTATGGAGACACAAAAGACCCCGAATAGCCACAGCAATCTTGAGAAAGAAAAACGGAGTTGGAGAAATCAGGCTCCTGGACTTCAGACTATACCAGAAAGCTACAGTAATCAAGACAGTATGGTACTGACACAAAAACAGAAATATAGATCAATGGTACATGATAGAAAGCCCAGAAGCAAACCCACACACATATGGTCACCTTATTTTTGATAAAGGAGGCAAGAATATACAATGGAGAAAAGACAGCCTCTACAATAAGTGGTGCTGGGAAAACTGGACAGCTACATGTAAAAGAATGAAATTTGAACACTCCCTAACACCATACACAAAAATAAACTCAAAATGGATTAAAGACCTAAATGTAAGGCCAGACACTATCAACCTCTTAGAGGAAAACATAGGCAGAACACTCTATGACACAAATCACAGCAAGATCCTTTTTGACCCACCTCCTAGAGAAAGGGAAATAAAAACAAAAATAAACAAATGGGAGCTAATGAAACTTCAAAGCTTTTGCACAGCAAAGGAAACCATAAACAAGATGAAAAGACAACCCTCAGAATGGGAGAAAATATTTGCAAACGAAGCAACTAACAAAGGATTAATCTCCAAAATTCACAAGCAGCTCATGTAGCTCAATATCAAAAAAACAACCCACTCCTAAAATGGGCAGAAGACCTAAATAGATATTTCTCCAAAGAAGATATACAGATGGCCAACAAACACATGAAAGAATGCTCAACATCAGTAATCATCAGAGAAATGCAAATCAAAACTACAATGAGGGGCCTCCCTGGTGGCGCAAGTGGTTGAGAGTCCGCCTGCCGATGCAGGGGATACGGGTTCGTGCCCCGGTCTGGGAGGATCCCATATGCCGCGGAGCGGCTGGGCCCGTGAGCCATGGCCGCTGAGCCTGCGCGTCCGGAGCCTGCGCGTCCGGAGCCTGTGCTCCGCAACGGGGGAGGCCACAACAGTGAGAGGCCCGCATACCGCAAAAAAAAAAAAAAAAACTACAATGAGGTATCATCTCACACCAGTCAGAATGGCTATTGTCAAAAAATCTACAAACAATAAATGTTGGAGAGGGTGTGGAGAAAAGGGAACCCTCATGCAGTGCTGGTGGGAATGTAAATTGATACAGCCACTATGGAGAACAGTATGGAGGTTCCTTAAAAAACTAAAAATAGAACTACCATACGACCCAGCAATCCCACTACTGGACATATACCCTGAGAAAACCATAATTCAAAAAGAGTCATGTACCACAATGTTCACTGTAGCACTATCTACAATAGCCAGGACATGGAAGCAACCTAAGTGTCCACCGACAGATGAATGGATAAAGCAGATGTGGCACACGTATACAATGGAATATTACTCAGCCTTAAAAAAGAAATGAAATTGAGTTATTTGTAGTGAGGTGGATGGACCAGAGTCTGTCATACGGAGTGAAGTAAGTCAGAAAGAGAAAAACAAATACCGTATGCTAACACATATATAGAGAGAGTATGCTCTTACGCATTGGAAAAGACCAACAACCACAAAATAAAATCTATATGTATTAGCATAGAAAGATGTCCATGAAATATTTTAGGTTAAAAAATTTTATAGAAGAGTAGGTCTAATGTGATTTTATTTACCTAAAAGATATATCTGTGCTGATACATGTGTTTATTAGGTGCATCGAAAAACTTCTGGAAAAGGATACAATAAATTATAGCAATGGTCATGTCTGTGGAGTGAAATTAAGGGGAATTTCACTTTCTGCTTTACTTATGTCTAAAATGTTTAGTATTTTATAATCAGCATATATTGTGTTTATAATCAGAAAAATAATACTAGTACATTGTGGGGAGAGAGAAAGAGGGACCCTGCGTCCCCTCCTCCCTAATGAAGGAGAGTCCATACCCCACCTTACTGGCTCCCCAAGAAGCACCGAGATAAAGCCACTGAGCGAAAACCAGATAGTACTGTGCAAACCTTGCTTTGTAAAGCTCCACACGCCTGAGCCTTGAGTCACAGCAGAGATTGGACCCTCTTTAAGGTCACTCTTATTGCCTCTGAAATAACTATTCCACATCTGGGAACAAGTAATACGTTTCCCCAAGGAAGCCCCTGCTTCCCAGTCTCCACCCTAGTTTACCATCAGTTTTGGCTCTTGGCCTCTGATGGACCATCTGCTCAGCATGTCTCTTTCTCCTGTTAACAGCCCTCATCATTTTTAAACTGTCTTTAAGCCCAGATTCAGAGGCAAGGGCAACATGATGTCCCCTAAGTCTCTGAAATAAATCATTTCCTGTAATCTTCTTCCTGTGTCCCCTCTGTGAACATAAGCATCATTTGAGATGTCATAATCATCATAACATCTTTGCCCTGAGAATCAATACTTTAAAGCAGGTACTTAGCTGAGGGTGCCTGGCAGGTCAATAGAGGCAGAGGCTAAGGGGGACTTTGACAAAATGACTCCAAGGAGCAGAGTATGCCTGGGGCTTCACACACCCGAGGGTGATTCAGGAAACAGGTCAGCAAGGAAAGACAGACTCTGCGTAATTACATTCATAGCTTGAATACTGTGTGTGGGGGTAATTAATAATCTGTAAATGTCCCAAATGAATGCACATATTGAGTTATTCCATCATTAAAAACAGTGGCCGTATTAATGTGGTTCCTCTGTAGGTTTCATTAACTGGACAGAGTGTCAGGTCAGGGTGGATTTATTTTCATTTCTTCCATTTACTCTTATTTGGTTCTCTTCCATTGTTCATAAATAGAAGTGGTAATTATTGGAAGGGAAAAAAAGCATTTCTCAATTCTTCTGCTGGATAGGTGGAAATTATTTACCTACAATCATCTTGCCTAGTCCGCAGAGAACTAGGTGGAAAGAAACAATTAGGTGGAACATTTTGGATTTTAAAATACTTTGAAAAGTATCAAGGTCTAAATATTAGTGAGCTGTAGTTTTTCATCTCGCATTGTGTATATCTGACCTCAAAGTGATCTTCAGGTTAGAGAAATCACTGTGTAGGGCAACTCAAAACTCCTAGCTTGCCCAGCTGTACATAACTCGAGAAAAGTTCTCCGTACCTAGGTCCCACCTCAGAATACTACAGACTTCCCCAGCATCCCTGGGACAAGCACTCAGAAGGACCCAGGAAGTGAGGCTGGGTTCTAAGGAAAATGGAATATTCGATAGATGGATAGATAGGTGAAAGGTCGGATGGATGAAGAGATGAATGAATGAGTAGGAATAGAGATAGGTAGGTAGGTAGGTAGGTAGGTAGATAGATAGATAGATAGACAGACAGACAGACAGACAGAGAGATCAGTCGTTTCCTCCCTGCTTCACTCCACACCTGTGTATCCAAGCCAGGACCAGTGATATCTCCTGCTTCAGGAAAGAACCTTACTTCTCCCCAGGCCTGGGTCTTCTCTTGTCCTCTTGATTCCGTTTCCTCCTGTCCCCTCCCAGATCTGCTCCAATATCTATCCCCTCTCTACTGAATTTTAATCTCTCTCTCCACAAGATCTTCAGCCTACAAACATCTTCAATTCTCCCGTGTGCTAATATACGCACAAAATTCCCCCAACCAACTTCCCCTCGGGCTGAATTCCATTTCATCCCCTCACAAGCTTCTTCTGGACAGAATCCTCCACATCTTGCAGCCTCTTCACAGTCACCTCCACCTCACCACTCATCCCACTGCAAACTGTCATGCACCCTCCCCTCCACCACCCCTCTAAGGTCCACAGCCCCTTCCCCATCCCAAACTCCATGGCTTCCTCTCCCTTTAATATATGACCGCTTTACTTTGCTTTGAAACTTTCTCCTCCCTGATCTTCTATAATAGTTTACTCCTCCATTTCCACCTCTCCAACAATCTTTCTTGATTCATTCATTCTTTAATTTATTCAATAAATATTTATTGAGAACTTATTCTGTGCTAGGCACTGAACGAGATATGCAAGGAACACAAAATGACCCAGATCTTAACCTTACTCTCAAGAGCCTACAAAGAGATATGGTTGTATGAACAGATAAATTACAATAAAACATGGTAAATATCATCAATCATCCACTCATTGATGCAAAAATAATATGGAGCACTTACTACATGCCAAGCACTGTTCTATGTGCCAGGGATACAACTGTGAACAAAACTGATAAAAACTCTGCCTTTATTAAGTTTATTCTGAGAGGAAAAAAACTAGGTATATGAGTAAGAAATATATAGTAGATCAAAAAATCATGTTATGGAGAAAAATTAAGCAGGGGAGAAAAACAGGGGGAGTGCTGGGGGAAAGGCAGTTTTGCAGTTTTCAATGGAATGGTCAGGGAAAAGCTTACTAAGAAAGAGACATTTGCACAAAGATTTAAGTAGATGAGGGAGTGAGATCCGTGGATAGCTGAGGGAAATTATCCTAAGTAGTGAGAACAGCAAGCGCAAAGGCCCTGAGGTAGAAAATGGGGTCAGGAAAGTATGGTTGAGGAAGGGTAAACCATAGAGCTTGTAGTCCATTCAAGGACTCTGAGTGAGATAGGAAACAGACAGGTTGAACAAAGGAATAACATGATTTGAACTAGCTGTTAAAAGGATTCCTCTAGCTACCATATATAAAAAAGGAACAGGGAAATCAGTTAGGAGGAGTCCACTGCAGTAACCTAGGGGAGAGTTGATAGTGGCTTGGAGCATGGGGAGCAGCGGAACAGATATGAAATGGTCAGATGTGGGGTATTTTTTGAAGGCAGAACAGATCTAATGATGCATTGCAAGAAAGAGCTTCTCAGAGGTGGGGACGCTCAGAGAATCCACAAAGTGCGCTACAATCAGGTGGGCCCATCTGTGGAGTAAGCTGCCTTCTGATGACAGCACTAGTCAAGTAAGACTTTTCTTGGCTCCATCCCTCCTTTCCCTATAGCCCCTCCCACCTTCTACCTTGAAATTGACCTGAAATTTTCATCTCAAAATAAGGAAGGAGGGGCATGATGCACATTGGAGAGAAAGAAAAAAAGCCAATCAGGGGGGCTTCCCTGGTGGCGCAGTGGTTGAGAGTCCGCCTGCCGATGTAGGGGACACGGGTTCGTGCCCTGGTCAGGGAAGATCCCACATGCTGCAGAGCGGCTAGGCCCGTGAGCCATGGCCACTGAGCCTGCGTGTCCGGAGCCTGTGCTCTGCAACGGGAGAAGCCACAACAGTGAGAGGTCCGCATACCGCAAAAAAAAAAAAAAAAAAAAAAAAAGCCAATCAGATCCCCTTTTGCCCAATGCCTGCAGCCAGCCTTGAGCAGGCCTGAGCTCGGGGAGGAGGAAAAGCACTAGCCTTTAGTGAAATATACCGATTCTATTACTGGCCTGAGCTTCTGTTGACTGAAAGTGGCCAGAAAGCTACTAGAATTTGCCCTAAATTTTATCTTTCATTCAGGGGCAAGGAAGAATTAGCACGGAATAAATGTAAAGGGGTAATTGAAGAAAAATAATAAAGTTATTTCATGTATGTGCCATGGAACACTGCTTTAGGAGATTAAGACTTAAATGGTCAACAACTGCCCTTTATGGCAAAGGCCAGTTAAAGAAGTAAACTTGTGTCCAGTTGATGATCTATACCTCCAGCCCCAAGCAGAGCTTGCAGAAGCCTTTCTTTTAGGGTTAAATCTGCCATGAAAGCCAGGCCACTGAAAAAGCCCATCGCTTAGATACAAAACTGTTAGAAGCTGGTAGGAAAACAAAGGGTTTTGTGGTTGTTTTGTTTTGTTGTTGCTGCTTAAGGCTTTCAGAAGCAGAAATCCTGCACTAAATTCATGATTTAAATAGATTCTTCACAAGTGAAGATAATCCTTCATTTGACGTTTCTTCCCTTGGTCGTTTTTTCCATACTGTTCATATTAAGCCTCGCCAGTTGATTTAGTCTTACCATAATGCACTTGTACCTTTGCTGTTTTGATTATTATCTCCTATTTAAAGCTGACTTGGCACTTTCTTCCTGGGCCCTGACTTCCCACAGCTTATAAATTTTATGAACAAATTATTTTTATTTATCAACCTCTTTCTCTGCCCAGCAGTGAATTTTTTGGAAGGTTGGCAAACAAAGCACAAATGCTACTTTTTAAATGAGGCATTCTAATGAAGAAAGCTATTGTCTTTGGGGGGAAATATAAGCCAAGATGGTGCTTTCTTTTAAAGTATTGCATTACTTATAAATAAAGAAATAAACACAATTTCAGAAATATAATATAAAGCAAAATATATGTAGTAGTCCTCCAAAAAAACAGAATTAATTCCTTGGAAGAGGTATCTTGCCAGAATTTCACTTCTTCTGATATATAGCTTCTATGCTAGAATGTTTCCAGAATAGTCATAATTCCCTAACCCCATCAAGTTATACCAAAAAATAAATAAATTGGAAAGTTCATTATGATTTCAGGAGTGACATCTGACTTACATCAGAGTGAGAGGCTGTCAAACTCAATTGACAGCATCCTCCACCAGCAATGCTCTGCAAAGATATTAAGGTCACCACAAGGGTCAGTGTACATAAATGAACTCCATGCAAGAAGTGATCCAACATTTAGTGAGTACTTTCTCTATAAGTGGCAATTTACATTTTTATCTCATTTAATCTTCACTGGCTATACAAAATAAGCACTGTTATCCCTACTTTGAGGAGAAAGACATTGGAGATCAGAGAAGTTGAGTAACTTGCCTAAGTTCACACCGTCAGTATAGAGTCTGGCTCTGAACCAAATCTATTTCTCTAAAATATAGCATTTTAATTTTAGATAATGCTTCTGAATGTCTCTTCCTTCCCATCAAAAATCTACTACCAATACTTCTAAAAATCATTAAAATAGCTGATGGACAGGTACAATAAATTCTAAAAGGCTGGAAGTCAAGACCTTAGGTAGTTGGATTTCTGGATGGTGGTTCTGGAGGTAAGAAGCATGGCCACAGTGCTCAGGAGTCAGGAGACTCCAGGTTCCTCCTCCATTTCTGCTTCTCCTGTTTACTCATCATCTCAACCACTCTCCTAAGCACCCAGGAGTCCGACCCAAGCACGATCACTTCCGCTCTCAGAAAAGTAAACTGAGACACTCGATGGTCCGGATTTACACAGTGAATTCTATCCCAACTTCTTCATCACTAGACAACGATAAACCTGAACTAACCCATATCCAGAACTCCAAACTTCATGATTATTGTTGACACTTGAACAACACCGGGGGTACGGGGGCGGCTGTTGTTAGGGGCACCGACCCTCTGCCCGGTCAAAAATCCACATATAGGGGCTTCCCTTGTGGCACAGTGGTTAAGAATCCACCTGCCAATGCAGGGGACACAGGTTCGAGCCCTGATCCGGGTAGATCCCACATGCCATGGAGCAACTAAGCCTGTGCACCACAACTACTGAGACTGCGCTCTAGAGCCCACAAGTCACAACTGCTGAGCCCATGTGCCTAGAGCCCACACTCCGCAACAAGAGAAGCCACCACAATGAGAAGCCTGCACACCTCAATGAAGAGTAGCCTCCGCTCGCCGCGACTAGAGAAAGCCCGCAGCAATGAAGACGAAACGCAGCCAAAAATTAATTAATTAATTAATTAATTTTAAAATCCACATATACAACCCTCCATGTCTGCAGTTCCTGCATATGCATGGTTCAGCATCCATGAATTCAACCCACCACTGATCATGTAGTACTGTAGTAGTATCTAGTGAAAAAATCCACATATAAGTGGACCCATGCCATTCAAACTTGTGTTGTTCCAGGGTCAACTGTATCTGGAACTAAAGAAATCCAGAACACAGAATGACCAATTACATCTGTGATTGCAAAAATGCCATCTGTCTTTAATAGACCTGGGGTAAAAATCCTGAAATTCTCAAAGATTACCACAAAAAAAAAAAAATCCCATGAAGCTAAAACAGTAGCTCTGGATGCTAAAATAATATAATGTTTTTAATAGTGCCGAAATAACACCCCAATGTTCATTGCAGCACTATTTACAATAGCCAGGACATGGAAGCAACCTAAGTATCTGTCAACAGATGAATGGATCAAGAAGATGTGGTGCATATATACAATGGAATATTACTCAGCCATAAAAAAGAATAAATAATGCTGTTTGTAGCAACATGGATAGACTGAAGGTTATTATGCTAAGCAAAATAAGTCAGACAGAGAAAGATAAATACCATATGATACCACTATATGTGGAATCTACAACAGAAGCAGACTCACAGATTTAGAGAACAAACTAGTGGTTACCAATGTTTGGGGGAAGCAATATGGGGTGGAGGAGTGGGATGTACAAACTATTGGGTGTAAGATAGGCTACGAGGATGTACTGTACAACACAGGGAATATAGCCTATATTTTGTAATAACTGTAAATGGAGTGTAACCTTTAAAAATTGTATAAAAATAAAATTAAATTCAAAATTCTAACAAAAGACTGGGTGTCTTCAGCCCTCTATACAATTGTTTGAGTGCCCTCTATCCTTAATAAGCCAAAGTTCATTTCTGTTGCTTCCAACCAAGAATTCTGAATGAATCAAAACCCAACTCCTAAAACACTTGCCTCTACAACCCACCAACTTTCTTTAATGGATGGCCTACATCATAAAGAAAAGGTTCAATTATATTTCATATACTCCAATGACTAGGATATAGAGTATAGAATTTATTTTAGAAAATTTCCATTTAAAACAAAAAGTTGAGGGAAAAGGTTTTGTGACTTAAATCAAGTTATCCAAAACAGCAATCATCCAAACACTTTATGCCAAGCTAGGCCAGAGTCTTGAGGTTTTACTGTGATGTGATGCATAATACAGTGTATAAGACATATTCCATATGAAAGAAATGACCAGACAGCATATATGTGGCATGTGTTTTGTGTGTCTGTGCTGTGTGGAAAGCAGGAGAAGATGAAGCAGAAGCAGGAAATGGTTATAAACACCTCCATTTTTGATTTGAGTCATTTGAAGAATTTCCAATATTTCCAAATTCAAAACTCTGAAGTTTTGAATGTGACTTGTAATTACTGATAACTAATATTAGGGCCAGACTAGGCTGAGGGTTGGGAAAACGATTATGAAATGTCTCTTATTATAGTTTATACACAGTTTTAAAAAAGAAAGAAAAAAGTTTACCAACAGTAAATCATGTAGGACTAACTGAACCATTTACCCCAATTTCATTATGTCAAAACACCTGGAGTTCAAGGGTACCAAAAAAAAAAACAAATAAATGAAAAAAACATAAGTCTTATGAACCTGTTTGTCTATAGCATATATAAACACACACACACTTTTTTCCTTGTTTTACTACATTCAATTCTACTAGGCAGAGATCTAGAAACAAGAAAACCCTTTGCTGTCTCTTCAAGCAATAGGAGTCTATAATATAATCTAGGGCATATAAGCTGCTCCAGTATTCAAGAAAAGTCCATACCTCAAAAGGACCTCCGAGATCAGTTTGAAACAAAAGGAAAGGGAAGGCATTGAATAAAAAGGAAATGAAGGAAAGGTTGGGGGAAAAGGTAAATTTCTTTGAGATAGAAGGCAAATCATAGTTGATGGCTGTTAAGACTGTTTCGACTGAATTCATTAATCGAATTGTTCAGAGTTCAATGTTGCTTGTTTTTTGTTTGGGTTTTTTTGCGGTACGTGGGCCTCTCACTGTTGTGGCCTCTCCCATTGCGGAGCACAGGCTCCGGACGCGCAG
The DNA here is from genome assembly GCF_025265405.1 of Mesoplodon densirostris. Classification (NCBI taxonomy): domain Eukaryota; kingdom Metazoa; phylum Chordata; class Mammalia; order Artiodactyla; family Ziphiidae; genus Mesoplodon; species Mesoplodon densirostris. The sequence continues at coordinate 56,692,401 of NC_082663.1, forward strand.
GCTCAGCGGCCATGGCTCACGGGCCCAGCTGCTCCGCTGCATGTGGGATCCTCCCGGACTGGGGCACGAACCCACATCCCCTGCATCGGCAGGCGGACTCTCAACCACTGCGCCACCAGGGAAGCCCCCAATGTTGTTTTTTAAACAAAGGATTTAATGTTTTTGATGGAACTGACCAGATAATTGATTAAATGGATGGTCAAGTCAAACAAAATAGTTCAAGCACATGGGCTACATGCAGCAAGAAAGCTCAAAGGAAAAGATCCTAAACGTAGCAGAAAAACCAAATGAATTCAGAATGAAAAATAATGCGGAGAAAAAAGAAGGCAGCAAGTGATAGAACAATTGCTCCTGGAGGGATGTGAATTGTGTTGGGCAAATGAATACTTCTGATTAGCTTCTGGCTGTGCTGTTAATAAGGTAGAATTCTGCGGATCACCTATGATTGCAGCAATTTTCAAAGCATCAGAATGTACACATGACGAGTGAATGATGGGTCTGAGGGAGGGAATGAAGAAAAAGAGTCTACAATGTATTTTTAATGAAAAATGAAGGTGAAAACCAGCCATGAAACAATGTCACTAAGTTTAAAAATGGGGCGACACAAGGGGCATCCTGCAGCCCCAAAAGGAAACACTCGAGGCAGCAATACATAGGCTTGCCTGGAACAGAGGAGCACCCCCACGTCCTTTTCCAGCTATGTTTCAAAACAAACGCTTTGAAATAGCGTTTCAAGGTAGCGTTAATTCCACCTTTGTTAATGAAACGTGTCACATAAAGATATTTTCTGGGGTGATGTCAAATTATGTGACATGGAGAGACTGTGGTATGACTGCTCCTGCTTTCCACTACCTGGCCCTATACATTGCACGTTCCCCTATGCAGATCCACGCAAAATTTACCAGTTAACAGTCAATCAGCAAATATATATGGAGCACCTACTATGTGTCAAGCACTCTGGTGCTGGGATTACAGCAGTAAACAGAACAAACAAAAATCTCCGCTCTGGTGGAGCCAATATTCTAGTTAAGCGGGAAGAGAGACAGGCAAATGACACATGCAGGAGGTCAGATGGTCATAAATGCCATGGGGAAGGAGAAAGCAGGAGTGGCATGGCTCTCCTGGAGCCATAGAGAGCCTTACTCCTTGGAGTAAGCAGTAAATTTAAAGTCATACACTTGAATGCGGGTGAGTGACAGGGGCTGAAAGATGACCTTGGGTCCTAGGCTTCTTTAATTTTTTAATTGTGGTAAATACACAGAACATAACACTTACCATCTTTACCATTTATAAGTGTACAGGTCAGTAGAGTTAAGCACATTCAGTGTTGTGCAACCAATCTCCAAAACTCTTCAGCCTGCAGAACTAAAACTCTCTTTCCATTAAACAACTCCCAGACCTCCATCCTCCCAGGCCCTGGTGACCACCATTCTACTTTCTGTCGCTATGAATTTGATTACTCTAGGTACCTCGAACAAGAGGAATCATCCAGTATTAGTCTGGTTCTGGGCTTCTTGTAGTGACTAAGGGAAACCATGATGAAGTACGTGATGAGACTAGTCCTGAGCATCTCAAGATAAAAAGTGGTGAGGCTCTGTGTGTTGGAGGGACAGGTGACTAGGTGTCTGCCAGGACCACACAGAATTCTGGGGCCCCTCTTCATGCCCACCCATGTGCTGCTACCTGGAGCACTCACAGACCCTGGGCTCTCCTGGCTCCTGCAGATGGAGATGTGGAAAGTCCAGGGAGCATCTTCTAACCAGAAGTAAGTGGGACTTTCAGGCTCCCTCTTGACTGCCCAGCAATGCAGCACTGAGAGGGCAGGCAAACTCCCACAGTACCCAGCGCATGGCGTAATCTCCTCCAATATGTTATACAGAGCACCTGGTTTGGTGTGCTGCCAAATGCTGCTGCGCTAGCAAGCAGATCAGGTTCAGGTTCTGGCTCCTACAATAGATTCCTTGTGTCGTTGGGCATACCCCTTCATTTCTCAAGGCCGAATTTTCCTCATCGTGAAAATGAGTTCTTTGTTCTTTGTCTATCTTCTCCACTAAAATGTAAGCTCCTGGACATCAGGACCTCTGTTTTGTTGATTGCTCTCCCCCCAGAAAGTAGAAAAGTACCTGGTGCATAATATAGCACTCAATAAATATTCCTAGAATGAATTAATGAACAAATGAGCCTCTGTTATCTGCTTAGCAAGGTGCTGAGCAACATGGTGAAAATATCTAGGATACCTGAAACATTTAGAAAACAATGCAATTCCAAACTAAATGGTACGAACCACAGGCCTTACTTAGGACTACCCTGAGTTGCTATCGTAGATAAACAATTGGTACTTTAGATAACACTGAGAGAAATGTGGCTAGTCCATAAGAAGTCACCACAGGGCTTCCCTGGTGGCGCAGTGGTTGAGAGTCCGCCTGCCGATGCAGGGGACACGGGCTTGTGCCCCAGTCTGGGAAGATCCCACATGCCGCGGAGCGGCTGGGCCCATGAGCCATGGCCGCTGAGCCTGCACGTCCAGAGCCTGTGCTCCGCAACGGGAGAGGCCACAACAGTAAGAGGCCTGTGTACTGCAAAAAAAAAAAAGAAGTCACCACAGAAAGACGAGATTTAAGCTGGGCATTAAAGGGCAGGTACCTTTGAGGAAGAAAGAAGAGGAAGATTGGGTTGTTAAAAAATACATTCTAGGGACTTCCCTGGGGGTCCAGCAGTTAAGACTCCACGCTCCCAATGCAGGGGGCCCGGGTTCGATCCCTGGTCAGGGAACTAGATCCCGCATGCCTGATGCAACTAAAGATCCCGCGTGCCACAACAAAGATCCCACAGGCAGCAACTAAAGACCTGGGCACAGCCAAATAAATAAATAAATAAAATTTTAAGTACATTCAAGCAATGCATAAACAAATGACAGTGAGAAATCCTTCCCAAAGGTCTTCTTTTATCTCTCTACACTCTCTTCCTAGGAGTTCTATTTGGTACATGTTGGATTTGAGGTGCCGGCGGGAGGTGTCTAGCTTGCATTTGGAAATGTGAGTTTGGAGCTTGGCCTAGAGATCTAGAATTGGAAGTCATCCACTGAGAGGTAACAACTGCCATGGATGCCATCCAAGAAATCACAACTCTCCTTAAAACTTATCCCTACAGCTCTGGATCTTTCAAACAGAAGACGGTATTCATGTTGAGAAACAATCCACATATTCAATCTCAACCCAGCCATGTAGCCATATTGCAAAACCAAGCAGATCCAGAGTGTCCCTCAGGCCTCTGCATGCCCCATCTTACTTAAACACAGGCACCAGAGACCAGTTTGGACCAGGAAACAGGGAAGCAGGGTGACCTTACATCTCAGTTTGCCCAGCACTGTTCTAGTTTATACCTGTTGTCCCAGCATAATTAGCAACAGTACCCCTTTCACTCTCAAAAGCATCCCAGTTTAGATGATAAATTACACAATCTACCAGTTTTCCAAATAACCAGTTTCTTGAATGACCCGTTCCCCAAATGACCAATTTGCCTAATGTAATTATGTGTTTTAACTTTCTAGTTTAGTTGATTGATTTTCATTTTACTTTCATAATACCACTTTAAGAAATGTTTAGACTGTCTCTTCCCCAGCTCTGTAACACTTGAACTGGAAACTTAAGTCTCTTCTTCCTCCTCTCTATCTGTGCCTCGGTTTCCCCTCTCTCCTTCTAATTCTGTCCCCTTCTCCAGCAGCAACAGCAGGGAGCAGGGGCAGAGAAAATTGGATGTATTCTTCTTATGAATATATTCTCCTCATGAATATATTGTTTTAGGAATATATTCAAGGAAAATATTCTTTTATGAATATATTCTTTATAAATAGTGCCTTCTTGCTTAAATTCTTCAATGTGAAGAGTTCACATTAATGTATCAGCCCTATGAATAATAATAACAATGAAAAATATATTTATAACAATTCTTCCTTTGAAGAATGTATCCTCACTAATATATTTTATTCTGGCCCCCAGTACCACCCACCCACACGTCTCAATTTCCCCTGCTTTCTGTCCCTCAAGCTGTTGAAAAACTCTTGAAAAGTCCTTAAAATGCTGTTAGAAAATCAAAATGAAAACCAAAACTAATAGTATAGATGACATAAATAAGCTTGGTGAATTAGTCCTTCAGTGAAATTGGCCATGCAACAAATTAGCTTTCAGCAAATTGGCTTTCAATTCATTGACTTTTAGCAACCTGACCTATGACCTTCCTGACCAGCCCACCTAAAATAGGTTGGCCATTATCCTTCCCATCACCTTGACCCTACCAAAATTCTCTCTCAGATTATTTGTTTCATTTCTTAGTGTTTTAGCAAGACCAAATATTATTGTTTGCTTATTATTTTTCATCATCCCCACTTAGAAGATTCTCAGGAGGGCCAAGGCCTCTTTGATTTTGTTCACTAGTGATTCCGTAGCCCTATCCCAATCTCTTGCACATACGTAGATGCTCAATGAACATCTGCTGAATAAACCAACAACAAATGAATGAATGAATATACAAGAGATGCCAAGAGAATCTCTAGATTCATGATAGGAACAAGAAGGAATATAAATTGTATATTAATCCCTATCTCAGTTCTAACCACCATCATCCCAAGCACCCTCCTTTTCCATTGAAAACTAAAGAGAAGCTATTAAGCAAAACCTTTTTTTAATTGGGTATGAAAAGAAGGGAGAGGGGAAGTGATTCAAGAGATGAGCAAACTGTAAACCATTTTTCAATCAGACAGAACCTCTTTGACCATCTGAAATCAGAATGCACTGAAGAAAATCTCTACCCCAGATGTTACAACATTGCCCATTTAGTACAGTGCTATTTGAGAGCAGCTGGCGATGACTCAGGACTCAACAAAGACCTTAATGGCTCTCCTGCCAGCCCTTGGGCCATCATTTGCATAGGAAGCAGATTTGGCTTGGCTGCTGATGGTGATGCCTCTCACCCACTTGGACATGACCTCATTGTCATGTCTCCATTTTCCATCTTTGCCATATGCAGTCATAACCTACTGGGAAATACTGTGCCACAAAAATATAAAATAAAAGCAAATCCTGATCATTTGAAGCACTATTTTAATTACAATTTTACTGACATACCTCCTCATCAGAAATTCATTTTTAATCAGTAACACATTTGAATTAGTGTGACGTGGTTTCCTTTTCACCTATTTAATATCTCAAGTCAGAAGTTTATAGCATTGCATCATGGCAATTATATGAAAGGAGGCTATTTTTTAAAGATGCATATAATTTTATTGTAGATTCATACTGTTTATGAATTAGGTTTATAGGTCTCACCTCGCCTCTGGATGCACTTATAATCATCAGAAGGAAAGAAGAAAGACACTTCACAAATGAAAGCACAACCTCTTTCCCATCTGGAAACAAATCACCAAGTCCTAACAAACACAAAGACATTTATTTGCACTTAGACAATTTACCTGGGGGGTGGGGGTGAGGGTAGGGAACAACGTCTTCATTTATCTGCCAGTTCAACCCACTGAAGTCCCGCCAAAAACATATCTCCTCAGGAAAGGACAGGAGACAGAGGGGCTGGACAGTGATATTATTAACTGTACTTTCTGAGAGCAGAAGTTCAAGGGACACAGCAGGAATCTTGGAAAGTCTCACTTTCTTCCCCTCAAGTCCCTCGGAATTACCCAACCCAAAGTTCCAATAACCGAGTCCCATCATTTTCCAACTTTCAAATACCCAGTGTTCCAAGCCAAACCCTAAGCTTTAGCCTGTCTCCTTCTTTGATTCTAGAAGTCTTAATAGTTAATTAATTTATCAAAGGAGGGAAAGTAAATTATATCATAAACATTTGAACAAAGTCTCCGATTTCATAGCCTTGCTGCCTAGAGGGATGCTGACAGCTATACACAAGACACTGTTTTTGAAAGTGTAATTCAAAACCCATTAGAGGATGTTGAATTATATGTTTTTAATGAAATAAACTAGAATAATAGAAAATACTAAATTGTGTTATACATAATCCATCTCTATTTCATATATTATGTGTGTGGAAGTCTATGCTAATAATAATAAACTTATTATTAGTAAACACTCATATAATGCTTGATTTGTACCAGGGACTGTGCCAGGGGCATTTGCAGGCATTAACTCATTTAATCGTCAAGATCATCCTATGAGATGGGACTATTTTTTACCCCAGTTTTACAGTTGAATGAACTAAGACACAGAGAATTTAGGTAATGTACCCATCATGGTCCAGCTAGCAAGTAGCAGACAGGATTTGGACCTAAGTAACCCTGCCCTAGAGTCTTTGACCTTAACACTGCACCAGCCTGCCTCTCCTAAATCTATTTTTTGCTATAGGTTTTAGGTTTTGGGGGGTTTTTTGGATAAATAACAATGTAAGGGGATTATATATGATGTATATCCTAGGTTAGTTCCAATTTCAAATATTCTATGCAATTGTCCTTATACCGTCAGGCCATACGATCTAATGCTTTGCTCAGGAAATTGGTCCCTGTGTCATATATTCCAGTATCACTAATGACACCACCCTTGCCACCAATCATTAACCAGAGATCTTCTGCCTTCATTACCCAGTCCCTGGGATAGTTCTTACGTTCAATGGTCCCAAACCCCATGATGCCAGAGTTAATAAAAAATTTAAAAAAACAAAAAAAAAAACAAAAAACACAGCTGTCTAAATTCTGGCAAAAGTATTACACCATAAGTAGTGAAACCTAAAGCTTCTGAGAGGCTACTTAGTCTTGGGTTGGGAGAAGCTATAGAATTAAGTCATAAGGTAACCACTGCAATGTTTATTTTCCTTATCCTAGTTTACAAAGAACTGAGCTAACTACAAAGGGACCATATAATCCAAGGAAAACATCCTTAAATTTCCAGTCACAAAATCTGACCTCGGCTCTGCCAAAATTATGTAATTCAGGCAAATCACTGATTCACAACAGCTTACCTTATTTAGGATTTTATACTCTCCAGAGCACACTAAGCTAACAACCACTCCCTGAGGAAGGCAGAGAGGGCCACTTCCAACCTCCTTCCTGATGCTTCTACCCTCTACCCACCTCCTGTCTTTCCCTCCCATGCATAGACCTCCCTCCCCCAGAAGAGGAGAAATAGCTCATCACAGAGGGCAGAGGGCAGAGCAGTCACCAGGGGTGTTTCACTAGCAGGCAGTGGAGATTCACTCATTCACTTCCTGCACCCGTGTGGGCAGCCCACCTAAGGTATCCTCTCCTCTCTTGCTCTTCGAGGACATGCTGTGAGAGCTCCATCCAGATTCCCTAGAATCCCCTGTACCAGTCCTGTGCACCGTCCTTGAGCTTCTGGGTGCTACTTTGCTCCTAACGGCCCAGTCTGTGACCTTCTTCAGAGGATTAATCTGGAGCCACTTCACATGGATGTACTTAGAGCCACGGGTGCCCAGGAGCTCCTGTCGCACCCCACCCCCACCCCAGGGGACTGCTAACCAGTGACCAGATGTGCAGCAGTGGGAAAGCCCAGCTCCCTCCCCTCGGACGAAACAAATTCTGAGGTGTCATTTATACTCAGAGTCCCCCCATAACATCTGGAGTCTGGGAGTCCTCCCAGAATGTACCCTTGCTGGGCTCCACCTTCCCAGGACCCTCCACCCACTCCCTTGCAGGTTCCCCCGAGGGCACTTCCTGAAGTAATCACAGGCATCTGTATCACAGCCTCAGGGTCTGCTTCTGGGAACCTGACCTAAACTCTCTCCCTGTTGCAGACCTAGGCCTGTCTGAGGAGGTAAGCCTCATCAGATTTTCTCTCCTCTTTCTACTTGGCCTCCTCTTCACCTGCAACTGGGTTAGGTGAGGCCCTGCTCCACAGAGGGGCTGGTCATCTTAGATTCAAGGAGGGCCTAGAAGCTTCATGTAAATCTTCAGGCCTTCGCTGAATTCTCCAACTCAGCTCCCACCCAGAGTCATGCTTTGGTGGTCAGTATTCATTGGTCAACTGTTGATACAGCAGGGCTTTAATATCCATTTAGCTACTGTTCTTAAACATCTCCCTCAGCTAGAAAACTGAGGGGAGGAGTGGTAAGTGATTTAGGTATTCCTGGTTCCCTGGCCCTAAAACTATCATAATGGCAACAGAAACCTCACCTCCAGATTCCTACAACTATGTTAGCAGCCTTTAGACAGTAAAAGAATCAACCCATATAGCTTAAGAGCTAGAAGAGACCTTTGAGTTCTATCCCTTACTAAACAGATTAAGGAACTGAAGCCAAGACCAGGCATTTTTCCAAGGTCATATCATTTGACAGTAAAGATTTCCACTGAATCTACGTCTCTGGACTCAGAGTAAGGTGGTGGGTGCTGAACCAGGCTGCAGAGTGAGAAAAAGTGCAGGTTAGTCAAGTTGACTGCTGTCTTCCCAAATCCCGCCCCCTGAAAGCATCACCGGGTATCTCTAAACACACTCATGACAATAGATTGGTTTGAACTGCTTGATCTTTCCCCAATAAAGATAAACAGCATGAAATGTAGATTAACTCTCCCCACCTGCCTTGAAGAAAACATAATCAATACTGTAGTCAGTTCCTTAAGGAGATTCTTAGACACATCACTCTCCATCTACCCAGATCGAGCGCAGTTCCTGGCCTACAGGAAGCACTCAAATCATTCTTTTAGGAAATTCATTGGACAAAAATTCATACTGAGCACTCAACTATGATTGCAATGATCCTCAAATTTATTCATGGGGAGACCTGTGATAGAGTTACAGCAATAAATCATGAAATATTGATATATTTAATTCTACCACACAAATTATAAATAATTTTACTAGCAGTAAAATGTGGCTATAAGATATGTATTTATATTTCTGCATTTAAGAAACAATAACACACTAAAAGTTTAAGGAATTACTTTTCAAGTGTGTGTTGTCTACTCTATTTATGCATACTTTACTCACAACTGGTCCTCACTACCAGTGAAGCAATATAATCCAACACAAGAAATTTTAAAATTGAAAAAACAATCCATTCATTAATTCACTTTTTCTTAAAAGTAGAAAAACAATCACTATTATTTTTCTCCATGAACCAGTGGTCCAGCTTATATAACAACACTGTTCCTTGAGAACATTAGTTTGAAATCACTACAATAATGCAATCTTCACAGGAATAAATTCCAGCACAAGTTAGTATTAAGCATTCTTAAAACAAACAACTGAATCAGGATCTGGCCCATACACATTTAACTGCTATTGATTTCAAAGTAGGGAATACTTCTACAGTCATAAACACGTGAAAATGTTGAAATAAGAGTTTAGGTATAAACCCCCAAAACACTAAAGACCCAAGCAATGTTTATAAATTGGGAAACTGTAGATTAGACTGAGTTTTTCTCTGCAGACAATAAACTTGTGAAGCTTATAAGAAGGGACCTATGCAGTACATTCATGAATAGGGTGAGTGATTACTCTTTAAGTGTTTTCAAATTTTAGATGTAATTCTATATAAAATGTGTCAGACAGAGAGCAAAGTGTCTAATAGCACAAGTGGAGAGTTTAGAGAGAAGGAATTCTGGCATATAGACCTTTCCCTTTATTGAGATGGTGCCCAAGGTCAGGCATAGGAGATTAGGAAGGGAAGTAGTAGTCTAAGCTATGATACAATGGGAAGGTAACGGAGCCCTGAGGGCAAGCTGTCTAGGACCAAGGACAGTCAATTCAATTGAGCTCAATAGGCAATAACTGTCCCCCTCATGTCAAGCTCCATGCTATGTGCTAAAGCTAAAGAGATGAATAGAACACCACCCCTTCCCTGACATGAAACCAAAGTGAATAATCGTTAAGAGGACACTTAGAGGAGAGAAGGAGAGTAGTTTTTGTGTGGAGTCTTTAGGGTTTCCTATATAGAGTATCATGTCATCTGCATATAATGATAATTTTACCTCTTCCTTTCCAATTTGGATACCTTTTATTTCTTTTTCTTTTCTGAGTGCCGTGGCTAGGAGTTCCAATACTATGCTGAATAGAAGTGGTAAGAGTGGGCATCCTTGTCTTCTTCCAGATTTTAACAGGAAGGCTTTCAGCTTTTCAGCACTGAGTATTATATTGGCTGTGGGTTTGTCATAAATAGCTTTTATTTGTTGAGATATGTTCCCTCTATATCCGCTTTGGTAAGAGTTTTGTTATGAATGCATGTTGAATTTTATCAAATGCTTTTTCTGCATCTATTGAGATGATCATGTGATTTTTTGGGGGGTCTTTCCTTTTGTTAATGCGGTGTATCACACTGATTGACTTGCATATGTTGAACTATCCTTGTGACCGTGTGATGAATCAAATTTGATCGTGGTGTATGATTTTTCTTACGTGCTGTTGGATTCAGTTTGCTAATATTTTGATGAGAATTTTTGCATTTATATTCATCAAAGATATTGGCCTGTGATTTTCCTTTTTGGTAGAGTCTTTGTCTGGTTTTAGTATCATGGTAATGGTGGCTTCACAGAATGACTCTGAGAGTGTTCCCTCCTCTTCAAACTTTTGGAATCTTTGGAAAACTATCCCATGCTCTTGGATTGGAAGAACTAATGTTGTTTAAATGGCTATACTACCCAAAACAATCTATATATTTAACGAGACCCCTATCAAATTACCTATAACATTTTTCACAGAACTAGAACAAATAATTCTAAAATTTATATGGAACCACAAAAGACCCAGAGTTACCAAAGCAATCCTGAGGAAAAAGAACAAAACTGGAGGTATTACTTTTCCAGACTTCAGACAATACCATAAAGCTACAGTAATCAAAACAGCATGGTACTGGCACAAAAACAGACATATGGATCAGTGGAACAGAATAGAGAGCACAGAAATAAACCTACACACCTACGGTCAGTTAATCTTCAACAAAGGGGGCAAGAATATACAATGGAAAAAGACAGTCTCTTTAGCAAGTGGTATTGGGAAAGCTGGACAGCTGCAAGTAAATCAATGAAGTTAGAACATACCCTCACACCCTACACAAAAATAAACTCAAAATGGCTTGAAGACTTAAAGATAAGACATGACACCATAAAACTCCTAGAACAGAACATAGGCAAAATATTCTCTGACATAACTTGTAGCAACGTTTTCTTACATCAGTCTCTCAAGGCAATAGGAATAAAAGCAAAAATAAACAAATGGGACAAAAGCTTATAATCAAACTTACAAACTTTTGCACAACAAAGGAAACCATAACAAAATGAAAAGACAACCTATGGACTGACAGAAAATATTTGCAAACAATGTGAAAAACAAGGGCTTAATTTCTAAAATATACAAACAGCTCATATAACTCAATAACAACAAAAAACAACTCAATCAAAAAATGGGCAGAAGGGACTTCCCTGGCAGTCCAGTGGTTAAGACTCCATGCTTCCAATGCTAGGGGCACAGGTTCGATCTCTGGTCGGGGAACTAAGATCATACATACTGCGTGGTGTGGCCAAAAAAAATGGGCAGAAGACCTAATGAGACATTTCTCCAAAGACAACATACAGATGGTCAATGACATGTGAAAAGATGCTCAGCTTCACTAATTATTAGAGAAATGCAAATCAGAACTACAATGAGGTACCACCTCACACCAGTCAGAATGACCATCATTAAAAAGTCTACAAATAATAAATGCTGGAGAGGATGTGGAGAAAAGAGAACCCTGCTACACTGTTGGTGGGAATGTAAATGTAAATGTTCCTATGTAAAACAATAGGAACGTTCCTCAAAAAACTAAAAACAGAGTTACCATATGATCCAGCAATCCCTCTTCTGGGCATATATCCAGAAAAAACTGTAATTCGAAAAGATACACGCACCCCAATGTTCACTGCAGCACTATTCACAATAGCCAAGACATGGAAACAACCTAAATGTCCATCAACAGATGAATGGATAAAGAAGATGTGGTATATATAAACAATAGAATACTACTCAGCCATAAAAAAGAATGAAATAATGTCATTTGCAGCAACATGGATGGACCTAGAGATTGTCATACTAAATGAAGTAAGTCAGAAAGAGAAAGACAAATGTCATATGATATCACTTATATGTGGAATCTAAAAACTGATGCAAATGAACTTATTTACAAAACAGAAACAGACTTACAGACATAAAAAACAAACTTATGGTTACCAAAGGGGAAGGGGGGGATGGATAAATTAGGAGCTTGGGATTAGCAGATACAAACTACTATATATAAAATAGATAAACAACAAGATCCTACTGTATAGCACAGGGAACTATATTCAATAAACTGTAATAAACCATAATGGAAAAGATTATATATATACATATGTGTGTGTGTGTATAACTGAATCAGTTTGCTGTATGAAACTTATGCAACATTGTAAATGAACTATAGTTGAAGTATATTTCAAAAAAATTTTTTTAATATTTACCTCAAATTTACTGCAGGTATTATTATCTCCATTTGACAGATGATAAAATTGAGACTTAGGGGCCTCCCTGGTGGCGCAGTGGTTAAGAGTCCGCCTGCCGATGCAGGGGATACGGGTTCGTGCCCCGGTCTGGGAGGATCCCATATGCCGCGGAGCGGCTGGGCCCGTGAGCCATGGCCGCTGGGCCTGCGCATCCGGAGCCTGTGCTCCGCAACGGGAGAGGCCACAACAGTGAGAGGCCCACATACCGCAAAAAAAAAAAAAAAAAAAAAATTGAGACTTAGAAGAGATAATACCTTGAGTACTTTTCAAAGTTATCAAATGAAAGAACTAGCATTCATAGCATCACCCACCAACATCAAAGTCTAATATCGTCTACTGCTCACTGTCTCTTTACGTATAATATGTCTGACTCTACGATGCTTTTGCCCCATTAGATCCCCCAGATTACAATAGGGAGACTACATCATTCTGTCTGACTTATGATCAAAGTCTAGATTGAGAAAAGGGAGCATGAAAACACAAACATGACTTAGTAACTCTGGTCAGAAGATTGAGACCCCTAAACACCATCATCCTAGATGCCCCTCAAAGGAAGGAACATGCCTTAAAGGCTATGGTTCCCTGCAGGAGGCATATTTCAGGGGGCCCTCATGCCGACTTCAGCTGGGTGATGTGGAGATTCCAAAGAGCAAAGAAGAAACACGCTATAGGCTACAGTCATGCTTTAGAATTAGGCTCAGCATCTCTTAAGGTGCTCCATGGGTTTCACCTCATTTTATGAAATTAGTCTTTCCATTTGTACTTATAAACTTCTCTCTGCTTAGGATACACACGTAAGTCCATGAGGTGGGGTCATGGAAGAAGCGGAGACAGCTCCTTCAGTGTACACCATCCATTCTCTCATTGTACACCTGCTCTGTGGTGGGCCCACCTCTAGGCCCTGGGGCCTGCAGTAGAAATAAAGAAGGAAAAATCCCTGACCTCATGAAACTTCCTTTCTAGTCAATGAGGAGAAAGATGGTAAATAAGCAACCAAAGCAATGAGAAAGATCAATTTAGATGACAAGGAGCCCCATGAAGACAAATTTGAAAGAGTGGAGGAACAGAAGAGAGATGGTCAGAGTATCAGTTTAGACAGTGTAAAATAAAAACTGTCAATTGCCATCTGCCTCTACAAGGAGTAACTCACTAGCCCCTGCAGTCGCTGACCTTCAACACCCCCTAAAAGGAGTTCAGTGTAGAGATCAGGAATGAGACACTCTGTGCTGTGGGAAAAACTGGCAGAACAGGCCTTCAGATAGACAATTTCAGGAGAAGATTTTATGAGTCCAAATTCTTGCATCTTCTCATCTCTAGAAAAGCACTAAAATCATTAACAGAGACATCTGCTCCTCGTGACTAGCAGCCAGCCTCTGCCGAAGTGTATGTTTGACTGCAAGTCCCCCCTTCACTAAAGTCACATATATACTGACCTTCCCCCTACCTCTTCAGAGCAGTTCCTCCAAGCTCTCTGAGAGTCTGTCTCTGAAGCCACAGTCCTCATTTTGTCCCACATAAAACTTAACTCACAACTCTCATGTTGTGCATTATTTTTCAGTCAACGATAGGATGATCTGAGAAGGAACATTTGATTAGAGGCATAATTCATCACCCCCCTTTGAGAACTAAGACTGGTTATTAGGCCAAGCTTCTTGTGCCCAGCTCTTCCTGTCTTCCTGAAGAATTCCGTTCCCAAAGAATCCTTAATCCTCATACACACAGTCTTCTGACAGTCCTACCCTACCAGTTCAACAGAGAAGCCCACGCATGTCTAGACTTCCCTTAGGCCAAAGCTGGCATCTCTGTTACATCAGCAGGAGCATCAATATTATTTCACCACTGTTACTGCAGGACCGCACATCTACTTACCAGATGCAACTAAGAAAGAAACAGAAACCAGGAAAGAGCAGGTGGGTGTGGGCCTCCAGAAACAAAGTAAAGTGGATTTGATCACAGGCCGCGAGAGGATACTTTTTTTTTTTTTTTTTTGGCACATAACAGCCAAGTTCTAGGCTAGCAGGTGAAATGACTCTAAGTAGATCCAATAAGAAAATTAACTCTCACAGTATGAAATCTGATTTTTTTTAGATCTCTGGAGGCAATATAAAAGAAAAACAGAAAAGGGAAATTAAAAAGGAAGTCAAGACCACCCAAAATCCTTCCCCTCCCTTCCATCCCATGTCTTAGAGCTTCAGCAAAAGAGAGGCTGGGGAAAGACTGGCTGGGATTCATAACTATGATAAAGGAATAAGGATGCTGAGACATCAGAGGAGGGACAACAAAGAGAAATGGAGACTTCTGGAGGAAAGGAGGAAAGAGAGGGGTCTGGGCTGAACAGTCTGTCAACCAAGAGAATACCCATGAGGGAACATCCCCAGGGTCTGCTCAGGAAAGCCCCTGCTGCTGTACAGAGCACAGAGATGAGTCAGCCAAACTCAGGCTGCAGCTCCTCATATTTCACCCTCACCCCCACTGCACCCTTACAATTTACATCACAAACTTGAAGTAAGGAATTGAAAGACATTTCTTTGGGGTTTCTGTGCTTGTGTTAGCCCATCCGAGAGAGGGAGGTAGAGGACTCTCAACTACCCCCTCACCCCGCCCCAGCCTCCAATCCCCAGTGACACCTGAGACATCTTCAGTGGCAAAGAAAACCCTTTGCCGCCACCACCTGGCCAGGGTAAAGTTGATTTCATGATCTTCTTCCACCGCAGATTACCACCTCTCCCCGGCCCACTCAAATTCACCCCTTCCCATCCCCTCCACCAGCCCAAAATAGACTTGGGACAGGCAACATCAACTTCATCATCATAATCATTGGCATCATAATTTTTTTCCCTTTCTCTTCTCATTTTACAGATTCAAAGCGATTATAGGATTTCTTTTGTTTTCTTTTGCTGGGAATCAGTCCATATTTTATTTTATAGTACATTCATATAAGTTCCTGCACTTCCAAGGGTAACCAGATCACATTTAAGTTAGCACTGTTGGCAACAAAATTCCATGACTACGCTGGCTTCAAAAGCAAGAGAGGATGATAGACACTAACATTCTTTCCCTTTCATACTGCTGAAGACAAAACTAAAGACCCCGCATGCTGCAGCTAAAGATCCCGCATGCCTCAGTGAAGATCCCGCGCGCCACAACTAAGACCCAGCGCAGGCAAATAAATAAATAAATAAATGTTTTTTAAAAAATAGAATCACGTGCCTTTTACAATCCAGTATGAAGGCATATTATTCATGTTAAAATTAAACCAGTTGGGACATGGGGAGATCAAGGAGAGTTTCAAAGCTTAAGATGTTTAAACTTTCCCCCAAGGCCATTTTTCTCTTCTAATTGCTAGTTGGCATGCAGTATCAAGGCCTTGGGAAGACGGACAGAGGAAAGAAGGGATCATTTAACTCTAAAATTCATGGCTTCTAAGGCTACGTCTATAAAAACTACTTAACCTAAAATTCTATAAAGGATTAATATAAAAAGGGATGGCAGTTAGGAAGCCCCTGTAGAAAATCCATCCCTCCAGTCACTGATGGGAAACTTAAGCCACAGACAATTCACAATGCTGACAAATAGCTGAGCTAAAACATAAACTACAATGCTCTAAATTCAGATCCTGTTCATCTTTCCACAACACCATGAGGGCACGCCTGACTCCAGTGCAGGAACTTGGCAGTGATGCTGGAGAAACTGTGGCCTCACGTCACTTAACTGTTTATACCAACAGCTTGCCAAAGAGCTGAGCAAAAATAGTCTGCTCTCCAAACATCTTCCACTCCATTAGCCATCAGATCTTAAATGTGGTTTAAAGCTGGTTCTCTTCCAATATTAAATCACGAAATCGGGAGACTTGAAAGACGGGCTTGTTCCCCACCCCCGCCCAGGCCAATCTCAGTGCCAATCCAAATTTTGTTCTCTCTTCAACCACCCTCTCTGCCCATCCCTGATTTTTATCACTCCAGGCTTAGTTTGATTTCTAAATGTACCTGGATGGGCTATTCCAATCCTGACTGCAATCAAGTGAAGAAAATTTTTACTAGTTCCTGCCTAGAACAAACTCAAAGGACGTGGCCACGCCAGGGTTGACCGTGGCTCCTAGAAATACCAGCTCCTCTGCCTTGGAGTTCCATAGCCTCGGAGAGCCTGCCTGGCAGCCAGGACTGCACAGAGAGGCCCAGTAGGAACGAACACCTAAAACTCCTGCTATGAGGTCGTCCCGGGACTTTGGGATGGTTGACAAAACCTTTCCCACTTGAATCTCAACAGACGCCCACAGGATGCCAGAACTGCCTTCACTTTGTATATTGTATTTCTGAAATCCCATTGAGTACTCAACCTCCAACAATTAACAACCCAATTCAGACCAGCAGCATGAACCTCAAACACACAGAGACTGGCCCAATGCTATCTGTAACAATTGTTTGTTCATTTAGAGGCTGGTTGTATTTGCTTCTTTCATGCCCCCCAAACTAGCCTTTCAATTTATTGATTTAATTTCACTTTTAGAGGTTCTCCCCACTGCCCTCATAAAACAGCAGGTACCTCCTGAACCAAAGTACCCACCTTAACAGATTCACACTACTATATATAAAATAAGTAAACAACAAGGACCTACTGTAGAGCATAGGGAACTCTACTCAATATCTTGTAATAATCTATAATGGAAAAAAATCTGAAAAAGAATATTCATACATATACATATATCTATATACATATAAAATCAAATCACTTTGCTGTACACCTGAAATTAACATGACATTGTAAGTTAACTATACTTCAATTTTTTTTAAATGTTTTTTAAAAAACCAGTTTTAGGCAGTTAGAAGACAGTGTACAGGCCACACAGAGATCGTCCTGGGGGATCTACCACAGTGTGGTGGTTCTTTTCTGACTGAAGAGAACTCAAATGTCCCCTCAGTCCAGGCCGGACAAGTTTAAAAGACCAGAGGGAACATGTGTAGACAAGGTCGAGGCAGCGCTCCTCAGAGGACACCTGCACTGTTACATCTGGCTCAAGCCTTCTCACTTGTTGTCTGGACTGCATAGGACAGGACTCAAAATGCTACCCAAGTGGCTGGGACAGGACAGGAGTTAGAGGGAATACACATCACTCCACCGGGTACTGATGGAGAGCCTGCTTCCCTCAGGGTGAAAAGTGCAATAGTTTAGCCAGAGAATATTCCTTGCCCCTGTAGCTGGGGTGCTTACCATCATGGCACACTGGTGCCCTTAGGGGAAGCTGAAGTCAAGAGGTTTAGAGTTCTTTGGAAGTGCCCCCTGCCCACGTAGAGTACCGCACTGTCAATCACTTCTTCTCTACCAACAGGAGGGCAGCTGTTCTGTGCCTCCTTCTCTGCTTCACACCCATCGCCACTGGCACAGCTGAAGTGAAAGCCTGTTTCTGGTCCTTTCTTTAGGATAAAGTTCCAATACTAGAGTGCTACACAGAGATATGTATGTTTCAGAGACTTTGGATACATATTGCCAAGTTGCCCTTGGTGCGGACACTCATTTACCTTCCCAACTCTTCCTGCCTTTGGAGAACTGCTTCCCATTCCATAGGAATCCTGCCCAAAGCATGTGGCTCAGATGTGGCTGATCTCACTCCCTGGTCCTGGAGCTGAGATGGTGACCTGGCCAGACCATTAAGAGGACTCCATCCATTTGATGCGGTCAATGGTTCAGGAATAGACACATGACCCAAGCCAGGCTAACTGGAGTTTCCTTGGGACTTTTGCTGGAGGGACTTAAAAAAACGCTCATACTCAGGCCCATCTATAGAGACAGAAGTAGATTAGTGGTTACCTAGGGCTAAGGTGTTGGGGAGCATGGGGGCAGGAAATGGAGTATAGGTGATTGGTATGAGGTTTCTTTTCGGGGTGATGAAATTGTCCTAAGCTTGACTGTGGTGATGCTTGCACAACTCTGTGAATATACTAATGTGATTGTATGGTTTAAATGGGTGAATTGGGATGGTATATGAATTATACCTCAATAAAGCTGCTTTTTTTTTTTTTAAGAGATTCCTGCTCTCACTCTCTTGCTTCCTCTAGGACAGCAAGCAGTAAGAATAATGTAAACATGGGTCTGCCAGCTGCTCTCTTCACCATGTAGAGAATATAGCCCTGCAGAGGCAAGCAAATGAGAGAGACAGAGACGGGCACTGAGACAGAATGAATGACTTGAACGACTCGATCCAACTTTGCATAAAGTCACTTCCATTCCTTGAACTTCTCAGTTGCATAAGACAAAAAAAGTCCCTGTTTGTTTAAACTAGCTTAAGCTTAGTTTCTGTCGCAACCAACAAAGTCCTGCTACACCTTTCCTGAAAGGCTGTCCAAATGTGTTCCCTCCCCACCTGTGAATCAGAGTGCTTACTCCCCACCCCAAACCCTCTACCACACTGAGAACTATCTTTAATAACAGTTTTTGTTCAAACAGAAATACACTCACAGACATAGAAAACAAACTTACGGTTACCAAAGGGGAAAGTAGGGGGGAGGGAGAAATTAGGAGTTTCGGATTAACATATACACACAACTATATATAAAATAAACAATAAGGACCTACTCTACAACACAAGTAATGATATTCAATATCTTGTAATAACCTATAATGGAAAAGAATCTGAAAAAGAAAACATATATATATGTGTGTGTATGTATATATGTGTGTGTGTGTATATATAACTGAATCACTTTGCTGTACTCCTGAAACTAACACAACATTGTACATCAACTATACTTCAATTTTTAAAAAAGCACAGCATTGTTCATACATCGGCAAAAAAAATTACAAATCTTAAATTTCTAGCAAGACCGAACATTTCTATCAACCCTTATCTTTTTCTTTTTTAAACTATTTTTGCATTAACTGTGCACAGGATAATGTTAGTAAAGCTTTTGTCTATGAATATTTTTTCTGGTTATCACTGGCCTTTTGTTAGTTTATGACTGTTTTTATATGCAGAAGTAATTTAATGCATGAAACCTATCAAATTTTTCTTTGCAATGCTCTTATTTTTATTTTTAAAAAGTCTTTACCCATCCTGAAAGCCTCATGTTTTCATTTTTTTAACTGAACACTTTGATCCAGCTGGTATTTTAGATTATAAGAGCTCAGTGTGTATTTTTACCCAAAATAGTTCACTTATTGTCCCAGTATTCATTATTCTTTTTTTTCCAATTTATTACGATGGCTATTTATAACAGATATTAAATTCATTAACACTGTAGAGTTTCTTTCTTGGTTATGCATGTGATCATGTTGAACTGAGTACCAATCTTGAGCAATTACTCTGCTGCTGTAACTTTATGATACAGCCATGGCTCACGGGCCCAGCCTCTCCACGGCATGTGGGATCTTCCCGGACCGGGGCACGAACCCGTGTCCCCTGCACCGGCAAGCGGACTCTCAACCACTGCGCCACCAGGGAAGCCCTGTAACCATTTTTAAGTGCACAGTTCAGTGGCATTCAGTACATTCACAATGTTGTACAACCATCACCACCATCCATCTCCAGAAGTTTTTCATCTTCCCAAACTGAAACTCTGGCCCCATGAAACTCCCCATTTCCTCTCCCTCCGGCTCCTGGCAATCACTGTTCTACTTTCTGCCTCTATGAATTTGACTATTCTAGGTACCTCATATAAGTGGAATCATACAATACTTATCCTATTATGTCAGCTTATTTTACTTAGCATGATGTCTTCAAGGTTCATCCATGTGGTAGCATGTGTCCGAATTTCATTCCTTTTTTTAAGGCTGAATGATATTCCCTTGGATGTATACTTTGTTTATTCATTCATCTGTCAATAAACGTTTGGGTTGTTTTGACCTTTTGGCTATTGTGAATAATGCTGCTATGAACACTGGTGTACAAATACCTGCCTGAATCCCTGCCTTCAGTCCTTTTGTGTATATATCAAGAAGTGGAATTGCTGGATCAAATGGTTATTCTATGTTTAATTTTTGAGGAACTGCAATATTGTTTTCCACAGCAGCTGCACCATCTGATATTCCCACCAGCAATCCACAAGGATTCCAATTTCTCTACATCCACACCAACACTTGTTTTCTTTTTTGATAATAGCCACCCTCATTGGTGTGAAATAGTGTATTACATTTTAATACATGATAGTACAAGTGTTCTCTCATTATGACTCTGTGTCAAAAAAATTTTTGGCCCTTCTGTATTTTTCCTCCAGAACAATTTTGGGATTATTTTTATGTCCCCAAAATATCTTACATGAATAATAATTAGAATCCTATTAAACTCATTTCAAAAAAACATAATTCTTCTCTTTAAGACATTTAACTCCACCCTCCACAAAGGAATTAAATCTTCTCTTACTTCCCTTAAAAATTTTAGTTTTCTTCATATTGAGACTAAACATTTCTTGTTAAGATTATCCCTATGTATTTCATATTTTTGTGCTACTGTGAATGGAATAATCAACTTCTTTTTAGAAGATAATTTTTGGAAGAAGAAGAAGCCCCATAATTGACAATAATCCTCATTTATGAAACACCTGCTATTTTAAGATCAGTGATAAAGGTCAACAGTGCCTGTCTTCTACACGGAAATTTACTGTAACAGAAAAGGAAACATTGGTTAAAGCTTCATTGGATTGCCTCTTTTAAAGCACCCAGAAGATCATTCCCAAGGAGGCAAGTAAATCAGTCCTAAGTAGGCAAGTAAAATTGTGGGTAATTTAATGTTTAATCAATGTTCGTTATAGCTATCATTAATTTTGGGTCAAATTCATGATGCATGAGTTTTCCTGTGTTGTACATGTGCTTTACATTACACTGGCTGCTCCGTGTGGATTTATACCCATTTTATTACTTCATTAATTTACCATTTAAATTATAACTGAAGTTACACCTGTATCTCTCCTCTACGATATACTTATATATCTGTGATTTATTTACTATCAACCCCTCAGTCAGAAAGATAATCTTTCATTTTACTATGGCTCCTAGGAAGAAGTATGATTCGCTTTATAGCAATTTAAGACATTCCACTCTGCTATGCAGTTTCCTGGCTCATTGCATAGAAAAGCTTCTATTGGTAAAATTACTCCCTTGTTGGGGAGGGGGAAATGTCAACTCTGCTCTAGGTGCTGAGTGCAGAGTGCCTATACCATAATACACATCAAGAATACATGGTTTATGAAATTGAATATATATAGCCTAGTCCCCTGGATATGTATGAAAATTTTCCCGTCCCCTTTCAAAAATGGCCTAAGAATGTCAAGAAAGAACAAAGACACCACCTAATACATCTTCCTCCATGACATTTTTTGCTTGACAAGGGAAGAATGTCATCAATAGAAGCAAACAGTCCCATCATTTGGAGTCCTGATGAAGGAACACATCAGCCCTGTTTGCCCTCATCTTTCCCTCAGCACCACCATTTCATGGTCCATGAAGAGTACATGGCTTGTGGCTTCTCTGTTTTTTAAGATTCATACTTTGGGCCAATAAAG
Source organism: Mesoplodon densirostris (assembly GCF_025265405.1). Lineage (NCBI taxonomy): Eukaryota > Metazoa > Chordata > Mammalia > Artiodactyla > Ziphiidae > Mesoplodon > Mesoplodon densirostris. The sequence goes on from NC_082663.1 coordinate 56,714,373, forward strand.
AGCAACAAAAGGTATTTTTGTACTACAGGAAATAAGAAAAGGAAACAGAAACTTATCCAGGAGAACAGTAGACTTCAGTGAAGTCATTATAAACCCTCCGCCTCATGATACCTATTTTAATATACCTGCTCTCCTCCCCCCACCAGTAATTCCACTCTCTTTCCAAGCCTGTATTTATACACATAAAAAGGTCAAGTAACAATAATATAAACTGCTCAAAGTTGAACCAAAAAAGTGACATAACTACTGTGCGTGATTCATAGCATTTTTTTCCATGCTGCTACTGGGTCTATTCTAACTATTAAAATCTCTATTTTGGGATATATGTTCCAATTTTGGAGTCTGGCATATAATATATTTTATTTACCAGATGAATTAGTACTATTATTTATTGCTCTGAGGAAACAGATAGTATCAGTTATTACTGATTAGGGCAAGGAAAAAAGATCCAAGTCAACCATTAACTTGCTTTTAGGCTCAACCCTTTATAAGAATAGCTACCAAAATTGTATCTATTTTTGGCTTTCAGGTTGGAAGGGCAATCTCAAACCAAGGACTACTGTAATAAACCAGGGAGGAAAGTCATCTTAAATATATAAACCCATCTCCTCAATTTCCAACAATTCTAGTTAACAGAAAAATCTTATGTCTTCAGTAAATTGTTTCAACGCTCTCTTTTTGCAACCTAAATCCTATCAGAAAGTATTCTCATGAAGTGATCTTAGCACTATGTATATAATTTGATTTGTCTAAAGCATAAATTAGGGAATTCCCTGGGGGTCCAGTGGTTAGGACTCCGTGCTTCCACTGCAGGGGGCATGGGTTCGATCCCTAGCCAGGGAACTAAGATCCCGCAAGCCAAGCAGCGTGGTCAAAAATAAATAAAAATAAAGCATAGATTAAATAGTAAAAATAACCTTAACTTGAAATCTAAAGAGAGGATGGCTGTTGTATAAGGACAAGCAAACAGCATAAATAAAACTTAAGGCTTATGATCACCTGTGAGCTGTAACCATTTTTAAGGCAACATATCTCTTAATTAACCTTTTATACAGCCAAGGCCTCTGTCCAAATATCTTGCACCATCTCTGCGTCAATCATGATAGGCTAAGGTCTGCTGAGGTAACAAATAACTGCACAATCTCAGTGGCTGACAAAAATATAAATTAATTTCTTATACTGTATGCCCATCATGGGTCAGCTGCAGCGCTGCTCCACCCTGTCTTCATTCTGGGATCAAGGCTGATGGAGCAGCCTTCATCTGAAACATTATTTGTTGCTGGGGGAGGAAGTATCACAAAGAGGGAAAGGAGAATATCATGAAACAGGAACTGGCTTTCAAAGTTTCTGCCCCAAATTGACATGTGTCACTCTGGATCATATTTCACTGGCCAAAGCAAGTCACATAATGTTACCTGAGTTAAAGAGGGCAAGAATATATAATCATCTTCTTATGGATGGTTGGTCTCCTTATCTCTAGTCTACTTCCCATCAAAACCGTCTCCCCCATTGCTCCCTGGGGCCCTCTTCCAATTTGCCATATTCCTCCTGTGCCCAGAAATTTCTACAGCTGGGCTCCTCCTGTTGGTATATGTATCAGCACTGGAGTGTGGGGCAATAGGCCAAGAGAGTTCTGGAATAAACATGGTGACTTTTCCAGAATGCTGGTTGTACTTATAGATTTAGAAATATAGTTTTAATTAAAATAAACTTGAATAAATTATTGACAAAATAAAAATTCGTAAGAGTCTCTTAAAAATATTGGTGTTTGACCCAATCAAAAAATAGGCAGAAGACCCAAATAGACATTTCTCCAAAGAAGACATACAGATGGCCAATAAGCACATGAAAAGATGCTCAACTTCACTACTTATTAGAGAAATGTATATCAAAACTACAGTGAGGTATATCACCTCACACCAATCAGAATGGCTGTCATTAAAAAGTCTACAAATAATAAAAGCTGGAGAGGATGTGAAGAAAAGGGAACCCTCCTACGCTGTTGGTGGGAATGTAAGTTGGTACAGCTACTGTGGAAAACAGTAGAGAGGTTCCTCAAAAAACTAAAATTAGAGTTACCATATGATCCAGCAATTCCACTCCTGGGCATATATCCAGAGAAAACTGTAATTCAAAAAGATACATGGGGCTTCCCTGGTGGCGCAGTGGTTGAGAGTCCGCCTGCCGATGCAGGGGACACGGGTTCGTGCCCCGATCCCGGAAGATCCCACATGCCGCGGAGCGGCTGGGCCCGCGAGCCATGGCCGCGGAGCCTGTGTGTCCGGAGCCTGTGCTCCGCAACGGGAGAGGCCACAGCAGTGAGAGGCCCGCGTACAGAAAAAAAAAAAAAAAAAAAGATACATGCACTCCAATGTTCACTGCAGCATTATTTACAGTAGCCAAAACATGGAAGCAACCTAAATGTCCATCGACAGATGAATGGATAAAGAAGATGTGGTATATATGAACAATGGAATATCACTCAGCCATAAAAAAGAATGAAATAATGCTATTTGCAGCAACATGGATGGACCTAGAGATTATCATTCTAAGTGAAGACAGAGAAAGACAAATACCATATGATATCACTTATATGTGGAATCTAAAAACTGATACAAATGAACTTATTTACAAAATAGAAACAGACTCAGAGACACTAGTTTGGGATTAGCAGATACAAACTACTACATATAAAATAGATAAATAGGGCTTCCCTGGTGGCGCAGTGGTTGAGAGTCCGCCTGCCGATGCAGGGGACACGGGTTCATGCCCCGGTCCGGGAAGATCCCACATGCCGCAGAGCAGCTACGCCCGTGGGCCATGGCCGCTGAGCCTGCGCATCTGGAGCCTGTGCTCCACAACGGGAGAGGCCACAACAGTGAGAGGCCCGTGTACCGCAAAAAAAAAAAAAAAAGAGAGAGAGTAAAATAGATAAATAACAAGGACCTACTATATAGCACAGGGAACTATATTCAATATCTTGTAATGAACTGTAATGGAAAGGAATATGAAAAAGAACATATATATATATTTGAATCATTTTGCTATACACCAGAAATTAATGCATTGTAAGTTAACTATACTTAAATAAATCAATCAATAAAATGAGAAAAATATATATTTTTTAATGTTGGTATTTGAATTGTGTCTCATTGGGCTACTCCACATCTCCTGTTGCCATGGGTGCAGTTTCATCCACTCCCAAGTGTCCTTTAGTGGAAGAGGTTGGGAAACACCAGGGCCTACATTTTCTGGCACTTCCTGCCACTCTAGAGTGGTGCTGTCCATTGTGCTAACCAATAACCACATGTGGCTATTGAGCACTTGCATTGTGACTAATGTGACTGAGGAACTGGACATTTAATTTTCTTTAAATTTAAATAGCCACATGTGGCTAGCGGCTACTGTATTAGACAGCACTGATGTAGAACATTTCCATCTTTGGTAGGCAGAATAATAGCCTTCCAAAGATGTCCATGTCTGCATCCCCAGAACATGTGCCTATGTTATGTTACATGGCAAAGAATTAAGTTTGCTAACCAGTTGACCTTAAAATAAGGAGATAGTCCTGGATTACCCATATGGGCCCATTCTTCTCTGGGTCCAAGTCCAGAACTAATATCCTTTTCCTGTTTTCCCTCAGTGCAATAGAGGTAAACAGTTGGATTCAAGCAGCATTTACTAAAAAAAAAACCAAAGAGCTGGGAAAATAAGTAAAGAAAATGCACACAGGATCAATCAGAGACACAAAGGAATCTCACCCCAAGAATCTTAGCAAAAGTATGAAAGCACTTGCTGAGCCCACATCCCCTCTCCTCCAGTAACTGCTCATGAAACACAGACCACTTAGTGCAGTGCACCCCCATATTACTTACTTAGGGTGCTTCTCTATGGGTTTCCCTGCCCCTAGTCAAAATTGCAGATTATTATTCCTCAAAATCTGAGGGCTCTCTGTGGAGGTACTCTGTCCACATACATCTACGGGATGACAGCCACAGGAACAAACCCAGTTCCTAGTTTCTCCCCTAGGATCTGTGCACCCTAAGAAATGATCCTACACCCTCTGGCCAGTTATCACCTCCACCCACTCATCTGGCCCTGTGACTCACCTCTCAGGTCCTCACTCCCCCTTCCCCACATGCCCCCCACCTTTCAGGGAAGTGGTTTTTTATAATTAGAGTTCAATATTTAAAATTAGCTTACTCATTCAGTGACCATAACACAAACAGAATGCAGTAGGTTATGCTCTCACAAGGCCTTTCCTGGGTATTTATACAAGTCTGCCTAATATAGCAGCCTATTTAACAAGAGTGATCCAAATATGTTTTAACTCTTTAGGACCTACAAGTGTGTCTCATACAAAGTCAAACACACACTCTTACCCTTTATCTATAGAGGTCCCCAACTGGCATTACACCAAATGGAAAAAAAAAAAATCTTTAGCAAAAGCCAATAGCAAAATATCATTAAGCACTATTCTTATTTTTGCATACAAAAGTATGTTCATTTAGCTTTTTTATTCCAAATTGGCTACTTTTCCTCCATAATAAAAAAACATCAGACTATTAGATCATACAGATCTGACATGACTAGATTTAGAAAACAACATAATTTTTAAAGGAACTAATAATATCCACTAACCCTTAATGTCAAAGCCAAAGACTGAAATTCCCTATGAACACGTGAATCTATTAAGCAGGAGTCATTTTCAATTATTAAGAAGCAAAGATCTGTATTCTTTATAGAAATTAGAAATGGCAGAAAATAACATCAACATTCATAACGGCTGCAGTTAGGACCAATAAAATTTTTAAATCAAATTAAAATCAGAGTGATGATAATAAGAGTAATGAAATTTATGTAGTACCCTGTGGCTCTATTTCCTCAAAGAAACCCGAGTCCATTATTTTACAGGATGGAGAAATCAGTAGGCACTGCTTGCATTTTCCAGGACCACTGGACTAAGGATTCACCTGCACCAACAGGGAAATAGATCAAATGTCACAGAATGTCATGCCCTTGGCTACTGCCCCTCTGACTCCACCACAACATCCAGTCCCTCAGCTTCACCCCTACTGTCCGGTTCTGCTCGAGGCCAGGACAGGCTGAGCCTAGGAAATGTCTCCCTTGCTACTGGTTCCTTGTTTCCCCTGCATTCATTTGACTCTGTTGGGTCCCTATCCTGGGTAACCTGACACCCAAGGGAACAAGAGTCAGAGAGGGCTTTGGAAATGAGGAGTCAATTTTCTATAGTTTAGCACATCTGTGGTGGCTGAAAATATTTGTTTGTAAAGGCATATGTGACGATCCCACCCTGTCCACATAACACACCTTTCTCATAATCCTAAATTCCAAAATCAGTAGTGGTTATTCACCCATTGAAGGCCAAAACCACCATGAAAATCTAGTAGATGTCTCAAATCTTCTACCCAAAAAATGTATTCAAAATTTGCTCTAATTTTTTTCACTCAATTTCAAGAGCTATGCAAACCTATCAAAGCCCAGCCACACGCTTAGGGGATCTATAAACTAATTCCACACTAAGAAACCTGCTTTAAGGTCTTTTTGCTTTTCCTTGATACACAGGATTAACATTAACTGGCTTCTCAGAAAGACAAATACTGTATGATCTCACTTATATGTAGAATCTGAAATAGTCGGACTCATGGAAGTGGTAGATAGAATGGTGGTTGCCAGGAGCTGGGGGAGGGGCAACAGGGAGGTAATGGTCAAGGGTACAAGTTTCAGTTATACAAGATAACGAAGTTCTGGAGATCTACTGTTCAGCACAGTGCCTCTAGCTAACAACTCTGTATTGTATATTTCAAATTTGCCAAGAGATGGATTTTATGTTGAGTGTTCTTATTGCCAAAAAATTAATGAAAGGAGTGGGAGGAAACATTGGGAGGAGATGGATATGTTTATGACCTTGATGGTGGTGATGGTTTCACGGGTATACACTTATCTGCAAGCTCATGAAGTTGGATCCACTGAATACGTACGGCTTCTTACATGTCATACATCAATAAAGTGGGTTTTGATTAAATTAACTAGCTTCCCTCCCAGAAGTTTAAGTGCTAAATTAATGTAGGGTGTTGCTTATTAATGTTCCTGTGTATATTGGGTTTTGTCAGGACAGCTGGACACCAGGGCCCTAGTCTGAGTATCACTCTTGGGCAATTATGAGCTTGATGAGAAAAAATATAGCTCCATGGAATTATCACTAGACTGGGCATCTAAGTCTTACTCCGATGAACCAGTCTGTGCTGTGCTGATACATCTTGTCTTAAGCACCCTTGGCAGGTAGATGAGAACACATATACGGAGAGCCTGGGCTTTGGGCTGCCCCTCCCCCAAGAACAGGGTGCACAGTAAGGGTACCTCCCAAAGGGTGGAGATGCCACAGGCACTTAAGAAACAAACGTTTTAAGCCATATCTAATTTGATATTTTAAACAAAAAGGAATATGTTTTTAATTGCACCTGAGTATCATGGAGTCAATTTGTACTCTTCACACAAGATGGAACTTCTCACCTGGAACATCTTTCAGAACAAAGAAACACTGGAAATCCATGAAAGGATCCTCCCTTTTCTTTGTGGGCCTTTGTTTCAGGCGCATCTTTCAGCAGTCGACTTAGGTACTCCTCCTCTTCCTGACATGGATTTAAGTCAAATATGAAGAAATTGTGGGTGATGAGGTCAGAAAGGCATAGAGTGAGAAGATGGGACTGTGGTGCCCATTCCCTCCAGCAATTCCTCAGTCCAGGATAAAACTATGACAAGAGAAGGATGAGAGGCTCCTCAGGGAAGCTATCAGGAAAATCACAGCTATCACCAACAACATTCTTTGATATGATATCCGTAGTGACTTCTCTCTACCTCTCTTTTTAGCTGTCAGATCTCTCTAAATGACTCTGGCTATTTACATTACACTTTTGAGGCATTTCAAACCATTTGCAAGGAAACATTGAATATATAGGCAAGAAATAAGATCTAAGCATAGAATAGAGAAAAAGGGCAATAAGGGAGCTCAAAGGTGACAAGCAGGTGAAACCAACAGGTGTTCTGGAAGCAGCCTGTCCTCATAAGTCCATAAAGCATCAGAAAGCCCTGCTGTGAATGTTGCTTTGAGAGTGAAATTTAAAGTGAAGCCACTTGTGAAAGAGTAAGGCTATGCTCATGTTAATGATGCGTCCCTGCCCAGAACTGATAACTTTTACATATGGGCTCCAATTATTTCAAGGCCTTATACTAAATTCCACTCCAAATTCTCAAAACAAATTTCATTTTATTTAACTTTTATTTTGAGAATTAATTTTTAAAGCTTCATATACACTCAGTTAGGTGGTATCATAAAAATAAACAAAAAGGGCGTCGCCACACCAAAATGTTTGAGAGTTCCTGGTCTGGAAAGCATTGAGAGCAGCAGTTCTCAACCCCGACTGCAACTGGACTCTCCTGGGATCCACTGCTAGAAAGTTTTATTTAATTTTGATGCCTGATACTCAGGCATCAGTATTGTTAAGTTTGAGAAACTCAGTTCGGGAAGCTTTTGATAACAAATGTGTACATAAGTATGCTCTTTTTTAATTTCTCAGGAACTGTTCCCACATGGATGAGATGCAAGCTTTGGTCCCTCCGCATCAATATCCCTGCTCACTCCTGCCCACAGTCTCAAAAAAGGGATGTGGTGACTGAAACTCATTTACATCCCTATTATTCCTGCATTATCATTGTTTGTAAATGCCTTTTTTCTTTAATTACCCCTGCCTAAAAAGAGATGAAGAGGAGACAAAAAGGCTAACGCAGGCTTCCCTGGTGGCACAGTGGTTGAGAGTCCGCCTGCTGATGCAGGGGACACGGGTTCGTGCCCCGGTCCGGGAAGATCCCACATGCCGTGGAGCGGCTGGGCCTGTGAGCCATGGCCGCTGGGCCTGCGCGTCCGGAGCCTGTGCTCCACAACGGGAGAGGCCACAACAGTGAGAGGCCCGCCGTACCGAAAAAAAAAAAAAAAAGGCTAATGCAACATTCCACAAGAATCACCGGAGGGGGGCATGGGGCAGTCTTATTAACTTCATTGTGGTGATGTGTTGTAAAATGCAAATTGCAGAAAGGGGGCAGTAATTTGTTAATAAATATGTTAATTAGGCAGAGTAAATGCCGTACTGCATGGAGCAGGGGGGAAAAAATTCACTGAATGTAAACTCCATGCACAGCAGATTTCAGAGGATGAAATGTAGTTAGTAAAACTACCTTTGTGTTTTACACTGCTGCTCTTTAGCATAAGTAGCTAATAACCAATTTACATTAATGGTGAGGGCACAAATGTAAATTAGCCCCTTCTTGGTTTATATTACTGCAATGGAATCCTAATGCTAAAGTGTTGCATTTGGCGATTTCATTAAGGGAAAGATCTCAGAACCTGATACAGTCCTAGGGCTTGCTTCAAGGAATTTTAATATGAAACCAAAATTACACTGCCCATCCTTGTTCACCACGTGGGAGTTTCCAGAAAGGGCTCTGCTATCAAATATTTTCCCCATCCACGGCTATGTCCACAACCCCGGGCTCCCGTGGGTGTTCAAAGTGTCCTGCTTGCCAAAAAATGCCTCCCAAGCCCGGGCCTGCAACAATATGGCCTTGTGCCACGGTAGCCTGGACTTCTGCTTGACTTTGCTTGCCGACCGGTAGCAGCCCTGACTTGACTCCAAACAAAGAGAACTTTGTATCAGATGGACTTTCACGGGTCCAGGTGGCTAGAGGAAGGAAGAGAGAGGGACCTTCAGGGCCTTCTGAGTCTGTGTTCCTACTAGCCACAAAGACAGAATGCAAATGCTAACAACAAGCATTTGTGCTGCCTGCACCAGTGGAAGTTTTCCATTTCTGGCCTCGTTCATCTGCGACCTCGCCTGTTCACAGGGTCTTTCTTTAGTCATGCTGTGCAAGCAGCTACTGTATAGAGCCAAAGTTAATTTTACTACACACTTCAGGGTGTCACCGGAGGTGCAATAAATCATGAGCCAATTTCCAATTTTGTTATGCCCTACTTGATAAGGACGTGAAGCATTCTTTCCCCTGATATACATGTTTTCAAACATGAGGATTAGAAGCAGGAACACGTCTCTTGATGTGCCGTGAAATTTTAACCTTCCTTTTGGAGAGAAGTTGACCCCCGCAGGTCCTATTAAAATAAAATATCAACTTATGCTTTTTTGAGTTTGGATCTTGGGTCCAGAAGATGCCTACAAGCCTTTCTGCTGCCGAACACCTCTTAAGATAAGTTGTTTTTTGAACAACTTCAGCAAATAAATTTTTTCAGATGAAGTACAAGTTGTTGGGGCAGAGTTTTATTCTGAATTATGCTATTTTTTTTTGTTTTTTTTTTTGTTTTGCGGTACACGGGCCTCTCACTGTTATGGCCTCTCCCGTTGCGGAGCACAGGCTCCGGACGCGCAGGCTCAGCGGGCATGGCTCAGGGGCGCAGCTGCTCCGCAGTATGTGGGATCTTCCCGGACCTGGGCACAAACCCGTGTCCCCTGCATCAGCAGGCGGACTCTCAACCACTGCGCCACCAGGGAAGCCCCGTTTTTTTTTTTTTAAAGGTACAGAATAAGATGCATACATATTTAAATTCTCATAAAATCATATTCTTAAAGATGGATAAAGAACCATTAGTACCCCTTCTGCAACTTTTAATCTTAATTTGAGTATTTCCAGCATTAGCCCATTGCAACGGTGGATTAATCTAATCCAAATAGGTTGGATCGTTTGGTTTTGGCTTTGGGGTTTTCTTGTATATTGAGTCAGGGTTCAGAAGTGACGATAACAACTAGACCTTCATGCTCATTCATTCCCTTGCTGCTTTGTCTATACTCACAATGATAATAATACAGTATACTTCTTGAGGTCATTTTGAGTTCTAAGTAAGAGTTTACATCACTAACTGGCAACCACCACAGTAGTAACTGTTTTAGGCAGTAATCATCGACGGAGACTAAAACTAGTAGGCGAAAGTTGGGTGAGAAACAGGATATGACATAGTCTCCAGGAATGTCCCCACAGGAAACGGAAGGATAGCCACCCAAAGTTGGCGGTAGTTAGTCTGATGAGCAAAATGGGAATGGGGTGGGAAGATTTGGAAGGGGACCTGTATTACTTGATTCTCCAAAAACATGGTGTTAGGGTTTAGAAGAAGGAGGAGGAAAAGGAGGACGAGAAGAAGGAACACGTCATTGGAGCAAAGACCAAAGAAAGCCAAAGAACTAGTTCTCCACTATGGTCCCATAAACAAAGTACAGCCCAAGCTACACACGGACTCACATTTTCATTTAGGCTCAAATTTCTGCCTTCGCAAGACACACACATGCAAGGAGGTTGGATGCCTTCAGGTAAAGAGAAGATAGAACATAAAGCAACAGGAAGTGCAGAGGTTTGAGGTACAAGTCCTAGGTTTAAATCCCAGCCCCACCTCTTGCTGGAAACATACCTTCTGAAAGAAATGGATGTCGATAAGTACATCAATACAGTTCCAAAACCTTGATTGCCTATTGCACATATATAGCACCCTGGGACAAGTTCTTTTCATTATTTAGAAATAAATGTTAAAAGGATACATATAGTCACTTTGGAGAACGATTTGTCAATATCTAGAAAAGTTTAAAATGTGCATTTCCCATGACTGAGCAGTTTCATGCCAGGATATATACCTTAGAGAAACTCACACCCTTACATGAGGAGACACATACAAGATTGCTCATGGCAGTATTGTCTGTGGTAGCAAAAACTGAAAACAATCTAATTATGCATCAGAAAGAGATTTAATGTACACATTGTGATATATTCATATAATGGAATATCAGACAGCTATGAGAATAAATAAACTATAGCTACATGCATCCATATGAATGACTTTTACAAAACTGAGTGAAAAATCATATGACAGAAAAACACATATGATATGATTTCACAAACATATTGTTTAAAAGCGTTACTATATCTTGCTGAGGACACATAAATATATCATAAAGGTATAAAAAGTGGGCATGGGAACCAAATTCAGAAGAGCAGTTACCTCTTGGAAGGAGATGCAATCAGGAAGAGACATTAAAACGCTTGAGTGACAAGAGAAGTAAGGGTAGGGACTTCCCTGGAGGTCCAGTGGTTAGGACTCTGTGCTTCCACTGCAGGGGGCACAGGTTCAATCCCTGATTGGGGAACTAAGATCCCACAAGCCACGTGGCACAGCACCCCCACAAAAAAAAAAAACTAGGAAAAAAAAAGTAGTAAGGGTAAAGATGTACAAGTATACAGGGCCTTTATATTTATTTTTATTTATTAAATCAAAGTGTGGAAACACGTTTGTGGCATTATTCTTCATAAATGACATACGTTTTTGTTTGTCTTAAATACTACCTAATTATTAATTGCCTAATTTTCAAACAAAACTATCTACATATATACAAATATATGCATAGAAAATTTCTGGACAGAATCAATGGAAACTATTGATAGTATCTGCCTTTGGAGAGTGGAACTGGGGGTCTGAGGAGGGGGGGCAATGTTCACCTTTCACAACTGTACAATTTCATTATTGCACAGTTTGAATTGTACTGTTTGAACTTGTAACATGTGAAAATGCTGCTCTCATAACAATTTTTCTAACAACTTAGCCAACATGGGTTATTTGATACTATCTACACACAGCTTTTGCATTACCACCTGTTCAACTCATTGCCACGTGTATTTAAGCAGTAGACGAGCTCAGCTCCCCTTCTCAGGAAATGTGACCTTAACTCTGTAGAGTGATAAGGGCCACAGGTGTCATGAATTCAAGCCACACCATTACGGATTTCCTTCTATGGGTAATGTTTTGTAATCCCTCCATAAAACCCCATGGGTGTGATCTTATGAACCTTCAGGATACTGGAAAAAACAGTCTCAGTACATTACTTTGTGATAATGACAGTTGATAATTTGGGCCATGAAATAGAGCCTAGTGCCATTTCAAATTCAGTTCAACTCAATTCAACAAATGTTTATTGAATTCCTACCATGTCAGAGGCTGCAGTAGAAATAGGAAGAACACAGAAGTTCACACTGTTGAGGATAGAAACTTATATTCTAATGAAGTACAATTGGCCTTTATCTTTAAAAACTAATCATCTAGATTTCTTGGGTTTGGGAGCAGATACTAATCATCATTGCTTACTTTCTCTCTTCCCTCAACCCATCAGAATAGCAAGTGTCTTACAGTGTTACCGCCATTGTTCTCAAGGTGTGAGGAAATGTCCATACTAGGCAAGCAACTCACAAAGACTAAGCAGATGTGCACAATGATTAGTACTGCAATCAAATAAATCTTACAGGGCTTCCCTGGTGGCGCAGTGGTTGAGAGTCCACCTGCCGATGCAGGGGACATGGGTTCGTGCCCCGGTCTGGGAGGATCCCACATGCCGCGGAGCGGCTGGGCCTGTGAGCCATGGCCACTAAGCCTGCGCGTCCGGAGCCTGTGCTCCGCAACGGGAGAGACCACAGCAGTGAGAGGCCCACGTACTGCAAAAAAAAAAAAAAAAATCTTACAACCAAGTTGATCTGGCACATGTTTGATGATATGCATAATCATTATCATGCAGCCTGGTAATTAAGGATAATTGGTAAATAATTCACGTACAGTATTGTAATTGATACAGCTCTGCAGTTAAGCCAAAATTTCTAGGGTCAGCTAAGTGGAGTAAGAAGAAGTTAGTTGGCCCAACTGAAAACCCCTAATCAGCTAACACAGAGGAACCCAAGCCTTTTTTTGCCCTCTCAGAGTCGCCCACTGTCTTGTGTTTCCCAGGAGCCCCAAGGAGACAGCCAAGCCCACCCCAACCCCCGTAGGATTCCAACTCTAGAATCATTGCTGAGGTTTACAGTTGTACTTGGTTTCCTTCATGGAATGGGGTTTTCTGCCATTTGCAGAGGGAAAAAAAAGTCAACAAAATTAGCTCAGACCTCAGGCTTTGGACCAGAGCTTGTAAAAGAAGAGGAAGGAAGCAGGACTAACTCTTCCCTCCAGCACTGAAGGGGCCACAAATGGGTTTGCGAAGGGCTGTGGCTTCAGCTTTCCTTTACCACTCCCTTCTTAAGGCCAGACCCACACTGAGGGAAAAGATCAAGGGATGTGATTCCAAAAAAAGCCTCCTGCCTAAAGTTTCTCCCCTGAAATTCTCCCAATTAGAGAGGCACGCAGACTAGCACCCTGAGAGTGCAATGGGGGCCCTGAATCCTTGTCATCTCCCATCTCTGCATGGTTTTGTTTACTCAGCTTGGTTTCCCTTACGCAGCTGAGGGTACAGCAGCAGTGGAAACTCTGATGGGGTGGGAATCATATGTGAGAAATCATAAGTGGAGCAAAAGAATATGGCAGAAAACAGGACCCAGGATAGGGCAATTGGCCACTGGGTACCTTAGCAGCAGAGAAGCAGAGAACACAAAAGAGAGAAGAGGAACTAAAACACACAAGCCCTTTTAAAAGAATATACTGGAACACACGGGCAGTGATAGAGCATGACTTCTGTCTTAATCTTGTGGCCCAAGCTTGTCTCCCTTCTCAGCTCATTGTATATATAATGAAAAGTCCCATGACTATCCTGTTTACTGAACTTAGAGCCTCAGGCCTTGTGTTCCAGCACTGCTGAGGCTACTGTAGGTCTTTTAGGCCTATCTTAGTACTCATCTGCTAATCTTGGTTATTATCCCAGACTTGGTCAATCTCTCTGTATGGGTATAACATCCATGTGCTTAGACAAGGTGTGTATTCTAGGAATAGACTTCAAGTGCCTAGCGCCTCTGGGCTCGTGGCACTGATAACGCCAAGTAATTTGCCTGTGTTCATGATGCCTAATGGAAGTGCCACTCACCTAGAAGTCCATGGGAAGCACTATGGAAAGGATAACCATTCCAGGAATGTTGGAAGGCACAGTGCTAGAACAGTAGAAAGGCAGTGGGGAGTGGACCCAGAAGAGTTAAGTTCTATAGGACAGAAATCAGAATTGTCCCTCTGTGAGAAGTCATCAGAACTCGTTCCTATGGTCTCCTAGGCATGGACAATAATGGGTCCACACAGAGCTACTAAAGATTTCCTCAAGAGCATCGCCAGAACACGAGCTCTGTGGGATGTTCAGAGTCAGTATACATTTTGCAGCCTTTGCTTTAAATAGATGTAAACACATTTTCCTATTACAGGACTTCTCGGAGCCTTTGATATGTTACTATAAACTGTGGAAACCCAAGAAAGGACAGGATATTCAATGGCTCCCAAACTTATAATTTTGTAAAATGCAAGTTCATATTTTCTCCCTCTCTTTTCTCTTTTCCCTTCCATGTTAGATGGAAAGGCAGAGTCTACTCTTTCCTGCCTCAGGAGAGAGGCGTGGCAAGGTTTCTTGACTTCCATTTTCAAATCAAACAGGGTTAGAGGAAAGAGAGGTTTGGGGATCCCAAGAGCAGGGACACATGCTCACTATTCCCTCCCAGCTCCCAGTGTTAGATATTTGAGTTTCTGACCTCACCAAAGACCCTGTGTCCCAAGCACAGTTCAGCAGCAGGAGGGACCCCATCTGAAGGGACTGTGTAGGTTAGGATAGTGGGCACCTTCGCATAAAGCAGTGTGGATAGACATCACCCCAATGCCTAGGCATCTGTAAGACCAAAGAATCCTGACACAACTCCTTGAAGGGAAAAAATCAGAAACTCCAAGTACGTCCAAGTTAAAATCAATCTGGAGGGATGGCAGATAAGAGTTAAAATCAAACTGATTCACAGAAAATACGGAATTGCAATATTTCCCAGCACAACTAAGTTTACATACTAAATCCCTATCTGCAACATGCATTTGCCCATGGAGCCCCTTTTTTGTCGAGTATCTCAGAGGACTAATTTTTGCAGAACACACGTAAGAAAATACTGTGGTAGGGCTTCCCTGATGTCACAGTGGTTGAGAGTCCGCCTGCCGATGCAGGGGACACGGGTTCGTGCCCCGGTCCGGGAGGATCCCACGTGCCGTGGAGCAGCTGGGCCCGTGAGCCATGGCCGCTGGGCCTCCGCGTCCGGAGCCTGTGCTCCACAACGAGAGAGGCCACGGCAGTGAGAGACCCGCGTACCGCAAAAAAAAAAAAAAAAAAAAAATACTGGGGTAGATTATCCCATTTTAGAAGAGACAAGCCCTGATCAATATTCCTGACTCCAGATCCCTTCAGTTAATATCCAGAATGCTTAGAGAGAGCTGTAAGCCCTTCCAAGAAATATCTTTGCTAGAATGGTGATGTTCGAAACTCCATTCTTTGAAAAAAATAAGTCTGAATGTCTAGTGAACAGTTAGATATTTTAACAAAAATCCTAGGGAACACCAAAAAGGTGCACACTGGAAGAGAAGGAAACCGTCAAGGGCAAAAGTTGTTTTTCCTAACAGCCTCCTGAGCCAGTTCCCTTAAGTCTACGAGCGTCAACACACGGAACAGAAGTCGCTCCCTGCATGCACTGGGGGCCTTGGCTTTGGCTGCTCCCTCACTCATGAGCGTGAAAAGATTAAAGGAGATGAATCTCAGAAGGCATTTAACAGAGGACCTGGCCTGTGGCAGACACATCTGGCAGCGGTGGTCGTAGTGGTGATAGTGGAACCATATAAAACCAAAAGGTAGATGAACTTCCTCTTGAAGCAAAGTCCCTGGGGGAGCCCAGTTGTAGTTTAGGTACATTGAAATTGCAGTGTTGTTAAAGTTATAGAAAGAGAAGCAAGGCATATCTGGGCTGGCAGCCCACCAGCCCAATTCAGTCCCTAACTATAGAAGGGAGAGCATCTAATTAAATTTCTAGCTTCCAAGGAGTGTTTCAGGGTGTTAGCCTATCATTGCTAATGACTTTAGATATTAGCACTCATTTGTCAGAAATAAATCTTCTTCGAGCACCTAGAAACTGCAAATGGAGAAGAGATTCTAATAAGATGAATTCCTATGTTTTTGGATGACCTCTCAAGCCTGCATGAGATATGAGAGCATAAACATCTCTGATCCAGTGGCTACAGAGCCGATACTTTTTTAAAATTAAGTTCTTGATCTTTAGAATCTCTCAAAAGTACAGCAATGCCTTTCCCTTCTCCAGATTCAAATTACTCCTAGAAAATACCCCTTCTATGAATATAGAACCACTGAGTGTTAATATTATTTTTTAATAGACATGATCCTCTTTTTTCCACCTTCAGTTACTCCCCCCAACTTTTCTTGTGTGTTTGTTTTTTTTGCCGTATGGGCCACCATTACCTGCTCATTTCCATACAATGCAGCCATCATCTGGAATGAAGTAGTGAAGAAAGATATTGTTCTTTCAGAAATCTCCCTCCCACACGAGGTATGTGAAATGCAGAATTGGTATTTTTAGCTTTTAAGTCTTTTTATCAGAAATCTCTCATTATCTAGCTCATCTGTTCTGAGGAACATGCAGCCACATCAATAATTTTATGGCTTCCCTTGGAATTCAAAATTAGTTTAAAACCCATACATTTTCTTCTATGACCACCTCTCCTCAAAGTTGACAGCCTCGGAGTCCCGCACAAATTGTCTACAAAGTAGTTCAACTAGTGACTCTTTCTTTGTGCAGAATCTCAGCTACAGTATTGGCTTTAATATTATCTAGTATTTGTTCCCTTGAACAAAGGTTAACTTGGTTGAAAATCAAACATGTAAGTAGGTATTAGATGATCCTTTACCAAGAGGATGTAAAACACTGTGGTCAAGAAATCAGACCAAGTCTGGTCATATCCCAGCTCTCCCACCTACAAACTGGAAGATCTGATCAAGTTATCTTATTTCTCTGTGCTTTACTTTCCTTATCTATAAAATAGGAATATCAAAGGACTCACCTCAAAGAATTGCTATGTAGAGTTAACGTGTGCTAAGTAAAACACTTAGAACAGTGCCTGGCACGTATCAAGCACTCAAATTTTAGCTCAAGTAACATTAATATTAATAATATTCATTGCAGCTATAATATTAATCATAATATTAGTATTATTCCTGAATGCATATAGCCAAAGTTATTCTGTGGATGATTGTATAAATTACTGTTCTTATACAAACAGTTGCTAATTTTCATTATTTGGATTGTTGCTGCACCACTGCATTGATTCTGCCTGAGAAATGCCAGCACTTTACATCTCTCCATCTTTACCTATTTGCTTCTTGGTTTCCATCCACACAAACATGCATGTGTGAACAGCAAATGCCAAAAACACACACCTAGTACTGAGAATGCAGCTTTACAATCATTCAGCACAGGTTTTGGAGAGAGGATTCTACCTGTCATTGGCTTTAGGGACTATTCCCTGAGGATGCATTGCCCCTCATAGCAGAGTTACTGTGTTTATTATTAATACAATATAGCAATCCATGTAATGGATGCACCTCTGCAATATTCTTTCACTCTGAGGCTGTCTAGTAGATTGCTTAGCATAATGCAACTCAGTAGAGTTGACCCACTAATCCTACTCCTGAGAATAAGAAAATAATTCACATTGGGGGAGGGGGTAAATATGTATACATACACACACATATATATATACATACATATATATATATATAAAAAATAAACATTTGTTGCCTATGCAACCAGCAATAGGGAGATGATTAGATAAATGATGATACATCAACTTAATAGAACAGTATGGTGCAATTTTAAAATAATTATGACTGTGCAACAACATAGATTTCAGTGACAAAAAACAGAACACAAAATTTTATCTAGTTCATTACTCCCTGGTTTGTGAAAGAAACAATGGGAAATCTAAATGTCATTGATAGTTAAATACATTATGATACATACATGCTAGCAAAATTGTGCGGCCCCATTAAAAAGAATAAGGAAGTTCTAAATGTACTGACATGAGAAGGTCTCCAAGATATATTGTTAGGTAGCAAATACAAGTCCTAGATCCAATATGTGAAATAATACCCCATTAAATCCAGCTGGAGTACGTGCGTATGTGTGCACGTGTGAGTCTATACAGAGTGTGTGTATGGAGTCAAAGGTCTGTAAGGTTACATACTTAATGTGGATAGGGGTCCTGTCTGGGCAGGAGAAGAACATGAAGGCTAAGGGAAACTAATGTCCATTCTATATTCTTCTATGCTGTTGGAGCTTTTCATAATTAGCACTATTACTTTAATACTTTCAATAATTTTAAGACTTTATACTATTATTATACCTAGGTTAAAAAAATAGTCACACACGGATCAGAGAAAGGCAATTTGTATGTTGGAGTATGAGACTGTCGACAATTTTGGTATTCTGGTTAATTTCCTTTATAGTTAGTATATTTTGGGGTGGGAAATAAATCAAAATTTGAGAATAGTAATGGCTGCTAGTTATTAATTGCCTACTGCAGGGGATGTTCTTGATGCACCAATGCTCCCATCCCCTGGCTGCTGTGAGTGTCAACAGATAACTCACAGCTGCCCCCTTTTCCAGGGAGCTACTTCACTGTCCCCATACCACCCTAGGAGCAGAGTTCATGAACTGACTAATGGGAATATAAAGGCCAGCCCCTGGCCTCAAGGTGGGGCAACACTGTGGTATAATTATGCTCCAGGGCTCCCTATGGGATCAGGCTGAACTGACATCCACTGAGACTACACCCTTGCTTAGCTTTCCCCCCTGCTGTATTAGTCAGGGTTCTCCAGGGAGCAGAGAGAGAAAGATTTTTTTATTATAAGGACTTGGCTGACACAGTTGTGAAGGCTGAGAAGTCCCAAGCTCTGCAGTCACCAAGCTGCAAACCCAGGAGATACAATGGTACAGGTCCATTCCAAGTTTGAGTCTGAAGGCAGAAGACTGGTGTCCCAACTCAAAGACAGTAAGGCAGAAAAAGCAAATTCTCCCTTACTCAGTCTTTTTATTCTATTTAGGCCTTCAACAGATCGGATGAGGCCCACCCCCATTGGGGAGGGCAATCTGCTTTAACTCAATTACCCGTTCAGATGTTAATCTCATCCAGAAACACCCTCACAGACACACTCAGAATAATGATGAACAAAATATCTGGTCGTGGGCTTCCCTGGTGGCGCAGTGGTTGAGAGTCCGCCTGCCGATGCAGGGGACACAGGTTCGTGTCCCGGTCTGGGAAGATCCCACATGCCACAGAGCAGCTGGGCCCGTGAGCCATGGCCACTGAGTCTGCGCATCCGGAGCCCGTGCTCTGCAACGGGAGAGGCCACGACAGTGAGAGGCCCACGTACCGCAAAAAAAAAAAAAAAAAAAAAAAAAAATCTGGTCACCCTGTGGCCTTCTCAAGTTGACACATACAATTCACCATTAAACCTGCCTTATTCTTTCTTCTCTCATATGCCTTCTCCTGAGAACATTCCCCCAATAAATCCCTTAAACAAGAATCCCCATCTCAGGTTCTACTTCTAGGGAATGTGACTTAAATTAGCTACTATGTGCCAAGAACTTGAAGCACCAGTCTTCATTCCTCAATCCTCATGGCATAAGGCAGTAAGGTGGAAGGTTAGGTATCATAACAATTAGCAGAATAGACTTTGAAATGAGATATACTTTATCTCAACTTGTGGGTTTAAAAAATATATATTAGCAGGATAACTTTAGGCCAGTTACATAACCTCCCTCGAGCTCAGTTTCTTCATCTATAAAATGGAGCTAATTATGGTCCTCCAAGACTTAATTGACCTGTTGGGAGGACTCAACTGGCCCTTCCATAAGTGTCTATTGAGTGAATGGAAGGAGATAATGCACCACAATGTTCATATATCAGCCTCGGGTACAGAGTAAAATCTTAATAAATATTGTCTACCAATACTCAGGTACCAGTTAAAGCCTATCCCCTTGAAGTCTAGGTCAGCTTGGAGAGAATCACCAAGACCTATGAAAATCCAAAGTTCTCACCAGCTTTCGGCAAATTCCCAAGGGCTCCCATTCTCATCTGTCTCCTGGGTACCTGTGTCAGCTCATCGATCCAGACCCCTCCACTTGTATAATATACCCACACCCTAACTTCCATGAAACATTAGTGAGCATAACCAACTTGATCAAAAATTGAGCCAGGGGGCTTCCCTGGTGGCGCAGTGGTTGAGAGTCCGCCTGCCGATGCAGGGGATGCAGGTTCGTGCCCCGGTCCGGGAAGATCCCACATGCAGCGGAGCGGCTGGGCCCGTGAGCCATGGCCGCTGAGCCTGCGCGTCCGGAGCCTGTGCTCCGCAACGGGAGAGGCCACAACAGTGAGAGGCCCGCGTACCGCAAAAAAAAAAAAAAATTGAGCCAGGAGCAGCGGAAGGCAAGTAGACCAGCTGAGGACATGGAAAACGGAGACCATCACAGCCACACACACATACAACTTTAATAAATCAGGGAGCACCGTGGTTCTTAACACACCCTCTGGCCCTCCACCACCAGCACCGGCACCATCTTGCCATTTCCCCAGCATCATTGCCTTTCTCCCTCCTCCTTATTGGCTCCTCTCACCTCTCTCCTCCCTTCTCTCCTTGCCCCATTCTTTTCCCTCTTCTGAAATCAATGCCATTCTCCTAGTACCCACCTACTCCCCCCAACTCCCATTCCCAGACTTTGACAACCCAAGGCACTAGCAAAACAGGGGCCTTCCCTTTAACCAGACCCACCCTCTTTGGAAAGGAGCTTTCATTTTAAAAATGAAATTTTGGTTCCTATAACACTATGTGTATAAATCCCAATGAGGGTGAATTTTAGCTTCATTTTACATAGGAAGGAAATGAGACTGAAAAAGCCTGGATCCCTTGCCCAAGCCAAAGGGTAAAGTGAGGATTTGAACCCAGGTCTGCTTAATTCCACGGCCAGTCCTCTCAAATGCTGCACTACCAAAAATATTCCAGGAGGCTACTTGGCGATATTCAAGTCTGTGACAACAGTCTGTACCTTAACTTTAGCCAGCTGTCCCGTGAAGATATGCCAGTGCTTTCAAGGGGCTTGGGCAAAATTGCATGAATTATTCAGCACAAACTATCAGTCCCATTACAGAAACAACACAATAAACGTAATCCACCATCTTCTATGAAGAGTGATTTTCATATTCATTTGAGATACCCTATTCTTTTCATTTCACTTCTTCAGACAAGTTGTTTGTGCATACAAGCTCTTAAAGTCTCTTTTACTTGGAATTATAGAATGTAATAACCCAGTGCATAACAAAATATGTGTTCATTGCATATTTGATGATTAAATGAATGACAATGTTTCAAGAGTGTGCAGCAGAGGCTGGGTCGCTGAAGGGATTTTAATCCCGATTTCTGAGCCCCAAAAAAGTGAATTCAATCTTCATTACTTAATAATGGTCCTATAGACCCAGAGTCAAGCTCATCTCACCACACCTCTGCAAGGATTAATTTATTCCAACAGACAAAATATTTTCCTTTCCTTTTTTTTTTTTTCGGTGAAAATTCTTAGTCACTGAGTTATTTCATGCCCTAACCGAAAAAAAAAAAAAAAAAAAAAAGGATTGTTCAAATGGCAGCAAGCTGAAGGCTTCAACAGTGTTAATCTAAAATAAGATCTGAAAAAATGAGATCTGAGGGTCGACATCAATTTTTACTTCACATCTGTGCTGTGTTTCAAAGCAAACACCACAATTCTGCAAACATTTGCAAAGGGAGAAATACTCAGTGGCCAAATTTTTAATTTCGAAACTCCACAGTGAAGATTTGCAAAGGGACTTCCCCATAAGGCCACTGCTCCCTAAAATGTCCTCACAGCCCATCAGTCCCTTTGGCTAATTTCCTGAGAATTACAAGAACCTTTCAGATAGTTACTGGCTCTAAAGAATTTTCCCATGACATTCAGCCAATTTTCATCTCAAACGTGCCACAGATCAGCACTGCGGCTTTGAATAAGTCGTTAAATGGCTGTAAGCCTTACTCTCCTCCCGGGTAAGATGAGAGGCTGGTACTCGTGCTCTCTAGAGCTCCTAATGCTGATATTTCATGATCCAATCAAGCTCAAAGAGAAGGAGATGCAAACTGCAACACCTAGGATTGGCATTGGGTATAAAGGCACATTTCTGGAAGCTAGAACTGCTGGTGGTGGGGTCACCAGACCCCCATCTCTAGACTCAGGTTTCCTCCTGAGCTGTAGAGGGTGGGTCCCATACAGGAAGGGCCGAGGCCGCCATCCAGTCCCTGTGCGTGCACAGATGGTGCACCCTCCCCCCAGAAGGGTGGCCTCTTCTTAATGCACTCAAAGGAACGTTCTGGGTTCCTTTGAAAGGAAAAGCAAAGTTTAATAAAAATGTACCTTCAGGCACCAGCCTATCTGCTAAGAGAATGTCAAGCCCAGATGCAAGAGGGTCTATCATTTCCTATTCATCTCTCACACTTAAATGGTAAGAGCAAAGCCAACTTCAGAAAAATGAAAGAACTGCCCCCTTAGAAAGATTTTGTGAGAAAAATCAGTGTAGGATATAAAGGACATTTATTGGTGAACAGGACTCAGAAGATACTGAGAATTGGATTCAGATATACATCCATAGTTTCAAAGGTTTTTCTGATGTGTGTCAGGCCTCCTGAATACCCAGCCTCCACAGTCTCTCCCACCAGCGAGGCTATCACTCTTTTCTCCTGTTTTAAGCCTCTTTCTTAACCCTGGTGCCTCAGATAAACCCAGGAACACTGAGGAGAAGCCCACACCACACAGTGAATGAGCTGAGCCTGACACACCTTAGGCAGGGGGTGTGGAGAAGCCAGGTGACCAAAGAGAGACGATGAGTGGGGGCCGGACGTGGCCATCACATCCACCACTCATACCGTTGTGCATCTCACACTGTTTGGGGCCACATCCAAGAGAGCCCCGAACCCTGTTCCGGGAGCTCCAGCTCCTTTCTGGGATATCAGGGAAGACCTCTTGAGGAGGTGACATTGAAGGTGAAGTCTAAGCAATGAAGAACCAGGCCTAGGAAATGTAGGACCGCACACACAAAGAAGGCCAGAATGTTTAGGAAACGTAAAGAAGAGCCATGTGGCTAGAAAACGGTTCATGAGGTATAGTGGCTCTAGATGAAGTTGGAGAGGTGGGCAGAGGCCAGATCAAATAAGACTTTGGCTTATGTTGGGTTCCCCTGAATCAGGCCATGAGCAAGGATTTGAAATGCAAGTCATTTATTGAAGGAATCATATTCAGGGAGCAGGAAAGTGAGATAGGAAGGGAAGAGAAGCAGTATGGGCACGTGAGTGAGCTGTGGGCAACGGGGCTCAATCCTGGGGTTGGGGGACGGGGGGGAGATCCTCTGAAGACTGCAGAGCACACCTCAGATTTCCATCAGCTGAGGGCCAGGAGAGTCGGGGTATTTATCCACCCACTCTTGTCCATCACTGGTTGGGACCTGCTCCCGGGGCATTAACTCCCAGGGGCGTTCTGTTTAGCCAGCTGCAGTCAGAAACCTCAAGCATAGAGTTGCAGGTGATTGCAGTAGAAAACTGCCCCAGTACACAGGTACAATGAGTCCCAAGGAGGTGTGGGCATGGCACCAACAGCACCTGCTACAGCCTTGCTGACAAAGGTGAAGACTTTGGATTTTATTCTTCTTTTTTTTAAAAATAATTTGTATTGGAGTATAGTTGCTTTACAATGTTGTGTTAGATTTTACTGTACAGCAAGATGAATCAGCTATATGTATACATATATCCCCTCTTTCTTGGATTTCCTTCCCGTTTAGGTCACCACAGGGCATTAAGTAGAGTTCCCTGTGCTACACAGTATGTTCTCATTAGTTATCTATTTTATACATAGTATCAATAGTTGCACTGTTGGTGGGAATGTAAATTAATACAGCCACTATGGAGAACAGTATGGAGGTTCCCTAAAAAACTAAAAATAGAACTACCATATGACCCAGCAATCCCACTACTGGGCATATACCCTGAGAAAATCATAATTCAAAAATAGACATGTGTGCTTCCCTGGTGGCACAGTGGCTGAGAGTCTGCCTGCTGATGCAGGGGACACGGGTTCGTGCCCAGGTCCGGGAAGATCCCACATGCCGCAGAGCGGCTAGGCCTGTGAGCCATGTCCGCTGAGCCTGCACGTCCAGAGCCTGTGCTCTGCAACGGGAGAGGCCACAACAGTGAGAGGCCCACGTACCGCAAAAAAAAAAAAAAAAAAATAGACATGTACCACAATGTTCATTGCAGCTCTATTCATAATCACCAGGACGTGGAAGCAACCTAAGTGTCCACTGACAGATGAATGGATAAAAAAGATGTGGCACATATACACAATGGAATATTACTCAGCCATAAAAAGAAACGAAATTGAGTTATTTGTAGTGAGGTGGATGGACCTAGTGTCTGTCATACAGAGTGAAGTAAGTCAGAAAGAGGAAAACAAATACGGTATGCTAACACATATATATGGAATCTAAAAAAAAAAAAATGGTTCTGAAGAACCTAGGGGCAGGACAGGAATAAAGACACAGACATAGAGAATGGACTTGAGGACATGGGGAAGGGGAAGGGTAAGCTGGGGCAAAGTGAGAGAGTGACATGGACATGTATACAGTACCAAATGTAAACTAGATAGCTAGTGGGAAGCAGCTGCATAGCACAGGGAGATCAGCTTGGTGCTTTGTGACCACCTAGAGGGGTGGGATAGGGAGGGTGGGAGGGAGATGCAAGAGGGAGGGGATATGGGGATATATGTATATGTATAGCTGATTCACTTTGTTATAAAGCAGAAACACACCATTGTAAAGCAATAATACTCCAATAAAGATGTTTAAAAAAAATAGTGTATATATGTCAATCCCAATCTCCCAATTCCTCCCACCGACCCCCCTATCCCCCTTGGATTTTATTCTAAGTGTAACAGGAAGCCACTGGAAGGGGTTAGAGCCAGGCATTGCCACTTCCCAGGGGACACTGAAGATGGCTGTTCTTGCTGCTGTGGAGAACCGTGGGAGGGAGGGCGCAGCACAGTGTGGAGGAGTCACTTGTTCTAAAGGCCAGTGTAGTTCAAGGTTAAGTAGGTCTCTCACAGCTTTCTCACAGGGGCTGACTCCAAGCATCTCCTGATCTTACCCACCCTTTCAGCTGTCCCTTCCTAAAATCTCCCTCCTGTCTTCTTTCCCATGGATGCTTAATCTCCTCACCTCTGACCATTCAAATTTAGGCTCTTCCAGAAAGACACTTGGCCCAAGCTTTTTCCTCACTTAACTGACCCACAATTTGTCATTTACACAAGGATTAGGTCCTACCTTACCTCGTGGCAACACTCTACATCCACTAGCATATGAGAACAGAGGGCAAAAATTTGACTTTCAAAAAGCAGGTGGAACAGTATTAAGCCAGACAGTCTGGGTTCGAAGTCCGTCTCTCCCACTTACTGCCCACATGACCTGTGACAAACTACTTAACTTCACTGGGGCTGTAAAATGGGGATAAAATGTCTTCACCGAGAACGGTGAGAAATACATGAGATATTACAGGCACAAGTACCTGGTACGTAATAAGTGATCAATAAGTAAGTGTCCATTACTATCATTATGTTACTGTGTAATGAACATTCAAGTGTGTCCTTACCACAGTGTCAGAAAGAAAATAAAGGTGTAATACACACACACACACACACACCCCTTTTTTATTCTAATGATCTGTCTGGTTTGGAGGAATCCAGGCCAAGGTTTTCACCCATTATCCTGAAAAAGTATGCACTGGCTGTATGCACTGTTCCCTGAACATCTAAGAAATCACTTCACTTATTGCCTGGGCACTTCAGAATGTCAGCATGAAGAACACCAAGCAAAATTTAAGGAATATTAAGTAAACACCTGATATTCCTAGTGCTGAAGGAAAAAAGAAGCAATTTGTTCCTATTTTAAAACTATTTCAGAGGGAGAAAATACTGATTGGGCCTGGAAATTCAAGTTTTATGAGCAAAAACTATTAATATGATGTGAAGGATTGGGTCCCACCCACTCTTCCCCCATGGAAGTGAAGAGCATGACTTTGGCAGCAATTAAAATCTAAGGGCAATTTAAGAAAAAGAAAAAATGTCATGAAGAACCTAGGGGTAAAACAGGAATAAAGACACAGACCTACTTGAGAATGGACTTGAGGATATGGGGAGGGGGAAGGGTAAGCTGTGACAAAGCGAGAGAGAGGCATGGACATATATACACGACCACACCACACGTAAGGTAGAGAACTAGTGGGAAGCAGCCGCATAGCACAGGGAGATCAGCTCGGTGCTTTGTGACCGCCTGGAGGGGTGGGATAGTGAGGGTGGGAGGGAGGGAGACGCAAGAGGGAAGGGATATGGGAACAGATGTATATGTATAACTGATTCACTTTGTTATAAAGCAGAAACTAATATAGCATTGTGAAGCAATTATACTCCAATAAAGTTGTAAAAAAAAAAATCTAAGGGCTTGCCAATGATGAGTTCTTCCATCAAAAAGATAAATTAGAGACTATTTGAGACTTGTTTGGTTTTGACTTCCACCCATTCCCCAGTGACCACAATTACAAATGGGCCAAACATCATGTTCCTCAATTATACAAATGAAGGTTGACAATTACGTATAAGTTGACCATTTGAACAGGTATGCTATTTGAAAAACTAGGAGTGGGGACAGAACTTCTTACTCAACGACTCCCCTTTTCCCTGCTACACCCCATGATGACTAAGCTTGCAGACTGTGTGAAGACACCTCCATTAGGGAGTAGTTTAAAGAGCCTTGAACTTGGAGCCAGGGGATTCCATCTTTGGACCTCAGTTTTGTCATCTGTAAAATGAAAATGTTGCATTACGAGTGATAAGAGGTCTTTAAATATCTTTGGATTTAAATATTTTATGCTGTCAGGTGCTGCTAAGAGAACTCAACCAATGTTTCCCTCCTCAAAGGTAAGGAGAGCTTCTAAACTTTTCCAGAAAGGACTAAATGTGATGGAGAAGGAGTAAAGGTAGGGTGCACAGAGGGAGACGGGCACAGTAGCCATTCTTACTAGGAGGCTCTCTGGAAGCCACTATGAAGGAACTATACTCAACATTTTGTAATAACTTACAAGGAAAAAGAAGAATCTGAATCACTTTGCTGTACACCTGAAACTAACACAACACTGTAAGTCATCTATACTTCAATTTTTTTTAAAAGTCCAAAAAAATTGTTTAATAGATAAGTAAAAGAAGTTACACAGAATAAATGAGGAGTCGCTCAGGTGACACAGCCTCCTACCCTCTACAGGAGCAATGAAGAGAAAGGCTCATCTTCTCTGCAACTCTAAAATATCCAAGCTTTACATCACATATTCAAGTTTCAAAGTATTTTCAAAGTCATTTCGATACTTGTCAACACTCTAAGCCTCCTTCTGAATATCTAATAAATTTTAGCATCTTCCCCCCAGAGTTTATATGTCAGAGCCCAACACTTCCCTTAGTGTTTTATTTCAAGGAGTGCTCTGCGTCCGCACACTCCAACATTACAAGGACTGTGGGGGGTCTGGATTGCCTTTGACAATTTCTTCTACCAGCCCCGTGTTCATGCAGACCCATCACCAAATTGTCAGTTCCATCCCCTGCACCAAAAAAAGGCAGAATGTCTTAAAATTTCAAAAGGATGGTCACCATTAGCAAATTCCCTTTTCTCTTCTCTTCTCTCAACAAATGGCCACAGAGAGGACAGATATAGAAATATAAGCAATATATGCCTGAGCTGAAGTAGTCAGCTACATTGCAGCAATGATTATGCCTGTTGCCCCACAGGCATTTTTTTCCTGCCATTGTGATGCTAATATAGGGCATCGGTTCTCAAACTTGAGTGTGCATCAGAATCACGTGGAAGATTTCTTAAAACATAGGTTGCTGCCCTCCACCCACTGTCCCCAAGGTTTCTGATTCAGTCACTAGAGGATTGCGCCTGAGAATGTGCATTTCTCACAGGTCCATCTGCGCCTCTGATGCTAGTGGTCCAGAAACCACACTTTGAGAATCACAGGCATGGGGAAACCTGCGAGTCTCCGGTGAAGTTGGAGCCTGCTCATCCCTGAGATCAAAAGAAGTCAGAGAAGGAAATCTGGGCTCATTTTATTTCTTCTTTAAGTTCAGATCCAATTAGCATTTACTGAGTTATGTGAGGCACTGGGTCAAATGCTTTCAAACACTTTTAATTCTCCCAATGGCCTATGCTATAGCTATGGTCATCCTCATTTTAAAGAGAGGCAAACTGAGAGATGTGCTTCAGAGGGATTAAGAAACTTGCCCAAGACCACAGAGCTAGTAAGTAGAAGAGCCAGAATTCAAGCTCAGGTCTTCTGACTCCAAGTCTGTCAAGTGACCTCAACAATGCTGTATATTCCCAGTCTCTAGGAGGCTGCCCAAGGACTCAGGGCAGAGGTCGTAAATGGCATTGATGACAGATGGGGAAGCACTGCGGAGGGACATTAAAGGGACTCTTCGCATGCACGTCTGGCTCAGCGGGCTGACAGACCAACTCCTTTGCCTGTACCTCAGCTCTGCCAACTGAGAAACCGAAGACTGAAATAGTTGCCACCTACCCCCCAGCTTGTTCCCAAGAATGAGATAAGAGCTCTCGGCTATTACATAAGAAGCGTTTTTCTTTCCAATCCCTCTGCTTGCTGAGTAGCCCGAAAGGCTCCAGATCTTATAAATGATGGCATTCACCTTTACTCTCTTGAACCCTCTGCAATGGTCACCCTGTTCTCCCATCCTGATTCCTACCTCCCCTGTGGCCCTAACATCTGCAAGCTGGGAACTCCAAGCTCAAAGCGTGTGCCTGATATGACGTGTGCATTTCAGAAACTCCATTTGCTCCTGCTGAGTGACTGATGGAGAGTTGTTCTGACAGCTCGGTTGGGCACATTTTTAGGTGTTCCTCAGAGTCCGCCCTCACTCTGTACCTCGTGGGCCCCTAAGGCATATGCCATAGGCTTTGCCTGCTGAGTAGCTGGCAGGAGGCATGTTGCACCTATTCTGTCAGCTTAGAAGGGCTGTGTCAAGAGCCTCATCCTCTTAGAATTAAGACTCTTTTGTGGGGCTTCCCTGGTGGCACAGTGGTTGAGAGTCCACCTGCCGATTCAGGGGACATGGGTTCCTGCCCCGGTCCGGGAGGATCCCACATGCCGCGGAGCGGCTGGGCTCGTGAGCCATGGCCGCCGGGGCTGCACGTCCGGAGCCTGTGCTCCGTAACGGGAGAGGCCACAGCAGTGAGAGTCCCGCGTACCGAAAAAAAAAAAAAAAGACCCTTTCGTTGGTCTCATCTAATGAACTGAGAGAAATGCCCAGATTCCACGTTAGTCAAAGACTGAACATTCTAGAGAGTACATAAGTATTCTGGAGTCCAAGTGACCAAATAAAAGATTGATTTCTTTTCGTTTCATTTTCTTGGCTTTGTGTCTCGATGGGATGGCCAACCTCCCTTTTCCCCAGTCTCTCCTTGTGGATGTTTGTTTATTAGTGGAGTAGAGTGAGATCCTGAAAGCCTTCGCCATGCTCTGAAGCTCTGATTGTAATGGAAACAGTCACCAGGGGGTGAAGTGTCACTGTGGTTATCTAATGATCAAGGACAGCACGCCTGAGAGACAGCAAGGAGCCAGGGTCTCTGGCTGTCACCACATGGCTTATTCTGCCTCTACTCTCTCTGTCCCGCCAGTGACTAATTGATTTGTGAAAGCGCTTGGAGGTACTCTGAGGGGGAAAGACACTTTATATCTCCTTATGACAAATCCTCAGAGGAACAAAAAAATCCATTTCATGCACAAATTTCCCTGCTTGACTCTTTCCTCCATTCAATTCCCAGTTAGCTAAATCTTCAGCACCCAAAGAATTCAGAGACCAAAAAAAAAAAAAAAAATCTTCTGATGGCTGGTTCCTGCCAAACAAAGAGATTTGCACATGAAGGAAAAAAAAAACAGAATCGATAGTAAAAATGAGAAACAGAAAAGTAGGCAGTAAAGAAGGAAAGTAGTTCTGTGGTCCTTAAGGAACTAATTTAAGACAATTACCAGATCCCAAAGTCAACAAGTTCTGTTTCTAACACTGGCCACTACTGAGAACTCATGAAAAGCCAGAATCTTATAGTGCAGCCTCCTAGCAACTTCATTTTATCACAAGTAAATTCTAATAGACTTTTTTTTTTTTTTTTTTTACCTCTGGCAACCAATCTAATGTTTCTATACATAGACTCAAAAGCGCTGTCAGCCTTTTGTAAATCCGTCCCCCAAAATGTACCGAAGGGTTGATTTGGGATGTCTTGCTGCCCAGCTGGGGCTGAAACTTGCATTCTGACTTACTGATTCAGCTTCTGCCTACAGTGCATTTGCTTTTTAAAAAGAGTTTGCCAGGGCTGCAGAAAGAGTTGAAGGAATATTGATAAGAGAACTGAGCTTTTATCAAAAGCAGCTTCTTGTAAGTGAACTTGGCCCAAATTCAGAGTTCTTCCCCTGTTGCTGACTGATCCCAGGGTACCCTTGGGTAAAAGCCAGTAAAGTCATTCCTGGGCCTTTTTTCCATGCAAATGTTAAGCTCTTTGGACAGCTGGGATAAGGAGGCTAAATTCATTCATTTATTCACTCAGTATTTATTAAGAACCTGAAATGTGCCCGACTCATAAGTAGAACTTATTTTTTAATCACGAATTGTAATGTTTGATCTGCAGAAATAACTTGTCCGTTGTTTGAAAGCAGTACACCATGAGACAGTGGATGGGGAGAGCAAATAGAGGAAACTACTTTTCTCCCTTCTTCACAGCCCCTCAGATAAGTTCCATGGGGAGGAGAGTTCTGAAGCATTGAGCCACTTTCAGACTGCAAACTACAGTGAATTACTTTGGCAAGTCCTATTCCATCAGTTTAAATCTGACACAGAATAACACATAGCTTTCCAGAACCATCTATGTCCAGAACCCATGTTAATTGCTTAGGACATTTTCTAAAATACCTACCTACACAGAAGAGAATTTTTTAAATGAATTTTAAAGACACTCAAAGGTTATCCTCCCCCCATTGCTGGGCTCTCTCAATGGCCACAGGTGACCAAGCAGCCCCCAAATCAGACACTAGTCAAAATAATATGGCTGATCTTTTAATCTTTTGCAAATTCAGTCAAACAGCCATCATTCTTCTTCTATAAAATGGATAAGTATTTTTTGTCCAGCTTCACAGGATTCAAATCTATCCTTCATTGCTGCACAGACAAAATAATGCAATTATAATAAAAAGAAGTTGTATTTGAACAGTCTTTACTAGTTTATAAAACATTGTATAGTTTATAAAAGCATTTAATCAAATAACTTTAATATTCAGTCAACAAACAATTATTGGCCTAATAGATCTCCCTGGTGCCTAGCTTAGGGCTTAGTGGATGAAGAATAAGATATGGTCTCTGCCATTAAGAAATCCAGAGTCTAGTGGGTGAGAAAGACAAGTTAGCCATAACCACAATATAAGTGCAATAGAGAAATATAAAGGTGCAGGGGTAGACAGAAGAAAGATAACATAGTATTCAAAATTTAAATTGGTATTTGGGGGAGTTCTGTTTACTTATAAGCTCCTAGACACCAGGTATATCTAGGTTTATGTGCATACACAGAAACATAATAAAGTATTTTTGATGGGAGTGCAAGACTGAGGGTGGCAGCTATTATAGTGGAAGAACTGGTGGTGGAAGAAGTGGTGATGATGGTAGGTTTTGGAAGACTTGGGCATTTCTTGGTTCATTAGAATTGATGTCCTTTCCTGGTATAGTACCAATTCCCAGCCATCCCAGAAACATCTCTCTTCCTAGCCTGACAGTCCATTGGTTCACTGTGAGCCAATATACACACAACCCCAGCAAACAACAACCACAAAATATTAGCAGTGACCAACTATGTGGTAACAAATCACGTGCTAAAGAACTGACAGCCAGTGACCACTTAAAGATGTACCTAGATGCCAGGAAAGCAAAAAGGAAACCCTCTGCTCAAACCTGCCTTAGATGAGTTGAGCACCATTTGCATGAACAGAAGAAGCAACCATCATTTTGAGGAGCGTGAAAAAGCCAGACAGGGGAGGAAGAAACCAAACACGAATTGAAAGCACATGACACAAGCCCCTGGCTCGTGGAGCCTCACAAAGAAGAGCATGAAATAAGTTTCTTACAGAAGGGCGACTATCAGAAAGAAAAAATGATTGTAATAAATCCTAACAAAAGCCAACAAAAGAAAATGTTGGACAACTTGTTAGATAAATATTCAGTAAGGCTGATCCACCTCACTGGGTTGTTGTAAAGAACAGCTAATAAAAAAAAGATTGTCAAGGACACTGCAAACACAGAAGAACTAACCAATAATAAGAACATTAATAATAAGGGAGGGCCTAGGAATGAAACCAGTTCCATCAAGACCAAAGATGTTGAGCAACCAGCACAGAAATAAAGAAAACAGATACAATTGCCTGGAGGTAGTCCAAACGAACAAGAACCAAATACTGTTTTACTCTGAAGTTTGAAAAAGAAGACAAGTTTACAGGGTATAAGACTATAAATAAATACTGGCCAGTGGGCTCTTGCTTTTCCCTGGCGGCAGCTCCCTTTGAAATGACTTCCTGGATGGAGGGGGTGAGGGAGTTGAAGGCTCCTATCCTCCTCCCTAGAACTCACAGTCCGCAACAGGAAGCCTTCCCTCCCTAGTCTTGATGATTTGGGGTTGGAAAAAACACTGGAAGGAATCCAAAGCTGTGGTTCATTTCATTCTTTCATTTCCTGCCTTTGCCAAATACTGACAATTACAAACAAATGTTGTCTTCACCACGTTCTTCTAGATGAACATTCTGCTCATTTCGGTTGCTTTTGTGTATGTGACTCGAGAAACACTTTCTAAATCCCCAAGGTGACAGGATTTCCACGTAATGATAATGATTATTTAATGTCATCATCATGATGGGCTGCCTGGGCAAATGAAAAGCTTGCTGGGTCTAAAGCATTCACTCAAGTGAGGTAAATTAATGCTTTCCAGGGTACCAGATTTCCCGCTGGGACCCTAAAGAAGGCAATTCATTACCCAGGCATTCTCCACCCCCAACATTGCCTTCTACCAGCAAGTTCTTCAGTTGCTTAAACTGTCAGACCTCTCGGCCAGTGTGGGAAAGTCCAGGCCAGGGAAGAATATGCTGAGAAGGTCCAGGCTGGGTGGATATTTTTAGTCATCTGAAGATAGTCCGGGGTGATAATTATCATCATCTTCATCACAACCCATGTGAATGCAGTCCATCTTAGTTTCAAAGCACTTTCATTGCATAAATCATTCCCTTTGATCCTCACAATAATCCCCAAGGTATGCAAAGCAGGTCTTACTACAGTCAGCACCTGGCTATGGCAGTAAGAAGGGCACAAATGGTATGGAGGTAACCCTAGAAGACCCAGGGAAGAAAGAAAGGGTGCAGCAGAAAGAGGGGGCAAACCCCCAAATCAGTAGCCTCAAAAGCCTTGAGGGTCTGGGACCAGGGGCCATGTAGAGTGAGGACACACAATGGCATATGGAGGCAGAATGTGAAGAGGTGTGGGTGTCTGATTAGATAGACCAGGTTTAAAAAGATTCCTGATTATCTGCTGTGTGAAAGACTGGTATTACTAAGTCCAAAAATCAAGAAAGATGGAAACTAAAATGGACCAAGTGTTTTCCTGTAAGATCTTAACGGACTTAATCTTCACAAATCATCTATGCAAGGCAGATATTATCAACCCATTTTTTACAGATGAGAAAACTGAGGCTCAAAGCAGTGATGTTATTTGCCCAAGATCACATAGCTGTTAACTGGGAAAGATGAGATTCAGCGACTAGGAGAGAGACAGAGCGAGAGAAGGCTGGGCGCCCTGGCCCGGAATGACTAGCGACAAGCTTAGGGCAGCAACAGTAAGAGCATCACAAGAAGAGTTTAAGAATGAGGAACAAAAGTTTCCTGAGCCCTGGGTTCCCTGTGTCCTTTCTGCCCTGGAGGCTAGGCTCACAGTGCCTGACCGAGGTGGAAGAGGCGGGGTGACAAGCAAGATGGTTCCTGGCAGTTATCCCTCTTTTACACATGTGGAAACTAAGTTCCAGAGAGGAAAGGCCACAAAGCAGTCAGGGAGAACTTGCTCTTCTTTTGCAGGAGCAAGAGGAAGATACAATGTCTAAAAACACAGAAGTCTTGGAGGATCATGGCAGCTGGCATGAGTTGGCCTAAAGGATTAGGCTCGGGCTGGTGAAGGGCAGAGATGGTAGAAGCAGAATGGTCAGAGCCAACGAAACCCAAGAGGGGCCTGGGGTAGCGGAAAGGAACATTCTACAACTTCCTTGCTGTGGCACCTTGGACAAGACACTTCTCTAAGTTTCATCTGTAAAACAGAGAAAACAAAATCCACCTCACGGTAATTTTATGAGTATTAAATTTTATATCTGTGTGTGTGTACACACACACGCACACACACATATATTGTTCTTGCATTTGAAAGAAGTTTTAACATTGAGATAGATAGTCTCTGGGGAGAGTAACGCAACAGGCAGAATACTATTTGGATTTGGAGCAATCCCTTCTTTGCATGTAATCAAATATTTCTATTGAAAACCTACTTTCCCCAATCCTTGTGGATTCAACCTATGTCATAAGCAAGACTTTTTTTAAATTTTATTTTATTTACTTTTTTTAATTTTTGGCTGCATTGGGTCTTTGTTACTACATGCAGGCTTTCTCTAGTTGCGGCAAGCAGGGGCTGCTCTTCCTTGCAGTGCACGGGCTTCTCACTGCGGTGGTTTCTCTTGTTGTGGAGCACAGGCTCTAGGTGCACGGGCTTCAGTAGTTGTGGCTCACAGGCTCTAGAGCACAGCCTCAGTAGTTGTGACGCACGGGCTTAGCTGCTCCGCAGCATGGGGGATCTTCCCGGACCACGGCTCGAACCCATGTCCCCTGCATTGGCAGGCGGATTCTTAACCACTGCGCCACCAGGGAAGCCCAGCAAGACTTTTTGATTCTAAGAAGCACATAGAAAGCCATTTCCGTGACTTTTTCCTTCTGCGAGACTTATTTATCATGTTGCTTCTGACAAACTATGAACCATAGTTTGCTTTAAATAAAGAAGATTCCTCCTGGTGGAAGAATGAATCAAGGGCAATAACATTCTGCCTGACCCTTAATACCATGTCAGGGTCACATCCAGTAACAGTACATAAAGCCTTCAACCAAATTGCCTCCAGCTTCTCTGAAAGATTTGCCCAAGAGAGCCCATGCACGTTCATTTCTGCAGTGACTCCAGGCACCAAAGAGAGCCATTCCCAAGGAGGAGGGGTGGCAATTGTGAGCAATGTCATTTGTAGAATTCCCTGCAAAAGAGCTTCGAAAGTATTAGCTTACAAGTCCTGAATAATTCAGAGAATCTTAGAGTTTGCAAGAAACTCCTTGCCCACCTGATCTAACCCCCAATTCTAACCTCACTGGTCAGTGTTCTCCCAGAGCTAACATGGGGCTTCTTCATACAGACCTGGGTCTGGGGAAGTTCTAGGAAGTGCCCATAGTACAGTTGGATATAAATAATATAGTACCAAGAACCCACTAAGTGACTCATTCGAAATGTCTTCAATTTCTCTAATCCTCTTAATCTCTTATGACTTGTGAATGTCCATATTTTATATTAATGTATTCTTATAATATGCACACAACCAGCCAGCACCATGACAAGCCACTTAGCTCCCTGAATAGTCCCAGCATACCCTCTTTCCCATCTCCCTCTCCACCGGGTCCCCTCCTCAGGCCACAGCACCAACTCACCTTCCAAACACAAACCCAGTGTGGGCTGAGGACACTGGCCTCAGAGATGA
Source organism: Mesoplodon densirostris (assembly GCF_025265405.1). NCBI lineage: Eukaryota > Metazoa > Chordata > Mammalia > Artiodactyla > Ziphiidae > Mesoplodon > Mesoplodon densirostris. The sequence goes on from NC_082663.1 coordinate 56,750,227, forward strand.
CCTCCTTTCCATGTCCTCCCCACTTGCCAAGTGAGGACAGGGCAGGGCTGAAGTCTAAAACCAGACCAGCTGGACCTGAACTTAGCCCTGGCCCTCCCCTTCAGTCCCGTCACCCTATCTGGCAGCATCGCTCTGTCACTGGGCATGGCAAGTGGATGTTACTTGACTTTAGATTTGAAGTGGTAGGCTGTCCAGCTGCCAGGATCTGAGAGGAAAGAGGACCCTTAGCAGGTCATAACCAGCCTGCAGCAAAGCCTGAGAACCGGGCTTTCCTAGTGGTGCAGTGGTTAAGAATCCACCTGCCAATGCAGGGGACATGGGTTCCATCCCTGGTCCGGGAAGATCCCACATGCCATGGAGCAACTAAGCCCGTGCACCACAACTACTGAGTCTGTACTCTAGAGCCCACAAGCCACAACTACTGAGCCCACGTGCCACAACTACTGAAGCCCGTGCACCTAGAGCCCATGCTCTGCAACAAGAGAAGCCACTGCATTGAGAAGCCTGCACACCGCAACAAAGAGCAGCCCCTATTCGCCACAACTAGAGAAAGCCCATGCGCAGCAATGAAGACCCAACACAGCCATAAATTAATTAATTTATTTATTTAATTTATTTTTTTAAAAAAGCCTGAGAACCTGAAAGGGGCTACAGAATGAAACTTTGACCTCCCGGCTTTTCAGTCGGATGTGTGATGCCTTGTGCTTCTGTCCTGAAGTTAGGCAAGCCTGTGTGATTCTGTAAAAGTGGGAAGCCAGCCTTGTGCTCTAATTCCAACTGATAGGTTAGCCAGGAAAATGTCACTAAAAACATTCAGTGGAATTTGTTTGCAGATTCCCAGTCAGCACAAGCTATTAAAATGAAACCAAGTCATAGCTTGCTCTTCAGTACGTCTTATCTTTCTGTCCTCTCAGGATTTCCCATGATAGGAGGATAAGGTTTAGGTAACACTGGCTTCAGGTGACTTAGTCATCATCAGGAATGAAGTAGGGGGAAAACCTCATTGGGTTATCTCTTTCTAAATGCCCCAAAGCAGCCACCGCTTGGCTGGGCTTAACTCTCAGACAACTAGAACAGTGTTTTTTTTCTTCCCAGGAGGAGTGGCTCTCCACACTAGAAATGTGGAGGGGCTGCTAGAGAGTAGGTGGTACCACTGAAGCAGCTGAGAACTCTGTAGCAGAAACCATCCTCCTGGATTTCACCACAAAAGAGCAGAAGCAACTGTCCAAACACAGCCTTACACAGAATAAACCGTGTGGGACATAAAGGTTGCAGGGAGCCGGAGAGCCCGTCTGGAGCTCTCCCCAGCAGCCTGAGCAGAGGCTGCATTGGTAACCAGCAGTTCACTCCAGCAGTTCTCTCCAGCAGTTCTCTCCTGCCCCCCAGTGCCCTTGGCTGCCCACAGCCCCACTGCGCCCCAGACTCCAGGTCTTTCCTCCAAGTCAGCTTCTTCTGTGTCTCCCTCCCTCAGGGCAAAGCACTGCATTTTCCAAGGTAACACCTAGCTAATCTAATATAATCTAATCTGAAAGTGTTAGTGAGTATTATTGGATTAATATGCTATTACTCTTAGAAATACCAGTTGCATTCCAGAGACACAGGGCCTCAAACTGAAGGAGTGGGAATTTCCATTACCCTGGCAAGCTAGGAAGGAGGCAATTTTGCGAGGGGTGGGAATTTCAAGACCAAATTTAAAGACTTAAAAACAGCCTTGCCTATTCCTACAGCTGGGAAGGTTTTGAGTTTCATTATTTAAAAGCTACCATGTAATCTTCTTTCTAACTTTTTCCCCACTTCCTCAGTACTGATGTGCTCAGAGGCCTCGAACTTTCCTTTAACGTCAGGTGATAACAATGGTTGGTAATGCCTGTGCTCTACATTATGAGTGGGGATTTCAGTGCTTAAAAAAAAAAAAGAAAGCAACATACCTCCCCAATTATTTAAAGTAATCATGCCTATACTTCATTCTTTTTACTTTGGTCTATTCTTCATAAACCTAATAAGCTACTTCAGAGATATGCAAGAACTCTTAGAAAGAGAGCTACCATGTAGTGTGTACATGCTAATGTACACATATTAATATATTAATATATAATGTAATATATGTTCAAACCAATTATATACATTGTCTCCCTCCTCATAACAACCCAATGAATTAGAAGCTATCATCCCCATTTTTTAAATGAGAAAACCGAGGTACTGAAAAGTTAAATAAATTAGCCAAGGTCACATAGTTGCAAGTGCTGGAGGAGGAATCCCAACACGATTTCTGAGTCCAAAGCTTGCCCTCTTAACCATTACCTTCTCCTACCAGATATAAAGCAACAATATTTCTACCATTTTGAGTTTTTCCACCTTACAGTGCTGAGTCAGTAATTCTCAACGTATGGTCCCTGAACCAACAGCATCAGTATCCCTCAGGAAACTTGCTAAAAATTGCAAAACTGGGGGCCCACTCCAGACTTAAAGAATCAGAAACTCAGGAGGGTAGGGCCCAGCAATGTATGTTTTAACAAGCCTTCCATGTGATTCTGGTGCACACTCAATATTGAGAACCACTGGACCAAGTCATCAGTCCAGATTCTTAAAGATTTGGGACTGGGTCAGCAGTAACTCCTTTTTAACGTTCATTCCTGGAATCATTCCTTTTCAGTTAGAAACTTCCACATAATTTTATTGTAATTCTAGGGAGATATGAACAAATGAACATTGTTGGCACATGCTTGACAGGTGTGCAACGTTGTGAATGCAAGTGAGGTAATCAATGCAAAAAATAGTTTCTCAAAATCCTGTAAGGTAGTCTAACACGACTGAGTGTAAAAGCAGTATAACGAGTATTCCTGAGTTCAAAAGGGGGGGAGGGGAAGGTTACCTAAATCGGCTATACCTAATCAGCGGCCATTAGTCTGCTCCCTACTTGTGCAAAATTACATGGAATGTCACAAAGAGTACCTGGAGGATTCACCTGACTGGCATCTAAACAGCTTGTTTCCCCCTTTCTCTTCATTCTGTGCTGCTGCTTTCTTAAACCAAAATAAGACTGAGGCACCCACTTTGGCCTGTAAAAAGCCCACCAGGCTGAGGCCGTCCCACTCCCACCAGCTGGAAAACCTCTGACTCGTGGGCAGGAACACACCTGTGTGCACACCTGTGCTTTATGACTCGGGGCTGAGAATAGGCCGTTTTCCAGGAAGCAAGTTCTATACTCAGTTTCTCACACCCCACATGTCTTGGAGCTTGTTCAATATTAGCCTAGGTGTGCCCTACATAAAAGAAAATAGAAATTCACAGCCATCACTCTACCTTGATCTGAAAGAGAAAAATTATTTGAGTTGGTTCTCAAACGGGGCCAGAGGTTAGAAGTAGGAGGAACTTTCCTCACCGAAGCTGAGTCAGTGACCTCGACCTTCTCAAACCAGAGTGAAGCTGTTCCTGCCTGGCAGGGAGGGGGTTTTTCTGGTGGAAAACAATGTTTGGATTCTGTAGTCACGTTGGCCAGCGGTGCAGTCGCAGCTGGGGAACTTGCTAGCTCCTAAGTGGCAGTTCCTAGCTGTGTGACTCTGGGAAATATGCTTCACTGTCTTGAGCCTTGCTTTCCGGAACTGCTTTAGGAAGGGGAGTGCGGGGAGCACAAGGGTCAGGAATAATATCCATCAGACAAGAATGAAGAGAACAGGGCATATTGGCCTAACCAGTCCAGACCTACCTCAGGAGCTACACAGTTAACACCAGCTCTCTTCCTCTTCCCGCCCTGAAGTGCCCAGGTAGATTTTCACCTACCTCAGTAGGAGCCTCAGCCTCAAAGAGCTGTCACCAGGGGTTATATAAACAGGGCTTGATAAACAGGGGTCAAGTGCCCTGTTAACTGGTCTCACAAGCTAGCTGAGGGATCCTGGTATAGGAGTGAGTGGTTTCTAATATTGAAATACAGAACAAGGCCGGATGCCTCACATTTTACAGGGAAAAGCTGTAATCCCCTAGTCCGGGTCAGATCACAGGTCTTGCCCTAAAACCCCTGGGAACCCACTTCCTCCCCATAACTCCTCACACATAAACACACCCTAAAAACTGACAAAGGCAGCCCTCAGTTAATCCCTAAGTATTCAGGGGAATGGCACACCAACCAGCTACAGAGAAGAGAAACATCTGGGTGTTAATTACGTTTAAAAACTTCCCCAGAATACAGTGGAGAAAAGACAGCCTCTTCAATAAGTGGTGCTGGGAAAACTGGACAGCTACATGTAAAAGAATGAAATTAGAACGCTACCTAACACCATACACAAAAATAAACTCAAAATGGGGCTCCCCTGGTGGCACAGTGGTTGACAGTCCGCCTGCCGATGCGGGGGAAGCGGGTTCGTGCCCCGGTCCGGGAAGATCCCACATGCCGCAGAGCGGCTGGGCCCGTGAGCCATGGCTGCTGGGCCTGTGCATCCGGAGCCTGTGCTCCGCAATGGGAGAGGCCACAACAATGAGAGGCCCGCGTACCGCAAAAAAAAAAAAAAAAAAAAGAGTCATGTACCAAAATGTTCATTGCAGCTCTATTTACAATAGCCAGGACATGGAAGCAACCTAAGTGTACATCAACAGATGAATGGATAAAGAAGATGTGGCACATATATATAGTGAAAAGTTACTCAGCCATAAAAAGAAACGAAACTGAGTTATTTGTAGTGAGGTGGATGGACCTAGTGTCTGTCATACAAAGTGAAGTAAGTCAGAAAGAGAAAAACAAATACTGTATGCTAACACATATATATGGAATCTAAAAAAAAAAAGGTCATGAAGAACCTAGGGGAAAGACGGGAATAAAGACGCAGACCTACCAGAGAATGGACTTGAGGACACGGGGAGGGGCTAGGGTAAGCTGGGACAAAGTGAGAGAGTGGCATGGACATATATACACTACCAAATGTAAAATAGATAGCTAGTGGGAAGCAGCCGCATAGCACAGGGAGATCAACTCGGTGCTTTGTGACCACCCAGAGGGGTGGGATAGGGAGGGTGGGAGGGAGACGCAAGAGGGAGGAGATATGGGGATATATGTATATGTATAACTGATTCACTTTGTTATAAAGCAGAAACTAACAAACCATTGTAAAGCAATTATACTCCAATAAAGACGTTAAAAAATAATAATACTAATAATTTGCACCCACAAAATGAAGAATTTTTACAGTTGAAAACATATAAGTAATGTCTTTAGAAAACCTCCAAGAAAAGAGCCCAAAACTCTTTTGAATAATAGCAACATAATTAGAATGGGTCAGAGCTGCTAGAATCTCTACTATGAAAGAATCTTTTTTGGATACATCATTTCTATGTTATTTTAAAGATACTCATTTACAATAGCACCTAAAATTCCCTAGGACCCTGCCACTGTTAGCACAGACAGGCAGTGTTCTAGTGGGACATATCCTTGACAAAACCCACGTTGGCTCTCTCTCTCTGTGTAACTCTGACCCCTTTGGTTATCACTGAAATGTAACCAGAGACCAGCTCTCTCCCTTCCTCCCTTGACTTTTTTCAAGGTCCTTATAAAAAAGTAAGATATTCTTAATCAGTACCCACTCCCAACTATGGTTTGGTTTGAATAACTTAAGGCAAGACTTTGGCAGTTCTTTGAATTATTGTGTTAGGAAGTTATTATGTGATTAAATGAGATAATATGTATGAAAGCAAGGGGCAGAGTATCTGGCATACAGTGGGAACTCAATAACAAATTGAGTTTATTATTCCTGTAATAAGGAATTTGTGTCTATAACAGCTTAAAGTCATAGCATGGTTCACTGGTGTCTACCTGTTAGGGCCTTAGAATTCAGCACCGTGGCCAAGGATGCTTTAAGATCAAGATGAGGGCACTTTAAGACCAAGAAGGGTTGTTGAATTTCTGGCTGTCCCTGACACATCATCACCACCACCCCATATCTGTCTCCTATTTCTCCTACTTCCTGTCCCCTATTTTCTCCTCTTTTCACCACTCCCTATCTGTCTACAATTTCACATTGTGCTTCTATTGCATGTGAGCATTCTCCCTGACCATATTTGTCTCCTATGTCTTTCTCTGCTTTCCCTTCCCTTTCCCCCTCTCCTCCCCACAAACAAACATGCACGCGCACACACGCGCACACACGCACACACACACACACAAAACTTTCCCAGAGACGTTTATTTTTCCCAAAAGGAGAGAGCCCTCTGCTGGCAAATTAGCATTCTGCTGGGAAAGGGCATCTGCGTTAGTAAATATTAGGGGCTGTTTCCTCCTTTTAGGGCAGCAAACGTGTAAGTTATTTTCAAATGGCTAAGTTTTCATCCATGCTAGGAACAGATACGGGTATGAAATAATGAAGATTGATAGTATAAAACCCAAATCCCCTAAAACCCTCTCTGCTGGCCTGGTTACAATTTACGATAGCAAACAGAGGGGATAAAAAGAGATACAAGAACCTTCTCCCCTCTCCTCCTTAATACATGGATAATCTTCTAGAAATCTTTCATGTAGAGAGAGGGCTCTGCCCAGTATTTAGGCTGTAAAGGCATCACATCACATGCAGTTTGAAAGAGACTGCAAACAACCTAAATAGCCATCAAGAGCAGATGAGAAAATAAATTATTACACATTTAAATAATAGAATAGTATGCAGCTTTAAAAAAGTGAGCTTATTCTATAGCTGCATAGAAAGAGCTCCACATCTTTAACTTTAAAAGAAAGAGCAGGGCTTCCCTGGTGGCGCAGTGGTTGAGAGTCCGCCTACCGATGCAGGGGACACAGGTTCGTGCCCCGGGTCCGGGAAGATCCCACATGCCACGGAACGGCTGGGCCCGTGAGCCATGGCTGCTGAGCCTGCGCATCTGGGCCTGTGCTCCGCAATGGGAGAGACCACAACAGTGAGAGGGCCCCGTACCAAAAAAGAAAGAAAGAAAGAGCAAAGTACAGAAACTATATATAATACACTATCATATGTGTAAAAATAAAAATATATTTGTATTTGCTTCTACATGCAAAAAAGTAAAATATTTATAGAAGTTTGAACAAGAAACTAGTAACAGTGGTTACATTTTATAGGAATATGGGAACTATAGGAATGGTGGACAGGGGTGAGGAGAAACTTTCACTTTGTTATATATTTCGACCTTTGATGTGAATGTTTTAACTAGTCAAAACATTAAGTGAGGGCTTCCCTGGTGGCACAGTGGTTGAGAGTCCACCTGCCGATGCAGGCGACACAGGTTGGTGCCCCGGTCCGGGAAGATCCCACATGCTGCGGAGCAGCTGGGCCCGTGAGCCATGGCCGCTGAGCCTGCGCGTCTGGAACCTGTGCTCCGCAACGGGAGAGGCCACACGGTGAGAGGCCCACGTACCACATAAAAAAAAAAAAAAAAAAAAACATTAAGTGGATGGTTTTTTCAAACAACAGCGTGAATGGGCATGAAGATTTCCTTTACTTCAAATTTTAATAATGGTTACCTTTTATTTAATGCTTATTATGTGCCATGCATTGTACTAAATGCCTTACATGTATTTTTTTTCAATTTTTGAATTTTATTTATTTTTTATACAGCAGGTTCTTATTAGTTACCCATTTTATACATATTAGTGTATATACGTCAACCCCAATCTCTCAATTCATCACACCACCACCCACCACCACCACTTTTCCCCCCTTGGTGTCCATACATTTGTGCTCTACATCTGTGTCTCTATTTCTGCCCTGCAAACCAGTTCATCTGTACCATTTTTCTAGGTTCCACATATATGCGTTAATATACGATATTTGTTTTTCTCTTTCTGACTTATTTCACTCTGTATGACAGTCTCTAGATCCATCCATGTCTCTACAAATGACCCAATTTCATTCCTTTTTATGGCTCAGTAATATTCCATCGTGTATATGTACCACATCTTCTTTATCCATTTGTCTGTCAATGGGCATTTAGGTTGCTTCCATAAACTGGCTATTGTAAATAGTGCTGCAATGAACATTGGGGTGCATGTGTCTTTTTTGAATTATGGTTTGCTCTGGGTGTATGCCCAGTAGTGGGATTGCTGGGTCATATGGTAATTCTACTTTTAGTTTTTTTAAGGAACCTCCATACTGTTCTCCATAGTGGCTGTATCAATTTACATTCCCACCAACAGTGCAAGAGGGTGCCCTTTTCCCCACATCCTCTCCAGCATTTGCTGTTGGTAGATTTTCTGATGATGCCCATTCTGACTGATGTGAGGTGATACCTCATTGTACTTTTGATTTGCATTTCTCTAATAATTAGTGATGTTGAGCAGCTTTTCATGTGCTTCTTGGCCATCTGTATGTCTTCTTTGGAGAAATGTCTATTTAGGTCTTCCTTTTTTTTTTTTTTTTTTTTTTTTGCTGTACGTGGGCCTCTCACTGTTGTGGCCTCTCCCGTTGCGGAGCATAGGCTCCGGACGCACAGGCTCAGCGGCCATGGCTCACAGGCCTAGCCGCTCCGCAGCATGTGGGACCTTCCCAGACCAGGGCACGAACCCGTGTCCCCTGCATCGGCAGGTGGACTCTCAACCACTGCGCCACGAGGGGAAGCCCTCTTCCCATTTTTTGACTGGGTTGTTTGTTTTTTTGATATTGAGCTGCATGAGCTGTTTATAAATTTTGGAGATCAATCCTTTGTCTGTTGATTCGTTTGCAAACATTCTTCTCCCATTCTAAGGGTTGTCTTTTCGTCTTGTTTGTAGTTTCCTTTACTTTGCAAAAGCTTTTAAGTTTCATTAGGTCCCATTTGTTTCTTTTGTTTTTATTTCCATTACTCTACGAGGTGTATCAAAAAAGATCTTGCTGTGATTTATGTCAAAGAGTGTTCTTCCTATGTTTTCCTCTAAGAGTTTTATAGTGTCAGGCCTTACATTTAGGTCTTTAATCCATTTGAGTTTATGTTTGTGTATGGTGTTAGGGAGTGTTCTAATTTCATTCTTTTACATGCAGCTGTCCAGCTTCCCCAGCACCACTCATTGAAGAGACTGTCTTTTCTCCATTGTATATCCCTGCCTCCTTTGTCATAGATTAGTTGACCATAGGTGCGTGGGTTTATCTCTGGGCTTTCTATCTTGTTCCATTGATCTATATTTCTGTTTTTGTGCCAGTACCATATCATCTTGATTACTGTAGCTTTTGTCTTACATGTATTAACTCATTTATTTAACCCTCCCAGTCACTCTGTGAGGTGGGAACTATTCTTGTCATCCACATTCTAGAGACAAGGAAACTAAGGAACTGAGAGGTTAAGTTACTTGCCCAGGTTTACACAGACAAGGCTCCAGGAAAGCTGATCCCAGAGTTCCCTCGCTTAAAACCGTGCTACTCAGCTGCCCCAGAGAAAGTTTCTTCAACACAGGAAAACTGACAGCAGAAAGTGTTCTGTGTTCTAAGTTAAAAACCCAGGGGCCCCAGTTAAAAGTTTGGAGAAGTCCTTTACTAGTGGTCTCAAACATGAGATTTTGACTGGACGAACACACACACTCTTACACACACACATACACTCACATATACACTCCTATCCTCACCTTCACATATACTCATACATTCTCACACACTCCTACACATACACTCTTCCACTCTCAGACACACTCACACACATACATTCTCACACACTGATATACATTTTCACACATACTTTCACACTCACACACTCATTAATAGCCTTCTCTGGCTCCAGCCTAACCTCTCCTCTGCACTACCTCGCAAAGGCCCAGAATGTCAGCCCCGTGACACTCCAGCGCAAGGATCCCTGGACTTCTCTCAGGCCCTCCCTCCCATGTCATTCTCAGGACCTCCTCTCTATGCATAAACCTTTCCCAGATGAAACATGGGGACCCATATTTCTATCTCACCCAACCCATTTACGCTCTTAAACATGCTCCCGGCAGTCCAACCCAATCTTTCATCTAGTGCCCGTGACAACGAAGATTTTCTCTTCCTCCAGACCTTAAGAAGGAAAGATTGTTTTTCCATTCTCCTTATGCTTCCAGCTTCTCTGCTTGCCCCGTGAATGAAGAATCTCATGCAGTTTGATCTCTAACAAGAAAGAAGTACAACCCTCCATCTATCTAGGAGAGCATGCATCCTCTTAGGATGAGCATAAGCGTATTTCCTCACCAGCCCTGGACGACACAGAACCACTGTGAGACCAACATTTGGGGCTGCCAACAAGCCATTTAGTGTCCCTGGAGCTCTGACCTGCAAATGTTCTGGATACAAAACCATTTCAAAAGAGAATGAGGGGGCTTCCCTGGTGGCGCAGTAGTTAAGAATCTGCCTGCCAATGCGGGGGACACGGGTTCGAGCCCTGGTCCGGGAAGATCCCACATGCCACGGAGCAACTAAGCCCATGCGCCACATCTACTGAGCCTGCAGTCTAGACCCCACGAGCCACAACTACTGAGCCTGTGTGTCTAGATCCCGTGCTCCACAACAAGAGACGCCACCATAGTGAGGAGCCCGTGCAGTGCAAGAAAGAATAGCCCCCACTCACCGCAACTAGAGAAAGCCTGCGCACAGCAACGGAGACCCAACACCCCCAAAAATAAATTTTTTAAAAAAGAGAATGAGATATAGTATTTGACATGTACTCTTTTTTTTTTAAATTTATTTTTGCTGTGTTCGGTCTTCGTTTCTGTGCGAGGGCTTTCTCTAGTTGTGGCAAGGGGGGGCCACTCTTCACCGCGGTGCACAGGCCTCTCACTATCGCGGCCTCTCTTGTTGCGGAGCACAGGCTCCAGACGCGCAGGCTCAGCAGTTGTGGCTCACGGGCCTAGTTGCTCCGCGGCATGTGGGATTTTCCCAGACCAGGGTTCGAACCCGTGTCCCCTGCATTGGCAGGCAGATTCTCAACCGCTGCGCCACCAGGGAAGCCCCGACATGTACTCTTTTAATTCCTTTTTGGGTTTGCCCCCACCTTAGAACACAACAGTTTTCAAACATGTTACTGCTGCCCCCAAACCCCTTGTTGCTGTAATGTTTCAAATACCCGGGGGGGCAAGATACTTTCTATCTGTGTGGTAAACTTATTATACAGTAACTGTAAACTGATATCAAAATTCCAGTCACTCTTCTGAAATGTTTCCACGTGTAATAATTAATAACATTAGAAAGTCCTATTATAATAATAGTCATGATTCTATTTAATCCTCAGTGACAGTGATATGATTATTCTTCCCATTTTGCAGTTGAGAAAACTGGGGTCATAAGAGGGCAAGTAACTGGTCCAAGTTATATTGCTAGGAATTAGCAGAACTAGGAGCTGAAGACAGATCTGTTTTGCTATAAATCCACACCACATTTAACTGCCCTTGGGGGCCCAACTCAGGTTCTACATCCTCACTGGTCCAAACTCTCAGCTCTTGCAAACTAGAACAAAGCAATCGACATTTTTAGAATCAACTGTCTGCACACCATGACAATGTGTGCTGCTGTTCATTCCATGCCTTTGGGGTTGATTTTTGGCTGGTATTATTATCTTTCATGTATACTCATATAAACTCTAAGTATTAATCAAATTGTTAACTCTTTACAGAGTATTCCTTTTCCATCTTTGTGCCCCCATGCATAGAAGAGTCTTCTGCACATTTCAGGTTTGTCAACAGTGGCTTTCTACTCTCTAGGTTTTCTAGCAATATCTGCCTCTCTGCCTATAAAATATGTAGACTAAAATAAAGTAAGTGGACAAATATGTTTCTCACAGCATCCTTTATAAAAGCAAAAAGGAAGCCACCCAAATATCCCACGAGGGAGGAGTGGTTACATAAACTATGGGGCATCTGTATGAGGGAATGTTACACAACTCTTAAAAACCATGCTTTCAGAGACTATTGAATAGCATAAGAAAATGTTTACCAAATATTATGATATATTTTACATTTATAGCAAAGAAAAAAAACCTTAGAGCAGATACACCAAAATGTCAATTTTTTTTTTCATCTCTGGGAAGGGAGATGAAACTACAGAAAACTTTTATCTTCTCTTTCAGAACATTAACTCCTTTTCTGGTAATCCTTGGAGCCACTCATTTTGATCCTTTGAGCTTTATTTTTCTTTATCTCTAAAATAGGAGCAATATTCGTTTCCTCACAAGGCTCTTATAAATAGTTAAAACTTTTCCAATAAGAAGTGCTGTGTAAATGAATAACAATGGTATTAAATTATACAATAATGATTATATGCTCTTTATGCAGTTTTCATAACAAAGATTTTAGAGGGAATGATGCCCTGTTAACTAATAGTGAAAATCTTAGTGGAATTTATATCTTTTAAAACTCTAAAAATCTCTTCTATCTTTTAAAAATTAAGCCTGTGTTTAACCTTATATTCAGTGAATTATTATGAAATGGTTCTCCATGGATGATTCAAGAAAAAAAGAAACCTATCTATATCAATAATCTAAATAGTCAAGCTTTCTTTTTTTTTTTTTTTTTGTGAAATGAGAACTAGGCTTATCAAAATAAAACCTCAGGGCTCCTCTTGCTTTGCTAGTCACTCAGTCACTGTGGCCCAGAAGGGCCAGGCGTGACAAAGAACTCCTGACCAGGCTGCTGAGGTACCACTCAGGCCCTACATAGAGCAGAGTCAGGCCACACAGGCACGGCTATGAAGCCAGCCAGACTCCTCGCCTGGTGGGAGCACCGCTAGGGTCAAAATGCCACACGAGGGCTTCCCTGGTGGCGCAGTGGTTGAGAGTCCGCCTGCCGATGCAGGGGACACGGGTTCATGCCCCGGTCCGGGAGGATCCCACATGCCGCGGAGCGGCTGGGCCCGTGAGCTGTGGCCGCTGAGCCTGCGCGTCCAGAGCCTGTGCTCCTCAACGGGAGAGGCCACAACAGTGAGAGGCCCGCATACCGCCAAAAAAAAAAAAAAAGCCACACAAAACAGCCCTACAAGGGCAGCATGGGCTCCCATAAGCAGGTTCCATTTCAGGAACCCTTAGCTTGGAACCCGGTCCTGCCCAAGTTCCCCAGGCTGAATTGTCCCCCTCCACCCTCAACCATCCTCCATCACACTCAGCTCCAGGTGTGACACCCAAAGCACTGGGTGAGAGTCTGTCTTAAAAGAAGCTCCCTTCACTCCTACACATATGTATTCAGCACCCATTCCATGCCCAGCACCAGGCACCTCCACGCTTCCTTTCAAATTGGAGTAATTTTTACACCTGCTTTCCCTACTCTCCATTTCATCTCCTTTCCACTCAACCCAGTCATATATATGAAGTCACTGTCAGTGACCAATATCCCCATATCTCAGCAAACACTTAGTGGTTTAAGCTCTATAAACCAGGAGAAGAACCAATCTCAACCACCTGGTAACACTTCAGCCATTCAGAATCCCTTAAAAAAAGCCAAACTTGCTACATGACTGCAAGTCCTACATCTTTAAGCTTCAGAACTTTTAGGACATTCACGGTTTTGAATGGAAATCCTTCTCCGTTATAATCTATGCTCTCTGCTTTCTTAAACAGATTACACTGAATTGAACATTTTCTTGATGACCCATCCTCATGCACAGCAGTAAAGGCCTCCATGGGGACTGTTGCATTGGGTAACACTCTTCGCCTGTAGATTTCATTAGCCCCACACTTCTTTCTTCTGAAGTTTTAGTTTTTCTGTTTCTGTGTGCATGCCACAACTACTGAGGCCCACATGCCTAGAGCCTGTGCTCCATAACAAGAGAAGACACCGCAATGAGAAGCCTGCAAACTACAATGAAGAGTAGCCCCTGCTCGCCGCAACTAGAAAAAACCCGCATGCAGCAACGATGACCCAACACAGCCAAAAATAAATTAAAATTAAAATAATTTATTAAAAAAAAAGGAAGTAGGTCCAACAAAACATAGCTGACTTCTGCCTAGAGCTATAACAATGTTTGTCAACTTATTTTTCATTATTATCCCCCTAATGAGAAAGTTTTAATTTAAATTTTCCCTAAAGAGAGAGATTAAATGCCAAGGAATACGAGTAGAGTTTTGAAGGGGCACTATAATATCTAAGATTTTTCACCCTCCAAGAATCAGTTTTCACCTTACTGGGGGAAAATGCATGAGCTGTAGCTTTAAAACCCACCACCTTACCAATCGCCTTACCAATAAGAACTGAGCCATGCTGCTTACTGACCATTTGACTGGCTCTTCGTACTCCACCATCGCTATGTGGCAGGAACCCCAACTGGCAATTTACAGCCTGATTATAGATTAGGGATCTGAATAACTGTTGCAGGGGCAGGGACTGCAAAAATGCTTGACAGAGGCAGATGGAGAAAAATGGGAGAAAGAAAAATGAAAAACAAAAAGTCTTATCTAAAATTACTGGTAAACCAAAATTCCAAAACAATAATTGTTTGCTAAGAAAGAAAATTAACAAAATTAACAATCATGTATTCACACTGGAAAACTAATTTCATAGACAGCTTAGCAAAGACTTTAAATAAGAAACACTGAGATCTTCAAAAAAAAAAAAAGAATCCTCCTGGCAATGCAGGGGACATGGGTTCGAGCCCTGGTCCAGGAAGATCCCACATGCCACGGAGCAATTAAGCTCATGAGCCACAACTACTGAGCCTGCACTCTAGAGCCCGCAAGCCACAACTATTGAGCATACATGCCACAACTACTGAAGCCCACACACCTAGAGCGCATGCTCTGCAACAAGAGAAGCCACTGCAATAAGAAGCCCAAGCACCGCAACAAAGAGTAGCCCCCACTTGCCGCAACTAGAGAAAGCCCGCACGCAGCAACGAAAACCCAACACAGCCAAAAATTAATTAATTAATTAATTAAAAAATAAAGTGGAACAATACAAAATTTTTCAACAAAAACATGTAAAAAGAATGAAACAAGCATAGGTGGCTATTTAAACAAGCAGTTAGAAATTAAGAAAGGAAATAGAGTGATTGAGTTGAAATACAATAAACAGGACTGGATTGTTCTCCCTCCTAGATAGAGATAACTAAGATAGATAGATAGATAGATAGATAGACTGGTTGATTTAAATGAGCACTTATGAAACATGGAAGACAGACTGAGAGATTCCAACATTTTAATGAATAGGAATAAATTGAAGAATAGTATTCCAGAAGAATTCCATTATTCCAGAAGAATAACCTGAAATGAATGATAGGAAAGCAATATTGAAAGAAATTGTTGTTGATAATTTTCCAGAATTAAGATATAAAAACTCTTATCTTTGCAAATTTTCTGTAAATCTAAAATAATTCCCCCCCAAAAGATTTATTTTTTAAGTGCAGAGAAAGAAAAAAAATGTTAAGCTCAAATTTCATAGCCAGCTAATCCATTTGCCAAAGACATGAAAGTAAATATTAAAAGATATACATCAGCAAGAAGTACACTGAACACAGAGAAAACTTATAAATTACAAAAAAAATAATGAGCCTAGAAATTGATCAATTTCATTCCTGTCTTCCCTCCTTCCTTCCTGAACAATTCAGTCCAAAATACATTAGGTGAGGCCAAGCAAGGGAGGAATCCAGCGGCTGTGGGGAAGGGAGTAGCAGCAGATGAGCATGGGGTATCAAAGCTTGAAAAAATTGAGATCATCTGGGCAACCTAGTATGGGTTGTCCAAACTGAAACAAGGGAAGGTGTTCACTCGGGACAGAGGTGGTACTAGCCCAGCTCAAGTGTCAAAGCCCAAGTAGAGTGAGGACATCATCTATGCAGGGGGGGACAGTGGTGATGGAGAATATTGATTACAATAAATAAATATACTGAGAAAAATAAAGGCCAGGCTTTTCACTGTCAGAGAGTTACAAATAAACAGAGTTACATATAAAGAAAGAAAACTAGAGGGAACTTTGATAGTTTGTTACTGGAAGTACTGATGTTAACTCATGGTTTTCAATAGGTGTGTGGGTATATGTGTACATAGCTCTGTCTACTGAAGGGGCCTAAGAACATCAACACCATAAAAGCAATAAGCACACCTAGTGCCCAAATCTTGGTTTCTGAATACTATTCTTCACTAAAAGGAACCAGGGCTTCTTGGAGAAATGGCTACTTTCAGGACTAGGGCAGGGAAAGCCTGGAATAAATACTTGTGTTAGTCTAGAAATTAAGAAGTGTTTGCATTGGTGGGAATGTAAATTGGTGTAGCCACTACAGAAAACAGTATGGAGGTTCCTCAAAAAATTAAAAATAGAAATACCTATTTTAAAAATTAAAAATAGCACAACATGGTAACTATTACAACATGGTTAATATTACGGTACTGTGTACCTGAAATTTGCTAGGAAAGTAATTGTTAAGTGTTCTAGCCACACACACACACACACACACACACATACAAAGTAACCATGTGCGGTGATAGATGTTTTGATTAACTTGGTTGTGGTAGTCCTTCACAATGTACACATATATCAAATCATAACATCATACAACTTAAATATATACAATTTTATTTGTCAGTTATACCTCAAAATAAAGCTTGGAAAAAACAAAAAAAAAAGACAAAACTACCTGCAAAGAAATATTAAACTCTGTCTATATACTTTACTGAAAAGTACAGCTATGGTGGGCTTCCCTGGTGGCGCAGTGGTTAAGAGTCCGCCTGCCGATGCAGGGGACACAGGTTCGTGCCCCGATCCCGGAAGATCCCACGTGCCGCGGAGCGGCTGGGCCCGCGAGCCATGGCCGCGGAGCCTGTGTGTCCGGAGCCTGTGCTCCGCAACGGGAGAGGCCACAGCAGTGAGAGGCCCGCATACAGAAAAAAAAAAAAAAAAAAAAAAAGTACAGCTATGGTATGTTGGAAACAAAAAATTCATATAAATGAAAAACAAGGTTTTATACATAAGAAAAAATAAATACAAATATAAAACCAAAGAATATGAATAAAACTCCAAAGCCTAAAAAAGTGATGGAGTGGGAGAACAGTCTCTTCAACAAATGGTGCTTTCAAAAACAGAAATATAGATCACTGGAATAGGATAGAAAGCCCAGAGATAAACCCACACACCTACGGTCAACTAACCTATGACAAAGGAGGCAAGGATATACAATGGAGAAAGACACCCTCTTCAATAAGTGGTGCTGGGAAAACTGGATAGCTACATGTAAAAGAATGAAATTAGAACACTCCCTAACACCATACACAAAAATAAACTCAAAATGGATTAGAGACCTAAATGTAAGACCGGACACTATAAAACTCTTAGAGGAAAACATAGGAAGAACACACTTTGAAAATCACAGCAAGATCTTTTTTGATCCACCTCCTAGAGTAATGGAAATAAAAACAAAAATAAACAAATGGGACCTAATGAAACTTAAAAGCTTTTGCAAAGTAAAGGAAACTACAATCAAGACGAAAAGACAATCCTCAGAATGGGAGAAAATATTTGCAAACAAATCAACAGACAAAGGATTAATCTCCCAAATATATAAACAACTCATGCAGCTCAATATTAAAAAAACAGGGCTTCTCTGGTGGCACAGTGGTTGAGAGTCTGCCTGCCGATGCAGGGGACACGGGTTCGTGCCCCGGTCCGGGAAGATCCCACATGCCGCGGAGCGGCTGGGCCCGTAAGCCATGGCCGCTGAGCCTGCGCATCCAGAGCCTGTGCTCCGCAATGGGAGAGGCCACAACAGTGAGAGGCCCGCGTACCGCAAAAAACAAAAAAAACAAAAAAAAAAAAACCAACATATAATTACCATATGATCCAGCAATTCTACCGGTAGTACACACCTAAAATAATTTAAAACAAGTTCTCAAACAAAAACCTGTATAAGAATTTTCATAGTAGCACTATTTATATTAGCCTAAAGGTGAAAACAACACAAATGTTCATCAAGAGACGAACGAATAGGGCCTCCCTGGTGGCGCAGTGGTTGAGAGTCCGCCTGCCGATGCAGGGGACGCGGGTTCGTGCCCCGATCCCGGAGGATCCCACATGCCGCGGAGCGGCTGGGCCCACGAGCCATGGCCGCGGGGCCTGTGTGTCCGGAGCCTGTGCTCCGCAACGGGAGAGGCCACAGCAGTGAGAGGCCCGCGTACAGCAAAAAAAAAAAAAAAAAAAAGAGACGAACGAATAAACAAAATGGCATATCCATACAATGGAATGGAATATTCAACCATAAAAAATGAAGTACTGAGAATTCCCTGGACATCCAGTGGTTAGGTCTCAGCACTTTCACTGCTTTGGCCTGGGGTTCAATCCCTGGTCAGAGAACTAAGATCCCACAAGCCATGTAGTGCAGCCAAAAAAAAAAATGAAGTACTGATACTTGATACAATATAAATGAATCTTGAAGACCTTATGCTAAATGGAAGAAGCTAAACATAAAAGACCACATATTGTATGATTTCATTAATTGAAATATCCAGAATATCCAAATCCATTGAGACAGATAGCAGATTTTTGGTTGCAGGGACTAGAGGGATGGGGGAGTGGAGAGTGAATGATTTAATGGGTATGGGTTTCCATTTGGGATGATAAAAATTTTCTGGAACTAGATAGTGGTGATGGTTGCACAACATCATGAATGTACTTAATGCCACTGAATGGCACACTTTAAAAACTGTTAAAATGGTAAATTTGATGTTTTATGTATTTTGCCACAATTTAAAAATTAAATGAGGAAGATAAAATGATAGAGATACATCAAAAAGACACAGAAACCAGCTTGATGTACCTCTCACTGGCCTATCTGGGACAATTTGGATATCAAAATAAGTAGTAATAGAAATAGATTATAGGTCATTAACTAAAAAAGAAATCTGTGAGTCAAAGAAATATAGGAATCCAAATGGGGAAAGAGAAAACTTTTCTTTACAGTAATCTTACTTAATAGAACTAATGCCAACTAATCTTAATAGAAGGAATGATAGAATTTAAAAAATCACCATTTGATAACCATCATAGTAATAATTAATTCAATCACAAAACATCAATGGATAATACTGGTAAAAGTGTATGTAGATCAATGGAACAGAATAGAGAGCCCAGACACTTATGGTCAATTAGTCTACATCCAAAGAGGCAAGAATATACAATGCAGAAAAGACAGTCCCTTCAATAAGTGGTGCTGGGAAAACTAGACAGCTACATGTAAAAGAATGAAATTAGAACACTTTCTCACACCATATACAAAAATAAACTCAAAATGGATTAAAGATACCACAGAGCAACTAAGCCCTTGCGCCACAACTACTGAGCCTGCACTCTAGAGATCGCATGATCCACAACTACTGAGCCCGTGTGCCACAACTACTGATGCCTGCGTGCCTAGAGCCCGTGCTCCACAACAAGAAAAGCCACTGCAATGAGAAGCCCATGCACCTCAACGAAGAGTAGCCCCCACTCACCACAACTAGAGAAAGCCCATGCGCAGCAACAAAGACCCAACACAGCCAAAATATAGATAAATAAATTTATTTTAAATTTTTTTTAAATTTTTAATGGATTAAAGGCCTAAATGTAAGACATGAAACCATAAAACGCCTAGAAGAACTCATAGGCAGAACATTCTTTGACATAAATCGTAGCGATATTTTTTTAGATCTGTCTCCTAAGGCAAAGGAAATAAAAGCAAAATAAGCAAGTGGGGCCTAATTAAACCTAAAAGCTTTTGCACAGCAAAGGAAACCATCAACAAAATGAAAAAACCTACTGAATGGGAGAAAATATTTGCAAATGATATGACCGATAATATCCAAAATATATAAACAGCTCATACAAATCAATATCAAAGCACAAACAAACAACCCGGTTAAAAAATGGGCAGAAGACCTGAATAGACATTTTTCCAAACAGGAAACGCAGGTGGCCGACAGGCACATGAAAAGATTCTCAACATCACTAATCATCAGAGAAATGCAAATCAAAGCCACAATGAGATATCACCCTACACCTGTCAGAATGGCTATCATCAAAAAGAACACAAATAATAAATGTTGGTGAGGATGTGGAGAAAAGGGAATCCTTGTACACTGTTGGTGGGAATGTAACTTGGTGAAGCCACTGTGGGAAACAGTATTCAGTTTCCTCGAAAAACTAAACATAGGACTGCCATATGACCTAGCAATTCCACTCCTAGGTATATCTAAAGAAAATGAAAACACTAATTCAAAAAGATACATGTACCCCAATGTTATAGCAGCATTATTTACAATAGCCAAGATATGGAAGCAACCTAAGTGTCCATTAATAGATGAATAGATAAAGAAGGTGTGGTACATATATACAATGTAATACTACTCAGCCAAAAAAAAGTAACAAAATTTTGCCATTTGCAACAACATGGATGGACCTGGAGGGTATTATGCTTAGTGATATAAGTCAGATAGAGAAAGACAAATACTGTATGTTATCACTCACATGTGGAATGGAATCTAAAAAAGAAAACAAACCAGTGACTATAACAAAAAAGAAACAGACCCACAAATATGGAGAACAAACTAGTGGTTACCCGTGGGGAGAGGGAAGGAGGGAGGAACAAAATAGGGGTAGGGGATTAAGAGGTAAAAACTATGTATAAAATAAATAAGCTACAAGGATATATTGTACAGCACAGGGAATATAGCCAATATTTTATAAATGGAGTATAATCTTTAAAAATTATGAATCACTATGTTGTATACCGGAAACTTATATAACACTGTAAATCAATGATACCTCAATAAATAAAACTTTTAAATAGCTAATAAAAGTTTGATGAGGAAAGAAATATATTCATAGTCTCAAAGTAACTCCCAAAAAATACTTAATTAGAAAAAGAAAATTAATAACTTTATAATAGAAAAACCAGACAGACACCACCTTTATCAAATGATCAAAGTTAACATCACTAGTAATAAGACACACCGAAATCATGTGCCACCTGATAAGATGCAGTGAGACCACAGCATCTCTGTCATCTGTTAAGTGTATGAATTTGACCAAATCATTTCACCTCTTTTCCTCCATCTGAAAAAGGAAGGAAGCAGACAAGATAATATCTAATTTCCATTCCAGCTCTAAATTCCTACTATTCTAATACTTATTGAACTAATCTAAATATATGGCATCATGTTCAGAACTTGGCAAGAAGAGATAAAAACTCTTCTCTCAATTTAAGTGGCTGACGTTCTTATATAAGCAAGTCAGGCGTAAAGCGCACAAAATGACATATATAGTAAAACTTATGACCTTGGACTAATTTCATAGGCAGTACCAGACAAGTCAAAATTTGAGAGTTTTTTAAAGCAATAATATTCATTCCTTATTTGAATGTGAGTTCAAAGTAGGATTAGGAAAGCAATTATATGTAAATGAGTGCTTATATAAATAAGTGCTTGAAAGAGTTTTTACCTTAAGAAAGTTGAACATACCTCCTGCCACTTCACGAATACCATCCAGGAGCCTAGCAAAGTCTCTGAAGGGTAGAAAAAGCTGCAGGCCTTTCAGGCATGGCACTCACACAAGCCCAATCACTGAGAGCATCTTCAATATAAGACAGAAATCTCTGTTTGGCCAGAAGTCAGTGCTTTCGGAGAGGTAAGATTAATGCCATTTAGTTAAGCAGGAGGGAATAGTTTTGTAAAACAACTCAGGCCCTCACAGGGCAATTCAAATTATCAGCAACCTCATAAATAAATGCAGTCATATCAATATTCAACTGGCAAACCATCAAAAAGGGATGTCTGAACTGATCTTATTATACTGTTTGGCTTTGGCTCTCAGCTTTATGCAAACAGAAACACATTAATTGGTTAATTAGTAATCTTTTAAGGATGGAAGAGACAATTTGCTATAATTTTTTTACTAAATTTTTATCATCCCTTCAATATACAGAAACAACTATATAAATTCAAACTATGAGTTACTAATGGTTCTGATAAAGAAAATGAGTTACTAGCTCATGTTGGCTTTTTTTTAATTACTCTTCCTTCCTACAGTAAAAACATATCTAATTATTGTACCCTTGAATCAGTTGGGTCTCTTTCCTCTCCCTCATCACCTATAACCAGTTATTTAAGTCATAAAATCCTGCCACCACTTCTTTTTCAAATGTCTCTAGACTCCAATCCTCCACTCTCAAGGCTGCCATTCTAGGCCAGCACCTCAACAGGCCATGCTTGGTTTAGCACAACAGACACAGAGCATCTACTATGGCTCACCGTGTCTTCCAAAACCTACAAATCACCTCACTACTATTACTATTAAACAACTCAATTTCATTTCTTTTTATGGCTGAGTAATATTCCATTGTATATATGTGCCACATCTTCTTTATCCCTTCACCTAGAGTCTGTCATACAGAGTGAAGTAAGTCAGAAAGAGAAAAACAAATACCATATGCTAACACATATATATGGAATCTAAAAAAAAAAATTGGTTCTGAAGAACCTAGGGGCAGGACAGGAATAAAGACACAGATGTAGAGAATGGACTTGAGGACACGGGGAGGGGGGAAGGGTAAGCTGGGACGAAGTGAGAGAGTGGCATGGACATATATACACTACCAAATGTAAAATAGATAGCTAGTGGGAAGCAGCCGCATAGCACAGGGAGATCAGCTCGGTGCTTTGTGACCACCTAGAGGGGTGGGATAGGGAGGATGGGAGGGAGGTGCAAGAGGGAGGGGATATGGGGATATATGTAAACATATAGCTGATTCACTTTGTTATACAGCTGAAACTAACACAATATTGTAAAGCAATTACACTCCAATAAAGATGTAAAAAAAAAACACCTACTAATCAATCTGATGTGATAACTATCTCTCCGTCTTTGTATCACTGCAAGTCTGACCCAAATTCTTTCTACTTGAGAGGTTTTTTCTAACCAGGTTCATGAGACAGGAACAAGACCTGAGGTCCTCTCCTACACATCTTCTTCAAGTTTCCACTGGTTCATTGTTTGACACTACTTTGGTACACACAGTCCTAACCCACCTATCTGTACCTCTATCCAGCCCACATTCTTCCATATTCCATTCTTCCCTTAGAAACGATTCTATTAAACTACTAGCTAAGGAATTTCCTGACAGTCCAGTGGTTAAGACTCCAAGCTTCCACTGCAGGGAGCACGGGTTCAATTCCTGGTCGGGGAACTAAGATCCCTCATGCACCACAGCCAAAAAGAAAATTTTTAATTAAAAAAAAAAAAAAAAGGACTTCCCTGGTGTCACAGTGGTTGAGAATTGCCTGCCAATACAGGGGACACGGGTTCGAGCCCTGGTCCAGGAAAATCTCACATGCCGTGGAGCAACTAAGCCCGTGCACCACAACTACTGAGCCTACACTCTAGAGCCCGCAAGCCACAACTACTGAGCCCGTGCGCCTGGAGCCCGTGCTTCACAACAAGAGAAGCCACTGCAATGAGAAGCCCGCACACCGCAACAAAGAGTAGCCCCCGCTTACCACAACTAGAGATAGCCCAGGGGCAGCAACGAAGACCCAATGCAGCCAAAAATAAATATAAATAATTTTTTTAAAAAACAAAACTACTAGCTAAGACTCATGTAACCCATATCTTCAGCACTTCCTGCACTAATTACTCCTGGGTCTCGTGTGCTAGCCCCTTCCTCTGCTGCCCCTCTAAAAGATGAAGTGCTCTAGACTCAGCATTCTTCTCCTTTCTACAGTCATTCCATCTATAGATGATCTCATCCAGGCCCATAAATAGCTTTATACTGACAACTCCCAAATTTATATCTTCAGCCTTGATCCTTGCAGAGCTCCTGACTCAAATAGCCAACTGTGCACTCAGAATTTTTCCTGGGCAATCAAATATAGCATGTCCAAAGGCTTACCCCATCTCAGTAAATGGTTAGCACCATCTGTCTAATTATTCAAGTCAAAAACTTTGGACTCATTCTTTATCCTTCCATTTCTTTCCTCCCAACATCCAATCCAACAATATGTATCTCTGTCTCTCTGACATATATCCCAAATCCAACCTCTGGAACCATCTCTATCACTGCCACCCTAGTTCATATCATTATTATTTCTCATCTGAATTATTGCCATAGACTCCCAACTGGTAATGAGATTCTGTCATTCATCCATTCATTTAGAATGACAGACCTCATCAAAGAAGAAAAGAAGTTTAGCTTGACATGATGTACATTTAACGAAACTATTTCTGTTGGAAGTGACCACCTTGTTTCTTCCTTTCCTCATTCCCTCTCTGTACTTTCCTCTATGTGAATCTCCCTCCCTGTTCTAACTCCTTTTCCTTCTCTCTCCCTCTTCTCAATATCTTCTTTCTCTCTTCCTCTCCCTCTTGTTTTACTGAACAACTAGGCACACAGTATAGTGGAAAATGTTAGTGTTAGACTTAGAAGGGTCTCTTCCTATGGTCTCTCATGGTGAAGGAGGGTAATTATGACAAAGTCAGTTTATATTTCTGGCCCTCAACTGTCTCATCTATTAAATAAAGAGATTATACCGATGGTCTCTGAGGTCCCTTAAATTTCTAGAAATCTATCCTCATGTTATTTATTGAGTAAAGAGCTATGTTCCTTGTTCTTAAAAGTAGGTGGATTCAATATTTTTTATTGCCCTGAGGGGAAAAAAGCAAATTTGTTTTTTAACAAGGCCTTCAATTGATCCTTTCCTATCAGGGGTCATTGTCTCTCAATAGAAAAAAAATGCACCTCTCCCTTAGTATAGTCTAAATGTTCAGTATCTCTGTAGTTATTTCTGTCTTTGGGACCTCCTTGGGACAAGTAGATTCCAAGAAGAGGCCAGTAGCCCACTTAATATGAAGGCTATCATTTATTAGGCACTTACTGTGTTCCAGGCTCTGTGCTAAGCCTTTTTTAAATTTAATCCTCAACACAAGTCTACATAAGGCAAATATTACATTATCACTCCTCTTTTACAAAATAAGAAACTAAGGTGTAAAGAGGTTAAGAAATTTGTCTAAGGGCACACAGATAACAGATGGTGGAGCCAAAATTTGGACCCAGGTCTATCTGACTTGAAAGCCTATGCTCTGAAAGATTACACTATATACCTCCCTCCTGAAATGCTGGACCTCTGCAGCCTATCTTGGAGGTCTCTGTGTACACTTGAACTGACAAAACCTGTGACCTCTGATGTCCTGGGGGCCACATTCTAGCCTGTACCTGAACCAACAGGGTCAACTCCATTACAAGGGTTTTAAGAGCAGAGACTCAATTTCTTATGGTATTGGTTCCAGCCACATGGATACTCAATAAATGCTCTTGACTGAGGAAGCCCATGGTGAAAAGCACTGACACAGCCTAATGCAAGTTCTGGTGATGCAGAGTAAAAGGTTAAGATGAAGGAGAGATTGTGCTAGGACTAGAGATATGATCAGGTTTCCCATAAGGTCCAATTTCCATGACTTCATTATCATTTGCAGAAAATAGAGAGGGCAGGACTTCCCTGGTGGTCCAGTGAGTAAGACTCTGTGCTCCCAAAGCTGGGGACCTGGGTTCGATCCCTGGTCTGGGAACTAGATCCCTCATGCATGCCACAACTAAGAGTCCACATGCCACAACTAAGAAGTCCATATGCTGCAACTAAAAAAAAAAAAGAAAAAGAAAATAGAGAGAGCTATTGATACCCCTGGAGAATTGCTTTAGAAAATGGCTGAAAATTTGGTTTAATTAAGACTCTAGGTATTTAAGTGGAATATCAGGTCAGCACATTTGTGGAAGAATTTCCTTTTTTAAAATGCTTCCAAAGATCTTCAGAAGTGGGATTGAATTTGCATGACCACCTCCTAAGCAACATCAGAGCAGATTCAGCTCTCAGGGAGTCTTTTGTACCTGAGGAATTTATGGATTTCCTGGCCAAGAGGACCAATTGGCAGAGTCTCTAAAACTCTGCCTCCATCCCTACCCCCATCTCTAAGAGAACTGTGTTTGGTAGATAACCCCCCTTCCTGAAACAGGAGGTTAATGAGGCACCTAGATGTCTTCCTGGGTCACTGGTTTGGTGCTAATAAAAAAGGTGAAATTTTGTAACACTGTTTGGCACCATTCACATGTCCTCAACCCATCCTTGGGATTGGCTGTCTAAATCTCCTTAAAACCAAGAGTATTAGAAGGACAGAAAGATCTAGACTACCCCTCGGGATGTTCCTCACTTAGGGAACTGTAACATGGGCGAGGAAACAGAGTGAAAAGGATCAGTAGGTAGGCACAAGGTCATGCAGTTTGTGGGCAGGAACTCCCAGGTGAGGCCAACCAGCTCCAAAACAAAGATCAGCACTGGCACTAGCAGGACAGACGTTTGAGAGGTTGAGAGTCTCCACAGAGACTATGGGCATCAACCAGGACCAGGCCAAAGAAAGGGAGAGAGCTTGGAGAGTAGAAGAGAGACGAAAAGGCTGAGGTCCTAATGATTCTGCCTGGTAAGTGTTCAGGGTTAAAATTATTTGTGACCATCACCCTCACCTTAGCTTTCCAAGCCTCTCCCCTCAGACTGATGTAACCTGGAAAAAGAGAGTTAAAAAAAACATTGTCAAGGGACCTCCCTGGTGGTCCAGTGGTTAAGAATCTGCCTTCCAATGCAGAGGACACAGGTTCGATCCCTGGTGGGGGAACTAAGATCCAACATGCCACGGGGCAACTGAGCCTGTGTGCTGCAAATATGGAGCCCACATGCCACAGCTAGAGAGAAGCCCGCGCACCACAACAAAATATCCCGCATGCCTCAACTAAGACCCAATGCAGCCAAAAATAAATAAATAAATAAATAATTTTTTTTTAAGTATCAAAAGAGTCAGACTGGAGTCAGACTGATAATCCAGGCAGTCTGTGTTTAAAAATAAAAAAAAATTGTCGAGTATCAGTACCATATCTGCAGATGAAATATTGATTCTGGATATTTCTTCCTTTTCTTATACTTCCTTGGTAAGAACATTTTTCCAGCCTATCTAAGAAATGGCACCAATTGAGCCTATTTCTGATTTATTTTATCTAGTCAACTGCAACACACAACTAAAATAAAAGAACTCAGCCAAAAAAAAAAAAAGCAATGACAACAGACATGAAATTCAGGTAAACAAACATAGTTTTTCTCTTTACTCAGGAAAGGTAATATTATTGACTCTACCCACCAAAAGAACATTAAGGGCTTCCCTGGTGGCGCAGTGGTTGAGAGTCCGCCTGCCGATGCAGAGGACACGGGTTCGTGCCCCGGTTTGGGAAGATCCCACATGCCGCGGAGCGGCTGGGCCCGTGAGCCATGGCCGCTGAGCCTGCGCATCCGGAGCCTGTGCTCCGCAACGGGAGAGGCCACGGCAGTGAGAAGCCCGCGTACCACAAAAAAAAAAAAAAAAGAACATTAAGCACTTTATCCATCCCACAGAACTCCCATTTTTTTCTGCCTTCTTTTCAAAACGAATTTTTAAATTCCAATTTTCTTGAAAGTATACCCAGACGTGACATTCTAAGCAATCACTGAGAAGTGTAAGGGAGAGTATAATAGCTGTAATTAACTCTGTTTACATACCAGACAGACTTACATTTCACTATAAATATTCCACATGAAAAATCTTTGAAAGAGGACCAATTATGCTGAGAGGTTTAACTACATGGCATTTGTCAAAAGAGAAAAAAATATGCCTCAGTTCCTATTTGAAAAAAATATTTCCTGGGATAATATAAGATGGTACACTTACCAAAGGAAAAAAAAATGAGGAGGAGTCTTGAGCTAAAATGATAAAGTGCATCTACTGTAAGCTGTAGGCCTCTGCCCCTGTACCCCTGTCCTATCAAGAAACACAGAGCACATACAAGAGGATACTAGTTCCTGTCATCTTAATTCCAACACTAGCACTGGTCACTGAGGGAATATCAGCCGAAATAGAAAATCTCCCTAATGTCCTTATGGGGTGTCTGTGAGAAAATAAAATAACACCACCACAGGGGGAAAAAAAAAAAGGTACAATGGACAAGAACAGACATTTCACAGAACAAATGCAAAGGGTCAATTTGTTGGGAAACGTGCTCAGCTTTTACTAATCAAGGAAATACAAATTAAAACAACTAAGTCATTCCTCTTCATCCACCGCATGGGTAAAAATTAACAAGATTGATAATATACAGAGTTGTCAAGGATATGGGAAAAATGAATACACTCATACACTGATGATGGGAATGAAAATAAGTATTCTTTTAGGAAAGCAATTTGGCAACATCTGTCAATATGGTAAATACACATAAAATTCTACCCAGAAATTTCACCAGTAAGCCTCTCTTCTGGAGAAATGCTTGCTTGCATCTGTGCACAAAGAAGCATAAACAAGGATATTCACTGCAGTACTGTTTATAGTAGAGAAAGCTAAATGTCCACCTAAGGGAGAATGACACTACATTTTAAAAGAATTTAGGTTATCTATTTATATTCTCTAAGACATATTGCTAAATGACAGGACAATGTTTATAATAGCATCCCATTTACTTAAAAGAACCATACGCACTTGAATACATACATATACTTGGGTATAAAAGGTTTACACATTAAAAAAAAAAACAGTGGCTACCTCTGGGGAGGGGAGTAAAAATGAGGAGAGATGAGAAGTTAGGATGTATCATTTTATTCTATATTCTTTTAGATTATTTGAACATTTTGGAACCAGGATAAATGGAAGTGGGGCACATACTTAAGGGAAATGTTCT
The DNA here is from genome assembly GCF_025265405.1 of Mesoplodon densirostris. Classification (NCBI taxonomy): domain Eukaryota; kingdom Metazoa; phylum Chordata; class Mammalia; order Artiodactyla; family Ziphiidae; genus Mesoplodon; species Mesoplodon densirostris. The sequence continues at coordinate 56,778,840 of NC_082663.1, forward strand.
GTCGTATTATCCAATTTCCTCATTCATTCTGGCCTCTGGAATATCTCACCGTTTTGCCTAATGTCTACTGCTCACAAACACTTCATGTAGTCCACAAATTGTATGCTTTCTCCTAGTCGACACCAGAGTCTGTGGGTCCTTGTGGGCGACCATCACCAGCCTTGCCTCACGGGGGCGGGAGCCTCATTACTCACCAAATGCAAAGTCATGGCAGCATCATATAGAAAGAGGAGACCTTGACCCTGTGTTCTGTGTATGCCATTTATTTTGTTCTCTTTGAGGATTTTGCAGAGGGAACCATGATTCTGTATAAATGGGTAGTGTTCAACGACAGGTCTATATTTGGTGGTAAGTTAAATGACATTGCTTTCAGAGCTTAGTGTGTGGGCTGTGAAAGATGTAAGTTTATGAGAATGTTCTCATAACCAAATGGGAAATAGAAATGATAAAATAAACCAAATTGCTGCTAGTAGAGATCACTATGGTAATCTGCCCTTAGTCTCTCTGCCTCACAGGAATTAGCCATTAATTTCCCCTCTGGAATTCCTCAGGATAATCAGTTTCAAACCCATAAGAGTTCTCTTCCTCTCACTTCTATTGCCACGTTGCTTTTGTAGCTCTTGGAGGCATTTTACTGACAATGCTTTAAATGCCTAGATAAGTGTCAGCCTCCTGGTTCACCCCACCCACTATTCTGTTAACACTGTGGCCTCTTAATAAATTTTTTAAAATAATAAATACACACGATAACTATTTCTGAGCTACTGTTCAATCAGCCAGATTTCCCTAAATATTAACTCTTCTGCTAAGAAAATAAGATTAAAATCCTTATTATTTTCAAAAACCTGGATATATGTCATGGAAACAAGAACTAATGCAATCATATATGTGGGGATTATATCTCAGCATTAAGGGTACCATCAGTGTTAGCATCTCCTTTTATGAGGAGAAAACAGAGATGGGCAAAGGCTTAGGTTCCTGGAAATTACAGCAAAATCTGAACCTGGAAATATTAGCAGGTTCGTTTTCCCCCTTCCTATGTACAAAACTGATGCCCACACATGGCTCTAGTATATTCCTATAGTAATCACCGCAGACAGTCCACAGGCTCAAGCCCGTCCCTGCACTAATGCTCACCAAAATATTCACTGGGTGTTGGCAAAGTATAGCAAATGGCCCAGGCAAGGAAGAATATAGAACTCTAGGCCTTTCACCTTTGTTTCCCCTCCTGGACCCAAGCCTTTTCAGGCCGGACATTGGAGGTGAGTGCATTAATGTAAAGGCAAACAGAAATATCCCTTTCTCCACATTTAATGCTAACAGATGGTTTGTTTTCCTAGTCTACCCCATAAACAGCTAAACTGTGCCCTGCCAAGAGGCACCTAGGAGGAAGATGAGAGTCCCATGTCATGTTTACCCAGGCTGCTCAGGCTACAGTGATTCCAGTGAAACAGGATCCAGTTTGCCTTGTGCAGCTTTATGCCTGACTCATTTACACAGGCCACTCTGTGCGGCATGTTATTGTAAGTAACGCACCCACACGCCACAGATTTTAATGCATCCCAGAAAGTAAATTACTGTCAGTGATAAGTTATATGACATTCCAGACCAAATTAGTCAGTTATTCAGCTAAAGACCAGCAAACTCAGCCTCTACTGAACTGTGAAGGAAAGGGAAACGCATCAAACGATTACATAGACATTCTACAATGAGGGGTTGGGAAATGACTATATTGAAATCCTTTCCTTAGCATGGCTAAGCTGTGAAAGAAAGGTCTGGAGAGGTCATTCAGTGCACCTCCTGCCTCAGCCCGCTGCAGACTCCAGGGATCCATTAGCCTAGTCCAACAGAAAGAAAAAGATATATACCAAGAAAATGCATGTCTTGTTACACATTTGACAGCTACATATTTCCTAGGGCTACTCCACTGGAAGTAGAACAAGGTGTCAAGAATAACTTAGGAGAAGTTGAGAAAAAAAGTCCTAGGGATGTGTAAGAACGTTGGCTATGACATGAATAAATGAAGCAGGAAAAAGATGGAAGGGTGGCCCTCAGTGAGCTCAGATCACACCTCACCTGCCCAGCACAGGCTTCTCACCAGCTGATTCCAATGCAGTAGCTGGCAGATGAAGGAGAAAACAGGACTTGGGAGCTTTTTTTCTATTTTCCATACTTCTAATTGTTCTTAAGCCACACTCCCTAGACGGCTTAAACATTAATAGGCTGAAGCCATGCTCTAGCATTACACCGGGCTAATTATGCTCTTTGGGTTGGAAAGGACAGAAATAACTTCACTTAGGCTACCTCAAGACATGAGGTTTCACCATTCAGTTACACAGGGTAACATGTGCAGCTTCTCCTTTCTCTACCTATCCACTCCCACTCTCACCCCTAAGCCCCAAACCAGCTGGCTGATCCTCTCCATATTGCTCAGATCAAATTCCAGAGTCTGTTTCCCATTAAGTTAATTACTTAACTCGTATTGGTCAGAAGCTTTTCCTGTCAGCCACCTTACAAGCTACTCACCAGCCTATGAACTGGCTGTGCTTGGGTCAGGTGTCTACATCTGGTCCAATCATCAGGTGCCCATTGCACAAGATAAGGTTTAGAGCAGCTTCTTTAGCCAGGGGCTATGGACCAAAGCACCTTTTTCCAGAAAAGAATTGGGGGCTGGGGGGGGGCATGTATCAACTACATATCTTTGTCAAACTGCCACCAAAAGCTTAAGCCTAAGTAAACCATTGATTTGACGGCAGGATCTTTAAAGGAGCAGGACAAGCTTCATGGGCTTATGCGCAGGTGCACAGGGTCCCTGCGCTTACAAGAGCCCACACTTAGCTTAATGCTCCATGTGGCTGTGTTGACATTCTTAATAATTTTTGAATAGGGGGCCCTACATTTTCATTTTGCAAGGGGCCTTGCAAATTATATAGCTCTATATTATATTCCTCTATAGGAGTTTTTAATATGTTATAAAATGTGAAGGGAGTTTCATAGAACTAAATAATTTTGGATCCAAAGATTCTTCAGATCATTCATTCATAATACTCATTTGACAAACAAGAAAACTGAGGTCAAAGAAAGGCTGACTGGCTTAATGAAGATCCCACAGTGAGCACTGGCAATGTTGAACTGGAAACAGATTCTTATCAGAGAGGTCAATCTTCTGATTACTCCATGTGGCAGGCTTCCTAGCAGAGAGGACTGCCTGATACTTGGTCTATTTTGCCAAAATATTTGGTAAACTACTTAGAAATCTCATTTTATGAGGCTGATATAAAAACACAAGTGTAGATCTTTCCTTGTTCAATCTTACCTCCTATTTCCTCACCTATGACCTCCTCAGAACAGATTCCACTGACAATCCCCAGAATCTAAAATGAAAGCTGGGTAGAGGAATATAAACTAATAGAAACACCTGGAGGATTACTTGGTCATAGATATAAAAATTACAATGTTCACAACCCTCACTCCACAATTCCATTTCTACATATAGTCTCACATATGCACAAATATTATTGCATGCCCAAGACTATTCATTGTGGCGTTGCTTATAATAGATTACATAAATAGAATATAAAAGATTGGCCACAACCTAAATATTCATCCACAGGAGACTAGTTTAAAGTAATATATAGATAGATATATAGATATGATACTATGTTCATGCAACAAAATATTATGTAGCTCTTAGGAAAAAAGAAGTTAATTTATAGTTACTAATATGGGACAATTTCTAACATACTGTTTCACGAAAAAGCAAGGTACAAAACACTATACAGCATGCTTCTCTTTGTGGCGGGAAAGGACACAGGAGTCCCCCCCATATCTGTGGGAGATAAGTTCCAAGACCCCCCCGTGATGCCTGAAACCACAGATAATACAAAACCCTTTATATACTATATTTTTTCTTATACATTCACACCATGCATACCATGGGTATGTATGTATAGGAACCACAATAAAGTTTAATTTATAAATTAGGCACAGTAAGAGATTAACAACAATAACTAATAATAAAATAGAATAATTATAACAATATATTGAAATAAGTTAAGTGAATGTGGTCCCCCCCTTCTTTCTCTCTCTCTCAAAATATATTATTGCACAAGTGTAATGCCTTTTCCCTCTCAACTAAGCACTTAGTTATATGTGACCATAACTTTTGCAGTTGGAGGCAGGACAGTAAAAAGCATGAATTTCTTTTTCCCTCTTCACAATTTCAAAATAGAAGATTCGTTCTTACCTAGATCTTAGCAAACTCAGCATCCAGTTTTTTTTTTCCTTTCCTTATTAAGTCGAGAACTTTCACCTTTTCACTTAAAGGAAGCACTTTATGGCATATCCGAATTGCCAGCATCACTACCCTTGCACTTTGGGGCCATTATTAAGTAAAATAAGGGCGACCTGAGCATTGCGATCCAGCGACAGTCATCTGATAATCAAGATGGCCACTACGGCGGGATACGATGATTCACGTCCCAGGTGGGACAGAGGGGGACAGGACGAGATTTTATCACTGCACTCAGAACAGTGCACAATTTTAAACTTGTGAACTGTTTATTTCTGAAATTTTCCATTTAATATTTTCAGACCTCAGTTGACTGCAGGGAACTGAAACTCCAGAAAGCAAAACCATGGATAAGGGAGGAACCACTGTATTTAATTATATATCCCATAATTACACACACACATGTGTTGGGGTATTTGTACATGCACAGAATTTGTCTAGAAGTACATACAAAAAAGAATGACTGCCTCCAGGGAAGGGACATGAGGGACTCAGGGATAGCAATGTGGAGGAGATTTTTATTCTATGCCTTTTGTTCCCTTAAAATTTGTACTGGGACTTCCCTGGTGGCGCAGTGGTTAAGAATCCACCTGCAAATGTGGGGGACACGGGTTGGAGCCCTGGTCCAGGAAGATCCCACATACTGCGGAGCAACTAAGCCCGTGTGCCACAACTACTGAACCTGTGCTCTAGGGCCCACGAGCCACAACTACTGAAGCCCGTGTGCCTAGAGACCATGCTCCACAACAAGAGAAGCCACTGCAATGAGAAGCCCCTGCACCGCAATGAAGAGTAGCCCCCGCTCGCTGCAACTAGAGAAAGCCTGCACGCAGCAACGAAGACCCAAAGCAGCCAAAATAAATAAATAAATTTTTTAAAAAAATTTGTACTATGTGCATATCTTTTCAAAAACTAATCAGTTATAAATTAGGAGGTTGGGATTAACCCATACACACTATTATATATAAAACAGATAACCAACAATGATCTACTGTATAGGACAGGGAACTATACTCAATTTTTTGTTATAACCTGTAAGGGAAAAGAATCTGAAAAAGAATATATATATATATATATATATATATATATATATATATATATATATATATTCAGTTATTATGTATAACTCAGTCACTGTGCTGTACACCTGAAACTAACACAACATTGTAAATCAACTATACTTCAAAAAAATAATTACATTAAACGAGTGTCTGAAAGAGGACCCCATGACACTGCCAGTATTGTATCATATCTATAATAGTGAAAAATATACTATGTTGTCTTTTTTACTAAGGTTTTTGCTAGGATCTTGTATTGAACTTATAGACAAAGGAAATTATAAGTAGTTACATTAGGCTGAAAAAAAAATTCTCTCTTCTTCCCCTCATCTACTCTATATAAAAAAGAAAAATCTGAAAACCTGCTTAATCCATTGCTTGTTTAGTCATTGGCACAGCTGTGTGAAACGGCAGAGAAAATGAGAAATGTTACAACTCTTCCTTTGGAAACTTGCCAAGATCATCTCCAAAGTTCCTTCAGACATTACCCACTTATGTATTTCCAGTGCACCTACCATCAGTGTTGCTAAGCACTTTAACAAGAGCTTTGCTTTGAACCAAAAGCACAAAGGGGGACACAAACCTCAGTACTGCCCTCATTCAGCAGAAGTACATTTGCCTCAGGTAGCAGCAGAAAAGGTGACCTTAGTCTTCCCGATGAACCCAATACCCTTGGAAAAACTATAATTCCTAGTTAGGAAGCAAAGACAAGGGAGAGTCCCCCCTCATCCCCATATTCTCTGTTCCTCCACTTCCACATGGCCTACATTTATGCAACCCACATGTGGTAGATCAAAGATGGCCACAAATTCTTGACACGCCTCTCCTTGGGAGGTGTTTCCATTCTTCTAGATTCTGGGGTGCCCTGTGACTCCTATGATCAGTGGAGTATGGCAGAATTGGTGCTACGTCAATTCCGACTCCAGTCTTTAAGAGAACTGGTGGCTTTCTCCTTGTTCTTCTGGAGTCCTAAGTAAGGCACTGTGTAAAAATTCAACTGCCCTCCTAGGGACAGGAGGTGGAGGTGCCCTAAAACTGCATGGAGAGGGAAAAAGGGCCAAAGCCATTCCTATCAAGACATCAAGCATGTGGGTAACATCATCTTGAACCCTCAGCCCAAACCAGCCACCAATCGAAGAGCACCAAGTAACCTCTGTCAATGCCAGGTGGAGCAGAACAGCCACCTAGCCAAGCACTGCCCAAATTCCTGACCCACAAAATCATGAGATATAATTAAATGTTGTTGCTTTATGATGCTAAGTTTTGGGGTTGCACGTTATGTATGCATGTTATGTATCCAGGCTACCACACTATCAACTATCTGACACTGACATCTTCAAACATTTCATACTCAAAATTCAGTCTTTCCTAAATTGCCTTAGAATAAAGATAGAATTATCTCATGTCAGGCAGTTGCAGCTACTGGGAGGAGGGGCCAGGTCCAAGTTGAGACAACAGAAGAATCTCCTCCCCTAGCACCTCTTCCCCATAGTGCTATAGATGAGTCTACATGGCCAAGTTGAAGGGCCATCCTCTGCCACTGAGGACTGCAGAGTTCACGGGCCACAGAGTCTGGAGTTGGCCAGCTCACACAGGATCCCCAACCCTGAGGGTATCCTTTGACCAACCCCGTCCATGTCACTGCTCCACTAAATCCTCGTCCAGCACCTCATGGGGGTCACATGTGGTTAGTCTTGGAAGTGGGGTGAGAACCAGATCCTCTTACTGCAGCCCTTGCCCTTCCAAGCTGAGCTGAGAGAAGGAAAGCTAAGTCTTGGAAGGAGAGACTCCTGGATCCACTTCCCCAGCCCACAATGACTGGCAGCTGCCACCCACTCCAGCCCATGTGCCTGTTCTTACCCACTCACAGGGTTGCCAAGACCTGAGGGAGGTGGCACTGGCAGAAACCATAATTAGGGATTTCATCATATACTTTAGCTCCCTGAGAGCAAATTCTTCCTGACAACATGCAAATCTATTGTTCAACTTTCAAACATCCAACTGACTTGCAAACACATTGTTGGGAATGCATTAGGTAGAAAAGTAAAGACGCCACCTCTTCTGAATTGTAGACATGGCCTTGAAATACAGGAAAGGGCATTTCTAAGGTTAAAGCAAGAATGAAAGATTTTTAAAAACATGATGAAGGAATACAATGAGGCTGGCAAACATGATTTAGCAGGGTCCAGGTTGTACAGAGGGGAGCATGCTCAGAGAAGCTGTGAGAGAGGAGAAAGGGGTGGTGAAAAGAGGGTTTTCTCCCCTCCTGGTTCCCGCCTTCAAAGGAATGAAGTCCCATTCAATGTCACTGAAGACCTTTCACCATCGTCTGTCCAGGCAAATTTAAACGGTGAGCTGATCATCTGAATAATCTATTGTGATAGATCAGAAAGTCTGGATATAACTAGGGGGGAAAGGTGTTGGTTTAGAGGAAAGCTCTTTTTCCTCCAAAGCCAAAGGAAGACATTTTAGGATTTACCTAAATGATCTCAATAATTTTCTCAATCTCTTACTTCAGACAAACTATTTAAGGAAAAATTCTTTCTCAAGCATTCTTGGGTCAGGTCTACAGAGGCAGCGGAGGGAAGAGGGAAGGGTAGAACCACCCAGATTACCTGTCTGGTTGCTTAGACTGGTCCAATTTCACTAAGAATCACACAAACCTCTTCATTCCTTCTGCTGTGTTCACCTGACCTTTTTCAATTTCTTTTTCCTTTCTCCGTTACCCTAAGGGAGTTATCTAGCCACTCTGGCTTTCTTTGCATGCAAAATCTAACAGTTCTTTCTTTCTTCTTTCAGATAAAGGCAGTCTTGGGGAGAAGAAAAGAAAAGAGCCTGGCTTCTTCAAATGAGCTCTGAAATAAAAGTCACTGCCAGATGTTATATAAAAGGTGACGTAATCCTAAAGTACTTCATTACATATGCAGCTCTGCTCTTCAGCCCAGGAGGAGTTTATTACATTTTGTCGATCCCATTTTCTATACCCACATCATTTTTACATAATTTTTCCTGCCTGACAGACATCTTCACATTTTCACAGCAACCCATCAAGATAGTGTTACAACAGCACAGGGAACCGGGTTAGCCGCTTACAAATAACCACGCTAATGAGCCAGATTTGTCCCTGAGATACAAATAAAAGGTAAATGGTCTATGCATGCGTGTAAGAAGCACATCAATTTCAGAATAATAGGGAAGAAAGCAGAGCATCATTCGAGCTGACACCGTGTTCTTTCAGAATAGGTACCGAATCTATTCTACAAGTAGGAAAATGGGGAAATGCCAGTCTAAACTTATTCTTCCAATTCTCTTCGTTTTTCTAATAGATTCCTGGCTCCTAGTGAAATAGATAGCCATGGCAAATGCATTAAGATCAAACTTCCTGCCTTTTTGGATTGGCACAAAATTTAGAAGAAAACGCACCATTTGTGCCAATGCAATATCTAGCTACCAACATGCCTTAAGTGCAAACACTGTGAGACACTTCCTCCTACTCTCCAGGTGCTAAGCATCTTTCCCCCTCCTTCCCTGGGCACTTGAGGCCCTACTGCCCTCTGATGGTGAAAAGCAGCAGTGCAGGCTGGGCACTTCCCTCCAGGAGGATTAAGGACAGGCTGGGTGGGGTCAAGGACTGAGAGGACCTCTGCCTTAAGATCACTGTAAGAGGCCAAGTACACTCAGCTCTCAGCTACTAGTCAGAAATGAATCTGACTCAGAATTCCAGTGGGATAAGAAAGTGCCTGTAGGGACATCCCCCGTGGCGCAGTGGTTAAGAATCCGCCTGCCAATGCAGGAGACACAGTTTCAAGCCCTGGTCCGGGAAGATCCCACGTGCCGTGGAGCAACTGGGCCCGTGCACCATAACTACTGAGCCTGCACTCTAGAGCCCACGAGCCACAACTACTGAGCCCACATGCCACAACTACTGAAGCCCACGCACCTAGAGCCCGTGCTCCACAAGAGAAACCACCACAATGAGAAGCTCATGCACCGCAATGAAGACCCAACACAGACAGACATAAATAAATAAATAAATAAATAAATTATTTTTAAAAAGTGCCTGTAACTCCCACTCCCAGGAAACATATACGTATGCCATTCACCTTGAGAACCTCCTTCAGTTTTAAGGAAAGATCCCTGTTAAAATGAACTTTATGGTTTTAGACTGTAATTAGAAACTCAAGGTAACAGAAGTTCTCATTTCTATATAAAAGCAGGACTTGAATATGGGACAAAGGGAGACGTGAAGGCTTTATAAAAGAACTCTGACCCCCACCCCGTGCCCTCCTCCCCCACTTCTCAGGAAACAGATGTAGATCAATGGATAACTAGCCCCCAAAATAAATGTATTCTATTTTCTACTTTTGTCTAAGGTCAGCACATTCCTTAGTTCTACAAGTAATTTGCTTCATAGATTCAATTTTTCCTTTCCTTTTTTAAGTAGCTTTTCTTTATATGAAAGTTATTCGTACACATAGCTTAAAGAGTCAAATAGTTCTGTCTCATTCCAAAAACACAGCAGACCCAGCAGTGCCCACCTCCTGTTTCCTGCTCCCAAGAGGCAGCTACTTTCAGCTCCTTTAACTGAATCATTTACTCTTTACCTTCATGTTTCTGAATAATGTGTGTATGTTGCTACTTCCTGACACTTCAGTTTAGGCATTTTATATTAACTTTGCACTGTGAAAGATGATTTCATATACACAAACACACACACACACACACACCGACCCCACCACACATATATACTTCCCAGTATATGATAATTTTGGTAAGATTAAAAATCAATATTTATAGTACCCTGACTATTAAATTCTTAACAGTTAAGTCACGTGGTTACTTTCCCTTTTCCAGAACAAGTTTTTATTTTCCTTGGAGTTAAAAAAAAAAACAAAAGTCTTTTTTCACATGCTAAGTTTTCTGTACACTTACTGTATTCATTTCATAGGGCTGCCATAACAAAGTACCACAATGGCGGTGGCTTTAAACAAGAGAAATTTATTGCCTCACAGTTCTGGAAATTTATTGTTTCACAGTCTGAAATCAAAATGTCAGCAAGGCCATGCTCCCTCTGAAGCCTCTAGGGGAGGATCCTTCTTTGTCCCTTCCTAACCTTCTACTGTTTGCCAGCAACCTTGGCATTTCTTGTCTTGTAGTAACATCTCTACCTTGGTAGTCACATGGCCTTTTTTTCCTGTGTATGTCTGTGTCCTCATATGGCATACTCCTCACTTTGTATGTCTCTCTGTATCGCTTCTCCTCTTGTTATCAGGACACCAATCATCTTGGATTAAGGGCCTACCCTGTTACCGTATGACCTCACCTTAACTTACATCTTCATTACATCTGCAAAGACCTTATTTCTGAATAAGATCACATTCTCAGGTATCAAGTGTTGGGACCTCAATCTATCTTTTAGGGGTCACTATTCTACCCACATTTATCTTCATGAATTTATCCCCAAACTCTGTCCAATTGTCTAAATCTCCTCTGAGTATATGCAAACATTTTCTGTTTCCTATCAGGTTTCACCTTCTGTGTTGGTTCACACTCAAATAGGTTTTCCCTTTATGCCTGTCTATAGCTACAGCCCATGTCCTTTCAAGTTCAAATGCAAAAACAGTGCATCTTCTTCTCTCAACAGTCTCATTGGCTGTGCAGGGTCATATGCCAATCTCAAACCAACAGTTACAGGCAGGAGTATACCATGTGCGCAATGGCTTAAGTCTGGGTCATATGTACCACCCCTAGAGCTGGGAGTGGGACCAGCTTCATTTAACTACAAGATCTGAGCATGGGAAAGAGGTGATTCCTTTATAACAGCAGGATTTGAATATGAGACAAAAGGGAGATAGGAATATGGGACAAAGGGTGAATAGATGCTGAGCACCAAAAAAGAAACCAACAACAACAACAACAAAACTAATATCCACTATTAGCCTCTTAACAAGCCCTTTAAGAGGTGTCATTTTCCCTAAGCCAGAACACAGACTTTGGCCCCCTAGACAGTTTTATGATAATCTACTCACTCCAGGAAGGTTAAAAAAACAGAAAAGAAATTGAACAAAAATACATTCAGATCTACATTTTATCCTTTTTCTGCTTTTATAGGAATTGGTTTGGTAAGATCTAAGGGGAAAATACATGTCACTTTAATACATTTTGACATCCTAAAATGTTTGAGGAGAAGGTATTATCCCAAATACAAAATGTCCTACAAATGGAAAGAAATATCCTCTGGTCAAATCCTCATGATTTCAAATAGAATGATGCAGAATATAAAAATTCCAACCAGGCAGGCAATAACCATCCCGTTGATAAAAATGTTCTCCTACTGAGATGCCACAAGAAGTTTTTTTCAAATGAGTTTTCACTCTAGTTGTCTGAAATCATCTGTTCCCATCTAGGAAGAGTCGTGAGAACACCAGCCTCACTCCCCCTCCGTCTTACAGCATCTGCCTCTGTGAAGGAGTTCAGAATTTTTAACTTTGGGTTTCCTTTTTATTGGTTTCCCTCTTAATTTTTCCTACTTTTGACCTAATTTTTTGTACTTTAGAACTATAGATCACAAACTTTAACAGTCACTTTATTCACTTAAACGGATTGTTCAAGCCTAAGAATTAACAATCTTTTCCAGCCTGAGAGCCTCAGTCAAGGCAAAACACAGGCATAAAGTCATAAGACCCAAGACAACAAAAACAAAACGAAAAATGAAGGAAATAGGAGAAGATGGTGTCATGGTTAGTTTTATGGGTTAATTTGACTGGGCCACAGGATGCCGGGTGCGTGGTTAGGCAATATTTCTGGGTGTGTCTGTGAGGGTGTTTCAGGAAGTGATTAGCATTTGAATTGATGGACTGAGTAAAGCAGAGGGTCCTTCCCAATGTGGGTGAGCGCCATCCAGTCCACTGAGGGCACAGAGAGTACAAAAAGGCAGAGGAAGGTTGAATTCTCTCTCTGCCTGAATGCCTGAAGTGAGACATCCATAAATAGATAGATAGATAGGTAGATAGAGGTTTTTTATGCTCACAATGAACATTTCCATTTTACTTCATATTACATGTCATTATAAATATTATTACAATTAAGACTTAAAAAGGACACCTTCAGGTAGGTCAGATGAAAGTACGAAAATTGTGTGTGGGGCTGCAGTTTAAGGATGGTTTCTGCAGTCGTCACATGATAGCAAACAGTGGTAAGCAGTGCATGAATCTGTGTCAAAGACAGCAGGTATATATAGAGAGATATCTTATATATCCTATTGAATCTGTTCCTCTGGAAAACCTTAACTAATACAGATGGAGTAAAGGGGAAAAAAAAAAAAAACCTAGGAAAAGAGAAAGAGAAGCCCAGGTAAAAAACAGAATAAAGAAAATGGAAGGGGGCAGAGTCAAGATGATGGTGTGGGAAGACACCGAGTTAGCGTCTCCCCACAAATAGGGCACCTGCTGGCTGCTGGTGGGGGACTCTGACGCCCAAGGAGATGGGAGGAACTCCCAAGTGAACTGGTACGATGTGGGGGGACTGAGGGGGGAGAAAAAGTGGAAGCCAGACAAGCTCAGCACCACTAAGGCCGGGGAGATTAGGAGAGGCAGGCGGGAGGGACCCTCCCGGAAGAGCAGGAGAGGAACAGAGGGCGATTGTCTGGCCCACTTGGGCCAGGGAGCCTGCTGAGTTTCCAGGCCAGTACCCCCCCTCCAAAGCCCTCTCCAGGCTGCGTGGGTCCTGGGGGCATAGAAGGGAGGCGGGGGAGATCAGGACAGGCAGGTGGGATGGGGCCCTCCAGGGACCAGAGGAGCAGGAGAGGAGAGGAGGGCATCTGCCCCACCCACTCGAGCCCAGGAAGCTTGCTGGGCTCCCAGGTGAGGTCCCCTGCCCTCTGAGACCAGGGGTTGGGCACACGCTTGGGCCCCTTCTGTTCCTTGAGCCTAAGCTCCACCCCTTACAGCCCCCAGGGCCTTTTCCAGCCCTGTGGGTCCTGGGCATAGGGCCCGCCCACCATCCAAACCACGCCCTTGCTTAGGCCCCACCCTCCACAGCCAAGGACTTTTCCCCCTTTTTTTTCTTTTTGTTTTTTCTTTCTTTCTTTTTTTTTTTTCCTCCTCCTCCCCCTTTTTACTATTGTGGTACTGATATACCTTCCAGTTGTTGACTCATCTATGTTTTTATTTTTATATTTTAACATATCTGTTAGTTCCTAGTCTAATTTTATTTTTTACTTTGCTATTGTTCTCTTTTTTTTTTCTTTTTCTTTTTTTTTTTTTTTTGCCACCACACAGCTGTGGGATCTTGGTTCACAAGCCAGGAGTCGGGACAAAGCCCCTGCAGTGGGAGCTCCGAGTCCGAACCACTAGACTAACTGAGAAGCTCAGGCCCCGGGGAATATTCATCACAGTGAGGTCTCACAGAGGTCCTCATCTCAGGACCAAGACCCAGCTCTACCCAACAGCCTACAAACTCCAGTGCTGGAACCCTCAGGGCAAACAACCAGTAAGACAGGAACACAATCCCACTCATTAAAAAAAAAAAAAGAGAGACAGCAAAAATAATGTGTCACAGATGAAGGAGCAAGGTAAAAACCTATAAGACCAAATAAATGAAGAGGAAATAGGCAATCTACCTGAAAAAGAATTCAGAGTAATGATAGTAAAAATGATCCAAAATCTCAGAAATACAATAGAGGGATGAATTAAGAAAACACAAGAAATGTTTAACAAAGATCTAGAAGAACTAAAGAACAAACAAACAGAGATGAACAACACAATAACTGCAATGAAAAATACACTAGAAGGAATCAATAACAGAATAACTGAGGCAGAAGAACGAATAAGTGAGCTGGAAGACAAAACGGTGGAAATAACTGCCAAGGAGCAGAATAAAGAAAAAAGAATGAAGAGAATTGAAGACAATCTCAGAGCCCTCTGGGACAACACTAAACACACAACATTCGAATTATAAGGGTCCCAGAAGAAGAAGAGAAAAAGAAAGGGTCTGAGAAAATATTTTAAGAGATTATAGCTGAAAACTTCCCTAACATGGGAAAGGAAACAGTCACCCAGGTCCAGGAAGCACAAAGAGTCTCAAACAGGATAAACCCTAGGAAAAACACACCAAGACACATATTAATCAAACTAACAAAAATTAAATTCAAAGAAAAAATATTAAAAGCAGCAAGGGAAAAACAAAAAATAACATACAAAGGAATTCCCATAAGGTTATCAGCTGATTTTTCAGCAGAAATTCTGCAGGCCAGAAGGGAGTGGCAGGATATACTTAAAGTGATGAAAGAGAAAAACCTACAACCAAGATTACTCTACCCAGCAAGGATCTCATTCAGATTCGATGGAGAAATCAAAAGCTTTTCAAGGCTTCCCTGGTGGCACAGTGGTTGAGAATCTGCCTGCCAATGCAGGGGACACAGGTTCGAGCCCTGGTCTGGGAAGATCCCACATGCCGCAGAGCAACTGGGCCCGTGAGCCACAACTACTGAGCCTGCGCGTCTGGAGCCTGTGCTCCACAACAAGAGAGGCCACGACAGTGAGAGGCCTGCGCACCGCGATGAAGAGTGGCCCCCGCTTGCCACAACTAGAGAAAGCCCTCGCACAGAAACGAAGACCCAACACAGCCAAAAATAAATAAATAAATTTATTTAAAAAAAAAAAAAAAAAAAAAGCTTTTCAGACAAGCAAAAGCTAAGAAAATTCAGCACCACCAAACCAGCTTTACAACAAATACTAAAGAAACTTCTCTAGGTGGGAAACACAAAATAAGAAAAAGACCTACAAAAACAAACCCAAAACAATTAAGAAAATGGTAATAGGAACATACATATCGATAATAACCTTGAATGTAAATGGATTAAATGCCCCAACCAAAAGACACAGACTGGCTGAATGGATACAAAAACAAGACCCATATATATGCTGTCTACAAAAGACCCACTTCAGACCTAGGGACACATACAGACTGAAAGTGAAGGGATGGAAAAAGATATTCCATGAAAATGGAAATCAAAAGAAAGCTGGAGTAGCAGTACTCATATCAAGTAAAATAGACTTTAAAATAAAGACTGTTACAAGAGATAAGGGACACTACATAATGATCAAAGTATCAATCCAAGAAGAAGACATAACAATTATAAATGTTTATGCACCCATCATGGAGCATCTCAATACATAAGGCAAATGCTAACAACCATGAAAGGAGAAATTAACAGTAACACAATAATACTAGGGGACTTTAACACCCCACTTACACCAATGGACAGATCATCCAAGCAGAAAATAAATAAGGAAACACAAGCTTTAAATGATACAATTGACCAGATAGATTTAACTGAAATTTATAGAACATTCCACCCAAAAGTGGCAGAATACACTTTCTTCTCAAGTGCACATGGAATATTCTCCAGGACATATCACATCTTGGGTCACAAATCAAGCCTTCAGAAAACTTAAGAAAGTTGAAATTGTACCAAGCATCTTTTCTGACCACAACACTATGAGATTGGAAGTCAATTATAGGAAAAAAAACTGTAAAAAACACAAATACATGGAGGCTAAACAGTACACTGATAAATAACCAAGAGATCACTGAAGAAATCAAAGTAGAAATTAAGAAAATACATAGAAACAAGTGATAATGAAAACACAACAACCCAAAACCTATGGGACGCAGCAAAAACAGTTCTAAGAGGGAAGTTTATAGCAATTCAATCTCACCTCAAGAAACAAGAAAAATCTCAAATAAACAATCTAACCCTACACTTAAAACAACCAGAGAAAGAAGAACAAAGAAAATCCAAAGGCAGTAGAAGGAAAGAAATCATAAAGATCAGAGCAGAAATAAATGAAATACAAACAAAGAAAACAATAGCAAAGATCAATAAAACTAAAAGCTGGTTCTTTGAGAAGCTAAATAAAATTGATAAACCCTTAGCCAGACTCATCAAGAAAAAAGGGAGATGACACAAATCAATAAAATTAGAAATGAAAAAGGAGAACTCACAACTGACATTACAGAAATACAAAGGATTATAAGAGACTACTACAAACAACTGTATGCCAATAAAATGGATAACCATGAAGAAATCGAAAAATTCTTGGAAAGGTACAATTTTCCAAAACTGAACCAGCAAGAATTAGAAAACATAAACAGACCTATCACAAGTAATGAAAATGAAACCATAATTTAAAATCTTCCAAGAAACAAAAGTCCAGGACCAGATGGCTTCACAGGCTAATTCTATCAAACATTTAGAGAAGAGCTAACACTGATCCTTCTCAAACTCTTCCAAAAAACTGCAGAGGAAGGAACACTCCTAAATTCATTCTATAAAGCCACCATCACCCTGATACCAAAACCAGAAAAAGATATCACAAAAAAAGAAAATTATAGACCAATATCACTGATGAACATAGAAGCAAAAATCCTGAACAAAATAACTAGCAAACAGAATCCAACAGGACATTAAAAGGATCATACGCCATGATCAAGTGGGATTTATCCCAGGGATGCAAGGATTCTTCAATATACGCAAACCAATCAATGTGATACACATTTACAAATTAAGGAATAAAAACCATATGATCATCTCAATAGATGCAGAGAAAGCATAAATTCAACACCAATTTATGGTAAAAACTCTCCAGAAAATGGGCACTGAGGGAACCTACCTCAACATAATAAAGGCCATATATGACAAACCCACAGCACGCATCATACTCAATGGTGAAAAACTGAAAGCATTTCCTCTAAGATCAGGAACAAGACAAGGATGTCCACTCTCGCCACTCTTATTCAACTTAGTTTTGGATGTCCTAGCCATGGCAATCAGAGAAGAAAAAGATATAAAAAGAATACAAATTGGAAAAGAAGAAGTAAAACTATCACTGTTTGCAGATGACATGATACTATATATAGAAAATCCTAAAGATGCCACCAGAAAACTGCTAGAGCTAATCAATGAATTTGGTAAGGTTTCAGGATACAAAATTAATGCACACAAATCTCTTGCATTCCTATACACCAACAATGAAAAATCAGAAAGAGAAATCGAGGAAACACTCCCATTTACCATTGCAACAAAAAGAATAAAATACCTAGGAATAAACTTGCCTAAGGAGACAAAAGACTTGTACTCAGAAAACTATAAAACACTGATGAAAGAAATCAAAGATGACATAAACAGATGGAGAAATATACCATGTTCTTGGATTGGAAGAATCAACAATGTGAAAATGACTCTACTACCCAAAGCAATCTACAGAATCAGTGTAATCCCTATCAAATTACCAGTGGCATTCTTCACAGAATTAGAACAAAAACTTTTGCAATTTGTATGGAAACACAAAAGAGCTCGAATAGCCAAAGCAATCTTGAGAAAGAAAAACAGAGTTGGAGGAATCAGGCTCCCTGACTTCAAACTATACCACAAAGCTGCAGTAAGCAAGACAATATGGTACTGGCCCAAAAACAGAAATATAAATCAATAGTACAGGATAGAATACCCAGAGATAAACCCACGCACATATGGTCACCTAATTTACAATAAAGGAGGCAAGAACATACACTGGAGAAAAGAGAGCCTCTTCAATAAGTGAAGTGGAGCTGGGAAAACTGGACAGCTACATGTAAAAGAATGAAATTAGAACACTACCTAACACCATACACAAAAATAAACTCAAAATGGATTAAAGACTTAAATTAAAACCAGACACTATAAAACTCTTAGAAGAAAACATAGGAAGAACACTCTTTGACATAAATCACAGCAAGATCTTTTTTGACCCACCTCCTAGAGTAATGGAAATAAAAACAAAAATAAACAAATGGGACTTAATTAAACTTAGAAGCTTTTGCACAGCAAAGGAAACCATAAACAAGACAAAAAGACAACCCTCAGAATGGGAGAAAATATTTGCAAATGAAATGACAGAGGATTAATCTCCAAAATATACAAATAGCTCACAGAGCTCAATATCAAAAAAACAAACAATCCACTTAAAAAATGGGCAGAAATGGGCCTCCCTGGTGGCGCAAGTGGTTGAGAGTCCGCCTGCCGATGCAGGGGATACGGGTTCGTGCCCCGGTCTGGGAGGATCCCATATGCCGCGGAGCGGCTGGGCCCGTGAGCCATGGCCGCTGAGCCTGCGCGTCCGGAGCCTGCGCGTCCGGAGCCTGTGCTCCGCAACGGGGGAGGCCACAACAGTGAGAGGCCCGCATACCGCAAAAAAAAAAAAAAAATGGGCAGAAGACCTAAATAGACATGTCACCAAGGAAGACATACAAATGGCCAAGAGGCACATGAAAAGATGTTCAACATCACTAATTATTAGAGAAATGCAAATCAAAACTACAGTGAGGTATCACCTCACACCAGTCAGAATGGCCAACATCAAAAAATCTACAAAAAATAAATGCTGGAGAGGGTGTGGTGAAAAGGGAACCCTCCTGCACTCTTGGTGGGAATGTAAATTGATACAACCACTATGGAGAACTGTATGGAGGTTCCTTAAAAAACTAAAACTAGAACTACCATATGACCCAGCAATTCCACTACTGGGCATATACCCTGAGAAAACCATAATTCAAAAATTCATGTATCACAATGTTCATTGCAGCACTATTTACAATAGCCAGGACATGGAACCAACCTAAATGTCCATCGACAGATGAATGGATAAAGAAGATGTGGCACATACAGGCAGTGGAATATTACTCAGCCATAAAAAGAAACGAAATTGAACTATCTCTAGTGAGGTAGATGGACCTAGAGTCTGTCATACTGAGTGTAGTAAGTCAGAAAGAAAAACAAATACCGTATGCTAACACATATATATGGAATCTAAAAAAAAAAAAAAGGTACTGATGAACCTAGTCGCAGGGCAGGAATAAAGATGTAGATCTAGAGAATGGACTTGAGGTCACAGGGTGCTAAGGGGAAGCTGGGGCGAAGTGAGAGTAGCATCAACCTACATACACTACCGAATGTAAAATAGCACAGGGAGATCAGCTTGGTGCTTTGCAATGACCTAGAGGGGTGGGATAGGGAGGAGAGGAGGGAGGCTCAAGAGGGAGGGGATATGGGGACATGTGTATGCATATGGCTGATTCACTTTGCTGTACAACAGAAACTAATGCAGTATTGTGAAGCAATTATACTCCAATAAATATCTATTTTTTTAAAAAAATGGAGAGAAGAATATAAGATGATAAATGGTAAGATGGGAAAAGCCCTATCCTGGGTATGTGGATCTGCTCTTCATAATTCACTGCCTAGTCCTGTGCACCTGTCTGGGGTTGCCTCTCTGGGCCCCAATCTCCCCACTAAGAGGAGCAACCCAACCCATCTCTTGAGTCCCTCCGGTCCTAGCACTCTCTAATTGTGATTTCCCCATGGGTACCACCCACTCAGTTAACACTCATGTGATAGATGTCTACCTGGCAGAGTCCTCACCTGGGTGGGGTTGACCATTAAGCAGCTCATTGTAGGGACTGGTTTTAAATGCTGCCTTTGTCAATAAAGCCGTTTTCAGCTTCTGAGATCAGAGGGAGGATCCCAGTGGGATGGGTAGCTAAGTGCTGGATGTAAAGCTGCCAAACCATCAGGCCCAAGGGAGGCACTCTGAGAAGAGCATTTCCTAAAAACTCACCATTTAAAATGACACATCTTGACATCCCATTCCCAGAACCTATCACTTCACCTCCTATGGGGTTTTCATGGTTGAAAAAACAATAAGCTCTCTATTCCAGGTGATGTTAGCAAAAGACCTATTTCTCGGATCAATGCCCTCAAGCAAACACCAAAGCAAAGATACACGATCTTTTAGGTCTTATTCACCCTTCTATTTGCTGCTGCTGCTGCAGCTGCCCTCCATGTAAGCAGATGAGATTTGACCGTGTGATTAGTACTGAGAGATTTGGGCCAGCAGTGATCTTCAACCTGAGGACATACAAATCACCTAGAGAGATTGTTTTCAAACATGGGTGTTTGGGCCCCTTTCCTAAAGATTTTCATTTAATTGGCCTAATGGAGGAATCCAGGCATCAGTCTTTTTTTAAACACTCCCCAGGTGATTCTAATGTGAGGCCAGGATGAGAACTACTGGGCTGAGGGACTGCAGTGTTTCCAGAGGGTTCCGAGCAGCAGGGAGCACCTCAGACACACGTGCTTACATTTCCAAATTTTTTAGCCAAGAATTCTTAACAGAAGGGAAGTTCCAGCCACAACAGCTGTAGATGCTGTGTGTTTTGGTCTGGCTTTTCTCTTCCCCCTATAGAGCTTGCAGCTAGTACAGACATACCCCAAGCAAGCAAGGGTCCTACCGAAGGTAAGAAAACCACCGCATTTTTGCCAAATTAGTGCCCTTCTAAATTTGGGGCTGACATCACCATTTCAGAACTTAAAGGAACAACTGATATACCTCCATCTAAGGGAATGAGTTCCAATGCCAAGCAATTCGGGTTCTATAATATATTCATCATCAAAGCCATGTCTTGGGTACTAAAGAAATAGAGTCAGTGGCCATATGTTCCTAAATCTTAAACTTTGTCCACTATTCTGAAACGTCTGTCCCTCCACGGAGTTTTAAAAAGTTATATCCATAGTTTGAGCACTATCTCAGTTTGTTGTGGATTTCAAAGTAAATTATCTGGCTTCTGTGGCCATCAATTTTCACTTTTTGAAAGTTGGCAATTGTAATCCTCCCTATGATGTACCATGTATTTAGCCCTTACAGTGTTTCAGGCACCATATCAGGCACTAAAATATAGTATATCTAATTCACAGGACAACTCTGAAAAACAAGCACTATTTTTCCAAGTTTACAGATGAGGAGGCCTCACGGCTGGTAACTGTTAAACCTGAGAGTCAAATTCAGTTCTGTCTGGCTCCAAAAATAATAATCTTTTCACAGTGCTCTACTGCCCACAGAAAATCTGTCGGAAGGTCAGTCGTTGTAACAAAACAATAAAAGTAGATATTTGTATAGCAAAGAGCAGAATTACCCCAATGTTTACTCCTTACTCTCCGAACCCTAGAAAGGCACTCTTAGGCCCCAGATTTCCCATCCTCAACTACATTAAAGTCTTTAGAGCCTCCAAATCCTTTGAGAATGGAAATACTTCTTCATTAATTTTTGAGATGCTTTATAAGGTCACTTCTCAACTGTGTATAATCAGGTCCTATAGATGTTTAATCAGTGTGGCTGGTAGAGTGGGAACTGGAAGGTCCAAGGGACAGATAGACATCTGTTTGAGTCAACTAGGAAAAAGACTTTCTAACAAGGATGCAAGTTCTTACACAGGTCGGGTTCCTTGAGAGAGAAAGGCAACTTTGGGCAGACACCAGGATCACTTAGTCAACCACATTCAAAGCACAGTCGTAAAGAAAAAGCACACATTCACTAGTCCCTGCCCAACAAAGCTTTCAGTCTAACACTGGGAAACAGGTATTAATCAAATAATCCCACAAACATGATCACGTGAAAAGTATTATGAAGGAAAAGCACAGGGTTCTTTAACAACGTATAGATTAGGGACCTGATCTAATTGGGGGCAGAGAGGAGTCATATACAGTGAAGAAGGACTTCACTGAGGAATTCTTTCTCTAGTACGAGTTTACTGTTCCCAGGTTAGCTGATGGCATGTTCTAGATTATGAATCAATGACAGCTAGATATGTTCTACTTGGCAAACTCCATCTTCAAAGCCACCAACCAAGCCCAAGAGATGATGGATGTGAGCCATTAAAATTGTAGGTATCTGTTGATTTTCTCGGTCATGTTCTCTAGGTTTCAGTCCTAGCAGCATGGATCCAATTACCTCCCTTTTCCTCCCCACTGTTCTCTTCCCCACTCTTTCCACCCAGCCAAACAACTATATAACCATGGGCTAATGGTAATCCTCCCATATCTTCAAAGACAAGGAAATTAGGATTCTTGCCAGGCTTTTTAGAACAAAGAAAGGCCCCACTCTCCAACCTCTGGCACTCTATAAGTCAAGTGAATTGACTGCAATCCTAACATGTTTGGCCAGCTACATTCCCCCAGGATTGTCTTAAGGAAGCTAGGAAGAGCAGAACCATAATAGAAAAGGCCCTACCTCACTCAGTAGGTCATGCAAAAGTTGGAAGGATGTAATAGCTTGAATATTTAGATCCCATCAGAGTTGGCCCTTCTCATTGAGACAATCCAGTCTTAAAGAAGGACTATCCCTTCTTCTCTGTTATTAGTAGGCAGCAGCCACCTCGCCATCCCCTTCAAAGTCAGGAAAGGCTATTATCTATCTCCTGGATTTAGTGAAGCAAAGAGAAGTTTGATTTCTTTTCAGATAAAAGAGGTGATGCAAATGAGAATTTTGTCTTGCATGGAGGAGTGACAAAGTAGGAGAATGAATCCTACTTGATTACAATCTTCCATCATTCTGATTTTATAATTACTGAATGGAATCAATCAGCTTTCAATTGTTACCTTGGTGAAAGATTAAAACATCATTACTTGTCCTACATATTTCACACTTTATCAAATTTTAATAAACTGAATGCATGAGAAATAGTTATATTATCTCTCATGATATTGGGATGCTAATGACATTTCTATTGATTTTAATACACATTTGTTGGTCAAAAAGAGTCAGATTCCAACGAGGCATGGCATCCTATAATCAACACTAACAAATGAAGGCCAATGAACACTGAAATGGCCCAAATGAAATCATTAATCAGAAATATGATAAAATAATTGTGAAAAAACTAGGGAGGTCTTATCTTCCTAATGAACATCTTTTATGGTATACTGATTCATTTATAACTCTTACACATTGGTGATTTCTCTATTAAAATATTTTTAAGTAAGTATCTGAAAAGCACTTTGAAAAGGCAACATTGGGAGAGAACTAATTTCTCAATAAAGGGGCTCATAGATACCTCCCCCAAAAGGTGAAAAAGACTCCTGAAGATCATAGAATACATACAACTCTTCCTTAAAACAATTCAAGTCTGAAAATTTCTTAGCCCAATAGTGGGAAAGACCCCACAGAGTTATCAATAACATAGAACAGAATAATAGTTAAAGGTGAAGTTTCTGTAGTTAGACACCACAGCTTCAAATAACTTTGGCTGCTTTATTTCTTTGTACCTCAGTCCCCTCATCTATAAAATGGGACATAATAATAGTACTCACTTCAGCAGGCTTGTCTCAAGATGAAATGAAATACTAGTGTATATACAGCGTATCCTCCAGTCAAACTGCATTTCCCCAGTTAAAACAGAATTAAATTTCATACATGTGAAGATCTTGCTTTGTTTCCCCCAAATTCTCTCTCAGTGTAATTTTTTTATTATATCTTATTCTCTATAGCTGGTAAATTGGACCATGCCTCCTAGGGGGTTCACCAAGTCTGGGAGGGTCTGGAAGCTGGAGTTCAGACTTGCAGGTAATAAAGAGTGAGGGGTTGACGAGGAAGCAAAAGAACAGGGTCTTAAATGCTTCACAATGTGAAACTTTCCCGCACAGTTACAGTCTCTAATAGACCTCTAAGAATCGTGATAAATGTCTTCTGTGGGATTCCATTTCTTGTAAAACCTGGAAAAGGCAATGTTTTGCTCCAAGAAAATATAGAAGATAAAATATAGATGGCCCTGGAAAGACATGCAAGTGGAGACTGGGGATCCCAGCCTTATAAGAACCAGGAAATGCAAAGAAAGAGTCACAGGAAGGGTGCTGGATGTGTCTGAGCTGAGTTCACCTGAATCTCCAAGAGACAGGAGGTAGAAGAATGGAAATGGGGGTCCTAGGTGATACCACTGGGGATTTCAAAATAAAATCAACTCTTCCAAAGCCCCATTTTCTCAATTTAAGATTCACTGGCCTTCCTTTCCATTTTGGTTTTTCAAAAACCTCACTGGGGCTTCCCTGGTGGCGCAGTGGTTGAGAGTCTGCCTGCCGATGGAGGGGACGTGGGTTCGTGCCCCGGTCTGGGAGGATCCCACGTGCCGCGGAGCGGCTGGGCCCGTGAGCCATGGCCGCCGGGCCTGCGTGTCCGGGGCCTGTGCTCCGCGGCGGGAGAGGCCACAGCAGTGAGAGGCCCGCGCACCACAAAAAAAAAAAAAAAAAAAAAAACCTCACTGACACCAATTCAACATACTATTCTTCAAATCCATTTATAATTCACCTACCACCCTTTTTAATCAGCTTTTTATTTTCCCACATCTTCCTTTAAGGTTACTTGAAATTTTTAAATAATGTGATAATGAGTTTTTGTTTTTGTTTTCATCAAAGCACTAGATCAAGACACCCCTTGTATCTGCTGTGGAAAAAAAAATTATATAGGCCACTTATGCCTTGACCACAATGTTGACAACAGTAGCAGTTATTGTTTATGGAGTGCTCACCATGAACCAGGCATCATAGTAATTGTTTTACTTGCATTAATGTGTTTAATTCTCACAACATCCCAACAAAAGTAGGCTCTGTTATTACAGATGGGGAAACGTAAATCAAGAAAGATCACTTGTCCAAAGTCATAAAGTTGGTGGTGAAACCAGGATTAGTTCATTCTTTCAGCAACTATTCACTAGTGGTAAAATACATCAAATAAGCTACACTTTTAAATCTAGATTAAAGAAAAGAGGGGTGCAGTTATATTTTTTTCAGTATATTTTTTCAGAAGGGCTATAAAAGCAAACTAAGAGCAATCACAGATAGAGAGCTTTATTTCAAAGACCTTGAAAAAAGGTGGTATTTAGTCATAACAGTAAGTCCCATCCTACATATCTTCGATGTGATTTTTAACTCTCCTTACATCAAGATATGGGGGGGGGGGGGTCTGGGTTCCTTCCCTTGAATCTGGGAGGCCTTATGACTAACAGTGGAGGTGACACTATGTATTTCCAAGACTAGTTCACAAATGGTTCACTTCTGCCTGGTTCTGTCGAGATGCTTGGTTTTGGAACCCAGCTACCACAGACCCTCATCTCAAAGGCACAAGAGAAATACCAATTCCTTCCAGAGAGCTAGCTTAACCAATTACAAAAGGCTCACTTTGATACAAGAGCCATTAGAGGCCATTGGTCCCCAGATCTCTTGGCAGCCCCCATTCAGCAAGGACGGCCACCACAGAGCCCCGCATTCTAGTAGACAGCCAGGGAGGGATTTCCCGCGCAACTTTCGGGGCCCAAGTGCTAGTGGACGACCCCCGCGGCTTTCCATTTTCCGCCCTGTATTTCCTGACATCTCGGGTCTCACGGGAGTTTCCTCGGTCTCCAGGCTGCTCCGCCCATTGTTGGGCTGCACCCCGCAAGCCTACGAGGCCTGTGCTTACCCAGCTTCAAGACCGAAGAAAGAGCCCGGAGTCAGCAACAGAGACATCAGTGGTTTAATGGATAGAGGGAATCTTACATGTCTGAAGCGAGGTCCTGGAGCAGCACCTCACCGTGTGCAGCAGACAGCAGGCAGGACATGGCGGCAGGCTTTGCTTGGGGGTGGGGGGCGGGGGGGATTTCCAGTTATAGGGGAATTGATGTCAGGTGGAGCTCATTAGTTACCAGGGAAACCAGCAGAGGGGCTCCTCCTCACCGCCCCTTTGATGAGAACAATCACCAGCTGGGGCCTGGGGCAAGTACATAGGAAGGTCAGTCCTGAGCTTAAGATATAGGTGAAGCAGGCACTGGTCAGGCAGGGGACGTACAGAGAGCAAGAGAACAGCCATCTTGAGTGGCCTGACCACACAGAGTTTAAGGGGGTCAGCAGGGTTGGTTCCTTCTGCCAGCTATGAGGAAGAACCTGTCTCAGCCCTCTCCCCGGCTTCTGGTAGTTTGCAGGCAATCTTTGGCGTTCCTTGTCTTGTAGACATATCGCCCTGACCTCTGCCTTGATGTTCACATGGTGTTCTCCTTGTGTGCATATCTCTGTGTCCAAATTTCCCCTTTTTATAAGGCCACAAGTCATATTGAATTAGGACCCACTCTAATGACCTCATTTTAACTTGATTATCCCTGTAAAACCTTATCTCCAAATAAGGTCACATTCTGAGGTTCTGGGGGTCAGGATTTCAACATATAATTTTGGAGTGGGGGAGAGGGACACAATTCAACCCATAACATCAATGAAGAAATGAAGACCTAAAATAGGTAGTTCACTCATTTTAAAAGAGCAAGACATAAATCCAGCAGACAGTGACAGTTTGCTTGATGTATATATAAAGAAATGAGCAAAACACTTCTTTTGCAATCCCAGACAAAAGCAACTCTGGCTGGGTGTTTTTATGAACCTCAAATTCAGCCCAGATTCATAAATCCTTGTAGAAAACCCAAGCCAATTTTGAAGTCTCCAACAAGTTCCAGAGGCTGAATGGATCAGACAGAATTTCACTTGGTATTTAGGATTATTGAGTCTAACCTGAAACTTAAGGCACATTCATAGAACACAAACTCCTTACAAATTGAATAGAAGCAAATATTAAGGGCTCATGAGCCACCTGGAATGCACATGCTGAATGTTGAGGTTTTCCCACCCCAATAATGGGGGGAAGGGGAAGGCCGGGCTGGCAAGGTCTCACTGTCACCAACTCTATAACAGTGTATTTGCATCTCATGTGCATTTGAATTATTTCAAATAGTGCAGATACACAAACAATAATAAAGTCTTTCTTTGTGAGCAAAATTTAAAACAATATGAATCTCCTTAAATGTAAAGATTTGTCAAAACTTGCAAACTTTCAAGATGGGCAGGCTGGGTAACTTGCACACTGTGCTTTTATTAATGCCATAGGAAGGTGTCACTTTAACTGCTTATCAGAAATACCTGCTCTCTTTGACCACCTGGCACTATTATGAATGTACATCTAAACTTCCACCAGTGGTTTCAGAAGCCATTGTGATCTCATTTTAATTTGACAGTTGTTAAGATTAAAATCTTTGGAATAACAGTGTCATCCAGGGGTTCATTTAAGTGATTGCTCTACTACTGAAAACCACACTGGAAAATCAGTAGCTTGGGACTAGAAGTTAGATGTGATAAAAAGCTATGTACGGGGGCTTCCCTGGTGGCACAGTGGTTAAGAATCCACCTGCCAATGCAGGGGACATGGGTTCAAGCCCTGGTCCAGGAAGATCCCACATGCTGCGGAGCAACTCAGCCTGTGCACCACAACTACTGAGCCTGCGCTCTAGAGCCCGCGAGCCACAACTACTGAGCCCACAAACCACAACTACTGAAGCCTGCGTGCCTAGAGCTCGTGCTCCACAACGAGAAGCCAACACAATGAGAAGCCTGCACACCGCAACGAAGACCCAACACAGCCAAAAATAAATAAATAAAACTTTTTAAAAACCTATGGAGGCAGTCAAGATACCAACCTCAATATGCCCTATTGTGAATTTAGAAGAGAGAATTGTGTAAAAGACAGAAGACCAAGAAAACAAAAAGCAGTTCAAAGCAAAACTAGGCCTCAATATGTGTCAGGGTTCACGCTTTGAAAATATATTCCCTCCAATGTATACTTATTCCTGTGGGAAAATTAGCCTTAAATTGTGAAGATTTGAATTGTGCAAGGCCTTCAGGAATATGTCTCTTGAATTAAAGGCCACCATCCTGTATTTCCTCAACAATTTTATTGAAATATAATTTATATATCATGAGATTCACTCCCCCTAAGTATACAATTCAATGATTTTTAGTAAATTTACTGAATTGTGTAACCCTCATCATAATTTAGTTTTAGAGCATTTTTATCACCCCAGTAAGACTTCTCATGCCCATTGATAATCCCCATTCTCACCTCCAGCCCCAGACAACCACTGATCTACTTTTTGCCTCCTTAGAGTTGCCTTTTCTGGACATTTCATATAAATGGAATCATCCATATGTATATAATCATACAATATGTGGTCTTTGTGTCTGGCTTCTTTCATTTAACATGATATTTTTGAGGTTTTTATCCATGTTGTAGCATGTATCAGTATTTCATTCCTCTTTGTTGCTGAATAATATTCTCTTGTATGGATCTTGTAGTTGTTTTTATTTATTTTTTTTTTTATTTATTTATTTTTGGCCATGCTGTGCAGCTTGCGGGATCTTAGTTCCCCAACCAGGGATCGAGCCCAGGCCCATGGTAGTGAAAGCTCCAAGCCGTAACCACTGGACCACCAGGGAATTCCCTTGTAGTTGTTTTTAGACTTAAGTTTAGATGTCCCAAAGGTATAGCCACCTCTTACTGTGTATGCCAGATGTGACTATGAGTATGTATGGTAGACAGTACCCAAATACAGCCACCAACAATGTCTCCCCTCCCTGTACACACTCCTTACATTGAGGGGTGGACTCTGTTTCCCCTCCTCCTCTCTCTAGAATCTGGGCTGGCCCTGTCACTTGTCCAATAGATGTAGCAGAAGTAACATCCTGGGACATCTAAGCCCAGTTAAGAGAACTGGCAGCTTCTGCTTCCTTCTCTGAGAAGCCAGGCATCATGCTGTAATGAAGTTAGGGCTCGACTTCTGGATGATGAGGCAGTACAAGGAGAGAGGCTTCCAACCACAAGAGGCCATCTCAGATGTTCCAGCCCCAGCCAAGCTCTCAGGTGAATGCAGCTGCATGAATGACTACTGTTACATCATGTGGAGCTGAGAAAACACCCAGCTTAGCCCAGGCAACCCATACAAGTAGAGACAATAAATGATTGTCGTTTTAAGCCACTCAGTTCTGGAGCCATTTTTTATACAGCGAATCTCAGTTACCTAACCTAAACATAATGATTTAACCAAACTCTTTCTCTTCCATTTTAATTCTTATTGATTTTGTTCTTTTTGAGTTTGTATAGTTGTATTGTATTCTACAGAGATTTCTAATGGGCCTTGACTTTAATATCACTTCCTGGCTATTTGTGGTACATTGAACCTGCTTCCTGATATTCAGGTGCTGAAATACTGAGACAAAAATTTTTAAATGCTCTGAAGAGAACCACCTGGAGAGCTTTATAAAAATGAATTCACCAGGGCTTCCCTGGTGGCGCAGTGGTTAAGAATCCGCCTGCCAATGCAGGGGACACAGGTTTGAGCCCTGGGCCGGGAGGGTCACACATGTCGCGGAGCAACTAAGCCCGTGCACCACAACTGCTAAGCCTGCGCTCTGGAGCCCGTGAGCCACAACTACTGAAACCCACACGCCTAGAGCCCGTGCTCCGCAACAAGAGAAGCCACGGCAATGAGAAGCCCAGGCACCGCAACGAAGGGTAGCCCCCGCTCACCACAACTAGAGAAAGCCCGAGAGCAGCAACGAACACCCAATGCCGCCAAAAATAAAATAAATAAATAGATCTATTTTTGTTTTGTTTTGTTTTGTTTTGCTGTACGCGGGCCTCTCACTGTTGTGGTCTCTCCCGTTGCGGAGCACAGGCCCCGGACGCGCAGGCTCAGTGGCCATGGCTCACGGGCCCAGCCGCTCCGCAGGATGTGGGATCCTCCCGGACCAGGGCACAAACCCCAACCGCTGCGCCACCAGGAAAGCCCTCATTGTAGTTTTGATTTGCATTTCTCTAATGATTAGTGACGACAAGACAAGTATTATTCTCTGTTCTGCAACTTTTTTTCTGTGTATGAATGGAAGAGAGTTATACCTTTAAAGGTCAGAGCCTTGAGAATGGGTTATCCTGTATATTTTAGGCTATAGGCAACATTCTTAACTTGTAGCAAAAGCAATAGAATACAAAGGTTAAAGTAAAAGAAACAGAACCAATGTGGAGTCAGATCTGTTCTTCCCTATTACATGGCCACAGTGACTGCCTAAGGAATGGACATGTGATGCAATCAGAGCCAGTGAGACACAATGTCTAGACGTTTACTGGGACTGTGAGAAAGAGAAACTCTCTTTTGGCCACCTGGATTTAGACTGAGAGTATAAGCTTAGAGCTGTTAACAGCCATCTTGCCACCTCACAGGGAAACCCCATCTGAGAAGCAAACAACATATTAGAGAAAAAGAACTGGGAACTGTCAAGAGAAATTGGACCCTTGACATTGGATGTCATCAACTGAACATTGGTATGTTGGTATACCAATGTTGGTAAATTGGATGTTATCAACTGAACATCTCTTTCAAGACACACTAAAAGCTAGTTCCTGTTTTGGACTTCTCTTTCTTTTTTTTTTAATTAATTTTTATTGGAGTATAGTTGCTTTACTGGACTTTTCAATTCTGTGAGCCAAAACACACTCACACACACACACACACACGCACACACATAAAGACATACCTTTTACTGTTTAAGCCAGTTTAAGTTGGATTTTCTGTCACTTACAACACATCCTTCTTTTTTCTTAATTTATGTATTTATTTATTTATTTTTGGCTACATTGGGTCTTCATTGCTGCACACGGGCTTTCTCTAGTTGTGGCGAGCGGGGGCTACTCTTCGCTGTGGTGTGTGGGTTTCTCATTGCGGTGGCTTCTCTTCTTGCAGAGCAGGGCTCTCGGAGCGTGGTCTTCAGTAGTTGTGGCATGCAGGCTCAGTAATTGTGGCTCACGGGCTCAGTTGCTCCATGGCATGTGAGATCTTCCTGGACCAGGGCTCAAACCCATGACCCCTGTGTTGGCAGGCAGATTCTTAACCACTGCGCCACCAGGGAAGTTCCTAATACATCTTTCTTAGAAGTATGTTTTTCACCAATGAAAGGAGGATAATACTGTTACTGGGCTTTGGTGGGGTCTGAGTATTTTGGAAAGCATAAAGCCTATTCACCTATAAAGTATTATTCCTAATTCCTCTTTTCTGCTCCTGCTTGAGTTCCTCGCATACTAATACTTTTGAACATAAAACATAATGCTATACCAAAAGAACATTTTCATTACCAAATATGCCTGTTCTCTGTTCAGGGACTTCTGATCCCATCTGTTCCACAGAATTTTTCATATCATAGAATTCTTTGAAACCAGATGAGCAAAGTTCTGTTTCAATGAACCGTTTGTTCCCTAGGCCATGAAAATAGCTTCTGCAAATAAGATCCTATGTTAAAAATGATGTTTCTGAAAACATTTTACCTGTGATATATGCCAACATGCTTTGGAAATGAAATTGCCTAGTAAATTTGTTGCTGATGTTTAGTAAATTTTCATTACTGCTAATTAGTTAAAGTCTAAGTTCTTTCTGGTTTCTTGATCTTGGGACGTGCTGCTCAAAAAAGACACAGCCATGTGGGAAACTGACAATGAAAGCCCTTTGGTCTTTATTCAAACGGCAGAAGATTTTCTTTTCAATAATCAACTGCTCATTTTACTTTTGTACTTCTCTTTTTCCCTCATTTCTGCTTCTCTTTTTTTTCCATGACTCTTAATCCAGCTTTGAAATTTGATTCTTTGATTTGATCCATCTGCAATATTTATTCCTCAAAGCTATCATCAATGCCTTTGCAGAAATTCATCTGATGCCTGTGAACATTAGAAGACAGAGAGATATTAGAAGACAAGGAGATATTAGATGACAGGGAGATTTTAAAAATTAGCAAATAGAAACAATATTTTGGTATGTGAATTCTATCTCAATAAAGCTGTTTATTAAAAAGGAAAAAAATAAAAAGCAATGAGTTAATACTGACCCTGTCCCCCAAAGAACCAATACACGATCACATACTGCTTCTCCCCAGAAGAAAACTGTGTCTGGGGTTCACCAGCATGAAGGATGGTGACATTCTTCTCTTGGTATCCAAAAAAAACCCAGCAAACCCTCCTTCAAGTGTTACCAGTGAGGCATGTGGACTCACAGTGAGTGGATTGAAATGATAAAGGCATTTTATCTACCAGGATTTAAATGTGCCCTTTAAAGACTAAAATCAATTCCAGTGTCCTTCTTTATACTCTGGTGGTACCCGTATATATACAGCAAACCAGCCATTAGGAAAGAAGCTTTGCATCTTTTCCACATAATCCAAAATGATGGCAAATTATGATGTGGTAATTAAATCAAAACCTTACATAACAAAAAAAAATCTTTATGGACTGGATATATTCAAAGCTACCTTCTTTTTAATTTTATTTTCCATTTTTTCTGTTTTATCCCACTTTGCCAATATTCTCTCCTTGTAATTCATTCTCTAGCTAGGCTGAACTTACTGCTACTTAGAATGGCAGATATGACAGTAAAAAGATGATGTCACCCTTTAGCCAAATTGCACTATTATTACAGAATCCCTTATACTCTCAGTCATTTATCTCTGTCAACATGCTGCACGGGAAGGTTTTCCAGGGCAGATGTGAGCTCCCTCGGCAACAAAAGTGGTGGAGAGTGCACATTCATTTTAAAATCCTGAGACGTAGAATTTAGTAAATCTTGAGATTTGGGAAATATATTATGAAAAGGAGACATCTAATGGCCTTAAATCTGTCCTGATTGAAAACCTCACAGAATCTTGAGTTTGAAACAATCCCCCAATTTTTTCTCCTTACAGAAATATTTTCATCTAAAAGCATGTTTTGACCCATGAAAATATTGTGCAGACTAGTCTCTTTTGCAAATATATGCATAGATGCTAAGACATGATTTTACGTTTTAGTTGCCATTTGATTAGGAGTTGGGCAAAAATTAGTAAAGGATAACTATGCAAGTTTCCATCAAGTGCACAAAAACAGCTCAAGATCAAATGCAGGCATTAGAGATAAAGGAAGGACTTTTTGAAGAGGAAAGAAAGCAATCAGAGAAACGGTATAAACAGAAAAAACAACCCAGGAAATGAGAGTGAAAAGAGAACCCAGAATACATTGGATTCATTTGAGAGATACTTTCCCCCATATCTGCTCTTCCT
Source organism: Mesoplodon densirostris (assembly GCF_025265405.1). Classification (NCBI taxonomy): domain Eukaryota; kingdom Metazoa; phylum Chordata; class Mammalia; order Artiodactyla; family Ziphiidae; genus Mesoplodon; species Mesoplodon densirostris. The sequence goes on from NC_082663.1 coordinate 56,811,976, forward strand.
CTTTTCTTCCCCAATTCTTTGGAGTGGTAGGTAACTTTTTAAAATACATTTTCTGTTTCCTCTTATCTTATTAAAATATAATACACACACACACAGCAAAAATTCCAATAGTATCAATACAAAAAGGGATACAAGGAATGGGAACTCTCTCTCCCATTCCTGACCCCAGCTCCCTAGTATCTGCCTCTCTGTCACCTCAAGAAAGCAAGTACTGTTACCCGCTTCCTGAATCTCTTTATTTGTGTGTGTACCATGGACCCCTTAGCTCTCTGCAGAAGACTATGCATGCCCTTCTCAGAATAATGTTTGAAAGCAGGTAAAATGAAGTACAGAGGATTACAAAGGAAACCAATTACACTGAAATATGATTCTACCCAGGAAGGCCTTAGGGTTCCCTGGGCTCTAGGATAAGAGCCTCTGCTCTAACGGTTCTTGTGCATGTGCAATCATGTATATGTCTGTATCTATCCTTTCCCACAAATGGCATCGGGCCTTCTGCATTGGGTGCTGCTGGAGCTCTGCCCAGATCCCCTGTCCAGCCAGTGCATCCATCTTCCGGCTGCTGTGAGTGTTGGCGGTTAATGGTTCATAGCTGCCCCCTTCTACAGGGAATCGTCCTCCCCATGCCCACACTGTGGCATGCCCAGCCAACACCAGGATACCAATGGTTGGCTGACTCCTAGTGCAATTCAAGCTCCAGAGCTCCACGTGGGATCAGGCTAAAGATGATATCCATTAAGACCATCCCCTTAGGGCTTTCCTGGTGGCGCAGTGGTTAAGAATCCGCCTGCCAATGCAGGAGACACGGGTTCGAGCCCTGGTCCGGGAAGATCCCACGTGCCACAGAGCAACTAAGCCCGTGCGCCACAACTACTGAGCCTGCGCTCTAGAGCCCACGAGCCACAACTACTGAGCCCATGTGCCACAACTGCTGAAGCCCGCTTGCCTAGAGCCCGTGCTCCACAACGAGAAGCCACCACAATAAGAAGCCTGAGCACCGCAACGAAAAGTAGCTCCTGCTCGCCGCAACTAGAGAAACCGTGCACAGCAACAAAGACCCAATGCAGCCAAAAATAAACTTATTTATTTGTTTGCTTGTTTGTTTGTTTTAAAAAAGACCATCCCCTTAGCTTTTTCCCCTGCACCACCCCATCCCTCATGCCCCTGGGAGCAATCCCCCCTAAAAGCCCAGGAACCCCTGTCTCACTCTCTGCTTTCAGAAATCCTGACTCAGGGCACTCACTCACCATCCCTTACCTTGACTTTTCTATTTATCGATTTTTTGCTTTTTTTTAATGTATATATATATATTTATTTGTTTATTTGGCTGTGCACTCGGGATCTTCCTTGCAGTGTGTGGAATCTAGTTCCCTGACCAGGGATCAAACCCGGGCCCCCTGCATTGGGAGCATGAAGTCTTAACCACTGGACAACCAGGGAAGTCTCATATGGACTTTTTTTTCCATATCGATTTTTTTGAAAGACATTCCATATCTGTATACATGGGTCTGTATACATGGATTCTTTTAACAGCCACATACTAGTCCATTCAATGGATTTACAATAATTAATTTAGCATATTTCCAGCACAGTCATTTCCAATAGTTCCTCTCCGAGAACTTACAAATCTAATTTTTACATGTTTAAATGTAGTTACTGACTTACCACATTTTAAGCACAAACGGTCCACGACTTAGGATTTTTCAACTTTACGATGGTGAGCAAGAGATACACCATTCAGTAGAAACTGTATTGGGAGTTTTGAATTTTGATCTTTTCCGGGGCTAGAGATATATGGCCCGATGCTCTCTAGCGATGCTGGGCAGTGGCAGCAAGCTCAGTGCCCAGTCAGCCCCTGATCACAATCAATACACTTACAACCATACTGTACCCATAAACCCATTCTGTTTTTCACTTTCAGTGCAGTATTCAATAAATTACATGAGATATTTAACACTTTATTATAAGAGAGATTAGAAGATTTTGCCCGACTACAGGCTAATGTTAAGTGTTCTGAGCACCTTTGAGGTAGGCTAGGCTAAGCTGTGCTGTTGAAAATGTATTTCCAACAAACGATATTTTCAACACAACCCCATTGTAAGTTGAGGAAGATCCGTATCTAATTAGTTGTTGAGGAGTCTTTCTTCGACTTCATTAGCCACAGAACTTTAGAGCCTTGCTATCTTTTTGGAAGAAAGCTTTATTCTCAAAGCAATTTATATTTCAATTTGACAAACTGTAGAGACTCCGTTAGCTCCTAACCCTTGCATCTCTCAACCCCACCCCACCCCCACCCCACCCCCACCCCACAGCACCAGCCTCTAGCACCAGATCAAGGAACACTCTCCGTTCTAAACAGGAGAAAGAAAGAGGCCTCACAGGCCTTTCCCGGTGGCGCAGTGGTTGAGAGTCCGCCTGCCGAAGTAGGGGACATGGGTTCTTGCCCCGGTCCGGGAAGATCCCATACGCCGCGAAGCAGGTAGGTCCGTGAGCCATGGCCGCTGAGCCTGTGCGTCCGGAGTCTGCACGCCGCAGCAGGAAAACCCACAACAGTGAGAGGCCCGCGTACCACAAAAAAGAAAAAAAAAAGAGGACTAGATAAGTAAATTATAGCACAGCCATTCAACAGAATACTTGCAGCCACTAAAAAGGAGATAGCTCTATGTGCACTGATAAGGATTAATATCCAAAATTTATTAGATTTTTTAATAAATTAAAACAAAATTTTTTTTTACAATTCTTTGCATTGGGTTTGTTGGATAACACCATATTGAATATCTTTAATCCCAGAATCTACTTATTCTTTTTTAATTGAAATATAGTTGCTGTACAATATTATACAAGTCACAGGTGTACAATATAGTGATTCACAATTTTTAAAGGTTATACTCCATTTATAGTTATTATAAAATATTGGCTATATTCCCCATGTTGTACAATATATCCTTGTCACTTACTTTATACCCAATAGTTTGTACCTCTTACTCCCCTACCCCCATGTTGCCCTTCCCCTTCAAATTTTTTAAAATGCAAGGTGGAGAGCAGGGCAGAATATAATTCCATTTTTTGTAAAAATTATATATATAATTAATATTTACACATATATATATTTGCTTATCCAGGCATAGCACATATCTGATGGACACAAATGAGACTGGGGAGGGAAACTAGATGGCTGGGGGACAGGAGCATGAGGGAAACCTTTTTTCACCGTATGCCCTTTTGTGCCCTTTGAATTTTATACCATGTGCTTTACCAATAAAGAACAAATAAATGCAATTTAACTTTTTTTAATGCATATACTTTTTTAGTAGTGTTCTGGATCACCAAGTATAAACAGGAAAATAAAGCAGGGCTCTGGACAGCAGACCTAGCTATTTCCAAAGTCCCCTCCCGTGCCCAGGGACTGCATGGTGTCCATCAAAGAGCATCACAGAGGGAATCAGGAGACTTGGCTTCAAGTCCAGCCTCTGTTATCAACTCTCTGTGCTGCCCTGGACCAGTCACCTCATCTCTCTGATCATCCCTTTCCTCTTTGGTAAAATGGAGGCACTGGTACTTTTGAGCTATGTGATATAAAATAATGTTATTGTGGGGGCTTCTCTGGTGGCGCAGTGGTTGAGAGTCCGCCTGCCGATGCAGGGGACACGAGTTCGTGCCCCCGTCCGGGAATATCCCACATGCCACGGAGTGGCTGGGCCCGTGAGCCATGGCCGCTGAGCCTGCGCGTCTGGAGCCTGTGCTCTGCGATGGGAGAGGCCACAGCAGTGAGAGGCCCGTGTACCGCAAATAAAAAAAAAAAAAAAAAAAAAAAAAAAGTTATTGTTATTGGGGAAATCTATTAATGTCTCTGGGTCTCTTTCCTAATCTGCAAAATCAGAAAGTTGGATAAAATGAGACTTTAACTCTCAAATACATTATTCTGTTAATAAACAAAGCTGTCATTTACAAGAATTCAGGCAGGGTCACGAGCCTGGCAAACAAATGAGGATCTCTTTTTGCTTATCTCAAGAGAGTGACCTTCCAAAAAGAAAATAAGATATATGTTTACACTTAGAGATCCAGGAGGTGGGAAAGGGCTGCCTTCTTCCAAGGATACCACCTCTTCTTTCCTTGGCCCAGATAACCCAGTGGTTGTCAGCCAGGCAACTTCATTTTTTTTTTTTTTTAAGCTGCCACTGGATACAGAACAAGCTCTGTTGGAAAAAAAAAAAAAATTAGGAAATGTCACTCACAAAGAGGGATGGATACATTAACAATGTCAAATACTAGACTCATGAGGGCTGACAAAGAAATGGAGGGGCCATGCAGGGAGGGCCCCCTGCCCCATCCTGATTTCTGGCCTTTGCTAAGAGCTATCATTTGTATTGTTTCAGGAACTCCAAGGAGATGACAGGGTGGTGATAAGGAAGAGCAGCTTTGCAGTATCCTCCTATTTCTGAGAATTTCTGGTTATTGTTAAACAAAAGTTTGGAGAAGTTAAACTGAGAGGAAATAACACACGTGTTGAGTTATAAGGTGGCAAATGTTGTGAAATCCGTCTTCAGAAAAGTTCAGCTGGACGAGAGTGTGCTGATGTGATAAGAAGCAGAGCTCCCGACACCATCTCAGCTGGTGGAAGACTCTTCCTTTCCCTCCTCATTTCCGTGGGCTCGGGATAACCACCCAGCCACTCTGAAAAGAATGTTGCAAAGGCTCTTCATGTCCCTGGCTTCAAAGAACGTTTTACTCCTGAATAAACCATGTTTGTCCTCTCAATCTTAGAACGAAGGCAGCCAATCCAATCTCAGACATTTTAACAAATCACAGACTCTCCCTGGACATGCAGAGAGCATGGTGGGGATACACATCCAAAAATGATGGGCTGAGACATGAGAGAAGGGATGTGGGCCTTAAAGCTGCAGAGGAAAAAGAGGGTGGGATTTCAAATGTGAATTAAAGGATTACACTTTCTCTATGAGAGGTGGGAGGAAATAGTTATTATCTAAATGATGCAGGACATAAGGGTTTGCTAAAAAATTTTGGTGGACTATGGGACAAGCAGAAATAGGATGGAACAAATGAACCGATCTATGAAACAGAAACAGACTCACAGACATAGAGAATGGACTTGTGGTTGCCAAGGGGGAGGGTGTAGGGGAGGGATGGACTGGGAGTTGAGGTTAGTAGATGCAAAAACTCTTACATATAGAATGGATAAACAGCAAGGTCCTACTGTATAGCACAGGGAACTATATTCAATATCCTGGGATAAACCATAATGGAAAAGAATATATAAAAGAATGTATATGTGTGTATAACTGAGTCACATTGGTGTACAGCAGATATTAACACAATATTGTAAATCAGCTATACTTCTGAGAATCCCCTGATGGTCCAGTGGTTAGGACTCAGCACTCTCACTGCTGTGGCCCAGGTTCAATCCCTGGTTGGGATCACACAAGCTACACTGCACAACCAAATTTTAAAAAAAACAAAAAACTATATTTCAATAAAAAATAATTAAATAATTTTCTAAAAAAATTTTTTAAAAAGAGATCAGCAAGCAAGGAGGAAGGGGGACTTCCCTGGTGGTGCAGTCGTTAAGAATCCTCCTGCCAGTGCAGGGACACAGGTTCGAGTCCTGGTCCAGGAAGATCCCACATGCTGCAGAGCAACTAAGCCCATGCACCACAACTACTGAGCCCGCGTGCTACAACTACTGAAGCCCACATGCCTAGAGCCCGTGCTCCACAACAAGGGAAGCCACCGCAATGAAAAGCCCACGCTCTGCAATGAAGAGTAGCCCCTGCTTGCTGCAACTAGAGAAAGCCCAAGCGCAGCAATGGAGACCCAATGGAGCCAAAAATAAATAAATGAAATTGAATTAAATTAAAAAGAGAAAAGGAAGGGTGGGAGGGAAGGATGGAAGGAAAGAAGAAGATAGGTATATACCTATGCTCAGAAAATGTACTAGGTAGAAATATATCAATTTATTAATAACAGGGAGTGAAACTATGGGAGATTTTTTCTACTTATGGATTATCTGTGGGTTTTTTTTTTTTGTTTTTTTGGGGTTTTTTTTTTTTTTGCGGTACACGGGCCTCTCACTGTTGTGGCCTCTCCCATTGCGGAGCACAGGCTCCGGACGCGCAGGCTCAGCGGCCATGGCTCACGGGCCTAGCCGCTCCGCGGCATGTGGGATCTTCCCGGACCAGGGCACGAACCCATGTCCCCTGCATCAGCAGGCGGACTCTCAACCACTGCACCACCAGGGAAGCCCTATCTGTGTTTTTTACAGTGACCATACGTTAGTTTCTGTTCATTTGTAGGTAATGATATCACGCAAATGAGAACTATTTATTTCTGGTGAACCAATTATATTTACAAGTACTTTAAATAATTTTCACGGAGTTTAAAAAAAAAAGAAAGGAAGAGGGGCTTCCATGGTGGCGCAGTGGTTGAGAATCCGCCTGCCAATGCAGGGGACACGGGTTCGAGCCCTGGTCTGGGAAGATCCCACATGCCACGGAGCAACTGGGCCCGTGAGCCACAATTACTGAGCCTGCGCGTCTGGAGACTGTGCTCCGCAACAAGAGAGGCCGCGATAGTGAGAGGCCCGCACATGGCGATGAAGAGTGGCCCCCACTTGCCACAACTAGAGAAAGCCCTCACACAGAAACGAAGACCCAACACAGCCATAAATAAAATAAATAAATTTAAAAAAAAAAAAAAAAAGCAACGTCTGACGATGAGAACTGAAAATTTAAAAAAAAAAAAAAGAAAGGAAGAAAGAAATAGGATGGAAAAGAGAAAAGAAATCAGAGTTTGGAGCAGAGAAAGGTTTGTTGCAAAGGCCAAGCAAGGAGAACAGGTGGCTGTGGATTTGTCATTTAGCTGATGTATTACAATGAGGCTCAAGGTCTATGGGAAGTGGAATCTTCCACTCTCTTGGGTCTAGTTGGTTCTAACCAGTTTTTATAATATCCTCAACAGCTGTGTCATTCTTTTAATGATTATGCCCTGCCCTCTTCTTTTCTGTCTCATAGGGGAGCCATAAGAGACAGTAGCAGTAGAGCTGCCACAATCCCCAAAGGGATAATGGGAAGGAGAGCTTGCCTGAAGCTAGAAATGTTACCAAACTCAGGTTCAGCTGCTCAACACTTGAAAGCCAAGTGTTGGTTGGAAAGAAAAGGAAAGGACACTTTATTGAGGAGGCCAGCAACCTGTAGAGAAGGTGAATTCATGTCCAAAAACCAACTCAGAAGATTCTGCTTGACCAAGAAAGTTTTGTAAAGGGAGAAAGGGAAGTAAATCATTTGGGGAGGGGTCAGAGTCTTCCACTGTGTGCAGACTTTCTTCTGATTGGTTGGTGGTGAGGTAATAGGGCGGTGTTCCAGGAATCTTGTGCTCAGCGTGAAGTTGCCATCCTCCACCTGGGTGAGGCCTTAGTTCCTGCAGACCTCAAAGGTATTGTTTATGTATCTTCTTTGAGGAAGAACTAGAATGCTGCCCCAAGGCTGCACTATTGTTTTTTGACTATTCCTTCTTTGTTTCTGCATTCCCTTCCCTGATAAGCAAGTTTGAATCACCCTTTGGAACTCAAGGAAGGTCAAGAAAGGTGAATGAAGCCTATTTCCTACAAAGAAGAAACAGGAGGACATGGAAAGGATTTGTACCCAGGAGGGCCCCACAAGGTCCTGCTCCATTTCAGAAAGAGAGAGAGTTGTACAGAGCGGGCCACCTAGACAAGAGCTGAGGGACACAGTGGCCTCTGGCAAACTCACGGGAAGAAAGTGAATGCCCTGACCCCATGTACCTCTCTCCTTCCCTCCCATCTCCTGAAGAAAGCCAGAAAACATAGCCGTCTTTGATGTAATCCATGCAGGACAACCTCACAGGGCAGGGACCAGTATGGAGAAAGGTGGAAAATAGATCTAAAGGGGCACAATGAAGAAATTCAACCCCCCTTTGCCCAGCCAAACCACTTCAGATTCTATCCCATGTGTTGGAAAGGCAGATAATTTAAGAAAAAGCTATAAGGAATTTTGAAACCTGTTTCTTTCTTCCTGAATGTGAGTTTAAATCATGAGTTGCTAAGGCAAAATCTCCACTCTAAACCCTACAAAGCATAGATTACAATAATGCCAACCCAATAAAAAGCCATTTAATAAAGACCAGAAATGTTGAATAACTCAGTTCTTTGTAAACACAAGTGCCCTACTATAAACTTTCAAATGTTACAGATGACCTTTTGAGATTATACAGGAGTTATAAGAACAAGACAAGTAAAGGAATGATAATAGGGGCAGATACATAGTTCATGGAACATTTCTTCTATTTTCCATCTCTGACAAGGAGAAAGATTATTGGACAAAAAAAATAGTAGAACAAGCATTCAGATGAGAGACCTAAAAATCCAAACTGGTAGAGAGATTCTAAGACAGCACCTGGATTCACTGCCGCAGTGTAAACCTTCTGGTCCTGACAAACTACATCCCAGCCTACTACTGGAAGAACTTGGTGATAAAATGAGCTACTGTTATCTTAGAAACCGGGTCAGGGATGGATGACACAATTCTCAGACAGGTTATCAAACACAATTCTGAACACAGAGAGAGGAGTGGAGAGCACTTAAACATGCCTAGGAGTCAGGAAGGACAAGTCAAGATTTAATAAGTTCACAGCACTTCCTTTCTTATCCATACTCTGCCAGATTAGTAAATCAGAGAAAGCTGTCGACACTCTGCTTCATCATTTGAGCTCAGCATTTGACAGAGACCCTCACCTTGTGAACAAGATGGAGGAATGTGGCCCAGAGATCACAAAGACAGATGCTAATTATGAATCAGTATCAGCCCAGAGTCTGCGGTGCCACGGAATTCTGTCTTCAGCCTTGACCTGCTCATTGAGTAATAGCTGAGTGTACAGCTAACTTGCTTTTCTTCTTCTTCGACAGCTGGAGAGGTAGCCAAACATCTTGAATGGAAGAGTGTGGACCCAAAGCCTATAACAAACCAAATTTAACAATAAAAATCTTAATTGGAATAAATGCAAAACCCTACACTTACATTTTTTTTTTTCTTTTTGCGGTATGCAGGCCTCTCACTGCTGTGGCCTCTCCCGCCGCGGAATGCAGGCTCCGGACGCGCAGGCCCAGCGGCCATGGCTCACGGGCCCAGCCGCTCCGCGGCATATGGGATCCTCCCAGACCGGGGCACGAACCCGCATCCCCTGCATCGGCAGGCGGACTCCCAACCACCGCGCCACCAGGGAGGCCCTACACTTACATTTTTTGATGCATAAGAACAGAATCAGAAAAACATGACTAGGCTTCCAATTAAACACGGTGGGTTTTACTTCTTGCTTTTATTTCTCCTCTCTTCCAGAAGCTACCAAAATGACAATAGATAATTTATAATAAAATTAAAAATCACAAAAACAAAGAGAATTAGAGAGGAGAAATAGAGAAGAGGAGATGTAAGCAATAATTTGAAAGATGGAAAGCCAATAGTAACTGATTTGGCAAAACCCACCACCAAAGTGCTTGCCAAGAGGGATGCCAGTGAGAATGAAGCCAGCTCATCTCTAAGAACCCTGGAAAGGCCTAGGACCAGGAGGCCCAGTACTGCAGAAGGGAGTGGTAAAGCCCAGAGTGGGAAGTAGAAGTATGTGAACACATGAATAGAATGAGCTGCTTCATGAGAGTGTGTTTCCATTCTCTGAAGAGGTTCAAGCAGAATTTAGACAACCACTAATCAAATATATTGTAAAAGTGGGAACTCCCTGGAAGTCCAGTGGTTAGGACTCTGCGCTCTCACTGTCAAGGGCCTGGGTTCAATCCCTGGTTGGGGAACTAAGATCCCCCAAGCTGCACTGCGTGGCCAAAAAATATATATATTCTTTCTTTTTTTCTTTTTCTTTTTTTTTTTTTTTTGATTCAAGCTTTGGGTAGAACTTGCCTCCAATGACCTTTAAGTCCCATCACCTCTGAAATCCTGTGATTCTAATCCCGTGTAAACAGGATTCCGACAGATTTTGGTAACTTCTGCATGTAGTTCCTGTAAGAATCCTACAGGTGGCACTGTGGCATAAAATGAGACAGCAATGGCTGCTACCCGATTCTCCTGGGCTTATACTATTGTCTACGGTAACAAGTAATAACTAGAGGGTTTCTGAATTTTAAAAAATCAGAAACCTGAACTAATAGGTTCAGAACACCTAGGTACAATAGTTCTAGTGACGCATGAGCCTTTGTGTGCATTCGTTTGTCACCCTTCTCAGCTCCGGCCTTCTGCCTTATTCATATCTCAGCGGTGACAATTCTCTTCACCATATTTGTCATTCTAGGACAGCAAAACAAGCCATACGCCAAAGCAACTGCTACTTCTCATCCCAAGTGTCCTGCCCCATTATGTGTACCCTTTACCTCAGGGTTCCTGGGAGTGTGGGGCTCTACAAGCTTTATCTCCCTTGATTTAAAAAATAAGAAAAACAGAACAAAAACCTTATTTTTTTCAGTACAAGTTTAGGCCAGTATCTCAGATATGATTGTCTCTGATCCTCTTCCAATTTCCACAGCTAAAGATTTATGTTCTGCTTCTTAAAAGCTAATTACTTAATATCTAGCTCTTCCTGACAAATTTTGTCACTCGTCAAAACTACAAAGTTTGAAAAAGCGAGGGGGAGCAGGGTGGGGGAGGAACAGAGAATTCTCCAGCATCCTGGAGCAGCCTGGCAGGGCTGGCAGTTAGAGGCGGGAGTCCTGACAGCCAACTGCAACTGTGAAAGGAGCGCGGAGGTGGAGAAGGACCACTTCATGGACCAGGAGGCGATGGATTGAGACTTCCGGGTAAGATGGCGGAAGAGTAAGACGCGGAGATCACCTTCCTCCCCACAGATACACCAGAAATACAGCTACACGTGCAACAACTCCTACAGAACACCTACTGAACGCTCGCAGAAGACCCCAGACCTCCCAAAAGGCAAGAAACTCCCCACATACCTGGGTAGGGCAAAGCAGAGAGATTCCCGCACAGAGGAGCGGTGCCGAGCGGCACTCACCAGCCCGAGAGGCTTGTCTGCTCCCCCGCCAGGGCGAGCGGCGCTGGAGCTGAGGCTCGGGCTTCGGTCAGAGCGCAGGGAGAGGACTGGGACTGGCGGCGAGAACTCAGCCTGAAGGGGGCTAATGTGCCACAGCTAGCCGGGAGGGAGTCCGGGAAAACTCTGGAGCTGCCGAAGAGGCAGGAGACTTTTTCTTCCCTCTTGGTTTCCTGGTGCGCGAGGAGAGGGGATTAAGAGCGCCGCGTAAAGGAGCTCCAGAGACGGGCGCGAGTCGCGGCTGAAAGCGCGGAGCCCAGAGACGGGCGTGGGACGCTGGGGCTGCTGCTGCCGCCGCCAAGAAGCCTGTGTGCGAGCGCAGGACACTGTCCACACCGCCCTTCCGGGAGCCTGTGCAGCCTGCCACTGCCGGGGTCCCGGGATCCAGGGGCGGCTTCCCTGGGAGAACGCACGGCGCGCCTCGGGCTGGTGCAACGTCACGCCGACCTCTGCCGCTGCAGGCTCGCCCCGCACTCCGTGCCCCTCCCTCCCGCCCGGCCTGAGTGAGCCAGAGTCCCCGAAGAGGCTGCTCCTTTAACCCTGTCCTGTCTGAGCGAAGAACAGACGCCCTCCGGCGACCTACACGCAGAGGCGGGGCCAAATCCAAAGCTGAGACCCAGGAGCTGTGAGAACAAAGAAGAGAAAGGGAAACCTCTCCCAGCAGCCTCAGAAGCAGCGGATTAAAGCTCCACAATCAACTTCATGTACCCTGCATCTGTGGAATACATGAATAGACAACAAATCATCCCAAATTGAGGAGCCAGGAGTCAGTGCTGTGCCTCTGAGGTGGGAGAGCGAACTTCAGAACACTGGTCCACAAGAGACCTCCCAGCTCCACATAATATCAAACGGCGAAAATCTTCCAGAGATCTCCATCTCAACACCAGCACCCAGCTTCACTCAACGACCAGCAAGCTACAGTGCTGGACACCCTATGCCAAACAACTAGCAAGACAGGAACACAACACCACCCATTAGCAGAGAGGCTGCCTCAAATCATAAAAAGTCCGCAAACACCCCAAAACACACCACCAGACGTGGACCTGCCCACAAGAAAGACAAGATCCAGCCTCATCCACCAGAACGCAGGCAGTAGTCCCCTCCACCAAGAAGCCTACACAACCCACTAAACCAACCTTAGCCACTGGGGACAGACACCAAAAACAACGGGAACTACGAACCTGCAGCCTGCAAAGAGGAGACCCCAAACACAGTAACATAAGCAAAATGAGAAGACAGAAAAACACACAGCAGGAGAAGGAGCAAGATAAAAACCCAACAGACCTAACAAATGAAGAGGTAATAGGCAGTCTATCTGAAAAAGAATTCAGAATAATGATGGTAAAGATGATCCAAAATCTTGGAAATAGAATAGACAAAATGCAAGAAACAGTTAACAAGGACCTAGAAGAACTAAAGACGAATCAAGCATCGATTAAAAACACAATAAATGAAATAAAAAATACTCTAGATGGGATCAATAGCAGAATAACTGAGGCAGAAGAACGGATAAGTGAGGTGGAAGATAAAATAGTGGAAATAACTGCTGCACAGCAAAATAAAGAAAAAAGAATGAAAAGAACAGAGGACAGTCTCAGAGACCTCTGGGACAACATTAAACGCACCAACATTCGAATTATAGGGGTTCCAGAAGAAGAAGAGAAAAAGAAAGGGACTGAGAAAATATTTGAAGAGATTATAGTTGAAAACTTCCCTAATATGGGAAAGGAAATAGTTAATCAAGTCCAGGAGGCACAGAGAGTCCCATACAGAATAAATCCAAGGAGAAATACACCAAGACACATATTAATCAAACTGTCAAAAATTAAACACAAAGAAATCATATTAAAAGCAGCAAGGCAAAAACAACAAATAACACACAAGGGAATCCCCATCAGGATAACAGCTGATCTCTCAGCAGAAACTCTACAAGCCAGAAGGGAGTGGCAGGACATACTTAAAGTGATGAAGGAGAAAAACCTGCAACCAAGATTACTCTACCCAGCAAGGATCTCATTCAGATTTGATGGAGAAATTAAAACCTTTACAGACAAGCAAAAGCTGAGAGAGTTCAGCACCACCAAACCAGCTTTACAACAAATGCTAAAGGAACTTCTCTAGGCAAGAAACACAACAGAAGGAAAAGAACTACAATAACGAACCCAAAACAATTAAGAAAATGGGAATAGGAACATACATATCAATAATTACCTTAAATGTAAATGGACTAAATGCTCCCACCAAAAGACACAGACTGGCTGAATGGATACAAAAACAAGACCCATATATATGCTGTCTACAAGAGACCCACTTCAGACCTAGAGATACATACAGACTGAAAGTAAGGGGATGGAAAAAGATATTCCATGCAAATGGAAACCAAAAGAAAGCTGGAGTAGCAATTCTCATATCAGACAAAATAGACTTTAAAATAAAGACTACTAGAAGAGACAAAGAAGGACACTACATAATGATCAAGGGATCAATCCAAGAAGAAGATATAACAATTGTAAATATTTATGCACCAAACATAGGAGCACCTCAATACATAAGGGAAATATTAACAGCCATAAAAGGAGAAATCGACAGTAACACAATCATAGTAGGGGACTTTAACACCCCACTTTCACCAATGGACAGGTCATCCAAAATGAAAATAAATAAGGAAACACAAGCTTTAAATGATACATTAAACAAGATGGACTTAATTGATATTTATAGGACATTCCATCCAAAAACAACAGAATACACATTTTTCTCAAGTGCTCATGGAACATTCTCCAGGATAGATCATATCTTGGGTCACAAATCAAGCCTTGGTAAATTTAAGAAAATTGAAATTGTATCAAGTATCTTTTCCGACCACAATGCTATGAGACTAGATATCAATTACAGGAAAAGAGCTGTAAAACATACAAACACATGGAGGCTAAACAATACACTACTTAATAACGAAGTGATCACTGAAGAAATCAAAGAGGAAATTAAAAAATACCTAGAAACAAATGACAATGGAGACACGACGACCCAAAACCTATGGGATGCAGCAAAAGCAGTTCTAAGAGGGAAGTTTATGGCAATACAATCCCACCTTAAGAAACAGGAGGGGCTTCCCTGGTGGCGCAGTGGTTGGGAGTCCGCCTGCCGATGCGGGGGACACGGGTTCGTGCCCCGGTCCCGGAGGATCCCACATGCCGCGGAGCGGCTGGGCCCGCGAGCCATGGCCGCGGAGCCTGTGTGTCCGGAGCCTGTGCTCCGCAACGGGAGAGGCCACAGCAGTGAGAGGCCCGCGTACAGCAAAAAAAAAAAAAAAAAAAAAAAACAGGAAATATCTCGAATAAACAACCTAACCTTGCACCTAAAGCAATTAGAGAAAGAAGAACAAAAACATCCCAAAGTTAGCAGAAGGAAAGAAATCATAAAAATCAGATCAGAAATAAATGAAAAAGAAATGAAGGAAATGATAGCAAAGATCAATAAAACTAAAAGCTGGTTCTTTGAGAAGATAAACAAAATTGATAAACCATTAGCCAGACTCATCAAGAAAAAAAGGGAGAAGACTCAAATCAATAGAATTAGAAATGAAAAAGGAGAAGTAACAACTGACACTGCAGAAATACAAAAGATCATGAGAGATTACTATAAGCAACTCTATGCCAATAAAATGGACAACCTGGAAGAAATGGACAAATTCTTAGAAATGCACAACCTGCCAAGACTGAATCAGGAAGAAATAGAAAATATGAACAGACCAATCACAAGCACTGAAATTGAAACTGTGATTAAAAATCTTCCAACAAACAAAAGCCCAGGACCAGATGGCTTCACAGGCGAATTCTATCAAGCATTTAGAGAAGAGCTAATACCTATCCTTCTCAAACTCTTCCAAAATATAGCAGAGGGAGGAACACTCCCAAACTCATTCTACGAGGCCACCATCACCTTGATACCAAAACCAGACAAGGATGTCACAAAGAAAGAAAACTACAGGCCAATATCACTGATGAACATAGATGCAAAAATCCTCAACAAAATACTAGCAAACAGAATCCAACAGCACATTAAAAGGATCATACACCATGATCAAGTGGGGTTTATTCCAGGAATGCAAGGATTCTTCAATATACGCAAATCAATCAACGTGATACACCATATTAACAAGTTGAAGGAGAAAAAACATATGATCATCTCAATAGATGCAGAGAAAGCTTTTGACAAAATTCAACACCCATTTATGATAAAAACCCTGCAGAAAGTAGGCATAGAGGGAACTTTCCTCAACATAATAAAGGCCATATATGACAAACCCACAGCCAGCATCGTCCTCAATGGTGAAAAACTGAAACCATTTCCACTAAGATCAGGAACAAGACAAGGTTGCCCACTCTCACCACTCTTATTCAACATAGTTTTGGAAGTTTTAGCCACAGCAATCAGAGAAGAAAAGGAAATAAAAGGAATCCAAATCGGAAAAGAAGAAGTAAAGCTGTCACTGTTTGCAGATGACATGATACTATACATAGAGAATCCTAAAGATGCTACCAGAAAACTACTAGAGCTAATCAATGAATTTGGTAAAGTTGCAGGATACAAAATTAATGCACAGAAATCTCTGGCATTCCTATATACTAATGATGAAAAATCTGAAAGTGAAATCAAGGAAACACTCCCATTTACCATTGCAACAAAAAGAATAAAATATCTAGGAATAAACCTACCTAAGGAGACAAAAGACCTGTATGCAGAAAATTATAAGACACTGATGAAAGAAATTAAAGATGATACAAATAGATGGAGAGATGTACCATGTTCTTGGATTGGAAGAATCAACATTGTGAAAATGACTCTACTACCCAAAGCAATCTACAGATTCAATGCAATACCTATCAAACTACCAATGGCATTTTTCACAGAACTAGAACAAAAAATTTCACAATTTGTATGGAAACACAAAAGACCCCGAATAGCCAAAGCAATCTTGAGAACGAAAAAAGGAGCTGGAGGAATCAGGCTCCCTGACTTCAGACTATACTACAAAGCTACAGTAATCAAGACAGTATGGTACTGGCACAAAAACAGAAAGATAGATCAATGGAACAGGATAGAAAGCCCAGAGATAAACCCACGGACATATGGTCACCTTATCTTTGATAAAGGAGGCAGGAATGTACAGTGGAGAAAGGACAGTCTCTTCAATAAGTGGTGCTGGGAAAACTGGACAGGGACATGTAAAAGTATGAGATTAGATCACTCCCTAACACCATACACAAAAATTAGCTCAAAATGGATTAATGACCTAAATGTAAGGCCAGACACTATCAAACTCCTAGAGGAAAACATAGGCAGAACACTCTATGACATAAATCACAGCAAGATCCTTTTTGACCCACCTCCTAGAGAAATGGAAATAAAGACAAAAATAAACACATGGGACCTAATGAAACTTAAAAGCTTTTGCACAGCAAAGGAAACCATAAACAAGACCAAAAGACAACCCTCAGAATGGGAGAAAATATTTGCAAATGAAGCAACTGACAAAGGATTAATCTCCAAAATTTATAAGCAGCTCATGCAGCTCAATAGCAAAAAAACAAACAACCCAATCCAAAAATGGGCAGAAGACCTAAATAGACATTTCTCCACAGAAGATATACAGACAGCCAACAAACACATGAAAGGATGCTCAACATCTTTACTCATTAGAGAAATGCAAATCAAAACTACAATGAGATATCATCTCACACCAGTCAGAATGGCCATCATCAAAAAATCTAGAAACAATAAATGCTGGAGAGGGTGTGGAAAAAAGGGAACACTCTTGCACTGCTGGTGGGAATGTGAATTGGTACAGCCACTATGGAGAACAGTATGGAGGTTCCTTAAAAAACTACAAATAGAACTACCATATGACCCAGCAATCCCACTACTGGGCATATACCCTGAGAAAACCATAATTCAAAAAGAGACATGTACCAAAATGTTCATAGCAGCCCTATTTACAATAGCCCAGAGATGGAAACAACCTAAGTGTCCATCATCGGATGAATGGATAAAGAAGATGTGGCACATATATACAATGGAATATTACTCAGCCATAAAAAGAAATGAAATTGAGCTATTTGTAATGAGGTGGATGGACCTAGAGTCTGTCATACAGAGTGAAGTAAGTCAGAAAGAGAAAGACAAATACTGTATGCTGACACATATATATGGAATTTAAGGAAAAAATGTCATCAAGAACATAGGGGTAAGACAGGAATAAAGACACAGACCTACTAGAGCATGGACTTGAGGATATGGGGAGGGGGAAGGGTAAGCTGTGACAAAGTGAAAGAGCGGCATGGACATATATACACTACCAAATGTAAGGTAGATAGCTAGTGGGAAGCAGCCGCATAGCACAGGGAGATCAGCTCGGTTCTTTGTGACCGCCTGGAGGGGTGGGATAGGGAGGGTGGGAGGGAGACGCAAAAGGGAGGGGATATGGGAACATATGTATATGTATAACTGATTAAATTTGTAAAATTAAAAAAAAAAAAAAAAAAAAAACTACAAAGTTTGGTTTATTTCTTTTATCTGCTTCAGATTTATAAAGTCCATGGGGAATTTCTGCTCCTTACCAAGGAATATCTCCATCAACTCCATAGATTCAGAAAACTCTGCTCCTACATTCACATCTCAACTGCAGGAAAACTTAACATTTGGAATCTATAAAACTGTCAAATCCACTAACTTTTGGCATAACTGGCCTCTTCCAACCCACTGATGGGGGAGGTCCAGGTTAAATGCCGTTAGTCCAACCAAAAACCCAGACTGCCTTGGTTTTTTTTTTTAATGATTTTAATTCCTAATTTTATTAATTTATTTATTTATTTTTGTTGTGTTGGGTCTTCGTTTCTGTGCGAGGGCTTTCTCTAGTTGTGGCAAGCAGGGGCCACTCTTCATTGCAGTGCACAGGTCTCTCACTATCACGGCCTCTCTTGTTGCAGAGCACAGGCTCCAGACGCGCAGGCTCAGTAGTTGTGGCTCACGGGCCTAGGTGCCCCGCAGCATGTGGGATCCTCCCAGACCAGGGCTCGAACCTGTATCCCCTGCATTAGCAGGCAGATTCTCAACCACTGTGCCACCAGGGAAGCCCCAGACTGCCTTTTTTAATGTTGGGTCTAGTCTAGCTGATAAAAAATTGTGAGTTGAGTGGAGAAAATTTTAAAAATCCATACTTATTTTTTGTTATCTTCACTAGTTTGTTGTATTTTTTAGATTCCACATATAAGGGTTGGGGTATGGGATTAAGAGGTACAAACTATTATGTAAAAAATAAGCTACAACATGAGAAATATACCCAATATTTTATAATAACTATAAATGTAGTATAACCTTGAAAAGTAATCACTATATTGTATACCTGTAAATTATATAATATTGTACACCAAATATATTTGAATTAATAAAAAAGATATGTGATCACCAAATGCAAAAAAAACCCCACATACTCATTCTTTTAGTGACTAAATTTTCAATGATAATGGCATCCTTGCCCCTTATTCCAAGTATGTGTCCTAACTACCTTCGTCCTTTATAGGGTCAGGCCCTCAATATCTGATTGACTTCGGTTGTTTTGTTTGTTTTCTCGTGTCCTTTCTACTAATTTGATCTGAACCAAAGAATATGATGTAGTAGCTCACAACATTTTCCAAGTGTCCTAATTCTTATACCAACTTTCTAGACTTGATCTTTCTCTCCTTCTCTAGAGAGAACAGAAATAATTTATTTCCTATTTAGAGCAATTAGTAAGCACTTACAGAAACATCGTTGAATTATTTGTCTCACAAAAGGAAGGGTAGCACCTGGCTAGTTAGTCCTCCAACCAAATCATTTCTATGGTTTCAAAAATATTCTTAGCGTTGCCAGCATCATTTGTGCAAGTGAGTACCCATTCCACCTCCATATCACAAAATGGAAAACTTTCAAAGGAGTACTATGCATTGGGGCATACACGTTTGTTTTAAATTTCTTCCCATGTTCATAGTACATACTTAAACCCTTAAGTGGCTTACAAAAGAGGAGTGCTCTAGCGATCCTTGTAATCTACTGTTATGAGGCAAATTACAGAGTGTGTTGAAAAGCAAAGAATTTAAACTTTATGGATTCAAATTCAGCCTTCGAGCCCCCATTTGAGCCAAATTCATTAATGCTGTGTTAAAGCTGTGTGCTGGGAGACCCTAAGGATGAAACAAACCAGTGTCTCCATGCGTAATTTATGCATTTTAAATATAGCTGTGGTGCTGAGCCAATGAGAGTCTGTCACAACTCAGCCAAGGAAAAGCCACTATACTTCAAACTCCCAGTCTGGGCTTTTTGTTTATAACAGCCCCTCCCAACTTTCCCTCTCCTCTATAGGAGAGTTCCCTCTCCTTTGCTTTAGGGGACTTGCACGTGGTTCACCATAGCTGTGTCCTGAATTGCAATTCTTTCCTGCTTCTGAATAAATCCATTTTGTTGGTTAAATAAATAAATAAATAAATAAAGCTGTGGCTTGCATCACACCAGGAGGAGGGAGAAGCTTCTAAAGCTGATGAAAGAGCTGCTCAAGGAAACATAAAATGTCTCAGTTTCAAAGGCAAAAAAAAAAAAAAAAGTCAATAACTTGAGCCTATACTTGCTTCAAGAAAATCTGCAGTGAAAATTAAAACAAACAAAAACAGCTTAACAGATGCTCCAGAATTAGTTTTTCATTAGGGCACATGGAGGGTTGTTAGGTCTCTCTAAAAGTCTACTCAAAAAGGCCTACAAAGATTTCCCCAACTCGTGACTGTTCTGGTGCTTGTCTCCTGAGGTTTATAGTAAAAATAAGGCTAGAAGTATGAAGATAAGAACTTTGACTAGGGTTCTATGAGATTATATCGTGTGAAGTGTAATTTTATATAGTATTTTTTTGTGTTGGCCTGCTTGGTCAATTTATAAACAATTTGGAAAGCTTAATACTGTACAAATACATTTCTTTGGGTCACTTCTCTAAAAAGAAATCAAGCCCCAAAGCAAGAATATCACCTCCCTGTTTTACTTTTGTTTCTATTAGAAGCCAAGATTCAGCTTGCTTCACTTCCATTTACAGAAACATTTCCATGTTCACACCCATCACAGGAAGGGTTTGACTGGGCTTCTCTGGTGGCGCAGTGGTTGAGAATCTGCCTGCCAATGAAGGGGACACGGGTTCGATCCCTGGTCTGGGAAGATCCCACATGCTGTGGAGCAACTAAGCCCATGTGCCACAACTACTGAGCCTGTGCTCTAGAGCCTGTGAGTCACAACTACTGAGCCCACATGCCGCAACTAGAGAAGCCACCGCAGTGAGAAGCCTGCACTGCAAAGAAGAGTAGCCCCCTCTCGCTGCAACTAGAGGAAGCCCGTGCGCAGCAACAAAGACCCAACACAGCCAAAAATAAATAAATTTATTTTTTTAAAAAAAAGAAGGATTTGACTTATGAATTGTGCATAAAGTTAAAACATACAAAGAATGCCAGAAGGCCTGTGTGTGTTAGTTTTTTTGGTGTCAAGGCAACTTCGAGTGCTAGGGGATTTACTGCATGTTACACACGGGATTAAGAAAAACAGGAATCTGGGCTACAATGGCCAGGCATCGTGGGGCCCCGTCAAGCAGGACAGCAGGTGCTACAGGGCATGGGAGGCAGTTCTCAGAACTAAAAGGCACCAATGCAGCAGCAGTGACGAGGGCCCCAGGTTGCCAGGCTGACTCCTGGGCAGCTGTGTTCACTGACTCTCCAACCTTACAGTGACTCAGCCATTCTCTTTCTCCATTTGTCCAGCTTAACTGCTATCATCCAACCACCTCACTCTAAATATCTTTTCTCTACCTCGTGGCTTACATTACTCATGGCTTCTGCTGGTTCATGGTTCTACGTCCTCTTGGCATCTATGTACTGCCCTCCATGGTTAGGGGGAACCCAGATCTGCTTCTGTTACCAATTGCTTGTCTCTTTCCCTTTATTGCCAGCACAAATTCTTGAGAGAGAAAACTTGTTTGATTTAGCTAGGCCACTTTATAGGCCTCTAGCCCAGTGGTTCTCAAATATGGGTATGAAATCACCAAGAAGGTTTATTAAAACACAGATTGCTCAACACTACCCCCAGAGTTTTCTGATTCGATGGATCTCTAAATCTCTAATGGGATCCAATAATTTGCATTTCTAACAGATCCCCAGGTGATTCTGATGCTTCTGATCTAGAGATAACACTTCGAAAGTCCCTGCTGTAGCTATAGGTTGATGGTCCTGGAAAAAGATGCCCTTCAGCTGTAGGTAGGGGGATAAGTGATATGATTTAGAACATGGCCACCTATAAATAAGGACCTTACCCCTGCCAGTTTCCTCAGCAACAGACTTTGGACAGAAAACTTTTAACATGGCCTGTGGATAGGCAAGCATACTCTGATATTTTCCCTGTCCACTCCTTTTTCTTTTCTTCTTTTTTCTTTTTTCTTTTTTTCTGACAAAGCAAGAGATTTTATTGGGAAAGGGCGCACGGGCGGAGGGTCCACTCTTTTTCTAAGTGAGGTTCTACGCATTCATTGAATGCCTCCTATGTGCCACACCTTCAATGTATTAACCTGGAGATACCAAACCAGGTCATTTTAACTTATAATAACCAAGGACTCAGCTAAATCATTTTAATAATGTAAAAATCAAGATAAATGTTTGGGTTCCCTTTTGAATATAAAGACACATCCAAAGAAAACTACAATAGCACAAGGAACTCTACTCAGTACTCTGTAATGGCCTATATGGGAAAAGAATCTAAAAAAGAGTGGAGATGTGTAAGTGTATAACTGATTCACTTTGCTGTACACTTGAAACTAACACAACATTGTAAATCGACTATACTCCAATAAAAATTAATAAAAAAAGAAAACTACAGAAATTCTAGCGTTTCCATTCCAATCATACTGTGATAGAAACAAAAGAGTAAAAGGTGCAAAAGCAAGAAAAAGCACATTCAAAAAAATAAAGTTGAAAGAATTAGTTACAAATGACTCACAGTAAAACCAAAGTATATTATGATAAAAACAAACTAGGCTCTGTGCTCTCAAAACCCAGCTGCACACAGAGTCAGGTAAGCACATCTGAAGAGGAGGAGGTGTCCAGCAGATCTGCTAGAGGCAGGAAAAAGCCAGATATATACAAGTTTTAGAAAAGGTCACATTTAACCAACCTGTAAAGTGGGTGCTGTGAAGAATAATTTGTACTGTTTTTCATTGACAGGAGAACCCTAGAAGATCAGGCAACAAACCTACCACTTTCCCTAGTCATTCCAGGTTGCAGGGACCTCCCTTCCCTTTTCTAGCTATTTTTGCAGCACTCACTGCCTAAATTCACCGTGGATTGTGTTGTGTTATATCGTCCTCTAGCGGTTTCAAAAATTTCTCATCTCCCTTTTTTAAGGGTAGTATTTATCACAGGGCCACACAAACACACGGTGCTTAACAAATGTCTATTAAATGGACTAAAACAAGTGACAGAGATCCACAAAACAATTGCAGCCAGATAAAATGACCTATCTCAGCTTCCCTGGGAGAATGAGTACTCTCCCAGGCAGAAGTATTTCAGGCTCAGGTTACTTATGCCATCAGTGACTTTCCTTTAAAATAGATGATACAGGACTTTTCTGGTGGTGCAGTGGTTAAGGCGTGGCTCTCCCAATGCAGGGGGCCGATGTTTAATCCCTGGTCAGGGAACTAAATCTCACATGCGTGCCGCAACTAAGAGGTCACATGCCACAACTAAGGAGCCTGCCTGCTGCAACTAAGACCCAGCACAACCAAAATAAATAAAAATATGTTTCTAAAGAATAAATAAATAATAAAGTAGATAATGCAGTACAGTTTGCCACTGCCTCTTGTACAGTTTCAAGAAAATCCAATGTAACTTTGAGAAGTACGATAGCCTGAGAGCACAAAAATTCCAAAAATGATAACTACAAGTTTTCTATTGATAAGAACAAATACAGGGTTTCCCTGGTGGCACAGTGGTTAAGAATCCGCCTGCCAATGCAGGGGACACGGGTTTGAGCCCTGGTCTGGGAAGATCCCACATGCCGTGGAGCAACTAATCCCGTGCACCACAACTACTGAGCCCGCGTGCCACAGCTACTGAAGCCTGTGCGCCTAGAGCCCATGCTCCGCAACAAGAGAAGCCACCGCAATGAGAAGCCTGCGCACCTCAAAGAAGAGTAGCCCCCGCTCGTCACAACTGGAGAAAGCCCGTGCGCAGCAGAGAAGACCCAACACAGCCATAAATAAAAAATAAAGTTAAAAAAAAAAGAACTACAACAAGTGTTTGAAGCGGGTCTCTATTGCAGAATATTGTGACCAAAAGGCACTTCGGAGTGAGCCTTCACCTCTCAGTCGTGTTCGAATAACACCTCACTGAATAAGGAAACTATGTAAGTTTATAGCTCATTAATCATTTTTTTTTTTACCCAGCAAAATGAATTTGTTTGGAAATAGCAGAGGAATTGCAATTTGTGACGTGCAAACCATAGGCAAGTCCCTCCTTAATCTTTCTTTTGTGTCAGCTTGATATATTGTGTGTTTAGGTTTTGATTTTTCTATTTATTTATTTACTTACTTACTTACTTATTTATTTATGGCTGTGTTGGGTCTTTGTTGATGAGCGGGGGCTACTCTTCATTGTAGTGCTCGGGCTACTCGTTGCGGTGGCTTCTCTTGCTGCGGAGCACGGGCTCTAGGTTTGTGGGCTCAGTAGTTGTGGCTCACGGGCTTAGTTGCTCTGCAGCATGTGGGATCTTCCCAGACCAGGGCTTAAACCCGTGTCCCCTGGATTCTTAACCACTGCATCACCAGGGAAGTCTGGTTTTGATTTTTCTTTATGTATCTATTCACCATTCAGTAGGTGTTTATTGTTCTGCTATGTGCAAGGCACCCTGATGTCAGTTTGGGGAGGAGCTGGAGATGCAAATGAGATACACCCTTGCTTTCAAACTGCTTACCCTGTAGAGAGAAAGCAGAATACACATAGAGAGTGAGAGAAAGGGAGTTTAAGGAGTTCAAGAAAGGACAAGTCTCCTCTGAAATAATTCTTTTTAAATGTATGGCACCTGTCTTTCACTCCTGATTGAAGACCGCTCAACAGCAAACAAACAACAGCAAATCAGTAATGACCAAGAGCTGATATCATCGTCTATATTGAAACTGTGACTAAGGACAAAAAATCCCATTCCTGTTCTTCAGATAACAAAAACACCACTGGATTTCAACCCACAAAAAAATATTCACTCAGAAATTTCTGGCTTTAAATTACCTTACCAGGTACCAATAGAAAAAAATTTTTAAATAGCTAAGATATTGACTCTGCCCTGAGAGAATTTATCACATAGTGGGGAAACCTGCTTAGGATTAGCAATCACGTGAGGTATCAGATCTGAGATCCTCTGAATGACTCTCCACTTAAAGCTCAGCTATTTTTTTTTTGTTTTTCTATCAAAATAATTTATAAACATCCAGGTGTTAGTATTGGGATTGGGTTTTTTTTTTTAAGTCTTATCTTTTTCGCTGGAAGGAAATACTGCAAAACATTTGTTGACAAAGGAATGGTATGTACAGAATAAAACAAATCCTACAACTCAGTTTAAAAATACAAATCGCCCAATCAAAAATTGGGTGAAATACTCAAATAGACACTACTCAAAAGAAGACAGAAATGGCCAATAAGCATATAAAAAGTGCTCAACTTCTTATTAGTCTTCAGGGAAATGTAAATTAAATGAGATATCACTATACACTTATCAGAAAGGCTTAAAATTGAATGATTAATACCACCAAACACGGTGAGGATGGGGAGCAACCAGAACTCATACATTGCTGGTAGGCCTGTAAAATGATACAGCTACTTTGGAATAAAGTGTGGAATGTTCTTAATAAACCGGAACATACACCTACTCTGTGACTCAGCAATTCTACTCCCGAGAAAAAAGACACCTGTCTACACAAAGACTTATACAAGAATGTTCCAAGCAGTTTTATTCATAATGTCCCGATACTGGAACAACCCAGATATCCATCAATAAGAGAATGAATAAACTTTGTTAATTAATACACTGAAAAGTACCAAAACACACAACAAGAAAAAATAATAAGCTACCGATATATGCGGCAACCATGATGAATCTTAAAAACATTATGCTGAGTGAAGCAGCCTTACTCAAAAGAGAACATGTTGCAGGATTCCATTTATGTGAAGTTCTAGAATAGAACTACTAATCTACTCTATGGTGGAAGAAAAAAGAAAGTAGTTGTTTCCTCTGTTAGGTGGCGGTGCAGACTGTTTGAGAAGGGGCATGAAGGAACTTTGTGGAGTGATGGTAATAGGCCGTATCTTGATAGCAGTTTGGGTTACAAATACATACATATTTGTCAAAACTCAGCAAATGTACAGTTAATACGTGTGCATTTCATTGTTCATAAATTTTATATCAAAAGACAAAATTGGTGGGCTTCCCTGGTGGCGCAGTGGTTGAGAGTCCGCCTGCCGATGCAGGGGATGCGGGTTCGTGCCCTGGGCCAGGAGGGTCCCACGTGCCGCGGAGCGGCTGGGCCTGTGAGCCATGGCCGCTGAGCCTGTGCGTCTGGAGCTTGTGCTCCGCAGCGGGAGAGGCCACGGCAGTGAGAGGCCCGCGTACTGCAAGAAAAAAATAAAAAGACAAAATTGGTAAGCAAATACTGAACTTTAGTTAATAATATACATGCTGAAGTATTTAGGAGAAGTGTATTGATGTCTGCAATTGACCTTGAAATGCAGCTAAAAATATAATAGAGCAAACGGGTAGGTGAACAAACACGTGACAAAACAAGCATAGTGTAAGTTAATAACAGAACCTAGGTCTCAGGCATGTGGGTATTCGTTGTAAAATTCTTTCAACTTTGCTGTCTGTATGTAAATTTTTATAATAAAAAGTTGGAAAGGACAAAAATAATTTTTTTTTTCTTCTCTTCGCGGTACGCGGGCCTCTCACTGCTGTGGTCTCTCCCACTGCGGAGCACAGGCTCCGGATGCACAGGCCCAGCGGCCATGGCCCATGGGCCCAGCCGCTCCGCGGCACGCGGGATGCTCCCGGACCGGGGCATGAACCCACGTCCCCTGCATCGGCAGGCGGACTCTCAACCACTGCGCCACCAGGGAAGCCCCAAAAATAATTTTAAATACTTTTTAAAAGTAGAACATTATGGTATAAACATTGATTATAATAAACACATGAAATAAGTATATCTATGTAAATATTTTAAAATAAATTTATTTATTTATTTATTTTTGGCTGCATTGGGTCTTTGTTGTTGGGTCTTAGTTGCTGCACGCTGGCTTTCTCTAGTTGCAGCAAGCAGGGACTACTCTTCATTGCAGTGCGCGGGCTTCTCATTGTGGTGGCTTCTCTTGTCACAGAGCTTGGGCTCTAGGTGCGCAGGTTTCAGAAGTTGTGGCACGTGGGTTCAGTAGTTGTGGCTCGCAGGCTCTAGAGCGCAGGCTCAATAGTTGTGGCGCACAGGCTTAGTTGCTCTGCGGCATGTGGGATCTTCCTGGACCATGGCTCAAACCCGTGTCCCCTGCATTGGCAAGCAGATTCTCAACCACTGCATCACCAGGGAAGTCCCTATGTAAATGTTTTTAAAAGATAATTGTATTCAGGATTGATATCATCATGGTCTACCTTTAAAAAACCTGTCGTTGTTTCATACTGGTCCATATTTCTTCACTGTCTACGTATTTATCTTTTTAAATGACTGTGTAATAATGCACCAAAATTACTATGCCAGAATCAACTTAACTCTTCCCTTATGATAGGCATTCACAATAGAAGAGACCATAGGAAAAGACCCTAGAATAAGGCCAGTCATCCCAATCCTTCTCTTCCCATCTCTGCTGGTTACTTTCTGTGTTTGTGTGTATAGAATTTTTTTTAATTAATTAATTTATTTATTTATGGCTGTGTTGGGTCTTCGTTTCTGTGCGAGGCCTTTCTCTAGTTGTGGCAAGTGGGGGTCACTCTTCATCGCGGTGCGTGGGCCTCTCACTATCGCAGCCTCTCTTGCTGCGGAGCACAGGCTCCAGACGCGCAGGGTCAATAATTGTGGCTCATGGGCCCAGTTGCTCCGTGACACGTGGGATCTTCCCAGACCAGGGCTCGAACCCGTGTCCCCTGCATTGGCAGGCAGATTCTCAACCACTGCGCCACCAGAGAAGCCCTAGAATTTTATTTATTTATTTATGTATTTTTTGCAGTACGCGGGCCTCTCACTGTTGTGGCCTCTCCCGTTGCGGAGCACAGGCTCCAGATGCGCAGGCTCAGCGGCCATGGCTCACGGGCCCAGCCGCTCCGCAGCATGTGGGATCCTCCTGGACTGGGGCACGAACTCGTGTCCCCTGCATCGTCAGGCGGACTCTCAACCACTGAACCACCAGGGAAGCCTAGAATTTTATTTTTTTTTTATTGAAGTATAGTTGATTTACAATGTTGTGTTAGTTTCAGGTATACAGCAAAGTGATCCAGTTATATATATATATATATATATATATATATATATATATATATATATATATATATATATATACACACACACATACATACATATATATATATTCTTTTTCAGATTCTTTTCCCTTATAGGTTATTACAAAATATTGAGTATAGTTCCCTGTGCTATACAGTAGGTCCTGTTGGTTATCTATTTTATATATAGTAGTATATATATGTTAATCCCAAACTCCTAATTTATCCCTTCCCCACTCTCCCCTTTGGTAACGATAAGTTTGTTTTCTGTGTCTGTGGGTCTATTTCTGTTTGGTATATAAGTTCATTGATATATATATATATTTAATTCCACATATAAGCGATATCATATGATTTTTGTCTTTCTCTGTCTGGTTGACTTCACTTAGTATGATAATCTCTAGGTCTATCCATGTTTCTGCAAATAGCCTTATTTTTATCCTGCTGGTTACTCTTTATATGGCCCTGTCTGGGCAGGTTACCTATCTCACGTGTCCTCAATCTTCTCATATGTTAACTGAGGTACTGAGACTAAAAGAACTCAACAGCACCTACCTGCTGTGCACTTTGTGCTTTGATAAGAGTGGTATCTAGTTTTTCCTTTACTATGAATAATACCATTATGAATATAATTTTAGAGTACTACTTTTCAAGTTATAAAAGTAATTAATACTGAATGAATGAAATGCAATTCATTATGAAAAATTAAGAAAATGTTTAAAAGTTCAAACAAAAAAATTAAAATCAAATTCCTTCTGCCCAAAGATTATTGTCAACATTCCAGTGTGTCTCCTTCTAAATCAGATTTGTCTATTTTTTTAATGTTTAATGATTTGAATATTTTAAAAAGGATCTGATGCAGGTTGGGTTCTCCAGGCGCAGACACTGATTTGGAATTTGCATGCAAGATAACTGATGAGGAATCAACACCTACGGGAGTGGGAGGAAAGCAGAACTAGGCAGAGAGAAAAGTGGAACTTCAATACAGGCTCCAAGGAGCCTCAACCACAGGATATGCTCTGGGTTATATATGATCTATCAGAGTTGCAGAGCATTGAGACAAAATAGCCAGGCCCTGTAACCCCGCCTCAATCAGCCATCTGTTGCAGGCCACCCTAGGAAGCTGAGGCAAATCCAGAAGGAGTTGAGAGCCGAGGATTGTGAGCTGACAGCTGGACAACAAGTCCCACCTTGAAGTGGGATCTGGGACACACACGTCTGTGCCCCCCACAGCATATTTTGTTTTAATTTGCACTTCTTTCACTATTAGTGAAGTTCTAAAGATGGATTAAAGTACAAATCTAACCATGCTTTAACACATTTCCAATCTAATGTGCAACCCTGACTCCAAAGAAGGAGCCACTGAAGGATTTGGCATCTTGAAGTGCCTTTAAGCCCAGGTGCAGTGGTACAGAACAGACGGTGATGAGGCTGGATAGGAAAGGAAGGATAGAACCAAATTAAGGAGAGAGGAGAGAGGTCGAAACTTTACATAGTCTGGGAACACGGGAGTCACTGAAGGTCCCTGAATAGGGGGATGGTGTGACAAGATGGCAGTCTATCACAGTGATTCTACCAGAATATGTCAGCACAACAATCCAGCCCTACCTGACAACAGATGACCCTTCTCCAGCCAATCTTGCAGGAGTTTGACCTTTCTGACTTCTTCCCTGTCTAGTTTTCACTGGCCAACCACCCAGCCATCATGAATAAGTTAAGGTGAAAGACTGATGTGGGCGGCAACAAGTGGTGGTTCAGAGGATACAGAGAACAGTGTAGAAACTATACCTGAACATGATCCAGGCAAGGAATGCAAAGCTGGAATTAGAGTCAAAGGAATTTCCTTAATATCCTGTTTATAAATTTATTTTTTAATATCAG
The DNA here is from genome assembly GCF_025265405.1 of Mesoplodon densirostris. Lineage (NCBI taxonomy): Eukaryota > Metazoa > Chordata > Mammalia > Artiodactyla > Ziphiidae > Mesoplodon > Mesoplodon densirostris. Next base: position 56,841,514 of record NC_082663.1, read on the forward strand.
CAAAAGACAATTCCTTTAAGAGAAAAATTAGAAAGATCAAAAAACAATTTCCACACACTTGAAAATGAGGCAGAAAAGCCAAGAAATATGTCAACAGATGTTCAAACTCAATGGTGAAAAAATTTTTTTGTTTTTATTAAAATAGCAGTGAGGGACTTCCCTGGTGGCACAGTGGATAAGACTTCATGCTCCCCATGCAGGGGGCCCGGGTTCCATCCCTGGTCAGGGAACTAGATCCCGCATGCACGCCACAACTAAGAGCTCACATGCCACAACTAAGGAGCCCACGTGCTGCAACTAAGGAGCCTGCCTACAACAACTAAGACCCGGTGCAACTAAACAAATAAATAAATAATTTTTTAAATAAATAAATTAATTAAATAGCAATGATATACAATTTTTAACTCATAAAGTTGTCTGAAATCTCTGTCCTTTTATTTTATTTTTCTTTGGGGGTATGCAAAAATGCAGGCAGCACGAAACTCAAGTTTCCACCACTTTGCCTTGCCCCTTCCACCCCCAAATCCCATGGGGGTGAGGCATGGCAGCCTAGGTGGATGCTAAGCATGCAGCTGAGGGTTTAGGAAACCCCAAACTTTTAAAGAAGCTACTAGCAAACCTGCCCAACCTTTGTCCTAGAGGGAGGCATTATCTTTATTATCCTGATCAACAAACAAATCTTCCCTCTGTTCCAGAGGGAGGTATTATCTCTATCTTCCAAGGCTGTTTGCTATACAAACATCTTTGAAAACACAGTCTAGAGCAAAAGCCATCAATGCTTCTGCTCAGAAGACATGCAGAAACACAAGAGACCCATAAAGAGTTGTTTTCCAACAAGTTTCTTTTTTTAAGTTTTTTTTCCACAGTGTGTTGCTACCAGTTAAATTTCTAATCAATTTGAGAAGAAGGGTAGCAACGTGTTTTCCTCCATTCTGGGATATAATTGGCAGTGGCACATAGTAGGCTTTCAGTGAATATTTCCTTTTTGATTACTGGGTATATGAATGGATGAATGGCAAGATAAATTCTTGAAAAACTTGGGGTGCAATCATAATGAAACTTCAAGATCCACTGCAAAATACTGATCTGCTAGTTGAAAATGTCTATCAATTATTTCCCTCCATTTCCTCATTTGCATCCTCCTGACCGTCCTGTAGATAATTAGTGTTTTTCATTTTTAACTGCCCACATTTAATGTCTGCTAAAGAAATTACACACATTAGAGTCTCTAACTGCTAAGAGCTCAAACCTTTAAAACTATTCAGCTCCCTTTATAGTTTTGCAGTTGTATTGTGAAGCCCAGTATCCCTCTGAGAATTCCAGGGTATATACACACCTCCATTTTGCTTCCTACCTGGTCAGGATGGATAAGGAATTATTGAACATTGTCTCGTTTTCTTTTTCTACTTTCAAATAGAGGATAAGAATATGTTTGGCATCAAGTGAAGTCATCTGATGAGTTTGGGGTAGCTTTCTCCACTACGGTGCAACATTTTAAGAGTTGATTTTCATGACTGTCATACTGCCCCTAGGTCTGAAAAAATATGCAATTACAAAATCTTTTAGCTGCTTATTGCTACTGAAGGTTTGCTGCCATATCACCTGTACCATTCAGTGATTTAATTACAAACAGCAACCTACACTCTGACTAGTTCAGGCAGGAATTTATTAAGGGGCATTGGGTACATCAAAGAATCTCTTAGAGGACCACAGAGCCAGGCTCTGAAGCTAGGCAGCCAAAAACAAGGTCCAACCATGCCATGAAGGCCACTCTGCCCAAAACACCACTGCCAGTGCCACTTATCACCAATGACCCCCAGAAATGGACCACAGAAGCTCTGCCACTGCTATTTCCAAAATACTGGATCCTTTTCTAGAGTAGAAAAATCAATGCCCCAACTTCCTGCTCCTCAGCTGAAGTCATGTCACACCTGGATATGTCTGACTAGTGAAACTCAGGTCACATGCCTCAGGCTGCATGCCCAGCTGCAAGGAAGTCTGGGAATGTGAGGTTTTTGGTTTCAACCTTGGGAAGGTAGAACATGTAATGTAGGAAATGATCAAAATATATGTAGTCTTGTAGTGGACATTATCATCAATAAGTCCTTTGCCAATATCCCCTTGACTCTTTTCACATTTTTACACATGCCAGGAGCACTCCTAATAGCCAGCCAGTGCTTTCATCTCTTTGTTGAAGAACTGCTCCCAAAATAGCCTTATACTATGGTCAGAATATTTGGTCTCAAAATTCACATGTTGAAATCTTAAACCCCAATGTGTTGGTATTAAGAGGCGGGCCTTAGGGAGATTATTTGGTCATGATTTGGATTAATACCCTTAAAAAAAAAAGCCCCCAGTGCTTCCCTGGTGGCGCAGTGGTTGAGAGTTCGCCTGGCGATGCAGGGGACGTGGGTTTGTGCCCCGGTCAGGGAAGATCCCACATGCCGCGGAGCGGCTGGACCCGTGAGCCATGGCCGCTGAGCCTGCGAGTCTGGAGCCTGTGCTCCGCAGCGGGAGAGGCCACAACAGTGAGAGGCCCGCGTAACGCAAAAAAAAAAAAAAAAAAAAGACCCCAGAGAGCTATTCACCCCTTCCACCATGTGAGGACACAGCGAAAAGGCACTGTCTAAAAACTAGGAAGTAGGCTCTCACCAGACACCAAATCTGCCAGCACTTGACCTTGGACTTCCCAGACTCCAGAACTGTGAGAAATAAATACCTGTTGTTTATAAGCCACTGAGTTTACAGTATTTTTTGTTGTAGCAGCCCAGATGAACTAAGACACCTTACCCCAGATCAGGACCCTCTGAGGTGGGACTTTCGCAGAATCCAAGCTCCCCAGTGGGAGTGAACCTGATATCACATCCCTGCTCACCCTTCTTTCCTGTCCCACTTTCCCACACTCCTACCAGTTTGTCCTGGGAACACTTACTTTCACACAAATCCTCATCTCAGAGTTTGCTTCTGGGAAGCCCAGCATTTACCTAGAATTGGACCTAGCTCATGGTAAGCACTCAACAAGTATTCATTAGAAGGAAGGAAGAAGGCACTAAGTTGCTACTCATGACAATTTCCACCATATTCTCTGATCCAGATTCCTGGAGGTGGCTTACAAAACAGGCCCTCCCCATCAGGTTCCCTTACATCACTGGAACAGGCATCACCAAGGCAATCAGGAAGAGAGGAGCAAAACAGCTGACACTGAGGTGCCCTTTGCCCAGTTAGTGGGGAGGCTTGCCTTATAAATTATATAATTTTGGACAATTTACCTAACCTTTTTTGGGAGCCAGATTTTTCACCCCAGGGAAGAGAGATACAAACATAGAAAGGGCAAAGTCTAGGATAAAACATCTAAAATTGGATTGTACTTGAAGGTATCAGTATGAACTTTTGGTTTCTGATAGATGATAAATAGAAAGATATACCTATGTACACATACACACACACACACACACACACACACACACCTAGTTGAGCATATATAATTCCTAACTCTGTCCACTGAGAAGTCAAAGAAGCAATGAGTACACCAGCAGCAATGTGATACCCAACACCTAGATCTTGGTTTTTGTTTTTGTTTTATTGAAGTATAGTTGAGTTACAATGTTGTGTTAATTACTGCTGTACAGCAAAGTGACTCAGTTATACATGTATATATATATGCATTCTTTTTCATATTCTTTTCCATTATGGTTTATCACCGTAACAGTTTCCTGTGCTGTACAGTAGGACCTTGTTGTTTATCCATTCTATATATACCAGTTTGCATCTGCTAATCCTAAACTCCCAAACCATCCCTCTCCCTCCCCCCTCCCCCTTGGCAACTACCAGTCTATTCTCTATGTCTGTGATTCTGTTTCTGTTTCATAGAGAAGTTCATTTTTATCATATTTTAGATTCCACATATTAATGATATCATATGACATTTGTCTTTCTCTTTCTGACTTACTTCACTTAGTATGATAATCTCTAGATGCATCTATAGACCTTGGTTTCTAAATACCATTCTCCTAAAAAGGAACCAGAGCTCCTTGGAGAAATGGCTAATTCCAGAGCTAAGGCAGGGAAAGTATATAATAAACCTGGAACATCTTATACCAGAAAGTATGGAAATTCTGAAAGAATGATAGGAATATGTCAAAATGGCACAGGAACCAGCCAAATGGTTCCCACTGGCTAAATTTGGGACAATTTTAGCATCAAAAGCATGACAGCAGTTGATTATAATCTGTTTAATAAAATAGGAACCCATGAGCTCATACAAAGATAAATAGATAGATAGATAGATAGATAGATAAATGGTAGGGCTGGGGGTGGGGGGGGACAGGAAAGTTTTACCTGACAGTAGAGGGTCAACTAATAAATGTAGAAGAGATGATGGAAGGGATGACTAGCATTTGGAAAACTTTATAGTAATAATTGTTTTGGTCAAGGAGCAAAAATGGATACTAATACAAATGAGTGAAAGTGTGATCAGAAACAGAATCTTGACATGGTCTCAAAGTATCTCCAGACAAAATACTTATTCATTAACATTACATTGAAAAATCTGGCAGATAGACATCTTCTATCAAATGATAGAAGTTCACTTTACCAGTTAATGAGACAAGTCAGCATCATGTGCCTTCTGATGTGATGCACTGAGAGGAATATAGAATCACTTCTGTGTTATTCTTGCCAAAGATGCATACCTAAAATCCAATCATGAGGAAACATCAGACAAACACAAACTGACAGACATTCTGCAAAGTAATTGTCCCGTTCACTTCAAAAACGTCAAGGTCATGAAAAAAAGGAGAGACCAGGAACTGTTCCAGATAAAAGAAAACTAATGAGACATGACAATTAAATGCAATACATGATCTTGGATGAATCCTGGACCTATAAAAGACTGTATTAGGGGGAAAAAAATGTAAGATATTTCTCAAGGATCATTTTAGCTCCCAATGTCTCCATGAGGTCTACTGTGGCTTTTGTTGGACTGCACCATTTCTCAACTTCTCCTTCTGCCCAATTATGTTTCCTTTCCCTCTCTTTTACAGTTGTTAGTCCCAAAAGCACTCCTTGATAAATATCTTGCACATTAAACTCCATCTCAGAGTCTGCTTCCTTTCTCAACCTGAAACAAAAAGAGTGAGTAGGATCTTAACAAGCAAAGGTTGAGACGGTGTGCATTCTACACAGGAAAAGTAGCCTGAGAAAAGTCTTGTATTAGAAGAGAGACAGCGTAATTGAAGGGGGAAAAGGATGACTTGAATCCAGAGAGGAGAAGGCAGCTTGATATGAGATGAAGCTGAGAAGATAGGTTAGGGCAAGCCCATACAGGATGCTGTTGGCCATGTTCATGATTTGAGTTTGTTGTACGAGTAATGGAAAGCTGCTGGAAGGCTGGAGAGTAGAGTGGGGGTGGGGCAGGCAGTGCATGATAAGATTGGCAACTGGAATAGATTACCGTTACTGTGGCAGAATGTGGAAAAGCGATTGTAGAAAAGGGAAAGAGTGAACTTGGAAAGCCTAGTAAGGAGGTTACTGTCGTTGTCTAAATAAAACATGAGGGTCATCTAAACTAGATGGTGGAGATGAGGATGGGAAATTTTGGATTGATTCAAGAAATATTGAGAAGGTAAAAAATGACACAACTTGGTGATGGACTGGATATAGACCCATAAGGAAGGGGAGGTGTTAAGGATGACACCTGCGTTTTGGTTTGCTAAACTGAATAGATGGTGTCATCCAATGAAGTAAGAAACATTAAAAGAGGATCAGGTTTAGCGGAAAGATATGAGTTTTGGACATAAAGAACTTGAGCTTCCTCTGACAACCCAATGTGGGGTTCTGGAAACCAAGGAAAGAGAATGTTTCAAGAAGGAGGGAGAGATCAACTATGTTGAAAGCTATAGAGAGATAAGGTAATATGTAGCTCACGAGAGAGCTGCTTCAGAAGAATGAAGAAAGTAGAAGCCAGGTTGAGAAGTGAGTAGGAAAAAAGAAAACAGAGACACTTTTCCTTCCACTGCAAAAAAACAGGAAACATATTAGCCTAAAAGAAAAATGTCTTAATTCTAACCAAATCAAGTATCAACTGAATTCAAGCTCCACTGGGGATAAAAATTAACCTCAATGTATACATGTTATTTTAACTAGTTCTCTGAACTCCAAAGGAATGGAATTAGCTCTAGAAAAACACAATAGTTAGTTGTTACCACTGCCATTTGGGTTAGAAAATAGCAATTCTGCAAAGAAACTGCTACCAAAAAAAAAAAAATGCTACAAAAAAGTCACTTCAAGAAAGTGAAGCAAAAATGTCACTCTTTGTTAGGCTTTACCTGATCTACTCCACTCTAAGTCAATGACTATCACCTAATGCAGGCAAAAGATATGGACATTTCTGTACAAATTCAATAAGCAAACATCCTGAATTTAAAACCCCAACATACTGATGGCGTATTGTATCTTTGCTCTCTTCTTTGCCTCAAACGGCAAAATACGTATCTTTAGCTTTTAAAGTTCATGCCTTCCTCTGTGTTCTACACATAGGATACATCTTCCCACAATGCTTTTCTCCAATATCCAAAACCTTATCCAAATTCCAGGTCAGCTTCTATCAGTGAGTCTTTTCTGGTTATACCCATATCACACCTTATTTGGGAAACCTTAGCATTTGTGCCTTTAATTTGTAATGTTGCCAACTAGGTCTTGCTCTCAAATTGTTAAATATTTTCCACAAGAGATTATGAAGTCCCAGCAGGCAGAGACTATGACTCCTCATTCTCTTATATGTTACCAAGAGTCTTTATGTACATTCGAATTAAGTGGAGTATTGTAAACTAATCATAATTTACACTGTTCAAAACCCCATTTTCATCTCCATATCCCAGTCCTCAAATTTCCCTATAAATAATAATAGCTAACATTTATTGATTACTATGTATCGTTCACTGTTATAGACACTTTTCACATTTTAACACATGCAATCCTCCCAACAACCCTACGATATAGATATTACTATTTTTACTTTGCAGATAAGAAAACTGAGGTACAGAAAGGCCAAGTGACACAGTTAGTAAGTGGCAGATTTGGGATTCTAACCAACACAGACACAGGAGCCCACCTTCTTAACTTTTTAGCAACAGACAAATAACTCTAATAAAGCCTGGTCCTACCTGCCTAGGTTTACTGATGTGCAAGGATTAAGTAATACAGTTTAGGAGCCAGAATTTAAAAGAAATTCTATTCGATTTAATCGCAAGTTGTGTATTTTCTATGTCCCCTACCTCCGCTCCAGAAGAACCCGCTGTATTCCTGACATCCCATAGGTGGCGCTGCAGGGACAGGTATGTGCTCAGGCCTCGTCAGTGGGGGGAGCTGATACGGGGCGAGGATTCCTTCCGTAGCCCAGCGGTAGGAAGAGCCTTAGGAAGGGGAGGGGACGGCGAGTGTTGTACTGTGCGCAGGCGCAGGGCCGGGCACTCCCCCGAGAGTGAGGGCTGCTGGGCCCGATGACGTGGCCTGGCCCCGTCCGATCCGGTGAGCCTCCGGGAAACCCGGCGGCGCCGGAACTGTCCGCGGCCTAGTCCCGACGCGCGTGTGCTTGTGAGCCGGAGCCGGGGACAGCGGCAGCGGCCCGGCCTACGGGGACCCGACGGGGCCGCTGGCATGGGGGAGTGACGCGCCTGCGCCCGGTGTTCCGCTGCAGCGGCGAGACATGAGGAGACCCCGCAGCGGGGGCAGCGGCGGCGGCTCCTGATCCCCGGGATGGAGGAGAAATACGGCGGGGACGTGCTAGCCGGCCCCGGCGGCGGCAGCGGCGGCCTCGGGCCGGTGGACGTGCCCAGCGCTCGGTAAGGGACCGATCGGGCTCCTGCCTCCGGAGCCGCTCTCTCCCCACGCCTGCCCGACCGCTCCGGACACACGTTCCCCGGCCGCTGCCCGGACCCTCCCGGGTGCGCGCGGGGCCCGGCGTCCCTCCCGTCCGGCTGACAGCCCGGAACGCCCCTCCTCGGTTCCGTACTCCCTCCCGCGACAGCTTTCATTGGCTCCGCCATTCCCCGCTGCAGAATGAATGCTCTAGGATCCGGGAAGGTTCTGCTTGAGTTTCTGGTTTTCAGGGCAGACCGTTAACCTTAGAGCTGCCGCAAGTTCACGTGAGAGGTTTTTCTGACCTATGAGAAGCATTTCTGTTAGCTCTCTGTCCCTGAAATAGTAGTTTGGTGATACTTAACCTTTCTGATGTCTACCTGTGTAAGTTAGAGAAAGGGTCACCCTCATCTCTTCAGGCGAAGAAACCAAAAGTACAAACAGATGGACTTTGATGTTCAGGTTAACCTCGCAAAACAAGAATCCACCCCGCCATCTAGTTTTTCTTTTCCTTTCTTCGCTTATTTTGTTTTATTATTAAGTAAGACATGTGTGCTCATTGTCAAAAAATTCAAACAGTACAGAAATTCGTAGAATAAAAAAGGAAACAGTCTCCATTACCCCCCTCCCCGCAATGTTCCCACGAACCCCCAAGAGGTAAGTAATTACAGTGATCACTTTCCATTGTGTCCTTCTTGACCTGTCCTAATTTCTGAGGTAGTGTCGCAAGATGTATAAAATATGGCCCAACAGTTTGGTTGGAACTGGTTTTCATTGCCTTTATATTTAATAAGGTTAATGAGATTAGTTCAGTATTTTTTGTTCCTGGATACCTCCTTTTGAGACATGGTTGTTTCGGTAAATTCTTTGGAACTGTAGAAATAGCATTTCTAACATAACTTTTTGTGTGAAATGCTGGAACAGAAGTTAAATCAGCTGCATTTTTGTAGTTACAAGTTTAATTTTCTAGTCTATTATGAGCAACTCATTTTGTAAAAAACAATGCCTATGGGCTTCCCTGGTAGCGCAGTGGTTGAGGGTCCGCCTGCCGATGCAGGGGACACGGGTTCGTGCCCCGGTCCGGGAGGGTCCGGCATGCCGCAGAGCCGCTGGGCCCGTGGGCCGTGGCCGCTGGACCTGTGCGTCCGGAGCCTGTGCTCAGCAACGGGAGGGGCCACAGCAGTGAGAGGCCCGCGTACCGCAAAAAACAAACAAACAAACAAACAAAAAGCAATGCCTATCAGGTATTATTTACTGAGACATGACAACTAAATGCAATAAGTGATTCTGGTGTAGATTTAATAGTGAGGAAAATGCTGTAAAGGATAGTACTAGGTCAATTGACAAAACTGATTGATATGTGGACCATAGATTAGATAAAAGTATATCCATGTTAAATTTCCTGTAGTTGGTAACTCTACTGATTTCATAAAAGGATGTTCATGGGCTTAGGAATACAAGTAGTTAGGGGAAAAGGAGGATGATGTATGTAACTTACTCTTTAATAGTTCAGAAAAAAAAAGTTTGTATTTAGAGAGAGATAATAAGGCAAATAAGGTAGTATGTAACAATTAGAGAATCTAGGTAAAGAGTGTACTATTCCTGCACCTTTTCTGTAACTTGAAATTATTTTTAAACAAGTAATACAAATTTTTTATTTACTCAAGAGCTCATTATCTTGGATGTGGTCAACAGTCCTTTGCCGTCTTATTTTCATTATTTGCTTAGCAGAGCTGCCCTCCTATTGTAGTTCATTGCAGAATCAAATTCAAATCAGGACTGGTTGAATTTTGAATAGATTCCAGGTTGCAAGAGTTTTCCTTTATGTAGACTAAAAATCAAAGTATGGTTATAATCTGCAACAAAAGCTAATTAACAGATCCTTTAATTGTGGATATTTTTATTCCTGAACTCACAAATATGAATTGTTTTAAATGTTTCTATGTTGGGCTTTCCTGGTGGTGCAGTGGTTGAGAGTCCGCCTGCCGATGCAGGGGACATGGGTTCGTTCCCCGGTCCGGGAGGATCCCTACACGCCGCGGAGCGGCTGGGCCCATGAGCCATGGCCGCTGAGCCTGCGCGTCCGGAGCCTGTGCTCCGCAACGGGAGAGGCCACAGCAGTGAGAGGCCCGCGTACCGCAAAAAAAAAAATGTTTCTATGCTGGCTTCAATAAGTCCTCTTTGCAGGAAAGGGCAGAGGGTGACAGCCAGCATTTATTAAGTACTTCCTATGTTCCAGGTACTTTGCGTGCAGCATCTCACTTAATCCTTACAACAGCACTACAGACTCATTAGTTGCATCCTTGTCTCAGATCAGGTAACTGGGACATAGAAAAGTAATTTTCCCAAGGTCACACACCTAGTAACTAATCTGGGAGTCAGCTACCTCAAACTTCATTTATAGCGCCTTCTACACAGTGGACACTTAAATATTTATTGAATGTATCAAGCTTGAATTACATACACTGAATTTGTTTTTTTAACTGGAGAACTGTGAGCTGCTACAGTGGGCAAAGCCCAAGAAACAGGTTTGAACCCAAACTCAAATTTCAGTAATTTCAGATTTAAAGAACCAGAGATTTTTCTAACCCTTCACAGAAAATACCAGTGATACTTCTGATGAGACTAGTTAATGGCAGATAATGATATATAAGCCATGTCAGGTACTAAGGGGAAGTGGATTGGATCCCGCTAAGTTGCCCAAAGGGTCAGTGAGTGGCTCAGGGGCCACTGCCCCCATTTAAGAGCCTCCCTTCCTCACACCCCAACTTTCCCCCTTAGTATGTTTTCCGCCACAACATGAACTAGGATTGTGTACTTATTAGTATATGGTTATTTGGCCTTAGCTAGGTAGTGTTTTGTCTTTAGCCCAACAGGAAGACTTCATTAATTGACACTTTAAAAATCAAAGTATTTACCTTTTAGCTAAATGTTAAAATAATTTTCCTAATTAATAATGATAAAAGATCTTCACTATATATTACATGAAAAGTCACATAACAATTTCAAAATATCTGTACAATGGTGAATACGTGATTGTATCTAAAATAAGTGCTTGTCCATACATGGAGATGCAAAGGAAAAGGTGTGGAAGGATGTCCCCAGTTGGTCACCTATGAGGAGGAAATTGGGAATGGTTTTCTTTAAAACTTTGATAACAACCAACACTCAGGAATTACTTTCGTAATCTGTTTTTTAAAAATTAAAAAGGGAATAAAGTGTCAGAAATTTCATAATAGTAATATTGTCAAGAAGTATTATACTTAATGTTCCATGTGACTGAATCATGCCATTAAAGTGCCAAATTTTTAAGTTTTGTTAATACTTTTTTTTTTTTTTTTTGCTCTATGTGGGCCTCTCACTGTTGTGGCCCCTCCCATTGCGGAGCACAGCCTCCGGACGCGCAGGCTCAGCGGCCCTGGCTCACAGGCCCAGCTGCTCCACAGCATGTGGGATCTTCCCGGACCGGGGCACGAACCCGTGTCCCCTGCATCGGCAGGCGGGCTCTCAACCATTGCGCCACCAGGGAAGCCCATACCACATCCTCTTTATCCATTCATCTGTCAATGGACACAGCTTGTTTCCTTGTCTTGGGTATCATAAATAGTGCTGCTGTGGACATTGGGGTGCACACATCTTTTCAATTAGAGTTTTCGTCTTTTCTGGATATATACCCAGGAGTGGGATTGCTGGATCATATGGCAACTTTGTTTGTTTGTTTGTTTTTTACATTTTAATTTATTTATTTACTTGGCCACACCATGTGGCCTGCAGGATCTTAGTTCCCTGACCAGGGATCGAACCTGGTCCCCCAGCAGTGAAAGCCTGTAATCTTAACTGATGGACCACCAGGGAATTCCCCAGAAACTCTAGTTTTTTAAGGAACCTCCGTACTGTTCTCCGTAGTGGCTGCACGAATTTACATCCCCACCATACCCTCTCCAGCATTTATTATTTGTAGACTTTTTGATGATGGCCATTCTGACTGGTGTGAGGTGATACCTCATGTAGTTTTGATTTGCATTTCTCTGATAATTAGCGATAACATGTGCCTCTTGGCCATCTGTATGTCTTCTTTGGAGAATGTCTATTTAGGTCTTTTGCCCATTTTTTTGATTGGGTTGTTTGTTTTTTCTACTTAGTCTTTAAAACACACTTAGACATCTCAGACTCTGAAGATGACTTTTGCTTCCCTAGTTACAATTAGTTACTTCCACATCTATTCCTTTAGATCTCTGCTACTTACTTGGGTCACATAAATACTTGTTTCTTGCCTGTCTTCCTTAGACCTCAAACTCCTTGAGGGCAGGGCCTCTGTTACACATTTAGTTTCTTGGATAACACCTAGGAATGCATTTAGTTGTGAGTAACCAAACTGAGAGAGCTTTAAGCACATATGGAGGATATATTCTTCTCACATAAAAGAAACCAGAGGTTGCTGGTATTTGTTCAGCCCCTCAACAGTACCATCTGGGACCAGTTTCTTGGTCTTTGCTCTCTGCCATCCCAAGTGTGGCTCTCATATTCAGGCTTATTATAAAATGGATGACATTTTTTAGAGAATGTTAACATGTTGATAACATTTTTAAGATAAATTTTCGATAAAAGTCCTCCTTTGAAGTCAGAAAGAATGCAGAACTAGTTCCAGCTGCATCAGGCCCTTTTATCAGGAAGAGGGAAGGCTGTAGTACCTGAAACCACCCTGACAGACAGGTCTCATTAGCCACAGATGACATCTGGCACATAGTAAGTGAGCAGGGAATATTTGAAGAATGGTTTAATAGTCCCATGAGGGTATACAAGGCTCTTTGCTGACCTCAAGAATTCCCAGATTGCTGTGATTTTTAATGTACCTTTGTCAGTTTTTCCTGGTCTTTGTTTTCTCCCTCCCTGTCTTGTTGACAGTGTTGTTTTTTGTATCCTTGCTTCTATCCTGCTGCCTTATTTTTACACCTAGTTAAGAACTTTAGCAGTGAAGCACTTGAGGTTTTGAGCTTTCCTCTCTCTACTTGATGTCTGTCTTTCATTCTGAATTCATAACTGGGTTGATGACAGTTTAAATTGCCAGAAGCTTGACTGCCAGCTATGTACTGTACTACTGCACTGTCTACATTATTGTGCTAGATATTACTGTATCACACAAGTGTAATTGTAGAATTTGCATTCTTTCATTTAGTAAACATTTGGTGAGCACATATTATGCAAGTCCCTGGGTTAAGAACTGAATAAACAGAAGATTTCTAGCTCAAGAGTAGTATTTTTACTTGCTAATTATAAATTGCTACCATGACTGGAGTATTTAATTAACATTAATATAGTTAATTTACTTAAGTTTATCTGACTTTTTTCTCTAGCTTAAATGGGCCAAAATCGACATTAATCTTAGGTTTTAATATGCATTTTGTTTTTCATATTTAAAGATTATTTTACCCTATATGTGGGCCACTGTGAGTGTATAATTGGGAACAGTTTAGAAGATGGGAATCCTCAAAGCCTTTTGGATGAACTTTGGTTTTCTGTGTGACATATTAAAAGAGCATACTTAAGAGACATGGACTTAACCCTAGCTAACTCTGTGGACTTCAACTTCCCAATCTGTGACATGAGAGGAATTGGACTAGAGAATCTCTAAGGTGTTTTTCAGCTTTTAAATATTAGTGTTCTGTTTCTTCTAGCATATATACATTTACTTTCTAGTAAATACCTAGACAATTACTAGAAATTTGGTAGATTTTTCATGTTGTACTGTGTGTTTTCAGCCAGTCTGCAAACAATCCAGAAAGAAAATACACTCGATTTTTTTTATCATAGCCATAATTTTAATTTTATTTATTTTTTCCAATACTCCTTTTTTCATTGAGATAAAATTACCTACCATAAAATGCATAGATTTTAAAGGTACCAGTTTTCATTTTTCACAAATGCATACCCATGTAACTTTCAGCATAGTCAAGCTATAGGACGTTTTTATCACCCCAGAAATCTGCTTGATCTTTTAAACAGAAGTTTCAGTGTCTATACTATTCTACAGGTAGATTAAGTAGGAACTTCTGTGCTTTAGGATTTGACTTACTTTATTCCACAATAACATTTTTATTAGCTTCTTGGTGATTAATTGTCACATTGTTAAAACTCCCAGATTGTACTATTAAAAAGCCCCCCAGATTATGTTCATGAAAAGAAAAACCACTTTGTTCCAAATCTGATTTTCTTTAATATACTATGATATTTGGACTAAAACAGAAAATGAGCCATCGGACAGTGAAGATGTTGGAATTGCTGAGATTCATTCTTTCAAGGACTGAAATTTATTTTCGTAGTTGCATCAAAATCTTCCAAAAATATATATTTTCATGCCTTCTTAAGCAGATTGCTGTTTGTTGATTCAGTGCCATGGGACTTAATGATTCACACTCATTGATTTTTATACCATCCTACATACATTGATATCATTCCATATCAAATTGTTTTAACTGCTATTTGAATGACTTAGGTTTCCCTTAAACTTCTGTGTTTGCTTTTTTGTATTTTTCTCCCATTGGTAGAGACTTCTCATTCCTGCTGGTGTGCTGGCTTTGGACATCCCTTATATCTCCTTTTTAATATATTAACACCTGTTAGATATAAACTTAGAAAGTAGTCTCCTGAATGACTTGCAAAGATGATCTGTTGCGGGGAGATATTAGAAGTTCTCACCTTTTTATCTCATTCTTTTTCATTTCTAATTTGTGTATGTTTTATAACATAATATCAGGAGAGTAGTACATGTTTGTAATGTACAAATAATCGGTTTTCAGGTGCAAAATTTTTTTTTACTACTAGAGGTATATGACCAAAGAAAACTACTAAGCTGGAAAACTGAGATAATTTCTTCACTGTTTTCTGATTGCTCTTTCAGGAGCTTCTTTTTTGTTTCTTTTTATGGCAGCCTAATTTTTTCATGGATGAACTTTTCTTTCTTATCCAAGAATATTATTTATAGTTCTTCATTGTTTTCTGCTATTCCCTATGATCTCTGAATCTTTTAAATTTCTTTGCTGTTTTAGTTTGTTTGGTCTCATTATAGGCTTATCGTAAAGGATTGATTATCCATATTTGGCCATTCTTATTTGAGTGAGGCCCAAAAAGCTACTTAGAAGACCTGTATGGGGCTTGCCCCCTGGTGGCCTTCTCCAAAGAAGGGCTCTCCTGCTGGGAGATTGAAGCCTGGCAGTTAGGATGTTAGAGTTAAATGGGGGAAGGCAGGTGGGGTGGGGTTAAGAAGGGAAACTTCCTTTTAGTCTCCATGATTTTAGTCCAACACTTCATCCCTCTTTTCCCCTTGGCCTTATGTCTAGACCTCTCCAAAGGCTAAGCTCTTGCCCTGTCATGATTTAGGAGGGATGGTTGCCTGGCTGTGCTGGGTGGGATTCTGGGGACCTAACTACCTGGCAGACTTCCTAATGATCCACCTCTTTCAGCTCTCTACACCCTTTCTGAGGTGCTTCAGATTCCTGAGCCTTCTCAGGACTCTGTAGGTCAGGTCACTTCAACTGTGACTCACTGCAGTCACTTAGCGAAGCAGAGGAGAGGTAAACCTAAGGCATTCACCATTCCCCCCTCCCTTCCTATATCATAGTCTCATTTCATGACAGATAGTTTGGTTTCTGTTTTTATTCTCTTTATTTGTTTGGAGTAATTGTTTAAAAAACACATTAGAAAATAGTTGAGGCAACTCAATCAAGAACATTTTTATTTTTAGTTTGGCCTTTTTTTGCTTTAATAGACTGTATCTATGCATAATATGTCCATGTATATTGCAAAAAAAAAAAAAAAATCTGAAAGTATATCTACCAAAGTGTTAATAGTAGTTATCACGTGGAGGGGTGAGTTGAGTGTTTGTTTGTTTCATGTTTTGTTTATATTTATGGTTTTCATAAAGACCCCTATTACTTGTATAATAAGAAAAAAAGGATTACAGAGTTCTTTGTGATTTCAATGATACTGAAACTTGTTTCTGTTTTTATTTTTCAGGTTAACGAAATATATTGTATTACTATGTGTCACTAAATTTTTGAAGGCTGTGGGGCTTTTTGAATCATATGACCTCCTAAAAGTAGTTCACATTGTTCAGTTTATTTTTATATTAAAACTTGGGTGAGTGTGTATGGTTCTTTTTTTCCTTAATGTTTTTTAATTTCTTTGAAAATCCTGTTTTAACTGAGTATCTTTAGGATATTTTACATAGAATATTTTGTGCATTTTATTCCTCCTGACAAGTACTTGATAATTTTTTTTTAAAGACAGAATACCTAAGGTTAGAGGTACCAAGAGACTGGATTTAAAAAAAAAAAAAAAGGATTATCATACTCTATTTGCTTGCCAAAACATCAGCTTTTGCTTTAGTTTGTGTTAATGAGGTTTTTGCATATTTAATGTCTGGCTTAATAGAATACAGCTGGATCCCCATATCTGAGTCAGTATTCAGTCTGTTGCAGTATCTCACATGAACTAGCCTCTGAAAAGCTCTAATATACACCCCTGAGAGAATAAGAGTGAAAAGGGCAAATAATATCCTAATACTTCTGTAAAAATAGTTTGACCTCAGGACTTCCTTGGTGATACAGTGGTTAAGACTCCGAGCTCCCAATGCATGGTGCCCGGGTTCGATCCCTGGTCAGGGAACTAGATCCCACATGCATGCCACAACTAAGAGTATGCGTGCCACAACTAAGAGTATGCATGCCACAACTAAGGAGCCCATGAGCCACAACTAAGACAGTGCAACCAAATAAAAATAAATAAATATTTTTTAAATAATTTTGTTTAATGTTTAAGAAAAAAATAGTTTGATCTCACAGCTCCCTAAAAGGGCCTCAGGGGCCCTAGGGATTCCCAGACCATCCTACTGGCGTAGTCTAACCTTCCAGCAGGCATAGAATGTCACCTGAGACTTGTCTTGGCACAGATGTTCCTTATTTTCCAAGTTAAACCATGCTGGGCTATGTTCACTACATGTCCCTTCATGGTATAGGGTCCTCTTACAGTATAAATTTTACACTATTCTGCATCTAGTAAGAAATTCTGTCTAAGTAAAGATTCTCTGGACCTTGAGATTGATAGTGACCAACCTCTGTATTACTAAGTATCTGTTAGGGACTTCCCTGGTGGCGCAGTGGTTAAGAATCCACCTGCCAATGCAGGGGACACGGGTTCGATCCCTGGTCCATGGAAGATCCCACAAGCTGCGAGCAACTAAGCCCGTGCACCACAACTACTGAGCCTGCACTCTAGAGCCTGCACGCCACAACTGCTGAAGCCCAGTTGCTGCAACAAGAGAAGCCACCTCAGTGAGAACCCACGCACCACAATGAAGAGTAGCCCCCGCTCGCCGCAGCTAGAGAAAGCCCGCACGCAGCAACAAAGACCCAACTCAGACAAAAAAAAAAAAAAAGAAAAGAATCTGTTAGACTCCTGGCAATTTTAGTAATTATGGAAAGTGATTCTTGACTAGGAAATTTTTAGCACCACTTGAATATATTTTTATATAACTATTTTGGGAATATGAAAGGTAGGGATATATGATTAGTACTTCATTTCTATTTCAAGATTTGTTATTACTAAATTTTAGAGAAGATACGAATTATTTTCTTTGGTAAAGTATAAAAAATATTGAGACTTCTTTTGTGGCTTGTAAACTGGTTCTGAAGGCAGATACAAAAGAAAGAAGAGTTCCCAAAATATTGTAGTGGAAGCCTTATTAAAATAAGTATTGTTCTCTAGTATATTTTCTTTAAAGGTTAACATACCCTTCAAATTCTAGTATATTTGTTTAAGTGTCTTTACTTAAAACCACACCTTGTATGTAAGATTAATTAATATTAATATATTAATGTTTCAATATTCACAGGACTGCATTTTTTATGGTTTTGTCTCAAAAGCCTTTTTCTTCTGGGAAAAGTATTACCAAACGCCAGGTAAGTCTTTTGCAGAATCCTTTTGTCCTAGCAGTAGACCAGGAGGCAGTGTTCTTTGCTTGATCAGGGTTACTTACTGAATGATTTTAAGTGCTCAGCAGAACATTTCCAGAGTTAACTTGCCCTTGACTTATCATTTCAGAACTGAGGTTTCAAGAGTAAATGCTAAAGTGCTAAGATAATGAAGTGTTTAAAAATGTAGATGAGGGTAGAAAATGTTTCAAGCATGCATATAATTATTTTTTTAATACAGGATCCATATGCTGAAAAGATTTACAAATCAGACATGTAGACATGCCCACAAGCCTAGGATAAATGTCACTGGGAAGCAGATAAAGCATAGGGGTTACGAAGAAGGCCTCTGGAGTCAGACAAATTCATGGCTGTTCTAATTACAAACCTTACTTTAAGCAAGTTACTTAATTTCTCTACCTTCATTTCCTGACCTGTAAAATGGAGATAATAATGCCTTCCTAATGGAGCTATAAGGAATAAATGAATTAATACATGTAAAGTTCTTAAAATAGTACGTGGCGTATAGTGAGTATGCAGTACATATCAGCTGTCACCCTCTTCATGGTTATTATTCCCTTTAAGCATCTGAGGTTCAGGATGCATACCAGAAATGTCCTTCATTCTGCATCATCTCGTATTATCACCTCTTTGGACAATAGTTACACCCTACTACATATTTGCTTTATGCCACAACTTAGAAAACTGTGCCATGATTTTTTATTAGACGAATTTAAGTACCTCTGTTTTAGAGACCAAGAACATTTTTTAAAACAGGATTAATATTTTAAACCCCATCTTAACTTTTTTCCCTCTCTTTTCAAATAATTGAAGGACTGAATATCCCTGCTGGAGAAGAATTTAAAAACTAAAACATTAAGTGTTCCTAGCAAACTAGTGAGAACTAGTGTAAAAAACAGAGAAAATTGTATGCTATAGAAAAAGATTTCAGGATCTAGCAACAGACAAGAATATGGAAAATGAAAAACAGAATACTATCTTTCAAATCTAGATTTAGTCAAGGGATCTTAATAATTTCTATTTAATTTTAAAATATGTAACTATTTGGCCATTAAAATGTTTGTGTTACCATTATCTTTCCCTATGTGTTTTATTTAAGATTTTGAGATATTTGGCAAAACATATGACTGAAATTTTTTATTTTTTGTTTCCATTTTTAGTGGATCAAAATATTTAAACATGCAATTGCTGGGTGTATCATTTCACTTTTGTGGTTTTTTGGCCTCACTCTTTGTGGACCACTAAGGTAAATAGAAATGCATATTTTGAATGTTTATGTTTCTTCATTTTGAGTATTAGTTTTTATGCCATTATGTTTTATGTCAACTGTTTGTCAGTTATGTACAAATGCTTCTTTCACTTCTATAGCATTGGGTACAGCTCATTGAGTATATATATATCGAGGACCTGTTTAGTTTGTGGACTAGTTCTTTGGTGAATACCATTAATATATTGTTCATGATCTGTTATAGATATTTTACTAGTTAGAGTCCAAACAGTTTCAGAAAAATTTAAGATACGTGACTTTTTCTTCATTGGTGATCCCTTTTAGCAGCTGATTTTAGAAATAAAAAGTCTGAAATGGTAAATAAAATCAACCAATCAGGAGGAAAGGAAAATCTTTAAAAAATGCTTCCCCCTCCCCACCAACTCTGAAAGTCCTCTACTGCCCACAGAAGATGGCTTGAAAGATATGGTTATAAACAGATGTCTTAGGAATAGTGTACCAATCATCAAAGATAAGTTTAACTCTCATTTCATACTCCCTTAAGTCTCTATAGATCTTTTTATGTAAATTGGTCGGTTCGGGGGGGGGAAAATGCTTTAGGCCCACTTAATTTAATAGGAATTATAACAGGTGCAACTGTGCATAAGTCTTCTTTTAATATTTCTCTATCTCAAAATTATAAGCAGAAGTGCCTTGCCATTGATGAGGCGGGGGCGGAACATGGGACAAGAAGTAAGGAATAAGATGAAGGGTGTTCTGAAGAATCTCACTGAGGATGATGGAATGGACAGTAGAAAGTGATCAGTGGGAAATGCTTTGTGAAAAGTCTTTTCTCCTCTCCCAGACAATAGAATAGCTCTGGGTTTGGCTCCCTTTGGCTTGTTTACTCTGTGCTTTGTCAAAGGAGGGGTGTATATAATTCCAATGTCATATCCCTGTCCGTGACAGCAGCAGCTTCCTGGCGTGGTGGGAAAGCTGGCTGGGATTTCTCAGCTTGGGGAAAACCTTTCCAGTTTATGCTTGAATACGACTGAGTGGTAATTTCTTATTCATGACGTGATCTTTTGGTCTGTTTGTTACTAAATCACTGTCCCTGTGTGTTAGGCTAGGGAAGGAAGGGGGAAAGTTGTTAAATTCTTCCTTGGCTCCTTATTTAGTCATCTACCTCTGCCCTTACAACCACGCACCACCACCAGCTCCTCTGCCAACACTGTCCCTCTCGTTCTTTTACTAAAATTGTCATGCAGTTTCTTGATTAGAAAGACTCCTTTGGTGTTTCATAACCTGTCTTATTTTAAGTTAGTATCGTTCTGCTGATATATATTTTTTTAATTGTAATCTCCCAAATATTAACAGAACTAAAATAATCACTGCTGTGTTCTCATTACAGATTTTTGAATAAGGAGGAAAAATGAAAATTTTTCTAATGAGCAGCTGAAAATCTGTTCCCATGTAGATCCCATAAGCTCCCTTTAGCTGGCAGTAATGTTCTTAATTTTTTTAATATTCATACATATAAAAGAATAAATATAAATAAATATGAACATTCATGTATCCCCCCAAATAAAACCTTACCAGTTCCTTTGTTGCCCTGTGTATCCCCCTCTCCCCCTACCATTGGATGTAACCAGCATCTTAAATTTTGATTTTCATTTTCTTGGTTTTCTTTATAGTTTTACCATATAGGTACACATTTCTTTTTTTGCAAGTTTTTTACTTTATATGAATAGAATTACATTGCATGTATTTTTGTGCAGCATACTTTTTCCATTCAGTGTTGTGTTTGAGATTTGCCCATTTTGATGCATGTAGAGTATGTGTGTGTGGTGTGTGTGTGTGTGTGTGTGTGTGTATACATATATATATATATAGTTCATTCACTTTTGTATTAGTTTTTTGAAATGTAATTCACATACAATAAAATTCACTCTTTTTGTCTTAGTCCATTAGGACTGCTATAATAAAAATACCATGGGCTGGGTGACTTTTAAAAAATACAGATTCGTTTCTCATGGTTCTGGAGGCTAGGAAGGCCAAGATCAAGGCAAAGCAGATTCAGTGTGTGGTGAGAGACTGCTTCCTGGTTCATAGACAGCCGTCTTGTCTCTTCACTGTAACCTCACATAGCAGAAGGGCGAGGGAGCTCTCTGTGGTCTCTTTTATAAAGACAATAATCCCATTCATGAGGGTTTCATCCTCATAACCTAAGCACCTCTCAAAGGTGTTCATTACCTCCTAATACCTGTCACGTTGGTGACTGAGTTTAATGTATGAATGGGGGAGAGAAGGAGACACATACATTCAGTTTGTAGCATTTTTAAAGTATACAATTCTGTTTCTTAATATATTCATAGAATTTCATTCATTTTTACCACTCTATAATAGTCCTTTGAATGGATATACTCTAAACTATATTATCCATTCTCTCATCAGTGGGTATTTAGGTTGTTTCTAGTTTGGGGCTATTGCAAACAATGCTGGTATCTTATAAGTATTTCCTGGTACATATATACAAGAAACCTGTATGATATAATCCTACAAGTGGTATTATTAGATATTTGTAGCTTCAACCTTCCTAAGGCAGATAATGCCAGAATATTTTCCAAAACAGCTGTACATGTTTATTTTTCCCATAATGTTTTATGAAAATCAAGAGGATTCTTCTCCCTTACTCTAGTTGAATTCATGCTTCCTGATAACGATCAGATATATTTCATGAACGATAACGTTTTATTTTTGTAGGACTTTGCTGCTATTCGAGCACAGTGATACTGTTGTCATCTCACTGCTCAGTGTTTTGTTCACTAGTTCTGGAGGAGGACCAGCAAAGGTAGAATTTTACATTATTCGTTACTTGAAAATGGAAAAGTGTACATGTAAAATACTATCTAAGGCAGTAAAATAGTATCCTTTACCATTTAAAAGAATGCAGAGGCTTTTTCTGCTAATTATAAATTTTTCTCACAAACATTTTGTTTTTTACTTTTTATTTTGAAATCATTGTATATTCCTAGGAAGCTGCAAATATAGTACAGAGAGGTCCTTGTGCCCTTCACTCAGTTTCAACAGTAACTTCTTTTTTTTTTTTAATTTTTTTTATTAGTTTCTGCTTTATAACAAAGTGAATCAGTCATACATATACATCTGTTCCCACATCCCTTCCCTCATGCATCTCCCTCCCTCCCACCCTCCCCATCCCACCCCTCCAGGCGGTCACAAAGCACCGAGCTGATCTCCCTGTGCTCTGTGGCTGCTTCTCACTATCTATCTACCTTACGTTTGGTAGTGTATATATGTCCATGCCTCTCTTTTGCTTTGTCACAGCTTACCCTTCCCCCTCCCCATATCCTCAAGTCCATTCTCAAGTAGGTCTGTGTCTTTATTCCTGTTTTACCCCTACAACAGTAACTTCTTAACCAGCTCTTACACTATCAAAACCAGGAGATTGACATTGGTACAATCCATAGACCTTATTCAGATTTCACCAGTTTTACATACACTCGTGTGTATATGTGTGTGTGTGTAGATTTGTGTAACCATCACCACAGTCAAGCTGCAGGACTGATTGATCACCACAGACATCTCCTTCATGCTATACCTGATCCCTCCCCTCTCTCATTCTTAACTCCTATACATCATTTTTGGGAAATACGTCCCTAAGAACTTGTTATATTCAAAGTCTGATGAATGTTTTGCCAACTAGGTGACCCTGTTCATCTTCCATAATTTAAGTATTAATTTCTTTTCAGTAAATGCATCACCAATGTGCAATTATAACTTAAAGCTACAATACTTTTATTTACCAGATTAAATGCTTCCTATGCATGACGCATTGTGCTCGTTACAGAGGAAAGGAGAAATAAAGGCAAATAAGGTTTAATAGTTTCTGTTCTGAAAGGGGCTTTCAGGCTAAATAATGGAGGCAGATGAATAAAATAAAGTGAACAAAGTAACATGCCAAGTAGAGCAGAGTCTACCCAGCCTGTAGATTTCAAATTGGATCCTTGGGTATTAAAGCATATGCCACTATTTAATCTTTTCCCCTCACTCACAGAGTACTCCAAAATAAATGTCAAGTGGATTGAAGATTTTTGTGGTTAAAAAAAAAGATATTTGTAAAAGCATAGAATAAAATATAGATGGATAATTAATCTGTGGACGGAGAGGAACTTTCTGAGCATAAAACCAGTAGAAAAAAATCACAAAGGGGAAACCACGTATGTTTGACTGCATAATGATTACAAGCATCTATGTAACAGAAATCATTGTGCAAACAACAAACTAACAACAATAACAAATTGCCACAGATAAAAGTTTTACTTTTTTTTTTTTTTTTGCGGTACGCGGGCCTCTCACTGTTGTGGCCTCTCCCGTTGTGGAGCACAGGCTCCGGATGCGCAGGCTCAGCGGCCATGGCTCACGGGCCCAGCTGCTCCGCAGCATGTGGGATCTTCCCGGACCGGGAAACGAACCCGTGTCCCCTGCATCGGCAGGCGAACTCTCAACCATCGCGCCACCAGGGAAGCCCCTACTTTTTTTTTTTTAATATAATCACTCAAATAGTTTTAAAAAATGCTGAAAATCCTCAATAGAAATGAGCAAAGGACAGGAAAAGACAACTCACAAAAGAAATACAAATGACTTTAAAACATTAAACAAACATTTTACTGCACTAATCAGAAATGAGAGTATGGATCTTAATATCCTGTCAATAGTGTCAATAATGAATCTGGGCATCTCGCCAGGACTGTGATTTTTTTTTTTTCTTAGTCTGACTCTGAAGCATCACAAAATTCTCAATTGCCCCCTTTGCTAAGAAAAGATTAAGTTATATTCTCCATATTTGAGTATTGTTAATGTTACCATGTCCTGATTCAATGAAAATTATGAAATTTTAAATTATGTGGTTTATGTATACTAACTTTTGTCAAAATACCTACCACACTAATAGTGAATTTATCAAATATAGTGGTAGTCGTATAATGAATAAAATAGGATCCTCATTTTTCATTTAAAATTTTTATTTTATCGAAGTATCTGGTATTACACCTGTAAATTTGTAAATAGAGAATGTATAATAATGCTATTTAGATTGCTTCTGTACCAAAAATTCTGAAGTATTTGCATAAACGTGGATAGTATGTCCTTTCTATAATTTTCTCTTGTCAAAATCCTTTCCCTGGAATGAGAACATAAGAAGTGTATTCAGCTCTTAATACCTTTACTAGCTATTAGAGATGACTTTGCTAATTTTCTTAACATGCCCTCTTAGTTCTTTTTCCCTAGAAGAGTGGTAACTAGGTTACTGACATTATTATAAATCAGCTGTCTTCTCTGTTACTTGCATGTTGTATAATAAATTAGGTCACTACTAATTATTCCTTAGTTACTTGGGCTTTTCAAACAGAAGCAAAGTAACATTTAGGAAGATTAGTTCTGTGAACATTTAATGGTTTGTGCATGGTAACATGCCTATCAGTACTAGCAAGGAGACAATTGAAGTTGTCAAATTGTCAAGTGCCCTAAAATTACCCTACAGAATTTGTTGGGGCTCTTTACTTTTGTATCTTACTGTATCTTACTGTTAATACTGTAAATTTATATTGTACAGTATAAGGACTTTAATGTCAGATGTTATTTTTTTCTTTAAATATTTATCTGAAAAAAATTTTCTTTAGCATTTGTGTAGTCATGGTCTTAAAAATCAACACTTGAAAAAGCTATTCTTGCTGTTATTTTCTTCATTTTCAGACAAGAGGGGCTGCTTTTTTCATTATTGCTGTGATCTGCCTATTGCTTTTCGACAATGATGATCTCATGGCTAAAATGGCTGAACACCGTATCCTTTTGCAAAAGATCGGAATTTTTTAGTCTGGCACAATGGGAAATGAAGGAGTGACTGAATTATACTGATCAATCATGAATGAAACTTTCATAGGTTGATGTAGGTATTCTAAATCAGTATTCAAATAATGAATAAATTCATTCTAAATTAAATATTTTATAGCATCTCAATATCTCTTACAGCACCCTAAGTTTTCAGAAATTTAGGGACAATGAAAGAATATTTTAGAATGTCCTGATGCTATTTAAAAAAAAAAATAGGTGATTTACCGCTCAACACAATCAATCTGTTTGCTCTCTTGTAATTTAACAATTTAAATGCTCCTTTTAGAAGTCAGTGGCAATTATTAAATGTAAACTTTTTTGAGATTAAATGAAAAACCTTTGGCATCTTGCCTGAAAGAAGAAGTTCAAATCCCTTAACCTGGTATTCACTCTCTTGCTGTAAATTATTATTTCCAACTCAGCCCCAACTCATCTCTTATATAAACCCAACTTTCCAATCAAATATATCTACTCATTTTCCTCTGCAGTCATGCACTGTTCCTTCCTATCCACATACCCTTGCCCACTCCATTTAGCAGGACTCAGAACACCAGTTTTGATTCTTCTGGTTACTGATACTGCTGTAAAACCTATTAGTTAACTAATGTCAGTTTACTTTGTTACAGTGAAAGAGGACAGACAGTGAAAGAGGACAGCATGACTTTGCAGAACTCCAGGTTGATTGTTAGACAATTGTTGCCCACTGTACCCTCTTTTGCTTGCTGCTTGTTTTGCTGAGGCTTATGTGGTCAGTGGCTTAGAAACAGATTTAGGACTGATTTTTACATGGCATATCCAATTCCATTGGATAAGAGTGATCTAAGGAGGTTCCTTGCTCTTGTCCCTTTGTCCTCTTTAGAGTATGCATGCATAGGTCTTTTGGAGGTTAAGTACTAAAAGTTAACAACTGTGCCTTAAGCACTATTATAATTGTTTTAGAGACAACAAAAGAAATATATAGAGGCCATTCTAATTTATAAATCATGTCCCAAAATTAAATTTTTAATTATTTTCTTTTGTTTTTAAGGGAAACATATTGTTGAGGATAGTCAGGTTTGCCCTCCGATTAGTGTATAGTCAACCCAAAATAATGTAGCTAAAATTCCAGGAGGACTTCAGGATTCAAAGAGTTAATATTTGGATTTTTTTTTTCCTTCACTCCAACTCACTTAGCTGAAGGACATCATGACAGTGCTCTAACTCACATGCTTTACACAGCCATTGCCTTCTTAGGTGTGGCAGATCACAAGGTATGTTCTTTTCTTTGTTCCTAAGGTGATCAAGAGATTCTGAAAAGTTACAGCAACTGTAACTTTAAAAGTACATTTAAAATAAGTTATCAGTAATTTACAGTACTGCCAGCCATTTAAATTGTTCAGTAATTTGGGTTATGGAAAAAACATGCTAGCTCCATTTCTTTAAATATTATGTATTTAAGGCTTGAGTGTTGAACTGTGTGTTTCTAATGCAACTTATCTACTTTTACTCATAGGGTGGAGTATTATTGCTAGTACTGGCTTTGTGTTGTAAAGTTGGTTTTCATACAGCTTCCAGAAAACTCTCTACAGATGTTGGTGGAACCAAACGTCTTCAAGCTTTATCCCATCTTGTTTCTGTGCTTCTCTTATGCCCATGGGTCGTTGTTCTTTCTGTGACAACTGAGGTAAGAGCAGGAATTTATTGGTAATAAGCAAAATAAATTGCTGTTATTTATAGATTTTAGTTCAGTACATTGTATTTTATTTCAATTTGATGTTGCAAGTGGCTTTAAATTATCAAGTACTATTACATTTATATATCCCTCCCATTCCTGTGGCCCATAGGAATCAGTTAAATACTAATATTAATATAAATACTAATAATAATATTAATAATAATTTAATACCTACCCACAAACCCAAGGATTGTGTATCACCAAGTATTTATAAAATTATTAAACAGATGCTCCTTTTTTTAATACTTTGGGGAATACTAGGAAAATGTGCCAATATCTTATAACTCATATTTTGGCATTTTACAAATCATATTGAATCATGGGAATATTTGTTTATACATAAAGGGATTAACTAAAATATAAGATGTGAACTTTATACGCATATGGTATTAACAATTTTTTTTTTTAATTTCTAGAGTAAAGTCGAGTCTTGGTTTTCTCTCATTACACCTTTCACAACGGTTATTTTTTTTGTCATGATCCTGGATTTCTATGTCGATTCCATTTGTTCAGTCAAAGTGGAAGTTTCCAAATGTGCCCGATATGGATCCTTTCCCATTTTTATTAGTGCTCTACTTTTTGGAAATTTTTGGACGCATCCAATAACAGACCAGCTTCGGGCCATGAACAAAGCAGCACACCAGGAGAGCACGGAACACGTCCTTTCTGGAGGAGTGGTAGTGAGCGCTATATTCTTCATATTGTGTAAGCATTTTTCCCCTTAGCAAATTTCATCTTATGGATTCTGATGTTCAGTCATTTACTAAATTTGGGAATTTGTTCAATGCTTCATACATTTAGTGCTGATAGATACCGTGTTGGGTTTTGGTGGCTTAAATTTTTTGAACTTCTATAATATCTTTTTTTTTTTTTCTTCTGTTTTTAGCTGCCAACATCTTATCATCTCCTTCTAAGAGAGGACAGAAAGGTACCCTAATTGGATATTCTCCTGAAGGAATACCTCTTTATAACTTCATGGGTGATGCTTTTCAGCATAGCTCCCAGTCAATCCCTAGGTTTATTAAGGAATCACTAAAACAAATTCTTGAGGAGAATGACTCTAGGCAGATCTTTTACTTCTTGTGCTTGAATCTGGTAAGAGTTTTAAATATTAGTGGCATATCTTAAAAGCTTAATCTTTTAATTTTGACAGTTCTGGTATAATTTTAGTAATTCCCAAATAATTTTAGTAATTAGAAATGGGCTAAAATGATATTTTCTCTAAGTATTAGAAAGATTACAGGATCATATTCATACTACTTAAACAATTTTTTGAAGTATTTTTAAAATGTTGGTTTAGTGTGCTATTTCAAATTAGTAGATATAGTAGTTTATAAAGATTTTTATCAGGAATTCCCTGGTGGTCCAGTGGTTAGGACTCCTTGCTCTCACTGCCAGGGGCCCAGGTTCAATCCCTGGTTGGGAAACTAAGATCCCACAAGCCACACGGCACAGCCAAAAAGAAAAAAAGATTTTTATCTACTCCTTATAAGATCTCACTACCAACCAGATTGCTAACATTTTATAGTCAAGTTTATTTAGTTCTACAGACATATAAATAAAACTATCTCCTTTTAAATAGTTTATAAGATAGACATATCTGATTTAGCTTGATTTCTTATAGTTTATATGAAATGAGGTTTCTTGTATGAGAACCAGTTAAATAACGAAAGAGACAGTTATATAATATCTTCAAGTAAGGTTTGGGTAACTAAGGGTTAAAATCCTTATGATTAAATTCTGATAAATCTCTCTTGAAACAGTATTTCCCAACATACTCCTCTCCTATTTGTTTTTAAACGTGTTTTAGCTTTTTACCTTTGTGGAATTATTCTATGGCGTGTTGACCAATAGTCTGGGTCTGATCTCAGATGGATTTCACATGCTCTTTGACTGCTCTGCTTTGGTCATGGGACTTTTTGCAGCCCTGATGAGTAGATGGAAAGCAACTCGGATTTTCTCCTATGGGTAGGTACACTGACTGTCAAGGCTTGTAGCAAATTCCATCTTATAGTATAAAATTTTACTACTTTTAATACAAATTTAATTTTTCAGAGCTTCATTTTTCTTTAATTTAAAGTAGATAAGAGAAACTAAACCAAGCATTTGATAAATACTGAATGACAGTAAGCTTAAGACTATATACTCCCTGACAAATCCCTCTCATAGGTAGATAGCAAAAAATCAGTTAAACAGTGAGCTATTTGGCCAACAATGTTTCTTTGAGGAATGGAATGTTCATGGTCATTCACATCTTTGCAGTTAGAGAATTCAAAATTTGAAGTGGCTATGCATGCAGTATCCTTTCACTAAGTCATCATTAGTGAAATGATGCAGTATCCTTTCACTAAGTCATCATTCAGTTCAGAGAATATTAGAATCCCTGATTTGTGCAAGATATTTTGATAAGAACTATTGTAAATAGGTTAATAAATTCAGCTCTTACTTTCAGCTGTTTATATTTTGAAAGATGGATGACCCAAAATTACAAAAAATTTTGATACAAAGCCAAATCTATGTGCTGTGACAGAGATACAGAGAACGACAAAGGATTAAAGGAGAGAGAAATAACTTCTTGCTAAGAAATTAGGACAGGCTTTGTGTAAGAAGGGACGTTGACGAAGGACTTTGATAAATATATAAAATTTCAACAAACATATATGTATGGAAAGAACCTTCCAGCATTAGTATGATATTTATAATCTTGGTAATTTCCTACTCTTACTATTTGCGTAATTGAAAATCTGTCATTGAAAATCATTTCGTCATTTGTAACATAATAATGTTTATACTTTAAAAATATTTGTCATTTTCCTTTTCTAAAAATATATTCTACATTTTTAGGTATGGCCGAATAGAAATTCTCTCTGGATTTATTAATGGGCTTTTTCTAGTGGTAATAGCTTTTTTCGTGTTTATGGAATCAGTGGCTAGATTAATTGATCCTCCGGAATTAGACACACACATGTTAACAGTAAGTCTTTTCATTTTCCTATTTGAATTTCTACTCAAACTCATACAGCTTTTTCCCTGCAAAAGTTTAACTACTTGTAGTTATTGACCTAGGAAGGTTTTATTTATTTTTTTTGATTTAAATTAACATAACTTCCTATCTTGCTATTTACATTTACACTGCTGACTCTTCGAAATTAATTAATATACTTTTCTCTAATACGCTAGTAGTCAAATATTAGATAATATTCTAAAACAGTTTCTTTTCTGCCTTATTAAACGTTTTTGTTTGAAGATGTGTTTTTGAATACCTGAGGAAATATTCAAAGGCTTTACTCTAGATTAAATTACTGCTATGGCAACTTTTAATGTTTTCCCTGTACCTCCAAATCTTTACATGCGCTGTTCCTTATAGGTCTCACGCCCTTCCATCACTTCTGCCCTTTTAGGCTTTGCTTCTAAAGTTGCCTTTGGTGGGATACTTTCCCTTAGTCCCTCTCTTCCCACCTTAAACTGTGTTAGATTTCCCTTTCTGAATATTCCCATTGTATCTTGTGCAATCTTCTTTTAGCAACATTGACTTGTAACTGTTGTTTAGTTTTTCATTCTTCCACAATTAAGATATGTGTCGCTCAATATCAAAAAAGCAAACAACCCAATCCAAAAATAGGCAGAAGACCTAAATAGACATTTCTCCAAAGAAGACATACAGATTGCCAACAAACACATGAAAGGATGCTCAACATCACTAATCATTAGAGAAATGCAAATCAGAACTACAATGAGGTATCACCTCACACTGGTCGGAATGGCCATCATCAAAAAATCTACAAACAATAAATGCTGGAATGGGTGTGGAGAAAAGGGAACCCTCTTGCACTGTTGGTGGGAATGTATATTGATACAGCCACTATGGAGAACAGTATGGAGGTTCCTTAAAGAAGTAAAAATAGAACTACCATATGACCCAGCAATCCCACTACTGGACATATACCCTGAGAAAACCATAATTCAAAAAGAGACATGTACCACAATGTTCATTGCAGCTCTATTTACAATAGCCAGGACATGGAAGCAATCTAAGTGTCCATCGACAGATGAATGGATAAAGATGTGGCACATATATACAATGGAATATTACTCAGCCATAAAAAGAAATGAAATTGAGTTATTTGTAGTGAGGTGGATGGACCTAGAGTCTGTCATACAGAGTGAAGTAAGTCAGAAAGAGAAAAATACCGTATGCTAACACATATATATGGAATCTTAAAAACAAACAAAATGGTTCTGATGAACCTAGGGGCAAGACAGGAATAAAGACGCAGACATCGAGAATGGACTTGAGGACGTGGAGGGGGAAGGGTAAGCTGGGATGAAGTGAGAGAGTGGCATGGTCATATATACGCTACCAAATGTAAAATAGATAGCTAGTGGGAAACAGCCACTGAGCCCAGGGAGATCAGCTCTGTGCTTTGCGACCACCTAGAGGGGTGGGCTAGGGAGGGTGGGAGGGAGGGAGACGCAAGAGGGAGGAGATATGGGTATATATGTATATGTATAGCTGATTCACTTTGTTATAAAACAGAAACTAACCATTGTAAAGCAATTATACTCCAGTAAAGATGTTAAAAAAATTTTTTTAATTTAAAAAATTAAAAATAAAACAAATGGATTTCTCTAAAGGAGAAATTGTAGATGTATGTAAATTAAATAGTGCCCTGAGCTAGAGCTACTATTCAAAATCATTTTTGTAAGAGGGGATAATCAAGGGTAAGTATCCTTTGGGGTGTTACTGTGGCACCATTAAATCAAGATAATCTCATTTACTTTGTTTTTTAAAAAGTGCTTTTCCATTGTACTTTTTTTACTTTGGGAAATTTTACTATAGTTAAGAAACAGTAAGACTGTGTTTATTTGTAATCCACTCATTAGTAAATTACAATCATTGCCTTTTAAAGTATTGATATTTACCTAGTAATATAAATGAGATTTCAGGTACAATGTATACTTGCTCTAGTAAGCAGTACTTTCAAACTCTTTATTTAAATAAACAAAACAAAACTTTAGCATCATTTATTTATTCATAAACCCTGAATCAAGTACATTTTTATTCTTAATCATTTAATTAAAGCAAATCTAAATCCTTTTACTTGTCAACACTTTGGTATTTGAAAGTTAAATGCTTCTTCTAAAATATTCTAAAATTCACACTTAAAATTTTCTTATTGAATTTAATGAGGTTTTACTATGAATATTTTCAAAACTGTAAACCAAAAACCATATATAGCTACATAATAACTTTTAAATAACAAGTTTATTTTTTTAATTACAAATTTAAAGGTTTTCTTTTTTCTTTTTTGCTAGCCAGTCTCAGTTGGAGGGCTGATAGTAAACCTTATTGGTATCTGTGCCTTTAGCCATGCCCATAACCATACCCATGGAGCTTCTCAAGGAAGCTGTCACTCATCTGATCACAGCCATTCTCACCATGTGCATGGACACAGTGACCATGGGCACGGTCACAGCCACGGATCTGCAGGCAGAGGCATGAATGCTAACATGAGGGGTGAGTCCTTGCCAGATACTGTCCTACCTTTCAACTGTGTTCTGAATTGACATTGTTTATTTGTATTAAGTATTGGGTTCTTGGAACAATTTTATTTTAAAAAACCAACCTGTAACTAAAAAGAGGTATAAAGTCATCTGTTACAGAAAATGCTCACAACTGTTCATAAATGTCAAATTTTTAAAATAAATTATTGTAATTATAGAGTCCTTTTCATGGTGACATTTGAGTAAATATTAGTTGCAAGGGAAACTGTGCATTACGCACTTTCACTATAAAAGACCTAAGAAATTTTTATTGTACTGAAAAAAAATATGGGGGAAGTATCATTTATGTTGAGATATTTATTCTGATGTTTTATTTTTTTATTTATTTTTTTGGCCACTCCGCATGGCTTGTGGGATCTTAGTTCCCCAACCAGGGATTGAACCCTCACCCTCAGCAGTGAAAGTGCAGAGTCATAACCTCTGGACCACCAGAGAATTCCCTATTCTGATATTTAGTAGAAATAATTTAGGTAACGTCAAAACTTGGCTCATGTATGATTTCTAGGAAGCTTTCCCAGACACCATCATAAAACTCACCACACTGGTAATAGTTGCCCACATCCTTACTTTCACCACTATGCCATGAATTCCTTGATGGAAGTGACCATGTTTAGTCATTTTGAAGTACCAGCCCCTAGCAGAGTGCCTGGTGAATAATAGGTACCTCGTAATATCAGTACAATGAATAAAAGAACTAAATTAAATGTGCTTTAATTTTTAATATTTTATGTATCTTACTTGTAGGTGTATTTCTACATGTTTTGGCAGACACACTTGGCAGTATTGGTGTGATCGTATCCACCATTCTTATAGAGCAGTTTGGATGGTTCATTGCTGATCCCCTCTGTTCTCTTTTTATCGCTATATTAATATTTCTCAGTGTTGTCCCACTGATTAAGGATGCCTGTCAGGTTCTCCTTCTGAGACTGCCACCAGAATATGAAAAAGAACTACATATTGCCTTAGAAAAGGTACTGTGTATAATTTCTTTACTAGTCTTCTTCCTTTTAAAATAGTATTTGAAATTAAATAAGTTGACCTAATAAGAAATGAAAATGACAGTCTTGTAGGAAAATGGACTGATAACATAAACAGGCAATTCATAGAAAAACCAAACACAGAATAGAATGTTATTTCAGCTTGTGGTTTGCCATATCTTATTTATTTATTTATTTGTTTATTTATTTATTGGCTGCATTGGGTCTTCGTTGCTGTGCGCGGGCTTTCTCTAGTTGTGGTGAGTGGGGGCTACTCTTTGTTGCGGTGCGCGGGCTTCTCATTACGGTGGCTTCTCTGGTTGCGGAGCACGGGCTCTAGGCACACGGGCTTCAGTAGTTGTGGCACGTGGGCTCAGTAGTTGTGGCACATGGGCTTAGTTGCTCCACAGCATGTAGGATCTTCCCGGACCAGGGCTCGAATCTGTGTCCCCTGCATTGGCAGGTGATTCTTAACCATTGCACCACCAGGGAAGTCCCTGACATATCATATTAAAGTAATTAGGATCTGTTGATGAACAGTTGGCATCTTGAACACTTAAGGTATAGCATCTTAACCCACTGGTTTCATAAATAAAATTAGTAAAGTTTTCTCACTTTCTCATAATTGGCAACTAATACATCCTACTAAAAAAGAAAGTTTTTTATTTCAAAAATAATACATATCCATTACAGAAAGTTTCAAAGTAGAAAAAAGAAAAAAATAATAATCACATATAATTTCACTACCTGGAAAGAAACACTTTTTAAAAAATTTATCTCTTTATTTATTTATTGGTTTTTTTGTTTGTTTGTTTTTTTGGCTGCGTTGGGTCTTCGTTGCTGCGCACGGGCTTTCTCTAGTTGTGGTGCGCAGGGACTACTCCTCATTGTGGTGTGTGGGCTTCTCATTGCGGTGGCTTTTCTTGTTGCAGAGCATGGGCTCTAGGCACGCGGGCCTCAGTAGTTGTGGCATATGGGCTCAGTAGTTGTGGCTCGCAGGCTCTAGAGCGCAGGCTCAGTAGTGGTGGCGCGTGGGCCCAGTTGCTCCGTGGCATGTGGAATCTTCCCGGACCAGGGCTTGAACCTATGTCCCCTGCATTGGCAGGTGGATTCCTAACCACTGCCCCACCAGGGAAGCCCAGAAACGCTTTTGGGTCGTTTTTCTGTATAAAAATATTTTTTAAATAAAAATGGCCAAAAAAATGTACTGCTTTGTAAATTTTTCCCCACTTAATTATGTCATGTTGATAAATAGTCTAATACATTTTTTTTTCTTTTTTTTTTTTTTTTTTTGCTGTACGCGGGCCTCTCACTGCTGTGGCCTCTCCCGTTGCGGAGCACAGGCTCCGGACGCGCAGGCTCAGCGGCCATGGCTCACGGGCCCAGCCGCTCCGCGGCATGTGGGATCCTCCCGGACTGGGGCACGAACCCGCGTCCCCTGCATCGGCAGGCGGACTCTCAACCACTGCGCCACGAGGGAAGCCCGTCTAATACATTTTTAATGACAGGGTAGTGTTACATTGTGTGGATAGTCTATAATTTATTTGACTAGCCTTCCATTGTTGAACATGAAGGATATCTTTTGCATGTGTTATCTCAAATATAACAAATAATACTGGAATGTTTGTATCAATATAAAGGAAACAACATGGTTTATTGAACGTATCCAATGTTTAGACTAGGCAAAGTACATCTTATATCGGTGAAAATGGGTGTAAAGTCACCTGTGTAACCCTGTTCACTTCCTATTCCAAACTTCCTTCCCTGGCATCACTGCCAGGTCAAAATATTTTAGACACCTTTACTTGAAGTTAGTTGTCCTTCCCATTCCTTTCTCATTTCTGGGCTCTCCTTATTACTTTTTTTTTTAAATCAGGTTAATAATGGTTTCTGGACTAAAAAGACTGCTTTGTGTTCAGTAAATTAGCCTTCAAATCCATTTATATCACCTCTCCTTTTATTTGACAGCTACAGAAAATTGAAGGAATAATATCATACCGAGACCCACATTTTTGGCGTCATTCTGCCAGTATTGTGGCAGGAACAATTCATATACAGGTGACATCTGATGTGCTGGAACAAAGAATAGTACAGCAGGTAATAATCCTAAGTTTTTAAAATAATTTCAGTTGAGGTAATTGCACACATTGTAAGTTATACAGCTCAGTAGTCATTTAATTGTTTAAAAATATCATTCTTACAGCTGTCCAAGGATAAGTTATTTTTTTACATCTAGATTTGTTTTATATCCAAAAGTAGTAAAAAATAAAGTCAAGTTTTAGTATGTGGAGAACAAGCTTAAGTTAATGTAAAAAAAAAAAATTCATTTGTAATCCACCTTGGTTCCCAATAGATGGTCAAGAAATAAGGTATTATAAATATAGTCCTAAGTTAATAATAATAATAAAGTTGGCAGGTATGTGTCATGGTTGGAGATAAGGATCAAAACAGTTCCTGTATCCCTATTCTAGACCTACCAAATTGGAAACAGTAGCTGTTTTCCTTTTCTACCTTGAATGTCAGGTCAGTGATTTACTGGCCTTCTAAAAGATCCTATGTAATATTTGACCAGCTAAATAATAAACATTACTTTAAGGACTTATCATTGACTATCTATGGCTATTCAAAAAAATGTGATATCTATTATTTAATCCAAATGCACTAAATGCATTAATCTAAATGCTTTTAAATGTATGGATTTTTATAACAGGTTACAGGAATACTTAAAGATGCTGGAGTAAACAACTTAACAATTCAAGTGGAAAAAGAAGCATACTTTCAACATATGTCTGGCCTAAGTACTGGATTTCATGATGTTCTGGCTATGACAAAACAAATGGAGTCCATGAAATACTACAAAGATGGTACTTACATCATGTGAGATAACTTGGGAATTACCCCTGGGGTATGAACAATGAAGATGAAATGACCGGGTATTTATAATATCACCAGAAGAAAATTGCACATAATTGTACAGAAACATTTTGTGGTATTTGAAAAAAATTTTAAAGCTCCTCACAGGGCTTCCTTGGTGGCGCAGTGGTTGAGAGTCCGCCTGCCGATGCAGGGGACACGGGTTCGTGCCCCGGTCCGGGAAGATCCCACATGCCGCGGAGCGGCTGGGCCCGTGAGCCATGGCCGCTGAGCCTGCGCATCCAGAGCCTGTGCTCCGCAACGGGAGAGGCCACAACAGTGAGAGGCCCGCATACCGCAAAAAAAAAAAAAAAAAAAAAAAAAGCTCCCTACAGTTGGATCAAGGAATCTTTCTTAAAGGAAATTTAAATACAGAATGAAGCATTAATTGTATAAAATAATTGTTTAAATTATGTGTAAAACAGGAAACTTAAAATTTAAGTGAACATGATGTATCATATCTTCAAAAGTGAACATATAATGATGGATTCTAGTGAAGACCAAAATAACTTCTGTGTGTTTACTTTCTGTAAGAAAGCATCTCCATTGTAAATAATGTATTTACATGTTTATTACAAAGACCCAAATGAAAAATTTTTAGTCAATTTTTTGCATAGCCCTAGGGTAAAATAGGAATAAAAGTTCTATATTTATGGATTTTCTGTATATAAAACTGGTTTCTAATTATAACTTAAATCCATTAAGTAAAACCTGTATTGCCACTTTAAATGTAAACTAAATTATTTGGGAGAAACTTCAACCACTGATACGAGGCAGCAGTGAGAATAGTGAAGGATAACATGACAGTCTTTGATGTATTACAAAAGCCAACCACTCTGTAAAATAAATTTTTTTTACTTTTGGTAATATTTGCACATGAATAATTACTTTATTAGGGTAAAGAACTTAGACTAAGTTGTGTTCATGTTATTCACTCTGTCTTCTTCCTCTAAAGTAGAATATTCCATTTCTTGTTATGCATCTGGCATTCCAAGTTGCTTATTAAGCTGGCATCCAAGCAATGCTAGGCTTTTCATCTTTTCCTATGTTGTAGAACAGCCAGTGGAGAGAGTCATAAATAATTGTCAACTCAGAGTTAATTTTCTGCCTATAGATGTAACTTTTTTTTTAATTTCTGGAACATGTAGATGTAGAAGAAATATCAAAGAATTAGGTGGTTATTTTAAAGTTTAATAAGTAAATCTTGTTCATAAACCCTTAGGCACTATGAAATCAAAATACTTACTCTATAACTACTTTCTATAGTAATATGTATATTTTTTCATTTCCAATTTAAACTGAATGTATAGTCTGAAAAGACTGTATGATAAATAGATACATAATAATATATGCAGTTTTATGAACACCAAAGAATGTTGACCAAGAGAAACTTTTGAATACCTATTTATAAGCATCTGAGTATTTTCACTCTTATACTAGGAATTTTGATAAGTAGGATGAATTAATTTTAGTATGGATACTATTTTCTTATCTATACCATAATGGCAAACATGTATTTAAATCATATTTTTGTCTTACAAATTTTAAAATGTGAGAGGTTTTAGAAATTTGTTATAAGTTATTTTGATATTCCTTGTCTTCTCTTTACACATTTTCTGGTCCAGAATCTTCAATACATATTAAAATTTTTGAGTGGTGGGAAAATAATTGCATATTGATGTTTTAATGTAATTTTTATACATTAAAAAATTTTAAGTAGATAGGTACAATAAATATTACATCATTTTTTAAATTGTCATTTCCCTTGGAAGGCATAAAAATAGCAAGAAAATTAAACTAATGTGATGGACAACTATCAAGATGAGAGAGAACGCAACACTGAAGGGTGAGGGAGTGCAGATAGAAAGTAGGGAAACTCCAGTATGGAGAGCACCAGGGTGCTGGTTCTGGCTCATACAAACCATATGGCTTTAGGCAAATCAGCCTCTCTGGGTATCTTTTTTTTCCTCATACATAAAATGAGAATACAGGGTTTCCCTGGTGGCGCAGTGGTTGAGAGTCCGCCTACCGATGCAGGGGACACGGGTTCATGCCCCGGTCCAGGAAGATCCCACATGCTGCAGAGTGGCTGGGCCTGTAAGCCATGGCCGCTGGGCCTGCGCGTCCGGAGCCTGTGCTCCGCAATGGGAGAGGCTACAACAGTGAGAGGCCCGCGTACCGCAAAAAAAAAAAAGAAAAGTTAAAATGAGAATACAATCTGCTCAAATTCATGGATACGGAGCAACTGGAACCCACACACTGCCAGTAGGAATTTGAAATGACGCAGCCACTTTGGAGAACCGTTTGGCAATTTCTTTTTACATTAAGCATACAGCTCTCCTGTGACCCAGCAGTTCTACTGCTGGGTATTTACCCAAGAGAAATGGAAACATGTCTATAAAAAGAGTGGTACAAGAATGTACATCTTCATGAGACCCCAAAACCAGAAAGAATCCAAATGTCCATCATCGAGAGAATGGATAAGTAAGTTATGGTGTATTTACAATGGACTACTTACTCAGCAGTTTTTTAAAAATTACTGTTACAAACAATATAAGTGAATCTCAAAAACATTATAAGTGAGGGGCTTCCCTGACAGTCCAGTGGTTAAGACTCTGCTCTCCCAATGCAGGGGGCACGGATTAGATCCCTGGTCGGGGAACTAAGATCCTACATGCCTCAGGGTGCGACAAAAAAATGTGTGTGTGTGTGTGTGTGTGTGTGTGTATACATATAATTGAAAGAAGCCAGCCACAAAAGAAGTCTACTATATGGTTCCATGTATATAAAGTACAAAAACAGAGAAGACTACTCTATAGTGATAGAGCATAGAAATTTTCAGTAGAGCATTAATTTTCAATTGCTGTCATAACAAATTACCACAAACTTAGGGCTTAACACAAACTTATTATCTTACAATTCTGTAGGTCAGAAGTCCAGTATGGGACTCACTGGGCTAAAATCAAGTTGCCACCGGGCTGCATTTCTTTCTGGAGGCTCTCAGAATCCATTTCCTTGCTCATTCAAGTTGTTGGCTGAATTCAGTCCTAATGGTCGTGACTGAGGTCCCTGTTTCTTTGCCGGTATTCCCAGCTTCTAGAGACCACCTGTACTTTTTGGCTTGTGGCCCCTTTCCTCCATCCTCAAAGCCAGCAAGAGTAGGTCATGTGCTTCTTATACTTCAAATCTCTCCTGCCTCTTCTTCCACTGTAGCACCTTTCTCTGA
The DNA here is from genome assembly GCF_025265405.1 of Mesoplodon densirostris. Lineage (NCBI taxonomy): Eukaryota > Metazoa > Chordata > Mammalia > Artiodactyla > Ziphiidae > Mesoplodon > Mesoplodon densirostris. The sequence continues at coordinate 56,880,872 of NC_082663.1, forward strand.
CTCACTCTTCTGTCTCCCTCTTCTACTTTTTTTTTTTAATATGATTATTTATTTATTTATTTTTGGCTGTGTTGGGTCTTCATTTCTGTGCAAGGGCTTTCTCTAGTTGTGGCAAGTGGAGGCCACTCTTCACCTCAGTGCGCGGGCCTCTCACTATTGCGGCCTCTCGTTGCAGAGCACAGGCTCCAGACGTGCAGGCTCAGTAGTTGTGGCTTACGGGTCTAGTTGCTCCACGGCACGTGGGATTTTCCCAGACAAGGGCTCGAACCCATGTCCCCTGCATTGGCAGGCAGATTCTCAACCACTGCGTCACCAGGGAAGCCCTTCCTCTTCTACTTTTAAGGACTCTTTTGGTTACATTGGGCCTACCCATATACCAGATAATCCCCTATCTCAAAGTCCCTTTTGCCGTATAACATAGTCACAGGTATGTTCATATTCACAGGTTCTGGGCATTAGGACAAGGACATCTTTCTGGGGGTCGTTATTTTGCCTGCCACGTGTTTGCCTTGCAAAGACGGGGAGTTTGTTAGAAAAAAAAGGGCAGGGAGATCTTTTTGGAGTGATGGAAGTGTTCTATATCTAGAGCACAGTGGTGGTTACATAGGTGTATACAATTGTCAAAATCTTAAGTATAACTTCTGCATTCTCTTTTTCAAGTGCTTTTGTAATTTGCTAGTAATCATTCGAAGCTACTGTGTGGTAAGCACACAATTATCCATTTTTTCTCCTAGTACTCTGGTATTATCACATAATAAGTTAGCTATAACTGATCTAGTTCAATAACACAGTATAGTGGACTAGATTTTTTTCAGATACGTTGTTCCTCTTTGTGGCTATTTTCCACTTGAATTTAAAGGCCAAGGAGGTTTCCTCTGCAACAAAGTACAATACATAGATCTGTCAATATTAATATTCACATAGTATGGAAAGCCTTTTTAAGAAAATAATACAATTCAGTAGGTTATGTTTTTTTTTAAACATTGAATAAATCCATTCATACTCAACAAAATTCATTGAAGTTCTTTATAGCCAGACACTGCTCTAGGAGCTAGGGATAAAATCACCAATAAAACAGTCCTGCCCTAAAGGAGCTTACTTTCAAGTGTAGGAGACAGACTAATATGTAAAAATGTCAGATGGTGATGAGCACTACGAGGAAAAGCAATAACTTATTGAACCCTTGCTGTGTACCAGGTGGGCAGTGTTCTAAGCAATCAATATGTGTAATTATTATCCCCATTTTACTGATGAGGAAACTGAGGAAGAAAAAGGTTAACTTGCCCCCACATCATACACCCAGTAAGTGGTAAAGCCAACTGTCCAAACCAGGCACTCTGGTTTCACCCTTAACAGGGGTGCTAGAGAATGGCCAAAAAGGATCTCTAGGGGGGGAAGACAACCTGATTTGAGTAAGGAAGCAAATGGTACCTAGTATCTTAGACCGTATTCTATTTTTTTAAATAAATTTATTATTTATTTATTTATTTATTTTGGGCTCGTTGGGCCTTCGTTGCTGCACGCGGGCTTTCTCTAGTTGTGGCGAGTGGGGGCTACTCTTCGTTGCAGTGCGTGGGCTTCTCACTGCAGTGGCTTCTCTTGTTTCGGAGCATGGGCTCTAGGCACATGGGCTTCAGTAGTTGTGGCACATAGGCTCGGTAGTTGTGGCTCGCGGGCTCTAGAGCTCAAGCTCAGTAGTTGTGGTGCACGGGCTTAGTTGCTCTGCGGCAAGTGGGATCTTCCCGGACCAGGGCTCGAACTCGTGTCTCCTGCGTCAGCAGGTGGATTCTTAACCACTGTGCCACCAGGGAAGTCCCGTATTCTATTAATAGCCACTATTCTATCCTGAAAGAACATCAAATGTAAGGCATTTGAGGCAGGAGGTGGTTAGCATGATAGAAGAAAAGCAAGAAGGCCAGTGTGATAGCAGCAAAATTAGTCAAGTGGTGTAGTGAGGACATGGAAAGTCTGTGAAGGGCTTTGAGTAAGGAACTAACTCGAGCTGATGTGTTTCAAAAGGATCAGGATAGAAGAGCCTAGTGGAATCCAAGGAAGAGTTAGAAGGCTTTTGCCCAAGCCTAAATGAGAGAGGATGGGGACTTGGGTAGACTAAGCAGCATGTTCATTGCCTCTTACCCATAAGCTCACTGTTTAAGGTAAAAAATCAGACACAAACTCTGCCTTCACTATGCTTATTACAGTAGGGAAGATAAGATGTATGTAACTATAATTCAAGATTTAGATTTGGTGCCGTAAGGGAGCGGCAAAGTTCAGAGAATGGAAAAGTTACTTTTAGCTGAAGGGAAGAGGGTGAGGCTTCACAAAGGAGGTGGCATTTGATAGATCAAAGAGACCAGTGGGGTTGGAAATAGAAGGCAAGGGGATTAGTTTCCTCTGGAGTAAAGTGTGTATACCCATCAGTAGTTCAGTTTTGCACAAGCATGGCTCTCGGGTGTGGGTGTGGAGTTAGTAGGCCTATGATTACGAAGGTTAGGAGCAGGGCATTGAGACTATTTGAATACCAGGTTACAGGTTAACCACATGGGGCTTCCCTGGTGGCGCAGTGCTTAAGACTCCGCGCTCCCAATGCAGGGGGCCCAGGTTCCATCCCTGGTCGGGGAACTAGATCCCACATGCATGCCTCAACTAAGAGTTTGCATGCAGGCTTCCCTGGTGGCACAGTGGTTGAGAGTCCACCTGCCGATGCAGGGGACACGGGTTCGTGCCCCGGTCTGGGAAGATCCCACATGCCGCAGAGCAGCTAGGCCCGTGAGCTATGGCCTGAGCCTGTGCGTCCGGAGCCTGTGCTCCGCAACGGGAGAGGCCACAACAGTGAGAGGCCCGCGTACTGCAAAAAAAAAAAAGAGTTTGCATGCCACAATAAAGGAGCCCTGGAGCCTCAACTAAGGAGCCTGCCTGTCACACTAAGACCCAGCACAACCAAAATGAAGAGAGGGAGGGAGGGAAGGAGGGAAGGAGGGAGGGAGGGAAGGAGGGAGGGAGGGAAGGAGGGAGGGAGGGAGGGAAGGAGGGAGGGAGGGAGGGAGGGAAGGAGGGAGGAAGGAAGGAAGGGAGGGGGGAAGGAAGGAAAAGTTAACCACAGACCTGTTAGGTAATCATATGGGGGTTCATTGTCCAGCTCTGTAAAAATCATCAGGTAAGATACAGTGACTTATACTCTTCAAACGCCTTATTTCAAGTAGGGTTTCCTATTGTTGGTTGCCTTGATTTTCCCTAGGAGCAGGATAGGAATGCCTAATATGAAAGACTGCAATTGATATAGTGGGCAGGACACTGGCTGGCCTAGGAGTCAGACTCTCCCCCATAGCTGTGGTCTAAGGGCCAGTTGCTTATTCTCTGCCTTAAAATGATAGGGTTTAGATCCAGTGAATATAAGGTGATCAAGCCCTTGCAGTCCTATGCAATCAAGGCAATAGTCCTTTTTTTTTTTTGGCCACAACGCGCGCAGCATGTAGGATCTTAGTTCTGAGCCCCCTGTAGTGATAGCACAGAGTCCTAATCACCGTCCCAAGGCAATAGTCCTAAATTAATCTGTGGGAACCATTTTTGTTAAAGGCAACAGATGCATTAAATGCCTAAAGTGTACAAAGCCGGGTGGATGATACAAAGAGGTCTGATACAGTCTCTGCCCTCACAAGAAGGCAATAGTTACTGAGCATATAAAAATATGTAAAAAGCAGGAAAGAGATACACGCTGAGAGAAAGGTAAATGTAATATTGCTCTGAGTTCCGAGGAGGAAGAGAACTTTTTCTCTTGGAAGATTACAAAAACCTTTACAGAGGAGGGGACATACATTTTCAATAATCGGGAAAAATCAGTGCACTTTACTGTGATTTTGAAGTTTGACTTGTCCATATCTTGGCTACATGAAAAATTAAATCTGCTTAAACTCTGAACTTCAGGCTTATCAGCTAGGAGCACCAGGGAGTTCTGGGGGCATCAGCAGCATCTTTCATCTGCTTCCACTTCTGACCCTACCAAACAGCCAACTGTAAAGTACAGCTGGGCACCAACAAAAGACTATTAAACTGTGCTTTTAATTTTGCTCTGTACTGTAGCCCACGTGACTCAGCCCCAGTCTTAGAATCTCAGGCTATTCAGCCTTCTAGAAAGACTACTCACTGTGCAAAGACTAATTACTCTGCAAACCGAGTAAGGACAGATACAGCAGGAGTGATTTGTGGAAGAGAATCCTTTCTTCAATTTCCAGCACCAGTATATGGCCCTCTCATTCTCCATCACTTTTTTCTTGGACCTCTTGTATAACTTGCCCTTCTTCTTCATTCCCTTTTATTTGTCTCCATCTTCTTACTATCACTTAACTCAGCAAACTGAAGGTCCTAGGAGGTCTGAAGTTAGGCTTTACAGTCGATTTCTCACATGTATAAGACATCTAGTTGTGAAATACTTCACCTCATGGGGCATAACTTATTCCCAGAGTAGTGTCTGTAGGAAAAAAAAAAAAAAAATATATATATATATATATATATATATATATATATTTCCCTTGCTGGACTGCTATAATTAATCACAATTGTCAACAAAAATTCAATTTACAGTCAAGAAGAAAAAAGGGAATTTTATTTGAGCTAAACTAAGGATCATAACCTGGGAGACAGACTCTCAGAAAGCTCTGAGAACTGTTGCGCAGTTAGAAGTCGAAGCCACAATCATATATATTTTCGAGACAAAAGATCATACATGAAAGTGACATACTGATATTCTACGTAAAGTTCACCAAAGATACATAGTCCAGGTAAGCTCCTACAAAGTGAGCAGCAAGTCACCATGACCCCCTACACAGTCGGGAAAGAACGCTGTTCTTTTCTGAAGGTACACTGCTAGGGTCAGAAGAAAGGAAGAAAATTGATCTTTACAGTTGAGCAGACACTCCTATCTTTAAGAAGTTCTAGTTAATGTGTAATGCATATGCACACTGCACATTAGGGAGGGAGGGAGGAGACCCAAACAGACAGGAAAGGAGAATTTTATGTTTAAATTTTCTTGCCCTGCCTTAAAATGTAAATTTTGTTTCATCACAATAAATAGAGCCTCAGCGATAGGATGTTTTTGCATGAGGGCCAATTCAAGAAAAGTTTAAATATATACAGACAGACTTCCCTGGTGGCACAATGGTTAAGAAGCCACCTGCCATTGCAGAGGACATGGATTCGATCCCTAGTCTGGGAAGATCCCACATGCCCCAGAGCAACTAAGCCCGTGTACCACAACTACTGAGCCCGTGCGCCTAGAGTCCATGCTCCGCAACAAAGAGAAGCCACCACAATCAGAAGCCCGTGCACCACAACAAAGAGTAGCCCCTGCTCGCCACAACTAGAGAGAAAGCCCGTACACAGCAACGAAGACCCAACGCAGCCAAAAATAAATAAATAAAATTTTAAAATAAATAAATAAAATTTTAAAATAAATAAATATATACAGACCACATTCTAAATATAACAAAAATAATTTTTCACTACCTTCTCAAATACCAATTCTTTAATACCCTTACCTCTGTAAACCAATTCTTGTGTTCTCCATGCCCACACACCCATGGTGGGGTAGGAGTAGGAGCAGAAGCATCTTGAAGCTTTAAAATCTATGTACTCTTGGGCTTCCCTGGTGGCGCAGTGGTTGAGAGTCCACCTGCCGATGCAGGGGACATGGGTTCGTGCCCTGGTCCGGGAAGATCTCACATGCCGCGGAGCAACTAGGCCCGTGAGCCATGGCCACTGAGCCTGCGCGTCCAGAGCCTGTGCTCCGCAACGGGAGAGGCCACAACAGTGAGAGGCAATCTATGTACTCTTATATGGGAAGTCCCTGGCAGTCCAGTGGTTAGGACTCCGTGCTTCCACTTCAGGGGGCACGGGTTCGGTCCCTGATCAGGGAACTAATATACCACATGCCACGTGGCATGGCCAAAAAAAAAAAGTATGTACTCTTATATGTGCATAGAATATTTTTGAAAGAAACCCAAGAATCTTTTAATATATTTTCCTTTGTGGAGGTGGACTAACTCTTTATTGTATAGCCTCCTTGAATATTAAATATAGCATCTAAAACCTAAAACCTAAAAAAAAATTAAATTAAATTTTTAAAAAAAGGCAAAACTCCCCCAGTGCTATCAACAATTTAAGGGACAGTGGTAAGGGGTTAAAATATACATCAGCTCTACAAATGTATACAGTCAATGTATGCAACTGAGGAAGTTATTTTATGGTGTTCTTATGTATACTGTCATCTTTTTCTACTCCTGTTTCTATCAACATTTTAGTGTGAATGTGTCTGATTTTCACTCAATACAATCAACCACTCTCAGTCCTTAAACTTAATTTTTTTTTTCAGTTACATACGTGTATTGTTTTAAAAAGTCAAATAGGGGGCTTCCCTGGTGGCGCAGTGTCGTCCGCCTGCCAATGCAGGGGACACGGGTTTGTGCCCTGGTCCGGGAAGATCCCACATGCCGCGGAGCGGCTAGGCCCGTGAGCCATGGCCGCTGAGCCTGCGCGTCCGGAGCCTGTGCTCCGCAACGGGAGAGGCCGCAACAGTGTGAGGCCCGCGTACCGGGGGGAAAAAAAAAAAAGTCAAATAGTTCTTTTAAACTTATAACAAAGTCAACATACCCCTGTCTCCCATCCCTGCTCTCTAAAAAGAATCATTTTCTATTCTTTTAACTGTGTGATTTTCTGTTTACAGTCATAATTCTCAATAAATTTCTTCTATTGCTATTTTTTTGGTAGCTGTTATACAGTTTTAAACATTACCCACTAACTTCTAACAATGGAAGATGAGGGTTTAGCTCTTTTATACCATCAGCACATATGCACACTCAAACACAACCCCCCTCTCTCTCCCCACCGTTACAATATAATTGAACCCTAATTTGGGGTTAAATCAGTATTCAGTGTTTTAATTATTTTATGACCATATGATTTACCAAAGTGCCCTAAGTACCGTATTATGATTAGATTTCCAATTTTTCTTTTAACAGCTAGTTTGTTCCAGATTTAATAGTGCCTTGCTTATTTTGATTTGCCTAGATTTTCTGTACCTATCGCTCATTAATCTCCAACTCCACCAGAAGTGTAAATCTCTTCTCAGTACATTCAAATACCTCAAGTAAGTTATCAATTTCATTATTTTGCTTGGAGATGTCCCACTTAGAAACCACCTTCCTTATAATTCTATTCCAACGTGCACTGACTGCTCCTCAGGCCAACTAAAAAGTGTCAGCCTAGGATCACCTAAAGCCTTGGGAATTCCTTTTGCCTTTCTCCTGTGTTGGAACTACTGTTTTTTTGATCCCAGATCTTCCTTTTTTTTTTTTGGCTGCACAGCACAGCATGCGGGATCTTAGTTCCCCAACCAGGGATCCAGGGATCGAATCTATGCCCCCTGCAGTGGAAGCACAGAGTCCTAACCACTGGACACCAGGGAATTCCCCTTCCTCTTTTAAAATTTCCATCTTTGTTAGGAGAATACACACTCCAATAACTTCCTAAGAAAGGGTACATGGGAGATAATTTTAGAATTTGCAAATCTAAAAATGCCTTTATTCTACCTCATGATTGTTTCATGGTTTGGCTGGGTACAGAATTATGGATTGAAAATCATTTTCCCACAGAATCTTGTAGCTTTCAACATTGCTATTGAAAGTCTCATTCCATTCTGATTCTAGATCCTTTGTATGCTATCTGATTTTGTTTCTTTTTAGGGTCTTCCCTTTATTCTAAATGTTATACGCCAGCACAGTGTGCCATGAGATGAGTCTTTGGTTCACTTATTGTGCAAGGCACTCAGACATGGATTTATAAAACTCATGTCCTTTAGTCCTGGGAAGTTTTCTTGTATTATTTATTTAATAATTTCGTCCTTGCATTTTCTCTTGTCTTTTTTTTTAGAACTCTGCTATTTGTTGTATGTCAGACCTTGTGGAATAATCCTCTAAATTTCTTATCTTTTCTATAGTTCATCTCTTTGTCTTTTTGCCCTTTCTTCTGGGAAATTTTCTTGATTTTCTTTTACAAACCTGCTATTGCATATTTAATGTTTGTTATCATATTTTTAATTTCCCAGAGCTCTTACTAAAACTTGCTTGTGGATGCATTATTACCTTTTCTTTCTCTGATGATATAAATAACTTTTATGTTTATTTTTTAGCTTTCTTCTCCTTGAATTGTCTGTTCTTCGTTGCTGCGTGAGGGCTTTCTCTACCTGCAGCGAGCAGGGGCTAATCTTCATTGTGCTACGCGGGCTTCTCATTGCGGTGTCTTCTCTTGTTGAGGAGCATGGGCTTAGTTGCTCCGAACCATGTGGGATCTTCCCGGACCAGGGCTCAAAACCGTGTCCCCTGCATTGGCAGGCAGATTCTTAACCACTGTGCCACCAAGGAAGTCCCCTGGAGTTTCTTTTTATATTTGTTTGTTAGGTCTCTTTCTTTTAAGTTGGAGGATTTCCTCAAATGTCCAGTGCTCCTTGTCTGGCTGTTAATAGTTAAGAGTAAGAAATTTAAAACATTGATTAGAAGCTCTTTGTCAGTGTACAAGTATGTCAAATGGTGAGTGTCACTTAATTTTTTTTATTAGTTATCTGTCTTATACATATTAGTGTATATATGTCAATCCCAATCTCCAATTCATCTCACCCCCCACCCCCACTTTCCCCCCTTGGTGTCCATACATTTGTTCTCTACATCTGTATCTCTATTTCTGTCTTGCAAATCAGTTTATCTGTACCAAATCAGTTCAAATGTCCATACATTTGTTCTCTACATCTGTGTCTCTATCTCTGCCTTGCAAATCAGTTCATCTGTACCATTTTTCTAGCTTCCACATATATGTGCTAGTATACGATATTTGTTTTTCTCTTTCTGACTTACTTCAGTCTGTATGACAGTACCTAGGTCCACATCTCTACAAATGACCCAATTTCATTCCTTTTTATGGCTGACTAATATTCCATTACTCAGATATGTATCACATCTTCTTTATCCATTCATCTGTTAATGGGCATCTAGGTTGCTTCCATGTCCTGGCTATTGTAAATAGTGCTGAAATGAACATTGTGGTACATCACTCTTTTTGAATTATGGTTTCCTCTGGGTATATGCCCAGTAGTGGGATTGCTGGATCATATGGTAATTCTATTTTTAGTTTTTTAAGGAACCTCCTTACTGTTCTCCATGGTGGCTGTATCAATTTACATTCCCAGCAACAGTGCAAGAGGTTTCCCTTTTCTCCACACCCTCTCTAGCATTTGTTGTTTGTAGATTTTCTGATGATGGCCATTCTGACTGATGTGAGGTGATACCTCATTGTAGTTTTGATTTGCATTTCTCTAACAATTAGTGATGTTGAGCAGCTTTTCATGTGCCTCTTGGCCATCTGTATGTCTTCTTTGGAGAAATATCTATTTAGGTCTTCTGCCCATTTTTTGATTGGGTTGTTTGTTTTTTTAATATTGGGCTGCATGAGCTGTTTATATATTTTGGAGATTAATCCTTTGTTCGTTCCTTCGTTGCAAATATTTTCTCCCATTCTGAGGGTTGTCTTTTTGTCTTGTTTATGGTTTCCTTTGCTGTGCAAAAGCTTTTAAGTTTCTTTAGGTCCCATTTGTTTTGTTTTGTTTTTTCCATTACTCTAGGAGGTGGGTCAAAAAAGATCTTGTGATTTTTGTCAAAGAGTGTTCTTCCTATGTTTTCCTCTAAGAGTTTTATAGTGTCCAGTCTTACATTTAGGTCTTTAATCCATTTTATTTTTGTGTATGGTGTTAGGGAGTGTTCTAATTTCATTCTTTTACATGTAGCTGCCCAGTTTCCCCAGCACCACTTATTGAAGAGACAGTCTTTTCTCCATTGTATATCCTTGCCTCCTTTGTCATAGATTAGTTGACCATAGGTGCATGGGTTTATCTCTGTGATTTCTATCCTGTACCATTGATCTATATTTTTGTTTTTGTGCCAGTACCATATTGCCTTGATTACTGTAGCTTTGCCTTATAGTCTGAAGTCAGCAAGTCTGATTCCTCCAGTTCCGTTTGTTTCCCTCAAGATTGTTTTGGCGGTGAGTGTCACTTTAAACATGATCCATCCATTTCATTGGTAACCCTTCTTAACCGTCTGTATTTTTAAGGCTTTTCTCTTGGGCTGGTCCATTTCTCAGAGAGGCATGCTTTTATCTCACTTAGGAGGTTATAAGTACAGCTGCCTGCAATTTTTTTTTTTTTTTTTTTTTCCTTTTTGCGTTATGCGGGCCTCTCACTGTTGTGGCCTCTCCCGTTGCGGAGCACAGGCTCCGGATGCGCAGGCCCAGCGGCCATGGCTCACGGGCCCAGCCGCTCCGCGGCATATGGGATCCTCCCAGACCGGGGCACGAACCCGTATCCCCTGCATCGGAAGGCGGACTCTCAACCACTGCGCCACCAGGGAGGCCCAGCTGCCTGCATTTTAGGGGACTGAGTGGAAGAGGGAACTGGGTCTCACCATTGGGATGAAGAATTTCACTTCATCCCCGCTCAGCTTGCCTGGCGTCTGAAATCCAGAGTTCCATTAGTTCAGCCTCTCCAGAACATAAACCTCTAATCATCTGCCAGGACCAAGAAGATGTTGCACTCTCACTGCACTCCTAAGTGCAGGAGGAAATCAAGCAATCTTGTTTTCAGCTCTACCTACACCACCCGTTTCATAGACTCCTGGTGCCTCCAATACCCAAGACTGCTGGTGTCTACAGCATGAACCAGTTTGCTTCTTTACTTCCCATTGCCAGCTTAGATTCCAACTTTCCTGGTCTGGCATTTCCATTAATACTCTTCAATGTGTTTCCTACTTCTAAAATGGTGTCATTATTGTCTCCTCACCCATCTTTGAGAGTTTATGCATTAAAAAAAAATCCCGGGCTTCCCTGGTGGCGCAGTGGTTGAGAGTCCGCCTGCCGATGCAGGGGACACGGGTTCGTGCCCCGATCCCGGAAGATCCCACATGCCGCGGAGCGGCTGGGCCCGCGAGCCATGGCCGCGGAGCCTGTGTGTCCGGAGCCTGTGCTCCGCAACGGGAGAGGCCACAGCAGTGAGAGGCCCGCGTACAGCAAAAAAAAAAAAAAAAAAAAAAAAACATCCCTTTACTGCCTTCAGGAAGAAACAGAGATAAATATGTATATTTACTCTGCCATGTTAAACCACTACTCCCTCCGACAAACACTGCCTTCTCTTTTCTGAGACACCACTATTCGGTCTCCTACCTCTTTGGTGTTCTTGTCCAATTTTCCTAACTTCCTAACAGAGAGGGCCTCTCCCTCTCTATTCAGTCTTTAAAATGGAGGGCCCTGGGGCTTGCTCCTGGGCATCTACTCTTCTTTACATTCCTTCTCTAGATGACCTCATCTGCATCAGAGTTTAAATACTATCTCAGCAAAGGAGGCTTTAGCTCCCACCCTGGCCTCAGCCTAGTAGACCTCACCTCTTGTCTATCTCTAGGCATTCCAAATGTCCTGCTACACCCTAAAAGCTGTTCATCTGTTAGTGTTCTGTTTCATTTACTCAAGTCAAAACCTAAGAGTCATCCTTGACCCCTTTTCTCTCACTCCAAGCATGTAAACCATTAAGACCCAGCAAGTCTACCTCCAAAATATATCCAGAATCTATCCCATTCTGTCTACCACTACTAGTACCATCAAAGCCATCACCTTGTGGCTTGCCTGCTACAGTAGCCTCTTAATGGCTCTTCTGCTTCTCTTCTCCTCCTGCTTCCCCCTCTGTCTCCTCCCCACCTACGTGTATTCTCTTCACAGTGACTACAGTAATCTTTCAGAATGATAGATTATGCCACACCTTGACTTAAAATCCTCCAAAGCCTTCCACTGCACTAATCATAGCTTGGTTTACAAGGCCTTGTGTAATTTTACCCTTTCCAATTTCTTTAATCTCATCTCTACTCCCCTCCTCCCCCCATACTCTAGCCACACCAGCTTTTCTGAACATGACAAGCTCATTCCTATGACAAAAATTAAGAAACAGGAAGCTCAATTAAAATAGAACGGGAGGTCAGAAAGGGGAGCTTTCATGCCCTGTGACTTTGGCAGAGCCCAACAAGAAAAAGAGAGACTTCCTCTTCTTACCTGGCGAGAGCTCAGCCAATAAAAAGCCACTATATTTCAAATTCTCAATTCCTCCAAAGGACTCTGTTTACTATAGCCCTCCCAACTGCTTTTTCCCCTCTCTATAAGAGCCCTCTCCTTGTGGCATGGGACTTGCATGGCTTGCCAAGGGTACAGATCCCAAATTGCAATTCTTTGTTGATCCTGAATAAACCCATTTTTGCTAGAGAAATAACTGGAAGTCTATTTATTTTAGGTCAACACTATCATTGGGTTGTCACAGACTATTTCCTTTATCTGAAATGTTTTCCTTCTTGTCATTTAAACCTCAGCTTAAATGTCAACTTCTCAGACCATCCCTGACCACCAAGTCTAAGTCAGCTACCAAATCACTCTATTTGCATCACTTTCTTTTTATTCTCTGCCTAGCACTTAGTACTATCTGATATTTTTCCTACTTTACTTACTTACTTACTTATTTAATCTCTGTCCTATTGGAATATATGCTTAATGAGAGCAGGGATCTCATCTGTTTTCTTCAGAGCTGTATTCCTAGCACCTAGAACATCACCTGGTATGTAGTTGGCACTACTAACCGGGCCAGGGTTGAGAACATTGAGTAGTTCACCGAGAAGAAAAGTCAAGTTTCTAAGTGTTATAAAGAAAGGAGATGATCACGAAACTTGTGTTAATTATGCATCAAAAGTTAACATTCTGAATAGAAATCATAGGGGGAAAGTCATAGGGGGACTTCCCTGGTGGTCCAGTGGCTAAGACTCCATGCTCCCAATGCAGGGGGCCCTGGTTCAATCCCTGGTCAGGGAACTAAATCCTACCTGCCACAACTAAGACCTGGCACAGCCAAATAAATAAATATTTTTTAAAAAAGAAGAAGAAATGAGTTATAGGTATGTACATAGTTGGCAAGATTTCTCAAGCTTAGCACTACCAGACTATTGACATTTGGGACTGGATAATTATGTGTATGTGTGTGTGTGTGTGTGTGTGTGTGTTTAGAGGGTGTAGGGGCTGTCTTGTGCACTGTAGGATGTTTAGAAACATCTCTGGTCTCTACCCACTAGATGCCAGTAGCACCTTCCCAGTTGTGACAACCAGAAATGCCAAATGCCTCTCCACCCTTGGGACAAAATGTTCCCCAGTTGAGAACTACTATGTTAAAAAAAGTTCCACTGAGCAATGGTCAGGAAGTGGTCTTCACTTAGGTCTGCTAAAGGCCTGGCATCCTAGGGTCATTCAAAGTGTATGGCTTTTTATCAGCTTCAGCTAGTTAGAGAGAGCCCATGGCATTGGGACAACAGTGTCAACAGTTCCTAAGCAAGTGCTGCTGTGAGGGGAGGTGAAATCTAGGGGGAAATTTGATGAGAAGCACAGTCTTAAAGTGTCTCCCCATGGACACTTTATTCGTTGTCAGAAACAAACAACTAAATGTTCAGTGGAGAAAGCAGGGAGCAGCTTGGCCAAGTGATCAAAATTAATCTCTTATGGGGAACAGGTGAACACCATGTGTCTGCAGAGTTGATCCCCTAGGAAGAATATGATGTCACCTACGTGGCATAACAGCCAAGAGTACATAACCTCGATGCAAATCACAAGGAACAATTAGACAAACACAAAAATAAGAAAGTTCTCTTTTCTAAAAAGTGGCATGGAGTACTGTATTCTTCAAAACCATCAGTGTTATAAAAGACAAAGAAAAGCTGCAGGAACTGTTCCAGACCAAAGGAGGCAACATGCAACATTGACCCTAGCTGGATCCTGTACTGGAGAAAAGAAAATGCTAAGAAGGACATTATTAGGTCAACTGACAAAACTGGAATACAAACTAGGTTAAATACAATGTTGTGATAAAGTAAATTTATGAAGTTGCTAACTGTAGTGTGATTATGTTAAAAGAACATCCCTTTTACTTAGGAAGTACACACTGAAAAATTGAGGGATAAGGGGCCATGACAACGTAACTTACCCTCAAATGTTTCAGGAAGAAAATGTTTATATACAGTTATACACGGATAGATCTATAAATAAGAAAGAGATTAAGTAAATGATAAAGCAAATGGGGTAAAATGTTAAGGATATTTGAATCTGGGTAAAGGGTATACGTGTGTTCCTTGTAATATTTTTGTTTGCAACTTTTCTAAGTTTGAAATTATTTTCAAATTAAAAGTAAAACAAAAAGATTGGCTTTGGGAAAAAATTTGATTGAAGTAATCTGGCACGTTAAGAGGCTGGCAATATTCTTGAGACAATTACCGTTGTGGAAACGTCATGGATCTAAAGAAATCTAAGTTTAGTCCCCTGTTACTAATTTGTGATCCTGAGAAAGTCACCCAAAGCCTCTCTGAGTTTGTTTCTCCAACCCAGAGTGCTGCCAAAATGATCAAATTAAAGAATGTATATACAAAAGCCTTTCCTGCTACATGCCACTGCAGAAGAGGAAAGTGTGTTTAACAATAAGTAGGACTAAAGCCATAACATCCTCTCACGTCAAACCAGCGGCTCCACTCTCTTTTCCAAGGCCCTGCTAACCATGGCTGCGCACAGGTTCGCCCCTCCAGGTGGGCGGTGATCATCCCTCTCCAGGTGGCAACAGTAGCTGCTTGAGGGCGCAGGCGCCGAGTCAGATCACGTGACGGTCTGGCCCCACCCCCGCCCGGACTTCTTCGCGGGATCGCCCTGGAAACGCATTCTAGGCGGAACCGGCCGCCGCCAATGGGAAGCGAGCGAGTGCCACGAACAAGCCAATAGGGAGGGAGCGGTGCGGGGTTTAAACCTCAATCGGTGCCCGATTCCTCCCGGCGTGCTGCGGAGGAACGGCTGCTGGCCTGCGGTGGGTTCAAGGTCCCCGGCTGGTCTGGGGCTCCCGTGCTCTGCTTCTCCCTACTGAGCTGCTGCCTGGTGCAGAGGAAGCCATGGCGCTCCGGATCACCAGGGTGAGCTGCTAGGGACGGTGAACAAACGCGGCTCTCCTGGCTCGCTGCGTCTCCTCTCCCTATGTCGCCTGCTGGAGTTCCGCTGGCAGGAGTGGACCGGGACAGATTTGGGGGGAGGATGGCGGTCGGTGGGCCCCTAAAATAGTGGGAGAGTTTGGGGTGCGGACAGACGGAGAGAGGAAGGTGAGAAAGAAGTGGATGGGGCTTGGATAAAGTGGGGGGGGGAGGGGACAAATGGAGGGTAGACGCGAAACCTTTTGTAAAAGGTGACGGAGGACCCCTGAGCGACCTCCCACCAACTGCATAACTCCCTCCCCACAGGAAAGGTGCCTGCAATTGAAAGCTTTTTCGATTTCCTTTCAAATGTAAATTCATGGTATTTTAGGTCAGGCGGGGGCTGAGCAGGCAATCCCTCAATAGGTGAAAGAACTGGTTCGGGGAGGAATCTGGCTTGTTACAGCTTTAGCGTAGACCCTGGAACGCAGGTTTCCCCTAGGAACCCATTTACTAGTCGGCATTCCTCCTGAGAGCCTCTGTTTTGCCCCCGCTTTAACCGTTGATTTACTCTAACTTGGCTGAGCCAGCTCTCAAAGTGGTCTTGCTTTTTACAGAACACGAAAATTAATGCTGAAAATAAGGCGAAGATCAGTATGGCAGGCGCAAAACGCGTGCCTGTGGCCACTGTTGCAGCCTCTAAGCCTGGGCTGAGGCCAAGAACAGCTCTTGGAGACATCGGTAACAAAGTCAGTGAACAGCCACAGGCCAAATTGCCCCTGAAAAAGGTAACTGTCTTTCTGATTAAACTACTCTGTAAGAGTCTGCCTTCCAACTGTGACCCGTGATGGAGAAACATTCCATTCTCTCCTTTTCATCCACAGGAAGCAAAAACTTTAGCCGCTGGAAAAGTTATTGCTAAAAAACTACCAAAACCTCTGGAAAAGGCTCCTCCTGTACCTGTGCCGGAGCCCCAGCCGGAGCTGGATCTGGAGCCAGAGCCGGAAACCGAGCCTGTTAAAGAAGAGAAACTTCCCCCTGAGCCTATTTTGGTAAACTTAACTGTAATATTTTAGAGCCTGTTGATTGTTTCTTTTCCCTTCATTTTACTAATGCATGGCATAGCATTTGACTAAATAGGAAAAATAGTAACATTTATAGAGCGCTTAGCAGGAGGTAGGCTCTGCTAAGCACTTTACATGCATTAGCTCACATAATCTTACACTCTCTCAGTGCGCTGGTATTATTACCTCTACTTTTAGATAATGACATAGAGAAGTATTAAGTATCTTTCCTAGAGTCATATCTCATCAGTGGCACATAATTGGATTCAAACCCAGGCTATCTGGCTTCAGAATCTATGCTTTTAATTGCTTTGTTATGCTACCCCTCCTTTGTTTACCGTACTGAGTAGTAGCTGCCTGGACTAAAGATTTTGCTGTCTTTGAGTACAAGCCATCTCTGGCCAGAATTTATTGACTGAAACACAGATTGTTCTCTTGAGTCCTTTTTTTTTTTTAACTCCATAATGTGGCCAAATAATAAGTCTGTAACACTGTAATTTATATAAGGATGTAAAGCAGAAAATGGAGCTCTTCAGAGAAGGTAAGATGAGTTAACACTTAGCCTCAAAAACCAAGAACATTTTATTAAATATCAGGTATGTAAATGTATCTACTCCTGTGAAGAAAATATACACCATCTAGAAGAGGCTGCTTTCCTGAAACTGCAATGAACTGCATTCTTTTTTTTTCTTCAATATTTATTTATTTGGTTGTGCCAGGTCTTAGTTGTGGCTTGCTGGCTCCTTAGTTGCGGCACTTGGGCTCCTTAGTTGTGGCATGCGAACTCTTAGTTGCAGCATGCATGTGGGATCTAGTTCCCTGAGCAGCAACGAACTGCATTCTTAAGTTCTAATTTTTAAAACTTCATTAAAGCTGGTTGGGAAAATGATCGGTTAAAGTCATTCAGCCTAGCTCTCTATATCTAAGGGAAAGGGATGTGAGGCTATGGCTTTAGTATTGTCCTTCTGGACATACCACAGAAACCTGTAGCATGCGCAGTCTTTAACTGGCCATACCAAAAGACCTGAGCTTTCCATCAACATACTGATTCTTGCCTTCACTTTCCCACCCTCTTTTTTTAAACTGATAACCTTCTCATCCTTCAAAACAGCTCAATCATCAACACCTAAAGCTTTCCCAACCCTACCCTAACTTCCCCGCACCTCTAGGATTTTTTCAATCAATCTCTTTACTTCATTTACTTATTTCTTTTAAATTCAAAGCCCCTTGAGGACACCATAAAGCCAGTGCTTAGCACAGAGCTTAAGAAAGTGCTCAATAAATGTTTGGACAACGGGGTAACTGGAGCTTGAAGAAAATGGTTCATGATAACAAAGCCAGTTAATCCTTAGTAGTTTGGGGGCTTCCCTGGTGGCGCTGTGGTTAAGAATCCGCCTGCCAATGCAGGGGACCCAGGTTCGAGTGCTGGTCTGGAAAGATCCCACATGCCACAGAGCAACTAGGCCCATGTGCCACAACTACTGAGCCTGCGCTCTAGAGCCCGTGAGCCACAACTATTGAACCTGCGTGCCACACTACTGAAGCCTGTGTGCCTAGAACCTATGCTCCGCAACAAGAGAAGCCACCGCAATGAGAAGCCTGCGCAACTCAATGTAAAGGAGACCCCACTCCTGCAACTAGAGAAAGCCCGCGTGCAGCAACAAAGACCCAACACAGCCAAAAATAAATAAATAAAATCCTTAGTAGTCGGGGACAGGACTTGTGTTCTCCTGTGCAGTGGGAAGCAGGCCATGTTACTAAAGACTAACTTGCCATTCATTTGGATTAACTTTACATGACATTGCTAAGCAAATGCATTACTTATCAGTTTCCTTTGGAGGAAAGTCTAGACGTGAACTTGCTTCCGCTCTGTTTTACCTGTTAGCATTCTACTGACTCTAAACTGATTCAGTCTAAGTTGGCATTTCATCTTTCATATTATTCACTTGCTGAACACAAATTGAATAAATTTGAAAAGGTAAATGAATCGTATGTCTGTTCAGCAGATAGTCTCTTGAATTGGTACCAATAATCTGACCTTCATTCCCAAATTGTATGCTCCTCTTTGCTATTATTTCAAAAAGTCTATTCTGTTTCAAGGTTGATACTCCCTCTCCAAGCCCCATGGAAACATCTGGCTGTGCCCCTGCAGAAGAATATCTGTGCCAGGCTTTCTCTGATGTAATTCTTGCAGTGAATGATGTGGATGCAGAAGATGGAGCGGATCCAAACCTTTGTAGTGAATATGTAAAAGATATCTATGCTTATCTGAGACAACTTGAGGTCAGTAATATTAAACCTTTGTTTTTTCTAAACTGCATCTAGCTTTATTAAAGAGATTTTCCATTAACAGTTCACAACAATTTAAGCAAGATATGAGCAGCATTTCTTAACAGTAGGTTCCACTTTGAAATTCTTCGTAGAAAAATAAAAAGGCCCAAAGTAAGCCAAGGAAATCTTTTTTTTGGGTGGGGTGGGGGTTGCATGCATGGCTTTTGGGATCTTAGTTCCCTGACCAGGGATTGAACCCCGGGCCTGGCAGTGAAAGTCCTAACCACTGGACCGCCAGGAAATTCCCAATGAAGTCTCTATTTGCCATTTTGAACAGGGAAAATTCAAAGTGAGAGTGGATACTACCATGGCTTTTCCTAAAGGAAAGTCCACAGATTGGAAGGTATTTTATATCTATCCCAGTTAGGAGTGAGTGAGTCCCAAATTCTGGGTTTAAGGAGCGTAACAGGCAGGAGGTACATGGTAATGGAGAAGATGCTGAAAAACTGTAGCCAAAAAAAGGCATTTTGGGTCAGTGTTGCTTATGAGCATGTGATATCAGGGAAATTGTTCTTTGTGTCCAAGAGGAGTATACTCAAAAACTAAAGGTTTTGGTTTTCTTCCATTTCATCCCATTTCTGAAACTTTCTATTAGTGTCCTTTGCCCTCTTCCCCCTCAAACAAGGAAGGATTCTGTATGTTAACAACATAAGCTATACAGTTACCAAATTTACCCAGTTGCTTGTTTATAATGCGTTGTGTTCTAGTGACATCATTAACATCTTCAGGCTCTTGCCTGGTTCTTTTGGGCATCTCCATTTTCTACAGGATTGTCCTGTAAGAAGACTTCCTTGCCAGGACCAGCCTTCTGCTGTGGATTTCTTTTCTCCCTTGTCTTTAAAGTTTGTGTTCTAACTTTGGAGGAGTGGGTTTTGCAGATGTGTGTGCTGGATTTTGATGGTTGACTTTTGTTACCTATGGTGTTTTGGGGGTTTAAACCCTGGAGTAGGAGTGGTAGCATATTGGTTCCAGCTGATCTGGGAACTGCTGCTATTTTTTTCTACTTCATAAAGCTCAGGTTGTGGGTTTAGAGTCTTAAGTGAAAAGATCTGAGGTGATAGGTAGTATGGTATCCTTATTTGGGAAGAAGTGGGGAAAGGGTGTGGGCCAGTAGTAGTGATAGTGAATTGGACATAGTAAGATGTGCCAATATGAAAACCTGCCACACTGTCCTGTTTCATGTTTGCTTTCTTTGTTTCTCAGTGATAGAGCTGTTTGCAGTGACCAAATGAATAACTGAGTTAAGAACCGTTAGAGATTCTAAATGTTCCAGAGCTATCTTGAGGTGACTATTTCTGGTCAGAAATGTCATGTGGAGTCTTGCTTCTTAGGATAATCAGCATTTCTTTTGCAGGAAGAGCAAGCAGTCAGACCAAAATACCTACTGGGTCATGAAGTCACTGGAAACATGAGAGCCATCCTAATTGACTGGCTAGTGCAGGTTCAAATGAAATTCAGGTTACTCCAGGAGACCATGTACATGACTGTTTCCATTATTGATCGATTCATGCAGGTGAGCATAATTCACCAATTGAGGGTTCTCCCTTCCAGGGTCCTAGCTGAGTCATAAAAAACAGACTTTTTCAGCTAAAATCTGTCTTGAGGCATGGGGTGTCATTAATTGAGATTCCGTTGTGAGAGTGTGTCTTTCCCACCACTCCTTCACAATTCTGTGCCTCCTTTTTCAAATATGTATTACTTATTGATCCAGTTGCAATTCCCATTGCAGGATAATTGTGTGCCCAAGAAGATGCTGCAGCTGGTTGGTGTCACTGCCATGTTTATTGCAAGCAAATATGAGGAAATGTACCCTCCAGAAATTGGTGACTTTGCCTTTGTGACCGACAACACCTACACTAAGTACCAAATCAGACAGATGGAAATGAAGGTTCTGAGAGCTTTAAATTTTAGTCTGGGTCGCCCTCTACCCCTGCATTTCCTTCGGAGAGCATCTAAGATTGGAGAGGTACAGATTTCTTGAAACCTTTGGTATGGTACATTAGGGAATACCGCTGGCCAATAAGATCTAATTGAAGTGCCTTGTATGTATACCTAACTACGTGAGGAAGGGATAAAGATGGTATTTATTTCCAATCAGGCTGTATGTTAATATTATTATTAAAGCCTTTCACGGGCAATTGCATTTGAGAGTTTGTAGGCAAACATCTGTAGTTAGTTATGGGCATACCGGTTACCGCCAATGCAGAATTCTCTGACAGAACCTATGGGTTTTATTCCAGGTTGATGTTGAGCTACATACTTTGGCCAAATATCTGATGGAACTAACTATGTTGGACTACGATATGGTGCACTTTCCTCCTTCTCAGATTGCAGCGGGAGCTTTTTGCTTAGCACTGAAAATTCTTGATAATGGTGAATGGGTAAGCTGTGACCCACAAACTGAGGTTACCCTGAGCTTTTAAAATTATAATATTTACTGCATACAGAACTGTTGTCATTAAAGGCCAGTTCAGATGGTTCTTAAATATGGCATCTACTGAGGGAATGATTTAACATATCTTGTTTGTGATATCTCCATAAAATGCTTCCATTTCATTGCCTAATCTCATCTATCTATACCCCTTTGAGAAAGGCAGAGCAGCTGCTACTCCTTACAGATGGAGAAGCTCAAGCAGGTCAAATGACATACTAGAAGTTCGTTCGTATTCGTTGATTAAACAAATATTTCTCCTATATGCCGTGTGATACTCTAGGCCCTAGAAATAGAATTACGAACGAGAAAGTCAGCTCCAAAGAACTTGGAGTCTAGCTTTGGGGTGGGCAAGTCAGCAATTACAAAAGTGTAATTAGGTTGGAGCACAGGATCCTAGAGAAGCCATGAAAGAAGGGTATTTGGGGAAGAAGGGGTCTTAAGCTTGTCTTAAATTTTGATTATAATCAGTCACACAGTATCTACTTCCCTACCCTACCCTACATCTAGAAATTTTATGAAAACCATTGGTGATGAGCATTTTCAACATTAACTTTTGTTGTCTTAGACACCAACTCTACAGCATTACCTGTCATACACTGAAGAATCCCTTCTTCTTGTTATGCAACACCTGGCTAAAAATATAATCTTGGTGAATCGTGGGCTTACAAAGCATATGGTGAGTCAATGGTACTGTATGGTGTTGGGAAAAGTGGAAAATCATTAAGATTTTGTGTGGTTTTTTTAAAATATGTATATAAATTTATTTATTTATGGCTGCATTGGGTCTTCGTTGCTGTGCTCAGGCTTTCTCTTGTTGCGCTGAGCGGGGGCTACTCTTCATTGCCGTGCGCAGGCTTCTTATTGCGGTGACTTCTTTCGTCACGGAACACAGGCTTTAGGTGCGCGGGCTTCAGTAGTTGTGGCACTCAGGCTCAATAGTTGTGGCTCTCGGGGTCTAGAGCTCATGCTCAGTAGTTATGGTGCATGGGCTTAGTTGCTCCACAGCATGTGGGATATTCTTGGACCAGGGCTCAAACCCTTGTCCCCTGCATTGGCAGGCGGACTCCTAACCACTGTGCCACCAGGGAAGTCCATTCATTAAGATTTTATGCCTGTAAATTCATAGCTTGCTTTTAAGGAGTTGATTTTTAAGTGTATATGTGTATCGTTGGTTCTTAGGATGTTTTCCTCTTTCCCTTCATTAATTACTATGCTTTTCTCTTCCAGACTATCAAGAACAAGTATGCTACGTCTAAGCATGCTAAGATCAGCACTCTAGCACAGCTGAATTCTGCACTAGTTCAAGATTTAGCCAAGGCTGTGGCAAGGGTGTAACTTGTGAACTTTGGAATACTATAAAATCTGCAAATAAAATTGGCACCATGTGCCATCTGTACATATAATATGTTACATTTATTTACTTTTAATAAAGTTGTAGTCCTTTTTACTTAAACCTTAACTCATTTGAATGTGGCTACTTCCCACTTGAGGATAAAAGTTGTTTTAAAGGTACAGTGGGGGAATAGTAAAAAAAACTGCTTTCAATTACCTGGGGACCCAATTAATATACACAATTTGGTCTTCTTCGTTCTTGTTTTATGTACCTGGCTTTACTTCAGATAAATTACTAAGCTCTTGAAGGCATTTACAATCCTTACTTGCTTTATGTCATACTGTATGTAAGCCCAGTCATCTTAAGAGAATTGGCTGCCTAGTTCTATGTAAGGAAAAGTACCACCTCATTCCCAGTTCCCCTGATTTCTATTTCCTCTGGTGGTTGCTGCTATAATTCTAAGTAATCTACTCATACCACTTTCTTAAATTATCAACTTAAACTAGTATCAACTTTTTCACTTGGAAAAATAAGAATTTTAATTTATATTCAAAACCTAGTTTGCTTTTTCTTTATTGGTTAAGAAAATAAAACAATCCTCAAAACAAATAAGAAAGTATCTAAAAACGTTTATTTACCCGCCCTCTCTTACTCTCCTATGTCTCAATCCCATCCACATGAAGGATATCAGGAGTTTGGGATGTATCCATTCATGCCTTCTATGAATATAGACCTGCATGTAAATTGTTATGGGGGGGTATTAAAAAAATGAGATCATACTATATACCTAGCAATTCTTTCAACATGGACAAGCCTTACCTGTATTTGGGCATTATAGTCCATAGTATGGATATACTATAATGTAATTAACCATTCCCCTGTTTATGTTCAGATTGCTTTTTGTCTTTGCTCCTACAGACAATGCTGTTTAAATGTCATTATATCCCATGCCTTTCTTTATGTACACTGGGTTTTCCAAAGAGTGTCTTCTAAGTTCTGGCAGGTACAGCCAGCTGACTTTCTCAATGTCATCAGCAATAAATGTACAGAAGTTCTGGTTTTCTCTGCATCCTTGCCAGAACTGAAGGTAATCATTCTCTTTAATCTCTGTGAGTTTGGCAAAAAATATCCTATTTTGTTTGCTGTTTATTTATACTTCTCATGAGTAGTTGAATCAATTTTTGTTGTCCGTTTACTTATCAATTTGTAAGGCTTTCCCAGTTTGTCGTTTGCCCTAAATCTGTTTATGCTATATCTTTTGCCATGCAGACACTTTAAATTTTTATATTATCCAAACTATTTTTTCTGTAGTTGCTTTCAGATTTTTGGTGTTAAGGTCAACTCCATCCCCAAACCATTACCATCTCTTAAATTTCTAAATTTTTCCTGTTTAGGTCTACAAGCCCTCAGTAAACTTTTTGTATGTTGTATGAGATAGGATTCTTAACTTCCAGATGGATGCCCATTTGTGCCAGCCAGTACTATATGTTTAAAGTCCTCCTTGTACGATTGAAACATCAGTTTCTATTGTTCCCTGATCTACTTGTTTCTTCCTGTGATTAATACAGTTTTACATTAAGTTTATCTGGTATGAGGAGGCTACCACTGTTTCCCAAATATGTGGGGGCAATTTCAAACACATGAACCTTAAAATTATGTCCAGTTACTGAAAAGCTCCTTTGAGATTTGACTGTATATTATATACATATATATAGAATGTTATGTACTAGCTCTGGATGGACTGATATTGTCTTCCCATCCAGAAACATTTTTCTCCATCAAAGACTTGTTGCATGCCTTACATTGCAATGTTAGAATTTAATTATGTAATTGCTGTACTTTTCTTGTCAAGTTTATTGCTGGGTTTATGCTTTTTTTTGTCACTATTGTGAATAGGCCCTATTTCCCACTTCTATTTTTTATTGCTAGTTGTATTTTTGTTACCCAGTGGACATCGATGTTCTTGATTTTAGTGCTTTTCTAGGCCTTAAATCCCCAAATTCTATTTTTTCAACTATATGATATATATATATATTTTTTTTTAATGCAGAGGGACTGCCTTTTAATTAATTTATTTATTTTTGCTGTGTTGGATCTTCGTTTCTGTGCGAGGGCTTTCTCTAGTTGTGGCAAGCGGGGGCCACTCTTCATCGCGGTGCGCGGGCCTCTCACTATCGTGGCCTCTCTTGTTGTGGAGCACAGGCTCCAGATGTGCAGGCTCAGTAGTTGTGGCTCACGGGCCTAGTTGCTCCGTGGCATGTGGGATCCTCCCAGACCAGGGCTCGAACCCGTGTCCCCTGCATTAGCAGGCAGATTCTCAACCACTGCGCCACCAGGGAAGCCCCAACTATATGATTTTTAAGTTATTAGAATCTCCAACATGACATTGATAATTGGTAGATCCCCATCTTATTCCTGGATTGGACATCTCTTCAGTAGTTTTACCATCTAATATTTATCTGTTAGTCTTTAAAAAAAAAAACCAGAAAAACCCCAATGATATCATAAGCTGAAAGAGTAAATAAAATTCCCCAGCCTTGACTATTAAAAACTCTTAGCAGGAAGAGAAATTTAAAATCTATTCATTTATTGAAAGCTAGCTAAATTAATCTATAAAGTCACCTGGCCTGTTGCTGCTTATAATGGTAGCTTTCCATGGTTTTTTGGTGTTTTTTAAAAATTCCCCACCACCACCACCTCAGAAAATCATCCATTCTGGATTTTCTAAATTACAGCTGTAGAGGTATATGATATTATTCAATCTCTTTTGTATTGTATCTTCTCATTCCTGATGTTGAATACTTGTGTTTTCTAATCAGGCTTGCCTAGGGGGTCTTTTACTGGTGTTTTGAAACAATGATACAAAGGTATCATTTGTACTACCTTTATTTGGTAGTTTTAGCTTTTATGTTAATTCTTACCATCTGCTTTTCTTTTGGTTATTTTCTAGTCTAGGTTAAATACTTAATATATTTTTAGTAATAAAAGCCTTTGTATATACATTTTCCTCTGTGATAGCTGGTTTCTAAAGTCCTCTTTCGTCAATATCTGGTTATTTTGTGATCCTTTTTGATCTGGAGATTATTTTACTGCTTATTTTCTAAGTAGTTTGTTTATTTATTTTTGCTGCATTGGGTCCTCGTTGCTGCACGCGGGCTTTCTTTAATTGTGGCCAGCGGGGGCGTCTCAGTGCGGTGGCTTATCATTGCAGAGCACGGGCTCTAGGTGCACGGGCTTCAGTAGTTGCGGCACGTGGGCTCAGTAGTCGTGGCACGTGGGCTCAGTTCCTCCATGGCATGTGGGATCTTCCCGGACCAGGGATCGAACCCGTGTCCCCTGCATTGGCAGGCAGATTCTTAACCACTGCGCCACGAGGGAAGTCCCAGTAGTTTATTTTTTTTGTCAGACATGTATATGTTGGTAATTTTTTATTTCATTGGAAATAAGGTCTATAAAAAGCCTTTCGAAACTTTTCTATGTGGATAAGTACTTGACTGACTTATGTAAATATTCCATGGATTTTATTTCCTAATAGGAAGCAAAGTTTTAGTGATTTACGTAGGCAAATATTAAGGCTACAGAGAAAAAAACTGTATGGCGGTCATATACACGCGTGTGTGTACTTGTGTACATAAATTTCTATTTTTAAGAGCCATTTGAAAGTAAATTTCAGGTGTCAATATAATGTCCCCTTAAATACTTCCATCATGCATCTATGTCCTAAGAATTAAGACCCTTAATTTTGATTTGGACCATTTTTAAAGTCTTTATTGAATTTGTTACAATATTGCTTCTGTTTTATTACATTTTGGTTTTTTTGGCCACGAGGCATGTCGTATCTTAGCTCCCTGACCAGGGATCGAACCTGCACCCCTGCATTGGAAGGTGAAGTCTTAACCACTGGACCACCAGGGAAGTCCCCACAATCTTTTTATCACACTAAGAAAGTTAACAACTCCATATGTAATATACAGTACATAATCAAATTTCCACAGTCATTCCAAAAATGTCTTACATTTTCCAATCCAGAGCTCCAAGTTTCATTTCTTTTTCCATACAGAACAATTGCCCTGCCTTTTTTTTTTTTTTTTTAAATTATTTATTTTTGGCTGCATTGGGTCTTTGTTGCTGTGCGTGGGCTTCTCCTTGCGGTGGCTTCTCTTGTTGCAGAGCACGGGCTCTAGGTGTGCAGGCTTCGGTGGTTGTGGCGCATGGACTCAGTTGTTGTGGCTTGCAGGCTCTAGAGCACAGTCTCAGTAGTTGTGGCGCGCAGGCTTAGTTGCTCCGGGGCATGTGGGATCTTCCAGACCAGGGCTCGAACCCGTGTCCCCTGCACTGGCAGGCAGGAAGATTCTTAACCACTGTGCCACCAGGGAAGTCCCAATTGCCCTGCTTTTTAACATGAATTGTCTAGGCCATTTTTCTTGTAGAATGTCCTTCATTCCAGATTGTTGTCTGATTGTTTCTTCATAGTTAAGTTCAGGTTATGCATTTTGGCGAGAATATTGGTAATTTGCACAACCTATGCATCACTGGAGTCACGTATCAGATTGTTAAACACTACTGGTGATACCACATTTGATCATCTGGGTAAGGTAGTAACCACCAGATGAGTTTTGATGTAAAGGTGCTGTTCTCTTTTTAGTTTTAACGTTCATTAACGATACTTGCTTTGAGTAATCTTATCTCACTGGGAGTGGGGTGATGGTAATTATCTAATTTATCATCCATCCTATATTATTGGACATTGATTCTGATGCATGCTCAGACTGGAGAACCACTGCATAGTCTTCATCCCAAATTTGGCCAGTGGACACCTGATAGGCAACTGCTTAAAAGGATGAGATTGGTGTGAGATACTGGAAGACATCCCTATAAAAGCAGTTAAGTGCAAAAAGAATAGGGTCACTTTTTTGTAAAGAAAAAAGGAAGCCAAATGTTCTTCCAGGAATTTGGCAGCAGGAGTGGTGAACCTAACATTTTACATCCGACCGTGCCTTTGAATCTTTTACCAGGAGCTGAATTACTTTGATAATAGGAAGAAAGGGGAGAATTGTGTGAACAAGTATAACTCAGGGGCAACTTGCGATAGAAGGGAATGCTCGGCTCTGTTGTTCAGAGGCCCGAGCTGCTTGTGCTTGTGCAGCAAAGACTGTCCCCCTTACACGACTGACCATAGTGAAAAGCTACAAACCAGTCAGGCATTTATGTCCTGCGTTGCCCGGTCACTGCTCAGCCAAGAAAGCTCAATTGTAATCTGCCGGATCATCAAACTGACACTTGGGGGCACCCAACTCTGTTACGAGTTCGAATCTTACGGACAGTTGAATTTCAAACTGGAAGTCTGCACTGCCTCGTGGGGAGGAAGTGAGTATCTCTGAACTTGGGCCACTCTCTTCTCCGCAAAATGAGGGGCCTGGACTTAATGAGCTCAGAGCAA
This sequence comes from Mesoplodon densirostris, assembly GCF_025265405.1. NCBI lineage: Eukaryota > Metazoa > Chordata > Mammalia > Artiodactyla > Ziphiidae > Mesoplodon > Mesoplodon densirostris. The sequence continues at coordinate 56,908,530 of NC_082663.1, forward strand.
AAGTCTACCTAACCCTCCAATGTTTACCTCTGCCAGCCTGCCCGGCACAGTCATCTTCCAAGGCCGCGGATGGAAGAGGAGTGCTAAGGTGGGTCAGTAAGGGCTATCCCAGCTCCAAGGCTGAAAAGACCTGTGATGTCGGGGTTCTCCCCTCTAGGCCGCGGTGCCAGGAGCCGGGGAGTGCCCCCGAACGGTTGCTGCATATAGCCCTTGGCCCAGCACTCGACAGAGCTGACGCTAAATCAAAGTGCTTCCAACTTCCACTAGTGGTCTGTAACGGTTTTTTTGTTTGTTTTGTTTTGTTTTGGTGGTACGCGGGCCTCTCTGTTGTGGCCTCTCCCGTTGCGGAGCACAGGCTTCGGACGCGCAGGCTCAGCGGCCATGACTCACGGGCCCAGCCGCTCCGCGGCATGTGGGATCTTCCCGGGCCGGGGCACGAACCCGCGTCCCCTGCATCGGCAGGCGGACTCTCAACCACTGCGCCACCAGAGAAGCCCTGTAACGGTTTTAACTAGTACCTGGGCCAGGCAAGGTAGAAGAAGGGACAGCAGCCACCAGAGACCTGGGCGGAAAAGGCGGGGCCCTGCGGAGGAAGGGGCGGGGCGGAGCGCCATGACCCTGCGGCCCCTTCCGTTGTCAATTTAGTGGCGGGAAAAGCGGCCCCTTGTAGGGAAGAGTGTGCCGGTCCTGAGTGGTAGCTTTTCGCGCCGCGGATGGAGACGCAGTCCGAGGAGCAAGCCGCTGGCGAGACCGCGGACTCCAGAGGGGAAGACGAGCCGCCGCAGGTCGCCGGCGCCCAGGAGGCGCCTCCCGAGGACCGCATGACCCTGCTGCTCAGGTTGTTCCCTCTGGCCGGCTGGGCGGGAACCAAGTGGGCGTCGTGGCCAGGAGCTCCCCGCTTTGCTTAGAATGTCCAGGGTTCGAATTCAGCGTCGGTCGCTTAATGGCTGCGTGACTGCATTATTCACTTAAGCTCTTTAAGCTCCTTTCTTCATCTTGGCAAAGGAGAGAAAAATGACAGCTTCCCAGCAGAGTTGCTGTGGGCATTAAACGAGATATTCTGGAGTCAGCGTTTAGCAAAGGGCCCTTAGAGCCTAGGGAGCTGTAATTAACGCCTCCTTTCTTACCCACTCATGCCCTGGGGCCCCGATTTTCAAGCCCTTTTGTGGGTTGCATCGAAGCCCTGATAACACCGGAGGGAGGTGGCTCCGCCCTTTTCTGTTATAGCTATGGCCCTTTTCAATGCAGAAGCTTCATTTGTTATATTTTCTACCAGGAAGCAACGTCTCTACGTTGCTAGGGCAAGATTTGATGAGAAAGGACATCAGTCTTTTACATCAGTGGGCAACTGTGGCCCTGGCCTTATCCATCCTACTCTGTTGTTGTGTGACCCCCTCAAGCTAAGAATAGTTTTCATGTGTGTAAATGGTTGGGGAGGGGGGAAATCACAAGAATATTTAATAACAGATGAAAATTATGTGAAATTAAATTTCAGTCCCCTTAAGGAAAGTTTTATTGGAACACAACTTTCCTGCTTCAAGGGCTGAGTTGAGTAGTTACAGCAGATACTATATGACTCACAAAACCTAAAATATTTGCTATCTGGTCCTTTACGGAAAACAATTTGCAGATTTCTGTTCTAAATCAAAACAAAGTGATTTAAAAAAAAAAAAAAAAAAGCTTTGTAAAAGTATTTTGGCTTTACCGCTGCTTTGAAAGGCCTTGCCTAATAATAAAAAACCTCACAACCTCACTTTAAAAATTCCCTCCTACCAGTGCACAAGAGGTTCCCCCAAACATGGAATCTTGTAGCCCAGGTCTTACCTGAATCAGGATGAGGGAATTGTGGGTCCAGGTGGGGCTACTGGCCATGCCTCTGCCTGTGGCTTATCTGCACATTCTGCCTCCCCTCCCACCCCCACTTTCTCCTGCTCTTCACTCATGGAAATTGTCAGGGAAATTTTTTACCTACAAGGGACTGCACATCTCCTACTAGGATTCTGTGGGTATGGTTGGAAGTCTGGAGATAGTCATGCTTCTATGTGGCTTTCCAACGTCCAGTTATGATTGGTACAAGATTTAGGTAGGTCAGACCGTCCAGTTTCATTCAGTGATCGCCCTCGATTTCTTTGGTGTTGGTGTCAGTGACAACCTGAGATCACACTATTCCATATTTGAGCAGGCCAGCCTCATGGAGGCACTTTGGCAGCATCTGGGGCTCCAGAACCTCAGGATCAACCTTTTTTCTCATGATTATGTAGATGTCTTTGCCCAGGAGCTGCTCTGCAGGTTCAAGCTGATTTGATCTGGTCGGCTTGCTATGAAGAGTCTCTGTCAAACAGAGTTGTATTTCCCAAGACCCACCATCCTCTCCTTCAAAGGCTTCTCAGAGATGGAGGCATGCTTTCACCCATTCTCACATGACTCGTGAACTTCTTTGTATTCTCTCAAGGTCTCACCCCAGTCTTTGGGCCATACCCGACCCTCTGAGAGTGAGTTGTGGGACCTGTGGACAGGGATAGGCAACAGTGATGGGAACTTAGTTATCGACAGTCTTTTATAGTATATCCATCAGAGGAAGAAGTTTAGAGGACACCGGGTCGGAGCTCTTGCTTTAACTATTCCCATTCATTTTATCTATGAGTCTTTGGATCTGGTCATTCCCTATCCAGAGTTCTTGGAGCCATATAGGAAAGTGCTGCTGCAGTCCACTGTCAATTCTGGACGGCCATATTAGCCACTGTTCACAGCTAGAGTATCCCATGGCCTTCTTTTTTTTTTTTTTTGGCTGTACGCAGGCCTCTCACTGTTGTGGCCTCTCCTGTTGCGGAACACAGGCTCCGGATGCGCAGGCTCAGCGGCCATGGCTCACGGCCCCAGCCGCTCCGCAGCATGTGGGATCTTCCTAGACCGGGGCACGAACCTGTATCCCCTGCATCAGCAGGCGGACTCTCAATCACTGCGCCACCAGGGAACCCCGTCCCGTGGCCTTCTTGAATGCATATATGGGCTTCATCAACTCCTGGAAAGAATAGCTTCCCTGTATTACCTTCCCCTATTCCCTTATTTGTTGTGTATTCCACTTAGGAAGAAATGCCCAAAAGAGGTCCTGGCTACCAAACACTATTCTCTCACAAAGGTCCACCTGACTCGTTTTGATCTATTTCTTTGTGTAGCCCTTCTCTTCAAGCCTCATTTCAGTGTGGCCCATTAAGAATAAATTTTAAAATCAAATTTTAAACTTTTCCTCACAGATGCTGTTTTCCTACTGTATTTCATTTTGAGTATTTTTCTGAGGCCTTAAATTCTTTATGCCCGTTTTAAATAAAATAGGCCAAATGGAAGACCTTAATGCTATTTATTTATACTCATTTTGTTGCATCAGCTTGCAAAAAAGATGAGTTGATTTATAATATAGTAATGAGTAAAACCTCAATAAGTATATAACTTTCTTGTCTTTATCTGTTTTCAGGGTAAGAGCACAGACCAAACAACAACTCTTGGAATATAAGTCAATGGTTGATGCAAGTAAGTATTTTCATTTTCAAATAAGGTTTTGTGAGTTTGTTGATGAACAAAACTCCAGGGAAAACACCAATTTTACAAAAATTTATTTACTTAGGGAATGGGAGGGCCAACATAATGCAGTACTATACCGTGTAAGAATGCAAAAAGCAGGCTTGCCCTGGCCCTAAGGAACTCGTTAGGAATTCAAGAAATGTATATAAAACAAGTAAATAACAATACAGGACAATTAAGTTCTGTTGATCAGAGAATTGGGAAATCCCTGTGGGGGTTTAGGGTATCACAAAACTTGCTACCACCAACAACCTGAATATTAAATTAGCAGATTAGATGATTGTTAAGCAAGTGATCTGAGACCTATACTTTGAGAAACACTGGATTATCAGCATGAGAGCAGAAGAGGCATAAAGGCGTAAGTGAAAATTTTCAATTCTAAACACAGAAAAATTTTTAATTTATCTTTTAAAATTATTAATCCAGAAATTTCGGGGACCAAGAGAGTAGTAAAATGATGGTTTAGTCATCCTGAAATAATAGCCACCTAATAGCCACCTGATTTATTGTAAGCCCTTGGGTCACAAAGATAGATTTTGGTTACTCTTTCTTTCCCCATGAAATAAGCTTAAAGAATAAAATCAAATAGTACACTAGGTGGAATCAAGAATTGTGGAGGGAGTTCCCTGGTGGTCCAGTGGATGAGACTCTGCACTCCCAGCTCAGGAGGCCCAGGTTGAATCCCTGGTCAGGGAACTAGATCCCACATGAATGCTGCAACTAAAAGAACCCACATGCCACAATGAAGATCTCGTGTGCCGCAACTAAGGCCTGGCACCTCCAAAATAAATAAATAAATCTTTAAAAAAAAAAAATTGTGGAAAAGCCGAGGGACCTCATAGATGTCTTAACCACTTCCCTTAGGTAATTTTTGAGCTCTGCTCAAGCTCTCTTTAAGGCCATAGATCTGAAGGCATTTCTGGTGTGTTTTCCATCTCCATTCCAGGGCTTCTAAAGTCATATTTTGCAAAAAACCAAACCAAACCAAACCCTAAAAAACTGGGCCCCCCAGCCTCTTTTCTGCTTACTGTAACTAGTAACTATAGGAAGTAGGATATGAACCAGGCCTTCTTGCCTCCAAAGCCATGTCCCTTTTGTTACATCAATAATGCTTACCTCCTGAAAAAGAATATCTATTACATATATAAAATATATATATGTGTGTGTGTGTGTGTGTGTGTGTGTGTGTGTGTATATATATATATATATATATATATATATATATATATATATATAACTCAATCACTTTGCTGTATACCTGAAACTGATACAACATTGTAAATCAACTATACTTCAGTTTAAAAAATGCTTAACTCAAAGATGGTTAGTAGGTCACTGCCTTTCCCCTGGAGGAATTAATGGTGTTCTTGTTTCCAAAGCCCATGTTCCTTGTATTAAACCAATCATGTTTACCTTAGAGATGAGAAGTAAGACATGCCTAATGCTTTTTCTGGCATGAGAGCCCACATAATAAAAAAGTAAATTTTATCTTAGATGTTGAGGTATAGGGGGAAAGCTATTCAAAATTTGGACCATTGAAGAATTATCTCTATGAGTATTCCTGCACTCATAGTTGAATGAATTGATGCTAGGGATGGAGATATGGTGTTGAACAAGACAGACTTTACCCTCCTGGAGCTTAAATTCTATGTAGCAAAACAGGTAAGCAAAGAAACATGTGAGATAATTATGAGGTGGGGTAAATATGATGAAGGAAATAATGGTGTGATAAGAGGGAGTGTCTACTTTAGACAGAGGAATCAGAGATGGCTTCTTCGAGAAGATGACCTTAAAGCTAAAATCCAAGTGATAAAAGAGTCTGCCTCCTCATGCAGTTCTTGTTTTCCCTGTATAGATAATTTTATTTTTAAGGGGTTGTGACATCTGAAAACTTGAGTAGATTTAATAGTCCACACTCTAGAATTTCTACAACTAAAGGAGAGGACAGATTTGAAGCAAACCATAAGTAGTTAGGTTGTAGTCTTTGAGAGAAGATATTTTTCTAAAATTGATTAGTGTTCTACCATTAAAAAATATATTACTGGGCCTCCCTGGTGGCGCAGTGGTTGAGAGTCCGCCTGCCGATGCAGGGGATACAGGTTCGTGCCCCGGTCTGGGAGGATCCCATGTGCCGCGGAGCGGCTGGGCCCGTGAGCCATGGCCGCTGAGCCTGCGCGTCCGGAGCCTGTGCTCCGCAACGGGAGAGGCCACAGCAGTGAGAGGCCCGCATACCGCAAAAAGAAAAAAAAAAAAAAAAAATATATATATATATTACTGAGGGCTTCCCTGGTGGTGCAGTGGTTGAGAGTCCACCTGCAGATGCAGGGGACATGCGTTTGTGCCCCAGTCCGGGAAGATCCCACGTGCCGCAGAGTGGCTGGGCCCGTGAGCCATGGCCGCTGAGCCTGCGCGTCCGGAGCCTGTGCTCCGCAACGGGAGAGGCCACAGCACTGAGTGGCCCGCGTACCGCAAAAAAAAAAAAAAAAAATATATATATATATATATATATATATATATATATATATATATATATTTTACTGAGACTTTATTGCATGAAGAAATTTTTTTTACAGTAACTGCATCTATTTTAAGGGTACAATTTGATGAGTTCTGACAAATGTATACATCTCTGTAACTACCACCACAATCAGGACATAGAACATTTCTGTCACACCTGCCCATGCCACTTCACACTCAGTCCCCACCCTGACCCCAGCAACCATCAATTTGATTTCTGTTGCTATAGATTTGTCTTCTAGAGTAGTGCTGTCCAATACAGTAGCCAGTAGCTACAGGTGGCCTTTTAAAGTTAAGTTAATTAAAATCAAATAAAATTTAAAATTCTTTGTTGCACTAATCACATATCAAATGCTTAAGCCACAATGTGGCTGGTGGCTACCATATTGGACAGTGCAGATATTAAGCATTTCATTCATCACAGAACAGAACAGTGCTTTGGACAGCACTGTTCTAGAATTTGATGTAAATGGATTTATATGGTATGTATTTTTTTGTTTCTGACATCTTCCTTTTGTGACTTAATTCGAGTAATAAAATTCACCATTTTTTTTAGTTAATTAATTTATTTATTTGGTTGTGTTGGGTCTTCGTTGCTGTGCGTGGGTTACTCTAGTTGCAGTGAGCAGGGGCTGCTCTTCACTGCGCTGTGTGGGCTTCTCATTGCAGTGGCTTCTCTTATTGTGGAGCACGGGCTCAGTAGTTGCAGCATGTGGGCTCAGTAGTTGCAATGCACAGGCTCTAGGGTGGGTGGGCTTCAGTAAATGTGGCACGCGGGTTCGGTAGTTGTGGCGCACGGGCTTAGTTGCTCCGTGGCATGTGGTATCTTCCCAGACCAGGGATCGAACCCGTGTCCCCTGCATTGGCAGGTGGATTCTTAACCACTGCACCACCAGGGAAGTCCCCTGTTAGTCTTTTTAAATTTTAGCCATTCTAGTAAGTATATAGTGGTATCTTATGTGGTTTTAATTTACATTTCCCTAATAACTAATGTTGTTGATTATCTTTTCATGTCTTATTGGCAATTTATACATCTACTTTTATGAAATGTCCATTCAAATCCTTACCCATTTTTAAATTGGATTGTTAGTCTCATTGAGTTTGAGTTCTTTAATTATAACTGAATACATGATGTATTCTATTAAACACTAAAGAATAAAATATTCACTCCTTTAAAAACAAGAATACAGTCCTTTTTCAGGTAAATAAATAAATATATATGTGTGTGTGTATATACATATGTATACATATATGGCAGAAATTTTCTCCTAGTTTGTTGCTTGCTTTTTTATTTCCTTAACAGTGTCTTTTGAGGAGCAGAAGGCATTAATTTTGATGAAGCACTATTTTTCACCCTTTTCTTTTGTGCTTTGTGGTTTTTGAGTTCTATCTAAGAAACTGTGACTACCCCAAGCTTGCAAAGATTTTCTCCTGTGTTTTGTTCTAGAAATCTTAAAGTGTTAGGTTTAACGTTCAGGACTGTGATTCTTTTTTTTTTTTTAATATCTTTATTAGAGTATAATTGCTTTACAATGGTGTGTTAGTTTCTGCTGTATAACAAAGTGAATCAGCTATACAAATACATATATCCCCATATCTCCTCCCTCTTGTGTCTCCCTCCCACCCCACCCTCCCTATCCCACCCCTCTAGATGTACACAAAGCACCGAGCTGATCTCCCTGTGCTCTGTGGCTGCTTCCCACTAGCTATCTGTTTTACATTTGGTAGTGTGTATATGACCATGCCACTCTTTCACTTCGTCCCAGCTTGCCCTTCCCCCTCCCTGTGTCCTCAAGTCCATTCTCTATGTCTGCGTCTTTATTCCTGTCCTGCCCTCAGTTCTTCAAAACCATTTTTTTTTTTAGATTCCATATATATCTGTTAGCATACGGTATTTGTTTTTCTCTTTCTGACTTACTTCACTCTGTATGACAGACCCTAGGTCCATCCACCTCACTACAAATAACTCAATTTTGTTTCTTTTTATGGCTGAGTAATATTCCATTGTGTATATGTGCCACATCTTCTTTATCCATTCGTCTGTCGATGGACACTTAGGTTGGTTCCATGTCCTGGCTATTGTAAATAGAGCTGCAATGAACATTGTGGTACATGACTCTTTTTGAATTATGGTTTTCTCAGGGTATATGCCCAGTAGTGTGATTGCTGGGTTGTATGGTAGTTCTGTTTTTAGTTTTTTGAGGAACCTCCATACTGTTCTCCATAGTGGCTGTATCAGTTTAAATTCCCACCAACAGTGCAAGAGGGTTCCCTTTTCTCCACACCCTCTCCAGCATTTATTGTTTGTAGATTTTCTGATGATGGCCATTCTTAACGATGTGAGGTGATACCTCATCATAGTTTTCATTTGCATTTCTCTAATGATTAGTGCATTTCTCTAATGAAAGGATGTTGAGAATCCATTCATGTATTTGTTGGCAATCTGTATATCTTCTTTGGAGAAATGTCTCTAGATCTTCTGCCCATTTTTGGATTGGGTTGTTTGGTTTTTTGATATTGAACTGCATGAGCTGCTTGTATATTTTGGAGATTAATCCTTTGTCAGTTGCTTCGTTTGCAAATATTTTCTCCCATTCTGAGGGTTGTCTTTTCGTCTTGTTTATGGTTTCCTTTTGCTGTGCAAAAGCTTTTAAGTTTCATTAGGTCCCATTTGTTTATTTTTGTTTTTATTTCCATTTCTCTAGGAGGTGGGTCAAAAAGGATCTTGCTGTGACTTATGTCAGAGTGTTCTGCCTATGTTTTCCTCTAAGAGTTTATAGTGTCTGGCCTTACATTTAGGTCTTTAATCCATTTTGAGTTTATTTTTGTGTATGGTGTTAGGGAGTGGTCTAATTTCATTCTTTTACATGTAGCTGTCCAGTTTTCCCAGCACCACTTATTGAAGAGGCTGTCTTTTCTCCATTGTATATTCTTGCCTCCTTTATCAAAAATAAGGTGACCATATTTGTGTGGGTTTATCTCTGGGCTTTCTATCCTGTTCCATTGATCTATATTTCTGTTTTTGTGCCAGTACCGTACTGTCTTGATTACTGTAGCTTTGTCGTATAGTCTGAAGTCAGGGAGCCTGATTCCTCCAGCTCCATTTTTCTTTCTCAAGATTGCTTTGGCTATTCGGGGTCTTTTATATTTCCATACAAATTGTGAAATTTTTTGTTCTAGTTCTGTGAAAAGTGCCATTGGTAGTTTGATAGGGATTGCGTTGAATTTATACATTGCTTTGGCTAGTATAGTCATTTTCACAATGTTGATTCTTCCAATCCAAGAACATGGTATATCTCTCCATCTGTTTGTATCATCTTTAATTTCTTTCATCAGTGTCTTATAGTTTTCTGCATACAGGTTTTTTGTCTCCTTAGGTAGGTTTATTCCTAAGTATTTTATTCTTTTTGTTGCAGTGGTAAATGGGAGTGTTTCCTTAATTTCTCTTTCAGATTTTTCATCATTAGTGTGTAGGAATGCAAGAGATTTCTGTGCATTAATTTTGTATCCTGCTACTTTTGGATTAACTTTTCTGTACAGTGTGCACTAAGTAAGGATCAAGGTTCATTTGTTTTCCATATAGAAATCCAGTCTTTCTAGCACTGTTGAAAAGACTTTTCTTTATCCATTGTTTATGTGTAGGTCTATTTCTGGACTTTTTCTCCTGTTCCTTTGAGGTATTTGTCTGTCTTTACAATGGTACCACACTGTTTGGATTACTGTATCTTTATAGTAAGTCTTGATTATCAGCTCTTGTAAGTCCTTCAACATTCTTTGTCAAAATTGCTGTGACTATTCTTGGTCCTTTGTTTTTCTATATGCATTTAAAATCAGTTTGTCAATTTCTACAGATTTGAGTGGGATCTATAGATCAGTATGGGTGAAATTGTTATATTAGCGATAATGATTCTCCCAATACATATAGATAGTGTATCTTTCCATTTCAGTATTTTGTAATGGGGTCTTCCCTGGTGACGCAGTGGCTAAGAATGCACCTGCCAGTGCAGGGGACACGGGTTCAGCCCTGGTCCGGGAAGATCCCACATGCCACGGAGCAACTAAGCCCATGCACCACAACTGCTGAGCCTGTGTTCTGGAGCCCGCAAGCCACAACTACTAAAGCCTGTGTGCTGCAACTACTGAAGCCCGTGTGCCTAGAGCCCATGATCTACAGCAAGAGAAGCCACCGCAGTGAGAAGCCCATACACCACAACAAAGAATAGCCCCTGCTCGCCGCAGCTAGAAAAAGCCCACATGCAGCAATGAAGACCCAACACAGCCAAAAACAAATAAATAAATTAATTAAATTAAATGAACTTATAGTATTTGGTAGTGTTCAGTGTAGAGGTCATACACATATTTTGTTAAATTTATCCTTAAGTATTTTGTGGTTTTGTGTGCAATTTTACATGTATTTTTAAATTTTAATTTCCTATTGTTGCTAATATATAGACATACAGTTTTGTTTTTTACATTGATCTTGTTCATTTTTTACTCCTTTTCTATCATTCTAAAACTGCTGTCTGACATGGTAGACATTAGCTCCATGTGACCGTGGAACACTTGAAATGTGGTTAGTCCTCATTCAGAAGGACTGTAAATGTAAAATACGCACAGAAGAAAAGATTGTGAAATATTTCAGTAGTAATTAGAAATTGATTACATGTTGAAATGATAATATTTTGGATCTGTTGGGTTTAATAAGCTATATTAAAATTAATTTCATTTGTTTCTTTTGTAGTGTGGAAATGAAATTAAAATTACATATTTGGTTTGCATTTGTGGCTTACATTTCTTTTGGACAATGCTTTTATAAAATACTACTAACGTCAAAAATTTATTTATTTGTAGATGAAGAAAAAACTCCAGAACAAATCATGCAGGAAAAGGAAATTGAAGCGTAGGTCATATTTTAAAATTTTAGTTGTGGTTTTTATAGATTTAATAATATTATCCATCTTATAGTATTGTCTTTCTTTTTCCTTTCCTTTTTTTTTCCATGTAATTTGTCATGCATGTATTAAGAAGTTGTTGATGTGGGATGTAGACTTACATGCACATGAGTGATCATATTAGCACTTTTGGCATCCTCCACACCTTAAGAAGACACTTAGCAAAGTATCATAGCAGGAATCAGTTTACCAAATCTGTAAATGCATAGGTGTGGGGAGCTTGTAGAATACTTTTATTTAGAGAACAGGCATTTTACTTTCTTCAAAGATTTACTTTATACCTTTATTCAAGTAGTTACTTTTTCTGATATTGCTGAAATTCTTTTGTTCATGCTTCTTTGGCAGTAAAATTGAAGAACTGGAAGAAGAAATTGAAGAGGCAAAAATTGCTATTGAAATGAAAAAGCTTGCGTTAGACAGGTAATTATTACCTTTTAAGTATGCAAAATGTGTATGGCTCAAGGTGGAGGGGATATTTTAACTAGTCTGAAGTAATCCATCAAAATGACGTTTAGATAATGGTCCCATGAATTTTGAGCCCTGAGAGAAAAGTTACATCATTCATTAATGTCTTCATTTGAAGAAGTTACATAAGATAGGGTTAATAAGGAAATGTCAGTCAAGACAATTAAAGTGTGAGTTTAAATCTCATTCTGGGGCTTCCCAGGTGACGCAGTGGTTGAGAGTCCGCCTGCCGATGCAGGGGACGCGGGTTCGTGCCCCGGTCCGGGAAGATCCCACATGCCGCGGAGCGGCTGGGGGCCGCTGAGCCTGCGCGTCCGGAGCCTGTGCTCCGCAACGGGAGAGGCCACAATAGTGAGAGGCCCGCGTACCGCAAAAAAAAAAAAAAAAAAAAATCTCATTCTGTGTTTGAAAGGATTATATGGATTCATTTACTCCAGTAACTTTTTCTTTTTTTTTTTTTTTTTTTTTTGCGGTACGCGGGCCTCTCACTGTTGTGGCCTCTCCCGTTGCGGAGCACAGGCTCCGGACGCGCAGGCTCAGGAGCCATGGCTCGCGGGCCCAGCCCCTCTGCAGCATGTGGGATCTTCCCGGACCGGGGCACGAACCTGCGTCCCCTGCATCGGCAGGCAGACTCTCAACCACTGCGCCACCAGGGAAGCCCCGTAACTTTTTTTTTTTAATATTTGTTTATTTATTTTATTTTTTGGCTGCATTGGGTCTTAGTTGGGGCACGCGTGATCTTCCTTGCAGCACATGGGCTTCTCTCTAGTTTTGGTGCTCGAGCTCAACAGTTGCAGCATGCAGGCTCTCTAGTTGTGGCTTGTGTGCTCAGTAGTTGTGGCTCAAGGGCTTAGTTGTCCCACGGCATATGGGATCTTAGTTCCCTGACCAGGGATCAAACCTGTGTCCCCTGCATTGGAAGCTCGGTGTCTTAACCACTGGACCACCAGGGAAGTCCCCAATTCCAGTAACTCTTAATGGAGTAAAAGAATTGTCATTGAGTTTAAATATATTTTTAATTTTAGGCTTTGCATATATATTTTAAAATTCATTCAACAAATATTTGAGTGCTTACTGTGTCGTAAGCTTTGTGCTGCAGCTGGCATACAGTTGTTAATAAGACAAACGGTGGTCTCTATTATAGACTTATGATCTGAATTAATAATCTCAATTAAGTGAATGACTCAACAGTTTTTTCCTTGTATTTCTGGCCATCCCAGATGAATTTATTTATATTTAATTGAAAGGTAGTTAAATCCCTTTTAATTGCTTCTAGCAGTGAACTTTTTTCCCTCGTTTCATATGCTGGCTCATTATATAGATCATATTTTTTAACTAAGGTGACTTCAGAGCTATTAAGATATCCCCCTTTAATGAAATGACTAATATTGCTGAGCTGATTGCCTTTTTTTTTTTTTAATTTATTTTTGGCTGCTTTGGGTCTTCATTGCCGTGCACAGGCTTTCTCTAGCTGCGGCGAGCAGGGGCTACTCTTCTTTGCAGTGCATGGGTTTCTCATTGCAGTGGCTTCTCTTGTTGTGGAGCACAGGCTCTAGGTGTGTGGGCTTCAGTAGTTGTGGCACACAGGCTCAGTGGTTGTGGCTCTCGGGCTCTAGAGCACAGGGTCAGTAGTTGTGGCGCGCGGGCTTAGTTGCTCCGTGGCATGTGGGATCTTCCCGGACCAGGGCTCGAACCTGTGTCCCCTGCATTGGCAGGTGGATTCTTAACCACTGCGTCACCAGGGAAGCCCCTGATTGCTTTTTTATTATTATTTATTAGCTATTTGAATTTAAAAATAAATTACAGTGCTTGCTTCTACATAGACACATTTTAAAGTTCACAGTCAAGTATGGTTTTGTATTCCCTAACTCTACACATTTTGGGCCCATGTTGATCTCTGTAGTACCTTTTTTTTTTCTTCCAGTTTTATTGAGATATAATTGACATACAGCACTGTATAAGTTTAAGGTGTGCAGCATAATGTTTTGACTTACATGCATCCTGAAATGATTATCACATTAGGTTGAATGAACATCCATCATCTCATATAGATAAAAAAATTAAAGAAATAGCAAAAAAAAAAATTTTTCTTGGGGTGAGAACTCTTAGGATTTATTCTCTTAACAACCTGCATATATAACTTACAGCAGTGTTAAACATGTTTATCGTGTTTTACATTACATTTTGTAGTGCCTTAATGCTTCCTCACAGCCCCGCACCAAGGTGGACGGCTCAGAGAGCAAGTTCAGGCTGGGTGTCAGGTCTGCTCAGCCCCCCTCTCTGGCCATATGCACAACCGCATGCAACAGCCCCATCCATATTGGTGTTCCTTCATATTTCTATAACTTACTTATCAAAGTATTTCCCATATGATACTGTTTAAAAACCTACTTTTATGTTATATTTAAAGAGAAATCAATCTTTACTTTTTCGTATTTTAAAATTTTCTTTTTCAATGTACCCTAACTGTTAACCATATTTTATAATGGAAGCTTTTTTCCTCTATAGGATGCAGCTTTCAAGTGCACTTAAAAAACACCTGGAGAAAATTAACACCAAGACTAGGTATGTTTTTTTGTTTGTTTTATTTTATTTTTTCTGGATTTGGCAAGGATGGGAATAAGGGAGATCTGCATAAGCAGTAGTTCTATGAATTTTTTTTTTTTAATTACCTGTCGCTGCCAACCACCTTTATCTGGGGAATAAGAAACATGACAGAATTTCTGTGGGCCCTCCTCATCATTACAACTTTTATAGTCCTGTTGACATTTTGTTTCATATGGATCGGGACCCTAAGAAGCAATGGAGGTTTTACCTATACAATCTGGGATTTTTTTTTTTTTTTAGTATTTATTTATTTATTTACTTGGCTGCACCAGGTCTTAGTTGCAGCATGTGGGATCTAGTTCCCTGACCAAGGATCGAACCCAGGCCCCCTCCATTGGGAACGTGGAGTCTTAAGCACTGGACCACCAGGGAAGTCCCCAATCTGAGAATTTTGAAGGAAGATTGTTTTTGCTTTTAATAAATTTATTTATTTTATTTATTTATTTTTGGCTGCGTTGGGTCTTTGTTGCTGTGCGCGGGCTTTCTCTAGTTGTGGTGAGCGGGGGCTACTCTTGGTTGCGGTACGCGGGCTTCTCATTGCAGTGGCTTCTCTTGTTGCAGGGCATGTGCTCTAGGCGCATGGGCTTCAGTAGTTGTGACACGCGGGCTCAGTAGTTGTGGCTCCCAGTCTCTAGAGCGCAGGCTCAGTAGTTGTGGCGCACGGGCTTAGTTGCTCCACAACATGTGGGATCTTCCCGGACCAGGGCTCAAACCTGTGTTCCCTGCATTGGCAGGCGGATTCTCAACCACTGTGCCATCAGGGAAGCCCCTGAAGGAAGGTTTTGAAAGTTAACTTTCGTTTGGGATTTACTGTAAAACAGGAGCAATGCTATCTCATTTAAGCCAACAACAACTCAATGAGATAGGAAATATACTCCTCATTTTTGTACTGGCCGAAATGAGCTTTCATAGGTTCAATAACTGGCCTGGCAATCAAGGTCATCTGTAATCTGATCCTAAGCTCTAATCTTGTGATAAAATACCACCACCACCACCACCCCATTGTTGGCCCCGGAAAAGTACCAAGATGGATCTGGCACTTTCTCTATCTGGACGTCTTAGCCCTGACTGATATCCATTCCTCCCATATTCTATTTAA
The DNA here is from genome assembly GCF_025265405.1 of Mesoplodon densirostris. Classification (NCBI taxonomy): domain Eukaryota; kingdom Metazoa; phylum Chordata; class Mammalia; order Artiodactyla; family Ziphiidae; genus Mesoplodon; species Mesoplodon densirostris. The sequence goes on from NC_082663.1 coordinate 56,923,749, forward strand.
CTCCAGGATTACATAAATCCTAAAGTCTGAATTTGAACTCTCTAAATATTGCTCCCCCACGAAAGGAGAGCTTAAAACATTCTTGAGTTAAAGGAGTGCGGGATAGATTCATCGCATTGACACCAAAGAGCACAAAGGCCAGGCAGGCTGAGGCAGCGCCTTCAGCCTGTCGTAAAGTTTACAACCACATATAGCTGTAACTAGCAGAAAATGAGTTCGGCTCTCGGGTCTGTGCAAATAGTCCCCTTTTCAGCCTCCCAGGTAAACTCCTTCTACAGTGTTTCTCACGCCTGGCTGATTTTCAGGATAATTAGTTTTTTCACAATGGTCACATTGCCGGTCCCAGCCCAAACCTGCTGACTCAGAATCTCTGAAGATGGGGAGCTGGCAATCCACATTCAGCGAGGCTTCCAAGGGATCGTGGCACTCTGAAATATGAGAACCACTATTCTCATCCAGTCTTATTTCCACCCTTTTACTACAGCCGTACTAAACGGCTTGATCTAGGTAATCTTCATAATGACACTCGAGCATTGAACAACCTGGGTTTCAGCTGCCCAAGTCCACTTATATGCAGGTTGTTTGGGGTTTTTTTCAATAAATATGGCACCTGTATTTTCATTTTACAGATCTTTAAGTTAACTAAGTATGGGGGAAGATTTGTGTTTAGTTAGAGTCACAATATGTGGAATCAGAAGAACTAGGGTTTGATCCAAACTGTTTGAGCTTTCTGCCCTTGGGTGAGTCATTTAATTCCTTTGCTTTTGAGGCAGAGATAGCAGTGCTCTTGACTGTGTGGGATGGTTGGTGTCCCTAACCACTCACCCCACCTGCATTGTTCGAGGTTCAACTATACTTTACATCTTTTAAGACTCAAGGATTTCCCTTGTTCCACCCTTTGCACAACTCTTAGAAGGGTTCACATCCATTACTGGTTGTAATGAAACCATATGATGGTTGTGGATTTATTTTTTCTCCCATAAACTTCTTTGAAAACATGTACTATGTTTTATTCTGTTTTATATTCCTGGTGCCTGGCACAGTCTTGCCATGTAGTAGTCACTCAGAAATACTTGTTGGAGGGGCTTCCCTGGGCTTCCCTGGTGGCACAGTGGTTGAGAATCTGCCTGCCAATGCAGAGGACATGGGTTCGAGCCCTGGTCCAGGAATATGCCACATGCCGCAGAGCAACTAAGCCAATACACCACAGCTACTGAGCCTGTGCTCTAGAGCCCGCGAGCCACAACTACTGAGCCCGCACACCTAGAGCCCGTGCTCCGCAACAAGAGAAGCCCCCGCTTGCCGCAACTAGAGAAAAAGCCCGTGCGCAGCAACAAAGACCCAACGCAACCAAAAATAAATAAATTAACTATTTGGAAAAAAAAAAAAGAAATACTTGTTGGAGAAATGGGGATAAAAGCAGTTTATTCACTGAAACTATTCTGTATGATATGACAATGGTAGATACATGTCATTATACATTTGTCAACTCATAGAATGTACAACACCAAGAGTGAACCCTAACCCTAATGTACACCATGGCCTCTGGGTGATAATGATGTGTCAGTGTAGGTTCATCATTTGTAACAAATGGATCACTCTGCTGGGGGGGAGGCTGTGCAAATGTGGGGGCAGCATGTACATGGGCTTCCCTTCCACTCTGTTCTGCTGCAAACCTAAAACTTGTCTAAAAACTAAAGTCTATTTCCAAAAAAAAAGCTATGTATTAGCAAGCTGTTAGGGTTTTTTTCCCCCTAAATATGAGATTTTTGAAATGTTCTTGGGGAATTCCCTGGCATTCCAGTGGTTAAGACACCGAGCTTCCACTGCAGGGGGCACTGGTTCGATCCCTGGTCGGGGAAATAAGATCCCACATGCTGTGCAGTGCGGCCAAGAAAAAAAACAAAAGAAATGTTATTTGATATTCTTTGTTGTCTGTGAGCAAAAATTTTTCTAGGGAAGTGCATCTCTAATTCTAAACAAATTTAGTTTACATCAAACTTTGGTTCCAGACTTATTTTGTTAAACAATGACTCTCTATTGAAGTGTACAGTGAATATAATGAAAGTAAATATATACTGATTTCTTAATTGAGTTTTTTTAACTGTTAATAAATCATATTTTTTATTCCTTTTCAGTGTGTTCATGGATAACATGAAACAAGTACTAAGTCTAAATAAATTAGTAATGAAATCACAGCAGGTAACTTTGAATATAAAGCTGCTTATGCATTCTCATGATTTCAGTAACATTCTTGCTAGTAACTGTATGTGACTAAATAGAATTGCCCGAAGAGACTGATATGGTTGGAATTCACTGTCCTTAAGTTTTCTCTCTTTTCCATAATTCCATTATTTCTGACTAATTATCTACTTATCATTTAAGCTACTTTTCCTTTCCCTTTTGTTGTGTGGAAACAGAGGAATTGAAAACTGGAGCTCTAGAAAATATGAATAGATAAAATTCAGTGATTTAAATATTATAGGTGTGTTCTTAGGTTATGTGCCTTAATCTTTTTATTTCTAATAACAGGAAACTCGGGACTTGGAAGACAAATTGCTTGATGTTAGAAAGAAGAGATTGCGTATGTAGAACACTTTTTTTTTTCTTTTTGGAGAACACATTTTCACTTAATATGAAGATTGATAAGGCCAGATCTCTCAATCACTGAAAAATTTTTTAATTTTCTTAAAACTTTGGACATAGCAGTTTAAAAAGTAGTATATAAAATGGATTTTGCTTGATTTGTTGTTTTAGAACTTTAAATCACAAAAATTAAGACATTCTCAGTGGGGGAAGGAATATCAAATAATACAAAAAAGTATAATGTGAAAGCCATACCTCCGTCCTGTGTGACCACAGTTAGGAGTACATTATTCCAGGCCTTTTTCCACACCCATATAAATATATTTATATAAACATAATTTTTTTAAATTAATTTATTTTATTTTATTTTATTTTTGGCCGCATTGAGTCTTTGTTGCTGCGCGGGCTTTCTCTAGTTGCAGGGCGCCAGCTTCTCATTGCAGTGGCTTCTCTTGTTGTGAAGCATGGGCTCTAGGCACACAGGCTTCAGTGGTTGCAGCATGTGGGCTCAGTAGTTGTGGCTCTCGGGCTCTAGAGCGCAGGCTCAATAGTTGTGGCGCATGGGCTTAGCTGCTCCGCGGCATGTGGGATCTTCCCAGAACAGGTCTCGAACCCGTGTCCCCTGCATTGGCAGGCGGATTCTTAACCACAGTGCCACCAGGGAAACCCCCTAAACATAATATTTAAATGATCACTTGATGCATATGGTTCTACAGCTTTTTTTTTTTTTTTTGCGCTATGCGGGCCTCTCACTGTTGTAGCCTCTCCCGTTGTGGAGCACAGGCTCTGGACGCGCAGGACCAGCGGCCATGGCTCACGGGCCCAGCCGCTCCGCGGCATGTGGGATCTTCCCGGACCGGGGCATGAACCCGTGTCCCCTGCATCGGCAGGCGGACTCTCAACCACTGTGCCACCAGGGAAGCCCCTCTACAGCTTTTTAACTTAATGAACATGAGATGGCTTTTTGCATTGAAATGGTTTATTGAAATGTATTTCAGAAGTAACACATATTCTTTATAAAGAAGTTAGAAACAAAAATATACATAGGAAAAGTTAAATTTTTAATTTTATCAAGAGATAATCGATCTTCAATGCTTCTTATTTATAAAATAAAATTGGCATAATTTTATTCTGTGTTGTAAACTGCTTTTTTCATTTAACAGTATAGGCATGATTTATTATTTTAAAATATTATGTAGATTTGCCTTTTTGTAAGTAATCTCAGGGTTAGAAGTAGTCCTGGTCATCTGATCTAATCACCCTTTGGCTTTTTTTCCATTGCATTCCTGTCAAGGAACCAAGCTCCTGAGATACACCCATTTATGTTTTCAAATACTATCTGTCCCCAACTTATGATGTTTCGACTTAATGATTTTTTGGCTTTATGATGATACGCATCTAGTAGAAACTGAATTCATATTTTGAATTTTGCTCTTTTCCTGGGCTAGTAACATACTCCCATGTGATGCTGGGCAGCAACATCGAGCCCCAGCTCCTGTCAGCCACGTGATCACAAGGGTAAACAACCAATACACTTACAACTATTATGTTTTTCACCTTCAGTACAGTATTCAATAAATTACATGAGATATTTAACACATTGTTATAAAACAGGCTTTGTGTTAGATGATTTTGCCCATTTGCAGGCTAATATAAGTGTTCTGAGCATGGTTAAGGTAGACTAAGTTAAGCTGTGATGTTTGGTAGATTAGGTGTACTAAATGCGTTTTTGACTTAGGATATTTTCAACTTAAGATGGGTTTACCAGGAAGATTTCTAGTTTAGTTCTCAGAACATTTCGGGAACAACAAAAAAAATGGTTGATGGTATTTATCCCTGGAGAAGGGAATCTTACCTTTCCTTGAAAATTCATCTTGTTGATATTGTAATTGTTGTAAATGAAGGGGGGGAAAGTATTTCCTTACATATATCTCCTGCTATTTTTTTGGCGACCCAGAGTAAGTCCTCTTTGACGTGATGCCACAGCAAACATTTGTAGACAGTATCATTGTCATACATACATACCTTGAACATCTCACAGAGGACATTACTAAGTATGAAATTAAAATATTGGTGTTTTGCACCAGAGGAATCATTTTCAGATCAAAATGGAACTGCAGCCTAAAATGCTGCTTATTAAAAATTTTCTCTTGACTGAAATAATCAGTAACTGTTCTGCTTCATAAGTTTTCAAGATTCTTGTTTATAGGAGTTATCATATATAGTATGTCGTTTTATTTTTAACCCAATAGAGTTAAAACAAGCTTCAGAAAGGAAGCTTTTAGAAATACAGACTGAAAAGAACAAACAGAAAGATGATTTGGGTAGTATGGAAAATTCGGGCAAGATAAAGACCATACAACAAAACCTGGAGATGGAGATACAGATTACTACAGTTATTCAACATGTGTTCCAGGTAATATTTTTATAAAATAGGAAGCGGGGTAAAGAACTTTTAAAATATGAATGGTTGTATTACTTTCAGGCTTATTTTCATTTAGTTTTTGATCTTACTAAATAATTCAGTACTGAATATCAAGCTGTTTACATATATCTTGAATTTATGTCTATTTAGCATTTAAGGCTTTGGTTTTTTGTTATAATTAGACCTTAGGCATTTATAAATGGAAATGATTTCAGCAGCTCTGTGGAGGCAGAATGATATAACAGTGGAGAGCATTAGACTTCAAGTTGGGAAGTGGGGAAAACATGGATGCGAGTGATGGGAATCTAGAGTTAAGATCCTGCCAGCTACTTAATAGTTGCTGAGGGAGTTCCCTGGTGGCACAGTGGTTAAGAATCCGCCTGCCAATGCAGGGAACACGGTTTGATCCCCTGTCTGGGAAGATCCCACATGCCACGGAGCAAATCAGCCCTTGCACTACAACTACTGAGCCTGCCTGCATGCCACAACTACTGAAGCCCATGCGCCTAGAGCCCATGATCTGCAACAAGAAAAGCCACCGCAATGAGAAGCCCATGCACCGCAACAAAGAGTGGCCCCTGCTCACTGCAACTAGAAAAGCCCGCGCACAAATAAATAAAATAAAATAAATAAAATTTTTTAAAACAGTTGCTGACCTTGAGGAAATTATTTAACTTTTCTAAGCATTAGTTTCCTTGTGTAGGAAGAGTGGTTATTAGAACTAAAGGTGAAAATTCATGTTAATCTGTTTAGCATAGTGTCTGGTCGAAGCAAATTCTCAATGAATATTGGTAGTTATTGTCATGTCAGGGTTTTTTTTATTTTTATTTTTTAAGTTTATTTATTTATTTTTTGGCTGTGTTGAGCCTTCTTTGCTGCACACAGGCTTTCTCTAGCTCTGGCGAGCAGGGGCTACTCTTTGTTGTGGTGCTCGGGCTTCTCATTGCAATGTCTTCTCTTGTTGCAGAGCACGGGCTCTAGGCGCAGGGGCTTCAATAGTTGTGGCACGCAGGCTCTACAGCGCAGGCTCAGTAGTTGGGGTGCACGGGCTTAGTTCCTCCACGGCATGTGGGATCTTCCTGGACCAGGGATTGAACCCTTGTCCCATGCACTGGCAAGGCGGATTCATAACCACTGCGCCACCAGGGAAGCCCCCTCTTTACTTTTTATTTTTCTTTACTTTTCAATTATAAAATGTCTCTGGAACTGATGAGATGAAATACTTAAAACTACCAGTTTTCAATTGTGAAGATACCCAGTTAAAACTGCCAGTTATGTGTAAAGCATATCCTTATAGAACATGAGGTCTTATATCTCACCATAAGAAATTCTTTCCCAGGTCTTACTCCTATTTTTTAATGGCAGCGGGTGATTTGATTAGGAATAACCAGATCCCCTAGGTTAACGTCAAGTGGAAGATTACATAATAAGTACAGAATCATTTTAAGTTTCTTTGGCATGTGTTCCTTACTACTGCTTTGAAATTTCTGTTATTCTGTGTTTCTTAGTTTTTATTCATATCCTCTAAATTAGTGTTAATTTTGATTTAATGAACCTATTGCTTTGTTGAACGGAATATAGCTTTGCCCAATCTTAGGAGCTCTCTTTGTTCCTAAAAGAAAAAGAGCCCTTAGTGGTTCAGTCATGTTTGAATGCTTACCTCCACCTGCCTTTGTAAATTTGACTGGATTTATATACACCATCCCTTTCATTCACTTATAGCAAAAATGTGCCTTATATAGGCCAAGGTTTTTCATATTTTTATATATAACAATTTAATACTTATATTCTAAAATCTCTTTTAACAGTATTTCAATGAGTAATTCAGTATCATTGACTGCAGTTTTTAAAAGAATAATGACCAGTTTTCATTAATTATAACCCTAATCATTCCTCCATTGTCTACTGCAAAAATATTCTTCACCTTTGTCAGGGTCTTAAAGCTTTACAAGGGCTAAAAACTAAGCTCTTCTTTTACCTCTTGTAAAAATAATGCGTTTACTTACAATTCAATTGTTTTTCACCATAGAAGTGCAAAATGAAATCTGAACCACATCTGCAATCTTTTTCCTTTAGGACACACTGCCAGTATCCTTAATAGGTAAAAACTATCCACAAAAAGTGGCAAAGCATAAAAATTGTTGTAAACATTGTAAATATTCCCTAGCATTATGTAGAGCAAGGTTGAAGTCTTACTGAAAGTAGAAATGGGAATACAAGAATGCATTACTATTTTTTCTCATCATCATAGAGTAAATGTTCACACCTAGTTCTGTAAATATTTGATAAGATCAGTGAAAGGATTTATTTTATTTATTTTAAAACTACCTTCTTTTTAAAAAATTTTATTTATTTGTTTTATTATTTATCTTTTGGTTGTGTTGGGTCTTCATTGCTGTGTGCAGGCTTTCTCTAGTTGCGGCGAGCAGGGGCTACTCTTCATTGCGGTGCGTGGGCTTCTCATTGCGGAGGCTTCTCTTGTTGTGAAGCACCGGCTCTAGGTGCGCGGGCTTCAATAATTGTGGCACACAGTCTCAGTAGTTGTGGCTCGCGGGCTCTAGAGCACAGGCTCAGTAGTTAAGGTGCACAGGCTTAGTTGCTTCGTGGCATGTGGGATCTTCCCGGACCAGGGCTCGAACCTGTGTCCCCTGCATTGGCAGGTGGATTCTTAACCACTGCGCCACCAGGGAAGTCCTGAGGATTTTTTAAAAATCTTGTTAAATTTTTAAGAGTACTTAGAACATTAATTAAAAAATTTTTTTTCTTAATTACAGAACCTCATTTTGGGGAGTAAAGCCAACTGGGCAGAGGATTCTGCCCTTAAGGAAACTGTTCTGCAGCTTGAGAAGAATCTCACCATGATCCAATAAGAATTCTGTTTTGATGTTTTTTTGTTTCTGTCTTTAATGTCATTTAAATTGCAAATTTCAAGTGAAATGCTTTTCAGTGTTTTTGGAACTGTTCTAACACTGCAGTGTTTTTATAGCTTAACAGTGGTACATGGAATTTACTGCTTTAAATATGATAAAGTGACTGGCATAATCTAAAAGAATCTGAAAATTTTAGCCTTGGAAGTGTCCCAAAAGATATCTAGTCCAGCTTTCCACTGAATGTGGACTTTTTTTTTTTTTTACAACATTCCTGTAAGTCCCAACTCTCATTTGGAATACTTCTCTGTATTTGTTTGTCAACCAAAATATTGGAAATTTAGAAAAGCATATCCACATCTTTATTTTTTTCAACTGTCAATTGTATTTTATTCAAATAAATCTCATTTTAGTTCTGTCTCACTAGAGATTTTCTTTTGCCTTTTTAAAAAAAATTTGCGATATAATTGATATATAACATTGTGTAAGTTTAAGATGTACAGCATGTTGATTTGACCACCATGGCATTAGCTAACACCTCCATCATGTTACATAATTATCATTTCTTTATCATGGTGAGAATATTTAAGATTACTCTCTTAGTAACTTTGAAGTATGTAATATAGTAATGTTAACTAGAATCACAGTGCTGTACATTCCAAAATTTATTCATCTTCTAACTGCAAGTTTGTACCCTTTGACCACCATTTCCCCAGGTCTCTCACTCCATCCGCATTTTTAAACAGACACCCAAATAAAGCACCTCAATCATGAAAAAGAAAGAAAAAGAAAAACATATTCAAAATGTTAACAGTTGTGGTTATTACAGAAAAATTGTGACTTTTTTCTTTTGTATTTTTATGTTTATCGTGCATTACTTTTATAAGTTAAAAAGAATAAATATTATTGTATCTTATTAAAAAATAGAACTTGCCACCTTTTATAGAATCCAATTCCATTTTTGGAAAACTAATTTGAGCTCTTTATTAATTTGGAGCTGTTGATAATTTTTATAGACACTGTAGTGTTTTCAACATTCTTTTAAGGTGGATTTTAAGGGATCCCTGCTCAGGGAACTAGATCCCACATGCATGCCTCAACTGACAGTTTGCATGCCACAACTAAGGAGCCAGCAAGCCAGAACTAAGGAGCTGGTGCGCTGCAACTAAGGAGCCCACCTGCCTCAACTAAGACCTTGCACAACCAAATAAATAAATAAATAAATAATTTTAAAAATTGCTCTAGTTGAAAAAGACATAATGACGTTTAAAAAGAAAAAAGAAGGGGGCTTCTCTGGTGGCGCAGTGGTTGAGAATCCGCCTGCCGATGCAGGGGACACGGGTTCGTGCCCTGGTCCGGGAGGATCCCACGTGCCTCGGAGTGGCTAGGCCCGTGAGCCATGGCCACTGAGCCTGCGCGTCCGGAGCCTGTGCTCCACAACGGGAGAGGCCACAATAGTGAGAGGCCTGCATACAACAACAACAACAAAAAAAAAAAAAAAAAAAGAAGAAGGAATTTAAACTGAAAAAGATGCACTGCAGTGGATAATAGCATTTGAAATCTGTTCTTTAAATCAGTAACAAAAATAAAGAGATTTGAATTCTAAAAACTTTTCTTTGGAATATTTATAGTTTTGCTTCATTTGTTTTGATAAATCATAATTTGTGTAGTTTTTTAAATTTTGTCTTTTTTTTTTTTTTTTTTTTTTTTTTGCGGTACGCGGGCCTCTCACTGCTGTGGTCTCTCCCGTTGCGGAGCACAGGCTCCGGACGCGCAGGCTCACGGGCCTAGCCACTCTGCGGCATGTGGGATCTTCCCGGACCGGGGCACGAACCTGTGTCCCCTGCATCGGCAGGCGGACTCTCAACCACTGTGCCACCAGGGAAGCCCTAGTTTTTAAAATTTTATATGTAGTTACTCTTTTTGCCACAGTGTATTCTTGGAAATGGTCCACATGAATTATAAAACGTTGTATTTTTCTCATAGATAAACATTCTGGAAAATACCTTCCTGATCCAAAGATACAGCATTAAATAAATCATAGATGCACGCTTTATTAGTGAATCCCAACTCAAAGAGTTACCACCATCCTCAGAAAAACTTTCTGCATTTTCCTAAGATTTTATTGTCTTGTTGTGTGCTCCCTCTTAAAGCCCAGCTCTGAGGGAGAAATTGTATTAGTTAGCTTTCTTGGAAATCATGCTGAAAAACAACCTCAAATCTCAATGGCTTATAAGAAACATATTCTCTGTTGGATCCATGGTTTGGCTGATCATTCTAGGACCCAGGGTGAGGGAGCAGCCACTATCTGAAACACATGCTCATGGCTTATGAGGCCAAGTCAAATTATACAAGCACATTTCTTTTCTACTTGGAAGAGGTATACATTATTTCCACCCAGGTTCCACTCAGGCTCAACATCACTGGGGCAGGAAGGTATACTCCCACAGCAGGGAAGTGCTGCGGAAACCAAATGGATATTTGCTGAAAAGAATATAGTCTACCACAGCCTGCTACCTTGGTCTTAAATATTAGCGTCCCTTTTGCATGTAAAAGATGCACCTCTCCCCAAAGAAGGTAAGCTAACAATGTCATCTAGTCATACCAGTTCAAAAAGTCTTCTCATTATTTCAGATGTAGCTCTTCTTGATCTGGAGACCTATGAACTGAAAAGACAAGCTATACTGCTTCACACAGCCAGCAAACAATAGTGGAGAAGGACTGTAGCAATTCTTAACTATCGCTTGGCAAGTGATAGAAGGTGCCCTTTCCTAGGGGACAGGGAACACCTTTGGATTTGGCTCTCTGGAAGCAGTTCTTTATCTGTGGTTCTTCATTCTGCCCTTTGGGAGGTTCTCCCTATCCATTACTAACTTTGGCCATATCTGAAGAGGGCATTAGAGATTATGCCCATCTGAACAGCTTGCTTAGTTGGGGACCCAAATATCTTTTTACATCTCAAACAATCACAGTCTTTTAAAATCCAGGCTAGTGGTGCTTTTGCTAATACATTTTTCTTAAAAATGGTGGTGGTGGTGATGGTTGTTTTGGTTGGTTGTTTCATCATATCAAACTATGATTTACCAGCTGACTGGTTTTATAAATAAAGTTTTATTGGAACAAAGCCACACCCATAGGTTTACATATTATCTATGGCTGCTTTCCCTCTACAATAGCATACGCTGGTCCCCTGCTTATGATGGTTCAGCTTAGGATTTTTCAACTCTGTGATGGTGCAAAAGCTATATGCATTTAGTAGAGACCATACTTTGAATTTTGAACTTTGGTCTTTTCCTGGGCTAACAATACTCTCATGATGCTGGGCCGCAGCAGCGAGCCACATCTGTCAGCCACACAGTCACAGAGGCAAACAACCAATATACTTAGAACCATTCTGTTTTTCACTTTCAGTACAGTAGTCAATAAGTTACATGACATTTTCAACACTATTATAAAATAGGCTGTGTTAGATGATTTTGCCCAACTGTAGGTTAATGTAAGTGTTCTGAGCACATTTAAGGTTAGGTGTATTGGGACTTCCCTGGCGGTCCGGTGGTTAAGGCTTCACCTTCCAATGCAGGGAGTGCTGGTTCAATCCCTGGTCAGGGAACTAAGATCCCACATGCCTCGCAGCCAAAAAGCCAAAACATAAAACAGAACCAATATTGTAACAAATTCAATAAAGACTTTAAAACAATACATTAAAAAAAAAAGGGTTAGGGTTTCCCTGGTGGCGCAGTGGTTGAGAGTCTGCCTGCCGATGCATGGGATGCGGGTTTGTGCCCCGGTCCGGGAAGATCCCACATGCCGCGGAGCGGCTGGGCCCGTGAGCCATGGCTGCTGAGCCTGCGCATCCGGAGCCTGTGCTCTGCAACGGGAGAGGCCACAACAGTGAGAGGCCCGCGTACCGCAAAAAAAAAAAAAAAAAAAAAAAAAGGGTTAGGTGTATTAAATTCATTTTGACTTAGGATCTTTTCAACTTAAGACAGGTTTATTGGGACGTAACCCCATCATAAGGAAGATCTCTAGTTGAACTGAATTGAGTAGCTTCCACAGATTATATGCACCCCCCAACCTCTTCTTACAGTCATTGACTTGAAGGAACCAGTTGCCCTGTAAAGTTCTCTATTCTGATTAGTCTGATTGCTTCCTAGTAGTTTAGGTAGCTTGCTTCACCTGTTTATTCCTGTAAATCAGAAGTCAGATCTAAGTGCTTTATTAAAGTAGTTTCAATTTTTTTTTATCAAGAAAATTCACAAGTTGTTCTGGATACTTTGTATTGCATCACATCAGGAAGTTGTCATGCACAATGAGTTCTACCTAACAGATGTACAGCAAATGTCAGGAACAAGGTACATGGAACAAGAAAAGAGTCAAAGGCCAGATAAGATAGGGACGTTAAGAAGACACAATATAAGGAAGAATCAGATGGTGTGCTCCACAGGTCTATGAAAATAGTCAAATAATAGCATTCAGGATATAAACTGTTGACTGAAAGAAAAATGCACAATGTAAGAGCTGTGAGTTGAGTTTTATTCAGTGTCCTGCTGAGGACTAGGAGACAGCCTCTCAGATAGCTCTGAGGGACTGCTCCAAAGAGGTAGGGGGACAGGCCAATTATAGATGTGACTTTGGCTAATAAGTATGTGCAATCCAGTATACATCTCAGTAGAAGGTTACTGCTAGTCAAGAGGAACAAATACGCCAGTTAAGGATTTTAGTGCTTTTCTAAGTATGGGAGGATGTAAGAAACCAGAATCACAAAAAAAATTTCCTGAAATATATCTAACTAAGGGCCTGTTTTGCTTGTCCTCCTAAAGCACAGAGTACCTCTTCCTTTGTTCTGAATTTCTTTCAGGGTGTACTGTATGTAGGTCAGCTATTGCAGTGGCTAATGACTTGATCCTTGTGGAACTGGAGGGTGGACAACATTCTTTGTTTCACAAGACGAAAATCACAGACTTGCATGGGATGAGTAATCAAATGATGTGATGACAGGAGGGTGATTGACACTGAGCAGCAGGAAGATAAGATAGGATTTGGTTTGCTGCCTCAGCTTCAGCTACTTTTATCATCTTCATCTTAGAAAGAACTAATCAAGAAGGGGCCTGGGAGAGAATTCTGTGTAGTATGAATGCCAACACTTAACAAATAAATCCACAAGTAGAGAAAAGTCAGAGCATTTTCCTGGCAGTCTTCCCAAACAAAATTCATACCAATATGACCGACCAGTAATTTGTATTGCATTTGACATTTTCTGAATTTATCATCAGGTATTCCCAGGAAACTTCTTGGTATTACAGGACTTGGAAAGTTTATCTTTTAATAAAATCTCTAGACATATATACACTAATAAGTATAAAATAGATAACTAATAAGAACCTGCTATATAAAAAAATAAAATTCAAAAAAAAAAAATCTCAGGCTTCCCTGGTGGCGCAGTGGTTAAGAATCCACCTGCGGGCTTCCCTGGTGGCGCAGTGGTTGAGACTCCACCTGCCGATGCAGGGGACACGGGTTCGTGCCCCGGTCCGGGAAGATCCCACATGCCGCGGAGCGGCTGGGCCTGTGAGACGTGGCCGCTGAGCCTGCGCGTCCGGAGCCTGTGCTCCGCAATGGGAGAGGCCACAGCAGTGAGAGGCCTGTGTACTGCAAAAAAATAATAATAATATAATTTTTTTTAATCTCTAAATCATGGGAATTCTTTGCCCATTTTCTTCATCTCTTTCTTAAGTATAATCATAAAGGAAAATGACAAATATTTATTTTATTTAGAAAAGTAGCCAATAAATTCTCTCTTAAATGACCAGAATGAGAATCTAATATTGCAGATTTTCACATAGAAACTTGCTATTTCTCTGAATGTAAATGAAAAGTCTGTGTACTAGGAATCTAAGCTGCTGTTGCTTTTGAGCTTTTCCCCACCAGCTTTATTGAGGTCATTGACAAAATTGTAAAATATTTAAATTTTTCAATGTGTTGATTTGATATATGTATACATTGTGAAAGGATTCCCACAATCCAGTTAACACATCCATCACCTCACATATTTACCTTTTTTTCTTTTCTTTTTTTTGGTGGGAACATTTAAGTTCTACTCTCAGTAAATTTCAATTGTGCAATACAATGTCATCAAGTATAGTCACCGTTTTTGAACTTTAAAAACACATTAGTTTATCTGGTTTTGGCAATGGTGACTTTAAAAAAAATTTTGTTTTTAATACACTTTATTTTTTAAAGCAGTTTTAGGTTCACAGCAAAATGGTGCAGAAAATCCAGAGTTCCTGTATACCTACTTCCCGCACACAGGCACAACTTCACCCCACTGTCAACATCCCCCACTAGAGCGGTACATTTGTTACAACTGAACCCTAACATTAACATGTCATTATCACCCAAGGGTTGTATATTTTATGAGTTTTGACAAATGTATAATGACATGTACCCACCATTATAGTATCGTACAGAATAGTTTCACTGTCCTAAAAATCCCTGGTGCTCTGCCTGTTTGTCCCTCCCTCTCTCCAACCCCTGGCAACCACTGATTTTTTTTTTTTTTTTTTTTTTTTTTTTTGTGGTACACGGGCCTCTCACTGTTGTGGCCTCTCCCGTTGCAGAGCACAGGCTCCGGACGCGCAGGCTCAGCGGCCATGGCTCACGGGCCCAGCCGCTCCGCGGCGTGTGGGATCTTCCCAGACCAGGGCACGAACCCGTGTCCCCGGCATCGGCAGGCGGACTCTCAACCACTGCGCCACCAGGGAAGCCCCACCCACTGATATTTTGAGTGTCTCCATAGTTTTGCTTTTTCCAGAGTGTCATATAGTTGGAGTCATTGAGTTACATGTAGTTTTTTCGAGTACCATCTTCTACTCCCACTGTCGATGAAAATTCAATTAACTATTCAGTTAATTGATATTCAGTTAACTATCAAGATGGGGGGAAAGGAATTTTATTCAAGCCAAACAGGATTATAATCCAGGTAGCAGATTCTCAGAAAGCTCTGAGAACTTTTCCACCTGTTAGAAGTCTAAGGCACAGTCATACATTTTTGAGACAAAGGATTGTACATCAAAATGACAAACTGATATTTTCCATAAAGTTCCCCAAGCATACATAAACCAGGTGAGCAGCAAGTCACCGTGACCCCCTACAGAGCTGAGAAAGAAGGCTATTGTTTTAAGAAGTTACACTGCTAGCGTCAGAAGAAAGAAAAAAAAAATATCTTTGCAGTTGAGCAAGTGCTCCCATGTTTGATGAGTTCTGGTTAATGTGTAATGCAGATGCACGTGCACATTGGGGAGGGAGGAGGCCCAAAGGGACACACAGAGAGAATTTTATGTTTAATTTTTCTTGTCCTGTCTTAAAATACAAGTTTCATTTCATCACCACCAACGATATACATTAGTGCCTCTTTCCGTACAGCCTCCCCAGATCATATTCTTCAAATTCTGTTTGTCGGCCACTTTGATGGGTTGAAAATAGCGTTTCAGTGTAGTTTAAATTTTTCTTAGAATAAGGGAGGTTGAATGTCTTTTAACGTTTTTAAGGGCAATTTGTGTTTCTTTTCTGTAATTTACCCGTTCGTGTGCTTTGCCCATTTAACCACTTTATCAATCTGATTTTTGAATATGTGCTGCTAAAACAATCTTTGAAAGCTTTAAAAAAAAAGATTCCTGGGGCTTCCCTGGTGGCGCAGTGGTTGAGAGTCCACCTGCCAATGCAGGGGACATGTGTTCGTGCCCCGGTCCAGGAAGGTCCAGGAAGATCCCACATGCCGCGGAGCGGCTAGGCCTGTGAGCCTAAGGACACTGAGCCTGCGCGTCCGGAGCCTGTGCTCCGCAGCAGGAGAGGCCACAACAGTGAGAGGCCCGTGTACGGCACAAAAAAAAAAAAAAAAAAAAAAGATTCCTGGTGTCCTCCACACACATACTGAATCAGAAGGGGCCATATTTAGGCTCAACAACCCTCCTAGATTTAGAAACCATTGACCTAGATCATCAAAACAAATCTGTCACTCTAAATATTTACAATAGTGTAAGGCTACATTACCTACAAAGTTAAATGGCTGCAACATATTGTGTATTAATTTTTTAACATTGTAAACATTAATATTTACCATAGAATTGAATATAACGTGGGGGAATGATATGGATGGCTCATGTTTCAAAAAGAAAAACTTGAACTTCTGAGTTTTCTCAAACTCGAAGTAGGCAGCAGTTTAATATCAGGACTAATGGTAGAGAAAGGAATCAAAATACCAAATCGAGAAATGTTAATAAGCAACGGGAATTAATACAATATTGTAAAACAACTACACTTCAATTTAAAAAAATAATAAGCAACGGAGTATGAGGTGGCCTTGTATAGACCCGGAACTGACCACTCTTTCTGAGCTTGCTTCTTACTCCTACACTTTAACAAGATTGTTTGTTTTAGGAAGCCACAAGAATTTATATTACTTATTTGGTTTCAGATTAAATTTTGGACTACACTGAAACTGGAAACTGCCTATCTGGAGAAGAAATGGTCCCAGATCACTCATAGGTAGGTGAACAAAATAAATACAATACCACAAACCTTCGTCGGCAAAACGAAGCAATGGGAAACACCTGGGTCAGTTCCCAAGCAGGAAGAGAGGAGGGGCGGTGTCAGGCACAAGTGGGTGGGGCTAGCTCCGCAGGGGAGGAGGGTCTCTCGGGAGCGCCCGCTCCTCCTCCGTGACGTCACAGGTAGAGCCCGCCCCCAGCCGCCCAGGACTCCTGTTATAGCCGCTGCTCGCTACGGCCCCGGAAGCTGCCCCTCTCGGGGGTCATGATGGGCAGCAAGATGGCGTCTGCCAGCAGGGTCGTTCAGGTAAGGAGACTCGATTGCCTTTCCGCACCGTAGGCAGTAGGGATGGTGCTGACTGTAGCACCGACGCTGGGGAGGAAAGGCGGTGGTGGAGACTGCGCGGTGACCACGGCCCTGCGTAGGGCCAGTAGCGGCTTCCCGGGGTGTATGTGAGAATTGGGCCTCGAGCTCGTTGGGTCGGGCAGTGAGCCGGGGACCGCAGCTGAGGGTTCGAGCCAGGCCGCGGGAGTGCATCTCAGCAGGTAGGCACATAGCTGTTCCGAAGTCCCTGGACTGCCCTCCACCGGGACCTCGTTAGCCTGTTAGGAGTTTGCAGGCTTGGCTGCCCTGGCAATATCCTGGCCAATCAGCGACCAGTATTGTCTGTGTTGTCGCGGGTCAGCCAATCGGAAGGAAGGCGGTAGCGGTGAGTGAAAGGAAGCGAACCCTGCGTCTGACCTGGTGTCCCTTCAAGGTCTTGGGAATGGCCAGAGAACTGGCCCCGCGGGCTACGTCCTCGCCGGAGGCGGGTTCTCCCCCACCAACCAGCGTCTGGTTACAGGCTGGATGGGGGAGAATGGAAAAAATAGATATTTAAGTTTATCTGTAATATGTATCTTAATGTTGGTTTCCTAAGCTTTTTTCCCCTGAATTTAGATTGGCGCTAGAGGAACTTTATTGTTAATCCACACATCAATTACTAACTCCTGACAGCTTTTGTTTTTGCTTCTCCAGCTGTGATCTCTAGCTTAAATAGGAGAGGTAAAATTGGTATATAATGGGCCACAGTCTCCACTTTTGTGGTTGCTTTACACGAGTTTTTTCAACTCTTAAAGTGTATTATTGTACAATTAACTTTTAACTTTGACACGAGAAGTGCATTTCCCTTTGCACCTCTTTTTTTTTTTTTTTTTTGCACCTCTCTTAAAAGACCTTTTCTTAAAGTTATTTTGCTCTGAAAGAGAATCCTAGATCCCAGTGTTTGCTCCCATTGCAATGAATGATCCTCACTTATTCATTCAACGTGTAGTTATTGAGCGTTAAAGATGCTGTGAGGACAGGAGAACATCCGACAAAGGACTGGTATCCATAATAGATAATTATATATATCCATAATATATAGCCCAGTTTTTAAAATGGGTAAGAAAAACTTGATATTGCACAAAGCAAGATATTCAGATGAGCACTAAGCCAGTGAAAAGATACTCAACATCCTTACTTGCCAGGAAAATGCAAATTAAAACCAGGAAGTACTACCACACCCACCAAAATTATTAAAAAGACTGACAATACCAAGTGGTGATGAGAACATGAAGCACCTGAAACTCTCATACAGTGCTGATGGGAATACAAAATGGTACAGTCACTTTGGAAAACTTTTGTGGGCCTCTAATACTAGTTAAACATACCTACCCCATGTCCAAGCAGTTTTTCTCATAGGTTTATATCCCAGAGAAATGAGTGCATATACCTATTTAAAAAACTATATAAAAATGTTCATAGTTGCTTTATTAATAATAACCCCTAAACCAGAAATTATCCAAATGTCCCTTAGCAAGATAAGGTGTGGTAGATTTGTTAAAATGGAACAGTACACAGCAATAATAAAGAACTTACTATTGATGTATGCAACAACAACAAAAAAAGGTGCTGTGAGATATACAGTAAGAAATGGTCTGTCTCCTTTTAACAAAGCTGCAAAGACTTGTATTCAGGTTCATAATACAAAGCAGTATGTGCTGACATTATGTAATAATTACATGTTAACATTAGCAAAATGTATTGAGTACTTCTGTGCCAGGCCTATACTCAGTGCTGAGACTGCAGTGCCAACAAGACAATACATGGTGCCTCCACAGAGCTCAGAACTTGGCTGTTGATTGGTGTCTTGAAGAAAGAGTAGTATTTCAACAGGCTGGCACAAACTGATAGGAGTTCACAAAGCATAGTGTCACCATTAAGTAGAGGGATTTGGCTGGACCACAGGGTATTCAAAAGTAATTTTAGAAGAGTAATTTATAAGTGTTCATTAAATGCCTGCTAAATGCCAAGCAGGGGCTTCCCTGGTGGTGCAGTGGCTAAGAATCTGCCTGCCAGTGCAGGGGACACAGGTTCAAGCCCTGGTCCAGGGAGATCCCACATGCTGCGGAGCAACTAAGCCCGTGCACCACAACTACTGAGCCTACTGTCTACAGTCCGTGAGCCACAACTACTGAGCCCGCGTGCCACAACTACTGAAGCCTGTGTGCCTAGAGCCCGTGCTCCGCAACAAGAGAAGCCACTGTAATGAGGAGCCTGCGCACCACAACGAAGAGTAGCCCCCACTCAACACAACTAGAGAAACCCCGCTGGGCTTCCCTGGTGGCGCAGTGGTTGAGAGTCCGCCTGCCGATGCAGGGGACACGGGTTCGTGCCCCAGTCTGGGAGGATCCCACATGCCGTGGAGCAGCTGGGCCCGTGAGCCATGGCCGCTGAGCCTGCGCGTCCGGAGCCTGTGCTCCGCAACGGGAGAGGCCACAACAGTGAGAGGCCCACGTACCACAAAAAAATAAATAAATAAAAATAAGTAAATTTATATTAAAAAAAAGAAAGTCAACAATGAAAACAGCCTGACTAAAAAATGGGCAAAAGAGCTGAACAAACTCCTCATCAAAGAAGATATACATATGACAATCGTATGAAAAGATGTTCAACATCATAGTCATTAGGGAATTAATTGCAAATTAAAACAACAGTAAGACACCTCTATATACCTATTAGAATGGCTGAAACCCAGAATACTGACACCACCAAATGCTGACAAGGAAGTGGAGCAATGGGAACTCTCATTCACTGCTGTTGAGAATGCAAAGTGCTACAGACACTTCGTAAGGCAGTTTGTCAGTTTCTTACACAACTAAACATACTTTTACCATATGGTTGAACAATCTCACTTTTACCCAAATGAATTGAAAACTTATGTCCAAACAAAAACCTGCACATGGATGTTTATAGTAGCTTCATTTATAATTGCCAAAACTTGGAAACAACCAAGATGTCTTGTAGGTGAATGGATAAATAAACTGTGGTACATCCAGACAATGTAATATTATTTAACACAATATTATATGATTGTAATATTATATTATTATATAATTATATATTTGTATATTATACAAATATAATTTATAATGTTATTTCAAAAAGAAATAAGCTACCAAGCCAGGAAAAAACATGGAAGAAACATACATGCATATTACTAAATGTAAGAAGCCAGTCTGAAAAGGCTACATGCTGTATGATTCCATCTGCATGACATTCTGGAAAAGGCAAAACTGTGGAGACAGTAAACAGATCAGTGGTTGCCAGAGACTGGGGAATGAAGGGATGAGTAGGCAGAACACAGAAGATGCTATAATAGTGAATATGTCATTGTACATTTGTCAAAACCCATAGAATGTACAACACCAAGAATGAACTCTAATGTAAAATTTTGGGTGATAATGACGTGTTAATATAGTTTCATCATTTGTAACAAATAGAATACTCTGGTGGGAGATGTCCATAGTGAGGAAGGCTGGGGGGTGGGGTGAGTGGGGGTGTTCCCAGTGGTATATGAGAACTGGAAGAAGATTGGAAATGACTCAAATTAACAACCCAAATTAACAGGGGGCTGGTTGAATAAACTTATGGCATTTATCATGACTTCCTACTGATTCCCTCAGATTCCAGTCTTAACACTACAGTATTCTTCGTTGCCTTCCCTCATCCCATATTTGTATGTTCTTTCTCTCACAGGGAAATCCCTGCCTTCCCCAAACATCAATATATGTATATACTCATTTGCTTAGTCCTACAATATATATACAAAATGTATAGCTATATCTATACAACCAACCTACTAAGTAAAAAGTTCAAGATTTCTTTGTACTTCTTTTTGTCTTTAGACTGAAGGTGTATAGTCCAAGCACTATGAAAGTTATTTGGATTAGCTCCTTTTTTTCCCTTAGTTATAAGCTGCTCAACTAATTGACAGACTTATTTGTTTCTCTTTGTATTTACATTTAGAGTTTAAAAAAGACAATTTTGAGACAGGAAAATTTGAGCATAGCTAAATAATAGATAATATTAAAGAATTATTTTTGTTAAGTGTGGGAAAAGTATTGGGATTATGGTTTAACCAAATCCTTTTCTGTTAGTGATACATGTAGATGGTATTAACAGATGAGATGACTGGGATTTGTTTAATGGGGGAAGGGTTGATGAAATAAGATTGATTACTGTTGAAATTGTGTGATGTGTTTATCAGGGTTTATTTTACTACCCTGTCTGCTTTTATGTATTTTTAAAATTTTCTCTTAAAAAGGGGGGGATACCAAGCTGTGGGAATTTAATCTATATGGGCGTATTACCATATTTTTAAGTGTACAAAAGCAATGTTGAAATGGATTCTTTCTCTCTGGTGTATGTACATTTGTTTAAGTGTGTGTATTCATACTTACATACATATACAGTTAGCCCTTACTTACAAATGGTCTATTCACTCATTTGTCACATGTTTGCTGAGCATTTACTACGTACTGGCTACTGCTGCAGAAGTACTTAATTTTCCATCTCTGCCTTTCCAGGAGCTTTGCTCTCCTGTAATCATTGGCTCATTTACTGTCCTCTACACAATATTCTTAAGATGTTCAGGTTGCTGTGGAAACACAGGAGGAGTTTTAAAATCAGATTTAGGAATCGGGAATCTTCTTAGAGAGGAGTGACAGTTGAGCTGTTTTCAAAGATAAGCAGTCAGATGAAAGTGGAGGCATGGAAGCGGGGTGGGACCTGGGAGAGATTCATGGCAGAGCACACAAGCTGTAGATTGAATGGGGATGGAAATGGTACGAGGAGTTAGGGAAATGAAAAGTACTTCAGAATACCTGGAGTGCAAGGTACAGTGGTGGGGAATGAGGCTAGAGAGGTAGCGAGAGGCCTGATCATGATGGGCCTGTGTATGCCAAAAGCGAGTCTGAAGTTTATCCTGAAAAGCTTAGGACTATAGGAAGGAAAGAACACTCTTTCAAGAAGCCTGGCTGTGAAAAGAAACAGGTACTAGATGGAGTGAGAAGGTTTGTTTTTTAACACGAAAGATGTGAACATGCTTTTATGCTTAGGGAGACGACTGTCTTCCAGCATTTTCTCACAGCAGCAGAATTATGGTGGTTAGTTTTCAGACCCATCCCTACAAGCCTATTTGCTTCTGTACTCATATAAAATGTGTAATGTGTAGTACATATATACAAATATATTGCAGATAAACACACACCTGTCTCACTAGTTACACAGCAACTTATAGATTACATTAGTAAAAAACAGTGCTCTGTTTCTTAGAGTCTCAGCATTTTATGTATATTCAGAAGATTTCATACTGAAAGTTCTGCTTAAGCTCCTCTGTAGCATTAACTGGAATTTTAGGGATAAAACATTAATACTCTTCAAATATCTTATTAAAAACAGTGTTCTAAATACATGTATTTCTGTGGGTATAGGAAAAAGGCTGAAGTCAAGGGCTATCAAATGCATAAATCTATTTTATGTGGGTTTTGGCTTATAGATGGTGCTTTCTTCTTTGTGCTTTTCTGTGTTTTTTCCAAATTTTTTACACAGAACATGTGTTACTTTTGTAGTCAGAAAAAGTATTTTTTTGATTACCTAATTTTCAATATGCTTTTTATCCTATTCTAAACCACTAGGTATTAACATAGTAGAGAAACAACACTCAATACAAGTCAGGAAACTTCCAATTCTTACCAATCAGCAGGGTGATTTAGAAGTCATGCAACATAAAATCCTTGTCACCTTATAGGGTTGTTTTGAGGTCAGTAGGCAGTACAGTAAAATATCTTGTTATGTACAAAGTACAAAGTTCTTATGAATATCAGATAAGATCATAGTTCATAGACTAGCTATCCTTGTTGGGAAAGAGTAAAATTTAAAATAATAAAATTTAAAGTTGCTGTCAGGTACTAAGTTATTTTAACAAAGGCATCTGCTTGTGAGGTTCATTAGGTTATTTCTTATGTAGTAAATGAGGTTATTTTAGTGCTTCATTTCTTTTTCATGCACTTTATTTTTCCTTTAGGTAGTCAAGCCACATACTCCATTAATAAGGTTCCCTGACAGAAGAGACAATCCTAAACCCAATGGTAAGCTGTAGTTTATTTATACTAAAAAGATATGTACATGCAGATTTATACATGAATATTCTATTATACACAATATTTCTCATTTTAGAATCAGGTAGACAATGGTAGCTTAGATCACAATGGAATGTTAGGTTGCATTAACTTTCTATTACCTCCTTGTAAAAAAAGTAGTAACTTGACAGTAGATATTTCTGAATTTTTAATGATACTGTGTTTATATATGGGAATTTTTGTTCCACCTTCTGTCCTTCAGAAGAATCTCCCATGCTTATATTTGCAGAGATTATGATGAATAACCACCATTCCTATATTTCTCTCCCAGCTAATCTTTTCTTTCATTCACTGATTTATCTGTTCATTGAGGCAGTAAATATTTCTTGGATTGCCTTAGAACTCAACAATCATTGCCTGTTAAAGTAACTGAAGACTCTGAACAAGTTCTGTTTATCTCTTACTGCTCTGTCAGCGTCTTTAATAATAAGATACTTGACCTTTAATTCAGGGAGAATTTTAACAAATTTTGTATGGATATTTTTAACTTATTGTAAATCTTGAAAAATTAAGATATAGGTGACAAACAAGTATGGAGAAAACAAATCTCATCTGCATTTACCAACTTTCTTATTCTCCATTGTATGGTACTACCTGTAATCTCTACCATATGACAAAATTTAAGTAATGTAAGTTATCCATACAGGTTGAACTCCACTACCTAGAAATTTCATTATTTTATGAACTTACTCTTCAATTTAGTAATTCATTCACTTGAAACTACCTCATTTGCTTTAAAAAGAACTTTATGAAACTATATATAGCTACCCAACTAAGTTACTCTGTAATACTTATCTCTTGAATTGTAATACTTATCACTTTAAGAATAACTTGAGGGCTTCCCTGGTGGCACAGTGGTTGAGAGTCCGCCTGCCGATGCAGGGGACATGGGTTCGTGCCCCGGTCCGGGAAGATCCCACATGCCGCGGAGGGGCTGGGCCCGCGATCCATGGCCGCTGAGCCTGCGCGTCCGGAGCCTGTGCTCCGCAACGGGAGAGGCCACAATAGTGAGAGGCCCGCGTACCGCAAAACAAAAAAAAAAAAACTTGATTATTTAATGATAGATAATTCAAAATAGTATTTTAAGACCCTGAACAATTCCTCTTTTTTTTTTTTTTTAATTTCAGTGTCAGAAGTTCTGAGATCATCAGGACTACCATCTCACTCTTCTTCAATTTCACAGCATTCTAAAGGAAGTAAATCGCCAGACTGGCTGATGCATCCAGGTCCACCAGACACTGCAGAGATAATAAAAACTTTACCTCAGAAGTACAGAAGGAAACTTGTATCTCAAGAAGAAATTGAATTTATCCAAGTACGTTGTTGCTCTTTATCCCAATACTGTGGAAAGCACCTCAACGTTATTGGCTTTGGAGTTTCATATTGCTGATTTCCATGTTCTTCCCATTGTCTTGTCAAGGTGTGTCCATAGCTAAGACAGGGATGGTCATGTAGGCCTGGACTAAGAAATAAACAATGTTCGAGCCCTCAGTAAATGTGCATGAAGGAATATATGTGTAGAAGTATAGTATGGTAAATAGCAAAATATATATACCCCATGGAAAAAAGCTCTTTAGGGTCCTCATTAATTTTTTTTTAATTAATTTACTTTTGGCTGCGTTGAGTCTTCATTGCTGTGCATGGGCTTTCTCTAGTTGCAGCAAGCAGGGGCTACTCTTTGTTGCGGTGTGTGGGCTTCTCATTGCGGTGGCTTCTCTTGTTGCGGAGCACAGGTTCTAGGCACGCAGGCTCCAGTAGTTGTGGCGCATGGACTCCATAGTTGTGGCTTGCGGGCTCTAGAGCACAGGCTGGGCAATCGTGGCCCATGGGCTTAGTTGCTTTGCGGCATGTGTGATCTTCCTGGACCAGGGCTCGAACCTGTGTCCCCTGCATCGGCAGGCAGATTCTTAACCACTGCGCCTCCAGGGAAGCCCCCTCATTGATTTTTTAGAGTGTAAAGGACCAAGAAATTTGAGGACCATTGATCTAGGTCAACCTTGAGTCCTCTTCAGATCTGAAATTATAACATTGATAGGAGTGCCCAAAAGCCATGAAAAATGTGAAATTGTTTTTAAAGCCTAAAGATCATTTGATTAAAATGTTTCAAATTTTGTATAGTGGCTATGATAACATTTTGTAAATGAAACACCTAATCTTATTGCTTTATTTCTTCCTTTTCAGCGTGGAGGTCCAGAATAATCACTGACAATGTGGTTGCTGTTTGTTTAATCAGACAAAGAAGAGTCTTTACAATGAAGGACTTCCAGAAGGACAAATGAGAAATTGTACATTAAACAACTTTAATAAAATTTCTGTAAAAAAAAAAAAAAAGAAGTATAGAAAATTTAGGACACTTGTATCTCCTAATTTATGTATCTTGATCAGCTTCTCCACAAGCTTACCTGATTGTTTATATACTTTATACTTATTAAAGTATACATTTTTAAATGTTAGCCTATTAATTTACTCAGATAATCAAATTATCAAGCATTACAGTGTTGAACTATTAAAAGTACACAATGTCTAGTGAACAATCATAGGTTTACCATAATTTCACTTCTCTTTCAGTTTCTGTTTAAACATGGAAAGAATATATCTGGCAGAATTGCAGCTTTCTGGAAGTAAGTTTCCTGGAATTGGATAAGGATCAGTGAAATAATGACTCCATTATTTATTCTTAATTCTCTCAGTGTTTTTGCATTCACAAAGTTACTGGAGAATAACTGGCTCAATAAGCATATCGTACGCTAAATAATAAAATACAGCCATGGTAAAACAGATGCCTTTGTGGTATTAAGACTAGGGAGTTAACACAAAAGATTATGTAACCTGTGTTCAGAAAAAAATGTGAGAGTATAAAATGGAAAATAAGAGATCAAAATGAATATAGCACAGGAATAACATTTGAGCAGAAATTTTAAGTTATTATGTTTTTAGGGGTGTTAAAGTCTTGTTCTTTGGTTTATTTTACTGTTTTGATTGTGATCATATGTACAAATCCTGATAATCATAAACTTTCTCAAACTTCATTGTCCGAAAGCCTCATAAAATCAACCTATTCACCTTATTAAGGCAATTTACAGAATTTTAATAGGCTCTTCCTGTGCCAAGGGTATGTATGATTGTGAAAGTAAAGCCTCACAAAGTGAAATAAATTCTCCTCTATACCTTTAATGATTTCTACAATATGCGTTAAAGAAGTCATCCCTAATAGGAAGGGTAACTCATGAGTAATAGACACAGTAGAATTGTTGAGTACGTTTTTGTATTTGCCCAGTTGCATATGGATTAATCTTTATATATTTTTTTCTTTTTTACTATTTCGGAGTTGATCTGCTTTTTGTGTAAATTCTGTATTGTGGCCTAGTATAAATGTTGCCCAACTTGAATGTGAAATAGGAGTTTGGTGCTAGCAATGAGCTATTCTGGTAACTCATGAGAAATACATGACTCATGATTTCTTTTTTATTATTTCAAAAATATACTTGGAAAAATTTCTTAAAAACTAGCACTATTCTCTTTTTTCTCCTTAGCTTTCTCATTTCAGTAAAAGGAAGCCCAAGGCAATTTTTTTGCTCTCAGAAACAGAGTAGGTGCAGGAAATGAAGAGTGGCTTGAGTAATGCCGTGGGCCAGCAGTTAGAAACCCCAATACTGGAACCATCTGAAGACCACCTTTACTACAGCTGCTGCCATGAAAGTTCCAATGAAAAAATATATCACTTTTACAGAATTTATGACTAGAGGTATGGCAAAAGGATGTTCGTGGGAATTGCTGTCATAGGATGAGCTCCCAAGGAGGATGGTGTCATAGAAAGAATTTGGGCTTGACTTATCGAGTAAATAGCTTGTGTTTTCATTTAGGAGTTAAACAGTTAAGTATCTGTAACCGTTAGCAAATTGCTCAGTTTGTCCAACTTGCAGTTTTTTCTCCAGTACTATACAGTGTGATAGGCAGGATCAAATTAGTGTATTGTCTGCTACGTTGTAACAAATCACCCCCAAACTTAGTGGCTGAAAACAACACTCAATAGCTCATGGTTTCTCTGGGTCAGGAATTCTGGGGCAGCTTGGCAGGGCAGTTCTGCTCAGTGTTTCTCATGAGGTTGCAATCAATGCCACCTGGGGCTGCAGTTATCTGAAGGTTTCACTGGGGCTGGACCATCCATCTCCAAGATAGCTCACTCACATAGCTGGCAGGTTGATGCTGGCTGTTGGCAGGAGGCCTCAGTTCCCCTCCACCTAGGCTTCTCCACAGGGCTGCCTGAATGAATTCATGACATGATGGCTGACTTCCCCCAGAGCAAATGATCCAAGTGTACAGGCAGAAGCAGCAATACCTCTTTATGATCTAGACTCAAGTTATACACATTAATTTCTGCAATACTCTATTAGTCACACAGAACAGCCTGTTTTGTTGTATGAGGAAACTACACAAGTGCATTAATACCAGAAGGCAAGAATCATTAGGGCCATCTTGGAAGCTGGCTACTACTGGTGTGTGAAAGTGCTTTCTTAACTGTAAAATGCTATACAGATGCTGAATGGTATTTTATATTTATACAGTGCCCTAATAAACCCAGAATATCACTTAAACATTGCCTTTGTTACCCTATTTAAAATGTCCCAATATAGGAATTTACTTGTCAGCAGCATGGTATAATGTGATTATCAATTCATATGCCATGGCACACTTGGGAACCTCAAGCCTCAAATTAGTTCACTATTTAGCTTGTTTCTACTACAAGTGAGGTTAGATTACTGTTAACAGTGATGTCTTTTAGAAGGAACGATGACCTAAGCCACGTGACACCATATATCACTAGGTATGACTTGCCACAATTAAGAGATATAAGTGGTAGAGATGGTATGTTTTCTGCAACATAGGAGAATTTTGCTTAATGAATATATCAGCGCTCAATAAAGACCCAAGTAGTGACAGAGAGCTGGAAGGTGACTAGTAATAGTTACGTGATGGCTAACATAAACTGCACACTGTCAGACGTATCCTAAGGGTTTCTGACGTGTGCAGTCATTTAAGCCTTACAGCAACCCAGTGAGTAGGTCCTATTACAGAAGAAACTAGCAACAGAAAGTTTAAATAATTTGCCCAAATCATAAACCTAGTAAATGAATAGTGGTGGGGCCAGTATTCATATGCAGGTAGCCTAGATCCAGAGTAAGGACTCAGCCTTTACACTGTATTACCTTGAGTAAGTTATGAGTTTTTGTATTCTGCTGCCTTCTTCAACCTAACTCTGAAAATCAGGATTCTCAACTCTCAGAAGCATCAAATGCTCCAGCTCAAAACCTTAGAATTATCCTTTTCTTCCCCCACAACCCATGTCCAGTCTGTCAGCAAGTCATATTGGCTAGAAGCCAAACTAGTACCCTCAATACAACCATCTGGATTCCTGCAATAATTCTTTAACTGGCCTTGGTTTTCCTTGCCCTTCTAAGTTTACAGTGTAATCTCTCACAACAGTCAAAGGGCGAGCTTTAAAACATTAAGTCCGATATCACTTGTCTGCTCAAAACTCTGCAGTGGCTTTTCAGTAATGTCTTTCTGGTACCACCCTATTTAAAATCACAAACCCTACTATCTATCCCCTTTCCCAGCTTTATTATCTCTGTAGCACTTATCACTATGTATCATAGTGTATTTTAATTATCTCCTCCCATTGGAAGGCACTGATATTTGTTTTTCCCCTGCTGATTTCTCAAAGTCTGCAACAGAGCCTGGCATATAGTAAGCATTCAATATATATTCGTTGAATAAATGAATTGTTTGTTGATTTGTATGAAAACTTATGAGAATCAAAGTTGGGTACTGATCACAGCTAACCGTTGAGCACTATGTCTAAACTTTGCGCAAGTTTCATTTAATCCTCGCAACCACCTATGACGTAGTCTACAAGTTCCACTTTACAGGGTAGAAAACTGATGGCCAGAAGTCTGTTCCACAGCACAAAATTGTTCAGTTGACTTGGAACTTCTTTGCCTAGACGTGCTTCTTCATAAAGGACTAAGAATGCCTCTTGATCAGCCCTTAAGAACTGGGCACTCGCTTAAGTAACCTGAAATTGTCGGCTTAGGCGTCCACAGTAACCATGGTGACAGGACACCCTTGAGCAAAAACCAGAGAGCGAGATCAGACCCAAGGCCGAGCCTTCCGCACTCATACACACCTATTAAATCCTGAACACAAAGCATCGTATCAGAGCGCTGATCCGTCTTCGGTAGTGAAGAAAGTATCTAAGTTAAAACGGTAACAGGGTGACACAGTTAGCCACCACCAAGAGCACCCGCTTCCGGTATAATCTGCGGTCACATGGTAGGGCGGGGTGCGGCGCAGAAGAGCCCTCCAGCCCTGCCTCTTGCTGCTCACTTAGGGCGGGCTCTGGCCGGACCTACTTAATAGCATCCCCGCCCACCCCGGAAGTGGGGGCGGAGCTAATGAAGCATCAGCGCTCAGTGGGCGGAAGTGGCTGTGGGAGGCTTTAAGGTGCTTTAAATTCTTGCTGTCTTGGGAGCTCACCCCTTTCAGCTGGAGTCGAGCTCCGCGCGGCAGATGGCTGTGGACGTGAAGTCGCGAGCAAAGCGTTATGAAAAACTGGACTTCCTCGGGGAGGGACAGGTGAGATTCTCGGGCGGGGCTCGGAGGGCCCTGAGCGGGGAACGCCGGGCCGCCTCACACCATCGCGGGTTTTCTCGTGGAAGCCAGCGGACGGGACACGCTACTCGTTCTGCTTGCGGGCGGCTGCCCAGACCCCTCCTGCGGCCCCTCTGTCCACCCTGGGCATGAGACCTTGAGCGGCCTTCTCCGAAGAATAGACTGGAACGAGACGTGGACGGCCCCACCATGTTTCAAGCCGCCGCGATTTTTCCCCAATAATCCTGGGTTCCTTGCTTCCCCGAATCTAATAAAGTAAAAAGGCAAACATAAACCAAAAAAACTCTCACCAACTTAACTTTATTCCTCTTTTTCTCTCTAGTTTGCCACGGTTTACAAGGCCAGAGACAAGAACACCAACCAAATTGTCGCCATTAAGAAAGTGAGTTGCAGTTTGTTTTTCCTTGAGTCTCCTTGAAGATGTGTGTATATGGGAGCTGGTGTCTGGCCGTTTTACTTCTCTTGACCGTTCTCTGCTAGTGAGGAGTTACTTAGGTCATTTTCAAAGAAAATAGAATTTCTTAGTGTCTTGTGTTCCAACGTGGAACTCGGGTTGAACTTGTGTTTTGTTGTATTCATTGAAATTGAAATGAAGAGGAAGCTGTGTGTTACGTTTGTTCTACAAACGCAGACGTTGGCAAAGGGGACAAATACTGCTCGTCTCTTGGGTCCTCAGAACACCTAACCTTTCCAGATCCCTATTTCTGCCTCACCTGCATCCACTTTGTATATCTGTATTTCCTGAGTACAGGTGTACCATGAAAGGCTTTCGCCAGCATTAATGACTGCTTTGGTGCGGGTTTTTTTTTTAATGGTTTCAGTAGCTTTTTTACTCGCGTTCATTCAAGAAACTTGGGTCACATTTAGTTAACTTTCTATATACCAAGCACTTTCACCCTCGTTTTTTCATTTAATCCTCATAAGAGCCCATGAAATAGGTAAAGTATCTCTATTTTACACTTGAGGTGGCTGAAGCTAAGAGAGATTAGGTGACTCATCAAGATTACACAGATGGTAATTGCTAGAGCCAGGATTTAGATCCAGGTGTCCTGCTCCCAGGTTGATTGCCTTTTCCCATACTACGGAAATCAATAACCTTCTCAAGAGAAGCTGGTTTCTTCACACCTCAGGCCTGTTGGTGGCTTAGGTGACCACCTTCCTTATTATTCCTGTTGCTGCTTTGAATCTTTCTCCTTGAAAATCCTTAATTCCTTTGACGCATATCCCTCTCATACTCTTAACACCTGCTTCCCACTCTTCCATTCCACAATTATTCCTGCCATTGTTATCTTTTTTACTTTTTCTGACATGTCTCATCTCCTTTTCCAGTTTATATTGTTCTATAAACCAATGCCATAGCTACTCCCTTGTGAAACCCTTAACTCTGTTAATTCTTTCTAAAGTTATTTTTCTGATTCTACCCGTGGTTCACTTTATTCTAGCAATACTGACCTTTCTGTCCCTTGAATACATTGAATTCATCCCAGTCCCGGTATCATTGCATTTGCTCTGCCTTCTGGTTAGTATATTTTTACTCTAAAACTTGAGTAATCATGTAATCAGGAATCATGACTGATTCCTTATCATTTAGATCTCAGTCAAATATCTCCTGTACATACACGCCTTTGCTGGTCATTCTAGCTAAAACAGGTGTGCCTCCCTTCTTACCTGGTGTTCTTTGCATATTTCTCTATTATTATTTCATAGCGTTTATCAAAATCTAAAGTCTTTTACCTATGAGTTTATCTTCTATTTACTACCACTTGAATTATATTTAGGACTGTGTCTGGTACATTTGCAGGCACTCATTAAAAATGTATTGACTAGGGGCTTCCCTGGTGGCGCAGTGGTTGAGAGTCCGCCTGCACGGGTTCGTGCCCCGGTCTGGGAGGATCCCACATGCCGCGGAGCGGCTGGGCCTGTGAGCCATGGCCGCTGAGCCTGCGCGTCCGGAGCCTGTGCTCCGCAACGGGAGAGGCCACAACAGTGAGAGGCCCGCGTACCGCAAAAAAAAAAAAAATGTATTGACTTGACTGATATAGTCTCTTCAAATTGGTATGATCTCACTGAATTCTGTGGTTTTCTGTAAATCCTAGTGGGTTTTCTTGTTTGCTTACTTTTATCATAAACTAGGATTTAGAATTCATCCTATTTCTCAGTGATAGACTTGTACCCCTTGAAAGTGACTCATAATGGAATATTCTTTTACATTTAATTTTTATTTCAAATAGTACATCTTTGTGGTTTTATGGAATATAACCTTTATATAAATGAATATATAACCTTTAAAAGTTGTGAATCACTTTGTTATACACCTGAAACTTATATAATAGTATACATAAACTGTACCTCAGAAACAAAAGGAGCAGAAATATTTCTCCTTCTACCAAACCAGGTATTTCTCAAAATATATATATATATATATATTTTTTTTTTTTTGCGGTACGTGGGCCTCTCACTGTTGTGGCCTCTCCCGTTGTGGAGCACAGGCTCCGGACGCGCAGGCTCAGCGGCCATGGCTCACGGGCCCAGCTGCTCTGCAGCATGTGGGATCTTCCCGGACCAGGGCACAAACCCGTGTCCCCTGCATCAGCAGGCGAACTCTTAACCATTGCGCCACCAGGGAAGCCCTCAAAATATATTTTTTTAAAAAGTCAATTACTAGGCCAAGCATGCCTGTCTCCTCTACCCCTGGTTTTCACTCCTTGGAGCAATCACTTTCAACTCCAAAACTGTTTTCTCTGCTATTTACATCCATTTCTTTAGATAGTATGCTTATCATTATTTCTTGAGTGGTCTCTTTCCCTAGTTTTAGACATTTTCTATACTTCCTACTGTAAACATTGGAGATTTGGTGCTTGTGCACCTTCCTCTCCCAACACTCAATTTCTACTCCCACTCATTTACTGACATGTTTAATTTTACCAAAAAAGGGGATAATAAGCTATGTATTCTGTATTCTTTTGCCTATTGTATTTTGGACTTTTAAGACATCATTAATCTACCTTATCCTTTTTAAACAATTGTATTGAATTTATGTTTACCAATTTATTTAACCAGTTCCCTATGGTAGCCTTTTGGAGCCTTTCTCATTTTTCAGTATTTGTTTTATGTATCTCAACAATTTATAGTATTGCATACTTCTAAACTCTTTCTCTCCCTACACACACACACAGGCATGCGCGCACGCAATATTCTTCTGCAACTTGTTTTTCTGAATCAGTATTATTTCTGAAATCTTCCAGATGGATACATGTAGATCTGGTTTATTCATGCTCATCAATGATTAGATTCTGTTATGTGGCTACACTAAAATTGGTCTATCCAAACTCTTGTTGATAAACATAAAAGCTGTTTTTTTTTAAACATTTTACTTTTATACAGTCCTTCTACAGACATTCTTAGACATATGTGAGTTTCTCTAGAGAATGTATCTTTAGTTGAAACCAATTATGAATTGTTGCTGTATAGAGAATACACAGCAGTGTCACCATATATTGTCAAATTGCTCTCTAAAATGGTGGGATCAGTTTAACCTCCCACCACATTCTCACCATCTTTGTATTGTCAGACTTTACAACAGTTGTCAATTAGATGGATCGAAAACGGTATATGGTTGTTTTTTCAATTAATATTTCTCTGATTACCAGTGAGGTTGATCATCTTTTCCTAGATTTATTGGCTTTTTAGACTTTTTCTGTTAGGTTGCTTACATTTTCTTCTTTCCTGTTGATTTGGTGGGGAATTTCTTACATATTCTGGATACCGATCCTTTATCAGAAATTTACACTGGAGATACCCTCGTTGCTGTAAACAATCAATAACTGATCTGTAATAAGAATAGAAGAGTATTATTCAAGCCAAACTGAGGATTATAGCCCAGAAGACACTCTGTCAGATAGCTCTGAGGAACTGTTCTGAAGAAGTATGGCTTTCAGCATAATTTATATCTTGTCAGAACAGAAAACACAGAAAACATCAAGTATGACAGGGGTACATTCCTTCAAAGTTTCCGGAAAAAAAAAAAAAAAAGACGGATCAACCGAAGACAGATCACGGAGTACACAGTGAGTCAGCATGGCCTTGGCTCCAGGGAAGGGAGCCTTATCATCAAAGGAGTACTACTCCTGAAGTCCCTGGAAGGGAGGCATTTATCCCTATCTTCAAAATGGACATTCTTTACTTCAGGACAATGCACCCTTTTTTTTTCAATGGTTAAAAGCAGATGTACAATGTGTGTTTGATAGACCACAAAACAGGCTGTTCTAGTTAGCAAAAAGTTTGTTAAATCATGTATAAGCCAGAATGACTTCTCCATACTTCAGTATGTAAAAGTTTTTTCCATCATCATCTCCCAGTCTTTGGCTGGGCTTTTAGTTGGTTTATGGTATGTTTTGAGACACAGATATTTCAAATTTTAATCTGGTTAAATTTGTCCATTTTTTTCCTTTATTGGTTCCCTTTTTTGCGTGCTTCCCTACCTCCAGGTTATAAAGAATTCTATTATATTTTCGTCTAAAAATTTTAAAGTATTGCTTTTCACATTTAGGTCTTCATTCCATTTGGAATTAAATTTTCTTTGTTGTGTAGTATGGGGATCCAGTACTTTTTCCCCAGCTCTCTCAACACTATTGATAGTATGTCCTTTTCCTGGTGAGTTGTAATGCCAAGTTCCAGTTTCTGCTTGGATCTGTTTCTGGGCACACTATTCTTTTTTACTGGTTGACTTTTTTTTTCCCCCATCCCTGCTCCAATACAATAAGTCTATAATTACTATTGCCTTATAAAGTCTTGAAGTCTGGTAAGTGCCACATAACTATTTTTCTTCAAAATTATCTTGGCTTACTCTATGGGTCAGTTGAGAAATTTGAAACAGATCAGGAGAATTTGGATATGAACTAGTTATTATATGCTACTCTGGCATTATTATTAATTTTGTTAGGTATGAGAATGGCATTCTAGTTATGTAAGAAAATGTCCACATTTTAGAGGTGCCTACTTAAAGTATATAGGGATGAAATAACATGAAGTCTGGGACTTGAAAAAGTGTATATTGTAGCCAACAAAAAGGGGAGGATGAATGAATGAAGTAAGTATGGCAAAATATTGGTAATTATTGAATCTGGGTGATGAAGTAGATGGCTTCATGAAACTAGTCTATTTTTTATTATATTTAGAAAATGTAATAATGTTTTAAATTATCTGTTCTTAGCTCCTTACTTTTCCATATAAAGTTTAGAATCCATTTGTCAATGTCCTTGAAAAATGCTGTTGTACTTTACATTTAGTTCCATTAAAGAGAATTGACATATTTGACGTATTTATGATATTGAGTCTTCCTATCCATGAACATGCTATCTATGTTTATTTTGATCTCATTTCTTAAGCATATTTTAAGAGTGCTTTATAGTATTCATGGGAAGCTTCATACATCTCTTGTTGGCTTTATTCCTAAGTGCCTTATATTTTTTGGTGCTATAATAAATAGCCTACCTTTAAATTAAAAGTTCTGTTTGTAGTATATAGGTGGGGGATATTTTTAAAAGTAGAATAGTTGATTTTCTGGAGTAGGATTTTTTTTTTTTGTATTCTTGGTTACATTGTCATTGTATAAAGTAGTTAGCTCTTGTTCTTTAACCTGGTACTTGGTTTTGTGTAAGACTGAACCTATTAATGCAGTTTGATGTGCTTTTTCACAGTAACAACAGTTTAACCATTTTCTGTATCCATCGCAATTTGTAATTTATCTTTTTGGAAAATGTGGTCCCTGGGAGCATATTATTGGACACATTAAGCATCTTATTTTATGTGTTACGCATTTCCTTCCAAGTAGTCTAACTTGAAGTGCTCGTTTTGTTTATTAGCCTCTATACATTTAATTATTTGTTCCTCATTTAATCTAACAAAGATGTGTAATTCAAAACTTAAGGGGAAAGGAATGATATGTACTTGATCCTTTCTTATATTGTTAATTTTGCCTTTCTGATTCATGATTCCTACTCCCTTCTTGCCTACTAATACTAGCTACATATGAGTTG
Organism: Mesoplodon densirostris; assembly: GCF_025265405.1. Lineage (NCBI taxonomy): Eukaryota > Metazoa > Chordata > Mammalia > Artiodactyla > Ziphiidae > Mesoplodon > Mesoplodon densirostris. The sequence goes on from NC_082663.1 coordinate 56,959,387, forward strand.
CTACGTATTTTTGCTATAAGTTTTTTTTTTAAGAATTTTTAAAAATTTTAATTAGTTTCTTTTTGGCTGCTTTGGGTCTTCGTTGCTGCGCGTGGGCTTTCTCTAGTTGTGGCAAGCGGGGGCTACTCTTTGTTGTGGTACGTGGGCTTCTCATTCCAGTGGCTTCTCTTGTCACGGAGCATGGGCTCTAGGTGTGCAGGCTTCAGTAGTTGTGGCACTCGGGCTCAGTAGTTGTGGCTCGCAGGCTCTAGAGCGCAGGCTCAATAGTTGTGACACACGGGCTTAGTTGCTCCACGGCATGTGGGATCTTCCTGAAACAGGGCTCAAACCCGTGTCCCCTGCATTGGCAGGTGGATTCTTAAGCACTGCGCCACCAGCAAAGTCCTTGAAGTGTTTATATATATGCATTGGTCTAAATAATTTAACATATTTCTAATGTGTTTGTTTTTTCCTCTGCCAGATCAAACTTGGACATAGATCAGAAGCTAAAGATGGTAAATAACTTATTTCATGTAATCTGACAGAACAGGAAAGGTTCTTATTCTCAGTGAGGAAGAGAACAAAGTATTAATTAAAGTTAACAATGGTTCTGGATAGAGTTATTGCAGGGTCCCAGAAGAGTAAAGTTAGACTCAGGATAGAGATAGGATATTTGTGATTTTCACCATTTGGGTGTTCAGAAGAATATTCAAGTCACCTAAGTAGATGGAAGACAGCAAGGTTATTAGTGACTTGTCTTGATGTCTTCATTACTGCTTTAGGTGTTGTTACAAGCCATTGTTTCTTCTTCTGAGCTTCTGATTACTTTGAAAATTCAGGATTCATGGAAGTATACAAAGCTTACTATAGAATAAATGTATGGGGGGGAAAGATTTTTTTACCCCTTCTTCCAAAGCCTTATTTGCTAGAGTGCTAAGTCCTATTTAGTCATCAAGAAATAGTTCCTATATAAAGGATCCATCATCTCTGTAATAACTAGTACCAGATTTTATTTTAAATGTTGAGTTCCATCCTTCACATGGGGCAAGATTGTATCTAATCACTAGTTTACTGTTAGCTTAAAGAATCTGCCACTGATATTCATAAGGCAAGAGAAGGGAGCCATTAACTTCTCACCTATATGCTACACACTTGTGTACATGTTGTTCCAGCAGTCTTCAGATCTGATATCTCACAGATAAAGTGAATACTTGTTTCACCATTTATCGTAGTCTGTGCTAAGCTATTTTAAAAATAAAGCAATATAAAATGGAAACAGGTATGTCATAAAAATTGTTATTTTTTTTCCTGAGGAATAGTCATCGCTATTTCGTCAGACTAACCTTTCCCAAAAAATACGTTTACAAGAAGGTTTGAGATTTCAGAATTATTTTTCACTTTTTTCTTTGCCTTTTTATGTAGGTATAAATAGAACAGCTTTAAGAGAGATAAAATTATTACAGGAGCTAAGTCATCCAAATATAATTGGTGTGAGTATGATCTAAGTTGTTTCTGGGATTTGGGACCCTGCCTTTCCTGAATGTGGTAGATGTTGATTGAAGGCTCAGCAAGATAAGTTGTTCTAGACGAGCCTTGCAAAAAGGCTGAAATTTATTTTCTATCCTAATTGTTCTTGTAGGCAGTGTCTTAAAAACTATACAACTGATGAAATAAATTAAATATTGGCATACAGGCTGATTTTGTCAGAGATCATTTTGAAGCCTAGAGAGCTCTAGCATGTGTAAGACCTTTTAGCAAGTTCCCTTGAACTCTGTGCCATAATCCCTACCTCATAGCGTTGTTATGAGACTAGCTCACTGAATACACGTAAAGTACCTGGGATAGTGCCTGGCATAGAGAACACACTCATTCAATGAATGATAGCTGCTGATGCTATTTGTAGGATATTCTTAAGTACCAAGTTTGGGAATTTTTCTAAATTGGAGACTTAAATGAGGTTTTCATTAATTCATATCTTTATTATAACTCCAAAATTTGGAGGGAGAGGTTAAGTATTTAGTGATTTTTTTAAATAGTAAAGTTTAGTATCTTGTGCTTCAAAGTACTAATTCCTAGCCCAAAAAAAGGATAAATATTAAATTTGATAAAATTATTTAAACTTTACAGAGAATTGTCAACAATCCAAATGCTTGTTTAAGTTTTTAAAGATTACTTCAGTTGGTATAATACTGTCAAGTGTTTAACAGAGAATCACATGTTGATTTTTTTTTTCATTTTGCTTTGCAGCTCCTTGATGCTTTTGGACATAAATCTAATATTAGCCTTGTCTTTGATTTTATGGAAACTGACCTAGAGGTAAGATTAAAATTCCTGGAGGAATTTTTTTTCTCTGTTTATCAAAAGAGAATCTAAATGTTTATTTTCTACCTTTGAAGATACTGGCAGTCAAAAAAATGCTTAATTTTGTTGAAATCTAGTCGTGTTCTCAAGTCAAAGATCTTCTGAATCATTTAGCCATATTCCCAGGGTTAAATACAAGAGTTGGATTTCAATAGCATTGTATCTACCAAGTTCCCAATACCTTATTGACATTACTTTTTAGAAAAATGAGTGTTTGGCTTCGGAGGATTTGGAACTTCTTTGTGATATTATCACAGAATATCCTTTTGAAAGCCAGGTTTCTTTTTGAGAAAAATAAGATTTTATACTTTTCATTAATATTAATTGAATCTCAATAATGGACATTCCAAGGATGTGGAACAAGTGGAATTCTCATACACTGCTGATGAGAATGCAAAGTGATGCAGCTACTTTGGAAAACAGTTAGGCAGTTTCTTATACAATTAAATATACACTTAAGGTACAATCTAGTAAATACCACCTCTACGTATTTATTTATCCAAGAGAAACAAAAACATGACTACACAGATGTTTAGCTTTATTTGTCACTACCCAAACTGGAAACAACCCAAATAGCTTTCATTAAGTGAATGTGTAATCATAAAGTGGAATACTATTTGAGAATAAAAAGAAACAAACTACTAACATATGCAACAGTATAGGTGAATCTCAAATACATTAAACTAAATGAAAGAAGCCAGGCTCAAAAAGCTATTGATATTGGGCTTCCCTGATGGCGCAGTGGTTGAGAGTCCGCTTGCCAATGCAGGGGACACAGCTTTGTGCCCCGGTCCAGGAAGATCCCACATGCCGCGGAGCGGCTAGGCCCGTGAGCCATGGCCGCTGAGCCTGCGCGTCCGGAGCCTGTGCTCCGCAATGGGAGAGGCCACAACAGTGAGAGGCCCGCGTACCGCAAAAAAAAACAAAACAAAACAAAAAACAAAAAAAACTATTGATATTATATGATTCCATGTATGATTTTTTGGAAAAGGCAAAATTAAAGGAACAGAAATCAGATCAGTGGTTGCCTGGGTTGGGAATCGAGGGGAGGATTGAGTAGAGAGTGGCCTGGGGAGAGTTTAGGGGGTTATGAAACTATGTCTTGATTATGGTAGTGGTTACACAACTGGATGTGTTTGTTAAAATTCATAGAACTGTGAGATTAAAAGGGTATATTTTACCTATTTAAAAAAAAGAAAATGTGAATTTTTGGATCATATAACGAAAAGTCTAGGAATAAACTGACTGACTTGAGGCATAGTTCACAAATAATGCTAACGTAACACAGTCTTTCACTTTAACTCAGTGTTTTCTTCTCTGTTGCCTTGTTCATGGGTAGAATTTCTCAGTATAGTGGCTCAGGCACTTGCAGGCTTCTGTCCTTAGAGTTTAATAATCCCTGAGGAAAGAAAGTGCTTTGTTCCCTTTGATTCTAGCACCAGTATTTGCCTTGGCTTGGCTCACATATCCATCCCTGAGCTAGTCTGGAAAGCAGGCTGCAGTGTGGTGACTGACCATGCCTGGATCATGTGTCTACCTCTGAAGGCTATAGGTAGTGCACAGTCCTGTTTTAACCACGTGGACTAAGCTGGGAACAGATGGAGTGTTGAATGCTGTTGTCTGAAGGGGCTATGTATCTGGGGGCAAGTGAAAACAACAGATGTTTGCTACATGGATGCCTAAAAACAAAGCAGTAGGACATAAAGCACTGCTTTCTTTCCAAACCAAGGATACTTTCCCTAACCATATAATTGGAGGTTCTGACAGTACTTCCTAAGGAGAGTTAGGCAATCTCTCTTGCGATTCTCCTCTATGAATAAATCCATTTTATGTCTGTAAATGATTTTATATAGTAGAGTCCATTTGGAATAATAAAGCTTACCTGTATATTGTATGCCTGCTTTACAGGTTATAATAAAGGATAACAGTCTTGTGCTGACACCATCACACATCAAAGCCTACATGTTGATGACTCTTCAAGGATTAGAATATTTACATCAACATTGGATTCTACATAGGGTAAGGTTTTTAACCAAGTATTATTGCTTCTTCACGTTGTAGTCAGACTTTATGTAGCCAATTTATTACACAAAAGGTCTGAGTATGTAAATTGTTACAAAATAGAGCTGGGCCATTTTATCCAACCGTCTTCCTCTGTATGCTCCCTTCAGTTCCACTACGTGGTGCTGTGAGGACTCTGAATTACTATGTGAAAGTTAGAAATGGAAGAGACCTCCTCCTTCATGCTTTTCATAGTTGAAGAGCTAAGTTGCTGACCAAAGTTAACGTATTGTTTTTCAAGGTCAGCAGCTGAAAACTGACAATAGTATTAGAACCTAGACATTTTGGCTTGAAGTCCAGTGTTCTTTGTGCTGTACTGTTGTAATGGGAAAAAAATAAACAAAACCAAAAACAGTGGGAGTCTGGATTAAATTATGCAGTGCAAAAATACCTTTGGAAAAATATTTCTGGTAGCTCTAAAATTCTAGGAAATAATGAAATAAAATTTCTGAAATGGCTGAGTCATTGTTAGGAGCATTCAGCTACTAGAACAAGGCTGATAATTTAGATAGGTAGATGTTCTTAGGCACCCTATGTAGATGAAATAGCTAAAAATAAATAAGTTATAGTTAATAATTCTCATACTTACACTTGGAATCCCTTTTAGGTTATTGCTAATATATTTTTAGCATAGATTGTGAAGACTGTATTCCTCATCCTTATAAATTCCTAATATTTTTATATACTGAAGTTCATATATAGTGGGCTTTTTTTGTTTGTTTGTTTTTGTTTTGTTTTTGGCCTCGTGGCTTGTGGGATCTTAGTTCTCCTACCAGGGACTGAACTCTGTCTGTCAGCAGTGAGAGTGCAGAGTCCCTAACCTCTGAACCGCCAGGGAATTCCCCATATATATTGTTACTAAATTAAATAGCAGCAGCTATTTATTGAGTGCTTACTATGAGCCAGTCACTACACTAGGGTTTTTACAGGAAATATTAAATTTAATCCTCACAGCAAACCTGTGAAGTAGGTAAATTGAAGTTCAGTGAAATTAAGTACCTTGACCCAATGTCTCACTAAGTAATATGGCCAATCTTATTTTGCTTTGTAGGATTTTATGTCAATAAAAATAATATTGGTGGTTGTTTAGATTTGGGATGTTACCCCATTCATGCTAAGTTTAAATTTAAGCCAACTAAATGTATCATTGTGATATTCTTCTCCACCCTGCTTACTTGTTTGTTTAAAACCTCCGTTATATAGGACCTAAAACCAAACAACTTGTTGCTAGATGAAAATGGAGTTCTAAAACTGGCAGATTTTGGCCTGGCCAAATCATTTGGGAGCCCCAATAGAGCTTATACACATCAGGTTGTAACCAGGTAAGGATTCCTTAACTAACTGAAACCTTATATTGTGTAGGATATACACAAATGATTGTGATTACACAGATGAGCATCATTTGTCTTCTCTGAAATTTTGGCAGAGTTCAGGGATTACTATTGGTATTTTATTAAAAATATAGGGCTTCCCTGGTGGCGCAGTGGTTGAGAGTCTGCCTGCGGATGCAGGGGACATGGGTTCGTGCCCTGGTCCAGGAAGATCCCACATGCTGCAGAGCGGCTGGGCCAGTGAGCCATGGCCGCTGAGCCTACGTGTCGTCCGGAGCCTGTGCTCCGCCACGGGAGAGGCCACAACAGTGAGAGGCCTGCATACTGCAAAAAAAAAAAAAAAAATATATATATATATATATATATAGCCCTTTTTTATATTGTGTATATCTTACCACAGTGAAAAAAATATATAGCCCTTCTTTCAAACAGTTGAATTTAACTCAGTCCTCAGATTTACCAAGTTATTTGGGGGACTAATTTATACTTCTTATACAGTTAGGTAGGCTGGAACTGTAGTGCCTATTCTTGTACATAAACACATGATTTGGGGGGCCTGTGTTTATTTTATTGGTCAGTCTTGGTTCCACATTTTTTATTTTTATTTTTTTTGCGGTATGGGCCTCTCACTGTTGTGGCCTCTCCAGTTGCGGAGCACAGGCTCCGGACGCACAGGCCCAGCGGCCATGGCTCACAGGCCCAGCAGCTCCACGGCATGTGGGATCTTCCCGGACCGGGGCACGAACCTGTGTCCCCTGCATCGGCAGGCAGACTCTCAACCACTGTGCCACCAGGGAAGCCCGGTTCCACATTTTATATCATTCAGTGTGAATGAAAATTCTCTAAACAAAGCAGTGCATTTATATTTGGGTTTTGCATATTATTAGTTGCTTCCATTTTCTGTTTATACTTTTTATGTATAAAAACTAAAAATCACATTAAATAGATAGGGATGGTAGATTTTATCTTGTCAGGATGACATTTGTTAATTTCTCTGACTCTTTTAAGGATCTGAGAAGATCATCAGATTCTCTATCCTTTGAAATTACTTTGTCACCTTCCTCCAGATCTCACTGAGTGTCAATCACCTGAGCCCTGAGTAAAAAGTAAGGGATATAAGTAGTTGTTCGTGTAATTTCTGGAAAGATTAAGCCCATCATTCAGGAACACTGGAGACTCAGGAAAACAGGGACCCACATACATGAGTATTGTGTGCCACTGCTTTTCATCTACCCGTTTCTCATACTTTCTCTTCTTGCAAATCAAATGCTACTAATAGGTCAAATTAACGTGATGACTGAGAATTAACAATTTAGATAACCTCAACGAGCCGTTTTGGTGGAGTGGTGGGATGAAAGCCCGATTGAAACAGGTTTAAGAGGATGAGAGAAGAGGAAGTGGAGACACTAAGAACAGACAACCAGAGGATGAGGGGTAACTGTTAGGGGAAGTAGGGTCCAAAGAAGTTTTTGTTTTTTGTTTCTTTATATTTTAGTTTATTTTTTAAGGCTAGAAAAAATAATGGTATGTTTGACATTGATGTTAAAAATCTAGTAAGAACAAAAAGTTGATGTAGGAGAAAGGAGAGAATTGCAGGAGCAATATCCTTGAAAATAGGCAGGAGAGTGGGGTGTCAGTGCCCAAGTTGAGGGATTGACTTTAAAAACAATCACGGATAGTTCATCAGTAGTTATGGATGGGAAGGCGGATTGTGAGAATACAAACGACTGAAGGTGAGTCTGTAGAAATTTTTTTTCATTACTTGCATTATTTCAGTGAAGTAGGAAATAAGGTCATCAGCTGAGAGGAAGGATGGTGTTGAGGGTTCCTGGAGAAAGAAGGTGTTACTCATCTCAAAGTGGGGGAGTGAATGGACTAAGGGTGTATGTAATTTCCTGGCAGCAATATGGAACTTGTTGGTTTTATAGCCAATTTTTCTTGAGTTAATATATCCATAAAAGTGCATTTCATCAGTAGATGATGTTTTGCTGAGGAGTTTTCTCTAAGAAATACTTTAATTCCATCCTAAAATGACAGTATTTCTTTTTGTTCTTCAGGTGGTATCGGGCCCCTGAGCTACTATTTGGAGCTAGAATGTATGGTGTAGGTGTGGACATGTGGGCTGTTGGCTGTATATTAGCAGAGTTGCTCCTAAGGGTAAGTCTGGAATTGATGTACACACTTCAGTATTGTTATAGGAATTTATTTTTATAATTTTGTGTAATAATTATCTTCCCAGAGGTAATTCGCAGAGAGGAGTACCATCCTTAAAACAAAAAGCCAACAAACAGGTTAATAAAAAAAAAAACCTCTGCCAAGTACAACCTTTTTATTAATGCTAATGCAAGATGAGATGTCCCACTTAGGACAATAAAGGTTTTATTATAGATCATTCTGTGTTCTGAAATGTAACTATAATAAAACTCATTGGGTTGTAATATGGTACTGTCTCTACAGTAACTAAAAGTGTTAGGATAAACTTCTGTACTTCTGGTACTTTTTTGTTTGGGCTATTTAAAAGTACACTTTAAGAGATACGTAATACCAACCACTGCAGATGCAACTCTGCATAACTTTAAATATTGTGTGAGAGGAGCGTTTTAGTTCTGTTCAAGCAGAGCAGACGTGGTGGTCCTATAGCATTTCTCAGACTGAGACCATCTTACAATGAAACATCCTCTCCCTTCCCTCACTGTAGAGAAAGATGCCAACTTGGTAAGTTTTCTTTAGCCATGACGTTTAGTTTAGCCCTTCTCAACAAGGAAGGCAGAGGAATATTGGGAAATCACACTGAGGCTGAGTTTTTTTCCTTCTTACTTTCCAGATTCCGGCCTCTACTCCCCCTCTCCTCAAGCCATGTGTATTTAATGAAATGTGAACCCAAAACACAAAAATACAGCTATTTATTTCCTTGAACACAGAAAATAGCTTCTGTACGCCAGAGAGAAGATACCTTCTTAAATGTCTTTTTTAGTTTAGTGTGAGTTCTATGCATCATTTTGAGATGCTCACCCTTCTGAATGCTTGTAGAAGGAACCCTCACATTTAGGCTTGAAGATGATATAAGTAATCCCTGTGCTAGTAATGGGTCCTCTGAATCACCTGGTGTGACAACTCTGCTACTCACAAAAGCAGAGTTTACTGGAAGGGTACGTTTGAGAATCTGTTAACTCTCAAAAGCCCAGTTCACTCAAGACCAAGACAGAAACAGAATTCCATAGCCCCTAGTGTTATGACTGATCATTCCATTTAGAAAGTAAGGAGAGAGAGAGAGCAGTTGAGAATAGATGGCTTAGAAATTGTGGACCTGGTTGAAGTCATAGTTGGAGTCTTGCTAACCATTGGCATCGTTGTTGGAATTAAGGTTATGAAGGAGTTGACAGGCAGCCCTATTTGGTGAAGAATTGTACCATTTTGCCTTTTTTTTTTTTTTTCCTTCGGAACGTGGGCCTCTCACTGCTGTGGCCTCTCCCGTTGCGGAGCACAGGCTCCGGACGCGCAGGCTCAGCGGCCATGGCTCACGGGCCCAGCCGCTCCGCGGCATGTGGGATCTTCCTGGACCGGGGCACAAACCTGTGTCCCCTGCATCGGCAGGCGGACTCTCAACCACTTGCGCCACCAGGGAAGCCCCATTTTGCCATATTTTTTTCCAGCACAATTAAAGAAAAATGTTTCATATTTTAAACTGTCTCTGTACTCATTTGAAAATATCCATGGAAATGCTGTCCACACAGTTCTAAATCTGTGGTGAGATTCTGCAGTCCAAATAGATAATAGTTGAAAGCCAGGGTAATTCGGAAGATTTGCTAATATAAGCGTTTAACTTCTTTAAAGTGTTGTTTTTTTCTATATAAATTTTATAGAAGGTTTAATAACTAGAAAACAGGAGCAATAATAAGTAAGCCTATGTCCAACCAAAGTAGTCTATATAGTTTAAAACATTTTAGAAGCAAATTGGTCTGCATTCTGACCTGAAAAGGAATTGAGAAATATTTATACTAGTGGAGTATTATATCACTAAATAATACAAATCTACTTTTTAATTTATGATCTGTTTATGTTCTTTTTTCTTAATCATGTTATGAGACCTAGTGATTAATAGAAAATCTAAACTTGGATATTACCTACTGAGCAGATGCCACTATCTGGTCTAGATAGTTTCAAAGATAACCATTTTAGTTTGTAAATAAGAAGTAGTTTGGGGGAGACATTTTATGCTTTATAGGAAGGTCACTGGGCATCCTACTGGCCTGCATTAGAGCATTCCCTAGAGATGATGTGGTGATACAAAGATTTGATCAACCAGCAGCTGCCTGCCATACTCTTACTTCATCCAAATGGTGAGGATCCAGAGCTAATGGCTTGGCCTGTGGTTGATCTTCAGCCCTCTGACATTCCAATACTTCAGTTTGGCTGTATCAGCTCAGAACAGAGCTTCCATCAGTTTTTGCATAGGCTTCTGGATGCACATGGGTGTTAGAGGCTATCGGATATCAGATGTTCAAGAACGTTATTGTTCATGCCTATTGCATAAAAAAGCTTGCTGATTTTCTGATATTTGGTTTGTGATCCCTGCCTCTGTAAAGACATGAGAAAGAAAAAATAAATTTCTACAGTGTCATTGTTCTTAAAAAGATGAATCTCAACACAATTTTAAAAGAGAAGTCATGAGTGGAGTCATACTGAAAAGAACCAGAGGGAAGTCCCTCTTGGGTTCCTGTACTGTTGAACTCAGTACTTTTCTTCCTTTTAGGATTAATTGGACTCTTTTCTCCTAAAACTGAAAAGTTTTCATTCATATGCTTAGTCACAATTGTATTGGTTAAATTCTGGTGTCCTCTAAGAAGCTGTTATAGAACAGGATAAAAGAACAATAAAGGGCTTCCTTGGTGGCGCAGTGGTTGAGAACCCGCCTGCCAATGCAGGGGACACGGGTTCGAGCCCTGGTCCGGGAAGATCCTATGTGCTGCAGAACAGCTAAGCCAGTGCACCACAACTACTGAGCCTGTGCTCTAGAGCTCGCGAGCCACAACCACTGAGCCCACGCGCCTAGAGCCCATGCTCCACAACAAGAGAAGCCGCCTCAATGAGAGGCCTGCGCACCGCAAGGAAAAGTATCCCCTGCTCACCACAACTAGAGAAGGCCTGTGCGCAGCAATGAAGACCCAATGCAGTCAAAAATAAATAAACAAACAAACAAATAAATAAATATAAAAATACCGACTAGGACTTGGGAGGCCAAATCTTTTTTTTTAAGATTTATTTATTTATTTAATTTATTTTTGGCTGTGTTGGGTCTTAGTTGCGGCATGCAGGATCTTCGTTGAGGCGTGTGGGATCTCACATTGTGGCACGCAGGCTTCTCTCTAGTTGTGGCATGAGGGTTTTCTCTTCTCTAGTTGTAACACACAGGCTCCAGTGCATGTGGGCTCTGTAGTTGTGGCACATGGGTTCCAGAGTGCATGGACTCTGTAGTTTGCTGCATGCGGGCTCTCTACTTGAGGCATGCAAGCTCAGTAGTTGCGGCACGCGGGCTTAGGTTCCCTGCAGCATGTGGGATCTTAGTTCCCTGACCAGGCATCGAACCGGCTTCCCCTGCATTGTAAGGCAGATTGTTTACCACTGGACCACCAGGGAAGTCTCAGACAGTGGATTTTTTTAGTCAACGTTGCATTGATGCTTAATACAATGAAGACATTTTAAAATCAAGTGATAATTATATCTTAAGGATTTTTAAGATGGCAAGGCGAAAATCTCCCCCCCTCAGAGATTATCTCTAAAAAGAAACAAACATAAATGTTTGAAATTAGGAGGTGCCTATAACACTATGCCAGAGGATATGAAGCCAGAAATGAAGAAGGCTAAAAGTCTTCAGAAGCGGATACCAACTGAAGGCAAATTTTGTTTGGCACACAGAATCCTGGAGTTGCTTAGCAATGAGAGGTACCGATGATCATTGATGGCAATAATGAGGTGCAGGACTAAAAACAGAAGGGTTGGTTGAAAAACCTGTATATTGAGCACTTAATAACAAGGTCCCCGACACAACCAGGTTACTTTCCTTCCCCCAGCTATACTTGCCCCTGACTTATTCCTCCACCAGGGAAAGGTTTATTCTCCAAAGAAACTGAAGCAGGAATCTCTAGACATGGGCATCCTTAGACACAGTGAAGGATGGGGGTGAGATGCCAGGGTGAAAACACAGAGATTACATGAAAGTCTGCACACTAAACAGTAAAACCTCCAACTTATTTCCCTGTTCAGCTCCCAGAACCCTGGCAGCCAGTGTAAAGCTCATTTTAACTCAGGTAAAAGATTAGAGGATCCTTCACTGGAAGAACTGAACGGTCCCAGAGAATAGACCCATAGGTAACTGGCATTAAAGCTACCTGTCCAATCTTTCTAGATAAAGGCCATGACTTAACAAGCTCTTTTCATAGATAGAATGCTTTGAATCAGCTTTTTTAGTACCTTACCTTTAAATATGAATGGTTAGCCAGTGATCACCAGATAGTTCTCAAGGATTTTCAGGTATTTAATGACTGCTTCCAACATGTAAGGATCACCGGATAATTGGCAAGGATTATCAGATATTTGATGAAAGCGTCCAACATGAATGACAGACTGAAACAAACTTTGGAAAAAATAGAAACCATCAGGTAGCAGAAGAAAATTCATCCTCGCCTCCCCACCCGCACCAGATCTTCAGAGAACTGAGAGAATATACTGCATACATAAAACAAGAACATGATGCTCTTTTACTAAAGGAACAATCAAAGAATAAAGTATACTTGAAATTTTTCAAAAAGGATAACTAAAAGCAAACAAGAATAGTAGAAAAGCAAGCTAAAGAACTCTTTCCTTAAATAGAACCAAAAGATAAAAGAGATGGACTACAGTAGAGAAAAGATAAGAAAATTAGGAGATTGATCCAGGAGTGATCTTAGAATATAGCAAAGGAGAAGAAAGAAAATCGAGGGTAGGAAATTCATAAGAAAATAGCCCAGCATTGATGGATGTGAGTAGGTTGCAAGTGCCATAAAGATTCAGCACAATGAATGAAAGAAGACCCATGCCCAGACACATTGTGAAGTTTCAGAACACCAGGGGATTCTTAAGAAAAAGCCTTTATTTCCACAGAGAGAAAAAACATGAAGAGCTTACACAGAAACCAAAATAAAGGATTAGGGAAAAGATGGAATCAGACTTCTCAAAAGCAACATTGGAAGACAACAGAACACATTGTGAGGGATCCAAAGTCCACACATTAGGCAGCTCATTTTATTATTTTTTATTTTTTTGCGGTACGCAGGCCTCTCACTGTTGTGGCCTCTCCCGTTGCGGAGCACAGGCTCCGGACGCGCAGGCTCAGCGGCCATGGCTCACGGTCCCAGCTGCTCCGCGGCATGTGGGATCTTCCCGGACCGGGGCACGAGCTCTTGTCCCCTGCATCGACAGGCGGACTCTCAACCACTGTGCCACTAGGGAAGCCCCCAGGCAGCTCATTTTAATTTAAATTTCTTACATCAGACAAAAACAGCCATCCTTAAAATCTGGTTAAATTGCAAGCTTGCTCACAAAACTAAGGCTATGATGATGAGTGTCCCTGTCTTCAGATCTCATAGTACGATTTACGTTGGTGGTTTGCAAAGTAGCAGAAAATCCTTTGAGGTATAAGAAGAAAATGTGAGCATGTCTAAAAAGATTTATGGGGACTTCCCTGGTGGTCCAGTGGTTAAGAATCCACTTTCCAGTGCAGGGGACATGGGTTCAATCCCTGGTCAGAGGAACTAAGATCCCACATGCTGCGGGGCAACTAAGCCCGCATGCCGCAACTACAGAGCCCACGTGCCGCAACTAAGACCCGACGGCCAAAAATAAATAAATATTTTAAAAAAAGATTTATGAAATGTTATTTAATATCCCTTCTAGTTTCTGTTTTATTCACATTTAATATACACGATAGCACGCTATTATAAATACATAATTTAAATAGGGGTTATGTTAAGTCTGGGTCCAATCAGAATATAGAAACCACACATTAATTTGAAAAGGGAAGTTTAAAGAATTAACTATGACAAGAGGTTGTAGTAATGAGGGATTGACTAACAAAAAGTAAAGAGAACTCTAAAGATTATAGGAATAGCAGATATAAGGAGCAGTCACCCTTATACCTAGGGGTAACCCTAGGGCTAAGGACAGAGCACCCAAGGAGAGGACACCCAGGGCTGAGATCTAGACCTCTTGAAGAGGGCACAGTGCGGCTCACTGGTCGGCAGAGAAGCTGCTATAGAGCTGTGCTCAACTTGCTGGAAATCTGTCCTCTAGAGGCACTGCTACAAAACCATCTGCAGGGCATTCTAGAGGGAAGCTGCTGGCCTCTGTGCACTGTTGGAGCTGAACACTGGAGAAACTGGCCACACTGCAGGAACCTGGTACCAATTCTAGAAGCTGAGAGTGGTTCAGGAGCCTGCCAGGCAAGCCGACTGGAACCAGGAAGCAAAACTTTTCTTCCTGTGATGTCTCTCCAGCATTCTCTACTGACAAAGCTTCATTTGGCAAAGGAAAAATATTTAAAAGGCCCAGATCCATTTTTATGGAGAGTCAAACAGGGTGAATTTGGAATATATTGATAACTGGCAGAGGTGTTTTTGTTATGTTTTGTTGCTGGTAGAAGTCCACAGTAATAAAAATGTTGGAGACTTGGTACTTAATTTCACGTCTTCCCAGTAATTCTGTAAACTTTTTCATTGCCCTTAACAGTGCCAAAGGCCTCTTACTCACAGAGTAGAGAAAACTTTTTTTTTCTTTCCTGGATACTTACATGTCTGAGAATGAATTGGAAAATAATGTCTTTTGTGTAGCAAAGATTTTGATCATTTCTTATCAGATTACTGACACTTAACTTATAATTATTTATCCTCTTAAAGTTGGCCAGTATACCTCTTCAAAGAAAGAATTTGCCAAGAGATTGTTTAAATAATATTGGAATAGAGATGTGTTCTCTTGCCTCCCAGCCTTTGCACCTGCCCTTTTGCTAGGATAGTTTTCTTCTTCCATCTTAGACTTTTCTTCCGGCAGCTCTCATCTTTATCTGTCAACTTTCATGGCCACTTCCTGTAGGAAGCCCTCCCTCACCTGTCCAGAGTGGGTTGGTGCTGTTCCGTATGGGCTAGGATCCTATCCTGTGCTCTCACTGAACACATCATCTTGTAAATGCCGCTTCAATGGTATCATCGTTGTTCGCCATGTCCACCCCAGGGGAGAGCAGGGACTGTCTTGTTCCCTTGTTTAAATGCCTAGGGCTTAGCACAGTGCCTCTTACGTGGTAAGTGTTTATTAAAGATGAGAGGCGTGAATAAAACGGACAGTGTGGTAGTCTTTACTTGGATGGCAATGGCAGGATCTAATGCCGTATCCAGTATGCCTCAGACTAAATTTTTGTTATAGTTTAGTGTTTCTTATTAAATTAAATTTATAGTATTATTTGTGTAACAGCTATCAAAAACCTTCTTGAAGTGGCTGCCTCTCACTTTCTTTCAGGTTCCTTTTTTGCCAGGAGATTCAGACCTTGATCAACTAACAAGAATATTTGAAACTTTGGGCACACCAACTGAAGAACAGTGGCCTGTAAGCCTTCATACATGTTCTTTGAAATTTAGTTAGAAATCTGTATAGTGTATAACGTGAATATTACTTAAAGAAATGTACTAATTGTCTTAATTTATTAGTAATATATACTCATTGCAAAAGTTATACAAAGTAGAAGTTAAAATTATGATATACCGGGCTTCCCTGGTGGCGCAGTGGTTGAGAGTCCGCCTGCCGATGCAGGGGACGCAGGTTCGTGCCCCGGTCTGGGAAGATCCCACATGCCGCGGAGCGGCTGGGCCCGTGAGCCATGGCCGCTGAGCCTGCGCGTCCGGAGCCTGTGCTCCGCAACGGGAGAGGCCACAACAGTGAGAGGCCCGCGTACCGCAAAAAAAAAAAAAAAAAAAAAAAAAATTATGATATACCATCCAGCCTTCTATATACTTACAGCCCTCCCCCATCCCAGTAATTCCCATTCCAGGGTTAATCACTCTTATTTTGTTGTAAAGCCTTGCTATGAGGATGCACACACAAACACATACGCACATATAGACATATAGAGTTGCTTTTTCTTTTGTTCTTTAGCAAAATAGGGATCACACCATACAAAATTTTTTTGCAACCAACTTGCTCTTAATATTACTGACCTCTTTCTTTTTAAGCCATATAATATTTAATTTTATGGATGTTCCATGTTAGTTTATCAATATCTTGATGGATTTGGGTGTATTTATTGAATTTTCACTAACACAATCAAGATTTTTTAGTATTATAATTTTTTTGTTGTTGTTAGCCACGCTGCATGGCTTGTGGGATCTCAACTCCCCAACCAGGGATTGAATCTGGGCCAGTAAAAGCCCAGAATCCTAACCACTAGGCCACCAGGGAACTCTCTGTTATTTATTTTTAAACCATTACATGTCTATAAAAAAGAAATACTAAATCTGTGATAAAACTTAAAACAATATAAATTGCTAAATTTTATATATTACAGTTCAGTGAAATTCTCACTTGTTCATTCTTTTTTCTTTCTTATTTATGTATGTATGTATGTATGTATGTATGGCTGCATTGGGTCTTCATTGCTGTGCGTGGGCTTTCTCTAGTTGTGGCGAGTGGGGGCTACTCTTCATTGCTGTGCGCGTGCTTCTCAATGCGGTGGCTTCTCTTGTGGAGCAGGGGCTCTAGGCATGCGGGCTCAGTAGTTGTGGCTCGCAGGCTTAGTTGCTCCACGGTATGTGAGATCTTCCTGGACCAGGGATTGAATCCATGTCCCCTGCGTTGGCAGGTGGATTCTTAACCACTGCGCCACCAGGGAAGTCCCCATTTGTTAATTCTTAAATTATAATTGAAGGGGCTTCCCTGGTGGCACAGTGGTTGAGAGTCCGCCTGCTGATGCAGGGGACACGGGTTCGTGCCCCGGTCCAGGAAGATCCCACATGCCACAGAGCGGCTGGGCCCGTGAGCCACGGCCGCTGAGCCTGCGCATCTGGAGCCTGTGCTCCGCCACGAGAGGGGCCACAGCGGTGGGGGTCCCGCATACCGAAAAAAAAAAATGTCTTTGGAGGGGACGGTGCTGTTTATGATACCTTTCCCTCTGCCAATACCGCAGTCTTAATTAAGTAGCTATATATTAAGTCTTGATATCAGGTAGACTGATTCCTCCCACTTCTTTTTCAAAGTTGTTTTTAGCTATTTTAGTTCTTTTTCCTTTCCATATAAATTTTAGAATAACCTGTCTATATCTGTAATAATTTTGCCAGAATTTTGGTAAGAATTGCATTAAACCTGTATACCAGTTTGAGGAGAATAGACATCCTTATGGTGTTGAATCTTCCAATACACGAACGTGATAGGTCTCACCATGTATTTAGAGCTTTGATTTATTTCATCAGTGTTGTATAGCTTTCAGTATATGAGTCCTACACGTTTTGTTAGATTTTCACCAGAGCATTCCGTCATTCTTTTTGAGTGATTCTAAATGGCATTGTTTTTCATTTCAGTGTCCACATGTTCTTTGCTAGTATGAAGAACTACTGTTGATTTTTTTATGTTTACCTTCCTGTAACCTTGTCTGCTCACTAGTTGTAGGAGTTTTTTAATAGATTTCTTGAGGTTTTCTACATAGATCATCATATCATCCGTATGACAGTTCCATTTATTCATTTGAGATGTACATGCCTTTCAGTCCTTTACTTAAGTTTGAATTATAAAAATATTTTTACAGGACATGTGTAGTCTTCCAGATTTCGTGACATTTAAGAGTTTCCCTGGAATCCCGTTACAGCATATCTTCATTGCAGCAGGAGATGACTTGCTAGATCTTATACAAGGCTTATTCTTATTTAATCCGTGTACTCGAATTACAGCCACACAGGTATTTTAGCATATCTTTAGAATTTCTTAAGATTTTCTAACATTCTTTAAATACTGAAAAGATGTGTTTCTGTTTTGTTTTAAGGAGTAACAAATTTTATTTTTTCCCTAAGCTACAAGCACTGTTCAGACTGGTATTAAATTATATGATGCACACAAGTACAGGAGAGTTTATTCTTGCTTAAAAACATATAAATACATTTCTATTTCATAATTAGTTTGCTTTCAAATAGTTCACTAGAGAGGGAAAAAAAAGGTTTTTGTATTTGTTAAGGCACTGGTATATTTCAATTAAACTCTTATGTATTAACTAAAATTTTGTGCTAAAATCAGTGCCAAAAGTGTTTTGTTTTTTCCCCATAAAATGCAGTTCAAATATGCATTCTGGTCATTGTCACAGTCAGAAAGTGATAATAGGGAGAAAATGGTATAGTCTGATACAACTGTATACTTACAAGAGATTGAAAGGTATTCTAAACAGAAAAACACTGAAACTGAGTTATTTAAAGGAAATAAGAATCAAACTCAAGAAAAATGTGGAAGATCAAGAATACCTGCTCTTATAAAAGAAGAGAGAAATGTCATCCAATACAAAAATATAAGACCTATAGATTTGAAAAGGTTTTTTTTCTTTGTTTTAAAAACAAGCACACAAAACTGGGGCAGGGATAGGCAATGCGAAAATGCAACACACGGTAACAATGATTTGCCTTCATAAAGGAAGAGACCAATTGAAATGTCACAAATCTTCATATCTCACAAAACATGTTAATGTACAATATATGAGGGATACAAAGTGGATTTTATTTTCACTTAAGTTTATTACGGACTACCAAATCATTGTTTAATGCACTTACTTGTACAGGCCTTTTCTTTGTAGCACTACATGCCACATTAATACATATGTACTAGATATTTTACCATTGGAATTACTCTTCTAATTTCAAACAAGTAACTCATTTTTACCTTTTCACTCATGCATATATGCATATTATCTCCATCATAAGAAACTTGAGACCAGGTCAGATTATCTAGAAAGTTGTTTTCATTAATAGTAAAACTCAAAATATATAGAAAAATACTAGTTGTGATGACTTATTTGGGTTGTATTTTGATAGAATGAATTTTTTAAATGGGTTTTGGCTTGTAGATATCTAAAAGTTGGAATGAGATACTCTTCTTAAATCTCTGTGTAGCTCAAAATTAGTTTAATTTACTTATGGAACTGCTATGATTTGGAAGTAATCTTTTATAAATTCAACTCTTCTGAAGTAAGAAATCTCTAAATTATTACTGCATATAATATTACGTTGGCAAGTAGGGGGAGGTATGCTTGACAAATTTATATGGCTTCTTTTTGTTCATAAGAGAATTATCCAAAAGGAAATACCTTAAATTATTGTGGCTATTGAACAGTACTATGATGCAGATAAAGTAGGAACTTGACAACTTTGTCATCTAGAATAAAACTGTTTTTATTGGAATTTTGGAACTAAGTAAAAATATCATATTATAAAACATTGGACTGGTAGTAAATAGAAGTAACCTTGGGCAAATCCTTCCAAGTAAAATTTCTATTAATTTGTAGTGGATTGTTGGATTTTAATCCATTGTTTCCAACCTATCACATCTTTTTAAGAGCTTTATTTTTAAGAATTTATGTGATTTGGAATTTGAATACATATAGATGTGACAAATAAACTTGGAAGTTCTTTTTAAGCAAGTCTCTCTCTGTGTTTTGAACTACAGAGCCTATAATGTGTAGAGAGATGAATTATACAATATCTTACTACAGATATTTTGTACTTAGTATAGGCTATTTAATTGTGGAAAAATTTGAAGGTAGTGTCTTTTTCTTATAGTAATGGAATTATCAATCAATCTTAGGCTGCTAGATGTTTATTTGTAGTAATCTGCATGTCGAAATACTTGAAATTAAATTTGCTTGGGGAGGGGGTGTAATCACATAGTATTTTTAATGCTCCTTACAATTTTGGAGGTTAGCTTTTCTCAAACACAGTTCAGATATTCACTTAAAACCTTACTTTCTCTGGTATCTTTTCTTCTGAAAGGCATTGAAAACTAAGTATTTCAGTAATCGGCCAGGGCCAACACCTGGATGTCAGCTGCCAAGACCAAACTGTCCAGTGGACGCTTTAAAGGAGCAGTCCAATCCAGCCATGGCAACAAAACGGAAGAGAACAGAGGCCTTGGAACAAGGTAAAACTCTCATTTTCACAAGAAATGAAATGAATTCAGAAAACTCCAGATAGCTAATATATAGCTAGTGACTGAAAGGCAGCTAAGAAATGCAGACTGTGAGCTGTTTACTTGTATAAATTTAAATTGGATAAAGTTGACTGTGGTGTTTTAGCTATGTTTACTTCCATTGAGAATACTTACATCATGCTTTTTAAAAGGACATGGGCACTTTTGAGTGTACCTCAGAGTTACAAGTACTATCCATGTGCATCCTACTCTTTTCATAAATTCCTACTGGTACATTGTATGCTTAATGTTTAACTAGTGCTATTGGAAAATCAAAGCAAGTAAAAATAGAGGTAGTTGGAATGCAGTGACTGGTTAAAATTGCTATAAGATTAAATGTAAACAACCTCATTTTTCCCCCCAGGAGGATTACCCAAGAAGCTAATTTTTTAGTTACAGAGAACACTGGACATATTCTACTACTGAAGGAGATAGTGAAAAAGACAAAATAGTAAACATTAATTAAATGCTTTAAAAGAAATTTGTAAATATTCTGTACATGTAAAATATGTAAAACTGGGTTATTTTATTAAATGTATTTTAAAACAAACTTAATTCTGATTTTTCTGATTAGAGTGCAACAGTAAGATAAGTTTAATTCTCTGAAATGTAGAGTTGAAAATGCATTAAGGAATTCTTAATAAAAATAACTATCAGTTACTTTAATGATCTGGCCCATATAGCATTACAGATTTGTAGTAAAGGGGGTATTATTTTAAAATAGAAAGATAGTAGTAATATACCAGATACCTGCTACCCTGACTTAACATGTTAATATACTAAATAGGAAAAAAAAAATAATTACAGATAAAATTGAGCTCCCTTTAACCCTTTAATACATCATTCCATTTTATTTTTTCCTTTTTACCCTCCCCAAAAGAGAATGACTCTCAGGAAATGAGTGTGTCCTTCCATGATTTTATACTGCTATTTTATTAGAATGCAAGTAGTAGTAAACAGTACTGCTTTGGGTTTCAGAATTTGAGTGGTAGACGGTACATCTCATACAGCATTTTTATTCTTACTCAAAACTTTAAAACTTTAAAACTTTAAAACTTAGTTCCCAGTCCTGTAGGTCAGTTACCTCTCATGGCTCAACTGTGGTTTTTTTGCATAGGCCAATATCAAGGTGTCAGTTGGACTCTGGGCTCTTCTCTGAAGCTCTAGGGAAGAATCTGCTTCTGAGTTCATATAGTTCGTGCCGTTTTAATGCACATGCCTCCTTATCCTTGCTGGTTGTCAGCCAGGGGCCTCTCTTAGCTTCTTAAGGCAGTCCACTTGCCTTGTTGCATGTCACTCTCCATCTGCAAACCGGCAACAGTGTCAAATCTGTCTGGCTTCCTCACTGCTGCCAAGAGAGAAAATTCTGCCCTTTTTTTTTTTTTTTTTTTTTTTTTAAGGACTCACCTGATAAATGATGTCAGCTCACTACGGGCTTAATTATACATCTTTAAAATCCCTTCATAGCAGTTCCTAGATTAGTGCTTGAATAATCAGGACAGGAATCATGAGAGGGCCATCTTGAGAATTCTGTCACATGGACATTTAGGTTATTTAAAAAGGATTGTTTATATGCACATGCAAGCGTTTCTCTAATGTACATACTTAGAATTGTAATCGTGAGGTCATAGTGTGTATTTTCAATTAGTGTTGATATTGCCATATTTCTCCAAAGTAGTTGTATTAGTTTACACCCCCAGTAGCTGTTCAGTAGTCCTTAAAAATGAAGAAGGCTCTTACCTTACACTGTATACAGAAACTAACTCAAAATATATCAAAGACCTGAACACCAGGCCTAAAGCTATAAAAATTCTTAGAAAATAACATAGAGGGAAAGCTTCATGACATCAGATTTGGCAGGGACTTCCTGGATATGACCCCAAAACACAGGCAACAAAAGTAAAAAATAGACCATTTGGACTATATCAAAATTAAAAGCTTGTGTGCATCAAAGGAACGTAATCAATAGAATGAAAAGGCAACCTATGGAATGAGAGAAAATATTTGCAAATCATGTATCTGATAAGGGGTTCATATCCAGAATCTGTGAAGAATATATGTTGTTGTTACAGTTCAACAACAAAATCCAAGTAAAAAATGGGCAAAGGACTTGAAATAGACATTTCACCAAAGATGATATAGAAATGGCCAAAAAAACCCATGAAAAGATGCCCAACCTCACTAATCATAGGGATATGCAAGTCAAAACCACAGTGAGATTATCACCTTATACCTGTTAGGATGGCTACTACCAAAAAAACCCAGAAAATAACAAGTGTCAGTGAGCATGTGGAGAAATTGGGACCCTTGTAAACTATTGGTGGGAATGTATAAAAACAGTGCAGCAGCTGTGGGAAACTGGTGTTTCCTCAAAAAATTTAAAATGGTACTACCATATGATCCAGCAGCTTCACTTCTGAGTATATATGCAAAAAAATTGAATGCGGTATCCCAAATGAATGCATTTGTTAACCTTTATGTAAGAATCTATTTCACTTCATCATCTCTAGCATTCATGTTTGGGGTCTTTGCTAATTTGATATCTCATTCTAATTTACTTTTCTTTGATTTCTACTGTGTTGCTAATCCCTCCTCTGTGAACTGTTGGTTCAGTTTTTTTTTAAATACAATTTTTAAAGGTATTTTCCATTTAGTTATTACAAAATATCGGCTGTATTCCCCGTGTTGTACGATACATCTTTGAGCCTATCTCACACCCTATAGTTTGTACCCCCATTCCCCACCCCTATATGAACCCTCCCCCTGCAACCACTAGTTTGTTCTCTGTATTTGTGAGTCTGCTACTTTGTTACTAAATTCACTAGTTTGTTGTATTTTTTTTTAGGTTCTACATATAAGTGATATCATGCAGTATTTGTCTCTGATTTATTTCACTTATCATAATACCCTCCAAGTCCATCCATGTTGCTGCAAATGGCAACATTTCGTTCTTTTTTATGACTGAGTAGTATTCCACTGTATGTATATATACAACATCTTCTTTATCCATCATCTGTTTATGGACACTTAGGTTGCTTCCATACCTTGGCAATTGTGAATAACGCTGCTGTGAACATTGAGGTGCATGTATCTTTATGAATCAATGATTTTGTTTTTTTTTGGATATATACCCATGAGTGGAATTGTTGGATCATGTGGTAGTTCTATTTTTAGTTTTCTGAGAAACCTTCATACTGTTTTCCACAGTGGCTGTACCAGTTTACATTCCCACCAACAGTGTATAAGGGTTCCCTTTTCTCCACATCCTCACCAACATTTGTTATTTGTTTTTGATGACAACCATTCTGACAGGTGTGAGGTGATGTCTCATTGTGGTTTTGATTGGCACTTCCCTGATGATTAGCAGTGTTGAGCATCTTTTCATGTGCCTGTTGGCCATCTGCATTTCCTCTTTGGAAAAATATCTTTTCAAGACTTCTGCCCATTTTTTAATTGGGTTTGTTTTTTTGATGTTGAGTTGTATGAGCTGTTTATGTATGTTGGACATTAATATTTTATCATATCATTTGCAAATATTTTCTCCTGTTCAGTAGGTTGTCTTTTCATTTTGTTGGTTTCCTTTGCTGTGCAAAAGCTTTTAAGTTTAATTAGGTCCCATTTGTTTATTTTTGCTTTTGTTTCCTTGAGGAGACTGGTTCAGATTCTTTGTCCATTTATCAATTGGAATATAAATTTTATCGATTTATTTGAGCTTGTTTTATATACACACATACTTTTCTAGTTTTTGTAATTTTATTTTTTTTTACACTTCTCACTTTGGTATTATTAAATAATCCCAGATCCTTCCTTTCCCTACCTTTTATGTTAAATTATTATATATACTAGATCCGTGTATGGTCTTTATCTGATTCTCATTGACCTGCTGTTACACTGTTTTAAATAATGTAGCTTTTTTGTATTACCATCAGGACAATACATTTTTTTAAATTTAATTTTTGTTTTATACTGGAGTATAGTTGATAGGATAATGCATTTTAATATCTGGCAACAGTAGATCCTCATTCCTTTTTTCAAAATGTATTTGCCAGTTTTTCAGCTTTTATTATTATTAATGTCAACCAGTGCTGTTCCTATAACTATAAATGGTTTATATTGTTACCTTATTATCCTACTGTTAGCTATCTAATTAAGTAGTAATATCTTTTCTTTTCACTAGAGATCATTTCACTAGAGATTAGTTTTATAACTGCTGACAAGGTAATGCACTTCCTTTGATATCATTGTGATGCTATTAATATAGTAATATTCCCAAAAGATATTAAAGATTATTACTATGTACTATTTCTAGAAAGAGAAAATAATTTTAAATGGCCTAAAATTCAGCATCAAAACGAAGAAGTTAATTCAGAGTGGCCTAAATGCCAGAATTCTGCATAGATCTGGCTACAGAATGTCACCACTCTGACAAAAAGGAAGCTATAAAACAGGTAACTAGCAATGACTTTGAATATACTGCTGCCAAAGTCCCACCATAATAACTTTTTTATTGAAGTGAAGGAAATTATTTTTAAACTTTATATGGCAAATGAAAAATCCAGAAAAACACAAAACTAGGTAAATGTATTCCAAAAATTAACATTCAGTCACTCTTGTTGCTTGAGCCAAAGATCCCTATAAAAGTCAATCTAAATAGTTAATTTTCTTCTCAAAATCACTATTTCTTTGTTTTTAAGATGTTGGCAAATACTGAAAATTTCAAAAATATAGTAATGTAATTTATAAATGAAATATGTCAACACAGAATACTAATAAATTTCTTGTAGAGAACATTTATTTAAGCTGCTTCCCCAAATTTAGAAATACCCGGAAAACACAACTTCTGAAGATGCAGCAACATTTACACGGTCCGTTTTCAAAGTCTTGATATAAATAGCTCTCAGTTGTAATTTCAACTGGTTTGTCTTCAGTACATGATATTTGATGGCAAAGAATAGGATCTTTTAAGAGTTCTTGTGTAGTTTTGATCTGTCTGAAAGTGCTGAATTGAACAAATGCAGCCCACAGAATTAAAAATTTGAACACGTGAATGTACAGGATCATGTAAAACAGGGAATTCTGAAGTTTTCTGCCAGGGGTTTTTTAATGGAGAATTGTCTTTCATGGGATTTTTTTCTTTATTCTCTTTTGAGGTGGTGCCTCTGTCTTCCAAAGCCCGAGCAAGCATGTAACTAACTTTTCTTTGATGAGCCAAAGCTTCTTCTTTATCATTTAACTGCATGCACAGAAATTAAAAACATACCAGTTAGTATACCACAGAGTACAGAGCTATAGTCAGAAGTATTTCCTGAAAATGTTCAATCTCCAATCTAAGCCAGTCAGTATGAATAAATCAATTAGGTGTCCACTGATTCCTAAGCATTATGCTACATGTTATTGAGGATTTTTTTTTAAAGGAAAAAGAGAAAACAGCGTTCTTTCTGTTGAAAAAATTTTTAAGTCATCTGAAGAGAGAGGAGAAAGAAGTATATATTTACATGGTATGTGTGTATATATGTATATATAATACCAACATGTACTTTCCTCTGTGAAAGAATGTTGAAGTTATTTATATAAAAATTGTTTTTATATTTTTATATGCAAGTAAACTTTAATACTCTTCTATAGATAAGTATGTTCATATAACAAAGTTTCTTTGTATAGTCAGGGTTGTGGTAATGAATAAAGGATATAATGCACGAGGAAGTTCGTTGAACACTTTAAAAATTCCTGAATATATAAGTCTTGTCATGAACTGTATATGTAACTGCAGATGACCAAAATGCCTGGACTTAATTACAGGGAGCCTCCTCTTTTGAGAGGTGGAGCTTTAAAGCTGCACAGGAAGAACATGGATGGGAGAAGTGGGAAGCATGTGTGGGGTGTTTAAGGAGATGAAGATCATAATTCTGGAAAATGGTACCTGAAATGGGAACAGAGCATAAAAGTCAAGTATAGAGCGATAAAGAGTTGAATTAATAGGAAGGAAAAAGATAAGCTCATCCACAGCTTCTAACAAAAAGCAAAGATACTAACCAAATCTGTTAGCACCTTAAAGACTTCCTGAGGATCATGCTGGTCATCAGTACTCTTAGAACTGTTTTCCAAAGGGAGCATACCCAACAGTTTCTGCCCTAAGTTCTTCTTACTCCTTTGCGATGGTAACCCTAAAATGGAACACGAAAATCCAGCTGAGACACAAAAAGACACTCACTGAAGTACTTCCAGAAAAAGAGGTAAGTGTGAACCAAGGCTAATTCATTCCTAAATCAGCCAGGACCTTGTCCTCTTCAGGTGACCTCTAGCACGAGTGAGTCAGGCAGCACAGTGCAGTGGGAAAAGCAGACTTTAGAGCCAGGATTGCAAACGCAGGTGAGAGGCCACAGTGTGAGAACCCAGAGCCGCGCCCTGCCGCTCTCATTGCTCAGCAGCTGCCCACAGGAGAATGCAGCCTGTGCTACCTGATAATCTCAGTCTTGCAAAGGAGCCAGCAATCCACATTTGCATGTGAAATCTCCCAGTGTAAAGGTTAGCCACCTGCCCACAATATCTGAGAACACTGTTCACTCCCAACAAAACATGTCTGCAGACAGGTGGCCTCTGAACCATGCAAACTCTGCTTTAGAGCCAGAAAGACCTGGACTTGAATCCCCATTTAACCACTTCCTAATGGTACCATGTTGGACAAGTTCTCTGAGCTACATATCCTCACTTCCAGAATGAGAATAATAGTACCTATGCTCTATTGTTGGGTTGCTGTGCCATTAAATAATAGAGCACGGGCTGGGGGAAGGGAGTGGGCAGTTAGTATTGAATGGGGGTACAGAGTTTGGGAAGATGAAAAAGTTCTGGAGATGGATGGTGATGATAATACAACAACGTGAATGGACTTCTTGTCACTTAAAAATGGTTAAAATGGTAAGTTTAAAAAAAAATGGTTCTAAAGAACCTAGGAGCAGGACAGGAATAAAGATGTAGACATAGAGAATGGACTTGAGGACACGGGGAGGGGGAAGGGTAAGCTGGGACAAAGTGAGAGAGTGGCATGGACTTATATACACTACCAAATGTAAAATAGATAGCTAGTGGGAAGCAGCCGCATAGCACAGGGAGATCAGGTCGGTGCTTTGTGTCCATCTAGAGGGGTGGGATAGGGAGGGTGGGAGGGAGACGCAAGAGGGAGGAGATATGGGGATATATGTGTACGTATAGCTGATTCACTTTGTTATAAAGCAGAAACTAACACACCATTGTAAGGCAATTATACTCCAATAAAGATGTTAAAAAAAATGTACCTACTTAAAAAAGAATGGTAAGTTTTATGCAATTAAAACAATTGTGAAAGCACCTAGCCCAGCTACTGACATAATGCTTAAAAGTCCACATCCTGCAATATGTACACTGATATTCTTCTTCATCCATAGAAAGGATGCAATTTGTAGCAGAAAATACAAAATTTATAGATTTATACAAAGAAAATTTCAAGAATGTTTTTAGAATGCTCTGCAAATGGTCTAATGGTCAGATAAAGTCTAAAGGGACAATTCCCTTTCCACCCAATCCTGATAAACCACAGTGACTGGGCCTCACACCTGACCTTTTTCAATAGCAGCTGTGGCAAAGGGGAAAAGCCAGACAAGTTGACCAGCTCACCAGTTCTGAGAGTGGATGAATCTGTCTCTATTTTCAATCTAAAAAAAAGGAAACATGCTTATAAGCTATCTCTCAGAACTTGTCTAAGCAGCCATATCAAGAAGAAAAGTTAACATAGTGTTAACCACAAATAAGAAAATGACCTGTAACAATCATCTTGTACCAGATTACTGAAGTATATTAAAATGAATCAAAGTCTTATCACTAAGAAACTCACAAAGAGCTACTAAACCTTTTATGGACTTGTAAAGGCTTTTCAGAGATAAACTATTTTAAATTCTGCTTCCAGTACCTTAACAGAAAGCAAAGATTGGGAGCTGTACCCCTCAAATCATATTTTCTATGGAGAAGTTCCTGAATTGTGTAAAAAGCTAAGAAAGGCAGGAATTCTGGAATATAAAATGAGGACAAGTGCTGAACTGAATATGAATCTACCGCTTCTATTCTTTCTCCCTACTCTTCTACCTTCCATCAACAAAATCAGATTTTCAAAGGGATTTGACTTTAACAACACAAAACACCTAGGCTGCCCTCTAAGAGTATACCTTTGAAAATTTTGCAATCCAGCTCCTATCAAGGGCCTCACTGAAAGAAGAGGTGCTTGAGGAAGATCACCTACACATTGGTTGTTCACAGTAGAACTAGATATTCTTAATGTTTTCCACCAATTCCTCAAAGGCTAAGTACATTGGACTATGTTAGCTTATTTCCCTGGCAAATCACTTACCTTGACACTGAGGTTATACCTTTACCTTTTATCAAGGAATTATAGAAAACAGCCACATAAATACTAATTTTTTATTTATTATAAGTGACTGTTGAGGACTTAGCCATTATATTTGCTCACTGGCCTCTGTAAGTCTCATATTAGAAAACACCTTTAGAAGTTAATTTCAGTACAATGTGGAATGCCTGATTAAGAATGAACAAGAGTTGAGGAACATTATTTCCCCCCTTTTGCCCTGACTTCCACCTGACTAAATACATAGCTTTTATATCTGCTTTCACCGTTCTTGTTTACTACTTCTATTTTTATTATCCCTATAAGCTGTTTCTTAACACTTCAGCAAAGAGATGGGTTTAGTTAATGAAGCTAAAATTCACAACACTTGACCCATATACTAACGCTAATATGCACGGTTTGAAGAGATATTTCAAACAAAATTAGGTATCTACTATTAAAAGTTTCATTTTTAATACTATAAGATTCTTATTGGTCCTAAGTTCATCTGAAAATGAGAGATACTGGAAATAGGATTATGGATTTTGTCAAAAAAGATTTAGAAACAGGGTCATGTCAGAATTTGAATACTAAAAATTTACACTTAATAAACTTCACTTTAATCTTTCTTGACTGATAAATGGTTTCAAATTAGAATTTTAAATTGAAGCAATATGAAGCCTACTGAATAATACTTACAAATGAAAATTGAGATTGACCATTTAGAGAAACTAAAATTTCTAAAAAATACCAACTACTTTGTTTATATTGAACAGTCTACATACTTCAATGGCAATTTATTCTCTCATGCCATTTTTGTATATTTTGTTTACACTAATACCATAATGACTCCAAAATGGCCATGAACTTTTTTTTTTTTTTTTGGCCATGAACTTTTGATAGGCTTGTGAACCAAAACCTAAACCTTAACTTCTGTTTCACTTTTTATAAGAATATTTTATTAATTTGTCCAATTTAAGATTATTTCTCTACTGCTCAATGTCTCCTTCCAAAGTCACACATTTCAATAAAGTTTAATTAGATAGATTTAATGTTGGGTTCCACTGTTGGGTTCTAGCGCTCGTATTAGAATTTTTTCCACTAAAAATCTCTACTAAAAAAGAGATTCTCCTGTTATTTTATGGTTTCATCTGCATAAGTAACACCCAGTGACTCCTTTTTTCCCATAGTTGTTACATTTTTAGATAAATCATAACTATATGTGAAATTTCAATTATATTCACCATATTAACTGCTTAATCAACTATGATTATAACCAAAAACAACTGAAATTACACCTGATTATTACCATTATAATTCTTATTTACCATCATCTTTAAGGTGCTTCCAATTTGTCCCTTTTGTTGCTTTCTTACATATTTTATCCATTTGTGTCAATCTTAGTGCCTGGTCATTTTTCCTCATTAATTGTTGCTCAAATGCAATTCTGAATGCATCTGCCATTATGTAGGCTTCTTCTTTACTCTTCTGCAGAAGTTCCAACTGGTTTTGAAAGAAAGTTTGAGAGGTGTTAGAGGCAAAACCAGAACAATTCTTGCCTGAATGCTGAGTCAGATTAGCAAATGCAGTCTCCCTGCCTAGTAGTTTTCTGCCTGCCCTTGATATATTGGATCCGCTTAATCTAATTACTACATGCCATCCTCTTCTGCAGTAGCTGCCCACTCTGAACCAGATTACCAGGAGTTTCTCTTGTGCCTATCAGTTCCCTGGTAATCCTACTCTTAGACCTCATTATCCTAGACGGGCCTCGTGTATGTCCTGCCCAACGAGGAAGAAGGGAGGATGCCAATGGCTGCATTTCAGTTCTGCCTTGGGCCATGCCAGAAAATACCACTGAAAACAATTATGAATACCATCTTTCAGATACCTCCCACAGCTGACTCTGATCTTTGTAATCTTATGCTTTTCCTGATGAATTGCTAATGTTTAGCTGTTTGCTTTCATATATACTCTGAAGACTAAATTCCAAACCTTCAATAAAAACATTTTAAAAATTATGGTCCATACTGTATTTGTTGTGAAAGCCTAATTATAATGGCAGCTATCATTTGATTAAATGCCAGGCATGGCCCTATGCTAAACATTATATGTCTACCGTTTTTATTTTTCACAACAACCCTCCAAACTAGTTATTAGCCTCCATTTAACATACGCGTCCAAAGCCACAAAGCAGGAAAATATTGGAGCTGAGATTCAAACCTAGGTCTGGCTGGCACAAAGGTTCCTTCCACTGTACCTTGCAGCTTTTCTAATAAGCTTCATGTTTATATCTCGGCTAATCGGTGTTGCACATCCTGGTGATTTTAAGCAGGTGTGCCTTTTCCTCTAATATCTAGTAATTTTAGGGCCATGTATAGACAAAAGAAATATGAACTTAGGAAATATTAACTAAAACACAGGCAAACAACTTTTCATGGCTGTAATATCGTGCCAAGTAATGTAAATAAAATCCGGTTTATATGTTAATGTTATCATTTAAAACTAAGAATAAGTTCCATAGCCAAAGACTACCAAATTAAGCTAATTATTACATATACTTCCATTTATTCTACTTTGTTTTAATGGAGAAGCAAAACCAAAGCTTTTACTGTTTTGATAACACAATACCTCCTGTTTGACCTGAAGGAGCATTTTCCGAGTAGATGCTGCCAGTCTGGCACAGGTACAGGGGCTCCCTCTGGGACCGTGACAAAGGCAGGCTCCCAGGACTGCAAGCTTTAAATCCAAAAGAATTATCCATTACTAAGTGTCACATTGCTCAGCCGTGCACAAACACGGGGCGCACACACAAACCCATGCACATTTTATTCAAGCACCTAATTCAAAGAAACTGCAAAGGAAAACAAAAATAGGAAGCTGAGACCATGATTTCAGGACCCAAGGGGAAATTAACTACAAATGAGGAGAGACTGTTATTACTCGGAACAAAAATACACAGGAATTCTGCATTCCTTCTGCTCACGCTCCAAAGCCTTTCACTTGGTACCAGTTTCCTATACTTCTGAGTTCTTGGCAGGAACTTGACCTAACGAAGTAAATATAAACACCCACAATATGGATTTCCTGTGACTGGGTTTGGCCTTGCTACCCAGCATTCATTACTGTCAGGTCCTGCCAGGAGAGATGCATGCTCAGAAATGATGAGTGAATTCTAAGGAAAACAATCATCCTGCCACTCCTAAAAAAATGGTCTATGATCATGTAATAAATTCTTTATATATTTCTTGGTTCATCCACTGTTCTGGAATTGCATATGGCCCTGATCCTTCAAAACCTGTCTTTGGATCACAATGAAGAAACTAATCCACGTGGGTCACTCCTGGTTGACCACTGTAGCCAGAAGAAAAGTAAGAACTGTTGTACCTTTTTTTTTTTTTTTTTTTT
Organism: Mesoplodon densirostris; assembly: GCF_025265405.1. Classification (NCBI taxonomy): domain Eukaryota; kingdom Metazoa; phylum Chordata; class Mammalia; order Artiodactyla; family Ziphiidae; genus Mesoplodon; species Mesoplodon densirostris. Next base: position 56,991,130 of record NC_082663.1, read on the forward strand.
GCGGTACGCGGGCCTCTCACTGTTGTGGCCTCTCCCGTTGCGGAGCACAGGCTCCGGACGCGCAGGCTCAGCGGCCATGGCTCACGGGCCCAGCTGCTCCACGGCATGTGGGATCTTCCCAGACCGGGGCACGAACCCATGTCCCCTGCATCGGCAGGCGGACTCTCAACCACTGCGCCACCAGGGAAGCCCTGCTGTACTTTTTTTTTAAAAACCATTTTGGCAACTAACCACAAGTTGCTTTCCCAAAATATTCCAACAGCTTCCAATTTAATGGAGGCGGTCTATGTAACATATTGTGCCATATCTTTTAAAGTTTCATGTGGAACTACAAAATTATTGTCTAAGCTTCCTGCTGCTATAAATTTCACATGGACTGTCTTAAAACAGAATTTTATTTTAGAGACTGTTTAGAGAGGAAGATTCCACGGTCTCTCTTAGTGTAAAGGCTATTTCAGAAAATTCCTTCTTGCATTAATGATAACTGTGAAGTACACAGTGAGCTTTCAGTTGACTCAAGTGTACAAATGGTGGCTATGTGGCAGATTGGTATCTTCCCTTTTCAACTTCCGGCTCCTGATAATTGTCCCTGCGAAAGTTGCCAAAAGCATCTTAAGACCTGGGTAGGGCCAATATAAAAATGCAAGGTTTCTGCAAGGACCTCTGCATCCTAATTCTATGTTCTTACCTCAGTGCTCCTTCATCAGCTGGCTCAGGGCCCTTGTTCTTGCCTGCCATAAAGTTACTTAGAGCCTACTCAAGATTATAATAAAGCACACTTTTTCTGAACTTTCTCTCCGTTCAGTTTCTTTTATTTTTCTTTTTTTTGCTAGTACACTAGTTTTCCACCCAGGCAGTAGAGCACGGTGATCAAAAGCACAGACTCTAAACTCCACCTGGGTGTAAATCCCAGCTCCACCACTTAGTAGCTTTGTGACTTTGGGCAAATCACTTAACCCTTCTGGGCCAAAATTACCTCATTTGTAAAGTAGGGATTTAATTGTACTCACCTTATTTGGTGGTGGTGAGAATGAAATGTGTTAATCTATGTGAATCACTTAGAACAGTGTCTGGAACTTACTAAGGACTATGTATTTGCTATTATTATTAGTAGTTGCTTTCTTTGAAGTTCTATAATAAGTGAATGGCTACCCCTTCTCACTCCACTGGTACGCTTATTTCTCATGAGTCCCCAGGATACTTGTAAGACATTTCACACCTCAGCAAGCAATTAGCAATGCATCAGCAGATCTTTGTCCTGGACCTGGCTCAATCCCAGAGTGACTGCATCACTTTGGGAAAGTAACTAAAACTATCTGAGCCTGAGTTTCCTCCTCTGTAAAATGGGGATAATACCTGCTTTGCAGCCCTCACAAGACCATTATGAAGATCAGATTAAAAAACGTGTGGGAAAGTACTCTGATGCTGTAAGCCTCTACCCTGGGAAGACACTACTAACATACTTTCTGCTAAAGCTGTAGAAAAAGGAAATAAAAGGGACAGGAAGTGGCTAGCACATCCCCTAATGTCCAAGAATGCTGTGCCGGAAAGGTATGGTACCAGCAAGGCTGAAGAGTGGACCTGGGCCTCTCTCACCCTTGGTCTCAAATTGCTAAGTATGGTTGTATCCTAGAAGTGGAGCTGATGGTGACAGCAGAAAGAAATGGAAGTGGAAAATTTCCCTCCTCCTAAACTTTCATACCTGCTTACCTACCTCAAGACCTGAAACCTCTGTAAAGCCACTTGTGTCCCGGCATGTGTTTTCCTGAGCCATCTTCCGCTGTTTGATATCAAGCATGGCGAGGGCCTCCAAATACTGTTGATTCAAAACTAGGAAGGGCCATGTAAGAAAGTGTTAGGAGGTCTAACCCCAGCCTCACCTAATCCAGTTAAACCAACACCACATACTCACTTCTAAGCAAGGGATATACAACTACCCACAAAATCTGTCTCCAACCAGAAAATTTGATAGAATAGTGGGTATCAAGCGAGTTAACACTAGATAAAATGTTATTTTTAATGTGGAAATAATTTTGCAACCGAAGTCTGGTCTTCATTTGCTCAAAGAAAATTTGTAGGATTTTGAAAAAGAGAACATACAAAGGCTAATTATCCACACTGTGAGACGATCAGATGATGAAATCTAATATGTTGTATTAATGTCAACTGTACCAGCTCTCCAAACTCTATCAGACTTTTCTTTTAGTTAAGAGTTTTCACAAGAGGCTCTCAGTGCATATATTTAGAACAAGAGGGGTCCTGCTATTTACTGGAAAGCAGAATAACAGTAACTTTCCCTCTCTTCTTATAGGGTGGAAGGATAGGGAGGAAGGGACAGGAGCAGTGGTTATGAGCAACTTCTGTCCTGGCACCAACCTAACATGGGGGAAATCACTATCTGCTCAAATCACTAGTGTGGAGAAGCATATCAGTGTGTGCAGTTCTCACCCAGGGGATTGCCACAGTTCACTTACTACACTATGTAAAGTGCTGCTCTCGGGCCCATGACCTGACTGAGCACTCATTTTACGCCTTTCAAGCCACCACTTTAAAATAGTTTCTGCTGGGAATTCCCTGGTGGTCCAGTGGTTAGGACTCCGGGCTCTCACTGCCAGGGGCCCAGGTTTGATCCCCGGTCAGGGAACTAAGATCCCACATGCCACATGGTGTGGCCAAAAAAATAGATTTCTAAAAAGTTAGTATCACCTTAATACTCTTTCATTAACTTCTGTCATATAGTGACTCATTATATAAAAGATATGCTCTGTGTGTGTGTATATACACATACATTTATATAATTTCAAGTTCTTAATGAGTCAAATAATATTCTGAAAAATATTTGTATTAGTGACAAAGTCACAGAAGACATTTTATGAGAAAAAATTATGTTGAATAACTATACAATTTTATACTTTTCCTACTAGATTCCCAATAAACATACATCTACTCAGTTCCTCAAACATCAGGTGCTGTACCATTTTGTTTACACTGAGTATAAAAATTAAAGGATAAAGGGAGAATCAGGAGAAATTACTTAATGGGTATAAGGTTTTATTTTGTAGTCATGGAAACGTTTTAGAACTAGATGTTTGTAAGCATTATGAATTGTTCACTTTTAAATGGTTAAATTTAAGTTGTGAATTACACCTCAAAAATTTTTTTAATTCGAAAACCTAACTGATCAAACCCACAGCCAACATCGCTCTCAATGGTGAAAAACTGAAACCATTTCCTCTAAGATCAGGAACAACACAAGGTTGCCCACTCTCACCACTATTATTCAACATAGTTTTGGAAGTTTTAGCCACAGCAATCAGAGAAGAAAAAGAAATAAAAGGAATCCAAATCAGAAAAGAGGTAAAACTGTCACTGTTTGCAGATGACATGATACTATACATAGAGAATCCTAAAGATGCTACCAGAAAACTACTAGAGCTAATCAATGAATTTGGTAGAGTAGCAGGATACAAAATTAATGCACAGAAACCTCTTGCATTCCTATACACTAATGATGAAAAATCTGAAAGAGAAATTAAGGAAACACTCCCATTTACCAATGCAACAAAAAGAATAAAATACCCAGGAATAAACAAACCTACCTACAGAGACAAAAGACCTGTATGCAGAAAACTATAAGACACTGATGAAAGAAATTAAAGATGATACAAATAGATGGAGAGATATACCATGTTCTTGGATTGGAAGAGTCAACATTGTGAAAATGACTATACTACCCAAAGCACTCTACAGATTCAATGCAATCCCTATCAAACTACCAATGGCATTTTTCACAGAACTAGAACAAAAAATTACAGAATTTGTATGGAAACACAAAAGACCCCAAACAGCCAAAGCAATCTTGAGAAACAAAAACAGAGCTGGGGGAATCAGGCTCCCTGACTTCAGACTATACTACAAAGCTACAGTAATCAAGACAGTATGGTATTGGCACAAAAACAGAAATATAGATCAATGGAACAGGATAGAAAGCCCAGAGATAAACCCATGCACCTATGGTCACCTTATCTTTGATAAGGAGGCAAGAGTATATAATAGAGAAAAGACAGTCTCTTCAATAAGTGGTGCTAGGAAAACTGGACAGCTACATGTAAACGGATGAAATTAGAACACTTCCTAACACCATACACAAAAATAAACTCAAAATGGATTAAAGACCTAAATGTAAGGCCAGACACTATAAAACTCTTAGAGGAAAACAGGCAGAACGCTCTGACATAAATCACAGCAAGATCCTTTTTGACCCACCTCCTAGAAAAATGGAAATAAAAATAAACAAATGGGACCTAATGAAACTTAAAAGCTTTTGCACAGCAAAGGAAACCACAAACAAGACAAAAAGGCAACCCTCAGAATAGGAGAAAATATTTGCAAACAAAGCAACTGACAAAGGATTAATCTCCAAAAAATATACAAGCAGCTCATGCAGCTCAATATCAAAAAAACAAACAACCTGGACTTCCCTGGTGACACAGTGGTTAAGAATCCACCTGCCAATGCAGGGGACATGGGTTTGATCCCTGGGCCGAGAAGATCCCACATGCCACGGAGCAACTAAGCCCATGCACCACAACTACTGAGCCTGTGCTCTAGAGCCCACGCGCCACAACTACTGAAGCCCAGGCGCCTAGAGCCTGTGCTCCGCAACAAGAGACACCACTGCAAGTGAGAAGCCTGCGCACTGCAAGGAAGACCCAACGCAGCCAAATTAATTAATTAAAAAAAAAAAAAGAATCCAAAAATGGGCAGAAGACCTAGACAGACATTTCTCCAAAGAAGATATACAGATTGCCAACAAACACACGAAAGGATGCTCAACATCACTAACCATTAGAGAAATGCAAGTCAAAACTACAATGAGGTATCACCTCACACCAGTCAGAATGGCCATCATCAAAAAATCTACAAACAATAAATGCTGAAAAGGGTGTAGAGAAAAGGGAACCCTCTTGCACTGTTGGTGGGAATGTAAATTGATACAGCCACTATGGAGAACAGTCTGGAGGTTCCTCAAAAAACTAAAAATAGAACTACCATACGATGCAGCAATCCCACTACTGGGCATATACCCTGAGAAAACCATAATTCAAAAAGAGTCATGTACCACAATGTTCATTGCAGCTCTATTTACAACAGCCAGGACATGGAAGCAACCTAAATGTCCATCAACAGATGAATGGATAAAGAAGATGTGGCACATATATACTGAGCCATAAAAAGAAATGAAATTGAGTTATTTGTAGTGAGGTGGATGGGCCTAGAGTCTGTCATACAGAGTGAAGTAAGTCAGAAAGAGCAAACAAATACCATATACTAATACATATATATGGAATCTAAAAAAAAAAAATAGTTCTGATGAACCTAGGGGCAGGACAGGAATAAAGACACAGACGTAAAGAAGGGACTAGAGGACACAGGGAGTGGGAAGGGTAAGCTGGGACGAAGTGAGAGAGTAACACTGACATATATACACTACCAAATGTAAAACAGATAGCTAGTGGGAAGCAGCTGCATAGCACAGGGAGATCAGCTCGGTGCTTTGCAACCACCTAGAGGGGTGGGATAAGGAGGGTGGGAGGGAGATGTAAGAGGGAGAGGATATGGGGATATATGTATATGTATAGCTGATTCACTTTGTTATACAGCAGAAATGAACACAACATTGTAAAGCAATTATACTCCAATAAAGATGTTAAAAAAAAAAACCTAACATGCATTTCTTCTCTTTTATCCTTAAAATATGTTACTTCAAAATATTAGCACTTTGTCTATTGATATTTTGTTCTTAACATAGGACACTATTTAAAACTGATCTTTTAACATAGTATTTTTTTTTTTTTTTTTTTTTTTTTTGCTTTACGCGGGCCCCTCACTGTTGTGGCCTCTCCCGTTGAGGAGCACAGGCTCTGGACGCACAGGCTCAGCGGCCATGGCTCACGGGCCCAGACGCTCCGCGGCATGTGGGATCTTCCCGGATCGGGGCACGAACCCGTGTCCCCTGCATCGGCAGGCGGACTCTCAACCACTGCGCCACCAGGGAAGCCCTTAACATAGTATTTTTAAAGAATTATCAAAATACCACTCTACTTACTTGCATTTTCAGACTTGAGCATTTTAATTTCTTCTGTTTTCAGTTTCAAAGTTTCTTTGAAGACTGCATTTTCACAGTTTAGCCTGGAAAAAAGTACCCTCCAAGTAACTAAAACATTAATACTTTGAAGGTGAATGAGAATATTTAATCCCATAATTAGAACATGAAAACCCTAATATAATTTTTCTTACATCAAAACAATCTAGAATTTATATATGTAATAAAATAAAAATTTAAAGGAGTGTGGTTAGAGTTTGAACTTACTCTTAACCCTTCTGTATACTTAGCTGAGAAAGTATCAGAACCAGAAATACTTCTAAGTCATCTAGTTTGAACATTCATTCTCTTTATTAAAGTTTCAATCAAGTTAATAACCATTTGAACACCAACTACATGCTTAGGTCACCTTCCAAAATTTGCATAAAAAGATACATAGGGAGGTACAAACTTCCAGTTGTAAAATAAATAAGTCCTGGGGATGCAATGTACAGCATGAAGACTGTAGCTAACAATTATTGTACAGTATTTGAAAGCTGCTAAGAGAGTAGACCTTAAAAGTTCTCAACATAAGAAAAAAACTGTAATGATGTAAGGCAATGAATATTAACTAGATTTATTGTGATGATCATTTTGCAACATATACAAATATCAAATCATTATATTGTACACCTGAAACTAATACACTGTTATATGTCAATTATACCTCAATTTAAGAAAAAGATACATAGGGAGCTTTATCTATTGAATGAAAATTGGAATTACTTACAAGAGTTCCTAAATTGCCCAGCATCAGGACTTCCCTGGTGGTGCAGTGGTTAAGAATCCACCTGCCAATGCAGGGGACACGTTCAAGCCCTGGTCCGGGAAGATCCCACATGCTGCAGAGCAACTAAACCCACAAGCCACAGCTACTGAGTCCACGTGCCACAACTAGTGAGCCCGCGTGCCACAACTACCAAAGCCCGCGTGCCACAACTACCGAAGCCCACGCGCCTGGAGCCCGTTCTCTGCAACAAGAAAAGCCACCATAATGAGAAGAGTGTGCACCGCAACGAATAGTCCCCACTCTCAGCAACTAGAGAAAGCCTGCGTGCAGCAACGAAGACCCAACACAGCCAAAAATAAGTAAATAAATAAATTTATTTTTTAAATAAATAAATAAATTTGTTTTAAATAGCCCAGTATCAGAGGCTTAAAAAATTGCTTTTGTAATTAAAAACAGTCGCCAGATCATCTGGTCTAATTTATAACTTTAAATAAAATACCTATCAGGACGTGATATTCCTAGGGAATATTACATGCTGTGCTTGGGACAGGCCTCATATCATTAAAACAGTGGTCATGAAGTTAAAGTTTCTCAATTAAAGTGAAATGTTGTTCACATCACAAGAAAAAAAAATTCTGTATCCATGTATGTGACGCATGTTGACTGTATTGTGGTGAACATTTTGTGATATGTACAGGCATTGAGTCATTGTGTTGTACACCTGAACTAATGTAATATATGTCAGTTATATCTAAAAAACAAGAAATGTAAATCTAAGACATTCCCTTTCCATGAATTGCCTACAAATTAATAAAACGTGAAATCAGTTTTTCAAGCAATGTCTATAGCCCTTGAGGAATAAAGCACTTTTTTTTTTCCTTTATAAATTTATTTATTTATTTTTGGCTGCGTTGGGTCTTCATTGCTGCGTGCAGGCTTTCTCTAGTTGAGGCGAGCAGGGGCTACTCTTGGTTGCGGTGCATAGGCTTCTCATTGCAGTGGCTTCTCTTGTTGAGGAGCACGGCCTCTAGGCATGCGGGCTTCAGTAGTTGTGGCTCGTGGACTCTAGAGCACAGGCTCAGTAGTTGTGGCACATGGGCTTAGTTGCTACACACATGTGGGATCTTCCGGACCAGGGCTCGAACACGTGTCCCCTGCACTGGCAGGTGGATTCTTAACCACTGTGCCACCAGGGAAGTCCTAAAGCACCTTTCTTAGCATGACCTTTTCCTAGGACTCTAGGTCTGTGATTCTCAAACTGAACTCTGAATAATTCTAAGCTTATGAGGACGTTGTGAGATGCTCACAAACATTTTATGAGATGCATGCAAACTACTTTATAAATTAATTTTAAAAAACAACCTACTCAGGGAGTTCCCTGGTGGTCCGGTGGTTAAGACTCCATGCTCCCAATGCAGGGGGCCAGGGTTCGATCCCTGGTCAGGGAACTAGATTCCACGTGCCACAACTAAGAGCCTGCATGCCACAACTAAAGATCCCACATGCCGCAATGAAGATCCCGTATGCTGCAACTAAGACCCGGCCCAGCTAAATAAATAAATAAATATTTTTAAAAACCAAAAAACCAAAAAAAAAAAAAATCACAACCTACTCAGTCAAATGCATTAACTTTGCTGTCTGGTTAACTATTTTTGTGCAGACCTCACTATAAAGCATTGCCTGCTAGTTCTGCCTAACTGAAGAGCATCCTAAGAGATAACCTGTTGACCAAGTGTAAATCTGTGTATGTGAATCAGAATTTTCTGGATTCTGTGCAGCTATAACAAAATACAAAAAAAAAAAAATTGGGTAAACAACACTATCACATTGGCAAATATCAAAACGTATGACATATTCTCTTGATGAGGCTATGGGGAAACAAGCACTCTCATGAGTTACCGTTAGGAATGAAAATTGGTACAAGCCTCATAGAGAGGAATTAGGCAACCTCTAATAAATCTACATATGTATCTACCTTTTGACCCATTCTACTTCTAAGAATTTACCTTGAAAATACATCTCCAGCAACACAAAAGTATATGTCAAGGCTATTTATTGCAGCATTGATTATAATAGCAAAATAATGGAAACAATCTAAGAGCCTATATATAGGAGAGTGGTTGAGTAACTGTTTCACAGCCACACAATCGAGTGATTTCCAGGATATATTGTTAAACAGAAAAAGCACAAAAGAGTATCTACAGGAAACTATCTTTGATGTAAGAAAGAAGGGGAAATAAGAAAACATACATATACCTGCCTATTTGTGTAAACAGAAACAGAGGAAGGATAAATCACAAAATAGTAAGGTTGATTATGTACAGATAGTGAAGGGAAGGAGGAATGGCAGGACATTGGGAATGGGGTAGAGGGGTGAAGGACACTTCTCTGAATATACCTGTCTGAATACTTCTGACTGTTGGAAGCACTGTCAATGTTTCACAAAGTCAAAAGTAGACAAACAAAATAAGTAAATTAATAAGGATAGTGAAAAACTCTAAACCAGAATACAAATGGAAACAAATGAACTTAAATGAAGAGCATAACCATACTGAAGATAAAAAAGAGGAAACTAACCAAGTAAGTTTTAAACACCATATTTTGACCATATACCTTCAGGCTAAAAACAAAACTGTAAACAAATATGGAACTCTAGTTAATGGGTTTGATTTTACAATGGTATGTATTAGCAATTCTAAAGTTACTTTCTGTATAGTCTGTGGTGGAACAAATAAGTAAACATACAGGGTAACAGAAGTCAGGTTTCTCCTTGTGGGACTTACAAATGCAGAGAGGGGCAAGACTAAGATGAACCCTGTGGTGGTGTTCTGCAATTGGAGATATGAGTATGATCTCATTGATGTGACAGATACATGCATACATAAATGATAAAGAGACAGGTAGATAGATGATAAATCGATGACATAGATAGATAGATATATATACGTGTGTCTGCACCTGTGTATTTTCCAACTCTGTCCTCTGAGAGGAACTTCACACAGTGAACCCTCAGTAGTAATGAGCGCACCTAGCACTCAGATTTTGATTTCTAAACACCATTCCCCATTAAAAGGAACTGCTGCTCCTTGAAGAAATACCTAATATTGTAGGCATACTGGCCTAGAATATCTTGTACCAGAAAGCAAGAAAGTGCTCAAAGAAAAATAGATGTCAAAAAGTCACAGGAACACCTGTGCTTGATGGGGCTGCCACTGACCAAAGTTGGAAAATTTTAAGCATCAAAAGAAATCACGGGGCTTCCCTGGTGGCACAGTGGTTGGGAGTCCGCCTGCCGATGCAGGGGACATGGGTTCGTGCCCCGGCCCGGGAAGATCCCACGTGCCGTGAAGCGGCTAGGCCCATGAGCCATGGCCGCTGGGCCCGCGTATCTGGAGCCTGTGCTCCGCAACGGGAGAGGCCGCAGCGGTGAGAGGCCCGCGTACCGCAAAAAAAAAAAAAAAAGAAGAAATTATGGTAGTAATAGCTTTTAACCCACTGAATAATGCAAGAATCCTTGAATCCATATTGGTATAAACAAACAAATGAGAAGGAAAAACTCTTTTTTACAGTAAAATGCCAACATACAAATGTAGAAGGAATAAGGGAATTAGAAAATTACCATTTGGCAACCATTGTAGTAATAATTGCTTCAGGTAGAATATCAGTGGATGTAAAAACGAGTGGGTGAAAAGTCTGATGAGTCACAGTTTATTTACATAATTTTCAAGTATCTCTCCACAAGATGCTTATTAATTACAAGGGGAAAAACAGTGACTTAATAGTGGAGAATGAGGGCAGACACCATACCTTAACCAAGTGATTAAGAGTCACATCCTAGGAATAGGACAAATCAGCATTACATGCCTCCAGATTTGATGCACTTAGAATACATTGCTTCAGTGGTAATATTGCCCAAAATGCGTAACCCAATTCAATCCAGAAGCATTAGATACCCTCATTGTAGGATATTCTATAAAATAATGGGCCTGTCCGCCTCAAAAAAATGTAAAGGTTATAAAAGATCAACACTGAAGAACTGTTTCAGACTAAAGGAGACTAAAACTTAGACATGACAACCAAATGCAACATGTGGTTCTGGACTGGTCCTGAACAGGGGAAATTGTTTTTTCTCTTTTGCTCTAAGAACATTATTAAGATAGTTGGTAATATAAAGAAGGTCTGCACATTAAATAATAGTATTGGGTTAAGGTGTTTATTTTTATTTTTATTTATTTTTATTTTTATTTTATTTTTTTTGCCATACGCGGGCCTCTCACTGTTGTGGCCTCTCCCGTTGCGGAGCACAGGCTCCGGATGCGCAGGCTCAGCGGCCATGGCTCACGGGCCCAGCCGCTCTGCGGCATATGGGATCCTCCCAGACCGGGGCACGAACCCGCATCCCCTGCATCGGCAGGCGGACTCTCAACCACTGCGCCACCAGGGAGGCCCAATTTTTATAACTATATTATGTTATAAATGAGAACATCCCTTTTAAAATAAAATACAAACTGAAGTAGTTAGAGTAACGGGACCCTATATATGCAAAATGGTTCAGAAAATATAACCTCTATACTTATGTATTTAACTACAAAGAGAGCGAAAGAAAGGAAAAAAGAATGATAAAGTAAATGTGGTAAAGAGTTAAAATTTGGAGAATCTTGGTGAAAGATATATAGGAGTTGTTCTATTCTTACAACTTTTCTGTAAGTCTTCAATTATCTCAAATTAAAAGTTAAGAAGTAATAAATTTAAAAATTAGGTACTAAAGCCATCTATAATCCCAGATACCAAATCAATTTCTCAGTGATTAAATTATAGCATATTCATAAGGTCAAAGTTATTAAATAAATTCACACTAATACAAGAGTTGCTCAAAAGACTTTGAAAAAACAGTGCAAGGCTAAAATAACTTGGGAAACATGGCTCTTAAACTGTATTTTAATATACACTTTATACTAGTTTTTAAAGAAAGAAAATTAACAGTAACAGTAAGATATGGAACTGGTAAGTGGGTAAGCAATATGAATCTTATTTTATTTTATTTTTTTTTTGGCTGTGCCACGTGGCTTGCAGGATCTAAGTTCCCCGACCAGGGATTGAACCCGGGCCATGGCAATGAAAGCACCAAGTCCTAACCACTGGACAACCAGGGAATTCCCTGAATTTTATACTTAGTGTGCTCAAAAAAGAAAAAAGCCTAAGCTACATTTGAATTATACACAGTTTAAAAATTTCCAAAGAAAAATTATGGAATAATAATACACAAACCTGTCATATTTTTGGATCCAAGATTCCTCTATATTTTTAAATCTATTGCGATCAAATTCTATTTCCCACTGCAAGGCATTTATTTCCTATAGAAAAAAATAGCACTTTCAAGGAAATTACTACAAATAAATCATTTCATGACTTATGAATATCTGAAATAAATCATTTAGTCACTTCACAGAAATAGGTTAAAGACAAAAAACTAATTACTGCTCAAAAAGAGTCTATGACATTTGTAAACACATATGACATGCCTCTTTAGCACTCAAAAAGCTTTGCTGAAGCTTACTTATTATAGGGAACATTTCGAATTTGTTGGGCTGAACCTAGATTTCTCATTGCCCCCAACCCATGCAGACCCTAATATATACTCCTGGAAGTCTGAGCCCAGGACACTCCCACCAAGGGAGAGTAAAACAGGAATAGGAATATGACCATCTAGGGTGATTCCTAACTACCTTTTTAGTGAAGATGAGATGGTCAGAAAGAGGCAGGCTCTGCAGGGCAAGCAGAAGAAGAAAAATAGGAAAAGAAGAAAAACAGGAAGTGTCAATTTGGCAGGCTTAGCCCATGTGACAATCTGTTTTGAATTATAAGCTCCAAAAGGGAAGGGAGTGTATGAAGTTGAAGTACACCTAGCAGAGGGTATGCACAAATGACATATACACTGGTACGGTGATTTTTAAGGGAATTCCATTTGAAAGCTTATTGAATTGAACAAGTCTACACTATACACTATATGTGGTCAAATACCTTCTCCAAGGATCTCTTTTGTTCCACAGTTTTTTGAAGCACTGCCTGGGTATGACTTGTGGCTTTGCCAAATATTGCCTAAGAAAAATAAAGATTGTATCAGTATAAATTAAATTTCCAATCACACTTATATGCAAGGTGAAGTTCACATTTTTATTTTAAGACAGTAGAAAATTACCTTGAGATGAGATTCCCACAGAGACCTTTTGCATAGAGTTTGATAGTTCAAAAGTCAGAAGATCTTGGTTTGGTTCTTTCCCAATGAACTTGAGAATGAATGAATGGATTTCGCACACAAAGACATGTACATGAACATTCATAGCAGCATTATTCATAATAGCCCAAAATAGCTATCAACTGGTAAATGGATAAACAAAATGTGGCATATGTACACAATGGAATATTATTTGGCAATAAAAAAGGAAGAAAGCACTGACACATGCTACAAGATGCATGAACCTTAAAAATATGCTAACTATAAGAATCCAGAGGCAAAAGAATCTAGACACATACTGTATGATTCTATTTATGAAATAGAAAAGGCAAAGCTATAAAGCAGAAAGTAGATTAGTGGTGGCTGGGGATGGGAATAACTGCTAATGGGTAAGAGGTTCCTTTTTTGGGGTGATGGAAATGTTCTAAATTAAGTTGTGATGATAGTTACACAATTCTAAGTTTAGTAAAAATAAATTGTATGCTTAAAACAAGTGAAATTCATGACATTAAGTTATATCTTAATAAAGCTGTTTTAAAAATCTATAGCTCAAAAAAAAAAACTATATTAAGCACTGATGCTTTTATTTTAAAAGCTACAACCAGTGAGTTCCCTGGTGGTCTAGTGTTCAGGATTTGGCACTTTTACTGCCATGGCCCGGGTTCAATCCCTGGTTGGGGAACTGAGATCCGGCAAGCGCGCAGATACAACCATACTACCTATCATTGGAATGTGTACCTGATGAAAGTGTAAAAGTAACTTCTTACATTGCTTTGAAGAATTCTCAATGCTTCCTCTTTACCTTCAAGTTGTCTTTGAGATGCCTCAAGCTCAGTTTTCAAAATTTCTAACTCCTGAGGAGAAAAACACAATTAGTCTTCCTATCTGTGAGATATGCAACCCCAAATGATCAATTTAGACAGTTTACATTTAAGCTCAACATTCACTTTGACTCAAAGTGCTCTGACCTTACAAAATGAGGTTGGAAATTCCTCCAGGCTTTATAAGTGGACCAGAGAGGCTAAAACTGAGATGCTCACTGTCAGGTGCCAGTTATGACTAAAAGCCCAAATCTTTTGCTTTTACCCATCTAGGCCACACACACAGTTAATAATTTGGAGAAAAAGCTTTAGACCACATAAAATAAGAACATGATCAGCTACACAGCTACAGTAGCTATTATAAGTAGAACTGTGCCCCTCACCCCAAAAGATGCGTTCAAGTCCTAACCCCTGGTACCATAAATTCGACCTTACTTGGAAATAGGGTCTTTGCAAATGTAATTAATGTCATACTAGATTAGAGTAGGCCTCAGTCCAATGACTGGTGTGACGCAGCTACAAGCCAAAGGTTGTTGGCGGCAACCACCAGAAGCTAGGAGGTGGTAAAGGATTCTCCTCTAGACCCTTCAGAGGGAACATGGCCCACCCACATCTTGATTTCAGACCTTTAGCCTCCATAGCTGAGAGAGAATCGATCTGCTCTTTTAAGACACCAGTTTGTCAGGGCAGCCCTAGGAAACTAGTAGAGTAGCGATCACCAGAAGAGATACAAATGCACACTAAGGGACTTCCCTGGCGGTCCAGCGGTTAAGACCCCATGCGTCCACTGCAGGGGGCCTGAGGTATGACCTCTGGTCGGGAAATTAACATCCCACATGCTGTGGCCAAAAAACCCAAAAAAACCAAACAAACAAAAAAACAAATGCACACTAAGACGGGCTTTCTGTTCCTGAAAGGCCAAGCACCCTCATAGGAACTCCAACTCCCAGCAAGACGGATGGTTTCCTCAGACCCCCTGGGGTACTTTCTAGTCCTCTGACTTCAAAGAGGTTCAATTAAGTCAGGTTATTTCAAGTCACGCATACTGGGAAGACAGATGGAAGAGAGTGATTATTTTCTCCAGGAGGTTAGAGAACTAAGTTGGAAAGGAGAACAGGAGGGCATGTTTATACGAACAGCCTTTCTGAGAGATGAGGAGACGAAGCCACCGAGATGCGGAGGCCAGCTGGAAGCTATGAGCTTGACATTGTGGCTTGAGAATATCTGGAAAGCCAACAGTTGACTTCCATATACCATGTTAGTAATACTTACACAAAATATCTCTCAGTGGACTTTATTCACATGAGAATTTGTATGTTAGCCAGAGTACCTACCTCTAGAGTTTCCTGAAGGCGTTGCCTTAATTCCACATTTGACAACTCTGAATTAGAATCTATTAGAGGGAAAATAAATTAAATATTTTCTTTAGCTAGTTAAATATGGGACATTTGTTTACAAAATATCAAATACAGCCTTTCCCTAAATTGAAATGAGAAAATAACTGTAATACACCAAATGATGATAAAAAACATATAGCTTAAAACATTCCACAAATGAAAAGACACATACTTTTGAATCGAAAGACTCTTAAAAAAAAAGGACTCTAAAATAAAACTGTTGTTAATGAATTGGTTACTTACTACATCCAAACACAGTATTAATGAATGTCGGTGAGTAAAGTAAATAAATTTTGGTGTTTGGCTTAAGCCTGATCAATATCGTGGTATGAATATCTAAGAAATAACCTGAATTTAATTTCTTTCCAAGGAGAATCACTAGAAGTCTCCAGTAACTTCAATTATTCTCTCCTTAATGGGATCGATCAACTGAGACATTAATCTGGGCTTCCCAGGAACTTCATTTACATTGCAGTTTCACTGGCAATAGAAAAACATTGAAGTGATAAATTATAGCAAGAGAACAGGAAGCAAAAAGAAGCAAAAAAATTTAGAAAGAGTATTTTGAGGGACATTAAAAATTTCTCGAAACAATTCTTTTCTTTGCTCTTCTGAACTTTCACCAACATGACAGTAACCAAGGGAAAACCTAAGTCATGTTTTTACTCTGATAATTCAGGGTTCCAATGAGGGACAAAAGTGACATTGGGGAACTTCCCTGGCGGTCCAGTGCAGGGGGCATGGGTTCAACCCCTGGTCGGGGAACTAAGATCCTGCATGCAGCATGATGTGGCCAAAAATAAAAAACTAAATAAAATTTTTAAAAAAGTAACACTGGGTTGACAATGACAAGTTCTATTCTATTAACACCTGTGGTAGGCAGAATAATGGCCCCCAAAGATGTCAACATTTAATCCCAGAACCTGTGAATACCTAGCAAAAAGGATTTTGCAGGTGTGATTAAATACTTGGAGATAGGAGATTATTCTGGATTACCCAGGTCCTTATAAATGAAAGAAGGAGGCAGGGGAGTCAGTATCAGCATGAGGCAGCGGGAGAAGTGGCTGTGAAGATGGAGGAAGGGTACCACGGCCAGGGAAGGCAGCCTCTAGAAGGTGGAAAAGGCAAGGGAGTGGGTTCTCCCCTAGAGCCTCCAGAAGGGAGGTGGCCATGCCAACACCATGATTTTAGTCCAGTGAAAACTGTTTTGGATTTCTAACCTACAGAACTGTAAGAGAATAAAATTGATGTTGTTTTAAACCATTAAATTTCTGGTAATTTGGAAACTGCCTATTAGCAAGAGGAAACTAACACAATATTCTTACCTAGGATCAAGTCAACTTGGATAAAAAGACAAAAGTCCATAACTCAAAAAAAATAGGAGCTCATACCATTACTATTACTTCTTGTTTATATCCCAGTAGTTTCCTCACATTTTTGTAAAGGCATCTTAGCATAATGTTCAATTTTCAACATCTTGCTTGCAAAACAGTATCCATCCTCTATGCATGATAAGGACTTGGAAGAAAAATATACAAAGAATCCCACCCTAATTTCAAGAAGGATTTTGAAGGACTGAGATCAATCCCCAGCTGCACCATGTTTCTGTAAATCTGAAATGTTTCTTAAATTATTTTCATGTTGTTCTAATTGTGTTCGTTCCACTTTGGTGGGGAAGTTTTACAATATGGATTACAAAAGATTCAGCCACACCAGAGCTGTACCACAGTACAGGCTGGGACTCGTCCACCAGGGCTGGGTCACTTCGCAGTTGTAACATTCTATCACAATATGATTCTGAATTTTATTCTCTCCTTAGTGTACAGCACAATTTATTTTTACTTATGATAAATTCATCTTGTTTTGAGAATTTTATGACATCCCTAAAATAACCTGAAGCCTGTGTGTTCTGCCTGTAACACTCCTTCTCCAGATGAGCATCTGGCTTGCAGGGCTCCAATGTCACCTCCTTAGAGAGGCCTCTCTTGACCTGTGCCTCAAACAGCAGCGCCCCAGCCCCTCCACTCACTCACTGTCTTTTCACTTACCACTGCCTGATGTTACATAGCTGTTGATTTGCAGGTTTAGTTTCTGTCTGCTCTACCAGAATGTGAACTCCATGACATTAGGGCCTTTGACTATTTTATTTACTGATGTTATTCCCAGAGTCTGGTACTGTGCTGGGCACCTAATAGATACCCAATAAATGTTTGTTGAATAAGACAAAAAAAGAACAAATGAAGTATACCACTACTTCACAAGAAAAGCAAGGTAAGTAATTACTTATTGATATAACTAACATATATGTATTGATGCAGAATAATTACTGTACTTCACAATTTGTATAATACGTGGAGACAGAAACATCAATTACTTTTACCATCACCAATCAACCTCTAGAGGTGAATAAAGATAAATTTCTAAAATCCATGATGGTGACCCATCTTCATGTGTTGGGAGGCTGACAGCATTGATAAAATCCACAGGGCAGAAAAGAGGAGGAGAAAGAGGATGCTAGGCATTCTTACCAGTGCTACTTTGTCGGCCGTGGTAGGGAATTTGGGGTCCTTCCGGGTATGTATCATGCAAGCTCTTATGCTTGGAATACTGAAAAACGGCACTGTTTCTTTCTTCCCCATTTCTTGAAAATGGGGGAGGACTAAAGGCCTTTCCATCTGATCTTTTTCTAGATGTAAATAAATGTGAAACTTGCGCTTCACCAATGCCGCCGGGCCTTCTTCTGAGGCCGTACCCTAAATCGCCTTCTGCCATGTCATCGTCCTCTGCTTCCCAGGCCCGCCCCGCTGCTTCACTCTGCGGCCTCGCCGCCCTGCTCATCCGCCACGTGCCTTGTTTACCGTAGGGATAAACAAGTTATCTGCAGTTAAGAGAAAACAGTAGTGAAAAAGCCGTCAGTATAATCAAAGTTGGGTTTGCCAGGGAAGAAAAGTTCCTTCCTATATCTTGCAGGCACAGCCAGCAATGCACAAGCACACAGATGCCCCTTGCAATCCAACTGAGGCTGTTTAACATTTCAGGACTTTTCGGGTAAGAAAAGATCTGACTCCTTATTTCCAAGGAAATAGGAAAGACTTTTACTGAATCCAATAATCTACTGATCAGGATAAAGCAGATCAGGCTTTGCCAAGGAAAAAGAACGCACCTGACAAACAAGCTTACAAAGGAAAGGGATCAGTTTTCACAAGCCGAAGAGCTGTATAAAATTCAGAAGAGTCTCTGAAAACCCAGCTTCCAATGACTAAGACCATCTTGCCTCTGTTCCTCAGAACGCTTTATCTACTTCAGGTGCTCAGGGCCCTTACGCTCTCTCCTACAGCTCTGCTTGGTTCATTTCCTATTTCTGTGCAGATACGATTAGGAGAGGTTTCGTCGGGACAGTGACAGATGGAGGGAAGAAGGTCCCCCCATCGTCCCTGTCTTTCTCTAACCATGCCACACCTGTGTTCAAAACCCTCCAGTGGGGCTTCCCTGGTGGCACAGTGGTTGAGAGTCCGCCTGCCAATGCAGGGGACACGGGTTCGTGCCCCGGTCCGGGAAGATCCCGCGTGCCGCAGAGCGGCTGGGCCCGTGAGCCATGGCCGCTGAGCCTGCGTGTCCGGAGCCTGTGCTCCGCAGCGGGAGAGGCCACAACAGTGAGAGGCCCACGTACCGCAAAAAAACAAAACAAAAAACCCTCCAGTGTTTCTCAGCACAGAGTAAAAGTCAAAGCCCTTCCAATGGCGAGGGGCCCCAAGCTCACCTCTGCCCCGTACCCTCACCCTGGCCTCCCCAGCCTCCCTGGTATTACTGACCGAGCCAGGCATTCCTGCCCCAGAGCTTCGAGTTCCCTCTGCCTGGAATGTTCTGCCCCCAGCCAGATGCACAGCTGGTTCCTCACCTCCTTGGGTCTTTCCTGCAGCGTCACCTTCTCAGCGTGGCCTTTCCTGGCACCCCACCTAAAACTGCCAACTCCTCTTCACAATCCCACTTCTCTGCTTGATTTTTCTTCTTGGCATTTATGACCTTCTAACATACCCCTCCACATTTTACTCATTTTTCAAAGCACACCATTCAAAGGGGGAAAGCAGTACAAATGGGAGCCTAGGGAAGCAGAAGGTGGCTCTGGCCTGCCTGTTACACTTCTCAAAAGGTAGTGCGACCTGGACATTTCCTCTACCAGAGCCCAAACCCGCTCCCGAGGGCCTGAAGTGGAATGCAAGCTCCACAGGGTAGAGATTTTGGTCTGTTTGGATCACAATGCATGCTCAGTGCCTACACAGTTATCCAAGATGTGATCAGTGCTCAACAGTACTTTTAAATAAATGGATAAAGGGAGAAAGGAATAAACAAACTGAGGGACTTCCCTGGCGGTCCACTGGTTAAGACTCTGTGCTTCCACTGCAAAGGGCACAGGTTTGATTCCTGGTAGGGGAACTAAGATCCTGCATGCCTTGAAGTGCAGCCAAAATAAATAGATAGATAGATAGATAAATCAATTAATTAATTAAATAAAACCAATAAACTGAAATACTTGCCTGGGGCGAAAAACAAAACAGCCACCTCTGTAAGGCTCCACACTGGATAACCTGGGGCTAACTCCGGATAAAAATGCCCTACAGAGGGCTTCCCTGGTGGTGCAGTGGTTGACAGTCCACCTGCCGATGCAGGGGACACGGGTTCGTGCCCTGGTCCGGGAAGACCCCACATGCCGCGGAGCGGCTGGGCCCATAAGCCATGGCCACTGAGCCTGCGCATCCGGAGCCTGTGCTCCGCAGCGGGAGAGGCCACAGCAGTGAGAGGCCCGCATACCACACACACACACACACACACACACACAAAAAGCCCTACAGAGAAATGCCCATCACTGAGCACCCCCCCCATGTGGAGCCCACTGTGGGCACCTACCTGGTGACAGTGGCCACCTGTTGGCTGGAGAGCACCGGAAATGCTCAGCCTTGTCCTTCCAGTACAAGGGCAGTGAAGAGGGACTTTCACCACCAGGCATTTCAAAACAGCTGCTTTGCTGAAGGTATTTAGAAATATTTCATCCTTTTCTCAAGACTTTTTTTTTTTTTAAAGGAAAATAAACACATCTGAAATCCTTTCTAAATATCCTGCTGTTTAAGTAATTGCTTACCAGGACATTCAAAAATAATTAAATCTCAGTCTTGTATTTTTGCTGAAGTCTCTCTCTTAGTCTCCCACTTTTAAAACCACACAAAGAGGGCTTCCCTGGTGGCACAGTGGTTAAGAATCTGCCTGCCAATGCAAGGGACACGGGTTCGAGCCCTGGCCTGGGAAGATCCCACATGCCGTGGAGCAGCTGAGCCCGTGCGCCACAACTACTGAGCCTGTGCGCCACAACTACTGAGCCCACATGCCACAACTACTGAGCCCGCGTGCCACAACTACTGAAGCCTGTGCGCCTAGAGCCCGTGCTCCGCAACAAGAGAAGCCACTGCAATGAGAAGCCTGTGCACTGCAACAAAGAGTAGCCCCCTGCTTGGTGCAACTAGAGAAAGCCTGCATGCAGACCCAGCACAGCCAAAAATAAATAAATAAATAAATTTATTTAAAAAAAAAACCACACAAAGATGCCAAATAAATCTATCATGTTTGAAGGGATTTCTGTTATTTTTAGGGTCAAGGTACCATACATTTTCAATGCTTAAAAACAAAGGCCCTTAAAAAATTAAAAAACAAAACAAAACAAAGGCCCTTAAAAATTTTAGAGAGATACATCATAAAAGAAGATACTTGGAGAGTTCCCCAGTGGCCTAGTGGTTAGGATTCCAGACTTTCACTGCCGGGGCCCGGGTTCAATCCCTGGTCAGGGAACTGAGATCCAGCCATAAGGCACAACCAAAAAAAAAAAAAAAAAAGGAAGAAGAAGATATATAGATGGAAAGAGGCTCAATATCATTCATCAAGGAATTATAGATTACAATTACAAAAAACTACAATGAGATTCCACCACGTACCACTGTCAATTCCAGGTGTTGCCAAGGATGTGGACACCCAAACACACTGATGGCAGGAGTATAAGATGGTACAACCACTGTGAAAAAGTGTGACAGCTTCTTTCAAACAAGTGACCTAACAACTGCATTCTTAAGCTTTACCCATGAGAAATGAAAACGTGTTCATACAAAGATGTGTGCATGAATGTTCAGAGTATTATTCAAATTAGCCAAAAAACTGAAAGCAACCCAAATGTCCATCAACAAGAAAATGGACAAATTGTGGTAGTCCACACACAGAATATATTCAGTAATAAATAATAAATTTCTGATATATGCAATAATGTGGATGAATCTTACATTATGCTAACAGAAGAACCATGTATTGTATGAAATCCAGGCAAAACAACAGATCAATGGTTGCCTGGGGTGGGAAGGTTGGCTTCAAAGGGAACTTTTCTGGGGTGATGAAAAAGTCTTCTATCTCGACTGGAATGATGGTTTGTCAAAACTCATTACACCATATACTTACAATGGTACATTTTATTATATGTAAATTATACCTCAATAATATGATATTAAAATTTTTTTTAAAAAACAGAAAAAAAAAGAGACCTTTTAACTGGATTAGGGGAAAAGACGAGAAGTGTGTGAATCAGCTGTGTCCTCCTAGAAAAGAAAATGATTAAACTGGATGCCTTAAACTGGCAACAACTTGGGCTTCCCTGGTGGCGCAGTGGTTGGGAATCTGCCTGCCAATGCAGGGGACACGGGTTCAAGCCCTGGTCTGGGAAGATCCCACATGCCACGGAGCAACTAAGCCCGTATACCACAACTACTGAGCCTGCACTCTAGAGCCCGCGAGCCACAACTACTGATCCCACACGCCTAGAGCCCGTGCTCCGCAACAAGAGAAGCCACCGCAATGAGAAGCCCGTGCACTGCAACGAGGAGTAGCCCCCGCTCACCACAACTAGAGAAAGCCCGAGTGCAACAAGGAAGACCCAACACGGCCAAAAATAAATAATAAATTAATTAACTTAAAAAAAATTGGCAACAACTTTTAAGCCATGATCTAATAACAGCTAGCACTTGTTGCTTGCTTTCCGTGTGCTAGGCACTATTCTCTCTTTTTTTTTTAGGCACTATTCTAAGTGCTCTACTGAGATTATTCTATTTAATCTTCACAAACACTTTACAAGACAATACTATTATTGTTTAAGTCTAGACAATTACACTGAAGTACAGAGAGGTTAAATAACATAGCTAAAAAGAGATAGAGCCAGATTCTGAATCTAGACCCCTCACGTCAGAGATACTGTTAGACTCTCAGCCACTGCTTTCTATCTTTCAGAGAACTTCAATGAGATTAACATCAGAGTAAACCAAGTTTCTATTATTTATGATATCAAGTAAAACTGAGAGTAAAAGTCTAAAATAGCTAGTTTGGCAACACTCAACAAAGTATATTGGACCCATTTTTTCCCCAAATTTTTATGAAATCATCTTGGTTCCTTTACAAGTTTATTCCTAAATAAGTTTGTCTAGGGACTTCCCTGGTGGTCCAGTGGGTAGGACTCTGTGCTCCCAATGCAGGGGGCCTGGGTTCGATCCCTGGTCGGGGAACTAGATCCCGCACATATGATGCAAGTAAGAGTTCACATGCTGCAACTAAGAAGTCTGCACGCCGCAACTGAGAAGCCCTCACGCTGCAAGAAGATCCCACGTGTTGCAACTAAGACCCGGCACAGCCAAAATAAATAAATAATTAATTAATTTTTAAAAAAGCTTGTCTATTTTTATTTGTCAAGGCAGATAGGATATTAGTTACTGAATCAAAGACTAATCCCTAAGAGGCTGTATTTTACCTCTAGTGCAGATTCCTGCTTATAAATGCAGCCTCCTGCCTCGGTTAAGAAGGGTGTGGTCAGGGTCTGGTAGCCAACAGTGAAGAAAACAGAATTGGTCAACGCAAAGGAAAAAAGCAATAAGAGGAAAGAGTAAGCAATCACAGGATCCGCTAAGAACATTTTTCAATGTGCCACATATATTCAGGCGTCACAGGTACACCTTCCCACTGTTCAGAGTCGAACAAAATGAGCTTTCACATGGTCTAATGCTCTAGTGTTTTTTAAAATGTAACTTTGGGAATTGTTGGCTGTGTACTCTCCCGCTTTTATATACTAATTATATAGTAATATTAATATGTAATGCAGTCGGGACTTCCCTGGTGGTCCAGGGGTTAAGACTTGACTTTTGGAACACATTTCTTCTAAGAAAGGGGAAAAAAGTTGAAGTTACTGACATTCCATTCAACCAGTTTTAAATGCATTCAAGGCTGACAACCAAGGAGGCAGCAGGATGTGTGACAGAGGAGGGCCGTGACCCAGAAGGCCTGGGTTCAGATCTCACACCACCACGTGCTGCTCTGTGATCCTGGGCAAGTCATGTCATCTCTCAGAGCCCATTTTAGGATTTCCAAAATGGCTTGAAGCATAACTACTTTATAGGGGTATTTTGGACACTATCAATATATTTGAAATCAATGTTCATTAATATGAATTTGAGCATTAGTTTCTTCATTTGTCAAGTCAGGGGACTGGATAAGATTCTTCCGTTCTTTAGATCTCTACAATTCTGGCTCTATAGCAGCATTTTCCAAAGTGTGCCCCATGGAACCCTGGCTCTATGGACTATTAGGTGTTGCTAGAAATACAAAGGTCCTTTTGGTCTTATTATGGGTGTCTTCTTATGCCAGCCCAAGCATACATGACTTGCCCAAAATTACACAGGCAGTGGCAGGGCCAGAACCAGAATCCATATCCCTGGCTCCTGGCCCACTTGGGAATGGCGACTGAATGAACAGACTACAGACCGTGAGCACACAATCTTCTACTCTGCCATTAAAACAACTCTGAAAGTGACGTGTATCTTCCTAATTGCTAAACCTAAGATCTAGCCTCATTCCTCAGGCTCCTGCACCTCTGCAGAAGCTGTGATGCTTCTGACTCACCATGTCCAAGTCCCCCGGCCCACCTTCATTCCTCAACCCCACAGGGATACCTGACTGGCTCCTACCTGCCCACTCAGACTCCTTTGCCTCTTCCTGTCCCTTCTGTATGTTTGGCTTCCACTCCTGAACACTCTTAAAATACACATCTCCAGCTCGATATCCTGCCAGCAATTCAAACACAGCTTGTTCAAAAACAAATGCATTGGGCTTCCCTGGTGGCGCAGTGGTTGAGAGTCCGCCTGCCGATGCAGGGGACACGGGTTCGTGCCCCGGTCAGGGAAGATCCCACATGCCGCGGAGCGGCTGGGCCCGTGAGCCATGGCCGCTGAGCCTGCGCGTCCGGAGCCTGTGCTCCGCAGCGGGAGGGGCCGCAACAGTGAGAGGCCCGTGTACCGCAAACAAACAAACAAGAGACACAAATGCATTACCCTCCCCACTGCCACCCCAGGTCTCCTGCTGAGTTCTCTGTTTCTACAAAACCATCAATCACGCTCCAAAACATCCAGGGCCAAAACTTTGGGATTTGGGGGTTTTTCCTTTTTCTTCTTTTCAGTGCCTTCAGTTGCCAAGTCCTCTAGGTCCACAAAATCTCCCCAAACCATGTCCTTCCTCGCACATCAACTTCACAGCCCCGGATGAACTTCTTTTACCTCTCCTGGGCTAAACCAATACTTCCCTAACTGATCTACTCCAAGCCATTGCTGCTAACTCAGTCATCTGCAAGCACAGATCCAATGATGCCCCTCTCCTCCCCCAAAACATTCCATAGCTCCCATGGTATATATGATTAAAGTAGGTGTCACCTTATTTTCTACAACGGAACCAGTTTTCACTTCCTGTGCCGTCTGCCAGTATTCCCTGGGCATGCTCTGTGCTTCCGTGGAAAAGGGATTGTACCTGCTCCCAGGCCCCCTCAGCCTGGTCTCTTTAAAGCCTCTGCTGGAGCCACTCTCCACCCAGAATGCTTTCTCCTTTCAGCCCCCCCCCCTCAGTTCATGACAGCCACGCCCTCCAGTAGCCCTCCTGACTCCCCTGGGCCAGATGTGCTTTCTTCTAGCTCTGAGCCCTCCTAGCCCTGCGTCGTATCTTTCTAATAGTCTGTATTTCCTACCTGACTTGCTTTTTTATCACACACGGCCCTACTGTAGGGAATGAGTGTCTCTCATTTACTTGTGCATAACAGGTGTTCCAGAGACACTTAATGGATGGAATTGAAAAAGAAAACAGATTCCTGCCCGGAAACTTGAACTAGAAGCATCCACACCCACTAGCCGGACAACTATTTCCTTAGCAAACAAGTTGATCAAACAGACACCTAATTCCTGTCAGGCTTGTCAAAAAAAGAACTGACTTCAGCCCTTTCTGTAAACAATGATCTGCGGCATATCGCTGTAGGATTTTGTTTAAATTTTAGTGTTAAAATAATTTTAGATTTACAGTAAGTTGCAAAGATAGTACAGTGAGCTCCTGTATGCCCTCTACCCAAATTCCTCTAATGCAATATTAGAGTACATTGATCAAAAATAAGAAATTAACATTGATACACGCACTGACCAAATACTTTATCAGGATTTCCCCAGTCTCTCTACTGATGTCCTTTTTCTGTTCTAGGATCCAATCCAGGATACATTGCATTTAGTGCGCTGTAGTTTTAAGGCTCATAATTAGCAGAAAAATATAGAAAAAAAATAATAATAAAGGAGGAGATGAGAGAGGTAGAAAGAGTCTTTCAAAATCTATTCCTTATTTCTACAATACAAGATGAGGACATTCAACTAGCAAGAGCGGAAGAAGGAGCCAGTTTACCAGCTTGTACATAACCTGCCGAGTTTCTCGAATTTGCGCAGCCCCGCCCGGGGGTCTGGCCCCGGACCCTCCCCACTGTCCTTGGCTGCTAAGGAACCAAGAGCGGGTCTAAGAGAGCTGGACCCCAGTCGCCTCGCGCCGGCCCCGTCCCTCCGCCCCCTTAGCGCGCTCACCCGTGGCCGAGACTCCAAGCTGCGCTACCCGCCACTCCTCCAGCCACGTGACCGCGCTGCGCGGCCCCAACCGGAAAGGCGGGCGTGGCAGCCGGGGTCCCGGCACCGCCCCCTGGCTCTGCGCCAGAGCCGGAGCTCACGTGGTTGGGGGCGGCGCTGGTAGCTCTGTCCGACTTAGACGCCGGTAACGTGACCAGCTGTGCGCAACCGAGTTTTAAATAATAGCTCGAGACCTAGAAAAAGAGGGCGAGGCCGTAAGTGCGTCAATGAAGGTAAAATTAGCTGGTTCAAATATTAAGCATCTAGGAATCGAGTAAGAGAAAGATGGACCTGAGCTGGAGCGGCGGCCCTTGAAAAGCAGGCTTTCAGAGCTAAGGAATGAGGGGGCCTTGTAGGCCAGAGGAACTGCTGGGGCAAAGGCCAGGCAGTGGGATGGAGCCAGAGGGCAGGGCCTGGTGGGCCTGGAAAGCTGCTATACGGGCCACCCATTCCTGTGAATGTAAGGCGAAGGGCCCTACCTCCCTTTAACCCCTCCCAGAACGTGCTGGGTCATTAGCTTCACCTGGTGCAGTGATTTTGGTATTATACCCTAATACCCAACATCCTTGAAATAACTGAAGGAATTTTGTAATGGTCAAAAACTTGACCAGATTTAATGATTACTCTGGATTAGAAATAAACTAATGCCAAAGAAAATTCAGTTAACAATGGCATTACGAAGAAAAAAAGGGAATTTTATTAGAGCCAAACTGAGGATTATAACCCAGAAGGCAGACTCTCAGAAAGCCCTGAGAACTGTTCCACCTGTTAGAAGTCCAAGACACAGTTATATCCATTTTCAGGACGGAGGATCTTACATGGAAATGACATAGTGATATTTTACATAAAGTTCACCAAAGATACATAGCCCAGGTAAGCACGTGGAAAGCGAGCAACAAGGCACCATGACCCCCTACAGAGCTGCTCTTCTTTTAGGAGGTTACATGGCTAGCATCAGAAGAAAGGGAAAAAAGTGATCTCTACGGTGGAGCATGCGCTTCTATCTTTGAGGAGCTCTGGTTAATGTTTAATGCAGATGCACGTTCACATTAGGGAGGGAGGAGGCCCGAAGGGACACACAGAGAGAATTTTATGTTTAATTTTTCTTGTCCTGCCTTAAAGTATACATTTTATTTCATCACTAGTAAACCCTTTTCTCGCAGTAACAAGCTTCTTAATCTTCCTCTTCTGCAAATCCATTACCATCCATTTCCCCAAAGTAAAGATACCTAGATATGAGGAAAACGAGACTTATAACTGAGGCTTTAATTTCTCCTGATTATGAGCATACTAGAAGCTCAGGGATTTAGATTACCATAAAAGATCAATATGTTTATAACTAAAGCTAGTTTGCCTGCTGTCTTTAGTGTGTTGAGCATATTTAGAAACCCCAAATTTTTCTTCACTTAAAACTGTGACTTAACTATTTAAAATAGCAGTCTTTAAAATTTTTCAAGTCTCTCCCCCTAAAAAAAAATTAAATAACTTTGTTTTCTTTGTCAGAACTTCTCCAGAATGCAGAACTTTGATTGCATGCATATAAAATGTATTATGAAACATTTTGAACTAATGTGGTATGCAGTTAAGTTTGTGGTTTATTTTTTGTGTATGGAGGCACATCATTTGTTGAAAGATTATTATTTCCCCCATTGATTTGTCTTTGCACCTCCATCAAAAATTGCCCCTATATGCGTGGGTTTATTTCTGGACTCTATTCTGTTCCACTGATATGTGTTCATCCTTCCACCAATACCACACTGACTTACTTTACTCTTTATAGCAAATCTTTAAATCAGTTACTCTAAGTCTTTTAACTTTGTTCTTTTTCATCATTGGTTATTCTAGTTCCTGTATGTTTCCATATAAATTTTAGAAGCAGCTTATCAATTTTTACTTTAAAAGAGTATGCTGGAACCTAAGTGTCCATCGACAGATGAATAGATAAAGAAGATGTGGCACATATATATGATGGAATATTACTCAGCCATAAAAAGAAATGAAATTGAGTTATTTGTAGTGAGGTGGATGGACCTAGAGTCTGTCATACAGAGTGAAGTAAGTCAGAAAGAGAAAAACAAATACCATATGCTAACATATATATATGGAATCTAAAAAAAAAAAAAAAAAGGTTTTGAAGAACCTAGGGGCAGGATAGGAATAAAGACGCAGATGTAGAGAATGGACTTGAGGACACGGGGAGGGGGAAGGGTAAGCTGGGACGAAGTGAGAGAGTGGCATGGACTTATAAATACTACCAAATGGAAAATAGCTAGTGGGAAGTAGCCGCACAGCACAGGGAGATAAGCTTGGTGCTTTGTGACCACCTAGAGGGGTGGGATAGGGAGGGTGGGAGGGAGAGGCAAGAGGGAGGAGATATGGGGATATATGTATATGTATAGCTGATTCACTTTGCTATAAAGCAGAAACCAACACACCATTGTAAAGCAGTTAGATTCCAATAAAGATGTTTTTAAAAAGTATGCTGTTTTTTGGCTTGGGATTGAATTTGTAGATCAATTTGGAGAAAACTGACATGTTAATATTTATGAGTCTTGAAATTCATGAACATGGTATATCCATCCATTTGGATGTTTGATTTCTCTCATTTGAATTTCTGCATGCAGATCTTGCACATATTTTGTTAGATTTATACCTAAGTATGTAATGCTTTTTGGTACTATTGTAAATGGTATTGTTTTAATTTAATTTCCAGTTGTTTGTCTGGAAATGCAGTTGATTTTTGTGTATTGGTCTTGTATCCTGTGACCTTGCTAAAGTCAGTTATTCAAGTAGCTTTTGTGTGGTTTCTCTTTGGAATTTCTGCATAAATAATCATGTTAATTGAGAATAGCTTATTTATTCCTTTTACCTCTTTTATTTATTTTCTTGCTTAATGCACTGGCTAGGACTTCCAGGACGACCAATTTGCTTTTTATTTGCTAGTCTTGCTTAACAAATTATATTTTTCTAATCTCTCCTTCCATAAAAATAAACCCCTTAAAAAATAAACCTCTAGATGGATTTCAGGGGCCTGTGAATCTTTGAAAAATATAAGCAACATTTTATGTTAGTACATATATCTGTATTTCCTTGGAGGAAGTGGGTTCATAGCTTACATCAGACTGCCAAAGGGATTTATGTCACCAAAAGGATTAAGGAATAAATTTTAAGTAAAAGCATAGGTATAATTTTCATGATCTTGTTTTTCACATATGCAGCAACCAAAGTTATTAAGAACAGTGTTTTTTGTTCTTGTTTTTACTTTGCCCTCTCCCCTGTTGATAGGAAAGAATAAATAGTTCTCTGCAGTTTTGACCCCTATCATTTTTGTGTTAAAGATAAACACAAATTTAAATGTTGGTAGGGATTGGTGGTAGGACATGCTTAGAATGCAGAAGAAATATAGCTCAAGTAAGGCCAATACCTTATTTCAAAGCCCACAAAAATAAAAATATACCAAGAAGGGCATAAGGGGAAAAAATAACTAGTTATCCACATATCAAAGCTTATTAAGACACTCTTGAGAAATTGAATAAATCATGTTAAGAAGTCTCATTTAAAGAAATATAAAATGATTTAAAATTTGCCACACTTTTATCTCCTTAAGTTTGGTTTAAATCAGCCTATTTAAATGAAAAGTTAACAAGTAGGTTTGGATAAAACCAGAGACAAACAGTAAATAGGATTATTTTTAAGACCTTTTTCAAGCAACTATAAGATGTTAAAGCATTGTCACTAGTTTCACATGAAAACCTAGGGCTGAAATTAATAAGTATATTAATATTTTTAAGATTCTCATAATGTATTAGATTCCATTATTTCCTTTCTGTTGAAGGAAAATCTTTATTATTATGAGCCAATGTTAGTGTTAGGATGGATAATTATTAGCAATCAGTTGATAAGCAAGAGAATTTAGTGAATCCCAGTAGTGAAAAGAATATTGTCTTTTCAAAACAGCCATTAGTGGGAATTCCCTGGTGGTCCATTGGTAGGACTCCATGCTTCCACTGCAGGGTGCGTGGGTTTGATCCCTTGTCAGGGAACTAAGATCCCACAAGCCACGTGGCCAAAAAAAAAAAAGAAAAGCAGCCTAGTACTACTAAAAATAACAACAAACACATATATAGTGCTTAGTATGTGTAAAGCACTGTTTGTTTCGTCCTTATAGTTGTCCTCTGAAGTAGTAGTTGTCCTCATTCTATACATGATTTGATCCCACGTAGTACTGGTAAAACCTTTGTGATAGTATCCTACTAGTCTGGGTAAGCTTTCTTCTCCATACCCATCCTTCAAGGACCTGCATCCTATGTCATGTATCCTTACTTTTTTTCTTTTATTCTCTCATTATGTTAGAACCTCCAGAAGGGCACGTATCACAATCTCCTGTTTGTTTAAAGTGTCCATTTGAGTGTTTATCTTTGTGTACTAGATTAATATCATCTGGAGGTCAAGAATTTTAGGAGGACTTCTGCACCACAGTGATTTTCATGGAGTCTACATTATAGGTAATCTGTTTATTAAAATGAACCTTTTAAATATTATACTTGCATACAATTTATCTTCCAGGAATTTACTTGATAAACCTGCTCACATGCAAAGTTGCATATGCATTAGGCAGCACAACTCAGTGGGTAAGAGCCTAAGGTGGAATCCTAACTCTGATAACTTTACTATGATCTTAAGTCACTTAATCCTTCTGTGCCTTGGTTCCATCACCTGTAATGGCAATAATAATACCTACACCTCAGACAGTAGTCATGTGAATTGAGTTCTTTTGAAATGTGTTTAAAACAGTGCCTGCCACATAGTAATATATATGCTATTCTTATTTTTTGTATTTTTATTGAAGTATAGTTGATTTACAATGTTAATTTTTGCTGTACAGCAAAGTGATTCAGTTATACATATATATATTTTTTGTATTCTTTTCCATTACAGTTCATCACAAGATATTGAATATAGTTCCCTATGCTATTCTTTCTTATTATTCTTGCCCCATTTGTAATAGTAAAAAGCTGGAAGCAACTTAAATGTCCATCAATAGGGGACTCAAACAATGCAAAGATGTTCAACATCATTAATCATTAGAGAAATGTAAATCAAAACCAAAATGAAATATGACTGTACATCTACAGGATGGCTATTAGATGAACAGTAGCAAGTGTTGTCAAGGATATGGAGAAATTAGATCCCTAATACATGGATGGTAAGAATATAAAGTAGTGCAACCACTCTGGAAAAGTTTGGCATTTCCTCAGAATTTTAAACTCAGTTGCAATATGACCCAGCAGTTTGCTTCTTAGCTATATCCAAGAGTTGAAAACACATCCACACAAAAACTTGAACACAAATGTTCATAATTCATAATACCCAAAGTGGAGGCAACCCAACTCTGCCACTGATGGAATGGATAAACAAAATGTGGAATAGCCATACAGGGGAATATTATTCAGCCATATAAAGGAACGAGGTATTCCTAAAGCTTCAACATGGATGATCTTGAAAACACTATGCTAATTGAAAGAAGCCAGACACAAAAGACCACATATTGTATGATTCCATTTATATAATGTCCAGAATATGCAAATCTATAGCAACAAAGTAGATTAGTGATAGCAAGGGGCTAGAAGGGAAGAATGGGAAGCGACTGCTAATAGGTATGGGATGTCTTTTGGGTGGGGTGATGAAAGTGTTACAGAATAGGATAGTTGCACAATCTTGTGAATACGATTTTAAAAATGGATTGTACACTTTAAAATGGTGAACTTTATATGTGAATTATACCTTAATAAAGTGAAGAATTGGAAGGTCTGTATGTTCTAAGATGATATAATATCCAAAATATATTAAATGAAAAAGAAATTACAGAAGTTTGCATGGTATGCTACCATATGCTTAAAAAAAAAAACTACACACACACACATGCTTTGCAGGCATAAAATCTCTGAAAAGATACACAGGAAACGAGTAACATTATTTCCTAAAGGGAGGGAGTCTAGTGGTGACTGAAGAACAGGGTGGCCTGGAAGGGAAACCTACCTTTCCAGTACACATCTTCCTTGACTTACGACGGGGTTACTTCCCGATAAACGCATTATAAGTTGAAAATATCCTAAGTCAAAAATGCGTTCAATACACCTGACCTGCCAAACATCACAGCTTAGCCTAGCCTACTGTAAAAAAATTTTTTTGGCTGTGCCGCACATGTGGGATCTTAGTTCCGAGACCAGGGGTGGAACCCGCACCTCCTGCAGTGGAAGCATGGAGTCCTAACGACTGGGCCAACAGGGAAGTCCCCAGCCTAGCCTACCTTAAACATGCTCAGAATACTTTCATTAACTTACAACTGGGCAAAATCATCTTAACATAAAGCCAATTTTATAATAAAGGATTAACTATCTCTTGTAATTTATTGACTACTGTACTGAAAGTGAAAAATAGAATGGTTGCATGGGTACAGAATGGTTGTGTGTATCAGTTGTTTACTCTCACGATCACCTGGCTGACTGGGAGCTGTGGCTCCCTGCTGCTGCGCAGCGTCACAGGTATTGTGCTGCATGTTGCTAGCCCAGGAAAAGATCAAAATTCAAAGTATGGTCTCTAGTGAACACGTATCGCTTTTGCACCATAGTAAAGTCGAAAAATCCTAAGTTGAACCACTGTAAGTCGGGCACCATCTGTGTATGCTTTTGTACCTTCTGTATTTTACACAGAGTGCAAGTATTACCACTTCCATTTTTTTTAATTTAAAGAAATAAAAATGGAAGACTGATGCTTTATCTTTAGTCTAAGTTTTATTTTAAGAGATCTTCAATTTCTTCTGTAATAAAAGATATCCAACCATTTGATCAGATTTATTCTTTAGCAACTGAAGCATTAAACAATTATAGTTTTAACTCTCAATCCTCAATAATACTATTCATTATATTTGAGATTGTTTAGTTTTCTCATGGAGAAAAAAAACTAAACATAAACCTTTATACTATCCATCTATGAGTCCAACAGCACAATTTCAATAAGAAAGTTGTACTGATACTGATAACTGAACAATTTATATGATGTCAGCAGAGAGGTATCGAGTGATTGTAAAGTGGCATTCTTGTTAAGTCAAGAGCTATGATCTTTAACCCACTGCTCTATCCATTTCAATATCTGATTGATATTATCCTCTAGATCTTCTGGTTTATTGCTCGGCAGCTGATGCACTATTTCTTCCTTGTAGGATCCCAAAGCTTCTTCATAAAGTACTTGAAAAATTTCACACTGAATATTGTCTTTTAGTTTCTTCTGATTATAACCCCTAGAAGGCAAAGAGAAGATAAACAAACTGAATGGTATTAACTGGAGTTTTAGGAACAAACTAGAAACTGGACACTTTTGAACACATGAAAAATCACGCAAAAATACTTCTTGTAGGCTCTTTACCTAGAGCAAACAGATTGGCATCTGTGAATATGAGAGACTTCTTTGACAAGAGAGAGGGTTAAACTAAGGACCAAAGTTTAGCTTTGTCTGAGACTTTTTTCCCTACAATCTGTCAGCCACTCAATTAGCAAACATCTACCTACCTCAAGCCAGATGCCAAGCTATGAGATAAATAGTCTATAGCTATGGTCCTAAATTTCAAGAGTTAAGGAGTTAAGATACAAACACATAAAACAAATAGATGGCATATAATAAAATAAAATGCATATGATAAGGAATAGCATATACTGATTGGGTACTTGATCACACAGATGTATCTGTACTTTACCAATTCCAAAGACATTGAAAAAATTATATAATCTTTATGTGGATGTAAATTAGCCAAATAATTAGCTAGTGAAAAAAGATAAGGAAAATTTAAACTGAAATTAGTTAAACTTTGTAACAATCAAAATTAAACTGAAGTACTTAAAAGATGATTAACTTTATGAAAAAACCCACAGAATGGAGAAAATTTCTGCAAATCTTAATCTGATAAGGAACTTACATCTAAAATACGTAAAGAACTCTTGTAACTTAATAAAGGACAAATAACCAAAATAAAAATTGGACAAGCGCTTCCCTGGTGGCGCAGTGGTTGAGAGTCCGCCTGCTGATGCAGGGGACACGGGTTCGTGCCCCGGTCTGGGAAGATCCCACGTGCCGCGGAGCGGCTAGGCCCGTGAGCCATGGCCGCTGAGGCTGCGCGTCCGGAGCCTGTGCTCCGCAACGGGAGAGGCCACAACAGTGAGAGGCCCGCGTACCGCAAAAAAAAAAAAAAAAAAAAATTGGGCAAAAGATCTGAATAGCTATTTCTCCAAAAAAGATATACAAATGGCCAATAAGCACATAAAAAGATGCTCAACATCATTAGCCATCAAGGAAATGCAAATGAAAACCACAATGCGATACTACTTCACATCCACTGGGATGGCTACAATCAAAAAGGTAACAAGGATGTGAAAATACTGGCGGCTCCATACACTACTCTTGGGAATGTAAAGTGGTGCAGCCACTCTGGAAAATGGTCTGACAGTTCCCCAAGAGGTTACATAGTTAACATATGACCTAGCAATTCTATTCCTAAAGAAATTCAATACCCAAGATAAATGAACATGTAATGTTCACACAAAAACACGTGTATGAATGTTCATGGCAGCATTATTCGTAATTGCCAAAAATGGCAAACAATCCAAATGTCTATAATCTGATAAATGGATAAATAAAATATGGTATATCCATATAATGGAATATTATTTGGCAATAAAAAGAAATGAAGTACTGGTACATGCCATAACACAGATGAACCTTGAAAACGTTATGCTAAGTAAAAGAAGCCAGACACAAAAGATCGCATTTTGTATGATTTCATTTATATAAAAAGTCCAGAACAGGCAAACCCACAGAGATAGAAGGTAAATTACTGGTTGCTTAGGACTGGGGACTGAGGGGAAATGGGGAGTGACTGCCAATGGGTATGGGTTTTTTGGTGGGGGAGGGGTGATGAACATTTTGAAAAATTGGTTATAGTAATGGATACATAACTGTGAATATACTCAAAACCACTTAATTGTACACTTCAAATGGGTGTACAATTCACATGATATGTGAATTTATCTCAATAAAGCTTTTTTTAAGGTGATTAACTTTGTAAGTTTTTTCAACGGTTAAAACAGACTACTTTCTCATAGTTTTTCATACTTTAGTCTTTATTTATTTACATAAAATAGTAATTTTTAATAAAAATGTTAAATGGTCTTTTAGAAAACACATATGTACCGTATTATCTCTATTACTGCTCTGTTCAAATATTTTTAATGGCTTTTCCATGACTAAAGAAAGATGATGAAAGTTTTAGGTATAGCTCCAACCTAACTTTCCCTATATATTTGCCACTATACTTTTTTGTGCAAGAATCTGCGAGTATCCCATCCAATGGTGCTTAGTCAGAGCTGACTATAGTCAGTGAGAACCACAAATTCTGAACCTGAAGTTAGGCAAACTTCTGGAGACTGCTTTCTAAATTCCTGTAAAATCCCCTTTTTTCCACAGTTTGAATCAAAAGACAGTGGGAAAATGTCTTCCATAAAATTTTGCTTTTCTGGTTATTCTGGATTAAGTCTGATGCTCTCTTGAAGGGATGAACTCAAACATATTGTGAAATGTTAATTTATCTTGTTAAAGGTTGTAAAATGTTCATTTATCTTTAGTTTTTCATAAGCTTTCCCATTTCTGTTGTGAGAATGATTTGAGTGGGTAATGTTCACTCCATAGCAAAGAGTATGTTATTGGCTTGGCTGTTTTCCTATGGAAGTTTTACATTAAGGAAAAAGCATGACTAAGTAGGGTTGATATATAGTACATTTTACTGAATCAGACTGTCAGTTGAGGTATTCATTTACTTGGAAACTACTGCTTGTGTTTTACGAATGCACCTTTTTCCATTAGGTTCAGAATGTTGGTACCGTACAGACTTGGTGTATAAGACCAAAATAAAGTAGTCACGTTTTCAAATAGAACCTTTTACGATGTTCATGTTGGCCACTTCAGGAATCTGAGTAAAAGTTTACATAATACTTTAAGGATTCAGTGTTCTTCCTTCCTTACCTAGTTTCAAGTCTTTTGTACAAAACACTGTTATCTGTTTTCAGCACAAATACTATATGAAACCAGCGTTCAGGGAAGAAATCACAACCATGGTAATCAACAATAACTCCACCTTCACTCATTTGGTTTTCTAACTCATCAATTACCTGTAAGAAAGGGGAGGAAAAAAAAAAAAGATGAATACTCTTTAAAAAAACTGAGGTCAACTTTCCTATAAAATTTTTTTTAATGTATACTATATAAAAAAGATTGTACTTACTCTGTCTTCATCTAAAATGGGACAATCATACTCTTCATCATAGCCATCATATAACTGCCCTAAAAGAGATTTACATTGGTATATTAAAGTAGTATTTTCTAAGTAACTTTCAGTAATTTTCAATTACTGTTAGAGACAAGGGAGGGCACTAATACAATAGATGTCACATGGACAGCAAATATAAAGAGTAGTATTGATAAATTAGAATTTTGTCTAGAAGGAAACCTGGATAACAAAATACCTGAAAAAGAATGAATAATAGCCAACTTCAGAATTTGTGGGGCTATTAGTAGAAGAGAACTAGTTTCATTGAGCTACAGATTGGTGCGAAGAGGGGACACATGGATACAAACACTCATACACACATTAACAGGAGATTAAGTTCCAAATTTATTAGGCCAAGGATATGAAACTTATTAAAAGGAACAGCAGGTTCTTGATTCCAGAAATGAACCCTTTGTCACTGAGGTCACATCTTCATGGGGTTTGGGGAAGGAGAGTCAGTACCCAGATGCTCCTTTACTTCGAGAATTCCAGCATCCCCAAAAGCCAAGGGTTGAATATCTTATTTCAGAAGGTAAAACAAGAATGATGGGGGCAGGCATAAAGAAGGCAGATTTAAATCTAACATAAGAACTTTTCAACAAATTAAAGCTTCCTTTCAAAGGAAGTGTGTCTTAAGGAGGTGAGACATACCAATCCCACCCTCACCCTGAATCCCTAGGAGGTATATACTCTAAGGCAGGCTTAGATCATTCTTCTAGCCGTCTCGAAGAGCATGCTATAGTCTTCCCACGTCTTTCCCCTTAATAGTTTGGCACAGGTTGAAATGAGCTTCAAAGGAGCATGAGTTCTGAAGTGACGAAGGGGTGGTCCTGAGGGTTAGTGGAAGGCACAAAGGCAGTTTTAACTGTCTTCCTGGAGGGTCTGTGGGCTGATTCTGGGCACATGAACCACTTCTCTAGCATCCTAGTGTGGCCTCTGACTTCTTGGGTTACAGTTCAGTTACCAGAAACTCTTACCAGCTAAAAAGTTAAACTGTCTTGGTATGGGAAAAACTGGTTAACAATATAGAAAATAATCTAAACCCTTACTTTACACCACAAACCCTAGATGAATTAAAGAGCTAATTTCTTAATTCCAAAGATAACTAATGGAAAATTAAACCTACAAAGGTATGATACATTTGAGTTTGTGAAAAAAATAAAATAATTGATTGAAACATATAAAATGTTACATCTCTGTTCGACGAAAAATAATATAATTTTTTAAAAATGAAAAATAGCAGGGAGAAATACTAGGACAAAAGACTGAAATGTAGATTATATAAATACCTTAAATTCAAAATAACAAGTAGCTTAACAAAGAATAAGAAAAAAATTCACACAGGATGGAAAAGATAATTAGTAAACAATACATGAAAAAATACTGTACTTTCCCAGCTACTAAAGAGATGAAAATTTAAATGAGGCTTTTTATACCTGTTATATTAGTTATACATGGAAACGTATAATTTTTAAAAGAAAAACGTCATACCCGTTCAGAGATTTCTTTTGACCATTGAATTTCTAACCAGAAAAAAATTTAAAAAGATGCTTTAAAATGTTCAACAATAGCGAATTAGTTAAATCTTGTTTACTAATTTGCTAAAATATTATTTAATTAAACTTAAATAAGTAAAATATTAGGTTGTTAAATTTCTGTTATTTTTACAATACTATATATATATATATATATATATATATATATATATATATATATATTTTTTTTTTTTTTTTTAACAATGCCACAAAATCTAAGAATACCTACAGCTGATTTTGTACTATGTGGGAATCTGGAGTTAGTTAAATCTTTAAAAACATATGCTGTCTAAAACACAGACAACTATAGCAGTATTAACTTTTAGAATTAAAGTCTTTATATATTGCAATGCTGAAATGCAGGATTTCTTAAGTCATGTTAATACATATTAATAAAATAGTGTAATCCAAGCTTTCCAACATTCATTTCAAAAAACATTTCTCAAACACCATGTACAAGTAATTACAGAAGTAAGGAAGATATAATAGTGAACAAATTGAACAAGAAGACCAACTCAGTCCTTCCCTCGAAGAGTTGACAATAATATGGGAGATGACAGACAAGTAACCTGGAAATTGTAATATTTAATGCTGTGGATCATGGTGCTCTGGGAGCAATAACATGGGGACCTTTTAGGTTAGGAACATAAACTGGGGATATTAGGGGAGGCTTCCTGAAGCAGGTAACTTCTAAGTGGAAACTTGAAGCAGTTAGCTCAGGAAAAAAAGGTAGGTAAGACGATTCTTAACAGAGAAAACAAGATATTCAAAGGCAGAGAGACTAAGGAGGGCAAGCCTTTCAAGGGAGGAAAAGTCTTTCAGAATAGTTAGAAAATAAGTGATAAGGGGTCAGGGGGATTAAGGCCAGATTAAAAAGGACCTTGAGGGACTTCCCTGGTGGCGCAGTGGATAAGAATCCGCCTGCCAATGCAGGGGACACAGGTTTGAGCCCTGGTCCAGGAAGATCCACATGCCGCGGAGCAACTAAGCCCGTACGCCACAACTACTGAGCCTGCGCTCTACAGCCCGTGAGCCACAACTACCGAGCCTGAGTGCCACAGCTACTGAAGCCCGCGAGCCTACAGCCTGTGCCCCACAACAAAGAGAAGCCCCAGCAACGAGAAGCCCGCGCACCGCAACGAAGAGTAGCCCCCGCTCACCGCAGCTAGAGAAAGCTGGCACGCAGCAACAAAGACCCAACACAGCCAAAAAAAATAAAATAAATATTTTTTTAAAAAGACCTTGAAGGCTGCACTGAGCTTAAACTTTATCCCAAAGCCAAGGAAAATCATTAAAGCATTTTAAGCATGAAATGACATGATTAATTTCAAATTTTTAAAAATAATTTTGATTTCTGTGTGGAGCTGGAAGGAAGCAAGTCCAGAAAAAGCATGGATACCATATAAAAGCTACTGCAGAATTTTAGGTGATAATTATAACCTGTACTACAAGGAACGGAGAGAGATGAATTCTAAACTCTGTTTCAAATTTCCAAAAAGAGGGAAAATTTGTGCTACTTTAGCAACTTCAACTGGTAGTCACATTTATAATTGTCTATACCGTGGATCTTCATATGGCAAAGAGGAAAAAAAAGCTTGATTTCATCAAATTATCGAAACTTAGAATCAGTTTCCTAAACGAAGTTTTATGATTTACTTAGATAAATTACTTGCAGAAAAAAATTGATTGTGGAGCCAGTTAAAAGGCTTAAAATTACCTTCTTACCTTAAAAAGACCTTCCCAGCTGTTGTTAGTCAAGCTATAAAAACATGACCTTTCCTTTAACTGCCATCCTATCATTTATACACTTACGTGAAAGCCGTTCTTTAAAGCTAACGATATAGGGATGCTAGTCATCTATTTTGCATCTATACTAATGCAATTAGTATAAGAAGTTAATTGGTTTAGAAGGATTGGGAGCTTTGATACCTGGCCTTTTATGCAGAGAAGAGAGCAATGAATTCTGCCAAGAGAAGTTAGCACCAAAAGATATGGCATTCGAGTAGGGCCTTTTAAGGAACCGTTTATAAGACAGATGAGGGAGGACATGTACAGGTAAAGGGAATAGCATGTATAAGGACATGGAGATGGAAGACTCCCCATGCGTTTGAAGAACAGTAGTGCACTGTGGGTAGAATTAAGGGGACATAGGGCATAGTGGCTGCAGGGAAGGGCTGAAGGTAAACTGTGGCCAGTTCATCACTTCATTAAGGTGGGTGGCCTTTATCATTAAAAAGTTCAAGTAATTTCATCCCCTCTCCCCGCCTGCCCCTTTTTAAAGGACATAACGATGGTGTACAGAAGAGGGAAGGAAGAGATACTGAAGAAGAGATTCAGCACGAATGGTCTTGAGAATGGTACAGCGGTACCAAAGGGACACAGCATTAATGGTCTTAGGAATGGGATACGGGTATCAAAGGGATTTTTTAAACTATCACGATTAGGAGACAAGTGCATCTGTGTAGTGTGTAAATGCGTCTGTAATGTGTGGGTGACAGGAATCAGGAATGGGCAGTCAGGGATGACTTCAGAACATGTGCTTTTTAAATATTAATTTGGAAATATCTGGGAACTAACCAGATGGTTAAATCTAGTAGATGTCTAGGTATTGGGCTAAGTTTTAATAATAAATTTAAGAGTTATAAGCAAAAAGGACTAACTAGTCCTGAGTCAATGAAATTACCAGAGGGAGGGGCAGGATTACAAGATGGCTGCAATGAGTTCACAGGGGGAAGAGGTATATGGTGGGAAGGAGAGAATCAGATGAAAAGACTGGGAGAGCAGTGTTGGAGAGAGGACAACGGAGAAGTTAGTTTCAAAGGCTTCCAGTGGTAGTTGATTCAGGTGAGGGAAAAAAATGCGATACACATAGGTTAGAGCGGGAATGGCAAACTTCTTCTGTAAAGGGCCAGACAATAAATACTTCAGCATTTGCAGCCTAGTCTTTAGCTAGTGGCTCCTACAAAAACAGCTGCAGCTTGCCAAACCCTGTCTTAGAAACACATCAAGATTTTAAGTGTTGAGGGCCAGATATTTGAAATGCATCCAATGTCTAGACATATGAGCATCCTGGGGTTAGGCATAGAGGCTGAAGACTGATAAAACTGGTGGCAGGAAAATTAAGGATGCTGGAAGAAGTTTAATTAAATGATTGCATATGGGAAAGGACATCAAGTGAGGAATGCGAGACTGGAAGAACAGGGGTAAGAAAAGCATTCTTAGTCACTCCACATTCAGGACTCTCCATAGTTTTAAGCTTAATTCCCCACCTAATTTTTCCTGCTTTAGTTCTAAATGTCATAAAGGTCTCTTACAAATAATACAGCCATTCAACATAACTACTAGGGTGGCAATAAACTCCATTTAGACACATTTGTTTAAAACCAGTTTTGTTTTTTGTCTCCTTACTTATAGCAGGGTTTCTAAACCTGAAATACTACTGACCTTTTGAGCTTGATAATTCTGTTATGGGGGTGGAGGGCTGTCCTGTGAGCTGTAGGATGTTCAGCAGAATCCCTAGACTCTACCCATTAGAGGTCAGTAGCAACCCCCCCACCCCAGTTATGACTACCAAAATATCTCAGAAGGTGCCAAATGTCCCCTGGAGGGCAAAATCACCCCCTGTTGAGAACCACACTGCTTTATAGAAGATTGCATGGTTTCCCTTAAAACATATTATTACCATTTGGAAAAAATGAGGAGGCTGAAGTGTCTCAGACTATTTCTTAGTAAGATTTTCAGATACACTCAGATGGCAACGGGGGAAAAAAATCTGGTACATTTTGAAAAACACTATAAAGCACCTCATCTAACACATGTCAAATCACATCAGAAATCCTTTATCTGGCATAATGGGAGGGGGAAAAGCTCCACTTTTCCTTTAAGGCAGATTCTCATGAAATAATCTCAATAAAATACAAAGAAGACGGTCAGGACCATGCACCATCAAGTGTACACACATCTTTTGAGTACAAGGAGACTCGGTGAAGAGGAAGAGGAGTGTCTCACAGTGGATTATCCTTGGTCTGGTGTTACTGTTGCTCTCAGTGCTATTCATGACAGATTATATAGTAATTTCATTAAGTTTAGAAATATTGAGTGAGATGAGAACTGGAAGACATGACTGAAATTGACTGATGTGACTCTGAAATCACTTGTCAAAAACAGTAAAGTTCAACAGGCAAAGGAACAAAACCAGATTTCATATAGGTATAAAATGGAGAATGACAAGCTATGCACAGTAGCAAATAAAGACCTAAGTTTTATTAACTGTAATTTTAATGCCAAACCTGTATTAAAAATATAAGCATGATACTAGCTTATAGTATCAAGAATATGACAAGCAAAGATGCACAAAAATTGACCTGCAAAAAGGGATAATGGGGAAAAACTTCAAAAAAAAATTTTTTTTTTTTAGATGTTGAGGGTAGGAGTTTATTAATTAATTATTTTATTTTTGCTGTGTTGGGTCTTCGTTTCTGTGCGAGGGCTTTCTCTAGTTGTGGCAAGTGGGGGCCACTCTTCATCGTGGTGCGCGGGCCTCTCACTATTGCGGCCTCTCTTGTTGCGGAGCACAGGCTCCAGATGCGCAGGCTCAATAGTTGTGGCTCACGGGCCCAGGTGCTCCGCGGCATGTGGGATCTTCCCTGACCGGGGCTCGAACCCGTGTCCCCTGCATTAGCAAGCAGACTCTCAACCACTGCGCCACCAGGGAAGCCCCAAAACTTCAAAAATTTTTAAGTGGTAAGATACTGGGAGCCACACCAAGGGTCCTTAAATATATCCAAAGGGATAGAAAAATGGGACCTAGGAAGAAGTCTGGCAACTGAGAAAGATAAATCTAAATGGATGAGGATTCGCTATAAAAAAAAAATCCTGACCAAGTGGTCTCTCTAAGAAACAGACATGGTATACTTCAGCAATCTGAAAGAATGGCCCGTAAGAGTGACTTTATACACCAGAGATCATACTGTGACCTAAACATGTGAAGACACTAGAAGTGACTCTATTGGTAAGGAACAGACTGCAACAACTTCAAGCTTTTGCAACTGTTATTTCTGTTGGTGATAATGAGGCAGAAAATTGCATCTAAAAATGTAAAAACATTATCGCCAAAGTACCAACAATCAAATGGATGAATTACAACTTTATTTTTTACACTTAAAGGCTGATGAAAAACCTTTACTACTCCTATTAAAGAAAATCCAACACAACATCTCAATTGAAAAGTATGGTAACCATATTTACTCATTAAATACTATTTTTCTAAAACACAACATGGAAACATCTAGCATGCATATTAAATCTCAGTACAATGGATTCAAAACCAACTATACATGTTACATGATCAAGGCTAAATTACAAATTATCATAGTCATCATCATCATCGTCATCATCATCATCATCATCTTCACGTTTTCTTTTCAATGCATTTGATGCTTCATTGGCAGTATTCTGTGATGACACCATGTTAGTGGTAATAAGAATATTTTTGGACCCAATTAGTGATGGATTAATGAGAACATTCTGAACTGCTGATGTTGCAGGAATTGATGCTTTTACAGCTGGGGA
Organism: Mesoplodon densirostris; assembly: GCF_025265405.1. Taxonomy (NCBI): domain Eukaryota; kingdom Metazoa; phylum Chordata; class Mammalia; order Artiodactyla; family Ziphiidae; genus Mesoplodon; species Mesoplodon densirostris. Next base: position 57,034,930 of record NC_082663.1, read on the forward strand.
TTGTGAAGTGGGCATCTGTACTGTGAACCTTTGCCCTGTGAGGGACACTGGAGTCCCTACTTTAGTTGAAACAGACATGGTTTGTGGGGTTGGTGTGCCAAGTGTGGGAGTACTTGGTCTGCTAGTAACCGAACCAACACTTATCCGTGGAACTGTTATTCTTCCCGCAGAAGTAGATGCCTTTTTTTGTAAGGATTTAAGTCTATAATTTGGAGCAGTCAAGCAATATCTATCAGGTGGCAATCTGGGACCTGAATATGGCTTGATTAATGGCAAAGGGGTTTGATTCCTTTGCCTTGCAATATCTAATAAAAAATCTCTTGGGGGAGGAGAGGTAAAAGATTGGTCAGCACGACACTGGATTGCCAATCGCACATCATCTGCATCAACAGTAGCCTTCTTAGCATGACTTGAATAAATTTTTGCATCATCTAGAATTGTGGTCACATATCGGAAGGCAAACTCCAACATCTGATTTATAACTCTTGGTTCATATTCTGTAATCCCCATATCCTTCAGGATTTGTGCCATCATCTGTGCATCTTTCGGCATGCTCTTGGGAGAAGCCATCTTGCCAGACTCCATGATATCCGGTGATCAGACTTTAGATCATTTGAAAAAAATATGTACATTAGATCAAACCTGAAATAGTTACTTTAGTAGCAACTGTCAGGAACTTTAAAATTTTTAAATACATGTTAAATTTTAAAAAATATAAATTAAAAAAATACGTTAAATCTTGTTAATTTTAATGAGGCACATTTAAAGTTCCCTTCACTTAAATTTATTGAGTTTCTACCCATTAGAGAATATAAAAAGATGAAGACACAAATAAGGGAGTGATAAAAGATTGGGGAAAAACAGGGTAAAATAACCAAAAACATATATCACTTTAAAATATGTGCAGCTGGGGCTTCCCTGGTGGCACAGTGGTTGAGAGTCTGCCTGCCGATGCAGGGGACACGAGTTCGTGCCCCGGTCCGGGAAGATCCCACATGCCACGGAGTGGCTGGGCCCGTGAGCCATGGCTGCTGAGCCTGCGCGTCCGGAGCCTGTGCTCCACAACGGGAGAGGCCACCACAACAGTGAGAGGCCCGAGTACCACAAAAAAAAAAAAAAAAGTGCAGTTGCTTACAGGCATGCACCTATAAACTAACCTAAGAAAAGACCATAGGACAGCCATGTCCTACTGCCTGAGTTCAAAATCATGTCCTTCCAGTGAGCTCATATACTGTCTCCATAGATATATATGCTTAGCACCACCCTGACCTTTACGTGTTTGCCCAACTCAAAATACTCTCCCTCTTCCTCATATTCAAACTGTCCTAAGTCTAATCTTCCTGGAAGCTATCCCACTTATTACTGTCCACAAGAACTGCTAGCCAACTGCAGAGGGGATGTAGTGGTCAAAATAACTAGGACACAGCATGAGACAATATGTTCTATTTCTATGGGTCTCCAACAGCACATAAATTCCTTCATGGCAATTTTTCTCTGCTTTTTGTATCTTCTCACAAGTACAGTACTAATACTCCATTATTCCTCTCACTTTTTTAAACAAATCTAACACCAAAGTGCCCCTTACCTTCTCGAGCTAAATCACCCACATTAACGTATTTCAGTCCTGATCTTGATGCAAGTTCTTTGCCTAGCGTGGTTTTTCCAACCCCTGGTGTACCTGCAAGACAAGCCACAGAAAAATACTGTTCATGAAATACTTATTAGACTTTAGCCTCTAATCTGCCCTTCTTAAGGTTCTTAACAACTGAAAAGCTTCCTAGTTAGCAATCCTATATAAAATTACACACACCATAATCTAATCAAAACTACCCAAAGCCTGCTGAATATCAGAATTTTACCGTGTATCTGATTTTACCAGGAGTGGGGCTTGGGAGAATCTGATGACAACTACAGAATGTCTGCCACCACCATGGAAATTCCCAGAATAAAACTAGCTACCTCAAATAAACTGCCATCATTTATTTGTTTTAATTTAAAAAAATTAAATTGTTCATGGAAAAAAGTTAAGCAGTATGAAAGAATATACACTGTACTCTTCCCTAGAGACAACCAGTGTAAACCACTTTCTTATGTATCTCTCCAAAGAAGTCATATACATATGTTTGTGTATACATCCATATGTATGCATATATATGGTAGCATACTACATACGTGTACGTATACACACATTGCGTGCATACATACACGCCATATATTTCCTTCTACATAAATGGCCATACTATACATTGTTCTTCGCCTTCACTTTTTTATATTTATTGTTTCAAGATAAATAATCAAACACTTAATTTTCAGCTTGAACTAACGCCACTGAAATTATAAAACCTGATCATTATAATTAAAGATAAAAGGAATAAGTCAAGTCTACCTATAAGGGCAATAACATTTTTACCTCCAGTCCACTATAATTCACCAAGCCTGAATCCTCAACTCATCATGTTTTCAATAAAACGATCACATTTAGACTTTTGACGATACAGCTTAATATTAAAAAACCAAGACACTGTCTGACCCAAACAAATCAGATGTTGTAAAATCTTCCCCTTAAGAACGCTTAAGGGCTAAATAATAATCTGTTGAGGTTAATCTGCTGCTCTCAGAAAGACAGGACTTGTGCGCTGCCAATATGCTTACGTTTTGTTAAAGGATAAAACTTGGCTTTGATCCGCAAACAGCGCCTCAAATTTTATCGTGCTGCAACAGCATCTACACCCATTAGATTTTTCCAGGAATACCCTATGATGCTATTAAATGCTACAATTTAGTAAACATTTTCAGAGTTAAACGACCAGAAATAGTATTTTTTAAAGTCGTTATGCGGCATTTTACTACCCCTCACATGTAACAAGCGCCCTGAGTATGGATCCAAGGACCTAGAAAAAAACCCACGATCAGCCCGGGAATTTTACAGCATCTCTACGAGAAACGACCAGAGATGCTCAGTAGATGCCTTTGCTTCTTAAAACACAAAGAAAACGCCCCTGATGCTAACTCCGCAAGCGTATACAGCAAATTCATCACCCCACACCGCAAACATTCGAACCCCTTCATCGAAATCTGACTCTCAGATACAAAGGGAAAATAAGAGACGGCCCTAGAGGCCTAAGGACTAAAACATCCACCATTAACGGATCTACTAAGGGCCAAATACGCCTTACCTTATCTCGCTAACCACGCAAAGACAGCCCCGCCAAGTAAAGAAGCAACAGCCATTTTACAGACAAAAACCTGATTACGAAAGATTAGGCAGCTTGCCAAAAAAGGGAACTGTATATTATCTACCTCTCTCCGCCTCACCGAGCAGCCAACCTCTGAGCAAAAGAATTAACGTCCGTCGTTCCCTTCCCCCCGCCTCGTGCAAAACCGTCGCGAGGGCCGGGGGTACAGGCCCTGACAACTACAACGCCACGCGACCCTCGCCGAGCCTCGCAATAGACACTAAGCGACCCCACTTCGGGCTTACCAGGCCCCAGAGCACTCCGCGCCCCGCGCCAGCCCTGCCGCCCACCCCCCACCCCAGCACGCCCCCTGACCGGTGAGCAGGATGTTCGGAAGCAACATGGTCCTCGCCGCGCTGGCTCCCGAAGCCTCTGCACAGGCGCCCTACACGCAACTGGGAGGGGCCGGAAGGGGAGGGTAACGGCAAGAGCCAGTGGCGCCGGGGTACTCGAGGCCTGGAGTGGCGCTCGCGACCCACCTCCGCCGCCTCGTCACCCACCATTGGTTACCTGGCTTTCTATGACACGCTTCCATCGCAGGGTCCGAAGTATGAGCACAGGTCGGGTCGGCGCTTCGGGTCAGGCAATGCGCTGGATGCCTAAGACAGCTCCTTAGGAGGCCCCGCCTTTCGGGCTGTGTCGCGGAAGCGCCGACCGACCTGGAAGGTCCCCGGGAGGCGGGACCTCCAAGAGGGTTCCGCGCTGATCCCGGATAGGGCTGGGTGGCTTCCCCTGCACCTGGAGCTGAGCCTGGGCTCCACCGCTCCTCTCGGCCCACGAGGGGATGCAGCTACCGGAAGGTAAGGCTGCCGCGGCTGCGGCTGCGGTGTATATATGTCCTAGAGACGCGAGTCCATCTCTGCCTTCACGCCTTCCCAGACTCTCATGGCTCCTCCTCCCGACCTGCCCATCCCATCTGGGGATGAGACGGGTCGGGGTGCAGAGCTCTGGCCTGGAGCCGGGGCACGCGAGCTCATCTCGGCTTTCCCTTGACTAGCAGTATTATGTTGGACGAATGTGTGAGCTTAGTATCCCCAGTGCAGTGTGTAGGATGGTGGTGGGTTTGCTAGAAATACTCTTCAAGTTCTCTTCTATCTCTGACGTCTCATTTCAGAAACCTGGTACCATCAAGGACAATTGCCTGCTTTTTAAAGGAGGTAACTAACTGTCAGTCTTGCTTTCAAAGAGCGACTAGAGTCCTGACTATAACAACAGCTGCGTCTTTTATTTCGACCTGCCAACTCTGTGTTTTCCACCTATGTATCTCTTTGAAACCACAAAGCAAAAACTTCTCTAGTGAACAGTTTGTATGTGTGTGTGTATGATTTGTTTTCTAGTGTGTGGAAGTATTTACACATAAATTATGTGTGACTCCAAACTATAAAACTCAGTTTAAAGGTTTGTAGACCTTAAAAAACTTTCCTTCTGGCTAACTTAAAATTGGTGAGTTCACTAGTTTGTATAAACATTGAAGAACTATGAAAGTCAGAAAACAGTGTTGCCAAAAAATTTCGTAATAACATATTCAAATAACAACAGTTATAGAAAAAGTTTACAGTAAGATATAAAGTCTGTGTCCAAAGTAAGTGATAAGTCTGAATTCATTGTGTGGTGCCTTTTTTGTTATTATTTTTGAAAATTTGGAAAATTTTTTGAAATTATATAATTTGAAATGTGGGGAATTTTAATTTTCAGTATGAAAACTACACAAAATTGTTTAATTTTTCTTAATGACAAAAGATAAGTTCACAAATGTGTAATTTTTCTGTTTTCTCTAATACATTATTGAGTTCATAGGAAAAACGTTACATCACCACAGATAATTTGACAGTTATAGTCATTAAAAGTAAAATTTATTTTAGCCTTTTGATTTCTTGCTGCATGTATTTTTGCTGTGTTCTCTTTCACTAGTTCTTGAGCCTTAACTTTATTATGTCATTGATTTTTATCAATATATATTAATTACTTCTGTTTTACAGTTTTTCTTAATTTGAGATTTTTTTTCTTTTTTTCCCCTAGGTGAATTATACTTTAATGTACTACAGGTTGTATACTACGGATGGGAACTATTAAAGTTTATAATGTCAAAAACTTTTCTTAGACCAAAGGCATCTTCCACAAAGGTATGATACACTAAAATGGCCATGTGACAACTGCCCAAAACGAGTTATAAATTTTTATATGTGTTCCCAATGACTTATTACTGCTATGAGAGTAATGGTGCCCAGTATTTGTTGTAATTAGTGATCTAAAAAGTTCAATAATAAATTGTGAAACAACTGTGTACTGAAAACACAACCTTAATTTTGAAAAAATATTTATTTACAATCCTGGTCACAAAGAAAAGGCTGAAAACTCTTGAATGAAAGAGTAATAGAAGAAAAAGAAATACATGAGCTGTAGTTGGTGTTATAGCTTAACAACAGCCCTGCTTCTTAGAAATTAGGTGGTTCAGTGTGCCAGTTCTCAACAAGGCTAGCGGGTGGGTAGGATGGGTATCAGACAGTATACTGAAAGTTAGCTGTTCTCCTAGTGGTGGATCTGATTTTTCTCTTACTCTAAGTGAATTATTTAGCTTTGCTGTTTCTCTTCCTCTTCCTCTTTTTTTTTTTTTAAAGTAAATGGAAATCCATATTTACATAAGAAATAAAACTGTAAAATGTATAAGTAACATGGAGATTGGAATCGCTAGATCAGAATTGCTATCAAGAGTTTTACTACTACTAATATTTTTATGTACTCTTAAAAATAGAGGAAAGGGGCCAAAATTGTAGTACTAGTAATAGTCTTTTTAAAGAGGAGGAAATGAATTGGGTAGCTATGACTAAAATTTTTTTTCCCAAAAGTCTTCATTTCTTTACCCACTGCTGATCATAATCCTAGATTCTGTTTATAAGAGGAATGAAGTTTGATTTCACATTCATAAAATACTTGTAAGTATTGCTTCTCCTGAGCCTACTTTCAGCTCCAACCTCTGTTTTTTGTTTTGTTTGTCTCCCAGCAAGGAGCATTGTCAAATAAATGGTTCACAACTATGGTTGAGTATTCTTCAAGGAAAATATAATCTTGTTAGCCAGACAGGGAATTACAAAAGTCAGGTACTAAGCTAGATTTTTTTAGATTTATACTGTTGGAATGTTAAGAAGAAGTCCACTTTTAAAATTCTAATTATTAAAAAAAGAACGCTTTTTAATACTCCTAAATACTTTTAGGTTAAAATTGCTTAATTTAGCATTTTTCTCTGTGTATTCTTACAAAGGATTTTAAAGAAAAGGAAATGTTGGAGGGAAATGTAGAGGGGTTAATAGTTTCTATAGACCAGAAGACCATGAAATAGAACTCACTGATTTTCCTGCTCTATTAAACCAGTACTCTTTTTCCTAAACAAATCTGACAAATCACCCTCCCTGGAAAGCCTGCCTCCCTTTCATAAACATATTAGTTGATTTATGAGCTGAAGAAAAATATAATCAAGTCATAATTACAAACTATTCATAGCATCAGTACTCTTAGACCTATGTTCACATATCTTAAAGCCGATAGGGATTATTTGAATGTATAAAATGGTTTAGTTTGTGAATGTATTAACCTGGTCAAGGCAGAAGTGTTACTTCTCTTACTGCTCTACATGGTTAAAATAATGCCTTTTTTTCTTTATTCTGTTTTACTTCTTTTTTTGATAGGTAATTTTAATATTTGTGTTTCAGGGCTACAAATGAGTTTTTAAAGTATCAGTCTAATCTTTATTCTGGGAAGATTATAATTAGTAAAAAGAATTACGTTTATATTCTATATTCATTTATATGACATCCATCGTTACCATGGTCAAGTAGATAAGTATACATTTATGCTTATTGTAAAGTAGAAAAATGACTAATACAGAGTCAATTTAATTTAAAGAGCTAATTTGTGAGATTTTTATTTTAAATATTACAAGTATAAGAAATTTTTTAATAGAGTAGTTTAGTTATATAGGGAATAGATGCAAAAAAATGTAATAGTGTTTACATGGTTTCTTTTTTTCAGATAACAAACTGGGTAGACTCATCATTTGATGATTTTTCAGAGACGACAAGCATCTCTACTATTACTGCCACATCACTAGGTGTGAATAACTCAAGTCTTAGAAGAAAAAAGGTGCCTTCCACACTAGAAAGTAGCAAATTTCCAGCTAGAAAAAGAGGAAACCTATCTTCCTCAAAGCAGATTTATGGTCTAGAAAATTCAAAAGAATATATGTCAGAAAATGAACCATGGGTGGATAAATACAAACCAGAAACGCAGGTAATAAATGGCATACAGACAAGTCTACGTAATTTAGTTTCAGGAAGGAGAGGGATGTGCATTTTCAGATATTATTCATAAAAATCTTTGTGCCTAGGGGCCTCCCTGGTGGCGCAAGTGGTTGAGAGTCCACCTGCCGATGCAGGGGATACGGGTTCGTGCCCCGGTCTGGGAGGATCCCATGTGCCGCGGAGCGGCTGGGCCCGTGAGCCGTGGCCGCTGAGCCTGCGCGTCCGGAGCCTGCGCGTCCGGAGCCTGTGCTCTGCAACGGGGGAGGCCACAACAGTGAGAGGCCGGCATACCGCAAAAAAAAAAAAAAAAAAAATCTTTGTGCCTAAATGAATTAGAAAAAAAATAATAATTTCTAGGTTTTTTATATGCCAAGGCTCAAATTTTCCCAGCAGTTATTCAGAAGGTATACCATTGGTTATTTGTCTTCGATTTCATTTAACCCCCAACATAGACTTGATCCATTTAATTTTTTGCTAAATGTAATACCCCTCCCTATTTGTTCCCGTCCCAAAATGTATTACAGGATTTTAAAATATTTTATAATTGCATATGTGCCTCAAATTTTCATATACTGGGGTCAGTTTAAGAATAGAATTTTTCCATATCAATATAAAGAATTGAATTAAGTATAATCAAAAGGACCTTTTTATTTTATTTATTTTTTTATTTTTATTTTTTATTTATTTTTTTTTTTTATTTTTATTTTTTTCGGTATGCGGGCCTCTCACTGTTGTGGCCTCTCCCGTTGCGGAGCACAGGCTCCGGACGCGCAGGCTCCGGACGCGCAGGCTCAGCGGCCATGGCTCACGGGCCCAGCCGCTCCGCAGCATATGGGATCCTCCCAGACCGGGGCACGAACCCGTATCCCCTGCATCGGCAGGCGGACTCTCAACCACTGCGCCACCAGGGAGGCCCAAAAGGACCTTTTTATTACTATATCATGTTACTTGTTTCTAGTTTTTTTCATTAAAAATGTGTAGATTGGGCTTCCCTGGTGGCGCAGTGGTTGAGAGTCCGCCTGCCGATACAGGGGATACGGGTTCGTGCCCCGGTCTGGGAGGATCCCATATGCCGCGGAGCGGCTGGGCCCGTGAGCCATGGCCGCTGAGCCTGCGCGTCCGGAGCCTGTGCTCCGCAATGGGAGAGGCCACAACAGTGAGAGGCCCGCGTACCGCAAAAAAAAAAAAAAAAAAAAAGTGTAGATTAACCTGTGCCGATGTATCAAAAATTTGTGAGTTAAAATGTTTTATTTTAAACTTGAAAATTTTAGCATGAACTTGCTGTGCATAAAAAGAAAATTGAAGAAGTTGAAACCTGGTTAAAAGCTGAAGTCTTAGAAAGGCAGCCAAAACAGGTAACTAAATAAGAAATGTGTTTAAAAATATTTGGCCTCAAATGTTTCTCTGGCTTATAGTTGGTTATAAGAAGTTAAAAACTTTCATTTTGACTTTCTCATAAGTCCAGATCACCTGCAGTAGAAAGCTGTCTGACCTTACTACTTCTTCCTCATTAAAAGACTTAAGAGACTTTGCGTTTTCCCCTTGACTTGTACCTCTTTTTCCTTCTTATATGTAAAGCATAGTAAACCATTAGGGTGCTAATATATGTAGCATATCAAATTATCTCACACTAAAGCAAGTAGGCAAATTACAAGTTAGTTTTTGTATTAAATATAGCCTAAAATAGTCATTCATCCTACGCTTATGTTTTTTCTTTCACTTCCTAATTCCATAATTACCCTTGGCTCCCAAGCTAGAATATTCTCTCTCTCTCTCTTTTTAAATTTTTTTAATTTTGAGATTCTTGAAACATAAAGAAAAAATAGAATAGTAAAAATAGAATAGTAAGTGAATATTCATGTACCTGTAAAAATACTCATCATTTTCTCCCATGAGTGTTTTAACGTAAATTATAAATGTTTGGCATTTAATTCTCTAATGTTATCTAATGCTCAGTTCATATTCACATTTTTCCAGTTGTCTTTTATATCTGGTTTGTTACAACCAGTATCTAATCAAGGACCACCCATTACATTTGATTGTTCTATCTCTTAGGGCTTTTAAAATCTACAATAGTTGCCTTCACCTTCTCTTTCCACAAGCCGCACAGCATGACCAAAAAATAAATAAACAAATAATAAAGTTAAAGTGTAACTGGCTCTTCTCTGGGTCCAAGTATACAGGCCCTTATTTACTGTAGTTAAATAAAAATAAACAAATGAGCCAGGATTGCAGCCCACCATTATATGTAGGACATCTTCCCCTGATAATTTTTCAGTTTTAACTTTTTTATCAGATTTACTGAATGAGGGAATGTTACTGGGAGCTGCATCCTCTAGTCTGTCTTTAGAGTCCTGTCCCTAGTAATATGTTTCTTAATACACATTTCTTAAAGAATCTGATATCTAAACTGAGGTTTTTCCATAAGAATATTATACTTATATAATATTGAAGTATATAATCCAAAGAGAGGTCTGTATTAAGATTGAATTTTATGAGTTCAGGTAACCCCTAAAGATACTTGTTTCAGACATTACCTCTTTAATCTAGCTGAAGTTGTTTTAATTTGGCTACTGAGTAGTCCTTGGGAGGAACATAATGCAAGAATTGAGGAATTATCAGAAGCTATGCTCAGAAGTTTAGGAAATAAGATTCTCTTATCTAAAGCTGGTTTATTCCAGCTAGCATCGTGAAATTTAGTCTGCTTATACCCGACGTTTAGTAAATATCTATAGAGGTAATTAATATTTAAAAAGAATATTCAAACATAATATTCTAGCATTCCAATGATTTTGATTTTTTATTCATGTTTATATTTGGTTTTAGGGTGGATCTATTTTATTAATAACAGGACCCCCTGGATGTGGAAAAACAACAACTATAAAAATACTATCAAAGGAGCTTGGTATTCAAGTACAAGAGTGGATTAATCCAGTTTTACCACAATTCCAAAAAGATGATTTTAAGGAGATATTTAATCCTGGTAAGGTTTGCTCTGAAGGTAGTGGAAATAGTGGGGAAAGTTTGGTTTACAGGAGGTTTGTAACAAGTCCCCCATCTACGTCTTTAAGATTTCTAAGACCCTATTGGGTATATGGGTTTGTTTGTTTGTTTAAAATTATTTATTTATTTTTGGCTGCGTTGGGTCTTCATTGCTGTGCGCGGGCTTTCTCTAGTCGCAGCAAGCAGGGGCTACTCTTCGTTGCCGTGCGCAGGCTTCTCATTGCGGTGGCTTATCTTGTTGCAGAGCATGGGCTCTTGGCACACGGGCTTCAGTAGTTGTGGCACACAGGCTCAGTAGTTGTGGCTCGTGGGCTCTAGAGCGCAGGCTCAGTAGTTGTGGCGCATGGGCTTAGTTGCTCTGTGGCATGTGGGATCTTCCTGGACCAGGGCTCAAACCCATGTCCCCTGCGTTGGCAGGTGGATTGTTAACCACTGCTCCACCAGGGAAGTCCCAGGGTATATGTTTTTGAGAGGAAGGTATATATTGCCGCTTCTACACTAGATTGGCATTTGCCCACTACCAACTGCTTCACAAAGTCAGAGTAGCAATCACATGAAACTATATGTGTGCGTTTTCTCACATACTTCCCAGGTTTAGAGAGAAGTAATTTTAGGAGAAGGAAGGGTCCCTCCAGTAAAGGAGAGTGGGATGTTTTTAAGGATTAAGTGTTTTAACTGTTTTGTTAGATAACAAGCTAATCAGTTTGCATTATTTATGTACTTTTTTCCTAGGCTCTGGCTGTGTAAATGAACTCTTTGTTTAAATGTAAATCAAGCATTAAAATATGTTAAAGTTGGCTTCCCTGGTGGTGCAGTGGTTGAGAGTCCGCCTGCTGATGCAGGGGACACTGGTTCGTGCCCCAGTCTGGGAAGATCCCACATGCCGCGGAGCGGCTAGGCCCGTGAGCCGTGGCCACTGAGCCTGCGCGTCCGGAGCCTGTGCTCTGCAACGGGAGAGGCCACAGCAGTGAGAGGCCCGCGTACCGCAAAAAAATATATATATATATGTTAAAGTAACTTACCTCCAAACAAGAGTTTAGATCAGACCTCTTAGAATCAAATCAAAGTATACGGCAAAGACGGTCTTTGGAATTCGAAAGGGGGCTTTAAAACAAACATCCAAAAATGATGATAGTACCAATTTAAAGACGTAGTATGATATAACTTCACGTATATGCTCATAAACTCCAGCACGATCATTTTTAACTTTCATATCTGTCTTACTGCTGCTTTAGGTAACTAAGCTAGGGGTATCCAAATCTCCTAGGCCATTTTGAAGTGCAAGAGGTTCTGTAGAAGGCCGATTATATTCTAATGTGGAGTATTCCTCAAAATTCTTTCTTCAGGCTCTTCTCTAATATTCTCTGTGCGTACTATATCTTTAGTATGCATACCCTTATGCTCCTAGTATCCCATACTCTTGGAATTCTTACTGCTTTCTAAAAGTAACATTACTTTTGACAATCTTGGAAGTCAAGTTTTTTTTTTTTGGCTGCACTGGGTCTTTGTTGCAGTGCACGGGTTCCTCTAGTTTTGGCATGTGGGCTCAGTAGTTGCAGCGCATGGGCTTAGTTGCCCTGTGCGGGCTTAGTTGCCCTGTGGCATGTGGGAACTTAGTTCCCCGACCAGGGATTGAACCCATGTCTGCTGCATTGCAAGGCAGATTCTTAACCACTGGACCACCAGGGAAGTCCCTAGGAAGTCTTTTTACAGTCTTCTGTATAAAATATTTCTTCCCTTATTCCCAAATTCACTAATCAGTCATTCTCTTTTTGTCATTAAAACTTATTATTTTTTTAATAGATTTATTTATTTTATTTATTTTTTATTTTTGGCTGCATTGGGTCTTTGTTGCTGCACACAGGCTTTCTCTAGTTGTGGAGAGCGGGGGCTACTCTTCGTTGTGCACGGGCTTCTCGTTGTGGTGGCTTCTCTTGTTGCAGAGCACAGGCTCTAGACGCTCGGACTTCAGTAGGTGCGGCTCGCGGGCTTAGTTGCTCTGCGGCATGTGGGATCTTCCCGGACCAGGGCTCGAACCCGTGTCCCCTGCATTGGCAGGCGGATTCTTAACCACTGCGCCACCAGGGAAGCCCAAAACTTATTATTAAATTAAATTAAAGCTTACTATTATTGAAAACAGCTCATTTATAGTCATGCACTAATTGGAAGAATCTTCAATGTGTAGGCAGAGTCATGAATATTTTTACCAATTGTATGACTTTTATACTAACAGCTGTGTTCTGAAATCAGTTAACTCCATATTACATTCATTGGTACAGAAAAGTTACTGTTGTTCATAGTGACTTTTGTCTTTTGAAATGAACATTCTGTTTTAAATTTGAACTGTTTTGCCTAATTGAAAAACAGTCTACAATATTGTGTGCTCCTTCATGTATATGTAAATGTATTCATTAACGTGTATGTATATTACATACATATGTATAATATTGATGTGTATATAATTGGTTGAAAATAAAAGTGTTAAATATGTTTCCTTTCAGAATCAAGCTTCCACGTATTTCCTTATCAGTCTCAGATAGCAGTTTTTAAAGAGTTTCTACTAAGAGCGACAAAATATAACAAACTACAAATGCTTGGAGATGATCTGAGAACTGATAAGAAGATAATTCTAGTTGAAGTAAGGACAGCTTTTGAAATTCTGCTATAACTATTGAGTAAACAATTGTAAGATATATTCTATGTGATAATGACATTTACACTCTCCATAGTATTAGTACTGGTAAAATATAACATAAAGGCTTTGTGCAATAGAAGAAACCTAAAGTTTCTTGTAGTAAACTTGGATAGAGTAGCTACAGGTTAATGAACTTTAAAAATTTAATGACCTAAGATTTGGAAAGTGATGTCTTAGTAAAAATATTATAATCTGTAGTGACCCTAAGGAATTTGCTATCAAAATCCCATTGATGTGTATTACTATTTAGGACATCAACTATTTGATGTCTCTCTTAATTTCTACAAAAGTTCTGGTTACAGTACATTGAATATATAACATTTTTCCTGTTTTGGTAAATACAAATCTGAAAATAAATTTACATGGGAATAAAACTGAGCTAATGTTTCTCCTTTGTTTTTGGTAGGATTTACCTAACCAGTTTTATCGAGATTCTCATACTTTACATGAAGTTCTGAGGTGAGTTTCAGTGAACTTTTCTAAAACTCCAGATTAAATGGCAGGTGGTTTAAATTTCAACCTTGCTTGCTATCTTTTGTTATTTTAGGAAGTATATGCAGATTGGTCGATGTCCTCTAATATTTATAATCTCTGACAGTCTCAGTGGAGGTAATAATCAAAGATTACTGTTTCCCAAAGAAATTCAGGAAGAGTGTGCTATATCAAATATTAGGTAAGAGTGAAATTTCTGCTTAAAACTTCATATACATACTGTATTTTTTAATTAATCACGTAACCACTATCTTTCTTTATAAAACTTTGACAGTTTCAACCCTGTAGCACCAACAATTATGATGAAGTTTCTTAATCGAATAGTGACAAAAGAAGCTAATAAGGTAAGTCTTTTAAGAACTGATTAATTTGAATCTTACATTGTAATTATAGAAAGCCAAACTTAAGTAGTATTACATAAGCTTGAGGAGTTAGAGACAAACTATTTCAGTTTTTAAAATTAAAAAATTTTAATTACACTCATAAAGCACGTCAGTTTAGAAAATGTAGGAAATACTAATTTTAAAAATCCTTAACCTTTTTCTACTTTTAAACTTAATTTTCTTTTTCACATTGAGGTAAATTTCCCTTTGCTTGGCTTAGTGTTCTAAATTGTATCTGTTATCAAGAAGCTGTTTTCTGGCATCTAGGTCCATTAGTCAGCAACAGTCCAGCTCTACTTTTGTCCTGTTGTCACTTTTTAAAGATTCAATATATTTTTTATTTTGATTAAAAAAATCATAAAATTTACCATCTTAACCATTTTATTCCAGCTTTATTGAGATATAACTGACATATAACATCATGTAAGTTTAAGGTGTATGACACATTGATTTGATAAACTTATGTAATGAAAAATGATTACCACCATAGGGTTATCTAACACCTCCATCATGTCATGTAATTACCATTTCTTTTTTGTGGTGAGAACATTTAAGATTTTTTTCTCTTAGCAACTTTCAAATATGTAATACAGTATTATTAGCTGTATTATGTATTAGAAATATCTTAACCATTTTTAACCATCCAGTTTAATAGTGTTAGGTATACTATCACTGTTCTGAAATAGCTGTTACTTTTTTTTTTTTTAATTTGGTTGCGCAGGGTCTTAGTTGCGGCAGGCAGCCTCCTTAGTTGTGGCATGCGAACTCTTAGTTGCGACATGCGTGTGGAATCTAGTTCCCTTACCAGGGATCGAACCCGAGCCCCCTGCATTGGGAGCACAGAGTCTTATCCACTGCGCCATCAGCAAAGTCCCTGAAATAGCTGTTACTGTTCCCCCCATAAATTTTATTTATTTATTTATTTGGCTGCTTTGGGTCTTTGTTGCTGCATGGGGGCTTTCTCTAGTTGCAGCCAGCAGGGGCTACTCTTCGTTGCGGTGCATGGACCTCTCGTTGCGGTGGCCTCTCCTGTTGCAGAGGCTCTAGAGCGCAGGCTCTGTAGCTGTGGTGCACAGGCTTAGCTGTTCCGCGGCATGTGGGATCTTCCCAAACCAGGGCTCGAACCCGTGTCCCTTGCACTGGCAGACGGATTCTTAACCAATGCGCCACCAGGGAAGCCCCACTAATACCTGAATACATAAAAATACGCCTACAAGAAAAAAATGGCTAAGAACAGAAGCCAGTACACAAAGAAATACAAATGGATAGTAAACATGAGAGGTGTTCAGCCCTACATAGTAATCAGAGAAATTCATATTTAAACCAGGTAACATTTTTCACATATCAGAGTACAAAAAATTTAAGATTTATATATACAGGGTTGCCAAAGATATGGAAAAATGAACACTCTCACCTACCATTGCTAGGAAAAATAAAACTGGTAAATGTTACAGACACTTTGAAGGGGCCTCTGCTTCTACAGAAATGTTCATGCATGTTGGCAAAGGTATACAGTTGACCCTTGAGCAACATGGGTTTGAACTGCGTGGGCCACATATATGTGCATTTCTTTCAGTAGTGAATACTGCAGTACTACTGATCCATGATTGGTTGAATCCGAGGATGCAGAACCACGGCTACAGAGGGCAAACTATAAGTTACACTTGGATTTTCGACTGGGAGGAGGGCTGGTGTCCCTAACCCCACATTATTCAAGGGTCAGCTGTATATATAGTATATATATATAGGTCTGGAATAGTAAAAAAAAAAAAGTGGAAACAATGTAAATGTCCCTTCACTGGGGGAAATATTAGTTAAATTACTGTCTACCCATAACATTTTTTTTAATTATATAGACTTAAAGGTACTAACATAGAAAGATCACAAAGACTGGTATTAATTCATAGAATAATACATATGATATGATCCCACTTATATTTAAAAAATTAACTCTGAATATACTTACAGATACTGTATATACTTACAGATACTATATTTACTTACAGATATGTGTGCACAAAAAGTGGTCTGGAAAGGCTCCTCCTAAAATGTTAACACATGTTACAAAGTTGGGATCTGTGGAGCAAAAGGATAACTTTCATAAAGAACTTTTGAAACAGCTTTGGTTAATAAAGTTAAAAATATATTGAGGGCTTCCCTGGTGGCGCAGTAGTTGAGAGTCCGCCTGCTGATGCAGGGGACACGGGTTCGTGCCCTGGTCCGGGAAGATCCCACATGCCGCGGAGCGGCTGGGCCTGTGAGCCATGGCTGCTGAGCCTGCGTGTCCAGAGGCTGTGCTCCACAACGGGAGAAGCCACAACAGTGAGAGGCCCACGTACCGCAAAAAAAAAAAAAAAAAAAAAAATATATATATATATATATATATATATATATATATATATATAGGCGATCATAGCACAGTACTATTTTTCTGTCAAGAGCTGAAATGGGATCATCTATGAACAATCACATGAATTCAGCTTAAGTTATGTTGTTAGTAAACTATTAGGAGTTTCTGAGGGGGAAGGGAGGATAAGTTTTTCTTGTCTTATACTTGATCTACCAAGGGTGTGATAGGTGATATATCGTATTCATGTATTTATGCATATGTGTGTGAGTGTGTGTGTGTGTTTATCTATATATATTTGTATATATGTATGTATATAGTGAAAGAGAACTTCAAAATATAACCTAGTCCAAGTAAAAAAGTAAAACGATATTTTATAACCTTGAAATTTTACCTTAAACTGTGATGTCATTGACACCTGTACCTTCATAAGCAGACTGTTGTTTAACAAGTAGGCTTTTTAGCATTCAAATTGGAAAGATTCTATTATACTTCCATTAAGTTTAGAAAATAGGTGATTTTGTTTGTTTTTTGCTTAGAAAATAGCTTTTTTAATTTTAATTTTTAAATTTTAGGATGGAGGAAAGATTGTTGTCCCTGATAAAACTTCTCTGGAGTTGCTCTGTCAAGGATGTTCTGGTGATATCAGAAGTGCAATAAACAGCCTCCAGTTTTCTTCTTCAACAGGTAACTAGAAAAGATACACTCTTATGGTATTATATAGGTGACTGACTTTTTCTTAATTGTTCATGAAATGAACTTAAACTAAACATTTTAACTTAAAATTGGTATATACCTATCTCCACTTACTATTTTTTTACTGAGAAAGTGTAATAAAATTATGTATGTACACATGCATACACACACCACTATGAATGTGTCACCATATATATTTATATATCTGAGACAAAAGCTGATTTATTTACGTGGTTTGCCACTTTACCCTTCAAAATTAATTTGGAATGAGACTTCCTGAGAGAAAATCCTGGCTCTGCCACTTTTCAGTGACTGAATCTTGCAAGCTACTTAATCTTTCCCTGCCTTTATTTTTTCACCTTTTATATGAGAACCTGTCTGATCGAGATGTGTGAAGAGTGAGGTAATCCTTGCAGAGTGTTTATTCCAGTGCTTGACACACATTCAGTGCTCAAATGGCCAGCTGTTAATGAATTTAATAATAGTTCATATATGATATATTTAACAAATGCATTTCCACTCGTTAATATATAAAAGGGCTCCCTAGCCATGCTATAGTAAAGAGATAGCCCCACTGATAGCAATGAGTTCATTTTTGCTCTTAATGATCATAGTGTACTGCATACAGTCTTCATCAGAAAACATTTAACAAGTGACCTACTTGATGCTTAACATTGAGGAATTGACCTTAAAAAATTAAAAGCTCTTTGGAGCTCTCAAAATCCACCTGAAATCCTAGTTTCTACCCACAAGTGTAAGCTGTTCATTTAGTTACATCTTTGTTTTTCAAAATAACTCTTCAGAAATAGACACCCTAACACAACTGAAACCAGAATTCTGCTTCTTGCTGTAGAAACATAAATGTAAATTGTGCTTAGGTTCACTATTAGAATTAGGGATGGGTCAGTTTGGGATCCTAACTACCATTTTAATGTTATTGCTCTGAGCTCAGAAATTTCAGAGGGAAGAAAATAATAGTGGGTCAGGAACTGTATTAGCAATTATATGTTTTTTCATTTAATTCCCAGACCAGCCTAATGAGATAGACAATAGTAGGATTCAAACCTAAATCCTGTGTTTTTCTAATACTCCAGGCTGGTTTTCTGAAGTCATGCATTCTGAGTTGTTTTTGTTTTGTTATAAATTTATTTATTTATTTATTTATTTCTGGCTGCGTTGGGTGTTTGTTGCTGCGCACGGGCTTTCTCTAGTTGCGGCGAGCAGGGGCTACTCTTCGTTGTGGTGTGTGGGCTTCTCATTGCGGTGGCTTCTCTTGTTGCGGAGCATGGGCTCTAGGTACCCGGGCTTCAGTAGTTGTGGCACACGGGCTCAGTTCCTCCGCAGCATATGAGGTCTTCCTGGACCAGGGATCGAACCTGTGCATTGGCAGGCAGATTCTTAACCACTGCACCACCAGGGAGTCCCTGAGTTTTAAAAAGTAGATTTCCCAGTAAAATTTGAACACCTGCATATTCATAAATTGGAGACTGCCCAAATCAGTAAAGAAGTAATATAGCATCATTGTTAAGCATGGACTGCAGAACCAGACTGTCTGGATTCAAATCACTTACTAGCTGCTGACCTTTAACCAGTTACTTAACCTCTTTATGTCTCATTTCTTTACTCTATATAATAATAGTTCTCCTCTGATAGGGTTGTTATGAGGACTAAATTAGTTAGTACATACCATGCACCAAGAATAGTACCTTGCCATTAACACCATGAGAAACCAAGATGATATGACTGTGTTAGAGTATGTCATTGTGTATGTGAAAATTTGAAATCTGTGTCATGACATACTTTTAGATGACATTTTAGTTCGTTTTAATAGTTTAGTAACTGAGAGAGGACTCTGACTCTGTATACTTCATAATTATTTATTAGAAAAACATTTAAATTAAAATACCTAGTGTAACTATATCTGAAATGTTCTCAGTTTTAATTTTCATATTTAATTTTATTTTAAATATTGTTTCTTGGGTGTATATTATTTAGGAAAGAACAATTTATGGCCAAGGAAAAAACGAATGTCTTCATTAAAATCAGATGCTGTGCTGTCAAAATCAAAAGGAAGACAAAAACCTGATAGAATATTTGAAAATCAAGAGGTCCAAGCTATTGGTGGCAAAGATGTTTCTCTTTTTCTCTTCAGAGCTTTGGGGAAAATACTATATTGTAAACGTAAGAAAACCTTATACATTTTAAAAAAATCTGTTATTATCTTACAATTGAAATAAAATACATTTTTTAAATGTCATATATTTGGTTCAGTTATAAGAAAGAGCTAGGACTAGGTCAGATACTCTTTGGCAGGGCCTAAGAAAGACAGCAGAAAAATGTATTTAGATAGAGTATTTTTGGATTATGAGTGGGATTAAACATTAAAACCAACTGTTGAAAAATCTTCGAATGAGAGGTGCTATATAATTATAAAGGTGGTGTTATTTTTAATAACTCCAGACATTTTTTTTTAATAGGAGCACCTGTAACAGAATTAGTCTCACCTCGATTGCCGTCTCATTTATCAGAGTATGAGCGGGATACATTGCTTGTTCAACCTGAGGTAAAGTCTTTAATAACACTTAGTACTATTTACAGGCTGTATACTATTAATATTAAATATGTGTCCATATAAATTTGACCACTGAATTTTTACCAAAATTATATATACTTCTCTTTATAGGAAGTAGTAGAAATGTCACACATGCCAGGAGAATTATTTAATTTATATCTTCACCAGAACTACGTAGACTTCTTCACGGAAGTGGATGATCTTGTGAGAGCCAGTGAATTTCTGAGTTTTGCAGATATCCTCAGTGGTGACTGGAATGTAAGACTATTTGACTTAAATGTTTTTGTTTATGACTATTTCCTCAGAACTGAGAAAGAAAGTTTACTTTTATTCATACCGATTTGACATTATTTTAAGTAACTTCTTAATAACTATGACAAAATTAATTTATCCAACCCAGTGAAACTTCAGCAGTGAATCTGATTTTTCTATGATAATATACACTAATTTTTTCTAAAGTTATTTTCTGATTATAAAACTAATACATAGTCAGAAAACTTGACAACCATTGAAAAGTAGACAGAAGGAAAGGAACTGTGCCTCTGTCTTTTCTTCTTTTTTTTTTTTTTTTTTGGCCACGCTGCATGGCATGCGCTCTTAGTTCCCTGACCAGGGATCGAACCCATGCTCCTTCCAGTGGAAGCGTGGAATCTTAATCACTGAACCTCCAGGGAAGTCCCCTGTGCTTCTTGCTATACTTTCTGATGTTTTTTTAATTAATTAAATTATTTATTTGCACATTTGAAATTATTCACTATAAAGTTTGTATTTTTTCTTAACAGTTTAACTCTGCTCTGACTGGTATAGTAGTTACTAGACACTTGTAGCTATTTCAATTAAATTAAAAATTCAGGGATTTCCCTGGTGGTCCAGTGGGTAAGACTCTGTGCTCCCAATACAGGGGGCCCCAGGTTCGATCCCTGGTCAGGGAACTAGATCCCACATGATGCGGCAACTAAGAAGCCCACATGTATGCCGCAACTAAGAAGCCCGCATGCTGCAACTAAAGATCCCACATGCTGCAGCTAAGACCCAGCACAGCCAAAATAAAAATTAAAAAAAAAAAAATTCAGTTCCCTGGTCACACTAGCCATATTTCCATCATTTGAACAGTTATGATACAGTTTCTGTTATATATTTAGAGTTTCATTATTCAGCGGTTGCATTTGCTTAATTTTTTTATATTGCTTCTTTTTTATTTTGAAATTTTCCAACCTGTTGACAAATAGAAAGAATACACAATACCTGAATACCTTTAACTTTTGTTCACCAGTTTTTCACATTTTTCCACATTTGCTTAATCTGTATTGAAACACTTGTTTTGGCTAAATAATTGGAAAGTAATTGTAGCATCACAACACTTAACACTTAAGCATGCATAAGGACATTGCTCTCTTAAAACCACAATAGCATTATCATACCTAAGAAAATAAACATAAATTCAGTAATATACTGTCCTTATTCCTGTTTCCCCAGTTATCTCAAAAATGTATTTAAAGTTATTTCCACCACCTCCATCCAACATCCAGTTAATATTCACTCATAGCATTTGATTATTATGTCGCAGTTGAATTTTCTGCAAAATTTTGTAGCACTATTATTTTTAGGGCTGTGGTGAGGTTGAAAAAAATGAACATACAGTAACTAAATGTGATTAGCCTTTTTGAGGGTCAGTAGTACCAATAAGTACTGTTTTATAAATCTCTTATTTTCTTTATTTCACATCTTGTCTCCTTTTCTAGATGCGCTCTTTACTCAGGGAATATAGTACGTCTATAGCTACAAGAGGTGTGATACATTCCAACAAAGCCCGAGGATTTGCTCATTGCCAAGGAGGAGGATCAAGTTTTCGACCCTTGCATAAACCCCAATGGTTTCTAATAAATAAAAAGGTAAAAAAAAGAATTGTACATTTTCAAAGAGTGAACTATTTATGGTATGTGAATTATATCTCAATAAAGTTGTTTTTTTCTTTTAATTGAAAAAGAAAAATGATCTTTCATTCTTAATGAGAAATAGTTGCTAAGGCCCACAGTTTTCTTAGAATTATGATAAAACATAAAAAGGACAGTCTTCTTAAATGCTTAGTCATTTTTTTAAGGAAAAAGCACTCAAAGATTGAAAGCACATACCTGTTTTATTGGAATCAAAGTATACAGGCCTACTTTGTTTTATAGCACTTTACTTCATTAAAGCGTTTCACAGATAATGCGTTTTTTACAAATTGAAGGTTTGTGTTAATTCTGCATCAAGCAAGTCTATCAGCACCATTTTTCCAACAGCATTTGCTCACCTCGTGTCTCTGTGTCACATTTTGATAATTCTAGCAATATTTCAAACCCTCTACCAGCAAAAAGAGTATGACTGGATGACGGCTCAGGTGATGGTTAGCATTTTTTAGCAATGAAGTATTTTTTCATTAAAGTATGTACATTGTTTTTTTAGACATAATGCTATTGCACACTTAGGAGACTATAGTCTAGTGTGAGCATAACTTTTTTTTTTTTGGCCACGCCAAATGGCATGCAGGATCTTAGTTCCCTGACCAGGGATTGAACCCGTGCCCCCCTGCAGTGGGAGCGCAGTCTTAACCACTGGACCACCAGGGAAGTCCCAAGCATAACTTTTATATGCACTGGGAAACCACAAAATTTGTGTGACTTGCTTTATTGTGATACTCACTTTATTGCAGTGGTCTGGAACTGAACCCACAATATCCCTGAGGTATGCCTGTAGTTGTAATTATATTTTCGTTTCAATTGAAAATAAATCCTGGCTTTACCTCTAACCATTTGCACAAGTTATTTCACTTAATATGCCATTATTTTCCACAGCTATAAATATGGAGGATTGAATTATTTAGAGGTCAAAAAACAGGTGGCTCACAAGTTGAATACAACCCCCACACAGATTTTTTTAAATGAATTGCCAATCTTTAAAAACTAGTATAATAGTTAAAACTCAGATAAGGATTGCTGGCTTCAGAATTTCTGCAACCTCCTGAAAAAAAATTGGAAGTAAGGCAACACTCGTCCATATTTTACATGGCAGCAGTCTGCTCAAGCCAAGTATAATCTGCCCCTTGGTGATGGGAGTGGTCAGTACCACCTCCCCCAGCTGTTCCACTGCACTGATTTCTATTAACTGCCTGACTCCTATAGCGTCTGAATTTGTGACCCCCGGACTAGGTCATCTCTAAGATGTCTTCCAGTTTTAAATTCATATGGCTACATATGAACCTATCATTCATTACCTAAGAAAATTTTCAGTGGATTTCTTGGAGAATTTCATGACTTTTAAGCAATTTATGTCCCTTATTGACTTGCTTTGTGCTTTATAGCATGTATATTAATTTTGCATTTGTTACATGTAAATGATCTAAGACTGAGCACCCGAAAGGCAGAGATCATACTTCTCTTATCATCGCTGTAACATAGTGCCTCTCTTAAGAAGAAAATACCTTCTTTCATTGAAAAACAATATTCTCAC
The DNA here is from genome assembly GCF_025265405.1 of Mesoplodon densirostris. Lineage (NCBI taxonomy): Eukaryota > Metazoa > Chordata > Mammalia > Artiodactyla > Ziphiidae > Mesoplodon > Mesoplodon densirostris. Next base: position 57,058,138 of record NC_082663.1, read on the forward strand.
ATAATTTGTGATATGTGTATGCTCATAAACAGAAGTCCTTTAATTTTTAAGTTTGTTTTTCTTCTAGCTTAAGTCTTGTTCTTATTGCTGTTATATCAAGTGTGAAATAGTTGTATAGATAAAATGCTTTGTTAGATAATGCTAGGACAGTTATAAAGGACTAATCAAGCTGCCCGGCGTGGCCAAAAAAAAAAAAAAAAGGGACTGATCAGATAAACTCTTAGAGTCTATTTGTAGCATATAAACCCACATACTTTGTGATATAATAAACTTAGTCTAGGAATAAATATCCATATTTAAATTTTTATTTTTCATTTCACCATTTTTTTCCTTCTCTGCAGTATCGGGAAAATTGCCTGGCAGCAAAAGCACTTTTTTCTGACTTCTGCTTACCAGCTTTATGCCTCCAAACTCAGCTGTTGCCATACCTTGCTTTGCTAACCATTCCAATGAGAAATCAAGGTAATAACATGGGTTTTCCTTATCCCCAAGAAGTAGTGTTTTATAACATTATGTTTTTGTGGATCAACTTATTCCTACGTACCAGTGACACTAAGTTTTTTTCCCCTTTATTGTTTGAATCAGAATTAATACATGCTTTTTGATTAAAAAAGGAAGAAATTAAATAATAAAGAAGTACATAAAGTAGAAATTGAACGTCCCCTCTAACCACGGGTAATTCCTTTTGACAGATTGGTGTAAATTCTTCTAGACTTTTTTTTTTTTTTTTTTTTTAAAAAGCAACCATTTTATTTTTTTTATTTTTTTGCTGTACGCAGGCCTCTCACTGTTGTGGCCTCTCCCGTTGCGGAGCACAGGCTCCGGACGCGCAGGCTCCGCAGCCATGGCTCATGGGCCCAGCCGCTCCGCGGCATGTGGGATCCTCCCGGACCGGGGCACGAACCCATGTCCCCTGCATCGGCAGGCGGACTCTCAACCACTGCGCCACCAGGGAAGCCCCTTCTAGACTTTTTCCTGTGCATATACAAATGTTAGATGTAAGCTTTAACTTTTTTTTGTCACTTATCATGCATAGCGCTCCATATTTTATAATTAGGACAAAGGAGCTCTAGAGGATGGGAAGTCCAAAATCAAGGTGCCAGCAGATCTAGTGTCTGGTGAGGGTCTGCTTCCTAGTTTACAGGTGGCCATCTTCTCATTGTATTCTCACACGGTAAGGAGCAGAGTGAAAGAGAGCTCTCTCTGAGTTCTCGTATATAAAGGCACTAATCCCATTCATGAGGGCTCTACCCTCATGACCTAAGCACCTCCCAAGGCTCCATCTCCTAATAACATCATTTCAGGGGTTAGGATTTCAAAATATGAATTTGGGGGTGACAGAAGCATTTAGTCTATAACAGCAGTAATGCAAAAGTATATTCAAATCTAACTCATATTTTTTCAAAATTTATAATAATTTTATTCAACCTTATTGATAGGTATTTTGGTTGATTTCAATATTACAAGCAGTATCCATTAATAGTATACTTACATTGTCTTTCCAAGTTTTGAAATTATAAATAATGCTAAAAAAAGTTAATATGCCTTTGGCAATACACACTTGCCCAGTTTACATCTACTGAGGTTTGCCTTTTTTTGAACTTTACCAATTTTTCCATCAGTTGTTTCTCTTTTTTAATGTGTGTCTTAAGGGCCACATTTCATTAACAGTCCTAGGTCACATGTCTGTGGTGCTGATCTTCAACGTAGAACAGAGAATTGGTATAATATTGAAAATATTACTAATCTACTACATAACTCATCAAACTTCTCAAGTTTTTTTTAAACTTAAAAATTTTTTTTTTTAATTATTTTTGGCTGTGTTGGGTCTTCATTGCTGCACACGGGCTTTCTCTGGTTGCGGCGAGCGGAGGCTACTCTTCGTTGCCGTGGGCAGGCTTCTCATGGCGGTGGCTTCTCGTTGCGGAGCATGGACTCTAGGTGCGTGGGCTTCAGTAGTTGTGGCACGCTGGCTCAGTAGTTGCGGCTCAGGGGCTTAGTTGCTCTGTGGCGTGTGGGATCTTCCCAGACCAGGGTTCAAACCCATGTCCCCTGCACTGGCAGGTGGATTCTTAACCACTGCACCACCAGGAAAGTCCAAAACTTCTCAAATTTTAAAGATAGGGTTTGCCTTATGAATTATCAGAAGAGAGGATTATAGAGTAAATGTCTGCCTTCATACAATGAGAGTCTCATCTTTTAAGAATATTGATACTTAAAGATTTAAAATATTCTGTATTTACAGGCAGAAGTGAGATGACTTTTGAGCAATGGGAATGATTAATCTGTGAGTCAGAATCCAGAGAGTTCCCTATCCTTGACTATTATTTTTAGATTATACTAGTTTTTATTTATTTATCGTTTCGGCTGTGCTGCATGGCTTGTGGGATCTTAGTTCGCCGACGAGGGATTCAACCCGGGCCCTCAGCAGTGAAAGTACAGAGTCCTAACCACTGGACCACCAGGGAACTCCCAGGTTATACTAGTTTTTAAACTTTATTTTGAAGTAATTTCAAACTTAGAAATTAGAAGAATGGTACAAAGAAGTTCTTGTATATCCTTCACCAGGATTCCTCAGTGTTTCATTTTTTACCATATTTGCCTTTTATTCTTTTTTCCTTTATGTATACATGTATACAAATATATGTATATTTTTCTGAACCATGTGTGAGTAAAGTGCAGACATTATGCCCATTATTTTTCAACACTTCAGCATGTACTTCCTGAAAACAAGGACATTCTCCTACATAACCACAGTATATACATCAAAATCAGGAAATTAACATTGATATATTACTGCTAATTTATAGTTTAATTATTAGACTCCATTTGTAATTTATAGACTCCATTCAAATTTTGCCAATTGTCCGAATAATGCCCTTTGTAAAATAACAACAAAAACTTGTTCTCTCTTGTCTAGAAATCCAATGCAAGATCACATGATACATTTAGTTACTTAGTTGCTATCTCTAGTCTCCTTTGATTTAGAATAGTACTGTGGTCTTTCTTCATCCATTACACTTCTGAAGCAGATTGTTATAACAGGGACTGCCCCTCAATTTGGGTTTATCTGAGGATTCCTCATGAGTGGATTCAGGATATATATTTTGGGCAGGAATACCACAGAAGTGATGCTGTGTTCTTCTCAGTGCATCACATCAGGGGAATATGATGTCTATTTAAACCATGCTGGTGAAGTTAACTTTTATTTTTTGGTAAGATAACATCTCTCAGGTTCTCCAATGTAAAGTTATTAAGTGTTTTGTGGGGAGACACTTTGAGACTATGTAAATATCCTATTTCTCATTAAAATTTCACCCACTAGTTACAGCATCTTTTGATAATTATTTCCTGAATCTGTCATGGTTGGCAAGTGATTTTCTAATGGCATTATTCCTTCTGTATTTGTGTTAATAAATTCTGCTGTAAGGTATTGCTTCGCCTTCTTCCCCATTTGTTTGTTTATATTTGTATGGACTCTGGAGCTTTTTCAGCTGTTGTTTCTATCATTATTTATTTTGGACTTAAATTGTCCAGATTTGGCCAGTGCAAGCTGCTTTAAGGTAACTCTGTGCCTTTACACTTAGAGTACTTTCTTTCTGATACAAAGTTTTCCTGGATTATTTCATACTCTCCCTACATGGACTTAGAAATCTCAGTGAGTCCTGGTTCCTTTTAGTGGATATGGACCCATCTCCCACTTTGCTAAATATATTTACTTGTTTACTTAATTCCTATGTCTATAACCTATCTCCTGACAATGCAGGCTGCTACTTCAGTCCCAGCCCTACGGCCACCAACTTACACTGGCACAGCCACTCACATTCTTTGTCCCACTCCTAGCTGTGGGACAATGAATCAGTTTGATTAGTAAGAGTCTCCTTGGACCAGAATCATCAGCATCACCTGGAAGCTTGAGAAAAATGCAGAATCTCAGGCCTCAACCAAGACCTACTGAATTGATCTGCAAGATCAATTAGCAAGATTCTCCAGGTGATTCTTATGCAGGAGATGTTTGAGGAGTTTGAGAAGTATTGGTTTGGATTACTCACATTGGAATCATCTAGAGAATCATCATATCCACTAGAAAGTTCAGATTCCAGGATCACAACTCTTAAGTTTTCCATATCAAAAAGGTGTTTTTTAGGGCCTCCCTGGTGGCGCAAGTGGTTGAGAGTCCGCCTGCCGATGCAGGGGATACGGGTTCGTGCCCCGGTCTGGGAGGATCCCATATGCCGCGGAGCGGCTGGGCCCGTGAGCCATGGCCGCTGAGCCTGTGCGTCCGGAGCCTGTGCTCCGCAACGGGGGAGGCCACAACAGTGAGAGGCCCGCATACCGCAAAAAAAAAAAAAAAAAAAAAAGGTGTTTTTTAAAAATCCTAATTGTATTGTTTAGTGGATTTTTTAAAAAGTAAGGTAGTGTTTGATTTGCAAACTTTAGAAGGTTTATAAAATTTAGTCAAAAATAGGAAGTTTTGCTTTTTTTTTTTTTTTTTTTAAGTCTTGTGGTCTGACTTTTTTTTTTTTAATTTATTTTTGGCTGTGTTGGGTCTTTGCTGCACGCAGGCTTTCTCTAGTTGTGGTGAGCAGTGGCTACTCTTCCTTGCGGTGTGCGGGCTTCTCATTGTGGTGGCTTCTCTTGTTGCGGAACATGGGCTCTAGGTGCGCGGGCTTCAGTAGTTGTGGCACGTGGGCTCAGTAGTTGTGGCTCACAGGCTCTAGAGCGCAGGTTCAGTAGTTGTGGCACATGGGCTTGGTTGCTCTGAGGCATGTGGGATCTTCCCTGACCAGGGCTCGAACCTGTGTCCCCTACATTGTCAGGCGGATTCTTAACCACTGCGCCACCAGGGAAGCCCTTGGCTTTTCTTTTTATTCATCAATTTTTATCCCATTTCTTTCACTTTACTATGTCATTTCAGACATGTTCTCCTTATGTTTCTTCTGCTCATTTCTCTCTGTCCTCTTTTCTAGTCCTCTATTAGTGTTTGTTGGAATGCTTACAGGTATCTCACGTTTCCTTCTGTTTTCTCTTTGATTGCATAATCTCTTATCAGTCTGTGTTCCAGGTTACTGATTATTTCTTCTCCCAGTTCAAATCTACTATTGAGCCCCTGCAGTGGACTTTTCATTCTGGTATTGTACCATTTGGTTATTGTCTTTTCAAGTTCAGAATTTCCATTTGGTTCTTTTTTGCAATTTCCTTCTCTTTACTGATATTCCCTATTTGATGAGTTATTGTCATTATAGCTCCCTTTACTTCTTTTTATTTTATTTTTTAAATTTATTTATTTTTGACTGTGTTTGGTCTTCGTTGCTGCACACGGGCTTTCTCTAGCTGCAGCGAGCAGGGGCTACTCTTTGTTGTGATGCGTGGGCTTCTCATTGTGGTGGCTTCTCTTGTTGTGGAGCACAGGCTCTAGGCACGTGGATTTCAGTAGTTGTGGCACGTGGGCTCAGTAGTTGTGGCTCGCAGGCTCTAGAGCACAGGCTCAGTAGTTGTGGCACAGGGGCTTAGTTGCTCCGTGGCATGTGGGATCTTCCCAGACCAGGACTCGAACCTGTGTCTTCTGCATTGGCAGATGGATTCTTAACCACTGTGCCACCAGGGAAGTCCAACACTACCTACTTTCTGTCTATGAATTTGACCACCCTAGGTACCCACTTAAGTGCAACCGTACAATATTTGTCTTTTTGTGACTGGCTTATTTCATTTAGCATGTCATCAGGGTTTATCCATGTTATAGCATGTGTCAGAATTTCCTTCCTTTTTAAGGCTGGATAATATTACATTGTATATATTTACCACATTTTATTTATCCATTCATCTGTTTTTGGACACTTAAGTTTCTCCCACTTTTTTTTTCTTTTTAACACTATTATTGGAGTATAATTGCTTTACAATGGTGTGTTAGTTTCTGCTGTATAACAAAGTGAATCAGCTATACATATACATATATGCTTCTACTTTTTGACTGTTATGAATAATGTTGTTATAAATATGGATATACAGATGTTTCTTCGAGATCTTGCTTTCAGTTCTTTTGGGTGTATACCCAGAAGTGGAATTGCTAGATCATATAGTAATTCTATTTTTAATTTTTTGAGGAGCTACCTTGCCATTTTCCACAGCAGCTACACCATTTTATATTTCTACAGCTTTCTCCGCGTCCTTGTCAAACCTTGTTGTTTTATGGGGTGTTTTGATAATAGCCATCCTAAGGGGTGTGAAATAGTATCTCATGGTTTTGGTTTGCATTTTCCTAACAATTTGTGACTTTAAGCATCTTTTCATGTGCTTTTTGGCCATTCTTCTTGGGAGAAATGTCTATTTAAAGCTTTTTAAAAATCTCTTTTAGCTCAGATTTCTTTTATCCAGGATATTGGAAGACTTCCTCTGAAGCGACACTTTGGAAGGTAAGCTGATCATTTTAATTTTCAAAGAGATGTTACTGAAATAACCACCAAATACCTTATGTATTTATTCATTATACAGTCAATAAATGTTACCTGTAAAGGCCAAGAAATACATGTTGTACCAGTGATCAGAGACCATGTGATTGCATTGTAGACCCATCTATTATATATATTACATGTAACAGCTATTTTCACCATGTCAGAATGGTATATTAGGCTAAATAGAATCATTGAATCACAGAGGCAGAGGAATCTTTAAAATCCTTGAGTTCAACAAATTTTGCATAGCTGAAAACCCCTTTTCAGCTTTCATGCCAAGAGGTGTTCTTAGCCTATATTTGGAGACTGCAATAATCAGGAACTACCTCAAAAGAGCACTGTCTTTTTTATTTCTTTATCACAGAAAATTCAGACAAGTAAAAAAATATAGGGGAGATAAATCTACATCTATACTGTTCATTCCATTGCAAAATGGCTTCTGGCCTAATATCAGTGATTAACACAGTGCTTGTAGTTCATTTCTACTTGGCTTATTTGTAAGGTCAAATTATTCACTCAGGGGCTTCCCTGGTGGCGCAGTGGTTGAGAGTCCGCCTGCCGATGCCGGGGACACAGGTTTGTGCCCCGGTCCGGGAAGATCCCACATGCCGCGGAGCAGCTAGGCCCGTGAGCCATGGCCGCTGAGCCTGCGCATCCGGAGCCTGTGCTCCGCAACGGGAGAGGCCACAACAGTGAGAGGCCCGCGTACCGCAAAAAAAAAAAAAATTATGCACTCAGGTATTCTAAAAAAGGTTAAAAAGTGCTTCCTGGTTGCAAGGATAAAAGTAAATGATAGAAATGGCATCTATTACCCCTTCTACTAGTTCTCCTATTCCTGGTCCCAAATGGAAAACTTGCTCATCTGGGCTTGTTTTTCCTCTGCCTTCATAGATTCAGTAAAGGCCTTTGTAGTGTTAATGGTTTCTTCCTTATAATGACTTAGCTATTGGGAGCCCATCTTTCCTTTTACAGAAATACAGTGATGGATGGATCTTACAGCATCATCCCACTGGGATGTGATCAGGGCTCAGACCTTTTATAAACTTCCCTTTTCTCCTCACTTCCCTCTGAATTGAAGAAGGACCAGCTGTTTTCACTGGCTCCTTTCCCCACAAGATTATGACATCAAAATCAAGGGAAGACCATTGTCTTCTATTGTCTTTTTCCTCCTAAGATGTAATTAAAAGAATGGGAGTCACTGTTTTATTACTGGTTCAGCTACTTCACCTGAATTGGGAGGCAGGATTTGTCAGTGCTACTTATTACAATGACTAGTACTGTTGTCTTTCATTTATAGTGACCATTTTAACATTAGTGACCATTTTAACATCTTTGATTTATATTGATAATATTGAATATTAATACTTAAACTTAACATTTAATATTGCTATTTAATAGCTGCATAATTTCCTATAATTGAACCTACACCTTGTTTTGTTTATTATTTTTGGCTGCGTTGGGTCTTAGTTGTGGTACATAGGATCTTTCGTTACAGCACGAGGGCTTCTCTCTAGTTGTGGCACGTGGGCTTCTCTCTAGTTGTGGCGCACAGGCTTAGTTGCCCCGTGGCATGTGGGATCTTAGTTCCCCGACCAGGGTTCAAACCCGCTTCCCCTGTATTGGAAAGCTGATTCTTAACCACTAGACCACAAGGGAAGTCCTCCTACACCTTGGTTCTGTACATTTATTTTGTTTCCAGCTTTTGTTGTCACAGCCTTCCTTGAAGCCAAATCATGCATATCAAATACTATTTATGTAGGATGAATTCCTAGAAATAAAATTGCTGGATCAATGGATATACACCTTTGCTCTATATTGCCAGATTGCTTTAAAGAATATTTTGCCAATCTTATGCCCACTTAACAGTGTTTCAGCATGTTCTTTTCTCCTCTTACCACCACTGGGTTTTATTATTTTAAAAGGTCTTTACCAATTTGAAAGAAGACAATATTATTTTAATTTCCATTTTAAAATTACAAATTAGGTTGAGCAATTTCTTTAGTAACCATTCTTCTGTAAGCTATCTGTACATGTTTTATGTCTGTTTTCCTATTCCATTTAGTTTTTTCTTTTTGTAAGAACTCTTTACTAAAGATATTAACTTGGTTGTGTTATAAGTTGTAATGATTTATTCAGTTTGTCATTTACTTTTTAGTTTTGTTTATATTGTTAAATAAACCAGACCACCTGGCTAAACAGCGCAAGGAAGGTAAATGAGAGACTACAGGAGAGGGCTTCATAATCACCACACTCATGGTGTAATTTAAAGGAATCCCCTCCTTTGATTATTATTAATGCCTGTGTTATGAATCTGGCAGATTGAAAATGGAAACCCTGACTGACAGGGAGCATGGAATGATAGACCTGGACAGTGGAGATGAAGCCCAGCTTAATGGAGGGCAACCTGCAGCGGAAGCGCTGCGTGAACGCACTCAAACAGCTGAACCTGAAACCTGGTCTCTTCCTTTGAGTCAGGATAGTGGGAGTGAACTGCCTGCCAGCCAGCCTCAGCCCTTTTCAGCCCAGAGAGACATGGAAGAAGAAGACATGATAATAGAAGACTATGAGAGTGATGAGACATAGAAAGCAGCCTGCCTGCCCATGAGATTGTTACTTGACAGATTCATATTCGTTTTATTCAGTGGTACTTGAACAGAGATAATAGACTTTTCAGGTGAATTAGTTAATTCTTCACTCTTGTAGTATTTCAGCACAGAGAACTGATTTCTGTCATGTTGAAGTAAACAGAAGATCAAACCTTCAAATAATCTCAATCTTTTTCTCTAGTATTTATTTAGTCTTGTGAGTGGTGTTGGGAGAGGCCAGTGTGTATGAAGTGTGTTTGAACATTATGCCAAATATCAGAAAATGTGAAGGAATAATTCAGAATACAGAAACTCTGTGGGTTGTAAATAAGAATTATAAAACAGTTTAGGATGCAATTAAGAGTGTAAATAAACTTTGTGCCTTATTCACAATTTCTCTCTGGTCTCTAGCTTCTTCAGATACCATTTTTATATGTTGTACAGTGGAATATTTTAGATTCTGGAAACTATTTACATAATTTATATCAAAATTAAAATGTTGAATTTGTTTTGTTTTGTTTTGTTTCTCCTGTCTTTTAATGATTCTTAACGCGCACGGTCTGCCATGTGTCACTGGGCATAGTACGCAAGTCTCCTTCATCCAGTGCCAAACTTTTTCAAAAATAGAAAGGAAGGGGATTGCAACCTTGCGAAGAAAACTTTCCGGAGGGTTTGCTCTCACCCTTAACGACCTTTCCAGAGCTCTCCTAGCTGTTGCCTTGAGGTGAGGTGCGGCTGAGTGCACCGACCCGCCCGGGCCCCAGGCGGGAGTCCGGGCCTGACAAAGCCAGGCGGGGCGAAGTTCAGCTCGGCTCGGCCCCGCCCCCGGCGCCCAATCCCGGTTTCAGAGCCGCGGGCTGCGGGCGCGCACTTCCCGGCGACTGCGCAGGTGAGCGGGGCGCCAGGGGTGGGGCCCACGTGACCGGGAAGTGGGCGGGGAGGGGCCGGTGGACCCTAGGCCGGCGGGCGGCGGGGAGGGAGCCTTCGGCGTCCCTCGGTCCTTAGAAGCGGCGCGCTCGCTGTGCGGCCAGCCACTACCTGCGCCCGAGGCCGGACGCCGGCACGGTAAGGGGTGCGGGGCCCCGGGGAGAGCGGGGGGCCTGGGAGGCCGGAGGGCCCCTCGGCCAGCCAGGTTTCATTCGGCGGACACAGGTGCCGGGCGAGACGCGCCCACCCCCGGCCGCGGGGTTATCCCGACCTGGGCACGTACGGCCCGACTTAGTTCCGGCCACTCTGGGGACAATCTCGGGAGACGAAGAGTGTATTTTCCCTTTGACGTGGAGACGCGCACCTGGGTGGGCAGAGCTGAGTACTGAGCGAGGTTGGTGGGTCGGGGGCGTAGCGCCGAGCCGCGGCCTGGGGAGGGACCCCAGACGAGGATGCTCTGTATTCCCGGGCACTCGCTCGAGGGTTCAGTTCAGAGCGCAGGGGATTTCCCATCCCCCTGGAAACCCAGAAACGTCTGAAATCGGCCCCTTTCTCGGGGCCAGCAAAACTTTAAAGCCAGCTTAGTGGTGATTCTGTTGGTGTAAAGGTGACCAACTGGATTCCTATAACACTTCGCTGGGGAGAACCATTTCTCCTCCCACCGCTTTGACTTTCGGAGATTTGTGTGCCAACTGAATGGAGTCGGGCCCCGGGGGCTGGAACAAAACAAAGACCCGCTCTGCCTCAGCGTGCTGATTCTAAGTGAACTCTCAGTGACACCCTGAGAGATGCTAGGGGTATCCAGACGTTGAAATGTGGTAAAATACAACTGACTATTATTCCCTTCCAAAATTACATGATTTGCTATTCCACAGTTCTTCAAATTTGTAATTTTGGCTTTTTATTTAAACACTGATAAGATGATAAGATGATATAATTCAAATAAGCCACATTTCACAGGTGAGCATGAATTAAATCCATTATAGTGAAGCATACTTTTGCCAGTGAGTTAAATTAAGCAACCGGTATCCTTTAAACGCCTGTGTATCAAAGATATTGAAGGATATGTAAAACTTGCTAAAGTTATTTGTTGTGCTTTTGCCTCTACTATTTTTAGGAAAATGTATTTCAAGAATTATAGTAGTACTATGCATTCCTAGAATTTAAATGTTTTTAGACAAGATAAAGCGATGAAAGACAAAAAAACCCTGCTAATTGCTATCATTATAGAAATTTTTTTCTATACTAAATTTTTTCTCCTACTTTGCATTGGGCACCATCCTGGGACTCACAGTTAATTCTCTAAAATTGGAGTAGCCCATTAGAAGACCCTAGAATTTAGACCTCTTCTCCATCTCCACCCAGTACCCAGGTGATTGTATTTAGTCTGTGGTAGTAAATACCCTTCTGTGGGTAGACTGCCTACTTGATATCTTTACCTGGACTTCTAACAGGTATCTCAGACTCTCTTCAGGCTCCTTCTCCCAGGACTAAGCTGGAGGGTTGGAGAAATGTTGGGATTGGCTTTAAAATAATCTGTTGACAAAAGGAATAAGGTAGAGGGTATAGACGAAACAAGATTAGTCATAAATTGATAATTATTGAAAGTGGTTGATGGGCACATAAGGGCTCATAATACTGTTCTTTCCACTTTTTATTGTGTTTGGAAATTTCTAAAATAAAAATTTTTAATTCCCTGAACATAGAGTTTAACCTCTTCTTGCTATCTTCGTTGCTACCACCATGGTCCATTGGATTACAGTTGGACAACACAGGTTTGAACTGCAGGGGTCCACTTATATGCGGTTTTTTTTTTTTCAATAAATATGTACTACAGTGCTGCGTGGTCTGCAATTGGTTGAATCCGTGGATTCGGGACCACAACTACATATTACCGACTATAAAGTTACACTTGGGTTTTTGACTGCGAAGAGAGTTGGTGCCCCTAACCCCTATGTTGGTCAAGGGTCAACTGTATTTCAGTGGCCTCCTAGCCAGTCTCCCTCCTTTCACCCTTTTCTCCTGGAATGTACTCTTAACAGAGCACCCAGAGTGATCCAGTTAAAATAAGTCATATCATGTCAGACCTCTACTGAAAATTTTCCAATGGCTTCTCACTCCCAATAGAAGCCTTAAATCTTTCTAATGATTTTTATTTATTTACTTTTAAATTTTATTTTATTTATTTGTTTATTTTTGGCTGCACTGGGTCTTCATTGCTGCGTGCGGGCTTTCTCTAGTTGTGGCGAGCAGGAGCTACTCTTCACTGTGGTGCTCGGGCTTCTCATTGTGGTGTCTTCCCTTGTTGCGGAGCATGGGCTCTAGGTGTGTGGGCTTCAGTAGTTGTGGCACGTAGGCTCAGGAGTTGTGGCTCGCAGGCTCTAGAGCACAGGCTCAGTAGTTGTGGCACAGGGGCTTAGTTGCTCCGCGGCATGTGGGATCCTCTCGGACCAGGGCTCAAACCCACGTGCCCTGCATTGGCAGGCGGATTCTTAACCACTGCGCCACCAGGGAAGCCCCTCTAATGATTTTTAAGCCTTAACGATTCAGATGTCCTCAATTCTACTACTCACCCTGCGGCTGCCTCCATTCCTGAACAGTTCTCGGACATGCCAGGCACTCCCACTTTAAGGCTCTTACACTAGCTGTTCCATCTGTGTGGAACACTTACCCCTTATACCTGCCTGGCTTCCTCCCTCATCTCCTTCATATCTATATTCAGATGTCATGTTCTCTCTGAAGACTTCCCTCGTCACTCTGTTTAAAATTATAACACCCTGTCCACACTGCACTTCTTACCCTCTTTCTTAACTTTGTTCCTTGGCATCCGATATATTTCACTTGCTTTATCTATCATTTGTCACCACCGCCCCCCCCACTGGAATTTAAGCTCCATGAAGGCAAGGATTTCCATTGGCTTTGTTCACTGATACATCTTCAGCAAGCCTGATGCATGGCAGGCACTCGGTAAATACTTGTTGAGTGATCTCCATTTTACAAAGTAAAACAAAACAAAGCCTTAGGAATTTCTAAATTGTTCAACACTGTAAAGGTGGGATTACCAGCTTTAATTCTGAGACGTTTACAGTGCCAAGTACAATGCCATGTGTCCAGCGAGTATTCAGTAAATACTCATGAGCAATTTGAGGGAGAAAATCATTGTGCCTTAAACCTAGTAGTTATATTAGCAAATAGTTTCCTTTTTACATACATGTCCAGGTCATTGATTTCATGAAGGAAATCAACAGGTTTGATAAAAAGTGCTTTTCCTATGCTTTATTTTTCAGGTGGATTGAATACCCTGTAAGATACTTTTTGAGTCTTTCCATGGCAACAGCAAGTCACCTTTAAATAATTGGTCTGGAGAGAGTGATGTCCATGGCCATTGCTGCGGCTCTGTGCTGTACTTTCGGGGAATCTTAGCCTTTGGTGATTTTATTTTTCTGAGAATTCAATTTTTTATATCTAGTATCAAGTGTTATACTATTAGAGTGGAAGAAGCAACTCCCGTAACCTGACTTCCCGAGTTAGAAAAGAAAGGGACTCTCCACTCCCTGTGTTTATCAGACTGCTTCTCCTGGGCCATTCCAAAGCAGACTTGAGTTAATGAAAGTGAAGAGTATTTGCTGACCCATCACATTTTGGTATGTTCAGACTCTTAAATATGTTGATTTAGATATTTGAGGAAAGGACTCTACTTGAAATGTGTTAGCATCCTGTATTATTAAAATTTAGTCTCATTTTTGGTTTTTTGCATTTTGTTGTTTATAGGGCTCATAGGTAAATTCAACTTATGTTTTAATCAAGAGCTAAGATTTAAAATTTTGATTGCCCTTAAAATCTCATAGAATGATTAGTAGATCCCTGGCTAACATAATTGTTACACGTTTAAAGTGTACATAATTTATGTTGTCATTTTTATATATCATAATAATTAGATATGATCATGTTGGTTTCCTGAATATGATCATTTGCTACTAAGTGAATAAAACCAGCATCATTGAAAGGATAAATAACTAAGCATAAGTGATAACTTTAATCTTGGCCCCAGGTGTGAGCATCACAAATGTTGTCAAATGACGGAAGATCCAGGAATCGGGACAGGCACTACGATGAGGTCCCAAGAGATTCAAACTATCAAGATGGCACTGTAAGAACCTTCCAGACTCTTCACGACAGTGAGCTGGCTGTGAGCGCTGATCCGTTGCCACCACCCCCTCTCCCATTACAGCCACCATTCGGCCCAGAATTCTACTCAAGTGACACAGAGGAACCGGCCGTAGCGCCAGATCTCAAGCCTGTAAGGCGCTTTGTCCCTGAGTCCTGGAAGAACTTCTTCAGAGGGAAGAAAAAGGACCCAGAGTGGGATAAGCCGGTGTCAGACATCAGATACATCTCCGATGGAGTGGAGTGTTCACCTCCAGCCTCTCCCGCGAGACCAAACCACTGTTCACCCTCCAACTCCTTCGAAGATCCTCAGGGCGGGTCAGAAGGCAACGGTCGTTCCCGGAAAGAGGCCGAGGCAATGTTTCCCCACGATCCCTACGGATCCCTAGGCCGACGCACACACACAGCCCGAACCTACAGTGAGAAGGTGGAGGAGTATCACCTGAGGTATTCCTACATGAAGTCATGGGCAGGCCTGCTGCGGATTCTGGGTGTGGTGGAGCTGCTTCTGGGGGCCGGCGTCTTCGCTTGTGTCACAGCGTACATTCACAAGGACAGCGAGTGGTATAACCTGTTCGGATATTCACCCTATGGCATGGGAGGCGTTGGTGGCCTGGGCAGTATGTATGGGGGCTATTACTATAGTGGCCCCAAAACCCCTTTTGTGCTTGTGGTTGCTGGATTGGCTTGGATCACCACCATTATTATTCTGGTGCTTGGCATGTCCATGTATTATCGGACCATTCTTTTGGACTCAAATTGGTGGCCCCTAACTGAATTTGGAATTAACGTCTCCTTGTTTATCTTGTACATGGCCGCAGCCATAGTCTATGTGAATGATACCAACCGAGGTGGACTCTGCTACTATCCATTATTTAACACGCCAGTGAATGCAGCGTTCTGCCGGGTGGAAGGAGGACAGATAGCAGCGATGATCTTCCTCTTTGTCACCATGATTGTTTATCTCATTGGAGCTTTGGTTTGCCTAAAGTTATGGAGGCACGAGGCGGCTCGGAGACATAGGGAATTCCTGGAGCAACAGGAGGTAAGGGATTTCATGATCTTTGTTCTTTCTTTCTGTTTACTTCCTCCTTAAATATGTATAGTTCTCAAAACAAAGCTGTTGTTGTTTTTAAGGGTCTGAAGTTCAAAAGGCCCCACTCAGCATCTGACATGCTCTGACCAGGATAACCCACTCTGGTGTGTCATTTGTAGAATGTTGCAGGTAGACCCCAGATGTGTAATACCGTATATAGTTTGTCGGTTGCAGTATTGTCTGTCCGATACTTAAGGGGAAAACAATTTCTACAAAGAAGAAATGATGATAATACCTGCGTAAGATTATATAAAAGCCCTATTAAAAATATTTTTTTTGGAATGGTGGCAAAAATGTTAGGAGTATGTTCTGCTAACTTCATTATTCCCTGAAATAAGTTGATGTTTGGCTTTCTTCTTCTAAGGAGGAGTGTGTAGTCGAATTTCCTGTACCTCTGAAAATGTCAGTATTACCTTAAATATTTTCTTAATTTTAAGTCAACTATACCATGCATTTTTTTCCCCACTTTCCAAAGACTTCCTAGGTACAATGGCATATGGTGTATATTGGGCAAAACTATAGCTAAAAATAAAATCCTTCCTTATATACTCAATAACCTACGTATTTACTCACTGACCTATGTATTTTTTTTAATCTTATTCATAACAACAGCAAAAAACTTGACTAACTTTATAATAGGTACCTTATGTGTTCTACACAGAACCTCATACTCTAGTGTCATAAAATGTATTTATCTTACTAGAATTTGACATAGATTCAAGTTGTTTCTAAAAATTTATCTCAGCACTGTAAGCATTTTTTTTTAATTAATTTATTTATTTTTGGTTGCATTGGGTCTTCGTTGCTGCACACAGGCTTTCTCTAGTTGAGTTGAGCGGGGGCTACCCTTCGTTGCGGTATGTGCGTGGGCTTCTCATTGCGGTGGCTTCCCTTGTTGTGGAGCGTGGGCTCAGTAGTTGTGGCGTGTGAGCTCAGTAGTTGTGACTCGCGGGCTCTAGAGCGCAGGCTCAGTAGTTGTGGTGCACGGGCTTAGTTGCTCCACGGCATGTGGGATCTTCCTGGACCAGGGCTCAAAGCCATGTCCTCTGCATTGGCAGGCAGATTCTTAACCACTGCACCACCTATTTTTTTAATTTACATCTGTGTATACAAAGTAAGGAACTTTAAATTCTAATCAGTGTGAAATCCAGATAGTGAAGCACACATTTCCTTATAATTTTATGTAAGTTTAATAACAACGGAGTTCTTATCATTTCAAATTCTACATGAATATGACTGTTATCAACAGTACTTTTATTTCTTTTCCTTTTCTCAACAAAAATTTGTTTTTATAAGACTTCACATAGCGGTTAATTAAACTTGAGTCACCTATGATTCCTATTTGTGTGTTGCTGTAACTTCCTAAATGTTAAAAGACATAATGGCATATAGCTTTTTTCTGTTAATTTTATAATTTAACCATCCCAAACTCTTTAATCATGCAAGGTAATAGGAACCAAGAATAAATAAAATCTCTAGGTAATTCAAAGCAACTCACATAAGAGTCACCACCGTCTCCATATTTCCAACTCTGCTCTCTGCTCCTGATTGACAGGGAATCACAGTTATCCCTCCTCCTCTGGTTCTCCACTGGCCCATCAAAATGTGGCCAAAAGAGTAGGAGGATCATCTGTACAGTAGAGAATCAACATCTGTAAAGTTGAGATTGGGCTGTAGATGCAAATGGACAAAAATATTTGCAAAGTAGCTTCACACACCTCTGAAAAGTCATTTTAACTCTTTTTGTTCCAGGTAAGTGAGCCATCATTGCCATTGAAAAGGAAAATGGTAAGAATAAAGCTCCCGTTATATTTTATCTCTAGATTTGTTAAATAATTTTCTCTCTTATCTGTTTATCTATAGAGTAGACCATCTGTCTGTAAAAGTGTATCTATTGCATTAAGTTCATAATACGACTTTCAGCTTTCTTTCTTTTTTTTTTTTTTTTTCCTTTTAAAAATTTTATTTATTTACGTTTTGGCTGTGTTGGGTCTTCTTTGCTTGTGTGGGCTTTCTCTAGTTGCGGCGAGTGGGGGCTACTCTTTGTGGCGGTACGCGGGCTTCTCATTGCGGTGGCTTCTCTTGTTGTGCAGCACGGGCTCTAGGCACACCGGCTTCAGTAGTTGTGGTGCGTGGGCTCAGTAGTTCTGGCTCGTGGGGTCTAGAGTGCAGGCTCAGTAGCTGTGGCCTACAGGCTTAGTTGCTCCACAGCATGTGGGATCTTCCCGGCCCAGGGATCGAACCCGTGTCCCCTGCATTGGTAGGTGGATTCTTAACCACTGCACCGCCAGGGAAGTCCCTCAGCTTTTTTCTAATACTAAGAGGACCAAATCAGACAAGGCTATTTGTAGCATCTTTTAGTTTTGTTAGATGAAGCTTCTACAAGTGAACCTAGTTGGTTCTCCTTACATATTTAAATTTAATTTTTAAAATATTTTTATTATTTATTTATTTATTTTTGGCTGCGTTGGGTCTTCGTTGCTGCACAGGGCTTTCTCTAGTTGCGGCGAGCGGGGGCTACTCTTTTTTTTTTTTTTTCTTGCGGTACGCGGGCCTCTCACTGTTGTGGCCTCTCCCGTTGCAGGACGCGCAGGCTCAGTGGCCATGGCTCACGGGCCTAGCCGCTCCGTGGCATGTGGGATCTTCCCGGACCAGGGCACGAACCCATGTCCCCTGCATCGGCAGGCGGACTCTCAACCACTGTGCCACCAGGGAAGCCCCAGCCCATTTTTAATTTGAAAACCTTAGTAATTATATCCATAGCATTACTTACCCCATGGCTTAATTACTTTCTCTTGCTTCATGGTAAAGCGTTTCTCATATGTGCTGACAAGGCTAGTTTTTGCTAGATGCAAAGAAAGGTCATGAAATCTGGGGCCGTGTGTTTGTAATCAGGAGTACTGTTTGAAAGTGGTGTGTCCCAGGGCTGGAGCCCATCTACCTCCTTCCCATCAAAGACCAAAGAGATTTTAATTTTTTGAGTCATATCTAGTTCTAGATATTTTTTCCCCAGTAGGGTTTTCTGCACTGATGATCAGTGAGGTTCACCCAAAAAGAGTGAAGAAAATTTTAAGATCATAAAAACAGAAGAAAAAAAAAAAGAAAAGTAAAGCAGGTGAAATAGTCTGTGTGGAAATATTCTGACTTCTTAGAACTCCCTTTTTATATTAAAAGGTGAATCTTAGAATTAGAGATGGGCAAGTAAGGAAAATGAATAGTTTCTGCTTGAAAAAACTTTACCTGAGGGGGGAGAAAACTCATATGGATTCTCCTCCCCAACGTAGTCACCTGGGTAGAATTCGTGATTTTGACCAGGAAAACCGAGCCTGACACCTGGGGCTACTGACTAGGGAGTCAGTGTGCTCCCTGGCCACTCCTCAGGCAGCCTTGGGAGAAACAGATGGTTAAATACTTAGAAGATAAAAAGGGATGCCATGAAATGGAAATCCACTTATTTAAGCCAAAACAGTTTCCCCTAATTTTAATACCATGATGGATTTTCAAGGTTAAACATAAAAGAATTCATTAGGATGAAGAAATGGCATCCCGACCAGCGAGGAACAAAGTGGGATAGATACTGACCTCAGAATATGTTTCCTAAAATACTCTTGTTTGATCTCCGTTCCTCTGGATTTTCTGCTCCCCACTCACGTTCTTGCTGTCTGGGGCCGATGGCTGGGCGTCCTTTCTGGCCGAGGGGACCTGGTTCCCCTTCCACCCAGCGCCTCGGGTGCAAGCTTCCCGTCTTGGTAGCCCTACCCCAGGGCAAGTCAGCAGCCTCCACGTCTAATCCGATTAATCCACTAATCTGTGGGCTGCTGCTGTTTGGTGAGTTAACAGCTGGTAGTTTCTAGAATGAGCTAATGTTAAACCAGACCTCAAAGGCAGCCTCAGAGATAGAGAAATCAGGAAACAAAGGATTTTAAAAGCTGCCTGACAAGGTAAAGAGCAAGGTTTTTTAAAATCTCATTTTATATTTTGTTTTAAATGGAGTCAGGTCCCTCCCGAGCACCTCTCGGTTAGCTCAGCGAGTTTAATTCAGCAAGCTTGGACTGAAGCCCCAAGGGGTGAGTGGAGGGAGCTTTCTTCTGTGTCATGGGATCAACATACTCAAGCAGGATGGCTTTGCCCGCCCCCCTCCCCATCACAAACTCATTTCTAGCTTTAGGATTGAGCGGTATACATTTAAGTAAACCTGTTTCCTCGTGTTGCTCACTTAAAGAATCAATGAGCCAAAAAAGTGCTGGCTTGTTTGGTTGGGTGGTTGGGTTTTGGTTTTTAGGTGGTTTTTTTTTTGGACGAGCCATGCAGCTTATAGGACCCAGGCCCTCGGCCGTAAGAGCGAGAAGCTGTAACCGCTGGACTGCCAGGGAATTCCCGGAAAAGTGCTGGGTTTTCATTGTGGCTTTTCCACTCAGAGCCTTGAGACCTTGGAGAATTTACTGAACCTCTCTGAACCTTGCTCCTTTATGTGTAACATGGAAACCCCTCTCCTGGCATCCACCAGCCTCACAATTTGGTTGGTGTTCTGGGCGCTGCCCAGTGGGGCCCCCAAGCACTCTTTTCCCAACCCCAAAGCTGCACATCCACCTCGCCCTGCCTGTTCTGGAGTGGGCTCCCCTGGGTCTTCCACTTCCGCGTCCCTCCTGTTGGCTATTTTAGCTCTTTTTAAAAAAAACATAAATTTATTTATTTTTATTTTTGGCTGCATTGGGTCTTCATTGCTATGTGCCGGCTTTCTCTAGTTGCAGTGAGCGGGGGCTATTCTTTTTGGTGCGTAGGCTTCTCATTGCGGTGGCTTCTCTTGTTGCGGAGCACAGGCTCTAGACACGCGGACTTCAGTAGTTGTGGCACGCGGGCTCAGTAATTGTGTCACGTGGGCTCTAGAGCGCAGGCTCAGTAGTTGTGGCACATGGGCCCAGTTGCTCCGCACATGTGGAACTTCCCGGACCAGGGCTCAAACCCGTGTCCCCTGCATTGACAGGTAGATTCTTATTAACCACTGCACCACCAGGGAAGCCCTATTTTAGCTCTTAAGGTCTGTCCCCATGCTTCCTCCTTGGGCATTTCTGTCTCATGTTCTTTCGCCCTCTTTGAATGGATCCTTTTCCTACAGAGACCTCTAGGAGCTCTCCAGTGGAGAAGCCAGCTGACTTAAACCACTATCTCCAGCGTTCTCGTAGACCTCTTCAAGGAACCGCAGGTTAAGAACACCTGGGAAAGTAAAGCCATCCACCGCCCTTCCCTTGGTTTTACTTGCTGTCCTTTTCAGATGATGAAGCAACGTGACTCGTCCCCCATTCTGACCTACTCAGTGGCTACTTGTAATTGATTCATCTGAAGTTGCTGGTGTCATTTTTTTCTTTTTCCATTTAAGTCGACTTGTTCCATTTTTATCGATGAATTTCTTATTTTGAACTACATTTTCTGTTCTTTTACAGTTAGTTGGGGTATAAATCTTAAAAGTACTTAAGACACATTTACCATTTCATCATCCACCTTTGATGATCCCACGACTGGGATTGGAGGGTGTTTTATCTATTATATACTCTCTTAGCTCACTATTTCCCTTAACTGTTAAAAAAGTGTTCCGAACAACTCTGTGACTATAAAACACGTAATTCTGAGGGGAAATTGTTGATTGCTGTCTCTACTCTTCTTCCTCCTGCTCCCGCCCCCCAGTTTTCTTCTAAGAATAAAGTTGGGATTTTTGTTTTTTCTTCTGCCTTCATTTATAAATAAATCCTCTTTTTCTCTCTAACTGTAGTGTGACATGGCCACCGGTTGTGACAGACAGAGAGACCAAGAAGTTAATTTTAAAGAACTGAGAGCAAAAAAAATGAAACCTGAGCTACTGAGTGGACATATCCCCCCTGGCCACATCCCGAAACCGATCGTGATGCCAGACTATGTGGCGTGAGTATCTACCTAAGTCCTCCTTCAAGGTAAAAATAGAGGTTCCATTTGGGTTTTCTCTTTTCTGTTTGTCTACAAGTTAATACTCTGCTTAAAGTCAATTATATTTGAACAGTTGTTTGTTTCCTGAGAGGTAGTATATTGAATTGAAGATACAGTATGGTCGTTGAGGAATAAGCTAATAAGCTGATTTCCTATTCCTATTGTTTTAGTGAAAAAGTTATCACTTCAGTTTATTTTTTTCTTCCAGTTTTATTGAGATATAATTGACCTATAGCACTGTATAAGTTTGAAGTGTACAGCATAATGATTTGACTTACATGCATCCTGAAATGATTATCACAGTAGGTTTAGTGACCATCCATCATCTCATATAGATACAAAATTAAAGAAATAGAAAAAAATTTTTTCCTTGTGATGAGAAATCTTAGGATTTACTCTCTTAACTTTCATATGTAACATACGGCAGTGTTAATTATATTTATCATGTTGTACATTACAGCGCTAATACTTATTTATCTTATAACTGGAAGTTTATAGATTTTGACTACCTTCATCCAATTCCCTCTCCCCCTACTTCCTCCCCCCGCCTCTGGTAACCACAAATCTGATCTCTTTTTCTATGAGTTTGTCTGTTTGTTTTTGAAGTATAATTGACCTACAGCACTGTTAGTTCCTGGTGCACAACATAGTGAAATGTATATTTCTGTACATTTCAAAATCATCCCCAGGATAACTCTGGTTATTATCTGTCACCGTACAAAGATATTACATAGTTATTGACTATATTCCCCATACTGTACATGTTGTACCTGTGACTCAGTTATTTTGCGTCTGAAAGTTTTTACCTCTTAATCTCCCTCACCTATTGCTTCACTTCCCCCACCCCCCTCCCCTCTGGCAACCACCTGTTTGTTCTCTGTACCTATGAGTCTGTTTCTGTGTGGTTATGTTTGTTCAGTTGTTTTGTTTTCTAGATTCCACATGTAAGTGAAATCATACAGTATTTGTCTTTCTCTGTTTGACTTATTTCAGCAAGCATGATACCCTCTAGGTCCATCCGTGTTGTTGCAAATGGCAAGATTTCATTCCTTTTTTTTTTTTTTAACTTTTTATTTTGTATTGGAATATAGCCGATTAACAATGTTGTGATAGTTTCAGGTGCACAGCAAAGGGACTCAGCCATACATATGCATGTATCCAAACATTCTGTGTCTTTTGATTGGAGCATTTAGTCCATTTACATTTGAAATAATTATTCATAGGTGTGTACATACTGCCATTTTGTTAATTGTTTGGGAGTTGTTTTTATGGTTCTTTTTTGTTCCTTTCTTCTTCTTTTGCTCTCTTCCCTTATGATTTGATGACTATCATTAGTGTTATGTTTGGATTTCTTGCTCTTTTTTGTGTGTGTATCTATTATGGATTTCTTTTTAATATTTATTTATTTATTTGGCCATACCAGGTCTTAGTTGCAGCATGTGGTATCTTCATTGTGGCATGTGGGATCTTTAGTTGCCACATGTGAACTCTTAGTTGTGGCATGCATGTGGGATCTAGTTCCATGACCAGAGATTGAACCTGGGCCTCCTGCATTGGGAGTGTGGAGTCTTAGCCACTGGACCACCAGGGAAGTCCCCTCTATTATAGATTTTTGGTTTGGGTTACCATGAGGTTTATATATAGCAAACTGTATATATATATGTATCTATCTGTGATTATTTTAAGTTGCTGATCTCTTAAGTTTGAACGCATTTTAACAACCCTATATTTTTGCTCTCCATCCCCAGCGTTTACTGTTTTTGACATCAAATTTTACATCTTTTTGTTTTGTGTCTCCCTTAACTACTTATTGGGGATATAGATGACATTATGACTTTTGTCTTTTAACCTTCCTACTAGCTTTATAACAGGGCTGATTTACTACCTTTACTGTATATTTGCCTTTGCCAATAAGAGTGTTCCTTTTGCAATTTTCAGATTTCTAGCTGTGGCCTTTTCTTTTCTACTTAGAGAAATTCCTTTAACATTTCTTATAAAGCTGGTTTGGTGATACTGACTCTTTTATCTTTTGCTTGTCTTTAAAACTTTTGATCTCTTCAACAAATCTAAACAAAAGCCTTGCCAGGTAGAGCAGCGGTCCCCAACCCCAGGGCTGTAGACCGGTACCAGTCCCTGTTAGGAACCAGGCCGCACAGCAGGAGGTGAGGGGTAGGCAAGCGAGCAAAGCTTCATCTGCGGCTCCCCATCACTCCCCATCACTCACATTACCACCTGACCCATCCCACACCCCTACCCTGTCCATGGAAAAACTGTCTTCCATGAAACTGGTCCCTAGTGCCAAAAAGGGTGGGGACCACTGAGGTAGAGTATTCTTGGTTGTAGGTGTTTCCTTATCATCACTTTAAATATATTATGTCACTTCTTTCTGGCCTGCAGAGTTTCTACTAAAAAGTCATGTGATGGCTTTATGCCAGTTCCCTTGTAGTAAATTGTTGCTTTTCCCTTGCTGCCCAGGTTAGGGAAGTTTTCAGCTATTATGTCTCCAAATATGTTCTCTGCCCCTTTCTCTCTCTATTCGCTTTCTGGGACCCCTATAATGTGAATGTTAGTATGCAGGATGTTGTCCCAGAGGTCTCTTAAACTGTTCTCATTTTTTTTTTTCTTTTCTTTTTTCTGTTCAGCTTGAGTCATTTCCACTGCTCTGTCTTCCAGTTAGCTGATCCGTTGCTCTGTATGATCTAATCTACTGTTGATTCCTTTTAGTATATTTTTCATTTTAGTTACTGTATTCTTCAGCTGTGCTTAGTATGTCTTTTTATTTTTTCACTCTTTGTTTAAAACTTCTAACTTCTCACTCTGTTCATCCATTCTTCTCCCAAGTTCTTTGAACATCTTTACCAGTATTATTGGGTAGTTTGCCTGTTTCCACTTTACTTGGTTTTTCTGGAGTTTTATCGTGTTGCTTCATTTGGAACATAACTGCCTGTAGCCTAATTTTGCCTAATTTGCTGTTTTCTTTCTGTGTATTTGGTAGGTTGGTTTTATTTCTTGACCTTGGAGAAGTGGCTTTTTGTAGAAGACGTCCTGTGTGTCCCAGCAGTGCACTCCCTTCTGGTCACCAGGGCTATATGCTCTAAGGGTGTCCCCTATGTGGGCTGCGTGGGTCCTTCTGTTGTGGCAGGCTGACTACTGTGGGTGGTCTGATAGGCATGGCCAGCCCCCAGTCCTGTTGGTTGCCAGGCCCTGCCTTGTGTGGAGGCTACCGGCCACTAGTGGGTGGAGCTGGGTCATAAGCTTGCTGTCTGTGGAGTCCTGAGGGGTCCCAGGGCTAGTGCTGGTCCATGGATGGGCAGAGCTGGTTTCCAGGGTTGGTGGTTGTAGGCCTGGGGGTCCCATATCTAGGGTCAGCCTGCTTGAGTGAGACCGGTTCCTGACATGGCTGGCCGTGTGGGGTCCAGGTGTCTCAAAGCTGGTGTCAGATCCCAGGGCAGCTGGCTTAGGGACCGAGAGTGTCTCAGCGCTGATGCTGGCCTTCTGGTGGGTGTGCTGGCGTCTGGGGGTGCCATGACTTCAGCCTGCTGGTAGACAGGGCTGGGACCCAGGGGATCCTGGGGCTAGTACCAGCCCGCTGGTCGATGGGGCCAGGGCCTGGGGTCCTGGAGCTAGTGCTGGCCCACTGGTGGGCAGAGCTGGGTCCTGGGGTCTCTGGCTGCAGGGCCCAGGCGTCCCAGAGCTGGTGTTGGTCCTCTGGTGGATGGGATCCTGGCCCCATCCACCAGGGGGATCAGGGGATCTTAAGACAGCTGGCCTGTTGGTGGGTGGCACTGTGTCCCCACCTGGCTATCTGCTTGGCCTGAGGCATCCCAGTACTGGTGCTGACAGGCTGGTGGGCAGGGCCCAGTCCCTTTGCCAGCAAGCTAGAGGGAGGATTACAGGATGGCGCCTGCCAGCACCAGTGTCCTCGTGGTAGAATGAGCTCCCCAGCATAGCTGCTGTCAGTGTCTGTGTCCCCAGGGTGAGCTCCAGTGGCCTCCTGCCTCTGCGGGAGGCTCTCCAGGATCAGCAGGTGGGTCTGACCCAGGCTCCTTTCAGATCACTGCTTCTGCTTTGGGTCCTGGAGCGTGTGAGATTTTGTGCGTGCCCTGTAAGGGTGGAGTCTCTATTTCCCACAGCCCTCAGAGTCCCGAAAGTCAGCCCTGATGACCTTCAAAACCAGACATTCTCGGGGCTTGTCTTCCCAGTGCTGGGGAGCCCAATGTGGGGCTTAGACACCTCACTCACTGGGGAGACTCTCTGCACTTGCAATTATCCTCCCATTTGTGGGTCACCCACCCAAGGGTATGGGTGTTGACTATACTGTACCATGTCTCTACCCTCCTATCCATCTGGTGGTGCCTACTTTATATCTTTAATTGTAGAAGATACCTTCTACTAGTCGTCCAGTCTTTCTCATCAGTAGTTGCTCTGTAGATATATGTAACTTAGGCATGCCTGTGGGAGGAGGTGAGCTCAGGGTCTTCCTCCTCCGCCATCTTGGCCACACCTCCACTTTGGTTTATTTTTTTTCCTCAGGAAATACCCTATGATTCAGACGGATGATGAACGAGAACGCTATAAAGCTGTGTTCCAGGACCAGTTTTCAGAGTACAAAGAGCTCTCTGCAGAAGTTCAAGCCATCTTGAAGAAGTTTGATGAGCTGGATGCAGTGATGAGCAGATTGCCTCATCGTTCAGAAAACCAGCAGGTGAGTGCCTGCAAGCGGAAGGATGAACTCTGACCTCGTTTGACGTGTAGAGAAGGCATAACCATCTGCATCTGCTGTCTAGGAAGCTCCCTTGAGATCCTCAGGGTGACCGTTCAAAATATATAATTTAATGTCTTTGCCTTCAATTATTAAACAGTATTTTGTTTTCTTACTTAAGTAAAGTATAAGTTTGCCAGCATACATACCGGGTCAGTCAGGGCTCCAGAGGAGACAGATAGCACACTCTAAGGTAATCTGAGGAAGGTTTAGTCACACGTGGTGGACGGGGGTGTAGAGGAACTGCCAGTGGCCATGCGTTCTCCCAGGTAAGTCACAGCCAAGCAGTCAGCACCCCAAGCCCAGAGAGCACAGTGGGCAGGGACGGAGAGTGGATCTGAAGCTGCATACATGAGCTATAGGCCTCGTGCTTCAGACCAATAACTGTGATGATGGCAGAGAGGAAAACCAGGGTGGAGATGGCAGTCATAGGGGACTGAAGTGTTTTCTCTAATGTTCTGTCTTTTCTTTTTCTTCACATTTTAATATCTGGGAAATCAGGATGCCCTCATAATCAATGGCATTTTTTACCTGACCTATATTTTTCATTGAGAAATAATTCACATACTATAAAATTCACTGCTTCTAAGTATACAGTTCAGTGGGTTTTAGTACTTTCACAAAGGGGTGTAACCATTACCACTGTAATTCCAGAACATTTTCATCACCCCCCAAGAAGTAACCCACACCCATTAGCACTTTTTCCCCATTTCCCCTCTCTCCAACCACTGACAACTACTAATGTACTTTCTGTCTGTATGGGTAAATGCAATGATATAATATGTGGCCTCATGTCTGGCTTCTTTTGCTTAGCATCATGTTTTCAAGGTTCATCTATGTGTCAAGAGTCAATATTTCATTATTTTTTGTGGTGAAATAATAATATTCCATTGTATGAATATACCACATTTTCTTTATCCATTTATCAGATGATGGACAGTGGGTTGTTGCCACTTTTTTGGCTATTATAAATAATGCTGCTATGAACATTTGTGTGTAATGTCCTATCCTTTTTAAAGAGAATGTATTCATCTAATCTATTTGTGTAATTGAAATTTTAAAAACATACAGCATTTTTTAGTAAATGTCAAATGTATGTATATATAATATATACACACATTTTTTATATAGATAGATAGATAGATAGATTCTTCTCCTGAGACCTGCATTAATTGGGCATCTTTGTTTTGACCAGACCTTTAAGTGTACATTTAAATGAGTTATAATTACAAGTCCTCTAAGCCAAATGTATAGAGTGGTGACATTTTCCCAGTCTTGGAGTGATGGAAGGGTGTCGGCTAAGAGGTGCCAGTACCAGAAAGCAGGAGAAATCCAGCACATACTGCAGGTTCAGGGTCAGTACCATTTGGAGAACAAGCAAGGTCCACAGGTCCAAGAAGGGTGACCAGGTTTAGATGCCCTCAAAGGAGTGCAGGAAGGAAGGAGCAGGCACCAAGCGTCTGGATCACCGCAGGTCGGGAAGAGCAAGCTGGTTAACAGACATAACGCTGAGAAACCTGAACGTGACATGTGGCCTTTTGAGCCCAGGCCCAGAGGCATCGGGTGTGTAGGCTGTGTATGCGTGGGCAAGGGCTCAGGCTTGTGGGTGTGCGATTGGGGGTGGGAGGGTCCTGATTACAGCGGGTGCTGAGAAACTGAGTCCTCCCACAGTACTCCCACACAATCTCACAATAGTCATTTCCTTTGCTTTTCAGCATGGCTTGGCAAGTAAGTAGCCAAATGACAGGGCCGCAGTTAGTCTCGGTGTCTCCTCCAGGCCTTATCTAAAGTGGAGATATCAATTGTATCACAAAAGTGAACTTCTTCTCAGCCATAGGCTGAGCTTTGTGGTGGGCAAGAATCTCCCGGCAAGGCTCACTCGTCCCCTAGCGCGTCTCTGTGCCCAGTGGGCCTGCTGGGGGCATGGGTTCTCACACACACCTGCTCATGCACCCGTGAAAAATTAAACCATCACATGACTTTTCTAAGCCCATCAAATAGGAGTCTTGCTCAAAATAATCTCTCCGGTCCTCACCCTCCTAATTCAGTCTCTCTGACTGAGTCTAGGATAGATTTTTACAGCTCTCATCTCTGCCTGCGTCTCCAGCACAGCACCCCTGCCCCCAGGCAGCTAGTTCAGTCCCAGGCCAGGACCTGTTAATGTAGATGACAACTGAATAACCAGCTTCATCTCACTGATGGCAAGCAGTCAAAACACAAACAATACTCATGATCTTAGTATGTAAAAAACATTGAAGAGTTAAAATATATTGGGAAAAGGATGTGGATTTGTGATGGAAAATGGTCTCAGGGGAAGCTTTTAGAACTATAAATTATTACATTTTCTTTTGTATTTATTAGGTTTACAGTGTTTCACAATCTCCAAAGCATAGGTTTACCTGGATAAATGAGGACATTGCTCTAGTAACCTATTTCCTTTGGATAGACTATTCAACCCTTTAACATATTTCATATTTATTATTAAACTTAGAATAAAGTTGGAAGGAACCTCATATTAGCTATTTTCAAAAGTTGAATAGTCTCAACTTGCCAAAGGGGATGAAAATGCTACCTAATTATAGCTAATGTGGTTATTATGTGCCAAGCACTTTAGAAGGATCATTTCAAATAAATGAACCTTCTCACAACACTATGAGATAGTTATGGTTATTTTTTCCATTTTACTGATAAGGAAACCAAGTCTTACTGTAAAGAGCTTGCCCAAGTCACACCGCCGGCAAGCAGTGGCACTGGAACTCGGTCCAGGTTTTACACGAGCAGGGGCCTCGCCCTACTGTTCATCCCTGGATCTCAGGGCCTGGCCAAGAGTAAGCCCTCAAATATTTATCCAGTGAGTTGAATTTGTTCGTGTATGAATATTTTCATTATGGCCTTAGGTAAAAATTGTTTTCTGTTCTTATGCCCACTGTACTCTTGAGACATTCTTGAGATATGATGTAACTGCAAGTATTTTCATTCACATATACAGTATATTATTTTTAGGAACATGAGAGAATTTCAAGAGTCCATGAAGAGTTTAAGAAAAAAAGGAATGTGAGTAAAACCATTTTCTTCTTTAAAGTGTATTCTTATCCAGGTACAGTGGTGACAGCTGACAGATTTTAGATTCTTGCAGCTAAAGTAGTTCTTTTTTTGTAATTCTTAAGATGCTACTTGTTAGGGACCATGGGTGGCTGCTGGGTGCCTTTTTTTTTTTTTAATTTACCTTTTGGCTGCGTTGGGTGTTCGTTGCTCTGCGCGCAGGCTTTCTCTAGTTGCAGCGAGTGGGGTCTACTCTTTGTTGCGGTGCACGGGCTTCTCATTGCAGTGGCTTTTCTTGTTGCAGAGCGCAGGCTTCAGTAGTTGCAGCACACGGGCTCAGTAGTTATGATCCGTGGGCCCTAGAGCACACAGGTTTCAGTAGTTGCGGCGTGTGGGCTCAGTAGTTGTGGCACACGGGCTTAGTTGCTCCACGGCATGTGGGATCTTCCCGGACCAGGGCCAAACCCGTGTCCTCTGCATTGGCAGGCAGATTCTTAAACACTGAGCTACCAGGGAAGCCCCTGGGTGCCTTTTCTTCTCGTCTCTGTCCTGAATACATTCTGCTGTGTCCTGATTTAGGAACCCAGGGAAATGAGCACCCATATAGAGCTCTTCACCCACATTTCATTCACAAAGATTAAGTTCTTTTACAGGTTTCTAATTCCATCCTTAATTGCACAAATTAGTAGAGAATGGAAAGAGCTTTTATTAATCCATTAATTACTTTTTAATGTATTTTAATACTGAAGGGTGCCTCAGCTCTCTACTTCGACTCAATTTCGCTGTGAACCAAAAGCTTCTAAAAAATAAAATCCACTGAAAAAAATGTAGAGAGCTTACCTGTTATTCTTGTTAGGCAGATTTTGAAATCTGCTATGAAAGGTCATTTTCTGGGTGATAATGTGCTTTTTTGTGTTTTTCGCTGAGGAAGCCAGAGGCTGAGATAATAGCTTTGTTTGTTTTCTAGGATCCTACATTTCTGGAAAAAAAAGAACGCTGTGATTATCTGAAGAATAAACTTTCTCACATAAAGCAAAGGATTCAAGAATATGATAAAGTAATGAACTGGGATGTACAGGGTTATTCTTAAAACTTATTTGAAACCACTTTTTTATATCAAGCTTCATATTTATTTACTGTCTTTTTTTATGCTCGTCTCTGTGATAGAGAAGCAAACGCCTCCTGAATCAGCTTGTAGTTGGTTTAGCTGGTATGTCAAGTTAAAACAGTATGTGATTGCATTTCAGACATTTCAAAACAAATTCAAATTTACTAAGGGCCTTTACTAAGAGTGGAAGAAATTCTGGATTCATCTGTGTACAATTTATATTTATCTTGTTAAAATTGATTTAAGCATTGTGTCCTTGTGGTGTGATGATCAAGTGGAGTATCAATTCTGGTGCTGCTTTTTCCTTTTTTACTTAGGCCAGTTCCTGGGATTCTTCTAGGACAAATTTCTCTTCCTAGCCAAAGATGTCATTTCTGCCCTTGAAAGGGGTTTGAGTTCAACATTTTGAAGCCTTATGATCTTGGGCAAGTTGTTTAATCTGCCTGTGCCTATTTCCTCATCTGTAAAATGGGGCTAATCAGAGGACCTACCTCCTAGGGTTGTTATGAGGATTGAATGAGTTAATATTCGTAAAGCACTTAGAACAGAGCCTGGCACATTTGTAAGCACTGCATTAGTGTTTGAACTATGTAGACGTGATTGTGGAATGAATAAACTATATAGAATAAGTCTCAAGGAAAGGACCTTAAAGAGCAAGTCCAGCCAGCTAATCCAAGGCCATGGCCTCATGACTTTCTTTTTTTGTGCTGTAAATAAATCTTACACACGTCGCCTTAAGCAGATGCTTCCCTGTGGCCCTGTGCCTACTGGGGTCCAGTGCAGCCTTCTTATCTCTAATCAGCATCACTGTGCACATCTCTCAAGGTCCCCACAGCCCAGCCCTTTCTGTAAACCTTGAATACAAGGATTGTATGAATGTTGTTGCCGTTTCTATCCTGTTTAGATGTCCATCCTAAGGCCCCATGATGTTGCATCTGCTTAGAATCTCCCTTTGATTTATTGGAATGCTTCATTGTCCCAAGAATTATCTTGGCTTTGAGGCTTTATTCATGAGAAATGTTTTATTTTTATTAATGTGAACAAGAGACTGCTTTAAAAATGTTTTTAAAAATCATTGTTATTGGTTCCTATTCAGCAGCATCTATCTTGCAGATAACTTCCCTGTAGTAGTGTAGAAATACAATTTCTGCTTCATATAGTTGCCATTCAAACAATTAATACTGGAGGAATTTTCTAAATGATGAAACCAAAGAAAAGAATGTGGAAAAGCAAAGGCTTACCAAGTATTGGTTACTGAATAAACTTCCTAGTTCTTCTTTGTCAATGATATCTTATTTAGTGTATCTTGTTACTATTTTCAATCCATGGTTCTCAGACTATGCTTAGGGTGCTAAGAGTCTTAAGAGGTGATACCGAGGAAAGTGTGAGGCTAGGCTCCCTCTGGACCCCACCTCAAACTAGAACAGCTGCACTTTCTGTTTTACATATTGGGACCCCGTGTTAACATTTTGCTTAAGAAGAGCACCCATGCTGGGCTTCCCTGGTGGTGCAGTGGTTGATAGTCCGCCTGCCGATGCAGGGGACACGGGTTCTTGCCCTGGTCCGGGAGGATCCCACATGCCGCGGAGTGGCTGGGCCCGTGAGCCATGGCCGCTGAGCCTGCGCGTCCGGAGCCTGTGCTCCGCCATGGGAGAGGCCACGGCAGTGAGAGGCCCGCGTACCGCAAAAAAAAAAAAAAAAAAAAAAAAAGGAAGAGCACCCATGCTTTAAAAATAAAAGAAAGATGAAATAATACCATTTTGATGAACTGTGAAGAGATTAATATTGAAATGAAGTGTTAAGGAAATTTGACTTTGTGAAACTTTATTTTACTACAGTTGTAAATGTTAATCTTTGAAGACCAATGTTGTAATGCTGATTTTTACAGTTTTTATGTGAATACCTAGGCATATTAAAATTTCAATCACCTGTTGTTTTGTGTGTATCCTTTATTGTTTACTTTTCTAGCGTTCCTGAGTTGACTGGGCATATTCTCCATTATCAGAAAATAAACTGGAAAGTCATTGAAAACTTGTAGATCCTGATGCTCAAGTGACTATTTCCTCCTCCCCCATTTTTTGCAAGAATTCAAAGTCAAGGCCACTGTTTGTTTCCTCAGGCTGCCTGCCTTAACCAAGTACCACAAGCTCAAAACAACAGAAATGTATTGTCTCACAGTTCTGCAGGCTCGAAGTCTGAAATCAAGGTGTCAGCAGGGCTATCCTGCCTTGAAGCCTGTAGGGGAATCCTTCCCAGCTTCTGGCGGTTTGGGCTGGCAGTCTTTGACATTCCTTGGCTTGTATACATATCGCCCCAATCCTCCGTCTTCACGTGGCCTTCTCCCTGTGCCTCTGTCTTAACAAGGCTATGTTCTTATAAGGACACCAGTCGTATTGGATCAGGGACCCACCCTCTCTAGTATGACCTCACCTTAACTAATTACACCTGCAAAGACCCTATGTCCAAATAATGTCACATTCTGAGGTCCCAGAGGTTAGGACTTCAACCCATCTTCTTTGGAGAGGACACAGTTCAACCCATAACAGCCACCTTTAGCAAGTTGTGAGATTCAGAAAAAGATAGTTCCCTGTACATTTTTTTTCTCACCTGACTTTTAACATGTATTCTATTTTGACACTTAATATGAGGAGATACCAGCATATCTAAAACTTGAAAAGAGAAAAGTATATATCCTTCACTCATTCATTTGTCAGTTATGTGCCAAATGCTTTCATTGGCCAGATGTTCTAGCACTGAAGATATGGTAGTCAGTAAAACAGGTAGAGACCCTGAAGTTACTGTCTAACAGGAGATCTGAATGAGAAGATAAAGGGTTGGTGATGAAGTATGCATTTTTCTTATGTGCTTTTCTATAAATGGTTTGTGTAGAGACCCTCATACATAGATGCACCAATGTTCAAAAGATAGACAATATAGGAAAAATCTATAATTTTTTCTGACTCAATTTTTTAAAAAAGAGAAAAATTTTTTAAAGAAAAAAACCGAATAGATACAAAAGCATAGAAAATGGAAGTCCCGCCACCCTGGTGATATATACTGTTCAGAGCATATCCTTCCAGTCCTTTTATTTTTTTATTTTTATTTTATTTTATGTATGTATTTAGTTTTGACTGCGTTGGGTCTTCGTTGCAGCACACGAGCTTTCTCTAGTTGCGGCGAGCGGGGGCTACTCTTCGTTGCGGTGTGTGGGCTTCTCATTGCGGTGGCTTCTCTTGTTGTGGAGCACGGGCTCTAGGCACACGGGCTCAGTAGTTGTGGCTCACAGGCTTAGTTGCTCAGCGGCATGTAGGATCTTCCCGGACCAGGGCTCGAACCCGTGTCCCCTGCATTGGCAGGCGGATTCTTAACCACTCTGCCACCAGGGAAGTCCCTTCCAGTCTTTTTATAATACATGTAATCATTTTTAAATGGTCTACTTTGATACCATAAGTGTTTTCAAAGCAGAGTATCTGGGAGGCTGCACCAGCATGTGGTAGAGCAGCTCTCCTACCTTAGACAAGCCAGGCTTAGAAGGAAGGGAGGAGGAGCCCAGCAGAAGGGCAAGGTGGACTTCAAGCTCACCGCAACAAAGACTCCTTTATTTCCTGTGTCATCTTGAACCTAAGCATCAGCCTCCTTATCTGTGATGGGATAATATTACTACCTGATGAAACTTATCAAAATTAAATGGAATAATGTTTGTAAAATATCAGGAAGATGCTTGCTCAATTACTGGTGGCTAGATACTCAATTCAAACTGTACTTTTCACTAAGAGAATGAATTGGCTGTTTTAAAGTTAGAATATCAAAATGACTTGAATAATAACAATAATAAAGGGCTGTTTTTTTTTTTTTTTTTTTTTTTTTTTTTTTTTTTTTTTTTTTTTTGCTGTACGCGGGCCTCTCACTGCTGTGGCCTCTCCCGTTGCGGAGCACAGGCTCCGGACACACAGGCTCCGCGGCCATGGCTCGCGGGCCCAGCCGCTCCGCGGCATGTGGGATCTTCCGGGATCGGGGCACGAACCCGTGTCCCCTGCATCGGCAGGCGGACTCTCAACCACTGCGCCACCAGGGAAGCCCTAAAGGGCTGTTTTTGAAAGTGTGTAGGTAATGCATTTATTGCAGAAAAATTTAGAAAATGAACTCTTCCAAGTTCACACAAATAAAATTGCCCATAATTCGGCCCCTTGGAGATAGTCACTGTTAACATTTGAGATCATATCCTTCCATTCTCATCTTACACAGGTATGTATTTGTATAAGCATATTATATACAGAAAGTTTTGGTATTTACAAAATGAGTTTATTATATAGTATGTTGTGTTTTGTGTTTTAATTAATAAAACGACTTTTTTTCTGAATTTATAGTTTTTATGTTTTCTATTTATTTCATTTTAATGCAGTTATATTATCATTGTTTTAGTTACTGATGTTCATATTGTATGGCAGAAAAAGCAAGGAATAGGAGTTAGGTCTAGATTCAAGCTGTGTGGCCTCAGGCGCCTAAGTCATTTAACTCCTTTGAGCAATGGGATTAGATGAGGTACAGGTACCTAAGGGGGGAACTTCCCTGGCCCTCCAGTGGTTAAGACTCCGAGCTTCCAGTGCTTCAGTCCCTGGTGGGGGAACTAAGCTCCCACAGGCGTGCGGCACGGCAAAAAAAAAAAAAAAAATTACCTGAAATAATTTCGTAAACCATAAATCTCTGAAAAATCCTTACATTTATTTTTATATTTTTGTTCTGATAATGTTATCAATAAGAAATTTTCTTTAGTTCATTATTAATAACTTGAGCTATTAATAAGCATATTTACTATATAATCAGGGGTTCTTCGGAGGTCTGTATATGCTGGTACAGCCAGAATGGCCTTGACACATACAAAGAATATTTCCATTTCAGCTGATTGACTTGGAAGCCACAGCGTGTGCCAGTGTGAAAGGAGGAAAGAGCAGGCCACTGGGGAACAGGGGAGGAATTTTCCAATTAATAGAGTACAGATTTGGCACCTTCCTTTCTTCTTTACAAAGTAGAAAAAAGGCCCCCAGATATAAGAACTTCATTATGCACCCCACCTCCAGGTATGGGTTTTTTTTTTTTTTCCTTTGGTACGCAGGCCTCTCACTGTTGTGACCTCTCCCGTTGCAGAGCACAGGCTCTGGACGCGCAGGCTCAGCGGCCGTGGCCCACGGGCCCAGCCGTTCCGCAGCATGTGGGATCTTCCCGGACCGGGGCACGAACCCGTGTCCCCTGCATCGGTAGGTGGACTCTCAACCACTGCGCCACCAGGGAAGCCCCAGGTATGTATTTTATGACAATTCTGTTTGCCTCGAAATTTGTTTAATGGATAACCCTACCACTTAACTGCTTTGGAGAAACTAAAGTTATTGCAAGATATTAGACCCATAATAGGCGTTTATCAAGACCATTTGAATTGTAAGCAGTGTACAAGGTTGCTCTTTTTACACAAAACACCATTTTGTGCTACCAATTAAAACAATAAATATTTGTAATCATTATTTATGGGGGAATTTTAGTAGGAGGATTTAGCAGTCAGTGTTCTCAGTCATAAGCCACAGAAACCAAAGCTGGTTGATTTAAGAAGAGGAACTTATTACTATTTACTGTCTAGCTTACAGAATTGCTGGGAGACCTGGAAAACTGAGTTGGAGGCTATGCAGCAGGAAAAAATGCCCAAAATTACACCTAAAATCCCATCTGGTGAAAACAGCTCTCCTGCTCCTGC
This sequence comes from Mesoplodon densirostris, assembly GCF_025265405.1. Classification (NCBI taxonomy): domain Eukaryota; kingdom Metazoa; phylum Chordata; class Mammalia; order Artiodactyla; family Ziphiidae; genus Mesoplodon; species Mesoplodon densirostris. The sequence goes on from NC_082663.1 coordinate 57,093,978, forward strand.
TGCCCTCTGTGTGCCAAAGGCACTACCAGCCCTGCCATCCTTGGAAGCATGACTCAGATTCAGATGATTCAGAGTGAGAGATGGATTGGTGGAAGCTAGGTCCCTTGCCACGCTCTAATTGCAAAGGAGACTGGGATGGGAAGGGCCTTTTGAGCTTCAGCAGGCAGACCCGGCTTCCTACTGAGAGTCATCAATTGGGGAATTCCCCAAAGTATGAAGGGATTTGGATGCTGACAGCCAAAGAGGAAACAAATATCACCTACAGATTAGTAGTTGTCCTAATTGGGAGTGTAGTCAGGGATTTATCTTACTCATTTACAAACAGGCCAGATACGCACGTAACAGCCAGTGCCAGAACACCTTTAACCTTAATGCTTCCAGAGCTGACAGGAAAGACAAGAAGGGTCCCCACTAAGGTCCTAGATGTAGGAATGTGTCCCTGGCCTCCAGGTTTGAGGTTCAGAAACACATTATCACCCAGAAAGCATTGCAGTGCAGTGATTTCCTGGCCTTTCCAGATTAGGTCAAATCCTCCTGCTATATGCTCTTCTACACTTGTACCTCTTATTGAAATGAGTACAAGTGTTTACCAAAAGGCGTGTACAAGAATGTTCATAGCAGCTTTACTCATAATAGCCCCGAGCTAGCAATAACTCAGACTGCCCGTCAACAGTAGAGTAGTAGAAATGAGAAATTGTGGTATAGTCATCGAATACTACAGAGCAATTTTAAAGAAGAGTGAATGGCTGTTACATGCAAAACACAACACAATGTTGAACAAAAGCCAGACCAGAGCACATACTGCACAATTCTATACAAAGCCCCAAATCAGGCAAGATTAAACAATGGTGATCTAAGAATAGGGATTAACTTTGGAAAGCCAGTTATTAACTGGGAAGGGGTATGAGGGAGACTTCTAGGGTATGACAATATTCCATACATTGCTCTGGATGGTAGTTACATGGCTATATACATATTTATTTCCCTGTGCTGTTGGGTTCATTTTATACACTTAACATATGTCTGTTCTGTATCAATGAAAAAGCTACTGTATTATAAAAATCTAATGTCTGGTGATAGAATTCAGAATAGAGGTTACCTCTGAGAGATGGTTATTGTCTGGAATGGGGCATGTGGGAGCCTTTGGGGTGCTATACCTTGATCTGGTTGGTTACCTGGGTATATACATAGGTAAAAGTTCATCAAGCTGAAGACTTAAAATTAGTGCCTTTTACTGCATATGTGTAATGCCTCAATTTTTAACAATCATATGTATGTTTGAAGAAAACTGTATTCCCAATTTAAAACCATCAATGTGAATTTGGGAACACAATCCTTTCGTAAATTGAGGACTGCCTAGTGTTCAGGTGGTCTTTGGAGAACATCTGCGAAGTTATAGCTGGGGCAGCACAACAGTCTTACCACTGCTGATTCAGTGAGTTATATTTGAAACCCAAAGTTGTACGTGTTTGTGACTGGGAACCGACCCCCATATCAGAGAGGGCAGGTTATAACCATTTTCTTCCTCTTTTCCTCCATGAACTGTCCAAAAACAGATGGTCTACACATGAATGACCCTGAAGATTATTTATACCTGTTTAAATGCTTTTATTCTCACACTGTTGAATTCGTGGCTATTGATCCTTTTTGTGCATAGGGCAGGAGGCTGACGGATATATGACAGGTGAGGAAAATACTGTTTGTTAGTAACGTGTGAAACACAGCAGCCCTTCCCTATTTAAATCTTGTTTGTGATCAGGAAGGCTGCCAATGTTGTTAATATTCAAGGGTACTCTGGGGATTGTTTTTGCCAGAGGGCAAACTCAAGTTAAACCGTGGGACAAAGTTATGCTCAACTACCATCCAAGTATTTGGAGGTGCCTGCCATGTGATTCAGCTGCCCAGATGCAACAGGGTGGTGGAAACGGTCTGCTGCTCTTCATATAATTAGCGGTGATATCCAGGATTTTCTTAGAAACCCTCAGGATTCAGCGTTTGAAGTCAGAGACTATGGGGAGATTACATACTGCAAGAATGTGATCGTAGGTGTCTGATGTCAGCATGCCATGTGTCAGTGAGTAATTCATGAGTCACTTTCAGAGTTTCACCGTTTCCCTACAGGCTGCTCCTTGATTTTCCCCTATTCTCATGATGAGAAATTGGCACCGAACAATAGGACTATAGAAATTCTTCTTTATCTTTGTGACATTCAGATCCTCCGCAGCTCACACTGAGGCTGGAATAGCCACCTCCCTGCTCTTCCCATGTCCGTTTTGTGATGTCAGTTGAACAGGAATTGAGCTTCTCCCGTATGCAAAGCAGACGCTTTGCTTATAGTGCTTCTCATGAGACTTAACCATGGTTTTTGCTTTCACAGAAGTCATTGGTGTACCATATGCCCATGAACTATGTTAGAAGCTGTAGCGTGGTTAAGAGTACTGGCTCTGGGACCAGACTGCCTGGGTCCAAATCCTGGCAATGCCACTTACTAGCTGTGTAAACCTTGGGCAAGTTACTTCATCTCTCAGAGAGTAGGGACCATGACTCCATCATTTTTGTGCCTCTACTTAGGCCCTTGAAGTGGTTGGTCCGATTATCAGAATCACCTGGGATGCTGTTATTAGTTTAGGTTCCTAGTTCCCTCCCTGGGATTTTCTGACCTGTTTGGAGTGGGGTCCAGGATATGTATTTGTGTTTATTATGTATTATGAGAGATACCCAGGGAAGAGACCCAGGGAACAAAAACTCCAACCTTTTTCTCCTCCTCCTTCCATGTCCTGCTGGTACCTCCCAATAACCCAACCAGAAGGCAGAGACAAGGAGTCTGATGATGTGGTCTACCCAGGTCAGCCCCTGGGGTCAGCATGGAGAAGGGTGGAAAGTGGGTCTGGAGGAAGACATCCAGCATTCGTGTTACCACACCAAATCCCAACCATCGTCAATTCCATGATATGCGTGCTCTCGTTATACTATTTTACAACTGAGGTCACTGGGGCCCAGAGGCAGACACTCAAGTTTCCCATACAAGCAATGCTCAGTTCTACCTACGAGGCATTAATCTTAACAGGGTTTGTATTGAAGCTCATATGGCCTAGATACCTCTCATTGAATACCCAGCTTATTTAACGCCTCACCTTTCTCATCCTCCTTTGTTCTATTGCACCATTTGTGGTCAGAGCTGCAGAGGCCACAATTCATTACTGTCCTGGTTCCATTTACATATAGACTGTTGGAATCAGGGAGTTCAAGGAGGTGTCATCCAACTCATTTCTTTCTTTATTTAATATGTATTTATTTATCTGGCTGCACAGGGGCTTAGTTGAGGCATGCAGGATCTAGTTCCCTGACCAGGGATCAAACCTGGGCCCCCTGCATTGGGAACATGGAGTCTTAACCACTGGACCACCAGGGAAGTCCCCAACTCTCTTATATTATACAATAATTTGGCAACCCAAGATCTAGTTCATGTATTCATTTTCCATTCCCTGACTAGACTGTAAGCCGCAGGAGGGCAGAAGTCAAGTCTTTTATATCAACTCTATCTTCCACCCTCTTATCAGAGTGTAACGAATGCATTACTGTTACTCAACAAATTCATTTTGATTGGTTGGTTGGCTAATATTTTTAGTTAAATAGCAGATGAGCTATTTTAGCCTGAGGGTGAGAGAGACAAACATCCTCATTCACAGCTGCTGAGAGTAGAAATTGTTAAACCATCCAAATGTCCATTGCCAAAATGTCAAATATAATGCAATCCTTTAAAAAAGCTGTACCTTCTGACTTGACAATCTCACTTCTAGGAGTTCAACCCAAAGATAAATTCATAGATACATATAGATTTATGGACACATATGTTCATCTCGGTGTTGAGTATAATTACACATACGAACACACATAGATTGTGAGAGACTGATACAGGCAATGATCAAACCATATATAAAAAGAGAATTCTGGCCCACAACCTGGCAGCAAGGAGTCCAGGAACATAAACCACAACCTCTGTATCAAGCAGCACCAAACAGCAAGGACTTGATCAATAATTGCCAGCTTCCCTAATTTTTGCCCCCCTTCCCCCCTTCCAATTAGGGATCAACCAGAAAAAGCCAAATGTGCTCTCCTAACCAAGTACATGATGCCTGTTCCTCAGTAGCCCACCTCTAGCTTCCCTTGGCCACAACGTCCAATCAGGGCATGCCTGAAGCCTTTCTTTTCTTTCAACTTTCTTTTTCTTTCTTCCTTTCTTCCTTCCTTTCTATTAAAGGTTTTCTTTTTTAAATTAATTAATTTATTTTTTGCCTGCATTGGGTCTTCATTGCTTTGCGCAGGCTTTCTCTAGTTGCGGCGAGTGGGGGCTATTCGTTGCTGTGCATGGGCTTCACATTGCGGTGGCTTCTCTTGTTGCAGAGCATGGGCTCTAGGCACGTGGGCTCTAGAGCACAAGCTCAGTAGTTGTGGCACATGGGCTTAGTTGCTCCATGGCATGTGGGATCTTCCCGGACCAGGGATTGAATACACGTCCCCTACATTGGCAGGCAGATTCTTAACCACTGCGCTACCAGGGAAGTCCCCTTTCTTTCTCTCTTTCTCTCTTCTCTCTCTCTCTTTCTTTATTTTTCTCTGCATCGGGTCTTAGTTGCAGCAGGTGGGATCTTTTGCTGCAGCATTTGGGATCTTTCATTGTGGTGTGCGGGCTTCTCTCTAGTTGTGGTGTGAGGGCTCCAGGGTATGCATGCTCAGTAGTTGCAGCACACGGGCACTCTAGTTGTGGCCTGTGGGCTCTATAGCGCGTGGGCTTAGTTGCCCCATGGCATGTGGGATCTTAGTTCCCCAACCAGGGATCGAACCCGCATCCCCTGTATTGGAAGGTGGATTCTTAGCCACTGGACCACCAGGGAAGTCCCTCAACTTCTTTCAATAAAGCCTGTCAGCTCCTCTGCCTGCCTGCCTGCCTGCCTTTGAGTCTCTGCCAAATGCATGCAATGTTGGCTGACTTCCTAGCTATAGGAAGCTCTGAATAAGTAGCCTGCTCGTTCTCATTGGGTGGTCCTCCTTTATTTCCACAACTGGAAACAACCCAAAGCATCTGACAATAGAAAATGGTGTATCTATATGGCAGAATATTATACAGTGAGTAAAAATCAAGTTTTTTGAAGAAAAGTCAATGGTAAATGCTCCTGAAGTAATTTTGGGTGAAAAGAAGGAAACATAGTTATAGATATAGTATGATCTATATACAGTTATACTTTGCTTATATATGTTTTTTTTTCCACTCTCCACCAGGGAAGTCCCCATGGTTCTTTTTTTTTTTTTTTTTTTTTTTGCTGTACGCGGGCCTCTCACTGTTGTGGCCTCTCCCGTTGCGGAGCACAGGCTCCGGACGCGCAGGCTCAGGGCCCAGCCGCTCCGCGGCATGTGGGATCCTCCCCGACCGGGGCACGAACCCGTGTCCCCTGCATCGGCAGGCGGACTCTCAACCCCTGCGCCACCAGGGAAGCCCCCCATGGTTCTTTTTTTATTGTGGTAAAATATACATAAAATTTACCATTTTAACCTTTTTTTTTTTTTTTTTAAGGTAAGAAGTGGATTTATTTAGAGAGAAACACATTCCACAGACAGAATGCGGTCCACCCCAACAGGCGGGAATGGCCTTGGGAGAAACACTCCACAGAGTATAGGCCACCTCAGAAGGCAAGAGGCCCCGAAATATAGGGTGGTTAGTTTTTATGGGCTGGGTAATTTCATAGGCTAATGAGTGGGAGAATTATTCCAACTATTTTGGGGAAGGTGGGGGGGAAGATTTCCAGGAATTGGGCCACTGCCCACTTTTTGACCTTTTATGGTCAGCCTCAGAACTGTCATGGCACCTGTGGGTGTGTCATTTAGATGCTGATGTATTACAATGAGCGTATAATGAGGCTCAAGGTCTACTGGAAGTCGAATCTTCTGCCATCTCGGACCTAGTCGGTTCTAGCCAGTTTTTGTCATGTCCTATGACTATGTCATTCTTTTAAAGGTTGTGCCCTGCCCCCTTCCCTCCTGTTTCATTTCCCCCTCAGAGATTGTACTCCTAGATTCTTATTTTAAAATGCACAATTCTTAAGTGTGCAATTCAGTGGCATTAAGTACAGTCATAATGTTGTGCAAGGGCCACAACTATCCATTTATAGAATTTTTTCATCATCCAGAACAGAAACTCTGTGCCCATTAAACTATAACTCCTCACTCCTGCCTCCCCACAGTCCCTGGTAGCCTCTGTTCTACTCTCTGTGTCCAATATATGAATTTGCCTATACTAGATACCTAATATAAGTGGAATCATACAATAGTTGTCCTCTTGTGTCTGGTTTATTTCACTTAACATAACATTTCAAGATTTACCCATGTTGTAACATGTGTCAGAACGTCATTCCTTTTTTCTGGCTGAATAATGGTCCACTGTGTGTATATATTACATTGTTCTTATATATTCATCTGTTGATGGACATGGGTTGTCTCCATCTTCTGGCTATTGTGAATAATGCTGCTATGAATATTGGTGTTTATTTGAATCCCCACTTTCAGTTGTTTGGGATATATACCTAGGATGGAAATTGCTGGATCATGTGGTAATTCTATACTTCTTGAGGAACCACTATACTAGTTTCAACAGCAACTGCACCATTTTACATTCCTACCAGCAATGCACGAGGGTTCCAATTTCTCCACTTTCTCACCAACTCTTGTTATTTTCTCTCTCTTTTTTTAGAATGGCCATCTGAATGGGTGTGAAGTGATATCTCATTATGGTTTTCATTTGTTTTCCTAATGATTAGTGATGTTGATCATCTTTTGATGTGTGTATCTTCTGTAGAGAAATATCTGTTCAAGTCCTTTGACCATTTTTTAGTTGGGTGTTTTTTGTTGTTGTTGAGTTGTAAGAGTTCTTTATATACTCTGGACTTGATTTAATTTTGAATTGGACTAAATCCATCAGTTCATCAGAAGACTTATAAACATAGACTCCAGAAAATATTCTCAACTAGATTATCTTTATTTTTTAATTTAATTTAATTTAATTTTTAAATTAATTAATTTTTTGGCTGCGTTGGGTCTTCATTGCTGTGCGCAGGCTCTCTCTAGTTTCAGTGAGCAGGGGCTACTCCTTGTTGCGGTGCGCAGGCTTCTCATTGCGGTGGCTTCTCTTGTTGCGGAGCACGGGCTTTAGGCGCCTGGGCTTCAGTAGTTGTGGCGCGTGGGCTCAGTAGTTGTGGCTCGTGGGATCTAGAGCACAGGCTCAGTAGTTGTGGCGCACAGGCTTAGTTGCTCTGTGGCATGTAGGATCTTCCTGGACCAGGGATCAAACCCGTGTCCCCTGCATTGGCAGGCGGATTCTTAACCACTGTGCCACCAGGGAAGCCTAGCTTATCTTTAGAAGCAAAAATATATCAAATAATATAATCTGATGGGGCTTAATGGTGGTGGAGGGTACTTAACAACACAGAAATTGGTCAAACGTTACTTCTGGACTGTTGGCTGGGCTGGCCAGATTACTTAAGGACAATAGGTCACCAAAAAGTGAATGTCAAGCAACAAAAGCCAAGACTCCTTTCATTACTGTGTTTGCTGTGTCCCTTGTTACCCGAGCTTGCTGTAGCCTTCTACTCCAGCCTGGTTGTCCATAAACTGATGGGAGATGGAGGGGACACATTTCTGAGGTGTTTTTGGCTTGTAGTGGGGGAAGGAGTGCTCCATTGAATCATTTGGGATCTTCTATGTCAAAAGATTCTGAAGAAATGGAGTATACACTAGGTGAACATAGTATGAGACATAGGAATGAAATGAGGAGTGCATTAAGGGGGAGCAGTTTCAGAGACATTGAGGGAATGGACATTTAGATAGAAATATTGAATGAGAGAATATGAAAGTAGTTATCCAGAAGTAAGTGTTTGGGACCAAGATTTTAAAGTCACAACAAACCACCTAATTAGGCTTTTCACTCCCATAAGTGGTTTCAGAAACACTATTTTATGGGAATTAAAGTTATTTTAAAAGGCAGCCAACAAGAGTTACTTATTATTTATTTATTTATTTATTTTTGCGGTACGTGGGCCTCTCACCATTGTGGCCTCTCCCCTTGTGGATCACAGGCTCGGGACGCACAGGCTCAGCGGCCATGACTCACGGGCCCAGCCGCTTTGCGGCATGTGGAATCCTCCCAGACCGGGGCACGAACCCGTGTTCCCTGCATCGGCAGGTGGACTCTCAACCACTGCGCCACCAGGAAAGCCCAAGAAAAGTTATTTTAAGAGGGAATTTAAATATTTACTTTCATGCTCTAACCTTTGCCTTGTTTGTAGTTGAGTTTAAGCCTTTAGACTGAAGACGAAAGGATAAAAGGATTTAAGTTTTGAGATAATCACATGAATATTATAAATAAGTGAAGCACCATGCCAACAAAAATTGACCTTTTCAAATTAGCAACACAAAATTGGTTATATCTAATTTATGGAAAACTATTTTTATCTTGTTATTTCATTATAATTATTCAACATATATTCCAAACAAGAGGAAGGAAAACTATTTTAAAATTCTCAAAACCAGTTAAAAAGCTCTTTAAATAATATGAATGAATAAATAAAATTTCTGGGTTTTATAAATCTGTTTAAAGAAGGACCTAAATTATATCATGTATTTAAAAATCATATATTTGTGTGTATGTGTACATTTAATTTAATTTAAACATACAATTTAATTGAGAAAAAAGTGGTGTGGGTTTTTTTCTTGTTAAAAAATGGGAGAGGACAGAGGGTAAATATTTTCATATTAAATCCTTGCCTGGAGGAGGCTGAGCAGTGGAAAATGGGTTGTAAATGTTTGTTTTTGTTTCCATTTAAAAAACCAAACTTTGTTATTTTGCCAGCTTTGAAAGTCTGCCTTTTCTTTGAGGGACTGGGGGCGTGGTGCAAATCGGAGGGTATGGCCCACCAGTTCAAAAGACCCGGAGGGGTGTTACTTCCTTTCCTTCACAAGTTTAAAAGCTGTGGACGCCTAAGACCAGTCCCCAAGGGTGGGGAGAGGATATGGCATCACTCCTCTTGGTAACTTTGGCAGCAGGACCACATGCATTGGAAGTCCTAGATTAAGTTCATTAACATTTTTAATCTGAGGGCAGGGAAGGTGAAGCATCTGTGGCTCTGGTTTGTGACTCTCAGTTTCTAAGGACATGACCTACCAACCGAGCCACTGTCCTCTATCTTCCCTCATGAAGTCTTCGTTTTATTTTCGACTGGCTTACAGTAACTGACTTCACCTTCTCTCTTCCCTGCCCACTCTTGAGATGCCCCTTACCAGGAAATGATTCGGTCTTAATCCCAAAGGAATACGGAAAGAGGAGAGTGCATTGGTCTCAGAGAAGCTAATTGCTCCCTTATATTAAAGAACTGGACTGGGGTCAGATCTATTGCTCTTCTTCTAGAAGCTTGCTCTAGACTTTTTTTTTTTAATATTTATTTATTTGTTTTGGCTGCTCCAGGTCTTATTTGCAGCACACGGGATCTTTGTTGCAACGTGCATGTGGGATCTAGTTCCCTGACCGGGGATCAAACATGGGTCCCCTGCATTGGGAGCAAGGAGTCTTACCCACTGGACCACCAGGGAAGATCCTGCTCTAGACTTTAGAATTGTCCTCCCAGTGAAAAGCTTTTAAAGTATGCAGGCGAGGTCAAAAGAGCTCCACCCACATGTGTGAAATATTCATTTTCCTCTCTGAAACCTGTGCACATTCTTACTCTCCCCAATATCCAATTCATTACCAGGTTTTACATGAGAAATATCTCTCAAAACCCTTGTCTTCCATTCATTTCTTCAACAAATTTATTGACCATCTACTGTGTGTCAGGCTCTGCTAGCTACTGGGGATACAAGAGTAAAACAACTCTAGTGGAGAGCCCAGTAGAGCTCACAGTCTGGTTGACTGCTCCCCAACTAAGCCAAACCAATCCAAAAAACTAGGCCAGCTCCCCATAGCACTGATCCCTTTTCCCTCCTAACTCTTGGCACATACACTTCTCCGCATTTTACAGATGAAAACACTGAGGGCTGGGACCATTACGTAACATGCCCTAGGTCACACTTGGTAATTGGCTAGAATTCTCTCTCTAAGAATCTTATTCTTTCATCATCCAAAAAGTATTGATCATTCACCATGTATCAGGCATGTCCTCAGGATATAGTGGTGAACAGAAAAGAATAGGTGCCTGATGTCATGCAGTTTATATTCTAGTGAAGGAGACAAATAGTAAATAAGAAAACAGGAATTATGTCAAAGTAGCTGGATGGCTACTTAACTCTGGATGGTCAGGGAAGGCAACTTTCATTTTTATTTTTTTTTGGCTGCATTGGGTCTTCGTTGCTGCGCGCGGGCTATCTCTAGTTGCAGTGAGTGGGGGCTACTCTTTGTTGCGGTGCATGGGCTCTAGGCGCACGGGCTTCAGTAGTTGTGGCTCATGGGCTCAGTAGTTGTGGCTTGCGGGCTCTAGAGTGCAGGCTCAGTAGTTGTGGTACACAAGCTGAGTTGCCTCACGACACGTGGGATCTTCCCGGACCAGGGCTCGAACCCGTGTCCCCTGCGTTGGCAGGTGGATTCTTAACCATTGCACCACCAGGGAAGCCTGGGAAAGCAACTTTTTAAGTCTCTGTAACCTCTACAGATATACTTTATGTTTTATACCTCTGTCCATTTTCCCAGAGTGGTAAAAAAGTAAAAACTTTAGGAGGGTCAGACTAGTTTTTAGAACAGGGAAGAGAGGAAGCTGGGTATATTTGTTTCCTAGGGCTCCTGTAACAAAGTACCACAAAACTGGGTGGCTTAAAACAACAGAAGTGTATGTCTCACGGTTCTGGCGGCTAGAAGTCTGAAATTAAGCTGTCCGCAGGGCCATGTTCCTTCTGAAACCTCAGGGGAGAATCTTTTCTTTCCTCGCTCCTAACTTCTGGTGGCTTGGGGTGATCCTTGGCAGCCCTTAGCTTACAGCTGCAATCTCTGCCTCCGTTGTTACACGGCGTTTGCCCTGAGTCTGTCTCTGTGTTTCCTCTTCTTATAAGGACACCAGTCATGTTGGATTAAGGGCCCATCCTTCTCCAGTATGACCTCATTTAAAAATATATATTTTTTAAATTTTATTGAAGTATAGTTGATCTACAATGTTGTGTTAATTTCTGCTGTACAGCAAAGTCACTTATACATATATATATTCTTTTTCATTATGGTTTATCACAGGATATTGAATATAGTTCCCTGTGCTATACAGTAGGACCTTGTTGTTTATCCATTCTCTATGTAATAGTTTGCATCTGCTAATCCCAACCTCCTACTCCATCCCTCCCCCACCCTCCTCCCCCTTGGCAACCACAAGTCTGTTCTCTATGTCTGTGAGTCTGTTTCTGCTTCACAGAGATGTTCATTTGTGTCATATTTTAGAGTCCACATATGAGTGATATCATATGATATTTGTCTTTCTCTATCTGACTTACTTCATTAGTATGATAATCTCTAGGTCTATCCATGTTGCTGTAAATGGCATTGTTTCATTCTTTTTTTATGGCTGAGTAATATTCCATTGTATATATGTGCCACATCTTTTTTATCCATTCCTCTATCAATGGACATTTATGTTGTTTCCATATCTTGGCTATTGTAAATAGTGCTGCCGTGAACACAAGGGTGCATGTATGTTTTTGATTATAGTTTTGCAGTAAGACCTCATTTTAACTTAACTAATTATATCTTCAAGGACCCTATTGCCAAATAAGGTCACATTCTGAGGTACTGGGGGTTAGTATTTCATAAGTTGCATGAAGCCTTTTAAAATTTGCATATGGTCAAATTTATCAGTTTTTATGAGGGTTTAAGTCATCCTTAGAAAGGCCTTCCCCACTCTGAGACTAAAAATATTCTCCCATAGTTTCTTATAGATGCTTATCCTTTCATTATTGGTGAGTAATTCCGTGATCCATCTGAAATTTATTTTAGTGTACAGTATTCAGTATTCCATCATATGTCTTCTTGGCAATGCCCCATATCCCCCAACCTCCCATCCCAAAACAAACAAAAAGACAGACGACAAACTGGCTCAAAAAAAAATCTGTTACAATGCAAAGGGCCAATTTCATTAATATATGAAAAGTCCCTGTAAATCGATAAAGATGAATAATCCAATAGAAAATGGCACAGGATTAAGACAGTTCACTGAAATGGCTCTTAAACATATGAAAAGTTGCTCATCTCATTCACTGCAAATTAAAATTATACCAAAATACCATTTTTTGGTCATCTATCAAAGTGCCAAAGATTTGATAACCCACTGTTGACCAGAGTTTGGGAAACGGTCATGTACATATATTACCAGTAGGTGTGTAAATTGGTGCATCCTCTATAGAGGGCAATTTGGCAATATCTATGAAAATTTTAAATGAACACATCCTTTGGAATACTCTCACTTCTAGGAGAAAGATGCCCTCCTGGTACCAGGAAGGAAAGAGCATTTTTATTACTGGAGCTGGGGAGTTGAAGCCAAGATGAGTCTGCACAAACAAACCCTACTGAAGTAATCCTTATCTTCTGTTATTTCCCCCCGTATATTTCCTAGCCACTTTCCCAAAATTTACTACCCTTAAAAACCCAACCCCCCTTTTCCTTTTTTTTTTTTTTTGATAAATTTATTTATTTATTTATTTATTTATGGCTGCATTGTGTCTTCGTTGCTGCACGTGGGCTTTCTCTATTTGCGGCGAGCGGGGGCTACTCTTCATTGTGGTGCGCGGGCTTCTCATTGCGGTGGCTTCTCTTGTTGCGGAGCATGGGCTCCAAGCATGCGGGCTTCAGTAGTTGTGGCATGCAGGCTCAGTAGTTGTGGCTCGTATGCTCTAGAGCACAGACTCAGTAGTCATGGCACACAGGCTTAGTTGCTCCCCGGCATGTGGGATATTCCTGGACCAGGGCTCAAACCTGTGTCGCCTGCATTGGCAGGCGTATTCTTAACCACTGCACCACCAGGGAAGTCCCCCCCCTCCTTTTCCTTTTTTTCCTAGTCATTTCTCCACATTTTTTTGCCCTTTGTTAAAATTGTATATAAGCCCTCAAGTCTAATCACTTCTTTGGGTTTTTCACTTCTTTTCCATGAAGCTCCAAACGCCACATAAAAATATTAACATCAGGGCTTCCCTGGTGGCCCAGTGGTTGAGAGTCCGCCTGCCGATGCAGGGGATATGGGTTCGTGCCCCGGTCCGGGAGGATCCCACATGCTGCGGAGCGGCTGGGCCCGTGGGCCATGGCCGTTGAGCCTGCACGTCCGGAGCCTGTGCTCCGCAATGGGAGAGGCCGCAGCAGTGAGAGGCCCACGTACAGCAAAAAAATATATATATATATTAACATCAAAAAAATCTGTATGGGCTTCCCTGGTGGCGCAGTGGTTGGAAGTCTGCCTGCTGATGCAGGGGACACGGGTTCGTGCCCCTGTCCGGGAAGATCCCACATGCTGCGGAGCGTCTGGGGCCGTCAGCCATGGCCGCTGAGCCTGCGGGTCCGGAGCCTGTGCTCCGCGACGGGAGGGGCCACAACAGTGAGAGGCCAGCATACCACAAAAAAAAAAATCTGTATGCTTTTCTCCTATTAATCTGTCTTTTGTCAGTGTAATTCACAGGCCCTAATAACAGAACCTAGGAGGGTAGAAGAAAAGTTTTTCTTCCCCTAGCTGGGTCATATGGTAATTCTATGTTTAAGTTTTCCACGGTGGCTGCATCATTTTACACTCCCACCAACAGTGCACAACAGTTCAGTTTCTCCACATCTTTGCCAATCTTTATTTTCTATTTTTTTTATTGTAGTCAAACTAAATGGGTGTGAGGAGGTATCTCACAGTAGATTTGATTTGCATTTCCCTAATGATTAGTGATGTTGAGCAGCTTTTTTTTTTTTTTTTTTTTTTTGCAGTATGCGGACCTCTCACTGTTGTGGTCTCTCCCGTTGCGGAGCACAGGCTCCGGACGCACAGGCTCAGCGGCCACGGCTCACAGGCCCAGCCGCTCCGCGGCATGTGGGATCCTCCCGGATCGGGGCACGAACCCGTGTCCCCTGCATCGGCAGGCGGACTCTCAACCACTGCGCCACCAGGGAAGCCCTTGAGCAGCTTTTTATGTGTTTATTGACCAATTATGTATCTTCTTTGGGGAAATGTCCACTCAAGTCCTTTGCCCGTTTTTAATTCAGTTGTTTGGTATTTTTGTTGTTGAGTTTTAGGAATTCTTTATGTATTCTAGGTATCAATCTTTTATTAGATATATGATTTCCAAATACTTTCTCCCATTTCTTGGGTTGCCTTTTCACTCTATTGATAGTGTCCTTTGATGCACACTGGTTTTCAATTTTTAAAAATTAATTAATTAATTTTACTTTTGGCTGTGTTGAGTCTTTGTTGCTGCACGCGGGCTTTCTCTAGTTGCGGCGAGCTGGGGCTACTCTGGTGTGGTGTGCAGGCTTCTCATTGCGGTGGCTTCCCTTATTGTGGAGCACAGGTTCTAGGCATGTGTTCTTCAGTGGGCTCAGTAGTTGTGGTTCACGAGCCCTAGAGCGCAGGCTCAGTAGTTGTGGCACATGGGCTTAGCTGCTTTGCGGCATGTGGGATCTTCCCAGACCAGGGCTCAAACCTGTGTCCCCTGCATTGGCAGGTGGATTTTCAACAACTGCACCACCAGGGAAGCCCAGGTTTTCAATTTTGATAAAGTCCAACTTATCTATTTTTCCTTTTGTTGCCTATGTCTTTGGTGTCATATCTAAAAATCATTGCCAAATCCAACATGGTAAAAACTTTTCTCTGTATTTCTTCTGTTTTATTGTTTTAGCTCTTATTTTGGGTCTTTGATCTGTTTGAGTCAGTTTTATTATGTGGTGTAAGGTAAGGGTCTGCCTTCATTTTCTTGCATATTATGGATATCTAGTTTTCCCAGCGCCACTTTTTGAAGAGACTGTTCTTTCCTTATTGAGTGGTCTTGGCACTTTTGTCTAAAATAGCAATATATTTTAAACAAAACAACAAATATGTTGTCAATATCATATCACAATGTGATAGCACAATATAGAATAAGAATATCATTAATATGTTTTTCCTCATAAACACATTGAGATAGATTTACTGCTGGATACATAATATAAAATCACTTGGTGTTTACTTGATAACATAAGAATATGAGCTTGCCCACAGTATCTTATATTATGAAACAATGCCTTATACATTTAAAAATAACCCATGGTTTCATTACACTTAACCTGGATTCCATGTTATGAATTATATAAATAGCACAAGTTCATGAGAAACACATAACCAATGAAGTACCAGTGCAAGGATATTTCTAGGGAATTATAAAAATATCTGATTTAGCAATAGGAGTATAAAAGACTTCTATTAGAATATCAACCCATTCCCATCTTAAAGTCTAGTTTCTTGAAAATTATGGTCCAAAAATCTTACTGATGCAAACGAGAATCACAAAAACCATACAATGAACAAAGTAAAACACTAAATTAACAATAATAAAGCTAAACTAACAATAATTGACATTTAAGGGAAAGACTAAGCCAACCTAATACCTAAAGACCAACCTGAGTCAACATTGACAGTACACACTTAACAAAGCCTTCTAGCTGGAAAACAGAGGAATTCCAGCTATCTGGGTGTTTGCATTGTGGGATCTTTGCAAAGTTGTTGACAACTCAGCTTCTCAGTACAATGCTGAATCAATTCCTGTGTAAGCTTGAGTTAAGGGTCAATACTCTGGTTTATGAATAGCAAAGATGAGTTACCTTTAATAACTTCTGTAGGTTATTAGTAGTCTTTAGAGTTATATAAAAATTTACCCTTTAGGGACTTCCCTGGTGGTCCAGTGGTTAAGACTCCTTGTTTCCACTGCAGGGGGCGTGGGTTTGTTCCCTGGTCAGGGAAGATCCCATATGCCCCAGGGTGTGGCCCAAAAAAAAAAATTTAGCCCTGGGCTTCCTTGGTGGCACAGTGGTTGAGAATCCGCCTGCTGATGCAGGGGACACGGGTTCGTGCCCCGGTCCGGGAGGATCCCACATGCCGCAGAGCAGCTGGGCCCGTGAGCCATGGCCCCTGAGCCTGCGCGTCCGGAGCCTGTGCTCCGCAACGGGAGAGGCCACAGCAGTGAGAGGCCCGCGTACCGCAAAAAAACAAACAAAAACAAAAACTGAGCATCAAAGAGTGACACATAGATACCTTAAACAGTTCCATTTAATTTGAACTATACGATGTGCATTCGTTTGCTATTAGTTTGATGTAGGATCAAGACTTTTCCTTTACATATGGACTTTTTCCTCCTTTTCTCATTTTCAACTTTCTCATCATTTTCATAAACTATCTGTGATTTTTAGTTTCAGTTTCCTTAAAGTTGAGTGAGAAATTAAAGGTACTTGGGAAGCAATCTGAGTATAGAAGCCTTCTGAGTTTTTGTATTTTTTCCTTCCAGTCTTTTACAGTTGTCTCTACCATGTCTAACTTGACAACAAATGTTTTAACAACATCTTTATTGAGTCTTTTAACAATCAACTTGTTTTTCATAGGAACATCTTTCTTTTGGGGGTCTGTCGTATTTCATCAGTTTATATAATATTTAATTAATTTGTGTGTGTGTGTGTGTATATACATATATATACGTATATATATATACGTATATATATACATATATATGTATATATATATACGTATATATATGTATATATATATATATACATATATATATAAAATAACAAGCATAAGTGGCAATATCACATTTGGGTAAAACACAAAGCTTGCTACCACCAATTTCACTGTTGGGAGAAGAGTTAGGACAGTTCACTAGAAACTGGCCTTCCAACTGTGAGACTCCAGGGTGCTGAGGGCATCACAAAGTACTTAAACTCAGCTATTATGTTATAGAAATAGCTAGTATGTTTTTTTAAATGGTCTCTATTCTTTATTAAGTAAGTAATTATATGGTTTATAAGATATGAGTTATCTGAGGACTGAGACTGCATCAGTCAGAACTTCTTTGGTTGCAAGTGACAGAAACTGAACTCAAACCAGCTTATGAATAAAAGGGAATCTAGTGATTTAGAGACCTGAAAAGTCCAGGAGTTGACTTGGCCTCAGGGTTTCTTCTCAGCCCATCTCTCCTGTCTCCTCTGCTTCCTCATATTCTCATACTTGCACTTCCTCTGGGTAACTGAGGAAGATGGCTCAGCTCCAGCATGCAGCATGGTTGTCTCTAGGGAACACAAGACGAGGTGCTCCTCCAGCAACCCTCTATCACGTCTGAGAAGCCTCTGATAGGCCTTGATTTAGGTCGTGTGTCCATCGCTGAACCAGTCACATCTAACCAGCCAGCCTGGATCTCATCCCCACTTTTTTGGTGGGGGGCATTGTGACTGACAACCCCATCAGACCTCATGAAGTCAGGGAAGGGACAAGTCCTCAAAGGAAAAACTGTGTGCTCTTAATAGAATCTAGACATGCAAAAGCAACAGATGCCCACAGCATAGACTGTGCCTTAATTATTCGGTACTCTCCTTAAGACCAAGCTCACAGAAGAAGCTTAGCTTTAAATATTGAATGAATAACTATTGATGGCACTTTACACTTTCAAAGCATTTCCACAGACATTAATTTGTTGTCAACAGTAACAGCAGATTAAATAACTTGCTTAAAGTTACACAGCTGATTTCTGATAGAGCTGAGTTTATAACTGCGTCTCCCGGTTTCCAGTCCAGCACCCTTAGGAAGTCTTCCTCTTTTCTTCTCTCTTGCTGCCAGGACTGATGTCAAAGTGGAAGGAAAGAAGAGACATTTTGGTCATATTTTTACTACTCAGAAGGCTTGATAGGGTTTTGTCCCTAGAAGGCCATGATGGTGGTAGGTGACTGGTAAGTTGCCTCTTTCAGACTAATTATAGGTCTATGTAACAGATGGCTGTCATCACTATTTGGACTATTAATTCATTGAGTTATGGAATCTGCCAGGTTAATTTTATTTTGTTTCTAAGGCTAATATTTGCCCATATGTTTGACAATACTTTAATGTGCTAACACTCAGTCATGAAAATGGTGCTTAAAGGTAGTGTAGTGTACTACAGGTAATGTAGGATGTAGAGGCAAACTGTGTTTGAGTCTCAGCTCTGTTACTTGTAACTTTGGGCAAACTGGGTAACCTCCATGAGCCTTAGTCTCCTACAAAATAGGGTGATATTAACATCTGTCTACTATACCTACTCCACAGGGTTGTGGTGAAGAAGAAATAAGGTCATATTTGTAAAAGTATCTCAGTAAAGTGTCCTGAGGGCTCCATGAAATTTATAAGCTATTGATTTTACATTATTATGTCTTATTTTAAGAACAAACATTAATAACAGGAATTCTCTCCTATCTGTATAATCAACTGTGGTCACAGAAAAGATACCCAGTTTTCTTCTCTTTCTAGGCACATGGAAAACTGGCTGGGTGAAGCCATATGTCTAGTTCTGGCAATATGTTGTTAACGGAAGTGACCTGATCACTTATGAGTGAGAGCATTCAATTGCTAGTGTGAGACCCTCCAGAACTTTCTTTTCCTTTACTATGTCTGGTAATATGAGAAATGGTGGTTTCTCTAACACCTGGGTCCTAGAGTAAGAAAACTGTGAAACTAAACCCCTCGCCAACTCTCTTTAGACATGCAGCATGAGCAAAAATAAACCTTTGTTGTTCTAAAGACACCACAATTCTTTGAGGTTTTTGTTATGTCAGCATAACCTAGCCCATCTCCACTGAATCCTCAAGATTGGCTGGGACATTTTGGACATGGATGTTTTCATTTATGTCACTGAAGTTTTGTGGCAATGTCTCTTTAGTAAAATAGGCAGAAGAAATGAATCTTGCCAAGTAATGGTTTTATAACTTCTTGTGAATGAGTTCTTCCTTAAGTGAAAGTGAGGACTTTCATCCCTTCACTGGTATAGAAGGCAATGGAGCCACGGTGTCAAAAGATCCTAGTTTGGGGCTTCCCTGATGGCGCAGTGGTTGAGAGTCTGCCTGCCGATGCAGGGGACATGGGTTCGTGCCCCGGTCCGGGAAGATCCCACATGCCGCAGAGCAGCTGGGCCCGAGAGCCATGGCCGCTGAGCCTGCGCGTCCGGAGCTTGTGCTCCGCAACGGGAGAGGCCATAACAGTGAGAGGCCCGGGTACCGCAAAAAAAAAAAAAAAAGTAGCTTACATACTATAGCAATGTATTATCTCACATAACTGGACGTCCAGCGTGGGCTCCAGTCTGGTTTTCCTTAGTTCTCTTGGCTCTGCCTCCTCTGGGCGTGGACTTGATCCCTGGGCTCGTTCCCCTTGTGGTTGTAAGATGGCTGCCAACAGTGCTAGAGCAACGTGTCCAGCTACGCACAGCGCTGATTAAGGTTAGGTGTGAGTTCCCGAGCCAATCACTGGCAAGGGGTCTAGGTGTCTCTCTTGGTTTTTTTAATGGTTTTCACTTTTCATCTTTTAAAATATTTTTTCCAGTTTTATTGAGAAATAATTGACATTCGTCACTGAATAAGTCTGAGGCATAGGGCATAATGGTTTGATTTATGTGTATTGTTAAATTGTTATCACAATGGGTTCAGCTGACATCCACCTTCTCATACAGAGAATATAAAAAGAAAAGGGAGAAGAAAGGAAAAAAATGTTCTCCTTGCTATGAGAGCTCTTAGAATTGACTCTCTTAGTACCTTTCCCGTATATCATACAGCAGTGCTTGCTATAGTCACATGTTGTTCATTTCATCCCTAGTACTTATTTATCTTATACCTGGAAGTTTGTACCTTTTGTCTGTCTTCCTCCAGTGCCCCCCTCCTCTTCCTCTCCACCGCTGGTAACCACAAGTCTGATCTCTTTTTCTATGAGGTGTTTTGTTTTTGTTTCTTTTCTTTAGATTCTACAAGTAAGTGAGATCATACAGTATTTGTCTTTTTCTGTCTGACTTATTTCACTTAGCATAATGCCTTCAAGGTCCATCCATATATTCTATTGTATGTACACCACATTTTCTTTATCCATTCATCCATCGATGGACACTTATGTTGTTTCTATGTCTTGGCTATTGTAAATAATGCTGCTATAAGCATGGAGGTGCAGGTATCTATTTAAGTTAGTGTTTTGTTTCTTTTGGATATATTCCCAGAAGTGGAATTGCTAGATCATACGGTAGTTCTATTTTTAATTTTCTGAGGATCCTCCATACCATCTTCTATAGTGGTTTTACCAGTTTACAAGCCCACCAACAGTGCGGCTGTTTGTTATCTCTTGTCTTTTGTTGATAGCCATTCTAACAGGCATGAGGTGATACCTCACTGCAGTTTTAATTTGCATTTTCCTAATGACTAGTAATGTTGAGCACCTTCTCATGTACCTGTTGACCTTTCATATATCTTCTTTAGAGAAATGTCTGTTCAAGTCATTTGCCCATTTTTAAAATTGGATTATTTGTTTTTTTGCTGTTGAGTTGTATGAGTCCTTTAGACTAGAATTATCTTTAGCAATATGCCGCTCCCCTGGAGCTAGGATAGGGTCAGCCCCTCAGCCCCTCACTGCATGGGGATGGTGAATATAAGAATAAAATTGAGATTCGGTATGATAGGAAGAAAGAGCTAATGGCAACTGGGAGAGATTCAGTTGTGTTCCGAATTCATGTACCAAGGATTGGTGTGGGGAATGTGGACATAGGACCTCACAGTTTGATGTAGGGGGCAGGTATCTGAATAAGCACAGTCCTATGATGATGGCATGGATTTGGGGTCAGAAACACATGTGTTTTAAAATCCCAGCTTTATGCTCTTCTAGCTGTGTATTTGAAGACAGTTTTTTTTTTTTTTTTTTTTTTTTTTTTTTTTTTTTTTGCTGTACGCGGGCCTCTCACTGCTGTGGCCTCTCCCGTTGCGGAGCACAGGCTCCGGACACACAGGCTCCGCGGCCATGGCCCGCGGGCCCAGCCGCTCCGCGGCATGTGGGATCCTCCGGGATCGGGGCACGAACCCGTGTCCCCTGCATCGGCAGGAGGACTCCCAACCACTGCGCCACCAGGGAAGCCCGACAGTTTTTTTTTTTAATCATCTATGAAACCCAGTTTTCTTATCTATAAAATGTTCATAATCTTTAACATGTGATATTTAAGTGACACAGAGAAGTTACTCAGCAAATTGTATGTTCTATTTCTTTTTTAACAATGTACAAAGTGTATGGGAACACAGAAGGGAAGCAAGTTATCTGCCTGCTGCATCAGACCAGGTTCCTGGATCAGAAGTTTGATAATGAATGCAGCTTTCAGATGATGATTATGGATATTTGAAATAATATCTACTTATTTCTGTTAAAAGGCTGTATTTTAACTACTTCCTTTAGATAAAAACAGCCAAATCGCTCTACTGGAAATTCTTAAAGCTCAAAGCAACTTTGATTCTTTCAAGTGCAACTATGATGACCTAATATCATGCATAACTCCTCTTGTATGGAAAGGAACAAATATTTGATATTCATCTTCATTGTTTGCGGTGGGTTGGTTTCCTGTTATTTTTTCCCCTCTGTCTAGAGGAAGGAGTAAAGGAAACTTCCTTGTTAACCTACTACTGTAAGGGACATGTTTGAAAAAAATAAGCACAGAGGGCAAGAGTAGAGTTTCTCATCAAGATTATTACGGGCATAATTCAACCCCGGTATACTTAGGGATAGTTTATTGAGGCATTGACTATTGCTCATTTACTCAAAGTAACTGAAGTGCAAAGTACAAGAAGGAGGGGACTCCAGGGCGCCCAGGCAAGGAGAGCTCACCCTCAGAGAGCATACAGTCTAAGAGAAGGGCCCACATACTTACATAACCCAAATTAGACAGTGATTTAACACTAGACAGTCAAAAGATTGAGGTAAATTGTTTTTGGAATACGTGGAGAAGCCATTTCTTTCTTTTTTTTTTTTTTTTGCGGTACGAGGGCCTCTCACTGTTGTGGCCTCTCCTGTTGCGGAGCACAGGCTCCGGACGCGCAGGCTCAGCGGCCATGGCTCACGGGCCCAGCCGCTCCACGGCATGTGGGATTTTCCCGGACTGGGGCACGAACCTGTGTCCCCTGCATCGGCAGGCAGACTCCCAACCACTGCGCCACCAGGGAAGCCCGAGAAGCCATTTCTTAGAGAAGAAGAGAAGTTAAAGAAGGTTTTGTTATTGTTTAATAGAAGAGGTGGTAGCTTAGTCTTGAAGCACTTGGCAAAATTTTAGTACACGAACCTGCAGACACCAGGGTGGACAGGGAACATTCCAGGTAGAAAAATTAGTGTGAGCAAAGGGCAAGTCACAGAGGGGTGGGAGGAGCATATGGGCAGCCAGGTGAGCAGTTCCACTGAGAAAGTGTTATCTCTACCACTCATCCTGCACTTAGCTGTCCTTTTATTATTTTTTGTTTGTATGAGTGTACACTTCATCTCCTAGACTACGTGAGGGACGAGTGCTATACAACAGTATGCTTTGATTTCTTCCCACATCACCTACACTCCTTAGTAAATAAACAAGCAATACATATATTATGCAGGTGAGGAGGTTGGTTGACTCCTTAAAGGCAAAACAGAAAGAAATTGCATCACTAAAAATGTTTTTTTCATGTACGGTCAATATTTTATTGAATTAAAATATTTTCCACCTTCTTTTAATCACACTTTTAAATTCTTGTTTTTTTTTTTCTTCAGGGTACTAGATAGTGTTTGTTTGTTTGTTTGTTTGTTTTTTAGCCACACTGCCTGGCACACGGGATCTTAGTTCCCAACCAAAGATCGATCCCATGCCCCAACAGTGGAAGCGTGGAGTTCTAACCACTGGACCGCCAGGGAATTCCCTAGTTCGTGTTGATACTAATATTTTTTTTTTTTTTTTTTTTTTGCGGTATGCGGGCCTCTCACTGTTGTGGCCTCCCCCGTTGCGGAGCACAGGCTCCGGACGCGCAGGCTCCGGACGCGCAGGCTCAGCGGCCATGGCTCACGGGCCCCGCCGCTCCGCGGCATATGGGATCCTCCCAGACCGGGGCACGAACCCGTATCCCCTGCATCGGCAGGCGGACTCTCAACCACTTGCGCCACCAGGGAGGCCCGATACTAATATTTGATAGTATTAAAAAAAAACATTGTGCACCAACTGATGCAATACTTGAGTCAGGCAAGAATCAGCAATGGGCACTAAAAGCTTTCACTGGATAAAAGGTTGTTGGGGGGCTTCCCTGGTGGCGCAGTGGTTGAGAGTCTGCCTGCCAATGCAGGGGACACAGGTTCGTGCCCCAGTCCGGGAAAATCCCACATGCCGTGGAGCCTGTGCTCCACAGCAGGAGAGGCCACGACAGTGAGAGGCCCGCGCACCACAATGAAGAGTGGCCCCCGCTCGCCACAACTAGAGAAAGCCCTCGCACAGAAACGAAGACCCAACACAGCCAAAAATATAAATTAAAAAAAAAAAAAGAACAGTTTATAAAAAAAGAAAAAAAGGTTGTTGGGGAATAAGATAGTCACAAAGAATCAAAGTATTCCCCCCACCCCACCAGAATACATATTAATTATAAAGGGAAAAGGGAGTCCTGGAAGGTACCACCTGATTCAAACTGACCATCACTCACCCTGGGACAACTTGATAGTGTCAGCCTCTGGACGTGATGGAGTATGAAGTCCACAACATCACCGAGATGGTATTCTTACCAACAGTGTTTCCTCCAAATCTAATAGTTGTGGGGATGGGGACATACAAATCCAGACTGTGAGACATTCAACAGAACAACTAGACCATATTCTTTTAGAAAAGACAATGTCATGATAGATAAAAATGGCACTGGGACTGTTGAGGAATTAAGGATATTAAAGAGACATGACAATGAAATGTAAGGAATGATCCTTAACTGGCTTCTGGATTAAAAATAAAACAACAAACAGTAAAAGACATTTTTGGTACAATTGGAGCAATGTGAATATGTCCTGCATATTAGATAAGATTATGTATTAATGTTCATTTGTGGGCATATGTTAATAGTATGATAGTTGTTATGGAGTGAATGTTTGTGTCTCCCCCATATTCATATGTTGAAATCCAAACCTCCAATGTGATTGTATTAGGAGGTGGAGCCTTTGGGGAGGTGATAAGGTCATGAGGGTGGAGCCCTCGTGAATGGGAAAAGCGCCCTTATAAAAGACATCCCAGAGAGCCCTCTTGCCCTCTCCACCATATAAGGAGGAAACGGCCATCTGCAAGCCTGAAGAGGGTTCTCACCAGAACCTGACCATGCTGGTACCCTGATCTCAGACTTCTATCCTCCAGAATTGTGAGAAATAAATTTCTGTTGTTTATTAACCACCTAGTCTATGGTATTCTGTTAAAGCATCACAAACTAAGACAGTGGTTGAATTGCAAAACGGCTTGGTTCTTAGGAGATACGTGCTGAAGTATGCAGGGGTGAACTGTCATCATATCTGCAAATTAGTTTTAAATGGTTGAACCAAATAAAAGTATAAATGGGTTTGGGTATAAATGTGGTTTTGTTTGTTTGTTTGTTTTTTGCAGTATGAGGCCCTCTCACTGTTGTGGCCTCTCCCGTTGTGGAACACAGCCTCCAGACGCGCAGGCTCAGTGGCCATGGCTCACGGGCCCAGCTGCTCCGCGGCATGTGGGATATTCCCGGACCAGGGCACGAACCCGTGTCCCCTGCATCGTCAGGTGGACTCCCAACCACTGCGCCACCAGGGAAGCCCCTGGGTATAAATGTTTGAGCGAAAAAAATACACTATGTATACATTTCGTGTATGTATGGGGTGTGTGTGTGTGTGAGAGAGAGAGAGAGAGAGAGAGAGCAAGCAAGCAGATGTGGACAATGTTAACAATCTGTGAATTTAAGTGAAGAACATAATTCATTGTGCTATTTTCTCAACTATTCTACAGGTTTAAATTTTCCAACATAGTAAATTAGGGGAAAATTAAATATCTTTTTCCTAGTTTAAAAAAATAATACAGGCTTGTTCAATGAGAAAAAATTTTAAAAATATAGAAAAAGCAAGAAAAATAAATAATTACGTGATTATGGTAGAGCTTCTCTTATCCTCTCCTTTTCTAGGCCCTCTGCATCTGGTACCTCTTAGGCACAGAGGCCAACCTTTCTAATTAAGATTCATGTAGGAAGATGAATAGGAGTGGTTTACATTTCTCAAAGATAGTATCAATTGGGTTTCAGATCACCCTGGCTCCCTTTCTCAGGTTTAATCCTTTCTACTTAGAAGCTACAAACTTTAAAGATAAATACTCAAGAGTTACCAAAAATTATTTTTAAAAAAACAGGAAAATGCTGAGGTTGACACAAAAACCCACGAAATTCAAAACATAAATTCATCACTATAAAATGCCTAAAACCCTCCATAGACTTCTGGTTGCAGTTAGAAGAAAACAAACACTCAGGTGGCACAGCATCCAGGATCTGACCTCTGCCTTCTTCAGACTTCACCTCCCACTCTCTCCCCTTCTTCTGGTCTCCTGTGCTTTGAATATCCAAAGTGGCCCTAGATTTTGCCCTAGGGTGTTCTTGGCCCAGATCTGGCTCCTTCTCATCATTAAAGTCTCAGCTCAAATGTCACCTCTTCAGAGCAGCAGCCTGTGACCACTCTGCCCAAGGCAGCTCCTCCCCGCTGCCTCTCCCAGCCCTCTCTGTCCCCTTAGCCTGTTTCCTCAAGTCACTCATCACTGTCTGCCATTATCTTGTTCATTTCCAGTTTAATCATCACTATTGCATGGCTTCTCCCAACTAGAGTGTAAACCTCCACAAGGGGTCCTGTCTGTCTTGAGTCCACTGTATCTCCAGGGCTGAACAGGATCCAGTACATAGAAGATATTGAGTAAATATTTTTTGACTGAATAAATATTTCTTCAGGTATGCAGTTGACAAATGTGCCATTTAGACCACACTCTCTGTGTGTAGCATCAACATTTCAGGAGCTGCAGTGAGCTCCCCTTTACAGGCTCCTAAATTTTCTCCTAAAGAAATTCCAAGTAAAGGGAATTCCCTGGCGATCCAGTGCTTAGGACTCGGTGCTTTCACTGCTGTGGCCTGGGTTCAATCCCTGGTCTGGGAACTAAGACCCCGCAAGCCGCTCGGCTCAGCCAAATAAATACATTAAATTAAATAATTAATTAAACATAAAATAAATTCCAAAGAAAATCAGAAAAGCTGCCATGTGGAAGCCCTTGTAATGGATAAGAGAATGTGTCTTAGAACCAGTAGAATGTCTAGAATGTCCTGGGAAGTTTGTTGTCTGCTTAGAGTGTATCTGTTTCATACTGACCCAGTTCAAGTGATTTTTCTAGGGTTGGGATTCCTTGTTATAAGTTACAAGCTTATTATCAGTACTTTTCAAAGTTTGGGGACCCAGGAGGCAAAGAGCCCCAAGAAGTTAAAATTTGATATGCAAACACGGCATTTGAAGTATTTGGTTAATGTTTACTTTTTCCTCTTTCCTTTTTTGAGCTGAATATTCAGGAAGGCCAGTTCCTGAAAAGGCCTCGCAAGGCCAATTTTCCACTGCAGTGGATGACTGATGCAGTTTAAAACACAGAAAATCAGCCCCAAATCTCTTTCTCTGCATCATCCGTATAATTATGGAAATATTCTGTCCAGATCCAGATCAAGACCCTCCCTCTCCCTCTTCAGATGATGATCTCTACTTACTCTGATCCTATAAAGTGATCTTCTGTTAGTATTTGAGGAATATTACTCACAAAACAAAACACCTAGATAGGGGTATGCAACCACCTTTTAAGAATGTCCCTAAACTCTAGTCATTTAAATAAAATTTTTATCATAAAATATAAAATTCCTACCAGAAAGTGTATAAAGCATATGTGTACAGTTTAATAACTTGTTGTAAGGCTCACAGCCGTGTAACCTGCACACAGGTGAAGAAACAGATTATTGCCAGCACCTCAAGAGCATCCCCACTCCTGTATTCCCATCCTTACCCTCTCTTTTCTCCTACAGATAACCACTCTCTTGACTTTTATAACAATTCCTTTGCTTTCCTTTGTTGCTTTGCCACTTATGAATCCCCAAATGATGTAGTTTAGTTTTGCCTGTTTTCGAACTTTATATAAATCATATATATCATATATATATGTATATATGTATGTGTGTATATATATATAGAGAGAGAAATCATATAGAAATCATACTGTATTGGCAGAGAGGACTCCTTTATTTTGTTCAATTTTATGTTTGAAAGATTCACCCTGTTTTTGGGAGTAGCTCTAATTGGTTCATTCATATCCATAACACTGAGTTGTACTCAATTTTTTTTTAGGATTATTTTTTTTTCTACAGCTGCACTATGAACTCTTTTTATGGGTAGTGTTTTTGGAAAGTTTGGGTGTTTTTAAAGACAAAAAGTGATGCTAAAGTATAGTAAAACCATTAAGAACATTAGTTCTGGAGGTAGATGACATGTGTTTGAGTCCTGACTCCACAACTTGGCAGAAATCTTGAGTAAATGATCAAAACTTTCTGAGCTTTTCGTTTTTCAAAAATGGGGGAAATAATAACACATCATAAAATTGTTATAAAGAAAAACAAAAACTCATAAAGCACATAGTACAGTGCCTGGCACACGGACACTGATATCCTGAGTAAATCATGGTGGTTACTATTATTATTATTCCACTTGTTGAATTTCCAGTTCAAGAACTGTCTCTTCCGGAAGGATCTTGCTTAATACACAGGAATTGAGGAGGTAGAGCTTTCGTCACCAAGTGTCATTATCCTCTCAGAAATTGCCTTCCTGGTGACTACCCCATAAATTCCTCCATACATCTATCCAAGGAAACTGTGCTGTGTGGACTGGCAGCCTCCCACCTTAGGAATGAGTGAGGAACCTAGAGCCCTCAGTGACTCCAAACTGCATTGCCCTTGAACAAACACCAATTGGTGCGTTCATCCACTAAGCAGGTGAGGCAGGGTAGAAATATTCTACTCCCCCATCTTTTCTCTTCTAAGACTGAGTACTAGGGAGTTCCCTGGTGGTCTAGTGGTTAGGATTCAGCACTTTCACTGTCACGGCCCAGGTTCAATCCCTTGTCAGGGAACTGAGATCCCACAAGCCGAGTGGTGTGGCCAAATAAATAAATTTTGTTAAAAAAAAAAAAAAAAGACCGCATACTAGAGATGTAACCCTTGACATGCTATTAAGAATGTATTGCTTTCACAGTGGCAGCATGCTATCTGAGAGATGCACACAATTCAACAGGCATGTCGGATTCAGGAATCAGGGTTATATTCATTCACTCATTCAACAAATATTTATAGAATAACTGTGTGACATGACAGGGACTGTTTCAGGTAGCCAGGATACAGAAATGATTTATTAAAAGTATCAAGACTTGTTTTCTTACCCAGCATTTGGTTTATCTTGGTGAATGGTCCACATGCCTCCCAGCAATTTTATGAAGAGTATTACTTATTATCATCCCAAATTTACAGTGGAGAAAAATGAAGCTTATGCATTTAGCTTCCCTTCCAGCTAATAAGTGGGAACACTGAGTTTTTTTTTTTTTTAACTCTTAACACTGAGATTTTGAACCCAAATTTCTGACACCATAATCTGAGCTCTTAACTTTCTCCTTTACATATGAAAAGGAATAAAAGAATTGTTGTTGTTGTTTTTTTTTGCGGTACGTGGGCCTCTCACTGTTGTGGCCTCTCCCGTTGTGGAGCACAGGCTCTGGACGCGCAGGCTCAGCGGCCATGGCTCACGGGCCCAGCCGCTCCGCGGCATGTGGGATCTTCCCGGACCGGGACACGAACCCGTGTCCCCTGCATCGGCAGGCAGATTCTCAACCACTGCGCCACCAGGGAAGCCCAAGAATTGTTTTTTTAATCTTATTCATTTTACTGCAAGTACAGTCAACAAATTTCTAATCATGAGTCCTCTGAGAATAATATTTACTTTGTTTCTGAGTCCTGAGGATTTTCACCAAATAATGTCCATTAGTGGATAATAGTGGTTAATACTACAATGAGTTGCCAAGAAGGAATATTTGACTAATTAAAATTTTGTTACAATTTATGATTATGTAACATGATTACATTCAGCATTGCATCATTCACCACCTAACAAATTTTATTTTGCTACTGATGTGTTTAGGTTTTAAGGCTGAATTTTCTTTCTGAACATTTTCAACTACTACCTAATAGGCACACTATTAGGTAATAGTTAAAAGAATACAGTTTTTAGATTTTTTAATGTTATGAGTATTGTTTGGAAAAATAATCTGAATGGAACAAAAATGGTATACAACATTCCAATAGAAATTTAGTTTAGTTTTAAGTTAAACCATATTAAATTGCCATTTTGTAGTTTAAAATGATCAACTATTACCAATTTCATATAGTTCAAGTTAAAAAAATCCTACTATTCCATATGCCTGAATGCAGCAGTAACTAGAGTGTAATCTTTGCCAAGAAAGGGATCTTGGGGTTTTGTGCACTATTGTGCACATGGTAGGCACTTAGAAAACGGTTGTTGAATGAATGAATTAGGAAAGCAAATAAAACACAGTAACTAACCTTCCATCCTAACACCTCTTTGGGTTTAGGTTTAAAATGGGAATAAGAAAAATAACATGATATGAATGTCAGTCTCTTCAAATGGTAAAAAGTTTAGTTTAAATACTTAATTTACCCAAGAGAACTGAAAACATAATTTCACACAAAAACTTGTACATGAAGGTTTATAGCAGCATTATTCATAATAACCAAAAAGTGGAAATAACCCAAATGTCTATCAACTGATGAAGGTTTAAATAAAATGTGGTATATCCATGCAATGGAATATTATTGAGTCATAAAAAGGAATGATTTACCGGTAGGAACTACAACATGAATGAAACTTGAAAACATTATGCTAAGTGAAAGAATCCAGACATAAAAGGCCACATATTATATTAACAGTTAGTATAAAATGTCCAGAATGGGCAAATCAGGAGAGACAGAAAGTAGATCAGTGGATGCCAGGGTTTAGAGGCAAGAGGAAATGAAGAGAGACTCCTAATAGACTTTTTCAGTGACGCAAATGTTCTGGAATTAGTGGTGATAATTGTACAGCCTTGTGAATATACTAAAACCCACTGAATTATATACACACTTTAAAATTAAGGGAGATTTTACAGCATATGAAATGTATTTCAGTTTTTGAAAAGTGGGGAAAAAAACTTAAGTTCTCTTCAGAACAAGTCAAAAGTACACTATAAAATAATAGACATGTGTTTATAAATGTAAGAGTATTAGGAAATGTTCCCTTGTTTAATTATAAACCAAGTGGAATGTTTGGAGATTTCAGTAATCTGACAGGGAACTTAAGAGGATTAACCTGACTTCCCCAGTGTTAACAATACCAATTTAAACTGCATCATTCGAAAACTACATAGTCATATTAAAGTAATTGCAGCAATGACTTCCACAAAGAAAACCAATTAGATTAATTACTCATTAAGGCTGTCATCATTTTAAATACTTTATATTTATATAATGGTTTTACTTCCTTAAGTGTTGAATTGTGCCTTGAGATCTAATGTATGGCAAAGTCACATTTCTAACCACTTAATTAGAGGCAGAGATGTGGGTGGGATTGGACTGAATGTAGCAATGCTGACATTCCAGATTGGAACACAAAGCGAAGCAGGATTTAAGAAACCTAAATTCTAGCCTTCAATATGCAGACACTTAAATAGCAAGAACTAAAACTGTCCCATTCAGCAGTGCAATATTTTTTTATATTGAAATACAACATATAGATAAGTGTACACATCGTTAAGTGTAGACTATGAGTTTCCCTAAATTGAACACTCCTTTGGAAACAGCCTCCAGATCAAGAAGTTGAACATAGCACACAGAACTAGGGCTTTTTTTTTTTTTTTTTCCTTAAGCCTCAGAGAATATTCAAATAGTTTAAATCCCCTCCAGAGCAGACTCTCAGTCATGCCATAGTTAAATTTGGGGAGGAAAGGCAGAGGACCCTGAAATGGTAATAACGTATATCTTAGTATACACTGAATTTTGATGGCAAATTTACCGACGCCAGTATCTACAATACGTCACCTTCACTGAACCACTGAGTATTGGTCTTTTTCTGGATCCAGAGATTCAGAAACAGTTCCTAAATTTACGCATGACTTTTGAAAATCTCCCACATCTAGATGCTTCTTTCCAACAAAACTTTAACCAAATTTTTGGAGCAGGAAAGTTTTGTGTCAGGTCGTGCTTTTCCTGCCAAAGTGCTGAGCACCCTTGAACACTCGTCAGGAGGAACGGTCCCTTCCAGACCTCACACGCCAAACACTCCGCAGTTCTACCCGAAGCCCGCGGAGCTCCGAGCGCTCCCTGGAGTGGTCCAGGACCACCCTCCACCCTCGGGGAGCCCAAGCCTCTACCCCACGCCACCCCTCTGCTCTCTGTCCCTGCCCACCCGGGCAGAAACGTCGCGCTGTTCCTTTAAGGCCGGGAGCAGCAAGGGTGTGCGGGGAAAGGCCGGTTCCTCCCGCCTCCTTCTACACCGCTCCCTTCTCTCTCCCATCGGGGTTTCAGGTGAATGGGTCACAGAGGGAGGAGGCTGCCACACCACTCCTCGCCAGCGTCCACCTCCCCCCTTCTCCTTCCTTTGGCGGAGGCGGCGGGACTCCGGGGAGAACTAGCCAGATCACCGAGGAGTCCGAGCCCGGTACAGCAGGTGGGGCTCGCCGGCGCGGCTCGCCGGCGCGTGGTCACGAACCTCCCGCCCCCAGGCCTGGGGTTGGTGCGCATGCCCGGGGGCAGGAAGGCGGGGTGGGTGGGTGGAGGGGAGGAGGGGGAGGGAGAGGAGGAGGGCTGGGTCCCCTGCGGAGTCCCGGCTGAGAGCTGGCGGTCTGCACGTCGTCAGGTGCGCCCTCCAGGTGAGCGCGCTCCTGGGCTCCCGCCGTCCTTGGTGGGTTGGGCCCGGCTGCAGTGAGGAGGTGAGAGCTGGGCGCGGCGCCTGGATCGCACGGGGGGGACCAAGGCCCCCTGGTCTTGTAGGGGAGGCGCACGGGGAGGACGCCCAGCGCTGGTTTCGGTGGCGGTTTCGCTCCTGGGCTGGGACTCGCGGGAACCAGAGAGGCACGGGGCGGCGGAGAGAGCCGCGCCGGGCGAACTTGGAGGCTGCCTCCCAGGGGCGAGGGGCCGCTTGGAGCCGCCCGTCAGCTCCTTCGGCGGAAACGCTTAAAGCCACCAGTGTCTAGGCGGCGCGGGCAACTTTTCGCTTTCCTGGGGGCCGGCGGGAGGTTGGTGAACAACGAGAATCCTGCGCCCGGCTCTCCGGGCTGCGGTTCTGGGAGGTCCTCGGGGAGAGGGCCCTGAGCTTGAAAGCTGGAGCAAGGGGGCAGCTCGCTGGCCGGGGCGGGGCGGCTCGGACTCCGAGGGGAGCCTGCTGTTCTCCGCCCCCATCCCACCCGCTTTGGGTGTCCCTGGAGGAGAGGGGGTGGCCGGGTTTAATCCGTGCAGTATTCCTGGAGACCTGGGGTGGGCCGATCGGCTGTTTTCAACCCCCTTGGTGGGAGCTCTGTGAGCCCGCGTCGATTTAAGCTGGGGGGCGGGGATTTGATTTCGTATGAAGTTGTACTTCGAGGGAAGCCGCTCACGCATGGGATTCTCACCCGTGACCTAAAGGCCGCCGCCAGACAGGCGGACCTGCCTCGGGGCAGTCCCTGCTCGGCCAGCGCGGGCGCGCACCGTCCGGGGTGCTCCTGGGCGCTGCGGGGGGCGCACGGCCGCCGGGACCTGCTCTCGGCCAGGCCGCCGGGTCTTGAGACCCCGGGAAGGGCAGGGCCCCGCGCGCAACCGACATGTTGCCTGCGTTGGAGGAAGTGTGCGGGGCAGGTGGGATGAGGGGCCAAAATGGCCTCTGCGCCTTACGGCTGGGAGAGCAAGCCCAAGCCCCTCGTGTCCCAGGTGAAGCAGCTGAGCCGGAGGAGAGGCACGGCATCCTCGGGCCGGCCCTGGGGCTGGCCGGGCAACCTACCCACCTGGGAAATGACCCAGGGCGGGGAGGAGGCAGCCTTCCAGGTTAGTGTGTGGCCCTCACGCACAACAGGTGTATTATTGGGATCCCGGGAAAAGAGAACCCCTTCCTATTAAGGCACTTGTGTTTTTTGTGATTGAGAACTGGTTCTTTCCAGACAGAGGTGGATTACTCAAACTGTGTATTCCCTAGTGTAGCAGTGTTTCCTTTTGCACTGTACTTATTGAATCTTTATTTTCTCTTCCTGCTGTTTTAAAATAGACATTTTAAAAGGTGGCGCCACAGTAATTGATATCTCCTCGGACAAAGCAGCAGCCCCTTTTTTTTTTTTGGTAGTTTTGCATTTATTTGGTTATTAGGCACCTTCTTTGTTAGAGTATGGCGGGGAGGAGAGCGAGATTTCCACAACTTTCAGGCAATTTAGGGAAACGATGAGCATTGCCTCCTATGTGTAAGGCACTGAGCTAAAAGCCTGTTGTGCTTTATATCATGTAATCACCCCAGCATTTCTAAAAGCTAGATCTTTTTAGAACTCCATTTTAAAAGTGAGTAAACACCGGGTAGGGGAAACATGTTACAAATGGGCTGGCTTGAAAACTACTTCAGCTTATCAGGGAAGGTATATCGTTAAAGCAACAGTCCTTGATATTCCAGCGTGAGAACCAGATTTGGGGAGTTTTTCTGGAATTCTCTACCTTTGACTAGTCCTTATGGCCTCATATAAGTGTTCCCCATCTTGCTTGATGTAAAGGTAAAACTTTTCCTGTTTTCTTCTAAAGATAATGCTGTAGTTATTGCCCTTTCAAAATGATAGAAGATTGCTTTCAACCACATAAAGTAACTGGTATGTCTTTCACCTTCCCAGGAATCTCCCAGAGGGAAGTTTTCTTTAGTTGCATTTCAAGGCTTACTTGATTAGAATTTTAGTGGGCTTTTTTCATCCACATTACTATTTATGGAACTATTGGAGTAAAAAGACCATTGTTACACCTTTTCACAAACTTCGCCTCCGGGGTTGCAGCTGTTCTGTACCTTCATGCTTTCCAATCTTGAATGTGGTATGAATCATCTGGGGATCTTATTAAGATACAGATTCTGATTCTTAAGTCAAAGGTGGAGCCTGGAATTCTGCCTTTCTAATAAGTTCCCA
Source organism: Mesoplodon densirostris (assembly GCF_025265405.1). NCBI lineage: Eukaryota > Metazoa > Chordata > Mammalia > Artiodactyla > Ziphiidae > Mesoplodon > Mesoplodon densirostris. The sequence goes on from NC_082663.1 coordinate 57,128,250, forward strand.
GGTGATGCCTGTACAGTTGTGAGTTTGACCCTTTTTTCTCCCTTTCCCTCACACTGTAAGCACTTAACTACTTTTGTTGAACTTAACTTGAAGGATTGTATTTTCTGGGTGTTAGTTACGTGAAGAGCTTCAAGGTATTCACTGCTGGATTGAAATCCCAACTCTAATTTGGGCTGTTGATTTTATAAGTCAAATATTGATTGAGCATCCCTTTGTACCAGGGACTAGATCTAGGGATCAGTAATAAGAGTGATGACCAAGACAGACATTTAAGTGCTTGGGAAGCTGGTATTCCTTTTGGGGTGGAGATGGTAGCAGTTTAAAAGAAAGAAAGAAAATAATAATTAGAGGGGAAATTTGCCCTGAAAATAAATTGGTTTGGTGGATGGAATGAGTAACCGGGAGGACATCTCTGAGGAGGTGACGTTTGAGCTGAGACCTGATCGGGAGGTGCCTGCCATGTAAAGATCTGGGCGTTCTAAACAGGAAGCCCTCAAGATCAAGGCCCTCCTTGGATCGATGCCTTTATTCTAGGCAATGATTCTCAAAATATATGGCGTGGTTAAAAATCATCTGGAGAGCTAATTTAAAATGTGGTTTCTGACTCAGCTAGTCCATTTCAAAATCTGCCTAATTTCAAAATCTAAGTAGAATAATTTAATATAAACATAAAAAACTTCTTAAAAGGCATGTGATCAAAAAGGAACAGACTGCCCTTAAATATAATAGTGTTTATTTATTTTTACTTGTTGACAGTTTGCTTTATTTATTTATTTATTTTTGGCTGTGTTGGGTCTTCGTTTCTGTGCGAGGGCTTTCTCTAGTTGTGGCAAGTGGGGGCCACTCTTCATCGCGGTGCGCGGGCCTCTCACTATCGCGGCCTCTCTTGTTGCGGAGCACAAGCTCAGTAATTGTGGCTCACGGGCCCAGTTGCTCCGCGGCATGTGGGATCTTCCCAGACCAGGGCTCGAACCTGTGTCCCCTGCATTGGCAGGCAGATTTGCAACCACTGTGCCACCAGGGAAGCCCCACAGTTTGCTTTAAAGAATACTTTTGAAGCATAGCATTTTCAGGCTTTCCTTTTTAAAAAATATTTATTTATTTATTTATTTATATTTCATTGCGTCAGGTCTTAGTTGCAGCCGGCGGGCTTCTCAACTGTGGCACACAGGCTCCTTAGTTGCGGCATGTGAATTCTTAGTTGCGGCATGTGAATTCTTAGTTGCTGCACACATGTGGGATCTAGTTCCCTGACCAGGGATCGAATCCGGGCCCCCTGCATTGGGAGTGTGGAGTCTTATACACTGTGCCACCAAGAAGTCCCAGGCTTTCCTTTTTTATCTTAACTTAGTTTTCTAAGATTTTTTTGGCCAGTAAATATTTTCAAAGAGAGAACTTTTTATACTTTAACATCAACTTAACATATTAAGTAAGGGTCAACTGCTTCCCTTTTGGCCCTGACTCTGAGTCAGCTGTTTGACTTATGTCCCTATCATTCTTATGACACAGTTTCTGCGAAGGTTCTGTGAAGGTGACCAGTGAGCCCCTTCAGCCAGATCCTGTGGCCTTTTCACTTCTCATTTTTTCCTTCATTCAACATACACTTATTGACCAGATATTATTAATGTTGCCGTGCTGGGCATTGGGCAGCGTTTTTGGTCCTCTCTTTCCTATTGTCTTACCTTAAAACCCAGTCACAGGCTGCCTTGAAAGATACCTTAGAAGTCCTCCAGTCCACTTCTCCCCACCCCCTGCAGATACCAAACAAGCTTGGCATAAATGGCATGAGGTCAAATTGTTTTTTGTTATTTTGGGAGGGTGTGTGGAGAGACTTCCTAACGTTGAGATGAGATCTGACCCTCTGGAGTGTTCTTATTTTTTTAAAGGAACCATTTCTAGGACTACAAAGACAGCTCTACAGCTATTTGAAGGCTGCCATAGTGGTCCTTCTAATGTTGAGTTCTCCAGGCCAAACATTTCCTGTTTTTCCAGTCATTTGTCCTAAGACATGGTTTTTCTAGATCTTTAACAATCTAAGTCTACCTCCTGGAGAGGCACCTAGTTGGAACCTGATGTTCAGATTTCACGGTTCTGCAGGGGGTTGTTTCTTTTTCTTTTTTTTGATTTTATTTTTTTATAGGTTTGCTTCTTTTTAATAACTGTATCATTCCTAGATCTAAGCACTAACTCTGTAAATACTGGATATGTTTGGGATAACTTGTTAGCTTTTGTTGAAATTCTGATCAAGGAAATACACTTATAAAAATGAACAGTTATTAAGCCAGATTTCCGTTATCTAGTACTTATACTATTAGTTTTTAAAAATTGAGTTTTACGTATTTAAAATGATTTATCCTGCCACCAGTATTTGAAAATGGATACAATATACCTAAGTGCCTAAACACTGAAATTTCTCACCTTCGGAATGATCACCTTGCTGTAAATGCTTTTTGCTCATCTCCTTTAATACATGATCTTACCTATTTATCCCAGTCCAGAGGTCAGGATTATCCCCCTCTTTGACACAGGAGGGTAGCGATGCTCACAGAAGAGAAGAATTTGTCCCCTCAGATTGTGATTTTGTTTGTTTGTTTGTTTGTTTGTTTGTTTTGCGGTGCGCGGGCCTCTCACTGTTGTGGCCTCTCCCGTTGCGGAGCACAGGCTCCGGACGCGCAGGCTCAGTGGCCATGGCTCACGGGCCCAGCCGCTCTGCGGCATGTGGAATCTTCCTGGACCAGGGCACGAACCTGTGTCCCCTGCATCGGCAGACAGACTCTCAACCACTGCGCCACCAGGGAAGCCCAGATTGTGAGTTTTTAACTAGGTTTGTTTTAGCCCATCATTATAGCCTTACAGAAACCTTGATCAGTGTTGATGTACTTGTAGCCAGTGGGTTACCTATCCTTTCCAGTGTCTTGTCAGCTGCAAATCTGGATATACTTGTCCACTTCGTCTGTGGTCACGGCTTGATACCTCCCTTCAGGTGGACATAAATGGTTCATTCATTCATCCTAATTAGCTTCCATTATTCAGCCCCGTAGGAATCTGCCTACCCACACTCTGTTACACGAGGATGTGTCCAAGATTCTCAGGATTCTCTCTGTATTCCCCTCATCTACCAGTTTGGTAACCTTCTCAAAAAAGACAATGAAGTTGATTTGGCACGACTTTTTCTTTTTTTTTTTAAGATTTATTTTTATTTATTTATTTAGGCTGCTCCAGGTCTTAGTCGCTGCATACAGGATCTTTTTTTTTTTTTTTTTTAAGTTGTGGCATGCGTGTGGGATCTAGTTTCCTGACCAGTTTGAACCCAGACCCCCTGCTTTGGGAGTGCGGAGTCTTACCCTCTGGACCACCAGGGAAGTCCTGGCTTGTTCTTAATTAATGTTCTGAAATTATTTGCTTCACAGTTTAAAATCTCTGCTCTTAGGGGAGACATGACAAACTCCAGGAAATAGAAGTTTGGAAAGAGATTTTGTTGGCTGGATTTTTGACAAAACAAAACTTCAGCCTGAGTCTGGATTCATTTAGGATTTTTGAGAACTACCATTGAGCCTGGAATTTTTGGCATAGTCTTGAATGAATGAGACCTAGTTATAGAAGAGGTAAGATTCCTCTAAGGTCAGTGTGTCAGTATTTGACATTCAGCTTCAGAAATATTTAATAGTGTTTAGATTCAGTTTTCCTTAACGTTCTTTTTCTGAACATGAATTAGGAAGACAGTTAATCTGGACTTTACTCTTTCATAACACTGTAATATTTTGGCCTAAATTGCTCGTCTGTATGTGTGTTTGGGTGCTGGTTACAGGGCTGTATACACTTAGATTTGTGCATTTTTCTGTATGTTATACTTCAATAAAGCAGTTTTTAGAAATAAAAGAATGAAGAGAAGTTGTCTTTCCTCACTGTGTTTGGAAAATTATTTTAGTTGTGTTGGCATTACTAACATTTAATATATTTCCATCTTTGAGGTTTCACCTAGATACAATATTTTATTCTGAGAAATTTGTAATTGACTATTCTTAAGGATGTGGAGGATAGTTACTGTTGATTTGAAAGAACAAAGTTTAAAAGGTTTGAATTGATTTACTGTTCCAAACCTAGTAATGTATGATTACACAACCCTTATTTGAAAAGAAAAAAATATTAGACACTTTAATATACTCAGTTATAGATCTTTCTCATGTCCTTCCCGCCATCCACCCCCAAGCTTCTGGCTCTTTCTTGCTAAGTCTTCCCTGTTATCTCCAAACTGCACTTAATCATGTAGTTCAGCCCTAAATAATGCCTATTGTAGATGCTGTTTTCTTTGTGTGTGACCTTCGGGAGAACTTGGTCTCATACTTAACTTCCACAGGCTCCTATGGTACAGCATAGGCATTTAATAAATACTTGTTGATTGAGTGAAATTGCCTCTCAGATGTTCAGGGATTTTTGTTCTGAGGAATCTTAGAAGCAAATTATTCTGCTTTTCTCTTAGTGAAGAAGACTCTTTAATACAGTGTGTGTTTGATGTTTTTCCCTTTTTGAAAATTGTATTCCATTTTGAAGACTTGGAAAAGGAGATAAGGGAAAAATGTCCATAATCGTACTATTTATAGATGCTTTTTGTAACCCTTTTTAATGATAAAAGCATACTCTTAAACCAGATTATGCTTTAGTTAACATTGAAGGGCTGGTATATGCTGGACACAGCTATGTATGCACTTCCATATGCATTCTCATTTTATATGAACTTTGAAAAGTAATAGGAGACAGAATAAATGTATTTTAAGAAATTTTATCTTTTATACATCTTTATTTGTGTTCTTTGAAGTGACTATTTTAAAAAATACCACTTTTGCCTATGCTGTAAAAAGCTTTGTGAAATTTTCATTATTGCAACTTTAAATTTCAAGTTTAAACAATATTCATATGCCAGTGATGTGCAGAGCATGATGCCTGGTGCCCTGAGGACTACCAGGCCGAATGAGTCCTACACTCAGTGATTTCTTGTGCTCAAAGAATTAATGGTCCAATGTGTAAAAATGACAGTGGAAAGGACGAGAGAAATAACCATGGAGTGAGAGGTTACTTGAGATTGATATCATTAGTTTTCTTAGTGATGCAAGGAAACTATGAGCTCACTAGTAATGTCATTACCCTACTTATGTTGCTTAGATTGGCTTGGGAGCTACGGGGCATTGCTCATCCTGAAGATCAGGTGACCACCGACATCAGCCATGTCATCCAGGCCTTTTGAAAGTCCACCTCCTTACAGACCTGATGAATTGTAAGTAAATATGTAAGTCTTTTTCTTTTTCTTTGACCGAGCCTTGCAGCTTGTGGGATTTGAGTTCCCTGGCCAGGGATTGAACCCAGGTCCTCAGCAGTGAGAGCATGGAGTCCTAACCACTGGACCACCAGGCAATTCCCCTTTTCTTTTTTTTAAAAGTCTATTACATGTTTAAAAAAAAAAAGGTGTAGTTGAAACTTTCATCTGTTATGTGTTTGCTATAAAATAAAATAGTAGAATAGAATAGAATAAAATAAAATAAAATAAAATAAAACTGTTATGTGTTTGGTTGATTTGTAAAATCAAATTGAACCAAAGGGTATGTGGTGAAGAGTGAGTTTCCCTCTTACCTATAACTTCCAGGATGACAGTTTTTTTCTGCAGTGGGAGCTATTATCACTTGATTTTAATGTTTGCTCTAATATAGTCTAGGCTTATATTTGTGTGTATATTTGTTTCTTTTTTGTTTTTTTTGTTTTTGTTTTTTTTTTTGCGGTACACGGGCCTCTCACGTTGTGGAGCACAGGCTCCGGACGCGCAGGCTCAGCGGCCATGGCTCACGGGCCCAGCTGCCCTGCGGCATGTGGGATCCTCCCGGACTGGGGCACGAACCTGTGTCCCCTGCATCGGCAGGCGGACTCTCAACCCGTGCGCCACCAGGGAAGCCCCCTTTTTGTTTTTCACAAGTGGTATGAAGCTTCCATATTAATGACTGTTGGCAATAGATTGTCAGTTTTTCAAATAACACCTTTATTGAGATATAATTCACACACCTTACAATTCACCCACTTAGAATGGGCAGTTCATTGGTTTGGGTGTATTCACAGAGTTGTGCAACCATTACCACAATCAATTTTAGAATATTTTCATCATCCCCTTCCCAGAGAACCCCTCTATCCATTAGCGGTCATTCCCTATTTCCCCCCAGTACTAGGCAACCACCAGTCCACTTTGTTTCTAGATTTGTCCATTCTGGATATTTCATAGAAATGGAATCATACAATGTTTGGTCTCTTATGACTGACTTCTTTCACTTAACAATAATGTTTTCCACATTGTTAATTTTAAGTGATTCCTTAATTATATTAAAACAAGAAACAAAGTTGAGGGTTTTTGGTGTCTTTAGCCATTTGGAGATTTAACAATGAATTCTTAAGCTTTAAATTTTCTGTCAAACATTGATAGGGGTTTCCTCCTTTAAGTAGTTTGTAGCTTTAACTCTGATAACTGTAGTAAGGGGATGAGCTTCTATTACATAGCCTCCTGACCGATACCTGAATGTGGTAGGGACACAACTGTTTATGGCAATGAGATATGCTGGAGAATATAGTAACTGAGTAGTGCTCCATTAACCTCATACTTATTTTTGTAAACAGTGGTGAAATATACATATAGAAAAGGGCACAGAACATGCATATAAAATGATGAATAAATACAAAGCAAAATAATCATCTCAGTCAAGAAATAGAGCACCTCAATCTTTGCCTGTGTCCTCTCCTTCCTGTGGAAACCACTGTTCTGACATATGGACGTCACTTGCTTTTCTCTATTATTTTACCACTTTGTACATCCTGAACAATATAGTTTAGTTTTACTTGTTCTTAAACTTTGTATGAACATAATATGCTGTATGTATTCTTTTCTGCTTTGCTTCTTTCAACTTGTAAGATTTATCTACATGAATTTGTAGTTCATTTTTTGCTTCAGAGCAGTGCTAAAGAAATACAGTGCGAGCCATATATGTAGTTTCATGTTTTCTTGTAACCATATTAAAAATAAAGGAAATTAATTTTAATAATATATTTCACTTAACTCAGTATATCCAAAATGTTATCATTTCAACATGTGATTGACATAAACATTGGTTTACAAGATAGTTTATATTCTTTTTTTAGCAGTCTTTATTTTTTAGAGCAGTTCTAGGTTCACAGCACAATTGAGAGGCACATACAGAGATTTCCTATAGGTCCCCTGCCCACACATGCATAGCTTCCCCATTATCAACATCCCCACCAGAGTGGTGCATTTGTTACAGTTGAGGAACCTACATTGACACATCATTATCACTCAAAGTCCATAGTCAATACTAGGGTTCTCTCCTGCTGATGTTACATTCTTCCCTCATACTATGAGCACTTTGTGTTTTACACTTCACAGCACATCTCAGTTGGGACTGGCCGCATTTCAAGTGCTCCATCCATCTGTGCAGCTAGTAGCTGTCATAATAGCACAGCTCCATAGCATTCCATTGTGAGGCTCTATCACAGTTACCCATGGCAGGCACTGTAGGCAGGCGTTTGGACTGTTTCCAGCTTGGGGTTATCATAAGCAATGTTTCTGTGAACATTGCACTGTTAATGGGAGTATGAGTGAATCAGTCACTTTGGAAAACAGTTTGACATTGTCTAGTAGAGCTAAAAATTAAAAAAAAAAATTTGACCCAGAAATTCTACTCCTGGATATATACCCTAAAAAAAAGTGCCTGTGTGTACCAGGATGTATGTTGGAGACTGTGTCAGAGCTATGCTGTTCATGACAGCCCCAAATGGAAATAGCCCAAGTATCTAAGTAGAATGTCTTACTGAATTTACTTTCTTGACATTTTCATTGTTCTCTCCAGTTTCTCCATTTCCTTTTCATTCTCATTTATGATACTCAGGTAATTCTAATTCCTATGGTTAGTGGCACCCAGTAGTAAGATGTCTCCTTTGGAGTGAGGAAGGCGGTCTATAGAAATAATGACAAAAACAAAAGGGCTTTAGTTGGTTTAGGAATTGAATTTTGCCTCGCCTGGGCCCACAGTTTTCAGATTCAGTGTGCCCACGCATCAGTGTGTCTGTTACAAGCTGTGTGTTTATCATTAAATTACTGGAGTTTGCAAGGTATTTTTATAAAGGAGATTCTGATCTGATTAGCCATCAGATCTGATTAGCCACCATTCTGATGAGCCCTCATTGGTAATTGATCTACTTTGTAGCTCTTGCTGTAAGTGGCTGTAGTTCATGTAGTGCTTCATTTAATGTCTTACTGCCCTGACAGACTGTACTCTGTGATCGGCCTGGACTGAGGCTGTCCTGTTCACTGTTTTATCCCCAGTACCTAGCACAGAGCCCAGCACGCGTCAGCCTGGCAACTCCAGTAAATAGCCGCCAAATGATAAGTGAATGAATGTGCATTCTTAGGTAAGAGAGAGAGGCTGCCAGGATTTACACGTGACCCAGTGGAGGCCACTGTAAGTGTCAAGTCTGAAAGAATCAGTCTTCAGTCACAAAGGCAAAAAGGCTGATACCACCCTGGGTCCCGTCCCCAGGGATTATGATTTAACTGGTCTGGAGTGCTCCGTCTAGGGATTTTATACATCCCCAGGTGATTCTAATATGCCGCAAAATTTGAGAACCTCTGTTCCGTAGAAACTAAGCAGTCATTCTCAATGTATGGTTTCCAGACCGCAGCATCAGCAGCATCTAGAAACTTGTTCTACCCCAGACCTGCAGACTCAGCAACTCTGGGGATGAGGGCCAACAAACCCTCCAGGTGATTTTGATGCATCAGGCACAGATATGTTTACTGTTCAGTGGGTGTCTGAATCAGCTGGGGCTACTATAATAGAGTACCATAGACTGGGTAGCTTATAAACAACAGAAACTTATTTCTCACAGTCTGGAGGCTGGAAGCCCAAGATATGGTGCCAGCACGGTCCGGTTCTGGTGGAGGCCATCTTCCAGATTGCAGACTTCTTGTATCCTTACATTGTAGAAGGGGTGAGAGTACTCTCTGGGGCCTCTTTCATAAGGGCACTGATGCCATTCATGAGGGCTCCACCCTTATGACCTAATTACTTCCCAGAGACCCCACCTCCTAGTACCATCACATTGGGGGTTAGGATTTTTTTTTTAAATTTATTTATTTACTTATTTATTTTTGGCTGCATTGGGTCTTCGTTGCTGCGCGTGGGCTTTCTCTAGTCGCAGCAGGCGGGGGCTACTCTTTGTTGTGGTGTGTGGGCTCTGGGCACGCGGACTCAGTAGTTGTGGCTCGCGGGCTCTAGAGCGCAGGCTCCGTAGTTGTGGCGCACGGGCTTAGTTGCTCCGCGGCATGTGGGATCTTCCCGAACCAGGGCTCGAACCTGTGTCCCCTGCATTGGCAGGCGGATTCTTCACCACTGTGCCACCGGGTAAGTCCGGGGGTCAGGATTTTGATATTTGACTTTGGTAGGGGTGTGGGGGGATACAGATTGCCCCATTACAGTGGAACAGTACAAATCGTAGTTTTATTTGCCAGTGGTTTGTTCAGATTATTCCAGGTACTTTATTTGTTCTTTCTGCTCACCACTAAAAATGGCTAACTTAAAATTTTCATGTGCTTTTCAGCAAACCCAATCATTATGCACCAAGCAATGACGTATATGGTGGAGAGATGCATATTCGACCGATGCTCTCTCAGCCAGCGTATTCTTTCTACCCGGAAGATGAAATTCTCCACTTCTACAGATGGACCTCTCCTCCAGGAGTGATTCGGATTCTGTCTATGCTCATTATCGTGATGTGCATTGCCATTTTTGCCTGTGTTGCCTCCACTCTTGCCTGGGACAGAGGCTATGGAACCTTAATGGGAGGTGGCATGGGCTACCCTTATGGAGGAAGTGGCTTTGGTAGCTACGGAAGTGGATATGGCTATGGTTATGGCTACGGTTATGGCTATGGAGGAGGCTATACAGATCCAAGAGCAGCAAAGGGATTCCTGCTGGCCATGGCTGCCTTTTGTTTCATGGCTGCATTGGTGATATTTGTTACCAGCGTTATAAGAGCTGAAATATCTAGAACAAGAAGATATTATTTGACTGTGATAATAGTGAGTGCTATCCTGGCCATTATGGTGTTTATTGCCACAATTGTCTATATAATGGGAGTCAACCCAACTGCCCAGGCATCTGGGTCTCTCTACAGTTCACAAATATATGCCCTCTGCAACCAGTTTTATACACCTGCAGCTGCTGGAGTCTATGTGGATCAATATTTATATCACTACTGTGTGGTGGATCCCCAGGAGGTAGGGATAGTTTTGTTTTTTTTCTCCCCTCTTTCCTTGGGTCAGAGGCTCTCATCTTGGGATGCTTGATAGATTCACTTCGGGAGTTTAAAAAAATATTGATGCCACGCCCCACTTCTATTTAAATCAGAAACTGGGAGAAGGGCTGGGTGTCATTATTAAGGTATGATTAACATACCATCCAATTCATCCATTTAAAACACAGTTCAGTATTTTTAGTATATTCACAGAGTTGTGCAACCATCACCACAGTTGATCTTAGAACATTTTCACTACTCCAGAAAAAAACCCCATCCTCATTAGCGGTCACTCCTCATTTCACTAACCGTCCCCAGATCGAGAAACCACTAATCCTGTTGTATGGTTTTGCCTATTCTGGATATTTCATATAAGCAGACTCATACAATATGTGTTTTTTTATGATTGGCTTCTTTCACTTAGCATTAATGTTTTAAGGTTCATCGGTGTTAGACCATGTACCAGTACTTCATTCCTTGTTATTGCTGAATACCGTTCCATTGTGGGGCTATACCACATTTTATTTATTCACCAGTCAACAGACATTTGGGCTATTTCCACCTTGGCTGTTATGAATTTTTGTGTGAAACTTACGTTTTAACGTCTCTTGAGTTCATTATATACCTAGGGGTAGAATTGATGGGTCTTACGGAGATTCTGTGTTTAACCTTTTGAGGAACTGTCACATTGTTCTACAAAGAAGTTGCATTGTTGTACATTTACCAGAAATGTATGAGGATTCCAACTTCTCCACATCCCCCAGCATTGTTTTTGTCTGTTTGAGTCTAACCATACTAATGGGTGTGAAGTGGTACCTCATTTTGGTTTTGATTTGCATTTCCTTGATAGCTAATGATATTTACTTGTGCTTATTGGCTATTAGTATATCTTCTTTGGAGAAACGGTTATTCAGAATCTTTGCCCATTTTTCAGTTGGGCTATTTGGATTTTTATTGAGTTGTAAGAAATTTTATATATTTGGATACAAGTCCCTTATAATATGATTTGCAAGTATTTTCTCTCCATTTTGTCCTTCTCTTTTCACTTTCTGGATGATGTTCTTTGCACAGAAGTTTTTTAATTTTGGTGAGGTCTAATTTAATTTTGCTTCATTGCTTTTACACCCCAAAAGGGTGTCGTATCTAAAAACACTTTGCCTAATTCGAGGTCACAAAGATTTACTCCTATATGTTTTCTTCTAAGAGTTTTATAATTTTAGCTCTTAACAGTTAGGTCCATGATCCATTTTGAGTTAATTTGGGGCATGTTATAAGGAAGGGGTCCAACATTTCTTGCATGTGGATATCCAGTTGTCTTAGTATTATTTGTTGAAAGGACTATTTCTCCATTGAGTTATTTTCATGCCCTGGTCAAAAATGAATTAACCATAAATGTGACGATTTATTTCTAGACTCTCAATTAGTTTCCATTACCTATGTTTCTGTCCTTAGGTCAGTACCACACTTCTTGATTGCTGTAGCTTTGTCATCAATTTTGAAATTGGGAAGTGGGGGTCCTCCAACTTTGTTCTTCTTTTTCAAGATTCTTTTGGCTAGATTCTAGGTCTCTTGCATTTTCATATGAATGTTAGGATCAGCTTGTCAATTTCTGCAAAAAAGCCAGCTAGGATTTTGAAGAATTGCATTGAATTTGTAGATCAATGCAATCCTTCAAAATCCTAGCTGGGAGAAGAATTGTCCTCTTTACAATAAGTCTTCTGATCCATGAACATAGGGTGTCTTTTCATTTACTTAGGTCTTCTTTAATTTCTTATAAAAATGTTTTCAAATTTTCACTGTGTAAATCAGTATTTCAAAAAACTGTCAGGTGGTTCAAATGTGCAGGTGGGGTGGAGAACCCTGCTTTCAGTAACCATGAGTCATCCTAATTAAGAAAATGTTTCTAACTTACTAATCTTTATTCCTTTTTTTTTTTTCTCCTTACACTGACCGAGGAATTTTCATTCTTTTACCAGAATGAGTCACTTTTTGGGGGTTAGACCTTCTCCAATAATTACCATTATTTTGAAGACTGAAATGTAGGTTGCAGAGTTTTGTTGTTGACATTCAGAGTGTCTGTGGTAAATAGGGCTGAGGGCTGGTATTCCTTTCTTAGCATACTGACATCCCTTAGTCCTCTGACTACCCAAAACCTGTATTCTTTGAAAAAGGATACCACTGTTACATAGACAGCTGCCAAGAGAGCTTCCTCTTACCCGTTAGCAGACATCCAGGCCAGACCCCTGGTACCTGTCTCAACTCCCAAGTGCCTCCAGGCCAGTGTACCACTTAACATACCTGTCAGACACTAGGAGAACTGTCAGGGGTAGGGTTTCCTTGTCACAGGCTCTTCTAGTAAGCACACAAAAGACACCTAAAACAGAGGAACCTAACAGACTAAATGGATCATTAGCCCATTCTCTCTAATTTATAGCTTGGTTAGAGTGTATCTGCATAATTTATGGTAAGACTGAAATTTACATTAAGTGTAAAAAGTTGTGCCAGGCATGTGTTACGAACAAGGCTATAAGCATGATTGGGTATTTAAAACTACTTTTGACAGCTGGGTGCTTTGTGACCACCTAGAGGGGTGGGATAGGGAGGGTGGGAGGGAGGGAGATGCAAGAGGGAATAGATATGGGGATACATGTATATGTATAACTGATTCACTTTGTTATAAAGCAGAAGCTAACACACCATTATAAAACAATTATACTCCAATAAGATGTTAAAAAAAATAATAAAACTACTTCTGAGAATAACATCTTCCAGCCCTTTAGAAGCATACCAGTGATGAGTTAATTTATTGGACATTCTCATCTGTTTATGGAAATATGGCCCCTTGGTGCTCAGGCTTTGGAACTAGTTTTCTATAATTCTAAAACAGGGATTCATGTTCATTCCAAGGATTGAATCAAGGTTGTGTGTGTGTGTGTGTATGTGTATGTGTGAGAATCAAGGTTGGGGTGTGTGTGTGTGTGTGTGTGTGTGTGTGTGTGTGTTGCTAGCCTTAGCTGAACTAGCTTGGGCTAGGTTTTATATTTTTAAAATGTAACCATTTGTATCGGTTTTATAGCAGTTAAACAACAGATATTTAGTAGGGCCTTAGGTAGTTGTAGAGTGTGGGTTGGGATAAAGTAAGCAATTAAAAGCTAAATATGTCAATATCTTTAATCTCTTTTTAGGCCATTGCCATTGTGCTGGGGTTTATGGTTATTGTGGCTTTTGCTTTAATAATTTTCTTTGCTGTGAAAACTCGAAGAAAGATGGACCGGTATGACAAGTCAAACATTTTGTGGGACAAGGAACGTATTTATGATGAGCAGCCCCCCAATGTCGAAGAGTGGGTAAGTGTTTTAAGAAAGTCAGTAAATGTCCAGTTTTTTATTAGACCCCCAGATTTGTCTCTAAATTTAACCTATACTGCTTTGTGAAACTTTATTTGTAGAATTATTGTCTTTGTATATTGCAAAAGTTGTGGCCTCAGGTTTTACTTCGAATGTTAAGAAAGTGGGATGAGTGGACATGGTTTTACTACGGGTAAAAGCCAGATTTCTATTTCTAAGAAGTGGATCTCGGCACTGAGAAGAAATGGCTTTTAAAGAAATCACGAAGGAAATAACGTGGCTTTGGAAAACAAAAACATCTCCTCTCCCCTTCCTTTTTATTATCCTGCTGATTGTTTTGGAAGTAAATACCAGTGCTCAGGATGTTTACTGTCTTTGGTCAAGATTGGCAAGGATGTTTTTGGGGTGGTAGCAGGTGGCAGGTCTTTAAACTTTTTACATGTGGAACAGCCTGGAGAATCACAGGGACTAATTCTGTACTAATATTGACATATGAAATACTTTAGTGAAGGCAGAGAGAGATTAGGGCTTTTTTTTTTTTTTTTTTTGCATATACTGTTAATCCTACCAGTAGGTGGCTTCCTAAATGATGCGATTTGCTGAAGTGCAGAAAGTCCCTCTTACCAAATACCTCCCAAATGCATGTTCCTGATAGCTAACCTGTTTTTGGGATGTTCCAAACTTTGTTTGTTAGAAACACTCTGTTAGGATGTTGTTGAGAGCAGCCTCAGAATCTGCCTTCATAGGTTTCTTTGAGCAGATTGGTTTCTTGCCATGAAGGTTAGTTGAGAACCCTGGACCCTGCTTCCAGGGTAGGTTGGTTTTGGCCCGTGGGCAGAGCCGAGTGGGCTGAGGGTGGGTCCTGCTGGTCAGGTTGGGGGTGAAGATTCTGATCATCTTTTTTTTTTATTATTATTAATTAATTAATTTATTTATTCTGTGTTGTGTCTTCGTTTCTATGCGAGGGCTTTCTCTAGTTGTGGCAAGCGGGGGCCACTCTTCATCGCGGTACGCGGGCCTCTCACTGCTGCGGCCTCTCCCGTTGCGGAGCACAGGCTCCGGACGCGCAGGCTCAGCGGCCATGGCCCACGGGCCCAGCCGCTCCGCGGCATGTGGGATCCTCCCAGACCGGGGCACGAACCCGCGTCCCCTGCATCGGCAGGCGGACTCTCAACCACTGCGCCACCAGGGAAGCCCCAATACTGATCATCTTGAAGGCTCCTAGCTCTAGCATCCTCCATCTGATGTTGGAAGAATTTTGAATGTAGATGAAATTTTTCTAGTTAAGGTACTAAGACGAAGCAGTCGGGAAAAACAGAAGGTGTGGTATGTATGTGCCCATGTTCCCGAGCTCTCCTTGAAGCCTGCTTGTTGTTGTTTTCTTCCTCATTCTTCTCCCCGCCCCCCCACCCCCACCCCGTAAAGTGTGAAGGTGTTGGGGATTGTTTTCTTCTGACCTTTAGCTCCAGGCAAGGCCACCTGTAGAGGGAATAGGACAGTCTATTGTGAACTGTGAAGTCAAGGTTTCACTCAGAGTTTCTGGGTGTGTCAGTTTTCACTGGCTGTTGGATTTGTTTACTTAAGGTTTTGAGAGCATAAAAACTGACTCAAGAGAGACCAGTGCCAGTAATATTAGAGTCCCAGTGAACTTTGGCTTCTCATCTGATTTTACTGTCATGAAAGTTTAATAAGTTCTGGGTACTTTGGATAATTTGACAAAAGATAGCCGTAATAACTTATGGAGATGATGATGACAACAAAGCCAGAAAGGCTTAACTTTTAAAGAGGCATTATTTTTTACTTATTTTTTGTGTGGTACGCGGGCCTCTCACTGCTGCGGCCTCTCCCGTTGCGGAGCACAGGCTCCGGACGCACAGGCTCAGCGGCCATGGCTCACGGGCCCAGCCGCTCGGCATGTGGGATCCTCCAGGACCGGGGCACGACCCTGCATCCCCTGCATCTGCAGGCGGACTCTCAACCACTGCGCCACCAGGGAAGCCCAAGAGGCATTATTTTTATAATGCTTCCTCACTGAATACCTGGAAATTTGATAGCCAGCCTTTAGGTTGTTTCACACATCATAGTTTTTCTGTAGTAATAAATGTTTTGTCATATGAACCTAAATAATCATCTGTTGAATAGCAGACATAGGATTTTGAGCACACTGATGTTTTAATTACTTAATTACTTGCAAAGTCCTCATTTCCTTTTCCCTTGTTCCCCCAACTCAAATGCCTAAGGAAGGCTATTGGAAATAAGCGATTGGGAGGCAGTTTTAGCCACAGGTATTGTGCTTTACCTTCCATTCTCCCTTCACCTGCCCAGGTTTGCTTTGCCGAACTCAATCCCACATTTTCATTCTTGCCTCAATTTACTTCCACAACCAGATGCAGACTGTTCCTCAGGTTTCTCTGCTCTTACGCAGCATTCTGCTCGAATGGATTTCACTCCGGTAACATAGCTGCGCAAGTGGAAATCTTTGATGCTGCATCCGAAGTGCCCGGCATTACAGAGTATTGAGTAGAGTATGGGAAAAGAATCTAAAAAAGAGTGGCTATACGTATATGTATAACTGAATCACTTTGCCGTATAGCAGAAAGTAACACAACATTGTAAATCAACTATACTCCAATAAAATAAGTAAATAAAGTGGGGGAATTCCCTGGCAGTCCAGTGGTTAGAACTTGGCACTTTCACTGCCGGGGCCCGGGTTCAATCCCTGGTCGGGGAACTAAGATCCTGCAAGCTGTGTGGCACGGCCAAAAAAATAATAATAAATTTAAAAATTAGAAAATAAAGCAAAATAAAATAAAGTGCCTGGCAGTGGAGTGGATTCGTGTTTTTTTCTTCCTTTTGGTTATTAGAAAGTAATATCGTAAAAATGATCTCCACTTGAAATAATGGAAGAGAATCTAGAATTAATTACTTGTACTAAATGAGAATTAAAATTTGAATTCTAATTGTGGAGAACTAGGACAAGATACTCTCCATACAGCTAATAATGGATTGTTTGGGGGTGCGGGGGTGGTATCTTACTAAACTTACTAAAGGAGCAATTACCTACTAAATTTACTCCTTCCTTACACATTGGGGTAGGTACGTCCTGACATTCATAATTAAATCTTACTGCCTTTCTTGAATTTTTAAAATCTTTAAGATAAGAACCCCCAGAGCAAAGGCACCTCAACAGCTGAGCCTTCAGAGTTTTAAGCAGATTTCAGTCCTTTTGTATTATCTGTGAGAAAATGTGTAATTTTCTAATTTCCTGTCTCTGAATCTCCGGCACAATGGTTTCTCTGCCTTCTTAGGGATTTTTAGGGTTGTTTTTTTTCCCTCCCCTTTCTGGATATCTTGTACTTTGTAAAGTAAACAGGCCATGTTTGCACACTGTTTGGATGTTAACCTGGTCCTTTGTAGTCAGTCACTCACTTAAGTTTGTACCAACCTTGTATTTTAAATGTTTAAAGACTCTTTTAATTAAAGTTGTAGATCTTTATTTTTTCTATTATGTCCTCAAACTCCAGGTTAATTGGTACTTTTTCTGAATTAAAAGAATATGATTATTTTAACTAAATAATTTTGAAAATACTGTGAAGTATAAAGAAAATTCTGCCATCCTGAGTTACCTTTTTGGTGTATTTTCTTTAATCCTTTCCTCCTCTTCCTACTTCTTATTCTAATTCAGAGGTATGATTATAGTCCTTATCAATGTAAAATTCTACCTTTTTTGATTTAACATGATATAGGCTTCTTATCACATTAAATATTTCTCAAAAACAATTTTGATATTGTTAAAAATTTTTACTGAAGTGTAATGTATATCTATACACACACAGTAAAGTACATTAAATGCACTAATTTAATTGTATGGCTTGGTGAAATTTTACACGTATAAGCCCATTTGTAACCAGCCTCTAAATCAAGATATCATACATTCAGTGTCCAAGGTTTCCTTATGCCTTTTAGTCAGTATCCCCTAGGGGTTGGTAACTCCTCTTATTCCTATCACATCAATTAGTTTTGCCTATTCTTAAACTTCACATAAATGGAATTATGTCCTGTGTGCTTTTATGTCCACTCAACATAATGCTATAAGATTCATTTATGTTGTTGCATTGGTTGGTGTGGTACTGTTTTAATTTTTGTATTTTCTGGCAAGATAAAAGCTTTCTAATTACCCCTTTTTAAAAAGCCTATGACCAGGGCTTCCCTGATGGCGCAGTGGTTAAGAATCCGCCTGCCAATGCAGGAGACATGGGTTCAAGCCCTGGCCCGGGAAGATCCCACATGCCGTGGAGCAGCTAAGCCCGTGCACCACAACTTCTGAGCCTGTGCTCTAGAGCCCGTGAGCCACAACTACTGAGCCCACATGCCACAACTACTGAAGCCCGTGCACCTAGAGCCTGTGCTCTGCAACAAGAGGAGCCACCGCAGTGAGAAGTCTGTGCACTGCAATGAAGAGTAACCCCTGCTCACCGCAACTAGAGAAAGCCCACGTGCAGCAACAAAGACCCAACTCAGCCAAAAATAAATAAATTTAAAAAAATAAATAAGTAAAAAGCCTATGACCAGAATTATAATTTTTTTAAAAAACAGGTTTTCAGGCAGTCTCCCTGCCATCCTTGTGTTTCCATTTGCCCATTTCTGGGTATCTTTCCTCACCCTCTCTCCACACTTGTACGTACCCTTCTTAGTTTCTTATGATTCCTTCCAGTGTTCTATTTTGTGAAAATAAAACCAAAGAAAAATACACTTCCTGCTTTTTTATGCAGAAGTTAGTGTACTGATCATACCATTCTGTCTGCACATCCCCTTTTTACTTTGCAGTGTGTCTTGGTGATCTTTCCTTACCACTTCATAGCCTCTTTGTGGTATGGATGTACCATGGTTTATGTAATCAGTCTTTCATTGTTGGATATATTTATTATTTAATATTATAAACAATGATAGGATTTAAAAAAAGAAAACTTTGTATAACTTGTATATATGTCTGTCTATATATATACTCCTATAGGCTAAATTTCGCGAGTATTACTGAATCAAGGGGTATGTATATACATAGGTCTGTAACTTTGGTAGATAGTAAGAAATTGCCCTTCAAAGGAGATGTACCAATTTATACAGCCATCAGTGGTGTGTGAAATTCTGGTTCCACACACCTTTTCTAATAACATTCCATTGTAGAGATGTATTTGACCAATCCCTGTTGTTGCATATTAGTTTTTTTCCAATTTTTGACCAGAATAATTATGTCAAAAGTAATTTTCTTACAGTAAGTATGTGGTACTTTTTTTTGAAAATGGAGAAAATTGATGTTGAAGGTAACTTAGCTGTTATCTAAATGGAAAGCATTTTACATTTACATGCCTGGGCTCACATAATGTGACAAAGCCAGGACTTGAGCCCTAGTCTAGCATTTCCATGCCAGTGTGCTCTTAGGGAAAGCCTTAGTGATTACATTTTCTCTGTGTCTCTTTTTTTTCCAGATTGGTTTCAGGTACACAGAAATAAATTCTTCCCAATTCTTGGTTCATGACCTTGTCTTTGGTCCATTCATAGCCTTTTTGTATTTATTGATTTTTTTCATAATGAACACCCATCATCCTACCCAAGAATTACAATACGAGGTCTAAGGTACATTACCCCATGTGTTTTTTACTCTCCCATCCACCTGCTTCTGCCTGCTCCCAGAGGTGACCTGTCTCCAGAGTGACTTCCCTACTTTAATTAGGAAAGACCATGATGTGTTCCTTCCCTTTTCTGTTGCCTTGATTGCATGACTGAAGTGCTTCTCAGCTCTGGGAATGGAACTAACGGTTCCTTTGTGATCAGAGAAGGTACCCTCAGCTGTTCTCACTCTGAGTGGACTTCCTCTCCATTGCCCTAAGTAATGTTACTATGTACTGGCCAGAAAACTAGGCTCTGCAGGTTTTTTGCGTTGCTTTAGAGGAGACCCTTCGTTTAGTCTCAGATGAACAGCCCTGTGGGACTGGTAGTCTTCCCCTTTCTTCCACTCTTGCTATGTAATGCTGTCTTTTCTACTTCTGTCTAATAGAAGCAGTATATCAGGGAGGTGGAATACCAGGGTTTGAATTCTAGCTTCATTGCTTTTGCTGTGACTCTAGGTGGATCAGTTCTGTTATTTTTAACCCATATGTATGTCAAGGAAGTCTAGTTTGGGGAGAATTCCTGGTGGAGGGACAACAGCACTGGACCCTAAAGCTCTGGGTTTGAGTCCTGACTCCAGCATTCTTTGGTAAACAGATTACCCCTTCTGATCCTCAGTTTTCTTATCTCTAAAATTGGCTATATTATTTGGTCTGCCTCTCAAGGCTAATGTGAGATGCATGTGAGAAAATGAAGAAGACCAGTAATATATGGCTGTCTGCCTTACAGGGATATTGAAAGGAAGACAGCTGGCTGTGCAGAAAAGAATTTTGGTGTTGCATGAGTACTAGTTACAGTTGACAAAAACAGAACTTAAGTTAGCATAGGTGAAAAGGAATATATCTGCAAGATTTTGGGTGGTGATTTACGAAATCCTAGAAAGAGTTGAAACAACTTAGCCACAGAGGTAGGGTTGTGGCTGTGTTTCATGAACAGCTAAAATCAGGACTTCAAGTCCATTGGGATCTGCTTTCTCATCTTGACTCCCTCCTGCCTGGTAGGCTTCATTTTCACATGGAGAAGGGGAGCAGAAAGCAGCTACTTAGAGCTCTTGAGTTGTTCATATTAGAGCTTCGTCTATGACTTGCCTGGGGAAGGGGCCCTGATGAATAAGTAGCCTTGGGTCAGGCAGCCATCCTCACACTAACCCACTGTGCCCAAGGGCAGGGCCCTTCTCACATAATCCAGCATGTGGCAGTTCCCACAATTACTGTGTGGAATGGGGAGATGGTTTCTAGAGAAACTGCTCAGTAGATAGTACTTACTACCTGAATATGAGCTACATGGGTTAATCGTAATTGCCCTTTTATTTTTTATGTGTGCGTCATCTGACCAGGTTTAAATGCAGAGTGCAATTTGAATAGCTTAGGACGTGTTTCTGAGCAGCTTTGAATGTGCCTGCTTCACTCCAGTGCTCCTCAGTAGTCTGGCTGGCTCTTCCCAGGAGGTTGTCACGCCACTCAGATCCCTTTCTGCCCCTTTGAGCTTGGCCTCACAGAACAGCAGGGGACTGTGGTTTAAGGAGCTGCATCCTGCCAACACACTGAGAATGCTCATAGGGGGCCACTTCAGCCAGGAGTGCTGGAGCTGAGTTGGGAGGGGCTGATACCCTTATGCCCATGAAGATGAGTATTTCATGTTAATCTTTGTGTTCAAATCTCTCTTCCCCCACCTGCATTTCCAGAAGGTCATAAATATAAATATCAAGACATACATCTTCGTTTTCTCTAGAGTAAGTACTTAGAACTGGGGTCTGGCTTTGGAAAAGCACACACCTATGGTAAATATTAAAGAGTTGATTGTAAAATGTGTGTACTTGAGATTAGTTTTTGTTGATACCTGCAGTATTCTGGTAAAATAGTAAATGAAAGTTATGCACTTCAGTTTCAGGTGCTCCTGTGAATAAGTTTTGGTTTGGCTTTGGTAAAGTGAAAGAAAACAGAAAATCTGAGAGCAGTCTGGGACCTTAGGGTAAGGTCATCCAGTCTGTCTCAGTGAACTTACACAAAGGAAGCTGAAGACCTGCGAGGTAGACATGGTAGTAAGAAGGAGGCTTGTTGGTGGTGATTTGATGAGTCAGGGCTAGAAGTTTGGACTCTGGTTTCTTAGTGCTCTTTTCAGTATCGTACATCAGGCTGACTTGGGATTGAGCTTCACGTCTTGATTTTGGCAATAAAGTTTTTTAAAAAGTCACAGTAAAAGAAAGGTAGGAACCACCATTTCCTAAGTAGCCATTATAGGCGTAGCCACTCTATACATCTTTACAGTGTGAATATTCTTCTTATACAAGGGGACACTGAGGTTTGCAGAGGGCTTCAGTAATTTGTCTCAATGTACTAACCAGCAGGACAAGTGTTACATTTGCCTTTATAACTTGTATTTTTTTGGTGTGTTTTTTTTTTCCTCTGAGATCTCTGAGCCTCAGTTTTCTTTGCCAGTAGAATTGGGGGAAATAGTTCATAATTAATAAAACTGTCATTAAAATGAGATAATGTATGTGTAAAGTGCTTATCTCTACCACAAATCAGCATGCCAGTTCTCAGGGAGTATTTTCTGTCTGTCTCCTAAGATGCATCTTTTCTTGTTATGCCACATAATTTATGTCAGAAGCAAGAATAAACTAAGTTTGGAGAGAACATGCCATAAACTATTTCTTCATTATTACCAAGTAGTAAATAAAGGTTGTTAAACAAGATCCGGTTTTTAAGTACGAAATGTTTAGATCTAAAAGCTGAGTGTAGGGACTTCCCTGGTGGTGCGGTGGTTAAGAATCCGCCTGCCAGTGCAGGGGACACGGGTTCGATCCCTGGTCCAGGAAGATCCCACGTGCCACAGAGCAACTAAGCCCATGTGGTCACAACTACTGCGCCAGTGCTCTAAAGCTTGAGAGCCACAACTACTGAGCCTGCGTGCCACAACTACTGAAGCCCTCATGCCTAGAGCCCGTGCTCTGCAGTGAGAAGCCTGCACACCGCCACGAAGAGTAGCCCCTGCTTGCTGCAACTGGAGAAAGCCCGCGCGCAGCAATGAAGACCCAATGCTGCCATAAATAAATAAATACATACATACATACATATTAAGTGTCTTATTTAGGTAGCCTATTTCTAGAAGTTTCTAAGGCTTTGACATTGTGATGCAGCATTGTTATAGCATTGTTTCCAACATTTTGCCTGTCAAGGTAGGAGCTAGTAAGGATGATCAGGCCTGGGTGTAGAGAGGGGTCAGGGTCTTGGACCCTGTCCTTTGTGGTCAGCCTTGGGTAGCTTTTGGTATCCTTGGACTCTGATGAAGGTAATCACTTTGTCTGTTCATTTAATAGGTTTCTCATGTGTAAATGGGGAAAATAAAAGTTCCACCTACAACATGTATATGCTGATCCTGTAACAATTAAAGGGCTTAGGTCAGGGCCAGCACATAATTTATTAATGCCCAATAAATTTTAGCCAGAGTAATAATTGTTAGTATTTGCAATGATGGCATCAAATAAGGGAGCTTGGGTAAGAGTACCCAAAATATAAATACATTTAACGTTGGTTGCAGTTGTTAAACTATTAATCTTCCTCTTACTTGTAAGCTTGCTGCGAGATAAGAACAAATGTTTTTTTGAAGGGTGTAGGCAGGTTCTGTGTATCATCTCCTTGCACACAGGAGCGGGGAACAGGTCCAGGTGGGGCAGGTGACTGGGACCGGGTGGTGGTGGTAATCAGTGTTAGACAGCTGAAGAATCTCGAATAGCTTTCTTATTTTCAACCAGTAAGTACAAGAGTTCTTTAATGTAAGAGCAGTTCTGTGGGCTGCTGACAATTGGTATACTGGGCTCTCGCCCTGGGAAAGGTTTCGCTATTATCTGTGGTCTCGGGTGGCATGAAATGGAACAAGAGTGGAAGTGTCCTATCCATGGACTGACCTTCAGAACCCAGCAGCGTGGAGGATGGAAGGCCCTATCTGTCCAGGGCATTCTGGGGGGCTGGCGTAGAGAGTTGTAACGGAAGGTGAGGTGGGATCTGTGCTAGAGCTGGTGAGTGTCTTTGTGGCTTTCTGAATGCAGGGATTCCTAGATTTCCAGCACTAAATAGAGTTAATTCTAACTATAGGTATAATGGTCTAAACAGGGCAGTTGTCTGTGACATCGAGAAAAACTGTCCTCCATCAGTGGTTCTCAAACCTTAGCAAGCATCAGAATCACAGGGAGAGCCGGTTAAAACAGCTTGCTGGGCCCACCTGCAGTGTTTCTCGTGCAGTGGGTCTGGAATGGGACCTGAGAACTGGCATTTCTGAGTTCCCAGAGTTCCCAGGTGATGTTGATGCTACTGGTCTGGGGAACACACTTTGAGAACCACTGTTCCATAGAGCCAGGCTGCAGCTATAATACTGCAAGCCCAGTGGGATTTGAGTTAAGGTATGCATAAGGTCTCTTCCAGGCATGGCATGCTTAGAAAATGCTGAGGTTGTGTGGAGTACTGCAGTAAACTGAAGGGGATTTGGAACCCTAGGTGGTGGCTGGCATGGGCTCTGAGGACTAAGGTGTACTGTGCCTGCGGCACACCTGCTGGGGAGGCTGGCATGAGATACACGAGTGTTAAAATGCAGGCTGGGGCTTCCCTGGTGGCGCAGTGGTTGAGAGTCCGCCTGCCGATGCAGGGGACACGGGTTCGTGCCCTGGTCCGGGAAGATCCCACATGCCGCGGAGCGGCTGGGCCCGTGAGCCATGGCCGCTGAGCCTGCACGTCCGGAGCCTGTGCTCCGCAACAGGAGAGGCCACAATAGCGAGAGGCCCGCGTACCGCAAAAAAAAAAAAATTCAGGCTGAACCAGAGTTTTCCTTTCTAGAGCAAGGGGCCTCGAATGGGATCACTTACTGAGTGTAAGCTTCTCTACCTCACCCCTCCCAAAGCTCTGACAACTCACTGGCTCTTAGGAGCTTCAGAATTAACCTTTTTTTTTTTTTTTTTTTTTTTTTGCGCTACGCGGGCTTCTCGCTGTTGCGGCTTCTCCCGTTGCGGAGCACAGGCTCCGGACGCGCAGGCTCAGCGGCCATGGCTCACGGGCCCAGCCGCTCCACGGCATGTGGGATCTTCCCGGACCGGGGCACAAACCCACGTCCCCTGCATCGGCAGGCGGACTCCCAACCACTGCGCCACCAGGGAAGCCCCAGAATTCACCTTTGCCTGGTGTATGTTAGTACTTCCCTGTGGGCAGCCTGCGTTTGGATAGGGAACATGATGTTTGCTGAATCCCCAGAGCCATCTGATCAAAGTAAATTAATCAGACTTGCCCAAGCCTGGTCCATGATCTCTTGCTTTGTGGGATTAGTCTGTTTGGGAGCATTTGCCTTCAAGCCACCAAGGGTGGAGAAAAGTCTGAGGGAACTTTCCAGAGGCAGTTTTGAGGCTCTTGTTGGGGGAGCATCTGTGAGTGTAAAATATCAAAATGGGAAAAACGAGTTGGACCACTTAGTGTTTTGAAAACTTGTGGTGCAAGGGCACATGGCTGGGAAGGTGGACCTTGGGTTGTAAAACTGGACATGGTACTTTGAGATGAAGGTCCTCCTCCCTCTGATGTCTGGTATATTTCTCCACTTTAATTACCAAGCAGGAAAACCCCTTCTGTTTGCCTTTTGAGGGTGGTGTTCCTACACTCTGACCTAAACAAAAGGAACCCGATGACTAAGCACATATCATAGTAATTTTGTGTCAAAAGCTGCTTTTAGAATGATAGTCCAGTAGGCAAATAAAACTCTTCAAAATGGATTCACATCGTATCTTATTCGGATGTGGTGAGGAGTTAAGGCAATGAGAATGCTTCCTTTTCTTACTGGGGATAGTCAGTGCCCAGATGAGATGGGTACCTCAAGCCATATTTAAATTACTGAGGTATCAGTTTGTTACGCCAGAAACAGCTGAGCTTGGGAGTCAGGTGGACCGGGTTTACATCCCCCCGTACCCTGTCACCTTCTGTGTGACCTTGAGCAAATTAATTGGACCTTAGAGACTCCGTTTCCTCATATGAGTGTGGAGATAGTCCTATCTCACCGGGCAATGGTGAGGACCAAATGGGGTCAGGTTTTGCCTGACACATGAACTTCCCTCTCGTGATGCAGATCTAGTCTGACTCTTTTTTTTTTTGCGGTACGCGGGCCTCTCACTGTTGTGGCCTCTCCCATTGCAGAGCACAGGCTCCGGACGCGCCGGCTCAGCGGCCATGGCTCACGGGCCCAGCCGCTCCGTGGCATGTGGGATCTTCCCAGACCGGGGCACGAACCCATGTCCCCTGCATTGGCAGGCAGACTCTCAACCACTGCGCCACCAGGGAAGCCCCTGTAGTCTGACTCTTTTCCCGTGTTGTGTGAGCTAGGAACCAAGGGCACAATGGGGCGTGGCTGTCATCGCTCCTTTTTGCTTGTACTCATTCCAGATGAAGTGTGCAGTTGATTTGTGTGGAGAGAAAGGTTTTTCCCAAACTTTGTCTTACAGGGGTGAATTGACCTAAAACATTCTTGACCTTTTTTTAATTCCATCCCGGACTTCAAGGAGTCAGGGCGGAGAGGCTGCTTGTGAGTCAGTAGCGTTGATAAGGACGATCGATCGTGCAGCTCCATCCTGGTCCCAGGGTGCTGACAGGCGTTGGGATGAGAGCTGCCCTGAGTCGCCCTCTTTGTTTTCCCCTTGGCACCCCACAGGGATATACGATGTTTTCATTAATTCCCAAAGATGGCTAGTTAACAAAGATTTTTTTCACACGTGACATAGAACACTTCTAATGAGTATAATTAAATTCTGAATAAAAATTTGTCCTCATTATAACTACGTCTTGTGAAGATCTTTTGAAATTATTTCACTTGAATTTATTTCATTTTGACATTTCAGAAACACTTTAGTTCTTTCTTGATTGGAATGTGAATCTTGGTAAAACATTTCCTGTCCCCTGAAATTAATCATTCATACTCCTTAAACATGGTCTGTGAGAGTGCTTGTCCTTTTTGAATTTAGTCTCTAGAGTCTGCCTGTGTCATTCTTTGATTGGTTAAGGGTCTTTTCTCTCCTCGGCCTCAGCCCGTCTGTCTTCTCCTGTCTCGTCTTTCCCTTTTATAAAGTCTGTCTGTGCGGCAAGGGTGCTACTAGGGCCGGGAACTCTTCAGGCAGATCCCAGTGAAGAGCGGCCAGCTGGGCGCTGCCGTGTGGATTTCTGTGCGTGCAGTGCCCTTCCGCCCCACGGCTGCCCCCGAACCGCAGCTCCCCCGCCGGAGGGCCTGCGGGCGGGAGCCCCGGATCAGCCCCCCAGGCCCCGAGGCTTCTCTTGGCTTCACAGCAGCAGTTCCGGCGTTTGCTGGACTCTCAGACTTTCCTTTCCCCTCAGTGCCTAGTAGAAGGCACATCTTCCTGCATTTGTGTTTTTTCACTCTGCTTTCGTCTGCCCCTAATTTCTTAGAGCTAGTTTCAAGTTACTTGAGGAAAACTGTTCACCATTGGCTGTTCAGAATTAAGCCGAGTTTTTCTCAGGTTCTAAGTCTTTAAAATTTTACCATAGTTATTAAAATGGTAGGGTTGTTTCATTGTTGTTTTAAAGAACTTTAGCTACATCATCAGGTATTATGGACTGGCTTGGGATCCTATCAGTAATAACAGTGAGTCTCAAATCCCTGTTCTCATTGTAGGAAACACAGGCTGAGGACTCATACCTTTCTAATGCTGGTCCCTCCTCACTGGGACTTCCCAGCTTCCCCCCACTGTCCTTTGAAAGCAGCAGGTTTATACTCACTTTTGCATTGGTACCGTGAGAAAAAGTAATATTTTCTTTTGGGAAACGTGAAGCATAAAAGGAAACAAATGAACTTACTCCTTGTTTTACAAATATATTTTGCTTCTGCCTCTAGACACTTAAGCTCCTTTCGAGGACAAAGGCTGCTTCTTATTCACCTTTGAGTCTGGCTGGGTGTTTCTTTTCAAAACTGTGTATCACGTCACAGATTTGCATGTCACCCTTGCGCAGGGGCCATGCTAATAATTAATCTTCTCTGTATTGTTCTAATTTTAGTGTATGTTCTGCCCAAGCGAGCATGGCCTTGGAATTTTTTGTGCACGTGTATGAAAAAGGTTGAAGTAATGAAAGACCTGTGCTGGAGGGTGAAGTCAGTGTTCGGGCTAGTCTAGTTCTGCTGACTCTAAGAGATAAACATCAGCTCAGAGCAGCTCATCTGATAAGGCGGTTGGATATACACAGTGTAGAAGTAGAACAGTAATAAATGAAGTAACCTTTATGCAGCAAACTCTGGGCTCCTGCTTTGTGCCAGGTACTGGGCTGGGCTTTGAAGACCCATAGAGGAAGGAAGGTAGGAGGCTGCCCAGGGAGGGGCAGTGGATTGGAGCTGAGGCTTTGAAGTCTATAAACCCCACCTTACCATTTATTAGGTGTAGGTCCTTGGGAAAGTTGTCTAGCACCCTGAGCCCTGGCTTCCTCTTTTCTGAAAAGGGTTTTTTCCTGAAAAAAACCCCTGAAAACTGGGTTCACCTCTTGGTGGCTGTTGAGCTAATAGACACAACCAAGCCAAAGATCGGGAGAAGGAAGAATTTATTATTACTTGCAGCAAGTGAGAAGAACACCGGGGATCTTCTCCAAAGCAGTGTCTGTCCGAACAGCGAAATTAGGGAAGTTTTAAGCTAAGGGTACTTGCGTATTCATGAAGGGGCTTGAGCCGAGGAGAATTCAGCATAGAATTGGGGCAGAGGTCCACAGAGTCCAAGCTTTAGTTGATTGAAGTCAAGAGTGGCACCATCATCATTCCATCCTCCACCTGGGTGGGGTCCTTAGTACCTGCAGAACTCAAAGATATATTATGATGCGTATCCCTCGAGGAGGAACTAGGACTCTGCTTTATCACTGCACTGTCGTTTGAGTGCCTTTTCCCTGTTCCTGCATTCCTTTGTTCCCTCAAGATCATAAATTACTGAGACCTGTTCAAGGGTGAGCATTGTGGCCAGGCTTAGATCACAGAATGGCTTCTCTTATGTCAAGAAAGCCATTCCTGGTTCTGTTTCTCCAGGGACCCCCTAACTTATCTGCTTATAGTATTTACCTGTAAGGTTGTACCTACTAAATGATCCCTCAGTTCAGTATGTGGCATGCTGTAGCAGGCAGACAGTGGTGGCTTTAAGAGCAGCCCACTGCCCATTGAAGTTAGAGGCGTGGGAGCAGCATCACTCTGTGCGTAAACAGTCTGTCCAGAGTGCACACGTGCTCTGCTGGGAGGTTTGTATGCCCAGGTGCTGGCGAGACAGGAGGACAGGGAGGCACCTCACCCAGCAGGGACATTTGTGGAAGGGCCCCCGGGAGGTAGTGGCACCATCCCTACTTGGTAGTGAGCCAGGACTTAAAGTCCACTTAAGGATTAGCTGGCAAAGAAAGGGGGAAGAACATTCCATTCTGGGCAGTAGGAAGTCTCTGCAAAGACACCCAGACACCTCTTTTGTAAGGTTTTGGTTTCCGGTTTGCCAGGGTCCATAGGAAATCCATGAGCTCTGCAGCCCCTTCTAAATTTGCAAAGAGAAGAGTTAAATGGGTTTTTAAGAAAGGGAGGTCTTTTAAATCTGAAGTCTCCAGAATACGAATACGCCTTTGGCTTGGCCGGGTATTTGCCTGTGAAGCTTAGTGATGGTGTCAAGTCCTCAGGAATTCAGTGGGTGCCAAGAATGGTCCCCACCCGGCCCCCCTGTGGTGGGATCTGAGTACACTCCCTGTCAACCCACCCCCTGGCTTCCCAGTTGCTGCCAGACTCCACTTTCAGAAGGAAGTGATTCCATTCCTTTCTGACTCATGGGAATATTAAACAATCAAGATTAAATACCTCTATGTACTTCAAGGGCTGGGTAAATAAATATCTTGACATGTGATAGATAGTGCAGTGACAGGAAAGGAGCAGGTCACATTTTAATGCTATGCTTGACGGACAACAGAATGTAAAGTTTGTGTGTGTGGCAGGGACATACGCTATGTTGAATCTAATTGTGAAGATTTATAATAGCAAAATAATCCAATTAAAAGTCTGCCATCCCCTTCAAATACTTGTAAAAATTCTTTGTTTAGATCCAATGGCTTTAATTCCAGAAACCAGCATCTTCTGAGTCTTTACTGTGTTCATAAAGGCCCTGTGCTAAATGTGATACCTTGTCATCTCATTTAATTGTCAAAACAACTTTATGAAGCAGGTAGTGTCCCCATTTCTTACAGATGAAGATATTGTGGCTTTCTAGAACTTGTAGTTGGGTAGTTGGCAGATCTGGAGTGAGCCCAGGTAATTGGAGGCCATTGTGCTCATCACCAAGCTAAAGCAGTCCCATCATCCCTAAGTTTGAAAAGTTGCTCTTTTTCACAGAAATAATTTTTAGTGTTTTTTTTCTTCCCCCCCCCCCCCACACACCTTAGTTTTATTGCTTGACTTCAACTCAATGACTTGTCTGGGCTTAGCAGTTATTATTTTTCTGGCAGAGTAATATGCAATAATGTGAAGATTTTGAGGTGAAATTTAAAGAGTGTTGGACCTACTACATCTAATGGGTAATGTTGAGACTCTAATTGGCTATGCTTATTATATACAAAACTTTCTCCCAAAGGTTCTCTGGGAAACCTTTCACGTTAACAAGGCATCATCTCCAATGTGTATTACTTCTTAGAACACGTTCACTCACACATCAGAATGGAATAAGAAAGGTAGAGAGGGAAGGCAGTGATGCTGTGACTGTACTGTATAGGCTATTGGTGATAGAGCCATTGAGAAAGTAAAGGGAGAACAAACAAATCTGTTATTAAAGAACCATAGCAGAAATCAGTTTGAGCTTCTTAATGTAGTTTTAACATTACATGTTTAGGGTGAATGGATTGAGAAGAATCAATGTTCTTTGTCCTAGATTAGTGGTTTTCCAAGAGTGGTGCCCAGACAGCAGCATAAGCATTACCTTAGAACTTGTTAGAAATGAAAATTCCCGTTCTAACTCGGACCTAGGCCGGATAAAATGAGATTAGTCTTCCTAAGATGGGGTGGATAATTATTAAACCTAATCACATCAGGATGAGGATCAGGTAATTTGGATTTTTTTCTTGTTTGTAATTGATTCTGGATTTGTTAAACTAACAATAGCACCATTTCTTTGCTGATTTGACTGTTAACACTGGATAAAATAACAAGGTAGTCAGATAGGTTAATAATATTTAATGAGCCCGATAAATATTAGATAATTTTATATATGATATTTTTCTTTCATTTCTTCCCCCTTTTACGTTACAGGCTAAATAATAACTGAGTCTCTTGGGACTGTTTCCTTAGGTTAAAAACGTTTCTGCAGGCACACAAGACATGCCTCCTCCCCTTTCTGACTACGTGGAGAGAGTGGACAGTCCCGTGGCCTACTCCTCCAATGGTAAAGTGAACGAGAAGCGACTGTATCCAGAGTCTTCCTATAAATCAACACCGTAAGTAGCGTCTTCCTTCTTTTGCTAGAATGAGTCCGAAAAAGTGAGTATTTGCATGTGTTTATAAATCAGTTGCTGTTTTGTGCCATTTGCCTTAAAAAAAAAAAAAAAAAACCAACAGTTTTCACAAAGGCTGGAGACTGATCTCTGCCTTATAGGTGGAGGCGGAATGTGGTTCTTTCCTATTTCTGGTTTTGAAGTTTAGATGAGAGTGGAAGGGTATTACGGATTGATAGCAGAGCTAAGTGTGGTTCTCAGTCTCTCCTTCCTATAATTATGAGATCTCTTTTGCTGGGGGATGTGAAACTGATAAAGCCTCTAGATTTTGTTTTGCATGTGGTGTGAAAAACCTCACAGCGAGTTTCTGGCCTAGAGTAGGTGCCATTCAGGTTATTGAAATAGTATCCCTGTTGCGGTTTTAGGTTACCCTGAAGCCTAAGTCTAATTCACCTTAATGACAAGGGAGAGATGTTGGGGATATCGTTAAGGACTTGGATGTAGTTTGCCTAAGGATGATAAATTAATGTTCCTGTATATAATTCTAGAACTCCAAGTTCCTTCGTAGACCAAAAAAATAAACCTTCCCTTTAGCTAATTTGATCGTTCTAAGTTAAAGGTTTATCTGCTGGGAAATTTTTGTTCAAAGTTTTATCTCCAACCTCCACCGCTACTTAGGGGGCCGAGTTTGTAGAGATCCACTCTGAGTGCATAGTAGTTTGGGTGCCTGGAGCCCCTAAGATGACACCAGCAGGTGAGTTAAGTATGGAATCAGTTTGAAGAGAATAGATTTTATTATTACCCTGGAATGGAATTTGGAAGTAGACTGGCATTCTGCCTTACCCTCCATATATTTGATTTTGGTCTTCAGCATCAAGCTTACTTTTGATTTCAGTTGTAAATGATTTGGAGGAAGAGCATTTTCTCTGTTCTCCTTCTTCCCTTTGGATTTTGACAAAAACCAAATCATGTGAGGCTGTGAGAGGCAGAGGTACACAGTAGAGATGCAATCCTTGTAAAAGTTTCAAGCTATGATTTGCATGACTTCCACGCATACAAAATAAATACCTATAATGCGTCTTGTGACCAGCTGTACCTCCAAATTAATTAAGGCCTGCAGGACTTCACAGCATTCCCACATGCTGTCCCTTTTTATGAGAACTAAGATATTTTCACGGATTCATTTGGAACAGTTTAAATATCTTACTTATTCTTCAATAAGCCAGTACATTCATGATGTAAAATTTAAAAGGAGCAAAAGGGAATCCCTTTTGTCCCCAGCTGTCTAGTTTCTCTCCCCAGGGGCAGCTAGTGTTACCAATTTCTTTTACGTCCTTCCAGAGGTTATTTTTAAGTAAATATGCTGGCCAAATACGATGTTGGTTATTTTTTCCTTTTAAAAGACAATAGCATATTAAATGCATTGTTAGCAATATATCTTAGTGATTGTCCGTATCAGTATACAGAGTTTACTGATCTGTTTTATAGCTACATAATATTCCATTAAATGGGTATACTAAAATTTGTTTTATTAATCCCACATTGATGCACACTTTTCCCCAATGTCTTGTTATTACAAACCTCTGCAGAGAATGAACTTGCACATTGCACATTGATCACTTTGCAAATATGTCAGTGTATCTGGAGGAAAAATATTAAAAGCACAATTGCCAGGTCAAAGGACATTGCATATTTTATTTTGATAGATGTAGTCAAATTTTACTCCATAAGGGTTGTACCAGTTTATACTCCAGGAGTACACCCTAGAAGTTTTTTGAAGGCCTGGAAAATGCAAATATGATGCTTAGTTTTAGAACCCAGCAGAAGGGGAGGATGGGGATGGTGCCAAGGTAAGGGATAACGAATGCAACAGCGTGTAGCAATGACGGGAGGAACTTGCAGCCTCTGGCGGGTCGTAGACATTGTTGATTGTTGTCTGCGGCAGAGCATTGAGCGCTACGGAGGATTCAGTGTACGTCCTCCTGGATGACGAAGGGATGCACGTTAAGTCGTAGCCCGTCTTTCCTCAGGTGTTTCTTGAAGGTGTTTAGTAACTCACCAGTGCCTCTCCTCCTTATTATTGTAGCGGATGGAGAAGGAATTAGAATCGGAACGTTGTCTGAGGTCCAAGTTAAGAATGAGGTGCCTCAATACTAAGATGTTTTCCCCCCCGAGGCATAATGTACATTCAGTAAAGAGCACTGATCTTGATATACAGCTTAATGAGAGTTCACGCATGTGGTCACTGAATTAACTACCCTCAGACCGAGAGAGAGGCATTACAAGCGCCCCCAAACGTTGTCTTCTCCACGGGTACCCCCCTTTCCCCACCACCACTGTTTTGACGCCTGTCACCATATCAGAGTTTTTAAAAAATGGAATCATATGGAAATTATTCTGGCGTCTGGCTCCTTTTGCTCTCACCATAATGTCCTAACCTTAGAATTTTAAGGCAGTTAGAATTAATCCCGGATTAGGAGACAGTAGAATGTAGCTGAAGATAGCTTCTTCTCCACCCTCTCTTAAGTGAATTTGGGAGATAGTAGGTACACTCCCTACTCTCTTTTCCACACCCAGGGTGAATTAACCTTTGTAAATCAAAGAAGTGGAGTGCTGATGCCTTAGAGTGCCCAGTGAGACCATTGTCTGGTAGTAGTATTTAGACTGGTAGGATAATCTGTTAGGGCTTTTACACAGGTTGTAGGAATTCACTGGTTTGCCTAAGGCCCAGAGATGGTGCTAGCTTTGGGCACAGCGTGATCCAGGGACTCAGAAGATATCAGGGTTCTTGTTGCTGTGCTGGTTTTATTCTCAGTACAGCTTCTTTTGTAGCAGGCTAGCCATGCACATTGCCCAGGCTGTCCTGATCTTCTAGCGCCAGATTCAGAGAATGGAATTTAGTTTCCCAAAACTTACATATCAAATCTATTGGAAAGATTCTGATTGGTCCTTTTTGGGTCCAGGAAGATGGAGTTCTCTGATTGGCAAGGCTTGGATATTCCCCTCAGTGATGATGGCAGTTTTAAAATACCATGTATATCATGGATGTCATTCCAACAGTCATGACACTGATGTGATCATGCGTTTTGTTTCTCCCTCCTCCCTGATACTGGGTGTCCTCAATGAAGAGAATTCTTGTGAATGTCTTTTCAGTTCAGTAATTACCTTGAACCCCTGCCATGTACTGGGCCAGGTGCCCCTGGGAATACGGAGTTCGTGTTCCCATGGAGGTTGCAATACAACAGGGGCGGAAGGAAGTGCACAATAACTACACTGTTGGGGTGAGATAGAGCAGCAAAGGCATGTGAGGGTGTGTGTGTGTGTGTGTGTGAGAGAGAGAGAGAGAGAGAGAAAATAAAACAAGTTTAAAAAAGAAGGAAGTCAAAAACTACACAAGGGCAGATTTCCGCACCTAGGGAACTGAGTCAGATACTGAGGAAAGTATACAGGTGGTTACTTCTGGCTTGTGCAGATTTTCGACCTAATCAGACTTGTCTCTAAAAATAGGTTTGAAGGTGACTAAGAGTGCACATATCCCCTAACTGTTAAATTTATATATACTTTTCTTGCCAAGCATTTCGTTTTTAGCTTTCATGCTGTATATCAAGTTATTGTTTAGTGTTTGAAAGGGTGTAGGAAGAGGGGAGATGGAAAACTTCTAAGGTGAAGATTTATTATATCAATACCTAATATAAAATTACGGGAGGAGGCCCGCCTTAATATTTTGGGTTTTTTTCTAATTTCTTTTGCCCTTTAGCATCCTCCCCCTCTGGCCCCCAGCACTTCAAACAAACCCACTGCATTCTAAAGGTTTTGTTTGCCACCTCAAAGCTAAGAAGCATAGTACCTGGCAGAGTGTCTAGGAACTCGTTAATCATTGACTCACAGAGAAAGTCACATTTTCTTTCCTTTAGAAGTACTCAAAGCCATGTTAACCTGGATAAATTTAGAAAGAAGAAATAAATACCACCACCCCCTCAGCTACCGCCCCCCCCAAAGCTTTAGGAGTCTATAAGAAATTAATAAGTGTGATTAGAAATCTAAGACTTTGGCAACAGTTAGAACCAAGCAGTTTTGGATCACCTAGAAAACAGTCCACCTCGTGGATAAAGCTCAAGATGACAGTTCTGTAAGTTGAAAGCAATAAAAAAAAAAATTCTTCAGACTTTTAAGTAGTTGACTTGAATAGCAAGGCTGATGTTGGAAAGTCTCAGGTGCCTTGTTTCTCCTCTTGCCCTTCTCCAGCTCTGCTACAGGGGGAAAGTGCAGCTTTGCATTTCTGTTACTCAGAAGTAGTCTACAGTTGCCACAGCTCTTGGTCTTTTATTCCATGTTAGGCTTCGTTCTTCTGCTTGTGGCAGAAACATTATATGCAATTAAAAATCTGATGCAATATTAAATAATTGGCGTTAGAAAAATAAGTGTAATGTTAACTCTTCCATTTCATTCATTCTACAGGGCTTCAGGATTAACAGCGCAATTTAAAAAAGAAGTCTTAACGCGCTCTTTCATCCATTACAATATAAAGCTTTTTAGGTTTTTTGTTTTTAGGTTTTTTAGTTTAAATTTTCAGTATTTTTCATTTTTCAACATTGTATCTTGAAAAGAGAATTGATACAGAGGAGTCTAAAATTAGTATTACCAAGAGCTTATCTCTGAGAGTCAGCCTCTAAAGGTAGATAGATACGTATGTGCATTCCTCTCCCCACTCAGCATTCCATGGAACTAGAAGAACCTGTAGAAAAGAGTCATGATTGTTATTTTCCTAACAGCCTTTTGTGGAGTAAGTCCCTGGCACGGGTCAGGTCAATAATTCTCTTCCAGGTCAGCGTGTTTCCTAAAGTGAAATCTTACATCCATTTTTCGTACAAGGTTTACTAATGAGCTCCCCTTACATCAGAGCCTTAAAGCTGTTCGTGTGCATTAGGGGACCTGGGCTGGTGCTGGGTTGAGCACAGGAAGCTGGGGATCTGCCCAATGCTGGGCAGGTGGCTGGTTGAGTGAATGCGGCCCACGTGTTGCTGCCCTCTGTGGTCTCGGTGCTGTGACAAAGTCTGGTAATGCTCACGGACAGATGATTCCTGTTTTGTTAGGGTGCCTGAAGTGGCTCAGGAGCTGCCAGTGACTTCACCTGTGGAGGACTTCCGGCAGCCTCATTACAGCAACAGTGGTAACTTGGAGACGCTTTCAAAAAGGGCTCCCTCGAAGGGCAGGGCAGGAAAGTCGAGGAGATCAGAGCAAGACCACTATGAAACAGACTACACGACGGGCGGCGAGTCCTGCGATGAGCTGGAGGAGGACTGGATCAGGTACTGGGGCGCCTCTTGCTGGAACCCCTTGTGCATCTGATGGTTGTACAACCAGGTTTTGGTGGTGTTGCCTCCTCAACTGGGGTGGGCGGTACAACTTCATTCTTTGCCAACCAGGGCTGGAGACAGTTTCTTGATACTTTTTTTCCCCTTAGTACCCTTTTGTAATAAAGATTGACCTGGAGGGATTGTGTTTGGCTTAAAAGCACTTTGGCTTAAAAACATGTCTTAAAAACACTTTCAGCGCACCTCCACAAAATGATAAACTTCGCCAGTGCTGTATGCTTTTACCAGTAGTCACCCAAGCAAGGTTTTTCAAGTAAATGAAATACAAGTATAGAGGAACTTTGTTTTACTAATTATAAAATTCCGGACCAGTGCTATGGCTTTCCTTTGGCGTTTACTTTTAAGTTAAGCTTTCACGATGAGACCAGAGAGTCTTTTAAAAGTTTAATCCAGAGGACTTGGGCAAACAGTTTTGTAAACAGTGGAGTTAACAATTTAGCGTCGTGGTTAAGTTACTTTGTGTGTCAGTGGTTTTGTTATAGTCCATCATTGCCAGCTGTACTCGTGTATGACCTGTAGCCTTTTTTTGCCCAAGTATTCTGAGGAATGGGACACAAATCAGGAACATTTGCTGTGTGAATTGTAGTTCATCAGAACATTGCTTCTCAAGCGATTAGGAGGGGTGGATGGGGCAAGTATAGCTAGAAGTCCCATACACACTGGTGGCTCTCATATTTCATCTCCCCCTTACCCCTCAAGAGTTTTGGCCTAGTTCAGTCATCTGTCTATAAAAATATTTGCCTGTCTTGTATCATGCAAGATTTAAATGAAAACTTTTAGAAATTCTAAATTCTTGTTTCCCTTTTGAGCAAATCATTTAATTTCTCCTGTCTGTAAAATGAAGATATTTAAGACTGTCTTAGATACGACATTTAAAATTCCATACTGCTGTGAAGTTCCTTAGTCCCGTGAAACAATTCAGAGTATTTCCTCAGTGGATTATGGGTGGTTAATAGCAACACTGTCATATGTAAAGAATAGCTGGCATATTGAGAGATACACGTGGTACAGAATGTCAGGGTTTTTTTCATAGTTTACCACATTGCCAGATTATTTTTACAATGAGCATGCATTTCCATACATGTACCTTTTAATGTCTACTTTTACAATCAAAGTGATTTCCATTTAGGAAAAACAAGACACCCCCCACCGCCCCACCCCAACCAAAAAAAATGCTCAAAACAGTCTGAAAACTGTAGGTGGTAGCAGAAAACAGCCAGCTGCCAGTCAGCTGCTCTGCCGCTGAAGTGATGGAAATATCCTTTGTGTTCCACAACTCCCGTTTTAACACTTTTAACGTAAGTATCCATTCTCATGTTGTGTTGTGTATTCAGAATAAATGAGTTCCTAAGACCACCCTGAAATTTCATAAATGATTTTCAACTTATTTCTAAAAATCAGTAGGCATAGTTGTTGTTTTTTTTTTTTTAAAACATGAGCAGCGGGCCTCCCTGGTGGCGCAGTGGTTGGGAGTCCGCCTGCCGATGCAGGGGATACGGGTTCGTGCCCCGGTCCGGGAAGATCCCACATGCCGCGGAGCGGCTGGGCCCGTGAGCCATGGCCTCTGGGCCTGTGCGTCCGGAGCCTCGGGAGAGGCCACAACAGTGAGAGCCCCACGTACTGCAAAACAAACAAACAAACAAAAACAAGAGAATGTCATTCTCCACATCCCACCAGTTTATCATCTTTGAGGAAGAAGCACTGGATCTTAGGTCTGCTAAGGATACATAAGTAATCATTTTCTCACTGAATTTTTAGGGAATATCCACCTATCACTTCAGATCAACAAAGACAACTCTACAAGAGGAATTTTGACACTGGCCTGCAGGAATACAAGAGCTTACAAGCAGAACTTGATGAGATCAATAAAGAACTCTCTCGTCTGGATAAAGAACTG
Source organism: Mesoplodon densirostris (assembly GCF_025265405.1). Lineage (NCBI taxonomy): Eukaryota > Metazoa > Chordata > Mammalia > Artiodactyla > Ziphiidae > Mesoplodon > Mesoplodon densirostris. The sequence goes on from NC_082663.1 coordinate 57,166,336, forward strand.
GATGACTATAGAGAAGAAAGTGAAGAGTATATGGTAAATTGAAATCTGATAATTATATATTACATAGAATTTTATTCTAATCTCTGGAGCTACATTATCCTTTATACTAATATTGATACAGATTTTGCTAGTAATTATCAAACTAATTTCATTGAAGAGTAATTGAAATCAAGTCTTAGATTAAAGTCTTTCCAAGTGTACTAACTAAAGTCTTGAAAAGTGTACTAACGTAGTTAAGAATTACAAAGCAATGGTCTCTGTACATATTGGCTTGGCCAAAAAGTTCGTTCGGGTTCGTCCATAATACATACCTTCCTGCTTAAAAGAAAATAGCTACACTAGTTTGTCTATTTATAAACAAAGTTCGCTCTTTCTGTAAAAATTTCAAATAATACAGAATTACATACAAAAAAATAAGTTGCCTTAAATTTTTTTTTTTTTTTTTTTTTGCTTTTTGCGGTATGCGGGCCTCTCACTGTTGTGGCCTCTCCCGTTGCGGAGCACAGGCTCCGGATGCGCAGGCCCAGCGGCCATGGCTCACGGGCCCAGCCGCTCCGCGGCATATGGGATCCTCCCAGACCGGGGCACGAACCCGTATCCCCTGCATCGGCAGGCGGACTCTTAACCACTGCGCCACCAGGGAGGCCCTGCCTTAAATTTTGTCACCAAAATATTAGTTGTTAAAATGTCCCCTCTGTGCAGAAGTGCACCTAGACACAATCTTTGATAAAGAATCATAAGTTTTACTTATATCCTTCCTGCTTTTTTATTCAATAATAGTTTATGGCTCTTTTTTTTTTTTTTTTTCCCTTGATCACCTGGCTGGAGTAGTGTTTGTCCATGTAAAGTTACTCATTACTTTTTAATTCCCATCTCCATATTGTGCTCTTTAGAAGCAAGTCACTATGCATAGATCACACTTAAGGACTGGGGAATTATGCTCCAGCGGTATACCTACACAAATTATTTGGAATTTGTCTGCATGGGAAATTTGTCACTTCCTCCCATTTATTTAATCATTTATGTCAGTATAGACTCATGGATATTTGTTTTATACTTTGGGATATAATCCAACACTACTTAGTTTTGTTGCTTGAATTGTTTTAGTTAGGACCATTGGGAACTCCTTCGGTTGCCTCCTGTGTTTCTTTGAGATATCCCCATCATTGTGAAGGTTTTTCTTTTTAAATACTTACTGGCACTGCTTATGTCTTGCTTTTTTATTCAACGATAATTTATGGTTATCATTTCATGTCAATAATAAAGATCTACTTACTGAGAAAATATTTTTATGTGTTAAAAAAATAACTCCACAATTTTCAGTTTTGTGGTTGTACCATAATTTACTTGAGTGATCCTCTATGAATAGACATTTAGGTATGTCTCCCCACTGCCACACATACACTCTGCCCCTACTAGTAATACACTGGTGAACCTCTCCATCCTTACACACTTACCCACTTATCTGCTAGAACGAATTCCAGAATGTGAAATTGCTGAGTCAGAGGTTAGTGCATTTAAACTTTTGTTGCAAAAGTGCCCTCCAGAAATATTATATCAACTGTATTCCTGCTGGTAATGCTCTAGAGGCTCCTCTGACCCACATCTCACTAACATTTTATGTCTGAAAAATTACTGACTTGTGTCTTAGATACTAGTATTTAAACTTTTTTATCACATCATGTATTCGTTGGAACTTCATAGTCCTTTTATGAAATACCCTTTGCCATTTTTAATTGGGGTGATCTGCTTTCCGGTTTCGAAGTATTTGCTTCGTATATAGTTTGATTTATTTATTGTTTTCTTTTATGGCTTCTCTATGGTATCGTAAACCTTTCTTAATGCAATCAATGCTTATTCATTGTTGCTGTGTCCTTGATGTGGAAGTGCTGAGGTTACAAAGACAAATCATGTTTCCACCCTCAAAGAGCTCATATTCAAAGACAGAAACTGACACCTAAACAACTTTGACAATGGGACTAATGCCATATTTACATTATGTATAGAAAGTACTGTAACTAACTTCTCTGAGAAGGAATAAAGTCTGCTGAAGGCCTGGAGAGTTTAGGGGAGGCTTCACTGAGAGGTAACCAGTACACATTCTCCAGACAGTAGGGGAGGTGTACATGAGTACAGCTATAAGGGGAACATGATGGAAATCTGGAAGCAATAATGTGCTTAATTTTTTAAAGAATTGCAAATGGTGGACACTGAGACTGGAAACGTAGGAGACTAGATTAGTAGAGATTTTAATGGAGTGCTCAGACCAGTTTTGTAATGGGATGTAACCTGCTCAGAGCTGTGCTCTATGAAAAAGTTCTCCGGGGTCTACGTGCCACGTGGACTGGCATGGGGAGAGATGAGCAGCAGCAGGACAGATAGTTGCCTGTCTGTGTGAATGGAATGTGAGAAATATCTTAATGTCATAAATTCCTGTCACTGGGTTGCTCAGGCCCTCCTACTGACCATAATAGTTTTGAGAACTTTAAGACTTCGTTATTTTAATTCTCTGTATTTTTGTCATAAGATGACATTTTTAGCTTCAAAATATAACATCAGGAGTGTTATTTTTGAAAGAGAAAATGCCCCACTAAACGTATTCCTTTGTTTCTCATTAATAGGCTGCTGCTGATGAATACAATAGATTGAAACAAGTTAAGGGAGTAAGTATCCCAGATTGTAAGATTCTTTTAGGAAGAACTTATCTTTTATGTGCTTTTCATTTAACCTTTAGAATGACTCTGAATACCTTGTCACACATGCACTGATTATAGACAAAAGGCCCTATAATTGCAAGATGAAAACTATAAGAAGCTGGAACCTTAATTTCAGTTATTTGCAACTACAACCAGCACTGATGCAAAAAAAAAAAAAAAAAATTTTTTTTTTTTTTAGTTTGAAGTATACATACAGAAAAATACACGGATCATAAGTATACAACTTGGTATATTTTCACAGAGCAACCACACACCTTTGTACCTGGCATCCCAATAAAGAAATACATTTCGTAGTACCCCTTGTGTGCTCATCCAATGTTTACACTCACCCCAGAGGTAACCACCATCCTAAGTTCTAACATCATGTATTAGTATTGCGTATTTTGAACTTTATATAAATGGAATCATACAGTATGTAATTTGTGTGTGATTTCTTTTTTTTTTTTTTTTTGCGGTACGCGGGCCTCTCACGGTTGTGGCCTCTCCCGTTGTGGAGCACAGGCTCCGGACGCACAGGCTCAGCGGCCGTGGCTCACGGGCCCAGCTGCTCCGCGGCATGTGGGATCTTCCCGGACCGGGGCACGAACCCGTGTCCCCTGCATCGGCAGGCGGACTCTCAACCACTGCCCCACCAGGGAAGACCCTGTGTGTGATTTCTTTTGCTCAGTATTGTTTGTGAGAATCATTCAGATGGTGGCATGAAGCAGTGGTTCATTTTTAAGTGTGTATGCACACAGGCACACATTTGCTAGGTATATACATAGTCATGAAATTGCAAGGTCATTGAGCAAGTGGGGATCCTGCCTTGGGTAGGGACTGTCAACAGCATCGCTGGTTTGTGCCACTTTACATTCCTAACAAGCAGTGTAGATTCCTGTTGCTCCATATCCTTGCCAACACTTGGCATCATCAGTCTTCTTTTTTTTTTCTCCTTTGGCCACACAACGCGGCTTGTGGGATCTTAGTTCCCCAGCAAGGGATCGAACCCGGGCCCTCAGCAATAAAAGCACAGAGTCCCAACCACCCACTGGACTGCCAGGGAATTTCCCAGCATCATCAGTCTTTATTGCCTTAAAACATTTTTGGTTTTTAAAAGACTTTATATTAATTAATTCCAAAATTCAAATTCAAAAAAAAATATTAATTCCAAAAGTCATTAATTTTTGTTTTGGTTGTGCTGCGCAGCTTGTGGGATCTTAGTTCCCAGACCAGGGATCAAACCCGGGCCCACGGCAGTGAAAGTGCCGAGTCTTAACCGCTGGACCACCAGGGAATTCCCAGAACGTCATGAATTTAAATTCAAGAGTTTAAAAACGTACATAGTAAAATTTCCTGTCTCACTCCCCATTTACCCCGTTTCTTTATTCTAAGTAAACCCATATCACCAGTTCCTTGTTTTACTGATTTTTTTTGTTTTAAATCATGTTTTAGCAAAAAAAGGCCAATAAATTTTCTTGGTGACTTTACAAATCATTAGAAATGAGTGTATCCTTTGTAAAACTCAGGTTAGAAGATATGATTGAGAAAAGAGAATCAGCTGCTCATGTGGTTAGAGATAACTGCCAGGTACCTTATGCATGTTACTTCATTTAACACTCCCTGCAATTCTATATGACTAACGCTCCCTTTTTGTTGTTGTTCACCTCTGCCTTCCCAGCAGCTAAAACATAACTCGTTTTTAGTTTGTTAAATTTACGTGATTCTTTTTTCTTTCCTCCTTTTTTAGTCTGCAGATTACAAAAGTAAGAGGAATTATTGCAAGCAGTTGAAGAGCAAATTGTCACACATTAAGAAGATGGTTGGAGATTATGATCGACAGAAAACATAGACAGCAGATGCCACATTGTTAGGTTAAGAAGTATCTGACTGACATCTCTGCAATGTTATCAGGAGTCAAAATGACTTTGGACTCTAACCTGGGAGGCCAAATCTTTGTGATCATTACAGAGTTTTGGTAGTTTTAATATCATCAGTATTGAATGATATCATCAGTATATCATCATCATTTTATAAATAGTTTTTGATAATCAACTGGGCTGAACACTCCAAGTAAGGACTTTATGCTTTAAACATTGGTTCTTGTATTAAGAACTTTTGTTTGAGGTTTTTAAACCTTTAAGGAAGGTCCTGGAGTACACTGTGCTGTGAACTTTCACACCCTAGGCAATCAGGTCTTAATACCTAAGTATGCTCATTGGGTCTTGTAGGGGATAGTTTAATTCTCCCAGAATTCTCCCTTCATATAACTGTTACTTATAATCATTTATTTTCAGATAAGGAAACTGGGGCCCTGCAATAAAGTCTCTGAAGTGAAACTGCTTGTTGCCTAGCTTGCAGTTTTGGTTAAGTCTGTTTTATGACTCCATTGATAAAGTCCCTGGCCTTTTCCTATTTTAGCTACTACGGATACTGAGTCCTACCAGCCTCCCTATTGATTTTTTTCTGTGTATAAATGCTTAAGAGCTTTTAATTTCATGTTATCCTGGTAATAAACATCATGTAAAAGTAACAAATGTGTGAAATTTGAAGATTGTAAATATATGTTTACTTTTTAAAAATCAAAGTTTAAACCTACTGGTTAGAATTTTGTTGTGTATTTTTAAATGCTTTTTATCTTTTATGGTTTACATGCTTTTTTTAAACCAACTAGCCTTTTCCATTATATCAAAGTATCCAATTACAATTATAATTCAATTGCGACTTGAATTGTATCTTACGGGAATATTCAAGTTTTGTACATATTTTATAATTATTAAAACTGGTGTTTTCTTTCCATAATGTACCTTTTTGATGTCATTAGTGCTGTTAATACTAAGCTATGGAAAACTACACTCAGAAGTTGTATCTGTTACTGTTTTAAACTGTTTTGGGTGCTGTGCTGGTTGGTAGCTTCCTAAATCCTTTGGCTAACAGAAGGCTGATTTGTCTGGAAATGAAATCCAATATCATAAAACACCAAATTATTTCAAATGGTGCCCTTAAATCTCAGCTTTTTTTTAATTCAGTTTTTTTCTGGTAAAGTAAACTTAGCTGATAATACTGAATATATAGCTAACCAAGTTGATTGTGATTATCTCCTCAGTTTGGAACTCTTCATTTAAGTATATTGTTTTTAATATATAAGTCTGAATCATTTTCCAAAGATAAAAATAAGGTTTCCGGGCCTCCCTGGTGGCGCAGTGGTTAAGAGTCCGCCTGCCGATGCAGGGGATACGGGTTCGTGCCCCGGTCTGGGAGGATCCCATATGCCGCGGAGCGGCTGGGCCCGTGAGCCATGGCCGCTGGGCCTGCGCATCCGGAGCCTGTGCTCCGCAACGGGAGAGGCCACAACAGTGAGAGGCCCGCATACCGCAAAAAAAAAAAAAAAAAAAAAAAAAAAAAAATAAGGTTTCCATTATAACACTGATACAGTTCTTCAAGTTGAAGAAATTCTTAATTTTCTATGTGCTGCTCATACTACAAAAGGTAATAAATAGTTTACGTTTTTCATGTCTTTTGGATTCATACCAAGTGGTAAGGACTCTCTTGAGCAACGTAATTGATTTTTTTTTTTTTGCGGTACGCGGGCCTCTCACTGTTGTGGCCTCTCCCGTTGCGGAGCACAGGCTCTGGACACACAGGCCCAGCGGCCATGGCTCACGGGCCCAGCCGCTCCGCGGCATGTGGGATCTTCCCAGACCGGGGCACGAACCCTCATCCCCTGCATCGGCAGGCGGACTCTCAACCACTGCGCCACCAGGGAAGCCCTTAATTTTTATATGTCTTAAAATTTAAACTGAAGTCAGCACACTTAGTTTATGAAGGCAAGTTTGCCAGTGTTGTGACTGAACAAAACCATTCAGCTAAATGCAGAAAGTCAAATAGCATGAGTTTGTGCTGTAAAATTGTGCCATAAAATTGAACTTTGAAAGTTAAAAAAATCATTTTTCAAATGTACTTACATACATTTGATCTCTGAGCCAGGATCAGGGTGGTTCTTTTGGTGGAGGGGGGTGGCTTTTTTTTTTTTTTTTTTTTTGTCTATGCCATGCGCCTTGTGGGATCTTAGTTTCCTGACCAGGGATCGAACCTTTGCCCCCTGCAGTGGAAGCGTGGAGTCCTAGCCACTGGACTGCCAGGGAATTCCCCTGGGGGATTGGCATTAACCATCGGGACATAACTTTGAAAAACCACTCAGGCAGTTTTCTAGTCTGGAAAATAGAGGTTTAGATTAGATTTAAGAGGTCTCTTTCATCTCTGACCTTCTGTGGTTGTGTTTGCATTCTGCTTTCTAATATTAACCATTGTTCCAAAGATTTTGTTGAAAAAGCATGTGGTTCGGGATTTCCGTGTGGTGCAGTGGTTAAGAATCCACCTGCCAATGCGGGGGACACGGGTTTGATCCCTGGTCCAGGAAGATCCCACATGCCGCAGAGCAACTAAGCCCGTACGCCACAACTACTGAGCCTGCGCTCTATAGAGTCCACGAGCCACAACTACTGAGTCCACGTGCCACAACTACTGAAGCCCGTGCACCTAGAGCCTGTGCTCCGCGACAAGAGAAGCCACTGCGACGAGAAACCCCATGCACTGCAAAGAAGAGTAGCCCGTGCTCGCTGCAACTAGAGAAAGCCTGCATGCAGCAACGAAGACCCAATGCAGCCAAATAAACAAATTAATAAATTAAATAAAATAAATATGGCCAGTTATACCTACTTTGCAAAGTCAAATGGTGAAAACAAGTTTTTAAAAGCAAACTGGGTTTTAAAAGTACATGTATCATCCCAATCCCTTATGTTTGGTGTGTGCTGGGTACAGCTTTATGGTGTAAATTCTTTTTAGTTTTAGGCAGATAATTCCCTTATGTTTGGCATTGTGATAATTCATAGATAATGAACAAATGCTTTAACAGATAGTATAGAGTTTACATATCAAGTTAAAGATTATCAGATACTCTTATAAGCAATTCTTCAGGGTTTTAATGAGGCTCTAATGATTGAGGTTCCATCTAAAGGTATTGCAAAAGGCAAGCTCATCTCTCCCAGTCTTTGAAGTTGTACACTGAATTTCAGCTTGATTCCACTGGCTGAGCTGTTTGTGAATTTCCTAACTCTCTGGATTGTGTCCAGCCACCCATGGGCAGAGAACAGATTGTTCCATTCTTTATAGTTGTTGCTTAGTTTTACAAATTGAAACGTTTGACCAGGTTATATCATTTCTTTATTCTACCACTTTGTAAGCAATTAACATATTGTGTCGGTCATGATAATGGCAAAAGACCACCATGGATTTATGCATTTTTGTTTTGTTTTGCCTTAGTACCATTCCTACTTGATTCAAGATCTGAGACATATATTCAGAGGAGAGTAAATTTTACAGTTGGGAAAGCTTGAATGATTCAGCCTTCTGTCCACAAATATGCTTTAATTTAAATTCATTGGGGAGTCCTCTGTGCTTTTCCTGTTTTTCCACAAAGTCTTCCCAGACAGGTGGATAGTAAACATAAATGAGAAACTTGGGGCTTGGGGTTGTAGCTGTTTGTTCTATAGGTGTGAGTCCATCCTGTCTTGGAACAGAATGGCTAATCAGAACAGAAGGAAAGAAAAGTGTGGGGTTTGTGGAAGTAAGGGAGGGAGGAAGAGGGGATACTAGGAAGGAAGTAAAAGGAAAAAGGGTGGAGTTTGTGTGTGAGTCCTGTAAAGGAGTCAAAGATGTAGGGGAGGCAAAGATGGAAGCCAACTGGCACTGGGAATCAGCAATGCTAATTTCCCCTCCTCACCTTTTAAAGACAACATCAGACCTAAACAGTGAGACCTTGTCTTCTGGGGAGAAATAAAAGGAGCTGGTTATGGAGTTGCGAAGATGTGATGTGCAAGCCCTGTAGGGTAGGTGGAAATAATCCCATCTTATAGATCAGACTTGGGTTGTGACTTGCTTCAGGTCACCCAGCTAGTGTGGCAGAGCCTGATTTTTTTTTTTTTTTTTTTTTTTTTTTTGCGGTACGCGGGCCTCTCACTGCTGTGGCCTCTCCCGTTGTGGAGCACAGGCTCCGGACGCGCAGGCTCAGCGGCCATGGCTCACGGGCCCAGCCGCTCCGCGGCACATGGGATCCTCCCGGACCGGGGCACGAACCTGTATCCCCTGCATCGGCAGGCGGACTCTCAACCACTGCGCCACCAGGGAGGCCCCAGAGCCAGATTTTTAATTCAGGTCTATTCTTTCCACTACTGTGCAAGATGGCTTCTGTTTATGTTTTTGAGGGGGAAGAATACATGGAAAGATTTTAGTACCAACAAAACAATATAGGCAACAGAGGGGAAGCGTTCGGTGATGGGGAACCAAAGAGGTTCCGGCAGTTCCTTTCTCCTTTTCCGGGGCATAATCCTTTTCTGAGGCTCTGGGGTGCCTTGCCTCTCCATTTCTCAGGTATGGGAAATGTTAGTAATTCTGTGTGTATTAGCAGATATCTCAAACAACTTGTTCAAAATTGAACTAATCTTACCAACCCCCCACCCTCTCAGTAATTGCAACTCCAGCCTTTCAGCTGCTCAGCAACTAATGTTGGAGTCATTGATTCTTTTTTCATAACAAACATCCCGTCTATTGACAAGATTGAGAATCCAGCCGTTTTTCACTAGCTGCCCTGCCATACTATGCCAGTCCAAGCCATCATCATCCCTTCAAAGTTCTGACAGTGCTTCGAGACCCGCACTTCTGATTTCAGTTGCCACCACTCATCCCCTGCTTGCCCATGCCGTCCCTCAAACACACCAATGTGCTTCCACCCCAGGGGCCTTAGTACTTGCAGCTCCCTTTCCCTGGAGAAATCTTTCCCTAAGTATCAGCACGGTTAACTCCCTCCCTCATTCTGGTCATGGTTCGACTGTCTTCTTGGCATGCGGCATCTTATTTCCCCCACCAGGGGTCGAACCTGTGAACCCTGCAGTGGCAGTCTTAACCACCGGACCACCAGGGAAGTCCCCTGACCACCTATTTTAAACCACAACACTTTCCCCCTTCCATGCTTAATTATTCTCTATGGCACAATCACCATCTGATACAGTATGTTTTTCTTCATAATTGTCATGAGGGCAAGGATTTTTGTCAGTTTTTCATTTCTATTTCCTCAGTGCTTAGAACTGTACCAGGCCCCAAATAGGTGCTCAATAAATATTTGTGTCATTTAGCAGAAGCAGCAGAGCAGTCCGGGAAAACCGCTGCACAGCAAGCTGGCTCAGCTGAGGTTGCTGATGTGGTCAGAGTCCTTCATGCCAACCTTTTGTAAATAATAAAATCAAGTCTCAGATCCCCGATGGACGGCTACCGGGCCTCCAACTTTCCAAGAGCGAATGGCCACCACTCTTCTTGCCTCTTTGCCAAGAGCTGGAAGGAAGCAGGACGTCCCTCCCCGCGAAGTCAGCAAGCAACAAGGTTGCTTCGGCCTGCGAGCGCCACGCTCCGGCCACCACCACTCCCAGCAGCCGGAACGTTTGCGCGTCGCCTCCGCGCGCGGCGGAAGGACTTCGGCGGCGCCCTCAGAGCAAACTGAGCAGAGCTTCCGGCAGAGCGGCCCTCAGCAGGACAGGTGAGGCCGTGGTAGAGGTTTGTCCGGAGCCGAGGCGTGGATCCGAGGCTTGGGAAGTGTGGCAGCGGGAGGGGCCTTCGCGGCTGGAAGCGGGTATTGAATGGCCCAGAACCGCCTCGCAGGGAATGAGGATGTGTGGGAGGGGGAGGAGGGCAACTTCCGTCTAGGGAGCTGCATAGAAGCATCTGGGGCAGCAGTCGGAGACTGGCTCTCCTGCCCTAAGGCAGGGCACGAGTTTGGGGACTTGTGGTCCTGGGTTCTAGCTCGTCACCAGCCTCCAGCTGTGTGGCCTCAATAGAGTTACCAGCCTCTGAGCCTTGAGTTCCAAACCTGAAAAGCAGGACAGTTATCACCCTTGCCTGTCGCACAGCGCTTGGCAGGGTTAGGTGTGAGGGAAAGCTTCATAAATTGCGATGTGTGGTGCAGATCTCATTTGTTTACGTGTAGCTTTCTGAGCTCATGTGAAGGAATCATACCACCAGGCTTCCCCAGGGAGAAGTGGCTTTCCTGGGGTTGGATTCCCAGCGATATTTGTAAGAAGATGGAATATTGGGCAGTCATAGGCAGTTGGAGATGCTGACCTAAGAGGTTACCAGGTACATTTTCCTCCAGGCTGCATAAATCCCTTCTCTATTAACTGCATGCATTGTAAACATCCAGCTTCCCTTTGAATATCTGCAGTTATGGGGATCTTAATACCTCTGTCCTATCCCTGTAATTTCCCATTGCAGACAGTTCGAATTAAGAAGTCCTTGTATGCAATGAGCCAGAGGTGGTCCTGCTTGCAGCTTCTGCTCATATAGTTCTCACTTTGTGTCTGAACTTTCAGAAAATTAAAAGTAATAAAATAAAAATAAAGTACAGTTTAAATATTGATGTGATGGATGGCAGTAGCCACGTCTTTAAGAATTTAAGCTTTTGATTTTTGACATTCATGATAAATACAAAAACACCTCCATGGAAGATCAAAATGTTCAATTTAGTCACTGTATGCTGTGTTACTACACTCATCATTAAACCTACAAGGCACCAACATGGTGTGTTGAAATAGCACTGATGTCAGAATTAAGGCACTTCTTGTTATTTCAGGGTACTAAAGTGGATCACCTGATCTCCTGAAACAAATGAATCTCTTCCAGCGCCAGGGAGTGGCTTGTTAATTCAGTGAGAGACACACAGAACTTTAGCAAATAATATCTGATTGTAGCAGGTGCCAGAGAAAGCGGTGATGCCATAAAAGCAGTCTTAAACTTGTCAATAGGTTTTAATTCCAGAAGTCCATTTATAAAAATCTATATATATTTAGATTTTTAAGTATATTTTTCTATAGGAAAAATGAAATAAATGAGGTTGAGGTCTTGGTTATTGTCCTCATCACAAAAATTAATCTTTGCCCCTGCCAATGATGGGATTTGTTTTGTCCTTAGTGTCTTGGCACTTAGGATTCCTTTGATCTTTCATTTATGGTAGAAGGAAGTTGAAAGTGAGAATGTAGAATGGGGAGGGAGATTCCATTGGGGAGGGTGGAGGTGTGGATGTGACCGGGGTGTTTATTACTTGGTTATGGTTAATAGAGTCCTCCCAACACCAATTTTATCCCTGATTATTATTATTATTATTTCAAATCCTATGATCTTTTTTCTAAAATAACATGTGAAATCCAGACAAAACAAAATGCAAACGTTTTAAATTTTTAACTTTGAAATAATTTTAGATTTACAGAAAAGTTGCAAAAAAAGAAAAGTACAGTTTCCATATAACCTCCCTCTTGAGACAGCCTGAGCTAAAGTATAAAGTTCCTTTCCAAATGCTTACTAAATTTATTTAAATAATAATGAAATTATTAAATAATTAAATAAAATTTAAAATAAATTAATTGAGATCAAAATCAAGATGGGGTATCCCTGATTATTAAAGAAATACATGTTCATATTGAAAATATGAAAATACAGAAGAGAATAAAGAAGCAAAAAACCAATCATCCTTAATCATAACATCCATCAAAACCATTTGTCCTATTTATTGAATTACTAAATATTTCCTTTTTCTTTTAATAGTTGGGGTTATAGTGTAGGTTTAATATTGTATTTTTTAAAAAAATTATGAGCCATAAGCATTTATCATTTATGAGTAATAATAAATTTCATTTAAAAACTTGATTATGAGAAAATTCACACAAACACAAAGGTGGAAAGATAGTACAGTGAATCACCATGTATTCATCACTCAGCTATAATAAGCAGTAGTTGTGGCTCATGTTTCATCTACACCTGTACCCTCTTCCCATAATTCTATGGTTCTGTCCTATGACACATCTTTAATACATTTTTGTTTTTTTTTTAATTGTAAAGAGATGCTTATTTCTGGTGGTGCCAAATTTGTGCATAATTATTCATATTCTTTCTTGGGGATGGGAAAAGAGTTCCATGAGGATTTTAAAGTATTTTTCATTCAGCTATAATTATTGAATACATTGCAAAGAATAAGATGATTTTGCATTCTGAGTTTTTTTTTTTACTTTGTATGTTTACTTCCCTCTCATTACTTTTCAAATTTAATTGTATGCATTTGGTTACAAAGATCTTTAATCAATTCACAATCTAATGATTTTTTTTTACAGAATATTGAATAATACAATACAGTAAGAAAAAAAATGGATGAAGAGCCTGAAAGAACTAAGCGATGGGAAGGGGGCTATGAAAGAACATGGTAAGTAGGGCATTATTACTTTCCCTTCCCTTTTACACGTTGTTTTGGGTTTTGTTTTTGTTTTTACAACTTTATTGAAGTATATTTTACACATGTTAACATTTACCTGTTTCTTATATATAATTCAATGATTTTTAGAAAATTTACTGGATTGTGCAGTCATCAACATAAATCAGTTTTAGAACATTTTTACCACCCCAGTAATATCCCTCATGTCCATTTACAATTAATTCCATTCCCACCTCAAGTCCTAGGCAACAACTGTGTGCTTTCTGTTTCTCTAGATTTGCCCTCTCTGGACATTTCATGTAAATGTAATCATATAATATGTGGTCAGTTGTGTCTGACTTCTTTAACTGAACATACTGTTTTCAAGTTCATCCATGTTGTTGCATGTATCAGTAATTCATTCCTTTTTATTGCTGAATAGTATTCTGTTAATATGTTTATGCCATGTTTTTTATTCATCCTTTCACCATTTGATGGATATTTCGATTGTTTATAATTTTTGGCTGTTATGAATAATGCCGCTATGAACATTCAGGTGCAAATCTTTGTGTGGACATATGTTTTCATTTCTCTTGGGTTAATAAAATTTTAGCTTATCTTTTCAAACAAGTAATTATTGCTTACAGGGAGATTCTTAAAGAAGATGAATCAGGATCACTTAAAGCTACAATAGAAGACATTCTCTTCAAAGCAAAGAGAAAAAGGTAGGTAAACTTCGTGTGTGTTAAAACAGGTAAAATATATTCCTTTAAGCATTTCTGTCCACTTATGGCCACTCCTTGGTACTTCATTTGAGCTGTGTTTCAGGGAAACTGACTTGTAGCCTTCTAAATAGGGGGAAGGAGCCAGCAACCTAGTGCCTCAGCAGGGAAATTGATCTTCAGGGACTGTCTAAAATGACCATAATTATATGCATCCATAAGTTAATAATTTATTTCACTAAAAAATGCAGGTTAGTTGAAAAGTTGTAATGATTTTTCAGGTAGTAGATGGTATTCCATTAAAATGTTTGCATAATTTTAACAGGGTATTTGAGCACCATGGACAAGTTCGACTTGGAATGGTATGTTATTCTTTTTTCCTTTTCTGGTACAGGACTAGTTTGAGTTAGAGAAACATTCTGGCTTAATAGAATAAACAACAGTAAAACAAACTTTTTAAGGGAATATATTAAAAATATATGTGTAGAATATGTGAATACTAAATGACATTTTTACTTCTTGATCAAAAATGTATTTGAAAATTGTTCTTATTTGTGTGTTTTGTTTTTGGGGTTTTTTTTTTTGGTAGATGCGCCATCTTTATGTGGTAGTAGATGGATCAAGAACAATGGAAGACCAGGATTTAAAGCCAAATAGACTGACATGTACTTTAAAGGTATACTAAAATTATTCTAATTTATACTACATGGGAGGAAGGATGCTGAATTCTATAAAAGAAATGGTTTTAAAGAAAACAATCTTTTTTTTTTTTTTTTTTTGGCGCTAATACAAACTGTAGCTAAGTAGAAGTGCTACCGGATCATTTACGGAAATGGTATACCAAAATAGCTAATTATTTATGCCCTTAATTCCACTCCATGTTAGGATCTTGCTTTGTCAGTTAGCCCTTTTCTTTATTGAATCTTCATTCTTCTTTGACTTACTTGAATCAATCACCTCAGCTTATAAACACATTCAGATTACTCCTAATTTATTAAAACCCATCCTCAATTTTGCTTATTCTCCTGTTTGTCTTTATTGGATCTTTTCCTTGTTTAGATTATTTCTGTCTTACATGTCCAAATGGTTCCATCTTTTAAGGCCTAGCTCAAACCTATCTCATCACTTACCGTTTCAAATTCAGGTTTATTTAATATTTTAATTTTTCTTTATTTCAAAATTTATTATTTTTTATTTAATATTTTTACTTCTGAACAATTTTTTGAAAATCTATAAACTTAATCATTAGAAACAATGCTTCATAAGTAGATTTCACAGGGACTTCCCTGGTGGTGCAGTGATTAAGAATCCGCCTGCCAATGCAGGGGACACGGGTTCAGTCCCTGGTCCAGGAAGATCCCACATGCTGTGGAGCAACAAAACCTGTGCGCCACAACTACTGAAGCCCGCACTCTAGAGCCTGCTAGCCACAACTACTGAAGCCCACACTCTAGAGCCTGCTAGCCACCACTACTGAAGCCCGCATGCCACAATACTGAAGCCCACATGCCTAGAGCCTGTGCTCCGCAACAAGAGAAGCCACCACAATGAGAAGCCTGCGCACCGCAGTGAAGAGTAGCCCCTGCTCACCGCAACTAGAGAAAGCCCACGTGCGGCAACGAAGACCCAACACTGCCAAAAACAAATAAATTAGTTAAAAAAAAAAAAAGATTGCACAAAACCTGTTTTCTGCGGTTGTTGTTTTGCCCTTATACTAGTATTTCCTTTTTGTTTTCTTTAAACAGTTGTTGGAATACTTCGTAGAGGAATATTTTGATCAAAATCCTATTAGTCAGGTATGTAGATAAGTGATATAATTCAGAATTAGCATCCTGATATTATTGCCAAATATAATTTATTTTTTAAAACGTTGTACATATATTCTGTTGGTGATTAAGTGATTCAGATCGTGTACAAGTTTCTGGGACACTTAGCAATGAAAAGCAAGATAACTCTAGAAGTTAATGTACAGTAAACACATAGCTCAGTTTATATCAGAAGTTTCTTATGTTATATATTCCTTTTGTAATTAGTCATTTATTTTAGTTATGTACATTCTTATCAAGAAGAAATAATTTGTTAATAATCATTTTTGTTTTTATTTTGAGATTGGAATAATTGTAACAAAGAGTAAAAGAGCTGAAAAACTGACTGAACTCTCAGGTATGCATAAAATTACCTTTATAGCACTCAAGGACTTGGCTTTATTTACCCAACCTTGTAACTCTGTTTGTAAGGTTGCCTAATAAGTAAAATGAAGCCTTTCTGCAGGCTCTTTAGGTAAAACACTTAAAAAACTCTCTATTAAACTCTTGGTCTCTAAAATGACCTGTTTTTTTGTTTTGTTTTGTTTTGCCGCCCACGTGGCATGAGGGATCTTAGTTCCCCAACCAGGGATCAAACCCGTGTCCCCTGCAATGGAAGCACGGAGTCTTAACCACTGGACTGCCAGGGAAGTCTCTAAAATGACCTGTTTTAAATTGAGTTCTGTTTTTTCATTTTTTTTTTAAATTGAGTTTTACACAGTCGTGAATAGTATTATAATGAATGTAAATGTGTTTATTCTTATCCTGAAAGCATTAAGATAAAATTATTTTAACCAGAAGATCCACTTAATCTTAAAATTAATTTTTTAAAGGTAAACCTCTAAAGAACAAAGAGTATAACAATTGAATTGTAGTTGTTAATGATTAGATTTTCTGCTTGCATGACATGCCTAACTGAATTTTATTCTCTTAAGAGATGATAATGACATTTTATTTGCTTTGGTATATGTGTTATTGCAAACTTACATCACTAATTCTATTTTATTTTCTGTAAAATACACTGTCCCTTAAATGTGGTTCTCAACCTTTCATCCTCACCAATACACATAAAATTGACACACTTCCATCATTAGTAATTTTTCATTATGGCAGTAAGTAGTGAAGTGTATGTTAGCCTGGGGTCATCCAGGAAACTCAGTTGGAAGTAATCCAGAAAATCGCAAACTAGCTTAAGGGCAAAGGGGAAATTACTGGCTCATGTTGAAAGGTGGGCTGACTTCACATATAGTTGTTTCTGTCTGGCTTCATTCTCTGATAGGTTTTCTGAGAGGTGAAAAGATGTCTATTAATAGCCCAAGTCTACATGACCCTCCTAGTCCATAGCCTCAGCACAGGTTCCAAAGAGGACTCTTATTGACCCTGATTATGATCTGCCCATCCATGAGCCATCAAAATGGCCAAGGGAATGAAGTATTTTGTTGGTAGGCCTGGATTACATGTCTGTGTCTGGAGTAGGGTAGAAGCAGGGTAAGTTCCACTTGAACCACGTAGTCTAAACTGGATTCTTATACAGTGAAGGAAGGATGGTTCCCCTAAGAAAAGGATGTAGGGCCGACCCTCTTGCATGCCCCCTACCCCAAGTTAATAGTAATATTCTATGGGTGCACAGAGATGAAAAATCCTCTGGTGATTCTTATAGGCCTCTTGAAAGTACCCTCTCTTCCTCTGAACAGAATCACTGCTATAAACCACACTGACAGTAATGTAAGTATGCTTTTTTTCTATACTCATAACACAGTAGGAGATAAAAAAATTTTTTGTATGTTATGGTTGAAAGAAAAGTGGATAGAGAGCCAGAAGATTTTGAGGGCTGGTCCTGCCACTGGGTAGGCATATGTCTGGGCAAATCGCTTAACTTATTAGATTTGTTTCTCAGTTATGAAATGAAGGAATTAGACTTCGGTACTTTTCATTTCTAAAATTTTATGATTCCAAGAATAAATACTTGCAGTATATAGCTGACCCTTGAACAACTTGAGGATTAGGAATGCTGAGCCTCTGCACAGCTGAGAGTCTGCATATGACTTTACAGTCGGTGCTGTGTTTCCGTGGTTCTACCTCCGTGAGTTCAACCAACTGCAGATCATGTAGTACTGTAGTATATACTTAGTGAAAAAAATCTGCATATAAGTAGACCCAAATAGTTCAAACACTTACTGTTCAAGGGTCCACTGTATATTAACTATGGCAAATGGTTAATATTTTAAAACTTATTCAAATAAATAAGAACACCAAGAAGCTCCAAGTAGATGTATGGGCAAAGAAGATAAACAGTTCATGCCAGAATAAAAAGAGGAATTAAATAACTATTAAAAAGAAAGTTTAGCCAAACTAGTGTTAAAAAAAAAAAAGCCTACTTAACAACATTTTACATATTTTAAATGACCAAAATGAAGTTTCAAAAGCAATATATGGCTTGCTGAACCATGGAGAAACTGGTACTTAGAATGCTGATAGTCTGGTTAATTTGTTTAACATTTTCTGGAAAAGAGCCGTAAAAATGTTCCTTGGAGGACTTCCCTGGTGGTCCTGTGGTTAGGACTCCGCACTTTCATTGCTGAGGGCGTGGGTTCAATCCCTGGTCGGGGAACTAAGATCCGCAAGCCGTGCAGCATGGCCAAGAGGGAAAAAAAAAAAAAAGGTATTAAAAAAAATATTCCTTGGAGTATACTTAGGAAATGTTATGAAAGAAGAAAAAGCCTCACTCTACAAATATACTGTCTGCAGTGGTATGTATTGGATTGGCCAAAAAGTTCGTTCGGGTTTTTCCAACAATGTTACAGAAAAACCTGAACGAACTCTGGCCAACCCACTATAATAGTGACAAATTGGAAATAAATGTTCAGTGGTATGAAGGTAGTTTGCTATATGATAAACTCGATGTTTCATTGTTGTTAATTAATATGAAGACAATGTTGAAATAGGAGGAAAGTCTGAAGAATACCATATTTTATTGAATTTCAGGTTCTATCATTTGTAAGATACCTTTATTTTATGAGCCATCAAGAAGGAAACTCTAGCAATTAACCTTTGATACAATGTCAAATGATATGTGAATTGTTCATACCAGCTTCTTGGTGGTTTGACATGCCTGTCAACTATTCTAAAGAATTTGGCGGTTTTTCTTCCCTTCATTTGTATTGCTTAGCATGAGACATAGACAGTCTTTTCAGATGTTATTTCAATAACAACGTAACACAGTTTTGTGTCTTTGTAGAAATCCTCTTTCTTAGGTCTTATAAAGGGCTTTTTTTTTTACCTCTGAAGAAAAAAATGGAATTGCAGGCATTCTTCTATCAATGAGTTTTTGCTTCACCAATAACAAATTTACACCTCACTGTTCTGTTCCATGCCTTTCTAGATAAAAATATAACCGTCTGTATTAGCCTTTCTAAAAACACTTGAAATCACAGTTAAATTCAACATGAACAGTACAAACAATGCACATGATACAGTTGAAGCAGCAACACATCAACAGCATTCATAAGTCCACACATTAGTAGGCAGTGACAGCTGTGTCACAGACACTGCCTGGCTGCCAGTGATTGTAAGACACATTGTGACTTCAGAGATGTTAAAGTGTGAACATATATTAGTATTAAAAATGATGAAATAGGAAATACTAAGAGTAAAAATTTACACACTCTAGGTTAATATTATTAAAATGTGTGCTAATAGACAAAGAGATTATTTGTATTCTGTTTCTTCAGTATGAGTGAGACTATATAACAAAACATTTCTGATGAAAGTGCAACTTGCTGATAAGAACCTGCTATATAAAAAATAAAATAAAATTCAAAAATTCAAAAGAAAATGCAACTGGCTAAAAACGTAAATCAAAGGGATTCTGTTGTTTAACATCATAGATATGTAAATTTGGGAGAAAGGTAAATTTCTATAATGTATATATAGATTATTTTTATTAAAAGTAGATTATTCCATTTCTATTTTAGGAAACCCAAGGAAACACATAATATCTTTGAAGAAAGCTGTAGATATGACTTGCCATGGAGAGCCTTCTCTTTATAACTCCTTAAGCATGGCTATGCAGACTCTAAAGTTAGTATCTTACACTTACTGTTTATAATTTATTTCAAAGTTTTTTGAATGAGTTAAGTTGAAATGATAATATGTTAATATGTGTCTCCATAAACCCAGCTGTAATGAAATCATCATTGAGAGAAATATGTAATGTCATTTATAATGTTTAGTATGGTGTTGGTAAGTAGTTTTTTTTTTTTTTTTGGTAAGTAGTTTTTATTTTACATTTTAGTTGCTGAGTTATATCCTTAAAGGTTTTAGAAAAATATAATTAAAGCTGTAGTAATAGTAGTAGTACAAAAGAAATATGATAAAAAATATTTATTGAAAATTGATTGTATGTGGAATTTAATGTGGTATAATAACTGAGTTTGTTGTACATTGGTTTTTATTAACTTATTTTGTAATACATCTATAAATTAATAGCACTTTTCTAGCAAGTTTAACTATGTGGAATATAGTTAAAGCCCCAAAGAAAGTATTCAATATATTTAAAGCTTATATATTTTATCCCTGGATAGTCTGTCCTGACTCAGATTTTTATACCTTTATATGATACTTCTTTAGTTTTGAAGTAGATGAGAAGGAGGTAACACACATAGTGAAGGTAGGCACAATAGTAGCATCCACAAGTGAAAGCTGAGCCTAACAATGAAAATATAAGCAGGAGAGCTATAAATAATTGATAAAATTGCTCCAAAAAGCATAGAAATATATATTTGGTATAGAGGAGAACAGTTCATCGCATCTTAAAATCCCGTAAACTGTCATTTAATTAAATGGTACACAAACATTACTGTTTATGAATATTACAACTGAATCAACATGAGATTAAATTGTAGTCTTTAAAAAAGAAGTATGTTACTATTTTTAAGCCACACATATGCACCTTAAAGTTGATTCCTATGGTATTGTCACACTTTCCAATGTACACTTTAGACTTCATATGAAACAAATCTATTAGAATGTAAGCTTCATGGTGTCAGGAACCTTGTTGGTCTTGTTTATCACTTTATCCCCAGAATTTAAAAGAGTATTCAAGAAATATTTATTGAATGAATAAGTGAATCAATGAATTTTTTTTAAGTTTGTAGCTAATTTTAGAAAAATTGGCATTAGGGTTTTTAGAGTATACTCACAATTCATTCCTTTGTAATGTTGAAACAAATGGGGTTATTCTGTAGTCTAAGTGTGTAAACCATGTGTACTATTGTTTCTGAGTTAAGTTTTTTATTAGTGTAATTTGTTATACCTAATTGGAGTGGTTTTTATCTTTCTTTAGACACATGCCTGGACATACAAGTAGAGAAGTCCTAATCATCTTTAGCAGTCTCACAACCTGTGATCCATCTAATATCTATGATCTAATCAAGGTAGAGCCAATAATTTCTTCATAATCAAAATCAAAGTTACAACTCTAAAGAGAATTCTATAGTGAATTTATTACTAGTTTTCAGAACATTCTATTTTTCAAACACATTAATTATTCAATTTTTTTTCTTCCCTCAAAACTCTCCATTTACTTGGATTTTACGAAGACCCTAAAGGCAGCTAAAATTAGAGTGTCTGTTATTGGATTGTCTGCAGAGGTTCGGGTTTGCACTGTGCTTGCTCGTGAAACTGGTGGTATATATCTAGAATCTTCAATATTTACTCATAATTACTATGTAAAGTAACAATTTATTAATTAGGATGTTTTTATATGTTTTTTAAGCTGCTAAACTTATATCAGTTCATGTCCTGAAGTCCAAAATATGGGTAGTTACATTAAGTATATCACCGATTCTATAAGATATCATCTCAGAATGCAAGGAATTTTCAGTAGTTATGTCAGTGTTCAGAGGAAGCATTATAACTCTTGAAAAGCTAGAAATTTTACTATATTAATACTTAGTGAAGAACTTGTAACTTGGCTTTAATTAAATTGTAATTACAGTTATTCCTAGAGAAGTCAATTTAGAGATGTTATTTAAATAAAGTTTTTGAAAAATGGTAATTTAACTTAAGAATTTACTTTGAAAATGAATATTTTCAGATGGTAAAACTTTTACAGAATTATATAGAAATTACAGTTCATTCTTATGTCTGGAAAGCTGTTGTTTCTTCTCTTTTACTTCTCATCTTGTTAGGCACATACCATGTTATTTTAGATGAAAGCCATTACAAAGAACTGCTGACACATCATGTTAGTCCTCCTCCTGCTAGCTCAAGCTCTGAATGCTCACTTATTCGTATGGGTAAGTATTTATTTTGTGTTAATTAATTAATTAATTAATTAATTTTTATTTTTAATTTTCTTTTTGGCCGCACCACTTGCAGGATCTTAAATAATTCCCCAACCCGGGGTCGAACCCAGGCCACTGCAGTGAAAGTACCAAGTCCTAACCACTGGACCGCCAGGGAATTCCCTATTTTGTGTTATTTTAAAATAGACATTTAAAAATATATATTTTGACTCAAGCTAGACTTTCTATCTCATTTGCACAAGTTATTTTAATGTTTAAGAATTTCTTGTATTTAATTTAAATGTTTTATAATTAGAGAAAATTATGCTGTTGAAGCAATTTTGGGAAATACAGAGAAGTAAAAAGAAAATTAAACTCACTTGTAGTCCTATCACTCAAGGAACACTACTGGCTTTTTTTCTTTAATTGTTAAGGTTAGAAGGGTATAAAGACACTGTTTATAGAGAAATTCTTGTATTAAGAAATCAAAAAAGCTATAAAATCTGCTGTACTGTTTTATCAAAGCTGTGTAATACAATTATTATTTTATAGTAAACATTTATTTGTAAATTGAAAAAGCCCAACTATTTTGTAATTTGTAATTGAAAAAGCCCAACTTTTTCAATACAAAAAGAGACTCCTTGTTTAATATGCATTTTTAAACTGTCAGTGAGATGGAATGCTTTTCTGCCTTGGTTTTGGCTATTTATAGTACTGTTCAGCCTCTCTTTCCTGTTTCCTCATCTCACATGATATTAGTATCTATTTCATTGTGTGTTGCAAGGATTGAGTTAATACAGACCAGGTACTTAGAGTAATCCTTGATATAAACACTCAGTACATTTTAGATATTATGTTGGCTAATCTTTTCGATTTACTGATACATTTCCTTAGCCTATCTTAAAGTTTTTTTTGTTTTGTTTTGTTTTGTTTTTGCGGTACGCGGGCCTCTCACTATTGTGGCCTCTCCCGTTGCGGAGCACAGGCTCCGGACGCGCAGGCTCAGCGGCCATGGTTCACGGGCCTAGCCGCTCCGCGGCATGTGGGATCTTCCTGGACCGGGGCACGAACCCGTGTCCCCTGCATCAGCAGGCGGACTCTCAACCACTGGGCCACCAGGGAAGCCCCTTAAAGTTATTTTTAAACTTATAATAATTCTCCAAATTGATTTATTAGAACCATTTAGGACTATCAACCCATTTTCAGTCACCTGATGCAAATGTTTTTTCAGTTGGTCATTTTCCTTTACTTTTATTTATTTGTTTTGAAATGTAGATAGGTTTAAAATTTTTGTATAGAATGAATTTTCTTTTTTTATGGTTTCTGCTTTTCTTAGACTTGTTTTCAGAATTTAAAAATATATATGGAAAATAAACTACATGGGTTTGGACATTCCAAAATTTTAAACTAGAAGTATGTTCTTATATAAAATGAAAGTAGACTATATTATAGACTCCTCTGTTATATCAGAAAGTATTTAAAAATTACACACATTTTCTTTTTTAAAAGCAGTGTGTGTCCTGTCGATGCAGGGGACATGGGTTCGTGCCCCGGTCTGGGAATATCCCACATGCCGCAGAGCGGCTGGGCCCGTGAGCCATGGCCGCTGAGCCTTCGCGCCTGGAGCCTGTGCTCCGCAACGGGAGAGGCCACAACAGTGAGAGGCCCGCGTACCGCAAAAAAAAAAAAAAAAAAAAAAAAAAAAAAAAAAAAGCAGTGTGTGTTAAGCGTTGTTAAATTAGAAAATATGGATATGAACTTTAGAACCTGAGGCCATATGTATGGACAGATCTTTCCCCCATTTCCTCTACTATTAATTCTTTTTCAAACTGGGAATTACTGTCAGTTTGACCGTGCTATAATAAACATATCTAAAAGGCAGGAAAGAGAACTTTTGCACAACTTAGTGGGCTTTCTGGTAGGAACATTTTTAGGTTTCTATTACTAGAATTTTTCTGTTTCCTTGAGGAAAAAAAAGTAATACATTTTCTTCTGTGAAGGATTTCCTCAGCATACCATTGCTTCTCTATCTGATCAAGATGCAAAACCCTCCTTCAGTATGGCGTAAGTAAAAACCTTGAAACTGTCCGTGATAATGTTTTTACATTGTTAAGTCCTTCCTGTAAGTTATAAATTTAAAAGATGGACTTGAAATGTAATGGCTTTTGTAGAAGATTACTTTCTATGTAGCTGTAAAAAGGAGTGAAAACTATATATACTCCTGTAATATTACAAGTAAAACAGTAAGGTAGAGAAAAGTGTATAGTGTGCTACTGATCATCTAAGAAGAGGGTGAAGGTTTGAGTAGATACACATACTTGTTTATATTAATAATAAAAATAGTAATGAAACCAAAAAGTAAAAACTAAAAAAATGTTTTCTAATGCAATGTGTGGAGAAAGGCAAAGAGATAGATCCTAGACTTTTCTGCATGTAACTTATTTTAACTTTGGAGCTTTACATTTTACATAATTATAAAACAAATGTAAATTTAAGAAAGTAATTCTTAAAACTCATAAATAAGTCTACTGTCTTTAGCTATAAAAGTGTAATAGGGACTAGATTTACACTTCTGTCTCCTTGCAGAAAACCAAACAAAATATACAAAACTGTGGTTTTCGTACATTGGACAACAGGCAGTGCAGATAATGATCCCTGCAAGATGAGAAACAAATGAGGTGGGCCCTATGATTGCAGCTTACTGCCTAGAGAGAATTTCCAGGCTTCTGTGCAGGGAGGGGAGACCCACACAGAACCAGGAGGTTTTGCTCCGTTAAGAAACAAAGTTCAGAGTTTGGGGCTGGGGGGCGGGGTGGAAGTGGCTACCATTTTGCAGGGCAGAGTACTCTAGAGTAAAGAGCTGCACAGAGAGCTCTGGAGAGCTTCCTCTGAAGCTCCCCACGAGTCATTAGCTGAGTGTTGATCTGTACATTCCTGCCGGGAATGTCTTGGAGGCCAGGGAAAGAAGAACTGGAGAGGAGCAGCAGAACAATCCCTAGAGCTCACACGGGGCAGGGAGTAGTTCATGTTACCACCAGTCAGTGTGGAAAGGCCTCTTAACACCGCAGGCATTGAATAGAGTCCACAGTAATGAAACCAAGTTAACTCTAGACTAGCAGCTGTTCTGGACAGCCTAACAAACTTAAAAGCAAGTCTTGGCATCATACTATTTCACAGTTACTTAAGTGTATTCCAGAAAAAGCCACAGTGTATTTAAGGCAATGCAAAAAAAAATCCAGCACCCAAAACAGAGCAAAATTCACAATATCTGGCAACCAATCAAAAATCACCAGTCATGCAAAGAAGTAGGAAAGTATGACCCATAACAAGGAGAAAAATCGTAGAATGGAAACATATGAAGAAATAACACAGTTGATAGAAGTAATAAGTTTGGTGTTAAAATAATTATTGTAAATATACTCTATATGCTCAGGAAAGTTGAGGAGTACATTAGTATGATAGGAGATATGGAAGATAGAAAAAAGACCCCAATCAAATTTCTAGAGATGAAGAATACAGTGTTTTAGATGAAAAATAAGCTGGATTAGGATTAACAGCAGATTAGTCACTGAAGAAGAGAAGATGAGTGAATTCAAAGACATTAATGGAAACTATTCAAAACAAAATGCAGAGAGGAAAAAAAAGACAAAAATGAACAGAGTGTAAATGAGCAGTGAAACAACTTGAAGGTTTTAAAATCAAAGTGGCTTTTGCTCTAACTGCTCACATCTTTATATATCACTTTTTAAAAAGTAACGTTTCCCCCCACAGGCATCTGGATAGCAACACTGAGCCAGGACTTACATTAGGAGGCTATTTCTGCCCACAGTGTCGGGCAAAGTACTGTGAGCTTCCTGTTGAATGTAAAATCTGTGGTAAGAAACCAACTGTTCATGATCCAGTAAATTAATCTTGAATAACTTCTTACCTATATTGCTATTAAAATAAATATAAATATTAAGCTCTGCCTATGTTTCTGGATTTAATCTGTGAAAAAAGACATAGATTACTTTTTTTCATTGTGTGCCTAGTACTCCATTTTTAAAAATAAACATGGCATTCTAAAAGAGTTTCCTAATTCTCTTTCTGAAAACAATTATGTGCTTTAAAGGCAGTGCAGTAGATCTAGTAGACGTTTTTGCAGCTCTTCATAAAATAAATATATATAAGGAGAATGAGAAGTTAAAGTAACAGAATTGTAGAATTTTATTTAATTTATAAGTAAGGAAATATGCCAAGAGAGGTCACATACTTAGTGACAGAACTAAGACTCCATCCTGGAGTCCCTTTTATGGCCACAGGTAAACTAAAGAAATGAATGCCTGCAATCCTAAAAAAAAAAGAACTTGAAAATATTTAGCCTAAGTAATATCATTTGACATTTCAGCCATCATCTTTATGAGGTGTGGGTTATTAAATATGTCTTTCTGCTTTATGTGTTAGGTCTTACTTTGGTGTCTGCTCCCCACTTGGCTCGGTCTTACCATCACTTATTTCCTTTGGATGCTTTTCAAGATATTCCCCTGGAAGAACATAATGGAGAAAGGTATATGAGTTTTGAGTAATTTGTATCTGTTACAAGTGATAATGTTTGAATATATTGTTACTACATTAAAAAGAGTCATATTCATTTGGTCAAGATTACTGCTAATATAGAAAATGAGATGTAGAATGCCTTGTTTATGACTGAAATAATTCATTAAACAGATCTGGATCTCCAGAGATCTGTTAATTTCCCTAAACCCATCTATGTGTAGTAAGAGTGGCGGTATGTTGGTAAATCAGCTCTCCAAAAAGAAAAAAAAAAAAAGCCCCGATTTGTAGCATTTGCTGATTTCCATGGTGTAAAACTGGAAGATTTATCCAGAAGGCCTAATATCAAAATAATATAAAAAATAAAGAAAAGATCAAATGAAGAGTATGAAAGAAATGTTCAAGGATATTTTCTGCTATGGAAGGAAAGAACTTTCTAGATTGAAAGGGACTGTCAAGTGCCTGACATATTGAAGGCAGACCTGCATTAAAGTGTATCATTGTGAAATTTCAGAATACACAGCAAAATACTAACCCCAAACATTTCTGGAGAGGGAGAATTGGGTCACATGACCTGGAATTAAAATTGTTTGGCTTCTCATGAGCAACACTGGATGCTGACAGGGAGCAATTTCCTTCAAAATTTGGAATGAGAATTATTACCAACCTGAATTATATACCTAGCCAAGGTATTTAAATGTAGGTAGAATAGGGACTTCCCTGGCAGTCCAGTGGTTAAGACTCCATGCTTCCAATGCAGGGTGTGGGTTTGATCTCTGGTCGGGGAGCTAAGTTCCTACATGACACATAGCACAGCCAAAAAAAAAAAAAATGTAGGTAGAATAAAGATATTTTCAGACTTGTAAGCTCTCAAGAGAGTTTCTTGGGAAGCTGTGGGAAAGATGACTCAAAAGAACTGAGAAAGAGAATGAATGAAAGAGAATAGGAATATTTACCTAATTCAAAAGTGGCTAAAGAAAGCTGTAGGATGACGTCCTAGAATGACACTTGTATGTCAGATATGGAGAACAGTCAGTCCAGTTTGGAGAAGGTCAGAATGCTCCAGGAGAGGTGTCACCAGAGGATGGAAACTATAGAATTCCTGATGTAGCTGAACATAACAGAGGATACTCAGACTTCTCAGGGATTGGTTGGGGCTGAGTTAGTGGTAATTAGAAAACTTAAGCTTATGAATAACAATACAGTTATTAACTCCAGGAGAAAGTGTTTTACAGAGAGGAAAATTTGTATGGCATGGCTCAGCTGAATATGTCTATATAGTCATAATAAACTAAACATTTAATATTGTTCTATCCAAAATGACTTAACAAATGTCATTCTCAATTCTTTCCATGTAGTTATGTGTACCCATGCTATTGGTTCAAGATAGTTGAAAGAGAATTAAAATCTCATCTTCTGTAGTCGCAGGATCATAGCCAATGGCCTATGGAAAAAACCAAGAGGTAGCACTATGAGCATTTTCTCTGGAAATGAAGTGGGGGTGGTTAGGGACAGAACTGCTCTCCTTTGTAATAAATTTTGAGAACTTTTAATTCTTTAAACCATTCCTTGAAACTAAGCCCTTAGGCATCCATTTTTATGATAAATTAACTTCTATCCATCTAGACTTGTACCAGCTGTCGGCTGTCTTTGGGAAAGTTGAAAAATAATCATGCAAATCATTTTCTGTAGGTCTTAATTCCCTTGCAGAATACCAGCTGAGAAATCATACTCATATTTAACCTTGATGAAAATAAAATAAAATTTGTTTAAGGAAGATTTTTAAGCTGTCAGATGACCTTGGGATTTACTGTGGAATTTTCTTAAATTACTGGTATTCTTAATTCTTTCTCCTAAAAATCATATGTAAAGATAATTACAGTTGACCCTTGAACAACACGGATTTGAACTGCAAGGGTCCACATACTTGTAGATTTTTTCCATAAATACATACTACAGTACATGATCCACAGTTGGTTGAATCCTCAGATGTGGAACTGCTGATATGGAGGGTCAGAGAGCCAGAGGGCCAACTGTAAAGTTATACTCAGATTTTTGACCTCAGGGATTGGTACCCCTAGCCTGCGTGTTGTTCAAGGGTCAACTGTACTTATTAATAAGAGAACTCTTGTTGAAATTTTCCTGAGCTATTTTAATGAGTGAGTCCTTAACAAAATGATTCTTAAACTTTCTTTTTCAGATTTTGTTATGCCTGTCAGGGGGAATTGAAAGACCAACATGTAAGTTCATGTGCTTTGTAAATGTTAAGTATTGTACAATAAATATTGAGGAAATAGTATTATAAGTTTTCAATAGATTGTTGAAGACCAGGCTCATATCAGGTTATTCCTCAGAAGTATAACAGTAGGTAGAGATAAAATGGGAGCTATTACAAACAGTTGTTTTTTAATTCTGCATTCTAATTTTGCTATAAATATATT
Organism: Mesoplodon densirostris; assembly: GCF_025265405.1. Classification (NCBI taxonomy): domain Eukaryota; kingdom Metazoa; phylum Chordata; class Mammalia; order Artiodactyla; family Ziphiidae; genus Mesoplodon; species Mesoplodon densirostris. The sequence continues at coordinate 57,195,102 of NC_082663.1, forward strand.
TTAGTACTTTGTCTTCAGTTTGCAAGCTAAACTGAAATACTGAAATATTAGTTTGGAAATACTAAAAGTTTTTTTCTCCATGTTGTACTTTAGGCACTCATAACTCATTTTGAAGTTACCATTTAAAGTGACCACAGACCAAAGGTTATTCCCCCATTGTGCCACTGAGAAAATATTTTTTAAAATTTTGATGGGGCCAATTTGAACATATAAACTTATATAAAGTTGCAAATAAGATAGATCACTGTCTAGTTTTAATTTTTTGTTAATTTAGTTACATGTCCATATTTAAAACTATACTTTATAAATTATATAAAATATTAGTTGAAAGGATGGCTTGTTTTATTCTACTCTCACATTTCATAAAACAGTTGTATCGGAGTTTCCTGGTGGTCTAGTGATTAGGATTCGGTGCTTTCACTGCCGTGGCCCAGGTTCAATCCCTGGTTGGGGAACTGAGATCCCACAAGCCTTGAGGCATGGCAAAAAAAAACCCCCAAAAACCCAAATATATATATAAAAAAAATTTTTTTTAACCAATTTTATTAAGTTTTACATGCCTCTTTGACATCAGTAGCTGCATCCTCACTAGAACCACTTTTTGACTCATTTGAAAGTTTTTAAGAAGACACCATCTTTTTTTTATAAATTTATCTTATTTTAATTTATTTTTGGCTGCATTGGGTCTTTGCTGCTGCGCATGGGCTTTCTCTAGTTGTGACGAGCGGGGGCTGTTCTTTGTTGCAGTGCGAGGGCTTCTCATTGCGGTGTCTCCTCTTGTTGCAGAGCACGGGCTCTAGGCACGTGGGCTTCAGTAGTTGTGGTGCACGGGCTCAGTAGTTGTGGCTCATGGGCTCTAGAGCGCAGGCTCAGTGGTTGTGGCACATGGGCTTAGTTGCTCCGCGGCATGTGGGATCTTCCCAGACCAGGGCTTGAACCCGTGTCCCCTGCATTGGCAGGCAGATTCTTAACCACTGCGCCACCAGGGAAGTCCCCAAGGGACTTTAAGGACTCAAAAACGAAGTTATTCCCTCATTTCTTTTTTTTCTTTATAAATTTATTTATCTTATTTATTTATTTTTGGCTGCATTGGGTCTTTGTTGCTGTGCGCAAGCTTTCTCTAGTTGCAACGAGCAGGGGCTACTCTTTGTTGCGGTGTACGGGCTTCTCATTGCGGTGTCTTCTCTTGTTGCAGAGCATGGGTTCTAGGTGCGCGGGTTTCAGTAGTTGCGGCATGTGGGCTCAGTAGTTGTGTCTCGTGGGCTCCAGTGTGCAGGCTCAGTAGCTATGGCACACGGGCTTAGTTGCTCGCAGCATGTGGGATCTTCCGTGGACCAGGGATTGAACCCATGTCCCCTGCATTGGCAGGCGGATTCTTAACCACTGCGCCACCAGGGAAGCCCCCTCCCTCATCTCTAAGGAGTAATTTTTTGGAAAAAATTAATTGCCTTCGATTTGAGAATATATAGTACATTGGAACTAATAAAGTTGGTAGGTGAGTAGGGAAAAAGTGATAGAGATATAAAAGAGCAAAGCAACTTGAATGTCTTCTAACTGTGCTGTACTTAACTTTTGGAAACTACTTTTTAAATTTAGTTTTCTTCTTTTCACTGCAGGTCTATGTTTGCACTGTGTGCCAAAATGTTTTTTGTGTGGACTGTGATATTTTTGTTCATGACTCTCTCCATTGTTGTCCTGGCTGTATTCATAAGATTCCAGCTCCTTCAGCTGTTTGATTCCAGCATATAATACACATTGAATGTGTTAAAAAGACATTTGTGACTGTAAATAAAATGATTCTTTAGAAGAAACTCCAGTGAAGAACAGTTCGAAAGGAAAGTCTGATCTAAGAAACCTATTAGTTTAAAGCTTCCTCTGTAATGATTGGTAAAGTATTTACTTAATGGTGTATATCTAATACCGCCATTTTGGTGGTTTGTTATCTGAGACTGGCTTACCTTTTATAGTTCAGGTTAATGAACTATCCTTGTTAGCCTCCCTCAGGCTCATACCCAGGGACTGTTTAACTTAATCCCCCTCAACTTTCCTACCCTGGGTCATCAGAAAAATGTAGGTGAGAATGTATGATGAAGTCCATGTTTCAGGTTCAATGAAGATATACTGTTATAGGCAGGACTCTTTCTAGGGTATACCCTTCTGAGAGTGAATCAGGTTTCCATAGCAAAGGTATGTTTATTTTAAATCTATGAACTTTAGTCACTCTAGATTGAGTTTAACTATGATATTCATGATTTTATAAATAACAATTCTTAGTGAAGAATGTTATCAGTAAAGACAATGTAATCCCACCCTGGAGAGTCTATTCAATAAATCTTGGAGGAAGCCCAGGAATATGCATTATTTTCAGTTTTTTATATACATGTATATATACATATTCTTTTTCAGATTCTTTTCCCTTATAGGTTATTAGAAAGAATATGTATTTTTAGCAGCACATGTGTGCACACACACACTAAGACATAATTTGACCAAAGTACAGATCTTTCTCCCAAGAGTCATACTCTCTGCGCCTAGACCCAAATGGTTCCTTACAAGTAAACAGACTTCGGCTCTAGGTAACCAAATTAACTGCTGTCTTCCTTCCTTTTGCTCTGTCCACAAGAGGTATCAGTGGCTTGAAGGAGATGCCTTTAACATAATCAGAATATTTTATCTCCCCCTACTTGAAGTAAAAGAAAGGCCATGAGTAGGCACCTTTTGAAAAGTTACTTAGAAATATATTAGACACACACTCACAGTACTGTATATAAAAGGGACATTGAGTGCCTTTTTGGGGGCTGCTTTATCTCTTTCTACAATTTTGGGGTTTATTTGTATACTTGATAAGGTTAAGGTGACTATTTTAGTTAGACGTAAGGAGGAATTTCTAGTCTCAAAATTATAGAGAGGGCTTCCCTGGTGGCACAGTAGTTAAGAATCTGCCTGCCAATGCAGGGGACACAGGTTTGAGCCCTGGTCCGGGAAGATCCCACATGCCGCGGAGCAACTAAGCCCGTGAGCCACAGCTACTGAGCCTGCGCTCTAGAACCCACGAGCCACAACTGCTGAGTCCATGTGCCGCAACTACTGAAGCCCACATGCCTAGGGCCTGTGCTCTGCAACAAGAGAAGCCACCACAATGAGAAGCCGGCACACCGCAACAAAGAGTGGCCCCCGCTCGCTGCAACTAGAGAAAGCCCGCGTGCAGCAACGAAGACCCAATGAAGCCAAAAATAAATAAATTAATTAAAAAAAAATTATAGAGAAAATCCGTGTTTGTTTTAGATTATAGAAATAAAAATGGTGATCTAATAATACTGTTAGTTCTGGCCTTAGTTTCCCTCATGGAACTCCACAGTATACTACAATAATGAAGGAAACTTTTTAACATTAGGAATCTTTCTGAATAGTATGTCTTTCTGAGTTCTGTTTGATTAGAAAACTCCTTAAACCTTAAAATTCATTATGAAAATTAGATTTATTTTAAATACTTTTGAATGTATACATTTCACTTCATATTCTTTTTTATTTTCCTGAAAGTCATTTTGTTTTAACTGAAGCATTTAGTCCATTTATATTTAATGTGCCTACTGATACATTTTGGTTTAAATCTACCATCTTTGTGCTATTTGTTTCAACTACTCCATCTTCATTTTTCTCTTCCTTCTTGCCTTTTTTTGTTTGTTTTTAAAAATCTATTTTATTTATTTTGGGCTGCGTTGGGTCTTCGTTGCTGCGTGCGGGCTTTAGTTGCGATAAGTGGGGGCTAGTCTTCATTGTGGTGCGCAGGCTTCTCACTGCGGTGGCTTCTCGTTGTGGAGGACAGGCTCTAGGCGCATGGACTTCAGTAATTGTGGCACGCGGGCTCTAGAGTGCAGGCTTAGTAGTTGTGGCGCACGGGCTTAGTTGCTCTGCGGCATGTGGAATCTTCCTGGACCAGGGATCAAACCTGTGTCCCCTGCATTGGTAGGCAGATTCTTAACCACTGTGCCACCAGGGAAGTCCCTCTTGCCTTTTTTTGGATTGCTTGTTTCCCACCATTCTTTGTTTTCCTAAACTAGTTTGGAAATTGTATACTCTATTTTTATTCTTTTAGAGGTTATTCTAGAAATTACAGTACACGTAATTCCTTAACTTGGGTCCTCTAGAAAGTAGAACCTCAGGCAAAGGTGAAAGTATTATTGCTTTATTTGGGAGATGCAGATCTAGGGAAGTATGGGTAAGGAAAAAAAGGGAAAGTGAGACGAGGAAAAACACTATGTTATCACAGTGGCCAGGCTTGATGACAAACTGTGAAGAGTCATAGGAGTCTCCCAGCAAGTGTGTTCACTTAGAGTTTGGGACTTCTCCAGAAGGTTTATAAACAGAAGCTGCCCCTCTGCACAGTCTGTCGAAGGGAGGAGGGGAGGGTAATGCAATTTCCTAACTTCCTCCATTTCCCACTAGCCAAGGCTTGCCACACAGGGCTGTGTCATCTGGTCTTTTGGTAACTGCTAAGGGAGCCAGCTGTCAGGCTCAGTGGTGTGGCGTTGCAGCCAACTCTGGAAGGTCAGATAGGCTTGGTGTAGTTCAGTTTGGACTCCAGCCCGCTCAGGAAGCTGGGCAAAGGCAGCAGCAGTGCAGAGGAGGAGGCGGGCAGCACCTTGGAAAGAAGGGCGTGGCCAAGAGAATCTGAGGAAGCGCTGCTTCCAGTACTCCTTCATAACATCAAAACCTAAAGTTAACTTGTACCTTTACCCTCCCCACGGATAACACATTTAACCTCACTTTCCTCCTTCCTCACTTATTTATTATTATTTTTGTACATTTAATTCTTTTGGTGTTTCACTAGACATTTATATTTGTTTTAATCAGTTAGTATTTATTAAGATTTAATCACATATTTACCACTTTCATGGCTCTTGATTTATTCTTACATCTCAGATATGTTGAGGATCATTTTCCTTCGACCTGAAGTACATTCTTCAGAATATACTAGTGTTCAGAATATATAGTATGCTATGTGTTATGTAAGGAAGAAGGAAAAATAAGAATATATATTTGTCTTAGCAAAAAGAAACGGTGGAAAACAATAGAGAAAGTCGATGAAACCAGAAGTTGGTTCAACCAATTGACAAATATTTTGCTAAGTTGACCAAGAGAAAAAAAAAGAAGACTCAAATGACTAAGATCGAGTGAAAGAGGAGACATCACTATGGACCTTACAAAACTAAAGATTGTAGGGGAATACTACAAACAGATGGGGAAAAGAGTGAATTTTAATGGATATAGAGTTTCTTCTTGGAGTGATGAAAATGTTCTAAGATTGACTGTGGTGATGGCTGTTCAACTCTGTGAACATACTAAAAACCACTGAATTATACACTTTGAATAAGTTAAGTTACATGGTACGTGAAGTATATCTCAAGAAAGCTGTCTTTTAAAAAATGAGGGAATTCTCTAGCGGTCCAGTGGTTAAGACTCTGCGCTTCCATTGCAGGGGGTACGGGTTCGATCCCTGGTCAGGGAACTAAGATCCCACAAGCTGCACCACATGGCCGAAAAAAAAAAAATTTTTTTTTTAAATAAAAAGAAACACTGGAAGAATACATAGGGAACTAATAAAAATGGTTGACTGGGGTGGTGGTGTAGCACAGTGGAGAGTAAGAATTATTTTTAAATATTTTTATATAGTTAAAAATTTTAAGCCCTGTAAATGAATTAAGTATTCAAAAATAATAAAACTTATGGAATCCTGGGAAGTTGTGGTGAGGGAGATGAAAGTAATGTAGCTAATGTTAGCTGTTAGTTGAGGGCCTGAAAGCAATCATGTTCGTCAAATAAGGTAATAGGTAGGGAACTGGAGGTTGGAGGGGAACTGTAATAAAATTTCTTTTTCATTTATTTGGGTCATAGTGCAAATAATACATTTCCACCTATAAGTGGCAATATGTGCACTGTTTCTGTTTGTTGTGACCTTGTTTGCCCTTGAGAATAACTACAAGGTGAAGATTGCAGTACTATCTGGAGGCTGAAGAAGAGGGATAAGTAGATTAAAAGCATGTAAGTCCTGTATTTAAGAAGCACAGGTGACCCACTGTATATCTGAGTACATGCCATAATCAAAACACTAATGTATGTTGAAACAATGCGGGAACAACAGGGCTTCTGCTGCTCGGAATGGCAGTAGGGAAGAAGAACTGTAAACATTTTGTAAGATTTCTCAATACTTTGTGAAATTCCTCATGTTTGTGGTCCTGTGTTCAGCTGTCTGTATCTCTGTAATGATCGGCAAATTTATAACATGAAATAATTTCTTGAGTGGTGAGAAAGAAAGGGTACAACCAGCCCTTGGGAAGTGGGGCGGTAGAATCCCATGATCTTTAGTAGGTGATAGAGTTTAGGCGAAAGTGCAAGAAGTTTCAGTCCCTGAGGCCTATAGTAAGGAAGAAAAGGGCACAGGAGATTGTCATGCTTCTGGGAAGTAGCCTCTGGAGTGTCCTGATACCCCTTTTGGGTCCAGTTCTATAAGAAGAGAAGAGTCATTATTTTCTTTACACATTTTCTGATTCTCTTCTTGGGAGACTGATGGCGTCCTTATGGGATTTAAATTCTTGATTTCACGTGACTAAACTGTTATTTGAGTCACACCTCAGGCCAGAGCCCTGGAAGTAATGCACAGTTTGTTCATTTATTCATTCATTAACTCAACAAGCCTTGTACACCTGCTGTCTGTCTGATGAGACCCTAGCCGTCAGGATATAGACACCAAGAAGAAGACACAAACCCTAACCTTGTGGCTCTGTGACCCTCCCAGTCTAAGAGGCAGACCTTTAAAGACGTCAGCTTGGGGACTTCCCTGGCGGTCCAGTGGTTAAGACTCTGCCCTTCCACTGCAGGGGCCATGGGTTCGATTCCTGGTTGGGGCACTAAGATCCCACATGCCGTGTGGTGCGGCTAAAAAATAAAAATTAAAAAATTAATTAATTAAAAAAAAAGAAGTGTGAAAGTGCTAATGATAAACCAAGTGCCTAGGAATGCAGAAGAGGGACTGTAAAATGGGCTCAGATGCAAATTCAGATGCCTGAGGGGACCAGGCAGGTAATGCAAATACTTGAATAGGGGCCAGGTAAATGCAAAGTGGTAGCATCTGGAAAGCACTGGTTCCATGTAAAGGAGGCAGCCCCTAGATGCTGGGCTCAGGTAGAAGAGAGATGTCGATTGTACACCTTTCTTTGTACCTTTTGAATTTTATACATGTGCATTTGTTACCTAGTCCAAAAGAAAAACGTTTCTTTTGGAGGTAATTATTACTCAGCCACAGCCTATTTTTTCTTTCTGGGAATGTAGTTTCCCTCGGGCAGTATATTTTGATATTTAAACAGAAACTGAAAAACTGGATTTTTAAGTGAATTCTTCTAAGTTTTAAATGTTGACGTCTAATTTTTTAAAACCACACGGGCTAAATAAAACTTGCTTGCAGGCCGCCAGTTAACGCACTTCGGCCTGGCCAGTCTCTTCTCTGTCCCTTATTAGGGCAGAGAATCTTTTAACATTTAGGTGTTAGGCTTTTCTGAGATATACTCGTTTTAGGGGATAATTCAATTCGGATTTTAGGTATTTAGAATCGATTCTTTAGAGGAAGAGGGAACTTTTAAGGATCTCTGGAATTGGTGATTCTAAGGGTGGTGTCTGGATCAGTAGCATCAGCAGCATCACCGGGAACCTGTTAGAAATGCATACTCTTGGGCCCCATCACAGGCCTATTGAATCAGAGACTCTGGGAGTAGGCCTAGCAATCTGTGTTTTAACAAGTCCTCCAGGTGACTGTGATAAATGCTAAAGTAGGAGAACCACTGCCTCTAATCATATTACAGAGATACATAGATAACTTAAAAACAGGTTCCTGGTCATAGAATTCTTCTGAACTTAAAAAAAAAATTAACTCCAGTAGCTTTACAGAAACCAAATCCCAAACCTGGAATTGATTTTTCATTTCTTTAGATTCTCCTTAAGAAATTATTTGTATTAGAATTTTCTTTTTTTTTTTTTTTTTTCAGTACACGGGCCTCTCACTGTTGTGGCCTCTCCCATTGCGGAGCACAGGCTCCGGACGCGCAGGCTCAGCGGCCATGGCTCACGGGCCCAGCCGCTCCGTGGCATGTGGGAGCCTCCTGGACTGGGGCACGAACATCGTGTCCCCGGCATCGGCAGGCGGACTCTCAACCACTGCGCCACCAGGGAAGCCCCTCAAAATATTCAGATAATACAAATATCTACTTAGAAAATTCAAGAGGATTTACAATCATATATTAAAAGTAGACCAGGGACTTCCCTGGTGGTGCAGTGACTGAGAATCCCCTGCCAATGTAGGGGACACGGGTTCGAGCCCTGCCAGGAGGATCCCACATGCCGCAGAGCAACTGAGCCCATGCACCACAACTACTGAGCCCGCGTGCCTAGAGCCCGTGCTCCGCAACAACAGAAGCCACCGCAATGAGAAGCACTCGCACCACAACGAAGAGTAGGCACTGCTCGTCACGCAGCAACGAAGACACAATGCAGCCAAAAATAAAGAAATAAAAGACATTTATATTTTAAAAAGTAGATCAGAAAGAGTCCTATACATCATCAATAAACATTTAGAAAATAGAATAGTAAAAAAAAAAAAATTCACAACAGCAACAAAATCTACAGGGTGCTACAATAACTGTATGTGCATTGGACACAGATGTACCTAACATTATAGATGAAAAGTAAGGTTGATTGGGCAAAACTTTACAGGCAGAACAGTCAGCAGTGCAGAGAGGTTCCCCTGACCTCTGAACTTCCTGTAAAAAGAATTGCTGGTCTAGGAGCAGCTGGATGTATTGGGGAAAGTGTTTCAAAAAAACACTGTCCGGGCTTCCCTGGTGGCGCAGTGGTTGGGAGTCCGCCTGCCGATGCAGGGGACACGGGTTCGTGCCCCGGTCTGGGAAGATCCCACATGCCGTGGAGCGGCCGGGCCCGTGAGCCATGGCTGCTGAGCCTGCGCGTCCGGAGCCTGTGCTCCACAACGGGAGAGGCCACAACAGTGAGAGGCCCGCGTACCGCAAAACAACAACAACAAAAAAAAAAAAAAAAAAAAAAAAACACTGTCCTTGTTATATGTGTTAATTCAAAAGTTAGGAGGGGTCAGCTATTTAACAATGATTGCTTCTTGTCTGGGTAAAGGGCCCTGTTGGACCAGAGCTTGGCTAGAGGAGTTCACATGCCGATAAGGCTGGTAACAGCTTGAAGACTTGCTAACTCACCAATTGGCTAAACTACCAAAATGGAGAGAGCATGAGCTTTCTGGGACACCTGGGTTTGCCTTTCCTTAATATCTAGCCTTTATGGCAGCCAAACACAGTTGTTAAAAGTGCAGACTCTGTTGCCAGACTGTCTGGTTAATCTGAACCCCTTTGTGCCTGGGTTTTCTCATCTGTAAATTGTAGGAAATAAAAATAGCTACTTCATTTGGACTGTTAAAGGGATTAAATGGACATATCTAAGGTTTTTAGAACTGTGCCTGGCAAGTAGTAGGCTCTAAGCAAATTTTAGTTATTATTGGTAATAATTACACAATATTATTGAAATGATTTTTAAAACTATAAACCCAGAAAAATTAAGAAAGCAGGAGGGGACCATCAGCATACAGAATATTTTAACACATTTTTGGAAGGTGGAAACTCAAATGGAATGGTAGTAACCAGTGACACAGACCAAAGGAGCCCACAGCCTGAATACACATGTAACCTCTGGGAGACTCTGTACCTTGCACAGAGCCCTGGAGCAGCTGAGGGCCCAGAATGCCAGGTTGAAGGCGGACAGGAATGATGGGAAGGGCTGAAAATCAAGAGACTAAATTAAAGTCTCTGCATGAGACAGTTGACTCCATCCACCCCACCATCAGACTATTTAATATGCAGGTGTTATTAACACTGAGGCAAAAAATTAGTGGATTCTTCTAAAAAAATGGAATAAACTGTTTCAGCTGACTTAGAGGAGCTAGGGTGGGCCCTGGGCATCCCCAAATGAAGAATACTTCAAGAATTGGCCATTCTATGCTAAAGGAACACCCCAAGTGAGCTTTCAGCTACTAGCTCTGACTTTACAGCTAACTTGAAATCATTTTCTGAGGTGTTTCTCTGACATTCCAGGGTAAATCTTGGCTCCCCAATCTGTTCTCCATAGAGTAAAGGGCTTAGGTTCAGGTCACACTCATGTGGCTTTTCATCAGAATTTTTAGCCATAATTTTGATCAATCAGCTTTGAAATCGCCTTATTTTCAAACATGAATTGAAAACCAAGGATCAGTACACATTTGAGGAAAGCTGGTAATGTGAAAAAATGAACAAAAAGTAAATGGTAATTAGCATTGGAGGAAACACATCATTCAGGAGGCAGATGAACTTTATTTTTATTAGTACTGATAAAGATAATTTGTACATCGGGACCCACAAAATGGGGGCTGCCTCAGTGGCCCAACCCAAGTCACAAATCTAAACCCAAGTCAGCCTGCACTTACAGGAAACACCTGTCAAGGAAACCTGATATAAACCAATCACAATCCCCCAACTCAGCTTTACCTAGTTTGCCTGACCCTAGAAAACAGGACCTGCTAGACCTATAATGAACCCCTGACCTCTTAGCCGATCATGCCTCTTCTCTATAAAACCCACTCTTTCCCCCCATCCCTCTGGGGCAGCGCTGTGAGACACTGTGCTCCCCCCAGTCTATGGATTGCTTTCCCTTGACTAAAGGACAACAAACTCATTATTAAGTTGTTTTAATGTTGTCATTTGACAGTATAGGAGAGGTTCATTAAAGATTGCGTTGGCTAAAAAAATCAGATCTTGTGAAAATAAGAAACAGACAACAAGAAAGAGCTGTGGGAAATTGAAAATATAATTGCTGAACTTAATAATTACTGTTGGTGGGACTTCCCTGGTGGTCCGGTAGTTAAGACTCCACGCTCCCAATGCAGGGTGTCCAGGTTCCATCCATGGTCAGGAAACTAGATCCTGCGTGCCCCAACTGAAAGATCCCGCATGCCGCAACTAAGACCCGGTGCAGCCAAATAAATAAATAAATAAATATTTTAAAAGAATTTTTATTGGAAAGTCAGAAGATAATGAAGAGGAAACCTCCCAGAAAGTAAAGCCAAAGCACGGGAGAATATGTAAGCAAAAAAAAAAGATAAGAACTTCAGTGATAAATTCCCATCTGAATAATGGGAATACCAGAAAGAGGGAAAAGAGAATAGTAGGCAGTAGGGAATTACCAAAGAAATTATAGAAGATAATTTCCCAGGGCTGATGGGAGGCCCACACGTTCAGCTTGAAACAAGTCCACTGGGTCCAATGAATGTAGAAAGACCCACACTGAGACACAATAACTTTGAAATTTTATAACCCACAGATAAAAGAGAAAACCTTAAAAGATACCAGAAAGATGGAAGCTGCCGTCAAAGAAATAAGACTTATACTAGCACCAGAAACATTAACCAATCTTAAATTATTTAGAATAAAACACTTCTGCTCTGGGACTTGGTAGGTTTTGTGAGACCTTTTGGTTCCTGACTAAGCCCTGCTGACTCAGCACCATAGACCATTTACTTGTGATTTCTCAGAAGACTGCAACTTGTTTTGAGTTTCAGTTCCTCCAGTATGTTCTCACTGCTTCCCATTAAAAGACAAAGAGAGCATTTGTATTTACACTATGCATTCTCCTTCCATTTGACTGGGGCTCTGGATAAACCTCTAGGTAAGTAAATTACCATCTCTGGCAAAAGTGCTTCCACACCTAAACTTATGACCCTCTTATTTCTCTTACTCTTGTTTCTCTCTTTGGAGGCAAGAGGACAGGCACTGGAGTCACACAGGTGTGGATTTAAATCCTTTGCACAACACAGCAGCATCACTGGTACTCTTAGCACTTGTAATTAATGAGCATGGAACCTGGAGAGGGCCTTGGAGATCTTCTCTCCTCCTGGAAATGGCCCGGATACCAGCAAAACTGACCACTCAACTTTGCTGTAGAAGTGCAGGATTGATTCCAGCTGGTTTATTGCCACCCTGTGCTTATTTATCTCCAGGGAGGGCTGGAGCCATGGTGTTGTCTGTTGGCCAAACCTAAATGAAACATACTAACTAGCGATGAATATGGCCCTGTGCTAGGATCTGAGAGACCAGGGGGCAGCCTGTACCATCTTGTTTGAGACTGGTCAGGCATCCTACTTTGGGCCACGTGACTGGAGCGGCATAAAAGACCCCTCCTCAGGTGACAGTGTAGTTTCCCTGAGACCAAGGTACCTTGCACATATCTAGGTGGTTCATTACCTAAAATCAAGCATGTCCTGAACAACGGAGAAAGGGTCCTAGAAACGGGGGCTGGAGTCTGAGACCTCTCTGATGTTTGCCTGTATTTTTGTACCTTATCCTCTACCTTTATTAAATTCTGAAGTAAGTATACTGTGTAGAGGCTTGTGAGTTTTTTCAGTTATCTGACCCTGTGTACTTGCTGAAGTTGGCAGTGTGAATGGGATAATGGGAACGATTTTTTGTTTTGTTTTTTAAAATTTATTTATTATTTATTTACTTATTTTGGCTGTACCGGGTCTTAGTTGCAGCATGCGGGATCCTTTTTTTTTTTTAAGTTGTGGCATGCGGACTTAGTTGGAGCATGCATGAGGGATCTAGTTCCCCGAACAGGGATGGAACTTGGGCCCCCTGCATTGGGAGCGCGGAGTCTCACCCACTGGACCACCAGAAAAGTTCCGGGAACAGTTTTTGACTTAATTTAAATTCTGGCTCCGGCTTTGTTTAGGAGAAGAAAAGATGAAAAGTGGGAGAAAGATGTAGAACCACTGATGCCAGGTTGGCTGCTGAGGCCATCCTGGTTTGAATTTGCCCTAGTACTATAATTATTCATGGGAAGAAAAGCACAGCAATGGAATTTTTTTTTTGCTATTTTTAAAAATTTATTGAAGTATAGTTGATTCACAATGTTTCAGGTGTACAGCACAGTGATTCAGTTATATATATCTTTTTTTAAAGATTCTTTTCCCATTATAGGTTATTACAAGATATTGAATATAGTTTCCTGTGCTATGTAGTAGATTCTTGTTGTTTATCTATTTTATATGTAGTAGTGGGTATCTGTTAATCCCAAATTCCCAATTTATCCCTCCCCCACCCCCAGCAATGGAATTTAAAGGTGATAGACCCAGAGCCAGAAGAAGCAGCTAAATGGGTTAAAACAGAAATATGGACAGAGGGGAAGTCAGCCAAGAATAGTGAGGCAAATAAGGAAGGCCTCAGCAGCCAGCCTGGCATTCCTGGTTCTAAATCTCTTTCCCACTTTTCATGGTTTGGGCTGTTTTGGCAAAAATGAAAGTACTAAGAAAGAGCCCTAGGCTGCCAAGTCCACCAAGCTTTGGCCGGTTCCTTCTGTAAAAGGAAGGAACATGATACCAGAGGGAGAATTGGGCAGATATTTCTTTTGTTTGGAATGTGACCTTCATCTGATATCCACTAAAAGGACTCTATGGGAGAGGGCATGATGAGACAACTGAAATGAAGGAGCTCTTCAGTCAAAAAGCCAAGTAACCTTGTGGACTGATAGAGCTTCCTGAGGAACCATTGCTGAAATGTACTGAACATATTAGTGACAAAGGAGCTCTTTTCCTTGCATTAGGTACTGCCGAATGAAGGGCATGCTTGGGCTTAATCAAGATCTTCAATTAGCTGCAACTTTTGCAGAAATGTGGGTAGATGGGCAAATTCTAAATCAGCTGAGCTGGATTAAGGCGGGGCACATAAAGCAAAGCTGGTAGAGTGGAAATATCCAACTCCACCTGTAGGTATTAAATGGAATACCTTGTTGATTCTTGAAATGTTGAGAATGCAAGCACGCATCTTTGAACTTGTTATATGATGATATGGGTATTCCCTATTTTATGCCTTTCACTTAAGTGACAATTGATGCTGTGATAAGGGGGCCTCCAACTGTTTGGACTCCATAGGTGACCTTACTGTTGAGGGCAGGATAGAGGTCTGCTGTCACAGACCTACTAGCATATTTGCTCTGAATTGGGCTAAATGATGAGCAGAAGATCAATGTTATTCAGAAGAAAAAACAGAAAGAATAAAGGGTTGAAACAAACCTCAGGACTAGTAAACCAGGTGGCGATGTTCATGAACATTTTCTTCCCCTTTTCAGAAAATGGCCGCCCAGGAGAAAGACCCTGACGAGAGGATTTCCCAGACTGATTATGCTTTGCTCCCGGAGCTGTCTGGTCTTCTAGGCATAGATATGCTTCAATATGTAAAGGGAATAGAAGAAGAGGAGCAGAAAGAACGAGAAAAAATGCAAAAAGGCTTTAATTCCCAAATGCGTAGTGAAGCAAAAAGGTTAAAGTCATTTGTGACCTATGAGGCCTACAGGGCATGGACACCCCAGGAGATGGCAGCGGCTGGGTTTTATTTCACTGGCATAAAATCTGGGATTCAGTGCTTCTGCTGTAACTTAATCCTCTTTGGTACCAGCCTCCAGAGACTCCCCATGGAAGACCATAAGAAGTTCCATCCGGATTGTGAGTTCCTTTTGGGCAAAGATGTTGGTAACATTGCCAAGTATGATATAAGAGTAAAGAATCCAGAGAACAAGTTGAGGAGGGACGACAAAGCAAGATACCAAGAAGAGAAGGCCAGACTCAAATCCTACAAGAAATGGCCATTTTATGCCCAAGGGACAGCCCCAAGGGAGCTCTCAGCTGCTGGCTTTGTCTTTACAGGTAGTTTGAAGTCATTTTCTGAAATATTTTGCTGGAATTAAGTTTAGGTTCCATATTTCAGTTGCAATATTTTGTAAATCTTTCCTTACTTGGTCAATGTGTTATATTAGGTATAAGGTCTCTTTTATTAAAATTCAACTTCAGTAATTTCACTTTAGCTTTATTTTATGTGTAGTACAACATGTCAATTTACCAAAAATATATAAAAAATAAGAAAGTGACTTTTCTTAAAATTTTGGACCTTAGACAATACTTGACTGGATTTCTAAGGCCCTGAAAATAAGCTGTGAGGTCAGCCTGACCCCAGTCTCCTTCTCACCCATCCTCCTTTTGCTGCTCTGAAATGATCTTTCTTTGATTCTTTTAATTGCAGCAGTATTGTAGGGTTTTTGTTTTTGTTTTTGTTTTAACCTTAAAGCTAACTCTAACATATAGAGCAAGTTGCATTTCAGAAAATTATACTTTGTTTGAATTATCCTAGCCACACCATAAATGTTATGACAGATCTGAGTGAGAATTGTGATAACAAAAACAGCTATCATTTACTGAGTACCTACTTGATGCTAGGCATGGATTAAGCACTAATACTAATCTGCCAAACATGCCCTTTTCCCCCATTTCACAGTTGTCTTCAGTGAGGCTCAAAGAGTTTAAGAAATGTGCCTAAGGATAACCAACATGGACCTACTATATAGCACAGGGAACTCTGCTCAATGTTATGTGGCAGGCTGGATGGGAGGGGAATTGGGGGGACAATGGATACATGCATATGTATGGCTGAGTAATTTTACTGTGCACCTGAAACTATCACAACATTGTTAATCGGCTATATTCTAATATAAAATAAAAAGTTAAAAAAAAAGAAACAAAATATTTCAATTCATCTCAGGTACACTGCATAGTGCTTGGCACACAGTGTATGTTGGATATATGAAATGTTAATTGTTACTATTGTTAATTAATTAATAGCAGAAGCTGAAGAAATTCACCTTGATGGTGCTACCCAAGTTGGACCCAAGAAGAAAATTTAAGAGATTTCTGGTATAGAATTCCCCAGATGTCACAGTGTGCTTATCACTTATTTCTTCAAGATGTTATAGTTAATGTCCTAATTGACTTAGAGACTGAAGCAGAGTAAAACGCAGAAAAAACGGATCTTTCTGTCGTGTTCAAAAAAGTTGGAGTCTGTAGTTTGATTGTAATTTGCCTACCAGTTTGTGTACCATTTACATCTCAAAATGCCTTAAACCTCAAGTAAGTTTCCTTCTTAGTTTTGAAAGCTAGTGAGTTGATCCCTTTGTAGTTCCCCTAAAAACAGTTGTCAGAAAAGAAAAATATACTTGTCAAATACAAATGTCAAATGTGAAGAAAAAAAAAAGAAATGTGCCTAAGTTTCCACTGAAATTTCATAGCAAAGCTACAGCTTAGGTCTTCTAACTGCACTTTACTTCATGAGTGCAGGGGATTCCTCTGCTTCCCCACTACTTCAGTGGGCATACTGAGTCCAACAGCTTAGAGTTCTGTGTGTGCCACATCTGAGAGGTGGGGTCCCAGGCTTTGGAAATGGTCACTTAGGGCAGTGGGGCTGTGGATGAGGATTCAGCCAGATGAGAGTGTGAGTGGGCAGATGGGATGGAGCGTGTCTCATTCATGCACAGAGCAGTCAACTTCTGGAGACACCCCTTCTGGACCATCCCATAGTGCTGTTGCCGGACAACAGCGTCTTCCTTCAACAGTGTCTTCCTTCATATGCAGGTAAACGTGACACTGTACAGTGCTTTTCCTGTGGTGGCTGTTTAGGAAATTGGGAAGATGATGATGATCCCTGGAAGGAACATGCCAAGTGGTTCCCCAAGTAAGTAGATAAATATTTTTTGCTTGTAATTTTTTTTTAAGACAAAACAAAACTAAAGGCAAGAGTCACCTTCCCAGAGTAGAACCTTCAGTTTTGATCATTCTCTCTCCTAAACTGGAACACTCCAGGATTTATTCAAGCAAGAAAGCCCTGATGATATCGTGAAAATTTTTAATTATATAATTTCAAAATAGTTTCTTACTGTTTTATTATCCAAAATACTAAGATATGTTTTGCCAAGTATAAGTTTCAGGATCTGCCTTAATAAACATGAATAATTTGCATAGGGATGATGTAAAATGGTACATAAAGGAAGTTGGAAAGTAAGGCAATGTTTAAAACATTATTATAAATGGTTTCATGCACTGCTGAATATATACCAAATGAAAACATTGTATTTCAAAAACTCAGTAAGAGTTTTGATTATTACAATGGTCTTGAGTTCTCTGCTTAGAAAATGAAGTGCTTTTAAAAATTATTTCTAATGCTACGTTTACTAGTATTTTCTACATGACTCTGTATCTACCAAATACAGATTCATTCCTTTAACAATTTTTAAAACTTTCATTTTGGAAAATTTCATATACAAGTAGAGAGAACACTTATCAACACATGGCCAAATCATATTTCATCCATCTCTCACCCACTCCTTCCCCAGAAATAAAAATAACCCAATTATTTTAAAGCAAATCCCAGATATCATATAATGTCACTTGTTGATATTTTAGTATATAACTCTAAAATATAAAAATATTTTAAAGAAACATAACCAGAGTATCATTCTGTCTTCTAAAGAGGATTAACAGTAATTCCTCAATAACATCAAATATCTGAGACAGTGTTCAAATGTCCACATCCCCCCACCTCACTTTCTCTTTGCCATTGGTTGATTTGAATCAGGATCCAAACAAGGTCCATACATTACATTTAGTTGATATATCTCAAGATTTTTAATTTACAGATTTCCTCCTCCCTGACTTTTTCTTGTCACTTACTCATGAAAGGAGCCATGTAGTCTGTCCTGTAAAATTGCCTACACTCTATGTTTGGCTGAATGTTTCTGTGGTGTCATTTAACATGTTTCTCTACTTCCTGTATTTCCTATAATCTAGTAATTGGATCTAGCAGTGTGCTTCGGCTCATAGTTTATTTCTTTAACATATTTGTCATACACCTACCACATACAAAGAAGTTTCCGGTTGGATCGTAGGTCAACCACAAAACAACTGGGCTGTTTTAGGTTTATAAGTCATCTTTCACATGGACAGCCATGCTCACAAAAATGGAAGTATGTCTGATATGTTAAGTGAAAAAAGCAGTATGCAAAATAATGTGTAGTATAAGCCTTTAAAACCATTCAACCTATATATGGACTTGTTTGAAATATATATAGAAAAAGTTAAGAAAATATACAGACCAAACAATTGAACTCTTGAGGTTTGGTTTTGTCAGGAGATGAGGTGGAGGGGGATTTTCATATTTTACTTTGTTCACTTCTATCTTGTTTAAATTCTGGGAAACAAATGTGTATTTCTTTTATGGTTGAAAAGAAAGTGAAGGGGTGGGAGGGAGGAAGGGAACAAAGGAGAGAAGGAAGAGGGGGAGAGAGACAGATGGAGAGGGAGATTGGAAAGGGAGGGGCGCTCTTCCTGACAAGCAGATGAGACAGTTATAGGGATACAGGAAGCCAGATGGTTAAATACTTTGAATGTCATTCTGGTTCCTTGACTAATCAAGAATAGACACCCAGCCAATCACACTGAGTGTTGGCAGTGAACCACATGGGTGTGTACTGAGTGAATATCAGCCCTAGCTCTTGGGCACCTGTCGTAGCTGTAGCCTCAGCCAATGCTTCACTTATTCTCATGGCCACAATGCTTAGTGTCACTGGATTATACACTGGACAACTCCCAGCAGCACCATTCACATCAACCATCATGTGATGGCCTAACACCAACAAGAGTTGCACATCCTGTCTCGGGTGGCCCCAGTACACCCTCTCTGACGCAGGACTGAGGGAAAGGTGAGAAGCATAGGGAGAAGATGTGAGTCCAGCACTCAGCTCCAGAGGTGGAAGGAGCTAAGGTCTGCTGCTATCAATACAAAGGGCAGGGCAGAGCGCGGAGGCTCGCAGATACACAGAGCCGGCCACTTGTTGACCCCCATTACTGACCCTCTGAGTCTCGTGTGTAAAAATGAAAATGATAATCCATAGCTGGTAGGGTTGTTATAAGGGTGATAAGTAAAGTATATGGAGCAAATGCCTTGTAAAAACTCTCGTGTATTCCATGACCGTTTCACTTTCCACCTGTTTGTCAACATGAGCATATGCTTAGCCAATACATTTCAGAGCTGGAATTAGAACTAAGAATTCCCCAGTTTCTTGTTGGTTGTGCTCTAACCTTAGCTGTTTGGGCATCAATTTTGGCTTTGTTTGCTGCTTTTATAAACTATGGACACAATGTCTGAGTCTACTCCTACTCATTAAAACGTAGTACTCAGTGTACTAAATAATTGTAAATAAATAAAATAAGCTGATCTTTATTGTATTTTTTAAACATTATATATATATATATTTGTAATTTATTTGTTATTTATTTTATTTTTGGCTGTGTTGGGTCTTCATTGCAGTACATGGGCTTCTCACTGCAGTGGCTTCTCTTGCTGCGGAGCATGGGCTCTAGAGTGCAGACTCATTAGTTGTAGCTCGCAGGCTCTAGAGCACAGGCTTCAGTAGTTGTGGCACATGGGCTCAGTAGTTGTGGCTTGTGGGCTTAGTTGCTCCGTGGCATGTGGGATCTTTGTGGATCAGGGCTCGAACCTGTGTTCCCTGCATTGGCAGGCGGATTCTTAACCACTGCGCCACCAGGGAAGCCCTTTGTTGTATTTTTTTAAAGAAGTAGTGTCTATCGAGCACCTTCTCAATCCACACTAAGCATGTGGGGAGGACCCCGTCCGTCATGTGCTATGTGGATTGTGTACGAATTTGGGTTGCGTACAGGTTTGGGGCACTCCTCGGAAGGATCTGTACATCTAAAACCTGGGGACCTTAGCTACCCAGAGTGGTGGCCCTGGAACAATATATGACTCACCTACTGGAGTTCACGTTCTCATGTCTGTACAAGAGAGCTGTGGCAAGATTGATCACTTCCCGTTAGTGGCAGAACTGGGACTAACATTCTGGCCTCCTGACTCTCAGCCCTCAGTTACTATAACATCACTAGAAAGGAACCTTAAATTTGAATGAGAGAGATTTTTTTTAAAGTTACCTTAAAAATTGCTTCTGTGTTTTTTTTTTTTTTTTTTTTTTTTTTTTTGCGGTACATGGGCCTCTCACTGTTGTGGCCTCTCCCATTGCAGAGCACAGGCTCTGGATGCGCAGGCTCAGCAGCCATGGCTCACGGGCCCAGCCACTCCACGTCATGTGGGATCTTCCCGGACCGGGGCATGAGCCCGTGTCCTCTGCATCAGCAGGCAGACTCTCAACCACTGTGCCACCAGGGAAGCCCTGTTTCTGTTTTGTGGAAAGGAGTGTGTTTTTAAAATGTATTCCATATGCTCTTTTAAAAAAATTCAATTTATTAATTTCCATTATATTTTTTTTACAGAGTAGTGATATATGTTTTTCAGTGGATGAAATTTATTATTGTTTGTTATCCTTACTGCCAATAATTTTTATTTAACCACAGGAAATAGATATAGTCACCGTAGTTTAATTTAATAAAAAAAAAACCCTCCAGTCTATATATTAATGTAAATCTGTCTCTTTGATTGAATTATATTTTGTTTCAAGAGAGAAGATAATCTGAAGATTTAGTTTTAAATTATTACACATGTTGTTAATGGAAATAATAATTATATGAGAATAATGATAATTGTCATAAGTTTTGGGGTAAATTTTTTGACAGTTTTATCAAAGTAAAATAAAATTGAGCAATTTAAAGCATACAATGCAGTAAGTTTTAACAAATGTCCATTGTGTCACTGCAGTTATATAAAGATACAGGACATCTCTATTACAGTATCAGGGTAAATTTTAATTCTGTTTATTAATTATAGATGTGAATTTCTTCAAAGTAAGAAATCCTCAGAGGAAATTACCCAGTATATTCAAAGCTACAAGGGATTTGTTGGCGTCACGGTAATTTACAACAGCAAATTTTTTCTCAAGTTGGCTTTTGAGTACCTGTTATCTGAATGAGAAGGGGGCGGCATCACTCTTTTGTCATGGGCTCTCCTTCTTTCTTCTTACCTTATTTCATTCCCCTACCTCTCATTGGGCAGATTGAAGAAAAGCATGTTCTCTTGGTCAACTAGAGCCCTTAGAATTTTTTTTCAGGGCTGCCTTTTGATTGGTCTGTCTGCCTTCCTGGTAGTCTTCCCCTCTTTGACTGAGGTCACCTCCCCTAGCTTCCCTTGGCCACCCCCATCTGAGTGCCCGCATAAGACATTCAGACCACTGCACACTACCCACAGTGGGCCTCAGAGCTGGTTACTTTATGCTCTATCAGGAAGGCTTCCCTAGTGACAGGTGATGGGAAAATCCAGCTTAAATTGCTTATGCAAAAAAAGCAAATTTATTGGCTAACACGACTCAGATGAGAACCCTGCAGAAAACATGGCCTGAGAGTGGGGGAGGAGTGTTTCTTCAGATAGCAATCTGGGTGCAATTTTCAGAGAAGAATCAGTTACTCAATACCTAACCACCCTTCTGAATCCAGTTTCCTTCCTACATCTCATACTTCTCATTAGTCAAAGGACCTCTGTGATATCTTGTTGTAACTTAGCTTTTGAGTTGTATCTCTGGAAAAACTGACCCGGAGACGGCTTCCTGTTGAGTATAAATAAACATTCACATTTTTTTTTCTTCCCTTTACACTGCATAAAAAATTACATCATTAATAGAAATAATAATTCAAGGAATAATTCTCTAATAACACTGCCACTCAATCCAATGAAACTCTTCACTTGGGGGCAGGGTTGGAGGAGGGAGTTCTTTTAATTTTTATTCATAGATAGTTGTATGCTCCAAGTCGATAACTTGAATTTTTTTAAATTGAGGTATTGATGCACAATATTTGTTTCAGGTGTACAACACAATGATTCACAATTTTTAAAGGTTATACTCCATTTATAATTACTATAAAATATTGGATATGTTCCCTGTGCTGTACATTAGATACTTATAGCTTATTTGTTTTATACATAGTCATTTGTAGGATAACTTGAGTTTTAATTTTCTTCAGGGAGAACATTTTGTGAGTTCCTGGGTCAAGAGAGATTTACCTATGGCTTCAGGTAAAGATTCAGACGTATTTCAAAAAGCTTTGCTTGTTTATTTCTTCTTTTGCTTTTTTTTTTTAGCCTAATTTTTTTTTAACCCCTCCATTTTCCTCCTCATTTTATGGTGCTATAGTAATTTTTAAAAAAAACATTTCATTAGAGTTTCTGGTCTCCTGGAGTGACTTAGTTTTTTTAACATAAATGAGCATAGGGAAATACGTCAGGGTTGGGTCCTTGACTGAATTTCCTTTAAAACAATTAAGGTTTCTGGATAAAATGGTTTTGAAAACATTCTTAAATGGATCAGTGTCTGTTAAGAAATTAAATGTGAAATAATAGAAAATAAATATTGGTCTCTGCCCCTAGTTCCTGGCACAGAGCTCCTAAAATCCATGTAATTTCCTAAGTGATAACATCACGAGGTGCATCTCTTGTTCTAATATTGGATCTTTGACTCTGTCCCTGACACAGGGCTCCTAAAACCTTGTAAACTCCTAAGTGATAAGAACACTGGGAGCGTCTTTGGTTTCTAATGAGGTGATTCTGGGTGAGCTCCTGGATGGCTTCTTGATGGGAGCTGGTCACTGGGAAGAGCAAGCCATGATTAGAAGTTTGAATTTTCAGCCCACCCCCTATTCTTCAGAGCAGGGAGAGGGGTATAAATGGAGTTAATGATCGATCATGCCTGTGTGAGGAAGCCTCCATAAAAATCCCAGTAGTACAGGTTTCCAGGAGCCTTCAGGTACATGAACACATCCACACTGGGAATGTGACACATTCCAACTCTGTGAGGATAGAAGCTCTCAGATCTCATTCTATGGGCCAGTTCATCTGGCTGTTCATCTGTAGCCTTGATCATATCCTTTACTAAACAAACATAAGTGTTTCTCTGAGTTCTGTGATCCACTCTAACAAATGAAATGGGGTAGGAGCAGTGTTATGGGATTGAGCCTTTAACCTGTAGGATCTGACACTACTAAGTAGACAGTGTTGGAACAGAGTTAAATTGTAGGACACCCAGCTGGTGTTGCAGAGAAGTGTTTACTGGGAGAAAACCCCCATACATCTTGTATCAAAAGTATCGTGAATGTGAGGTAGTGTGAGAGTAAAGGAGACACAGAGGAGGAAAAGACTGAGGTTTTTCCAGTACATTAAGTTATATTCCAGTTAAAACTCAAGTGACAGCAGGAATCCTGGGGCTAAGTAGAATAATGAAGCAAGCTTTCATCTTAAGGAATTTTGCAGTATCTAATTTTATTAACATATTTAATAAACATAAGTTGGTTTTCAAATCCTCAAAGGGTGCAGAAGACAGGAACCAAACCCCAGGGCCAGCCCAGTGTGGAAAGTCTAATAGAAACCACCGCATAGAGTGGACACCCAAAGGGCAAGAAACAAATCTGCCTGCTCTTAAGGGAGCTGCAAGGAAAATTTGCCTTTCTCAAATCTGATACTAACTTGGGGTGGAAGGGAAGCTCCTCTAGCTTTTTTTTGTTTTTTGTGTTTTTTTTTGCGGTACGCGGGCCTCTCACTGCTGTGGCCTCTCCCGTTGCGGAGCACAGGCTCCGGACACGCAGGCTCAGCGGCCATGGCTCATGGGCCCAGCCGCTCTGCGGCATGTGGGATCCTCCCGGACCAGGGCATGAACCCATGTCCCCTGCATCTGCAGGCAGACTCCCAACCACTAGAAAATATTTTATTATAAAAAAATTTGAATCTATACAGAAATAAGACCATAGTAAATCCCCACCATGCATCCACCACTCTGCTTCAACATGTGGTCAGTCTGGCCTTGCCTGTTTCTTCTTTTCTAATCCCCTCCTTCAATTATATTGAAGCAAATGCCAAACATATCATTCTGTCTGTAAATATGAAAGGATAACTCAAACACTGATACTTGCAATATCAAAGCTTGCTGGTCTCACCATACGCTTTTTATTCAAGTGTGTTACAATGGCAGCATCTTTGCTAATGAAGAACTCCGACTGGACTCTTTCAAGAACTGGCCCCAGGCATCCCCTGTGGGAGCTGCAGCTCTGGCCAAAGCAGGTTTTTTCTACATAGGTGAGTCAGCAGTTTGCCCCATGCTCTTGCCTTGCTGCCCATTTAAACCCCACATACACTTCATGATCCTGGGCTCGTATTTAACTAAGCTCAACAATTCCTACTTCTTTTCATTATTCCTTTTTCTTTTAAAAAAATATTTATTTCTTTATTTAGGCTGCACCAGGTCTTAGTTGCAGTGCATGGGATCTTCATTGTGGTGTGCGGGATCTTTCTTTTTAGTTGCGTCAGGTGCGCTCCCTAGTTGCGGCATGTGGACTTCTTAGTTGTGGCATGTGAACTCTTAGTTGTGGCATGTGTGTGGGACCTAGTTCCCCTGCCAGGGATTGAACCCAGGCCCCCTGCATTGGGAGCGCCGAGTCTTACCCACTGGACTGCCAGGGAATTCCCTCATTATTCCTTATATATTCCTTTTCCTTTCTGTATCAGATGGCCATATCTACCTATAAGAGGAGCTGGGACATTTAACTTTTTTTCTGGGTAGCAATGTGCCCAGCTGAAAATTGGGGTTTCCGTTACTATGGAAGAATGAGAGTTAACTAGGAGTGTGGACAGCGGTTTTTGCCACACACTCCTTGGAAGAGAAAGTAAGGAAATGCCTTTTAATGATTCCTAAGCATGTAGAATCTTCCATCAGTTCATAGTATTCTCTCTTGAGCTGCTGGTCATCAGGGAGTTCCACTCTGTAATGCACAAAGAGCGGGCAGGTTCCCCTCAGCTAAACCTCTGCCTGAGGTACCATAAGGTGAAAGGATATTGTGTCCTTCCTGGGAACCTTGCTGGCCTTCTTCAGACCAAACACACATGCTAAGTTACAGTGGAGGTCCATGTGGACCTTTTACAGAGGGGTCAAGAATACCACAGAGCAGTACAGAGTAGGGGAATGTAGTGTTCACTCGAACTGACAAGTTCCATTGGTACAAAAAATCTTAATGCCTCACAGGCTTAAGCATTTGGAAAAGCGGTGCTCCACCCTTTCTTCCTGCTCTCTCCATTCTGTCTTCCTCTTGCCAGCCTTCCTCTAGGACCCTCTGTCCAGTGTCCTCACCCTCTTCCTTTTGAACCTCCTCCTCTCCCCACAAATCCTAGGCATCTCACCCTTTTGGGGTCTTGCAAGCTCTAGGACCTCCTATTTTTATCCAGACACAAAGGGAGGTTTTCCTCTGTTCTGGCTTTACAATGCCTACAGGAGTCCAAGAAAAGAAGGAAGATGATGGATGCTCCATTTCTAGTTCAATCTTTTGGCAGATCCAAATGCTAATTTCCTTCCAAAGAAATAGAGTCTCACATGAAGACTTGATCCTACTTCTAGTGGAATAAACCTAGCAATAATGTAGTAAGAGGCATTTGATTCTTCACGAACTTACTTACATGAGAGTTGCTATATTTGCTCATATATATTTTCCTGAGCTCCAAATATTTTCTTTCTGATTTATTCATTAAATAAATAACTTACTGCGTGCCTAGTCAGTCCTAGGCACTCTTCTAAGTCCATGAGATTCATTAGGGAGCAAAACAGGAAAAAAATCTCTTCCTTCATGGAACTTCAGTTCCACATTCTGATTTGCAAATCTCTTGCTCCATAGAATGAGGAGAGGACAGGGAGAGGGTGTTAATCAGTTCATGGTACATAGGAACATTGAATGTTACTTGTTCATGACCCCATTGGTGAGAGAAGAGCCCTAAATAGAATATTTCCTCACTGGTGACCCGATTTGTGACTTTGTCACAAAATCTGATTGGAAGTACAAGTAGGGTTTTGCTAATAAAGGCCTGGTAGTTATTATGTGTGTCACTCGACAAATACACTGGCCAGTGGCACTGATCAAATTTCCTTACTTCTAGGTAAAAGCGACACCGTCCAGTGTTTTTCCTGTGGAGGATGTTTGTATAAGTTTGAGGAAGGTGATGACCCATTAGAAGAACACACCAAATATTTTCCCAAGTGAGTAGAATGAATGTTTAGTGTCTATGAATCTGGATGTATTGATACTTTAGCAATTTTCCCCTCATTTTATATTCTGATTAAGCCTTTGCCCACCTCTCTGATTCTTACGATGAAGGATGAGTCTTTCTCTCTTTCATGCCCTTGCTTTCATGACCCCTTTCCCATCTAGCCTTCCTCTCACTATAGTCACAGCACAGTTTTGGTTCAATCATTATTTTCACATTACATGTTTACATTAGCATGACTTCATAAAGGCGGAGCCTAGTAATAAGTAATTTACCTTCCCTCCCTGTACCACTTCCAATTTTTGTAGTAAGTAACAATTGTCTCATTAGTATGTTTGCTTAGTTTTTTGGTTTTTGAGGTGAAATTCACACATAAACTATTTTCAAGTGTACAGTCCAGTGGCATTTAGTACATGCACAATGTTACACAATCACCCCCTGCTGTCTAATTCCAAAACGTTTTCATTATCCCAAAAGAGAACTCTGTACCCATTAAGCAGTCATTCCCTATCTCCCCAGTGCACCCTAGCTCCTTAGAGCTACCAGTCAGCTTTCTGTCTCTATAGATTTACTGTTCTGGATATTTCATGTAAATGGAAGCATGTAATATGATCTTTTGTATTTGGCTTCACTTAGCACAATGTTTTGAGGTTCATCCATCTTGTAGAATGTATCAGTACTTCATTATTTTTTATGGCTGAGATATATGTAATTGTATATGTGTATATGTATATATATGTATGTATTTCAGTTTCTCCATCTCCTCGCCAACACTTGTTATTTTCCTTTTTAAAAAATATACCCATTTTCTTAGTTTTAAAATGTATTTAGCACCAGTTCATCTTCAAATTCTCCCAAATGTTTAAATCTTCTCTCCAGTCATTCAAACTTGTAAGATAGCACACCATTTTCATTTTCTTAAAGGAGTCTGTTGTGAAGTCTCTGATCTGCTTCAATATGAACTATTTGTCCTGTAGTCACCCTAGGATCCTGGAATCGTTCTTCATGGTCATCCTAGGGATTCCTATTGCCTCTCTCCTGTGTTATAGCTCCTGTTTCCTGGATCTACTGTCACCCTCCTCTTGGTTTATTCACTCACTTTGTTGTTATTTTGTTTTGTTTAATTGTGGAATTGGATTATGTCTTTTTATTTTTTAATTAATTTTTATCAGAGTATAGTTGCTTTACAATATTGTGTTAGTTACTGCTGTACAGCAAAATGAATCAGCTATACATATACATATATCCCCTCTTTTTTGGATTTCCTTCCCATTTAGGTCACCACAGTGCATTAGATAGAGTTCCTTGTGCTACACAGTATGTTCTCAATAGTTATCTATTTTATACATAGTGTCAATAGTGTATGTGTATCAATCCCAATCTCCCAATTCCTCCCACCACCCCCATTCTCCCTTGGTATCCATACATTTGTTCTCTATGTCTTTTTATGCTTTGCAAATATAATCATCTATACCATTTTTCTAGATTCCACATATATGTGTTAATATATGATATTTGTTTTTCTCTTTCTGACTCACTTCACTCTATTCATTCACTTTGGAACACTCCTCCACAGTTCCCTGGGAAAGATTGCATAAGCGATACATGTTTTTAGCTTCCATTTAATGCATATATCTGAATATTTATATATATTTTCTCACACTCGTTTGGTAGTTTAGCTAGGTATAGAATTCCAGGTTGGAAGTAATTCTAAGTTTAACAGACATTGCTATATTTTCTAATAGCTTCCAATACTGCTGTTGAAATTCCATGTCTTTCTGATTCTTAATCCTTTCATTGCAAACTACTTTTTCCCATCCTGGATGCATTTAGGATTTTCTGTTTGTTTCCAGTGTTCTAAAATTTCATGAATAAATGGCTACTTTTTAATATTTATTTTCTGTAGCTCTTTAACCTTTTTTTTTTTTTGGCTTATTTTTCACTCACCAAACTCTTCAAAAATGTTCAACTGTAAGAGAACATTTTTTTGTTTTCACTTTGTAATTAGTAAGCGCTCTTCCAGAAATAAATATTAATACGAACAGGTCTTAAATACTTCCATCTAATTCTAAGATTCTAAAGAGGATACAGTTTTGAAGGTGTTTTGACAGAAGTAGTTGTGTTTTTTTCTTTCTTATTTGGATTTAATATTTTGTAAATTTTTAAACAGTGGGGATATTCTTCTTAATTCTTGGAAAAATAAGCTAGGATGCAGTCTAATTTTATTTAGAACCTCTCCTGGACTCTATCAACTCCCTTTTTGTATGGCATTTTTATTTCTCCTCTGCCTTGTTTGTTTTTTGTTTTGTTTGTTTTGTGGTTTTTGTTTTTTGGTGCTCCATATGAGGCTCAAATCTTCTGCCTCTTTTTTTTTTTTTTTTTTTTTGCTGTACGCGGGCTTCTCACTGTTGTGGCCTCTCCCATTGCGGAGCACAGGCTCCGGATGCGCAGGCTCAGCGACCATGGCTCATGGGCCCAGCCGCTCCACGGCATGTGGGATCCTCCCAGACTGGGGCACGAACCCGTGTCCCCTGCATCGGCAGGCGGACTCTCAACCACTGCGCCACCAGGGAAGCCCCGGTGGCTTCTCTTGTTGTGGAGCACGGGCTCTAGGTGCGTGGGTTTCAGTAGTTGTGGCATGTGGGCTCAGTAGTTGTGGCTCACGGGCTCTAGGGCTCACAGGCTCAGTAGTTGTGGCACATGGGCTTAGTTGCTCCTCAGCATGTGGGATCTTCCCGGACCAGGGCTCAAACCCGTGTCCCCTGCATTGGCAGGCAGATTCTTAAACACTGCGCCACCAGGGAAGTCCCATACAATTATTTTTATAACTTTTAACTTTTGTGCTTAGTTGTCAGTTTCTCTACAATATGAAGTGCTCTGCAGAAGTGATTCCAGACCTTCAGAGCCATGGTGAACTTTCTGACTTAACGGTATGAACACCACCTTGTTTATTTTCAGAGTGTGTGATCATGTGATTAAAAACTGTTTTTGAAAAGGAACTGCTCATCATTAAAAAAATAAATAAATGAATTCTACAAATATCTGTTAAGCACCGATCATGCGCCAGTTGCAGATGGGGATGCTACAATAAACAAAACATAATACCTAGTTTCATGAAATGTAGAGTCAATCCCTTCTACTTTGAGGCCCAGACTCGTTTGGACCTAAAAGTTGATTAGCATCCAGGCTACCTGGATTCCATCTGTGATCATCATTTGGAGGACAGTAAGGTCTGACTTGCAAGTTGGCTTTTCTCAAAGCTGGGAAGATATGTTTCTTTTACAACAGCAACCAACCAACCAAATCAAAAATACAGATTAAATAGGTTGACCCCTTTTTAAACTGAGAAATTCTACATAGTTCTCTAGGAGATTAGCCACTGCCAATTTAATACACACACACCCCTTATTTGAGGCTGTATGTTAGGTATATTATGTTCGTCATCCCCCAAAAAGAAAACAAGGTAATTTGTCGTTCACTTGATTCATCTTTGCTCATCCCCCCACCTCCCTTAACTAGCTTATTTTTAAAAAATATTTATTTATTATTTATTCTTTATTTATTATGGCTGTGCCGGATCTTAGTTGTGGCATGTGGGATCTTTTAGTTGTGGCATGGAGGCTCATAGTTGTGGCATGTGGACTCTTAGTTGCAGCATGCATGCAGGATCTAGTTCCCCGAGCAGGGATGGAACCCGGGCCCCCTGCACTGGAAGCTGGAGTCTTACCCACTGGACCACCAGGGGAGCCCCTTAAATAGCTTATTTTTTTTTTTTTTTCTTTTTTTTTTTGCGGTATGTGGGCCTCTCACTGTTGTGGCCTCTCCCGTTGCGGAGCACAGGCTCCGGATGCGCAGGCCCAGCGGCCATGGCTCACGGGCCCAGCCGCTCCGCGGCATACGGGATCCTCCCAGACCGGGGCACGAACCCGTATCCCCTGCATCGGCAGGCGGACTCTTAACCACTGCGCCACCAGGGAGGCCCCTAAATAGCTTATTTTTAAAGGAAGAAACATAACCTTCCTATATCCCAGGTATGTAATATTTAAAAAACTGTTGATAACTAAGATCAGAAGTTGCACCTAATGATTTCTGGAGGGTCCATCTTGCTCTAGACACTGTGATTCTAATCATCTGGACAGTAATAACGGCTCAAGTCACCCATGGAATGCACTGTTTGGATATCACCCAGGAGCACACACTTGTGTGTGTTTGCAGATCACTTATTGTTTCATATTTGTAGTGCTCCTCCCTGCAACTGGCATAAATACTTGAGGATGGGTTGGGTTTAGAAAATGTCTGGTCCCTAATTGTAATTCAAAGCCCCACCCTCTTATACAAATGCTGATTTATTTATTTATTTATTTGTTTGTTTGTTTTTTTGGGTTTTTTTTGCGGTACGCGGGCCTCTCACTGCTGTGGCCTCTCCCGCTGCAGGGCGCAGGCTCCAGACATGCAGGCTCAGTGGCCATGGCCCATGGGCCCAGCCGCTACACGGCATGTGGAATCCTTCCAGACCGGGGCACGAACCCGCATCCCCTGCATCGGCAGGCAGACCCCCAACCACTGCGCCACCAGGGAAGCCCCGTACAAATGCTGATTTAATAGAGGATTTTCTTTTCAAAGGAAACTACAAGTGAAAGCAATCTTGAAGAGTCAGCAGTGAGTTCTGCAGTGCCAGGTAAGGATCTGGAAGTAGCACATGGGATTAGATGAATGTGTACATATATTTCTACATAGGGGATTTTAAAAGAGTATTTATAACTGTGCCTCCTTGCTTTTCTCCACAGAGGTGGCCCATGGTGAAGCCCAGTGGCTTCAGGAGGCAAAAAGTCTGAGTGAGCGCCTGAGAAAAGCCTACACCAGTGCCCCTTTCTGCCACATGTCGTTGCTTGAGGTCTCTTCCTGTCTAGCCACCGATCAGCTGCTGAGTTGTGATCTGTCCCTTGCTTCAAAACACATCATCAATACGGTGCAGGAGCCTGTGGTGTTGCCTGAGGTCTTTGCTAACTTGAACTCTGTCATGTGTGTGGAAGGTGAAGCTGGTAGTGGAAAGACGGTCCTCCTGAAGAAAGTAGCTCTTCTATGGGCATCAGGATGCTGTCCCGTGTTACACAGGTTCCAGCTGGTTTTCTACATCTCCCTTGGCTCTACCAGACTGGACCAGGGGCTGGCCAATGTCATTTGTGACCAACTCCTAGAGACAGAAGGATCTGTTACTGAAATGGGCCTGAGGAACATCATCCAGCAGTTAAAGAACCAGGTGTTATTCCTTTTGGATGACTACAAAGAGATGTGCTCAATCCCCCAAATCATAGAGAGGATGATTCAAAAAAACCATTTGTCAAGGACCTGCTTATTGATTGCTGTCCATACAAACAAGGCTAAGGACATCCGCCGATACCTAGATACAATTCTAGAGATCAAAGCGTTTCCCTTCTGTAATACCATCTATATATTACGGAAGCTCTTTCCAGATGATTTGACCCGTCTGCGAAAGTTTATGACTGACTTTAGAATGAATGAAACATGGCTGGGAATTCAGAAAACTCCCTTCTTCGTAGCAGCAATCTGTGCTAATTGGCTTCGGTATCCTTTCTGTCACTCTTTTGATGATGTGGCTGTTTTCAAGTCCTATATAGAATGCCTTTTCTTAAAGCACAAAACTGCAGCTGACCTTCTCAAAGCAACTGTGTCCTCCTGTGGTGACCTGGCCTTGAAAGGGTTTTTTTCATCTTGCTTTGAGTTTAGTGATGATGATCTCATAGAAGTAGGGATTGGTGAAGATGAAGATCTAGCCATGTACCTGATGAGCAAATTCACAGCCCAGAGACTGAGGCCAGTCTATCAGTTTTTGAATGCTTCATTCCAAGAATTTCTTGCTGGGATGAGGCTGACTGAACTCCTGGATTCAGATAGGCAAGAGGATCAAGATTTGGGACTTCATTATTTGAAACAAATTAACTCAGCCATGATGGCTATAGGTTCCTATGAAAATTTTTTGAAGTATGTCTCTTGCCACCCTTCAACAAAGGCAGGGCCAACAATTGTATCCCAATTGCTTCTTTTGGTGGATAATCAAGAGACATTGGAGAATATATCTGAAAATGATGACTACCTGAAGCTTCATCCAGAGATTTCAGAGAAGATGCAGTGTCTCAGGGTGTTGTGGCAATACTCTCCAGAAGATTACCTTTCACTGGTTTCAAAACATTTACTGGCTCTGGCTGTAAAAATTGCTTATCGAAGCAACACTGTTGCTGCCTGTTCTCCATTTATTTTGCAGTTCCTTCAAGGGAGAACCCTGTCTTTGAGTGTACTTAAGTTACAGTATTTTTTTGACCACCCAGAAAGCCTGTTATTGTTAAGGAGCGTCCAGGTCTCCATAGGAGGAAATAGGTTACCCAAATCAGATTTTTCATTTCTGGAAAAAATTTTCGACAAATCCCAGGCACCAACTATAGATCAGGACTATGCTTCTGCTTTTGAACTTGAGAGTGAATGGAAGCAGAATTTAGTTGAAAAACAAGAAACCGTGAACAGTTTTCTGAACATGCAACTCAAGGCACCAGGAGATATCAGCACTGGCTATTGGAACCTTTCTCCAAAACAGTACAAGATTCCCCTTCTGGAAGTTCACGTGACTGGTACTGATGCTGTGGATCAGGAGATGCTTAGGTTTCTAACGAAAGTTTTCTCAGCTTCACAGCACATTGAACTCCACTTGACCAGCAGCAGGGGTTTTATTGAAAGCATCCGCCCAGCTCTTGAGCAGTATAAGGCCTCGTTCACCAAGTGCTCCATAAGCCAATCGGAGCTGAGTGCAGTGGAACAGGAATTGCTTCTCACTCTGCCTTCCCTAGAATCTCTTGAAGTCTCAGAGACAACCCATCTACAAGGTAAACCTGCACCTGTTTTAGATGACTGTTAGGTTGTGTACTTTTATCTTCTCACTCTTAGTTTTAGGTGGATGAAAACTTCTGAAAGTGTGAGACCATAAATCCTTGCTGATTGACAGATATAAAATAAATCTTTACTAACTTATTTCTGTCAGTAATATGAATTAGTGAAAGGCTTCCAAATAACAGAATGGCTTTCAAACTCTGATAAAAATAATAAAATGACTAATGAAGTCTCTTAATAAACAAATGACTTGTTATTAGTCAAAGAATTATCTGTATGTAAATGATGCTTGAGAATTACCCTCACCCCACCTGCTTCATGGAAGAAAGGGCTTGTACTCTGGGAAGTAAACAAGTGGGAAGTAGTATCTCCCAGTTATTTGTGTCTCCTTTCACTTGTCTAAGCAGTGTTTGAGTTTTCAGTGTAGACTTTATCATCTTTCATTAAACATATTCCTAGGTACTTGTGTTTTTGATACTCTTGTAAATGGTATTTAAATTTTTTCATTTTCTCATTGTTGCTAGTATGGGTTTGATTTTCAGCAGTTTGTTAAATGCCTAGGTGTGCTTTGCTTTGTATCTATCTTACTTGAGGGTCACTGAACATTTTTTTGGATCTATGGGTTGATATTTATCATCAAATTTAGAAAAATTTTGTTTTTTCAAATATTTTTTATCATGGTAAAACATACATGAAACTTTAAAAGCATTTTTCAGTATACAATTCAGTGGCATTAAGTACAATTACAGTGTTGTGCAACCATCACCACTATCCACTTCCAGAACCTTTTCATCGTCCCCAACTCTGTACCTATTAAACAATAACTCCTCCTTCTCCCCAGATGCTGATGTCTCTATGAATTTGTCTGTTCTGTTTCACATAAGTGAATCCATACAATATTTTGTCCTTTTGTGTCTGGCTTCTTTCACGTTTTTAAGGTTCATCCATGTTGTAGCATGTGTCAGAACTTCACTACTTTTATAGCTGAATAATATTTCATTGTATGTATATATCACATTTTATTAATCAATTCATCTGTTGATGGACACCTGCACTGTTTATTCTGGCTAAAGTTGCCATGAACATGGGTGCACAAATATTACTTTGAGACCCTACTTTCAATTCTTTTGGATATATACCCAGAAGTGGAATTATTGGCTATTAATGATAGTAATTCTATTTTAATTTTCAAGGAAACTCCAAACTGTTTTCCATGCTGGCTGCAGCATTTTACATTCCTACAAGCAATGTACAAGGGCTCCAGTTTCTTCACATCTTCAATGCTTTTTTTTTTTTTTAAATCAGAGACATCCTAGTAAGTGTGAAATTGTATCTCACGTTGGTTTTGATTTGCATTTTCCTAATGACTAATGCTGTTGAGCATCTTTTCATGTGCTTATTGGCTGTTAGTGTGTCTTTTTTGGAGACAGTCTATTAAATCCTTTTGCCCATTTAAAAAAATTGAAGTGTAGTTTATTTACAATTTTGTGTTAGTTTCTGGTGTACAGCAAAGTGATTCAGATAGTGTGTGTGTGTGTGTGTGTGTGTGTGTATAAACTTTTTCAGACTCTTTTCCATTATAGATCATTACGAGATATTGAATATAGTTCCCTGTGCTATACTGTAGGTCCTTGTTTATTTTATACATAGTAGTCTATATCTGTTAATCTCAAACTCCTAATTTATCCCTCCCTCCCTCCCCTTTCCCCTTTGGTAACCATAAGTTTTTGTCTATGTCTGTGAGTCTATTTCTGTTTTGTAAATAAGTTCATTTGTATCACTTTTTTAGATTCCACATAGAAGTGATATCATATATTTGTCTTTCTGTCTGACTTACTTCATTTAGTATGATAATCTCTAGGTCCATCCATGTAGTTGCAAATGGCACTATTTCATTCTTTTTTATGGCTGAGTAATAGTCCGTTGTGTGTGTGCATCACATCCTCTTTATCTAGTCATCTGTTGATGGACATTTAGGTTGCTTCCATGTCTTGGCTATTGTAAATAGGACTGCTGTGAACACCGTGGTGCATGTACCCTTTCAAACCATGGTTTTCTCCTGATACATGCCCAGGAGTGGGATCGCTGGATCATATGGTAACTCTATTTTTAGTTTAGTTTTTTTTTTTTTTTTTTGGCTGCATTGGGTCTTCATTGCTACATGCAGCCTTTCTCTAGTTGCAGTGTGTGGGCCTCTCATTGTGGTGGCTTCTCTTGTTGTGGAGCACGGACTCTAGGAGCGCGGGCTTCAGTAGTTGTGGCGTTTTGGCTCACGGGCTCTAGAGTGTAGGCTCAGTAGTTGTGGTGCACGGGCTTAGTTGCTCCACGGCATGTGGGATCTTCCTGGACCAGGGATTGAACCCGTGCCCCCTGCATTGGCAGGCGGATTCTTAACCACTGCGCCACCAGGGAAGTCCCTATTTTTCGTTTTTTAAAGAACCTCTTTACCGTTTTCCATAGTGGCTGTACCAATTTACATTCCCACCAACAGTGTAGGAGGGTTTCCTTTTTTCCACATCCTCTCCACCATTTATTTTTGGAGACTTTTAAAATTATTTATTTATTTATGGCTGTGTTGGGTCTTTGTTGCTGCGCGTGGGCTGCTCTTCATTGCGGTGCGTGGTCTTCTCGTTGCAGTGGCTTCTTTTGTTGCAGAGCACAGGCTCTAGGTGTGCGGGCTTCAGTAGTTCTGGCTCGCAGGTTCAGTAGTTGTGGCTTGTGGGCTCTAGAGCACAGGCTCAGTAGTTGTGGTGCACGGGCTTAGTTGCTCTGTGGCATGTGGCATCTTCCTGGACCAAGGCTCGAACCCGTGTCCCCTGCATCGGCAGGCGGATTCTTAACCATTGCGCCACCAGGGAAGTCCCTATTTGTAGACTTTTTGATGGTAGCCATTTTGACCATTGTCAGGTGATACCTCGTAGTTTTTTTTTTTTTTTTTGCGGTATGCGGGCCTCTCACTGTTGTGGCCTCTCCCGTTGCGGAGCACAGGCTCCGGACGCGCAGGCTCAGCGTCCATGGCTCACGGGCCTAGCCGCTCCGTGGCATGTGGGATCTTCCTGGACCGGGGCACGAACCTGTGTCCCCTGCATCGGCAGGCGGATTCTCAACCACTGCGCCACCAGGGAAGCCCGATACCTCGTATTTGTGATTTGCATTTCTCTAATAATCAGCAATGTTGAGCATCTTATGTGCTTGTTAGCCATCTGTATGTCTTCTTTGGAGAAATGTCCCTTTAGGTCTCCTGCCCATTTTGTGATTGGGTTGTTTGTTCCTTTGTCCATTTTTTAAATTGTGTTGTCTTTTTGAGTTATAGGAGTTCTTTGTATAATTAAATCTTATTGGACACTTGGTTTTAAAATATTTTCTCTTATAGATTGCCCTTTTCACTGTCTCAATAATGTACTTCAATCTGTAAAGTTTCAAATTTCAATGAAGTCTAATTTGTCTGTTTTTCTTTTGTGCTAGTGCTCTTGGTAGCATATCTTAAGAATCTATTGTCAAATCCAAGGTCATGAAGATTTATTTCTGTTTTCTTCTAAGAGTTGTATGGTTTTAGCTCTTATATTTAGGTTGTTGACTCATTTTGAGCCAATTCTGTATATGGTGGTGGGAGGTAAGGGTGCAACTTCTTTGCATGGAGAAATTCAGTTGTCCCAGCCCCATTTGCTGAGATGTCTTTGTGAATCCAGAGTGTAGTACAGGGCTTCTCATATAGTAGATGAGAAATAAAATATTGCCTGCCATATCAGTAAACAAAGGATGTTGTAGCTATCAGCAATTGCAGCCACCCCTGATAGTGAGCCCTGAGGAAACTCAGGAAGGAAACGAAGAATACCTGCCATCTAGCAGTCATCAGACTGCAGCCACCCCAAAGGGTGCAGCTTGAAGAAACTCAGGATGTGAAAACACAGGATACTGGCCCCAGACAGCTGAGGTGCACATCAAAAGAATGATTTTAGTGACCCCAGACTCTTGCATCTTCCCATACATAGAAAAGTGCTAAATTCCTTAACTTGAGATACCTAGTTTTCTTTTATTGACAGTAATCTTTTGTTCTGAATACCTGCCTTTGTTGCAAAACTCCTATATATCCTAGCTCCCCGCCTCACCTCCTTGGAGCGGTTTTCTCAGGATTACTTGAGATGCTGCCTCCTGGACTTGAAGTCCTAAGAATGTCCACCGAAGAAAACATAACTCAAAACTTTTAGGTTGTGCTTTTTTTTTTCAGTTGACATAATCAGTAAATGCTGCAGAAAGCATTATCTTCATATATGTGCTTTCTAAAAAAGCAAGTCTTATGGTATGTGAAAGGTTTTCATTTGAAATATGAAAATAGTTTGATGAATCAAGTGACAGTTTGAAATTTTGCATTTGGAACTCTTTAGATTAATAATGGGAAACTGTGTGTTACTTTCTAGATCAACTCTTTCTTAGTTTGGACAAGTTCTTGTGCTTGAAAGAACTGTCTGTGAATCTGGATGATAAACGAGATGTTTTTTTAGTCATTCCTGAAGAATGCTTAAATCTCCACCAAATGGAGAAATTATTGATCAAAATTTTAGCTGAATATGGTCCTTCCAAACTAGGTAAGTGTGGCACTTTGATTTACTTGTTTTTATATCACTTGGAAAACCTACTTGGCCAATAATTTAAGTTAAAGCTTCTGTGGATCTGAGGGTGTAGCCTGTATCCAAGGTAAATTGTCGGAATAGCACTTGTTGTCATTAAAAAATGACAGCTATTTGTAATGATTGAGCTGTTACTACATGGTAGGATTTGTTCTAAGCACTTTATAAATATTAACTCATTTAACCTTCATACCCATTCTACCAGGTAAATACTATTATATTCTCATTTTTACAGTTGGGGAAATGGAGTTATAGAGGTTAAGTACTGATAATTTGCTCAAGGTCACCCAGATAAGGAAATGGTAAATTTGCAATTAAACACAGGAATTCTGACTTTTAAGTCTGATCTCTTAACCAGTGGTATGTACTGCCTCTCCAAAAATAGTTTGTAGAGTTCTTTTATTTTGTTTTTGTTTAAGTTGCTCTTACGTTGCAACTTAGAGATCTGCCAGATAAGAGGGAAGGAAATCTGATGATTGGTAGTAATCAGAAGCCTTTCCCTGTTTCTCATCAGCCTTTATAAATATATTTCATCAACCATTCTCATGGTTGATGAACAACCTGTACAGCTATCTTTCTTTTTTTTTTTTTTTTTTTTTGCGGTACGCGGGCCTCTCACTGTTGTGGCCTCTCCCGTTGCGGAGCACAGGCTCCGGACGCGCAGGCTCAGCGGCCATGGCTCACGGGCCCAGCCACTCCGCGGCACGTGGGATCTTCCCCGACCGGGGCACGAACCCACGTCCCCTGCATCGGCAGGCGGACTCCCAACCACTGCGCCACCAGGGAAGCCCAGTACAGCTATCTTTCTTAAATATATCATTTAGCAAAATGACTTAGGTATCATCAATTCCTTAGTTTAGTAAAGACTAAACACTAAAGACTAAAAAAAGGTAAATCTCTACTGAACTGACATGCAGAGCTGCATGCAAAAAAATTTGTAGCTGAAGCTGGAAGTAGTAGTTATATTTCTCAGCAGTTTTTTCATCAAATTTAAGTTTTGCTTCAGAGTTGTCACTGCCTTTATATTTCTTTGCATAGTGTTTCTATAGTGTAAACATCATGTGCAAACTCAGAGACATTAGGATGTTAAAGCTGAAGGTTTTAGCTGAGTCAATGCCATTACTATATAGAGGAGAAAACTGATTCCCCAGAGAGGGTAACGACGGTTCACGTAGCTCATCAGTTAGTCACACAGACCCTGAACCTAAGCCCAATTCATTACATCATGATGCTTTATTTTAATTCACTATTGTTGAAACAAGTTAATAAATTATGACTAATTCTGATAGAAACTTTCAATCTCTGATGCCTTAAATATGATATTTTACAGTCAAATTAATTCAGAATTCTCCAAACCTTCGTGTTTTCCATCTGCAATGTAATTTCTTTTCGGATCTCGAGTCCCTCATGACTGTACTTGCTTCCTGCAAGAAACTTGAAGAAATTAAGCTTACTGGACCATTTTTTAAAGCCGCCCCATTTGGTAAGAGGTGTAATTGTAAAATTTTGGATTAAGATGCTTCTGTGGACAGTCATTTTTTAACAGCCAAAATTTAGAAATGCAATTGATGTCAAAGAACAAAACTATTGCAATAAATATCTGATCTTAAATGAATTTTCAAGTAAGGTATATTTGTTTCTAGATGTTTAAACATTTCTAGTTATGAGAATTGTTTCCTGAGCAACGATTTGTGTTATCTACTTGTCATACTAATTAATTCAATCTGAATTATTATATTAATTTCTATCACTTTTAAAATACTCTTTAAACACATTACTTTTTGGTATAAGAAATGTAGCTGAATAACTAAATTTTCTTTTCCCTTTTATAGTCATTGTTTTACCAAATTTTATTTCTCTGAAGATATTAAATCTTGAACACCAATATATTCCTGATAAGGAAACAGCTGAAAAATTTGGTATGTTTATAAAACAGTGCCTAAAGCTTGCTCTTTATTCTTTCCCCCATAAAATCCTCCTATTTTGCATTAGCTATAACAAATTATAACATGTATTAGCTGCCCTTGCTCATTAGGAGGGACAGTGCTGCTCAACTTTTACCCTCCAAATGCCTTGATCTCACTTGATGTCTTTCAAAGCAATGTTCTCAGAGTGACTCATTTCTTTGAATACAGATTTGTTTGTTACAGCACTATGCAATTTCTTATTTATTTATTTATTTGTCTGCGCTGGGTCTTAGTTATGGCATGCAGGATCTTCGTTGCCACGTGCGGGATCTTCATTGCGGCATGCTTGATCTTTTAGTTGCAGCATGCGGGATCTTTAGTTGAGGCACTGGGATCTATTTCTCTGACCAGGGATCGAACCTGGGCCCCCTGCATTGGGAGCACAGAGTCTTAGCCACTGGATCACCAGAGAAGTCCCAGCACCATGCAATTTCATTGCCAGGTATCCATTCCAGACAAGTTAAATACCTGTTGTTTCAAAGGTTTCTAGAATATAGGTGAAACTATCTTTTAAGGTTATGAAAACTCAGTATATGAAAACCTAGATTTAACAAAATGATAACTATAGAGATTACTTTTTCAACTTATTTTTTTATGATTACAAAAGCAGTGTATGCTCTGGAAAAAAGTTCTAACAGGTCTTAAAAGATAAACTGAAGCATATTAAAAATTAAGAATTTATTTGAACAAAAATGGGGACTTCGCTGGTGGCACAGTGCTTAAGAATCTGCCTGCCAATTCAGGGGACACAGGTTCGAGCACTGGTCTGGGAAGATCCCACATGCTGTGGAGCAACTAAGCCCATGCACCACAACTACTGAGCCTGTGCTCTAGAGACCACGAGCCACAACTACTGAAGTCCGCGCTACAAGAACCTGTGCTCTGCAACAAGCGAAGCCATGCTAAGGAGGGATCAAAGTGAAAAGTTATGAGAGTGGTGGGTTGTGAGGATTTAGTGCTAGGAGGAAGAGGCAGAACTCACTAAGGATGACACCAGGACAGAAAGGAAGGGGGCTGAAGGCATTGAGGAGCTAGGAGTATCCTGGAGGCCAGTAGAAGCTTCAGTCTAAAAGAGGAGATGGATGGGAATTCCCTGGTGGTCCAGTGGTTAGGACTCCACTCTTTCACTGCCGAAGGCCCGGGTTCAATCCCAGGTTGGGGAACTGCAAGCTGTGTGGTGCAGCCAAAAAAAAAAAAAAAGGGAAATGGAGATGTGATAGGCCTTTTGGACTTCAGTACAGGAAAGACTGGTTGGGGAAGGGTGGAGGAATGGTTGTCTAGAAGTAGCAATGAAGATCAAGGTGTAGGCTGACCCCTTTCTTGGAGAGAAAGAGGAATAGCCTCTATGCTACATGGGGACTCATATAATGTGCATGATTTTGAGACTTTCAATTACAATTGTTTGGGAACAGAGTACAGAGAATAGCTTTTTTATATCTTCTGATAGCCTACACTTTAGGTTCT
Source organism: Mesoplodon densirostris (assembly GCF_025265405.1). Taxonomy (NCBI): domain Eukaryota; kingdom Metazoa; phylum Chordata; class Mammalia; order Artiodactyla; family Ziphiidae; genus Mesoplodon; species Mesoplodon densirostris. Next base: position 57,236,013 of record NC_082663.1, read on the forward strand.
CTAAATAACCTGGAAGAATTGATCCTTCCTACTGGGGATGGGATTCATCAAGTGGCCAAACTGATCATCCAGCAATGTCAGCATCTTCAATGTCTCCGCATTCTCTCATTTTTCCAGACTTTGGATGATGACAGCGTGGTGGAAATTGGTGAGATACCCTCAGATAAACTCTTTCAGCTCACATGAAAGCCAGTGGTATTACTCAAGCTTTCTGCTGCAAAATGTCTACAAAAACATTCGTCCCTCTAAAAATGTTCAACCCACTTCCTCATTTTTGCTATCATATTGTTCCCTCTAATGTTCTGTGGATTTTGGTTCGTTCTGGTAAAAGATAGCCTCCCGCTTGAGACTACACAAGCCCTCAAGTCCACTCTTAACACCTAGTGTCTCAGACACCTGGCCACATACCCACCATGTACTCCTTTTTATAGTACTTTTTTAAAATAGAAAATTAATACACGTAAAAAGTACAAAATCGTTAAGTGTACAGCTCAATGAGTTTTCAAGTGAACATACTTAAATCTTGTTACTCATACTTGTGTAACAATTACTCATTAGGTTACAATATAGAATATTACATTCCAGAAGCCGCCTTTGTGTCCCTTCTGACACTGCATTCCCCTCCTTCCCAAAGGTGAACACCATACTGCTTTCTTTCACCATAGATTAGTTGTACCTGTTTTAAAAATATATGTCACGGAATCCTCCACAGTATGTACTCTTGTGCCTGCCTCTTCGGGCTCAACATACTTGTGATACTGATTCATACTGATGCGTGTGACTATAGAGTTCACTGATTTTCATTTGCTGTATATTGTCCCATGTATGACTATACATACACCAATTTATTTATCCATTCAACTGGATATGAGTTGGCTACTATGAATAATGCTGCTATGAACATTTTGTACATGACTGTTGATGCATATATGGAGGTATTTCTAGGGAGGACTTTCAGTCATTTGGTAAATATTCTGTTTTCCATAGTTGTACCAACTTACATTCCTACCAGCAGTTGTTTCACATTCTGGCTACTGCTTGGTATTGTCAGACCTTTAAACTTTAGCCATTCTGATGAATCTGTTGTGATATCTCATTGTGGGTTTTCTATTGGTATACGTTTGTGTTATCATTGGTTCAGTTTGGGCAAGTTACATTTTTCTAAGGACTTAAAAACTTTTCTAAAATTGCTCATATTATTTATAATTTTAAAAATATCTGTATGACCTGTGGTGATAGTCCCCTTTTCATTCCTGATATAGTCAATACTTTTTTTTTTTACCTGATTGGTTTTTCAATTTTATTAAATTTTTTTTTCTCTACACGTTTTTCATTTATTCTGCTTTTACCTCTATTATCCCCTGCTACTTCCTTTGGATATAATTTGCTTTTTTTGTCCTACTTTCTCTTTTTTTTGATATCCTAATTTTCTGAGATGGATAGTTAGAGCACTAACCTTGGCTTTAGCTCCCTCTCACAAGTTTTAGTGTCATATTTTCATTCTCATTCAGTTCAAAATATTTTCTGATTTCAGTTGTCTTTTTTTTTGCCACACCAGTTATTTAGAGATGTATCCCTTTTACTTTTAATCTTTCTATGTCCTTATATTTAAAGTGTGTCTCTTGTAAAAATATACAGTTTGGTTTTTTTAAATGTAATTTATTAATCTTTAATACTCCAATTAGAAGTAAATCTATCTAATGTACTTATTGTTAAATTTATATATCTTTATTAAAATTGGGCATTTTCTATTTTAAGTGATGGTGGTAGAAGAGGTTGGTTCAAATAACCTAGGCTACCAGTATTGAAAATAGAAGTCCTTATGATTCTGTTTTCATAAATATTTTGCTTTTATATTTATAGCCAAGGTAGCAATCAATGGAGGTTTCCAGAAACTCAAGAATCTTAATCTTTCAGTCAACCACAAGATTACAGAGGAAGGATACAGAAACTTCTTTCAAACACTGGACAACATGCCCAACTTGCAAGAGTTAACAATTTCCAGGCATTTCAAAGAATGTATCAAAGCTCAGGCCACAACAGTCAAGTCTTTGAGTCAATGTGTGTTACGACTGCCAAGACTCACTAGACTTAACATGTTAAGTTGGCTCCTGGATGCAGAAGACATCACACTGCTTACTGCCATGATAGAAAGGCATCCTCTATCTAAACACTTCACCCTTCACTGGAAATGGGTACTGCCATTCTCGCCAATCATTCAGAAATAGAAGATTTAGCTAAAAACTGCTAAATCAAGAAAATTTTTGTCAACAATTAAAAAAACCTAATTCAAAAACTTGTTATTAAATGCTGCATACAAAATAAAATGCATAAGGCATGTAATAAAAGAACCAAACACCTGCTTACCCATTACTGAGCTTAAGAAACAGATTATTACCAGTAACTTTGAAGTTCCTAAATGACCCTCCCCAACCAAAGATCAGACCTTTAATCAAGTTTACGCATCTAACTCTTCATTACCCAGGGTCAGCAACACGCTTTCAGGCTAACTATGGTAAACAGTAACAAACAAAGCCACAGAGAAGGGGGTAGGGAGAGGTGTACCAATCTACCTTAAAGCCACAATATGAAAGGAGTATTCAAGTTATTAGAAAATGGCTAACTTAAGGACTGAATCACTTTCACACATAGGTGAAACGAGGTATTCCTTAATCCTTGTAGGGTCTGTTTTGTACATTTTATTAACTTTGGTATAGCAGGGTTTACTTACACCTTCCCCTTACCAACTGTGTTGGATATGAAGAAATAGGATTTAGGGAAAATGCTTGCATTCTAGAGGCTTTTGATTCAATGCTTATTGTAGAAGCAAAAAAGTATAGAATAGAATTTAGCATTATTGGAAATTAGCTAAATCTGTTTTCAAGAATCTTGAGTATCAGTGTTTTTTTTAGATAACCACATGTTTAAGAGTCCAACACATGCATTTATAATGGCCTTAAAATTTTCTTATGAATCTACTTTGCTCAGGGAGAACATATTTTGTCAGTGACTTCATAATGTTCAAGGTATTACATTTGATGTGAATGTCTACATCTGTGCCTGTGTCCAAAATTTCATTCCTACCAGTTAATCAACAGAGTTTTCTGAATGGTTAGAAGGCCAATCCAAATTCATAATGCTAGTATAAGTTGGAAAACAACCATTCTTTTACCTTAATTTTTATTTTTACCATGAAACACAGGGACGGTATATATGGTATGATTCCATTTGTTTAAAAACTATACTCTCATGTTTCTAGATGCATTAAGAATTTCTGGAATACACAAGAAAATGTTAATAGTGGTAACTATTTTAAGTGGGTAGAAAGGGGACAGGAAGGCATTCTTTTACTTTCGTCCTTTTTGTACTGCTGTTTTACAAGTAGCTGTTTTTATTTTTATATTTAAAATAAAGCATAAAACTAGTTTAGCATTACGACATTAATAGTTGCTCTGGAGGGTGAGATTACTAGAGGTGAGATGGATTATCTTCTTGTCTGATTTTATATCTAACGCTTTTCTAATAGAAAGGTTTTAAGTTTTGTATCAGAGTCCAATCAGGAGATAGAAACCACACAGTAATTTGGGGAAAGTTTACTATAAAGAGTTATTCACTGTAACAGGAAACTGGAGTAATGAGGATTGATTATGAAATTGAGAACTCTAAGCAGGTATAGGTAGTAGCTTATGGCTCTTCATGCTAGGCTGAGAGAGAGCACCCAAAGAAAGTACCCCAGGGCTGAGATCTAGACTTCGACAGAGAAGGCACAGCCATGGACAACAGAGAGCTTGGCTTAATTAAAGAGGTGCAGCCCCAGAAGGTATAAGCTTGGAGCACTTTGCTTAGAAAGTGTTTTGGGGGTGCCAGGGAAAGCCATCCACGTGGGGCTGCTGAGTGCTGCTGGCCACTGGGCACTGCTGAAGGCAGGCACCGCACAAGGCTGCAGAAACCACGTGCTGCAGAAACCATGTGCTGCAGAAACCATGTGCTGCAGGTGTCTGCTAGAGAGGCACAAAGGACCCAAGAAAAGTAGTCCCTTGCCCCTCCTGTGTCTCACCAGCACCCTCTACTGACAAAGCTTTACACTGTACCTGCTGACAAGGGAGGGGTAGTTACAGGGTCCAGATTCATTACTGCAGAGTAGGCAGTGAAGGCTGGATTTGGATATGAAAGCAATAACGTCGTAAGTGGTACAAGTATTACTTATTACATTTCATAGTTCAAACCTCAAGGAAAAAGAATCTAGTTAAATTTAAGATTGACAGAGCATATATGTACATGCGTGTTCATACCTTCATAGAAAACTTCTTAAATAAGAAACTGTAAATGATGATAGATTCCAGGGAGGGGAGCAGGATAGCTAGTGGACACGGTAGGGAGGTTTACTTTATCCTGCATATAATCATCTGAATTCTGTACCGTATACATGTACTATTAAAAATACTTTAAACTATAACAGGACTCCATGCAAATTATTTGTCCAGAGCTTCTGCCAAGGGCTTCTAGTATAAAGCAGGGGGCAGTGGGAATTCCCTGGTGGTCCAGAGGTTAGGACTCTGCACTTTCACTGCTGAGGGCCTGGGTTCAATCCCTGGTCTGGGAACTAAGATCCCATAAGCCATGTGGCATGCCCCCCAACCCCGCAAAAAAGCAGGGAGCAGCAAAGTATGACCACAGCCTATACACTAAGAGTGTTTTTTTTTACATTTTTAGAGGCCCACAAAGCTAAACTAATTTACCCTGGCCCTTTATAGAGAATGGATTATTTCTGGATCATAAGATCACTATGCCCTTTATTCCAGTATACATCAATTTCCACAGGACTCCTAGGTCATCCCTCATCGCCCTGACACTCATCCTTATGTTTCAAAACTTCTCCCTTTCTGATCACATATCCCAACCTTCTCCAACTCCCTAAATCCTTCCCCTGTGCTCACATGAGTAACATCTCCCATATCCTTTACCTCTTTTCTAAACATTCTCTTCACCTTCTTGTTCTAATCCCTTATTTTTTAAACCCTTTTTTCACCATGACCCACAGTAAATCTTACATTAAAAAATTTACACACATACACATATATACAACCAACACAAGATTCACAAAAAATTCTAAAGTTATGTCAAATATAATTTTACTAATACCCAAATATAACAAAAATTCAGAAATACAAAGATTCTTGAAAGAGTTGTTTGCATGTGCTGTCTTCATCTGTTCTTTTCCATTCTCTACCACCTCCTCCATTGCACCAAAACAGCCCTTATGAGGGTCACTGCTAAATTCAACAAATACTTCTTAGTCCTCATCCTGTGTGACTTGCTAGTAGCATCTGACCTATTGGTAGCTCTGATATGGCCCATCACTCCTCAAAACACTTTCTCCACTTGGCTTCCAGGGCATCACTCTGGGTTTCCTCCTAATTAATTTGAGAGCTCCATCTCAGTCTCTTTTACTGCTTCTCGCATCAGATCTCTAAACATTGGGAGTACCCCAGAGTTCTCCTCTAACATCTCTATTTATATCCACTTCCTCAGCTATCTCATCCTGATGAACGGCTTTAAATTCTAGGTCTATGCTAACTTCTAAAATTTCATCTTTATCCCAGGTCTCTCCTTTGAACACTTTACTCATATCCAACTCCTCAGACTACACAGTCCAAACCCAACTCCTTCTCCTTCCTTTCTACAAAAGTACTCTTTATGCAGACCTCTCCATCTCATTACTTTATATAAACTTATTTATTTTTGGCTGTGTTGGGTCTTCATTGCAGTGTGTGGGCTTCTCATTGTGGTGGCTTCTGTTGTTGCGGAGCACAGGCTCGGTAGTTGTGGCTCACGGGCTTAGTGGCTCCACGGCATGTGGGATCTTCCTGGACCAGGGCTCGAACCCGTGTCCCCTGCATTGGCAGGTGGATTCTTAACCACTGCACCACCAGGGAAGTCCCCATCTCATTACTTTATTCTCCCACTTGCTCAGGCCAAAAACCTTGGGGGTCATTCTTGACTCCTTTCTTTCATACTCCACATGGAATCTACTTGCAAATCCTGAGCTCCACTTGGAAAATACACTCAGATCTAAGCCCTACTCGGCCTGCTCTCTCTCCCTTGAAACTTATGGTTTATTTTCAACAAAGCAGTCAGAAGCCTCTTTTTTGTTTAAATTATTATTTTGGGGGGCCACGCTGCTCGGCATGTGGGATCTTAGTTCCCCGACTAGGGATCAAACCCGTGCTCCCTGCAGTGGAAGCCCAGAGTCCTAACCACTGGACCCCCAGGGAATTCCCCCCAGAAGCCTCTTTTTATGCATCCGATCATGCAACACCTTTGGTTCAAAACCTTCCAATGGATTCCCAAGAAACGCTGAAGACCTTGCAATGGCCTACATATGACCTTAATCTCTCCTCCTTGCTCACTTCCACTCCAGCCAAGCTGGTTTCTTTGCTGTTCCCTGAACATGCTAAACACACTCTAGTCTCAGGATCTTTGCACCTGCCATTTTCTTTGCTTGGGAGGTTCTTAAGTGAATGGCTCTCATTTTCTGCAGATCTCTGCTCAAATGTCACCTCAATTAGAGTTCCCTGTTCTTTTTTTAAAAAGCATCCCTGCTTCCAGTCCCACTCTGCCAGCTCCCTTTCCTGTTTCCCTTTTCTCTGTGACATGAATCATTACGTGCCACCTTATAAATTTCACTTGTTTGCTAGCTAGTTCCCACCACTCTAAGCAGGAACTTTCATCTGTTTTGTTCCCAAGCACCTAGAACAGTGCCTGACACAAAGTTGAATAAATATTTGCTGAAATGAATGACTTTCCTGAACCTACAACTACTCTCCAACTGTATTAGGTACAATATTAAGGGAGGTAACATCCAAAAATCTTAGAAAGCAAATAAGCTACCTTCATAGCTAAATTTAACCTGGCATATTTTAGGCAATTAATATAAAATATTAGCTAATTGTCATGAAAAATGATAAAATTCTACTTACCCTGTACAAAAAAGCTTAAGCCATAGAACATTCCATTCTGCGAAGCTTACTTACCAAGCACTTGAATATTCACTTATTTATTCAAAAAAGACTGGACAGCTACTAATATGCTAGGCACATGAAGTTTACCCAAGCAAAACCTCTGAAAGAAATGTAACTTACATATTAGCATCTTCTCCCACAGCTAAATGGACTAGGGAGAATCTCAGGCATATGAACACCAATCCTTTAGACTAAACTAAAACAGTACTATGTTCTACTTCTCCAGAGAATCTCAACTGAGAGACACATATAGTTAAATGGATGGTAGATGGAACCGCAAGGTAATGATGAAGAGAGAATGGCCTGGGCAATCATGTTAGGCAGTGCGCATGAGGAGGGTGTGGAGGAGGCTAGAAGAGAGGCAGACAGATAAGAAAAGGTGGAGGAGGAGAATGACAATATGACATCCAAGCAACAGAACACAGCCTTGGTTCCTGACTGGCCAGGTCCAGTCCTCTGACATTCACCTTCAGCTAGGCTTTGTTCCCTAACCTTGGATCATCAGCAACATTGTTTTACAATTGGTTGTATCTTTACAATACTACCCTTTACCCAAATAAGCCTGAGTAGTTTTCTCTACATCTTAGAAAGACTCCAACCTACCATATATATTCCAAAGAAAAATATTCAGATAGTCAAGGTTTAAAAAAAAAAAAAGTTATTTATTTTTAAAGGCATTGATAAAAATCTTAACATACTTACTAAGAAAGTTACAATATACAAATGGGTTCAGCTGTGATTTTGACAGATTGACTTTCTGCACTGTGTGTGACCTTGAATTTCTTTTAATCACTCATATTTCCATTGTTCAGTTATTCAAACTGATTACTCCCTCAAAATAGCTAACTGGTTATTTAAGCATGAGTCACATGCAACAAGGGGAAATGAAGATGACATGCACCCATCCAAGTGTTCATGAAGAAAAGGATGAAACTTCTGTTCACATCGACCAGGGCACATCAATATACCATCCTCCTTGGGAGAGAGCTGCACCTGAATCTGAAAGATAAAAAGTCTACATACAATTATGAAATTTAAAAATCTATTTTCTTATAAAATCATAAAGAAGAAAACATAAAGCAACACACGCATCATGGTAAATAAAATTAGAATAAAAATATGCTAGTGTAAAAAACAATACTAATTTCAATCTTTATGGGATAGTTAGATATTTAGACAAATTAATTGTGAAATTCATTTGAAGGAATAAATGGGCAAGAGTATTTTTTAAAAAAATTCTTAAGGAGCACTGGTATTTGATCTAACAGAATTTAAAACATATTAAAAACAATGATCAAAACTATGTGTTAAAAAATAGTAATTAGAACAATACAAACATTCTATAACTACAATAAAACTAGAAATTAAACCTAACTGAAATTTAAATTAACCTAAAAATTAATTAACTGAAATTAATTGAAATTAACCTGAAATTAAAACATTTCTAGAGTTAAAAACAAAATTTTGAAATTTGGAATATCTAGAAAATAAGAATTCTACAGAATACAACTAAATTGTCAGAGAAAAATTTATGGTCCTGAAATATCCATTTTAATAAACAACAGATAGGAAGAAAAAATTTTTAAAACTTCTAAGGAAAGCAGAAAGTGGAAATTAATCCCGAGTATATCATCTGGGTCCAATGAACCCAATTTTAATTTTTGAGTTTTTTTTTTTTTTTGGATCTTAGTTCCCCAAGCAGGGATTGAACCTGGGCCACAGAAGTGAAAGCACCAAGTCCTAACCACTGAACCGCCAGGGAATTCCCAATTTCTGAGTTTCTTATTTGATCAGTTCTAACTATTTGTCCTTACATTCATGACTCACTTTTAGAGGTCTGCCAAAGAACAAAGAGAAAATTTATTTATTTAAAAAAATAAACAAAACTCCTATCTTGCAAGTATGCTGTAACTCTACTGGACTCTTTTATAAATCTACAATATAGAATCTTAGTGATTTTACTATCCCTTATCTTGAAACATTTTGTTATTCTTCATCCCAGGATATATTTTATTTTAACTCATTGTGGTAGCCAGTCTTCAGGATGGTCCCCAATGATCCCTGCCCTTGTCTAATCCCCTCCAGTTGGCTGTGGGCTGCACTTACGTCAAAAGGATAGAAAAAGGTGGAAGTGATGGTGTGTGATTCAGAGACTAAGTTGTAAATAAAAGTATGTGTGCTGTTGCTCATTCTGTACTGGATCACCCACTCTGGAGAAGCCAACTATCAGTTCGTGAGGACTCTCAGGCTGCCTATGGAGAACCCCAGGTAGCAAGAGAGCCTCTTAACAACCATCTGGGTGAGCTTGAAGTAGATCCTCCAGCCCCAGTAGAACTCTGAGATGACTATTGCCTTGAGGCTGACAACCTGATTTGCAGCCTTAGGAGAACCACCCACCTCAGCTGCCCCGCATTCCTGACCCACAGAAACTAAAGATAAATAAATAAATATTTGCTGTTTTAAGGTGCTAAATTTTAGGGTAATTTGTTACGTAGCAATACGTAGCATTCACCAGCGACCTCTAGCTATGCATAAGAAAAAAAAAGACTAAAATAAGGACATGAAAGGATGGAATCACCTAAAATGATGATGAAATAAATCATTAGCAGTGAAATAAAGCATCACTATTACACCATCCTTCAGTTTTCTTATTCTGTTGTCCAAAGTACTGGATTATCTTTCAAGAAGTTTTAATGGAAGTATGGAGATACAATCCTTGTAGTCTCTCTCTTTTTTTTTAAAGCTTTCCCTGAACACAGTTGAGAATTCAGACTTTTTCATTTTCTGTCCATAATAGCAGAGAGAACAAAATCGACAGAGAAAGTCATTTCAAAATTATTAAAGCAATTAGAAGATGAATGTAAAGCGATAGAGAGTTACATCTAGGCCAGCGGCTGGAAAACTATGGCCTTACATATTTACTATCTAACCCTTTAAGAAAAAAAATTTTGGTCTTTATTCTGGACTAATAATGGTGAAATTGTTCATATAAGTAAAGTCTCAGATGATGAGTCTTCAGATGACATATTCTACTTAGGTGAATTTTCCCAAACTCAAGAAATGATATCCTTCTTTTTTTTTAAACTTTTAATTTTATATTGGAGTATAGTTGATTAATAATGTTGTGATAGTTTCAGGTGTACAGCAAAGTGACTCAGTTATACATATACATGTATCTATTCTTTTTCAAATTCTTTTCCCATCTAGGTTGTTACATAATACTGAGCAGAGTTCCCTATGCTATACAGTAAATCCTTGTTGGTTATCTATTTTAAATATAGCAGTGTGTACACGTCAATCCCAAGCTCCCTAACTATCTGTTTCCTCCCCCGCCCCGCCACCGGTAACCGTAAGTTCGTTCTCTAAGTCTGTGAGTCTGTTTCTGTTTTGTAAATTAAGGAACTGATATATTTCTCATGGCAAAAAAGAAAATATGGTATAATTTAGTTAGTCCTTCAACAGGAAGGACTTCATTATATAATATTTTATGATTAAAAACCTGAACCATCCCATTTTGCTAAAAGGACATGTGACAATATTCTTTCATCTTTCATAATGCTTGTACACTAAAATTTACTTACAGTTTGTGGACGGATATGGAAGACAGATGTGTATACAAAGTAATTGGAAGGTAATAAATATGTAGAAATGAAAAACAATAAGATCATTCTAACTGGTATCTATAAAAAAATGAAATGTTTTGCTATTAGGCAACACAGAGGATAGCTATCATCTGTCTTTTTCCAACAAATCGAAGCTTTCAAAAGTACTGTTTTGACGAACCAAGTGCATGAAGAATCAAGGTAATGATAAGCTAGAACATAGCAGAGGTGCATTTAAAATTTAGAGTCTGTCTAAACGCCTAAATGTCTAAATGTCTAAAAATGTAGAGACTGTCATACAGAATGAAGTAAGTCAGAAAGAGAAAAACAAATATCGTATATTAACGCATATATGTGGAACCTAGAAAAATGGTACAGATGAACCAGTTTGCAGGGCAGAAATAGAGACACAGATGTAGAGAACAAACGTATGGACACCACGGGGGGTGGGTGTGGGGGTGTGATGAATTGGGCGATTGGGACATGTATATACTGATGTGTATAAAATGGATGACTAATAAGAACCTGCTGTATAAAAAATAAAATTCAAAAATTCAAAAAAAAAATTTATTAGTCAGTATTTATAAGATAAATATATTTCAGGTTCATGCATAACAGCCAATGAACAGTTAATTGCATTCAAAGAATATTATCTAATTTGGAGATATATATAAACATTCAACACTAGGAAAATACATAATAAAAATTGGGGTTTCTTTATTCCCGTCTTACTCCTAGGTTCTTCATGACATTTTTTTTTTTCTTAGAGACCTACTAGAGAATGGACTTGAGGATATGGGGAGGGGAAGGGTAAGCTGTGACAAAGTGAGAGAGTGGCATGGACATATATACACTACCAAACGTAAAACAGATAGCTAGTGGGAAGCAGCCGCATAGCACAGGGAGATCAGCTAGGTGGTTTGTGACCACCTAGAGGGGTGGGATAGGGAGGGTGGGAGGGAGGGAGACGCAAGAGGGAAGAGATATGGGAACATATGTATATGTATAACTGATTCACTTTGTTATAAAGCAGAAACTAACACACCACTGTAAAGCAATTATTCTCCAATAAAGATGTTAAAAAAAATTGGCGTTTGCTGTATTTAAATTCTCATTGAAATTGCTAACAAAGTTGTTTTCACTATCTCTTTATTCTGTAAACTGTAAAATGACTTGAAATTACATGAGTCAATTCTCATTATTCATGGCAGTTATGTTTTTAAAAGTCACTACAAACAATGAATTTGTGAATACGGAGCCATTACTCCTAGGAGAAACACAGGGCTAGGTTCCTGCAAGCCTCTGGTCACATTACCAGCTCATCAGTACATAACCTTACGCGTGTTTCTGTTGAAAGACACACTATTTCATATATATTGTTGATTCAACAACACTGAACTCATGGCCAACAGTACTACAACTCATGCCTGAACACATCTAACACATGTATTCTCCCTGTAAGGCACATCACAGCCTTCTTGCACTTGGGAACATTAGATATCACTACAGTACAATACTTGGGGGCTATTTTAAAGAGTGAAGTCAAAAGGCGCAAAAGACAGAAAAATGTAAAAAATGTAGAACTAAATAGATTGTGAAAATGACCTTTGTTTACAGTATGAAAGCTGAAACAAGAAAACAGAGCACCACGTTTTCAGCTTTATCTCAGCTGAAAATGTCTGTCAGGTGACTCAAATTTCTCACCCTCTGCACGTGTCCATGAATGATGGTGAAAGCTCCATAAATAATGACTTCGGGATTACAGATAAATTTTAGCAAGCTAGCAAATTTGCAAATATAGAATCTATGAATAATGAGGATCATCTGCAGATAAAATTTTATAAGCAAAAGTTGAAAAGAGAAAGGAAGCACAAATATCTAAAATGATAATGGAAAAATTACCATATAGATATAGGAAAAAAATTAAACAGTAGAAGCATTAGAAGAAAAGCCTGAAAAGGCGGGATGATTCTGACTATACGAAAATTAAACACTATGACTACACAGAAAGCAAATATTTCTGTCAAAATGACAACCACTACAACCATAAGCAAGGTCAAAAGAAATGACAAGCTAGGAGAAAAGTATTTGTAATTCAGAGCACAAAGAATTCTTGCATATCAAAAAGGAAAAACACACATCCCAGTTGAAAAGTAGGCAAAGGTGATGTTTTTAAAGTTTTCAGAAAAGAAAAGATACACAGTTCTCTTAAACACAAGAAAAGGTGTTGAACTTCACAATAATAAGATAAATAAATTATAAATACAATGAGACAATCATTTCCAACTATTAGACTGACAAAGATCCAAAGGTCTGATAACTTATTGGCTAGACTGTGGGAAACAGAGACTCTCATTCAATGTCGGTGGAAATGGAAATTAATACAATCTCTACTGAGAGCAATTTGGCAAAAATCTTTTAAAATTATAAATGTGTATCTTCTTCAATCCAGGAGTTCTAATTCTAGAATCTAATTCTTGATTCTAATTCAATCTATTTAGATAATCTTAAGGATGTATTCAGACATCTACAAAAAGAATTATGTAAAAGAACACTGACTATAGTATTAAATAGCAAACAACTGGAAGCAACCTATACTTCCATCTGTAAGAGCTCAATCAAATAAGTATGGTACACATCTGTATATAAGAATATCTTGCAGGGCTTCCCTGGCGCAGTGGTTGAGAGTCCGCCTGCCGATGCAGGGGACATGGGTTCGTGCCCTGGTCTGGGAGGATCCCACATGCCACGGAGCAGCTGGGCCTGTGGGCCATGGCCGCTGAGCCTGCGCGCCCGGAGCCTGTGCTCCACAACGGGAAAGGCCACAACAGTGAGAGGCCCACATACCGCAAAAAAAAAAAAAAAAAAAAAAAAAAAAGAATATCTTGCATATGTTTAAAACAAGACAGTTTTACATACTGATATGAAGTGTTCTCCAAGAAATACTGAGGAAAGAGTACTTACCTATTATAAAACACTATACGAATTACCTATAAAAATGGAAAAATAAAAAAGTTTAAAGCAGTTAGATGATAGATATAGCTTACCACGTGTACCTTCATTACATATTATTTATTTTTTATCATCAGTAAATGTACACAGCACAAAAATACAAAAGGGTATACTGTGAAGTTCATAATTCAAAAAGATACATGTACCCCTATGCTCACAGCAGCACCATTCACAATAGCCAAAACATGGAAACAACCTAAATGTCCATCGACAGATGAATGGATAAAGATGATGTGGTACACATATGCAATGGAATATTACTCAGCCATTAAAAAGAATGAAATCATGCCATTTGCAACAACACGTAAGGACCTAGAGAGTATCATACTGAGTGAAGTAAGTCAGACAGAGAAAGACAAATACCATATGATATCACTTATATGTGGAATCTAAAATACAGTAAGCCCCCTGCATAATGAATGAGTTCTGTTCCAAGAGCGCGTTCGTAAGTCCAATTTGTTTGTAAGTCCAACAAAGTTAGCCTAGGTACCCAACTAACACAATCGGCTATATAGTACTGTACTGTAATAGGTTTATAATACTTTTCACACAAATTATACATAAAAAACAATCAAGAACAAAAAATAAAACAAAAAAAATATTTTTATGTATGTATGTATGTATGCATGGCTGTGTTGGGTCTTCGTTGCTGCATGCGGGCTTTCTCTAGTTGCAGTGAGCGGGGGCTACTCTTCATTGTGGTGTGCGGGCTTCTCATTGCGATGGCTTCTCTTGTTGCAGAGCACAGGCTCTAGGCACACGGGCTTCAGTAGTTGTGGCACGTGGGCTCAACAGTTGTGGTGTGCAGGCTTAGCAGTTGTGGCTCGCGGGCTCTAGAGCATAGGCTCAGTAGTTGTGGCGCATGGGCTTAGTTGCTCCGCGGCATGTGAGATCTTCCTGGACCAGGGCTCGAACCCGTGTCCCCTACATTGGCAGGCAGATGCTTAACCACTGCACCACCAGGGAAGTCCCCCAAAATAAAACATTTTTAATCTTACAGTATAGTACCTTGAAAAGCACAGTAGTACAGTACAGCAGCTGGCATAGAGGGGCACATTCACATCTTTGAAAGTTTGCAACTTGAAGGTTCGTATGTAGGGGGCTTACTGTATGACACAAATGAACCTATCTATGAAACAGAAACAGAATCACGGACATAGAAACAGACTGGTGGTTGCCAAGGGGGAGGGGATTGGGGGAGGGGTGGAGTGGGAGGTTGGGGTTAGCAGATGTAAGCTTTTATATATAGAATAGATAGACAACAAGGTCCTACTGTATAGCACAGGGAACTATATTCAATATCCTGTGATAGACTATAATGGAAAAGAATTTAAAAAAAAGACTGTATATATAACTGAATCACTTTGCTGTACAACAGAAATTAACACCACATTGTAAATCAACTATACTTCAATAAAAAAATATTAAGAAAAAAATTTAAAGGAGTAAGATGATATATCAATATCTTACCAAGTTTAACTTAATTACATATTTATTTTTTTACTGTCAGTAAATGTACACAGCACAAAAGTAGAAAAAATACAAAAAGGTATACTGTGAAGTTTCCCTCACATCCCTATGTCTTCTAGTCCCTCTTCAGTAGTAACTAGACTATTGCCATGAGATGATAATCAATGCACATACATGCATATATGTAAATGTATATTTACACAAATGGCAGGAAGCATAATACACACAGTTCTGCATCTTCCTTTTTTCATTTAAATATATTTTCCTATCAGATTGCTATACATAACAAACAACAATGTAGTTTAAGAAAAACACACACACAAAAAGAATTAAAAGAATAAACTGAATAATGTTCAAAAACGGATTCAGGGCTTCCCGGTGGCGCAGTGGTTGAGAGTATACCTGCCGATGCAGGGGATGTGGGTTCGTGCCCTGGTCCGGGAAGATCCCACATGCCGCGGAGCGGCTGGGCCCATGAGCCATGGCTGCTGAGCCTGCACATCCAGAGCCTGTGCCCCGCAACGGGAGAGGCCACAACAGTGAGAGGCCCGCGTACCGCAAAACAAATAAACAAACAAACAAACAAAAAACTGATTCAAAGTATTTTAGAACTTTTATTTTATAACATGAATAACAATGGAGAAAGAAATAATTTAAATAAACTATAACAAGTCGATATTCTAATTACGATAAGTGTAAAGGATGAGGGCTTTAGTAACTATTTATTCTTTTGGGGAAGCAATATGACAACACATGATGATCTACAGCACTAATTAGATTATGAGGCCCAATACATGAAACTAATCAACAATTCACAAAAATAATTCTACGGAACTACAGTTAAACAAAAAAAGCCCAAAATAGACCTACTACTGTCATAGAGAAGTATATATATATATACACACACACATACACATACATCCCAATAACCCCGAATTTGACATATGAACCTTATGTACTTGAGAGATAGAGTGTAATATCATTGTTTAGCACATTTTGTTTTAACCATCACAACAGATTAATCTTTCAGAAATCATCCAACTGAAAATTAATTGTTCCAAAATGAAAAGGTGATGCAATGAATTGTGCCATCCAACCAAGTATTCAAAAAAATGATAAAACGTTTGTTTAAAAATAGGAGGAATAGCTGGTAGTGTACTTGTTTTCCTGTGATAGGTTATAAAACTGGGCACAATTTATGATGCAACTGTTTCCAGGCATTGGGCAACAGAGAGCACAGGGTGAGATTCTTGAGAAAGGGAAACAGGTGAGCTTTGCATTCACCCCCTTTGGCTGGACACAATTTCCAAACTGCATCATGAAAGGTGGAGCCTGAGTAGAGAGTACTGTTCTTCCTGAGTGGGTGGAAGAAACAGGGATTGGAGTCTAGGCTCTGGAATAAGGCAGATGGAATTTGAGGAGGTAAGGTCTAGAGAGGAGGGACTTAAAGGAGCCCCAGAAATCTGTGTAGGATTCCCAGTTAGGTCCTTGCCCAAATCCTAAATTATGCACGTGTAGGACAAGACACCACAGAGCCTGGCAGAAGCAGTTGCTGGGGGGCTAAGAGCTGGAGAGAGTTCTGAAGTCATACAGAGTTCTACCACTTACTATGTGGTCCAAAGCAAGTCATTTGGGAATAATAGTAACTAACTTGAGAGTGCTATTAAGATTCAATGAGGGACTTCCCTGGTGGCGCAGTGGTTAACAATCCGCCTGTCAATTCAGGGGACATGGGTTCGATCCCTGACCCGGGAAGATCCCACATGCCACGGGGCGACTGAGTCCATGTGTCACAACTACTGAAGCCTGCACACCTCGAGCCCGTGCTCTGCAACAAGAGAAGCCACTGCAATGAGAAGCCCGCGCACTGCAATGAAGAGTGGCCCCTGCTCTCTGCAACTAGAGAAAGTCCGTGAGCAGCAACAAAGACCCAACACAGCCATAAATAAATAAATAAATTTATTTTTTTAAAAAAAGATTCAATGAAATAACAATGCCTAGCAACACACAGTAATCATTCAAAAAATATAGCTATTATTACTTGTAAAGGGAAGACAAATATGATGTGACAGTTTCTAGTTTCCTTTACAATAAAAACCCAACTAACACAGAGCTAAGAGTCTACTGAAACCAAGTTCTATAAAGTAAGATTTTTTAAAATAAATTTTATTTAAATTTTTATTACAAATTTTGCAGTAAAAGTAAAATGAACAATATCCTAGAAGTCAAAATTCTACCTACAGGTAATGGCAAGAGTAGGGAAACTACAGGGTCCAGATTTTACCAAACAACGTACAACGTTCCAGATCAGCAGCTTAGCTGGAAAAAACATGAAGTTTGTATGCAAACAAATTTCAAATTAAATTCCTGCTCCCCTAACAACTGAGTGGTATCAAACAAGGTAGCTATGCTATCTTTTATATATATATATATATGTAAGATTTTATTTACTCCTAACCAGAAGTATTTATCTAAACACAAAGACTCATTAATATTCAGGTACACTGCTTCACATCTTTCTTCTGCCTAGAAACCAAGTTTTATTTAAAGTGGAATGCAGCTCAACTCTAAATTATATGCCATTTTAAAATATAAAAGGTCAATTTATGTGTCACAATAACTAGTAATGAAAGGATCAGAACTTCGAAGCTCAGAAAATTACTTTCTCCTACAGTATGGAGGTTCCTTAAAAAACTAAAAATAGAGCTACCATATGATCCAGTAATCCCAGTCCTGGGCATATATGTAGAGAAAATTCTAATTTGAAAAGATACATGCACCCCAATGTTCATAGTGGCACTATTTACAATAGCCATAATATGGAGGCAACCTAAATGTCTATTGAAAGATGAATGGATAAAGATGTGGTATATACATATACAATGGAATATTACTCAGGCATTAAAAAGAATGAAGTAATCCCATTTGCAGCAACATGGGTGGACCTAGAGATTATCATACTGAGTGAAGTAAGTCAGACAGAGAAAGACAAACATCATATGATATCACTTACATGTGGAATCTAAAAAAATGATACAAATGAACTTATTTACAAAATAGAAATAGACTCACATAGAAAACAAACATGGTTACCAAAAAGGAAAGGGGGAACAGGGATAAGTTTGGAATTTGGGATTAACAGATACACACTATTACATATAAAATAAACAACAAGGACCTACTGTATAGCACTGGGAACTATATTCGATATCTTATAATAACATATAATGGAAAAGAATCTGAAAAAGAATGGGTATACATACATGTATATGTATAACTGAAATCACTTTGCTGTACACCTAAAACACTGTAAATCCAACTATACTTCCATTAAAAAAATTTAAAAAAAAAGAAAGAAAGAAAGAAAAGAAATTAGTTTCTCCAAAAGCTTCTCCAACTATATTACTTGGTGTCTTCAAAATATGTTGCATTATATAATCTCAGGACAATAGCTGAACCCACGAGTAATAATAATTTAAAACAATCCTGTGCAAAAGAGAACATACTGTATGATTGCAGTTCTAAACTAAGTAAAACTAATCTTTATTCACAGAGGTCAGAATGGTGATTGCCAGGATAGGTAAGTGTGGTGAATCACTAGAAAGGGGTACAAAGGAACTTCTGGACTGAGGGAAATGTTCTTTTATCTTGATGTAGTAACAATGGTATACCTTCTCAAAACTGATCAAACTCTTCACTTTAAATCTGTGCATTTTTTTAAAGTTTATTTATTTATTTAATTTTTGGCTGCGTTTGGTCTTCATTGCTGCATGCAGGCTTTTCTCTAGTTGAGGTGAGCGGGGCTACTCTTTATCACAGTGCTCAGGCTTCTCATTGCAGTGTCTTCTCTTGTTGCAGAGCACGGGCTCTAGGCGCGCGGGCTTCAGGAGTTGTGGCACGCGGGCTCTAGAGTGCAGGCTCAGTAGTTGTGGCGCACGGGCTTAGCTGCTCCGCAGCATGTGGGATCTTCCCCGACCAGGGCTTGAACCCATGTCCTCTGCATTGGCAGGCGGATTCTTAACTACTGTGCCACCAGAGAAGTCCCAATCTGTGCATTTTATTGTATATAAATTAACCTCGAAAAAAGTATTTGGAAAAAAAAATGAGAGTGATGTAAAAATGTTCTTGAATCCTCTTGAAAGGCCACAATTCATACACAAAAATGATAAAACACCAAGTATTTTGTGAAATACCTGAATACTGAATGTCTTCTACTGATTGCTGTATATAAACATGGATTTCTGCAGAAGCAGGAGTTGCTTTAGTTAAACTTTCAGAATTTTATTTCTGAATTGAATTCATTGTTTTCCATTCACCAAGAGCTTCAAACAACACATAACTTAAGTTCATAACCATTAACCCTATAGTTTATTTCTGTTAATGGCAACCATACAGACAAGCTAAACTTACAACATGACTCAGATAAAGTAATCTGTGGCTGATCCCTTAATGAAGGTACTCTTCAAATATGGCAAAAATACTCTTCAAATATCACCTTCTACTTCCTATCTTCTGAATATAGGTACAGACCATGGGATTTTCCATCTAGGATTCTTCATAACCACAAGGGCAATTACTACAGTGAAAGCCAGAAAACAAGCTGTTTTGACTTCATTTTCTCTCTTCTTTGACATTCCCTCCAATCTCTGCTCTAAGCCCATTCTAGACTTCAAAAAACCGTGCCAGATACTGTAGACATGATGAAGAATGAGATGTAGTGCTTTGCCTCTAATGACAGAGGAAAGACAGATATATAAACAATAAAGATAATAAACCGTGAGGGCTTCCCTGGTGGTGCAGTGGTTGAGAGTCTGCCTGCCGATGCAGGGGACATGGGTTCGTGCCCTGGTCCGGGAAGATCCCACATGCCGTGGAGCGGCTAGGCCCGTGAGCCATGGCCGCTGAGCCTGCGCGTCCGGAGCCTGTGCTCCGCAATGGGAGAAGCCACAACAGTGAGAGGCCCGTGTGCCACAAAAAAAAAAAAAAAAAAAAAAAAAGATAATAAACTGTGAAAAGCTATGTAATAGAATAAGCAGAGAACAGATTGAAAGGGAGGAACTTATATGGATGGAGAATGGATAACAATGGTATGACATTTGGGCTAGCCTTAGGCCTTGAAACACACTGCCCTAATGCTTCTAGCTTTTGCATTCTCTGCCTGGAATACTTCAGCCCAATTCATCCCCTGCCTAGTTTTTCTATTCATCTCTTTAGACGAACTGAATAACCTAGCTGAAGAACTTCAATTGAATAAAACTGACTTTTAATCAAAGAATGAAATACAGGTAACTACACTTTTAAATGTGAGGATTTATATAATTTAAAAAATATCCCTCCCAGGAATGAATAGATTTTGAAAAGATGTTTTTCGAAATTTGCTTTTCAAGGCAACATGGAAACATCCACTAAGAATCATAATGTCCACAACCTTTTATTAAATAGTCGCAACACAGAAAGTTACCCTAACGCTATGACAGAATAGAATCGAGTACTACATATAAGAAGATATTTACTAATGTTATTGAGAATGCCAAAAGCTATTGAACTAAAGGAACAGTGGCATAACATACAGGCAAACAAGCTGATAGAAAGAAGATGTAAAAACATTAAAAATGTGATATTAAGTGGGGATATAGTACACACACATGCACAAAATACTGATGACAAACATCAGTATTTGGACCAATATATGGACCAAAAGTGTAAAATAATATGTAAAAAGGGAATACAATAATAGACACATAGATTTTACTAATTTAGTTAAAAATACTGAACACTTTTCTTATGTACTTTTCATACTAAATTTAGTTAAAAATACTGAACACTTTCCTTATGTACTTTTCAAACACACAGAAAATAGAAAAAAATAGTATAATGAACATCCATATGAACACCACTTAGATTCAATAACAGCCATATATGCTTCATGCACACACATATATAGATTTTGCTAAATCATTTAGAAATGTATTACAAACACTGTAACACTTCACTTCTAAATACTTTAGTATGCAAATTTAAAGACATTCTTCCAGAAACTACAACACCCTTATCACAGCTCAAAAAATTAGCAATAGTTATCTAATATCATTTAAAATCCAATTTATATTCAAATTTCCTCAACCCCCAAGTCTCTTATAAATAGCTTTTCAAAACCAGAGTCTAATGAGTAATGAAGGATGCCACACTGTATTTGGCTGTTATATCTCAAGTCACTTTTAATCTGGAATAGTTACCCACTCCATGTCATTTTTTCTTTCATGACACTGACTTTTTGAAGAAAGGAGGCCAGTTATCTTCTACAACATTCCACGTTCTGGACCTGTCTGATCATTTCTTTTGTGGTGTCATTTAACTTGTTGCTCTATCCCCAGTATTTCTGATAAATGGGAAAGTAGATCCTAAAGGTCTGTTTAAATTCCAGTTAAACTTTTTTGACCATAACACTTCATAGGTAATACAGTGTATTTCATACTGCATCTCAAATGAAAAAGCAAGTCTGACTGTCTGATTACAGTGACGCAAAGTTTCATCTCTGATTCTAAGGATCTCTTTATTATAAAGGTATGTTTTCCTTGCAATACAACCAACCAACAAGTATTTGCTGAGATGATACTTTGACATCATAAGAATTCTAGAGGGGATTCAGATCAATCTTTTATGAAATAGTTTTTGCATCAAAATGTCTTTAATATTGTTTTACATTAACTTTTCTACTTTTCAATATTTCAATTTTTAAACATATATTTTCTACAAACTACAAAATTTATTTAAAAAGTAACATTCTCTTTTATAATGATGGTAGACTTACTCCTTAATTGAAATGTGAGCACGTTCTTTCTTTTTGACTTTGTTTGAAACCCTGTAAGTAAAATAAAGGAATTTAGAAGCATAGAACACGGGAGAAAATATTTGCAAACGAAGCAACTGACAAAGGATTAATCTCCAAAATATACAAGCAGCTCATGCAGCTCAATATCAAAAAAACAAACAACCCAATCCAAAAATGGGCAGAAGATCTAAATAGACATTTCTCCAAAGACGATATATAGATTGCCAATAAACACATGAAAGGATGCTCAACATCACTAATCATTAGAGAAATGCAAATCAAAACTACAATGAGGTATCACCTCACACAGGTCAGAATGTCCATCATCAAAAAATCTACAAACAATATATGCTGGAGAGGGTGTGGAGAAAGGGAACCCTCTTGCAGTGTTGGTGGGAATGTAAATTGATACAGCCACTAGGGAGAACAGTATGGAGTTTCCTTAAAGAACTAAAAATAGAACTACCATACAACCCAGCAATCCCACTACTGGGCATATACCCTGAGAAAACCATAATTCAAAAAGAGTCATGTACCACAATGTTCACTGCAGCTCTATTTACAATAGCCAGGACATGGAAGCAACCTAAGTGTTCATCGACAGATGAATGGATAAAGAAGATGTGGCACATATATATAGTGTAATATTACTCAGCCATAAAAGGAAACGAAATTGAGTTATTTGTAGTGAGGTGGATGGACTCAGAGTCTGTCATACAAAGTGAAGTAAGTCAGAAAGAGAAAAACAAATACCATATGCTAACACATATATGAGGAATCTTAAAAAAAAAGAAAAAGAAAAAATGGTTCTGATGAACTTAAGGGCAGGAAAGGAATAAAGACGCACACACAGAGAATAGACTTGAAGACACGGGGAGGGGGAAGGGTAAGCTGGGACAAAGTGAGAGAGTGGCATGGACATATATACACTACCAAGTGTAAAATAGCTAGCTAGTGGGAAGCAGCTACATCGCACAGGGAGATCAGCTTGGTGCTTTATGACAACCTAAGGGATAGGGAGGGTGGGAGGGAGACGCAAGACGGAGGGGATATGGGAATATATTATACATATAGCTGATTCACTTTGTTATACAGCAGAAACTAACACAACATTGTAAAGCAATTATACTCCAATAAAGATGTTTAAAAAAAAAAGAACACACATTTTATACAGACGTGAACATTTTGTTTCACATAAGACATTTCATTAATTCTCTTCAACAAAATGTCATCAGAAAATAAGTTTACAGCCTTCAAATGTACTTAAAAAGTGACTCCAAAGTAAACAATTATTAGGCTGCAATTAAGAAAGTTTTCTTCTTTCACTAAGTCTGAAGATGTTTCTGAGTGAACATATATCTTATTTTCTGTCAAATAAAATATATAATGTGTCATACTCATTTATTAAAATAAAACCATTAAAAACCAGTACTCACTAGACAAAAATATTTTATAACTTAAAAAAAATCAAGACTCAAATATTTACTGTTTTTCCTGGTCATATTTAGCACGAATGTCCTACTCCTCTCTTCTCTCTTCTGGCCTCAATGCCTTCTATCTTTCCCTACATATATACTAGCTTTCGACTTCACTATTACTCTATATCTTTGAGGCCACAAGATATATTAAAGGGGATTTGTTACTAATAAGTACCGCAGTTAGAGCCTGTGCTATGTTATTTCAATAACATTACTCTCATTCATCTGCATTCTGCTAGGATTTCTAGAAAAAGAAAAATGTATAGGTTAAGAGCTAGACCCAAATCCTGTCTGGCTGCTCTTATGAGAACAGGTTGGTAATGGAAAAGTTGTCAATCATGTATGCTTCTGTGGAGCGATGGTTAAGAATCGCTACCTGAAGGCAACGCTCTCTAAAACACACATAAGCTATTGGAAAACATGACAATGAACAGTAGCTGCTTCTTTTTAATGGTAAAAATTTCCAAGAGACAAAAATGCAAGATCTAGGAAATGGCAATTTGCTTACACTTCTGAATATGAACATAGGTTTATATGTTAATTTATGCAAATATACAAATAATACTGCAAAAAGTAAAGATCATTTCTCTGGAACAAGTTAATCATAGCTTAGCCCTAAATTTGTGGCAAATATACTAGACAAGGCTGCTTTCCTAGGAACTGCTGCTTGAACTCACAAAAAAACCAGAAACATCTGCATTTTGTTGGTTAGGACCAGAGTTCAAAGTCTGTTGAAAATCTGCTAGGTTTTAATAACAGTACAATCAAGTATGTGAAATATGAATGTTTATGAGTACAGTTAACCAACTTTAATTTTCATCCAGGTCATCCTTCAAACCAAATATACTCTGACACGTTAGAACATTCATATTTTTAAACTGCTGCTAGAGTTATCAAAGAAGAAAGCAATAAGGTATATAACTATTTAAGGCTGTGGTAAAACAAACATTTTCAAGTTGTGCCAGTGGCAATACACATGGAAAGAATTGTGGAAAGGCAGTCAACAGTATCAAAAGCTACTAAAATGTTTAAAAACTAAACTAAAATAAAATATTTATACTTTTTGACCCAATAATGATACTTCCAGATGTCATAAGGAAACAATCTGCAAGAAGCTTTATATATAAGAATGGTTATCTAATTACCAGAGGAAAAACTTGCTAATGTTCAACATTTAGCAAATGATGAACTTATTCTGAACCAGACTTACTATGAACCAGGCACTATTCCAGATGCTAAAGATCCAAGGTTATAAGAGAGACAAGATCCCTGCTCCCGTGGAGCTCAACACTCTACTGGAAGGAGACAGATAAACAGGTAAAGAAAATCATACCAAGAACGATAAATGCCACACAGAGAATCTAAGTGGGGTGATATAATAGAGAATGAGGGCGGATCACTTCTAGCTTAACCAGGAAGATGAAATTTCAGTTGAGATCTGAGTAACAAGCCAGACAAGTGAAATACAGGGTAACAGCGTTCCAGACTAAAGAATAACGAAGGCCCAGAAGAAGGTATAAATCTGGACATGAGCAAGAAAAGAGGCCAGTGTTGCAGGAGTGTACTGAGTAAGAAGAGTGTGGAGGAACTTCCCTGGTGGTCCAGTGGCTAAGATTCTATGCACCCAATGCCCGGGTTCAATCCCTGGTCGGGGAACTAGATCCTGCATGCATGCTGCAATTAAAAGAGTCCACATGCCACAACTAAGAAGTCTGCATGGTGCAACTAAAGATCTCGCATGGTGCAACTAAGACCCCATGCAAATAAATAAATAAATATTTGAAAAAAATAAAATAAAATATCACTCTAGCTGCTGTATTCAGAATGGATTTGGCAGGATGGGACATGAAATTTCATAAGCAAAAAGAATACTTGGAAAAAAAAAAAGAACACTTGGGATCTGCTGCAGTAAGGTAAGAGATAATGATGTCTTATCCAGGATATATAAAGAGCTATTACAACTCATCAACAAAAAGACAAACAACCTATTTAAAAAATAGGCAAAGGATGTGAACAGACAGTTCTCCAAAAAAGATATATAAATGGCCAACAAGCACATGAAAAGATGCTCAACATCATTTAGTCATTAGGGAAGTGCAAATCAAAACCATAATAACATATCACTTCATACCCACTAGGATGGCTATAATCAAACAAGGAGACAATAGTAAGTGTTGGTGATGATGTGGAGAAATAGGAACCCTCACACATCACTGGTGGTTATAATAAAATGGTGCAGTCACTTTATTTATTTACTTATTTATTCTTTAAAGACTTTTTTTTGATGTGTACCATTTTTTTAAAGTCTTTATTGAATTTGTTACAATATTGCTTCTGTTTTATGTTTTGGTTTTTTGGCCGAGAGCCACGTGGGATCTTAGCTCCCTGACCATGGTTCCGCTACAGCGAACTTTTGAGCCAGCAATTCTATGCCTAAATATATACCCAAGAAAACTGAAAACATACGTCCATACAAAATTTTATACACAAATGTTGATAACAGAATTATTCATTGTAGCCAAAAAGATGAGACAACCCAAATGTTCATCAACTGATGAATGGATAAGCACAATGTGGTACATCCATGCAATTAAAAGAAATGGGGACCTGAACGAACATTTGGACAATATATCTCGGTTAAAAAAAGAGATGATAGTATCTTGAATGGGTATTAGTGGAGAGAAATCAAAGTGCATTGATTCAGGATCTGTATGGAAATAGTCAACAGAACTTTCTTACAAATTGGTTATAAAAAGTGAAGGAAAGTGAGGAATCAATCAACGCTAACTCCACATTTGTGGCTTGAGAAAATGGTGTTGCTAGTGCATCAGTGTTACTGCTTACTGAGATGGAAAGGCTGTGGGAATAGAGGTGTATGAAATAACACTAACAGTTCAGTTTTAGCTATATTTGGTTTGAGATGTACCTAACAGACATCCATGTGGTGAGGGAAAATAGGCAGTTGGATAAACAAGTCTCAAATTCAGAGCTAGACATCTGAGAACTTCCAGTACAGACATGCCATTTTAAGTCCTAGAGCAGATGAGGTCACCTAGTGAGAGTTTATAGTTAGAGAAGAGAAGGGGGCTATTGGTTGGGCATAAGGAATCCCACACAGATATTGGGTAGAGGAGGAAAAGCTGTTAAAGGAGTCTAAAAGGAGCAGCTGAGGAAGAAGGTATCAGACTAGTAGATTAAAACGTGTTACTGAAGGCAGGAGAAAAAAGTCTTTCCAAAGTGTAGTCAAATATATTAAAATGCTGCTGAGAGGTTAGAGACATAAAGCAGAGAACTGACCACTGAGTCAGCAATCTGGAGGTAAAATCTCAATACAGGGCTTCCCTGGCGGCACAGTGGTTAAGAATCCACCTGCCAGTGCAGGGGACATGGGTTCGAGCCCTGGTTCGGGAAGATCCCACATGCTGTGGAGCAACTAAGCCCGCACGCCACAACTACTGAAGCCTGCGTGCCTAGAGCCTGTGCTCCGCAACAAGAGAAGCCACCGCAATGGGAAGTCCGCGCACCACAACAAAGAGTAGCCCCTGCTCACTGCAACTAGAGAAAGCCCACACGCATCAACGAAGACCCAACACAGCCAAAAATAAATTCATTAATTCATTTAAAAAATCTTTAAAAACAAAAAAATCTCAATACAGTAGGAAAGACAGAAGTCTACCTGACAGGCCTGAAGAGAATGTGAGATAAGGAAGTAAAGAGGAAAACTAGAGATAATTTTTTTTTTTGCGGTACGCGGGCCTCTCACTGTTGTGGCCTCTCCCGTTGCGGAGCACAGGCTCCGGACGCGCAGGCTTAGCGGCCATGGCTCACAGGCCCAGCCGCTCTGTGGCATGTGGGATCTTCCCGGACTGGGGCACGAACCCGTGTCCCCTGCATCGGCAGGCAGACTCTCAACCACTGTGCCACCAGGGAAGCCCCTAGAGATAATTTTTTGAAGAAGTCTGTCTGTGAAGCGGAGGAGAGAAATGATGTGATCACCAGGGAAGTTAGAAAGAATATAGTTGAAGTAAATGGTCAGTAAATTTAGTGAAATTGGTCACCAACAGAATGACGAGTAAGAAAAGCCAACTTCATTTTTTTGGCTGCACAACGTGGCATGCGGGATGTTAGTTCCCCAACCAGGGATCAAACCTGTGCCCCCTGCAGTGGAAGCACAGAGTCCTAACCACTGGACTGCCAGGGAAATCCTGAGCTAAACTCTTACAGAATGTCTTTATATATAGAAAGATGAACATAAAAACAGTACATTTCTCATGAGCACTCATATATACCTGAACACAGAGAAAGAGATTTTGATAGGTTATACGGCAAACTAATATCAGTGGTGACCTCTGGAGAAGGGTAGAAACTGGGCCTGGCTTTTTTTTTTTTTTTAATTAATTTTTATTGGAGTACAGTTGATTTACAATGTTAGGTTTCTGCTCTAGAGCAAAGTGAATCAGTTATACATATACATATATCCACTTTTTTTTAGATTCTATTCCCATATAGGTCATTACAGAGTATTGAATGAGAATTCCCTGTGCAATATAGTAGGTTCTTATTAGTTATCTATTTTATATATAGTAGTGTGCATATGTCAATCTCAGTCTCCCAATTTATGGGCATGGCTTTGGTCACCAACAGGATTTTTGTCTCATCTTTAATTTTTGAAAATTTTACAAGGTTTTATGTTTATCACTTGTAATTAACAAATATATATTTTTAAAGGATACAAAACAATGTAAATGGTATGAGGACAAAACTGTATTTAAAAAGTCAGTCATGTAAGACTAAAGAGATTTGACAACAAAAGGTAACACGTGGCCCTGGACTGAATTCTAGATTAAGAAAACAACTTTCTTTTGTTGTAAAGGACATTCATAAGACAACTGGCAAAATCTGAATAAGGCCAGTAGATAAGATCATAGTATCAGTATTAATCAATTTAAGTTCCTGATTTGATAACTATATGGTGATTATACAGAAGAATGTTCTTGCTTTCAGGAAATACATAGTGTATTTAAATGCTAGGGGCATCGTATCTGCAACTGATTCTGAATAGCTTCGGGAGGAAAAATATAGATAGATACAGAGAAAGAGAGAGGAGAGAGAAGGAAAAATGAAATGAATGAGAAACCTAAAGGGGTAAAAAGTTGACATTTGGGGAACCTACACATGGTAATTCTTGTACTATTTTTGCAACTTTTCTGTAAGTCTGAAATTATTAAAACAACAACAACACACTTGTATTCTGGTTTGGTTACCTACCAAAGCTGAACCTTCACATACCATGTGATCCAGCAATTCCACTCCTAGGTATATACCCAAGAGAAATGAAAACGTACATCCTCACAAAAACTTGTACACGAATGTACATAGCAGCATTATTCATTACAGCCAAAAAGTGGAAACAACCCAAATGGATAAAATGTGGTATACACAACAGACCATTATTCGGCAATAAAAAATGAAGTACTGATACATGCTACAACACAGATGGATCTAGAAAACATTAGGCTGAGTGAAAAAGGATACACACAAAAGAACCCATACAGTAGGTTTCTATTTATTCAAAATGTCCAGAATAGGCAAGTCCAAAAGAAGACAGAAAGTAGTTTAGTCATTGCCTACTGCTGGGAGGTTGGGGAAAATGAGGGTATTTGATTTTCTTGGGGTTGGGGGGTAGATAATGAAATTATTCTAAAATTAATTGTAGGGACTTCCCTGGTGGTCCAGTGGTTAAGACTCTGCACTTCCAATGCAGGGAGTGCAGGTTCAATCCCTGGTCAGGGAACTAAGATCCCACATGCTGTGCAGTGTGACCAAAAACAAATAAAATGAAATGAAACAAAATGAAATGAAATGAAATAAAATAAAATTGATTATAGTGATGGCTACATAATTGTGACTATAATAAAAACTAAAACCACTGACCTGTGCACTTTAAATGGGTAACCTGTATACCATGTAAATTGTACCTTAATAAAGCTTAATTATTAAAAGTATTTAATAGCCCCAAATTGGAAACAAAACCAAATGTCTGTCAATGGTTAGAATGAATAAACAGATTATGGTATATGTATACAATGGAATGAAATACAGCTACAACCACACACAACAATGTAGATTAATCTCACAAAGTGCTGAGCAAAATAAGCCAGCCATAAAGGAGTATATGTGTGATTCTATTCACAAAATTAAAAAATTTGATGACATTATAAGTCAGGAAAAGGGTCACCCTTAGGAAAGCGATTGGTAATGACTAGAAGGGTATAAAAGGAAACTTTAGGATTGTGGTCTTTTTCTTGATATTAGCGCTGATTACACAAATATGATCACTTTGTGAAAATTCATCTATCTGTGGACTTCTAATATGTGTACTCTTCTGCTTGCATATTTCAATAAAAAGTTTACACTAACAACAACAACCAAACAAAGCCATGAACCTTTGCATAATATGAACCTGAAAACAAGGCAAAATATGGTGCATCTGGGTACTAGAACTATGGATGAATTTTGCCCCCTCTATCTTTCCTGTCTAAAAAATTTAAAAATAAACATAACTTATGCCAATACTTTATTTATAATTATTTTTCAAAATACAGTTGGCCTTCTGTATCCACAGATTCCACATCTGCAGATTCAACCAACTGCAGATCAAAAATATTAGAAAAAAGGAATTCCAGAAAGTTCCAAAAAGCAAAACTTTAATTTGCTACATACCAGCAACTACTTATATATCATTTACATTGTATTAGGTATTATAAGTAATCTAAAGATGATTCAAAGTACACAGGAGGATGGGTGTAGGTTATATGCAAGTAGTATGCCATTTTCTAGAAGGAACATGAGCATCCCTGAAGTTTGGTACCTGCAGGGATCCTAGAGCCAATCGCCTGCAGATACCGAGAAAGGACTATATTTCATAATTTACAGAAAACATGCAGAGAAATTTGAAGTGCAGAAGGGGGAAGCTTAGAAAGTTATCAGATGACTGGTCTCAAAACACATTACGATCTATTAATTTAGTTTCCCTTATCGTTACGGTCATTAAAAGGGCAACTTCATCATACCGTACAAATATATCAGGGTTATACAACAGCTGAAGAGTAGCTTTAAAGAAAGAATATTGGTGGAGGAATGTACAGATGATATACTTATAAAATTACATCTTCAAGTCAGTTGTTTAATTTCTTCTATATATTAGTTAACTAAAAATTCAAGTATCACATCATAATCTTAGCATGCCATATTAGTTTCATTTTTTAAAAACTTTAAAATTTCCTGCTAAATTACAACAGAACATGTCTGCAACAGATAGATGCATAAAACGAGAAGTTTGGAGCCTCAGTCCCTAAGGTCCAGTTTGGCATTTATCACACCGGATTTTCACTGTGCACAAAAATAACCTATTTTTTTGTCTTTCTTTTCCTTTTTTTGGGGTGGGGCGGGGTGGGGGGGTGGGGGGTATTATCCTTCCTTTTTCCATCTCCTACAACCCATTTTATTTCAAATCAAAACAGAAAGACTGAGATTGGAAAAAATTTAGAAAAAGTTTCATTAAATTAGAAAATGTACACATTTGTCCCTTGATAGCCATGGCGGTGGGGGGATGAGTTCCAGGATACACCCCCATCCCGCCCTGCCACTGAACACCAAAATCTGCGGATGCTCCAGTCCCTTATATAAAATGGCACAGTACTTGCATGTCACCTACGCACATCCTCTCCTATACTTTAAATCATCTCTAGGTTACTTATAATATCTAATGTTATGTAAATAGTTGTCAGCATGCAGTAAATTCAAGTTTTGCTTTTTTGGAACTTTCTGGAATTTTTTTTCTTCGAACATTCACAGTTGGTTGAATGCTTGGATGCAGAACCCATGGATACAGAGGGCCAACTGTAATAAAAATAACCTAATAATATGAAAGATTTTTAAATGCACTACAACAATACTTAGTGGGGACAATACAAGAGTAATTTTAGCCTCAGCTGTATTGTTTAAAACCGTAAGGTACAGACATACCTTGCTTTATTGTACTTTGCAGATACTGTATTCTGCACAAATTGAAGGCTGGGGCAACCCTGTGTTGTCAGATAGTAGCTAGCTTTTCTCAGCAATAAAATATTTTAAAATTAAGGTATGTACACTGCTTTTAAGACATAATGCTATTACATACGTACTAGAATACAGTATAGTGTAAACATAACGTTTATATGTACTAGGAAACCAAAAAATTCATGACTTGCTTAATTGTGACACTCACTTCATTGCAGTGGTCTGGAACTGAACCTGCCTATAGTTTTCGACTCTTAGGATTTACCTAACATAAGAAACCACTTTTTAGTCACAAACAAAACAAAGTCACAAAACCACAAAGTGACTGTCAGGAAAGATGCTGAGTGATCACTTACCATATAGTAACCAGTATGATAACCACTCATGTACCAAGAGATTAACATACTTCCCAAAGCATCAGCATCATCCAGAGAATCTGGACATATAGGAGGTGGTGGTGGAATTATCTGGAAATGGAGAAAGATACACTTTAAAATCAGTAGACAAAAACATAAGGTCTGGAAACCTATTTTACGTACAGAATGCTGGATGTTAGTTGTATCTTTCCCTACATTCCATGTCATCTCCTAGTTAAAATTTTTTTTAAAAATCTGGGATTTGGAGAAAGCCAACCAGTAACAACAACAAGAGACCAATAAAATTAAATTGAATAAGAATCAAAAGGTAACAGGTCACATAAAATATTTAAACATTTTGCTTTCATTAGACCTATTTTTCTGTTCCATTATGAAGCTATAGGTAAAAGACCAAGGATAAATACTTCTATAGTTTTCCTCAAAAAACACCCACACAGCGTTTCAAGTAAAAGTTCTGGCTAGAACATCTGCACTGCCCCCACTCCAGTGCAGTCTGCCAAAAAGTGTCTTTGTATTTTGCTTATTGTTGATATCTAAAAGTCTGTCATTAGATATCTGGACAGTCTACGTGATCAGACCATGCTTGGAAGGGTAAAACATTAATCCTAAGGTATGGTGTAATTAAATCCTTTTGGATAGGCACTATCTCCCTTAGAATGAGATAACTGGTGCCGGGAAGGAAGCATGAATAATATGGGCTATAAGAGGACTGAGTCTGGGTAGCAGAAGGTCATTAAAAACAAAAACCCTGGGACTTCTCCGGTGGCGCAGTGGTTAAGAACCAGCCTGCCAATGCAGGGGACACGGGTTCAAGCCCTGGTCGGGGAAGATCCCACATGCCGCAGAGCAACTAAGTCTGTGCGCCACAACTACTGCTCCTGCGCTCTAGAGCCCGCGAGCCACAACTACTGAGCCCGCGTGCCTAGAGCCCATGCTCTGCAACAAGAGAAGCCACCGCAGTGAGAAACCTGGGCACCACAATGAAGAATAGCCCCCGCTCACCACAACTAGAGAAAGCCGCACACAGCAACAAAGACCCAACGCAGCCAAAAAACAAAACAAAACAAAACAAATCCTGAAGTTTAGTCCGAATTTTTACCCATCAGAACCTGGCTGTGACATTTCCGAACTACCTATGTTCTGCTAAATCCCAAACTGTGTAGGAAAGGAAAGTTTAATCTGAATTCTTTTGCACTTACTGGTGGTCCAGAAGGAAATGGAGGCAGCCAGCATGACGGGAAGGGTGGCGGTGGTGGGCCACTGAATTTTAGACCTGGCTGTAAAGAACATTTCAAAGAAAGACCAATTTAACAGTTTCCATATGTAAAGAGCAAAAAAGAATTCAATGTCAAAAGAATCGAAATAATTGCCCAGAATAATATCTATATTATTCATATCAAAAAGGTTAAATAGAATTTCACATACCAAATGCTGAAGTCATATAGACTCATAAATTTAGATTTTTCTCGTTTCCTTTATGTAGACATTCAGGCAGTAAAGCCAAAGTAAGAAAAATTTAAAATTACCTAATAAATCAGAGACCGTATACTCAGCAAGACATTTCCATCATAAAAGACCGTATTCTCCTGCAATTTCATTAACTAAATTGCATAAACTATTGGACGTCCTTTCAATTACATATGCTAATTTAGAGCATATATTATAAAAATTAGTGTCTCTCACTTAACAAGAAAAATCAGCCCCCTGAGACCAATGAAGCATGTTTATTATGTATATAAATTAAGAGGTCTGACCATTCTGAAAAATGTAATAGAATATAAACCTCAATAAGGAAGCTCTCAACAGGGAATCCTAAGGAAAAGTTTTAATGTCATGCTTGATTTTACAAATCTTTATTATTATCACTGCCTGAAGAAATCAATGCTTTATACAAAACTACTGGACAGGGACTTTGATTCCATGATATAACCTAAACTAAAAATACTTTTTGTTTAAGTTGATTTGCTACTGATAACCAGAAGAACCATGAATAAAAACAGTATTTATATTTTGCTCTACAAAACAGTCTGGGAGCTTCCTTGGATTTCACCTGTATCAGATGTAAATACTGTGTTCTCTTCCAATTTTTATATACCTTATACAAGTGACACAGGGAACTACAGCACAATATCCAGCTGATGATAAAATATTATACTTTCAAACTTAAGTTTGCTAAACTATTTTTTAAATTAATTTTTATCGGAGTATAGTTGCTTTACAATGTTGTGTTAGTTTCTGCTGTACAGCCAAGTGAATCAGTTATACATGTACATATATCCCCTCTTTTTTCGATTTCCTTCCCATTTAGGTCACCACAGAGCACTGAGTAGAGTTCCCTGTGCTATACGGTAGGTTCTTGTAAGTTATCTATTTTACACATAGTATATATGTCAATCTCTAAAAGTTTGCTAAGTTATTACTCTAGTACACCTAATACTCTATAAAAATTGTTAGGAAAGAAAGGCTTTCATTATAAACTATTCTGCATTGCTATCTTATTTCCTTTTCAAAGAATTCTCAGGTATGTATTTACAACATCTATGGAAAGCTACGAAAGTTTCATGAGGGAAATCCCTAGCAGTCCAGGTGGCCCGGGTTCAATCCCTGGTCCGGGAATTAAGATCCTGCAAGCTGCAGGGCGCAGCCAAAAAAAAAAGTTTCATGAGAAAAGCTACAAGCCACTTAATGGAGGGGCTGAATGTTCCAATACTATGTTAACTATTTCCTGAGAAACCTTTTCTGAGTAGAAGTTTACCTTTCCTGGTCCCAGACCTGATCCTGGCATATGGGGTGGTGGAGGGAGAAAAGAGTTCCATGGAGCAGCTTTTGACTTGATGTTATTTGGTTTATTTACAGGAGACCTGGAGGAGTTCTCACTTTCATCTGTTGAAATTTGACTTTCATTTTCATTCTTTTAAGAGAAAGAAATACATGTACTTTTGTTATAAAAGCATCAATAAGAAAAATATAATGCTTCAGTGGATCAAACTGACAACCAGTTATACTGCTTAATTTCTCATCTGGTTTCTGCTTCCAAGAATTCCATTTTTTTATCCTTACCTCCTGAGCATCCTGTTCTATATTATTAGCTACTTCAGAGGTTGTGGAAAGTAGATCAGACAGATTTTGCTCCTCTCTGTTTCCATATCCAGTGTAAATGACAACACAGGTTTCTCTCTTAAAGTCAATCGAAGCAATGGTAGCTGGGTAAACACAGCCATCTTCTGACCAAACGGCAGCACATTTTTCACCAACTTTCCACTATAAAAGAAACCAAAGACAGACACACACACACACACACGCACATTTCTTTAAAAGAGGGTAAACTATACTCTTGTGTGGGTGGAGTGGGGTTGGGGGTAGAGGGGACAGTCTCCGGTTAACTGTTCTGGGAGGCAGAATGTTATAGTGAAAAAACTTGGGGCCAAAAACACAGGAATCTGAATTCTAATATAAATATAACATGACATGGTCCTGCCATTTAT
This sequence comes from Mesoplodon densirostris, assembly GCF_025265405.1. NCBI lineage: Eukaryota > Metazoa > Chordata > Mammalia > Artiodactyla > Ziphiidae > Mesoplodon > Mesoplodon densirostris. The sequence continues at coordinate 57,271,352 of NC_082663.1, forward strand.
ATAATCATGGACCAGTTTCTTAATGTCCTTGAGTCTTACTTTCCTCATCTGTTAAGTGGGTGTAGTATAATCTGCCTCACATATTTGTTGTGAAGAACAGAAAGGAGGGGAAGCATGTAAAGTGTCCAGTACGCTAGCCCAGCACATAGCACGTGCTTATCAAACATCAGCTCTCTTCCCCCTTGGTAATGATGAAACTAAAGCAACTAATGAGACACCAAAATAATTAGCTTCTATGTGGACTGTTTGAAATAGCAGAAATGACTCTACCCAGAATATCTGGTCCCCAGGTATGAACAGTTTTAGGATTTTTGAAGGAAAAAAAAGGATACCTCTCTCAGATTTAGAAAAGTCAAACACTGCCAATTCAGTTGAAGCCTTCAGGTACTTCTTCCAAGTTGCACTGCCTTCCTCCCCTCTACCCCCAACATAAACATTGTCCTGAATTTAGTATTTATCATTTCCTCCTAATTCTTTATATTAACATGCATGTTCCTAAACAATAGAAAGTTTAATAGGTGCTTTAGAAATTTTATGATTATATGTCAATAGAAAACACTGTCCTAATAATTTAAAGGTACTTTATACTATTTAGTAAGGACAGTAACAAGAAATTCTTTGAAGTTAAATCTCAAGGTTTTAAAATAACCTGCTTCAAGGGAGTTGTGGTATTCTTTCTTTGGCTTTTATTCTTCTTAGCAGGTTTCCTTTTAGGTGTGCCTTTTGGTTTTTCTGAAACTTCGGAACTGTCACCGTTCTTTAGAGCGTGCTATGAAAACGTGAATAGAAACGTACATGTTACAGGGTGATATATTAAAAAAGTCACAATATAACTCAGTCACTATAAACTGGTCTCCAGACCCCACCGTCTCAGATAGCTTCTATTTCCTCTCTTCACCATCCCACATGCTAAGAAACTGCTCTTGAAGGTATCATATATCTGATAATCAGCTCTAAGGACCCTTATAAGCAAGTCTCCTCACTCTCAACCTTTCCATAACATTAGACTCTGTCAATCATCTTTCTTTTAGATAGTCACAACGTTTTTTTTTTTTTTTTTTTTTTTTTTCTTTTTGCGGTATGCGGGCCTCTCACTGTTGTGGCCTCTCCCGTTGCGGAGCACAGGCTCCGGATGCGCAGGCCCAGCGGCCATGGCTCACGGGCCCAGCCGCTCCGCGGCATATGGGATCCTCCCAGACCGGGGCACGAACCCATATCCCCTGCATCGGCAGGCGGACTCTTAACCACTGCGCCACCAGGGAGGCCCAGTCACAACGTTTTTGATGACATAGCAATGTTGGGCCCTAATGCTTTTATTACTTCTCTGATCAAGTCTAAAACTTGGGCATTCCCAACAAGAACTGGCCATCCTTCTTTACCAGCTTATGATCATCTATTCCTATTACTTCAATTATACTTTCTATGCAAACAAACTTCCAAAGCTATTATACAGCTCTGACTTTTCTCCTTAGTTCAACATTTCCAATTACCAATTTCATATCTTCACATTTACCTCAAATGCAACACAATTAAACGTAAACTATCTCTTGCCCAAATAAGTTCTTTTTCTCTGCTCAGTCTACTTCCCCACGCAATATCACCAACCCTGTCCCACATCGAGCCCCATTTTAATCTGCGTTTTATAGAATTCTCTTGGTTAACTCTGCATTAGTGTTATTTCTAGTCTAAATGTATGTTGGAAAGCATGTTATTGACAAATTTAGAGTTCAGCTTCAAGGATGACACACAGATCTGACCTTTACCTAATGCTACAGGAGTGACTAGGGATGGAAGTGGACTCCATGCTTGGTGCTCTGTGTGAGTGTGTGCTCTGTGCCTGGACTACTTACTGATGGCCCATGTATGATGCTCAATAAGACTAAGCACCTTAGACAGTGGGGAAAATGATGATATTGGACAACTGTGTAAATGTCTTGTTTGAGCCACAAAAAAATAGACTTCGCCCTGCAAAAGAAATGTAAATTCCTTGACATTCACCACCATCAGGAACACTTGACTTGATACCTCATAGGATCTGGGGAGGATTACGTTAATTTAATGTATATAAAGCACATGGAACAGTGCCTAGAACACTGTAAACACTCTGCAAGTATTCATTACTGCACTAGGCTATTTATCCTCAATATTATTTCAATAAAGGCTTGTTAATTGTTTCAAAAGTATAATTCAGATTGTCCTTCCACTAATCTGAATTAGAAGACTTTGATAGTTTGATACAGTCTAAACACATTAAATATTATAAATGTTTAAAACTCTGCTTAAATTGCCTCTGTTAAAGGGATGACATATAGACTGGTAACCAACTTCTAAAGGAAGATAACTAATTTATCTAACCTGTTATCTTTTAATCTTCAAAATTAGACTGAGTAATGGGTACTTTAACGCTTTACTGTAAGTATTCTATCATTTTTTTCCCTGAATGAGTACACACATGAGGAAATAAGGAAAAGAATAAATAAGCATTTCATACCTTAAATGAAGCCACAGCTTTATCATAAGCTTTTATCAATGCTGTATCATCCCAAATGTCAGAATCATCACTCTGGGAAGGGTAAAGAATAAAAACAATTCATGTTTGGTTGGATTTCATCAAAAATGTGTGTTAGTAACAAGTAATAAGAGCTATCTTAATTCAGACATAATGAAATTACATTAAAAATGGGTATTTTAAATCCTAAATAAACCACAAGAAGCCTCCCTGCTTAGAGATTATGGGACATTACCCCCAAAGCTAGACATACGTAAATGTTCTAAGAGTGCCATGAAGTAAACACTCCACAATTTAATTCCTATCCACCAACCATAAGTGGATCTGCTCAAGGGTAATCCATGTTTCAGTCTTTTCTAAGAGCAGATAAAGGGTTTACTTTGGCAGAACGGGAAAACAACTGGCCAGCAGGGATTTAAGACATACTGTCACACAAAAGAATAATATAAAATGAATATGATAAAATATTAAAACATGAAGTACAAACAAAAAGCACAAATTCAGAAGTGGGAAGGAGAGGCTGAGAAACACTCCTGCCATAAACCCCTCTCCCGGTGTGGAGACCCACAGTCAGGAGTGAACTCACAACCTGGAGCTTTTCCCTGAGGAGCAACGGGTCTGAACTCCAAATTGGGCACCCTAGGTTTTAAGAGCAGCACCTGAGAAATGAGTCCCCCAAACATCTAACTTTAAAAACAAGGGGGGTGCTTCCCTGATGGCACAGTGGTTGAGAGTTCGCCTGCCGATGCAGGGCACACGGGTTCGTGCCCCGGTCCAGGAAGCTCCCACATGCCGCGGAGCGGCTGGGCCCGTGAGCCATGGCCGCTGAGCCTGCGCGTCCGGAGCCTGTGCTCCGCAACGGGAGAGGCCACAACAGTGAGAGGCCCGCGTACCGCCAAACAACAACAACAACAACAACAAACAAGGGGATTCACGTCCGCGAAACCCACGAGGGAACAGGAACTGAAAGGGTTCCCATGCTTGGAACCACCCCTCCCCTCCAACGACTCAGCGCAGAAGCAGCTGATTGAGAGGCGCCCAGACTTTCTGTCAAACAGGCTCACTTATCGTAAAGTGCTGACCTGCAGAGTAGGCATTTAATTTAACATACATCTAGGGACCTGCTGGGACAGTAAGGACAGAGGCTAGCAGCACCATCTTTATGCTATCTGCCTCACTCCAGCCAGCAAGGGCCATCTTTGCCCTCTGCTGCTCTCCACAGCACCAGTAACTCCCAGAGGGGAGCTTTTATGCACATCTGATGTCCCAGTTTTTATGTCTGGTGTCCTGGTTTTCACAGCTGCAGCCCAGGGTGGGGCTTACTGTGTTCTTGGGTCCCATGGGGCTGTAACAACCAAAGAGACAGTCCTTGGTGGGCTACCACCCCCAGGAAACTGCACAGACAGCAGACTGAAACACACACCATTCTTTCTGTGAAAAAGGACTATTTGCTTGTAAAGGAAATTAGTCTTGAGGAGAAGGCTTCTAGTTTGGTGCATAGCTAGGGATCTACAAAGATGCTCAGAGGTTACTGGACGCAACATCTGCACTCTCTCTCTGTCTGGCTCAAGCTCACTGTATCTCCCAGAAAGGCGCTTAATGTAAAATGTGACATCAGGGCCTCCCTGGTGGCGCAAGTGGTTGAGAATCCGCCTGCCGATGCAGGGGATACGGGTTCGTGCCCCGGTCTGGGAGGATCCCATATGCCGCGGAGCGGCTGGGCCCTTGAGCCATGGCCGCTGAGCCTACGCGTCCGGAGCCTGTGCGTCCGGAGCCTGTGCTCCACAACGGGGGAGGCCACAACAGTGAGAGGCCCGCATACCGCAAAAAAAAAAAAAAAAAAAAAAAAAAAAAAAAAAAATGTGACATCAAAGACAAAATGTGGAGGGGAGTAAAAATGTAGAGCTTTAGAATGAGTTCAAATTTAACTTATTATCAACTTAAAATAGATGGTAATAAATATAAGTTTTTATATGTAAGACTCATGGTAACCACAAGGCAAAAATCTATAGGAAATACACAAAAGATAAAGAGAAAAATATCCAAGCATACCATTAGAGAAAATGATCAAACCACAAACGAAGAGAGAGGAAAGAAGGAAACAGAAGAACTACAAAACCTCTAGAAGAAATTTAACAAAATGGCAATAAGTACATACCTATCAATAATTACTTAAAATGTAAATGGACTAAATTTAAATTCTCCAATCAAAAGACACAGAGTGGCTGAATGGATAACAAACTAAAACTCACCTATATGCTGCCTCAGGAGACTCATTTCAGATAGAAGAACACACACAGACTCAAAGTGAAGAGATGGAAAAAGATGTTCCATGCAAATGGAAATGAAAAGAAGGCTGGGGTAGCAATACTCATAAGACAAGTAGACTTTAAAACAAAGACTGTAATAGAAGGTAAAGAAGAGCACTACATAACAATAAAGGTGTCAATCCATGAAAAGAAGACAACATTCAGAGGTATTTATGCACCCAACACAGGTGCCCCTAAATACATAAAGCAAATATTAACAGACCTAAAGGGAGAGACAGACAATACAACAACGGTAGGGAACTTTAACACCCCAGCAACAGATATATCATTCAGATAAAAAATCAATAAGGAACGGGCTTCCCTGGTGGCGCAGTGGTTGAGGGTCTGCCTGCTGATGCAGGGGACACGGGTTCATGCCCCGGTCTGGGAAGATCCCGCATGCAGCGGAGCAGCTGGGCCCGTAAGCCATGGCTGCTGAGCCTCCGCGTCCGGAGCCTGTGCTCCGCAACGGGAGAGGCCACAACAGTGAGAGGCCTGCGTACCGCAAAAAAAAAAAAAAAAGGAACCATCTGCCTTGAAAGATATGTCAAATCAGATTAACTTAATGGAAAAATACAGAGCAACAGAAATACACATTCTTCTCAAGTGTGAAAGAACATTCTCCAGGATAGATCATATGTCAGGACAGAAGTCTTAATAAATTTAAGAAAATGGAAATCGTATCAAGCATCTTGTCTGACCACAATGTATGAAAGCAGAAACCAATTATAAGAAAAAAACTGGAAAATTCACAAATACATGGAGATTAAACAACATGCTACTGAACAACCAATAGGTTAAAGAAGGAATCAGAAGAGAAATAAAAAAAACCTTGATACAAATGAAAATAGAAATATAACGTACCAAACTTAGCAAATGCAGTTCTAAGCAGCAAGTTCATAGATAAATGCCAATATCAAGAAGCAAGACGACTTCCCTGGCAGCACAGTGGTTAAGAATCCGCCTGCCAACAGGTTCGAGCCCTGGTCCGGGAAGATCCCACATGCCACGGAGCAACTAAGCCCTTGCGCCACAAATACTGAGCCTGTGCTCTGGAGCCCTCAAGCCACCAAATACTGAGCCCACATGCCACAACTACTGAAGCCTGTGCACCTAGAGCCCGTGCTCCACAACAAGAGAAGCCACCGCAATGAGAAGGCTACACACAACAAAGAGAAGCCACCACAATGAGAAGGCTGTGCACAACAAAGAGTAGCCCCTGCTCGTCGCAACTAGAGAAAGCCTGCGTGCAACAATGAAGACCCAACGCAGCCAATAAGAAAGAAAGAAGAAAAAAATCTCAAACAACCTAAGTTTCACCTAAGTATAAGGAAAAGAGGAACCCGATGAAACTCAAAGTTGGTAAAAGGAAGGAATTAACAAAGATCAGAGTGAAAAGAAATGAAACAGAAACTAAAAGACAATAGAAAAGATCAATGAAACTAACAGTAGGTTCTTTAAAAAGAAAATTGACAAACCTCTAGATGGAGTCACAAAGAAAAAAACATAGGACTCAAATAAATACTATCGGAAACGGAAGTGGAGACATTACAACTGATACCACAGAAAATACAAAGGATCTTAAGTAACTACAGTCATCCCTCAATATCTGCAGGGTACTGGTTCCAGGACCCACCATGGATACCAAAATTGACGCTTGCTCAAGTCCTTTATATAAAATGGCATCGTATTTGCATACAATCCTGCATACTTTATTGTTAGTAATACCTAATATAATGTAAATGCTATGTAAATAGTTGCTGCCATGCAGCAAATTCAAGTTTTGTTTTTTGGAACTTTCTGGAAATTTTTTTTTTACCCAAATATGATTGATCTGAAGTTGGTTGAATGTGCAAATGTGGAACCTTAGGATATGAAAGGCTGACTGTACTATGAACAATTATATGCCAACAAATCTGACAGCCTAGAAGAAATGGACAAAATTCAAAGAAACATACACCCTACCAAGAGTGAATCATGAAGAAACAGAAAATCTCAATGGACCAATTACTAGTAAGAAGATTGTTAGAGGCTTTTGACTATTAATTCAAACAAAAGTTCAAGACCAGATAGCTTCACAGGTCAATTCTTTCATACATTCAAATAAGAATTACTACTAATCCTTCTCAAACTTTTCCAAAAAAAATAGAAGAGGAAGGAACACTTCCAAACTCATTTCATGAGGCCAACATTACCTAATATCAAAACCAAACAAGGACACCACAAAAAAAGAAAACTACAGTCCAACATCCCTGATTAACACAGATGTAAAAATCCTCAACAAAATATTAGCAATCCGAATTCAACAACACATTTAAAAGAATCTTATACCATGATCAAGTGGGATTTATCACAGGGATGCAAGGACGGTTCAACATTCACAAATTAATCTATGCGATACATCACATTAACAAAAAGAAGGAAGAAAATCATATGATCATCTCAATAGATGCAGAAAAAGCATTTGACAAAATTCAACATCCATTTATGATAAAAAACTCTCAACAAAGTGAGTACAGAGGGAACATACCTCAACATCATAAAGGCTATACATGACAAACTCACAGCTAACATCATCCTAAATGATGAAAAGCTGAAAGCTTTTCCTCTAACATCAGGCACAAGACAAGGATGTCCACTCTTACCACTTTTATTCAACAAAGCATTAGAAATCCTAGCCAGAGCAATTAGGCAAGAGAAATAAATAAAAGGCATCCAATTTGTAAAGGAAGAAATAAAAATGTCACTATTTGCAGATAACGTGACATTATACATAGAAAGCCTTAAAGACCCCACCAAAACACTATTAGAATAAACAAATTAGTAAAGTTGCAGGTTACAAAATCAATATATAAAACATGTTGAATTTCTATACCATAAAAACAAACTATCAGAAAGAGAAATTAATACAATCCCATTTACAACTGCATCAAAAAGAATAAAATACCTAGGGATAAACCTAATCAAGGAAAAGAAAGACTTGTACACTGACAACTATAAGATATTATTAAAGTAACTGAAGAAAATAGAAATAAATGGAAGGATTTTCTGTACTCATGGATTGGAAATATTGTTAAAATGTCCATATTACCTAAAGCAACCTACAGGTTCAATGCAACCCCTAGCAAAATCCCAAAATTTGTATGGAACCACAAAAGACCCCAAATAGCCAAAGCAATCTTGAGAAAGAACAACAAAGCTGGAGGCACCATGCTCCCTGATTTCAAACTATATTACAAAGCCACAGTAATCAAAACAGTATGGTACTGGTATAAAGACAGACAAATCGGTGGTACAGAATAGAGTGCCCAGAAATAAAGCCACACATATATGGTCAATTAATATATGACAAAAGAGCCAAGAATATATAATGGAGAAAAGACAGTCTCTTCAATAAATGATGAAAAAAAAAAACCTGGACAGCCACATGCAAAAGAATGAAACTGGACCATTGTCTTATACCACATATAAGAATTAACTCAAAACGCTACTGTAAAGGACAGGAAACTATTCAATATCCTGTGATAAAACACAATGGAAAAGAATATGAAAAAGAATGTATATATATATGTATAACTGAATCACTTTGTTGTAAGTCTAAATTAACACAACATTGTAAAACAATTATATTTCAATAAATAAATAAATAAATAAATAATTAACTAAAAATGGATTAAAAACTTAAATGTAAGGCCTAAAATCAAAACTCCTAGAAGAAAACATAGGCGGTAAGCTCCTCGATATCAGTCTTGGCAATGATTTTTTTGGATTTGACACCAAAGCAAAAGCAACAGAAGCAAAAACTAACAAGTGGGAATACACCAAACTTAAAAGCTTCTGCGTAGCAAAAAAAAAAAAAAAAAAAAAAAAAAAAATCAACAAAATGAAAAGGGAACCAACTCAATGGGAGAAAATATTTGCAAATCACTTATCTGATAAGGGGTTAATATCCAAGATATGTAAAGAACTCATGCAACTCAAGAGCAAAACCCCAAACAATGCAACTAAAAATAGGCAAAAGGGACTTCCCTGGTGGCGCAGCGGTTAAGAATGTGCCTGCCGATGCTAGGGACACAGTTCAATCCCTGGTCTGGAAGATCCCACATGCTGTGGAGCAACTAAGTCTGTGCACCACAACTACTGAGCCCGCGCACCATAACTACTGAAGCCCACGTGCCACAAATACTGAAGACCGTGCACCTAGAGCCCGTGCTCTGCAACAAAAGAAACCATCAGAATGAGAAGCACGTGCACCACAATGAAGAGTAGCCCCCACTCGCCACAACTAGAGAAAGCCCACGTGCAGCAAAGACCCAACACAGCCAAAAATAAATAAAATAAAATAAATTTATTTAAAAAAAAAGGGCAGAAGACCTGAATAGACATTTTTCCAAAGAAGACATACAGATGGCTAACAGGTACATGAAAAGATGCTCAACATCACCAATCATTAGGGAAATGCAAATTAAAACCACAGTGATATATCACCTCACACCTGTTAGAATGGCTATTATCAAAAAGACAATAACAAGTGTTGATGAGGATGTAGAGAAAAGGGACACTAGTGCACTGTTGGTGGGAATGTAAACTGGTGCAGCCACTATGGGAAATAGTATGAAGGTTCCTCAAAAAACTAAAAATTTTACAACAGACAAGATATGGAAACAACCTAAGTGTCCAACAATGGGTGAATGGATAAAGAAAATGTATACAGGGACTTCCCTGGCCATCCAGTGGTAAAGAATCCGCCTTACAATGCAGGGGACACAGGTTCAATCCCTAGTCAGGGAACTAAGATCCCACATGTCGGGGCAACTATGCCCATGTGGCACAACTAGAGAAGAGAAACCCGCACGTCACAACCAGAGAGAAGCCTGTGTGCAGCAATGAAAGATGTTGCATGCCTCAATGAAGATCCTGCATGCCACAACTAAGACCCTACGCGGCTGAAAATAAATTAAATAAATAATAAACAATAAATCTTTAAAAAAGAAAATGTATACAGGTTTTCCCCACTATATGAAAGTAGAGTGTTCCTATGAAAGCTTTTGTAAATGGAAATGGAGTAAAGCAAAGAATCAATTATGTTAGAACACAACTTGCTAATGGATAAACAAAATAAATCAGGATAAAGTACAGATGCTCACAGGCACAGTTCAAAGCTATGGTGGCTTGATGCTGAGATGTTGAGTGTCGCTCCTGGGGAAGGAGCTTGGTGGTGCCACTCTCACTGCCTGGGTTGCCTGCTGCCTCTATAATGGCTTGCTGCAAAACAAAACACTGAATGTTATTTTTGCTTTTCACCTTTTTTTTTTTCATAAAAGCAAAAATCCTCTTTGGATTTCCTTCAGTTAGTGAAAATAGTTACTAATGTAGGTCTTTTATAAAAGTGAAGTGGTATAAAGCAAACTTTTAAAAAGCAGGGGATAACTGTTCATATATAGTAGAATATTATTCAGCCATAAAAAAGAAATCTTGTCATTTGAGACAACATGAATGGATCTTGAGGTCATTACACTAAGTGAAGTAAGTAAGACAGAGAGACGAATACCATGTGATCTTACTTATCTGTGGAATTTAAGAACAAACAAACAAAAAAAGCCCAACCTCATAAATACAAAGAACAGACTGGTGGTTTCCAGAGGTGGGGGTGGAGGGGATGGGGGAGGGGACTGAAACAGGCAAAGGGGGTCAGAAAGTACCAACTTCCAGTTATCAGGTAAATAAGTCATGGGGATGTAATATGCAACACAGTGCCTATAGTTAGTAACACTGTATTGCATATTTGAAAGTTGCAAAGACATAAAATTCTCAACACAAGGAAAAAAATATTATAACTATGTATGGTGGCAGATATTAACTAGACTTACTGTGATCATTCTGCAATATGTATAAATAGCAAATCATTATGTCGTACAACTAAAATTAATATAATGTTATATGTCAATTATACCTCAATTAAAAAAGGAAAAAAAAGGGAAAGGAATGTATGGTGGATGATCATGGAGGAAACAGGCTAGGAAATAAAAACTAAAAGGATCTGGATAGATAGAAAAGAAAATTGAAAGCACTCCAAGGACAACCATGAGCCAAAAAGAGCATGTAAGCAAAAATAAACACACCGACTGTATGATTCCACTCACATGAGGCTCCTAAGTAGTCAAATTCACAGAAACAAAGTAGAATGGCAGTTAGCAGGGGCTGTGAGAGAGCAGGAAATAAAGAACTGTTCAGTGGGTAGAGTTTCAGTTTTGCAAGATTAAAAAGTCCTGGAGATCTACTGCACAACAGTGTGAATATACTTAACACTACTTAAGTGTACACTTAAAAGTGGTTAAGATGATAAATTTCATGGGTTTTTTTTGTATTTGACAGATCAGTGAAACAACAAGTCCAACTAGATTCATTCTCACGCTATAGAGTAGTTGAAGGTAAGTTTGGATACATAATGTTGGTGATGGCAAGACAGGTTATAAAACACCATCAGTTAGTATGTTGGATTTTGTACAATATTAGCCAATGAATGAGCTCTGAAGAAGTTTGCTATAAAACTCGTTTAGTTGTAAAGTGAATTTTTGTCATTTTCTTGTTAATCTCCATTATACAGAGAAATATGTTCTGATATAAAACTGTTAATCTTGCTATATGATAAAAAATACTTAAAAATCATTAAGTCATTATGCAGATAAGGAAAGTAATCACAAAGAGGTAATTGACTTGTTCAAGGTTATGCTGCCCCTTGGAATAAGAGATGTTTCTAAAAGCAGAAGATATATCAATTCTGCAAATGGAAAAGGTACTACTAATAAAGGAAAGTGTACTCCACTGTATCAATAGAAGTGGGCACTCTTAAAAGTAAGATACAAATACATAGGAACCCAAACTCATCACATTACAACTGTTATAAGACATTTCAAAATGAACAGCAAACAAAGACATCTATACAAAGCTATTATGAGAAGAAACATTTTAGGTGATAAAACTTCTCAATTGACAATCACAAACAGAAGAAAATACAATAACCATCTGAAATTAAATTGTCTTAAACTAGCATTCGCAATATGGAAAAAAACACCTTGAATCAAAATTTCTAAAAATTCAGATGAGAAAAGAAGGCAAAAGGGAAACAGTCAAATGAGCAGTTAAACAAAATCAAGAACGAAATGGAAGAAAAAGTAATACTGATGCAAGGTACCCAAAGAAGAATACATTTGACTGAAAATCTAATGGGTACCAAGGAAAAGACATGAAAAAAGAAAAAGAAAATAAGTGAAGTGGGGACTGGCAAAGAATAGTTAACATATGTGTATAAAGGGGGTCCCTGAAGAATAAAAGCTAAACAAATAAATACACAAAAGTCTCTAAAAGGAATTCTCAGAGCCTCTAAGCAAAAAGATCAAGTCATTTACAAAATACAGAAAACTAGTTAGTATTAGACTTCCCATAGAAATTTATGGGAAAAAAGTATGAGCCAAGGATTTTATATACACCCTAGCTGTCCTTCAAGCAGCAAGACTCAGTTGTTGTGTTTCTTTTTTTTGGCTGCACTGCACGGCTTGTGGGATCTCAGTTGCCCGACCAGGGACTGAACCCAGGCCCTTGGCAGTGAGAGCGTGGAGTCTTACCCACTGGACCGCCAGGGAATTCTCAAAAAGGTACTGTTAAGAGAATGAAAAAATGAATGAACTCACAAATTGGGAGAAAATATTTGCAAATTACCTATCTGATAAAGGTTTTGTATCTAGCATACACAAAAAACTCTCAAATCTCAACAAAAAATAATTCAGTTTAAAAATGGGCAAAAGATTTGAACAGACACTGCCTAAGAAGATACATGGATGGCAAATAAGCACATAAAATGACAATCAACATCATCAGTCATTAGGGAAATGCTAATTAAAACCACAACAACAACAAGACACCACTACACATTAGAATGTCTAAAATTAACAAGACTGACCATACCAAGTGTTAGCAAGGATGTGGAACAAATGGAACGTTTCATACATTGCTGGTTGAAACGTAAAATGGTACAATCACTTTGAAGAAAAGTTTGGCAGCTTCTTAAAGAATCAAAATAGTGGACTTCCCTGGTGGTGCAGGGGTTAAGAATGTGCCTGCCAATGCAGGGGACGGGGGTTCGATCCCTGGTCCGATAAGATCCCACATGCCTTGGAGTAACTAAGCCCGTGCGCCTGCGCCACAACTACTGAGCCTGCCCTCTAGAGCCTGCGAGCCACAACTACCGAGCCCACAGGCCACCGCAACTACTGAAGCCCGCACACTCCAGGGCCCGTGTGCCACAACTACTGAGCTTGCATGCTGCAAGTGCTGAAGCCCACGCACCTAGAGCCTGTGCTCTGCAACAAAGGAAGCCAACGCAATGAGAAGCCCGTGCACCGCAACGAAGAGTAGCCCCCACTCACCACAACTAGAAAAAGCCCGTGCGCAGCAACAAAGACCCAACGCAGCCAAAAATAAATAAATAAATATAAATAAATAAAAACAATAAAATTCAACTTAAAAAAAAAACAGAAGAATTAAAATAGGGAGTTCCCTGGTGGTCCAGTGGTTAGGACTCTGCACTCTCACTGCCGTGGGCCTGGGTTCACTCTCTGGTCAGGGAACTAAGATCCCACAAGGCATGGGAAAAAAAAGAAAAAAGAAAAAAAATTAAAATATATCTCCTCCATGACCTAGGTGTTTGCCAAAGAGAAATGAAAGCATATGCCCATACAAAGTCTTCTGCACTAATACTCATGGTGGTTCTATTTGTAACAGCCCCAAACTGAAAGCAACCCAAATGTTCATGAACAAGTGAATGGATAAACAAATTGTAGTATATTCGTGCAACAGGATCCTACAGCAATGAAAAGGAATGAATGACTGATATACACAAGAAAATGGATGAAACACAAAATAACTATGCTGAGTAAAAGAAGCCAGATCAAAAAAGACTCCGTATTTGTAAAATTCTAGAAAATGCAGACTAATCGATGGTGACAGAAAATGGATCAGCAGTTATCTGGGGACAGGAGATGAGGAGGGATGAAAGGGAAGGATTACAAAGGGGTGTAAAGAAATCAAACCATCCCACACACTGGGACCACATGGAGAAGCCGAGACAACATGAAGAAAAGAGATGGCCTGTCAATCCCTAGCAGCTCAGTCCCCAGCTATTGTAGCTCCAATTACTATGTGGATGCAACTACACGAAATGTCTGAAGGAGAACTGCCCACCAAGGCCTTCACAAATTCCTGACCCACAGAAACTATGAATAAAAAATGATTATTGGGCCTCCCTGGTGGCGCAAGTGGTTGGGAGTCCGCCTGCCGATGCAGGGGATACGGGTTCGTGCCCCGGTCTGGGAGGATCCCATATGCCGCGGAGCGGCTGGGCCCGTGAGCCATGGCCGCTGAGCCTGCGCGTCCGGAGCCTGTGCTCCGCAACGGGGGAGGCCACGGCAGTGAGAGGCCCGCATACCGCAAAAAAAAAAAAAAAAAAAAATGATTATTGTTTCAAGCCACTAAGTTTTGGGTGATTTGTTACACAGCAATAGCAAAGAGAAGAGACCATCAGGACTGCCTTTATATCTGTTTCTCAGTCACCAAGAGAAGCCCACCTCTTTCCTTGCAGGCATTTCAAAATGAAATGTTTTCTTCCCCCTGTCCCTCAAATTACTGTACCAGAGGTGGGGAAGTAATCTTCCTTGTTCCTCACTTCCACTTCCAGATTATTCTTCCTCCCTAAAACTCCCAGGTTTGAAAATCCCGTCACCAAACTCCACTGTCCACTATCCCTCCTCATTGCAATCATCTGTATCTTCCTGGGTCACTCTTCCTCATTCCTTGAGGTTTATATCCCAGTACTCCCTCCAACACTAATCCTGTCATATTTTTGGTTATTTAAAAACCCACGTACAGGGACTTCCCTGGTGGCGCAGTGGTGAAGAATCCGCCTGCTAACGCAGGATACATGGGTTCGAGCCCTGGTGTGAGAAGATCCTACATGCCGTGGAGCAACTAAGCCCGTGCACCACAACTACTGAGCCTGAGTTCTAGAGCCCATGAGCCACAACTACTGAGGCTGTGCCCCACAACTACTGAAGCCCGCGCACCTACAGCCCGTGCTCCGCAACAAGAGAAGCCACCGCAATGAGAAACCCTCGCATCACAATGAAGAGTAGCCCCCGCTCGTTGCAACTAGAGAAAGCCCGTGCACAGCAAAGACCCAACGCAGGCAAAAAAATAATTAAATAAATAACGATAAAAAAGTATTACTCAAAAATAAACCAAATAAAATAAGAGATAATTTTTTAAAAAAAAACCATATACGTGATCCTTCCAATACCCTACCCTTGCTACATCTTTTTTTTTTTTTTTTTTTTTTTTGCGGTATGCGGGCCTCTCACCGTTGTGGCCTCTCCTGTTGCGGAGCACAGGCTCCGGACGTGCAGGCTCAGCGGCCATGGCTCATGGGCCCAGCCGCTCCGCGGCATGTGGGATCTTCCCGGACCGGGGGCACGAACCCGTGTCCCCTGCATCAGCAGGCGGACTCTTAACCACTGCGCCACCAGGAAAGCCCTGCTACACCTTTAAACACTTCGCTACCAATGACCTTTTATAGTACCCAATCTCAGCTACTCACTTCTATGGTCTTTATTATAACCATTAACTATAACCTCTCCAAAAACTCAACTGCAAGAATCCTACTCTCCAGCTACCACCTTCTAGGCTCTGCAACTTATTCCTTCTAGTAGGTTGATAATGACAGTCATTCCACTTCACTGGGACTGGTAAAACAGTGATCCTCACACTTTTTAAACTGCTTCTCACCATGGTAATGTCCTCACTTCCTTTCTTAGCCAGCTTTAATTCCACCATCGATCATTAAGACAACTCCCTGTACCGCCCCCTTCTCACTTCATACTAGGTAAAACTACAACCCTATTAATTTCAACTATTCGTTTACTTTGTGTCTGCCCTCACACACCTGAATTTGAATTTAGCTAGCGAAAAATACAATCATGCTGCCTAGTCTCCTTTTTTTTAAAAAAAATTATTTATTTCTGTCTGCGTTGGGTCTTCGTTGCTGTGCACGGGCCTTCTCTAGTTGTGGCGAGCAGGGGCTACTCTTTGTTGTGGTGCGAGGGCTTCTCATTGTGATGGCTTCTCTTGTTGCAGAGCACAGGCTCTAGGCATGCAGGCTCAGCAGTTGTGGAGCACAGGCTTAGTTGCTCCGCGGCGTCTGGGAATCTTCCTGGATCAGGGCTCGAACCCGTGTTCCCTGCATTGGCAGCGGATTCTTAACCACTGCGCCACCAGGGAAGTCCTATCTAGTCTCCTTTAAACTCTTAACCACAAACCTGAAGTAGGCCTTTAATGTTGCCTAGATTTCCCTAACGCAACACTCATCCACTCTCCTAGGGGTTTACTTCCTACCTTCTCTCTTCTCTAACCTCAAATACCTGCCCACTGCCCCCTCCTCACTAGCAGGCTGATGACCTTGCTTCTTTTACTGAGAGAACAGCAACAACCAAAACAGAATTTTCATAATCTCCTGCCACTACATCTGCCCATCCACACAAATCTGTACCCATATAACTGTCACCACATGAACTGTCAATATTTCTAACAAAGACCAAATCCATTCTTTCTTACTACGCTAGAATGTTGCTTGCGCAATTCTCTTCTCTCCTGCAACGTCAATTATACCGTCCTTACTGGATCTTTCCTATCGGCCCAGAAACATGCTGAAACATTTCTCCTATCTTAAAAACACAATTAAGAATCCTTTTTATCTCACTTCCCTCTCCATCCATTGGTCAATTTCTCTAGCTTCCAGTACCCACAATAAAACTTGAAATATTTGCTCACATATGTTGCCTTGAATTTCTCCTCTCCGACTCTCGAACTCGCTCCAATCACATTTCACCCAAGAATGAGTTCTAATCTTACCCCCTTATACACCTGCCTTACTTGCAGTCTTCCCCATCTCAGTAAAAGGCAACTTCATCTTTTCAGCTGTTCAGAGCAATCTTGGAGTTAGCCTTGACTTTCCTCTCTCAAGCCTCTATTATCGTATACCCGTGCACAACCTGTTGCCTCTGATTTCAAAATATATCCAGAAGCCAAGTAACCGACTGTCCACTGCTAACAGCGGGATTATTCCAATAGACTCCTAACTGGTTTCCCTGCTTCGCCCTGGCCTGCCCCCGCACACCTCCCAGTCGGAGAGAGCTGGACGACCAAGGCACAATCGAGTAGCAGTAGGGCCTAGGCTCAAAGTCATAGGGAGCCCAAACTGGGCGAGGAACGAGCTTGCGGCTGAGGCTCCCAAGTGGGGAAAGATGTAGAAACATGCGGACCCACCGCCCCACACTGAGCCGACTGGCCGGGGAAAGAGCGCAGGGGGCAGGTCGGGGACAGCGCCGGCTGCGACCTCACCTGGCCTGTGCCGCGCCGGAACAGCACCGAGTTTGCCGGCTCTGGGACGCCGCCGCCGCTGCTGCCGCCGCCGCCACCCATCGCCATGGCTAATCTGCTGCCGGGTACGCAGCGTGTACTAGGTCCCTCGGCGAGTGACGACTTCCGCCGCCCGGCCTCCGGGAGCGGAAGAGCATGGCGGCCTAAGGGCCGCCGGCCGGCGGGGAGGAGTCCCCGCGCTTTCGGCCCGCGGGCGCCGCCTACCCTTGTCGGCCGCATTGGTGTTTCTTCTCTGTATCCTCTCAATTCTTTGATTTCACTTTTTCGTCTGTTCCGAGAGTGATTCGACCAGAGTTTTTGTTTGTTTGTTTTAAACAATAAATCCTCTTAAGAAAATAGCGTTCGTTGCAGGTCACTTAGAAAATATGGGTAAGCAAGCAGTAAAATAAAAAGCAGTCCCTTGGTAACCAATAATAATATAGCTACCATTTTTAAAAAGTGCTTTTAAGAATTGTATATACTTATTTTAATTTTATTTTCACAACCCTATGAATTAGGGACTATTTTCTCATTTAAAGATGGGAAACTGAGGCACAGAGCGTTTACACAAATGCCTGGAATCCAGCATGTCTGTAACATTTCCCAGCCTTAGCATTTAGTTTAATATCTCTTCTCCCAAATCTTCTCTAGTAACTTTTTGAATTTAAAAACATGAGATGAATTGTTGTATTCTGTTTAAGAATGTGCTTTTTGTTTTCTCGATTTTTCATGTTTGTCTTTACATGGGTCAAGCAGGCTTTTAGTTCTTAGTAGGAGCTTACCCTCTATTTTTCCAGTATTCTTTATTAAACATTTAGGATTGCTAAATGGCTTCCAAGTACCTATTTTAATTTTTTCTTTTTTTAAAGGTCACCCAGGGAACTTTGATGGCTTCCTTTGGCTTCTGTAGATACCAGAAATAGATGTATTTTTTAAAAGCTCATTTAGATTTCTTCAATCATAATTCTCACAATGGCATATGACGCAGAAATTTAAACAATTTGGAACCAGGTTTCTTTTTATTTATTTATTTTTTATATAGAATTTACATACCATAAAATTCATCATTTTAAAGCATGCAATTTAGTGGGTTTTGGTATGGTCACAAGATTGTGCAGCTACCACCACTAATTCCAAAACATTTTCATCACTCCCAAAAGAAACCTTGTATCCATTAGAAGTCACTCCACAGTCTCTCCTCCTTCCAGCCTCTCACAACCACTGTCTCTACAGATTTACTTGCTCTGGATATCTCATATAAATGGAATCATATAACATGACCTTTTGTGTCTTTTTTCACTTAGTATAATGTTTTCAAGGAGGAATTAGCTTTAATGAATTTTAAATGGCAAGTTCTTTGTTGAAAAAGTATTTCTACTTATCAGAAAGGAGATAAGTAGCTTTCCACCTACCTTGTTCCTCAACAAAAATGAACCTATGTCATTTTTGTCCTCAAAGAAAACATGTTCTTTTTTTCTTGATGGTGACATCCAGATTTGAATCACCATACGTATTTTACAGTTATTCCATATGATAGACAAAGCACTCAAAGCATAATGTAGAGGATTTCCAAAGGAAACCATTTCTTCAGATTTGAAGGCACTTACGTAAACATTAAATTTAACTTTATGATCATGGGGGGTTGCCAATCTGAGTACCGTGCCTGGCACCTGGCAGGTCCCCCATACACATGGCTGAATGTGTAAATCCCCCAGCTGCAGGAACAGCTCCATTTTCTGAGGCCCCAGGATTCTCTTACAGGCTAGTCCTTACGGTTCTGCCTTGTACACACAACACTTCATTTTCATATTCTGTTTTCCCTGCTAGCAGCCCCTGTGCCCAGGCGTCTTCATGTTGTTATCTCTGTACCTCCTACCAGGCCAGTCCAGAGTAAGTGGTACCAGAAAAGTTTGGTAAATCAATGAATTGTGGGAACCCAACCCAGCTCTAGCACTTTTGTCTGCAGGCTAGTCTACCAGACTCAAAAAGAGGAAGGTTATTCACAAGTGCATAAATTGCAGTTGCATAAGAAAGAATCTCATTAAGTAGACCTCCATAAAATTCAAATTTTGATGATCCGAGGTGAAGCTCACCCAGCTTTATAAAGAATTTGCTGGAAAGTCACGTGGATAGTCCAGAATATTTTTTAGAAAGCACTTATCTGCCCCCAGGTGAGCAGGAAAGGAAGCTGGCAGGTACATGAGAGGCCCCAAAGAGGGTCTGTTGGGCCATTTCTTAGCATCTGATCCAATTGGTGAGGAAAGTGACAGCCGTCCAAAGGAGGCTCAAAGAAATAGAACTCTTGGGCTTCCCTGGTGGCGCAGTGGTTGAGAGTCCGACTGCCGATGCAGGGTACGTGCGTTCGTGCCCCGGTCCGAGAAGATCCCACGTGCCGCGGAGCGGCGGGGCCCGTGAGCCATGGCCGCTGAGCCTGCGCGTCCGGAGCCTGTGCTCCGCAACGGGAGAGGCCACAACAGTGAGAGGCCCGCGTACCGGAAAAAAAAAAAAAAAAAATAGAACTCTTTGCTGGCAATAGCTCTTTTGCCTAAAGTAGGCTTCCCACTGTCACATGGTGCAGTTTTAAAGTTATGGTGAAATGCTAACAGGCAGTTTGGATTAAAGTTAACAGCAAATCATGGCTTCACAGATTAATTGCTGCACAAATAAATTGATGTATAAGTATTTGCTTTTAAATCTTACATGGCAAGAAGTAAATTAGAAGTCAAATCATTTTTTTTCTCTGAAGAACTAAAAGGACAGAATGTCTTTGATGACCTTGAGAACATCATACTGGTTTCAAGGCAGACTGTTGTTGTGTAATCTAACCAACAATGATGTAGAACGTTTTAAAAATTTATTTGTTTTATTTCTGGCTGCGCTGGGTCTTCATTGCGATGCGGAGGCTTCTCAGTGTGGTGGCTTCTCCTGTGAAGCACGGGCTCTAGAGCGCGGGCTTCAGTAGTTGTGGCACACGAGTTTAGTTGCTCTGCGGCCTGTGGGATCTTCCTGGACCAGGGCTCGAACCCGGGTCCCCTGCACTGGCAGGCAGATTCTTAACCACTGTGAAGTCCCTGATGTAGAACTTTTCTTAACACGGTTATAAAATAAATCTTAGAAGAAAAAAAAATTAACTTCATGAACTGGAACCAATCTTTGCGCATATGGAATTCTCATACCGAAAACCTACATTCGGTGACTCTTGGAACTTGCTGATGATAAAATAAAGGATTCAAATGACTAGTGATCAAGTTTCCAGTTAGGATAATATATATTGGTATTGTCATGTAGAATAGCGAATAAACAAAAGAGAAGGCCAAAACTAATTAGTTCCTTACCCTTACCTTACCTTCAGAGTCTAGGGTCAGGAGATCAGAGATGTGTCAGTGATTTGTGTATAAGAATGCTCACCGATTGGGACTGACATACATACACTACTGTGTATAAAATAGATAACTAATGAGAACCTACTGTATAGCACAAGGAACTCTACTCAATGCTCTGTGGTGACCTAAATGGGAAGGAAATCCAAAAAAGAGGGGATATACGTAAATGTATAGCTGATTCACTTTGCTACAGAGCAGAAACTAACACAACATTGTAAAGCAACTATACTCCAAAAACAAAAACAAAAACAAAAAGACTGCTCACTGAACTATTACCGCAGCAGAAAGTTGAAAATTCCAAATGATGTTTTGGAAGAATATTTGAATGATATTATGGACAAATGGTAGTATAATTCATAAATGACATAGATCTAATTAGTCATCCAGTATGTAAGGCTTGGATTCATTACCCTCACATCATATACCAAAATACGTTCTGGGTGACTTTTAAAAACTTCGGATGGAGGAGATTTTAAGATAGAAATAAGAAACTATGCAAGGCTTGAAAACTCAAATACATTTTGGGTGTCAGGCAGGTAAAGGAGATGAGTTAAAGAGGAGTAAGCAATAAGGGGTGGTGGGTACTGTAATCAGTTACCTTGAGACTATCCCTCCACACACACCCCAACTCATTCCACCCACTCCCTGCCCAAAGGCATTCAAGTTCAAATTAAAAATTTTGGGGGGAGTGGGGAGGGGGGAGGGATGGAGTGGGAGTTTGGGTTTAGCAGAAGCAAGCTATTATATACAGAATGGATAAACAAGGTCCTACTGTATAGCACAGGGAATTATATTCAATATATTCAATATATTGTGATAGACCATAATGGAAAAGAATCCTGAATCACTGCTGTACAGTAGAAATAAACACAACATTGTAAATCAAGTATACTTCAATTAAAGAAAAAGTGGAAAAAAAATTTTAACATGTCAGGACAAGTCTGTGGGCGGTCAGTTTGCATCTTCAGTTAATAAAGAAACTAGGCATTTAATTAAAAATTACGACGAGGTATCACCTCACACTCGTCAGAATGGCAATTATCAAAAAGTCTACAAGTAATAAATGCTGGAGAGGGTGTGGAAACAGGGAACCCTCCTACACTGTTGGTGGGAATGTAAATTGGTACAGCCATTATGGAGAACAGTATGGAGGTTTCTTAAAAAACTAAAAATACAGCTACAACATGATCCTGCAATCCCAATCCTCCTGGGCATATATCTGGAGAAAACCATAATTTGAAAAGATACATGCATTCCAAAGTTCATTGCAGCACTATTTACAATAACCAAAACATGGAAGCAACCTAAATGTCCATGGACAGATGAATGGATAAAGAAGATGTGGTATAGGGCTTCTCTGGTGGCACAGTGGTTGGGAATCTGCCTGCCAATGCAGGGGACACGGGTTCCAGCCCTGGTCCGGGAAGATCTCACATGCCGCAGAGCAACTAAGCCCTTGTGCCACAACTATTGAACCTGCACTCTAGAGCCCACGAGCCACAACTACTGAGCCCGTGTGCCACAACTACTGGAGCCCATGCTCCGCAACAAGAGAGGCCACCGCAGTGAGAAGCCTGTGCATGGCAACGAAGAGTAGCACCCCCCCCACCGCCGCCACAACCAGAGAAAAGCCCGTGTGCAGCAATGAAGATCTAACGCAGCCAAAAATAAAATAAATTTAAAAAAAAAGATGTGGTATATATACACAATGGAATACTACTCAGCCATAAAAAAACGAAATAATGTCATTTGCAGCAACATGGATGGACCCAGAGATTAACATACTAAGTGAAGTAAGCCAGAGAAAGACAAATATCATACAATATTGCTTATATGTGGAATCTAAAAAAAAAAGATACAAATAAACTTATATACAAAACAGAAATAGACCCACAGACGTAGAAAACAAACTTATGGTTACCAAAGGGGAAAGGGAGGGGATAAATTAGGAGTTTGGGATTACCATATACACACTATTATATATAAAACAGATAACCAACAAGGACCTATTGTATAGCACAGGGAACTATACTCAATATTTTGTAATAACCTATAAGGGAAAAGAATCTGAAAAAGAATAGGTATATATATGTATAACTGAATCACTTTGCTGTACAACTAACACAATACTGTAAATCAACTATACTTCAATTAAAAAAAGAAAAAAAAAGAAACCAGGCATTTGGTCATGTGAATAAAAATTCTGGCAAAAGCAACATAAATAAAATGAAAGGACAAACAATAGTTTAGAAAATATTTGTAACATAAGAGAAACGAATATTCTTTTATATTAAAGAAAAACTTTGTCAAATAAAAATAACAGCAAAGCAAGCTATTCATAGAAGAAAAAACCAAAAGGGCCAATAAATATGAAGATATGCCCATATTCTGGAAGCTCTGTATTCTGTCTGCTTGGATTTAGATCCTTAACCTGCCACTTACTAGCTGGGTGACCTTGGGTAAATTCCTTAACCAAAATCTCAATTTGTATAAAATCTATAAAAATGGACATAACCATAGTACCTACATGTGAAGACTAAGTGAAACAAAAAGCATAAAGAAGAGAGAAAAAACATAGGTATTTCACAAAAAGGAAAATCCATGGGATTTCCCTGGTGGTGCAGTGATTAAGAGTCCACCCCCAATGCGGGGGGCCTGGGTTGGATCCCTGGGCAGGGAACTAGATCCCACATGCATACCACAACTAAGAGTTTGCATGCCACAACTAAGGAGCCCACGTGCCACAACTAAGATCCTATGCAACTAAATAAATAAATGTTAAAATATACATATATATACCCCCCCCCAAAAAAAGGAAAATCCAGGGAATTAATTCCCTGGCAGTCCAGTGGTTAGGACTCAGTGCTTTCACTGCCAGGGCCCGGGTTCAATCCCTGGTTGGGGAACTAAGATTCTGCTAGCCACATGGCCAATCAATCAATCTGATAATAAAAATAAATAAAAATTTAAAAAGAAAGAAAATCCAAATATCCAATAAATATATGAAAAAAATGCTCAACCTCTCTGGTCAGAGAATTGCAAATTAAAAACTAAGATACCAGGCGCGGAGAAGTCTGCAAAACAAGAGGCGGAGGATTGCGTTAGCGACGGACCAGTTCGCGCCAGAGCCACGGGCAGCAGCGTCGCGGTCTGACCCGGC
Source organism: Mesoplodon densirostris (assembly GCF_025265405.1). NCBI lineage: Eukaryota > Metazoa > Chordata > Mammalia > Artiodactyla > Ziphiidae > Mesoplodon > Mesoplodon densirostris. The sequence goes on from NC_082663.1 coordinate 57,295,178, forward strand.
CACTGCGCGGTACTCGGAGGAAAAGCTACCGCCAGGTGGACGCGCCGCCGCCGCCGCAGCAACAGCACCATCATGGGGAAGGGCGACCCCAACAAGCCGCGGGGCAAGATGTCCTCGTATGCCTTCTTCGTGCAGACCTGCCGGGAGGAGCACAAGAAGAAACACCCCGACTCCTCGGCCAACTTCGCCGAGTTCTCCAAGAAATGTCCCGAGAGATGGAAGACCATGTCTGCCAAGGAAAAATCCAAATTTGAGGATATGGCAAAAAGTGACAAAGCTCACTATGACAGGGAGATGAAAAATTATGTTCCTCCCAAAGGTGACATGAAGGGAAAGAAAAAAGATCCCAATGCGCCTAAAAGGCCTCCCTCTACCTTCTTCCGGTTTTGCTCCAAACATCGCCCAAAGATCAAAAGTGAACACCCTGGCTTATCCATTGGAGATACTGCAAAAAAAGTGGGTGAAATGTGGTCTGAGCAGTCAGCCAAAGGTAAACAACCCTATGAACAGAAAGCAGCTAAGCTAAAGGAGAAATATGAAAAGGATATTGCTGCATACCGTGTCAAGGGCAAGAGTGAAGCGGGAAAGAACAGGCTCCAAGAAGAATGAACCAGAAGATGAGGAGGAAGAGGAAGAAGGTGAAGATGAGGAGGAAGAGGATGAAGATGAGGAATAAATGACTATCCTGTAATGATGTGTGTGGAGTGTGCGTGTGTGCTCAGGCGGTTGTTTTGCTAAGAATGTGAATTCAAGTGCAGCTCAATATTAGCTTCAGAATAAAAACTGTACAAATTTTTGTATAGCTGATAAGATTCTTTGTATAGAAAATACTTTTTTTAAATGCAGGTTGTAGCTTTTTGAGGGGTTATTACATACAGTTAGATTTTAAAGCTTCTGATGTTGAATGTTTCTGAATATTTAATGGTTTCTTTAACTTCTTGACTTGTGTATGGTGGCACAGCAAACTCATAGAAATTAGTATCAATAGTAAATTTGGGGTTTTCTAGAATGAGAATGTTGCGTTTTTTTTAAATTTGTAATAAAATTATACTAAAAAAACCCCTAAGGTACCATTTTTCACTCGGGTCGGAAAAATTATTAGAGATTAATAATATCTAATGCTATTGAGGACATGGGGATATAAAGAACTATATCTGTTAAAATTACAAACAAGTATACCTTTGCCCTAGGGATCCTATCTTTAAGAATTGATCCTTGGGACTTCCCTGGTGGCGCAGAGATTAAGAATCCACCTGCCAATGCAGGGGACACGGGTTCGACCCCTGGTCTGGGAAGATCCCACATGCCGCAGAGCAACTAAGCCCGTGCGCCATAGCTACTGAGCCTGTGCTCTAGAGCCCTGGAGTCACAACTACTGAGCCCGCTCGCCTAGAGCCCGTGCTCCACAACAAGAGAAGGCACTGCAATGAGAAGACTGTTCACCACAACGAAGAGTAGCCCCTGCTCACCACAACTAAAGAAAGCCCACGCACAGCAACAAAGACCCAACACAGCCAAAAATAAATAATAAATTATTTAATTAATTTGAAAAAAAAAAGAAGTGATTCTTAGAGAAATAAATGCACCAGTACATGGGGATAAGGACGCCGATATACATTACAGAACTGTTCATAGTGACAAAAGCTTCCAAACATCCTGATTGTCCATGAGTAAGCAAATGACTGGATAAATTACCGTACAACCATACCACGGTTAGATCTGTATGCACTGACCTGTAGCCATGGCTATTTTCAAAAAAGTACCAAGTTACAACTAAGTTTCCCATTTTTGTTTAAAAAAACTCACATGTACTGGGTTGAATGCTGGTCCCCAAAATGATATGTCCACCAGACACCTATGAATGTGACCTTATTTGGGAAAAAGGTTTTGCTGATGTAATAAGGATCTTGAGATGAGATCACCTGGATTAGACTGGGCCCTAAATCCAATGACGAATGTCCTTAGAAGAGACAGGAAGAAGACAGAGAAAAGAAGACCACGTGAAGACAAAGGCAGAGATAGGAGTTATGCTGCCACAAGCCAAGTAAAGCCTGGAGCCTCTAGAAGCTAGAAGAGGCCAGCTAGGATTTTCCCCTAGAACCTTCAGAGGAAGTCTGGCCCTGCTGACACCTTGCTTTTAGACTTCTGCCCTCTAGAAGTGTGAGAGAATAAAGTTCTGTTGTTGCAAGCCACCAAGTTTGTGCTGATTTGTTATGGCAGCCCTAGGAAACTCCCCACCTCCCTTAATTTTACATATCTATACACACACACACACACACACACACACGTTTACATGAGCATTGAGAGAAACACACAACTATTTTATATACCCCAAATATGACCAAGAATTCCACTCCTAGGCATATATTCAACAGAAATAAGTGCTTATGACCACCAAGAGATATCTGTATAAATGTTATGGCAGAAATAGTCATAATAGCCACAAACTAAGAGCAATCCAAATGTCCATGAAAAGTAAATAACTAAATCATGGTATCTTCATATAACAGAATGCTACACAGCAATGAAAGACTGAATTACCGTTACACACAGGATAGAGGAGTCACACAGATACAATGTTGAGCAAAGAAGTCAAACTCACAAGAGTACATATTGGATGGTGCCACTTACATGAAATTTAAAAACAGGCAGAACTAATCCATGGTGATAGGTATTATCTGATAGAGGGTATAATCTAAAGTGGTCACAGAGAGCCTGTTAGGGTGCTAGAAATGTCTACATATCTTGATCTGGGTGGAATATTTATATGTAAAGGTCAATCAACATCTACATTTAAAATGTATGCTCTTTATTATCATTTCATTGGAATAAATACCCAGGAGTGCAATTACTGGGTTATATAGAAAGAGTATGTTTAGTTTTTTAAGTAACTGCCTAATATATTGCTAAATTTCTTTGAGCCCTTTTGTTGCCTTTTCCCAACTTTCTATGATGAGTAGGCATTGCATTTTGGGGGTTTGAAAGTTGATAGAGAGAAGAATGCTCTAAGCTTTGTCATAGTTTCCCACACCTCACACAATCACTTACTACCTCCATGATTTGCCATATCATTTACCTGTATTTTCAAACTACAGTCATAGCCTTGGAATAAGAGTATTGGACTGCTCAGCATCCATTCCCCTTTCCTTCTGGCAGCAGGACCCCAGGTTTGTTTGGGGGACCACCTAGTCCTCACTGGATAGTCTTAGTTATACTGTCAACTTAGGCAACCTGCACTCCTCTCACTGAGTGTACACATAACCCAAACTAGTCCATTTGGAGGCACTGTGTGTGACATAAATACTAAAAATGGTTGTCAGAATTTCAACCTGATATCAGCACTGTGGGAAAGAACTGTCTCATAGTACCTGGAGCTGATCTAACTCTTGACCTTTCCAAAGCCTTGAGTCTTCAACTTTTCCTTGGACTCTGGAGTATCTCATCCTTTCAAAGAATTGTTGTAGTTATTAATAAGTTAACTAATGATTCTATTTGCAAACAGAAATTTCAATATACCATGGAATCACAGGTTAGATGTGGTTAAATTTCTTCAAGCATACATTAAAATACATAACTCTATATTAAATGTCCATTCGTAAGCCACCCTAATAGATACTTTGAGTGGTACAAGGCCAAATGAGCCTTGAGGCCCTCCCCCACCCAAAAGTCCTCGACAAAAGCCTTTGTGACACAAGTTTATAAAAGGCAAGTATTCAGTAGGATTGTGTCTTTTTTTTCTTTTTTGGCCTCACCAAGCATCTTGCAGGATCTTAGTTCCCTGACCAGGGATTGAACCAAGGTCCCCCGTAGAAGCACGGAGTCCTAACCACTGGACCGCCAGGGAATTCCCAATAGCACTGTGTCTTGATTGTAGCCAGGTTGGAAGGCAATTTTGTGCAACCACCAAACCATAGTGCAAGGAAATGTTCCTGTACTGATATACCAGCAAGCAAAGTCACATCCAACTGATAAAGGAGCAAGAGTAGTATGTGACATAGAAAGTATTTCTATAAAAGTCATGTTATTTAAAAATCAATTTTCCCAGGCAAATGGTCCAATAAAAGGCTACCTGTGATCTTTTGATGTGTATTAGCTAATTAGGGCTATCTAAAAGGTTTTTGTTTGGTTTTAAGGAGCAAAAGGAAAAGTGTGTAGTAGGTTTTAAATCTTTCTGGAATTTATAGGGAAGTGCATTTGAGCAACTTATAGTCATTCTTCTTTTCTCAGTAATATTTTCATGACTTGGCCATCTGTAAAGACAATATATTCCAATACATGATTACTATATAGCAAGTAGTACTTCAGTAGATAAAGTTGTAAGAAGCAGTTTAATAAGTGTTTTTACTCAATTCGATCTAATAGAAAACCATGATTGACAATTCCATAGAAATAATTCAATTCTTCAATTGAATTTTTTTAATAGGTCCTCATCACCAAAGGCAATTAAGAATTTACCCAAAGAATCATGTTGAAGTTAAAAATTAAGTGCTTTACCTGAATAATGAGTTCATTTAAGTAAGTGCCATTAAAATTTAATCAAGAACATTGAATTTTGGATTTAATATATATATATTTTTGCCCACGCTGTGTGGCATGTGGGATCTTAGTTCCCTGACCATGGATCAAACCTGCACCTCTTGCAGTGGAAGGGTGGAGTCCTAACCACTGGACTGCCAGGGAAGTCCCCTGCATTTAAATTTTAATGATTAATTACAACCTAGAGATCTTCCTTACCCTAATACATATGTTCTTTCGGACACCATAGTTTTTCCTAGATTTTTAAGAATTAAAACTTTAAAAGCCCAAAGACATTCCACTACACAGGATATTTTAAACATGGAAATTATTCATTTTTTAAAAAAGGAAATAAAGGATATGGCTTAAAGCAAAACAAACTCTTTGTACTCAAGGCTTACCACTCTGTATAGAAATTCTGAAGACAGAATTACAGAAACACACCCATAAAGAATCTTTGTGATACAATCAGACTTCTTCATTATACCTTTTATTATTAATTTATTTGTTTAATTTATTATTTTATTTATTAATTTTTGGCTGTGCTTGGTCTTTGTTGCTGCACAGGCTTTTCTAGTTGCGGCGAGCGGAGGCTACTCTTCCTTGCACTGCGCGGGTGTCTAATTGCAGTGGCTTCTCTTGCTGCGGAGCACAGGCTCTAGGTGCGGGCTTCAGTAGTTGTGGCATGTGGGCTCAGTAGTTGTGGCTTGCGGGCTCTAGAGCACAGGCTCAGTACTCGTGGCTCACAGGCTTAGCTGCTCCGCAGCATGTGGGATCTTCCTGGACCAGGGCTCGAACCGTGTCCCCTGAATTGGCAGGTGGATTCTTAACCACTGAGCCACCAGGGAAGCCCTATTATATCTTTTATTAGAATGTAACTTAAGCTGTTGTAATCCTTTTGCCCTCATGATCACCCAAAAAATAGAACAAAGCTTTACTTTAACTGAAAATCTGTGTTAATAGGAAGATAACTCAGGCTAAAAAACTTCACGTTTGCCTCATTCGTATTAGGCACATGCAGGATTCCATCGTATTTAAGGGCGGTACCATTGGTACATGATCTATCACAAGATCACCAGAACCATCATTAACTCATTATTGACCAGGGGATTTTTGCAGAAACTAACGCCTGTGTCCGGTAATTTGTTATATGAATGAATATTGAAACATCTCCCGTGACTTCCCTGGTGGCACAGTGGTTAAGAATCCGCCTGCCAATGCAGGGGACATGGGTTTGAGCCCTGGTCCAGGAAGATCCCACATGCCGTGGACCAACTAAGCCTGTACACCACAACTACTGAGACTGCGCTCTAGAGCACACGAGCCACAACTCCTGAAGCCCGCAAGCCTAGAGCCCATGCTCCGCAACAAGAGAAGCCACTGCAATGAGAAGCCTGTGTACCACAACGAAGAGCAGCCCCCACTCTGCAACTAGAGAAAGACCCAATGCAGCCAAAAATAAATAAATTCATAAAAAAATAAAAATAAAAAAGGAATCTGCCTGCCAAGGGGACACGGGTTCGATCCCTGGTCCGGGAAGATCCCATATGTCGTGGAGCAACTAAGCCTGTGCACTGCAACTGCTGAATCTGTGCTCTAGAGCCCATGAGCCACAACTACTGAGCCCACATGCCACAACTACTGAAGCCTGCGCACCTAGAGCCCATGCTCTGCAACAAGAGAAGCCACCGCAATGAGAAGCCCGCACACCTCAACAAAGAGTATCCCCCACTCGCTGCAACTAAAGAAAGCCTGTGCAGCAATAAAGACCCAAAGCAGCCAAAAATAAATAAATAAATTTATGAAAAAGAAAGAAAGAAAGAAAGAAATGTCTCCGGTCAATAACGTTAGGGTAACAAAAGACATATTATGACGTCTCTGGTGAATAATGTGTTAAGATATTATGCAACTCTTGAAGATATGTCCATTCATGTAGTGGTAGACATAATAGATGATCAGTAAAAACCTGTTGAGTTGCATGATGTGAAAAATCAAGTATTTGAATACTTTAAAATTATTTATTACTTCAATAGTATTTTTATTTTTTGTAATAATTATGCATATTTACTTCAGACAGAACAAGGTCTCAAACCTCAGTTTCTCTAAGTTAATGTATTTCCAAATTTAAAATCCTCAAGTCATAAAGTTTTGAAGAGTCTCAGAACAGACTAAAATTGGCAAGTATATATAGTAAAGGCAGTAGATCAGCCAGTAAAAGCTAGTATGAAGATTAAAAGACAAAAGTGGCAAAATAAACTATAACTACAATTAGTAGTTAAGTAATACACAAAATAAAAAGATGTAAAATATGATGTCAAAAACATAAAATGTAGGATGTGGAGGCTTGTGCACTGTTGGTGGGTATGTAAATTGGCGTAGCCACTGTGGAAAACACCATGGAAGGTGCTAAAAAACTAAAAATAGAAGTACCACATGATCCAGCAATTCCACTCCTGGGTATTTGAAGAAAATGAAAACACTAATTTGAAAAGATGCATGCAGTCCAATGTTCATAGCACCACTATTTACAATAGCCAAGATATGGACACAATCTAAGTGTCCATCAACAGATAAATGGGTAAAGAAGATGTGATCTGTGTGTATACACACACACAATTAAATACTCGGCCATAAAAAAGAACGAAATTTTGCCATTTGCAACAATTATGGACTTAGAGGGTATTATGCTGAGTGAAATAACTCAGACAGAGAAAGACAAATACTTATGTTATCACTTATATGTGGAATCTAAAAAATAAAGTAAATTAGTGAATATAACAAAAGAGAAACAGACTCACAGATATAGAGAACAAACTAGTGGTTACCAGTAGGGAGTGGGAAGGAGGGAGGGTCAAGATAGAGGTAGGGGATTAAGAGGTACAAACTACTATGTATAAAAGGAATAAGCTATAAGTATATATCACAGGGGATATAGCCAATAATTTACAGTAACCAGTTTTTTTTTTTGGCTGCACTGCGCAGCATGTGGAACTTCCCTGACCAGGGATCGAACCCTTGTCCGCTGCATTGGAAGCACAGTCTTAACCACTGGACCACCAGGGAAGTCCTATAATAACTATTAATGGAATATAATCTTTAAAAATTGTGACTTACTATGTTGTACACCTCAAATTTATATAATATTGTAAATAAACTATATCACAATTAAAAAATAAAAACATAAAATGTGGGAGGGGGAGAAAAAATGTAGTGTTTTTAGAATGCGTTAAAACTTAACCACAAACCAAAAACTTAAAATAGATACACAAGTTATAATACTAAAGAAATATAGTTTATATATAGTTATATAGAACATATATAACTCTATACAAAATCATCAAACTACAAGGGAAGAGACAAAGAGAAAAATAGGGAACAGAGAAGAACTACAAAAACAACCAGCACAATTAACAAAGTGGCAATAAGCATATAACTATCATTTATCACTTGAAATGTAGATGGACTAAAGACACAGGGTGGCTGAATTGATTTTAAAAAAAAGACCAATCTATATGCTGCCAACAGGAGATTCACTTCAGATTTAAAGACACACTGACTGAAAGTGAAGGGATGGGAAAGGATATGCCATGCAAATAGAAACAAAAAGAAAGCTGCGGTAGCAATACACATATAAAACAAAACAGACTGTAAATAAAGATTGTAATAAGAGACTAAGAAGAGCCTTTCATAATGATAAAGGGGTCAATCCAAGAAGAGGATATAACATTCATCAATACCTATGCACTCAGCATAGGAGCACCTAAATACATAAAGCAAATATTGACATAAAGGGAGAAATTGATAGTAATACAATAATAGCAGGGGACTTTCATATCCCACGTATATCAAATGGATAGATTATCCGGACAGACAAATCAATAAGGAAACACTGGCTTTAAACAACGCATTAAACCAAATGTACTTAATACATATATAACCAACATTCCATACAAAAACTGCAGAGGGGGCGGAGTCAAGATGGCATACTAGGAGGACGCGGAATCTGCATCTCCACACAACTAGGGCACCTAGCAGGCACCAGTGGGGGACCACGGACACCAAAGGGGACGGGAGGAACCCCCATGTGGGGCGTGGGGGGAGTGAAGGGGGAGGAGAAGTGGAGGCGGGACAGGACTGGTGCCCCTGAGGGGCGGCTGGGGGAGGGGAAGGGATCCCACACCTGAAGGGGGAAATTGGGGAACCATTGGGAGGGCAGAGGATCAAAAGGGAGCGTAGTCAGGTTTCCCTTGCCCACTTGGGCCCCCAGGAACCTGTTCAGGTCCTGGGCCTGATCCTCTGCCCACCTAGGTCCCGTCCAGCCATGCGGGTCCTGAGGGACTGGGAGGGAGGGAAGGGGGAGCAAAAGTAAAGACTGGACCTCGGGGACTGGTACCCCTGAGGGGTGGTTGGGGAGGGAAGGAGTTCCTACAACCAGCAGGACCCACCCATGGTTAGGGGTCCAGCAGCAATGGGGGAGACGCTGGGGGAGAAGGTGGGGGAGGGGCAGGAAGGAAAGGAAGGGAATGCGGCCAGTGCTTTCCCTGTCCTCTTAGGCACCTGAGAGCCTGCTGGGCTCCTGGGCCTAATCCTCTGTCCTCGGAGCCTCTGTCCTGCGGTGCAGAACCCAAGTCCCCCCCTACACGCCCACCCAGGGCCCTACTTCTACACTTGGAGACCCCCTCCAACGAGCTGGGCCTAAACCCCACCCACACACCCCCACTCAGGGCCCTACCTCCAAAATCCAGAACTCAACACTCCAGAGACCCTCCTTTAGACATGCTGCCTCTCCCCTTCTGCTCAGGTCCTAAGCAGAGGCACCGCCCCATGCCTGAACGTCGCCCCGCCTAGGCCCTGATGCATGCTCAAACGTCACCCACCCTCCCGCCTAGGTCCTGCCCCACCCTAAACCCCAACCCTGCCTAAGTTCCACCCCTCGCCTAAACTTCACCAGCAGAGCCAAGGCTTTTTCTTTTTCTTTCTTCCTTTCTTAGATTGGGGTTCTGTTTTGCCTTGTTGATTCATTGTTGTTGATTCTTTTATATTTTTAATTTTCCTAATAAATCTTTTATTTTTCTAATTTTATTTTATTCTTTATACTTTGCTAGTGATCTCTCCTTTTGGCTTGTTTCCACCCCCCCCCCCTTTTTTTCTTTTTTCTGTTGTGGTTTTATTTTACCTTGTTGCAGTTGTTTCAATTATAATTTTTCCTAATATATTTTTTATCTTTATAATTTTTTTATTTTTTATTCTTTGATATTGTACTGCTTTTTTTTTTTTTTTTTTTTTTTTTTAACCCCACCACGAAGCTTGCATGGTCTTGGTTCCCAGGCTGGAGGTCGGGCCCAGGCTCCTTTGGTGGGAGCTCTGAGTCCAAACTGCTGGACTAACGAAGAACCTCAGACCCCAGGGAATATCAATCAGAGTGAGGCTTCCCAGAGGTCCTCATCTCAGCACCAAGACCCAGCTCTGTCCAACTGCCTGCAAACTCCAGTGCTGGACACCTCAGGCCAAACAACCAGTAAGACAGCAATACAGCACCACCCATCAAAAAAAAAGGAAACAACAAAAAAATATGTTACAGACGAAGAAGCAAGGTAAAAACATACAAGACCAAATAAATGAAGACGAAATAGGCAACCTACCTGAAAAAGAATTCAGAGTAATGATAGTAAAGATGATCCAAAATCTCGGAAAAAGAATGGAGAAAACACAAGAAACATTTAACAAGGATCTAGAAGAACTAAAGAGCAAACAAACAGTGGTGAACAATACAACTACTGAAATTAAAAATAATCTAGAAGGAATCAATAACAGAATAACTGAGGCAGAAGAACGGATAAGTGAGCTGGAAGATAAAATGGTGGAAATAACTGCCAGGGAGAAGAATAGAGAAAAAAGAATGAAAAGTATTGAGGACAGTCTCAGAAACCTCTGGGACAATATGAAACACACTAACATTTGAATTATAGGGGTCCCAGAAGAAGAAGAGAAAAAGAAAGGGTCTGAGAAAATATTTGAAGAGATTATAGTCAAAAACTTCCCTAACATGGGAAGGGAAATAGTCAATCAAGTCCAGGAAGCACAGAGAGTACCATACAGAATAAACCCAAAGAGAAACACGCTGAGACACTTATTAATCAAACTATCAAAAACTAAATACAAAGAAAAAATATTAAAAGCAGCAAGGGAAAAGCAACAAATAACATATAAGGGAATCCCCATAAGGTTAACAGCTGATTTTTCAGCAGAAACTCTGCAAGCCAGAAGGGAGTGGCAGGACATATTTAAAGTGATGAAAGGAAAAAACCTACAACCAAGATTACTCTACCCAGCAAGGATCTCATTCAGATTCAATGGAGAAATTAAAACCTTTACAGATAAGCAAAAGTTAATAGAATTCAGCACCACCAAACCAGCTTTACAACAAACGCTAACGGAACTTCTCTAGGTAGGAAACACAGGAGAAGGAAAGGACTTACAAAAACAAACCCAAAACAATTAAGAAAATGGTAATAGGAACATACATATCAATAATTACCTTAAATGTAAATGGATTAAATGCTCCAACCAAAAGACATAGACTGGCTGAATGGATACAAAAACAAGACCCGTACATATGCTGTCCACGAGAGAACCACTTCAGACCTAGGGACACATACAGACTGAAAGTAAGGGAATGGAAAAAGATATTCCATGCAAATGGAAATCAAAAGAAAGCTAGAGTAGCAATTCTCATATCAGACAAAATAGACTTTAAAATTAAGACTATTATAATAGACAAAGAAGGACACTACATAATGATAAAGGGATCAATCCAAGAAGAAGATATAACAATTATAAATACTTATGCACTCAACATAGGAGCACCTCAATACATAAGGCAAATACTAACAGCCATAAAAGGGGAAAAAGACAGTAATAGAGCAGAGTAGGGGACTTTAACAACCCACTTTCACCAATGGACAGATCATCCAAAATGAAAATAAATAGGAAACACAAGCTTTAAATGATACATTAAAGAAGATGGACTTAATTGATATTTATGGGACATTCCATCCAAAAACAACAAAATACACTTTCTTCTCAAGTGCTCATGGAACATTCTCCAGGATAGACCATATCTTGGGTTACAAATCAAGCCTTGGTAAATTTAAGAAAATTGAAATTGTATCAAGTATCTTTTCCGACCACAATGCTATGAGACTAGATATCAATTACAGGAAAAAATCTGTAAAAAATACAAACACATGGAGGCTAAACAATACACTACTAAATAACCAAGAGATCACTGAAGAAATCAAAGAAGAAATTTAAAAATACATAGAAACAAATGACAATGAAAACACAGCAACCCAAAACCTATGGGATGCAGCAAAAGCAGTTCTAAGAGGGAAGTTTATAGCAGTTCAATCTCAACTCAAGAAACAAGAAAAATATCAAACAAACAATCTAACCCTACACTTAAAACAACTAGAGAAAGAATAACAAAGAAGACCCAAAGTCAGTAGAAGGAAAGAAATCATAAAGATCAGAGCAGAAATAAATGAAATAGAAATGAAGAAAACAATAGCAAAGATCAATAAAACTAAAAGCTGGTTCTTTGAGAAGATAAACAAAATTGATAACCCATTAGCCAGACTCATCAAGAAAAAAGGGAAAAGACTCAAATCAACAGAATCAGAAATGAAAAAGGAGAAGTAACAACTGACATTGCAGAAATTCAAAGGATCATGAGAGATTACTATAAGCAACTATATGCCAATAAAATGGACAACCTGGAAGAAATGGATATTCTTAGAAAAGCACAACCTTCTGAGACTGAACCAGGAAGAAACAGAAAATATAAACAGACCAACCATAAGCACTGAAATTGAGACTGTGATTAAAAATCTACCAACAAACAAAAGCCCAGGACCACATGGCTTCACAGGCAAATTCTATCAGACATTTAGAGAAGAGCTAACACTCATCCTTCTCAAACTCTTCCAATATATTTCAGAGTGAAGAACACTCCCAAACTCATTCTATGAGGCCACCATCACCCTGATACCAAAACCAGACAAAGATGTCACAAAGAAAGAAAACTACAGGCCAACATCTCTGATGAACATAGATGCAAAAATCCTCAACAAAATACTAGCAAACAGAATCCAACAACACATTAAAAGGATCATACACCATGATCAAATGGGCTTTATCCCAGGAATGTAAAGATTCTTCAATATATGCAAATCAATCAATGTGATATACCATATTAACAAATTGAAGGATAAAAACCATATGATCATCTCAATAGATGCATAAAAAGCTTTTGACAAAATTCAATACCCATTTATGATAAAAACTCTCCAGAAAGTAGGCATAGAGGGAACTTTCCTCAACATAATAAAGGCCATATATGACAAACCCACAGCCAACATCGTTCTCAATGGTGAAAAACTGAAACCATTTCCACTAAGATCAGGAATAAGACAAGGTTGCCCACTCTCACCACTATTATTCAACATAGTTTTGGAAGTTTTAGCCACAGCAATCAGAGAAGAAAAAGAAATAAAAGGAATCCAAATTGGAAAAGCAGAAGTAAAACTGTCACTGTTTGCAGGTGACATGATACTATACATAGAGAACCCTAAAGATGCTACGTGAAAACTACTAGAGCTAATCAATGAATCTGGTAGAGTAGCAGGATACAAAATTAATGCACAGAAATCTCTTGCATTCCTATACACTAATGATGAAAAATCTGAAAAAGAAATTAAGGAAAAACTCCCATTTACTACTACAACAAAAAGAATAAAATACCTAGGAATAAACCTACCTAAGGAGACAACAGACCTGTATGCAGAAAACTATAAGATACTGATGAAAGAAATTAATGATGATACAAACAGACGAAGAGATATACTATGTTCTTGGATTGGAAGAATCAACATTGTGAAAATGACTACACTACCCAAAGCAACCTACAGATTCAATGCAATCCCTATCACACTACCAATGGCATTTTTCACAGAACCAGAACAAAATATTGCACAATTTGTATGGAAACACAAAAGACCCCGAACAGCCAAAACAATCTTGAGAAAGAAAAATGGAGTGGGAGGAATCAGGCTCCTGGACTTCAGACTATACTACAAGCCTACAGTAATGAAAACAATATGGTACTGGCACAAAAACAGAAATATAGATCAATGGAACAGGATAGAAAGCCCAGAGATAAACCCACACACCTATCGTCATCTTATCTTTGATAAAGGAGGCAAGAATATACAATGGAGAAAAGACAGCCTCTTCAATAAGTGGTGCTGAGAAAACTGGACAGCTGCATGTAAAAGAATGAAATTAGGACACTCCCTAACGCCGAACCCAAAAATAAACTCAAAATGGATTACAGACCTAAATGTATGGCCAGACACTATAAAACTCTTAGAGGAAAACATAGGCAGACACTCTATGACATAAATCACAGCAAGATCCTTTTTGACCCACCTCCTAGAGAAATGGAAATAAAAACAAAAATAAACAAATGGGACCTAACGAAACTTAAAAGCTTTTGCACAGCAAAGGAAACCATAAACAAGACCAAAAGACAACCCTCAGAATGGGAGAAAATATTTGCAAATGAAGCAACTGACAAAGGATTAATCTCCAAAATATACAAGCAGCTCATGCAGCTCAGTATCAAAAAAACAAACAACCCAATCCAAAAATGGGCAGAAGACCTAAATAGACATTTCTCCAAAGGAGATACACAGATTGCCAAAAAACACATGAAAGGATGCTCAACATCACTAATCATTAGAGAAATGCAAATCAAAACTACAATGAGGTATCACCTCACACCAGTCAGAGTGGCCACTGTCAAAAAATCTAAGAACAATAAATGCTGGAGAGGGTGTGGAGAAAAGGGAACCCTGTTGCACTGTTGGTGGGAATGTAAATTGATACAGCCACTATGGAGAACAGTATGGAGGTTCCTTAAAAAACTAAAAATAGAACTACCATATGACCCAACAATCCCACTACTGGGCATATATCCTGAGAAAACCATAATTCAAAAGGAGTCATATACCACTATGTTCATTGCAGCACTATTTACAATAGCCAGGACGTGGAAGCAACCTAAGTGTCCATCGACAGATGAATGGATAAAGAAGATGTAGCACATGTATACAATGGAATATTACTCAGCCATAAAAAGAAACGAAATTCAGTTATTTGTAGTGAGGTGGATGGACCTAGAGTCTGTCATACAGAGTGAAGTAAGTCAGAAAGAGAAAAACAAATACTGTATGCTAACACATATAGATGGAATATAAAGAAAAATGGTGCTGATGAACAGGGGCAGGACAGGAATAAAGACACAGACATAGAGAATGGACTTGAGGACACAGGGAGGGGGAAGGGTAAGCTGGGATGAAGTGACAGAGTAGCATTGATATATATACACTACCAAATGTAAAATAGATAGCTAGTAGGAAGCAGCTGCATGGCACAGGGAGATAAGCTTGGTGCTTTGCGACCACCTAGAGGGATGGGATAGGAGGGTGGGAGGGAGATGCAAGAGGGAGGGGATATGGGGATATATGTATACATATAGCTGATTCATTTTGTTATACAGCAGAAACTAACACAACACTGTAAAGCAGTTATACTCCAATAAAGATGTTAAGAAAATAAACAAAAAAAACCCCCCCAAACTGCAGGGCATGCATTCTTTTCAAGTGTACATGAAACACTCTCTAGGAGAGATCACGTTAGGCCACAAAACAAGTCTCAATAAATATAAGGAGACTGAAATCATATCACGCATCTTTTCCAACCACAACAGTATGAAACCAGTAATCAGTTATAAGAAGAAAACGGGAAAACACACAACATGTGGCGACTAAACAACTTTTTACTAAACCACCAATGGTTTAATGAAGAAATGAAAAAGGAAATAAAAAAATACCTTTAGACAAATGAAAATGGAACCACAATTTTCCAAAATCTATGGGACACAGCAATAGCAATTCTAATTGGGCAGTCATAGCAATACAGGCCTGCCTCAAGAACAAGAAAAATCTCAAATAAACCATTTAACTTTACATCTAAAGGAACTAGGAAAAGAACAAAGCCCAAAGTTAGTAGAAGTCAGGAAATAATAAAGATTATAGCAGAAATAAATGAAATAGAGGCTAAAAGAATCAATTAAAAAGATCCGTGAAACTAAGAGCTGGTTCTTTGAAAAGATAAACAAAATTTATAAACCTTTAGCAAGACTCATCAAGAGAAAGAGGGGCCCCAAATAAAATCAGAAATGAAAGGGCAGAAGTTACAATTCATACCACAGAAATACAAAGAATCATGAGACTACCACAATTACACCAACAAACTGGACAACACAGAAGAAATGGATAAATTCCTAGAAACGTGCAATTTTACAAGAATGAATCAGGAAAAACAGAAAATCTGAACAGACTGTTTACTAGTAATAAAATTGAATCAGTAACCAAACACTGCCAACAAATAGAAGTCCAGGATCAGACAGCTTCACAGGTAAATTCTACCAAACATTTAAGTAACAGTTAATTAATAGCTACCCTTCTCAAACTGTTCTGAAAAACGGAAGAATAAGGAATGCTTCCAAATTCATTCTACGAGTCCAGCATTAACCAATCTAAACCAGACAAAGACAGTATAGAAAAAGAAAATTATAGGCCAATATCACTGATGAACAAAGATGCAAAAATCCTCAACAAAATATTAGCAAACTGAATTCCACAACACATTAAAAGGATCATACACTATAACCAAGTGGGATTTATCCCAGGGATGCAAGGGTGGTTCAATATCTACAAATCCATCAATGTTATATACCATATTAACAAACTGGAGAATAAAAATCATATAAGTAGATGCAGAAAAAGCTGTTGAGAAAAATTCAACATCCATTTATGATAAAAGCTCTCAACAAAGTGGTTACAGAGGGAACATACCTCAACATAATTAAGGCCATATATGACAAACCCATAGCTAACTTCATACACAATACTGGAAAGCTGAAAGCTTTTCCTCTAAAATTGAGAACAAGACAAGGACACTCTTGCCACTGTTATTCAACATAGTTAGACATCCCAGTCAGAGCAATCAGACAAAAAAATAAATAAAAGTCATCCAGGGACCTCCCTGGTGGTCCAGTGGTTAAGACTCTGTGCTTCCGCTTCAGGAGGTGTGGGTTTGATCCCTGGTCGGGGAACTAGGATCCCACATGCTGTGCAGCATGGACAAAAAACAAACAAAAAGTCAACCAAATTGGACAGGAAGAAATAAAATTGTCACTATTTGCAGACGACATTATACTATATATAGAAAACCTTAAAGATGCCAGCAAAAAGACTACTAGAACTAAAAAAAAATTTAGTATAGTTTCAGGATACAAAATGAATATACAGAAACCTATTGCATTTTTATACCTTAATAATGAATTAGCAGACAGAGAAATTAAGAAAACAATCCATTTAGAATTGCATCAAAAAGAATAAAATACCTAGGAATTAATTTGCTCAAGGGGGTGAAAGACCTGTACTCTGAAAACTGTAAAACACTGATGAATAAAATTGCAGGCAACTCAAATAAATAGAAAGCTATTCTGTGTTCATGGATTGGAAGAATTATTATTGTCAAAATGTCCATAACACCGAAAGCAATCTACAGATTCAATGCAATCCCTATCAAAATACCCATTGCATTTTTCACAGAAAAAGAACAAATCTTAACCTCAAATAGCCAAAGCAATCTTGAGAAAGAAAAGTTGAAGGTATCATGGTCCCTGATTTCAAACTATACTACTAAGTTCCAGTCATCAAAACAGTATGGTACTGGCACAAAAACAGACATATAGATCAACTGAATAGAATACAGAGCCCAGAAATGAACCCACACTTAAATGCACAATTAATCTACAATAAAGGTGGCAAGAAAACAAAATAGGGGAAAGACAGACTCTTCAATAAGTGGTGGTGGCAAAACTGTAAAAGAATGTAAAAGAATGAAACTAGACAACTTTTTTACACCATGTATGAAAATAAACTCAAAACAGATTAAAGACTTAAGTGTAAGGCATGAAACTGCAAATCTCTTAGAAGAAAATATGGGCACTATGTATGATATTTCACATCAGCATTAGCAGTATTTTTTTGGATCCGCCTCCTCAGACAAGGGCAACAAAAGCAAAAATAAACAGGGAATTCCCTGGCGGTCCAGTATTTAGGACTCTGTGCTTTCTGTGTAGGTTCAATCCCTGGTTGGGGAACTAAGATCCCACAAGCCACATAGCACAGCCAAAAACCCCCCCAAAAAAACAAAAAACAAAAATAAACAAATGGGACTACACTAAACTAAAAAGCTTTTGCATGGCAAAGGAAACCATCAACAAAATGAAAAGGCAACATCCTGAATGGCTGAATGGGAGAAGATATTTGCAAATGATATGTCCAATAAGGGGTTAATATAAAAAATACAGAGAGAACTTATACAACTCAATATAAAAAAAAAGAAACAATCTGATTAAAAAATGGTCAGAGGATCTGAATAGACATTTTTCCAAAGACATACAGATGGCCAACCAGTCCATGAAAAGATGCCCACCACCACTAATCATCAGGGAAATGAAAATCAAAACCACAATGAGATATCACCTCACACTTGTCAGAATGACTTTTATCAAAATGAAATAACGAGGGCTTCCCTGGTGGCGCAGTGGTTGAGAGTCTGCCTGCCGATGCAGGGGACACGGGTTCGTGCCCCCGTCTGGGAAGATCCCACATGCCGTGGAGTGGCTGGGTCCGTGAGCCATGGCCGCTGAGCCTGCGCGTCCGGAGCCTGTGCTCCGCAGCGGGAGGGGCCACAACAGTGAGAGGCCCGCGTACCGCAAAAAAAAAAAAAAAGAAATAACGAGCGTTGGTGAGGATGTGGAGAAAAGGGAACCCTTGTGTACTGTTGGTGGGAATGTAAATTGGTATAGTCACAATGCAAAACAGTATGGAGGTTCCTCAAAAAATTAAAAATATCTGAAGAAAACAAACACACTAATTTGAAAAGATTTATCTGCCCCTATGTTCACTGCAGCACTTACAATGGCCAAGATATGGAAGCAACCTAACTGTCCCTTGAGAGATGAATGGATACAGGAGCTGTGGTGTATATGTACACATATACAATGGAATATTACTCAGCAATAAAAAAGAATGAAATCTTACCATTTGTGACAACATGAATGGACAAAGAGAGTATTATGCTAAGTGAAATAAGCCAGACAGAGAAAGACAAATACCATATGGTTTCATTTACATGTGGAATCTAAAAAACAAAGCAAATGAACAAACATAACAAAACAGAAATTCACTCACAGGTACAGAGAACAAACTGGTGTCACCAGAGCGGAGGAAGGTGGGAAAATGCACAAAATAAGGGAAAAAGATTAAGAGATACAAATTTAGTTATAAAATTAAAAAGTCACGGGGATATAATGTACAGCGTAGGGAATATAGTCAATAATATTATAGTAACTTTTTGTGGTGATGGTGACTAGACATTGTGGTGATCACTTTGTAATGAATAAAACATTGAATCACTATGTTGCACACCTGAAACTAATATTCTAAGTCAATTATACTTCAACTAAAAACAAAAAACATTAACATATCCACACACAAAAAAGGCAATCTTAGAATGCAAAGAGTGAATCCTAATGTAAACTATGTACTTTGGGTGATAATGATGTGTCAATGTAGGTTCATCAGTTACAGCAAGGGTACCACTCTGGTAGGGGATGTTCATAACGGGGAGGCTACGTATGAGTAGGGCCAGGGGGTAGATGAGAAATCTACATTTTTTTGTGACCCTAATTTTGCTCTACAAAATAAACTCTATTAAGAAAAAAAAAGGCAGGGGCTTCCCTGGTGGTGCAGTGGTTAAGAATCCACCTGCCAACTCAGGGGACATGGATTTGAGCCCTGTTCTGGGAAGATCCCACATGCTGTGGAGCAACTAAACCCATGTGCCACAACTACTGAGCCTGTGCTCTAGGGTCCGCGAGCCATAACTACTGAGCCTGCATGCCACAACTACTGAACCCGCATGTCTAGAGCCCATGGTCTGCAACAAGAGAAGCCACTGCAATGAGAAGCCGGTGCACCACAATGAAGAAGAGCCCCCATTCGCCGCAACTAGAGAAAGCCTGCATGCAGCAACGAAGAACCAACACAGCCAAAAATAAAACAAATTTCTTTAAAAAAAAAGAAAAGAAAAATAAATTCTTTAAAAAAAAAGGCACTTATTCCAGAAAATTTTAAAGCTGTAAGTAGAACTCTTACTGAGACCTCATTTAGTTTATGTTCATTTAGTTGCTATTCCAGGTGGTTTGTACTATTTTTTGTAAATTTTTCAAGCAAACTAGTTGATTACAAAGCAAAATTAGATAAATGTATCTTAAATTCTATTATACAATAAAGTTGACTTTAAAGATATACTTTAACAAAGTTTATGACAACGATTCTAGATTTATATACAATATCCTGTTACCTGATCATATTACCTCTCTAATAAATTGTATAAATACTCACTGGTGATAAAAAACAATGTTCACCAATATGTCACATGCATGGTTAGTGTTTTATTCTTTGAAGAATGGTTCTGAAACATCACACTAAGTCAGGCTGAAAGGTAAAGTTTAAAATAGTTTTATAAGGATATAACATATGTACTGACTGTTCACTCTACAAAATCTTGATCATAGAGCTTATGATACACTTAGCAGCAGCACCCAGGTTTTCCAAATAGTCATCACTTTTCTCTTGTCGGCATAGACTTCTTCTCATTGGCTGCCTTCTGCTTTTGTTGCATGATCTCAGAGTCCCTATATGGGGGAAAAAGGCTGTAAGTTGTTACAGAAAAACTGATTTTATGTTCTCATTTGTTTTCTATAATAATCCATTCAGTATATTAGAGAACAATTTAAAAGAAGATATAAACTTTCATGTCTTTCCATTTTCATGGACGGAGATAAAATGGTGAAGATAGAAGGTGAAGAATGGAAAGGCTTTGAAGTCAGATCTTATTTTGAATACAATCTGTACTGTTGTCATGACCTTGGATAAACAACCTCCAAGTCTTTTCAAAATTAGAGTAATACATATCAGGTTGTTCTGAGGAACACATACACACATACACACACACACACACACACACAAGCACACCATCTGACATGAGCCAGCTATATGTAGAAATAATGGCAATTCATCTTGGTTGTCAACAAAGTTAATTCACTATAAATTTTTTCGTGAATGAAGGGGCATTTCAGAAGTCTTCCAGATATGCTAAGTGGTACCTAGGATTAGGACATAGATGTTATGAATCAATTCAGTTTCTTACAAGCCAAAAAGCAGGATATTCAGGGCATTTTCTTAACCCTTTGTGTCTCTGGCTGAACCTTCACATACTGTGAACTAAAACCAGATTACCTGGGCTGGATGGTCCATGAGCCCATTTAAAAAAATATATTAAATGGCTATGTATTCAACATCTACTATGTGCCAGGCACTTTGCTGGCTCTGGATTAAGTCCCACGACAACTTTGAGTTATTGTCCCTATGTTTCAGATTTTTTTTTAAAAAGTTAAAGGCTTAGAGCTAAATAATTTGCCCCAAATCACAAAAAACCTAAGGTCTGTCCAATTTCAAAGTCCAGGTTCCGTCCTATGTTGTTATTGCATATATTTAGTATTAGATTTTAATTCAGGATGAGTAGCTCTGTCCATGTTAGTAAGACATTTCTGAGAGGCCAATAGCAAAAACAAGGAATGAGAAGGAAGGAAAAACAAGACAGCTACAAAAAAAATGAGGTGTCCTGAATAAAAACAGTAATAGTTATTTTTCTGTTTGTAACCAAACTCTGCTGTGCTTGCTGTGTGATCTTAGTAATGTTATTGAAGTTCAGAGCCCCAGTCTCTCATTGCATGTATTGGGGCTAGTAGCACTTCTCACGATTATGATGAATAGAGGTAATAAATACAGAGCATCTAGCACAGAGCTTTGTAAGCAGTGGGTAGTCATTAAGCAGTGCAGCTTGCTACACTAAGTTTCTCAATAAAAATATTATTTCAGGGTTACTGATCTGTACCATTCCACTGATCGGTTCACTTCTACTCCAATATAAGTAAACAAATTTAAAGCAAAGCTTATCACTTTAACAATAAATGTCATAGAAAGACAGTGTGAAGTGATAATTAAGGGCTTCAACTTCATTAAATTCTGACTGCATATCAGAATCACCTGGGGAGCTTTTAAAGTCAGGTTTAACTTAAGTATAATAAAATTTACCTAGAGCACCTTTTAATGTCCAACCCCACACCAATTAATTCAGGGCTGGGTGTAAGGCACAGGCTTGAGCAGACATCAAGTTTTCCCAGGTGGTTCTAATGTGCAGCCAGCCCTGAGGACCACAGACAAGGCACGATGGAGCCTGTGTAGTCAACTCTTCACCTGGCCTCCAAGTTTCACATGAACAACAAAATTTGATTTTAGAATAAAATGAAATTTGGCTAACTTTTTTTAGAAACATGAATGCTTTTTTAAAAAAAAACTTAAGCTGGGCTTCCCTGGTGGCGCAGTGGTTGAGAGTCCGCTTGCCGATGCAGGGGACGCGGGTTCGTGCCCCGGTCTGGGAGGATCCCACGGGCCGCGGGGCAGGTGGGCCCGTGAGCCATGGCCGCTGGGTTTGTGCGTCCGGAGCCTGTGCTCCGCGGCGGGAGAGGCCACGGCAGTGAGAGGCCCGCGTACCGCAAAAAAAAAAAAAAAACAACAACAAAAACCAAACTTAAGCTATAGTCTCAAAGTATTGATATTTCTGTAGCAGTTTTGTATTGTCACTTGTATGTCAAGGCAGTGCACCTGCATTCTCTCCAATCCAATGGGTCTTCAGAAGTCAATATAACTACATATACTTTGTGTCTCTTTCAGAAGTTATCAATATAATTGGTGACCTGTCACCCAGAGTAGTATGAGTAGGATGTCTGCTTGGAAAATGTTTACCCTCAGCACCTAACAATGCCTTGCACATGGAAGCTAAATGAAATTCTTATGGTTGTGGTAGAGTTGCATGAGATTCTCTGCAAGACAAATTATAGCTTGAGAGCTTTAAATGCTTCATCCATGGGTGGGGATAATGACGACCACTTATAATTTTAGTATGCCTGGCACACAACAGATATGCAGCTGTTACCCCTTCCTGCAGGCCTAGTTCTACTAAGGATTTAAAAACTGCTTTCCATTCTCCAAAATGAAAACTTGCTGTGACTTGAGAATTCCTTTAGTATAACTCACCTCTGTTTCCTCTGAGAGGCAGTCAAGCTATCCTCTTTTCTTTTTCCCTTACTAATTTCCTGGGATTTCTTCATGTTTTTCTGGCGGGCAAGTTCTCGTTTATTTCCACCTACAAAGAGAAATAGTGATGTTATTTTTCCATCTCCAAAATTAATAATTCCATTCTAAGGGTCTTATTTAAATGCATCTGAAGTTTGCTTTTTAAGAGATAAGCCAGCAGAGTACTGCACTGAATGGTGTTCCGGGGATCTGATGACAAGGAGAAAGCTTAAAGGTAAACACTGAAGTTCCTAACAGTATTATGATACCAGTTAAGGTGTTCACTGGCTATAAACACCAGATCTCTTAAAAGAGGCGTTCCAATCGTCTGTCTCTATGGGCCAGTATTCCAAAATAAGTTCTGGCTTTTGAGAGGTGTGGGTGGAGAGAGAAAGATACACCACAGATTACACCTCGCACACGTTGGCCCATCATAATTCAACTGTTAAGCGAGCATTACAGATGCTTGTAAAACATTACCTTCGAGGGCCAAACAAAAGAACTAGAGAGGAAACTTATAGAGCTCCCTGTCCTCGTTAGGCCTCACGACCTTAAGTATTAAGTACCAGCTATAAACCACCTCCAGACCAGGATCTCTCCCGGGGCTCCACACACCTCACCACCGGGGAGGTGTTCCTTACCGTGTAAACTCGCACCCGAGGGGCAGGCACCTGCCCGACCTTTCAGGCCGGACCGGAGCCAACCGTCCCTCTCCCTCTGCTGACTAAAAACCGGGTCACCACCGCGCCGGACGTAAGGGGTTTCACCAGCTGGCCCCAGCCTGCCCGCCCGCCGCGCCTTGGAGCTCGACTTCCTCGCCGGACGCTCCCCGCCGCTTCCCCTACCCGTCCGCATACTCACGGGCCATGCTGACCACCGGACCGAGCCTGGAAAAGAGCGACTCTGAAAAGCAAAGACTCGCTCGCACACTCAGCGGCCGTCCCCACCCGTCGATCTGGAAGCCTACGCCCTCGCGGGCCCTCAGCAGGGATACGCCTGTGCTCGGTGGACGGCCCAGCCCAACGACGCCAGACAACAGCAGTCGGCGTGGCCGGCGAGTGACTGCGCGTGCGTGGCCGGTGGGGCGGGGCGGTGCCCGACTAGGGCCCAGGAGCCGCAGCTCCGGGGTTAGTCATCCGGCCCCGGGGTTAGTCATCCGGCCCCGGGGCGGTTCGGACTTGCAAGTTTGCTAGAGTCGAGAAAGCGGGCCCCGTGTCTGAGCGAGGCATAGACGTGTATGGATTTTCCCTCTGTATACCGGTCACTGGGACTTAGCCAGCCCCTATTTTTTTGATAACGACGTTAAACCCTACAATATCTAACTTTTCGAAAAGGAACGTTAGCTGTTTTTCATCCCTTTGCAGAGGCGGGAAGGGGAGGAAGGGGACAGAACAGATTGAGGGTTAACTCTTTGAAAGCCAGTGGTGGCCCTTCATATTTCCTTCTTTTTTTTTTTTTTTTTTTTTTGCGGTAAGTGGGCCTCTCACTGCTGTGGCCTCTCCCGTTGCGGGGCACAGGCTCCGGACGCCCAGGCTCAATGGCCATGGCTCACGGGCCCAGCTGCTCCGCGGCATGTGGGATCTTCCCGGACCGGGGCACGAACCCGTGTCCCCCGCATCGGCAGGCGGACTCTCAACCACTGCGCCAGGGAAGTCCTATATTTTCCTTCTTTATTCACGCACCAAGCCTGCAAGGTAGACTTCATTGTTCTCATTTTACGAAACAGGCGACTGAGACCCTGAGAGCAGAAGCGCTGACCTAATAGGTAGGGACGGGTAGAAATAAGATTCAAATTTAAAACGGACTCTAAAGTCTGTTCATTTCCCGTTTGATCCCACTGCCCTTGTCACGCTCGACAGTACTTTAGGAGTTCTGTGGCTCTGTGCCTGGGTTGTGTGATGGGGAGAGAATGCTAGGGAATGCAGTCTTACCACGAATTCAGAATAGCCCAGAATAACCTTAAACCTATGTAAAAGCTATGGAGCATCTGCCATTGCTAGAAACAGACGTGTAAAGATGCTTGATACTTATTTTCTTCATCTATTCCGTTAACTATTACAAACTGAGAAATGTGTAGAGTTAGTCTGGACACCCTGAAATCACCCCCCCCCCTTTTTTTTTAAAGTTTTTAGTTTGGAAGATTTCAAACATATACAAAAGTATAGAAAATATTATAATGGACCTCCAAGTATATAAGACCAAGCTTCAACAATTTTTATTTCATCTCATAAAAATTACCTGAGGGTTCTGGAGATGGAATGTCTGGTTTGAAAGCCCAGCTCTCCCAATGAGTAGTTGTGTGAACTTGGGAATGTCATTTCATTGCATTAAAGCTTCCTTACTAGTAAAATGGGGAGGTAACTGTGCCTCCTTCATTAATCAAATTAATATATGTGAAGTAGTAAATGCCCAGCACAGGACAGCACTCAACATATTAGCTATACTTGTCATCATTCTTTCAACCTCAGAGAGCCTTTCGTGCTTATCACTCTCCCTACGTCCCACCCCTCCTCCTCAATACTGCTTACAGGCCAGGTGTCTCCACTTAGGGACCTCTTCTGCAGTAACTTGAGCAGGGGAAAAGATTGACTTTCTGGCCAGGCTCTTTACAGAGATAAAGAGACCATCTAAAGAGGAAGGGAAGGAAGGAGTTTGGGATTGAACTTAAGTAGAGTTGTTTCTGTGTGTGGTCTTAAGAGTCTAATTGAGCTTTTTCTTTGCAACTGAAAATATAGTTTTTGAGTTGTAGGGATACACACGATGTATCCCATGTATACAAGAAATGTTGGGTGTGTCTGCCAGAGAAAACTAGAGACTTTTAAAATTACTATGATGCCGTTAAGACTGTACATACTAGGAGGAATTATGTGACCGCCCAAGGTCACACAGCTAGCCGTGAGCTGAGCCACGATCAAAACTCGAGTCTCAGAATTATTTTAAAATGATGAATTGGGCGATTGGGATTGACATGTATACACTGGTGTGTATAAAATTGATGACTAATAAGAACCTGCTGTATTAAAAAAGTAAATAAAATAAAATTCAAAAAAAGTCTACAAACTTGGGATGTGTAACAAATAGCTTATGATTTTATGTTAAATAGTAAAATTGAATCTGACTCTGTTCCCATCCCTTTACAAATAGGAAATTAAATCCTAGTCATTATTTACTTCTTTACCTGCAGAATTGTGGGAATACCATAGACTCTTAGGTGAAACAGAGCGTTTGGGGAAAGGCCTTATGTCTTCAGTCTATACTGGAATGTGTTGTTCAAAGCTGTATGGTTCTGGGGGCTTCCCTGGTGGCGCAGTGGTTGAGAGTCCCCCTGCCGATGCAGGGGACACGGGTTCGTGCCCCGATCCCGGAAGATCCCACATGCCGCGGAGCGGCTGGGCCCGCGAGCCATGGCCGCGGAGCCTGTGTGTCTGGAGCCTGTGCTCCGCAACGGGAGAGGCCACAGCAGTGAGAGGCCCGCGTACAGCAAAAAAAAAAAAAAGCTGTATGGTTCTGGCAGTAGCTCCAAGATTCCTGAGATATCTGCAGCAGGGGTTATTTTTCTCAAGTCCTTGAGCTTCCTTAGGTGTGTTTGAGGTCCTATTCCCTCTCCAGAGTACTGGAGGGAGCCCACAGACCTCCCTTTCCTTCCCAGTCTTGAAAGAATCTTTTCTCTCTGTACTTTCATCCTTGCTTTCCTACTCTTAAAAACACTTGTCTCTCTTCTTTCTCCTTCTGGATGACCTAGCAATCTCTTCAATCAGTTCGGGATTTTATTCCTTTGACATTTTGTCATTAATGTAGCAGGATGTTCTTGTAGAATTTTCTGCTCCTTCCAAGAAGGAAGTCAGGCCTTTGTTTCCCATGAATCAGGGGTATTGTACTACTGGTTCAAACACTGGCCCATAATCTCTAGAGTCAGCCTCATCTCTGGACGTTTTTCCTCTCATCATAGAGGACTTCCTTAACCACCCTACATAAAGTAAGCCAGCCTCCCATTAACCTCTGTCACATCACCCTCTAAATTTCTTTCATGGCATTTAATAATTCTTAAATTATCTTGTTCATTTGTTGAATTTTCCTTTCCCACACAGAATGTCTTGCTTATTCCTCTGTTGCTTTCTCCTGAAGCAGATTAAAAATGCTCACGTTAATTTACAAAGTTTTGGGACTATCCTGGTGGTCCAGTGGGTAAGACTCTGAGCTCCCACTGCAGGGGGCCCGGGGTTCGATCCCTGGTCAGGGAACTAGATGCTGCATGCATGCCACCAGTTAAGATCCCGCGTACCACAATGACGATCCCGAGTGCAGCAACTAAGTCCCGGTGCAGCAAAATAAATTTAAAAAAATATATATATTTTAAAAAAGTTCCATGTTTCTCCCAAAATGAGCCTAATAACATATTTTTTTAAAAATTTACAAAGTTTTAACCATATTTTTTTCCTTTTTTTCTTCTTTTTAAACTTTTGGCTGTGCCGCAGGGCTTGCGGGACCTTAGTTTCCTGATCAGGGATGGAACCCATGCCCTCAGCACTGAAAGCGTGGAGTCCTAACCACTGGACCGCCAGGGAAGTCCCACTAACTATAATAATTTTTGAACAGGTATTACATTCACATTAAAAAGTAAACAAGGATATACAGTGAATGTTCTTTTTTCCCACGATGTGTTTCCCAGAAACCCAGTTCCCTTCCTAGGAGTTAACTATTACCACTTTCTTCACACTTTAATTTCTAACCTATGTTCTACTTATTTTAGAATTAAAAATATATATAGTTATTTATTTATGGCTGTGTTGGGTCTTCGTTGCTGTGCTTGGGCTTTCTCTAGTTGGCGGTGAGCGGGGTCTACTCTTCGTTGTGGTGTGAGGGCTTCTCATTGCCGTGGCTTCTCGTTGTGGAGCACGGGCTCTAGGTGTGCGGGCTTCAGTAGTTGTGTCAGGTGGGCTCAGTAGTTGTGGCTCGCGGGCTCTAGAGCTCAGGCTCAGTAGTTGTGGCGCACAGGGATCTTCCCCCGCCAGGGCTCAGGGCTCTAACCCATGTCCCTTGCATTGGCAGGCAGATTCTTAACCACTGCGCCACCAGGGAAGCCCCTCATTTTAGAATTTTTAAGCCTTAGGGATGCTCTGATGAACAGGCAGTGTTCTACAGGACCCTCTTTTTTTAAAAAAAGCCAGCAATTTGTTTTTGTTTGTTTTTTGTTTTTGCCAGCATTCTCACCCCCACCCCCACCCCTACCCCACCCGTACCCCCACCCCTACCCCACCCCTCCTGGCCGCGCAGCTTGAGGGATCTTAGTTCCCACCCAGGGATGGAATCCGCACCACCCGCCGTGGACGCGCGGAGTCTCAACCACTGGACAGCCAGGGAAGTCCTACGGCCAGGGATTTTAATAGTTCCTGTAAAAGTTTGGGCTGAAGGACTACCCCCTTCTGCTCTTTTGAACAAATCCTAAGGAGCCCTGGAGATGGAAGAGTACACCGTCTGGCGTCTCAATTTCCGGTTCGTCGGTAACCCAGGCTCCATAACTTGACGGTTACCATGGCTCCGGTGCTGTGCGTCATTCCGTGGCGCTGGATGATGACGTAATCAGTTCCGGCGCCCTCTTGGGGCGGGGGAACAAGGTACCGGGGGAAACTTAGCTCTTAGTGTAGCAGGGTCATGAAGAAGAGGCGGCGGCGGGAGATCGGAGGCGGCGGCGGGGGCGTGAAACTGCGGTAGCTGCCCGCTGAGCTGTTGGTGTGGCTTTGCGGGAAGGGCGTAGTTCCTAAAGCCCTCTCCGGGCAGCGGCCGGGGCTCGGGGTTGAGAGCGGCCGTGGGGTCGCCTCCCCGGGCCCCCTGGCTCCGCCATGTTCCGCAGGGCACGCCTTAGCGTGAAGCCCAATGTCAGGCCTGGAGCAGGCGCCAGGGGCTCCACCGCCCCCAATCCACAGCGTGAACGAGAGGCTCCCAGGCCGCCGGAGCCTGCAGCGGCCTCTGTCCCGAAGCCAGCGGAATCCACAGATGTGTCCCCGGTGGATTGTGGGGAAAAGGAGCCCCGAGAAAAGACTCCCAAGAGCAGGTAAGTACTTGCAGAGGGGAGCATTTTCATCTGCCCCGCCTCTCCGGGCGTGTCACCTGGAAGCTGAGCAAAGAAACTTTACCGTAGAAGTACCCCCTCGCTTGTACTAAGCCTGACAGTTAAGGCCGAGGAACACACTGCCAACTGTAGTTGGTCCCTCTAACCACGGTGTGGCAAGTGTGGATTTTGTTACAGCGTGTAGATTCTCGGGGAGGGGACTATGTCCTCAGGTGGTGGTGGGAGGAATCCAGATCTAGCAGTCTTCAAGAAAATCCACACGTGGTACTTATTCATTAGATCATTTCGATTACCGCAGTTTCCATTCTTTTGGAGTACTTTACGGGAGTAAGTTGTTTTTTTTTAAATCTTGAAAACATTTATTTTTAAAAGAGCAGTGTTACTTTGATTCTGCTGATTTATGTCAATGGAAAGGAAGTCTGGTTACTTGTTTTGATTTGAGGGTGTGCCCCTTTAACTATGGTGACCATGTTTTCTGAACAGAAAAGCATGTGTCATGTACCACATTTAGACTCAGGATTTTTGTACTTAAGTTAACAATTTATGGACTTTGCCCAGGCAGAATGTACTAATCTGCAAAATGGGGATAATGTAACTCTCGCTTCGGTGAGTTATCGTGGAGATTAGAAATAACTGATATAAACTGTCTTGCACGGGACATGACAGAATAGTTGCCTACCTTTAGGTGTTTAAAGGTGATGGAGCAAAGTAGTTAAAGTTAAGACATGTTGAACTAATAACGGCCTCTGTTTTTATGCTATTAAATGTGAGGAAACCAATGAAAATCAGCCTTATTAAATAACAGTGAGATGGTATAAATTTATACTGTGACAGGAAGGTGACAATTTTGTTCTTTTCTCTTTTGTCTTGGCTTCTGTTGACCTCAGCTGGTGCTTAGTATAGAGTATTATTTTGATAGCTTAATGATGCTTAGTAATTTCCAAGTTTCTTACATGAATTTGTTTCAGAATTTCTCCCAACAGTGGAATAGAAATATACCAGTTACTGTTAAATAAAGTTCACAGAGATCCTGTTAACTACGTGTGAATGTATGATTATTGATAATTTAGTAAATTACTTATTCTGTAGTCTTGAGACATTTAAGCTTGAGGATATTGCTTTTTAGACTTGACATTTAGGGACTGTACTTGGTTTTTTATCATGTGTTTCCTTTTTTTGGTGGGTCTTTGCTAATTGTAAAAATCCATAGGGTATATGTTCTGTCCTTATGCATTCATCTTGATTGGGTGAAATGCAAATGGCACATGTATCACATTATAAGGGCTGAGGTAAGAATTTAAATTGGATACTTTTTGGAAAAGTTATTCTATAGGTTTAGGCATTTTTTCAGTTTTATATAAAACTAATCATAACATATGAAAAAAGTAGACTGCTTTTTTTTTTTTTTTTTTGCGGTACGCGACGCGCAGGCTCAGCGGCCATGGCTCACGGGCCCAGCCGCTCCGCGGCATGTGGGATCTTCCCGGACCGGGGCACGAACCTGTGTCCCCTGCATCGGAAGGCGGACTCTCAACCACTGCGCCACCAGGGAAGCCCATGTAGACTGCTTTTAATTCTTGACTTACACCCTCTTAATTTGCTTTCAGGCCATTACTGAAATATTTATATCCAATCTGAATTTGGATATGTAATTTGAAGTGACAGTACTTTTTTTGAGTGAAGAGTTTATTTTGATAGCTGAATAAGTAGAGTTATACCTGACAAAAGATAAATGATTTTTGCCTCAAACAGAATTTGGTTTGATTAATGTAGCTAAGTGAATGTCTTCAAATACTGCAATACAGATATTTCAGAGGTTTGATATTTTGTTTGGTTTAACTGATCTCAAGTTGATAATTAAAGTAAAATGCCAAAAATTTAGATCACTTTAGGAAGTGTCAATGTGGATTATAAACTTAATTTTAAAAAACAACTCTCATTTAATGGTGTACAGTCTGTAAAAATACTGAATCACTATGCTGTAAACCAGAAACTAATATAATATTGTAAATCAACTATATACTTCAATTAAAAAAATTTTTTAGAGCTATCAAAAGAAAAAAACCTCTCAGTTATCGAATAATTCAAATTAGGCAAATTAAACTTTGTTTTGTAACTTAGGTTTTTTGTTTGTTTTTTGAGGTACCTAGCATGAGCATAAAATTATGTGCTATAATATTCTTAGGGATTTGAAGTTTGAAAAGGATCATCAGTCTTCATTAGAATTCCATATCTGTTAAAAAGATGTTCTGAACAAAAATTTTATTGCAACCTCTGTTCAAGTCATTGATTATTAATAATGAGATTTTGCTCTTTTGGATTTTTGACAGACTAGTTGTTGTTAAGCCTCAAATATTTAAAAGAAGATCCATGGTGTCCTTCTTTTTTTCTTTTAAAATTTCAACAGTGATGAAAAGACTGATGGTGGGAAGGATGTTGAAGAATCCAGTAAATCTTCCTCTACCGTTTCACAAAGAAGAAAGCGAGTATCAAGTACTTCTAGTCTGGTTAAACCTAGTGTCAGTGTTCCTTCAGAACCTCATCCTTTATCTACAGTTAATCAAGAAGCTCCACAGCCAAACCCTGTTCCAACAAAAGAGAAACAGCCATGTTCAGACAGCTACCGAATATATAAAGCCCAGAAACTGAGAGAAATGTTAAAAGAAGAATTGAAGAAAGAGAAGGTATGGTAGAAAAATCAGAATTTTGACTGTTGCCTGCTAGATTTCTGTTTTTATGTTAGGCATCATTCGGAGGAAGAACAAGCATCTGTAGCATTTTGGTGAGGGAAACAAAACCAAGTAATATCCCTCATGTTAATAGAATATCCCCTTTTGTTTGTTTGTTTGTTTGTTTTTTGGCTGCTGGATCTTTCCCAACCAGGGATTGGACCTGTGCCCTCTGCAGTGGAAGTGCAGAGTCTTAACCACTGGACCGCCAGGGAAGTCCCAGAATATCCCCTTTTGTTAACAGAACGATTGAGAAGCACTATAGAGTTGATAAGCTATTTTTTCCACGATATTAATTTTTGTATATTTTTTAATCTATATTTTTCATTGTTTTTGGCGGAGGCCACAAATAGAAGTTTTACGTGTGTGCACACACATATACAGATACACGTACAGATGTATTTATAAACTAAACCTTCAGTGAGATTTTTTGTGAAGATGTCCAGTTGACGCGAGTTATATTCATTTGAATTAAGACAAGTGTAGTTGAGCAAAATGAATTGGTGATGTTTTCTAAATTGACAAATTTAGACTAGTGTCTAGTAAATAGTAAGAGCCCGACAAATGTCAGCTCTTATTAATTTATAGAATGCCCTCCTTTTTTTAACTAAGAGGAAGGCACTTATCTTGGTGCTTTTTTGTTTTTGACCGTGCCGCACAGCTTGCAGGATCTTAGTTTCTTGGCAGTAAAGCATGGAGTCCTAAGCACTGGACCTCCAGGGAATTCCCCCTTGGTGCTTTATATTTGTTATCTCGTTTAAACATCTCAACTGTGTGAAGTGGCTATCACTATTTACACAGGAGGAGGAGGAAATAAGCTCAGAGAGGTTATTTGCTTTGTGTCAAACATCAGTGGAGGATATGGGATTTGAATTCATATCTTCTAAAATCTAAGCCTCTAAAAATGTTCTCTGTTTTATAGAATCTGCTTAATTAGATTTATTTGGGGGAGTTAAAAATTAAACATTTGCTTCAAGAATTTTATAAAATATGCAGAATTCCAACTCACTACAGGGCAAATAAAAGCTATGTATAAATTTTCAGTACATTATTGTAGTTAGTCAGCATCAATAAGCATGATTTTATACATTGAGCTTTTATGCAGTCCCAGTCACTTAATTTATTTATTTATTATTTTTTGGCTGTGCCACATGGCACGCGGGATCTTAGTTACCTGACCAGGGATCAAACCCCGGCCCCCTGCAGTGGAAGCCTGGAGTCCTAACAACTGGACCGCCAGGGAAGTCCCAAGTCCCAGTCACTTTAGTGTTTTAAAATTCCTTTATGTGCTACAACTTTTTAATATTCAGTTTATAAAATTCTTCCTCAAATTAGGCATAATTGTGATACGAATAATGTTCAAGCATTTGCAATGAATGAAGCAGTAGGCTGTATACTTAAATATATACATCTAAAATTCTTCTTTTTGGGCTTCCCTGGTGGCGCAGTGGTTGAGAGTCCGCCTGCCGATGCAGGGGACGCGAGTTCGTGCCCCGGTCCGGGAGGATCCCACATGCCACGGAGCAGCTGGGCCCGTGAGCCATGGCCGCTGAGCCTGTGCGTCCGGAGCCTGTGCTCCGCAACGGGAGAGGCCACAACAGTGAGAGGCCCGTGTACCGCCAAAAAAAAAAAAAATTCTTCTTTTTAAAATTTTTTTAAAATTTATTTTTATTTTTTTGGACTACCAGGGAATTCCCCTAAAATCCTTCTATATTTATAAAATAAAAGTGTATCTCTGTGTGTTTGTGTATCTAGAAGCAATGGAAAAACAAATATGCTATAAATGAAAGTCAGAGGCCACCAGATCGTTCCAAAATGACTATGAGAGACTTCATATATTACCTGCCAGATAACAATCCAATGACGTAAGTAAACTTTATTTCTATTTTACTTTCTTTGAGTACATAGTGATTTAAGTAAGTATAACTTTTAGAGTACAGTTTCATGTTTTCCAACAACATGTTGACAAAATTTATAGCACATATGATGTCCTTTTGGATAAGAATTTTATAACAAAAATTAGTGCTATTTCAGACTTCCCTGGTGGCTCAGTGGTTAAGAATCCGCCTGCCAATGCAGGAGACACGGGTTTGATCCCTGGTCCAGGAAGATCCCACATGCCGCGGAGCAGCTAAGCCCGTGTGCCACAAATGAACCTGCACCCCAGAGCCTGTGAGCCTGCGCCTCAGAGCCCGTGAGCCACAACTACTGAAGCCCGTGTGCCTAGAGCCCGTGCTCCGCAACAAGAGAAGCCACTGCAGTGAGAAGCCCGCGCACCACAACGAAGGGTAGCCCCGGCTCGCTGCAACTAGAGAAAGCCCGCACGCAGCAATGAAGACCCAACACAGCCAAAAAAAAAAAAAATCCAAAAAAACAAATTAGTGCTATTTCAAGTAACTGTTTTCTTGGGATGGTAAAGAAATCCCTTTACCTCTGAGATTAAAAAAAAAAATTTTCTTTTGTTATATTACCGAGATGCAGTAAAACCAACTAAACAACTTTTCTCTAATCAAGTTTGCCATTTACATTTCTTTTTTTTTTTGCGGTATGCGGGCTCTCACTGTTGTGGCCTCTCCCGTTGCGGAGCACAGGCTCCGGACGCACAGGCTCAGCTCCGAGGCATGTGGGATCTTCCTGGACCGGGGCACGAACCCATGTCCCCTGCATCAGCAGGCAGACTCTCAACCACTGCACCACCAGGGAAGCCCGCCATTTACATTTCTTACATACTATAAGGTGATCTAAAGGGGTGATCTAATTTTTATATCCTACCTCCTCATTAAATACAGTGGCATTTGATTAACAAATCCTCGAAGAACAAAGCTTCTTTAATCAAAGTTAGCCTGGGGAGGCAGAGAGTTTATAATAAATCTCCTCACTGTGTTGTTGATGGTATAGCAGGTGAATGTAAGAGTAATGGCATATTTTCAGTGTAGTCTTTTTCAGGCTCAGTACATCTTTGGCTTAGTTAAGAGAAGAGCCAGAAACCTAGGTTTTGAGTTGTTTGACATCTAAGAGTTGGAAACAAGCCACTTAGGTTGCTTCATGCCTTCACTGAGGAATTAGAGGGAAGAGTGTTCCCTACTTAGGGCCTAACAAATTATTTATATTGATGACAAAAGTTTTTGACTGAAACATGGAGTGTTGGACCACACCATCATTAATGGTAGTGTTATGGTATATCATAAAAAAAATTGCAAGTTAAAATTATTTGCTTCTTCCTCAGATAGAATTGACAAAATGTAAATTACTTATTTATTAAAAGGTATGTTTTGACTTGTGTTTAATAGTTCTTCACTGGAGCAAGAAAAGAAAACTGAAAAATCATTGACACCAGTCCAGACAAGAGAGTAAGCATCTCACCTGTTTTGAATATATTCTGTGATGGGTAAATTTTTTTAAGAAATGAAATCAAATGATGCTTCCTGTTTTAGTTAAATTACATGTGATAGGAATTTTTAAATGGAATCACAAGAATAAAAATTACTGCTTTTTTTTTTTTTACATCTTTATTGGAGTTACTAGTTGATTTAAGTCAACATGAAAGCCTCACACTCCTTGTATATTACATGTATGAATAGAGTTATGATTTTAAATTAAAGCTTTTAGAATTAAAAAGGGTTTTGTTTCAGAATAATAATATTCACATGGTACAAAATTCAAAAGGAACAAAAGTGTACTGAGAAAAGTTTTCCAACTTTGTTTTTCTGCCGTCTAGTCTGTCTTCCTGGAGGCCACAAATGTTACCACATTTTTAACGTATCTTTCTAGTTCTAGTCTATGTCTATCCAAGCAAACATATAGTTTTTTTCTATTTCCTCCTTTTCTTTCCTTTCTCCTTTCCCCTTCCTTTTCTTTTTTTTTTTTTTAAGCATTTTGTATACACTGTCCTTCAGTAGGTATAGTTTTTTTTTTTTTTTTTTTGCGGTATGCGGGCCTCTCACTGCTGTGGCCTCTCCCGTTGCGGAGCACAGGCTCCGGATGCGCAGGCCCAGCGGCCGTGGCTCACGGGCCCAGCCGCTCCGCGGCATATGGGATCCTCCCAGACCGGGGCACGAACCCGTATCCCCTGCATCGGCAGGCGGACTCTCAACCACTGCGCCACCAGGGAGGCCCAGTAGGTATAGTTTTGATGCCAGTTAAAGCGTCTCTTTTTGTGTACAAGCCTTCATTGTCATATATTAGCTTATTCCTAAGAAATCCCTCCAAGAGACCTCCTAGGAAGTTATTGTAGACTTGTAATTCAAGGTAGGGAATTGTGGAAGATTAGCAGAAACATTGGGACTTTTTGGTTGTTACTTCAAGTAACAATCATTAAGTAATGATTACTCTTTTTTTTTTTTTTTTTTTTTTTTGCCACACCACGTGGCTTGCTGGATCTTAGTTCCCCAATCAGAGATTGAACCCGGGCCACGGCAGTGAAAGCGCCAAGTCCTAACCACTGGACTGCCAGGGAATTCCCTGTAATGATTACTCTTTCTTAGAATCCACATTGTTTTAAAGCAGAACTCACAAGCTTCAGAAATAGGTTATGTTTTTACAGATTTATAGGTTATGTTTCTTTCAATAAGACCTTAAGGAGATAATGTAATTGAATGGAAAGTATATGGAATTTGGAGTCATTATTTGGAAACTGTGTTTGGCTTCTTGGTCTGTTCTTACTGTTGTGTAGTCTAGAGCAAAAGTAATTTATCTTCTCCAAGTTTCAAATGGGCATGAAAAACTAACTACCAAAGGTTGTTCTGAAGAGGTAATACCATGATCTGGAAACTAATGCTGTAAGGGTTATTTTTGTTAATTCCATACTATCTGGTTGGTTTACTCTTATACTCTATTGAGAGAGAAAAGATGAGCATTTATTTCTCTTTATTTCTCTTTAATAGAGTAAAGACTCCTATTAAATGCTACTAGATAAAATTTGAGAAAATCTTATAACCATGGCCTTAACAACACATAGTATTTTCGATTAGGTTATAGGGAAAGTGGGAAATAGCTAGAAGGTTGAAAGTGCAGTAATTTGTTTTAGAAGTTCATAATGTTCAGGGAATATTTCTCATAGCTGTATGAATTAATCTACCTTTACATTTGGTAGGCAAGAAGGTAAGAGTACTCCTGATGGTGAAGATAATGGAGAAATAGAAGAGGAGATGGATGATGGGCCATTGCTGGTTCCTCGAGTAAAAGTGGCAGAAGATGGTTCTATTATTTTGGATGAAGAAAGGTAAGTTAAAAAAGAGAGAGAGATAGATTGTGGTTTTATGAGAACAAACGAGCTTTGTCTAATGAGAGACATTGAGTTTCTGTATTTGTCACTGTCACTTAGACTCTAGTGTTTATATTTGCATAATGGATGTTATAAATAGAAAGATGGGTTACATTCATTTATAATTTTCAGAAATTTTTATAATGCTGTCCTTGATATGAGAAGCTGGTACTGCTGACCTGCCACCCACTAACCTACTACCATTGTTTTACTAATTTTACTCGTAATTGAGATGAGCTATTGAACTAATCACATGCTGTCCTTCACTGAGAATATATTTTGAAGATTGACTCAGCCTTGATGTCAATATTCAAGCTATGTATTATTAACTAATACCATATTCTGGTGTGTGGTGTTAACTATTGAAATTACATTGAAACATAGGTTTAACATATTTTATGATTTTTAATTGACTTTCTGGCTTAATTTCTTAGTTATAATATTAAATTTCTCAAATTTGGCATTGTGGAATTTAGTTGTCTTTCCAGTGTGTGTGTGTTTTTTTTTTTTTTCCAATGTGTGTTTTTTTAAAAAGAAGATAACGGACTTCCCTGGTGGACCAGCAGTTAAGACTCCGTGCTCCCAATGCAGGGGGCCCGGGTTCAATCCCTGGTCAGGGAACTAGATCCTGCATGCCGCAGCTAAAAGATTCTTGCGTGCCACAACTAAAGATCCCGCTCGAGGGTACCAAGATCCGTGTGCTGCAACTAAGACCTGGTGCAGCCAAATAAATAAATATTTTAATTCATAGATTTATTTATTTGTTTTTGGCTGTGTTGGGTCTTCGTTGCTGCACACAGGCTTTCTCTAGTTGTGGCAAGCAGGGGCCACTCCCCGCTGCGGTGTGCGGTCCTCTCCCCAAGGTGGCTTCTCTCGTTGCGGTGCACGGGCTCTAGGCGCGCAAGCTCTAGGCACGCGGGCTTCAGTAGTTGTGGCCCGCAGGCTCAGTAGTTGTGGCTTACGGGCTCTAGAACACAGGCTCAGTAGTTGTGGTGCACGGGCCTAGTTGCTCCGCAGCATGCGGGATCCTCCTGGACCAGGGATCGAACCTGTGTCCCCTGCATTGGCAGGCGGACTCTCAACCACGGCGCCACAAGGGAAGCCCCTAAATAAATATTTTAAAAAATAAAAAAAGAAGTTAAATTAGTAAGGAAATAAAAAAGAGGGATGGAAAGTCTTCTGACAGTTTTATTAGTAATAAATTGTTTTACACTATGTAAATTCTATGACAAATGTAAATGTAATACTATTAATGATAATTGTTTTTGCATATTGTTTCCACTATTTGGTGATGATGATTTTATTGGTAATTAAATTCTTAAAAGCATATTTAACTGCTTTGTGTGCAGGAATATAAAATGTAAATAAAAAATGCTTATATTTCACAGTATCCCCTGTTGGGTATTGCACGATAAGATAATATATATTAAATATAGGGGACATGCAGAAGTCAGTAAAAAACAATTATTTAGGTGGCCTAAAGATATTTTGTAAATTTTATATTGCTGTTAAGGATTTTGAAAAAAAGTTGACATTTATTTTTGCTTCCTAGAGTGAACATCTGCAGATTCTTGGAAAATATGCATGCTTCAAATGTATATTATACTTTTGATATGATTTCGCCATGGTAAATTTCAAAATATAGCTATTAAAATCTCACTTACTATTTGTTTCCTTACTTGTTTTTCAGTTTAACTGTAGAAGTTTTAAGGACGAAAGGCCCCTGTGTTGTTGAGGAAAACGACCCCATATTTGAGCGTGGTTCTACAACTACATACTCCAGCTTTAGGAAAAACTATTACTCTAAACCATGGTCAAATAAAGGTAACTGATTTTCATTTTAAATTGTGTAGATTATTTATTGGAAATAAGGTGAATTATTTTCTCGGTTTCTGAATTAAACCAGGTCTCCCCTAAGTAAAAAAAAAAAAAAAAAAAAAAGCAAACTAGCAAATTTTTCTCTCTAGCTAATTTTATTGGCACCTTTCCCCTGCCCCCCACGATGGGACTATACCTCTGACTTTATCTTAGAAATCTTTTGAGGAGTTAGCATTATGGTCATTTTGACTGGAATATTCTTTGTGAAATCCCTGTACAACAAATACCATTTTAATGAAAAATGAACAATATTTCTAATGCTCCTAATAATGTTTTACCTCACTATTGTGTAACACAGTCTTTAATGATAAAAAGTACACAGTTAGAAAAGTATATATTACCTATTGCAAGCTGTTGCTTAGTACTTACTTTTATTATAAAAATAATACAGTTTATTTTGGGAAAAAATTCAGACACAACAGAATAATACAGAATGAAAAGAAATATTCCCTTCTTTGACTTCCTCAATCCTGTTCTCTTGAGGTTACTTCTATTAGCAGTTTCTTGTGTATTTTTCTAGCTACTTTCTTTCACATACTACTTAGAACGTCTTAGTTGCTTACATAGCAGTAGTATTATACTGGTTATGACTGACAGTTTTCTTCAAGGCACTTGAGACCAGATAGGCAGAATGTCTTTTTAAAAATTCCAGCTGCTTTGGTTTGAACATGCAAATTTCTTAAACCATGTTTCTATATAAAAGTTTAAAGAAGGTGTTTATAGATCCATGAGTTTCCTTGCAGTAAAATTGAGATTTGTCTTGTATGTGTATGTAGATATATTTCTATGATAAAAGATTTACTGGACTTTAATAAAAAACTTAAGTACTGTTAAATTTATTTTTAATTCAAAATATATACTTAGTTAAGATTCTTTTCCTCTGAAATATTTAGAAGATTATTCTCAGTCTTTCTAAATCTTTTACTTTTACAGAAACTGATATGTTTTTTTTAGCCATCAGCATGGTAGGAACTGACTTTTCTATGATTGGACAGCTTTTCCCTCACAGAGCAAGGATAGAAATTAAGGTAAAGTAAACCCATTATGTTTGTTGATCGAAAAGAGACTAAAAATTACTATTTTTTTAACCTTTGGTTGAAATCTCAGTCCATCCTTTTTCACTACTGTGTTTTTGGTACATCTGTCCTTTATAGCTCAAAAAGTAATGTAGTATTTCTCAATTCTAAAATGAGTACAGGGCTTCCCTGGTGGCGCAGTGGTTAAGAATCTGCCTGCCAATGCAAGGGACACGGGTTCGAGCCCTGGCCTGGGAAGATCCCACATGCCGCGGAGCAAGTAAGCCCATGTGCCACAACTACTGAGCCTGCGCTCTAGAGCCCGCAAGCCACAACTACTGAGCCCACGTGTCACAACTACTGAATCCTGCATGCCTAGAGCCTGTGCTCTGCAACAAGAGAAGCCACTGCAATGAGAAGCCTGTGCACTGCAACGAAGAGTAGCCCTGCTCACCACAACTAGAGAAAGCCGGCGCACAGCAACAAAGACCCAACACAACCAAAAATAAAAGAAACAAATAAATAGATAAATTTTAAAAAATAATAAAAGAAAATGAGTACAATCTCTTTAACCTGAGTATTATATTTTCTTATTTATATCTTCCTACTTCTAAAATGGATTTGAGGGAGTACCAATAAAGCAAGTGAAACTAAGATAAAAGAAGAGTTGGGTAATGAAAAGGGGAGGTAAATGTACCAGATCTTTTGGGTTAAGGGTAGATTTTGAACACAAAATATATCCTGAATTTCCTAGGAAGAGAACATGCTGAGTTATATAGTTCTCAATATCTGGTCTAACCATTGCTTTCCTAGGCCACCTTAACTTTGGGGGCAACCAGTGATACTATTTTTTTTTTTTCCAGTGATACTATTAACAACAGCAATGATGTTAATCAATTAGTGCTTTAATATGCCTAAAAGAATGATCTTTCTCTATTTTATAGTTCCTTTTGCTGATAAACTTCATTACCAGTTTCCTGGGTTGGAGTGCATTTGAGTGCACACCATGTTGCTCTAGTGCATTTCTAATTCATAGTGAGATTTTTATCTAACCATGGGCTTTTTCTTTCATTAATTAAAGGGACCTTTAAGAAAGATTTTTTTTTTCTTGAACTAGACTAGGCATGGACTAATTTACTGGGAACCAGTGTACAGTGTAATAGTCATGCTATTTCTGCAAAAGATGAGGCATTTTTTATATTCTTTATGTTCCTTTTTAAATGTTGATCTCTGATATAAGGAGAACAGAATGTTAAAGTTCTGTGAAGGCTAGAAGTTGATCGTATAGGGGAGCCCTCAGATGTGACTAATGATAAGTTTGTCAGTAGACTATTTCTTTTAGAAGCAGTTTGTACTCTTCCATTAAAAGTTTAGTGTGGTCCCAGCAGGTCTTTGGGCAAAGTACAGAAAAGTAAAAATGGACCAGTGAATTACATCAATTTTCAATTAAAAAAAATATTTATTTTATTCATTTTATTTTTGGCTGTCTTGGGTCTTCATTGCTATGCACAGGCTTTCCCTAGTTACGGTGAGTGGGGGCTACTCTTCGTTGCGGTGTGTGGACTTCTCATTGTGGTGGCTTCTCTTGTTGCGGAGCATGGGCTCTAGGCACGCAGGCTTCAGTAGTTGTGGCATGTGGGCTCAGTAGTTGTGGCTCACGGGCTTAGTTGCTCTGTGGCATGTGGGATTTTCCCAGACCAGGGCTCGAACCCATGTCCCCCTGCATTGGCAGGCGGATCCTTAACCACTGCGCCACCAGGGAAGTCCTTGATTTTCAAATTTTGAACCAACCTTCTATTCCTGTGATAAATCCCAATTAGTCATACTGTATTCTTCTTTGTATATGTTGCTGATTTTTGTAATATTTTCTTGAGGATTTTTTGCATCTTTGTTCATGAGGGTATTGGTTCATAATTTTCTTTTAGTGTCTTTGTGTTTTTGGTACCAAGGTTATGGTGGTCATAGAAAATGAGTTGGAAAGTGTTCCCTCTTGTTATCTGAGAAAATTTGTTTAAGATTAGTATTATTCCTGTTTTTAATGTTTGATAGAATTTACCAGTGAAACCATCTGGGCCTTTGGCTTCCTTTGGAGGAAGGGTTTTGATTATAAATGCAATTTCTTTCATACATATAGGGGTATTTATAGTTTCAGTTTTTTCTTGTGTCAGTTTAGATGCTAAGTTGTTGAATTTATAGGCATAAAAATTGCATACTGTTCACTTACCATTTTAATGTTTGTAGGATTTATAGTGATATATCTCATTGATTAATGATTTTTCATTCTCTTTTCTTTTTCCTTGTCTTGCTAAAGGTTTTTGACTTCCAAAAGTCTTTTAATGAGCCAACTTTTAGCTATGTTAAGTTTTCAATTGTTTGTGTGTTTTCATTGGTTTTTAAAAAACTCTTTAGCATTTCTTTCCTTCTTCAGGCATACCTCGTTTTATTGCACGTCACAGATACTGCGTTTTTTTTTTTACAAATTGAAGTTTTGTGGCAAACCATCTGCATTGTCAGATGATGGTTAGCATTTTTTTAACAATAAAATATTTTTTAATTAAGTATGTACATTGTTTTTTTAGACATAATGCTATTGTACACTTAATAGACTACTTCACTGTAATGTAAATGTAACTCTGTTGTGCACTGGGAAACCAAAAAAAAAAAAAAAAAACCCAAAAACGTGTGTGACTTACTTTATTGCGATATTCACTTTATTGCAGTGGTCTGGAACTGAACCTGCAATATCCTCAAGGTATGCCTGTATTTACTTTGGGTTTAATTTTCTCTGTTTTTTTCTAGCTTCCTTAGATGAAAACTTAGAACATAGATTTTAAACCCTTCTTTTTTAACGTAGAAATTTAAAGCTATACATTTTCATCTAAGCTGTAAATGTATCCCATAATATTGACACACTGTTTTCATTATCATTCAGTTAAAAATATTTTCTAGTCGCCCTTATGATTTCTTTTTTTTTAAAAAAAATATTTATTTATTTATTTTTGGCTGCATTGGGTCTTCGTTGCTGTGTGTGGGCTTTCTCGAGTTGTATCAAGTGGGGGCTACTCTTCGTTGCGGTGCACCTGCTTCTCATTGTGGTGGCTTCTCTTGTTGCAGGGCATGGGCCTCAGGCACATGGGCTCAGCAGTTGTGGCGCATGGGCTTAGTTGCTCCACGGCATGTGGGATCTTCCCAGACTAGGGCTTGAACCCGTGTCCCCTGCATTGGCAAGTGGATTCTTAACCACTGAGCCACCAGGGAAGTCCTTCCCTTGTGATTTCTTCCTTGACATGTCAATTGTTTAGAAGTGTGTTTAATTTCCAACATTGGGACATTTCTAAATATCTTACTGTTATTCTTTTCTTTGACATTCTGAATGTCAAAGGACATAATATGTAAGATTTCAAGCTTTTTGAAATTTGTTGAGATTTATTTTAAAACCTATCATACTTGCGGCACTTCTCTGGCGGTCCGGTGGTTAAGATTCTGTACTTCCACTGCAGGGGGTGTGAGTTCGATCCCTGGTCAGGTTATAAGATCCCATATGATGTCCCGCATGGCCAAAAAAAAAAAAAAAAAAGCCTATCATACTCTCACCTTGGTCAGTGTGCACTTGAAATGAATGTATGTTCTGTAGTTGTTGGTTGTGGGGTCGTCTAGTTCTGTCAGTTACTGAGAGAAGAGGTGACACGTCTAACCACAATTGCAGATTTGTGTTTCTCTCTTTAGATTGATCCATTTTTTTTCCTTTCCTTTTCTTTTCTTTTTTATTTTTGGCACACTCATTTATTTTTATTTATTTATTTTAAAAATTGAAGTCTAGTTGATTTACAATGCTGTGCCAATCTTTGCTGTACAGCAGTGACTCAGTTATACACATAGAGACATTCTTTTCCATTATGGTTTATTATCACAGGATATTGAATATAGATCCCTGTGCTACACAGTAGGACCTTGTTGTTTATCCATTCTAAATGTAATAGTTTGCATCTACCAACCCCATACTCCTAGTTCATCCCTCTCCCCACCCTCCAACCCCCCAGGCAACCACAAGTCTGTTCTCTACATCTATGAGTCTGTTTCTGTTTTGTAGATAGGTTCATTGTATCTACAGGAAATGTTCATTGTATTCTTATGTTGCCCCTGATAAAAATAAAGCAAAATGTCTGTTTTACATCTCTGTTAATAACTTAGTTCATTTATGTTTAATGTGATAATTGATATGGCTGTGTTTAAGTCTACCAGCTCACTATTTCCCATTCATTCCATCTGTATTTTACTCATCTTCTCCTGCTTTATTTGGGGTTAATCAAATTTTTTAGTATTATATTTTATTTCTATTGTACCTTTTTACTCTTTACATAATATCCTCTTAGAAGAAGAATTCTATTTACCTTCCATCCTTCATTCTATTACATGTTTTACTTCTACTTATAAACCCCACTACACATGAACTTATTTTAGCTTAGAGAGTGTTTTGTTTTTAACAGAAATTTAGTAGATTAAAGAAACTACAGTTAACCCTTGAATAATGCAGGGGTTAGGAATGTCGATCCTCCTTGCAGTCAAAAATCTGAGTATAACTTATAGTTGGCCTTTCATATCTTCAATTCCTCTGTATCTGCAGTTACGTATCCATGGATTCAGCCAAACTCGGATTGTGTAGTACTGTAGTATTTACTATTGAAAAAAATTCACATGTTTAAGTGGACCCACACAGTTCAAAGTTAGGTTGTTCAAGAGTCAACTGTAGTCTTTAATATTTAGCCACATGTTTACCATTTCTGATGCTTTTCACTCCTTCTTGTAGTTCTGAATACCCTATCTGCTGTTTAAAGATTCTTTCAGCTTTCATTTTTCTGGAAGACTTTTTTTAGTCTCATTTTTGCTAGGTATACAAGTCTGGTTGGATAGTTTTTCCTTTCAGTGCATTTAAAATGTCATTCCATTGTCCACTGGCCTCCAGTGTTTCTGATGAAAAGTCAGCCATCACTCATGTCATTCATGTCATGAATTGCTTTTCCTTTTTTTTTTTTTTTTTTTTTTTTTTTTAGTTTATTAATTAATTTCTTTTTGCTGTGTTGGGTCTTTGTTTCTGTGCGAGAGCTTTCTCTAGTTGTG
The DNA here is from genome assembly GCF_025265405.1 of Mesoplodon densirostris. Classification (NCBI taxonomy): domain Eukaryota; kingdom Metazoa; phylum Chordata; class Mammalia; order Artiodactyla; family Ziphiidae; genus Mesoplodon; species Mesoplodon densirostris. The sequence goes on from NC_082663.1 coordinate 57,340,171, forward strand.
GCAAGCGGGGGCCATTCTTCATCACGGTGCGCGGGCCTCTCACCATCGCAGTCTCTCTTGTTGCGGAGCACAGGCTCCAGACGCGCAGGCTCAGTAATTGTGGCTCACGGGCCCAGTTGCTCCGCGGCATGTGGGATCCTCCCAGACCAGGGCTTGAACCCCTGTCCCCTGCATCGGCAGGCAGGCTCCCAACCACTGCGCCACCAGGGAAGCCCTTCTTTTTTGTTTTTAAGGTTTTCTTTTTTTTTTTTAATTTATTTTATTCAAGTGTAGTTGATTTGCAGTGTTGTGTTAATTTCTGCTGTACAGCAGAGTGATTCAGTTATACATATATATGAATTGCTTTTCTGTGACTGCTTTCAAGATTTTTTCTTTAACTTTGGTGTTCAGCAGTTTGTTTATGATTTGCCCAAGAGTTGTTTTTTAAAAATGTTTTTTCTGCTTTGTTCCCTGCTTCTGGTACTCCGCTTACCTGTGTTAGTTTGCATGAAATTGTACTACAGATTACTAAAGCTCTGTCTATTTTTTTTCCCAGTCTTTTTTCTTTATTTCAGTTTGGTTAGTTTCTGGTATCATGTTTATATGTTCACTGATCCTGTCTTCTGCTATCTTCAGTCTGCTGTTAAGCCCATTCAGTGAATGTTTCATTTCTGATATTACACCTTTCATTTCTGTAATTTCACCTTGGTTATTTTTCTTGGTTTCCATTCCTCTGCTAAGATTTCTGTATCTGTTCATTCCATATTTTCCTTTAAATCCTTGAACATATAACAGGTGCTTTAACTTTCTCATCTGCTAATTTCAACATCTGGGTCATATTGGGATCTGTTTCTGTTGACTCTTTTTATTTCCTTGACTGCATCACATTTTCCTGTCTTTTCTCATGTCTTGTGGATTTTTTTTTCCAGTTGCATGTTGGACATTGTGGATATGTTGCACAGTGTCTGGATTATGTTTGTTTTTATTTTGTATTTTTTTCCTTTAAAGAGTGTTTAGTTCTAGAAGGCAGTTAATATATTGCCAACTCTCCTTATTCTTCCCAAGACTTGGTTTTAGGCTTTATTAAGACTGGTCCTTATTCTAGGTTTCTCATCTGAACTACAGAAAATAATTTGTTACTGTTTTCTAATTTTTTCTAAGGGTGGTCTTATTACACCATTCTAGGTGTACAGGAAAGAAGGTGATTCATTACATGTAGTATATCCCTTAGGGCATTAGGGCTTAATTCTCATGCTAGAACCTCAACTGAGAAAGGCTACTCTAGGGTGTGATCCCTGTCTCTAAGTGGTGGCTGTTCTGGTGTCTGAGGTGAATGTTTGGATGTTAACAAAATCTTTCCATTCATGTGGGAAGAACCCTGTCATTTCACTATGTTACGTGACCTCTAGTATCTTCTTTTTGCTCCCGTCCCTGTAATAGCTGTTCTCCACTAGAGCTTATGCTCTGGGCATATGGAACCCAGACCAACAGCCTATGAGATACTTCTACCAGGCTTGTGAGACTCCTCTTTAAATAGCTCTCTTCTCTGTAGAACCCAGCCCCTAAAGATTATCTACTTCCTCAGCTCAGTAGGATCTCTGTTCTCTGTTTGGCCTTTTTCTCTCTTTCATTGGTTAGGAAATTTAGCCCAGGCAGACAGCCAGGGTGAACGTTGGTACATCTTTTGAGTTTCCCTTCTCTCTGGGATTGTGGGATTGTAGTCTTGCTCTGCCTATTGTCTAGTGCTTGAAAATAGTTGATGCACTTATTTTGTTTGGTGTTAAAGTTATTTATGTTGGGTTGGATATGTGGAACAAGCTCGTTACCAGTTTTTGTCAGGGCCAGAGATGGAAATTATGGGATTTATTTTATAATTGTGGAATTTGGCCTACAGGGGTTCCTGCCTATGAATTCAATGATTAATATTAGGGAATTCCCTGGTGGTCCAGTGGTTAGAACTCTGTGCTTTCACTGCTAGGGCCTGGATTTGATCCCTGGTCTGGGAACTAAGATCTCACAAGCTGTGTGGGGTGGCCAGAAAAAAAAAAATGATTAACATCAATACATTCTTCAAAAAAATTTTAAATTGTTCTGGATTATATTCTCAAGTAAAATATGATGTAGCAATGTTTTAGAATTGAATAAAGCCTAAAGCCTACTGGTATTTCTCTCAGGATGTTTAATTTAGTGATTGTAGTCTGTCACTTTTTATGTGACTTTTGTTACATGTGGACCTGACTTTTGTTAACTTTTGAGGAAATGTTTGAAGAATAATATGATCTTTTAAGGGATAAAGGTGATCTTCCTTGAAAACTTCTATATTACTTGGTAATAAGTTTTATGAGGAAAAATAAAGAATGGAATAGAGGGATAATCTGTAGGTTGAAAGATGTTAGTCACATGAAGTTTTAAAAAAATAGGAAAGGCTAAACTGTAGAGCTTAAGGATATACACTTGGATGATAAACAGTGAGGAAATGTAAGAAAGTGATTGCTTTAAAGTCAGGTTAGGACTTCCCTGGTGGTGCAGTGGTTAAGAATGCACCTGCCAATGCAGGGGACACAGGTTCGATCCCTGGTATGGGAAGATCCCACATGCCGTGGAGCAAGTAAGCCTGTGCGCCACAACTACTGAGCCTGTGCTCTAGAGCCTGTGAGCCACAACTGCTGAGCCCACGTGCCGCAACTACTGAAACCAGAGTGCCTAGAGCCCGTGCTCCACAACAAGAGAAGCCACCGCAAGGAGAAGGCTGTGCACCGCAGCGAAGAGTAGCCCCCACTCGCCACAAGTAGAGAAAGCCTGCGCGCAGCAACAAAGACCCAACACAGCCAATAAATAAATAAATTAATAAATTAATAAAAAAATATAAAGTCAGGTTAGTGGGTAGTTTCTTTTGGAGGGAAGAAGGGGGCTGTGAAGAGATTCTTTATTTTGTGTGAATTTTCTCTTTTTTTCAATAAAACGATTTTTGTATTTTTACTAAAAGCTTTTAGACCACTGATCTCTAGAAGGGAGAGATTGGCTGATCGTTCCCTCCTGCAGGGTGTGTTTGTGTATGTGTATGCCCTCAGACTTTCTAATGACCTTAGGATGCATTGAACCCTAAACCTTAACCATCTCCATCTTAAAGGAGGTAATCTGGAGTGGAATTGGGAATGGGGCTCTTTGGTACTCAGAAAAGCATGAGGAAATGTCCCTTAATATAAAGAAGTTTCTAAACATAAACTTGGCCTGCTTCAAAATTTTGCTTAGTTGTTTCTTTACAGTTTCCCCTCCATGCCATTAAAAACAGAAGAATAATGTAAGAGGTTTAACTTGATATGAATATACTAGTTTTTAAAGAGTTAATACTGGTTAGCTTAATTGATTACAGTTTGATCTGTTTCCATGCTAGTTGACTTTATTTTTTTTCTATCCTCTGTAAATCCAGTTTCCATTGCTAATTCATGTTATTGATCACAAAGGGGAGCACAGAGCTCAGTATAAATCTTTCATTTCTATTTTTTAAAAGGTAAGGGTTTAAGTAACTCGCCTATTAGCAAAGACGTATTATTTATTAGAGAATCATATGTTATTATAAGAATTTTATTTTGATGCTTTTTTTAAAGACATAATCTGCACTTGTTTAATGGGAGAAAATTACCAAAGGGTTTTTGTTTTGTTTTGTTAACAGAATAAATTTAAACGTGAAGAGAAAACAAATGGATGGAGAATAGACAAAGCATTCCGTAAGTATTAAGACCTCTTTCACAAGGAATCATTTGGAGATTCTAAAAAATGACCAATGTTTTGTCTTTGGTTCCAGTGTGTTTTAGATTTGTTTCATCCCTATATTGTCATAGGAAGAGTAAGACTGGAAATTTTTCTCTTTAGCAGTTCAGGTCTGGCAGTTGATACAGATCTATAGGCAAGGGAATAGCTAAAACATCAAAAAGCAAGTAAGCAGAGTTCTGAGTCCAAGAAATTAGGGGAACTGAAGATACTATTTCTAAGTGCTCTTTATTCTGGGGGAACTGAATTGAAGAAGAAGTTAATTGTTTCTGGAAGATATTACACTATAGATGATTCCTTACCTACTGTGGTAAGTCTGTCATTCAGTCAGTAATACAGACCACCTGCTGTGTGCTAGTCACTGTTGTAGGCATTGAGGATATCATGGTGAACAGGGCAGATGGAGAATCCTGCTTTTAGAGCCTTAAGTCTAATTGGGTGGAGGAGGAATATAATTGGTAAGCAGGATAATTTCAGATAGTGATTAATTTCTAAGAAGAAAAAAGAGGGAGTTGGGGTGGGTGTTTAGATTGGGTATTAAGGGAAGTTCTGTCTGAAGAGGTGATTTTTTTTTTTAAATAAATTTATTTGTTTTATTTATTTATTTTTGGCTGCATTGGGTCTTCGATGCTGCACACGGGCTTTTCTCTAGTTGCGGCGAGCGGGGGCTACTCTTTGTTGCTGTGCGCAGGCGTCTTACTGCGGTGGCTTCTCTTGTTGTGGAGCACGGGCTCTAGGTGCACGGGCTTCAGTAGTTGTGGCTCGCAGGCTCAGTAGTTGTGGCTCGTGGGCTCTAGAGCCCAGGCTCTGTAGTTGTGGCACACAGGCTTAGCTGCTCTGCAGCATGTGGGATCTTCCTGGACCAGGGCTCGAACCTGTGTCCCCTGCATTGGCAGGCAGATTCTTAACCACTGTGCCATCAGGCAAGCCCCTGAAGAGGTGACGTTTGAATTTAGACTTGATTTGAAGTAATGATGTATACCTTTCAGCTTTTAACTAATAGCCTCATTAAAATGAACATTGTTTCTTTTTAAGTCCAGAGAACTACATCAAGGGATCTGTAAAGAAAAACAGAATTAAATGTACTATTTAAAGTAGTTCCTGTATTCTTTGTTTGGAATATAATTACCAACATTTCATGGTTAATAAGTGTATTCAGTGTTCATTTGCCATAGTGCTAATCTTAGAAAAAAATTCTAAAGAGAGGTACTTAGATTGTATAGCATGTACATTTATTTTATGAGTAGACACAGAGGTAGATGATTTTAAAGGTAGATTTATACCTTTAAAATTCACTGTTTGATGCTTTGTAGTGGAAATTGTTAAAACAAACAAACAAAAAAACCCAAATGGTGTTTTTTAGAACTTATCTTTTTAATTCCTCTGAGAACTTTATGGATTATTTTAGTGCTGTGTTTTTCAGAATCATTTGTGTGGAAGGTCAGAACAGATAAAAAGCTGGGTTCACAATAAAATAGGGCTTTCAAGAATCTCAGGTTTGGGCTTAGTTTCCTGAGGCTAATTTATTTTTGTTTTGGTATATACCTCTTTTTCTGAGGCCATCTTGTAATCATCTTGTAATCAAAACAATATTGGAGCTTATGTATATAGAGCACCATTTTTCCTGTATTCACCCCTCTTTATTCACTGTATTTGTAGACATAGAGCTGAGGCAAGGATTGACTGACTCCTGGAGTGCATTCATTCTGGTTTGTTCATAGATTACTCTTTCTGATATAATACTGTTAATAGGTATTTAGTGAGAGTGGTCCTGATCAATATTCATTTACTATCCTCTTCGCTGATATTTGGAAGAGTAAGAGTTAATAGTGAAAGAGTTGTATAAAGTGAGGACATAAAGTGGTGGATAGGCTTTTGAGGACTTCTTAATCATCCTAGCCTTTTAAAAAAGTATATTTATAATTATGGACAGTGCAATTTATAGTTTGAGTTTTGACAAAGAGTACACCTGTGTAACCACCACACAAAACAAGCCATGGAACATTTTCATCACTCCAGCGAGGCCACTTCTTTCCCTTTCTAGTCAATCTCCACTCCTAATCCTGACCCAGGCAACTACTATTTTCATTTGAATCATCATAGGTTAGTTTATCTTGTGCTAGGACGTCTTATTCATAGAATCATACAGTATATACTCTTTTATGTTTGGCTTCTTTCACTCAGCATGTTTTTGAGATTCACCTATATTATTGCTTGTATCAGTAGTTCCTTTTCTTTTTTTTATTTTTTAAACTAATATAGTTTGTTCCTTTTTATTGCTCAGTGGTGTTCTGTTGTGTGACTGTACTATAGTGATTAGAGTTCTTTGTCCGTTCTCCTGCTAAGCCCATTCGCTTTTGATGTTATACTTAAGAAAAATTAAAACTTGAAAGTTCTTTTCCTTTTTTTAAAATAAAAACTTGAAGTTTCTTTTTTTTTTTTTTTTTAAACAGAGGAAAAGCGCCCTTTTGACTTCGATTTTTTTGCTCATTTGCTTCAGAAAGTTCTTGCTGAAGAAGAGAAAAGAAAACAAAAATCTGTTAAAAATCAGACTTCAAAGGAGAAGAAGTCCTCTAAGTCACGGAAAAATGTAAAAGGTATTTATTTAAAAGAAAGTGTGTTATTTTACTTAATAATAATAGGCTTGCAATATTGTCCCTCAAGTCTTAGGGTGTTCATATGTAGTTCAGGTAGTTGAGATCATCAGGACATCCGATTGGAGGGAATTGATTTTTCTTCAATCTTCTAGTTATCTGGCCCCAAACAGCAACTCCCTTTTAAATTTTATAATTGGATGGCTGGGCTATTTGACATCTTTCTTGCATTGAGGGCATAGTTGTAGCTAATAAAGGAGCATCAGAATATTGGGGTGTCATGTTTGGTTACTTATTATCATTTTTCTCTGTAAAACAAATCTGGCACAAAAGTCTAAAAAAAAAAAGGAACTCTAATACTTTGGGCTTGTGACTCAACTGTGTTGTTTGAGCACACCTTATTTCTGAGGGTTAATGTTGACTTGTACCAGGTAGGAAATTGTTTATATGTGGGTATTTCTATTTTTAGGCTTATATTTTCTTAACTGTTTGAATTCTGATCTGAGGACAATGTTTAGCTATAATCACATAATTTAAAGAATCTTTGAACTACAGGGAACCTTATATATTAATTATACATTCCAGCCCCTTTCCTTTTGTTTTAATAACCCAGAAATAACCTCAGAGATCCTAAGTCATTTTTTCCTAAGGTCTCACAGTCTTAGTAGTGGTACAGGCAGGACTCAAGCTACGACTGTGAGAGCCTGTGTAGGGGGACCCCAAGAGCAACCCCAGGTTCAATTATTTGCTAGGACTCACAGGATTCAGCATATAGTTGTACAGACAACTGAGATTTATTACAATGAAAGTATACAGAGCAAAATTGGCAAAGGGAAAGGCACATAGGTCAAAGTCTAGGGAAAAGAAATAAAGCTTCCAAGAATCCTCTCCCAGTAGAGTCACACAGGATGTGCTTAATTCCCCAACAACAAGTAGGAATGAGGTATGTAAAAAGCTGTCTACCAGGGAAGCTTGTTAGAAAGTCAGCACCCAAGATTTTTATTAGAGGTTGGTCATGTAGATACCTTCTTCCTGGAATGTACCAGAATTCAAAACTCCCAAAAGGAAAGCATTTGTTCAGCATAAACCACATTGTTTGTTTAAACAATTTAGGTATAGCGAGCCCCTTTTGTCAGTTAGGCTGGTGGGAACTCTCCCCAAACCCAAGTTTCCAGACACAACCCAAGGGCCAGCCTTTTAAGGAGGCCTTTCAAAGGAGAGCAGTGAGGCCTGCTTTGTTAACTCCTTCTGCACAGAGCCAATATAGAACTTCTTTTTCTAGAGCATAGTGCCCCTATCTTTTTAAAAGTAGTATTGATAACTGCAAAGTTATTTCATTCTTTAGTCATTTTTTTTATGTACGTAGCCCTGGGAAATTAAAATAGATATATTAATCTATCACTAATCTTGTGGTTATTATGTTACAGTGATAGCATGAGTAACTCACTATATCTTATTTAATGTGAGAACTTTTCAGGCACTTTGTTACAAGTCTCAGAATTTAAAAATTGCTGATTATTATTCTGATAAAGAAATCTAGCATATTTTCTTAGTTTTAAAATCTTGTTTTGACTTTTTTTGAATAAAAATAAATAACATTTTATTATTTTTGTTTTTTAAAATGTAATTCATTATTTTCATCTTTTGATACAGTTAACTATTAATATGCCTTCAAAAAAAGGCACTAGAAATTGTTTAAAAATATTTGTTAATAAGGTTGTTCATTGAAAAACAAAAAATACTTGAACTCTCTCTTGTACCCTGCCCTCAAAGTCTTAGCTTTCTTAGGGATGATTGTTAGTAAACTCTTTTCTATGCCTATATATGTGTATGTGTCTTAGAGTATATGTAATTGTTTTTCTTAAAATAAAAGTGTGGTGATACTGTGTATATTGTTCTGCAACTTGATTTTTTTTTAAGGCAACAATATTTTTTGAAATCTTGTACATGACTACATACAAACCTACCTCATTGTTATTTGCTGCATGGATTTCTATAGCATAAATATATTATAACTTATTTAATCATTCTCTATTGGACAGTTTAGGTTGTCTTTAAATTTTCGCTCAGACATCCTTAAGTGTTTATCTTCTCCACCTTGAAGAATTTTTCTGTAGGCTGTTTTTATATTTATAACAATTTCTCTTACTTTAAGTGAAAAAAGTTGCCAGTGAAAGAGTGAATGATAATCCAGATGAGTCTGTGAGCACTAGAATTTCAGACACAGAAGGATCTCAAAAGGATGCTCAGACAGTTGAAGAAGAACAACAGTCTCTGACTTTATCAGGACAGGATTCAGAACAGAATGCATTAGAACAAGATATAAATCAAAAGAAAAGGAGAAGAAAGAATCAGGATGAAGGTAGTGAACAAGAGGTAAATCTTTCAGGAAATGCCACTGTTCAGCCAGGCTCTTCTAAAGGAGAAAAACACAAAAGTAAGTGTATTACATATTTTAATAGCCTCTATATTACTTGTGAAGACATGTACACTAATATGATGTATAACTTAACTACTTTTCTTCTGGATAGTAGCAACTAATAATGCTTATTTATTGGTTCTGTATTCATGGTACTGTGTTAAACCCTTTTACTTTTAATTTAAAGAAAAAACGTTTATTAAAAAAAGAGTGAAATGGGGAGATATTTCTCTCAAGTTTGTCTCTGAGATGTGTTACCTCCTATGTACTCACATTAACAATTATTCTAAGTCATGTGCATATAATTAAACGTGTATTGTGTCTGTTAATAAATCACAGGTTTTCATGTTCTGCCTCTACAGAGCACTTCTATGAACCCAAAATAAGTTGTTTAATTTGTATAAAAGGTGCTAGAATAAGTATTCCTCTCATTTTTCTTATTTAAAACTCCCTAGAATACAGACATTTTGACACTTGTGAGTCACTAGGGAATGAGAGCTAAGAGTTTAGGGAAGTCTCGGTTTCTTTCTTGAAGAATTCACGTATAGATTATTTAAAGCAGATAACCAAGTAAAGAGAGGAAAAAAAATAGTAACAGACCAGAACAACCTTTCTGTAGAATTTAAGTTTTATGTGGTTCAACTTCACCAATAAGATTTTAATAAGTGAATCCTGATAGATAGCATAGTGTGATTTATAAGCATCATAATATGCTCTTTGTGGCTTAGTAGTAAAGACATTACATATAAAGCAGAATAGCTCAACTTTTAAGAAATTGGACTTTGGAATAATTTCTTAATCATTACATTACAGTGTTATATGTAAATTCCTTTGTGCTTTAAATATATATGTTTTTGCTATCATTTTTATAATAATATGCATTTTGTATTAATAGATAAATGCCTGTCTTTAAGTCCTGAAATAAATGAAGATGAAAGCAATAAGGAACAAAAGCTTCCCGGTGTACAGAACACAGATGACATTGTGGGTCTATCCTCTAATGAAAAGGCTGAGAAAAGAACTGACCCTGCTCTTTCACCAAGGTATTTTATGTATCTTTACTCACTTTGTCTACGTCTTCTATCAGTTACCAAAGGAGTGTGAAATCTCCACCTGTAATTGTGAATTTGCTTATTTCTCTTTTCAGTTCTATTTGTTTTTCTTCATGTCTTTTGAAGCTCTTTTGTTAGGTGTATACATATCTAGGATTGTTGTATCTCCTTGGTGAAATCACCCTTTTATCATTTGTGTGATATCATTCTGGTATTGCTCTTTGTTCTGATGACTGCTATGCCATTACAGCTTTCTTGTGGTTAATGTTTGCATGGGTTTATCATTTTCTATAAAGATTTTCTCTTGATTTTTGGTTTTCAGCAATTTGAATGTGATGTATCCTGCTGCGGTTTTTTTGTTTGTTTGTTTTTACTTGTGGTAAAAAACACATAACATGAGATCTGCTCTTCTTATGAGTTTTTTTTTTTTTTTTTTTTCTTTTTTTTCTTTTTTGCGGTATGCGGGCCTCTCACTGTTGTGGCCTCTCCCGTTGCGGAGCACAGGCTCCGGATGCGCAGGCCCAGCGGCCATGGCTCACGGGCCCAGCCGCTCCGCGGCATATGGGATCCTCCCAGACCGGTGCACGAACCCGTATCCCCTGCATCGGCAGGCGGACTCTTAACCACTGCGCCACCAGGGAGGCCCTCTTATGAGTTTTTAAAATGTACAGTGTTGTTAACTATGAGCACAGTGTTGTACAGCAAATCTCTAGAACATTTTCATCTTGCATGACTGAAGCTCTATATCTTTTGATATAGAGCTTCAGTAACTCTTTATTTCCTCCTTACCCCAGCCCCTGGTAACCACCATTCTACTTTCTATGAGTTTGGTTACTTTAGATACTTCATGTAAGTGGAATCATAAATATTTATCCTTCTATGAGTGGCTTATTTCACCTAGCATGATGTTTTCAAAGTTCATCCATGTTGTAGCATATGAAGGATTTCTGTTTTTATGGTCAAATAATATTCCATTGTAAGTATATAGCACATTTTGTTTATTCATTTATCTGTCAATGGACATTTAGGTTGTTTCCATCTCTTGGCTATTATGAATAATGCTGCAATAAACATGGAACTGAAGATATTTCTTTGAGACCCTGTTTTCAGTTCTTCTGGATAAATACCCAGAAGGGAAATTACTGGATCATATGTTAATTCTGTTTTAAATTTTTTGAAGAGCCTCCATACTGTTTTTCATTGTGGCTGCATTTTACATTCCCACCCACAGTTCGTAAGAATTCCAGCTTTTCCATACTCTTGCCAGCATTTATTATTTTCTGTTTTTCTAAAAAATTAATATATATCTTTTAATTAATACATATTTTTAATTACATATATATTTTTACAAAGTAATGTTAGTATAATATAACAGTTCCTAACAGGTGTGAGGTGATACCTCACTGTGGTTTTGATTTGCATTTCCCTGATGATTGTGATGTTGAGCATCTTTATTTTATTTTATTATTTATTTATTTATTTATTTTTGGCTGCGTTGGGTCTTCGTTGCTGCACGTGGGCTTTTTTTAGTTGCAGCGAGTGGGAGCTGCTCTTCGTTGTGGTGCGCGGGCTTCTCATTGCAGTGGCTTCTCTTGTTGCCGAGCACGGGCCCTAGGCATGTGGGCTTCAGTAGCTGCGGCATGCGGGCTCAGCAGTTGTGGCCCACGGGCTCTAGAGCACAGGCTCAGTAGTTGTGGCGCATGGGCTTAGTTGCTCCACGGCATGTGGGATCTTCCCGGACCAGGGCTCAAACTCATGTCCCCTGCATTGGCAGGCGGATTCTTAACCACTGCGCCACCAGGGAAGTCCCTTGAGCATCTTTAAATATTACTTGTTGGCCATTTGTATGTCTTCTGTGGAGAAATGTCTATTCAATTCCTTTTCCGGTTTTTTAATTGAGTTATTTGTTTTCCTGTTACTGAGTTCTAGGAGTTCCTTTTATATTTTGGATATTAAGCCCTTATCCAGTATATGGTTTACAAATCTTTTCTTCCATTCCATAGGTTGCCTTTTGACTCTTGATTGTTTCCTTTGCTGTACAGAAAGTTTTTGGTTTGATATAGTCCCACTTGTCTATTTTTACTTTTCCTGCCTGTGCATTTTGTGTCATGTCCAAGAAATTATTACCAATACCAATCTTATGAAGCTTTCCCCCATGTTTTCCTTTAGGCATTTTATACTTTAAGGCGTTACCTTTAATGCGGTGGGCCTGGGTTCAATCCCTGGTTGGGGAACTAAGATCCCACAAGCCACGTGGCATAGCTGAAAAAGAAAAAAAATAAAGGTGTTACCTTTAAATCTTTATTCCATTTTGAGTTGACTTTTGTGTATGGTATAAGATAAAGGTCCATTTTCTCTTTTTTTGCATATGGATATCTAGCTTTCCCAACATCATTTGCTGAAGAGATTATCCTTTTCATATTGTATAGTTTTGGCACCCTGTCAAAGATCATTTGACTGTTTATGCATGGGTCTGTTCTGTTCCATTGGTTGGCATGTACCCTCTTCTGAAAATTTTGATGAAAACCATTTATTCTCATGTAGAAAAATACCTCTATGCACCTGTGCCAATTTATTCATACAATTCAGAAGATTAATAATTTCTTTGAAGCCAAGCCATAGACCTCAGGCCCTTAACTTGCTGGGTGACACACATCTAAATTCTGACCTCAGAGACACAACTAATTTCATAGACTATGCACTAAACAATACTGATGATTTTTTTTAGGGGGGAAAACTACCCTGTAATGACTGTTAAAATACCAGTTGGTTTTGTAAAACAGTGAGCTGATTCTTATTCTAAAGCTAGAGTAATTAAAATAGTGTGGTACTGGAAAAGGACAAACAAATTGACTGAGAGGAAAATTGGATGTAGAATCTAGGAAGAGAAATTTAGGCATCATTTAAATGGCAGGTAGCATTAGAAATTAGTGGGAAAGATTGAATTAACCATTCATTAAATGGTGCTTAGATATGAAAAAGAAAATAGTAGATCCTTATTTTACCCTATGCACTAACTTCCTCATAGATTAAAGACTACATATATAAAGCAAATCTTTAAAACTTTTAGGAGAAAATGTAGAAAAATATTTTTGTGATGTCAAGGATTTCTTAAGACATAAAAAGCACAAACTTTAAAGGATGAAATTGATAAATTCAACTGCAGTAAAATTAAATACTTCTGTTGACAAAAGGCTCCATGAAGAAAGTAAAAGGCAAGCTATTGATTAGGAGGTTTTATGTGTAACATCTAACCAAAAAAGAATATAAAAAGAGCGCTGGGAAAAGACAAACACCCAGTAGAAAAAAAGAACAAAAAAACAAAGCATGTCGAAATGTGAATTTGTGTTGAAACTGAGTGCTCGTTAGCACATGGCCATCATTTATATATATATATATTTTTTTTGCTGTACGCGGGCCTCTCACTGCTGTGGCCTCTCCCGTTGCGGAGCACAGGCTCCGGACACACAGGCTCCGTGGCCATGGCTCGCGGGCCCAGCCGCTCCGCGGCATGTGGGATCTTCCGGGATCGGGGCACGAACCCGTGTCCCCTGCATCGGCAGGCGGACTCTCAACCACTGCGCCACCAGGGAAGCCCCCATCATTTATATTATTGTTAGTTGAAGTATTTCCTAGTACAGCAGTCCTCTCTTTGCACGCTACAGCATTAACTGCAACTTGTGCATGTTGCAACTGTGTCTTCGATTTCCATGGCTCTTGGGTAACACAGGACCATGCAAAGCAAAGACTGCCAATACAAAATTTTAATGAAAGATAATTCCTAAGCATTACTATGATTTTACACATACGTTTGATTTGTGAACCCCATGTAGTTATGAGTTTTTCATTTTGTGACTTCTTGAGCACTTTCCCTGTTCATTTGTGACTGTTATTATCTCCTAAGATACAGTGTTTTAATAACATGGTGCAAGGAGGATCATAGAGAAACCAAAATATCCATTTTGATTATTCCGTGATATGAAGGATCATCTTCCGAGTTTTGACTTTGTATATTTTTTTTAAATCTTTTAAATAATTAGTATAAAATGTACATTACTAAGGGTTCTTTTCCCCTGATATATTTTCATTTCCGTAGTAGTCAACAAGATGCCGTATCAGTAGCAACTGAGACTTCAGAATCAAGCACTTCATATTTGCCTTCATCAGAAGGTGGAATTAGAGCATTGTGTGAGGTGAATAATGCTGAGAGTAGTTGTACAGAAGAAGGAAATGTTGACCTAAAAGATAAAGCATTGTAAGTATTTTACAGGGTAGAATTTTAAAATTTGTTTTCAAAATTTTGATAATTTATTATCATTTAAAAAATGATAATAATGTTGTTTCCTTTAGGGATTAGGAGAGGACTGTAGACCATTTAATATGTAATTGTACTGTGGTCTTAGTGACATTAAGGTTTTTCACTTTATATTTCATTATAGAAAGATTATCTTAGTGATACGAGTTATAGCAAACTGGTAACTTGCGATGAAATTCTAAAATAATTTGGAAGCCTAAATATTTGCTATGAGATTTAACTTTTACTTGGTTTGAGTTATTTTTCATACCTGTTGTCAAAGTAGTAGATTTTGATATTGATGACTTTAAAGAGATTATGTATTATGTTTTCTAGTATGAAAATACTGATTAAATTAATATCTTCACTAAAAACAATAAAAGCACCATAAGAATCTCCCTTTGAAAAGATATCTCAGAAGTTCACACTTCCTTTTTATCTCCTTCATAACTCCTCATATCGGCTTAAAAGTTTAGTTTATGAATTCTTATTTTCAGTAAAGCATAGTCACATTGAGAATCACTTTTTTTAAAAAGATGATTTTTAAATTTATTTTTTATTTATTTATTTTTGGCTGTGTTGGGTCTTCGTTGATGTGCATGGTCCTCCTCTAGTTGGAGCGAGCAGGGGCTACTCTTCTTATGGCGCACGGGCTTCTCATTGTGGTGGCTTCTCTTGTTGCGGAGCACGGGCTCTAGGCGTGTGGGCTTCAGTAGTTGTGGCACGCGGGCTTCAGTAGTTGTGGCACACGGGCTCAGTAGCTGTTTCTCACGGGCTCTAGAGTGCAGGCTCAGTAGTTGGGGAGCACGGGCTTAGTTGTTCTGCGGCATGTGGGATCTTCCCAGACCAGGGCTTGGACCCTGTGTCCCCTGCATTGGCAGGTGGATTCTTAACCACTGTGCCACCAGGGACATCCCAGAGAATCAAACTTATTTTTTTAAATAAAAATTTCAACTGGTCTTTGGAATAAGCTATATATTCCTGTGATTCAAACATCCAAAAGTGTAAGAAGGTATAGAGTGAAGTGTCCCTCCTGTCATGTCCCTATTTACCCTAACAAGTAACCAGTGTTATTTATTTCTTAGTCTTTCAGAGATTAAAAAAAAGACATTAAAGCTAATACAAATACATAAAGTTTATATATATTTTACTCTTTTTAAAACCCTAATGGTAGCATAGTATAATACCGTTTTGTAATTTTTTAATCTTATATCGTCATATCTTTACTTAAAGACCTTTATTCTTTTTATAGTTGCATAGTGTTCTGTTGTATGGATGAATCACACTTTATATTATCAGTGCCCTGTTGATGGCTATATATGTTGTTTTTACAAACAATGCTTAGAAACTTATACCTCTATCCTTTCACATTTGTGCCAGTCTATTTGTAGGGAAAGTTCCTAAAATGAAATTGCTAACTCAAAGGACACATTTGTATGTGAGTGTGTGTACATTTATACATTTATGATTTTGATAGATACTTCCAAAATGCTCTCCATAGCAGTTATTCTAGTTTATATTCCCACTAACAATGTAAGAAATGGCTCCCTACCAACAGTGTTATCAAACTTGGATTTTTGCCAGTCTTGATAGATTATAAAATAAAATAATATCACAGTATAGTATATATACCCCACTCCTCCTTTTCTGACAGGGGTAGATAATTCTATTATTATTTTTTCCCTTCAGTTGCTTACTTAAAAATTTTCTAACCTAAGGAAAAGTCAAAAGAACAATGAACATCTGTATATAATTCCCCTCAGATTCTCTGATTCTTAATATCTTTTCACATTTGTGCTTGGTCACTCTACTTTTTTTTTTTCCATCTTTTTTTTCTTTTTTTCTTTTTTGGCCGTGCTGTGCGGCATGTGGGATCTTAGTTCCCCGACCAGGGATTGAACCTGCACCCACTGTGTTGGAAACGTGGCGTC
The DNA here is from genome assembly GCF_025265405.1 of Mesoplodon densirostris. Classification (NCBI taxonomy): domain Eukaryota; kingdom Metazoa; phylum Chordata; class Mammalia; order Artiodactyla; family Ziphiidae; genus Mesoplodon; species Mesoplodon densirostris. The sequence goes on from NC_082663.1 coordinate 57,356,211, forward strand.
TTAACCACTGGACTGCCAGGGAAGTCCAGCTCACTCTACTTTTAATTTGTACATTTCTTATTGGGAGTGAAGCTGAGCATCTCTTCACATTTAAAACCTATTTTTATTTTGTTTTTTTGTGAGTTTGTATCCTTTGTCCAGTTTTCTAATGAGTTACTGGTATTGTTCTGTATGAGGTCTTTACATTTTAGAGAGGTTATTAGCCTTGTGATATGAGTTGTGAAACATGTTTTCTTGGTTTGTAGTTTGACTTATGACATGTTTTGGCCATGTAAAAGTTTTTGATTTTTATGTTGTCAGATCTCTCTCCTTTTTTTTTTCTTTTATGGCTCCTGATCTTTTAATCAAGTTTTAGAAAGGCTTACTCCACCTCAAAGTTACATAAGAATTCATTCATGTTTTCTCTATGGTTTCACTTAAATCTTAGATCCATTTAGAATATATTGTGAGTACAGTGCAAGGAATGGAGCTAATTTTATTTTATTCCCCAGTATTACTAGTTTTCCCATCACCGTTAATTTAATTTAACATTTATTTTTAAAAATATATTATTTTTGTGGTCATCTTATTCTATTTTGAAATGCTAACTTTACTGTATACTAAAATCATGTATTTTGGAGTCATCATCTCAGTTTTCTTTTGTGTTTCATTTATCTGTTATTCATGTGTTAGTACCACAATATTTTAATTATTTCTGCTAAGTAGTATATTTTTAACATCTGATAAAACAAATTAGTTACCCTTCATTGCTCTTCTTGTTCAGTCTTCTTTGATACATTTATTGTAAGTAAGCTTAAAGGAGTTCTTTTCTAGCTGTGAATGGATTTTTAAAGAATTTTCTAGAATTTCTTTTGAATATGCCTGCATGTTGGTACAATTTAAATAATGTTAATTTTCTAGGGGAACTGATCAAACAGAAAGTATTAAACCGATGACAAGAGGACGACTCCAGAGACCTAAACCCAATTTATCAAGGGCAGTTGGGAAGAAATCAGTTCTTTCACAAGGGAAAACAGATGCAGAGAACAAGAGTTTACATACAGAAACTTCAGTTGAAAAGGTATGGAATAAGAGACTTAATGGAAATTAAAATTATAAAGTATTTTTTCTAAATAGTTTGGAATAAAAATGTTTAACTTGTAATTACAAAGTAATGTTACCAATAGTAAAGCCAAGATATGAGAACTTCACACATTAATATTAAATTTGTCTTACTAGTCTCATGTTGTATACATTTTCTTTAGAATATAGGATATATCATTTCACAGATCCTTAGTAGTAACAAATATGTCTTTTGTTTACTTATATAAAATACTTATTCAAAATATTTTTTTTTTTTTTTTTTTTTTTTTGCGGTATGCGGGCCTCTCACTGTCGTGGCCTCCCCCGTTGCGGAGCACAGGCTCCGGACGCGCAGGCTCCGGACGTGCAGGCTCAGCGGCCATGGCTCACGGGCCCAGCCGCTCCGCGGCATATGGGATCCTCCCAGACCGGGGCACGAACCCGTATCCCCTGCATCGGCAGGTGGACTCTCAACCACTTGCGCCACCAGGGAGGCCCCAAAATATTTTTTAAACCAGCTATAATAAAATTATAACCACAACCCTCTTATCCATATACAGAATATTCCTCTGTTTGTCCTTCATAAATTTTATTTCTCTTTTTATGGAAGTAAACATTTTTGTAGTTTTTAGCCATATATAACATTTAAAACATTTTTCTCTGAAACTGTCCATTTACCTTTCTTGGGGTTAATTGATCTTTTTAATAGCTGCATCAGGTTAACATTATTATTAATTTACCAAACCATTTCTCTAATGTTTAGGTTGTTTCCATTTTTTTAACCCTTGTAAATAAAAGCAAACAATTTTGTAAACAGGCAAAGAATAGATTTCCAGAGGTGGTGGGATTAATGTGCCAAAGAATTTTAAATATTTTTTGGCTCTGGTTAGGCATTGTCAAACTGTCAAAAAAAGGAATCTTGGGAATTCCCTGGAGGTCTAGTTGTTAGGACGCTTTTACTGCCTGGGCCCAGATTCGATCCCTGGTTGGGGAACTAAGATCCCACAAGCCCTGTGACCAAAAAAAACAAAAAACACACAAAAAAAACCAGAATCTATTTACATTGCTTTAAGCATTAAATGAATGTTCCTGTTTCCTTTTATCCTTGCCAGCATTATATTATTAAAAATGTTTTATTTTTGCTAAAATAATTTTTTAAATTTTAGTCTTTTTCCCTCTTACGTGAAATCTTTTTAATCTTAATAATATAACTATTATTATAATCTTATGAGATGTTTTTAAATTCTAGAAAATTGGGAAAATACAGATTCATGTAAAAATTAAAACAAAAGTTAATTTTATTATCTACATGCAACCAACCTTTTAGACTATATCCTTCCAGCTTTTCTTTTACATTTTTTTTTTTTTTTTTTGCTGTACGCGGGCCTCTCACTGCTGTGGCCTCTCCCGTTGCAGAGCACAGGCTCCGGACACACAGGCTCCGCGGCCATGGCTCGCGGGCCCAGCCGCTCCGCGGCATGTGGGATCTTCCGGGATCGGGGCACGAACCCGTGTCCCCTGCATCGGCAGGCGGACTCTCAACCACTGCGCCACCAGGGAAGCCCTACATTCTTGAGTAGTAGTATTAATTCACTTTTGTATCCTTCTCTAGTATTTTAACATTTCATAAATATTTTTCCATATCATTAAATATCTTTTGAAAACATGGTTTTTAGTGACTTCATAATATTCTATCAATGGGTATAACTGAATTTATTTAACCATTTATTCATTATTGGATATTTTGTCAGTTTACAGCATTTGCTGTTTTGCATAATGTTCCAGTGAACATCCTTGTACTTAAATCTTTGTCTAGATATTTTTTTAGAGTAGAGTCTTAGAAATGATATTACTGGGTCAAAGAATATGAACATTATTAAAGTTCTTGATTCATGTTGGCAAAAGGCTTTCCAGAAAGGATATACCAATTTGTGCTTCTATCAGTGACGTATGAGATTATATGCTTAAAAGGTTCTCATCTGCCTTTATGATTTTAACAACTCTCTTTTAATAATTAGAAGTACAAAAAAGTGAAATTTTATTGTTTTAATTTCCATTTATTATTACAAAGCTTGAACTTTATGTTAAGTAGATAAAATATTAAAAATTAAATTCATAGAATCATATGGAAACGGATAAAATGAATACACTTGGTATTTCTCGAATGGAGAATAAAGAGAAAGAGAATCCGGAAGCTGACACTGCATCTAAGTAAGTATTTAGGAAATAGAATAAAAATAGTAACTCTTAGGAATGATTGTAATGACTTATTTTCTACTTAATAATGTCTGCATTTTATTTTCAGCTAGTGTACTTAAGTCCATTTTTAACTATAGGGATTGTTGAAACATTTTAATAATGCTCTTTATGCTTGGTATTGTAGAAATAAATTATAGTATGGATCCACTGGTGAGCAATTACATTTCTCCCTCAACTTACTAACAAGATTTTAACAAAGTCTTGTTAGATAAATTAATGGTTAATATATATGTTTCTGGATAATTTTATTTATAGCAAGGGGTTTCCCAAGGGAATATTTAGGGGAATTCCCTAGTGGTCCAGTGGTTAGTGCTCCGTGCTGCTACTGCTGGGGGCACAGGTTTGATCCCTGGTTGGGGAACTAAGATCTCGCATGCCGCATGGTGTGACCAGAAAAAAAGGGCGGTGGGGAATCTTTAACTTGGAGTAGAGATCTAGAATAGGCCTGCTCCAATATAAATCTGAACCAGTGGATTCTGGACTGTATGTTTATTCCATAATCTGTGTCCAGTGCCCTGGAGGTGTATGTACACAATGGTGTCCTGAGCGGGGAATAGTATTCCATGCTTGTCAGGTATAGATTTTTCCAATTTTGTGGTGACAATTTGATTTTAAAATGCTTTTTTCATAGTCATGCTTTTAGGACTATGTTCTAGAGGATTAAGGTATAGAGGGTATAGAGGTGTGTGTATCTTTGAGGGTGTTCTTAAGGACACTTGTGAATTATTTTGTATTCCAGATGGTTTACTTATTTATACCTGGGAGAAGAGAATACTGAAAACAAGCATGTATGTGATATACAAGTAATTATGTGACTTCAGAATAACCATTGATTTTATTCCTTTGTAATTACTCTAGTTTGAGTGAAAAAATTTGTCTTCAGGAAGATGATCAACTAAAGGCTTTCAGACCTGCACGCCTAATGAGGGGCTTATTGCAAAGGCCAAAGCCAAATGTAGGTAAAGCTGCTGAAAGAAAAGAAACTGTTACATCACAGGAAAAAATTGGGGCCAGTGTAGAAAAGAATGAAAATGAGTCCTGTATCGATAGAGATGTAAGTACTCTGATGCCCTCCAGTTTTTTGTTTAACAAATACATAAGCCTCCTTTCATCCCCCTTTTTAAACAGCAATACCGTATGCAATTATGTATATTGTTCTTTAAATTTAATGCCCAAATCTCATAGCCAGCAGCTTTGCTAATTGTGAAGGCACTTAGCTCTCAGCTCTGTTGATTTTAAGCATTTATATGAGGAACCATCTGCTTTCACCTTACTCATGTTTGGACTTGCCTTCCCCCATCACTCAGCAGGTGTTTGAATTATATTTCCCTTCTGAAAATATAGCTAGGTATATGAATTTTTTTTTTTTTTGGCGGTACGCGGGCCTCTCACCGCTGTGGCCTCTCCCGTTGCGGAGCACAGGCTCCGAACGCGCAGGCGCAGCGGCCACGGCTCACGGGCCCAGCCGCTCCGCGGCACGTGGGATCCTCCCAGACCAGGGCACGAACCCACGCCCCCTGTATTGGCAGGCGGACTCCCAACCACTGCGCCACCAGGGAAACCCGGTATATGAATTTTAATACTGACTTAAACAAAATAAAATGTTAAAAACTCCCTACTAAAATACTCCAACAACAAAGATGATAAATTTTAGATTATTTACATAGTAACTGGTCTTTGTGATAAGAGTTAGAGTTGGCATGATTTGAGATTTGAATTTCTTCTATTATGATTCCCAGGGTCTATAATGTGATTGTAATAATCAAAAAGATTTAGAAAGATAGACCCCAAGGGATAATTTTAACAGATCAGACTGAAGCAGTTACTTGCTTTCTGATTAGGAGGAAAAGAATGGGGGCTTTGAGATGAGGTAAAAGGTGTGGCTTGTGAAATTTCCTATACCTAAAGAACAAACATTAAAAGGTGCCCTTTAGGGAATTCCCTGGTGGTCCAGTGGTTAGGACTCCGTGCTTCCACTGCAGGGGGCCCAGGTAAGATTCCGCAGGCTGCACATCGTGGCACCACCCCACACCCCTGTCAAAAAAAAGAGTGTCTTTTGAATATCATTTTATAATTTTGAAATGTTTACCATTTTCCTTGTACTCAAGTCATACATAATTTTCAATGAAGTCTTTTATAAATGTGTGTTACATTGTGAGACCTAAAACTTTTTAAAAAATGTGTTTGTTATTAAGACTCCTGAACAGATAGAAGATCAGGCATGTAAAAATTTTGATTGTGAAGACATCACATCACAATCTGAAAAAAAAGATACTTCTTTTCAAAATGTGCAGTCAGATGAGCCCAAGGCTCTTAATGAATGTCTAAGGTAAGCATCATCTTATTAATGACATAATAGTTGAATTATGTGTAAAGTTTTAGAAATTCTTAATCATTTTTTAAAAATAGCAAATCAGACTGATTTTGTTACCTGTATATCAAGTTACATAATATTTACAAGTGTAAATTCACCTTTCAAGGCAGTTTATTATATCATTGCCTTCGTGTTGAGTTCTCACTTATTGGTATTTTGATGAATTGATTTACCCATCACAAATTAGACCTTGAGTTAACATGGATAGTATTATCACTTCACATGCATAGTAAATTACATGTTTATATCCAGATGTGAAAATGCTACTTTCTCTCTTAATATTTGTTTCTTTGGGATTAGATTGATCACATATTACCTTTATTTAAGGTTTATGTAAATTTTAAGTAAAACTCTTACTTCCCATAGCCAAAGCTCTCTGAATTTGTTGTTTCCCCTCTGCAGGATATTAAACCAGATCAATGGAATTATTAGTGTGCTTTTAAAACTTTTTTCCTTTTGGGAATATTCAATGCACAAAAGTACTGAGAACAGAATAACAGACTCCCATGTACCTACTATCTAGTTTCAACAATTATTTATATTTTACCAATCTTTACATTTAAAGTCTGGCCTATTGTATACTTTATTATAGCTGTAGGAGCCTGTTTAAATACTACCTAACCTGAGAGTGAAAGCTAGGTTTCCTGAACTACTCAAAAGATCTTTGTTAGAAGACAGAAACATTCCTTTATTCCTCTCTTCTTTCTCTGATCCTTTGTACCCCCTCCCTACACCCCCAACCTATTTTACTTCTCTGCCACACAAACTCTGGGTAGAAGCCTGTACAACTGCATTACTTGTTGCATATCTCTGATACAAATATTAATTATAGATATCTGACAATTTGGATATTTTGTTTGTATTTTTTTAGTTTAAGCCAGACTCCATTTTCATGTGGCTTAGTAGAAAACCAAGTTTTCCCTGAGTGGCCTTTGGGTTTTAGAACCCTGCTGGATTGTTCATAACTAATATCCAGTCTGATATCAGCAACTTTCCTCTCCAAAGGCAGTGACCTTTCTGGCCTTTGAATCTCCAGTATTCATAAAAACAATTCTAAGATTCTGTGTTTTATCAAATCATACGCCTGTTTATATCCAGTAGGCAGTTTCCCTCCTCCCCAGTCTCAAACACTTTGAACTGTTCAAGATGCTATGTAAGAAACTGAAAGAAGAGAAATATCTACACAAGAAAAGGGCCTCAGAGGTCAAAATCTTAACCAGTCACTAAGTGCTCTTTCATTCATTTGTATATTTTTATTGGTTTTACTCTCTATTATTATGATAAAGCACAAAGCAGAGCATGCTGCTGCTTTTTTGAAGAACAAGGTGCTTATACTAGATAGTGATTGTTGTGTGCCCAGTAGCATTCAACAGACTGCAAAATGTTGTTTATTTACTCTTTTCTTTCATTCCCACAATGTATTATGAAATCACAAGCTTTTAGAGAAGTGACTGTACAGGAAATCTCATTTTAAATTGTTTTTAAAAAGTGAGGAGGGGCAGACCTAGTTTTAAGTCATAAGACTGTGCCTTATTCAAATTATACCTCCACCTAGCTATTTGAGATCCTGGTTAGTTCTGGCCATATAAATGAGTTCTTTAACTCTTACAGCAAGACATATGTCTGGATAAAGGAGAGTAGGAGCGAAAAGGTAGGAATAGCAGCCACAGATTGGTCTGGCTCCAATGTAGAGGACTTGGAGAGTCTTTCTCAGCCAGTATTTGCCAAGGTTGATGTGGATGACAATTAGAAAGAGACTGTTTAGGCCTGATTAGCTGCTACTCTAATTGACCTTATTGATAAATTTCTCAGTATATATGTCTCTATATAATAAATTTATTTAATTTTTAAAAAAATTTACTGTAATTTCCAAGGATATAATTTTTTTTCTACTTTAATTTTTAAATTTTGCCTAGAGATTCCTGGTGCTTCGTTAATTTTTTTTTTTTATTTGAGAATTCCTGGTTTTTCAGTAGTGATTTCTCAACCATATCTCTTCAGTTGGCAGTCTAGTTTACAATTTGATTGTGTATCTTTTTTTTTAAACAGTATTCAAGAGGATAATAAAGCAAATAAACAAGTTCAAATTCTAAAGACTCGATTTCAGAAACCAAAGCCAAATATAGGAAGAAGAACTGGAAGAAGAGAAATTTTCTCAAAGGAAGAGGAGGTACCGAAGGAAGTTCTTACCTCTGAGGAGATGACAACAGCTTTGAGAGAAACTGCAAGATTGGAAACCTCACCAAGGGAAAAGGTACCTGTGGAGACTAATACTGCTAAGGAAATGGAGTCAGATTTAAAAGAAACTGAAAGAAAAGATATCTCTCCCAGGGAGAAAATACCAGAAATGATTGATGTCACTGTGGAAATGGAGACAGATTTGAGAGAGACTGGAAGAGAGGTTTTCCCAAGGGAGAAGATAACAAAGGTGACTGATGCCACTGAGGAAAGAGAGACAGATTTGGAAGAGACTGAAAGAAGAGAAATATCCCTACAGGAAAATGCCCCAGAGGAGGTCGGTACTATTGGTGAAGTGAAGACAGATTTGAAAGAAACTGGAAGAGAGATTTCCCCCAGGGAGAAGATACCGGAGATGATTGATGCCGCTGAAGAAGTAGAGACAGATTTAGAAGAAACAGAAAGAAGAGAAATACCTACACAAGAAAAGGCCTCAGAGCTCAAAGCTATAGATGATGAAATGGAGACAGATTTGAACAAAATTGGAATAGAAATTTCCCCAAGGGAAAAGGTACTAGTGGGGATCAGTGCCACCGGGGAAAGGGAGATTGATTTGGAAGAAACTGGAAAAAGAGACATTTCCCTGATGGAAAAGGTATCAGGAAATATGACTACCATTGAGGAAACAGAGGCAGATTTGAAAGAAACTGGAAGAGAAATTTCCTTTAGGAAAAGCCGATCGGAAGAGATCAGTGCTTCTGAGGAAAAGGTGGCAGATTTGGAAAAAACTGGAAAAATAGACATTTCTCTAAGGGAAAATGAACCAGAGGAGACTGGGACCTCAAGACAAACTGAGACAGATTCATTGCAGAGGGGTAGTGGTGACTGCAGTGCTGTGCCTTCACTAAATATTAAAGTATGTATTTTTCTGTCCTTTAAAAATATTTTTTTGAATACTTTTTCAGAGAAAAAAATATCAAAATAATTCCAGGATTATTGCCCTTAAGTCCAACAACACTTAGAGTCTCTAAAAGCATAATGTCTTTCCCAGTCCTAAATTCTGGGTTTCAGGACCTTAAAGAAATTATATAATCTTTTTTTTTTTAAATAATTGAAAACATTTTATAATTGTGGAAAAGTTAACGGTTCTTAATGTCAGTTTAAAGTTACTCTTAGATAAAAGAAATATAAGAGATTGGACTGAATTTGTGCTAATTCTAGTATGAACATACACTGGAATGATTTCTTTTGACCGTATCTGTATCAGTTTTTCTCTTTATTTTCTGTCCCACCCCACTTCACTCCACTTTTTTTTTTTTTTCCTTTTTGCGTTATGTGGGCCTCTCACTGTTGTGGCCTCTCCCGTTGCGGAGCACAGGCTCCGGATGCGCAGGCCCAGCGGCCATGGCTCACGGGCCCAGCCGCTCCACGGCATATGGGATCCTCCCAGACCGGGGCACGAACCCGTATCCCCTGCATCGGCAGGCAGACTCTCAACCACTGCGCCACCAGGGAGGCCCTTCACTCCACTTTTAAAAGCTCATCTTATTAAAAGTTTCCAGTTAATTGAAGTTGAAGCTATTCTAACATTTTCCAGTTTTCTAACTTTTTTTTGGATAGGTAATGGCATTTGTAGTTTGGAAAAAACATATAATAATATGCAATATAGAAAGAAGAGTTTTCCAAATTCTGTGTTTTAGCATTTGTAAATTAAATTTTATTTTACTTAAAAATTAAAACTCCCCAAACTTCTGGATTTTTAAAAACAGTGTGAAGACTATAGGCTTTTGTTTGAAATGTACGACATGCTTAAGGAATATTTTATATGTGCTGATTTATTTCCAGGACATTAGCAGTGAAGTACAATCCGTGGTGCATGTATCTGTAGAAGAAAAAAGAAATTCTGAAAAGGAAATAACAAGTCAGTTGAGTCATTTGAACATTTCTTCACAGACTTCTGAACTTGATAAAATAGAAGACCAGAGGATGCGATCTCCAAATGTTCCAGAGCAGTTTTCAGATATTAATTTAAGGTACAAGTATATAGGTCTGTGTGCCTGTAAAGAGAAAGCATATAAAGTTATATTTGCAGATTATGTTAAACTAAATAAGGTTTTAAGACATATCATCTATAGCATAGTGTTGAAAATTTTAAGCTGGTTTGGGGAAGACTGGGAGAGATTTGAGGTCCTTCTGACAGATTGTGAGAATTACTAACATACAAAATGGTGTACAAGACATACTTTTAAGTCAGTACAGGTGTGACAAACCTGTATTTTCTTTGTGCGAAGATGATATAATTCCTAGGCTTATACCTGGATTGTACCACTCATGTTTTTCAGGATCTACCAAATAGTCCGATTTGTTTTCCTGTTAAGAATTAGAATTAAATATTTACTGCCAGTCTCTAAGGTTGTGCTAAGACTCCACTCCCACTGCCCCTTCATTTCATCCTAAAGCTTGATAATCCTTGTTCCAAAAGCAAATCTCTTCCTCAAGACCAGAAGCCAGTTGAAGTGAAACCAGCACCTTTTGTGAGAAGTAGATTCAAAAGACCAAAACCAAACTTAGCAAGAGCAGCCTCAAAAAGAGAGACTATAGAAGCAGAAAAACATGCACCTGGGAAGAAAGTGGAAGCTGATAAAAAAGGGACTGTTGTGATACAGCAGAATGGGGAACAAATGAGAACTCTCCCTTCTCAACGTGTGAGTGTTATTTAAGATGGAGGTTTTCTGTTTTAGTTATTATAATTACTAAAGTAAAACATTGGAATTAAAAATTTGCAAGTATTTCCTTATGTAATTTTTGCTGTGTGTGATATTGGTGCTGTACTTAATGTACCTCATTGTTCCATGTGGTTTGTGTAAGAATCTTGAATCTCTGATGGTGGGCAAATGTGTCATGGGAAGGATTTTAAGAGGCCCAGGCTCTAGTTCAAGTTCTGACCTTTATTCATTATGTGACCATAGCCAAATGATGCAACTAGTTTCTTCACAGGAAAAATGAGAATGAGAGTCCATCTTTATTTCACTCTGTTGTGAAGGTGAAATAAAAAGTTAAAAGCTTGATATGAGTTAAAAGGAGATTATTTTATTTACTTGATTAACTTGGTCTATAAGAGATTAAGATGTGTGATACAGCATCAAAAACCTTGAAATGAAACGTCAACACTCATAAGTTGAGCATTTAAACATATGAAGTACTTTTTTGAATTAAAATTCTTCTTTTACATCTTAGCTTAGTTCTTACTGTGCTTGAACATTTGTACTTTTTCCTCCTAATCTTATGTTTAAAAAGGATAAATCATGGGAATCCCTGGTGGTCCAGTGGTTAGGACTCTGCACTTTCACTGCTGAGGGCCTGGGTTCAGTCCTTGGTTGGGGAACTAAAATCCCACAAGCTGCGAGGCATGGCCAAAAAAAACAAAAACAAAAACAAAAAACCCGCCACTTTCATTTATTTATTTATTTTATATTATTTAATTTAATTAATTTATTTTTTGGCCATTCCATGTGGCATGTGGGATCTTAGTTCCCTGACCAGGGATTGAACCTGTGTCCCCTGTGGTGGAAGCAGAGTCTTTTTTTTTTTTTTTTAATGTATTTTTTTGGCTGCATTGGGTCTTCGTTGCTGCGAAGTGGATTCTTAAAAACAGTATGAAGAATATAGGCTTTTGTTTGAAATGTATGACATGCTTAAGGAATATTTTATATGTGCTGATTTATTTCCAGGACATTAGCAGTGAAGTACAATCCGTGGTGCATGTAAGAAGTGGATTCTTAACCACTGCGCCACCAGGGAAGTCCGTGAACATCTTTTTGGATCAGTATATAGAAATTAAACTTCTTTTAAATGACTGTACAGTTTCATTGTAAAGAAATTATAATTTATTCAGTTCCCTACTGATTTGTCTTGTTTCCAATTTTTTGTTTTTCCTTTTCTTTTTCTTTCCTTTTTTGGGGGGCTATTATATTGCTGTAATAAATATCCTTGTGTATAATTTTCTAGATAGTTATTTGAGTGTTTTTATAAGATATATTTCTAGAAGTAGAATTGCTGGAAATTAAAATCCTTGATAGATATTACCCTGTTGTCTACAAAGACTGTATCAGTTTATTTTTCTAACAGTTTATTGAAGTTTCTATTTCCCTATACTTTTACCAACCCTCGATGAAATTTTTTTTTTTAATCTACCTTCTAGGATGTGGCTCCCCTAATGACATCAACAGAAAAAGACAAATCAGATCACAGTCAAGAGGAGGCTGTGATATTGCCATATGTACAGACTGAAAAGGACCTTTCCCCTTCGAGTTCTTGTGAACCTATAGAGGAGTCTCAGTCTACACAAGCCCAGGAAAAGGAATTAGTTGTCTCTATGGGGTAAACAGTGATAGTTTTATTAAAATCTAAAATAAGAGAATTATTTCAAATAGTTCTTCATTTTTTTTAAGAAATGTGTTAATGTATTTTGAAAGTGAGTATCAAGAATACTTGGTTTATTTCTATTCATATGGCCTAAAATACAAAATCAGGTTGAGTTCAACACCTTTTAACACTTGCCTGCTTATATTCACTGTTAGCTGCTTCAGATCTTATACAAAGCAATGCATTTATTTAAAATATGTATATAAGGTATGTATTCATTACCTTTTAAAAAATTGTAGTAAGATACATATAACATAAAATTTACCATTTTAACCATTTTTAAGTGTACAGTCCAATGGCATTAAGTACATTCACATCGTTGTACACCATTACCACCATTCATCTCCAGAACATTTTTTTTCCCAAACTGAAACTCTGTACCCATTAAACAATAACTTCCCATTCCCCCTACCTCCAGTCCCTGGCAGCCACCATTGTGCTTTCTATTACTATGAATTTGAATATTGTAGGTACCTCATATAAGTTCAGTACCTTCTGAGAATTGAAATAACTATTTTTTATAAAATGAGGTATAATCAGAAAGTAATTTAATTTTCCTTTAATGTACAAAATATTTTTACAGAGTTTATTAGATTCAAATTTTATATTTTTATAGTAGTTTTCATCTTTTTACAATCAAGCTTTCTCTCTTTTCTCCTGTCCCCTCTTCTAGGACTTATCATATAAACACTTGCGAACAAGAAATGAAGGAAAGCGTTATCCAAACTGCTGCACCAGTAAGGGGCCGACTTCAGAGACCCAGTCCAAACTTAAGAAAGTTTGGACAGAGACAAGTAATAGAAAAAAGTGAAGCCAAAGAAACAATTAAGGAAGAAAGGACACTACAAAAAGATGAAACTAAAAAATTCCTGACTGTGGTGAGTTATTGCTATGTAATTAAATCAAGCCTTTTAATGCATATTAAAGTAACAAATGGTAGCTCAGACTTGGCTTAGAATATAGGCATCTGATACTTACTCTACTTCATACATAACGTGTCTAGTTTTGTTTCAGATTTACCATTGTAGAATTTTTTTTTAATGAAAATAGATTTTTTTTTTCCTAACTAATGAACCTAGTCATTGTGTAAATGTTCAATCAATGCAAAATAATATAATAATTACCCCTAGTCTCACCACTCTGAGGTAACCACTGAAAACCTTTTGATATATCTTACCGGATATATCTCCATGCATGCATGTGTGCATACTCATGTAAATTTAAATAATAAAATCATTGTAATCATGTTATTTTGTGACTTACTGTTTTTCACTCATTATATTAAGTGGTTTTCCATGTCATGAAATATGGAGATACATCATTTTTAACTGCTGTGTAACAGTCTGCTATTTGGAATGACAGTTTAACCAATCTCTTATTGATGGATCTTCTGATATTAGAAACAAATCTAAGTAGTTTAATGCCCATTTCAACAGATCTTGTTTTTCTGTCCTTTTCTCTACCAAGGGAAAATCTACATTTAAAATAAAGTGATTGTAATCCTTATTTGAAACCCCCCCGAAATGAAGAAAAAACACATTGAACTTTTTGGGAGGAAGGTTCACAACAGATGGTTATTGTAGTTTTTAAAGCATTATGTGAACATATTACTGCAGTAATCTTTGAAACTTTCTCTGTGAATAGGCAATTTTGTTTTGGGCAGCAAAACATGAACATTGCATACTCAAGTTTGAGACTTCATTTTAAAAAACTAAATACCTTTCTTTTTATTATTATTAATTAATTAATTTATTTATTTATTGCTGCGTTGGGTCTTCGTTGTTATGCGTGGACTTTCTTTAGTTGCAGCGAGCAGGGACTACTCTTTGTTGTTGTGCACGGGCTTCTCATTGTGGTGGCTTGTCTTGTTGTGGAGCATGGGCTCTAGGCTCATGGGCTTCAGTAGTTGTGGCACACGGGCTCAGTAGTTGTGGCTCGCGGGCTCAGTAGTTGTGGCTCGCAGGCTGTAGAGCGCAGGCTCAGTAGTTGTGGCACATGGGCTTAGTTGCTCCGCGGCATGTGGGATCTTCCTGGACCAGGGATTGAACCCGTGTCTCCTGCATTGGCAGGCGGATTCTTAACTACTGTGCCACCAGGGAAGTCCCTAAATACCTTTCTTAATGATTAAAATATTTTAGGAGGTATGTTCTGTTGTTAAAAAGAAAAAAAAATTAATATAGTTTTGGGCTTCCCTGGTGGCGCAGTGGTTAAGAGTCCGCCTGCCGACGCAGGGGACATGGGTTCGTGCCCCAGTCTGGGAAGATCCCACATGCCGCGGAGTGGCTAGGCCTGTGAGCCATGGCCGCTGAGCCTGCGTGTCCGGAGCCTGATGCTCCGCAACGGGAGAGGCCACAACAGTGAGAGGCCCGCGTACAGCAAAAAAAAAAAAACACCAAAAAACTAATATAGTTTTGCATTTCAGCCAAATTCTCAAATTGCAATGGAAATTGAAGTTGTATCCTCCAAAGTTTCAGAAGGCAGAATGTATGAAAACCAGAGTCACGTTCTTTTAGAAAACCTTCATGTTAACAAAATAAATGTTTCAGATGAAAAGACAAGGTGAGTTTGCTTTTAATCAGAAAAGAATAAAACTTTTCAAAGATAAAGGTTGGATATTTGAATAAAAGATTTTATGTAATTTCACATTTAGTAAGTTTTATGAAAGAAAAAAGTAATTATGAAACTAGAATAGTTTAAATCTGCTGAACAGCAAAGGGGGCCAGTGTGAAACAGGGGAAGAGAGGAAGAGTAGTAGATATATGAAAGGTAAAGGCTGAGTGGGGAGAAGCGCAGATTATGTAGGACCATTGTAAGGATTTTGAGTTTTACTCTAAATGAGCCTTTAAAGACCGTGACCTTTGAGGTCAGCCTTTCCTAATGCCTTCATTTATAATTGACTGTATGGATCTAGAGGATTTAAATGGCTTGCTCAAAGTAACATCGGCAGTTTAGTTTTTAAACTTAAGTTTTCAGAAGTTATGACTTTAAGACTAGCAAATTCCTGTAGTTTATAGGCAGAGCTTCCTGAAAGAAACTTTACATGTTTCAAGAGATTTTATGCTCAGCCTTTGCATTTTTAATGAGGAGGATCTAACTTTCAAATTTCCTGTATAGAAACCCATTACCCACCCACCCCTCTTTTTAAAATCTTTTCTGTTTATGAAGTTTATTCAAGCTCTTAGCTTTATCATGACTGATACTTCCTTCAGAGTATATATTCTGCATAGTTTTAAGTTAGCTTATTCTTATGTCCAGCAGTTTCTTACCCCCTTTTAACCCCAGTAGCACATTGAGCTTATATATATATATATATATATATATATATATATATATATATATATATATATATATTATTCTTAAGTACCTTTGTAGAATCACACTTGATTGTAAGTAGCTTATACTTAAGTTAAATATAACATGTTTTCCCAAATACATTAGCCTACACTGGAATGTATTAACCAGCATCATTACTTTGTTAGAACTTCCTGTGAACTTCCTTGGTATTTCACTGCTGGAAGAACTTAGCAGGATTGGAACATTTGGAAATGTAAATAACTACTTTCTCTTGTAGGTAATTTATTACAAATATTACTTAAGATTAGTCTTTAATACAGATCTTTTAGAGAACTTATGATCGATACTTACAGACCCAGTTTTTCTTTATAAGTATCCAGATTTATATTAGTTTTAAACTTGCTAATTCAGATCCTTGCCAATTATTAAATATTTTCCAGGAAACCTTAAGGCAGCTGTTTGTGTTGCCTTGGGAGCTATGGCTACTGTATTGAATGTTAAAACCTTGTCTTTCTCTGATTTGGCAGATACAAATGGGTTATATTGAGATCCTTATGACACTGGCTGTCAATAAACCCTTTTCTATGAAGTGACAGGCATGTGTTAGGAGAACAGACTCTAACTTTCAAGCCTGCTCTTGAACCAGAAGGACCAGGGTTGTTGTGACCATTGTATATTTATTCATGCTTCAGAGCCCAGTTGAAGCATTTGTTTAAAGTGTCATTATGAAGTCCATCTTCAACTACTGACATTTTTGTTTTGTATCTAGTTATTTCTCTGAAAATTACTTAAAGTAGCATACAACGACACACCAGAATCAATGAATGAAAGTAAAAAAAAGATGAAATATTATTGTGAAAGTATTCCCCAGGCTATATAGAAAATGGAAGTTATAAAAGCTTCTATGTTCTTTCTTTCATATCAGCATGTGTGGTTTCATTTTATATGTTTAGTTTTATAGCCTATTTATATATAGTCCTTCGAACATAGAATTGGTTTGTGCCCCAAAATTGTTTAACAGCAGATACATCAACAGGAATTCTGATTTTTGTTCTTCAACATGATTTGTATTTCATTCTAGACATGAACATAAAACATATGTTTCTAGTCCACCACAAATGATAAGAAGGCAATTCCAAAAGGCTAAGCCAAATTTGGGAAGAGCACAAGGTAAGAAAGAGCAATCAGGCATAGGAAAAGACACAGCAGATCAGAGTAAGGCAAGGAAGCCAGAAGATAATTTGCTGCAGCATGGAGATTCTGACACCCAGCTTCTTCAAAAAGTAAGTTTGAAAAAAATAATTTATTAGTGGGCTCTATTTTATCAATATCATGAAGGAGAACATTAAAGAAATAGTTTTGCCTTTTGTACTATAACTATTTTCATGAAAATTGATTGACCTTCCAATATTATAAAAGTTTAGAAACCAATCACTTGTGTATATGTGTGTAAGCTTAGCGCTTTAGGCCAAACTACCAAACCAAATTACTATACAGATTGTTTCCATGGTAATATTAGTTGTTTCTTCTTAAATTTAAGGGAAAAGCTGAGTTTCTGACATCTCTGGAGATTTCAGCAAGAAAAGGTCCTGTAGGTTCCAAGGAGATTGGTTTGGCAAAAAAAGATGCCCAATCAGAAGTTGGACCATCAGGAAGTGTTGGAGAGAAAACCGTAGGCGATAGTTCTATGTGTTCAGTTGTCGAAGAGCAGTATGTCAGTAAACCAGCAAGGTAAAGTTTTATTTAACAAGTACTTCAGAATAGTAAATACAAGTAACTTATTCTTAATGGATGTCCTACTCTAACTTACTGATAGAGTAAAAAGATGGTTTGTTAACAGAAGTATTGGTTGTTTTTTATTGGCAGGTCTGTTTCTTTCCCACTTTTGATTTTTATTTACTAAAATTTCCTTTTTTTATGATCTTCTCAAAAAGATTTTTCTTTCCTACATTTAAAATTTCTGGGTGTTGAGTATATTAGACATGAGCAGAAGCCTGACAAAAGAGTAGTACATATTACCTAAATAACTAGGGTGCTGATTCAAATTGGAGTCACAAACACAAGTGAAGGGTACCTTTCTTCCACAGTTTTCAAGGAAAGTGGAAGGGACCCTAAGTTCTAAAAAATGTTGTTCTGTTGGATTTCCTCATTCTCCTTTTTTCTTTTGAACTAATCTGTTTACCCAGTAGGATAAACCGTATCACTTTTTAGTCTCATATTCTGTATTTATTGGTCCAGTGTTTTTGTTTGTTTGTTTGTTTTTTGCGGTACGTGGTCCTCTCACTGCTGTGGCCTCTCCCGTTGCGGAGCACAGGCTCCGGACGCTCAGGCTCAGCGGCCATGGCTCACGGGCCCAGCCGCTCTGCGGCATGTGGGATCTTCCCAGACCGGGGCACGAACCCATGACCCCTGCATCGGCAGGCGGACTCTCAACCACTGCGCTACCAGAGAAGCCCTGGTCCAGTGTTCTTGATCCCATTTTCTTCTAATAATTTCCAGTGTTGTATTTCATCACCACTTAAATAGCAAGGGGGGAAAATGGCTCAGAATTTAAAACTTACTGTGAAAAATTTGTAGGTAGATAACTAATATTTAACTTTGAGTGAGAAACTAAATCCTAACAGTAAATTCTGTTCATTCTTGTCATAGCATTAGTGTTTGATAGAATGGGTGGTGAGCATTTTATGTGAATGGCTTGAATTGAGATTTCACTTTATAAGTTGGGTTTTCATTAAAATTATCCTTATGCTATGCATGTAATGACTATGTTGCTATTTTGATTCAACCTCTAGCTCTCCACAACTGTTAAAAGAATCAAATTATTCTAAAATTGCTGTGGATCGAAGAACAGCTCTCTCTTCTGCCTCTGAATGTAAGATAGATCGTAGTGAAAGGAGAATGCGTCGAAAGATTAAACCAAACATCCCCAAAGGGCGTGGATCAAAACGAATTCGGAGTAAGACCTCTAAGAAGGAACCTAGAGCTTCTAAGCCTGTGCTGGTGACTCTTCGAGCTTCCCAGGAAGAAGACGAAGATGATGCGGAAGACTTTGAGTCTGACTATGAAGAAGAAAGCTATCATCTTGCTCCAGAAGAAGTAAACAAAGCTCCAGTGTTTGTACCTGTTGGTCTCAGATCTCCTGAACCGGTTTCTGCTCAGATTGAGGAAACCATGGAAGAGGTAGTTTGAATTTTGAATCCTTGGAACTTTATCTTACTTGTTTTTTGCTTTTAGTGGATCATTATCTCTTCTCTTAGTGATTATTAGGATTTGAAGATTATTAGAGTAATTTGTTTGGGGCCTGCTGCATAGCCTAGGAAATCAGTAGAAATAGGCTTGTGTGATCTCCTGTGTTTACTCAGCCCCTGCAACCCAGGCCCGGCACAAGGTAATCAGTATAACAATACTGAGAGAAATCTAATTTCACTTGTATCTGGGGGCTACTTAATCTCCTTTCTGGTTAATTAAAAAAAAAAAAAACTTGGCAGATGTTTTCTATTAACTCTTTGTGGTAAGCTCAAGTTAAGCTCTGGTTGGTAGAGAATGTAGAAGGGACATATTTCTTTCTCTTTCTCTCTCTCTCTCTTTTTTTTTTTTTTTTTTTTTTTGCGGTACGCGGGCCTCTCACTGTTGTGGCCTCTCCCATCGTGGAGCACAGGCTCCAGATGTGCAGGCTCAGCAGCCATGGCTCACGGGCCCAGCCGCTCCACGGCATGTGGGATCTTCCCAGACCGGGGCACGAACCCACGTCCCCTGCATTGGCAGGCGGACTCTCAACCATTGTGCCACCAGGGAAGCCCTCTCTTTTTTAAAAATAAATTTATTTATTTTGTTTACTTTATTTTTGGCTGCGTTGGGTCTTCATTGCAGTGCGCAGGCTTCTCATTGCGGTGGCGTCTCTTGTTGTGGTGCTCAGGCTCTAGAGCACAGGCTCAGTAGTTGTTGCACACGGGCCCAGTTGCTCCTCGGCATGTGGGATCTTCCCAGATCAGGACGCAGGTTCCCTGCATTGGCAGGTGGATTCTTAACCACTGTGCCACCAGGGAGGCCCTCTCTCTTTTTTTAATTGTGGTAAGTTACAGGTAACATAAAATTTACTGTCTTAGCCATTTTAAAGCCTGCAGTTCAGTGGCATTAAGTGCATCCATCCACAGAACTTTTTTTCATCTTGAAAAACTACAACTCTGTACCTATTAAACAATAATTCTGATTATTCCCTCCTCTGTAGCCTGTGGCAACCACTTACTCTAGGTCCCTCATGTAAGTGAAATCATACAGTGTTTGTCCTTTTTGTGACTGGCTTATTTCACTTAGCATAATGCTTTCAAGGTTCATCTATACTGTAGCATATGTCAGGATGTCCCTTTTTTTTTCTTTTTTCTGGCTGCATTGGGTCTTCGCTACTGCACACGGGCTTTCTCTAGTTGCGATGAGCAGGGACTACTCTTGTTGCAGTTTGCGGGCTTCTCATTGCAGTGGCTTCTCTTGTTGTGGAGCATGGGCTCTAGGCCCGCAGGCTTCAATAGTTGCAGCGCATGTGCTCAGTTGTGGTGCGTGGGCTCTAGGGTGCGCGGGCTTCAGTAGTTGTAGTGCACGGGCTCAGTAGTTGTGGCTCATGGGCTCTAGAGCACAGGCTCAGTAGTTGTGGTGCGTGGGCTTAGTTGCTCTGCGGCATGTGGAATCTTCCCAGACCAGGGATTGAACCTGTGTCCCCTGCATTGGCAGGCAGATTCTTAACCACTGTGCCACCAGGGAAGTCCAGGATGTCCTTTTTAAGGGCTAAATAATATTCCATTCAGTATATACAGTACCACATTTTGTTTATTCTTCTGTCAGTGGACAGTTGGGTTGCTTCCACCTTTTGGCTATTAATGAAGAACACTGCTATGTACATGGGTATACAAATATCTCTTCTAATCCCTGCTGTCAATTCTGCAAGTGGAAATGCTGGATAATATAGTAAATTGTAAATTGATGTTTAATTTTTTGAGCAACCCCCATACTGTTTTCCATAGCAGCTGCCTTATTCTACCATCCTATCAATAGTGTACGAGGGTTCCAACATCTCCACATCCTTACCAACACTTGTTTTTTCTGTTTTTTTTCTTTTGCTGTACGTGGGCCTCTCACCGCCATGGCCTCTCCCGCTGCGGAGCACAGGCTCCGGACGTGCAGGCTCAGCGGCCATGGCCCACGGGCCCAGCCTCTCCGCAGCATGTGGGATCCTCCTGGACCAGGGCACGAACCCACGTCCCCTGCATTGGCAGGCGGACTCCCAACCACTGTGCCACCAGGGAAGCCCCCCCCTTTTTTTTTTGGTAGTAGCCATCCTAATGGATGTGAGGTAGAGGAACATATTACTTCAACTTACTTTATTATGAAAGCTCCTTACTCTTTTGCCTCTTGGTCTAACTTTGTAACTTCAAAGTTTTCTCTTCTGCCTCAATTTTCAGTAACTTATTTTGCTTATAGAGCATCATATCTGAATCAGTTTTGTATTCATGGTAGATTCAAAAGCCATTTGAATTACAAGTGGAATTCCAAACTCACCTTTTTTTATTCATTGTTAATAATACCATGCTAAATGTTATAAAGTTAGTTGGAATGGTTGAAGCTAAATAAAAATGATGTGCAGTGGTTTCTTGTAATTAAAGTTCAAAGTAAAGATAATGAATTTAAACTTTGGTTGTAACCAAGAAAAGGTAAAAGGAAAGTTAATTTTGTGCAAGGATGGCTGGTTACCACTGCATGAAAATTCATTTAGCTATATGTTATGTATTTTACAATTTCTTTGTGTGAAAGGCAAATTGCTCGTGAAAACTAATACTAGAAATTAACTTCTGAAAATCACATTCTAGGATATATCCCTGAATTAATACAGAATGCCTTCTTTTTTTTTAAATTTATTTTATTTATTTAGGCTGTGTTGGGTCTTTGTTGCTCCGTGCAGGGTTTCTCTAGTTGCGGAGAGTGGGAGCTACTCTTCGTTGCGGTGTGCGGGCTTCTCATTGCGGTGGCTTCTCTTGCTGTGGAGCAGGGCTCTAGGCACACGGGCTTCAGTAGCTGTGGCATGTGGCCTCAGGAGTTGTGGCACATGGGCTCTAGAGCCCTAGGGCTCTAGAACACCTAGAGCACAGGCTCAGTAGTTGTGGCACATGGGTTTAGTGGCTCCGCGGCATGTGGGATCTTCCTGGACCAGGGCTTGAACCCGTGTCCCCTGCATTGGCAAGCGGATTCTTAACCACTATGCCACCAGGGAAGCCCCACAGAATGCCTTCTTAAATAGCATTGATTATAATAATTGAGCAAGGAAAGCTTAAATTGTATTCTTAATGGCCAGTTTACTAAGGCAGGGAAATTTGTTTATACGTTAGAAAAATGTCCCCTTTAAAAAGCATTGAAATGCAATGGCATGTTATTAAATCATAAAGGGATCTAAAATATTGATATATACTTCAACATGAACCTTGAAACCTTGAAAACATTATGCTAAGTGAAAGAAACCAGTTAACAAAAAAATCACATATTATATGATTCCATTAATATGAAATGTCCAAAATAGGAAAATCTATAGAGACAAAAAGTAGATCAAGGGTTTCTTTTTTGAAGTGATGAAAATGTTCTAAAAGTAACTATGTTGATGGTTGTACATATCTGTGCTTGCATCACCAAAAAACATTGAATTATACAATTTAAATGGGTGAGTTGTATGGAATGTAAATTATATCTAGATAAAGCTGTTAAAAAAATAAAGCTTTGAAACTGTGTAGTGCTTACAGAACCAACTTTCAGTTACCTAGAATATTCCCATTATCCCCCCAATCCCAGCTTTTCAGAAAATATTTTGTCTTTTCAAATCACTTGAACTTTTAAAATTCATCCCAGGCCTATAGGATATTAGCAAAGATTTTTCTCTAATTGCATCTGAGCAGACAGACACAGAACACATAGGTGTTACTATAATAAACGTCTCAAAGGTAGATTTTCAAACTTGACTGCTCAGTTTCTACTGAATCACAGTCTTTTATACTCATCTCTCTGTTAATAAGGGAATAGGAGCCAGACTCCCTTGTTTATAGTCTAGGAGATAAATCTTAGTGTTTTTAACCCCCAGACTGTAGGGATCTTTGAAATAAGCCTGCTAAATGAAGAGTAAATGTGAGTGGACTCATTTTTTTACATGGCCATTCATCGCTGTGAAGAATCATACAGGTTTTGGGGTTGTGGGAGAGAGTAATTGCCTTGGTGGGTCATGTGTATGATAAATCTTTTTAAGTGCTTTCAACTCATCTCTATGATAGCACTTGGAACAGTGTATAGTTGATTACATGTCTGTTTTTCTTAGATTGTGAGTTCCTTGCAGGCAGGGACCGACTTGTCTTATTGAGCTTTGTATTCTTGTACCTGTAGCCCTCTAGTTTTTAGGAGGCATTTCATAAATGTTGACAGACTGATGAGAGAAACTGTGGGAAATTAGGGACAAACTGGGGATAATGGAAAATGAAATGCTAGGTACTAAGTCGATTAGCTCTGGAAGTTTTGCTTATTGTTTGTAAGAATCACAGACCCCTCAAAAACATTAAATGTTTCACTTTTGCCAAGCTGATGTCAATCAGTTTAAGAATTACTATATTTCAGTTTTTTAAATCATGTATAAATGTGAATTATTTCTTCAGTTTAATATTTTATTTTATGCCTCATTTTGTTTTTCTGTGATAGTATGCCAAAATGAAATAATGAAACTTTTCTTTTTGACAGCTTGAAATACCCATGAATATCCCAGATGTAGGATGCATAGCTGTTGTGGAACATCATCTGTCATCAAACGTAGATTTGACTACTCAGGAAATGAAACAAGAAGAAAATTTGAATGCATTATCAGTTGTAAGCATCCATTTTAATATGTTTTGTCTTTAATTTTTTGTTTACTTTCAAAAGGCTAAGTTTATTTTGAAAAGCTTTAGGTTTACAGATGGTTCTTAACTAGTATGATAGAAATTATTCTATTATTTCTAGGAGCTGTAAGTATGAATGGTAGAAACTAGTGAATAATTTATAGATTTTTATATTTGACTTGAAAAGCATAGATTCCTGTGTGTGGGAGTAGCTCAATATCTTCACAGACTTATGTTAAAATTCTGATGCATTAAATATATACTAAATGTAAATTATTTAAAACATATTTAGTTGCCTTTTGCTTGGCACTTTTCCTTATTTAGTTGGTATTTATCTTGTTTTTGTAAATGAAGACTTACAACTTTTTCAAAAACAGTTTTATTAAGATACAATTCATACACTATACAGTTCATCCATTTAAAGTGTATAATTCAATGGCTTTTAGTGTATTTACAGCTATATGCACAATTTTAGAACTTTTTCATCACCTCAGAAAGAAGACTTATGCCCAGTGGCAGTTGTTCCCCTATTTCCTTCCAGCCTTCCCCAGGCCTAGGCAACCAATGATCTACTTTTTGTCTCTATAGATTTCTCTATTCTGGAGATATATACACACAGTATGGTCCTTTGTGCCTGGTTTCTTTCACTTAGTCTAGTGTTTTCAAGGTTCATTCATGTTGTACCATGTATCAGTACTTCATTCCTCTTTGTGGTCAAATCATATTCCATATGAATATACTACATTTCCTTTATTCATTCATCTGTTCATGGACATATAGGTTGTTTCCATCTTTTGGCCATTATAAATAATGCTGCTATAAACATTTGTGTACAAGTTTCTGTATGGACATATGTTTTCATTTTCTTGGGTACATTCCTAGGAGTATAATTGCTGTGTCATATGGTAACTTTGTTTAATCATTTGAGGAACTAGCAAACTGCTTTCCAAAGCTGCTGCACCATTTTATATTCCCACCAGCAGTGTATGAGGGCTCCAATTTCTTCACATCCTGACAATATTTATTTGATTTTTTGGATCTAACCATCCTAGTAGGTGTGAAATGGTACCTCATTATGGTTTTGATTTGCATTCCCTAATGATTAATGATGTTGAGCATCTTTTCACATGCTTTTATTGGCTATTTTTATATCTTCTTTGGAGAAATGTCTATTTGGAGTCTTTGCCCATTTAAAAAATTTTTTGGTCTATTTGTCTTTTTTTTTATTGAGTTGTAAGAATTTTTTTATATTCTGGATACAAGTTCCTAATCGTATATGTGATTTTCAGATATTTTTTCTCATTCTGTGGGTTGTCTTTTCATTTTCTTGATGGCTTCCTTTAGAGCAGGAGTCCCCAACCCCTGGGCCGTGTACTGGTACAGGTCCGCGGCCTGTTAGGAACCGGGCCACACAGTAGGAGGTGAGCAAGTGAAGCTTCACCTGCCACTCCCCATCGCTCCCCATCACTTTCATTACCACCTGAACCATCCGCCCTCCTCCCCCATCCATGGAAAAATTGTCTTCCACGAAACCGGTCACTGGTGCCAAAAAGGTTGCAGACCACTGCTTTAGAGTACTTGGACTTCATTTATCTATTTTTTCTTTTGTTGCTCATGCTTTTGTTGTCATATCTAAGAATCCTTTCCCAAAGCCAAGATCATGAAGGTTTATCCTGTTTTACATTTAAGTCTTTAATCCATTTTGAGTTAATTTTTTTTTTTTTTTTTTTTTGGCCATGCCACACAGCTTGCGGGATCTTAGTTCTCCGACCAGGGATTGAACCCGGGCCCCCAGCAGTGGAAGCACCAAGTGCTAACTGTTGGACTGCCAGGGAATTCTCCCCATTTTGAGTTAATTTTTTATATGGTGTGAGATTAGAGTCCCACTTCATTCTTTTGCATATGACTATCTAGTTGTTGCACCATTTCTTTGAAAAAACTGTTCTTTCCCTATTGAATGGTCTTTTATTTTTGTCAAAAATTCGTTGGCTGAAGATATGTGGACTCTCAATTCTATTCCATTGATTTATTTGTCTGTCTTTATGCTGGTGAGGCTCTGTTGATTTGTTGCTTTGTAATAAGTTTTGGAATTAATAAGTGTAAGTCATCCTATTTTATTCTGTTTTATCCTATTTTATTTTGGCTATCACGGGTCCCTTGCAATTCCATATGAATTTTGAAATCAACTTGTCAGTTTGTACAAAGACATCAGCTGAGATTCTCGTTGGGATTGCACTGAATCTGTAGATCAGGTAGGGGAGCAGGTGTTGCCCTCTTAACAATGTTTGAGTCTTTCAGTCAATGAACATGGGATATTTTCCCATTTACTTCACTCTTCTTTGATTTCTTTCAACAATGTTTTGTAGTTTTCAGAGTATGAGCTTTGCATTTCCTTAACTTCATTTTCAAGTATATTATTATTTTTGATGCTATTGTGAATGGAATTGTTTCCTTAATTTCATTTTTGGTTTGTTTATTGCAAGTTTATGGGAATACGTTTGATTTTTATATATTGGTCTTGTATCCTGCAACTTTGCTGGACTCATTTATTCTAATAGTTTTTTAGTGGATTCCTTAGGATTTTCTACATATAAGATCATGGCATATGTGAATAGAGATAGTTTTACTTCTGTCTTTCTGTATTACTTTTGTAGGGCTGCTGTAACAAAGTACCACGAACTGGGTGGCTTAAAACCACAGAAATTTATCCTGTCATAGTTCTAGAGGCTAGAATTCCAAAATCAAGATGCCCCTGGTGATGGGTGCTTCTGGTGGCTCTGAGGTAGAAATCATCTTGGGACTTTCTCTTACCTTCTGGCAGTTGCTGGCATTCCGTGTCATTCCTTGGCTTCTGGCAACACAAGTCCAACCTTTGCCTCCATTGCCACATGGTGTTGTCCCTGTATGCGTGTCTGTGTTTCTTTTCTTTTAAGGACACCAGTCTTACTGGATTAAGGCTAACCCTAATCCACTATAACCTCATTTCACTTGATTACATCTAGGAAGACTCTATTTCCAAATAAGGTCACCTTCACAGTACTGGGGGTTAAGACTTCAACATATCTTTCTGAAAGACATAATTCAGTTTATAACACATTCCAGCCTGGATGTCTTTTATTTCTTTTCTTGCCTAATTACCCTGTCTAGAACTCCAGTACAATGTTGAATAAAAGTAGGGGAAAGCATCCAGTCTTTCACCATTAAGTTTGATGTTAGATGTAGTTTTTTTCATAGATGCCCTTTTTCAAATTGAAAAAGTTCCATTCTGTTCCTAGTTTGTGTGAGTGTTTTATCATGAAAGAGTGTTGGAATTTGTCATATGCTTTTTCTGCATCTCTTGAGACGATCATGTAATTGTCTTTTATTGTATTGATACGATGTATTACATTGATTGAATTTTGGGTATTAAACCAAAAGTTGCATCCCTCGGATAAATTCTACTTAGTCATGGCATATAATTTTTTTTGATATTTATTTATTTTCTTTATTTTTTTGGCTGCGTCAGGTCTTCGTTGTGGCACGTGGGCTCCAAGGCGCGTAGGCTCCATAGTTTGTGGCACGGGGACTCTCTTGTTGAGGCACGTGAGCCCAGTAGTTGTGGCACGCGGGCTTAGTTGCCCCGCAAAATGTGGGATCTTAGTTCCCCGGCCAGGGATCTAACCCCCGTCCCCTGCATTGGAAGATGGATTCTTTACCACTGGACCACCAGGGAAGTCCCCATGGCATATAATTTTTATATGTTGTTGGATTCAGTTTGCTAGTATTTTATTGGGGATTTTTTTGTCCATATCATA
The DNA here is from genome assembly GCF_025265405.1 of Mesoplodon densirostris. Taxonomy (NCBI): domain Eukaryota; kingdom Metazoa; phylum Chordata; class Mammalia; order Artiodactyla; family Ziphiidae; genus Mesoplodon; species Mesoplodon densirostris. Next base: position 57,383,492 of record NC_082663.1, read on the forward strand.
ATAGATACTGGCCTATTATCTCTGATGAATCTGACACGAGGTTCTTGTGATATTAGGAGCTGAAAGCCCTCCAAGTGGGGCCTGCAGGGAGAAGGACCCTGTTTTCCTGGCTGCAGCAGTCTGAGGTGGAGTCTGCCTCACTGAGCTGGAAGGAGGGAAAAAGCAGTCTTAGCTCAAATACCACAGATTTTCACCTTTGTTACTGAATTTTCAACAATTTTATCGAATATATGTGCATCTTTTGCCCTTAGGACCATTTCCAGAGGCTTTAAATGGTGGTTCTTTAATAAATTTTACCAGTTTCATTGGGGAGAGGGTCAGCAGAGCTCCTCATGCTGTCATGCTGGACATAGATCCTATACCTTCTTAATTTATTAAAATTCATTTAATTTTTAAGCCACCTAGTAGTGTAAAAACTTTGTGATATTGTTCAGACCTTGGTTTCCATTGAGTCAAAACTAGCAGCAGATGTGACTAAAGTTGAAGGATTATGAAATTGAAGAAGAAAGGCAGATGCTTGTTGCATATGATGAGAATTAAAATTTGCGTATAATACAAGCAAAAGGTAAAAGAAGGAGCAAGAGATGAAAATATTTGGCTTTTAAATGATTTCTGTTCTTGTTTATGAAATTTTATGAATAATTATAAATTTCCACTCCATTGTAACCAAAAGCATAGAAAGACCTGTAAAATGTAGTGCTTTGAGATATGGAACATGTGTTTGGGAAAATACCTAAGCTATTACTTTTCTTTTCCTCTTTTAGGAAATGACCACAGGTGAACATTCCCAAGCTGAAACAGGTAACTGTTAATAAGGAAACAGCTAAAAATACTTGGTTAACACCAATGAACAGAGTGATTTAATAGTGGTGGTAATTAGTAAATGAGTCAGTTTGCTGGAGAATTGAATGAAAAGGTCCAGCAGTTTGAATATGTTATCTCCAGGAGAAACTTGGGTTCTTGGAATGCTGCTTTAGAGAGTGATTAAATATTTGATAAAGAAGTATTTATTTTCTCTGATTTGCACAGATGTATTTCCTTTGAAGGTATTAAGTTATTTAACAAGAAGGAGGCATTTTCAGTGAGTAAAAGTCAACAGTTGATGCTCTATTTATAGTATATAAGCTGAATGAAACACTACCCTAGTAAGGGGTTAGTGGTATGGAGGGTTTTGAAACTTGTTACTAGAGGATAAACACCTAAATTAAATTCTTTTCTGAGCAACCAAACATAAATTTCCCGATTCATTCTTCTATTTTAATGTTGATCTGGTTTTTCACAAGGTACCAACGATGGAAGCACTGAAGCTGCCATCACTTTACTTACCATGGGAGGTCTGGTGTTGCAGTCAGAGATCAGTACAGAACAGAGTGATGGTAAGAATAAAAGATAAGTCCTACCAAAAAAAAGAAACCTTTAAAATCCAACTTTTAAGAAATATACCCATATTTGAATATTAAGTGAATATCTGCCTTTTACATTTGAAGTTGGCATCACTGTGTTATTTTTCCAGAAAAGGTAATATGTATGCATTGATCCATCCTACTTACTACTTACTTAGCCCTCTAATGGCCTCCATTTCCATATAGTGCACTGGGTTTATTAAGGATAATTTGTATTTGTAGAATAGTTAATCTAGTGAATCCTCTACCTTTATCATCATAAACATCATTGGTTAACTGAACTCCTTGATCACTGATCTCTTCACACGTTCCTTTGGCGAAGGAGCCACTGCTTTAGATAGTCTTCACAATTACATGACAGTCAAATACAGTATGAAGGGGTAATAGTAGTCATTGAGATAATTTAGTTTAGACTATTCTGTTAGTTTGGACTGAACCAAAAAATATGTCAACCCAGACTCTTAGTATTTTATTTTAGGCTATGGTCTTTATTATCAAAGTACCTTCTACTTTACATTAAATGGATAATCATGTTACTTATAATCCTGTTAATCATTTTAACTGCTGATGAGTGACCTGCCATTTGTTTTAAGTGTCAGATTTCTTGGCCCATAACTATATATTTATCAGGAAAGTCTCTGATTTGTGTTCCCTATAGGGCTCCTTTTTCAATGGCAGAGTATTGCATTGTAGCCTGTCACAAATGTCTAGAACGTAAAATACAGGTTTTAAAAAATTATAAATGAAGATAATCCTATCTGGAAATTCATCTGAGGTTATATAGTTACTGAAAGTAACAAAAAGATTTATTTTTAATTATAATAACAGAAAAGTTTTAGTCTATAAGAATTATTAAACTTAGAACATATCAAATCTCTGGCGTGAAATATCAGGTCATAAATTTAAACTTGGAGCCAAAAAGAGCAGACTTTAAAAATAACATAGATAGCTTCTCAAATGTGTTTTACCCATTTTATCATTCTGCTGGTCCTCTTCTAATGAATTGAAAAAATCTTTAACACATTGTTTACTCAAAAAAAAAAAAATTAGGGAATTCCCTGGCGGTCCAGTGGTTAAGACTCCCCGCTTCCACTGAAGGGGGCACGGGTTCAATCCCTGGTTGGGGAACTAAGATTCTGCATGCCACGTGGTGCGGCCAGAAAAAAAAAAATTAAAAATAAAAATAACATAGAATTTTACCATTGCTGCATGTTGAAGGACTTATTTGGACATCTATTTGTATTTGGTCAATTTTAATTTTCTGTTTTTTTCTGCAATAGGAGTATGTGTACTTCCTGATATTCATTCAAATGATAAAAGCCAAATTCCTTTTTGCCCAGATAATACAAATCTCAAAATTGTTCATGAATGTCAGGAACCTTCTTCATCTATCCGTAGTACATCTCCATCAGTAGAAGAAAACAAGATTATATTGGATGAACAAAGTACTAAAGAAGAAATTGGTTTAATGGAAGAAGTAAAGGAAAACTCTATATCATCCAGGTTTATTTTGCTTTATTAAACTATTATTGTTTTTTGAGTTTTATAAAATAAATTAGTGTTCAATTAATAAATATATATAAACCAACCATCAATTTGGCCAATAGCTTTGAGTAACAAATAAATGTAAGGTGGGCAGTGCTAATTTTTCACCCTTTAAAGTAAGGTTTAGCAGATTTTGATTTTAGTTTAATGGTTTGCATATTAAAATTACCACAATGGGTGTTTTAAGCATTATTGAAACAGTTTTATGTAAATATAGTCCCAGTTTTACAGACATCGTCCAGATTCTTACACAGAATCCTGAGAGAATTCTTACACAGTTGATTAATTTCTCTTTCTTCCCATCTCTTTCTAGGACAGCTTCAAAAGTGACCAATAATTTGAGAATGAGAAGGAGATTTGCCAAGCCTAAGCCAAATCTTAAGAAAATTTTAGGGACCAGCAGGTTTGGTGCTCATCAGGAAGTTCCCAGTTTGTTTGTAACTAAAGGAGAAGTGGAAATTCAAAGAGGTAAACTTTATTGTTCCCTTGAAAGTTACAAAATTACTTTGACCCAAGAAATTTCATTAGCATTTCAAATGGAATATTCAGTTGTTACAATTATTTTAACTATTAAAAAGTTAAAACATACAGAAAGTAGAATGAGCTATAAAATAAATACCCATAAACCCACCAACTAGTTTCAGTAATTATTACCCTTTCACTATATTTACTTGATCAAACTTTCTCTTCATATATATTTTTTTCTGTGTGTGTTTATACATGAATACTCAAGCAAACATCTCTTAGGCATACATGCATGTGGCAAAAAATAAGACAGTACCCAAAAGTCAAGAATTTTAAAACCTCCCTCTTCCTTGGTTCCCAGCCCCTAATCCCATTTCCAGTATCAGTTTTTATTGTAGACTTCTAAAAATGTTTTATACACATAAGCATCTAAATAAGGGTGTGTGTATATACACACAAGCACCCATATATATACATGCACACATACATATATATGTATACACATGTATATTCCTTTCAGCAAGAACAAAAATATATGTATACTATATCATATATACTATTCAGCGCTTCTTAAAAATAACATTTTTATTGAGATAATTCACATACCATAGAATTCACCCATTTAAAGTGTACAAGTCAGGATTTCCCTGGTGGTCTGGTGGTTAGGACTCTGTGCTTCCACTGCAGGGGCACGGGTTCGATCCCTGGTCAGGGAACTAAGATCCCATAAACTGTGCTGAGTGGCCAAAAAAAAAAGTATACAATTCAATGGTTAGTATATTCAACGTTTGCATATTATAAATAATGCTGCTAAGAACAGTCATTTATAAGTTGTTGTATGGACATATATTTTTATTTCTCTTGGGTTTATACCTACAAGTAGAATTGTTGGGTCATGTGGTAATCCTGTGTTTAACCTTTTGAGGAACTGCCAAACTGTTACAAAAGTGGCTACACCATTTTATATTTTCACCAACATTTGGTGAGGGTTTCAGTTTCTCTGCATCCTCCCAGACACTTGTTATTCTTTGTCTCTTTGAGTATAGCTATCCTAGTGGGTGTGAAGTGCTATCTCATTGTGTGTGTATGTGTGTTTTAATTGGGGTATAATTGCTTTACAATGTTGTGTTTTTGCTGTACAACGAAGTGAATCAGCTATATGTATACATATATCCCCTCCCTCTTGGACCTCCCTCCCCCCACCATCCCACCCATCTAGGTCACCACAGAACACTGAGCTGAGCTCCCTGCACTATACAGCAGGTTCCCACTAGCTATCTGTTTTACACATGGTAGTGTATATATGTCAGTCCCAATCTCCCAATTCATTCTACCCACCCTTGCTCCCCCGCCCATGTCCACACGTCCGTCTGTTCTCTACGTCTGTGTCTCTATTCCTGCCCTGCAAATAGGTTCGTCTGTACCATTTTTCTAGATTCCACGTATATGCATTCAAATATACAATATTTTTTTCTTTCTGACTTACTTCACTCTGTATGACAGATTCTAGGTCCACCCACGTCTCTACAAATGACCCAATTTTGTTCCTTTTTATGGCTGAGTAATATTCCATTGTATATATGTACCACATCTTCTTTATCCATGCATCTGTTCATGGACGTTTATGTTGCTTCCATGTCCTGGCTATTGTAAATAGTGCTGCAATGAACATTGGGGTACATGTGTCTTTGTGAATTATGATTTTCTCAGGGTATATGTCCAGTAGTGGGATTGTTGGGTTGTTCTGTAGTTCTATTTTTAGTTTTGTAGGGAACCTCCATACTGTTCTCCATTGTGGCTGTATCAATTTACATTCCGACCAGCAGAGCAAGAGAGTTCCCTTTTCTCCACACCCTCTCCAGCATTTACTGTTTGTAGATTTTTTGATAATGGCCATTCTGACCGGTGTGAGGTGATACCCCATTGTAGTCTTGATCTGCACTTCTCTAATAATTAGTGATGTTGAGCATCTTTTTATGTGCCTCTTGGCCATCTGTATGTCTTCTTTGGAGAAATGCCTATTTAGGTCTTCTGCCCATTTTTTGATTGGGTTGTTTGTTTTTTTTTGATACTGAGCTTCATGAGCTGTTAGTATATTTTGGAGATTATTCCCTTGTCAGTTGCTTTGTTTGCAAATATTTTCTCCCTTTCAGAGGGTTGTCTTTCTGTTTCGTTTATGGTTTCCTTTGCTGTGCAAAAGCTAAGTTTAATTAGGTCCCATTTGTTTATTTTTGTTTTTATAGTCATTATTCTAGGAGGTGAGTAAAAAAGATCTTGCTGTGATTTATGTCAAAGAGTGTTCTTCCTATGTTTTCCTCTAAGAGTTTTATAGTGTCTGGTTTTACATTTAGGACTTTAATCCATTTTGAGTTTACGTTTGTGTATCGTGTTAGGGAGTATTCTAATTTCATTCTTTTATATGTAGCTGTCCAGTTTTCCCAGCACCACTTATTGAAGAGACTGTCTTTTCCCCATTGTATAGTCTCGCCTACTTTGTCATAGATTAGGTAAACATAGGTGTGTTGGTTCATCTCTGGGCTTTCTATCCGGTACCACTGATCTATATTTCTGTTTTTGTGCCAGTACCATACTGTCTTGAGTATTGTAGCTTTGTAGTATAGTCGGAAGTGAGGGAGCCTGGTTCTTCCAGCTCCATTTTTCTTTTTCAAGATTGCTTTGGCTATTCGGGGTCTTTTGTGTTTCCATATAAATTGTAAAATGTTTTGCTCTAATTCTCTGAAAAATGCCATTGGTAATTTGCTAGGGATTGCATTGAATCTGTAGATTGCTTTGGGTAGTATAGTTATTTTGACAATATTTATTCTTCCAATCCAAGAACATGGTATATCTCTCTGTTTGTGTCATTTTTGATTTCTTTCATCAGTGTCTTATAGTTTTCTGAGTACAGGTCTTTACCTCCTTAGGTAGGCTTATTCCTAGGTATTTTATTCTTTTTGTTGCAGTGGTAAATGGGATTGTTTCCTTAATTTCTCTTTCGGATCTTTTGTTGTTAGTGTATAAGAATGCAAGAGACTTCTGTGCATTAATTTTGTGTCCTGCAGCTTTACCACATTCATTGATTAGCTCTAGTAGTAGTTCTGGTGGCATCTTTAGGATTCTCTATGTGTAGTATCATGTCATCTGCAAACAGTGACAGTTTTACTTCTTTTCCAATTTGGATTCCTTCTCTTTCTTTTTCTTCTCTGATTGCCATGGCTAGGACTTCCAAAATTATGTTGAATAATCATGGTGAGAGTGGAAATCCTTGTCTTGTTCCTGATCTTAGAGGAAATGCTTTCAGTTTTTCACCATTGAGAATGATGTTTGCTGTGGGTTTGTCATATACAGCCTTTATTATGTTGAGGTAGGTTCCCTCTATGCCCACTTTCTGGAGAGTTTTTATCATAAATGGGTGTTGAATTTTGTCAAAAGCTTTTTCTGCATCTCATGAGATGATCATATGGTTTTTATTCTTTAATTTGTTAATATGGTGTATCACATTGATTGATTTGCGAATACTGAAGAATCCTTGCATCCCTGGGATAAATCCCACTTGATCATGGTGTATGATCCTTTTAATGTGTTGTTGGATTCTGTTTGCTAGTATTTTGTTGAGGATTTTTGCATCTATGTTCATCAGTGATATTGGACTGTAATTTTCTTTTTTTGTGTGTGTGATATCTTTGTCTGGTTTTGGTATCAGGGTGATGGTGGCTTCATAGAATGAGCTTGGGAGTGTTCCTTCCTCTGTAGTTTTTTGGAAGAGTTTGAGAAGGCTGGGTGTTAGCTCTTCTCCAGATGTTTGATAGAATTTGCCTGTGAAGCCATGTGGTCCTGGACTCTTGTTTGTTGGAAGATTTTTAATTGAAGTTTCAATTTCATTACTTGTGATCGGTCTGTTTATATTTTCTTTTTCTTCCTTGTTCAGTCTTGGAAGGTTGTACCTTTCTAAGAATTTGTCCATTTCTTCCAAGTTGTCCATTTTATTGGCATATAGTTGTTTGTAGTAGTGTCTTATGATCCTTTGTATTTCTGCGGTGTCTCATTGTGGTTTTGATTTGCATTTCCCTGTTCACTAATGATGTTGACTATCTTTTTATGTGCTTATTTGCATATCTTCATTAGAGAAATGTCTCTCAAGATCTATGCTCATTTTTTTTTTTTTTTTTTTTTTTTTTTTTTTTTATTAGTTTCTGCTTTATAACAAAGTGAATCAGTCATACATATACATCTGTTCCCACATCCCCTCCCTCATGCATCTCCCTCCCTCCCACCCTCCCTATCCCTCCCCTCCAGGCAGTCACAAAGCACCGAGCTGATCTCCCTGTGCTCTGCGGCTGCTTCCCACTATCTTTCTAGCCTACGTTTGGTAGTGTATATATGTCCATGCCTCTCTTTCGCTTTGTCACAGCTTACCCTTCCCCCTCCCCATAACCTCAAGTCCATTCTCAAGTAGGTCTGTGTCTTTATTCCCGTTTTACCCCTAGGTTCTTCATGACATTTTTTTTCTTATATTCCATATATATGTGTTAGCATACGGTATTTGTCTTTCTCTTTCTGACTTACTTCACTCTGTATGACAGACTCTAGGTCTATCCACCTCATTACAAAAAGCTCAGTTTCGTTTCTTTTTATGGCTGAGTAATATTCCATTGTATATATGTGCCACATCTTCTTTATCCATTCATCCGATGATGGACACTTAGGTTGTTTCCAGCTCCGGGCTATTGTGAATAGAGCTGCAATGAACATTTTGGTACATGTCTCTTTTTGAATTATGGTTTTCTCTGGGTATATGCCTAGTAGTGGGATTGCTGGATCATATGGTAGTTCTATTTTTAGTTTTTTAAGGAACCTCCATACTGTTCTCCATAGTGGCTGTACCAATTCACATTCCCACCAGCAGTGCAAGAGTGTTCCCTTTTCTCCACACCCTCTCCAGCATTTATTGTTTCTAGATTTCTTGATGATGGCCATTCTGACTGGTGTGAGATGATATCTCATTGTAGTTTTGATTTGCATTTCTCTAATGATTAATGATGTTGAGCATTCTTTCATGTGTTTGTTGGCAGTCTGTATATCTTCTTTGGAGAAATGCCTATTTAAGTCTTCTGCCCATTTTTGGATTGGGTTGTTTGTTTTTTTGTTATTGAGCTGCATGAGCTGTTTATAAATTTTGGAGATTAATCCTTTGTCAGTTGCTTCATTTGCAAATATTTTCTCCCATTCTGAGGGTTGTCTTTTGGTCTTGTTTATGGTTTCCTTTGCTGTGCAAAAGCTTTGAAGTTTCATTAGGTCCCATGTGTTTATCTTTGTTTTTATTTCCATTTCTCTAGGAGGTGGGTCCAAAAGGATCTTGCTGTGATTTATGTCATAGAGTGTTCTACCTATGTTTTCCTCTAAGAGTTTGATAGTTTCTGGCCTTACATTTAAGTCTTTAATCCATTTTGAGCTTATTTTTGTGTATGGTGTTAGGGAATGATCTAATCTCATACTTTTACATGTCCCTGTCCAGTTTTCCCAGCACCACTTATTGAAGAGGCTGTCCTTTCTCCACTGTACAGTCCTGCCTCCTTTATCAAAGATAAGTTGGCCATATGTGCGTGGGTTTATCTCTGGGCTTTCTATCCTGATCCACTGATCTATCTTTCTGTTTTTATGCCAGTACCACACTGTCTTAATTACTGTAGCTTTGTAGTATAGTCTGAAGTCAGGGAGCCTGATTCCTCCAGCTCCTTTTTTCGTTCTCAAGATTGCTTTGGCTATTCGGGGTCTTTTGTTTTTCCAAACAAATTTTGAAATTTTTTGTTCTAGTTCTGTGAAAAATGCCAGTGGTAGTTTGATAGGGATTGCATTGAATCTGTAGATTGCTTTGGGTAGTAGAGTCATTTTCACAATATTGATTCTTCCAATCCAGGAGCATGGTATATCTCTCCATCTGTTTGTATCATCTTTAATTTCTTTCATCAGTGTCTTATAATTTTCTGCATACAGGTCTTTTGTCTCCTTAGGTAGGTTTATTCCTAGATATTTTATTCTTTTTGTTGCGATGGTAAATGGGAGTGTTTTCTTGATTTCATTTTCAGATTTTTCATCATTAGTGTACAGGAATGCCAGAGATTTCTGTACATTAATTTTGTAACCTGCTACTTTACCAAATTCATTGATTAGCTCTAGTAGTTTTTCGGTAGCATCTTTAGGATTCTCTATGTATAGTATCATGTCATCTGCAAACAATGACAGCTTTACTTCTTCTTTTCCGATTTGGATTCCTTTTATTTCCTTTTCTTCTCTGATTGCTGTGGCTAAAACTTCCAAAACTAGGTTGAATAAGAGTGGTGAGAGTGGGCAACCTTGTCTTGTTCCTGATCTTAGTGGAAATGGTTTCAGTTTTTCACCATTGAGGACAATGTTGGCTGTGGGTTTGTCATATATGGCCTTTATTATGTTGAGGAAAGTTCCCTCTATGCCTACTTTCTGCAGGGTTTTTATCATAAATGGGTGTTGAATTTTGTCGAAAGCTTTCTCTGCATCTATTGAGATGATCATATGGTTTTTCTCCTTCAACTTGTTAATATGGTGTATCACATTGATTGATTTGCGTATATTGAAGAATCCTTGCATTCCTGGAATAAACCCCACTTGATCATGGTGTATGATCCTTTTAATGTGCTGTTGGATTCTGTTTGCTAGTATTTTGTTGAGGATTTTTGCATCTATGTTCATCAGTGATATTGGCCTGTAGTTTTCTTTCTTTGTGACATCCTTGCCTGGTTTTGGTATCAAGGTGATGGTGGCCTCGTAGAATGAGTTTGGGAGTGTTCCTTCCTCTGAAATTGTTTGGAAGAGTTTGAGAAGGATGGGTGTTAGCTCTTCTCTAAATGTTTGATAGAATTCGCCTGTGAAGCCATCTGGTCCTGGGCTTTTGTTTGATGGAAGATTTTTAATCACAGTTTCAATTTCAGTGCTTGTGATTGGTCTATTCATATTTTCTATTTCTTCCTGAGTCAGTCTTGGCAGGTTGTGCATTTCTAAGAATTTGTCCATTTCTTCCAGGTTGTCCATTTTATTGGCATAGAGTTGCTTGTAGTAATCTCTCATGATCTTTTGTATTTCTGCAGTGTCAGTTGTTACTTCTCCTTTTTCATTTCTAATTCTATTGATTTGAGTCTTCTCCCTTCTTTTCTTGATGAGTCTGGCTAATGGTTTGTCAATTTTGTTTATCTTCTCAAAGAACCAGCTTTTAGTTTGGTTGATCTTTGCTATCGTTTCCTTCATTTCTTTTTCATTTATTTCTGATCTGATCTTTATGATTTCTTTCCTTCTGCTAGCTTTGGGGGTTTTATGTTCTTCTTTCTCTAATTGCTTTAGGTGCAGGGTCAGGTTGTTTACTCGAAATGTTTCCTGTTTCTTAAGGTGGGATTGTATTGCTATAAACTTCCCCCTTAGAACTGCTTTTGCTGCATCCCATAGGTTTTGGGTTGTCGTGTCTCCATTGTCATTTGTTTCTAGGTATTTTTTAATTTCCTCTCTGATTTCTTCAGTGATCACTTCGTTATTGAGTAGTGTATTGTTTAGCCTCCATGTGTTTGTATTTTTTACAGATCTTTTCCTGTAATTGATGTCTAGTCTCATAGCATTGTGGTCGGAAAAGATACTTGATACAATTTCAATTTTCTTAAATTTACCAAGGCTTGATTTGTGACCCAAGATATGATCTATCCTGGAGAATGTTCCATGAGCACTTGAGAAAAATGTGTATTCTGTTGTTTTTGGATGAAATGTCCTATAAATATCAACTAAGTCCATCTTGTTTAATGTATCATTTAAAGCTTGTGTTTCCTTATTTATTTTCATTTTGGACGATCTGTCCATTGGTGAAAGTGGGGTGTTAAAGTCCCCTACTATGATTGTGTTACTGTCGATTTCCCCTTTTATGGCTGTTAGTATTTGCCTTATGTATTGAGGTGCTCCTATGTTGGGTGCATAAATATTTACAATTGTTATATCTTCTTCTTGGATCGATCCCTTGATCATTATGTAGTGTCCTTCTTTGTCTCTTCTAATAGTCTTTATTTTAAAGTCTATTTTGTCTGATATAAGAATTGCTACTCCAGCTTTCTTTTGATTTCCATTTGCATGGAATATCTTTTTCCATCCCCTTACTTTCAATCTGTATGTGTCTCTAGGTCTGAAGTGGGTCTCTTGTAGACAGCATATATATGGGTCTTGTTTTTGTATCCATTCAGCCACTCTGTGTCTTTTGGTGGGAGCATTTAGTCCATTTACATTTAAGGTAATTATTGATATGTATGTTCCTATTCCCATTTCCTTAATTGCTTTGGGTTCGTTATTGTAGGTATATTCCTTCTGTTGTGTTTCTTGCCTAGAGAAGTTCCTTTAGCATTTGTTGTAAAGCTGGTTTGGTGGTGCTGAACTCTCTCAGCTTTTGCTTGTCTGTAAAGGTTTTAATTTCTCCATCAAATCTGAATGAGATCCTTGCTGGGTAGAGTAATCTTGGCTGCAGGTTTCTCTCCTTCATCACTTTAATTATGTCCTGCCACTCCCTTCTGGCTTGTAGAGTTTCTGCTGAGAGATCAGCTGTTAACCTGATGGGGATTCCCTTGTGTGTTATTTGTTGTTTTTCCCTTGCTGCTTTTAATATGATTTCTTTGTGTTTAATTTTTGACAGTTTGATTAATATGTGTCTTGGTGTATTTCTCCTTGGATTTATTCTGTATGGGACTCTCTGTGCCTCCTGGACTTGATTAACTATTTCCTTTCCCATATTGGGGAAGTTTTCAACTATAATCTCTTCAAATATTTTCTCAGTCCCTTTCTTTTTCTCTTCTTCTTCTGGAACCCCTATAATTCTAATGTTGGTGCGTTTAATGTTGTCCCAGAGGTCTCTGAGACTGTCCTCTGTTCTTTTCATTCTTTTTTCTTTATTTTGCTCTGCATCAGTTATTTCCACTATTTTATCTTCCACCTCACTTATCCGTTCTTCTGCCTCAGTTATTCTGCTATTGATCCCATCTAGAGTATTTTTTATTTCATGTATTGTGTTTTTAATCGATGCCTGATTCATCTTTAGTTCTTCTAGGTCCTTGTTAACTGTTTCTTGCATTTTGTCTATTCTATTTCCAAGATTTTGGATCATCTTTACCATCATTATTCTGAATTCTTTTTCAGGTAGACTGCCTATTACCTCTTCATTTGTTAGGTCTGGTAGGTTTTTATCTTGCTCCTTCACCTGCTGTGTGTTTTTCTGTCTTCTCATTTTGTTTATGTTACTGTGTTTGGGGTCTCCTTTTTGCAGGCTGCAGATTCGTAGTTCCCGTTGTTTTTCGTGTCTGACCCCAGTGGCTAAGGTTGTTTCAGTAGGTTGTATAGGCTTCCTGGTGGGGGGGAGTAATGCCTGTGTTCTGGTGGTTGAGGCTCGATCTTGTCTTTCTGGTGGACAGGTCCACGTCTGGTGGTGTGTTTTGGGGTGCCTATGGCCTTATTATGTTTTTAGGTAGCTTCTCTGCTAATGGGTGGGGTTGTGTTCCTGCCTTGCTAGTTGCTTGGCATAGGGTGACCAGCACTGTAGCTTGCTGGTCGTTGACTGAAGCTGGGTGCTGGTGTTGGGATGGAGATCTCTGGGAGATTTTCGCTGCTTGATATTATGTGGAGCTGGGAGGTCTCTTGTGGACCCGTGTCCTGAAGTTGGCTCTCCCACTTCAGAGGCACAGCACTGGCTCCTGGCTGCAGCACCAAGAGCCTTTCATCCACCCAGCTCAGAATAACAGGGAGAAAAAGCAGAAAGAAAGAATTAGTAGAAGAAAGAAAGAGAGAGGGAAAGAAAGGAAGAAGGGAAGAAAGGAAGGAAGGAAGGAAGAAAGAAAGAAAGGAGGGAGGGAGTGAGGAAGGATGGAAAGAAAGAAGGAAAGAAAGGAGGGAGGGAGGGGGCAATGAAAGCAAAAGGAAGAGTGAATGGAAGAAGGGAGGAGGGAGGGAGGAAGGAAAGAAAGAAAGAAAGACAGGAGGGAGGGAGGGAGGAAGGAAAGAAAAAGAAAGTGGAAAGAAGAAGGGTGGGAGGGAGGGAGGAAAGAAAAAGAAAGAAGGAAAGGAAGAGCGGAGGGAGGGAGGGAGGAAGGGAAGGTAGGAACAAAAGAAAGAGCAGGTAAAGTAAAATAGAGTAAAGTATGAAATATAGTAGCGTTATTAAAATTAGAAAGTAATTATTGAAAAAAAAAAAAAAAAAAACGGACCGATAGAACCCTGGGACATATGGTGGAAGCAAAGCTATACAGAGAGAATCTTACACAGAAGATTACACATACACATTCACAAAAAGAGAGCAGGGGGAAAAATCAAAAATCTTGCTCTCCAAGCCCACCTCCTCAATTTGGGATAATTCGTTGTAAAAAGAGGAAAAGGGCAAGAAGTCTGAAATCTTGCTCTCTAAGTCCACCTCCTTACTTTGGAATAATTCGTTGTAAAAAGAGGAAAAGGGGGGAAAGTCTTAAATCTTGTCCTCAAAGTCCACTTCCTCAATTTGGGATGATTCGCTGTCCATTCATGCACTCCACAGACGCAGGGCACATCAAATGGACCGTGGAGCTTTAATCCGCTGCCTCCGAGGCTGCACAGAGAGATTTCCCTGACTCTGCTCTCACAGCTCCCGGGTATCAGCCTTGGACCTGGCCCCGCCTCTGTGCGTAGGTCGCCGGAGGGCGTCCGTTCTTCGCTCAGACAGGACGGGTTTAAAGGAGCCGCTGATTCGGGGGCTCTGGCTCACTCATGCAGAGGGGAGGGAGGGGCGCGCAGTGTGGGGCGGGCCTGCGGCGGCAGAGGCCAGCGTGACGTTGCAGCAGCCCGTGGCGCTCCGTGCGCTTTCCCGGGAAAGCCGTCCACGGGTCTCGGGACCCCGGCAGTGGCGGGGTGCACAGGTCCCCCGGAAGGCGGGGCGGACAGTGACCCGCGCTCGCACACAGGCCCCGCGGCTGCGGCGGCGGCGGGCGGCGGCAGGCAGCGGCGGTGGCGGGCCGCGGGGGCGGCGGCGGCAGCGGGCCTCGGCGGCGGCGGCGGCGGGCGGCGGCAGGCGGGCCGCGGCGGCGGCGGCGGCGGCGGCGGCGGCGGGCCGCGGCGGCGGCGGCGGCGGCGGCGGCGGGCCGCGGCGGCGGCGGCGGCGGTGGCGGCGGCGGGCCGCGGCGGCGGCGGCGGCGGCGGCGGCGGCGGGCCGCGGCGGGCGGCGGCGGGCGGCGGCGGGCGGGCCGCGGCGGCGGCGGGCGGCGTCGGGCGGTGGGCGGCGGCGGGCCGCGGCGGCGGCGGGCGGCGGCGGCGGCCCACGCCCGTCTCCGAGGTCCACGCCTTACCCGCGGCTCGCGCCTGTCTCCGGCGCTTCCCTAAGCAGCCCTTTTAATGCCCTCTCCTCGCACACCAGGAAACGAAAGTGAAAGTGAAAAAAGACTCTTGCCTCTTCAGCAACTCCAGACCCTTTCCCCGGACTCCCTCCGGGCTAGCCGTGGTGCTCTAACCCCTTCAGGCTCTCTTCCTGCCGCCAGCCCCAGTCCTCTCCCTGCGCTCCGACTGAAAGCCGATACCCAAGCCTCAGCTCCCAGCCCCGCCCGCCACGGCGGCCGAGCAGAGAAGCCTCTCGGGCTGGTGTGTGCCTGAGGGCACCGATCCTCTGTGCCGGAATCTCTCCGCTTTGCCCTCCACACCCCTGTTGCTGTGCTCTCCTCCGCTACTCCGAAGCTTTCCCCCTCCGCCACCTGCAGTCTCCGCCCGCGAAGGGGCTTGCAGTGTGTAGAAACCTTCCCTCCTTCACGGCTCCCTCCCACTGGTGCAGGTCCCGTCCCTATCCTATTGTCTCTGTTTATTCTTTTTTTCTTTTGCCCTACCCAGGTATGTGGGGAGTTTCTTGCCTTTTAGGGGGTCTGAGGTCTTCTGTCGGCGTTCAGTAGGTGTTCTGTAGGAGTTGTTCCACGTGTAGATGAATTTCTGATGTATCTGTGGGGAGGAAGGTGATCTCCGCGTCTTACTCTTCCGCCATCTTCCTCCGGCTCCACCTATGCTCATTTTATTTTATTTTATTATTTAAGATTTTTTGTTTTTTGATGTGGATCATTCTTAAAGTCTTTATTGAGGGCTTCCCTGGTGGCGCAGTGGTTGAGAGTCTGCCTGCCGATGCAGGGGATGTGGGTTCGTGCCCCGGTCCGGGAAGATCCCACATGCTGCGGAGCGGCTAGGCCCGTGAGCCTTGGCCGCTGAGCCTGTGCGTCCGGAACCTGTGCTCCACAACGGTTGAGGCCACAATAGTGAGAGGCCTGTGTACCGCAAAAAAAAAAAAAAAAAAAAAGTCTTTACTGAATTTGTTACAGTATTGCTTCTGTTTTGGTTTTTTTTTTTTTTGGCTGTGAGGCATGTGGGATCTTAGCTCCCCGACCATGTATCAAACCTGCACTCCCTATATTGGAAGGCAGAGTCTTAACCACTGAACTGCGAGGGAAGTCCCTATGCTCATTTTAGAATTGAGTTATTTGTCTTTTTATTATTGAGTTCTTTATATGTTAGTGCTGTTTTTAAAGATTAATATATTGAAAAAAATCTTTCCGTATGATTACATAGTGCTCTTATATCATTTTTTCAATAGCCTAACTATATTTTCCATGTCCCCTCCCTGCCAAGGTCCCAATCCCTTAGGGTACTAGTGGGAGCAGGAAAAGCAGTGTAAGTGGTAGGCTGCCTAGATTATATTCAACCCTACATGTAGAAGATCTGGATAGTTAGCATCATCTTTTCCCTGTTTTCAGTTTCTTGATCTCTGGGATTTTCTTTTAGCCAACAATTCCTGTGGTTCAATTAGTTAATTCATTACTTTGGCTTGAGTGGTACCCGGAAGGTCTCTCAGTGTGCAGGCCCCAGTTACCTCTTTTATACAGACGTCATTTTCTTCTGCTTTTTGACATTATTCATTACAGAACAGCTCCCTCCCCAACACTTCCCCCAAGGTGGAACCAGCCAGGCCTCCTGTGTACCCACCTCTAAACCTCTTCTGTATGTGGGTTTCTGATTATACTGCTATTACAGTAAAGTAGAGATACAATAGCTGTGGCTGCCAGGAGTGAAATATATGCAGTGCAGACTCATTAACTATCTCATTTATGTTAAAAAGTGTAAGTGACCCAGACCACCTTTTTGCCATGTGAATAAGCTTGCTTTTTGGATTAAGAGAAGTTTGGAAGAGCCACTATGTAGTGATCTTTGAAAACAGAATATGTTTCTAATATGGAGATTTTGACTTTACTATTTGGGCTATATTTTAAATGTATTTTTTGTTTAAGAAACTGAGAAAAATGCTGCTAAAGAGAGAGAATTAGAAGATAAAAACCTTGAATCAGTTACAACAGCAGAGAGTAAGGAGCCGATCAAATTGGCATCTGTACACGGTATTGAAGAAACCGGTATTTCACAAGAAGCACACCTAACTGGAAGGTAAAAGAGGAAAGATATTCTGGGATTTCATTTATATTCTGTGTCAACTATAGGCATAAGCGGTAGCTGTAAGAATTTGTTCTGTTGCATTAAATCTATCTTAAAAGTTTGAAAACCATTAAATTAGATGAACTTTGACATACCTAGTTCTAAACATAGTTCTGTGGTTGTCTCCTTGATTTCAGATACATACTAATCTGTCTTTCAGAGATGAAGATGAAGAAGGGAGGTCTGCAGAGGTTCAGCTGTCTTCAGTTGCTCCTGTTGTTTCATCTGAGTCAAGGCCCCACACACTTGGTTTGGGTATGGGTCTTGGTGAGAGTTCTGTCGAAGAGCCCCTGGGAAAGGACTCTAACGGAGACAGTGTGCTTATACTCCATGTGCCAGAGGTAAAAGAATGTAAAATATGACGGGGTGGCCAGCTGTTTATTCCTTATTTAAAACGTTAAGTTCTAATTTACACACAATAAACTTTACCCTTTTTAGTGTTCAGTTCTACAGATTTTCATAAACCTATATAATCATATAACCAATACATGAACAATTCCATCACTCCCCAACTTTTCCAGGGTCCTTTTTAGTTACTCCTTCTCTCCACCCCCCCACCCCTGACAACCACTGATCTTTTTCTTTCCCTATAATTTTGCCTTTGCAAGAATGTATTGAATATGTTTTTAGTCTCTGGAACATAGAAATAAAATAACCAATACCTAGCTTTGTTGTAAAAGCTTTGAAAGAGGAAGTGTTTTGTACAGAGAGAACTCTTGCTTCTTAGCCCCTGGATCTGAGAAGTTCATTCTCAGAGCAAGTGTTTATTGAGATGTTGTGTGTGCAATACTGTGTGAGATACTTGGAATACAACCTTGCGAGGAACAGATGAGTAAATGAATGGTTAAACTCAGTCTGCTAGGTGTTA
This sequence comes from Mesoplodon densirostris, assembly GCF_025265405.1. Lineage (NCBI taxonomy): Eukaryota > Metazoa > Chordata > Mammalia > Artiodactyla > Ziphiidae > Mesoplodon > Mesoplodon densirostris. Next base: position 57,401,303 of record NC_082663.1, read on the forward strand.
TGAAAGAGAGTTCTGTGGGACTCAGTTGGAGTGGCCCTCAACCCAATCCAGCGACACTAATCTGGTGGGGGCAGTGGGCGGAGCCCAGGCATTAGCTTTTTTTTTTTTTTAAAGTTCCCCAGGTTATTCTAATGTGCATCCAGCACTGAGCAAATCCTTGATCTGGAAGAACAAGTATGAATTAGCCAGTTACAGGGAGAGGAACATGTACAAAGAACAAGTGTGAAACAGTATGACATGCTCAGGGACTGTATAAGTAACTATGAGTGGACTATAAATGAAGAAAGTGCTTAGAGATGAAGTTAGGTAGCCTGGGGACAGATCATAAAATGAATTTTTATGGCTTGCTAAGGAGTTTGGGTTACATCCAAAGTTATGGGATTTTCCCCTACCACCCAACTTTTTACTTTTTACTTTTTATTTTGAAATAATTTCAAATTTAGAGAAAAGTTGCAAGAATCTTACATAGAAATCTGTTAACATTTTGCCTCATTTGCATGCATACCTAGCTCTAGACATTATTTTCTCTCTGTGTTGCTCTCCATCTTGGTAGGTACTTTAAAACAACTAAACCACCTGAAAGTAAGTTGTAGACATGAGTCTTCACCCACAAATACTCCAGCTTGTATCTAAGACCAAGGACGTTCTCTTACAGAAAAATGACAATACTATTACCACACTCAATATTACCATACTACCTAACATTGATTTAATAATAATGTGTAATATACAGTTGCAGTCAAACCTCTTACAGTGCATTTAGCTGTCATTTCTTCTTACTTTTTTAATCTAGAGTAGTCCTCTTGCCCTTTTTCCTCTTTTGTGAACTTGACATTTTAGAAGAGTCCAAGTTAGTCTGTAATCTGGATTTCTTTTACTGCTTCCTCATTATTAGATTCAGGTTAAACGTTTTTTTGCAAGAGTACTACATAGGTGATGTTTTGCTCTTCTTTTGCATCATATCAGGGGACACATAATGTTGGTTTGTCCCATTATTGATGTTGGTGACTGATCACTTGGGTAGAATGGTACCTACCAGTTTTCTCCATTATAATTGCATCTTTTCCACTTAGTAAGTAATTTAGTATGCATTGATGATTCTTGCCTGAGTCAATTACTGACATTGTTGGTTGCAAAATGAAAGTTTTAAGATCTTAAGCAGTAGAGAATTACAATTGGAATTGCATTTTAGAGAAAACAATGTTTACAGTTTTGTGGAAAACAGATTGGAGGGAGCCATGCTGGGGGCAAGGAGACCAGTTTGCTTCCATATACATGTCACCTACTAATGGTACAGTGGCTGCTGTGATGGGGATAGAGAGAAGGTTGAAGTGTTTGGATCTCCCTTTTCTGTTACTTCAAAAATCATTTCATAGCCTATACATATTTAACAATTTAGTCATAATTCCCTTGTGTATATATATGTGTTTATTTAAATGAATCAGAAATTTATTGGTACAACTAAAAGTTTCAAAACACTTGAAAATTTCTCTATATAGGTTAGATAAGTTGTTGAGTTTTGAAACAATAACTGATCACAGTATCACATTGTCAGGAAAACTTTTAAAACTGAGATTTGGTCAACCTCACTCTTTCATTTTAATTTTTTATGGCAGTGTAGTATTCCAGAAGTCCAACAAGAGAATATAAACAATCCTCAAGACCTAACAGGTATGATAATCTGCTTCAGTAGAGTCTTAGAACCTAATAGTATGTTTTTTACTGCCCATTTGACTATGGAAAAACAAAGCGGTTATTGTTGGTCTATGATGGCCTTAAATTTAAAAAAAAAAAACTTGAAGTATTTTGTATATAAGTTTTGTTATTCAGAATTATAAATCTTAAAAAAAAAGGAATTATAAATCTTCTCCATAGTGAATCATCTTTATCCTTTACGAAATTTTTATTTATTTGTTTCTTGGGGGGTATAATTTAGTTTTTTATTCTTCGGGATAAGTTGTCATGAGACTTTTTAGAAGTGAAATAAATTAATGATTTTCTGTCATTTCATGGTTCAGCTTTTCATTACTAACTTTTAAACTTTGATAATGAATCTAGTTGCTAATGTACATCAAGAAGATGAGGATGAACAAGCATTCATTTTAACTCTGGTGGAAATCCCAACCAATGGAGTAGAAGAATTTGCTGATACCACTATGCAGTTAATGCCAAACCCTTTACTGCCAGCCCCCATATTGGTCAAATCAGTGAATACAGAAGAAAGGGGGGACATGAGGTAATGAATCAACTAAACTGTTTTTGCTACGGGGAAGGGGTGCTTTATGAATTGAATAGTATTGATTGAACAAGCCATTCACCAACATTATTTGTAATTGTCATGGAGATCTTATTTAGTAATTATGTGGTAAATTAGAGAAGAAATTACTGATTTTATATCTGATAAAGATGCCATTTAAATGTATAATATAATACTTTTGTATGAAACTTTGTTGGTATTTTAAGTATTTTGAAAGCTAAAAAAATTTAGCAATATGAATCATAAAATAGCATCTGTTAAAGGTTACTCTGTATACATTTATATATTTTTAAAATTCTGAAATAAATATACATTCACAGAAAGTTGCAAAAATAGTACAAAGGCTACGTTTTAAAATATTTTTGATATTCATTTTAATTCTTTGCTGTAGAATTCTTAAGTTGTATTTTAATAGTCATTGGTTAAGATGCTTAATTGTCTATCAAGTAACATTAGAATTTGAAGCCTTTTATATTAGGAAGAGACATTTTAGAATAAAATTTAACTTTACTGACAAAGAAAACATTATTTTTATGCCTCAGATTTAATTCAATATTATGGAACTTAAGTTGTGAGCTTTTAAGTATGAATGGAGCTCAAAACTAACATTTTTGTGGCCATGGCCATGTATATATTAGTTACTTTGAAGTTTTTTGGCAGTTTTCATTGGAATAGCTCAGGCTTTAACCTCATAAAATAACTAATTTAATGTGTGTGTATTTTCTATGCAGTATCAGTTTTCCAGTAACTTCAGCTGGTCAGGATGACATGTGTTTATCTAATTCTGGAAGAGATGATTCCGAAGAGCCTCCTGCTAATTTGGATCTTGTATCTAGGAAGAGATTTCATTGTAGGCTTGATGAAAGTGACCATGTTCCTCCTGCCAAAAAAAGTTCACTCACTTTAAAAGACGATTGTCAAAAATATACCTCTGAGGTAAGATGGAATCATTAAGCTAGTAAGATGGCCATATTGCAACAGATCTATTTTTCTTTTTCCTTTAGACTCTTTATATAAAGATAGCTCTAGGGACTTCCCTGGTGGCGCAGTGGTTGAGAGTCTGCCTGCCAATGCAGGGGACACGGGTTCGTGCCCCGGTCCGGGAAGATCCCACATGCTGCGGAGTGGCTGGGCCTGTGAGCCATGGCCACTGAGCCTGCGCATCTGGAGCCTGTGCTCCACAACAGGAGAGGCCGCAACAGTGAGAGGCCCATGTACCGCAAAAAAAAAAAGATAGCTCTATACTTTTTACCATAAATAATCCAGATAAAACCAGTTTTGGATTTTTACTTTCAAGCAGTTCTAGGTGAAAATTGATGGATATTAATCAGAAAACCCATTCCCAGCACAGTGTCATTGGCTAAAAATTAAGCTGAAAGCATCATACAGATGTGGATCTTGGCTGTACCACTTAACAGCTGTGGGATCTTAGGCAAGATTCTTCACTTCTCTGAATGAGTTCCCTACTGTGTAAAATGGTAATAGTGATATCATCACTACCATTATCATAATGCTTAAAGCTTCCCGTTGCTCTTAGGAATAAAACCAGAACCTCTAAGGCACTGTTTTTGTTTGGCTGTTTTCTGTGTCTAATCTCATCTTGTGCTGGTCTCTGCCTTGCTAGCCATATTGACCATCTTTCAGTTTCTCAAATGCACCGTACTCCTCATGGCCCAGGCTTTTCTTTTGCTGTCTCTTCATTTATGAAACATTCCCTTGCAAAACACAGACTTCTTTAGCTCAATCATCACTACCTCAGGGACGCCTGACAATACAGTGCAGATTCAGTTACCAGCCACTGTGTTGTATATTTCTTAAGCACCCTCTTGTTTTTGTTTCTGGTAATCATCATAAGTTACTACACTATAGAACAACACTATGGAAAAATTAGAATCTATATTCTCAAAGGGACAGTTGAAGGGACGGACAGTCCTTAGATGATAGTAGACAACAGAGGCGGTGTATTCTGCGATATCTGATAGGTTAAAAAATGGTATCCTGGAATAGTTTTTAATTTCTCTTATTATGAGTAAGGTTGAACATCTTTTCACATGCTTAAGAACCAGTTGTATTTCCTTTCCTTTGACGTGACTCTATACTCTTTACTCATTTTTCAATTGGGTTTGTTGATCTTTGTCTTGTAGATTTGGAGGAACTCTCTGTTTTGTATGTCTGTGATATGAGTTGCAAATTTTTTTTTCTCAGATTGTTGTCTTTTAACTCTACTTTTTGTGATTTTCTCATACAGACTTTTTTGCTAAACTTTTTAACGTGAAAGTTTTCAAACATTTAAAAAGGTAGACTGGCTAGTATAATGTATCCCTATGTATCAGTCATCCTATTTCAACATTTTGTCAGCATTCCATGCAGACATTGTTTCATTTTATTTTAAAAGTATATTTAATGACATGGAAAAAAGATCAGAGTACATCACTATATGCAAAACTAGGTCACCAGTTTAAAATAGGCCATTTAAAAAATGATAGATATACATTGGTGTGACTAAATATATAAGAAAAGTATGTATAGTGTCTCTTGGACCTGTTTGTGGCTTTTATTTTCTAAACTGTTTTCAGCATTTTAACGATAAAAAATTGCTTATAAATAGCCGAAGTTATAATTTTAAATTCTAGAATGTATATACACTGCACTCAGATAGACATGCAAATACTTTTTATTTTTCTGTAATCAGATATATCAGTCTTTTGGGGAATTCCCTGGCATTCCAGTGGTTAGGACTTGGGTGCTCTCACTGCTGGGACCTGGGTTCGATCCCTGATAGGGGAACTAAGATCTCGCAAGCTGTGCAGCATGGCCAAAAAAAAAAAATTTCTTTTTATTAGTCTTTTTCTTTTCTTTTTTTTTTTACTTATTTATTTTTGGCTGCATTGGGTCTTCATTGCTGCATGCGGGCTTTTTCTAGTTGCAGTGAGTGGAGGGCTACTCCTCCTTGTGGTGCATGGGCCTCTCACTGCTGTGGCCTCTCCTGCCGCAGAGCATGGGCTCTAGGCACACAGACTTCAGCAGTTGTGGCACGTGGGCTCAGTAGTTGTGTCTCGCGGGCTCTAGAACACTGGCTCAGTAGTTGTGGCACACGGGCTTAGTTGCTCTGCGGCATGTGGGATCTTCCTGGACCAGGGCTTGAACCCGTGTCCCCTGCATTGGGAGGCGGATTCTTAACCACTGCGCCACCAGGGAAGTCCCTATTAGTCTTTTTATGTATAGCTTATGGAGTATGTTATACATTGAAGGTCTACCTTGAATTTAATATAAATTCTTTTAATTAATATTATTGATTTGTATAGAATTTATTTTGGTTTTAAGAACAGTGGAACCAACTTAATTTTCCCCAGATGCCTATCCATTTGTCCCAGCACCATTTTTTGAATAATTCATCTTTTGTCCGCTAATCTAAAATTCTACTTTTGGGGACTTCCCTGGCGGTCCAGTGGTTAAGGCTCTGAGCGTCAGGGAACTAAGATCCTGCATGCTGCACGGTGTGGCCAAAAAATAAAATAAAGGTGTATTTTTTAAAAAATAAAATGAAATTCCACTTTTGTCACATATTAAATTCCCATACATATTTGGACATATTCCTGAACTTTCCTTTCTTCTTCATTGATTTACCTATTTGTTCTGGGGCCAGTATCACACTGTTTTAATTATTGTAGCTTTTAAGTGCTTTACTATCTTAAAAAGGGATAGTCTGGGGGCTTCCCTGGTGGCGCAGTGGTTAAGAATCCGCCTCCCAATGCAGGGGACACGGGTTCGAGTCCTGGTCCAGGAAGATCCCACATGCCGTGGAGCAACTAAGCCTGTGCGCCACAACTACTGAGCCTGCATTCTAGAGCCCGCGAGCCACAACTACTGAAGCCCTCGTGCCTAGAGCCCATGCTCCGCAACAAGAGTAGCCCCCACTCTCCACAACTAGAGAAAGCCCACACGCAGCAATGAAGACCCAACGCAGCCAAAAATAAATAAATTTTTTTGAAAAAAGGAATAGTCTGTCCCTCTCCCCAACCCCCAATACAATTTTCTTCTTTTTCCAAGTTTTTCCTAGTCGCTTATGTTTTTTCTTTTTTCTTGGCTGTGTTAGGTCTTTGTTGCTGCACGTGGACTTTCTCTAGTTGCATCGAGTGGGGGCTACTCTTCATTGCAGTGCACAGGCTTCTCATTGCGGTGGCTTCTCTTGTTGCGGAGCACGGGCTCTAGGCGCACAGGCTTCAGTAACTGTGGCTCACAGGCTCTAGAGCGCAGGCTCAGTAGTTGTGGCGCATGGGCTTAGTTGCTCAGCAGCATGTGGGATCTTCCTGGACCAGGACTCGAACCTGTGTCCCCTGCATTGGCAGGCGGATCCTTAACCACTGTGCCACCAGGGAAGTCTGCTTATATGTTTTAAAGTTTATATTAATTTCAGATTTAGCTTATTCAGAGCTTAAAAAAAAACCTATTGATACTTGTGTTAGGATCATACTAAGTTGACAGATGAACATAGAGAAAATTGACATCATAAATGTGATGTTGAATCTTCCTGTCCAGAAACACAGTGTGTCTTTCCAATTGTTTAAGACTTCTTTTGTGTCTGTCTCTCAGGGGTATTTTAAGTTCTTCTTCGTATAAATCTGGTACATTTCTTGTTGGATTATATCTAAGAATTTTATCTTTTTTGTTGCTATTATCATTGAGTTCTTTTTAATCTAGAGAGCTTTACTGAATTACCCTCATTGTGTATAGTAATTTTTCAGTTGGTTCTCTTGAGTTTTCTTAGTAAACAGTCATATCATCTGCCAATATAATTTTAATTCTTCTACCTTTTACACCTTTAATTTCTTTCTTTTCTAATTATATTGGCTAGTATAACTTTAAAAAAATCAGAAAATAGTCCTGATAGTGGACAACTTTTTCTTATTTCTGACTTTGATGGGAATACTTCCAGTGTTTATGAAGTGGGATGCTGCCTTTCGGATTGCAATAGTTGTATTTTATGCTGTTAAGAAAATGCCTGTCCAATTTTATATGTTTTTTTAAGAATGATATTATTGGACACTTTTTAGATGATGTTATTTTTCTCCTCAGATCTGTTAATTTTTATTAATATGTTTTATAATATTAAATCATCTTTGTATTCCTGAAACAAACTTTTTTTTTTTGGCTGTGCCTCCAAGCTTGTGGGATCTTAGTTCCCTGACCAGGGATTGAACCTACGCCCTCAACAGTGAAAGCGTGGAGTCCTAACCACTGGACTGCCAGGGAATTCCCAAACAAACTCTGTTTGATCGTGATGTTTTAGTCTTTTGATGTGCTGCTAAATTATGCTTGTCATATTTCATTTGATAGTTTTGCACTGATTTGAGACTGGTTAGTTGGTATCAATATTATGCCTGATTTATAAAAGGCATTTGGAAGCTTTCCCTCTTCTGCTATGCTGTGGAATAATTTAAATAATAGTTGCAGTGTCTTTTTTATAAATGTTTGGTAGAATTCCCACAAAACATGTCTGACCCTAGCTTTCTGGGAAATACAGGTTTTCTTAAGAAAGAAAGAAGGAAATAAAATTAAGAAAGAAGGAAGGAAATAAAATTAATTTTATTTGACAATTAGATTTCTAATTTTTTTTGTTAATTTTCTTAAAACAGGTGTGTTCAAAGGAATTAATAAATGTTTTGGAGAAAACAGGTGAGTAAAATAAATTTTAATGTGATTGCATTTTGCTAAGTACCCCTGATTATTTTTGATATATCTTGTTTAAATTTGGGATTGAAGCAGAGTCTTGCTCATTTTTCTCTAAGAATCACGCCTTTATTATTAGAAGTTTTTCTTCCCTTCTGAGATCTTAGATTTGGCACTTTTGGTGGCCATGAAAAGCTACTTTCATCCTGTATTTAATAGAAAATCATATGGCTCCATGATTTCCTGTAAAAGCTCAACAACTACATTTAAGTAATTAGAAAGCTGGGTATTAAGGAGTTTTTTTTGTTTTGTTTTGTTTTCTTTTTGCGGTATGTGGGCCTCTCACTGTTGTGGCCTCTCCCGTTGCGGAGCACAGGCTCCGGATGCGCAGGCCCAGCGGCCATGGCTCACGGGCCCAGCCGCTCCGCGGCATATGGGATCCTCCCAGACCGGGGCACGAACCCGTATCCCCTGCATCGGCAGGCGGACTCTTAACCACTGCGCCACCAGGGAGGCCCTAAGGAGTTTTTATAGGTCCTTAGCTTTATCCTTTTTTGTTTTTAATTAATTTTTATTGGAGTATAGTTGATTTACAATGTTGTGTTAGTTTCTGCTGTATGGCAAAGTGAATCAGTTATATATATGTATAACTGATACATATGTATATGTATAACTCCACTCTTTTTAAGATTTTATTCCCATATAGGTCATTACAGAGCATTGAGTAGAGCTCCCTGTGCTATGCAGTAGGTTCTTATTAGTTATCTGTTTTATATATAGTAGTGTGTATATGTCAATCCCAATCTCCCAATTTATCCCTCTCCCTACCCCCCGCCCTTCCCCCCCTTGGTAACCATAAGTTTTTTTTCTCTATCTGTGACTCTATTTCTGTTTTGTAAATAGGTTCATTTGTACCATTTTTTTAGATTCCACATATAAGCGATATCATGTGATATTTGTCTTTCTCTGTCTGACTTAACTTCACTCAGTATGACAATCTCTAGGTCCATCCATATTGCTGCAAATGGCATTTTTCGTTCTTTCTTATGGCTGAGTAATATTTCATTGTATATATGTACCACATCTTCTTTATCCATTCCTCCGTTGATGGATATTGAGGTTGCTTCCTTGTCACGGCTACTGTAAATAGTGCTGCAATGAACATTGGGGTACATGTATCTTTTCGAATTATTGTTTTGTCTAGTTATGTGCCCAGGAGTGGTATTGCTGGATCATATGGTAGCTTTATTTTTAGTTTTTTTTAAGGAAACTCCATACTGTTCTCCATAGTGGCTGTGCCAATTTATATTCCCACCAACAGTGTAGGAGGGTTCCCTTTTCTCCACACCCTCTCCAGCATTTACTGACTGTAGATTTTGTGATGATGGCCATTCTGACCTTATAATATTCCTAATAGTCCACTAATTATAATATAATATTCCTAATAATTATACCATTATAATATTCCTAATAGTCCACTAATTTTTAGTTTAGCTTACTCTTATTAGGGTAGGTTCATGATAGAATATCATGGGTTTTCTTCTTCAAATATTGCAATTTAATTGGATGTATTAATTTCAATATGTGTGCTTACCATTTATTTTCTTTTTTGAAGGAGAGTCTTACAAGGGACAAGGCATCTTCCCTACCTCAGGAAACACACATACAATTCCAGAACCTCAGAAAGAGCAACTTGAACCAACTTTTCAGAGTATCAGATCTAAACCTCTTGATAAAATAACAGATACACAAGAAAAGAATACATCTCAGTTACCTCAGGATGAGATAGGGGTGTCTGATAAGGAAAAAAGAACTTGTGCTGCTTCTAAGTCTGAACAAATGGATAGCATCACATCATCTTCAAAAACCCCACTATCCAGGTATTATGAGAAAATCTTTAATAAATGTTTCTCTCTCTCCATTTTTCTCTCTCAGTGGATAAACATAACCTATATGGAATAGGTGTAACATGTATAACAACTGAATCCAGTACTAAGGATGGTGTTTTGTAATCACACGCTCTGTCAGAAATGTAAAGGGAAGGGGTGTCACCAAAGGAAATACAGTAAGGTCAGACACTTTCGGAGGACACTGCATATGACTAGAGCTTAACTTCAAGTGCTGAAACTTTGATTTTAGATAGAAAATCTTTAGAAGTTAGTATTGCACACCTTCTTTTCCAGATTGTTCATGGTTATTATTTTAATAATTATTTATTCTACCATACAGTAGCTGCCAGTGCAGATGTAGATGGTCTGAGACATAGGGCTAACATCAGAAGTAGCTCTGGAGGTTGTTTTATCGAAGTCCCAAATACTGTGTGCGTTTTTCTCTCTTGTGGCATACCAAAGAGGTACACCCTGGCTTTCTCCCTATAACACTAAGTGTGGAATTTAAGCCCAAAGCCAGCCTCTCCCACATTATTTCCTCATACTCTAGAAGTGAGTCTTCTGGGTTATGGATAACTATTGGCTTGTTGGCAGCATTCAAATCATTAACGTGGAGTTGGTGAGTTAGAGAGGGAGGACATGTACTAGTCTCCACTAAAGGAAAGTGAGGGAAAGGACATGTATAACTTGAAAAGGTATATTTAACGAACCTGTGTTTTTGTTATATAAACTACACCTTTTTTGGCGTAGAGATGTGCTGAAAATAGAACGAGGGTAGCATCATGGGGGTTTGGGTTAAAACAGTTGAGAAGCAGTATTCTAGAACAAGGGTCAGCAAATTTTGGGGGTAAAAGATCATGTAGTATATATTTTAGGCTTTGTGGGCCATATATCTCTGTTGCAACTACTCAGCTATTCAACAGGTATGTAATCACATCTTTTTTTAAAAAATTATTTATTTATTTATTTATTTATATTAGTTTCTGCTTTATAATAAAGTGAATCAGTCATACATATACATCTGTTCCCACATCCCTTCCCTCATGCATCTCCTTCCCTCCCCCTCTCCCCATCCCACCCCTCCAAGCAGTCACAAAGCACCGAGCTGATCTCCCTGTGCTCTGCGGCTGCTTCCCACTATCTATCTACCTTACGTTTGGTAGTGTATATATGTCCATGCCTCTCTCTCGCTTTGTCACAGCTTACCCTTCCCCCTCCCCATATCCTCAAGTCCATTCTCAAGTAGGTCTGTGTCTTTATTCCTGTTTTACCCCTAGGTTCTTCATGACATCTTTTTTTAAATTCCATATATATGTGTTAGCATACGGTATTTGTCTTTCTCTTTCTGACTTACTTCACTCTGTATGACAGACTCTAGGTCTATCCACCTCATTACAAATAGCTCAGTTTCGTTTCTTTTTATGGCTGAGTAATATTCCATTGTATATATGTGCCACATCTTCTTTATCCATTCATCCGATGATGGACACTTAGGTTGTTTCCATCTCTGGGCTATTGTGAATAGAGCTGCTATGAACATTTTGGTACATGACTCTTTTTGAATTATGGTTTTCTCAGGGTATATGCCTAGTAGTGGGATTGCTGGGTCATATGGTAGTACTATTTTTAGTTTTTTAAGGAACCTCCATACTGTTCTCCATAGTGGCTGTACCAATTCACATTCCCACCAGCAGTGCAAGAGTGTTCCCTTTTCTCCACACCCTCTCCAGCATTTATTGTTTCTAGATTTCTTGATGATGGCCATTCTGACTGGTGTGAGATGATATCTCATTGTAGTTTTGATTTGCATTTCTCTAATGATTAATGATGTTGAGCATTCTTTCATGTGTTTGTTGGCAATCTGTATATCTTCTTTGGAGAAATGCCTATTTAAGTCTTCTGCCCATTTTTGGATTGGGTTGTTTGTTTTTTTGCTATTGAGCTGCATGAGCTGTTTATAAATTTTGGAGATTAATCCTTTGTCAGTTGCTTCATTTGCAAATATTTTCTCCCATTCTGAGGGTTGTCTTTTGGTCTTGTTTATGGTTTCCTTTGCTGTGCAAAAGCTTTGAAGTTTCATTAGGTCCCATGTGTTTATCTTTGTTTTTATTTCCATTTCTCTAGGAGGTGGGTCCAAAAGGATCTTGCTGTGATTTATGTCATGGAGTGTTCTGCCTATGTTTTCCTCTAAGAGTTTGATAGTTTCTGGCCTTACATTTAGGTCTTTAATCCATTTTGAGCTTATTTTTGTGTGTGGTGTTAGGGAATGATTTAATCTCATACTTTTACATGTCCCTGTCCAGTTTTCCCAGCACCACTTATTGAAGAAGCTGTCCTTTCTCCACTGTACATTCCTGCCTCCTTTATCAAAGATAAGTTGACCATATGTGCGTGGGTTTATCTCTGGGCTTTCTATCCTGTTCCATTGATCTATCTTTCTGTTTTTGTGCCAGTACCACACTGTCTTGATTACTGTAGCTTTGTAGTATAGTCTGAAGTCAGGGAGCCTGATTCCTCCAGCTCCATTTTTCGTTCTCAAGATTGCTTTGGCTATTTGGGGTCTTTTGTTTTTCCAAACAAATTTTGGAATTTTTTGTTCTAGTTCTGTGAAAAATGCCAGTGTAGTTTGATAGGGGTTGCATTGAATCTGTAGATTTCTTTGGGTAGTAGAGTCATTTTCACAATATTGATTCTTCCAATCCAGGAGCATGGTATATCTCTCCATCTATTTGTATCATCTTTAATTACTTTCATCAGTGTCTTATAATTTTCTGCATACAGGTCTTTTGTCTCTTTAGGTAGGTTTATTCCTAGGTATTTTATTCTTTTTGTTGCAATGGTAAATGGGAGTGTTTTCTTGAATTCATTTTCAGATTTTTCATCATTAGTGTACAGGAATGCCAGAGATTTCTGTGCATTAATTTTGTATCCTGCTACTTTACCAAATTCATTGATTAGCTCTAGTAGTTTTATGGTAGCATCTTTAGGATTCTCTATGTATAGTATCATGTCATCTGCAAACAGTGACAGCTTTACTTCTTCTTTTCCGATTTGGATTCCTTTTATTTCCTTTTCTTCTCTGATTGCTGTGGCTAAAACTTCCAAAACTAAGTTGAATAAGAGTGGTGAGAGTGGGCAGCCTTGTCTTGTTCCTGATCTTAGTGGAAATGGTTTCAGTTTTTCACCATTGAGGACAGTGTTGGCTGTGGGTTTGTCATATATGGCCTTTATTATGTTGAGGAAAGTTCCCTCTATGCCTACTTTCTGCAGGGTTTTTATCATAAATGGGTGTTGAATTTTGTCGAAAGCTTTCTCTGCATCTATTGAGATGATCGTATGGTTTTTCTCCTTCAGTTTGTTAATATGGTGTATCACGTTGATTGATTTGTGTATATTGAAGAATCCTTGCATTCCTGGAATAAACCCCACTTGATCATGGTGTATGATCCTTTTAATGTGCTGTTGGATTCTGTTTGCTAGTATTTTGTTGAGGATTTTTGCATCTATGTTCATCAGTGATATTGGCCTGTAGTTTTCTTTCTTTGTGACATCCTTGTCTGGTTTTGGTATCAAGGTGATGGTGGCCTCATAGAATGAGTTTGGGAGTGTTCCTCCCTCTGCTATACTTTGGAAGAGTTTGAGAAGGATAGGTGTTAGCTCTTCTCTAAATGCTTGATAGAATTCCCCTGTGAAGCCATCTGGTCCTGGGCTTTTGTTTGTTGGAAGATTTTTAATCACAGTTTCAATTTCAGTGCTTGTGATTGGTCTGTTCATATTTTCTATTTCTTCCTGATTCAGTCTTGGCACGTTGTGCATTTCTAAGAATTTGTCCATTTCTTCCAGGTTGTCCATTTTATTGGCATAGAGTTGCTTGTAGTAATCTCTCCTGATCTTTTGTATTTCTGCAGTGTCAGTTGTTACTTCTCCTTTTTCATTTCTAATTCTATTGATTTGAGTCTTCTCCCTTTTTTTCTTGATGAGTCTGGCTAATGGTTTGTCAATTTTGTTTATCTTCTCAAACAACCAGCTTTTAGTTTGATTGATCTTTGCTATCATTTCCTTCATTTCTTTTTCATTTATTTCTGATCTGATCTTTATGATTTCTTTCCTTCTGCTAACTTTGGGGGTTTTTTGTTCTTCTTTCTCTAATTGCTTTAGGTGCAGGGTCAGGTTGTTTACTCAAGATGTTTCCTGTTTCTTAAGGTGGGATTGTATTGCTATAAACTTCCCCCTTAGAACTGCTTTTGCTGTGTCCCATAGGTTTTGGGTCGTCGTGTCTCCATTGTCATTTGTTTCTAGGTATTTTTTTATTTCCTCTTTGATTTCTTCAGTGATCTCTTCGTTATTGAGTAGTGTATTGTTTAGCCTCCATGTGTTTGTATTTTTTACAGATCTTTTCCTGTAGTTGATGTCTAGTCTCATAGCATTGTGGTCGGAAAAGATACTTGATACAATTTCAATTTTCTTAAATTTACCAAGGCTTGATTTGTGACCCAAGATATGATCTATCCTGGAGAATGTTCCATGAGCACTTGAGAAAAATGTGTATTCTGTTGTTTTTGGATGGAATGTCCTATAAATATCCATTAAGTCCATCTTGTTTAATGTATCATTTAAAGCTTGTGTTTCCTTATTTATTTTCATTTTGAATGATCTGTCCATTGGTGAAAGTGGGGTGTTAAAGCCCCCTACTATGAGTGTGTTACTGTTGATTTCCCCTTTTATGGCTGTTAGTATTTGCCTTATGTATTGAGGTGCTCCTATGTTGGGTGCATAAATATTTACAATTGTTATATCTTCTTCTTGGATCGATCCCTTTATCATTATGTAGTGTCCTTCTTTGTCTCTTCTAATAGTCTTTATTTTAAAGTCTATTTTGTCTGATATAAGAATTGCTACTCCAGCTTTCTTTTGATTTCCAGTTGCATGGAATATCTTTTTCCATCCCCTTACTTTCAATCTGTATGTGTCTCTAGGTCTGAAGTGGGTCTCTTATAGCCAGCATATATATGGGTCTTGTTTTTGTATCCATTCAGCCACTCTGTGTCTTTTGGTGGGAGCATTTAGTCCATTTACATTTAAGGTAATTATTGATATGTATGTTCCTATTCCCATTTCCTTAATTGCTTTGGGTTCGTTATTGTAGTTATATTCCTTCTGTTGTGTTTTTTGCCTAGAAAAGTTCCTTTAGCATTTGTTGTAAAGCTGGTTTGGTGGTGCTGAACTCTCTCAGCTTTTGCTTGTCTGTAAACGTTTTAATTTCTCCATCAAATCTGAATGAGATCCTTGCTGGGTAGAGTAATCTTGGTTGCAGGTTTTTCTCCTTCATCACTTTAATTATGTCCTGCCACTCCCTTCTGGCTTGTAGAGTTTCTGCTGAGAGATCAGCTGTTAACCTGATGGGGATTCCCTTGTGTGTTATTTGTTTTTTTTCCCTTGCTGCTTTTAATATGATTTCTTTGTGTTTAATTTTTGACAGTTTGATTAATATGTGTCTTGGGTATTTCTCCTTGGATTTATTCTGTATGGGACTCTCTGTGCCTCCTGGACTTGATTAACTATTTCCTTTCCCATATTAGGGAAGTTTTCAACTATAATCTCTTCAAATATTTTCTCAGTCCCTTTCTTTTTCTCTTCTTCTTCTGGAACCCCTATAATTTGAATGTTGGTGCGTTTAATGTTGTCCCAGAGGTCTCTGAGACTGTCCTCTGTTCTTTTCATTCTTTTTTCTTTATTTTGCTGTGCAGCAGTTATTTCCACTATTTTATCTTCCACCTCACTTATCCGTTCTTCTGTCTCAGTTATTCTGCTGTTGATCCCATCTAGAGTATTTTTCATTTCATTTATTGTGTTTTTTTTTTTTTTTCTTCTTTTTGCGGTATGCGGGCCTCTCACTGTCGCGGCCTCTCCCGCTGCGGAGCACAGGCTCCGGATGCACAGGCCCAGCGGCCACGGCCCACGGGCCCAGCCGCTCCGCGGCATATGGGATCCTCCCAGACCGGGGCACGAACCCGTATCCCCTGCATCGGCAGGCGGACTCTTAACCACTGCGCCACCAGGGAGGCCCTATTGTGTTTTTAATCGATGCTTGATTCATCTTTAGTTCTTCTAGGTCCTTGTTAACTGTTTCTTGCATTTTGTCTATTCTATTTCCAAGATTTTGGATCTTGGAAATAGAATCTTGGATGATCTTTACTGTCATTATTCTGAATTCTTTTTCAGGTAGACTGCCTATTACCTCTTCATTTGTTAGGTCTGGTAGGTTTTTATCTTGCTCCTTCACCTGCTGTGTGTTTTTCTGTCTTCTCATTTTGCTTATGTTACTGTGTTTGGGGTCTCCTTTTTGCAGGCTGCAGATTCGTAGTTCCCGTTGTTTTTGGTGTCTGTCCCCAGTGGCTAAGGTTGTTTCAGTAGGTTGTGTAGGCTTCCTGGTGGGGGGGACTAGTGCCTGTGTTCTGGTGGTTGAGGCTCGATCTTGTCTTTCTGGTGGACAGGTCCACGTCTGGTGGTGTGTTTTGGGGTGCCTGTGACCTTATTATGTTTTTAGGCAGCCTCTCTGCTAATGGGTGGGGTTGTGTTCCTGTCTTTCTAGTTGCTTGGCATAGGGTGACCAGCACTGTAGCTTGCTGGTCGTTGACTGAAGCTGGGTGCTGTTGTTGAGATGGAGATCTCTGGGAGATTTTCGCCACTTGATTTTATGTGGAGCTGGGAGGTCTCTTGTGGACCCGTGTCCTGAAGTTGGCTCTCCCACTTCAGAGGCACAGCACTGACTCCTGGCTGCAGCACCAAGAGCCTTTCATCTACCTGGCTCAGAATAAAAGTGAGAAAAAGTAGAAAGAAAGAATTAGTAGAAGAAAGAGAGAGAGAAAGAAAGGAAGAAGGAAAGGAAGGAAGAAAGAAAGAAAGAAAGAAAGGAGGGAGGGAGGGAGGATGGAAAGAAAGAAAGGAGGGAGGGAGGGAGGAAGGAAAGAAAAAGAAAGAGTAAAAGGAAGAAGGGAGGGAGGGAGGAAGGAAAGAAAGAAAGAAAGGAGGGGCGGAGGGAGGGAGGAAGGAAGGGAAGGTACGAAAAAAAGAAAGAGCAGGTAAAGTAAAATAGAATAAAGTATAAAATATAGTAGCGTTATTAAAAAGTAATTATTGAAAAAAAAACGGACAGATAGAACCCTGGGACATATGGTGGAAGCAAAGCTATACAGAGAAAATCTCACACAGAAGCACACACATACACATTCACAAAAAGAGAGCAGGGAGAAAAATCGAAAATCTTGCTCTCAAAGTCCACCTCCTTAATTTGGGATAATTCGTTGTAAAAAGAGGAAAAGGGGAAAAAGTCTTAAATCTTGTCCTCAAAGTCCACCTCCTCAATTTGGGATGATTTGCTGTCCATTCATGCACTCCACAGACGCAGGGCACATCAAGTGGACCGTGGAGCTTTAATCCGCTGCTTCCGAGGCTGCACAGAGAGATTTCCCTTGCAAAGCCACTAATCTTCATGAAATCCACCTCTCCATGTTTACTCCATGTTTACCCTGGGGCAGCTCGCTCTTTTCTCCATCCCTACGGGGAGGCTCCAGTTTCCCGAAGTTCTGCCTGGCACTGGGACGCCAAAACGCCCGGGGGAAGAACCTTCCCTTCTGGTTCGCGTTTTGCACAAGTGCGCCGCGGGCCCAGCTGGGCTAATGGATAGTCCTGGTTGCTCTAATCACATCTTTTTACATATATGGTTACATATTACATATGCGGTGTGTATATATATAATATACCACATATGTAATATGTAACCATATATGTAAACAGATGAGCATGCTGTGTTCCAGTAAACTTATTTATAGAATCAGGTGGTGGACTTCACTTGGCCTGTGGATCATAGCTTGCTGACTCCTGCTCTAGAGCCCTTCTACTCAAAGTGTGGTCCTGGCACCAGCAGCAGGGACATCATTGGAGAACTCAGTAGAAATACAGAACTCAGGCCCCACTTCCCCACCAACTCAGTCAGAATCTTCATTTTGATAAGATCCGCACGTGATGTGTATGCCTTTCAGGCTTGAGAAGTACTGCTCTAGAGTAAGCTTTGACCTTTGTCACAAATATACATCATGGCAGAGTGATATCAGTACTTAGTGTATCAGTATTTAGTAGGTGTACCACTCCTGTGGTATCATATGTGCCATTTTAGCATTCATGGAAAGAAGTTGGCATTAAGAATATGCCTTCCTGGGACTTCCCTGGTGGCCCAGTGGTTAAGACTGTGTGCTTACAATGCAGGGGGCATGGGTTTGATCCCTGGTCGGGGAACTAAGATCCCACATGCTGGGCAGCATGGCCAAAAAAAAAAAAAAAAAAAAGTTTAACTATACAGATATAGATGTCCTATAGAATTTGGCACATTCCTGCTTTCAGCTTCTTTGCTGCAATATCCTGCCTATGAAAAATTTAGTGAATAAATATTTTTAAAAATGTGTCTTCCTGGATATTCTTGAATGTCTTTACATTTGCATTTCTAGACCTGGCAGAAGACCCCTGGGATTTTTGTCTTTAATATGTTCAAAGAATAGTTTGGAGTCTGATGAACCTACTCAGGTTCATAGCAAGAAACGCCTGAAACCTCTTATACCTGTATCAAGACAGAATCTGAAAAGATCTAATCTGCTCAATACAAGCCAGAAAAAAACTCAAGAGTCCTCTGATCTTCCATCTCCAAGTGTTGTTGTTAATACTCAAGCTAAAAATATTGATAGTTCAGCAACTCAGGTATGTGATAACTAATCTTTGTTTGTTTATTTGTATAGAATGGGTTGGATATCAGACTCAACTTGGAAAAACATGGCAATTGTTATTTTCATCTGAATATCAGAAATTATTGCAGAGCAACTCCACTCCATCTCCTCCCTATCCTACCCCACTGTACTGGAAGAAGATAAGGTGTTGAATTAGAAAGTTACAGCTAGTTTAATATAGAACCATTGAACTAATCATAAATGGACACTTAATTGCCATTCCTTTACTGCAGAGACCCTTCTGACCTGTGGAAGCAAAACAAAGCAGTGCTTGCATTTTATTTCCTTAGGACAAATGTCATGACACCTACAAAAATTCAAGGAACAGTAAAATTAGAGTTCATTTGCATGTTTCCTTTCTGTGCAGTCTGAAGCTGTGATAGCAAGTACTGGGGCAGAAAATTTTGTGAACTTGTATCAAAGACTTTGGAAGAATATTGGGGTGACTTCAGATCTCAACAAAGAAAAGGCTGGTGACCATCTATTGGATAGCATGAGCCTCAAAGGAAGGAGTCCTTTTGTAAAGAACATTTTTAACGTTTTAAAAATATTTTAAATTATTTCCTACAACTATGTTCTGAGACCAGGATTTTATGAGTCTTTATTATTATTGCCAAATTACTTTGGAGAATAGTTGTAATTACCAGTAGTGTAACAATGCCAGTTTAATCACATTCTTGCCAGCCTGAGATATTACTCTTCAAAATACATTTGTTTTTCTTATTTAATATAATGGTGGTGGGGGGTGGAAATGTCATTTCATTTTTAAAATTTGCATTTCTTCAGTTATTAGTGAGTTGTGTTCTTTCCCATATATTTACTAGATTTTCTGATTTTTTTCTTTTTTGTTCCTATCTTCTGCTGATTTATAGGTTTGGGGATCTTAGTAGTTTTCTTACCAATTTGTATGAGATCCTTATGTATGTAAATAAGCCACGTACCTTTTAGCTTTTACTGCAAGTATTTTTTCCAAGTTTATTTACTTTTTTAAATTTGGGGGAATTTTTGTTATACATAACTTTTAAATGTTTAGTCAAATCCATTACTTGTTTCTTTGCAATTTGTTAAATTGCTTTTATGATGAAAAGTTTTTCTCCAGAGGTATAAAATTTTAAAACTTTAACTCTGTTCATGGTTATTGACTTTGGTATGTAGTGTGAGGGAAGAATTTAAACTAAATGTTGTTCTCAAATTGCTACTTCATTTTTTTGAGTAAACAATATATTCCACATGTCTTAAAATTCATAACCTACAAAAGAGAGTTTATAGGAAAAAGTTTCCCACATCTGTCCTTTAGCTTCCTAGTCCCTCCTTTCCACAGGTATATGGTATTATCAGATTTTGGTTTACTTTTCCAGAGACATTTTAATATACACAAATATAAACATTTTTCTTCTTTTTTTCATAAATAATAGCGTATCAGTCTCCGCTTTGGTTTTTTCACCTAATAGTATGTCTTGGAGACCTTGCAAAACAGTAGATAAAGGGCTTCCTCTTCTCTCTTGCTCTCTTTAAAAAATTTAAATTATTAACTTCTTATTTTGAGATAACTGTAGATTCACATGCAGTTGTAAACAACTATACAGAGAGATCCCATCTACCCTTTACCCAGTTTTCCCCAGTGGTAACATCTTACAAAACTCTCCTATAATATCACAACCACTATATTGCATTGCTACAGTCAACATACAGAACAGTTCCATCACCACAGAGATCCTTTGTGTTGCCCTTTTATAGACACACCTACTTCCCTCCTGCTCCCCACTCTCTCTTTATCTTCTGGCAAGCTGGTTGCCATTAAATTCGTCATTGCAAGAATGTTCTATGAATGGAATCATATATTTGGGATTGGTGTCTTTTCACTCAATGATAGTTCCCTAGAGAGTCATCCAGATTATTTTATGTATCAAATAGTTTGTTTCCTTTTATTGCTGAATAGTATTCCATAGTATGGATGTACCAGTTTTGTTTATTCGTTTACCCACCAAAGGACATCTAGTGCTTGCTTTTATGAATAAAGCTGTGAACTTTTGTACACAGCTTTTTGCATGGATATAAACTTTCCTATTTTCAAGACTAAGTGCCCTCATTATTTTTAATGACTACATAATATTCCATTGTTTGGATGTACCATAAAGTGATACTAGCCTCACACTGGTAGGCATTTAGGTTATTCCTACTTATTTGCTATTTCAAACAATGTGGTAACAGCTAACTTATAAATGGATGATTTTTCACATTTATAGGTTAAATTCCTGGAAATAGAATTGCTGGTCTAAAGGAATGATTATTCTTTTGCCAGACACTGCCTGATTGCCCTGCATAGGGATTATATAAGTTTCTGTTCTTATCAGCAGTATATGAGAGGGCCTTTTTCCTTACATTAGCGTATTATCAATGTTGTTCATTTTTGACATTCTTCATAGACTTAATGAACACATATGTCTGTGATACAGGTTGTATATTTTTTTCCCTCTATGGCATTTATCTTTTGATTTTGTGTATGGTGGTTTGTGCCATGCATTTTTTGTTTTTACATATGTGAATTTATCAATCTTTTATGGCTTCTGGCTTTCATGTCATTGCTTCACACTCTCTCTCCCCAGCTCTAGGATTATAAAAACATTTTCCCATGGTATTTTATAGTAGATTTTTTTTAACGTTTTTACATTTAAGTTTATTGATTCATCTAGAATTTATTATATATTGGTGAAGTATAGGTCTTTTTCCTTTTTGTGAGATAGTTATACAGTTGTCCAACATTATTATTTTTTTTGTGTGTGTGTGTGGTATGCGGGCCTCTCACTGTTGTGGCCTCTCCCGTTGCGGAGCACAGGCTCCGGATGCGCAGGCTCCGGATGCGCAGGCCCAGCGGCCATGGCTCACGGGCCCAGCCGCTCCGCGGCATATGGGATCCTCCCAGACCGGGGCACGAACCTGCATCCCCTGCATCGGCAGGCGGACTCTCAACCACTGCGCCACCAGGGAGGCCCCCAACATTATTTATTGGATCATCCAACTTTTCTCAAATTTTTTTGGAAATATCACTTTTATCAGATACTAAATTTCCATCCATATGTGTTAGGGATATTTCTAGTCTTCTATTTCATTGATATGTATGTCTGTTCCTTTGCCAATACCATGCTGTCTTCCTTTTTTCTAGATTTATAAGTATGCTAATTTTTTTTTTTTTTTTTTGCGGTACGCGGGCCTCTCACTGTTGTGGCCTCTCCCGTTGCGGAGCATAGGCTCCGGACACGCAGGCTCAGCGGCCATGGCTCACGGGCCCAGCCGCTCCATGGCATGTGGGATCCTCCCGGACCAGGGCATGAACCCACGTCCCCTGCATTGGCAGGTGGACTCTCAACCACTGCGCCACCAAGGAAGACCAGTATGCTAATTTTTGATAGGATTGCTTTAATTTCTGATATTTCCTTATGTACTGTTCTGTTTCATGGGTCCTTCTATTCTGGTCATTAAGATGTTTTCATTATCGATTTAATAATGTTATGTTTTTCAGTATTTATTTTTTTTCACAGAAATTAGGGTGAAGTAATCATGTGTACACTACAGTCAACCTAATCATGTTTTGTGTTGTATATTTGTTGATTTTAATTTTATTATTATAACGAATGCTACAAAGGTTATCTCTTAACTATGTTTAGGATTATTTCCTTAATATAACAGCATAGAAATGAAATTATTGGGTCAGTGAGTATAAACATATTTAAAGCTCTTAATATTTATTACTATATTGCTTTTCAAACAGATATCGATTTAGAATACCACTATCAATATATAAATGTTATACTGCATACTTATTTTTATTATCTTTTTAGGTTTCTTGTAATCATCCCTTACCGAAAGGAGAATGTAAAGATGTCCAAAACCGGCTACCAGAAGAGGAGCCAATAACAGTCTCTGAATATTTCTTTAGTGATATCTTTATTGAAGTGGATGAAACAGAATAAAAGTCTTCTTTTTTTTTCCCTAAGGCTAGGATTTCCACAGTCAGTTATATCAACAAAGCAGTATCTAGCAAAAAGCCTCACTGACAATTTTTCTTTAGGTTGATTTTGAATATTTAATAGGCTTGATTTGAAGCTTTTATAATAAGTGAAAAACATTGCTGAGGTTCCTTTCGTTCTGATTGATTCAGCATTTTGGAAATACCAAGCAATTAAGACTGCTTTCTCACACAGAAATAACAGCTCTTGTTTACATTTTGACTCTTCCTGTGTTGAATACACATGGACATCTTGGAATGTTGTGGATAAATGTCTCTGTATAAATCACAGTGCCGACGTATTTGGAGATGGATTGTAGTTAACATTTAGCAAACCTTTTGTGAAGGTTTTTTTCTGTCTGTTTAGGGTTTTTTGGTTTTATTTTTTGTTTTTTTTGGATGGTGAAGGCCTTTTCAGTTGCCTCTAAGTGTGTGAAAGGAAATTGTGAAACTCCACTTTAGTATGGTAAATGTTAAAAACTTTTCTATTATCAGCTATTTGACTGAAAAATGTGTATTTTTCTAATTCATGTTGATGTAACATTAGTCCTAATTGAAGAACTAGTATTTAAGCTTACTATTTATAAAGATAAAACATCAAAAAGCTTATTTATTTTTAAATTTTTTATTTAAAAGAATATTCAGTTTTAATTATTTTTACCCCTGAGATTATGGGTAAAGAAATCATTAACAAATTTATGTTTGTCTCCTTTCCCTCTTTAATTTTAAAGGTATTTAAAGTGATAAAACTAAATTGTTTCGATAGTATATACGTTTTGAATAATTTTTTTCTCGTAGTTTAGTATATTGACTTTGTACTGTGAATTTTTTGTTTTTCTTATTTCTTGCATAATCTCAGGATTTGTATGGGGAAAAAAACCCTTAACTTTATTTATGAGGTAAATCTCCATACAAAACTCTGTCTCCATTACACACACATATACTCACATACACACATTCCTTTTTTAAAAAACAATTTCTTGGTAGTTGTTTTTCCCCCATTAAATTCTCCATGAGGAACTAAGTACTTAGACCTTTATGCACAGAATATAATTGTGATGTTAAAAATAGAAAATAAGATAATAAGACTTTATTAAGTCAGTGATTATCATCAATATGAATTTAAGGGTTGATTTTAATTTTGAGATTTTGTGATTTACATAGGTAATTCTGTTACCCACCCAAGCAAATCTTTGGTGGTTCAAATTAAACTTCTGAAAGAACAGATTTATTCTTTTATTTGAAAAGGCTTCTGGGTTGATAATACATTAGATCAGGAGTCAGAAACATTTTCTGGAAAATACTTTCGAGTTTGTGGGCCAGGTGCCCTCTGTGGTAACTACTCAACTCTGCCATTTCAGTATGAAAACAGCTACAGGCAGTACTTAAATGATGGACATGGATGGGTTGGGTTTTTAGTCTGACCCATACATTAGACAGTAGTTTTCTTACCTTAAGGTGCTGATGTCATTACCTATGAGATTTGTCACTGGAGTTATGAGTTGTGCCTAACACTTAAACCCTTGATTGCATTATGAAATCAGTATTTCAGTTGGGAAGATATTTTAATGTCTAATTATGTTTGTAATTTGAAAAAAATGGTGGCCAGTTTTCAAGTTCATTAGTAAATTTGGATTTGGCTTGGCAAGTATAACAGTAATCCTAATTTATGAAAACAATTGATATTAGAGCATTTCTTATTCATTGCCTTATAGTGAAATTTGCAGTTTAAACTTTTTTGTCATAAAGGAGGATCTATAAGGAAATTCTCTATAGATATGCATTTATTTATTTCATGGGATTAATATGTCACAGAAATCATGGTAGCAAATCACATAGCTATTTTAATGCCCTGTTTTTATAAATTTTAAAAATCTCATATTCTGAAAAGGCTTCTTTCATTTAGTTCATGTTAATTTGGGTGTTACGTTGTCATAGCTAAACTGTTATTTTATCCCTTGTTTAATGTTACTTTTTAACTTTGTTAACATCTGTCTCTTGTTCATCTACAATGAGTTAATTTTATGGAAGATGTAACTTCTTACTGTATGAAGGATAATTTTATCTTTGGGCTAGAGAATCAAGTCAGACAACTGAATTATCCTACTATTATATCCTTAAAACTACTCTTGGAAAAAGAAACTTAATCAGTGTATTTACCTTACAAGGTGGAAAGACTTGTTCACACCTGTGTTTAATCTGACTCATGTAAAGATGATGTTGTGAAGAATTTGTATTTTATAAATCTTAAAAGAGATATGATTAAAGGTCTTTATTTTTTTCTTGACTTTTCCTCCTGAACACTTACGTCTTAGCAAGTGATCAACATGATGGCTTCAAAGCCTAATTGTTGGTAAATGATTGAGGCACATAAAAATATGAATATCCACTGTTTACCACCATGTTTTTTGAAATAGAAGTGACCATGTATACTATCTTGCTTGAAGAAGTCTTTGACAAAAAGCAATATCTGTCATTGTAAATTTTCTTGTTCTAAAGAAAGCAGTTATATTCTATAGATGTAAATTATGTAAATAAAAGTTATTTTATATTATTTCTGTTGTGTCCTTTTTTTCAAATGACTTAATAAAGATATTAATGTGTTAGTGAGCAAAGAATAGTTTTGTAAGTACAGCTTACCCTTCCTTCCTTCCCTCCTTCCATGAGAGTATAGTATATTTGGGAGAATTAATATTTTTCTTATGTGCATGCTCTGAAGGATATTATTTTGATTTTGCAAGAATAAAAATAGACTTTCTCCCACATTTGGGACATAAGAAGAGTCGCTTACTTTTTTATTTATTTGCTCCTATGCAATGAATTTTTGGTTAAAAGAACTGAATCTCTTTTACTCTTTTTTTTCTTCCCACTTTTTTTTCTCTGTAGAGAAAAACAAATGGGAAACTTTAGTTATGGATATACTATAAACCTGGACTTTTTATATGGTCAGTTGACCTTTTATTATGGTATATAAGGATTTTACTTTCTTACAATTCTCCTCACTCTTTTCCTGCTTTCTCCCAATGTTAATCACAATTGGGGGTTAATCCATATTCAGTATTTGTACTGTTTTAATTGTAATTTTTCACTGCTGTACCACCTAATGAACTAATGACATTTCCTTTCTGGTACAACTTTCTGTTTTTCTTGGAGTTAAGAATTGTTTCACTTTTTCATTTGCTTTGGGTTTGTTTTTGAACCTGTGGCTTAACTTTCAACATCCTCTGGCAAGTCTGTTTATACTTAGTTATAAATGCTCTGTTGATACTTTTCACATGGTCAAGCTGTCAGATAAACTGTTTCCTTCTCTTTTTTCCTGGAAAACTTTATGGAGCTCTTTCCTTCCCGCTTTAATCTGGACTGAGGCTTCACAGGTCTCCATGTGCAGTGCAGCTGCCATGCTGGGACTTCTCTGAATTCCCTACCCATCTTTTCTGGTTTGGATTCCCTATTCTGGAGCCAGTGTCGTTGTCTTTCTTGAGGAGAAGCACATCTTCCACTTGTTTACTGCAAAAGGGTGCATGGATGATAACATAACTTGAGACTTCACGTGTCTGAGAGTTCTTTATTCTACTCTCTCAGTTAGTTGGGCTCTGAATAGAATTCTTGAATAATTTGAAAATAATTTCCACTTCATTTCAAAGTCATGCTCTGGTTATATTCTGATTTTCAGTGTTTAAAAATCTTTTGCCATTCTGATTCTCTGTCCTTCAAATGTGGCCTAT
The DNA here is from genome assembly GCF_025265405.1 of Mesoplodon densirostris. Lineage (NCBI taxonomy): Eukaryota > Metazoa > Chordata > Mammalia > Artiodactyla > Ziphiidae > Mesoplodon > Mesoplodon densirostris. The sequence goes on from NC_082663.1 coordinate 57,427,627, forward strand.
TTAGACATTCTTTGACCCTGGTATTCTGCTCAGTAATGTGCACCCACCCTTTCCTGCCCCTACATTCATGCTGCTGGGCATGTCATGGGCCTTTTTAAACATGGAAACTCATTTCCTTCCCTTCTGGGAAATGTTCTTGCATTATTCCTTTGATAATTTCTCTCTTTCACTTTCACTGTTCTTATATCTGGAATTCCTATTAATCAGATTTTTTAATCTCCTTTACTTGTTCCCTAAGTTATCTTTTCTCTGCTATTTTCCATTTCTCCACCCCCTTCTCTCCTCATTTTTTTGTTTGCCCCTTTTTTTGCGGGGGGAGATTTTCTCAATTTTTACTTCTGTTGGAGAAAAATCAAGTGTCAATTCCTTTTTAGAAGTAACTTTGTTAGTCACAAAAGCTGTAGAGAGAAGGCTAAGAATCTTGATGCTTCTGATTAACAAATGTGCAGAATCAAAGTCACAGAATGTGAATCATCCTTTGACTTAGTTCATAATTTTGAATCAACACAGTTTTCTGCAATGAACCTTTTTAAGGCATAATTTACATTTAATAAAGTACACAGATCTTAAGCTTTCAGTTTGGTTACTGACAATGTATACACCTATGTACCATCCCACAAGACAAATAGACAACATTTCCATCATCCCAGAAAGTTCCTTTAAGCCCTTTCCCCACTGCCACCCACAGATTAGTTTTGCCTGATCTTGAGCTTTATATGAACTTTATATTATGTATACTTTTGTATCTGTTTACTTTTGCTCAACACATTTTTGGGATTCATCCATTTTCGTAGCGTATTAGTAGTTCCTTGATGTTGCTGAGTTGTATTCCATTTTATCCATATACCACATATGAATATACCATAATTGCTATCTATTTTCCTACTGATTGTTTCCGAATTTTGGCTCTTTTGAATAAAGATACTATAAATACTGTACAAATCTTTTTGTAGACATGTTTTTTTTTCTCTTGTGTAAATGCCTAGCAGAGGCACATCTTTTATATTTATTTTTTAAGTACTTGATGTTCTCTGATGCCTTTATAAATGGTGTTTTTTAAAGTTTTTTTTATTTATTATTTTTTGGCGGTACACGGGCCTCTCCCTGTTGTGGCCTCTCCCGTTGCGGAGCACAGGCTCCGGACGCGCAGGCTCAACGGCCATGGCTCACAGGCCCAGCCGCTCCGCGGCATGTGGGATCCTCCTGGACCGGGGCATGAACCCGTGTCCCCTGCATCGACAGGCAGACTCTCAACCACTGCGCCACCAGGGAAACCCCTATAAATGGTGTTTTTTAAATGCTTATTTTCATTTGTATGTTTATTGCTGGAACATAGAAAAACAGTTGATTTTTGTATTGCAGTTAAGATTTTAACAAATGGGGAATCCCCTGGCAGTCCAGTGGTTAGGACTCCACACGCTTTCACTGCCGAGGTCGTGTGGCATGGCCAAAAAAAAAAAAAAAAAAGATTTTAACAAATGTACTTTCTTTTTTTTTATTAATTATTTTTGGCTGTGTTGGGTCTTCGTTGCTGCATGCAGCTTTCTGTAGTTGCAGCGAGCGGGGGCTACTATTTGCTGTGGTGTGCGTGCTTCTCATTGTGGTGGCTTCTCTTATTGTGCAGCACGGGCTTCAGTAGTTGTGGCTCACGGGCTCTAGAGCACAGGCTCAGTAGTTGTGGCCCTCGGGCTTAGTTGCTCCGCGGCACGTGCTATCTTCCTGGACCAGGGCTCGAGCCCGCGTTCCCCGCATTGGCGGGTGGATTCTTAACCACTGTGCCACCAGGGAAGTCCACAAATATACTTTCTCTAACATCCTCTCACAGTCTAGCCCTTGGAGCTATTAAAGCAAGACTCTTTTTTTAAAAGTATTATAGGAATGCTCTTTTTTTTTTTTTTTTTGCGGTATGCGGGCCTCTCACTGTTGTGGCCTCCCCCGTTGCGGAGCACAGGCTCCGGACGCGCAGGCTCCGGACGCGCAGGCTCAGCGGCCATGGCTCACGGGCCCAGCCGCTCCGTGGCATATGGGATCCTCCCAGACCGGGGCACGAACCCGTATCCCCTGCATCGGCAGGCGGACTCTCAACCACTTGCGCCACCAGGTAGGCCCAGGAATTCTCTTTGTTCTTAGCAAACAGACTTAGAAACTGAATTATAATGATAAGATAAACAGGATAATTATAAACAAGTAAAATTTTAAGTAACTATAATATTAAGTATAAAATGTAATGCCAATGGGAAATATTTGCTAACCTCGCATTTATTTAATAAATTTAAAGGCTAGTAGAGTATCTTATCTCCTTAGAACATCTGTTTTCCCATCCTTTTAATAATTTCTCCCTAGGGAATTCCCTGGCAGTCCGGTGGTTAGGACTCCCTGCTTCCACTGCAAGGGGCACATGTTCAATCCTTGGTTAGGAAACTAAGATTCTGCATCCCGCGTGGCACAGCCAAAAAAGGAAAAAGAACTTTCTCATTAAATGGCTAATTAAACTCTGTAACCTCTAGCTTTTGTTACATTTTCTAGACAAGGAATTCTTATTTATTTATTTACTTATTTGGCTGTGTTGGGCCTTAGTTGCAGCACACGTGATTTTCGTTGCGGCACGTGGGGTTCTTTGTTTCAGCATGTGGTCTTCTCTCTAGTTGTGGCATGCGGGCTCTAGAGCGCACAGTCTCCATAGTTGTGGCGCACAAGCTCCTTAGTTGCGGCACATGGGCTTAGTTGCCCCGTGGCATGTGGGATCTTAGTTCCCCAACCAGGGATCGAACCTGCGTCCCCTGCATTGGAAAGCTCTTTCTTAACCACTGGACCACCAGGGAAGTTCCCCAGCCAAGGAATTCTTGATTTTATATTTTTTTTCAAAAGCTTTAAATTTTTTTTTCATAATCCTGTTCTTTTTTTTTTTTTTTTTTTTGCAGTATGCGGGCCTCTTACTGTTGTGGCCTCTCCCATCGCAGAGCACAGGCTCCGGACATGCAGGCTCAGTGGCCATGGCTCATGGGCCCAGCCGCTCCGCGGCATGTGGGATCTTCCCGGACCGGGGCACGAACCCGTGTTCCCTGCATCGGCACGTGGACTCCCAACCACTGTGCCACCAGGGAAGCCCCATAATCCTGGTCTTTGATGGATGCAATATATTTTCATTTCTCCAAGGATGTTATAGTTTCCTCTGTTCCTTGCCCTGATGGTTTCTTTTGAGTTTTTTTTGTTTTTGTTTTCTTGGTGGTAGTGGGTATCTTTTTCTTTTCCTTTTTAAAATTTCTTTCTTTCTGTTTTTTTTTTTTTTTTTTCATATTGAAAGCTTTCTTCAGAATCCAGTGTTAACCATTATGGAACTGCAACAGAAAGCTTTCTTCAAATGCCCATTGATCCTTGGCTATCCATGCATATGTTAGAGAAAGTGTCTCAAAAAGCTGATTAGGAGCTTTTACAAGCTTATTGGAGGGGAGGTAGGATATGTAAATTTGTAGGTTACACTGTAGGTCAATTTTCTTTTTTAAATGTTGCTTTTTTTTTTTTTTTTTTTTAATTAGCTGCACTGGGTCTTAGTTGCAGCATGCGGGATCTATTTCCCTGACCTGGGATCGAACCTGGGCCCCCTGCATTGGGAGCAGGGAGTCTTAACCACTGGACCCCCAGGGAAATCCCTGTAGATCAATCTTCCAGGGAGTTTTTTCACTGGAGAACCTCAAACGTCACTTTGTAAGATCTTTTCTGTATAATGGTAAGGTTTCTCTAGACTCCCTTCTATATAAACCTGGTAGCCAGCATTTTGGAACTGGGTGGGAAAAGAGACTTGGGGGGAGGGGGCTCTCTTGATTTGGCCTTCAGACTGTCACTTAATCTCTCTGGTCTCAATTTGGCACTTCACTAGTGCCTAGTGTCCCTAAATTTGGAACATTTCAGATTCAGTTTCTCCAGGGAACATATATCTCCTGGACAGACTGGGGGGTGGAAACCTGGGGTTTTAACTACTTCTGCAAATTTTCAAGTAGTTCCACCATTTCTTGGTCTCTACCACCTTTCTCCACTTCCATGCACATATTTCTCTGTACCTGGTACCACCAATTCTTGGTATCACCAATTCTGAGAGGCAAATTGACTTGTTACTTGTTTGTATTTTCCACTGCAAGCACTTAGATTTCAACTTCCTTAATTTTGCTAAATTTATTATTCCAATTTTTGCCTATTGTCTTCATATATCCCCTAGTTTAATTGAAGGTGGGATATGAATTATTTTTTTGTGTTCCTTTGTTGCTCTGGGATCATTTCTGAGAGAAGGAGGTAAAAAATATCTTTATTTTCGTGATAAAAGTTGAATTATGTATTCCCTTAAAAATGAAAATTAATAAAGAAAAATGTAAAAAGTAAATCTGAATACTATGGACAACTGAACACCAACCAATTGGATTATCTAGATGAAATGGACAAATTCTTAGAAACAAAACCTACCAAGACTACATCACAAAGAAATAGATAACCTGACTAGACCTATAACTAGTAAGAAGACTAAACAGTAATCAAAAAATCTCCCCACAAAGAAAAGCACTGAATATGGTGGCTTCACTGGTGAATTCTACCAAACATTTGAAGAAGAAAAAACACCAATCTTTCTCAAACTTTTCCAAAAACTTGGGGAGGAGGGAACACTCCCTAACTCATTCTATAAGGCCAGCGTTATCCTGACATGAAAGCAGGACAAAGACGCTACAAAAAAAAAAAAAAAAAAAAAAAAAAAACACACTATAGACCAATTCCCTTATGAACACTGATGCAAATATCCTTAATAAAATACTGGCAACTGAATTCAGTGGCATACTAAAAGGATTATACATCATGACCAAGTGAGGTTTATTCCTGAAATGCAAGGATGGTACAACATAGAAAAAATTGATCGATGTAGTTTACAACATTAACAGAATGAAGGAATAAACTTCACATGATCATCTCAATTGATGCAGAAAAAGTAGACGACAAAATTCAACACTTTTTCATGATAAAAATATTCAACAAACTAGGAATAGAAGGAAACCTCCTTAACATCATAAAAGCCACATGTGAGGGACTTCCCTGGTGGCGCAGTGGTTAAGAATCCTCCTGCCAACGCAGGGGACATGGGTTCGAGCCCTGGTCCGGGAAGATCCCACAGGCCGTGGAGCAACTAAGCCTGTATGCCACAACTAGTGAGCCTGTGCTCTAGAGCCTGCAAGCCACAACTACTGAAACCAGCTCTCCACAACTACTGAAGCCTGCGTGTCTAGAGCCCGTGCTCCGCAACAAGAGAAACCACCACAATGAGAAGCCTGTGCACTGCAACGAAGAGTAGCCCCCGCTCACCACAACTAGAGAAAGCCCGCGTGCAGCAATGAAGACCCAGTGCAGCCAAAAAAAAAAAAAAAAAAAAGCCACATGTGAAAAACTCACAGCAAGCATTACACTCAATGGTGAAAGGCTGAAAAGTTTTCCTCTAAGACCAGGAAAAAGGCAAGGATGTTCCCTTTCACCACTTCACTTCAACATAGTACTAGAAGTTTTAGCTGGAGCAATTAGGTAAGAATGAGAAATAAAAGACATTTAAGTTGGAAAGGAAAAAGTAAAATTATCTCTATTCACAGATGACTTATTACAAAGCCCTAAAGATTACACACACACACACACACACAAAACCTGTTAGAATTAATAAATGAATTCAGCGAAGTGGCAGTATACTAACTTAGCACACAAAAATCAGTTGCATTTCTATACACTAATAATGAACAAACTGAAAAGGAAATTAAGAAAACAATTCCTTTTACAATAGCATCCAAAAGAATAAAATAGGAATTAACCAAGGAGGTGAAAGACTTGCACAATGGAAATGAAAAAACACTGCTGAAATTAAAGAAGACATAAATAAATGGAAACATATCCCATGTTCATGGATTGGAAGACTTAATATTGTTAAGATGTCAATGCTACCCAACATCATCAACAGATTCAATGCAGTCCCTATCAAAATCCTGGCATTTTTTGCAGAAATAGAAAAACCTACCCTAAAATTAATATGGACTCTCAAGGGATCCTGGATAGCCAAAAAAATCTTGAAAAAGAACAAAGCTGAAAGACTCACACTTAATGATTTCAAAATTTACTACAAACCTACAGTAATCAAAAAACTGTGTGGTACTGGCATAAAGACAGACATACAGACCAATGGAACAGACCACAGAGTCCAGAAATAAACCATTGTTTATGAAATAATTTTTCACAAGGGTGCCAAGACTATTCATTGGGGAAAGGACAGTCTTTACAACAAATGATATTGGGAAAACTGGCTATCTACATACAAAAGAATGAAGCCACACCCTTACCTAACACCATATACAAAAATTAAATCTAAGACTTAAGTGGACTAAATAAGATTAATTTTTTCTCACTGTCCAGTGGATGAGAAATTGTGAGGAAGCTCAGATTTGTTATAGGCAAAGTTTTAGAAGTACGTTATAATTGTACATCTAAGTTGTAATTTATCACTATTAGAATTTTTATTTTTATTTACTTGTTTATGTTCTCTCCGCTTTATAAAAGAGGACGCTTTGCCTGTTCTCCACTGTATTCCCTGCTCCAGAAGAGCACCTGATAGGGGACATTAAAGACATATTTGATTAATGAATGGTTATCCCCTTAAAGAGTTTCTTCGGACAGCTTAATAAGCCTGTTCAGTTTCCAGCTCTCATATAAGGATAAGCTTTTTCAAGCCCCGGAATACCCTTTCTAGCAACAGGGGAAGAAGAAAACAGCACATAGTAAAAGCACAGAGGCCGACAGCAAGGAAACTCAGCCGCAGCTCCTAAGCTCAGCATCTCGGGAGACTGGCAGGCTGCAGAAGGGTCGCTCCACCCCGGGAACCGCAACGCTCCGGGGCTCGCGATGGGACAGGCCTCGCGGGGTTGCACCTCTGTCCCTTATTCGCTGAATTCGGGGGGCGTGGTGCTCAGCGCTGACCAATCACGGGCGGCGTGCGCCGGCACGTGCCGAGGCTGGCCTCAGAATCGGGGAGGTTGCAGGCGGGTTGGGACTGCAAAGGCCGGCGCTGAGTTATATCCCGAAGCGTGGGAGTTGGAGGGGAAAGCCTCGGCCCCGGACCGGCGCAGGCCGCTCTCTCACGCTCCTTCCTGCCTCTGTGCCTGCTGCCATGTGGGCCGCCCTGAGATTAGCTTTGCGGCCGTGCGCTCGCGCCGCTGCCCCCGCGCCGCGCGCCTATCATGGAGACTCTGTGGCGACACTGGGCACCCAACCGGACTCGAGCTCTGCCATCTACCAGGTAGGGCGGGTGAGCGGCCCGGGCCTGGAATACCCAGCCCGAGTCAGTGATTCCTTTTCACTGACGGCACAAGGCGTTGGCCAGACTGGGAAGCAGGTACAGGGTAGGCGCACTTCAACAGTCGCTGCTCTTTTCTCTGGATCCCCAGTCATGATTCTGGGACGCACCAGGGGGTCGTGAAGTTTGAAAAAGAAAACAATTCCAAATCAGGTACATTTTAGTTCACTTTTAGCACTGACACTGTACTTTGTATCTTTAAAATCAGTGGTTCTCAAAACCAGTGGCTCTCTGGTTTAGCAGTCACCTGGGAGCTTGTTGAATATACGGCTGCCTTAGCCTCACCCTGGACCTTTTCCGTCTCTGGGGTGGGGTCCTGGCGTTTGCATTGTTAATGAAGTTGGTGAGAGGGGAGGGCAGGGCCTTGGTGGCAGCCAGCTTTGGGAACCACTGGCCTAGCACAGCTGACCCTGGGTTGTGCTTACCAGACTTGAAATGGTTGGTTATGTTAATAGAAAATATTTACCTTTAAATGACTTTTCTTGGAATTGGGAGGTATCACAACATTAAAGAAACAACTCCTGGTTTGTGAAATATCAGAGCTGGAAATTTTCAGTCTGTCCCATGGTTTCTAAGCCTGTACAGATAACATTTACATTGTGCAAATAACTTTCAGAGAAGACTTTTTCTGGCCGCGCCGCTGCGGCAGGTGGGATCTTAGTACCCCGACCAGGGATCGAACCCGCACCCCCTGCATTGGAAGCTTAGAGTCTTAACCACTGGACCGCCAGGAAGGTCCCTCAGAGAACACATTTTAAATAATTCCTGCCTTTGGGAAAACAAGGAGGTTGAAAGGAAATCAGCAGGCTGAGGCAGAAACAGTATCCAATGGGAGACTTCCAAAAGTCTTTAGATGTCCTGGGATCAGGAGAGAATGTTTATTTCAGAAACATTAAGTGGTTACAGTGGTCTAGACACTATTTTAGGTATTTGGAGTAGATGTGTAGGAATGGAATCATAATTTTGTGGGGGAGACGACAAGAAAGCAATACATTGTGTTGAGTGATGTCTAAAGCTTAAAACAGGTGGTTGCAGATAGGAGGCAGTGAGTGAGTTGGATCTTGAGTTGGATAAGAACTGGCCAGGTTCAGGACGGAGAATGGGAGGCAAGATTATACAAACTAAAGGAGTTATGAGAACATAGGTACCAAGTTATGCAAGTGGTTAGTGGGAGTGAGAACTTGGAAGTCCTGGCCAGGGTGTGGAATTCATGGAGTAGATGGGATTGCTTATGCAGCCAGGTGGAGGAGGGAAGCCACGTGTAGAAGCCACATTTAGATTTCACTTTGCAGTCTGTCTGCTAAGATATTTAAACAGAGAAGTGGCATGATCCTATGGACATGGTGGAGTAATCAGTGTGGCTGCAGTGTGGAGAATGGGTTTCCCACCTTTTTCAATATGGTTTCTTGGCTGGGTGTTCTCTTGGTTGCTGTAGACCTCTGAGTGTTTTCCAGAGCTCCTGTAAGGTTACTTTAGCCAGTTTTGGGTTGTTTTGTGATGGCTCTGTGGGGGAATAAGGGCCTGGAGCTTCCTGCTCTGCCTTTTTTTTTTTTTTTTTTTTTTTTTTTTGCGGTACATGGGCCTCTCACTGTGTGGCCTCTCCCGTTGCGGAGCACAGGCTCCTGATGCGCAGGCTCAGCAGCCATGGCTCACGGGCCCAGCCGCTCCGCAGCATGGGGGATCTTCCCGGGCTGGAGCACGAACCCGTGTCCCCTGCATCGGCAGGCGGACTCTCAACCATTGCGCCACCAGGGAAGCCCTGCCATCTTTTTGAAGTCAGGTCTCGGCTGATGTATTTGATGGTGGCTGCTAGCTAGGGCTTAGGGAGTGTGAGCCTGAGATTATAACTTCTTTCTCTATGTAAAATGTTTTATGTTCTGGTTCATTCTGTGTGCCAGTAATTAGAATAAGAAAGTAGCTGTGCTATGGTGGAAAAAGCACTGGCTTAGTATTTCATGTATGTTTAAAAGCTAACAGGCAACATATTTCCATAGGGGGAAAAAGACCTGGTGGAAATGTGCTAAAGTGTCAACAGTGGCCCTTTCAGCAGGCGGAAGAGACATTGTAGCATGTTGCTTTAAGAGCGAGTTTCTGGAGTTGGTGAATTTTGGTTTAAATCCTAATTCTACTACTTGTTAGCTGAGTGACCTTGGACTGATTACTATATTAGCCAGATTTTGCTTCAGTAATGCTGAGTAGCAACCAATCCCAAGATCTCAGTGTTCAGAAGAACAAGTATTTATTTTTTGTGCTTGGATCTATGGGTTGGTTGTGGCAGTTCTGCTCTAGGACTGTAGTAGATTCAGGTCTGCTCTGTTTCTTATTCCAGGACCCAGAATGAAGGGGCAGTGGCTGCTGTGGGGTGCTTCTCTCATAATGGAAGGCTGGGGCACAAGAGGAGAGCATGGAAACACTTTGTTCTTCTTAAAGCCTCTTCTTGCAATTGGTACACTGTCACTTTTGCCCACATTCCACTCATCAAAGCAAGTAATACAGACAGATTCAGAGACTGTGGGGTAGGGAAGTATAATCTCACAGTGAACCTTGGCTAGGATGGGAGGGAAGGAAGAATTTAAAATAAGTAGTACAGTTTACCTTATGGTCTAAGATGGCTGCTTAAGCTCCAGCTATTATGTCTGAGTTCCACGTGCAAAGGAGGAGAAAGGGTGAATAGGTAAAAGGACACCCTCACCTTCTTGTCCTTTTTTTTAAGGAGCCTTTTTAGAAGTCATACCTAACAACTTCTGCTTATATCTCATTGGTTAGAGTTTAGTCACATGGCCACACTTGTCTGAAAAAGGAGGCTGGGATTAATTTATTTTTTTATTTTTTGGCCGTGCCGTGTGGCTTATGGGATCCTAGTTCCCCAACCAGGGATTGAACCCATGCCATTGGCAGTGAAAGCCTGGAATCCTAACCACTGGACCACCTGGGAATTCCCCCCTGTTCCTTTTTAAACATAAAGTAGGATCCATTTTCCCCCGGGCTTTGTTTTTAAGTGTAATTTGTCAGTAAGTGTAAAACAAGTATTTCTGCATTGGTTGGAATCTCCTCACGATAGTGGTTGAGGGGACAGAAAAAATAAGATGGCATTCTAACCCTCAAAGGGCTTATATTCATTGACAAAAGAAAACAAATACTAGAGATCAATTAAGTTCTGTAGATGTGTAAGGAAGGAAGTTGTTAAAATGAGTGGGAGTAGCCAGAAATTGTGTTGGAGATGAGATGGAACATCAGTTAGGCTTTAAAAGGGGGGTGAGATTTGGATAGATGGACCAGAGAGGGGGGTGGTAGTGCAGAAGAGCTTGAGCAAAGACAGAGAGGCACGAATTAATCTTTTTTACACGTTGGAGTTGGCCCAGCACGGAGGCCACACGGGTGGCAAAGTGACCCAGTGTGGAGGCCACATGGGGTTGGCATGTAATGCTGTTCTCCTTAACCCTTATTATGGTAAAAAAAAAAACATTGCTTTCCTATAATACTCTCCCTGTTTTTCTTTGCTTCTGTTTTAGGAAAACTACGAGCAGATGAAAGCACTAGTAAATCAACTCCATGAACGAGCACAGAACATCAGACTGGGTAAGCACTCATTTATTCTTCAGTTTATGCTTTTAATTAAGATGTTCCTTATAATTATTCATTTTAGGAAAAACTAGTAGCATCAAGCTTTTGACTCTTCAAGACTGTGCATTTGCTGTTGGTGGGAATGTAAATTGAGGAAGCCACTATGGAACACAGTATGGAGGTCCTTAAAAAACTAAAAAGAGAGCTACCATATGATCCAGCAGTTCCACTCCTAGGCATATATCTGGAAAAGATGAAAACTCTAATTCAAAAAGATACAGTGTACCCCAGTGTTCATAGCAGCACTATTTACAAGAGCCAAGACATGGAAACAACCCAAATGTCCATCAAGAGGCGATTGGTTTAAGATGTGGTATATATATCCACATAAATATATGGGTGTATACTCAGCCATAAAAAAGAATGGAATATTGCCATTTGTAGCAACATGGATGGACCTAGAGAATATCATACTAAGTGAAGTAAGTCAGGAAGAGAAAGACAAATATTATATGATATCACTTATATGTGGAATCTAAAAAATAATGCAAATGAATCTATATACAAAACAGAAACAGACACACATAGGAAACAAACTTGTGGTTACCAAAGGGGAAAGAGAAGGGGGGAGAGATATATTAGGAGTATGGGATTAACAGATACAAATTACTATACATAAAATAAATAAGCAAAAAAGATTTGCTGCATAACACAGGGAACAGTATTCACTATCTTGTGATAACTGATAAAGGAAAATAATCTGAAAAAAAATAAAATGGAATCACTTTGCTGCACACCTGAAACTAACACAATAATGTAAATCAACTATACTTTAATTTAAAAAAAACTGCATTTGTTGGCAGGCAGACATCTTATTTTTTCCTATTACTTGGCCAGTTTTTCTGCTCTTACAGCACTACCATTATTTGGGGGAAAGTAGAAATTCAGGTTCATCAATTTCTTTTTTGGCTGCGCTGTGCAGCTTGTGGGATCTCAGTTCCTCTACCAGGGATTGAACCTGGGCCACGGCAGTAAAAGCACCAAATCCTAACCACTAGACCACCAGAGAACTCCCTCATCAATTTTTTTTTTTTTTTTTTTTTTTTTTGTGGTACGCGGGCCTCTCACTGTTGTGGCCTCTCCCGTTGCGGAGCACAGGCTCCGGACGCGCAGGCTCAGCGGCCATGGCTCACAGGCCCAGCCGCTCCGCGGCATGTGGGATCTTCCCAGACTGGGGCACGAACCCGTGTCCCCTGCATCGGCAGGCGGACTCTCAACCACCGCGCCACCCGGGAAGCCCGCTCATCAATTTTTAAAACTATTTCTTCTTAAGGTTTTTATTTCAGCCACAGCATCACACTGAAATTTTTGTTTCACTTGAAGCAACTAAAACATTTTCTGTTCATTAGTCGTATTCATACTACATACTACATTTTGCGTAATTGTGCATTTTCTGCTGTGTCATGTAATTTGGAAATAATTTCTATATGGGTTTATTGCTAATTAAATAAATGAGATACCCTAAAAACTTTGTAAATTGCATGCAGGTTGTTAAACTGCATGCGGGTAGTTCCAGCAATGCATATAGCACCATTGAAGTGACCACAGTTAGACATTTGAGCTGTGCACCCAGAGGCAGACAGCTATGTCGCGACAGCCCCCTGGTGACAGAGATGAAAAGATGCTATAAACTGTAAAATGCTTCCTGATTTTAGGGGTGTTAAAATGTGAACAAAATGTGTGTTTTAGAATCAGTGCAATATGGTAAATGAGATAGAAGGAAAACATCAGGCTTTTCTGGCTCTGAGTCTGTGGGAGTGGAGATAGTTAATGCAAAATCTTTTAAGAGTAATCCTTGGAAAACTAAGGTGCTGTGACATTCTGTCTTTTTGTGGTGGTCCACATATCCTAGGCCAGTTTAAATGCCAGAGGAGCTGAATTCTGTGACCTGAGAATCTGTATCAAGGATAGCACTCTTTCTGGTTTTTCCTAATAAAAACAGAATTCACTAGGTGCTCGGAATAGCAAAGTGAAGCTCTAGGCAGAATTAAGAATAATTTTGTTCTAAGTACTAAAGAAAACCCCAAAACACAGATATGTTTTCTTATCTCTTTTTCATCCCACCCTCCCCTGCCATGCTTTTTCCTGCTAGCCCCTTAGTGGACGCTTATGTCGTCAAACTCTCCAAAGACCCTCACCCAAGCCTGGTCTTCTTTGCAGTGTCTTAGGTTTATTTTTCTTTAATACTTACTTTTTTTTTTTTTTTTTGCGGTATGCGGGCCTCTCCCTGTTGTGGCCTCTCCCGTTTCGGAGCACAGGCTCCGGACGCGCAGGCCCAGCGGCCATGGCTCACGGGTTAATACTTACTTTTTTTTTTTTTTTTTTTTTTTGCGGTATGTGGGCCTCTCACTGTTGTGGCCTCTTCCGCTGCGGAGCACAGGCTCCGGGCGCGCAGGCTCAGCAGCCATGGCTCACGGGCCCAGCCGCTCCACGGCATGTGGCATCTTCCCGGACTGGGGCACGAACCCGTGTCCCCTGCATCGGCAGGCAGACTCTCAACCACTGCGCCACCAGGGAAGCCCAATACTTACTTTTAAACAGCTTTATTAAGGTATAGTTGATATACAATAAGCCGCATTATTTAAAGCTTACAGTTTGATGAGTTTTGACATATGTATACACCTGTGAAACCGTCACCACAATCAAGACGATGAATGTGTCACTCTCAGAAGTTTCCTGTGCCCTTTGTCACTCTCTCGTCCTCCCTCTCTCCTATAACTATACACACCTCAGTAGGACACTCAGTTCTTGGTGGCTGGGAGAAAAGAGGAAAGCTGTTTGATTTAATTCATACTATCTTGTAAGGCTTTCCCTCCCAGAATTATTTTCATTTTAAAAGATTAGATGTATGTTATGATTTTCTTGGTTACCTTAAGGCAGATTTAGTCTTAAAAATATACCCTCTACCTTTTCAGAAAAAAAAAATCCCCTTAGACATAGGAAAGTCCTGATTTGAAAATAAGGTTGTGCTACTTGGAGGCTTGTTTGAAATCTGTATGAACTTATTTTCTCACCTAAAAAACAAATAGCTTTCTTCAACAGCTGAACATTTCAGCAGACAAGGAGTATATTAAGATGGAATTCTTGGGCAACAGTGAAGGTAAACATATTAAGGTACAATTTGATCATCTGTTCTGATTATTTACCTTGGTTTGCTGAGAGTGGGTTATGGATATTCCCCAGGTACCGAACCCAGCCGTTCTCAGGCTGGGTGAGGTTTGGTGTACCCCTCACCTCAAGCAGCCTCACTGGGTTGGTTACCCCAGCGGACTCTTCAATTGTAATTTCCTTTAGTCTGGAGCAATGTCAGGAAACACCGAAGATCATCTCTGATTCAGGATACTAACAAAAGGGGACTTTTTAATTGCTATATAAGGTGTTCAACTCTCTCCTATTTGGGGGCCTAAAAATAGCACCTTTAGCTAAGTTTTGTTGTGCTTATTATAAACATCATTTCTAAAATAATGCTTTTTACCTGGTACAAATGAAGTTAGGAACTTTTCAAATTTCACATAACATATAGGACAGTGCTAGTATTTATAGTAGGTGTAATAAGTGTGGTGGAGATGAGACAGTTTTTGCGATGTATGAGATGCAGAGAAAAGTACTGTGTTATTTCCTTAAGTAATTACTACTGAATTTAGAAAATGTATAATATACTGTGGGCTCAGGGATAGATTGATTTTAAAAAATGCCAGTTTGAATGATCTGAAAAATCAGCTGTTTTTCACAGGATATGTTAAATTTTTTTTAAAGTACCATATTTTGGATTAAGTGTTATATGTTTTTCTGGTATTAAGTTAAATGGAGACCTTATAATGAATTCATCTCATCTAATCATATTTTTTATCACAGGAGGTGGTGAGAAAGCCCGAGCACGTCACATATCAAGAGGAAAACTGTTACCAAGAGAAAGAGTTGACAATCTTATAGACCCAGGGTTGGTACATACCCAAGTGCTTGCTCAGGGTGTTCTCTATTCCATGGTGCTGTCTTAGATAGTTTTTTTTGTTTTTGTTTTGTTTTGTTTTGTTTTTTTGGCCATGCCACGTGGCTCATAGGATCTTAGTTCCCTGACCAGGGATTAAACCCAGGCCCTCGGCAGTTACAGTGCAGAGTCCTAACCACTGGACCGCCAGGGAATTCCCATCTTAGATAGTTTTATAAATAAATGATTTTAAATTCTGGTTCTTATCGTAAGATTCAACAACAGATGTTTATTGTGAGGCTACTATGTGTCAGGTGCTGTTCTAGGTGCTAGTGATACATCACTGAACAAAATAGACAAAGTTCCTTGCCCTACTGGAATTTACTTTGTAGCAGGAGGAGATAGAAAATAAACGATAAGTCATAAATTATATAGTGTTAGAAGGGATAAATGTCATGGGAAAAAGAAAAAGGTAGACCAGAGTACGGGAGAGAAAGATGAAGGTCAAGTTGTAGTTTCAAATGAGGTGGTTCGAATAGGCCTCATTGAGGTGGTGACATTTGAGCAAAGATTGGAAGGAGTGAAGAGAGATGGGCTCTAAATATCTGGGGAGAGAGCGTTGCAGGCGGAGGGCATTGGCCAGTGCGAAGGTTCTGCGGTGGGGGCAGGTCACAGATGCTGATATGGAAGGGACTGGAAGGTGGTGGGGTGACGGGAGTGAACGGGGGAGTAGCAGGAGACGGGTGATTTCGGTAAGAGGTTTGTAGGCCAGTGTAAGAGTTTGGGCTTTTACTCTGACAAAAATGGGGAGATTTTGTAGGACTTATCTGACTTAGGTTTTAAAAAGTTATTCTGGCTGTTGTCTTGTGTGTAGACTGTGGGCCTTGAGGGTGGAAGCACCAAGACCAGTTAGAGAGAGGGACTTCCCTGGTGGTGCAGTGGCTAAGACTGCGCTGTCAATGCAGGGGCCCGGTCAGGGAACTTAGATCCCACATGCCGCAACTAAGACCCAGCGTAGCCAAACAAACAAACAAACAAACAAACAAATAAATAAATCATAAAAAAAAAAAGACCAGTTAGAGGGCTTCCCTCGTGGTGCAGTGGTTGAGAGTCTGCCTGCCGATGCAGGGGACATGGGTTCGTGCCCCGGTCCGGGAAGATCCCATATGCCGCGGAGCGGCTGGGCCCGTGAGCCATGGCCGCTGAGCCTGCGCGTCCGGAGCCTGTGCTCCGCAATGGGAGAGGCCACAGCAGTGAGAGGCCCGCGTACCGCAAAAAAAAAAAAGACCAGTTAGAGAAATGAAGGCTCAAAAGTATTGTTTCAGGGGCCATGCACACAGACGCCCAACCTGGAGACAAACACCGCTAACACCTAGTGTGTTTCCTTCTACACTTTTTATGCAAATGTGAATCACTTTTTTTTTTTTTAAAGAAAAATGGAATCATAATAAATGTGGTGTTTTATAACTCCCCGCCCGCCCCTGTCCCCCGTCACCCCAGTGTATCCTGAACATTTAAGTGAGAGAATAATACAGTGGTTAAGAGCCTGGTCCCTTATTACGGAGCTTATTAAAACCCAGCTCTGCCACTTACTAGTAGTTGTGTGACCTTAGACAACTGACCTAATCTCTGTGTTTCAGTTTCCTCATCAGTCTGTGGGGATCATAATAGGATCCATATCAGGAGGTAGTTCTGAGGAATGACTGAGTTAGTGTTTCTGAAGCTCCTAGGAGAGAGGCTGGCATGTGGTAGGTGCTATGTAAGTGTTAGGTGCTATTCTCGTTCTATGTTAATAAACACATCTGTACAACATCTTTAAAAATAAGAACCTAGTGTTCCTTTGTATGGCTATACTGTATAAATCCCCAGGGTGGTCACACTAGATTTTTTTTTCTTTTAAATTTATTTTATTTCTTTATTTTTGGCTGCATTGGGTCTTCATTGCTGCACCTGGGCTTTCTCTGATTGCGGCGCACAGGCTTCTCATTGCATTGGCTTCTCTTCTTGCGGAGCACGGGCTCTAGGCACGTGGGCTTCAGTAGTTGTGGCGCACCGGCTTCAGTAGTTGTGGCTTGTGGGCTCTAGAGCGCAGGCTTAGTAGTTGTGGCACACAGGCTTAGTGGCTCCACGGCATGTGGGATCATCCTGGACCAGGGCTCGAACCCATGTCCTCTGCATTGGCAGGCGGATTCTTAGCCACTGCGCCACCAGGGAAGTCCCCTAGATTTTTTTTTGACATTGTTTTTGTAGATTTTATGTCCAACACGCATATTTGAAACATTGCCCCATTAAAGAAAAAAATTTCCTTTTCCACGTGTTAACTGTTTAAATATGATTTTTTGAAAAACTACATTAATTCAAGCAACATCTTTTCTTCCGTTCAGGTCTCCATTCCTGGAATTATCCCAGTTTGCCGGTTACCAGTTGTATGGTGAGGAGGAGGTCCCTGCCGGTGGCATTATTACAGGCATTGGGAGAGTGTCAGGGTGAGTATTCTGCCCACACTCAGCCATGTGGTTCAGGAAGCAGGCCGGAGAGGCAGGGTGTCCAGCACTCACTGCTCTGCATATGAGCATGTGAGTTTTATGCTCGTGATGTTATTTAGGACTGAGGCTTCCTACCCAGACGTGTTAGATTCATCTGTGGAGTGTGTGCATTTTAGCTCTTGAGATTCCATGGAGGCAAGGGCCAGGGCAAGTCTGATTTTATCTTTTCACTAGAGCTGCTCTAGTGTTGGATAGTATGACTGAAAAAGAATTCACTCGTTTAAAAGGTCTAAAGTAGTACTTCATAGTAATTGAAATTGACCTTTCTTACATAATCATATGGTTGAATATGGTCAGCACTCTTTCTCTGGCAGATGATAGATGTGCAAACTAGTTAAAACCAAAAAAGAATTTATTGTCTCTCTTAACTGATAAGTCTGGGCCTAGCTGGGTCGAGGAGCACAAACGGTGTTACCAGGTCACAGGCTGGGTTTTGGTTTTGTTCCTAGGCAGGCCGAGCTGGCCACAGGCATCCCCGGCTTCTGCGCTCTAAGCTTAGCAGCTGCAGTGGGCTGAGAGCTCCTGAGGGTGAAGGCATGGGACCAGAGCCCATTGTTGAGCCCACAGCATGGACGCTGAGTAGAAAGGCGTGGTCCTTGTGCTCACCTCTGAAGATGGGCTTTGGGGTCAGTCCCACTAGAACCTCAGGGATCAAAAATAGAGAAAGGGCAGTTTCTGAAAGAAAGTTTAGTTTTGTTGCCAAAATAATAGATGCTGGGTAGGCAAAACCAATAGATGTCTAATACAGTATTTTTGTGGACTAATTTTATTTCTCATTCTGTAACATGTCTGTGACCTTTTAATAAGACAAGTAAAAGTGGTTATGTCTCTTGTCCAAGGTCTTATATATACCAAGTGGCAGAGTCAGAATTTCAGCCTAGCTTTGTCTGACTTCATAGCCTGGGCTATTTCCTGTACCAGAGCTTCTTAAGCTTTTCTAGTGCAGCACCCCCAGGACGGAGGAGTGACCATACCCTGGAGGTGTGGGGTAATGGCCCAGCACCCGCCAAAGCCTAAATTCCTTTTGAAGTCTAGTTTGTTCAATGTTAAAGTCATTAAAAATGTACATCCCACTCTATAAAATGTTAAATATAAAGGCTTTATATATAACCTAGTGAATAAAATTGATGCTCAAAGGAGAGGAGCCACATACCCTAATAAAAGACGTACAACACTACCTGAGGCTGTGTGCTCAGTTGCTGTTCTCTACTTCATTTTCAGCAAGGATTCAATAAGTTTCTTTTTAGAATTCTAGCGAATATAAAGTGAGGTAACAAAAACATCATAAATATAAAGATTAAATTTTGTGAAGACCACACTGTTGTTCTCTCCAGTTTCAAGTGAGCCTCTGATCTTCGGGTTTCCTGGCAATACTAAGCAGGCTCCCTTACTGGCCCTCTTCATTCACTTCCCTGCTTCTTGTGTGTTACTTGTGGGCCATGGTACCTGACAGGCTGGTTTTGGTGAGAAAAGGCACCACTAATGACTCATTATAGTATATGCTTTCAGACTACTATTTTAAAGTTTGTACCTATTGTTACTTTAAGCAAGATAAGTGTTGTACTTTAAACTTCTTTTAGTTTTATAGAAAAGCATATGGCAGTGACATGAAAAATAAATACTTTTGATGGATCAGTTTTCCTTTTTGAAAATTACCTTCCTAAAGGGAAATTTTGAAGGTTTATCATGAGGGATTTTTTCACCCCGAGACTTGGATTCCTTGTTGTTGTAGTTGTATTATCTTTTTTTTTTTTTTTTTTTGCGGTACGCGGGCCTCTTACTGCTGTGGCCTCTCCCGTTGCGGAGCACAGGCTCCGGACGCGCAGGCTCAGCGGCCATGGCTCACGGGCCCAGCTGCTCCATGGCATGTGGGATCCTCCCGGACCAGGGCTCGAACCCTTGTCCCCTGCATTGGCAGGCGGACTCCCAACCACTGCGCCACCAGGGAAGCCCTGTTGTATTATCTTGCATTATCTTGTTAGGACCCCTTCCTTCAAAGAACCATTACAAAATGTGGCTTAGGTTGTTAGTTTTTCTCTACTAATATGGGGTGATGATTCTTTAAAAATCAAGTTAGAGTTTGTAAACTTATTAAAAGTGATTCATTTTATATAAATAAATATGTGAACAGTGATTAAAACTTTTATATCATAAGATTGTCTACTAATGGCTGTCACTGGGGATACGTACTAGAAATTGCCAGGCTGTATTGGGAGTGTCTTGTAATGAGATGCAATTGGTCTTTACTTTGAAGAACTCTCTCATGTTCTCTTTCCAATGAAATTTCTGCCTTTCAGAGTAGAATGCATTATTGTTGCCAATGATGCCACTGTCAAAGGAGGTACCTACTACCCGGTGACTGTGAAGAAACACTTACGGGCACAAGAAATTGCGATGCAAAACAGGCTCCCCTGCATTTACTTGGGCAAGTAAAATAAACTTATTAGCTAGAAAAATACAAGATTGTTTAGAAGGCTATATATGTATGACATTATCAATGGATATTTAAAAAAAACTGTTGGCTTCTCTTATAATTACAAAAGAGATGCATATTCTTTGCTAAAAACTCTGGGAGAAAAAGTAAACAAGCACTACCCATAATAACATCACTGAGGAAGAATCGCTGACAGTATTTTGGTGTTTGCCATTTTTTTCTCTACATGAGTGGTGTTTTTTTCTTCTGTATATTGGGTGGGCCAAAAAGTTCCTTTGGTTTTTGAGTAAAAATAAAAGACATTTTTCATTTTCACCAAGAATTTTGTTGAACAATGTATTCACCGTTTTGTTCCACTACCTTCTGCCATTTTTCAGGCAACTTCATAATTCTGTCTTCCCAAAACTTTTTATTTTTTTGAGCAAAAAACTGTTCCAGGTGCTTTTTACAGTCTTCCAGGGAATTGAAATTTTTTCCATTAAGAGAATTTTATAAAAACCTAAATAAATGGAAATCCAAAGGTGCAGTGTCTGGTGAGTATGGTGGATGAATCAGAACTTCCCAGCCAAGCTGTAACAGTTTTTGCCTGGTCAACAAAGAAGCATGGGGTCCTTCATTATCCGGATGGAAGGTTATACCTTTTCTGTTAACTAATTCGGGATGCTTTTCCTAGAGTGCTGCTTTCAGTTGGTCTAATTGGGAGCAGTACTTGTTGGAATTAATCGTTTGGTTTTCCAGAAGGAGCTCATAATAGAGGACTCCCTTCCAATCCCACCATGTACACAAAATCACCTTCTTTGGATGAAGACCAGCCTTTGGTGTGGTTGGTGGTGGTTCATTTCCCTTGCCCCACGATCTCTTCCATTCCACATTATTGTACGGTATCCACTTTTCATCACCCATCACAATTTGTTTTAAAAATCGCATGTTTTCTTTACGTTTACCTAGAGAATCGCATGTAGAAATACAGTCAAGAAGGTTTTTTTCACTTAACTTATGTGGAACCCAAACGTCAAAGTGATTCACATAACCAAGCTGGTGCAAATGATTTTCAACACTTGATTTGGATATTTTGAGTATGTCAGCTACCTCCCGTGTGGTATAACACTGATTGTTCTCAATTAATGTCTCGATGTGATTGCTATCAACTTCAACTGGTCTACCTGACCATGGACCATTGTCCAGCAAGAAATCTCCAGCATGAAACTTCGCAAACCACTTTTGACACATTTGATCTGTTGCAGTGCCCTCTCCATACACTGCACAAATCTTTTTTTGCATTTCAGTTGTGTTTTTACCTTTCTTGAAATAATAAAGCATAATATGCCGAAAATGTTGCCTTTTTTCTTCCATCTTCAGTATTAAAATGGCTACACAAAAATTCACCAATTTTGATAAGTTTTTTTTTAAATGCACTGCTGATATGACAGCTGTCACCATACAATCTAACAAAATTGTTTCGAATGAAGTTAAAGTCAACTAAGCACTAGTTAGAACCATGTTGTGGAAAAAAACGAATGAACTTTTTGACCAGCCCAGTATTTTGTTTTTCTGTTCACCATAATGGGTTCAAACCATGAAAAAATAATAGCTAATATATATGGGTCTCTTGAGTGCCAGGTACTAGGTTAAATGCTTGATTATGTACGTAGTTTGAGCAGACGTAATTTAAAGAAATTTAATATTCAGTGAAAGTAAATTTATATTTGGAATGAAAGTACAATTAAATCTAAGGATATTTTTAAAAGAACATAAAAGCAAGGCAGTTTAAAATTGGTACTTCCTGGATATTGGCTTAGTTTGTAAAAACACCAGTATATACTGTTCATTTTTATGGATATTTGAACAGGTACTGATGAGATTTTTTTCTCCTATGAAAGTGAATTTACCTCATTGACTCAGAGTGTGAACTGCATTGCACGTATAGAAAACAGCAAATGAGGCCCCATTGCTTGCAGGTGCTGTGCCCAACACTGTAGGGATGCAGTGAAGAGTATTGTGTTGTCCCTGTCTTTAATGTATTAAATATCAATAGAAGACTTAGTGGTTGCAGGCAAGAGTGATAGGTATAAGACTAGCTAACTTTTTGTAACGTTCACTCTGTGCACTCACAGTATGTGCTGAGCTAAGTGCTTCACATACACTATTTCATGTCATCCCAATAACAACCCTACGGGATAGCCACTGTTACCTTCGTTTCACTGGTGAGGAGACCCAGGCAGTAGACTGGTTCGGAAACACACCTGTGATCACACAGCTGTGAAGTAATGAAGCTCTGTTTTGAACTCAGCTGACATTCTTATCCACCACTGTAATCTGCAGTAAAAAGAGTACCAGAGGCAATGTGCAATAAACTTATCACATGAATTCTGTAGATGATTTTCAGATTGTTTTAAAAGAGAGAAAGATCCAATTTTAGCTGAACTGGTTAAGGACTTTTGGTGTTTCTGGGGCTAATCCTCAAGGGAGAGAATGGCCTAAACATTTCAAGTGGAATTCTGCACAGGAGTAGGAGAGCCTAACGTATTTGAAGAAAACAGTATATTTTTGGGGGCTGTGTTGAAGGATTGGAGAAAGAGGCTGTAGAAGAGTTTAGAAAGATAGGGCAAGTTTTTTGCGAATGTAATTAAGAACTGATGTTTGGGCTTCCCTGGTGGCGCAGTGGTTGAGAGTCCACCTGCCGATGCAGGGGACGCGGGTTTGTGCCCTGGTCCGGGAAGATCCCACATGCCACGGAGCGGCTGGGCCCGTGAGCCATGGCCGCTGGGCCTGCACGTCCGGAGCCTGTGCTCCGCAACGGGAGAGGCCACAACAGTGAGAGGCCCGCGTACCGCAAAAAAAAAAGAACTGATGTTATCATTGAGATAAGTCTTCCTGTGTGTAGCATGTTTTGTTCATTGAGATGTACTTATTTCTCTTCAGTTGATTCGGGAGGAGCAAACTTACCTCGACAAGCAGAGGTATTTCCAGATCGAGATCACTTTGGCCGCATATTCTATAATCAGGCAGTTATGTCTTCTGAAAGTATTATACAGGTAATTTCTCATTAATGAGACGTATTGCTTTTTGTGTCAAATGTCTTTGCTAACCAGGTATTCTGAGATGACTTAAAACAGAATTTGTTTGTTTTTTTTTTTTTTTGGCTGTGCCGTGCAGCTTGCAGGATCTTAGTTCCCTGACCAGGGATTGAACCCAGGGCCTTGGCAGTGAAAACATGGAGTCCAAACCACTGGACCGCCAGGGAATTTCCTGAACAGAATTTAATACAGAATTTAGTCTTTTTCCACAGAAAACATCATAAAGATATCTCCAGTCAGATTCATCTGCTAAATATGGGAATACTGTCATGCTATAATAAAGGTTATTTACCAAAGGAAAAGAGTTTTTAAAAAGAAAGAATGCTGAGTAAAATTGCTTTTTTACGACTATACTCTGGAGGAATTCTAGGATATGTATGAGGAGACATGTACAAGAAAGTTCCTTGTAACATTGTTTGTTATAGCAAAAGTTAAAGAACAAAGTAAATGCCCATTCATAGGAGAGTTATAATAGTTAGCTGTTAAAATGAATGAACTAGAATTGTGTGCATCAACAGAAATAAGCCTCAAAAAATATGTTGGGTAAAAAAAAAGTGTAGAATAAATGTATAGCAAATTGCTATGTATGCAAGTGTTAAATATATCAAATAATCTATTATGTATAAACAGGTACTTGGGAATGATAGACTCAACTTTAGAACAGTGGTTACCTTTGAGGTGGGAGGGAGGAGGAGAAATAAAGGCCAAGTAGGAGGTCTACAGAGGCTTCAACTGTATCTGAAATATTTTATTCCTTTAAAAAAATTCAGAAGTAAGTTTAACCAAACGTTAAGATTTATTAAGACTGGGTACTAGGTAAAGAGTATTTATTTTATTATTCTAATCTTTTTTGTATGTTTGAAATACTTCATAATACTGCTGCAACTCCTTTGTTTTTGTTTTGTTATTAAATTTCTTAAGTTTGTAGTATTTTTATTAGTATTCTAATTAATTAGGCATCACTTGCAATTATTATCTCTCTTCTTTATAATCTACCAATACAATGTGTTGTTATTATTTATTATATATTTTACTGATATGTGGCGACCTTGCGTATATCTCTGGTTTGTTTATCTAAATAGAAACTTCAGCTTTGCTCACTTTTGTACAGATGGCCCTTGCATCCTTGCATCTGTTATGAAATTCTTATTGTGATCTTTTGTCTTATGGGGAAATTAGCCCATTTAACCTGGTATTATAGTTTATATAGCTATATGAAACTTGTATTCGTTTCCTAGGGCTGCCGTAACCAATTACCACAAACAGGGTGGCTTAAAATCACAGAAATTTATTCTCTCACGTTTCTGGAGGCTAGACGTCTGAAATCAAGGTGGCGGCAGGGCCGTGCTCCCTCAGAAGGCTCTAAGGAAGATTCCGTTCCTTGCCTCTTTGAGCTTCTGATGGCTCCAGGCGTTCCCTTGGCTTGTGGCTATGTGACTCCAATCTCTGCCTTGGTCTTCCCATGGTCTTCTCCTCTGTGCCCTTTCTCCCTTACAAGGATACTTGTCACTCGATTTAGGGTGCCCCTGGGTAATCTAGAGTGATCTTATCTGAAGATCCTTAACTTAATTACATCTGCAAAGACCTGTTTTTTTTCGAATAAGGTCACATTCACAGGTTCTGGAGATTTGGGTGTGGACAAATTTGGGGCGTGGAGGGGCACCATTCAACTCACTGTAGACCTCTGCCACCTTGCATGCTTATTCTATGCTCTGTCTTTCTCTTCGTGTAGCTTTTGTGGGACTATATAAATCGTCAGACAACATCTAACCGATATTTATGGAGAAGCTACTCTAAGCCAGGCCCTGTACTAGATGAACAAAACCAGGTAGGGTCTCTGCTCCTGTGGAACCTGAAGCTTGAAGTGCTTTAAGAACTAGGTCTTTTTAAAATTAAAAGTGTCCTTATAATTTTGAATAAGCAATATCTGCTTATGATAAAAAAATCTAAAATATCTAAGGGGCATTTGACTGAATGCCTTCAGTTTGCCTATTTAATTTTTGTTTCCTAAAAATTTTAACATCAGTATTTCTTTAACTGAGCCACTTCTCTGCATTTATTTTTTCTATTTCACCCCAATAGGAAATTTGTGGTTGAGGTTTGCCTTCTTATATTCTCATGAACCTCGTGGAATTAAAAAAAAAATTCTAATTGTTATTGTATCCTAGTGTCCATGGTGCCTCTTCTCATCTTTTCCCCAATATATGAACTATAAACCTGATATCGCCACTGAAGCTATTGCTTCGTACTTTACTGAGAAAGTCATGTGTGAGCACTGTTCTATTAAAAACAATACTGCTTACTCTGTCTTTTTTTTTAATCCCAGGAAGAATTGTCTCTCTTCTCCAAGACTAGACTTGTCATTTATAATCTTAATACTGATGCCTCATTTGTGCTTCATCATCAATCCTCTTTCTCTCTTTTGCTTTAATATTTCACATCCACTTAATTTTTTTTCTCACAGCCAATAATCATGTTGACTTCCTTTTTTTTTTTTTTAAAGGAAAAAGTAGCAAAAAATGATGCACAAAGAAAAGGACCTTTTCTAGCTTCTGCTGTTTTTGAAGCTTCTCTCCCTCCCTGGATTACCAGACTTCTTAAGGATTGGCCCAGCATCTTCGTTCCTGACCACTCACTTTCCTAAAAACCTTGCTGCCCTCGGAGGGTCCCACTAACCTTAACCTCCTAGAGATTCTCATGCTGTACAACCTGTTGGTTTTGTTATTGTTCCTTTTCTTGAAATTCTCCTTAGGCTTCGTGCCACTGGTTTCCTTCTTCTCCCACTCTCTTCATTTAATCCTCCCAACCCCATTCAAGAACCTGTCCTTAGTAGTTTAATAAAATCTAATGACATACCTGTCATTTCCATGATCATTCTCTGGTCCTGGCCTCCCTCCACCTCCACCTACCCTTGGGGTTCTGTTGTTTGGTTAGATTTCCTGCTGGTACCAGAGGCTCAGAGTAGACATTCTATATTTAGCTGCCCCTGCTGATTTGTTCCTTCACCCATGTTTCTGTGTGCTGTTGCTGGTACTTACTTCTTGCTCTTTTCTCTAGGATTGAAACTTTGATGTCATCATTGATTCTCTTCTGATTTTTCCCCTACTTAATCCTTTTAGGTCAGAAATATATATCTTCCTTATTTTTGTACCCCTAGAAGCTCCTTTGATGCTGGGCAGATAATCAATACATAGTAATCCTTTGATGAATAAAGTCATGTTGGTTTTTACCTTTGGATTGGTCCTCTCCACTCCATTCCTACTGCCATCACCATAGTTAGTTCAGGCATTTTCTGTCTATTGTACACATTACTATAAGGTTATTCTTTATCTAGTTCCCTTGTTCCAGACCAAACTTCACAGCCTGATACTTAAGACCTTGTGTGATCTCGTTCCAACCTAACTTTCTTTTTTAATTAATTAATTTATTTATGGCTGCGTTGGGTCTTCGTTGCTGTGCGTGGGTTCTCATTGCGGTGGCTTCTGTTGTTGCGGAGCACGGGCTCTAGGCGCACGGGCTTCAGTAGCTGTGGTTCGAAGGCTCTAGGGCACAGGCTCAGTAGTTGTGGCACACGGGCTTAGTTGCTCCACAGCATGTGGGATCTTTCCGCACCAGGGATCGAACCCGTGTCTCCTGCATTGGCCAACGGATTCTTAAACCACTGCGCCACCAGGGAAGCCCCAATCTAACTTTCTAGCCTTACTGATCATGCATTGTAAACTGCTGTCAGTCTGAAGCACTTGCTATTTTTCATGTGCATTGTGACCTTCATGAGTTTCTGCTCAGGTCCATGCCGGACTCTCTTTCCCCCAGTCCTTCCATATGGGTTGATCTGAGTCTCCAACCCATTTTCCAAGGTGCATCTCAGATGCCACCTTTTCCAGGGAAGCGTCCCAGAATCCCTTACCGGAAGTGATCTTCCCCCCCACCTCCCATAATTCTTGAGCTATACCTTACTAATGGCATAAAGTCCCTTTTATCTAGACATATCCTGACTAATTTCCTTTACTAGACTCTATGCCACTTGAGATTAGAGACAATATTGGATTGTTTATATCCCAACGCATTTACTTACCTACTTAATAATTTATTATTTAAGTGAAACTCCTTAATAACCATTAAAGTGATACCTAACATATTGAGTAGTTCTATTTCCTATATTTTAATGTATGTTTATTAGTACCATCATCATCATTATTTTTGGCTGCGCCGCATGGCTTGCAGGATCTTAGTTCCCTGAGCAGAGATTCAACCCAGGCCACAGCAGTAAAAGTGCCGAGTCCTAACCACTGGACGGCCAGGGAATTTCCAATATATTTTATTATTTATTTAAGACTTTGGTTTAGGTGGTTTAAACTTTGGTTTAACAATTTTTTGTATTTTGTACATAAAGCAATAACTGTTGTAACTGCAGTTATGTTATGTGTGCATTTTGATAGTGAGCACTAGCTTCCCTTACTTGTTCAATTACTGTTCCTCCCCAAGATTGGTTTTTATTTAATGTTATTAACCTTGCTCTTTGTAAGTCCATTTATCCACTGATTTCTAAGAAGTATGTCTCTTGACAACCATATCTCTGTTTTTTCCTATATTTTTGCAGCTGTAAAGATGTGGCCAGATTCCTACAGACCTCCCAGGTTCAACAATTTTATTTTTGCACTTGAGAAAACACAGTTAACTAGGTAGTTAGTTACCTTTGTATTCTCTTCTGTTTCATTTTTCCTTACTTTCTGGTAGGTTTTAGGACCCTGGTTTGTTTTGAAGTTTAAAGACTTGGCGTATTGGTGTCCAGTGGTCTTTCTCTGAGCCTCATGTCCCGAGGATACCTTCTCTGGTCCTTCTCCAAATCCATGCCTGATGCCGTGATGATCCTGGGGCTGTGCTGCTTTTATTTTCCTGATGTGGTTCCCATGTGGCTTTTTAAATGTGAGACTTATAGTTCTCTACAGAAGTGGTATCTTGGTATTTGTTCTCTTCGAGGCTTACATTACCATTAATTTTTATAGTCTAGTGTGAGTCTAGTTTAGACTGGTTTTGCTCTGATGCATTAATTCTCTTCCTCATTTTACTGTGATCCTTACCACACCAGCAGCAAATGTTTCTGTTTTTTATTCACGGTTTATTTCTTCTGAAATAGTGTTATTCACCTAGCTGTGCTTAGTTGCAGCTCCTTAGGCCTTTCCCCCTTTTTTCTTCTTTGCACTTCTGCCTGTTTGTTCTTCTTTTTGGAGATGTGCCTAAAATTATTCTCAAGTGTCCCTCTCTTCCTCTTTTCTTAACTTTTCCCTCTTCCCTCCGTGGCTTAGCTCATTATTTTTGAAATTTATTCTCTTTGCTTCAGACCTTGGTAATTGTTTTGAGGGTCCTAGTTAGGATAAACACTGTATATTATTATTTTTAAAATGCATTTCATGAAGCCAGATAGGGTCGGGGTAGAAGAAACCACTCTTTTTTTTGTTTGTTTTGAGGCTCTTTGATAAAAAGATTGAGGAAGAAACAGAATGTTCTGGGTGAGATGGACTTTTTGTTCTCTGTGTACACTTCATCCTATCCAGTGAGCACGGATAAGCATGCACGTTCTAGGATCAGCAGTGTGATCGTCGGTATAGTTGATAATGTTCTTAAATTCTGGACAGCCATTGAATATGGCTGTCCGTGTATATTATGGCTTTTATTTTTTAATGGTGACTCTTTAGGTAGAGGAAGAAAAAAGTGATACAGGCAGTATTTGCTTTCTACAATACTTTGAATGGAAAAAGAAGAAAGATGAGAGATTTAAAAAACATATTATAATTTTAATGGCTTTTCCACCAAGCAACTGGAAATCTCCCATCCAAGTTCTATTACATTTATCACAGAGAGCCTTTGAACTAGATAGTCTTCTGCAATTTTTCAGTGGAAAGATGGAGGTCTGAAGTTCACACAGCTTCTCAGAATTGGGTATAAAACCTCGTGACTCCCTCTCAGACACCCCTTCCATAGGGCAGGCTGCTGACCTACAATATGTAATTTGTTTTTGGTGTGATGAGAACCAGTCTCTGCTTGTGCAGGCAAGACCTGGAGGGTAATGAAATTTTGTCCAAAGTTTTTCCAGGCTATTACCTCTGTTCTGTAGCCTCTCGTTTCCTTTCACTTCCAGCTTTTGCTGTGCCGTCTGTGCCAGTGATGACAAAGATTGTTACTGTCAGTTACACATCATTCTTAGCCTACTTGCTGTTTTCTTGCTCTGAATTCAAGTTTTTGAGTTGCCATGGGCCTCCTGACCCTGCAAGAGGGATCTCTTGGCTTGTCCTCGTCACAGAGCAGGCCCACTTCTCTGGTGACAGGGTGGATGGTGGCCTCTCAGTGGAACTCGTGGGAGCTGTCTTTTGTTCTGATGCAGATGAGGGGCGCAGTCATGTCTCTCCTGACATAGTGCCTGGGATTTGCCCACACAGCCAAACCTGTACTCTGAGCACGGTCAGAACAGCTTGTGGTCACGCAGCTTCCTTATGTCCCTTTAATGTCCCTTTAGTAGAAGAGAGCAGCAGAATTATCTTTCTGGGGTTCTGAATCATTTGTCCAGTGTGGCCCAGTGTAAGGTCTTCATTGTACTACAGACGAATGCTTTGGGATGTGGAAAGTCCTCGGTGCTGTTTGGGCCCTGGGGTCCCCATGCTCTGTGAGAAGCAGCAGTAGACACAGTGGTGGAGCTCTTGGTGCCCGTTCACTCTATTTTGTGAGTGAAGGGCTCAGAATTAAATGCAGAAGAGGAGATTGTGTGACAGTGGTGACTTAACTGTGTTCTTTTATTTCTATTGAGCAATATATATATATTTTTTATAAATTTATTTATAAATTTATTTATTTTTGGCTGCATTGGGTCTTCGTTGCTGTGCATGGGCTTTCTCTAGTTGCAGTGAGCGGGGGCTATTCTTCGTTGTG
This sequence comes from Mesoplodon densirostris, assembly GCF_025265405.1. Taxonomy (NCBI): domain Eukaryota; kingdom Metazoa; phylum Chordata; class Mammalia; order Artiodactyla; family Ziphiidae; genus Mesoplodon; species Mesoplodon densirostris. Next base: position 57,457,523 of record NC_082663.1, read on the forward strand.
GTGCGCAGGCTTCTCATTGCGGTGGCTTCTCTTGTTGTGGAGCACGGGCTCTAGGTGCGTGGGCTTCAGTAGTTGTGGCACTCAGGCTCAGTAGTTGTGGCTCACGGGCTCTAGAGCGCAGGCTCGGTAGTTGTGACGCATGGGCTTAGTTGCTCTGTGGCATGTGAGAGCTTCCTGGACCAGGGCTCAAACCCGTGTCCCCTGCATTGGCAGGCAGATTCTTAACCATTACGCCACCAGGGAAGTCCTTGCTTTAGCAGTATTAAGTTTTGTGTCTGTTAGATACTTGGAACTAGAATAGCCTCTCTTTCTTATTGATGAAAAATTTGAGAATTTTGATTCCTGTATACTTAGTAACTCTAGCTCTTGTATTTTTTTTAATTTTATAAGTTTTATTGAGGTATAATTTATTGAGCTATAATTCACATACCATAAAATTTACTCATTTAATATGTATAATTCAATGGTTTTTAGGGTATTTACAGGGTTGAATCAATTTTAGAACACTTTTATCACCCCAGAAGGAAATGCCATACCCACTGGCAGTTAATCTCATTTTTACCCAGTCCTTCCAGCCCCTGGTAACCTATGGATTTGCCTATTCTGGACATTTCATATAAATGGAATTGTACTAAGTGGTCTTTTGTGCCTGGTTTCTTTCACTTAGCATAATGGCTTCACGGTTTATCCACGTCTTTCTCTTGGTTTTTCATCACTTTCTGGGATGGTACAGAATGCTAATGCTGGTCTGTCTCCCACCTCTGGACTAGAGGAATAGTTCACAGATACATTAAAGAGCAACAACAACAAAGCACTTCAGAGACTATCCTAGGTCTTCAGATGGGCCTCAATTGCAGTCACTTAAGGGAGATGGTTTTTGATCTCTGTATTAGTTCTCTATTACTGCAGAACAAATTACCCCCAAACATAACAGTTTAAAACAACATTTATCATCTCACAGTTTCTGTGGGTTAGGGGTCTGAGCACAGCTTAGCTGGATCCTCGAGCTCTGCACTTAGCTGGATCATGTGACTGACTGCAGTCCTCTCAAGGCTCCACCCCCTACCTCATTCATGTGGCTGTTGGTAGGATTCAGTTCTTTGCAGAAACCCCTCAGTTCCTTATGAACTGTTGTAGGTTCTTTCCTTTGTGGGCCTCTCCATACAGCATGTCAGCTCGCTGCATCAGAGTGAGCAAGCAGGTGGGCGAGAAAGAGGGCCATCAAGACAGAAGACACGGCCCCTCATACCCTGAGCACAGCAGTGATGTCCCATCACTTGCCATATTCCATTCATTACCAGCATGTCACCAGATGCACGCTCAAGGGGACGTGATCATACAGGAAGTGAATACCAAGAGTCTAGGATGACAGGGGGAGGGGGGGAGGCGTTTTAGAAGCTGCCTACCACCGTCTCCTCCTCTGTTACTGAGCAGAAGTCTTCTGTATATGTTTGTGATGCCTCACCTGGTGTCTGAGCAGTGGATTGTTGATTTCCTTGATTGCGGAGATTCTGTGGCGAAAAGGCATCTGAAGTGTTCTTAGGAATATGGTAAAATTCATTTTGTGAGAGCATTTGTGATAGTTAAAAAGGGGCTTGGAGGTCTCAAACCATAAGTTTTAAAAACAAGATAGGGGAGAATACAAAGTGAGTTGGGTATTCTCTTCCCCCCCCCGCCCCCCCTCCCCCCGCCAAGTCTAGGTTCAGAGATGGGGGAAGATCAGCCAGCAAGACAGAGAAGAATCAAAGGAGGTGGGACTGGGGTTTAAATGGGTCCCTGACGTGGAGCCCGGCAGCACTGCCCCTTGGAGCTGCGGGTTACAAAGGGGCTGCAGCATGATCGAAACCCTGACGGCCCATCTCAGACGGACATTGGAAGATCTGAGGGCTGGAGAGACTGTTGTTTGCCTTATGTGCTGATAATTTGTCAGCTATTCACTTGAGAGACTTTTCTGCTAAATTGGTACATCTTTTCTCTCCACCCTGAGATGACAGGATGGCATTTAGTTTCATTTCCCTCATTTTTGTCTTGTGACATTTTGACAGGATAATTCGTCTTTGTTTGCTCCATCCCCACCCCCCAACCCCCAGTCCTTGATCTTGGGACACCGCTTGCTGGCAGTTGCTCTTCTTTTCTCTCCTTTTGCTCAATAGTTGTTTTCATGGAACCCTGCTGTGCCTCTTTAGTTCTTTAGAGCTTACTTTTGAAAATTGTCCCCTTTCACATTCTTACATCATTGTGACTCTTCTCTAGTTCCTTGACTTTTTTTTTGATAGTGGATTCAAGTGTTCTAGTGCAGAGAACAGGGTGATAAGGTGAAATTGTGTCCTTTGCTTCTGATACAAACTTAAAGAAAAACCCATAAAATATTTCAAACTTGAAGAAAGTACAGAGAATAATAGACCAGAACACTCATGTACCCTCCACTTGGATTTATGAAGTACTAACCTTTCCCGTGTTATTTTTTGCCCCAGATTTTTAAAGAATTTATTTATCCACAGTATCGCTTTCAAAATATTGTATTGATGGACATGTTGACTATTTGCATATTTTGCTATTATGAACACTGCTATGATGAATGTTTCCTTGTGCTTGTGGGCAAGAGTTTTTCTAGCCATAGATATCTTCAAAACAGACTTCTGTGGGGAGGTGGGGTGTGGGTGGAGGGAGAGAAATAGGTGAGGGGGATTAAGAGGTGCAGATCTCCAGTTGTAAAGTAAATGAGTCGTGGGTATGAAATGTACAGTGGGGGGAATATAGTCAGTAATTATGTAATATCTGTACGTGGCGACATACTGTAACTAGACTTACTGTGGTGATCATTTTGAAATGTATAGAAATATCAAATCCTTCTGTTGTATTACAGTAACTAACATAGTGCTGTAGGTTGATTATACTTCAAAACCAACCAAACAAACAAGCCCATAAAAAAAGAGATCAGATTTGTAGTTACCAGAGACGAGGGATGGGGGGAAGGGGACTTGGATGAAGGAGGTCGAAAGGTACTTAAAGATCGAAAGGTATCTTAAACTTCCAGTTATAAGATAAATAAGTAATGTGATGTAATGTGCAATATGAATAATATAATGAACACTGCTCTATGTTATATATGAAAGTTGTTAAGAGTAGATCCTAAGGGGTTTTTTCATTATAAGGAAAACATTTTTTTTCTATTTTAAAAATTTTGGGGACTTCCCTGGCGGTCCAGTGGTTAGGCTCCGCTTTTTTTTTTTTTTTAATTTGCCACACGGCATGCGGGATATTAGTTCCTCCACCAGGGATTGAACCCGAGCCCCCTGAAGTGCAAGTGCGGAGTCCTGACCACTGGACCGCCAGCGACGTCCCTGATGGGTATTTTCTAAAACTTACTAAGAATCATTTCATGCGATATGAAAGTCAAATCATTATGCTATATACTTTAAACTGATACAGTGCTGTATGTCAATTACATTCCAATAAAACTGAAAGAAAAAAAACTGGGTGATTGACAAGCAAAACCATAAGTGATAAACACTCCTGTAGTATGTTGAGAAAGAAATGTTACAGCCATTTTTCATAACGTTACATGAAATAGGGGAAAATGCCTTTTGTGGCAGCCATTTAGATGGAAAAATGTTAACTCATGCTGCCTTTCACTTTTGGATTAATACTAGTGTGGCTTTTTTTTTTTTTTTTTTTTTTTGGAACAGATACTTGTATGACTAGAAGGAAAACTAATGGCATATTGGAATTAGCAAAATCTACTTTCATGTGATAATTTAAGAAAATATTCACCACATACTTCTCTTGTTTTTCTCTGTGGTATTGTTTATTCCTATTTAGGGGTAATCAGCAAAACCCATATTTATTATGTGTCATACTAATCTCTAAGCAAGAATATTTTTTAAGCTTTTATCATGGAAAATTTCAAACACACACAAAAGTAGAGAAAACAGTACTGTGAACCCTCAGGTATGCATCACCCAGCTTCAACACAATGGACTTTCTTTTTAGCAAGATTTTCAATTGTGATGCTAACATTAGTTTTATATTTAGAAGGTCTTATGTTCAGGGTAACACAAAATTAACATTACTCATTTGGAGAATTATTTCAGTATTCCTTTGAGGTAAGTGGCAATTGTTTAGAGGACTTATTATTACTGTTATTATTATTAGATTTAAAAGTCACCCTTTTAATATAATTTTGCTAATTTATGGATGGATTGTGAGTTTCTTCTCTCCATTAGTTGCTCAGGGTAAAGGTCTGTTTGGCCAGTCTTCTCTTTAACAGGGAGATTGTCCACAAGCTTTGTAAAGTATGACATAAGTCCTTCAAAATGCTTTGATACAAAAGTTAGGAAACTATTCTAAACACTTAGAGGACTCCATTTTAAAAATGAAACACAGGGAGTCCCCTGGTGGCCTAGTGGTTTGGATTCCGAGCTTTCACTGCAGTGGCCCCGGTTCAATCCCTGGTCGGGAACTGAGATCCCACAAGCCACACGGCACAGCCAAAAGAGAGAAACACGGGTACAAGCTAGTAATATCCCCTGGTACTGCAGTGTTTGTGGAACTCTAGATCCAGGGACTGTGTAAATTCACTGTCTGAGCTGTACTGCATGAGTTTCTTGTGTGCTTGGATTCCAGATAGCAGTGGTCATGGGCTCCTGTACAGCAGGAGGAGCGTACGTGCCTGCGATGGCTGATGAAAACATCATCGTACGCAAGCAGGGTACCATTTTCTTGGGAGGACCTCCCTTGGTAAGAAGCTAGTTGTTTGTTTGTTTCTTTTTGGTAAGAATATAGTCTTGTTTGCTTGCTTGCTTGCTTGATTGAAGTGAAACATGCATAATATAAAATTTACCATTCTAACCATTTTTAAGTGTACAGTGTCTGGCATGAAGTATATTCACTTTGTTGTGCAACTGTCACCACCATCCATCTCCAGAATGTTCTTATCTTCCCAAACTGAAACTCTGTCCACACTAAACACTAACTCCCTATTCCCCACCTCCTTCACTGCCCCGACAACCATGATTCTACCTTGTCTATGAATTTGGCTACTCTAGGAACCTCATTTAAGTGGGATCATATAATATCTGTCCTTTTGGGTTTGGCATATTTCACTTAGCAAAATGTCCTCAAGATTTATCCATGTTGTAACATGTTTCAGAATTTCCTTCCTCTTTAAGGCCGAATAATACTCCAATGTATGTACATACCACATTTTGTCTACTTATCCATATCCATCAGTGGACTTTTGGGTTGCTTCCACTTTAGGGTTATTTGGAATAATGCTGCTGTGACCATGAGTATACAAATATCTGTGTGAGTCCCTGCTTTCATTTCTTCTGGGTATATACTCAGAAGTGGAATTGCTGAATCATGTGGTAATTCTATGTTTAAATTTTGGAGGAATCACTTCCTTCCTCTTTATGGCTGAATAATATTTCATTGTATGGATAGACTGCATTTTGTTGATCCATTTATTGGTTGATGGACATTTGGATTGTTTCCACTTTTTGGATATTATGAATAATGCTCCTATGAACATTCATGTATAAGTTTTTATATGGGTATGTTTTCATTCCTATTGGATATAAACCTACAAGTACAATTTCTGGGTCATATGGTAGCTCTAAGGTTAACATTTTGAGGAACAGCCAAACTGTCCAGAGCATATTTTACATTCTTGCCAGCAGTGTGTGAGGGTTCTGATTTCTCTACATTCTCTCCAACACTTGTTATTGTGTGTCTGTTTGACGGTAGCCATCATAGTGGGTGTGACATGGTACCTCACTGTGATTTTGATTTTCATTTCCCTAATGGCTAATGATACTGAGCATCTTTCATGTGCTTGTTGGCTATTTGTATATCTTCTTTGGAGAACTGTCTATTCAGATCCTTTACCCATAATTGGGCTCTTGTCTTTTTATTGAGTTGTAAGAATTCTTCATGTGTTCTGGATACAAGTCTCTTATCAGATGTATGATTTACACATATTTTCTTCTATGGGTTGTCTTTTCACCCTCTTGATGGTATTTTCCTTTGAAGCATAAACATTTTAAATTTTGATGAAGTCCAATTTTTATATATATATTTTTTGCTTGTGCTTTTGGTGTCCTATCTGTGAAGGTATTGCCTATTCCAAGGTTGCAAAGATTTAATCCTTTGTTTTCTTCTAAGAGTTTTATAATTTTAGCTCTTACTTTTGGGTCTGTGATCCATTTTGAGTGGTTTTTTGGTGCAGTTTCAGGAAGGGGTTCGACATTTTTCTGTACGTGGACATGCAGTTGTCTCAGCATCATGTGTTGAAAGGACTGTCCTTTCCCCCTTGAATGGTGCTGGCTGAAGAAAAATACTTTTACTTATCTTATCTTCTACTCAAGGTCAATAACAAACCAATAAATTGTTAAGTGAAAACAGCAAGGTGCACAGCAAGGTGCTTACACATAGTGTGTTAACTTTTGCATAAAGTGGAGGGGGGGAATTATACATTTGTAAGCTTGTATATGCATAAAGAAACTGAAAAAGATAGAGTAAATGTTGTTGAAGCAGGGTGGGAGAGAGACCTTTGACTTTCCGAGTCTTGTGAAAACATTATCTTTTCAAAAGGTTGTCCCCCCACCCCCCAAGAAAAAAGAGTTAGAATAGCTATGAGTGGTGCTCTAAATTTTTTTTTTTTTTTTTTGTGGTACGCGGGCCTCTCACTGTTGTGGCCTCTCCCGTTGCGGAGCACAGGCTCCGGACGCGCAGGCTCAGTGGCAATGGCTCACGGGCCCAGCCGCTCCACGGCATATGGGATCTTCCTGGACTATGTGGGATATTCCTGAACCGGGCCACGAACCTGTGTCCCCTGCAACGGCAGGCAGACTCTCAACTACTGTGCCACCAGGGAAGCCCTAAATTTTTAATACTAGCAAGCTTTATGGATCACTGGTAGGGCAGCTACATGGTTTGCAGACCCCAGTGCAAAATGAAAATATGGAACCCTTTGTTCAAAAAGGAGAAAACTACTGTAAAAGATACTAAAATATGAAACATGTTCCCTTCTTCTGTGGTCTGTCTACCAGTCATGGTGTTTTTATTTGTTATTTAACGACAGGCCCCACCCCACCCCCGCCCCTGCCCCCGCCAGGCATCTCTACTTCCCATGGGCCCACCATGTCCCCAAGGATGTGCTGCCTCCATGTGAGAATGTGCTTGGTACCCAGATGGGGAACGAGCAAAAGGCTAGCCCTTAGCATCCCCCCCGGCCCCCCCTCCCCCAACACGCAGAGTGGCCTGTTGGAGAGCATACCTCAGCACTGCCAGCCCAAGACAGTGGTGGGGCTGCCATGCTCTTCCCTGAGACACCATGGGGGGCACACCTGACCTCTGATCCTCCCTACACCTGTGTCAGGCCCCCACTGGGGGCGGGTGTAACAGGTGCTAGGCAGGGGTGGGGAGGAGAAGGTAGGGCAGGACCCAGGGCGCAGGCACCAGTCAGTGGGGAAGCAGGGAGCCAAGAACCCATCCCAGGGAGATGGGGGGGAGGCAGACTGCACAAGATCTGAGGCTCTAAACCTCAACACACATGCTCCATTGTCCCATCAGACTTCACTTACAGAACACAAATGCAAAGATAAAGTTAGTTAGACTTTCACTAGGGTGACCACTAAGCATTAAACTCCAAGCACAGGGCCCTTCTGAGAGTGGGACCCTGTGCAACTTCACTGGCCACCTGCCCGTGATGCAGGCACCGAGGACTGGATTATGGCATCCTTGGCTCTTCCTCTTCTCTCCTTTGGACATCTCCATTGTGATTTTCAAGAGAGCAGTTGTCACCCTGCTTTGCTTCTGTCACAACATGATCCTAGACTTCAGAGTGATAAAGAGAGGCTGGCTGAAGACACAGGTAATTTCTACTGACTACAACAAAACATCCCATTACGTAAGTAAAATCCAAGAATATTAAATAGGTAAAAAGAATAAAGTCAAGGAACTTCTAAAGCTATAATAAACCTACAAGTGGAGTAATTCAGCCATAAAAAGGAAAGAAGGTTTTTTTTTGTTGTTGTTTTGTTTTGTTTTTTGCAGTATGTGGGCCTCTCGCTGTTGTGGCCTCTCCCGTTGCGGAGCACAGGCTCCGGACCTGCAGGCTCAGCGGCCATGGCTCACGGGCCCAGCCACTCCACGGCATGTGGGATCTTCCCGGACCGGGGCACGAACCCGCGTCCCCTGCATCAGCAGGCGGACTCTCAACCACTGTGCCACCAGGGAAGCCCAAGGAAAGAAGTTTTGACACATCCTACAACATGGACAAACCTTGAAAACATTGGGCCAGACACAAAGAACAAATATTGTATAGTTACCCTTCTATGAAATATGTAGAACAGGCAAATTCATAGAGACAGAAAGTAGATAAGCTGTCGCCAAGGACTGGGAGGGGGTAGAATTGGGGGGGACTGCTAATGAGTATGGGGTTTCTCTTGGGAGCGAAGAAATGTTCTGGAATTAGGTGGTGGTGATGGTTGTTATACAGCCTTGTTAATGTAATAAAGGACACTGAATTGTATTCTTTTAAATGGTGAATTTTGTGGTATGTGAACTATATCTTAAAAAGTAAGTTTTTTGCTTCAAAAGTCTGTCAAAGAATTACCTGGTTTTGGAATATTAACTCAAGTTTATTAAAAAGAGTATATTAAAAGATGTTATACTTTGATATTAAATAAGTGTATTTTCCAAATGATTGTGTTAATTTTTAATAACTTTTACTGAGGATCAGATAAGCCTGAAGAGCTGCCTTTTCAAATGAATTAAAAGTCTCAAGGCATTATTCAAAACCCCTACAGCATAATATTAAATATTATTCTTCAGTATTTCTCTAGCTCTGTGTGATAGCAATCGTTGGTTAATTTACCTATGTGTAGTAAACTTTCCTGGGTAATTCTTGTTTATTTTTCACTAGAGAATAAGTAAAGATATGACTAAAATTTTAAAACATCTTTTTGGGAATATAGGTAGTATCATAATACTGAAATAATGCTAACTGTTTTCAAGAGAAAATTTTGTCTAAAGGTCAGCATTACAATTTCTATTAAGTGGATTCAGATTTAACTTGTGCCTTAGAAAGAAGCAACGTAGCAGCTGAAGTCTGCAGTTCTGTTAGAGAGCTAAACCTTGTTCAGTAGTCTACCATCAAAAGGCTGTATTTACAGGTAGAAAAAGAAGCAGCAGCCTCCTTATCTGCTTGAGAATTCTAAATTTTGATGCTTGTTTCACTGAAAATTGAAAAAAGGCTTTGTAGGTTTCACATATAATGTGAAGTTGTAGCTTTCAGTAGCTTAAGGTGGTTGGAAAAAAATGCATACTAATAAGGTAAATTTTTTAAACTTTTTATTTTATATTGGAGTATAGCCGATTAACAATGTTGTGGTAGTTTCAGGTGTACAGCAAAGTGATTCAGTTATACATATACATGTATCTGTTCTTTTTCAAATTCTTTTCCCATTTAGGTTGTTACATAATATTGAGCAAAGTTCCCTGTGGAGTAAGACAAATTTTTGAAGGAGTTTTTTGTTCTCCTACCTTTTGTTTATCATCTGAACTTACTATTTAATAGAATGAGCAGTTTTCATTTTCTCTTGGACTTTTATCATCTTTATACATATCACAGTTTCAAATATGTTGTGGGTGTTCCATAAATATTAACTGATGACAAATCTTTATTTTTTCAGTTGATATCAGTCAGTACCCTGAAAATGAATTATCATATATCAGACGTTTATTCGTTTTTACAACTTTAAGTATCCAGACACCTCTTGTAAGTAGTTATTGTCTGGACTGAATGTTATTTTACACCAAATTTTTTGGGAAGAAGAGAATCAAGAATTTAGTTCTGGGGGTGCATAATTGGAGGTGACAAATTTAATTACCTCTCCCTGTGGAATAATATTTTATTTAAGACGGAGCTTTTGATGTAATGAATAAGTCGTTTCTATGCTGTATTTTAGATTAGTGTTCATTACTCTCATAAAAGCTTTTCTTTTATTACTTGAAAAAGAAACAAATTGACCAACCCAAAGAAGTAGGAATCAATAAATGATTCCTAAGGGATCAGGCTGACATTTAGCATTAAATGATTTTTCCTTTTTCTTGTTCAAATTCTCAGGCTATAATTGTCATTCTTTTTTAAAATTATTATTAATTAATTTATTTATTTTTGGCTGTGTTGGGTCTTAACTGCTGTGTGTGGGCTTTCTCTAGTTGTGGCGAGCGGGGGCTACTCTCTGTGCGGTGCACGGGCTTCTCATTGCGGTGGCTTCTCTTGTTGCGGAGCATGGGCTCTAGGTGCGTGGGCTGCAGTAGTTGTGGCTCATGGGCTCTAGAGCACAGGCTCAGTATTTGTGACGCACGGGCTTAGGTGCTCCGCGGCATGTGGGATCTTCCTTGACCAGGGATCAAACCCGCATCCCCTGCATTGGCAGGTGGATTCTTAACCCATGCGCCACCAGGGAAGTCCCTATAATTAAGTCATTCTTAATTTATTACTTAAGGTTTCTTTCTTTTTAGTCATATTATGCTGAATCTTAGATGTGGGTAGTCATGGAGATTTTTTTCCCCCATCTTAAAGATATTATACCTTTAAGAGTTGTTTTTGATAGTCACTGGAATTTTTCAGCAAAGGTGAAAAAGTAGCGTTACTTCAATATATGTATTGTGTCCAAAGATGAATAAATCACAGTTTCTGCCATCAAGGAGCTCACAGTATAGAGGAGATGACAGAGACACATGCAAATTACTGACATATAGTCTGGTAGGCGCCATGTTGGAGGTGTAGGTGGAATGCTCTTGAACCACAGATGAGCAAACATTGCTCTGTTAAAACCATGGAGTGTCGTTAATGGTTAAAAGGCCTGGGCAGGTCAGGGAAAGCCACACAGAGCAGATAGGGCTTGAAGGATAATTGGGGATTTACCGGGTGGGTGAGAGGGAGAAGGGAGCCCAGCAGTAGGATCAGCATGTGCACAGACACAAAGGCTTTAACATGGGTGTGGAGGCAGAATAATGTAGGGGAAAGAGAGTGCTTTCAGACCAGGAATGTCTGGGTTCAGATCAGGTTCCATCCCTTGCTCAGAGGCTGTGGGCAAGTTCCTTAGTGACTGTGGGTTCACATTTCTCGTCAGTAGACTAGAGACAATATTATCTAGGTTTACCTAGGTGGATGGGATGAGAAACAAAATGTCTAGTTCTATGGAAGAAAGAATGGTAGATATAATTAGGTTAGGAGGTGTGTAGGACAGCATTTTAATACAGTAATTCCCCTACATACAAACATTCAAGTTGAGAACTTCTGAAGATGCAAACGTGCCCCTGTATGCCAGCTATTGTACTGTACTACTGTACTTTTCAAGGTACTGTACTGTAAGATTAAAAATATTTTCTTTATTTTTTGTGTTTGTTTTTTATGTATTATTTGTGTGAAAAGTATTATAAACCTATTACAGTATAGTACTGTATAGCTGATTGTGTTAATTGGATACTTAGGCTAACTTTGTTGGACTTAACGAACAAATTGGACTTGCTCTCAGAACAGAACTTGTTTGTTTGTAGGAGACTTTACTGTATCTCTGATGGAGAAAACTCACCATTGACTTTTATCCTTGTTGTAGGTTAAAGCAGCCACTGGAGAAGAGGTGTCAGCTGAGGATCTTGGAGGTGCTGATCTTCACTGCAGGTGAAACAGAAGCAGTTGTTTCTTTCCAGGATTGATTGTCACTTGTTTGTTTAAAAGAAGTGTTAAATTATTTTTTCCAGGTGTTAAACTTGCCAGATCAAACCAGTTTATTTGTTCTAGATCTGCTCTTTTAGGTTCCAATTCTTTAGAGTTCCATTTCTAAGCAAGAACATCAACTTTTTCATTATAGCCTAGAAAGACTGGAGAAACAGTTTTCTTATTTATTTAACAAACATCCATTGAGCACCTGTTATGTGCCAGGCACTGTTTAGGTATTTGAGATAATAAGATAAACATTGTCTTTGATCTCAAGAAGCTTATAGTCTAGTCTATTTTCTTCAATAAAGAAATAATCAACAAAAAATTATATAAATATGTATACATGATAAGGGCTACAAAGAAGTACAGGCATATAGAAGGTGGGGCTAACCCAGTGATGTGCAGGCATTATGCCTTTGTTTAATTAACACTTGTTAAGTGGAGCACAGGGTGCTGGATGGTGAGCCGTGGTTCAACAACAGACCACAAGAGAATTTGAAATAGAGAAGTTTATCAGTCACAGGTCCTGGAGGAAGTACACAGCACACCTTGAGGGGCCACATGAGGCGGTCTAGGCAGAGTGCCCAGAGAGAGACAGGACCTGGGGTACATGTTTTTATTGGGGTCCATGGTTGGAGTGCTTTGGGGTCCCCTGACTACAGCTGGATTGGTCAATCAAACCAGAAGATTGGGGTATTGGTAAGTTCCATGGGGATTTTATCTAAGCATACAGGTGCAGAGAGGCAGGGGAGACTGTTGATCTTAAGGGCTGTTGGGGAAGTTATATGAGGACTTACATTTGCTTATGACTGAGCTGCTATCTAGGGCTTGCTTGAGGGGCTAGTGTCCATTTAAGGTCCATGCAGGCTGCTTGCAATGCTGGGGAATAGCTTAGCTAAATGCTCAATAGCAGGTAAATGCTTAGCTGAGGAGGGAAAATGTCCTGCTTTGTGGCATCTGCCAAAATCTGTGGTATGAATTATCCCGCCATAGCTGATTTTAAGCTACCAGCGGGACACCACTGAATATGGAATCAGGAAGAGATGCACACAGTTGGCCCTTGTGAGTCAGGCATGAGCCGCTCCATCACATTGCTGGTCTTCCCATTTCAGGTTAGAGTTCAGGAGTAAGGAGATCATCTACCTCCTAGAATTTTGTGAGAATTAAATGAGATGGTATGTGTAAATTGCTTGAAACAATACCTGCTTTAAAATAAGTACCTGTAATTGTTAACTGCCATTATTATTATTGTTTATCATCATAATTGGTCATTCAGTGTTTTGGACATCTTCTTTTATGAGCAATTAGGAAACCATCGAAGAGTGTTAAGGAGAGTTTGTGCTATTACTAAACATTTCATTAGAAAAAAAAATCCCTCTGTCTGCTAAATGGAGAATGAATGCTTAGAGGGTTGGCAGTAGTGTGTGTGAGGGACCAGTTGGGTGGTTGTATCAATAGCATACAACTATTGCTAGAGTTGGCTGAGAGGTGCCGGTGGCTTAGATAATTATGGTGGTAGTGAACGGAGGAGGGGAGGAATCAGATTTGTGCTCTATTTTAGAGGTGGAATTGAGGGACTTGTTGATGGATTTCCTATATGGGGCACAGGAAAGTGAGGTGACAGAGATGATGACATGAAATGGTTTCATTTCCTGAGATTGGGAAGATGGGGGGAGGGGCAGAGTTGGGGATAGGGCAGGGGGATCAAGTGTTGCTTTTGAACCTGCTAAGTTAGAGATGATCCAGACATCCAAACAGAGATGCTGAATAGGCAGTTAACTGTAAGAGTCTGGAGCCCAGATCCGTGCTCAAGAACCATCAACATGGAGGTGGAATTTAAACCATAGGACTAGGTGAGCTCACCTTGAGGTGAGTGTAGATAAGGAAGAGGGCCCAGGACTAGACCCTAAAGAACCCAGACATAACTGACAGGTAGATCTAATCATTGAGCTCAGTGGCCTGGGAGGTGCAGTAAACCTTTCTTTGCTTTGCCAAACCACAAACCAGGGAGGCAGGTGACTGTGGGAGCAGTCTAGTAGGTGGGAGATGGAAAATAGGTACAACATTTCCACCCTCCTATCAAAGAACACTGCCTTGCCTTTTGAAGAGTTGGCTAAGGAACCTACCTTTGCCTCAGTTTTTCATTCACTCCTTTCTTTTTGAGCACTTATTTGTGGATAGATTGATTGTACTAAGTGTTATGAGTAATATGGAAAAATTTCAGACCTAGTCCCTGCCCTCAAGGATTTATAATTTAACTCAGCAGATAAGAGATATAAATGAATGAACTAAAAAACAATTACAAAACAAATAAGCTATTATGCTTCCAGTTTTACAACTAGAGGCAAAAGGAGGAATGATTAACGGAAGAGCTGGAGCAGAATTGAGGTAGGCAGAGAAAAGCTTCGAGAGCTTGAGTTTTCTGCCTGGGTTTAAACAGAAGACTTGCTTATTTCGGTGAACACTAATGTGAGCAGAGATGCAGCATTTCTGTCTTATCTGGTCATTTACCAACCATTTCAGGGAGACAGTGAAGTAGATGTTTCAGCCTGGAGAGAGAGAGGATGCAGGTAGAATAGAAACAGGACAAAGTGGGCTGCCACTGTTTGTAGGTGCTTAATCAGGGGAAGGAGATGAAGATAGTATTTGAGGAGCATTAATTAAAAAAATTTTTTGACAGTTTAAAAAAAGTCATCTGGTGCCCATAAAAGCTGTAGGTGGTATATCAGGTTAGGCGTGTAGGTTCTAGGATTCATCTTCTGTTTGCCTCACTTGTCACCCTTGTGACTAGACAAACTACATAACTTCCCAGAGCCTCATTTCCTCATCTGTAAAATGAAGATATGAATAGTTCCTGCGTCACAGCACAGTGTCTGTGGCATAATAAGCGCTCTATTACTTTTAGCTATTATCATTCATAGTAGCCTGTTTAAAATCAGGGGACAGTGATTAGATGGTGATGGCTTTTTTGGGAACAGTGTCATAAAATTTACTAGGCACGACTTGCTTTGGGTTCTCTCTGTCATTGTGAATACGTATTTGTACATCTCCGATTCGTCATCCTTCATAGTTAATTTTTTTTTTTTTTTTTTTTTTTTTTGCTGTACGCGGGCCTCTCACTGCTGTGGCCTCTCCCGTTGCGGAGCACAGGCTCCGGACACACAGGTTCCGCGGCCATGGCTCGCGGGCCCAGCCGCTCCGCGGCATGTGGGATCTTCCGGGATCGGGGCACGAACCCGTGTCCCCTGCATCGGCAGGCGGACTCTCAACCACTGCGCCACCAGGGAAGCCCCTTCATAGTTAATTTGACACAAAGCTTTACATAGTAGAGTGTCTTATCAAAAGTTTTCCCTTTCCTGTTGTTTTGGTAAATGCTAGACAGTTTTTAAAAGAAGGCGTTTTAGGACTTCCCTGGTGGCGCAGTGGTTAAGAATCTGCCTGCCAATATAGGGGACACGGGTTCGAGCCCTGGTCCGGGAATATCCCACATGCCACGGAGCACCGAAGACTGTGCGTCACAACTACTGAGCCTGCGCTCTAGAGCCCGCGAGCCACTACTGCTGAGCCCGCGCACCTAGAGCCTGTGCTCCACAACAAGAGAGGCCACCGCAATGAGAAGCCCACGCACCACAACAAAGAGCAGCCCCCACTCTCCGCAACTAGAGAAAAGCCCATGTGCAGCAACAAAGACCCAATACAGTCCAAAATAAATAAATAAATAAATAAAAATTTTTTTAAAAGGCGGCATTTTATTTTAAATATTTACTGATTTGGAAGCAGTCTCTCCTGCTTTTCTTTGCTTACTGAGTTACTACAGTGTAGCTAGAAGTCAGCAATTGTAGCTGGTATTTGTGAAGCATTTGGAAGACAGGGTCAGTTGTAAAATGTCCTACTAAACTAAAGAAACTGAAGGGTCTGCTATTTGCAAAGGGTTGGAGGACTATAAAGAGGAGCACACATGGTCCTTGCTCTTCTTGAGGAACACCCAAGCCCGAGGTGGACAGTGACATGAAACCGCTGTGAGAACCCAGTTCTAAGACATCTCCTAAGGATTTGGTGTTTTCCTTAGACAATACTTCAAAATTTAGATTGCGGCAGCTTAGTTCTTGCTCATAAAATGAAGTAAAATTCTGTTTTTTCAGGGGTTTTGTGTGTGTGTGTGTGTGTGTACACACACACACACACATATATATATATTATTTTTTTTTCTATTTTTTGGCTGTGCTGCATGGCACGTGGCATCTTATAGTTCCCCGACCAGGGATCGAACCCGTGCCCCCTGCAGTGGAAGCATGGTGTCTTAACCAGTGGACTGCCAGGGAAGTCCCTTGAGGTGTATATTTTTGCCTGACTTCATAGTGTTTTTTTTAAATACTTTATTAGAAAGTCATAGTACATCTACAAGTGGAACAACAAGCCATCTAATTGGAACCAGAGCACGCCCATGCTTTATTCACGTTGAACTTGAAATTGAGCAGGCCCTTACCACAGTTCCATATTATCAATGCCCATTTTCACCATTGATCTGAGGAACAGCGTTTTCAAGCCTTCATGTGTGCTACCTGCAGCAGCTTATTCTTGGGGTGTAACTTGGTAAGGAAGGCCTCAGCAGTCTCTCAGAAATGAGAGGCCATAGTTGGCATCCTCACTGGGGTCTCAGTGAGGTACAAACACTTTTTGTTGTTACCAGCTACATCACGAAAGCGTGCCAGCTGTGGTTGAACTTTATCATATACGATTTTGTCTGAGGTGTATGGGATGAGCATTAAATAAGGCCCTGTGGTCCAGTAGAAGAAGGTCAAGATTGAAAAATAGAAGGTGTGGGTTCTTATGCAGGTACTGGTGGTCCTAGGACAAGGTACTTAACTTTTGTGTACCTCAGTTTTTCCTGTTTGTAAAACAAGGTTAATACTGTTTTGCCAGGGACGTTATGGAGATCAAATTAGATGACAGTTGATTCAAGTGTTTTGGAAGTAAAAAGACGTCATCCTTAGATGAGAGAAGATACTTGGGGTTTAAGATATTTAATTATTTTCCTTTTCCCTGTTCTGATTCTTTTAGTGTGCTTTACTCTGTAGAAAGTCTGGAGTAAGTGACTACTACGCTTTGGATGATAATCATGCCCTTCACTTAGCTAGGAAGATTGTAAGGAATCTAAATTATCAGAAGAAAATGGATGTGAGTTGGATCTGTTCTTATATTTTTTATTTTCCCAAAGCATTTTGGCTTATGTCACCTTGAAATAATGTCTTTAAATAGGCTAATGTGATTGTTCTATATTTCTGCAGGTTACCATTGAACCTTCTGAAGATCCTTTATTTCCTGCTGATGAATTGTATGGAATAGTTGGTGCCAACCTTAAGAGGAACTTTGATGTCCGAGAGGTGTGTAAAGTGGAACTGTGAGCCGTAAGCTATGCCATCATAGTTTATGACATGTGTTTAAACTTTGTTTGAACTATAAGCTGTGTGTATCCATTTTCAGAGCTGAAGTCTGTTTTAGATATGTTCATCCCTAAACTAAGGGACTGTTGTGGGTCTCAGTAAGGAGTGACATATAAGGGAAAGATATCTTTACTAAAAGAGAGAGGGGGGAAAACCCCTTAATTATTGGAAAGTTTTCATTGCACAATGACTAAGCTTTGTCCATATTTAGTACTCCATATTCCTGTGGACGTTAGGAATGATGTAGCACAACTTTATAATTGCCAGCTGTTTCTTTTTTGGGTTCTTATTTTGGGAAATGGATGAAATGTCAGTAAGTTGTTGAAAGGAAAAAACATACCTCATTAGATCAATATGACATGAGCAAAGATTAGACATTTGATTGCAGTTGAAGATGTTGCTATGGTTACAGATTGTCTTCTGTAGTTTAGATTGACAATTTTTAGTGCTTGCATATAGCATGTAGTCTTTTATTTTGTTCAGTATCCATATCTGGTAGGATACTTTCTAAATTAGGAAATTGTCCTAATATCAGATTCTGTGCCTTAATATTTTGTTATGTTTCCCCTTGACTATAAAACTATTATGTACTAACTGTGAAAAATATAGAAAATACAGAAAAACATAAATTTGCTTGTAATTCCACCATGCAGAGAAAGCAGCCAGTATTTTGGTGTTTTGGCTTAGTGTGTATGTATACATTTTTATGTAGTTCAGATAGTATATACATACATACGTATATTGATATATATATATTTAATTCTACTTTTTCCAGTTTAAATTATAAACATCTCCCCATTATTTAAAACTTCTTCATGAAATGTTTTTTGTGGTTAGGTCCTGATTCTTATACTAGTACCTGGTGACATGGTAGACACTCAGTAAATATTTTTTTGGATGAATTGATGAATGTAATATCCCACTTATGGATATGTACAAATATTTATTTAGGCAATACTCTATTATTGTTAGAGGGTCTTAAGTGCTGGATTTTAATGGAGCTTCAACTGGTACTTCACTTTAGCAAGGTAATTTAGCTAACTATAAGGTTTTTTTTTTTTTTTTTTTTTTTTTGCGGTATACGGACCTCTCACTGTTGTGGCCTCTCCCGTTGCGGAGCACAGGCTCCGGACGCGCAGGCTCAGCGGCCATGGCTCACGGGCCCAGCCGCTCTGTGGCGTGTGGGATCCTCCCGGACCGGGGCACAAACCCGTGTCCCCTGCATCGGCAGGCGGACTCCCAACCGCTGCGCCACCAGGGAAGCCCCTAGGATTAGGTTTTTAGTTTGACTTTTTAATTAATTACAGGCATAGAAAAAAATGGCACTTACAATCTGATGTGCCTGAAAAATGAGTTGTTCTAATAGTCAAGTTTTCTAGGTGGCTAAGGATTCATTCTTTCAAGCATAATCACTTTTTTCATTTATTCCACAGTATTTATTGAGTGCTTTTTCCATGAAGGTATTGTTTCAGGCACTAGGGGTATAGGAATGAGCAAAACAGATGTGAATCCTTGCCTTCATGGTAGTTCAATTTCATTTTAATGGATATCTTTTTATAAAGATAGACTTCTGCCTTCTTAAATTGTATCCTGGACTTCTACCTTTTGCTGATTCATGTTCAACATTGTGATGTTAATTTATTATATTTTTCTGTAATTGCAAATAAGCCTTGTATGGAGGTCTTACTAGTATATGGAGCTGTGGGACAACACTGAGATATTAATTGAAAAGCCCAGGTTCTAGTTCTTGTTTCCCTAGTCAGTGGTACTGGGGTTGAACCTCTCTGAGCATTGATTTCTGCTCCTAGGAATAGGAGTAGTGCCATATGATATGTCTGCTTCCTAAAGTTTGAGTCTGTGAAGATGAGTTAGTATATTTTATGTGGCTGAGTGGACTTTATCATAAAGCAAATAGAAGGGGGTTTCACGTTAAGTGGCCCTAGGTTGCTCTGACCTTTTGAGTGGCTTTATCTTTGTGTGGAAGAATGGTCGTTGCTATGTGTTTGTTTTTCAAAAGGTGTAATTTTGGAGCCACATAGCACTTAGACAACTGTTATATCCCCATTATATTATTTGACCTTTTAGGAAAGTAAAACATAATTCAAAGTAAGCTATTCACTCATTTTTCAGCCTTTGCAGCTTATAAAATAAGGCTTTGATTGATGTGGTAAACAGGAAAAAGGAAGCTCAAACTGGATAGAAAAAATGATGTGTAGCATCTAAAATAGTTTCTGAAAAAATTTGGAATATGCTTCATGTTTAGAACACTTTGAAATAGTCCTGATGTATAATGATGAAGATGGAGGATAAACTAGTAACTTTGACTCTGTGTAGATTAATTATATGTGTGTGTGTGTGTGTGTGTGTATCAGATTCAGAATCAATGAACCTTTGTTGAAGGCTTAATAATAATAGCTACCTTTTGATGAGTACCAGGCAATGTTATTAGCTCTTAAGTATTATTATTATTGTTATTACTTTTTTTTTTTTAAACACATGAGGAAACTGAGGCTTCAGGGATTTTAAGTAACCAGGCTGTGACTCTAGTTTCCCAGTGGTAGAGCTGGGAGAAGCTGGGAGTCAGAGCTGGTTCTTCATCTCAGCATTATTTTCTTAGGTTCCTTTATTACTAGTTCATCACATCTTCACAGCTTTGTTCCATCTTTGCAGAAGTGAGACCCTAGACTCAGAGGGGTTAAATGCCTTACTCCAGGACACATAAATCAATAACTCATATGTTATACCCTAGGTTGGAGCCTAAGTCTTCTGGCTGTAAGGCTGGACCTTGCTTTCTTTCTTCTTTTTTTCTTAATAAAATCTTTTAATTGAAGTATAGTTGATTTACAATGTTGTGTTAACTTCAGGTGTACAGCACAGTGATTCTGTTTTATATATAAATATATATATAATATATATTCTTTTTCAGATTCTTTTCCCTTATAGGTTCTTACAAAATATTGAGTATGATTCCCTGTGACATGTAGTAGGACCTTGTTTTCTGACTGAATCCCTGACTCTCGGCCAATACATTTGACAGCCCCTGAAGCTGTGAGTCTAGCAACCAGCCCATGTAGTCTCTGTGCTTCTCTGGTATACAACATGGAGCTGTTGCTTTTATAGTGAAGTGTAAAATCAGGGCCCAGAATGACTTCAGGGCATTAACCATGCATATCAAGTGAAATTCTATTGAGAAGATTTTCTGAGTAGGGTGAAATTTTGTGAAAGTGGCAAATTCATTACAAATTTGTTTTCCTTACAAATAAGTTGAATGCAAAAATTCTTTTATAATATAATTGCTCAGGGACATTGTTATTTTTCCTCTTAGGTCATTGCTAGAATCGTGGATGGAAGCAGATTCAATGAATTTAAAGCCTTATATGGAGACACATTAGTTACAGGTATAAAGATGAAGAACTGAAAATGTGAACATTTTATGCTGCTTTGAAAATAAGTGATCTCTTGTCTCATGGCCCTGATGCACTTGGCATGAGCTTTGTTATTTAGAGCGGTATAAACGTGTGAGTCAGTACTCAAAAGGAGCTGTTTTGTAAAGATCACTTGTAGCTGAATGCCTTCATGGATCCAGAATTTAAAATGATGAGGGCAAGATGCTCTGGTCCAGACCATTATTCTGTGACTTTGTAGCATTAGCTGTATAAAAAGGTTCTTATAGTAAAATTAACAAAAATATTTGTAGTTTTAAAAATTTCTCTGGATGGCTATAATTATTTTGAAAATTTCAGCACTGTCTTCTTTATTCTTTAGTCTTCAATTCAACTGTGAAGTTTCGTGTGATGTTTTAGTTTCCCAGAAGACTGTAGACTGAGTTAAACCTTCTCACCGCCTCTGTGTAGGTCTTATGGTCCACACAAAGACTAGATTGAGACTACAGGACAGAATACCAAGTCTGAAAAAACAAAATAAGAATGTTTATAAAAGTTAATTCATTCACCTAAACTGTTACATTTGTAGGCCTTTGAAGAAATATTTGAAACATAGACACCAGGTCCATAGTAATCTATTTTGGACAAATGGCAAAACAAATTTGGGCATTTTACTTGGTCTTAAAGAAGCTCCAAAATGTAGTAGTTAATCTGAAGACAGCATATCAGAGTAGAAAAAACAACTAGCTGCAAAAATCCAAATTGCAAATATACATTGAGGCTTAAGGATAAGTCACAGCAGTTTCTCCTGGTCTGATTTATGAGCAAGAGAAGGGTTCACTCTGGACGTGGAATTTATGTGTTTGTATTTAGGTGTTTAAGTGATTAAGAGCTTTTTCTTTGATATATAGACAGGATTTGTCCCCAAATAGTTCAGGATGTAACCCTCATTGTGCAGCAGTTTAAAACAAGTCAGAACTGTTTCTGCTTCTTTCTCAGAGATGGATGGGCTGTCTTTGTCATCTGTTTTTATGTATTTTCCCTGGACTTGCTAAAATACTTGTGGTACCTTTGCCCCCTAAAATACCAGGGGTAGACCTACCAGATGGTAGATCTCTATCTCTTCTTGTCTGTACTGGAATTCAAATAAGGTTTGGGTAGGCAGTGGGGTGGGGAGTGAGGGGGAGAAGAGAGGAATGAGAGGGCGAAGGGGGGATGAGAGGGTGAAGAGGTAGTAAGAGAGGATGAAAGGGGGCATGAGGGGGAGGGGGCATGAAAGGAGGAGGGAGGGATGAATGCGGGGGCCCTGAGTGGGAGTGAGGAGGGGGAAGGACAGAGTTTTGTAAGGATCAGGTGTCTCTGGCAGTTCTTACAGCTTTCCTCCTGCCCCCGCACTTGCCATAGGTAGGCCTAGGAGTTTTGTAGACATTTTGCTTTCTTGTTTGGCCGATAGGAAGTTGGTGAAGGTGCTCCCTCCACGGGTGACCCTAGTGTAGTGGGGCATGCGCCCTACTCAGCAGGACTAAGGGTGGATGGAGAGTTTAAACAGCTCACAGGGCAGAACACCTTCAGGGGTAGCACCGTGCTGCTGAGACACGTGCTGTATTCCCAGCTCTTTCTGTGGGATGGGTCCGGACTCAGAGTGGATTGTTAGAACTTTGGGGAGGTTTGCCCCTCTCTGAATTGCCTCTGTAAGTGGCAGTGCCATTTAGGGTGTGTAGCCTAGGGTTTTGGCTGGGATTTTAGGTCTGAAAGACCAAGAGAAATCAAGGTGACCGGCAAATCAGTGTTTCATTTTAACATATTAAATAAACATACGGATTTAAAGAAATAAATCAAGACAAAGCCAGAGTAAAGAACAAAAATAAGTTAAAAAATTCAGTGTTCTGGCTTGTCAGTAGGTTGACATTCTCTCTTATCCATTCATTCTTCGAGTACCTGCTTTGTGTGGGGCGGCCCACGCCAGGGGTCTTAGTGGCAGCCTGTCCAAGCTTGAGCTTGGACACAGAGCCGGGTCCAGGAACTTTGACATTGAGCTTCCTGTGACCCCTCTCACAAGCACAGTTTGTTGACACTTGGCTTCCAAGTATTTGACACCTATTTATAGTCAAGTAGGTTTGTTGAAAATCACTCTTGGGAAAGTCTCTAGTCACGTTCTTCATATTTGCAAAATAGCCTCCTGGAATCACCTAAAGTGTCTACTTCACAAAATAACAGGGTTTTCTTCCCCCTTTTTCTTCTCTCTTATTTCTCGTGTGTGTGTGTGTGTGTGTGTGTGTGTGTGTGTGTGTGTGTGTTTGTGGAGTGGTAGTGGAAGTGATAGTGAGACAAAAACAAAACTTGTGGAAAGGAGAAAGAAAAAGATGCAAACACAGAGAAAATGAAAGTGTAGTGATTTATTCTTCTTCTAAGCTTAACTGGATTTCTTACCTCGAACTCGGTTACCACCAGGCTTGACTGCATTCCTGCTTTTTAAAAAAGTTTGTCTTTGCTGAGTTTATCCCTTTTATTTCAAGGGCCTGTCATTACTTCAGGCGTTTTAAGGCAAGTAGTCACCTGAAACTGGCCGATGGCTCTGAACATTGACCTTTAAAGGGATCTGTGTCTCTGATTTGTTCTATATCAGAATACCCTTTGTGTCTGGTACATAGTAGGCACTCATATATGTTACATGAATGAATGGATGACACTAATCCAATCATCTAACCAAACTGGTTGGTCAGACAAGTGGATAACTTTATATGTAACACACCCCTTTCAAGAAAGCAAAAAACCCAGACTCCAGTACCTTAGAAATAAATTATGCCATGAGCTATTTTGTACCATAGACGAACTCTCTCTACATTTTAAACATTGGTTTGAAATTAAACAATGTATAAATATGTCTGTTCGTTGTGAATTAAAAGCCCTCTGAAATACATACATCTTTTTTTCAATTTTCTTTTGAGGATTTGCTAGAATATATGGATACCCAATAGGTATCGTTGGAAACAATGGAGTTCTCTTTTCTGAATCTGCAAAAAAGGCAAGTACTGTTAAAAATGTTTCAAGGTTTTTCTGTTTTAATTTAAACATTATCAAGTAATGAATGAAAATTATTGCATAAAATCTTTAAAATATTTAGCCAGATGCCTTAGCAAACAGAACATTGTGTGCCTATACGTGTGAACATGTATGTGTGTGCGTGTTAAATGTTTGAAACAGCTTTAGGGAGGTTTACGTGAATATGATGAACTGTCTTGAGCACTGTTAAAAATACAAATGTTTGTTTTAGGAAAGTTCTTTTAATACTTGAATCATAACTGCTGTGGATGATGTATACATTTTCTAAGAATATAGGAATACTTGTCTTGAAAGTACTTCATGCATTCGAGGGGTTCAAACATACTATTCATATGGTTCTGAGACATGACCTGCTCTATTCTATCCCGTAATCAGTTTAACTTGATTATATTTTCACTTTTTGGAAACGGAAAGATAGTCGGTCTTGTTACTGAAGCTCTGGTTTTAAAAGAGGGAATTCATGAATATATTTTGGCTTAGTATTCAATTTCATACATCATTATCTCAGATTTACCTAAACTTGGATAAATGTAATTCATGTATTTATTTGATAAAATATTTTCTTAAGAAAATAAAAAAGTTTAGCCCTGTTTTTCCTCTTCAAATGATAGAGTGAATAACAAGGTAAAAGTTCTCTTACTGAGGCAGGTAACAGGCAATTAAGCACTTTCCTACCCTAATTAGGAAGAACTTGTCTTTGGCAGAATGTTTTATTAGTAAAGTTAGTTTCTGGATTTTGCTATTCATTATTGTTCCCCCACTGAGATTATAAGATGAAAATAAGAGAGTAAAAATAAAGAAAATAGAAGTCACCTACATTCATGCCAGAAATAACCTTGAGTAACATGTTATTATGGTTCCTTAGTTTTTTCTATTCCCCCTCTTTTTTTAAACAAAATTGGTTTTGCCATATATAGAGAAGTTTTGCTGGTTTTCACTTAATAGTATGTATAGTGAGCGTTTCCAAAATATTAAATATTTCTAATACACTGACTTTTAAAAAAAATTAATTTCTTTATTTTTGGCTGCATTGGATCTTTGTTGCTGCGTGCAGGCTTTCTCTAGTTGCAGTGAGTGGGGGCTACTCTCCGTTGTGGTGTGCGGGCTTCTCACTGCGGTGGCTTCTCTTGTTGCGGAGCACGGGCTCTAGGCATGCGGACTTCAGTAGTTGTGGCTTGTGGGCCCTAGAGCGCAGACTCAGTTGTGGCGCACAGGCTTATTTGCTCCGTGGCGCACAGGCTTATTTACTCCGTGGCATGTGGGATCTTCCCAGACCAGGGCTCGAACCCATGTCCCCTGCATTGGCAGGCGGATTCTTAACCACTGAGCCACCAGGGAAGCCCCTAATACACTGACTTTTAATGACTATATAATATACTTATTTCAATAGAGGGTATGTCAGACTGAGGCCAACAAACGCCGCCTTGTTTTATTTGTTGGCTTGTCACAGATAAATCCGGGAGGAGAGCTATGTTTGGCCTCTGTCTGACATTTCATTTGTTGAAGTAAGCCCCACAAGTCTGTGTGATTTCCTCATTCTCGTATTTGAGGTTGAGCAGTTGCTTTGCAATCTTGTACTTGCCAAGGCATTTCCGGCTAAGTTAAAGGCATCTGCAAATAGAGAGTAAAATATAAAGGAAACAGCTTTTTTTTTTTTTTTTTTTTTGCTGTACGCGGGCCTCTCACTGTTGTGGCCTCTCGCGTTGCGGAGCACAGGCTCCGGACGCGCAGACTCAGCGGCCATGGCTCACGGGCCCAGCCGCTCCGTGGCATGTGGGATCTTCCCGAACCGGGGCATGAACCCGTGTCCCCTGCATCGGCAGGCGGACTCTGAATCACTGCGCCACCAGGGAAGCCCAAGGAAACAGCTTTAAGTGTTTTCTTACTCACATAATCTTTAGAAGATAGGGAAAGGAATAGTTATATTTTTGTGTCATTAAATAACTAATTTCCTAAACTCAAGGTTAAAAGGTGTCTAGCACTCATCTAAAATCCCATTTGGGCTTCCCTGGTGGCACAGTAGTTAAGAATCTGCCTTCCAATGCAGGGGACATGGGTTCGAGTCCTGGTCTGGGAAAATCCCACATGCCATGGAACAACTAAGCCCGTGTGCCACAACTACTGAGCCTGCGCTCTAGAGCCCACGAGCCACAACTACTGAAGCCCACACACCTAGAGCCTGTGCTCTGCAACAAGAGCAGCCACTGCAATGAGAAGCTTGTGCACCACAACGAAGAGTAACCCTCGCTCGCCGTAACTAGAGAAAGCCCACACACAGCAATGAAGACCCAACGCAGCCACAAAAAAAAAAAAAATCCCCTTTATTTCAAGTATGTTGGTAAGAAATATATTTTACTATAATCTTGGTGCATGAAAGAATTTCAAGTGATCATCAAAACGTAGGTATCCCAGAAGGGTTTACATTCTAACTTTTTTAAAGTGGAGAACCAGAGAATTGCCTTATGGTGAGGCTCAGAAATTCTCATTGACAAGCAATTCCTTCTTCTCTGTTCCTGAAGTTTCACTTGCTGTTTGGAATATTAGTGGTTGACTTCATCTCTGACACAGGAGTTGGCCTACAGTTATGTGCCAGTGATCACACAGGTGCCTGTGCAAAACAAGTACAGTGCAAATTGTAATCACATGTTCCATTGACAGTGGGTCCCCATGGTAGTATTATTATTACTGTTACTATAAGGTCAGACTAGCCAAGCAAGGGGTACTCTTTCTTTGACCCAAATATGTTGTTTGCAAGGTAAATGATGATTAAATTTGTTAACCTCCCACTAAAAAGATTTTTATTTTATTTGCTTATAGGGAGCTCATTTTGTCCAGTTATGCTGCCAAAGGAATATCCCTCTGCTGTTTCTTCAGAACATTACTGGTAAGAAAATAGCTTGGACTTCCCTGGTGGCCACGCAGTGGTTAAGAATCCGCCTGCCAATGCAGGGGACACGGGTTCGAGCCCTGGTCCGGGAAGATCCCACATGCCACAGAGCAACTAAGCCTGTGCACCACAACTACTGAGCCTGTGCTCTAGAGCCTGCAAGCCACAACTACTGAGTCCATGCCGCAACTACTGAAGCCTGCGCGCCTAGAGCCCGTGCTCCGCAACAAGAGAAGCCACCGTGATGAGAAGCCCACGCACTGCAACGAAGAGTAGACCCTGCTCTCAGCAATTAGAGAAACCCTGCACGCAGCAACAAAGACCCAGTGCAGCCAAAAAAAAAAAGAAAAAGAAAATAGCTTAACCAGTTTGGGTGCATTTATTCGAGAGCTGCAGTGTCCAGTATGTCCAATATGGCTCATGTATTGGACAGTGCAGACATAGAATGCTTCCATCATAACAGAAAGCTTTATTGGACATGCTCTCTGTAGATTAAAGGTTAACGCTTCAAGAATCTTGAATATTTGGGGGAATTTATCCATGTTTTTGAGTGAAGCAATTTCTGAGTTTCAAGTGTATCAAACATTTGAGTGGCCTTCCTTTACTCCTGCACATGTGCACCCACCCACCCAGAAAACAGCAGAGTGTTCTCGGCCAGTAACACTCTCATTAGTGCTGGAGGGTGTTATCTGACCCATGGTCTCTTTCCCAGTACTTTGTTCCCCATAAAGGATTTTAAGTACGTGCTGTGGTCCTCCCTTTTCCTTATCTTTCATCGTGCAGTTAATTCTACCTGAAGCAACATCTTAAATGGACATGCATATCCTGAACCAAAGTCTGGGATTCGAGGTTTTTTTTTTTTTGATTATTTATTTATTTGTTTGTTTGTTTATTTATTTATTTAATTTTTGGCTACGTCGGGTCTTAGTTGTGGCATGCAGGCTCTTTCGTTGCGGTGCGTGGACTTCTCTCTAGTTGTGGCGGGGGGTTTTCTCTCTCTAGTTGTGGCGTGCAGGCTCTGTGGCACATGGGCTCCAGAGTGCATGGGCTCTGTAGTTTGCAGCATGCGGGCTCTCTAGTTGAGGCACACGAGTTCAGTAGTTGTGGTGCACGGGCTTAGTTGCCCTGGCATGTAGTATCTTAGTTCCGTGACCAGGGATCAAACCCGTGTCCCCTGCATTGTAAGGCAGATTCTGTATCACTGGACCACCAGGGAAGTTCCGCGATTTGTGTTTTGACTCCAAAGAATGATAAGACCAATGTCAACTGTCTGATTTCATGTTCCATGGGTGATCCTAACATGGCAGGTGAAATGATTTTTAAGGGCTCTTAGGGTTCTAGAGTTCTTCTTCCTGGCATTCTATGATTCTCCAATTTATACTTTTTGTGTGTTGCATGGTGCCTGACAGATAGGAGGCACTCCGATATGTTGATTAACTAAAATAAATGTTTCCCCCAGTCTTCTAAGTCAGGGGTTCTCACCCCCGGGCCGCGGACTGGTACTGATCCACGGCCTGTTAGGAACCAGGCCGCACAGCAGGAGGTGAGTGGTGGGCCAGGGAGTGAAGCTTCCTCTGCTGCTCCCCATGGCTCACATTACTGCCTGAGCCTTCCCTCTGCCCGCCGCCACCCTGCTCGTGGAAAAATGGTCTTCCATGAAACTGGTCCCTGGTGCCAAAAAATGTTGGGGACCACTGTTCTAAGTCATGTGTGGTTATCTCAGGTTCAAAGGAAGAAGTCCTTAATTAGTTGTTTGGATCAGGCATGCCTTTTTGAGAAGGAGTTTGGCCTTGACAGTCAGCAGGGCTTTACATAGTACTGGTGCTAAAACATCTTCATCTGGTGCTGTTCTTAAGTTTAAGATATCTGGTTAGATGACTCTTGAGAGGAGTTCTATCCAGGTGGCAGCCAGAGAGGGCCCTATGTGGCAAACTCTCTAAGAGGGCAGGTAAAAGTACTCTGAAGCTTCACTAGGCCAGAGACCTTGTTTCTAATACTGACTCATGATTTATTAACCACCAGTAAGTTAAACCGCGTGCTTGGAAGATTCCTACATTTTTGCTGTGCTTTATTTTTTGCTGGGTTGGGGTCAGAGAGCAGAGTTTGAGTTTGGTTTTGCAACATTGCATTTGAGGGACCTCAAATGTATCCATTTGGAAATATATGGTGGGCAGTTGAGAAGTGTTGAGCACCAAAGGGGTGTGTTAGCTGGAGGCGAACGTGGAGACATCCTTAGGACATGGAGATGGTGTTTAAAGCTGTGGGAATAGATAACACCCAGAGAGAAGAGAAAGGGCTCAGGGATAATCTTTGAGTAACTCTAATTTCTTCCACAGAGATGAGAATAAAGGAAGAAAGGCAGCGTGATTATGTTGTTCTTTATGGTGAGAAAAAGAAGGGTTAGAGAAAGCCAAGTGAGATGGCCTCGGTCTTCTTTTTCAAGGCAAAATCACTCACGGGACTAGAGGCACTGTGGGGTGATAGGGTGGTGGGTGGTGGGTGAGGGCTTTTAAAGAGAGTCGATATTTGAGATAGCTATTGTGGGAATGTTACAGGGAGTCGAGATAAAATAGATAAAGGAGTCTCTGAGCTATTCTGAGGGCCCAGTTCAGAGGGCAGGGAGGTGACCAGAGGAAATGGTGCCTGGTGGGGGCAGGGCTTGTTACATCAGTACTGTTGTATCCACAGCAAGTACAGGTGATCCATAAAAAATGGTTTAATTGAATTGGATTGCCCACTGCTGGAGATTTGCAAAGCAAGA
The DNA here is from genome assembly GCF_025265405.1 of Mesoplodon densirostris. Lineage (NCBI taxonomy): Eukaryota > Metazoa > Chordata > Mammalia > Artiodactyla > Ziphiidae > Mesoplodon > Mesoplodon densirostris. Next base: position 57,486,798 of record NC_082663.1, read on the forward strand.
ACAGCGGCCACCACGTAGGCATGTGAGTCTGTGGGTGCGGAGGGAGACAAATGAAGCCTGATGCAACGTTTATAAGGTGAAGAGGAAGAACCCCAAGGCCTGGAAAGCGCAGTGACGCTGCAGACCAGTTTCAGCAGAGCTGAGAGTGGGAGCTTGGAGAAGTAGAAGGATCCTATAATTATAATGAGAATTCTTTTATCTTGCTATTGAGTCGCTGACAGGGACTCAGCATCTCTATGAAACATTAATTTTATTTCATCAAAGTTTTAAAGCAGTGCTTCAGAAGGAATAATCTGTATTTTAAACCAGGTCAGTGAATCCTAAAGCCCTCACAGTTGGGCTTGCCCTAGTACTTTTTCCTTAGCTTGCCATATCCTGTTCTTTCATCACCAAGCTATTGTTCTGAGATAATTTCTGGAAGATATGTTGCATTCTTATCTTGTTTGAGGATCTCTGTGTGCATCCAGATGAACCATTTAAACAATTTTTTAAATGATTAGAGAAAATTTTATTTTACCTTTTAATGCAAATTTGTGGGGGTCATATTTTACATATAAATATTTTATTAGGGTGAGAGGCCTGTGGTAAAATATAAGGTTGACAAGATGTCCTTCTAGTACCTTGGTGAAAATGACTTCTGCACACTAATCTCATCACCCTGAGGCTCTCTTTCTGTTCCTTTTTCACAGGATTTATGGTTGGTAGAGACTACGAAGCTGAAGGAATTGCCAAGGATGGCGCCAAGATGGTGACTGCCGTAGCCTGTGCCAATGTGCCGAAGATAACTGTCATCATCGGGGGCTCTTATGGGGCTGGAAACTATGGGATGTGTGGCAGAGCATTTAGGTAGGTGGTTGTCATGGTTTTCTCTGAAAGAATGTATCATACTTCAAGTATCATTATGAATGGTCAGTTTACCAGTTTATTTCAAGGCTATTTGAAATATAGAATGACATTCACAAATCTTAATCAGTTATACCATAATTTGTATCATCTGGAGGGGTGAAATGAAATTTAATGCTAAAAGTACCACTTGGAAGAAATCCACAGTGGGAATCAGGACATATTTTGAAATGGCTGATAATGAAAATACTACGTCGTAACTTGTGTGATGTGTCTAAAGTCTTGCTTTGAGACAGGTGTGGACTTAGTTATATATTATATACTGGAAGAGAAGTAAGGCTGGAAATCAGTGAGCCAAGCAGCCAGCTGAAGAGGTTCAAAGAAGAGCAGCATATTAAAACAAGAAAAATAAAAATAGGACATAATAAAGTACAAACATTATAACGATAGAAGAATCAGGAAAGCCCAAAGTTGCTTTGTTTAAAAGGGTTAACAAACTTGAGAATCCCCTGTTAAAACTAAAAAATAAAGGAAGAAGGCACATATCACTAATTTTAGGAATGGAAAACAGCACATAACTGCACATAATAGGAAATTTTGAATACTTCTTTGCCCAGTAAATTTGGATGAAATGGAAAAATACTGTATATCAAAACAGACATCAGAATCACCTGGAGAACTTAAAAATTCTACCATGCTGAAGCCCCACTGCTGGAGATTACTCTGGGGTGGGTTCTAGGCATTGGTTTTTTTTTTTAATCCCCAGATAATTGTAATGCGCAGCCAGAATGAACCACCACTGATTTAAAAGGTAAACATGGGCCTCTGAAAATCTCTGTGTAGTACAGTGAATTCATTTGATCATTCTTTCCTTTTTCCCCCCATAGCCCAAGATTTCTCTACCTGTGGCCAAATGCTCGCATCTCAGTGATGGGAGGAGAGCAGGCAGCTAATGTGCTAGCGACAGTAGCAAAGGACCAAAGAGCACGGGAAGGGAAACAGGTAAATGCTGTTTCTTTGTCTCCAGGTTTGACTTTCACCAGAACACTGTGGAGCCAGGGAGCAGCATACCCAAAACCCCTCCAAGTTTGTGGCTAGGATTCCAACATTCAGGGCCTGGCTTTATCTAGAAGTAGCTGACCTGGAAATTGTTTTAGACTTACACATTCTCCATCTCTCTTTTTAGAACCATTTCACTTTGACGTACCTTCTTGTGGTAATTTACAAACTTTTCAGAATCTCCAAGAAAACACTTAACAAACTCTTTTGTCTCTGGGTGCCTGAGGCATAAAGATGTTTGATTCTTAGTCATTTGCGGTTAGTGAGATTTAAATAAATCTGACTTATGTCTTTGATTTTATGACCTAAAGCAGCAGAATTTTGTGTTTCCTATTTTACTTTTAGATTGTTGTTAAGGATACGTCTAGTGGGAGGGCCCCATTGTGTAATGAGAATTGAATACCATTATTATACTGTGAAAGTATCAATGAAGAAGGAGGGAAAGGGCACTGGAAGCTTAATGAAAAGCAAATCAGCAAATAGCTGCTTTTGAGATGGATTCTTTTGTTTGCGTCTCTGTTAGAGATTCATCTGAAATTTTGCATTACATTTTATTATAACTTACAACTATTTTATGTAAACAGCAGGCCTATGAAATGATCGGTGCACGTTCCTAAAGTTGCTTCGGTGCACTCTTTCATCGTAACAAGGCATAATGTGGAGGAGGCCCTGCATTCTCAGGCTCTCACTTCTGCCATTTAGAGATTGATCATCTGGTCAACCGCCTAGTTTGTGGAGTGGGGATAATATAAAGCCAGGGGGTGGTTCCTGCCTCCCTGAATGCATCTCATCCATGCCTCACATCCCCAGCTATCTTTTCTAAGCAACAGTAACTCTGCAGACTTAAGTTGAAGTTTCAGATGCACTTTAGTACTAACTAGTATCCAAGCAAAAGGAAAGTTTTACTTTTGTGTGTATGTAGTGGGGAGTGGGGGTATGAAATTCTGCCTGATATTTTGAAAGCTTGTCTTAAATTCTAGCCCAGCATGGCGATATCTTATTAAATAGTTGTGCTTTGATTAATTTGATATACAGATATATGAATTCATCTATTTTTATATGTGAAAGGAAAGTATAGGATTTTAGTGGTTCTCCCTCCAAATTCTGGACCTATAAATGATATTAAACGATGAAAGTACATAAAAGGTTGGATTAATTTGAAAAAAAATCACTTGGTTTTTGGTGTGGAATATTTTTTAAGTTGAAAATACTTTTCAGGATTTCAAAATTAGTTTGCATAAAGATTTTGACATCTGAATTATCACTTGTTTCTGGCAATACGGATGGGCAAGCCATTAAATTTTTAATTAGGGAAAAATCTCTCTCAGCCATCTGGGAAATTGAAGAGGTTATTTAAAATGGGCCTTATTGTTTTATCCCTTTAAGCTTTAAAATGTTTAAAATTTTAAGTATTTTGAATGAAAATATCCTACTTTTCCACCTCCTTATACAGAAACTGCAAGATGTAATATAGCCCTTTGTTATATTGTATAATTCACATCCATTGCTATACCCTGCTGGAGTATGTGATACCTTTGGTTTTGACCTGACATTAAACAGCCTCAGGACATTGGCTCTGATAAGGGAGATATAACAGTGCACTAATTTGATACTCATGTCTCAGGTGAGATCATGTATGTTAAAGCATCACATGTAATCTATACATCAATGTGCAGATGTTGGTTGTAACATTATCGTTCATGAAATCTGTTGCCCCTTTTTTCTTGAGGTTCTCTTGAGTGGATCTGTTGTTCCCCTGCAGCGGACTTACTCATTGTCCCTTTTCTTTCAGTTCTCCAGTGCTGATGAAGCAACTTTAAAAGAGCCCATCATTAAGAGGTTTGAAGAGGAAGGAAACCCTTACTATTCCAGTGCAAGGTGAGAGCCAGAGAATAACTGACTCCTTGATGGGCACATCTTGGCAGTCAGGGCAGCAGTTTTACAGAGATCTGAGCAGTTGGCATGATCCAACCCTCACGGGAACCAAAAAATAACATTTGGACACAATTTTTTACTGTTGTTTCTATAATGGGAATGCTTACTGCTGAAATGCCGCTCCTTCTCCCAGGCTGGGCTTTGGATCCATCACTATTGGTCTGATTCTGCCACTCTCCATCCCTCTTCCCTTATCCCGCTCCTAGTTGAAGTGGTCCAAGGCCTGCAGGAGCACTGTGGCCAGAGGTGGACCGCACTGGGGCTGGGAAGTTGAGAATTATAGTCCTGGCTGTGTCACTTTCAGGAATTAGTTCTGCAGTAATGGGTTCCTGTCATCCCCCTCTCTGATTATTTTGTTTTTACCCCATTTAAAGATGAAAATGGTTGAACACTTACTGACACTTGTTAACAAGTGAGCTTGTGCATTCAGAAGGTGATTATTCATAGCCAGGGTCCACATGTCAACACTAAGCAACTACCTCACACACCATGGCGGCTCTTATTCTGTTTGTTTCTTACACCACTTAAACGAGGTAATAATAAATTATCACAGCTGTCCCCGTTGGAGACATGCGTGTGCTTTCATACCTCTTTTTTCAACAACTTCAGTGTTCTACATTCTGAAGAATAATTGAAGCTTCTTGTTTTTCTTTTATCCCTTGGGCAGATGGAAAAAAGAAAATAACTATTTGTGTCCTTTAAAAATTGGGTTATGCTGTGATTTATGCCATTTATTGTGAAGGCAGACTGGAGAGGAGGGGGAAAAGGAACTCAAAAGTTAAAATCCATGTCAGTTCCTCAAATGCATCTTTTGTGGCAGGCACTGCTCCTGGTGTTGAGGGGCAGGAAAGATTGAACACGTTTATTTCTCAGAGCATAATTAGTTTCAAAATTCAATTAATACCATTTGGGATTTTTGAAAAGCATGTTTCTCTTCTTGTTAACGTGTTTCTGCAAGCAAATGTACAGGTATATTTTGCTGTGGCGGGTCATTGATTCTCTTAATTAGGAACAAAATATTTTGTAGTCTTTGATTTAAGAAATAAACATTCTTTTTACCATCACTTAAATAGGCTTACATAGTAGCCAGTAGAAGCAAAGAGGAAATAGAAAATCATATAAAAGGTTAAAGAGAAAATATACATTGTAAGCTCACCTATAGTTTTTTGATAAGACTTTGAAATTCACAAGGACAGTTAGAGTATTAAACTTTGAAAAATAGCATATTTTGTGTGAACCATTAATTTGTTTTTCAGCCCTGGCTAAGTCACCTCTTAAGAAAGACTGAATCCTTTATTATTTTCATACTTAGATTATTATTGTTTTTAGTGGATTATATTCAAGACAGGAGAGCATATGGCCCAGATAGACTTATCTTTGGAAATTAATATTGAAAAACAACAAGGTTTTTCTTTTAATTTATAGATGTTTAACCCTTCTGTTGAAACAGTTGGTGGCATGGAGACACCAACTTTGTTTCAAAGATGAAAGGATTTTCAAGCCAGTTCATGGCATCTTCCTTTGGTTTCATAAATCTCAGCTTAACAATAAAATTCTGTGGTCTGTTTAGGCTTTAACATGGCTAGACCTGTCTTTTCGGAGAGCTCTGTCATCATCTGTACAGTACTGTAACCTCCTGTGTTTTTCTTAATCCTTACATGTTACATGTGCAGCATGCCAATTTTCTTCTGCTCAGTTGTTTTTATAATCAAACTTTTCCAGACATTTGATTAGGGCCTCTTACCTGGAACAGCCCCGGCACCATCGTGCTTGCTATATTACTCTGCTGTAGGCTTCAGAAGGGAGTGTAATCAATTGACGGGGTTACAAACTACAAGAGTAATAATTTTTTTTTTGGCTGTTGATACTTTAAGAGCCCTATTATGAATATTTTATGAGCAATGATTTCATTCATGGTCTGTTGATGTAAGTATGGTTTAATAATTGATGCTATGTCCAGATACTGAAGGCAGTTTGTTTAAAGAAAGCAAAACTGCCACCCACTAATGACCTTTAAAAAACAATATTTCTTACTCATTTTTTTTATAAATGTGAGGTTGTCCATGAAAAGCAAACTAAGATTTCTACTTGAGTTTCTTCTGAAAGCAGTTTAAAGCCATTACTTGTTTTTCCTATTGTAGCAAAAAATAAAGAACTACATATGAAGGTATTTATTTTATTAATAAAATGCACTGAAGTCTATTCAGTAATTTTCATAGTTTCTTAAGAGTTTGAGAGTTTGGGGGAATATACCTTTTCTAGTAGGGACTTTGGTTGGAGACTGTTACCTTGGTTTATGTGGCTCTTCATAATAAAAACAGTAATATATCAACTTGACTTGTATGTTTGTGTGGGTGGAGGAGGGACAGGAAGGTTTTTCCTGAAATAAATAAAACCAGGGTTTATTTTGAAGTTCCTAGTAGTAAGCTGTTCCTAAAGCTGTGTAAGAGTCATGTTATTTTTCTTTCTCTGTTTATTCCCCTCTTGAACATTGTTTCCATTGCGAGATTATAGTAGCTAATCAGTAGTTCCACATATTACCTGAAGGAAAACCTCCTGGGCATTTTTGGGCATAGGGTGTATAACTGGTGGTTTGGTGGTGGACTCCTAATCACTGTGTTTTTGTTCTTTTATCAGGCTGTGGGATGATGGGATTATCGATCCAGTGGACACCAGGCTGGTCCTGGGTCTCAGTCTTAGTGCAGCCCTCAACGCACCCATCCAGAAGACTAACTTCGGTATCTTGAGGATGTAATTGGAATATAAAGCATCTTCCATTGGACATGTACCAAAAATTAATAAATTAGTAGCCTTAAATTTTTAGACTTTTTCAATATGTGGCTATTGCAGTAAAATTGTTTTCTTAACACAGTGCATTATACTTTTCTACCTTTAAAAAACGAATCAGTGAAGATATTTATTTGATGCACCTCAATTCCTTGTAAATTCTCTTAGAGAAATTTTTCTATGGCTCAGCTTTACCACCCTGAAAAGGAAGAGAATAACTTTGAGTTATCCTTTCTAAGCCATAAGTACTATGAAAAGTTCTGTAATCTGTAAATTCCAGGTATTGTTGAGATTTTAACATAAAGTTGTATTTCCACTGAACCAATTGCTTTGCAGATTATGCATGGTGATATTTTAACGTACTTTTAAAAATAAACATCTGTTACTTTTCCCTCCAGCCACCACCGTCCTCCTCTCCATAGTTGTCAGACTTCTTGTCTGCACTCTGGGCTCTGTTTCCTACCCGTTCTCTCCTCACCCTCTCGTCTTCTGGCTTCTACTGCCAACAGCCCTCTCCAAGGTCACCACTGACCTCTATGTTCCTGAAACCAGTGGGTCCTTTTCCGATTTTACCTGATTTAATTCTCTGGGGCATTCCAATCAGTCAAACACTTCCTCCTAGAAATTCTGTCCTTAGCTTCCATTGCTGTAACACTCTAGGTTTTCCACCAGCCTCCGTGGCCATTCTTGTTCAGTTTCCTTTGCAGGCCCCACTTCCTCTGCTCATTCCTCCTTCCCTTTACCATTTGTATTGATTTTTCATTAGTCACATGTGAACACATTCTTATTCTGAAAGATACAAATAGCACAAAAGTATCTCCTTATTGTTTAATTGTTCTTATTAAAATAATAATTGTGGTAAAATATACATAACATAAAGTGTACCATTTTAACCACTTTTTTGTGTGCAGTTCTGTGACATTAAGTACATTTACATTGCCACCATCCGTCTCCAGAACTTTTCATCATCCCAAATTGAAACTCTATTATTAAACAATAACTCCCCATTCTCTCTTCTCCCTGCCGCTGGCACATTTCCTTTTTTCTTTTTTTTTCTTTTGTGGTACGCGGGCCTCTCACTGTTGTGGCCTCTCCCATTGCGGAGCACGGGCTCCGGACACGCAGGCTCAGCGGCCATGGCTCACGGGCCCAGCCACTCCGTGGCATGTGGGATCTTCCCGGACCAGGGCATGAACCCGTGTCCCCTGCATCGGCAGGCAGACTCTCAACCACTGCGCCACCGGGGAAGCCCGCTTTTTTCTTTTTTTTTAATTGAGATATAATTGAATATAACATTATATTAGTTTCAGGTGTACAATATAATGATTCAATATTTATATACACTGCAGATGGTCACGAAAGTAAGTCTAGTTACCATCCATCATCAAGCACAGTGACAGACTTTTTTCTTTTTTTTTCCTGTGATGAGGACTTTTAAGATTTACTCGCTTAGCAACTTTCAGATATGCAGTACAGTATTAACTATAGTCACCATGTTGTACGTTCCATCCCCAGGACTTAGTTATTTTGTAGCCGGAAGCTTGTACCTCTTGACCCCCTACACTCATTCTGTCCACCCCACGCCCCTCTCCTTTCTGGCAAACACCAATCTGTTCTTTGTATCTATAAGCTTGGTTTTCTGTTTTGCTTTGTTTGTTTTGTTTTTTAGATTCCACATATAAGTGAGATCTTATGGTGTTTGTCTTTCTCTGTCTGACTTACTTCACTTAACATAGTGACCTCAAGGTCCATCCGTGCTGTTGCAAACGGCAAGATTTCATTCTTTTTTATGGCTGAATTTTATTCCTCCTCATCCTTGAATGTATGTGTTTTACATGGCTTGGTTTATTCTCGCTGGGCCATTTCAGCCCTTCTTATGGTTTTAGTTGCCATCTAAATGGGGATGATTCCTGTCTTGACAGTTCTTAACATAGTTCTCCCCTGAGCTCCAGACCTGTCTATCTAACAGGTCTAAGGAACCTCAGACTCAATCATCAAGTTCTGTTGATTTTGCCTCCTAACTGTCTCTTGAATTCCGCTACCATTTTTGTCTTTTATGCAGGCCTTAGAAGGGGTCTACCTGCATCCAGTCTTACCTTGTCCAATCTCTCCATCACTCTGGAATTAGAATGGCCATTCTAAGGTGCACATCTGTCATGCTGCTTCCTTCCTTCCTTCTTTCACTGGTTCCCTGAAGTACCAAACCCCTAATGGCCTCCACGGATCTTGATCCTCAGCTCTTCAGTCTCATCTCCCTGACTCCTCTTTTCACACTGGGCGCTCCACCCACTCTAGACTTCTTCCAGTTCCTTAAACCTACGACGTCCTTGCCCCCTTAGAGTCTACAAAGTTCCCTGTGCCTGAACTGTTCTCTTCTCCCTTCTACTTAAACACCTATCTTTTGTCTCTGTGATTTCCCTGGGCTGGGTTAGACACCTGTTGTGTGCTCTCGTAGAGCACCATCTTCTTCCTCTGTCACTTCCTCTGTCTTATATGTTTATAAGAAGTATAAACATTTCTTTAATATTGCCCTCCTGCTAGAATGTAAGCTCTGTGGGAGCAGGGATCCTCCTGTTTGGCCTGTATCTCCAATGCCTGGCACTTGTAGATGCTCAAATACTTGTTGAATGAATGAAAAGTCCATATTTTAATTGTATCCTCAGGCCACATCATTTTAAAATAAAGTGATTGATTATATGATCTAAAACAACTATCAAATGCTTTCCTAATAAAATTAATATTTCAAACATTTGCGTGTGATGTTCAGTTTAGCCTGCAGTGTGTATCAGAAGTCAATTTAGGGCTTCCCTGGTTGGTGCAGTGGTTGAGAGTCCGCCTGCCGATGCAGGGGACGCGGGTTCGTGCCCCGGTCCGGGAGGATCCCACATGCCGCGGAGCTACTCGGCCCGTGAGCCGTGGCCGCTGAGCCTGCGCGTCTGGAGCCTGTGCTCCGCAACGGGAGAGGCCACAACAGTGAGAGGCCCACGTACCGCAGGAAAAAAAAAAAAAAGAGGAAGTCAGTTTAGTTTTTTGAGAAGTATATAGATAGAAGATCACAATTCAGGTGTAAGTTGCATTTTCAGAAGAATGTTTGAGGAGGGTGACCGCCAGTTGACCCCTGACCCACTAGATGACCCCTGACCCGGAACCAGCCAATCAGTCATTGGCTCCCCTCCCCCCCCCATCCCCGCTACGGCCTACCATCCCCATAGCTTGCAGGATGAAGCCTTGAGAGAGTAAGGTGTTGCTGAGACCACCTGGACTAAATACGTGACTAAACCCCGATAAGGCCTCTGTATAAACTTTGAAGATTCTGGCTGGCGGGCGCGGAGAGCCCCTCGTCTTGCGGCTGCCAGCGCCAAGCCTCGTTTGTGAGTTCCCTGGCTTTTTAAACTGCCACCTCCCAATCTGGGGCGGCTCCCTCTTTCCTCAGCTTTCCTGGCCCTGCGCATATGGCGGCTAGTTTGCCAACCAACAAAGGAACACAGTGAGTATTTTTAAATAGTAAATTATATTAAAATTTCGGTTAACATTTACAGCCAGGTCAGAAAACAAAATGATTTTTTATCAAGACTAGTTGGTATTCCATGGGTAGGAACCATCCACAAGTCAAAGATTCATGGATATTTTAGGAGTGTTTTTACCTTTCTCTCTTTAGGAAAAATCACGGTCATCACTGGCACCACACTTAATTATTTTGTATGTTTTATCTGATAAAAAACATAACATTTTACCAAAATAGGCAGCCTTTTTGTCTGCCCTTCTGGCTTTATTTACGTAGAATTGACATACACCATTATGTAACTGTAAGGTATACACCGTGATGACTTGGTACACATATATTGTGAAGTGATTACCACAATATGGTTACTTAGCACATCCATCACCTCACGTAACTACTAATTTTTTTAATGAGAATTTTTAAAACATTTTAGTTATTAAAAATAATTTCAGCCAGGATAATATGTGTACCTTAGAATTTTGAGAAATATACAGCTAATTAGTCTCTAAATTAGCCCTTCTGGGCACTTACAGAATGAAAAAGAGACAAAATTACTTCTGTTTTTCACTTTTCAAGAAAAATGTTTTCAAATGAAAATTTGGCACACTAGCAGAAGGCACTATTGAATGTGCAAGTGAAAAACTGATCATTCACCAAACATGCATGGTTCACGACTAGAAGCCGTATATTACATTTACAGGGGCAAGAGCAGGTTTTTGAATGATTTCGTTAATAAGACTTTTGGGAGGGGAGATCACGTAGTTCTCGTTAGTTGTAAAATGTATTGATAATGGTGTTCTGGAAGGATGATTGTTGACTGTCCTGATCAAAACTGGATCTCTAATGATGGGCTCTGAAATTCAGTATTTAGAAAAATGGCAAGAAAATGAACTAGACACTTATGGTCTCCTGTCATTTATAACATTTATAAATGGTACAAATTAAATACAACTAATATTTGATGATGACATTGTTTTTTCTGATTTGAAAAAAAGCCTTTTGACAAACACTTAAAAATAACTTATTATTTAATGTGCCTCGGATTCTCTTGTATCTGGAATCAGGATGCTAAGGATAAAGTTGTTCTTGTAGCTAAATGAAATTTCTGTCTGCCTTTGACCTTTGTAGGCAAATGTGCATTCCAGATGAGGAGGCTTATAATCAACGTAACTGTATAATTGACCATCCACTGTGGGCCACTTGAGAGTGAAAGGGCCCTACTGCTAATAATTACACTGGGAAACAGGTGTGAGCCAGGACTGACCAGGCAGCCTGGGATGTATGGTTGCTCTCTCTGTAACTCACTATTACGGACTGAGTTCTGATGTTACACATCAGGTGTTGATAATTCTTACAAGCCAGTATTCCAGATAGCTGCTTGTAGCTTTCTTTTTTTTAAAAAAATTACTTCATTTATTTATTTTTGGCTGCGCATGGGTTTTCTCTAGTTGCGGTGAGTGGGGGTTACTCTTCATTGCGGTGCGCAGACTCCTCATTGCGGTGGCTTCTCTTGTTACGGAGCACGGGCTCTAGGCGCACGGGCTTAGTAGTTGTGGCGCGCAGGCTCTATAGTGCAGGCTCAGTAGTTGTGGCGCACGGGCTTAGTTGCTCTGCAGCGTGTGGTATCTTCCTAGACCAGGGCTAGAACCCATGTCCCCTGCATTGGCAGGCGGATTCTTAACCACTGCGCCACCAGGGAAGCCCTGCTTTGTAGCTTTTTAGTGGCTTAAAACAGAATTATTCTCTTACAGTTCAGGAGATCAGAAGTCTAAAATCAAAATGGCAGGGCTGCATTCCTTCTGAGGCTTTGAGGGGAAAATCTAATTCCTTGCTGATTTCAGCTTCTAGAGGCTGTCTGCCTGATGTGTAAATTTTAATATAGATTTCAGTATGATATCAAACACATGATATGCGTTAACATTCTAGAGAGCTATGCAGTTGACTCAAGAGGAGAATTTACCATAATTCAGGGGTAATTTGATTTTCTGTGGCAGCCAGCATTTCAGTATGTCTGGAAGCTTTTTCTTTCACAAAGATGACCCAAATCACAGGTTTGAGCTTATGTTAATGGAGAGGAGTGTCTGAGAGAGGACAAGGTCTTAGAAGGTGGGGATTTAATGGAGAACTTATTGGACCAAACTACTTGTCAGAAGTAAGCTGGAGAAAAGACATTTTGTTTTAATGTGTAACTGAGCAGATATTAATTGTAAGATGTGAACAAGTAGAATTTTGGAGAACTCGGACTAGTGTCAAGAGGTTTCTGTAGAAGATGTATTTGACATTTTCAACCATAGCTCTATTCATCACATTCCTATAGCTGTAAGATAATTAAAAATAACTTTTGTTGCAAAATTATTTATAATTAAAAATCCAACAATGTTATTTGTAAAAAATTTAGAGACAGTGAAGAAAATAAAGTGAAAATTCTCTGTAATTTCACCACCTAGAAATAACTGCTATTAATATTTTCTTGTATACTATTCTCTTTTTTCTATCTGTAGGAACTTTTTTCACAAAAAGGTTGTTCTGTAATCTGCATTTTCACTTAATGTAGTATAAATGTGTTGACATGTTTTCATGTCATTTAATATTTCCTCTACAATAATTTTGTTGTTGCATGATATTACATTGTATAGATGCCCTGTTTGATTTAGCCACTCCCTTATTGTTGGATACTTAGGTTGTTTCTGGTTTCCCACTATTATAGATAATGCTGCAACAAATATCTTGTAGTTTCTCTATATGACTGTGATTATTTTGTTAGTCAAATTCCCAAAAGTGTATGTAGACCTTTAAGGCATGTTGCTAAATTGTGCTCTATAAATGTACATTTATGGTACAAGGACTGCTGGATATAATGATGACTGGTGCTTTCAGATACTGAAATAGCTTCTAGTAGAATTAAATGGTTTACAAACCGAGTGTTTCCTTTAATTTTTAAAAATTGCGTCTAGGTGACAATGTTGCATCAGTAACAAGTTGTGAAGACTCAACATAAATGCATGGGAGACGTCATGGTCGTGGAAGGAACACTAGACTGAGAAGGACTGGGAGAAAACCAGTTCAGTCCTAATTCTGCTACTAAAAAGTTGTGTGAACTTGGGGAAGATGGCAGGGGACCAAAATCAGCCTCTCTGACCTAGTAGTTTTCTTTCTTTTTCCAGAGGCCCAAGTTTTCTTTCCACCTCCTCAGGTCCCCTTTATCTCTGCCAGTGCTAGGGCAAGTGGGCAGAGGAGGTGAGGATTTGAGGGAAGGGAAGGTCTTAGAAGGTGGGGATTTAATGGAGAACTTTCTGAAGAGAAAACATGACCAGAACTACTTACTAGAAGTGAAGCTGGAGGGGAAAACAAAAAGGGCATGCTAAGGACTTTTTATTTTTTTTATTTTTTTTACCACTTTATTGGAGTGTAATTGCTTCACAATGGTGTATTAGTTTCTGCCTTATAACAAAGTGAATCAGTTATACATATACATCTGTTCCCATATCCCTTCCCTCTTGCGTCTCCCTCCAGGACTTTTTAAATTCTACACGTAAGTATATGCACTAGCTGGCTTGGTGAGACTCATGGTGGAGAACATTTAGCAGGATGATGATGCATTCTTCAGCTTTGTCAGCTTTTGTCAGAGTTTATTTTATTCAAATGAACAAACACTTATTGAAGGCCTACTGTGTGTCTGGCTTTGGGATGGGATGCAAAGGTAAGCAGAGCACGGCCCCTGTCCTCTTGCAGCAGTGAGGCAGTGACTTGGGAGGGTCTTTCCACCTGCCTAGTACCCCTTCAGCTCCTTCTGCACTTTCAGCCTCATTTGGGAACTACCCGTCTCCTGTGAGATCTTGGTGAGCACGTCAAGCAGAGAGCCCTGGTCCCTAGCCGAGAGCTGGACACATGACCGAGGCTTGGCCAGGCTGACTCTCTCCAGTGCTTTGACTCTTGAGCAGAGGGACAAAGATGGAAGGCGACTGGCCCTGAGTTGTTCCAGTGGAGTTGATGAGGCTGTTCATTCATTCTTGCTCTGGGATCCCTGGCACTAACCTGGTTGCTGGACTCTGTGAGCCCAGGGTATCCTGGCATCCTATATTTTTCCAACAATCTTTGAAAAAAATTTGCCAGCGTCAGGCTCCAGAGCTTGTAGCAACAAACATTAACTGGTAGCGTGTTCTGCAAGCCATAGGTTAAAATAAATTCCTCTCTATTTTCCAACTTGGTGAAAGCTTTACTGCCTGCACTAAAAACAAGACTTTTCAGAAATGAAACCACTGGAACACTGAAACCAAGTAAAAAAAGATAATGTAAACAGAAAAATAAACTGAAGGTATTGACTCTCAGACTCAGAACATTCAAAGGAGGGTTGTAACTTCCCACCACCGTCAATAGTGAGGCTGGATTGGGTGTTTAAATTGCCACAAGGGAAACTCAGTTTTTTTATTTTTAAGAACACTGACTTATTTGAGGATTTCTACTTTGTATTTTTTTTAAAGATTTATTGTTATTTATTTATTTTGCCTGCTCCGGGTCTTAGTTGTGGCATGCAAGACCTTTGTTGCGGCATGAGAGATCTTTTTTTTAGTTGCAGCATGTGGACTCTTAGTTGCAGCATGTGGACTCAGTCATGGCATGTGGGCTTCTTAGTTGTGGCACGCATGCAGGATCTAGTTCCCTGACCAGGGATCGAACCCAGGCCCCCTGAATTAGGGGTGCAGAATCTTACACACTGGACCACTGGGGAAGTCCAAGGGAAACTCAATTTATTGCAACCTTTTGATTGCTGAAATAAGTCACTGAATAAGACTTTAGGTTACTTTTTTTTTTTTTTTTTTTTTTTTCAGTACGTGGGCCTCTCACTGTCGTGGTTTCTCCCGTTGTGGAGCCCGGATGCGCAGGCTCAGCAGCCATGGCTCACGGGCCCAGCCGCTCCGCAGCATGTGGGATCTTCCCAGACCGGGACACGAACCCGTGTCCCCTGCATCGGCAGGCAGACTCTCAACCACTGCGCCACCAGGGAAGCCCTTTAGGTTACTTTTAATTGGCAATCTGGTTAAAAAATCTGACAATCTTCCATTGGGGTTAATTTAAAGCCATACCAAGAGACAGAAAGTAGAAGTAAGTGACTTCGTAGATAGCCTTAAGTGACCTTTTGGGTAGCCTTAAGACCACAGTGCTGGTCTTAAATGAATGGTAAATATATTGTCCATGATCCCTTCTGAAATGAAAACACTTTGCATTTATTATATGGATGTTTGCAAGTATTTATGAGGCTCCTTTTTTTATTTTGGAGCTGTTGGTATTTTTATTTTATTTTATTCCTACTTTGTCTTGATTTTAATGTGGCCTGCCATCTAACCTTCTCCTTCTACCATGAGGGTTGTAGGAAAAGTAACCAGAGGATCAGGTTCCTAGAACTGAGCCCTATAAGTAAAGGGACAATGGAGTCTTCAGACTGGGTCACAATTTAAATCTATACTAGAATGGATCTAGCATTCTGAGTAGGAGAACTTGAATTGCTTGCTGGACAGAGAGCTCAATTTGGGATCAAGGGATTTGGGCTCTTTTCTAGCGGGTGGTACTAACTAGCTGTCTAATCTTGGGCTAGTCTTTCCTTTTCTTTTAATATAGGGGTGGGATTAGATTAGTGGTTTTCCACTAGAAACAGCTGAGGAGGTTTAAAAAAAAATCCTTGAATCAGAATCTTCGGGGCGTGATGGGATATTGTTTAAAGCTCCCTGTAACTGCTCTAGAACAATGGTTCTCAAATTCAGCTGATAGCAGAATGGCCTGGAGGACTTCTTAAAATACAGATTGCTGGGCTCCACCTCAGATTCTGATTCCATAGGTCTGGAGTGGGCCCCAGAATATGCTTTTCTAACACATTTCCTGCTGATGCAGATGTTGCTCATCTGGGTATTGTGCTTTGAGAACCACTGACTGCTCTAGATTATCTTGAAGTTCCTTCTAAAGTTTTAGGATTCTAAGATCAATTTCTGCTTTGGTGATATGATCATTCTTGTATGTTTTTGGTTAGGTACATTTCTCTCCCTCTCCCATTTTCAGGGTAGGGTGAATTTGTCTTAAATTCTAAGCCAGTGATTCACAGCCTGGACTGAACATTAGAATCACCTGAGGAACTCGGTTTACGAAAAATTCTGCTGCCCAGGCTGGACCCCAGATAACTAAATCAGACTCTTTCAGCTCAGGATGCAATTAGTAAAGCTGCCTCAAGTGATCCCAGTGTGTGGCCAAGGCTGAGAGTCACTTCACAGGGTAAGGCTAGATCAGGAGATTTCAAAATGGAGCCACTGTGCATCTCAAGACACTTCCATAAATTTACAATCTTAAATTTCAGATCCTATTTTCCTTTTGTTTTAGGTATATAGCTCACAGCTCAGATAGAAGTTTGCCTTATTTTGACATCTTTTTTTTTTTTTTTTTTTTTTTTTGTGGTACACGGGCCTCTCACTGCTGTGGCCTCTCTCGTTGCAGAGCACAGGCTCCGGATGCGCAGGCTCAGTGGCCATGGTTCAGGGGCCTAGCCGCTCCACGGCATGTGGGATCTTCCTGGACCGGGGCACGAACCCATGTCCCCTGCATCGGCAGGTGGACTCTCAACCATTGCGCCACCAGGGAAGCCCTGAGTCAATTCTTTATGCCTTAGTGTCTTTGTTGTAACTTCTCAGTGAATTAAACAGAGGGTTTAAGCCTCTGAGGACTTCTGTCAGTTCCTCACTCCCAACCAACTGTAACTAGATAAAAAGGGGACTATTCATCCACATGGATGGTTGATAACTTGAGGTACATTTAAAACATGTTTTGTTGTGGCAAAACATACATAAAAATTTTCCATTTTAACTATTCTTAAGTGTGCAATTCAGTGGTATTAGGTATATCCACACTGTTGTGCGGCCATCACCTCCACGCATGTCCAGAGCTTTTTCCATCCCAAACTGAGGCTCTGTATTCATTAAAAAATAATTCCCCATTCTTCCCTTTTCCCCAGGCCCTGGTAACAGCTATTCTATTTTCTGTCACTATGAATTTTCCTGTTTTAGGTATCTTATATAAGTGGAATCACACAATATCTGTTCTTTCGTGTCTGGCTTATTTCACTTAGCATAATATCTTCAAGGCTATCCGGAGATTATTTTTGATCAATTGTATCCGTGCCGCAATTGAGTTAGGTCCATAAAGGTATCAGCCTCATTTCAATTAAACACACACGGAGGTGATGGAGAATACTCCTATTTCCCTGGAGACTTTAGGCAACCATGTGGGATGGCCTGAGGCAGTATATGGGATGGTCCTGCGCCAGGCACCAGCATCCTCCTAGTTGTTCAGTCCAGATGCATGGGTGTCCCTGTGATTCTTCCCTCTTCCTTACCCTGACATTCTTATTCTTGCCCAATAAATGTTATTGATTCTACCTCGCAATAGCTCCCTAAATCCTCCTCCTTTATCACTCAACCAACCTCAGTTCAGACCTCCATCTATTCTCACTTGTATCAGTACCAGAGCCTCCTAACTGGTCTCCCTGGTTATCACTGCCTTCAGTCATTACATCATTATTTCACTCAACAAATATTATATTGCACGAACATTTCTTGTCAGGCATTGAGCTGGCCTCTTAAGTTACAGAGCCTTGTATATAGCCATTTGAGACATTTGTCTCAATAACATACATCTGATTGTACCCAAGCATGTCTGATTCTAGAGCCCAACTTTCCCCAGTCCATTCACTGCCTTCCAATAAAGGATGGACTAAAGATTCAAGACTCTTGGCAGGTGAAATTAAGGAGTCAAAACATCAAGAGGAATTTTAAGAGTAGTAAGTACCTAGTCCTACATCTAATTCTATAGGAGGATAAAGAGCTTATGTATAGAACTGGGGAAACCTGGCTTTGCAGCAGTTCATATGGGAAAAAAAAGACCCTGAAGTTTTGGTTATCGGCAGGCTTAATAAGGGTTAACAGTATGATGAGACTCCTTATAGCAGCTAGTCACACTTTAGGCTGCTCTAATTATGGGCCATAATAATGCCTATATTTAAGGCAAAGCATTGTCTTCAGCTCCATAAGCTGTATTCTAGGGAGAATATTAACAAACTAGAGGGCATGCAGAGCAGTGGTTCTGAGGTGTAGAACTGGGCCTTGGCTGAACTTGCGGAGCATGTAAAAAACACAGATTCCTGGGATCTACCCAGGTGATTCCAATGCACATATTAGGTCAGGGACCACTGATATGAAGGAAATAAATATTTTCCGGTATGATCCGGAAAATATTGAAGGAACTTAGAGAGGGAGGACTATGGGGAAGCGTAATAGGTGTTTCCAAAATCTGAAGGGTTGCCATTTGCAAGTTGAGATGGCAGCCTGAGGCGAAGGTGTAGAATGATCAGGGAAGCTTTAGTAAGAATTTACTAATAAGGAGAGCTGTGTGCTTATGGACCTAGCTGTCCTAGGAAAGATTAGAGGAGCCCAGATGTCAGGGATGCTGTAGGGTGGTAATTCAAACTTTAATGTGCCTATGAATTGCCTGGGGATCTTATTAAAATGCAATTCTAAACTACTAGGTTTGGGGTAGGACCCGCGGCTCTGCATTTCTATCAAGCTTTTACCAATGCCAAGACTTCTGGTCTGTGGGCCACACTCTACTAGAAGACTGTAGGGGATGCTGGTACTGGTTGGCCAGATGACCTAGAGGATGTCTCAGGGCAGAGCGGGTATTTAGGAATGGTTCGTTAATTGAAGATGGAGAAAGCACGCTACCAAAACTACACTGGTATCCTTCAGAACTTTTGGTGTGGACCATGCTTTAACTTGTTTAGCTTACTTCTTCCAATTCTCTAGAATCTAGTTATTGTAGATGAGTGACCAAGAGCATGATCTTCAGAATCAAATAAACTTGAGTTTGTGTCTTGCCTTCCTCATTACTAGGATTATGAAGCTAAGCAAGTAACAACCCACCTGAGCCTCATTTTCTTCATCTCTGATAACCCCTCGCTGAGTTTTTACGATCATTTCGTGTGCTAGTATATGTAAAGTGCTTAGTGTAGAGCAAGTGCTTGAGGAATGCTGTCTGTTATTATATTTATTATTCATTTAAACATGCATGGGCTCTGCACTGTTACCCTTCCTGGGCCTCCTGTGTTCTTGGACGATTCTTGAGTGCTCTGCCCACGGAGTGTGCCTGTGCGATCTCAGAGGCCAGGTGTTCTCCCAGATTTCTGTGAGATTAACTGGAATTACTTTTTTATGGGTCTTATGTCCTTACTGTTAGCATTTTCTTACTTTCACCTCCCAAAATCAGGATATTTTCTCTACTTATTTTGAACAAAATTACCAGTTAATATAGTTTGATTTCCTGACCCCATAAGTTAGTTTTCCATTGAGATGTTGTAATGGATGCTAATGGATGTCTGCCCACCACCCATCTCCTGTTTTCTCTCCTGTGGAGCTCTGTTTGTTTTTTTCTTCAGTTGTTCATACCTACGAATGCATGCACATGCCTCAGGGAAGCCGGTCAGCGCTCAGCTCCAGGGGGGCCTACCTGGTTTACAGGTTTCCTATTCTCTTTCCCAGTGATTAGCCCAGGAATTGGCATGGGAGGAAGTCTGTAGAGGGGTGGTTCTAGGAGAGGTTTCTTTGCTCCAGGGAAAAGTCAGAAATTTGGTCTCTTTCTTTTTCTGGATCTTGTCTTGTGGGAATGGGGCTCTGGGGTTGGAGACTTGTTGCTGCCCATCAAAGGCTGAAGCTGACACTGTGTGTGGCAGAGCAGGATGAAAGGATCTGTGTCCTTGGTCACATCATTGAGTCACAGAACCACCATTTTGAAGCTCTTCCCTCCTCTCTTTCTTCGTCCATTCATACCACATAAATATTTGGATTAAACTTTAATGGGGAATATTTTCAAATATGATTTGCAAATTCAGGATCAGTTCAAAGACTGAGTATGTTAACTCTTGGTTGTCTCCCTCTCCAAGTCCCACCCACACGTGCCAGCAGGGAAATGGGCATGGAGGTACCTGAGGCATCTGAAGGGTGCTATTCACATCCTCGTTCTGTTCTCACCTTTATCCCATGGCCATTAAACCCCAGGAATTCATCTTGTCCCTTTGGTTCTTAGTGGAAGATTTTTTTCTTCTAAACCTCCAGATCAGACTTCAGTACAATATGGGGCCATATATAACTCTTTATACTGCAAGGAAGTAATGATAACTGATAGAATAAGTGAAAAAGCCTGTGTCCACGTGCTGTCCTACTATTTGAGAGCTGTGTGAGGTATGAGCCTATGTATTCTCACTGCTGAACTTGGAATTGCAAGTGAAATAGATCCTGAACTACTGAGCTATGGGAACCATGAGTGTGGAAAGTAACTCTTTTCTTTTTTTTACATTAAAAAAAACCTTTATTTTTTCGAGTTTTATTGTGTACAATTGACAAATAAAAATTATATATATTTAAGGTGTGCAACATCATGTTCTGATACACATATACATTGTTGAAATGATTACCACAGTGGAGCTAACATAGCCATCACCTCACATAGTTACCATTTGTGTGTGTGTGTGTGTGTGTGGTGAGAAGACTTAAGATCTAGTCTCTTAGCAAATTTCAAGAATACAACACATTATTATTAACTATAGTCATAATGTTGTACATTAGGTCTCCAGAATGTACTCATTTCTAACTGAAAGTGTGTGCCCTTTCACTAACATCTCCCCATTTCTCCCACCCTTCAGCCCTTGGTCACCACTATTCTACTTTCTGTTTCTATGAGTTTGACTTTTTTAGATTCCACATGTAAGTGAGATCATATAGTACACTCTTCACATTGTAGATGCCCCCAGACCTTTTTTTTTTTTTTTTGCGGTACGTGGGCCTCTCACTGTTGTGGCCTCTCCCGTTGCGGAGCACAGGCTCGGGACGCACAGGCTCAGCCCCCATGGCTCACGGGCCCAGCTGCTCTGCGTCATGTGGGATCTTCCCGGACCGGGGCATGAACCCGCGTCCCCTGCATCGGCAGGCGGACTCTCAACCGCTGCGCCACCAGGGAAGCCCCCAGACCTTTCTTAAAAACAGTTTTTGATTATACCATTCTCTTGCTTAAATACTTTTGTTGGTTCTCTGTCACTCAGGGATAAAAGTTACATGTCTTTCCTTGGTATCCTTGAGTGTTCTGGGCCTGGCTTAAATTCTTTAAAAAAAAAAAATCAAATGATACCTACAAATGGTTAAAATAAATAGAACAAGCAGTCTCATAACAGTCCCCTGATCCACTTTTCTCATCCATCTTTATCCATAGAAGCAATCACTTTTAATCATTTCTATTTTGTTCTTTTGGTGATATCCCTATTTAAAAGCTTATATTAATATTTCTTTGCTTTTCAGCTTTAGAAATCATCTATTTAATTCTTGCTATAATAAATTAAAATTTTAGCTCTCTTACACAGCCATCCCCATCTCCTCTTTTTCTCCCCTCAGTATAGTTGTATTATCACAAGGTCATAATTTTTTTATCAACAGTTTTAAAATTCGAAAGTCTATGAAATCTGAAAGATTTTTTTTTTTAAGTCTTGGTGTCAAAACCCATTTGCTGGCAAATTTAATCTCTAAGCTATCTCATGTGTGGTCAATTGTGATGAAGCATCTACAGAAGCAAGTATCCTTGGGAACAAGTGGCTACTGCATTTGACCATTGTGGCAGTAATAATGGCTACAGAGGACAATAGCCTGGGGTGGACTCTTCTGGGTACTTGGGAGCACTTAGAGAAAGAAAATGACAAGCTTAGATGTTTACATTCTCAGCTCTAGTTATAGAGAACCAGAGAGCTTCTAGGGCAGCCATAAAATAATCTCTTATTTCTTATAGCCACAGGGCCAATCTGGCTGAAAACGAAATACAAAATTTAACTGAATTCACAGCTTTGCCATGTCTCTCTTGTGACAGAACATTGAGAAGGAATGACATCTTAAGACTTGGATGGGGACGTATTATGGGCTCAGGTAGAGTTGAGAATCTCAAATCCCCAAGTCATTTCAAGCTTCCCTTGTTGGTGGAAGCAGGCTACCCTTCCGCATCTGAGAAGACTAGTCTTCTCTAGCTTGGAGATAGTAATAATTTTACTTGGGGAAGTTGCCTTACAAGAGGATGCCAATCATCGTCAAGACCCACTCCAATCTCCCCTTGTTGTCACTAGATCCATAATTAGGTTGACAAGCACAAAGTCTGACATGGGAGGAAATAGCTAATACTGCTATTGTCGAACACATAAAAGATGTGAGCTGCTGCGACTTGCTGCGTCCTCATTCAACTTTCCTCTTTGGCCTTTGAAGAAGGCAGAAAAATCTTGGAGAATGACTGTAGATGATGGTAAACTTGATTCCAATTTTACATGCTCTTTCAGGTATGGTGTACATGCTGGAGCAAATTACTACAGCCCTGGACACCTGGTATTCAGATATTGACCCAGAAAATGCTTTTTTCTCTTTACTACTTTGTATCACCAGACGCAAATTGCTTTTACCCAAAAGAACCAACCGTATATTTCCCCAGTCTTGCCTCGGGTCTACACAATCTCTTCTGCCTTCTGTTATAATACGGTCCACCAAAGCCTTGGACATTTTGACATTCCATGCAACATTATAATGGACCACAATTTTGATGCCAATATTAATTAGATCTGAGGAGCACGAAGTAGCAAGTACTTAAGATGCCTTAATGAGACATATGTGAACCCAAGGTGGGAGATAAAGCCTGTGAACATTTAGTGGTCTGTCTCCCTAGTGGTTTCTGGGGGTCCAGTTGAAGCAGCTCCTGCAAGGTAAAAGACAGGGTGCTGTATCTTTCATTGTCTACCAATAAAAGGAGGCACAGCCCTTGGTAGGACTTTCCTTTGGATTTTGGAAGAAACGTATTTGAGTATGGTATTACCACCCTTTGTCACTTTTCAGTTTTGGATGCATAATAGAGCAAGAGAAGGGTAATGATCTGGCTGCAGAGTCTACTATGCATGGTGTTGTGAGAGAATGTTTGCTTGGTAAACTGAATGTCAGCTAATTTCCAGTTAAGCCCCGCCCCTTTCCTGCTGTCCTTCACACATTCTGAGTTTGGAGCCTATTGTACGTAGCAGAAGCTGTTGATACCTGGCACCACATCCCTGCAGCTCACCTCTGAGTTCACCTGCAGTTCCAGTTCCTGTAGATACCAACAATTTCCTACTTCAGGTACCTGCCTTTCCTTGCTTGGAGGCTTTCTCCTGGGCCAGGAGGGCTTGGCTCAGCAAGCAGGGCAGCCTGAAAGTGCTGGAGGGTTAAGCCTCCAGGGACAGCCTTCAACCAGTGAGGGATGGAATTTGTTGGATAAATACTCCAGCTCTGAGGTGCATTACATCCCCACTGGGATGGAGCCTTAGTTGCCTACTAATAACCTTCAAATTAACATGCACTTGATTGGCTTTTTCTCCCTTTCTTTCCCATCTCCCTCATTATGCTTTTTTGGGATCACCTTCCAAATAAACTACCTGTACACAAGTCTTTGTCTCAGGGTCTGCTTTGGGGAAACCTCAAACTTAGATGTCTGTCATCTACTCTGCTTCATGAGTCAACACTGTTTCTAGTGCTTTCCACCTTGATGCATCCACTGATGACCTCCTTTCTATATCTTTGTTTTTGTTGGCTTCTTCCTTTTGTGCTCCTTTCTGTGATTTTATTGGCACGTAAAGGGGGCGAGGAGACACATGTCGTGGCTTAGTTTGCTTTCTTCAGTCAAAGCCTGCCTAATCTCTTTCACCTCATTTCCTGTTCGGCCATCATTTGCCCATAGTCCCACAGTCATGGAACCCTCAAATCTGTTTCCCTCTTTCATGCCTTTGCACGTTCTCACTCCCAACTTGGAATTTTGTTCTCCCTGTTTGACTGACAAACACCCACTAAACCCTAAAATTTCTGCTCAAATGTCAGCTCTTCTATTACATTTCCCCTAAATGTCCCCTCCCTCTTCAAACAGTTAATGATTATGAGTTCACTATCTGTCTCCTTTACTTGGTTTTATGTTCTGCAGGGGCAAGGGCTGTGCCTATTTATCTAGCGCTGTATTCCCAGTTCCTGGCACAGTGCCTGGGCTGGCACATAACAGGTGCTTGATAAATATTTGTTTAATGAACAAATGAGTTCATTCGTTAAGGGTAAGAAAGCCAACTTGGCTTGACATGTCAGCACTAGAGTGAGATCCGGTACACAGGTGGACCCTCCAGAGTGACTGCAGGGGAGCTGTCTCTAACTCTTTGGAGGAAGTGTTTCCAAGATGAACATTTGGGGCAGTCAAAGGGAGGCTGTGAGGACAGCGGATTAGTGGTAGGGACATGAGTAAGAAGTGAGGTTACTGTGTTCTGTCCCAGTGTTTGTCTATTGTCACCTTGAAATTGGTGCTAAAAATGAGTTGACTTTGGGATGGCTTAGCCTCTCACCATTCCTTTACCAGAGGCCGCGTGGTACCAAGGTGAAGAGCTGGAGCTGAGTCTTGGGTTTGAAGCTTCAGCTCTGTCACTTCTTCATTTTGTATTTGAGGGGAGGGTACTCAAATTCTCTCTGTCTCAGTTTCATTATCTATTGTGAGGATTAAGTGAATATGGACTATTTATTATATTACTATATATATGTATGTATTATATAGTCACTTAGAGCCCATTCAGGGCACATATTAAGGCCTAAGTATTAGGTTTTATTAATATAATAATTACCAGTGACTAATGCAAGATTCTAGGAGGTCAGGTGGTTTGCCCATAGCCACAAAGGAAGCCTGGGATGATGGGTCTAGAGTGATTACTATACTTTGAGATGGATGAATCATTAAAAAAAGTCCCAGCTGCCAGAGGCCTGCAGCCACTGGCTGCACCTCACTAAACAAGAGGACTTGTCAGAGGCATATGCAGAGCTGTGCCTGGATCCAGGCAACAAAATGGGATGATTCATAAAGTCTATTTGATTTCCATCACCCAAGCGCCGATGTATTTGGCATCAACAGCTGGCTGTTCCTGAAGGGCTCATTCAAGCCCAAGTCACTGTGTTTTGTCTCTGTGGACACGTGGATGCAAAAAGGAACTGAGTCTTAGAAAAATTTATCCCTTGGTATTGAAAATGCCAGCAGACTTCCACTTTGGGTATCAGACATTAAAATGTATTAAAAAGTGAATCTAAAATTTCTTCAGTGGTGATAAACATTGTTAAAATTGAAATAAAAGTGATTAATGTCAAAGCTTCAGGACCCAAGCTTCTCTGGTTAAGTCACGGGCTCATGATGAGGATACCTGGCTCTCATCTAGTTCAATTCTCTCCATGGACCCCTATGGACTATTTGCCTATGTCTGTTTTCTTTAAAAGTTTGCTCAGGTGGGTTTGGTTGCCTCCATATATATTTTTATTTTTATTTATTTTTATTTATTTATTTATTTATTTTTTGCTGTACGCGGGCCTCTCACTGCTGTGGCCTCTCCCGTTGCGGAGCACAGGCTCCGGACACACAGGCTCCGCGGCCATGGCTCGCGGGCCCAGCCGCTCCGCGGCATGTGGGATCTTCCGGGATCGGGGCACGAACCCGTGTCCCCTGCATCGGCAGGCGGACTCTCAACCACTGCGCCACCAGGGAAGCCCCATATATATTTTTAAAAATTTATTTATTTACTTTATTATTTTATTTTTGGCTGCGTTGGATCTTCATTGCTGCGTGTGTGCTTTCTCTAGTTATGGTGAGCAGGGGCTACTCTTCGTTGCAGTGCATGGGCTTCTCATTGTGGTGGCCTCTCTTTGTTGCAGAGCACAGGCTCTAGGCACGCGGGCTTCAGTAGTTGTGGCACGCGGGCTCAGTAGTTGTGGCGCACGGACTTAGTTGCTCCATGGCATGTGGAATCTTCCCGGACCAGGGCTTGAACCTATATCCCCTGCATTGGAAGGCGGATTCTTAACCACTGCACCACTAGGGAAGTCCCAGCCTCCATATTTTGAGTTGAAAGGTGAGACTAAGGAAGTAGACCAGAGTCAAAATGTTAGAGGAAATTTTTAGTCCTGGAAGAGCAGCAGGTGAAAATGGGGAAGTCAGCCTGCATCTCTCAATGATGAGTCCTTCCTTTCTTTATTTTTTATTATTTATTTATTAAAAATTTAAAAATATTTTGTATACAATTTTTAAAGGTTTCACTCCATTTATAGTTATTACAAAATATTGTAATATTCCCTGTGTTGTACAGTACATCCTTGTAGCCTGTCTTACTCCCAGTAGTTTGTATGTCCACTCCCCAGCCTCTATGTTGCCTCTCTTCCCCCTCTCTGCACTGGTAACCACTATTTTGTGCTTTATGTCTATGAATCTGCTTCTTTTTTTTGGTTATATTCACTAGTTTGTTGTATTTTTTAGGTTCCACATATGTGATAAGATACAGTGTGTGTCTTTCTCTGTCTGTCTTATTTCACTTAACATAATGCTCTCCAAGTCCAACCATGTTGCTGCAAATGGCAAAATTTTGTTCTTTTTTATGGCTGAGTAGTATTCCATTGTGTGTGTGTGAGTGTGTGTGTATACCACATCTTCTTTATCCATTCATCTGCTGATGGATACTCAGGTTGCTTGCATATCTTGGCAATTATGAATAATGCTGCTGTGAACAGTGGGGTGCATGTATCTTCTCAAATTAGTGTTTTTGTTTTTTTCCAGATATATACCCAGGAGTGGAATTGCTGGGTCATATGGTAGTTCTATTTTTAGTTTTTTTGAAAAACCTCCATATTGTTTACCACAGTGGCTGCACCAGTTCACATTCCCATCAAGTGTACGAGGGTCTCCTTTTCTCTACATCCTTGTCAACATTTGTAATTTGTGTTCTTTTTGAAAATAGCCATTCTGACAGGTGCAGTGATATCTTTGATTTGTATTTCTCTGATGATTAGCAATGTTGAGCATCTTCTTATGTGCCTGTTGGCCACCTGCATGTCTTCCTTGGAAAAATGTCTATTTTTCTACCTATTTTTTAATCAGGTTGTTTGATTTTTTGATGTTGAGTTGTATGAGCTGTTTATATATATTTGCTGTTAATCCATTATTGGTCATATCATTTGCAAGTACTTTCTCCCATTCAGTAAGTTGTCTTTTCATTTTGTCAATGGTTTCCTTTGCTGTGTAAAAGCTTTTAAGTAAGTTCTCTCTTTCTTTAAATATCAGTTATTACTTTGAATCATATAATTACTGTCTTGTTTCATATTTTTTGTTTTAATTATTTAGTAGTTGCTCTTGGGTCTACAATGTGCCTCTTATCACATTTTGCTTCAAATAATATTGTACAACTTCCTGAATAATATAAGAACATTACCAGAGTTTGCTTCCATTTTCTCCTGCCATCTTTTGTGTTATTATTGTCATATCTTTTAATTTTACTTCTGTTATAAAACCTACAATACACTGTTATTCCTTTTTGCTTTAAATTTTAAATTATCTTTTATAGAAATGTAAAAAAAAAAACAACAAAAAGTTGTTTACTCACTTATTTACCTCTGATGCTCTTCATTCCTTTGAAGAGTTTCCTGAATTTCCATCTGGAATAATTTTCATTCAGCCATAGGATCTTCTTTTTTATACTTGTTTGTAGTATAGGTCTGCTAGCAACAAGTTCTTTCAGCTTTCATTTTCCCAAAAATGTCTTTATTTAAACTTCTTTTTCTTGGAGGGGAGGAATAACAGTTGGTTAAATATATACATCCACAGAATCAAACATATGTAACTGTTTAATGCAGAAATGTATTTAAAGATATTTGCTGTGTATTAAGTGGAAAATAGCAGTTTATGGAGATGGATATAGAGCATAATGTCATTTTATATAAAATTATGTATGTATATTTAATCACAGAATAACCCTGGACCAATATACATGGGACTGTAAACAGTGGTATTTCAATGAAGTGTCCTTTTGCATATTGGAATTTTCTAAAATTTCTAAAATGAACCTGCCTCACTTTTATCATTAGGAAGTAAAGTTTACTTGTTTAACCTATTTGGTTTTGCCTTCAAATCTTTTCATACTATTAAAATGCATAACTCAATAAAAGTAAATGTCATTTAAACTGTCTCCTAATAATACAAATGTTAATTGGTAGGATTAAGTTTAAAGCACGTTCATGGATTCTGGGCTTTGCAAATATGAATGACATTTTGTAAGAGTACTGGGAAAACTAAAAGGGCAGTGTATTGACTTCACATACTAATCAAATTTGAAGAAAATTTTTTAAAGAGATAAAATATTAGATAAAATATTAGGGATACAATTCTGTTCAATTTCTTTTCTCCCCTCCCCCTCCTGAGGCCTTGTTTCCCCCTCTTTCCCTAATGAACTGCTCTCAGCAGCTAGGTGTAGCTTCTTCCAATCTGCATAAAAATACTTTTACATAATACATTTATATGCTAGTAGCTAGTACGTGGTATTATTATAATACATATGTGCTCTTAAAGTTTCCATAAATGATGTCTTACATAAAATTCTGCATCCTTTTTTCCCCATTCACATTTTATTTTGACATCTATCCATTTTGATTCCAATAGAAATACAGGCAGCAATGTGGTTAGGGCCATAGGATCTGAAGTCAGCCTGTCTGGGTTGCATTCCAGTCCTACCATCACTAGTGTGTGACCTAGGGCACATTCCCTATTTTCTTTGTGCCTTAATTTCTTTATCTGTGACACTCACGTTCTCGTAGTCTTTACTTTATTGCGCTGTTGGAGGAGAAATTGAGTTAAACGTGTAAAGCGTGTAAAACAGTGCCTGACACAGAAAGAGCTCAGTAACTGCCGTTTGTTGTTGCTGCTGTTGTGAAAGATGCCCCTGGCTGCCCATCACTAAGACAAAGATGCTGAATTATTTATTTCTATCACTGATACAGATTTCCACAGAATCCCTTTTGTGTTCTCAAGCAAGCATTACCAACATTGCCGCATGGGGGTGGATTTGAAATCATTAGCCATAGAACAGAAATGTGTCCAGTTATTCCATGGTAAGCACTTGATAAATGTACAGTCTTGTAAACATCTAGATCACTTCTTTTAACTGTTGTGTAGTATTCCAGCAGAGCAGTACATTTCCTTGGGTGGGCATTTAGGTTGTCTCCTTTGTTTCTCTACTAAACGCAGTGCTGCAATGTTCATCCACGACCATGGGGCGTTGTGCACATGGGAGAGAATAGAATTGCTGGGTTGGGACTGAACCCAGGCCTGTTTAACGCCAAAGCCCTCAGTTATGTTTCTCTCACTTACAGGGTCCTAGGTAGAGACAAACAATACATTCTGAGAATGGTAATGACCCACGACCAATGGAGAAATCCCCCAGAGGTGAACATTGTCCCGAGAGGCAATGGCAGCAGTCACCCAGAGGGGTCTTTGGCCAGGGAGACATTAAAAATCTCCTCGCTCCATAAATGAATCCATGTTGAACATTTAGCTGAATGTGAACATGTGAGACCAACAGAAAAAAAAAAAAAAGATCTACAGGGATATTGTCACACAAACAGTTTTTATTGATCCAAGAATCAGGGTTTGTTAGCAAACAAAATTTTAATTTTCTTTATTCACTTGATACTTAATTGTAGATATTTGCTATAGACTTGAAAGAGTGGTGATTTGTGGGGACAAGATGTTTTAGACGTTCTTTCTTTTTTTTTTAAATGTCTTTATTGGAGTATAATTGCTTTACAATGGTGTGTTAGTTTCTGCTGCATAACAAAGTGAATCAGCTATGTGTATGCATATATCCCCATATCTCCTCCCTCTTGCGTCTCCCTCCCACCCTCCCTATCCCACCCCTCTAGGTGGTCACAAAGCGCCGAGCTGATCTCCCTGTGTAGACGTTATTTCTTTTTCAGTCTGACATATTACTGAGCCAAAAACTATTTAGTTGTCCATATATCAAGGAGGTCAAGAAATTATTAGATGGTGTGGCTAAGAGGTGGAGTATTTCAAAATGTCAAATTAGTGAAGACTGGTAGAAAAGGAGAAAGAAAGGGGCAGAGAGAAGACGAGAAAGAGGACTTCACTGGGGTGGGGTTGGGGCAGTAGCAGAACATCCTGGTTTGATGGAAGGCCGTTCAGTACGCAGCAGAGAGGACTGTCCATTCTCTCTTGTAAAGTCCATTTCGAGGGACAGACTCTACAGTCTCCCTCAAGCAGACTTTTCTTAGCTTTTAACAGGCTGAAAAAGAAATCTGAAAATTCAGGTTTAGCCCCATTGCCTCTCCTTCAGGCCTCTGAGGACCGTGATGGCAGCCCCGAAGGTGGGTCTGGAAGCTTATGCTCGCCTCTCCAGGCCCAGGGAGTGGAGGACATCGTGCAGGTGTTGAGCCTTTCCCTCGGTCCTCAGTCCCCTGTTCTGGGCTTCCCCTTCTCTTCCCGAGTCCCTGGCCTTCCTACTCCCCATTTTTCTACCTAAAGCATCAAGACACCTGCAGAGGTGCGGGGATGCCCCGCTGGCAGAATTGTGGTCCTTGGCAGTGGGCTCTGCAGCTGGCTCGCCGGGTTTTGTAGTCCCAGCCTGCACCTCCTTTTCCTCTTCTGGGCAAGGATGCACATGATAGCACTCACTCCATAGGGTTGCTGTGTAATGTGGGTAAGACTCAGCACGGTGTCGAGAAAGGGCTCTGCTATTATGATTCCTGAGGACACAAGAAGAGCACTTCAGTGTGATTGCAGAGGAAGAGGGGAGCAGCCTCAGCCTGTGAACATTCAGGGCTTTGCTTGCGCTCATGCTCTTCCGCAACCCTAACCTTAACCCTGGTCTCTCAAGTAGTTTGGGAGACACTCACAGGCGACAGGCCTTAAGTGGACCCCTTACTTCTTTGAGTTGGTGGGGGGCTGGGGCAGCTGGACCCCCCCCAACTCCAGGCAGGTTGGTTCTGGTCAGGAGCAGCCTGTGTCTTAAACCTTACAGCCCTTATCCTTTTCTGTGTGTGCCTGACATTTGGGAAGTTATCTTGAATGACCTCAGGGTTAGCTAGCTAGTTGAAGTAAAGCAAAGGGTAGAAACTTGCCTCAAAGATGAAGTTAAAGGCAAAAAAAGCAAACTGTCCTTTTTAATAAAGCAGTTTAAGGAAAAAACAGCTTACAGGCATTTTCTTCTGTGTGTGTGACCCAGCTGTGATGAGGTCTAACCATTTTTCTCATTTCTTCCCTTTTTTTCTCACCCTCTTTGTAGACAATGTATGATGTTACATTATACATTATACATTATAATGTTACATTATACATTACAGGAATTATCCTGTCTGTCACCATTGTGATAAGGATCATGATTTCAGTGAGTAACAATAGACACCAAAATAATAACAATATCCACAGTTATGTTTCCCACAAAATTCCTTGGTTTCTGTTGCTATTATTTTGGGTTAAAATAAGTCATTTAGAAAAAAGGAAGAAAGGAACAATTAGTCTATGGTACACTAAAAAGAAATACTGTAAAACATGAATTCCCAGCTTATAGCAAACTTACTTTACAGAATTTTAAACTATAAACAATCAATTAAATAGATAATCTTTTTAATGACAACCAGTATGACTTATGAAACACCCTGGGGATACAGAATCTATGGAGGGCAGAAAATAAATAGATCAAAGAATGGCAGATAAATTATACTTTATGAGAGTTAGGTCTGTTTATCTCCTCTTGATGAATAGCTTTTAACATATTTTCAAGGTTTTATAGGAAAACATAGCTGAAATCCCTTCTCATCCTATTTTTTCAGAAAGGCAGTGTAGTGAGTAGAAGGGATGTGGGCTTTGCATCAGATCTGCTTCAAATCCTGGCTCTACCACTCATCCAGCTGTGTGATGGTGGACACATTACATATTCTACCTGAGTGTCCTGTTTCCCACCAATAAATCTTGCAGGCTACTGTATGTTATACACACACACACACACACACACACACACAACTAATTAAGTATGTTTCCCCAAGATTCACCTGCATGTGGGTTTTAGTTGAGCATCCACTGATGGCATGAATATCCAGTGAACACATTACACACTATTCCTGTTGAGTTATAAATGGTGACACTAACAAATTACAGTTAGGAATGCTGATAAGTGTTATAAGCATTTCTAAGTCTTTATGTACTTAATCTTAAAAAAATTAGAATCTCTGTAGTATGTAACATTAAGCACTTACTGTTTATTGTGATCTCAACTCAGTGTGTAAAATTGTTTCTATGAAATGTATGTGATTCTGACTCTGTCACAGGATGAACTCGTCTGAATCTACTAATCCTTTTTTTTTTTTTTTACAATTATTAGTTTTATGTAGTTATCATTTGCTGTCTCAAGAGTTTAGCCATTGGGCTCATTTGTAGCAGCAAAGGGTAGAGGCCATAAGCTTGGACTCTGAAATCAGACTGCTAGGGTTCAAATCTCAACTCTGCTACCTACTTGCTGTGTGACCTTGGGCGAATTACTTACTCTCTCTGGGCTTCAGTTTCCTCATCTGCAAAAAAATGGGATAATATATAGTGTTGTTAAGAAGAACTAAATGAATTAATCTTTATAGGGCCTGCCCTATTCTAAACTGTAATTGCTATAAAAGTCTGAAAGAATGAAATTATTAACTTTGCAAATGATTTAAAGTGGGTAAATAAAATACTTTAATAGTAAATTCATACTATTAAGATACTATTAATAACTATTAAATTAATAACTTAAAATATTAGTACAGTGTACGTTATTCATGATACAGCTATTTAAGAGAAATATCTATGTCATTCATCTGACACATAGTAGATATTCAGTAAGCAGTAGCCATTTATTACTATTATTATATAATTCTACGATAATTCTATAATAATAATTCTATACTAATAATAATTATCAGGAAAGAAATATATGCTGGATTATATTTAAAGGGCACCCACTAGATTCAGCTCTGTCTTAGAGCTTTGAAAGAGCAGCTTATTGAAAGCACATTGTTTTCAGGTTCAGCAGAAATGTGGTGACTCACGCTGAGCACTGTTACTGTTTGAAAGCCACGTCATCAGTATCCTGTGTGGTGTGGGAGCTGGATGTGGGTGACTGGGGGCTGTGTGAGTAGGTGGCAGGAGAGGGTCTCAAGGCTTTTGCCCTCCGGCCCTTTGTTCTCCTCACTGCTCCCGCAGGTCCAATTTCCAAGCAGGAGCCTTGAGAGCCGTCTGCCTAAGGCGGCTGGTGATGAGGCCACCTAGATGGGGACAGGAAGTGGACACTGTGGCAGTGGATGGTGGATTTTAAGCTGGTTACCTCCCCTGGCTTTCTCACTGACCCTTGAGTTCAAAAGCACAGAGGTGGTGGCAGGAAGAACTGATGGAGCCATGTGGCAAATGGCAGACTCACCACTCACAAGCTGTGTGACTACTTAACCTCTCTGAGCCTGAGTTTCCTCATGTGGAAATGGGAGAATAATTCCTGATCCTCAGTTTAAATGAGAAATGCCTGTCAGGTGCTTTGCTCAGTGCCTGGCCCAGAGTAAGGGCTCCATTAGCATACACGGCGGGGTTCTGATGTCAAAATCTATTGAGTGTATCCCCTAAGACACTAATACATCTTGTCTTCAGAGCTGCTCTTCAGTAAGCTCTATGCTCTCCTAAAAATTAATTAGGTTGTTATGCCCCCCTCCTCTTCACTACAAAATTGTAAAAGGTTTTTTCCATTTCTCTAATGCAATGTATTTTAGAACTAAAATTTTCCCAGCAGATGCAGCTATAAAGGAATAAGCTGTCTGACGACAAGACCCAGGCTTAGTTCAGGGAAATGGCCCTTGAGATGATGCAGTCAGTGGGTATTACCAACAGCCATTTCAGCTTGATCTGTCTGATCCCTAGGAAAAGAGATCCTAGCCATTTCTTTCTGGAGGCATCAAATCGGTATTTTCCCATTCTCTCTCTTTTTTTTTTTAATTTAAAAATTTTTTTTTTATTTTTGTGGTACGTGGGCCTCTCACTGTTGTGGCCTCTCCCGTTGCGGAGCACAGGCTCCGGACGCGCAGGCTCAGCAGCCATGGCTCACGGGCCTAGCCACTCCGCGACATGTGGGATCTTCCCGGAGAGGGGCACGAACCCGTGTCACCTGCATCGGCATGCAGACTCTCAACCACTGCGCCACCAGGGAAGCCCAGTATTTTCCCATTCTTATGATGAAGTTCATGCTGTGCAGCATTGGAAGTCCAGTGCCAGGTCATGTGTGATGTCACCCAGTGCCCACAGTCACTGACTGGCACCGTCCCAAACTCTGGTCATGCTGGATGTCCTGGGCAGCAGCGGCAAAGCCTTCCCTGAGGCTGACCTGTGGTGGGTTTCAGCAGGAGCCCCAGAGCAAAGACCCAGCATAGACTCGCTTTGGGAAGAAAGTTGGGAGTGAGGGGCAGGAGTTTAAGGTCTCAGAATAAAGCCAGAATTGTACCAGTTGTGCAGTTTGTGTCTCCCTCTGTAGACACCTAGTCATGCTTCTCTGGGTGTGTGTGCGTGTGAGTGCGTGTGAGTGCGTGTGAGTGCGTGAGTGACAGTGCCTGCATGGGAGGTGTGATGAGGAGGGAGGGGGAGGCACAGGCTTCTATTTCCATCCAGTCTGCTTTCCAAAGGCTTTCCTGGGGCGGGGGTGGGGAGGGGGAAGGAAACCAGGAGC
The DNA here is from genome assembly GCF_025265405.1 of Mesoplodon densirostris. Taxonomy (NCBI): domain Eukaryota; kingdom Metazoa; phylum Chordata; class Mammalia; order Artiodactyla; family Ziphiidae; genus Mesoplodon; species Mesoplodon densirostris. The sequence goes on from NC_082663.1 coordinate 57,521,582, forward strand.
ACAGCTGCAAAGGGGCCCCGAGATATTGCTGGACGTGCCAGGTGTGTGGGAGCATTCGCACCAGTTTGGCCGTGGGCAGGTGAAGCATGGCTGACTGCAGATAGCATGAGCTCCACATGGCAGGGGAGGGGGTGGCGTGGGGCTGCCCAGAAGGCTGACCTTCCGCTTGTTGCCTCATTCAGAACTGTTCATTCCGGGGCTTCCCTGGTGGCTTAGTGGTTAAGAATCTGCCTGCCAATGCATGGGACACGGGTTCGAGCCCTGGTCCAGGAAGATCCCACATGCCGCGGGGCAACTAAGCCCGTGCGTCACAACTACTGAGGCTATGCTCTAGAGCCCGTGCTCTGCAACAAGAGAAGTCACCACAATGAGAAGCCCGCGCACTGCAAGGAAGAGTAGCCCCCGCTCGCCGCAACTAGAGAAAACCCGCCCGCAGCAACGAAGACCCAACGCAGCCAAAAATAAATACATACATACATACATACATACATACATAAATTTATAGAAAAGAAAAAGAACTGTTCATTCCTGAGACACTCTGTGCCTGGTGCTGGTTCACTCAGACCAGAGCCTCGTCCCACTGCGTTAGCAATCTATGGAGGAAAATAAACCTTTGGCAAGGAAACAAATTAATTCATTTCAGATAGTGATAAGTGCTCTGAAGGAAATGGAGTTCTGTAATTAAGAATAACAAAGGGCAGCTATTTTAAGTGGCTGTCGAGGTGACATTAGAGCAAAAGACCTAGAGGATGAGAAGAGACCACTCAGGAGTAGGTGTGGGTCGAGGGGAGTGGCCTGAAATGAGGTGAGCGGAGGCCCACAGCCTAGTAGATGCTCAAAGAACTGGTGAATGTGGGTGGAGAGGGCAGCAAGGACCAGATCACTCTGCGTCTTGTAGGCCATGAAAAGAGTTAGGAATTCAAAGTGCAAAGTAAGCCTTCAAGGGCTCTAAGCAGGGGAAGAACAAGACTCAGTTTATGTTTAAAAAAGATCACTATGGCTGCTATGATGGAGCAAGGGATTTGAAGGAGCTAGAAGCACAGCTTTCGAGTTCCAGTTTGGAGTGTTCTGTGCTTTTCTCTTTTATAGCTCATCTCACACTGTACTGGAATTGTTCGATGTCCCCTCATCCCACCTCCAGTAGCTTACCCATGGCTTAAGGGCCATTAAGTGTTTATAATTCTCCACCATCAGCCCTGAATGCATAAGGGCTCAACAGTTGTTTGCTTATTAAATAAACTACAGTGAATCTTCCAAGAAGGGGGTGCAGGTGTTTAGGTTTGGACTGTGAGTATACTGTCTCCAAGAATGTCTGCTTTGAAGGAAATTGTTAGGGAGGAAAATCTTTTCCTCCAGCTGCTTATGTTTTATTTTATTTTATTATTTTTATTTATTTATTTATTTATGTTTGCAGTACGTGGGCCTCTCACTGTTGTGGCCTCTCCCGTTGCGGAGCACAGACTCCAGACATGCAGGCTCAGCGGCCATGGCTTACGGGCCTAGCCGCTCCGCGGCATGTGGGATCTTCCCGAACCGGGGCACAAACCCGTGTCCCCTGCATGGGCAGGCGGACTCTCAACCACTGCGCCACCAGGGAAGCCCCCTCCAGCCGCTTAGATTCAGTGATTGGGGACCTGAAAATCTGACTGACATTAGCTAGATTAACAGGATTAAAACCACACAATTTTTATTAATATTTACGTGCATGGGACTTCACAGAAAAAAAAGTGAAAACTCAAAGAAGCAGTTAGACTTGGGAGCTTATATACGCTTCTTAACAAAAGAAAGAGGGTTTGAGCTTCAAGGGACAATAAACTGCAAGGAAATACATGGGGGAAACTAATGGAAGAGGAGGGCTATTTTAGTAAGCTTTGTTTCTGCAAAACTTGTTGCTGTCTCTGTCTTCGGTGATAAGGGTCACTCTCCTCTTCTGGTACAGGAGGGGGGATACCTTCACAAAGAAAAAATTATTTTCTGCTTATAGGCAGGTAAGGGGAGGGCAGAGAACTCTTTCTGTGTTTATTGATTCTCAATTGCCTTCAGCTCAAATTCTTATCAAAATAATCCTTATGCTAAAGTGGCATATTGTGGGGTAGCATACCCTGACCTCCTTCCAGATCAATTTGCACATGAAAGCTCTTAATTTTTTTTTTTTTTTTTTGCCGTACGTGGGCCTCTCACTGCTGTGGCCTCTCCCATTGTGGAGCACAGCCTCCAGATGCGCAGGCTCAGCGGCCATGGCTCACGGGCCCAGCCGCTCCGCGGCATGTGGGATCCTCCCAGACCAGGGCACAAACCCGTGTCCCCTGCATCAGCAGGCGGACTCTCAACCACTGTGCCACCAGGGAAGCCCGAAGTCTCTTAATTTTAAATAATCAGTTACAGCTCGTTCAAAAAGATGTATGCACCCCAGTGTTCATAGCAGCATTATTTACGATAGTCAAGATGTGGGAACAACCTAAGTGCCCATCAATGGATGAATGGATAAAGAAGATGTGGTATATATAGAAAGAATATTACTCGGCCATAAAAAAGGCTGAACTCTTCCATCTTCCACGACATGGATGGACCTTGAGGGTATTATGCTAAGTGAAATAAGTCAGACAAAGAAAGACAAATACTGTAAGATTTCACTCACGTGTGGAATATAAAGAAAATAAACAAACAACATAAATGAATAAGCCAAACCAAACAAAAACAAACATGTAGATATGGAGAACAGAGTAGTGGTTACCAGAGGGGAAAAGTTGGAGGGTGGGGAAGGCAAAATAGCTAAAGGGTTTCAACTGTGTGGTGATGGATGGAAACTAAATTTTTGGTGGTGAACATGCTGTAGTGTATACAGAAATAGAAATATAACATTGTACACATGAAACTTATATAATGTTGCAAACCAGTGTCACCTTCATAAAAATAAATTAACAAAAAATCAGTTATATTAGTTAATAGTCATACCCACTCCACTTCTGGGCCAGGGAATCTGAATCAGAGGTGGATATCTTGGTAAAGAGATACAGAGCAGAGAAGTGTTAATAAAAAGCTGCCTAACCACTGATGGGATGTCATCTCCTCAAGAAAACTTGTTCTATAATGTGGGAGCTCGGGTAAAGGACTCTGTATTGTTCAGCTTGTCCTCCTCAAGGCCTTAGTAGAGTGGTTGGAGATAGAAGTCACTACATGTTTGTAAATTAAACTGTACGTAAACAGATTTCGTGGAAGGTTGTGAACCATGAATGTAGCTGCTTTGCGGAATGCAAAACCCACCAAGATGGAAAATGTAATTTCAGAACTGGCTGTGGGTGCTGGAGGCAAGATAAGGCTTTGCAGAAAGAGGCTGGGAGAAGGTGCCCTGGGTGACGTTTTTGGTCTCCTGGGTGATGTTTCTGTATCTGAAGAGGATGAAAAGGTAAACAGCACACAGTCTCACCCCTAAGGTTAATTCTGTTGGGAGACTGTATGCAGACTGCTAAAGTGCGGCATTTTCACATCCTGGTGAACTGATTGGCAGGTGCTGTAGTAGATATAGTAATACGTGACGTACCTGAGGTATGTGGGAAGGAAGGCAGAATTCAGAGGGCAACAGGAATCACTAGAGGCTTGGGAAAATGCTGGAAGGAGAAAAGAGCTGTGAAGGGAGGGGACATTTGTTACCTGTGTTCCATATGTGGAAGGAACATGTATTTGCCAGCTGTTGCAGATAAACAAAAGGAATTTAGAATTAAATTGGGTGTTTGGAAGAGCTCTCCAACTGTAAGTGTTCTGAGATGCTTTAATTCGATTACGAAGGGATGAAAATCAATCATTGCCTTTTCTGACTGGGAATTTATGGAGTGCCTTCTATGTGCCAGGCACTGTGCTGAGTGCCCTACATTCATTTTATGTCATCATTACAGCTCTATGGGGGAGGTATTTTTATGCCCATTTTATGGATGTGGAGTCTTGTAGATGGTTTGGTTTGTCTAGTGCCGTACAGTGGGTAAGTGTCTGGCTTCAGTGCCTGTGCTTTTTCTTATACATCACACTCTCTTATTGGTGATCCTAACAAAAAGGCTCGACAATGATCTTTTGGGGGTTCAGTTATTCCCCATCTTATTTTTGTTGAGTTTCTTCTGAAGTCCTGGACCCAGTGGCACTTCCTTGTCTAAGGCCTGGGCTTAGGGTTACCCTAAGGGCTAGCCTTGGGCTCAGAGGTACCCCTCTTGGTTATGGGGATATTCCTGTGCTTTCTCTGTAACCACAGTCTTATTAAATGTCAACTAAAGGTACAAGGGTATAAATGAGAACCCACCTCTCTTCCCCATATTGATGGGGGCCAGTGTTTACCAGGTCATGCAATCAAGCTCTGTAGACCTGCTCTCTCTTTCCTTAATTTTGTTAGTTTATCCTGGAAAGAAAGAGATAACCAGATCACCTGAGGACCCATTGTAGGAACTGCTGTGAAGGGGAACCAAGGCTATTGCCTTGTGTACCTTAAAAGGGTTTCATGTGAAATCAGTTGTCAACATTTTAAAATCAGGAAGTTTCATGTAAAAATCCAAATTTCCATCTATTGAAAAACCAGAAGTTCTACCACTCTCTATTGCCTTGTATATGGCCCTCTTCATGCCTTACCTTACTGGCCCTCTTAGATATCTGAGTTTGCAGCCCCAAGGCTAGAACAAAGCTAATTGACCCAAAGACTAGTTCAGTGTAGGCACCAAGAAGGCCATCTGATCATTGTAAGAGTGAGATATGTCTGGCTTCCACCTGGCGAGTATTTATTTATTTATTTATTTAAACTGAAGTATAGTTGATTTAGAGTGTTGTGTTCATTACTGCTGTACAGCAAACTGATTCAATTATACATATATATATGTCTATTTTAAAATATTCTTTTCTATTATGGTTTTTCATAGGATATTGAATATAGTTCTCTGTGCTATACAGTAGGACCTTGTTGTTTATCCATTCTGTATATACAGATGCCCAATAGGTACACAAAAAGGTGCTCAACATCGCTAATTACTAGAGAAATGTAAATCAAGACTACAATGAGGTACCCACTTCACACCAGTCAGAATGGCCATCATTAAAACGTCTACAAAAAACCCCCAAATCTCTTACTTCAATAAATGTCTTGCAAAAAAAAAAAATTGGAAACACAAGTTTGCAAGCTAAAAAAAAAAAAAAATTCTGCGAATAACAAATGTCAGAGGGAACCCTCCTACACTGTTGGTGGGAATGTAAGTTGGTGCAGCCACTATGGAAAACGGTATGGAGGTTCCTCAGAAAACTAAAAATTGAATTACCGTATGACCCAGTGATCCCATTCCTGGGCATATATCCAGACAGAACTATAATTCAAAAAGACACATGCACCCCTCTGTTCATAGCAGCACTATTCACAACAGCCAAGACACGGAAACAACCGAAGTGTCCATTGACAGATGAATGGGGAGCTTTTAAATGGCGCTTGCCTGGGCGCTACCTCAGGCTGATTGAATCAGAGTCTGAGGCTAGATAGGTATTACTAGAAAAGCTCCCAGGGTGGCTCTAATCTGCAGCCAAGTTAGGAACAATAAGTAGGGCTTGCCCATAAGCAGCACTCCAGCCTCAGGTCTCTATGTCAGAGAAATGGGCTTATGAAATCTTGCATCAAAGTTGCTGTTTTTACCTGTCTCCCAGCACCTCCGGGGTAGCCCCATTCACCTCATCCTGATATACTCACGTGTAACTGGGCTCTTTTGACTTTTATGTTTACACCTCCAGTGCTAAGATTTTATAGAATTCTGGAGAAAGAGAGAAGATGAGAAAGGAACAAAGAATTATTTCAGAGTCTTCCTTTGAAATGCTCAAATATCAAGACTATCTTATGGCAAATATTAAGATTCCTAGGAAGGAGGAAGCATTTAGAAGCTACTTGCTCTTTTATGTTCACCCTTGCTTCAGAAATAAAAGATAATAATAAAAAAATACAATAAACTGGACAGGTTTCTTTGAAGTTCTTTTCATCCGCTAAGGAGAAATTTCATTAGCAAACACTGGAGGACATTGGTCTCTGTGGTTATCTGGTGGCTGCTGTGGGCAAAGCTCCAGATTTTGTCCATTCCAGCCCTCACTGCAGGGCACTGGGCAAAGGCCATGTCCATCAGCGATGTCTTCATCCAGGGCTACCCTGGCCAAGAGTGCAAATGGCGGAAAACGACATTTGCATCTGGGTACAAAGCATCACAAATGCTTGTCGCTGTGGCTCCGCAGGGCCCCCTCCTCATTAGTCAGGCATGTGGGGTTTTGTGTTCTCAGAGGCTGAGATCTTTGCTCTTCCAATGGCTAAAAGGCCCTAAGGCCTCTCGTGTACCTGACATTAAGGTCTCTGTCATAACATGGCCAGTCCCAGTTCACATTTTGAAAGTCAAGGCTTGCACTTGGAGACTTAACCTGCCATTTTTTCAGCTTCCAGTGGAAAATGAGTTGGTTTTTCAGGGAGCAAGGGGGAATCTTGACCATTAGGCACTGCCTTTTACTGTATTTAAAAATTATTTTAGAATTCAAGTTTTACTTTCTCCTTCTCTTTTGCTCCCTCTTTTTTTCTAACCCCCTTACAAAAATGACCAAGTTGATTAAATAAAATGGGAGGAAGGTATAAATAAGAAAACACTAGTTTTTCAGAGGATTTGGGTCCAACTTCCTTCCCACTTGTTTGGGGACCTGGATCCAGTAACTTAAATTATCAATTTTATTGCCTACAGAGTTGGGAACACAGTATCTGCTCAAGGTGGATATAAATAAGTCTTTCTTCAAGGTTTAATTACTTATTATATTTTGGGGGCTTATCTCTGAATGCTAGGAGCTCTTGGAAAGCCCCTTGAGATGTGTTCATGATCCATTAGATCAGGGGGCCATGGAAGTCTTTGCTGAACTGGCAGTGACTTGACTCTACCCATCTATACTGGGTAGAGTCTATATAGCTGTTCATGTTTTGCAAACAAAGTGTATTGGAATCTTGAAAAGATTTGGCCTTGGAGATGTTTGTAGGGCAAAGCGTGCTTCCTGACACCTCACTAGATGATGCAAAAATCCCCTGAGCAATGCTCTTCAACCAGGGGGTTATATCATTCAGGTTATATCAGAATCACTTGGGGCAACTTTTTCCAATGACACTAGCATTCCCTGAAGAACCCTCAGTTTGACCAACCCCTTGCCAAGAACACTTTCCCCTCTTCTCTGCTCAAACATTCCATCCTTCCTCGACCTACCTTTCCAATTGCTCCAGCCTAAAGAGCTTGTCTTCCTTGCGCGCACTTCTTATTCACTCATTGTCTAGATGATTTATTTGACAATCAATTAGCAATTGATGGCTAGCTTCTGTTTCAGTTGAATGCAGTTTGTCTTGCTATTTAATATTTCACTTATCTCTGTCTAGTGGAAATAATACAGATCTGAATTTTAGTTCTGGCTTGACTTCTAACTGTATGTCTTAGGCAAGATATTTAGACTTCTTGGGTTTCAGAGCCCAGTTGTTAAATTCTGCAGTTCTCTTCTTTACCTCACCAGTCAAGCCTAGGTTCTTGCACAATTTGTGTTAATCATTTTTTTTTTTCTTTTTTGACAGTCATTGTGGTAGATAGTTTCTAACATGGTTCCCAATGATCCCTGCCTCTTGATAGTCACACCTTTATGTAATCCCCTGCCCTTGAGTGTGGGCAGGACCCAGTGAATAGAATTTGGCAAAAATGATGGGATGTCACTTCTGTGATTAGGATAGGAGAGACTGGGCCTGCTCTTTTGTTGGCATTCTCTTTCAGGCTCTTCTCACATGCTTGCTCTGATGGAGAGGGCTACCTGGAAAGAATTGAGGGTGGCCTCTAGTCAAGAGTCAGCAAGTAACTGAGGCCTCAGTAAAATAGCCTTTGAGGAAGTGAACCTTACCAACATCCACTGAGTTATCCTGGAGGTGAATCCTACTCTAGTTGAGCCTTGAGATGACGACAGCCTCAACTTCTTCTGATTGCAGCCTTCTGAGAGACCCTGGGCTGACACCTTGATTGTAGCCCTATAACAAACCCTGAAGGAACTAGCTAAGACACACCTGCATTGCTGAGCCACACCTGCATTCCTGACTCACAGAAATGGTGAGATAATAAACATGGATTGTTTTAAGCCACTAAGTTTTGAGGTAATTTGTTATGTAGCAATAGATAACTAATATTATCTATGAGATGTGTTGATGGATATGGTAGTCTGTCTACCTGAACAGGTCAGATTAAGCTAAATTATGCTGCAGTAACAAATAACCCCCCAAGCTCAGTGGCTCATATCTATAAAAGTTTATTCCTTGATCACACTCTGTGTCCACTGAAGGTTGGTTGTAGCTGTGCTCAATATTTTCCTCCCTCCAAAACTCTCCATAACCCAGGCTGACAGAGCCGCTCCTTTTTGGAACATTGCCAGTCATCATGGAAGAGGAAAAAGAGAGCAGGGCCAAGTATGTACTGACTTTTAAACCTTCCCCATGAAAACAACACATCATACTTCTGCTTAGTATTTCACTGGCCAAAGCAAGTCATGTGGTCACGTATGAGTTGAACAGGACCCAAAGTATAATCCTACCCCAGGGTGGAGCACTAAATAATCATGAACAGGAACACAATGTATAATATACCATCAGAGAGAGGGATAACCACAGACTGCCATGATATACAGAAAAGAGAAGGAATAGCTCACATCCTCAGATGAATGGGCGTAGAGGCCCCAGAGCCTAAGAGAGGAGAGTACTATTAAAGAGCTCTCTTTTCCAGAGAAGGGGGGAAAAGTAAGGGAATATGGGGCACTGAAGAAAGCTGATGAGTTTTATTTATTTATTTATTTATTTATTTATTATTAGTTTCTGCTTTATAACAAAGTGAATCAGTTATACATATACATCTGTTCCCATATCCCTTCCCTCTTGCGTCTCCCTCCCTCCCACCCTCCCTATCCCACCCCTCCAGGCGGTCACAAAGCACCGAGCTGATTTCACTGTGCTATGTGGCTGCTTCCCACTAGCTATCTACCTTACTTTTGGTAGTGTATATATGTCCATGCCTCTCTCGCGCTTTGTCACAGCTTACCCTTCCCCCTCCCCATATCCTCAAGTCCATTCTCAAGTAGGTCTGTGTAGAAAGCTGAGCAGTTTTTAAGCATGTCTATAATCTTCATTTTCACCTCTCTAACATCCCCCTAAAGCAGTCAACTCTCTGGCAAGTGCAGCTTTAAGACATGCCTCTCTGCCCCCACTCTTCTAACTGGATTGCCTTCCCTAAAGTCTCTAAGCTTCTTTTGTATAGAAATATAAGAACCTTCCGTGTCTATAATACTGTTCATAAAGTTAAACTGGGTTTTCAAACAACCGTCTTCCAGCAATCATTAATAGGAGAGGAAAATGTTGACATGTTACCTTGGGCAAGCTTGGCGTTTTCTGGATTGCAGTCTTTTCAAAGCCCACTCTAATCTCCCCTTCCTGAGTAATAAGCACAGTCCCTGTGGACGTCCTGCAAATGTTGGAGGAGCTTAAGGAACGCTTGCTAGCCCATCCATCTCAGAGGCTGCCAGTCTGGCTTTAGAGAGGCAGTTTGTTGGGAAGAACAGAGACCTGAATGTCAATACATCTAGCTTGCAGAACAGGAAAAGTGGGGTCTGACTTAGCTGGTAAGCCAAGCCAATGTGATGAATGTACTGTTAAAACCAGAACCAGATTAAAATTCTGTTGATGTGCAGTGGAGAAATGTCAGGGCCAGAGAGCTTCTAAAAAGTAGAGGAGAAACTTGTTGAAAATCTTTCTTCTTATAAAATATACTTTTGCCCTCAGGCCCTGCCTCTTTGGATCATGCCAGATGGTATTTTGTTTCTCCTGAGGTTATAGTTTATGTCAAAAGAAATAGACTTCACTTTGATGAGTTCTGAAGGAGGCATAGAAGAGTCCCAGACTAGTCGTTTTTAAAGTGACCTTAGATGCCGTCTAAGCCAAACCCCTCTCCAGCACAGAAGTCATTTCTTCATGTCTCCCTGATGTGGAGATTGGTGATCAGGGACAGGTTTTAAACTTCATAAGAATTTTTTTAGGATTGATCCTATTCCAGTTTTCTTTCCATATTGCACCATGGTGAGTGTGAGGGGAAAGCAATGAAGTAGAAATCTATCAGAAGAGCATGGAGACAATATCCTTCCTCCTAGTGACAAAGCAAGTTTTGCATTTGAGAAAAATTTTCCATTTTGCAACTGAAATGCCCTGAATTATTGGAGGAAATGTTGAGAGAGGCCATAGTCTGAACCTCAGAAATCCTACTTCTGAAATTGACTACTGTGAAACAATTTTACCCCTTCTGGCACATTTTTTCCCCTCACACAAGGGTGACAGTGGTGTTTCTGGATAGTAAATTGGTAGTACTTTTAAGCTGCTTGGATGAAGCTATTCTGTAATAGATTGTGTACCTTATTGGATGGTCATCTTGTTAGTGTCTAAAGGTAATCTTTCATTTCATAGCAACTAATGTTCCCCTCCTCATCTGTGTCAGGTGCCATGCTACATACTGAGAATACATAGGTGACTAGATATATTCTCTGCCCTCAAAGATCTTGTCTAGAAAATGAGATAGACATAGGATAATATTATGTAATACAGGCTAGGTGTTTTAATAAGTATATGTACAAAGCTCTATGGAAACAAAGGCAAGGCAAACCTGGTGGTGTGATGGAACAGTAGATGAGGAAGGCTTCAGGTAAGATGTATCTTGAAGCATGAGCTTTTTAGATGTTCAAGGTGTGGTTCATAGGGAAGGACATAGGCAGAGGTACAAACATGCAGAGCACATGTGCTAGTCATTAATGCATTCTAGGTTCCTGGTAACACTGTACTTCTTATTTTGTCCCTTTTACCTTGGTGGAGCCATGTGACTAGTTCAGGATAGTGAGTTGGAAACAAATGTGAAATATCACTTCTGGGCCAAAGCTTTGAATAGCTTGTTTAAGACTGTCCAGAGCTCTTTTTTCCCTTTGGAACACAACCAGAAACATCAGACATGGTGAATGTTCTGTCAGTCTGGGTCCTTGACTGACCATCATGAACACAGCCCTCCATCAACCCTGGATGTACATGTGACATGAGTAAGAAATATACCTGCTTTTTTCAAGTCACTGAGATTTTTGATTGTTTGTTACTTAGCATAACCTAGTCTATTTCTCTAATTCAGTGCAAAATTAAGAAATAAGTATGGTGTGCCTGCAAAATAAGATACAAGATATCTGATGGGACTTGTTGGGAATGGAGAAAAATGAGATTGGAAATATGGATCAGGACCAAATTATGAGAAACTTTGACACTATTGTTGTGAAGTTAACTAGAATCTATAGGCAACGAGCAGCCGTTGAAGGATTCAAATTGCTCACTATTAAGTCATAGAGTTCATCTCTTGGAGCATCCTAGTCTACTGCTTTAGTGCTAACCCTGTACTTCCTGTAAGCTTAGGAGATCTGGATCCAGAAGAGTTAGAGGAGAAGACAGGATAGATGTGGTGCAGGGAGTGTGGGCTAGTTGTGGCACTCCATCTGCTCTGTTCCAGGTGTGCTATGCAAAAGAAACCAGAGAAATATTGCTTGCTTTGTCCTGGGACAAGTATCTCTTCATCAGTGATTCCTCCTTATATCCTACTTTTCTTAGGCTAGACCTTTCAGATCAAGAAGCTTGCTTTTAGTGTATTTTAAAAATTGAATTATTTGGGTTCATCTATTCTTGTGTTTCCTGTTCATTGGAACTATTTATTGCTGCTTTGGATGTTCTTTTTCTGTTCTACAGTTCCTTTTTTAGTCATGTTTCCTATTACACGTTACCACCTCTCAGATTCTCCATGTAGCCTACTCACCAGCAAACCAGATCAGTCAGTGTTCCCTGAGATGTCCTTGCCTCTGTGACTTCATTTACATAGCCTACTCATACCCGAGGCCCCAGAGTGGGATGTTTGGTATCACTGAAATTCTACCCACCCTCTAGGACCCACTCACATGCCATTTTTTTGTGAAGCTTCCTATCTTTAGAGGGAATTAATCTCTGAATTTTCTGGGCTTCTCCTTCTCGATTAGGACCCTAAGTTCACTGAGTTTTTATATTATGGGTATTGGTGGGCATGACCAGACCCAAAGATCAAGGGCAAGAATTTGTCTTGATTATCTTAGCAGTCCTCCTAGGACTTAGCAGTGTTGTGAACATATTGGCATTCATATTTTTAAAAATTGAAAACCTTGAAATTGAAAGCCTTTTAACTGAAAGCATAAAAAATTAATGAAAAGCTTTGTCTAATTTCCCCTGCTTTATTCCTTCGGAGGCTGCCTGTAAAGCACATCTTCTTCCCTACTACATCTCCAACACCTCCCAATTTAGCACCAACACCAAATGTCCTTTCCTGAAAGATTATTTTCTTTCACATAGTGATAAAGATGTTTAGTCAGAACAGAGTGAACATCAGTTCCTTTGGAAGGAAGGCTCTGGACTAAAAGTCAGTAAACAGAAGATGAATGCAAATGGAAAGTAATCTCTTCTCCAGAGGCAGGGAGGGTGGAGAGCAGACAATGTAGAAATGAAAGTGTGCCACCTGAGAGAGTATAAACGTGTACCAAAGGAGACAGAATGATGTTTAACTTGGGGGGAAAGTGCAGCAAACACAGGTAAAGAGAAACAATCTTAAATACAAATATTTAAGGATTTAAGGGACTTCCCTGGTGGTCCAGTGGTTAAGAATCCGCCTGTCAATGCAGGAGACACGGGTTCGAGCCCTGGTCTGGGAAGATCCCACATGTCGCGGAGCAGCGGAGCCCGCGTACCACAACTACTGAGCCCGCGCTCTAGAGCCCGCGAGCCACAACTGCTGAGCCTGCGTGCTGCAACTACTGAAGCCTACATGCCTAGAGCCCGTGCTTCACAACAAGAGAAGCCACCGCAGTGAGCAGCCCGCACACTGCAATGAAGAGTAGCTCCCACTCAACCACAACTAGAGAAAGCCCGCACACAGCAACAAAGACCCAACGCAGCAAATAAATAAATTAATTAATTGGGAAAAAAAAGAAGTTAATGAAACTGAGGAAGTTTTACTGTTGAGCAAGACTTGGTTGTGGGGGGTAGAGAGGGCATTAATGGACAACAAAGTATTCTGACATTTGAGCAATATGACAATTCAAAAGGCTTGTGCTATTGCGGGCCATATAGGAAAAGAAACGATTCAAAATTTGAAAGAAGGAGGGAGAGGGAAGTACTGGAATTTGGAATGTCATTTTGGTGCCTGATTCTCCATGGTCTTCTCATTATTTATCACTTTAGGGCTCCAGAGTTATCATTTAGTAATACTGACCAGCCCCTATATTTTTAGGGCTTTTAGACCAGAGCCAGACTCTCTTCTCTTGCCAAGTCACAAATCAATTAATGGGTTAATTAATTAATTTTTTATAGTGAAAATTTTAGAACTCCAAGAGATAGACAACGGTCAGAAGAGGTTTTTCCAATCTTTTTTAATTTGGGTAGCAGTACATTATAAGTAGATCTTACTGGCACTAGTTTCTCAGCTCTCTGCTGATGAGATTTCTCTTCTTGAGCTATTTCAAAGAGCAGAACGGGAGACCTGCTCTATCTTAGGAGGAGTGATTGAGAGATTTGTCTACAGTAAATCTCCGTAGACACATCCTGGTCACTGCTTCTCTTTTGAGAGGTGGCTTGAGTCCCATTTCTATATCTGAGATGAGAAGTAGTGATTAAATCCACTTATGACTTTACTTGCTTGGGGGTATCAAAGGTGGTTTTTTTTTTTCTTTCTAATGGAGTCATTAGAAAGTAGCAAGAATACATAAATTCTCCTGCCAGGGCATGGTATACAGACTGCAGAACATCTCATGCTTTTGTGCCCTCCCTTGTTATAACTTACATAAGTTATCTTTGGGAATAAAATGGTCTAAATCTTATTGTACCATATGATCCCTAAAGATAGGTTATCAAGTCATTCTATTCATAGATGAAAAAAGCATTGCAGTGTGTAAATGACCTGTGGCTTGCTTCACAGGATTGTCCAAGGGTCCCTTTCCCAACCCCTCAACTAAATGTGGTGTCCTCCTTCCATGAAGAGGATAGCACCAACCAAACGTCAGCAGGACTTGAACTTTGAGCTGTTTTTCCAATAGGAGTGGCACAAAGGAAAGGCTGTTGTTTGTGTCTGGATAGATCACAGTTTGAGAGGAAGTATTACATTGGGAATATCCCCATCTTTGCAGAAGGGTGGGCTAAAATCTTATTTGGGACTGTTTTTCTTCTAAAGCTTAGAATACTTTTATCACTGGAGATGGGTTTTGCAACAAGTGCCAACATGAGTCTGTAAAGTTTGAGTGGCAATATGTGCTGCTACTGAAGTTTTATTATATAGAATTGCAAGGTATGTGTGAAAGGCAGAGCTACAGGAGGTGCTAGATTAATTTTCAAGTTGCATTTATCCCAAAGGAAAATGGTTTGATGCTGTTCATATGCGTGCCAGTTATTAGAGGAGATATTACTTCTTTTTTTCTTTTGAGATATTACTTCTTGAATTGCTTCCCAGTGTGCATTTGAGTAACAATTAAATACTTGATAAATGGAATAACTAGACACATATTATGCATTAACTATCCCAGTGACACAAAGCATCTGCTAAACAATAAATCTGTGGGAGAATAAATTAGTGGATACTTTAGATGGGGTGGTCAAGGACATTTAAACTGAGATTTCAATGACAGGAAATAGTAGTCATTTGGAGATGAAGGAATACCATTCTAGGTAAGGTAAGTGTAAAGGCCTCAAAGTGGGAATGAGCTTGGCCTGTTAGAGGACCAAAAAGAAGGCTACTGAGGTGGGATTGGAGAGGGCAGAATGGTAGGACATGAGGTTGGACAGGGGTACAGATCATGTAGTACTTGGTAAGTCAGGATAAGGAATTTAGATTCATTGCTTAGTATGGGAAGTAATGGGAAGCCATTAGTGTATTTTAAGGGGAAAAACATTCTGGCTGGGGGTGACTTATGGATTAGAGGAAAGCAAAATAAGATGAGGTGGGAGTTGGGGGTAGGCAAGAAGTAGGTTGGGGCAGCTGTCCACGACTGGGGTGGTAGTAATGGGGATGGACGAGAGTGGATGGATTCCGGAGCAGTTGAGAAGAAGAGGGTGTGGTGAGAGAAGAAGCCAGGTGGGCAGGCAGGTGGGATAAGCCTCTAGGTCTAAGTAGGAAAACATTGCCTCCCCTACAGGAACTTTCATTTGCCTTCAGGCTGTAGGGACTCCAACCTCTGAAAAAAACAGAGTCTTCACAAGTCACTGAGGAGCTGGCTCACCACTGACTTTTAATCTTTGGAGATATTTCCATAATCAGGAAGTTGCATTTTTTTCCACCCCTTTTTTCTTTCTTTCTAGTTAGGCTTCTTAGATATCAGGGGTGAGCAGTGGGTAGGAGGGGTTCTGAGGATGGTTGAATTTGCCCTGAGGAAAAGCCGAGATACTGCACACACAGCCACTTGTCTGGTCAGCCTCAAAGTTCAAAGGAGAGGCTTGGTGCTCATTGTGCTAAGGGCCAGGGGTTTTACATATCTAATCTGTCATTCCATTCTCCTGAAAACATTGTGAAGTACCTTTTGAAATTCCAGTTTTACAAGAGAAAAGGGTGAGGCTCAGATGTGTTCTTTATGTTGTCCAAAGTCATCCAGCTTGTAAGTGGTAGAGCCAGGACTGAAACCAGAATCTGGCTCTCTGCACTCTCCACACCGCCGCTGAACTGGGGTTATTCTGTTTTCCTTCTCTTCTCATTACCACACAGCCTCCACCAAAGAACCCAGCATGAGAAAGGCCGTGCTTTCTCTTTCTTTTACGTACTAGATTTGCCTCCTCTCCACCACAGAGTACCTCGTAAGGTGCTCAGCAAACACGCCTGCCTGGAGGCAACACCGTCTTCTTGCTGCCACAGATGGGGCTGGGATAAGAAGCACGGGGTGCTGGGAGGTGGATCGTGCCGCCGCTGTGGCTGCTAGGTGATGGGGAAGGACTCTTCTGTCTGTGCCTTGACTCGAAGGCATTTTCCATTTCCTAGTCCCCTCCCGCTCTCCATCCCTCACCTCTTGCCCCTCGACTTCAGCTCAGGCCCCTGGGGAGCGTCCCTTGCCGCGGGGCTGACAAGCACTTGGGGGCGCGGGGTCCCTGTTCTCCGCGCTCTTGCCCATCTGTGCGCAGAGCCTCGTTCCGGGGCGCCTGGAGCCCAGCGGGCATTGACGTCAAGCGGCGGCGAAGCGCTGCCTACAGACGGTTGACCCGGACCCTCCTCCACACCCCCTTCCTTCATCGCCCCCTCCTTCTTCCCTGCGCCCAGGCTCAGGCTCGCTATAAAAGGCGGGAGCGCGGGTTGCCCCCGTAGCGCCGGATTTCAGCACCATGGAGAGCCCCCGCCTGCGGCTGCTGCCCCTCCTGGGTGCCGCCCTGCTGTTGCTGCTACCTCTGCTGGGCACCCTAGCCCAGGAGGCCGCCGAGCTCCAGCCGCGAGCCCTGGACATCTCCTCCGCCGTGGAGGATGCCTCCCATGAGAAGGAGCTGGTCTGTATCCCCCCACCCCCGTTCCAGACTCCCCTGGGCTGCCGCGAGGTTCCTTCCTTTGTGCGCGTCCTTCCTCTCTCCCTGCCTCCCCACCCCCATTCCTAAGTCAGGCCCCGGGGAGGTGGGCGCAGATTCCCGGCTCCCGCTGTTACCCGAAGAACGTCTTGAGCCCACGGGCTCCAGACAGTCTGTAGAGCGAATCCCTGATCCCGGCTCCTCGGAGCAACAGGAGTCTCCGAGGCTCCTGGACCTGCGGTCACTTCGTGGAACAGCGCTCGCTAAGTTTCCACCCCTTGAACATCCCTCTTTGTGGAGTCCAGGGGAGGAGTGTGTGTGGCTTCGGGGTTCCTTATAACTAGGGCTGGAAGAGAGCACCGGGGCTGGGCGCACAGCCAAGGCGGCAACTTGGGGCTCTGCGGGCGGTGTGTTGCAGATCGAAGCGCTGCAGGAAGTTCTGAAGAAGCTCAAGAGTAAACGTATTCCGATTTATGAGAAGAAGTATGGCCAAGTCCCCATGGTAAGGCTTTGGGGTCACCCCTCCCCATGCTTTTCCAAGAGGAAATACACCACCTGGAGTCTTTTACACAACCTTCTCTCCAGGATGTGGCTAATAATTCAGATAATGGGTTTGCAGAATTCTGTGGGCTCCCCTTTGTTTCTACCGTCAGCCCTTGCCCCTTGGTCTCTGAGGTTAAAGAGTAGATCGACCATTTCGTAGGACTGAACAGCTTGTGCCAGGAATCAGCCCTTGGGTTTCTGTGGAAAGCAGTATTTCCTGAAAATGTGCTTTTTTCACCTCACAAATAATTCTCTGAGTTGGAAGAGCCCTTAAATCCAGTCAGTGCTTGTTCCTCTAATTTTCTTCCTGCCTTCCGGACCACTGCCAGTTTTTAAAGAATCTAAGTTCTAGGGTCAAAAATCTTGATTCAGGTCTGGTCACCTTCCTTGAAGAACACACACACACACACACACACTTTAATCTTTCTTCTTGGGGTGAGGAGGCGGACACGGAGCAGGGGTTGTGAGAATGTTTTTCTCTTAGATAAAAAGGTCTTGTTGATTTTTTTTTCTTTTGGATGAGCAATTAAAGGAGCCAGGAAATGTAGCTTCCCCACAAAAGGTAGAAGAAAGTAAGAGGGGTTCAATAATTTAAATTTCTTTCTTTTTATGTTCTCTCGCAGAAATTATAAGCACAAGGCTCTCCTCGTTTCAGGCCTGACTATACTTAGACCCATGGTGGTGATGGTAGGGTTCATCTGTCTCTCCCATGAGGCAGGCTTTGTGTTGATGGGGAGACGTGCCTGTTGGGAGCATGGGCATGCGTGTTCAGGATGACTACACATTGTGTTGTTCGCAGTGTGACGCGGGTGAGCAGTGCGCCGTGCGAAAAGGAGCTAGGATCGGGAAGCTGTGCGACTGTCCCCGAGGAACCTCCTGCAATTCCTTCCTCCTGAAGTGCTTATGAGGCGTCCACCCTTCTCCATAAGTCCCCCTGCCCCCACTTTCCCCAGAGGACCGCACCTTCATCCCCAGAGTTTGGCTTTAGCAGCAAAGTTTGCATCTCCCTCTGAGGAAAAGGGGGCTCTTTTCCTGCTGTTTCCAAATAAAAGAACACATTAGGTGTTACCGTGTGAAGGGTAATGCCTTGTATGGTGTTCATACGTGTGCAAAGCATTCTATTCTTATTTTATCTGTCTGACAAGCTTTTCAGAGCTTTTTCAAATAAAAAGCGTTTACTTTTTATTTAAGTAAAGAAGGAAAACTTCACTTTGAAAATTGTATTTTTGTAGGTGGCATGACAGGATGAAAATTAGATCAGGTAAATCTGGTAGATGACATCACAACCTGGAAAATAAATCACCCCAAGCATCACAAATTGAAGCATGTACAAATTATACGTAATAAAGTGTTTTTCATAATTGCTCATAGTGCTTTGTTGTTTCTGCATAAGTAATTTCAACAGGAATGGTGGCATTAATCATGCTGTTGTTTTCAAGGAGAAATATTTTTAAAATAGCTGTCTATTGGGAAAACGGCACCGGGGCTCCAAGGAGTTTTCATCATTAATTAGGAGTTTGCCACACAAGCTTTTGTACACAATATTTCTTTGGTTGCAGTGGTGTGGGGTGTGTGTGTGTGTGTGTGTGTGAGAGAGAGAGAGAGAGAGAGAGATGAAATAAAATGAAGATGGTTGGAGTTGAGTTGATATATTTTGTTTATTAAACGCTTTAGTTAGAATACTTAATTTTAACAGGGAGACCAATACAAGAGAAATTGTCTCATACTTTAGCCACATTAAAAGCAATTTGAAAAAGTAGGACTTTTGTTTTGACACCTCTTTATTAGAAGATATGCATTGGTTAAAAAAAAAAAGTGGGCTCTTTGGGAGTTGTTGTTTGTCCAAAGGAAGGTAAATAGCTATTTCAGGTGCCCTAAGGGTGTGAGACACTATCATTCGCACTATTTAATACACCATCCTGGAAATATTCTCACTTCAAAGGAATAACAGTCATTTCAGTAAATAGTTTTGAGGGCAAGAAGTGAAAATTAATGGGGGCAGCTTCAACTCAAGAAATACAAAAATCTTAAATGTAAAGTTTAAGAGTCTTAAAATATTTCTGAGTGCTTACCCAAGGTCACATTTCTGGGGGTTTAAACCAAACTAAGTCACATTTAGGTAGAAGCATCATGAGAGGAACAGGTGCTTTTTCCTAATGCAAACTCAGGAGGCACCTGCATAGTAGTAGAATTTAAAAATAAAGACCCTCCACTGATTCTTGGGGACCTAGAGTATGGTGTTAAAAAATATTTTCATACACAACTGCCTTTTTCAGTGTTATTGTTACTGTTATCATGGCTGGTCTTCCTAATAATCTTGCAAGATACTGTTATCACTCCTCTGCGCCCACCCCAGAGGAGAAAACAGACACCAAGAGAGGAGACAGAACCAGCTCACGTTACCCAGTCCTAAATCATGATCTCAGCTCTAATTTCTCCGACACCAAAGATTTGTCTTTTCTCTCCATGTCACTCCAGAACAGGCTGTATGGACTCCCGAATTCCCCAGAAGCTCTTCTTTCTTTAGTAGAAATTAGCTCATTGGGATGCCAATGTATTTTGGTGGGTCACACTTCCATTTGAATTCCAGGCTTTAGTTGTGATTGAAATGTGTTGCATTTTAATCTTTAAAAACTGAAAAGAGTTATTTAATAGTTTCATAGTCCACTGCTTTTCCAGAAAGCAGTTCAGTTGAAATTCTGTCTTTCTTCTCGAGTACCTTAACTCTTCCCATTCATGTCAGTCCTACATAAATAAGATGAGGAAATTGCTTTCATCATTGGTTAGTGCACAGATAGGACCCTCAGGGATAACACTTAGAACTGCTTCCTATTTCACCCTGGAATGTTTCACCCAAAAGCAAGAAGTGTTGGAGGAATTTGTAGTTCAAAGAGAAGAATAAGAATATTTCTCTAAACCCCTTTAACTTGCCCCCTCACCCCTACCCCTACTATATCATCCCTCCTTTCTTGTTTAATACAACTAAAGGGTATGGACTTATGGGGGATTGATGATGGAGAATCTGTGGGCTTGGTATGAAAAGACTTTTTCCAAAAATTTTGTGTGGGTGCCCAGATTTTAAGTTCATAGTGCTACTAACATTTTACATTAACGATGGCAACATTTAATCTTAAGTGGCTTGTTGGGAGTAACGTTGCCTTTTCATTTTATCAGTATTAGAGCTCCTCTTCTAATAGAATGTCTTAGTATGTTTAATGATTGAAGGTCCCTTTGGTAGAGGACAAGAATATTAAAGAGCGAGAAAGTTTAAATGAGAAAAGTTGTCGCCCATATGGAGGCTTCCATGTGTGTGCCTTAGAGACCTTTTGAGATTGGCTGAAAGATCAGGGGTCAGAAAGTTGACAAGCTGCTCGATCTAAAGATCTGGGGAATAATATTACAAGGCATAGGAATGGAGCAGTGTTTCTCACAGGGGCCTGGAGATGATGTGTGAAAGTTACTGGAGGGGGCTTCCCTGGTGGTGCAGTGGTTGAGAGTCCGCCTGCCGATGCAGGGGACACGAGTTCGTGCCCCGGTCCGGGAGGATCCCACATGCCGCGGAGCGGCTGGGCCCGTGAGCCATGGCCACTGAGCCTGCACGTCCGGAGCCTGTGCTCCGCAACGGGAGAGGCCACAACAGTGAGAGGCCCGTGTACCGCAAAAAAAAAAAAAAAAAAAAAGAAAGTTACTGGAGGACTTTTCTCAATTGCATACAAGCATTCCCCTTCCCATGGTGATTACTGATATTATACCCCTCACCTATTATACCCCTCACCCTATGCCAGAATCTGGAGGGCTACGAGGGATACATAGTCTACCTGTGTACCTGTACCCTCTCCCAATCCTGAAAATGGCACATCTGACTTTAGGTATTGACAAAGATTCTTTGCTTGACCAAACTTTAGTCAGCTTCCTGAACCTTGTCCTAGACCCATCTGTGTGCTTCCTTGTAAAATATAGTATTAGCAAGAACCCTGCTAAGTCAGTTTATCAAGAACTTCCCACCCTGGACATGTGATTACTCTCCAAATATGATCAAGTTCCTTACCCTCCACCACCCCCGAGGTGATGTCTGATCACCCTGGCCCACCTTCAGCAAAGATCCTGTTAGATCAGTTTAGCCAGGATCTCCCCTTTTACCTCTTAATAACTTTCCATTCATAGACCCCCAATCCTGTCCCTTGGCCATAAGTTACTACTTGTCCATGCTGTATTTGGAATTGAGCCTGTTTATACTGAGGTCTCTTTTCCATTATTGCAACAGTCCTGAATAAAATCTGTTTTTATGGCTTTAACTACTGTCTAGCTATAGTTTTTCTTTGACAGTTTGAAGTGTAGTTAGGGAAGGGGGTTTCGGATTGTTTAGTTTAAATAAGATCCTCAGGTGGTTCTGCTAAGCTTCCTGTTCTAGAACCACTGCAATGCTGAGCTAGCTTTTAATATAACTCATTCATTCCACACTTTTTTGAGTACCTTCCATGTGCTAGGTACTGAGAACATAATGGTAAGTAAGATAGACATAATTCCTGTTCTCATAGAGTTTATAGTCTAGTGCTTGATAGTCTAGTGGTGAGAAAAATTAATAAACAAAAATTACAAGCCATGAGAAATTCTATGAAGGACATTGTGGTATCAAATGAGTGATCAGGAAAGGTGACATATGAGCTGAGAGTTGCAGGATAAGGAGCCAGTCATGTCAAAGACAGAGTGGTTGGAGTCCTCTGCCACAAGGGCTTCAGGCAGAGGGTTTGGCACGTTCAAAGGCAGGATAGATGTCGACATGCTTGAGGAGCTGAAAGAAGACCAAGGACTCTTAGCAGATGAATGCCCCATGAGGAGAGGCACAAGTGGCTACCCCTGTGAGTAGTTCTTTGGGCCCCGTTGGGTGTACACAGTTGCCTTAATCAGATGCCAGGTGAAATTAACAGATGTTCGTATGTTAGGAATTCCTCACGAGAAAGTAGGACTGAGAATAAGGAGGGTGGTTGTCCTGACATCAACTTCTAATCTTCTTTGTATCAGTGATGGATGAATATAATTCTCTCTTGCCTGGCTAATGTGTGTTTATGGTTTATTTCCTTTACCTTCCTAAGTGTGGGTGTGCTTTTTTCAGGGTATCTAGTCTTGAGGGTCTATCAGCAAAATTTTTTGGCTTGAAAATAGTTTATGTAAATATTTCTAGCTGGTGTTCCCTGCACTATTGAGAAGAGGAGTCAGAAGAAAGGAAGAGGTTACAAATTTAGAAGAAAGAGGAGATAATTGATGAAGCAAGGCTCTTGTCAGGGATGAGGGGATGGGATTCAGAGCCAAGAAAAAGATTAGTTTGAAGGAGGAGTGGGAAGGTGGGAGAACATGTTGTGCACGGATGCAGGTGAATTTGTAGGTGTGTTGGCAGGAAGTTGGGGTGGTTATTTATGGCTTCTGTTTTCTGAGGGAAGTAGGATATAAAGTCATCTGCTGAGGAGGAGAAGAAGCAAATTGTCCATTCAATAATTATATATACATCATATAGAAATTGATGATAGCCAGTGTGGAACCTAGAAAAATGGTATAGATGAACCGGTTTGCAGGGTAGAAATTGAGACACAGATGTAGAGAACAAACGTATGGGCACTGAGAGGGGCAAGCAGGGGTGGGGTGGGGGTGGGGGTGTGATGAATTGGGAGATTGGGATTGACATGTATACACTAATATGTATAAAATGGATAACTAATAAGAACCTGCTGTATAAAAAAATAAATAAAATTAAAAAAAAAAAGAGGGCTTCCCTGGTGGCACAGTCGTTGGGAGTCCGCCTGCCGATGCAGGGGACGCGGGTTCGTGCCCCGGTCCGGGAGGATCCCCCGTGCTGTGGAGTGGCTGGGCCCGTGAGCCATGGCCGCTGAGCCTGCGTGTCCGGAGCCTGTGCTCCGCGGCGGGAGAGGCCACAACAGTGAGAGGCCTGCACACACAAAAAAAAGAAATTGATGCCATAAAGTGAGAGTTTCACCATAAGACATGATACGTCTAATACTAGACAGAGAGAAAAATCAATTTAGAAGGCACAAGAGGTGAGTTATCAAGGCTTGTAGACAAAGTGGTATTTGAATATTCTTTGAAGAGTGTGTAATATTTCAAAGGGTGAAGATTGGGAAAACTTGTTTAAGGTGTGGGAAGTAGTGTGAATGAAAGTACGCAGGGAAAAGAGAATGCAGTTAGAAATAACTTGAGCACTGGGTCCATGTGGTGTAAAATGATGAAGGAGACAAGTTTGGCTCAGATTGTGGGGTAAGAGGCCAAGGCGTTATTCCTGGTAGCAGAGTGATATGATCAGGGCTGTGTTTTAGGAAGCTCTCTGATAGCACACTGATGGAGGGACCAGAGAGGGAGACATGGGCACAGAAAGGGCAGGTGGGAGGATATTGCAGAAGTCCAGAAAAAAAGTGATGAGGGCCTGGATGGATAAGAGCAGTAAGGATGGACAAGAGTGACAAAGAAGACATCGTTCAGGAGAAGTCTGAAGCGGTAGTTTCCCAAAACTCTTCTGTTTGTGATGGTGTTTTGTTTTTTTTTTGCGGTACGCGGGCCTCTCACTGCTGTGGCCTCTCCCATTGCGGAGCACAGGCTCTGGACGCGCAGGCTCAGCGGCCATGGCTCACGGGCCCAGCTGCTCCGTGGCATGTGGGATCTTCCCGGACCAGGGCAGGAACCTGTGTCCCCTGCATCGGCAGGCGGACTCTCAACCACTGTGCCACCAGGGAAGCCCTGTGATGGTGTTTTATTTTATCTTCTATGGTGAAGTAGTATGGAAGTTGGGATACCAAAGCTAGATATATCTATCCAATGTCTAACTTTTTAATTCAAAGTTTAGCATACTTGCGTTTAAAAAGTCAGTTTTATTTAGGTATAATCTATACACAATAAAATTCATCCTTTTGAAATGTACATTCTCTATAAAATGTTCTTTCTTTTATGAAATGATAGTGGAAATAGATGGTTGTTTTCCTAATGTTTCTATTGACAAAACAAAATTTGGGATCTCTATTTTCAGATGCCAGAATTTGGGGGGAAATTTGGTCTAGAAACTCTGGAAATCTGGAAATCTTTAAGCCATTGAACTCCTGGAGACTTGTGAAATGAGGAATCTGAAAGGCTGGGAGGTTGGTAGATGCCAGAGAAAGGAGACATGGGGAGAGATGCTTGCAGCGGGGAGAGGAGTGAGGTTTTGAATCTCTAAGGAACCTGGAGCTTCTCTAGATTTGCTCTAGGTTCCAGTTCAGGTGTGGTTTCACCAGAATGGAGGTAAGGGCAGGGCAGCACTGCAGTGGAAGCAGGAAGCCTGGTTTCTAGTCATGGCTCTGCCACTCGTTACCTGTGTAGCCTTGCAGGGATTCAGGCAGGCTGACATCTAAGATTCCCCTTCCAGGTGAGGTATTTGGAGACTGAATTCTACTTTATTTGATCATATCTAATATTCTATGTTTGAGCAACTGGGAAATAAAGCAAATATGCCTCAGTCCAAATTGGTTTTGACTTTACTTGAACTACAGGCTTTAACAAGAAAGATTAAACCTAAAATCACCTCAATTTAAGTTTGGATTTTAAAATAACTAATAATTTTCTTCGTATAGGTTTTGGACTTATTAGGTTTTAGAATTTTTTCAAGTTTTAGATTTATTATTTGGTATCTTTTTGTGGCAAGTATGTATGTTTTTTAATTCTATCATGTTTCATAACTGGTTTATTGCTATACAGGAATGTTACATATCATGTATAAACATGAGATCCTGTAATGTTTCTGAACTTTCCCATTAGTTAGTTTTAAATACTTTTTATATATTCTCTTGAATTTTCTATGTAGACAATCACGTTATCTGAAAATAAAGATAGTTTTCGCTTCCTTTCTAATTCTTATCCTTTTCTTACTGTTTTATTACATTGACTGGGTCTGTCAGTGTAATGTCAATGGTATAGAGGTGACAGCAGGCATTCTTATTTATGCTTGGTTTCAGCGACAGTGTTTCTTAAGTGTAACAGGAAATGTGTGTGTGTATTAAAATATATACTCTTTCTTAGACTGAGGAATTTTACTTTTATTCCTGGTTTGATGTGTTTTTTTTTTCAAAAATAAATGAGTATTGAGTTTCAAAGAATTTTTTCTGCATTTATTGAAATAATCATTTTATCTTACTTAATCTATTAATATTTTACTTGACCTTTTAATAATCTGACTTAATCTACATCCTAGAGAAGTAGTCAGCCTCTAGCCGACTCCACGGATACATGCTCGTGGTTGAGCAATCAATCTTGGTGGAGTTCTAAGGTGGAAAGATCAGGATTGGAGTCTAAGCTTCCGCCGTGTCCTACAGCCATAGCCCTTGATCCTGCCAGGTGAGCAGCTAATACTTCTCACAGCCTGAGGGCCTGGATCCCTTTCTGAGAGGCTACAATCTGATTCTTCTATACCCTGGGCAGTCAGTGGAGAACCACATACCTGCTTCTGCTCTTGTCCCCATCACAAATTTCTCCCAACAGCTTTTCTAGACTTTCTGTTTTTGCTGCCGGTCCTTCACCTTGGCTGCTTGACATGGTGAATTTATTGATAGATTTTCTAATTTATTGATAGCTTTTCTTCTTTCAGTTTACCTCCATCTCCAGGTTTTCCTCTCCTGTCACTGCTACTCCTACAACTACTCCTTTTCCTGACCCCTCACGGCAGCTCTATTGGGTTGTGTAGTAGAATCTTAAACTCATAACTGGTACCTTCTAGTCTCTTTTAAAATAATCTAGTATTGGGGCTTCCCTGGTGGTGCAGTAGTTGAGAGTCCACCTGCCAATGCAGGGGACACGGGTTCGTGCCCCGGTCCGGGAAGATCCCACATGCCGTGGAGCGGCTGGGCCCGTGAGCCGTGGCCGATGAGCCTGAGTGTCCGGAGCCTGTGCTCCACAACGGGAGAGGCCACAACAGTGAGAGGCCCGCATACCGAAAAATAAAATAAAATAAAATAAAATAATCTAGTATTTTATATCCAGGTTTTTAACATTTAAATTTTTCTATATTTTTACCTTAGGAGTAATATGTTAACATTTGCATTAAACTACCCAAACAATAGCAACACTTTTCTTGACTTAATTCTAAGTTTTATTGGTATTGCTCATCATTGACTCTTCTTAACATTGTCTCAATTTTTGAGTTCTTTATTCCAATTCATGGGAATCTTTCTTCGAGCGCCTTTCTGGGGACTGGGTACTTGGGTATTGTGTTTCTGAATCCTCGCATACTTGAATTTGTGTTTATTTTGCTTTTTCAAAAAACAGTTTTTAGTAATTGATGTAGAAGTGTCCTGTCATGCTGTTGGTCTGTCGTTTTCTGGCATTGGGGTAAGGGAAATCTTTCACTGTAATTGTCATTTTGTTGTTGTTGTTGTTGGAGTGTTGTCTCTCCCTCAGTATCTGAGTAGAGATTATTTCCTATACTTGTACTTCAGAAATGTCACTCAGGGTATCTTGGGATAGGTCTGTCTCCATAATCTTGCCTGAATCTTGTTGAGCCCCTTCAATGGAAAGATTCTAGATTTTCTTGGGTTAAGTGAAAGATATTTTTCTCATTTCTTTGATTATTGTTTCTCTGCTGTACATTTAGTTCTCTTTCTGGGATTCTTTTATATAAATATAGAATCTCTTATATCTGCTGTATGCTTAGTTCTCTTTCTGTGATTCTTTTACATAAATATAGAATCTCTTATATCTATGTTTATGTGAACTATATCTTTTCTCCTTTTTACCTTGACCTTTTCCCTCTGAGTCCTGGGGAAAATATTTGAGGTGGTTCTCTAATTCATAATTTGGGTCTTCGTTGCTGTGCGTGGGTTTTGTCTAGCTGCGGTGAGTGGGGGCTACTCTTCGTTGCGGTGCGCGGGCTTCTCATTGCGGTGGCTTCTCTTGTTGTGGAGCACGGGCCCTAGGCGTGCGGGCTTCAGTAGTTGCAGCACGCGGGCTCAGTAATTGTGGCTCGTGGGCTCTAGAGTACAGGCTCAGTAGTTGTGGCACACGTACTTAGTTGCTCCACGGCATGTGGGATCTTCCCAGACCAGGGCTCGAACCTGTGTCCCCTGCATTGGCAGGCAGATTCTTAACCACTGCAACAGCAGGGAAGCTCCATAACTTGGTTTTATTCAGTTAACTCATCTTCTGTTCAGTAGATCAGTCCCCACAAAGGAAACTTCCCCAAACGCCCTTTTCTTGCGGTTCTGATGTAAAAAGCAAATACTCCTGAAAGACGCAGACCACTCATTTACTCATGCTTATGTCAGGGTGGGTTTTCCACAGCCTCTTTTTTGGTGACAGCAGAAAGACTGAGGTATCAGGGCCCCATAGGGAGACACTGGGACTAGCTTTATCTGCTTCACACTTTGCTAAAGCCTGGCTGGAGATCTCAAAGGCTCAGCACACACCCCCAAAGGGAAAAAGAGTACCAAGGGCTCCAAGATGGCATGTGGGAGTGGCACCTCTCATTCTTCAAATCACATCATGATTGGAGGAATGGTTTTCTTAACCCCATGCAATATGGAAAGAACTTTCTGTTTTTATTTTACACTTAGTAAGGGTTGGGGGAGAGAGAGGGAGAGACAGAGAGGGAGAACGCTTGTGTGCTGTGTTGGGGAAAGGTTGAAGAAGAAGTCATTTGGAAGAGGAATCTATGGGAAGAACATAAATATATGTCTAATGAACATTTATCTAGTTATTTGCTGTATGTTTATGAATATTAGAAACCTTTCTTCCTGCTCTCCAATGAATTCTTCAGTAAATTCTTTGTTTCTCAAAGTAACAATTGATGTGGTTTCATTGAAAAAAATGCTTATCAATATTTCTTTCCTTTAGCCAATAGCTAGCATGGTAAGATAGCTATATCCATTCATTCATCCCTTTACTCATTATTCAATAAACATGTTTTAATTGTAGCATAGTTGATTTACAATATTTTGTTAGTTTCAGGTATACAGCATAGTGATTCAATATTTTATAGATTATACTGCATTTCAAGTTACTGCAAAATATTGGCTATATTTCCCTGTGCTGTACAATATATCCTTGTTGCTTATTTATTTTATACATAGTAGTTTGTTTTTCTTAATCCCTACCCCTATCTTGCCCCTGCCCCCTTTTCTCTCCCTCCTGGGAACCCCTAGTTCTCTATATCTGTGAGTCTGTTTCAACAAACATTTTTGAGCACCTGCTCTGTGTCAGGCACTGTGATAGGCTCCAGGATAGAGCAGAGAAGAAAACATTCAAGTTGCCACCCTCAAGGAGCTTATGCTTTTATGTAATAGAAGGCCCTGTTTAAGTGGGACCCATGCAGGTGGACGTAGGGAGGGAGAAAGATTCCTGCTATGGCATTGAATCCCTCTCCCCTGGGAATTTGTCCTGATAATCTTTCTTTTACCTGTTCCTACATGGTTCTCTTCCCTGTCATTTTCCCAGGTTGCCTGTAATTCCTTTTTTTTTTTTTTTTCCTGCAGTACGCGGGCCTCTCACCGCTGTGGCCTCTCCCATTGTGGAGCACAGGCTCCAGATGCACAGGCCCAGCGGCCATGGCCATGGCTCACGGGCCCAGCTGCTCCGCGGCATGTGGGATCCTCCCGCACCGGGGCACGAACCCACGTCCCCTGCATTGGCAGGTGGACTCTCAACTACTGCGCCAACAGGGGAGCCCCCTGTAATTCCTTTTGTCTGTGTATCTCAGCTTCCAACCCATTGGCTCTGATAACCCTCTTTGAAACACTCTTCAGCTACACTTTGGCACTGATTTCCTAATGCAGTTCTCAGTTTTACCCTCTGGCCCCCAATATCTGTGGTTGCTGTAAAAGACCCACTACTCCCTCCCCACCATGTTCTAACAGGTCCCTGGGACCAGGCCTAATTCCCACGTAGCCATTTTATAGAGAGAATCTGATAGTATCCACTGTCTGCCAGAGGGACCTGCTCCCAGCCGTAATCCTTGAACACTTCTGTGTGAAAACCCAGCCTGCCTGGTTGAGAGAGGCTGAATCTGTGTGTACAGACTCTGGAAGGCAGAGCTACACATACGGCTCTGGTTCTCTGTCCACCATCCCTGTTTCCCCAGAGCACTTCCACACTGTCGCCAAGGACAACCGCACACAGGGGCTGTCTGCCGTCTGGATGATTGAAACCATTAATAATTTACCAAACTCTGGCTGCTGCCTTTCATTAATTATCACTCTGCTAATGATGTCCCTCAGGAAAAGGGAAAAGTAATTCTCCCTCCAGGCTCAGTGCAGACAGGTCGTATTTCATAAATATGTGGGCATTTGCCTTGAGTTCCTTTGAACTCTTCCTTCACAGAGAGAGAGGAGGTGAAAGTAGGCGTAATAAGATAAAGTGAAGCAGGTGAAGATCACTGTTTGAATATCAATGTCAATGTGCTGTCATTCAGTCTGTCTATTCTCTCACCTAGGAGTTGGGGTCACCTCTACTTAGTACAGGTGGAGACTTTCTTAAAAATGTGACACCAGGAACTGGACACAGCACTCTTAAAATGAGACAGTCTTTTTTTTTTTTTTTTCTTCCCGGTACGCGGGCCTCTCACTGTTGTGGCCTCTCCCGTTGCGGAGCACAGGCTCCGGACGTGCAGGCTCAGCAGCCATGACTCACGGGCCCAGCTGCTCCGTGGCACGCGGGATCCTCCCGTACCGGGGCACAAACCCGTGTCCCCTGCATCGGCAGGCGGACTCTCAACCACTGCGCCACCTGGGAAGCCCCGAGACAGTCTTATAAAGCCACTGATGCCCTGTTAAGATGATGACACCTGCTCTCTAAGAAGGCAGTTTTTTTCCCCCATTTGATCCGACCTTGTTGACCCAAGGAGGACTAAGTGAGTTTAAATGTATGAACAGTACCTGAACGCAATAAATATTCAATACTCCAAAGAATAAAGGAAAGTCTGCATCATTTCCTATGCTCTGAATTTGTGGCTGGCTTCTATAGGATTTGTTTCAGACATTGTGGGACATAACGGAGGAGTTTCACTATTGCATCTGAGGAACTGTCAGGTCACTCCTGCCCTCTTAGCAAGAAGGAGGCATCTGGAGGTGTCTGGAGGTAGACTCCCAAATGCGAAGTCCCATATCAAAACAGGCAGGGAAGCTTGAGGCTAAATGTGCCAAAATTTTACTAGCCTTTTGGATCCAGTGTGTAGTTATAGGATACTGAACCTGTTTTGGAAGTCTGGCAATTTTTTCTAGGTTGGGAGAAGCGAGTATGCATTCACCCAACAAATATTTGAATAATAAGCACTGTCCTAGATGCTAAATTTTTTTTAAAAGTTTTTTGTTTCTAACTTTATTACTATTTTTCATAAAAATTAAGTAAAATAGAAAATAAGAAAGTCATCACTCCTGTTTATTGTTCAAGACCTTTGGGGAGGGGGTGTGTTCCTTCCTGAATCTTCCCCATGAGACTGACGCCTGTTCTCCCCCCCGTGTGTGTTCTAGCTGGAGCTGTCTCCTTTGGAATGCTCCCTCTGTTAATGCAGTGAGAGAATCTGGAGACTTCTGCCCCTTGGGAGGCTTCCTCCTCCTCTCTCTCCTAGGTAGGTAGCTTTAGGCCAATACTGGGGACCTTTAGGGAAAGACTCCCCTCTTTGGGGTGTGTTTTCCCATAGATTTATCTTTCCCTGTCTCTTTTCACCCTGGTGAAATCTCCAGAACTAAGAGAGGGTACAGACCTAGAGACAGTGGAACAAGGAAGCCACTCAAATGGTTTTTGAATCAGGCTGCTCAATCAATCAATCTAGACCAGCCAAAGCAAGACCCTCTGAAATATGGTCCAGTCTATTCATCCAGTGTTCCTTAGAGAAGATGGGGAGCAAAGCTCTGTCTGGTAGTACTAAATATTTTGGCTTTATCCCGTATGTTCATATCTTTTACAGGGATCTAGCTAGGGTCTCTTTGACCTTAGGAGGCAGGTGCTGGAGAGTTTAGGGGTCTCATTCCCTTTTTCCTTCTTAGACACACATTGGTGTATTCTGCAGACTGAGCTGGGTATATCCTCAAGGGAAAAGTCCTACACAAAGAGTGGGACTCCTCCTTCACTGGGAGACCCCTCACAGTGACACTTCAAATCTCACTTGCAGCTGGATGCTGCTGGGCAGTACCCACCATGGAGCTGGTCATGTTTGAGTTTTGCAAGGAGAGGAAGAGGTTTTCGGCTGAGGGCAGGTTTCTTAGTGATTGTATACAGGTAATGCAGTTGCATTTCCTTGTAGGCGAAGTCTCAGGCAGAGATCCAGGCTGTTGCACTAGGAGAGAATGTAATAGATGGAATCTGGTTTTGATAAAGTCAGGGATCTATTTTGGGGCCAGAGCAGGCTTATCCAGAACTGTTATCTGCAGCACAGTCATACTTCTCTGGGGCAAGGACATTGTGAATAGTAAAGAGTTCTGCTGTCTGGTTAGCGAGATCTAACCCTGGCATAATTTCTTGGACCACAACAAGTTCCTCCAAAACTAGACTGGGCTTCTGAGCTTGGTGTCAGGCATTTAACCATGATCATATTTTTCTTTGCCCTGCTTTTCAGCAATCTTATTTCTGGTCTGTCCCTCTAGATAATGTAGATCTTGTTGCAGAATAAAAATGGGTAGTATAAGGAATATTTTTATTCACAGAGTCACAAAGAGATAATGTATTGAAAAGACTGAGAACATAGAATCTGGGCCCTGATGGCCTGGGTTTGAATCCTAGCTCTATTACTATTTAGATAGATAACTTTGGCCAAGTTACTTAACCCCTCTGAAATTCATTTTTCTCATCTGTAAAATGGGGACATAATTAATAACAACCTTTAGGATTGCTGGGAAGATAAAATGTTAATGTGTGTTAAGTACCTATTTGTGTCTATTTAAGTGTTGGCTTTTCTAAAAAAATGTGGTTGACCGTTTACTACTTTTTTCCCTCAATAGCTTCCCAAGGACAAGGACAGTGTTTATCTTGCTCACCACTGGATTGCCAGAGATAAGCACAATGCCTAGAACATGAGAGAAGTGCGATGAATACTTGTAGGAGAGAATGTTTTTAAATGGCTTAAGGTTCTTCAAAGTCAGAGAAACAAAATAGTTGAGGAATCCCTGGGTTTTGGAGTTCAGAACGTGGCCAAGGGTATGTTGTGTTTCCAGGGTCCCTGAGGGGTAGGCGTGGCCTGTACCAACAGCTGCACCAAGGCCTTTGTGCGCTGCTCTATCTGGAGAAATAGAGAAACAATAAAATTACAGGAAATAGAATTATGGGAGTGGGAGGGGCTGCGTGCATGGCTCACGAGAGGATGTGGATTATATTTGTAAGTAGAGCCTAACAATCAATTCAGAAAATATATTTTCCTACCGTTTCCAGCTTTTAGAGGCTGCCCACTCTCCTTGGCTTTGAAGCCAACAACATCAGGCAGAGTCCATCTCATGCTGCGATCTCTCTGGCTCCCTCTTCTAATGTTCTCTTCTACTTTTAAGGACCCCTGCACATACTTTGGGCTCCCTGGGTGTTGTTTCCTCTGCCTAGACTATCCTCTGCCCTCAGGTGCTGGGCTGGGGTGTGGCTCTGCCCTTCCTGGCAGCTGACCCAAGCCACTGGCCTCCACAGTCACTCTTGGCCTGGTCAGACCCAAACTCAGGGTGCTCAGCCTGTCCCCCATGTTTTGTACCGTCATAGATTTGAGATCTTGGGTTTTCTAACAGCATTCTTACTTTCTTAAAATTGAAACTAAATAGACATTTTTTAAAAGGACAGAAATTGGGGCTTTCAATGACTCTAAGTTGTCACTGAGGTATAAGGAAGGTGAAAATAGAGAAAAGAAGACAGAAACATGAAGCCCCCAAGAGCCTTGGTACTAGGCTTGGGTAGAGTAAGTGATGTATTTGGGGATTTTATTAGAATACAATTAAATAAGCTGCTTGGCGATTGACGACTCAGGCCACTTTTGGTGAAAAGGCAACATCTTTGGTGAAAAGACTGATATGGCCTCAGTATCCCAGCATGATGTTGCCAGAAAAACCCAATAACATCTATTTTCCATTGTACCTGGCAAGTAAGATGATTGACTATCTCCCCATGAAAGATGAAATGTATACGCACGTGGACAGTGAAGGAAGTCACCACTGAAACTTTCTCTAGCAGTCAACAGCACAGCTCGTGAATTTTGGGCTCTTCTCTTTGGAAGGTGAACCAAACTGCAGGAGTCCCCAGGGCCTGATGAAGCTGTGGGCTCTTTGACTCTGACCACTGCTGATGTCATCCAGGTTTCTGCTTGTCTTGATTAGACTGAGAATAGCCAAACACTGCCCATTAGACAGATATTGATTTTGGCCAGGAAGTTCTGTCATCAGTAGTAATTACAATTGCTTTTTAGATTTATTAGAACAGGAAATCTAATAAATTTTCCATGAGTCCTCTCCCCACTTTTTGCTGGTATGTGGAATAATCTCACCAAGTTATTTCTGAGAAGATGGGCCCTAAAACAGGATGTAAAACAGGACTTAACATGTTGCTTTCCTCTTTACTGCTCTTCATGGGAAACCACCTTCTTAGCTGTGTGGCCTTGGGCAAGCAGTTTATCCAGGCTACTTAAGTAGGCGCTGTACCTCTTTTTCTACATTTGTACAGTGAAAAAAATAATTGTACCTATTTCTTGGGTTTTTGTAAAGATTAACCAGACTGGGGCCTCCCTGGTGGCGCAGTGGTTAAGAGTCCGCCTGCCGATGCAGGGGATACGGGTTCGTGCCCCGGTCTGGGAGGATCCCATATGCCGCGGAGCGGCTGGGCCCGTGAGCCATGGCCGCTGGGCCTGCGCATCCGGAGCCTGTGCTCCGCAACGGGAGAGGCCACAACAGTGAGAGGCCCGCATACCGCAAAAAGAAAAAAAAAAAAAAAAAAAAAAAAAAGATTAACCAGACTTATTCACTAAATACTTAGAACACAAGAGCACATAGTAGGTGCTTAATAAATGTCAGCTATCACTGTTACTGTTATCATTGATGAACATATGAAAAGACATCTGAGACATATATTCTAGAGAATAGAAATGGATCCTTTTAAAGGTTTGTACTGAGGCAGTGCAGAAATGAACAGAGGGTTTGGGGATTAACTGAGTACAGCAAGTTGAATCCCATATGTGTTGAAGATAAAAAGAAACAAACTTGTCTAATTATAAAGCATTGCATATTTATGTAGAAAACATACAGTTATACAAAAAGAAAAAAATATATCCAAACTCCACAATCCAGAAATAACCACTCTTAACATTCTGATATTTTTTCTTCCAGATTTTTTTTCTTTGCATCTATAAATACGTGTATTTTTAAAGATATTTAAGATTTTGTGCTATGTAGTATTATTTTAATTTTTATATTTTATTTTCTTTATTATGTTTTATATATGTCAAAATAATATGACATATATGTAACTTATAAAGCATAATAATATAATGAACACCTATGAATATACTCTAATCTTTATTCCTCCTCTCCGCCTCCTGAGGTAATGACTATCCCAAATTTTGTGTTTTTCATTCACTTGCTTTTAAAATAAAAATTGTTTTATCCATGTCCAAGTGGTGTATTATTTGTTTTTGAGTTTTATAAAGAAAAGCATCATATTATCTGTAATCTTCTTGAAATTGATTTAAAAAAAACAACATTCTAGGGCTTCCCTGGTGGCGCAGTGGTTGGGAGTCTGCCTGCCGATGCAGGGGACGCGGGTTCGTGTCCCGGTCCGGGAAGATCCCACATGCCGTGGAGCCGCTGGGCCCGTGAACCATGGCCGCTGAGCCTGCGCGTCTGGGGCCTGTGCTCCGCAACGGGAGAGGCCACAACAGTGAGAGGCCCGCATACCGAAAAAAAAAAAATCAACATTCTATTTCCATAAATGGATATAGCTTGATCTATCTTGCTGTATTTGACAACAAATCATTTTCAGTTTTGTATAGTATTGTATTGTGTGCTTATACCATACTTTACAAAAATCCATTCTTCTGATGATGGATATGTATGTTGTTTCTAGTTTTTTGCTATTACAGGGCTGCAGTGAACTTTTGTGTACATGTCATATAGGGCAGTGTCAGTTATTGCCTGAAAAATGGTTAGAAATGCAAATTCTTGAACTTCATCCAAGACCTACTGAATCAAAAACTCTAGGATGGGCCCAGCAATCCGTGTTTTAACCAGTCCTTCAAGTATTCCGATGCTTGAAGTTTGAGAACCACTGCTGTAGGGAATTTGTTTAGGTGTGGACTTACTGGGTGAAAGGGTACACGAATGTTTAACTGTATAGACTATGGTTGTTCACTAGTGTAGCCATGTGTAGCTAATGAGCTCTTAATTTTAATGTAGCCAAATTTATCACTTTTTCTTTGGTTACTGCTTTTTATGGTTTTTTGTTTTTTGGGGTTTTTTTTGGCTGTGCCATGTGGCTTGTGGGATCTTAGTTCCTTGACCAAGATTGAACCCGGGCCCCTGGCAGTGGAAGCTTGGAGTCTTAACCACTGGACCGCCAGGGAATTCCCTTTTTATACACAATGTCGTTTGGGAAAATTTTCCATACCTCAAGGTCAGAAAGATATATACCTGCCTGCATTTTCTTCTAATAGTTTTGAAGTTTGGTCTTTCAGATTTGAGTCCTTAATCTATGTAGAATTGCTAGATTCCAGAGGTAGGAATCCTATTCCATTTTGTCCTCCAAGACTAACCAACTGAAACCACTAGGTAGCATTTCGGGGGGCTCCAAGGAGTTCTGGTTCTTTATGTCTCAGTACAGAAAGAATTCAGTGAGAGGCAAAGTGATAGATAAGAAGTGATTTATTAGAATAGGATGCTTGTGAAGCTTAGAAGTGGGTGGGTGAGAGGGTGCCGTGCCCTGGGAACTTAGTGGGCTGTTGTTTTAAAATGAAAGGAAAAGTAGGGAGGGGGAAAAGACCATTTTCTTCCTCATTTTTGAGTAGACATCATGCTTCCATCATCACTTCCTCCCCCATGTTGGGTGGGGAAGTTTTCTTGTCCCTACATTGTCAAGCAGGGACTGTCATGGTGCCCTGGAAATAAGCAAAAAGGCGGTAGGTAACCTATGCTAAAAATGGTAAATCATCTCAGGTTTTAGTATAATGTCACCTTTTCCTAATATTTTTGTTTTTAGTGCACGCAAAGGAGTGTGTCCTAGGAATCATTAACTTATTGGTCTCACTAGGTGGGATGTGGGTCTCATGCCACCATTGTTTTATTGTTTTGGGGCATGTTTCATGCTTCTGTTGTATGGTTTTCTGGCTAAGCAAGCCTGCTTGGTTTTGTGGTTAAGTAAACCTACTTTCTTGAGTGATCATTAATTTACAGGGGTCTCCCCTACTTTTTTCTTTACTTACAGTCCCCTAGTGGGGTTAACTATTTAATTACCTACTTTGTCCCTTTACTCTGTCCCTGTCACAACTGTTTCACTTCCTTTTAGACAAAAGGAGGCTATTTCTCATGATCTACAATGCCACCTTTGTAAATTCAAGATTCCACTTGTGCATGGACCTGGTTCTAAGATCTCTGTTTTGTTTCATTGGTCAACTTATCCATTTCTGTGCTGATATCACACTGTTTTAATAACTAAAGTTTTATAATAAATCTTGGTATCTGCTAGGACAGTCCCCTCAACCTAACTGTCTTCAGGAGTGTCTTGGTTATTCTTGACCCTTTGTTCTTCCATATACATCTTAGAATTGGCTTTCTAAGTTCTCTGAAAAAAAAATCTGTTGGGATTTTGATTAATTATATTGAATCTATAAATCAGTTTGGACTATACTGATATCTTTATGACATTAAGCTGTCTTATTAAACATGGCACGTCTTACTGATTATTTAGATTTTCTTTAATGCCTTCCAATGAAATTTAGAATTTTTCTCCATATAGGTCTCATATATCGCTTTCAGATTTATTTCTGAGTACCTTCTGTTTTTATAACTCTTGTAGATAGAATCTTTTTTATTTATTTATTTTTGCATCCCATAGGTTATTTATTTTATAGCAAAAGTTTGTACCTTAGTAAGTCTTTTTTAAAATTTTTATTTTGTATTGTAGTATATTTGATTTATAATGTTGTGTTAGTTTCAGGTGTACAGCAAGGTGATTCAGTTATACATATACATACATCTATTCTTTTTCAGATTCTTTTCCCATATATATTATTACAGAGTACTGAGTAGAGTTCCCTGTGCTATACAGTAGGCCCTTGTTGGTTATCTATTTTATATAAAGTAGTGTGTATATGTTAATCCTAACCTCCTAATTTATCCCTCCCCCTATACCTTTCCCCTTTGGTAACCATAAGTTTGTTTTCTATGTCTGTGAGTCTGCGATAGAATCTTTTTAAATGTTATGTTTTCTAGTGAATGATTTCTGGTGTATACAAATGTAATTACTTTTTGTATGTTGATCTTTTAGCCAGGCTCCTTGCTAAATTATCTTATTATATCTAATAATTTTTCTGTAAAGTCTCTGAGTTTTTTATGTAGATATAATTATATTACCTTAAGTAATAATGGTTTTCATTTTTTCTTTTCAGTACTCTGCCTTTAATTTGTTGTTATTATCTAACTGTGCTGGTTAGAACCTCCCACACTGTGCTGAATTAAAATGATAAAAATGGGCATTCTTGGGCTTCCCTGGTGGCGCAGTGGTTGAGAGTCCGCCTGCCGATGCAGGGGATGCGGGTTCGTGCCCCGGTCTGGGAAGATCCCACATGCCGCGGAGAGGCTGGGCCCGTGAGCCATGGCCGCTGGGCCTGTGCGTCTGGAGCCTGTGCTCCGCAATGGGGGAGGCCACAACAGTGAGAGGCCCGCGTACAGCAAAAAAAAAAAAAAAAAAAAAAAAAAATGGGCATTCTTGTCTTGTTCCTTTTCATGAAGGTAATGCTTCCTATATTCCCCTATTAAAAATGATGCTTGCAATGGATTTTATGAAGATATCCTTTAGCAGGTTAAAACATTCTCTTTCATTCCTAGTTTGTTGGGAGGTTTTTAAAGACTATAAATACATGTAGAATTTTGACAAATGTTTTTCTTAAACCTGCTGAGATGATTTCTTTCTAATTTAATCTGTTAACATGATTAATACATTCTTGCATTCTTGGCATATGTTCAACTTAAGTTTGATGTATTATCTCTCCTTAAATTCTAGCTTAAATTTGCTAACATTTTGATTGGCGTCTTTGCACTCATGTTCATGAATGTAATTGGCTTTTAATTTTCCTTTCTTGTACTGTTCTTGTCTGGTTTTGATATCATGATTATATCAGCCAACTTAAATTGAGGAGTATTCTCTCTTTTTTTAGTATTTGGAAGAGTTTGTAAAATATTACAATGATATGTTTCTTGGAAGTTTGATAGGAGTTTTCTATAAATTATCTGGATTTGGTGATTTCTTTGTGGTGATAATTTTAATTACTGATTTAAAAGCTTTAATATTTATAGAAATTCTCAGGGTTTACATTTCCTATTGATTCAATCTTAGTAAGTTTTCATTTTTATGAGTTTTTTATTCATCTAAAATTTCAAATATATCATCAAAAATTTACTCATAGTGTGGACTAGGAAAGCAGCCTCCCATATCAGTAAATAAAG
This sequence comes from Mesoplodon densirostris, assembly GCF_025265405.1. Classification (NCBI taxonomy): domain Eukaryota; kingdom Metazoa; phylum Chordata; class Mammalia; order Artiodactyla; family Ziphiidae; genus Mesoplodon; species Mesoplodon densirostris. Next base: position 57,560,372 of record NC_082663.1, read on the forward strand.
GATGTTATAGCTACCCCCAGAAGTGAGCCCTGAGGGAACTCGAGAAGGAAACACGGAATGCCCACCAGCTAGCAGACGTCAGACTGCAGCCACCCCCAACGATGCACCCTGAAGAGAGTCAGGATGGGAAAACAAAGGATACTGGCCCCAGATAAAGTCCTAAGAATGTCTGCTGAATAAAGCATAACTCTCACCTTTTAGGTTGTGCATTTTTTTTTCAGTTGACAATAGTATTATCTTTTTAACCTCTGCTATATATGCAGTTATGTTTACCTCTTCATTGCTAATATTGAGCCTTAATCTTATTTTAGATTAATTTCTCAGGAGGTTTGTTATTAGTTTTTTCAAAGAGCTCATTTTAGCTTTGCTTATGCTTTCTATTGTTCCTTTTTTTAATTTCACTAATTTTTGATCTTATCTTTATTTCCATATTTTATTGATTCTAAGGTATATAATTTTTCTTATCATAACATACCTGTGGATGTAGCTTTTATTTATTGTCAGCCAGGTAGCAGTTATGACATACTTGTCCTTCCTCTGCATATGCAACCAAAACTTGTAGAAAGGAACAAAATCCCCAAGACAGTAGTGGCACACTCTCTTAAGAAATGCTACATCACTCATATTCCTGATAGCACAGAAAACAATATTATGTAGAAAAATTACAGACATTGACAACTTGGAGTTGAAAAATAATTGAATGATATGTGGGGAAAACTATGTCTAAGTCTAAGAATATAAATTTAAAAAAACAATGCATAAAATCAATAACACTTCAAATTAAATGAAATATATTATCTTCTTCCTTCTATTTGGATTCGTTTTGCTGTTCTTTTCTAATTTCTTATGTTGAATACTTAGCTCATAAATTTTGAGCCTTTTTATTTTCTAATATAGATACTAAAGACTATTGTTAAATCAGAAATGGTGAAGAGTGCAATCCGCTATGACTCTGATCTCAATTTGAACGTGTTGGAGTTTTCTCACACCACCAAGCAGTTCTCCCGACAACTCAGTTCAACTCTGACACCATCTACCTGGAAATAGCATCACATTCCACAGGTTAAGGACTCAGTCTCACAAGACTGCCCCCACTTCTGATGCCAATTGCAAGTCCAGGTTGTTACCTGGGCTTCTGACTTACTGGCTCTAAATCAGAGGTTCCCATGCTCCCTTGCTTGTGTTTGATTAATTTGCTAGAGTGGCTCACAGAACTCAGGAAACCAGTTTACTCATAGATTACCGGTTCATCACAAAGGATATTAAAGGATATAAATCAACAGCCAAATGAAGAGATACATAGGCTGAGATCTCAAACAAAGGAGTTTCTCTCCCCATGGAGTATGAGGCCCAGCACAGTGGCACGTGATAGCATTCTGATTCCCAAACGTGGAAGCTCTCGGAACCCTGCTCTTTTGGGTTTTTATGGAGGCTTCATCACACAGGTGCGATTGATTCTATCATTGGCCATTGGTGATTAAACTCAATCTCCCTGAATGTTAAGGGGTAGGACTGAAAGTTCCAACCCTCTATTCATGGTTGGTTCCTGTGCAACCAGACTCCAAGCCCACCCCATCTTTAGGAAATTTGTAAGTCACCTCGTTAATATAAACTCGATTGTAGTTGAAAGGGGCTCGTTATGAATAACAAGACACCCATTTAACCTTTATGGCTCTGAAGTGATTTCAGAAACTGAGAACAAAAGACCAAATATCATAGCAAAATATGCTCCCATTGCTTAGGAGATTCCAAGGGTTTGGGGAGTGGTCAGAAGACCAAATATATATTTCCTGTTATGAATCACAATCTCTCTCTCTCTTTTTCACACACACACACACACACACACACACACACACACACACACACACACACACACACACACACACACACACACACACACCAACAGGAGACTTAAGACCCCTGGGTTGAGACAAGCACTATTTACTATTCAGGTCAAAAGCAGCAGCTAGAGTAGCTTCATGGCACTGTTTTCTTAAGTCCAAATCCCCATGGGGTGAAATGCTGGGAATCTGATAGTACACGTACATGCAATGGAGAGCATTTCAGGAGAACCCTGAATTAGGAAACTGACTTATAAAGAACTGCTGGGATCTGCCTACCCTCCCTTCAGAGAGAGATTGCTTTTATCCCAGAATGTAAGCAAATCTGCAGGCAGGGAAGAAGAGGTCTTTATCTTTATTACCCAGGGTTGCCTCTGGGGAGAGAGATGACTCTAAGCTTTACTATCCTGGAATGTCTCACTTATATAAGCATTAGCTATAAATGACTTCTCTCAGAGGACCCAGACTCTGCAGAAACATGACATATTCAGGGAGACGTCATAGCTGTGTTTCCATTAAGTACTTTCACTTCATCATGCAATTAAAAAAAAGATTTACAAGTATTTTGTCATTTTATTTTTTCATCTTTTCTTCTTGCATCCTAGTCTATTTTTATGGAAATTTTTCATTTTTGCCGAGGTTTATTCTTTAGAGTTTTTTTTTTTAAGTGAAGATTTGTTTGTGGTAAAGTTTCTCCATTATGAGACTTCTTATTTAAATCCTAAGGAGAATGTTGATGTGTTTTAAAGCAGACAGAACCTGGTTAGGTTCAGGCCTCTTCTCTATGGACTATGTTTCCAATGTCAGTCAGTTTGCACTTCTACTTGGATCTGTCCTGCGTGTGCCCCAGCCAGTCCAGGACCCTGGCAGTGGTCTACCTTATAGTAGAGTTCTCAAAGCTTTTAGTATACTCTTCAGAGTCAGATCCATGTATGCACAGCTTGGAGTTGAGTCCAGAGTTTTATACACAACTTTGTGAGATCTCTCTCGAGCTGTTTTTCCTCCATGATCTAATAATTTCCAGTTGATTCGAATACCCATTCCTAGTCTTCTGACCCAAAACCTGGGGTCTTAGTTTCCCCCTTCTTCTGTGTCTTTTCCTTTACTGCACCTCCACCCAAGGCAAAGGTGGAGGAGAGGGGAGAGAGGAGAGAGAGAGAGAGAGAGAGGAAGAAAAGGAACAGGTATTTATCCCATCCTCCTTTCCTTTTCCTCTGGTCAGAGAGAAGAATTCCTTGCCCTGGGAGTTGTAAGTGCCTGTCTGGCCACTGATGCCATCATGCTGCTGTTGTGTGGTCCCTGGAGTCTGGGTTGAGAGAGAATGGGGAAAAAAAGAACATGGTTTTCCCTGTACTTTCTCTGACCTTTAGAATTCCCCTTCAGACCGGAAAGAGAGGGCTTCTCCTGGCGTTCTTTCTTTCCTCACCCAACTTTTGAGCTGCTTTTTGAGTCTAGGCTGGGTAATACTGGAAAGGAAAAAAATCAGAAACTCGATGTCAGTTTAGTTTGTAAAATTTTGGCCTCCTTCCACAATCTGTTATCAATCTTTGAGATGCCTCAGATAGGTATCCCACACATTCTGGCCATGGTTTGTAGTTGTATTCAATGAGAGACAGATACAAATGTGTTTACTCCATCGTGTCTGGAACCAGGACCCCATTGTCATTTTGATGATGGTTTTGTTGGGATTATAGCTCTAAGTTGACAGTTATTTTTATTTCTCTTCTCACTACTCATTGTTGCTGTTGAGAGATTTGCTCTCAGTTAAACTGCCATTACTTTGAATGTAACCTATCAGTTCTCTCTGACTACTTTTCAGTATCTTCTCTTGTCTTTCTGATTCTGTTTCACTACAACATATCTAGGCATGGATTTCTTTTTTCTCTTCCCTTTTTGAGATATGTTGTGTTGTCTAGATTTGTGGATTCATGATTATCACTAGTTCTGGAAAATTTTCCAGTCATTATCTCTTCAAATACTGTCTTTTCCATCTTTGGTGTTCTTTATTCCCTCAGACTCATGTTAGATATATGTTAAAGTATTACTCATGTTTTTTAATTTTATATATTTCCTAGTGCTTTGATGTCTTGGGGACCTGCTGACCCAGGAGAGATTGCCCCTGCCAGGGATAGCCAATTCCTAGAGATAGTAGATGAGTCACCTGGGAACGTGCCTTTCACATGCAGACTAACCAGTCCAAAGCCCACAAACCCCACCACCTCCTCTATTGAGCTGTCATACTCGGGCTCAATATCCCCCTGTCCTAATCACCCCAAGGCCAGGCACCAGACAAGTAGAGACAGCTCCTGCACCCCAGAGCCCACTGAAATTATTCAAAGTGGCCAACGCTAAGCCTGCTTACCCTGCCTCAACCATTCCTTCCCACGGAAACCACAGTAAAAGCTCTTGCCCACGTTTCCCCCTTGTTCCCTCTGCCTTCTAACCAACCCAGGGCTTCCCTGTGTAGTCCTGTGTGGCACACTGTGCCTTCTGTTTCTAGGGATCTGTGGGTATAACAACTTCTTTCTTCATCACAGTCATTTTTGTGTTTGCATTTCTTACCACACCTGATTAAAACAAATCCCAGACACATTCTCAAACACTTAGACCTTCTCAACCCTATCCTGCCTATCTCTTTTCTTCCCTTTGTTTTTTCCATATACTCACCTCTCAGTGCTGCAGTCTGGATAATCATTTCACCTCTGTTTTCCAGTTTACTAATTCCCTTTTTATTCTTACAAGTTCCATTAGTTTTTTTTCAAATGTGTCTGCTATTCCTTACAGTATCTTGTTTTTTTTTCATATTTCAAATTCCATTATTTATTTATTTAAATATTTTCTGTATATCTATTGTGTATTTTGAGTCTGAGAGTTCCAATACTATCAGCCTCCAGGGGTCTAAATCTATTGTTTGTTTCCATTGGCTGTCCCGCATGATGGCTTAATTACTCAAGGGCTTGGTTAACTTTGTGAGTTTATTGCCTGACCTTAATTCTGCTGGCCTGAATTGAAGATGCTTGGAGGGTATGAGGTGCTATTGACATGGCACTACTTTACCTTCTTGAGTAGTGAAGAATTAACCCTACCTGAAGAGAGATCTGGCCTTTTCCCTCAGCTACTGGAGGGTGATCTCCAGGCCTTTGGAATGCTATGTCTGATAGGACTGTATCTGTTTGCCTAGGGACTTTGGCCACTAGAGAGTCAACAGTGTGATTTATACTGGGGGCGTTGGGCCCATTATCACTACTATCAGTTTTGCCTCTCAAAGGGGTTGGAGATTATAGGTATCGGCCTGAACTCTGAGAGGGCTGGAGACTAAAGGTCAGCCACATGGGATATATGTTGCTAACTTAAAACAATAAAACAGCCAGTTATTTTACCAGAAAAATGGGTTTATATGGGAGCAGTGAAGAATTGCAATTTGGGACATGCAACTATGGCAAGCCATATTCAAGTTTAGTAAAGCAAAGGAGAGTAAGTTTTTTTTATAGAGGAGAAGGGAAAATTGGGAGAGGCTGTTACAAACAAAAAGTCCACGGGAGGAAACCGGGAGTTCAGAGTATAGTGGCTCTTCACTGACTGAGTGGTAACAGTCTCTTACTGACTGAACTGTTGTCAGGCAAAGAGAAAATCTTTCTTCCTCCTGCTGACATAGTAAAGTAGTGTCATTTCCTGCTGGAGATGTAAGGTATGTCTCTTTCTATTGGGATCTTTATTGGTGCTGAGTGGTATGCATGTGAAAGCTCCATCCTTCTTCTGGACTCCATTTTAGTGAGGTTTTCCTTCATTAATTTTCACAATATGATTGAGCCCAAATAAAAACTCTAGACACCAAAGGCTCAGGTGAGCTTCCCTGGATGGCAATGCTTAGTGTGTATCATCATACATTAATATGTCCATGATTCCATGGGGAGAGGACTGCGGAAGCTCCACATTTGGCACTTTTCTTGGACTCTGCCCTATGTGCTTCTTCATTTAGTTTTATATTCCATGTTGTCACTTACTATGTCATTAGTATTGTCCTCTATTGAAGTAATTCTGGCAGAAGCTATACTAGTGGCAGCTTGGCATAGCTCAGATCACAGTTATCGATTGCCTGAATTCTTTCAATGGCCTACTTACATTACACTGTCTCCTCCAAATCATTCTTTATGTTGCAGGTATAACAATTGTCCAAGATGGCAAATCTGATCACATCAGTCTCCTTAATGCAGATGCCAAGGATGGAGCTCAAGTAGCTGTCTTGGATTGTGAGGAAACAATCCAATGGTAAAATGTGGAATAGCAAGATAGGAGTCCAGGTCAGTGAAGACTCTGTTGGGTTGATATATCAGCTCAGAAATGTCCACTTTTGGACTCTTACTTAAGAGAGAAATAAATTTCTCTTTTTTTTCCAGATGTCTGTTTCTTTCCCTAGTTTCCAGTACTTAACTGGTATGTACAATTGGCCAACTCGCATCTTTTACACACACTGTTCCATCTGCCTGAGTCAGTCTTTCCCTGGTCAACTCCCCATCCATCCAAACCTTGGGAAAAATTGACTGCTAGTCACCTTCGGATTTTACCTTAAATGTTTTCTCATCCTTTTTGCCTTCTTCCCTCCCTTTTCACTGCCTCCTTTCAACCCTCGTGGGCTTTGCATGCCTGTCTGCTTGACAGGACACCCCTGTTACTTTTGGCTGGACTTCAGGCTACTCACTCTCTAAGTACCAGAATTAATTTCTTAGGTAGAGTTTCCCCCATGAACTGAAGCTGAGAGCCTGCTCTACCATGTGAGGAGCTCCATTTCTAACCCCTAGGTCTGTCTTTGGGGCTTCTCTATCCAGTTTCAATGTACCCTTTCAATCCCAGTTGCGTCCTGAAATGTAATACCTGAGTTAATAGTGCTGTCTTAGCTATAATCACTGAAGAGAGCTCTCTTCAGGTTGTAGAGTGCCATGTATCATGCCTGGTCCATAGGAGAAGCATGGTAAATAAATAGAAGCTCACCAGAATGGCTGCATAGACATGGAGGTATTTGTCTAGGCGTGACGATAACAACAATGATGATGTCAGTTGCAAGAGAGGGAACACTGCTCCCTCTTCCTCCCACTCAAGAGCACTGACCTCTGTCCACCTCCTCAAGGGCTGAACACTTGCTAATCTGATGATGGAACAGAGTCCCAGACAATTACTTGTGTGTGAGGGCATTGTGCCTTGAAAGGTGCCATCTTTGGGTCCCCCGCCTCTCTCTTGTTCTTTGTCATTCTCCTTATTCTGTAGAATTGGTAAACTGTCACTTCTTCCTCTTTCATGTTGCGTCCAAGGAGTTGGATAATTGGATCCTGGGGGGCCCTGAGGGTCATCCATCTCTTTATTCCCCTCCATAGGAACTTGTAAGTTCCTAGATTCAAGTGCATGGGGAAGAAGTAAGTTCAGTGAAGGTCTCAAGCAGAATCTACTCTGCATTTTTCACAGAGCTCTTTTCGGAATGTCAGGCACTTGACAGCTGTTCATAAATTGTTTTAATATGTTCATTCTGCCACTGAACTTTGCATATACCTTCCTAGAATCTTGCTGTGGGGAGTAGATGTGATTGCAGGGCAGAATTTGTCCTTCCTGGGTCTCTGACCATATGAGAGTGAAAACAACCTCACCCTTCCTCCTAATAATCATTCTGAGGTAAGAACTCATCATGCAGTGATGGTTTCCAGCTCTGAGTGGTCACCACTGCTGCTCCTGAGGGAGAAGGAACGAGGAGGGGAAGGAGGAGAGAGATGGTGAGCTGCCAGAGGCGAGGCTCTGGCGATCAGAATGCCATCCATTACTGAATGCCTGGTGCAGCTTCCACAGGTTACCTCCTTGTGATCCAAGGTCCAGTTTCACCCAAGAAAGGGACAGTTTATTTTAAGTGACACTAAACAAGATGACAGGTGGAGAGGAGCAAGTTAAAAGATTGGCCTAGAGCTGAACTTTTCCCACCACTTGGGCAGGCAAAAGTCTTCCCCGATGAGTCACTCCGCCCCCTCGCATTGGCCGTGAGCCTCTCTGTAGCGTCCTGGATCAAAAACAAACTCCACACAACACCTCAGCAGTATTTATGGAATGAACACCACTGGTGACCTGGCAATGAGGTGACAATGTTTGGCTTTTATTAAGTCTCCTAAGTAAATGAGTTATCATTGGAGGAAGTAGAAGCCCAGGCATTATATTGTTACGAGCAGCAACAATCCACTGAGTGGCCCTCAGATCACTGTGAGGGCAGGGAGGCGGCTCATGGAGCTGACAGGTCTGTGGGTGTCTGTATTCTCGCAGCTGCCTGCCACCAGCTGCTGATATCCCCGAGGCGAGGCGAGGGATGTGGCCTAACAAGGACGTGCTGTTCCACACAGGACAGCTGTCAACTGCTGCCGGGTCCCTCATTGGGGACTTCTCAACCTGGCCCTCCCTGGGTGGCAGCCGGTGTTTTCCTGCCACAGAGGAGGGAGGCGAGGCAGAGAGAGAACAAAGTCCTAGAATGACCCTGGGATAAAACCAGGACTGGGACGTGATGTTCCCGCTGCTTCCTACTGGCCCGTTCTGACTCCTGGCAGCTGCTACCTGTGAGCAGTGGGCGGCACATTCTCTGCCGTTACTCCCATCACTTTCTCCACTAATGAGCCTCTGGCCCAGGCAACGTGGAAAGTGATTGGCATGTCTTTGGTCCCGATGCTGGACTCATTGAGATGGTCAGGATAGATGTTTGTGTGTACAGGATCCTATGGTTTAGCAAGGCAGACTACACAGGCTGTGTTATCTGTATTTCTGTATAATATTGTATCCTTCACCCGCCCAAGGATTATGGGATAAGCCAAGAAAAATAGACATAGCAATCAAAGATCAATATCCAAGACCTAAAGAAGCAGATAGAATCTGACCACTGGAGGTACTTAGCAACATCCAGATTTTGAGGAAGGAGGTCCAATATCATTTCTTGGAGATACTGATATTTGGATTAATGGGCTGACCATTCTGCCTCTTCTCCTGGAATAGAGTGGCTAAGGGCAGGAGGGAGGGGCTGGGGTGGGGCAAAGGTGCACATCTGCACAGCATAGGATTGGGATAGACAAACACTGCATCTGCTCCAAGCTGCATCCACCCTCATTCCCAGTGGAGAAACTGAGGCGGTTTAGGAGTTTTACCAGGGCTGGAGATAAGTATATCCTTTCTGTGTATTCAGGTTGTCAGCTGAGGCCCTGGTTTGGATTTCATTTCTGTCCTGTTTATGAGAGAGAGGTGACAAGAGACACGGGGCTCATCTAACTACCCTTGGGGCTGGCAACAAACAGGACTGGGGTACCCCGTGCCGCCTCCCCTGCATCCATCAGGCTTGGTCCAACACCCATTAGACCTTAGGTGATCGTCCACAGGCTTAGGTTAATTACACAGAACTGTCTCTTTTATCTGAGCACATCAAACGATTCTACAAAACCGAATGACTGTGGTGATGTCTTATAGGCTTTTTTCTAAGCCCACTTAGAAATCACTTTTTCAAAAGTTAACACCAAGAAATTATTCCCTGGGTGAAATATGGAGTACAACATTTTCCAAGATCCCTGATCATTCATCACAGATCAGGCTGCCGGCAGCATGGGCTCAGCTTGGTCCGGAAACTTGCTTCAAGCCTAATTGTTTATTCATTGGAGAGATCATCAGGGTCCAGGAAGGACAGGCGATGGCCTTGGTGTAAAGGATGTAGTGGGAGGGAAATGAGAGGAGGTTTGTTGTGTCTGCCTGCCTGCGTTCCAGCCAGATTATTGCAGCCTGGAGACAGCTCTCATATTTACTCTGTTAAGTGTTTGAATTTTTCCTGTTGACTTGTGATTTTGACAAATGTGTTGATATGTCTGTTAACATTATTAAAAAAAAAAGTGATGAAAGAACTCCCACATTGTCAGAGGCATTGAGACCCTCGGAAAGGCCAGTTAGGACAGCACCTTGGAGAAAAGTGTGAGTGCATGTTTATCAGTGCTGTGGCCCCTACCCCATAGCATGATTGGGGCTCCCAGGGCAGAGGAAAAGGGGGCAGTGAAAAGACTAACCTGGCATGAGGCAGTGGTGTGATGAGGAAGGGGACCAACGAGGACCAATGGGATGTTGGTACCAAATCCCCAGTGCAAGGGGGCATGCTGAAATGTCTGATCTTGCTCTCAGCCGTGCCTAAGGTAGCATGAAATCAGAACTTCCAGGAGATGGCTGTGGCTCTTGGTTACATCTAAGTGTCCAAAGTATAAATCAGAGGTTTACCTAAGCTAATATAGGGAAGAAAGAACCAGCCCCAAGGAAAGGAGCTGGCAGGAGATAGGTGAGGGAGTCGAGGTCTCCATTTCATTAGGATGGGGCAGGGGCTGGGCTCCAGCCTCAGTGGGGTTCCATCTAGTAACTTGGGACGTGAGCATAACGTCTACCAGGTAGTCTGACAGTCTGGGGATGGGCTAGGCATCATTTGCTTCTTCTGTGGACTCCAGACACAGGCAGCACAGCATCCTGATGGACCAGCTGGTGTAGAAGGAGCTCCTAATGTACTTTCCAGTCCACAAGCCTCAGAACCCGTAACTGTGCCGAGCAGGGCCAGGCAGCCAGCCCTACAAGGGGAAGAAGAGAAAAGCCTCTCTCCTTTGCCTGAAATTGTCTCTCTGAGGTTAGCAATGACTTCACTGCAGAAGGTTTGAAAGGCCTCTCTCCTTTCCTCAAACTGTGCCCTTCTCTCCAGTGACTCTGTCCAGCATCCCTGCCTTCTTCAAATCTCCTCTCTCTCGGCACATTCCTTATTTTCTTTCTGTCTCTCTGGTGGCTTGCTTGCCCTTCCCTGGGTCTCTTTACTCTGCCCTACCTTAAATGTCAGACTCCCCAAGTTCCTATTCTTGATATATTTCTCATCTCACTCTCTGATCTCTCTTTGTGTAATCTGGTCCATTCCCATGGCTCTTGTATTAGTCAGCTGGGGCTGCCATAGCAAATTACCATAACAGAATATTTGGTTTAAACAGTAGAAATGTATGTTCTCACACTTCTGGAGGCTACAAGTCCAAGATCAAGGTGCCAGCATAGTCATTTTCTGGTGAAGATTCTCTTCCTGGCTTGTAGATGGCTGCCTTCTTGCAGTGTCCTTACATGGAGGAGAGAGGAAGAGTGCAAGCTCTCTGGTGTCTCTTCTTATAAGGGCACTAATCCCATCACAAGGGACCCAGCCTTGTTACTTCATCTAAACCTAATTATCTCCCAAAGGCCCCATCTCCAAATCCCATCACAATGAGGGCTAAGCCTTCAACATATGAATATAGGCAGGCACAATAGCAGCTCTTGGTGATTTCCTAGTGCACATTCTTAGCCCAGAATTCTCTGCTGAGCAATCCATCTATATTTCTAACTGAAACAAATTGATGTAGTTAACTCATGGACTCATGGGGGTGTCACAGAACACATTATCTTCTGTTCAATGTTTCCTAGATTAACTAGTGGCACTGCAGTTCTTCTAGGCATCAACTCCTCCCTTGTGGCACTTGGGTTTGATTTCCCTCTCAGGCCTGACTTTGGGTGGTCCAGAGCAGCTGTCCACCCAGGGCTGGGCTTCTGAGCACAGCAGTTATTACAATTGGCCCCCTATATCCACAGGTTCCACATCTGTGGATTTGACAAACCAGAGATTGAAAATAGGCAGAGATTGAAAGTAGGCAGAAAATAGGCAGTTATTACAGTTGGCCCCCTAAATCCACAGGTTCCACATCTGTGGATTTGACCAACCAGAGATTGAAAGTAGGCAGAAGAAAAATTCCAGAAAGTTCCAAAGAGCAAAACTTGGAATTTGCCCTGCACAGGCAACTATTTACATACATTTACATTGTATTTTTGACTTTTTACCTAGCATTTACATTGCATTAGGTATTATAAGTAATCTAGAGATTATTTAAAGTCTATGGGAGGATGTGGGAGGATGCAAATATTATGCTATTTAATATAAGGGACTTGAGCATCCTTGGCTTTTGGTATCTGTGGAGGTACTGGGAACAATCTCCCCTGGATACCAAGGGACAACTGTAACATATACAAGACTGTGGCCATGTCTCTTCCTTCTATGTCAGCTGATTGACTCTTTAAGCTTGGAGTTCTCAACCCTAGCTTCATGTTTTAAAAAATATGGATGCCTGGGCTCCACCCCAGGCCAATGAATCCGTCTCTCTGGGGAGGGGTCAAGGACTCTATGGGTTGCTCAGTGAGAGTGGAGAACTTGCTTTAAGCCACTTCACTTGAGGACTCATGTAAGATGTCTTGTGGCTGTTACAGCAGCAGGTTGGGGACCTTGAACAGCTTCCAGGGCTTGCCTTGCTTCACTCCCTCTTCCCCTTTCTTTCCAGGTCCATCCATGTCCTAAATCTTGTTTCCTACCTTTGGCCCCATTCCTGCACTCTGGACTTGTCAACTCATCCCTGTTTCCTGGATTGACCGTGGCAGTCTCTAAGGGCTTCAACCTGGACCCCTTCTAGTATCTTATCCCCTGGTGGGCTGGTCTGGTCTTGCTTAGCACCACCTCCCCCCATCCCTCCACCACCAGGGGGTCTAGAAGGTCCTTTGCTAGCTTCTTAATGGATCACCAGCACACACACAGGATGTTCAATACATGCTGTTGCTGTCTGAGCCCAAAGCTGATTTTGATTATTACTGAGTGCTACTGATAAAACCTGCAGCTATTTTTTTAAACATCTTTATTGGAGTATAACTGCTTTACAATGGTGTGTTAGTTTCTGCTGTATAACAAAGTGAATCAGCTATATGTATACATACATCCCCATATCTCCTCCCTCTTGCATCTCCCTCCCACCCTCCCTGTCCCATCCCTCTAGGTGGTCACAAAGCACCAAGCTGATCTCCCTGTGCTATGTGTCTGCTTCCCACTAGCTATTTTACATTTGGTAGTGTATATATGTCCATGCCACTCTCTCACTTCGTCCCAGCTTACCCTTCCCCCTCCCCATGTCCTCAAGTCCATTCTCTATGTCTACGTCTTTATTCCTGTCCCCAGCAGCTATTTTTAATGATCAATTCCCTTCTTTCTTTGAATGGCTTATTAGAAAAGGAAAGAAGAGGCATGTGGTATTCACTGGAGGAGATAACTAATTTGTTATCTGGCAGTTTTCTGTGCTTTGCTGTAGGTGTACAACACAGACAAGGGGCGATATGCTAACCCCAGGACTGGCTTGGACAAGAGTTTAATTTAGGTTATTGTGTCAGATTATGTTTGCTTTCTGAAAACTGACTGCACTTTGAGACCCCCTTAACAATAGTAATTCTTAAGAATTCAATATTAATAAGAACAAGGCAAGCAACACAGTAGAAAAATTGGCAAAGGTATAAACAGGCAATTCACAGAATAGGAAGAAAAAAAATGACCAATAAACGTTAAAGAACACAACTGCTCTAGTCATCAGGGAAATAGTTAAAAGACAATAAGATCGATTTTTTTCAACAAGCTAAAGGTATTCATAGACAATTAACAGAATAAGAAATGTACACTGATCAAGAAACATAAAAAGGTGCTCTTTGTCACTAGTAAGCAGGAAACTACAAATGTAAAGACATCATTTCTCACTAATCAGATTGGTAAAAATTACTGTGTTGGCAAGGATATGGAGAAATAGGTATACAAGGACATATGGTATACTGCAGGTAGGATTGTAAATTTCACTGTATTCTGGAGGGCAATTTATCAGTATATATTAAAAGTTTTGTCAGTATATATTAAATTTTTTGTCAATTTAAAAATTTATTTTGATTCAGGACTGTTTTTGTAATTTCATTTTCTCCTGAAGCATCTTATAAGGGCAGGTTAGAAAAACTGTAGGCTAATGAGTGAAGTGGTGTTCCAGGAAAACTTTATTTAGGGACACTAAAAATTGTGTCTTATAAGTTGCACATATCATTATGTATCATTCTTTTGATTTCCACCCACAAGCATTAAAAAAAGTAAAAACCATTATAATCTTGGGGACTATACAAAAACAAACAGTAGGCTGGATTTGGCCTGCAGGCCTTAGTTTGCCAACCTTTGTTCTACATTATTACTTGTTTCTTAAAAATTAGAAATTGCTGTGACACTATTTACTATAACTTAAAAAACTAACCATTATTCAAAACAAAAAATTAAAGAACTACTTCAAAGCAAGCAAAAGCAGTTCTATTACAAATATTTTAAATTTATTATTTTGTTAAATAAAGGCTAGGGTTTTAAAAAGTCTATCTTAATGATCCATTCTTGTGCATTCTTTTCCTGGAGTTAGTCTCCAAGTCCATTTGTATTGTCACTCTTATTCATAATTTATAGTATCAGTATCAAACTAGGACAGCTGATGGTGGTGACCTACGGCAGTCCATCCATAATGTCCCAGATCTGGCAGCCAAGCATCTAGCTGGTCAGCGTCTGGATGGTGGTCATGGTCTCATGTTTCAACATGGGTCCATACCTTGGACATTCTGTCCCCAGTCTGGATCACTCTGAAAATAGCCAATAAAGTCCAAGATCAATGGGCTCCTTCTAAGCCACTGGCTCAGTTCTGAAGAAAGAGAGAGAGCTAGTCAACTCAGCTGAAAGGTGGTTCATTCTCACACATTTGGGAAAAAACCCTGTAGTTTCATGTTGCCATATCCTTATTTTTAGAGTGAAGGAATTCTGCCAAAAGAGTTATAGCTCCATTATTTACAAAAACTTGGGCAGCTTCTATGTCCTGAGCAAGCTTAGAGAGGTTGTCTTGCTCAACCTGTTACAATAGGTTTCCTTTAAACTTTTTCTTATGGCAACCAAGAAAGCACGCTGGTTATTCTGGCTAGTGGTGGGCTCCAGGTTCTAATATATAGACTGAGGGTTTACATTTACATGAAGCTCAGCAGACCATAACCAGGGTACTGAAGATGCTGTCTGTCTCCTTAATAATATTCTGAAAACTGGTGGAATGCAAGCTTTAAGGTTGTATCTGAGGAATTCAAACCAAAGTCAGAACTATTCTTCTTCAGAACTATTTCTGAACTTTGAGCAGTCTTTCACGTGATGCAATTAAACAGGAAGGAATGGTAGGAAGATCTTCATGGGACTAATGTTAAGCTTATTGAGTTTATATGTGGTCAATCGGTAAAGCTGAAATCCTTTCACGTATCATTTGCAATAATTCAAAAACAGTATAATGGTATGCCAAGTAGGTGTGGAGAGCCAAGAGGCTTTTGTTTTGTGTGTTATGTCCTTCTTGCTGGTGACTTGGAGGACATGGCTGAGTCCAGTCTATAATCTTTGTTGTATGACCAGTTAACACCAAAAGGCAGATATGGCCCAGGGTGCTCTTTACCTTAACTATGGACTTCCAGGTATGGTT
This sequence comes from Mesoplodon densirostris, assembly GCF_025265405.1. Taxonomy (NCBI): domain Eukaryota; kingdom Metazoa; phylum Chordata; class Mammalia; order Artiodactyla; family Ziphiidae; genus Mesoplodon; species Mesoplodon densirostris. The sequence continues at coordinate 57,575,589 of NC_082663.1, forward strand.
CAACTTCCACATCCCCCATCTCACTGACCTCTGATAGAGGCTATTGTTGGACCTACATGAAATCTTGCCTTTTGTCCAAATTGTACACTTTTGTGTGAATAGGATTGCATTCCACAATTTTTTCATTTACTGGATTATGCTTGTTTGCTGTCATACTTCCATGGGTGGAACATAGCAGTAGTTGTGGAAAGCACGTATTTGGAAGAAATAGTTACAGGTTAGGAGCCCTTTCCATCCTGGTTCAAAATGTCTACATCTGAGTCATAATCAGGGACCGACTACAATTCATTGTGTGTGCAGCTGATCTCTTGTGCATCATCTTGATAATTTAATTAGTTTTACAATGGCATGTCTCACCACCTGTAATAATTCAGCCAAGCACTGGATGTTGGTTGGATGGGCTGCATCAAGCTGTGTACATGAGGTCAAGGAGTTTAGCAGCTTGTATTCACTGAGCTTAGATCATTGCATGTTGTCCATCAATCAGCTACTTCTTGAAGGAAAGACTGAGAAAATCCTTGTTCCCTTTTCTGCAGGACTTAAGTGAGGTCCACGTCTACTTCCTCAGGATTGCCTTTATCATTCAAAGAAGGAGCTGTGTTGTGGAACCAGAATGGATCCCAGAGTGGTGGTGAGTTTTTTCTTGCTGCCAGTGACTAGCAGCTGCTTTACTATTGAGCTCCATGGCCATACCTAGCTCTCTCAAATCAGCTTGAGTAGCCTTTGCCCACTGAGGGTTTTCAAAGATCTATTGGATAGCCCATTTCAGACACCCTCAGGGGAAAAGGCTCTGCCTACCATGGCAGTCTGAGTTGTCTTAGCTCTGTCCATCTGGGCTCCTTGGACTTTTCCCCACTTCTGCTGCCCCTTGCTCATCATTCTCAAGGTCAGACTGAGAGAGGTTTAAAACCATGTTAAGATATATAACTGTGTGTATCTTTTGCCCAGCAATTTTACTTCCTAGAATTTATTGTAATCAAACATTCACAAATATGTAGCTATTCACTGTATTATTTATTTATAATAAAAATTAGAAATAATTTAAATATCCATCATTATGGGGGTGCTTAAATGAACAATGTAAACGTATAGGGAATGCTACATAGCAGATGCTGAGTATGTGGTTAGATCTATAGGTCTATAAAGTGGCATGAACATTATCAGAAATCTGTTGTTGAGTGAACAAAAGGAAAGTCACAGATCAGTAGGTATAATTTGATGTCATTTCTGTAAAGTAACAATTAGCAATGACAAAAAATGAAGCTATTTATTTTGATAAGTGTAACTATATGTAATCCAAGCGTAGAAACATGCCTAGAAGTATTCAAGCCAAACTGGCAATGATGGTTTTCTCTGTGCAGAGACTGGGATTTGGAGGTTCTGGGAAATAGTTAGCCATAAGTAACATTTAATATTTTTACTATAGGAATGTACTTGTGTTTATGTGTATAATTAAAAGTGAGTAAGTGTTTATTTGTATTATTAAAAGTGAATAATAGCTTTTAAAAGGAAAATGAATAAAATGAGACAGATGGATTAAAAAAAATCCAACCTTGAGAAACTGGCAGTTGTGTGGACTCCACTCTGGACTCCGCATGTGCAGACAGCCCCATATAGACCACCCAGGCTGCCCCAGCACCCTCCACTCACATTATCCAGGCCTGTTCAGGAGCCACGTGCCTGCCCTGGATGCTGGGCAGCCAGTTCTTGGCTGGAAAGTTAAGAGAGATGATGATAGTAATTGACTTTGTTTAGCATGAAGGATACGAAGGATGGGAGGGAGATGCAGGGAAGGAAAAAACCTTTTCCTCAAACCTAGGTTTGTTGGCTGGGGCTCTGCAAATTAGACTGTCAAAAGACAGATTAACAGGAGAAAAACAGTCAGAATTTTGTTAATGTGTGCATCTGAGTACACACGGGAAAAGTCAGTGATGAGCAACTCAAATTGGGGGTTAGAACTTGGGCTTATATAGCATCTTAACAAAAGAACAATACCTTTGTAGAGAAGTGACAAAGGAAAGGGACTTAGCGCTTCTAGGTGCAACAAATTGTAGAAAGGTAAGTATATAGGAGAAACTAATGGAAGATAAGGGTTGTTTTAGTGAGGTTTGTTATGTAGATGCCAGTGGTGTAGTCTCTTGGGTGAGTCTGGGATTGTCTCAGGTGATTAAGAATTGTCTGGCCCTTCCTGGCAGAGAGGGGGAGGGCTGAGACTTTTTTTTGTGCCTGCTTCTTCTCAGTTGCCTTCAGCTCAAAAGAATCCTTATACCGTAGTGGCATATTTTGGGGTGGCATATTAGAGGTAGTCGAAGGAAAAAGACTACAGTTAAAATCTTGTGTGTGGTGAGAGAAATAAAGTCATCACTCTCAGATATGAAGAAGGTTGCTGTGCCATGGACAGGAGGCAAGAAAACTTCCTCTCAGATTTATCCTCACAACCCCTATCCCCAAGAGCCTTCATATTTGCCACTTCCAGAATTAGAGAGTTTAGCAGGGCTTGATGATCTTTATTTCACCAGCTCTGGCTCTGTAAAGTCTGACTCACACAGGAAGGACCGGAAAACAGGCCCACTCTTTGGGGTCATAGGAGTCTTTTTTGTTGGTTTGTTTTTGCGGTACACGGGCCTCTCACTGTTGTGGCCTCTCCTTGTTGTGGAGCACAGGCTCAGCGGCCATGGCTCACGGGCCCAGCCACTCCGCGGCATGTGGGATCCTCCTGGACCGGGGCACGAACCCGTGTCCCCTGCATCGGTAGGCGGACTCTCAACTGCGCCACCAGGGAGGCCCGGTCATAGGAGTCTTCAACCTCACTGTTAACCTGCTCATCACTTTGGACTGTGGCCTTGAAATAGTGGCATGGTTTGAGTAGTCCTGTTCTCCTAAAATCCTGTACTTGGCGCTGAAGAGACTGGTCCTCCGCTGCCCTCTGCAGCAGAAAGAAGACACTGCAAGTTGTCTGGGGGCTTATCTTTTCAAGAGGCAACAGCTGTGTTCTGAGGAGCAGAATCTACCAAAGGCAAGCAACTTCGGTGGTTTTTAACTTTTCATACAGATATTTCATCTGGTGATTTTTGTTATTGGAAATTACTTTCTCTAGTTCTAGTATTCTAATTTATTTTGTATATAATTCATGATTGTTGCAATGGACTGAATGGACCCCTCAAAATTCATATGTTGAAACCCTAATCTCAATGTGATGGTATTAGGACATGGGGCCTTTGGGAGGTAATTAGGTCTTGAGGGCAGAGCCCTCCTGAATGGGATTAGTGCCCTTATAAAAAAGGCTCTGGCGAGCTCTTTTGCCCCTTTTGCCGTGTGGGGACACAACTAGAAGTTGGAGGTCTGCAACCTGGAAGAGGGCTGCCACCCTGATCTCAGACTTCCAGCCTCCAGAACTGCGAGAAATTTCTGTTGTTTATAAGCCACCCACTCTACGGTAATTTATTGTAGCAGACCGAACTAAGACAATCACTTCATTAAAGACTCCTAAAGAGTAAGTATCATGCCCATGACAGCTGAATCTCTGCTGTTATTTTCCATCTTCTTCATCCCTGACTATGCACATGGGAAGGTATTTTAGGGCCATCTGAGTGCATATGGGATATATGATGTGTTCGGTGATGTGGACTGCTGATCACCTGGCGTGGCTTAGCATAGTACAATCACTACATTCCTTATATTTTGATAGTGGCTACAGTTGGTCAACAGGTATAATAGTGTAAATGGCTGAAGGGGGAGTGGAAGGACCTGGCACTCGCCAGTTCAAAAGACAGTTTGTGTGCAGTGGTGGAATGACTGTTATTTCTCGGTCAATGGAGTCTTTCTATGTGGGATAGTGAGAGAGAGAGCCAGAGCCTCTTTTTGCTTTCTGAGAGAGACTGTGTCAGTCTGCTGAAGCCCAGCATTTTATTCCTCAATCCTTCCCTATTGATGATGCAGCTGGACTTTTGTGAGTCTTTTCTTATCATTACTTATTATACTATGACTGATGTAGTCCTTTTCTTTTTGTTAGATATTTTATGGGAAATTGGGAAGAGGTGTCACAAATGCTGCTGGTCTGACATCATGATACCTTGTATATCATCGTGGGTTTTTATTACTGTAACAATGGAAGTATTTACAATCTAAAGGCCAAGATTTGCAGTGCCAGAACCACAAACTGAGAGATAAGAAAGGTGGCAGGAAACATTTAAAGGCAAAAAGTTTTACATCATTGGGATGTAAATTAGACAGAGGCACTACCATAGACAGAGGTGCCTAGGTTAAATGTCTTCTATGATTTTTATTATCAACTGGAGATGTTTGTACAACTCTGGCACAATGCCTATTGGCTGTTCAAACACAAATCTTTCAAATTCCAAAAGGGATTTTTTTTGTGGCTTATTGCAATATTTGATTAATTAAAAATAAGTGTCTAAATTCCAAGCAAGCAAGTAAGCAATGTAAGGCATAAAATCATTCCTTCTCTTTTTCCCTTTTGTTACTTTCCCATTGAGCTTTGCATCATTTCTCTTTTGTGAGGCTAATGAATTCATTATGAAGATTATGAAAGATTATGAATTTGGGCCTGGTTGGAAACAATTCTGTATGAGGAACGTGAAAGCCCCTAGATTATGAGTGTCCGTTTTCATATGCACTATATGTCAGGCACTGTGTCAGTTGCTGGTGATTCAAAATGAAGTAAGGCATGGCAATTCTTTTAAAGGAGACTATAGTTTTTCTGAGAAGACTGAAAAGTAAATAACTAGCTGTATAATATACACCTGTACCTATACCTAGAGCCATACCTGGTACCTGTAACTGCAATGAAAGAGGAATGTAGAGAGTATTAAGGGAGCAGAGAGAAGAGGCGTCTGATGCAGATGTGTCTGAGGATGAGCGAGGGATCTAGGACTTATGGTTGAAACTGGCATTTTGTAACTGCCTCCTGAGTAGATGCTACAAATTTAAAACCCCTATGAAGACACAGAAAAAGCAGAAAGGTCCTAACAACACTGAAACCTAAAAGGGAAAACTTAATACCAGAATCTGAGAATTGCCACTAAGTATTATAACAGGAATCAGTCTCAGAAGGAGAAAGATACTTGATGTCTCCCCCACTTTTTGGCAGCAAACCAGTACTCAGAGCCTGTCACAATAAAGCACCCACCTCTCTGCTACATGGTACTGATTTCTGAGGCAGTCCTTTCCTTTCCCTCCCCCTCCACAGCTCATTCTCAGAGACAGCAACACAAACCACACACACACACACACACACACACACACACACACACACACACTACAGGAAGGGGATGGAGATGGGGAGGTAGACTTGGTAAATTTCCTTTCCAAGGTGTAGTCCCCATGAATGAAGCAATGCAGAGCTCCCCCACTTCAGAAATTTCAACAGATAGTGTTTTGAAAACAATCTGCTTCTCCTTACCTTGTGGAGTACACACCTTCACCCTCATTGCCCAAGGCATCCATAAGCCTAGGTGAAGATGAGAAATACTGCAGGAAGAATACAGAAAGAAACTCAGGGTAAAATTTATTTCTTGACATTAAGTGTATGAATTTCCAGCAAGGTTAACTGCCTTGCAAGCTATTTGTCTTGAGAAAGCGTTGCTTCATTTTCTTTGTAGAAGGCCCATGCTTGGTGCTTGGTGCGACCATAGAGTTTTACACAAAGCAGGTTCCTTCCGTGTGTGCAGGGATCGGGTTGAGTGAGGCCAGAGAACAAAGCTGTGAGATTTTTGTTTTCAGAAATGCCCTCTTGGGGTTTTGACCCACAGACGAGCAGGTATGTTGTATAAATTGAGAGGAAGTCTGAGGGTAAGAGCCTCTTGACTGTACCTGTTTGGACCCCAGGAGGGGCTGTCTCTCATTTTGAGTAAAGTCACATAAAAATAAATAAACTTGGTGGCACAGTGTGGTTTGGCCGAGGGAATCCTCTAAGTTCCGCTTGCCAAGCTTTTGGTGGGCCTGCTATGGAGCCTGCTGCAAAGAGGTGAGGTGATTTAGGAGCCAGATTGGGGGTAGGAGTGGAGGTGGCAGGTGGAGGATGAAGCAGAAACCCAGGGGCACGTGGCTCACAAGAGACCAAGGGAGAGTCAGCAAAGGGGAGGTGGCCAGTTTCCCTTGGAGAATGAATCAAAAGAATGGTCTAGATCAGCAGCTGCTGATTGCAGCAGCAAAGGCTGGGAGGGTGGCAGCTTTCAGCAGCAGCACCGCCCAAGAGCCCCCGACATTGGACAGGGCGCATTCAAGGACCAGTACGAGTGGGAGCCCTGCTTGTCCCACCTTTAGGGGACCTGTAAGCCACCATCCCTTTCCCTGTATATCTGGATGACAGCTTAGGGAGAACCAAGGATGGAGAAAGCCATCTGAGAGGCCAAGTCTTTGTTTTATTTAAGAGGTTGACACTATCTAAAGAGACAACATAAATGACTGGATTGAACTAAACTTTAAATTGTGTGGGACACTTAGTTAATTTTCCTCTGCTAACCAGTGGTGGGAAATTATAGTAGGAAGACCAGATTAATTATAGACAAAGATAAAGAAATTAGTTTTTTTGCATTAAATCCAAGTTGCACTGTGAATTAACTGCTACTCTGCTATATCACAAATTTTTATAGATGCAAGGAAAACCATGTCAGTTTTGTGAGTCCCCAACGGAAGAAGGAAGTGGTGAGCAAGCATTTTGGTTTCCACCCTTCTGTATTATATTGCATGTAACTACAATGTGATATGGGCCATGTTTGCTGATTGTGGAGATATTTTATAAAATATTTAATTCAATCATGTCTGAAAGTGCAAAAGCAAAGAATGTGTTAAATTTGCTGATAAGAAGAGGCATATGATTGTGATGAAAATGAAAATCAAGATAATTTTACGAATTCAAAATGGTGAAAAAATGACAAGTTCTACATGTAAATATGAGGGGAAGCATGCGGTTTCAGGTAAGGTCTCATGGAGGGTAGCTTCACCTTGATTTATCAGGGGAACTCTGGAGTGAAAGTGACCTATAGAATTTTTCCAGATTCACGCTAGGGAGCTGGGCTTTATATTTCGATACAAGGTGGTCATTGGCTAAGGGTCACTCTGGAGAGATGTAAATTCTCCAGTGTTTCCAGCTCTCTGCCTACTGGGGCAAAGCGGGGCTTTTGTAGCTTGATGGCAGTCTCCTGAAGGTGTCATAGGTACAGGCTGCTAGAGGCAAAAGCACACAGAAGCTGGAGGAGTGGACAGAATTGGTAAAAGAGATCCAAGGAGTTCTGGTTGGAGCACCAAACCGTGGTTGCTGAAAATTCCTTAGAATACTGTTGGAGACCATCAAGGGAGTGAGGGAGTTGGGAGGAGAGGGATGACATTTGCCTAAAGAGATTTTTGATGTAGATGCAACAGTTCAATTTTAGAACAAGATGTCTGACAGGATTTGGGTAAAGTAAGAAGGGTACAAAGCTTCCAAGGGCCAACTCACGCAGTAATTTAATGGCAATCCATCCAGGGGCTGCAATCTTGCAGTATCTTTCTTGGTTATTTTTTACTTTCTGACGGGCTAATGAAGAGCTTCTGGAACTAACCTATTCCTAAACAGAGCTGCTTTTGTGTAGGTGACAGGGAGGTAAGAAGGGAGGAAGGAAAAGCCTTGGGAGCTGTTTATTAGGCTCCCCTAATATTTGTAGGACCCGGGGCAAGGAGTAGAAATGCAGGCTCATGCACCCTCTGTCTAAATTATTAAAAATTATAAGTCAAGATAAAAGAAAATAAATTCTATCATTTTACCTCAACAAATATTTAAAATAATTTGGAAAGCCAGGTTCAAATTTAGAATTTCCAGTTCCTTGGAGTTCCATGCTGGAATATTGGTGATTGGAGAATGCTGGCCTCAAGTCCATTAACCCCCGGCTTGGTCATCTTCTCTCCCCATCACTGTCTCCTGAATTGCAAGCAGCTTTAGCACGTGTGAGTGGTACCCCAGCCAGAGTATCCAGAGCCTCTGCAAATAGCTGCCCTTGGCCATTCGTTGGGCCTGGGAGTGCACATGCTTGTGGCATGGGTTACCCTCAGGAGGGTGGACCTGTGGACATGGTCTGTGTAGACTCTGCAAACAGGCTTGGGCTATTTGGGCAGAGAATTCCAGGGTCCTGACCACAATGTGGTCTAGAAGGGCTCATAGGTGGGCACATCCTTTTGGTCTCGCAGATTCTTCTCTTGGTGGGATACGCATAACCAAAAAATGGCCAGAGTGGGTTCTCTGAAACACAGGGCCCAGGTACTAAGTGGTATTGCTGAGAAGTATGATTTTATATCACAGTGAGGATTATCAGAGAACTGGACTGTGGGGCTAGGGGAAGAGGCTACCTCACCAGCAGGTTGTTGCTCAAGATGACTATCTGGGTAGTAAGCTTTGAGCTGGGCACACTGATCTATCCTTTAGTTGTAGACTTAGGTAGATTATTTGACTCATATCTAAGTAGACAGAGAGTGGGGTCAGGGGCAAATGCTTACCTGTTAGCTATCAGTGAGTCTGAATAAATCCTGCCTTGTTTGAGAATGAGTAAACATAAACAAAAGAACATATGAGTCCAATTGAAAATACTGCAGAACAAAGGATAGGGGACAGTATCCTGGAACCTCAAAGAAATTTCCTAGCTCTGAAAAGCCTAAAGGGTCCAGAAGAAAGCTGTAGGATATTGTTTAGATTCTACAATAATAGGATTCAATGAGACACTGAATGTTGTGAAACAGGAACATAATGCCACGAAGAGAAAACAGACTGAAAAGAAAGGACAACAGGTTGAGATATGGAAGACTTTCAAGTAAGATAGACGTATAGTAACATAATTGGTACATGACTGGTTGCATGTAAATCAGCATCAGTTATGTGGAGAACAGATTTGGAAAGCTTTTCCAGGATGCAGAGAAAAAGCACAAGCAGAAGGAAACAGAAAATTAAAGCCAGAGCAAAGATGTTCCTAGGGAAGATAGCATAACATACGAAATAGAAACAATAATAAAGGATGAAACAAAACCTAAGTACACAGGCTGAAGGGGCTCAGTACATTCCAGACAAAAACAGAAGGGACCCACATCTAGATATACCCAAATAAAACATTTTGTATTACATGAGTTTAAAAAAATCCTGCAAATATCCACTTGGAAAGGTAGTTTATCTATAAATTGGAAGGGTAAATTGAGCATTTTTTTTTTTTTTTTTTTTTTTTGCTAAAAGCATTCTGATACTGTTTTGGGGAATTGCCTCTTTCCCACTTGAGTCAGTACAATGGAACTGTCAGATACTTTATCCTTTCCTGCCAAGAAGTGGGAATGTGACCTGAGACGAATAGAACAGTCTCTGTGGAACTGGAACTTTAACAGAGTTAACAAAAAGACAGAAGATAGTTGCTTCTGGTCATTCACCCTCGTTGCAATGTCATGATATCCATTGTCAGTTTCTTCAATTGAAATTCCAGGAGAAGCCCTGTTTCTGTCTTTTAAAGCCTGTTGATCCTTCTTCGAGATTTTGAGGATATTTCCCTATATTGTTTCCATAAATTCCACTTTTGCTCCAGTTGGCAAGAGACCCTAAGCAACTAAGAGTCCGCACGCTGTAACTAAGAAGCCCGCCTGCCACAGCTAAGAGCCAGCCTGCTGCAACTAAGACCCAGCACAGCCAAAATACATGAATAAATAAATCAAACAAATAAATAAATAATAAAAAGAGGCAGATTTTGGGGGGCTGAAGAACTGGCCAGAATGAGGAAGAATGCCGTTACATTCCCCTTCATAAGTCAGGTCCCAACAGCCCACAGTATATCCCAGCAAAACTACGTATTCCAGTCTCCCTAGGTACACCAGAGGGTGGTGCTATGACTAACTTAATAGCTGATGCCCCAAAATAAAAGAGGCATTCTGGAACAGTGGCGTTGGATGGCTGCTTCTGATGGCATTGGATAACCTGAAGCAAGAGAAGAGTAAAATCAAATCTCTAAATTATTGCCTTGGGCTAATTTGCTGCAGCCTGACTATTTGGGGGCTTCAAGACTCACAATTACTGATATAATGGACATATTGCCACAGACATAGTTCATGTGGAGTTCCTTCCTTGTCTTATCATTTTGGATAAGCTGAGAATATATCAGAGCAGACACTTTAGCTGTTGGCCATTTTAACAACAGAGAGTGCATTTACAGTTTACTATATTGATATTCTGTACACATGCACACACACAAGTTACCAGCTGAGAAGCCAAAATTGGGTTGTCTTCAGAATCACTGCAAGCTAGAAGCCTTTTAAAAGTACAGTATCGGTGGAATTTGGAGGAAGAAAAGGCTGTGACCCAAGTATTTAAAATAAGCCATGTTGTCTTTTGTGTATGACCACAATAGAAAGCGATCCTTAGATATGTAAGGGCACAGGGATCCACATTCCCTTCTTGAAAAAACTGCTCCAGCCAGCCAAGAGAGGAAGCAAAGTAGAGAGCTAAATAAGGGGACCCATGGTCTGAAAGAAATCCTGGTTCCAACCTAAGCCTAGACCTAAACCTATCCCTAACTCTGAACTTGGGAGCCCCGTTGGATTCTTTGTTGTCAGGGGAATTTTGCAAAGAGGGAAGCTTGGTTCAGTGTGCTTCCCTAAGCTGCTTCCTTCCTTGGCCGCTCATTTTCCTGTACCAGGAAACGTGTCTATCGTTGACACATCCTTTGCCCCCTCATACTCGTAGAATCTAATACCTTGTTTGGTGAGTACTTGTGATTTGTATTTTGTTTATGTATTTGCAAACAAAGCCTAATCTATGCACAGGGCTGTGACTCAGAGCTCAGAAATAGATTTTCCCATTTGCACCCAGCAGGATGCTTACTGCAACATAAAGACCTTTTTAATTGTCATGAAAAGTAATGATTTTCTGCATCTTTAAAACTTGGATTGAACAGTTTTATCCTACAGAAATAAAAGAATTGGCTTTGTAAGTAAATATACAAAGATATACATTAGGTGAAAAAAAAAGGAAACATCTTGAATGCTATCAAGAGAGTGGTTGAATAAACTGTGACATGCCCCTATTTCTGGAATATTATGTAACTATTCAAAAGGAGGAGTGTGATTTACATATATTGACCTGTGGGAGAAGCCACAAGAAAGCAAGTTGAAGAGAAATGTGTGTGGCATGACCTATTTTTGTAAAATCAGAGAAAAACCTTTTATTGGTGTGAAGATTCTCATTTGGGTGCATTGCTATGAACATAGAGAAGAATGTGGACATTAAGCTGTTAACATTTATCCTCTTCAGGGTGAGGTGGTGGTGGGAGTGAGGGTCATAGGGAAGGCAAATATTGTTGGGTTTTTCTTTGATACTTTTAGGATTTGGGGGGACTTGTAATAAAAAGCAATAAAAGTATGCATTGCTTTTTAGTTTGAAAGAAAAATCCAATAAAGTAAATATTAAAGATAACTCATCCAGAATGACTTCAGTATTTTCTTTTTAATTGGGAAGGATGAATATCTCATCCAGGGACAAATATGGTGTCAAATCCCTTTGCATATCATTTTTGTGTATGATCTATGACTGTTCCAGTGCTAACTTCTTAAAAATTACTATATGTTGAAAGTTCTCAACTTAATAATTCACATACCATAAAATTCATCCTTTAAAAGCCTGCAATTTGGGCTTCCCTGGTGGCACAGTGGTTAAGAATCTGCCTGCTAATGCAGGAGACATGGGTTCGATCCCTGGTCTGGGAAGATCCCACATGCCACAGAGCAACTAAGCCTGTGCGCCACAACTACTGAGCCTGTGCTCTAGAGCCCCCGAGCCACGACTACTGAGCCCACGTGCCACAACTACTGAAGCTCGCGCCCCTAGAGCCTGTGCTTCGCAACAAGAGAAGCCACTGCAATGAGAAGCCCGGGCACCGTAATGAAGAGTAGCCCCTGCTCACCACAACTAGAGAAAGCCTGCGCACAGAAACGATGACCCAATGCAGCCACAAAAAAAAAAAAAAACCCTGCAGTTTGGTGGTTTTTAAAGTATTTGGAGTTGTGCAACCTTTACTACTATCCAATTACAGACCATTTTCATTACTCCAAAAAGAAATCCCATACCCACTGGCAGTCAGTTCTCCATTCTTCCTTCTCCCAGCTCCTGGCAGCTGCTAATCTACTGCTTGTCTCTGTGGATTTGCCTTTTAGGGGACTTCATATAAATGCTCATACAATTTTTGTGTCTGGCTTCTTGCAATTAGTGTAATGTTGTTAAGTTTTTTTCATGTTGTATCATGTGTCAGTATTTAATTCCTTTTATAGACAAATAGTATTTCATTACATGGACATATCACTTTTGTTTATCCATTCATGATTTGATTGACATTTGCATTGTTTCTACTTTGTGTCTATTTCTTGAATAACGCTGCTTTGAACATTTGTGGACAAGTTTTTGTGTAGACATAGTTTTCAATTCTTTCTGGTATATACTTAGGGTAGAATTGCTGAGTCATATGGTAACTCAATGTTTAACATTTTTGGACACTGCCAAAGCAGCTATGCCATTTTACATCACAAGGAATGCAGGAGAATTCTACTTTCTTCACACCCTTGCTACCACTTCTTATTTTCTGTTGTTTATTTTAGCCATCCTGGTGTGTATGAAATGGTTTTGATTTACTTTTTCCTAATGGTGTTATTTTTAATGGTCTGTCAGCCATTTGTATTTCTTTTTTGAATAAATGTCTTTTCAAATCCTTTGCTCATAAAAAAAATTGGGTTATTTGTCTTTTAACTGTTGGAATGTAAGAGCTCTTTGTACATTCTAGATGGATGTCCCTTAGCAGATAATGAGATTTGCAGATATTTTCTCTGATTCTGTGGGTTGTCATCATTTTCTTGATAGTATCACTTGAAAGTGTTTAATTTTGATGTAATCTAATTTATTTTTTCTTACTTATGTTTGTGCTTTTCTTTTTTCTTAGGCTGTGCCATGCGGCATGCAGGATCTTAGTTCCCTGACCAGGGGTCAAACCCATGCACCCTGCATTGGGAGCGTGGATTCTTAACCATTGGACTGCCAGGGAAGTCCCTATGCTTGTACTTTTTGAACTGTATTTAAGAAACCATCACCTAATCCAAGGTCGTAAAGATTTATTCCTATATTTCTTTTAAAAGTTTTATAGTTCTATTGTAGCTCTTGCATTTAGGTCAGTGATTCATTTTGAGTTATTTTTTATATATGGTGTGAGGTTGGGGTCAGACTTGAGTTTGTTTTTTGTTTTGCTTTTGCATGTGTATATACTGTTGTCCCAGCAACATTGTTGAAAAGACTATCCTTTCCCATTCAGTTGTCTTGACACCCTTGTCAAAAATCAGTTTATCATAGACATATGAGCCTATTTCTGGACTCTCAATTAAATACCATTGATCTATATATCTATCCTTATGCCAATATTACACTTTCTTGATTAATGTAGCTTAGAAATAAGTTTTGCAATTGGGAATTATGAGTCCTCCAACTTTCTTTTTCTTTTGCAAGATTATTGGGCTATTCTGGGTCCCTTGCATCTCTATATGAATTGAGAACCAGCTTGTCAACTTCTACAAAGAAACCCTGTGGATTCTGATAAGGATTGCATTGAATCTGCAGATTAGTTTGGGCAGTTTGGTCATCTTCACAATAAGTCTTCCAATCCATGAACATGAGATGTCTCTCTATTTATAGATCATCTTAAATTTCTTTCAATGATTTTTTTTGTAGTTTTCAGAGTACAAGTCTTATACTTTTCTGATAAATTATTTCTAAGGTATTTTATTGTTTCTGATGATTTTGTGATTATAATTGTTTTAATTTCATTTTCAGATTGTTCATTGCTAGTGTATAGAAATACAACTGTTTTTTGTATACTGATCTTGTATTCTGAGCCTTGCTGAATGCTTTAATTCTAGTAGCTTTTATTTTTTGGTATTCCTTAGGACTTTCTATATTTGAGATCATGTCATCTCTGAATACAGATAGTTCTACTTCTTCCTCAGTCTTGATGCCATTTATTTCTTTTGCCCAGGCTTATTTGCATCTAGTACAACATTGAATAGATGTGAGTGCAGACATCTGTCCTGTTTTTAATTGCAGGGGGTGGGGAGAACAGGAGAGACAGGTGGGAGGGGCACCCAGGGACTGGAGGAGCAGGAGAGGAGAGGAGGGAGTTTGCCCCACCCACTCAGCCCAGGAAGTCTGCTGGGCTCCCAGGTGAGGTTTTCCACCCTCTGAGATCAGGGGTGGGGGGCACACCTGGGCCGCTTCTGTTCCATTGAGCCTAAGCCCCACCCCCCACAGACCCCAGGGACTTTTCCAGCACTGTGGGTCCTAAGCATAGGCCTCACCCACCACCCAAACCTTGCCCTTGCTTAGGCTCTGCCCACCACAGACAATGCATTGTTTTTTTTCCCCCCTCCTCTTCTTTACTATTGTGGTACTGTTGTACCTTCCAGTTGTTGTTTCATCTATATTTTAATTTTTATATTCTTTCTAACATATTTGTTAGTTTCCTAGTCTAATTTTATTTTATTTTTTATTTTTTTAATTTAATTTTATTTATTTTTTTATACAGCAGGTTCTTATTAGTTATCCATTTTATACATATTGGTGTATACATGTCAATCCCAATCTCCCAATTCATCACACCACCAGGCCCCCCCCACCACTATCCCCCCTTGGTGTCCATATGTTTGCTCTCTGCATCTGCATCTGTGTCTCAATTTCTGCCCTGTAAACCGGTTCATCTGTACTATTTATCTAGGTTCCACATATATGCGTTAATATACGATATTTGTTTTTCTCTTTCTGACTTCACTCTGTATGACAGTCTCTAGATCCATCCATGTCTCTACAAATGACCCAATTTCACTCCTTTTTATGGCTGAGTAATATTCCATTGTATATATGTACCACATCTTCTTTATCCATTCATCTGTTGATGGGCATTTAGGTTGCTTCCATGTCTAGGCTATTGTAAATAGTGCTGCAATGAACATTGGGGTGCATGTGTCTTTATGAATTATGGTTTTCTCTGGGTATATGCCCAGTAGTGGGATTGCTGGGTCATATGGTAATTCTATTTTTAGTTTCTTAAGGAATCTCCATACTGTTCTCCATAGTGGTGGTATCAATTTACATTCCCACCAACAGTGCAAGAGGGTTCCCTTTTCTCCACACCGTCTCCAGCATTTATTGTTTGTAGATTTTCTGGTGATGCCCATTCTAACTGGTGTGAGGTGATACCTCATTGCAGTTTTGATTCATCTCTCTAATAATTAGTGATGTTGAGCAGCTTTTCATGTGCTTCTTGGCCATCTGTGTGTCTTCTTTGGAGAAATGTCTATTTAGGTCTTCTGCCCATTTTTGGATTGGGTTGTTTGCTTTTTTAATATTGAGCTGCATGAGCTGTTTATATATTTTGGAGATTAATCCTTTGTCCGTTGATTCGTTGGCAAATATTTTCTCCCATTCTGAGGGTTGACTTTTCCTCTTGTGTGTGGTTTCCTTTGCTGTGCAAAAGCTTTGAAGTTTCATTAGGTTCCATTTGTTTATTTTTGTTTTTATTTCCATTACTCTAGGAGGTGGATCAAAAAAGATCTTGCTGTGATTTATGTTCAAGAGTGTTCTTCCTATGTTTTCCTCTAAGAGTTTTATAGTGTCTGGTCTTACATTTAGGTCTCTAATCCATTTTGAGTTTATTTTTGTGTATGGTGTTAGGAAGTGTTCTAATTTCATTCTTTTACATGTAGCTGTCCAGTTTTCCCAGCACCACTTATTGAAGAGACTTTCTTTTCTCCATTGTATATCCTTGCCTCCTTTGTCATAGATGAGTTGACCATAGGTGCGTGGGTTTATCTCTGGGCTTTCTATCCTGTTCCATTGATCTATATTTCTGTTTTTGTGTCAGTACCATATTATCTTCATTACTATAGCTTTGTAGTGTAGTCTGAAGTCCAGGAGCCTGATTCCTCTAGCTCTGTTTTTTCCCCTCAAGACTGCTTTAGCTATTTGGAGTCTTTTGTGTCTCCATACAAATTTTAAGATATTTTGTTTTACTTCCATAAAAAATGCCATTGGGGGGGCTTCCCTGGTGATGCAGTGGTTGAGAGTGCACCTGCTGCTGCAGGGGACACGGGTTCGTGCCCCGGTCCGGGAGGATCCCACATGCCATGGAGCAGATGGGCTTGTGAGCCATGGCCACTGAGCCTGCGCGTCCGGAGCCTGTGCTCTGCAATGGGAGAGGCTACAACAGTGAGAGACCCGCATACCGCAAAAAAAAAAAAAAAAAAAAAAAAGCCATTGGTAATTTCATAGGAATTGCATTGAATCTGTAGATTGCTTTGTGTAGTATAGACATTTTCACAGTATTGATTCTTCCAATCCAAGAACATGGTATATCTCTCCATCTGTTTGTATCATCCTTAATTTTTTTCATCAGTGTCTTATAGTTTTCTGCATAAAGGTCTTTTGTCTCCCTAGGTAGGTTCATTCCTAGGTATTTTATTCTTTTTGTTGCAGTGGTAAATGGGAGTGTTTCCTTAATTTCTCTTTCAGATGTTTCATCATTAGTGTATAGGAATGCAAGAGAATTCTGTGCATTAATTTTGTATCCTGAAACTTTACCAAATTCATTGATTAGCTCTAGTAGTTTTCTGGTGGCATCCTTAGGAGTCTCTATGTATAGTATCATGTCATCTATAAACAGTGACAGTTTTACTTCTTTTCCAATTTGTATTTCTTTTATTTTTTTTCTTATCTGATTGCCATGGCTAGGACTTCCAAAACTATGTTGAATAATAGTGGTGAGAGTGGACATCCTTGTCTTTTCCTGATCTTAGTGGAAATGCTTTCAGTTTTTCACCATGTGGGTTTGTCATATATGGCCTTTATTATGTTGAGGGTGGTTCCCTCTATGCCCATTTTCTGGAGAGTTTTTATCATAAATGGGTGTTGAATTTTGTCAAAAGCTTTTTCTGCATCTGTTGAGATGATCATATGGTTTTTCTTCTTCAATTCGTTAATATGGTGCATCACATTGACTGATTTGCGTATATTGAAAAATCCTTGCCTCCCTGGGATAAATCCCACTTGGTTGTGGTGTATGATCCTTTTAATGTGTTGTTGGATCCTGTTTGCTAGTATTTTGTTGAGAATTTTTTCATCTATAGTCATCAGTGATATTGGTCTGTAATTTTCTTCTTTTGTAGTATCTTTGTCTGGTTTTGGTATCAAGGTGATGGTGGCCTCTTAGAATGAGTTGGAGAGTGTTCCTTCCTCTGCAATTTTTTGGAAGAGTTTGAGAAGAATGGGTATTAGCTCTTCTCTAAATATTTGATAGAATTCACCTGTGAAGCCATCTGGTCCTGGACTTTTGTTTGTTGGAAGGTTTTTCATCACAGTTTCAATTTCATTACTTGTGATTGGTCTGTTCATATTATCTATTTCTTCCTGGTTCAGTCTTGGAAGGTTATACCTTTCTAAGAACTTGTCCATTTCTTCCAGGTTGTCCATTTTATGCTCTCCAAGCATAGAGTTGCTTGTAGTAGTCTCTTAGGATGCTTTGTATTTCTGTAGTGTCTGTTGTAATTTCTCATTTTTCATTTCTAATTTTAATGATTTGAGTCCTCTCTTTCTTTTTCTTGATGAGTCTGGCTAATGGTTTATCAATTTTGTCTATCTTCTCAAAGAACCAGCTTTTACTTTTATTGATCTTTGCTGTTGTTTTCTTTGTTTCTATTTCATTTATTTCTGCTCTGATCTTTATGATTTCTTTCCTACTACTAACTTTGGGTTTTGTTTGTTCTTCTTTCTCTAGTTCTTTTAGGTGTAAGGTTAGATTGTTTATTTGAGATGTTTGTTGTTTCCTGAGGTATGCTTGTATTGCTATACACTTCCCTCTTACAACTGCTTTTGCTGCACCCATAGGTTTTGGATCGTCGTGTTTTCATTGTCATTTGTCTCTAGGTGTTTTTTGATATCCTCTTTGATTTCTTCAGTGATCTCTTGGTTATTTAGTAATGTATTGTTTAGCCTCCATGTGTTTGTGTTTTTTACTTTTTTTTTCTGTGTAATACGTTTCTAATCTCATAGCGTTAGGGTCAGAAAAGATGCTTGATATGATTTCAATTTTCTTAAATTTACTGAGGCTTGATTTGTGACCCAAGATGTGATCAATCCTGGAGAATGTTCCATGCGCACTTGAGAAGAAAGTGTAATCTGCTGTTTTTGGATGGAATGCCCTATAAATATCAATTAAATCTACCTGTTCTATTGTGTCATTTAAAGCTTGTGTTTCCTTATTAATTTTCATTTTGGATGATCTGTCCATTGGTGTAAGTGAGGTGTTAAAGTCCCCCAGTATTATTGTGTTACTGTTGATTTCCTCTTTTAGAGCTGTTAGCAGTTGCCTTATGTATTGAGGTGCTCCTATGTTGGGTGCATATGTATTTATAATTGTTATATCTTCTTCTTGGATTGATCCCTTGATCATTATGTAGTGTCTTTCCTTGTCTCTTGTAACATTCTTTATTTTGAAGTCTATTTTATCTGATATGAGTATTGCTACTCCAGTTTTTTCTTGATTTCCATTTGCATGGAATATTTTTTTCCATCCCCTCACTTTCAGTCTGTATATGTCCCCAGGTCTGAATTGGGTTTCTTTTAGACAGCATATATATGGGTCTTGTTTTTGTGTCCATTCATTGAGCCTGTGTCTTTTGGTTGGAACATGTAATCCATTCACATTTAAGGTAATTATTGATATGTATGTTCCTGTTACCATTTTCTTAATTGTTTTGGGTTTGTTTTTGTGGGTCCTTTACTTCTCGTGTGTTTACCACATAGAGAAGTTCCTTTAGCATTTGTTGCAGAGCTGGTTTGGTAGTGCTGAATTTTCTTAGCTTTTGCTTGTCTGTAAAGTTTTTGATTTCTCCATCGAATCTGAATGAGACCCTTGCTGGGTAGTGTAATCTTGGTTGCAGTTTCTTCCCTTAAATCACTTTAAATATGGCATGCCACTCCCTTCTGGCTTATAGAGTTTCTGCTGAGAAATCACCTGTTAACCTTATGGGAGTTCCCTTACATGTTGTTTGTCATTTTTACCTTGCTGCTTTCAATAATTTTTCTTTGTCTTTAATTTTGCCATTCGATGACTATGTGTCTTGGCATGTTTCTCCTTGGGTTTATCCTGTATGGTACTCTCTGCACTTCCTGGACTTGGGTGGCTATTTCCTTTCCCGTGTTAGGGAAGTTTTCAACTATTATCTCTTCAAATATTTTCTTGGGTCCTTTCTCTCTCTCTTCTCCTTCTGGGACCCCTATAATGCAAATGTTGTTGTGTTTAATGTTGTCCCAGGAGTCTCTTAGGCTGTCTTCATTTCTTTTCCTTCTTTTTTCTTTATTCTGTTCCACAGCTGTGAATTCCACCATTCTGTCTTCTAGATCACTTATCCGTTCTTCTGCCTCAGTTATTCTGCTATTGATTCCTTCTAGTGTATTTTTCATTTCAGCTATTGTATTGCTCATCTCTGCTTGTTTGTTCTTTATTTCTTCTAGGTCTTTGTTAAACATTTCTTGCATCTTCTCGATCTTTGCCTCCACTCTTTTTCTGAGGTCCTGGATCATCTTCACTATCATTGTTCTGAATTCTTTTTCTGGAAGGTTGCCTATCTCCACTTCATTTAGTTGTTTTTCTGGGGTTTTATCTTTTTCCTTCATCTGGTGCATAGCCCTCTGCCTTTTCATCTTGTCTATCTTTCTGTGAATGTGTTTTTTGTTCCACAGGCTTCAGGATTGTAGTTCTTCTTGCTTCTGCTGTCTGCCCTCTGGTGGATGAGGCTATCTAAGAGGCTTGTGCAAGTAATCAACTCCTGCTAGCCTTCAAAGTCTGATTCTCTAGGAATTCCTCCTCCCGTTGCCGCACCCCCAGGTTGGGAAGCCTGAAGTGGGGCTCAGGACCTTCACTCCAGTGGGTGGAGTTCTGTGGTATAGTGTTCTCCTTTTGTGAGTCACCCACCCAGCAGTTATGTGAGTTGATTTTATTGTGATTGTGCCCCTCTTACCATCTCATTGTGGCTTCTTCTTTGTTTTTGGATGTGGGGTATCCTTTTTGTTGAGTTCCAGTGTCTTCCCTTCAATGATTGTTCAGCAGTTAGTTGTGATTCTAGTGCTCTCCCAAGAGGGATTGAGAGCATGTCCTTCTACTCCGCCATCTTGAACCAATCTCCTCTAATTGTACTTTTTACTTTGTTATTGTCCTTTTTTTTTTCACCCCACGCAGCTTGTGGGGTCTTGGTTCACGTGCCTGGGGTCGGGCCGAAGCTTCTGTGGTGGGAGCTCCGAGTCTGAGCCACTGGAATAACAGAGAACCTCAGACCCCAGAGAATATTCAGCAGAGTGAGGTCTCACAGAGGTCCTCATCTCAGCACCAAGACCCAGCTCTACACTACAGCCTACAAACTCCAGTGTTGGAAACCTCAGGCCAAACAACCAGTAGGATAGGAACACAATCCCACTCATAGAAAGAAAAAAAATAAGAGATGGCAAAAAGATATGTCACAGATGAAGGAGCAAGGTAAAAACCTACAAGACCAAATAAATGAAGAGGAAATAGGCAATCTACCTGCAAAAGAATTCAGAGTAATGATAGTTAAGATGATCCAGAATCTGAGAAATAGAATGGAGGCATGGACTGAGAAAATACAAGAAATGTTTAACAAAGATCTAGAAATAAAGAACAAACAAACAGAGATGAAAAACACAATAACTGAAATAAAGAATACACTAGAAGGAATCAGTAACAGAATAACTGAGGCAGAAGAATGAATAAGTGAGATGGAAGGCAAAACGGTGGAAATAACTGCCAAGGAGTAGAATAAAGAAGAAAGAATGAAAAGAATTGAAGACAATCTCAGAGACCTCTTGGACAACACTCAATGCACCAACATTCGAGTTACAGGGGTCCCAGAAGAAGAAGAGAAAAAGAAAGGGTCTGAGAAAATATTTGAAGAGGTTATAGTCAAAAACTTCCCTAACATGGGAAAAGAAATAGCCATCCAAATCCAGAAAGCACAGAGAGTCCCATAAAGGATAAACCCAAGGAGAAACATGCCAAGACACAGTCATCGAATGGCAAAAATTAAAGACAAAAATTATTGAAAACAGCAAGGGAAAGATGACAAATAACATACAAGGGAACTCCCGTAAGGTTAAGAGGTGATTTCTCAGCAGAAACTCTACAAGCCAGAAGGGAGTGGCATGCCATATTTAAAGTGATGAAAGGGAAGAACCTGCAGCCAAGATTACTCTACCCGGCAAGGATCTCATTAAGATTCAATGGAGAAATCAAAAGATTTTCAGACAAGCAAAAGCTAAGAGAATTCAGCACCACTAAACCAGTTTTACAACAAATGCTAAAGGAACTTCTTTAGGCAGGAAACACAAGAGAAGAAAAAGACCCACAAAAACAAACCCAGAAGAATTAAGAAAATGGTAATAGGAACATACATATCGATAATAACCTTGCATGTAAATGGATTAAATGCCCCAACCAAAAGACACAGACTGGCTGAATGGATACAAAAACAAGACCCATCTATATGCTGTCTACAAGAGACCCACTTCAGACCTAAGGACACATAAAGACTGAAAGTGAAGGGATCGAAAAATATATTCCTTGCAAATGGAAATCAAATCTAAGTTGGAGCAGCAATACTCATATCAGATAAAATATTCTTTAAAATAAAGACTATTACAAGAGATAAGAAGGGACACTACATAATGATCAAGGGATCAATCCAAGAAGAAGGTAAAACAATTATAAATGTTTATGCACCCAATATAGGAGCACCTCAATACAGAAGGCAAATGCTAACAACCATGAAAGGAGAAATTGATAGTAACAACATAATAGTAGGAGACTTTAACACCTCACTTACACTGATGGACAGATCATCCAAACAGAAATTAACTAAGGAAGCAGAAACTTTAAATGACACAATTGACCAGATAGATTTAGTTGAAATTTATAGAACATTCCACCCGAAAGTGGCAGAATACACTTTATTCTCAAGTGCACACGGAACATTCTCCGGGATAGATCACATCTTGGGTCATAAATCAAGCCTCTGAAAATTTAAGAAAACTGAAATCATATCAAGCATCTTTTCTTGCCACAACATTATGAGATAGGACATGAATTACAGGAAAAAAAAACTGTAAAAAACACAAATACATGGAGACTAAACAGTGCACTGCTAAATAACCAAGAGATCACTGTAGAAATCAAAGAAGAGATAAAAAAATACATAGAAACAAATGACAGTGAAAACACGACGACCCAAAGCCTATGGGATGCAACAAAAGCAGTTCTATGAGTGAAGTTCATAGCAATTCAATCTCAACTCAAGAAACAAGAAAAATCTCAAATAAACAATCTAATCCTACGCTTAAAACAACTAGAGAAAGAAGAACAAAGAAAACCCAAAGTCAGTAGAAGAAAAGATACCAGAAATGTCAGAGCAGAAATAAATGAAAAAGAAACAAAGAAACTAATAGCAAAAATAAAAAAGATCAATAAAACTAAAAGCTGGTTGTTTGAGAAGATAAACAAAATTGATAAACCCTTAGCCAGACTCATCAAGAAAAAAAGGGAGAGGATGCAAATCAATAAAATTAGAAATTAAAAAGGAGAAATCACAACTGACAACACATAAATACAAGGATTATAAGAGATTACGACAAACAACTATATGCCAATAAAATGGACGGCCACGAAGAAATGGACAAATTCTTAGAAAGGTATGATTTTCCAAGACTGAACCAGAAAGATTTAGAAAATATAAACAGGCCTATCACAAGTAATGAAATTGAAACTGTGATGAAAAATCTTCCAAGAAACAAAAGTCCAGGACCAGATGGCTTCACAGGCGAATTCTATCAAACATTTAGAGAAAAGCTAACACTGATCCTTCTCAAACTCTTCCAAAAAGTTGCAGAGGGAGAAACACTCCCAAGTTTATTCTATGAAGCCACCCTCACCCTGATACCAAAACCAGAAAAAGATATCACAATAAAAGAAAATTACACACCAATATCACTGATGAACACAGATGCAAAAATCGTGAACAAAATACTAGGAAACAGAATCCAACAACACATTAAAAGTATGATACACCATCGGGCTTCCCTGGTGGCGCAGTGGTTGAGGGTCCGCCTGCCGATGCAGGGGACACAGGTTCGTGCCCCGGTCCAGGAAGGTCCCACATGCCGCAGAGCGGCTGGGCCCGTGAGCCATGGCCACTGAGCCTGCGCGTCCAGAGACTGTGCTTCACAACAGGAGAGGCCACAACAGTGAGAGGCCCGCGAACCGCAAAAAAAAAAAAAAAAAAGTATGATACACCATGATGAAGTGGGATTTATCCCAGGAATGCAAGGATTCTTCAATATACGCAAATCAATCAATGTGATACACCATATTAACAAACTGAAGGAGAAAAACCACATGATCATCTCAATAGATGCAGAGAAAGCTTTTGACAAAATTCAACACCCATTTATGATAAAAACTCTCCAGAAAATGGGCATAGAGGGAACCTACCTCAACATAATAAAGGCTGTATATAACAAACCCACAGCAAACATCATAATGGTGAAAAACTGAAAGCATTTCCACTAGATCAGGAACAAGACAAGGATGTCCCCTCTTGCAACTCTTATTCAACATAGTTTTGGATGTCCTAGCCATGGCAATCAGAGAAGAAAAAGAAATAAAAGAAATACAAATTGGAAAAGAAGAAGTAAAACTGTCACTGTTTGCAGATGACACGATACTATACATAGAAAATCCTAAAGATGCCACCAGAAAACTACTAGAGCTAATCAATGAATTTGGTAAGGTTGCAGGATACAAAATTCATGCACAGAAATCTCTTGCATTCCTATATACTAATGATGAAACATCTGAAAGAGAAATTAAGGAAACACTCCCATTTACCACTGCAACAAAAAGAATAAAATACCTAGGAATAAACCTACCTAGGGAGACAAAAGACCTGTATGCAGAAAACTATAAGACACTGATGAAAGAAATTAAAGATGATACCCACAGATGGAGAGATATACCATGTTCTTGGATCAGAAGAATCAATACTGTGAAAATGTCTATACTACCCAAAGCAATCTACAGATTCAATGCAATCCCTATCAATTTACCAGTGGCATTTTTTACAGAACTAGAACAAAAAATCTTAAAATTTGTATGGAGACACAAAAGACCCCAAATAGCCAAAGCAGGCTTGAGGGAAAAAAACGGAGCTGGAGGAATCAGACTCCGTGACTTCAGACTATTATTATAAAGCTACAGTAATCAAGACAATATGGTACTGGCACAAAAACAGAAATATAGATCAATGGAACAGGATAGAAAGCCCAGAGATAAACCCACACACCTATGGTCAAATAGTCTATGAGAAAGGAGGCAGGGATATACAATGGAGAAAAGACAGTCTCTTCAATAAGTTGTGCTGAGAAAACTGGACAGCTACATGTAAAAGAATGAAATTAGAACACTACCTAACAGCATACACAAAAATAAACTCCAAATGGATTAAAGACCTAAATGTAAGGCCTGACACTATAAAACTCTTAGAGGAAAACATAGGAAAATCACTCTTTGACACAAACCACAGCAAGATCTTTTTTGACCCACTTCCTAGAGTAATGGAAATAAAAACAAATGTAAACAAATGGGACTTAATTAAACTTAAAAGCTTTTGCACAGCAAAGGGAACCATAAACAAGATGAAAAGTCAACCCTCAGAATGGGAGAAAATATTTGCAAATGAAACAATGGACAAAGGATTAATCTTCAAAATATACGAACAGCTCATGGAGCTCAATATCAAAAAAACAAACAATCCAATTAAAAAATGGGTGGAAGACCTAAATAGACATTTCACCAAGGAAGACATACAGATGGCCAAGAGGCACATGAAAAGGTGCTCAGCATCACTAATTATTAGAGAAATGCAAATCAAAACTACCAAATCAAAATCATAGCTACTGGGCTTCCCTGGTGGCGCAGTGGTTGAGAGTCTGCCTGACGATGCAGGGGACGCGGGTTCGTGCCCCGGTCTGGGAAGATCCCACATGCCGCGGAGCGGCTGGGCCCATGACCCATGACCGCTGAGCCTGCGCGTCCGGAGCCTGTGCTCCTCAACGGGAGAGGCCACAACAGTGAGAGGCCCTCGTACCAAAAAAAAAAAAAAAAAAAAAAAAAAAAAATCATAGCTACTAATAGCTGTCACCTCACACTGCTTAGAATGGGCATCATCAGAAAATTTACAAACAACAAATGCTGGAGAGGATGTGGAGCAAAGGGAACCCTCCTGCATTGTTGGTGGGAATATAAATTGATACAACCACTATGGAAAACAGTATGGAGATTCCTTAAGAAACTAAAAATAGAACTACCATATGATCCAGCAATCCCACTACTGGGCATATACCCAGAGAAAACTATAATTCAAAAGGAGACGTGTACCACAATGTTCACTGCAGGGCTATTTACAATAGCCAGGACATGGAACCAACTTAAATATCCATTGACAGATAAATGGATAAAGAAGATGTGGCACATATATACAATGGAATATTACCCAGCCATAAAAAGAAACAAAATTGAGTTATTTGTAGTGAGGTGGATGGACCTAGAGTCTGTTATACAGAGTGGAGTGAGTCAGAAAAAAACCAAAAAATACTGTATGCTAGCACATATGTATGGAATCTGAAAATTAAAAAAAATGGTACTGATGAAGCAGGGCAGGAATAAAGACGTAGATATAGAGAATGGATTTGAGGACACATGGTGGGAGGGGGAAGCTGGGGCGAACTGAGAGTAGCATCGACATAAATACACTACTGAATGTAAAATAGTTGGTGGGAAGCAGCAGCACAGCACAAGGAGATCAGCTTTGTGCTTTGCGATGACCTAGAGTGGTAGGATAGGGAGGATGAGAGCGAGGCTCAAGAGGGAAGGGATATGGGGACATATGTATGCATATGGCTGATTCACTTTGGTGCACAAAAGAAACTAATACAGTGAAGCAATATACCCCAATAAAGATCTATTAAAAAAATTGTAGGGGGAAGGCATTCAGTACTTCACTATTAAGTATGATGTTATTGAGGGGCTTTTTTTAGATGCTCTTGATTTTAAATTCTTTATTGAGGAAGCCCCCTTTTATTCCTAGTTTGTTGAGTGTTTTTTTTTTAATTGTGAAAGGGTATTGGATTTTGTTAATTAACAACAACAAAAAAAGCCACTGTATTTAGGTATGATGGGATATACAAAAAGCTGTACATATTTAATGTACACAACTTGGTGAACTTGGAGATGTACACGAGTGAAACCATTACCACAATCTATACTATAAATGTACCCATTATTTCCACTGTCAAATGTTTTTTCTGCATCTGTTGAGATAACCATGTAGTTTTAATCCTTTATTCTTTTAATATGTATAATATGGATTGCTTATTAGATGTTAAACCAACCTTTCACTCTTAGGTTAAGTCCCACTTGGTCATCGTGTATAATCCTTTTTATATGTTGCTGGATTCAGTTTGTTAGTATTTTGCTAAAGATTTTTTTACATCTAAATTTATAAGAGATATTGGGTTTTCTCTTGTGATCTTTGTCTAGTTTTGGTATCAGGGTAAATCTGGCCCCATAAAATGAATTGGAGAGCATTCTTTCCTTTGCAAACTTTTGGAAGAGTTTGTGAAAAGTGTTACTAATTCTTCTTTAAATAGTTTGTAGAATTTACCATTGAAGCCATCTGGTCCTGGGCTTTACTTGTGGGGTAGTTTTTGGATTACTAATTCAATTTCTTTACTTGTCACAGGTCTGTTCCTTCTTAAGTCAGTTTTAGTAGTCTGTATCTTTCTAGGAATTTGTCCATTTCATCTAAGTTACATAATTTGTTCCAAACATTGTAAATTGTGTTTGTTTATAATCATTTCATTTTTGTAAGGTCAGTATTTATGTCTTCTATTTCATTCCTGATTGTAGTAATTTGAGCTTCTTTCTGTTTTTTTTCTTGGTCAGTCTAGCTAAATGTTTGTCAAGTTTGTTGACCTTTTCAAAGAAGCAACTTTTGGTTTTGTTGGTTTTATTTATTGTCTTTCTATTTTATATTTAATATATTTTCTGCTTTAATATTATTATCTCCTTCTTTCTTCTTCCTTTAGGTTTGATTTGCCCTTCTTTTTTAGTTTCTTAAGGTGGAAGGTTGTTATTGATTCAAGATTTAAAAAACATTTTAATATAGGAATATACTGCTATAAATTTGCCTCTAAGCACTACTTTAGCTCCATTCCATAAGTTTTAATATGCTGTGTTTTAATTCTCAGTCATATTAAAATATTTTCTAATTTGCTTTGTGGTTATTTTTTCTTTGACTTCTTGGTTCTTTAAGGGTGTGATTAATTTCTACACTTGTGAATTCCCCAAATTTCCTTCTGTCATTTACTTCTAATTTTATTCCATTGTGGTTGGAGAGCATATTCTATCTATTTTCAATCTTTTAAAATTATTCAGGCTCATTTTATGGCTATTATATGTTCTATTCTCGAGAATGTTCCATGTGTGCTTTAGAAGATTATATATTTGCTGTTGTTGGATAAAGTGTTCTGTTAGGTCTACTTGTTTTATTTATTTATTTTTGAAAACATTTATTGGAGTATAGTTGATTTACAATGCTGTGTTAGTTTCTGCTGTACAGCAAAGTGAATCAGTTATACATATATCCATTCTTTTCCCATATAGGTCGTTACAGAGTATTGAGTAGAGTTCCCTGTACTATACGGTAGGTTATTAGTTACCTATTTTATATGTAGTAGTGTGTATATGTCAATCCCAATCTCCCAGTTTATTCCCGTCTCCCCCCAGGTAACCATAAGTTTGTTTTCTATATTTGTGACTCTATTTCTGTTTTGTAAATAAGTTCATTTGTACCATTTTTTAAGATTCCACATATAAGCACTATCATATATTTGTCTTTCTCTGACTGACTTACTTCACTCAATATGATAATCTGTAGGTACATCCACGTTGCTTCAAATGGCATTATTTCATTCTTTTTTTATGGCTGAGTAATATTCCACTGTATATATGTACCACATATTCTTTATCCGTTTCTCTGTTGATGGACATTTAGGTTACTTCCATGTCCTGGCTATTGTAAACTGTGCTTCAGTGAATATTGGAGTGCATGTATCTTTTTGAATTATGGTTTTCTCCAGATATATGCCCAGAAGTGGGATTGCTGGGTCATATGGTAGCTCTGGTTTTAGTTTTTTTTGGTTTTTGTTTGTTTGTTTTTTGCGGTACGCGGGCCTCTCACCGTTGTGGCCTCTCCTGTTCTGGAGCACAGGCTCCGGACGTGCAGGCTCAGGGGCCATGGCTCACGGGCCCAGCCGCTCCGCGGCATGTGGGATCTTCCCGGACTGGGGCACAAACCTGTGTCCCCTGCATCGGCAGGCGGACTCTCAACCACTTCGCCACCAGGGAAGCCCTGGTTTTAGTTTTTTAAGGAACCTCTATACTGCTCTCCGTAGTGACTGCACCAATTTACATTCCCACCAACAGTGTAGGAGGGTTCCCTTTTCTCCACACTGGTCTAGTTGTTTTATGATGTTATGTATTACTTTGTAAAGTTAACTTGCACAATCTTGGATATATTACATAATTGAAATTAGATAAAAATTCTCAACAAAATATTGAGGGAATCCATAAAGATTTTAATAATTACTTCGACCTGGTGGGACCAAGGATGGCTTTCCTCCCTTATTCTATTTCTCTGTATTTTCCAAGTGTCTCGTGATGAGCATATATTATTTAATAATGATAACATAAAGCTAATTTTAAAAAATCAGACAAAAATGGAAGAATACAGCTGCAAAGGCTTCCTGGAGGAGGTGATGAAATTGTGGTAAGATTTATCTAGATATATTTCTTACCACAGAGCATTATACAAAGAGCAGGTCTTCTGTGGCTGGCTGTTGAATCAAAAATGATGGCTTGTGAGGGTAATTTGGATTTCCATCTGTCCAAATGTTAAATATACATATAAGGAGTAGACTGGTTAATTTGGCTGGTTACTTTGGCTTTTACATTAAAACCTGTAGACTTAGGGCAGCTCATAAATGTAAGTTGTCAGAAAAAAGACCTAAGAATTGAAATCCTCAGTCTTTATTTAACATGAATCGCTTAGTATCTGCCTTTTTGCTGTTGTCAGTAAAATTGCCTGGTTTGGATTTGGCAGTTCTATACTCCATATTTTTATTTTCTGCTAGATGAATCTTAATTAACTAAAATTTTGTTGGCTATGTTTGCTAATTGTTCAACATATTAGGTCCTTTTAAATTCCCACTTTATGATATAATTATGTGTAATTGTTCGTGACCAAATTAGAGAGCTACAAAGATATTTATTAGTTTATATCCACATTTGGTCCAAAAATATTTGCAATGGCTTGAAGATGATAGAGGTATTTCCTATAACTTTCAAGAACTGCCATAATGTAAATTTTAGAAAGCTTAAACAGAGTATGGCACTGCTGTGATTTCTGAGCGTTTTATTCCTGCTCACAAGCAGAGTATTTGTGGAATCAGCATTTCTTGTAATACGACTGGGTTGTAAATTGTGGTGCCATCTGCAAATAAACTAATAACATGTGAGGCAACGCCAGTTTTTATGCCTTATAATTTGGGATGATTCTCATCACAACTGTGATTTGTTCTATTCTGAAAGCAAGAGGAATGAGTAGATTACAGTCTCATTTCCCTCTAGACTGTAGCCTAAATGACAAAATTTATTTGGGGGCAAGATTTAGCTTCCTTACACAGAGAAATAATAACCTAAAATACACTTCTTCCAAATCCCATTTTCTTTTTATTTCCGAAGAAATAAAGAACCTCCAGGGAGCTTCTAATGCATGGACACATTTCTGCAATTTATGGTAGTGAATTAAATTAAAATTTCCTCTATCAATGTCTGCCAATTTCCTGTTCTAAATAAATCTGCTGTGTTTGGGAGTCATAGGAGTCTATAAAACTGTTTTTGTTGCATCTCTATTGAGTTAGAACAAAAGCACAAATTAGGAATTTTCCTATTTGCTAAACTGATAATTCAAATAAAAATAAAAATTGACGGGATCCCATCCTCCTCTATTCTCTTGCTGCTCTTAAGGTTTTCAGTGGTTTTTCCTAGTTATTTTTCCTATGACCAGACATTGAGGGCAGAGTGAGAGTTTACGAATTTAATGAATTTCAGACAGTGGTTATATGCCTACGGAAGATAAAGTAACAGGGTTTTTTTTCCCTCCAATTCTCATGGTATCTTTTTTACTTACATAGGATGATTATATATAAATATACATACGTGTGTGTGTGTATATAGTACATATGTTAGTTTAAAACATTTGCCCTTCTATTTTATTCTTTATTTTTTCTCTGAAAATTTATCATTGGAATTTTTTTCAGCTGTTAATCCAGGGGTATCAGGATATCAGCAGGGCTACTCTGGACCAAAAAAGCTGATGGTTATGTCTCCCTGAAGTTTTGAGAGTTAGTGTTTTAATGTAAGGGCTGTAGGGGACATGAGGCCACTGTGGGCAGAATAATGATCTGATGTATCTTCAAACCAGTGTTCTTGAAATATTTGATCTGAAATTATTTAGAGGGAAAGCTGATCACTCTGTGGAGGAAGGACACTTGGGATGCCTTGTCTACTTAGCTCTGGCCCTAGACTTGCACACCACACTCAGTATAACAAAGATCTTGCAATGAACTAAATCAGCCTCTTTTCTTTTTAATGGAATAAGGAAAGGTTAATAGGCAAACACTTATGTAACCACCATACTAAGTTAAAAATCTTTTGTCATATTTTCTTCTCCCTCTCTGTTTGAAAAAAAAAGTGGAATAAAATATTACACATAAAAGTGAAAGCCTATATATTTTCCAGTCTCCCCAGAGGCGATGCCGTCATGGGTTTGGTTGCGAATCTAGTCCATATGTTTATACTTGTTTGAAACTATGAACAATATATAATGATGCTGTGTGTATTTTAAATTTATGTGAATGGTAGTATGCTGCACTCAACATTCTGAAACAGGCTGTTTTCACGAAATGTTGTATTTTCAAGCACTATTGATATAGATCCACATGGCTAATTAATTTTAACTGCTATTTAGTATTCTGTTGTAAAATAACACCACAGTTTATTGGTCCATTCTTTGACTGATGGAAACAATACAATACAAATTTGGCCCTTAATCAAATTAAGAAAGTAACCCCCTAATCCCAGTTTACTAGGTATTTTAAACTGTCTTCCTTTTTTTAAAAAAAATTTATGTATTTATTTACTTATTTGGTTGTGCTGGGTTTTAGTTGCGGCACACAGGCTCCTTAGTCTTGGCATGTGAACTCTTAGTTGCTTCATGCATGTGGGATCTAGTTCCCTGACCAGGGATCGAGCTTGGGTCCCCTGCATTGGGAGCGTGGAGGTTTAACCACTGCACCACTAGGGAAGTCCCTAAACTGTCTTCTTTTTTTAAAAAAATTAATTAATTAATTAATTAATTAATTATTTTATTTTTGGCTGTGTTGGGTCTTCATTTCTGTGCGAGGGCTTTCTCTAGTTGCGGTGAGCGGGGGCCACTCTTCATTGCTGTGCGCGGGCCTCTCACTGTCGTGGCCTCTCTTGTTGTGGAGCACAGGCTCCAGAAACGCAGGCTCAGTAGTTGTGGCTCACGGGACCAGTTGCTCCACGGCATGTGGGATCTTCCCAGACCAGGGCTCGAACCCGTGTCCCCTGCATTGGCAGGCAGATTCTCAACCACTGCGCCACCAGGGAAGCCCCCCCTAAACTGTCTTCTTAAAGGCAGTTTTATCATTCTACTTGGGGGTCTTTCTCCCAAATCTGAATATCTAAAGATTTCATAAGTTCAGTTTTTTCCCATTTCATTACAGTTTCCTTCATGTTCCAGTGCTCCCTGTTGATTGGTTTTCTGGAGAGCTGCCCAGCTAACCCACCCCTGCATCTGCCTCTACCAGTTTGTGAAATCCATCATTAGAATATTGTTTTCATATCCAGTTTAAAAATTAATTTCTGTGTTAAACAAAGGCTTCTATTTAATTTATAAGAATTCTTAGAATCTTTAGGTAGGGGGATTCTACGTAAAATCAACACTTAGCGTAATCAAAAAGGAAGAACAAAAATTGTCATCAGAGACTGAGATATTTTTGCACCCTAAAGCAAAAATGATAATTTTTTGGATTTGGGACATTCACTTTTTATTAAGCATAAAAACCATATATCAGACCTAAATTTTAAAAAGTAATCTGGATATAATTACAACATAAGCTAGATATTTAGGGAATAAGGTAAAAGGACAAAATGAAGTATGTTTCTATTTAAATGTATGTTTATATATTTAATGTATATTAAATATATATTTAATATATAAATGTTTATATATTCAGTACATTTTGTGCTGCACAATGCAGCTGGAATTACATAAAGCATCCTGTGTTTATTTATTATAGTTGCTGTTAATATGAGAGAATTGAAAATAGGAATTGCATAGAAAGTAACTATTTTATATTTTCTCTGGCTGGAAGCAGGCGAAGCTTCCTGTGGTTGCCATCTCGACAATCCCCACGGTGTGGCAGCAGCAGCCTGCTCAACCCACTAGCGTGGGCCGCGTTCCACATGGCATCCTTTCGTTTCCTACCAGCTAGAAAGCTGTAATTATGTGGATGCTGAGTTGGAAGGAAGGACGGTAATTTAGAGGAAGTCCCTCAAAATATTGCTAATACAGTATTGTGTAATCACAGTAGTATTGACGCCTGCATCATGGAGGGTTATTTCCTTCTAATTTCTTTTTCTTTTCCAAATAAACATTCTCCCATCTGTGTGGGCAACTGTGCATTACAAGTAATCATTTTATCTCAGATCCACTATGGTATGAGTCAAGATACTGTCAAATATTAAACAAACACAATATGAGCAACATAGCCCCTCAGAGGTGCTGTAAACTACCATTTAGGAAACAGAAGTGTCAGTTTCTTTGTGAGTGCTGTGTTACTCATGGCAACAGCATCACTTCCTAAGAGCACAGGATACTGAAAGAGTTTACTGAGATTTATGTAGTGGCTGTGGAGCTGACAGATTGCATGTGCTATTCACGTTATGCCTGCTGATGCTCGGGGATGGTTAAGATGCAGAATATTTCCAACTTGTGCTGGTCACACAAGTCACATTTGAGATGACTTGTGCTTTCATAAGTAAACAATTGTGGAATCAGGCCTAGCATTAGGGACTTCATTTAAGAAAACACCCAGGTGGGGCTTCCCTGGTGGCACAGTGGTTGAGAGTCCGCCTGCCGATGCAGGGGACATGGGTTCGTGCCCTGGTCTGGGAAGATCCCACATGCCGCGGGCTAGGCCCGTGAGCCAAGGCCGCTGAGCCTGCAAGTCCGGAGCCTGTGCTCTGCAACGGGAGAGGCCACAGCAGTGAGAGGCCCGTGTACAGCAAAAAAAGAAAAGAAAACACCCAGGTGTGCTTTAGGAGCCCGCTGCTTGTACATTGCCCCCCGGTAGTGGTTCATGATCCTCGAAATCCCAGATATCAGCAACTACTTAGGGTTCTTCTGGAGAGAAGAGTGTTTTAATTAGGTTAAATTTAGTTATCCACTTCCAGTTGAGTTTGTCTAGCCCTAGGGACTTGCTCTAGTGTGCCAGATGTGTGGCAAAGCACGGGATAAATGTGGCATATCTTCTGGGAGGGCCATGTTTGCTCCTTGAGTACTATAAAACATGGCTGTTAAGTTCTTACAAGTAGATCTGAAATAAAATACAACATCCACATAAGTCTTAAGATGAAACATTCATCAATTAATTTCCTACTTGCAATGGACTGTTTCACTGCACAACTTCCAGACATTCTGGGGCCATGTATTTTCTGTCTTCTATCTGAGGAAGGAATAGTAAATAGAGAGCAGAAAATTTGAGGTGCTAACCAATTAGCTTGAATTTATTCAACATTAGCACTCACCTGCTACCTATTTTAGAGATAAGTGTGGCCGTGAAACACTGAGGCACGAGCTTCAAATGGCAGGTTGTTGTCTAGGGGGATGGGATCTTGCGTGGTTCTAATCGGGTACCACATGGGGAGTCTTTGGACAGAAGAGGGATGGCATCGGGGCACTGGCTGCCTAAAGAGTGTCAAAGGCACCATCTCAATCTGCTCATGAAAAACCTGCGACCCTCCTTAGTCTCTAGCATTATACCCCTGATGTTTTTACCCCCTTAATTTGGTTACTTCTCTAATTAAGTTACTGCCAAGTGCAAAGAACCCAGACCATCTTACATGTAGGTACTTAGCATCTAGACTCCTCCATTCTAGATCCTACTCATTAGGACTGAATGCTCAAGTCCCACCTCTTAGCATTGGAGATGGTTTGGATACTCTGGTACATATTCTGAAGCCTTCCTGGCTTCCCATCTGAACTCCTCACCTTGGCCCTCTGGGCCCTTTATGATCTGGCTCCTGGCTTCTCTTTGTTTCCCACCAGCCCCCAGACACTCATGGTGATCCAGCCACACCGGCTTCCTTGCCATTCCTCAAACATTGCGAGCCATTCCTACCTCAGGGCCTTTGCCTTGCTTTTCTTCTTCCAGGAACGCTCATCCCATAGACATCAGTTTGGATCTCTTGCTCACATCATCCACATCCACACTCGAATATTCTTTGATTGGTGAGATTCCCCCTAGTCACCCTTCCTGACACAGCCCTGTGCCACTCCCTATCCCCTTACTTTGATTTACTTGTCACTATCGCCATGTAATATAGTCATCTGTTCATCTATTTATTGTCTGCCTTACCCCCCACCAGACTATAGGGCACTTCGTTGTCTTGTTCAACACCGTATCACCAGAACCACAATAGTGCCTGGTTTATGGTCAGTGCTCAGACAAATTTGTTGTATGAATGGCTGAGCGCTGTCATTTTACAGATCCCATAACCAAGGTCTGATTAGGTGCATGAGGTAAGGGGCTAGTGAGTAGCAGAACCGGGACCTTCACCCCTTGACTGCTCCCCCAAGGCTGACCATTTCCATATCTGAGCATGGCAGTCCCTGTTATCTGAACCTTACCATCTCATACCTGACTGAGACCTGCCTTGTCTTCTTCTTGAGTTGCTTCATGTGTGGGTCATGTCTCCATAACTATATTATAATCACCTGGAGGGCAGGTATGGTACCTTTCTTTGGTATCTACAGTGCTTAGCACAGTGCCAGGAACCCAATAGATTGTTAATGAATGCTTATTAAATTCCTACTTTTTTTAAAAAAAGCAATATTATCTGGAAAAAAATATGAAATCTTTATATTGAAGCTGGGGGGTGGTTTCTGGAGTCAGGAATCCTAAAGGCTTTCTTTGATTTTTAAAAGACTGTCTCCCTACTCCTGACCTAATCAGACCTCATCATTCTATAAATTTTGGAAAGAGCAAAAGACAAGGTTGCCTCCCTTGGCATTTTCTTATCAGAAAGAAATGTTTGCTTTAGCAGGATTTGGCAAATGAAGGGTCCCCAAAGACCACAGAGCTGTTGCCAGCACTGGGTTTTAGAAACGGCTGGCTAGTTTTATTACCAGTTAATAACATTTGTATTTGTGCTTTTGCAAATAACCATGAGAAATCAATTGTCAGGCATGGATGGTGTGAGAAAATTACTGTCAGGGTCCTAGGAAACTGGCTGGGGATGAGGACTACGGTTCAGTAACTGCATCAAATGTATGAAGATGAAGGGGAAGGGTTTATACTGGGTATGTGCTATTCAAGAAGAAGTAGGATTAGGTGGTGCCTGGTGCTAACCCACCTCCTCTCCCCACCACACACATCCGCAGTGCTTTGGAGAGCATCTTCTTTAAATATGGAGAATTATCCCATTTCATTCTTCCTGCAGATATAAGGAGTGGTTGTGTTTTCAGCAGTGCCTGTGAAAATCCTAAGTCCTGGGTCTCTGAGAGACACTTTGGGTGATTAAGAGGAATGAGGATGTATGAGTTTGAATCCTGCACCTACTATTTACTTGCTCTAAGATTCTGGGCAAGTTATTTAGTTATTTATTTTTTGGAGAGAGAGCTCTGAGCTCTCTTTTTCTTTTAAAAATTAAAAAAAAATATGTATATAATATATATATACTTTAAAAAATTAATTGAAGTATAGTTGATTTACAACGTTGTGTTTAATTTCTGCTGTACGTGGGCAAGTTATTTAAGCTCTCTCTAAGCCTGTTTTCTTATCTGTTAGGTGGAAACAAAAATGGTACCAAGTGCATGGATTGTTGTTGAGATTAAGTGAGGAGCTGTAGGTAAAGTGCTTATCTGACAAGGAGAAAAGGCTCAATGCATTTTAAATAAGTAAATATATATTCTTGAGTAAAGAAGGGAGGAACCAGCCCAGCCAATGACTTTGTCTTCAAAACTGTCCTGCTTATCCCCTTGGAGGAATGAGCCAGAATTCTTTGGGATGTTGGTTCACTCCTTGGTTAGCCTGTAGATTTATTTTCCCTAGCCATTTCAGGCTGTATGCCTACCGAGGCCAAGTTACCTGGCTTGAAGGTGAGTATGGAGCTAGATACAAACGGCTGAAGCTGCCCAGGCAGCAAGCCACCAGCTTTCTCACCAAAGCCTTGGAAAATGAAAGTGGCCATGATAACAAGGGTAGCCCTCTTTTCTTACCTTAGGGAGAGCAGACCCTAAACTGATCCTTATCATGAGATTCTGGGAATTTAGACTTGCAGTTGTGTAGTGAGCTGGGAGCGCAACTCTTTGAAGGCAGATTCTGTGCATGATTTCTTTGTGTAAAGTATCTTCTGTAAGTGGAAGTATTCAGGGATATAAGTTTGGGCAGCAAGGACTGTCCTCTTGTAAGATTGGGTGCGTTGGCAGGAGTGGGGTCAATGGGCACTGGCCCACTGAAAATAAATATGCTGTCTCTGATCTCTGGGTACCTCTGTTGGGTGACAAGCTCTTACGGAAACAAAGGGAGTGGTGGCATAGCAGGGACTGTCCCTTGTGGGGACTGTAAATGGCTAAGACTGTTACCATCTGCTCTTCTCGATTCAGATATTTAACAGGAGGTTGAAAACACAGAAGTTACTATGAAATTACCAGTTTTTTCCCCCGAACTTAATTTCTGTCAAGGTTGTGGAGGGGTTTGGAGACAGCCAGCAGATGGCGCCAGGGCTTGGTTCTGAATGGACGCTGGGCGCACCAAGGAAAGGAAAATGCTTAGTGTAGCTCCAGTCTTTGCTTTTGGGTGAAGCTATTTCTCTGGAAATCTGAACAGAAAACCTGGCCTTGGCGTTCCTCGGGTTAAATTCTCTTCTCTTTTCATCCGACTAAGAATTGAGTTTCGTATCATGGTGCCCTACATTATCACTTAGCGATTCTCCATTAGAGGGTCACCTTGCTTCTGATATTGTCTCGGTACCCACACTAACATGAAACAGAATGCAGCTTGGAGAGCAATTTTTTTTTTTTTGCGGTACGCGGGGCTCTCACTGTTGTGGCCTCTCCCGTTGCGGGGCACAGGCTCCGGACTTGCAGGCTCAGCGACCATGGCTCATGGGCCTAGCCGCTCCGCGGCATGTGGGATCTTCCCGTACCGGGGCACGAACCCGTGTCCCCTGCATTGGCAGGCGGACTCTCAACCACTGCGCCGCCAGGGAAGCCCCTGGAGAGCGATTTTGAATGGATAAGGTTGGAATGTTCCAGTATGTGCATGGAAAAAAAATAGTAGAGATCATGGTATTTGAGAAAGTAGTAGGTGTTTTGGATTATGCTAGTTTTTTTCTTTTCAGACCCTCTTCACTGATCTACTGCAGTCAGCCTAGAAACCAATAGAGCTGATGCCCGAGATGCCAGCACTTTCTACCAGGCAGTGTTTACACTTCAGGGCTGATTTCCTACTAAGATTAATATAAAAATAAACACCACAACATAAAAACTGCCTTCAGTGCTTGCTTTCTACATCCCAGCGCTGTGCTAAGCATGTGACACTCATCATCACATTTAATTTTCTCAGTAATCTTCTGGGATATATACTTTATGATCCCATTTTCCAGGCCAGAACACTGAAGCTTAGGTTCAAAAATTTGCCTAAAGTCATTCAACTAGTGAATAAGAGAGCAAGGACTGAAACCCAGGAAATCAGACTCGGGGTCCTGCGCCTACTGAGATGGTTGGTGACTGTGGGCAATAACTGGATGCCCTGAAGGCAGTGCTCAGCGGTTCCAGGTAGCTCACCGTGCTGAGGCACACAGACTCAGAGATGTGGGAGTTGCTTAAAGTTCTCCGGGGACTTAGCCCTGTGCCATGTCCCGTGGCTTCTTGCAATATAGCACAGAGACCCCACATTCTGAGACCTCACCATCTGAGCTCTGCTTCCCTCCCGTCTCTCCCTCTTGGAGAGACGGGAGGCACCTTTCTCCAGGCACCTTTCTCTTTCTGGAATTTGCCCAGCCCGTTTCTACCTCAGGACCTTTGCACCTGCTGACCCTCTGACTGGAGCTCTCTTCCTTCAAATCCTCACGGGGCTTGTTTTTCCTCAGGAATCAGCACAGATGTGACCTCCTCTGAGAGTCTCTCACGACATCATCTAATGAGGTTTCTCTGCCCCAGGTCCCCCTCGTCCATGACTTTCTTTCATTCCCTTCATTGCACTTGTGATGATTTCTAATTATCTTCTCAACTGGTTGGTCGGTTGGTTTACCTGGTGTAACGTGTTTCCCCTCATCAGAAGGTAAGCTCTGTGAGGCAGGAGTCCTGACAGTCCGTTCCTTGCTGTATTCCTAGAATCTAGAATGTTCCAGCTACAGAGGAGGTGCTTAAAAAATATTTATTGAATGACCATGGTGGGAGGATGTGACAAAGGCAGTAGGAGTTGTGGTCCCACTTGTCAGGAAGCTGGCAGTACAACTGGAGAGTCCCGGCTGACACAAAACAACCAATGGTCAATGCATGGCAAATCTGGAGGCAGCCTGGAATAGTGGTTAAAAAAATAGAGGCTGGGGCTTAACTGCCTGGGTTTAAATCCTGACTCTGGTACCCGCTAGCTGTGTGACCTTGGCCAAATTCTTTCGTTCTTTTGTGCCTCATTTTCCTCATCCGTATGTTGAAGATTAATAATACTATTATTAATAATAATAATACCTCATGGGAGTGTTATGAGGATTAAGTGAGTTAATATATGTGGTGTGCTTAGAATGGTGCCTGGCACACCGTGCTCTACAAGTATTGTTAAATAAATAAAAATACAATCAAATAAAAACCTGTGGCTTTGGAAGTTCGGGAAAATAAACTGCTAGTGTGAGGAAAGGCCCTGCTTCTTGTAGGAGGCTGGGTTTGGATCAAGGGAGACAGGGGAGCCTGAAGGGGTGCTTGCATTTGCTCTGGTCCCTAATTTCTACATAGATATTTACTCAAGAAGTATTTGTTGCGCATGAGCAAAAAGTGGTCGATAAACAATCTCTCCCACCCGTCCGTCCATCGTCCATCCCTTCAAATATTCTAGGAATTCACTATGTATAATGGGATTTGGGGAGGAGAACAATAATATTGTTTGGATTTATCGCGCCCAGTGATGCTTTACAAAGAAAAACAAACCCACAGTCTCTTCCCCCTCTAGACAAGGTCTTTCCTGTCCCAGTGGAGATGCAGGCTCTGGAGTTTATCTCAACTGGCTCTAGAATGATTCTACTTGAGAGAAATGCAAGTTCCTCCCTCTCTCCCCTCAATTCAGTTCAACCAATGTGCATTAAGCACTAACTTCGTGTAAGGCAGGCACGCAGGGTGTAGAGAAGGTAACAAAAATGACACCCCTGACAACCTGAGCATCTAGAAGAAGTTTCAAATTAAAGTTGGTCCAGAGCCTGCAGTGCAGTTTGTAGGGAACAAAGGGGGCACCAAAGTGGGGGCAGAGAGAGGGACAGACAGAAGCCATAGTCGCAGGTATGGACTTCATGCCACAGAGTGAAACGGGCTCTCAGGTCCCAAGTGGCCGTGGCTCTAAAAGAGATCGTAGCACCTAATAATAGCAACCACACTGAAAACAAAACAAGATGCTCATGTTTACATCAGAGGAGGGTGAGTTTTGGACAAGGGCTTTGTGCATTTTCAACAAGATGGGAGATAAATGGAAGGAAGCCTTCTTTCAGCTCTAAAGAGAACATCAAAGCTTCTCTGTCGATGGAAGGGAAATAATTACAGTGACATCACGAGAAGAATCAATGAACTCCCAACATAGAAGTCCGGGCCTGATTTATGAAATCTCGCCCATTCCCAACACATGGCCTCGGGACACGGTGGCAAATAGTAACATTTAATTAAAACACATAAAACAGAAGCGTCAGTGACAGCACATGTCAAAGTCCATAAAATGATAATTTCTAAAGATTGTGCTTGCACGGGGTCTGGAGGGTCAGCATCAAGGAATTCCACAACAAAGGGCCTTTGTGAAAGGAAGCAGTCTTCCATTTCCTGAAGCTGGAGTCAGAGACCTTGGAGCGCCTCCAGCTCAAAACCCTCACTATACAGAAGATAAACTGAGGCCCAGAGAACGGATAGTTTCATCATATAATTAGTAGTAGGAGAATAATCTGAGTTTCAGACTGCTGTTCTGCATTCCCTGGACACACTTTCTTTGAGTCCCAGAGTTATTGGCAGGAGTGCCCTCCCTCACTTTATGGGGAGGGGGTGCCTGGATACCACCCTGTGCCAAAGCCAGTGAGAGCAATTCACCCACCAGTGGCACAGGTGCCTCTAAATCTTCTTACCACACAAGGCATCTTCCATGCCTGACTGCATCTCAACAAACGTTTTTAACCGGCAACCTGCAGTGTGACAATTCTGAGTAGAATTGCTTCCTTGTGCCTGCAGGTCCCCTCCCTGTCTCTTGGAACTGGGTAGAGCGCTCAAAACGTCAGCCTCACAATCCACTCTCTCTTCCTGAGACGCCTTCTTGGAGGGCAAGGCAAATAAAACAAATTATCTTAATCTATTTGGAACATAATACAATTCGGCAATAAATAAAATTTTCTTTTCATCCAGATGAGATCACTTGGATAAAGTGTTAGAAACCTGAGCAGGTTGTGTGGGGTTAGGATTACATGGGATTTCCATCAATTCCAGCTCTTGGTCTAAAATTTGGGCACAGAGTTCTGAAAACTCTTAACTTTTTAAGAATTTACTTGGCATTGATATCTTTGACTAAAATGGAAAATGGGGTATGCCTCAAGTCTTAATGGCATTTGTACACTTTGGTGAGTCTTATCAAGCAGCAACAAGTGAAGAACAATAGTTGGGGTTGCAGAAATGTGGGATTGGGGTGGTCGTGGAAATATAGACTCTAGGATGGATGATTTCTGCTCAGTACCAGATTTCATCTGAAAATGCCAACCTTACCGTTGCTCCCAGACCAGAGAATAGGTGTTTCTTCAATGGCCTGTGCTCTTCTGGTTATCTGATTCTCCACTGAAGGCTTACTGAGTTCAGGTATTAGGTGGAGGGTGTTTCCACGCAGGCAACCTTACAACGTGGGCAAATAGACATCTCCTTTTAAGAGCTGGTAGAGTAGTGACCATGGAAAACTAGGAAATGCTTGGCAAATCCTGTCTAAATCGGGAGTTCCCCCAAACTTTCTAAATGAAAGGGGCTTAGGGTACTGATCTGGTTGTAAGCGGGGCAGCTGGGGAGCTGTTCTGCAGTAGAACTTGCATAATAATTTAAACTGTCATTTGATGGAAACTTACTTTGTAGCAGGTGTGATTCACTTAATTCTCAAAACAATCCTATGGCAGATATTCTGTTATCAATCCTACTGTTCTAATTTCCATTTGGGACACTGTAACTTGCCCCAGGTCATAGACAAGTGGTAAAGAAAGGACTCAAGTTAGTGTAGGCTTACTCCAGAATCTGTGTGCCTGGCCACTATACCCCCTGCCTTTCAGTTGCAAGCATATCTGTCTGTCACTTAGATGATACACTTGTTTGGGGGTGGCTGATGGAGATTATGGGCATCAGAAAGTTTTTCTACCCAAGCCACTTGTATGGAGGTTTTGAGATGCAGGTACTTACCCTGGAAAGCTTTGTCTGTAGCTGAAAACAGGATGAATCCAAAGCAATTCTGCTGGTAAACTGAGGATCTGCGGGAGCTATTGGTGATGAAAACAAGGAGAAAATAGCGACGTGACTAAATCCTATTGCCTAGAAATGAGCTAACAGCATGGGCGCTGTCCACCAAAGAGGTAGAAGCTCGCTGGCCGGGAACCCGGTGGTGGGGAAAGTGGGAGAATGAGTTCCTAGTGAGACATACAAAGTGTTTTGAGGGTACCATGTGTGCCTTGTGCAGGGGCAATTGAAAGGCCAATTAAAGTTGCCCCTGTCATTGCTTCAATAATTTTAGAGTGAAGAGAATATTTGTGGCTAGTACTGGAGAGAAATCACCAACGGCTAAAAAAAGTAATCAGCTAAACGGCTTTTGTTATCAGGATAGCTAGTAGACCTGGAATGGCAGATAAGCTTTCAGGGGGTTACATCAAATTTGGAGATTCATGGATTTAATCCTATTCAAGTTCAAGGAGAGAATCCCCTCTGAGGCAATCAGTCATTGAAAAGAGTTGATTGGTGAGAAAAATACTTAATCATACATCTGCCCAAATGTTTTAATTATTAAAGTGGTACGTGGTAAAAAACCATTGCAAAAAAAAAATTCCTTCATTTATTCTACAGACATTTTTTTTTAAAGTATCTGCTATTTTCCGGGGATGGTTGAGGCACTTGGGATACAGCAGTGAGCAAAACAGACAAAGCTACTTGTCTTTGAGGAGCTCACATTCCAGCAGTGGAGGCAGATGGTAAATGTAACGATTAAGTAAAGGACACAGCTATTGTGTTCCAAGTTGGTAAGTGCTATGGAAAAAATCAGAACAGGGAAAGGAGCAGAGTTGGGGGCAGGGCAAGGGGTTGAGTTCTCACTTGAAAGGATGGTTGGGGTAGACATCAGTGAGACACTGCTTCCTTCAAGCAGAGGCAATGGCCAGTGCAAAAGTCCCCCGTGCCAAGGAGAGAGTGGGTAAGGGAGAGAGTAGAAAATGTGAGATTAAAGCAGTGATAGGGACCAGGTCATGAGTGAAATGAGAGGCCACTGGAAGATTCTGATCAGAGGCATAAGATAACCTGACTCTATATTTTTAAAGGTCTACTCTAGCAGCTGTGTAAGGAATAGACTGTGGGGGGCAAGGGTAAAATCAGGGAGACCACATAGGAGGCTCATATGATAATCCAGGTTAGAGAGGATGGTAGTCTGGACCAGGCTGGTAGCAGTAGAGATGGTGAGAATTGCTGGGATTCTGAATATTCTTGGAGTTAGAGCCAACATGAGTTCTGATGGACTAGATGTGGGGGTAGTCAAAAGTGACTCCAGGTTTTTTGGCTCAAGCAGTCAGAAGAATGGATCCGCCTTCAGCTGTGATGGGAAAGACTGTACGTGGAGCAAAGTCGATAGTTCAGTTTTGGATGTGTTAGGTTTGAGACATTGAAATGAAGATGTTAAGTAGGCAGTTGGGCATATGGATCTGAGTTCAGGAGTGAGGCTGAGCTGAGGTACTGGTTACAATACTGAATCCTTTTTATCTAATAACAACATTTGTCTCTTCATTTATTGAAGGTTTCTTTTATATGCTTGTCTTGATTTTTATTGTATATATAGAACAACCTGGTTATTAAAGACTGCTTCCACACTGATACCTGTTGGTGAGCATGTATGCACATGGGGCACAAATAGTCTCATTCTCTGGGCCTAGGTCTGAAGTGTTCATCTGTGTAGTTTTCGTCCAAACATCCTTCTTCTTTTTCACCACTTCTCTTATCTTGTTCCTGCCAGGTCTCTGACTACCTAAAGGAACCATTAAGCACTTGCTGTGATTCAGTGTAGATTTTTGCCTAAGGTTGTTCCTATTTCTGGGAAATGTAAACAGGAGCTGCACTATTGAAAGTTTGGTACCAGGCCATTTTTAAGGATTTTGATTGAGTGTCCAAAAAAAAAAAAAAAAAAAAAAAAACAACATGCCCACAACTTTTAAGAAAGGCATTGGTAGAAGCTGAAAGTTCTTCAGCTTTCTAAGAAAGAAAAGACCAA
The DNA here is from genome assembly GCF_025265405.1 of Mesoplodon densirostris. NCBI lineage: Eukaryota > Metazoa > Chordata > Mammalia > Artiodactyla > Ziphiidae > Mesoplodon > Mesoplodon densirostris. The sequence continues at coordinate 57,619,861 of NC_082663.1, forward strand.
CTTCTTTTCCAACATTGGTTAATGCTGTTAAAATGGTTTTCCCATCTTGTGTCACTGCTGATGTGGTTATTTTGATGCAGACATCTTGACCCAGGGCTGTTTTGACCCACTAAAAGCAGATGGAAAAAGGACAGAGCAATTCCACTTCTGTGAATTCATTCTGCAGATATACTTGCACAGATGCCAGATGAATTTTGTACAAGGTTATTCATTGCAGCCCCATTTATAATAACAGAATATTAGAAGCAACACAAACGTTCATCAACAGAGGACTAATCATAGTATATCCATACAATGAAATACTTTACAACTATAAAAAAGAATGAGCAGAACAGTGTACATAGTATGCTGCATTTTGTTTAAAAAGGTTGAGGGTGCATAATATTAATTCATGGCATATGCATAAAGAAACTCTAGGAATTCACAACAAAACAATAGTAGCTGCCTGGATGATAGGAAACAGGCAACTGATAGGAAAAGAAGTCAGGAGTGGTGAGAAGACTTTTAACTGTGGACCTTTAAAGGTTTTTAAAAAATATTTGAACCATAAGAATGCATTGCCTATTTAAGTTAAAGAAATGTCCATGTAATATACGCAACAGATAACTTCACCCCATCTCAGACCCCCTACCTCGTGCCTAATGCTATTCCAGCCTGAATAGCTTCTCTGAACTTTGCCCTTTACTGGAGGGAAATCTGTTTTGCATACTACTTTGGTGATTAAAAACAGAGTACCATTGTTAGGAATATCTATTAGTTCAAAATGCCAGCTCTTTCTCCTAGCAGCTCAACAGAAATGTGAAAAATGAAACTAAATTGCTCCCCAGATTAAGAAAGGTCTGAGAGTTTGGTGCAAGATTTTATCCATTCACATTATTCACTCCGCCAACAAGTAGACCTTCTACCGTGCCAGCCCATTTGCTGTGTTTAGGTAGATTACACCAGTCATAAGTGAGGAGGATTGATGGGAGAGTCCCCAGCTTGGTGGCAGGGCATGGGGCTAAGAGGCTGCTGCAGATGAGGGTCTGCACTGGGAGCAGACAGAGAGGGGGAGTCAAGTGAGGACCCTCTGGATGCCTCTCTCACTGAGACAGTTAGGATGGCCTGTCCTGCTACTGCCGGCAGGCTTGGAGAAGAACCATTCATCTGACCTTGCACGATCTCTGTTCTCTGTTGTCTGAAATGGACTTCATCTTCAAAGATGTCAGAAGCAAATAAATCAGGCAAAATAGCAGGAGGAACTTCTGTTTTTTCCAGAGGGCATAATGCTGACTGCAAATTCTCATTACAAAGTGACTTATTGACTACATGTGTTTTGTTGTGTTGTACCCTTTCAGCTCAAAGGTATATTAAGGTGATAAAAATGAAAAGCCCTCACTTTTCTGTTACATAGTTTGAACTGATAAATACCAGGGTCAGGGGGAATGGAGGGAGTTGCAGAGGACACAGGCAGGTTTTTTGTTTTTGGGGGGATAGGTCTTTTCAGGATATCTTACAGCTACAAAAAGAGTCTTGGAAATTTCAGAAGTAAAACAATGACATAATTCTGGCTTCTTGGGTACTTTGCTACACCAGAGAGAATCTTCTCTTGGATGGATGACGTTGTCTTATGTATAGAAAAATTAGGTCTCAGCGTATTTTAATTTCAGGGTATACGACTGTCTCAAAACTGATGCCTGATATCTCACCATTAGCAAAAGCACTTTTTGGGGGTGATACTGCTCCTAATTAAAATACAGTCATGGGTACCACATAAGCTGTTGTCAATTATTGACATTTGGTCAAGGCTTAGTTTCCTAGGACCCAGCTGGGTGGTACAATACAGAGGAGGATGAGACCTGGCACATGGACAGTGATGGAGAGAGCAAGCCCTAGTTAGTGGCTGGGGTATGGGTTAGGTGGGACGGTGAAGGGGCTGGGCAGGGGGTTCTGAACCATGGGGTGGGGGCTGAGCCTTGAGCTGGGAGAGGAACAGAGCGTACAGTACAGAGAACAGGAAACAGTGAGGTGGGAGGGTTGCTGGAAAGGGGCGGGACAGGATCTAAGGCAGATTTCACCTGCTTCCTAATATTGTCAGGAACTAAGCCTGCTCTGTATTTGGCATAGGGAAGTCTGCATCAAAAGGGGAAGGCAGGGAATTCCCCGGCGGTCCGGTGGTTAAGACTCGGTGCTTTCACTGACAAGGACCTGGGTTGGAATCCCTGGTCAGGGAACTAAGATGCCACAAGCTGCGTGGCCAAGAAAAAACCGGGAGGAGGGAGGCAAAAGCTTAATACACACTTTCACATGGCTGCTTCTATTGTTCATTGAGATTTCCTACAGAGACCTTGTTTACTTGGCTGACTGGTATTGTCATTAGAGATCTTTGAATATTGAAGTAATTAAGAACTGCAACTCAGGACAGACACACTTAATATTCTTCTTTAAAAAAAATAAATTTATTTATTTTATTTATTTATTTTTGGCAGAGTTTGGTCTTCATTGCTGCACGGGGCTTTCTCTAGTTGTGGTGAGCAGGGGCTATACTTCGTTGCGGCATGGGCTTCTCATTGCGGTGGCTTCTCTTGTTGCGGAGCACAGGCTTCAGTAGTTGTGGCTCGCGGGCTCTAGAGTGTAGGCTCAGTAGTTGTGGTGCATGGACTTAGTTGCTCCGCGGCATGTGGGATCTAAGTGGGCTAGTGCATAACTTTTTTTTTTTTTTTTTTTTTTGCGGTACGCGGGCCTCTCACTGTTGTGGCCTCTCCCGTTGCGGAGCACAGGCTCCAGATGCGCAGCCTCAGCGGCCATGGCCCACGGGCCCAGCCGCTCTGCGGCATGTGGGATCTTCCCAGACCGGGGCACGAACCCGTGTCCCCTGCATCGGCAGGCAGACTCCCAACCACTGTGCCACCAGAGAAGCCCCATAACTTTTGATTAGTATCACAATAGCATTTAAATATGTAGTTCTGCCTGCAAAATTGTATGCTACACAGAGAGCAAATCCATCCGTCTGTGCCTCCCTCCCTCCATCCATTCAGCGTGTACTCAGTGAGCAGATTACCTTGCATATGTGCTGGGCATTTGGGATGTGGTGATGGGCAAGCACAGACCCAGTCCCGGCCTTCGACAGGCTCACATTCAGTGGGGGAGACAGATGTTAGTCAAATAAACACAAAAATACATGTATGGTTTTTGAAAAAAAATAAATGTATGGTTTCAAATTATAATAAGTGCCATGAAAAATAGGCACATAGTTGTATGAAAGCATATAATAAGGAAAGAGATGTTTAAACTGAGATCTGAAGAATGGCTAGGAATTAACCAGGTGAAAATTGCTGGGAGGTGGGGAAGGAGGGTGAAAAGAACATTCCAGACAAAAAGGAATTTGAGAAATTTGAAGACCAGTGTTTCCAGAGAGCAAGTCTTTGTGACTTTGGCTGTGCCACTGAATTTGATTGTGTTTTAGGTTTTTTATTTGAAAAATGAAGGTTCTGATACTGGCTCCCTATCATGATAAATAGCAACTGTCCCATAATTAATGAAAAAGCGAGCAGCCATTTGAGTTCTAAAATGAAAGGTGCTGTAATGGTATAAACCCTGCCAAACCTACATCCAAAGGGGAAAAAAAATTAATAACTTGGCATTCTCCTCAGCTTTAGGCATGCAAGTAGGTAATGAAAGTTCTCTAATGACATTTTGCTTTGTGATGAAATCACAATTGAATTTTTCTGCAGTTCAGAACTCAGTTCCTCTAAAGCTGAATTGTGAGCTTCATCTGCTGGACTCCCATCTGACCAGATGGGTTGAGTCATCACCAGGCCCACAGTGGTTAAGCCCATTATATTTTAGCGTACAGATGAGGATTTTGCTCTTTAAAAGATAATTGCTCAGGAAACCAAAACAATTCACCCCTATTACCTTGTTTAAAAAGAAGCAGGTTTTTTTTTTTTTTTTTTTTTTTTACGCTGAGATTTATCTGAATAGACATTTCTAGCCAAATGAGTGATGTATATTGGGCTAATTGGATTTTGCCAGGAGACCGTTTGGAAGGCAGGTCAGAGGCCAGCCTGTGTGCATGTGTCCAGGAGGTGACTGAGGCTCTCCTCTTGCGAACTGCAGATTCTCACACACAGTTGAGGGCCTGGTTGATTTGGGTCCAGGTGAGTAAGTGGCGAAAATGAGCCCCGATGCAAATGGAAACAGGTGTGCATTTCACCAAGGAGGAGCCTCTAGGGTGGAAAAAGGGCTGAATTCAGTTGGTAGAGGCTTACCTTTCTGTCTGTGATGGGGGCCAGCAGGGCCCATGGAGGTGGCCCCAGGTGATGTCAATCTCACACTGCTTCTGCCGTGGGAGTAATCAGGCAAGGCCGCCAGCTTCCTCAGCTGGAAGCAGTTACTCCCCATCTGGGTTGAATTACGCTCCTGAAATGCAGCTCTGAGCCGGCCCTCCCTGCTCATTGGAGGGAGAGATCCATCGCCCACGAGTGTGTGCTCACCCCTGTAAGCAAGCAGAGATGTGGGCCACGGCTACTTCAGTCTCTGCACCTCAGCCTCCCAGCCAATGAACTCCGGGAGCTTTTGGCCAAGTGAATCAAGGGCAGGAAACAGGCTAATCACAGATGTGAAGAGAGAGAAAACCATGGCTCTTTTGAACCCAGAAGCAGCCATTAACCCAGGGTAATAGCACAAGGTATATGTTTTTGTTTATTTTTCCTAACAATGTTTGCCTTCTAGTTTCTATCAGATAATAAATAGTTCAGTCGACTATAAAGATTTGGGGCTTTAAAAATAATTTTCCTTGATGGCTAGATTGGGAAATGAGAAACCACCCTTCTGTGGGTTGCTGTGGCTCAGGCTGATTTTTGGAGTGGTCTGGATGCTGGATTAGGTTTATGCTAAACTAAGCCCAGAGGCTGTATCAGTATTCGTCACTCGGCATGGGCTCACCATCACAAATTCGTGGGCATCTCCCTCTGACTTATGGAACTGTGGGAACTGCTTTCTACCTTGTACTTAGAGTACTACCATGAAAGAATATGTCGAACAGGAAATCTTTCCTTCCGTTCGTGGTGTGCCTCGGAGTGAGCTCTGGAGTCATGTGGGCATTCAAATCTTAGCTTCACCCTGACTGGCTGTAGGGACTTAGACAAGTTACTGCTTTAACTCTGTTTCCTCATCTGTAAAATGGGGATAGTGGCAATTATCTTGTTTTGAGAATTAAGTAATATAATAAATGTACTTTTGCTTGTGCCTGGCTGGGGGAGCCTGGCCTCTTGCCATTGTCCGTGCTGCTGGTTGGGATGGGTCATTCTCTCTCTCTCCCAAGATTTAAGTTCAAGGAGCAAGCATCAGGAAGAAGGAAGCCCATTTCAGCTTCTAGCCTAAGATGTGTTCTCTATGCAGCTATGACCAAGTTTTATGCTGGGGTATTATAGCCTGCCTGGTCATCGATGGCTGTGTATTTGATTTTTTTTTTTTTTTTTTTTTTTTGCGGTACGCGGGCCTCTCACCGTTGTGGCCTCTCCCGCTGCAGAGCACAGGCTCCGGACGCGCAGGCCCAGCGGCCGTGGCTCACGGGCCCAGCCGCTCCGCGGCACGTGGGATCCTCCCAAACCGGGGCACGAACCCGCGTCCCCCGCATCGGCAGGCGGACTCCCAACCACTGCGCCACCAGGGAAGCCCCTGAGTATTTGATTTTTATGTGTCTAGTGGTGTTTGTGTAGACAACTCATCTGCCAAGTCCCCAGAGGGGCGGAGGGTGAGTGGCATCCTGAGTTTCAGCTCTATAACCACACATTTAAGAACTGTTCCACTCAGAACTCAATTTGGCGTCTGATAATCAGGATTGCTTCTTTCCACCTGGTAGTTTTCACTGTTTGGCAACGGTGGCAGAGAAAAAGCTGTGTGTTCATCAAATCCATTTTCATGTGCCTCCTCTGGGCACATGGGAAATTATGCTTCCCAACCCCTTGATGTTTAGAGGGGGCCTCGTGACTAGTTGAGGCCAATGAAATGTGACATGTCACTGCCTGGCTGAGACAGGGAAAAACTTCTTTATGATATTGTAGCTTCTCTTCCTCTACTGTAGTGAGTGTGGAGGTCTCACGTTCCAGCTACAAAATAGTGGGGATTCTATCCGCCTGGAACCCCAGGTCATGCCTTGGAGGGGAGCTGCCCTTGAGAGCTGACAGACACTCAAAGAGGACTTTGTGAGAAATGAACCTTGGTTGGGTTAAGTCACTGAGATTTTTTTACTGCAGCAGAATCTAGCCTGTTCTGACTGACACAGCAATCTGTTTACTTGCTAACATTACTTGTACTACTTTCCTGGCCCTGTGGCACCCACTCTTTTTCACACCTAGAAATTCTTCAGCTGAAAGGTAGGATACCTCATAACCAGTTCCTGACTGCTCACTGCTGATTCCACTGAAGGATTTTCGGGAACTAAGTGGAGGGTAGTAAATATTCTACTGCTAGGCCTTGCTTTAAAACAAAAAAAGAAGAAAAGGGAATGTATTTCAGAATATATTTCAGACATGTCTGCTTAATTTTGTGTCGATGGCTGAATTTCCCAACTCTGGTTGTGACAAATACCTGAAGCCCTCCTGTCAGAGGATTTAGCTTCTGTGGGGTCATGGGTAATCTCATTAAAGAGATTTTGATGATTGAAACCACCGCATCAAGGAGTGTAATCACTAGAATCCCGCCTGCCTTCTTTCCTCACTAGTTTAGAAGAAGCCCCACTGCTTTTGAAAAACAAATTGTTCTCCAGCCCTTCCACTTCCTTTCATCATAAGGGAAACTTGGGGGAAAGTATTTATGATCACAGAAAATGGAAATAGAAAGCTATTATAATTTTCTCAGCTTAAAACTGTATTAGTCTGCAAGGGTTGCCATATCACGATACCACCAACTGGGTGGCTTAAACTGTAGAAATATATTTTATCACAGTTCTGAAGGCCATAAGTCCAAGATCAAGGTGGTGTCTGGTGAGGCTTGTAGATGCCGCCTTCTTGCTATGTCCTCACATGGCTTTTTCTCTGTGCTCATGTGGAGCGAGAGATCTCTGGTGTCTCTCCTTCTTACAAGGACACCAGCCCTATCAGATAAGGCTCCACCCTCAGGACCTCATTTAATTTTTATTGCTTCCTGATAGGCCCAGTTGTAACCAAGCAAGGGCTCACGTGCCCTTAGCACAGAAAGCTGAACGCTGGCAGTGGGTGTTTACAGCAAAGTAAGGGCTTATTGCAGGGTGTCAATCAAGGAAGTGGGAGACAAGCCTCAGATCCACTCCAACTTGGTCTTTGAGTTTGGGGTGTTTTTAAAGGGGAAGAATAAAGAAGCTGAAATTAACCATTGTGACATTTCTGTGACATTTATTTACTTATTTATTTTTATTGAAGTATAGTCGATTTATGACGTTGTGTTAGTTTCTGGTGTACAGCAAACTGATTCCGTTATACGTATATATATTTGTATTTCAGATTTTTCATTATATTACAAGATATTGAATATAATTCTCTGTGCTATATTGTAGGACCTTATTGTTTATTTTATATATAGTGGTTTGTATCTGCTAATCCCAAACTCCTAATTTATCTCTCCCCACCCCTTTCCCCTTTGGAGGCCATAAATCTGTTTCCTATGTCTGTGACATTTCTTAATCATAGTTTCGGCAGTCAGGATGTCTTCAGTTTACAATTCTCTGGCCAGGTGGTCCACGGCTTGGGGGCCCTGTTAGCTTATCGTGTCCTGGAGAAACCATCTGTGTTTGTACCTTAATGATGATATCTGCAACAGCAATTTTAGTCATCTGACTCTGGTTGATTAGTGCTCAGTTAGCACAGGATTGAGGTCAGAGGAGACAAGAAAGGGAATAAAGTTTTTTTTTTTTTTTTTTGCGGTATGCGGGCCGCTCACCACTGTGGCCTCTCCCGTTGCGGAGCACAGGCTCCGGACGCGCAGGCTCAGCGGCCATGGCTCATGGGCCTAGCCTCTCCACGGCATGTGGGATCTTCCCGGACCGGGGCATGAACCCATGTCCCCTGCATCAGCAGATGGACTCTCAACCACTGTGCCACCAGGGAAGCCTGGGAATAAAGTTTTGGATGGAGAGATTAATCATAAACTTGATCAGAGAACTCAGTTTGAGGGGGACTCAGTTTCACCATCTCCAAATAGTCCCATTGGGGTTAGGGCTTTCACATATGAATTTTGGGAGGACAAAATTCAGTCTTTAACAGAACTGATTTGAGTAACCAAACTTTAATAATTAGCTTGCTTGTCTTCTGTCACTTTAGTGGCTTTAGATGCTGTGTGTAATGTGGGGACACTGAGGAGGACAGGAAGGTATATTGGTGTCTGGAAACTGCCTGACACATCAGGGAGGTTAGCCTCACCTGTGTGAAGGAGGTATTTCCTCCCCCCGCCCACCTTCCAAAGGCTTCCAGTATTGCCCATGTATTCTTCAAGTGTAGAAGGAGATGACAGCCCTCTCTCACCATCCATTGCTCACACTGTACTCAGATGAAATTCTCAAATGCAGACCTAAGAAATGTACTCCCCAGCCTGAAATCCTTCAGTGATTTCCCTTTGTCCTCAGGATAAAACACAATCTTTAATACAGCTTGCCCACCATGGTGTCTCCTGTACCTAGCATAATGGTAGCATAATAGCACATACCCACAAATGCTCAGTGAGCAAATCAATGATACACCCAACCCCAGTCTTCAGTATGGGGCATCCCCTGTTGGCTCTGAGGTTAGCAAGCAGCTTGACAATGTTGGGCAAAGGCCCTAAACCCCATGTGGTCTGAGCCTGGGCTCATCCACTAGTGAACTGACAATCTGTGGGCAGATCGGATAGAAGCACACAGTCTTTGGCTCCATTCAGAAATGTATAGACAGGTGGGGTCCACTCACTGCAAGAGGCTGTCAAGCCATTTCTGGTGGGCTTACTGTAGATAAGATTTACAAGGATGGATGGGGTACTTAGTGCCTATACAGGCTGAGTTCTTCTCTGCCCATAAGGTATAATTAACCCAGGCACCACCACTTACCTGGTTAAATACCCAGTCGCAAGTATAACAATTCAAAGGACGTAAACAACATCTAAAATGGGGCAGATGTCACTGTGTCACTGCCTGTAACTTTCTCCTTTAGATTTGTTTCTGAAAAATAGCATTAAAAGTGTTACGGGTTTAAGATTAAAAAGAAAAATCTGAGAGCTTCTGCCCTGAAACATCCTCTTTGAGATTTATACTGGGAGGCAAAGCTTTTCTCTTCTAAGGACATTTGATCTGTTTTGTCCTAGTTACTTAAATACCTTTGGATCTGTTTTCCCATGTAGGAGTAGAGTGTGGGTGGGATTAGGTCTGATTTGGCCTTGATGGGAATGATATGTGCATAAGGGGAGGAGGAAAGATCTCTCCGTGGGTGGCTGGAGGCTGGCAGCAAACCTTGAAGTCCCCTTTAACCATCGGCTATCAAACACATCGTGCCTTTTCTCTGTTTGACTGTAAGGTTGTCATGAGGCCTCTTCTTAAGATGTTTACAAAGTTTTGCTTTTGTACTCTCCTGCTCACATCTGGGGCTTGTGACTCTGGTTCTTAGAGGGGTCTCCTGCCGCTCAGATAGCTGATCCCAGGTAGTAGGGCACTTGACTTTCTTTTCTGATCCCAACCCTTAGGCTGCCCCAGGCTCCGTCAGCTAAGGGAGCTCTTCCCTCTGGTTACTGGTTACTCTCTCTTTTTTTGTTTTTGTAAATTCTCAGACTTCCTTTTTATGAGCTACTTCTCAGCCCTTTGCAGGTGCCTTGCATTTATTCAGAACTCAAGGAGATCCTTATAAGGGAAGCAGTGTGGACCCCACCTTGGAGGAACAGGGAGAAGGGAGGCCAGTCCACAGAGAGGTGAGATGTAAGATCCAGGTGACCCAACAGGCAGTTGCAGACCCAGGCAAGGGGCCCAGGGCTAGCCCAGTTCAGTTGCTCATCTCAGCCATTTACTCGTTTTTTTCTCCCCCAAATCACTCTGAAGGTTGTAATTTGGGTTCAATTCTAATCTCCTGTGAGTTCTTCTCTTCTAAAGCTGAGACCTGGGACCCAGAGATAAATCCAATCAGCTGGAGGCACCTGAGGTACTTATTTGGCTTGGACTTCTGACATGCATATTCATGCCAAATATCAAATATTTTTTCTGCTCTTTCTTCTTTTTTCCAATCCACTCCAGGTTTTTTTCCCAAGACTAGTTCCAGTGTAACTACCCCCCGCATGGAATTCTTTATTCTTAAGGTCAGGGATCGATTTAGAATTTCATTGTTCTTTTCTGGTTTTAGTGGAGTGATGTAATAATCTCTTGATTCCTCGAGGACAGGGATCATGTCTTCTTTTACTTCTGACTTGCCTGTAATAAGTAGAACAATTCTAGACAAATTAGGTGCTCAGTGAGTAAGTCTGCATTTTTTTGTCCTGGGGATAATTTTTATTTTGAGAACAGTTTGGATGTAAAAGGGCCAGTTGAAAAATGTGATACAAACTTCAACAGCCGTGGGGCTTATGGGCTGGAGTAATCTGACTCATTCTGACATCTCCGATGCTCTATTTGCATATCTCTTTCCTACTAGTGAAGATATTAAATCATGGTGAAGTTTTGGGTTTTACCACAAATTCTGTTATGATTTTTTTTTTCTTTTTTCTTTTTTTTTTTTTTTTTGCGGTATGCGGGCCTCTCACTGTTGTGGCCTCTCCCATTGCGGAGCACAGGCTCCAGACGCGCAGGCTCAGCGGCCATGGCTCACGGGCCCAGCCGCTCCGCGGCATGCGGGATCCTCCCGGACTGGGGCACGAATCCGTGTCCCCTGCATCGGCAGGCAGACTCTCAACCGCTGCGCCACTAGGGAAGCCCTCTGTTATGATATTTATTCATTGGAACTTTTTTTTTTTTTTTTGCGGTATGCGGGCCTCTCACTGTTGTGGCCTCTCCCGTTGCGGAGCACAGGCTCCGGACGCGCAGGCTCAGCAGCCATGGCTCACGGGCCTAGCCGCTCCGCGGCATGTGGGATCTTCCCAGACCGGGGCACGAACCCGTGTCCCCTGAATCGGCAGGCGGACTCTCAACCACTGCGCCACCAGGGAAGCCCCATTGGAACTTTTAAAAGCAGAATTCAGAATAAGCTTCATCCATATTTATTTAAAATACACATTCTCAGGTTCTATCCCAGACCATAGGAGGCTTGAAATGACCTTTCCAGGTAGACTTATAATGCACATTAAATTCAAAAATAAACATTGTTATATGGGATGTTCAATGCTGATTTTTTTTTTATATAGCAGGTCCTTATTAGTCATTCATTTTATACACATCTGTATACATGTCAATCCCATTCTCCCAATTCATCACACCACACCCCACACACCCCTGCCGCTTTCCCCCCTTGGTGTCCATACGTTTGGTCTCTACATCTGTGTCTCAATTTCTGCCCTGCAAACTGGATCATCTGTACCTTTTTTCTAGGTTCCACATATATGCGTTAATATATGATATTTGTTTTTCTCTTTCTGACTTACTTCACTCTGTATGACACTCTCTAGATCCATCCACATCTCAACAAAAGACCCAATTTCATTCCTTTTTATAACTGAGTAATATTCCATTGTATATATGTACCACAACTTCTTTATTCATCTGTCGATGGGCGTTTAGGTTGCTTCCATGACCTGGCTATTGTAAATAGTGCTGCAATGACCATTGGGGTGCAAGTGTCCTTTTGCATTATGGTTTTCTCTAGGTATATGCTCAGTAGTGGGATTGCTGGATCATAAAGTAATTCTATTTTTAGTTTTTTAAGGAACCTCCATACTGTTCTCCATAGTGGCTGTACCAATTTACATTCCCACCAACAGTGCAAGAGGGTTCCCTTTTCTCCACACCCTCTCCAGCATTTGTTGTTTGTAGATTTTCTGATGATGCCCATTCTAACTGGTGTGAGGTGATACCTCATTGTAGTTCTGATTTGCATTTCTCTAATAATTAGTGATATTGAGCAGCTTTTCATGTGCTTCTTGGCCATCTGTATGTCTTCTTTGGAGAAATGTCTATTTAGGTTTTCTGCCTATTTTTGGATTGGGTTGTTGGTTTTTTTAAATATTGAACTGCATGAGCTGTTTACATATTTTGGAGATTAATCCTTTGTCCGTTGATTTGTTTGCAAATATTTTCTCCCATTCTGAGGGTTGTCTTTTTGTCTTATTTATGGTTTCCTTTGCTGTGCAAAAGCTTTTAAGTTTCATTAGGTCCCATTTGTTTATTTTTATTTTTGTTTCCATTACTCTAGGAGGTGGATCAGAAAAGATCTTGCTGTGATTTATGTTCAAGAGTGTTCTTCCTATGTTTTCCTCTAAGAGTTTTATAGTGTCCGGTCTTACATTTAGGTCTCTAATCCATTTTGAGTTTATTTTTGTGTATGGTGTTAGGGAGTGTTCTAATTTCATTCTTTTACATGTAGCTGTCCAGTTTTCCCAGCACCACTTATTGAAGAGACTGTCTTTTCTCCATTGTATATTCTTGCCTCCTTTGTCATAGATTAGTTGACCAAAGGTGTGTGGGTTTATCTCTGGGCTTTCTATCATGTTCCATTGATCTATGTTTCTGTTTTTGTGCCAGTATCATATTGTCTTGATTACTGTAGCTTTATAATATAGTCCGAAGTCAGGGAGTCTGATTCCTCCAGCTCCATTTTTTTCCCTCAAGACTGCTTTGACTATTCGGGGTCTTTGGTGTCTCCACACAAATTTTAAGATTTTTTTGTTCTACTTCCGTAAAAAATGCCATTGGTAATTTGATAGGGATTGCATTGAATCTGTAGACGGCTTTGGGTAATACAGTCATTTTCAAAATATTGATTCTTCCAATCCAAGAACATGGTATATCTCTCCATCTGTTGGTATCATCTTTAATTTCTTTCATCAGTGTCTTATAGTTTCTGCATGCAGGTCTCTTGTCTCCCTAGGTAGGTTTATTCCCAGGTATTTTATTCTTTTTGTTGCAATGGTAAATGGGAGTGTTTCCTTAATTTCTCTTTCAGGTATTTCATTATTAGTGTATAGGAATGCAAGAGATTTCTGTTCATGAATTTTGTATCCTGCAACTTTACCAGATTCATTGATTAGCTCTAGTAGTTTTCTGGTGGCATCTTTAGGATTGTCTATGTATAGTATCATGTCATCTGCAAACAGTGACAGTTTTACTTCTTCTTTTCCAATTTGTATTCCTTTTATTTCTTTTTCTTCTCTGATTGCCATGGCTGGACTTCCAAAACTATGTTGAATAATAGTGGCGAGACTGGACATCCTTGTCTTGTTCCTGATCTTAGAGGAAACGCTTTCAGTTTTTCACCATTGAGAATGATGTTTGCTGTGGGTTTGTCATATACGGGCTTTATTATGTTGAGGTAGGTTACCTGTATGCCCATTTTCTGGAGAGTTTTTATCATAAATGGGTGTTGAATTTTGTCAAAAGCTTTTTCTGCATCTATTGAGATGATCATATGGTTTTTATTCTTCAATTTGTTAATATGGTGTATCACATTGATTGATTTGCGTATACTGAAGAATCTTTGCCTCCCTGGGATAAATCCCACTTGGTCGTAGTGTATAATCCTTTTAATGTGTTGTTGGATCCTGCTTGCTAGTATTTTGTTGAGGATTTTTGCATCTATATTCATCAGTGATATTGGTCTGTAATTTGCTTTTTTTGTAGTACCTTTGTCTGGTTTTGGTATCAGGGTGATGGTGGCCTCATGGAATGAGTTTGGGAGTCTTCCTTCCTCTGCAATTTTTTGGAAGAGTTTGAGAAGGATGGGTGTTAGCTCTTCTCTGAATGTTTGATAGAATTCACCTGTGAAGCCATCTGGTCCTGGACTTTTGTTTGTTGGAAGATTTTTCATCACAGTTTCAATTTCATTACTTGTGATTGGTCTGTTCATATTATCTATTTCTTCCTGGTTCAGTCTTGGCAGGTTATACCTTTTTAAGAATTTGTCCATTTCTTCCAGGTTGTCCATTTTATTGACATACAGTTGCTTGTAGTAATCTCTTAGGATGCTTTGTATTTGTGCGGTGTCTGTTGTAACTTCTCCTTTTTCATTTCTAATTTTATTGATCTGAGTCCTCTCCCTCTTTTTTTTGATGAGTCTGGCTAATGGTTTATCAATTTTGTTTATCTTCTCAAACAACCAGCTTTTACTTTTATTGATCTTTGGTATTGTTTTCTTTGTTTCTTTTTCATTTATTTCTGCTCTGATCTTTATGATTTTTTTCCTTCTGCTAACTTTGGGTTTTGTTTGTTCTGCTTTCTCTACTTCCTTTAGTTGTAAGGTTAGATTGTTTATTTGAGATTTTTCTTGTTTCTTGAGGTAGGCTTGTATAGCTATAAACTTCCCTCTTAGAACTGCTTTTGCTGTATCACATAGGTTTTGGATCGTCATGTTTTCATTGTCATTTGTCTCTAGGTATTTTTTGATATCCTCTTTGATTTCTTCTGTGATCTCTTGGTTATCTAGTAATGCATTGTTTCGCCTCCATGTATTTGTGTTTTTTACGTTTTTTTCCCTGTAATTCATTTCTAATCTCATAGTGTTGTGGTCAGAAAAGATGCTTGCAATTATTTCAATTTTCTTAACTTTACTGAGGCTTGATTTGTGACCCAAAATGTGATCTATCCTAGAGAATGTTCTGTGCGTACTTGAGAAGAAACTGTAATCTGCTGTTTTTGGATGGAATGTCCTATAAATATCAATTAAATCTGTCTGGTCTATGTGTCATTTAGACTTTCTGTTTCCATATTTATTTTCATTTTGGATGATCTGTCCATTGGTGTAATGAGGTGTTAAAGTCCCCCAGTATTATTGTGTTACTGTTGATTTCCTCTTTTAGAGCTGTTAGCGGTTGCCTTATATATTGAGGTGCTCCTATGTTGTGTGCATATATATTTATAATTGTTATATCTTCTTCTTGGATTGATCCCCTGATCATTATGTAGTATCCTTCCTTGCCTCTTGTAACATTCTTTATTTTAAAGTCTATTTTATCTGATATGAGTATTGCTACTCCAGCTTTCTTTTACTTCCATTTGCATGGAATATCTTTTTCCATCCCCTCACTTTCAGTCTGAATGTGTTCCTAGGTCTGAAGTGGATCTCTTGTAGACAGCATGTATATGGGTCTTGGTTTTGTATCCATTCAGCAAGCCTGTGTATTTTGGTTGGAGCATTTAATCCATTCACGCTTAGGGTAATTATCGATATGTGTGTTCCTATGACCATTTTCTTAATTGTTTTGGGTTTGTTTTTGTAGGCCCTTTTCTTCTCTTGTGTTCCCACTTAGAGAAGTTCCTTTAGGGTTTGTTGTAGAGCTGTTTTGGTGAAGTCTCTTAGCTTTTGCTTGTCTGTAAAGCTGTTGATTTCTCCATCAAATCTGAATGACATACTTACCAAGTAGAGTAATCTTGGTTGTAGGTTTTTCCCTTTCATCACTTTAAGTATATCATGCCACTCCCTTCTGGCTTGTAGAGTTTCTGCTGAGAAATCAGCTGTTAACCTTATGGGAGTTCCCTTGTATGTTATTTGTCATTTTTCTCTTGCTGCTTTCAATAATTTTTCTTTGTCATTAATTTTTGCCAGTTGGATTACTATGTGTCTTGGCATGTTTCTCCTTGGGTTTATCTTCTATGGGACTCTCTGCACTTTCTGGACTTGGGTGGCTATTTCCTTTCCCCATGTTAGGGAAGTTTTCGACTATAATCTCTTCAAATATTTTCTCATGTTTTTTCTCTCTCTCTTCTCCTTCTGGGACCCCTATAATGCAAATGTTGTGTTTAATGTTGTCCCAGAGGTCTCTTAGGCTGTCTTCATTTCTTTTCATTCTTTTTTCTTTATTCTGTTCCTCAGCAGTGAATTCCACCATTCTGCCTTCAGGTCACTTATCCGTTCTTCTGCCTCAGTTATTCTGCTATTGATTCCTTCTAGTGTAGTTTTCATTTCAGTTATTGTATTGTTCATATCTGTTTGTTCTTTAATTCTTCTAGGTCTTTGTTAAACATTTCTTGCATCTTCTCGATCTTTGCCTCCATTCTTTTTCTAAGGTTCTGGATCATCTTCACTATCATTACTCTGAATTCTTTTTCTGGAATGTTGCCTATCTCCACTTCATTTAGTTGTTTTTCTGAGGTTTTATCTTGTTCCTTCATCTGGTACATAGCCCTCTGCCTTTTCATGTTGTCTATGTTTCTGTGTGTGTGGTTTTTGTTCCACAGGCTGCAGGATTGTAGTTCTTCTTGCTTCTGCTGTCTGCCCTCTGGTGGATGAGGCTATCTAAGAGGCTTATGCAAGTTTACTGATGGGAGGGACTGGTGGTGGGTAGAGCTGTCTGTTGCTGTGGTTGGCAGAGCTCAGTAAAACCTTAATCAGCTTGACTGCTGATGGATAGGGCTGGGTTCCCTCCCTGTTGGCTGTTTGGCCTGAGGCAACCCAACACTGGAGCCTACCTGGGCTCTTTGATGGAGCTAATGGTGGACTCTGGGAGGGCTCACGCCAAGGAGTATTTCCCAGAACTTCTGCTGCCAGTGTTCTGTCCCCATGGTGAGTCCAGCCATACCCCGCCTCCGCAGGAGACCCTCCAACACTAGCAGGTAAGTCTGATTCAGCCTCCCCTGGGGTCACTTCTCCTTCCCCTGGGTCCCAATGCACACACCACTTTGTGTGTGCCCTCCAAAAGTGGAGTCTCTGAATCCCCCAGTTCTGTAGAAGTCCTGCAATCAAATCCCAGTAGGCTTCAAAGTCTGATTCTCTAGGAATTCCTCCTCCCCTTGCCGGACCCCCAGGTTGGGAAGCCTGACGTGGGGCTCAGATTCTTCACTCCAGTGAGTGGACTTCTGTGGTATAAGTGTTCTCCCGTCTGTGAGTCACCGACCCAGCAGTTATGGGACTTGATTTTACTGTGATTGCGCCCCTTCTACCATCTCACTGTGGCTTCTCCTTTGTCTTTGGACATGGGGTATCTTTTTTGGTGAGTTCCAGCGTCCTCCTGTTGATGATTGTCCAGCAGCTAGTTGTGATCCTGGTGCTCTCGCAAGAGGGAGTGAGAGCTCGTCTTTCTACTTCGCCATCTTGGTTCCAGTCTGTCTCATTGCTGATTAAAAAATATGACATGATTTCAAAGCATACTCCCAGACAATATTAAATGGAGGATTCAGGAAGATAAGATCTAGGTGACCCAAATGTTTTATTTTGAAATGTGTAATGCATCTTATTTGCTAGGCCAGCTCATTTATATGGTCTCATGATTCTTCACCTCATAACACCTTCTGGGTGCATCACACAGAATATTTGTTTGAATCTTTAAACCAATATCATCATCTCCAGAGTAAGTATTCAGAGTCATACTGGAGGGCTTTGGAATTGCTACAATGGGATTTCAGTCTGGCTGAGAAGCTTCTTGGATTTACAAGGTGCTTTCCTTTTGGTTTTTCCTTTCCAGCTTAGGTTAACTTTAAATTTTTATGATGGAAATATCATTAAGAACTGCCCCTTTCTTACAGCTGTTGGAAATAGCTAATTAGGGTTGGTGTGGGTTGGTAGCTTATTAGCACCCTTGGGTTAGATAGCTGCAAAGGTCAGGGCAGACTAGCTGCTATCACAGGGTCAGAGTGTGCATGGGAGCTGGTCAAGAAAGATAAATATGACAAGGTGGGGAACAAAGCAAGGTTATTATTACAAGAAGTGTCACCCAGATAATAATGGAACTTAACCAATAAAAAATCACTCAAATCATGGCCTAGCCCAAAAGGAAAATAAACTTTACACTTCCAGAATTTATTGCAGCACTGTGATTATTTGGCCATTAAAATGTCACTTTCAGGATGAAATAATTGAGGATGCTGACTTCAATATGAAATAGTTTTTTAATTCTTCTCAAAATATTCTGAGCATTATTGAATGACCAGTTTAGGTCTCTGGAGAAATAATCATGACTTAAGGCCTTTTTGAAATGTAGACCCACCTCCCCACCTCTCTCTCTCTCTGTCTCTCTCCCTCTCGTGCGCGCGCATGCGCGCGCAAGCCCCAAGCTCATGAATAATTTTCTTAGGAATCATTTGAGGAACCATGCTAATGAGGACTTAAACTTCCAGTTCTGTACCTAATGCTGATTATTACTCGTGACAGTATATCTCTAATGCAGTTCTATATGGAAAGATGGCCTTATTCCAGGAAGATGGCCCCTATGAACCTTTGGAATTCCATCTTCCATTTGATCACTTCACTGCTTCTTGAGATAGAATACTGCAGACATTCAGATCAAGATATCATATGGCCAGCAGCCTGAGCCATGCAGTCTTATTCAACTTTCATTAAAATACCTATGACAGCACAGAAAACAAAGACATGGAAAATGTGGACATTTACAATGATGACTAAAAGGAATACTGATGGACAACAAATGCCAGAATCTTGGAGGAGTCCCTCCTCATTACATAAAAGGCAAATGGAGTAGATTTAAGGAATGCTTTATGGTACACCCAGCTTTCAGATCATGCAAGATTGACAGCTGAAAAATGTAAGGAGATAATATGCTCTCTACTCTCCTTAGACAGAGACCCAGGGATTGTACCCACCAGAAAATAGGATAGTTGCCTGACCTTCCAGGTGTTGACCCATTAAGTGACCAAATTACTTTTTCCCATTACTTCCCCAGCCCACTACCTCATTTTTCTGCATGCATAATAGAAAGCAATCCTGGACAACGATGAGGAGGAATGAGGAATATGCTGTTGATTAGAGGTTGTCTATATTTTGATAGGTGCATTGTCTTATTGTAGTTTGGGGTCCTCTAGAAGCAGACATTGAGACAATAAAACAAATTATTTACTTTGGAAGTGATCACAGGAAAGTGTGGTAGGGGAGTTAGTGACACAGGAAGAGAGGGCAGTAAATAAAGGTTCTTATCATGCAAGTCAGCACTGTGGGTGACTGGAGTCACAGCCCACCTAAAGAGATGAAGGAGCTGAATATTTATGCTCACGTTCGTATCAGTTATTAGTTAAAAGTGGCTCCTGGGGGTGTGGTGTCATTTCCCTGGTGCATCTGGGTGCTGTGCATAGGAGTAGAGTTGTTCTGTAGGCCAGAGAAAACCCCTAGGCAAAGAAATCTAGGTGCTGACAGGTAGACAGAAGAAGTACTAAGGATAAGGGAGTCCGGGCAGGCCACTGACAGCATCTACTACAGTCCAGACTTTGCACCACTCACAGCCCCTCTGCCCTGCGTTAGGTTACTCTACCCGGTCATTGATTCTTCAAAGTCACAAAGAAAGAGCAAAAGAACCTACAACAGGAAGACTGATGGGCTAAGTTCTCACTGTCTGCTGCCGCAGTTTGTCCTAACATATGCATCCACCATCTCCCTTCTCTTCCACTCTTTGTAGAGGCTCCTCCATGGCCAGCATTTCTGCAGGTTTAGGTGGCTTGCCTGGTGGAGTAACCCAGAGTTTTATCTTTGAGAGAGGTCCCAGGTTATGATAGATTTCTTCTGTGCAACCTTTGTGACCTGGTGGGTCTGATAATATCTGACTCACAAAAGGCAGTGCTGGTTGCACGGTCCCTTGATGTCCTATGCTCAGGTGCTCAGCCATCCCATGGGCCCAGAAACATTCAGGAGCTGCTTTCTGCACAGTGAAGAGCCCTCTGCTGCAGATGCCATGGGCTAGCTCCAGACCTCAAGGGGTCTGCATTGTGATTCTCCTGTTGAGGGTTGTCAAAGACCCTACAGACTTGAGTGCCATAGGATCCTCTGGTCATAGAGCCTAAGCACTAGGGTTGCTTGTACCACACCTGGGCCAGCTGCAGAGTTCTCTCTTGCTCCAGGCCCACTATATCCATTTACTTGGGCTACTATAACCAAATACCACAGACTGTGTGGCTTAAACAATAGAAATTTATTATCTCACAGTTCTGGAGACAACAGGTCTAGATCAAGGTGTCGGCAGGTTTGGTTTCTTCTCAGGTCTCTCTCCTAGGATTGCCGATGGCTGCCTCCTTGCTGTGTTCTCACATAGACTTGCCCCTGTGTGTGTGCCCCTGGTGTCTCTTTGTATGTCCAAATTTCCTCTTCTTATAAGGGTATCAGTCAGCACCCACCCTAGTCATCTCACTCTAACTCAATCACCTCTTTAAAGGCCCTATCTCCAAATATAGTTACATTCTGAGGTACTGGAAGTTAGGGCTTCAGTGTATCAGTTTAGAGGGACACAAGGCAGCCCATAACACCCACTCAAAGCTGACAGCCTTCTGACTCAGTAATAAATGGACTGGAGGAGCATTCAAGTGTGATGGATGCAATATTCAAAATTTGAAAAATTCTACTGAGTAGTGTGCCACTTTCTTAGTGGTAGAGGTACAAAGTACACTAATTTGCCTCTCCTTGGAGTGACCTGGAAGGTCCCAGACCACTACTACTGGACCCCTGAAAACTTTACTGATCAAGGCAAAGCCCTTGATTGTTTATGAGGTTCTTGTCATCTCTCTAATACATGTGTGCCTGACTCTTGCATCCAGAGTACTTAGCACTTCCTGCTCCCCAGGCATTATCAAATGATGTCATCGGTACAGTGAAACACCCAGACCTTGAACAGAATACTCAGATGATCAAGATCCTGTTAAATTCTCTTGTGACATAGAGCAGGGAGGTTAACATAGCCCTGAGGATATGGCGGTGAATGTATATTTCTGTCTGTTCCAAGTGACAGCAACCGCTTTGATCATCCTTTCTCATGGGGGTTGAAAAGAACACATTTTCCAATTCAACAGCCTTATACCAAGTGCCAGAGGCCATGCTGATCTGTTGTAGTAAATAAGGATACTGCATCTGAAACAGCAGCTGTGGTTGGTGTTAGTGCTTGGTTAAGTTTATGGTAGTCTACCACCAGTAACATGACCCAATTGGCTTTTTCTAGGGGACAGACTGGTGAACTAATGGGAATATGACGCCTACTATCCTAGCCTCCTGAAGTCTTGGAGGGTCTTGGAGGGTGGCCCTAATCTCTGCCATTCTGCCTATCATGGAACACTGCTTCTGATTTTCTTGTCAGTGGTAGACGGGGGCATTTTCAAGGTTTTCACCTGCTTTTCCTGCAATGTATCAGTCGGGATCTAGTCAGGAGACAAATTCTACACAAGTTATTTTAACAAAGAGAATTTAATATAAAGGATTATTAAGTAGTTATTGAAAAATTAGAAAGGCAAAGAGAGAACACTAAGGTATCCCAGAAACTGCAGATAGCAGCTACCATTCTTATGGCTGGGAGAATGGAAAGAAGTTGGAATTTGTCACTTAGAAGCTTGGACTAGGAGCTGAAACTCAGATCTTTGAAAGGGGCCACTTGTCATCTTGTGCTGATGGCTCTGAGTTGAAAGGAGGGGCCCATGGCCTATGGTCAAGAACTCTGAGGACGCCCTGGCCAAGCTGGTACTGGGGTTTCTGAGGGCCACTATGAGACTCTTCCTGCACGTGTTGGAAAAACTGCAAACTGGATTCAATGGCTGTGACTGCAACAAACTGCCAACGCCAGGGTGAGGAATGAGACTAAGCTGTTGCTGACAGGAACATGAAGCAAATAGGAAGCACAAGTCTCCTTCTCCTGCTAGTATCCCCTACTGGCAGAGCTGAATGTAGAGCTGACTGGCAAAGCAGAAAGGTGGTTTGCAGAGGCCCAGTCCCAGCATCACAGAGGAGGACACAGGAAGGGGGTGGGGTTGAAGTTGAGAGACAACAGCTTAATAACTAACAGAGGGCTCTTATTCCACAGGTCAGGCCACCAGTATGAGAGTTTACCAGCGAATATTCATCTAGCTTATGCACTCAAGAACAGGGAAATGACTACAGGGAAGGTCTACCAACACACTGGAACTATAAGGTAGGCTTGACCCCAGACCCCACTTATCACCTGGCTTCGAATGCCCCATCTCTAACATGGGGGCCCTGATGGTATTCTGAGTGCCTAAGTGTTAGTGTCAACCCATATCCTGTACCCAGTAGCTCTTGAAAAATCATGGATATTCTTCTTTCTCTGGTGTACAGTTACTCAGGTGAATGCCTCTGTTGCTTTGGAAGGGACTGGTAGAATCACTCCTGTGGACACTAGCTGTGGCATTGCCGAGTTCTCCACAAGGGGACCCAGCCACTCCTTCAACTGATTGGTTCTGGATCTTCTGAGAATTGGCTCAGGTCTGGAAACTGAGTGAATGATTATAATTTTCCACTGGGGTAGCTGACAAGCAATACAGTTGTTGTCTGGCCATCTATCTTGTCCTCAAGAACACCATGGCAGCCCCAGGTGCCACTGTGACCTTGTCTCCATAATGATAATTATGACCCACCATTTCATCTGATGGCTAAGTTCTCCTGACTGACCTCTGTTCTTCTGGAATCTCATCATCCCCACTGGTACTAGGAGGTCCAGTGGTGGCTTTCCTGTTTAGGCTAGCATTGACAGTATGAGATGCTAGAGATACTGCTGAGCCCCTTCAACCTATATCCTATCCCAGTTCATGATGAGAGAGTCTATTAAATTTTGTTTTTTTTGGCTGCGTTGGGTCTTTGTTGCTGGGCACAGGCTTTCTCTAGTAGTGGAGAGCGGGGGCTACTCTTTGTTGTGGTGCTTGGGTTTCTCATTTGCGGTGGCTTCTCTTGCTGCGGAGCACGGGCTCTAGGTGTGCGCGCTTCAGTAGTTGCAGCACACCTGCTCAGTAGTTGTGGCTCCCGGGCTCTAGAGCGCAGGCTCAGTAGTTGTGGCACACGGGCTTAGTTGCTCCACGGCATGTGGGATCTTCCTGGACCAGGGATCGAACTTGTGTCCTCTGCATTGACAGGTGGGTTCTTAACCACTGCACCACCAGGGAAGTCCCCGAGAGGGTCTATTAATTGATGACATTGTATGTTATCACCACCCAACTCATCATAATGCCTGGATTCAAATCTTGGTTCTGCTAGTTACTTGTAGTATGCCCTTTGGCAAGTTACTCAGTATATCAGTTTCTTTCCCTGTAAAATGGGAATAAAAGTACTTACCTTTGGGCCATTGTTTGGATTCAATGGGTTAACATGTAAACTGCTTAGAACAGTGCCTTACATATAAGCCTTTACAGAATATTAGCTATTATTAAAGTACAAAAAATCTTATTAAAGTAAAAAAATTCATGAGAACGCTAACCATTTTTGTTCAACATCATTCTGGAAATGATAAAAAGCAATTAGACATATAAAATTAAGTGGGGTAAAATATTGGGGAAGAAGAGATAAAATTATTATTATCTATGGATTATAAAATTGACCACCTGGAAAAATCCAAGAATATCAATGAAAAACTCTTCAGAATTAATGAGAGAATACAATAAAATCAGTAGGAATTTTGTTTTATGTTTCTTTTTTTTTACGTTAAAAATAGCCATCCAAAATATAAATTAATTAGGGAGTAAATCCTTATAAAGGTCACAGTACTTATATAAAGGAAACTGTGAAACCTTAAAAGCAGCTAGACAATATATAAAATAGATAACCAACAAGGACCTACTGTATAGCACTGGGAACTATACTCAATATTCTGTAATAACCTATATGGGAAAAGAATCTGAAAAAGAATATATATATCTGTATATCTTAATCACTTTGCTGTATACCTGCAACTAACACAACATTGTAAATCAACTGTACTTCAATAAAAAATAAAATAGGGCTTCCCTGGTGGCGCAGTGGTTGAGAGTCTGCCTGCCGATGCAGGGGACACGGGTTCGTGCCCCGGTCCGGGAGGATCCCACATGCCGGGGAGCGGCTGGGCCCGTGAGCCATGGCCACTGAGCCTGCGCGTCC
Source organism: Mesoplodon densirostris (assembly GCF_025265405.1). Lineage (NCBI taxonomy): Eukaryota > Metazoa > Chordata > Mammalia > Artiodactyla > Ziphiidae > Mesoplodon > Mesoplodon densirostris. Next base: position 57,643,752 of record NC_082663.1, read on the forward strand.
AGAGCCTGTGCTCCACAACGGGAGAGACCACAACAGTGAGAGGCCCACGTACCGCAAAAAAAAATAATAATAAAATAAAATAAAATAAAAGCAGCTGGACAAATGGGAGAACTGATTCTGGATGATAATTCTCACTATTGTAGAGATATCAATTCTCCCAAAATTAATTATAAATTAATTACATAACTCCAATAAACTTCCAAACATTGTTATTATTTTTTTTAACATCTTTATTGGAGTATAATTGCTTTACAATGGTGTGTTAGTTTCTTCTGTATAACAAAGTGAATCAGCTATATGTATACATATATCCCCATATCTCCTCCCTCTTGCATCTCCCTCCCACCCTCCCTATCCCACCCTTCTAGGGGGACACAAAGCAGTGAGCTGATCTCCCTGTGCTATGTGCTGCTTCCCCCTAGCTATCTGGTTTACATTTGGTAGTGTATATATGTCACAAACATTATTTTTTAACTTAAGAATGAGTCTCCAGTTTATCTGGGAGAATAAACAATGAGAACAATAGTAACACGTGTTAAAATAAGAATAATGGGGTATCTATCGCCACCAAATGTCAAAACACATTTATAAAGTCAAATAGTTCAAGCATTTTAACTGGTAGATAAATAAACAAAAATAAAAAAATAGAAAAGCTTTGAAAGCCTATAAATAGGTCTTACATATATATATATATATATTTTTTTTTTTTTTTCTTTTTGCGGTACGCGGGCCTCTCACTGTTGTGGCCTCTCCCGTTGTGGAGCACAGGCTCCGGATGCGCAGGCCCAGCGGCCATGGCTCACGGGCCCAGCCGCTCCGCGGCATATGGGATCCTCCCAGACCGGGGCACGAACCCGTATCCCCTGCATCGGCAGGCGGACTCTCAACCACTGCGCCACCAGGGAGGCCCTACATATATATTTTAAAATTAATATGTAACAAAGCTTTCCATTTCAAGTTAGAGAGGAAAAGGTAGCCAATGTCATAGATGACTTTTCAGCAACTGTCTAATCACCTGGGAAACAATCAAGTTACCTTCCCTAACTCATTATTTACCCTAAAGTAAATTCTTAAAAAGATTTTTTAATCGAAGTATAGTTGATTTACATTATTGTGTTAGTTCCAAAAGAAATGCTTAACTGATAACAAAAATTAAGCATAGAAACGAAACTATAAGAAAAATAAAACTGGATAAATATTACATAACCTTGGGGTAGAGAAGGGGAAGGACTATGTAAGGTAGAAAAGAAAGGACAGGCAAGAATAATAGATTTAAATACACAAAAGTTAGAAAATTTTGGTGTCGTAAAACATAATTAGCAAAACAGAAAATCAGGAAACGTTTATAAAACAAATGCTAGACAAAACGTTGATTTTATTTAAAAAGAAGAGCTCTTACAAATGTGTGGGAAAGATATAAATAGTTCAGTATAAAAATGGCAAATAGCCTAGATGGACAAGTCACAAGAGAAAAAATATTAATAGTATATACAAGATATTAATAATATATACAAGTATATGCATGTGTTTAAGAATCAAAAAATGGAAGTGAAAGCAATGAAACAGTATTACCATTTTTTCTTTTTGGTATCACATCAGCAAATTATCATTTAAAAATGATAATATCCAGTGATGGTGAGGGTGTTGGCAAAACAGGCTCTTCCATACCTAGTCTGGAGACAGTTAACAGGTGCATCATTTCTGGAGGTAATTTTGATACTATGACTAAAAGCTTTAAAAGTATGCCTATGGCCTCCATCCTAAAGAAATCAGCAATGTTATAGCAAAATATATATGAAAAAAAATGCTCCCTGTAGAATTTTTACAAAAGTGAAACAACCTAATATAAAAATATAGTGGATTTATTAAGTCATGGTACATCCGTGTGCTAGGATACTATACAGCCATTAAAGATCAAATTTACCATATCAGAAGAATGTTTACAATAACTTGCTAAGTGACAAAAGTAATGTATAAAATAAATTTGTAGTATGTCATCAGTTTTGTAAAAAATATGCACATATATGTATGTATGTGCAAAGAAAAAAGACTAGAAAGATGTGAACAACAGTTACCTCTGGGAATGGAATAATGGGTAGTTTTTTTCTTCTTACTTTTTGTGTTTTCCAAATTTTATGCATTGAACATATATTAGTTTTATAATTAGAAAAGGAAAAAAAATGAGGACAAAAATGAAGGAAATCTAAGGGCTCCATGACTCAGCTGACCTCTACTCTCAGGTTCTGAGTTTCAAGTTTACACAGAAGTTCTAGAAAAAACAGACAAAATAGCAAGTATGTAGTGTAGCCCAATATAGTGGCAATGTCTTATACTATAAGAAGAAAGAGTTTAAAGCCCCATGAGATTCTATGCCACTCTTTTGAAAGGTGGTTTTTATATATAACATTTTGTTACTATTAAGAAATTCATTTTGCTGTCAATTGGATGACTAGTTACCCACCAAAGTTAATATTAATGCATATTTTTATATTATGTGGCTTGCCGGGAAAAAAGTAAGGACAACTGACATTCTATACCCACCTCCCCCCAATTCATTCTAGTGCAAAATAAACCCCAAGAAATAGGATTTAAAGTCCTCCCATTCTTTTTTTTTTTTTTCTTTTTGCGGTACACGGGCCTCTCACTGTTGTGGCCTCTCCCGTTGCGGAGCACAGGCTCTGGACACGCAGGCCCAGCGGCCATGGCTCACGGGCCCAGACGCTCCACGGCACATGGGATCCTCCTGGACCGGGGCATGAACCTGTGTCCCCTGCATCGGCAGGTGGACTCTCAACCACTGCGCCACCAGGGAAGCCCAGTCCTCCCATTCTTGATCCCATTTGCTTTCTACCTCCAATTCCTTCTTCAATTTTGATGATAATCCAAGGCTACTCAAACTTTCTCACCAAATAAAGACACACTCCTTACCATGAGCTGGCTTTGGCAGTTGGAGCTTTTTATCAGTAGTCTCAATCTCTGGAAAACAGCTTAAGCTGGTTGTAGTATTTCATCACTACTGTTCAATATCAGTGACTGGTGGGCCTCACAGTGGATGGTGTATCCATAATTCATAATGCCATCTAAATTCGAGAGAGGACACATTGTAATCTCAGAATCCTTATTAGAGGGAAGAGGAATAAACATGTTTAAAACAAGTACAGCTGAAGCCATTGTTTCAGTAGGGTTTTATCTTTCCAAGACATAGAAAAGACTAAATCAGTGACAACAGGTGCTAGTCCTTTCTCCTACAATACAAAGGAGAACAGTGCATGGCTAGTACTGATTATTTCACTCCACGGAGTAAACCAGGATGATTAATATTGTTTTAATGCATCCGGTGAGACCCAAGATATTGATATGTAAAAGCACTTAAACATACACTGTTATGGCCCAGAGCTGTCAAGAGCTGTTGTGAATTAGAAGGAGCTGGAAATATCCATTTCGGAAGAGATGTGCCCAACAGCCCAGCACTATAAATAGTCTTGAGTGAGCCTGGCTTGTAGCTCAGGTTGGCCCAAGGCCTAAGCTCCTACCAGGGGACTAAGACCCAGAGGAATGAGGCAGAAAAGGAGTCTGGGCACTTGTCTTGCTGATTCCCTTGTCATTATCACTTTCTCAGGAAAAGCCTATTGTCTGTCAGTAAGTAGTTCATCTCTCCTCTCTCTCCCTCCCTCCCTCCCTCCCTCCTTCCCTCCTTCCCTCCCTCCCTCCCTCCCTCCTTCCCTCCCTCTCTCCCTCCTTCCCTCCCTCCCTCCCTCCTTCCCTCCCTAAAAAACAAAACACAAAATCCTCAAACACAAAAATAAGTAAAACAAAGCTTTCCTGGTTACTTTCTGCATTGGTTACTAAGTACTGGAGATATGCAGCCTACTTTTTGGTAACTTTAAATTCATGTTACAGGAATCGCTGAATGGCTGTGTGGGTAAAACAATATTGTGAGGAAACTGTAATAATGACCATGTACTTCTCACAGTTTTACTGTCCGCTGTCAAAGTTTTATTTAACCCTCACTGTCCTCTGCAGAAGGTATTATGATGCCTATGTTATGGATGAGGGAAGTGCAGCTCTGAGAAGGGCAATGTCCAGTGATCTGACTCATTCAAGCTGTCCTGCTAGATGATAGAACAGTGATCTGTTGATGATAAGCAGCTTCAGATCTCCCTCAACTTATATTACTGGTCTCCTCCACTATATGTGATATACTTTCCAAAGAGTTTACTGAGAAATTGTGCTAAGCTCCTCTAGACCACTGCAATTTTCAAACTTTGATCTACCTCCTTCGTATATTGGTGACTGGGTGGCCCAGTTAGTGGGAGGTGTTCTTGAGGTCCAGGCCATGGATGTGACCATCAACACAATGTTAGTCTTTAAATGTAATTTATATACACATATATCTGGCCTTAATATTAACAGCTGGGTGCCTTGGTCACAATGGGGAGAGATAACAGTAGCTTCTGTGTACTAGCAACCAGGCACTGTGCTAAGCACTTAAAGCTCTTTTAATCCTTTCAACGTTCCTATGGTAGCCACTATATTATCCCCCTTCTAGAAATGAGGAAACTGACACCTAGAGAGGTTATGTAATTTGCACAAGGTCCCACAGCTTACAAGTGGCAGAGCTGGGTTCACAGCCAGGCCGTCTGACTGCAGGGTGTATGCTTTCCCCCACCACACTGGGCCATAAGCCATGAATCCATGTGGGTGGAGTCATCCCCCAATCACCAAGCCTGCTCCTAGGCTGAGCAGTTCCTAAGCTGGGTTGAGACCTGGGCCAAGGTTGGCTTTCTACCCTTTTTTTTTTCAGCCCTCTCTTTCCTCCACCTGCCCACTTCTCTCATTCTTCTTTGTTCTTCCCAAGTCCTTGAGAGAACCTCGCTTGTCCCCATGCCTCCCTTCGCCCAGGTCTCAATTCTGTTTAGGGAAGTCCAGGTGTAGAGTACCACTGACCAATGGTTCCTAAACCTGGATGAGCATCAGAATTACTGGAGGAATGTCAAAAAGAAAAAAAGAAAAAAGCCAACTCCTAGGCTAACAACTTGGGATGTGTTAGTAGTTCTTCAGGTAATGGTCATGTTAACTCAGTTTGAGAACATTATCATAGTATGCAATGGTCAGAGTCCTCATTGTGATGGGATTGAAAAAGTTAAAACCTGGTTGAACACAATTTAGTTCATCTGGTTCCCTGAAGGTAAATATTGACCTATAGCACTGGTCTCCTGGCTTAGAGAATAGCTGTGGTTCTGCTTCCATGTGTTCCAAAGGGTCTACTTTAGTGCCCTGACACCTGAAAAACCCCATCCTGGCTTACATTTGGGTGTTTAAATGAAAGCGTTCTTAGTTCCTCCATGATATGCTAGCACTGTGAAGGAGAAATGGAGCTGGTAATGGTATCTAGGGAATAGCTACTGCAAATGGTGCCGAGCTGTTAGAAATCATAATGTTTATTTAGCTAGCCTTCCAAGAGGCTTCTATAGAAATAGGTAATTAAACAATTTAAACAATTAAAAAATCAGTCATTAAAGACAATTTTCCCCTTTTAAAGTATCTCTAACTTTAGTCAACTTCTTAAAAATTGAAGTATCGTCGATTCACAATGTGTGTTAACTTCTGCTGCACAGCAAAGTGATTCAGTATAATATTCTTTTCCATTATGGTTTATCATCGATATTGAATATAGTTCCCTGGGCTATACAGTAGGACCTTGTTGTTTATCCATTCTCTGTATAACAGCTTGCATCTGCTAACCCGAACCTCCTACTCCATCCACCCCACCTCCCCTGGCAACCACAAGTCTGTTCTCTATGTCTGGGAGTCTGTTTCTGTTTCATAGATAGGTTCATTTGTGTCATATTTTAGATTCCACATATAAGTGATATCATATGGTATTTGTCTTTCTCTTTCTGACTTACTTCACTTAGTATGATCATCTCTAGTTGCATCCATGTTTTTGCAAATGGCATTATTTCATTCTTTTTTACAGCTGCGTAGTATTCCATTGTATATATTCACCACATCTTCTTTATCCATTCATCTGTTGATGGACATTTAGGTTGCTTCCATGTCTTGGCTATTTTGAATAGTACTGCTATGAACATAGGGGTGCAGGTATCTTTTTGAATTACGGCTTCGTCTGGATATATGCCCAGGAGTGGGATTGCTGGATCATATGGTAATTCTATTTTTAGTTTTCTGAGGAAACTCCATACTGTTTTCCATAATGGCCGCACCAATTTACATTCCCACCAACAGCATAGGAAGGTTCCCTTTTCTCCACACCCTCTCCAGCATTTGTTTTTTGTTTTTTTTAAATTAATTAATTTATTATTTATTTATTTTTGGCTGTGTTGGGTCTTCATTGCTGCACGCAGGCTTTCTCTAGTTGTGATGAGCAGGCGCTACCCTTCGTTGCGGTGCACAGGCTTCTCATTGCAGTGGCTTCTCTTGTTGCAGAGCATGGGCTCTAGGCACATGGGCTTCAGTAGTTGTGGCACATGGGCTCAGTAGTTGTGGCTCGTGGGCTGTAGAGTGCAGGCTCAGTAGTTGTGGCGCATGGGCTTAGTTGCTCTGTGGCATGTGGCATCTTCCCAGACCAGGGATTGAACCCACATCCCTGCACTGGCAGGTGGATTCTTAACCACTGCATCACCAGGGAAGTCCCCCCAGCATTTGTTATTTGTAGAGTTTTTTTTTTTTTTTTTTCTTTCTTTTTGCGGTATGTGGGCCTCTCACTGTTGTGGCCTCTCCCGTTGCGGAGCACAGGCTCCGGATGCGCAGGCCCAGCGGCCATGGCTCACGGGCCCAGCCGCTCCGCGGCATATGGGATCCTCCCAGACCAGGGCACGAACCCGTGTCCCCTGCATCGGCAGGCGGACTCTTAACCACTTGCGCCACCAGGGAGGCCCTGTAGAGTTTTTAATGATGGCCATTCTGACCCGTGTGAGGTGGTACCTCATTGTAGTTTTGATTTGTATTTCTCTAATAATTAGTGATGTTGAGGATCTTTTCGTGTACCTATTGGCCTAAATGTCTCTAACTTTAAAGACATCAGAAATTCATCCTGTTTTAAAATGATGCATCTGCCCTCAAAGCCAGGCTTGCTGCTGCTTCTGATAAAGTTAATTCTGCTGATTCCTGGAAGATTTTTTTCAGAGACAATGGTTTCTCTGAGGCTCCTTTAAGTCTTCATTACTCAGAGCTTGGATGCTGCATTAAATTTTTTCACTTTGATCAGTTGGGCTGTGGTTGCAGACCATGAGGAGTAGAAACTGTTTATTCATAAGTCAAGAGTGTTGTTGGCACTTTATGAATCTCAGAAGAGGATTACTAGGTTGGTAATAGTGGTATAAATGTCACACTAAATCTTCCATTTTGACTGTGACAGTTAACAATGCAAGTGCAAGAATCTGAATATGTAAAGAAGCTGGAGATTATCTGCCAAAGGGCAGGTCCTTTCCTAATTACTGAATTACTGATAGAAAAATCATTCCTCTCTGTAGTTAGAAATCTCTCTCTCTCTCTCTCTCTCTCTCTCTCTCTCTCTCAATCTCTCTCTCTCTCTCTCTCTCTCTCTCACACACACACACACACAAAGTCAACAATATTCAACCATGTTAAAAAAAAAAAAAGAAACATCTGTTCTGCTTTCCCTCAAGACACAATAGTGGAGAGTGGGCTTGTATTGCAATGGGAAGCATGAAAATTAAACTTTATGAAGAACTTCCTCATAGGAGGGGTTGGGAAGCACCAAAGGGTTGTAGTATCCAGTTGATTTAAAAAATGAGAAAAGAATGTGCATCTTGTAGACATTCAAAATATTTGCTAAATTGTATTCAAAGAAAGATGGCATGGATTTGAAGGGGATCAGAATATTCCTCCCCAAAATATGCCACTCTGGCATGATTATTTTAAGCTGGAAGCAAATGAGAGTCAACAGATGCAGAAAGAAACGTTCTTAGATCTTCCCTTATCTGACTAAAAGCAGAAATTTCTGAGAAATGGGGACTGCCATAAATCCCCTCTCCCAGAGTAGTTTTATAGCCAGGAAGAAGGCAGAAAGTTGGCACTGAAATTGGTCTGCAAACAAACATTACTAAAACAACCTTTCTCTTCCAGTTTCTCCCATATATTTCCTAGGTACTTTCTAACAATTTGCCACTCCAGCCCAAACCCATTTTTCCTTTGTCTTGTCATGACTGCACAATTTATCATTCTTTGTTAAAAAGGTATATCAACTCCCAGGCCCATCTGTTTTCTTGGGTTTTCACTTCTCTATGAAGTTCTCCATATGCATATGTAATAATAAACCTTTCTCCTGTTAATCTGCCTTTTGTCAATCTAATTTGCAGGGCCCCAGGCACTAAACCTAGGGGATAGAGGAAAAAATTTTTTCCCTTCCCCTATGGATTCATGTGAAAAGAACAACCACAACAGTAAGAATACAATTTTTTTAGTCACAAGGACCCTCTGAGATAGTAATGGTGCCTGTATTTAAATCTCATCTCTGCCATTGATTTGGATGAGTTATTTAATTTTTCTCAACCTTTATTTACACTTTTATGAACCGGTAATAAAATTAATACCCCATAGAGTAGCTATAATGCATGTAAAGTACTTCATATAGTATGAGGCACCTTTCTTTTATATATATATATATATATATATATATTTTTTTTTTTTTTTTTTTTTGGTAACGTGTTCTCCATAGTTCGAGGTATGGGCGAGATATGACTACTGTCTTAAATGGCTTGCATGCACTTCTGTCTAAGCACAGAAAGAATAAGTTGACTAACATCTTGAGATTTCTTTGAGCCCTATGATTCCATAGTCTTGTGTAGACTCTTTAATGATTATTTAGTTTTATGCAGAGGCAAAGGTTGTTTCCTAGATTGTCCAGAAGGGGACTGAGATAGGAGACACTTGCATACAGCTACCTAATCAGATTAGATCACTTGACATTTTTGGATGAGCAATAAGTTGATAAATGAGGAGGGCTGGTCACTGTCATAGTTATTAATGAGATAACCTACTGTCTTGATGATAATGAATTCTGATGAAGGAAAAGAAATCACCTTTGGGCAAAACCTGCAAATGTGCAGTCAATCGCCTGGTTATTGCCTCTACATTTTCCTGGGCTGGTGTCAAAGAGGAGACTCAAGACTTACAAACCTGGATAAATGTCATGCAAAGATGGGCCCTGGAGATATAGTACCTGAGCATGTAGCTTAGGGCAGAACACGTCAGTGTCATGGAACTCATTGCTGGGCTGCTTTTTCCTGCCAGCCCTCCAGAAACAGCCTAGAATGGCAAAACAAGCATGTGCTTGGCCTTGCCAGGTTTTAGTAGGAAAATTCTGCCACTAAAAGCCCCACCTCTGACAGTTTTTTGACATGAAGCTTCATGTAATTGGAAAAGGCAGGAAGATTTTCTGCCCATGGAACACCTCTGAACATGATTAACCTTGTGACTTAGGAGGTGGTCCTAGCAAACGAATAAGCTTCTTGGTTGCTAAAGACAAAGAAGAAGCCACTAGTATTATCCAACACACATCACAGTCTCCTGGAAAGTTACCCCAGGGGTCAATAGTTTCAGTCTCCTGCCTCTAGGCGGGTCTGCTTTCAGACTAGGCCAAATATACAAAATTCAATTCTATTTCTTAGTCACCTTCCCTGATAGCCAAATAAAAGCAGGTGCTCAGTTTAGACTTCCTAAGACATAGTACTGTAGTTGCTACTTATCTGTATTTTGTAATTTCTGAGGTTTACTCTGTTGGAGAAATACTACCCAGGAAAATGTAGAGAAAATAGTCTCTTTGATACCAGTCCAAAAAAATGAGTTTCTTAAGAACTACAGTTTAAAAATCTCACAGTATTTGTAGGTTTGTGGCATCATCTTATTTCTTACCTCCACCCACGTGACACAGCCAAATAGGCCTTCTCTCTTCATTCTGCCAACCTGCCCACTCCCAGGATTTTTCTATTTAATTCTGGGAAATTTGCCTAAGAAGTGGATGAGTCTTGAAGCCAGTAATAAGCTGAAATGTCCTGGGTAGGAGTTGTATGAGGAGTGGGCCAGAAGGACTCATGGATCTATGACTTGAGGGAAAGATGGAAAAATAGAGGCAGGCTCTTCTTCCCCCCTGAAACACTGGTCCAAGAACATCATGAACTTGGTAACTAGATATGCTTGTAGAAGATAGCCCTCCAATTTTAGAAATAGATTTTCTAGCTGCTTTAAAATCAGTATAGCTACACACCAAGTGAATCAATGAAAAATACTTTGTGTGCCAATTTGTGCCAAAGATACATAGCTCCTTCAACAATAATCAAGGGTAAGGAAGTAACCAACTGTCCATATCTGGTGAAACCAGAATCATCTTTTAGGTACTTCTGTCCTGTTTGGGCTATGGCTTTGGGGCGTGGTTGTTATCTTCCTGCTTCCTTCAATGATACCTATCCTCTTAAGTGTAGGGGCACCCCACCCGACACAGTAGTAGTTGTTCATCTCCCAACCTCTGCTCCCAAACACACTCCTATCTGTAATAGCAGCTCACTAGGGCACTGGGCTGTATATAATGTGTGTGTTTATGTGTGTGGCGGGGTGGGAGGCGGGTAGTATATTAGTTTCCTAGGACTGCTGTAACAAATTTCCACAAACTGATAGTTTAAAATAGCAGAAATTTCTTGTTTCACAGTTCTGGAGGCTAGAAGTCTGAAACCAAGGTGTCAACAGGGTCATGTTCCCTTTGAAAGCTCTGTGGGAGGATTCTTTCTTGATTCTTTTGGTGGTTGGTGGCAGTCCTTGACATTCCTTGGTGTGTAGATACGTCACTCCAATCTCTGTCTTCATCTTCACTTGGCATTGTCCTCTGTCTCTGTGTCTGAATTTCCTTCTTCTTATGAGGACGTTTATCATTGGATTACGACCCACCCTAATTCAGTATGACCTCGTTTAAACTTGATTACGTCTATAAACCCCTACTTCCAAATAAAATCAGGTTCCAGGGTTAAGACTTGAACATATCGTTTTGGAGGACACAGGTCAATCCACAACAGGGGTTATTTTTTGGAAACCAGAATTCAGTCCTAGTTCCATCTATACGTCCTCCTATATTGCAGTCTGGAAGCCTGAGAACTATATTCTTCAGAATCTCTGGGTATCAGACTTCTGCTTTATTTTGTGCCAATAAGAGTCGTTTGTGCAGTGAAGTCGTTATTGTTTCTGTAGTAGCAGCAGGTAAAGATACAGGCACTGATAGATGGCAGATGTGAGATTCTGCAATAACTTCTGGGTGTCTTCCTGCAAATTGTCTCCTTTGGTGTTGTAGTAAGCTGAGATCATCAGTGGCAGTTTTCTGAAACTCCTGTAATTCCAGATTTCTTGGAAGCTAATGACATCTTTCCCTGACTTTGCTTCTTCAGCCTTCGCAACAGTTTTTGAGCCTCCAGTTCCCTAAATTAAATCCCTTCCTTGAAATACCTTGAATGGTTCCTGTTTTTCTGGCCAAATCCTGTTTTATAGAGTGTGTGTGTTATGGGTGTCATGCTCTTCTCGAGAGGTATCTCAGAATCCCTAAAGGCATACATAGTTTTAAGTTCAATCCATCTGAAATTCCCCCTCAGCTTCCTGAGGAGTGGAGAAACACCTTGCCCCTCACCAGCAGTTGAGAATTCCATGTATAATGATTTTGGACTTTCATAACCTAGTTAATGAGATTAAGGATGAGATTTTCTTGGAGAAGGTCACAGTCTTCAGGGATCAGTATACTTCATGAGGTTACATTACAATAAAATAAATAATCTCTAACCCCACTGCTTTTAGATTACCATGGAAACTGCCCAGAAAAGAATATATGTTAGTTTTTCTGCTCAAAACCCTTCTGTGGCTCCCCATTGACTGATGAATTAAGTACAAACACTGACCTGATATTCAAAACCTCTATAGTATAGTCCACTAGAATATGAACTGCATGCAGACAAGGACTTTCACTGTTCCATCCTCACCTGTAACTGTCTGGCACATAGCAAATTTTTAATAATTACTGTTTAATAAATGATTGTACTTACGTTTCTAAATATTTTTGTCATTGTTCACCTACATTCTTACAGACTGCAGTCAGTCTGGTCATCCATCCCAATCATCTATCCTTTATTTTTGCTGTACATTTGCTCATATTGTTGCTTCTCTCTGTAATGGTTTCCCTCTCTTGCCTCTTCCTTTGTTGAAATCCAAGCATCTTTTAAGACTTGTCTCAAAAACTATCTGCTCCGTGAAGTCTTTCTTTGCCTGTACCCTTAACTGGATGGGATCTCTCCTTGCTTTAATCTCTCATGCGCTTAAAAAAAAAAAAAAACTGAGATATAACTGACATACAACACATTAATTTTTTTTTTTTTTTTTTTGTGGTACCTGGGCCTCTCACTGTTGTGGCCTCTCCCGTTGTGGAGCACAGGCTCCGGATGCGCAGGCTCAGCGGCCATGGCTCACGGGCCTAGCCGCTCTGTGGCATGTGGGATCTTCTCGGACTGGGGCACGAACCCGTGTCCCCTGCATTGGCAGGCGGACTCTCAACCACTGCGCCACCAGGGAAGCCCACAACACATTAATTTTAAGTGTACTCTCATGTACTTAAAAAATTAATTACTTTTTAGAACAGTTTTAGGTTTACAGAAAATTAAGCAGATAGTACAGAGAGTTCCCATATATTCACCTCCCCCTGCGTGTGTCCCCTATTATCATTATATATTGTGATAAAATATATATAACATAAAATTTACCATTTTAATAATTTTTTAAGTGTAGATTTCTTTAGCATTTGAGTACATTCACATTGTTGTCTGCCCATCACCACCATCCATCTTCAGAGCTTTTTCATCTTCTCAAACTGAAATTCTGTACCCATTAAACAGTAAGTTCCCATTCCCCCTTCCCTGAGTTCCTGGTAACCTCTATTCTACTTTCTGTCCCTATGAATTTGCCTATTCTAGATAACATGTAAGGGGAATCAAACAACATTTGTTTTTTTGTGTGTGGCTTATTTTACTTAGCATAATGTCCTCAAGGTTCATACGCGTTGTAGCATGTGTCAGAATAGCATCCCTTTTAAAGGCTGAAGAATATTCCACTATATGTAGATATAACATTTTTGTTTATCCGTGTATACATTGGTGGACATTTGGATTGTTTCCACCTCTTGGCTATTGTGAATAATGCTGCAATGAACCTGGGTGTACAAATATCTGTTCAAGTCTGTTTGCAGTTCTTTTAGTCATATACCCAGAATTAGGATTGTTGGATAATATGATAATTCTATGTTGAATTTTTCAAGGGACAGCCATACTGTTTTCCACAGTGACTATACAATTTACATTCCTATCAGCATTGCACAGTGCTCTAATTTCTCCACATCCTAACCAATGCTTGTTATTTTCTGTTTCCCCTATTATTAACATCTTGCATTACTGTGGTACATTTGTTACAATTAATGAACAAATATTGATACATTATTACTAACTTAAGTCCATAGTTCACATAAAGTTTCACTCTTTGTGATGGGTTTTGGCAAATGCATAATGTCATGCAACCACCATATACAGTATGGTACAGAATAATTTCACAGCTCTAGAAATTCCCTGTGTTACACCTATTCATCCCCCTCCCCCTGAAACACTGGCAACCACTGATCTTTTTTATTGTCTCTATAATTTTTCCTTGTCCAGAATGTCCTATAGTTGGAATCACACAGTATAAAGCCTTTTTAGATTGGCTTTTTGCACTTAGCAATTCAAGTTTCTTCCATGTTTTTTGTTTTTTTTTTTTTTGTTTTTTTTGTTTTTTTTTTTTTGCTGTACGCGGGGCTCTCACTGCTGTGGCCTCTCCCGTTGCGGAGCACAGGCTCCGGACACACAGGCTCCGCGGCCATGGCTCGCGGGCCCAGCCGCTCTGCGGCATGTGGGATCTTCCGGGACCGGGGCACGAACCCGTGTCCCCTGCATCGGCAGGCGGACTCTCAACCACTGCGCCACCAGGGAAGCCCTTCCATGTTTTTTTTGATGACTTGATAACTCATTTCTTTTTATTGCTGAATAATGTGATATTTTTTGGACACAGCATGATTTGTTTATCCATTCATCCATGGATGGACATCTTGGTTTTTGGCAATTTCTCATGTACTTTTTAAACTTTTATCATACTGAAAATATTTTACCTGCTATTATAGTTTTTTTACATGCAAATCTCATCAGCCCCTACCTTCTCCACTATATTAGATGATATATTCCCTGACAGCAGAGCCTAATGTCTTTCTCGCATGATTAGGCATAAAGCCAGTGATAAAAGTGCCTTGCCCATAATAAGTACTCAGCAAATGCTGTTTGAAGTGAATAGGTGTTTAGATTTCTCACTCTGCTAGAGGACCTGGGGCCTTTAGGGAAGCTTTTCAGGTTCATGAGTGTTGCAGACCTGGTTACGACAGCTTGTCATAGCATTGGTAAGACTTGTCATCATCTCTTCTTCAAGGACAATCGTGTTAGCTCTGCTAACATTGAGACAGACTCTCATACCAAAGAAATGATCAAGTTTAGCTTTTGGCTGAGTCTCCTTCCCTGATATTTGTGGAGCATGACCTTGTAGTCATGAGAGGGGCAAGGAAAGAAAGACGGGTTCTGTAGAGCTGGGGGCTCAAGGGAGGAGCCCATGCTTGCCTGTGGGGACCCTGAGCTAGAGTGCAAATAGAGACCCCCTTCTCGTGCCATCCCCAGATCCAGCTAGTACTATGAGGAGCATTGCACACGTAGCTGAGGACATCCTAGCCTGAACATCCAGCCTCCATTCACAGCCCCTGCCATAAAGAGCCTCTCCTTGGTCACCACTCAGGCCTATGTGTATTTACATGAGTCGCAGTGGAGTTTGCCCTTAGGAGCATAAATCCAGGGAAGGGGCCCACAGAGTTCTGGAAGCAGGCTCATGGCCCATGGGGCAGGGAATTCTGGGATCCTGCGCACCTGGGCTATGGGCTAGAAGGGGAGGCATGAGGTCCTTGTGGGCACATCCTCTTAGCCCCCTGAACTCCTCATCCAGTGAGCAGAGGCAAAGATGAAGGAGGGCTGAGCAGAGCCTTCCAAAGTGTAGGCTCTAGGGCAGGGGTCTGGTTGCCCAGGTCTAAGGTAATACGAGAAGAGACCTAACTGAGATGCTTAGGCCAAAAAGCAGGCAAAACTCAGGAAGATACATAGTGGGTCAGAAATTAATAGACTTTGTATTACAATTTTAAAAAAATCATTGAGATAGAGAGTTTTCCTCACAAATTTCACCCTTCAACGGGAGTAGGCAATAGGGGTAGGGTGAGTGCCGTGCTGTGCTGGAGCAGGATCACACCAGCTCATCAGACAACTGTTAAATTTTCAGGAATCTTGCTATTTTTAGAAATTAAATTATATAAACTTACAATTAAATAACATATTAAAACAAAGATAATGAATATATAAAACACTGCTTCCTAATTGTTTTACTATTGTCTCTGCCCCTGGAGTTATTTCTATCTACTGTATCTATGTGATAGAAATACTATATAATGATGTGCTATTTGCACATTTCTTCCCAACTGCATCACATCACATTTGATGGCATCACATTGGTAACTTGAAATAGATCGTGGCAGGATATTTACACCACAGAAACTGGTGAACACCACAAGTCAGGGTCCCTTACCCTGTTGCTCTCATGCAGGCCTAGGCAGAGGCCTGTGTACCATTCTTAACCTCTGTTCTAGGCTCTTCAGAGTCACCATGCTTTGCTTGCCTCTGGGCCTGGCTTCTGCCCCAACCCTATCTCTTGTTCTCCCCCAGTGGTAGGACACACGTGCACAGCCCAACACCAACAAGGTCAAATTCACTTGTTTTTGCACAGACCCTGCCATCTCTGTTTATGAAGGAGAATCTTGAGACTGCAGGGTGAGCTGTTATAAAATGTGCTTCCTTTCAACTGTTTATGCAGGTGAATAGGGTGTCCTTGATAGCAAAAGAGAAGAGGAAGAGGAGAAGACAGGGGGGTGGGAGTGGAGAGAAGGAAGAAGAGCCGAGGCTGTCATCACAGCCCTCTGTACCCAGCGAGTTGATACACGCTACCCTCAGGCCTATGTGTGTTGTAGGGCTAATAGTTTGGGTTCTTCCCTTTGTTGTCTCTCTCTCTGCATCCTATCTGCCATTTTGGCCCCGGGAAAGGAGGAGGTGAAGGCCACCACGGGAAGGAGGAGAATGCGGCATGAGACAGGTCTCTGCCAGACTTGAAGAAGGGGACCGGCCGCCCACCTGCCACCTCTGGGGAGTGAGGGAGGTGCGGGAGGAAGGGGAACACAAGGGTGAGACCCAGGAACACCTCTGTGACCAAGCCTCCAAGGTAAGGGTGCTCTTAGGAGGGTGAAAGTTCTGGCCAAAAGCATGAGGGCAACAGGGATGGCTATTAGGGCCAGGAAACACCATGGCCACCGGGCTCTGCTTGTTGGGGGTGCAAAGGGACAAGGACCTAGCCTTCTAAATCCTGATCCAGTGCTCTTTACAACAGTTCTCTGGTTTTCTTTTCAATTTTTTTAGACTGTGCAATCCTAAAATGTAAAAGACATCACAGTGAAGCTGCTCTGGGTGTAATGGAGGCGGGAACCAGAGCTCCCAGGGGATCTCACAGCGTTTAGCGTCTTTCCCTAAACTACCCCTCCTCAGAACACAGCTCGAAAATCACAGCAGTGAGATGCGCTGCCTCTCACATCCCATACCTTGAACTTGTTCCTATAAATAAAAATAGAAACGTTACCATGGCAACCTGTCTGTTTAAATGGCTCCTTACAGATCACATTAGCCAGGATCGATAGTGCTTCCTGAGTGCAGAATGACTTATAACAAAAGTTTGAACAAATTGCAGAGTAAACCCCTGGGAAACAAGGTCTGAGTCAACGCAATTAAACTGTTATCTGCAGCTCCTCTTAAACGCCCATCGGAGGATATTTCTCAGAGCAACATGGTCTCCAAGCCTGTGCTCTCCAGGCAGCTGTGTTATTCACTGTTCCCTTCCGTGGCCTCTTCCCCGGCAAGCTCTTCTGCTGTCCTGCATGCATCATTAGAAAGGACACTTCTGTCTGTAACATCTTGCTTCCCCAGGTTTGGCTGTCACGTGATGAGATGCTGTCTTTGGAGATGGACAGATTTTAAATGACACTCCCTGAGTGGGCTTGAGGAAGCAGATCTCAGAGCAGATGTAGGCCCAGGCCTCCCCCAGAGAGGGGCTTATTAAGAGGCATTAGTTACCCCTGAAACCAGTGCTAGTCTGGCATTGTTCCCCAGATACAAGAGCAAAGAATTCCTTTCTTCCCTCAGGAAAACCTGGAGGAGAAGCTCAAGGACGGTAGTGCTGAGTTTGGCCGCATTTCTGTGTAGGAAGAGTAGAATAGGGCTTCCTCCCGTGATCTGAGCCCTGAGTCCCAAATTATCTTCCAGCTGAGTGGGTGCCTGAAATTCTATGTCTTTTACTTAAAATGCGGATCCTCCTGGGAAGGGCAGCAATTTAAACAGATTCCCATTAAGTTGTCGGGCTGGAATCTTGCTGGGCAGCATGGAGGGGTGGTTGACATACACCTGCAGTGTCCCTACAGCGGCCTTTTACCACGTCCTCATCTACCCCTCCAAGCAATTGTGTGAGGTCTTACTATCTGTGGCTTTGTGTTCTTTTCTCATGTCCCGTTTGTTATACTCTAAGGCTTAATGCCTCTGCCTTGTGGCAGGGGCGACCCAAAGTTTGGGGTTTGGCCTGAGACAAGCTTGTGTTCCCAGCTCTGTCTCCATCTGAGAACTTCGGGACCTTGGATAAGTTATTTGGAATGTTTGAATCTGTTACTTCCCTTCAGTCAACACTTGTTATTTTCTATGTTTTCTCCCGATTTTATTGAGGTATAATTGACAGATAAAATTGTACAATGTGATGATTCGACATGTGTATACATTGTGAAAAGATTCCCACCATTGAGTTAACACAAGAGTCACCTCAGATATTTACCCTTTTTTGTTTTTGTTTTTGTTTTTTTGGGTGAGAACGCTTACGTTCTACTCTCTTAACAAATTGCAATTATGCGATACAGTATTTTCAACTGTAGTCGCAATGTTATGCATTAGATCCTAAAACCTTATTCAGATAACTGAAAGTCTGTACCCTTTCAGCAGCTTCTCTCTAGATACAACTTCACCCACCACCCATAGCCCCTGCTACCACCATTCTATTCCTTCTTTCTATGAGTTCAACTTTTTTCTTTTAGATTCTACATATAAGTGATACCATGCAGTATTTGTGTTTCCCTGTCTGGTTTAGTTCACTTAGCACAATGCCCTCCAGGTTCATCCATGTTATCACAAATGGCAGAATTTCCTGCTTTTTAAAGGCTGAGTAATATTCCATTGTGAATATATACACCACATTCTCTATATCCATTCATCTGCCTATGGACACTGGGTTGTTTCCGTGCTTTGGCTATTGTGAAGAATGCTGCAGTGAACATGGGAGTGAAGATATCTCTTTGAGATAAAAGTTTCATTTTCTTTGGATATGTACCCAGAAGTGCTGGATCATATGGTAGTTCTGTTTTTAATTTCTTGAGAAAACTCCCTACTGCTTTTCATAGAGGCTGTACAAGTTAATATATTCCTACCAAGGGTGCTCAAATGTTTCCTTTTCTCCATATCCTTACCAACATTTGTTATCTCTTGTCTTTTTGATAATAGATGTCCTAACAGGCGTGAGGTGATATCTCATGGTGGTTTTTTTTTTTTGCATTTCCAAGTGATTAGTGATGTCTAGCACCTTTTTATGTACCTGTTGGCCCTTTGTCTTATTTGAAAAAATGCCTATTCAGGCCCTTTGCCCATTTTAAAATTGGATTATTTGTTTTTTGCTATTAAGTTGCATGAGTTCCTTGTATACATGCATATCTTGGAGATATTTCAGGTTTGGTTCCAGACCATTGCAATAAAGTGACTATCACAGTAAAGTGAGTCACACGAATTTTTTGGTGTATGTAAAAGTTATGTTTACACTATACTGTAGTCTATTAAGTGTACAAGAGCATTATGCCTAAAAAGACAATGTACATACCTTAATTAAAGAGTACTTCATTGCTAAAAAATGTTAACCATTATCTGACAATAAGGTTGCCACAAACCTTCAATTTGTAAAAAATGCCATATCTGTGAATCACAGTAATTGAAGTGTAATAAAGTGAAGCACAATAAAACGAGGTATGCCAGTATTTTGGACATTAACCCCCTATCAGATCTGTGGTTTGCAAATATTTCCTCCCATTCTAAAAGTTGCCTTTTCTTTTTGCTGATGGTTTCCTTTGCTGTGCAGTAGCTTTTTAGTTTGATGCAGTCCATTTTGTTTACTTTTGTATTTGTTGCCTTTGCTTTTGGTGTCAAATCCAAAAAGTCACTGCCAAGTCTGATGTCAATAAAAGTACCCCTATGTTTTCTTCTAGGAGTTTTATGGTTTCTGGTATTACACCAAATCTTTAATTCATTTTGAGTTGATTTTTCTGTATGGTGTAAGATAAAGGCCCAGTTTCATAATTTTGCATGTGAATATTCAGTTTTTTCCAAGACCATTTATTAAAGAGACTATCCTTTCCCCATTGTATATTCTTGGCTCTTTTGTCAAAAACCAGTTGACATATATGCATAGGATTATTTCTGGGCTCTCTATTCTGTTCCATTGACCTATGTGTTTGTTTTTATGCCAATACCAAACTACTTTGGATACTGTAGCTTTGTAATAGAGTTTAAAGTTGGAAGTGTGATACCTCCAGCTTTGTTCTTCTTTCGTAATATTGCTTGGCTATTGAGGGTCTTTTGTGTTTCCATACAAATTGTAGGACTTTTTTTTCTATTTCTGTAAAGAATGCCATTGGAAATTGACAGGGATTGCATTGACTCTGTGGATCACTTTGGATAGTATGGACATTTTAACAATATTAATTCTTCCAATCCATGAATATGGAATGTCTTTCCATTTATTTTTTATCTTTTCAATTGCTCTCATCAGTGTTTTATAGTTTTCAGCATACAGATCTTTCCCCTCCTTGGTTTAATTTAGTCCTAAGTATTTTATTTTATTTCATTTTTTTGGCCATGCCGTGTGGCTTGTGGGATCTTAGTTCCCTGACCAGGGATCAAACCCAGGCCCCCAGCAGTGGAAGTGCAGAGTTCTAATCATTGGACCACCAGGGAATTCCCTATTCTTAAGTATTTTATTCTTTTTTTGATGCTATTGTATATGAGATTGTTTTCTTAGTTTCTCTTTCTGACAGTTGACTGTTAGTGTAGACTCACTACAGTTGACTGATTTTTGTATGTCAATTTCATATCCTGAAAACTTGCTGAATTCATTTATTAGTTCTAACAGTTTTTTGGTGGAGTCTTTAAGGTTTTCTACATATAGTATGATGTCATCTGCAAACAGAGACTATTTTACGTCTTCCTTTCTAATTTGGATGCCTATTGATTGATTGATTGATTGATTGGCTAATTGCTCTGGCTAGGACTTCCAGGACTACGACGTTGAATAGAAATAGTGAGAGTAGGCATCCTTGTCTTGTTTCTGATCATAGAAGAAAAACTTTCAGCTTTTCACTGTTGAGTATGATATTATCTGTGGGCTTGTCTTACGTGTCTGTTATGACTTTGTTAAATTAACATTTGTTATGTAGAACACGGAGTGCCAGATGGTGAGCTGCAATTCAACAACAGACTACAGAGAAATTGAGTTTATTACTCACAGGTCCTGGAGGAAATACGAGGCATGCTTCAAGGGGTCACATGGGAAGGTCAAGGCAGAGTACAGACAGAGAGATAGGACCTGAGGCATATGCCTATGTTAGGGTCTATATGTGGAGTGCTTTGGGGTTCCCAGACTAGGGTCAGAGGTCAGTACCAAAAGAGCGGGTTTTATGAAGCCCTGAGGGGGTCTTATCTAAGGCATATAGGCCCCTTAATGGGAGGCAGGGGAGACTGTTGATGACAAGGGCTGTTCAGGAAATCATATTAGGAGCTAATATTTTCTTGTGACTCTACGTTTTTTATGTGATTCTCATTTCACAACTGATCAAGATAGTGTGTTGTGTTATTCTGATTGAAAACCCACTGCTCTAAATTTTGGTAAAAGATTAAAAAATACCCAGGAGTTGATGATTTTGAAAGTAGTGTTAAAGAAAAAATTATTCTGATACTTGTCAAAACAGTAAGGACGGCTTTATTCACAACTATCGCAGTAAGTGTTAAGACTATTGCAGCAGTGGAGAGAGATTGGGCTCAACTCCAAATACAGCCAGGACAGCTAGGGACTTACAGCCAAAAAGCAGAGTGAGGGGGTCAGTGGATGGAGAGTTACTAATAAGAGACATCAAGAGTAAGGGCATTCCTTGGGGGGGGTGGTTGTTGGATGAATTGGGAGATTGGGATTGACATATATACACTAATAAGTATAAAATAGATAACTAATTAGAACCTGCTGTATAAAAAATTTAAATACAAAAAAAAAGAGTAAGGGCATTTCTGCTAAACTGACTTAACAGGATCTTTGCTAAGATGGGGCTATGCAGATCCAGCAAGGATGGGGGCCAAGATTGAAGCTTAGTTGCGAAGAGGACTCAGGGGACCCTGACTAAAGTTTGGTCAAAGAGAGAGGCTTTGTGAGAGAGATGATACTGAGTTGTTTAGAGGATAGATAAATAAACTAAGTATGTAGCAAGCTATTATTTCTCTGTTGACATAAAACAATAAAACAACCAGCTATTTCACCAGGAAAATGGATTTAGGCGGGAATTGCAAAGGATTACAGTTCGAGACATGCAGTCATTGGCAAACCACAGGCAAGACCAGAGAACAAAGCTGGGGAACTTTTTTGTTTTGTTTTGTTTTGCATTCTTCTTTTCTCAATCTCTGTAAATAATCCAACTCAATATATTTCTGTGCTCAGAAAAAATCAACAATACCTTTGGTGGAATGATTGTCACCGACCAATCTCAGAAATGTAGGATTATGCCTGAGACAGTTATTAGCGTATTTAGTTCCAGGTTTATGGAAATGCTAAGTGTTGAATAGTACATATCCTTAAAACTCAAGTAAAGGAGGTTTGGATTAAAGTCTTTGAGACTTCCTGAGAACCAGGAGGGCAAATAGAAGTCTTTTCTTGGGAAGATCCGTGGAAAGGAAACTTCAGTCCTTAGGCTGCAGGCTAAGCTGACTCAGGGTGAACTACTGAGTTAGCTCTGACCGTTGGATTGTGGTGCTGGATGAGGTCTCCAGCTTGTCATCTCTGCTGTCCAGTTAGTTGTGCTTTACTCTACAGCCATGGACTGCACTGAAAACCTCTGCTGTTTAACCCCCAGGTATGGACATCTGGCGTTCAGATTCTGGCTAGTGATCCTGGGGAATGTCAGCAGTGTTTTAGAGGATATTTGAATATAAGGAATAAGCATGGAATTTAGAGATGAATGCTCTTCCACATTTGCCAGAAGTTTGGGGAAATTTTATAGTAAAATAAACATGAATATGAAGGAGGAGAACATTCTTTTATAAAGGAGATGGGAGAGTTGGGAGGGGCTGTTATAAACAGAGTCTATCCGAAGAAACTAGAAGTTTGAAGTGTAGTTACTTTTCATTGGTTGAGTTGTGACAGCCTTTCATTTGTTGGGCTGTTGCCGGGTAAGCAGAAATTCTTCCTTCCTCCTGCTGGGTAGTAAAACAGTAACCTTCACCCTGTTGGAGATGCAAGGTACATCTCTTTCTGTTGGGTCTGCAATTGATGTCAAGTGACAGGGTATGAGAGCTTCCCCTTCTGGCCTCCTAATTCCATTTTAAATGAGGTTTCTATTTATTAATTTTCACACCTCCAAGGAGTATAAGGAATATTCACAGTTAAAAAGATAACTGATAAACCTTTTTTTCCCCTCATCGTTGCACACCTGTAAATTACAAATATCCTTCAAGCTTTCCTGGAGCCCTCAGGCAGAATCAAGACTTCCTCATCTGTAGTTTTACAGCACCCAACTTATGGAGAAGGTGTGGCTCTCACTCCATTATATCCTGCTTAGCTGTTTGAGTACCTATTTTCTTTTCCTGGTTATGAACACCAGGACAGCGGTCTTCTCTTTCATCTGTCAGTGTGTAATCTTAGCTTGGATAGTGTTTGACACATGGCTAGCCAGACTGCAAATGATCATTATTGACTTGACTCACAGAAAATAGCAATTTTCCATTCAAACGGTTGAATATATGTGCCCGTGTTGTGGTCTAACTCAAGGAATTCTTTCTGCAAACTTTTATTGGGGTGGGATAGAGGGGTTCTCAATCAGGAGTCAAGATACTTGTATGTGTATGGTAACTCTGCCATCAAGTGCAAGATCTTATAAGAGTTGTTTAATACCTGGCTTCAAGTTCCACAGCTATAATATGAAAGGAATTGACTTGATTTGTTAAGCCACCTTCCAGATGTAACATGAAGGAACCAGTTTTCTTTGAGATTTTGGATTGCTGTTTTCTAGATAGCACCTTGATTTCTAGGTTCTCAACTTTTGATGTTTTCTTACTTTTCACCCTGTCAGGATTTTGAAGCATCATAATTATAGACATTTTTCCTGAGCGTGTCATGATAAGAATTGGATATAAGTTGTGTGTTATTTCGGGAGCATGGTTTGCATTACAGAGACAGATGAGAAAGTTCTCATGAGAGGAAATGAATAGCAACAAGGAAGAAGCACCCACAGAGAAAGGAAACAAGCCACCGAGGAGACACAGTAGCTTTGTTTGAACTTCTTGCTTTGTTTTTAACATGACAATGGATGAAAAAGCTGTTGAGACCAGGAAAGAAGCTCTTACTGCTGATAATGCTGGTGGTAATGGAAAAAGAAAGGCTATTACTCTCGAGCAAAAGGTAGATGTATTCATATGCTGGATTTGCTAGGTGTTGTTTAGATATTGTAGCCATACACTTATAGTTATAAAACCTCCCTCTATTAGTAAACATTAGAAAACAGGAAAATGTCTTTGATGAGTCTGAAATTCTCTAGTATATAACCTCTTATTTCCAATGAAGCAACCAATTTTTTTTAAAAAAATAAACAGCTCACAGTTCTGGAGGCTGGGAAATTCAAGGTCAAGGTGCCAGCATGGTCACCTTCTGGTGAGAGCCCCTTCCTGTTTCATAGCCAGCGTCTTCTAGCCATGTCCTCACATAATGGAAGGAGCTCTGAAGCAAACATTTTTATAATAAATTTTTTGATTATGTGTGATCTTTAGAAAAGAATTATAATTATTGCAATTCTTACATCATAGCAGAATAGACTTCATTTCTCAAGGCCAGCTACATAATTTGAGGGTCCTAGTACAAAATAAAAACATGGGGTCCTTTGTTCAAAAAACAGGAAAACAGTGTTGTTAAAGGTAAATACTAAAACATAAAATCTTTTCCTTTCTTCCAGTCTCTCTCTTGTCTAGTCATAGTGTTTTTTTAAATTTGCTATTTAATTTTATTCTAAGCAAAGAAAGATTAAAAATTTAAATTGTCAGTGTGAATTTCGCAGTTCATCTTTAGATGGTGCAATCCTAGTTTTAAATGCAAATATAAGAGAATTTAACTCACATGCAGAGTAACTGAAACCACACAAATTGTATTTCGTATTCGTAGCTCATACATGCATATATATTTTATTCTTACCAGAACAATGGAAATGCTACACAAAACAAACTCAACTATGTTCATTTCACTTGATATGTGCACGTTCTACCAACACTCTCTACTTTTGGCTTATTGGTGAGTAAGGAAGGTCTGAAAGGAAAAGGAATGATGGATTTATTGGCTTATTCTGCGCCTCTCCACCCTTATTTGCTATCATTTTTGGAGCAAGTGGTCAGATAAACAAGGAAGCAACCAGAGTATGAAAGAATGTGATAGAATTCCTTGGTGGTTTGTGTTCCTCAGAATGCCATTGCCTTCTTTCTGCATTTGAAGCAAGTTCTGGTTTGAAAGGAAAGTGTGGCCTCTCAGGGCTGTCAGTGCCTCTGTTACTCAGTCGTAGATGTAAAAATAATAATATTTGACCAAACATCTGGGCACTGTGGCACAGCCAAGTTGACGTGTAAAATTATCTATCACGGTACCCAAGAGCATAAGGTAATAAGGTAAGGAAAAGAGTCTGTGTTTGTGTCCATGCAGCCCAGATAACTCTGAGTCAAGGTTAAATCCTATTGCATGACAGGAATGTATGGGTAAATGTGAGTGTGTGAGTGTGTGAGTGTGTGTGTGTGTGTGTGTGTGTGTGTGAGAGAGAGAGAGAGAGAATGCGGCAATGTGTTTGCCGAGGACACATTTCTTTTCTCTTATAGACAACGTGCTGTTGGTCTGCATTGTTTCCTCACTGTCTTCGTCCCAGGGGCTGGGCAGGTCCTTAGATAGAGTGTTTGGGAATCTTGAAAACACAGTGGTTAAGATGTAAGGCTGGGCTTCCCTGGTGGTGCAGTGGTTGAGAGTCCGCCTGCCGATGCAGGGGACACGGGTTCGTGCCCAGGTCTGGGAAGATCCCACATGCCGTGGAGCAGCTGGGCCCGTGAGCCATGGCCGCTGAGCCTGCGCGTCCGGAGCCTGTGCCCCGCAATGAGAGAGGCTACAGCAGTGAGAGGCCCGCGTACCGCAAAAAAAAAAAAAAAAAAAAAGATGTAAGGCTGTGGACTCTGGAGCTATGCTCTCTGGATTTGAATCCCAGATTTGCTATTTACTAACCCTCTGACTGCAGGCAAGCCACTTCACTTCCCTTGCCTCAGTGTCCTCGGCTGTAAGATGGGGCTAATAATAGAATCTACCTCACAGGTCTGGTGTGAGGATGAAATGAATTAATTTATGGAAAGTGCTTCGAATGGCACTTAGCACTTGATAATGTCTCTGTGTTATGTTATTTTTCAGAGGGCAGGAACTCAAATGCTGAAGGTCTCTTTTTGGAGGAGTATTTGTATGTATCATGAGGTCTGGAAGCAGGTGAGAAAGAGAAATGAGTACTGTCACAGCTTGTGTTTCAGTGGAGTAATAGCCATCAACAGATGGTATTGGAGAAAGAACAACGAGCAAATCAGGGGACATTTTTTTCCCGAATGCTGGGACAGATCTTTCCCTTGAGTCTCACGAGTAAAATCACATTAGGAGTTTGGGCCCCTGGGTTCCATGGGGCTGGGTGGCAGTAGGTCTGCTTCCAGGCCGGGGCTTGTGTCTTTGAGGTTGGCGACTTTCCCCCTTTCCAAGCTGACTCTTGTATGAGAAGGGGCGCCCTTCAGACCCATTTGCTTTTCATGTGTCATTCCCAAGTAGGCTGGAGTTGGTGTTGAAATGGAGTTTGGGAGTGGGAGAATAAAGCAGGGGGCTGACGCGCATGTGCACATGTGTGTGTACACGCATGCCTGCGCATGCACACCTGTGCGTATAGGGTGATGGGAGTGGTTGGAAGGACAAGGGGGTGAAGTGGTGTTTATCTGCACAGGGGCGCATCCAGGGAAGGGAGTCTTCTCCTTCCCCAGTTCTTACCACGTTTCTCTTTCCTCTGTGTGAAGTTTGTAAACAAATCATCCACTGGAAGTTCAGGAAACATTGACTTAGGTCATGGATTTTTTTTTTTTTTTTTTTTTTTTTGGTGTACGCGGGCCTCTCACTGTTGTGGCCTCTCCTGTTGCGGAGCTCAGGCTCCGGACATGCAGGCTCAGCGGCCATGACTCACGGGCCCAGCCGCTCCGCAGCATGTGGGATCTTCCTGGACCAGGGCACGAACCCGTGTCCCCTGCATCGGCAGGTGGACTCTCAACCACTGCACCACCATGGAAGCCCTAGGTCTTGGATTTTTATCCCTGATCTTTGTGACCTTTAAAATGGAGCACACATCCCCACTGGGTGTTGAGGCCGTTTGAGGAATGAGTTTAGTCATTATAATTATTTTACTGGATAGGAAGAGCTCTCAGAGTCTCTCCGGGTCTAAATGCTGTTGATGGTCTCAAAATGTTTTCTCCCTGTGGTAGATTATCTGTTGTCACCCTCCCTCTGCTCCCCTAGCTGTCTGTTTCCCTACAGCTTGGGCAACAGGGGTTTGCTAGGAGGTGGTCAGAGGTACAGGGTGAGCGTGTGTGGAAGCGCACGGTCTGTGTAGGGATGGGGTGACTTTCTAGAGCTAGAGAAAGATGGTCTTCAAAAGACCTCTTAAATGTTGTCCTTTTATCCTTTCCCTGTTTATGAGGAATAGAAATTAATGATACAATCTCACTACATAAATTTGAGAAGATACAGGAGGAAGGAGAGCTAGAGAGGGCAGGGTTAATTTTACTTGTTACTTTGGAACTTGAAAGGGAGGCAAGGGGGAAGGAGAGAGTGAGAGTGAGAGAGACAGAGAGCTCACTTGCAGAGGTGGGGTCAGCCCCAGAGCCACAGCGGTAAGGGGTGGGGCATGGAGCACCCTGCCTCGCTCCCTGGCTGAGTATCCCTGGGCGGGCTTGGTGTGACTTGCTCTGAATGTTCCATCACCTTGGCCCTGTGGGAGGGAGAGTGGAGAACGGAGCTCGGCCCTGACTCCTGTGTCAGCTGGGCCTCCCAGGTGACACTTCGCAGCCAGCCTGGGTCATTTGCCTTTTCACAGCCAAAGGGCTGCTCACAAGGTGGTCTCTGCAGACATTTAAGTTGCTGGATTCCAAAGCATCCCCAGGGCACTCTGGGCCCCTCTTCTTCCATAAGGTTAGTGCAGCCAACGTCACATTTTTTAATTATGAAGAGAAGGTTGTTGGGACTTCGATACCCATGGGAGTTATAGTAATAACAATATCAGAGCCAGTTCTTTCCTCCTCTTCCTCCTTCCCTTCTTCCATCTCTTTCTCTTCCCTTCTTTCAAGCTTCTGAAATATGTCCATTCCTAGAAGCAAGACAGAGCCCAGTGGCCTGGCCAGGCTTTGCCATCCTGCCTCCAGAGGCAGAAGGAGGTGTCCTGTGTGGACAAGCTTTCCATGTTAAGATATTGCAGTTGTCAGGGACATCCTATGTATTCGTTTTCTACTGGAGCTGTAACAAATTACCACAAATGCTGTGCCTTAAAACAGCGCCCATCTGTTTGCTCACAGTTCTGTAGTCATAAGTCTGGATACAGGATGGCTTCGAAGGTCCTCTGCTTAGATTCTCGCAGGTGTTGGCAGGACTGTGTTTCTTTTTGGAAGCTCTGGGAATGAGTCTGTTGCCATGCTCATTCAGGTGGTTGGTTGAATTCGGTTCCTTGTGGTTGTTGGACTGAGATTTCCTTGGTGGCTGCCAGTGGGGGGCTGGTCTTTTGCTCTTAAAGGCTGCCTGCCCATTTTCCATCTCATGCTTTCCATGTGGCCCATCTCTCATGCTTTGAGTCTCTCCGATTTTTCCTTTTTGCAGCATCACTCTGACTTCCAGCCAGAGAAAATTCTCTGCTTATATAAGTTAAGGCTTATATGATTAGATTGAATTTACCTGGATAATCCAGGATACTCTCCCAATTTTAGGGTTCCTTGAATAACCTTTGTTCCAGTTTCAAAGTCCTTTTTGTAATTAATAATATATTCACAGGTTCCAGAGATTAGGGTGTGAACATCTGGGTGGGGAGCATTATCTGGCCTACAACACTCTATAAATAATTCATTAATTATCTTGGCTGCCCAAGGGTGAGTAGCTGTTGCAACCTTTGCCAGGGTGTCTGCCCAGCATTTCCACTAGATGCTGGGCAGGGCTGAATAGAGAGAGTGAAGAGACCTAAAGCCAGATGCAGGGCACTTCCACCCTTAAAAGTGAAGTAAAATCCACTTGTGAAGCTCAGAACCTCTGAGCTGGAGAGACTGGTGGAGATCAGAACCTGCCTCCCCCCCGCAAGATGGGGCCATGGAGGCCCAGAGAGGCGACAAGACTTGGCCAAGGCCATGGCTACACCAAAGCCAAAGAGTTCTGAAAGCAGCTGTGATAAAGCCTGACATGTTCGGAATTTAAACGTGTCTCTCAGATCTTTGGCCTTTTTGCCCTTAAGCTTCTAAGACAGGTGGTTCAAACAGACTGTACAGCCTTGAAGAGAAAAGTGACTGTGGCTTTCTTGGCTCTAGAAAGCTCAAATCAATAACATGGTGGCTGGGGCATATGTGAACATGACTGTGGCCTCTCTGCAGCCTGAGGATGCTTGGTTACGATGGCAAGTGAAGCATACTCCATCCTATTCTTACAGTTCTAACAAGTTCTGCTTAGGGGTCTTGGGTGCCCTGGTGGCCAGACTCCATTGTTCCTCCTTGACATAGGCACCAGCTCTCAGGCCAATGAGAAGACATGGGGCCCACTGTGTGAACTGTTCTGACACCCCTGGGGGAAGAAACATGGAGTGGAATTCCTCCTCTGTTTACTGCTCTTGGAGAGAAGGTGGTGTCCCCCAGGCTGGCAGCTCTATTTCAGATCTGCAGGTGGCAAGTGGTTTGGTAGAGAGATGGGCTCATTGTTCAGGAGCTTCATTCTCTTGTCGCCTCTGCTCACCCTGGGCTCCTTTTTATCTGAGTCTAGAGACATCTAGCTCCCGGGGGTTTACATAAAGCAGAGCAAAGTGCTCTTGGGCTAAGAATATACCCACCCCCTTCCCTGGGCGAGATGCCTGGGAGGTGAGGAAACTGACTCATTGCATCTCTGACTCTGTGAAAAGACAAATATATGAAAAAACTACTGGATTAATGACAGGGAAAAAATTGCTATATTTAGCACACGAGGGCAGAGTTACTTGCTATAAAGTCCTAGAAGATGGAAGTTTTATTTGAAAAAAGAGCTCTTCACCTTCAGTATTTTTGTCATATTTAGCAGTGGGTGCTCTTGAGTGGCAAGTGAGGCACAGAGAGGGGTGAAGACTCTGCAGTGGGGAAATGGCCCGTGATGATCTTGTTAACAGCAGAGTAGACTGGCTGGGGGATTTGTCTGTGAAGCCCGGGCATGGCTGGCCTCCTTACAAACCAAGAACTCCATTACAGCCCCAGGATGCATCTCTGCTGGTACAAGATGCTGGGCTGGCAGCATGGAAACTTGGGCTGCAGGTGACTTATGGGTGTGTGGCAGCCAAAGAGAGCACCCCAGAGTCTTCCATGGGGGTCCCCAGCCTGCTGTTGCCATCCTGCCTGTGAGAAGAAGCATGTCTGTTCCCCAGAGCTCATTCCAGTGTCCCCTGGTAGGCATGGTGACTACTGGCTTGCAGATTTCTGTAGGTGGAGCTGCTGCTACTGTTCCTTCCAGAAAGATCCCAGGGTTTTCTCCTGCCTGTTAACTCAACACACAATTCTAGAGAACATGGAAAGTGTTAACAAAATGGCCAGTGTCTGTCACTGAGGGCTTGGAGTCTGCCAGTCAGGGGCTGCAGTTTGGGCAATTTGTTCCTAGGAAGAAACACTGCTGGTCATATATCCAGTAGCCATTCTTCTTCCTTCTTGCTTGCTCGTGGAATCAACCTCCTACTACTGAAGACGTTGAAGATTCATTCTCAGGTAATACACATGGCAGTTGGGATCAATGATTTTGGAGCCAGATGGCCAAAGTGTGAATCTTAGTTCCACTACTTATTCACTGCAACCTTATTTAACTTCTCTGTGCCTCGATTTCTCATCTGTAAAATAGGTATAATAATACTACATCCCTAACAGGTGGCTTTGAAGAGGAAGTGAGTTAATGCACATAAAGTGATTATGACAGTAGCTGGCATATAAGACGTACTCAATAAATGTTAGTGATTATTGTTAGTATTATTGCTATTATGTCCCAGTCTCTCCTGAAGCTTGGGTGTGGACATATTACACATTACTGGCCAAGTGGACCTGTGAAGGAGTCTCCTGGGGACTTCTGGGCAATGCATGGGAGGTCATGACATTGTCCCTTTTGGCTGCTCATGGGCAGGTCTCTACGTGATGCCTGAAATTGGAGAGGCAATTCCAGACATGGGACCATCTGCCCTTGGATGTTTTGTTATTTGGGATAATAAATTGTCTTGTTGTTTAAGCCTTTTTCAACACTTACAGTCCAAAACATCCTAACTGATGTACCTAGTAATGGCACAGAGGGCCTTGCTAGAATTACAGCTGTAACTTGTTAGAGTTACTGCATTTAAGCCATGTGTGAAGTTAAATGTATGTGACAGTATTGTTAGGATAGTTCTTTGCTTTAAATTATTAAGAAAATTTTAATAGTAATACGCTCACATGGTAAAAACATCAAAAAGTGTGAAAAGGCTTACCATAAAAAAACCTCCCTCCCACATGGGTCATTTATGTTCTCAATTCTTAGGTCCCACTGGCCAGATAACCACTGTTTTATTCACCCTTCCAGAGATTCTGAAAATAAACATAAATAAAACAAATATTTCATTTTCCTCCTTTGTAATATAGATGTTAGTATGCTATACACATCATTCGGTACCTTGCTTTTCTCAATTAAGATGTCTGAGTTTTCCATATCAATACATAAAGAGTTTTCTTATTTTTTTTATAGCTACAGAACACTTCATTTAATTTATTTAAAAAGTTCCCCACTGAAGAGTATCCAGGTTCTCTCCAATCTTTCCTTGTAGACTGTAGTGCCACAATTAGTAAGATGTACGTATGCTGCTCTGTAGATATGCAAATAGAGCTCTACGGTAAACTCCCCAGAGTGGGGCAACTGGATCCAAGAGCACATTCATTTGGAATTTTGATAGCTATTGCTAAATTGCCATCCATCTGGGCTGTGCAAATTTACACTCCCACCAGCAGCTTATGACAGTACCACTTTCCCACAGCCCTGGCAACAGAACATGCTATCAAATTTTGGATTTGGGCTAAATTTATGGGGAAAAATGATATCTTAGGCAAGTTTTAATTTGCATATTTCTTACTATGAGTAAAATTGAGCATTTAAAAATATTTTTTGGAATAATTTACATGTTTTTTGAATTGTCTGTTTATATTTGTCCATTTTTCTAATGGGTTATTGGCCTTTTTTATTATCAATCTCGAGCTTTTTATATACTGGGAAGATTATTCTATGTCTGTGATGAGTTTAATTATGTTTCCCAGTTTGTCTTTTTGTTATTTATTGTTTAGAATTTAATTTAATTTATTTTTTTATACAGCAGGTTCTTATGAGTCATCCATTTTGTACACATCAGTGTATACATGTCAATCCCAATCTCCCAATTCATCACACCACCATCCCCACCCCCTGCCACTTTCCCGCCTTGGTGTCCATATGTTTGGTCTCTACATCTGTGTCTCAGTTTCTGCCCTGCAAACCGGTTCATCTGTACCATTTTTCTAGGTTCCACATATGCGTTAATATACGATATTTGTTCTTCTCTTTCTGACTTACTTCATTCTGTATGACACTCTCTAGATCCATCCACGTCTCAACAAATGACCCAATTTTGTTCCTTTTTATGGCAGAGTAATATTCCATTCTATATACGTACCACATCTTCTTTATCCATTCGTCTGTCAATGGGCATTTAGGTTGCTTCCATGACCTGGCTATTGTAAATAGTGCTGCAGTGACCATTGGGGTGCATGTGTCCCTTTGCATTATGGTTTTCTCTGGGTATATGCCCAGTAGTGGGATTGCTAGATCATATGGTAATTCTATTTTTAGTTTTTTAAGGAACCTCCATACTGTTCTCCTTAGTGGCTGTATCAATTTACATTCCCACCAACAGTGCAAGAGGGTTCCCTTTTCTCCACACCCTCTCCAGCATTGGTTGTTTGTAGATTTTCTGATGATGCCCATTCTAACTGGTGTGAGGTGATACCTCATTGTAGTTTTGATGTGCATTTCTCTAATAATTAGTGATGTTGAGCAGCTTTTCATGTGCTTCTTGACCATCTGTATGTCTTCTTTGGAGAAATGTCTATTTAGGTCTTCTGCCCATTTTTGGATTGGGCTGTTTGTTTTTTTAATATTGAACTGCATGAGCTGTTTATATATTTTGGAGATTAATCCTTTGTCCGTTGATTCATTTGCAAATATTTTTTCCCATTCTGACGGTTGTCTTTTCATCTTGTTTGTAGTTTCCTTTGCTGTGCAAAAGCTTTTAATTTTCATTATGTCTCATTTGTTTATTTTTGTTTTTATTTCCATTACTCTAGGAGGTGGATCAAAAAGGATCTTGCTGTGATTTGTGTCAAAGAGTGTTCTTCCTATGTTTTCCTCTAAGAGTTTTATAGTGTCCGGTCTTACATTTAGGTCTCTAATCCATTTTGAGTTTATTTTTGTGTATGGTGCTAGGGAGTGTTCTAATTTCATTCTTTTACATGTAGCTGTCCAGTTTTCCCAGCACCACTTATTGAAGAGACTGTCTTTTCTCCATTGTATATCCCTGCCTCCTTTGTCATAGATTAGTTGACCAAAGGTGTGTGGGTTTATCTCTGGGCTTTCTATCATGTTCCATTGATCTATATTTCTGTTTTTGTGCCAGTATCATATTGTCTTGATTACTGTAGCTTTGTGGTATAGTCTAAAGTCAGGGAGTCTAATTCCTCCAGCTCAATTTTTTTCCCTCAAGACTGCTTTGGCTATTCGGAGTCTTTTGTGTCTCCATACAAATTTTAAGATTTTTTGTTCTAATTCTGTAAAAAATGCCACTGGTAATTTGATAGGGATTGCATTGAATCTGTAGACGGCTTTGGGTAATACAGTCATTTTCAAAATATTAATTCTTCCAATCCAAGAACATGGAATGTCTCTACATCTGTTGGTATCATTTTTAATTTCCTTCAACAGTGTCTTATAATTTTCTGCATATAGGTCTTTATTCTCCCTAGGTAGGTTTATTCCTAGGTATTTTATTCTTTTTGTTGCAATGGTAAATGGGAATGTTTCCTTAATTTCTCTTTCAGATCTTTCATCATTAGTGTATAGGAATGCAGGAGATTTCTGTGCATTAATTTTGTATCCTGAAACTTTACCAAATTCATTGATTAGTTCTAGTAGTTTTCTTGTGGCCTCTTTAGGATTGCCTATGTATAGTAGCATGTCATCTGCAAACAGTGACAGTTTTACTTCTTCTTTTCCAATTTGTATTCCTTTTCTTTCTTTTTCTTCTCTGATTGCCTAGGCTAGGACTTCCAAAACTATGTTGAATAATAGTGGTGAGAGTGGACATCCTTGTCTTGTTCCTGATCTTAGAGGAAATGCTTTCAGTTTTTCACCATTGAGAATGATGTTTGCTGTGGGTTTGTCGTATATGGCCTTTATTATGTTGAGGTAGGTTCCCTATATGCCCACTTTCAAGAGTTTTTATCATAAATGGGTGTTGAATTTTTTCAAAAGCTTTTTCTGCATCTATTGAGATGATATGGTTTTTCTTCTTCAATTTGTTAATATGGTGTATCACATTGATTGATTTGCATATATTGAAGAATCCTTGCATCCCTGGGATAAATCCCACTTGATCATGGTGTATGATCCTTTAATGTGTTGTTGGATTCTGTTGGCTATTGTTTTGTTGAGGATTTTTGCATCTATATTCATCAGTGATATTAGTTTGTAATTTTCTTTTTTTGTAGTATCTTTGTCTGGTTTTGGTATCAGGGTGATGGTGCCCTCATAGAATGAGTTTGGGAGTGTTCCTTCCTCTGCAATTTTTTGGAAGAGTTTGAGAGGAATGGGTGTTACCTCTTATCCAAATGTTTGATAGAATTTACTTGTGAAGTGATCTGGTCCTGGACTTTTGTTTGTTGGAAGATTTTTAATCACAGTTTCAATTTCATTACTTGTGATTGGTCTGTTCATATTTTCTGTTTCTTCCTGGTTCAGTCTTGGAAGGTTATACGTTTCTAAACATTTGTCCATTTCTTCCAGGTTGTCCACTTTATCGGCATAGAGTTGTTCGTAGTAATCTGTTGTAATCCTTTGTATTTCCGCAGTGTCAGTTGTGATTTCTCCTTTTTCTTTTCTAATTATATTGATTTGAGTCCTCTCCCTCTTTTCCTTGATTAGTCTGGCTAATGGATTACCAATTTTGTTTATCTTCTCAAAGAACCAGCTTTTAGTTTTATTGATCTTTGCTGTTGTTTTCTTTGTTTCTATTTCATTTATTTCTGCTCTGATTTTTATGATGTCTTTCCTTCTGCTAACTTTGGATTTTGTTTGTTCTTCTTTCTCTACTTCCTTTAGGTGTAAGGTTAGAGTGTTTATTTGAGATTTTTCTTGTTTCTTGAGGTAGGCTTGTATAGCTATAAACTTCCCTCTTAGAACTGCTTTTGCTGCATCCCGTAGGTTTTGGATCGTCGTGTTTTCATTGTCATTTGTCTCTAGGTATTTTTTGATTTCCTCTTTGATTTCTTCAGTGATCTCTTGGTTATTCAGTAACGTATTGTTTAGCCTGCATGTGTTTGTGTTTTTTAGTGTTTTTTCCCTGTAATTCATTTCTAATCTCACAGTGTGTTTTCAGAAAAGATGCTTGCCATGATTTCAATTTTCTTAAATTTACTGAGGCTTGATTTGTGATGCAAGATGTGATCTACCCTGGATAATATTTGGTGCGCACTTGAGAAGAAAGTGTAATCTGTGGTTTTTTTTTTTTTTTTTTTTTTTTTTTTTTTTGCGGTATGCGGGCCTCTCACTGTTGTGGCCTCCCCCGTTGCGGAGCACAGGCTCCGGACGCGCAGGCTCCGGACGCGCAGGCTCAGCGGCCATGGCTCACGGGCCCAGCCGCTCCGCGGCATATGGGATCCTCCCAGACCGGGGCACGAACCCGTATCCCCTGCATCGGCAGGCGGACTCTCAACCACTTGCGCCACCAGGGAGGCCCTAATCTGTGGTTTTTGAATAGAATGTCCTATAGTTATCAATTAAATCTGTCTGGTCTATGGTGTCATTTAAAGCTTGTGTTTCCTTATTAATTTTCTGTTTGAATGATCTGTCCATAGGTGTAAGTGAGGTGTTAAAGTCCCCCAGTATTATTGTGTTACTGTCAATTTCCTCTTTAAGAGCTGTTAGCAGTTGCCTTATGTATTTAGATGCTCCTATGTTGGGTCCATATATATTTATAATTGTTATATCTTCTTGGATTGATCCCTTGATCATTATGTAGTGTCCCTCCTAGTCTCTTGTAATATTCTCTTTTTTTTTTTTTCCGGTACACGGGCCTCTCAGTGTTGTGGCCTCTCCTGTTGCAGAGCACAGGCTCCGGACGCACAGGCTCAGCAGCCCTGGCTCACGGGCCCAGCCTCTCCACAGCATGTGGGATCCTCCCGGACTGGGGCATGAGCCCGTGTCCCCTGCACCGACAGGCAGACTCTCAACCACTGCGCCACCAGGGAAGCCCCCTAACATTCTTTATTTTAAAGTCTATTTTATCTGATATGAGTATTGCTACTCCAGCTTCCTTTTGATTTCCATTTGCATGGAATATCTTTTTCTATCCCCTCACTTTCAGTTTGAATGTGTCCCTAGGTCTGAAGTAGGTCTCTTGTAGACAGCATGTATATGGGTCTTATTTTTGTATCCATTCAGCAAGCCTGCGTCTGTTGGTTGGAGCATTTAATCCATTCAAGTTTAAAGTAATTATCAATATGTATGTTCCTATTACCATTTTCTTAATTGAGTTGGGTTTGTTAATGTAGGTCCTTTTCTTCTCTTGTGTTTCCCACTTAGAGAAGTTCCTTTAGCATTTTTTGTAGAGCTGGTTTGGTGGTGCTGAATTCTCTTAGCTTTTGCTTGTTTGTAAAGCTTTTGATTTCTCCATCGAATCTTAATGAGATCCTTGGCAGGTAGAGTAATCTTGGTTGTAGCGTCTTCCCTTTCATCACTTTAACTATATCATGTCCCTCCCTTCTGGCTTGTAGAGTTTCTGCTGAGAAATCAGCTGTTAACCTTATGCAAGTTCCCTTGTATGTTATTTGTCATTTTTCCTTTGCTGCTTTCAATAATTTTTCTTTGTCTTTAATTTTTGCCAATTTGATTACTATGTGTTTCAGCATGTCTCTCCTTGGGTTTATCCTGTATGGGACTCTCTGTGCTTTCTGGACTTGGGTAGCTAGTTCCTTTCCCATGTTAGGGAAGTTTTCGACTATAATCTCTTTAAATATTTTCTCGGGTCCTTTCTCTCTCTCTTCTCCTTCTGGGACCACTTTAATGCGAATGTTGTTGCGCTTAATGATGTCCCAGAGGTCTCATAGGCTGTCTTCATTTCTTTCATTCTTTTTTCTTTATTCTGTTCCACAGCAGTGAATTCCACCATTCTGTCTTCCAGGTCACTTATCCGTTCTTCTGCCTCAGTTGTTCTGTGATTGATTCCATCTAGTGTAGTTTTCATTTCAATTATTGTATTATTACTCTCTGTTTGTTTGTTATTTAATTCTTCTAGGTCTTTGTTAAACATTTCTTGCATCTTCTCGATCTTTGCCTCCATTTTTTTTCCGACGTCCTGGATCATCTTCACTATCATTATTCTGAATTCCTTTTCTGGAATGTTGCCTGTCTCCACTTCATTTAGTTATTTTTCTGGGGTTTTATCTTGTTCCTTCATCTGATACATAGCCCTCTGCCTTTTCATCTTGTCTATCTTTCTGTGAATGTGGTTTTTGTTCCTCCGGCTGCAGGATTGTAGTGCTTCTTGCTTCTGCTGTCTGCCCTCTGGTGGATGAGGCTATCTAAGAGGCTTGTGCAAGTTTCCTGATGGGAGGGACAGGTGGTGGACAGAGCTGGCTGTTGCTCTGGTGGGCAGAGCTCAGTAAAACTTTAATCCACTTGTCTGCTGATGGGTGGGGCTGTGTTCCCTCCCTGTTGGTTGTTTACCCTGAGTCGACCCAACACTGGAGCCTACCTGGGCTCTTTGGTGGGGCTAATGGCAGACTCTGGGAGGGCTCACGCCAAAGAGTATTTCCCAGAACTTCTGCTGCCAGTGTCCTTGTACTCATGGTGAGACACAGTCACCCTCCGCCTCTTCAGGAGACCCTGCAACACTAGCAGGTAGTTCTGGTTCAGTCTCCTA
Source organism: Mesoplodon densirostris (assembly GCF_025265405.1). Classification (NCBI taxonomy): domain Eukaryota; kingdom Metazoa; phylum Chordata; class Mammalia; order Artiodactyla; family Ziphiidae; genus Mesoplodon; species Mesoplodon densirostris. Next base: position 57,681,793 of record NC_082663.1, read on the forward strand.
TGGGGTCACTGCTCCTTTCCCTGGGTCCCGATGAGCACACTACTTTGTGTGTGCCCTCCAAGAGTGGAGTGTCTGTTTACTCCAGTCCTGTCAAAGTTCTGCAATCAAATCCCACTAGACTTCAAAGTCTGATTCTCTAGGATTTCCTCCTCGTTTTGCCGGATCCCCAGGTTGGGAAGCCTGATGTGGGGCTCAGAACCTTCACTCCAGTGAGTGGACTTCTGTGGTATGTGTCTCCTGTCTGTGAGTCACCCACCCAGCAGTTATCGGACTTGATTTTACTGTGATTGCGCCCCTCCTACCGTCTCATTGTGGCTTCTCCTTTGTCTTTGTATGTGGGGTACCTTTTTTGGTGAGTTCCAGTGTCTTCCTGTTGATGATTGTTCAGCAGTTACTTGTGATTCTGGTGTTCTTGTAAGAGGGAGTGAGAGCACGTCCTTCTAATCCGCCATCTTGAACCAATCTGTCTTTTTTTTTTTGATGATGGGCTTTACTTTTGTTAGGCCAAGATTTAAAAACTTTGTTTTTATATAGTTGAATGGATTGATATTTTTTCATGATTTCTGAATTTGGGGTCATAGTTAAAATCCGTCCTGATTAAGAAAAATTGTCCCATCTATTCATTTAGTACCTTTACTGATTTTTTTTTTATATTTAAAGATTTGTTCCCTTTGGAACATATCTTGAACACAAAGAGAGATATGAGTACATCATTAACATTTACCATATCGCTATCTAGTTTTTCCACCATTATTCAATAGTTCAGTTTTTCCCACCTACTTGGTATTTGTGTTTTTTTTCTAGACATTTCTTTCTATTCTGTTGGTTCACCTATTCATGAGCCAGTACTTTGTTGCTTTAATTACTGAGCTTTGGAGAATATTTTTGTATCTGGTAATCCCTCTTTGATTTTTTTTAATCAAAGTTTCCCTTGCAAATTTTGTTTGCTTATTTCCCAGTATGAACTGTAGAATTCCTTTGTCTACTGAAAAAAAAAACCAAAACAAAATCCAGCCCTCTTTACAGGTTTAATGAGATTATGCTGAATTTAAAAATCAAATTAGGAAGATCAGCATACTCTTGGTACAAAAAAGGAAACTGACCTTGAGTCATCTTGTCTAAAAATATATGCTTTCCCATTTATTTATATGTTCTGCTGTTTCCTCTGAAAGTTTTTTGGTGAATTTTTAAAATTATGTGTTTATTATTGAATTTATTCCTAAGTAATTTATGTGTCTTGTTATTGTAATTCTTGCTAATGTAAATGAAATCTTTTCCTCTGTTATAGTTTTCTAGCTTCTGAATTTTGACTTAAAATTTTTTTAAATTGAAATAAAATTGACATACAATATTATATTAGTTTCAGCTGTACAACATAATGATTTCATATTTGCATACATTATGAAATGGTCACCAGGATAAGTTTAGTAACCATCTGTCTGCATACAAAGTTATTGCCATATTACTGACCATATTTTTCACGCTATATATTACATCTCTGTGACTTATATACAATGGGAGGTTTGTATATAAGAGGTCCCCTAAGAGAAGGGGACCTCTTAGTCTCCTTCATCTATTTTGCCCATCCTGCCACCTGCTTCCTTCTGGTAACCATCCATTTGTTCTCTATATTTTTGAGTCTGTTTCATTTTGCTTTGTTTTTTAGATTCCATTTATAAATGGGATCATGAGGTATTTGTCTTTCTCTGCCAGACTTATTTCTCATAGACTAATACTTTCTAGGTCCATACATGTTGCCGCAAATAGCAAGATTTCTTTTTTTTATGGCTAATATTCCATTGTGTATATATATCACATCCTCTTTATCCATTCATCTATCAGTGGACACTTAGGTTGTTTCCATATCTTTGCTATTGTTAATAATGCTGCAATGAACACTGGAGTGGCTATATCTTTTTGAATCAGTGTTTTTGTTTTCTTTGGGTAAATACCCAGAAGTAGAATTGCTGCATATGGTACTTCTATTTTTAATTTTTTGAGGGACCTCCATACTGTTTTCTAAAGTGGCTGCACCAATTTACATTCCTACCAAAGTACATGAAGTTTCCCTTTTCTCCACATCCTAGTCAACACTTGTTATTTGTTGTCTTTTTCATGACAGCCATTTTGACCTGTGAGGTGGTATCTCACTGTGGTTTTGACTTACATTTCCCTGATGATTAATGATGTTGAGCATATTTTCATGTGTCTGTTGGTCATCTGTATGCTTTCTTTGGAAAAATGTCTATTCAGGTCCTCTGCCCACTTTTTTTTTTTTTTTTTTTTTCTGTATGCGGGCCTCTCACTGTTGTGGCCTCTCCCGTTGCGGAGAACAGGCTCTGGACGCACAGGCTCAGCGGCCATGGCTCACAGGCCTAGCCGCTCCACGGCATGTGGGATCTTCCTGGACCGGGACACGAACCTGTGTCCCCTGCATCAGCAGGCAGACCCTCAACCACCGTGCCGCCAGGGAAGCCCCTCTGCCCACTTTTTAATCAGGTTGTTGTTTTTTTTTTTAATGTTGAATTGTATGAGTTCTTTGTATATTTTGGATATTAACCCCTTTTCAGATATATCATTTGCAAATATCTTCTCCTATTCACTAGGGTGCCTTTTCATTGTGTTGATACTTACTTTTGCTTTGCAAAAGCTTTTTGGTTTGATGTAGTACCATTTATTTTTGCTCTTGTTTTCCTTGCCTGAGGAGACATATCCAAAAGAAAAAATTGCTAAAACTAGTGTCAAAGAGTATACTGCCTATGTTTTCTTCTAGTTTTACATTTAAGTCTTTAATCCATTTTTTTTTTTTTTTTTTTTTTGCGGTATGCAGGCCTCCCACTGTTGTAGCCTCTCCCGTTGCGGAGCACAGGCTCCGGATGCGCAGGCCCAGCGGCCATGGCTCACGGGCCCAGCCGCTCCGCGGCATATGGGATCCTCCCAGACCGGGGCATGAACCCGTGTCCCCTGCATCGGCAGGCGGACTCTCAACCACTGCGCCACCAGGGAGGCCCTAATCCATTTTTTAAAAATAAATTTATTTATTTGTTTGTTTGTTTTTGACTGCACTGGGTCTTCGTTGCTGCATGCAGGCTTTCTCTAGTTGTGGCGACCAAGGGCTTCTCTTCATTGCAGTGTGAGGCTTCTCATTGTGGTGGCTTCTCTTGTTGCGGAACACAGGGTCTAGGTGTGTGGGCTTCAGTAGTTGTGGCTTGTGGGCTCTAGAGTGCAGGCTCAGTAGTTGTGGCACACAGGCTTAGTTGCTCTGCGGCATGTGGGATCTTCCCGGACCAGGGCTTGAACCCGTGTCCCCTGCATTGGCAGGCAGATTCTTAACCACTGCACCACCAGAGAAGTCCCAGTCTTTAATCCATTTTGAGGTTGGTTTTTTTTTTTTGTAGATGTGATAAAATAGTCCAGTTTTGATTCTTTTGCATGTAGCTATTGAGTTTTCCCAGCACCATTTATTGAAGAGGCTGTCTTTTCTGCATTGTATATTCTTGCCTCCTTTCTTATATATTAATTGACCATATAAACGTGGTTTTATTTCTGGTCTCTCTATTCTGTTCCATTGATCTATGTCTTGTTTTTGTTCCAGTACCATACTGTTTAAATTACTGTAGCTTTGTAGTATAGTTTGAAATCAGGGCATATGATACCTCCAGTTTTTTTCTTCTTTCTTAAGATTGTCTTGAGTATTTGGGGGTTTTTTTGTTTGTTTCTATACAAAAAGAAAAGCCAAAAGTTAGTTCTGTAAAAAGACTGATAAAGTTGATAAACTCTTGTCAAGAGCACTCACAAAGAAAGAAGGCATAATGTAATAACTTCAGGAATGAAAAAGAGGACAAAACTACAAATATTACAGATGTTCAAAAGATAATAAAATGATATGATGAACTACTTTATTCCAATAAGTTAGGTAACTTAGTTGAAATTGATAAGTTTTCAGAAAAAAACCAACTTACCATAAGTGACACAGAAGAAATAAAATGTCTGAATAGTATGATAGGTCTCAAAGAAATTGAATTCATAAAGAAAAGCTTCCCACAAAATAAACTCCAGGCCCATATGTTTTCATCATAGTTCAAAATTACTGTAAAAGAATAAAATTAACACTGCTCTTAGATAAACTCTTCTAGAGAATAGGAAGAAAACTTTCCAACTCATTTTAAGACACCCAAACCTGACAGTTCTTTACAAAAAATAAAAATTACAAAGCAATCTCTCTCATGAACAGAAATGCAAAAATCCTAAACAATATATTAGCAAATTAAATTCAGTGTTATATAAGAAGGATAACATATCACCATGACTAGGCTTTATTCTGTTAGTGTGTTGTTGATTTTTGCATTCAAAAGTCAATCAATGTAATTCATGTCATTAACAAAATAAGGGAGAAAAATTGTACAATTATCTCAATAGGCAAAAAATTACCTGATATAATTCAATATCCATTTATAATAATAATAGTAACTTCTTAAAAAACTAAGAATGGAAGTGCTACCAAGTCCAAGCTTATACTGCTCACTGCATGACAGGCCAATAAATTGAGAGGCAAGTTGTTGGGGCAAGGAATAGTGACTTTAAAAGCTGGCAGACTGAGAAGATGGTGGACTTGTGTCCCAAAGAACCATCTTGCCTGTGTTAGAATTCAGGCTTCTTTTATACTAAAAGGGGAGAGAGTAAAGCCAAACATTTCCTGGTTCCTATCAGCCTCCAGAGGGGATGTGTTAATTTCTTCCTTCCTGCAGTCATTCACAGTTGGGCCTGGTCAAGATGTTTCCTGTGAGCTAAACAAAAGTACTTTAGCTTACTGCTCATTACCTGGGAGGCAGGGTTCCTAGAGATGAGCCATTATGTATAATTTCACCTTATAGGCAACATCCCTTTAGCGATTAACTTGTAATAGAATACAAAGCTTCTTCCCTATTACAGAAGAAAATATTTTTAGCCAGAGAAAAGGTATATACAAAAACCTATAGCAAACATCACACTTAACGGTGAAATATTGAATGTTATCTTTCAGGAATTGGAAATGGAACAAGTGTGCATGTTATTACAACTTCTATTCAACTTTGTGTTGGAAGTTCTAGACAGTGCAATAGGCAATACAATTTTTTGAAAGGGTAATTGAATTGGAAGTATCATTATTTACAGATGATGTAATTGTGCATATAGAAAACACAAAAGAATAAACAGATAAACTATTGACATTAATAAGTGAATTTAGCAAGATCACTTCATAAAGGTCAATATGTAAAAATAAAATATATTTCTCTATTTCAGGAACAAAAAATTAGAAAATAATTTTAAAAATTATGTCATTTATAATAACATCAAAATGTATCAAATCCCTAGTAATCTAATAAAAAGATGTGTGTAATACCTCCATAATGAAAACTAAAATAAAATTGTTGAGAGAAATTAATTAAAACCTAATTAAATAGAGGGATGGACTATATTTATGGGCGAAATAACTCACCTTAATAAAGATATCAATTCTTTGCAAAATGACCTATCAATTCAGTGAGTCCCATTCAATATCCCAGCAGCTGTTCTGGTGGAAATTGACAAGCTGACTCTAAAATTTATATGGAATTGCAAACGGCGAAGAATAACCAACACAATCTTGAAGAACAAGTGAGCTGGAGGACTTACTTTAATGAAAATCAAGTCATTTTAAAGTTGCAGTAATTTAAAAGGCAATGTATTTGTGCAGATAACCATCCCCCCTCTTAAAAAAAGCAAATGGAATAGAATAGAGTTCAGAAATACACCTACATGTGTATAAACATGTGTTTTATGACAAAGGTGGAATTCTAGAGCAATAGAAAAAAGAAGATGTTTTAAGTAAATGGTACGGGGCCAATTAGATATTCTTTTGGAAAAAATAAATCTTAACCTCTGCCACATAAAATAACTATATTTCAGGCAGATTGTAAATTGAATGTGAAAAATAAAAAATAATCTTCTGGAAGGTTACATATGAGAGTTTCCCCGTGACCTTGGGAGGACAAAGATAAACTGAACACAAAAGACACTACTCAGAAAAAAAAGATTCACAAGTTGGACTATATTAACATTAGGATCTTTTGTTCATCAAAAGATACCATTAAGAATAGTAAAGACAAGTCACTGAGTGAGAGAAGATATTTGCAGTACATATATCAGAGGGGTCATTTGCAGAATACAAAAAGGTATCTTCATATCAGAAAGAAAAAGACAGACAATCTAATTTAAAAAACTGGGCAAAAGACCTGACAAGGAACTTTGCAAATGAGGATATTTAATGTCCACTAAACATATGAAAAGCTGCTCAGTCATTGTATTGGTCTGGGATGTTTAAATTGAAAACCACAAAATACCCCGTCGCCTTTGCCAGAATGACTTATGCTAAAAAAGACTGAAAATACAAGTGTTGTTAAAGACGTGGAACCACTGGAACTCTCATATACTCCTGGTGGGTGTGCAAATTGATACAACCACTTTGAAAAAGTTTGGCACCTTCTAACAAAGTTAAATTTACATATACTCTAGGACCTAGCTATTCACTCCCACATCACACCCAAGAGAAATGCATACAGATTGGTTCAAGATGGCGGATTAGAAGGACATGCTCTCAGTCCCTCTTGCGAGAACACTGGAATCACAAGTAACTGCTGAATAATCATCGACAGGAAGACACTGGAACTCATCAAAAAAGATACCCCACATCCAAAGACAAAGGAGAAGCCACAATGCGACACTAGGAGGAGCACAATCACAATAAAATCAAATCCCATAACTGCTGGGTGTGTGACCCACAAACTGGAGAAACATTATACCATAGAAGCCCACCCACTGGAGTGAAGGTTCTGAGCCCCACGTCAGGCTTCCCAACCTGGGGGTCCGGCAACGGGAGGAGGAATTCCTAGAGAATCAGACTTTGAAGGCTAGTGGGATTTGATTGCAGAACTTTGACAGGACTGGGGTAAACAGACACTCCACTCTTGGAGGGCACACACAAAGTAGTGTGCTCATCGGGACCCAGGGGAAGGAGCAGTGACCCTAATGGAAACTGAACCAGACCTACCTGCTAGTGTTGGGGGGTCTTGTGAAGAGGCAGGGGGTGGCTGTGTCTCACCGTGAGGACAAGGACACTGACAGCAGAATATGTGGGAAGTACTCCTTGGCATGAGCCCTCCCAGAGTCTGCCATTAGCCCCACCAAAGAGCCTGGGTAGGCTACAGTGTTGGGTCGTCTCAGGTCAAACACCCAACAGGGAGGGGACACAGCCCCACCCATCAGCAGACAAGTGGATTAAAGTTTTACTGAGCTCTTCCCACCAGAACAACAGCCAGCTCTGCCCACCACCAGTCCCTCCCATCAGGAAACTTGCACAAGCCTCTTAGATAGCCTCATCCACCAGAGGGCAGACAGGAGAAGCAAGCTCTACAATCCTGCAGCCGGAAGAACAAAAACCACATTCACAGAAAGATAGACAAGATGAAAAGGAAGAGAGCTATGTACCAGATGAAGGAACAAGTAAAACCCCAGAAAAATAACTAAATGAAGTGGAGATAGGAAACCTTCCAGAAAAGGAATTCAGAATAATGATAGTGAAGATGATCCAAGACGTCAGAAAAAGAATGGAGGCAAAGATCGAGAAGATGCAAGAAATGTTTAACAAAGACCTAGAAGAATTAAATAACAAACAAACAGAGAGTAATAATACAATAATTGAAATGAAAACTACACTAGATGGAATCAATCACAGAACAACTGAGGCAGAAGAACGGATAAGTGACCTGGAAGACAGAATGGTGGAATTCACTGCTGTGGAACAGAATAAAGAAAAAAGAATGAAAAGAAATGAAGACAGCATAAGAGACCCCTGGGACAACATTGAATGCAAAAAAATTCGTATTATAGGGGTCCCAGAAGGAGAAGAGAGAGAGAAGGGACCCGAGAAAATATTTGAAGAGATTATAGTCGAAAACTTCCCTAACATGGGAAAGGAAATAGCCACCCAAGTCCAGAAAGTGCAGAGAGTCGCATACAGGGTAAACCCAAGGAGAGACACGCTGAAACACATAGTAATCAAATTGGCAAAAATTAAAGACAAAGAAAAATTATTGAAAGCAGCAAGGGAAAAATGACAAATACATACAACGGAACTCCCATAAGGTTAACAGCTGATTTCTCAGCAGGAACTCTGCAAGCCAAAAGGGAAGGGCATGATATACTTAAAGTGAGGAAAGGGAAAAACCTACAACAAGATTACTCTACCCGGCAAGTATCTCATTCAGATTAGATGGAGAAATCAAAAGCTTTACAAACAAGCAAAAGCTAAGAGAATTCAGCACCACCAAACCAGCTCTACAAAAAATGCTAAAGGAACTTCTCTAAGTGGGAAACACAAGAAAAGAAAAGGACCTACAGAAACAAACCCAAAGCAATTAAGAAAATGGTCATAGGAAAATACATATCGATAATTACCTTAACCATGAATGGATTAAATGCTCCAACCAAAAGACAAAGGCTTCCTGAATGGATACAAAAACAAGACCCATACATATGCTGTCTAAAAGAGACCAACCTCAGACCTAGGGACACATTCAGACTGAAAGGGATCAATCCAAGAAGAACATATAACAATTATAAATATATATGCACCCAATATAGGAGCACCTCAATACATAAGGCAACTGCTAATAGCTATAAAAGAGGAAATTGACAGTGACACAATAATAGTGGGGGACTTTAACACCTCACTTACACCAATGGACGGATCATCCAAACAGAAAATTAATAAGGAAACACAAGCTTTAAATGACACAATAGACCAGATAGATTTAATTGATATTCATAGGACATTCCATCCAAAAACAGCAGATTACACTTTCTTCCCAAGTGCGCACAGAACACTCTCCAGGATAGATCACATCTTGGGTCACAAATCAAGCCTCAGTAAATTTAACAAAATTGAAATCATATCAAGCATCTTTTCTGACCACAATGCTATGAGATTAGAAATGAATTACAGGGAAAAAAAACATAAAAAACACAAACACATGAAGGCTTAACAATACATTACTAAATAAACAAGAAATCACTGAAGAAATCAAAGAGGAAATAAAAAAATACCTAGAGACAAATGACAATGAAAACACTACAATCCAAAACCTATGGGATGCAGCAAAAGCAGTTCTTAGAGGGAAGTTTATAGCTATACAAGCCTACCTCAAGAAATAAGAAAAATCTCAAATAAACAATCTAACTTTACACCTAAAAGAAGTAGAGAAAGAAGAACAAACAAAACCCAAAGTTAGAAATCATAAAGATCAGAGCAGAAATAAATGAAATAGAAACAAAGAAAACAATAGCGAAGGTCAATAAAACTAAAACCTGGTTCTTTGAGAAGATAAACAAAATTGTTAAACCATTAGCCAGACGCATCAAGAAAATGAGGGAGAGGACTCAAATCCATAAAATTAGAAATGAAAAAGGAGAAGTTACAACAGACACCGCAGAAATACAAAGCATCCTAAGAGACTACTACAAGCAGTGCTATGCCAATAAAATGGACAACCTGGAAGAAATGGACAAATGCTTAGAAAGGTATAACCTTCCAAGACTGAACCAGGAAGAAACAGAAAATATGAACAGACCAATCCAAGTAATGAAATTGAAACTGTGATTAAAAATCTTCCAACAAACAAAAGTCCTGGTCCAGATGGCTTCACAGGTGAATTCTATCAAACATTCAGAGAAGAGCTAACACCCATCCTTCTCAAACTCTTCCAAAAAGTTGCAAAGGACCACTCCCAAACTCATTCTATGAGGCCAGCACCACCCTGATACCAAAACCAGACAAAGATACTACAAAAAAAGAAAATTACAGACCAATATCACTGATGAATATAGATGCAAAAATCCTCAACAAAATACTATTGAACAGAATCCAACAACACATTAAAAGGATCATATACCATGACCAAGTGGCATTTATCCCAGGGATGCCAGGATGCTTCAATATATGCAAATCAATCAATGTGATACACCATATTAACAAATTGAAGAAGAAAAACCATATGATCATCTCAATAGATGCAGAAAAAGCTTTTGACAAAATTCACACCCATTTATGATAAAAACTCTCCAGAAAGTGGGCATAGAGGGAACCTACCTGTACATAATAAAGGCCTTATATGACAAACCCACAGCAAACATCATTCTCAATGGTGAAAAACTGAAAGCATTTCCTCTAAGATCAGGAACAAGACAAGGATGTCCAGTCTCGCCACTATTATTCAACCTAGTTTTGAAAGTCCTAGGCATGGAATCAGAGAAAAAAAGAAATAAAAGAAATACAAATTGGAAAAGAAGAAGTTAAACTGTCACTGTTTGCAGATGACATGATACTATACATAGAGAATCTTTTTTTTTTTTTTTTTTTTTTTTTTTGCGGTACGCAGGCCTCTCACTGTTGTGGCCTCTCCCTTTGCGGAGCACAGGCTCTGGACACGCAGGCTCTGGACACGCAGGCTCAGCGGCCATGGCTCACGGACCCAGCTGCTCCGTGGCATGTGGGATCTTCCTGGACCGGGGCATGAACCTGCGTCCCCTGCATCGGCAGGCGGACTCTTAACCACTGCGCCACCAGGGAAGCCCCTACATAGAGAATCTTATACAGGCCACAAGAAAACTACTAGAGCTAATCAATGAATTTGGTAAAGTTGCAGGATACAAAATTAATGCACAGAAATCTCTTGCATTCCTATACCCTAATGATGAAATACCTGAAAGAGAAATTAAGGAAACACTCCCATTTACCATTGCAACAAAAAGAATAAAATGCCTAGGAATAAACCTACCTAGGGAGAGAAAAGACCTGTATGCAGAAAACTATAAGACACTGATGAAAGAAATTAAAGACAATACCCACAGATGGAGAGATATACCATGTTCTTGGATCGGAAGAATCAATACTGTGAAAATGTCTATACTACCCAAAGCAATCTACAGATTCAATGCAATCCCTATCAATTTACCAGTGGCATTTTTTACAGAACTAGAACAAAAATCTTAAAATTTGTGTGGAGACACAAAAGACTCCAAATAGCCAAAGCAGTCTTGGGGGCAAAAAATAGAGCTGGAGGAATCAGACTCCCTGACTTCGGACTATATTATAAAGCTACAGTAATCCAGACAATATGGTACTGGCACAAAAACAGAAACATAGATCAATGGAACAGGATAGACAGCCCAGAGATAAACCCACACACATATGGTCAACTTATCTTTGATAAAGGAGGCAGGAATGTACAGTTGGGAAAGGACAGTCTCTTCAATAAGTGGTGCTGGGAAAACTGGACAGCTACATGTAAAAGAATGAAATTAGAACACTCCCTAACACCATACACAAAAATAAACTCAAAATGGATTCGAGACCTAAATGTAAGACCGGACACTATAAAACTCTTAGAGGAAAAGATAGGAAGAACACTCTTTGACATAAATCACAGCAAGATCTTTTTTGATCCACCTCCTAGAGTAATGGAAATAAAAACAAAAATAAACAAATGGCACCTAATGAAACTTAAAAGCTTTTCCACAGCAAAGGAAACATTAAACAAGATGAAAAGACAACCCTCGGTATGGGAGAAAATAGTTGCAAACAAATCAATGGACAAAGGATTAATCTCCAAAATATGTAAAAAGCTCATGCAGCTCAGTGTTAAAAAAACAAACAACCCAATCCCAAAATGGACAGAAGACCTAAATAGACATTTCTCCAAAGAAGACATACAGATGGCCAAGTAGCACATGAAAAGCTGCTCAACATCACTAATTATTAGAGAAATGCAAATCAAAACTACAATGAGGTATCACCTCACACCAGTTAGAATGGGCATCATCAGAAAATCTACAAACAACAAATGCTGGAGAGGGTGTGGAGAAAAGGGAACCCTCTTGCACTGTTGGTGGGAATGTAAATTGATACAGCCACTATGGAGAACAGTATGGAGGTTCCTTAAAAAATTAAAAATAGAATTACCTTATGGTCTAGCAATCCCACTACTGGGCATATACCTAGAGAAAACCATAATGCAAAAGGACACATGCACCCCAATGGTCACTGCAGCACTATTTACAATAGCCAGGTCATGGAAACAACCTAAATACCCATTGGCAGACGAATGGATAAAGAAGTTGTGGTACATATATAGAATGGAATATTACTCAGCTATAAAAAGGAACAAAATTGGGTCATTTGTTGAGATGTGGATGGACCTAGAGAGTGTCATACAGAGTGAAGTAAGTCAGAAAGAGAAAAACAAATATCGTATATTAACGCATATATGTGGATCGTAGAAAAATGGTACAGATGAATTGGTTTGTAGGGCAGAAATTGAGACACAGATGTAGAGACCAAACGTATGGACACCAAGGGGGGAAAGTGGCAGGAGGTGGGGGTGCTGGTGTGATGGGTTGGGAGATTGGGATTGACATGTATATGCTGATGTGTATAAATGGATGACTCATAGAACCTGCTATATAAAAAAATTAAATTAAATTAAATTCAAAAGCTTGCACCCCTGTCAATCCTAAAAAGAAAAAATAGAAATGCATACATATGAACAGTGACAGGTGGACGAGAATGTTCAATGTTGCATTATTTGTAGTAGCCCAAAGCTGGAAACAACCCAGATATCTTTCAACAGTAGGAAAGATACATATATGTATCAAGATACATGCATGCAATTGAATACAGGGGTAGAAAATTGATTCAGTTACAACGAAATGCCTCAACATGGATGAATTTCACAAACATACCCACTGTATCATCACATTTATATAAAGTTCAAAACAGGCATCTAAATTATGGTATTAGAATGAACATTTATTGTCTCCCCTGTGTGAGGTGCCATGGCTGTAAAACTGAATAAACTGTGGTGTTACAAATTAGGATAGTGTTTACCTTTGGGGAGAAAAGGGGGTAGTGACTGCAGGGGCTCTGGGGAGGCTTCTGGGTTGCTGATAATGTTGCATTTCTTGATCTGAATTGTGGCTACTTGGATGTCTTTACTTTGGAATAATTCAATGAGCTTACTAATCATGTACTTTTCAACATGTAAATCAACAAGCGAATATTTGTCAAGCACCTAATGTTTGTTTGTAAGATTGTGTTGGGCACTGTGTCCTCTCTTCCTTTCATCCTTTCTTAGCATCACCCCTGTGGAGGGAGACCGTTTTTTACTAATTGGCTCAAGTGACAGCCAGGCTCTGTGTCCATCCTGAAAGGGGAAGGTCAGGCCAGTCAGGCTGAGGCCAGAGGTTCAATCACTTTGGTTGGCAAAGGCTACTTTAGTACTTCTCAATCTATGACAGCTTTCTGAGCCACACCTAAATTTCCAAAGATAATTGCACTGCTGATGACCAGGAGGCCCCTGCTCCAAAGCTAGAGTGACTCTTCTTGATCCAGGTAACTGACTCTGCCACGTGGAAGCGGCAGTTTGTAAGGAAATAGAGGAAGAGCTTGCTTTGACCCCAGTATGCTTGAATGGGTGGGAGGCGGAGTCAAGTGTGAACTCATGGAGAATCATGCTCTGGCTCGACACTGACTGTATTACTTATTTTCTCAGCTATAAAGCTATAAGGATGGTGTTACACATGTTAGTATTTGAGGAAGATTGTTTGCGTAATTAATTTGTTAATGACATCAATATGTGTGACAGTCTTGCCTATATCCAGATGGAAGTTTCAGTTATAAAGTTAAAGAAATAAAAACATTTTGATTTGTAGAGGCGGTGAAATTATAAGCAAATTTTTCTTTTCTTATAATATTGTTATAATGTTTCGTTTATGTAATGAATGATAACAGTAAAAACAAACCAAAGCACTTTCCTCCCAAAACAGAATGATTTTCATTGTATGTATATTCAGACAAAAGAAAAGAAACACTAAACTGACATTTAATACAAATTACTTGCAGACATTTCTTAACTAAATTTTAATTTTATTTAACTTGAAAATTTAACCAGGGAATTCAGTCAAATTTGAATGTGACATTTGCTTATTTGCATGTGTTAGAAACAAAAATAACCTTCCATTTATAAATATGAAACTGAATTTAGGTTAAGTTTTAGAACTCATCATTCTGATGGCTTTAGACGTAAGAAGCTGACATTTACTGATGAAAATATTTCCTCACATTTATTTAACATACGTCCTCCAGCTATTGGAAGATTTTTGTTGTTATAACAAAAGGTGGCTTCTGAGTTGATGGATGAATGTTTTAATCCCAGTCTGGTCTAAACCTGGCCACTAACATACCAGAATGTGCTTGGTTTGTTTCTTTGTGAAGGAATATTCTTACACCCAAGAACGTCAGCATCTTTGTTTATTTCTAATAAACCAATATTTATTGAGATTTACTATGGGCAAGGCACTGCATACCAGAATCTATATACAGGGAGTAACCAGCTAAGCAAAGAGTTGCTTGGAATTAGGAACTCATTTTCTTACAAAAATAATACTATATGCAGTGGTCAGTTCCCAGGATAGTCCAAAAAAGGAAATTTAACTAGGTACATAGCTGAGACATATATTGATGCAAATTCCTGTTCACTGGGAACAGAGGCTGTTAGTGGAGCCGAGTAGCAAAAGCAGAGACAGGGAAGACGGAGAGAGGAAATGAGAAAGGGAGGAAGGCTGAAGGAGATGGAGGAGGAAGAGGAAAGGGAAAAAGAGGAGGTAGAAGAGGAAAGAGGAGAAGTACAAAAAGAAAATCAGTGAGGAGGTGAAGAATGAAAAGGTGTGCCATTGTGCCTTTTCTACCACAGGACTGCACTCTCCAGCATTTCCCTGGTAGCTTCCTCTGTATTTCTGCACCCCTTCCATATCCTCATATCCCGTCCCAGACTCCCCAGTGCTTCCAGGTTGCTCTAAGATTCCCAAGGACGTACCATACCCAGCTGCCCTCACCTGCAGGAGGCGCTTTATGCCCCAAATTACCAATTTACTGAATGATCTTGAATTCACTGTTGATCTCACTTAAGTGTTAAGAGGAAAGCCATCTGATCAAACTGTCTGTAAGATAGGAATGATTAATAACCTTGTATCTGTTAAGAGTTGTTTGAATTGCTAAAGTAGAAGCAGAGGAATCTCTAATTGGTAGGACTGTGATCACCATAGAAAGGGAAAGTGGGATGTTCTGACCTTTTGGAATTAGGGATTGAGATCTTTGATCAGAGCAAAACCCTATAGACCTACTGGGCATATACCCTGAGAAAATCATAATTCAAAAAGAGTCATGTATCACAATGTTCATTGCAGCTCTGTTTACAATAGCCAGGACATGGAAGCAACCTAAGTGTCCATCGACAGATGAATGGATAAAGAAGATGTGGCACATATATGCAATGGAATATTACTCAGCCATAAAAAGAAATGAAATTGAGTTCTTTGTAGTAAGGTGGATGGACCTAAAGTCTGTCATACAGAGTGAAGTAAGTCAGAAAGAGAAAAACAAATACCGTATACTAACCCATATATACGGAATCCAAAAAAAAAAAAAAAGTTCTGAAGAACCTAGGGGCGGGACAGGAATAAAGATGCTGACGTAGAGAATGGACTTGAGGACACAAGGAGGGGGAAGGTTGAGCTGGGACGAAGTGAGAGAGTGGCATGGACATATATACACTACCAAATGTGAAGTAGATAGCTAGTGGGCAGCAGCCACATAGCACTGGGAGATCAGCTTGGTGCTTTGTGTTCACCTATAGGGGTGGGATAGGGAGGGTGGGAGGGAGACACAAGAGGGAAGAGATATGGGGATATATGTATATGCATAGCTGATTCGCTTTGTTATACAGCAGAAACTAACACATGATTGTAAAGCAATTATACTCTAATAAAGATGTTAAAAAATAAAAAACCCAAAAAACAACCATATAGACAAGCTAGTCTTGCCTGGGACAATTCTTGGAATCTACCTTGGTCACTCTTCAGTTTCTTCTCTTTTTTCCATTTCTGAACCACAGGCTCTCTAAAAACTTTATGGCAGAAGTGGTCACCTGTATACATTTATTTTCATAAATTGGCTGTTAATGAGTTTGTAACAACCTGTATATGTGCTCTACATTATTGGCTCCAAGTTGAAGATGAGGAAATTGAGGCACTTAGGGACTAAAGCAATATCCTTTTTAGCACAAGGATATATGATTTTTTTTCTTTTCTTTTTTTTCCTTTTTTTGAATTTTTGAATTAATTTTTGTATACAGCAGGTTATTAGTCATCAATTTTATACACATCAGTGTATACATCTCAATCCCAATCTCCCAATTCATCACACACACACACCCCGCCACTTTCCCCCCTTGGTATCCATATGTTTGTTGTCTATATCTGTATCTCAATTTCTGCCCTGCAAACCGGTTCATCAGTGCCATTTTTCTAGGTTCCACGTATATGCGTTAATATATGATATTTGTTTTTCTCTTTCTGACTTACTTCACTCTGTATGACACTCTCTAGATCCATCCACGTCTCTACAAATGACCCAATTTTGTTCCTTTTTATGGCTGAGTAATATTCCATTCTATATACGTACCACAACTTCTTTATCCATTCGTCTGTCAGTGGGCATTTAGGTTGCTTCCATGACCTGGCTATTGTAAATATGCTGCAATGGCCATTGGGGTGCAAGTGTCCTTTTGCATTATAGTTTTCTCCGGGTATATGCTCAGTAGTGGGATTGCTGGATCATAAGGTAATTCTATTTTCAATTTTTTAAGGAACCTCCATACTGTTCTCCATAGTGGTTGTATCAATTTACATTCCCACCAACAGTGCAAGAGGGTTCCCTTTTCTCCACACCCTCTCCAGCATTTGTTGTTTGTAGATTTTCTGATGATGCCCATTCTAACTGGTGTGAGGTGATACCTCATTATAGTTTTGATGTGCATTTCTCTAATAATTAGTGATGTTGAGCAGCTTTTCATGTGCTTCTTGGCCATCTGTATGTCTTCTTTGGAGAAATGTCTGTTTAGGTCTTCTGCCGATTTTTTGATTGGGTTGTTTGTTTTTTTAATATTGAGCTACATGAGCTACTTGTAAATTTTGGCGATTAATCCTTTGTCTGTTGATTCGTTTGCAAATATTTTCTCCCATTCTGAGGGTTGTCTTTTCATCTTGTTTATGGTTTTCTTTGCTGTGCAAAAGCTTTTAAGTTTCATTAGGTGCCATTTGTTTATTTTTGTTTTTATTTCCATTACTCTAGGAGGTGGATCAAAAAAGATCTTGCTGTGATTTATGTCAAAGAGTGTTCTTCCCCTGTTTTCCTCTAAGAGTTCTATAGTGTCTGGTCTTACATCTAGGTCTCTAATCCATTTGCAGTTTATATTTGAGTATGGTGATAGGGAGTGTCCTAATTTCATTCTTTTATATGTAGCTGTCCAGCTTTCTCAGCATCACTTATTGAAGAGACTGTCTTTTCTCCATTGTATATCCTTGCCTCCTTTGTCATAGATTAGTTGACCATAGGTGTGTGGGTTTATCTCTGGGCTTTCTATCCTGTTCCATTGATCTATATTTCTGTTTTTGTGCCAGTGCCATATTGTCTTGATTACTGTAGCTTTGTAGTATAGTCTGAAGTCAGGGAGTCTGATACCTCCAGCTCCGTTTTTTTTCCCTCAAGACTGCTTTGGCTATTCAGGGTCATTTGTGTCTCCATACAAATTTTAAGATTTTTTGTTCTACTTCCGTAAAAAATGCCAGTTGTAATTTGATAGAGATTGCATTGAATCTGTAGATTTCTTTGGATAGTATAGTCATTTTCACAGTATTGATTCTTCCAATCCAAGAACATGGTATATCTCTCCATCTGTTGGTATCATCTCTAATTTCTTTCATCAGTGTCTTATAGTTTTCTGCATACAGGTCTTTTGTCTCCCTCGGTGGGTTTATTCCCAGGTATTTTATTCTTTTTGTTGCAGTGGTAAATGGGAGTGTTTCCTTAATTTCTCTTTCAGATCTTTCATCATTAGTGTATAGGAATGCAAGAGATTTCTGTGCATTAATTTTGTATCCTGCAACTTTACCAAATTCATTGATTAGCTCTAGTAGTTTTCTGGTGGCATCTTTAGGATTCTCTATGTATAGTATCATCTCATCTGAAAACAGTGACAGTTTAACTTCTTCTTTTCCAATTTGTATTCCTTTTCTTTCGTTCTCTTCTCTGATTGCCATGGCTAGGACTTCCAAAACTATGTTGAATAATAGTGGTGCTAGTGGACATCCTTGTCTTGTTCCTGATCTTAGAGGAAATGCTTTCAGTTTTTCACCATTGAGACTGATGTTTGCTGTGGGTTTGTCGTATATGGCCTTTATTATGTTGAGGTAGGTTCCCTCTATGCCCACTTTCTGGAGAGTTTTTATCATAAATGGGTGTTGAATTTTGTCAGAACGTTTTTCTGCATCTATTGAGATGATGATGTGGTTTTTCTCCTTCAGTTTTTTAATATGGTGTATCACATTGATTGATTTGCATATATTGAAGAATCCTGGCATCCCTGGGGTAAACCCAACTTGAGTATGGTGTACGTGCCTTTTAATGTGTTGTTGGATTCTGTTTGCTAGTGTTGTGTTGAGGATTTTTGCATCTATATTCATCAGTGGTATTGGTCTGTAATTTGCTTTTTTTGTAGTACCTTGTCTGGTTTTGGTATCAGGGTGATGGTGGCCTCAGAGAATAAGTTTGGGAGTGTTCCTTCCTCACAATTTTTGGAAGAGTTTGAGAAGGATGGGTGTTAGCTCTTCTCTGAATGTTTGATAGAATTCACCTGTGAAACCATCTGGACCAGGGCTTTTGTTTGTTGGAAGATTTTTTTTTTTTTTTTTTTTTTTTTGCTGTACGCGGGCCTCTCACTGCTGTGGCCTCTCCCGTTGCGGAGCACAGGCTCCGGACACACAGGCTCCGCGGCCATGGCTCGCGGGCCCAGCCGCTCCGCGGCATGTGGGATCTTCCGGGATCGGGGCACGAACCCGTGTCCCCTGCATCGGCAGGCGGACTCTCAACCACTGCGCCACCAGGGAAGCCCTGTTGGAAGATTTTTAATCACAGTTTCAATTTCATTACTTGTGATTGGTCTTTTCATATTTTCTATTTCTTCCTGGTTCAGTCTTGGAAGGTTATACCTTTCTAAGAATTTGTCCATTTCTTCCAGGTTGTCCATTTTATTGGCATAGCGTTGCTTGTAGTAGTCTCTTAGGATGCTTTGTGTTTCTGTGGTGTCTGTTGTAACTTCTCCTTTTTCATTTCTAATTTTATGGATTTGAGTCCTCTCCCTCTTTTTCTTGATGAGTCTGGCTAATGGTTTAACAAGTTAGTTTATCTTCACAAAGAACCAGCTTTTAGTTTTGTTGATCTTTGCTATTGTTTTCTTTATTTCTATTTCATTTATTTCTGCTCTGATCTTTATGATTTCTTTCCTTCTGCTAACTTTGGGTTTTGTTTGTTCTTCTTTCTCTACTACCTTTAGGTGTAAGGTTAGATTGTTTACTTGATATTTTTCTTTTTTCTTTTTTGTGGTATGCCGGCCTCTCACTGTTGTGGCCTCTTCCGTTGCAGAGCACAGGCTCCAGTCACGCAGACTCAGCAGACATGGCTCACGGGCCCAGCCGCTCCGCGGCATGTGGGATCTTCCTGGACCGGGGCACAATCCCTTGTCCCCTGCATCGGCAGGTGGACTCTCAACCACTGCATCACCAAGGAAGCCCTTTCTTGTTTCTTGACGTAGGCTTGTATAGCTATAAACTTCCCTCTTAGAACTGCTTTTGCTGCATCCCATAGGTTTTGGATCGTTGTGTTTTCATTGTCATTTGTCTCTAGGTATTTTTTGATTTCCTCTTTGATTTCTTCAGTGATCACTTCGTTATTTAGTAACTTATTGTTTAGCCTTCATGTGTTTGTGTTTTTACGTTTTTTTCCCTGTAATTCATTTCTAATCTCATAGTGTTGTGCTCAGAAAAGATGCTTGATATGATTTCAATTTTCTTAAATTTACTGAGGCTTGATTTGTGACCCAAGGTGTGATCCATCCTGGTGAATGTTCCGTGCGCACTTGAGAAGAAAGTGTAATCTGCTGTTTTTGGATGGAATGTCCTATAAAAATCAATTAAATCTATCTGATCTATTGTGTCATTTAAAGCTTGTGTTTCCTTATTAATTTTCTTTTTGGATGAACTGTCCATTAGTATAAGTGAGGTGTTACAAAGTCCCCCACTATTACTGTGCTGCTGTCGATTTCCTCTTTTATAGCTGTTAGCAGTTGCCTTATGTATTGAGGTGCTCCTATGTTGGGTGCATATATATTTATAATTGTTATATCTTCTTCTTGGAAGATCCCTTGATCATAATGTACTGTCCTTCCTTGTCTCTTGTAACATTCTTTATTTTAAAGTCTATTTTATCTGATATGATTATTGCTACTCCAGCTTTCTTTTGATTTTCACTTGCGTGGAATATCTTTTTCCATGCCCTCACTTTCAGTCTGAATGTGTCCCTACATCTGAAGTGGGTCTCTTGTAGACAGTATATATATGGGTCTTGTTTCTGTATCCATTCAGCAAGCCTGTGTCTTTTGGTTGGAGCATTTAATCCATTCACATTTAAGGTAATTAATGATATGTATGTTCCTATTACCATTTTCTTAATTGTTTTGGGTTTGTTTTTGTAGATCCTTTTCCTCTCTTGTGTTTCCCACTTAGAGATGTTCCTTTAGCCTTTGTTGCAGAGCTGGTTTGGTGGTGCTGAATTCTGTTAGCTTTTGCTTGTTTGTAAAGCTTTTGATTTCTCCATCAAATCTGGATGAGATCCTTGCCGGGTAGAGTAATCTTGGCTGTAGGGTCTTTCCTTTCATCACTTTAACTATATCATGCCCCTGCCTTCTGGCTTGTAAAGTTTCTGCTGAGAAATCAACTGTTGACCTTATCAGAGTTCTCTTGTATATATTTGTCATTTTTCCCTTGCTGCTTTCAGTAATGTTTCTTTGTCTTTACTTTTTTACCAATTTGATTACTATGTGTCTTGGCATGTTTCTCCTTGGGTTTACCCTGTATGGGACTCTCTACACTTTCTGGACTTGGGTGGCTGTTTCCTTTCCCATATTAGGGAAGTTTTTGACTATAATCTCTTCAAATATTTTCTCAGGTTCTTTCTCTCTCCCTTCTCCTTTTGGGACCCCTATAATGCAAATGTTGTTGTGTTTAATGTTGTCCCAGAGGTCTCTTAGGCTGTCTTCATTTCTTTTCATTCTTTTGTCTTTATCTTGTTCCTAAGCAGTGAATTTCACCATTCTGTCTTCCAGGTCATTTATCCGTTCTTCTGCCTCAGTTATTCTGCTATTGATTCCTTCTAGTGTTGTCTTCATTTCAGTTATTGTATTGTTCATCTCTGTTTGTTTGTTCTTTAATTCTTCTAGGTCTTTGTTAAACATTTGCATCTTCTCGATCTTTGCCTCCATTCTTTTTCTGAGGTCCTGGATCATCTTCACTATCATTATTCTGAATTCTTCTTCTGGAAGGTTGCCTATCTCCACTTCATTTAGTTTTTTTTGTGGGGTTTTATCTTGTTCCCTCATCTGGTACATAGCCCTCTGCCTTTTCATCTTGTCTATCTTTCTGTGAATGTGGCTTTTGTTCCACCGGCTGTAGGATTGTAGTCCTTCTTGCTTCTGCTGTCTGCCCTCTGGTGGATGAGGCTATCTAAGAGGCTTGTGCAAGTTTTCTGTTGGGAGGGACTGGTGGTGGGTAGAGCTGGCTGTTGCTTTGGTGGGCAGTGCTCAGTAAAACTTTAATCCGCTTGTCTGTTGATGGGTTGGGCTGGGTTCCCTCCTTTTTCGTTGTTTGGCCTGAGGCGACCCAACACTGGAGCCTACCTGGCTCTCTGGTGCGTCTCATGGCAGACTCTGGGAGGCCTCATGCCAAGGAGTACTTCCCACATATTCTGCTGCCAGTGTCCTTGTCCTCACAGTGAGACACAGCCACCCCCCACCTCTGCAGGAAACTCTCCAACACTAGCAGGTAGGTCTGGTTCAGTCTCCTATGGGGTCACTGTTCCTTGCCCTGGGGCCCAATGTGCTCACTACTTTGTGTGTGCCCTCCAAGAGTGGAGTCTCTGTTTCTCCCAGTCCTGTCAGAGTCCTGTGATCAAATCCTGCTAGCCTTCAAAGTCTGATTCTCTAGGTATTCCTCCTCCCTTTGCCGGACCCCCAGGTTGGGAAGCCTGACGTGGGGCTCAGAACGTTTACTCCAGTGGGTGGACTTCTGTGGTATAAGTGTTCTCCTGTTTGTGGGTCACCCACCCTGCAGTTATGGGATTTGATTTTATTGTGAATGTCCCCCTCCTACCATCTCATTGTGGCTTCTCATTTGTCTTTGGCTCTGGGCTATCTTTTTTGGTGAGTTCCAGTGTCTTCCTGTTGATGACTGTTCAGCAGTTAGTTGTGATTCTGGTGTTCTTTTAAGAGGGAGTGAGAGCATGTCCTTCTACTCCTTCATCTTCGTTCCTAAATCCAAGTATATAATTTTTATAGTATAAGCCTGCACTGTCTACTATGGCAGCCACTCACCAGATGTGGCTATTGAATACGTGATATGGGGCTAGTCCAAGTGAAGAACTGATTTTTAAGTTTTATATACTCTCACTAATTTAAATTTAAAAACCGATATGCAGTTTAATTATCGGAAAACTTTTAAGTATGTTTGGAACAACTTGAGTATGTGAATCTACTTTTTAAAGTGTAAGTTTATAAAATCTAAATATAGATCAAGTATATCTAATGAAAATTTAGTGTTTGAAGGCCAGGCATTCTCTGCCCCAACTGTGGACCACTCTGAAAGGGCATTTCAGCTTCTGAGCTTCCCAACGGAGTCGCTGATACCTTCGCTCATGCTGAATCACAGTGTATGTGCTCCTTGGACCCATTCCTGCGTTTGTCTTCCCTTCCAAAAGTGTTTATTCCAAGTGTTTTCCTACGTAAACCTTCTGCCCACCAATACCCATCTCACAATCTGCTTCCTGCAACCACAACCTGCTAGGATATATTTATTTTTAAATAGTATAATAAACACCTGGGGCCTCTGGGACCTCAAGCGTCTGTGGTCTTAAATCTCTGCCTTTTCTGTTCAGCCAGTCAGCAACCTCATGAGTGTTCACTATGTGAATGACCCTTAGCTGAGGACTGTGAGTAGGTCCAAAGGAAAGGATGGTCAGGGTGTGCTTGGACCAGAGGAACTGCAGGGTCTTTCCCTGAGCCTCCACACATGTATTTGTATCTGTAAAGGGGAATCTTGCCCCTAATGGTCAGGGATGGGACTTGCAACTGAAAAGTGGTCAAAGTCATTCTCTGGGTATCTGCGGCTGTGGTAGGAGGGAGTGAAAGATGTGAAGCAAGTGTTGAGAACTGAACATTAATCAAACGGCTCAGTGCTCTGGCATCAAACAGAAGTAGGCTGGAACAGCAGCTTCAGTTGGGCTCTCCCTGAAGGACACTGAGGAAGAGAAATCCTCCTAGTGGGCAGAGTTTTGAACAGTGCATCTTATTGCCCATTTGCATGGGAAGAGAGTGACTTGAGGAAAGAATGTACACTGACTCATGGGCTGCACAGAGTGGTTTGGATCTGAAAGGAGCAACACTGGAGGACAGGAGAGTGGGAGGGTTGGAGGAGAGTCATGTGTATTGGGTTTTTCCAAATGAACCAAGTGTGAGAATAGCTGTGTTCCATGAGGCTGCTCACCAAAGACTCATTGCAGCAAGGGATGGGGTGGTTCTTAATAATTAGATGAACAGAAGCACTTTCATTTACAAAGGCTGATCTACTGACGGACACTTCTCAGTGTGCACTTTGGCTGTACAACTCTGGCACTCCAAAATGGTGCTCAGAGAGGGTCAGCTGGGCACCATGGGGAAGGTAGATTGCTTTAGATTCTTTCTATCATATGGAAGGCAGTGATTTGTCCTCATTGTGATAGATTCTTTAGATTTATTTTTATTACCTACAGTATGTCTATTACTATTACTAGTTGAAGAGAATTAAAGTCCACATGACCCTGTGACCAGTGCAGAAATGAAGACTGTAATTTTCATTATATATATGTATTTAAATTGTTTTTTCCTTTCTCTCTCTTTATCTCACTGTTCTGTAAAGGGTTTTAGCCCAAAAGTTGTACAAATCAATAGGGGATTATGGTAGAGCTAGAGGAAAAATATGCATCACCTAGGAAGTCCTGCATTGTTGCTGGATGCACCAACTCATGGGACTTTGGCTTTATTAAGGGGATGAGTGTGAAGATATTTGCATATGGTAGTTATGAACATTTTAATGTTTGTTTTAGAATTTTTTAAAATTAATTAAGTAATTAATTTTTTGGCTGCGTTGGGTCTTTGCTGCTGTGCGCGGGCTTTCTCTAGTTGCGGCGAACGGGGGCTACTCTTCATTGCAGTGCACCGGCTTCTCATTGCGGTGGCTTCTCTTGTTGCGGAGCACGGGCTATAGGCGCACGAGCTTAGTAGCTGTGGCATGCAGGCTCAGTAGTCATGGCTTGCGGGCTCTAGATCGCAGGCTCAGTAGTTGTGGTGCACGGGCTTAGTTGCTCCGTGGCATGTGGGATCTTCCTGGACCAGGGCTCGAACCCATGCCCCTTGCATTGGCAGGCAGATTCTTAACCACTGCACCACCAGGGAAGCCCCTGTTTTAGAATTTTAACTATGGAGAGAGGTATATATAAAGATGGTGAAGAGTCAGAGGGGCAAACTATAGCAGACATTTATTATTTTGATGTTGACCGCATGGTGTCTGAACCTCTTGTGAAGCTTGAAGAATCTACCTTTGGGTGAGTCTTGGTGGGAGGCAGGGTTCCAGCTTCCATGCAGAAGGCCAGATAGTTTTTCTCTCTGACTTCTAAAAACTGGGAAATTGGCATGTGCCTAAGCTTAGCCAATCAGATGCTCCCACCTGGGACTTTGAATCTGGAGTGAATGGTGCAAAATTTATTTTGCTGGTGGGGGAGGTGCTCAGAGTTCAGTGGTACTGGTAGTGGTGGTGATCTTGGAAGTGGTTCACTTCCTTGGAAGGGCCCAGCAATAGTGGCAGCTCTGTTGGAATCAGGCTGTTTGTGTAGTATGACCTTGACTGTGTTCTTGTTTTTTGGCCTCCCTTTGTTTCTGCCTATTTTCTGAGCCTCTTTCTACAGTTATTCCACTAATAGGTAGTTACTCAACAACCCTCCAGTGCACTTCTATTCTAAGTTACCATGTTAATCATTTTTGTTGTTGTGGCAACCAAGGACCTCTTTTCTTTTCTCTGGATGCATTTAGAATTTTCCTGTTGCCCTTTTTGTTCCAAAATGTCACAATGATGTGATTTAACAGAGGACTTTTAAAAATGGACTGTTCTGAACATTGTGAGATCTTTCAGTCTAATACTTGTGTATCCTTCTTCAGCTTTGGGAAATTCTCTTGTTATTTTACTAATAATCTCCATCCTTTAATTTCCTCTCTTCTCTCTTTCTGGGAATCCTATTAGTTGAATTGCTCCTATGTATGTCTTCTCTTTCTTCCCCCCTCTTTTTTTTTGCCTCTTTGTCTTAATATTCTACGTTCTGAGATATTTTCAAGAATTTAATCTTTCAACTCATTAACTTTAACAAAATTTTAGCAGTCATATTCTTCTTTTCTAAGACTTTTTTTCCCTCTGATGGTCTCTTCTCTACATTTATATTTTATGGATGCAACATCTTTTCATCTATCTCTGGAAATATTAATTAGAGGTTTTTCCCACTTTGATTTTCTTCTATTCTTTATTTTTCCTCCAAGGTCATTTTATTTTTTATTAATCTTAGTCTTTCTATTTCACATTTTAGGCTTTTCCCAATAGTCTTGTGATCTTGGCTGTGTAAGAATGAGACCATAGCAGGGCTGCCCAGGAGCTCTGTGTTGGTGGGTGAGCTTGTTGACTGTGGTGGGCTGGGCTTCAGTGACTGGGAAGGCAGCCCCTCGTTCCTCTGAAGGGTCTGTGGCATGCCACACTCCCACACTGGATGCCCTCCTTCTTCCCAGGAAGTCCATTCACATTTCTTGTAGAGGCACAATTTCTGCTTTAATTTTAGGCTTTTTTTTCCTCCCAGGCTTGGATGTAAATACCTGGATGCCAGATGTTTCGCGAGCAGGGATGTTAGAGGGAAATGTCCGGGGTGTTATTCTATATACAGACTTTCAATTAGTGATCCTGTTTCTACCGTCATTTTTCACTGCTACCCTCCATTGTCTTTATCTTCTCAGCAGCCTCTTCTGCTCAGCTCCTATTTCCCATTCCTCCACCTGCTTTGCATGTTATAGGAAGATTTTAAGATCGTAATGTCTTGATAGATGTCTCCTGGCTTCTTTGTAGAGAGAGGAGATAAACAACTCTGTGGACTGGATCTGTCCCTTTGAACTAGCAGCCCTTGGTCCTTTGGGTTTTAAGTGGGTCTTTCATGTGCTCAGAGTTTAGGGTCAGCCGTGACACGTGACAGTGTACCTTAGTCTGGTGAAATGCCCCGTAGTGTATAGTGCACTTCCTCCTCTGATCCTCACGACTCTGGGATCACTGGAGGCTGGAGGCAATGGAACTGGAAAAGTCACCTGGAAGGCTTCGCTCTGTAGGGAGCACTTGATCAGAATGACAAGAAGACACCTCTGCTACTGGTCAGAAAACTAATGGAGAGATATTCCAGGCTGGGATAAGTCTCAGATTAGGGTTTGGAAGTCGAAACAGGTAAGTAGGGTTTTAGGAACAGCACTGTCTACTCGGTTGTTGCTGAGTCTGAGTTGGTAGTAGGGGCGGATGAGAGACGAGCTAAGTGGGAAGCCAATGGTGGGATTTAAAGAGTCTATAAGGTGATGTAAGCGATCAGTTCTGTAAGGAATTTGAGCAAAGGTCCTGTAATGAGGGTAAGTTTGAAGCCAGAAAGTAACACTGTCAGCAGTGTTACCAGCACACACAAAGGACAATGATAGATTGCAGAGGCCCCCTCTCACATTTCCGGGCTAATGGAAGCAACAGTCACGTGGATGAATGAAAGCCACAGCTTGCCCATTAGTTTCAACTTCCTTCCCCAAAGGCTTTCCACCGGAACTTGCAAAATGTGCATTTCTCCTCTTTGTCCTTCCCTTCCCAGGCTGCTAGAAGAGACTGAGAGGGCTGAGGCGGTAACTCCGCAGAGACCCCTAAGCCGGCTGGTTGGAGACCAGGCTGTTGTGCACACTGCCTCTCCTGATCTAAGTTTTAGATGGGGTGCAGGCGGGGTGCAGGCATTGGGCCCGCCATTTCGACATCCCTAGGGCGGTGATATCTGTTCCATCCTCCCACCTCCTCTCCAGCACAGGTGACTCACCTGACAACAGTCAACCAGGCTCCCGGGGAGCACGCTGGACCTGCTGGTCCACAGCTGTGCTGAGAAACTCTTTCTCGTGGGCCCCCAAGGCACGCCTTGTGGGCAAACATGGGTTTTGCCCTGCTGAGCAGAGGAATTCTACCTGTTCCATAACGTTTGCACAGTTGCTTGCTTTTTTCCCAGTTTTATTGAGACCTAATTGACATACAGCACTGTATACGTTTAGGGTAGACCACAGTTGCTTTTCTTTATCTCTTCTAGCTCCTGCTTTGAGGAAATTTTCTGGAACAGGTGCTCTGTTTTTTTTTTTTTTTTTTTTTTTTTCCTTGCTGATTCCTGGCAACAGCCAACACCATTCAAAGCCTGTCTATCGGAATTTGCTAAGCATGTTCATAACAACCTCTCTTGTGGGCAAGTTTGCGGCTTTACCAGTGCTCAACCTCTGTCTCTGTCTCTATCTCTCTCTTCACCAAACATCTGCTCGACTGTTCCAGACTCTTAATTACCCTCTGGTTTTAGGAGAGCAGCCTCAGTCCCACTCATCCTGTGCCCAGTAACAGGGCATGATGTCTTGTCCCCAGCAAAAAGCACAAAGAGGTTCCAAAACCTCTTGGT
The DNA here is from genome assembly GCF_025265405.1 of Mesoplodon densirostris. Taxonomy (NCBI): domain Eukaryota; kingdom Metazoa; phylum Chordata; class Mammalia; order Artiodactyla; family Ziphiidae; genus Mesoplodon; species Mesoplodon densirostris. Next base: position 57,709,826 of record NC_082663.1, read on the forward strand.
TCCCTAAATAAAAATACCCTGTATCTGCTTCCTTCTGACCAGAAAAAGCCACTTCTACCCAGAGGCCCCTCTTCTGTCAGGGAAAGCTCCAAAGCAGGTACACAGTCATTCATTTATGAAAATGAAAGATTCATGAGGGACTCCACTGGGCTGCCAGCAGAGTTGAGGCAGGTTCTGATCTTACTTTAATTTAATTAAGCTGTGTTTATTTAATCAGCCCAGAGATATGCGTCCTCAGGCAGGAATGTGCTGCCTGCCTCTGAGCTGTGTTTCTGTCTGTGGGAGGAGGAGGGCTGTGACCTTCCCAGCATTTTTGAAAGTTTTGGGGCCCAAGAGGCAGGCTGGTTGGTGTCCTGGGTTCAGATCAGGTACCGCGGGGATGCTGCATTCAGCAGCTCTGTGTGTGTGTGTGTGTGTGTGTGTGTGTGTATGAAAGAGAGAGGGAAGGAGAGAGAGGGAGGGAGGGAGGGAGGGAGAGAGAGAATGTGTGTGTGCACACACACATATGCATAAGCACTCAGAGTCCATACTGCTGCTCAGTGCTCTAGGAGCTCAGGAGCTCAGGAGCTGGTCTGTGGCAGGAGTGGCAGGGAAGGCAGACCTGTGAGCAGTCTGTGTTTTCAGCCACTACAGGAGGAAAGCACTAGACAAACAAGGCCACGCTCTGGCTTAAGGGCAGTGTTGCTCAGAGCATGCTCCACAAATCTCTTCTGGGTGCAGGGGAGGCATGCTGACTCCCAGGCTCCACACTGAGACTTGCTGCTCACATGAAAGTTTAGGAACCCTGTGTTCTCGGGTGTCCTTAACCTCAGCAGTATGTACATTTTAAGGATGGAGGTGGGGTGGGCAGAGGACAATGGTTGAAACTCATTCAGAAGGACCCATTATGGTGGGTTTCAGGCACAGTGGGAAGACATTTGGAAACAGAAGCATTTTCTGGAGCCTCCTAAATCACTCCACTTAGGGGACAGCGTCTCTCTTCTATGTGTAAGGGCAGAACTGAGAACAGTCGTCTGAACCATGATGGTTGGAGTGGATGTCTGGGTGTAAATCCCATCTGAGTCCAAAGGCATGAGAACCAGGAGCACCAATGTCTGAGGACAGGAGAAGATAGATAGATGTTGGCATTAGCAGACAGCAAATCCACCCCCCGGCCCCACCTTTTTGTTCCATTCTGGTCTTCAGTGGGTAATAAATCTCTCTCTCTTTCTCTCTAGATATATATCTGTAACATTATATCCTATTGGTTCTGTTTCTCTGGAGAACCCCGACTAACAGAGTGTCCCCAGCCCGAACTCCTCTGGGCTCTGAGATGGACAGTGACAGTGGAAGGCGTCACTCAGGATTCATCTGTTGATCAGGGAGGCTTCTTCTTGCCTCATTTTGCTGGATAATTGACATTGATAGAGAGGAGTAGCAGAGGGAGAGTGTGCTGGAACCTGTTTTTATTTTTCACAAAAACCGCACTGTCCCACACTTGTTCAACACTTTCACTTATATTAGCTCTATAATTCCTCCCCCAAACATTGTGAAACAGATGTAACGAGCCCCACTTTATAGATGAGGACACTGAAGGTCAGATCGCCTTGGGGATCAGCCTACAACAGAACCTGAACACGGTCTAACTCAGTACATTTTCCTCTAGACCTATGCTGCCCAGTATGCTGGTCACTAGCCACATGTGGCTATTAAGGACTTGAGGTGTGGTTAGTCTGAACTGAGGTGTGCTGTAAAAGACAACAATTTAGCACAAAAACCTGTAAAATATTTTGTTAATTTTTGTACTGGTTTTTAGTAATTTTTATACATGTTGAAATGATATTATGAGCATGTTAACTTAAGTATATTATTGAATTATTCTCACCAGTTTCTTTTACTTTTTAAATGTGATGTGGATACTATAACATTTGAAGTTACACATATGGCTTGTGTTTGTGGTCTGTATGTTTTCACTGGACAGCATTGCTCTAGGCTGATGTGTTTTCAGACTCACAGCCTCAAATCACCCCAAGATCCCTAGGAGGTGAGAGAAAAGTCCAACCAATTGCATAGTAGCTACCCCCCTGTTTTCCATGTTTTGATATTTCATCATGAAAAGGAAGAGCATGATGGTGGAAACCCAGGGAGGGACCAGATGGTCTCTGATATCCCACATGACTTTCTTTGAACTGTGATCTTGTGTCAAAATGTCTTTCCAAACTTACTTGGGTCTGCAAAGAACTGAGGAAACGTTCAGATCCCTGAGCCGGAAAGCTTCCTCTTCCACATTAAGGTCAGATGAGTGTGTGGAAGAGATGGGGGCACCCTCAGTCCTGAAAAGTCTTTTATAACAGGGATAGACAAGCTAAAAGGGAGGGCCAGAAAGGAAGGGGGAAAGCAAAAACCTGGGCAGAAAGAATCTCAGTCAGCCAATGAAAGCAAGTGATTCATTTCTACTTTCACTTATTCATTCATGTAACAAATATTGCTTATTGTCTAATGTGTCCTTATTATCCACCAGGAACTGTTCCATGTCCTAGGGATAAAGTGATGATCAAGGATAAAGGTTTCTGTCCTCTTAGAATTTATTTTCTAGGGGCAGGAGAGAACAATATACAATACATGAATAAATTTGATAATTTCAGATTCTGTTAGCCAGAGTATAGGTTGGCTGCTATAACAAAAAGAACCAACTAACAGTGGTTTAAGCAAGAGAGAATTTCATTTCTTTCTCATGTAACAATCTGGTGGTGAGCAGTCTAGGGCAGTTAGCAGCTCTGTGGTGTCAGGGACCCAGGTTCCTTCTGTCTTGCTGATTTGCCATCACTAGATGTGGTCATCCACAAGGTTGGAGATGGCTCACCACCTCCTCTAGGTTAATTTCAAGCAAGTGGGAAGGGGAAGAGAAAGTGAGGACACTCCCCTTCCTTCTAAGGATGTGACCTGGAGGTAGCACACATCACTTAATTCACATCCCATTGGTCAATATTTAGTCATATGACCACACCCAGAAACAAGAGTCTGGGAAGCGTAGTCTTTATACTGAACAACCTGTACCCAGCTAAAAAAATTTTTTTTATTGAAGGAACAAGAGAACAGATATTGAGGGACAACTAACAGTCTCAGCACAATCATCAGTAGCACAACTACTATAGTCACAATGTTCATAATAGAATTGCATTACTAGAAAGACCAGGCTCTGACAATTCTTATATAAATCAAACAGAATGTACTTACCTAGTGATAGAGAAGGAAGTCAGCACAGTCAGGACTCATAGCAGAGAGACTGGCATCATCTTCCAGGACATACAGCAGTGAATGTTTCCAGAACAGAAAATCCTCTAAGAGAATACCCAGTTGCAGATATAATATCTGGGAAAGTAGGGGTCACGTTACATTTTCAGGAAGCCTAATGGATCCCTTCTAGACCCAAGGACCTATCCTGCATAAACAAAATGGGGTAATGGGATGGAAGAAAGTTGGGGTGGGAGGTGTCTGGGTCCTTATTAGCAAGTGTGTACAAAGAGGGTGTCTCTAGGGAACAAATATTTAAACAGAGACCCGAAAGACCCGGAGGGCTGAAAAGAGTTCCTCATAGAATGTGTTCCAGGCCTGGGGAACAGCAGATGCAAAGGCCTTGAAATAAGATTAACCTTGATGTATACCAGAAACAAAGTGTTCCAGAGTAGCTGGAATGTCATGAGTGAGGAGGAGAGTGAATACGAGAGAAGGAAAAGGACGGAGAAGATGGGAAAAAGGAGGCAGCTTTCGAGTTTAGTACTGGAGGCACAACTTTATCAGACAGAGGAAACATGAGCATCTGTTTCCATCAGGTATTCTCTGGTGGTTGCCTCTTGGCCACTTTCCACTTAGTTGCCCCAAATTAGAGCTGAGAAAAGGAACTTGGAGGGCTTCCCTGGTGGTGCAGTGGTTGAGAGTCCACCTGCCGATGCGGGGGACGCGGGTTCGTGCCCTGGTCCGGGAGGATCCCACATGCTGCGGAGTGGCTGGTCCCGTGAGCCATGGCCGCTGAGCCTGCGTGTCCGGAGCCTGTGCTCCTCAACGGGAGAGGCCACGACAGTGAGAGGCCCACGTACAGCAAAAAAAAAAAAAAAAAAAAGGAACTTGGCATCATCTTTCCCCAAGCTCATAGTCCTTTCCTTTCCTTCCATTCATTTTTCTTATCTATTTACTCAGAATAAAAATACCTTCCCTGCCTTGCCCTCCTCCTACAGTTGTCATGAGGATCAGATGAAAGAAGAGGCGTTGAGGGTGGCTGGTGTGAAATGCTGAGTTCTGGGGGAGGGAGGCACAGTGTCCCACATCCAGTAAGGTCTCCATATCCTTATCTATATTGTTACAGTAGCCATTAGTTGTTTCATCAATTTCTAGGTGTTGGCTATAGATCTCAGTTTTGATTTTGAAAAATCTTTCTTTTCCCAACATACTATATAATTATGTTTGTTTTTTCTCATTGAAGCAAGTGCTTAGATGTTTTTAGGAGATTCCCCTTTGTCAGAGATCCTTGTGGTGTGGTGTGGAGAGGTGTGAGTTGTATAGAGTGGAACATTTAGATCGTTTGTTGGGTGAGAACTCTGCTCTCTGCCTCCCTTTAGAATATATATGTGGATATAACTTTAAATAAAAATCAGCATTTTCTGAATATCTTTTCACGCCAACCTGGACATTTAACCTGGACATTTAACACATTGTGGCTTGTTATTCAACTCTATGTGTTTTGTTTGTCTGTGCCATTACGTTTTTCCCAGATTGCTTTTAGAAATTTGCTTAGCCCAGGTCTTTGGAACTATTTTTCAAGGGTGCTCTTCCCATTCCTGAGAGATGAGTTGAAGGACAGGTGGAGAGACACCTTCTTTAACTACAATTCCATCCGACTTTCAGTCATCGGCCTACTCATTTGTATCCACCCAGCCGTCCACCCACCTTCCCACTCACCCTTCCACTGAGCGTCTTCTGTGTACCAGATTTCATGGCAGTGTGAGGGACTGCAAGTACAAAGACGGAAAAGACAGTCCATGCCCCCAAGGCCCTTCAAGTCTAATAATAGTGTGACAGGACACGTAGTGTTATAGAGCACTGTGCTGGATGCTGTAGGAAAGGAATGTCCAGGAGGGATGGGTCAACCCCTCACCCAGGATTGAAGGTTCCTAGAGGAGATTACACCTGCCCTGAATCTTGAAGGATAAAAGGGGCTTTCTGAGTAAAGGGAACAGCAAGTGCAAAGGTGTATTGGTGTGGTACTGCAACTCCAGGCTATTTTAGTATAGTCAGAGCATTAAACACAGGCTAGGAGTGGAGAGTACTAGATGATGCTAGGAAGGTAGGTCATCAAGAGTCCCGTAGGCCATGATAATGAGTTTGAATCAAGGAGGAATCCACTGAAATAATTTAAAGCAGGAGAGTGATGAGCAGATTTGCAGTTTTTAAAGATTTTTTAAAATGTGGACCATTTTTAAAGTCTTTTGTTGAATATGTTACAGTATTGCTTCTGTTTTATGTTTTGGTTTTTTGGTCGCAAGGCATGTGGGATCTTAGCTTCCCGACTAGGGAATGAACCTGCACCCCCTTCTCTGGAAGGCAAAGACTTAACCACTGGATCACCAGGGAAGTCCCCAGATTTGCAGTTTTCTCAAGTTTCTTCAGGTTCAAGGTGGAGAATGAACTGAAGGTGGCAAGACTCGCTGAGGAAAATGAGATCATTTGATGGCTGTTGCAGTGATCGTAGGACACAGTGAGGTCCTGAAATTAGGTGGTGGTCTTGAGAGAGAGAGAAGTGGACAATTAAAGACGTTACTGAGGAGTAGAATCAACAGGGTTTGGTGCCAGACGGAAGGTGAAGGCAAGAGTGGAGGAGGAGGCTCCAGTGTCTGGGTGATGGGCGGGCAGGGGGCAGGGGGCAGGGATTACTTCTTCATGTAACACAGGAAGGAGGACAGCTTTGTGGGAGGGGAGCACTGAGTTCAGGTTTGAGTCTGAGGAGAGGGCCACTGTGTCCACGTTGGGTGAGAGGTCTGGGCAGGAGGTGGAAAGTGACAGAGATGCATGTGAGTGTGGTTGCCCAGGGAGAGTGGAGGGAGTGAGGCGAGAAGAGGGCCTGGGCTGGAACCCTGGGAAACACCCACATTTATGGAGGAGCAATGGGAGAGTCCTGAAAAACGAACCAGGGAGGAGCAGCCAGAGCAGGAGGAAAACCAGAGTCCTGGCAGCCAAGGCAACAGAATTTCAAGGCGTTTGAATCAAGGAGGAATCCACTGAAATAATTTAAAGCAGGGGAGTGATGAGCAGATTTGCACGCTGCTGAAAGGAGAAGTAAAATGGGTCTGGCCTACTGGATCTAATGACAAAGAAGTGACTGGCCCTCTTGCAGAGAGCATTTTGGGCTTGGGGGTGTAGAGCCGGGGCCAGAAAAGGCTGAGGAGTGAGTGGCATGTGAGGAAATTGACTGGAGATTGTAACTCTTTAAAACTCTTTAACACTTTGGCTGTGAAGAAGAGAGAGTAGTGGCTAGAGATGAAGATGGAAAGGGTAGGTGAGTTGTCCGGGGGCTCAAAGTGAGTTAATATATTAAAATAGTTCATTCATCGATTTATTGGCTGTCTGTTATGCAACAGATATTGTGCTCGGCATGATGAAGGTGCAAAGAAATGTAAGACATCCTTTCCAGTGTGTACGATTCAGCTGGTGAAGCCCCAGAAGTGCAGAGCTGAGGGGCCTGTTCTGGGTTTAATAAGAAGTGCTGTAGTGTGGTAGCAAGTACACTTTGGAGTTCAGACTGATCTGGGTTCAAGCCTTGGCTCCGTTCCTTTCTGGCTGTGTGACCTTGGGGCAAGTTATTTAATCTCTGTAAGCCTCATTTTCTCAACTGTCAAATAGAAACAATAATATCACCTGTGCAGATTTCTTGAGAGGATTTGAGATAAAGTCTGTTAACTCCCCATGGGTTGGAGCTTTATCCATATTACTCAGTAGAGTATCCCCAGCCCCAAACATAGTATACTGCTTGGCCCATAGCAGGAAGTCAATAGGTATTTGCTGAATGAAGGAAGGAAGGAAGGAAGGTATGTAAAGATCCTGGCATATTGGGCGTGCTCTATAAAGGATAGCTGTTCTTCCTCACTGCTCGGGGGCTTCGGAAGATCTGGTCCTGGATTTGTGAAGATGAGATACTGAATTAACAGGCAAAATGCTAGAGCTTCTGGTGGGTAGGGAGTCAAAGGGTGGGTGTCTGTCCTGAACCTCAGCTCCTGAAGGCTGTGAGTGGTTAAGGGAGAGAAGCCCTGGAGAACAGCTCATGCCCGGCCAGAGGCCATCCATGGACAGTCATATCCAGGTACCAGCTAGGTGAGGAAAAGGAATGGGCTGACCTACAGGTGGCCTCAGGGCAGGGGGACAGGCTGTCCCAGTCATTTCATCTGAGCGAGTGGTGCCCGGTTCTGTCCCACTTCTCAGGGCCCGTGGCTCTCGGGTGCCTGGGTCATCTAAGATGGCCCTGCCTGTCCCCGGGTGCTGGGCTTCTCTGGAGGCCCCTCTCTGCCCACAGCTTAGATTCTCCTGGCAGCAGCAAGAATGAAAGCAAGAAGCTCAGGCAATTCATGCCTTCATGAGCTCCTGCCTGGATAAACATGAAAAATTGTGGACTTTTTCTCTTTGGAGAACTAATACCTACTCACAAAAAGAAAAAAAAAAAAAACCCTAGGACAGCACAAAGAAAAAAAATAACTCAGAAATAACTAATGAACCAACAAAAATATTTTGGTATGGTTTGGGGGTCTCTTTTTTTTTTTTCTGCCTCGTTTTCCATAAAGCTTTCTGCCTAGTTTCCTTTTGTTCTTGGGCTAAGAGGAAGGCCAGAGCCACTTTTCCTGGAATAACGGAGCTCGGCTACTGACAAAACCTGTGAGAGAGACAGTGTGACACATCACGGAGGAGCTAGAGGCTCGTTAGTGTCTGTTTACCACCTTGCAGAATGCTCCAGAGGAAGAACCTGAGACCGTCAGCTCCTGGACCAGGCTCCCCGGAGCCTCCCAGCTGAGGATGTGCATAATGAATGCGGCAGCCTGGCCAGGGGAGGGGAGTCCCAGGGGCAGCCTCATCTTTCCACGGCTCCCTGGAGAGCCAGGCATTCAGGGGTGGGGGCGGGGAACTGACTTACTGTCTCCTGTGCTTGGGCTCAGCGTGGATGCGCTGCTTGGCCCAAGGGCGGGGCTGAAGTTCACAGGCACACCTGCTGCCTGCAGTGCTGAGAGGACCCTACACGCAGCTCACACACAGCCCTGGACTGGCAGGGCTGTGGATGCTTCGTGGTCGCCTTGTCAGTCCCCCAGGCTAGGGGCAGGCACCAAGGCATGGGGAGAAGATGTGGCCTGGTGAAAGTCCACTGTGGGAACAGGGAGAAATCCCCTGATTTCTGATCCAGGGCTCTTCCCTCCGCATGGCGCTGAGCCTTTAGCCGTATGGCTTCCAGGCAAATCACCTCTTTCAGTCATTTATGTTCCCATCGGAAAAGTAGGCTGATACTGCCTACCTCTCCCTATCTCCAAAGAATATTCTCAACACGGCATATAAAAGAATACAAGATTGAGAGTCAGAAGACTTTGGTTTGAGTCCTAACCCTGTGGGATCTTGGTCAAGTCTTTATCTATTTGAGCCTCAGTTTACCTGCTGTAACATGAAGGGAATGATAACAGTAATAGCAATAACAATAGCTAGCTTTCTGGAACCCTCTCTGTGGGCCAGGCAATGTGCTAAGTGCTAGGGTTATTTCATTTAATCTTCTTAATAACCTTATGAGGGAGGCACTATTATCCCCATTTTAAAGATGACGAAACTGAGGCTCAGAGTTGGATTAACTTGCCCCAGTTCTCACAGCTGGGCAATAGTACCTACCACATAGGGTTTATGTAAGGATCGTGTGAGCTGTTTGTGACTACGTTTTTCAACTATGAAACTATGAGACATACATATGCAAGCATATATACTTGTCCTTAATTTTCAATATAAAAATCTATTGACTTTCTTGGGGAAAAAGTCCTGAATTCCAAGTTATTGCTATTTAATTTCATTCACCAAATGTGATTTGAGCTGCTGCGAACATCAGGAACCGTGTCAAGCACTGGAGAGGGGGGCAGCACGCACTCCCTGCTGTGGTGGGGGGTCACAAGTTAGCAGAGAGTGCAGCCATCCAGGTAGACATGATGGCTGTGGCATCTGTTAAACTGCATCAAAGTGGGATGTGGGCCCAGGGGTGGTAAGGGCTGAGCTTTGTCCTGAACACCGTTCCCAGCCCTGGCCTCTGGGGCCAACCCCAGAAATTCTGATTCGCCTGGGGAGGGATGGGGTCCAGGCATCATTGTTTTTTTAAAGCCCTCTTGGGGGATTCTCGGGGCCCCCAGGGTTGAGAACCGCTGATCTAGATGGTTGAAGACAGCTCTGGAGGAGGTGATGTTTAAGCGAGGGCCTGCTGGAGTTTGAAGACCGTTCATTCTAACTGCAGCTGACGGCTTCACCAGGGGGAGTTTCTCTTCTCTGACAGGGAGGGTGGGAGGTCGCCCTCAGGTGTGGCTCCCAGGTGAGCTGCACCTCCTGAGAGAAACTTGGCCAGACTGCAAGCCTGCCCACCTCAACCTCTCCTCCAGGCACCGGGCATCCACTGAGAGAAGTGGTTTCCTTGGGAACCTGGGGGCCCCACCTCTCACCTCTGCTCAGTTAGCTGCACCTGAGCAGGAGCTGGGTGAGGAGTAGATGGAGGGTTCTTGGAGCTGTGACTTTGAAGACAGGTTTCTCCCTTTACCCGCGAGGCTGCCGATGGGGGGCTGCTCTCTAGAGAGGCCGCATCACATGATCCTCTTTCATGTCGGACAGCCAGGCCTCCAAGATACAACCTTAAAAACCATGTTGACGGGGGCTTCCCTGGTGGTGCAGTGGCTAGGAATCCTCCTGCCGATGCCGGGACACGGGTTTGAGCCCTGGTCTGGAAGACCCCACATGCCACGGAGCAACTAAGCCCGTGCGCCACAACTACTGAGCCTGCGCTCTAGAGCCCACGAGCCACAACTACTGAGCCCGCGTACCACAGCTACTGAAGCCTGCGCACCTAGAGCCCGTGCTCCACAACAAGAGAAGCCACCGCAGTGAGAAGCCTGCGCACCGCAACAAAGAGTAGCCCCCGCTCGCCGCAACTAGAGAAAGCCCGTGTGCAGCAACGAAGACCCAACGCAGCCAAAAATAAATAAATAAATGAATAAGTAAATTTATAAAAAACAAAACAAAACAAAACAAAGCCATGTTGACAAATGGCTCGTACAATTCTTATACCAACCTTATGAGGTAGACAATATTGCCCAGCTGTGAGACTGTGGATAAGTTAATTAAACTCTGAGTCTCAATTTCTTCCTATGTAAAATGGGGATAATAGTACCTCCCTCACAAGGTTGTTTAATAGAAGAATCACCCGGACAGATGGACCCCCTCGGATGCTGACATGTGGACACGTCAACATTCAGACTGTGAGGTGAAGTCACACGGAGGCAGGTGGAGGGATGTGTGGCTGGGGTGTAGCCCAGAGGGCCTGCTGGGAGGAGGGGCACCCACCCTGTCTGAGGCAGTGCCGGATGGAGACGGCAGTGGCAGTGGAGGCCAGCCACTTGCCCCCGCTGCCAGGCAGGAAGGATGGAGTCAAATTCGCCCCCTCGTTCTCCCCAAAGTGACCAACCAGCTAAGTCCCCACCTCCACAGATACGGTGTGAGTCAAGGAGTGAAAAGTGTCTGCAAGTGTTCCTCTAGGGCAGTTTCCTCTATCCAGAGACATGTCACAAGTGGAGAAGAAGCATTCCATACTCCCCCCCTCCCGCCACCTTGCCCATTTTACACAGTAAAGCCTGGAATTTCAGAACTAAAAGTACTTTCAAGATTATCTCGCCCAACCTGCTCATTTACACAAGAGGAAACAAACTCAGTGAGGGAGAATGACTTGAAGAAGCAGAGCTGAGAGCAGCCCAGAGTCTCCTGGCTCCCAGACCAGTGTCTGTGTCACGTCTGGGGTGGACCTGGCAGGGCTGTTCCCAAGTCACTGCTCTAGGAGCAAGGGCCTCTCCAGCCGGGCCCGCCCCTAGCGAGCCTTGCGTGCGGGCCAGCTACACGGCTCAGCCCTCCGCTCCTTCCTCTGCTTAAACGTCTCATGAATAAATGAGATGAGCCGCATCAAGGCAGCATCTGCTCAGTTCAGTTGTAACATGTATAACCATTCATCAGTATTTAGCCTTTAATATGCATCTATTAAGCAAATGTCTATTTTTGAATATGTACTTGTCCTTGTGTTTAAATGCATAACTGGAGCCAAACAGAAAAAACAACCCTGTCCTGTAACCTCCCTGCTGGATCTGACATCTTCCCATCCCTTCCGCGGCTCAGGCTTTGCCTTTGGCAACACATCCAGGACAATGCCGTTCCCAGTTTGACTCAGCTCACAGCAGTGCTACCACCTGCCTCACTCTGGCCATGTGGGAGTCTTTCTCATCATCAAATGTCAGAACTGGAAGGGTTCTTATAGATTATCTGGTCCAGTGATTTTTTTTTTAAGATTCTCATTTCCTTATCAAACAAAATCTTCTGTGGAATTTTAAAGGTGGAACTGCTTGGGATGAAGCAGGGGCTGCAGAGCTAAGAGGTTCACCTACTAGGTTCTCTTTTGGCCCTGCTCCCTCCCCAGTTCTCAGCCCCCTGAGAACAAGGGGCCCATCTTACAAATGAGCGAAGTGAGTCCCAGAAAGTGAAATCACACAGTGAGCAGACTTCTGAAGCTAGATTCCTGAATTCCATAAAAATTTGCTTACAAAAAGTGAGACATACTTTTTTGTTCTCATTTGTTGAAATTCTGATATTTTTGGCATTAAATGAATAAATTAAATAAGCTTTTTCTTTACTAATAGGGTTAGTCTTTTAATGAGTTTGTCAAATATTTGTCAGGCGCATGATCTTACCAGGTGCTTAAAAGATTCATGATCTGAACGTAGACACAAACAAAATTAGCCCCTGGTGCTAATGAAAATCAGAGAGCGCCTATAGGTAAGATCCAATTCCATTGCAAGTAACAGGCATGCCAAGTAATTGTGGCTTAAACAAGACAAAAGTGTTTCTCCTTCACATGAAGGTCTGGAGATAGACAGTCCAGGGCTGGTATGGTGGCTCTGTTCCATAGAGTTCTCTGCCATAGGGTATGGCCCTTGACTTCTTGCACCCATTTGGTGGCTGGAACTCTAGCCATATTTACCAGATATAGCAGGATTGGAGAAAAGGGAAAAGAAGAAATGGGGCAAATGGCTCAAGCCAGCCACATTTTAATGGAATTTCCCAAACATTGCCAAAAAGAAACTTCTGTTTATATGCTATTGGCTTGAACTAGTCTTATGGCATCCCTAACTATATTCCAAGCAGCCATGGGCCCAGCTAAAAGTCAAGAGTTGTATTGCAATGGGAGAAGGAGAGAATGAATATTGGGAGACACTCTGCCACTCACTCTGCCACAGAGTGAGTCTCTTATGTTTATTTCCCTTTTCCTTGATTTTCATAAACAGAGTTTGAGGGAGCCTAAAGGTATCAAGTGTGGGGAGGTGGAGAGGCGGGGGGAGTAAGGTGGGCCCAAGAGAGGAAAGGACTGGTGATACTTGATGGAGACGGACGTGGGCCACCTGACGCATGAGTGATTCAGTGATCTGGAAGACTGCGCCAAGTGCTCACCAAACTGCGGGCCCCAAGGGTTCACATATCTCATCCCCTGGCGGGGTCGTTTAGGTGAATTGTCTATTGACTGAACAATAATAGTGTTGCCTTAGTGCAACAGAACGTTATCTGATCCTAGATTCTGTTTCTGGAGTAGAGGAGATTATGACAAAAAAACAAAACAAAACCAAACCAAACCAAACAGGAAAACCTATGGGAACATTTAATACTGAATAGGCAAGGCATGCCAAAGACCAAAAATACATTGCACAAAAGCATGACAAAGCTAATAAGGAAAAAACGAGCTAATGTGAGATGATGGTGTATGAAACACCATTCTTTCATTCTGGGACTAATGTGGGCAGCTGTGGACAGTCGGGCTACTTTAAGTCATGAACAATGATTATTGAATTATGAATAATGACAGGATTTCTTTTTAAATTTAAGGTCAGGTTAAAAAGCGCTTGGGTCTTATCTCTGTGTACAATGTATGGAGTATGGACAATTCCTTAGCTGCCGGAGTACATCCCTGCATCTGAGATAGAAATGCATTTAATAGACTGAATCAGTGCGGCTTTCTTTGGGGAAATTTCAATTTCAGTGCAAGCAATTTACATAGAGAGTCGCAGCTTGAATTCATAGCTCATATCTTGGTTGCTTTGGAGATAGCTTCTCTGTTGGAAAGGCAATTACAACCTGCAGGGGAAGCCTGTCTACCATTAGTCTCCAGTTTTAAATGTTGACAGGTGGAGATGGCAGTGGAGGCGGGGGTGATTAATAAAGGGCTCTGTCTTTCTAGTCCACAGAAGGAAAGGGATTTAAGCGTCATGATTTCCTGGTCTCCAAAGGTTTTTGTTTTTTTGTTTTTTTTTCTGAACATTTCAAGCTTTTGACCAAAATGAGAACATTCGTTCTTTTTGTAATTAGTGAATTTTGTTACCTTAAGTATATAGGGACAAGTACATGAAATGGCTAAAAGTTGGTCCCTTGAAGTTTTACCAAGCCATGGAAAAGAAATCTAGTGAAACTGTAAAATTTGTCTTTAGTCCATGGATGTGGATAGTTTTGAAAGCTATACAGTGGTTTTTGCTATAATCTTTGCTCTTCGTTGGGAAAATGGAATTGCACTCTGGTTGTTGATGCTCGATGCCAGTGGACCACAAAGCAGTCTTTATGATGGTGTTCATGAAAGAGCTTTTCCCCTTAACAGCTAATATGGTAAAATTGTTGTGTCTGCAATTAGATCATGGTTCAGCCAAATAAATGTGTATTTTATGAGTGACTTAGTCTTTGTGAAGCCCTGATATAGCCCAGAGGCTTGTGCATTCAAATCAGAGGCCTGAGCTGAGAACTGCCAGCATTTTCATCTAATTGACTTCGGCATGGGGACCCCTGATTCCTTCTCCTTTAATCATCACCTTATATTCGAGGCTAAAAGTCTATAATTATTTGAAGTAGCTGAAATTTGAGTGACCTACATAATTATCTCAGCAAAGATGGACTTAAAGTTTATTGACACAAATGCCAGTTTCATTAAAGGTTTGGTACAAAAGGCAAGTCCGTGAGACAGCTGGTTGGCTGAGGTGAATTGACAATGAACAGCACCAAAGACCCAGTAATCACCAGGGACTTTGAAGTAATTACCATCATTTCCATAATACAGTTTGCAGAGGATTATGGGAGGCCAGAAAAACCTTTATAGTTCTCACACTTGGCTTTGCCCAAATCGAGGCTAAGCTGCTTAGAATTAGAGGGCTTCTTCCCTCATCATTCCTCAAGCGTGGACCCTGTAGCACGATGGCTCAACTCCACCCAGGCATATTCTTAGTCCAAAAAATGGTTGATGTGTCAAAACAAATCAAAACTTTACTCTTCCCTAGATTGTGGAAGCCAAAGCTCATGGTATGACAGTACTAAAATTTGCACTGGTATAGATTTTTAAATCCCACCTTATGCATCTATTTATCTTGTATATTTATTGGATGACTAAAGATAGCACATACCTACCTGCTACAAAGTTTAAAAATGTTATTAACAATTATCGTCTCAGTTTAAACATACACAAATAAGCTGTCAATACTGTATGCTAGGATTTATTACTTACCATTACATAGTGAGAATTCCACATGTAGAGTAACCATAGATCACTTTGGGAATTAAATATATTTTTCTACCACTTGTCAATTGCTACCTCCTACTGTGGGTTAACATAGTAGGCATGTCATATTTCCCCAACTAAGGCAGGCACCTCTAGTAACAATATTACCACAGACTTAGTGGCTTAAACAACACATATTTATTATTTATCTTTTTGAAAAAATTGAGGTATAGTCGATGTACAATATTATTTAAGTTTCATGTATACCACATAGTGATTCACAGTTCTTAAAGATTATATTCCATTTATAGTTATTATAAAATATTGGCTATATTCCCTGTGTTGCATCCTTATAGCTTATTGATTTTATACATAGTAGTTTGTACCTCTTAATCGCCTACTCCTATCTTGCCCCTCCTCCCTTCCCTCTCCCCACTGGTAACCACTAGTTTGTTCTCTATATCTGTGGGTCTGTTTCTTTTTTGCTATATTCACTAGTTTATTATATTTTTTAGATTCCACATATAAGTGATATGATACAGTATTTGTCTTCTTCTGTCTGACTTATTTGACTTAGCATATTACTCTCTAAGTCCATCCATGTTGTTGCAAGTGGCAAAATTTCATTCTTTTTTATGGCTGAGTAATATTCCATTGTATATACATACCACATCTTCTTTATCCATTCATCTGTTGATGGACACCTAGGTTGTTTCTATATCTTAGCAACTGTAAATAGTGCTGCTATGAACATTGGGGTGCATGTATCTTTTTGAACTAGTGTTTTTGGTTTTTTTGGATAAATACCCAGGAGTGGAATTGCTGGGTCATATGATAGTTCTACTTTTAGTTTTTTGAGAAACTTCCATACTGTTTTCCATAGTGGCTGCACCAATTTACATTCCCAAACAATACACATTTATTATCTCACAGTTTCTGTGGGTCAGGAATTCAGGCATGACTAAACTGGGGCTCTGCTTCAAGTTCCCCTGTGAGACTGTGATCTCCTCAGAGCTGAGGTCTCATCTGAAAGCTTAAATGGGAAAGGATCCACTTCTAAGCTCACAAATCTTGTTTTTTTGTCTCTTGCAGCACCTGACACTATGCTTTGCACATGCAAATGGTACTTGTTAAGAACTGATGGGGATTCTAACTTCTATAAATAGAAATATATGGATGAGTGGCTAAGAACAAAACCACTATCCCAGACTTGACCTCCTCTTTGAGGGAATGGATGGGAATAGAGATAATAAATTCCAATTTGGGTGGACTGTAACCCAATCTGTGAATATGCGGCTGGATCCATCACACCTCTGGGTGAAAAAAGGTAAATAACAATGATAATAGCTCCTATTCATTGAGCACTTAACATGTGCCAGGTACTGTGCTGAGCAGATGAGAAAGCAGAGACCTAGAGAGGTTAAGTATCATGCCCAAAGGTCATGAGGCTGATAAATGGTGGAGCTGGGAAACCTTACTCTATTGATGCCAAAGTGCATCTTCCCATCTACTATGTTTTACTGCCTCTGAGAGGTGGCACTTGGGTGGGGCACAGAGCAATTTAGCTCTGTGGGGAGTGAGGTGTACTGCTGCCTTAACCTAAAGGTTCTTTTGTCCAGGAGAAGGGTTAAGAAGGGATTAAAAACTCTCACAGCAGGGCCTCCCTGGTGGTGCAGTGGTTGAGAGTCCGCCTGCCGATGCAGGGGATACGGGTTCGTGCCCCGGTCTGGGAGGATCCCATATGCCGTGGAGCGGCTGGGCCCGTGAGCCATGGCCGCTGGGCCTGCGCGTCCGGAGCCTGTGCTCCGCAACGGGAGAGGCCACAACAGTGAGAGGCCCGCATACCGCAAAAAAAAAAAAACACAACAGTGAGAGGCCCGCATACCGCAAAAAAAAAAAAAAAAAAAAAAAAAAAACTCTCACAGCGAGGTACTGTTAAAATTGCTTTCCTTTTTATACAGGCCAATTTTAACAGCAAACTAAGCAATAAATCAACGTCTAACTTCTAGCATAGTTTAGCAGCTAGGGTCGGGAGAGAGGGCAAGGATCGTTCATAGTCAGCAGCAGTGTTTGCAGACGGGCAGGAAGGCTGCTCTTCTGTGGTCGAGGGTCAGCAGAGCATGATGCATAGAGCAGAGCAGGAAGCCAGTTGCACACAGACAAGCTATGTTCCTTGTCAGCTGTCCCCCTGGCCTCCAGCCAGAGCAGGATTTTCTCCCCCAAGTCAGGTTATTGTGCACTGTGGCTTGGGGGCCTCAAGTTTCCTAATCATTAATGTAATAATCATATCGCTCTGGGCATATTTCTACCCAGTGTCCTCTGTGACATATGGCAAAGACAAATCAAAAACACATTTATCAGTCAGAACAAGTCAGCCACCAGCCATCCTAACTAGCAAAAATAACTTAACAATTGATATTTTTATATATTACACCCATACATGCATAGACATTAAATACAGGCTCTGAGGAAGAGATAGTCATTATGAGGCGATTTATCAAAGGAAGGGGCAAGGCCACGGGTTTCTCAAAAAAATATCAGACTCAGCATTTACTGAGTGATGATGATACAGACCCAGCATTTACCATATGTTCTCTGATGGTGGCTCTTATTTTATTACTTGTTAAACTTATAAGCTAGAATACTTGATGGTTTCTTGCAACTTCTTAAACAGTGCCAGGATGTGTAACTAATGGGTCAAAAAAGTTATACCTCATCCCAGCTTTCCTACTCCTCCCTCCTTCCTGACAGACATAGCCATCTTACCTTTCCCCAACTGGTCACCATTACTGTTGGGTCACGACACAGGAGTCACAGAGGACTACTTATCCCTTTTCTGAGTGTCCCTTTCTGTGGATACCCTACAACTGTCTGGGTTTGTCAATGCTATTTGACTGGAACAAAGTATTAAAGAATGAGCATGTGCAAGGAAGGAAGGATTGTGCATACCCAGGCATTCCATAGAGTCTGAGTGAGTATTGAAGTGAGGTGCTTTTTGGAGAGAATCTGAGAATAGCAAAAAAGATGACAGTTGAAAAAGAAGGGAAACATGAGATTACTACCTTTGCAGTGGTTCTCATATTTTGTAGCACGTTCGAATCCTCTAAGTAGTTTCAAAAATTCTAATATCCAGGCCACAATTCAAACCAATTAAATCAGAGTCTCTGAGGGTGGCACTCAGGCAGAAGTATTCTATAAACTCCCCAGCTCCCCTACACTGATGACCTAAAAGGAGAGGAGGCTTGCCATCTCCCAGTATAAACACTGCATCAGTTATCTATCACTGTGTAACAATATTACCACAAACTTAGTGGCTTAAATGACACACATTTATTATCTCACAGTTTCTGTGGGTCAGGAATGCAGGCATGACTTAATTGGGGGCTCTGCTTTTACATCTCTCATGAGGCTGTAATCAGCGTGACAATGAGAGCTGAGGTCTCATCTTAAAGCTTGAATGGGGAAGGATCCACGTCCAAGCTCACATGGTTGTTGGTAGGATTCAGTTCCTCGTGGCTCAGGACCCCCTGGTAAGCAGGAGAGTTGGAAATAAAAACAAGAAACTCAGTCCAGATTATTTCTCTTTAATATTTGATTTATTATGAAGTAGTAAAAAATCATGAAACGATTGCATAGAATTATGTAATGATCACCCTTGTACACTACCCAACTTTATAAACAGTTTGCCAAACTCCCGTTTTTTTTTTTTTTTGCCGTACGCGGGCCTCTCACTGCTGTGGCCTCTCCCGTTGCAGAGCACGGGCTCCAGACGCGCAGGCTCAGCAGCCATGGCTCACAGGCCCAGCCGCTCCGCGGCATGTGGGATCCTCCCGGACGGGGGCATGAACCCGCGTCCCCTGCAACGGCAGGCGGACTCTCAACCAGTGTGCCACCAGGGAAGCCCCCAGTACTTTTTTAAATTAAAGTACAGTTAACTTACAATGTTGTATTAGTTTCAAGTGTACAGCAAAGTGATTTAGTTATACACACACACACATATCCTTTTCCATTATAGGTTATTACAAGATATTGAGTATAGTTCCCTGTGCTATACAGTAGATCTTCATCCAATAATGTTTTCACTTCACTCTATTTCTTTTCTTGAGGAGACAGTTATGTGGAAGAAAATGATAATCTTGTCACAGTAGGTAACAAGATAAGTTTGTTTGTCTTTACCTCTTTTCTTCCCATGGTTATGATTCACGGCATGACATATGGCGTGATGCATGTTAACACAAGTAGCTAGAGAGGCTGTGCCTGGAAGATTTACAGGAGAGGTGGAAGGTGACTATTCTTCCCAAACAGCCTTAGAAGGTGAGCAAGGTGCTGGCAGGAGAACAAATGACCTTGTATTAGGACCACTGTCCATGATGACATATTGAGTGTAAACCCAAGGGTGTTCCTGGCTCCAGTGCTCACAGGTACCAAAACCTGCTAACTATAGGTCATGGTGAGCAAAATTCACTAACCCAACTGACTTGATATTTATGGTGTGTATCTCTACTTCCATTTTCTGATTTTGGCCTGCATGACCAACTAGGTGTTATATTCCATACAGGCAATCAACCAGGGTCAAACCATAAGGATTACAGGAGTGTTTGCAGAGTTTAGAGATCTGCGTTGTCCTTGCTGGGGTTTCAGACAGTGTTAGGAAAGGGTGCTAAGTAAATTATAGAGCCTTCAGTTTCCAGGCTCAGGCCAGGGACAACAGACTTGAGGAACAGGTGAAGATTCTGGGGGATCTCAATCTTTCGGGAGGACCAGTCACAGCAAAGCCCAATAGGCTTTCATAAGTGTGGACACTTACTGCTTAAACATTGGGCTCTTATTTATTTTACATATTTGTGTTTTGTAGTTTAGCTGGATTTCTTTCACACTCAGTTAAAAAATCTCACTTATATCAAAATTCCTCATAAGGGTGTTTAAAATCTGCTTCACTGATCCAGGATATGGTGCCTGGTGAGAACTAAAAATAAACTGGAAATGCTCAAATGAGGTTTCAATGGCAGAATCGCAGGAGTTCCAGGGATTTCTAAACTTGGCCAAAGGCTTTCCTGATTTTCTATTTCAAGTTCATTCACATGAGGATTTTCAAAATCTGAAGATCATTCCTTCCTTTCCCTTGTGTTGACAATAGACTCCTGGCTTAACTTTGCAGTAGATGGTAATTTATATTTTGGTCCTTCTGTAATGTGGTGATGGTTGTACAATGAGACAGTAAAGCACTCGGCCATCAGAGTTAGACAGGCTGGGTTCAAATCCCAGCTCTGTCACTGACTATCTGTGAGACCTTGGTCAGGTGACTTATCCTCTCTCAGTCTCCTTGGTTGTAAAATCAGGGTCGATGTATGTGAGGATTAAATAAGATAATGTATGCATTTAACACAGGTTCTAGAGCACAGTAAGTGTTCAGGAAATAGTATCTCTCACCTTCTCTTATTATAATAACCATAACCATCTCTTGACTTTCTGTAGTGGTCCTGGAAATGAAGCATTAGTATTCCAGATTTGTGGAGGGGTGCGGCGGGGGGGAGTAAATATAAATACCTTCTGTGTCAGAGATTGCTAACTATTCCCTAATCTATTTCTTCATATTCCTGGGCATACAGCTAAGACCACACTTTCCAGCTTCCCTTGCAGTCAGGTGATGCCAAGTTCTAGCCAACTGAATTTGAACAGAAGTCATATGTCCCATTTCCAGGCCTGGTCCATAGAAAATTTCCATAAATACTCCATGCTCTTTCCCTTAGGATGGAGATAATTATGCTGACCTTAGAAACCATTTGATGAAGATGGCAGAGCCCCTGTCATTCTGAGTCCTTGAATGACAGTTGGGTGACAGAGACAAGCCAACTTCTGCTGAGAAGGAACATCCACCTTGGACTGAGGTAAATAAACTACTGTCTTTGAATCATTCCATATTTTGTTATTTGTTACAGCAGCTAGTTCCAAATGCCTGGTGCCATCTTGATCACCTCTGTCCTTAACTAATAGTCCTTTCTTGCTTCCCATTTCCTATTTAAAATTCCTCAAGTAAAAGAGTTAAATGTAAAGGTTTTTGAGGGGCCAACTAACCTGAAATCAACATTTGGGAGCTCCTATTGATTTTATGGAGCACTTCTGCTTTTTATTTTCTAAGACCCAGGAATCTTGGGAATTAAGCCTCATTATGACAGAATTTTGAAGGTGGATGTGGAAGGGCTAACATTACCCAGATTTTACTAATCTTGACATCAAAGCCTTAACTGTAGCAAGTGCAATTCACCTAGCCATGCATATCCATTTGAGCATACTCAAAAGGGTTCATGAAAATGAAGAAAGGCATAGTTGAGAATGGCTGAAATCACGAATGGAAATTAGATACAATTTGATATACATAGTTATTTGCAAGAACTTTAAAGAACATACAGTGGATTTTCACTTCAATCTCCAATTCCTGCTCACCACAGAACAGATAGTCACCCTTGACAATGAGTTTGAGGAAAGAGTTTTGCTCTGGGGCAATCTGCATCCTCTTCTGTGGGTCCCAGTTGCTACTGTCCCCAGGTCATTCTGCCAGAATCGACCTTCCTTCCTACCTTCCCTCCCTCCCTTCCTTCCTTCCTTCCTTCCTTCCTTCTTTTTTCATGTACTTGCCTTATGTACTGAATCTTACTAATGAATATTATCCGTTAATAAAAATGGCTGACTGTTAGTGAAAATGACTCACTTACCAGGACCCTCTTGCTGCCCTCTCTCTGCAATAGTGTTAAGAATGAAGTTTTAAGACTCTAGTTTGGAAGAGAGTGTCACTTCTTGCTTGGAGTCTAAAAAGAAGTTCTACCCTTACCTTTTGGGAGGTCTGAGGTCTTCTGCCAGCGTTCAGTAGGTGTTCTGTAGGAGTTGTTCCACGTGTAGATGTATTTCTGATGTATCTGTGGGGAGGAAGGTGATCTCCGCATCTTACTCTTCCGCCATCTTCCCCTCACCAGAAGTTCTACCCGTGGACAGCACCTTGACACTTCCTTAACTATGTGTCACCTCATTAACTGTCCCTCCAGCAAAGAAGCTGAAAAAGTTACATTCCAGGCCTTGTTTCTCATACTGAAGGCCTTGGCAGTAACCTGTATTCTTAGATTCTAGTCTAAGGGCTTATCATCAAAGGAGTCATTATATAAATATAAGATGTGACCACAAACCAAAACTCCTATTAGTCCCCTAAATTCAGGAAGTCTTCCTCTTAAGGGATCTGAGAAAAGTTCTGGCAGTCTGAAAACAAGTGTCAGGAGGGATACTAAGGTGTAGTTAAGTTTGGGGGCAGTGACCCATCAAGTCAAACTAGATGCTATGTAGTTCATAAGTAGTGTGTAGATGGATAGATAAAGCCCTTGGTTGTCAGTGGGTCAGCATTGTTAGTTAAAAAAAAAAAGAACCATAATCATAGATATAGTCTCCCAGAATATCCCATACTGTAGTTATTAAAGATTAAATATTATTCAAAAGAAAGGAATTTGTATGAAGGAGAATTCCAAAATCTCATAGCCTTCTATTCCAAAAGCATTTTCCCATGAAGAGAATTCCAAGATACATTGCAAAACAGAGAGGTTTCTAGTTTTTAGATCCTTATTAGGAAAACTCACTCTGAAATTATGACATAGCAACAATCACTTTGGACAGGTAATAAATAAACAATTGAAGTCAAGCGTTAAATTAGAACTCCACTTAGGACAGACCCCATCCTTCTTGTCCTGGGGTTTTGGGCTGCTTGCCGCAGTTTCATAACAGCAGTTTCACTAAATTTGATGTGAAGTTTTCCTTAAGAACTCTCCATGGAATGGGAAAAATGGTTAGTATCTGACATCTTCCTTAGGGAAGAAGAGAAAGGAATGTAGGGTGAACAATATGCAATAAGTGCTTTACCAATGTATTATTTACTCACTGATTTTCTAAAAAATCAAGATTAGTATTACTATTCCCATTTTGTATGTATAGTTAAGCAACTTGAATAAGGTCATTCAGCTATTAAGTGGAAGACACAGTACTCCAGAGCAGGTCTACCAGGCTCCAAAACTCAGTGTTTCCACTGTCCAATGCCCTGATATTTATCAAAGACTGTGTGCATACCGAGTTCTTGTCCAAGTACAGGCGTACCCTTTTATTGCACTTTGCTTTATTGTGCTTCGCAGGTACTGCATCTTTTAAAAATCAAAGGTTTGTGGCAAGCCTTCATTGAGCAAATCTGTCAGCATCATTATTCCAACAGCATTTGCTCCCTTTGTGTCTCTTTGTCACATTTTGGTAATTCTCAAAATATTTCAAACTTTTTAATATTATGTGTATTTCTTGTGGAGAGCTGTGATCGGTGATCTTTAATGTTACTACTATAACTTGCTGAAGGCTCAAATGATTAGTATCTTTAAGCAATAAACTTTTTATTGAAGTATAGTTGATTTTCAATATTGTCTTAGTTTCAGGTATTCAGCATAGTGATTATATACTCCATTATAGGTTATTACAAGATAATAGGTGTATTACCCTGTGCTATGCAATACATCCTTGTTATTTATCTCTTTTATATATAGTAATTTATTTCTGTTAATCCCATACCCCTAATTTGTCCCTCCCCACTTCCCTTTCCCATTTGGTAACCACCAGTTTGTTTTCTATAACTGTGAGTCTGTTTCTGTTTTGCATATACATTCATTTGTATTATTTTTTACATTACACATATAAGTGATATGATACAGTATTTGTCTTTCACTGTCTGATTTATTTCACTAAGCATAATATTCTCTAGGTCCATCCATGTTGCTACAAATGGCAGAATTTCATTCTTTTTTATGGCTGAGTAATATTCCATTGTGTATATATACATACAATATCTTTATCCATTCATCTGTATATGGACATTTAGGTTGCTTCCATGACCTGGCTGTTGTAATTAGGGCTGCTATGATCATTGGAGTGCATTATCTTTTCAAATTAGTGTTTTTGATTTTTCTGGATATATACCCAGGAGTGGAATTGCTGGGTCTTATGGTAGTTCTATTTTTAGTTTATTGAGAACCCTCCATACTGTTTCCTACAGTGGCTGCACCAATTTACATTCTCACCAACTGTGTATGAGGGTTCCCTTTTATCCACACCCTCTCTGATATGTGTTATTTGTAGACGTTTTGATGATAGCTATTCTGACAGGTGTGAGGTGATACCTCACTGCGGTTTTGATTTGCATTTCTCTAGCCATTATCAATGTTGAGCATCTTTTCCTGTTAGCCATCTGTATGTCTTCTTTGGAGAAATGTCTATTCAGGTCTTCTCTCCATTTTTTGATTGGGTTTTTTTTTTGATACTTAATTGTATCAATATTTTGGATATTTTGGATATTAACTCCTTATTGGACGCATCATTTGCAAATATTTTCTCCCATTCTGTAAGTATTCTTTTTGTTTTGTCTGTGGTTTCCTTTGTTATGCAAAGCTTTAAGTTTAATTAGGTCCCATTTTTAAATTTTTGCTTTTATTTCATTTGCGTTAGGAGACGAATCCAAGAAAATATTGCTAAAATTTATGTCAAAGATGGTTCCGCCTATGTTCTCTTCTAGGAGTTTTATGGTTTCTGTTCTTACATTTAGGTCTTTAAACCATTTTGAGTTTATTTTTGTATATGGTGTGAAGGAATGTTCTAATCTCACTGTTTTGCATGTGGCTGTCCAGTTTTACCAGCACCACTTATTGAAGAGACTGTCTTTTCTGTAACAATAAACTATTTTTAAATTTAATTTTTATTTTCTATTGGAGTATAGTTGATTTACAATGTTGTGTTAGTTTCAGGTTACAACTAAGTGATTCCAGCTAAGTGATTCCAGCTAAGTGTACATATACATATATCCCTTCTTTTTCAGATTCCTTTCCCATATAGGTTGTTACAGAATATTGAGTAGTGTTCCCTGTCCTTGTTGACTATCTATTTTTTATATAGTAGTGTGTAAATATTAATCCCAGACTCCTAATTTATCTGTTCCCCTCACATTTCCCCCTTGGTAACCATAAGTTTGTTTTCGAAGTCTGTGAGTCTGTTTCTGTTTTGCAAATAAGTTCATTTGTATCATTTTTTTTTTAGATTCCACATATAAGTGATATCATATGATATTGTCTTTCTCTGTCTGACTTACTCTACTTAGTATGATAATCTCTAGGTCCATCCGTGTTGCTGCAAATGGCATTATTTCATTCTTTTTTTTAAATAACTGAGTAATATTCCATTGTATACATGTACCACATCTTCTTTATCCATTCTTCTGTAGATGGACATTTAGGTTGCTTCCATGTCTTAGCTATTATAAATAGTGCTGCAGTGAACATTGGGGTGGGGGGGTTCTCTGGATATATGCCCAGGAGAGGGATTGCTGGATCATATGGTAGTTCTATTTTTAGTTTTTTAAGGAACCTCCATACTGTTCTCCATAGTGGCTGTATCAATTTACATTTCCACCAACAGAGCAAGAGGGTTCCCTTTTCTCCACACCCTTTCCAGCATTTATTGTTTGTAGACTTTTGGTGATAGCCATTCTAATTGCTGTGAGTTGATATCTCATTGTAGTTTTGATTTACATTTCTCTAATAATTAGTGATGTTGAGTATCTTTTCATGTGCTTTTTGGCCATCTGTATGTCTTCTTTGGAGAAATGTCTATTTAGGTCTTCTGCCCATTTTTTGATTGGGTTGTTTGATTTTTGATATTGAGATGCATGAGCTGTTTGTATATTTTGAAGAATAATCCCTTGTTGATCACTTCATTAGCAAATGTTTTCTCCCATTCTGTGGGTTGTCTTTTCATTTTGTTTATGATTTCCTTTGCTGTGCAAAAGCTTTCAAGTTTAATTAGGTCCCATTTGTTTATTTTTGTTTTTATTTCCATTACTCTAAGAGGTGGATTCAAAAAGATATTGCTGTGATTTATGTCAAAGAGGGTTCTGCCTTTTTTCCTCTAAGAGTTTTATAGTAACCAACCTTACATTTAGGTAGCAATAAACTATTTTTAAATTAAGGTACATACATTGTTATTTTAGACATAATGCTATTGCACCCTTAATAGAATACAGTATTGTGTAAACATAACTTTTCTATGCACTGGTAAACCAAAAAAATCCATGTGCTCACTTTATTGTGATATTCACTTTATCATCGTGGTCTGGAACTGAACCCACAATACCTCTGAGGTATGCCCATAAATGGGAATGATTTAAGAAGACAAATAATGCAAGAATGACTATTTTAATGTCTGCACGAAATTCTAGTTCTACAACTGAGCCCTAGAACTTTCTCTGTTAATACTTCAGTTAGGGTCTTGTCTTCCAGTGTTCAACTCCCTTCTGACCCAGGTTGAAAGATTCCTCTGAAATTAGTAGGGTTTCAATTCAGAGTGATGTGGAAGTACAGAGAATGGGCAGGCTTGAATTTTCCAATCCATCTCAGCCATCAAAGCTTACTCTGTTCTTCTTTCTCTGGCCTCTAGTAAAGTGACTGTCAAACTTTGGTGTACATGATAAACATTTGATGAAATTGTTTAAAAATGAGTGCCGCGGCTTCCTCCCTAGAGATTCAGGAAGTCCTAAGTGAGGCCAAGAATCTGCACTTTCCACAAACAACCCAGGTGATCAGGGCAATTTGAGTTTGCAAGTACTCTAATTTTCCTTATTACTCTCATTTTCCTTTTGTTTTTAAATCTCACACCCTCTTGGGGTTGAGATTTCTTTTGTAAGCCATGCTCTTTGGTTCTCTGCACCTGTAGAACTGCACTGCTAGTGTATGATCTGGGCTTGCGAGGGCTCAAGACTGAAGCCAGAAAAATGGGGGTAAGATCTTATAGCCAGAGGCTCTAAGAGGGAAGATGCCTTAGTCAGGAGGGATGGAAGAGGCTACTAAATAAAATATTAGTGGTATAATAAAATTCTGTTGAGAACAAAATGCTCAAAGAGTCAAAGACAGACTCAAAGGAGTGACACAAACCTGAAGGAATCATGCCAGAAAGGTGAGATCTCAGAACAAGCTGAGGCTCACGGAAAATGCTAAGGGCAAAAACAAGAGCTTTTAAGAAGCTGCAAAGGGATCAAAAACAATGAAGAAATAAAGGCCAGGAGCAGATGATATAATGTTGACAGATGATGGGGCAAGCAGCTCTGCTTATTTCCTGTTTTTCTTCCCAACTGCATCAGAGGGAAAGATCTTCCAAACTGAAAATTTGCAGAATAAACATGGCTTAGGGAAAACGTCATCCAAAGACAGGAGAAGGGGTGGGAAAGAAGAACTAATGGCACAAAGTGAGTACAACTTTCAAGACCAGATGAGTTATATCACACAGCACCAAAAACTGGCATTACAAAGATGTTATTATTGGTTATCTTTAAAGTCTATGGAGAAAGAAGTGCCACATGACAGGAGGCAAGAAAATGTCCTGGTTTTTCCTAAAGTTTTTATTCCAGAAACCACAGATGTTCATCCCTTGCAAAATCCTAGAAGAGATGACAAATTAGATAATCTGGCAGAACTTAGAAAAGGAGTGGTGATCCTTTGGGCTAGCACAGGTCCTGCAGAAACATGTATCCAACTCTCTGCTTTGTCTTTTTGTTTTTTTTTAAATAATATTGCCCTGTAGATAGATGGGAGAGATTGTAGATAAGGAGTTCAGCAACATCAGATCCTGTATCCTGAGCATTTGCCCAACAAACCCCTTAAAGAAAGGAGGCCCCCCACCCTTTGAAAGAGGTCTGTTCAGAAACCTGACCATTTAGACTAGCTTCTGGCTCAACCGGGCAGCTTCACTTGCTTCCCAACCCTTTTCTTTTCTTTTTTACACTATTCACACATCAGTGCTTGTGTATTCCATCAAACAAGTTGTCAGGGTGACAAGGCACCATCTGGCTTCAGATCCCGAGGCTGAGATGGGTCCTGTCTTCTTAATTTGCACTGGGCATTTGGTGTCTCTCTAACTTCAGTGCCCTGTTTGACCCCACCTTCTCAAACAGCACTGTTTCTGCTTAACCAGTCCACATTCTGGTGTCCCAGCCACCTTTCTCCACTCAGTTCTTACTGTAGTAACTCTCTAGACTCCCATTCCATGCTCCAAGTAACAAACTCTCAGCAAAGTTCCAAGGTGACCCTGTATCAAAGATTTAAACCGTGGCTCACTAGTACCATGCTTTGAAGAATTCATAGCTGCTCAGAAAACCGTGCCTAAGACTACTGTGTTATGGACATACCTCTCCAGTAGATAATTAAAAACCCAATGCCACCCTGGTTAATACTTTTTTAACAACTTGTAGGAAGACACAGAAGGTTGGATTTTCAAATATGCTGATCGTGTAGTCCTTGGATAGGAACGAATATCTTGGAAGGTAAAACAAAGATTCAAAAATATAGGTAGCTAAAACTAAAAGCTGGTTCTTTGAGAAGATAAACAAAATTGGTAAACCTTTTGCCAGACTCATCAAGAAAAATAAGGAGAGGACTCAAATCAATAAAATTAGAAATGAAAAAGGAGAAGTTACAATGGACTGCAGAAATACAAAGCATCATAAAAGACTACTGTAAGCAACTCTATGTCAATAAAATGGACAACCTGGAAAATGGACAAATTCTTAGAAAGGTATAACCTTCCCAGACTGAACCAGGAAGAAATAGAAAATATGAATAGACCAATCACAAGTAATGAAATTGAAACTGTGATTAAAAATCTTCCAACAAACAAAAGTCCTGGTCCAGATGGCTTTACAGGTGAATTCTACCAAACATTCAGAGAAGAGCTAACACCCACCCTTCTCAAACTCTTCCAAAACATTGCAGAGGAAGGAACACTCCCAAACTCATTCTATGAGGCCACCATCACCCTGATACAAAACCAGACAAAGGTACTACAAAAAAAGAAAATTACAGACCAATATCACTGATGAATATAGATGCAAAAATCCTCAACAAAATGCTAGCAAACAGAATCCAGCAACACACTGAAAGGATCATACACCATGATCAAGTGGGATTTTTCCCAGGGATGCAAGGATTCTTCAATATATGCAAATCAATCAATGTGATACACCATATTAACAAACTGAAGGAGAAAAACCACATGATCATCTCAGTAGATGCAGAAAAAGCTTTCAACAAAATTCAATACCCATTTATGATAAAAACTCTCCAGAAAGTGGGCGTAGAGGGAACCTACCTCAACATAATAAAGGCCATATACGACAAACCCACAGCAAACATCAGTCTCAATGGTGAAAAACTGAAAGCATTTCCTCTAATATCAGGAACAAGACAAGGATGTCCACTCTCACCACTATTATTCAACATAGTTTTGGAAGTCCTAGCCATGGCAATCAGAGAAGAAAAAGAAATAAAATGAACACAAACTGGAAAAGAAGAAGTAAAACGGTCACTGTTTGCAGATGACATGATACTATACATAGACAATCCTAAAGATGCCACCAGAAAACTACTAGAGCTAATCAATGAATTTGGTAAAGTTGCAGGATATAAAATTCATGCACAGAATCTCTTGCATTCCTATATACTAACAATGAAAGATCAGAAAGAGAAATTAAGGAAACACTCCCATTCACCACTGCAACAAAAAGGATAAAATACCTAGTAATAAACCTACCTAAGGAGGTAAAAGACCTGTACTCAGGAAACTATAAGACACTTAGGAAAGAAATCAAAGATGACACAAACAGGTGGAGAAATATACCACGTTCTTGGATTGGAAGAATCAATATTGTGAAAATGACTATACTACCCAAAGCAATCTACAGATGCAGTGCAATCCCTATCAAATTACCAACGGCATTTTTTACAGAACTAGAACAAAAAATCTTAAAATTTATATGGAGACACAAAAGACCCCGAATAGCCAAAGCAGTCTTGAGGGAAAACAACAGAGCTGGAGGAATCAGACTCCCTGACTTCAGACTATACTACACAGCTATAGTAACCAAGACAATATGTTACTGGCGCAAAAACAGAAATATAGATGAATGGAACAGGATAAGAATCCTAGAGATAAACCCACGCACCTATGGTCAACTCATCTATGACAAAGGAGGCAAGGATATACACTGGAGAAAAGAGAGTCTCTTCAGTAAGTGGTGCTGGGAAAACTGGACAGCTACATGTAAAAGAATGAAATTGGAACACTACCTAACAGCATACACAAAAATAAACTCCAAATGGATTAAAGACCTAAAAGTAAGACCGGATGCTATAAAACTCTTAGAGGAAAACATAGGAAGAACACTCTTTGACACAAATCACAGCAACATCTTTTTTGACCCACCTCCCAGAGTAATGGAAATAAAAGCAAAAAATGGCACCTAATGAAACTTAAAAGCTTTTGCACAGCAAAGGAAACCATAAAGAAGATGAAAAGACAACCCTCAGAATGGGAGAAAATATTTGCAAATGAATCAACAGGCAAAGGATTAATCTCCAAAATATATAAACAGCTCATGCAGCTCAATAATAAAAGAAAAACAACCCAATCTAAAAATGGGCAGAAGACCTAAATAGACATTTCTCCAAAGAAGACACACAGGTGGCCAAGAAGCACATGAAAAGCTGCTCAACGTCACTACTTATTAGAGAAATGCACATCAAAACTACGATGAGGTATCATCTCACACCAGTTAGAATGGGCATCATCAGAAAATCTACAAACAACAGATGCTGGAGAGGGTGTGGAGAAAAGGGAACCCTCTTGCACTGTTGGTGGGAATGTAAATTGATACCACCACTATGGAGAACAGTATGGAGGTTCCTTAAAAAACTAAAAATAGAATTACCATATGATCCAGCAATCCCACTACTGGGCATATACCCAGAGAAAACCATAATTCAAAAAGACACATGCACCCCAATGTTCACTGCAGCACTATTTACAATAACCAGGTCATGGAAACAACCTAAATGCCCATCGACAGACGAATGGATAAAGAGGATGTGGTACATATATACAATGGAATTTTACTCAGCCATAAAAAGGAATGAAATTGGGTCATATGTGTACACGTGGATGGACCTAGAGACTGTCATACAGTGTGAAGTAAGTTAGAAAGAGAAAAACAAATATTGTATATTAGTGCATATATGTGAAACCTAGAAAAATGGTACAGATGAACCAGTTTTCAAGGCAGAAATAGAGACACAGATGTAGAGACCAAACGTATGGACACCAAGGGGGGAAAGTTGGGGTGGGTGGGATGAACTGGGAGATTGGGATTGGGATGAACTGGGAGATTGGGATTGACATATATACACTAATATGTATAAAATAGATAACTAGTAAGAGCCTGCTGTATAAAAAAAATTAAATTAAATTTTAAAAAGATAGATTCTTTACAAGCAAATTAAAATATTTTCTCTTGTATCTTTATTGGATTAAAAAATATTTTTTCAAAAAAAAATATGTATATATATATATATATAGGTAGCTATGAAGGTAACACTGAATGGAGACAAATGTACAGTCCAGTCCTTAAGTTAAAAAAAAATCAACTGCACATACCTGGCACCAGTGACCATTGACCACATTACCAGAGGTTAAGGTGAAAATCACCTTAAAGCTTTTGTTAACTACAAGCGCATTGTGGGTCATTAATGTGACATGGCTGCCAGGAAGCTAATGCCATCATCAGCTGTGTTAATAAAAACATAGACTCAGTATTAAGAGAAGTAATGACCCCACTGGTTAAGGACATGGGGAGAAATCCCAATGTCCCAATGATGACACAAACCTAAAGTAATTATGTCAAGACAGTTATGTCATAGAATGCACTGAAGCTTGCAATAATACACTATGTCTGGGTTATTTATTATACAGGCTGCTGGGATCAGCAACAGGGAAATGGTAAAAAAAAAAAAAAAAAGAATAATGTGTGGATTTAATTCTGAGTACATCTATTTCTTCAGAGGTGCCACTGGCAAGGAAACACATCCAGGCTAGTGCTGTGTTTGCAAATCATATCGCAGGATTGTTATTCAAGGGAACTGGGGTATTTAACCTGTGGAGAGAAGAGATGAGAGGCATAATAATGTATCAGATATTTTCATGGGCTCTCACGCAGAAGGAGAATCAAGGCTCCTTCTCACAAGGGTAGGTGTGGGACCCAAGGGGAGAAGCTGCCACAGATTCAGGCTCTAAACCCAACACCTCTGACCCATGGGTGTGCCCCAGATGCCTTGTGAGGTAGTGAGAACTTGGCTCGACTCCAGGAGCAGAGGGCAGAGGCCTCAGGCTGCGGGCAAGGGGCTTCCGTTCTTGCAGCTCCCCCACTCTAGTGCTCCGCGCTTTGGAGGAAAGAGGTCCTGAGGGGTCCCGCAAATTGCTCCAGGTATGTCCCCCGCGGTGCTCCGTGTGGTAGCAGGAGTGCTTCTGTGAGCAGAGCCTGAGGGGGTGGCGAGAGGAGTGTGTACAAAGAAGTTGGGTCCCTCCACAGGCTCAGTACCTACTGAAGACAGAGCCTAGCACAGTCCGTTTTTCGCTTGGACCCCTGGTGCCTGGCTGTCTGGTGTTGGGGGACCATAGCTGGCTCTCCTCAGGCTCCACTCAGAGGAAAGGCCTGCAGGGAAGCAGTGTGCCTGAGAATGCAAACAATTTACTGGCACCAGCATCTCTCCTGCACTCCCAGCGTCTGATGAGATGTGGGGGGGAAGAGGAGAGAATAGGAGAGAGAAACAGAGTCGGGGGTAGCAGGAGCAATGGAGAGAAGAAGAGGGGAGGGAGGGAAAAAGGGCTGACCTCTGTGCTTTGGTCTGGCATTTGGCACTTGCTGGCGTACGAGTGCCACCAATTTGTGAACCAGTGAGGGTCTAAGTCTAAGGCAAAACAATAGCCCAACAAAAGGAATAAAAAAGAGGGTTTGTTATTACTATTCAGATCTCTGGAGACCTTTTTAGTTGTCACAACTTGGGGAGAGGGATGTGACAGGCATCTAATGGGTAGAGACCAGAGATGCTGCTAAAATTCCTATAATGCACAGGACAGCCCCAATAACAAAGAATTGTCCAGCCCAAGATATCAATTGTGCTAAGGTTAAGAAACCATGCCTTAAAGGAATTTAATACCAGAGACCCCAGTGCCTAGTGCCCAGGGCCACCCACCTACAGTGGAGCCAAAAGGACCATAGAAATCATAATCGTCCCCCCTTACAGGTGAGGGGTTTGAGGCTCAGAGAGTGAAGGGGCTTGTCCAGGGACCCAGGCCTTGGATTGAGGTGATTAAGAGTCTTGGAGTAAGATAGAACTAGTGTTAAATCCCAGTTCAGTTAGTTAACATCTATGCAACTTGGGCGAGTTACTTCACCTCTTGGAGCCTTAATTCTCTCACTTGTTAAATGGACATCATGTAATAACTCCCTCACAGAATAATTTTAAGGAATATGTGAGATAATGCATGTCACATGGCATGTAATAAATGGTACCTCTAATTATGAGTAGCAGAGCTAGAGCTAAAATCTTGCCTCCTATCCCCAAGTTTTGTTCTCTTTCCACTGCATCACTTTAATGCGTCCCGCGTTGGAGCTAGCCATCAGTTCTGAGAGGCTTGTAGCGCAGTGGTTGTGAGCTCTGGCTCTTGGCCCAAGTGGATCTGGATTCAAAGTCCAGTGCTGCCACTTTCAAGCTGATAAATTACTTAATCTCTCTCTAAGCCTCAGCTTCTTCATCTGTAAAATGGGATAATGCTAATACCTGATTTATAGGCTTATTGTGAGATTTAGAATCAAAACTCATATTAAACACTTCACCTCAGAGTCTAGACTATTGTAAGGAATCATTATATTGATATATTAGTTACAGCTAATGTTTATGACAGGTTGTATTTCCCCAAAATGGCTGCCACAGTGTTTCTCATCCAACGTGCTCTTCTTACAATGCAGCAGTAATTCTCCTCCCACCAAAAGGTCTGTTCATGTATGCGGGTGGACATACGACTATGGGGAGAATGATACTTTGTGACTTCCGAGGCTGGGTCATAAAGAAGTGGTACAAGTTCTTGCTTCTGTTAAGATGCTCACAGGGAAAGCAAGTTTCCATGCTGTGAGGAAGCCCACGTCACCCCATGGAGAGTCCCATTTGAGGAAGAACTGACAGCGTTAACTGGCCGGCCATATGGAGGAGGGGGCCTCCAGTTTCAGTGAAGCTGCCTCAGCTGATGCTAAATGGAGAGAAGTGAGCTGGATCCACTGAACTGTGTTCCAATTGCAGATTCGTGAGCAGAATACATGGTTGTTGTCACTTAAACTGCTAAGTTTGGGGCTGTCCTGTTTTTTAGCAATGGTAACTGGACAGGTATTATTTTTATTTATCTCCACAAAAGGAATTTTTCTCCCACCCATGTCACCTCCTAAGCCTCAACATCAACACCTAGAAAAAAACCAGACGTCATAGGAAATATTGCTGCTTCTCCCCAGATCTCCTGTGATTTTCTGGGTATCTGGAGCAGGTGATCAAATGCCACCACCGGTTGTGAATGGGATGTGTGGAGACTGAGGAACTTGAGGATTTATCTGGGGACACAGTTCGACAAATATCTTTTGGGAACACATTAATTCCAGGGCCAGAGAGGCTTCTTGAAGCTTGTGGATGAGGTTCCCCAGAGCACATACTCCAGTATTATTCTTTCCCTCCTTCTTCCTTGGTTTCTGCCATGGGTGTGAGAGACAGGAACGACCTCTTTCGTCCTCTTGAGCTTATTCAATCCTCCATGTCTCGTTTATGGTTTCAAAGGATATGAGGTGAGGATATAGGACAGGGTCTGATGATGAACTGAGAAAGATTTTTGTCATTCTAACGAAAGCAAACTATTATTCCGATCATGGCATATGTGTGTGTGTGTGTGATGGAGCGTAGGAGGGGAGTGCTGTTGAGATTAAAAGTTAAAGAACTTTCCTGCTCTTCTTTCTGAGCACAGGAGTTTTTCAGAATCTCCATTCTTTCACCCCAGGGGAAAGTTACTCAGTATGACCACTCAGAGCCTTGGGGCTAATAGACCCAAGATATCTTCTTGAGGAGTGGGGACCAAGTGAGAGCGCTATGCTTCATTCACCGAGACAGACTAGCCCTTTTTGTGTTTTACCAGAAGGATAGAATAATAATGAGCTATCTGTCTCCCTCCCCATGGGAACTCTGCCGATGCACTGGTGAAAATTGTTCCATGTTTCTTAAGGCAGGTGTCCAAACCTGGGATCCCAGGTTAGGGGAAGGGCGGACAGTTACTTGCTGGTTTCTGGAAAACTGACAATATGTTAGAAACACAACTTCCTCCTGCGTCAAATGGGAGAAGTTTTCAGTTCCGAAAGCCTCACGTGCCTTGCCCTCTTCCACCTCCACCTGTGTGTCTCCCCCTTCTTTGAAAGACCCACAGGAGAGCTCTGACTTCCAAAAGAAATGAGTGGGAAGTGGGCTTGATACCCCCTCAATATTCCCCAGTGACCCTGGCATTGGAGCCCACTTTTGGAAACGGCCTGGGAGAAAACGTTTGAGTGTAGCTGAAGGATGCTTTTAGCCTTCAACAGAAAGCGGCTATGGGTTTCTTGGTACATTTCCAGAGCCGGTTGGTGTGAAGACTCAGCCTAACACCTTTACCTCTGCAAAGTGGTATTTGAGCAATTTGTCATCAGGATGCATTTAGGGTGGGAGCTGTTTTCCTGGGCTCCCTGTGCAAAACAACTGGCAAGTTTCCTAATGATATTCACTTAATAGAGAATGATTTCTGGCATATTGCTGGCTGCCATACACGTAAGTTATAAAAGTCAAGAATCTGGCCCATACAAGGCATCCAGCGAGGCTGTTTACTGAAAGTGGTACAATTCATTGTTTCAGAAGGTGGCTAAATGGTTTGTGAGCTGAATGGGGCAGGGTGGAGAAAGGAGGGGCCTCTGGGGGAGGAGGCTGGACCATGAGTCGCTCCCATGAGTGGGCTTGTTGGCAAAGAAGGCCCTCGGAGAGCCCGACGGCTTTGATGGCTTTCCTGGGGGAGGGAGTAATGTCTGCCCCTCTTTGCTGGGTCACGATGATCTCATTTTTCAGCCTTTTATAGTGGGCTGTGAAAATAGCCTTTCACCTTCAGTGAGTCACAGTGAAACCAGGAGCAGTGTGATTAATCTGCCTCATTTTGGACTTCCCAGTGAATCCAGGGGGCACATTTACGAGGCCCCACCGGCAGCCACACTTTGTTAAACCCTGGACAGATCTGGTGGCAAAGCAGATACCCTTTAGGAAGGTGAAAGAAAAGCAGGACAAGGAGAACCATCTTCACCCCACCAGCAAGCTGCTGACCACTGTCCGCAGTCAGACTGAGCTCAGCTGCGAAATGGTTTGCTGATGCAAACCCCCTTCTTAGCTGGAGCCCCCATCTCTTGCCGCCGTAGGAGACTGGACTTTCCCAGGGAGGAAGGGAGGTTGGATTCCAGCATGGCTGGAGGCTCCTTATCTGGCCGCACCAGGAGTCTTGGGGCGGAGCCAAGCTGCCTTCACCATGTGATTGGGGATGGCAGTGACTCAGGGGGCGACAGGCTGGAAGGGGAGAAGGAGCTGGTGTCGTCAGCTGTTGTTAAGAAAGAACAGAGGAGCCTGGGAGGAAACTCTAGTCCTGAGAGGACTGGAGGCCCGAGGTAGGTTGCCTAGCAACTGTGCCTTCCAGGCTGCTGGGGCCTCTTGTCCGCTTCTACCTCCTTATTTTTTCCTTCAAACCTGCCTTTCATATGCCTTTTAGCCAGATTTTCTCTCCCGAGGGTGTAGCATATGGGTCAGGAGCAGCCAGGGCACATTTTGCTCTGGACCAAGGAATGTTCTAGAGAGTTCTACTCTGGATTGATCTTCCTGAGAGGAGGGCAGTGATGGTTCGGAATCCAGATGCTAGAGCCAGATCTGGGCTCAAATTCCAGAACCGACACTTATAGATGTGTGCTCTTAGGCAATTTCTTCACCTCTCAGTACTTTAGTTTTCCCATCTATAAAACAGGGAGAATAATAGTGCCTACCTTGATTGAGGCAACGTGAGGATTTATTGTGAATATATAGATAGGTCGGTAGAAGATAAATGGAAGGAAAGGAGGAAAAACAGATAGAAAATAAATAGATTTTTAAAAAAGAAGAGGAAATTCCCTGGTGGTCCAGTGGTTAGGATTCGGCGCTTTCACTGCCAGGGCCCGGGTTCAATCCCTGATGGGGGAACTAAGATCTTGCAAGGCGCACAGCCAGGCCAGAAAAAAAAAAAAAAAGAAGAAAAGATAGATGATAGAAGGAAAGATAGATACCAAGAAGTGAAGATAAATAGATAGATAGACAGAGATAGACAGACAGATAGGAAGGAAAGAAGGAAAAATAGATTTTAAAAAAGAAGAGAAGATGGATGATAGAAGGAAAGATAGATACAAAGAAGGGAAAATAGATGGATGGATGGATTGACTGACTGATCAATAGACAGACAGATAAACTTAGACTAGTTCCTGGTACATAGTCTATGTACGTGTCAGTTATTAATAGACCTGAAGGACAGCCAGACACAAAAGCCTGCTTGCATGTAGGGCAGAGGATCTGGGGCAGGAACCCCAGAGCTCTTGTTTCACAGTGGTGTGTGGTGTTGGGAGATCTGGTTCCAGGCCTCCCTTCTAACAATGGCTTTCTGTGGGGTCTTGAGCAAATAGAAGCTTTCCTTCTTTGCCCTCTGCCTCCCCGTCTGTGCGGTCAGAAGACTGGACTGAAACAGCCTGAATTTCCACACTCTTCCTTGTCTCATGACATTGGGATGTGGATTGAGCCATGAGCCACCTCTGTCCGCACATTTTTTGGGGGATTAGAAAATGTGGCAGCAGGAGGGGCCTCCAGGTGAGCCCCAGAGGGAAGGTTTGGGGGAGCCGCAGGGGATCAATCACTCCCCACGGCCTCAGATAGGGGGAGTGGCTGGGCCAGACTTGGGGAGGGGTCAGGCAGCCCTGCTCACGGGCTATATTTCCTTGTATTTATTTCTGGTAGCTGCTCTAGGGATTATAATATACATAACCTAACTTTTCACATTCTGTTTAACTTTAATATTTGACCACTTCTAGTAGAATGTAGAAAATCTACAACCATATATGTTCCTTTAACCTTCCCCCTTTATGTTATATATATGTCATATATATGACATCTACATACATAAGAGCCCCCTAACCACCCAGCGATATTATAATTTTGGCTTTCAATACTCATACATATTTTTAAAATATAAGAGGAGAAAAGTAATTTATTGTATTTACTCAGATGTTTACCATTTCTGTTGCTCTTCCTTCATTTCCAAAGTTCTAATATTCTTTCTCAGATCATTTCCCCTCTATCTGAAGCACTTCTTTAACATTTATTTTAGCGCAGGTCTATTGGCAATGAAGCCTCTTAGTTTTCTTTCACTTGAGAATGTCTTTATTTCACCTGCATACCTGAAGGACATTTTCATGCAATATAGAATTCTCAGTTGACAGCTTTTTTCTTTCTGGCCCCTATGGCTTCTGTGAGAAATCACAGTCAATCACATTTTTATTCTACTTGTAATGTGTCATTTTCTCTGGCTGCTCTCAAGATTTCTTTATTTCCTTTGGTTTTCACAGTTTGGCTATGATGGTTTTATTTGAGTTTATTCTGTTTAATGTTCCCTGAGCACCTTTGCATCTGTAAATTTATGTCTTTCACTGAATTTGGGAATTTTTTTTGTAATTACTTCTTCAGAATTTTGTTTTCTGTACCAGTATGTGTCTCCTCTCCTCATGGCCTCCAATCACACGCACATTAGAGCTTTTTATATTGTCCCACAGGTCCTGAGGTTCTGTTCACTTTTTCAACAGATTTTCTGTCTGTTTTTTGATCAGATAATTTCTATTTATCCTCAAGTTAATGGACACTTTTTTGTCCTGTCTATTTTTTGTTGTTTTTTGAAGATGGACTCCAATTATTTGAATCTCTCTAGTGAATTTTTTATTTTGGATAATGTATTCTCATTCTAAAATTCCATTTGCTTCTCTTGTTATGGTTTCCTTTTCTCTACTGAGAACTTCCCATTCATTTCAAGAGTATTCACTTTTTCCTCACATAATACTTCAAGGTCTTTATCTGACAATTCCAACATCCGGGTCATCTTGGGGTTGGCATCTGTTGATTGTCTCTTCCCTTTGAGAATTTGTCACATTTTCCTGGTTCTTGGTATGTTGGATAATTTTGGATGATATCCAGGATAGTTTGTATGTTAAGTCATGAGTCTCTGGGCCCTCTTAAAATCCTCCAGAGAATGTGGAGCTTTTTGTTTTAGCAGGCAATCATACCAATTAGGTTTTCACTGCAAGTTCAATCTTACTTTCTGAGGGTGGTGGTTCCAATGCCCGTATTGTTTTCAAAGCCTTTGCTATGCTTTTGGAGGCTGCCTCTTGCCTATACCACTCAGGGGTAGTCTGGGACTTGAGCAGTGATATACGGCTTACTTCTCAAAACCTTTGTTATGCTTCTTGGGATGTGTTCTACGAAGGCACACTTGGCCATGAGCTCAGGATTTGTGTCAGCTCACACAAAGAAATGTATACCCTTACCTAGCTTCTATTTATGCTAACATCTTATATAACCATGGTATGTTAGTCAAAACTAAGAAATTGACATTGATACAATACTATTAATTCAACTACAGACTTTATTTGAATTTCCTCAGCTTTTCCATTAATGTCTTTTTTCTGTTCCAAGATCCAGTCCAAGGTACCACATTACATTTTTATTTATTTATTTAGGCTGCACCGGGTCTTAGTTGCAGCACGCTAGATCTTCATTGTGGCATGCAGGATCTTTTTTAGTTGCAGCACATAGACTTCTTAGTTGCGGCATGCATGCGGGATCTAGTTCCCTGACCAGGGATCGAACCCTGGCCCCCTGCATTGGGAGCATGGAGTCTTACCCATTGGACCACCAGGGAAGTCCCCCACATTACGTTTATTCATCATGTTTTCTTAATCTCCCTCAAACCATGACAGTTCCTGTGACCTTAAACACTCTTTTTTTTTTTTTTTTTTTAAAGCTAAGGGGAAAGTCAAGAGACTTCTTCCCGACAGGATGGAAATTTTATTTTATTTATTTATTTTTGGTTGCATTGGGCCTTCGTTACTCTGCGTGGGCTTTTCTCTAGTTGCGGCGAGCGGGGGCTACTCTGTTGCGGTGCACGAGCTTCTCATTGCGGTGGCTTCTCTTGTTGTGGAGCACGGGCTCTAGGTGCGCAGGCTTCAGCAGTTGTGATGCACGGGCTTAGTTCTCTGCAGCATGTGGGATCTTCCTGCACCAGGGATTGAACCCTTGTCCCCTGCACTGGCAGGCAAATTATTAACCACTGTGCCACCAGGGAAGTCCCATGACCTTAACGCTCTTGAAAAGGAGTAGTTAGATATTTTTAGAATGTCCCTCAATTTGGGTTTATCTCTGTGTTCTCATTAATAGGCAGAGGTTATGGATTTTTGGAAAAATATCACAGAGGAAAAGTACTCTTCTCATCCCATGTTATCAGTGGGCACATGATGTCAGCATGATTTATCACTGGCGATGTTAACCTTGATCCCTTTGTTAAGGTGATATTTGCCAGGTTTCTCCACTGTAATGTTACTACTGTATATTTCTCCTTCCACAAATATTCACGAGTCTCTACATCGAGCCCACACCCAAGGGGAGGGGAATTAAGCACCATTTCCTGAAGGGCAGGGTATCAAAGAATTTGTGATCATGTCTTAGAACCACCACAATAATTAGTGAATTTTGGGAGCAATAATTTGAGGCTATGTTTCCCCTTAAATTTTCTCCCACTAATTTTAGCATTTATCAATGGATCCTGCCTACAGCAATTATTACTGTGGTATTCTAATGATGAGCTGTTTTGCTCATTTATTCTAAATTTATTAATTGGAATTCTTCTTTAAGGAAGATCTATCCTTCTCTTTATTTATTTATTTATTTATTTATTTACTTATTTATTTATTCAGTCATCTCAGAATGGACTCACGGATATTTATTTTGTTCTTTACATTATAATCCAATATTATCATTATTTAATTAGTGTCTCAAATCGTTCTAGGTTTGGCTATTGAGAGCTTTTTCAGGTTGGCTCCTATATGCCCCCTCCATCCTTTTTCTTCACCTTAGAATCAGCCATTTCCCCAAATAGCCTTGGGTTCTTTTATTGAAGCAAGGTATTTAGAAACTAAAATCTGGGCACTGGGCATGATGTGGCTACTGGGTGTTAACTGTTTCTAGGCTGTCTCTGCAGACAAAACTAGGAAGTACATATATGTCAACCAACCTACTTGTGCTCATAGTATTTGTTTCAGATCTCTCCTATAAGGTGAGGTGCCACCGTCTACCCTGTTTTCTGACTGTCTGTGTACAGAGCAGATATTCTCTACCACCCCATATGCTCTCAGAGAGCAGAGTTCATGCCTGAGACATGTTATATGCACTCTGGTGCCTGGCATTATGAGAGGAACCTGGTGTATGGTCATTGGTTGCATAAATGAGTAGTGGGGATCACAGGCTTTATGATTTATCTGGTTTTTTTTTTTAATGGTAAGAGCCACAAGTGTTGAGTTGAAGCATGATATTTAAAGTTACTAATATAAACAAGTTCTGCCATTTGAGGGGCGATTCCACTCGTGTGGAACAACTTGGTCCTTTACAGTGCTGGAAGCAGGGAAGGTTCCTCCATTGTTATTGTAACAGCTGATGTTTGGAGAACTCAGATTGGCTGCCTGGCAGGGGACAAGCTGTGCTTCTGTGTGCCATCCCCATATTTAGCTCTCCCACAGATGCCCAAGGCTGGTGCTTCGTCTGCCCTGCCCCCAGCAGGCCTGGTCCCACTGCCTCAGGTCCCGAGTAGTCAGTCACTCAAACGTATGAGAACAGATATTGTTTGCTTTCACCAGTCCACTCCTTCTATGCTTCCCAAACCCAGGGACTGTGGCCATAGTTTCATAACTCAGGAAGCCTCTCCACCTGTCAGCTTGGGTTCCTATTTGCAGGCCTAACAGTTTTTAGCTGCTGGTTTTCTCTAAGGCCTTCTGGGTGAGAATCTAGACTCTGTTTCTGGTTGTGCTGACCCTGATTCCTCTCCTGGGCACCAGCACCCACTCTCGCCCTTTCCTGACCCTGGTTTGATGTTAGGTCAGGCGGTCAGTAAGCACATGCTCAGCCACTGCTCTGTTGTACTGGAGGCTGGGGCAGGGTCCAGCTGGGTCACCCAGGCCTAGGCTGGCAGCTGGGAATAGGGTGCCCCCCACTCGACTCCAGACAGTGGCTTTCCCCTCCTGCTGGACTATCCCCTGCCTGCTAAGAGGCAAAGCAGCACGTGGTCCCCCCCGCTCCCCCTGGGCTGGGAACCAGAGCCTGCAGCCCAGCGTCGGCACTGTTTGATCTGGGCCTGGCTCAGCAGCTGCGGGGTAGCCAGGCAGGCCGGGTGGCTCCTTGGGTCGGGCGTGCGGTGGCTCACACTCACATGGGTTGCTGTGAACCACGACCTGGTATTTGCTCTGGCTGTTTGCCATAGGGATGTCTGTGAGAAGCCAAAGAGGGGAAACTGAGAGTAAGAATGGGCATGGGGAGACCAGGGGTCAGATGCAACTAGGAGGTGGGAGGAGGCATGAGCATCTTCCCAGCACCTCAGCTCCAGTAGGAGCCGAGTCCTGCCTGGAAGATCAGCGATGACATGGCATCTTTGTTGCTCATGTGCATTCTCATTCTCTCTCTCTCTCTCTCTCTCTCTCTCTCCCCCTCCCTCCCCCTCCCCCTCTCTCTTCCACTCTGGGATCTACTATACAGAGTGAGAGAGCGGCATCCTATTCATACCCCGAGTGTCACCAGTGGAAACAAGAGGGATTCCTGCGACAATCACCAGCCTCTCTAAGGGTCACAGCTACAGGGTCCCTGGACCTTGTGGAACAGCTGGCTCTCATTTCCATCCCCACCCAAGGGGCTGTTTCTCTTTGGAGCTCTGCAAAGGACTGGCTCGAGTTTGCTTCTTGCACACCCTGGCCTCCTTGTCCCTGGGGCCCTGCCCATCTGTTCCATCCAAGCTGCTGGGAGGCTAGCAGACAGAGAGCCTGCCCCAGGGGCAGGGGCAGTGCTGTGTGTTTGAGTGCTTAACTCACTTTAATGGCTTCAACCAGCTTTCTTCTCCCTTCAGATAGGAGGCCATTCACAGTATTCATTTCCTTTGCATAATTTTCTCCCTGGGCCTGGCTCACGGGCTATTGTCCTGAGAACACAGACAGGCAGCATCAGGCCTCCACCCAGATTCAGCAAACTCCTCAATGCTGGCAGGAGATGATTTTCTAAGGCAGATTAATTTGAGAAGTTTCCACCATGCAGAGGATCCCAGGAACCACTGGGAAAAGACCTGATGGGCCTGTTGACAGCTAGGGTAACCCTGGATTCGGGGAAAAGAGAAGACAGCAATACCTCAGGAAGCATCTCTGAGTGAATGAACCTTCTAGGAGAGAAAAATGTATTCTAGCAAATGTCAAACTCTAAAAGTATTTTTAGGGGGATAGACAGACACATATCTTTATTTTTCTTGAATAGCAGTCATTGAACCTAATTTAATTTTTTTCTTTCTTGGGAGACTAATTATCACAGGCTGCTAATACTGTGGAGTGGTCAGTGTCTTTTGAGATGTGTGATGCTGCTCACCCCTTCCCTGAATGATCCTAGACTCTGAGTCTCTGGAATTCTCTGTCCTTCTTTTTCTTTTTCTTTTTTACTTTTTTCCCTTCTGTCTTCTTTATTGTTAGCTATTTCATCTGTTAGAGATACCAGTGCACCTGTTTCTTGGATCGCTCATTCCCCTAATTTGTAGATTTTGGTCTGTTGTGAGCTTGCAAACTGGATTTATAAACTTGTTATATTATGTTTAAAGTAAAAATGATTAGATAAATACTAAGGAATACACACACACACACACACACACACCACACCACACCACACACACCACTATTGGAATTATTAAACAAGTTCAGCAAGTTAACGTGATACAAAAATCAATTATAGGGGCTTCTTTGATGGTGCAGTGGTTAAAAATCTGCCTGCCAGTGCAGGGCACACAGGTTCGAGCCTGGGTCTGGGAAGATCCCACATGCTGCAGAGCAACTCAGCCCGTGTGCCACAGCTACTGAGCCTGTGCTCTACAGCCCACGAGCCACAACTACTGGGCCCGCGTGCCACAGCTACTGAAGCCCACATGTCTAGAGCCTGTGCTCCGCAACAAGAGAAGCCACCGCAATGAGAAGCCCGCGCACCACAACGAAGAGTAGCCCCCGCTCGCCGCAACTAGAGAAAGCCCGCGTGCAGCGACGAAGACCCAACGCAGCCAAAAATAAAATAAATGAAATCAATAAATTTAAAAAAATCAATTCTATTTCTACATATAAGCAGTGAACACTCAAAAAAGAAGGAAAACAATCTCATTCATAATATCATTAAAAAGCATAAAATACTTAGGAATAAATTTAACAAAAGGAGGACAAGATTATACATTGAAAATTACAGAATGCTGCTGAGGGAAATTAGAGAGGATCTAACTAAACAGAGAGGCATTTCACATTCGTGGATTGGAAGACTCAGTAGTGTTAAGATGGGAGTTATTCCCATACTGATTTATAATTTCTATAAAAATTTCAACTTTTTTTTTCTTTTATAGAAAGTCACAGGCTATTTCTAAAATTTGTATGGAAAAGCAAAACCTAGAATAACCAGAATAATTCTGCAAAAAAAAAAGAACAAAGTTGGAGGACTTTCACTTCCTAAT
This sequence comes from Mesoplodon densirostris, assembly GCF_025265405.1. Lineage (NCBI taxonomy): Eukaryota > Metazoa > Chordata > Mammalia > Artiodactyla > Ziphiidae > Mesoplodon > Mesoplodon densirostris. Next base: position 57,754,464 of record NC_082663.1, read on the forward strand.
TTTAAAACTTGCTATAAAGCTACGATGATCAAGACAGTATAGTATTGGCATAAGGATAGGCATATAGATCAATGAGACAGAACTGAGAGTCTAGAAATAAACCCTTGTACTTAAAGTTGATTGATTTTGACAAAGGTGCAAGGTAATTCAGTGGAGAAAGAAGATATATGATCACTAAAGACCTGAAAATGTGCTCAACATCATTAGTCGTTAGGGAAATGCAAATTTATGCTACAATGAGGTACCATTTCACATCCACTAGAATTGCTGTAATCAAAAAGACAGATGATAACAAATGGTGGTGAAGATGTAGAAAAATGGGAACACTCCTATGCTGCTGTGAACATATAAAATGGTATAGCCACTTCGGAAAACAGTTTGACAGTTTCTTAAGAAGTTAAACATAAGTGTACCATATAGCACAGCAATTCTACTCCTAGGTTTCTACCCCCCAAAAATGAAAACACGTTGACACAAAGACTTGCACACAAATGTTAATAGCAGCACTAGTCATACAGCTAAAAAGTGGAAACAATCCGAATGTCCATCAGTTGATGAGTGGATAAATAAAATGTGATATATCCATACAAGGGAATATTATTCACCCATAAAAGGGAAAGAAGTATTTCTACATGCTACAACACGGGGGAACCTCATGATCATCATGCTAAATGAAAGAAGCCAGACACAAAACACTACATATATCTATGATTCCATTTATATGAAGTGTCCAGAAAAGGCAAATATGGAGATAGAAAGTAGGCAAATGGTTGGTTAGGGATGGAGACAGGGATTAATTGCAAATGAGATGAGATGAATTTGTTGAGATGAGGAAAATGTTCTAAAACTGGATTATGGTGGTAGCTACACATCTCTATAAACTTAGAACTCATTGAATTATATGTTTAAAGTGGGTGAATTTTATAATATATAGATTATATCTCAATAGTTAAGTTTTTAAAAAGAGTAATTAGGAGCTCAGTGAGGAGCCCAGGTACTCTCCCTCAAGTAAAGTACTTGCGCCATAGTCATACATTAAGTTGTACGCTTTTCCACCAGCAGTATCTGGGAGGGTGGGGTCCTGTTTATTAATCTCCTTATCCTCCTTTCTGGTGCGTGGTAGTTCTCAATGCATCTTGGTAGAAGAAAGGCCGGGATGAATGATGGAGACACTAGTTTGGTTGCTAGAGGTGACGTGCTCTTTCTTCTTGGCTCTTGGGGCATTGAGCATGGTTGGTGTTCCCTGTGCCATACCTGTTCCAGCTCCCCTGACCTCTCTCCTCTGAACTGCTAGTGGGCTGGTGATTGTCCCACAAAGTCAGTGCTTACCCAAAGCCCCTTTATCATGCTGTTGATCCCTGTGTGCTGGTCCGGAGGGCAGAATTCTTGTCCTGCCACCCTTACGTTCCTCAGAAAGCCCAGCAAGAGCATCTCGTGTCCTCTGCAGCTCGACTCATTTGCTCTTAACCCTGAGGCTGTCAAGTCACTGGGGAGGCAGAGTCTGAGAGATGGAGCTTCAGACGGTGTTTCCCGTGAGAGCTGGAGCTTCAGAGCTGTTTCCCATGGAGGCTAATGACCGAGAGGTACTCCAGCCAGGTGTAAGTGAGAGAGCCAAGCTGGGGGGTCTGCAAAGCTCGGCCTTTGAAACTACAGGCTGGATGTTTCAGTCTCTGCAAACCAGACTGTTTCATTTCTTGCTCCCTCTGTTTATTATGTTTTCCTCCATTACTCGTTCCCTCCGTTTGGTAAGGACAATACATTTCCAAAATGTGGCGAATGTTCTCAGATCTACAGAAAGAAGATGCTGCCCTTTTTGTAAGGAAGGTGAAAAGACAAAACAGATCGTATTAAAATAGAGGCATTTCTTTCACACCATAGAGACCATCTAGTCTAACCCTGTGTGTTTTCCAGATAAGGAGGCTGAGATCCAGAGAGGGTTAAAAAAAAAAACTCGCCCAGAATAACATAACTTGAAAGTGGCACAGGCAGGATTCCAGCTCGGTTCTGACTCTGCAGAGGTCAGCCGGCACCAAGCAGCAGAGCCAACACCATGTGGGAGGTGAAGGCAGGAAGGCAAAGCAGAATACCTTGATTTCTACATCTGGGTAAAAATAATTCCCCGGTTTGCAGACACCTAGAAGATCACAGGCTTGAGGGCAAAAAATGGCGCAAATCTTGTCAGACGAATCTAATTTCTCCTGGCCTGGGAGCCAGGCTTGGCTGTTGAGAAGGAAACAGACTTGCTGCGTAGGGGTTTGGCTGGACCTGGTGGGGCCTCTCCACTAGGCATCTCCCTCATCATCTTTGGCCCTGGTGTCTCTGGAGTTTGTTCCTTAGCCTCTCGCATCCACAGAAGGGGAGTCCTGCCCAAGGAGGGGAGATGGTCACAGGGAAATGAGATAGAAGATCCAAGAAGCTGAAGTCTGAACAAAGGGTTTCACTTGCTCTTTATTCCCTTTTATTTAATGCTGGGTATTTTCCATGTTGCTTCAACTTTCTGCCCGAAGGTGGGATCATTCGACCCTCCGAATAACCTCAAAACCTCAGAGCTGGTGCCTCCTTCGGTGACAGGGACAGACTGCAGTGGGCTTTGCAACAAACGGCCTGCAGATGAGCTCTGAGTTGGCAACAGTTGACCCTGCAATTGGGTTCTGAAGGTAGGGAGTATTCTCACCCATCTCTTGTTTCACCAAGGGCAGGAATTAAGAGCTCTGCAACATTTACTCTCCATCACTTTTCACCTTATTTGGGTGCAAATGGACAAGCTCTCCCCTCATCTTTCCTTTAAAAGATGTGTGGGCATGTGGGTCACATCAAAAGAACAAGCTATCGTGATTTCAGAACAGAAGGATTGTTAAAAAAGGATTTTCAGAGAGTATCCTGTTTCCTCTGTTGTTGCCGATATGCAGCCCATCTCCTGGAAGGGCTTCAGAGAGCCACAGAGATGGTGCATGGTTCTGGTCTGCTTTCCCAGAGGAGGAAAGGATCCTCCACTCTGAGGACAGGGACCTCAGGCCCACGTAGTGCACGTTCTCCAGGTGCCCATCGTGCGCAGGCCTAGTGGATGGTGGATGCTTTATAAATGTTTGTTGCACTGCCCCGAGCAGAGGTGAGACCACATGGGGAAGTGAAAGTTGAAAAATGCGGCCACAGCTTTTTTAAGGGTTATCACTGGTAAAGCTGGGGAGGGGTGCATCTTTTAATGTTTCCTTCCCATTCCCTTTCGTTCACTCCTCTGTCTCCTTCACTGAATTTAGACCCTTACAGTAACACTCATCTGCCCTTTTCTCCAATTTCATGGTGTCATCACTTTAGACCTCATTATTACCAACAGTGTCCTTGCTGGCTTTCCTGCCAAGGCTGGTCTGTCTGCTGTTTAGCTGATTTTCTAAAACACAGCTTCTATTCAATATGTCACATTGCCCGGCCTGAGCACTGGCCTGGCCTCCTATGGCCGTCACTGACTCCAGAGTCTTCTGCATGCTTTTCAGAGCCCCAGTGATCTGGGGCGTTCTTTATGGCTCCCAGCTCATGCCACGCTTCAGCCAGGCGGGTCTGCTCTGTCCCTGTCAGGGCCAGGGCTGCTCCCACCTTTGCTCCGGCCGTTCCTTGGCCTGGGATGTCCTCTATTCTTCCCACTTAACTAACAAAACGCTTCGATCTTTAGGCCTAGATGCTATTCTGGATGGAAACTCTGCCAAATAGTCTAGCCCACGCTAGTCATGGTGGAGGAGGTGATCCTGGTAGGAACAATGACAGATTATTAAGCACCTACTGTATCAGCTAGTGTGGTATAGTGGTTAAGACAGCATCTAGCCAGTCTGTCTGGGTATAAATTCTGGCTCCGTCACCCACTAGCTGCTGACCTTGGGCAAGTTACTTATATCTTAGGGACTCAGTCACCTGCTTTATATATTGGGGATGGTGATAGTACCTACCTCATAGAGTTAATCTATGTAACAGTACGTGGTAGATAATAAGCACTATAGGAATGTTATCACTATATGGTAATTTATGTATAGTATCTGTAATCTTTAAAACAGTCCAGAAAGGTGAGTATTCTTATTCCCATTTTACAGATAAGTAAAATGAGGCTCAGAGAGATTAAGTAACTGTCCAAAGTCACTGAACTAATATGCAACAGGTCTGGAATGTTGGTTGTGGTTTGCCTGCCCCTACTGCCCAGTGCCTGCCTGTCATTTCGATCGCACTTAGGGCTGTTTCCACAAAGATTAATGTCCGGATGCCCTCTAATTCTTCCCCACATACATGCTGCTTTGTCTCCCCAGATTTTAAGCTGCTTTGGGGCAGGATTGTTTCTTACACATTATGTCGTTGCAGTGTTTTGTGGGAAAGTATCGATGACACAAGTGCACTGTCTGTGAATAAAGGACACAGACAATTAACTGTAGGCAGATGGCTGTGAACGGCAGGATTCTCCCCATCGGGAGGGCCAGGTCCTCTGGCCTTCCAGTCCCCGTGGAGCTGTCCAACAGTGAGTGAGTCCACCTGACAAGGGAGAGGATTCTGTCAGGTCCTCTGATACGTTCTTACGGGCAGGGTCATGTAAAACTTCTTTAGCATCCATAGAGTGTGGACAGTGGTCACTCAGGTATGGCATCTGGATATCAAGGGGTTGGGAACCAAAATATCTGCCATGAACAATAAAGATGTGGGAAGAATTTTAAAAAACAAAGTATCCCAGGCCCATGATAGACTCCCATGCCCCAGCCCCTGTGGACTCAGCGTTGCCCTCTCACAGTTACGAGGCCGAGCATATCTGGTCAGATGTCAGGGTCAGAGAGAAGCTTCATGTTCACGTGATGTGAGCCCATCCCTGTGATAGAGGCCCATTTGTGACCATCCTGCCATGGTCATCCAGACTCAGACAGGGACAGGAAGCTCGCTAGCCCAGAGCTCGAATCATTTAAGGGTGCTCCTCACATACAGCTGAAATCTTCCAGCCCCTGTCCCTCTCTGCCCCACAGGGGGGCGCAGACAGCTCCCTTGTCCTCCTGCCACCCTGCATGTATGTGAAGGTCTGGCACCCCCTGCCTGGGCCCCTTCTCCTTCAGGTTCTGCATCCTTAGTTCTTATGGCTTCCTCTTATTCCCGCAATACAAAGCCCTTTGCAAATAAGCCTCAGGGTGACTTTTCCCCCCATTTTAAACACAAATTTAAATCCTTTCATCCCAAGTACGTCAGGTTTAGAAACTAGACTTCCCAGATTATTGCTGACTCAGTCGCTGTGTCTCTGCCATCATTTCACTGCAGAACGCTTCTGGCCATTTTCCCCGCAAAACTCACAGGCAGTGGGAAGTGGAGGGCATTTTCCGTCGGAAGCGCCCCGTCCGTGCTCTGCCAGCTGCCTACTTGCCTGCGTGCGCTGGGCAGTGGCTGAGTGTCTCTGCAGACACATTTACACCCTGCTCTCACACTCTCTTCTCCAAGCCACTTGAGGGAGGGAGTGGATTCAAGCAGAGGAGGGGCCCAATTAGTATATGCCTGCTGGAGTGGTGTTGATTAGCAATATCTGTATTGCAGCGTGTCCTCCAATCTGTTTGCTCAAATCCATTCATAACACCTTGCACTGGCAACTTAAAAATGAACCCTTCGTGGAGATGTCCTGATCTGCCACAAGTCCAGGGAATCATTTTAAGATGGAGGCTGCCATTCTCATTAGAGGTGTCGCAGCTCCTGAGTGGGTCCTGCCCACAAAGGCGGGGCAGGTGGGAGGGGTATTAGCTTGAGGACTAAGCCTACATAAAGGGAGTAGTTAGGGAGGAACTCAAATTAGAAAGAGACTGAAGTGAGGACCAAGCAAAGGGGATGTGGTGGACCTGTTGGTACCTGGGCAGAGCAGGAGCCAAGGGACCAGAGGCGGGGGTGAGTAGGGGCAGAGCCGTGGGTCTGCCCAGCCCACGAGAGAAATCCTTGAACTCTGGGTCTGAGGAAGGGCATTTCTTCACGCTGAGCTTGGAGCATCTTATCTGAGCAGGTTGCTTCATAAAGGGGTTGCATGGACTCTACTCAGCCTACACTCCATAGAATATCAGCATTGGATATGACCTTGAGGATCTTAATTCCAGCTGTCTCTGCTTGTAGACATGGCAGCAGAAGCCCAGAAAGGCTAAGTGATTTATCCAAAGACACACAGTTATTAGGTAAAGTAGCTAGACGTGAAGGCAGGATTTCTGATTCCACAGCTGGTGCCATCTCCATTGCATAAAGCTACTCCATTGTTATTTTGTCGCTTAATTTATTCAGGAAATGTCACTCATTTAGGTCATTCACTCATTCTATGAACATCTACTATGTATTATCAGGCATTGTGCTAGGTGCTGGGAATAAATAGAGTTACCATCCCTCTCCCCACAAGGAGTCCACAGCAGTGCAACAAAGGCAGATTGAGTGAACAGTGGTAACAGATGCAGTGTGAACCCTGCTAGGGTCAGGACGCGGGTGTGTCGTGAGCACAGAGGGTGTGTCTGTGCGCCCCCTTGCCAATGAGGCAACATCACGGCCTGTGGTCACACGGCAAGGAGGCAATGGACACAAAGTTCAAGGACAGATTTGTCTGAATCAAAGCCCGTCCATCGTGGGTTCCCCTCGTGCATTCCACCAGCGTGTTGGGCTTTACCTCGTAGCTCACCCTTCTTTAGATATTGGGCTGTACCCAGGGCCTGGCATTGTCGGGGCTGAATTCAAGCTTGGTAAGTATAGACATGACATTTTATTGACCCTCGTCCAGGAAGCAGTCCCTGAACCCAGGTCCCTTCTCTGTGCTCACATGGCACAGGACCTGGCACACGGTAAACAAGCATCACACGCTTGTGTTACGCTTGGCCCCTGTGAATTCCAGGCTACACGATTCCAGCTGCACATGTGGCTGGTTTGGGAATGAGTACTTTGCCTCAGTCATCAGCTGGCCCTTCCTTGGGAAGCAGTCAGAGGCCTCCCTCTGAATTCACAGGCTCGGAGAGCAGTAGCCTGCAGCTTCCCTTGGGAAGAGACTGCTGTTGGGAGAACAGCTGCCTCAAAAAATTCCAGCCTGCTTTCTCTCTCACTCTGGGCCTGCGGTGTTAATTAGGAAGACTGCATGTGTGAACGCTTGGCTTTCCTTTCCTTTCTTTTCTTTTCTAATCTCTCAGAAAAGCTCTTTTGATCAGCACCGTGAGTAGACATGCAAAGACGGGTTGAGAACATGCAGGAGGTGCCGCCTTTTGATGCTTGCCTCTACGCCCTGAGAGGGGGTTTCAGAGCATTTTGTCCTCTGTCCTCAGCTCCCAGATGGCCTGGACCACTGTTGCTTGCACTTGGAACAGCTCTCCTACTTTCTGCTCCTGCCTGAGCCCCTGACTAATGAGTTTGTGCAGAATCAGAAAAGCCAGGCCTAACTGGCTACCCTCGGTGCCCAGGAGAGCCTGTGGCCAGACGGGGCTGCCTTCACCTGGATCCCTGGCAGCCTGGGCCCACGTGCTGGGGCTGGTGTTTGCCCCCAGTCCTGGGCACTGCCCCTGTGAATGACCACGTGGGTGGACTTGCTTTGGAAGAAGGGAGATGGGGAGGTATGGGGTGGTGTGGATGGGGGCACTGCAGAATGTGGAGGACGGAGGCCGGGGCTGCTAAGTAGATGTAGAGGAATGTGGGGTCAGAATTCCAAACGTCCATCGTCTTTTCTCACCCCCATCCATTACACCAACCATCTTTTATCACCATAGGAATCAGGTGCATATGTACGTGGCTGTCCCCTAGTTTTCCTCCACGCCACCCCCAAAGCAGGATCTTGCATTTTCCTGAATCTCTTAGAAAGGAAACTCACTCCAAGAGGCATTAGTGAGAAATGTAGACTTTACTAATGGTTTATAGTGGGGTCTGTATTGCATAGCACTGAGAATTTTGTGAGACAGAGGAAGGAAGGAAGGAAGGAAGGAAGGAGGGAGGGAGGGAGGGAGGGAAGGAAGGAAAGAAGGAAGGAAGGAGGGAGGGAAGGAAGGAAGGAAAGAAGGAAGGAGGGAAGGAGGGAAAGAAGGAAGGAAGGAGGGAAGGAAGGAAGAGTGGAGGGAGGGAGGGAGGGAAACCTCATTAGCGTTTTGCTTTCCTCAAGTCTTAACTTCCCAGTGTTCAGCCACAGGCTGTGCCTCTCTCTTCAGTCCCTCCCCATGAAGCCTCTAATTCTCCCCCAAGTCCTGTCTACCACTCAGGACTTCCCAGAGGACTTCTCTGTGTCTTCCTGTCTGATCTGACATTTGGCTCAGGCCCTGTTCCTGCAGTTTGCATCTTCCCTGTTATCACTAGCTCAGCAAATAATGTACCCCTGAGCTGCTTCAAAAGCAGTGGGGATCCTAAATACCCTACATTTGTTCTTGTCAACAAAATGAAACTCGTAAGAGTTCCAAACAGTACAGAAGTGTGGAAAGTGGAAAGTGAACGACCACACTCCCCTCTCTCCCAGATCCCAGTCCTACACCTGGCCTTCCAGTTCCCTCCCCCAGCCTCTGAATTCCTGTCACAGGGACTTGCAAATGACTCAGGACCCTCTTCTTCTCATGTCACACACGCATTTCTTTTTCCTAGAACCCAAGAGGTATTATTCATTGCATATGGATTCTGTAGTTGTTGTTAGAAGTTTCAGAGAATGCCTTTGGTGCATAGAGGAAAATCACCAAAAGGGATTCCAAACTGCCCTCCAAATAAATATAGAGCAGAAATCTCACAAATGTAATGGAACTCATCACAGCAAATTAACTTCTCTGGTACAAAACATTCTTTCAAAATATGCCAGGGGCCTTGTGCTGCACAGATTCTTTCTTGGAGTGAATAAAAGACATGGTTTACCTCATCTGTCCTCTCCATCCCTGGCTCAGCTGCCAGTGCAGCTGTACCCTCTAACGAGATCACGTATTATTCTTGGGAGCAGGTATTAACGAGACCACGGCATCGAGGGAGAACACTCATGTCATCTTCCCACTCACCACAGCGCTGCCAAAGATGGCCCTCCGTGCCGGCTCTGTGTATCTGTCTCCACGTATCACGTCTCCAGCCAGGCTCTGTTCCATTACCAAACGCTCTCAGAGCTGCGCTGGCAGTTTGGGCAGGGACTGAGAAACGGGGTAACGTTTGTCAGCGGCCCTGATCCAGCACCTTCCCTCACTGGAATCTGTCAGCATACAAAAGGCAGTAGCTTTCAACCAAGAAAAGGAAATGTTTGAATTAGCGTATGGAAATTTAAGTTGACACAAAAGGGGGTGTTGGCTGAAATTTTCAAGAGCTATAAGCTGTTTCTCTTTGGAGAAAATGGAGATCTAGTTTTTGGTTGACATAACAAAGTCAAAGCATATGACCCACTTATTTTAGGGATTTACCTGCAGATATATATATATATATATATATATATATAATATTTATATAGTATAATATACATAAAATAACATATTATAATATGACATATGTCTATAATATAGAGACATATAATATACATATACTATATATATACATACATATGTGTGTGTGTGTGTGTGTATATATATACATATAAAATGTCAATAACACTTTGCTTTAAAATGATCCATCCTCTCTCCAGCTTCCTATTGGTGCCTAAGAGCATGTTTGTATCATGGGACAATAAACAGAGAAACTGGCAAACTAAGGACCCATCCCCAGTTGCAGCTGCTTGGGGACGAGAGGGCAGGAGTACTGATGTCACGAAGGCTTAGCTGATCTTAGCTGAGTGGCGTATCTCCAACTTCCCTTTCCCCAGGTGGCTTTCTGCATTCCTCTTGCCACAGCTGTGCAGGGCTGCATGTCCACGTCCAGTGAAATGGAACACTGACAGACTGGCACCTGGGCTTTGGTCCTACCGACCTCTCCACCGTTTAGGCAAGCATTCCCACAGACCCAACCCAGCCATCGGAGCAAAGGGCCCTGGGCCAGGAAGGGGGTCTGTGGCAATGATTTGTGATGGAGGTGGTGTGGGGTAAGGGCTGGGGAGGCCTCTTTGTCTGTGCCACCGCAAAGCTGGGTGGCTCTCCCCATGTGACTCCCCTTCCCTGCGGCTGCTTCTCCTCGTGGGGTTCATTACACCCACCCGAATCTCAGGGAGGGTGAGTGAATTGCCAAACACTTTACAATTATCAGGAGCCCGCGAGGTGCTTCACCACCATAAAGCATTACCTCTAATTATTGTTCATAATTATAAAGGCTCTGAAGTGCCAAGGGCTCCCATGGCAACCTTAACTCTTTTCCTTTCTCTCTCTCACACACAGTGATAGACTTTTTCATTACAGTACTAAATGCAGCTCATAAATCTGCCATATTATTGGGCAAATATTTATTTTTATAAGCTGAGATAAGTAGGCAGTGCTGGGGTAATGATTCCTGTTCTGCATTCTCTGGACATCCCAGTCCTCAGTCTAATGGCATACACAAGGTGCCCAGAATATCAGCCAATGCACCTCGCTTCACCTGCAGCAGCAAAATCTTTATCAGCTAGACATCATGAGGAAGGATGAGGAGTGTGACTTTATTTACTAAGAATAACCCAGGTTGACTGAGAGTATCTTATAAAAATAGCAGAAACATATCCTTAAACAAGCAATATAGGAGAATATAAACCATTGATCAATTGAAAGGCTGCTTTGCAGGGAGATGATGGGTTGTGTGCCAGAATGAAAGTTCAAGGCTAAGAGACTTGGCAAGTTTATCATGTTGGCTAAATGAACTGCTCTTAAAAGTCCAGCATAAAAGCAGCTTGACTCTTACAGATGCTTTGTGCGTAGTAATGGCGGCATCAGTGGAAGGAAATCAACCTTGTTTACATGGATATACTTGAAACTCAGCTATGTGTCTAGCCTGGGGCGTCTGCAATACGAAGTTTCCTAAAGCTGGTGGTTTGGGGTTGTCTGGAAATGCTGCTGCCAGGGGAGTCTTGTGTGGATGCTCCACTCTCACCATCTGGTTGGGGGGTGTATTGATTGGTTCTGTAGTTATCAGCGGGGACTGGTGGTCAGACTTGGCTTTCTTCTCTTCTGCACACCTGGAGCCTAGAGCTGATTTCCTCTGGGACTTTCCTTCTTGAAGAAGAGCAGCTCTGACCCCCTGTGCTTGACATAAATTTGGAGAGAATACTGGATGCTTTCAGTAATGTCTTCAGGTCTGGGGTGATGGCCAGTGCCCTTGACTAGAGCCCACTGACGCTGTTAGGTGGAGCTGTGCAGGCAAAAAAGGAGGGGGATATTTATCTGGAAAGATGGTAAACCCAAACCTCAAGCCAAGGGAGGAAAAGCTCATGAAAAGAAAAGACCACAGTGCTGTAGTGAAGGTGCAGCCCTGAAGAGCTGGCCCTCTCTGTGTCAAGTGACCTGGCCAAGTGAGTGAGTCAGTGTACATGGGGTGGGTATGCTCTGTCTGTAGTGTCCAGGGAAGGACTGCAAAAGAAATAAAAATAAGATAGTGGACTCACCTTCCAGTAACTCAGAGACTGGGTGTGGTGAATGGGGTGGGGATCAGAGATCCAAATGGAAAAAGACCTCAGTAGGCTGCAAAGAAAGAGATTTGGTAAAGGGAAGATTGTCATGGAACTGCAAGTTGGCCATCAGGGCCAAGGGTGTGGCTCAGAACACCTCCACAGGAAATGCAGGGTAGTGACCTCAGGGCTGCTCAGACCTGGCTGGAATCTTGGCTCAGCCACTTAACCAGCTGTGAGACTGGGGAAGTTACTTCACCTCGCTTGGCTTCAGTCTCCTGTTCTGAAAAACGAGGGACAATAGTAGCATATATATTGAGAAGTAATTGTGAAAATCAAATGAGGTACTGCATGTAAAGTATTTACCACACTGCCTGACACACAGTGAGTGTTCCATAAATATTAGTGTTAGTGTTAATTGCTAAGCTTGAGAGGGTGGGGAGGGACCTAGGTGGGTAATGAGAGAATATGTAGATTAGAGACATCGAGATTTGAGAGTCGTCTCTGTGGTGATGCTTGTTATCTCAGGTAAGCGTTGACGGTGCAGAGTTTTCAGCTTGGGCTCAGACTAAGTCGATCTGGGTTTATATCCCGACTCTGCCCCATGCTAGGTGTATTCGGCAAGTTATTTACCTCTTACCTGGGTTTGCTCATTTGTAAATGGGGATGATTGCAATAATACCCATCACTTAGGACTGTTATAAGAAAATGAGTTAATACATAAAACACTGAGAACAGGGCTTCCCTGGTGGCGCAGTGGTTGAGAGTCCGCCTGCCGATGCAGGGGACACGGGTTCGTGCCCCGGTCCGGGAAGATCCCACATGCTGTGGAGCGGCTGGGCCCGTGAGCCATGGTCGCTGAGCCTGCGCATCCAGAGCCTGTGCTCCGCAACGGGAGAGGCCACAACAGTGAGAGGCCCACATACCGCAAAAAAACAAACAAACAAACAAACAAAAAAACACACTGAGAACAGTGTCTGGCACGTAGTAAGTGCTACATGGTACTGGCTGTACCTGGTATTATTGATGTTATTGTTATGTTGTTTCGTATATATACTTACTTAGAGCTAAATAAAAACCTTTACTGGTTAGGAACTATAAACACAAAGTATCCAACCCAAGAGTGTTTGATTGGCAAAGTAAAAAAAAAATCCGTGAACTACCAACGTCAGGCCCAAGTGCCTGAGGGGCACTCATGGGAATAAAGGACATTGCTGAGATGAGCGGTTCTTGGGTACCACTGTGGCAATGTGATGACAGCTGCAGCATCCGTCACATCTGTATCATGTTCAAAGTGAAATCTTGGTTGCACAATGAACACCAGAGGAGAGACACCAGGGTCCAGGATGCAATACAAATTCAGGAACACATGATAATAGTAGATCCCAGCAGTGACTAGGGTCACAGAATAAAGACTAGGATATGATTTTCTTGCGTGGCTCTGCATCATGCCGGCGGAGGGACCTCCCCATCGTAACCACCGGTGGTAATTAAAAGGAACAACCATGAGGGCTTAGATGGCAGTGCTGAGGTACACGGCTATTAAACTTTGAGTCTATAGTCAGTTAGCTTATTGCTTATACAGTTACAAAGCCCTTGCTTTCGTTTCATCAGGAACTACGATGCAAAGTTTCCAAGCCTGGGCAGGAGTGACAGGATCAGTGCTTTTTGCACATGCAGAGACCAAGACCAAGTGCTGAGGAGCCAGGGCAGGCAGTCTGGCAGGCTCCAACCTCCTCCAAGTGCGTCGCATATGAACACAGTATGGGGCTGCTGGCAACCTGGAGGGAAGGTTGGAGAAAGCATTCGTCGGCACTTGCGTAGGAGATGTGACAGCATTCACCTGTCAACCCACCCACCCATTTATTCACCAGATATTTATTGAGCATTTTCATGTACCAAACTCTGTGCTGGGCTCTGGGTTACAGCAACACACAAGGCAGATGTGGTCCCTGGGCTGTTGACAGGCTGTTGAGCTATAGTTGGCAGGTGTTACGTAGGGACGGTAGAGCACAGACCACTTAAAAAGAGGAAAGTAGAGGCTCTGAGCTACCTTCGGCAGCTGAGAGGTCAAACGCCCTGCAGAAGGGGAGACAAACAATCCAAATCTGGTGTTTATCTTGAGCAGAATCAATAACTTTTGCTGAGGTCTGATGGAGTTGTTTAAACCACGGGGCTAGTCCCACAATGTGCTTCTATCCCACTTCTAAGCACAGGACAGCTGAGCTACGCTAACGCCAGCAAAAGCGTTGCCTTCTGTATGTCATAGGTTTCCAGGCCTTGGGTGGAGCAATACAGTGGGATTCACAGGTACAAACACAGGACAGGGCCTGGAGCTGAATCAAGGCTCTAAAATCTGCTCCTCTCTACCTATCTCTCCGAGGAATAGAACAAACTGCAGAGTAGTATAAGGACCATTGACCTTTAAAAGCAGATTTCAGCTTAATACTTCTGAAGGGCCTCAAAGACATACATAAAAGGTTTGAAACACATAATAAAATCCATGATAAATAGATCTCCCCACTCCATCTCTTACCTCATGCCACAATTCTTTGTCCAGTTATTTTCCAGGGAACATGGGAAGTTTAAAAATGAAGTTGCAGCCAGCGCTTCTAGCAATGCTGTGATGCCGGGCACACCAAGTCATTTTTCTTCCAAAGGAAGTAGGAGTCCCCTTTTTTGTATGCTCTTGACACCCACCTACCAAACCTTAGGAAGGCCCCTCAACCTTGCTGTCCTGACCTTTATCAATTACTATACTGAAAGAAATTTTTGTGGCTTAAGTTCAAGTAGGCCAATAGGGTTTTCTCTTTATAGAGAATTTTATAGAGACCTCTGTAAAATCAGAAAGTAAATCTCAATAACAACTGAGAAAAAAAGAGAGTCACTCACAGCTCTACAGGAAAATAGCATTGAAAGAATCCAGATTCATAATTCACACAGATTAAATTACTCCCTAACTGCTTGATCTCAAGAACCATGTTATTGATGCATATTTTAAGCATCTCTTAAATAAGATTCATTTGTAGAATGACAGGTAATGCCACTCACAAGGGGAAAATAACAATTTATTTATCATCCTAGATTACGAATTAAAAAGCATTTCACGGCAATTTAACTGATGAGTCAGAATCTTCACCCGGAGATCAGTTCTCATCATCGCGGTATGCAGCTCATTGACTGGGGGACATGAGGAAGAGGTAGAGAGGATGTGGAGGACGCCCGTGGACTTTGTGCTGGCCCATCTGTGGGTCCACCCTCTGGGCTGCACCTCCTCTGCAGAGGAGGGAGCCATCTTACAATGTACCTAAGCAGCAGTCTTTAAACACGTAGCCCTGTCTTTCATGACTTCAGCTTTAACTTAAATCATATTTATTTTCCGATTACAAAATAAATAAAAAACAGTATTGAAAATAATTAGAGGGACTTGCCCAGCTGTCCAGTGGTTAAGACTCTGTGCTTCCACTGCAGGGGGTGCAGGTTCGATCCCTGGTTGGGGAACTAAGATCCCACACGCCGCACAACGTGGCCAAAATAAATAAATAAATAAAAATTTAAAGAAAAGAAAATAATTAGAAAATTTTTTAAAAACACAAAGGAGAAAATAGTAGCTTTCAAAATCCTACCCCTTGAGACGCACACTGGTAACATCTCCCTTTGTCTGATGAGTTTGTACCTACAACGTTTCGGAAGAGGGACAATGCTTGATGGAAAGTGAAAAGGCTTTATGGTGAGAGCAGGTTGGTGTGTCCAAGAAGGAGCAGATGTCGCTGGAGCAGAGTAAGCCAACGGCAAGGAGGAGAATGTGAGGAGAGGTGGTCAGAGAGATAAACAGGGGCCAGAACTTACGAGTTCTCACAGGTCAGAGCAAGGCTTTGGGGTTTTACTCTGAGTGAGATAGGAAGCCACTGAAAGGTATTCATCAAGGGAGTGACATAATATGACTAAACTTCTAAAAGGATCTTTCTTCTTGGGAGAGGGGAGGTGAGCAGCACAAGGGTAGGAATCATCAAGAAATGATGCTGGCTTGGAAGAGGATGCCAGTGGTAGAGGTGGTAAAAAAAAAAAAAAAAAAAAAAGGCTTAGATTCCGGATGTAACTCAAAGGCAGAGCCTAAAGGATTACTGATAAATTGCATGTAGAGGACAAGAGAGAGGAATGAGGAGGGTTCCTGTGTTTTTGTCCTGAGCAGCAAGAAGGCGTTGCTGTTTACTGAGAAGTGGCAGACTGAGGGAAAGCAGATTAAAGTCAGGAGCTTAGTTTTGGATATGTCGCTTTTGAGATGTCACTTAGATATCCAAGTGGAGGTAACAAGTGGGCAGTTGGATTTATGACTCTGCAGTTTGGGGTGATGTCTGGGCTACAGAATTAAATTTTGGAGTTGTCAACCCAGAGCTGGCATTTGAAGCCACTAAGCTGAATGAACTCATGCAGGGAGTGAGTGTACATAGAGATGTGAAGAGATCTGAGAATGACATCAGAGGATCTCAAGAAGGAGCAGCCAGGGCGAGAGGAGGGGAGACAAGAGGTTGGTGTCTCAGAGGTCAGTTAAGAAAGTCTTTCAAGAGTGAGGCAGAAATCAGCCATCAAATCAAAACTGCTGATGGGTTGAGTCAGATTTGCTGAGCAATGGCCATTGACTTTGGCAATGCTGAAGTCAACAGTGACCTTGACAAGAGCAGCTGCAGTGGAATATTTGAAGTGCAGGGGCTTCACGAGGGGATGGGAGGAGAGAAAGGGGAGATGAGAGGTAGAGGCCAAATAGTAGCTCAAAGCAAACATTCGGCAAGAATCTCAAGGCATTCATTGTCAATGTAGTGAAATTATGAAAAGTCTGAGTATTTACTCAAGAAAGAGGAATTCACTTCTGTCTGTGGGCATCTGTGAGGATCAGTTTGCTGGGTGTCTGCGAGATCAGGGATGGTGACTGTTTACCCAACTGAGAGCTTCAGAGAAATGCTTATGTCTCTAAAGATGGGATTAATGATGTCCAGCAGAGAACCCTTTACTGTCCATT
Organism: Mesoplodon densirostris; assembly: GCF_025265405.1. Lineage (NCBI taxonomy): Eukaryota > Metazoa > Chordata > Mammalia > Artiodactyla > Ziphiidae > Mesoplodon > Mesoplodon densirostris. Next base: position 57,770,945 of record NC_082663.1, read on the forward strand.
AGCTGTCATCAGATAAGAAATGCAAAAAATGGAATAATTTGATAAAAGCAGCTCACATTTTTCTGTTGGTTTTCGCTTTGCAAAAGTGTCTTCACACATGTCACCTGATCCCCACACGGGCAGGGGAGGGAGCCATTATTTCACAGGCGAGGAAACTGGAACTCGGTCAAGGTCACAGATGGTGTGAACAGAGGAGCTGGGACTCAACACAAGTTTTTTGACTCCAGATGCCAGCTCATTCCACTTTATCATCCTGCCTCACTTAAAAGGCAGACATTGTGTTTTTTATTTTTTTAAGCTTGCTTACAACAGTGAAATAATTACCATGAGTCAGGCCCTCCTTGATGGGCTTTCCATGAGTATACCATGTAAACCTCAGAACAATGCTATCGGGCAGTCACGATTATTATCCTCACTCTATAGAGGAGGAAATTGAGACAGAGAGGCTAAGCAACTTGCCCAAAGTCACACAGCTAGGAAGCTGTGAATTAGGATTAGACCCCAGACATTTTGACTTTAGAACCCATGCTCTTAATGACTACATTCTGCCATTTCATCTTCTACTTACACAGCCCTTCAAGCAGAGAAAATATGAATTTATTTGACCATAGTCACTGGTGGATTGATATTGATCCTAGTCCAGAATTCTGATAATTTCGGTCAACTAAAGGGATTTTTACTGAGCACCTTCTGAGAGTGACACATAGGGTTAGGTACTTTGAAATTAGGCACAAAAGAAGTTGAGATATGGTTTCTTCATTTGAGGAGGTTACAGTGTCAGCAAATGTGCCATCAGTTGTCTTGTTTGGCAATTCTACTGTGATTCAGGGCAGTAAGGAGAATTGCATGGTCCAGTAGGTTATATCATTGTTCAGCAAATATTCACTTTCCCCTATACCTTCCCCCAACCCATGGGAAGAGTGTACTTCCCTGCCCATGTTGGGTTTGGCCACGTCATCTGCTTTGGCCTGCAAAATATTGGCAGATACAGTGTGAGCGGAGGTTCTAATTGTGCTTTCAGAGTTTGGCTTGGTCTCTTGCATTTCTTCCATCCACCATGAAAAGAATACATCCCTGGGAGCCTCTTAGCCTGTCCCAGGATGAGAGACACAGGGAGCAGACCCAACTCTGACTTGCAGTCTCAGGCCATGCCTAGCTGACTCTGCTTGAGTTCAGCTGAAGCCAAAAGAGCCACAACTCAGATCCACAAATGAGAAACAGGTATTTGTTGTTTATGTCACTGGGGTTGTTAGAGTAGATATGCAGCATTATTATAGAAAGAGCTGATGAATCCACATAGGATATATAGACAGAAAATTCACAAATATGGTTGGAAACCTTAGTTACCATTTTAATTGATAGGCGATATCTATGTGTGAATTAGGACAGATCAGTTCACTGCAGCCCCGGTTAACGGCCATTGCCTTTCCCCTTGGAGCCACACTTTGAAACTACTCTTTGAAGGATAGAAAACCAACTGCATATCCATCCCCCCGCCACCGCTTTTTTTTTCTTTTATATTAGACATGTCAACCATGATGACTGTCACACCCGTGTAGAACAAAATGCACCACAGCCACTGGTAGAGGGACAGGCTTAGGCAGCCACATTCTAAGTCATACACGTATAACCCAATCTCTCCCAGCTACATCTGATTGGACCAGAGGCAGACACCTGACTTAAGAACAGCTGGCCTGAAAAAAATGATTAGCTCAGCCAATCAAGTCCCTCCAAAATTTGAACTAGGAAGTACTGAAACTTACTTGGTTGTTTAAGTAGAGACGCAGAGAAAAATAGAATAGAAGCAGAGGAAAGGCACAGTCTTCTTAAGGCATGACTAGACAGCTGCAGACTGAAGATCCAGGAAACCCTCCTGCAGGGGACCCCCATGCTTCCTGGGGTCCAGAACTGCCCTCCGGCTCCATTGTGTAGGAAGCTTGGCCCCCAGGCACTTCCTGTTCTGAGATGTTCCTGAGATGCTCTTTCCATTGTTTCTCAATAGGCAATCTTCCAGCCAAGCCCCATACTCACCCAAGCTAACCTAGAAGTGTTCTGTTCCTCGCACACTTCTCATCCATCCTTGAAAACCCACTCAGTTCTTCTTCTCCCTCACTTCCCTGGCTCTGACAGAGAGGAAAGGCAGCAGCCACTTCTTGCGTTATTTTAGTGACCTGTGATATTGTAATATATGGTTGGAATGCGAAGGGAATCCATTGAAATAAAACACCACAAAGTGTGGCCCTTTCAAAATGAAAGGCAGAGATGTTTTGCAGGCTGTTGAATAGCATGCACAATCACAGACCCAAGCTCAAGACTCAGTGCTCATGGCAGACACCTCAGAGAAGGTACAAGGACATGGTGGCCTGAAGGAGGAAGCTGCAGAGGCATGGAGGGCAGAAGGGGACACCAGCTTCAGAGAAATATTGTCTCGAGTAAAAATACCACTTTTGCATTCAGAGATGATACTCTAATTTCTTCTGGAAGTGATAATAATAAATGAGGTTATTAAATATGCCCCATTTAAAAAACTGTTTCATCATTCTCTTTTTTTTTAACATTTTTATTGGAGTATAATTGCTTTACAATGGTGTGTTCATTTCTGCTTTATAACAAAGTGAATGAGCTATACATAAAAATATATCCCCATATCTAGTCCCTCTTGTGTCTCCCTCCCACCCTCCCTATCCCACCTGTCTAGGTGGTCACAAGGTGATCTCCCTGTGCTATGCGGCTGCTTCCCACTAGCTATCTGGTTTACATTTGGTGTGTATATATGTCCATGCCACTCTCTCACTTCGTCCCAGCTTACCCTTCCCCCTCCCCATGTCCTCAAGTCCATTCTCTACGTCTGCATCTTTATTCCTGTCCTGCCCCTAGGTTCTTTAGAACCATTTTTTTTTTAGATTCCATATATATGTGTTAGCATACGGTATTTATTTTTCTCTTTCTGATTTACTTCGCTCTGTATGACAGACTCTAGGTCCATCCACCTCACTAAAAATAGCTCAATATAGTTTCTTTTTATGACTGAGTAATATTCCATTGTATATACGTACCACATCTTCTTTATCCATTCGTCTGTTGATGGGCATTTAGGTTGCTTCCATTCGCTGGCTATTGAAAAGAGTGCTGCAATTAACATTGTGGTGCATGTGTCTTTTTCAATTGTGGTTTTCTCGGGGTATATTCCCAGTAGTGGGATTGCTGGATCATATGGTAATTCTATTTTTAGTTTTTTAAGGAACCTCCATACTGTTCTCCATAGTGGCTGTATCAGTTTACATTCCCACTAGCAGTGCAAGAGGGTTCCCTTTTCTCCACACCCTCTCCAGCATTTGTTGTTTGTAGATTTTCTGATGAAGCCCATTCTAACTGGTGTGAGGTGATACCTCATTGTAGTTCTGATTTGCATTTCTCTAATAATTAGTGATGTTGAGCAGCTTTTCATGTGCTTCTTGGCCATATATATGTCTTCCATGGAGAAATGTCTATTTAGGTCTTCTGCCCATTTTTGGATTGGGTTGTTTGTTTTTTTAATATTGAGCTGCATGAGCTGTTTATATATTTTGGAGATTAATCCTTTGTCCGTTGATTCGTTTGCAAATATATTCTCCCATTCAAAGGGTTGTCTTTTCGTCTTGTTTATGGTTTCCTTTGCTGTGCAAAAGCTTTGAAGTTTCATTACGTCCCATTTGTTTATCTTTGTTTTTATTTCCATTACTCTAGGAGGTGGATCAAAAAAGATCTTGCTGTGATTTATGTCAAAGAGTGTTCTTCCTATGTTTTCCTCTAAGAGTTTTATAGTGTCCGGTCTTACATTTAGGTCTCTAATCCATTTTGAGTTTATTTTTGTGTATGGTGTTAGGGAGTGTTCTAATTTCATTCTTTTACATGTAGTTGTCCAGTTTTCCCAGCACCACTTATTGAAGAGACTGTCTTTTCCCCATTGTATATCCTTGCCTCCTTTGTCATAGATTAGTTGACCATAGGTGCGTGGATTTACCTCTGGGCTTTCTATCATGTTCCATTGATCTATGTTTCTATTTTTGTGCCAGTACCATATTGTCTTGATTACTGTAGCTTTGTAGTATAGTCTGAAGTCAGGGAGCCTGATTCCTCCAGCTCCATTTTTTTCCCTCAAGACTGCTTTGGCTATTCGGGGTCTTTTGTGTCTCCATACAAATTTTAAGATTTTTTGTTCTAGTCCTGTGAAAAATGCCAGTGGTAATTTGATAGGAATTGCATTGAATCTGTAGATTGCTTTGGGTAGTATAGTCATTTTCACAGTATTGATTCTTCCAATCCAAGAACATGGTATATCTCTCCATCTGTTGGTATCATCTTTAATTTCTTTCATCAGTGTCTTATAGTTTTCTGCATACAGGTCTTTTGTCTCCCTAAGTAGGTTTATTCCTAGGTATTTTATTCTTTTTGTTCCAGTGGTAAATGGGAGTGTTACCTTAATTTGTCTTTCAAATATTTCATCATTCGTGTATAGGAATGCAAGAGATTTCTGTGCATTAATTTTGTATCCCGCAACTTTACCAAATTCGCTGATTAGCTCTAGTAGTTTTCTGGTGGCATCTTTAGGATTCTCTATGTATAGTATCATGTCATCTGCAAACAGTGACAGCTTTACTTCTTCTTTTCCAATTTGTATTCATTTTATTTCTTTTTCTTCTCTGATTGCCGAGGCTAGGACTTCCAAAACTATGTTGAATAATAGCGGTGAGAGTGGACATCCTTGTCTTGTTCCTGATCTTAGAGGAAATACTTTCAGTTTTTCACCATTGAGAATGATGTTTGCTGTGAGTTTGTCATATATGGCCTTTATTATGTTGAGGTAGTTTTCCTGTATGCCCACTTTCTGGAGAGTTTTTATCATAAATGGGTGTTGAATTTTGTCAAAAGCTTTTTCTGCATCTATTGAGATGATCATATGGTTTTTCTTCTTCAATTTGTTAATATGGTGTATCACATTGATTGATTTGTGTGTATTGAAGAATCCTTGCCTCCCTGGGATAAATCCCACTTGATCATGGTGTATGATCCTTTTAATGTGTTGTTGGATTCTGTTTGCTAGTATTTTGTTGAGGATTTTTGCATCTATATTCATCAGTGATATTGGTCTGTAATTTGCTTTTTCTGTAGTACCTTTGTCTGTTTTTGGTATCAGAGTGGTGGTGGCCTCATAGAATGAGTTTGGGAGTGTTCCTCCCTCTGCAATTTTTTTGGAAGAGTTTGAGAAGGATGGGTGTTAGCTCTTCTCTAAATGTTTGATAGAATTCCCCTGTGAAGCCATCTGGTCCTGGACTTTTGTTTGTTGGAAGATTTTTAATCACAGTTTCAATTTCATTACTTGTGAATTGTCTGTTCATATTTTCTATTTCTTCCTGGTTCAGTCTTGGAAGGTTATACCTTTCTAAGAATTTGTCCATTTCTTCCAGGTTGTTCATTTTATTGGCATAGAGTTGCTTGTAGTAGTCTCTTAGGATGCTTTGTATTTCTGCGGTGTCTGTTGTAACTTCTCCTTTTTCATTTCTAATTTTATTGATTTGAGTCCTGTCTCTCTTTTTCTTGATGAGTCTGGCTAATGGTTTATCCAGTTAGTTTATTTTCTCAAAGAACCAGCATTTAGTTTTATTGATCTCTGCTATTATTTTCTTTGTTTCTATTTCATTTACTTATGCTCTGATCTTTATGATTTCTTTCCTTCTGCTAACTTTGGGTTTTCTTTGTTCTTCTTTCTCTACTTCCTTTAGGTGTAAAGTTAGATTGTTTATTTGTGATTTTTCTTGTTTCTTGAGGTAGGCTTGTATAGCTATAAACTTCCCTCTTAGAACTGCTTTTGCTGCATCCCATAGGTTTTGGATCGCAGTGTTTTCATTGTGATTTGTCTCTAGGTATTTTTTGATTTCCTCTTTGATTTCTTCAGTAATTGCTTGCTTTTTTAGTAACGTAGTGTTTAGCCTCCATGTGCTTGTGTTTTTTACATTTTTTCTCCTGTAATTCATTTCTAATCTCATAGCATTGTGGTCGAATAGATGCTTGATATGATTTCAATTTTCTTAAATTTACTGAGGCTTGATTTGTGACCCAAGATGTGATCTGTCCTGGAGCATATTCCATGTGCACTTGAGAAGAAAGTTTAATCTGCTGCTTTTGGATGGAATGTCCTATAAATATCAATTAAATCTATCTGGTCTATTGTGTCATTTAAAGCTTGTGTTTCCATATTTATTTTCATTTTCGGTGATCTGTCCATTGGTGTACGTGAGGTGTTAATGTCCCCCAGTATTATTTTGTTACTGTCGATATCCTCTTTCACAGCTGTTAGCAGTTGCCTTATGTATTGAGGTGCTCCTATGTTGGGTGCATATATATTTATAATTTTTATATCTTCTTCTTGGATTGATCCCTTGATCATTATATAGTGTCCTTCCTTGTCTCTTGTAACATTCTTTTTTTTTTTTTGTGGTACACGGGCCTCTCACTGTTGTGGCCTCTCCTGTTGCAGAGCACAGGCTCCAGACGCACAGGCTCAGCGGCCATGGCTCACAGGCCAAGCCGCTCTGTGGCATGTGGGATCTTTCCAGACCGGGGCACGAACCCGTGTCCCCTGCATCGGCAGGCAGACTCTCAAAAACTGCGCCACCAGGAAAGCCCTCTTGTAACATTCTTTATTTTGAAATCTGTTTTATCTGATATGAGTATTGCTACTCCAGCTTTCTTTTGATTTCCAATTTCATGGAATACCTTTTTCCATTCCCTCACTTTCAGTCGGTATGTGTCCCTAGGTCTGAAGTGGGTCTCTTGTAGACAGCATATATATGGGTCTTGTTTTTGTATCTGTTCAGCAAGCTTGTGTCTTTTGGTTGGAGCATTTAATCCATTCACGTTTAAAGTAATTATCGATATATATGTTCATATGACCATTTTCTTAATTGTTTTGGGTTTGTTTTTGTAGGTCCTTTTCTTCTCTTGTGTTTCCCACTTAGAGACGTTCCTTTAGCATTTGTTTTAGAGCTGGGTTGGTGGTTCTGAATTCTCTTAGCTGCTGCTTGTCTGTAAAGCTTTTGATTTATCCATCGAATCTTAATGAGATCCTTGGCAGGTAGAGTAATCTTGGCTGTAGGTTCTTCCCTTTCATCACTTTAAGTATATCATGCCACTCCCTTCTGGCTTGTAGAGTTTCTGCTGAGAAATCAGCTGTTAACCTTATGGGAGTTCCCTTGTATGTTATTTGTCATTTTTCCCTTGGTGCTTTCAATAGTTTTTCTTTGTCTTTAATTTTTGCCAATTTGATTACTATGTGTCTTGGCGTGTTTCTCCTTGGGTTTATCCTCTATGGGACTCGCTGTGTTTCCTGGACTTCGGTGGTATTTCCTTTCCCATTTTAGGGAAGTTTTCAACTATAGTCTCTTCAAATATTTTCTCGGGTCCTTTCTCTCTCTCTTTTCCTTCTGGGACCCCTATAATGTGAATGTTGTTGTGTTTAATGTTGTCCTAGAGGTCTCTTAGGCTGTCTTCATTTCTTTTCATTCTTTTTTCTTTATTCTGTTCCTCAGCAGTGAATTCCACCATTCTGTCTTCCAGGTCACTTTTCCGTTCTTCTGCCTCAGTTATTCTGCTATTGATTCCTTCTAGCATAGTTTTCATTTCAGTTATTGTATTGTTCATCTCTGTTTGTTTGTTCTTTAATTCTTCTAGGTCTTTGTTAAACATTTCTTGTATCTTCTCAATCTTTGCCTGCGTTCTTTTTCCGAGGTCCTGGATCATCTTCACTAACATTATTCTGAATTCTTTTTCTGGAAGGTTGCCTATCTGCACTTCATTTAGTTGTTTTTCTGGGGTTTTATCTTTTTCCTTCATCTGGTACATAGCTCTTTGCCTTTTCATCTTGTCTATCTTTCTGTGAATGTAGTTTTTGTTCCACAGGCTGCAGGGTTGTAGTTCTTCTTGCTTCTGCTGTCTGTCCTCTATATAACATTCTTAAAATGACTAAATTATAGAGATGGAGAACAGGTGAGTGACCGCCAGAGGTTAGAGATAGTGGGGGGCAGGAGGTGGTAGATATAACTATAAAGAGGTAGCATGAAGTCACTGATTTAGAACATACATTGTTTCCTGAAGGATGGCACCCCATCATTGCAAGGCACGCCTTCCAAATTTGTACTTTAGCTGTTCCTTCAGTAGGTCATTCCATTACTCTGTCATGCTAGCTGCTTCTGGGTTGTATGGCATTTGATATAACCAGTGGATCCCCCTCACATAGATGCTTTGCTGTAAAATGATGACTTCTTCTGTAAACCTCAGTGGTAGAGTTGGCTTAGACCCTGTGGGCAGGGGAGACAAACCCATATCTGAATATTTATCTCTTACTGTCAGAGTGAAGCTCTTCCCCTTCCATGATGACAGAAGTCCAGTGCAATCAACCTTCCACCAAGTGACTGGTTGACCTACTTGAAGGATGGTGCCATATCAGGGACATACGCTTGGTGACTGAGGCCAGCAGGTTGGACATTCAACAGCAGCATGGGCAAGATCAGCCTTTGTAAGTGGGAGGCATGTTGTTGGTGTTATACAGTCTCCATCCCTACTGTGATTACTCTATTCATGAGACCGTTGTATTGGCACTGGCATGGCCAATGGTAGGGGCTGGCTGATGCCAACTGGATTTTTAATGGTTCTTCCAGCATGGGTATTAACATGAAATACTAAAGTCTCCATATTTCAAGCTTATTCCCATTTGTCCATCCACATCCCTCTGCCCTCTACCTCTTCTTTGTCCCTGACCTTCCCATCTGTTTCCTCCCAAACTTTTGATCAGCTGGCTATGCCATTTGCCACTGCCCATGGGTCTCTGTGAGTTCTAACCTCTGACCATTTCTCTTGTCACACAAAGTAGATGACCAGATTCACTGCCAGGCTCTGCTCATTGAGAGGATTTCCTCTCACCACTGTCTTTAGGTTCACCCATGAGTGTGAACAGTCATCTGTTTTTGGCTTATACTCACATCCAAACCAACCCATCTATGAACTGAACTTAGGCTTCTTTTCTCCTTTGTTATCTGGTCATAAGGGATCCCCCCGACATGGCCACATGTATGAGCTGACGGAGAAGTACTCTTCAGCTGCAGCAATTTCCAAAGAGGGCTGACAGCTGGCACCAGTCCCAGCAGCTAGGAGGAATGTCTTGAAGGAGAATCTGAAGGATGTATTGTAGTGTCCAACAAAAGTATCAACTACGGCTAAAGATATACCTACCCTATCACCCAGACATTCCTCTCTTAGGTAAACATGGAAAAGAAATGAGTGTATTTGTCCAACAACAACAAAGAAAGATATAACAATCTTCATAGCAGCTTTATTCATAATAGCCCCAAGCTTGAAACAACACAAATGACCATGAACAAGAGAAAAGATAAATGAATCAGGAGTGTTGTCACACAATGGAATATGAAACCACAATGTAAAAGAACAAACTGCTGAGAGGTACAATAATATGGATGAATCTTACAAACATTATGTTGAGTGAAAAAGCCAGAACCCAGAGAGTATAGACTGCCTGATTTCATTTCTGTAATTTATCAAGGACAGGCAAAACTCACTTATTGTGTTAGAAGTAAGAATACTTCTGGCAGAGGTTGGTGGGTGTTGCCTGGGAACTTTCTGGGATGGTGGAAATATTTTGTCTCTTGATCTGGAGGTTGGTTATGTTGAAATAGATATATGTATGTAAAAATTCATGAAGCTATGTGGGTGAGATTTGTTTGTGTACTTCACACATTTCACTTTAAAAAAATTTTATACCTCAATTTAAAAAAACTGCAAATAAGTAGCAAGTGAAACAAGAAAATAATAGTGTGCAGTAAAAAAGATATACTATGTGGTTTCTTAATTTATGACACCTCTGCTTTGACTTTCTCAGCCATTTTTTAATAGGCAAAGCCTCAGGGCATAAACACTATGTAAATCCCACTTTGCTATCAATAAATTACATAGAGTTACAGTGTTGTGAATTTACCTGATGTGATTCTTTTTGGGTCTTGGGGTTTCTGCTCAACTGTCCTCCATCTACAGCAGCATCTTCTCTCTGACCTTCCTGGAATAATTTCCATTTCTGGAGCACACTGCATTCTACAAAATATAAACATGCTCCAGTTTCCTCCCCTATACCTCTAAATCTTCTCCTGTGGCTGGTGTCCTGTGTCTTGTATATTAGAGGCATTTGATGTCACTATTCCTCAGCTATTTTCAATTACCCTGTCACTTCCCTTTCCTCATCCCCCAAGGCTTTCTGTGTGTGGATGATTTAGCAGGACTCAGTAATCAGGTATTTAAAGGGACCAGCTTCTTTTGCAACAAGACAAGTTTTTCTACACAAAATTAAGCCCAGTTAACACCATGATATGAGTTATGCACAGCCTTGTTCCCATGGTGAATATGTCAGGCAATGATTTATCTGTTGGGGGTAGGCAGGTGTGATGGGAGCATTCTATTCAAGTTATTTAACCATTTTTCTTCGTCTGTAAAATAGGGAAATAATGAGGGGTAATAGGATTGCTGTGGAAATTATGCCAATAGATATAAAACACTAAAACAGTTCCTGACAACGGTGAGTACCTTAATGAGAATTCTGATCTGAACCACGATGCTCACTGAGCATGTGCAGAACACATCCATGGAAACCGGCAACAGCAGGAAAATGTCTCTTGTGTAAATAAATGCACCTCACTTGGGAAGGACGAATCCCAAACAGGAAATGATCTCCTGTTGTTAACAGGCAAAACAGAGAGAATGATTTAAGTTACAGGGAGAGACTTTCTTTAAAGACTGAGCTGAATTAATTATTAAAGACGTACGTGATGCATAGGCAGGATAATATCAAGGAGTTTTAAATTATTTACACTTTATTGCTCTCTGTCTGTGGGCATCTGACATGCCTCATCTTCTATTGGGGGATTCTGCAGAATGTTCTTAGCCCAGAATATTTCCTGATAATGCACCTCCCTGAGAAGATCTTGAAGCTTCTTACTCATTTAAAATAATCAGAGTGTCTTGAATTCCCTATTACCAAGCTTCTGCTTTGGGGAATATCTTCTTTCAGGTTGCAGATTGTACCTTCGATTTTAAGATGTGTGAGATGGAAGCACTGTTTGCAAGGGACATGTTAGTTCTGAATGTACAATCAACTCTCTACCATTTCTGAAAATCTTGATATGGTGATAAAAACAATATGAGGAAGGTTTCCTTTTTCAGATGCACCTTACTGCTTCTTCTACTTGGGTTGTTTCCTGGTGCCTTGGGAGTTCCAAATTGTCCAAATACGCCCATGTACTGTACTGTGGTAATAAAAGTTAACCAACTATTGTGTCTTACCTACACGTCTCCTGGACCTGGTGCATGTGCATGGGAAGGGAACTGAAAAGTTCTCATGGTACCAAGCTGCACAAATATGAGAAGGAGTTGAGTGTTTGTGAACACCTATGAAGAGAATTTTGAAAAGGGATGAGGGCTCAGTGACTTACCTGGGGCTCTTTCTCATCTTTAAGTGTAAGTAGAGAATGAGAGGCATAAAAGTCCTGTGCAAATAAGTTGTCATGGGGTCTCGTGAGCACCCCAACTTCCCAACCTTGCTCTGCCTCCACCAGGATGGCTGATTTTGGGGTCCCAGCAAAGGCCAGGTGTCTTGGATAGGTTATGGAAAAATCCAATGCATCTATTATTTTTTACATCAATTTTCCCCAGGCGTGCAGAGCCCTGGCTGTAAGAAATAGCCTAAAGCTAGGATTTGGGGTGGATATGGGGCAGTGGAGGTAGTAGAGAAGGAAACAGGAGGGTTAAACTGGGTTTCACTTTGACCACTGTCTCCTGACAAAAAGGTTTCTACTCTAGGAATCTCTATGTCAACATGCTTACCTTGGTTGATCTCCTTTGGATTAAGGAAGAAACTAGGAATTTGAGAGAGATGATGAAAAATCCTAATCAGGGGCCATCCATAGCACTTATTTACCTTCTTTTTGTAATCCTACCATCATCTCTGTGCACCTAACTTCTGACATTTGGGTCAGCTACAGTTGGGCTGACTGATTCTAATGGGGTCTTTGGATTATTAGAAGATAAAAGAGGAGGGGGCAAAATCTCTCAGTCCTAATCCTCAGGTATGCCTGGTAAGGCTTGTGAATCCAGACACCATCTTCCTTCCCTTCAGGGGGTTTGAACAGCCAGGAAGCAGAAGAATGGCTCTGTTTGGGCAGGTCTTGGCAATGCTCTGGAGGTGATGTGTCTATTCCCTGGAATGGGGTGAGGACCAGAGGCTGTTAGCAACACGACGGATTGAGGTGCTCCATCTGAGTTAGTTCTTATATCTCAGCTGCAGTCTTTTGTTCTGCATTAATTTCCAGGCTCTCGGGGAGATCTTTATTCAAATGAATTAATTCAAAAGAACACCCCCCGATTAATTAGTGTGGGTGATTTTAATGTTCCCCTAAATCAGAGTGGTAGCTCTCACTGTCCTCGTGCCTGCCCACGCTTGACCCCTGCAGGGCTGTAATCGGGTCCTGCCATTTCCCACCTTCTCCCTGTCCTCTCCTCAGGTTTGGCTTGCATTCCAGATCCTCTGCATTTCTTTTCACAAGATCTTTGACTGTTTCTAATTCTACATTCCAGACAATTCCTGACCTGCAGCTCTTGCTCTTTATGGGAGCTCTGGATGTGACCTTGTCAGGATAGAGGCCCTTGGCTTCTGTTGGCCAACAAGCTGGCTGATCCCTTAATGTGACTGAAGGTCTTTTCTTTTTTTTTTTTTTTTTTTTGCGGTACGCGGGCCTCTCACTGTTGTGGCCTCTCCCGTTGCGGAGCACAGGCTCCGGACGCACAGGCTCAGCGGCCATGGCTCATGGGCCCAGCAGCTCCGCGGCATGTGGGATCTTCCCAGACCGGGGCACGAACCCGTGTCCCCTGCATCGGCAGGCGGACTCTCAACCACTGCGCCACCAGGGAAGCCCTTCATTTTTAAACTTCAGTTTCCCGTCTCTTAGGAAGTCTTCTGTATCTTTGCCCTTATTCTCAGATGCTGTGTTAAATCTGTAGAGGTGTTTTCTCTCTACATCCCAGCCTTTTTCCTTTCCCCCATACTAGGAGAAACCCTTTTTTCTTCAGAAAGAGGCCTCCTGGTTGCTTTCCCCAACCCCTTCTTCCTTCCCTTAGTTCCTATCTACAGCATCCTTGAAGCTTATCTGCAAGAGTGTGGGTGGGTCTTCAGGGAAGGGACAGGCAAGACCCAGGACTGAACAATGACCAGTCCTTGCTTAGTGAGTGTGGCCCCAGGAGAAGGGGCTTGGCTAGGTGAGGTGGGAATGCGTCCCTTCCCTGGCTTGTTTCTTTTTTTTTTCTTTTCTTTTTTTTTTTTTTGCGGTACACGGGCCTCTCACTGTTGTGGCCTCTCTCGTTGTGGAGCACAGGCTCCGGACGCGCAGGCTCAGTGGCCATGGCTCACGGGCCCAGCCGCTCCGCGGCATGTGGGATCTTCCCGGACCGGGGCATGAACCCGTGTCCCCTGCATCGGCAGGCGGATTCTCAACCACTGCGCCACCAGGGAAGCCCCCCTGGCTTGTTTCTGTCTTGTCCAAAAACTGCAGCTCTGCATCCTATGACACCCAGGGCTGTACTGTCTTCCCAGACACCAAGCAAGAGTAGCCTTCCTTTACTGTTGGCAGCCATGATGGCTAATATATGTAGCTACTTATTATGTGCTAAGCTTGGTACATTATTTTATTTCATCCTCGCTCTGAAGCAATTCTGAGAGGTGGGTCCTATTATTCTCTCAGTTTTACAGATGAGGACACTGAATTCTAATGCGAAGGAAGTGGTAGAACTCTGCTTGAACTCAACTCTGCCCCTAGAGCTGGAAGGCTTGCCCTGGCCCCAACATGAGCCCAGTCACTCCTGCTCTGTGACTGCCCTGCCAGTGTCCTCTCTGTCGTCAGATTATTTGGGAAACTGCAGCAACTCTCTCAAGTGGAGGGGGCACTTTGAGTAAATCAACGTTGACAGGCACGGTCAAAATAGCAGTGTGTTCTACCCTGTCAGGCTAATCCTTGTTCTCTATGTGAAAACCCTGGCTCCCTGTCACTTTGGTCCATTGTCACTTTGGTGTGACTAGTTTGGGTTCAGTTTTGAGTGTTTTCATTTCTTTTTTTTTCCCCAGACAGAATCAGATCCAGACTTTCTGCCTCATCCCTTTTTGGAGGCACTCATCCTTTCTCTGTAAGTGATTGACCAGTCGGGGCTGAACCTAGCCGGAGTCCCCTCTTGTTTCTGCTCCCCTACTGTGCCTGTCCACTGTACTTTCAAAGCCCGTTGGACATACTTTCGCTTCCTATAAGATTGCAACTGACCTTCTGCTACCTCTCCTAGACCAGTAGTCTCTTGAACATGGTGGACAGCCAATAAATGTTTTTTGAATGAACGAATGAATTAGGCTTTCAATGTGTCTAGACCATCATGGCACTCTGACAGAACTGCTGTTATAATCCCCTTGGGAAGGATCCACGTGCTTAATTTCAGGCTAGAAGGATTGTGGCAAGTACATTGTACTGACCTCTGTCTCTTTTGATAGCTTTGGCTTCATCCCAGACCCTTCCCACGCCTGCCAAAGAGAAAACTCACACACTAGCTAGGTGAGAGGCAGACTGGTATTGGGCTATTCCTACCCCAGCCCAGCATTTTCATTTAGGGGCTTGGAAGTAAGCTGCCCATTGTCCTTCTGTTTCAGTAGAGTCCGTGTGATAGCACCACGTTCATCCCAAGCCACTGGGCAAGAGCACTTAGGTGGGGCATTGCATCAGATGCTATATTCTCGTGAGATATAAAACTTCAATTTCCAGCTCTGGAGGGGAGAGTAAGGTCTTATCGAGATTGCCTGGCAGAGCACGTCATTTATAAACCCACCTGGCTTATCACCAATGAGAATGTAATCTTCACTGAGAGAGGCTTTTAAGGATTTCTCTTTAATAGTTGCTTCCTCATTTCAGAAAGTCTTTAGCTAGGCCTGATCAGACAGTTCTTTCTGGCTGGGTACAAATTCCATTTTCAGAACATTGCTTGGCTCTCTGTTCCTTTCCCCTCCATGCTATCCAACCCCTAGCCTGACTTTTCTCTTCTAGAACCTCCTGTGTCCTTCCCCAAACCACTGGGAGTGATTTACTAAGGGCATTTCCCAGACAGCTCCCAGACGCTGGCTAGAAAGACCAATTAAGGGGAACAAAATGTCCCCAAGTTATCACTGGGTCATGGTCCAAAATTCATTTGAGAATCAGCTATTGGAATTAACAATGTTTTTTTCTCACAGGTACAATGGTGGTGCTGGGTGGGGGTGGGGGGCAGCTCAAGACATCCTCCTGAAGCCATTTTATCCATAGCAAAGCTGAATTATAATGCAAATTAGGGCTCTAGGAACAGAATATTGGTGTGGTACAGGAGAGGGTATACAGGGGAGTGGGGGAGATAGGAGAAGAAATGGGAGTAGAAGGGGGATTTTTTTCACCTTCCATTATTAATACAGTTCTAGTCTTGGGCCATAGTTCATAATAGTCAGGTCTTATGCAGGCAGTCTCTTGTGGTCTTAGAGTCAAAAAGGATTAGAGTTCGGGGTCTGACCCCTGTTAAACAAACTTATAGTAGCTTGATGTACCAATCAGAATAACATTACTGGCTATCTAGTCCCTGGATAAGCATGTTGCTACCAGTTTCCTCCTTGGTAGAAAATCTGTAAAGGAAGCTAGAGAGCAATCAGAAAGCTACATGGTGAGCCTCACTTAGATAAGGACATCAGCTGTCACAGGACTGGACAGGACATCTTTAGGCCCCACTATTCTCTCCTCTGGTTACAGCATGCATAATCAAAACTCAGGGCTTTCTTCTTTCACCTTCCCTTTCCTAAGTTTCCAGGTCCTTTGCTAGATACATTCTTTCTCTAACAGTGGTGATTTCTTCAATCAGATTAGAGCCAAATCTGATTTCCCAATAGGACTGATTCTTTAAAGCCGATGTAGTATCACTCTGTCTGTTCTGATCCAACAATTGCATTTTGTAGTTTAACTAGCAGGAAACAATGTTATCAGAGGTCACTTCAATTTAATGTTTCTAACCCCCTAACCATGTTCCAACTATATATTCAACTATAGACAGGATCACTATTTTATGTGTGTATGGGAGGGAGAGGGAGAGGGGAGGGCAAAATCAATCTATCTTTTTTTCATAAAATCCTCAAAATCTAGAAATATTTGCTGCCTCAAATCCTTTTCAGAAGTAGCAGGAATACAAAATAGAACAAAAGACATGAGGAAATATACAGTCATTTACTAACTTTCATCCTTAATTGGAACTTCCTTTTCCTTAAAGCAAATGATCTCAGCAAGATGTTAGAAAGACAAGTGGACAAATTTTTTAGTAATTTATACTAATGTGTGAATGACTACTAACATCTCTAATAACATCCCAGGAGTTTTTGATCTTTTAAAAAGAGGGTATACAGTGATACATATGCATCTTTAACCAGTAGAATTTCAGGCAGTATGAGAAGCTATTTCCCATAGAAGAAAACTTTGGTGAGTATTGTGGGGAAGACTTCAGGTTCAGGCTGGTCTTTGGCTTTGGAGTTCAGCTTCCCTCAGCTAGTTATAGCATCTTCTTTTCTTTCTGAACATCAATCTCAGAGATTCATAAGGCTGCAGGGTTTATCACAAAAATTCCCATGGCAGTACTATCAGGACCTCTAGTTGTGGGTGTGAGAGAGGGGCCAGGCTGCTCAGGGGAGAGGGAGGGCAATTGTTGGCACGTTTGTACAATGGGAGACCCCTCTACTAGCTTAACTTGACCTTTTATCCACTTCTGTTGCTCAAGTTTCTCATGTCTTTCCTAAATGCCCTATTTCATTTAATTTTTTGATATTGCTTTTAAAAAATGAGCTTGGTCGGGCTTCCCTGGTGGCGCAGTGGTTGAGAGTTCGCCTGCCGATGCAGGGGACACGGGTTCGTGCCCCAGTCTGGGAGGATCCCACGTGCCACGGAGCGGCTGGGCCCGTGAGCCATGGCCGCTGAG
This sequence comes from Mesoplodon densirostris, assembly GCF_025265405.1. Classification (NCBI taxonomy): domain Eukaryota; kingdom Metazoa; phylum Chordata; class Mammalia; order Artiodactyla; family Ziphiidae; genus Mesoplodon; species Mesoplodon densirostris. Next base: position 57,788,051 of record NC_082663.1, read on the forward strand.
CCTGCGCGTCCGGAGCCTGTGCTCCGCAACGGGAGAGGCCACAATAGTGAGAGGCCTGCGTACCGGAAAAAAAAAAAAAATGAGCTTGGCACCTTTACAATTTAAGCATTTCCCGGACATTTTCCTGAAATCATTCATGTTTTGATTCCTCTCCTTCCTTTCTCCTATCTCGCTTAACCTTGATACCCAGGATCCCACTGTATCAGGATCTTCTTGTTTCCTAGCAACTCAGTTTGCTGCTGCCTTTACTGGGTTAGTTTCCTCCTTTTTCACTAGCTTCTGAAGTTCTCCCCCATCTTGGGGAGAACTATTCTACCAGCCGTATGAATACCTACAGCATGCCTCACCCTCAGCTCCACAAGCCCCCTGTCCTCTGACCCTCATTGCTGGATACTCAAAGGGGCCCTCGGTGGCTGCTCCTGACCAACAGAGAGATGAATTGAATAGTATCTGTAATGGATGATTTGGTTCTACCATGTACTCCTTAGCCACATCTGGACTAATCCCAAGCTCTGCATCTAGACTAAGAATAGTGGTCCTTAGCTATGGTAGGGCTGGAAAATGCTATAGAACAAGTTTTTGGTTTTGTTTTTTAAAACTTCACATTGATTACTCTCACAATATAAGCATACTGCTTGTGAGAATTGGCCAGAATGACCTCTAGGGCCTCTGCTATCCTTTTGTTCTATGAATCTAGATCTCAAACAAAGCAGGTCAGATGGGGACACCAATGCTAGGGACCATGGGGTATGCTTGGGACGTATTTCACAAGAACCCTTGTGGTCCTCTTTCAAAGGGCAACTGATATTTCCTCATAACTACTCTCCTGCCTTAAAGAGATTCTTTGTCATCAATTTCTAAGAATCCCAGTGACCTAGTTAAACATTCAATGAATTGACCCCATGAATATGTAAAAAAATCATTTTATTTGTGGCTGAAGGTTTAAGAAACCAATCTTGTCAGTACCAAGAAGCTGAAAAAGTTTCCGTGTATATGGTTACTCTTATCAAATCAAATATTGATGGAGTACCTACTGTATGTGGCACACTGTGCTAGACCTCAGGGACATTGCAGTGAAGAAAGGTCCACATCTGCTCTCCTGGATCTTCAGGCAAAAAGAAAATCATGGTACTTTTTCCTGACATGCAGAAGACCAACCTTTCCCAGTGGCCCATGCCATATTTTATCTACTGTAGGTGGATATACAGATCCTTATCTGCTTTCTCCTACTAGATTGTAAACTCCTTGAGGGCACGAGTTGTTTCATGTTGGTGCTTTTCCTCGGAGCCCTGTGCTGTGCTTTCCTGTTGCTTGCCTCATAGCTCTATGATGTTCTCCTCCCTTGGGTGTAATGGCTGATGCATACTGAGTGCTTACTGAATGCCACACTCCTGTTCATGACCTTGCTTTGCCCAAACACCATCCCTAAAGGAAGCTGCTACTCTGGGCCCCAATTAACACTGTTCTTACCTTGGTCTACATAGCCCAGTATGACCTGGCCGCAGCCTCAGCTCTCCTACCCACTGCCACTTCCCCTTGCTCACAACCTCCGCCACCCTGGTCCCTTCCGACGGTTCGGCCACAGCAGCCATGTTCCCACCCTGCTCTTCTCTGCCTAGAATGCACTCCTCCCAGACTGCCATGTGGGCCTCTGCTGACTCAGCCAGATCTCTGATCAATGCTACCTCCTCAGAGAGGTGTTTCCTGACCATCTAATAAGCAGCCTCCTCCTCCATTCACTGTCCACTCTCCCTGCCCTATTTTTCTTCATAGCACTTATCATTCCTGACATATTATGTATCTGTTGTTTCATTTTTAATATCCACTTGTCAATATCTGAACACCAACGTCCCTTGGGAGGGATTTTGTCCGTCTGGTCCAGAGCTAGAGCCATAGCACCTAGCCTGTGCTGGGCATATAGTGGGTCTTCAATAAATATTTGTTAGATAAATGAGTCTCCATTTTACAGATGAGGATATGGAAGCTTAGAAAGATTAAGTGACTTATTCAAGGCCATACAACTAGGAAATGTCAGAGATGAGATTTCAACCCATGTCATCTGATGCCAAAGTCCATTCTTAACCACTCTGTGTGTGTATTTAACTTCCATTCTTCTCCACCAAGCTCTCAGATTCTCCATGACAAGGACTATTCGCTTTCCATCTTGTAGCCTAAACGCTCAAAGAGTCTCACCCATGGAGAGGGTTTTATAAATGTCAGATGAAAAAAACCACGGTCAGCTAGTGGATGACTGCTTGAGCAGGCAGAGAGAGGCACGTTCCGATGAAGTCCCAGTGTAGATAAAGGCACGAGGGCCTAAGGAACATATTGCAAATAGCAAAGTACTATTCAGCACAGTTAACAATGCCTGTGAGAGTGGCTAGCTTATCACCAGGGGCGGCTTAGGCAATGTGAAAAATATAGTCTGTTGAGTAAGTATAATCATTGCACATCCCCTTGTAGCAGCTGGAGCCATTGTCCCATACCTTGCTCACAGTGCACATGCAGGTTTAAATGCCTGAAATGCTTTGCTCATCTTCCGAAGACTTCATTATGATGCACTGGAGCCATGGTAAAAATGCACTAGTCTTTAAAACAAGGACAGATGGCAAATTGATAACACTATAAAATGGCCACAAGACTTAACACTGGTCCTGAATGTCTGCCAGACAACAGGTGCAATGTTAAAGTTTACTGAGAGAGTTGGATGTAAATGATCCCAATGAATTTGGAGGTGCCTGTCCAACAACAGATTTATTTTGTTACTTAACTGCAGAACTCTGGGCTCTCAGGGGTAAATAATAGTCTGGTAGAAAGCAGTGGCAGGATAACCAATTGTTCTGGTTTTCAGAGCTGGTCCCCTTCTTCCTTATAACATCTTGGTTTCTTTGCACAGCTCTCGTACTTTCCTCAGCAGGCGAAGCAGGAAGGAGGTGCAGTCAGAGCCCTCCCCTGGGGTTGGCCCATGTGAGCCAAGGCACATCCTCCCAGCTGGCTGGCTAGAGGGGTGTCCACCATTGTGTGCTACCTTCAGGATAGTGTGGAAAAGGAGATGCACATCTCCTTTTCCACCACGGAGATTTGGTCACTTACGATGCATCCCTTTTCTAGGATCCTTCTCTCCCACCCATTTTATATACCCACTTCCATCATCACTCCTCATCATATCATCCTACCCTTCTCCCATTAGCTCTGCATCAAAGAAAATGTGCTGCCCGACTGGCAGGAATTATACCGGGGAAGCAACATTTCAAAGCTTAACTGCTTGTCTCTTGAAAGGGGCTTTCTAAATTAAATTGGTGTGTTTCCCAGCCTCTTGAACACCTTTTCTTTCTGTGGGAAGATGGAGCCGATCTCCTGCTGTGAGATTACAAAGATGGAAGCATCCATCTTCTTGTTGCTCATCCAGAACCTCCTCAGAGCCCTGACCGCCCCCTCTAAAGTCTGCTGAATGGCAAGAGGCAGGAGACATTGGCTCTGACATCAGAGGCCACTGCGAGCACTGCTAGGCCTGCGCTCAGAGGGATGTTCTTTCCTTTATGGTTTGTACTTTGTTCGTCATATTTAAGAAATAATTCTCCATGCTGAGTTTGTAGGACTTTCTCCTCTACTGTCTTCTAAAAATCTCTTCATTGTACCATGTGCATTTAAGTCTTTAATCCACGTGGAGTTGATTTCTGTGTATGGTACGAGGTAAGGATCAGATTTCATTTTTCTATATGAAAAACTGTCTAACCTCCATTTATTATATAGCTCATCCTTTCCTTGCTAACATGTAGTGCCTGTTGTTATAAATCCAGTTTCCATATATACATGAGCCTGTTTTGAGGATCTCTGGTCCGTCCCAGCCATCTGTTTGTCTATTCCTACACCTATACTATACTGTCTTAATTTCTGTACCTTTATAATAAATCTTTCTAGGGGTTAGTATCCCCCTGCCCCACGTTGTTCTTCTTCAGAAGCATTATTCTTTGTTCTTTGAATATGAACACACACACGCACAAGTCAGCTTGCTGTGTTCCATGAAAAACCCAGTTGGGAGTTTGATTGGACTTGCATTAATTTTATAGATACATTTTTTGAGAGAATGAACATCTTCATTATATTGAGTCTTTCTATCCAATAACATGGAATATTGCTTCCTTTATTTAGCTCTTCCCTGTCTTTCAGTAAATTTTTATAATTATAATTTTTTTCCAAAAAGGCATATATTGTACATCTGTATTTAAATGTTTTTTTTTTTTGTGGTATGCGGGCCTCTCACTGTTGTGGCCTCTCCCATTGCGGAGCACAGGCTCCGGATGCGCAGGCTCAGTGGCCATGGCTCACGGGCCCAGCCGCTCCGTGGCATGTGGGATCTTCCCGGACCGGGGCACGAACCCGTGTCCCCTGCATCGGCAGGCGGACTCTCACCCACTGCAATACCAGGGAAGCCCTAAATGTCTTTTTAGAAATTCTTTTGTTGTTGCAACATCTTTCAATAACTTACATTTTTTATTTTGTCTAATATATAGAAATGTCACTGATTTTTTAATATTGATTTTGTATATAGCAACCTTGCTACTAATTCTAATAATTTATCTACATATTCTCAGGATTTCTTTGTGAACAATCATAGCACCTACAAATAGTGACAGTTAAATATTCTTTTCAAATCCTTATACTTCATTTTTCTTTTCCATCTGTATGGTTAAGATCTCTAGTCCAGGGCTTCCCTGGTGGCGCAGTGGTTGAGAGTCCGCCTGCCGATGCAGGGGACGTGGGTTCGTGCCCCGGTCTGGGAGGATCCCACATGCCGCGGAGCGGCTGGGTCCGTGCGCCATGGCCGCTGAGCGTGCACATCCGGAGCCTGTGCTCCGCAACGGGAGAGGCCACAGCAATGAGAAGCCCGCGTAACACAAAAAAAAAAAAAAAAAAAGAAAAAAAGATCTCTAGTCCAATGTTGAAAAGGAGTAGTGAAAGCAGATCTTCATGACCTTAAGCATTCTACCATTAAGTATGTTGTTTACTGTAAGTTATGTTTAGGAAGTTTCTTTTTATTCCAAGTTTAACAAGAGTTATATTTCTTTTTAAAGCTGAATGGATGTTATATTTTTTCGAATGCTCTTTCTGCATCTCCCATGATGATCTTATGTGTTTACTCATAATTTATTAATATGATGGATTACATTAACCAACTTTTTAAACCAATCATATAATCTTGGGACATACCCAACTTGGTCATGATGTTTTATCTTTCTTTACACGTTGTTGAATTCACTTTGTTAATATTTTGCTTAGGATTTTTGCATCTACTTTTATGAGTTCTACTGGCCTGCTAGCTTCCTTTTTCTTTCCTTGTCTAGATATGTTATCATGGATATTCTAGACTCATATTCTAGACTCATAGAATGAATTGGGCATGTCCTCTTTTTTTTAATGTTTTCTTTTACACCTTTATTAAGGTATAATTTATATGTAGTAACATTCACCTTTTTAAAGTGTTCAATTTCATCAGTTTTGGAAAAATGCACACATTTAGCAACCATCATAATGAACTTTTAAAATATTTATATTGCCCTGAAAAAATTGTAGACAATATATACTTGGATCTCCCTTTCTTATCCAGTGTGTCGATTTGTCTTTTGACTGGAGTGTTAGTACTTTCACATTAATTTAATAATTAACATGTTTGGATATAGATGTGCCTTTTTGCTATTCGTTTCCTATTTGTCTCCTTTCTCTTTTGTTCTTCTGTGGCTGCAAGAACCTTAATTGTAGTTGCTGTGCTACACTTGGGGACACTTGCTAGAGCAGATTAAGAAGGCCTCAGACATATGGCCTGAGGTCAGTGGCTTTTGTGAATGCGTTCTTTTTTATTCTGATCAGAAAAGATTAGAAAGAATTTGTATTTATATGAAATGGACAATAAATATTCATTTTCAGTTTTGCCCTAGGGCCATGTTAACTTCCTCACTTTCTGTCATAATATATTCCGAGGAGATCTGGACTGTCTAGACATCCTGTGGAACATTATATTAATCTATTACTGATTAGGAAAAATGAGCAAGAGGAGGTAGTGCACTGAAGTCCATTTAAAACCCATGGGGTCCAGAAAGTGGGAGAAAACCCCTAGACAATTCAGGAACCTGACACTTCAGTAAAGTTTTTAGGGTGTAAGTGGTCAGGGATGTGCTAGGATATCTCCACCAAAGTAAAAGAAAAAGGATAGCATTTTGCATCCCCTATCACAAAGAAGGAAGCACAGTGCCTCGTAGGCCGCTTGGGTTCCAGAGACAACCCATTCCACACCTAGGAATGTTGCCCTGGCCTGAACACCTAGTGACATGGAAGGCTGCCAGCTTTGAGTGGGGTCCAGAGTAAGAAAGAGCTCTGCAGCAAGTCCAAGCTGTGGTGTAGGCAGTCCTGCTATGTGGGTCATACAGTCTAACAGGCCCTATGGTTTTGGAGGTGGGAAAAGATGCAGTGTGGAATTTATGGCAAGCCTCTGTGAAAGAATGGCAACACAGGTCTCTGGGGTTCTGGAGCAAGGTCATGACATTTGCAGCAGAGAAATATACACCTTTTGAAAAACTGCTCTTGGCATGATATTGGGCCTTGGTAGAGACAGAATGCTTGGTTATCTGGAGAACCAAATGATCCTGCACCTGGGACTATCCATTCTGTTCTGGGGTCTATGAGATCTGTCAAATCATAAAGTTGGACAAGCCCAGCATCGGTCTATAATAAAACAGAAATGTTCTAGGTTCAAGCCTAAGCAGAACAGAGAGCACAGATAACTACATGGGCGGGTTACCCATACTTCCATGTCACTCACTATAGTTGCAGCAACACCCATCTCCCAGCTCATGCCTGTGGCTGTATGGAAGATCTCATATGATTAGCTGTGGGAGGAGTTAAAAGCCTGAACTTGTTATCCAGTTGAGTTGACTCAGTGTGTGGAAGCCAGATGAAAACAGATAGTGCTGCATTATATCCACATTCATGGGTGACCTTGAGAGACAGTGAAAAGGGAAAATCTCCCCAGTAGGCAGAACGGCAAGTGACACAACTGGTCATTCACTTTGAGTGGAAAGAGAAGTAACACGAGGTAAGAATATATGTGCAGATTCCTAGACAGTGTCCAATGGCCTGGCTGGTTGGTCTGGGGCCTGGATGGTAAACAGGAAGATCAGAGACAAGGCTGTGTCAATCGAGTAGAGGCTTGTACATGGACACATGGGAGTGGGAACAATGTGAGAAGATTTAACACCCACTAGAAAACATCCAACAGAAGAGCCGCTGAATAATAAAGTAAACAAAATGATTCAGTTAGTTGACATTAGCCAAACTACATCATTGCCAACCCAGAACTGGAATGATGGGCACACGAACAGGTGATTATATGGATGTTCTCTCACCACAATATAATTAAATTAGAAATCAACAACAAAAAAGATATATCTATAGAACCCCTCAATTATTTGGAGAGTTAACAATAGATTTTCTAAATAATCCATGAAACAAAGAGGCAATCATGAGAAATTAGAAAATATTTTGAAATGAATGGAAATGGGAGTACAACATGTCAAAATTTGTGAGATGCAGCTATAGAAATTTTGGGGATTTATGGCATTAAATGCTTATATTAGAGAACAAAAAAGATATAAAGTCAATGATCTAAACTTTTACCTAAAAAGCTAGGAAAAAAAGAGCAAATTAAACCAAAATAAGCAAAACATAAAGATGAGTGAAAATCAGTAAAACAATAAGCCTACAAATAATTGGCAAGATGAACAAAGCCAAAAGTTGTTTCATTGAAAAAGATTTTTTTTTTGAAATTGATGAATCCAGAGCAAAATGGACCAAGAAAAAAAGAGAGAAAACACAAATAATACCAGGAATGAGAGAAGACATCACTATAGCATCTATAGACATTGAAAAGATAATGAGATATTATGAATGCATTTTAATGCTAGTAAATGTGGTAATTTAGATGAACTAGATAAATTTATTGAAAGATATAACTTAGCAAAACTAACACAAGAAATACAAAATCTGAATAGCTACATATCTGTTAAGGAAATTGAATTAATAATAAAATTATTCTTATTCACACAAAGAAAACTCCAGGCTGCATGGTTTCACTGGTGAGTTCTGTTCAACATTTTTAAGTAAGCAGTAAGATCAATCCTATAAAATCTTTCAGAATAGAGAGAAAAGTGGGATGCTTCACAACTGATTTTGAGTTCAGCGTAATCCTGGTACCAAAAGCTGACAAGACACCAAAACAAACATACAAACAAACAAACCCAAAAACCAGACCCATATCCCTCCTACAACTAGATGTAAAAATCCTTAACAATATTACCAGTTGAATCAAACAAGATACAAAGAGGAAACTTACATCAAGACAAAGTGGGAGATTGTTTTAGGAAGTCATGTTTGGTTTAATATTAGGAAATCAATCAAAGTAAGTAAGCCCATTAACAGAATCAAGGAGAAAATTATGATTAGCTCAATAGATGCAAAAAAAGCATTTGATGAAATTCCAACATTTATTCATGACAAAAGTAGAAGCTCTCAACAAATTTGCCATAATGGGAAACTTTCTCAACCTGATAACAGCTATCTACAAAATAATTATAGCTAACATCATGTAATAAAACTAAAATATTGAATTGGAAACAAGTCAAGGATAGGATATGTGTTCTCACAATTTGTATTCAACATTATATTGGAAATCCTAGGCAGGGCAAAAAAGAAAGATTTAAAAAAGACAGAAGGATTGGAAAGGAGAAGTAAAACTTTTATTCACAGATGAGATATAGCTGTATACACAGATAATCTGATTTCAAAGGAATCTACCAAAAACTATTAAAACTAATAAGTGAATTTAGTAAGGACATAGGATACAAAGTCAGTATCTAAAAATCATTTGTATTTCTACATACTAGAAATAAAAATTAGAAAATGAAAGTCTACATTTACATTTACAATAGCATTGTAAAGTACAAAATACTGAGGAATACATTTATCAGAAGATGTGCAAGACTCCTAAACTGAAAGATATAAACTACAAAACATTGCTAAAATGAAGAAGACATAAATAAATGGAGAGATATACTGTGTTCGTGGATGAGACAGTCCAATATTGTTAAAATGTCATTTCTCCCCACTTTAATCCAAAAAATTCAACGTAATCCCAACCAAAATCTCAGCAGCCTTTTTTACTGGTAGAAATTGTTAAGCCAGTACCAAAATTTAGATAAAAATAAAAAGGAAGAAGAATAGTGAAAACAATCTTGAAAAAGACAACAAAGTTGGAAAACTAACATTCCCTACTTTCAAGAGTAAATATAGGGACTTCCCTGGTGGTACAGTGGTTAAGAATCTGCCTGCCATTGCAAGGGACAAGGGTTCGAGCCCTGGTCTGGGAAGATCCCGCATTCCGCGGAGCAACTAAGCCTGTGCGCCACAACTACTGAGCTTGCGCTCTAGAGCCTGCGAGCCTGAAACCCGTGTGCCTATAGCCTGTGCTCCACAACAAGAGAAGCCACCACAATGAGAAGCCCACGCACCGCAACGAGGAGTAGCCCCTGCTCGCTGCAACTAGAGAAAACCTGCGTGCAGCAACGAAGACCCAATGCAGCCAAAAATAAATAAATTAATTAATTTTTAAAAAAGAGTAAATATAAAGCAGTAGTAATTAGAAGAGTTGGTATTGACATAATGATAGACAAACAGATCAGTGGTATAGAATTCAGATTCCAGATATAGATATAGTCAATTGGTTTTTGTTTTGTTTTTTAATAAAAGCACCATCACAATTCAATGGGGAAAGGAAAGCCTTTTCTACAAATGATGCTGGAATAGCTAGATAACTGTACAGCAAAAAATGAACCTCAACTACTACTTTACACCATATGCTAGAATTAAGTCGAGATGGATCATAGACCTAAATGTAAAGGCTAAAGTTATGAAGCATCTTAAAGAAACTTAGGAGAATATCTTCATGAGCTTCGGATAGGCAAAGATTTTTTTAGACAGGACACAGTAAGCACTAACCACAAAAATAATTATAAATTTGACTTAATCAACATTAAAAACTTCTGCTCAGCTTTCTCCTAGTCTGAGGCATACTTATCTATTTTCTGACAAAAAAGAAGTTGTAATCAGAATATTTAAAAACTTCTTAAAATCAATAATAAGAAAACAAACAACCCAATACAGAAATTGACCAAGGAGTTGAACAGACACTATGTAACGGAAGATATGCAAATGATCGGCACGCACATGGAAATATGCTTGATATTACTGGCCATCAAAGAAATGCAAATTAAAACCACAGTGAGATTCCATTTCAAACACACTAGGATGGCTAAAATTTAAAAGATCAACAATTACAAATATTAGTGAGAATGTATATTGCTGATACAATCCTTTCAGAAAATTGGCTTTTTTTCATCAAGTTAAATATATATCTGTCCTATGACCCAGAAATTCCATTCCTAGCTATTTACCCAGAAAAATGAAAACATATGTTCACAAAAACAACTGTATAAGAATATTTGTAGCTGCTTTAGTCATGATTACCAAAATCTGGAAACAACTCCAATGTCTACCACCAGGAGAATAGACAAACAAATTGTGGTACATTCATAAATGGAATCTGCTTAGGAACAAAAAGAAATAAATTACTGAAACCTGCAAGAAAATGGCTGAATCTCAAAAGTATTAAGTGGAACAGAAGAAGTCAGACATCACAGAGTACAAACTGTACTATGATTCCATTTATATAAAGTCCAAGCTAATCTATGGTGATAGAAATCCAAATAGCAGTTGTCTCTGGGAAGGACTGGGGGATTGACTGGGAAGGGACATTAAGGAACATTTTGGGGTAATAGAAATGTTCTCAATCTTGATGAGGGTTTAGATTAATTGGGTATACACATCTGTCAGAACTCATCCTATACTTAATGGCTGTGCATTTCTCTTTATGTAAATTATAGCTAAATTTTTTAAAAGAAAAGAACAAGAAAATACTGAGTATCTGCTATTCTCTGGCATTGTTCCAGGGGCTACGGATACAGCTGTAAACAAACTGACAAAAATGTTCCTGCCCTCGTGAAGGTTAATTCTAGATTACACATCGGATGTATCAATTAAATGCTGATGTGCTAAATTGAACCTCTGCAATCACAGATTTCCCCCTGCCTGTAGAAAATGGCTCATTTTCCCTTCCCATTAATCATCTTGCTGCCCTGATGGTAGATGCTCTCAAGATGTGGAGATAGGCCAGTCCACCTGGTTGGGAAGTGGTGTGTTGGCATTTGGTATTTCCTATAGACCAAGATGTGTTAACTGAACTGAAAATGAGCCCTGGAAGAAAACCCCTCTGGGCCGTATTTCATTTCCACATAAAGCAGGATTCATTCAATTACATGCTTTGAATAGGATTTATGGGGACAGGCTTGGTTTGGGCAGGTGGTGCAGGGGAGGCAGCAATGAGGTTGCTACAGAGCCTGTGATCTTATCAATCTGCAGAGGCTGGGCCCTAGGCTCATCTATTAAAGGCATGCTTTACAAAGCACATGGGACAGACTTGAAGGGGCACAGGAGAATAGACTTCCTGCTAGGACAAAGTTTAAACCCAGGCAGCGTCCAGCAACTCCAGACATCCTAGGGGCTTTCAGCCTTTTGTGAGTAGTTAGACCCTTTGTTTTCCCTTTCTAAACCTGTCTTGGGGCTGAGAAGGTAAGAAGTTGACAGGAGAAGGTAAAAAGTGGTTGTGAAGACATCTCTTTCTCTGTTCTAGCCCTCCCCAGGAAGCTACTCAATCATAAACTATGCTAGGGGCAGGGTTCCAAGGTGTCATATGAATTTGCATCTTGGGCTGGAAGGTGCTGACAGGGGAATGAGTGGGAAGTTGCTGGTAGAAATGAACAAGGTGACTTTCAAGGTTCTTTGTAGATCTCTTAACTGTGATGGTGCTGGATGCCTTCTTTTTCTACTGAGAATTTGAAAAATTTTTTATCATTGCTAATATTTACATAATGATTTATGTTTTAAAAAGCACATTTCTTATAATAATCAGCTAGCTTTATTGATTGTGTGTGTGCCTGAGTATCTTACTCAGGTTCCCCTAAATGCAGACTCTGAGAAAAAAATTGAAGTGCAAGTTTTTTTTTGAAGTATAGTTGATTTACAACATTATATTAGTTTCAGGTGTACAGCATAGTGATTCAGTATTTTTATAGATTATACTCCATTAAAAGTTGTTACAAGCACAGGGAACTCTACTCAATACTCTGTAATGGCCTATATGGGAAAAGAATCTAAAAACGAGTGGAGATATATATATATGCATAAATGATTCACTTTGCTGTACACCTGAAGCTAACACAACATTGTAACTCAACTATACTCTAAAAAATTTTTTGAAAGAAAGTTATTACAGAATAATGGCTATAATTCCTTGTGCCATACAGAATATCCCTGTCGCTTATCTATCTTATACATAGTAGTTTGTATCTCTTAATCCCATACCCTTAATTTGCCCCTCCCCCTTCCTTTTCCCCATTGGTAACCACTAGTTTGTTTTCTATATCTGAGTCTGTTTCTGTTTTGCATATACATTCCTTTATATTATTTTTTAGATTCCACATATGTCACATCATATAGTATTTGTCCTTCTCTGATTTATTTTACTAAGTATAATGTTCTCTAGGTCCATCCACATTGCTGCAAGTGGCAGAATGTCATTCTTTTTATGGCTGAGTAATATTCCATTGTCTATATATACCACATCTTTTTTATCCGTTTGTCTGTTGATGGGAAGTGAGAGTATTTTATATCAATATTTGGGAGATGGAGGAAAAACTGGTAGAAGAGTAGGGAAGTAAGACAGGGAGGAAAAGTCAGTCAATAAAAGGTACATTCTGTTGGCCAGGTACCACTAGGGGAACACGAGACAATAGCCTGAGTTGCTCTACCAAGAGGGAAGGTTACTGGCTTGCTTATACAGCCTCCATTAGACATTGGTTGAGGGTTGTTCCTTGGGGGAACATTCATTCCCTGGCACATTGGTCCCTGGCACACTGGACAGCAACTCTGGTCCAACTGCAAGAAAAATCCCTCAGAAAAGAAATGCAGGTGTTGGCAGTTGGAAAGTTGAAGGTGGAGCTGGTGTTCTCTGGAGTGTAAGGCAGGTGGGTCACCAATAGCATCTGCTACACAGCACTGTGCTAAATGCTCCTTATGCATTTTTGACTGAACACTCACAACTCTATGACTTGGTACCATGGCCTTCATTTTAAAGAGAGGCAACTGAGACTCAGAGAGCTTCAGTAGCTTCATCAAGGTTGAATTACTGATGGAGAGTTGGCTCTTCTGACTCCGGAACTCATTCTTACTATGCTATTCTGTTTTGTGTTTCTTAATTGCTTTAACTGCCTAATAAACAAGAGGCATTTTTCTTACTTCATTTTATAAATAAGGAGACAAAGCCTCACTGGCGTCAAACAACTTGCCCAGTCTGCCAGCTAGCTGGAAGGAGAGCCGAGCCAGTTCTCTGAAGCCCTCACACAACCTGGTAATGCACCGCCTGGCTACGCACTTTACATTCCTCACTTGCCTGCCTCCTCACTAAGGACTGTGGTTTTTCCTTTGCTCTAGTCTTTAGAGAGTTTTATTTATAACTCCCTTGAAATGGGTTTTCCCAAATCCATTGTCCCATACAGCACAGTTTAGAGCTCATTGCCTAGAAAGTCTCTTTCATCAGCCTTATCTTAGGGAGAATTTAGTTGATTTACTGGCTTTCAATTTCTAAGCCTTCATTTGTTTGCTTCCTTAATCGAACAAATTAGACCTCTAGTCTTTGAAGACAGAGCTATCAGAGAGGACATAGAATGTGTTCAGTATAAAAATTAAGTGAAGTGCAAGATCAAGTGTCTAGAAGGAGATATTTTGGTTAAATTTGATCACAATAAACCAACACTTTTATGGGCTTGAATCCAGTTTGCATTCCTGGAGATGTCTGAGCCACAGCTGCATAGATAGCAGATGGGAAGATCTTTTTCTGCATATAGAAGCTCAACTTGCAGGGGTAAGAATTCTGACAGGACCAAAGGAAATCTTGAGATACCGTAGGTATAGAACTTACTCCCCTAAAATGGCCCAAGGAAGGCCTCAACCATGGCTTGAACTCTTCCATATAACCAATGGGGAACTAATTCAGTTCTCCAAACTTCTGTGCCACTGGAGGTTGGCCATTGGTCTTTCATCCAGATATCTGGCTTCCCACCTCTGTGGGGAGATGTGCGAACCATGGAGGTGTGTTGCTCAGATACCCTTTCAAGAGAACTTGCTGCAAAGATGGTACCTGGAGGATATCTTCCAGATGCTGCAAATTCAGGTCTCCAGCAGAGCTCCCACTGAGGCCATGTTCTCCCTGGTTTGACATCTGCCAGGACTGAGCATAGCGGGGACTCTAGAGCCATGCCATTCCTGTTCGACACGAGACTCCTATGATGGGAAATCTTTGCTCTGGGGCTCCCCGTCTGCCTAGCTGAGACCTTCTCAGATCTGCCCTGCAGCCAGGGGTTCTCCTGCCTGTCCTCCTTTCTTACCTCTTTCCTTTTACCTGCATGCTCTGAAGGCAATTCCCACCTACCCCTGCTTCTTCTTCACAAGCATTTTCCCAAGAAATCTCTAGCACATCGAATTCCATCTTGGTGTCCACTCTTGGAGGACTCAAACTTATATAGTTGGTACATAGAGTGGAGTTTGGGAACTAGCTTATTGACCACACAGATGGCAAAGAGAATGCCAGCCCAAGAGAAATTTGGGGCCTGGATAGTCCCTGGAGTAAAATGGTGTAGCTCAGATGCTGAAGAGTTCAATGGGTGGGACCTGGAAGAATGTACCAATGAAGGAGAACGCCTTTGCCAATACAGTGGTTCAGGCATTTGAAATATATGAGGGAACGATAACTACAATGACAGTCATTACTATATTGTATTGACACCCTGTAGGGGGATCATTTGAAACTAAGGGCCATTAACAAACAATTCAGGACTACGTGTGAGAGCCAGACAGCCTCTTTGGATAATTAAAAAGAGTCTTTTATCCCCTGCAGTGGAATAATGATCATAGCTGAAGAGAAGACTCAGAATCTAATAGTTTCTCAGAGCTCCAGAGACATTTAAATGATCAACCAAAATAAGGCTGTTATGCTAAGGTCAAGGCCCTGGCTGGGAAAACCTTGGACCCTGAAACTTTGCATAAGGACATCTTGTTGGATGCCCCCAAGACTTTTAGCTATGTAGAACTCCCCTGAACCTTTAAAAGTTGCTAAGGCAGCCCACCCCTGTCTATTAAGAGATGTACTTCCCAGTTTCTTGGGACACAGACAAAACCCTACCCTGGGGTATGGGGAAAATTCATGGCTAAAGTGGCTCTTAGAAGCCTAAAGAATGTAATGGGTAACACTGAGCAAAGTGGACATTCCTGAATTGCTCTGGCAGATGGTAGAGAAAGGAATTAAAAGACCCAGGGAGGAGAGAATGCTGGAATCATTCTGAGTTAAAATTGACACTCAAAGACCCAAAATGTTATTATAACTCCCTAATGAATGGAGACCAGTCTAGTCTGGCTTACAGTGGGTTCAAATGTCCATAGACCCGTACTTGGCAATTGGAATAACCCTATTTTAACCCTTGCCCTATGGGTAAGAGCTTGCATAGTGAGAAGGTCAAGGGGAAGCCTCCAAAGTTAGTAAAAACACTCTCACATCCAGAGGTTTTGTTTTGGGTTGTTTTTTTTTTTTGGAAGGAGATGGATGGTGGAGATTAGTACCACCATTTAAAATCTATGGGATGCAGGGATGGTGGTTCTTATCCCATTTCCATCTAATTTACAAGTCTGAACCCTACAGACACAGGGTAGATCATGGAGAATGGCTGTAGACTACCACAAGCTCAACCAAGTAATAGCCCTGATTACAGTGCTATCTCAGACATAGTATCTTTGCTACAGCTGATTAATAAGGTCTCAGGTAGATGGCTATTGATTTGGCACCTGCATCCTTTCTACTCCAGTCAAGAAACCGAAAGATCAGAAACAGTTTGCATTCACATTGAACAAACAACAGTATTTATTTAGTTTTGCCCCAGGGCTATGTTAAACATTCCCCCTCACTGTCATAATATAATCTGAATAGATCTGAAGCATCTAGAAACCAAGAGGGTGAAAGCAAGAATAGCTCCACTTGCCATCATGCTCCGTGACCCACACGGGGGCTTTGCACTTCCCATCCCCATCATTCTGGGCTTTGCAAGGTTAGAGGTTCTAGTCTCCAGAGAGGATACATTTTTGTCAGAGGATACATCATGTATCCCATTGTACTACAAGCTATGGTTTACACCTGAGCATTTTGAACGTCTAGTGTCCAAGGATCAGCCGGTGAGAAGCGGAGTCATCATTTTGGCAGGAGTAATTGTCCTTGGTAATTTTGGCAGAGGAGGAAGGGCTACTCTGACACAATAGGGACAGAGAGGAATATGTGTGAAATGCAGTAGAGCCAATTGGGCACCTTTTAGGAGTCTTTGCTCAGTGGTACTGGGGGCTCAGACCCTTTAGGAATGAGAGATTGGGGTCTACCATTGGGTAAGCGATCAAGACCTGCCCAGGCTATACTGAAGGTGAGGGGGATTTAGAAGGGATAGTGGAGGAGGGAGGCAATGACCAACTGCAGAGATGGGGCTATAGTTTACCCAACTAACCTCTTCTAATTTTCTCCTCTAGAGGAGAGGCCAGTGGGAAGTGGGGAGGTGCTGCTTGCTGAACACGTGTAGAAAAATGGAACTGTGTGGACATGGCAGCCATGGAAGTCTCCCTTCAAGAGAAGTTGCTCTAAGGAGAGTAGTTCATGGGCAGCTTCCTGCTGTGCACCTTTGGATCTAACAGAGCATTCACGCTGAGGCCTTGATTTCTAAAGGTTGCATTTACCCAGTGGCCAAACACGGTAAGGAGACCAGAGCCATTGTTGCCCAATATGGGACTCCTCTAATGGACAGTCTTATCACCGGGGCTCCCTATTGACCTGGCTGGGGCTTTATCAGAGTTTCACTGCAGTCTAAACCTCCTCCTACCCACTTCTCCTTTTTCCCTTCCTCTTAAACAGCTATCAGCCCTGCCTAGGGGTCTGAAGGCTCTCCCTGCCCAGTTCTGCTCCCTCTCCCCTGAGCAATGTTCACAAACATTTCCCTTCTGTGTGTTTTATTCTGGTTGGCATCTGCTTCCCCAAGGACCCAAAGAGGCACAGGAAGCCTCGGAAAATGGTAAATAAAATACCTCTACTAAAAAATTGAAAAAATTATACCATCTACTGCTGGATGGAGAAGTGATTGGGAAAGCATTCAGATATCCATTTTCTGGACATTTTTAGAAATTCAAGGAAACAGGAGTAACTGTCAAAGAGAAAATCTTTAGTCCAAAGCTACTTTCGAGTGTCTCCATAATTCCAAGTTCTATTAACTTGCGTGAAAGCTCTTATACTTGTCAGGTCAAATTCTTGTTCTCTGCCATGATTGGGACGTTTCCCTGCCGAGTGGCAAAGGCCAAGAATTGAACTTGTGGTCCTGAATCTTGATTGGAAGGGGATTGGCCCAAATCTTATCTCTCCCCAGCCTCTCTGAGACCAAGGGCGGCACTCCTCCTGACTTCCAGAGGGAGTCGTGAAAAAGCATTAACACATTGCACTTTAGAGCTTGTCTTGATGGGCTGAGAGCATGTCTTCACCCATCTTCTTGTTGCCAATCATGTGTCTTCCAGGTGAAGGAGCGTCTCCGCTAGTACCTCTTTTTTAAAGCAATTGGATGGTTTGCCACTTCCACCCCATCATGTGCTTAAAAGTAAGATATAATTGTACACTGAATAGTTGAAACTAGAGCCAAACCAAAAAAGTGACATTCCCTGTCTTTGGTAGAAGAAATAGAAGCAGTGCCATATGGGAAATTGTTGAGAAAAAACTGAGGCTAAAAATAGGTCAGAAAGAGAAGCAGACTCTCGCTCTGCGATTGTAAAAGAAGCAGCAGGTGCTCTGCCTACAACAGGCCGTTTCTCATGTCTGTATTTTTTTTTAACAACAGGCTTGAAGCTACTGAAAAAATTTTCACCACACTCATTTTTCTCCTCCCAAATCAATAAATGAAACAAGAAAATATCCATGACTCCGTTGAATCAAATCCTCTGTCAAAACCTGAGTCATTCCATGAATGAAGGAAACAAGAATGGATGAAAACAGCCTCCGTTCCAATGATAACGGCTGCAATGGCCGAGCGTGTGCAGTGTGCCAGGGGCTTTCCATAGCTGCTGTCACCCCCAAGGACACTACAAGGTGAGTATAATTTCCCCCACTGTGCAGAGGGGATCACCAGACTCAAAGATGTCAGGGAATGTTCCCAGGTCATGAAGCTTGGACAAGGCAGAGTCCAGGCAGGTGTGTTTCCAAAGCTAGTCCATCCTTTCATCTTTTCATCTTCAGGTGAGAGAAAGATAGAGGAGGGGCAGAGAGTTGCTGGGGGGAAATCATTTTCAGACCAGTGGCAATCCTTGTAGTGAAAGGAAATCAAACCACATCAGGAGTTTTACAATAGTTGGCAAAAATGAGAGCCACACTGATAACATTAGGGATACTGTAAGATCTGGGGAATAATCTTGGCAGGGAGCATTTAAAGGACAAGCAGGGGACTTCCCTGGTGGTGCAGTGGTTGAGAGTCCGCCTGCCGATGCAGGGGACACGGGTTCGTGCCCCAATCCGGGAAGATCCCACATCCGCGGAGCGGCTGGGCCCGTGAGCCATGGCTGCTGAGCCTGCGCGTCTGGAGCCTGTGCTCCGCAACGGCAGAGGCCACAACAGTGAGAGGCTCACGTACCGCAAAAAAAAAAAGAAAGGACAAGCAGGTAATTCTTCCTCTTCTGAACTCCTTTGCACTCCATTTGAGCATGTCGTCTGGCCCATATTAGAGCTCAATAGGTATTTTGAATGAATAAATAAATAAATTTGTACCTCTATCAAAATAGCATTGACTTTTTGCCATGTATTATATGGCAAAGCATGTATGCCATGCTTTAAATCTTCCCTGCTGGGCAGTCAGTATCTTCGTATCAGTATAGACTCTTACATCTATATAGCACTTTATAGTCAGATTTTGTCTACATCATTTTATTCAGAGCAATTCTATGAGGTTCGAAAGACAAGCATTCTTTTCTTCATTTTGAAGACTTTGAAGCTCAGAGTGGTTAAGTGATTTGCCCCAAATCATATACCTAGCAGGGAAAGCTTGAACTTGAATTAAGGATTTCTAACTTCACATCTGTTTTCTTTCAAACATGCCAAGTCTTCTTACAGAAAACTTCCCCTTGTGACTCATCAATGCAGTTTAACACAACCAAGGCCTACACCTTACTCATGATCACGTTCCATATATATCTGTTGGCTCACTTTTGTGAATGAATGACTGAATGAGGGAAGGAATAAATGAAATTCTCCATAAAATGGCCTAATGTTGTTTGCTTCGGGCAATTTGACTTCCAGATCTGGATGGAAGGTGTTCTAGAAAATTATTCTGTCTACTCACATTTCATTTAAATAAATGTCCTCCCTGATGTTCTCAAAGGAGATAGTGTTACTGCACTTTCTACTTGAAGAATGTTTGTGTTTGGTCCTTTCAGATATCATAAATCTCTCTAATCAGTTCCTGATGGTTTGGGGGATGACTCTGAGCAAGTATCCCATTAATTGAAAGAAGAATGTTGTCATCTGCCACAGAGATTTCTCATTATGTTTCATCAAATTCAAAACAGAGCCCTGTTTGGAATTCTGTTATGAGCAGTGTAATTACACTGCATCCTATGGTGTTTGGAAGTAGCGCTCACAATTAGCATCTCTGTCGTGAGTGGGAAGTGATCCATGCGAAATCGGAGCTGGGCCAGATGGGTCTTGCTAAGACCTTTTCCCCTCCCCCTTCAGCTCCATTAAATTAAGCCGTCCCTATGTGTGTGCAAAAGACATAAATCAATCTTTTACTTCTGTGTATTAAAGAAAGGCATCCGCTTCCATTAATTAAAAGTCAAATGCTTCTGTTTACAGTGATCAGGGTAAAACAGACCCTTATGCCAAAGAATTCCAGAGAAGCAGATCCTGGTGAGATGCCACAGGCCTCCGCCGGCTGGGCAGCAAGAGGAACTCAGATGTGAATGAGCCTGTCCTTGTCTTGGGAGGTAAGGGACAGCACCTCAGCACACCCAGGCCTCTATTTCCTTGCTGCAAAGTGGCCCCATCCTGGGGACCTGGCTGGTATTCTCCACAGCTGCACAGAACTCAGGGCCGTGCCTGATGAGTGGGGGCCCCTGACATGCCAGTCACATGTAGTAGCAGCGTACACTTCGTCCTGGGGTCTCCAGTTTCCTCCTGTGACAGTCGTTTCTAATTGTCCCTTTCACTTCAACCCCTTTCTCCTCCCACCCCTACATGCCCTTCCCCAACACACACACACACACACACACACACACACACACACACAAACACACACACACTTATGATCTTTTCAGGTATTTAGTGCTCTCTTGCTCTTATTCTTCCCTTCTCCCCTTGCAGTTGTTGCTAAGTCATATATCAATCATTCACACCTTAGTAAGAAGTTTAGCCAATGTGGCTTCCCATATATACAATATTATATATTGTATGTATGTATCTATGTATATTATATAAAGTATATAGAGTACATACTCCATATATTTAGTATACATATACATACATAGTATATATTAATACATATATACATATATAGTGTATATGTATGTGTGTATATGTATGTGTGTGTACATATATGTGTGTGTGTGTGTGTGTATATATATTTATATATATATATATATATATATATATATATATTTATTTATAGCTTAGTTCCTCATTATGGGAAAAAAGGTTTTGTACCTGATTATAGAAATTTTCAGACTTCATTCTTATGTATCGATGTTCTTTTTCTGCCATAAAATCACTGTAATAATGGATAAATTGGGGGAAATTCTTAAAGGAAAAGTAAAGGAATCCCACCTATAATCCTATCCCTCAGAATTGACTGCTATAAATATTTTGGTGTATTTTTCCTTCTCTTTTCCACTTACAAAATTTTGAATTTGTTTTGCTTACAATAAAGTATAGAGAATAATATAATAAATGTTCCATATGTATGCACCCAATTCAAGAAAAAGAAATTGGATATATAATTTCCTTTCTTACTCACCAGAGCTAACTAGTATCCAAAGTTCGATGTTTATTGTGTTTAGTGTTCCCATGCATTTCTTTATCCTTTACAACAAATCTATATACCTATAAACAAAATATTATATTGCTTACATACTGTTAAGTTTCAGGTAAGTGGTATTATTCTACAGCTTGCTTTTAAAGTTCTTCTAAAACTTGTGTTTTTTGCTGAAATTATGTTTTGTGAAAATTAACTAGGTTATATGTTAATTTACACGTAACTCTATTTATTCACTTTAACTGCTGTATAATATTCTAATGTAAGATGAAGTATATCACAATTTATTACCCATTCTCCTGGAGATGGACATTTAGGTCATTTTTAAGTCTTCTGCTACCTCAAATAGTGCTCCAGTGAATATTGCGCCATGCCTCCCAAGTACACATGTGGGAGGGTTCTCCAGGGGATAAAGCCTGGCTCTCTCAACTGTGGCCTGAGGGCGATCCCAGGAGGCAGACAGGGATGCTGTGACCGACCCCTGTGGAAGGGAGAAGGCAGTGCTCATGGGAGGAGACATGGTTGCGCTGTGATAGCCCAAATTGTCTTCTGATATTCAGAGTTCATAGCCTAGGCAGTGGACAAGTCAGGAGTTCATCATAAGGCTATTAACAATAACCTTGCAAACATCCATGTCTCCATGTAAATTCATACCAGGCATATAGTCCACCTCATTTACCTTGGGCCCCTTATATCAAATTTTGACACGAGGCAGTGGAGCAGAAAAAGCCTCAGAACAGTCAAATAAGTAAATCTAAAGACTGAAGCTCATGAACTTTAATCAGAAGAGGGATGACGTGGCCCTCAGTTGGAAACTGCTTACTCTCTTGTTTCAAGCATGGCTCTGACAAGCTTGGTTTCATTATTTCCCAGTCCACAGTAGATTAGAGATAGAAATTTTAATGCAGGGAGATTGACAAGGGAAGACAGCAGGCAGAGAGAACTGTAACTCCCCTACTCTGCACTCCTGTGTTTATCCTCTCACGGGCTGATGAATGAGAAAAACAGAGTCAGGCGTAAGAATTGGGGGCCTTTAGTGTAGGGCAAATAGTTCTTTTTATACAGCTTGAAACTGAGTCATCAAGAAAAAGCCTTGAATTCTTTAGAGAAGGCTGAAAGCTTTGTGATACTTTTTTGCAACATTTCCATTGAAATTTAGGTATTTGGAAATTTTAACTTTGGGAAAAAATAGTACTCGGTGTCTGCAGAATTTGCAATTTAGTAAACACTCTCACGAAACTTGTCTTCACAACCAGATCGTGAGCCCAGGTAGCCAAGCATTTTCCTTAAGAACAAGGAAACCAAGACCCAGATAGGCTTAAATATATACACAGATATTTTAATATATTTATTTATTTATTTTTGGCTACGTTGGGTCTTCGTTGCTGCGCGCAGCCTTTCTCTAGTTATGGCGAGCAGGAGCTACTCTTCGTTGTGGTGCACGGGCTTCTCATCGCGGTGGCTTCTCTTGTTGTGGAGCACGGGGGTGCTCTAGGTGCATGGGCTTCAGTAGTTGTGGCACGCAGGCTCAGTAGTTGTGGCTCATGGGCTCTAGAGCGCAGGCTCAGTAGTTGTGGCGTACGGGCTTAGTTGCTCTGCAGCATGTGGTATCTTCCCAGACCAGGGCTCAAACCCACGTAGCCTGCATTGGCAGGCAGATTCTTAACCACTGTACCACCAGAGAAGTCCCAGGCTTAAATATATTGCCCAGGTTAGCCGTGGTTCTTCTGGCTCCTCACCTTGCATTTTTCCTGCCTGGCAATACCCCCCTTTTTTCTTGGAACCCTTCCCTGGAGAACTGGACAGGGTGCTACAGGGTCCAAGCTAAGAACACTGATTTGACACAGGTGACTTCTCTGTGTGGTGCTTAGAACACGCATTCCAGGGATAGATAGCCTGGGTTTGACTCCTGGCTTAGTGACTCACTAGTAGTGTGACCTATCTGGGCCTCCATTTACACATCTGTACTATGGGGATAATATCCTACCTACATCTTAGGGTTATTGGGATAGTTAAATGAGTTAATTCACATAAAGTACTTAGACAAATTCTTACTGTAGGCAGTAAGTACGATATCCCAGCCCCCAACCTATAACAGTATAGATGTGAATCTAAAGTATTTAGGAAATAAATTATGATTTGATTGTAGGAACTTGAATAGAATAACACATCCCTGCCTTCCATAGAATATTTTAATGCTTCTGCACTATTTTATTACTAAGTAGGTTTTGTTCTAATAGTTTCCTTATTTTTATTGTTAGTTTTCTGCCTTAACATATATATTTTAGTAAAATGTTAAACATAAAAAATGATATACTGTTAAACGTAAAACATTTATGTTTGAGCACCAGCAAATTGCTATAGTCTGCCTATGCTTTTGACTCATGGTGTGGTTTGGGTCCCTGTATCTGTCAAAGTTTGGGAACAGTGTTAACAACATTTAGTAAAATATTTTAAAATATGTAAATGGGGCTCTGCTGCACCTCCTCATCCCCAGCCCTAGTCTCAAGCCTGAGGAGGGGTCCTGCTTTAGGGAAATCGAGTAACCACTTTTCAAGATGATAAAAATACCTTTATTTACTGCCACCAGTGCAATGTTTACAGGAAGCCACCGAATGATCCTCTCTAGTGGCAGCTGGTGTGGTTGGGCTGGCGGTTGGGAAGCTGTGAAAAATGCACACTTCGCCTTTAGCAAATAAAAATATTCACGTTGTTTCATGCAAAGTCCTCCCTTTTTCTTACAATATTCTGGAATAGACTGGGAACGTCGGAAGGAAGAGTGAGCTGCTCGGTCGGAGCCAGTGAGAGCATCTTTCTCTTTGGTGCCTATTATTAAAGCAGCTCCACAGGCATTGTGCCCCTTCTCTCTCTGTTCTCTTCTGATTATATGATTATTTCCACTTACAAACATAATTGCTGTGAAATTATGATCATCATATGAATACTATTTTGCAGTCTTTGTTTTTCACGGACCATAAGCCATTTAAAAATGTTTCTATAACGTCTTCCCTTGTCTCCTTTAAAATTGTATGAGATTTTATCTTATAAATTCACTGCAAATTTATTTGACCCTATTGTTGGACATTTCCCAATATTTTCCTATAAATATCTTTTTACGTGTAGTTTTCTCCTTTTTCTTTTTCTTCTTTTGAAATGTTATTTTGAGACCCTTTCCCAAGGTTAGGATTAATAGATCAAAGAATGTGAATACATTGTTGTTTTTGTCACATATCACTGTTAGGACTTCCAGAAAATGTCAACAAACATTGCTGTGGAGATGATTCTTTTTAAGAGAAAGTAAAAAAGAATTTTGTATTCAGCGATTCACTTATATATATGTGTGTGTGTATATATATATATATATATATATATATATTCTTTTTTAGATTCTTTTCCCTTATAGGTTATTAAAAAATATTGAATATAGTTCCCTGTGCTATACAGTAGGTCCTTGTTGGTTATCTATTTTATATATAGTAGTGTGTATATGTTAATCCCAACCTCCTAATATATCCCTCCCTGCTTCCCCTTTTGGTAACCATAAGTTTGGTTTCTATGTGTCTCTTTCTGTTTTGTAAATAAGTTCACTCATATCATTTTTTTTAGACTCCTCATATGAGCGATATCATATGATATTTGTCTTTGGCTTCACTTAGTATGATAATCTCTGGGTCCATCTGTATTTCTGCAAATGGCATTATTTCATTCATTTTTATGGCTGAGTAATATTCCATCATATATATGTACCACATCTTCTTTATCCATTCATCTGTTCATGGACATTTAGGTTGCTTCCGTGTCTTGGTTATTATAAATAGTGCTGCTATGAACATTGGGGTGCATATAGCTTTTTGAATTATAGCCTCTTTCTTTAACTTTCAGGGCATACAATAGAATCATTCCATAGGTTAACCTATTGGCCATGAAGCTTTACTACTGATACTTTTTGGTACTTCGGGCCTCATACACCTCCCATTTATTTTTAATCATTTGGATGGTCCTTGTTTGGGAGGGTAGATACTTTTCCCATCAGAAGAGTGTGAAATGAGCTCACATGCCCAGTAATTGGCAGAATATAGACCTTTAGATTGCCAACCCTGGGGTTTATTTATTGACCCTTTCAATGAATGGGAGAAGGGGGAGGTGTCATTTTTGGAAGAGTCTGAGCTTTAATTTCCCACTAGTGAATTTCATTTGAATAACAAAACACCCACATGTGTATTGCTATTGACAGTATTGAGTTGAGGATATCTTGCTCTGAGATTACCAGGATGTCATCACCATGCACCCAGGTAGCCACCTTCTGTTTGCTTATCCTTAAAGATAACCTCGCCATGATGGGTTTTCTTTCTTGAATTATGTGAGAAGCATAGGTATGAATTCTTGCAGTCTATAAGTATCCCAAATTCAAGGGCATGTTGGATTTCCAAAACTATAGGTCAGATGTTTGTGACTTAAAATAATTTCCCATTAGAAAAAATTTAAAAAACGACATCTCACTTCTTAATCATGTTTAATAGCTTTCAGCTATTGCTCAGGTGTTCGTGTGTAAATTGTTATGTGATTTCATTTGATTCTCACAACGATTTCAGGTACGGAGTATTATTAGTCTACATTACAGATGGTGGAGTAAAAAGAGACAGAGAAACTAAGTCAGACTTTTCAAGTTCATGGAGCTGGTAAGTGGTAGAACCAGATCGCTAACCCATGTCCTTGGACTCTAAGTCCAGTATCTTTCCATGTCAACACTGTTGGCCAGGTTCCTGGTTCAACACTTAGAAGGCTGTTTTACCCACGATTATTAACACTGCAATTTAGGGAAAATGTTTGCCTCCCAATTTCAGGATTGGAGGCAGACTCTAGGATGTGAAATGATCTGTAATCTGATATTGTGAAATCAACTATGCTAAGCTTGTCTTTTGAGCCCTTGGGCTCTTTCCCTGTACCCCTGATGCTCTTTTCACTGGCCCAGCTCCAAGTACACTAAATTAGATTATCCAGAATCGTTGTCCAAGAATTTGTATTTAAAAAAAAATAACCTCACACAAAAGAAGACAAACAAAATGGAAAGGTAAACCAATTTCTTGCATAAGAAAACAAGAAGACTTATCATGAAGATGTCATTTTCACCTACTTTAACCTGTATGTTAATACCTCAAAACAATACTTCAAGGAGAAAAAAAACTGGAAGTGATTTGCTGATGCTAAAGTTTGCTTGGACAAACTAACAAGCATGAGGCCAGAATTTCTGAAAAAGGAGAGCAGTAGATGCCTTGCAGGATTTTATAACATGATGTTAAGAAGCCAGCTCCTTCCATCTCGCTAGTATGGCACTATCCTCAGATACAGGCCAAGGTGAGCTACATACAGTCACTGTGCTTGTCTTCATCAGGTCAGCACTGAATATTTGAGGAGACGAAAGTCTGGCTGTGAACAGAGAAAGAGTGGCCAGACATAAGAAGAATGACTTGGTTCTGAAGAACATTGGAGAGACAATGGCTTAAAAGATTTAAGAAGACACATGTAGATGAAAATGTGTAGAAACAGGTACTCATATATTGCTGGTAGGTAATTATCCTCAGATACCATGTATAAAGTATCATATATACAAGGGTCTTTATTCTTAAAAATCTATCTTCTAATCCTTCAATAATGTTATTCCCTTCTTCACTTCTGAACCTACAGGGTCTTCAAAAACTTCCAATTTTTCCAAATTTCTCAATTTTTAGGAGCAGTGAGGCCCTCTGGGGAGAACAGGATGCAGGAAGACATTTTCTTCTGTGTATTGTTTGTGAAGCACATATTTCCAAGTATTAAGTGAACTGATCAAAGTCCTAGTTTGCTCAGACACTCACGGTGTATGGTTGTTGTCCCATATTTAATATAATTATTGAGATTTCTTCTCATAGATGTCCTGATATGGATGATAAACTATATGATCACTCTATTTATAAGGCATCTTAGTGCAGGTGTATGATAGCTTTGCCTAGATGACTTTGCATTCCTCTCTAAGATATGGAAGAGGGTCCCTCACACCCCAAACTCCCTTGTCTTGGGTTGACTCAAGGGCTCTGTGTGTGTGTGTGTGTTTGTGTGTACTCGCATAAATGGGTGTGGTAGGAACCTAATCTTTCCATGGGTCAGAAGAAAAGTAGAAATGAAAAGAGAAATGCTCTTTATTACTGGAAATGCCTGATCTGTCTGTTTGCAATACAAAGGAGAGAGAGAAAGGTTGAGATGGATTTAAGGCCACCATTGACTCCAGGGTCCTCTCCCTCCCCTGCCCCCAGGCACACACTTCAGTGAGAGTGGCTCTGATAGGAATGTTTTTTGGAAAAGGCAGCCTGTCTCCGAGCTGCTGTACAGCGACCATTGACGTAGGCCGTCTCTATAGAGACAAGTCGCTTTCCTAGGAAACCTTGGTAATCAGGAAACCCTAGCAACCGGTTGAAGGCCTTGTTTTTTTTTAATATGAGGATTTTCTGTACTTGAATTCAAAAGACCCCTCCCTGGGAAAGCAGCTTGTGGCAGGCAGAAGAGGGCAGGCTAGTTTGCCTGGAGGCTGAGAATTTGGGAATAAGATTGGAAGGCTGTTGGTGGACCAGGGTAGGAGAGGGAGGAAGAGAGGTTACTGTTTGCTATGCCAGGTTGGCTGGTTACAGCCTGAATTCATCTTCAGCCTGCTGTATGGGAGCCCACCACTGCCAATTAATCCACGAAATGATACCCCTAGGGACAAAACAAAGCTTCGATCGCCTTAGCAGCCTCATCATGGTTTTCCTTTTCACCTGGCAAATTCCGGGCGTTAGTAGCAGGGAGAGATCAGGAGCTCAGGGGGTGTAAATCCGAACGCTATGCAACCCAGCAAACCTGCTTACTTGGCACAAAGTAAATGCTCCATTTAACTGACATTTAGTTCCTGCCTCTTCCCATGGAATCAGCGCAAACATCACTTCTTAAGGAAAGTCTTCGTTCTTAGTAAGAGATTACACTGGACTGCATGTAAAGAGAACCAGCTGAGGAGTTTGACCAAATAGGGATTCTTTTCACCTAAGAAGTCTGGAAGTGGGCAGTTCACGGGCTGCCAGCTCCATGGTGTCATTCACATCCTAGCTCCTTTTGGCTCTCTGCTTGGCCATTTTTCGAATGTGTCCCTCCACGGTATAAGAGAGACCCCCTCCAGTCATTCCAGGTAGGATGAAGGAGCAGCAAAAATTAAGGAGGAAAGAGAGGT
This sequence comes from Mesoplodon densirostris, assembly GCF_025265405.1. NCBI lineage: Eukaryota > Metazoa > Chordata > Mammalia > Artiodactyla > Ziphiidae > Mesoplodon > Mesoplodon densirostris. The sequence continues at coordinate 57,816,593 of NC_082663.1, forward strand.
GCCCACGTAAAGAAGCAAGACCTTTCCCAGCAGGTTTATAGTTCCTTCTCATTGGCCAGAGCTGGGTCATATGACTCTAGCCTCCAGGGAGGCTGTGATGTGTGGTTTTTTGGCTGAGCAAGTTGCCACCATAAACAAAACAGTGGTTGCGTTTTTTTGTGTTTTTTTTTACTTAACTAAAATTCATTTATTTTTCATTTACATTAAATCACATTACCCTAAAAATTTAATATACATATTTTACACATAAGATTTAAACTTAGAAATGAAGCAACTGGTGTTGCTTTTACAACCCTTTCTGCCCAAAGTATGAAAAGAGTATTCTGGCTCCATGGCTCAGAGGGATAGGACACTGATATGAGTGTTAGAAAATGAACAAATAGTTCTTCATCATGAATAGCAGAAAGGCAATATTCAGACACGGCAGGTGTCTGCCCAACTATCGGACCTCAGTATTGAGGTAGAGTATCAATCACATTGACTGAGTCCTTCACTAGGAAGCATCATCAAACACTGTGATAGTCTCAGCTCCAAAATGGCTTGCAATCTTACCAGAATCAATTCTCGGTCCCCAACATTCAGAGAATTCACAACATACATATTCCATCCACTGTCAACCTAAAGTGAAAATGTAGTCAGTTCTGTTGTTGGGCCATCATCTAGCTACCTGGCTGAATTTCCATTTTCAGTTTCTATATGGAGGCTGTGGAGTAGGAGTGGATGATCACCTACATATTATGATTTCAGGGGGGTCCCAGAAATTAACATCCAGAGTAAATCTGTAACAGTTGTGAGCTGGTGATCATCACCCAGGCAACCACACTGCATGAACCACAAACTATGAAATATTAACATACATAAACAGGGAAATATTCAGGTTCTCCCAAAAAACAGAACCAAAGGGCTGTGTATAGAGAGAAGGACATTTATTATAAGGAATTGACTCACATGATTATGGAGACAGGTCCCAAATCTGCAGGGTGAGTCAGCAAGCTGGAGACCCAGGAGGGGCAATGGTTTAGTTCCAGTCTGAGTCTGAAGGCCTAAGAACCAGGTGAGCCAGTGATGTGGTTCCCATCTGAAGGCCGACAGGCTCAAGACATAGGAAGAGCCAATGTTTCGAGTCCAACAGTAGAAGAAAAGCCAATGTCCCCGTTTGAAGGCAGTCAGGCAGTAAGAATTCTATTACTTGGGATGAGGGCAGCATTTTTGTTCTATTCAGGCCTTCAGCTGATTGGACAAGGCCCACACTCATTAGGGAAGGCAATCTGCCTGACTTAGTCTACCAATATAAATGTTACTCTCATCCAAAAACACCTTCAGAGAAACACCCAGAATAATGTTTGACCAAATATCTGGGCACCCCATGGCCCAGCCAAGTGGACACATAAAATTAACCATCACAAAGGGTAATTTAGTGATTTGGAGAAGGCCCAACTATCACGATTCCACCCAATTCCCCCTTTTTTGTTTTGGCCACACCTCGTGGCTTGCGTGATCTTTGTTGCCTGACCAGGGATCAACCCAGGGCCCCTGCAGTGGAAGCATGTAGTTCTAACCACTGGACTGCAGGGAATTCCCTCCACCCAATTCTTTTTTAATTTATTTATTTAATTTATTTTATTTTTGGCTGTGTTGAATCTTGGTTGCTGTGTGTGGGCTTTCTCTAGTTGGGGCGAGCGGGGGCTACTCTTCATTGCGGTGCGCAGGCCTCTCATTGAGGTGGCTTCTCTTGTTGCGGAGCACGGGCTCTAGGTGCACGGGCTCGTTGGCTCAATAGTTGTGACTCGCGGGCTCTATAGCGCAGGCTCAGTAGTTGTGGCTCATGGGCTTAGTTGCTCCGCGGCATGTGGGATCTTTCCAGACCAGGGCTCGAACCCCTGTCCCCTGCATTAGCAGGCAGATTCTTAACCACTGCGCCACCAGGGAAGCTGGGGAGAGGTGTGACGAGATGGTTTTCAGAGCGTATGTGCAAGTTGGACCAGGGACATCAAAGCCTACAAGTCATAACCATCTCCAAGAAAATACAATTATATGGGCCTGGGGCCAAAGTAGGTAAAGGTCTGGACTGTGCCCAGCTTAAGACGGAACAGCTGTACAAAAGGCCGGTACATCAGACCACTCTTATATGTATTCCAGAATTTCTGTCTCAGGTCCAAAAATATGTCAACCTTTTGCTGGAGAATACTCATACCGAGGTAGAAGGCAGAGACGTACACCAGCCCGCCGAGCGCCTGGTCGCACAGCACCTTGGCCAGGACGATTCACGCACTCCAGCAGGCACAGCCACACATACTTGAAGTTCACGTGGAAGGCCATGGTCACAGTGGCCATGCGCTGCGTCTGCCGCCGGTTGGCAGGGCTGCCCCGCAGCTGCTGCTGCAGCGCATCACTGGCTGAGAATAGTGGGGCATAGAGCAGCTCGTTCGTGGGCCAAGGGTAGCGCCGGGCGGTGCGCAGGAGTGCCCGCCGCCAGCCCGCCATGCCCGTGCCCTGGGCGCCGCAGTGGTTGTGTTTTAAGGGCAGAGCTTATTTAAGAACAAGTATGGACAAACAGCTAGTGTTATCTGCTGCACCTTGCCTGATGGCCTTGTGCAGGGGTGTGCTGGAATATGTTTAATAACCAGCCATCTGGGACAAAAAAGGATGCTGGTTTGTCGTGCTTGCCAATTTCTGTGGTATAAATACCTGATCATGGCCAATTTCAAGCTATTGACATGATGACGCTTCCCCCCCTGGAAGTTTATAGAGAGAGACTTGAGGAGTTCCATTAAGAAGTAACACACAGCCTGGAGCCAAATACAGACAGGTCTTGGGTCTTCTCTGCTCTAAAAAGTACTGGGGGCGGGCTTCCCTGGTGGCGCAGTGGTTGAGAGTCCGCCTGCCGATGCAGGGGACACGGGTTCGTGCCCCGATCCCGGAAGATCCCACATGCCGCGGAGCGGCTGGGCCCGCGAGCCATGGCCGCGGAGCCTGTATGTCCGGAGCCTGTGCTCCGCAACGGGAGAGGCCGCAGCAGTGAGAGGCCCGCGTACAGCAAAAAAAAAAAAAAAAAAAAAAAAAAAAAAAAAAAGTACTGGGGGCAAAGCACTACTCCTCCTCCTCCTCCTCCTCTCTGAAAAGGGTTTCTACCTCTGCTCTATTGACATGCATTAGAAATTTAGGAGCAAGGTGGAGTGTTCCTAGCTTAGTGGCTCAGCCCTACAAATCCCAGGTTTCCATGTAGCTCCTGACCCATGGGACATCTTTTAGAAAATTAACATTGGTTGCCGCTCTAACATGCGTTAAGCTTTTGCTCAGGGTTCAGGAGCCCAGTGCTTCAGTCTCCAACACTCAGGCAGGAATGATGCTATGGGGAACCTGACAGCCTCACCCCCAACTCTCTGGAGACAGTGTAGCATAGAGACAAAGTAAAGAAGGAACATGGAGAATGGGGTAAAAAAAATCACTGAGTTGTCTAGTCCCCTGGCTAGTGCACAGCTGGAGGAAGGAGAAGCTGGAATGTCTCCTGCATGTATATCTGTGTTGGGCTCTGACCTTGTAATTCTGGCCACCCTTAAGTTTTATGAGCCCTGCATCCAACCGATTGGCTGGAAAGCTGTTCTTCATGTTCTGCTGTTAAAGCCAAATTCCCTGAGAGATGGGTTTCAGGGCTTACAGCCTGTACCACATTAACAACTGTCTAAATGAAATGCAAATGTTGCCTAGTAGACAGAGGATGAAGTGACCTGTGATGGTGCATTTTGGGACTAATCACCACAGACTGGACCATTTGGGATCCCCTCAATAAAGCTTAAAGAAAGTCTCACTTATTACATGCTCACCTAAGATGGAAAAGTCTGGCTTTGTGAACCAAGGGCAAGATAGAACCAGTAGCCTCATTTTCAGGCTGTGAGGCAACTCAGTTTATCAAAATGACATCAGGCAGTGTCCATGACTTGTGTTATCAAAGACAGTTACTCTTGGGCTCCTTTACTACTTTCAGGGACTAGAAGCATCTAAAAAGAAGTACAGACTTAGTTCCAGGTCCTGATGTAAAGCAAATAAAGTTCACATTTATTGTGAAGGGGCTGTTACCCAAGCCCGGGGTCCCAGCATGCACAGAGACCTCCAGGTAACTGCTGTGGTGCCTAGGCTTGAAGTGCCTAAGTACAATGCTTGGTTTTTGCAGGCTAATAATAGACAACACTGTTCCTCTAGTGGCAGGAACCTGAATTGCAGGCCCAGTGCCTTGGAGAGACCCATCAGCAAAAGGAAGGAGTTATGTCTCACAAATTCAAATATCACAAAAACTTACATTTTTATAGGACTTACAACTTTAAAAGTTCTGTCACATGAACTCTCTCTTTTGACTCTCACAACCATCCCATGAAAAACAGCTTGCATTTCATTTTTCAGGTGAGGATATAAAAGATAAGCTATTTAAGACCACATAGCTATTGATGGACTCAGGTCTCCTGACTTTAAATCTAGGCCTCTTTCTATCACATCGTGCTTCTTTCCTTTTCTGGACATCAAAATGAACTGTTCTGTGTTATGTCCAGGTCTGAGATGTCACCATGATGTGGAAATGAATATGATTGTCCCTTGTCTAGTCACTGTATTGCCCCCATCCTAGACAACAGTTGAGGAAACTTGGCTTTGCAGGGAAATGCTTTAACCATAGGAGACAAATAGTGAGAATTTCAGGTACTACTGAAAGCAAGTGGAGGAAAGGTTTCCAACTTGATAGGTCAAACCTTGGAAGCAGCCTCCTGTTCTTCTCCAGAGCAGGACTGGAGCTGGAAGGAACTAAAGTTCCAAAGTCCGTAAGGTCTCCTGCCCCTAAAATTTCTCTCCTATCAGTGGGTTGATGTGTGGCCGTCCTTTATAAGGAGAAAAGGCTTTAATTTTGCAATCAGGGCTAAGGCTTACAATGCAAATGACCCTGGGAGAGAGAATACGTTGCCTTAAATTTGCACTAGGTTGGAAATGATTGATTTCCTGACAGCCATTTTGCTGCAGTCTGGCAGAGGTGGGAGGGGAGATTCGGAATGCCATGTAGAAGCAGAGAGTGGATGACGGTTATGCAGAGGACCATTTCTGAAGATATGCCCCGCCTGCAGGACTTTCTCCTGAGAAGTAAACCAGCCACAGCTGTCCCTCTCCCAACCACCCTCTCACCTTGACGCTCAGCTTTTGACTCAGCCTCTCCTTCCAGGCAGAGCTTCAGCTACTTAGCTTGGCGACCCTGACCCCAGGATGAACTCTGCATCCAGCTCTCAGCTCCCCAGACTGCCTCGTGCTCCTCTCTTTCATGGCTCCTCGGAGGCCTTTGAGGGAGCAGACATGGAGGGGAGGAAGCTGCTGCCAGCTCCTCGGCAGCCTCTCGTGCTCCCGAGGGTATATCTGAGCCTTTTCCTGGATCTTAAAAAACCTAAGATATTGAATTAGCATGCTGGAAGACCCCACTGGATGGACACACAGCAGAAAGAAGAACATTTCCTTTGCAGGGAATGTATATAGAGTGAGCATTCATGGGTGTGTCCGTGTATGAGCATAAAGAGAGCATTTTTGCTACATTCCATTGTCCTGAAATAAAAGCCATTAATGTTACAAGTATCCCCCAACAGGCGCGCACACACACACACACACACACACACACGCACACGCACACACATGCACACACACACACACACACACACACACACCCTATGGGCTGCTTTCTGAATGGATTTTCATCTCCTGAACTTCTTGCCATAGGCTTTGTCTTTCCCATGATGCAGAAAAGACTAGGGAAGAAAGTGATCAAATGGAAACCCTGGGCCCCTTCTCCACTGAGTCATTGAATGCCCAGGGCTGGGCCACCAAGGGCCCAGCACTCTCAGCAAGGCCCAGGCCCCAGCTTGCTGCCCAGCACAGAGCAGGCACTGGAAGTACTCTGGGGCATAGCCAGCTCCCTGGAAGGGCAATGCTTCCTTGCCATGGAATTGCCCTTCTCATTTTTATGTACATGGCAAACCACTGCCCCCAACTCTGGATGCAACTGTTTTTTTTTCCATGTAATTAGATCCTTTCCAACAACCAGCCACCAACAGATTTCCAGAAAGACCCAGGAAAAATTGTGTAACCTATCCTCAACCTGGTTCCCTGCTTCTGTGGGAAATTCTCTCAGAGGGGAGAGCAAAGATCCTGGGCAGCCCTTCATCTAAAGACTCAGTCACTGGCCTAGTACTCACCCTGCCAAGGCCATTTCCAGGGCTAACCCAGAAGGATGGAAGCACTGTGTGGGGGGGGGGAGGGTGCGGGCTTGTAATACGCTGGTCTGACCTGAACTCCTTGAATCTCTATCACTCATCTCATATATCCCAGGACCAGCCCACAGGTGTGTGCTCTGGGCAGTGCAGAAAGAGTCGGGGGAAAGTTGCTGAACTCCAAAGAGGAGAAGAAGGTATGAAAACACTTCGAAGGAAAGGAAAGATGTGGGCGGTGGGTGGAATGGAAAGAGACCAAGGGAAATAAGTTACTCCTCCGATTACAAGGAGCGCTAAATGGATGGGCTTGTCCCTGCAGCGAGGCAACAGGCAGCAAGTCAGGGTACAGACATCCAAGCCTGCCTGCAGTCCTGAATCGAGGGCTGGGGTTTGGTGTTTTGCTAGATAAGCAGGAGCGAAACCTTGAAAACTTGCTTGATTCCATCAAATGCTTTCACTGATTAAAGGCTTAGAAGCTTCCAGAGTTCTTTAACTCCTGCTGCTACCAAACAGGCGTGGTAGGTGAGCCCCGCAAACGCTTATCTGAATTTAAAGGGAGTCGAGAAATGTGGTTGTGAAGTCCCAACCCAGCAGGCGTCCGGGCTGGAGTTTACTGCTCGCTTGAAGACGCTGAGGCCCTGACGAGGGGCTGGAGTGCAAGCATGAGTCCCAGGGTGAGAGACTCGGGAACTGCCGGCTGATGTTAAAAGTAACATTCTTTTAAATAATCTACCTATATATATTGATATATAAATGAAGGCTGGATATCATCAAGTTGTTAATTCTCTAAAAGTTAATGTGTGTAGTTAAAGAAACTCTAAAGAAATTCCTTCAGAATGTTTATCAAGCTTGAAAACTGATTCTAAAATTTGCATAGAATAGGGTGGCTTCAGAAGTAGCCTGGATAGTTCAGGAAAGAGAACAAGGATTAAGAGCTATTCTTATAAGGCAGAATTATCACCATCTGTTATACCTATATTTTATATTATTTTCATGTCCCTTCTACAAATAAAAAATGTTTCCTAACTGGAAAAAAAAAAGTAACATTCTGCTTTGGGTAGGCTCAGTGTCTGCCAGGAATTTCAAGAGAAAAATAAGCACATCTCTGAAGCTCCTGCTGGCCCAACGGTGGCATCCTGAGAAGGGAAGGGAGGAAGAACCAAAGGCCCGAGCAGAAATGACCTTCTGGCCTGTATGTCAGCAAACCCACCCCACTGTCAGGTTCCTGGGCTTGGGCTCATGGCTGAAGCTCCTCCCAGGAAGACCGTGATCCTCTGGGTGAGAGGCCAGCTTGCTGTGGGAGATGCAGAAGAGATTCTGTCCCCCCCATGAGCAGCCCCAGCACCTACTCTGAGTAGAACCCAGAGCACAGAGGCCCCCTTGGATGAAGACAAAACCTTAGCTGGATCAATGGCAATACTTCTGAACCTGGCCAACAAAACCAGATGGAGCCCTGAGGGCCTCCATTGAGAAAGTGGGGTCTTTTCTGTGTGCCTAGTTATCCCTTTATTTCAAGGCACAGTTCTTTCAAGAAGACAGAACCTGGAAAAGTATCTTTAATGAAGACCATAAAATCAGAATGCAGCTGTGGACCCCCGAGCCCATCCTGCTCATTTTACAATCGAGGAAACAGAGGTCAAGGCCACACAGTGAGAGGCAGAGATGGTAGAGCCCATGGTTCCCATCTGAGCCTCATTCACTCCACCTGCTACCTCTGCTTTGTACCACCTGCAGGAATTCCCAGCCAACCCACCAGGCAACCGTGAACTGAGAATTCTTTTTTAATAGACTTTATCTTTCAGAACTGTTTTAGGTTTACAGCAAAGTTGAGTAGAAGGTACGGAGATTTCCCCCACACATACAGCTTCCTCCATTAACAGCATCCTCCACCAGAGTGGTCCATTTGTAGCAAGTGACGAACCTACCCTGACACATCGTAGTCACCCAGAGTCCATAGTTTATATTACAGCTCACTCTTGGTGGTGCCCATTTGTGGGTTTGGATACATGTATGATGACATATATCCACCATTACAGCATCATACAGAGTGCTAGTATGTACTGTCTCATACTAAAAATTCTTGCACAGAGAATTTTCACGACAACTCCTATAACAAAGCACGAATCACAAGGCTTAGTTGCTGTTAGTCTGGGGATTCATCTGTGGTGCACAGCTGCCTAGGTGCTCACTGGCTTGAAGACATTCTGCTCCTCACGTTCCTTGCTGCTGGCTCCTGGGATGGAAGTGTTTAGACATGCAGGTCCAGGATGAGGATGCAGGCACCTTAGACTGACAGATAGGGTCAAGACAGGACCAAGGTGTGATATATAGAGTTGTCATTGTAGACAAATTTGTCTTTGAAAGCTCCTAGTTCCACCCCTATAATACCTGCATGCACGTACACACACACACACACGCGTGCGCATACACACCCCTTCTATTCCTTTCTTCTAGTACAGTGAACTTCTCTCCATCCTTTTGAAGGATCCTAGTGCCCTTTTGCACTGTATTTCATTCTGACTATAAAAATGTGCTGCAGGAAGGGATCCAATGTCAGTTATTTGCTATTCAGTGTCAGCTGAAGCCATTGCATTTTCCTTCCTGGGATATTTGCACCATAGGCCTTAGCTCTCCTTGTATAATGAAAAGTTTTGTCTTTTAGAAATTTTAGATACCTAAAGCAGGTGAGAAGAAGAAGGCTTTTCCCTGGGGCCTTGAAATCACCTGAACTAGTACCTGCTTCTCCTTTGCCTGGCACAGATTCTAGACTCCCTTCAGCCAGACACAATGGGGAAGAGCCAACACAGGACGTGAATACAGAAGGGATTTGAATTAGAAATGGTCCTTTGGAGCAAAAACTAAAGTTTTATTTTTCCAAAATATAAAGCAAGTAAGAACAGATCCCTGACTCAATGCTATGGTACAGATGTGTGGTATTAGAGGAAAAAGCACTGGAAAGACAAGGATTCTAGTCCTGGGTTCATATAAAAGTGGGTATGGGATTTTTCAAGTCATTCTACTTCTGTGAGCCTTGATTTCTTGCTCTCTAAAATGTGTGGGTTGGATTAAATGTTTTCTGCAATTTCTTCCAGCTCCAGTGTTCTACAGTTCTATAGTTAGAAGAGGAGCTAAAATCAAACCAGATGAATTCAGGGTGCCAGGCTCCCCACATCCTTTGCTTTTGACAAAGGTGATTGAAGTGGCCGGAGGAAGCTATTTTCACCAAACCTAGGCTGGCCCTATCCCAGAAAGTAGGTGCTAACGCCCAGGAGATTGCAAATGCCACTATGACAAAGAGCCGGGCTCCATTTTAAAAGGAAAGCATATTGATTTTTGGAATAGCCATCTCCTAGAGAATGTAACTTTGAGCCAAACCAAGAAAATTTATGAGGGTTCAGTCTATTCTTATAAAGTTTTTAAATCAATAAGTTCTGCCTGGAAGAACCTGGCTATTGTGATGGCTCAAAAAGACAGACACAAGGATAGTCATACTGGCCTCAGATGTAACAGACAAAGTGAATCATATGACAGAGGGGAGGTCTGGGCTGTTGTATCTGGTGGAAAGCGTACTAGGCTTGGATCTGGAGTTAAGACACGTAGGTACAACTTCCAGCTCTGATACCAGTCATAGGTAAGCTACATCACTAAGGCAGGGACCATATCTGTCTGGCTGACTATTGCAAACAGTGCCTGGCATCTAGTAGGCACTCAATAAATATTTTTTGGATCAGTGTTTTGCAGTGTCACATAATCACTGACCCTCGGCTTTCCTTTCTTACTTGCTCTTTCATTGGATCCCTTCTCAGTCTCCCTACCACTGCTTCCTTGTCTAGGTCATTATTGTCGCTGCCTAGATTATTGCAATTGGCTTCTAATGTCCTTACTGCCTCTGGTCTTGCCGCCGGTCTAGCCCATTTTCCACACTGCAGCCAGAGCAATCTTTCTGAAATGAAAGTCTGGCCATATTACTCCGTTTTTTAAAAAGTCTTCTAAATTGTCATATTTATTGGCATAAAATTGTTCATAACACACTCATTTTCTTTTAATGTCTGTTAGGTCTATAATATCATCTCTTTACTTTAATGCCCAATATGTGGTAGTATTTAGTAAATGTTTCATATGTACTTGAAAAGAATATGTTCTGAAGTTGTTGCAGTTTTCAGTTAGGTAAAGTTGTCTAACCATATTTCAAGCTTCTATTTCCTTAATGATTTTTTTGTCTACTTGCTCTATCAGTTACTGAGTTATGTTAAAATTTTCGGTTATGATTTTGTATTTGTTTATTTCTCCTTTTAGTCTGTCAAATTTTGCTTTACATATCTTAAAGCTGTTACTAAGTTCATACAATTTAGAATTTTTCTGTTCAATTGACCCTTTTGTCATAATGAAAATTTATGTTTTCTCTTTTTTACTGCATTAGTCTAAGTAGAGAGGTTGATTTTATAAATCTTTTCAGCACTCTATATGTAGTAATACTATTTGACTGGTCTTTTTTTGTCTGAAATTAAGATACCCATACTAGTCTTTGGTTTATATACTGTACCTTTTTTTTTTTTTTTTTTTTTTTTTTCGGTATGCGGGCCTCTCACTGTTGTGGCCTCCCCCGTTGCGGAGCACAGGCTCCGGATGCGCAGGCTCCGGACGCGCAGGCTCAGCGGCCATGGCTCACGGGCCCAGCCGCTCCGCGGCATATGGGATCCTCCCAGACCGGGGCACGAACCCGTATCCCCTGCATCGGCAGGCGGACTCTCAACCACTTGCGCCACCAGGGAGGCCCTATACTGTACCTTTTTCCACCTTTTTTCTTTCAACCTTTCTATATCCTTGTGAAATAATAAGTATATATATGTGTATATGTACTTGTATATGTGTATGAATATGTGTATGTATAGGTATATGTGTATATATTCCTGTATGTGTATATGTGTATGAGTATGTATATGTGTATATGTACCTATATATGTGTATGAATATGTATATGTATATGTGCATATGTACCTGTATATGTGTATGTGTATGAATATGTATATGTATATGTGTATATGTACCTGTATATGTGTATGTGTATGAATATGTATATGTATATGTATATGTATATATCTCTGCCCCTGGTTTCTGACACATTGCTTCTAAAACCCTTGTAATCTTCCGAGTCATAGGAGTTCTAGGAGCAACTCTTATTCTAATATTTGATCTTTTACTCCAGACCCTGACACAGACCTCCTAAATCCCTTGGAATTTCCTGGGTAATAGGAATGTTTTGTTTTAATAATATGACTCTTGTTGGGCTCCTAGATGGGGACTGGTCACCAGAAAGACCAAACCATGCTTAGAAACTTGGAACTTTCAGCCCCAACACCCATCCTCATGGGAGGGGAGAGAGGCTGGAGATTGAGTTAATAATGCCTATGTGATGAAGCCGCAATAAAAATCCCTGAAGTATGTATGGGGTTTGGAGAGTTTCTGGGGTTGATAAATACATCCATGTGCTGGGAGGGTGGCACATCCCAACTCCATGGGAACAGAAGCTCCTGCACTCACTCTATGTACCTGTTTGTCTGACTGTTCATCTGTATCCTTTATCATATCCTTTATACTATATAATACACTGGTACATGTAAGTATTTCCCTGAATTCCATGAGCCGTTATAGCAAATTATTGAACCCGAGAAGGGTGTCGTGGGAACCCCCAATTTGTAGCCAATTTGGACGGAAGTGTGGGTAACCTGGGGACTACTTGTGATTGGCATCTGAAGTGGGGGCAGTCCCGTGGAACTGAGTCCTTAATCTGTGGCATCTGATGCTAACTCTAGGTACATAGAGTCAGAATTGAATTGAATTTTAGGACAGGAAGCTGCTGTTGGAGAATTGGTCGGTGTGGGGTAAAACCCATATATTGTGTGGCCAGAAGTGTTCAGTACATAAAGAAAATAGAGCTTTTTTTCCCTTTCAATCCTTATATGTAAAGTTTGTCTTTTAGAAACAGCATTTAATTGTTTTTTTAATTTTTTCATAAATGTTGAAAATCTTTGCCTTTCATTCAGTATTTATTTATAATTACTAGTAAGTACCGATATATTTGGTTTTAAGTACATATCTTTATGCCAATAAATTTAACAATTTGGATGAAATGAACAAGTTCTTGAAAAGCACAATTCCCTAAAATTAAAACAAAGATAAGTAGAATCTCCCTGTATCTGTGAAATAATTTGGATTTCTAATTTAAAACATTCCTATATGGAAAACTCCAGGCTCTAATAGCTTCCAGATATTATAATAGCTTCCAGATATTCTAATTCTTCCAGATATTTTTGGAAGAAATAATACTAATCTTACACAAACTCTTCCAGGAAAAAGAAGAAAAACAATGAATAATTCCCAACTCATTTTATAAAACCAGCATCACTTTCGTCAGGTGATACCAACATCTGAGAATGACATTTCAAGAAATGAAAATCACAGACCAATCTTACTTATAAGCATAGAGGGAAAAAAACCTAAACAAAATTTAATAAATTAAATCCATCAATATACAAAAAAAGATAATACATAGTGGCTATATGCCAGGAATGTAAGTTTGATTTAACATTCAAAAATCAATCAATGTTTCACTATATGGATAGAATAGGGGAGAAAAATCTTATAATCCTCTCAATAGATGTAGAAAAAAAATTGACACAATTCAACATCCATTCTTGATTTAAAAAACAAATCTCAGCAAACTGCAAATAAAAGGAAATGTTCTACAGCATACATTATACTTGATAGCAAAATATTACATGCTCCCCCCGAGTTCAGCAAAAAGACAAAAATGTCCACTTTCACCATTACCATTCAGTATTATACTGGAGGCCCAGGCCAGTACAGTGAGCTTAGCATAAAGGAGGTACAAAGATTGGAAAGGAAGAAATAAAACTAGTATTATTTACAGAGTACATAATTGTATAAAAATAACTAATTCAAAAGAATCAATTGCAAAACTATTAAAATTAATAAATAATTTAACAGTATCACTCTATGCAAGGTCACCATACAGCAATCACTTGTACATACTAGCAAAAAAACAATTAAAAATTAAAAAAAAATTTTAATGTCATTTTTTTTTTTTTTTTCTTTTTTGCGGTACGTGGGCCTCTCACTGTTGTGGCCTCTCCCGTTGCAGAGCACAGGCTCCGGATGCGCAGGCCCAGCGGCCATGGCTCACGGGCCCAGCCGCTCCGCGGCATATGGGATCCTCCCAGACCGGGGCACGAACCCGTATCCCCTGCATCGGCAGGCGGACTCTTAACCACTGCGCCACCAGGGAGGCCCAATGTCATTTTATAGTAGCATAAAAAAATAAAACGTCTAAGAGTAAATCTTACACAAGACCTCTATGCCAAAATCTACAAAACGTTATTGAGAGAAATGTTAAGTCCTCAGTAAATGGTTGGATGAATATACCAAGTTAATGGGTCAAAAGACTCAGTGTTGTTAAGATGTCAGTTTTCCCCAAATTGATCCACAGATGAAATGCAATCCCAATCAAAATACCAGCAGGTTTTAAAAAAATAGAAATTGCCAAAATTTAAAAATTTACATAGATGTGCACAGAATATAGAATAGTTAACAATTTTGAAAACAAAAGGAACAAATCTGGGAGACTTACATTACCTGATTTTGAGACTCACTATAAAATTACAGCCATCAATTCAGTGTGGTGTTGGCATAAGGATAGATTAATAGATCAATGGATCATATTACAGTCCATAAATAGACCCACACATATATAGTCAATTGATTTTTGACAAAAGCTCCAAGATAATTCAATGGGGAATTCCAACAAGTTGTGTGGGAAAAAAATGATATTATATGAGGGAAAAATGATTCTCAACCCCTATTGTATATCATAACAAAAATTTGTCTCAGATAGATCATAGATCTTCATGCAAAAGAGAAAACATAAAACTTCTAGAAGAAAATAAATATCTTCACCTCCATGGGTTAAGCATTAATTTTTAAAATTGAAGTATAATTGACCTACAACATTACATGTTTCAGATGTACAACGTAATTCGATATTTGATATATTGTGAAATGATCACCACAGTAAGTCTAGTTAAATCTGTCACCGTACATAGTTACAGAATTTTTTTCTTGTGATGAGAACTTTTAAGATTTATTCTCTTAGCAACTTCCAAATATGCAATACAGTATTACTAACTATAGTCATCATGCTGTACGCTATATCCCTAAGACTTATTTATTTTATAACTGAAGGTTTGGACCTTTTGACTTCGTCACTCACTTTGCCCACCTTCCATCCCCTGTCTCTGGCAACCACCAATCTGTTCTCTATATCTATGAGCTAGGTTTTTTGTTTTTGTTTCTGATTCCACATAAAAATGAGGTCATACAGTATTTATCTTTCTCTGACATTTCATTTAGCATAATGCCCTCCAGGTCCACCCAAATGGCAAGTTTGTCGCAAATGGCAAAATTTCATTTTTTTATGGCTCAATAAAATTCATAGATATATGAATTTTCTTCATCTGTCAATGGACACTTAGGTTGTTTCCATATCTTGGCTATTGTAAAGGATGCAAGCAATAATTTCTTAAATAAAGCACAAAAAACACCACCAGAAAAAAAATGATAAATTGTATCTCAAAATTAAAGCCCTGACTTTTGCTTTTCAAAAGACTCTATTAAGAAGAGTGAGGGCTTCCCTGGTGGCGCAGTGGTTGAGAGTCCGCCTGCCGATGCAGGGGACGCGGGTTCGTGCCCCGGTCTGGGAAGATCCCACATGCCACGGAGCGGCTGGGCCCGTGAGCCATGGCCGCTGAGCCTGCGCGTCCGGAGCCTGTGCTCTGCAACGGGAGAGGCCACAACAGTGAGAGGCCCACGTACCGCAAAAAAAAAAAAAAAAAAAAAGTGGAAAGCAAGTCACACAGACTGGGAGAAAATATCTGCAATACATATCTCACAAAGGATTTATGTCCAGACTATATAAATAACTCCTTAATAACAATAAAAAGCAAACAATCCAACTTTGTAGTGATCGGATTTGATCAGACACTTAGCAAAAGACATATGAACAGCCAATAAAAGATTCTCAACATCATTAGTCATTACGGAAATGCAAATTAAAACCATGAGATACGACTTCACACCCACTGAATAGACAATACCAGGAGTAGTTGAGAATGTGGAGAAACAAGAATTTTCAAAATTGTTGCTGGAAGTGCAGAATGACACAACTTCTTTGGGAAACAGCTTGGCAGTTGCTACTAAAGCCAAACTTATGCATACGACTCTACGCTTGGGTATTTACCCAACAGAAATGAGTGTATATGTTGACCAAAGATGTGTACAAGAATATTCACAGCAGCTTTATTCATAATCACCAAAATCTGGACTCAACGTAAATGCCTATTAACAGGTGAATGGATACACAAATTGAGATATGTTCTTACAATGGAATATTGCACAGCAATGAAAAAGGACAAACTATAGCAATAACCAGGATGAATCTCACAGGCCTAAAGTTGAGTGAAAAAGCTAGACTCAAAAGGATACATATTGTATAATTCCATTTATACAAAGTTCAGAATGAGGCAATACTAGTCTATAATGAGAGATTTTGGAAGAGTGGTTACTTTAGGAGAGGAGAATTGACTGATAAGGAGGCACGAAGAAGCCTCCTAGAGCTTGATCTAGGAGGAGGGTCCATGGTGTAGACATCTGTAAAATTGACACTTTAGATGGGATGACCAACTTATCTCAGATTACCTGGAACTGACCTGGTTTTAAAACTAAAAGTCCTGTCCTGGGGAAACCAGAATGGCTGGTCCCTAAATTTAGGTTTGTGCACTTTGCCATATGTATGTTATTCCTCAATTTTTATAAATCTGGAAAAGAAAAAAAAAATCAATAAGGAACAAAATGTTTTCAACAGCTCTCCATTGCCCTCAGGACAGAGCCCAAACTCCTTCCTTACGGTACGGAGAGCTTTTGCAGCGTGGCCCGTGTGTGTCTCTTCATTTTCACGTCCTGCCTCACTCCTTGCCCCCTCTCTGCCAGCTGCGCTGACTGCTGACAGCTCCCTGAATATGCCTTGCTCTCTCTTGCATAAACTAGTCCCTCTGCCCAGAAACCCTTTCCCCTAGCTCCTCCCAGCTAGCTCCAATTCATCCTTCAAAACTCAGCTTGGATACCATCAGCTGTCGGAAGGTTTCCCTGGCACATATCCAAGGTTTGGGATATGTCATAACACATGTATAAATGGTCAGTTATTTATTTATTCCTTTATTTAATAAAACGTTAGATTAAGCTTCTAAAAAGGTGCCAGGAAGTACCCAGCCTTACAGGGCCTCACAGTCTAATAAGCATATAAATAGACCATGGCAGAAAATACAGGTGTACGGGATACACACTAAGGCATCATCTCCCCCACCACAA
The DNA here is from genome assembly GCF_025265405.1 of Mesoplodon densirostris. Lineage (NCBI taxonomy): Eukaryota > Metazoa > Chordata > Mammalia > Artiodactyla > Ziphiidae > Mesoplodon > Mesoplodon densirostris. The sequence goes on from NC_082663.1 coordinate 57,833,266, forward strand.
GCCTGCAGGGAGAAAGAGGGCTTTTAACAGCTATTTCAAGAAGAAGAAATGATACCTACAAAATAACTTCTTTAAGCCTCTTTCAAACATTTATCACTTGCACAGATCAAAGGGGATCATTTTCTTTGAGTAATCTTTAAAATAACTCAGTTTTCTTGCTTTTCTGCTCCCCACCCCCAGTTTTATTGAGATATAATTGACATACAGCACTGTATAAGTTTAAGGTGTACCACATAATGATTTGACTTACATACATCATGAAATGATTACCACCATAAGTTTAGTGAACATCCATCATCATTGCTTTCCTACTTTTAAATATCATCCAGAAAAGACAGTGGTACTCAGTAGCAGTGAATTGTCCAGTGGTTATAACAGTGTTGTGTGCAATTGCACAAGGCTGTCTGAGTACTGAGAAAGTAGAGTGTAGTTAGGAGCAAATCCTCAGGTCGGACTACCTGGGCTTGTATACCTGATCAATCACTTTCCTAGAGCTTTGGGACCTTGCCCAAGTACTTAGAACTCCCTGAACCTCAGATCCTTCATATGCAAAATTGGAATAACAATTGTACCTATCTCTTACGGTTACTGTAATAATTAAATTAATCAGTACACATAAAGGACTTGGAAAGGTGGCTGAAATATATACAGTCAGCATTCAGTGAGTGTAACCATTCTTACATGAAAGACTAGGCAACAGTGCAGACATGTCTCCTTTCATTATTACCCCACGTCTCCCCACCTCTCTTCTGAGCCTCAGGCTCACAGTTCTTACAGCCGAAAGGATGTTATCACCTGATTGAAATATGAGTAGCTCAAATTCAACATTAATCAATCCCAGATCCCCTTCTTGATTTTTTCTTTCTTTTTTATTTAAAATTATTTATTTATTTATTTTTGGCTGTGCTGGGTCTTCTTTGCTGTGCGCAGGCTTTCTCTATTTGCGTCGAGTGGAGGCTACTCTTCGTTGTGGAGCACAGGCTTCTCATTGTGGTGGCTTCTCTTGTTATGGAGCCCAGGCTCTAGAGCGCAGGCTCAGTAGTTGCGACGCATGGGCTTAGTTGCTCCGCGGCATGTGGGATCTTCCCAGACCAGGGCTTGAACCCGTGTCCCCTGCATTGGCAGGCGGATTCTTAACCACTGCACCACCAGGGAAGTCCCCCTTCTTGATTTTTTCTGACTAATTATCTGTTACCTAGACTAAAAACATCATAATCATACTTCTTTCCATCTTCCTCCATATCCAATTATTCAATGTCTTGAAAATTCTCACAGACATTACTTTTTATTTTTTCTAGTTCCCTTGCCACTTCCAGAAATAGAATTTCAGATCATCACACATTTGGGTTTCTTCCATAGCCTCTTAACTCACTCCCCTCTAATTCAGACCTTCCTAGATCATCCCTTGACCCCACACTCTTTTGCCCAAAAATCTTCAGTGGAACATAACTGTCCTTGGGAATCAGTCAAAACTCCACAGTCTGACATGCAGTGACCATCACAATCTGACCCAAATCCTACCTTTTCAAATCAATTTATCTTCTACACAAAATTTCTCTGTCAACTTGTTTACCTCATCTGTAGCACTGTCTGGCAAACTTGGCTGGAACGGGGCTAAGGTGCAAGGCCTACAAGGAGATTCTTCCTCCTCTAAGCCCAAACTCAGAGCTTAGCACCAGTCCCAAACCTAATGTGAATGAGGCAGAGAACCCAAATACTCATGACCAAAAGCAACCAAGATGGCTCCCCTCAGGCCAAAGTGATCCCTATCTTTCCCATCCAGCCACATGGAGAGAAAAGGGAGAAGAGAGGGCCACACCCAGCTTTTTGCATCAGCTTTTAAAATTTCCAATGTTCTTCCCTGCCACCAAAGCCTGGTCCTATCATTGTCCTGAATCTGGCCAATTGGATTTGTAACTCTTCCTGGGGTGGAGAGAGTGCACTGGAGTTCTAGTGTCTTCCTTCACCTGGAGCCTCGACTTTATAATGCTTCCCACCTCTTTACTTTGCTCACATCATTGACCCTGACTTGAATATCTTTTGCCTGTTGAAATTCTACTTGAAGTCCTTCCAGATCTAGAATGACATTCTGCTTCTTGATCACCTTACTTCACACTCGGTATCTTTTCAGTTCTAACAGCACTGACTGTACTCATTTGATACTTAGCATCTCCTGCCTTGCATTATTAGCTATATTTTCCTGGGTGTATATATTTACTTCTAACTGTACTTACAGCTCCTTAAGCTATAGACCATGTCCCTGTGCAAGTCTGGAGCTGTTAATTAAGATTCTCTTGTCCAGTTGTTTTACTCTGATGCCAACTAAGCATAACAAATATGTGTTGATGAGTTAAATGTTTTATGCATTAGGCTTTGAGGTATAGATTTTAGTGTGAAAGAGATCTAATGATATGGGTCACATACAAGGCTGCTCATTGCTACCATACTTATGACGGCAAAAAATTAAAAACCAAGAAGTGTCCATTAGCAAAGTAATGGATAAATAAAATCTCTTAAATGTCTATGTTGAAACACTACTCTGAATAAAAATGATAAACTAAAGCTACGTGTATCAACAAAGATAAATCTAAAACCATAATGCCTAATGAAAAGAGCAAGTTTTAGAACTATATTATATCCTACCAGGTATGTAAATTTTAAAAACACAGCTAAAATAGTATATTCTATTCATGGATATGAATAGAAGAAAAATAGGGTATAAAAATATGAATCAAACCTATTCGTATTCATATTTATCAGTTGAAAGAAGGATTGGACCAAGAGTCTTCCAACTATTTTCTGTAATTTTTATTTTATTAAACAAAGTAAACACAACAACATGGGGGCTTGTTAGATTGTTCTTTGTCTTTTTCGGTATTTTAAAAGCTTCTCAAAATGAAGAGAAACAAACAGAAAGATAGCATTCAGTCCAGCCCCCTGTCCTCTGACTGGCACGCTGCTATTCTTGCTATTGTATGAGTATAGAAATCAAGGCAGAGAGGAGGGCCTGAAGCTGTTCAGAGGCTAGGGCACGGCTTGGGAATTACTGCTGATGAAAGTTCACTAAATCCTTTCAATCTGCTAGTTTTCTTAGTGATTTTCTTGTGAGTGAAAAGTGAGGTGGAGGTAGGGGGTGGACAGGAGGAAAAGAAAAAAAAAGACCTTTCTTGTTGCCTGGTTACAGTAGATCACTGTATATTGTTTTTCAGCTCTTGAAAAGAGATGTCTCATTCTTTATACCCTTTTTGGGTTGATGCTTTTTCCAGCAAAGGTCTGTACGTGTCTTGTACACTGTCTGTAATAACCATAATAATAACAGCAAGTGCTAACAATTTTCAAGAGCTTGTTACATGCTGCGCATGGTACACTTTACATACAGCTTTCTATCTGTATGGATACTTCTGGCTGCAAGTACCATGAAAGTCTACTCCAACAGAGTGAAACAGTAAAAAAATGTGTTAGGTCACACAACTTGGAGACCAGAGATTGACAGCCTTCAGGACTGGTTCGTTCAGAGGCTCAGTGCTAAAGACCCAAGACTCCTTGTGTCTTTCTGTCCTACCGTTTGAGGACCAGTTTGTCCTACTGTAGGAGAGACCCAAATTGGCTCAGACCTGCCCATCCCTAACAAATCACTGTGGAGGAGATGGGGTTCTAGAAACTCTTTAAAGCCTTAAGCAGCTGGGGTGGAATGGATGGTTGGGAAGAGGACACCGTGCCCACCACAAGTATGTTCTCCTTAATCCTGTGAAGTCAATGCTATTACAACCTACATTTCATAGATGGGAAAATGATCAATGACAGGTTAAGTGGTCTGCCAGAGGTACACAGCTGGTTAGTGCCGTGCTCTCCCCGACTGTATTGCACTGCGTTCCAGTACCTTCCGGTGCAAGGTTAACCATAACTCAGGAGTCAGCCACATGGTCCTCCTGCCACTTAAACCCTGCGGTGATGGTTGACGGGTGGCCACCTCCAGGTCTCCACTGTTCCATTCCTTCAGCTCCTGACTCTCCTTTTCCTTCTTACCACACTGATGCCATCTTTTCTGCTCTGGAAGTTCCTCTCTCTGCAAGCTTTGCTGTGAGTGATAGACGGATACACCGCTTCCCCGATTCCCTGCTGTCTTTGGGAAGTTGGCCCCTAAAGTGGTTTTATACTATTAATCTTTTTTTGAAACAAATTGTTAGAGACTGAGAACAATAACAACAAACTTGGGAAATTTACAGAGCCTCCAGAAACTCACAGTTCTCTTAGTCATCGAGCTGGATCTCTTCCCAGTAAGTAGGCCTGAGGCCTGTCCCAGAGGAAGGGAGGAAGGCTTCCTGAAGCTCGTATCTCCCAGTGTTGGGGGAACATCTCAGGGCTCCTCTCCAAGGTCACCTCCTCAAAGCACTCATCTGATGTCTTTGTCATCTTTCAAGGTGTCCTCCTTGGAAGCACCACCTCCACTGTGCAAGTCCAGTTTTCCTGGACGGGGTCGCTGGTTCCCAGGAATGCTGTGCACCAAGATTCTGGGGCCCCAAGTCAGGCATGTGGGTCAGAGTCAGCCAGTGTTTTTCATAAGCCACGTGGGCAAGTGAGGATGTGCTTATGGTTGTGCAGATGGATCTTATTAAAATGCAGATTCTGATGCAGTAGGTTTGGGGAGGGGACTCCAGACTCATTTCAGTGCGCTCCGGGGGATGCTGATGTTGCTGGTGCATGGTGCACACTGGAAAGGACGGGGGTGTGAATAATGCTAACATTGGCTGTAGGTCAGCCATCCATTATGGACACCAGTGTGTTTGGGGCTTAGGGCCAAGGAATCAGCGTGTCCTTGAGCCATCTTTTCTGGCCTGACGTGATGGGTGGTCATCACAAGCTGCCAGAGATGAGTAATCCCAGATCTCCTCAAAGCCCTAAGATACCAATGCCAAAGGGGGGAAGCTATGGGAAAACAAATTTCCTCTTAATATGAAGGCTAGTTCTAATAGCACAGAGCTCCCTAGACCTGGCTGGAGCCAAGAAGGGCCCAGGCGATGCTTGCAGAGGGTGTAGGGAGGGCAAAGACTGGGGTAGGGGGAATTACACTGGGTGTTCTTAAGGTTCCCCTTCAGCCCTGAGATTCTCGAAACCATAATTCAGGGACAGAAAACAGTGATGAGGCAGAAGGTCCTTGCCTTCTCACCAGCTTCCTGTTCAGCCAGATTATTCAAAGTGATTTGTGTGCAACCCAGCTTATCATTCTAGCCCTGTTTGTTTTGCATTTGTAGTACTCTCCCCCAATACAGCCCCGCCTCCTTCTCTCAAGGGTCACAAAGGGTTAATGTCATCAATGCAGTTGCAGAAGAGAGAGAGTGCGGTTTTAAAGTGAGAAGAAAAATATTGACAGGTTTGTACAAGAGACATAATTAACTCCATGCTCTGGTGATCTGCCAACATATCTTTCTCTCCTTCCAACCTCCTAGCTCCTCCATAAGTCTTAAAAATCCTATTTTAGCCTTTAAAGGCAAAAAAATATATAATTTGGCTCCGAGAAATGTTCTAATCTTATGCAATTTAAATTTGGTATCATCTTGAAAAGATAACCCGATACAGATGCTGTGGGTAAGAAACCACTCTGTACTGACGCCAGCCCCCACGTCGTCCATGCTCTCCTGACAGTCCAGCTTTCTCAAATGCTTTCTGTCTCAGCAAAGGTCAAATATTAAAAGTCAGGGAGCTTGGAAATACAAATGAACACTCTCTAAGCCATAGCCACAGAGGCAGGAGAGGGCCTCTGTAAGAAAAGAAATGCAAAAAACAAACAGTGCAAGTAAAAACATGAGATAAACAGCAGGGTTTGTAATCAGGTGAAGCTCTGAAGTCTGTCTGCGGCATTTGGATGCTTCCAGTATTTTTAATATGCCAGTGAGAGAAAAGCTGGGTGAGGAGGGCCATCTTTCATCTCTGATCCTCTCCCAGACAGTGGAAACAGGGTGAGCACATTAGCATAACAGAAGAAAGGGACAGATTGCCACTCCAGAAGGACCCGTAGGACACCTGTCAGAAATATTAAAAAGCAGGATAATCTCACAAAGTGTGAAACGTTTCATGGACCAGTCTCGAGATACTTGGTGGGAAGACTACAGTGGAGATCAATAAAATGTGGGCCGTGTCCCACCTACAGACCCTCATCTTGTGGATGATTTCAGGCTCCTAGAAAAAGCCCTCTCCCCTGTCCCTTGATCCCCGTTGAGAATCCTTCCAGGCTGTGAGCCCCTCTTCCATAGTAGAGAGAATGATCGAGTTACTGGAACTCAAGAGAAATTTTCTTGGCTCCCCTCTCAGCCAAGCCAGAGCCCTCCCCATACGCCCTACCCACCCCTAGTGGGAACACCCTTCCCTCCCCTCGGGCCCAGGGAGATGTGTTCCTGTTCTCAGGTCACACTCAGACCACGTAGGAGCACCACCATTTTCAGTAGACAGAACTGAGACAGTGCAGTTAGACCAGTACTCCAGGCCACTGTGAGTTAGAAAGACATTCATGGCTTCCTGCGTGTCACATGGTTTCTTGACAAATGCAATCCACGTAAACAACCCAGTTTGAGGAGCGTGTCTCCGTGGGTCAGTTCCACCGCAGAAAGGTAAAGTCATGTCTCCCCCAAAGACTACGATCTGAAGGAAGCAGAACAGGGAGATGTTGGAACAGCAGAGCATCGTTTGTGCGTGGCCGAGGGGACGCCCTTGACGTTTTGTGTGTGGTATTGGCTGTGGTCCACAGCCCTAGCTGCTGAGTAGGAGGACAGTGGGTTTGGGGTTAAATTTCCTGTGCCCACACTCAGAGAGGGGAGAGTCTGCTATCCTCTAAAGATGTTTTGGGCTACTGAGACAAAGAATTTGAAAGAAATCAGCAGGACTCGGGGGAGGGTAGGAATATAGAAGGAGACCAGAGCTTTAAAAGGACACCCTAGCAAGTGGCAAACAGATCCTTTCCTTCCCCACGCCCTAGGCAGCTCTGGGCAGGAGGAGGAGAAGGCTGAAGAGCCTGAGCTTGCGAGGTGGGAGCCGCCCAGAACTGCCTGCCTGTGACTCGGGGCGGAATTTTCCTCCCAAGCAATGAAAATAGGTTGAGGTTTTTGTTGTTGTGGTCACTCATATTGATCTTCTATTGTTAGATCTCTCTCTCTCTGTCTGTCTCATAATACACACACACACACACATGCACACACGCACACATGTATTTACATACCCGTGTGTGTTGCCCTTTCTCTCTAGCAGCTTTCTAACTTAAGGGAGCATCAAAATCTGTGAAGCTTGATAAAAATGTGAATCCCCAGTCCCTCCCCTCAGAGATTCTGACCCATGCATGTAAAAGCATTTTTACTAATCAGAGTATTCAGCATTACCCTCTCTATAAAATAGAGTGTATAAAATAGAGAAGAGTCTAAGCAACAAGATAAGTGGGGAAAAGAATTCAGAAATGCATAGCTCCAGCCACACCCATCCTCAGCAGAGATGCCCAGACACCATCCAGCTCACCAGAGGTTTTAGACATTCATATGAGGCTGTTAGATTGATAGGAAGTGATACTTCCAGTTGGAGGTCATGGTTTTGGACTGAAAGAATTGCCGCCTTGGGGCTTCATGGTGTGTTGCTGCAGATGTTTGAGGGGAATCAATCTCAGGCTGTCTGAGCAGTGAGCTCTCAAGGGTGCCTATAAGCTGGGTCTCATTGGTTGTTGATGTTTGGATGAGGCAACCTCAGGGTTTCTGCACATGGGTAAACAGCTCATTTTTTTCAAAGAAAGCAGCATGTTAGGTATTTTGGAAATTTATTGCCCTTTATCACTCTTAGGCAGTTTCAAATCATCTCCATTCTTGAAAGTATGAGCCCAGAGGACTCTTGATTCAAATGTAACCATTGGTCTCTCAAATATCTTCTAGACCAGTGCTGTCCAAGAGGGAGGGGATATGGGGATATACGTATGCATATAGCTGATTCACTTTGTTATATAGCAGAAACTGACACAACTCTGTAAAGCAATTATATTCCAATGAAGATGTTAAAAAAAATAATGTGAGCTACATATATAATTTTAGTTTTCTATTAGCTGTATTGAGAAAATAAAAAGATATGAAATTGATTTTAATATTTAACCCAATACATCCAAAATATCATCATTTCAACATACAATCAATATTTTTAAAATTACCAATGTAATACTTTACCTTTTTTTGGACTAAATCTTCAAATTCGAGTGTTTATTTTATACTTAAAGCCCATCTCAGTTTGGACTAGCCACATTTAAGTGCTCAGCAGCCACATGTGGCTGGTGGCTACTGGACTGGACTGTGAAGATGTAGACTATGGACCAACCTGGGACAGAGGGTGGGCAGAACACCCAGTGATGAGGGGCATGGAGGAGGAGAAGCTGAGAAATGTTGATACACGACCCATACCCGATCCATACAGAAATGCTACTGGCTCTCCCTTCAAAATACGTCCAGAATCCTGCCTCTTCTCACCACTTCCACTGCCACCACCCTGGTCCAAGTCATGGTCTCACCTGGATCGCTTCTTACTGGTCTTCCATCAGACATTCCCTTCCCTTCCATCTTAGGAACATACTGCCTGTTTCTTCTGCTAGAATGGTCTTCCCCCAGACATAAGACATCTTCCAGGCAAACTCCTTCGCCTCTAAGGTTTTGATCAAATGACACCTTCTCTTGGAGATTTGCCCTGTGTAAGAGCACAACTTGCCCCACCTTCCACCATCTTGTTCCTCCCCTCCTCACAGTGAGTCCCCCTTATCTGGCTCCACTATATAATATACTCATGTTGTGTTTATGATTTATTCTCTGCCACCTCCCCAAATGTACACCTCATAAAGGTAGGAATCCTCATCTCTTTTTTTTTTTTTTTTTTTTTTTGTGGTACGCGGGCCTCTCACTGCTGCGGCCTCTCCCGTTGCGGAGCACAGGCTCAGGACGCGCAGGCTCAGCGGCCATGGCTCACGGGCCCAGCCGCTCCGCGGTATGTGGGATCCTCCCGGACCAGGGCACGAACCCGTGTCCCCTGAATCGGCAGGCGGACTCTCAACCACTGCGCCACCAGGGAAGCCCCTCATCTCTTTTGTTCATTGCTATACTGCAATGCCTGGAATAGCGCCTGGCACATAGTTGGTGCTCAATAAATATTTGTTGAGCGAATGAATGAATGAATAAGGGTGGAGGCACCCTGAACTCAGCCCTCCATCAGGCTCCTCTGTCCCAGCCTCTCCGGCCATCTTCCTCATCTTTCCACTGCATTCAAAGGCTCATGAAGGAACAGCCGGAATCAGAGTGAGTTAATCATCCTCACTAAACAAATGCTTCTCTTAGAGCAATGATTCTTCACTGGTTTTGTTTTTGTTTTTGTTGTTTCATCATGAACTCCCTTGGGAAGTTGATGGCAGCTATGACTGTTCTCCCTCCAGTATCCACGGAAACACAATTTCACATACAATTCTGGGAGTTCATAGGCCTCTGCTGCTCATCAGTTAGAGGCCAGGGACCTCATGTTAAGAATTCCTGCCCCAGAGGTTCACCCACACACAGTTTTCCTATCTGTCTTTGAAATCAAATCTTTCTGCTGCAACAAAAATAGAAACCATATCCAGAAAGAAATTTCAGAGCTCTAAGCCAGAAGCAAACCTGAATGATGATATAGTTCACCTTCCTTCCCAGGAAAACTCCACTTGGAGGGGGGGCAGTTCAATATCTCATATCTGAAAGGTCTTCCTTATACTTCATCTAAATTGCTCCTGTTTTAGGATTAACAGGCCTTCTTTAGTCAGATCTTGGAAAACAAGAAAAGTAAGTTCTTGACTTAAAGATGAATAAGGATGCCCCTGTGCCCTGTCCTGAGTCCTTTCAGGCCTATCATCTAAGCCAGTATCATTGCAAATGCCTTTGCTTGAGAGGGCTGGAGACTGGGTTGGAGCCAGCGCGGGGATGTGTGCGAGAGACCCACAAGAGCATGGCCCCCAGGGAAAGGATCACATTCCAGGCAACTCTTCTCCTTTGCCTAGAAATGTGGCACGTGCTGACTGAGAAAGACACAAAGCAGGGGCTCTCCACACCCTCTTCCCAGAAGCGGCTGCCAGATCCACAGTGCTGTCCCAATCTTAGTTTTGGGACAATTAATGTGTTTTCATTTCAGTCAGTCAGATGATAATCCTCAAACAGGACTTCGGTCAATGGAATGAGATAGAAGATAAATTTGCATTATTCTGAATTTCAGCTATTTATTGACTATTGCCTGAAAGCTTTAAAAACACTTTACAGGGCTTCCCTGATGGCTCAGTGGTTAAGAATCTGCCTGCAAATGCAGAGGACACAGGTTCGAGCCCTGGTCTGGGAAGATCCCACATGCCGCAGAGCAACTAAGCCCGTGTGTCACAACTACTGAGCCTGCGCTCTACAGCCTGTGAGCCACAACTACTGAGCCCGTGGGCCATAACTACTGAAGCCCACGCGCCTAGAGCCCGTGCTCCGCAACAAAAGAAGCCACCGCAGTGAGAAGCCCGCGCACCACAACGAAGAGCAGCCCCTGCTCGCCACAACTAGAGAAAAGCCCGCGCACAGCAACCAAGACCTAACGCAGCCAAAAAGAAATAAATAAATTAAAAAAACAAAAAACACCTTACAAAATAAATTCTCAGAGCTCCTTTTCCAAAGCATGATTCAGCCAGCCAGAGAATTGTACAACTCCTTGGGCCAGAACTGAAACTGCCTCAGAATTCTTGAAATGAAATCAAAGGATGACAGTCTGTGTCTTCCCAAAGGAAATTCTATTCTTTAGGCAATAAAAAGCAGGCTAGAATAAAACAGAAGGTTTATATCAGAGCCTGATCAGAGGGTTTGGGCAGAAATTGTTCCATCAATATTTTTTGTTGGGATTGCAGTTTATTTATAAGAAATTGCTAAGAGGCATTGATACATTGTGAGAATTCCTAAAGGAACCAGAATTGCACAGTCAATGAAACTGAGGAAAAACACATTAAATTCCCTGAAGAACTTAAAGATTGAGTGGAAAATAAAATCAAACATACTGATGGCTTATAGCTGTCTTTCTTTGGCCACCTTAGGCTAACCAGAGGCTCATGGAAGCGTGGGGTTTCAGAAAACCTTTGACATTAGCGAGCCCCACAGTCCCCTGTGCTGTGCCCACTGAGCATGGGCACAGACCACACCTCCATAACCACCTCAAGTGGACAGTGCCAGCGGTTCATTCATTCCCTCAATTAACAACACACTACTGATGGGAAATTCACTAGCTCCCAAAGTCCCAATTCTATTCAAAGGGCAGCTCTAATTGCTGCATAGTTCATACTTTCCTGGACCCAAAACTGTTGAGGAATAGTGTTAATAATCATGAAGAAGACAGATAATCCTTCCAAGAGGTTTAATAACTCAGCCAAGCAAAAAACCTCTCAGATACTCTATCCTCCCCCATTATCTGATTTTAGTCTCTTGTGGCAAGAAAATATTGAGCAATTACAATTGGCCACACATCGGTGTCATGGCATCCTTTTTCCTTTTGTGTGTTTTTGTACTGTCCAGACGAATTGCTGTCGAATAACTGTTATTTTAAACAGTGATGGGATGAAGGAAAAATTATGTAAGACTTGGAAAAATATTATAATTTAGCACATTATAAAGTTTTTTAGAAGGGAAATTTCTGACTCCCAAGTTACAAGGGACAATAATTTCTGTATTCCTTTAAGTTACTTCATAGGACCCCTAATGAGCCATAACTACCAAAACAGTTACGGTGTGTTCTGAGAACCATTCAGTTTGGACTTAATTATGGCATAGTCACCTCAGACTGAGGCAGAAAACCCTGGACATGTATTTGGCATTCAAAAGTAAATTTTAAAGGACTTATTCACACAGGGCTCTGTGGAGGGCTTCAGGTCATTATATGGGTCATATCATTAAAAAGTTACTGGGTGAGACCTTTTAAGAGACACGTAGGTTAGACACATCTTTGTGCAGGTGCTACATTTGGCTTGACTAACAAATGCTCAGAATCCAGACTGGAGATTTTCTGGGAGGAAAAGCTTTTGCTCTACCCTCTTAGGTTCTGAAATTAGACACCTGTGAATTAAACTAACAGGAGACAGGTTAACAACAATAAAAAAGGCATACAATTTTTTTTTTTTTTTTTTTTTTTTTTTTGCTGTACGCGGGCCTCTCACTGCTGTGGCCTCTCCCGTTGCGGAGCACAGGCTCCGGACACACAGGCCCCGCGGCCATGGCTCGCGGGCCCAGCCGCTCCGCGGCACATGGGATCCTCCGGGATCGGGGCACGAACCCGCGTCCCCTGCATCGGCAGGCGGACTCCCAACCACTGCGCCACCAGGGAGGCCCAAAAAAGGCATACAATTTTTATTAATATTTTATATGCATGGGAGTTCACAGAAAAGAAGTGAAACTCAAAGAAGTGGCTAGACTTGGGGGATTATCTATCAATCATTTTAACAAAGGTAAGGGGATTTGGGATTTAAGGGAGAATAGATTACGGGGAAGTGACTAGGAAATGTTTGGGAGAATTAATGGAAGATAGGGGTTATTTTACTAAGGTCTGTTTGCACAAACTTGTTTTGGTGTTGACCTTTTGTCTCCAGTGATATGAGAGCTTTCCTCTTCCTGGGAAGTGGGAGACACCTTCACAAAGGGAAATTTATGCCCTGCTTTTAGGCAAAACAAGAGGAAGGCAAAGAACTCTTCTTGCATCTGTTGATTCTTCATCACTTTCAGCTGAAAATAATCCTGACACCAAAATGGCATATTTTGGGATGGTATGGCCTACTCTGCTTCACAGCATCCTCCAGGTTGTAATACAGGAAGGTTAAATTGCTCCAGTAAACTATCTTTTGAAAATGAGTAAAGGGATAAATCTCCCTTGCCACAAAGGGGGGGCAGGATTAGATGGAAAAATTAGGCTTTGTTCCCTCTGTTGGCAGTACTTATGAAAGTCTACCCCTAGAAATGTTGGAAAGGAGTAACTGACTGTTAATAACCAGCCTCATTCCTTGAATGAACTAATTAAAGAAAAAAAGGCCTTGGGACACCACAATTTTTTGATGGGAGGGACTGGGCTCTAGAGAGTTGCTGGAAAACTCACCTTCCAGAACATACCTGCTGACTACTGGAAACGGAAATCTAAAGGGCGCAAGGATGACCTGGGAGAAAATGTCCTGGGATCAGACCAGGCTTGGGGCTTATACATGGACTTTTAATTCCTCAAGTTTTGCAGCTCTGTCTACAAATGTGTCCAAACTTTCATTTTAATATGTAGGTGGTAAACCTGAAAAATTGTCCTTGAGGTTGTAGGCTGAATTGGTTGTTAGGGTTAGAGAACTTTAAGGAATCCTTCCTTAAGAAAAAAGGTCAGTAATTGTACGCATCTTGAGAAATTTTAATAGTTCTTGGGTTTGTGTACGTGTTCATGCCAAGGCATGAAATTAAAAATCCATCCCTCTAGCTATTGGAGTCCAATTTCCTAAAATGCCAAGGTTATGAAGTTTACCAATTGGATATCATAAACTAAGTGTTCATTAGAATAAGTGGAAATCTTACCTTTCTTTGTAGGAAATACAGGTATGACTATATTGTGAGATCTGAATAAAAAGATTTTTACACCATTTTAATAGAAGCATTGCTCTGTTCTAAACTTACTCCAAGTTTAAATGAGTGAGTTTTTTCCTTTCTAAAGTGGAATTAAATCTTCTGCTCCCAACAATCAGTGCTGGGATAATTCAAGTTACTTACTTAGTTAAAAGGCAAACTGTTAGAGGAGATGTGTCTGGTTTTATCTAATGCCTGGCCCTATCTGGACTCTAATTTTTGCACCTAAAAGTCACCAAGAACCAGGCCCTTATTTATGTCACCATGTCCTGAAAGCATCCATTATACCATGCCTCACAAGACCGGGATGGATGGGGGTTGTTTGGGGATCTTAGGATAGAATGAAAGGAAATTGATTAGAACTTTCTGATAGTTGGAATGCAGTCTGAAATAAGATATTTTAAATAGATATGTTGGTGGAATCTATAAAGCCTTCTGGAGGATGAGCAAGCAGTTTGGATGCCGTTACAAAAGAATGGGCAAGGGCAGACATAAAGAAAGATGTGGAGAAGGAAACAGGTTCAAATAGTGGCACTCAGATGGAAGCATCTGAATATTTAGAACAATTTTTAGCCAACTGAAAAGTAGAGATAGGATGAGATTTTACATAAATCCTTAAAATTCAAAATTATTGTACATGAATGTTCATAGGAGCATTTATTCACAATAGGCTAAAAGTGGAAACAGCCCAAGTGTCCCTCAGCTGATGAACGGATAAACAAATACGGTATATCCATACAGTGGAATACTATTTGGCGATTAAAAGGAATGAAGTGATGATATATGCTACAACATGGATGAACCTCAAAAAATGTATGCTCAGTGAAAGCAGTCAGATCAAAGAACACCTATTGCATGATTCCATTTGTATGAAATGTCCAAATAGGCAAACTCACAGACATAGAAGGTAGATTAGAGGTAGCCTAGGGCTGAAGGTGGAAATGAGGAGTAACTATGAAGAGATAGGAGATTTCTTTGGGGGATGATGGAAATAATATAAAATTAGGTTGTGCAGATGGTTGCACAGTTCTGTAGCCTTACTGAAAATCATAGAATTGTAGATTTAAAATGGGTGACTTTATGGTATGAAAATTATTTTTTTCAGATAGTATTTTTTTTATTGAAGTGTAGCTGATTTACAATGTTGTGTTAGTTTCAGGTGTACAGCAAACTGATTCAGTTATATATACATATATATATTCTTTTTCATATTCTTTTCCCTTGTAGGTTATTACAAAATATTGAGCATAGTTCCCTGTGCTATACAGTACAGGGAACTATGCTAGTTCCTGTAACTATGTTAGTTATCTATTTTATATGTAACAGTGTGTATATGTTAATCCCAAACTCCTAATTTATCCCTCTCCCCCCTTTCCCCTTTGGTAACCATAAATTTGTTTTCTATGTCTGTGGGTATATTTCTATTTTATAAATAGATTCATTTGTATCTTTTTTTTTAGATTCCACATATAAGCAGTATCACATGATATTTGTCTTTCTCTGGCTGACTTACTTCACTTAGTATGAGAATCTCTAGGTCCACCCATTTTGCTGCAACTGACATTATTTCATTCTTTTTTATGACTGAGTAATATTCCATTGTGTGTATATATACCACATCTTCTTTTATCCATTAATCTGTTGATGGACATTGAAGTAGCATCCATGTCTTGGCTACTGTAAATAGTGCTGCTGTGAACATTGGGGTGCATGTATCTCTTTGAATTATAGTTTTCTCTGGATATATGCCCAGGAGTGGGATTGCTGGATCATATGGTGACTCTACTATTTTTAGTTTTTTTTTTTTTTTTTTTTTTTTTGCGGTATGCGGGCCTCTCACTGTTGTGGCCTCCCCCGTTGCGGAGCACAGGCTCCGGACGCGCAGGCTCCGGACGCGCAGGCTCAGCGGCCATGGCTCACGGGCCCAGCCGCTCCGCGGCATATGGGATCCTCCCAGACCGGGGCACGAACCCGTATCCCCTGCATCGGCAGGCGGACTCTCAACCACTTGCGCCACCAGGGAGGCCCTATTTTTAGTTTTTTAAGGAACCTTCATACCGTTCTCCATAGTGGCTATACCAGTTTACACTCCCACCAACAGTGTAGGAGGACTCCTTTTTCTCCACAATATGGTATGAAAATTATACCTCAGTAAGGCTGTTAATTTTAAAAATTGCTAGAAAAGAAAAAGAAAAAAAAGGCTATCTGACTACAGCCTCCTTTATTGTTATTGTTTCATCATTATTATTAGGTGTTCAAGGACTCTATGTATGAGGCTATTTTTTTTTTTTTGGCTTTAAATAAATTCCTTGACTTTCCCTTGAGGTGTGGTTTCACCTGGTTTATTTTTTTAGGCAGCTAGAGTTGTGCTCAGGTATTGGTAACAGAGAAGAACAACTGGCCTCCTGGTAATCTCAGGACACTTGGGCCAGAGGTCAGGAAGAGGGATCGTGTCCCCCATCACTACCTCATCCTCATAAAAGTGCTACCTCTTCTCCTCTCATTGTGAGCCGATTACCATTCCTCTAAGCCCAGAGGGGCACTGGTGAGATGATAGATGTCGGGGGTTTCAGTGTTTCAAGGATAAAGGATGCCAAGGAAAGAGTACCTTCTAGTAGGAGAGAAGATGTGCAGCAGTGTGGCGATAACATCAGTAATCATACAGGCCTGATGTTAATCGCAGGGAGGGATAATAACTCAGACTGGGGAAAACTTTCATATCCCCTCTACTGACATTATTTCTTCAAGGCAGGTGGTTTTGAATTGCCATGAATAACCTCATATTTACATAATGGCTTTCCTAGTTTTTTTTTTTTTCTATTACCCCCAACAAATTGCTTTAGAATATCAATATTTCCAGAAAACCCATTCCCCTAGGAACTGGTCCAACCATATGTAGTATTTGGGGTTTTTTGCTTCTTCAAAGCATAACACTGAGGCTCATGCTGATGTTATATATCTTTGGTTGTCAAGGTTCTGAGACAGGGCCCCAGACAAACTAGGATTAGAGATGTCTCCTGTCCCTTCTGTTACAGGTCACAGTGAGGAGAGGGGTGGGATTGTGAGCAGAGTTCAATTGGTAGCTTACAAGATGTTGGTGAAATCTTCATGGTCTGATTTGGGCTAGAACAAGGGTATGCCTGGTGTCCATGTCACTTGCATTTGCAAGCCAACAATGTCAACACTCCCTTAAGTTAGCCCAGGATTCCTGAGATCCACACTGCCAAAGGACGTAGACATAAAAAATAATCTCTGTACTTCTCTTATTCATTGATCCTGTTTCCATTCTCTGGGGACAGCACAAGTCAAAGCCTTCTTCAACATGACAGCCCTTCATAGAGTTGAACACATCTATCAAACACTTTTCTTTTAAGGCTTCTTTAGTCCAGACTGAGCATTCTCGGTACATTAGCCATTCCTCTAAAGATGTGAATTTTCAGTCTCGGCTGGAAGAATTTTGTTATTGTCTCTCTTACAGTGTGCTGCCCACTTTAAGTTAAGATCTGACTAGAGATGAACATGGTGTGACTATCACCCTCCTCATTAGTGACAGTGACAAGTATTCATAAGAAATACAAGCTGTGATGAGAGAGAATTCTGTCTGGGCAGGGAGAGAAAGCTATTATCTGTGGGTGTTTGCCATGGGCAGACTCTTTGATAAGCATTAACCCTTTATGCCCATTAAGTGGGTAGAGGAGGAGGGGTGCTTCTGCTCACCTACTGGAGCTCACTTAGGGGATGAGAATTTTGACTAAAATCACCAGTCGGGTCCAACCATCCCAGGCATCACCCTGAAGGGTCTCTTTCACTTGAAAGTTTACAAAGGCGAAAAGATGACTAATTGTACATTACCATACTATAAGAAAGAAAGTGAATGTCGTTTTGCTCAAAAGTTTACTAAGCATGATTATGTGTAATAATAAGGAACTAGTCATTCAGCTCTGATGATAACATCTAATCCTTCTTCACTGGGGAGTTGCCAAAAGCCTTCCCCAGGGGTGAGCTAGGAGGCAGCCTGTGTCCTAGTCCTTTCATCATCCTAGGTCTGCATCACCCACTCATTCCCTCCTGGGCCATGCAGTTCTGGGTCTGGAGTGCTAGTCTGAGGTGTCATGACGGCTTTAAACCAACTGCTGAGAACTCTCAGGCCTTGTATCTGTGATTGCTTCAAGTTTGCTCCCCAAGTGCAACCTTCAGGGATTGTGTTTCTGAGCGTGTTTGGTCTCCTTTAATGAGCATCCCACTACAGCTACACTCTGATCAGCATATTTACCCAAGGCTCTGAGCTGTAGCCATGGGGATGACTAAGTGGGAAGAGAGGGGCTTGCGGGGTCAGCCTTTTCCAATTCAGGAGCCTGCAGGTGTTCACAGGTGGATCCTTGGAGGAAAGGTCAATGCCAGCAGCAGGTGTTCTTCTAAAATGTATTTTGTATTGAACACAGATGAAAAATACTAGGTGTATTTATATAGTTGTTCCTATTGTAATGTGCTAAGAAGCCTTTTGGGAATGACCTGTCATACCCAAGAATGTGGAGAAATCACCAATGCAAGAGCATGTGCCTTTTAATCTCAGCAGCACTGACCAAGCCATCACTGCATTGACCTGTGTCACTGGGGTACTTTGTCTTATGTATTTAACATGTATTTGTGATGTATAATAGTTAAAAGGGTTTTCTTTTTTTTTTTTTTTTTTGCGGTACGCGGGCCTCTCACTGCTGTGGCCTCTCCCGTTGCGAAGCACAGGCTCCGGATGCGCAGGCTCAGCGGCCATGGCTCACGGGCCCAGCCGCTCCGCGGCATGTGGGATCTTCCCGGACCGGGGCACGAACCCGTGTCCCCTGCATCGGCAGGTGGACTGTCAACCACTGCGCCGCCAGGGAGGCCCTAAAAAGGTTTTTAATACCAAGAAATAGGAAACTTGGTTAACAGTGGCTTATACAATTAAAAATTTGGTATTCTTACCTTCTGAGTAGTTGGGAGGTAGGCAGTGGCAGGCTTGTTTCAGCTGCTCAGTAACCAGACAAAAGATCCAGGCCTTTCTAGTTTTCTGCTCAGGCATCTTCAGCATGTTACCTCATGGTCACAAAGGAGGTTGCCTTTCCAGGCAACATGTTCACATAGGAAGCAAGTTGAGTAGAAGGTTGACAAGGCATGACTCCAGTAAGCTTTTCCTCTTGTGTCTGTCCTTTTATCTGAAAATAAAATCTTTCCTAAAACATCCCCTAGTAGACTTCACTCGTATATCTCATTGGCAAAAATTGGATCCCAAGACTACGGCTGGCTGCAAGGAAGGTTGGGAAAGTGGGTGTCTGACAAAAGGGAACAGGATTATTAAAACTGGTTTAAAGAAATCGAGATCCATAGAGGGGAGCTAAGCATATTGTCTCTCCCAGGCAAAAAGATGCAGGGATGGAGACCCCTAGGTGAACAACGGTGATGGAGTGCAATGACCTGCTGTATATTGAATGTGTGGACCACAAAAACTCACTTCCCATGGATCAGGTTCTAAGAAAAAAAAATCTTAAATGAAAAGTCAGCTTTTAAAGTGTTTCTGATTCAAATCAACACAAAACTAGAATTCTACAAAGGAAAAGGAAACAACTGTGGATTCAGATTTCTAAAAAAATTGAGACTGAAGTATACAATATAAAGAAATTCATGATTTTTAAGAGAAAATTGTATTGAATATCACTAAACACAGAGGTGCCACTTGTCATTACTTTTCTGTAATAAATCTTTGAAAAAAGAAATTCTCCTATTATGCTAAAAACAACAAAAAGGATAGACTTGATGCTTTACCTGATGGGAATATATGACAATATTTTTCCTATAATATACAAATATCCAATTGAAACATATTTCTCATTTTGAAAAGGTTGATGTTGTTTGTTATTATTTATAAGAAGAAAAATTTTACTTGCAAGAGGCAATATTGTTTAATGAGTAAGCTCTGGAGCAAGGCAGACCTGGATTCATGTTCTGACTTAGCACTTTCTAGCCTTGGTCAACACTCAGCGTCCTCCCAGCAAACTGGGGATAATAACAACGTTGACTTCATAGACTGCTGAGAGTCTTAAAGGGGCCAGTGCATATTAAACACAGCATATTACCAGGCACATAGTAAACCCTCAATTTACCTAGCTCATTATTTTTGTTGGTTTTGTCCTGCATAAAATAAAATAATTTCAGATCTAATATTAATTGTTAATTATAACAAATAATTTATTTGTGAGCTCCTTTTTGTTATTGTTTACTTTAATCCAGGCATGCATTATACCTTTGACCTCTCCCTGCTGGTGTTCTGCAAAGAAAGTACAATTTTAAAAATATTCTGTGCTGTGTTTTGATGACAACCCTCTAATTGGACCGGGACTTAAAAAGTCTACAGTAGGGCTTCCCTGGTGGCACAGTGGTTGAGAGTCCACCTGCCGATGCAGGGGACACGGGTTCTTGCCCCGGTCCGGGAGGATCCCACGTGCTGCAGAGCGGCTGGGCCCGTGAGCCATGGCCGCTGGGCCTGCGCATCCGGAGCCTGTGCTCCGCAACGGGAGAGGCCACAGCAGTGAGAGGCCCGCGTACCACAAAAAAAAAAAAAAAAAAAAAAAGGAAACTGAGCATCTTATTTGGGGCTGTTTTTTATTTGCCTTAGATATTGCAGGTAAACATTCTGAATGATGGAAGAAAAGTTGCAATAATTTTATAATTCCTTTTCAGTTTTTGTGTATTAACTCATTAGTCATACCTTCAGTGAAACACAGTTTACAAGATTGTATCCATTTGTTTGTGAGCACATTATGAATAACAGAGATGCTTTATTAATTTGATAATTACAAGCTGTTATTTGGCTGGAGAGAAGCAATTAAGTAAGGAGAATTTAACTCTCTCTCTCTCTCTGTTTTTCTCAGAGAGAAAGACAGAAGGTGACCAAGCTTGGGGGAGCATAAAATAACTAAAATAACCATACTGTATTAGAACTGGCAGAAGACTTTGAGATGATCTAGTCCAGGACTCTTAACCTAGAAGCCATGAATACCTAGGGAATCAGTGAGTTGGCTTCATGGGAGGTAGGTCTATCTACCCTTTAAGTTAGATGCAAAATGTTATGGGAAGGTACATAAGCATATTTTTCTGGAGTGAGAATCCATAACCTCAAAAGATCAAGAAATCAATGTGCTGTAGAAGTGATGGATGAAAACAATTATGCCGGGGCCTTGACAATGCTGTTAGATGGTCCTGGAGATGCAGAACAATTCAGTTGCCCTACCTGAGGATGACATGGACTCAGTGGCTCCCAGAGCCCTCAAAGGCAGGATTACAAGGTGTAATCAGATCAGAGAAAGTAGCAATGGATTGTTCCTGATAAACTCAGTTGTCTGTGAGTATTCCCATGTCCTCCTGGGCTTTATTATCCCAGAACATCCTGAAGGGTCGGCGCTACTGGGAGCACATGTTAGGCAAAGAAGAACAAGAGGTCGAAGACCAGAAGAATTGTGGTTCCCTGGACAGAAGCAGAAAAATGATCAAATGTCGGTTTGGAAGGGTAGTCAAGGGTTTGGCTTTCAACATATGACATTTGAGGAGTGGACAGAGCATCCAGGTTCAGGTGTCCCAAAAGCAGCTGGAAAGAGAGAAATAAAGCGAAGGCTCCCTGTTACTATAGCAAAATTCCTTCCCCAGGAGTTCTTCCTTCCTTTGGGGTTCTCCTGAATCAACCCCAAAGCCACCATTGCACTCAGCCCCAAGACTCTGCTTCATCCTCCTTCCTTCCTTTACCTGCAGTAGTGGGCTGAGCTGGCTTGTACCAGATGATGAGAGTTGACTGTTAGCCTTTCCCAACTTTGCCTTCAGTAACTTCATTTTGATAGCTTGAAACTGACCATGGTGGAGTATTACATCATAATATTACATGAGCACATGTTACAAATCAGGGACACCCCCCCCACCATGGGTGCTTAAACATTTACCAGCATTTACCAATTACTGCCTAAGAGTGAAATAGTGATAGAGAGTGTGTGAGGCTTTAAATAGGAGGTCAGGGAAGACTTCCACGTTAAGGTGGCATTTGGGAAAAGACTAGAAAGGCGTGTAAAAATAAATCATGTAGATATCTGAGGCATGAGCATTCTTGTCGCGGGAAACAGCAAATACAAAGCACCTGATGCAGGAGTGTGCTTGGAGTTCAAGGGGCAGCAAAAAAGGGTAGTGTGGCTGGAGCAGAGTGAGTGAAGCAGAGAGTCATAGGGGATGAGATCAGAGATGGATGAGGGCGTGAGAGGCAAATCATGAAAGACCTGTTAGATGATTATACAGAACTTCACTTTTGCTTTGAGAAAAATGGTGAGCCATTGGAGGATATAAAGCAGTAAAGTGACATAAGTATAACTTAGATTTTTACAGGTTTACTCCTTTTAAAAGGGATGCTTTGTAGAGGTAGACTGCCAACGGCTAATATGGGTCAAGGCATCTATAGAAAGACCAATTAAGAGGCTATTACAACAATCCAGATGAAACATGATGGTGACTAGGACTAGAGGGCTGGTGGTGGAGGGGTAGGAAGTGGTTGATATTCTGGAAATGAATGTGATAGAATTGTTATTAGCAGTCAGCTTTCAGCTTAATACAGATGGACCTTCATAATAGAGATTGTATAATCTCCTGTGAAGTACCAAGCTTTCTGGGCCTGGAGATAATCAGGAAGAAACGTGATAGCTACCCATCAGAGATACTGTAGAAGAGTTTCCTATGCTGGGAGGAGCTTATACCCACTGACCTCTAATATTCTACAATGGCATAGGGGCTTAGTTACACAAGAAAATGTTTCTGTTCTAATGTGACAACTGACTTAAGGCTAAGGGAGCAAATAGAGTCGGATATATCTATTAAATGGCTTCATTTCTGTTGATAGTTTTTCTTAGACTAATGTAACATAATATGACATATGATACATATAAAATATACATTAAATTATATTATATATTTATATTGGATATAATATATTATATGTAATATATAATATTATATATAACATAATATATTAGTACTTTTTGAAGGGGGCTTAATATAATTGTGTGTATGTATATATATAAATATATGCATACATATATACATATACATATGTGTATATAGATACATATATATACACACACATATACACACACATGCACATACACACACATATACACACATACATACTTGACACAGGCATTTCACCTCAAAGGGTTTGAAGGTAATGGGTGGGGTTAGTTTAGAGCATGTTGCTCTCCGTGGTGCTGAAACACCGAGGTTAAGGGATAGTGTTCTCTCAACTGCATGTCTCATCCTCCATGGAGGCGAGGCTGCTGGGCTTGTGCAATCACGTGAGGTACAGATGGGGTGGTTTGGGGAGGTTTGAGAACACATAAAAAGAAGGTGTCTTAGAATTCAGGATATAACAGCAGGAAATAATTTTAGGAAGTATCTAGTCCAGCACCTTAATTTGGCAACTGAGGAAACACAAATAGAGAGCAAGCCCATTGGTCCTAAGCAGCAGAGATCCAGGACCCACTGTAATCTGGGATGGGATAAAACAAGAGAGGGCTAGTCCTGTGAATTGTTCTTAACACTTCTGATGGAGATTTCTACCAGTTGAATTCTCTCTTATCATGTGACCCCATTCACCATCCCAGTGAAAAAAGCATCCTTAGAAATGTGAATTTGTGAATGAATTTTCCTGTGCAATGAGTTTATATCTGGCACCCCCAATCTGGACTTTATAGCTGTAAGTGTAAAGGAGCTGCTGGTTGGTGTCACCCCAACTTTCTGGGCTTCTGCAAATGACCACTACTTTTTATTAATTTTCCAAGCTTCTAATTGGTCTGAATTGATTTCTGAAAGATTCAAAGAGCTTTGTATGCATTTTCATGTTATTTTTGTCCTGTGTGGCTGATTTTATGCTCATTGAGGTTATAGATCTGCCATTTGAATAAATTAATGAGGTTGAAGGATAGGGGAAAGAACAGAGGGGTAAAGCACCCAGTGACCAGTCATGCAGACTTGCAGTGAAGTAAGAGCTCCTGCTATAATCTATTAATTTTTACAAAAGAAGCAAAAGGACTAGAGTCTGCTTAGATTGGTAATCACACTGATTAAGCTGGTGGGAGTTTTCTTGCCTGAATTATCTAGGTAAACACAGACATGCCTGAAAGATTTGTATATCTGAGGAAGCTACATTTAATCTTCACTTTAAAACTTTGTTCAGTTCTAATTAAGTGTGTGTTTTTTCACTGGGCTGACATTAATAACTACTGAACTAGTGAATTGCAAAATGCCATTGACTCCTGATCTGTAAATAGAACAAAGCCATCTGTGGCAGTGGAGAGCATAGAAGTTCCTGCTTCACCCTCCCAGAGGCTCATTGTAACCTTGGGTCGCAGATGGAGGTGGCTCAGCTGCCCTGAGCACCAACTTCATCTGGCCTCAGGGCCCCAGAGCCAAGAGCAGGTGTGGGCCACTTGCCTAGTCTCCCCAGGGGCTAGGAAGAGTGGCTCGGAGAACCACACTGCAAACAAAAGCCAGGAAGAGGACTTTCCTAGCTGTTTCTGCCTGAGCCAGAAAGCAGGGCTCAGAGGGGAGGGGGAAATCAGCCTTGCCCAAGCACCCCCTACCTGCCTGTGTCAAAGAGCACTTCAGATTCAGAAGGTGCTTTTACCAAAGTGTCTGTCTCCAAGCCTGAATCCCGAGGTTCTCACCAATATGCTATTTAAAGTCTGCACAGGCGTCAGCTGAGACAAGGGAGGGTGTGTCTAAAGAACTGTCTGGATGGCTTGTCTTTCCCTACATCCCTGACTCCCAAAACTGACTCACTCACGTTGTGTGAAAAGGGTCTTCCTCTAAAGAAACTCTTTTACCTTTGCTACTTGCCTTTCTTCCGTACTAGAAAATCTTTTATTTTTCTTTTCTCAATTTCCTTTCCTACTTGAGTGAATGTATTATTTCCTTCTTGTTTGTAAGAAAATTAGCAAATGAGGAAAATGTCCTGTCAAGGACAGGGGGCTCCATCTTTCATTATGCAATCTGAAAAGGATCTTGTGAGCTGTGGTTTGCCCTTGAGAACTGTCTGGATGCAGAGGGTTAGAATGCAGCTAATGGTGGACCCCTGTCCAGATCTTCAGATTTCCATGGCTCAGGGTGTTTCTGACAGCAGGGAGGTTTGCATGGGGTTGGGGGAGGGGCCCAGGGACTTAATAAATTGTTGTAGATGGAGGAGGCTCAGGAAGGGCTGAGCCATATTCCTATAAGAGCCTCAGGAGGCTGGGGTTCCAGACCTGATCCTGCATTGCAGGCTGAAGCTGGCTTATTGCTGGTAATTAAGGCAGGATCTACAGTTTCTGGGCATGCCTGGTGGGGGAGGGGCTGGATGTCTGGCCTTGGATGAGCTGCAGGAAAGAGAGTGTCTGCTCCACTGCACTTGCCGCTCCACCACTCCCAGCAGGGCCTGTTGCTGAGCAGTTTTCAGCTCTAGGAGTCTTTGCAAACCTGCTCTTCAAGGATGGAGGACTGTCTTTTCAAAGAAAACCAAGGCAGAATAGAAACAGTCTTTTTTTTTTTAACATCTTTATTGGAGTATAATTGCTTTACAAAGGTGTGTTAGTTTCTGCTTTACAGCAAAGTGAATCAGCTATACATATACATATGTTCCCATATCTCTTCCCTCTTGTGTCTCCCGCCATCCCACTCTCCCTATCCCACCCCTCTAGGTGGTCACAAAGCACCGAGTTCATCTCCCTGTGCTATGCGGCTGCTTCCCACTAGCTATCTATTTTACGTTTGGTAGTGTTTATGTGTCCATGCCACTCTCTCACTTTGTCCCAGCTTACCCTTCCGCCTCCCCATATCCTCAAGTCCATTCTCTAGTAGGTCTGTGTCTTTATTCCTGTCTTACCCCTAGGTTCTTCATGACATTTTTTTCCCCTTAGATTCCATATATATGTGTTAGCATACAGTATTTGTCTTTCTCTTTCTGACTTACTTCACTCTGTATGACAGACTCTAGGTCCATCCATCTCACTACAAATAACTCAATTTCGTTTCTTTTTATGGCTGAGTAATATTCCATTGTATATATGTGCCACATCTTCTTTATCCATTCATCCGATAATGGACACTTACGTCGTTTCCATCTCCTGGCTACTGTAAATAGAGCTGCAATGAACATTTGGTACATGACTCTTTTTTTTTTTTTTGCGGTATGTGGGCCTCGCGCTGTTGTGGCCTCTCCCATTGCGGAGCCCAGGCTCCGGACGCGCAGGCTCAACGGCCATGGCTCACGGGCCCAGCCGCTCCGCGGCATGTGGGATCCTCCCGGACTGGGGCACGAACCCGTGTCCCCTGCATCGGCAGGCAGACTCTCAACCACTGCGCCACCAGGGAAGCCCCATGACTCTTTTTTTTTTTTTTTTTCTTTTTGCGGTATGTGGGCCTCTCACTGTTGTGGCCTTTCCCGTTGCGGAGCACAGGCTCTGGATGCGCAGGCCCAGCGGCCATGGCTCACAGGCCCAGCCGCTCCGCGGCATATGGGATCCTCCCAGACCGGGGCACGAACCCGTATCCCCTGCATCGGCAGGCGGACTCTTAACCACTGTGCCACCAGGGAGGCCCCCATGACTCTTTTTGAATTATGGTTTTCTCAGGGTATATGCCCAGTAGTGAGATTGCTGGGTCATATGGTAGTTCTATTTGTAGTTTTTTAAGGAACCTCCATACTGTTCTCCATAGTGGCTGTACCAATTCACATTCCCACCAGCAGTGCAAGAGTGTTCCCTTTTCTTCACACCCTCTCCAGCATTTATTGTTTCTAGATTTTTTGATGGGGGCCATTCTGACTGGTGTGAGATGATATCTCATTGTAGTTTTGATTTGCATTTCTCTAATGATTAATGATATTGAGCATTCTTTCATGTATTTGTTGGCAATTTGTGTATCTTCTTTGGAGAAATGTCTGTTTAGGTCTTCTGCCCATTTTTGGATTGGGTTGTTTGTTTTTTTGTTATTGAGCTGCATGAGCTGCTTGTAAATTTTGGAGATTAATCCTTTGTCAGTTGCTTCATTTGCAAATATTTTCTCCCATTCTGAGGGTTGTCTTTTGGTCTTGTTTATGGTTTCCTTTGCTGTGCAAAAGCTTTTAAGTTTCATTAGGTCCCATTTGTTTATTTTTGTTTTTATTTCCATTACTCTAGGAGGTGGGTCCAAAAGGATCTTGCTGTGATTTATGTCATAGAGTGTTCTGCCTATGTTTTCCTCTAAGAGTTTGATAATTTCTGGCCTTACATTTAGGTCTTTAATCCATTTTGAGTTTATTTTTGTGTATGGTGTTAGGGAGTGTTCTAATCTCATACTTTTACATGTCCCTGTCCAGTTTTCCCAGCATCACTTATTGAAGAGACTGTCCTTTCTCCACTGTACATTCCTGCCTCCTTTATCAAAGATAAGGTGACCATATGTGCGTGGGTTTATCTCTGGGCTTTCTATCCTGTTCCATTGATCTATCTTTCTGTTTTTGTGCCAGTACCATACTGTCTTGATTACTGTAGCTTTGTAGTATAGTCTGAAGTCAGGGAGCCTGATTCCTCCAGCTCCGTTTTTTGATCTCAAGATTGCTTTGGCTATTCGGGGTCTTTTGTGTTTCCAAACAAATTTTGAAATTTTTTGTTCTAGTTCTGTGAAAAATGCCAGTGGTAGTTTGATAGGGGTTGCATTGAATCTGTAGATTGCTTTGGGTAGTAGAGTCATTTTCACAATATTGATTCTTCCAATGCAAGAACGTGGTATATCTCTCCATCTATTTGTATCATCTTTAATTTCTTTCATCAGTGTCTTATAATTTTCTGCATACAGGTCTTTTGTCTCCTTAGGTAGGTTTATTCCTAGATATTTTATTCTTTTTGTTGCAATGGTAAATGGGAGTGTTTTCTTCATTTCACTTTCAGATTTTTCATCATTAGTGTATAGGAATGCCAGAGATTTAGAAATAGTCTTTATTGAGAGTTTACTATAGGTTAGATATTGTGCTAAGCACATTTAATTCTCAAAACATCTCAGTGAGGGAATTTTAAATTGATGATGATGGTAAAAGACTAAATAATTTATTCCAGCCCTACAGTTAGCACAGAATGCAAATTCAGTTCATTGGATCCTGAGTTTGTGCTTTGAAGGCCTATGCTATTTTGTAGAGGTTGCAAGCTGGTAGCCTATGAAGCTGTATCTGCTCTTCAACGGGTCTGGTCCCGACATTACTTTGCAATATGGAAATGTCTAATAAAATTCAGGATTTCTGATTTTCTTGAAAAAAATAATAAGATCTGCCAACAGTGGCCCAATTTTTTTGCATGGCAATAATGAATTGGGGCTGAGTGAATGCTGCCCCTTTTAGAGAGGGAATCTCCAATTTGCCTGGAGATATTTTTTTCATTTACACTCCTCCCTCTTATCTAACTCCTAACCCATTTCAATCATTTATGGAACTTGCCTGACCCTTGTTAGCATTTTGAGATTGTGACACTGCCTCCCATAACGCAGGCTAGAATAAAACCTCAGATAAGAGGAAGAGCTGGAGTAGAGGAAGGAGGTGATGAGGCCCTGTTACCTGAGCAAGCATCCTTGCACTCAGCCACACACTCAGAGAGCAAAAGCTCATCACTGAGGCCAGTTGGTCCCTAGTCTCATTTTTTTTTTTTTTAATTTTATTTATTTATTTATTTATGGCTGTGTTGGGTCTTCGTTTCTGTGCGAGGGCTTTCTCTAGTTGTGGCAAGTGGGGGCCACTCCTCATCGCGGTGCGCGGGCCTCTCACTATCGCGGCCTCTCTTGTTGCGGAGCACAGGCTCCAGACGCACAGGCTCAGTAATTGTGGCTCACGGGGCTAGCTGCTCCGCGGCATGTGGGATCTTCCCAGACCAGGGCTCGAACCCGTGTCCACTGCATTGGCAGGCAGATTCTCAACCACTGCGCCACCAGGGAAGCCCCCTAGTCTCATTTTCACGCTCACAGAGAAGCAGAGAAAAGCCAGTTCAGGGTTGGGGAGAGATGCACAGAAATCTCAAGAAGCACTGTAGTCCGAGACAAGCAGCTTTCCTTGTCTGCTTTTAACAGATTGTTTTTCATAAAGCTTTGCCGTAGCTCTGCTTTATCATCCCTGTGTGAACTTCCAGCTGGACAGAAGCCGAAAGCTAAAAGCCTGCAAACTTGCAGAGAAGGAGGGCATTTGGCTGCCATTACAGCTGTATGGCCACACCAGCCTGCCTGCTTCTGGGTAATCAGGTGGGAAATTTCATCTGAGTCTAGAATTTCCTGCTGTATCAGTCTTCCCCGGGCTCCTGCAGAGTTCAGACTCATGTATCCACACCAGCAATCCCACCCTTTAAGAGGCTGAGGTGTCTTTTGGAGAGGAGAGTATAATTAAATTAAACGATTTATTGGTTTTCTTTAACCAGGAGAATCAGCCACACTGGTCAAGGCAAGAACCATCATGAGGTGGTTCAATGTTGTGGTCCAGCTTTTGAAGTCCTTGGAGTGAGCCGAGAATAACCTCACATCTAATACCTCTAGAAAAACACTGTGATCTCCAAGCTGAGGCCGTTAAGACCCCAGAGGGCTTTGTCTTAGAATGTGTCTGCTCTGCCTGAGTGACAACTAAGCTTGGGTGACTGACAATGAGGGTGACTAGGCTTCTCCCTAAGGATTTGTAGGGCAGCTGGTATTTTCCCACTTTCATAGGCCAGGAGATTCTGGCCCTATATGCATGTGCTCTAGTCTCTTTCTCCCAGGCTATCTCTTCCAAGATCCTTTACTAAGACATGTCAGTGAAGCCCGTTCTTTCCTAAACCTAAACCTCAGAGGTTCCCCACGTTAGGGGTGACTTAGGATAACTTCAGTCCTGAGAAGAGGCAATGTAGCAGACCCATAGGAGCAGAGTGTAGACTTATACATCCCTGGGTTTGTGTCCCAGCTCTTCCGCTTGCTAGCTGGGTTAGCTTACTAGTCACCTAACCTCTCTGAGCTATGGTTTCCTCATTCAAGGAATACATAATGACCTTATCTCCCAGCTTTGGAATGAAAACTCTTTGAAAGAATGCAGCATATGAAAGAGCTTACTACTGCAGGAAGTGTTTAATAAATGGTCTTGCCTGCTCTGTCCGCTGCCCATCTCTCTAATCGTGTCTCCTCCCATCTCCCTCTCTCACTCTCAGTGATGCTTCTTCTGATAGGAACATTCTTTCCATCCTTCACGCCACACTTGCGGATCTCCCTTTTCCTCCTCCCTCAGATCACTGCCTTCTCTGGCCTTCCAGGCTGGATGAGGTCCCCTGGCTGAACTCTTTTCAATGACCTTGTACTTTCCCTTCAGAGCCCTTACTGCTATTTGTGAGAAATGCTACTATCTGTCTCTCCCACTACATTTAGAACTGAGTAAGAGCAAGGTTCAACTGTTTTGCCCACTCTTGTATCCTAAGTACCTGGCACATAGTAGGCCCTCAGTTAATACTTGTTGAATGATTGATCAGTGATAACACTCAGCTTGAACTTTCTTTCAATTATACAATAAATGGACAGTTAACAGTCGTGTTAAGAGAACATTATAACCATATACAAAAATTAACTCAAAATGGATCAGAGATCTAAATGTAAGAGTTAAAACTAGGAAACTCTTAGGAGAAAACATAAGTGTAAATCTTTATGACCTTGAATTTGGCAATGGAGTCTCACAATGTGACATCAAAAGTACACATGACAAAAGAAAAAATAGATAAATTGGGTGTCATCAAAATTTTAAATGTTTGTATTTCAAAGGACACTATCAAGAGAGTGAAAAGACAACCCACATAATGGGGAAAACAAATCATCTATCTGACAAGGGATTTGTATATAGAATGTAAAAAGAACACTTACAACTCAATAATAAAAAGATATATAACCCAATTAAAAAATGGCCAAAGGATTTGAACAGACATTTCTGCAAAGAAAATACGCAAATGGCCATCAAGCACACGAAAAGATGCTCAACGTCATTAGCCATCAGAAAAACGTAAAAACCACAATGAGGTACTTCTTTACACTCCCTAGGATGGTAGAATCAAAAAGTCAGATAATAGCAATTGTTGACAAGGATATGGAGAAATCAGAGCTCTTATACATAGCTAGTGGGAGTGTAAAATGGGGTAGCCACTTTGAAAATAGTCTAACAGTTCCTCAAAAGGTTAAACATAGAGCTACTATTGGACCAGCAATTCCACTCCTGGCTGTATACTCAAGAGAAATGAAAATATGTGCCTACACAAAGACTTGCATATAAATGTTCATAGCAGCATTATCCATAATAGGCAAAAAGTGAAAATAATCCAAATGTGACTCTTCCTCACAAGGAGTTATCAGACCAGTAGGGAAGACAAGCATATATGAAACAATAAGCAATACCAGGTGGGCCAGAATCAGATGCTACTTTGAGAGTTAAGAGCTGCAGTCCTGAGAAGGCACATAGCCTGGGAAGGTGGGAAATCTTGCAGAGGATATACTTTAAACTCCAAGTACAGAAATCACATCCTGTGACACTTGGTGATGGCACTACTTATTTTCTAGTACCATTGTCTGATTTTTCACATGGTTTAGTCAGGTCTGCCCAGCCAGATTGACTGTCTCATCTTTGTTTCCCTCCCAACTGCAAGCACAGAGCCTGAACCCCAGCTGGGGGTGATTGGATTTTGGGATGAGGGTGGAGCCAGACTCAGGATTTAGAGCTTCCTGTCTGCACTGACCTGTCTCTTCTAATCATGCCTGTGTCACTAAGGGCTTCCTTTTTGCATTTGTTAGCCTACCCTGTAGCCAGGGAGGGCAGAAGAGCATGCTAATGTTACTGTCTGGGGAAGTAACTGGAGAACAGGAAGAGCAGGGAAGCTGGTCTTACTTCAAGGTCACCCAGAGGGCAAGCACCTGGCTGATCAGGGATTAGCATAGATGCTGCTGTCCTGCTAAGCCCACAGAGCTAGTTTGTTTATCTATTTCTAAGACAGGTTTATAGTCATTTAAGGGAGAAAAAATCAGTCTGAACGTATCTTTATTTTAGGACTAAAATAAGTGTGGGTTGGGGGGTGAAGAGAGGAGGGTACAAATTACATCTTTAAGAAGAAAAAAAAACACATGCAAATAATAAAGTTACCAGAAAAGGGTTGTTGATCCTCAATATTCCTGAGCCCCTCTAACGTCTACATTCTGAGATGGGGAAGATTAGCTTAAGGCAGCCTCAATGTTCCTTTGGCAAGTTTGTTCTATTTAATATATTGTTTAATGTATTTGTTCATTTAGGCCATGACTCATTGCTTCTCTAAATTCTATTTTTAGCTACTGCTTCTCAGTTGGATTTTTCCACATATCAGATGTTCAGC
This sequence comes from Mesoplodon densirostris, assembly GCF_025265405.1. NCBI lineage: Eukaryota > Metazoa > Chordata > Mammalia > Artiodactyla > Ziphiidae > Mesoplodon > Mesoplodon densirostris. The sequence continues at coordinate 57,865,313 of NC_082663.1, forward strand.
TATGTGTCTAAGGGGACAGTACCTGCATTGGGGCTGAAAAACTGACCATAGGGTTTCATTATTTGTAAACTGTGGAAGGTTCTGATAAAAATGTTTTTCATCTTCCCTAAAACTTGTTAAGATTGAAGCATCACCCTGTAGGGAGTATGTGATGAAATGCAAAGTGTTTTAAGTATGTTATAAGGTATAATTCTGAGACACCCAGAGGAGAATGGTGGCTACCTACCTGCACATTACTGTCTAATACTTGAACGTCTGACTCCTGACCCCCTCCTTAGAAAGGAATCTGGTAGCAACATGAACAGGGAAGATCCATCAAATGTGCTGATATGGCAGAGGAGTGAGGTTGAGAGAAGCAGTGGCTTTGAAGGATGGAGAGTGGCCAGGAGAATGGATCTGGAGAAGGGCAATCAGGCCCTGAGAAGGCAGTGTAGGAACTTGAACCAAGATAGAAGGAATCTCAGGATAAACAGACTATGATGGAGACTAACCAAGATGGTGGACCACGTGGCTGCTAAGAAACGACCCTTTGTTAACCTTCATTTTTTTTCTGAGTTTATTACTGATGTATGCATATATTTATAGGTAAAAGCATAGAAAATTTTGGAATGATACACACCCAACTGATAACAAATTCTGGAGAGGAAAAAATGAAATGGGGGTTGGGAGAAGTGGAATGATTGCCTTTTACTCTAAATACCTCTAAGTTGTTAGATTTCTTTTTAGTAGCAAAAATGTATTCATATATTCCTTCTGTAACTAAAGAAAAAAATAAAAGACAACGGGGAGAGAGTATAAGACTACATACATCCACTGTTAAAAAGTAAAATTAGACTCATGGAACAAGGAGAAAAGAAAAACCATTCGTAATTCTTCCACTCGGATGTAACCTCACTAGGGGAGCATTTCTCGCCCAAGCCCAGAACGGTGCATTTGCAGTCCAGGCAGAAAGTCTCCACTAGTAGAGAAAAGGGATGTCGCACCAATAGGATTGGGGACAAGTGACCAGAATCAAGCTAAAGTCTGAGCAGACAAAACCATTGGCCAAATCAGGAAGAAGGTCACAGATCAGGGATTAGAGGGGACTGCACCAGCAAGAGGGACTTGGAGGCCTTGCTACTAGAGTCAGACATTCATCCTCAGTCCTGTTTTCATTATGTGCCTGTAAATGATGTCATCAGCAAGAGGTCAGGCGTTACAGTTGGATCTTTCCCAAACTGGAAGCTGGGATTACACACAGAGTTAACACTACTACACAGATAGCTTATCCTAGGTCTCTGGTAGACGTGGGGCGTGGAGGGAGCTTCTGAAAAGAGGGGTCAGGGCTTCCCTGGTGGCACAGTGGTTGAGAGTCCACCTGCCAATGCAGGGGACACGGGTTTGTGCCCCGGTCTGGGAAGATCCCACATGCCGCGGAGCGGCTGGGCCCGTGAGCCATGGCCGCTGAGCCTGTGCGTCCGGAGCCTGTGCTCCGCAACGGGAGAGGCCACAGCAGTGAGAGGGCCGCGTACCGCCAAAAAAAAAAAAAAAAAAAAAAAGTAAAAATAGGGGTCAGTGGTCTTACAGATCTGTCACAGATAAGGGAAGAGAGGCTTACAGTTGACACCAGAGTGCCTTAGAGTCTAGAAGAGCCTAGAAGCAATAATGAGGATTCTATGGGCTTTGGAACACCCCTTCATTGTATGGACTGTCCGTGCATTACAGGGAGTTGGGGCACCCCGGACTTCTTTCACTAAAGGTGCCGTGGTCAGGAGATGACTGACAACACCACCGCACATCCAAACGGCTCTGTGGCCTCCGTACGCACCCTTGTTTAGGAAGCACCGGATCCAATACCTGACTAAAGGCACAGCAGGAGGTTGTAACACCCCCATTCTCCTGCTGCAGGGAAGTTGAACTGTGGCTTCAAAATGTCTGTGTCCAGGCCACAGAGAATGGGGTAGACTGGAGGGGTTCTAAGTAACAAGGGAAGTAGGAGAAAGGCATGAAAGCAAGAGGCACAGTTGGTAGAGGGGAAACACCCTCCACTCTATCCTCTGAGGGAGAGAGCTAAAAGCCTCCTACTCTGAGCAGAGGCGGGGGCCACATGGAAGACCCTGCTTCATGCCACCAGTTATGAAACAAGACATCCATGTGGGTCCTTTGGCCTTCAGGACTTTAGCTTTGGATTTCACGCATTTTTGGAGGAGGATGAAGACAGCCAGTTGTTGGATCTGCTGTGAACATTTAAAGAAATGTGCTCTTAATCTGTCACAGCATTAAGCACCTCTTGAGATAGAGCCTGTCACATCAATAAGACATGAAACTCCTCTCTCTCAGCATATCTCCATATTTAACCATTTGGAGGGAAAGAAAATTTTCATGTTTATGTAGGATATAGATAGTAATCATCCAATAAGCCTCGGTTCTATTTTTAGACACTCATCTCTAGCCTTCTGGATACTGGACAACAATGCAGTGTTTGCAATGTTAAATCAAGAAATCAGTTTCTCATTTTAATTGGAAAAATGCACTGTGTTTCTGGGTTTGCTCATATCCACTTTCACAAGTTAATTGCTTGGGAATACATATGCATGCCTTTTTCCCCCTTAACGATGTCCTACACAAAACTGCTCACAGAGCAAATCCTCAACGAAAAACACTGTTTAAAAAAATTTGTGAGGGCTTCCCTGGTGGTGCAGCGGTTGAGAATCTGCTTGCTAATGCAGGGGACACGGGTTCGAACCCTGGTCTGGGAAGAACCACATGCCGTGGAGCAACTAGGCCTGTGAGCCACAACTACTGAGCCTGCGCGTCTGGAGCCTGTGCTCCGCAACAAGAGAGGCCGCGACAGTGAGAGGCCCGCGCACCGCGATGAAGAGTGACCCCCGCTTGCCACAACTAGAGAAAGCCCTCGCACAGAAACGAAGACCCAACACAGCCAAAAATAAATAAATAAATTTATTTATTTTAAAAAAAATTGTGAGACATAAAACAATAAAGTTTAACATGGCAGATTGCAAATGCAGGGCGTTGAAAAAACCAATAGATACTCCAACCCTTGGAGGCTTCCAGTCTAATTGGAAGGAATCCCCACATTCTTCTGCTCCTGTGCAGAGAAACAGAGGCAAGTCAGCAAGACCGTTTGAGGAGATTGTATTTTCTCCATCCTTTGGGATCCCCATCAGCTCTGCATGTAGCCCTACAGTATCAGCTCAGAGAGCAAAGATAGTAGCAGCAGTAGCAGCACACATTTTATGAACGGTAGCCCTGTGCTGGGCAGTACACTACATGCTTTATAGGCAGTAGCAAATCTAATTAGTGAGGCGGTGAGGCGGGTACTATCCATTTTACAGATGAGGAAATTGAGACGCCGGTAGAGAAGTGGCAGAACAACATATAGAGGTCTCCAAAGTGCCCACCTTCCATCAGTTTCTGGTTGCAAGAGAACAAAGGCAAGAGAACTTTCTGTAGGATTCCAGGGCAAGAGGAGGGGCCAGAGATAAATGCAGGGCTTGGGTCATGTTCTGATGCTGTGGGCCTCCAATGTGACCTCCAAGGAAGGATCAGTACTCTACCGAAGGCAGGTTGCATTGCAACTTTTGTTGTTGCTGTGGTTGAGGGTCACATAAGCTGTCCCAAGTGGGGGCAGGAAAGGACTGGTCCCCTCCGCCTGTCCTCTCCTTCCTTTGCTTATTCAGCATCTTCTCCCTCATGTTGGAAGCAGCTGGGGTTAGTGAGGTGGAACCCAAGCAGATCAATACCACGTGCGCTTAAGGATGTTGTTAGCAGAGTACTAATGCTTGTCGTGGATACATCCGGGATGTCAACCATGCTGTAGAGGTTAAGTAGACTTTGGCTAATGTCAGGAGGTTCATCCTACTGGAACATGGAACATTTTTCTGCCTCGCTCACCCATAGCTTTAAAGAAGGTAAACTATGTGCTGTTTAAATACTTGTAATAATGCTTTGTATGTGGTGTTTGCATAAATAATAAAAATCCCATCTATCAATACATACATAAAACATACATGTATAACACACACACACTCACTCTTAAAAATTGCATGCAGGGATTCCCTGGTGGTGCAGTGGTTGAGAGTCCGCCTGCCGATGCAGGGAACACATGTTTGTGCCCCGGTCCGGGAGGATCCCATATGCCGCGGAGCGGCTGGGCCCATGAGCCATGGCCGCTGAGCCTGCGCGTCCGGAGCCTGTGCTCCGCAACGGGAGAGGCCGCGATAGTGAGAGGCCCGCATACCTTAAAAAAAAAAAAATGCATGCAGTTTTCACTGGGTTGTAAGGTACTCAGATGCCAAATTTTTTTGCAAAATGAAAAATACAGTGGTAATATACTTACATGTTTTGCAACATTTGTTTTTGTGTTTTTGGTCATCTTTTTTTAAAAATGAAGACATGGCACTATTGCAATGAATAATAACTGATGCAAACTTGAATTCCTTTCCTGATGTGGCTGCCACCTCCCCATGCAGGAGAGCCCTTCCTGGTGGCGAGCAGAGGTGCAGGTCTGTTCCACAAATGCCAGCTTCCTTCCAAACGGTGCCTCCCTTCTCTAAATTGTGTTGGGAGCCATGGTTCTCTGCTCAAGCTTCAAATGTTCTGTAGCCCTTTAAGAGCTGTGAAGAAAACAAGGAGACAAGCTCAGTAAAATGGAGGAAGGAAGTACTACATTTTTCTTTCTTGCTAGAATATTTCCAGGAATGATTCTCCTCAAAATTAGGGATGTTTCACCGAATTTGGCTAACTGAGGCCATTCATACAAAAATAATAGCTATATAATAGGCCATGGATTCTGTCTCTCCTAAAGGACATTGCATTTTCAAGAATATTCCTGCATAAATGCAAATGCACAGAGAGAGATTTTGTCAGATGTCCGGCCACACAGATAAAACTGCCCCACATGTCATTTTTCTTACTAACACTGCTAATAGGGGAAGAGGAGTCTTAAGTTCCTATTACCAAAGCCATCTCTGGGCCCTGAAACACAATGCCAGAAAAAAGAAAAGAAAAGAAAAGGAAATCCTTTTAAGCCAACAAATAATGATGTATCCCCAACCATTTGGAAAGATGGAACTAACTACCTGGCTCCCCCAGTACTAGAGACCTTTTATCCAAAGTCCCCCGTAAGCTGGAAAGCTGTAGTCATGGGGATTGTACAGATATTGGCCCTTAAAAGGAGCCCACAGATCTGAATTCCTTGCTGAGCTATTCAACAAAAAGTGTTGTATAAAGCCAAAGTGCTGAAGCAGCCCTGTGCAAGGCAGGAACAAGTGGGTAGAACTCACGCCAGTGTGAAATATTTATTTATGCAGCTGTTATCTTTCTGGAGCATAGCTGACCAGAGGTGGACTAGGACCTGTTTATTTTGTTATATTGGCCTTCTGCTCTATTAATTTAGAGCAGTTTGTAAAATAAACTACAGGACCCTTTAGGCCCCTTTAAACCGGCTATTCATATAAATATTTAGGAGCAATTACAATGCAGACAATGCAGTAATATGCTTCTAACTACATGTGAAAGTGCTTGGTACACAATGAAAGACTAATAATAACATAAGATATATACTAATATAAGATATAATATAGATATAATAAAACAAATAATGTACAATGTATATAACTTAAAAGATGTAATAAGAAAGAATAATAATAAGATATTATTCTCCACATTGCTGCTATTTACAAATGAAAGGGACTGTGACATAACGGGAGATTATTAGGCTCAACCTTGTGAGAGAGATTGGGGTTGGAAGGAATTCTGAAATAGATACACTCGTCCTAGGCAAGAGAAAGGTAAAGAAAGCCCTCCACCCAGATGATTCTGACTTAATCTGGATAGTTTGAGGTAATGCAGACAGTCTAGGGAACTCACAAAGCAACTTAACCCTGTTGGAGCTGAACAGCTTGTCTTTATAGTCCAGGCAGCTCAGATCCCTGTAATATTTGCCCCACACTGTGTTTCTGTGTTCTGCACTGCCTGCAGCACATCACCTGCATCAGCTCCAGGAGAGGTGGAGCGCTCAAAAAATGAAGTAGCTGTGGAAGAGCTGCTGAACTTAAAATTACTACCAAGTTATATTAAGGACCTTTTTTTTTTTTTTTTTTTTTTTTGCGGTACGCGGGCCTCTCACTGTTGTGGCCTCTCCCGTTGCGGAGCACAGGCTCCGGATGCGCAGGCTCAGGGTCCATGGCTCACGGGCTCAGCCGCTCCGCGGCATGTGGGATCTTCCCGGACCGGGGCACGAACCCATGTCCACTGCATCGGCAGGTGGACTCGCCACCAGGGAAGCCATTAAGGACCTTTAAAAGTCCAGACATATCCTTCTCCTTTCTGGTCTAGTGCCTGTGGGCATGAGGACAAGAAGCCCATCCTCTGCCGTGTCATTGCGTTCCATCTTCACTTTTCTCAGGGGAAGAAACTTGCAGCCTAGACAACTGAGAGCAGCAATCTCCTGCCTTGAAGTGCCCTTTAAGAAACTATTTGACTGGGCTTCTCTGGTGGCGCAGTGGTTGAGAGTCCGCCTCCCGATGCAGGGGACACGGGTTCGTGTCCCGGTTTGGGAAGATCCCGCATTCTGTGGAGCGGCTGGGCCCGTGAGCCATGGCCGCTGAGCCTGCGCATCTGGAGCCTGTGCTCCGCAATGGGAGAGGCCACAACAATGAGAGGCCTGCGTACCGCAAAAAAAAAAAAAAAAAAAAAAAAATTTAACTGAAATCCACCCGTGTTCTCATTATACATGTTATGGGTCCCTAAATATTTTCCAGGAACAGCTCTCTCCGCTGTTGTTATGGAAGGGCAACAAAAGAGGATGCGTGCCTCAGACAAGGGAAGGCCACTGTGCCTCAAGGAAGGGAAGCAAGTCATCAAATCACACGGAAAGGTGATGTGTTGTTTGCGTTTACGTGTTTTCCTATAACCGTTTTTTTCATATTGTTTTCATTGAATGTAATAGATTTTTTAGCCCATCTTCACCTCCACGTGACCTTGGGTTTTACAGTGTGATAACTGTGTTGATTAGTGTTGCGTTGGATACAAATCAAGTCTAGAATAACCTGGATGACAGCATGGCAGGGAGCTGCTGATAAACAGGGAAGCTCCGGTTATTAGACGGGGGATGACGGGGACTCGCACAGGAGTTATGGCCTGCATGTGGGGACAGTCTTCCCAAGAACCGGTGGGACGGGATGAGAGAAGCACAGCCATGCTCTTGCCGACTTTTCCATGTGGTTTCCAGGCCTGCACTAGGGAAAACAAAATGTGATCCCGTCCCTGATCTAACTGGGCTGCTCCCAAGGCAAGGCTACTTGAAACTTTGCACTTGCTTCTTCCCCAACCTCCCCATGTTAATAATAGCTCCCAGGGCTTCCCTGGTGGCACAGTGGTTGAGAGTCCGCCTGCTGATGCAGGGGACGTGGGTTCGTGCTCCGGTCTGGGAGGATCCCACGTGCCGCGGAGCGGCTGGGCCCGTGAGCCATGGCCGCTGAGCCTGCGCGTCCGGAGCCCATGCTCCGCGACGGGAGAGGCCACGACAGTGAGAGGCCCGCATACCGCAAAAAAATATATATATATATATAATTATAATTATAATAGCTCCCAATTTTTGAGCATTTTCTCCATGCCATGCAGTATCTATGTGTTTTATAGGCATTGATTATCTCATACTCACAACTACCCTGTGATGTGGGTTATTTTTATCTCCCTCTTACAAATGAGGAGTCTGAGGTGTAGAGATCAGATAATTTGCTCAAGAAGTGGCTGGGATACAAATGGAGGTTTGATGCTCACGTGAAGCAGAATATTGGAGCTTTTCTTTCTTTTTCTTCTTTAATATTCTTTTCCTCCCCCAGGGCCCTTGCCTTGCTCTTCAACCCTCTCAGCTTCAACTTTTTAGAGCTGGTGCTTAAACTCTTACTGAAAGAAATGGCAAACAACTAATTGCCTTGAACTTCAGTTTCTAGGTTTGTGTCAACATCTGGGGGTCAGATGTCTTCTTAGCAGCTGATGCTGGGGTGTTGGGAAGAGGGAGCAGGACTTTTTGTTTATTGCCCAACAAAGGCATCGTGTTTGAACTCCTGAGAAATGCTGAGATGCACAAAAAGAAAGGGGCATTTAGAAGAGCCCGAGGTCTGAGGGGCCTCTTGAAAGAACAACTACCTCTGAGGAGTTTTCAGACATCAGCCAGAGAACCCATTTTCTCCCATAAGCATAGAACTTTGAGTACACATTTTAGCTGTGGCTTCTAAGTGCCTATTTTTATCACTGTCCAGCTACTGGTGAACAGAAGTGTCTTTTATTTTCCATCGACACTGTCATCTTTTGCTATGTATTTTAGGTAGATAAGATTCTGTGAGAACAAAATGTCACCGCCACATCCACTAAACAGAATAGGAGCAATTAGAAAGCTCTTCGATTTATTCTCAAGGAGACCATTTTCTTAACTAATACAGATGGTTGCAGTCCTGTTTTGATTTTTTTGGTAGGACTTTTCAATATTAAAGATCTCAGATTTTTCGAAAAGAGTTTGTGGTTTGCATCTGCAGCGTAGAGATTTACATCTTGGAACTATTCTGCTTAGCATCAGGGCTATGTGAGCGGCTGCAATGGTGTGTCCTCCTGTCCTGTCTCCTCCAGAGGACAAAGATTTCTGCCCAGAAGGGTTGACCAGCCACATTCACAGGTTCAGGTCCTATTAACTCCTCAGCCCCTACTGGAGGAAGTCACAGAGCAACGTCCTGAGGGCTGCTCCTCTCCCTGCCATCCCTGGGGCAGTGGAGCACTGCCAATCATGAGAGCAGTTCACAAAGATGATTTGGGATCTGCCTGGACTTCTCTTGCCAGTACCTTTTAGTAGCTGCCTGAGAAGGCTGCAGTTACCCTCTTCCCCTCTCCAGGGAAAACTGAATGAATGATCCAGAAAACAAAGGTCCTCTTTTCAAGGATCAAGACACCACACACCCTAATTTCTCTTCCTGATAATTTTGCTATCAGAGAGAAACCTCTCAAAGATCATATTTATAAGGGGAAATCAAGATGGAACACTGCCCCATGGTCTGTTTTGCTAAGTGAAGACACAGAAAACATGGAGAAGCATCTGACTTTGAAGCCCAGAGACCAGATATGAATTATAGCATAAGAAATGTAGGTGTTCTGTAGGTGATGATTAATTAATTTAACTTTCAAATAGGTAATATAGTCACATGGGTCAAAACTCAAAAATGTATACAGCAAAAATTCCCCACTTCTCTGTGCCTTAGCCATTGGGTTTTCTCCTCTCTTGTGTATCTTTCCAGAGGCATTCTCTGCACAGATAGCCATCCCTCGGTATCCATGGGGGACTGGTTCCAGGACCCCCAAGAATACCAAAATCCATGGATGCTCAAGGACCTTATACAAAATGGCATAGTATTTGCATATAACCTATGCACATCCTCCTGTATACTTTAAATCACCTTTAGATTGCTTATAACACCTAATACAATGTAAATGCTTTGTAAATAGTTGCCCGTGCATGGGAAATTCAAATTTTGCTTTTCGAAAATTTCTGGAATTTTTTTTCAGTGTCTTCAGTCTGATGTTAGTTGAATCTACAGATGTGGAACCCACGGATACAGAGGGCCAACTGTACAAGCAAGACATGTATATATCTAGCTACTTTCCCCCCCAAATAATAATAACCTGTTGTATTCAGCACCCTGGTTTTTTTTTTCATTTGACAATGTATTTTAAACATCTTTCAATATCAGTACATAAAGAGCCTTCTATTTTTCATGGCCACACAGTATTCCACGAAGTGAATGTACTATTTTTTTTTTTTTGTACCGTACCCTAATGTTGACCAATAATTTCCTGTGTTTTGGCCATTAAAATCTGGACTAGTCACTGAGGGCATTGAAAATCTGCCTACTTAGAGGTATTTAAAAATAAGTTTGGGACTTCCCTGGTGGTCCAGTGGTTAAGAGTCCTCCTTCCAATGAAGGGGATGCGGGTTCAAGTCCTGGTCAGGGAACGAAGATCCCACATGCCACAGGGCAACTAAGCCTGCGTGCCACAACTACTGAGCCCGTGCACTCTGGAGCCCATACACCACAACTAGAGACCCTGCACACTGCAACTACTGAGCCTGCGTGCTCTGGAGACTATGCACCACAACTAGAGAGATGCCTGCGCGCCGCAATGAAGAGCCCATGAGCTGCAGTGAAAGATCCCTCATGCTGCAGCAAAGATCCCGCGTGCCGCAACTAAGACCCAACCCAGCCAAATAAATAATAAATAAATAAATTTTTAAAAAATGAGGTAAGTTCTTATCACACAGCAATTTGAATAATGCCCATGAGACCGTTCCTTTTGAATAGTGTCAGCTGAGGATTTCTGAGAACTTGGACTCCCGAATCCTCCACAGCACGCCATAAGGCACTGGGTGGTTGCTAAGAAGGATTCACCCACTTTTACAGCATTTTAAAAAATGAAAGTGAAACATTAATAAATAATTTTGATAAAAACTTACATAAACATACATGTGTGCTTAAATGAGAGTTATTCTAACATTTGCTTTTAAACCACTATAATTACAATATTAAAATAGAAAATATTTGACATCTGCTCTGTTCTGCCATTGCACTTAACTGGGGTAACACTCCCTTTGCCTTATGGTATGCATTGCAAATACAGCAGAAAAGGATTAACTGCCTTCTAATTTGGAGCTTTAAAGATTCAAACTGAAGCTATACTGATTAACTTTAAACAACATTTGAACTATATTTAATTATAGCCTTCAAATCCATTTTCCCCACTTTTGGAGCTACATTATTTATGTCACTGACATAATAACATCTATTTTTTTTAAATTTTATTTATTTAATTTATTTATTTTTGGCTGTGTTGGGTCTTTGTTGCTGCACGCGGGCTTTCTCTAGTTGCGGCGAGTGGGGGCTACTCTTTGTTGTGGTGTGCAGGCTTCTCATTGTTGTGACTTCTCTTGTTGCAGAGTCCAGGCTCTAGGCATGCAGGCTTCAGTAGTTGTGGCACGCGGGCTCAGTAGTTGTGGCTTGTGGGCTCTAGAGCGCAGGCTCAGTAGTTGTGGTCCACGGGCTTACTTGCTCTGCGGCATGTGGGATCTTCCCAGACTAGGGCTCCAACCCCTGTCGCCTGCATTGGCAGGTGGATTCTTAACCACTGCACCATCAAGGAAGCCCCCCCTTCTCAATCTTTTGAAATCTCTGCCCCTTTTAAAGCTCTTCTGAAGGCTGCCTCGTCTGTGAAGTCTTTTCTCAGCCTCCCAGTGGGTTGTCTCCTTCCATCTCTGAAGCCCCACTTTGTGTCTCCTCTGAGGTCCTTTTATGACGCTCTGCACCAGTCTGTTTCCCGGTACAAGGTCGTAAGCTCTCTGAAGTCCTTCCTTGTCTGGAGAATCTTTTGGGATGAGCGCTCTGTAGAATACACTTTAGCAAACACAGTGGGAAGGTCCGGAACCAGATCCCAGGGTGGGCAGTTCCGCATCCCCACCACTCAGGTCTGCTTTGCTTTCTGATGGAGGGAGACTAGGGGTCCCCTAGAGAGTGAGGCAGAAAGTTCGTGGCCAGAGCAGGATGGAGGCTACGGCCACGCTGCAGCCCACCAGGCTGATGACTGAGCAAGGAAATGGCCAGTCCAGGGATGTCTTTCAATGTAAGAAAAGCTAATCCAGTCATTAAGGCCATTAAGGTCATTAGGTTGGAGATAAGATAGGTGAAAAGAGATTTACTGAAAGCACATCAAAGTTTCCCCCCTCATTTCCTCCCTCCCTCCCTCCTTTCCTTCCTTCCTTCCTTCCTTCTTTCTGCTAACAAGTATCTCTGCCATGTGGTTAAAAGCCCTTGGCCCAAGGCCTCACAGCTCACCTAGATGCTCCAGTTTGTCTTGTTTCCCCACTAAATTACTGTGAGCCATGGCCGCTGAGCCTGTGTGTCCGGAGCCTGTGCTCCGCAACAGGAGAGGCCACAACAGTGAGAGGCCCGTGTACCACAAAAAAAAAAAAAAAAAAAAAAAAATTCAAGTATAGGGTTCTTTTTATAGAAGAAGCAGTCTTTAAAATTGCCTCACATTCATTCAACAAACACTTGAGAGCTTCCTATGGGCCACACTATATACCAAGCTCCGTGGATACAAATTGAATCAGCCAGGTACTGTTCCCAGATGCCCCAGCCTCCTGAAGCTTATACACTCGCCGGGCAGACAGGCTTATAAATGGCTTTTTAGGTTATTTTCAGGAGCATAGGAAAATTAGCAATAGGTAAGGGAATAAATAGGCTCAAGCCAAAAACATGTTCTAAAAAAATCGAGTTCTATTTAAAATGCAAATAAACCCTTGAGACAAAAGATACTTTTTGCTTTCCTTTGGGGTGCAAACTGTCCCTGAAAAATAGCAAATCCTTTGGACTGAATTCATGTACTATTTAGTAGCATGCGAAGAAAGTAAAAACAAACACTGAAGGTCAAAAATGGGGATATAGAAAAATGGAGCACAGTTAAGTAAGGGTTATTTCAGGGAGAAAATCAGCAATGACCATGTGTGCTGGGTTTAACGAAGGATCCAAACATAGAACCCATAAACAACCTAAGGTGGCTTGAAATTTATCAAACAGGTCAGGCTCTGTGGCCAACACAGAAGCCTGGAAATGTATACTTTGCTTACTCCTTCTTCAGCTGGCTGGGATACACAGTCTAGAAATAAATTCCAAGTTTGGGCTAAGTGATGGAGAAACTCTAAAGCTACACTCGTACTTCCATGATGACTCCATCATCAAGCTGTAGTGGGGACTCAGTCACATCAGGCACTGTACCCAGTCCAGTGAAAAAGAGGTGAAGAGAAATAAGCCCTACTGCCTAAGGCTTGCAGACGGTGCTGAGGTGATAAGAGAAGAGATGCTCTCAGCAGTTCCTGTAACTATAGCTGACACCTATTGAGTACCTAATATGTGCTTGATACTGTGCTAAGCACTTGGTTGTTTTTTAATGTCATTCAATGCTCATTTGAAATAAGTACTGTCATCATCCCATTTTAGAGATAAGAAAATTAAGGCACAGAGAGGTTAAGTAACTTGCCCGTGGCCATTTCTGCTGTTGGGTACAAGAACCAGAATGAACTCAGAGCCTCTGTTTGTAACCTCTGACCTGCTGCCTTTCAAAGACTACGTTTTCCACCAGCATAAAAGAGACACTTCATGCAACATTTACCCTGCTGTTCACTCTACCAATGTGAACTTTTCTGTGATTAGGTTGTCAGTGTATTTGAAAGACAATGTAAAATAAAGTGAATCATTTCTCTCAGTCAAAGTGGAGCTAGAGCTGGGTAAGCTTAGGGTCAGGGTAAGTTTTATCAGAAGCCAAAAGAAATAAGGATAAAAACATGGGCAGAGGCAGAATCCCTCAGAAAAGGGGTGATCAGGAATTGACAATGCAGCCATGTTTGATTGGCATGGCCAGTTGGCTTAATTCCCAGTGCATTGGGGCCCAAGGGAGATTCAGAGGGGAGGGTGACACGGGCTCACTTCAGAATCACAGATTCACAGGGAACTGTTGAGAAAAGAGGTCATTTCAGAAAGGGCTCAAAGTTGGGAAGAAAGAGGTACAAAAGAACGTCAGGGACTCCTTCTGGATACAAAGGCTGAAGAAAGTGAAAGGAGTGGCATGACCAGTGCCCAAGAGAAATAGGTCAGCCGGGACGGAGGCAGGCAGCCAGCCTTCCTGGGGCAGCTGCACCTGACAACCTTTCTACGGACTGGCACTTCTGCCCATCCCATTGCCTGATTCAGGGAGAGTGGGGACCCTGCTGGGATTTAAGTAAAAGGGCAGAAAGTTCTCTCTTCTAGTCAAGACTCCCAATTGCCGGCAGTAGCCAGATCGCCCCCGAAGCACAAGCTTGGAGTTACAGAGTGTTTCACGGTGGGTAGAGGGAGGCGAGGCAGAAGGGGATGAGCAACAACAGGGAACTGAAACCCCCATTCTGAGAAAAAAGATTTTCGTTTCCTCAGTGTCTATAGAAAAACCTTTTCCTTGGAAAGCTCTGAGAGTGCAGAGAGGGGCCCAGAGGGAGACCGGGACACAAAAGGTGGTTCCTCCAGCTTCCTTTGACTCATTCTCCTTAGCATATATGTATTGATACATCCCCAGGGCAACCCCACTTGCGGCTGCTGGGCGTCCTGCTTGTACCTGCTGTTAATACCATGTGCACGAGTCACTGAATGAAGAACTGCAGGGCTCCTGGCCTAGGACTGGAGACAACCAGATCCACAGTGGTCTTTCCTCCCGCTTGGGGTTCCAGGTGCTGAGAAGGCCAGACTAACAATGAAGGACCCTGTTCAAGGTGACAGACTGGACACCCAGGCCACCCCTCAGTCCTCCCCTGGGTAAGCCTGTATGGAAACCACAAACCTGGGTGTATTTCTGTTCTGACATCCCCATGGGGCAACTGGACTGGCATATAATGTTTGCTTGCACACCTATTCTGTAGCCTGTAACTGTTTACTAGCTGTGTGCTGCCAGGATGGGGTGAGCATGTGTGGACAGTTATAAACATGAGCCTCAGAGCCAGTGGAATCCCAACACTGTTGACCTTGACGGGCACCTCTCTCTGAGCCTTGTTTTCTTCATCTGGAAGATGGGCTAATGAGAGCATGCACTCCATGCTGCCTCTTCCCCTGTGTTCATCACTCACACACTATGCTGCCTTCTTCTGTTTCTCACACACCCTGAACTCAATCCCATCTCAAACCTTCTGGAAGGCTCTCCCCACCGTTCTTCCCACAGCTGGTTCCTTTTCACCCTGCAGGCTTCACTCAAATATCACCCTTCGCCATACAATCATACCTTCCTTGGCCAGACAATCTCAAGTAGCTTCTCCCCCAAACTCAAGTTTGTTTTTTTATTCTGATCTACAGTCTTCACAATTTGCTACTCTTTGAAATTATCTTGTTTACTTGTTTACACACTGATTTTGCACGCACTCAGTAAGAACTCACCGTACTCCTTATGTAAAATTATACCCTATGTCTCCCCTATTTCCCTTCCCTGCTTTATTTTTCTTCTTGGCACTTATAGCGTACTATTTAATTTACTTCCTTCTTTAGTTTACTGTCTGTCTTTTCTCCACTAGAATATAGCTCTGTGAAGGCAGACATTTTTGTTTGTTTGGGTCACTGCTGTATCCTGAGTGCTTAGCAGGACACTTGGCACATAGTAGGTCATCAGTAATGTTTACTGGTTGGAAGAATCCATTTGTTCATAGTCTGTCCCTCTCCACTGGAAACTAAGCATACTCGAGCAGGCACTTTATCACCCTGTTCACTGTTGCACATAACAACTCCATAAGGGCACCCAAGAAATATTTGTTCAGTTCATGAGTGGCACCCATTTTATAGGGATATCTGAAGATTCAAATGAGATAATCCCCATAAACTTGGCATAAGTGCCATGCACATTGTAAGAGTTCAGTAAAGATGCAATTACTATTAAAAATTGAGCTTTTGGTATTGAACCTGTAGAAACTTGTGCTTTCTTGATTTGGGTTTCAAAACCCAGGACACCTCATATTTGTACACTGAGACTTTGCATCTGCTTCTGGTTCACAGGGGGCCAGGCAGGATGGGGCCCCTAGAACTTGATCCTGGTCTAGGAAATACTCTCTTTATTACCCTTTCATGGTAAAACAAATCTTTTTGTTGAGTCGACTTGGAATATTGAAGTTCAACTGTTAACAAGTGCTATGTTAAATTACATTAAAGTCAAGGTTTGAGCATTTCACACCAGCTAATAGTCCCCCACCTCTTGGAAACCTGATTGGCTTTTAGGTCAAGGTGAGTCTAGAAGGAATCTATCCACGTTAGACACATCCTGGCTCTTCCAATGTTTGCCATGTGTTTTCACTGTCGTGCTGTTTGATTTTTAGTGGATGGCTGTTTTCCTATGCCCAGTGGAACTGCATGGAAGCAGAGGGGTTGTCTGGCAGAGAGGCCAGCAGTTTAGAGTAGTGTATCATTTTCTCAAAAGAGAGAAGCCCAGACCCAGGGCTGCTATACACTGGGTTTCCACCATGAAGAGTATTTTTTTTTAGGAATGGAAGGCCATGTTTGAGCTTTCAGTCCCACAGTTAGGGGACTCTTCTGATACAATAGACACATCCTCCCCCAAAAGGAATTTAACAGTTTGATGACCTGGTAAATCCCACTATTTGGGGCTTGAAAGTGGGCATGAAAGCCTTTGAGAACCCAACTTTCAGCTGATTTTAAGTACTTGCTCTGACTTTAAGAGCACTGGGAACTTGGTGCATATCGTACCTGAGGTTCACTGATTGTCTTTAGACAAATCTTAATCTCACAGGTGTAGCCTTGGAAGGAGAGGAGAACCTGGGTGAGTTCCTGATCAGGCTAATTGTTTGCAATTGGCTGCCTAAAAACAAGACATGCTACATCTCCAGACCTTTGGAAGTATGGTGGCAACCAAGATTTTTATTTTTAATGCCATGTTCCTACAATAGCAAGTGCCTGGAGAAGAATGGAATCTACCAGTATGTGTCTAGAAGCCTTACCCCGTGGACCCCCAAATTGACTGATGCTGCACACCCCACTCTACCAGCTCCTCCACCCCTAGGTTGATCCAGGTTCACTGCAGATCTCAAGGCAAAGAGCTGGACCTTCACAACTGTCTTCACCCTCCCAGAGACCTCAAAGCTCAAGAAAAACGGAAATCGGCGAGCCCTCACCAGTGATGGGGAATCCCTCCCCTGGGAAAAGCAAAGGCTAGAGCCCAGCTGCCTTTTATTCTTTGTTAGACTAGCTAATTACAGCCTTAACTCACAACTTTTCTCCTCATTCAAACCTGAAACCTGGACAATTCCCTTTTCTTGCATAATATCCTGGAGTTACCACTGCAAAGGAAGGTGTGTGACAGGTAAGTTGCTTTCTCTGTTTCTAAACTAACTAAGGTAGATGTGAGAAGTGATGTAATCACTGGCCATGAAAATGTTGTTAAATTATTTTATCTAAAAAAATGTTTGTTGCAGTTTGCTATCCGTACATTTAGAAGTCACAGTCAGTATTCTGTGAGCACATTTTTGAGGGCTGATACATTTCATATAACAACCTCCTCTTTGAAAATAGTTTTTAAAACAGAATTAGCACAAAGCATTGATGTCACTTTTAAAAGTGGTATTTTAAAATGAGTTTACAGTGCTATTAAGTTGTAAACACCTTACAAAACAATATAACTAAATATAAAGCAATACAGTACAAGCTGAGTTCAGAAGTTTGAAATGAAATTTTTAAAGATGAAGCAAGCAGGGAAGTTCACATTCTGTTTAAGCAGATCTTCTGGTACTCCCATTGTAGCTCCTTTTCCCCATTCCAATAATTTGAATTTTTAAAAATTATGGCAATTTGAAGAGTTCTCAAAATAAGATCTACCTTCATCTCAGTAACAACAGACATATGGCTTTATTTACCTTGAATTATAAGTTGATGTATTTTTTTCAATCACACATACAGCAAAACTTTATCTATACCAAACTCAGCTATCCTGAAATCTCAGGGAGACAGGGGTTGGCTCAGGACCACAAAAAAATTAAGATAAATAAATAAATAAGTTAAAAAGGCCTCTGGTTAACCAAATAAATTTTGGAAAATCTATGCACTAAAGCTCATGCACTTGATTCAAGTGGCAGCTCAGAATCTGTTTTGGCCTAGTTGATTTAACATTGTAAACTTACAGATTAAACACTGCATAAAAAAGAGGGAGTTAGAGATATTTCGTCAAGGTTATGACATTATCATCATCAGTAAGTGATAGCTGAAAGCTCATCAGCAATGAAGGAGGTAAACAAACCACGAACCAAGAACCAGCCAGTGAAACTGCCTATGGAAGTAGATATTTGACAATTTATTACAGGGACAAAATCCCAAGAGCTGTCACTGTGTTTCAGCTAATGTTCACAATGATAAACCTGAGTCATCAAAGAAAGATAAGTTAGGTTCAGAACATTCTGTGTACAAATGGAGATAAATGTTTAGCCAAACAGAAAATTAAGCTATTCTGAGTTATTCATTCATTCAGCAAATCTTTAATGAATATATTTATTGATGTGCCAAGTACTGTGCTAGGCAGGTCTTGGGGACACACAGATACTGAGACAGCAGTTCCTGTTCTCAAGAAACACATCCTGGGACTTCCTTGGTGGTTAAGAATCCACCTGCCAATGAAGGGGACACGGGTTCGAGCCCTTGTCCGGGAAGATCCCACATGCCGTGGAGCAACTAAGTCCGTGTGCCACAACTACTGAGCCTGCACTCTAGAGCCCACAAGCCACAACTACTGAGCCCATGAGCCACAACTACTGAAGCCTGCACGCCTAGAGCCTGTGCTCCACAACAAGAGAAGCCACCGCAGTGAGAAGCCCGCGCACTGCAACGAAGAGTAGCCCCCTCTCGCTGCAACTAGAGAAAGCCCTCATGCAGCAACAAAGACCCGACACAGCCAAAAATAAATAGATAAAAATAAATAAATTTATAAAAAAAGAAAACAACTCACATTCTAAGTCAGAGCTTTCAAAGTATGGTCAGGGAACCCCTAGGGGTCCATAAGATCCTTCCAGGCTATGTTCAAGGTCAAAGCTGTTTTTATTAATAATACATACTAAGATGGCATTTGCTTTTCCCCCACTGTTTTGGCATTTTCACTTATAGTGCAAAAGTAATGGTGAGTAAAACTGCTGGTTCCTTAGCATGAATCAAGACAGTGGCACCACACATACTAGTAATCATTGTATCATTCACCCCCCATGCACAGAAAAAAACAAAAACAAACAAACAAACAAAACACTCCTGCCACTTTCACTGCAGAATGTCCTTGACATAGCAGGAAAAATGATGAATTTTATTAAATTTCAACCTGAAATATATATCTTTTTAATATTCTATGTAATGAAATGGGAGTTATGCATGAATCACTTTTGCTGCATGTTGAAGTATGATAGTTGTCTAGAGGAAAAACACTTGTGTGATTGCTTGAATTACAAGCTGAACTAGCCACCTTTTTAATGGAACACAGTTTTCACTTGAAAGGGTGATTGACATATAAACTGTGTTCAAACTTGGGTATTTGGCAGAAGTTTTGTCAAAAGTGAGAAATGTGAGCCTATCACTTCAAGAAAACAACCTGTGTTATTGGTTGCCAATAATATAATTTGAGCTTTCAGATGACACTTTGAGTTTTGGAAAACTAGAGCTTGCAGCTTCCCAATAATGAAAGATATGTTTGATGAGAATGATACTAACAATTTTTTAATATTATATAATGAAATCATCAAATTAGAATGATGTGTATAATTCAGTGAACCAATCTTTTCCAGATTGCCAAAATGTATGTTACAAAATCACACATGGATAAAAAATTTCAGTCAAAGTGAAGAATAGACCAAATGGATTTTAATGTAACAAAATACAAAAAGTGCATTGATTTGCTTTCACATTACACATCGAATGTAAACTTTAAGAATCTACCACTTGTTGAGTTTTAGCATAGTATCAAAGAAGAATATCCACAATTACCTGAAAAGGTTATAAAAGTATCTTTCCCTTTTCCAACTATCTGTGTGAAACTGGATTCTCCTCATATACTTCAACCCAAAAGAATTTATTGCAACATATTGAATGCAAAGGCAGATAGCAGAGTCCATGTACAAATGTATAACAATGCCATTTAAAAATGTATAACAATGCCACTTTCTCTCTGAATTTTTTTTTTTTTTTTTTTTTTTGTGCGGTACGCGGGCCTCTCACTGTTGTGGCCTCTCCCGTTGTGGAGCACAGGCTCCAGACGTGCAGGCTCAGCGGCCATGGCTCACGGGCCCAGCCGCTCCACGGCATGTGGGATCTTCCCGGACCGGGGCACAAACCCGTGTCCCCTGCATCAGCAGGCAGACTCTCAACCACTGCGCCACCAGGGAAGCCCTGAAATTTTTGTTTTGAAAGATATAATTTTCATAAAAACATGTCCTTAGATATTAACATGTAATAAGTTTATTACCATTACTTTTAAATGAATTGATAAAAATATTTTAAGAATTTCCCAATTTTAATTTCTAATACAATAAATATCAATAGTGATACCCACATTTACAAAAGCTCTTCAGGGTCCTTAATAATTTTTAAGAGTACCAAATATCCTGAGTCCAAAAACTTTAAGAACCACTGGTCTAGAAAGAAGACACAGACCAATAAGTCACTAATTCTAAGCTATTTCTATATGGACTTTGATAGGAAGAAGCACAAGATAACATGGGAGACTAGGGGATCCAGCCCAGTCTTGGAGAGTCAGAGAAGGCTCCCTGGAGGAAGTTATCTCTATGCTAGGACTTGATGGATGAGAAGCTAGCATAGTAAGAGGGGTAAGATGTTTAGGATAGAAGGAGGAGCTGATGCAAAGGTCCAGAGGAAAGAGAGAGTACGGCTCATTTATGAAAATAAAAGTTACTTGGCAGAGCTAGAGACTAGTTCGTGATAACCTAGATCTGCTTATATGATCATTTCAATAAAACGAGCAAATATGTGCAGTGAAGGGTTAAAAATGGACTCTCTCTCAAGTATACATAATACTAATAAAGGGGGGAAGGTGGAAATAGTCTCTGGCATGCTGTAAATATTTATGGAAAGTTTAAAAGAACCACCTTAATAAGTTGGCACAAATATTTAATTAGAAGTTGTAGTCTACATTCCATAATATCTCTAAACTTAAGCCAAAATTCAGACTATCTTTAAAAGATTTTTTCATGTTTAAAAGAATTCTAATGAGATATTTAAAGTCTGATTTGAATTTGAAATATTACATGTTAAAGTTTAAAGCCTTATACTCTTTATAAATACTGTTTTCACCCCGAGCAGTGATAGTTGTCTCATGAATTCCGGTTATATCCAACAGTGATTTCCTCTAAGAGTGTCATAGATTGTAATGTCAACTTCTCCACATCTTGGTGGCTTCTTTGTCATGTTTGCCATATGGTCATGGTTTCCTGTTTTCTCATGTCCATTCTCTTTAATAGAGTCTTCACATCACACTAAAGAAAACCTTTCAATCAAATGCCCTGGAAAACTCCACCAGGAGTGAGATGTTGGCAGAGGCCAAGGTAGGCATGTGTCCTGAAGACCAGGTAACCAGCAACTCTAAGAGGCATGTTCATACTCAACGCCCCTGGTCTATCCCATGGGTATTCATGAGCTGGAACAGAGCTTCTGAGAGTGATTTTTTCTCTTTTTGGTAGGAGTTCAGAAGAAGCAGAAACAAATATTTCTGGCTCAGAGGTTGGGTTCTGTTTAACTGGTATCTTGGAACAGAAAGCCACCCGCAGTCACGTGACTGCAATCTTTGGATGGCAGGCTGCTGTTACGTATTATAGAATTAGGATTCACTGTGAGGAAAATGCAGTGGCCAAGGCTGTATTGCTACACTTCACAAACCATCTGAAGGGCTCTATTTATTCATAAACATTTATAGGGCACTCCAGAGATTATTTAGTCAGCTTCTGTTTGTAAGTCTGCATTCGTGTTGCTTTATCAGTATATCTTCTGCATTATATGTTGCATGTTGTTTTGCTTGTCTATATCTTTTGTGGTTCCTGAGACTCTGAAAGGACAAAATAATACAACCATGGGTGGATTATAGTGTGACATTTTTTATAGTCGATTGTACTTTAAGGTTTTATCAAAAACAAACCAAAAAAGCAGCAAAAATATGTCAAACCAGTAAAACTAAGTAATTTAAAAATAAGATCAACTCTGGAACTGTGGACACCACCTATATCTCCTAAAAGATTTAAAAGGACATTAGACAATTAACATACTGTATCCCCTGCAACTAGCACTGTGTCTGACACTCAGTGTGTATGTAGTAAACGCTGAATGAATGGATGACTGAATTCTATGATATAGAAATGATAGTTATGCACAGTTTTCAAATGAGGAAATTGAGACACAGTGAGGTGAGGTAGCTTGTCTAATACACACAGCTAATAAAAGGTGGGACTGGGCTCGGAAGTCAGGCAACCTGACTATAAACTCACCTGATAAACCTCTATGCCACGCTTGAACATAACGTTAGTGAAGTTTTCAGAGATCATTTATATTTAGGTAATGTGACATTTTTCCATCAAATATGATGACTGAATATTTAATAATTATTTTTTAGGATGAAAGGTCAGACTGACAAACAATGGTCTAACTTCCTCGTAATCACTTATTGGGGTCATCTCATTGGTGACAGTGAGGGGGGTGGTGGATGAAAATCTCAGGGGACAGCACATGTGGCTCAAAGACTAGCACAGTGGTCTTCGTGTTCACATGACCTAAGTAGCCCCCTCTTGCACGCTTCCCTGCTTTGTGCCCCTACTTCATGCTGCTGTCATGATTAAGGTAAAATGCTTTTCCAGATCAAATCAGAAACTTCTTTTACAATTACCATTTGGTTTGTTTTGTTTGTAATCCTGATGATTAATACATTTTGAAGTTTCAAATACTTAAAAGGCAGTCAATTTTTATATTTGCCACAGGAGGGCATGTGGTTTAAAAGGCTGAGAAATGACAGTATAGTCATGTTGCCTCCAGGTTATAATAATACCTGTCAGTAATGGTCCTAATGACCTTCCTGTGCCGGTGTTGTGTCCTGGAAAATGGAAGCATGGGAATTGAGAGACAATGTTTCTGAAGCCTGCTACAAGCTGAGAAGGCAGTACAAATGCCCAGTTACACGGGGGCTGCTCTGAGTCTGGTCATCATCCCACGCCCCTTTAGTTCTGGCAGATTCTCCACACTCCTTACTGCCAGTTGGCTCTTTCTTGTGTCATGTCCCCTAGCGGCCAGCTTCTCACTCCCTGGTGTGGATGGAGAAACGGTGGTTCAAGGGCATTCAAGATGCCATCTCATTCCACACTGAATCTGTGCCACTTCACAGTTCTTTCAGAGGCATTTTGTCCAGTGAACCTTCCTTTATTATCATCTAAAGAGTGTTTAAGATGCCGTTTCTCCCCTTTCCCTGGTTTTCCGTATCTGTACTTCTTCCCTTCTGGAAAGTAAGCTCTATGAGGGTAGGGACCAAGCTTGTTTTTCTCATCATTGCACCTTGAGGAACTACAGTAGTATCTGGTACATGGTAGATGGTTATGAAAGACATGCTGACTGAATAAATGTATGAGTGACTTAATAAAAGACTATCACTTTGTACACTGATATCACATCTTAGAAAACTTTCTTTTATTCTGCTTCTCTGTATATGATTTCCCTTTTTTCCCTATCACTTTTAAAAACTTCTCACACGTACACACAGAAGGAATCCATCTCTGAAGTAACTAATCCATAAGCAACTATGGAATTCTAAACAGAACCAAACTCTTTTCAGAAATAGCAAAACTTGAATACCATCTAATGGGAAATCGGATACTTGCTGACTATGGGATTCGAGATAGATGGCCCACAGTTTTCTAAAGGGCAACTTTGATCGTATCGCTATTTTAAATCCCAGTGGTTTTCAGATGTTCTTGCCCAGCTCCAACCTATTTAGAGGGTGAATACCTTGTACTCTGAATGTGCTCTATGAGAAGCACAAAGATGAGAGATGCTGCATCAGGCAGCTTCACAACCAGTCCCCATCCTTCGTTCCCAGACCCATTCTCCCCATGACCCAGCCCACAATGGGTGGGACTGGGACATAGCCTTCCAGAATGCCAGGCTACGTGGGAGCTTCCCAGAAGGCATGACACAAAGAATTAGGTTCCCAAAGTGTTACCTGTGTTAACAAATTACCACAAGTTTAGTGGCTTAAAACAACACAGATGGATTATCTTACAGTTTTAGGGGTCGGAAGCCCTAAAATCAAGGTGTTAAGCAGAGGTTCGTTCCTTCTGGAACGTCAAGGGGGGAATCCATTTGCGTGTCTTTTCCAGCTTCTAGAGGCCACCCACGTTCCTTGGCTCATGGCCCTCTTCCCCCATCTTCAAAACCAGCGGAGTACCTTCGAATCTCAATCTCTCCGTCTCTGTCTTTCTCAGCTCATCACATCTCTCTTCCATCATCACATCTCCTTCTCTAACTCAGACACTCCTGTCTCCCTCTTATAAAGACCTTTGTGATTATACTGGGCCCACCCAAATAATTCAGGGTAATCTCCCCATCTCAAAATCCTGAGCTTAATTACATCTGCAAAGTCTTTTTTTGCCAGGTAAAGTAACATATTCACCCATTCCAGGGATTAAGACATGAATGTTTTATGGGGGGCATTATTCTGCCTACTACCCCACCCACCTGCTTTCTTCCTAATAGCCTCACAAAGTGGCCTCAGGTCCTCCCCTCTCCCGAGGCTGAGCACACTCACAGGCTGCTGGAGGCCTCCAGCCATTTCCTCCTTCTGAGTTTTCCTGGTCCTCCCATCCGGATGCCACCTACTTCTTTCTCCACATTCCTTGGAGCAAGCCGGACCCTCTCGGGGCATTCCTTTCTGCTGCCTTCCACATGTGTTGCTTTCCTGACTCACCTGAGCCAAGAGCCAACTCTCTGTGCCCTCCTGGGGCCTAGAACACTGCGGCGGATTACAGGCACTCAGCTGTGGCTGCCAGTGCTCAGCAGAGGACACCTGAGCCACTTCTCCCTGGGCCTGGGGCCATCCAGAGGTTTCCCCCAGAGTCCCCAGACAGCACCCCTCACCCCAACCCCGGAGCATCTCTGCCCGCGAGGGTTGGCTTCCCTGACTGTAAGCTGGTTGGATCTTGCTGTTCAGACTACAGTTGTCCCTGGGGCAGGGGCCGTTTGCCTGCGGCCCGGGAAGGGAGTTTGCATTTGCGTCTGCAGCTTCCCACCAAGCCGGCTTGTTACTGCTTTGCTGTTTGCTGTGGCCCCGGCAGTTTGTCTGCAGTGCCAGCTGAGGAGCTCCGTCTCCAAGCAGCCTTGGCTATTTCCACTATAATTCTCTTTCCCTCAGGATGCCATCCTCTACATGTGTTTGTATGACTCACTGGGAGCTTGTACTTGGTAAGGGCCTGAGCTTAATGAGAAGGCTGGCCGAGAACTTCCCAGTCCCTTTTCAGCCACTTCCTGGGCAGGTCTTACCTCAGCACAGGCAGAATCTTACCTCTAGCCATCAAGAAATGCAGAAGTAAGAACTGTTTAAATTTCCAGACACTAGGTGAAGCTTGGGGCTGGAGTTGAAGTGGATGAAAGGGCAGGGCAGGTGAGGGAATAAAAACATGAAATCAAAGTTTCTGCTCTGACACATTCAAAATCGGCTGGGGAGAAAGATAGGTTACCAAGTCGTTGCAAAATCTTCTCTCAGCAAACTCTGGAGCTGAGGCAAAATGAGTGGATTTATGTCTCCCAGTCTTCATCTGGATAAATCCAAATCATTGAGAATAAAGTCTTAAAAGTACTAGAAAACCCCTGGGTGAATTTTTCTTACATAATTTCAGAATGGCAAAGGACTTTCTAAATATAACACAGGACTCATAAACCATAAATGAAAAAAGTTAAATTTAACTACATAAAAAATATTCCCCATGGCAAAATCTACAATACATAGAGTCAAAAAAAAAAAAAAGCCAAAATGAGAAAAAATATTTGTAAATCATATTAACAGAAAAAAAGCAAAGTTCTCTAATGTATAAAAAATAGACACGGATCAATAAGAAAAACACTAACCATCCAATAAAAAAAATGGGCAAAGGATATAAGCAGACAGCTCACAGAAGATGAAATGCAGATCACCCTTAAACGTATGAAAAAGATGGTCCATCTCACTTATGATAAGAGAAAAAATTTTAAATCCATTCATAAAAACTGAGAACAAAATGTAACAAAGGAACCTATTTATATATGGAGTTAGTGGCATAATATATAAAAAGGAATTAAAACTCAAGTGACTTTAAAACTGCATCCCTGTGGGATATATCTAATAACAAAGAAAATTGCAAAAAAAAAATTCCTAAATTGCTTTCAGTAATCCTATTGATATCAGTAGCATTTTTATTGCTATTCTGTTATTCTAAGAGGGTTGTATACGAATTGTAAAATAAAACAAAATGAAAAATGACCATTTTGGTGTTTTTGGCAACTGGTTATTTTGGTTCTCTAGTGTGACACATTCTAAGAACAAAAGTAATTGCAAAAATTTTAAACTACTTTTAGTAATCATTGTTGGCAAAAATATTTTGACCTGAGACTCCTGTGAGTATAATTTTTTTGTTTTTTGTTTTTTTGCAGCACGCGGGCCTCTCACTGTTGTGGCCTCTCCCGTTGCAGAGCACAGGCTCCAGACGCGAGGCTCAGTGGCTGTGGGCCCAGCCGCTCGGCGGCATGTGGGATCTTCCCGGACCGGGGCACGAACCCGTGTCCCCTGCATCGGCAGGCGGACTCTCAACCACTGCGCCACCAGGGAAGCCCCTGTGAGTATAATTTGTATATATTTTCAGATAAAGAAAATGAGAAATTATCTGCTCTTCTAATTCTTTCACCCTTGGTGACTTTGAGAACTGGAATTCTTGGCATAAGACAAAGGAAATACGTTGTAAAATTGAAGGGTAAGCAAAATCTCTGCAGTCCTGATCCTGAATAGGCAATTTCAGTATGAACTCTTATTATCTTGAAAAAAAATTCACTTTCTATTTCTGTCCACTGAAAATATCTACAAACAATGACTAAGATAGTAGCAACAAGTCACTCCTAGTATTCAGACTATGATCTCTAAATACAATTTCCTTCTTAAGGAACTAGGGTTCCTTAGAGAAATGGCTAATTCCATGTTCTGAGGCCAGGTATATTCAATGTGAGCTGGGAATATCTTAGCATATCACTGCCCAAAGATTGAAAAATTAAAATATCAATATGAATAATGACTTAAGTTATATTCTTAATGATACAAAAAATTATTAATCACCTTTGGAGGGATGTTATGGAATTCATTATTTTCAAAATTAGTAAATAAAGAGAATCATGTGTTTATCTTTCCCTTCCTGCGTAAGTGTACCTCAGGCTAACCAAGTGACAGGGTGATATTTCTCCGAACAGAAATCTCCCAGCTGTCAAATGAAGAAAGAATAATAAAATTAGAATATTATTATATTCCGACCTTTAATGAAATAAAGGATCTAGGTAATGATCATCAATGGCTGCCAAGCCCTCAGGACAAGGTCAGCCAGTCTTTATGTGCTTCCTGATGGAAGAACACAGTATCACCCAAGAAGTATAATTGCAAAAAAATATCAAACCTGAATGTGATCAAGCCTTTAGATTTAACTATCAAAATACAGATAATTCAGGAGATGGAAGAACATGTTAAATAACACAACAGAGATGCAGTCAGCAAAACTCAGACTGTGAAATTCTGCAGAACAAATGTCCCTACTATTCCACAAGCAGTTTCAAAGGAAAAAAAAGGGTAGGAACACATAAAGAGACTTAAAACATATCAATCAATCGAAATATATGGATCTCATTTGGATCTTGATTTAAATAAGCAAACTGTAAAAATCATTTGATTGGGGATAATGGGTACGTGGAAGTTTCTTATACTATTCTCTTTCCTTTTATATATGTTTGAAATTTTCCATAGTAAAATGTTTAACAATAGCAGAAACAACTAACCCTTACTGAGTGCTTATTACATATACGGCACTATTTTAAGCACTTTACATATTTAAACTGTCCCCCTGTCTGTGAGGTGGGCGCTCATCTCTACCATGCAAATGAGGAAACCAAGGCATAGAGTGGTTAAGCATCTTGCCCAAGGTCACACAGCTAATAAACTATGGTGCTGGGACTTGAAAGCAGGCAGTCTGACTCCAGAACCCAATTTCTAACCTGTACACTACTACCTCTCATGATGATGGTAGCTTGGACCAGGATGGGGACAGTGGAAAGAAGTAGAAGGATTGAAAAGATACTTAGGAGGTCAAATTGACCGGACTCCATGCTAAATTGTACATGGGGCTGAGAGTCAGGAAGGAGTCCAAGATGCCTGTGAGGTTTCTGCTTGATCACAGGATAGGTGGTGATACCGTTCACTGAAATAGGAAAAGTGAGAGAGGATCAAGTTTGGAGGGCAAAGATAATTTGGGTTTGGAGCATGTTGAGCCTGAGGGGCCTTTGGGACACCCAGGTAATGTCAAGTGGCAGCAGGTAACACAGGTACTCTTTTTTTTTTTTGCGGTACACGGGCCTCTCACTGTTGTGGCCTCTCCCGTTGCGGAGCACAGGCTCTGGACGTGCAGGCCCAGCGGCCATGGCTCACGGGCCCAGCTGCTCCGCGGCACGTGGGATCTTCCCGGACCGGGGCACGAACCCGTGTCCCCTGCATCGGCAGGCGGACTCTCAACCACTGCGCCACCAGGGAAGCCCATTTTTTTTTTTTTTTTTTTTTTTTGCACAGGTACTCTTATATGTTAGTTTTCCCCTTCTTCCTTAGGACTGTATCTTTTTGTCCTGAGATGGGGATGGGAGCAACTACTTTTCTAGTTTGTAGTGTCACTTAGTATTCAATTCTTGTTTCAGAGGTGTTGGTAGTTGTGCCCAACGTGATGTCACCTACACATTTTGTAAGGGTGCTTTTACTTCATTATCTGAGAAACTTGGTCAAAACAGGTCTATTCATCAATAGAGTGCTTACTATATTCTGATCACTGTATTAGGCATTTACATTTATATCATTTACTCTTCTCTTACGTAGTTACTCACACAGTTGTAAATATATTCTGCCCAGTATATAGATGAAGAGACTGAAGATAAGAATAAGTCACTTTCCCAAAGTTACAAAGTTTTACAGTGGCAGTCAGCATCTCTGGTCTGTGTTCTTCCATTTTGTCTCTTTCTCAAAGTGTGGGTAATGACTTAGGTGGTTCATGGTCATGGCATTTAATTGCACGAGCTCATACAGTAAGAAGGCTCTTCTGTTGTTTATTTTCATCCAACCTTCTGTTATGACAACGGAGAATGACTCTGGTGCTAGTATGTCTTCAATACCTCTCTAACACTTGCTCTCTCTGTTTTTAACTTAGGGTACACCTCAGGGTCAGAGTCTTCAGCAAATAACAACAGTGTATAGGAGGAATTTTATCATTTACTTATTTTCATTATGTTTATTCTTAAGGATACATCCTAATTATAGTAATATTAGTGTTTCCATCTATACAGCAATAAAGAATTTCATTTAAAATAAATTTAAGTAAAAGAAATAGAGCTAATGAAAACTATTACATAAATAGAAGTAATGGCGGTTCAGAGAAATGGAAGACAATCACTAGCTGATGCTAATTCCAAAGCCTGAAATTGGAAAACAGTGCTCCTCACCATATCTCCTCCCCCCATTATGGGCTTTGGTGCTGGCCTCATCTCTCTAACAGCAATTGAATGCCTTCTCTTGACCAAAATGTGATCTGTTACCATCTCACTTGGAAACTCTTTGTCACTGCTCACTGGTGAGTGCAGCTCACCAGTAAGATTGTCACAGACCCCAAGTGCTGTGGGCCAGATGGTATCTTTAGTCCCCATTGATCAGACCGGCATTTAGGATGGGGCCAGGACCATGTCAGGGTTTCAGGAAGGAGCTAAGAGCAAAGAGTACATTACCAATAAGTCAGGGTGGTTAACAGCTAAGACCATGGGCTATTTTGGAAGTCTTAGTATATCCAGGTGATTTTTTTTTAATATGCGTTCTAGTATTAAAACTATATTGACTACTCTAGTTTCCATCCATTCCTCTTTCCTAAGCCTCTTATCCCCCAGTCTTTTATGATAGTACTGTGTTTGCACGTTTTGTTCCTTCTTCACCACCACCACCCCCTTCCTGGGACAGAAGCTATATTCAGTATATTCAGTATGTTTGTGAGAAATGGTTGTAGATAGGCTGCCTTTAAACAACATTTTTATGAGTTATTCTAAACATAGACAAAGACAATATAAATTCCCAATGCTACATGTATTTTAAAAGACATCATTGTCACATGAAATAATTTTTCTTGTGTGTTCCCCAAGGAACCGAAAAGTATATTATAGTCACTACAATCCTGCTGGGTAGAGACAGTATCTTCTTTTTATTCTTTGTTATGCCTGATATCTGTTCAGCATATTATTAAGAAAAATCTGTATCTGGAATAATGCATCTGCATTCTTTTCATTTCCCACGAGCACCACAAAGCCAGTACTTTTTCATCAGTGGCTCCTGCAGAGTAAGGTCCAAAGCCTGAACAATGGTAAGCTTAGGTTTTGCATTTTTGATGTATTCTTTACAGTGAAGGTGGTGAATACTGGTAAATATGTCTTCCTGAATTCACATCAAAGAAGAGACAGGTTCCATCTTCCCGGGCGGGGTACCCTCAGCCCCAGGTCCGCTGTGCTAACACAGCTCCTGAGAACCTGGCTTCAACGCAGACAGGACACAAGGCAGAGACCTGACTTGTGCACCTCGGACAAGGTAAAATATCCCGACTCTGAAAACGGAAACCCATCCCATTCTCCTGCACCAGCGGGGTGAGGGTTTGCAGCGGGCGGTGGGTGTGGCGTGGGGTGTCGGTTGGGAGTGTTTTCCCCCCTTAGAGTCCTCCTGCCCCTTGACTCGCGGCCCTGCCCTGACCATTGTCCGCACATCTCGTCCCTCCAGCTTCCGGGCCGCGGGCGAGATGATTTGCTGCAGATGACATCAGCTCTGGGCCAACGGCTGGAAGAGCGGAGGCAGCCACCCCGTGAGGATGTGCCGGGTGGTCCTTTCCTCCTCCTCTTCCTCCTCCTCCCCGCTTCCCTGCCTAGTCTCCATATAAAAGAGGCACCGCCTCCCCGCCCTCTCTCACTCCCCACTCCTCTCCGCCGCGCGCTCTAGGAGAGGGCGGAGGGGGAGGCGGCGCGCAGCGCCAGGAGGAGGGGAGACGCAGGGGGCGGAGCGGAGACTGCACCTTCGGAGATAATCCTTTCTCCTGCCGCAGAGGAGAGGAGCGGCCGGAGCGCGGCACTTCGCCGAGGCATAGCAAGCCGGCAGGATGGCGACCGTGGTGGTGGAAGCCACCGAGCCTGAGCCGTCCGGCAGCATCGCCAGCCCGGCGGCGACCACCTCGCCCAGCCTGTCGCATCGCTTCCTCGACAGCAAGTTCTACCTGCTGGTGGTCGTCGGCGAGATTGTGACCGAGGAGCACCTGCGACGCGCCATCGGCAACATCGAACTCGGTAAGAGGCCCTGCGCCCCGAGGGGACGCGTTTGGGGAGACGCGCAAACGCGACCCCACCCAGGGCGCGACGGCCACCTTTCTCCTCCGGCACGCCCCGCGCCCATGTCTTTCCCCGCTACTTCCCGCACTCGGTCCAGACTCTTTTTTTCTGAGCTCATTTCGGAAAATAATTCGAATTATCAGATTTGAGACGCAGTGGGAGAGCCTCTCCTAATCTTGACGGATCCGTTAACAGGCTGGGTCGGCAGATCCCAGCTGGCTACCGCCTCTCCCGCTAAATGAGATGCAGGTGTCAAAGGGGCAGAGGCCACAATAAAGCCGCAACCGCAGGAAACCAAAGGTGGGGGGGGCGCTGATGCGACCACTCCTTTCAGCCCCCCTCTCATCCCCGCAAAATGCTGGGATTGCCCCTCGCCGGCAGACCCCAGGCTGAAGTACCATGTGCCAGGGCTCGCGTGGGAATCATTCCCACCACAAACACCTCAGCCCCCGAGAAGTGCCTTTGCTGGCTTAAAACCTCCCCATCTTTTCTTGGAATGACTAGGCTAGTCCTAGGGCCACGCCCGCTCCCCCCCACCCCCCGGGATGCGGAGATGGAGAACCGCCTGCGCCTCCTTCCCAGACGGCGCCTGCCTCGCTACCGCCCCTGGGGCCTTGGTTGCAGCTTTTAGCAAGGACAATGGGACCCCCAAGTTGTGGGGTGGGGCTTCTTCTTTTAAAAGTCTCGGCCTCGGGAGTGACGGCTTAGGGAGGGGGACGGCGGGAGGCCCGCGGGTAGGGCCGGCGCCTCGCCCGGTGCGCGCACTACGGGCGCGCCCTGCAGAGGCCGAATAGCGGTTTGCCGGGAACCCTGGGCGGGGCCGTGAGGGTCCGGCGGGCGCAGCCTCGGGCGCGCGGACCGACCCGCCCCGCAGCCCCACCCGGGCTGCCGCAGTGCCCCCGCCCGCCGCACCTGCCCCCCGCACTGCGGCGCCCCCAGTGGGCGCGGCTGGCCGGGAGTGCGCTCCGCCAGGGCTTGGGGGTGCTACGCGCCCCCACCTCTCTCCAGCCCGGCTTTGTTGCGCTCGAAGTCCCCGGGTAGGCAGTCTGTCCTCTGCCTTTCCCTTTACCCCCGGCGTCCCAGACCTCCCCTCGCCCTGACAGAGGTCGCTACTCCCTCCCCAGGCCCAGCCCGCGCTCTATTCTCTCGGGGTGGTGCTGAAGCGGTTCTGCCCGGAGACACCGGCTGGTGGGCGTGGTGCAGTCCGCACTGCGGTCTCTACGGCAGCCCGAGGCGGACAAAGGGCGTTCACGCAGCCCTCGTTCCCCGCGCCCGCCCCCCAACCATAAATTTAAGAAGAGAGAAAAACCTTGTTTTAGATGAAAAAAAATAAACGCTAGTCGTCTGCCTCTGCATTTGGAAACGGTCGCCTGTCCCCAGAACAAAAGGCTGCAGGGTGGGGGCTGGAGTTGCAGACCTGGTTCTTTTGTTTAACTTTAAAAGCATTGATGTTCCCTTTCAGATTAAAAAAAAAAAAAAAGAAAGAAAGAAAGAAAAAAGAAAAGAAAGTGAGCAACAAGCAGTCTTGTTATTTTCTTCGGGAAACAATATTTAAGAATAGGATATGTCAATAGTGAAATGCCTCATTTGAGCATCTCAATAACGCTTCATTTTCAAACTACAGCCCTTTAATCTGATCTGTACTAATTTAGTTTATTTGCACATTTTCTCCTTGGAAGATTTCACACGTACTGATTTTGGGTGTGGCTACTGTATGAATCAATGACTTTGTATTTTTAAAAAAATATTATTTGTCAGCACCTTTGCTGGGAAGCAATAATACATCAGGAAGTGTTTTTCTATCTATAAAAGGTTCATAACCACCCGATGCAGTGCGAGGAGAGGGACCACCATCCCCATTTTGGAGATGGGGGGGGGGCCCAGAGAGGCAGAAAGGATAAAGGGACCAGCTCAAGGTGACACCACTCATAAGTGACAGAGGTGCCAACACTGCAGCATCACTGGTTTTCTGGCCCTGTCATGATGTTAGTGCAGGACAAGCTAACATCAGGGAGATCAAACAGCAATTTTCAGAGCTTGCCTTTATACAAAGGCAATAGTCATCCACTTGTGGGCAGCGCCCCATGCAGGGAGGTGGTTCAGCAATCACCTTCCATGTAATTATATTCCTGCTTTGTTACTCTGCTGATATCCTTTTAGTGCCCCGTTTCTCAGGTGGTTTATTCAAGCTGCTTCTGTTTGAGGATAAACTAGAGGCATTCAAGTATCGCTGTGAAGTGCTCTCTACTGTGTTTTACACTGCTAGCACTTAGTGATAATATTCAGATTTGTCTTCCTGTCTTAAAAAAATTTTTTTTTATTGATATATTTTATAGAGAGGAAAAGGCACAAATCATAAATGAGGAGCTTGGTGCATTTTCACAAAACGACATACCTGTATGATCCTGATCAAGAAGCAGACATTACTGGAATCCCAGAAGCCCCCTCAGGTTTCCTTTTCAGTCAGCATGCCTTCTTGATTTTTTTTTTTTTTTTGCGGTATGTGGGCCTCTCACTGTTGTGGCCTCCCCCGTTGCGGAGCACAGGCTCCGGATGCGCAGGCTCAGCGGCCATGGCTCACGGGCCCAGCCGCTCGGCGGCATGTGGGATCTTCCCGGACCGGGGCATGAACCCGTGTCCCCTGCATCGGCAGGCGGATTCTCAACCACTGCGCCACCAGGGAAGCCCGTCTTCCTGATTTTTAATTCCCTGATTCAGTCAGGTTTTTGCAGGTACCTCTGAAATGGCAGTATTGATCCCATTAAGAATCGACCAAGTGAGTGAGCAGAGCCATTTCCTAACGCACAGTAACAGATGCTGCTTTTCCTCTGGAGATCACTCTCTTGGGTCCAGGGGTCTCAGATGCAGATCAAGCTGCAGGGCCTTCCAGTGCTAAGTGAAAATACTGCTACCGTAGCTTTTCCGACAGTCTAAGATGACTTAGCAACAGGGCAGGCTGGCTGTTTCCCTGTGCTGGATTCGCTGCCGCCTCAGCTTTCAGGTCCCAGCTGGACCTCCTCCAGAGGTCACTCTGATACCACGGCTGTAGTTGCTGGTGCCCATGGACCCCGTTGTGTGAAGCAAGATAGAGATGCTCCAGGGGGTTCGGCTCTGATAGTGCGCTGCAGACTGGGAAAGCCGTTCATCATCTGTTCCTCTTGCTTCCCATTTCCCCTCTTGTCTTAACAAAGGCTCTGTGGGTTTGGAGACCCTGGTGACTTGGATTTGCCATTTGATGACTTAGGGCTCTTTGGGAAGTCCAGCAAATAGATCTGTAGGAAGATGGTGGTAATGCAGTAAATCAACAGGCCTGAAACACCCCAGCATGGATGCTTAGTAAATTCTTCATGAAACCCGGTGTTACTGAACCAAACTCGGGTCTGCTCACCCTTGCACAGTAAAGCCAATCTACTGACACCAGGTTGTGGTGAAGGAAAGTGCAGCTTTATTGTAAGGTGCCAATACAAGGAGAATGGGTAGTTTGTGCTCAAAACCCTGAACTCCCCGAAGGGTTTCAGCGAAGCGTTTTGTTTGTTTGTTTGTTTGTTTTGTGGTATGCGAGCTTCTCACTGTTGCGGCCTCTCCCATTGCGGAGCACAGGCTCCGGACGCGCAGGCTCAGCGGCCATGGCTCACGGGCCCAGCCGCTCCGCGGCATGCGGGATCTTCCCAGACCGGGGCACAAACCCGTATCCCTTGCATCGGCAGGCGGACTCTCAACCACTGCACCACCAGGGAAGCCCACAGCGAAGCATTTTTAAAGGCAAGGTGAGGGAGGGCGTCCCAGGGTTTGTGATTAGCTCGTGCACAATTCTCTGGTTGATTAATGATTAGGTAACAAGGCGGTAATGGGCACTATGTGCTCATGGTCATCAAGTAGTTAATTTCTTCCATTTGGTGGTTTTAGCATCTGAAAAACAAGTCAGGAAGTAATGCATCAGATACTAATATCTAGGTACTTCAGAGAGGAGCTAAAGCAGAGGATATAGGGGAAGGGTCTGTCCCAGGAAGGCCCCATAGGGTCCTGCTTGGTTACACAAGGAAGAGAGACCATCATTCATTTCTTCAGCTGTATTCAAAATGCATAATGTAGGGTCTGGTCATTTCTTCTCAAATTTGAAACAATAGACTTTCCTCAGACTGGTCTAGCTTTAGTTAGTTAGTTATGCAGGACTCAATGCCAAACCATTGTTGCTCCACCAACTGCTCTTTGGCACCTCTGTTGCCCCCTTCCTAATTAGTCCCCAAGAAGGACTTAACAGTCATGCCTATTTTTAGCAGAGCCTCCACTCCTCCTGTTTATTTTAGGACATGGACTACATATATCCATGCCTTGCAAAACTAATTCTAGAGCCTTGTGAAAAGTTTTCTTTGCTTTATTTTATTTTTTTAAAAGAAACTAGAACATATAAAGAATACTAAGTGTCCGTTTGATGTTTTCAATTACTGTTCAAGAGTGTAACTTTCCTCTAGTTAACATTGGGAATCAGCAGGATTTGTTCATAATAAGATAGATGTGTGTAACATCTAATGTCCTGGATTTTTAGATGTAAGTTTCGCTAACTATAGTGTTTCTGATGTCATTTATTGAATGTTTTTAGTCTAAGATGGTTAAGAGAATTAAGAACCCAGGAAAGATTTGGGGTTTCATTTCCATTTTGTTTCAACAGGAAAACAACAACAACATGGTGGGAATTAAAAGACATGTTGGCGACTGTTAAATTTATTATATTCATCTTCATACGTTTCAAAGTCAAAGGGCAGATAGATGCCTTTCTGCTTGCACTGCTTAATTGGTATTACCTACTAAGGGTTCTTTGATCCATGCTGAAATATAAGCCAGACACTAAACTTAAGGTCATTAAATTGATGAGTCATTATTAATCTTCTCTAAAGGCTTACTTTTTAAATAAGTTCTAACTTTTAGGCCAATAAATAAATTATTATACATCACTTCTTTTGCTTGCTTCTAATGTGAAATGCTAGCCAAGACCTAAATTATTTATCATCAATGCTTTGAAATGATGAACTCTGTAAGATACTGTCTGCATTACGCATAACATATAAATTATGAACGTCAAATTGTTGGCTTAAAACAAAAGGAAAAAAGCAAATTGAAGGTTAGGTCAAGGGAAAAAATAGGAAAACTTTTCTCTAGGAAAGAAAACCTTATGGAATTTAGCATTTCCTTTGTTTTAATTGTTTCTTTATGATTCAAATCTGACTTCAGATCACGTTTTAGCATAGTTTTGAAAATAGAATCTTATGGTTATAGTTTAGTAATAATTTAGGAACTTGGGCAAAAAATATTCAAAGTCTGTTTCTGAGAGGGAGCAACTAAAGCTCATGGAAGAAAACCAGCTTGTTTAAATAGCAGTCAGATAGAATCCGTGTACCATTTCAGCACACAATGCGTGGTCATTTCTTTCTGCTTTCTTCAATCTATTGTTTATTTCAGGATATAGATTTTCGCCTTTAAATGAGAGGTGTTTTTTAAAAATTGTTGGTTTTATTAAATAATCCTGCAAAATGCTTGCATGATCAGTGAACTTGGCAAGATCTAACCTATGTAAAATAAGGCGACCTGGTTCTTCCTTATCGTTCACCCTGACTTGTCCTGTGATACCCACCCCCCAACAATACACACACACACACACACACACACACACACACAGCCCTTTTTCTTTTCTCCTTTTTTCATCTGTCAACTTCATGTGCACTTTAGCCTCCCCTTTGTGCACTGCCACCCCTGGAATCAGAGAACTGAGATGGAAATCCATGATCCTTTGTTCCCGCCTGGTCATCAGGCTATACACGGACAGTGATGGTACTCGCTTCCAGGGCAGGAAGACAGTGCCAGGTTAGGTAGGGGTGTTCTCAGGATGCCTAGCCATAGGCCAGCTGCCCATGGGTGACAGATGTTCTCTGGGCCCAGTTTAAGAAGTGGAGGTTGATCTCCTCCAACTGGTGGGGTTGTTTTGTCCCCACCTGGGTAAGCCTGTAAGGGCACAGTCATGATAGAGTTTGCTGGAGAAGCAAAGGCCCAGGGAAGAGCTTGACCTGGCGTGGACGGGGCGATAGTCAGAAAAAGGGCCAGGAAACTCCATGGCTTTTCTACTGCCCACTGGAAACCAGGATGACCTGCTTCTGAAAGCCTCTTCAGACCTTCTTTACCAGCACCCCACTATCCCCTCCAGCCATGAACTCAGGGAGGGGACTATGTGAGAAGAGCCAAAGAAGACATTTTTTTGTCCTGTGAGCTTTAGAGGGGCCACTGCTGGCTTCCTCTTAGGCACAAAGGAGCGATATATAAACTGACTAAATGCAATATGAATCTTCATTGAGAAGTAGTATTTCCCTTTACTAACATTATCCAGTAGAAGGTACAAGGTAATTACACAGTATTTTCTTTCTAAAATTGGTATAGAAAGTGGCTTGGTTCCAAAATTTTCCTTTCCAACTAAAATTACTAGTAAATCCATTGTAACCTTTATAAGTGGTAGTAGTGATGATGCATCGTTAAGATGTAATTTGGCTGGAAATTGCTCCCTTGAAAAGAGAATCCTGAATTTTTAATTTCACTGGGAGTATAAGTTACATTATCAGCTGTTTGCTAATGTAACTTAAAAATTACTAAATGGTTTTTCTACTGTTTCATACTTTCTCCATTGCTAAATTACAAATCATAGAACCAGGAGTTTATGAAATAAAAAGCAAATGTTTAACTGCATGTGTGATGACATTGAAGTTAATTGAAGCCAAGGGAAAAATGGCAAACAACAATCTAAGAACAAGTCTATGTATAACTCTAGATGAAGCCATTCAAATAATGTAGCAATTTAGACATTTCTTAGAACAAAGGCAGAAAAATTATACGAATTTAATTTTAATACATATGTTCATTATTAACTTTATTGACCCTACTTGACAAGCCTGAAGACAAAGTGGAGCTCAGACCTGGAGCACAGATAATCCAGTCAACAATTCCCAATTAAGCAGCTCAGACAGGAGCTCGATGATTTTCCATGCTAGCCAAATACATAGTATATATACGTGGAAGTAAAATATTCTAATGAATTCAAGCCTCTTGGCCTGTCAAGCTTTCTGTGAAACAAACAAACAAAAAAACCCCATTTATCATTTCTGCACGAAAAAGATCCGCAAAATCACAACATGCCTTTCTTGTTAAAATTTAAATACTCCATTAGCACAAATGCAACTGAGGCTGTTAATGTTTCCAGGGAGACCCATAAAATTCTCCCTTGTAATTTAGCCTCTTTAGGAATGTTAACTCTTGCACGCCTGAATTCTTCCCAAAGATTGTGTGAGAAATTTCTGCCTCTATGTAGTAGATGTACTACTATTTGAAAATATTTCTCATATTCATAAAGGTGTTTGGTGTATCATCTGAAGATATTTTAGATGTGTAGTCAACTCAGTTTCCAGAATCTTTGTAGTGTGTGTGTGTGTGTGTGTGTGTGTGTGTGTGTGTGTATATGTATGTGTATCTACCTTCATTCTTTGCAAGACAGGAAAACTGAACAAGATTTAAATGGGGGTAAATGCACGTATGCCTTAAGGATTTAAGAGGTGTGTTTAAATAACACACTGCCATTTATACTTCCAAGTCTGTATGCATGACTAATGACCAGCAAAAATGATTAAATGACCAAGTGTTTATTTAGAGATAGTTCACCTGTGTGGTACCCCTAGACGTTCAAGTTTTAGTAGATAGGAAATAATGATAGTTGTTCCAGAGGTTTGTTTCCGGCAATTGAGGATGCTCCATGCCGGGGTACAATCAAGGATACTACCTACATAATGGCTCTACCATGAGCCGTCTATTTGGGAAGATATAAAAATACATGAAAAACAAACACACACTCCCAGTTCTGTGGTTCCCCAATTTTGCCTGGCCTGCTCCCCAGGACTCCCACCTCTGCTGTACCCTTTAGCCATCTCTCTTGGAAGGTCAGGAGAGAGGAAGCAGGAAGAGATGAGGGAGGTAGGGCGTCAGCACTCCTTACCCTTGTATTCCCCTCACCCCAGCGTCCAGTCTTGTGAACGGAAGCCTGAACTTTTGTGGGAATAGACAGTTCATGGCCCTCAACTCTGTAGAAGTTTTATACAGTATAAAAAGTTGCCACATTTCTTTGCCTCTGGATAAGAAAATTCAGGACAACTAACAATTGTGAATGAAAGAGCTGTCTGCCAAGCTAGTCAGGTAAATGCCTGGGAGGACAGAGAGGCCACGTCTTTTAAGATTGAGATCCAGCTTTCTTAGCAAAGATCACACAAATTTTGATTGATATCTAGGGGTTGAGAAATCAAGGCCAAAACTGGGAGGGGTAAAGAAAAGTAACCAGATACACAAAATGCATATGCACACTGCAAAAACCTTTAAAAACAGAGCCCTGGACTTGAATGCCAGCCTCCATATCTCTGCTTCCCCACCCTCATTCTACATTTTCTAGCCACGTACAAGTGGACCATGGGAAAGCTAGCAATTGTCTGGTAGCCCCCTAACTGCTACAGGTTCACCATCTTCCTGTCCTTTCTACTCCCACCCTGGAGTAAAGCCTGTCATTTTCCTAATAACTGTTTTCCTTTACTCTTCCAGAAGAGCTGCATTTACATTTTATGAGGGGCAGGAGTTCAGTCCACACTGCTAGTTATGCTTCCCCTGTGGCCTGGTGGAGAGACTTCCCCGGCCCTCCCATTTTGTGGGCATCCACTGC
The DNA here is from genome assembly GCF_025265405.1 of Mesoplodon densirostris. Classification (NCBI taxonomy): domain Eukaryota; kingdom Metazoa; phylum Chordata; class Mammalia; order Artiodactyla; family Ziphiidae; genus Mesoplodon; species Mesoplodon densirostris. Next base: position 57,905,300 of record NC_082663.1, read on the forward strand.
TGGTCACCACGCTCTTCAGGAAAGGAGTTTCCACATCCTTCCTTAGAGCTTGAGAAATGCTACCGTGATGTTTTCCAAACCACTTCGAAATGAGTAACTGGAGATTTGTCATCTGTCTTCCTTTCCTTCCTTAGGAATCCGATCATGGGACACAAACCTGATCGAATGCAACCTGGATCAAGAACTGAAACTTTTTGTATCCCGGCACTCTGCAAGATTCTCTCCTGAAGTTCCAGGTGAGGCTTAGTTCAGTATTAGTCAACCTAGAATTTGAAAGGACGAGAAACAGGCCATTGGCTGGAAAGCTTTGCCTGGGACATGGAAAAGATTTCCTCTTATTGCTAAAGGATTCTTTGTGTTTGTTATTATCAACTAGGTTAGCAAGAAGCCATATTTTAGGAAAGTCAACTAACTCTTAAGTTGTCACTGTGTGGATTTCCATTTTGTGGAGTCTTAAAAGTTTTTAAGTTCTAGGGTAAATTAAAAAAATTTTTTTCATATTTATCTCACTGTACTCTGAGCTTAAGGGTTTGTAAACTATTTAAATGTTAATTTTACTCACATGAAGTTATGAATACAAATTGGATGCTCCCAGAATTTCATAACTTCCCTTCCCTCTCAAGAAAATGAAATATCTGCTTCTCTGCATTTTCTATCTGAATGAAATATATATGATCATTTTCGTCATTGCATTATCACCTACTTTTCTTAGTGTGGGTAAAAGAGTCTGAACTTCCAAACTACTGTCAAAATAGCCTTTCTTTCAGAGATGAAAAAGAATACTACAGAATAATTAAAGGTAAGGACACAAACATTTGTCATTTATGAAGATGCTGCCGCTAACTAGCCATTTCACTGGGGATGTAGGCCTGGGGATGTAGGCAGACTCACCCACCTTGTCTTCCTCATGTGAGCTGTGACCCATACTTCTCCCACTTAGTCACATTTGAGGATTATGAACAGAGTTACTTGCCCATAAAGACTCTAAACCTGGGGTGTGTTTCTGAAAGCTCTGCCGTTGATCTATCACATACTGTTTTGCATTTTATTTCTTAAATGTCACCTAAATTTTATGTAAAAGAGAGAACACCCTTTTCCGTTTACATGATTTTGTTGTATGATTGCAAATTTTGTTGGCGTTGATAAAAAAACCAAGGAGGTTCAGCCTTTTTGACTGATTACATCATTGTACATACTTGTACATAGCCTTGTACATACTGAGATTGGAAATCACTTACAGAATGTCAGTGCCTTCATGCATCACACTTGGCTGCAGCAGTATGCCCATGAGACTGGGATAGTTCTTCTCTTTGAGTTTACTATTAGAATAAAATCCCTTACTTTTCAGTTATCAAATGAATTGTAGCTTTCAAGCATGGAGTTGAGTAAATGTGTTAAGAAAAACTTAGCAAGAGCTGGTTCATTAAAAGTTAAACTTGCTGTAAAGCCATGTGAAACTTAGCTCTGTAACTTTGCATCGAGACAAAAAGAATGATCCAGAGACTATCAGACAGCGCATGATTTGCTGAAGTAAAGGTACGGTATATGGTTGTTTCTCTCGTTGTTATGTTGTATTTTTATGTCTTGCACATTTCTGTGACTTTTAAATTCATCTCATGAAAAGAAAAATAAGGGAAGTACCCTTTTCCAACAAGTATGTTTCAAAATGTAAAATTCAAGCTTTTACCCTTTCTCTGTAGGTTGTTCTGGCTTTCTTACTATGACTGTTTTGTTTTTTTTTTGGTAAATGAATCCTGTGATTTGCATTGTGTTCATTCATACTTGTATTTGACTTTATAGAACGACAGTATATTGTGAAATGAAAGGCTGCAAGGATTGCTAAAGAATTAACCATTTTTGAACCAGGGACCTAGTATTACTCTTGTGGACTAAGGAAGGTCAGGTCCCCCCACAAACCACTACCATGGGCTCATGTAGCCCCTTCTCCCTTCTTTTCCTGCTGTTACCCACAGTAAAGATTGGTCACCGACCTAGTTGTAGCAGTGCTGTGCTAGGCTCTGTGTCTAGAGATTGGCGCCTGGACACACAGCACCCTCCCATTCTTGCCAGCTCCAGGAAGAGGTTATGAGCTTCCTTCTCCAGCCTAAGAGTGCAGCTGTGCAGGGCTGGGCCTCCGCTCTGAGAACCGAGCATCCAGAATGCAGCCATGGGGGTGAGGCCCTGTGTGGGAAGCCTTCAGAGTGGGGTGAAGGTTTCTAACCAAGACTACAACAGAGGATAAAAGCACACGTCAGGGCCTCCCTGGTGGCGCAGTGGTTGAGAGTCCGCCTGCCGATGCAGGGGACACGGGTTCGTGCCCTGGTCCGGGAAGATCCCACATGCCGTGGAGCAGCTGGGCCCGTGAGCCATGGCCACTGAGCCTGCGCGTCTGGAGCCTGTGCTCCGCAACGGGAGAGGCCACAACAGTGAGAGGCCCGCGTACCGCAAAAAAAAAAAAAAAAAAAAAAAAAAAATCACACGTCAGATTCAGTTCAGGTAAGTCAGTGTGTTTTAGAGAGAAGAGATGTTACGTTAGAGGATGAGGATGCCAAATTGGGGTAAGGGGAGATTGTAGGGTGATTGCTGGATTGGACCCAAACAAGCCTTTAGCTTTTCCTGGACAAACTGAAGGGTTTTACGGGAAAATTTGAGATCTGTTTTTTAAGTGGCTCCAAATCTAGTGTGTCTTCCCCACTCACTGATAGTCTGTAGAAGCTAATGCAGGTACCTCAGGCCCCTAAAATGGAGTCAGCTGAACCTCTGCATTTAGAGTTTCAAGAGTCTGAGCTAACTTAGAGGCAAGGAACAAGATGAAGGTTGAATCCTCTAAAAAAAATAAAGCTGTTCCTTCAGCCAATTAAAAAATACCTAAATAGCACCTACAGTGTGCCAGACCCTGTGGGGTGGGGAAGGTGAACACATGTGATGAACAAAAAAACAGTCACTGCTTTGCTTACTCTTGTATTCTTGTGAGAAGAGCAGGCATTTAACAGTCATATATGGACTAGCATAAACTCTAGCACCCTGCATCAAATCCAGACAGTTTTTGTTTTGTTTTGCTTAGGCTGGCAGAGTTTTAATAAAATATTCATTGTCCTCCCTGATGACACAAGTGTAGTGGCACTCAGAATCTGTAGAAATTTGGTCCAGGACTCCTGTGGATACCAAATCCGATGAATGCTCAAGTCCCTTATATGACATGGCATGATGTTTACGTATAACCTACGCACATCCTCTCAAACACTTTAAATCATCTCTAGATTACTTATAATAGGATGTCTAATACCTAAAAGCCATGTAAATAGTTGCCAGCCTGTGGCAAATTCAAGTTTTGCTTCTTGGAACTTTCTGGAATTAAAGTATTTTCAACCCTTGGTTGGTTGGATCTACAGATGTGGGGCCCACAGATACGGAGGGCCAGCTGTAGGTGAGGAGCTGGGGTTGCCCATATATCTGTTTTGCATTCATGCTACTATATCCCTGTTGCTATTTTTAAGAATTGGAGAGTCCTTATTTTATTTATTTATTTATTTATTTATTTATTTATTTTCTGTACGTGGGCCTCTCACTGCTGTGGCCTCTCCCGTTGCGGAGCACAGGCTCCGGACGCGCAGGCTCAGCAGCCATGGCTCACGGGCCCAGCCGCTCTGCGGCATGTGGGATCTTCCCGGACCGGGGCACGAACCCGTGTCCCCTGCATCGGCAGGCAGACTCTCAACCACTGCGCCACCAGGGAAGCCCTGGAGAGTCCTTATAAAAGACTGGTGATAGCCTCAAATGCAGCTAATAGCTCATGCGAGCAGCACAACCAGATTTGTCAGATGTGTTCCCTTGTACTAGTTTACGTCTTGTAGTAGTTTTTAAATATGCTTTTGAGATTCAGTTGGCCTATTTCTTCAGGATTGCAGGTCTGATTGAATAGGTTAGTCATCTTGAACAAATATCCTTTGAGCGGGAAGCTGGAATATGTTGCTTCCTCTGCAGAGGTGGAGGTCATCTACTATGAATAATGAGGTGATGGGTCCTCCAGTTCCCCAGAATGTGAGTTCTGGGATCCCCAAGTGCCGTCCAAGTCTGGCATACTCTAATTCTTGGTATAGTCAGTCATATAGGGTCATCTTACTTGCTCAAACCTGTTGCAGCATTGACTTCCTCAATATCCTTCAGCAGATGTCTCTGTTCCCAGGGCAGGTCTCTGCTGATTAGCCCTGGTGTAACACCACTCCTGGCCACATCTAAGCAGGGTTCAAGTGAGACCAGTTATCTTGAGAGAAAAGGTTATGTATTCTTTCAAGAACACCCCCCAGTCTTTTCACTCACGTCAAAATTCAACAGTTAAGTCTTTTCAAAATAGAGGAACAGTCATATATTTCCTTATATGTACAAATTCAAATACTGTCATAAAATTTTTGTTTATATATTACAGTATGTTTTTTGTACCTTAATTGTGTTGGATGAGAATCATTTTGATAAATCTTACCATGAGAGTGGAGTTAGGTTTACCATGCTGAATGGAATTTATTTCACTCTCCATTCCTGTTTGCTTCTTTCCCTAACTTAACTTTAGATCTGTCTGCCCCTAACAATAGAGAGGACTATCTCCTAAGGTTATAGAAAGTGTCCCATGATTGCCTGTGTTAGACAAACATCATTTCAAAACAACAAACAAATACAGAGCATTCCTAGGACAAGGGACACCAGAATGAACATTAATTTCAGTCCTTTTTCCATCATTTTGCTACTTCTGCCTAGAAAAATAATTCAACATTTTTGTTAACCCCAATCCTCACCAGCAACAGAGCATGATGCAGATTCTGGATCCTAGCTCTAAGTTATTTGCTGTGGGATCTCTGACAAGTTACCTAACCATTCTAAGCCTCAGTTTTGTTGTTTGTAAAACAGAGATGATCACTGCTACCTCACAGAGTTTTCATGAGGATCAAATGAATTAATTTGTTTAAAGATCTTGAAACAGTGCTTATCACATGGGAAAACAATAAACGTAAGCTAGTAGTAAAATTGTGGCCCTTGTTGAAAATCTATCAGATTTGTATATTTGGTGATTATTATCATCTAGGGGAAATAGTGGCTTTAGATATTGGCTGGCTTCCTTTTTGTCGTAATTAAAAATTTGGTATGAAAGGTGTTTCTCAGAGAAGCAATTGCCATCGACATTATCAGAAGGCACAGAGTTGCTGGTTATGTGCAGGAGAGAGCAACATCCTTTGGCTGAGTTTAGGAAGGTCCTTTGGGTGTGAGAGCGAAATGGAGGTGATGCGTTAAGGTGCTGCCATAGCAGGACCGTAGGGCAGGGTTGGAGACCATGTGCAGAGCGGTCCTGTTGCTGCCTCTCTGAGGATGCTCAGGTGGGTGAGGTTGCTAGCCTGCTCTCTCGCTGTGATGATCTGTCCACAGGTGACGTCTTCCGATCCCTCCTACCCGCCTCGGTTCTCTCTTCTTTTCTCTTCAAACAAGTGACTATAGACTTTTCCAGTTTTTAAGAAACTGAGATTTCTTTGGCTTATTTTCTTAGTCAACTGAATAAATAGTAGTAAGACTTCGGTATATTTACATTTTGTCACTCGTTTTATAACTCCTAGATCGCATTCACAAAAAAGCTTCATGGAGTGTGATTGACTTTGTAATGTGTATATGGGTGGTTCTGTTTAAGAATCCATGCCTTTTCTCTGGGAGGTAAATAAACCACAGATTTGTGTTGAGCGACTGCTAAAAATATCTTGCCTCAAGATTGGTTTTTGACAGAGAATTAAAATCAAGCCCTTTGAATTTAAGTCGTGAGAATCCCTTTGACGTTGAAGAGTCAAGGATTTACAACATTTGCTGGTAGGATGATAAGAAAATACTAAAATGCTCTTAGAAAAGGTCTAAGAATGTTTGTAGTCATCTTCTTTCTCTGTCTAGACTTGTACGTTTAGTCTGTCGTTGTACAGAATTATAGCCTAATTGTATGTGCCTAGAATACATCAACCCCTCTATAACAGCCAGTAATGAATGTGTTTTCAGCCCTGCTCCCAGCCTTTAAAAGATAAAGCACACAAATACACGTTCACTTGCATTCGAGAGGCTGACTCGACCCTCAGGGATCCTGTGATTTCCGAGGGAAAGCAGATGCGTTATCCTCCTGTTCTCTCTCTCACGTGCACACGCACAGGTACAGGCACTTGCTCACGTGCCCACCAGGCTCATCTTTTCCCACTGCATCATCATATGAGGTTATGGCAGGAATCCTGGTCTTAGAAGAAAATGGCAAATAAAGAGCCTTAGTTTTGTTGAAGTAACCAGACCCCTGTTTAACATCCATTGAGGTCAATGCCGCCCGCCTGGGAAGGGGACTCCCATTTTAATGCAAATCAGTCGCCTTTCTCCACTCGCCCCCTGCCCTCAGCCTTCCCGGCCCCTCCAGCTTCATGCTCCACCCAAGTGCTCCCATTCACACGCTGCCCCAAACTGCCTGCTTGCCCCCCCGACCCCCCGCCCCGTCCGCATTCCTTTGAAACAGTGAGAGGTCCAGACTTTCCAAGGAGAAGATCCAGAATTTGGTAGTGTATGCAATACAGGCGTTAATTCCTGTGAGGTTTGCAGTTTGTTCAGCTTTGAAATTTGGCGATCCTTTACATCCATAGATCCTTACAGCGCATGTGATATTTTTTCTTTTTCTGGTGCAAGTGTGGCCAGAGGAATAAAATGGTGTTTCATTGCCCTGTGCAGGTGCCTTCATTCCCCAGGGTTGTTAATGACGGCTCATTCAGACCACCCTAGAAATACCTATTCATCTCACTTTTTTTTTTCAGAGTCAGAAGGATGCTTTACTCTGCCGGCTGTAATGGCTCTCAAGCAGTTCCTAATGGGCACTGCGGAACCACTCAACATAGGCAAGCATAGGCAGGAAGGTAGCAGAAAATTGGCTGCCCGGGCCCAGTAGCCATTTTGGGGACTGTCAGTAACCCCGCCATTAAATCTCACTCGGTGCATCCCAGAACAGCTGCTACCGTCGCCCACCAAGGACAGCATCTTACGCTGAATGTCAGTGCTTTTGTCTTCATTTCCAGACACCAAAGAGAGCCCATGGTTTTTGCTAGATTTGTTGCTGGGGTGGGTGTGTATTTGTTTTTTTTTTTTTTTTTTTTTTTTTTTTTTTTTTTTTTTTTTTTTGCGGTATGCGGGCCTCTCACTGTTGTGGCCTCCCCCGTCGCGGAGCACAGGCTCCGGACGCGCAGGCTCCGGACGCGCAGGCTCAGCGGCCATGGCTCACGGGCCCAGCCGCTCCGCGGCATATGGGATCCTCCCAGACCGGGGCACGAACCCGTATCCCCTGCATCGGCAGGCGGACTCTCAACCACTTGCGCCACCAGGGAGGCCCTATTTGTTTGTTTTTAAAGCACACCACACAGCAACCAGCAAGTACAGTCCCTTTACTTTTTACTGCCTGCTTTTTTTTTTTTTTTTTTTTTTTTTTGGTAGGATGTTTTGTTCAGCATCTATGAAGACATGCTGGAAATGATGGTGGAAGATGAGGAATAAAGCATAAGCTAGTAGATTTCCTTTAAAAAAGTCAAGTAATATTTCTGAGTGTTTAGGAATAAGCAAGGAATTTGTAAAGGGATCTATGGAAGAATTAGGTATCCCCACTGCTTATAAGTTAGTTGGGAAAATACATCATTCACAGCTTTAAAAGACACTAACAAAGAGTGTTTCCTTAATTTAAAAACCATGTGTATGAGAGAGACAGACACAGGAGGAGGGCATGGGGGTGGATTTAGTCAAATTCCTAAAGAAGACAAGGGGTGAGAAATGGACATCATAACAAGCATTGCATTTTGATTGTTCAACCACAGATTGAGTCACAGTGACAGAGGTTACCCAGGTACCAGCACCCCACCCCAACCTCAACCCAAGCCTAATTAAACGCTACCCAGGCAACCATCAAGTATCTCCAAACATCATACTCCAGGGCTTACGCCTTTTGTTTTCTCCGCCGCGGTCTATGGGTAATTTCTATTGCATGTGAAGTCAGATTTCCTTGGTCCTAGAGAAATGTGAGAAAGTGAGAAGTGCCCCTGGGGACGTGCACTTAAAAGTGGGCCACAGGAACTGGAGAAATTAACATAAACACACGACAAAAATAATGTTGTTTTAATAAACTTTTCTAACCCATGTCGAAGACTTGCCTACAATCAGGACTAGAGAGGTGACTGCTTGCAGAAAATGCAATACGAGAGTCTACATATGATTTAAAAATAAAATTATCTAATTAAAAGTGAGCATTAAAAGCCTGGGGAAGGTGGCGTTCTATGAGATGTGGCTCTTTTCCGCAGTTACAGCATCGCTCATTTTAAAGACGCAAACTGAGTTGCCTCTAAAAATTGCCTTATGGAGTTAATTACCTGAGGGTTTGAGATAAAATATGAACATCCCTAGGATTGCCTTGATTTGGAAAGCCCTCTAAACCTGCCCTTTGCTGGCCCTTTCCTTCCTGACCAAACTGATTTTCATTGGAGGCTGTGAGTAAGTGAGGCACAGTGGAGCATTTTGGACCAAATTCATAGATTCCCTGTTTGCATCTCACGTGGATAGTCTGGGGAAGGGACTGCTGCTCCCCTGAGGGAGCACCGCATTTTGGTGCACCTTGTCCCTGGGATGCTGCTCCATATAGATGTTGCTTTTTGGTTCCGGAAATGTCAGTCGGTGGAAATGTCACATTTGGGGAAGCTAACTTGATAGCCATAAAACTCAAGACGGAATAAATTCTGCATCTCAGGCTGACGACACTCTCTTGGTACAGAGCTCCTCAGCCATTTTGGGCAGTTGTTTTCTGCATTCTAAATTCTCATGTGGAAGTGTAGACCCGTGTAAAGAAAAAGACCAGTGAAACAGGCATGAAGACTGATTGATGGAACTCCTTCCCTTTAATGTTAGTGTGCATCCAAGACAGACAGAGAGAGAGAGAGAGGGAGGGAGGGAGGGAGGGAGGGATGGATACCTTATCATATTGGGAAAGGAGATAATCTTTCCACATTATGTCTTTTGAGAAGGTGTCCTAGTATCAGCCAGTCATTAAATATTTAGCTCCTGGGAGTTGTTTACAATTGAGCGTGAAAATAAGGTAACTAACAGAACAAGTCAGGGTATAATAATGTGTCAAATGAGAATTTTGCAGGAGAGAATCCTTCTGTAAATTTTTTTGTTCAAGCTATTTTAAAAAATATACAGGCATAAAAATATGCACTAAAATCTTATTAGCTATACAAATTGAGGCATAAATACAACAGATCTAATGTACTGGATTCCCTGTGTGATCAAGAAATTTGGATTCATACTGAATTAATTATCCCCTAGTTTGGAGCTACATTGTAAGCCCTTTAATTTAATTATGAAAAGATTGAAAGTTTTAGGATTCCTTCCCCCCTCTCTCCTCCCCTTCCCCCCAAAAAAGAGCATGTGAGAACAGAACTGCTGAACTGAATGTAGAGGCTTGATTTCAAAATTGTCTTCATCTTTGAGTGCTGGAAAATTATCCATTGGCAGACTCTGAAGACACTTGGGAGAGAGATTGTGGCAGTGAAAGGTTTTATGGAAATAAATCTGAAGTAATCGGTTCACTGCCCCGAGGCTAGAAGGGACACTTCGGAGAGAGCAGGGAGGGGACATGTCTGTTGTGAGCTGCTTCCCAGGACCGCCCCCCTCCAGAGAGTCCTCGAAGCCTGACCTAATCAGCAGCTCTGGGCCACACCTGAAATTACTGTCGCCCACGTAGCCCCCTGAAAAGTTGCCATGAGGCCTTTCCCCTTCTTGTAAAACAAAGGGCTGGACTAGATTGAGGTATCCGAAGCTTTGTTCTGCCAACTTAGTTCTGTAAAATATTAATAGATAGTCAGTGGGGAAGAATGCCATGGTGAAATAAATCTGGGAACGGTGGCATACTAGATCTTATGTTTTGAGGAGCCGTAAGGTATGTAACTGCATGTACATAAACTTGTTTAATTTTGTGTGACCGTAAATGTCCTTAACCTGTTTGACCTGTCACTTCCACTGCTGCTGTCTCCCAGGGATCTGAATTTCTCTAGAACACAATTTGGGAAAGGATGGACTAAATGACCTCTGAGTCCCTTCCAGTTTTTGTATTCCGTGATTCATGGATTTTTACTAAATTGTCTCATCTGTGAAACGTAGAAGGGAATTTGTCCTGTTCTGTGTTTAGCTTACAATGGCTTTTAATCCAAGTTTTAAAATGTCAGTGAACAAATTTAGTTGAGAAAATCTGCCTGTCGCATCTGCTAGGATTATTAATTTTAGGGGAAGATGCATGGCTTTATGACACTCAGGCTGATTTCCCAGTTTGGTAATTCTTGGCCCTTGGCTTTTCCCATCTGCCTTTACCTTGCAGACAGACCAAACAAGACAAAACTTAATCGTGTTTGCACGATGCCAAACACCTGCATGGAAAGTATTTCAGAAGTCAAATTCTTGAGTATTTTGTCTACATAATGCCAAATAGGAAATAGCTCCATTTTTTTCCATTAACATTAGAATTTCCACGTTGATGTTTGGTGCTGCATTGAGCTTCAGATTAGTTACTTATTCAGAGATCTTTGGAAGGAGGCTGAAGACTCAACCTCCTGAGTTCTGGGGATCATCTGTAGGTTGAGTGTATTAAAAGTGCCAGGGACCTCGTTTGTTCTGGATAATTGAGAATGGCCTGCATTTTAATAAGCATGATCAGCTATGCATATCTTGTCATGTGAACCATCAATTAGCACAACACAATTTAACAAGTCAGTACATGCAGATATGAACACCTTTGGGAAGCAATGCTCAAATCAAATTATTACTGACAGTGTACAGCTTGCATGCAGGTAATCATTATCAGAAAGCCATGATTGTCCAGAAGGGAAAGTGATTTTTATGGTAATGTGTCATGTGATTGCCTGTTGGTATCTTAACCTTTGAGGTAACGATTTCAATCTGTCCTCTCCCTAATTTGATCATGTTTGCAAAAAATGTTTAATTCACTCCCTAAGACCTATGTGTAATATTTTTACAGCAAACCTTACAGAGTGTTCTAAAGCCCAAATGAAATAGTCTTTGTACCAAAGACATTACTGATAATATCTCTATGGATGAGAAGACTGGTGGGCTGGTTAATCAAATATTCTAGGTAATAGAGAGTTGCCAGTAATTCCTTGTGGGATTATTATTCTTTGAAAGTTTTAGAATCTAGTTATACAGTCCTTTTATATATACCCTCAAATTTATCTAGAATTAGAATTCCTAAACGAAATTTATTTCTTTAGCTCAGGATATATTTAAACAACGTATAGAAAACATGCCCTTAGAAATCTGTTGTTCCTTTTTCCTTCCGATTACGGTGAGATTTTCAAAGGGAGTTTTTAATAAATAACTATTGTACTTTGGGGGCAAATATTGACATTTTATTGAAGCATGGGCCAAGAGAGATGCACTCACACGAGAGAACACACTTTGTTTGCCACCTACTTGGAACCCAAGCTCAGAACAATCTAAGTGAGTCTTCCTTAGATAATTCAGGAGGAAAGTCCCCTGTGCTTTGGGTCCTCATTACGAACGCTAGTGGTAACTACACTGTCTACACAGGGGTGTGCTGATTAGAAGCAAGTTGTTGTTATTGAAACATTAGCGAGCAAACCATTTATGCTGAGCTAGCCAAATGGCCACCTCAATACTAATACGATTGTGTTTCTATATAAGACATCGGATATCCCCGGTAGTTATACTGCTTTTGAAGAAGAGTTATTGGATCTAAATATTGCAGTGGAGCTCAGAACTGCTGTAGGGAAAGAAGGGAAGAGGGGAGAAAGAGACGACGGCAGTCTTCTAGGTAGCTTTACAAAATGTGACTTTGCAAAATATGTGCTAGCCCACTGCATTCACATTGTCCTGTTATGTATACAACTACTACACCCCACTCCTAAGTCCTAGCCATTTTTCCTTTCTGCTTCCTATGTCTCTTGCATATGAAAACATGATTTTTTAAATAGAGAACTGTCTTCTCCATCACACCATCTCCCTCCTCATCAGCTAATAAACAGAAAAACCCAACCAAGTGGTAAAGGAAATGAGAAGTGAGATTATTTTTAAAGGCTTATGGCCTGTGCTTTTAGATGGTCTAGAATAGCTTTGGATCTGGGAATAGACAGGTTGTGTGGCTAAAATTGTGTAAACATTTACATGCACGTATGTAATTACATGTGTGTGCGTGAATGACTTTGCTTTTACGTTATTTCAAAAACATCTTTCCTCTTTAAAGAAGCATTCCAACAGCCAAGTAAATATCCGTTGATGAAAAAGTGACATTTCATGTGGGTTTACCTCCTTTACTTCCATTGTTTTGTCATCTGTATCAATCACTCAAGCCTTTTTTTCTAATCTAATGTGATCTTATTTCCCCCGTTTCTCTTTTCTTTTTCTTACCCTTTTTCCTAATATGCCCCTCCCCACACTCCAATCACAGTTTTCTTTTCTACAAATAATGCCGGTTTGGGTTATTTTAAAACATCTGACAGGATCGTTGTCTGCTTTTTAAAGGAGCATTATATTATGTATTCATTATACATATTATTATACTGTGTCTTATTTTCATTTTATTGTTTTATACGTAGAACAGAGACTATTTGGAGCCTTTGGAATAACATTCCAGCATATAAATATAAATGAAATAATTTGGCAAATTGACTCACCCTGGGGTCATCTAGAAATATGATTCCATCATCAGATAGAAATTTCTGTTGTTGGGATCCTTTAGCCAGCAAATGGATTTTCTATGCTTGGTAAGCAGACTCATCAAAAATATGAAACTAGTTGTTAAAAGACAAAAGAAAACAAAACAAAAAACCCAAGCTCTAACTTACAACTTAAAAAGAAGGAAAAGAAAAAAAACCAACTAACCAAACAAAAACCTATTTCGAATGAAAAAAATGGAGACCAAAGACCTTGAGTCAAGTAATCGTAGGGCTAGATTTTTAATCTTTCAGGATTCTAACTTTTCAGAAATGGCTTTTTCCCAGTCACAACTGAATGATAAGAGAAAAGGAACGCAATTAGGTCATGACCACAGAACTAAGGAGGCCTTAGGCTAATGTCCCTTAATAAAGAACCTTAGAACAGTGCCTGGCACATAATACCGGCTAAGTATGTGTATGACAATGAAGAAGAGGTGTCATGGGTTTGAGAAACTATAATTAACTCTTAGGCTTGACAAATAAGCTGCATAAGAAATCTGAAAATTTGTAGTGATTACTTATATTGCAAACAATTTCTTTATTGCAGATTTCCTTTAAACATTGAGGTGTGGCAAAATGTTTATTTACAAACTATTGATTACTTTCAGAGACTTGGTAACCTAGAAGCTCTGGTTAAGAGCCAGTGTCTTGAGAAGCAATGGGTAGAACCTTTGGAGGGTGGAGGTGAGGGATAGAAAATGCATTCGAATCCCAGTTTTACTGCTAAGTAGATTGTGCTATTGTGGACATATTACTTAGCGTTTATTTACTTCAGTTTCATTACCTCTAAGATTCCTTTTATGTTCAGTACTCTGATATAATGCCAACCCATAGTGAAAAAAGTCATTTACATATTAAAAAAAATGGTTTGCCTGGAAAGTTGATATGCATAGCCAACGTGTAGAAGCAAGATGTGTTGTTAGTATAAAGTTCTTTGGAATTCTTAGGATACAATAACTTGCTTGGCTGAACAGTGCATAAAAACATATACACTCAGTCTATTCATTTCACAGATATATATTGCTTGTCTGATAGGGCTGGTCCTGTGTCAAATATTGAGGTTAATGATAATAAGCAAAATAAATAAATCTGTGTCTCCTACATGGTCTCCCCTGGAGCTCTCAGTCAAGGTAAGGAGGCAGATATTAATCCAATAGTCATGTAAATATGTATCACAGTCTGTGCTAAGTACTAGGGGAGAGAAGATGGTGCTATATAAGGATATAAAAGAGGAAACTGACCTATAAGGGGAAAGTGAGAGAACTGTAGAGCTGAGATTCGTGATGAATGCTTTTTATTTTATATTAAAACATTGGACACTGTATTTATCTTTCCCTTTGAATGCAACATTAGCAATTTAACCTAGTTTTACAGGCTCTAGAGTATACAGACATTTCTTGACTTTCACAGGGATCGACGTGAGGTTACAATAGCACATTTCTCAGGATAAAGGAACAGTTACATGGACGTGATTTTAAAATATTTCTGTGAAGATACTAACATTCTTGTAAGGATTCCACTACTGTGCTCTGAGTTAAGAATGGAAGTAAAAGAGAGCTGTCTGAATATTCATTGGCCTCTTAAAAGCATGGGCTTAATTACAAATTTGCTGGGCTGCAAAAATCCCAGTGAGAGGGAAGTGAAGCAACCAAAATTTCTGAATCAGAATTTGAAGGTTTGTGTTGCAAAAGAATTATGGTTCCTGAGTCCCTCTGGAACATCCCTCATATACATGGCTCTTAGAGGTTCGTTCAGTACCTTCTTCCCAGCATCTTCCCTGTGCCTCCTTCAGGGATACTCACCTGGTAATTGTAGGGCTCTGTTAGGCCAGACATCTCTTACTGATGTTTTCTTTTTTTTTTCAGGCCAATTATAAGCAGCTTTCTCGCATCACCTCTCTGATCATTTGTCATTTACCTTCTGGTTTAAAAGTCCATTTCTCCTCGTGCATGGCAATTAATATCTCTTGGCCCTACTTGATGAAGTATAAAAATATTTTTGCTTTAACATGGAGGATATGACTATAGCAAACAATCTATGTATTATTGGAAACGAGTGTCCCTTATTGGGAAAAAGAAAACCTGACTTCCCCATTAAGTCTAGTATAGAACAGGCTTTCTTGTTCTACATAGGATTTTATGTGAAGGTGTTAAAAATTCAGTTGCATGCAGATTCACTTTCCCAGTCATTTGTTCACTCCCAGATCTTGGCTACTCTTCGGACGCTATCTGAAATTAAAATATGTTATAAAGAAATATTGAGATAGGAGTATTTTTCATTATTTTTTTCTGAAATACTCTTGAACCCTTTCAGACTGCAGACCTTGGTCTTTTTTCAGGTGCAAAGTTCTTTTCCATATATCCTTGTCATTGTCTCTGTTCCCATTCTGATTTTAGCCTTAAGAATATGTATAATTCTTATAATAGTATAAGTTGTTTTTATACTCATCCTCTGTCTCATCATTTTTCTTTGATCTTTTGCCACATGTTCTAGAACACCTCACATTTGCCTTGTACATCACGGTCAGTATTCTGCAGGGTTTGTCCTGCCTTTTATTACCAATTTAATTTCTGCTACTGCATTTTGTCTTTCCCAGAATTATTTTGTTAATTCCACTGTCTTCTTTTTCAATCTCTACCTATAATTCAGCCCATTCTATTTTTATTGTTCTCTGTCATTTCACAGAGATGATGTCTGCCATCTTTTGTATCGAGTGTCATTTTCTAAAATTTTATTTTTTTCCCTATGGAAAGTCATTTTTAGAGATAGGGTTTTCCACCGAGCCTCAAAACAGTGCTCATTTTTTCTTGTGCTGCAGAGTCTTTTCAAAGGTCCCATTTTTTTTCTATTTTCTTCTTCTTATAACACAGAGAAAGGTCTGTCCAGGCACAGCGCTGGCTCACAGAGGGCTGTGGAGACTACTTACTGATCCCCACTGCCCACTTGGGTGCTGGCAGTTTCACCCTTTCATAACTAGAGCCTGGAAGCCAGGTTCAGGTGCATATCCCCACCCCGTGTCCATGGTCCAGCATGTGGCTTGGGATGCAGGCCTGAGAAACGATGGTATGTCTTTGCTGTCAGAGCTTCTGCCTCTGATAGAGAACTAGATGGAACCTGCAGTTCTGCTTTGTACAAATAAGATGTCAGGAAGACCGTGTACAGTATGGGCTGCTCCCTGAGTTCTTCCTCTCTCTGCTTCTACTTGCGAGCGCTTTTCCTGAGAAACCATTCAGCTCAGGTTGTAATGCAGGATGGCAATATTTTTCTACCCCCAGTGTCTGCTGGGTTCTGAAGGTGAGAAGCTGGAGGGGAAGGGGGCAGGGAGCAGTGGGAACAGAGTTATCAGTTAGCCTGCAGTAAGGGACCAAGACATCTTCTTCTGGTCTCTGCATCCTAGACTTAGGGGTAGATATTGAAAGGGTGAGTCAAAACCTTTTTAACCTTCTTGAATCCAGCAAAATGGTGAAGGGCAGGGACTCAAGAGCTGGAGTGCCCATGTTCAAATACAAGCTGCACCTCATGCTTAAGTTCTTTGTGTCATGGTTTTCTCATCTATAAACCCCACCTTTAGGGGATTTATGGTCTTCATCTATAAATCTACCTTACAGAGGATTTATGAAAATTTCGTGGTATTAGGACATGTAAAGCATTGAAGTGGTGGATGGAACATACTAAATGCTCTACAAACGTTAGCTATTGTTAATATAGGTACTGTTTTTCTGGGGTGGAGAGTGTGTTCAAGTGTGTCCAAAAATGTGTATTTCAGTTCCCTTTGGTGCAATTCTTCCGCCCCCTGCTGAACCCCTCTACCCACCACCTTTCAGCATATGGCCATCTATTTACTTTTTTTTTTTTTTTGGCTGCGTTGGGTCTTCATTGCTGCACACGAGCTTTGTTTAGTTGCATCGAGTGGGGGCTACTCCTTGTTGCGGTGCGCGGGCTTCTCATTGCGGTGGCTTCTCTTGTGGAGCACGGGCTCTAGGCGTGTAGGCTTCAGTAGTTGTGGCACTCGGGCTCAGTAGTTGTGGCTCACGGGCTCAGTAGTTGTGGCGCACGGGCTTAGTTGCTCCGCAGAATGTGGGATCTTCCTGGACCAGGGCTCGAACCCGTGTCCCCTGCATTGGCAGGCGGATTCTTAACCACTGCGCTACCAGGGAAGCCCCATCTATTTACTTTAAATCACCATGGTCAGTTTTTCTGATTTTATATATTTTCATGAATGTTTCAAAAATTCATAAATTTGCATAAGGTTATATTAAGCACTTCTGCTACCATATTAACCCACTAGCCTTCCTAATTCCAACTCAAAGTAATAATTAAAGGATATAATCTTCATTTGTGAAAATCTGTAATGCTTACATAATGTGCCATTTTGGCATCTTGGATACACTTCAAAATCATATATATATATATTTTTTGTGGTACGCGGGCCTCTCACTGTTGTGGCCTCTCCCGTTGCGGGGCACAGGCTCCGGACGCGCAGGTTCAGCGGCCATGGCTCACGGGCCCAGCCGCTCCACGGCATGTGGGATCTTCCCGGACCGGGGCACGAACCCGCGTCCCCTGCATCGGCAGGCGGACTCTCAACCACTGCACCACCAGGGAAGCCCCCCAAATCATATTTTTAAGAGAGAATTACGCATGTCATTTGTACAAAACAAATCCTCTGGTAAACTTGATTCGTTTCATGGTAAACAGCATACCATTCTTATTCTAAATAATGTGCGGAATTCTGTACTATAAACCAATAGTTTACTTTACCAAATATGTTATATTTTTTAAAGGGATTTTTAGATAAAAGTGCTTTAAAAGAAAACTTTGTAAATGATTCATGCTTTTAACCTGCTGTTCAAGGAAATGAATTAGAAATGTTAGCAGGAAAAGCTGATTCATCTTGATGTAATGTTCAAATGACCTGTAACATTTGCTACTCATAAAATCGACAGTATTATTCAAGCATAATTTGTTTGGGCTTATGGTTTCTTTATAACATTATCAGTTCTCTTTACTTGAAGTTCCCTAGAGCTAAATATCTTTATTTCTCTATCTAATCAAGGCTTTACACATTTCAAAAGTTTATATAAATCCCTCTCTTCTTTACAGTTTAGAAAATTCCTACCTGCAACTTCTAGTTTCTGCCAAATGAAGTGACACATTCTTATGTCACTATGTGAAAACCTTGTGAATTACAACTTTTTTACCTTCAGTTTGTGCATGTTTGTGAGTATTTTATGTGTGTACATGTTGTCTTTTGTGACACTACAGTTCTACTTGGTTGAATGAGAAAAATGCAGTTTTATTTAAGTGGTATCTTGGGGACGTAAAGTTTGCATCAGAAAAATCAAGTCTGAACCCATGGCCCAGGTAGTGCTTTGATTTCTGCTTCCTTTGGTATTGTCCCAGCAAGACTCCACCACTGCATTCGTGGGTCCCATTGTATTCACAGAGAGGGCCCAGTGGGAAGGGCTTGCCTGCCCCTCCCAGCGCCTCCATCACTCTGCATTATTAAGCCTGTAATTACAGCGGACATTACATTTGTCCCCAGCTTCTGTGGGATGATGTCATCACCCGTCAAACAGGGGATTAGCATGAAGGGCGAAATCCTACTGACATGTTCGTTTTCATTAAGAAGAATTTGGTTTTACTTCATTTTGTTAACAGGAACTGTTGTCTTACTTCATAGGATAAATTTTTTAAAAGGAAGAAAAAAAACAAGAAAAACTTGAGAACGTAGAAGCAGACATGCGCTGACTGCATGAATGGGAACGTGCTCAGTAGCGCTACTCTATCAATTAGTGAAAGAGTCTGGGACACAAAGCATGCCTGGGAAATCTGCTCCCTTTCTTACAAAAGCAGAATATCATTCTTCTCAAAGCCCACAATGGCCTGGGCCTGGCTGC
The DNA here is from genome assembly GCF_025265405.1 of Mesoplodon densirostris. NCBI lineage: Eukaryota > Metazoa > Chordata > Mammalia > Artiodactyla > Ziphiidae > Mesoplodon > Mesoplodon densirostris. The sequence continues at coordinate 57,923,976 of NC_082663.1, forward strand.
AGAAAATGTTCCTGAAAAGAAGGAAAGCAAAGGCTGTGGCTACAGCTGAAAGGGTAGGCGGGCGGCTGGTCCCACCCACCTCTGAAATGTTTCCCTTTCTCATGATGGCATTGATCGAGGATGTCTTAAAGTCTCATTCCTTACATCTTAGGGGAAAGCTTAGTTCCCTTCCCATGTGGAAAAAATAAATCAGGGAGAGAGGCCTGATGGTCAAGGATGCGTTGGTCCCAGAGCTGAGTCCATAGGAGAACATAATTTATAACAATCCTTTTCAGTGCCTCCAACAAAAATAAGCACGGGAAGAAAGGCATGATCAGGCTTGGGAAAGGGAGTCCTGTCCTCCTTTGGAGCAAACTACCAATAACTCTGCATCAGGAAAGCTGGATTCAAACGCCAGCTCTGGCTTTTAGTTAGCTCTGTGACCTCGGGCAGCTGAATTGCTCTGAGCCTTAGTTTGTTCGTCTGTACAGTCGAGTTAACTAGCAGTAGTACCTGCACCTCATAGGGTTGTGCCTGGTACCTTTTGGATGTTTTTCATCTCCCAAAATGACTTCCTTTCAGAAAATAGTTCTGAAGTGGCCTTATTACTCCAGCGAGTAAAGGAGGCAACCTCCTCTTGTCCTTTGTCTCACCATTTCCCTCAGCGTCTTGCAGGCACAGACCTAGGTTCTCGTCAGTCTAGATTCTCTCCCTGGAGTGTGGGCTGGGAGCCGTGAGATTGAGGAGATGGAGGGTCCCTGGATTAGACAGGCTCTGGAATTTCAGTCTTTTTGAATTTTGTCACAGCGCTGGAAGAATTTTTAGAAGTTCTCACAGATTTTTCTTGGGAGATTTTCAAACCCTTCTAATGTTTCTCAATTCTCTATATTTGGACACCAGAATTTTCTTAGCATCCAGTTTCTTTGGAACAGAGTCGTCCTGTGAAGAAGGCTGAATCCAGTCCAACTCAGGCCCTCCTGCCGGGTGATAATTTTCCATCCACACTGCCTTGGGACCTTTCCATTTTCATTTTTGTCTTGCTTTGAAAGGTAGCTGGTAAGCTATTTCTTCTTTCTCATCTGACTTCTCAGGTTCAATTACCTAGCTGATTGTTGCTTGTTAGAATGACATTTTAGAAGTAAGATCCTGAACCACGTGTGGTTTTGAGGTGTAGCACAGCTGGGTTGGACCAAAGGTCAAAGTGTTTGATTGTTGTGCTGGAAGGGAACCTAGATGTGCCAAGCTCTGCGTGAGTGTTCTAGAAAGAACTAGACCCTCTGAATCACCTCTCCCATTGCCCTTGTGTGGAATGAGGAGAAGGGAGAAGGCACTGACTCGTGCTGAGCACTTACCTGCGACGTTAAGTGCCAGTTACTGCCCTGGACGTACCTGGGTACCTGTGCTCTCTCTGAGTTTCCCCTGAGTTTCTCTACTGAATTTATGGAACTTTGCCATTGTTTCCTTCACCCCCACCTCCAGTACTCCTTAGATTATCTGAAACACAGGACAGGTCTCTTACCACAAGTTACCTGCGTGTAGATGGAATCCCTAGGAGACATATTACAAATAGGAAATTGGCAGTTGCTTTTGGAAGTTGAAATTGCTCTCTGTAGGTGGCAAGATGCTCTTTCCTGGGCGGCTGGTGGGGCAGTTAGGTCATCTTCCCAGTGCCTCACTGTGTCCTCTCCAAGCTCTCAGCATGGTGCTGTCATCCTAGACTTGTCCTCATCTGTGGGTTTGGCTCTCTAGGATAATTAAATATCTGTTTTCCACCCCCTTGCCCCCCACCTCCCCAGACCTGATAGCTGAGATGGTAGGAAAAGGGAAACATTCTTAGCTGCCCCAGATCATACCTGGTCTAATGCTTTGTTCTCTCTACTTAATTGTTGGCCAGCCACTCCCTTCCCTTCCAATTAGAGGATATTCTTGAGTTGTTTTGCATTCTCCCCTGATTATAAACTGCAGACTTACAAATTTTGTCTACTGAGTCCAAGTCAGCCTATAAGAAAAATCTTGTCTAGAGTTTGCCAAGATGAGTGAATAATATGTGAATCTTTTTTTTTTGCAAACACGATATAAAAATTTATTTTATTAAAAATGTATTGAATTCAGTTTTGAGTATTTTACATTCGGTTATTACAAGTTGTAAAGAGATTCAGATTTCTGCATCTTCTTCCACCCAAAGAACCGAGTGCTTTTACTGTTACTGAAGGCTGTGTTTATGGCACAGCAAATCAGTGGGGTTCTTAGGGTGATTGGCATTTTTGTTTACAGCAGCAGTCTCAAGGGTTGAATGATGATTCACAGTTCCACAAAGTCAGTTCAGTTCATTCATTAGGATGCTTTTTTACAAAGCAGCTTTTCCATTTATCTTCCTAGGGATGACAGACCATTTGGTGATAGATCCTGTAGCTTGGCTGTTGACCTCCACGGATAGGAGTAAAATCAGTGACTTGTTGGCCCTGTTGCTTTAGTGGTTGATCATCTTGACAGCCTGTTTCTGTAGAACCTTGGAGTGGATTGTATTTCCCAGTTTCCTCGGGATGTACAGGCAACAAAGGTGTTCCATAACTGTGGCTTCGTGAAAACCACACATTAAACCATATTTTTCATTTGAATTACATGAAAACCTTCTGATCTTTAACTGGTAAGACCCGTCTTCATCCAAAATGAAGGGGCAGCATCTTCCCTTAATTGGCCTGGCCAAATCAAGCCTGTGTTGATTTTAAATGATCTGTAACTAGTGCATATCATGGTGTAGGAGAAGCTCTGGTTTGAAGATACCTCTTTCTAGAAGTGCCTTTTGAAAAAAAATAATAAGGCCACCTCTCTCCATTCATCTGATATTTAAACTTGGGTTTTCAATTATCACGATTCCTTAAATCAAGGCACACATACCTGTGTCTAAAATTGGTTCCAGAGATGGCTTCAGAACTAAACTTTGCTTTCTCTTAATGATATCTAACAAGAATCAAAGCTTGTCTGTTTAAGTGAAGTAACCTTAAAAATATTTAGTGAACAGATTTTTAGTCATAAGATCCATGTGCATGAAATGTCATAAATCACTCCAGTCCACCATTTGTCTTTTGTTTCCAACACTTTAATATAATCGGCATGGAAAAAGTATTAACTCTGCATCCTATCTTAACTCTGCATCCTATCTTGGAAACATGGAGAATTGCCGTCTATTTTGTTTTGTTTTTTTACCAGCAGGTGGCATGAGTTATTGCTATGCTGGTAACAATGTAAAAACCAATGCATCTTGTTACTTTAAATCGTTTTAGAGTTAAAAGTGATTCCCAAAGTATTTGCTCAAAATATAACAAACTTTAATATCCATATTACATAAAGAGCTTTTATAAATTAAAAGTAAATCCTTAACATTTCAGTAGAGAAATGGGTAGATATGAACATTCAGTTTACACATATGTACACAGACACACCCACAGCAGGGAGTTGGTGGGGGGGTCAGGAAAAAGTGAGGGATAAAAAATGGCCACTAACATAAAATAATAACATAAAAAACACTCAACCTCTCTATCAATTAAGAAATACAAATGAACACAATGAGGTACAATTTTTTACCTATAAATTGTAAGGCTTTAAAAAAGTATACTAATGATTGGCAAAGAGGACAAGATAGGCAGCTTCATATTTTGTTCTTTGAATATAAATAACGTTTCTGGAATGGAATTTTTTAATATATGTCCGGAGTCTTAACAGTACTCACACCCTTTACTCAGTAATTCCCTACAGAGAATGTGTTCTATGGAAAATAAGCAGAGATATGCACACACACACACACACACACACACACACACACCCCTATGTAAAAAGATGCTTACTGCCACATTATTTATATATGTGAAAAACTGGAAAAAAAAACCCTCAAAGTTGTCAGTAATAGTGAATGGTGTAACGGATAATGATTCATCAGTAGGATGCCACATTTGGCCCGTTTTATAAAGCATATATTTAAAGAATCTTTACTGATTCACATATTTAATGAATCTTTACAATCATTACTGATGTGTAATATTGTAAAGGGCAGGATATATGAAAGTACTTTTCAGTTTGATCACAATTTTGTACCGAAAGAATTTTTGTATATTCATAGACAAAATACACCCACATTTTTAATATGGGTCGTCACTGACTAATATGTCAACAAGTTATTTTAATTGTCTTCCTTATCTTTTTCTGTATTTTTTTTACATTTTGCACAGCAGGCACATGCTATTTTACAGTAAGGGAAAAGTATAAGACTTTTCAAAAATGGTAAGCCTAGCATTGGAGACATGAGTCATGAGTGCTTTTGTGATTCTCATGGAAATGAGATTCAGTAGTAAGCTATATGTCTGGGGAAAATAGAGCTCATTTGAGTCGGAGGTTGGGAAGCTCTTACGAACACTAACCTCAGAAACCTCAAACCAGTATAAAGTGGAATAATGACATGGCACTAAAAGCCACAGATGTCAGTTTGAGTTAAGGACATTAGGGTAAATACATAATACAGCTAACAGAGGAGAAAACTCACTAGTGTCTTGTCTCCAGCTCTGGTAACCTCTAGGGTCAGTCTGTGCCGCCATATTTAATCTGTATCAAGGTGCATTGCACTGGGGCTGGGTACTGGAGGCCTGTGTTCTCCTTCTGGCTGCTCTGCTGATACATTTTGTACTTAACCTTGGGCAAGTCACCAAGCTTTCTGAACTCTGAGTTTTCTTCCAGGGCTGAATGTTTATTCTTTTTTGCAGTTTGGCATTCTGATACAGCTTTGAGCCCTATAAGGTGAGTCTCTTGTGGTGTCTGGCCAATGCTGAGGCAGATTGAGGCCCCTTTGGGGTCACACCCTTGAATCAGATGCGTCTGATGTAATCCTGGTCCTGTCATTTTTGAATAATAAGTTACTATGACATAAATCCTGGAGAAGGACTGCAGTCGAGGGTAAAAAAGGCAGTTTCATTCTCTCGGAGCTCACAAAATGAAAGCAGAGATATGTCACAGAACGTGAACAGACCTGGTATACTTTAACAATATTGTTTTTTTATATAAAAATTCAAGTTTGCAGACTCACAGGCGTAAAGAACAGGCTTGTGATTGCCGAGGGGGAGGGAGGGAGCAGGGGGAGGGATAGATTGGGAGTTTGGGACTAACAGATGCAAACTATTACATATAGAATGGATAAACAACAAGATCCTATTGTAGTGTACAGCACAGGGAACTATATTCAGTATCCTGTAATAAACCATGAGGGAAAAGAAAAAATTTCAAGTTTGCAATTATCAAGTTAATTTTCATCCCATCAATGGTAGAGGTGGTTTTATAATTGAGACTTTAGGGGCCGTGGATCTGCATCCAGTAAGTACACTGGCACATAAGGAGGGCCCAGTGCAGGAGATTTTATTGTTTAACCCAGACGAACTTATATTCAGAGCTGTATAGGAATGTTTTATAGACTTGTTTTACCATAACTGCAGTATAAAAAAATGTGGTGACTCACGAATACATATAAAATAGAAATAAAATTCTCACAATACCTGTCCTTCCCATTTTCAGTGCGTTAGGATTATTTTCTCTTCTATTTTTTTCTATTCTATTAAATACTGGTTGCGACTCACTAATGTGATTTCCTGCCACACCACAATATTGCAAACTTCATTTTGAAGAACCCTGGTATGGAGCTTTTTAAAGAGGTGCCCAGAATGGAGAGAAAAACTATTAACTCACCTTGAGAGCTATTAAATATCACTTACAAATTTCTTTGCAGAGAAATAGGAAAGGAAAATAGATCCTTTCTGTATTAAGTTCTTCGTGAGGAAACAAGAACACAAATCACATAGGAAGCACATGTTAAAGAGGAGGGTTGCATGTATCCAATAATTTTCAGGTGAGAAGAGTGCATCTGAAAAGAGGTAAAATTGTGCTTGTGGAAGCAATCACTTTAAACCTCTGCAGGTGGAGGAAATTGCCACCGGCTTTAGACAACTCCGGAAAAGAAAAGGGCCAAGATCTAAGTGGGCCTGTTTCTAGTGTCCACCTAGTTCTTTTTGCTTTTTGTCTCAATACCAACCTCAATGTATGGGTCCTTGTGGTTGAAAGGATTACCACACACTAAACCAGCTCTAGGCAGCAACTCCTGGGGGTGGGGTGGTGGTGCACTGTCCAATTTCCACCTGCCTTCTGGACCACTCGATTACTGGGGATGCCCACGACATCATGTGCTTCTTCTGGTGTCTGGGTCTCCTGCAGCATCACCTTGGCCAGCGTAGGGAGGAGTACCCTGCACCCCAGGACTCCACTCCCACCGTGTAACTCCCTGCACTGCGTTCCTGCACGTTTCCCTCCTCCTGCCCGTGAGCTTTTCTCCTTCTTTCCTCCCATCCTTTCCTCTCTTCCCCTCTTTTCTGCCTTTGCTTTGCTAGTGGCACCGGTGACCATAACGTACCTCAGCGTATGGCTGGTAAGGCTGAACACTTGTCACCCAGTGTGCCAGGATTTAAGTGGTTGGAGGTCCTTGAATAAGACTTGGTAGCCACAAGTCTTTAATTTCTTCAGCAGGTTTTTAATGGCCTCGGATGCCCATTTAGAAATAGATGAAAAGACCTTTGTGCCAGGCACTTTATCAGCAGGTCAGCCCTGTCTGTGGGCCGAATGGGTCTCATGAAATCATTAATGCATCGAGCGGGGACCAGTAGCCAGACTGACCTTTCCCACTCGTGGCCAGCCTGGAGCTTGGAAAGGTTAAGCTCTTTCTTGTGTGAGCTACCCACTCCGTCCCCGGTACTGCATGACTCAGAAAGCTTGAAAGTGCCCTAGGATGACTTTCTCTGTTGAGCCCAAGAAACATTGTGTAAAATCAGTCTGTCTGAAACTCCTTATATGGAGAGGTTCTGAGACTCTATTTTATGTTTGGTTTGTAAGAGGATCACAGCTTTAAAAAAGAAAGAAAAGAAAGGAAAGCCTAAGGCAAGGGAATGATATCATATTACTAAGAGGCTTGGTTAGAGAAAGAAAAATACCCTTTCCAATCCGTTCCACCCTAATTCTGGATTACTGTCGGGGCGACAGCAAATCCATCATTTGCACTGGTTCTGGCCGACCTTCCTCTGCATCTTGAACCCTTTGGACCAAGGAAGCCCTCCCTGATGAGATGCTGTCTGCCCCTGTCTCCCAGCGCGGGCTGCCGAGAGGCTGCGAGGCCGGGAAGTCCTGCCACGTGTTTCTGTAAATGGGAGGTTTTTATTATTTCTGGAACGCAGTCCCCAGCCCTAAATCTTAAAATGCTGACAGGGCAAAAGCGAAGGAGATGTGTGGGGCCTTAACCAGCTACAATTTGCTCACCCTCTCCAACCTGGCTCTGTGCCCGGAGGAGTGAGTGACAGCAGTGGGGGACTGGCTTAGGGGCTGGGACACCCTCCCTGTGCCCACCGTGGACCCCCAGCCCTCCTAGCTACCCTGAGTTGACTGGGGGCGCAGGCCAATCAGTAAAGAGGAGTAACTGATTAAGGTACCTCTGTGGGATGGGGGTCTGGGCGCTGCTTATGATGCAGATGAGAATGTGGTGCCAGAAACTTGCCTGCCTGTGGGTGGGGCCTGCCTGCCTGTGGGCGGGGCCTGCCTTTTCACATCCACCTCCTTTCATCAGGGAGGAGCAGGGGCAGGCTTTCTGTGAAACCTCTCAATGTCCTTTAATGTTGACCTGGAACCTCTGATGGGTGAGCAAGAGCCGAGAACTGTACCTAGGCGTTTCTAAGCCAGGATATTGGAGCTAATTGAGAAATAATGACATGGAAACAAGTTCAATATCCAATCTTAAGTGGATTATTTTAAATGTAGTTAAATAAAGCTGTGCACTTCTAATTTTCAAAGATGATTTGAGAAGGCAAGACTTTGCAAGTCAAAGAGACTTGAAATAAAGAAAAAGAGATTTCTCAGAGAAAAAAGTTGCTCTCCAAGTGGAACAGGAGAAATTTTCCAGCATAAGTTTCACTGAAAACAAACAAGCAAACAACACCCCAGCGAACTGGCTTCATTCAGCATATGGTATTTTTAACTTCCAGTTTTTTTTTTTTTTTTTTTTTTGCGGTATGCGGGCCTCTCACTGTTGTGGCCTCCCCCGTTGCGGAGCACAGGCTCCGGACGCGCAGGCCCAGCGGCCATGGCTCACGGGCCCAGCCGCTCCGCGGCATATGGGATCCTCCCAGACCGGGGCACGAACCCGTATCCCCTGCATCGGCAGGCGGACTCTTAACCACTGCGCCACCAGGGAGGCCCTAACTTCCAGTTTTGATTTTCTGTTTCTTAATAGGTTGGGGGTGGGTGGGTGGATTGAGGCGTAGAGTTTTTAAGTGATTTGAAGGAAAGATATAATCATTCTAGGTCCAACTGCATAGTTGACCCTTCAGAAATAAGATTTTCTGGTTCTTGTGTGAAATCCATAGTGAAAAGTTTGGTTGTCTAGGTGCCAACATGTTGGTGTTCTAATAAAGGATTCTTCTGTTGTGTTCTTAAGGGGTGTGTGTGTGTGTGTGTGTGGTTTCTACAGGAACACACAACTATTGACTAAGTGTGGAAAATCTTTATATTTACTTTAGATAAGCTGTATAGTTTGACCAGGATTCCCAGACAAGAAAATGTGACATATCAGTCCTGGGAATTTAGCAACAGAAGAATACACTGCCTTGTTGGGATGCTATATAAAAGGGAATGTTCAGTGCAGTCCAAGGGGCAAATATGTTTCCTTTCAAAGACGCTGGGGTGAGGCAGTGCAGTGAGGCCTTGCTTGAACACCCTGAACAAAATCCAGCCTTTTAAAAACCAATTCAAGGTGATCATTATGAACGTCCACAATTGGATCATGTCATCATGCCTTCAGTGTCCTAGCAGAGTGTACCTGTTGGTTTTTCCATCACACTAAATGGTCTCATCTATGGTTTTTTATTTTTTATTTTTAAAAAATTTTTATTGGAGTATAGTTGACTTACATTGTTGTGTTAGTTTCGGTATACAGTAAAGTGAATCAGTTATACATATACATATATCCACTCTTTTTTAGATTCTTTTCCCATATAGCTTCAGCTATGGTTTTTTAATTCATAGTCTTTTAGAAAATTTATCCATCTTGATTTCCTCTATTGGTATCATGCTGTAGGTCATTTCTTTCTAAATTACCTTCAGTTGTTTCTAAGTACTCTTCCATGTTAGTTTTCTGCGGCCGTCCTAAGGAAGAATCACAAACTGGGTGGCTTATAACAACAGAAACTTACTCTTTCACACTTCTGGAGGCCGGAAGTCTGAAATCAAGATATCAGCTAGGCTGGTTGCTTCTGGAGGCTCTGAGGAAGAATATGTTTCACGCTTCCCTCCTGGCTTCTTATGGTTGCTGGCAATCCTTGACATTCCTTGGCTCGTAGATGGATCACTCCAATATCTGCCTCTGTCATCACATGGTGTTTTCTCCCTGTATCTCTGTCTCTGTTTTCTCTTCTTATAAGGACATCAGTCATTGGATTAGGGCCCACCCACCGTAATCTGATATCACCTCCTCATAACTAACTATATCTGCAAAGAGCCTATTTCCAAATAAGGTCACATCCTGAGGTTCCACGTGGACATGAATTTGGGGGGAACATTTTCCTTCCTTGTATTTTGTTCTTTTGAATCTGCAGTAGATTAAAAATCCAGCAACAAAGCCTATTAGATCTCGTATCTAAAGGAGAAAAAAAGAGGAGAGACTTGACCCCGTGTGTTAAACCTTGAGGGATTTCCCTGGAATAAAGTCCTTGGGCTTTAGTGCTTTGACTTAGTTGTATCTGTTTTGGAGCTCTTTTCTTTTCTTCCTGGACTCTAGCCTGAATGTCCTGTAGTGGAGATTGCTGAGTAACGAACCTCTGAATACATGATGTGTTATCGTTGGATCCTTCAGACAGTGCTTTGTAGGGTACTGGGGGAAAATGAGCCAAGTAATGCTTCTGAGAGGTAGTCTAGGCCATTACCAGAAATGGGCAAGAAGAGGCTGTGTGGGAGAGGTCCTAGAATGCATTCCTTCTTACAACTGAAACAGAGATCCCTCTTTTTTCTTGCCCATCTGAGTTGCTGGAAACTGTTGGTGCTTGTGTGTGATTTTAGAAGAGGGCCCATCCCTGCCTATCTCTAGTGAATTACTGCTTGTGAATTACTCTCTGTGTTGGTGCAGGTCATGTTCTGTACAGCTGTGGGGGACAGTGTCTGGGACAAACTCCCTCCTCAGTTCCACTTATTAATATTTTTTAAGAACTACCCTTGTGCAGATTCGCCCACTAGACTGTGGACGGGGAGGGCATTGGCCTCTAAAGAAAATGAAACAACCCTAGTGGAAAATGGGCATCCACAAGAGTATGAAGTTATGGAAAGATCTTCCTGGGAATTTGGGAGCCCTTGCCACCAAACTTTTTATTTCTCTGCCGAAAGAAAATACTAAACCTCAGAGGAACACAAAGAAAGAGAATGATATGAAACGCAGAATGATTTTAATCTTTGGCAGCAGCCCACATACTTAAAAAAAAAATCCTGTTTCCATTGTCGTGCACCTGTCATTACTCTGAATGAGTTCTTTTTCTCTCTTGATGGATGGTGGTCTTGAAAGCTTGCTGTTTTTTCATTAACAAAGTGAAATGGGGTGCCAGTGAGAATGCTCTGTCATTCTGATGGAGTATAATGCCTGAATCGGTGTAATTATTCAGTGTTTGCATAATCAGCAAGATTTTGAAGGGGAATGTTGCACAACTCAGAAGTGGCCTCATTTCACCTACAATATTCCATTCAGACTCCAAGCATCTCCTTCAAGAAGGAGTGAAGTGTTGGTGGATTTCCTAAGGCACAAGGCAATGATGATGGGAAATTGAGTTGTCCTAAATCACTGGCTAATTATGATAATGCCCAGTGGGCACCTATAGGGTCTTGCTCTAGATCTCAGATATATTCATCGCTATTGTTTTAGAAATGTCCTTTAGTTATTATGCATGAAGTATGATACGTTGTCCCACATGGGTCCAGTAAGGAACGACCAGCCAAATCCATTAAATTCCATTCAGGAGTAAAGTGAGACCCAGAAATATGGGCAGTTTGTCAGGAATCCTGACAGAAGGGCAGAAGCTGAATAAAGAGGTAGGCCAAATCAGAGACTCATTGAGAGTGACTTGGAAAAAGCTACGTAAGTTAAATGTATACTTTTCTTTCTGAAGGAGAGGGTCTCATTTATCTATACAAGGAAGGAGCTTGCTCAGTTGAGCTGTTTCAGAAACCCTTGCAATACCAGTTGCAAAGAGGGAGACTGAATTTTTCATTAACTCATTTAAATCAATTTATTTCAGCCCTGCATGACACCAGAACCAAAAATCTGAACAGTGCCCCAGGGCTGGATCTCACAGTCATCCAGCTCATCAAATTTGGACTAGATTGCTTTTTTCATTAAATCTAAAAATAATTTCAGGCAGGCCACCTTTCTAGGGATTTCTGTGGTGAATCATGTTCTAGGGAAGAATGCTTGCCTTTCTCAGACAGAGCTAGAGGCTTTTGAGTCTGCGTTTGTTCCCCTTTTCTCCATGAAACCAGCATGCCTTGATCCTCATTTTTTTTTTCAGTTGAAGTATAGTTGATTTACAATATGGTGTTAGTTTCAGGTGTATAGCAAAGTGATTCATTTATATAGATGTATATATATATGTGCATATATATACATATATAGACATACATATATAATCAAAAAGAATATATATATTCTTTTTTTTGATTCTTTTCCTTTATAGGTTATTACAAAGTATTGAATATAGTTCCCTGTGCTATACAGTAAATCCTTGTTGTTTATCTATTTTATATACGGTAGTGTGTATCTGTTAATCCCATACTCCTAATATATCCTTCCCTGCTTCTCATTCTTGATGAGAGTTAATAATAATAATAATAGCTAACATCTGCTGAATGATCACCTTGTGCCAGGCACCGTTCTAAGCACTTTACATGTATTAACTAATGTAATCCTCACAACCTCCCAAGAGGGAGGCACTATTATCATCCCCATTTAACTAGGAAGAAACCGAGGCACAGATTAGTTACTTAACCTGCCCAAGGTCACATAGCCAGTGAGTGGTGTAGAGAGATGGGGCTCAGACTGCAGCAGTCTGGCACCAGGGCTCACTCCTCAATTCTCCAAACCTTTGAATACAAGTGGAGAGCGTTCTCTAGGTAAAGAATTCCTGCATTCCAAGGCAGACCCTCTGAGCACCTTATAGGTCTGGGGCAAATGGATTCCAAGCACAGGCAGTACGTGCGTTTGAGATGCAGCATCAACCCCTTTCTGGGGCACCTAAAACCTTTTTAAAAAGCGGAGCCTGATTGGCAATGAGATATGCTAAAGGATACTCTCATACACAGCTGATGGAAGAATATATTTTATCAAAACCCTCTTTTTTTTAAAAAAAAAGAGCAAAGCCTAGAATCAACACTGCTGGCCACTTTCTCAGTAAGGCTGTACCAGAAAGGCCTGTCTTTTGTCACTGGGCCAACATCCTGAAGGACACCTGTGCCTTATCACTTGCTCTGTGGTTATTTATAGTCCACGTTAGAGGAATTACTGTAAGGATCCCTTTTAGTGATTAAAAAAGAGATGGGGGAGATGTCTGGGAGGGAAAGGCAGGCTCAGTCCCTGGAAACCCAAAGCCTGGGGTGAGGCCCACAGAGGACACCCCGCTGAGTGATGAACTGGCCAGTGTTCACGTGTCCTCCTAGGTCTGCCCATCCTCTCCTCCCACTGCAGTCGGACGATCCGTGGTGGAGTTGGGGTGGCCCGCTGGGAGGGGAGGACTTGGGAGAGATGTCAAGGGAGAAAACTGGTGACTCTTGGATGGACCAGGGTTGGTGGCTGTTGCCTGGGAGACCCTGCTGACTACAGAGTGGACCAGAGGAGGAGCCAGTTTGCTGTCTTCACTGAGAGATTTTATAGACTGAAAAACTAGGCTTTCTTACCGGACCCCAGTGAAAAGTTAACGTGAGAATGAAAAGGAGTCTCTGCAAAGTGGTGTTCAGGACAGTGGTTTCCAAAACGTCTCTTGGGTACAGAGGAGAGAAAATCACCCAAATTAGGGAAATGGTAAGTTTCCCTAAATAGAAGAACAGTTTCTTACAAAGGTGGTACCTAGTTTATAGCAAATGATCCATATTAATTATAAATAAATTTTATGGTAGTTATGAGGAGTATGAAGACTTTAAAAATAGGAATTATTTCGTAAAATACTTATTTCCTGAAACACTTCTTTTGCAATGCTCCTTGGAACCAAAGAACATATCCAGCTTAGTGAAGCCACTTCTGAAGCTTTATTCTGTGGAGTTTTTCATTTCACCCCGAGGCAGCACAGGGCTTCTTAAAGTCCTCTTTCGTCCTAGTCCCCTGGGGATTCAGAGGACACACACACACACACACACCCCCCCTCAGCCCCTCTGTTCTTAGAGACCAGTGGAGGCGTGCAAAAGAAGAGCGCTCATGCAGGGAGGTCTTTGCTGGCACCGTCTAAGGAATTGGCCACCCGTCCTTGATGTTACCCTGCTAGGTTTCAGTATTCTCCTCTTCAGATTCATTGCAGAAAGTCCAGCTTAGCTAAAGCTTTCATCAGACTCCCTTGGCGGGGGTGTGCATGTGATAAATCTACAGATTCCTGAGTCTCATCCCAGAGCTGCTGAACTGGAGCCTCCAAGAGTGGGATCCAGGAATCTGCATTTTGAACAAGCTCACCACGTGATTCCAGCCCTCATCAGAGCAGTTTTCTGCTCTTTCTAGAGTTCAGAAAGCGACATGGTCTTCAGCATTTTAAGATCCGTGAGGTCTTAAGCATCACTGTTCCTTCAAACTAACAAGGAAGAGATTTCCTATTTCTAACCAAATGATTTATCCCCTTTTGGGGCAGTGTACTAGTCAAGCATGTTAGGGGAGGTGGTGAGCAAAATCTAATTTCCCTTTTTTCAAAATAGACATTTATTTCACTGTGTACTCTCAACATACATCTGATGAACATTATATTTGACAAGAAGTGTCTGGTAATTTGTTGCCTTTGTTGAAAAGATTGTTAGCTCATTAGTAAGACTCTGGTCCAGCTTCCTAAGATTGGAGAACTTGATTTTCTAAACAGATTGTTGTATGTCTCCCAGGATGCCCTCTGGGTAGAGTTTGTTTGCTCAGTGGGGATGCCTCTGTCTTCTTCTGTCACTCCTCTGAACTTTTATTTAGAAGCATGGAGGCAAGTGGGTTGGAACAGAAAATGGGGTGGAGGTAGGGGCAGGAGGTGGGGAACAAAAGGAAGGTTTTCTCTTACATATACCCTATAGCCAGAAGGGAGAAAGTGGGATAAATGAAATTCAAAAATAAGAATTGAAATTTATTCCTCAAAGCCAACTTCTCTGTGTATGTTTGGGTTTTTGTTTTTTTGTTTTTTCCTGAATATTGATGTAGCCACTTGAGTGCACCATGGGGAGAGAAATCTTGGCAGGATTAAGTTTGTTTTCGGATTTGGCTCAGTGTGTGTGTGTGTGTGTGTGTCTGAATGGGTATATCACATGCGATCCCATTTTCTCCACTAGGAGCTAGGCGTAGGCCATTTCTGCATCTTTACATACGTAGGTTTTCACTCATTTCTTAATATCGGGCTGATATTTATTCCCATTTAGGTTTTTACAAAAATGAGTGTGTTGACTTAGTGTGCAACACAAGCAGACTGGCTCATTTAAAACAGCACCATGGTTTTCTAGGTCTTGATGTCTGGTATTTTTATTTTATTATTCACTAATTTCTGATTCAGAATCCATTTAAGATTTTATACCTATGTAACTCAGGGTACTTGCATTCTCTTTTCTTATAGGCTGAAATTTTCTCTGGTGGTCACTGGCATTTTATTCTAAGCATCATTAACTGACCACAAAGCCAAAATGGACCCAAACATTCTGGAACAACCTGTTGTGCCTCATTTACCCTTGAGGAGTAACTTAACCCCAGAGAGAACTGGATACAGGACTGTTTTTTTTTTTCTTAAGCCATCCCTGTGGTGTATTAACCGAGTGGGCACAAGTTGGATGCACCCTGATGCAGTGGGTATCCGGTTAGGGTGAACTGCAGAGCTGTTGCCCAGTGGAGTTTGTGGGCAGCCATTAAACCTGTGTTTGCAAAGCTTTGGGTTCATGTCGGGAAGTCAATTATGAAAGAACATTAAGTGAAGAAAGCAGGGGGCTTCCCTGGTGGCGCAGTGGTTGAGAGTCCGCCTGCCGATGCAGGGGACATGGGTTCGTGCCCCGGTCCGGGAAGATCCCACATGCTGCGGAGCGGCTGGGCCCGTGGGCCATGGCCACTGAGCCTGCGTGTCCGGAGCCTGTGCTCCACAATGGGAGAGGCCACAGCAGTGAGCGGCCCGCGTACCGCGAAAAAAAAAAAAAAAAAAAAAAAAAAGGAGGACCGTAGAACGGTGTTTCCAATACGCCTTCAACTATGTAAAAAATGTGCGTGTAGAAATGAAAGGAAATACACTGAAAGATGAACAATAATGATTGTTTCTGGGGAAGGTGAGTATAGGTGAATGCTAGCTGCTGCTTCATTTATGGCATCCAAACTGTCCACAGTGGGACATTACCTTTACTTCCAAAATTTGTTACAGGTGTTAGAAAATCCATCTCTGTGAGACTGAAAAGGGCGTGGTCTTGCTGTTGGTGTAGGTGGCCTCCTAAGGCGGCAGTGCCAAGCTGGCCTGACCCCAGGGTCCCGGTTCTATCCCTCCGTGGTTGTCACAGCTCCCCGCCTTGTATTTTGGGTAGGTAACAACCCCTGTGTGTGGACTGAGCATATTTTTAATCACTTTTGACATGTCTTTTATTTTTGAATAATTTTAGGTTTATAGAAAAATTTTAGATATACAGACATTTGAATAATTCTGGATTTATGCAAAAGTAGTACAGAGAGTTCCTCTAGATCCTTTACCCAGCTTCTCCTAATATTAACGAGTTCTAGAACCATGGTACCTTGATCAAAACTAAGGAATTAACATTGGTAGAGTGCTAGTAAAGAAACTACAGATTTTATTAGAATTTCCCCAGTTTTTCCCATTAATGTCCTTTTATTGTTCAAGGATCCAAGGAAGAATTCCATAGTGCATTTAGAGGGTGGTTCTTCTTAAAGGTACAAATCAGAACAGCATTCTAGCAGGTGTGTATGTAGATTATTCTACCTGTTGTAGATTATCGTATCTGTTTTATGTACATAAAAACCAGATTTTTTTTTCCTCTAGGGGTGGAGTGACACAGTTAAGCAATCAGCCTCTAACTTCTCAAAACGAGAATTTATTTTTTCTCCAAAACCCAGGGGTCTAGTCCTATTCTATCCCCTTCCCACCCTGAGCATTATGTTGAACAACTGTAGGGGAAAAACAGCAGAACAAAAGAGCATTTGGAAAATCCCATATTATTTTTGATGGCATTTCTTGTAAATAAATCAGGTTCTGTAAAAAAAAAAAAATACAGCTTTTGTTGAGAAATACCATTTCAAGGGAGGACAGTGTACAGCTAGGCCTCTGAAAGCAGTGTGGCTGCAGCGTGGCCCCCCGGGCTGCTGGCCGACCTGGCTGTAACGGGAAACAGCAACGTGGTTCCCCCAGCAGAGCCACAGGGAAACCCAGACCATCTGAAGTCTGAGAAGAAAGCCTGTCCAGGGTCCCTGGAGTGAGCATAAGAAAACAAAAGTCAGTCGGGAAATCGCACTGTGGCTGTGTCTGGCGTCTGGCTCTGTAGAGTCTGACCAGACGATAGACGGGTGTTCACTCAGTTACCTTGTATTTGCGGAACCTTTTTGCATAGGTTTGTCTTTCTTTGCGTGCCACCAGCACATGCGAGGCCACAGGTCACCCTTGTTGCATGGCAACCGGCTTTGCTCTCAGCGTCCGAGTTCTCACAGGAGGGAGGGGCCGGGCACACATCATTCCCCCTGGAAGCTGTTTCACAAATAGGCAGGGGCCGCAGTTGACTTGACGAGAAGCACTTCACTTGATCTTTTGAAGGTACGAGGTCTTTTAATTGGCTCAAGTCAGGAAATATTTGGTAGAAGCAATAGTATTTTGCCATTTTTTCTGTGGGTACCAATCTTCCATTATAGTCGCACTCAAAAATGAAGTGAAGACAGGCAGAACTGAGGCCTTAAAGCTGGTGTGGTGGTGATTTATAAGGGTGGGTTGGAATTGAATCCGGGTGGGACCACACATAGCGGGTGGTGTGTGGCTTTGGGCAGTGGGGGATGAATAAGATAGGCAGTTAGGAATATAAACCCCTGAAGATGTCGGAATCAGTTTACTTTCCCCTTTCCTTTCCCTGGGTTTCCTCCTGTGGGTCATGAAACAAGGAGAGAGAGGGCATCCCTTACCCTGGGTTTAGAGACCACAGGTTGACTTTGAATAGCACATGAGAATGGAAATGCCCAGAACATCTCCAGCTCTCAGCTGTGGGACCCTGTGGGCAGCATGCTGCACAGACTCGCTCCCAAAGCCTGTGCTGGTGCTTTTACGTTGTCTATTTTTTTTTTTTTTAAATCTCTTTTCCTTAGATGACATTCAAAACACAAATTCTGACTAAACCCTGCAGGTTGGAACTATAGTTAGGGACCAGTTCCTGATTAAAACACGCTGGAAATTTCTCATATATTGAACAAAAGCAAAACCAAAACAAGTATAGTGGTATAGAATTATTATTTTGCTTATATTTCCACTGGGGTATTGATTGTCTTTATTACTTGTCTCCTCTTCCTCGCTTGCCCTGTGGTGTCTGTCGCAGTGGGTGTGAGGCCGTCAGGTTCTCTAGGAACGTTATGTACATGGAATGTTCTCATGAGCAGAGGGGACAGGATTTGGGGCCAAGGAACAGGGATGGCCCTGCTTAGGGCCCACGTGTAATGCCACACAGACTGAGTGACTTTCTTCCAAGTGTATGTTAGGCTGACATATTTTTGGATCAGTTGAATGTTTTTGGTCCCGTTCCAGTTTGCTGTTAACAACTTTATCTATTTGTAAACAGACATAGAGGTGGTGTCTTTACAACATGAAGGGAGGTTGGACAACTTATAGTTAATTTGGCCGATCCAGATGGCCACGGGCAGGCGAGAGTCAGAGGGACCTGGGGGAGCGGTGAGCCTTGTGGCTTCAGCTGTGCCCAGCATCCTGTCCGGTGGAGCTCGTGAGCTTTGCCAGCCAGGGTTTCCTGAATAAATAAGCACAGGGCCCCTAGCAGACAGAAGGGTGAATGTAGCACAGGCCTCCAGGCGAGCGACTGTACCACTCTCTGAGCCCAGGCTTGGGGGACTGAGGAGCTGCTGCTTGTTCATGGGGGCCTCTGTCCTCCAGGTGCCCTGGATCCCAGCAGGACTGGGCTTCCTCATTGCTCCCCTTTGTGCATGCCTCCTCGCACTGTAAACAGGCATCCTAACAGCTCCTGTCTATCTCTGCTCATCTTGAGAGTGTCTTCTAAACAGGGAATCTTTTATCTGGGGAAATTTTGCCCTGACAAATCCAGGCGCACTGCAAAGTTTTGAATGTCATCAGCGTGCTCCAAAGCCTAGATTATACTAGACTCCAGGTTGGACAACAGATTAGGTGTTTTTCCAGAAATAGGGGGCGGAGCAGTGTGGTGAATTGGAGATGAATCCATGTCCTTACCCACTGTGTCCCTTCACTGGCCTGGCACTTGAATATATACTAGCATATATTTTCTAAATATTTTCTATACAAAAATCTGGCCTCACTGACTAGACTGTTAAACTCCTCAAGAGAGGTAATTCCATGTTTTGTGCATCTTGTTCCCGCCCAGAGTATAGCAAAATGCCAGTTTGGGAAAGGGCTTCAATTCTAGGCTGAGGAGCTTGGATTTAATCCTGAGGGCACTGGGAGCCATTGGTGGTTCTTGAGCTGTGGACTAACTCAACAAAAGCAGTGATTGAGAATGTGATTTAGTGAGGGTGTGATGGCTCGAAAACAGAGGTTGTGGTTTTGTGTATTCCTGTCCTTGAAAGTTTCTGGTCGTTGTGACAAAAAAAATATGTTATGGATTCCATGAAAATAGTGTTTAAGTCTGTGAAGGGTAATGTCCCTCATCAAGGAATTGCACAACCATCCCATCATTTCCAGGCTCACACAGCCACATTCAGGGTCTCCGTTCTGTGTTCCCGACATCAGCAGACTTGGAAGAGCAGTAATGTTCTCTGGTCTATGGTGGCCTTTTCTTTAAAAGCATATGTGTGTGTGTGTGTGTGTGTGTGTGTATATATATATATTTATTGAAGTATAGTTGATTTACAGTGTTTCAGGTGTACAGCAAAGTGATTCAGTTATGCACATATATATATACACACACATATATATATATATTTTTTCTTTTTCAGATTCTTTTCCATTATAGGTTATTACAAGATATTGAGTATAGTTCCCTGTGCTATACAGTAGGTCCTTGTTGTTTATCTATTTTACATGTAGTAGTGTGTGTCTATTAATCCCAAATTCCTAGTTTATCCCTCCCCACCCCTTTCCCCTTTGGTAACTATAAGTCTGTTTTTCCATGATGGCCGTTTTTGAAACATTTCCTAAATCACTTTGTTTCTTGACAGTTTCCCCCTCACTTTTGAGTAGCCTTTTGGTAGAACATCCAATAAGAATGGTGCAGAGGTAGTTGAAGGATTTTCACGTTGAACACACATCTAGCCCCTCAGGCTCACCCCTCTACCTCCGCCCCCCGATTTTCACTCCCTCTGCTTCTGAAACACCGCATTTTCTTTATGGCATTCCTGTGCCATCATGCTTGCTACTCCAGGCTGCGTGAAAACAGCAGGGGAGGTGGGGGCCTTGCCCACGAAACCCACCCCTTTCTGCTCCTCAGCCTAGCTTTCTTCTGTATGGGGTTTCTTAAGCCCCCTCTGGGGATAAGCACTCAATTTAGGACACAAAACAGAAAGCTGTCTGGCTAAGCAAACGTTTACTTATGGACCAAGGAGACAGTAGACGAAGGCAGGAAATTTTTAAAAATCTCATCTTACAAACAGAAGGGCCACCTGATCATGGAGTATAGCATGGCCACATAGTAAGAGCCACTGTGTACCAATTGATTGGTATAAGCGTACAATATGACAGAGATGCTTAAGCACAGTAGAGAGATAAGCTATCGATTCCTGGTCCTGAAGATTGTTACATTTCAGGGATGTGAGTGATAACTCGTATATGTACAGTGCCTTCCAACGCAGTTCTCATGTTACCTCTTTTAAATTTTGGAACAACCCTGTAGATAAGAATTGTCATTGTTCCCATATTGTATACCAGGAAACTAGGACCTAGTGAGATTTAGGGACTTTATGGTTCTTCTGGTTCCAGCTCCTGATGCCGTACTTTTCCATGCACAATGTGGGAAACTGTTTTTTTCTGACATACACAGGAACACAGAGCAAGACCAAAGTACCCGAGTTCCTCTGGAGTGTCAGAGCAGAAAGAGATACTCTAGGGAAGCCAGTACAAACTCCCTCCCCACCTGTTCCCACTTTACAGATGAGGAAACTGAGGCCAGGGAGACCGTGTGAGTCAGAGCGGAGAGGCAGCGGCATCTCACGGAGCAGACCTTCCGCCTTCCTGGCTCCTAATCACTTTGCTGTAGGCTTATTTGTACCGGGCAGTGGACTGTAAGCTCCCACATCCACCCTAACTGGCTGGGGGCCCGTGACCAGCGCTTGGTCAGTGCTTAGTAAATGTGCTTTGAACAGATGTATGAAGGATTGACTGCCTTCAGTTGTAACTGTATGCAAAGAGTAAATTTCTTTTATATCTGTCTTGACCTAGTTTTCCTACCCAAAGACGTGATTTTTCACTCTGGATTGAGAGGGTGATGTTTATAAAAATCCTGAGACAATCAGCTGAGAAGCCCTGTATGTGTATCAAGGACCATCAGTGGTAATAATGAGTCTCTTTTCTGTGGTACTGTGGGTTAATCAAAGACCTTTGTTATCGTTGTTTTAAACACAAATCTCCAATTTGTTATTTAATTTCTTGCTTTTTCTTAACGTATTTGAAATGCAGATAGTAGCAAAACACAGGTTCACAGCTGCAGCTGTGGGCTGAAGACAGTGGGAGGCAAGGGACAAGCTGGATATGGGATCCCATGCCCTCCCAGGGGACTGACTGGGGAGGACAGCTTCAATTACAGGGAAGGGGGGAGGGTCTAGGAGTAAGGGGGCAGCAAAACCTAAAAGGAATCATTGATCTCATTCCCTCAAAGTGGAAAAAATGACTAGAGAGCCCGTACCTGCCTGATACGATTCAAGGCCATCCCCTAATGGATCATGGCCGGAGAAGCAAAGTCCAAGCCTTCTAGTAATTGCTCTGGACTATGGGAAATGACAGTGGTAAAGGAAATAATGCATGCAGGGCACTTTCAACAGTGCCTTGCCCAGGGCATCCCTGGTGGCGCAGTGGTTAAGAATCCGCCTGCCAGTGCAGGGGACACAGGTTCTAGCTCGGGTCCGGGACGATCCCACATGCCGCGGAGCAACTCAGCCCGTGCGCCACGAGTACTGACCCTGCGCTCTAGAGCCCGCGAGCCACAACTACTGAAGCCCGTGAGCCACAGCTACTGAAGCCCACGCGCCTAGAGCCTGTGCTCTGCAACAAGAGAAGCCACCGCAGTGAGAAGCCCGCGCACCGCAACGAAGAGTAGCCCCCGCTCACTGCAACTAGAGAAAGCCGGCCCGCAGCAACGAAGACCTAACGCAGCCAGAAATAAATAAATAAATAAATATTTTAAAAAAATGTCTTGCATATAGAAAGCACCTACTAAATGCTAGTTATTATTCCTTTTTCATCTGATTTGTATAATATTATAGTCCTTATAATCAGATGTATTAGTAAGATAGAGTGGGAAACTCTAAAATGATTCAAAATGAAATGAACTTTAAGTCTTGTCCTGATTTTGCACAACTATTTAGGTGACTAAAGCAATTGGAGAGAAGAAAGAGAGGTGTTTGGGAAGCGTGACCGGGTTCCCTTCCCGCTAGCAGCAATGGATACACAAGGGAAATGTCACGTGGCTGAATGGGGGAACTTTTCAGTGCTGTTTTATAGTTGTGTGGTTTTTAGGATGACTCGGACAGGATCACCGATGTATTGATTGGTAAAGCAATGGCAGCTTGGAATTTTGGTGAGATCTAAAACTCATGCTCAGTGCAAATAACAAAGGAAGTGGCAGGTAAGATTGAGGTGCACAAAGCACTGTGCTGTCCCTGTTCTAGGACTCTTAGGCAGAGCAGTTCAGGAGTGAGAGCTGATGAGTGGAGGACACTGAATAGAGACAAACAGGGCATCTTGGAGAGGAGCACAGGGATGGTCCGGGGGAGTTATATATGAATGCCTATATATATATATATATATATATATATATATATATATTTTTTTTTTTTTTTTTCTTTTGCGGTACGCGGGCCTCTCACTGTTGTGGCCTCTCCCGTTGCGGAGCACAGGCTCCGGACGCACAGGCTCAGCGGCCATGGCTCACAGGCCCAGCCACTCCGTGGCATGTGGGATACTCCCGGACGGGGGCACGAACCCGTGTCCCCTGCATCGGCAGGCGGACTCTCAACCACTGCGCCACCAGGGAAGCCCAAATGTCTATATTTTGATATTGAAAGGGTTCATTTATGCAGGAAGTTAGATATTTGGGCAATATATCTGACTCTAATTATGATAGTAATTATAGCTACGCCCATTTAGTGAGTACCCACATGCCAGGCTCCTAAGGAACAAGACCTCATTTAATCCTCACTACAGCCCTGTGAGGTGTGGGTCCTGTTATTCCCATTTAATGATGGGAATGAGGAACCTGAGGATCAGAGGGATTCAGTAATCTGCCCAACGTCATAGCTAGCCAGTTGCAGCGCTGGGATTTGAACTCAGGTTTGCTTTCTCTACAGCTTCTTTCACTGCCTCTATTGAGAGAAGGAGCCTTATACAATCAAGACGGGGGAAAAATCTGTCTTTGATAAAAGGCTGTAGAGAGGTGATCCATCATTGAAGAAGGATGTTTAGGAATTAGTCAAAATAATAGATTACTACTCCATTATGCCTACATTTGCACTTATTTCTTAAGAATCCTTAAAAGTAGCAACAACTCTCTGAGTCTTTTGAAGGGGCAAAAATATCCAATGTCTGGAAGCTCCTGAATAGGCAGACAGGCTAGGTTAACACAGTGAAGAATATTGCTAGGTGCTTACTTCCTAAGGGCTGGTAAGTAATTAACAATAGGCCATCTTCTAGCTTGGCTGTGTATGTGAAATTATGTGGTTTAAGCTGACATATTGTGTTGTTGATAAACATCATTATGCCAGTGATTTAGTTTATGCCCTGGAGGAGGAAGTGCCTTCTAGACTCTCTTAATGTTCACTAAAAGTTGGCATTGGTGGATTTTTGAGGGTGCCCTCTAGCCATTGAATGATGGAAATGAAGAAAGGAACATTTATAAAGATTCAACAGAGATTTCAGGGGCCCTATAGGAACTAGAGTTGCATACCAAATTCACATCTGAGTCTGAGTCCAATTTTCAGGGGAACAATGTTTCACGAATAGTGTGAGATCCAGGCCTTCCTCGTGGTTGTTTAACTTGAGAAATGGCGCACACACTGCCTCTGTCCACAGGAAATCATGCTTTTCATCTGGTAGAGGACGGGGCTCCATCAGAATCACACCCAACTTGCTTCTTTTCTGCTTCCTTACCTTTCTGTGGTTTCTTCTCGAGCCAAAATGTGAGGACTATTTCAGTTTTTGTGGAGAAGGGCAAAAATATGTTTTTGAACTGAGCAAGGGAAGGTTTCAACCCATTCTTTTCTCTTCCTTGTATTTCCATTTTCACTTTGAGCACAAAGGAGGTTGGGGGAGCAGGGGAAAGGAAGATGTTATTGTGCTTTAGGGACAGAGGAAAAGGGGGCTGAGTTGGAACTAAACCCCACCCTAAGCAAAAAGACCTCCTGCAGCCACTTGAAAAGACTCTGAAAGGAGAATAACATCTTTAATCAGGATCAATAGTGTTAGGTCTTTTACTACAAGTTATACTTTTCTTTGAGCCTATATTTATTTTGCCTGGCTAGAAATAGCTGACGTTATTTCAGCAGCCATGACTATTGTCTAGGAAATGGATGTGGGCTGGGAATAGACTGGCTGATTATTACACTGTTTAGAAATAAACCCCTTTTTTGGCAATCTCTTCTGGTGAGAAGGGTTCATAAATGTCCCTGTGGCTGGTTGTTCCATGGTGCTTTTTTTTTTTTTTTTTTTTTTTTAAATCCAGTAGCCTTATAATGCAATCATCTTCTTCTGGAATATATTATTTTAAGCAGAGTGCACAGGGCTAGTCTTGTTCCCAGAGACAGGTACTATGGGCAATATCAGGAAGCCTTGTAAGAAATCTCTTAATTAGTGCTAGCACTGGTGCTACAGTGAAGGGATGAAGGAACTGAAATGCTTCCCTCTCTGAGATTCTTTTCAACTGAAAGGGCCTCTTACCCCATAACAGCCCGTAGTCCGGCCGATGGACGGACTGGGAAAGTTGCGGTGGCCGCAGTTGAGGATGTTCCTGGCTTCCTCTGCCCTTCTTACGTACGTCTGGGGTTTTCTGCACCCTCAAGTCACACCTGGCTCTGTTGATGGTGTGGTGGAAAGGTAGGTGTGAAAAGAACCAGAATTGACAGCAGTTCAGAGACCTTATGTAGGCAGCATTACTCCATCCAAGGTGAGAGGCCGTGAACTTTCTGCGGTGCTGAAGACCTAACCTTCTGTGATCAGGGATGTGGCCTGTGGGGATAAAACTGGTATGATGGGTAAGAGGAGTGTCTGAGCTGAAAAGAAAGGGAAGAACCAAGAACAGAGGCAGAAGTTTTTTCTCTCCTATGAAAGTCATTGTCAATAGGACCATTTTAAAGACCTTTTCATTTCCTCTGAGATCTTTTCAAAGCGATTACCTTGAAAAATCTTTGATGTGAGGTTCAGGACATGATGGGGAAAGCATCTTCTTTTGCTCCACTTTGATCTTACTCCTTGGAGGAGAGATGAAAATAAAATAGCTCTAAGGAAAAGGAAAACATTCTTTTAAAAAGAAAGTTAATAAAAAAACAAAAGGTGATAGCTCTTTCCTTACCCACTGTGGTTACCTATGTTACCTTATGGTCGTGATAATGAAATATTTCTAAAGAAATATAAGGATGATCACATGATTTTCCCTCCTTAGCTGTTGTCGCTTCGGTGGAGCCCAAAGATTTTGTTTATGTGCATCGTGAGGGACCCAACACAGTGGGGACTTCGTAAATATAAAATCATTATCATTAAAAAACACTTCCTACTTCATTCTGAGATCTTTCCATTTTATGAATGCACATGGGGAGAAATATTAATTACAGCACAGTGAGTGTTGCTCGGAGGTGATTACGCCACCCGGCTTGAAGCCTTCCTGTGCCAGGGTATGAGGATTTTTATTTCATCCATCCTCCAGAGTTTGCCACGAGGGGTCTCCGAAGACAGGAAAAAAGGAGCCTGAGGAGAGGAGACTTACTGGACATTCTGTGATAGAGTTCCCTGCCTCCACACTATATTGTTTTGTAAATAAGATAGTTATGTTTTCCAGTTTGTTATTTTTCTAAAAGAAGAGAGGATGTGTGACCAACCGTTTTAGCCTAAGTGGATGAGGTTCGATGTTTTTGCCATCACTGATCCAAATAGGTAACCTAAGAACAGAGCTTCAGTTGCTTCTCTCGCAGTCCACTTTGGCTTCCACTAAGGAATCTGAGCAATATCTAGACTGAGAATCAGATACCTTTTCTGTCACTTAACAGGATGCTTCCGTTTGCTGTGGGATAGAGTGCAGGTGCAGGAGGGAGGCATCTGGATCCCAGAGCCGTGGGATCACGAAGCTCTGTGGGAGCATCCTCAGCCTCGGCAGTGGTCCTTCCAGGAGAGGAAAAAGCTTGGCTGTCGGGATACCCACGCTTGACTCCTGGCTCTCACATTCTCTTGCTGTGTGACTCTGGACAAGTCACTTAGCCTTTCTGAACCTTCATGTCTGTATCTGTAAGACAGGGGTTTGGAATAGATCCATCCAAATTCACATTTCTACAAACCTGGATTACTGACTGTAGGCCTTCTAGTTGGACTGGATCTCCTCATCCCTGATGGCTTATTTCTAGGGCTTGGGGCTCCCAGCTGTACACCTCTTGCTTCATTTCCCCACCATCTTCTAACTCCCATCTAGATGCCATCTTAGTACGGAAGCCTTCCTAACGTCTCCAGTTACTCCCTTGAGTACTTCCCTCTCCTGGGTCAGAGTGTGTGCCCAGAAGGCAGGGGCCATCCTGCTCTTTTTGCTGACCACTACTCCACAGTTCTAGGGTCATGCCAGGTTCAGCACTCTGTCAGGATTTGGTGAATCGAATTATACCCGATCAGGAAGTAAAACATGGCCTCTGCCCAGTCATTTGTTCTTGTTCTCACATTGGCTTCTAGCTCCTTCCAGACTTCTTTGACTCTTTGCTCTCCTGGCTTCCTCCTGGCCGGAGGTCTTTTTCTTTCGTTCTAGCGTGCCACCTCTTTCTTTTCCTGTTTTCTAACTTGTGAAAGCCCCTTAGATTATCTCCTGTTTCAAATCCTAGAGATGACTATCTTGATACATTGATAAGAGGAGAACTTTCCCAGAGGAGTTGCTTTTTACAGTGTCACATGTGGTTATAAATCACTGGAACTTAGGATTTCAAGGGGCCCCTAGAGGACCTTCTGGAGAGGTCAGCCCTCCCCCCAGCACTAGAACAGTCTGTAGAACGGAGCTTCCCAAATCTGCTTGGTGATCAGAATCATCAGCCAGTGCTTTTAAATCACAGGTTTCAACCCTGGCTCTAAGATTCTGGCTCAGTAGGTCTAGACGGGGGGCAGCCATGTATAATTTTCACAAGCACCTCCCGTGCTCCCGGTGGTCAGCCAGGACCAGGAGCCCCCAGGCTAGAACTGCTGACAGCTGGACCTTCAGCTCCTGGTTTCACACCGCCTCTACAGTGCGGGCCTCACTTTCAGCCAGGCTCTGGGAACATGCTTTCAGCCCCCTTTCAGCCAGCCTCTGGGAACGTGCCTTGACTCTACAGTGCTTGAAATTATTAGCTGGATCTAAAACCCATATTTGTAGGTAAAATAAAGTCCTTTATTTAATGACTAGATTCAATCAGGTACCTGTTTAACAACTTCTTCTCGGGTATTTATGAATAGGTAGAATCAGCTTATGTGGGATACCTTTATGCAGCTATTTAAACATATCTGAGGATAACTCATAGTCTGAATCAATATCTATCCCTGTCTGCCTCATTTGCAAAGTCTCTTTTTAATGATTCGGCATCCATTATTCAATTAATAGTACTATACTCTTTTCAAAGCCTTGAACTACAATTTCCATTAAGGAGGCCTTTTTTTCACACTATCATCCCACTGATGAATAATAAATAAATGCCGAGCACCTACCTGTAAGAAAGCACCGGATTCCATCTTGAAACCTGATTTCTGACCATGTGGGGAAGCTGAGAGTGATGTTTACGATCGTGGGAGTGAGCCCCAGCTGCTCTGGGGCTGGGCCCTTAAGGGAAGACTCCCCAGAGGTGGTGATGTGTCTCTGAGACCTGAAGGAGCATAGGAAGCAGCCAAGTAAATAGGAGGGGACCAGTCTTCTAGACAAAGGGAGCAACATACGTAAAAACCCAGAAAGACCGGGTAGAACAGGTTGAAGCATCCTAGCTATGGTTTGTGTGACTATGATGTAAAAACTGCATAATTTATGAGGTGTGTCCCAGCACTTTAAGTCTCAGAACATCTTCTCAGCATTTCCTCCCAGAGCCCTGTGGCTTCTGTGGCTCACACAGAGCCTCGCCTCTGAGCAGTACTGCTGTTTTGTGATCCACATGAGAGGCCAGGGGGCAAGGGCAGCTCGGGGACCCATTTCCCGCGTCTGAGAGGAGAGAACTGACCACTGGAATTGTGGTGGAGAGTATTCCAGGGTGCTGCCATATGATGGACACCTGTGTGTAAAAAGCATGTGGTTTTGGCCCAAAGGGCATTCAGTGTGGTCTGGTTTTTTGCTCTCATCTGCTGGACTAGGGCCCAGTGATAACAGAGCAGTATTCACTCCCTAGAAATCGCTTCCAGGCACCCAGAGGTGTCTCCCTCATCTTCCCCTCGGCTCTCTGGGGTGGGTGACTGCCTTTAGCTCCTTTATTGTCTGCAGCCAGCAAGCCCTTGCGATAACGTGAGGCCTTGGAAGTCCAACAGTGCCACAATTTGTCTCTGGGACTCTCCTCTGATAATGTGGAAAGAGAAATACAAGCCCCAGGCACCAGCAGCTGGCCGGCTTCCAGAGCCAAAACTGAATTAGAAACTCATTAAATACTTCGAGCCAGTTAGGCTGGCTGGGCTGTGCAGTGGCTGGGAAAGCTGGGAGTGGAGGAGGGGATGGGGCGGGCATCTCTGGTTGGCAAATGGCAGGCTGTGCGCTGGGCAGGAAACAAGACAAAACAGGGCCGACTTGCCTGTCACCCAGACGTGTTTGTGAGTGTGCTGGTTTAGCACAGTCACATAATGTATGCTAATTGCTATATTTCCTTTATTTTTTCCACTGGAAACGCTCCGCTGGAAAGCTTTGAAACCAAAGAGGCAGCGCAGAAATGCCCAAATGTAGACGCTACAAAAAAGGGAGGAGGAACAAAGGGAAACGGGGGATGTGGATTTACAGAATGGCTTAGCATTCTGCTCTGTGAGCACCTCCCTCTCCCACGCAACCTTATGGAGAATAAGTAAGCAGAAGGGTCTGGTTTCCTAGCCCGAACTTTGTTAGTTGGATGTTTTTAAACAATGGAGTGAATACAGAGGTAGCAAGATGAAACTCCAGAATAGTTCTCACAGCTTCCAGTAAATGTTAATAAGAAAGCACGAGCTGGTTCTCTCTCTGCGACTTTTCTGGCCAAGCCAGAAATGCAGAACTGAGGAGGGCATGCAACTGAGCCCACTTAAATAATTATCCATTAATAGGAAAGACTCTCTCAGTAACTTGTTTTTAACATGTCAAACCATGTAACCCTAGTGTCCCATTAGATACCCTTGGATGACTGTCATTCTTTAAATCAAGTAAAAATAGACCAACATATTAAAATAATGGTTTTTCTAATGAAGCTTATCAGAGTGCACAGACATTTTATATTGAAAAAAATGGGCTAGGGAAGAGAAATATATTTTCTTCATCAGTGGCATCAAAATCCCAAGGGTCGTAGTATTGATAAGTGAACGTCTTGTCTTTACCCCAATAACCCTTAATTTTTTTATCATTAAAAAAAGATGTAATTTATTTTTTAAAGCAGTTTTGGAGACATGTAGGAAATTTCATAATGAATTTGATTGGTCTGATAGCAAGACGATGTAGATATTTTCCGCAACAGTATAGAAAACACATCAAAGCATCAGATTATATCCTTTAAGAGTTGTAAGCAAAAAGTGGCATAAATTTAAGCATCTTTTTCAGATATTTTAAACTTCCTATAAGGCTTTTTGTCCCAGGATTAAACATTTAGCCACACTGCACAAAAGATACTGGATACATAGTCAAGTGCCAGTGTGGGGAGGCCTCTATTTTATATACAGAAATCCTCTTCTGGCCCATTTCCCCCCAAGTCCTGGTTGTCTGAGGGCAGATTCCTTTTGTGAAGCCTAAAGTTGTGAGAGAAAGAGCATGCTCTTTGTCTGGGGCTGGTATTCTGGTCCAATTTCAGTTAGGAAGTTGCCTCCAGAACCACATCCAGACCCTGATCCAGAAGCGTTTCTCTGAAAGAGGGAAGACATCCAGCAGGTCCTGGAACCTCTTCAGGGGAAAAAGTTAAGGCTTTAAAGGGAGGATGGTATTGGATTTGCCTGGAGGCAGGATGAACAGTGGTCCCTTTTCTAAAGTGTGATTTGCAGAATAACTGTCCGGGCTGCAGCAAACCCCCTGGTGCTTGGTTCTCTGTATAGGAGAACCTCGTACTGAAGATTCCAAGACCCGGATTGGGAAGAGCCAGGAACCTTCTAGCGCACTTGTGCAGCCCCTGGTCGTGACCAGCACACTCCAGGCTCTGACCTGTGCTCCAGCCTCACCAAATCGAGTCAGTGGTACCTGTTACAACCTTCGTGTACCCGGCTCACCTTTCTAGCTTCTCCAGTGACAGCCTCTACTCCAAAATAAATGGGCAGGTGTTCAGTGTGCCGTTTTCTGGAGCAGAACTTGATGTTCTTTCTTTCAATTATACCCCAGGGCTCCAGCAGAGGACGCTCTGGGGAGCCTGATTCTGTCTGTTCTCGAGAGCCGGCTTACCTGTCGGCATTTTTTACTTGGGACAAAACATACTCTCAACTCACACTCTTTTATCTGTGAAAGGACAAAGAGTAATGCATTCTAAGAACTTTGCTTAGCATACACATGGAAAGTGCATATATTCCATGTGTATAAATACATAAAAATTAACCAATAAAGAATGATACAAGATAGGAATGTAGAAAGTGATTTTACGCATGCTAATTTTCTTATGAGAACCTGTTACTTCTCACCGAAATTAAAATCTGGAGATTCTCTTAAAAGCAAGTTTTCCCGAAGTCCCCAATCTACCTACCTTCCTCTTTGAACTTATTCTAAACTGGAATTTCAGTCTTTCTTAAAAGATGATTGAAGAGGGTAGAATTTGCTCGACTGACTGACTATCTGTTAGAATCACTTTGCATCACAGGGTTTGGACTTTTTTTCAGGAGAGCTACCTCTGTTGGTTCAGAGTACACTTAACACTGCCTTGAAAATGCCCCTTAGCCAGATTTGATTGAATCATGTCAAAAACCAATCTCTGCTAAGGAAATATTAATTAATTATATGGCCCTGAATTTAGTCCTTGTTTCCTACCTTAAATTTTCCTAAGTCTGCAGATGTAGTCATTCAGCTACAGTCTCCCGCAGAAGGTCAAGTGTGGTTTGGCGACATACAGTGGTACCCCACTGATGGTGACCTTGTGAAGACCTTGTAGACGAGTAGAAAATCAAGATGGAATCTTCCTAATGATGCCCTATGTTAATTCTTTAAGGAATCATAAGAGGGTGGCTGAACGACCAGAGGCAAAATTCAGTGCACTGGTGAAAAATATGAACACAAACAACTCCTGACATCTTTCTCCTGCTGCTGCCTGTTGGAACAACACACACAGAGTAGAGAGGATAACATGGGAGTGGCCAGGGGGACACTTACCTCTCCTTCACTTAGAATAAGAAAAGGAGGGGACTTCCCTGGTGACGCAGTGGTTAAAACTACACACTCACAATGCAGGGGGCCTGGGTTTGATCCCTGGTCGGGGAACTAGATCCCACATGCGTGCTGCAACTAAGAGTTCACAAGCCACAACTAAGGAGCCCGCCTGCCACAACTAAGACCCAGTGCAACCAAATAAATAAATATATTTAAAAAAAGAATAAGAAAAGGAGCAAACTAAGGAGGAAAACATGTGAGCAAAGATGTCAGTCTGCTGGGGCCATTTGTCAGAGCACAGCAAGGGATCGAGGTGAGCAGAAATCATGAAAGACTGGCTAGGAGCCACGAGTTTTCTAAAGAAAAGTCCTTTACAAATGGAAAGAGTGTGCTCCGGAATCAATGAGATGTGAGCAGAGCGTCTGAGTCAGAGAAGCTGAGGACCAGGCTGTTAAGTGAAACTTCACATCCTGGGTCAGCAGACAGGGCACATAACTCAGGGCAAAGAACAGGAAAGCAAAGAGGAATCACGGCTCTGGCCCTGGTGTGCTGAGCATCACCCTTCAGCCCTAGGAGAGGGAAGACCCAGGTCAATCAGAATTGGGTGTACTTTTCTGGGAAGCCCAAGCACCAGGCCAGGACGGGACAACGCAGGCACATGTAAAGGAGAAATATACAGATGCTGGGCGGAGCAGCCATTTCCGACCCCCCCTTCTGAATGAGGCGGTGTCTAAATAAACAGAACTAACACAAACAACAAAATGACAGCTCCCTTGGGTTGGGCTAAGGCTTTATGCCAGGTACCTTAAAAGATAGGACCAGGTTTACTCATAGCAGCTGGAACACAAGACTGTGTATCCACCTTCTCTACTTACTACAGATAGTGGCAGTGGAAGCACCCCTTCAGCTAAGGCCAGATATCAGGTCCCTTGAGCCTCATACTTCCAGGTCAGGATCTTGACCTCAAGAAGTCCCTTCCTGGCAGATCACCAAGCTGTTTGCTGTGCCTCAACCTGACGCTACTACTGCGGGTAGCATTGCCCCCTCGGGATGTTACCGGGAAAAATTCAACTCCTGCTGTTTCTCCCTGGTGTATGGCTAAGAGCTACCAGGGGATTAGTACTTATTAGTTAGTACGTGTGATATATGTTATGTCAGCTGTTTTTCTTTTTCTTTTTCTGTTTCCTTTTCAATAGCCAATACCAAAAGGACTGATTTGATTTTTGTTTTTAAGGCAGCTGGCTTTGAGATTGAATCGTGTGATGATTTGGTTCTGAACAGTAACAGATGAGGGTGAAAGGTCAACCGTTTCCCTGGATTTGATCAATGGCAGAAGTTTGATGGCAAACTAAATGCCAGATAAAACTGTCAAATGATTCTGAGAATCGATACTTACTGGGGAAAGTCGTCTGAGCCTTTAATGATCACATTGGCTCCCAAGGGAAATAATTCTAGAGTCTGTTCAGACCTTAGGGTAGTAATGCATAAAATCAATGTGAGGATGATTTAAAATAAGATCACTTATTATGCTGTTATTGAGCAGTAGCATATTCAGCATCTACACTGTCTTGTTTCTCAAAGAAGGGACCACAGAACCGTCAGAACTGAGACTGCAGAAATGCAGAGTCCCAGGCCCCACCCAAGCCTCCTGAATCAGACTGCCTGAGGGTGGGCCATGCAAATCTGCATTTTATTAAGTCTCTCAGGTGACTGTGGGGAATATTACACCCTGAGAACTGCCAACCTACAGTCTTTTCCCTCCACCAGGCAGATGTCTCCCAGACAGAAAATAAAGCCATGCCCACGGGCTAAGCATAGTATCACGGCAGTGGATATGTAGGTCAAAGTGCGTATGCTTTGGGTTGAATTTGTAAAGCAGGTATCAGTTATTACTGGATTATTTAATGTATTTGCAATATTCTGCCTCGACTCTCCTCTATGTGGAGGTGGTTTAAGTTTGCAAATCAGGACAGCACTGCAGTTACAGGTCACGTCAGGGGCTGGGGCTGAAGGTGAGCAGAGAAGTCAGTGGCACCATCACTTCTCTCGAGTTTTTCTCCATCACCTTCACCAGCCCTTTCCTGCTTTTGCCCACCCTTTGAATAGTGGCATTTCCCAACACTGTTCTCAGCAAAAGGCTTTCTCCAAGAGCATCACTTAAAATATGCTGATGCCTCCCTGATCTGTCTTATGGCCCAACCTATGGCCTCAGCAACAGATCCACGTTTCTGCCTGCCTATTGGACAGAGCCACCTGGCTCTCCCACGGGAGAGACCTCAAACTCAGCGTGCCCCAAATTGAACTCACTGTCTTCTGTCTTCCCTCCTCCCTCCCGTTTAAAATGACTTTTTTGGCTAAGAGCCTGGGCTCTGGACACTAACCACCCAGGTTTCCATCCTTCATTAATATTCCCTTGGGCTATTGCTTGACTATCCTGTGCCTCATTTTTCTCATCTGTAAAATGGGATTAATGACTTCCTCATAGGGTTAATGTGCAGATTAAATACGATAACCACGCATAAATAACTTAGGTCAGTGCCTGACCCAGGGCAGGTTTCAGTATATCTTAGCTATTTTTATTATTCATTCCTTTATCAAATATTGATTGAGCTCCCTGCTGTGTGTCAGACACTACTTCTGACTTACATTTCCCAAATTAGACACTGTCAAAATTCCAAGTCTTCCCATGAAACTATCTTCCCTTCAGGGTAGGTATAGCGTCCCATTCGTGCTTTACTCTCAATGCTAGTTTATGAAGGTAGCACTAATTTGCCCAAATTAAACTTTAGAAAGGTGTGTTCTCTAAGTAATTCACATTGTCTTAATAAACAGGGGATATAACATCTCTTACAAAGGCAAGAAAAGACCAGTAAGATTAAAAAACATTCTCCGAAACCTACTCTGATCTCAAGAAAGTGAGGTCTAATTGTTGAACCATAGGAAAGTGTCATTTTTGAGTTAAAAAGTAGCTAATATTGGCAATCTTATGGTTTAACCTAATACTTGTCAGGGTACCTGGAACATGGCAGGTATCCCTCAATACAAAAATAATTTCCAAACCTGGGTCCCCAATTCTGGTAGTATTCTATAATATACTAGGAGAAATGTATCTCAGATAAACCTTATTTTTAAAAAACAAGGTTTCAGACCTTGTAAACTCCTAAAGTAACCTGAGAAGCATTGGGGGGCAGTGACAAGAATGGGGATCAGGATTCAGACGGGCTATAGATTTAAAACCTAGTTCAACAGCTTATTTTATCCCTGTGTTGCTGGGCTAACTCTTATTAGACAACCTGCTTCATCAGCTTCAATTTCCCCATCCGTAAAAAAGGAATAATTATAACAGTTGATCTTTGTGATGCTCTGAGATAACATGCAAAGTAGAAAAGATTTTATAAACCACCAAGTGCATAACAATGAAAGATAGTGTTAGTATTTTAGCACCTACCCCCAGATAGAACTGTCTACAATATGCATAGGAATTGCCTTTGGCAGCTGTATAAATACAACAGTCGCCTATGATGGGCCGCTGTGCCTCTGAGGCTCGGCTTTCTCTCCTGTAGAGGGAGAAGAGTGGGGTGCAATGTTGCCAGGGCTCCTTCAGTTCCCCCCCATTCTATGGGATGAGGAAATTCTAGTTTCTTCTTCCACAGAGCTGGCAAGTCCTTCTCAAGGCTCATGGGTAGGAGGTTCTCTCCTTGGCCTGCCCGACTCCTTGCATCTCAGAGGCAGAAAGGACTCCTGTCTTATGCGAGGAGCGTATCCGTACTTTTCTTTGTCTGCAGCAGGTTTCGTTGAGAACAGGGCACTCAAACCTCCCCCCTCGCTGTAGCCCAAAGGACCGGGTTCATAGACTTGGAACACCTTCATCAAGGTTTAAATGGCTGAGCACAGAGGAAGGCGCTTTGCAAATGGTAAAGTGCTAGATAGATGTTGATCTCTGGAGTTGGCGGTCCTGACAGGTTAATACATCGCCCTTCACTAGGTGTGCCTTTTTTTTTTTTTTTTTTTTTTTTTTTTAATCTGTAGCCTCTGTACATTTTGAAGAAACAACCTTCAGGTTATCTTATCACCCTCAGCTGGTGCCAACATTGGGTGCTACTGTTTCCCTGTAGATGCTTTCCAGGGAGCCAGAGTTTCATCAACACCATCTCTGAGATTTATTTCTACTTCTTTCAGCCAGAGCATAAAACAGGGGGAAAGAAAAAGGAAACAAACAGCTTTCTTCCACTCTCTTCCACTTCTAACCCTTGATAGCCTGGATTCTCATCCCTCTGTCTTGAGACCCTTAGAAAAGGGAGTGGGGAAAGGGAAGAAATTTACCTAGGAGAACAGGATTGGGTAGGAGAAAACCCCGAAGAGAGGATTTAGAAAAACGGCACACTGTGGGAACCCTGCAAAAGGAATCAGACCTTTTGTCCCTGGCATCCCATTTCCTCACGAGCTGTGCTCCTAGTGTGAGCAGCTGGAACAGGATGGGAAGGAAATGCAAAAGGAGGCTCCCCCTGCCCCCAGGAACAAGGGTGCCTGCACCTTTGTGCGGTGAACGTGCTTGGGGCGAGGGAGCCTCGGAAGTCTGGGCAATTTGGGCTGTTTGCTTACCTGGGCATCTAAAGGTCAGGGAAACATAAAGCAGAAGATGGCAGAGAACCCAGGAGAATGATGGGGTGGAAGGACCAGCAGATACATGAAAAACCAAACCAAATGACAACAAAAAAGAAAGATAGTGCAGTCCAGAAAATGTAAAGAAAAATAGGTATAGACTCAAATTCCGTTATAACTAAATTCTCTGTAATGCAGAAATCTAAGTTTTTGAAAAAAACTCCCAAGCAATGATCAACTTACTTAAATTTAAAAAATTATTTGTGAAGTCTCCTGAACTTGTTTATAATGGAATTTGAGTTCTTATTCTCTTAAAAAAAAAAACAAACACTGAAAAGTTGGGGAGTGACTTGACACTCAGGAACATACATCGGGGTTGAAACAAACGCAGAAACAGAAAAAATGTATTTCCAGCAGAAAAGAAACACCATTTCCAGGAATTTCAGGGGGAAGGTGGGAGAGAACTGGGCTCCGATTGTGCAGCAGAAACAAAGAGGGAATTGGCCTTGGGGTGTGTGGGAGGCCGGTGTGCCCGCTGGAAGGGTGAGTGAGTGAGTGGGCAGGCATTGGCTGACCAGTGGCTGACCCAGACTGCATGTTTACGGCTTACAAAGGAGAATCTTGGCATCACAACTTGAAAACCTTTATTTTGGAGGAGGTGGATCAGGAAAAGAGGGAGAAAAGGATAGCGTCACAGCCTTGGCCGTGAGTGGCTGCATGGTGTGTGACATGGGTCCTAGTCCAGCTCTCCTGTACTGTCGGTGAGGCCTTGGGCAAGTCATTAGACCTCAGATGTTTGGTCCATGAAGAGGGGGAAAGAATATTTGCTCCCACCCCTTCACAGGAATGTTATGAGGATTAAACAGGGCACCCCCACCCAGAGGACAAAGTGCTTTGGGAACTCTGAAGCCGTCTACAGGCAGAAGGGCTTACTGCTGTGTCCTTGTGATGGGCTCTCTGGTGATCAAAGAGTTGGATGCTCTGACTTCCACGCGTTTGCCTCCTATTTTAGGTGTTTTTTGATCCAGGTGGGATAGCGGGAAGCACACAGAAGGTGCTCCCACACCTGTGTGACCTGAAAACCAGCTCGCAGGGTTGGGTCATGCTTCTGCTGTCTTTCCCCCCTTGTTCCCCCTTGCCTCTGGCACACCCTGCCTGGAAAGGGTCCTCTTCCCAGCCCCAGGCTGCAAGCTGCAAGAACAGACAGATGAGAAAGATAGAGAGTTGATTTCGATGTGTGAGAGCCCCTGGGAAATCAAACTCCCTCTAGCATTAGGAGTTTTACTGTCCTGGGGAGGGGATCTGTGTCGTCTCCCTGACCGCTGGTGTCCTGTGGTCTGCACTGACACGGTTGGTCTTTGGGGACCATGGAATCAGGAGATACCGAGTCTCCCAGCACTTTTGTGTTTTAAGGGCGCTTCAGTGGCAGGGGCGAGGGACTGAGCTGTCTAGCCCTCCTCGTGGTCACTTTCTCCCTCTGTCTGAGGTGTTTCTTATTCCAGGGAACCAGGGGAGGCTTCTGTTAGGTGGGCTCCTCGGCCCTCCTCCTGGATCCTCCCCTGAGCCCTCCCGCGGGAGCCCCTGGAAGAGACGTCTGCGCCTTGTGGCCTCGCAGAAGCGCTGTTACCAATAACCCACGACCCCTGCCTTGCCTCTCTCTCTCTGTTTGTTTTTCTTGCTTAGCAGTGATGGGGTGCGAGCAGGAGCCCAGGGAGGACCAGCAGAGGCTCTTGGGAGCGGGCCTGTGCGCTGCGGTGCAGCCTCCTGACTCGCTCTTCCGTCCCCCGCTGTGGGAAGGCAGCTGGGAGCCGTGTTCCCGCCAGGCTGGGCCTCGGGCCTGCTCTGTGCCCTGGCCTTGGGCGAGAGGGGTGGAGGGGCTTCTGTGAGGGCGCTGGAAGAAAGGAAGACTCCCCAGAAAGCCTGACAGATTCAGGTGTCCCCCGTCCCTACGTACCAGCTCCCCTTCTCTTCAGACGTCTCCCATCACTTCACCCATTGCTTGACATCATTACATGGATTCCTGCCGAAGGGAGGCCTGGACGGTACTCCTAATAAAAAGCTGCTATGAAACAAGCTGCTGGAAGACCAGTTGGTGATGAATTTTTAGTTCCTGCACTGAGTACCGTTCGCTTCTTGCTTTCATCCATTTTGCTACATTTTACCCTGGGGGGTGTTTTCTGCACGTCGGGGTTGGAGGTGAGAGGTTTCCTCTTGGAGAATCCACTCTGGTGAAAGGGTAGAGCTGGAGAGCTCTCACTGCTGTCCTTTTCTCTTTCTTTCCTCCCTCCCTCCCTTCCCTCTGAGGAAAACAGACTCTAACCTCAAGTCCTTCTGTGCTTGCGGGCTTTTCTTGATCGACCAAACCTTACCTTTAGTTAAATAACCACAGTCCTTCTTTACCCCACGCATTTCCCTTTCTAACTCTAGAATCTTCTTTAACCCTCTCTGAGATTTCTGCTTCTTCACATTGGACCTTTTTGTAGTGCTAAATCATTATATCAAATTCCTTTTCCACAAAGAGTCCACTCTGATTTTCACCAGGGCCAGGGGCTGGAGGACTTGTGGGTGAAGATGGGGCAGCGGCGGGAGCTGGCGGGCAGAGGGCTCTCCTTCTCCCGGCCCAGTAACTGGTCCGTCCCTATCAGTGATTCAGGACCCTCCTCCTCATCCGCCCTCGGTACTGAATGGATACGGAAGCTGTCTTTATTCTTCATATCCATTTCTTGATTATGCTCGCAAGAGTTCATTTTTTAGGAAAAGCAAGTTGTAGGGATAAGGTTCTGGATTGTGATCATTAATGGAGATGGAAATTACATATTCATCCCCAAGATATAACAGTTATCATTCCTCTTAAAGACAGTCTAAAAGGTTTTAGCATTACTAGTTATTATTTTCATCAAGGATTTTCTCCCATCTCTTAGCGCTCCTGCAACTTGGGCCCAGCACTCTCTCCTTTGCGCTCAGCTTTTTCATTAAGCGGCTGCCTGCCTGGGCTGAGACCATTGCTGGTGTTGCTCTGGCAGCAGAGATGCCGCAACCTCCTAGGCCACGGTGTTCTGGGGCCGACGTGTGAGATGTGTGTGGGAGAGAAGGGCCAGCTGTGTGCCGGCGAGAAGGCTCTGAGTTTTATGGGGCTTGGTTATGGCTGTTCCTCAACAGTGCGTGTCTTTTAATTTAGCCACGGTCAGACCCTTCTGAAACCAGGAGAGAGCCTGTGTGTGTGCATGTGTGTGTCTTTAGATGAATATTAATTCTGTGGAGATAAGACCCTATTAGCATCCTAAAAATTACATACCTAGAAAATGACGTTTTGCTTTCAGAGATTTCAAAGTCACCTGGATACAGTAAAACGTAAACCACTAAAACAGCCCAACCTTACAAGACACATAGATTGAGTTAATCTGTCAGAATTTCAGTCATTAAAAAGGGTCCAACAATAACTGAAAAACACAGGCTTATTTGACTTTTAAGCATAGCCTTTGGGAGCCCACAGACAAAAGTCTCATTGTGTGTGAGGCCCTGCTGCTTCAGGGGGTCCCCAGGCCTTCCTCTTTTGATTCCAAGGTGGAGCAGACCCCTTTTTGTCACATAACAGTCCCCCCCGCCCTCCCTGCCGCCCAGGATTGAGCCTTCACAATTACCCCGAGTTTTGTGGGGAAGCCCTCGAAGACCTTTTTCTTATCACAGCAGTAAGTGACACAATCAGTCCATCTCAAGCCCCCGCTTTTGGTGCCCCCAGACCAGTGCTGAGGAGACCTGACTATTCATCTGGGCTGCCTAATGGTTCCCCTGGGAGCTGTTTCTGGAGAATGCAGGCGATAACGGCAAAGAGAGAGGCTGGAACCGTGTTGTCTTTCTCTTCTGGGAACTTCTTTTCTGAAGCAACTGAATGAGACCTCTGCAGGCGAGGGTGGTGGCCTCTCCTTCAGAATGCCTGGCCTGTTTCCCAGTGTGAAACATTCCCCAAATATGCAACTTCGTGAGCGTCGCAGCAGCCTGAGCCCAGAGCCGCCTGCCGCCAGGAGAGCTGGCACCCCACTCTCCTGGCGATGTGGGAGTGCGGGCATGGCCTGCCCGGGCCCCTCGTGCAGGCCCTGGGTTTGCCAGATGCCAGGAAGGCCCGGCCCCTGCTTACGTTGTCGGTCGTCTGGGGCGAGAACCTGGCCAACAGTCGGCTGTGATGAGAGCTTGAAGCTTCTCTCTCTCTCTCTTTAAATCCCCTTCTTCGTTCAAATCCCATCCTGTAAAAAGGCTTTCGTTGAAGGAGCAGCTATGGCTTCTTGGTGCATGTCTGTGTCGCTGCTGTCCGTATTTCCAAAGATGGGCAGAAAAAACACCCTTGGTTGAGTTCCTGAGCCAACAGGTCCAAAAACTGACTTGGAAGGAGTACAGGTAAACGGCAGCTGTCACATGGCATTTGTGTTGTTTGCAAGTGATGAAGCCAAAGAGGAAAGGAACTTCTTGAGGATGGTAAGAACCCCTTTCCAGGGGGCTTGGCAGGAGGGTCCTCACTGCCTGTCTTGGGGAGGGGGTGCTGGGGCAAAAGCTCAGGCGGTGCTGGGCTTTTGTGCTTGGACTTGCATTTGGGAGGGTGCAGCTGGCAGGGTCTGGGCACTGTGTAGATCACTTAGGAAAGAAAGGACCTCTGGGGAAGGAGCTGCTTCCATGTACCTCGCTGGATCTACTTTTGTGGGTTCCTACAGAGTATAGCCATGACCACAGCCCTACCTTGGCATTATGCTGCCCGAGGCTTTGGGTGCCAAAAAGAGTCACATCAAAAGTACGATCAAGGAGGGCCTCCCTGGTGGCGCAAGTGGTTGAGAGTCCGCCTGC
Source organism: Mesoplodon densirostris (assembly GCF_025265405.1). NCBI lineage: Eukaryota > Metazoa > Chordata > Mammalia > Artiodactyla > Ziphiidae > Mesoplodon > Mesoplodon densirostris. The sequence continues at coordinate 57,964,734 of NC_082663.1, forward strand.
CGATGCAGGGGATACGGGTTCGTGCCCCGGTCTGGGAGGATCCCATATGCCGCGGAGCGGCTGGGCCCGTGAGCCATGGCCGCTGAGCCTGCGCGTCCGGAGCCTGCGCGTCCGGAGCCTGTGCTCCGCAACGGGGGAGGCCACAACAGTGAGAGGCCCGCATACCGCAAAAAAAAAAAAAAAAAAAAAAAAAAGTACGATCAAGGAAATGAACACTCACTTTTCCTTAGTCTTAAGCTTTCACTTAATTTTATCTCACCTCTGAAGCTCCTGAAGTCTTTGTTTCAAGGAGGCCACTGATGGAAGGATCTAGAAAAGGGACGGTTTTCTATGTTTTGCTGATTGTCATTTTATCATTTGCTTAATTCAGTTTGATGTTCTTTTGCTTTAGCTTGAAACGCACATGCTTGTCAAAAGCAAAAACAACTAAGCGAAAAAGCCATGTCTAATAAGTTACAGACTTGAGCGTTCACAGTAAACAAATGTTCTTTCCCATGGCTTAGTTGAATTATTTTTCTTGAGGCTTAGTCCTTCACCTGTTCGAACTGTGTGACATTGTTCTGTTTTGGAGTTTCTTCACTTCCAGCCATTTGTAGTAAAACATCATATACCTTCCCTTAACTTTACCCTCTTTTATGTGGGTGTTCCATCACCTTCCCTTTTTTTTTCTTCTTTTTGCCAATATTCTTCTCCTAATGCTTTCTGAATTCTTGCTTCTTTAAGCACATCTCTGATTTTATTCCTTTGGATTTTCCCCAAGCTCTCCCGTTGGCATTCGATGTCTGCACCATGTCTGTTTTTCCAAACCCTCATCCACAGAGCAGTGAGGCGGAGGGCTCAGGAGCCTGGGTGCAGGTCCTAGTTTGACCGCTTCTTAGTTCTGTGACTTGGGGCTAGTTAGTTCTCCTCTATAGGCTTCACTGTCCTCAACAGTAAAAGGGGATAATCATGGTACCTATGTCATAGAGCTCTTCTGCGGACTAAATGAGTTAGTACTTGTGAGGTGCTTGGAACAGTGCCTGAAACCATTATTTAGTTTGGGCTTTTTCCATTTCTAATGTGGGGTTTACTGGTAAATATTAGCTGTTAGCAAAGATAAGACAGTGGAGGTAAATGGGCTTGTCAATGTGATGGTGGTAAGTATTTCAACATATTCTGTTTCTGTAGTACTTCTGGTCCTTGATGATATAAAGGAAAAAAGCCCTAACTAAGGCCACCTTCTTTTTTTTTTTTTTTTTGGCGGTACGCGGGCCTCTCACCGCTGTGGCCTCTCCTGTTGCGGAGCACAGGCTCCGGACGCGCAGGCTCAGCGGCCATGGCTCACGGGCCCAGCCGCTCCGTGGCATGTGGGATCTTCCCGGACCGGGGCACGAACCCGCGTCCCCTGCATCGGCAAGCGGACTCTCAACCACTGCTCCACCAGGGAAGCCCCACCTTCTTTTTTTCTTAACCTCTTTATTGAGATTCAATTCACACTCCATATAATTCACCCCTTTAAAATGTGCTGTTCAACGGTTTTGATACAGTGCATTAATAATTTTTTTAAATTTCTGGTAAAATACATATAAAAAACAAAATTTGCCATTTGAACCATTACTAGATGTACAATTCAGTGGCATTAATTACATTCACAGTGTTAATGCAACATCACTGCTCTTCCCAAAACTTTTCCATCACCCCAAAGAGAAACTCGTACCCGTTAAGCAGCAACTTCGCCAATCCCTCCCCCTGCAGCCTCTGGTAAATCTCTAATCTGCTCTCTGACTCTGTGAATTAGCCTACTCTAGATAGTTCACATAAATGGAATCATACAGTTATTTGTCCTTTAGTGTCTGGCCTATTTCACTTGGCATGTTTTCAAGGTTCATATTGATGCATGTATCAGAACTTCATTCCTTCTTATGGCTGAATTATATTCCATTGCATGGAGAGACCATAATTTGTTTTCCAGTCGTCCATCGGTGGACACTTGGGTTGGCTCCACCTTTTGGCTATTGTGAATAATGCTGCAGTGAACATGGACATACAAGTCTCTTTTGAAGTTCCTACTTTCAGTTCACCTAAAGTGGAATTGCTAGGCCATATAGAAATTCTGTTTTAGCTTTTTGAAGAACTGTTTGCCTGGAAAGCAGTTGCTTTCTGGCCATCCTCTCTTGTATACTCTCCTTTGGTGTCTGTCTCCCTCAGATTCTATTCCATTTCCTCCTGTCACCAGAGTTTCATTGTCCTTCCTTTTCCACCATCCCAAGCACGTGTCTCCCAGCCGTGTGTCTGAGGGACACCCCTCTGCTGCTCTCTCTGTCCGTCACCCACTGCCAGAGCATGTATCACCCACTCTGGCCATACATCCGCTTGATCACTTTCATCTCATTGTCTGAGGAGGGAGACGCTTGTAGAAGGTCATCCATAGGCCTCAGACCACTCTGGCTGGAGGTGGTTTCAGCCACATGAAGTTCCTAAAACCTTTCAGGTGCGGGGAGCCAGGGGTGTGGCCAAAAGCCCTGAAGAATTTCAGCCCTCCTCAGACAGGCTCCTTCATCCCCACGTCCCCTTGCTTTCATGGTCTCCATCCACTTTGCTTGTCTTTTTTTTTTTTTGGCCACCCTCTCCAGAGGGAGAGTTGTTCTTCCATCTTTATTTGCTCACTGTTTCTGCACTTTTCTATGAGCAAGTGAATTAATGAATGAATACCCCAACAGACTGTAAGCCTGCCTCAGACAGGCATTCTGGTTGTTGGGCTAATTGTTAGCTGGGGTTTCTGGATGTCATTCATTTCATAGTAAGGCTCCTAGTTAAGCTCAGCGCCGTTCTCACCAGAAGAAAGGCTGATACGGAGAAACATCCTCAATTACCATGAGAAAGGAAACGTCAAGAGCCCTGTTGAGTTTTACTGGCATCCACCCCTTGTCTCAGATGAAAACCGCCCTTAACGCACACAGGCAGCCTGGCGCACAGGCAGCCTGGCGATCAACCCTGACAACTAGAGGGCTGTGAGAGCCCGTGGAGCCGCGGACCATCTTGTTTGGTGACACCAGTTGTGTTTCCCAGGACAGTGGGGAGTCCTGGAGCCCTGGGCGGCAGCGCCTCTGCTGTCCCAGAAGCAGGCAGGGCGGTTTTAATTCGGAAAAGCTATAGGTCTCCTCTTTTGTCTGTGTTTTTGTGCCTGCAGGACAAAAGATCCTTCATCACAGAAGTGACGTTTTAGAAACAGTGGTCCTGATCAACCCCTCAGATGAAGCAGTCAGCACTGAGGTAAGTATCTGGCTCCGCAGGGCCTCACACAGTGGATGGAGACCCAGCTGATGAGAGGGGCTGGGCAGGTGGCAAGAGAGGGACAAGGGAGAGACAGATTCTGGGTCCAGGGATGCTTCCGTACCCCTAGTCAGTGGCTGGTTCTCTGCATCAGTACCACCCGAGGCTGGCCCTTTCAGTCAGGACAGAGTGGAAGACGCTGGCCAGAACTGTAGTATTTTGTAGAGGTGAAGGGGGTGTGGAATGTGGGGTGTACCCGGAGGGTGTGCTGCTGGGATGGGGCCTGGCTGGGAGGTAGCCCGGGAAGTAGACTGCAAGCCTTCAGGCTGAGACCTCCATGACCCGCATTTGGAGAATAATGGCTTCTCAGACGCAAGCCTCCTTCAGAGCACCCTGCCCACCCCCGTAGCACTGTTGAAAGGCAGGGCAGCACAGCTGCCAGGAGCACGGCCTCTGCTGCCGGACTGCCTGGGTTCTGCCACTTACTAGCTGGTGGCCTTGGGCAAGTCACTGACCATCTCTTTGTCTCATTCCACGTCTATGAAACGGAGATCACAATAGCACTGACATTTAGTTTTGTGTCCAGACGTGTCAAGTGCTTAGAACAGAGCATGGCGTGTGACAACCGAAACATGTATGTTGGCTTTTCTCAGTATTAATATTTTTATTACCACCATATGAAATTGTTGCCAGAGAGAGTGGGTATTTCAGAGCCTACTGTAAGATAGGAACTAGGCTGATGCCAAGAATCCCTGCTCACCCAGGCTACAAGAACTGTTTCACCTCCATTTCCCACTGTCTTTACTGCAGTTTGGAACCTTTGAGATTGAGTTGCTTCTTGGATGTTAGTTAGAAAAGCCACAGGCCCGGGGGCCTGCAGTATCCACAGCATCTCTTCTCCCATGCTGAGCATCTCTGTGACTGTAGCTTGTTTTTAAAAATTGAGATATAATTCACACACCATAAAATCCATCCTTTTAAAGTATGGAGTTCATTGGGGGTTAGTCTATTCATGGTATTGTGCAACTATCATCAGTATCGAATTCCTGAATGTGTCCATCACCCCCCTAAACCCCAAGCCCATTAGCAGTCACCCCCATTCCCCCAACCACTGGCAACCATTAATCTACTTTTTGCCTCTATGGATTTTCCTATTCTGAGCACGTATTTCAGACAGTGGAATCATATGATATGTGGCCTTTTGTGTCTGGCTTATTTCACTTTATGTAGTATTTTCCAGAGTCATCTACATTGTAGCCCATATCAGTACCTCATTCCCTTTTATGACAGAATAGTGTTCCAATGTATGGGTATACCACTTTTATTTATTCATTCATCAGTTGATGGACATGTGGTTGGCTACCACTTTGTGGCTATCATTATACAGCCTGTTTTGATCCCATTTCATCAGCTCCAGAGGAGCAGGGCCTCTCTGACAATCCCTGAAGGCACAAGGTGAGGCAAGTGATGGGCTAGCAATCTGTCTTTGGCCATCAGAATCAGGAAGTAGATGCAACTTGAAAAAAACTGGACGTTGAATATATGTGCAGGCAGATTGCCTGGAACAGCTGTGAGAAATGAAGAAGGAAAAAATGAGGAATATCTTTAAGGAACCCAGGCTTGCCTGTGGAGCAGATGGGGCTGGAACAGTTACTCCGGCACACGTGCATTTCCCTGGACTCTGGGGTTCGTGGGGACAGTGGGTCACGTCCTGTTTACTTTGCATCCCTCCCTTAGTGCCTAGCATGATGCCTGGCAGTCACTTTGTGCTGAACTGAGTTGGGCTCAGAATGAATAACCTTGGTGCTTGGAGTGGTATTTCTGCTGAAGGACAGGCTGGCTCCCTGCCACTTAAAGAACAGAGAGTTCTTTCGTGCAAACCGTTTACAATTCTATTTAAAAAGATTCCCGATCAGGGCAGCCTTTTGTCTATGTTCAAGTTCAACGTTAGGCACCTTGCCACTCCCATTGGAGACTGTGTTCGGAGCTGTGTGTTCGGTGTATGGCTTGGCAGGAAAGGGGTCCTGGGTGGGAGGGGCTGACTTGGGACCCTGGCTGGAAACCTGTGCTTCCTGAGGCAGCAGCTGGGAGGCCTGGACTGTACTTGGTGAGTCAGCCTGCGAGGTATTCCTGTGTCACCGACTGCACGCTGCTAGTAGGCACAGCTGTGCGACAAATGATTCCCAGCTGTGGAGACGGCTTTGAAAAAGACAAGGAAACTACGGGGAGAAAGTTAACTCCTACTACTGTCTTGGTGGTAGCCAGATTCGGAAAATGGCATTCATGGGCAGCTGGTGACCACAGTCACTGGCTCTGTCCAACACCCCAGGGGCAATGTGAATACCGGGGAATGCATAATTCTTGTTGGTAAGAAACTTCAAGAGCTCCAAGGGCCAGCCTGATCCTGAAGGTGGGATTCCAGTGCCCCCCATGGCTCACGCTCCCCGTGCTTTGTTTCAGGTGCGCTTAATGATCACGGACGCCGCCCGACACAAGCTGCTCGTGTTGACGGGGCAGTGCTTTGAAAATACCGGAGAGCTCATTCTCCAGTCCGGCTCTTTCTCCTTCCAGAACTTCATAGAGATTTTCACCGATCAAGAGGTAGGCTCCTGTCTGGGAGTATCCAAGCTTTACAGTTGCTCGGTTATTGTTGAAGCCTTAGGCTGATCTTTGAAAGCGCTCGTGGGAGATAGGAGGAGGTGGGGAGGGGGGGTTGCACTCCTTTGAAATAAGCAGAACCGCGTGGTGCAGTGTCCTGCAGTCCTGTGGCTCATCACCCAAGGAATTTAGAGCACTCATCTATAATTAATTGGAACCATTCTGAATGTACCCGAGATACAGATGGAGGGGGGTTGGAACAGTCAGCATTTTACAGATGGCAGAGATGATGGAGAAACTTGGAATGACAGAGTCCAAAAGAAAACCCAGGTTTCCTGTTTTCTGAAAGAATACTCCAAAGATCTCTTGGATTTTGGGTAGGATTTAACTGCCCTGATCTCTTCCTTCAGTGCATGTACTTACTTATCCTGGTAAAAATAATTTCTCATTACTCTTACTTTTAATGCCTGGCCCCAGTGTTTGAACTTGGGCTGCTTGAATAGCCCAAGAAAGGGGGGCATGTAGGAAAATGGGGTGTGTCTATGGGACATGTCCATGCCCCAAGAGAAGGATGGTTAAAGTAGCTGGACTGAAGCCTGATCATTAATATTTCTAATGAATATGTCTTATTCAAGGATGATACATGTGAAGTTTTGAAAATTATAGGATACTAGTGGTATTTGGTAAAATCAGATCGAACATTTGAATTTGGTTATCTCTGCTGGAGAATTTATCTGGTTGGGAAACTTCTCTTTGCAAAATAACGTGCCTCTGTCTCCTGGTTAGAGTGACAATTCAGGGCTGTCACCATAGCAGCTTGGGGCTGCCCGTAGCTGATGGCAGATTTCTACATGGAGAGGTTGAGGGATGTGCTGACAGGAGGAGTTGCCACATCTATTTAAAACCATCTTCCTGAGAACTTCCTGAGATGGCGGCGTCTTAGTCTCATGGATGTTGGGAAGGGCCATCTGTCTTTCTGCATTTAATCTTCCTTGGCCCCGAGAGTCACAGAGAGGCCTCTGTGTACTTTGCATCATTGGCAAGAGCCGTAAATAAACTGCCCAGCTTCATTAGGTTCACCTGGAGGCTTTTTGTAGAAAGACTGGTCGGATGACATCACTGTTTCTCCACTCACTGGGGAGGAATAAAAAGGAACATTTTTCTCCAGCTTTCAGAAGTTATGATGTCATCTGGGTCCCAAGGCAGATAGCCCAGGCTCCCCCCCACAGTGAGAAAGGGCCCAGGGCTCCCTCACAACCTTGTTTGATTGCATTGAGATTCCCAAGCCAGAGCTCTAATTCTCACTCTCCCTGCTGCCCTGAGATGGGTGTGTGATCACTGTACTGTCAGAATCTTATGCAAGATTGTGTCCCCAGGTTCGTGTTCTGCCCAGGGCCAGCTGGGCATCTGTCTGGTAGCTCAGAGGTCACACCCACTATCAGCACCTTGGCCTGGGCAAGGGAGAGAGGGCTGCAGAGGCCTGGAAACAGCCCCGTGGCCCAGTACCACGGATGGGCGGTTAACTGGCTTGCTCTAGGTTCAGTTCAGCCCTGAACCCTCAGCTCATTTACGTGAACACAGGTGCCTCTCCTACATTCCTGTGCAGTTCCATGGTTAGTTTCTAGTGGTTGGTTTCTACCCCCATGTCACTGGTTTGTCTTTTTTTTTTTTTTTTTTTTTTTAACAGTAAAATAGAACAGAGGACATATGTAAACAAAAGGGTTTGTCATTGCCAGAATTTTAAATCTGGAGGTATCACAATCCACCCATCTGGACCCCAAATAATACCTCTCTCTCTGTCTTTAAATAAGGCAGTGTCAATAAGGTAGTGTTGTGAAGACTGCTGCTTAAATCATTTTTACTAGCCCACAAAAGTAGAATTTTAGCACAAGGGACTGTGCATATATCAGAATTTACCACTAATTACAGAAGAAAAAGAAACAGCTTTAACTGGAGAATGGAAGCTCCGTGCAAGGGCTGAATTCTAATCACTGAGGCATGTTCGGAAGGGTACACATTTTCATTATACCAGGCAGGCGTTTTAAAGGCCAGAGGCTCTGTCATATTCTCCTCTGCCGGCCCCATAACCCACACCCCGATACTTTGGAGAAGTAATGCTCAACACACGTTAAAAGATCTCTAGAACTTTCCCTTACAGACTAGATCAGTGGTGTCAGGGGTGCTGGGGGAAGACAAGAAAAGGGGGAGACACAGGGTAGAATTCACTCACTTCTCCTTGTCCCAACCAGAGTACCTGGGCCTTTACCTTTTTTACATTCTGGACTTTGGAGAAAAGATGCCATAGCCAAAGTGGATTGGAAAACACTGGAGCAGGCCAATGGTTAGCAGGCTTTTAGAGCTGTGATTGCCTATTGTTGTCTTGGGAAAAGGTTTTGAGTACAGAATGACTCAGTAACTAAGGGATCTTAAAGGCCGTTTGATGTCTACTCTTGTTCCTTTTATTTAGTCCTTGAAACACACTAGTCACTCCAGAGAATCCAGAAACACAATTTGGCAAAACCAAAAATGACACATTATTTTTTAACAAGAATAGCTAAAAATAAATGGACTGAAAAACAGAATTATCAGTGCATTTTGAGCTTCAGCTTTTGTGAGTCATTGGAGGTCAACGACAAAACCAGAGCCTACAGATAGAACAGTCATCTGGCTAACCCATCCCTCCCTGAAATCTGAGGATGGTGAAATCACCATCTCCTGGGGACATTTTTCATTCTCTCTGTTAGACAGTTTTTCCTCATTTGTCTCATCGTATCTTCATGGAAGGAATGTGATCCCTTTTCCACCTGACAGTGTCTTAACACCCTTCACCAGTGCTGCCAATTTTTTTCCCCTCCAGATTCATTTTCAGTTCTACTCAGTGTTCTCCATGAAACAAGATATTAAAAGTTCCTTACATTCTCTGGTCACTGTCCACTGGCAGGAAACGGGGGTAGGGTGGGGATGGGGGAAACTCAGGAGCTCAGTCTTGGCCATGTTTCAGTGCCTTGGCGTTATCGGACAATTAGACATAGGAGTCCAGAGCTTGGAGAACTAAGAGTGGGCTAGAGACATTAATGTGGAAGCCATCAGCACATCAGAAAACAGATGAAGTAGTCTAGAGGGAGGAATGTGTTAGAAGAGAAGGGGGCCCAGGTCTAGCGTTTAGAGGTTAAGGCCAAGGAGGAGGAGTGAGCAATTTCAGTTTGTTTGTTTTTGGTCCAGTTTCTCTAAAATGCTACGACTCACACTGGACACCATACTCCAGGGGTCACTGACCAGGTTAGGAGTGTGAGGGTCAGTGACTTCTACAGTTTTCAATACGATTTTCTATTTAATAAGTCTAAAACTAACTTTTGACCATCACCATCCACAATTAAACGTCAGTGAAGAAGGGATGCAGGCTCTGAGGAGCTCTGTAATTAACACAGTTTGGGGGGGGGTTCCCTTTAAGAAAAAGAAAACAAAATTATTAATACACAATTAAGTACAGGACTTTGGGAGGGGACCAGGCCACTGAGGAGCCTTGAAATTTAAGCTTCTTTAGCTTTATGATAAATGCACTTGACTGTCAACTAAAATCTCCGAGTGAGTCTTTTCCATGGATATTGTTGATAAGCCTCATCTCCCAATCCTGCTTTCCCAGCTGGTTTATTGGACTTTACATTTATCCCTTTAGAATACCTCGGTTAGAGTTGACTTAGTTGTCATCATCCCAATGTCAAGAGCTTTCCTAAATGTCTTAATTCTGCCACCCCACAATGCCTAGGCCTCCTATTTTCATGCTGTCCACGGATCTGATAAGCATGCCTTCACCCTTTTCATTCACATCAATACCAACAGGACATAAATGAGCCCATTGTAGACCTCCCTCCAGGTTCACATGGAGCAGAATTTATATGGCTGGCTACAGGTCACCCAATTCTACTGTCACACCGCGCAGAGATCCTGTTAAACATCTTGCTAAAACCCACAGATACACTGTCTGCTGTATTTCCTCATTAGCCAAGCAAGTAATCTAACCACAAAAGGAAATGTAGTTAGTAGGCTATGGTTTAGAAATTGCAATCTTATTTCATTAATATTATTATCTAATGTAAAGTCATTTATTTCCTATATCTTCCTTCCTTTTCCAGTATGCCTGCATTTAATTAGAAAAGGTAATGAACAAAAAAGACTATCTTTGCCCCAAACAATGTTCCTTCTGGTCATGTCACCCACCCGTCTCTGTAAGAACAAGGGGAGGGTAGCGGTCAGTGTGCTTGAGAAGTATTAGTGGGCTCTGGTCACTTCCCAAGTGTCTACTTCAGGAGGACAGCACGTATCGAACTGGCCAAGTTCAGTGAGGTTCAACAAACATCGACTGAGCCTGACGATGTACTGGGGAGACAAAGGTAACAGAGATAGAGAAGACGTGTTTCCGCCTATTCAGGAGCTTTTAGTATAACGGGCTCTACTAGCTAGCATTTGTCATGGTGATGAACTGCAAACTCTTAGAGGAAGCCTCAGGTCCTGAGTCTAGGACCTACTCACGGGTTCCCTTGTCACTGCTCACGTTGTTGGCTCCTCCTCGTTGCTGTTGCCTGTTCCTTGGTTGAGCGGGCACTTTGGAGACCCGGTCTTTGCCCTTGAGGCCCTGTCTCTCCAGTGTACGTGCTGGCACAGGTCTGGAAGCCGGTTCTGGGGGGACCAGTTGGGGGCTTTGTCTCTGCTCTGCTGCTCCAAGGCCGTAGCGCTTGTTCTTCCTCCTCCTCCTGGACCCTTTCCATCTGTCTCTTTCATGACGGGTTCTCTCCAGCCTGAGACTGTGTTCTTGTCTCATGCACAGTACGTTGTTGCTTCTCCAAAGGAACCGGATTTTCCCTCTGTGAAAAAAAACCTGTCTGGCAGTGCTGACTTTCTTTTCTGCTTTCTCTTGTACGTCATAGTTTTCCATTCACCAGCCTCTTTGCTGTTTTTTCAAGGCCCTTGACTTCCTCAGAATTCTGCACAGCTTTGTTTCCTTTGGGGGGGTCATTTCCTTCGTTTCATAGAAACTCTTTGGGTAGAGGTGAAAAGATGGAAAGTAAGGAGGTATTCCTCAAGTCCTTTTACCTTCTCCTTGATCTTGATGATTACCTACTTCGCATAAAAAGAGCTAGTGACTGAATACCCCCTGCACACAGCTGGATCATACCTTTACCTGCCACACCCCTCAGGGTAGAATTTCAAAAATTAAAATGAACTAAACTTAATTTTTACATTTCACTATTAAAGACTCAGCAGTTTGAGTTATCCTGGATTTCTCCTCAAAAATGTGTTATAAGACATGAATAGTTTGCATGTGCTCTGTGTGAAAATTAGGATTGAGACAATTGTAACTGTTCTATAGTGATGGTGATGTGGGTCTATGCTAATTACTGGACAAGAAGCCATAGTTGGTGCTGATGTTTGCTTTGGTCAGCAAATAATTTGAGCAAAGACTCCCCCAAGGATGGCTACTATTTGCTGTTTATCAGTTTTCTTAGCTTCCAAAATAGTTGATTCTTATCCCTTTTATAGAAGATCGTCAAGTCAGAGGAAAACAGCAAAGTCAAAGAAAGACTTGTTGTTTTGCTGTTTTGTGACCCTTCACATAAAATGTAGGACAAATAGGCTAACAAAACAAAAATGGCTATTTTACTGCAATCTAACATTGGAAAATTCAGATTTTATAACCCTTCTAAACGTTCATACTAGTAGCCTCAGAATGCTGGTATCCAGGAGGTTGTATGAGACAGAGAAAACCACTCCAATACTAGAAGGGAAGAGTTTAGACCCACTGGCTCAGGGATGCCTGGACCAAATGAAATCTTTGCTTTGCCCTCATCATTTACCATTAAGGACACAGAGCTCTTTTCACTGGAAACTCTGAGCTGATTTATGAGCTTTGCTGTTAACTGAAGGAAGAAGACTGGAGTTTATGGCATGGTTCTCCCTCACTACCTACTAGGCATAGGGCCATAATATGGAGTGAGAAAGAAAACAGCATTTTCATTAAGTCACAGTCTCTGTTTTGGTCCCAGTTAACTCTTCTGCATTCCCATCCTGCAGTACTAAACAATGTGTTGAAAACTTTTCAGCCAGATTTGATTTTAGCCACTCATGCCCAGCTTGCCCTGAAAAGAACAGGAATTGTAATAGAGTAGAATATCTCACCTTGGATTCAAACAAGAGCAAATGGGGGACAAATTTTGGCTACCTGCTCACATAATTATCCAACTGCTCTGACCATCTTGGTTTCAGAGTGTCTGTATTTGCAGAGAATCTGCTGGATGAACTATTCATGCTTTACATAGTGTGAACTGATGCCAGAACCAGTAATTTTTTGTAGTAATGTGCAGTCTATAACTTCCGGTCTCCAAGATGAAAAAAAAAAACCCACCAAACTTTTTTCTTCTCTACCTACCAAATTCTAAAAATTGACACCATGTGCACTATATCAAAATTCATTTACTGTGTCATCAGTCCTTTTGGCCCAGCCCAGTGGAATAAAAGAAAACATTTTATATCAGTGGTGAAATGACTCACTGAGCCATCCCCTGTGATAGTTTGTTGCTTTTTAAAGGGCACTTTTGCATGGCAAGTACCCAGGGGTTGTATCCAGAGTATTTCTTAACCACACAGGCACTGATCATCCAGATATCACTAGTCTTAGACGTGGAGCAGAGGTCTGAAGGTCCGCTGCTGGGCACGAACGGATGGTGGCGAGGTCTGAGGGGGAGTCTGCGTGGGGCGGGGGGGGCGGAGTAGGGAGTCGAGGGAGAAGGGAATGGTAGGAGTGGTCAGGACAGAGGCTGTCCACTGACCAGTATGGAAATATTTACCAACCAACATCTCTGACATTTGCCCTGTGTGCATCCAGTGATCCTGTAATACCTAGTGACAGATGGAGAGGATGGATCAGTGATGACAGTCACTTAAATTTCTTCTTTCTTTGTTTCTTATGATTTTTTAAATCCCAGATTGGGGAGTTACTGAGTACCACCCATCCTGCCAACAAAGCCAGCTTAACCCTTTTCTGTCCCGAAGAAGGGGACTGGAAAAACTCCAATCTTGACAGACATAATCTCCAAGACTTCATCAATATTAAACTCAACTCCGCTTCTATATTGCCAGAAATGGAAGGACTTTCCGAGTTTACTGAGTATCTCTCAGAATCCGTGGAAGTCCCATCTCCCTTTGATATCCTAGAACCTCCCACATCAGGTGGATTTCTGAAGCTCTCCAAGCCCTGCTGTTACATTTTTCCAGGAGGGAGGGGCGATTCTGCATTGTTTGCAGTGAATGGATTCAATATGCTCATCAACGGAGGATCAGAAAGAAAATCCTGCTTCTGGAAGCTCATCCGACACTTGGACCGAGTGGACTCCATCCTGCTCACCCACATTGGGGATGACAATTTGCCTGGAATAAACAGCGTGCTCCAGCGGAAAATCGCAGAGCTCGAGGAAGAACAGTCCCAGGGCTCCACCACAAATAGTGACTGGATGAAAAACCTCATCTCCCCCGACTTAGGAGTTGTATTTCTCAATGTACCTGAAAATCTGAAAAACCCAGAGCCAAACATCAAGATGAAGAGAAGCATAGAAGAAGCTTGCTTCACTCTCCAGTACCTAAACAAACTGTCCATGAAGCCAGAACCTCTGTTCAGAAGTGTAGGCAATACCATTGATCCTGTCATTCTTTTCCAAAAAATGGGAGTTGGTAAACTAGAGATGTATGTGCTTAACCCAGTCAAGAGCAGCAAGGAAATGCAGTATTTTATGCAGCAGTGGACTGGCACCAACAAAGACAAGGCTGAACTAATCCTGCCTAACGGTCAAGAAATAGATATCCCAATTTCCTACTTAACTTCAGTCTCATCTTTGATTGTGTGGCATCCAGCAAACCCTGCAGAGAAAATCATCCGAGTCTTATTTCCTGGCAACAGCACCCAATACAATATCCTGGAAGGACTGGAAAAGCTCAAACATTTGGACTTCCTGAAACAGCCTCTGGCCACCCAGAAGGATCTAACTGGCCAGGTGGCCACCCCTGCTGTGAAACAAGTAAGACTGAAGCAGAGGACCGATAGCCGGGAGAGCCTGAAGCCAGCTGCAAAGCCACTCCCCAGCAAACCTGGGCGAAAGGAGTCAAAAGAAGAAACCCCTGAAGTCACAAAAGCTAATCACGTGGAAAAGACACCCAAAGTTGAAAGCAAAGACAAGGTAATGGTGAAAAAAGACAAACCAGTAAAAACAGAAACCAAACCTCCAGTGACAGAAAAGGAGGTGCCCAGCAAAGAAGAGCTGCCTCCGGCCAAAGCCGAGGGGCCTGAAAAGCAAGGCACAGACGTCAAACCCAGAGTCACCAAGGAGAAGACTGTGAAAAAGGAAACAAAGGCAAAGCCCGAAGAAAAGAAAGAGGAGAAGGAAAAGGAAAAGCCAAAGAAAGAAGTGGCTAAAAAGGAGGACAAAACACCTGTCAAGAAGGAGGAAAAACCAAAAAAGGAAGAGGTGAAAAAGGAAGTCAAAAAAGAAATCAAGAAAGAAGAGAAAAAAGAAGTCAAAAAAGAGGTTAAGAAAGAAACCCCACTGAAGGAAGCCAAGAAGGAAGTTAAGAAGGAGGAAAAGAAGGAAATTAAAAAGGAGGAAAAGGAACCCAAAAAAGAAATTAAGAAACTTCCTAAAGACACAAAGAAATCACCTACTCCCGTATCTGAAGCAAAAAAACCAGCTGCATTAAAACCAAAAGTACCCAAGAAGGAAGACACTGTCAAGAAAGATTCTGTTGCTGCTGCACAGCTGAAGGAGAAGGGGAAAACTAAAGTCGTTAAGAAGGAAGGCAAGGCCGCAGAGGCTGTGGCCGTGGCCGCCGGCACCGTGGCCACTGCAGCGGCTGTGGCGGCAGCGGCTGGAGTAGCGACCACTGGCCCCGCCAAAGAACTCGAAGCCGAGAGGTCCCTTATGTCATCCCCCGAGGATCTGACCAAGGACTTTGAGGAGCTGAAGGCTGAAGAGGTCGACGTAGCAAAAGACATCCAGCCTCAGCTGGAGCTGATCGAAGATGAAGAGAAACTGAAGGAAAGCGAGCCCGTCGAAGCCTATGTCATCCAGAAAGAGACAGAAGTCACCAGAGGTCCCGCCGAGTCCCCCGATGAGGGAATCACCACCACTGAAGGGGAGGGTGAGTGCGAGCAAACCCCCGAGGAGCTGGAGCCCGTCGAGAAGCAGGGGGTGGAGGACACTGAAAAGTTTGAAGACGAAGGAGCGGGTTTTGAGGAGTCCTCCGAGACCGGAGACTATGAAGAGAAGGCGGAAACCGAGGAGGCCGAGGAGCCAGAAGAGGACGGAGAGGAGAGGGTGTGTGTGAGCACCTCCAAGCACAGCCTGGCGGCGGAGGAGGAGGAGAGCGCCAAGGCTGAGGCCGACGGGCACGTCAAGGAGAAGAGGGAGTCGGTGGCCAGTGGTGATGACCGAGCAGAAGAAGACAGGGACGAGGCTCTGGAGAAGGGAGAAGCTGAACAATCCGAGGAGGAGGGCGACGAGGAGGACAGAGCTGAGGATGCCAGAGAGGAAGACTACGAGCCCGAAAAGGCTGAAGCTGAAGATTACGTGATGGCTGTGGTTGACAAGGCTGCGGAGGCTAGCGGTGCCGAGGACCAGTATGGATTCCTTACCACAGCCACCAAGCTAGCAGGAGCCCAGTCTCCTGTCCAAGAACCTGCATCTTCAATTCACGATGAGACTTTACCCGGAGGCTCGGAGAGTGAGGCCACTGCCTCCGACGAGGAGAATCGGGAAGACCAGCCTGAAGAATTCACTGCCACCTCCGGCTACACCCAGTCTACCATTGAGATATCCAGCGAGCCCACCCCCATGGACGAGATGTCTACTCCTCGAGATGTGATGAGTGACGAGACCAACAATGAAGAGACCGAGTCCCCATCTCAAGAATTTGTAAACGTCACCAAATACGAGTCTTCACTGTATCCTCAGGAATACTCCAAACCTGCTGTGACATCACTCAACGGACTTTCTGAAGGGTCAAAAACAGATGCCACTGATGGGAAGGATTACAGTGCTTCAGCCTCCACCATCTCACCACCCTCGTCCATGGAGGAAGACAAATTCAGCAGATCTGCTCTACGTGATGCCTACTGCTCTGAAGAGAAAGACGTGAGAGCCAGTGCCACGCTGGAGATCAAAGACGCTGTCTCAGCAGTTTCAGGTGAAAAACTTAGCCCACCTAAGAGCCCGTCCCTGAGTCCATCTCCATCATCACCCACAGAAAAGACCCCGCTGGGTGAACGTAGCGTGAACTTTTCTCTGACGCCCAGTGAGATTAAAGTCTCAGCAGAGGCAGAAGTAGTCCCAGCATCTCTGGAGGTGACCCAAGAAGTAGTGGAAGAACACTGTGCCAGTCCTGAGGATAAGACCCTGGAAGTGGTGTCTCCATCTCAGTCTGTGACTGGCAGTGCTGGCCACACACCGTACTACCAATCTCCCACTGATGAGAAATCTAGTCACCTTCCCACAGAGGTCACTGAAAAACCAGCGGCAGTCCCAGTGAGCTTTGAATTCAGTGATGCCAAAGATGAGAGTGAAAGGGCTTCCATAAGCCCCATGGATGAACCTGTGCCTGACTCGGAGTCTCCTATTGAAAAAGTTTTGTCTCCTTTACGGAGCCCTCCCCTAATTGGATCTGAGTCTGCATATGAAAGTTTTCCAAGTGCGGATGACAAGGCTCCTGATAGATGTACCGAAAGCCCCTTTGAAGGAAAGAATGGAAAAGAAGGCTTTCCAGACCAAATAAGTCCAGTTTCTGACGTGACTTCCACTGGTCTTTCCCCAGACAAACAGGAAGGGAAAAGCACAGACTTTATACCGATAAAGGAAGACTTTGGTCAAGAAAAGAAAACTGATGATGTTGAAGCCATGAGTTCTCAAGCAGGACTGGCTTTAGATGAAAGGAAGTTAGGAGGAGATGTTTCTCCTACACAAATAGATGTCAGTCAGTTTGGATCTTTTAAAGAAGACACTAAGATGTCCATTTCTGAAGGCACTGTCTCAGACAAGTCAGCTACCCCTGTGGATGAGGGTGTGGCAGAAGACACATACTCTCACATGGAGGGTGTGGCCTCGGTCTCCACAGCTTCTGTGGCTACGAGCTCATTTCCAGAGCCGACAACAGATGATGTGTCTCCTTCGCTGCATGCTGAGGTTGGTTCCCCACATTCCACTGAAGTAGACGACTCCCTTTCAGTGTCTGTCGTGCAAACACCTACCACTTTCCAGGAAACAGAAATGTCTCCGTCTAAAGAAGAATGCCCAAGACCAATGTCAATTTCTCCACCAGACTTCTCCCCTAAAACAGCCAAGTCTAGGACACCAGTTCAAGATCACAGATCTGAACAATCCTCGATGTCTATTGAATTTGGCCAGGAATCCCCTGAGCATTCCCTTGCTATGGACTTCAGTCGTCAGTCTCCAGATCAGCCTACAGTGGGTGCAAGTATGCTTCACATCACTGAAAATGGGCCAACTGAGGTGGACTACAGTCCTTCTGACATGCAGGACTCTAGTTTATCACACAAGATCCCACCAACGGAAGAGCCGTCCTACACCCAAGATAATGATCTTTCTGAGCTCATCTCAGTCTCTCAGGTGGAGGCCTCCCCATCCACCTCCTCCGCACACACCCCTTCTCAGATCGCTTCTCCTCTCCAAGAAGATACTCTATCTGATGTTGTTCCTCCCGGAGATATATCCGTATATGCCTCACTCACCACTGAAAAAGTGCAAAGTCTGGAAGGCGAGAAGCTCTCACCAAAATCTGATATCTCTCCACTCACCCCGAGAGAGTCCTCTCCTTTGTATTCCCCTAGTTTTTCAGACTCTACCTCTGCAGTCAAAGAGAGCACAGCAGCTTGCCACACTGCCTCTCCCCCACCAATGGGTGCAGCATCTGCAGAGCCGTATGGCTTCCGTGCCTCCATGTTATTTGATACGATGCCACACCATCTAGCCTTGAAGAGAGATTTGACCACATCCAGCCTGGAGAAGGACAGTGGAGGGAAGACACCTGGAGACTTCAGCTATGCCTATCAGAAACCTGAGAAGACAACCAGGTCCCCAGATGAAGAAGGTTACGACTATGAGGCTTATGAGAAAACTACCCGGACCCCAGATGTGAGTGGCTATTACTATGAGAAAACAGAGGGCACCACCAAATCCCCATGTGACACAGGCTACTCCTATGAGACCATTGAGAAAACCACCAAGACTCCCGAAGATGGTGGCTATGCCTATGAAATTACTGAAAAGCCCACACGGAGTCCTGAAGAGTCTGGGTATGCATACGAGATAAGTGAGAAGACAATAAGGACCCCTGAAGTGAGTGCTTATAGCTACGAAAAGACTGAGCGGTCTCAAAGGCTCCTGGATGACATCAGCAATGGCTATGATGACTCTGAAGAGGGTGGCCACACACTTGGGGATTCCAGCTACTCTTATGAGACCACTGAGAAAACTGCCAGTTTCCCTGGGTCTGAAAGTTACTCCTATGAGACATCGACAACAACTATACGAACCCCTGTTACCTCCGCATACTGTTATGAGACCCCCGATAAAAGTGCTAGAACCCCCCAGGCGTCTACATATGCCTATGAGACTTCAGACCAGTGCTACACTGCTGAAAAGAAGTCCCCCTCCGAGGCTCGCCAGGATGTTGACTTATGCCTTGTGTCCTCCTGTGAATACAAGCATCCCAAGACGGAGCTTTCACCCTCCTTCATTAATCCCAATCCTCTCGAGTGGTTTGCCAGTGAAGAGCCAACGGAAGAATCGGAGAAGCCCCTCACCCAATCAGGGGGAGCCCCACCACCTCCTGGAGGAAAGCCCCAGGGCCGACAATGTGATGAAACCCCTCCCACCTCAGTCAGCGAGTCAGCCCCATCCCAGACCGACTCTGATGTCCCCCCGGAGACAGAAGAATGCCCCTCCATCACAGCTGATGCGAATATCGACTCGGAAGATGAATCAGAAACCATCCCCACAGACAAAACCGTCACGTACAAACACATGGATCCACCTCCGGCCCCCATGCAGGACCGCAGCCCTTCTCCACGCCACCCTGATGTGTCCATGATGGACCCGGAGGCCTTGGCCATTGAGCAGAACCTGGGCAAAGCTCTGAAGAAGGACCTGAAGGAGAAGACCAAAACCAAGAAGCCAGGTACAAAGACCAAGTCGTCCTCACCTGTCAAGAAGAGTGATGGGAAGTCCAAGCCCTCTGCAGCGTCACCCAAGCCAGGGGCCTTGAAGGACTCCTCAGATAAGGTGTCCCGAGTGGCTTCTCCTAAGAAGAAGGAATCTGTGGAAAAAGCAACGAAAACCACCACCACTCCTGAGGTCAAAACCACACGTGGAGAAGAGAAAGACAAGGAGACCAAGAATGCCGCGAACGCCTCCACATCCAAATCGGTAAAGACGGCGACTGCAGGTAGGTGGAAGGTGCTGGCATCCTGGTACAGGACACGACAATTCTACTTTTCACTGCAGCCTCTGCGTTTCCATTTGACTTTGTACTGGGGAGGTGAGGGAACACAACTTGGTGCTCTCCCTTCCCTTCACTGTTTTCTTCTGCCAAAAGGTATAGATCTCAGCCCAGTGTAGCCTGTAGGTCTGGGGGTGGTAGCTCAGCTTATGGCCCAGGGCAGCTCTGATTTCCCAGATGCGACCCCTGGGTCTGCTCCCTTTTGCAACACAGCAACCGCAGCCTTGTTCTGAATCTTCAGAACCAAGGACGTGTGTTTCATGCTCCTCGGGGAGATTCTGTTGGCATTGGCTTCGGCCACGCCGGCCCCAGAATCAAGCTGAGGTGACACAGGCCAGGAGCTCTCAAAGGCCTAGGGAGAAGCAGAGTTCCAAGCCAAGCCTGGAATAAGCAGCATAGGTCCAAGATTTAGGTTCCATTTTTAAAAAACAAAAACATTTAAAATAAAGTTATAACATTTTAAAAATTAAAAGCTATACAGTTTTTAAATAGAAAAAAATTACCAGGCTGGAGTTGCATCCCCATTAAAGGCAATGCTTTGTTTGATCAACCAGCGAATTCAGTTGACCACTGGGTACCCAGTACAAATAGAGAGAAAAGCATCCAAGGCTCTACTTATCCCATTCTGACCACACGGCCTGACTAACAGAGACTCAGCATTCTATTTCAGATTGAAATTCCACTTGGCAAGAGCAGATATCCCTGACTTCAGATTCTTAGACTTATCAAGGTCTCAGCAATGACCTGGGTTTTTGATGGAACAGGTCTCTGATGGCCCAGCTTAATTTTGTTGCTTCAAACCAATTACAGGGATTTGAATTCATATATTTTATTTGCTTTACACAGTTATTCAGGGATTTTAGATCACAGTTTAAAAAGTAACATAAGTTGACTCAAATGTGTAAAGCAAGCAATAATTTAAGCAACACTTCCTTGATTTATTATGGAAAATCTTAGAGATGAACCTTTGGGACTCTCAAATTCAGTACATTTTAGGAAGTATTAGTTACAGGTACAAATTTTTACTTTTAAGCAACATGGAGCATCAATTTCAAGACTCAGGTCTTAGCAGGTTTCCTCTTTTTACTTGCACGTAGAAAACAAACTGAATTTGTTCATGCTTAGACTTAATGGAAAACCACCAGATAATTAACTCCTTGATCTAAAGGACTTGACAACTTGACCTGCACTTAGGAGAAAACATGAAATCCATCCAAACAGATAAAATCCAACTGAAATCTGCTACCAAACTTGCTGAACATAAACTCTAGCCCGCACAATTGATTTATTTTTTAAACTTTTTTTTTTTTTTGGTCACTTAAAGAGAGAATTTTGAGGCAAAGTGAGTTAATTTGAACTTACTTTGAAGATGCTTCCCCAGTAGATTTTTAAAAAGATAAAATTCCACTATTAATTAATTTTAAAACAAACCTGGTCGACTTCTGGCAGTTCCCTCGGTTTGGGCTGCTGTGAGCAATGTTCAAGGGTGTTGATGGGAGTGATTTAGTGTGCAAGGGGAAACCGCAGACATTTTTAAACATTAGAAGAAATGTAACTCACACACTTCTGTTACAAGTCAGAATTCTCGGGGAGACTTACACATGGATATGTTGAGGGCTTTTAGCTTAGGTTCATTATAAAGGCTGGCTAATCCATTCATAAAATGAGTCGGTTTATCCAAATACCAGTTTGGCTGATTCTCACCACTCCCCTACCCCCCTGAAAATAAAACTAGACCACTGATGGAATTCACTGCTGGTTTCGACTCTGGGATGACAGCCTCTGTACATCCCATGGAGAAAGGCAAGAGGATTAAATATGTAGGATCCAACTAGTATTTTAAATGGCTTTACAGCAGTGGTCTCCAACCAGATACACATTAGCATCAGCTGGGGTGCTTTTAAAAAATGGTGGTACCCAGGCCCTACCCCAGCCCAATTAAGCCAGACTCTGGGGCATGGGGCCTGGTATTAAGCATGCTAAGTGATTCTAATCATGTGGCCAGGGAAAGAATCACTGCCTTAGAATGCTAGTTGTATTAATGTTTCAAAAAGTTTAAACCTTCTAATTAGAACAAATCAGAAAGCCAGCTCACCAAACAAGGTGCCCAGAAACTTTGGGGTTAGTGGGAGTCTTTACTTTGCCCGGGCGTTCTGATTTACACTGGGGATTTTGGCTGCCACATGCGCCTGACCTCAGTCTGGTATGTCCTGATTGGCTAGAGAAAGCCTAGTCTTTTTGACCCTTCCTCTTGCCAAAGTTTGGTATCCGATCTTGTCTAAGGAGAGACGTCTCACATTTTAGAATACTGTCCTAAGGAGAGAATACAGTGTTTCATCAGTTTATAAATGAGGTTGAGGTGCTGAGGGTCTTGGAAATCATATGATGTTTATTAAGATCTGACCACTGGCTAGGTCGAATGTGAGGGTATAATATTCAGCTGTGGGCAAAACTGCTTTCAAATGAGATCTTAACTGGATTACAAAGATTGCTTAACAGTGTTTTATGAAATGCAGATATTTTCTTTTGTCCTTTAAAAATCTGTTTCTTAGACCACTTTTCAAATTAAAATGCACATTAGTAGCTCTTTCAGGAGGAGTGTTACCTAGTTCCATCTTTGAGGAAGGCCTGAACTCTTCTTCCCAATGGGTTGTCCACAAAGGGAAACATTCCATTCTTCATTTCTCCTGTTGAGATGGTGAACAACCAGGTCATATTTTCTCAAACTGCCAGTGTTCAACGCCCTCTCTGAGAGAGGGGAATGCCCAGTACCCCCTCGCCATGTCCTAGAGGACCTTCTGGGGAAGGGGTAGGGAAGGTGTACTGGACAGATGGGTCTCTTCGCATTCCCGTGACCCCGGCTTCCTCTTTATTTTTGTTCATTTACTGAAGGGCCAGGAAACACCAAGACATCCAAGCCCTCGGCTGTGCCTCCAGGCCCCCCTGTGTACTTGGACCTGTGCTATATTCCCAACCACAGCAATAGTAAGAACGTCGATGTTGAATTTTTCAAGAGAGTGAGGTCGTCCTACTACGTGGTGAGTGGGAATGACCCCGCTGCTGAGGAGCCCAGCCGGGCTGTCCTGGACGCCTTGTTGGAAGGGAAGGCCCAGTGGGGCAGCAACATGCAGGTAAGAGCTCCAGGACAGTGTCCGCACTGCACATGGAGCTGTGTCCAGAGGCAGAGGGAAGGGATCATGTTTAATGAGGCACCATTATGACTGTGGATCCACATGAGGTACCCTGGGGGGTCTGCCACACATAAACTGTCCTGAGGACAAAGTGGACTTAACACACAGAAGGCGGTCTAAAAGTATTCTTGTTACCACCAGCCATCAGGGACTTGGAGGAAAGCCACTTTACCACCCTAAAGCATAATACATTTATCTGCAAAATGGGACCAAGATTACTTGCCCTTCACCCTAATATACCAAGAATATTAACCAATGTAACCAAGTGGTCATATTTCCATGTGATGCGGATAAGGACTTGTCTTTACTCCTTTGTGCTTCACAAGTAGACCAAAACTTGGAATATGGCCGTTTAGAAAATCGGCTGTCCAGTGAGATTCTGCAGCAGGGGCAGTGCTGAAAATGGTCCCCAGCAGGATACTCCCAGGTCCCAAGCATCATAACTAGGCACGAACCACTCTTAATACTATGTCAGCTATGGTTTTTGCTTATCTAAGTTTTCCTTATGGTTTTGTACAGTCATTCAGTAAACTGTGCTTGCATAACATTAAATAAAAATGCTGGTTATTTCATCATATGAAATCTAATGAGAAACACCCAGTGGCCTCTTACTGAATACAAGGTGGGATTTTTACTGTTCAAGCCAGTGCCCGCCTACCCACCCAACCCTCTGCCCCTAAGCACACACACAAATTAAAGATACAAATGTTTATTCTTAGGATCAGTTATGTTAAAGGAAATATAAGAAATTCCACCTTAACCAAAGCACTTCTTAACACTAAAGAACTGAAAAACCGACAACTCATTGATTAACCAATGAGTTAATGACGTGCTTTTGGTTCCAGTCTTCAGCTCCCCCAGAAAAACTGATTTTTTGGCAGCTTTATTCTGGTTCCTAGAAAACGTTAAGTTGAAAAGTTCTTTGAATTTCCTAAGGACAGTAGATTTTTCTCTTTGCCCTTCTTTTTCTAATGGCCTAATGGTCTAATTAATAATACCTCGCTGTTGTTCTGTTTGTTTTTCATCCGATTTCCGGTTCTGCTCTTCAGCAGCTGTGTTCTCTCTCCCTGCAGGTGACCCTGATCCCAACTCATGACTCGGAAGTGATGAGGGAATGGTACCAGGAGACCCATGAGAAACAGCAGGAGCTCAACATCATGGTTTTAGCAAGCAGCAGTACCGTGGTTATGCAAGATGAGTCCTTCCCTGCATGTAAGATTGAACTGTAACAACCAGGCCAGCCGCACCACAGGGTTTGAACTTTGTTTCCAGAAATTCTTCAGTTTGAAACCACCTTTTCTAACAAAAGTCAATTCACCTAAATAAGTCGCTGAACTGTTACCTGCCAAACGCTATACTGTGTCATGGTGATACAAGTCACTAATATTTCTCAGTTTTTGCTGATTGCTAAGGGAAGTAGCAGTCTTCCCACACTAGGGTTCAAGTTACTGCAAAATTACCTACCCCAGTTCATCTCTGCTGAACATTTGGAAACCATGCACTAGCAAACCCAACTGATTTCTGCTAGGTAGAGGCATCTGTCTTAGAGAGAGAAAGAGAGAGAGAGCGCGCACGCACAAAAGAGAGGGAACGCAGAACAGAGAGAGAGAGAGAAAATGAGAAAGAAAAAAAGAATGCAAGAGGAGGAGATGTAATGGTAGAGAATGCTGGTGAGATACCAGAGAAAGAGAGAGAGCAGGGTGGGGCAGAGAAGAGAAAATAACCATTAGTTAGGTCTGCATTTTCTGTCTATTCTGTAGTTTGCATAGGCAAAGTTTGCAACTTGTGTCAGTCTGAGTCATCAAAAAGGGTCTTAATTTCCTAAAACAAGTTGGCTGGAAGAAAACGGAAAAGAACAAAACTTGTAATGAGGGCATGTGAGATTTTTCACGCCTTAATTAAGCTCCTTCAGTTTGAAGGCTGCACACTGACAAAATGTAGTGAGTGTAGACTGGACATGCAAGTGGTTTGAACCCCATTCAGAACTCTCAGACTCTTCAAACACACGAGTAGATTGATCTAAGGCATGCTCCCAGCATCTGTGCACCCAGTTAGTCCACTCTGAGTCAATTAACCTGCATGCGGAGACACCCGAGTCCACCCCGATAAACAAGCAAATACCAAAGCAGTTGGGAGTACATATGGTAGACAATTTGCCTTAGGAAGTGACTTGAATGTACAAAGATACTTGATGCACTTATTTTTTAATGTGAGACAGCGAGTTTATAAAACATCCGTGTAGGATTATAGATACTCCAGTTAAAGGAGCATGTGTGTGCGCGTGGGAGGGGTACTAGGAGCTTGCCTGATTGGTGCAACAGTCTGATGCTGAGCATTGCGTGTTGAATACCACCTCAGGCCCCTCAGCCAAGCAAGTTGAGCCTTTCATAGCTTCTTTACTACTGCAAGTTCAAGATTGAAACGGCTTCTATGATCAGAACTGGGAAAACAGTGAATCTTAATGGTGGAAAAGGTTCTCAGCAAGTGTACAGTATTTAGCTTCCCTTGTCTTACATTGGCTTTTTTTTTTAATTTTCCATTAATTTCAGCATAATTATGGGAACAAGTGTACAGAATTTTTTTTTTAGATATGTGAGAACTTTTCATAGATGAACTTTTTAACAAATGTTTTCATTTACAGGAAAATGCAAAGAAAATTTTCAAGTGACAGTCTTTTTTTTTTAAGTGTTTCGTAAGACAAAAAAATGAATAATGTTTTTTGAAGTTCTGGTGAGATTGAAGTCTGATATTGCAGTAATAATATTTATTAAAAGCCCATCACTACCAGGAATAGTGATACCTCCCACCCCTTGAGTCCCATAACAAAAATCTGAGTATGCGCTATCTTAGAGTGGGGGAGAATGGCTACTTTTCCAGGCCTTTACGAGTACATCACCCAGTGGTATCCTACGTACTTCTTTCAAGATCTTCAACCATGAGGTAAAAGAGCCAAGACAAGTTCAAAGAACCCTAGCAAAAATTTGCTTTGGGATTTTCTTTTTTGGAAAAAAC
This sequence comes from Mesoplodon densirostris, assembly GCF_025265405.1. Classification (NCBI taxonomy): domain Eukaryota; kingdom Metazoa; phylum Chordata; class Mammalia; order Artiodactyla; family Ziphiidae; genus Mesoplodon; species Mesoplodon densirostris. The sequence continues at coordinate 57,990,341 of NC_082663.1, forward strand.
AAAAAAAGAAAAATACGTTGAAAACAAATGAATTCCCAACTCCTACGGTTCATCACGTAGAGTTCAGAGATCATTTCCATCATTGTCATCATTGAACTATGAACCTGGGAAGCCAGATCATGATTAAAACTGACGTTGAGTTTCAAGTTGCAGATCAACGCACCCAGTGTTCAGATGTGGCAAACTTTTCAGTGACAGCTGTGCTGGGCTCTGTCGAGTTGCGTCTCCTGCAGACTCTAAGATCTACGGAGTAGTCAACAATCACCTCGTTTTATTTTCTATGTTAGTTATTTATTTCAGAATTAACATTTTAGTTTATTTTTGTCTGATAAGTGTGTGTTTTGCACTGCTAACTAACTATGAAGGTTTAAACAATGCTTCTTCCGGGTCCCTTCACCGAGGACCTAATGCAGTCTACTTAATGCTGTGAATTACATTTTTCAAATGTTTAATTTTTTTAAAAAATTAATATTCTATTTTTTTTTAGGCTTCTCTAGAAATGCAGCTTTTATTTATTACCCTATTTCTTTGAAGTCCTTAAGAACAACGCATCGATTTAGGGTACAAAAAAACGAGCACACGATGGAAAACACATTGTGACAAAAAAGGATTTCAGTGAGTATAAACTCACCTACTTAAAAGGTATTTTAAGAGACAACCTCTAAGATACTCAAGATGATAATTTAATAATTAGTTGTTAAGTTGGTTCACATGATGCATTGGAAGAGAAACAGATTTCCAGCCTTCTTGCCAAATCCAGACCTCTGGTTGATTTTTCTTTGATAGAAGATGGAATTATTTTCCAATTTCCCAAATTAAATTTATTTAACATGTACATTATTTTGCTTTAAGAAAAAAACCAAACATTTTAGGAAAATTATAGCCAGTCTTCAATTATAACCGTTCAATCCCACTCCTTTTTTTTTTTTTTCTTTTCTTTTTTGCTATGGAATTTAATGGAAAAAATATACAAAAGCTGTCACTGGTCAGCTGGCTCTTTTTCCTATGAAATAGATCAGTACCTTTCTCCATCCATTGTTCTCAGTGATGACCACAGAGCCTGAATATAACAGGAACACCAATATTTACATTACAGGTTGCTCCTGTCCTTCCAGACACCTTTCCTACCTGTGTGACTAACCTAATTTTGCTAGTTTCATAAATACACAATTAGTTTAGTAACAGCCATCACAATGTACCATGTACATTCATGGTGAGAGCTAAAGATTGACACAGACTTCTAGGAGCTTTGTTCATACTGATTACTTAATCCAATTGTATAGATTGAATATTTGAGTGAAAGGAATTTACACTCTGTTTAAATGATGGGATTCCATCGAGCTAGCACTCATGATCCTGAACTTTTTGGTGGTAATTCTTAAACTTCTACAGAGACTAGACGTTAGAGATGATCCTCCATTTTCAATTTTAACTAATTCTATCCCCTTTCTCAAAACCCAATCCCTGTGCATGCTTTCTCAGTCTTGTGGTGGGGCTGGATACAGTGACTGACCCTTCCCCCCCTTCCCAACCCTTAAATGCCATTTTCCATGGTGTTCCCCCCAAAAATGGTTTTTTTTCTTAACCTTACATGTCATAGTAAATGGTTTCCCCAGTGTATATGAATGTTTTAAGTGTCTCCAATAGCTTACACAGTTTAGGAGCTTTCCAGTACTCATTTAATAAGATTTAATCATTTGCTAATGGAAATTTTACCACTTCCCATTTTACCTGTTACCAAATTTCAGCTCTCAGGAGCTGCTCTACAATTCTGAAATTGCTTTTCTTGCCTCTTCAGTCACCTGTCACAGGAGGTTCTTGCTCAGTAATGACATTGTGAGTTAGATTAATAACTTTTTTTTGCGCTTCAGATTTAGAAGAAAAGACCCTGTTTCCATCTGAAAGGAACTGTAAGCTTTTATCTTTTAACCAACTGAACAACACACCAAAAGCAGCCTAGGGGATGAGCATTTCTTTGAAAGCGATTAGGTTATTCACCTGGTATTAAAACTATTTACTATGAAAAAAAATCTGTGACTTTATTAATTTAAAAGGCAGCATCAACAACTGAAAAGGAAGGGAAGAAATAAATAGCTTCTCTGCACTCATTTGGAGCTCCCCCAAAAAGGAGCCATCGAGATGGGACATCAAGACCGGGGCTGCCCTTTTCAGAACGCCCCTGCGGCACTGAGTCAGGCTTACGGCGCTGCACGCAGCCCTTCTCCTTCCACCCTGGAAGGACATGGTCTTGAGCCTGGCTGAGAAGCACCTCCCACTCCTCTCTCTTGTTCTGAATGGTGTTTGTGTCAGTCTGCAGCTGTGTATGGTATTATGTCTTATAATCCTGCATCACTTCTATCCTATCCAGTCATATCTAATGTAGAAAATTAGTTTCCAGTGAAAGTAATATGTAGTGCTTTTATGATATTTGTGTGCAATATCCCCTCTTCCATTGAGGATATTTGATGTAAAAGAAACAAAAAGAAACACCTCACTTCCACAATAAAATACAAAAGTGGCAAAAGTTGGTGTGTGTGCTGTGCTGTCTTTTTTTTTTTTTTGAACACCAAACGTACTTTATTAGCACAAAAAAGCAGCCATAACAAGGCACAGCAAGCGGAAACATACATTAGCAGTCAAAGGGTTAGTGTTGCATACAAATATAGCTTTTCTATTTTGTGGCCTTGGTGATAGCCATTGGGATGTAAAAGAACTTTCTGTAGCAGCAGGTAAGGAAACTAAGGAGCACTCACCAGTGGTACAGAGCACGTTAACAAAAAGAAAGAAGAATGGATTCGACTACTTTAGTGCAAAATGTCCAGAACGGAACTGTAAATTCAGTCCAATACTAAGAAGCAAACACTAGAACTTGGTATTACTTCCAAAATAGCTCACTCAAGTAGTATTGCATACTATTGTGACAAAAAGGTGCTAAGTAAAGTTATTTACAGATACAATGGTTGTACAGTACCTTTTAAATCAGCAATTTAGGTTTAAGATTTTCCATTAAAAATTAAGTGGACTGAAATTCTATAACTTGTACTTAAGCAATTCAGCTATGAGAGTTTACAACAAAGAGATAAATACTGCCATCTAAATTATGAATTACAGTTTAACAATAATCTCAACAATCAGCAACCACTGTAGTATTATCCGACTTGTTTGCGTATCTTTTAGTCTCATTTTCTTCATGGTTCACAAACTCATCACGGGCATAGAAAATGTTCCAAATTTAATGAATCAGCGATTTGACTGCTCATGTCAATTTAAAAAAATCACACAGGCCTACTTTGCAGCAGCTATTCCCAATGTGTTATGTTAAAGCACTCATTAAAAAATGAATACTTAAGGCGTTAAGTAAAATTCTAAATAAAATTCTACTACCAACTTTTCATAAGTCTGAAATTTTAAGAACTACTACTTAGAAAACTGGTTTACTTTTTACTTAGAAAACTGGTACCTTTTGCAGAAGAGAAAAGGAGACTGACTATAAATTATACCAAAACTTAAGTGAACTGCACTATGCCCTTGGGGCCAGAAAATTACAGTTTTTTTTCTAAAATGAAGGCAGTCTTTATTTTTTGGACTTCCAAAGCTTGATTTATACTAACTACAAACATCACTACATTTGGAAGGTTACAGAAAAATTCTTACAAAAAATAATAATTTGAAATATTTCCCCCAGGCGACTCCATGATCCTCAGCCTCATCCGCGTGGGTCTTTTTACAAATGTCACCTCAGGAAGGCACAGTGACCATAGGGGGTAGTCGTCCTTACTGATGGGCTGGCGGTCTTCACCACCGGTCCTTTCCTTTACCCCTCATCTCCCTGGCCTCACATCCCGCTGCTCTGTGCCTTGCACAGTCCGCTCCAGCCACACGGGCCTTCTTCACGCACTCTAGGCACAGTTCCCTCCAGGGCCTCAGCACTGGTGTCTTTGTCTACCACGCTTTCCCCCCGGCGACTCCATGATCCTCAGCCTCATCCCCGTGGGTCTTTTTACAAACGTCACCTCAGGAAGGCACAGTGACCATAGGGGGTAGTTGTCCTTACTGATGGGCTGGCGGTCTTCACCACCGGTCCTTTCCTTTACCCCTCATCTCCCTGGCCTCAAATCCCGCTGCTCTGTGCCTTGCACAGTCCGCTCCAGCCACACGGGCCTTCTTCACGCACTCTAGGCACAGTTCCCTCCAGGGCCTCAGCACTGGTGTCTTTGTCTACCACGCTTTCCCCCGGGCGACTCCATGATCCTCAGCCTCATCCGCATGGGTCTTTTTACAAATGTCACCTCAGGAAGGCACAGTGACCATAGGGGGTAGTCGTCCTTACTGATGGGCTGGCGGTCTTCACCACCGGTCCTTTCCTTTACCCCTCATCTCCCTGGCCTCAAATCCCGCTGCTCTGTGCCTTGCACAGTCCGCTCCAGCCACACGGGCCTTCTTCACGCACTCTAGGCACAGTTCCCTCCAGGGCCTCAGCACTGGTGTCTTTGTCTACCACGCTTTCCCCCCGGCGACTCCATGATCCTCAGCCTCATCCGCGTGGGTCTTTTTACAAATGTCACCTCAGGAAGGCACCGTGACCATAGGGGGTAGTTGTCCTTACTGATGGGCTGGCGGTCTTCACCACCGGTCCTTTCCTTTACCCCTCATCTCCCTGGCCTCACATCCCGCTGCTCTGTGCCTTGCACAGTCCGCTCCAGCCACACGGGCCTTCTTCACGCACTCTAGGCACAGTTCCCTCCAGGGCCTCAGCACTGGTGTCTTTGTCTACCATGCTTTCCCCCCGGCGACTCCATGATCCTCAGCCTCATCCGCGTGGGTCTTTTTACAAATGTCACCTCAGGAAGGCACAGTGACCATAGGGGGTAGTTGTCCTTACTGATGGGCTGGCGGTCTTCACCACCGGTCCTTTCCTTTACCCCTCATCTCCCTGGCCTCAAATCCCGCTGCTCTGTGCCTTGCACAGTCCGCTCCAGCCACACGGGCCTTCTTCACGCACTCTAGGCACAGTTCCCTCCAGGGCCTCAGCACTGGTGTCTTTGTCTACCACGCTTTCCCCCCGGCGACTCCATGATCCTCAGCCTCATCCGCGTGGGTCTTTTTACAAATGTCACCTCAGGAAGGCACAGTGACCATAGGGGGTAGTTGTCCTTACTGATGGGCTGGCGGTCTTCACCACCGGTCCTTTCCTTTACCCCTCATCTCCCTGGCCTCAAATCCCACTGCTCTGTGCCTTGCAGAGTCCGCTCCAGCCACACGGGCCTTCTTCACGCACTCTAGGCACAGTTCCCTCCAGGGCCTCAGCACTGGTGTCTTTGTCTACCACGCTTTCCCCCCGGCGACTCCATGATCCTCAGCCTCATCCCCGTGGGTCTTTTTACAAATGTCACGTCAGGAAGGCACAGTGACCATAGGGGGTAGTTGTCCTTACTGATGGGCTGGCGGTCTTCACCACCGGTCCTTTCCTTTACCCCTCATCTCCCTGGCCTCAAATCCCGCTGCTCTGTGCCTTGCACAGTCCGCTCCAGCCACACGGGCCTTCTTCACGCACTCTAGGCACAGTTCCCTCCAGGGCCTCAGCACTGGTGTCTTTGTCTACCACGCTTTCCCCCCGGCGACTCCATGATCCTCAGCCTCATCCGCGTGGGTCTTTTTACAAATGTCACCTCAGGAAGGCACAGTGACCATAGGGGGTAGTTGTCCTTACTGATGGGCTGGCGGTCTTCACCACCGGTCCTTTCCTTTACCCCTCATCTCCCTGGCCTCACATCCCGCTGCTCTGTGCCTTGCACAGTCCGCTCCAGCCACACGGGCCTTCTTCACGCACTCTAGGCACAGTTCCCTCCAGGGCCTCAGCACTGGTGTCTTTGTCTACCACGCTTTCCCCCCGGCGACTCCATGATCCTCAGCCTCATCCCCGTGGGTCTTTTTACAAATGTCATCTCAGGAAGGCACAGTGACCATAGGTGGTAGTCGTCCTTACTGATGGGCTGGCGGTCTTCACCACCGGTCCTTTCCTTTACCCCTCATCTCCCTGGCCTCAAATCCCGCTGCTCTGTGCCTTGCACAGTCCGCTCCAGCCACACGGGCCTTCTTCACGCACTCTAGGCACAGTTCCCTCCAGGGCCTCAGCACTGGTGTCTTTGTCTACCACGCTTTCCCCCCGGCGACTCCATGATCCTCAGCCTCATCCGCGTGGGTCTTTTTACAAATGTCATCTCAGGAAGGCACAGTGACCATAGGGGGTAGTTGTCCTTACTGATGGGCTGGCGGTCTTCACCACCGGTCCTTTCCTTTACCCCTCATCTCCCTGGCCTCAAATCCCACTGCTCTGTGCCTTGCAGAGTCCGCTCCAGCCACACGGGCCTTCTTCACGCACTCTAGGCACAGTTCCCTCCAGGGCCTCAGCACTGGTGTCTTTGTCTACCACGCTTTCCCCCCGGCGACTCCATGATCCTCAGCCTCATCCGCGTGGGTATTTTTACAAATGTCACCTCAGGAAGGCACAGTGACCATAGGGGGTAGTTGTCCTTACTGATGGGCTGGCGGTCTTCACCACCGGTCCTTTCCTTTACCCCTCATCTCCCTGGCCTCACATCCCGCTGCTCTGTGCCTTGCACAGTCCGCTCCAGCCACACGGGCCTTCTTCACGCACTCTAGGCACAGTTCCCTCCAGGGCCTCAGCACTGGTGTCTTTGTCTACCACGCTTTCCCCCCGGCGACTCCATGATCCTCAGCCTCATCCCCGTGGGTCTTTTTACAAATGTCACGTCAGGAAGGCACAGTGACCATAGGGGGTAGTTGTCCTTACTGATGGGCTGGCGGTCTTCACCACCGGTCCTTTCCTTTACCCCTCATCTCCCTGGCCTCAAATCCCGCTGCTCTGTGCCTTGCACAGTCCGCTCCAGCCACACGGGCCTTCTTCACGCACTCTAGGCACAGTTCCCTCCAGGGCCTCAGCACTGGTGTCTTTGTCTACCACGCTTTCCCCCCGGCGACTCCATGATCCTCAGCCTCATCCGCGTGGGTCTTTTTACAAATGTCACCTCAGGAAGGCACCGTGACCATAGGGGGTAGTTGTCCTTACTGATGGGCTGGCGGTCTTCACCACCGGTCCTTTCCTTTACCCCTCATCTCCCTGGCCTCACATCCCGCTGCTCTGTGCCTTGCACAGTCCGCTCCAGCCACACGGGCCTTCTTCACGCACTCTAGGCACAGTTCCCTCCAGGGCCTCAGCACTGGTGTCTTTGTCTACCACGCTTTCCCCCCGGCGACTCCATGATCCTCAGCCTCATCCCCGTGGGTCTTTTTACAAATGTCATCTCAGGAAGGCACAGTGACCATAGGGGGTAGTCGTCCTTACTGATGGGCCGGCGGTCTTCACCACCGGTCCTTTCCTTTACCCCTCATCTCCCTGGCCTCAAATCCCGCTGCTCTGTGCCTTGCACAGTCCGCTCCAGCCACACGGGCCTTCTTCACGCACTCTAGGCACAGTTCCCTCCAGGGCCTCAGCACTGGTGTCTTTGTCTACCACGCTTTCCCCCGGGCGACTCCATGATCCTCAGCCTCATCCGCATGGGTCTTTTTACAAATGTCATCTCAGGAAGGCACAGTGACCATAGGGGGTAGTTGTCCTTACTGATGGGCTGGCGGTCTTCACCACCGGTCCTTTCCTTTACCCCTCATCTCCCTGGCCTCAAATCCCGCTGCTCTGTGCCTTGCACAGTCCGCTCCAGCCACACGGGCCTTCTTCACGCACTCTAGGCACAGTTCCCTCCAGGGCCTCAGCCCTGGTTTCTTTGTCTACCACGCTTTCCCCCCGGCGACTCCATGATCCTCAGCCTCATCCGCGTGGGTCTTTTTACAAATGTCATCTCAGGAAGGCACAGTGACCATAGGGGGTAGTTGTCCTTACTGATGGGCTGGCGGTCTTCACCACCGGTCCTTTCCTTTACCCCTCATCTCCCTGGCCTCAAATCCCACTGCTCTGTGCCTTGCAGAGTCCGCTCCAGCCACACGGGCCTTCTTCACGCACTCTAGGCACAGTTCCCTCCAGGGCCTCAGCACTGGTGTCTTTGTCTACCACGCTTTCCCCCCGGCGACTCCATGATCCTCAGCCTCATCCGCGTGGGTCTTTTTACAAATGTCATCTCAGGAAGGCACAGTGACCATAGGGGGTAGTTGTCCTTACTGATGGGCTGGCGGTCTTCACCACCGGTCCTTTCCTTTACCCCTCATCTCCCTGGCCTCAAATCCCGCTGCTCTGTGCCTTGCACAGTCCGCTCCAGCCACACGGGCCTTCTTCACGCACTCTAGGCACAGTTCCCTCCAGGGCCTCAGCACTGGTGTCTTTGTCTACCACGCTTTCCCCCCGGCGACTCCATGATCCTCAGCCTCATCCGCGTGGGTCTTTTTACAAATGTCACCTCAGGAAGGCACAGTGACCATAGGGGGTAGTTGTCCTTACTGATGGGCTGGCGGTCTTCACCACCGGTCCTTTCCTTTACCCCTCATCTCCCTGGCCTCACATCCCGCTGCTCTGTGCCTTGCACAGTCCGCTCCAGCCACACGGGCCTTCTTCACGCACTCTAGGCACAGTTCCCTCCAGGGCCTCAGCACTGGTGTCTTTGTCTACCACGCTTTCCCCCCGGCGACTCCATGATCCTCAGCCTCATCCCCGTGGGTCTTTTTACAAATGTCATCTCAGGAAGGCACAGTGACCATAGGGGGTAGTCGTCCTTACTGATGGGCTGGCGGTCTTCACCACCGGTCCTTTCCTTTACCCCTCATCTCCCTGGCCTCAAATCCCGCTGCTCTGTGCCTTGCACAGTCCGCTCCAGCCACACGGGCCTTCTTCACGCACTCTAGGCACAGTTCCCTCCAGGGCCTCAGCACTGGTGTCTTTGTCTACCACGCTTTCCCCCCGGCGACTCCATGATCCTCAGCCTCATCCGCGTGGGTCTTTTTACAAATGTCACCTCAGGAAGGCACAGTGACCATAGGGGGTAGTTGTCCTTACTGATGGGCTGTCGGTCTTCACCACCGGTCCTTTCCTTTACCCCTCATCTCCCTGGCCTCAAATCCCGCTGCTCTGTGCCTTGCACAGTCCGCTCCAGCCACACGGGCCTTCTTCACGCACTCTAGGCACAGTTCCCTCCAGGGCCTCAGCACTGGTGTCTTTGTCTACCACGCTTTCCCCCCGGCGACTCCATGATCCTCAGCCTCATCCGCGTGGGTCTTTTTACAAATGTCACCTCAGGAAGGCACAGTGACCATAGGGGGTAGTTGTCCTTACTGATGGGCTGGCGGTCTTCACCACCGCTCTTTTCCTTTACCCCTCATCTCCCTGGCCTCAAATCCCGCTGCTCTGTGCCTTGCACAGTCCGCTCCAGCCACACGGGCCTTCTTCACGCACTCTAGGCACAGTTCTCTCCAGGGCCTCAGCACTGGTGTCTTTGTCTACCACGCTTTCCCCCCGGCGACTCCATGATCCTCAGCCTCATCCGCGTGGGTCTTTTTACAAATGTCACCTCAGGAAGGCACAGTGACCATAGGGGGTAGTTGTCCTTACTGATGGGCTGGCGGTCTTCACCACCGGTCCTTTCCTTTACCCCTCATCTCCCTGGCCTCAAATCCCGCTGCTCTGTGCCTTGCACAGTCCGCTCCAGCCACACGGGCCTTCTTCACGCACTCTAGGCACAGTTCCCTCCAGGGCCTCAGCACTGGTGTCTTTGTCTACCACGCTTTCCCCCCGGCGACTCCATGATCCTCAGCCTCATCCGCGTGGGTCTTTTTACAAATGTCATCTCAGGAAGGCACAGTGACCATAGGGGGTAGTTGTCCTTACTGATGGGCTGGCGGTCTTCACCACCGGTCCTTTCCTTTACCCCTCATCTCCCTGGCCTCAAATCCCGCTGCTCTGTGCCTTGCACAGTCCGCTCCAGCCACACGGGCCTTCTTCACGCACTCTAGGCACAGTTCCCTCCAGGGCCTCAGCACTGGTGTCTTTGTCTACCACGCTTTCCCCCCGGCGACTCCATGATCCTCAGCCTCATCCGCGTGGGTCTTTTTACAAATGTCACCTCAGGAAGGCACAGTGACCATAGGGGGTAGTTGTCCTTACTGATGGGCTGTCGGTCTTCACCACCGGTCCTTTCCTTTACCCCTCATCTCCCTGGCCTCAAATCCCGCTGCTCTGTGCCTTGCACAGTCCGCTCCAGCCACACGGGCCTTCTTCACGCACTCTAGGCACAGTTCCCTCCAGGGCCTCAGCCCTGGTTTCTTTGTCTACCACGCTTTCCCCCCGGCGACTCCATGATCCTCAGCCTCATCCCCGTGGGTCTTTTTACAAATGTCATCTCAGGAAGGCACAGTGAACATAGGGGGTAGTCGTCCTTACTGATGGGCTGGCGGTCTTCACCACCGGTCCTTTCCTTTACCCCTCATCTCCCTGGCCTCAAATCCCGCTGCTCTGTGCCTTGCACAGTCCGCTCCAGCCACACGGGCCTTCTTCACGCACTCTAGGCACAGTTCCCTCCAGGGCCTCAGCACTGGTGTCTTTGTCTACCACGCTTTCCCCCCGGCGACTCCATGATCCTCAGCCTCATCCGCGTGGGTCTTTTTACAAATGTCACCTCAGGAAGGCACAGTGACCATAGTGGGTAGTTGTCCTTACTGATGGGCTGGCGGTCTTCACCACCGGTCCTTTCCTTTACCCCTCATCTCCCTGGCCTCAAATCCCACTGCTCTGTGCCTTGCACAGTCCGCTCCAGCCACACGGGCCTTCTTCACGCACTCTAGGCACAGTTCCCTCCAGGGCCTCAGCACTGGTGTCTTTGTCTACCACGCTTTCCCCCGGGCGACTCCATGATCCTCAGCCTCATCCGCATGGGTCTTTTTACAAATGTCATCTCAGGAAGGCACAGTGACCATAGGGGGTAGTTGTCCTTACTGATGGGCTGGCGGTCTTCACCACCGGTCCTTTCCTTTACCCCTCATCTCCCTGGCCTCAAATCCCGCTGCTCTGTGCCTTGCACAGTCCGCTCCAGCCACACGGGCCTTCTTCACGCACTCTAGGCACAGTTCCCTCCAGGGCCTCAGCACTGGTGTCTTTGTCTACCACGCTTTCCCCCCGGCGACTCCATGATCCTCAGCCTCATCCGCGTGGGTCTTTTTACAAATGTCACCTCAGGAAGGCACAGTGACCATAGGGGGTAGTTGTCCTTACTGATGGGCTGGCGGTCTTCACCACCGGTCCTTTCCTTTACCCCTCATCTCCCTGGCCTCAAATCCCACTGCTCTGTGCCTTGCAGAGTCCGCTCCAGCCACACGGGCCTTCTTCACGCACTCTGGGCACAGTTCCCTCCAGGGCCTCAGCCCTGGTTTCTTTGTCTACCACGCTTTCCCCCCCGGCGACTCCATGATCCTCAGCCTCATCCGCGTGGGTCTTTTTACAAATGTCATCTCAGGAAGGCACAGTGACCATAGGGGGTAGTTGTCCTTACTGATGGGCTGGCGGTCTTCACCACCGGTCCTTTCCTTTACCCCTCATCTCCCTGGCCTCAAATCCCGCTGCTCTGTGCCTTGCACAGTCCGCTCCAGCCACACGGGCCTTCTTCACGCACTCTAGGCACAGTTCCCTCCAGGGCCTCAGCACTGGTGTCTTTGTCTACCACGCTTTCCCCCCGGCGACTCCATGATCCTCAGCCTCATCCGCGTGGGTCTTTTTACAAATGTCACCTCAGGAAGGCACAGTGACCATAGGGGGTAGTTGTCCTTACTGATGGGCTGGCGGTCTTCACCACCGGTCCTTTCCTTTACCCCTCATCTCCCTGGCCTCAAATCCCGCTGCTCTGTGCCTTGCACAGTCCGCTCCAGCCACACGGGCCTTCTTCACGCACTCTAGGCACAGTTCCCTCCAGGGCCTCAGCCCTGGTGTCTTTGTCTACCACGCTTTCCCCCCGGCGACTCCATGATCCTCAGCCTCATCCGCGTGGGTCTTTTTACAAATGTCATCTCAGGAAGGCACAGTGACCATAGGGGGTAGTTGTCCTTACTGATGGGCTGGCGGTCTTCACCACCGGTCCTTTCCTTTACCCCTCATCTCCCTGGCCTCAAATCCCGCTGCTCTGTGCCTTGCACAGTCCGCTCCAGCCACACGGGCCTTCTTCACGCACTCTAGGCACAGTTCCCTCCAGGGCCTCAGCACTGGTGTCTTTGTCTACCACGCTTTCCCCCCGGCGACTCCATGATCCTCAGCCTCATCCGCGTGGGTCTTTTTACAAATGTCACCTCAGGAAGGCACAGTGACCATAGGGGGTAGCTGTCCTTACTGATGGGCTGGCGGTCTTCACCACCGGTCCTTTCCTTTACCCCTCATCTCCCTGGCCTCACATCCCGCTGCTCTGTGCCTTGCACAGTCCGCTCCAGCCACACGGGCCTTCTTCACGCACTCTAGGCACAGTTCCCTCCAGGGCCTCAGGACTGGTGTCTTTGTCTACCACGCTTTCCCCCCGGCGACTCCATGATCCTCAGCCTCATCCCCGTGGGTCTTTTTACAAATGTCATCTCAGGAAGGCACAGTGAACATAGGGGGTAGTCGTCCTTACTGATGGGCTGGCGGTCTTCACCACCGGTCCTTTCCTTTACCCCTCATCTCCCTGGCCTCAAATCCCGCTGCTCTGTGCCTTGCACAGTCCGCTCCAGCCACACGGGCCTTCTTCACGCACTCTAGGCACAGTTCCCTCCAGGGCCTCAGCACTGGTGTCTTTGTCTACCACGCTTTCCCCCCGGCGACTCCATGATCCTCAGCCTCATCCGCGTGGGTCTTTTTACAAATGTCACCTCAGGAAGGCACAGTGACCATAGTGGGTAGTTGTCCTTACTGATGGGCTGGCGGTCTTCACCACCGGTCCTTTCCTTTACCCCTCATCTCCCTGGCCTCAAATCCCACTGCTCTGTGCCTTGCACAGTCCGCTCCAGCCACACGGGCCTTCTTCACGCACTCTAGGCACAGTTCCCTCCAGGGCCTCAGCACTGGTGTCTTTGTCTACCATGCTTTCCCCCGGGCGACTCCATGATCCTCAGCCTCATCCGCATGGGTCTTTTTACAAATGTCATCTCAGGAAGGCACAGTGACCATAGGGGGTAGTTGTCCTTACTGATGGGCTGGCGGTCTTCACCACCGGTCCTTTCCTTTACCCCTCATCTCCCTGGCCTCAAATCCCACTGCTCTGTGCCTTGCACAGTCCGCTCCAGCCACACGGGCCTTCTTCACGCACTCTAGGCACAGTTCCCTCCAGGGCCTCAGCACTGGTGTCTTTGTCTACCACGCTTTCCCCCGGGCGACTCCATGATCCTCAGCCTCATCCGCATGGGTCTTTTTACAAATGTCATCTCAGGAAGGCACAGTGACCATAGGGGGTAGTTGTCCTTACTGATGGGCTGGCGGTCTTCACCACCGGTCCTTTCCTTTACCCCTCATCTCCCTGGCCTCAAATCCCGCTGCTCTGTGCCTTGCACAGTCCGCTCCAGCCACACGGGCCTTCTTCACGCACTCTAGGCACAGTTCCCTCCAGGGCCTCAGCACTGGTGTCTTTGTCTACCACGCTTTCCCCCCAGCGACTCCATGATCCTCAGCCTCATCCGCGTGGGTCTTTTTACAAATGTCACCTCAGGAAGGCACAGTGACCATAGGGGGTAGTTGTCCTTACTGATGGGCTGGCGGTCTTCACCACCGGTCCTTTCCTTTACCCCTCATCTCCCTGGCCTCAAATCCCACTGCTCTGTGCCTTGCAGAGTCCGCTCCAGCCACACGGGCCTTCTTCACGCACTCTGGGCACAGTTCCCTCCAGGGCCTCAGCCCTGGTTTCTTTGTCTACCACGCTTTCCCCCCCGGCGACTCCATGATCCTCAGCCTCATCCGCGTGGGTCTTTTTACAAATGTCATCTCAGGAAGGCACAGTGACCATAGGGGGTAGTTGTCCTTACTGATGGGCTGGCGGTCTTCACCACCGGTCCTTTCCTTTACCCCTCATCTCCCTGGCCTCAAATCCCGCTGCTCTGTGCCTTGCACAGTCCGCTCCAGCCACACGGGCCTTCTTCACGCACTCTAGGCACAGTTCCCTCCAGGGCCTCAGCACTGGTGTCTTTGTCTACCACGCTTTCCCCCCGGCGACTCCATGATCCTCAGCCTCATCCGCGTGGGTCTTTTTACAAATGTCACCTCAGGAAGGCACAGTGACCATAGGGGGTAGTTGTCCTTACTGATGGGCTGGCGGTCTTCACCACCGGTCCTTTCCTTTACCCCTCATCTCCCTGGCCTCAAATCCCGCTGCTCTGTGCCTTGCACAGTCCGCTCCAGCCACACGGGCCTTCTTCACGCACTCTAGGCACAGTTCCCTCCAGGGCCTCAGCCCTGGTGTCTTTGTCTACCACGCTTTCCCCCCGGCGACTCCATGATCCTCAGCCTCATCCGCGTGGGTCTTTTTACAAATGTCATCTCAGGAAGGCACAGTGACCATAGGGGGTAGTTGTCCTTACTGATGGGCTGGCGGTCTTCACCACCGGTCCTTTCCTTTACCCCTCATCTCCCTGGCCTCAAATCCCGCTGCTCTGTGCCTTGCACAGTCCGCTCCAGCCACACGGGCCTTCTTCACGCACTCTAGGCACAGTTCCCTCCAGGGCCTCAGCACTGGTGTCTTTGTCTACCACGCTTTCCCCCCGGCGACTCCATGATCCTCAGCCTCATCCGCGTGGGTCTTTTTACAAATGTCACCTCAGGAAGGCACAGTGACCATAGGGGGTAGCTGTCCTTACTGATGGGCTGGCGGTCTTCACCACCGGTCCTTTCCTTTACCCCTCATCTCCCTGGCCTCACATCCCGCTGCTCTGTGCCTTGCACAGTCCGCTCCAGCCACACGGGCCTTCTTCACGCACTCTAGGCACAGTTCCCTCCAGGGCCTCAGGACTGGTGTCTTTGTCTACCACGCTTTCCCCCCGGCGACTCCATGATCCTCAGCCTCATCCCCGTGGGTCTTTTTACAAATGTCATCTCAGGAAGGCACAGTGAACATAGGGGGTAGTCGTCCTTACTGATGGGCTGGCGGTCTTCACCACCGGTCCTTTCCTTTACCCCTCATCTCCCTGGCCTCAAATCCCGCTGCTCTGTGCCTTGCACAGTCCGCTCCAGCCACACGGGCCTTCTTCACGCACTCTAGGCACAGTTCCCTCCAGGGCCTCAGCACTGGTGTCTTTGTCTACCACGCTTTCCCCCCGGCGACTCCATGATCCTCAGCCTCATCCGCGTGGGTCTTTTTACAAATGTCACCTCAGGAAGGCACAGTGACCATAGTGGGTAGTTGTCCTTACTGATGGGCTGGCGGTCTTCACCACCGGTCCTTTCCTTTACCCCTCATCTCCCTGGCCTCAAATCCCACTGCTCTGTGCCTTGCACAGTCCGCTCCAGCCACACGGGCCTTCTTCACGCACTCTAGGCACAGTTCCCTCCAGGGCCTCAGCACTGGTGTCTTTGTCTACCATGCTTTCCCCCGGGCGACTCCATGATCCTCAGCCTCATCCGCATGGGTCTTTTTACAAATGTCATCTCAGGAAGGCACAGTGACCATAGGGGGTAGTTGTCCTTACTGATGGGCTGGCGGTCTTCACCACCGGTCCTTTCCTTTACCCCTCATCTCCCTGGCCTCAAATCCCACTGCTCTGTGCCTTGCACAGTCCGCTCCAGCCACACGGGCCTTCTTCACGCACTCTAGGCACAGTTCCCTCCAGGGCCTCAGCACTGGTGTCTTTGTCTACCACGCTTTCCCCCCGGCGACTCCATGATCCTCAGCCTCATCCGCGTGGGTCTTTTTACAAATGTCACCTCAGGAAGGCACAGTGACCATAGGGGGTAGTTGTCCTTACTGATGGGCTGGCGGTCTTCACCACCGGTCCTTTCCTTTACCCCTCATCTCCCTGGCCTCAAATCCCGCTGCTCTGTGCCTTGCACAGTCCGCTCCAGCCACACGGGCCTTCTTCACGCACTCTGGGCACAGTTCCCTCCAGGGCCTCAGCCCTGGTTTCTTTGTCTACCACGCTTTCCCCCCGGCGACTCCATGATCCTCAGCCTCATCCGCGTGGGTCTTTTTACAAATGTCATCTCAGGAAGGCACAGTGACCATAGGGGGTAGTTGTCCTTACTGATGGGCTGGCGGTCTTCACCACCGGTCCTTTTCTTTACCCCTCATCTCCCTGGCCTCAAATCCCACTGCTCTGTGCCTTGCAGAGTCCGCTCCAGCCACACGGGCCTTCTTCACGCACTCTAGGCACAGTTCCCTCCAGGGCCTCAGCACTGGTGTCTTTGTCTACCACGCTTTCCCCCCGGCGACTCCATGATCCTCAGCCTCATCCCCGTGGGTCTTTTTACAAATGTCATCTCAGGAAGGCACAGTGACCATAGGTGGTAGTCGTCCTTACTGATGGGCTGGCGGTCTTCACCACCGGTCCTTTCCTTTACCCCTCATCTCCCTGGCCTCAAATCCCGCTGCTCTGTGCCTTGCAGAGTCCGCTCCAGCCACACGGGCCTTCTTCACGCACTCTAGGCACAGTTCCCTCCAGGGCCTCAGCACTGGTGTCTTTGTCTACCACGCTTTCCCCCCGGCGACTCCATGATCCTCAGCCTCATCCGCGTGGGTCTTTTTACAAATGTCATCTCAGGAAGGCACAGTGACCATAGGGGGTAGTTGTCCTTACTGATGGGCTGGCGGTCTTCACCACCGGTCCTTTCCTTTACCCCTCATCTCCCTGGCCTCAAATCCCACTGCTCTGTGCCTTGCAGAGTCCGCTCCAGCCACACGGGCCTTCTTCACGCACTCTAGGCACAGTTCCCTCCAGGGCCTCAGCACTGGTGTCTTTGTCTACCACGCTTTCCCCCCGGCGACTCCATGATCCTCAGCCTCATCCGCGTGGGTATTTTTACAAATGTCACCTCAGGAAGGCACAGTGACCATAGGGGGTAGTTGTCCTTACTGATGGGCTGGCGGTCTTCACCACCGGTCCTTTCCTTTACCCCTCATCTCCCAGGCCTCACATCCCGCTGCTCTGTGCCTTGCACAGTCCGCTCCAGCCACACGGGCCTTCTTCACGCACTCTAGGCACAGTTCCCTCCAGGGCCTCAGCACTGGTGTCTTTGTCTACCACGCTTTCCCCCCGGCGACTCCATGATCCTCAGCCTCATCCCCGTGGGTCTTTTTACAAATGTCACGTCAGGAAGGCACAGTGACCATAGGGGGTAGTTGTCCTTACTGATGGGCTGGCGGTCTTCACCACCGGTCCTTTCCTTTACCCCTCATCTCCCTGGCCTCAAATCCCGCTGCTCTGTGCCTTGCACAGTCCGCTCCAGCCACACGGGCCTTCTTCACGCACTCTAGGCACAGTTCCCTCCAGGGCCTCAGCACTGGTGTCTTTGTCTACCACGCTTTCCCCCCGGCGACTCCATGATCCTCAGCCTCATCCGCGTGGGTCTTTTTACAAATGTCACCTCAGGAAGGCACCGTGACCATAGGGGGTAGTTGTCCTTACTGATGGGCTGGCGGTCTTCACCACCGGTCCTTTCCTTTACCCCTCATCTCCCTGGCCTCACATCCCGCTGCTCTGTGCCTTGCACAGTCCGCTCCAGCCACACGGGCCTTCTTCACGCACTCTAGGCACAGTTCCCTCCAGGGCCTCAGCACTGGTGTCTTTGTCTACCACGCTTTCCCCCCGGCGACTCCATGATCCTCAGCCTCATCCCCGTGGGTCTTTTTACAAATGTCATCTCAGGAAGGCACAGTGACCATAGGGGGTAGTCGTCCTTACTGATGGGCTGGCGGTCTTCACCACCGGTCCTTTCCTTTACCCCTCATCTCCCTGGCCTCAAATCCCGCTGCTCTGTGCCTTGCACAGTCCGCTCCAGCCACACGGGCCTTCTTCACGCACTCTAGGCACAGTTCCCTCCAGGGCCTCAGCACTGGTGTCTTTGTCTACCACGCTTTCCCCCGGGCGACTCCATGATCCTCAGCCTCATCCGCATGGGTCTTTTTACAAATGTCATCTCAGGAAGGCACAGTGACCATAGGGGGTAGTTGTCCTTACTGATGGGTTGGCGGTCTTCACCACCGGTCCTTTCCTTTACCCCTCATCTCCCTGGCCTCAAATCCCGCTGCTCTGTGCCTTGCACAGTCCGCTCCAGCCACACGGGCCTTCTTCACGCACTCTAGGCACAGTTCCCTCCAGGGCCTCAGCCCTGGTTTCTTTGTCTACCACGCTTTCCCCCCGGCGACTCCATGATCCTCAGCCTCATCCGCGTGGGTCTTTTTACAAATGTCATCTCAGGAAGGCACAGTGACCATAGGGGGTAGTTGTCCTTACTGATGGGCTGGCGGTCTTCACCACCGGTCCTTTCCTTTACCCCTCATCTCCCTGGCCTCAAATCCCACTGCTCTGTGCCTTGCAGAGTCCGCTCCAGCCACACGGGCCTTCTTCACGCACTCTAGGCACAGTTCCCTCCAGGGCCTCAGCACTGGTGTCTTTGTCTACCACGCTTTCCCCCCGGCGACTCCATGATCCTCAGCCTCATCCGCGTGGGTCTTTTTACAAATGTCATCTCAGGAAGGCACAGTGACCATAGGGGGTAGTTGTCCTTACTGATGGGCTGGCGGTCTTCACCACCGGTCCTTTCCTTTACCCCTCATCTCCCTGGCCTCAAATCCCGCTGCTCTGTGCCTTGCACAGTCCGCTCCAGCCACACGGGCCTTCTTCACGCACTCTAGGCACAGTTCCCTCCAGGGCCTCAGCACTGGTGTCTTTGTCTACCACGCTTTCCCCCCGGCGACTCCATGATCCTCAGCCTCATCCGCGTGGGTCTTTTTACAAATGTCATCTCAGGAAGGCACAGTGACCATAGGGGGTAGTTGTCCTTACTGATGGGCTGGCGGTCTTCACCACCGGTCCTTTCCTTTACCCCTCATCTCCCTGGCCTCAAATCCCACTGCTCTGTGCCTTGCAGAGTCCGCTCCAGCCACACGGGCCTTCTTCACGCACTCTAGGCACAGTTCCCTCCAGGGCCTCAGCACTGGTGTCTTTGTCTACCACGCTTTCCCCCCGGCGACTCCATGATCCTCAGCCTCATCCGCGTGGGTCTTTTTACAAATGTCATCTCAGGAAGGCACAGTGACCATAGGGGGTAGTTGTCCTTACTGATGGGCTGGCGGTCTTCACCACCGGTCCTTTCCTTTACCCCTCATCTCCCTGGCCTCAAATCCCGCTGCTCTGTGCCTTGCACAGTCCGCTCCAGCCACACGGGCCTTCTTCACGCACTCTAGGCACAGTTCCCTCCAGGGCCTCAGCACTGGTGTCTTTGTCTACCACGCTTTCCCCCCGGCGACTCCATGATCCTCAGCCTCATCCGCGTGGGTCTTTTTACAAATGTCACCTCAGGAAGGCACAGTGACCATAGGGGGTAGTTGTCCTTACTGATGGGCTGGCGGTCTTCACCACCGGTCCTTTCCTTTACCCCTCATCTCCCTGGCCTCACATCCCGCTGCTCTGTGCCTTGCACAGTCCGCTCCAGCCACACGGGCCTTCTTCACGCACTCTAGGCACAGTTCCCTCCAGGGCCTCAGCACTGGTGTCTTTGTCTACCACGCTTTCCCCCCGGCGACTCCATGATCCTCAGCCTCATCCCCGTGGGTCTTTTTACAAATGTCATCTCAGGAAGGCACAGTGACCATAGGGGGTAGTCGTCCTTACTGATGGGCTGGCGGTCTTCACCACCGGTCCTTTCCTTTACCCCTCATCTCCCTGGCCTCAAATCCCGCTGCTCTGTGCCTTGCACAGTCCGCTCCAGCCACACGGGCCTTCTTCACGCACTCTAGGCACAGTTCCCTCCAGGGCCTCAGCACTGGTGTCTTTGTCTACCACGCTTTCCCGCCGGCGACTCCATGATCCTCAGCCTCATCCGCGTGGGTCTTTTTACAAATGTCACCTCAGGAAGGCACAGTGACCATAGGGGGTAGTTGTCCTTACTGATGGGCTGGCGGTCTTCACCACCGGTCCTTTCCTTTACCCCTCATCTCCCTGGCCTCAAATCCCGCTGCTCTGTGCCTTGCACAGTCCGCTCCAGCCACACGGGCCTTCTTCACGCACTCTAGGCACAGTTCCCTCCAGGGCCTCAGCACTGGTGTCTTTGTCTACCACGCTTTCCCCCCGGCGACTCCATGATCCTCAGCCTCATCCGCGTGGGTCTTTTTACAAATGTCACCTCAGGAAGGCACAGTGACCATAGGGGGTAGTTGTCCTTACTGATGGGCTGGCGGTCTTCACCACCGGTCCTTTCCTTTACCCCTCATCTCCCTGGCCTCAAATCCCACTGCTCTGTGCCTTGCAGAGTCCGCTCCAGCCACACGGGCCTTCTTCACGCACTCTGGGCACAGTTCCCTCCAGGGCCTCAGCCCTGGTTTCTTTGTCTACCACGCTTTCCCCCCCGGCGACTCCATGATCCTCAGCCTCATCCGCGTGGGTCTTTTTACAAATGTCATCTCAGGAAGGCACAGTGACCATAGGGGGTAGTTGTCCTTACTGATGGGCTGGCGGTCTTCACCACCGGTCCTTTCCTTTACCCCTCATCTCCCTGGCCTCAAATCCCGCTGCTCTGTGCCTTGCACAGTCCGCTCCAGCCACACGGGCCTTCTTCACGCACTCTAGGCACAGTTCCCTCCAGGGCCTCAGCACTGGTGTCTTTGTCTACCACGCTTTCCCCCCGGCGACTCCATGATCCTCAGCCTCATCCGCGTGGGTCTTTTTACAAATGTCATCTCAGGAAGGCACAGTGACCATAGGGGGTAGTTGTCCTTACTGATGGGCTGGCGGTCTTCACCACCGGTCCTTTCCTTTACCCCTCATCTCCCTGGCCTCAAATCCCACTGCTCTGTGCCTTGCAGAGTCCGCTCCAGCCACACGGGCCTTCTTCACGCACTCTAGGCACAGTTCCCTCCAGGGCCTCAGCACTGGTGTCTTTGTCTACCACGCTTTCCCCCCGGCGACTCCATGATCCTCAGCCTCATCCGCGTGGGTATTTTTACAAATGTCACCTCAGGAAGGCACAGTGACCATAGGGGGTAGTTGTCCTTACTGATGGGCTGGCGGTCTTCACCACCGGTCCTTTCCTTTACCCCTCATCTCCCTGGCCTCACATCCCGCTGCTCTGTGCCTTGCACAGTCCGCTCCAGCCACACGGGCCTTCTTCACGCACTCTAGGCACAGTTCCCTCCAGGGCCTCAGCACTGGTGTCTTTGTCTACCACGCTTTCCCCCCGGCGACTCCATGATCCTCAGCCTCATCCCCGTGGGTCTTTTTACAAATGTCACGTCAGGAAGGCACAGTGACCATAGGGGGTAGTTGTCCTTACTGATGGGCTGGCGGTCTTCACCACCGGTCCTTTCCTTTACCCCTCATCTCCCTGGCCTCAAATCCCGCTGCTCTGTGCCTTGCACAGTCCGCTCCAGCCACACGGGCCTTCTTCACGCACTCTAGGCACAGTTCCCTCCAGGGCCTCAGCACTGGTGTCTTTGTCTACCACGCTTTCCCCCCGGCGACTCCATGATCCTCAGCCTCATCCGCGTGGGTCTTTTTACAAATGTCACCTCAGGAAGGCACCGTGACCATAGGGGGTAGTTGTCCTTACTGATGGGCTGGCGGTCTTCACCACCGGTCCTTTCCTTTACCCCTCATCTCCCTGGCCTCACATCCCGCTGCTCTGTGCCTTGCACAGTCCGCTCCAGCCACACGGGCCTTCTTCACGCACTCTAGGCACAGTTCCCTCCAGGGCCTCAGCACTGGTGTCTTTGTCTACCACGCTTTCCCCCCGGCGACTCCATGATCCTCAGCCTCATCCCCGTGGGTCTTTTTACAAATGTCATCTCAGGAAGGCACAGTGACCATAGGGGGTAGTCGTCCTTACTGATGGGCTGGCGGTCTTCACCACCGGTCCTTTCCTTTACCCCTCATCTCCCTGGCCTCAAATCCCGCTGCTCTGTGCCTTGCACAGTCCGCTCCAGCCACACGGGCCTTCTTCACGCACTCTAGGCACAGTTCCCTCCAGGGCCTCAGCACTGGTGTCTTTGTCTACCACGCTTTCCCCCGGGCGACTCCATGATCCTCAGCCTCATCCGCATGGGTCTTTTTACAAATGTCATCTCAGGAAGGCACAGTGACCATAGGGGGTAGTTGTCCTTACTGATGGGCTGGCGGTCTTCACCACCGGTCCTTTCCTTTACCCCTCATCTCCCTGGCCTCAAATCCCGCTGCTCTGTGCCTTGCACAGTCCGCTCCAGCCACACGGGCCTTCTTCACGCACTCTAGGCACAGTTCCCTCCAGGGCCTCAGCCCTGGTTTCTTTGTCTACCACGCTTTCCCCCCGGCGACTCCATGATCCTCAGCCTCATCCGCGTGGGTCTTTTTACAAATGTCATCTCAGGAAGGCACAGTGACCATAGGGGGTAGTTGTCCTTACTGATGGGCTGGCGGTCTTCACCACCGGTCCTTTCCTTTACCCCTCATCTCCCTGGCCTCAAATCCCACTGCTCTGTGCCTTGCAGAGTCCGCTCCAGCCACACGGGCCTTCTTCACGCACTCTAGGCACAGTTCCCTCCAGGGCCTCAGCACTGGTGTCTTTGTCTACCACGCTTTCCCCCCGGCGACTCCATGATCCTCAGCCTCATCCGCGTGGGTCTTTTTACAAATGTCATCTCAGGAAGGCACAGTGACCATAGGGGGTAGTTGTCCTTACTGATGGGCTGGCGGTCTTCACCACCGGTCCTTTCCTTTACCCCTCATCTCCCTGGCCTCAAATCCCACTGCTCTGTGCCTTGCAGAGTCCGCTCCAGCCACACGGGCCTTCTTCACGCACTCTAGGCACAGTTCCCTCCAGGGCCTCAGCACTGGTGTCTTTGTCTACCACGCTTTCCCCCCGGCGACTCCATGATCCTCAGCCTCATCCGCGTGGGTCTTTTTACAAATGTCATCTCAGGAAGGCACAGTGACCATAGGGGGTAGTTGTCCTTACTGATGGGCTGGCGGTCTTCACCACCGGTCCTTTCCTTTACCCCTCATCTCCCTGGCCTCAAATCCCACTGCTCTGTGCCTTGCAGAGTCCGCTCCAGCCACACGGGCCTTCTTCACGCACTCTAGGCACAGTTCCCTCCAGGGCCTCAGCACTGGTGTCTTTGTCTACCACGCTTTCCCCCCGGCGACTCCATGATCCTCAGCCTCATCCGCGTGGGTATTTTTACAAATGTCACCTCAGGAAGGCACAGTGACCATAGGGGGTAGTTGTCCTTACTGATGGGCTGGCGGTCTTCACCACCGGTCCTTTCCTTTACCCCTCATCTCCCAGGCCTCACATCCCGCTGCTCTGTGCCTTGCACAGTCCGCTCCAGCCACACGGGCCTTCTTCACGCACTCTAGGCACAGTTCCCTCCAGGGCCTCAGCACTGGTGTCTTTGTCTACCACGCTTTCCCCCCGGCGACTCCATGATCCTCAGCCTCATCCCCGTGGGTCTTTTTACAAATGTCACGTCAGGAAGGCACAGTGACCATAGGGGGTAGTTGTCCTTACTGATGGGCTGGCGGTCTTCACCACCGGTCCTTTCCTTTACCCCTCATCTCCCTGGCCTCAAATCCCGCTGCTCTGTGCCTTGCACAGTCCGCTCCAGCCACACGGGCCTTCTTCACGCACTCTAGGCACAGTTCCCTCCAGGGCCTCAGCACTGGTGTCTTTGTCTACCACGCTTTCCCCCCGGCGACTCCATGATCCTCAGCCTCATCCGCGTGGGTCTTTTTACAAATGTCACCTCAGGAAGGCACCGTGACCATAGGGGGTAGTTGTCCTTACTGATGGGCTGGCGGTCTTCACCACCGGTCCTTTCCTTTACCCCTCATCTCCCTGGCCTCACATCCCGCTGCTCTGTGCCTTGCACAGTCCGCTCCAGCCACACGGGCCTTCTTCACGCACTCTAGGCACAGTTCCCTCCAGGGCCTCAGCACTGGTGTCTTTGTCTACCACGCTTTCCCCCCGGCGACTCCATGATCCTCAGCCTCATCCCCGTGGGTCTTTTTACAAATGTCATCTCAGGAAGGCACAGTGACCATAGGGGGTAGTCGTCCTTACTGATGGGCTGGCGGTCTTCACCACCGGTCCTTTCCTTTACCCCTCATCTCCCTGGCCTCAAATCCCGCTGCTCTGTGCCTTGCACAGTCCGCTCCAGCCACACGGGCCTTCTTCACGCACTCTAGGCACAGTTCCCTCCAGGGCCTCAGCACTGGTGTCTTTGTCTACCACGCTTTCCCCCGGGCGACTCCATGATCCTCAGCCTCATCCGCATGGGTCTTTTTACAAATGTCATCTCAGGAAGGCACAGTGACCATAGGGGGTAGTTGTCCTTACTGATGGGCTGGCGGTCTTCACCACCGGTCCTTTCCTTTACCCCTCATCTCCCTGGCCTCAAATCCCGCTGCTCTGTGCCTTGCACAGTCCGCTCCAGCCACACGGGCCTTCTTCACGCACTCTAGGCACAGTTCCCTCCAGGGCCTCAGCACTGGTGTCTTTGTCTACCACGCTTTCCCCCCGGCGACTCCATGATCCTCAGCCTCATCCGCGTGGGTCTTTTTACAAATGTCACCTCAGGAAGGCACAGTGACCATAGGGGGTAGTTGTCCTTACTGATGGGCTGGCGGTCTTCACCACCGGTCCTTTCCTTTACCCCTCATCTCCCTGGCCTCACATCCCGCTGCTCTGTGCCTTGCACAGTCCGCTCCAGCCACACGGGCCTTCTTCACGCACTCTAGGCACAGTTCCCTCCAGGGCCTCAGCACTGGTGTCTTTGTCTACCACGCTTTCCCCCCGGCGACTCCATGATCCTCAGCCTCATCCCCGTGGGTCTTTTTACAAATGTCATCTCAGGAAGGCACAGTGACCATAGGGGGTAGTCGTCCTTACTGATGGGCTGGCGGTCTTCACCACCGGTCCTTTCCTTTACCCCTCATCTCCCTGGCCTCAAATCCCGCTGCTCTGTGCCTTGCACAGTCCGCTCCAGCCACACGGGCCTTCTTCACGCACTCTAGGCACAGTTCCCTCCAGGGCCTCAGCACTGGTGTCTTTGTCTACCACGCTTTCCCGCCGGCGACTCCATGATCCTCAGCCTCATCCGCGTGGGTCTTTTTACAAATGTCACCTCAGGAAGGCACAGTGACCATAGGGGGTAGTTGTCCTTACTGATGGGCTGTCGGTCTTCACCACCGGTCCTTTTCTTTACCCCTCATCTCCCTGGCCTCAAATCCCGCTGCTCTGTGCCTTGCACAGTCCGCTCCAGCCACACGGGCCTTCTTCACGCACTCTAGGCACAGTTCCCTCCAGGGCCTCAGCACTGGTGTCTTTGTCTACCACGCTTTCCCCCCGGCGACTCCATGATCCTCAGCCTCATCCGCGTGGGTCTTTTTACAAATGTCACCTCAGGAAGGCACAGTGACCATAGGGGGTAGTTGTCCTTACTGATGGGCTGGCGGTCTTCACCACCGGTCCTTTCCTTTACCCCTCATCTCCCTGGCCTCAAATCCCACTGCTCTGTGCCTTGCAGAGTCCGCTCCAGCCACACGGGCCTTCTTCACGCACTCTGGGCACAGTTCCCTCCAGGGCCTCAGCCCTGGTTTCTTTGTCTACCACGCTTTCCCCCCCGGCGACTCCATGATCCTCAGCCTCATCCGCGTGGGTCTTTTTACAAATGTCATCTCAGGAAGGCACAGTGACCATAGGGGGTAGTTGTCCTTACTGATGGGCTGGCGGTCTTCACCACCGGTCCTTTCCTTTACCCCTCATCTCCCTGGCCTCAAATCCCGCTGCTCTGTGCCTTGCACAGTCCGCTCCAGCCACACGGGCCTTCTTCACGCACTCTAGGCACAGTTCCCTCCAGGGCCTCAGCACTGGTGTCTTTGTCTACCACGCTTTCCCCCCGGCGACTCCATGATCCTCAGCCTCATCCGCGTGGGTCTTTTTACAAATGTCATCTCAGGAAGGCACAGTGACCATAGGGGGTAGTTGTCCTTACTGATGGGCTGGCGGTCTTCACCACCGGTCCTTTCCTTTACCCCTCATCTCCCTGGCCTCAAATCCCACTGCTCTGTGCCTTGCAGAGTCCGCTCCAGCCACACGGGCCTTCTTCACGCACTCTAGGCACAGTTCCCTCCAGGGCCTCAGCACTGGTGTCTTTGTCTACCACGCTTTCCCCCCGGCGACTCCATGATCCTCAGCCTCATCCGCGTGGGTATTTTTACAAATGTCACCTCAGGAAGGCACAGTGACCATAGGGGGTAGTTGTCCTTACTGATGGGCTGGCGGTCTTCACCACCGGTCCTTTCCTTTACCCCTCATCTCCCTGGCCTCACATCCCGCTGCTCTGTGCCTTGCACAGTCCGCTCCAGCCACACGGGCCTTCTTCACGCACTCTAGGCACAGTTCCCTCCAGGGCCTCAGCACTGGTGTCTTTGTCTACCACGCTTTCCCCCCGGCGACTCCATGATCCTCAGCCTCATCCCCGTGGGTCTTTTTACAAATGTCACGTCAGGAAGGCACAGTGACCATAGGGGGTAGTTGTCCTTACTGATGGGCTGGCGGTCTTCACCACCGGTCCTTTCCTTTACCCCTCATCTCCCTGGCCTCAAATCCCGCTGCTCTGTGCCTTGCACAGTCCGCTCCAGCCACACGGGCCTTCTTCACGCACTCTAGGCACAGTTCCCTCCAGGGCCTCAGCACTGGTGTCTTTGTCTACCACGCTTTCCCCCCGGCGACTCCATGATCCTCAGCCTCATCCGCGTGGGTCTTTTTACAAATGTCACCTCAGGAAGGCACCGTGACCATAGGGGGTAGTTGTCCTTACTGATGGGCTGGCGGTCTTCACCACCGGTCCTTTCCTTTACCCCTCATCTCCCTGGCCTCACATCCCGCTGCTCTGTGCCTTGCACAGTCCGCTCCAGCCACACGGGCCTTCTTCACGCACTCTAGGCACAGTTCCCTCCAGGGCCTCAGCACTGGTGTCTTTGTCTACCACGCTTTCCCCCCGGCGACTCCATGATCCTCAGCCTCATCCCCGTGGGTCTTTTTACAAATGTCATCTCAGGAAGGCACAGTGACCATAGGGGGTAGTCGTCCTTACTGATGGGCTGGCGGTCTTCACCACCGGTCCTTTCCTTTACCCCTCATCTCCCTGGCCTCAAATCCCGCTGCTCTGTGCCTTGCACAGTCCGCTCCAGCCACACGGGCCTTCTTCACGCACTCTAGGCACAGTTCCCTCCAGGGCCTCAGCACTGGTGTCTTTGTCTACCACGCTTTCCCCCGGGCGACTCCATGATCCTCAGCCTCATCCGCGTGGGTCTTTTTACAAATGTCACCTCAGGAAGGCACAGTGACCATAGGGGGTAGTTGTCCTTACTGATGGGCTGGCGGTCTTCACCACCGGTCCTTTCCTTTACCCCTCATCTCCCTGGCCTCAAATCCCACTGCTCTGTGCCTTGCAGAGTCCGCTCCAGCCACACGGGCCTTCTTCACGCACTCTGGGCACAGTTCCCTCCAGGGCCTCAGCCCTGGTTTCTTTGTCTACAACGCTTTCCCCCCCGGCGACTCCATGATCCTCAGCCTCATCCGCGTGGGTCTTTTTACAAATGTCATCTCAGGAAGGCACAGTGACCATAGGGGGTAGTTGTCCTTACTGATGGGCTGGCGGTCTTCACCACCGGTCCTTTCCTTTACCCCTCATCTCCCTGGCCTCAAATCCCGCTGCTCTGTGCCTTGCACAGTCCGCTCCAGCCACACGGGCCTTCTTCACGCACTCTAGGCACAGTTCCCTCCAGGGCCTCAGCACTGGTGTCTTTGTCTACCACGCTTTCCCCCCGGCGACTCCATGATCCTCAGCCTCATCCGCGTGGGTCTTTTTACAAATGTCATCTCAGGAAGGCACAGTGACCATAGGGGGTAGTTGTCCTTACTGATGGGCTGGCGGTCTTCACCACCGGTCCTTTCCTTTACCCCTCATCTCCCTGGCCTCAAATCCCACTGCTCTGTGCCTTGCAGAGTCCGCTCCAGCCACACGGGCCTTCTTCACGCACTCTAGGCACAGTTCCCTCCAGGGCCTCAGCACTGGTGTCTTTGTCTACCACGCTTTCCCCCCGGCGACTCCATGATCCTCAGCCTCATCCGCGTGGGTATTTTTACAAATGTCACCTCAGGAAGGCACAGTGACCATAGGGGGTAGTTGTCCTTACTGATGGGCTGGCGGTCTTCACCACCGGTCCTTTCCTTTACCCCTCATCTCCCTGGCCTCACATCCCGCTGCTCTGTGCCTTGCACAGTCCGCTCCAGCCACACGGGCCTTCTTCACGCACTCTAGGCACAGTTCCCTCCAGGGCCTCAGCACTGGTGTCTTTGTCTACCACGCTTTCCCCCCGGCGACTCCATGATCCTCAGCCTCATCCCCGTGGGTCTTTTTACAAATGTCACGTCAGGAAGGCACAGTGACCATAGGGGGTAGTTGTCCTTACTGATGGGCTGGCGGTCTTCACCACCGGTCCTTTCCTTTACCCCTCATCTCCCTGGCCTCAAATCCCGCTGCTCTGTGCCTTGCACAGTCCGCTCCAGCCACACGGGCCTTCTTCACGCACTCTAGGCACAGTTCCCTCCAGGGCCTCAGCACTGGTGTCTTTGTCTACCACGCTTTCCCCCCGGCGACTCCATGATCCTCAGCCTCATCCGCGTGGGTCTTTTTACAAATGTCACCTCAGGAAGGCACCGTGACCATAGGGGGTAGTTGTCCTTACTGATGGGCTGGCGGTCTTCACCACCGGTCCTTTCCTTTACCCCTCATCTCCCTGGCCTCACATCCCGCTGCTCTGTGCCTTGCACAGTCCGCTCCAGCCACACGGGCCTTCTTCACGCACTCTAGGCACAGTTCCCTCCAGGGCCTCAGCACTGGTGTCTTTGTCTACCACGCTTTCCCCCCGGCGACTCCATGATCCTCAGCCTCATCCCCGTGGGTCTTTTTACAAATGTCATCTCAGGAAGGCACAGTGACCATAGGGGGTAGTCGTCCTTACTGATGGGCTGGCGGTCTTCACCACCGGTCCTTTCCTTTACCCCTCATCTCCCTGGCCTCAAATCCCGCTGCTCTGTGCCTTGCACAGTCCGCTCCAGCCACACGGGCCTTCTTCACGCACTCTAGGCACAGTTCCCTCCAGGGCCTCAGCACTGGTGTCTTTGTCTACCACGCTTTCCCCCGGGCGACTCCATGATCCTCAGCCTCATCCGCATGGGTCTTTTTACAAATGTCATCTCAGGAAGGCACAGTGACCATAGGGGGTAGTTGTCCTTACTGATGGGCTGGCGGTCTTCACCACCGGTCCTTTCCTTTACCCCTCATCTCCCTGGCCTCAAATCCCGCTGCTCTGTGCCTTGCACAGTCCGCTCCAGCCACACGGGCCTTCTTCACGCACTCTAGGCACAGTTCCCTCCAGGGCCTCAGCCCTGGTTTCTTTGTCTACCACGCTTTCCCCCCGGCGACTCCATGATCCTCAGCCTCATCCGCGTGGGTCTTTTTACAAATGTCATCTCAGGAAGGCACAGTGACCATAGGGGGTAGTTGTCCTTACTGATGGGCTGGCGGTCTTCACCACCGGTCCTTTCCTTTACCCCTCATCTCCCTGGCCTCAAATCCCACTGCTCTGTGCCTTGCAGAGTCCGCTCCAGCCACACGGGCCTTCTTCACGCACTCTAGGCACAGTTCCCTCCAGGGCCTCAGCACTGGTGTCTTTGTCTACCACGCTTTCCCCCCGGCGACTCCATGATCCTCAGCCTCATCCGCGTGGGTCTTTTTACAAATGTCATCTCAGGAAGGCACAGTGACCATAGGGGGTAGTTGTCCTTACTGATGGGCTGGCGGTCTTCACCACCGGTCCTTTCCTTTACCCCTCATCTCCCTGGCCTCAAATCCCGCTGCTCTGTGCCTTGCACAGTCCGCTCCAGCCACACGGGCCTTCTTCACGCACTCTAGGCACAGTTCCCTCCAGGGCCTCAGCACTGGTGTCTTTGTCTACCACGCTTTCCCCCCGGCGACTCCATGATCCTCAGCCTCATCCGCGTGGGTCTTTTTACAAATGTCACCTCAGGAAGGCACAGTGACCATAGGGGGTAGTTGTCCTTACTGATGGGCTGGCGGTCTTCACCACCGGTCCTTTCCTTTACCCCTCATCTCCCTGGCCTCACATCCCGCTGCTCTGTGCCTTGCACAGTCCGCTCCAGCCACACGGGCCTTCTTCACGCACTCTAGGCACAGTTCCCTCCAGGGCCTCAGCACTGGTGTCTTTGTCTACCACGCTTTCCCCCCGGCGACTCCATGATCCTCAGCCTCATCCCCGTGGGTCTTTTTACAAATGTCATCTCAGGAAGGCACAGTGACCATAGGGGGTAGTCGTCCTTACTGATGGGCTGGCGGTCTTCACCACCGGTCCTTTCCTTTACCCCTCATCTCCCTGGCCTCAAATCCCGCTGCTCTGTGCCTTGCACAGTCCGCTCCAGCCACACGGGCCTTCTTCACGCACTCTAGGCACAGTTCCCTCCAGGGCCTCAGCACTGGTGTCTTTGTCTACCACGCTTTCCCCCCGGCGACTCCATGATCCTCAGCCTCATCCGCGTGGGTCTTTTTACAAATGTCACCTCAGGAAGGCACAGTGACCATAGGGGGTAGTTGTCCTTACTGATGGGCTGTCGGTCTTCACCACCGGTCCTTTCCTTTACCCCTCATCTCCCTGGCCTCAAATCCCGCTGCTCTGTGCCTTGCACAGTCCGCTCCAGCCACACGGGCCTTCTTCACGCACTCTAGGCACAGTTCCCTCCAGGGCCTCAGCACTGGTGTCTTTGTCTACCACGCTTTCCCCCCGGCGACTCCATGATCCTCAGCCTCATCCGCGTGGGTCTTTTTACAAATGTCACCTCAGGAAGGCACAGTGACCATAGGGGGTAGTTGTCCTTACTGATGGGCTGGCGGTCTTCACCACCGCTCTTTTCCTTTACCCCTCATCTCCCTGGCCTCAAATCCCGCTGCTCTGTGCCTTGCACAGTCCGCTCCAGCCACACGGGCCTTCTTCACGCACTCTAGGCACAGTTCTCTCCAGGGCCTCAGCACTGGTGTCTTTGTCTACCACGCTTTCCCCCCGGCGACTCCATGATCCTCAGCCTCATCCGCGTGGGTCTTTTTACAAATGTCACCTCAGGAAGGCACAGTGACCATAGGGGGTAGTTGTCCTTACTGATGGGCTGGCGGTCTTCACCACCGGTCCTTTCCTTTACCCCTCATCTCCCTGGCCTCAAATCCCGCTGCTCTGTGCCTTGCACAGTCCGCTCCAGCCACACGGGCCTTCTTCACGCACTCTAGGCACAGTTCCCTCCAGGGCCTCAGCACTGGTGTCTTTGTCTACCACGCTTTCCCCCCGGCGACTCCATGATCCTCAGCCTCATCCGCGTGGGTCTTTTTACAAATGTCATCTCAGGAAGGCACAGTGACCATAGGGGGTAGTTGTCCTTACTGATGGGCTGGCGGTCTTCACCACCGGTCCTTTCCTTTACCCCTCATCTCCCTGGCCTCAAATCCCGCTGCTCTGTGCCTTGCACAGTCCGCTCCAGCCACACGGGCCTTCTTCACGCACTCTAGGCACAGTTCCCTCCAGGGCCTCAGCACTGGTGTCTTTGTCTACCACGCTTTCCCCCCGGCGACTCCATGATCCTCAGCCTCATCCGCGTGGGTCTTTTTACAAATGTCACCTCAGGAAGGCACAGTGACCATAGGGGGTAGTTGTCCTTACTGATGGGCTGTCGGTCTTCACCACCGGTCCTTTCCTTTACCCCTCATCTCCCTGGCCTCAAATCCCGCTGCTCTGTGCCTTGCACAGTCCGCTCCAGCCACACGGGCCTTCTTCACGCACTCTAGGCACAGTTCCCTCCAGGGCCTCAGCCCTGGTTTCTTTGTCTACCACGCTTTCCCCCCGGCGACTCCATGATCCTCAGCCTCATCCCCGTGGGTCTTTTTACAAATGTCATCTCAGGAAGGCACAGTGAACATAGGGGGTAGTCGTCCTTACTGATGGGCTGGCGGTCTTCACCACCGGTCCTTTCCTTTACCCCTCATCTCCCTGGCCTCAAATCCCGCTGCTCTGTGCCTTGCACAGTCCGCTCCAGCCACACGGGCCTTCTTCACGCACTCTAGGCACAGTTCCCTCCAGGGCCTCAGCACTGGTGTCTTTGTCTACCACGCTTTCCCCCCGGCGACTCCATGATCCACAGCCTCATCCGCGTGGGTCTTTTTACAAATGTCACCTCAGGAAGGCACAGTGACCATAGTGGGTAGTTGTCCTTACTGATGGGCTGGCGGTCTTCACCACCGGTCCTTTCCTTTACCCCTCATCTCCCTGGCCTCAAATCCCACTGCTCTGTGCCTTGCACAGTCCGCTCCAGCCACACGGGCCTTCTTCACGCACTCTAGGCACAGTTCCCTCCAGGGCCTCAGCACTGGTGTCTTTGTCTACCACGCTTTCCCCCGGGCGACTCCATGATCCTCAGCCTCATCCGCATGGGTCTTTTTACAAATGTCATCTCAGGAAGGCACAGTGACCATAGGGGGTAGTTGTCCTTACTGATGGGCTGGCGGTCTTCACCACCGGTCCTTTCCTTTACCCCTCATCTCCCTGGCCTCAAATCCCGCTGCTCTGTGCCTTGCACAGTCCGCTCCAGCCACACGGGCCTTCTTCACGCACTCTAGGCACAGTTCCCTCCAGGGCCTCAGCACTGGTGTCTTTGTCTACCACGCTTTCCCCCCGGCGACTCCATGATCCTCAGCCTCATCCGCGTGGGTCTTTTTACAAATGTCACCTCAGGAAGGCACAGTGACCATAGGGGGTAGTTGTCCTTACTGATGGGCTGGCGGTCTTCACCACCGGTCCTTTCCTTTACCCCTCATCTCCCTGGCCTCAAATCCCACTGCTCTGTGCCTTGCAGAGTCCGCTCCAGCCACACGGGCCTTCTTCACGCACTCTGGGCACAGTTCCCTCCAGGGCCTCAGCCCTGGTTTCTTTGTCTACCACGCTTTCCCCCCCGGCGACTCCATGATCCTCAGCCTCATCCGCGTGGGTCTTTTTACAAATGTCATCTCAGGAAGGCACAGTGACCATAGGGGGTAGTTGTCCTTACTGATGGGCTGGCGGTCTTCACCACCGGTCCTTTCCTTTACCCCTCATCTCCCTGGCCTCAAATCCCGCTGCTCTGTGCCTTGCACAGTCCGCTCCAGCCACACGGGCCTTCTTCACGCACTCTAGGCACAGTTCCCTCCAGGGCCTCAGCACTGGTGTCTTTGTCTACCACGCTTTCCCCCCGGCGACTCCATGATCCTCAGCCTCATCCGCGTGGGTCTTTTTACAAATGTCACCTCAGGAAGGCACAGTGACCATAGGGGGTAGTTGTCCTTACTGATGGGCTGGCGGTCTTCACCACCGGTCCTTTCCTTTACCCCTCATCTCCCTGGCCTCAAATCCCGCTGCTCTGTGCCTTGCACAGTCCGCTCCAGCCACACGGGCCTTCTTCACGCACTCTAGGCACAGTTCCCTCCAGGGCCTCAGCCCTGGTGTCTTTGTCTACCACGCTTTCCCCCCGGCGACTCCATGATCCTCAGCCTCATCCGCGTGGGTCTTTTTACAAATGTCATCTCAGGAAGGCACAGTGACCATAGGGGGTAGTTGTCCTTACTGATGGGCTGGCGGTCTTCACCACCGGTCCTTTCCTTTACCCCTCATCTCCCTGGCCTCAAATCCCGCTGCTCTGTGCCTTGCACAGTCCGCTCCAGCCACACGGGCCTTCTTCACGCACTCTAGGCACAGTTCCCTCCAGGGCCTCAGCACTGGTGTCTTTGTCTACCACGCTTTCCCCCCGGCGACTCCATGATCCTCAGCCTCATCCGCGTGGGTCTTTTTACAAATGTCACCTCAGGAAGGCACAGTGACCATAGGGGGTAGCTGTCCTTACTGATGGGCTGGCGGTCTTCACCACCGGTCCTTTCCTTTACCCCTCATCTCCCTGGCCTCACATCCCGCTGCTCTGTGCCTTGCACAGTCCGCTCCAGCCACACGGGCCTTCTTCACGCACTCTAGGCACAGTTCCCTCCAGGGCCTCAGGACTGGTGTCTTTGTCTACCACGCTTTCCCCCCGGCGACTCCATGATCCTCAGCCTCATCCCCGTGGGTCTTTTTACAAATGTCATCTCAGGAAGGCACAGTGAACATAGGGGGTAGTCGTCCTTACTGATGGGCTGGCGGTCTTCACCACCGGTCCTTTCCTTTACCCCTCATCTCCCTGGCCTCAAATCCCGCTGCTCTGTGCCTTGCACAGTCCGCTCCAGCCACACGGGCCTTCTTCACGCACTCTAGGCACAGTTCCCTCCAGGGCCTCAGCACTGGTGTCTTTGTCTACCACGCTTTCCCCCCGGCGACTCCATGATCCTCAGCCTCATCCGCGTGGGTCTTTTTACAAATGTCACCTCAGGAAGGCACAGTGACCATAGTGGGTAGTTGTCCTTACTGATGGGCTGGCGGTCTTCACCACCGGTCCTTTCCTTTACCCCTCATCTCCCTGGCCTCAAATCCCACTGCTCTGTGCCTTGCACAGTCCGCTCCAGCCACACGGGCCTTCTTCACGCACTCTAGGCACAGTTCCCTCCAGGGCCTCAGCACTGGTGTCTTTGTCTACCATGCTTTCCCCCGGGCGACTCCATGATCCTCAGCCTCATCCGCATGGGTCTTTTTACAAATGTCATCTCAGGAAGGCACAGTGACCATAGGGGGTAGTTGTCCTTACTGATGGGCTGGCGGTCTTCACCACCGGTCCTTTCCTTTACCCCTCATCTCCCTGGCCTCAAATCCCACTGCTCTGTGCCTTGCACAGTCCGCTCCAGCCACACGGGCCTTCTTCACGCACTCTAGGCACAGTTCCCTCCAGGGCCTCAGCACTGGTGTCTTTGTCTACCACGCTTTCCCCCCGGCGACTCCATGATCCTCAGCCTCATCCGCGTGGGTCTTTTTACAAATGTCACCTCAGGAAGGCACAGTGACCATAGGGGGTAGTTGTCCTTACTGATGGGCTGGCGGTCTTCACCACCGGTCCTTTCCTTTACCCCTCATCTCCCTGGCCTCAAATCCCGCTGCTCTGTGCCTTGCACAGTCCGCTCCAGCCACACGGGCCTTCTTCACGCACTCTGGGCACAGTTCCCTCCAGGGCCTCAGCCCTGGTTTCTTTGTCTACCACGCTTTCCCCCCGGCGACTCCATGATCCTCAGCCTCATCCGCGTGGGTCTTTTTACAAATGTCATCTCAGGAAGGCACAGTGACCATAGGGGGTAGTTGTCCTTACTGATGGGCTGGCGGTCTTCACCACCGGTCCTTTTCTTTACCCCTCATCTCCCTGGCCTCAAATCCCACTGCTCTGTGCCTTGCAGAGTCCGCTCCAGCCACACGGGCCTTCTTCACGCACTCTAGGCACAGTTCCCTCCAGGGCCTCAGCACTGGTGTCTTTGTCTACCACGCTTTCCCCCCGGCGACTCCATGATCCTCAGCCTCATCCCCGTGGGTCTTTTTACAAATGTCATCTCAGGAAGGCACAGTGACCATAGGTGGTAGTCGTCCTTACTGATGGGCTGGCGGTCTTCACCACCGGTCCTTTCCTTTACCCCTCATCTCCCTGGCCTCAAATCCCGCTGCTCTGTGCCTTGCAGAGTCCGCTCCAGCCACACGGGCCTTCTTCACGCACTCTAGGCACAGTTCCCTCCAGGGCCTCAGCACTGGTGTCTTTGTCTACCACGCTTTCCCCCCGGCGACTCCATGATCCTCAGCCTCATCCGCGTGGGTCTTTTTACAAATGTCATCTCAGGAAGGCACAGTGACCATAGGGGGTAGTTGTCCTTACTGATGGGCTGGCGGTCTTCACCACCGGTCCTTTCCTTTACCCCTCATCTCCCTGGCCTCAAATCCCACTGCTCTGTGCCTTGCAGAGTCCGCTCCAGCCACACGGGCCTTCTTCACGCACTCTAGGCACAGTTCCCTCCAGGGCCTCAGCACTGGTGTCTTTGTCTACCACGCTTTCCCCCCGGCGACTCCATGATCCTCAGCCTCATCCGCGTGGGTATTTTTACAAATGTCACCTCAGGAAGGCACAGTGACCATAGGGGGTAGTTGTCCTTACTGATGGGCTGGCGGTCTTCACCACCGGTCCTTTCCTTTACCCCTCATCTCCCAGGCCTCACATCCCGCTGCTCTGTGCCTTGCACAGTCCGCTCCAGCCACACGGGCCTTCTTCACGCACTCTAGGCACAGTTCCCTCCAGGGCCTCAGCACTGGTGTCTTTGTCTACCACGCTTTCCCCCCGGCGACTCCATGATCCTCAGCCTCATCCCCGTGGGTCTTTTTACAAATGTCACGTCAGGAAGGCACAGTGACCATAGGGGGTAGTTGTCCTTACTGATGGGCTGGCGGTCTTCACCACCGGTCCTTTCCTTTACCCCTCATCTCCCTGGCCTCAAATCCCGCTGCTCTGTGCCTTGCACAGTCCGCTCCAGCCACACGGGCCTTCTTCACGCACTCTAGGCACAGTTCCCTCCAGGGCCTCAGCACTGGTGTCTTTGTCTACCACGCTTTCCCCCCGGCGACTCCATGATCCTCAGCCTCATCCGCGTGGGTCTTTTTACAAATGTCACCTCAGGAAGGCACCGTGACCATAGGGGGTAGTTGTCCTTACTGATGGGCTGGCGGTCTTCACCACCGGTCCTTTCCTTTACCCCTCATCTCCCTGGCCTCACATCCCGCTGCTCTGTGCCTTGCACAGTCCGCTCCAGCCACACGGGCCTTCTTCACGCACTCTAGGCACAGTTCCCTCCAGGGCCTCAGCACTGGTGTCTTTGTCTACCACGCTTTCCCCCCGGCGACTCCATGATCCTCAGCCTCATCCCCGTGGGTCTTTTTACAAATGTCATCTCAGGAAGGCACAGTGACCATAGGGGGTAGTCGTCCTTACTGATGGGCTGGCGGTCTTCACCACCGGTCCTTTCCTTTACCCCTCATCTCCCTGGCCTCAAATCCCGCTGCTCTGTGCCTTGCACAGTCCGCTCCAGCCACACGGGCCTTCTTCACGCACTCTAGGCACAGTTCCCTCCAGGGCCTCAGCCCTGGTGTCTTTGTCTACCACGCTTTCCCCCCGGCGACTCCATGATCCTCAGCCTCATCCGCGTGGGTCTTTTTACAAATGTCATCTCAGGAAGGCACAGTGACCATAGGGGGTAGTTGTCCTTACTGATGGGCTGGCGGTCTTCACCACCGGTCCTTTCCTTTACCCCTCATCTCCCTGGCCTCAAATCCCGCTGCTCTGTGCCTTGCACAGTCCGCTCCAGCCACACGGGCCTTCTTCACGCACTCTAGGCACAGTTCCCTCCAGGGCCTCAGCACTGGTGTCTTTGTCTACCACGCTTTCCCCCCGGCGACTCCATGATCCTCAGCCTCATCCGCGTGGGTCTTTTTACAAATGTCACCTCAGGAAGGCACAGTGACCATAGGGGGTAGCTGTCCTTACTGATGGGCTGGCGGTCTTCACCACCGGTCCTTTCCTTTACCCCTCATCTCCCTGGCCTCACATCCCGCTGCTCTGTGCCTTGCACAGTCCGCTCCAGCCACACGGGCCTTCTTCACGCACTCTAGGCACAGTTCCCTCCAGGGCCTCAGGACTGGTGTCTTTGTCTACCACGCTTTCCCCCCGGCGACTCCATGATCCTCAGCCTCATCCCCGTGGGTCTTTTTACAAATGTCATCTCAGGAAGGCACAGTGAACATAGGGGGTAGTCGTCCTTACTGATGGGCTGGCGGTCTTCACCACCGGTCCTTTCCTTTACCCCTCATCTCCCTGGCCTCAAATCCCGCTGCTCTGTGCCTTGCACAGTCCGCTCCAGCCACACGGGCCTTCTTCACGCACTCTAGGCACAGTTCCCTCCAGGGCCTCAGCACTGGTGTCTTTGTCTACCACGCTTTCCCCCCGGCGACTCCATGATCCTCAGCCTCATCCGCGTGGGTCTTTTTACAAATGTCACCTCAGGAAGGCACAGTGACCATAGTGGGTAGTTGTCCTTACTGATGGGCTGGCGGTCTTCACCACCGGTCCTTTCCTTTACCCCTCATCTCCCTGGCCTCAAATCCCACTGCTCTGTGCCTTGCACAGTCCGCTCCAGCCACACGGGCCTTCTTCACGCACTCTAGGCACAGTTCCCTCCAGGGCCTCAGCACTGGTGTCTTTGTCTACCATGCTTTCCCCCGGGCGACTCCATGATCCTCAGCCTCATCCGCATGGGTCTTTTTACAAATGTCATCTCAGGAAGGCACAGTGACCATAGGGGGTAGTTGTCCTTACTGATGGGCTGGCGGTCTTCACCACCGGTCCTTTCCTTTACCCCTCATCTCCCTGGCCTCAAATCCCACTGCTCTGTGCCTTGCACAGTCCGCTCCAGCCACACGGGCCTTCTTCACGCACTCTAGGCACAGTTCCCTCCAGGGCCTCAGCACTGGTGTCTTTGTCTACCACGCTTTCCCCCCGGCGACTCCATGATCCTCAGCCTCATCCGCGTGGGTCTTTTTACAAATGTCACCTCAGGAAGGCACAGTGACCATAGGGGGTAGTTGTCCTTACTGATGGGCTGGCGGTCTTCACCACCGGTCCTTTCCTTTACCCCTCATCTCCCTGGCCTCAAATCCCGCTGCTCTGTGCCTTGCACAGTCCGCTCCAGCCACACGGGCCTTCTTCACGCACTCTGGGCACAGTTCCCTCCAGGGCCTCAGCCCTGGTTTCTTTGTCTACCACGCTTTCCCCCCGGCGACTCCATGATCCTCAGCCTCATCCGCGTGGGTCTTTTTACAAATGTCATCTCAGGAAGGCACAGTGACCATAGGGGGTAGTTGTCCTTACTGATGGGCTGGCGGTCTTCACCACCGGTCCTTTTCTTTACCCCTCATCTCCCTGGCCTCAAATCCCACTGCTCTGTGCCTTGCAGAGTCCGCTCCAGCCACACGGGCCTTCTTCACGCACTCTAGGCACAGTTCCCTCCAGGGCCTCAGCACTGGTGTCTTTGTCTACCACGCTTTCCCCCCGGCGACTCCATGATCCTCAGCCTCATCCCCGTGGGTCTTTTTACAAATGTCATCTCAGGAAGGCACAGTGACCATAGGTGGTAGTCGTCCTTACTGATGGGCTGGCGGTCTTCACCACCGGTCCTTTCCTTTACCCCTCATCTCCCTGGCCTCAAATCCCGCTGCTCTGTGCCTTGCAGAGTCCGCTCCAGCCACACGGGCCTTCTTCACGCACTCTAGGCACAGTTCCCTCCAGGGCCTCAGCACTGGTGTCTTTGTCTACCACGCTTTCCCCCCGGCGACTCCATGATCCTCAGCCTCATCCGCGTGGGTCTTTTTACAAATGTCATCTCAGGAAGGCACAGTGACCATAGGGGGTAGTTGTCCTTACTGATGGGCTGGCGGTCTTCACCACCGGTCCTTTCCTTTACCCCTCATCTCCCTGGCCTCAAATCCCACTGCTCTGTGCCTTGCAGAGTCCGCTCCAGCCACACGGGCCTTCTTCACGCACTCTAGGCACAGTTCCCTCCAGGGCCTCAGCACTGGTGTCTTTGTCTACCACGCTTTCCCCCCGGCGACTCCATGATCCTCAGCCTCATCCGCGTGGGTATTTTTACAAATGTCACCTCAGGAAGGCACAGTGACCATAGGGGGTAGTTGTCCTTACTGATGGGCTGGCGGTCTTCACCACCGGTCCTTTCCTTTACCCCTCATCTCCCAGGCCTCACATCCCGCTGCTCTGTGCCTTGCACAGTCCGCTCCAGCCACACGGGCCTTCTTCACGCACTCTAGGCACAGTTCCCTCCAGGGCCTCAGCACTGGTGTCTTTGTCTACCACGCTTTCCCCCCGGCGACTCCATGATCCTCAGCCTCATCCCCGTGGGTCTTTTTACAAATGTCACGTCAGGAAGGCACAGTGACCATAGGGGGTAGTTGTCCTTACTGATGGGCTGGCGGTCTTCACCACCGGTCCTTTCCTTTACCCCTCATCTCCCTGGCCTCAAATCCCGCTGCTCTGTGCCTTGCACAGTCCGCTCCAGCCACACGGGCCTTCTTCACGCACTCTAGGCACAGTTCCCTCCAGGGCCTCAGCACTGGTGTCTTTGTCTACCACGCTTTCCCCCCGGCGACTCCATGATCCTCAGCCTCATCCGCGTGGGTCTTTTTACAAATGTCACCTCAGGAAGGCACCGTGACCATAGGGGGTAGTTGTCCTTACTGATGGGCTGGCGGTCTTCACCACCGGTCCTTTCCTTTACCCCTCATCTCCCTGGCCTCACATCCCGCTGCTCTGTGCCTTGCACAGTCCGCTCCAGCCACACGGGCCTTCTTCACGCACTCTAGGCACAGTTCCCTCCAGGGCCTCAGCACTGGTGTCTTTGTCTACCACGCTTTCCCCCCGGCGACTCCATGATCCTCAGCCTCATCCCCGTGGGTCTTTTTACAAATGTCATCTCAGGAAGGCACAGTGACCATAGGGGGTAGTCGTCCTTACTGATGGGCTGGCGGTCTTCACCACCGGTCCTTTCCTTTACCCCTCATCTCCCTGGCCTCAAATCCCGCTGCTCTGTGCCTTGCACAGTCCGCTCCAGCCACACGGGCCTTCTTCACGCACTCTAGGCACAGTTCCCTCCAGGGCCTCAGCACTGGTGTCTTTGTCTACCACGCTTTCCCCCGGGCGACTCCATGATCCTCAGCCTCATCCGCATGGGTCTTTTTACAAATGTCATCTCAGGAAGGCACAGTGACCATAGGGGGTAGTTGTCCTTACTGATGGGCTGGCGGTCTTCACCACCGGTCCTTTCCTTTACCCCTCATCTCCCTGGCCTCAAATCCCGCTGCTCTGTGCCTTGCACAGTCCGCTCCAGCCACACGGGCCTTCTTCACGCACTCTAGGCACAGTTCCCTCCAGGGCCTCAGCCCTGGTTTCTTTGTCTACCACGCTTTCCCCCCGGCGACTCCATGATCCTCAGCCTCATCCGCGTGGGTCTTTTTACAAATGTCATCTCAGGAAGGCACAGTGACCATAGGGGGTAGTTGTCCTTACTGATGGGCTGGCGGTCTTCACCACCGGTCCTTTCCTTTACCCCTCATCTCCCTGGCCTCAAATCCCACTGCTCTGTGCCTTGCAGAGTCCGCTCCAGCCACACGGGCCTTCTTCACGCACTCTAGGCACAGTTCCCTCCAGGGCCTCAGCACTGGTGTCTTTGTCTACCACGCTTTCCCCCCGGCGACTCCATGATCCTCAGCCTCATCCGCGTGGGTCTTTTTACAAATGTCATCTCAGGAAGGCACAGTGACCATAGGGGGTAGTTGTCCTTACTGATGGGCTGGCGGTCTTCACCACCGGTCCTTTCCTTTACCCCTCATCTCCCTGGCCTCAAATCCCGCTGCTCTGTGCCTTGCACAGTCCGCTCCAGCCACACGGGCCTTCTTCACGCACTCTAGGCACAGTTCCCTCCAGGGCCTCAGCACTGGTGTCTTTGTCTACCACGCTTTCCCCCCGGCGACTCCATGATCCTCAGCCTCATCCGCGTGGGTCTTTTTACAAATGTCACCTCAGGAAGGCACAGTGACCATAGGGGGTAGTTGTCCTTACTGATGGGCTGGCGGTCTTCACCACCGGTCCTTTCCTTTACCCCTCATCTCCCTGGCCTCACATCCCGCTGCTCTGTGCCTTGCACAGTCCGCTCCAGCCACACGGGCCTTCTTCACGCACTCTAGGCACAGTTCCCTCCAGGGCCTCAGCACTGGTGTCTTTGTCTACCACGCTTTCCCCCCGGCGACTCCATGATCCTCAGCCTCATCCCCGTGGGTCTTTTTACAAATGTCATCTCAGGAAGGCACAGTGACCATAGGGGGTAGTCGTCCTTACTGATGGGCTGGCGGTCTTCACCACCGGTCCTTTCCTTTACCCCTCATCTCCCTGGCCTCAAATCCCGCTGCTCTGTGCCTTGCACAGTCCGCTCCAGCCACACGGGCCTTCTTCACGCAC
This sequence comes from Mesoplodon densirostris, assembly GCF_025265405.1. NCBI lineage: Eukaryota > Metazoa > Chordata > Mammalia > Artiodactyla > Ziphiidae > Mesoplodon > Mesoplodon densirostris. The sequence continues at coordinate 58,032,609 of NC_082663.1, forward strand.
TCTAGGCACAGTTCCCTCCAGGGCCTCAGCACTGGTGTCTTTGTCTACCACGCTTTCCCCCCGGCGACTCCATGATCCTCAGCCTCATCCGCGTGGGTCTTTTTACAAATGTCATCTCAGGAAGGCACAGTGACCATAGGGGGTAGTTGTCCTTACTGATGGGCTGGCGGTCTTCACCACCGGTCCTTTCCTTTACCCCTCATCTCCCTGGCCTCAAATCCCGCTGCTCTGTGCCTTGCACAGTCCGCTCCAGCCACACGGGCCTTCTTCACGCACTCTAGGCACAGTTCCCTCCAGGGCCTCAGCACTGGTGTCTTTGTCTACCACGCTTTCCCCCCGGCGACTCCATGATCCTCAGCCTCATCCGCGTGGGTCTTTTTACAAATGTCATCTCAGGAAGGCACAGTGACCATAGGGGGTAGTTGTCCTTACTGATGGGCTGGCGGTCTTCACCACCGGTCCTTTCCTTTACCCCTCATCTCCCTGGCCTCAAATCCCACTGCTCTGTGCCTTGCAGAGTCCGCTCCAGCCACACGGGCCTTCTTCACGCACTCTAGGCACAGTTCCCTCCAGGGCCTCAGCACTGGTGTCTTTGTCTACCACGCTTTCCCCCCGGCGACTCCATGATCCTCAGCCTCATCCGCGTGGGTATTTTTACAAATGTCACCTCAGGAAGGCACAGTGACCATAGGGGGTAGTTGTCCTTACTGATGGGCTGGCGGTCTTCACCACCGGTCCTTTCCTTTACCCCTCATCTCCCTGGCCTCACATCCCGCTGCTCTGTGCCTTGCACAGTCCGCTCCAGCCACACGGGCCTTCTTCACGCACTCTAGGCACAGTTCCCTCCAGGGCCTCAGCACTGGTGTCTTTGTCTACCACGCTTTCCCCCCGGCGACTCCATGATCCTCAGCCTCATCCCCGTGGGTCTTTTTACAAATGTCACGTCAGGAAGGCACAGTGACCATAGGGGGTAGTTGTCCTTACTGATGGGCTGGCGGTCTTCACCACCGGTCCTTTCCTTTACCCCTCATCTCCCTGGCCTCAAATCCCGCTGCTCTGTGCCTTGCACAGTCCGCTCCAGCCACACGGGCCTTCTTCACGCACTCTAGGCACAGTTCCCTCCAGGGCCTCAGCACTGGTGTCTTTGTCTACCACGCTTTCCCCCCGGCGACTCCATGATCCTCAGCCTCATCCGCGTGGGTCTTTTTACAAATGTCACCTCAGGAAGGCACCGTGACCATAGGGGGTAGTTGTCCTTACTGATGGGCTGGCGGTCTTCACCACCGGTCCTTTCCTTTACCCCTCATCTCCCTGGCCTCACATCCCGCTGCTCTGTGCCTTGCACAGTCCGCTCCAGCCACACGGGCCTTCTTCACGCACTCTAGGCACAGTTCCCTCCAGGGCCTCAGCACTGGTGTCTTTGTCTACCACGCTTTCCCCCCGGCGACTCCATGATCCTCAGCCTCATCCCCGTGGGTCTTTTTACAAATGTCATCTCAGGAAGGCACAGTGACCATAGGGGGTAGTCGTCCTTACTGATGGGCTGGCGGTCTTCACCACCGGTCCTTTCCTTTACCCCTCATCTCCCTGGCCTCAAATCCCGCTGCTCTGTGCCTTGCACAGTCCGCTCCAGCCACACGGGCCTTCTTCACGCACTCTAGGCACAGTTCCCTCCAGGGCCTCAGCACTGGTGTCTTTGTCTACCACGCTTTCCCCCGGGCGACTCCATGATCCTCAGCCTCATCCGCATGGGTCTTTTTACAAATGTCATCTCAGGAAGGCACAGTGACCATAGGGGGTAGTTGTCCTTACTGATGGGCTGGCGGTCTTCACCACCGGTCCTTTCCTTTACCCCTCATCTCCCTGGCCTCAAATCCCACTGCTCTGTGCCTTGCACAGTCCGCTCCAGCCACACGGGCCTTCTTCACGCACTCTAGGCACAGTTCCCTCCAGGGCCTCAGCACTGGTGTCTTTGTCTACCACGCTTTCCCCCGGGCGACTCCATGATCCTCAGCCTCATCCGCATGGGTCTTTTTACAAATGTCATCTCAGGAAGGCACAGTGACCATAGGGGGTAGTTGTCCTTACTGATGGGCTGGCGGTCTTCACCACCGGTCCTTTCCTTTACCCCTCATCTCCCTGGCCTCAAATCCCGCTGCTCTGTGCCTTGCACAGTCCGCTCCAGCCACACGGGCCTTCTTCACGCACTCTAGGCACAGTTCCCTCCAGGGCCTCAGCACTGGTGTCTTTGTCTACCACGCTTTCCCCCGGGCGACTCCATGATCCTCAGCCTCATCCGCATGGGTCTTTTTACAAATGTCATCTCAGGAAGGCACAGTGACCATAGGGGGTAGTTGTCCTTACTGATGGGCTGGCGGTCTTCACCACCGGTCCTTTCCTTTACCCCTCATCTCCCTGGCCTCACATCCCGCTGCTCTGTGCCTTGCACAGTCCGCTCCAGCCACACGGGCCTTCTTCACGCACTCTAGGCACAGTTCCCTCCAGGGCCTCAGCACTGGTGTCTTTGTCTACCACGCTTTCCCCCCGGCGACTCCATGATCCTCAGCCTCATCCGCGTGGGTCTTTTTACAAATGTCACCTCAGGAAGGCACAGTGACCATAGGGGGTAGTTGTCCTTACTGATGGGCTGGCGGTCTTCACCACCGGTCCTTTCCTTTACCCCTCATCTCCCTGGCCTCAAATCCCACTGCTCTGTGCCTTGCAGAGTCCGCTCCAGCCACACGGGCCTTCTTCACGCACTCTGGGCACAGTTCCCTCCAGGGCCTCAGCCCTGGTTTCTTTGTCTACCACGCTTTCCCCCCCGGCGACTCCATGATCCTCAGCCTCATCCGCGTGGGTCTTTTTACAAATGTCATCTCAGGAAGGCACAGTGACCATAGGGGGTAGTTGTCCTTACTGATGGGCTGGCGGTCTTCACCACCGGTCCTTTCCTTTACCCCTCATCTCCCTGGCCTCAAATCCCGCTGCTCTGTGCCTTGCACAGTCCGCTCCAGCCACACGGGCCTTCTTCACGCACTCTAGGCACAGTTCCCTCCAGGGCCTCAGCACTGGTGTCTTTGTCTACCACGCTTTCCCCCCGGCGACTCCATGATCCTCAGCCTCATCCGCGTGGGTCTTTTTACAAATGTCACCTCAGGAAGGCACAGTGACCATAGGGGGTAGTTGTCCTTACTGATGGGCTGGCGGTCTTCACCACCGGTCCTTTCCTTTACCCCTCATCTCCCTGGCCTCAAATCCCGCTGCTCTGTGCCTTGCACAGTCCGCTCCAGCCACACGGGCCTTCTTCACGCACTCTAGGCACAGTTCCCTCCAGGGCCTCAGCCCTGGTGTCTTTGTCTACCACGCTTTCCCCCCGGCGACTCCATGATCCTCAGCCTCATCCGCGTGGGTCTTTTTACAAATGTCATCTCAGGAAGGCACAGTGACCATAGGGGGTAGTTGTCCTTACTGATGGGCTGGCGGTCTTCACCACCGGTCCTTTCCTTTACCCCTCATCTCCCTGGCCTCAAATCCCGCTGCTCTGTGCCTTGCACAGTCCGCTCCAGCCACACGGGCCTTCTTCACGCACTCTAGGCACAGTTCCCTCCAGGGCCTCAGCACTGGTGTCTTTGTCTACCACGCTTTCCCCCCGGCGACTCCATGATCCTCAGCCTCATCCGCGTGGGTCTTTTTACAAATGTCACCTCAGGAAGGCACAGTGACCATAGGGGGTAGCTGTCCTTACTGATGGGCTGGCGGTCTTCACCACCGGTCCTTTCCTTTACCCCTCATCTCCCTGGCCTCACATCCCGCTGCTCTGTGCCTTGCACAGTCCGCTCCAGCCACACGGGCCTTCTTCACGCACTCTAGGCACAGTTCCCTCCAGGGCCTCAGGACTGGTGTCTTTGTCTACCACGCTTTCCCCCCGGCGACTCCATGATCCTCAGCCTCATCCCCGTGGGTCTTTTTACAAATGTCATCTCAGGAAGGCACAGTGAACATAGGGGGTAGTCGTCCTTACTGATGGGCTGGCGGTCTTCACCACCGGTCCTTTCCTTTACCCCTCATCTCCCTGGCCTCAAATCCCGCTGCTCTGTGCCTTGCACAGTCCGCTCCAGCCACACGGGCCTTCTTCACGCACTCTAGGCACAGTTCCCTCCAGGGCCTCAGCACTGGTGTCTTTGTCTACCACGCTTTCCCCCCGGCGACTCCATGATCCTCAGCCTCATCCGCGTGGGTCTTTTTACAAATGTCACCTCAGGAAGGCACAGTGACCATAGTGGGTAGTTGTCCTTACTGATGGGCTGGCGGTCTTCACCACCGGTCCTTTCCTTTACCCCTCATCTCCCTGGCCTCAAATCCCACTGCTCTGTGCCTTGCACAGTCCGCTCCAGCCACACGGGCCTTCTTCACGCACTCTAGGCACAGTTCCCTCCAGGGCCTCAGCACTGGTGTCTTTGTCTACCATGCTTTCCCCCGGGCGACTCCATGATCCTCAGCCTCATCCGCATGGGTCTTTTTACAAATGTCATCTCAGGAAGGCACAGTGACCATAGGGGGTAGTTGTCCTTACTGATGGGCTGGCGGTCTTCACCACCGGTCCTTTCCTTTACCCCTCATCTCCCTGGCCTCAAATCCCACTGCTCTGTGCCTTGCACAGTCCGCTCCAGCCACACGGGCCTTCTTCACGCACTCTAGGCACAGTTCCCTCCAGGGCCTCAGCACTGGTGTCTTTGTCTACCACGCTTTCCCCCCGGCGACTCCATGATCCTCAGCCTCATCCGCGTGGGTCTTTTTACAAATGTCACCTCAGGAAGGCACAGTGACCATAGGGGGTAGTTGTCCTTACTGATGGGCTGGCGGTCTTCACCACCGGTCCTTTCCTTTACCCCTCATCTCCCTGGCCTCAAATCCCGCTGCTCTGTGCCTTGCACAGTCCGCTCCAGCCACACGGGCCTTCTTCACGCACTCTGGGCACAGTTCCCTCCAGGGCCTCAGCCCTGGTTTCTTTGTCTACCACGCTTTCCCCCCGGCGACTCCATGATCCTCAGCCTCATCCGCGTGGGTCTTTTTACAAATGTCATCTCAGGAAGGCACAGTGACCATAGGGGGTAGTTGTCCTTACTGATGGGCTGGCGGTCTTCACCACCGGTCCTTTTCTTTACCCCTCATCTCCCTGGCCTCAAATCCCACTGCTCTGTGCCTTGCAGAGTCCGCTCCAGCCACACGGGCCTTCTTCACGCACTCTAGGCACAGTTCCCTCCAGGGCCTCAGCACTGGTGTCTTTGTCTACCACGCTTTCCCCCCGGCGACTCCATGATCCTCAGCCTCATCCCCGTGGGTCTTTTTACAAATGTCATCTCAGGAAGGCACAGTGACCATAGGTGGTAGTCGTCCTTACTGATGGGCTGGCGGTCTTCACCACCGGTCCTTTCCTTTACCCCTCATCTCCCTGGCCTCAAATCCCGCTGCTCTGTGCCTTGCAGAGTCCGCTCCAGCCACACGGGCCTTCTTCACGCACTCTAGGCACAGTTCCCTCCAGGGCCTCAGCACTGGTGTCTTTGTCTACCACGCTTTCCCCCCGGCGACTCCATGATCCTCAGCCTCATCCGCGTGGGTCTTTTTACAAATGTCATCTCAGGAAGGCACAGTGACCATAGGGGGTAGTTGTCCTTACTGATGGGCTGGCGGTCTTCACCACCGGTCCTTTCCTTTACCCCTCATCTCCCTGGCCTCAAATCCCACTGCTCTGTGCCTTGCAGAGTCCGCTCCAGCCACACGGGCCTTCTTCACGCACTCTAGGCACAGTTCCCTCCAGGGCCTCAGCACTGGTGTCTTTGTCTACCACGCTTTCCCCCCGGCGACTCCATGATCCTCAGCCTCATCCGCGTGGGTATTTTTACAAATGTCACCTCAGGAAGGCACAGTGACCATAGGGGGTAGTTGTCCTTACTGATGGGCTGGCGGTCTTCACCACCGGTCCTTTCCTTTACCCCTCATCTCCCAGGCCTCACATCCCGCTGCTCTGTGCCTTGCACAGTCCGCTCCAGCCACACGGGCCTTCTTCACGCACTCTAGGCACAGTTCCCTCCAGGGCCTCAGCACTGGTGTCTTTGTCTACCACGCTTTCCCCCCGGCGACTCCATGATCCTCAGCCTCATCCCCGTGGGTCTTTTTACAAATGTCACGTCAGGAAGGCACAGTGACCATAGGGGGTAGTTGTCCTTACTGATGGGCTGGCGGTCTTCACCACCGGTCCTTTCCTTTACCCCTCATCTCCCTGGCCTCAAATCCCGCTGCTCTGTGCCTTGCACAGTCCGCTCCAGCCACACGGGCCTTCTTCACGCACTCTAGGCACAGTTCCCTCCAGGGCCTCAGCACTGGTGTCTTTGTCTACCACGCTTTCCCCCCGGCGACTCCATGATCCTCAGCCTCATCCGCGTGGGTCTTTTTACAAATGTCACCTCAGGAAGGCACCGTGACCATAGGGGGTAGTTGTCCTTACTGATGGGCTGGCGGTCTTCACCACCGGTCCTTTCCTTTACCCCTCATCTCCCTGGCCTCACATCCCGCTGCTCTGTGCCTTGCACAGTCCGCTCCAGCCACACAGGCCTTCTTCACGCACTCTAGGCACAGTTCCCTCCAGGGCCTCAGCACTGGTGTCTTTGTCTACCACGCTTTCCCCCCGGCGACTCCATGATCCTCAGCCTCATCCCCGTGGGTCTTTTTACAAATGTCATCTCAGGAAGGCACAGTGACCATAGGGGGTAGTCGTCCTTACTGATGGGCTGGCGGTCTTCACCACCGGTCCTTTCCTTTACCCCTCATCTCCCTGGCCTCAAATCCCGCTGCTCTGTGCCTTGCACAGTCCGCTCCAGCCACACGGGCCTTCTTCACGCACTCTAGGCACAGTTCCCTCCAGGGCCTCAGCACTGGTGTCTTTGTCTACCACGCTTTCCCCCGGGCGACTCCATGATCCTCAGCCTCATCCGCATGGGTCTTTTTACAAATGTCATCTCAGGAAGGCACAGTGACCATAGGGGGTAGTTGTCCTTACTGATGGGCTGGCGGTCTTCACCACCGGTCCTTTCCTTTACCCCTCATCTCCCTGGCCTCAAATCCCGCTGCTCTGTGCCTTGCACAGTCCGCTCCAGCCACACGGGCCTTCTTCACGCACTCTAGGCACAGTTCCCTCCAGGGCCTCAGCCCTGGTTTCTTTGTCTACCACGCTTTCCCCCCGGCGACTCCATGATCCTCAGCCTCATCCGCGTGGGTCTTTTTACAAATGTCATCTCAGGAAGGCACAGTGACCATAGGGGGTAGTTGTCCTTACTGATGGGCTGGCGGTCTTCACCACCGGTCCTTTCCTTTACCCCTCATCTCCCTGGCCTCAAATCCCACTGCTCTGTGCCTTGCAGAGTCCGCTCCAGCCACACGGGCCTTCTTCACGCACTCTAGGCACAGTTCCCTCCAGGGCCTCAGCACTGGTGTCTTTGTCTACCACGCTTTCCCCCCGGCGACTCCATGATCCTCAGCCTCATCCGCGTGGGTCTTTTTACAAATGTCATCTCAGGAAGGCACAGTGACCATAGGGGGTAGTTGTCCTTACTGATGGGCTGGCGGTCTTCACCACCGGTCCTTTCCTTTACCCCTCATCTCCCTGGCCTCAAATCCCGCTGCTCTGTGCCTTGCACAGTCCGCTCCAGCCACACGGGCCTTCTTCACGCACTCTAGGCACAGTTCCCTCCAGGGCCTCAGCACTGGTGTCTTTGTCTACCACGCTTTCCCCCCGGCGACTCCATGATCCTCAGCCTCATCCGCGTGGGTCTTTTTACAAATGTCACCTCAGGAAGGCACAGTGACCATAGGGGGTAGTTGTCCTTACTGATGGGCTGGCGGTCTTCACCACCGGTCCTTTCCTTTACCCCTCATCTCCCTGGCCTCACATCCCGCTGCTCTGTGCCTTGCACAGTCCGCTCCAGCCACACGGGCCTTCTTCACGCACTCTAGGCACAGTTCCCTCCAGGGCCTCAGCACTGGTGTCTTTGTCTACCACGCTTTCCCCCCGGCGACTCCATGATCCTCAGCCTCATCCCCGTGGGTCTTTTTACAAATGTCATCTCAGGAAGGCACAGTGACCATAGGGGGTAGTCGTCCTTACTGATGGGCTGGCGGTCTTCACCACCGGTCCTTTCCTTTACCCCTCATCTCCCTGGCCTCAAATCCCGCTGCTCTGTGCCTTGCACAGTCCGCTCCAGCCACACGGGCCTTCTTCACGCACTCTAGGCACAGTTCCCTCCAGGGCCTCAGCACTGGTGTCTTTGTCTACCACGCTTTCCCCCCGGCGACTCCATGATCCTCAGCCTCATCCGCGTGGGTCTTTTTACAAATGTCATCTCAGGAAGGCACAGTGACCATAGGGGGTAGTTGTCCTTACTGATGGGCTGGCGGTCTTCACCACCGGTCCTTTCCTTTACCCCTCATCTCCCTGGCCTCAAATCCCGCTGCTCTGTGCCTTGCACAGTCCGCTCCAGCCACACGGGCCTTCTTCACGCACTCTAGGCACAGTTCCCTCCAGGGCCTCAGCACTGGTGTCTTTGTCTACCACGCTTTCCCCCCGGCGACTCCATGATCCTCAGCCTCATCCGCGTGGGTCTTTTTACAAATGTCATCTCAGGAAGGCACAGTGACCATAGGGGGTAGTTGTCCTTACTGATGGGCTGGCGGTCTTCACCACCGGTCCTTTCCTTTACCCCTCATCTCCCTGGCCTCAAATCCCACTGCTCTGTGCCTTGCAGAGTCCGCTCCAGCCACACGGGCCTTCTTCACGCACTCTAGGCACAGTTCCCTCCAGGGCCTCAGCACTGGTGTCTTTGTCTACCACGCTTTCCCCCCGGCGACTCCATGATCCTCAGCCTCATCCGCGTGGGTATTTTTACAAATGTCACCTCAGGAAGGCACAGTGACCATAGGGGGTAGTTGTCCTTACTGATGGGCTGGCGGTCTTCACCACCGGTCCTTTCCTTTACCCCTCATCTCCCTGGCCTCACATCCCGCTGCTCTGTGCCTTGCACAGTCCGCTCCAGCCACACGGGCCTTCTTCACGCACTCTAGGCACAGTTCCCTCCAGGGCCTCAGCACTGGTGTCTTTGTCTACCACGCTTTCCCCCCGGCGACTCCATGATCCTCAGCCTCATCCCCGTGGGTCTTTTTACAAATGTCACGTCAGGAAGGCACAGTGACCATAGGGGGTAGTTGTCCTTACTGATGGGCTGGCGGTCTTCACCACCGGTCCTTTCCTTTACCCCTCATCTCCCTGGCCTCAAATCCCGCTGCTCTGTGCCTTGCACAGTCCGCTCCAGCCACACGGGCCTTCTTCACGCACTCTAGGCACAGTTCCCTCCAGGGCCTCAGCACTGGTGTCTTTGTCTACCACGCTTTCCCCCCGGCGACTCCATGATCCTCAGCCTCATCCGCGTGGGTCTTTTTACAAATGTCACCTCAGGAAGGCACCGTGACCATAGGGGGTAGTTGTCCTTACTGATGGGCTGGCGGTCTTCACCACCGGTCCTTTCCTTTACCCCTCATCTCCCTGGCCTCACATCCCGCTGCTCTGTGCCTTGCACAGTCCGCTCCAGCCACACGGGCCTTCTTCACGCACTCTAGGCACAGTTCCCTCCAGGGCCTCAGCACTGGTGTCTTTGTCTACCACGCTTTCCCCCCGGCGACTCCATGATCCTCAGCCTCATCCCCGTGGGTCTTTTTACAAATGTCATCTCAGGAAGGCACAGTGACCATAGGGGGTAGTCGTCCTTACTGATGGGCTGGCGGTCTTCACCACCGGTCCTTTCCTTTACCCCTCATCTCCCTGGCCTCAAATCCCGCTGCTCTGTGCCTTGCACAGTCCGCTCCAGCCACACGGGCCTTCTTCACGCACTCTAGGCACAGTTCCCTCCAGGGCCTCAGCACTGGTGTCTTTGTCTACCACGCTTTCCCCCGGGCGACTCCATGATCCTCAGCCTCATCCGCATGGGTCTTTTTACAAATGTCATCTCAGGAAGGCACAGTGACCATAGGGGGTAGTTGTCCTTACTGATGGGCTGGCGGTCTTCACCACCGGTCCTTTCCTTTACCCCTCATCTCCCTGGCCTCAAATCCCGCTGCTCTGTGCCTTGCACAGTCCGCTCCAGCCACACGGGCCTTCTTCACGCACTCTAGGCACAGTTCCCTCCAGGGCCTCAGCCCTGGTTTCTTTGTCTACCACGCTTTCCCCCCGGCGACTCCATGATCCTCAGCCTCATCCGCGTGGGTCTTTTTACAAATGTCATCTCAGGAAGGCACAGTGACCATAGGGGGTAGTTGTCCTTACTGATGGGCTGGCGGTCTTCACCACCGGTCCTTTCCTTTACCCCTCATCTCCCTGGCCTCAAATCCCACTGCTCTGTGCCTTGCAGAGTCCGCTCCAGCCACACGGGCCTTCTTCACGCACTCTAGGCACAGTTCCCTCCAGGGCCTCAGCACTGGTGTCTTTGTCTACCACGCTTTCCCCCCGGCGACTCCATGATCCTCAGCCTCATCCGCGTGGGTCTTTTTACAAATGTCATCTCAGGAAGGCACAGTGACCATAGGGGGTAGTTGTCCTTACTGATGGGCTGGCGGTCTTCACCACCGGTCCTTTCCTTTACCCCTCATCTCCCTGGCCTCAAATCCCGCTGCTCTGTGCCTTGCACAGTCCGCTCCAGCCACACGGGCCTTCTTCACGCACTCTAGGCACAGTTCCCTCCAGGGCCTCAGCACTGGTGTCTTTGTCTACCACGCTTTCCCCCCGGCGACTCCATGATCCTCAGCCTCATCCGCGTGGGTCTTTTTACAAATGTCACCTCAGGAAGGCACAGTGACCATAGGGGGTAGTTGTCCTTACTGATGGGCTGGCGGTCTTCACCACCGGTCCTTTCCTTTACCCCTCATCTCCCTGGCCTCACATCCCGCTGCTCTGTGCCTTGCACAGTCCGCTCCAGCCACACGGGCCTTCTTCACGCACTCTAGGCACAGTTCCCTCCAGGGCCTCAGCACTGGTGTCTTTGTCTACCACGCTTTCCCCCCGGCGACTCCATGATCCTCAGCCTCATCCCCGTGGGTCTTTTTACAAATGTCATCTCAGGAAGGCACAGTGACCATAGGGGGTAGTCGTCCTTACTGATGGGCTGGCGGTCTTCACCACCGGTCCTTTCCTTTACCCCTCATCTCCCTGGCCTCAAATCCCGCTGCTCTGTGCCTTGCACAGTCCGCTCCAGCCACACGGGCCTTCTTCACGCACTCTAGGCACAGTTCCCTCCAGGGCCTCAGCACTGGTGTCTTTGTCTACCACGCTTTCCCCCCGGCGACTCCATGATCCTCAGCCTCATCCGCGTGGGTCTTTTTACAAATGTCACCTCAGGAAGGCACAGTGACCATAGGGGGTAGTTGTCCTTACTGATGGGCTGTCGGTCTTCACCACCGGTCCTTTCCTTTACCCCTCATCTCCCTGGCCTCAAATCCCGCTGCTCTGTGCCTTGCACAGTCCGCTCCAGCCACACGGGCCTTCTTCACGCACTCTAGGCACAGTTCCCTCCAGGGCCTCAGCACTGGTGTCTTTGTCTACCACGCTTTCCCCCCGGCGACTCCATGATCCTCAGCCTCATCCGCGTGGGTCTTTTTACAAATGTCACCTCAGGAAGGCACAGTGACCATAGGGGGTAGTTGTCCTTACTGATGGGCTGGCGGTCTTCACCACCGCTCTTTTCCTTTACCCCTCATCTCCCTGGCCTCAAATCCCGCTGCTCTGTGCCTTGCACAGTCCGCTCCAGCCACACGGGCCTTCTTCACGCACTCTAGGCACAGTTCTCTCCAGGGCCTCAGCACTGGTGTCTTTGTCTACCACGCTTTCCCCCCGGCGACTCCATGATCCTCAGCCTCATCCGCGTGGGTCTTTTTACAAATGTCACCTCAGGAAGGCACAGTGACCATAGGGGGTAGTTGTCCTTACTGATGGGCTGGCGGTCTTCACCACCGGTCCTTTCCTTTACCCCTCATCTCCCTGGCCTCAAATCCCGCTGCTCTGTGCCTTGCACAGTCCGCTCCAGCCACACGGGCCTTCTTCACGCACTCTAGGCACAGTTCCCTCCAGGGCCTCAGCACTGGTGTCTTTGTCTACCACGCTTTCCCCCCGGCGACTCCATGATCCTCAGCCTCATCCGCGTGGGTCTTTTTACAAATGTCACCTCAGGAAGGCACCGTGACCATAGGGGGTAGTTGTCCTTACTGATGGGCTGGCGGTCTTCACCACCGGTCCTTTCCTTTACCCCTCATCTCCCTGGCCTCAAATCCCGCTGCTCTGTGCCTTGCACAGTCCGCTCCAGCCACACGGGCCTTCTTCACGCACTCTAGGCACAGTTCCCTCCAGGGCCTCAGCACTGGTGTCTTTGTCTACCACGCTTTCCCCCCGGCGACTCCATGATCCTCAGCCTCATCCGCGTGGGTCTTTTTACAAATGTCACCTCAGGAAGGCACCGTGACCATAGGGGGTAGTTGTCCTTACTGATGGGCTGGCGGTCTTCACCACCGGTCCTTTCCTTTACCCCTCATCTCCCTGGCCTCACATCCCGCTGCTCTGTGCCTTGCACAGTCCGCTCCAGCCACACGGGCCTTCTTCACGCACTCTAGGCACAGTTCCCTCCAGGGCCTCAGCACTGGTGTCTTTGTCTACCACGCTTTCCCCCGGGCGACTCCATGATCCTCAGCCTCATCCGCATGGGTCTTTTTACAAATGTCATCTCAGGAAGGCACAGTGACCATAGGGGGTAGTTGTCCTTACTGATGGGCTGGCGGTCTTCACCACCGGTCCTTTCCTTTACCCCTCATCTCCCTGGCCTCAAATCCCGCTGCTCTGTGCCTTGCACAGTCCGCTCCAGCCACACGGGCCTTCTTCACGCACTCTAGGCACAGTTCCCTCCAGGGCCTCAGCCCTGGTTTCTTTGTCTACCACGCTTTCCCCCCGGCGACTCCATGATCCTCAGCCTCATCCGCGTGGGTCTTTTTACAAATGTCATCTCAGGAAGGCACAGTGACCATAGGGGGTAGTTGTCCTTACTGATGGGCTGGCGGTCTTCACCACCGGTCCTTTCCTTTACCCCTCATCTCCCTGGCCTCAAATCCCACTGCTCTGTGCCTTGCAGAGTCCGCTCCAGCCACACGGGCCTTCTTCACGCACTCTAGGCACAGTTCCCTCCAGGGCCTCAGCACTGGTGTCTTTGTCTACCACGCTTTCCCCCCGGCGACTCCATGATCCTCAGCCTCATCCGCGTGGGTCTTTTTACAAATGTCATCTCAGGAAGGCACAGTGACCATAGGGGGTAGTTGTCCTTACTGATGGGCTGGCGGTCTTCACCACCGGTCCTTTCCTTTACCCCTCATCTCCCTGGCCTCAAATCCCGCTGCTCTGTGCCTTGCACAGTCCGCTCCAGCCACACGGGCCTTCTTCACGCACTCTAGGCACAGTTCCCTCCAGGGCCTCAGCACTGGTGTCTTTGTCTACCACGCTTTCCCCCCGGCGACTCCATGATCCTCAGCCTCATCCGCGTGGGTCTTTTTACAAATGTCACCTCAGGAAGGCACAGTGACCATAGGGGGTAGTTGTCCTTACTGATGGGCTGGCGGTCTTCACCACCGGTCCTTACCTTTACCCCTCATCTCCCTGGCCTCACATCCCGCTGCTCTGTGCCTTGCACAGTCCGCTCCAGCCACACGGGCCTTCTTCACGCACTCTAGGCACAGTTCCCTCCAGGGCCTCAGCACTGGTGTCTTTGTCTACCACGCTTTCCCCCCGGCGACTCCATGATCCTCAGCCTCATCCCCGTGGGTCTTTTTACAAATGTCATCTCAGGAAGGCACAGTGACCATAGGGGGTAGTCGTCCTTACTGATGGGCTGGCGGTCTTCACCACCGGTCCTTTCCTTTACCCCTCATCTCCCTGGCCTCAAATCCCGCTGCTCTGTGCCTTGCACAGTCCGCTCCAGCCACACGGGCCTTCTTCACGCACTCTAGGCACAGTTCCCTCCAGGGCCTCAGCACTGGTGTCTTTGTCTACCACGCTTTCCCCCCGGCGACTCCATGATCCTCAGCCTCATCCGCGTGGGTCTTTTTACAAATGTCATCTCAGGAAGGCACAGTGACCATAGGGGGTAGTTGTCCTTACTGATGGGCTGGCGGTCTTCACCACCGGTCCTTTCCTTTACCCCTCATCTCCCTGGCCTCAAATCCCGCTGCTCTGTGCCTTGCACAGTCCGCTCCAGCCACACGGGCCTTCTTCACGCACTCTAGGCACAGTTCCCTCCAGGGCCTCAGCACTGGTGTCTTTGTCTACCACGCTTTCCCCCCGGCGACTCCATGATCCTCAGCCTCATCCGCGTGGGTCTTTTTACAAATGTCATCTCAGGAAGGCACAGTGACCATAGGGGGTAGTTGTCCTTACTGATGGGCTGGCGGTCTTCACCACCGGTCCTTTCCTTTACCCCTCATCTCCCTGGCCTCAAATCCCACTGCTCTGTGCCTTGCAGAGTCCGCTCCAGCCACACGGGCCTTCTTCACGCACTCTAGGCACAGTTCCCTCCAGGGCCTCAGCACTGGTGTCTTTGTCTACCACGCTTTCCCCCCGGCGACTCCATGATCCTCAGCCTCATCCGCGTGGGTATTTTTACAAATGTCACCTCAGGAAGGCACAGTGACCATAGGGGGTAGTTGTCCTTACTGATGGGCTGGCGGTCTTCACCACCGGTCCTTTCCTTTACCCCTCATCTCCCAGGCCTCACATCCCGCTGCTCTGTGCCTTGCACAGTCCGCTCCAGCCACACGGGCCTTCTTCACGCACTCTAGGCACAGTTCCCTCCAGGGCCTCAGCACTGGTGTCTTTGTCTACCACGCTTTCCCCCCGGCGACTCCATGATCCTCAGCCTCATCCCCGTGGGTCTTTTTACAAATGTCACGTCAGGAAGGCACAGTGACCATAGGGGGTAGTTGTCCTTACTGATGGGCTGGCGGTCTTCACCACCGGTCCTTTCCTTTACCCCTCATCTCCCTGGCCTCACATCCCGCTGCTCTGTGCCTTGCACAGTCCGCTCCAGCCACACGGGCCTTCTTCACGCACTCTAGGCACAGTTCCCTCCAGGGCCTCAGCACTGGTGTCTTTGTCTACCACGCTTTCCCCCCGGCGACTCCATGATCCTCAGCCTCATCCGCGTGGGTCTTTTTACAAATGTCACCTCAGGAAGGCACCGTGACCATAGGGGGTAGTTGTCCTTACTGATGGGCTGGCGGTCTTCACCACCGGTCCTTTCCTTTACCCCTCATCTCCCTGGCCTCACATCCCGCTGCTCTGTGCCTTGCACAGTCCGCTCCAGCCACACGGGCCTTCTTCACGCACTCTAGGCACAGTTCCCTCCAGGGCCTCAGCACTGGTGTCTTTGTCTACCACGCTTTCCCCCCGGCGACTCCATGATCCTCAGCCTCATCCCCGTGGGTCTTTTTACAAATGTCATCTCAGGAAGGCACAGTGACCATAGGGGGTAGTCGTCCTTACTGATGGGCTGGCGGTCTTCACCACCGGTCCTTTCCTTTACCCCTCATCTCCCTGGCCTCAAATCCCGCTGCTCTGTGCCTTGCACAGTCCGCTCCAGCCACACGGGCCTTCTTCACGCACTCTAGGCACAGTTCCCTCCAGGGCCTCAGCACTGGTGTCTTTGTCTACCACGCTTTCCCCCGGGCGACTCCATGATCCTCAGCCTCATCCGCATGGGTCTTTTTACAAATGTCATCTCAGGAAGGCACAGTGACCATAGGGGGTAGTTGTCCTTACTGATGGGCTGGCGGTCTTCACCACCGGTCCTTTCCTTTACCCCTCATCTCCCTGGCCTCAAATCCCGCTGCTCTGTGCCTTGCACAGTCCGCTCCAGCCACACGGGCCTTCTTCACGCACTCTAGGCACAGTTCCCTCCAGGGCCTCAGCCCTGGTTTCTTTGTCTACCACGCTTTCCCCCCGGCGACTCCATGATCCTCAGCCTCATCCGCGTGGGTCTTTTTACAAATGTCATCTCAGGAAGGCACAGTGACCATAGGGGGTAGTTGTCCTTACTGATGGGCTGGCGGTCTTCACCACCGGTCCTTTCCTTTACCCCTCATCTCCCTGGCCTCAAATCCCACTGCTCTGTGCCTTGCAGAGTCCGCTCCAGCCACACGGGCCTTCTTCACGCACTCTAGGCACAGTTCCCTCCAGGGCCTCAGCACTGGTGTCTTTGTCTACCACGCTTTCCCCCCGGCGACTCCATGATCCTCAGCCTCATCCGCGTGGGTCTTTTTACAAATGTCATCTCAGGAAGGCACAGTGACCATAGGGGGTAGTTGTCCTTACTGATGGGCTGGCGGTCTTCACCACCGGTCCTTTCCTTTACCCCTCATCTCCCTGGCCTCAAATCCCGCTGCTCTGTGCCTTGCACAGTCCGCTCCAGCCACACGGGCCTTCTTCACGCACTCTAGGCACAGTTCCCTCCAGGGCCTCAGCACTGGTGTCTTTGTCTACCACGCTTTCCCCCCGGCGACTCCATGATCCTCAGCCTCATCCGCGTGGGTCTTTTTACAAATGTCACCTCAGGAAGGCACAGTGACCATAGGGGGTAGTTGTCCTTACTGATGGGCTGGCGGTCTTCACCACCGGTCCTTTCCTTTACCCCTCATCTCCCTGGCCTCACATCCCGCTGCTCTGTGCCTTGCACAGTCCGCTCCAGCCACACGGGCCTTCTTCACGCACTCTAGGCACAGTTCCCTCCAGGGCCTCAGCACTGGTGTCTTTGTCTACCACGCTTTCCCCCCGGCGACTCCATGATCCTCAGCCTCATCCCCGTGGGTCTTTTTACAAATGTCATCTCAGGAAGGCACAGTGACCATAGGGGGTAGTCGTCCTTACTGATGGGCTGGCGGTCTTCACCACCGGTCCTTTCCTTTACCCCTCATCTCCCTGGCCTCAAATCCCGCTGCTCTGTGCCTTGCACAGTCCGCTCCAGCCACACGGGCCTTCTTCACGCACTCTAGGCACAGTTCCCTCCAGGGCCTCAGCACTGGTGTCTTTGTCTACCACGCTTTCCCCCCGGCGACTCCATGATCCTCAGCCTCATCCGCGTGGGTCTTTTTACAAATGTCACCTCAGGAAGGCACAGTGACCATAGGGGGTAGTTGTCCTTACTGATGGGCTGTCGGTCTTCACCACCGGTCCTTTCCTTTACCCCTCATCTCCCTGGCCTCAAATCCCGCTGCTCTGTGCCTTGCACAGTCCGCTCCAGCCACACGGGCCTTCTTCACGCACTCTAGGCACAGTTCCCTCCAGGGCCTCAGCACTGGTGTCTTTGTCTACCACGCTTTCCCCCCGGCGACTCCATGATCCTCAGCCTCATCCGCGTGGGTCTTTTTACAAATGTCACCTCAGGAAGGCACAGTGACCATAGGGGGTAGTTGTCCTTACTGATGGGCTGGCGGTCTTCACCACCGCTCTTTTCCTTTACCCCTCATCTCCCTGGCCTCAAATCCCGCTGCTCTGTGCCTTGCACAGTCCGCTCCAGCCACACGGGCCTTCTTCACGCACTCTAGGCACAGTTCTCTCCAGGGCCTCAGCACTGGTGTCTTTGTCTACCACGCTTTCCCCCCGGCGACTCCATGATCCTCAGCCTCATCCGCGTGGGTCTTTTTACAAATGTCACCTCAGGAAGGCACAGTGACCATAGGGGGTAGTTGTCCTTACTGATGGGCTGGCGGTCTTCACCACCGGTCCTTTCCTTTACCCCTCATCTCCCTGGCCTCAAATCCCGCTGCTCTGTGCCTTGCACAGTCCGCTCCAGCCACACGGGCCTTCTTCACGCACTCTAGGCACAGTTCCCTCCAGGGCCTCAGCACTGGTGTCTTTGTCTACCACGCTTTCCCCCCGGCGACTCCATGATCCTCAGCCTCATCCGCGTGGGTCTTTTTACAAATGTCACCTCAGGAAGGCACCGTGACCATAGGGGGTAGTTGTCCTTACTGATGGGCTGGCGGTCTTCACCACCGGTCCTTTCCTTTACCCCTCATCTCCCTGGCCTCACATCCCGCTGCTCTGTGCCTTGCAGAGTCCGCTCCAGCCACACGGGCCTTCTTCACGCACTCTAGGCACAGTTCCCTCCAGGGCCTCAGCACTGGTGTCTTTGTCTACCACGCTTTCCCCCCGGCGACTCCATGATCCTCAGCCTCATCCCCGTGGGTCTTTTTACAAATGTCATCTCAGGAAGGCACAGTGACCATAGGGGGTAGTCGTCCTTACTGATGGGCTGGCGGTCTTCACCACCGGTCCTTTCCTTTACCCCTCATCTCCCTGGCCTCAAATCCCGCTGCTCTGTGCCTTGCACAGTCCGCTCCAGCCACACGGGCCTTCTTCACGCACTCTAGGCACAGTTCCCTCCAGGGCCTCAGCACTGGTGTCTTTGTCTACCACGCTTTCCCCCGGGCGACTCCATGATCCTCAGCCTCATCCGCATGGGTCTTTTTACAAATGTCATCTCAGGAAGGCACAGTGACCATAGGGGGTAGTTGTCCTTACTGATGGGCTGGCGGTCTTCACCACCGGTCCTTTCCTTTACCCCTCATCTCCCTGGCCTCAAATCCCGCTGCTCTGTGCCTTGCACAGTCCGCTCCAGCCACACGGGCCTTCTTCACGCACTCTAGGCACAGTTCCCTCCAGGGCCTCAGCCCTGGTTTCTTTGTCTACCACGCTTTCCCCCCGGCGACTCCATGATCCTCAGCCTCATCCGCGTGGGTCTTTTTACAAATGTCATCTCAGGAAGGCACAGTGACCATAGGGGGTAGTTGTCCTTACTGATGGGCTGGCGGTCTTCACCACCGGTCCTTTCCTTTACCCCTCATCTCCCTGGCCTCAAATCCCACTGCTCTGTGCCTTGCAGAGTCCGCTCCAGCCACACGGGCCTTCTTCACGCACTCTAGGCACAGTTCCCTCCAGGGCCTCAGCACTGGTGTCTTTGTCTACCACGCTTTCCCCCCGGCGACTCCATGATCCTCAGCCTCATCCGCGTGGGTCTTTTTACAAATGTCATCTCAGGAAGGCACAGTGACCATAGGGGGTAGTTGTCCTTACTGATGGGCTGGCGGTCTTCACCACCGGTCCTTTCCTTTACCCCTCATCTCCCTGGCCTCAAATCCCGCTGCTCTGTGCCTTGCACAGTCCGCTCCAGCCACACGGGCCTTCTTCACGCACTCTAGGCACAGTTCCCTCCAGGGCCTCAGCACTGGTGTCTTTGTCTACCACGCTTTCCCCCCGGCGACTCCATGATCCTCAGCCTCATCCGCGTGGGTCTTTTTACAAATGTCACCTCAGGAAGGCACAGTGACCATAGGGGGTAGTTGTCCTTACTGATGGGCTGGCGGTCTTCACCACCGGTCCTTTCCTTTACCCCTCATCTCCCTGGCCTCACATCCCGCTGCTCTGTGCCTTGCACAGTCCGCTCCAGCCACACGGGCCTTCTTCACGCACTCTAGGCACAGTTCCCTCCAGGGCCTCAGCACTGGTGTCTTTGTCTACCACGCTTTCCCCCCGGCGACTCCATGATCCTCAGCCTCATCCCCGTGGGTCTTTTTACAAATGTCATCTCAGGAAGGCACAGTGACCATAGGGGGTAGTCGTCCTTACTGATGGGCTGGCGGTCTTCACCACCGGTCCTTTCCTTTACCCCTCATCTCCCTGGCCTCAAATCCCGCTGCTCTGTGCCTTGCACAGTCCGCTCCAGCCACACGGGCCTTCTTCACGCACTCTAGGCACAGTTCCCTCCAGGGCCTCAGCACTGGTGTCTTTGTCTACCACGCTTTCCCCCCGGCGACTCCATGATCCTCAGCCTCATCCGCGTGGGTCTTTTTACAAATGTCATCTCAGGAAGGCACAGTGACCATAGGGGGTAGTTGTCCTTACTGATGGGCTGGCGGTCTTCACCACCGGTCCTTTCCTTTACCCCTCATCTCCCTGGCCTCAAATCCCGCTGCTCTGTGCCTTGCACAGTCCGCTCCAGCCACACGGGCCTTCTTCACGCACTCTAGGCACAGTTCCCTCCAGGGCCTCAGCACTGGTGTCTTTGTCTACCACGCTTTCCCCCCGGCGACTCCATGATCCTCAGCCTCATCCGCGTGGGTCTTTTTACAAATGTCATCTCAGGAAGGCACAGTGACCATAGGGGGTAGTTGTCCTTACTGATGGGCTGGCGGTCTTCACCACCGGTCCTTTCCTTTACCCCTCATCTCCCTGGCCTCAAATCCCACTGCTCTGTGCCTTGCAGAGTCCGCTCCAGCCACACGGGCCTTCTTCACGCACTCTAGGCACAGTTCCCTCCAGGGCCTCAGCACTGGTGTCTTTGTCTACCACGCTTTCCCCCCGGCGACTCCATGATCCTCAGCCTCATCCGCGTGGGTATTTTTACAAATGTCACCTCAGGAAGGCACAGTGACCATAGGGGGTAGTTGTCCTTACTGATGGGCTGGCGGTCTTCACCACCGGTCCTTTCCTTTACCCCTCATCTCCCTGGCCTCACATCCCGCTGCTCTGTGCCTTGCACAGTCCGCTCCAGCCACACGGGCCTTCTTCACGCACTCTAGGCACAGTTCCCTCCAGGGCCTCAGCACTGGTGTCTTTGTCTACCACGCTTTCCCCCCGGCGACTCCATGATCCTCAGCCTCATCCCCGTGGGTCTTTTTACAAATGTCACGTCAGGAAGGCACAGTGACCATAGGGGGTAGTTGTCCTTACTGATGGGCTGGCGGTCTTCACCACCGGTCCTTTCCTTTACCCCTCATCTCCCTGGCCTCAAATCCCGCTGCTCTGTGCCTTGCACAGTCCGCTCCAGCCACACGGGCCTTCTTCACGCACTCTAGGCACAGTTCCCTCCAGGGCCTCAGCACTGGTGTCTTTGTCTACCACGCTTTCCCCCCGGCGACTCCATGATCCTCAGCCTCATCCGCGTGGGTCTTTTTACAAATGTCACCTCAGGAAGGCACCGTGACCATAGGGGGTAGTTGTCCTTACTGATGGGCTGGCGGTCTTCACCACCGGTCCTTTCCTTTACCCCTCATCTCCCTGGCCTCACATCCCGCTGCTCTGTGCCTTGCACAGTCCGCTCCAGCCACACGGGCCTTCTTCACGCACTCTAGGCACAGTTCCCTCCAGGGCCTCAGCACTGGTGTCTTTGTCTACCACGCTTTCCCCCCGGCGACTCCATGATCCTCAGCCTCATCCCCGTGGGTCTTTTTACAAATGTCATCTCAGGAAGGCACAGTGACCATAGGGGGTAGTCGTCCTTACTGATGGGCTGGCGGTCTTCACCACCGGTCCTTTCCTTTACCCCTCATCTCCCTGGCCTCAAATCCCGCTGCTCTGTGCCTTGCACAGTCCGCTCCAGCCACACGGGCCTTCTTCACGCACTCTAGGCACAGTTCCCTCCAGGGCCTCAGCACTGGTGTCTTTGTCTACCACGCTTTCCCCCGGGCGACTCCATGATCCTCAGCCTCATCCGCATGGGTCTTTTTACAAATGTCATCTCAGGAAGGCACAGTGACCATAGGGGGTAGTTGTCCTTACTGATGGGCTGGCGGTCTTCACCACCGGTCCTTTCCTTTACCCCTCATCTCCCTGGCCTCAAATCCCGCTGCTCTGTGCCTTGCACAGTCCGCTCCAGCCACACGGGCCTTCTTCACGCACTCTAGGCACAGTTCCCTCCAGGGCCTCAGCCCTGGTTTCTTTGTCTACCACGCTTTCCCCCCGGCGACTCCATGATCCTCAGCCTCATCCGCGTGGGTCTTTTTACAAATGTCATCTCAGGAAGGCACAGTGACCATAGGGGGTAGTTGTCCTTACTGATGGGCTGGCGGTCTTCACCACCGGTCCTTTCCTTTACCCCTCATCTCCCTGGCCTCAAATCCCACTGCTCTGTGCCTTGCAGAGTCCGCTCCAGCCACACGGGCCTTCTTCACGCACTCTAGGCACAGTTCCCTCCAGGGCCTCAGCACTGGTGTCTTTGTCTACCACGCTTTCCCCCCGGCGACTCCATGATCCTCAGCCTCATCCGCGTGGGTCTTTTTACAAATGTCATCTCAGGAAGGCACAGTGACCATAGGGGGTAGTTGTCCTTACTGATGGGCTGGCGGTCTTCACCACCGGTCCTTTCCTTTACCCCTCATCTCCCTGGCCTCAAATCCCGCTGCTCTGTGCCTTGCACAGTCCGCTCCAGCCACACGGGCCTTCTTCACGCACTCTAGGCACAGTTCCCTCCAGGGCCTCAGCACTGGTGTCTTTGTCTACCACGCTTTCCCCCCGGCGACTCCATGATCCTCAGCCTCATCCGCGTGGGTCTTTTTACAAATGTCACCTCAGGAAGGCACAGTGACCATAGGGGGTAGTTGTCCTTACTGATGGGCTGGCGGTCTTCACCACCGGTCCTTTCCTTTACCCCTCATCTCCCTGGCCTCACATCCCGCTGCTCTGTGCCTTGCACAGTCCGCTCCAGCCACACGGGCCTTCTTCACGCACTCTAGGCACAGTTCCCTCCAGGGCCTCAGCACTGGTGTCTTTGTCTACCACGCTTTCCCCCCGGCGACTCCATGATCCTCAGCCTCATCCCCGTGGGTCTTTTTACAAATGTCATCTCAGGAAGGCACAGTGACCATAGGGGGTAGTCGTCCTTACTGATGGGCTGGCGGTCTTCACCACCGGTCCTTTCCTTTACCCCTCATCTCCCTGGCCTCAAATCCCGCTGCTCTGTGCCTTGCACAGTCCGCTCCAGCCACACGGGCCTTCTTCACGCACTCTAGGCACAGTTCCCTCCAGGGCCTCAGCACTGGTGTCTTTGTCTACCACGCTTTCCCCCCGGCGACTCCATGATCCTCAGCCTCATCCGCGTGGGTCTTTTTACAAATGTCACCTCAGGAAGGCACAGTGACCATAGGGGGTAGTTGTCCTTACTGATGGGCTGTCGGTCTTCACCACCGGTCCTTTCCTTTACCCCTCATCTCCCTGGCCTCAAATCCCGCTGCTCTGTGCCTTGCACAGTCCGCTCCAGCCACACGGGCCTTCTTCACGCACTCTAGGCACAGTTCCCTCCAGGGCCTCAGCACTGGTGTCTTTGTCTACCACGCTTTCCCCCCGGCGACTCCATGATCCTCAGCCTCATCCGCGTGGGTCTTTTTACAAATGTCACCTCAGGAAGGCACAGTGACCATAGGGGGTAGTTGTCCTTACTGATGGGCTGGCGGTCTTCACCACCGCTCTTTTCCTTTACCCCTCATCTCCCTGGCCTCAAATCCCACTGCTCTGTGCCTTGCACAGTCCGCTCCAGCCACACGGGCCTTCTTCACGCACTCTAGGCACAGTTCTCTCCAGGGCCTCAGCACTGGTGTCTTTGTCTACCACGCTTTCCCCCCGGCGACTCCATGATCCTCAGCCTCATCCGCGTGGGTCTTTTTACAAATGTCACCTCAGGAAGGCACAGTGACCATAGGGGGTAGTTGTCCTTACTGATGGGCTGGCGGTCTTCACCACCGGTCCTTTCCTTTACCCCTCATCTCCCTGGCCTCAAATCCCGCTGCTCTGTGCCTTGCACAGTCCGCTCCAGCCACACGGGCCTTCTTCACGCACTCTAGGCACAGTTCCCTCCAGGGCCTCAGCACTGGTGTCTTTGTCTACCACGCTTTCCCCCCGGCGACTCCATGATCCTCAGCCTCATCCGCGTGGGTCTTTTTACAAATGTCACCTCAGGAAGGCACCGTGACCATAGGGGGTAGTTGTCCTTACTGATGGGCTGGCGGTCTTCACCACCGGTCCTTTCCTTTACCCCTCATCTCCCTGGCCTCACATCCCGCTGCTCTGTGCCTTGCACAGTCCGCTCCAGCCACACGGGCCTTCTTCACGCACTCTAGGCACAGTTCCCTCCAGGGCCTCAGCACTGGTGTCTTTGTCTACCACGCTTTCCCCCCGGCGACTCCATGATCCTCAGCCTCATCCCCGTGGGTCTTTTTACAAATGTCATCTCAGGAAGGCACAGTGACCATAGGGGGTAGTCGTCCTTACTGATGGGCTGGCGGTCTTCACCACCGGTCCTTTCCTTTACCCCTCATCTCCCTGGCCTCAAATCCCGCTGCTCTGTGCCTTGCACAGTCCGCTCCAGCCACACGGGCCTTCTTCACGCACTCTAGGCACAGTTCCCTCCAGGGCCTCAGCACTGGTGTCTTTGTCTACCACGCTTTCCCCCGGGCGACTCCATGATCCTCAGCCTCATCCGCATGGGTCTTTTTACAAATGTCATCTCAGGAAGGCACAGTGACCATAGGGGGTAGTTGTCCTTACTGATGGGCTGGCGGTCTTCACCACCGGTCCTTTCCTTTACCCCTCATCTCCCTGGCCTCAAATCCCGCTGCTCTGTGCCTTGCACAGTCCGCTCCAGCCACACGGGCCTTCTTCACGCACTCTAGGCACAGTTCCCTCCAGGGCCTCAGCCCTGGTTTCTTTGTCTACCACGCTTTCCCCCCGGCGACTCCATGATCCTCAGCCTCATCCGCGTGGGTCTTTTTACAAATGTCATCTCAGGAAGGCACAGTGACCATAGGGGGTAGTTGTCCTTACTGATGGGCTGGCGGTCTTCACCACCGGTCCTTTCCTTTACCCCTCATCTCCCTGGCCTCAAATCCCACTGCTCTGTGCCTTGCAGAGTCCGCTCCAGCCACACGGGCCTTCTTCACGCACTCTAGGCACAGTTCCCTCCAGGGCCTCAGCACTGGTGTCTTTGTCTACCACGCTTTCCCCCCGGCGACTCCATGATCCTCAGCCTCATCCGCGTGGGTCTTTTTACAAATGTCATCTCAGGAAGGCACAGTGACCATAGGGGGTAGTTGTCCTTACTGATGGGCTGGCGGTCTTCACCACCGGTCCTTTCCTTTACCCCTCATCTCCCTGGCCTCAAATCCCGCTGCTCTGTGCCTTGCACAGTCCGCTCCAGCCACACGGGCCTTCTTCACGCACTCTAGGCACAGTTCCCTCCAGGGCCTCAGCACTGGTGTCTTTGTCTACCACGCTTTCCCCCCGGCGACTCCATGATCCTCAGCCTCATCCGCGTGGGTCTTTTTACAAATGTCACCTCAGGAAGGCACAGTGACCATAGGGGGTAGTTGTCCTTACTGATGGGCTGGCGGTCTTCACCACCGGTCCTTTCCTTTACCCCTCATCTCCCTGGCCTCACATCCCGCTGCTCTGTGCCTTGCAGAGTCCGCTCCAGCCACACGGGCCTTCTTCACGCACTCTGGGCACAGTTCCCTCCAGGGCCTCAGCCCTGGTTTCTTTGTCTACCACGCTTTCCCCCCCGGCGACTCCATGATCCTCAGCCTCATCCGCGTGGGTCTTTTTACAAATGTCATCTCAGGAAGGCACAGTGACCATAGGGGGTAGTTGTCCTTACTGATGGGCTGGCGGTCTTCACCACCGGTCCTTTCCTTTACCCCTCATCTCCCTGGCCTCAAATCCCGCTGCTCTGTGCCTTGCACAGTCCGCTCCAGCCACACGGGCCTTCTTCACGCACTCTAGGCACAGTTCCCTCCAGGGCCTCAGCACTGGTGTCTTTGTCTACCACGCTTTCCCCCCGGCGACTCCATGATCCTCAGCCTCATCCGCGTGGGTCTTTTTACAAATGTCACCTCAGGAAGGCACAGTGACCATAGGGGGTAGTTGTCCTTACTGATGGGCTGGCGGTCTTCACCACCGGTCCTTTCCTTTACCCCTCATCTCCCTGGCCTCAAATCCCGCTGCTCTGTGCCTTGCACAGTCCGCTCCAGCCACACGGGCCTTCTTCACGCACTCTAGGCACAGTTCCCTCCAGGGCCTCAGCCCTGGTGTCTTTGTCTACCACGCTTTCCCCCCGGCGACTCCATGATCCTCAGCCTCATCCGCGTGGGTCTTTTTACAAATGTCATCTCAGGAAGGCACAGTGACCATAGGGGGTAGTTGTCCTTACTGATGGGCTGGCGGTCTTCACCACCGGTCCTTTCCTTTACCCCTCATCTCCCTGGCCTCAAATCCCGCTGCTCTGTGCCTTGCACAGTCCGCTCCAGCCACACGGGCCTTCTTCACGCACTCTAGGCACAGTTCCCTCCAGGGCCTCAGCACTGGTGTCTTTGTCTACCACGCTTTCCCCCCGGCGACTCCATGATCCTCAGCCTCATCCGCGTGGGTCTTTTTACAAATGTCACCTCAGGAAGGCACAGTGACCATAGGGGGTAGCTGTCCTTACTGATGGGCTGGCGGTCTTCACCACCGGTCCTTTCCTTTACCCCTCATCTCCCTGGCCTCACATCCCGCTGCTCTGTGCCTTGCACAGTCCGCTCCAGCCACACGGGCCTTCTTCACGCACTCTAGGCACAGTTCCCTCCAGGGCCTCAGGACTGGTGTCTTTGTCTACCACGCTTTCCCCCAGGCGACTCCATGATCCTCAGCCTCATCCCCGTGGGTCTTTTTACAAATGTCATCTCAGGAAGGCACAGTGAACATAGGGGGTAGTCGTCCTTACTGATGGGCTGGCGGTCTTCACCACCGGTCCTTTCCTTTACCCCTCATCTCCCTGGCCTCAAATCCCGCTGCTCTGTGCCTTGCACAGTCCGCTCCAGCCACACGGGCCTTCTTCACGCACTCTAGGCACAGTTCCCTCCAGGGCCTCAGCACTGGTGTCTTTGTCTACCACGCTTTCCCCCCGGCGACTCCATGATCCTCAGCCTCATCCGCGTGGGTCTTTTTACAAATGTCACCTCAGGAAGGCACAGTGACCATAGTGGGTAGTTGTCCTTACTGATGGGCTGGCGGTCTTCACCACCGGTCCTTTCCTTTACCCCTCATCTCCCTGGCCTCAAATCCCACTGCTCTGTGCCTTGCACAGTCCGCTCCAGCCACACGGGCCTTCTTCACGCACTCTAGGCACAGTTCCCTCCAGGGCCACAGCACTGGTGTCTTTGTCTACCATGCTTTCCCCCGGGCGACTCCATGATCCTCAGCCTCATCCGCATGGGTCTTTTTACAAATGTCATCTCAGGAAGGCACAGTGACCATAGGGGGTAGTTGTCCTTACTGATGGGCTGGCGGTCTTCACCACCGGTCCTTTCCTTTACCCCTCATCTCCCTGGCCTCAAATCCCACTGCTCTGTGCCTTGCACAGTCCGCTCCAGCCACACGGGCCTTCTTCACGCACTCTAGGCACAGTTCCCTCCAGGGCCTCAGCACTGGTGTCTTTGTCTACCACGCTTTCCCCCCGGCGACTCCATGATCCTCAGCCTCATCCGCGTGGGTCTTTTTACAAATGTCACCTCAGGAAGGCACAGTGACCATAGGGGGTAGTTGTCCTTACTGATGGGCTGGCGGTCTTCACCACCGGTCCTTTCCTTTACCCCTCATCTCCCTGGCCTCAAATCCCGCTGCTCTGTGCCTTGCACAGTCCGCTCCAGCCACACGGGCCTTCTTCACGCACTCTGGGCACAGTTCCCTCCAGGGCCTCAGCCCTGGTTTCTTTGTCTACCACGCTTTCCCCCCGGCGACTCCATGATCCTCAGCCTCATCCGCGTGGGTCTTTTTACAAATGTCATCTCAGGAAGGCACAGTGACCATAGGGGGTAGTTGTCCTTACTGATGGGCTGGCGGTCTTCACCACCGGTCCTTTTCTTTACCCCTCATCTCCCTGGCCTCAAATCCCACTGCTCTGTGCCTTGCAGAGTCCGCTCCAGCCACACGGGCCTTCTTCACGCACTCTAGGCACAGTTCCCTCCAGGGCCTCAGCACTGGTGTCTTTGTCTACCACGCTTTCCCCCCGGCGACTCCATGATCCTCAGCCTCATCCCCGTGGGTCTTTTTACAAATGTCATCTCAGGAAGGCACAGTGACCATAGGTGGTAGTCGTCCTTACTGATGGGCTGGCGGTCTTCACCACCGGTCCTTTCCTTTACCCCTCATCTCCCTGGCCTCAAATCCCGCTGCTCTGTGCCTTGCAGAGTCCGCTCCAGCCACACGGGCCTTCTTCACGCACTCTAGGCACAGTTCCCTCCAGGGCCTCAGCACTGGTGTCTTTGTCTACCACGCTTTCCCCCCGGCGACTCCATGATCCTCAGCCTCATCCGCGTGGGTCTTTTTACAAATGTCATCTCAGGAAGGCACAGTGACCATAGGGGGTAGTTGTCCTTACTGATGGGCTGGCGGTCTTCACCACCGGTCCTTTCCTTTACCCCTCATCTCCCTGGCCTCAAATCCCACTGCTCTGTGCCTTGCAGAGTCCGCTCCAGCCACACGGGCCTTCTTCACGCACTCTAGGCACAGTTCCCTCCAGGGCCTCAGCACTGGTGTCTTTGTCTACCACGCTTTCCCCCCGGCGACTCCATGATCCTCAGCCTCATCCGCGTGGGTATTTTTACAAATGTCACCTCAGGAAGGCACAGTGACCATAGGGGGTAGTTGTCCTTACTGATGGGCTGGCGGTCTTCACCACCGGTCCTTTCCTTTACCCCTCATCTCCCAGGCCTCACATCCCGCTGCTCTGTGCCTTGCACAGTCCGCTCCAGCCACACGGGCCTTCTTCACGCACTCTAGGCACAGTTCCCTCCAGGGCCTCAGCACTGGTGTCTTTGTCTACCACGCTTTCCCCCCGGCGACTCCATGATCCTCAGCCTCATCCCCGTGGGTCTTTTTACAAATGTCACGTCAGGAAGGCACAGTGACCATAGGGGGTAGTTGTCCTTACTGATGGGCTGGCGGTCTTCACCACCGGTCCTTTCCTTTACCCCTCATCTCCCTGGCCTCAAATCCCGCTGCTCTGTGCCTTGCACAGTCCGCTCCAGCCACACGGGCCTTCTTCACGCACTCTAGGCACAGTTCCCTCCAGGGCCTCAGCACTGGTGTCTTTGTCTACCACGCTTTCCCCCCGGCGACTCCATGATCCTCAGCCTCATCCGCGTGGGTCTTTTTACAAATGTCACCTCAGGAAGGCACCGTGACCATAGGGGGTAGTTGTCCTTACTGATGGGCTGGCGGTCTTCACCACCGGTCCTTTCCTTTACCCCTCATCTCCCTGGCCTCACATCCCGCTGCTCTGTGCCTTGCACAGTCCGCTCCAGCCACACGGGCCTTCTTCACGCACTCTAGGCACAGTTCCCTCCAGGGCCTCAGCACTGGTGTCTTTGTCTACCACGCTTTCCCCCCGGCGACTCCATGATCCTCAGCCTCATCCCCGTGGGTCTTTTTACAAATGTCATCTCAGGAAGGCACAGTGACCATAGGGGGTAGTCGTCCTTACTGATGGGCTGGCGGTCTTCACCACCGGTCCTTTCCTTTACCCCTCATCTCCCTGGCCTCAAATCCCGCTGCTCTGTGCCTTGCACAGTCCGCTCCAGCCACATGGGCCTTCTTCACGCACTCTAGGCACAGTTCCCTCCAGGGCCTCAGCACTGGTGTCTTTGTCTACCACGCTTTCCCCCGGGCGACTCCATGATCCTCAGCCTCATCCGCATGGGTCTTTTTACAAATGTCATCTCAGGAAGGCACAGTGACCATAGGGGGTAGTTGTCCTTACTGATGGGCTGGCGGTCTTCACCACCGGTCCTTTCCTTTACCCCTCATCTCCCTGGCCTCAAATCCCGCTGCTCTGTGCCTTGCACAGTCCGCTCCAGCCACACGGGCCTTCTTCACGCACTCTAGGCACAGTTCCCTCCAGGGCCTCAGCCCTGGTTTCTTTGTCTACCACGCTTTCCCCCCGGCGACTCCATGATCCTCAGCCTCATCCGCGTGGGTCTTTTTACAAATGTCATCTCAGGAAGGCACAGTGACCATAGGGGGTAGTTGTCCTTACTGATGGGCTGGCGGTCTTCACCACCGGTCCTTTCCTTTACCCCTCATCTCCCTGGCCTCAAATCCCACTGCTCTGTGCCTTGCAGAGTCCGCTCCAGCCACACGGGCCTTCTTCACGCACTCTAGGCACAGTTCCCTCCAGGGCCTCAGCACTGGTGTCTTTGTCTACCACGCTTTCCCCCCGGCGACTCCATGATCCTCAGCCTCATCCGCGTGGGTCTTTTTACAAATGTCATCTCAGGAAGGCACAGTGACCATAGGGGGTAGTTGTCCTTACTGATGGGCTGGCGGTCTTCACCACCGGTCCTTTCCTTTACCCCTCATCTCCCTGGCCTCAAATCCCGCTGCTCTGTGCCTTGCACAGTCCGCTCCAGCCACACGGGCCTTCTTCACGCACTCTAGGCACAGTTCCCTCCAGGGCCTCAGCACTGGTGTCTTTGTCTACCACGCTTTCCCCCCGGCGACTCCATGATCCTCAGCCTCATCCGCGTGGGTCTTTTTACAAATGTCATCTCAGGAAGGCACAGTGACCATAGGGGGTAGTTGTCCTTACTGATGGGCTGGCGGTCTTCACCACCGGTCCTTTCCTTTACCCCTCATCTCCCTGGCCTCAAATCCCACTGCTCTGTGCCTTGCAGAGTCCGCTCCAGCCACACGGGCCTTCTTCACGCACTCTAGGCACAGTTCCCTCCAGGGCCTCAGCACTGGTGTCTTTGTCTACCACGCTTTCCCCCCGGCGACTCCATGATCCTCAGCCTCATCCGCGTGGGTCTTTTTACAAATGTCATCTCAGGAAGGCACAGTGACCATAGGGGGTAGTTGTCCTTACTGATGGGCTGGCGGTCTTCACCACCGGTCCTTTCCTTTACCCCTCATCTCCCTGGCCTCAAATCCCGCTGCTCTGTGCCTTGCACAGTCCGCTCCAGCCACACGGGCCTTCTTCACGCACTCTAGGCACAGTTCCCTCCAGGGCCTCAGCACTGGTGTCTTTGTCTACCACGCTTTCCCCCCGGCGACTCCATGATCCTCAGCCTCATCCGCGTGGGTCTTTTTACAAATGTCACCTCAGGAAGGCACAGTGACCATAGGGGGTAGTTGTCCTTACTGATGGGCTGGCGGTCTTCACCACCGGTCCTTTCCTTTACCCCTCATCTCCCTGGCCTCACATCCCGCTGCTCTGTGCCTTGCACAGTCCGCTCCAGCCACACGGGCCTTCTTCACGCACTCTAGGCACAGTTCCCTCCAGGGCCTCAGCACTGGTGTCTTTGTCTACCACGCTTTCCCCCCGGCGACTCCATGATCCTCAGCCTCATCCCCGTGGGTCTTTTTACAAATGTCATCTCAGGAAGGCACAGTGACCATAGGGGGTAGTCGTCCTTACTGATGGGCTGGCGGTCTTCACCACCGGTCCTTTCCTTTACCCCTCATCTCCCTGGCCTCAAATCCCGCTGCTCTGTGCCTTGCACAGTCCGCTCCAGCCACACGGGCCTTCTTCACGCACTCTAGGCACAGTTCCCTCCAGGGCCTCAGCACTGGTGTCTTTGTCTACCACGCTTTCCCGCCGGCGACTCCATGATCCTCAGCCTCATCCGCGTGGGTCTTTTTACAAATGTCACCTCAGGAAGGCACAGTGACCATAGGGGGTAGTTGTCCTTACTGATGGGCTGTCGGTCTTCACCACCGGTCCTTTTCTTTACCCCTCATCTCCCTGGCCTCAAATCCCGCTGCTCTGTGCCTTGCACAGTCCGCTCCAGCCACACGGGCCTTCTTCACGCACTCTAGGCACAGTTCCCTCCAGGGCCTCAGCACTGGTGTCTTTGTCTACCACGCTTTCCCCCCGGCGACTCCATGATCCTCAGCCTCATCCGCGTGGGTCTTTTTACAAATGTCACCTCAGGAAGGCACAGTGACCATAGGGGGTAGTTGTCCTTACTGATGGGCTGGCGGTCTTCACCACCGGTCCTTTCCTTTACCCCTCATCTCCCTGGCCTCAAATCCCACTGCTCTGTGCCTTGCAGAGTCCGCTCCAGCCACACGGGCCTTCTTCACGCACTCTGGGCACAGTTCCCTCCAGGGCCTCAGCCCTGGTTTCTTTGTCTACCACGCTTTCCCCCCCGGCGACTCCATGATCCTCAGCCTCATCCGCGTGGGTCTTTTTACAAATGTCATCTCAGGAAGGCACAGTGACCATAGGGGGTAGTTGTCCTTACTGATGGGCTGGCGGTCTTCACCACCGGTCCTTTCCTTTACCCCTCATCTCCCTGGCCTCAAATCCCGCTGCTCTGTGCCTTGCACAGTCCGCTCCAGCCACACGGGCCTTCTTCACGCACTCTAGGCACAGTTCCCTCCAGGGCCTCAGCACTGGTGTCTTTGTCTACCACGCTTTCCCCCCGGCGACTCCATGATCCTCAGCCTCATCCGCGTGGGTCTTTTTACAAATGTCACCTCAGGAAGGCACAGTGACCATAGGGGGTAGTTGTCCTTACTGATGGGCTGGCGGTCTTCACCACCGGTCCTTTCCTTTACCCCTCATCTCCCTGGCCTCAAATCCCGCTGCTCTGTGCCTTGCACAGTCCGCTCCAGCCACACGGGCCTTCTTCACGCACTCTAGGCACAGTTCCCTCCAGGGCCTCAGCCCTGGTGTCTTTGTCTACCACGCTTTCCCCCCGGCGACTCCATGATCCTCAGCCTCATCCGCGTGGGTCTTTTTACAAATGTCATCTCAGGAAGGCACAGTGACCATAGGGGGTAGTTGTCCTTACTGATGGGCTGGCGGTCTTCACCACCGGTCCTTTCCTTTACCCCTCATCTCCCTGGCCTCAAATCCCGCTGCTCTGTGCCTTGCACAGTCCGCTCCAGCCACACGGGCCTTCTTCACGCACTCTAGGCACAGTTCCCTCCAGGGCCTCAGCACTGGTGTCTTTGTCTACCACGCTTTCCCCCCGGCGACTCCATGATCCTCAGCCTCATCCGCGTGGGTCTTTTTACAAATGTCACCTCAGGAAGGCACAGTGACCATAGGGGGTAGCTGTCCTTACTGATGGGCTGGCGGTCTTCACCACCGGTCCTTTCCTTTACCCCTCATCTCCCTGGCCTCACATCCCGCTGCTCTGTGCCTTGCACAGTCCGCTCCAGCCACACGGGCCTTCTTCACGCACTCTAGGCACAGTTCCCTCCAGGGCCTCAGGACTGGTGTCTTTGTCTACCACGCTTTCCCCCCGGCGACTCCATGATCCTCAGCCTCATCCCCGTGGGTCTTTTTACAAATGTCATCTCAGGAAGGCACAGTGAACATAGGGGGTAGTCGTCCTTACTGATGGGCTGGCGGTCTTCACCACCGGTCCTTTCCTTTACCCCTCATCTCCCTGGCCTCAAATCCCGCTGCTCTGTGCCTTGCACAGTCCGCTCCAGCCACACGGGCCTTCTTCACGCACTCTAGGCACAGTTCCCTCCAGGGCCTCAGCACTGGTGTCTTTGTCTACCACGCTTTCCCCCCGGCGACTCCATGATCCTCAGCCTCATCCGCGTGGGTCTTTTTACAAATGTCACCTCAGGAAGGCACAGTGACCATAGTGGGTAGTTGTCCTTACTGATGGGCTGGCGGTCTTCACCACCGGTCCTTTCCTTTACCCCTCATCTCCCTGGCCTCAAATCCCACTGCTCTGTGCCTTGCACAGTCCGCTCCAGCCACACGGGCCTTCTTCACGCACTCTAGGCACAGTTCCCTCCAGGGCCTCAGCACTGGTGTCTTTGTCTACCACGCTTTCCCCCGGGCGACTCCATGATCCTCAGCCTCATCCGCATGGGTCTTTTTACAAATGTCATCTCAGGAAGGCACAGTGAACATAGGGGGTAGTTGTCCTTACTGATGGGCTGGCGGTCTTCACCACCGGTCCTTTCCTTTACCCCTCATCTCCCTGGCCTCAAATCCCACTGCTCTGTGCCTTGCACAGTCCGCTCCAGCCACACGGGCCTTCTTCACGCACTCTAGGCACAGTTCCCTCCAGGGCCTCAGCACTGGTGTCTTTGTCTACCACGCTTTCCCCCCGGCGACTCCATGATCCTCAGCCTCATCCGCGTGGGTCTTTTTACAAATGTCACCTCAGGAAGGCACAGTGACCATAGGGGGTAGTTGTCCTTACTGATGGGCTGGCGGTCTTCACCACCGGTCCTTTCCTTTACCCCTCATCTCCCTGGCCTCAAATCCCGCTGCTCTGTGCCTTGCACAGTCCGCTCCAGCCACACGGGCCTTCTTCACGCACTCTGGGCACAGTTCCCTCCAGGGCCTCAGCCCTGGTTTCTTTGTCTACCACGCTTTCCCCCCGGCGACTCCATGATCCTCAGCCTCATCCGCGTGGGTCTTTTTACAAATGTCATCTCAGGAAGGCACAGTGACCATAGGGGGTAGTTGTCCTTACTGATGGGCTGGCGGTCTTCACCACCGGTCCTTTTCTTTACCCCTCATCTCCCTGGCCTCAAATCCCACTGCTCTGTGCCTTGCAGAGTCCGCTCCAGCCACACGGGCCTTCTTCACGCACTCTAGGCACAGTTCCCTCCAGGGCCTCAGCACTGGTGTCTTTGTCTACCACGCTTTCCCCCCGGCGACTCCATGATCCTCAGCCTCATCCGCGTGGGTCTTTTTACAAATGTCATCTCAGGAAGGCACAGTGACCATAGGGGGTAGTTGTCCTTACTGATGGGCTGGCGGTCTTCACCACCGGTCCTTTCCTTTACCCCTCATCTCCCTGGCCTCAAATCCCGCTGCTCTGTGCCTTGCACAGTCCGCTCCAGCCACACGGGCCTTCTTCACGCACTCTAGGCACAGTTCCCTCCAGGGCCTCAGCACTGGTGTCTTTGTCTACCACGCTTTCCCCCCGGCGACTCCATGATCCTCAGCCTCATCCGCGTGGGTCTTTTTACAAATGTCACCTCAGGAAGGCACAGTGACCATAGGGGGTAGTTGTCCTTACTGATGGGCTGGCGGTCTTCACCACCGGTCCTTTCCTTTACCCCTCATCTCCCTGGCCTCAAATCCCGCTGCTCTGTGCCTTGCACAGTCCGCTCCAGCCACACGGGCCTTCTTCACGCACTCTAGGCACAGTTCCCTCCAGGGCCTCAGCCCTGGTTTCTTTGTCTACCACGCTTTCCCCCCGGCGACTCCATGATCCTCAGCCTCATCCGCGTGGGTCTTTTTACAAATGTCATCTCAGGAAGGCACAGTGACCATAGGGGGTAGTTGTCCTTACTGATGGGCTGGCGGTCTTCACCACCGGTCCTTTCCTTTACCCCTCATCTCCCTGGCCTCAAATCCCGCTGCTCTGTGCCTTGCACAGTCCGCTCCAGCCACACGGGCCTTCTTCACGCACTCTAGGCACAGTTCCCTCCAGGGCCTCAGCACTGGTGTCTTTGTCCACCACGCTTTCCCCCCGGCGACTCCATGATCCTCAGCCTCATCCGCGTGGGTCTTTTTACAAATGTCACCTCAGGAAGGCACAGTGACCATAGGGGGTAGCTGTCCTTACTGATGGGCTGGCGGTCTTCACCACCGGTCCTTTCCTTTACCCCTCATCTCCCTGGCCTCACATCCCGCTGCTCTGTGCCTTGCACAGTCCGCTCCAGCCACACGGGCCTTCTTCACGCACTCTAGGCACAGTTCCCTCCAGGGCCTCAGGACTGGTGTCTTTGTCTACCACGCTTTCCCCCCGGCGACTCCATGATCCTCAGCCTCATCCCCGTGGGTCTTTTTACAAATGTCATCTCAGGAAGGCACAGTGAACATAGGGGGTAGTCGTCCTTACTGATGGGCTGGCGGTCTTCACCACCGGTCCTTTTCTTTACCCCTCATCTCCCTGGCCTCAAATCCCGCTGCTCTGTGCCTTGCACAGTCCGCTCCAGCCACACGGGCCTTCTTCACGCACTCTAGGCACAGTTCCCTCCAGGGCCTCAGCACTGGTGTCTTTGTCTACCACGCTTTCCCCCCGGCGACTCCATGATCCTCAGCCTCATCCGCGTGGGTCTTTTTACAAATGTCACCTCAGGAAGGCACAGTGACCATAGTGGGTAGTTGTCCTTACTGATGGGCTGGCGGTCTTCACCACCGGTCCTTTCCTTTACCCCTCATCTCCCTGGCCTCAAATCCCACTGCTCTGTGCCTTGCACAGTCCGCTCCAGCCACACGGGCCTTCTTCACGCACTCTAGGCACAGTTCCCTCCAGGGCCTCAGCACTGGTGTCTTTGTCTACCACGCTTTCCCCCGGGCGACTCCATGATCCTCAGCCTCATCCGCATGGGTCTTTTTACAAATGTCATCTCAGGAAGGCACAGTGACCATAGGGGGTAGTTGTCCTTACTGATGGGCTGGCGGTCTTCACCACCGGTCCTTTCCTTTACCCCTCATCTCCCTGGCCTCAAATCCCGCTGCTCTGTGCCTTGCACAGTCCGCTCCAGCCACACGGGCCTTCTTCACGCACTCTAGGCACAGTTCCCTCCAGGGCCTCAGCACTGGTGTCTTTGTCTACCACGCTTTCCCCCCGGCGACTCCATGATCCTCAGCCTCATCCGCGTGGGTCTTTTTACAAATGTCACCTCAGGAAGGCACAGTGACCATAGGGGGTAGTTGTCCTTACTGATGGGCTGGCGGTCTTCACCACCGGTCCTTTCCTTTACCCCTCATCTCCCTGGCCTCAAATCCCACTGCTCTGTGCCTTGCAGAGTCCGCTCCAGCCACACGGGCCTTCTTCACGCACTCTGGGCACAGTTCCCTCCAGGGCCTCAGCCCTGGTTTCTTTGTCTACCACGCTTTCCCCCCGGCGACTCCATGATCCTCAGCCTCATCCGCGTGGGTCTTTTTACAAATGTCATCTCAGGAAGGCACAGTGACCATAGGGGGTAGTTGTCCTTACTGATGGGCTGGCGGTCTTCACCACCGGTCCTTTCCTTTACCCCTCATCTCCCTGGCCTCAAATCCCGCTGCTCTGTGCCTTGCACAGTCCGCTCCAGCCACACGGGCCTTCTTCACGCACTCTAGGCACAGTTCCCTCCAGGGCCTCAGCACTGGTGTCTTTGTCTACCACGCTTTCCCCCCGGCGACTCCATGATCCTCAGCCTCATCCGCGTGGGTCTTTTTACAAATGTCACCTCAGGAAGGCACAGTGACCATAGGGGGTAGTTGTCCTTACTGATGGGCTGTCGGTCTTCACCACCGGTCCTTTCCTTTACCCCTCATCTCCCTGGCCTCAAATCCCGCTGCTCTGTGCCTTGCACAGTCCGCTCCAGCCACACGGGCCTTCTTCACGCACTCTAGGCACAGTTCCCTCCAGGGCCTCAGCCCTGGTGTCTTTGTCTACCACGCTTTCCCCCCGGCGACTCCATGATCCTCAGCCTCATCCGCGTGGGTCTTTTTACAAATGTCATCTCAGGAAGGCACAGTGACCATAGGGGGTAGTTGTCCTTACTGATGGGCTGGCGGTCTTCACCACCGGTCCTTTCCTTTACCCCTCATCTCCCTGGCCTCAAATCCCGCTGCTCTGTGCCTTGCACAGTCCGCTCCAGCCACACGGGCCTTCTTCACGCACTCTAGGCACAGTTCCCTCCAGGGCCTCAGCACTGGTGTCTTTGTCTACCACGCTTTCCCCCCGGCGACTCCATGATCCTCAGCCTCATCCGCGTGGGTCTTTTTACAAATGTCACCTCAGGAAGGCACAGTGACCATAGGGGGTAGCTGTCCTTACTGATGGGCTGGCGGTCTTCACCACCGGTCCTTTCCTTTACCCCTCATCTCCCTGGCCTCACATCCCGCTGCTCTGTGCCTTGCACAGTCCGCTCCAGCCACACGGGCCTTCTTCACGCACTCTAGGCACAGTTCCCTCCAGGGCCTCAGGACTGGTGTCTTTGTCTACCACGCTTTCCCCCCGGCGACTCCATGATCCTCAGCCTCATCCCCGTGGGTCTTTTTACAAATGTCATCTCAGGAAGGCACAGTGAACATAGGGGGTAGTCGTCCTTACTGATGGGCTGGCGGTCTTCACCACCGGTCCTTTCCTTTACCCCTCATCTCCCTGGCCTCAAATCCCGCTGCTCTGTGCCTTGCACAGTCCGCTCCAGCCACACGGGCCTTCTTCACGCACTCTAGGCACAGTTCCCTCCAGGGCCTCAGCACTGGTGTCTTTGTCTACCACGCTTTCCCCCCGGCGACTCCATGATCCTCAGCCTCATCCGCGTGGGTCTTTTTACAAATGTCACCTCAGGAAGGCACAGTGACCATAGTGGGTAGTTGTCCTTACTGATGGGCTGGCGGTCTTCACCACCGGTCCTTTCCTTTACCCCTCATCTCCCTGGCCTCAAATCCCACTGCTCTGTGCCTTGCACAGTCCGCTCCAGCCACACGGGCCTTCTTCACGCACTCTAGGCACAGTTCCCTCCAGGGCCTCAGCACTGGTGTCTTTGTCTACCACGCTTTCCCCCGGGCGACTCCATGATCCTCAGCCTCATCCGCATGGGTCTTTTTACAAATGTCATCTCAGGAAGGCACAGTGACCATAGGGGGTAGTTGTCCTTACTGATGGGCTGGCGGTCTTCACCACCGGTCCTTTCCTTTACCCCTCATCTCCCTGGCCTCAAATCCCACTGCTCTGTGCCTTGCACAGTCCGCTCCAGCCACACGGGCCTTCTTCACGCACTCTAGGCACAGTTCCCTCCAGGGCCTCAGCACTGGTGTCTTTGTCTACCACGCTTTCCCCCCGGCGACTCCATGATCCTCAGCCTCATCCGCGTGGGTCTTTTTACAAATGTCACCTCAGGAAGGCACAGTGACCATAGGGGGTAGTTGTCCTTACTGATGGGCTGGCGGTCTTCACCACCGGTCCTTTCCTTTACCCCTCATCTCCCTGGCCTCAAATCCCGCTGCTCTGTGCCTTGCACAGTCCGCTCCAGCCACACGGGCCTTCTTCACGCACTCTGGGCACAGTTCCCTCCAGGGCCTCAGCCCTGGTTTCTTTGTCTACCACGCTTTCCCCCCGGCGACTCCATGATCCTCAGCCTCATCCGCGTGGGTCTTTTTACAAATGTCATCTCAGGAAGGCACAGTGACCATAGGGGGTAGTTGTCCTTACTGATGGGCTGGCGGTCTTCACCACCGGTCCTTTTCTTTACCCCTCATCTCCCTGGCCTCAAATCCCACTGCTCTGTGCCTTGCACAGTCCGCTCCAGCCACACGGGCCTTCTTCACGCACTCTAGGCACAGTTCCCTCCAGGGCCTCAGCACTGGTGTCTTTGTCTACCACGCTTTCCCCCCGGCGACTCCATGATCCTCAGCCTCATCCGCGTGGGTATTTTTACAAATGTCACCTCAGGAAGGCACAGTGACCATAGGGGGTAGTTGTCCTTACTGATGGGCTGGCGGTCTTCACCACCGGTCCTTTCCTTTACCCCTCATCTCCCTGGCCTCACATCCCGCTGCTCTGTGCCTTGCACAGTCCGCTCCAGCCACACGGGCCTTCTTCACGCACTCTAGGCACAGTTCCCTCCAGGGCCTCAGCACTGGTGTCTTTGTCTACCACGCTTTCCCCCCGGCGACTCCATGATCCTCAGCCTCATCCGTGTGGGTCTTTTTACAAATGTCACCTCAGGAAGGCACAGTGACCATAGGGGGTAGTTGTCCTTACTGATGGGCTGGCGGTCTTCACCACCGGTCCTTTCCTTTACCCCTCATGTCCCTGGCCTCAAATCCCACTGCTCTGTGCCTTGCAGAGTCCGCTCCAGCCACACGGGCCTTCTTCACGCACTCTAGGCACAGTTCCCTCCAGGGCCTCAGCACTGGTGTCTTTGTCTACCACGCTTTCCCCCCGGCGACTCCATGATCCTCAGCCTCATCCGCCTGGGTTTTTTACAAATGTCACTTCAGGAGGGCCTTCTCTCACCGTCCTGTGTTAGGCCACAACCTCCACCACTTAACCAGAACTCTGTTTCCGTCTTCCTTTCTTTGTCTCTGTATCACGTATCACCAGTTGACATGTTATATACTTATTATGTGTCTCCTTCCGTAGACTAGAAACACCACGAGGGAAGGGACCTTAGTCTATTTTGCTCCCTCCTTTATCCTCAGTGACTATTTTAACCATTCCTGACACACACTAGATGTTCAATAAATATTTGTTGAATGATTGAACGAATGAATGAACATACTTAGTCCCAGGTTCGCACAGAGATTGTAGGGGGTAGGTTGTTTGAAAGGGGCTTTGAAATCAGACAAGCATGGGTTCAAGCACTGTCCTTGCCACTTATTAATTTTGTGGCCCTAGGCAATTCACATAAGTCTTAGTTTTCTCCTCTGCAAAATGAGGGTAATAATCCCTGCCCTGAAGTGCTGCTGTAAGGATTAGAGAGGATTTATTTAATTAGGATTAAATTATGTAGAAATGGGCATTCACAAAGAGCAGTTGTTAAAATACAATTTGTGTAATCAAGATGGATACATGATAGCTTGTGAACCAGATCTGGGAAAACGCTGACACCCATCAGTGGCCCAGTAGACTGTCACTGCAGGAAACTTAGCGGGCATTCTTGCAGAGTCTATTCCAGATACTATCTTAGGCATATTAACCTCGGCATTTTAAGAATTAAAATGTTGAACTCTGCAGAGATGAAGCATCATGGAAACCAAAAGGGCAAGCAAATTCTCTTACCACTGGGTATATCAGAGGATATAATGTCCCTTTTATAAAACATTTATAAACCTTCCCCAAAGTCCTTGATCTAGCATTTAAAGCCCATAATGGAATTTATTTTCAGACACTTCTTTTTAAAGAACAAACCATTTTCTGAACATGTCCAGCTCAGATCTGGAATCATCACATTCACGTATAATGAACACAAAACACAAAGGTGTCACTCACTGTTTTGTTTTAAACAAAGATCCTGGTGGTAACTGCCACACTCTCAGGGGCGTTGCCCCCATCCTTTGTTTGGAGTTCCTTGTTACCATACAGGTAATAACATCCTCATGGCTGCATGCAATGTCAGTGAAAAGGCCAAATCAATGAGGAAAGAAAAGGTTATTTTCAAGTGAAGAAGTTGTTATTTAGAATAAAAGGCAACTTTCTGATATAACTATATTTGTTAAAAAGTACTCCTTTCCCCATTTTCTAAAGTAAGATTTAAAAATTTATCGTTTTCAGTTTGAAAAGTTCAGCTCTGAAGGTTATTAACCATCTTTTAATGAAAATGCAGTCACACCACATTTTTCTGCTTTTATGATTCACTAAAGCCAAAACTTCATCCCTTCCTCAGCCACACGACTGGGTGCAATGGTGTCGGGTTCCGTTGACTCGGGAGGAAGCAGCTTCACTGTGGAACTCAAGACTCCTGGTTCCAGCTACCTACCCCCAGGTAGCAAATCATATAAATCACAGACAGCCTATGGACTGGGAGAAACTATTTGCAAATGATGAGACCGACAAGGGATTAATTTCCAAAATATACAAACAGCTCACACAATTCAATAACAAAAAACCAAACAACCCAATCAAAAAATGGGCAGAAGATCTAAATAGACATTTCCCTAAAAAAGACATATAGATGGCCAAGAAGCACATGAAAAGATGCTCAAAATCGCTAATTATTAGAGAAATGCAAATCAAAACTACAGTGAGGTATCACCTCACACCAGTCAGAATGGCCATCATCAAAAAGTCTGCAAACAATAAATGCTGGAGAGGGTGTGGAGAAAAGGGAACCCTCCTACACTGTTGGTGGGAATGTAAATTGGTGCAGCCATCATGAAGAACAGTATGGAGGTTCCTTAAAAAACAAAAGGAGAGTTACCATATGATCCAGCAATCCCATTCCTAGGCATATATCTGGAAAAACTCAAATTTGAGAAGATACACATACCCCAGTGTTCACAGCAGCACTATTTACAACAGACAAGACATGGAAGCAACCCAAGTGTCCACTGACAGATGAATGGATAAAGAAGATGTGGTACACACACACACACACACACACACACACACACACACACACACACACTGGAATACTACTCAGCCATAAAAAAGAATGAAATAATGCCATTTGCAGCAACATGGATGGACTTAGAGATTATCATACTAAGTAGAATAAGTCAGACAGAGAAAGACAAATATGATATCACTTATATGTGGAATCTAAAATATGATACAAATGGACTTGTTTACAAAACAGAAACAGACTCACAGACATAGAAAACTGATGGTTACCAAAGGGGAAAGGGGGTGGGGGGGATAAAGCAGGAGTTCGGGATTAGCAGATACAAACTACTATATATAAAATAGATAAACAAAGTCCCATTGTATAGTACAGGGAACTGTATTCAATATCTTGTAATAAACTATAATGGAAAAAAATATATATGTCTGAATCACTTTGCTGTACACCAGAAACTAACACAACATTGTAAATTAACTATACTTCAATTAAAGAAAAGAAAAAAAATCATATAAATCACCATTTATCCTTTTCCATATGGACTTTTTTGAGGAAGGATAACGGCCCACCCTCTATCACTGCATATTTTATACTCATATACAGTTAGACAAGAAACAACTAATGGGGCTTCCCTGGTAGCGCAGTGGTTAAGAATCCGCCTGCCAATGAAGGGGACACGGGTTCGAGCCCTGGTCTGGGAAGATCCCACATGCCGTGGAGCGACTCAGCCCATGCGCCACAACTACTGAGCCTGCGCTCTAGAGACCGCGAGCCACAACTACTGAGCCCCACATGCCTAGAGCCCATGCTTCGCAACAAGAGAAGCCACTGCAATGAGGAGCCCGCACAGCGCCACGAAGAGTAGCAACGAAGACCCAACGCAGCCAAAAATAATAAATAAGTAAAATAAATAAATTTATTTAAAAAAAAAAAGAAACAAACAACTAATGTACATCACTGCCAAACTTCCTGTGGCTGCCTGGCTCATATACCCTAGACCAGGGTTTGTAAGCTTGGCACCACTGACATTTTGGACCGGATAGTTCTTTGTTATGAGGGCCGCCCTCTGCACTGTAAGAGGTTTAGCAGCATCCCTGGACTCACTAATATGTTATTTCATTCAGAGTGAAAAAACGACTTTGATAAACCAGTTTTCAAGGCCTCTACTTGTAAAATGGACAAATTTCCCACACACACATCTGATGTCCACAGCCAGCTAGAAGGTATGAAAACAAAAGGCAAAGTTTGGTGCCAAGGCAACACAGCCCCAAGAAGAGGAGAGCAAGGTATCTGTACCTCATCATTGTTTTTTCTTCTTCTACTACTCTGCCTTTTTCTTCTATTTCTTCTTCCTTTTTTGGTGGGGGAGCGGGGGACGTGCAGGGTGGGTGTGGGCTGTTCATTCCAGTTCAACTTAAAGTAATTTCTCTTGAACACCGACTTTAGACGACTCCATGGGGATGAAGAGGGCCATCTCTACCCCAAGACAGCTTGAGACAGACCTATGTGACTAACTAAAGCACAAAGCAAGTGATGATGATTTCCCTTCATTAGAGCTTTCCCATCTCTGGGCTTGAAGTGCTCTTCCTGTGAACACCCATATCACTTTGTGTCTCTAATGATACTTTTTGGTTTATCAAGGGCAGGGCTTTTTCAACCACTCCGTTATTATATCAAGAGGAAGGTTCAAGATATATCAAAAGGCGCCTTTTGCTCAGTAAATTAACCATCATGCATGAAGCATGATAGGTGCATATGTGCCTGCCCCCTCTCTCTCCCTAGAATATAAGTTATTTGAGGGTAGGGTCTATCATTTACTCGTCTGTGTAAACTCAACAGTTCTTAGTGCGGTGCCCAGCATACAGTATGTGCCACACAGAGGCCTGTGAGTGCAGGAAAGCAGTGTCAGAACAGAGATAGACTGTGTGCTGTAGTCACCAAGCTTCTAAGGGAGTGATCAGTGCTGCTAAACAGAGCAGAGGGGAAAGAATCACTGCAGTTGGTAGGCAGCAGAGTGAAAGCCAAATTCTCAGGGTCTAATGAACCAGCAACGAACCAGTAAGTGGAGATACCCTTTTAAGAAGTTTGGAGACAAAAGGAAGGAGGGGACAGGGTAGGAGCTTGACTGATGGCAGGATAAAGGCTTTTTTGTTTCTAAAAGGGAAGGAAGTCTTGAATAAGATTGCAGGCTTGAAGAAATCTGCAGAGACGAGCAAGATGGAAAGAGAAGATGGCTCTGGAACAGGCAGGCAGGTAAGGAATCGGGTCACAAATGAAGAGCCTAACCTTGGAAAGGAGGGCGGGGACCCTTATCACTTTGAAGTCGGAGGGATGACGGAGAGAACAGGTAAGGAGAGAGCTGTTAAGGCAG
The DNA here is from genome assembly GCF_025265405.1 of Mesoplodon densirostris. NCBI lineage: Eukaryota > Metazoa > Chordata > Mammalia > Artiodactyla > Ziphiidae > Mesoplodon > Mesoplodon densirostris. Next base: position 58,076,906 of record NC_082663.1, read on the forward strand.
AAACAAGGGAGACTGAGGTTGTATTATGTGGCCTAAATTTTCTTGATAAAGCAGGAGGCAGGAACATCTGCTCACAGTTCTGGGGGGCAAGGGTCTGGGGCTTAAGCAGACCCAATAGAGAAGTTATTGAGGTAAAAACGAGAGTAAGAGAAATGAAAGAACTACTAAGTTGAAGAGGACAGCTGTAAATCTGCAGAGGAATCAGCCTGACATTACAACTTTGTATGTCAAACTTAGTGGGTCAGAAGCAAGGAGACAGAGAACAAGTGGCAGTGTGTTTGTCTCCTAGGGCTGCTATAACAAAGTACCCAAAACTGAATGGCTCAAAAAAGCAGAACTGGAGGCTAGAAGTTCAAAATCAACCTGTCGGCAGGGTCACACTCTCTTTGGTGGCTCCAGGAGACCATCCTTCCTTGCCTCTTCTGGCTTCTGGTGTTGGCTTGTAATCCTGGGCTTGTGGATGCACCACTCCATTCAGGTAGCCATCTTCTCCCCGTGTGTCTTCACCTTGTCTTCCTTCTGTATATACCTTTTGTCCAAATTTCTCCTTTTTATAATTTGATTTTAATTTGATTATCTTTGTAAAGATCTTATTTCCAGCTAAGGTCAGATTCTAAGGCATTGGGGTCAGGGCTTCAACATATTTTTTTCTTGGTGGTGGTGTGTGGACACCATTCAACCCATAACAGGTGGCTCCAAGGATACAGGTCCGTGGATGGCAAGTGGGCCTGGATAAAGGGAATGAGAAGAAATTAGAGATGCATCAGTGGGATGGCCAACCACGGGGCCCAGACTGGAAGGAAGGCACGCAGAGGGTGTGAGTGACAGGGTAAAGGCTAAGGGTTTGCAGGCGGAAAGTACAGGGAAGAGCTGGTTCAGCAGGAGTCACATGATGAGAGAAAGGGAAGACTGGGAGAATGCAATTTCAGGCTGTGAGATCTTGGATTAGTGATACAAGACTGGAGGTCTGGCTGTGACTACGGTAGGTCAGCTAGAAGGAAGGTCATCTGTTACAGTTCAGGTCATCCCCAGAGGCCAGGGTACTGACAGCAGTTTCTCCATCCACGTGGAAGAAATACAGACGGTGATATTGGTGAAAAGACCAAGGACAACTGTGGTCAGCTCTCATCATCTAGGAGGGTGGTAGGGTATCCTACAGCTCAGGGGAGGAGAGCCTGGGGAAAGGGGAGTAGATGGTGGGGAAGACTGTCAAAGGGGAGAGTTCCTGAGAGAGATGCAGGCACACATGTGGAAGAAGTCTGGGAGTGGAGAGCTTGGAAACTCCTGCTGGGCAGCAGCACGGTGAAGTGGTCTCTTGAAGCCTGGAAGTAAAGTGCCACAGGCACAGACAAGGAGGAAAATGCAGGCAAAACTATGAGCTGAAGTATCAACCAGATGCTTCATGTGTGATGGTTGTTAATTTACTGAGCAAAAGGCGTCTTCTGATGTACCTTGAACATGCCTCTTGATATAATAAGGGCTGAAAAAGTCTTGCCCTTGATAAACCAAAATGTCAGAACCAACTTTTGGTCATGACCTTCTTCCTAAGTAAGACTCAGGCCTTGTGTCGGATACGGACTGCAGGTATGTACGGAGGGAACACGCAGGGTGAGAAGCAGTGCAAGCCTGACCCCACATAAGTTACTGAGTTTGTTTCCTCTTTCAAAAATAGGTTAAGAGTAGCTCCCTCATAGGGTTGCCGGAGCTCAGTGAGTCCTGAACACAAGTTAGTGGTTGTGGTGATTATTATTATAACAAATGCCACAGTCTACTGGAGAAGGAGGGTTGAAAATATGTTGCTCAAAATCACAGTGACTACAATGATGATGAAACTCCCCACTTCTCCCTCCCTTCCCCCAAAGATGAAGAATACACCAAAATGATCCTAGAACATTTATTTCCACGGGTTCTTGATACAAAAGCACAATCCTGCATAAAAGTATACCACTACACATAAGGGCAAAATTACACAGCAAGCGAGAGCGGCCCCTGACCCCTTCCACAGAGAAAGCCCAGAGAGAAATTTTCCACCTCCTGACAGTTTTACAATCACTCATGTCTTCTATGCACTGCGAGCCCCATCCCATCTCTCATTTTCTCCAACTTCTAACTGAAACTTGTGTTTACAAATTGTATGTGTGTGCATGTGTGTACACAGAAGGTGCACTTTACCTACTTGATGAGGAGCTGAGACAATGCTTTGTAAGAAAGTTACCCCAACGCGATGGGGAGTCAAGCCACGGAAGCTTCAGAGCTAGGGCCAGCTCTCTCCTCAAAAGCCCTTACATGCTAAAAATGCCACCGGGGGTCCCTGAAATTTGAGAGCCAGCAGGTCTTGTGTTTGCTCCTGTACTGAACTTCTCCCCAGTTCAGGTCTTGGAGGGGAAAGTGGGGATGTGCGGGCATCCCATACCCAGCTCAGGCTGAGAGCTTGCACGTGAGAGGAGACTAGGGGACAAGGTCTCAGGACCTGCAGGTGGCCTCAGCTGGGGACACAGAGACCATTCAAAAGCTTGTGCTTGGGACCAGATTCTTCAGTCACGGCTTTTCCCACCACCATCGCTAGGTATCAGGGATTTTCAGTCTTCAAAATTGATCCCTGTCCCCCAAGAACTCCACTATAAGCCTCGAGAGCCCTTACTTAAGGTATTTAGCTGGTGGCTTCAGTCTGACCATTTGCCACTTTCATGGTTCCACAGTCTTCTTGGCATCCGGGTGGGTGGTCACATGGCTTGATGTGTGAACAGCGTGGCTTCTGTACCTTAGGGGGTCTGCTTTAAGAACAGGAGAAAGTGGATGCAGGACACTGAGGCTGCCCTCATGGTCACTGTGGATCCTGAGATGGGCTCTTGTGAAGTTCCTGTGGCCCCTGAGGGGCCTAATTAGGCAGATGCCTCTGCTGCTCTTCGAGCCTCCTGCCCCTGCTTGGCCCTCTCCCTCTGCTGCTTTTCCCTCTGAATCAAATGTACCCAGTCCAGATGCCACTGCTGCAGCTTCTGCTCATAGGCAGCGATGTCTTCTGCTTCACAGGTAGGGAGCTGTTCCTTGACAAGCTGGGTGGTCAGGGTCAGAAGGCTTTCTGACTCAACTTTGCCCAGAGCGTGTAGCTTAGAATGTAAGGCCTATTGGAAACAAAGGAAAAAAAAAAAAGATGTGGGAGGGGCAGGTAGGTAAAGAATACAAAGAGGAAAAGAGAAGAGGTTAAGTCACTTACAAAATCTCCACACGTTCTGCTCACAGGAGAAGGTACTTTATTGGGAGCCTGTCATGCTGCCTTTCATCCAGGCACTGTTAGCTTTTGCTCTTCTTTTTAAATTTCAGCCCAGCAATTCTGCTAAGATGCACCACATGTCATTTCTTTCCCTCTACTCACAAACGGTAAATGGAACTCCATATGCTGTGACTCCCTGTGTGATTTCTTGTTTTAGACCACAAAGACTGCACAAGAAAAGAAACCTTCATTTCCATTCTGACCTGCACCAAACCAAGCAGCAAACTCCAAGAACAAAGAACCCTAAGATGGAAACAAAATGGCAGAAGCAGCTGGTAAAATGGAACAAGTTCATCCATGGCTTTTCCTTTAGAATTACTGGGATAAATGTCTGCCTAACCAGTATACCTTTCAACAGATGGAATTCATGTCAACGCTTTCTTACTAACGGCATGCTAAACAGCTCCCATGAGTGCCTGCGCTATTATAAGCCTCCACGTGCTGTGCTTCACTGCAGGTCAGCCTTGACATCCTGACTACTTACGGCTCCATCTGAAACGGCAGCTCGATTTGGTCGGTATTGTATTTCTGGAGAAGTAAAGTACTAAAAACACTAATCTACTTAAGTGCTTCAAGATATAGATCATCAGAGACACACTTATGGCCCCAGACTTAGCATATATGACACACCCCATGTTCCACAAAACAAATGCAATTTACTGGCGTACGTGATGAGGCCTGCTCTAACAGCAGGGGCTGGAAGGTGGGAAGGGTCCATGGGCTTCAAGGAGTGGCCAGATGTCTGGTGTGACAGGTCAGTCATAAAAATGAGCCCCAAAAAGATTACCTGGGACAAATAAAATTCAGGCACCAGGAAGAAAAGAAAGCGTAAAATGAGAATTCTTTCTTTCTGATATCACTTCCCACCTGGTTTGAGGCCAAGGAGATAGCTTGGGACACCAGAATAAGGACTCAACTCTGAGTCAGCAAACTTGTGTTCACATCCAAAGTCAATCACTTATGGACTAGGTTCCCTCAACCTTGGTGTCATGTAACACAGGAAGCGCAGTATCTACCACCAGGTGAGGATAAAGGAAACGCAGTAGTGCCTAACACATAACTAGCAGTCAAGAAATATTGGTCTTTTTTTTTGTGAATTAAAAAAAAAATGCATTGTGGAAGAGTGAGGGCTGAGAATTTAATGCTGGCACAGATTTCTATTCTCTGAGATTAAATATATAAGCAAATAGAAAAAGGTGGTAATTTTTTTTTTTTTTTTTTGCGGTACGCGGGCCTCTCACTGTTGTGGCCTCTCCCGTTGCGGAGCACAGGCTCCGGACGTGCAGACTCAGCGGCCATGGCTCACAGGCCCAGCTGCTCTGCAGTATATGGGATCTTCCCCGACCGGGGCACGAACCCACATCCCCTGCATCGGCAGGCGGACTCTCAACCACTGCGCCACCAGGGAAGCCCAAGGTGGTAATTTTTAAGAGTCATGGGGCAGCCTTGGTCAATATGAACATGGTAAATGATAATCTATGGGGCTAAGCAGATTTTTTGCTTTTTAGCTTTTCTAAATCTGCAAAGTTAAGAGGAAAGAACAGGTATGTAAATTCTTAACCTAGCTGTTAATTCTCCGTGTACCCTGAAAACATCGATTAACCTTCCTTTTTCAGTTTCTAAATTATAAAAAAGGGAAGTTGAGCAATTACTTTATAGAAGTACTGGGAAAAACAGCTACTAAAGGTATTAGGATCCTCCTTAGAACAAGGGGAAATAGATTTCCCACAGCTGGTTCAATATAATTACTGCAAAGATTTCAACGTAATACTCTGGCAAAGTATACATCCCTCTGCACCAAAAGGACACAATGGGTCAGCTGGGAGGGATGGGAAGGTTTTCTGCTTCAAACAATGAATTCTCCTTCAGGCAGCAATTTTTTTTTTTTTCCGCTTTGTGCTAAATAGATGAGAAACACAGCAAGGAAGAGGCCAAGGGTTTAAAATCTGAACATGGCTCTTCCTCCCTGACTCTGATCACAGAGCATTTTGGAACGCACCGTTGAAAGCTACCACAGGCAGTTTGAGTGCTCAGGGCTGTCCTGAAACCTGCAGAAACCTGTTTACACCATCCACGTAGTCCAGAGAGCATTTCCAATGGCCCTAGCGCACACCACAAAGCCGAGCAAGAGAAGATGCCTGCATTTCATCTTCATCATATTCAAACGCGGCTTTGTGATTTCTACCTGGGTTTCCGGTGATCAAGAAGGTTCAATGCAATATGGAGAAGTGACCAGATCCTCTTCACCCAGGGCTGAAGTCAGGTGCTTGCTATGAGAAGGCAAACTATTACCCACCCATCAGGCAGACATCAGGGATGAGTAGCGGGTAATGACATGCTGCCTTAGGAAACAAAACTGTGACCGATTTGCTCAAGTATGAAAAGGAACATAAAAATTCCATTTGTTTCTTTTAAGACCACTTCCTGTGTGAAGCAATAACAATGTCATTTTTTTTTTTTTTTTTGCGGTACGCGGGCCTCTCACTGCTGTGGCCTCTCCCATTGCGGAGCACAGGCTCCGGACACGCAGGCTCAGCGGCCATGGCTCACGGGCCCAGCCGCTCCACGGCATGTGGGATCTTCCCGGACCGGGGCACGAACCCATGTCCCCTGCATCAGTAGGCGGACTCTCAACCACTGCGCCACCAGGGAAGCCCAACAATGTGATTTTTGATGTCAGTTTTTAATGCCCTTGTGTGTGACACTGATGCATGAAGGGATTGCTGGTCCATCACCACGGCAGAGAAGCATGCTTAATGCACAGCTGAGAGGGACTCAATTCTGCTACAACTCACCTCAAATCGTTCCAGGTAACGGGGAAGCTTGGACTGCTCTGTTTCCTCCACATCCAGCTGCTCCACCAGTTCTTCTGACCTCTGAGTCTTCTCACCTTCTTGCGGCTGGTCCTCTGAAGACCCTTGGGCCGGAGCGGTCAGAGCCGCCTTCAGCGCTCTGTCCAGCACATCGAGCTGCAGAGCAGAAAGGGGGGGGCAGAGATTAAACATCCTGTGGCCCTGAAAGCACTGGGAAGGGAGGCTGGAGAAGGGAAAGGAAGGGAAACTTGGGATCTAAAATACTGCGAGAAGAGTTCTCTTATCAAATTACAGGGAACAGAAATGGTTATATAATTTTACACTAGAAACATCCTGTCCCATGGCATGAACACTTAGTACAAAACAAGAGGAACAATAAGCAACATCAGAATTATCTGTATACGTGAATCAACACAGCAGCTTTTGATTTCACTTTTAATTACCCAGGTTAAGAATCCAAGAATTATGCTTGATGGGTACTGAAGTACCACCCCTTCCATGTTTTTCTTCCTCAATTGCTTTGGAATTGGGAGAAAGGGAAAGAAAAACCACTACAGACCACAACCAAAATGGGCCACTTTGAATGCACAGTAAAGCCTCCGAATCTAGGCAGGTGCCTTCTTCACAGAAAAATTTTAGCTCATAGGGTATCCAGAGATTAGCGATCAGTCAATCTCTATAAGCTGCTGACAAAGACCAGATAGGCATACGTGAAATTTATTGTAACAGGTGATTTCTATGGCTTAGAAAGTAAATAAAACTATAAAACGGAAGGTTTCTTTTGTTTTGACCCCTCTCCCCTACCACTTTCATTTTGGGGCAACCTCCCTCGACCCTCAGAGGGCCTAATCATCAGAGACGGGACAGAAACAACGTCAAGGCCGGCGTGAGCACCTGCACGGATACCGACTAATTCTGTCCATGTCACTGCAGAACAAAAATCCAGAAAATACTCCAAGGCTTTTTAATGCCACTAATACATTATACCCCAATGTGTATGTGGGGTATATACATATATATACACATACATAGATGTGACACAGATCTCACTCTTGCTGACATCTGAATCACATTCCTGTGAAGTCAGAACACAAACAATGCAAATCTGGCTCCAACTGGAAGGAGTAGTTCCCTGGCAAAGCATTTATGTATAATTTTGTGTTTTCAATCACCAGCACTGACTACAGCAGGGTTAAAACATGAAAATGTATTTAGAAATGCATAGACTTGGTTGTAAATGTCTGGCAGAGAACATAAGGACTCACTAGACATCAGTGTAAGGAGCCGGTAGAGGGGCCGGACTTGTGCATCCTGTGACTGAGCGGAAGCCACGAGGTGAGTCCTAGTGATCAGCATCAAGGCAAAACAAATAAGCAGCTGCTCAGAGTTAACTTTTACACCCTGTTAATGAAACAACTGATGTCCTTCTACGCCTCACTCTGGCTACAATAGCTGCTTGGGCAGGAGCCAACACGGCTGGCTCCCTATCGGCTGTAAGCTCGCCGCGTGCTTTCCTGTAGCCTGAGCTCACTCTAGTAACTTCGTAGTGTCAAGAGCCCAAGGTGACCAAGAGGGATGGGCTTTGAGGCTGGTGGGAGGACAGCGTCCTAGTCCAGGCAAAGTGAACGCTTTAGAACTATGAAAGGAACATTTGGTCCAGATCTCCTCAGCATCATGCATTCACCACAGAATAGTTTAATGGAAGGAAAGAAAGACAGTGCCATCTCTAGTCCCTAGACTCATTTCTTGAGAGCTTGTATGATGGAAAAAATTGACAAGTAGTTAGTCTCCAGGGGCTAAATGAGACAGAAATGCCAAAAGTTAAAAATGAAATCTTAACCTCTCAAGCTCCTACTGAGATTTTACTTTAGGGGTCGGGTGGAATTAATCAGTACTTTACTGAATTCAGTTTGAATTTTAGGGAAGGGGAATGGTCTTCCTCCCAGATAGTGAACTCTAAAATCAACATCAATCTTATTTTCTAGTGCTTTTTGTCAGTAACATTGAGAATGTTTGTGGTTTTTCACTCCTTTTCACCTGAATAAGTACATGATCCTATAGAGATAAAGAAAGTGGGGCATGGGGGAGACAAGGAAAACAAATCCAAAGCCTGACTTATGAGTAACAGGAGATGATAAATCCCACTGAATTACAGACAGGAAACTTACCGCTTCTCTACACAGCTTTCCGTCTTCTGGGGAGGAGGCCACCTTCTCCATTACTTGAAGGGCTCTGTTGAGGTACCCTGGCTGCCACAGCAGGGGCATGTTATGGTACACAGCCCGCAGCCCTTGCTGCAATTCCACCTTCCCTGTGGCCAAAAAGAACAATGAAGAAGGCTCAGCCATGGCTCTCCACTATGTCTGAGACAGAGGACTTGAAGGCACAAGCGAATACTTACCTGGCAGCTCTAGAAATAGAGAAGGATCGTTTCAAACCTATAACAAGAGCCTCATCCCACTCAGTGAATGGGGACACTTTGGATGTATAATGAAAAATGTAAAATTCTATGTATACACCTTTCAGTATAAAGTCATGTGAACTTATTTTTCTTCTTTTTCATTTGGACTGCTGGAGATTATCATGAGGATATATGAATCAAAGGGTTGAGGGAAATTTACAGAGGTTGCTATTTATTTTATTTTGGCTGTGCCGGGTCTTAGTTGTGGCATGCGGGATCTTTAGTTGAGGCATGCGGGATCTTTTAGTTGCAGCATGCGGACTTCTTAGTTGTGGCATGCATGCGGAATCTAGTTCCCTGACCAGGGATAGAACCCAGGCCCCTTACATTGGGAGTGCGGAGTCTTACCCACTGGACCACCAGGGAAGTCCCTACAGAGGCTGTTATATCTGCCTCTAAGTGGAGCTACCCTTATAAAACAAGTCAAACAACTGAAATACTAGTTTTGTTTCAAGAACAAAACCTTCCTCTGAAAAAGAAATTCCACAACTTTTTTACACTGGAAATCTTGTCAACGTCTGACAATTTTCCCTGCCAGGAAATGTTTGACATTTTTCAAAATACTCCAAAACACCCCACTGACTGTCTTTATGAAAAAAAAAAATCTCACTTTGCTCTCCTTTCCTTTATTTGAGCTTCATCAGTACTTAAATCGTATAGTCCTCATTCATCCTTTTGGGTCTCAGGACATGAATGTTTCTCTTGGAACCTCAAACAATCACAACTGGAGCTTAAAACATGGCTGGCACCAAGGTCCCCGAGGGAGGACAGGGGCTGTCTCTGGACTCCTGGGGAACAGAAACTTCTGCACTAATGACCAAAGTCACCTTGAGCTGCCAGGTCTTAAATCTACCTTCACTTATCTTTCCCGGGAAGGAGGATTTGGGAAGGCTGTAGTGGAACATAAATAGACAAAGCTCATCAGGTGACAGCTAATTTTAGACCTGTAAGATGCTTGGGGCTGGCTGCAGTCACGTTCCGGGAAGCTGCTTCTGGAGGTGAATGAGGCTGTGCAGCACATGATACAGTGAGAGCAAAGGGCTTTGGATCTGATGCTCCAGACCCAAAACACCCGGGCCTCTGCTCAGCAACAGGAACAGCAAAGTACATTTTCTTAGCCTTGACAACTTCACGGCCAACTCATGCAGTGTAACAGTCCTGAGTGCTCATCTGAAGGCAAAGGCCAAAAACGTGTAAATCAATATCAGAAGTAGATGGTAAGTAGAGAGAAAATGATTTTTAAAAAGACTGGTCGGGCTTCCCTGGTGGCGCAGTGGTTGAGAGTCCGCCTGCCGATGCAGGGGACGGGGGTTCGTGCCCCGGTCTGGGAGGATCCCACATGCCGCGGAGCGGCTGGGCCCGTGAGCCATGGCCGCTGAGCCTGCGCATCCGGAGCCTGTGCTCCGCAACGGGAGAGGCCACAGCGGTGAGAGGCCCGCGTACCGCAAAAAAAAAAAAAAAAAAAAAAAAAAGACTGGTCAACTCTTTTGTTAGTCTGATCGCCAGCCGGATGAACTCCTCTCTCTGAGTCAGTTTCTATCAGAATCAGCATCTGAGAATGCCACACTACATTTTATTGGTGAAGATCAACTCCAAAAGCAGTCAAACTGCTGTAACTTAGATGATTTTCAAAAAACAAAGGTAAGCAGACACAATGTATGATCAGAAGGGACTTTCTCAAATGCCTACCTACTTAGGAGACAGACTGGAAGGATAATGAAATAACATGCATTTAATAAACCTGTGTAAATCGGGACACATTTTATGCACATTTAGGGTGAATGTTATTTGCCCAGATTCCACACAACCCAAGCGCCGAGGCTGCTCCTCAGAAGGCTTTGCCCTCCTGACTGTCTGATTCTCATGCAACCCGGGGTCTAAAGCAGAGCTAGCTGTCCCACGTGTGGCACAGTCACATTGCACCAGTGAGCCCCTCTCTGCTTTCCCAAGTGCTGCTGGATGTGCTCTCTGAATTTCTCTTCCTTCACACCTGAAAACAATACCAAGGATATGTGTTCAACTCCAACTCTTAATTTCTTTCCTCCTGGACTTTAGGTTTAAGAGACAGAAAGATCTTTGTTAATAATGGGAAAGATCCTACTGGCCAGTTCTCCCAAAAGAGGGCCAGAGCTTTCCTTTCTTTATCCCTTCCTCACACTGATTACCACTAAATATAATCGAGAGCCATCAGAACTAATTCTCACCTTGCCAGTGGTGGGAGGTTTTAGAACCCGCTTTATTGTCTTAGGTCATAACTGTAAGGCCATCAAAGTCTAGTTTTATGTCTAAAAATGAAAGCTGTATTGGAATTTCACTCGCAAATTTAAATCAAATTATAATTTTATTATGAAGTAAAAGAATGCATCAGTTCTATCCATGAGGAACAATGTTTGTAAGGACCTACAGCTTACCAAGAAGCGCATAGCCGTACAACTGGGAACTCCACCCCACCGAATTCTTTTGCTTTAGGCCTGGGAGTAACAGGGATGCACCAAAGTTCCTCTCCTCTTCCCACTGCAACAGAATATACCACATCACGGTGCAGCCAAGCAATGCATAAATGCATTTTGTATGCAAAAATGTGATTTTTAATGACACAGAGGAAAAAAGAACATGTTATAACATTAAGTAAAAGAAGCAAAATAACAAAACTAAAGGTACATTATAATTCTAATTTTGGAAAGAAAAGATATTTATGTTTAATGAAAAATACAGAATAGAAATGCCCAAAATGTTAACAGATTTCTGGGCAGTGAAATTACAAGCAATTTTGGTTTTCTTCTTTGTACTTTTCATTACTTTCCAAATTTGGGGCAGTAAGAGTTCCTTTTACAATCAGAAAAGCAAAACAAAATAAAAATAAAGCATACACTCTGGACCAGCATTGCCTTGAGACAATCAACAAAGATTACCCATGCTGTTAGCCCTGTACTCACACTGCTATGAAATGACAGAGCAAGCTTTTTGAATTTTAAACAATTCAGCAATAAGACGACTCCTACTTCAGTGTTCAAATAAATATAACTATTAGGCTGCCTTTAGATAGATTTATGCCTCTCAAAAATCAATTAGGCAATCAGAAACACTTGGCAATCATTTCTTTCAACCCAGGGTGCAAAATTACACGTTAATAAAATTGAAGCCTTATGAGACATGGGAAAAGAAGGGGCAAAATACAAGCATTGCTAAGGCTGCTGCAGACTAGCAACAGCAGGGACGGGGGACTCACTGTAAAGGCAGGCCTGAGGAGAGCCTTGGCAGCTCCCCAGACAACGAGGGCTGTGATCTTCTCCATGCTGGTGCAGTAGGAGCACACAGGGGCCTGAGCCTTTGTTCCAGCTTGGAAATACAGAACGCAAAGCTCAGGTGGCCCTGCACTGGTCAGAGAATGAACAAAGTGTGCAAGCTACAATTGCAGCCAGGTATATAAGTGGGGTACCCCAGGTGTTAAGGGGCACCCAAACCTCTTTATTGGGAATGACCTTTGTGCAATGCAAGTGCAATTTCTTAAGGTTTTTCTAAACCTTTGAAACAAGCAAAGACCTTGGGAGAAAAGCAAAGCCTCCTCAGGGGCTTCTGCAGCACACATAAGCAAGAGAGCTGGTAAAGAAGGACCAGGTCGTTTCACTTGTGAAAGCAAATCACTCGGAGGTTTGATTTTCCCCCACAAAAACCGCATGAAGAGGGGCCCAGGGAAAAATAAATAAGGATCCTTAGAAGCATTTTTTCTTTTCTTTAGGGAAAAACATGACCTACAGTATCAGGATGCAACAGGGGCTGAAAGCCAAATGAGCAGCATCCTTGCTGTGCTAGAAATGAGCAGGGGTGGTGATGGTGGCTGCAATAGTGATTCTTCCAAAAGCACTTTTACAAAGATGAATGAAAGCAAATGGACGTGTTAGAGATTTTTTGGATGACTGGGAAAAATACAACCACTGCTGCTTAGATGAAAGGCTCGTTATGTGTTAACATAAAATATCAGGTCTCTTCCAAGCCTTTAACTTCTACTCTAGGTACTGTTATGGACTAAATCAGGAGCTGTTTTACCAGTGTCTTCAAGGTTTTCTCATTTCATGCTTCAGCTTCTCCCATTAATACAAAGCAAACCCTCCTTCTCTCCTTCCTCCCTCCACTCCCCTTCACAGTCAGACATCTCAAAACACTGCTGATGCTCCCGGTCTCCTTTCTGCACCTCGGACTCACTCCACAACCCACTCCAATTTGATTTCATGCTCCATTACTCTATGGCCCTCACACCACTAAGTTCAACGCATTTCATAAAAGTCCTCGTCTCACCTACCCTCTGAGGAGCATTCTACATGCAGACCACCTCCTCCCACGGTGTTTGTTCCAACACATTCCTGACTCTCCTTTTGGCCTGTGGCTCATCTGCAGACACTTACACGTGGATTTATAAATTACATCTCCAGTCCAGATTTTTCCATTAAGATGCCAATTTCCCTTGTGAAATCTCTTGACTGTCTCAAAGATATCTCAAAATGCAACACATTCAGAGCCAAATTAATGATCTTCCTCATCAGAAGAAGTCTTTGCAAACACATGGTGACCCTTTTGTCCAGATACCCCAGGCAGAAACTGGGGTCAGACTTCACCCCCACCTCCCTGCCTCCACATCTACTTCCTTCCTCATCATGCTCTTTGTCTCCTAGATATGGTCATCAGCTACTTTGTAACTCCACCACGTTCTGGTCCCCACACTACCATTACTCTTGCTCAGACGACCATGATAGTCTCCTAAGTGCTCTGACCATAACCACCCTGGCCCTGATCCAACCTCCTACCCATGTTACAGCCCAGATACACAAATCTGATCATGCCACCCCTTCTGCTTAAAACTTTTCAGTGGCTTCTCACTATTTTTAGAATGTAGACGAAACAGCTTAGCATGACCTACCTTCTGCAACCTCATCTCACCCTACAATTATCTCTGTGGCAGCTACACTATCTTCCTACCTTCTTCCAGCCCCTTTCTGCTCAGCATGTTCTTTCTGCCACAGGACTTTTGCACATGTCATTTCCTCTTTTTGGATTGTTCCTCCTCTCTTCAGTCTGTGAATTCATATTCATGCTTCAAATATTAACTCAAGAAATATTTCCTTAAGGAAGAAGGCTTTCCTAACAAGTTTAAAATACAAACAAAAACTCACTACCATACAGGCTTTTCATAGAAGACGTCTTTGTAGTGATCATTATAGTAATAATTTTATATTCGTGTGTTTGTTTTGTTTTAAATGCCTATATTCATCTTAGATTGTAAGAAGGAAATTTTTGCTCACCACTGTATAAGGAGCACTTGAAATGTATGGAATGTAGTAGTTGCTCAATATATATTTAATGAACTAACGAACGTGAGGTATGCCATAGGCTATGACAGTCATCTTACAAAAACAAAACACACAATAAGTTTTTTTTAGAATGGGGGCTAGACTAGATGATCTTTTCAGTTCCTACCCAAAGTAGTATTTTTTGGTGTTACATTTGAGGTTAAGGGCAGACTGTAGGGCCAGGCTGCTTGGCTTCACCAGGTGGCTTCATCACCTACTAGCTGGGTGGCTATTATGTAACATCTCTGTGCCCCAGTCTTCTCATCTGCATAGAGTTGTGAGGATTAAATGAATTAATAAATCTAAAACACCAAGAACACAGCCTGGTGTAAAGTAAGTGTCATTTAAGTATTAGCTATTGTTGTTGTTACTGTTGTTATTCTTAGGATAGCAATAAACAATGACTAAATACCCTAACCTAAGAGATAAAACCAAAACTTAGTCTCCTGGACTGACCCAGAGCAACCTTAGGAAAATACTGACATAAATTAAACAATGAGTATTTAATACCTGAGGTCGTGGTCGAAGCTGGCTGCCTCACTGCTTCGTTGGTATGTCATGTCCAGCTCTCACTGATCATCGATTACCTTCTGTACGTGTGAGGTGCACTTAGCCTAGCTCAAGTCTCAGAATGTACATAAGGACTTTCCCTTGAGATTCTTCCGAGTGGAAGAACGTCCAATTCCACTTTGTTAGAACCCAGTACCTAAAATGTACAGGATGAACACTCATTCCTGGTTGTACGGGGCCACAGGGCTGTACATCAGGCATCTTTTTCCAGATGCTGAGGGCAGAGGTTTCCTCTGGTGCCTACATCCCTACTGAGCAGCCACTGCTTGCTTCTTCTAAGGCTCTCACTGCTGCTTTAAGGTAGATCACTTACACTGAAGTCTGTCTTCTTTGCCAGGCAGCAGTATAAAACGTAGAGGGAGAGGAGTTGGGTGGAGGGAACCTCAAAAGCTTCTTGCATCATGATCTCAAAAACCACGGATAAAGCATCTGGAAAGAAGATCAAAGTAAAAATGAGAGGTAATTAGTTTAGGTAACATCATCAAACCTGTATTTAACTATGAACACTCTTAAAAAGTGGGGCATGATAGAAAAATAAACAGAATTAAGAAGTTAAGAATGTGGGCTCTGGTCCTAGTTCTTCCATAAACTAGGTCTTTCCCAAGTCTTCAGCTTCTATTGTACACACTACTGTGTACTCAATCAGGTGCTATTGTATCACTGTCCTCAGGATGTCAAATAAACCACTCAATTTCTCAGTATCATCTTCATGATGTTAAAATACCATTTGTCCCACATACATCACAAGACTGTTGACAGTCCAACAAAATAATACATGTGAAAATGCCTCATAAACTGTGAAGCAAATTTAAGGTATCATGTCCATCAGCTGGAAGAGCTAAGGCATTCAGAAAGGAGGCAAATATATTTTCCAGGTCACCCTGACAAGTAGAGAGGGGGCTCGGCTGACTGCCCCACTGTATGTTCTGGAATTTTCTCCCTGTTTGGGCAAAAGAGAACAAGTGCTAGAGACAATTCTAAAGCTCAGGTATTATTCCAAAGACAGAAAACTGATGACTACAAAAAGGACAATCAGGCTCAATTTAAAAGAACTCAAAGAATGGAAAGGAAATGCTTATTCATAAGTTATAATTCCGTGAGTTTAACATAGAAGATATTTGTTTTCACATGAATGCTTATCATAGGAGACCAGACCTTGAGCAAGGTCTAATTTATTTTCCCTCAATATTTCACAACATAGGCAGAAGGCAAGAAAATCAAATTCAAACAATTTCTTTCCCTTAGTATTTGTTGTTAAATCAGAGAATGTTAATATTGGTTAAAATACGGTGCCTGCACATAACACAGGCACAACAAATGTTTTTGAATAACTGACTGAGCTGCTCTGTTAACCGATTTTTGCATATAGGGTTGCATAAGAGTTAGCACTGATTTGCAGCTGTTGCTAGCCAGCTGGTTTTGTGTGTGCTGTCATGGTTCTACATGAGGCCACAGGCAAGAATTTCTACATATTTTTCGCAAACAGGGAAACTGAGATAGACAGGCAGACCAGGGAGGAGTCATCCAGTAAGTCAGTAGCAAAATAAGAACCTGGAAGAGATTAAACAAACACTCCCATCTCACCAACAAACCAATATTTTAAAAGAACACAGTTAAAGTTACAAATCAGTTTTAAAAAAACGTTTTGCCAACTGTTCCAATACTGAATCCAAAATTACACATGAAAAATAAATCAAATTTATTTTATCTCTAATTTATATTCATTTCAGTCAGCTCGGGAAGTGAAATTAGGTTGATCTGTATAAGTAATTTCCTTTTCCTCCATAATTATTTATATACTTTGATATTTCCTATTTTAGCAATAAAAAGTATAACATTTTCTAAATTTTTGCCATAAACAATAATAATCTTCGTCAAAACTTGATTTTTAAAAATCCTCAATATTATTTACTCTGAATTTAGAAGGAAAAAAAAAGAAAAAAACCAAACCCAAAACTCCTTTTACCCTTCCAACATTACATTTAAAGAGAGAGGGGAGAAAACTGCTACTACATAATTTTCCAATGATAGAGTAATAGAGTAATAAGGATTCTTAAATCTG
The DNA here is from genome assembly GCF_025265405.1 of Mesoplodon densirostris. Lineage (NCBI taxonomy): Eukaryota > Metazoa > Chordata > Mammalia > Artiodactyla > Ziphiidae > Mesoplodon > Mesoplodon densirostris. The sequence continues at coordinate 58,093,428 of NC_082663.1, forward strand.
ATGTTCACAGAGAACAGACGATGAAACATGCAAAAGCTAATTATCTTTTAGTTGAATTCAGGAAGTCCATGTTTAAAATGGACAAGGGATAATGAGCATTTCAAAAAATAATGCACAGGGCTTCCCTGGTGGCGCAGTGGTTGAGAGTCTGCCTGCCGATGCAGGGGACACGGGTTCGTGCCCCGGTCCGGGAAGATCCCACATGCCGTGGAGCAGCTGGGCCCGTGAGCCATGGCCGCTGAGCCTGCGCGTCCGGAGCCTGTGCTCTGCAACGGGAGAGGCCACGGCAGTGAGAGGCCCGCGTACCGCAAAAATAATAATAATAATAATAATAATAATGCACAGCAAATGTTTTTAGGCAGTCAACAACTGCAAGCCTTATGAGAGAGAAGATAAAGCAGAGACCCGGAGAAGAGAAAGGAGAGAGGTCACCGGTCCCCAGGTCCCCAGCCTAATCACTGAGTCCAGGCAGTGACGCAGTGGAAAAGGCTGAGGGTGCTGGTGTGCAAGAACAAGAGGATGTAAGCCAATGACAGGAATCACAGGTGTCATAAAAGCATAAGTGACCACCAGTCCACATCCACATTCCTGAGGTAGTGACTACCCTAACACGGGCATGGGTCCTCAGAACCAAGCCTGAGGATGAAATGGTGGAAGGGGAAGCCAGTGTGTATCTTTACACAACGGCATGGCCTCCTCTTTCCTTCTTCACTGTCTGCGTAGCTGCAAGCACAAGCGTGCTGTACTACCCTTCCCTGTCCACTGGAGACTGGCAGGGCTCCACCTGACTGCTCTGTAGGGCCTGCCACATCCCCATCTTCCCTTGGCCTCCCTTATTGTAGCTGAAGGTAAGAGCCACTTTAAATTAATTCCATGGGGTCAGAGGATTTTGGGGGTAAAGAGATCTCAGAGTTCACCAATGCACTTACTTTAGAGATGGGGAAACAAAAGCCTAGGGAGGTGAAATGACTTTCCTTCATAGTGAGTGTACTACTCTCTCCAGTATATGATTTTATACTTACACACTTCACATGCTATAACAACTGTGATTTAAATAAAAGAAAGTTAGCAAATGGTGCTAAAAAAAGTCAAGCTAATAGCTGAATTAATATAATCTTAACTAGCCATGGAAGCTCAGGCAAGGTTTATTGCTTAACTAAATTCATTGCCCTTTGCCCAAAGAGACATGAACAAATAAACTTCAGAAACTCAGAGGAAAAAGACCTGAATATGATTCTCCTATCTGGCCAACTGGTAAATCAACTACGCACCTATTTCTGACTGAAAGAGTGATGTAGAGAGTCATTAAGAAATAAAAACAGTAAAAGTGCCTATATTTACTTCCCTTTGGGAGCTGAAGATCCATTATAAATGGAACTGGGTTTGGTATCTTACCTTTGTAATTTTCTTCCTTTATGAAATGATCCATCAGTAAATTAAATGTATAGTTATCTGGAAAAATACCATATTGGACCTGTAATGAAAATAAAAGTAAGATAAGGGAAAAAATATTCATTTAATTCAGTTTATAATTTATGCCTATGTATTATTCAGGAAAAAGCTTGGCACCGTTAGCTTTAAAATATCTGACTATCATTTTACAGCATCTGTGACGGTGAAATAGAAGCTGTGACTCATGCAGTTTGGTAACTGGAACTGTTGGTCAGGGTGAGAAAGTTGTGAGTGGGTGTCTGATATAAGACAACTGACGTCTGAAAAATAAAGCTCAATTCTAACAATTCATCATAACTAAAAAAAAAAACCCAAACCAAACCAAGACAATAAAAAACCACCATACTCCACTGGTTCAGTGATTCTTTTCAGAAGGTATGAATATCAATGCAAAAATGGACTCCCATGAGAAAACACACATTATCACATTATGCAGCATTTTCTGGTCCTTAGAATGCTTTTTCTCCAACTTTATTAAGATAGAATTGTCATATAACATTGTGTAATTTTAAGGTGTACAACATGATAATTTAACATACATATATATTGCAAAATGATTACTACTATAAGGCTAGTTAACAAATTCATTGCCTCACATAATTACCATTTTTTTGGTGGTGGTAGTGGTGAGAACATTTAAGATCTACTTTCTTGGCAACTTTCAAGTATACAATACAGTACTGTTAACTACAGTCACCGTGCTGTACATTAGATCCTCAGAACTTACTCATCTTACAACTGGTATCCTTTGACCAACATCTCCCCATTTCTCCCATCCTCCCAGTCCCTGGCATCGATTATTCTACAGTTTCTATGAGTTCCGCTTTTTTAGATTTCACATATAAGTGAGATCATGACGTATTTGTCTTTCTTTGAGTGACTTATTTTACTTAGCATAATGCCCTTAAGGTTTGTGCATGTAGTCTCAAATGGCAGGATCTCCTTTTTTATGGCTAACTATTCCATTGTATGTATATGTTCATATACACACACCCCACATCTTCTTTATCCATTCATCTGTAAATGGACATTTAGGTTGTTTCCATGGCTTGGCTATTGTGAATAGTGCTGCAATGAACATGGGGGTGCAGGTATCTCTTTGAGATAGTCCTTTCACCTCCTTTGGATTTATACCCAGAAGTGGGATTGCTGGATCAAACTGTAGTTCTATTTTTAATTTCTTGAGGGACCTTCATACTGTTTCCCATACTGGCTGTACCAATTTACATTCCTGCCGACAATGCACAAGGGATCCCTTTTTGCCACATTCTTGCCAGCATTTGTTATCTCTTGTCTCTTAGACTAGTTTTTAAAGACCCAAGAAGTCTGAAGTTGCCATGGCTCCCATGTGACTTGCACGCAAAATCAAGTCTTACTACTAATGGTCTAGGCTGTGGTCATGTGTCTGTTTTAAATCCTTATTTCAGTAGGCTCATCCCCACCACCACCACCCACCTCCCATCAACCACCAGAAACACCTGAGGAATTCTTTTTTTTCCAGTTACACCCATCCCCTTAGAAATTCTGATAACCCTAAACCCCAGGTGCAAATCACTGCTGAACTGAGTCACTATTACCAGCAGGCTGTACAGAATGCCTCAGATGTGCCGAAATGGAAAAAAAGTTGAGAATCCATTGCTTTAAAGGTTGTAGCTCATGGGCAGTGTTTAAATTCATCAAAGCAGTCAACCAAATCTGCACTAATCCCTAAGGCAGGGTAAAAACAAAATATCTTAGAATGATAAATCATTAAAGCCAGAAGGAACCTTAGAAATCAACTGGTCAGTGATTCTCAACACTGACTGCAAATGAGAATCAGCTTGGGAGCTTTAAAAAGACACCAATGAAAAGGCAGAGCACAGAGGATTTTAAGGGCAGTGAAACTAGTCTGTATGATACTACAATGGTAGATACTTGTCAGTATACATTGTTTAAACCCATAGAATGCACAACATCAAGAGTGAACCCTAATGTAAACTACGGGCTTTGGGTGATTATGTGTCAATGCAGGTTCATCAGTTGTAACAAATGGCTCACTCGGGAGGCTGTGCACACGTGGGGACAGGGAACATGTGGGAAATCTCTGTACCTTCTGCTCAATTTTATTGTGAACCCAAAACTGCTCCAAAAAAATAAAATCTATTTTTTAAAAAAACAATTAAAAAATACCAATGCCTGGGCTCCAGAAAGATCAATTAAATTAGAATCTTGAGGGTGGAGAAAAGCATCTATAATTTTTAAAAGCTTCTTGTGTGGTTCTAACGGGCAGCCAGGGTTGGAAATCACTGATTTGGTACAACTCACTTGACTTAAGAGTTGAAAAAACTAAGACCTAGAAGAACAGAATAACTATTTGCCTGAAGTTATGAGCAATTGGTAGAATTTATGAGGTTATAGCTTGGGTCTTCTGACTCCTTGTCTGGTGTTCTTTCCACTAAAAGACTAGTAAGAGTAGAAAATGAGATAGACATTTTTTGTCTTTCCAGAACTTCTTGTTTTGTTTTCGTAGGGATCTTCTACTTTGAGTATGATCTGTGTCATTAAAGTCTGAACTGAAGAGCAAGATTTAATCCATTTCTTCCCCTGCGGCCTAATATTAGATTTATCAGTGAACCTGCTTATCTACTTTATTAAATTATAAGCTTTCTGAGGGGAAAGGACAGGACATTGCTCCTTTTTTGGGACAATGCCATACCCAATACAACATCTCACATACAAACTATCTGAAATGTATATTAAGTTAAATTAGGCCCAAGTCATGGGAACAAGAACTCCCAAAACCAAAATTAGTATTTCTTTTTGAGGTCTGCCATAGAAGGTCCAGTGACACTATAGAAATAATACATTTCCACAGAAATATTGTTAAAGTCTTGTTAAGGGTCAAACTAGGATTGTAGCTTGAGGCTCACAATAATAACATCCTAAACTTTTGCTTATTTTGTATTTATTTCATACTGTGAAGGGAATGAAGACTCAACCCTTGGGTAGAGTATAACATGCAGAAAGACCCTGATCACAGGGGCTCTGGGGCTTGAGGGGAGGAGTCAGGGACTTAGGAAGACATGTTTTGAATAACCTAGGAAGTCTGTCTTCTTAAAAATGTGTAAGATGATCTGAATGCTCTGGAGATCACACTCCAGCAAAATGGTCATGTCTTTTTCTCTAAACTTCACCAAAGGGAACTAGGCAAAAAATCCAAGACTTAGGGATCAAGAATGAAATGACCACCAACAAAGTTCTTGCGATTAGATTACCTTTTGCTTTTACCACTCCATTTTTTTTTGTTGTTGTTTTTTTTTTTTTTTTTTTTTTTGCTGTACGCGGGCCTCTCACTGCTGTGGCCTCTCCCGTTGCGGAGCACAGGCTCCGGACACACAGGCTCCGCGGCCATGGCTCGCGGGCCCAGCCGCTCCGTGGCATGTGGGATCTTCCGGGATCGGGGCACGAACCCGTGTCCCCTGCATTGGCAGGCGGACTCTCAACCACTGCGCCACCAGGGAAGCCCTTACCACTCCATTTTTAAGTCACTGTGCTTGGAAAAGCCGCAGCTACCGGAATGTTTACTTTTAATGTGTTGGTTAATTTATACCAGCTCCATTCTAAAAAGATTTTCTGAGGGCAAATAAATTTAAAAGTTACTTCTTGTACTATTCTCTGCTGTTCTGTAATGGTACAAACACCAAATCACCTAAACTCAGGAGAATAAGCTGCAAATGCCAGGAAACCACTCACCTTATTTACAAGGGTATATAAGGCTTTGTCTTGTGCACCATATTTTAGACACTGCCTAATCCAGGTGTGGACAGTCCAATCTCTCAAGTACCAGCAGTTGGGGCTGTGTCGAAATCTAAATAAAGCATAAGAAGAGAGAAAACTGGGGTTAACTCTTAAATGTCAATGCCAAAATCCCTCTTCCATCAGCAGGTCCTGAGGTGCAGTCAATGTGATCATAAAAGTCATAAAGACCAACAGTTGATAAAAGCTTGAGGGTAAAACTCGTTCACTATAAAGTCTGAAATGGGAAAAAGAAGGCCAAATAATAATAAACAAAAAGAGTATAAAAATTTTGTTCCTTATTTATACCCCCAATTCAATACGTTGTTTTAACATGAGATTTACACAAATGATCTCAGGAATATGCTCTACCAACCATGGTATTACATAAGTACACATTTCATTAGAAGACATGTGGAAGCTTATACTTTAGAAGTTTAAAATAAAACAGATGAAGCAAAAATGAAAACTAGGATAGCATAACAATTCTAGAGGAAAATCAGCTTTGAGTTATATTGCTATTTCTTGTGGCACTTAGGAGAGATTAGGACACTCTTTAGTGAACTGAAAGAAAACAAAAAAGAAAACAAAAAAAAAAAAACCTGAGCAAAACTTAGCATTCAGGCCCTCCAGAGTCCACGATCATGCTTTCTCACAGACCTATTCCAGCGCTTCAGTCTATCTCACGCTTTCTCACAGCCCTATTCCAGCATTTCAGTCTATCTCCTCTTGCTTCCTACTGTTCCCCACATGGTTTTAAAAGGCCTAAGCAGCCCAAGCTGAGGTGTATAACAGTACCAGTATTCCCACAAAAGAACGGAACTTGGAAAGGAATTCGAAGGCTGCTCTTGCCTTGAGTTGGCACACACTGGTTGGAGCGGCTTCTCCTTGCCCTTGGGGGTCTGTGCCCCAAGGCTGAGTGAGAGGGGAGACCTCTCACTCAGGTGAGAGGTGTGAGTGTGTGAGGAGGCCTCTGTTTATCTGCTTTGATCGGGACAGTTCCTCAAACATCATCTCGTGTCAGCTGAAGTCCCCACTTTGACCATTCAGGAAGCAAGTCAATCCCTGGACCCCACAAAATTCAAACAGTTTTCTTAAAAACAAAAGGCAAGACAAAAACTTAAAGTGAAAGAATTTTGTGCCATATTTGAGAATTGGGGCTAGAGGCTAATACTGGTGTTTTTCAAAGGCTGGTTATTCAATCTGCCACCTGCTATTTCCTGCCATCTGGCACTGGGATAGTTTCCTGCTGAACAGGTTCTCTGCCAAAGTAAAAGCTGAGAAAAAGAGAGCAAGTGAGTAGTATTTAATTTAGGCTATTTATTAGTGATCTGGTGAGAGATTTGACAAAAATAAGATCTGAAGATGTTTTATGGATTTAAAGTCATCTAGCTCTGTCGAGTTTTTTGACTGCCTTAGATTTGGCTGGAAAATGTCTCTCTCACTCTTTCTTTACAGAATTAACCCCTTTAGATAAAAGCAGAAGGATAGAAATATGTCAAATTATGTTTAAGATGAGAGTGACCTAGCCAGAGAAAGCCATTGTATAAGTGCCCTAGATAGTAGGTCTAATGAGATCCTCTGCATAGAAATGAAACAAACTATATCTTTTAGTATTTCATGCTTTCCCTCACATTTTAAAATCAAAAGTTGAGCCACCTGAGAGTCACTCCTTGTTACTCTGAAAAATCTGAGGTTTAAAGTGTAATGGCCAATTAACAGCTAATTTTATTTAAAAAAAAAAAGAAAAGTCAAGTGAAATACCAGGTGTACTGCCTAAAGATGATGATGCTTTCTCGCTGGCCTGTAGGCTCCCTGGGCAGTAAGTAGGGGCAGTGACTGCCTTGCTCCACACTGGTTCCTCAGTGCCTGACACCATTTGTGGCCCACAATAGGTTTTTGACAAATAAAAAAAGAGCTTTAATCAGCACGTATTAAGTGCAATAATGTATTGATCATTATGTTAACTTCTATGGTATATTGTAGAATTGTAAATTCCCTGTTTGGGGTATTTATAATCTCATTACAAAAATAAGGTCTATAAACCAGTTTAACAATAACACGGGGGCGGGGGGCGAGATAAACACTAAAAATGCAAAGGGCACTACTAGATGCTAGAGGTATTTTTGGTAGTAGTGGCTGTTAGGTTTAGTCTATTTTTCCTTTGAAAACAAACAAACAAAACAAAACAAAAAATGTCAATTATCTCCTTTACCCACGATTATTTAAATCTTATCTGCTGCTTTAGGATGTCTCCAATGACCACTAAAGTTATTACTTTTCTTTTTGATGGAATTTAAAATAAGAGCACCAAGATCACATCCAACCAAACACCCTTTTCTCTTATTCACAATCAGCAGACCATTTTTAGCCTTTGAAAAAGAGGAACAAAGATTGATAGGATCTAGTTATAGACCTTCAAAGCACAAATGAAAATTTGTTTAAAGCCATTTGCTAACCTTCTGAGGCTAATTTTAACACACGGATGAACAGAAAAGTCTTTTCTTCTCAAATCTTTCCTTATCACCTTTTATTTCTTAGAAGCCTAAAGGGAAAGTAACTCAAGACAACTAATATAATCATCTGCACGGCTGTCCTTTGAAAGATGTGTCAACAGACTCACATGGGTCTTTACTAAGTTCACTCTCTCTCCCATCCTGGAACAGGGCTACTTGGTGTGATCTCTGCTCTGTAAGACCTAATAATCCAGATACACAACCATGACTAGGACATTTTCAACTAAGTGACAATATTAAATCAATTTAGGAATAAGAGGCAAACACACATATATTATGAAATATGTTGCTCAAAGTGCAATTCTTGCATTTCCTAGTCAGGCAACAAATAAACTCCTTTTTAAGCCCTCATCAGCATTAAAAAAAAAATTAGCACACAACTTATGTGAGTAACTATCTAGAATATAAACCACTCAAAACATTGGAATAGTAGGGTCCAACTTTGGATGTTGAGTTTAAGAATTCTCTGTCAGTGGCTTTTTAAGCAGTTCAGACAGAAAAACTCGGGCCCTTTTCAGAACAGCCAGTGGAAATATGGCAGGCAGGTAAGTCTCTGGAATGGGTACTTGCCTGGAACGAATCTGCAAACTGCTGGACCAGCATTCTCCCTTTTGGCCAAAAGGCAAAGAGACAAGAACACAACTAACACATTGATTTTCCAAACTGCCTGCAAACAGACTGGCTTTTGTTCTTGCCTACTCTGACCACCAGCCCGGCAGATTACAGGCAGCTACTGTAGGAGTCCCCTCTGTGCCCCATGCCATCAGCTGTTTGCTCACCTCGACAGAAGCTTTATTATTGTCCAGGCCAGCAGGCTGCCAAGCTAGGCAAACCGTGTGAGTGGGGAAAAGATAAACAAATGCAACCCAAATAACCCCAACAATGCTTGTGCTCATGAAGGCAAGAGACATTCTGAGCTTCCCGCTTACAAAACAGAAGCAAACTTGACAACAATCCTAAGGACATGAGTGTTTTCTTGGAAGGAAGGAGGGGCACAAGAAGGAGAAGGAGAGAATGAAGTGTGCTCTTAAGCTCCGGCTTTACTAGTCCCCAAAGCTGGTATCCTACGGCTGAAGATAACTCTGTCCACAGTGCAAGACAGAACTTGCCCAGGCAAGTCAAACGGCGGGAACTGAGAAGCTTCCTCTCCTCAAAAATCAGGTAACATTCCAGGCTTTTCAGGGCATTCACCAGCACTACTGTTCATTCAAGACTGATGTCACCAGGAAGGAAGGAGAGCAGAATCACAGGATGCATGACATGGGGAAAAAGTCTTTGATACCTTTGAGATATCTTAGAAGGGAAGATCAGTTATATAAAGGAAGTCAAGAGTGAAAAGTAAAACACCAGAGACTTACTATGATTACATAGGAGGTACCTCATTGTGTGTAGAAGTCACATGGGATTTCCTATTTGTGACCAATTTCATCACTGCATTAAAAAAAAAAAAAGCGATACAGCCTTTTTTCCATGGGTTCAACCAAAGGTTATTGTTGAAGGCAAAAGTGGTGATGCTCCTCAACTACTTCAGTATCACAAATAAAAGCGCTCCTGACTGAGCAGGGCTAATGCACAGATGCCAGAGCCTGGAGCTCAGCGGCTCCACCATTTAGCTGCAGCGCTGGCTCTTCCATGTGAATGAGCAAGCTTTCCACAACATTTATCTGATTATGAGAGCCACCATCCTTAAACACACACATGCAGCTTTCCCTCCTCCCGAGTGAATTCTGTATCCTGTAGCAACAGGCTTTACAGATGGAAACCTCAGCCCCTGAGCTGGGTAGACATGGAGATGGGTGAGGGGCTGGGGTAAAAGGAGGACAGGAAGAGTGCCAAGAAGAAAACACAGCTGGCTTCAGAGTCTAGTGCAGACGGGGAGCCTTATCAATGAAGCAAAGTGGGCACTTATTGAAAGGTTTGAGCGCTTCCCTGAACTAGAACCAAAGAGCAAGAGGGTATCATGTGATTATTCAAACCAGAATCTGATTCAGTCATGGCTGCGCACTTTCTTATTCTACAAGGATAATTACTTTCTTTTGCATCCTGCTGGAAATTCTGCTTTTGTCAATTATTAGCTGCCCCCAACTACCACAAATAAAACCAAGTTCTGATGCAATAATTTTCTAATGACTATTATATCTTTGTCAAGTGTTTGAAAAAGGGGGCTAATATAGGAGTCTAATATAGGAACTGATAATAAAGACATCAGTATTCTAGATTAAAAACACTTCCTTGCTTGAGATTCCAGATTCTTACTTTTATAGGGGAACTTCAGGTCATTTTAACCTTTTAAAAATTTTTATTTATTTTACTGACTGATTGGCTGCGTTGGGTCTTCGTTGCTGCGCACGGGCTTTCTCTAGTTGTGGTGAGCGGGGGCTACTCCTCGTTGTGGTGCGTGGGCTTCTCATTGCGGTGGCTTCTCTTGTTGCTGGAGCACAGGCTCTAGAGCGCAGGCTCAGTAGTTGCGGCACACGGGCTTAGTTGCTCCGCGGCATGTGGGATCTTCCTGGACCAGGGCTTGAACCCATGTCCCCTGCATTGGCAGGCAGATTCTTAACCACTGCGCCACCAGGGAAGCTCAAGGTAATTTTAACTTTTCAACAAATATGTCCTGCGTATGCACTAAGTGATGCACCAAGAGCAAGAATCCCCTCCTTTTAAAACATTGCCCTTGCAAATGCCCAAGTTTGGGCTTGTACATAATGAATTCATTATCTACCTCTTAGGCAGATAAAAATGTCTTTTTTTTTTAAAAGTTCTAATGCTTTTTTCTTTTTAAAAAACAGGTTTATAAAGATATAACATACAAACAGTAAAATTCACACTTTTCAGTGAATCTGTCTGTGAATTTTGACAAATGCATCCAGTTGTGTAACCACCACCACTGTCAAGCTATAAGAACAGTTCTATCAACCCTAAAAATTCCTAATGCCTCCTTTAGAATCAACCTCTCCAAGGTTTGCTGCTTAATTTGAGCAAATTTTATACAGATAACCTCCTCGAGATGCTTTCTAACCCTAGAGTTATTAATTTTATAAGAGGAAAAGCAAATAAGGTAATAAAACTATAATTTCAGTTCAATTGTAATTTACATTCTGCCAATTTCCAAAATAGAACTTGAAAAAATTAAAATCCAGTTTACAAGTAGTTTTCTCTGAGTTCTATACACAGCCACGAGACATTTGGTATCCCTGTTTGCCATTCTAATAAGGGTAACAAGTAAGTGGATTTTTTGGTAGAGAATAACACAGGCATAGAATTTTACAAATGTGAAGTGCTAAATAAATGCAGCATAATAACACATTTTAAAGTGAAGATGGAAAACAGAGGGACTTGCTAGATATCAAAGTCAAAGTCTAAATTTGTCATACCCTGGGCTTAAAAATGAGGTCACCAGCATTTCACCTGGTATAATGAAATATAACATTTTACATCCAAGAAACTACTCTAGGAGAAATACTCTATTTTCCATATCCATTCGTGGACTAGAAAACAAGCAAGGCCAAGTAGAACATATATCCCTAAACTATTCTGTCTTCTCTCTGATCTGGCTATTGTTTAGCCAGATCAACATCTCTCAATATAGGGGACAAATTTTTCATTCACTAAGAAAATATTTACTAAGTAGCTACCCTGTGCCAGATGGTCTGTAGTCTAACCCTGCTGGTCTACCCAGTTTCCTCTAGTTTCAAACAATCTTAAAGATGACATCTCTCCCTTCAGATACAGAAAGAAAAAAACCTATAGACTGACTCTATGCTCTGCTGCTCCTCCTCTCATGGTAAATATACAAAGCACAGGAGCCAGTCAGATGAAGCCAACTGTTCTTTGTCTGAAGCCTACTATTTTTGTCAGCCTCCAAAAGGTTATGCATGTGGATAACGGGGAAGGATTATTTGTGGCGAGAACTGGAGAAGAAAAAAGTATTTACAGTGATTGCTGAGGTGCCCTCCTGGCGATGGTCCTAAAAGCATAAAACGTCTGTCTTTGTAGCCAACAACTGATCTGTCAGTGAAATTGCACCCGGAAGTGCCTGGTGGGGCTTCTCCAGCCACTTGCAAGGTGGATACACAGGTTAGCTTCATGCCTGAGAGATGGTGGAGTGTAAGGTGAGGCTAAAGGAAGAGGGCCTTCAGCTCAGGACAGCAGGAAGCTGAGAAAAACTGGATTTTGGAACCAGTCCTATTTATAAAAACACATAGAGTTGTGGGAACTGGCTTGGGTCGGGCAGAGATAAGGGAAGTATTTTTGGTTTTCAGTAGGAAATCTATGAGCCATAAATGAGCCAGTTTTAAAAAGATGCCAACATTTCCTGATGTCTTCTCAAGTTTTGGCTAGGAACTTCAGACATAATTTCTGCAAAATCATAAATAATACGATGACTAAGGCAGGAAAATCACATATATTAATTAACCAGGGGTAGGCTACATATCTTAAGAGTTCTGAGGAAGGGGGAGGTGTGAAAGAAAAAGGAGGAAGACAAAGGAATAGCATTTCGGATTTCTGGAGTATTCTAGGCTTAGTGAAGTTGTCGGGATTAAGTCTGCCACAAAAGAAATGAGCAGGCAGAGGACTGGCCCAGGGGACGAAGCACACCAGCATAAAAGCAGGGAAGAGTTAAGCTGGTGTTGAGCGGATTTATATGTGTTTTTGTGTGTGAGATTATGGATCTCTTTTGGGGTATTTTTGATGGAAGAGAAGCTCATCACTAATCTGGATTTCTTAAGAATCAGATCTTTTATTTTAAATAAAGAAGAAAAGCTTCACAGTGTTTTAAACATTTTGATTCTCTAACACATTGAAAAGTTGAATCTCAAAGGATTCTGTTTACAGCAAAAGGTAAGATTGGATTTACTTCCAGTTATACAACCCAAGTTCATAACTAGCTTCTATTTCTGTAACTCTACTGACTTCATTATTATGGCTTTAAGCTCTTAAAAGGCAGGGGACAAGTTTTCTATCTTTTTGTGACCTACAACAGTAGGTGTCTGATGATTTGGCAATAGTGACCAGGCCTGCTTAGACTTGTATAAATACCAATAATGTATGTTGAAACTCATGAGTATTATTTATATTTGAAACGATAATCCACTTCCTGTTTTGAAGTATTATCCTGCCTATAAACAGACCAAGCCAGGAGGAAATGCTACCTTTTTTGTGCAAGGCACAAAGAGGATCTCAGAGATGGCAGCGAATGTGGAATAATACGTGGTCATTCTGGAAAGCTACCTACTCCTCACTTCTGCCCCCTGCTGCCCCCTTCCCATCATACATAAAAGGATACATGGATTCTGCAGTGCAGTAAGTTCAGGGAACAGACAAGCTGATGGGAGAGTGAAACCAAAAACAGGAGAATAGACGATAGAGCACATGAGTTCAAAGACCTCCCCTAACAAGTTCTAAATCAAAAAACTTAGACTCCTCTCAAGATTGGAAGAGACTCTGAAAGCCATCCAGGCCAAGTAAATTGAGGATGGGGAAGGAAGAAAAGTTCATATAGAATTAGAGAATCTATAGTTTAGTGCTGGTAGGGACCTTTAATAACCACTGTTCATTAAACTATTTATTGAGAAGTCACTACTTACCAAGGCCTATACTGGGTGACGTGAAATCGTCTAGTCTAATTCCTTTACTTTATGGATGAGGAATCTTGGTGTCCAATGAGATGAAATGATTTATCCAAGATAAGCAAGATAACTCCAGGACCCAAACTATAAACTAGACTGTTTACTCTTACGATTCCACCACTGTCTTTCAATTCTTTTATTTGTAAGACATCTTTAAGAAACATCTCTGCAGTTTAACAAAGATCTCTAACCTACTAAAAACAAAGAAAAAAAACTCAGGTGGTGAAACAGTTTTGGAATTGCTCTGAATTAGCCGTTTGACTTTGTAGTCACTCGATCCTTGGGGTTTCAGTTCTTACAACTGTAAAATGAAAAGGTAGGATTATCTAGATCATACACTCAAATGTCTGCAGGGGCCAGTCAATTAATATAAATGCGTCAAGAGGGGGCTTCCCTGGTGGCGCAGTGGTTGAGAGTCCGCCTGCCGATGCAGAGGATGCGGGTTCGCGCCCTGGTCCGGGAGGATCCCACATGCCGCTGAGCGGCTGGGCCCGTGAGCCGTGGCCGCTGGGCCTGCGCGTCTGGAGCCTGTGCTCCGCAACGGGAGAGGCCACAACAGTGAGAGGCCCGCGTACCGCCGAAAAAAAAAAAAAAAAAAAAAAGCATGAAGAAGCATGTAAGACAATAGGTACAAAGCTACTTGTATTATTATCAAGCAAAGTAGCTGCCTAGTTATACTGTTTTTGAAAACATATTGTATGGGTCAAACAAAATACACTGGAACTCAACTAGACCAGACCCCTGAAACTCCTTCCAGCTCCCATGTTTAATGACTGAAGAATAATAAGTCTAATCCATTTATTAAAACATCATACATTTACACGCCTCTATTAAACTAGAAAAATGGTAGTGGTACAAATAAGAGAACAGAGACTCAAAGATAAAAGCTACCATTCAGTCCACATCTGATTCTACTCTATTCCACTAGCCTCATTCCCCAGTCAGGTGAATATCATTTCACCCAGCTTGGGCAGTCTACATAGACTATTATGGGGACAGCAGACCTCACAAACTGGCATCTAAAATTTCAAGATGAAATGATACAATCACTAAATTAAATTCAAGGTCCTTAAAAGTAGATTTTAATTGGAGATCAAGTTTTGTAAGATAATAAAGATTTCAGCAATTGATCCCTCCCTAAGTAAAGGATTTTCTACTCAAATGAATCCTTCATTGTATTCAATTTATATCTAAGAGTCAGCCATCCAAAGTAACTTTCCTATAAAACACAAATTGTTTATGTATGTTGCTACTTTCTTTTACTCCTTAAATTATTGCTAAGCAGGCATAAACATCCAAATAGTTCACCACCATAACTTACTTACTTTTGGTATCAAACCCCTGTTAAGTGGTAATTCTTAGAGCAGAGATGGTTGAACCCTTCAAAAATGGGGGAGTGATATGGGAGTGGTCACAGGGATATTAAGAAATTACTTGCCAGTTTCTGGAACCATAAAAGGACATAATTATTTTTTGCAGCTAAAAGGGAAAGAAATTTGAAAACTGACGATTAGATTTGTTAGTCTAACTGGTTTTCTGGAAGTTTTAATTTACCAATTACCAAAACATCCTTATTTATACATGAAGGTAAGAGAATTAAGATGTCCTTTCTTTCCTGTGCTGCCAAATGGTAAAAACCAGACTGCCTACCTTTAATAAGCAGCTCCTCTATTTAGCTGAAGCTAGCACCCCCATACTAAAACCAAACTTTTTAATAGCTGAATATTTGAAATTGTACATCACAATATACTAAGAAAATTCTTAAGAATGACCAAATGCAACATGATAACAATCATTTAAGAAAGAATGATTATCAATTTTAAACAGGGAAGAGCTAATTCCTTAGTAATACTCCAAAAACAAAGGCCTGGGTTCGTCTGTTCTGGCTGGCAAGACTTCCATACAACCACCATGCTACAGCTAAACAAAAGCTGTTAGGCTGGCCCAGAAGGAGGGAATGAACAATTTGAAAAACATCTTTTATTGCTTAAGAAAATTTTAAAAATGTCTGAAAGTGCCAGGAGAGCTGTCTCAGTGTGACTGCAGGCAGCTTTCCAAAGTCCCTCTGCTTTTCTAAGGATGAGTCACAAGGAGAGGAGAGAGCATCTTGGCAAAGATACAGTCTTTGCTCTGGTTCCACGTTCACTCCCCCTTTTATTAAAAAAAAAAAAAAAAAGAAAAGCTTTGATGGATAACATTTAAATAGATTCCAGACAGGCTTAACTGAAGAAGTTTGAACACCAGGGAGGCAAAATATCATCGCAGAGTCTCTATTGTTTGCCATTGTGAGCCACAGACACAGGAAAGCATCTCCTGCATCCTAAAAAGGGCTGCGCCCGTTGATCGTGTGTCAGATCGTGGCCATGTTTTGTGGGAGAGGAGAGAGAAACAAGCTATGAAAATACTTTTGCTTCCCTAGCTTTCTAAATGCCATTAGCTCATCTGCTGAACAATTACAGTGAGCTGGAAGGAGTGGGAGCCCATCCTTTATGAATGCACATCAAGTGCAATTTCACCTGCAGTAGCTATAGGCTATCCACGTGTACCCGGCTCCTACAATGCATGCAGCCTTCAGTGAACAGGCACAATTTTTCCTTCACTAACTTTAGGCAAAAAAGCAAGGGAGCTAGTTAAAAAGAAATTTTTTTTTTTAAACAGAGAACAATTAAGGAAAAGTTGAATGTTAAACTAGAGAGAATAGTTCTGCTACTGTACCTATATGGAATCACTTATTCCAACAGAATGGAGCATGTGGTGAGGACAAAGCTGCTCTCATCTGCATGTGATCATTCATCAGCCTACTATGAATCGGGATATTCTGCTGGACACTAAGTGAAAAAGATAAGCAAATATACTTCTTGCCTTCAATGAGGTTAGATTGGGATGATCAAAAAACAAGTATTTTGTGAGCATCTAAAACAAGCATAGAAGGGTAATTCAGAAGCATTATAATACAATTCCTCATTTATACAACACTGATTATTTCATAACACTCTGGTACTCAATTTTCTAAAAATCAGCTCTCAGTAGAAAAGTAAATTCAGTGTTTCTCTCCTCTTCCCAATAATCATTTTGTTTTCTTTGAATATATTTTAAAAATAAAAATATTACATATAGAAAGTTGTACCTTCCTCCTCTCACTTTCCAGAGGAGGAAAGTTGGTGGCCATCACTCTCAGGCATGTTTTTATACCTTTATTGCCTAGGGATGTGTCCTGTGTTGAGTACTTTAGGGTACATATGCCTTTTAACTCTGTATTCAAGGGCCTGTCTGATAGAGAACTGAGCCAAACCACAGTAATGTGTGCTTCTCCAGGGGTAGATGGGTAGGGACAGAAACAACAAAATTTCTGCTACCTGAGACATGAGGGAGGCTAGGATGCTACTTTTCCTGTGGAAACTAATCAGCAACGTCACCAGGAACATCCCTGACAAGGTGATTGCTGCTCTGCATCTGAATGGAGCCCAGCCCTGACTCACTTACTGACTGGTTAAATCAATCCGAGAATGAGTTTTGTCATCTGTAAAATAAAGGTGATAATGCCTTTATCACTGGGTTACTATGAAAATCAAAGGAGAATTGGGTTAAGTATTTTGACAACTTTTAATCCTTTTTGGAACCAAGCAGAGTAGAAATATGCACACAAACAAGAAATATTATTGTTATGGCCTACTTGATATAGCACTTGATGGCATTCTGTCTGGTACTGCTTACTCGCTGCCTCAAGTGTGTCCTTCCTGAGGCTAAGGCCTGGGTCAGAACTGCTTTTGGTAGTAGAGAAGTAGAGATGAGATCTGGCAGCAGATGGACCTCACTTCTGTGTTATACCCCCAGGAAACTGACTCTAAAACCTCAGGATCCTAATTTGTAGAATGTGGGTAAAAGTTGTTCCCACTTGTGTGGTACACCTCTGGATTGAAATTCAGGCTGGAGAGAGAAGACATGTGATGTGCTCAGTGCAACAGCTGCAACGGCGCTTTCAGGCAACCTGGACAGGGTGGCTGACGGCAGCCACATGCTGAGGGCCGCTGAGTTAAATGTGAGCTCTTAGGACTACTTTTCTCCACATAGGATGTGACTTGCATGGTGCTGGGCACCTGTGCAGCAAACACCTGACTGCCACTAGCCAACAGGGATGGAACAGAAGGGGAAGGACAGTCTCAGTAAGAAAGCGAAGAGTCCCCTACCCCTCACTCCTCTAGACGCGGTCTCAAAGGAGGCGCTGGAAGGTGAACCAGAGGAGAGAACAGAGAGGCTTTTCACAATCCCAAAGGCTCAAAGCCAGCCAGTACAGGGTGTGCCAGTCAGTCTGATGACTGGTAGCAGGGTTTTTGATCTTATTTATCAGAGAAAAAGGTCCAGGCTCCCTTCTCCCAAAGAAGGGAGTTGGGAGGTGACCTGATGAGGAGTTAATTTACCCATTAGTGCTCTCGGGCCCTTGGACTGGTTTTCACAAGCTTGGTGACGCAAGGTTACAGCACAGTAGAGTTTATGCTTTGAGTCCTCTGTCTGCTCAGTGCCCAGCAGCCTGTGGCTGGAGCCAACAACTAAGGAGTACAGACACCTACTGAAGATACACTAAACCACTCCGAAGAGAGCTGCCAAGTACGCTTACGGCTCAGATCTGTGTGTGGGGTAGAATCTCAGAGGAAGGAAAGAGTATCTACATAGGACATGCCACCCATCTAAGCCTAGGAAATCAGGAAAAGAGCAACAAGGCAACCCATTTGCCACCAAACAAGCCACTGCCCAACCTGCGACCTTTGCCCGCTCCCACCCCCCAAGCAGCCAAGAACCCTCTTTTCCATCACTTTTCTACCATCGGGCACCCAAGAAAGAGTTTAAGGCTGAAAGCTCCCACTCCTGCCCCCAACCCAACGGTGCCGTCAGCCCCTTCAGACAACTTGGACAAGGCAGCTGACGACAGCCACACAACAGTAAAGGGCCACCGAGTTAATGGGATATCTACGAAAAACACAATAGTTTTTCTCACGTTGAAAAGAAAAAGTGTGGATACGTATAACTAACCACTATTAACTTGTGTTTTAGAATCCTGTGTTAAGATAGGCTCCAAAAAGGAGAGAAAGATGGGGTAAGCTGTTGCTACAGTGACCACAGAATTTGATCATTTCTAGGATTTTTCCATAATCCCATGCAACCTTAGGAAAGTCTAATTTATCAGCAATACCTGAAGTATTTGGTTGGCCAAAAAGTGCCTTCAATTTTTAAGTAATAACTAAAAACACATTTTTCATTTTCACCAAGAACTTTATTGAACAACCATATTCACCCTTTTGTTCCACTACCTTCTGCCATTTTTTCAGGCAACTTCATAATTCCATCTTCCCAAAACTTTTTAAGAACAGATGTCTTTCACAGTCTTCCAGGGAACTGAAATTTTTTCCATTAAGAGAATTTTGTAAAGACCAAAATAAATGGAAATTTGAAGGTGCAATGTCTGGTGAATACGGCGGATCAATCAGAACTTCCCAGCCAAGCTGTAACAGTTTTTGCCTCGTCATCAAAGAAACATGCGGTCTTGTATCCAGATGGAGGATTATGCATTTTCTGTTCACTATGCGTTTTCTGTTTTCTGTTTCTGTAGACGCTTTTTGTTGAGTGCTGCTTTCAGTTGGTCTAATTGGGAGCAGTACTTGTTGGAATTAATCGCTTGGTTTTCCAGAAGGAGCTCATAATAGAGGACACCTTTCCAATCCCACCATATACACAACATCACCTTCTTTGGATGAAGAGCGCCAGCCTTTGGTGTGATTGGTGGTGGTTCATTTCACTTGCCCCACCATCTCTTCCGTTCCACATTATTGTACAGCATCCACTTTTCATCGCCCGTCACAATTTGTTTTAAAAATGGCATGTTTTCATTATGTTTAAGTAGAGAATTGCATGCAGAAATATGGTCAAGGAGGTTTTTTTCCACTTAACTTATGTGGAACCCGAACATCAAAGCGATTCACATAACCAAGCTGGTGCAACTGATTTTCGGCACTTGATTTGGTTATTTTGAGCATGTCGGCTATCTTCCGAGTGGTATAACGTTGATTGTTCTCAATTAATGTCTCTATTTCATCGCTATCAACTCCAACTGCTCCACCCGCCCACGGAGCATCGTCCAGCGAAGAGATCTCCAGCATGAAACTTCGCAAACCACTTTTGACGTGTTCAATCAGTCACAGCACCTTCTCTACACACTGCACAAATCTTTGTGTTTCAGGTGCATTTTTACCTTTCTTGAAATAATAAAGCATAATGGGCTGACAATGTTGCTTTTTCCCTTCCATCTTCAATAGTAAAATGGCTACACAAAAATTCACCAATTTTGATGTCTTTTTTTAAATGCAGGCTGATATGACAGCTGTCACATACAATCTAACAAAATTGTTTCGAATGAAGTTAAAGTCAACTAAGTGCTACTAGAGCCATCTTACAGAAAAAAAAAAGAATGAACCCTTTGGCCAACCCAATATATTTCTAGAAATGAATGCTTATAAAAGAGTACAACATACTAAAGCACTTGCTTGTTTTGAGTATTTAGATCTTTTTTTAACAAAAAAAAATCAAACTGAGGGAAAGCTTCCTCTTCCTGGATCAGTTTGTGCAAAATCTTTAACTATTACTGAGATTAATGATGAGAAGATGATAATGAGTAACAGTATTATTGATTAAAAAGTACTGAACACTTATGTACTAGGCATTATCCTAAGTACTTTATATACACTTTTTCTTTTTTACAGAGTAGGAAATTGGAACTGCAGAGGATAAATATCTCGTCTAAGAGCTTGTAATGAATCCAACACAGGTGGTTTTCCCCATAGTGTTTGAAACAGATTGCTGGTTGTTGTTAAGCACCAGACGTAGTTAGCTTGCATTTAGACAGCCTTCTTTATAAAAAATGTGTCACTCTGAGTACTAAACTTGAATTCAGCGTGGCAGGAATGTAGAAATGAAAACAACAGGTTCTTATCTTCCATCTCACGCTTTTGCGAGGGTAGCCGGGCAGCGTTATTTTGTTGGGGGGCTCCCAAGGAATGCATAGGTCTTTTCTCTTGCATTGGTCAGTTTGCTCAGAGAGGACTCCCCCAGTCTCCTCCCTGAGAGGCATAATAAGGCTTGTATCCTCAGGTCCAGAGCCTTTCTGCCTCAACTCTCCAGAAAGAAAACCACCAGTCTTCTGCTAGGGTTGGAGAGAAACAATCTGGGCATTTCATTACTTCTTATGAAAACCTCTAATTAATCTGCCTCAGTTCCACCCATATCTCTTCTTTGGGAATTACCTGCTGCTTTTTATTTATGAGCCTTTCTAGGGTCCTCTGGTATGAACCACCTTGCTTCCAGATTTCCTCTCCTGCCAGTTTAAGTTGCAGCTTTCTCTTTCTGCTAAGAAGTTCATTACCTCCTGTCCATCTGTTTTCTAGCTTCCAAAATTTTGTTGCCTCCTCTCTTGTTCTCTTTATTCTGTAGGTTTTTATCTTTTTTACCCTCTATTGACATATTTGTGGAGATTTTGGTAGGGAATGGGGTTAAGCACATATGTTCAATCTGTCACGTTTAATCAGAAGACATCTACAGGCTCTTTGATCTCTCTATGGTTGGTCAATGGATATATAATGTTAAAAGTAATGATGATAAAGAAAATGTACTATTTCAGCAGTAATATCCTCTGTTTAAAAAAGAAGGAAACATCTTGAGTAAGACACTTAACCTCTCTGGATTTCAATTTTAATAAATTATGAAACAAGACGCTAAAAAAGTCTCTCAATAACCCTTTCAACTCTAATATCCTTCAAAAAAGGCCAAAAAGAAATCACAGTACTACATTTTGAATTATTTGTTCAATCTAAACCATTTTACTGAAAACATTTGTGTACACATATTAAGACCCTACATGGATGGTATGCTAAGCATTAAGAGTATTGTTAAGACAGGGCTTCTCTGGTGGCTCAGTGGTTAAGAATCTGCTTGTCAATGCAGGGGACACAGGTTCAAGCCCTGGTCTGGGAAGATCCTACATGCCGCGGAGCAACCAAGCCCGTGCGCCACAACTACTGAGCCTGTGCTCTAGAGCCCGTGAGCCACAACTACTGAGCCCATGAGTCACAACAACTGAAGCCTGTGTACCTAGAGCCCGTGCTCCGCAGCAAGAGAAGCCACCGCAATGAGAAGCTCGTGCACTGTGATGAAGAGTAGCCCTCGCTCGCCACAACTAAAGAAAGCCTGTGCACAGCAACAAAGACCCAACACAGCCAAAATAAATAAATAAATAAATAAATAAATAAATAAATAAATAAAAATTTTAAAAGAGCATTGTTAAGACACAATCCCTAAATATTACCTCTTTTTTCTTCCCCCTAGGGAAAAAAAGGATAATCATGTTAACAACATTATTCAGGATTACTCTGAGCAAAAAGACAGGTAAATCAAGCTTGGCTAGCTACTTCTTAAGAAAGCAGGACATTATGTAATATTGCAATAATTTCTTCTTTTTTTTTTTTTTTTCTGTACGCGGGCCTCTCACTGTTGTGGCCTCTCCCATTTCGGAGCACAGTCTCCGGACGCGCAGGCTCAGTGGCCATGGCTCACGGACCCAGCCGCTCCGCGGCATGTGGGATCCTCCCGGACCGGGGTATAAACCCGTGTCCCCTGCATCAGCAGGTGGACTCTCAACCACTGCGCCACCAGGGAAGCCCGCAATAATTTCTTAAATGGTAAAACTTCAGCCATATTCATAGTACCTTGTCTGCTCTGATTTTTTAAAAATGAAACACTTTACTTACATCTTAAGGGTCAAGAAGCTAGAGGGATGGATCCCACAAGATTATGAAACCAATATAACAGGAATATCTAACCTAGGTTGAAGCCCAGCAGAGCATCAAGGTACTTATGTGGCGACATCCTGTAGCAGGTTTGCACAAAGCCTGAGAAACTAAGAACATACATCACACCACAGCCTAGCTTCCTGGGAAATACAGTAATCACCCTCACTTATTCTTAGGGTTGACACAAAGCTAACACCATTTCCCCCCTCCTGAAACTCTGTCTATACATGGACCCTATTGCTTTACATGGAGAGACAGCTACAGTCTAACAGAGACAGAAAAATGTCAGAATTTAGTGAATTCAGTACCACATAAGAACAGGGAACAAGAATCTCTTCCTTTGCACACTGTGGAGAACCATTTGTATTACAGCACAATATCGCATATAATGCCACCTCTTCCTCTAGTAAATATGACCAAACTTTTCATTCCTTGTAAATGCCACATAGGATGTGACATTACACACAAGCCATGTCTTTAGGTACATTTTATTTTCTACCAATTTAAGGGATAACAAAGACTCAAAGGGTTCAGTTAAAAATTCGACTTTAGTGAATTCAGGTCATTCAAAAGTCAGGACTGTTGTTTGATATGCTTAATGATCTTTTGCTTTCTGGCTACCCTATTCTTTTCTTCAGCAAAGAACCTGCTGCCAAGAAATGTGAATGTCACTTTTATTCACTGAATCAAAGAAATCTGCAGGATTTAGTAGCTCTACAGAGAAGAGCTTGTCTTTCACATCTAAATGTAATACTTTTGTTGATATACATCAATATACACATATACATCTGAAATAAGAATAGCAGACGTGGGGAATTCCCTGGCGGTCCAGTGGTTAGGGCTCTGAACTCTCACTGCCGAGGGCCTGGGTTCAATCCCTGGTTGGGGAACTAAAATCCTACAAGCCTTGTGGTGCGGCCAATAAAAACTAAAATAAAATCAGTACCCAACATTTTCTGAACTCTTATGTTGTTCCAGTCACTGTGCTTGCTAATTGCTTTCGAAAGATTATTTCACTTACGTATTAGAATGACTCTATATAAGGCAAGTGTGTTATTATCCCCATTTTACAGATGAAGAATCTGAACAACAAAGGGTTAAATAACTTCTCCAAGGTCACACAGTTAATATGAAACAAGACCAGGATTTAAACCCAGACAGTCTGACTCCAGAGCTCTTGACAACTAAGCATACTGCCTGGTACCATAATTAGGTGAATTTAGGGGTAAAGTCTCTATTAACTTTCTACCAGTAATTGAGGCTTCTTTCCCCCACCCCACCAACCCCTAATTGGGGCTTCTTAATGCCCCAGTCAGAGTATCAGCAACAGAACAGGAGGTCTATTCTAATTAAGATTTCCCTCTGGAAGGAGGAGGATTTGGCTAGAAAACTCTGACTTATCATTTCAGAAGTTAGAGATAAGATCATTTGGTTTGAATTGTACTGAATGAAAGCCATTCTCATTTTTCTCCTGATCCTGGAACGCAACATTATAAATAGATGTTCAGCAACCTCTCAACCCTAGCATTTCCACTGTTATTCACTAATGACAATCAAGTGTCACTATCTGCTATTATATCCTGCCAATGACTATATGCATCTAATGATATCACAGACACGTGTATCTGTGTATATCTGATATATTCTATGTATAGTGGAATTATATGTTTTATTCCCTTATAGGTTTATACATATATTCACACATAAGAAAATGCTATCAAATGGAATAATACGCATTTTATAGCTAAGAAGCAGAGCTACAGCCATTCCAAAAATTTAAATACCTAAAAGTATAAATGAAAGAATGAAACTTAAGTTGGGAGAGTGGTGGGTAGGAGAAAGGACCCGTGCTGACTCAGTGGCAAGGCATCCTATTATAAAAATAATGGAGAGCTGGAAAGGAACTCTTCAAAGTAGCCAGTCAATCCTTTCACTTTCTTCATTACAAAGTGAGGTTGGAACGATCATGTAAACTTGGCCAAGAGCTCTTTGACAATTTTATTTTGTAAATTATATTAACTGAGCCTTAATGTACTGCCCTCTTCCTTTTCTCTCAGCAATCCCAATGCTAATTAGGAAATTATTCCATGTGCTATGATTTTAGGCATTTGCCTAAGTGATCTTCAAAACAATGAGTCTATTATAATGCTCATTTTCCCATAAAATGTCTACCAGTTCTGTACTCAGTGCCTCTATGCTGATTCATGCTGTATTATCAGATCTCAAGAATAAGATGAAAACATGAGACTCCTTAAAGCCTAATGCATTAGAGGACATTATTATTCTTATATAAGATGCTATGGTGTGTTCCTGTACAGAACAACCAGACATGCCACCCTTGATAAGCTTAGGATTTAAGGCACTCCCTAAGATAATTTCAGAAAGAAATATAAATGTAAGAATAAATACAGTATATGTGCAGTTATGTGTTATTTATATACCACTGACAGGAAGGAGACTCACCCACAGGTAACCCACAAGGTATCCAAAGCCGTTCCTAAAGCTTCAGCTTTGATTCTCTATCTCCCACACAAGTCTACTTATAACTGTAATGATTTTTGGTGGAATTTTCATATAACTATACTCTATTACAAATAGCTATATACCTTTGGGAAAGTCTTTTATTCCTTTTGACATAGTTTCTAGCTCTGTAAATTAGATTATCTTGAACATTCCAAATAGACTATGAATCTATAATATAACACTGTCTTTGAAGGTCCACAAATGCTTAGACTATTCTCCCTACACTAAAATGAACATAGACTTTTTCCCTCGTGGCTGGTAAGTCTTTCTCTTCTGTCACTATGGGCTGCTAGGGAGGAGCTGACCACTATGCCTGCTACTTTCACCCACAATCCTGAATCAATTGAATCAACTGAGTCAACTGAATTATAGCTCCATTGCTCCCATGTAGATTCATGTGCATTCATTTTATGGGTAGCCTGTTTCAGAAGAGCAAAATTTCATATCCCAGGCTATGGTGGGAAGAATAAGAATTGGATTTTTGTGACACTCCAAACAGCAGTAGTAGGGTTTCACAATTGTTATTATTTATTCAGTGTGGATTGGAGTGGTGGTGGTAAAGAGAAGACATTTTAGAATTGGCTGTCTCAGTTAAGATGGGATTTGGGATTATTTAGAGTAGCAGCATGTACTGCTTATCCACCCAAGGAGTTGGTCTACAAGAAGGTCAAAGACTTGGAGAGTTCCTGTTACCATAGCACTTCAAAGATCAAAAGTCCATGACAAAGAGAGATGACATCAAAGAACTCTGACCTACTACATATAAAATAGATAACTAATAAGGACATACTGTATAGCACAGGGAACTCTACTCAATACTCTGTAATGACCTATATGGGAAAAGAATCTAAAAAAGAGTGGATATATGTATAACTGATTCACTTTGCTGTACAGCAGAAACTACACAACACTGTATATCAACTATACTTGAATAAAAATTTAAAACAACAAAAAACCAAAAAACCCCCAAACCTCCCCCCAAAAACCAAAGAACTCTGACCAGAGAAGCTACAAGGAAAGCCCATGTATCTAAGTGAATGGAGCTACTGTCCCAAAATGCACTTATGTCTACTGTGTGATATAAAGAAGCCTACCATGTTTTCTCATTTTTAGAGGCTTAAAAAGCAAAGGGAAACAAGAGATTTCATGCTTTCTTTGATCTCAGCTGAATATGAACCATTTTGTCATCACGATTTCAACAACTAAATACCTCAGGTGAGTATGTAGGTAATAAAAAAGCTTAGCTGAAAACACAGGCAGAACACCCTTTGACATAAATCACAGCAATATATTTTTGGATCTGTCTCCTAGAGTAATGGAAATAAAGCAAAAATAAACAGATGGGACATAATTAAACTTAAAAGCTTTTGAACAGCAAAGGAAACCATAAATAAAACCAAAAGACAACCCACAGAATGGGAGAAATGGATTTAATTGATATTTATAGAGCATTCCATCCAAAAGCAGCAGAATACACATTCTTCTCAAGTGTACATGGAACATTCTCTGGGACTGATCACATGCTGGGCCACAAAGCAAGCGTCAGTAAATTTAAGAAAACTGAAATCATATCAAGCATCTTTTCTGACCACAATGCTATGAGATTAGAAACCAACTAAAAGAAAAAAACTGTAAAAAACACAAACACGTGAAGGCTAAACAATATACTACTAGACAACCAATGGATCACTGAAGAAATCAAAGAGGAAATCAAAAACTACCTGCAGAGAATTGAAAATGAAGGCATGACAATCCAAAACCTATGGGACACAGCAAAAGCAGTTCTAAGAGGGAAGTTCATAGCAATACAAGCTTACCTAAGGAAACAAAAAAAACAACCTAACCTTACACCTACAGCAACTAAAGAACAAACCAAACCCAAAGTTAGTAGAAGGAAAGAAATCAAAAAGATCAGAGTAGAGAGAAATGAAACAGAGACTTAAAAAAAAAAAAAAAGTAGAAAAGATCAATGAAACTAAAAGCTGGTTCTTTGAGAAGATAAACAAAATTGATAAACCATTAGCCAGATTCATTAAGAGGGAGATGGCTCAAATCAATAAAATTAGAAATGAAAAAGGAGAAGTTACAACTGACACCACAGAAATACAATGGATCATAAAATACTACTACAAACAAGTACATGCCAATAAAATGTACAACCTAGAAGAAATGGACAAATTCTTAGAAACGTACAACCTTCCAAGACTGAATCAGGAAGAAATAGAAAATATGAACAGACCAATCACAAGTACAGAAATTGAAACAGTGATTTAAAAACTCCAAACAAGGGCTTCCCTGGTGGCGCAGTGGTTGAGAGTCCGCCTGCCGATGCAGGGGACACAGGTTTGTGACCCGGTCCGGGAGGACCCCACATGCCGCGGAGAGGCTGGGCCCGTGAGCCATGGCCGCTGAGCCTGTGCGTCCAGAGCCTGTGCTCCACAACGGGAGAGGCCACAGCAGTGAGAGGCCCGTGTACCGAAAAAAAAAAAAACTCCAAACAAAAGTCCAGGACCAGATGGCTTCACAAGCAAATTCTTTCAAACATTTAGAGAAGAGTTAACACCTATCCTTCTGAAACTATTCCAAACAACTGGCAGAGGAAAGAACACCCCCAAGCTCATTCTATGAGGCCACCATCACCCTGATACCAAAACCAGACAAAGTTACTACAAAAAAAGAAAATTACAGGCCAATATCACTGATGAACATAGATGCAAAAATCCTCAACAAAATACCAGCAAACTGACTCCAACAATACATTAAAAGGATCATACACCATGATCCAGTTGGGTTTATCCCAGGAATGCAAGGATTCTTCAATATCCACAAATCAATCATGTGATACACCACATTAACAAACTGAAGAAGAAAAACCATATGATCATCTCAATAGATGCAGAAAAAGCTTTTGACAAAATTCAACACCCATTTATGATAAAAGCTCTCCAGAAAGTGGGAAGAGAGGGAACCTACCTCAACATAAGAAAGGCCATCTATGACAAAGGCACAGCAAACATCATTCTCAATGGTGAAAAGCTGAAAGCATTTCCTCTAAGATCAGGAACAAGACAAGGATGTCCACTCTTGCCACTTTTATTCAACATAGTTTTGAAAGTCCTAGCCATGGCAATCAAAGAAGAAAAAGAAAAGAAATTCAAATTGGAAAAAAAGAAGTAAAACTGTCATTGTTTGCAGATGACATGATACTCTACATAGAAAATCCTGTAGATGCTACCAGAAAACTACTAGAGCTCATCAGTTCGGTAAAGTTGCAGGATACAAAATTAATACACAGATATCGCTTGCATTCCTACAAACTAACTGTGAAAGATCAGAAAGAGAAATTAAGGAAACAATCCCATTTACCATCGCATCAAAAAGAATAAAATACCTAGGAATAAAGCTACCTAAGGAGACAAAAGACCTTTACTCTAAAAATTAAAAGACACTGATGAAAGAAATCAAAGACAACACAAACAGATGGAAGGATATACCATGTTCTTGGACTGGAAGAATCAACATTGTCAAAATGACTATACTACCCAAGGCAATCTACAGATTCAATGTAATCCCTATCAAATTACCAATGGCATTTTTCACAGAGCTAGAGCAAAGAACTTTTAAATTTATATGGAAACACAAAAGACCCTAAATAGCCAAAGCAATCTTGAGAATGAAAAGCAAAGGTGGAGGAATCAGACTCCCTGACTTCAGACTATACTACAAAGCTACAGTAATCTAAACAGTATGGTACTGACACCAAAACAGAAATACAGATCAATGGAACAGGATACAAAGCCCAGAAATAAACCCACACACGTATGGTCAATTAATCTAAGACGAGGGAAGCAAAAATATACAATGGAGAAAAGACAGTCTCTACAATAAGTGGTGCTGGGGAAACTGGACCGCTACATGTAAAAGAATGAATTTAGAACATTCTCTAACACCATACACCAAAATAAACTCGAAATGGATCAAAGGCCTAAATGTAAGGCTGGACACTATAAAACTCTTAGAGGAAAACATCTTTGCTTTAAATTGCAGTAATATCTTTTTTGATCCACCTCCTAGAATAATGAAAATAAAAAATAAACCAATGGGACCTAATTAAACTTAAAAGCTTCTGCACAGCAAAGGAAACCATCAACAAAATGAAAAGACAACCCACGGAGTGGGAGAAAATCTTTGCAAACGAAGTGACCAACAAGGGATTAATCTCCAAAATATACAAACAGCTCATGAAGCTCTATACCAAAAAAACAAACAACCCAAACAAAAAAATGGGCAGAAGGTCCAAATAGTCATTTCTCCAAAGATGACATACAGATGGCCAAAAAGCACATGAAAAGATGCTCAACATCACCAATTTTCAGAGAAATGCAAATCAAAACTACAATGAGGTATCAGCTCACACCTCACACATGGGCAGAAGGTCCGAATAGTCATTTCTCCAAAGATGACATACAGATGGCCAAAAAGCACATGAAAAGATACTCAACATCACCAATTTTCAGAGAAATGCAAATCAAAACTACGATGAGGTATCACCTCACACCTCAGACATGGTCAGAATGGCCATCATCAAAAAGTCTACAAAAAATAAATGCTGGAGAGGGTGTGAAGAAAAGGGAACCCTCCTACACTGTTGTGGGAATGTAAATTGGTACAGCCACTATGGAGAACAGTATGGAGGTTCCCTAAAAAACTAAAAGTAGAACTACCATATGATCCAGCTATCCCACTCCTGGGCATATATCCGGAGAAACCCATAATTCGAAAAGATACATGCAACCCAACGTGCACTGAAGCACTATTTACAACAGCCAAGACATGGTAGCAACCTAAATGCCCAATGACAGAGGAATGGATAAAGAAGATGTGGTACATATATACAATGGAATATTACTCAGCCATTAAAAAAATGAAATAATGCCATTTGAAGCAACATGGATGGACCTAGAGATTCTCATACTAAGTGAAGTAAGTCAGACAGAGAAAGACAAATATCATACAATATCACTCATATGTGGAATCTAATTTTTTTTTTTTTTTTTTTGGTACTTGGGCCTCTCACTGTTGTGGCCTCTCCCGTTGCGGAGCACAGGCTCCGGACGCACAAGCTCAGCGGCCATGGCTCACGGGCTTAGTTGCTCCGCGGCATGTGGGATCCTCCCAGACCAGGGCACGAACCCGCGTCCCCTGCATCGGCAGGCGGACTCTCAACCACTGCGCCACCAGGGAAGCCCCTGGAATCTAATTTTTAAAAATGATAAAAATAAGCTCCTTTACAAAACAGAAACAGACTTATAGATATCAAAAACCAACTTATGGTTACCAAAGGGGAAACATGGAGGGGAGGGATAAGTCAGGAGCCTGGGATTAACATACACACACTACCATATATAAGATAGGTAACCAACAAGGACCTATTGTATAGCACAGGGAATTCTACTCAATATTCTGTGATATAACCTACATGAGAAAAGAAACTGAAAAAAGAATGAATATATGTATATGTATAATTGAATCACTTTGCTGTACACCTGAAGCTAACACAACACTGTAAATCAACTATACTCCAATAAAGTTACATATATATAAAAAGAAAACCTCTATACTACGGTCATGAACAACAGTATTGAACCAATTCTCCATAATGAATGGGGTGACAAAAGCAAGTAGATGGAAGAAAAGGACTTGAAGAGAGTTCCATCTTCTTGATGGAAGGGAGAATGATGGAATTCCATTTCATAGGAATACTCCAAGGAACAAAGTGACAGTTCTTTATGCCTGTGTGATGGTGAATTTTATATGTCAACTTGATGAGGCCACAGGATACCCAGATATTTGGTTAAATATTATTCTGGTGTGTGAAAGAGTGTTTCTGGATGAGATTAACATTTGAATCAGTAGACTGAGAAAAACAAATTGCTTCTCCATTGTACATGGGTCTCATTCAATCTGTTGAAATCCTTTTTTTTTTTTGAAATCCTTTTGTTAACTTCATTGTATGAAGTACATATAGTGGAGTATTGTTCAGCCATAAAAAGGAATGAAATATTGATACATGATACAAATGGATGAACTTTGAAAACATTATTCTAAGCAAAAGAAACCAGACACAAAAGGTCACATATTGTATGATTCTATTTATATGAGTAGTCCAGAATAGATAAAACCATAGAAACAGAAAGTAGACTATGGTTGCCATGGGCTACAGGGAGGGTGTAATGAGGAATAATAGCTTAATTGACATGGGGTTTCCTTTTGGGGTGACAAAAATGTTTTGGAACCAGATAAAGGTGGTTACTGTACAACACTGTGAACAAACTCAATGCCACTGAACTGTTCACTTTACAGTGAAAATGGTATATTTTCTTTTATGTGAATTTCATTAAAAAAAAGAGAGAGAGAGAGAGAGAATGAGTGTGATGGGTTGAATTGTGTCCCCTCCCCCCAAAAGATATGTTGAAGTCCTAACCTCCAGTACCTGTGAATGTGACCTTATTTGGGAAAAGGTTTTTGCAGATGTAATCAAGTTAAGATGAGGTCATTAGGGGGGCCCTTCTAAGGACAACTGGTGTCCTTAGAAGAAGAGGACAAGACACACACACACACACACACACACACACACACACAAAGGAGAATGCCATGTGATGACAAAGGCAGAGACTAGAGCAATATATCTACAAGCCAAGAAACACCAAAGATTGCTCACAACACCAGAAGCCAAGAGGAGGGCATGGAACAGATTCTCTCTTAGAACCTTTAGAGAGAGTAGGACACCTACTGACACCTTGATTTCACGCTTCCAACAAGAATTGTGAGAGAATAAATTTCCATTGTTTTAAGCCACTTAGTTTGTTGTAATTTGTTACAGCAGCCCTATGAAACTAGTTACAATGGAAAAAACAAGGTAGGTGGTAGGCTTCGAGAAGGAAATAATTATAAGATGGAAGAGCAACTACACTGTGAGGAGAGCTCAGACATGAGGTTCAGGGTACTTCTATGGGGAGAACTGGAAAAAAATGATTCTGATCTTGCAGCTTAAGATGGTGGTAAAATTTCAAGAAAGAAGAGTTGCAGATACTCATTTACTTATTTAACAGGCAATTACTGAACATTTATTGCATGCAGAATAATTTTTAAGGCCCTTTGCTAATTACCAAGTTTTATTAGATAAGGTTTACTCAAAATGCAGACAACCTCACAAAGCTGGGTCACATGTGATCAGTGTAACCTGAGTAATGCAAGCTAAGTTCTACCAGTGGGCAAGTCAGGGTTTACTGCTGGCTGGAGTGATCTGAAATGGCATCATGGAGTCTGGCCACTTAAGATCTGGCAGACTTTTAAAAGGAAAGGAATTAATCCCCAGGGCAAGAGCAGGGACCAATTTACAGATCAAATACAATTAACACTCATTAAGCAAAACTGAATGACAGGAAAGATAATTCCATAAATGTAGGGTTTATGTTAGGGATTAGTGATATCTGGCTGGAAAATTAGGCTGGAACCAAATTCTATAAACAGTCTGGGCTATATATGAAATATGT
Organism: Mesoplodon densirostris; assembly: GCF_025265405.1. Classification (NCBI taxonomy): domain Eukaryota; kingdom Metazoa; phylum Chordata; class Mammalia; order Artiodactyla; family Ziphiidae; genus Mesoplodon; species Mesoplodon densirostris. The sequence continues at coordinate 58,125,713 of NC_082663.1, forward strand.
GGCATCAGGAACAGGAATGACCCTTAGGGGATGGAAAGGCTTGTGTAATCATTTTATTCTTCTAACTTTGAATCTAGTATATGATAGTGGACCTACTGATGACTGAGAACATATGAGTCACAAAGTTTTGTCACCTTAAAATAGTTTACTTGGACAGATGCCTCAAAAAGAGTCATAAAATAAGTGAATAATGATGTTCACATCTCTGTTTTACAAATGGGAACTGTAAATCCAAGGAGCCATGAACATAACTTGTAAAACACAGCAATATCTAGTGTCTTAATTGAAAAAGAAGCCTGATTCTGTTATAAAAACCAAGAATATGACTTCAAGTAGACTATGACATTAACTGAAGTCAAAAATCTTATTTGAAACTAATGATTAGACTACTAAAGTGAAAGCAGGATTCTGATTTGAAATTTGTTAATGATATTTTCTTTGAAGGTTTGCTATGAACAAAATTTGAATATAGACACTTGAAATAAAAATAGAAAACAGGTTAGAGCTTGACCTAGGATGATATTCCATAGAACAGAGAAGGGAAGACACAAGAACGTGAAGGGAGAAGTCAGAGGCCTCAGTGAAGAAGATAAAAAGTGAACCACAGATGCTAGGATATTAAAAGTAAATCATGAAGAACAACAGAAGGGGGTGACAATTTGAGAGAGGACATATATCCACCTATTATTATCACGGAGTTGAAAAGATATTGAGGCTAGAAAATTAGATATCCTCCTCCTCCTACTTCTAAGACCCACTTCTTCCTTTTCTGACCAACTCCTAATGTGATAAGAAAGAAGTGTGTATCTATATCAGCTTCCCTCGAGAATCGCTAGATGTAGTATACACATGACTGCCCCAACTCCTAACCCAGGTAAAGAAGTTGAATAGAAACTTCCCGTGGCCTGAATTTGAACAAAAGTCAAGTCCCCAAAGTGGCACCATGTGCTTTTTCAGGTTCTATGTATCTGCTGCCGATTCAGTTCCTAGCTATAGGAAGTGACAAGGAAAATGTTATTGAACTACAGGAGAAGGAACTCCTACAGCAATACAGAAGGAGCCAGAAATGTGCTAAGTGTTACCTTTAGGTTCATGAACCTTTCCTCACATTAGAAAACATGATGAAGTTTAAGGCAAAGGGTGCCCAAACCTTCCCAAGGTGGGTTGCAGAGCTCTAGGGAAAGCCATCTAGACACTGGAGACCCTATAGAATACGTTAACGTTTCCAAAGCATTCGTACATGACTTTCTATCTTTATTTTAAAGATGAGAAGACTGAGGTCAGCAAGGCTCAGTGACCTGACAAGGATCAGACTATAAAAATCATTTTGGTGGAACTACATGGAACTTGCAGTCCAGGGCTTACTGTCAGCCCACACCACTTCCCTAGACAGATACTCTGTTTCACGGTGAAATTTATTTGAAATTGCCTAAATATTTGTCCTTACTTGCTCAAACAATGGGTTCAAACAGAGGAAGACAAAGTGCACGTGGTCAGGGTTTTAAATGACATTAATTTGCTTTTGGACTTTATTCAACAAATATTTATTGAGGCTCAACTATGTTCCAGGCACATGTAACTGCTGGGAATACAAAATCAAATAAGACAGAATCATTATCCTTAAAAAGTTCACCTTAGATTGGTCGTTCTCCAGAAGCACATTTTGTCCAAAGTCAAAAATGTCAGCAGTCAAAATCAAATTTACTGCTGCCAAAGATGCAGATATCAAAACAAAAAGAATCTGTACTACCTTGCTGTAATAAGATATCAGGATCTTAAAAAAAAAAAAAAGTGTGCTCAGATACTGCTTTCCAAATACATATCCAGATGAAATGAATATGTGAATCACTACCAAGCACTTGGCTAAAAAGATCTAACAGCAGAGCCCAAATGATTACACTCTACAAAGAGAATACTTAGAAATGAAAAAAGAGAGGGAAGGAAAAAAATTACATAAAGGCATTTATAACTACTTTCACACTGACTCCAACCTCAAAAAACATGGACACCAAAACTAGCCTCAGGAGTCTCCCGACTTGGTTTCAAACTTGTATTCTATTCAGAGTTAAAAAGTTCCTTCTACGGTGGGGAAAGATCTTCCTAAAAAAGATCTAAAAGTCAGCTCCTTAAAATGTAATAAAATTTTGGAATCATAAACATGACAATTTATCATTGGACTGTATCAGAATATAACCTTACTCTTAAAATCATTCTTTCAATCTTCTAAAAGCCCAGTGGCTTGCAGACACATCTACTAGCGAATCAAAACAAATACCAGGCAACTTTTGCCTTTGTCCTTAAAAAGATTTTATTATTCTCTTTACCCCATGAGTGTTTCTGAGTAGGAAGAAGAGTGTTTTGGCACCACTAGGGAAGGTGATATGAACACCTAGCCAGAAATATGAGAGTGTACTTTCAGGAGGATGAAACATACCACCACGATTTCACGATCATTTAAATTTAACCTGTCTGGATGTTTGTGGAGCTGACAAATAATGTTTTTATGAGATTAGGTGATATGGGAAATAAGTGTTCTTTCAGGCTTAGAGTAAGAACCAGAACTTCAAAAGATCTAGGATCAAGGTCCTCTGCTGTCACTCACTAGCCATTTGACTTCGGAAAAGTTTCTCCCCTGGCTTACATCCTTTATCTACAAAAGAAGGGCAAAAACAATATCTGCCCTTTCTGTTTTGCAGGCTCTTATATTAGGATGATAGACAAAGATGAGATGACAATGTACTTTTGTAGAGATAAAAGTAATTATTATTTGACCTTTATTTTGATGATCCACAATGTCACTCCAATTGACAGGTGGCTAAATGGACTTTTGAGAGGTTTGTTCACTCTCATCCCAATCTGACTGAGCATTCCCACAGGCAGGGAGTCAGCGTGATCAGTCACTTGTACTCCCACTTAGGGAAGCACATTACTGAATGATGTAACTAGCCAGCTCTGGAGCCAGCAGCTCAGATGGGAAGGAGAAGGCAAGGGAAGGAATATGCATCTGGCTTTCTTGCTAATTCTTTCACTGACTACATTATTTGTATGGTGCAGTGCAATTCAAGACTGTTATGTACAGGTTTGCTTTGTAAAGTGGCCCAAAGTTATGAACAGGGGCTAAAATCAGTCCTAGCAACTATGTAATCAAGTACAAGGTTGCATCTTTCAGAAAAAGGTGCTTTTTCTCTAATTTATCTGCCTAGAAGAAGTAATCTTTTTCTTATTTGCACAAAGATGCCCTAAATGCTCTTTGAGGTCCTGGTCACATATCTGAGACTTTCAACCATCACTTGAGTCTCCCCACTAGGGAGAGGAAAGATGGAATGTATATTCAAATAAGGTATTTGGAAAATATTTCCATTAATAAGGTTGTTAAACAGAGGAGAAAGGGGAATAATGGAGGTTGAGCAAAGAGGTGGACAAAACTGTGGACGTTTTCCTCAGATATTAAGACAGAGTAAGAAGCCACAATAATTAAAGCAAACATGACTCTAATGGATGAAAAGGCAGATCAGTGGAACAACAAAGAAGGTTTAGAAACGGGCCCTAACTTAAACAAGAAATTAGTACATGATAAGGCAGCATTTTATATCAGTAGGCAAAATACGGGTTATTCAATAAATGGCATTAGGATAACTGGTTACCCATTTGCTTTAGGCATGGGTGGGGGTATGTGTATGTATGACTCTGTACCTCACATAAGTAAACCAAAATAAACTCCAGACGAATTGTATATTTACATGTTAAAAACAAAAGCACACATTCACTGATGGAAAATATGGAAAAATTTCTTGGAATAGAGTGTCACTCTTAGTCTGATGCAAAAGCCATAAAAGAAATAAATTCAATTACATAAAAATTTAAAATGTTTACATAGCAAAAACTATCATAAAGCAAAGTAATTAAAAAACATAACCAAAAAGGAATAAGAAAAATATTCATCATTCCAAGGTTATTCCCTAACAGTGAGAGGTCGTACAAATCAATGAAAGACTAACAACTCAGCAGAAAAGATAAAAGAAAGTTCACAGAAATATGAATGACACTTCAGCATGTAAGAACATGTCAACTTCACCAATAATAAAAACAAGATGCAAAATAAAACTACATCGAGAAGCCATATATCTGTTCAAAATATTAATTTGAAATTTAAAATCTTCTTAAGAAGAAAACTCCAGGCCCACATGACTTCACTGGTGAATGCTATCAAATGTGGAAGAAATAATATAAATCTTATACAAAAATTTCAGATAATAAAAGGAAAGAACATTTTCCAATACACTTTATGACATCACATAATCCTGATGCCAAAACCACACAAGGATGTTACAAGCAAAGAAATTTAGAGACCAGTATTACTAACAACACAGACACAAATATGTCTAATAAATATTAATAAACTAAGAATATATCCAGACAATACATTCTTGGGAGTTCACCCCAAGAATGCTAGGCTGGATTAACATTTGAAAACCAACCAAAGCAATTCAGTATTATAACAGAATGGAGGAGAAAACCCATATGATAGTCTCTATATTTGTAGAAAAAGTGTTTAACACAATTTAGCATCCATTCATGATAAAAAAACAGTCAAGAAACTAGGAATAAAAGTGAATTCCCCTGGATAAAAGGGCACTTCTGAAAAATCTACAGTTAACATCAGTCTTAATGGTGAAATATTAAACACTTTCTGCCAAGATTTGGAACAAAAGCAAGGATATCTGCTTCTACTACTTTTATTCAACATTCTATTGGAGGTCTTAGTGCAGTAAGGCAAGAAAAAAATTAAAAGGCCTATAATTTGGAAAGAAAGACATAAATGTATTTCTATTCACAGACAACATGATTGTAGATTCCTTAGTGTTTTCTACATATCCAAACAACTACTAGAGCTAATAAGTGAATTTATCAAGTTCTTGAGATACAAGGGTCAAGATACAAAAATCAATTGCATTTATATATAGTAGCAAACAACTGGAAAATAAAATTTAGAAAAATAACATCAAAACCCATAAAGCACTTTGAAACAAATTTAACACAAGACTTACCAGATACCTACAATGAAATTTATAAAACACTGCTAAAAGCAAAAAACGACCTAAAAAGTGGCGGGGGGCGGGGCGGCACAGTGGGAGAAACCATATTCACAGGATGGAACTCAATATTTTATGACATCATATTAAGACCTAATTAAGAGGTCAATTCTTCTTAAAATGATCTATAGATTTAACAAAATCCCAAACAGAATCCCAGCGGGCCTGTGTAACAGAAACTGACAATCTAGTTCTAGTATATGGAAAGGTAAAGAACCTAAATAACCATAATAATATTGAAAAAGAACAAAGCTGAAAGACTCCAGTATCTGGCTTTAGAACACAGTTAATTAAGAGTGTGGCATTAGCATCTGGATAGACAGATCAATGGAAAAGAAGACAGAAAACAGAAACATTCATACTGAAGAAATGAATGCTAACACTTATCTTACACCATACAAAGAATTAGAGATCTAAAATTAAATTGAAACTACAATTTAAAATTATAATGTTTTTAAGAAGAAAACAGAAGAATATCTATGACCAAGGGATAGGCAATAACTACTTAGGACACAGAAAACAATAACCATAAAAGACTGCTAAATTAGATTTCATCAAAATTAAAAACTTCTGCTCATCAAAACACGCCTTTAAGAAACTAAAGAGAAAAGCTTACATTAAGAGAAAATATCTGCAAAATATCTATGACAAAGAATAATGAGAATAGGATTTCTTACTGTCAGAAGGGAATTACAAAATAAGGTAAAGGGTAAGATTAAAATGAAACCTGAAGTGTTAGACTGGAATTGCAGGCACCACCAAGAAGATGGTTTAAATATACATATAGAGATGACAGATAGATGAATGGATAGATTGATTTTCTAGCTCTGACCACTGAGAAAGCCTGGGAACAATGACACTCCAGTAGCAATGAGCACACCTGACATCCAGATTTTGACTTCTGAATGCCTTTCTCCTCTAAAAAGAACCAGGGCTCTTTGGCAAACTGGCTAATTCCAGGACTGGGGCAGGTAAAGTATAAAATAAAACTAAAATATCTTCTTGTACTAGAAAATAAGAAAATCTCAAAGAATGATGGAGATGGAACAATGCAAGAGAGATGGTCTCCTACTGAATCTGGGATACGCTGAACATCAAAACAAGTAATGGATCAGAACTAACTGAATAAAATAAAATAAAATAAAATAAAATAAAATAAAATCAAGAGTCCTTATGATAGAAATAAATGAATAAATAAATAAATGAAGGGAAAGAACAAGTTCTTTCTTACAATAGAATGCTAATTAAAATTTAGACAGAATGATGCAACTAGAAAATCATCAAAGGATGCCAATATTAGTGGGTGAAAGTTTAATGAGGAACAGGATATTTCATAATCTCAAGTATCTCCCCACACATTACTTACTAATTACAAAGGGAAAAACAATGAATTTATAGTGGCCAAATCTGGCAGATACCGCCTTAATAAAGTGATCAAAATTAACATCACCAATATAGGAATGAACCATCAATATGCATCTCCTCATAAAGATGCACTGAGAAGAACACAACATCACTTCTGTGGTACTCCCATTCACAAACTCCTCCCTTCCATGGAAATACCAGAAAAACCTATTTTTTGGTAGAATTGAGGGACATTCTACAGAATAACAGGCCTATGCTCTTAAAAAATGTCAAGGTCAAGAAACACACGTACACACACACACACACACACACACATACACACACCCCTCCAAAGGATGAGGAACTGTTTCAAATTAAAGGAGACTAAAGAGATATGGCAACTAAATATACTGCATGATCCTGGTTTGGATCCTGGATAAGGAAAAAAAAAATATCCATACACAACATTAAGGAGGCAACTGACAAAATCTGAATATGGACTGTATATCAGGTCATACTATTGTATTACTGTTAAATGTTCTGATTTCAATCATTGTATAGTGGTTATGGAAGAGAAATGCTTAAATAAAAGGTCAAGTAATCAATATCAATATTTGTGTGAGTTGGTATCTATCAGTTAACAAGGTCATCTTTCTTCTTCTGGAATCTGTGTGAAAAAGGAGCACATGCCAGCCATCTGCTGTTATCCAGCATTTGCCACAGGACTGATGATAATTATACCTGTGCTCACCCTGGATACAAAACAGCCATCCAACTGATTGCTTCTCCTCGCGCTCCACTGCAAAATCAGACAGCTTAGGAGTTAGTTTCAGCTTTAGTCTCTACTTTTTCCCCTCAAAACAAAACAAAACAGTAAGAATGGATGAAATGATACAACAGTACGTTTCCCTCTGAAAATCTTAAGAACAGGGAGGTAGGTGAGGGTGTAGATCAAGGGTTGGAAAACTAGGGCCTATGGGCCACATCCAACCCTCAGCCTGTTGCTGTACAACGCATGAACTAAAATGAGTTTTTATATTTTAAAATGGTTGTATATAGAAAAGAGCCGTATCAGGCCTGAGACTGTTATTCTTAGAAAGAGGGTAGTTACCTGGCCCAAGCTGGCCCAAACATATTATTACCCCGTCCTGCCAAAGTGAACTCTGACCCAAGTGGGGCCAGCCCTACCTCAAGATTTTTCTAAGAAGGAATTAGCCTCAAATCTGTTCAAATACGTATTCTAACAAATGTGAAAAGATTTTTTTTTCTGTGTGGTGGGAGAAGATATTAACACATTATGAAGTATTTTAAACATTCAGAAAAGTATAGAGCATATAACACTCATGTACCTGACTACCTACCTTCATCAAATTCTAAAATCTTGTCACACTTACTTCAGACTTTTTTCTTTTTTACAAAACAGAGTATTATAAATACAGTGGAAGCTCCCCTATATACATCTCCTGATCTTATTTCTACCCCACTGTCCTTCTTCACAGGTAAATAACATCCTGAATTTTTTGTTTATCATTCTTGGGCACTTTTTTACACTCTTACACTTCATATAGGTATCCATATACACACATAAGCTATGGCATTGCTTTACATGTTTTCAAATGACATAATGGTATCATATTGTATGTATGTTTCTTCACCATGCTATTTTTAACTCATTATGTTTTTAAGAGAACCATGCTTTAAAAAAAGAAAAAAGAGAACCATGCTTTAGCTCGTTCTTTCTAACTGCTATATGCTATTCCACTTTGTCTATTTTCCTGTTGATGAACATTGAAGTTGCTTCCAGATTTTTACTATTACAGACAATGCTACGATGAATAATCGTAGAAGTTAATCCTTGTGCATGCCAGAGTTTCTCTAGGAGTAAAATGCTGAGTAGAAGACCATGCCCATCCTCACTTTTACCTCATCTTGCCAAACTGCTCTTTAAGGTGCTATACAACTTTCAACTCTCACTAGTATCAGTTCCTGTTGCTCCTCTACTTTGCCACAATTATTACTGTTATAACTCTTTGTTTTCGCATCTGATGACTGTGAAAGTATGTAGCATTTTAATCTGCAACTTAAATGTTACTAATGAGTGAGCATCTTTTCATATATTTATGACCACTCTGATTTTTTACCCTGTGAATTGCTGGTTCATATCCTCTACCCATTTCTTTATTGAATCATCTCATCTTATTGATCTATAGATGTAGTCTAATGTTTGCCAGTTACATGCATTGCAAATCTTTCCCTTGTCTTTGACTTGTCTTTTAATTTGCTAATGATATCTCTTGTGATATAGAACTTTAAATTTTTAATTCATTAAAATTTATCAATCTTTTATCAATTTTTTGTCTTATTCAAAAAATCTTTCAGAAAGTCACACAAATATTAATATGCTCCTATATTTCTTTATAAAAGTTTTATAGTTTGCTTTTTCCATTTAAGTTTTCATCTAACTTAAAAAAATGTGTGTGCACTTGCATTTTGAGGTAGGAATTAATTTTTTTCCCATATAACCAATTGTCCAAACACCATTTATCAACTAGTCCATTCTTACTCCTGTGATATCTAAATCATCTCAAGTTTCCATGAGTATAAATAAATTTCTGGGCTCTCTCTATTCTGTTGCACTAGTATGTTTGCCTAAGTCTAATGCAATATTTTATTTTTATTTATTGTAGCTTCTTACTAATTCTTGTTATCTATCTTGTAGATCAATCATTTTATCTTAGTCTTCTTAAAAGTGTCTTAGTATTTTTGGCCCTTTACTCTTTCATTCAATTTTAGGGTCATCATCTCAGGTTCCACAAAAAATTTTGCTGAGACTTTGGATAGAATTACACTGAATTTATAGATGAAATCTGAGTTAAATAGTTTAAAACAAATAAAATGCAAAGGTTTAGTAAAAAGCCTGGCAGGAAACAATAAGCGAGTGATTTTTCCTGTACAAATTGGAAAAAAAGTATGTCATTATATTTTTTCATAAGCAAAACGTAAGTTTAAAAGTATGGAAAAATTTATATGTTCTAACCTATCCTGCAGGGCCACAGCAGTCGGCCTGGTTTTCCATGTAACAATAGGCTACACAAATAGAAACTCTTACTAAGTTTCTATAGCAGGGGGAAAAAACCAATAAAATAAAATAAAGAATGGGGAATGCTGACAACATTAAGCATCCTTATCTATTCTGAGCTGCTCTTGTGCACTACAGGTATCAGAGCTAAAAATCACTGGAAGCAGTCGCTCAGTTTCTATTTCAACTGTTTAAATGTTTTCCTGTCATGCTCCCAGCCCTCAGAACAGACTTCTCTTTTTGTGTCTAATCTGCATTTTGATTGGTTATTCAATAACATCTTATCGGAGATCAGTTTTGGTGCAGGTTGTTCCTAATGGGAAATCACCTTTTTCAGGCTTCTCCCTGTCTCCACAGATGGGAAGCAGGTGACTTTCTGCTGCCCCCTTCTGGTTTCTGACTGCGGTAAAGCTTAAGCAATATGGGTATATACAACCCTCAGAATGGGAGAAAATATTTGCAGATGAAGCAACTGACAAAGGATTAATCTCCAAAATTTACAAGCAGCTCATGCAGCTCAATGTCAAAAAAACAAACAACCCAATCCAAAAATGGGCAGAAGACCTAAATAGACATTTCTCCAAAGAAGATATACAGATTGCCAACAAACACATGAAAGGATGCTCAACATCACTAATCATTAGAGAAATGCAAATCAAAACTACAATGAGGTATCACCTCACACCAGTCAGAATGGCTATCATCAAAAAAATCTACAAACAATAAATGCTGCAGAGACTATGGAGAAATGGGAACCCTTTTGCACTGTTGGTGGGAATGTAAATTGATACAGCCACTATGGAGAACAGTATGGAGGTTCCTTAAAAAACTAAAACTAGAACTACCATACGACCCAGCAATCCCATTACTGGGCACATACCCTGAGAAAACCATAATTCAAAAAGTCATGTACCACAATGTTCACTGCAGCTCTATTTACAATAGCCAGGACATGGAGGCAACCTAAATGTCCATCGACAGATGAATGGATAAAGAAGATGTGGCACATATATACAATGGAATATTACTCAGCCATAAAAAGAAATGAAACTGAGTTATTTGTAGTGAGGTGGATGGACGCAGAGTCTGTCATACAGAGTGAAGTAAGTCAGAAAGAGAAAAACAAATACCATATGCTAACACATATATATGGAATCTAAAAAAAAAAAAAAGGTTATAAAGAAACTAGAGGCAGGATGGGAATAAAGACGCAGACCTACCAGAGAATGGACTTGAGGACACAGGGAGGGGGAAGGGTAAGCTGGGACAAAGTGAGAGAGTGGCATGGACATATATACACTACCAAATGTAAAATCGATAGCTAGTGGGAAGCAGCCGCATAGCACAGGGAGATCAGCTCGGTGCTCTGTGACCACCTAGAGGGGTGGGATAGGGAGGGTGGGAGATGCAAGAGGCAAGAAATATGGGGATGTATGTATATGTATAGCTGATTCACTTTGTTATAAAGCAGAAACTAACGCACCATTGTAAAGCAATTATACTCCAATAAAGATGTTAAAAATAAAGGGTATATACGTTGAGCCCTTCCTTTTTAATGTCAGACAGCTTTCCAAAAAATGTGATGTCCTTTCCATCTGGGTGTATAACTACTAGTGTTCATAAGCATCTATTTCTCCCTATCTCTGAGCCATGATAATCTTTGCACCTTGATGCCCTTGGGGTGGGAGTGGTGAAGATGTATGGGAACTATTAGTCTTAGAAACGTAAACTGGAGTCAAAATACATTTTCCCTAAGGACAGAAGTATGGGGAAGAAATAGTCCCTGTTCTTCAAGATGTTACAATCTAGCAAAACCAACACTAAGGCCAAATTTACTGAACACTAATCTTCTCTGTCCTAAGATTGTTCTAAGGACCTTATTATAATATATTCATTTCTTTAAGTCTCATATACCTATTCTAAATTACAGGCACTATTTTAATCCCCATTTTGTGGATGAGGAAACTGAGGGACAGAGAATATAAGTAACTAAATCATACAGTTAATAGATGGCTGTATTCAAATCTAGACAGATTGGCTCCAGAGGCCATGCTCTTATCTAATACATTATACTGTTTCTCAAGTAAAGAAAAAGAAGAAGCACATATTTTTGATTAGTCAAAACACAAAACAAACTAAATAAGCACCCCTAACTAGATAAAAGAAAAATCTATACAAGGGGTCCGAGAAATCACAATCAAATCATGAAAATCAGAGCAAGTTTATGGATGTAGTAGAATTTGGGACAGGCCTTAAAAGACGGGTTGTACTCTTATTATAGAAGGAGTTGGGGAATGGAGGGAAGAACAGAGGCAAAGACAGTAAAGTACAGGGCACATTCAGAGAGGAACAGTCCATTTTGGCTGGAGTCTAAAAGCACTGTGTAAATGTGCCATACACGTTAACTGTTACCACCTGCTATTAAGTCAGCAAATGGAGGATTATAATAATCTATACATACAAGATCCACAAAGTTCTCGTTTTAATGAATAATTTCAGTGTCCTTCCTATCAAAACTCTGCCTGGGCTTTTATCAATAGGGACTCATGACCAATTTGAGTTCCCCTCCTGGTAGCATCCATCACTGAGCCATGAAACAGTCGGTGTGTAATAAATACAGTGTTCATGTACTGTAATGGCCTAGAGTTGGAACACCTGGTTTTAAGTCCCAGCCTTGCCCATCATTAGCTATGAAACTGGTGATAACATTTGTCTTAGTATCAGCACTGATATTAAAAAGAAGAACAGAACAGATTTCAAAATACAAACTCTTGCCTGGTTTAAAAAAACAACAACAAACAAACATAACAGGAAATCTGGCATGGAAATGACAGCAGCCAAGACCACTGAAGAGATTCACAGCAAATACTTCTAGCTCCTCAAATGTCCTCTTGCCTAGACCCATGACATCTGGAAATACTCAGGAATTTATTTGCCACTGGCCTCAAAAGTCATGATGCAATCAACTGAAACCTCTGTTCCCACAAATCTCTTCCTGAAGCTTTTGTTTATCTACTCATCTCTCCCTTAAATATTGTACCAGCTCCTGAAAAGATCTCTTAATTACCTTCAAATCAAACCTCCTCAATACAAAACCCTACCAAAGTCTCTCTAATAAATGTAATATATTCAGTTATACTTTCTCTCTGCCCTACAGCTATAATTCCTTGTACCATGATTATGACTTCACAGTTATGAAAATAACCAGTAAAAAGATTTTTGGATTAAAGGACTCTGTACTGTGGAAAAAAACAACTTGGGATATACCTTTTTATAGGAACTATAGGAGTTTTTAGGTTTAATCTGCAAAGGGTACTGCAGCTATTAGAATAGATCAACTTTAGCCCTCTCCTTCTAAATCCCATGTACGTGCAAGGCATCAAAAATATATGTTTTGTGGGCCTTTCAGATAAAGATCATAGGTAAATGTCAAATATATATCGTACAGAAATTAGTTCCCTGGAAAACAAGAGTGAATACCCTACTCTCATACCAAGAAATTTGCTAAAGGTACTTATAAATAAGACAGTACATGAAGAAGCCTGCCCCCCAAATCCAGAAGAGAATGAGTGATCCCCTATTCTTTCTGTTGTTTAATTTTACATCTGCTAGTTGTTCTTTTGATACTCATGGTTAAGGTGGCTGAACTTCAATTCTACTATTTAAATAAATAAGGCTCTGAGTGAGAAACTAAACAAAGACCCGAATCTCATGCTTTCAAAGTCTAGCTTCTATATCAGTGAGACTGAGAAACAGATTTCAGATATGTAAGGTGCCTTGAGAGGCATCCAAGATCAGCTGCTCATGTAGGAAGCTGAAGTCCAGATAGTTCATTAACTGGTTCCAATTTACAGATCAAAGTGGGAACTAAACCGGTCCTGAAAACACAGGTCACCTGACTCTTTCCTCCCATCCTGATTCCTTCAGAGTCTTTTCGGCTCTTTTTTTCTCCCATGACTATGTATTTTTAACTGGTGAACCTCTGTATATGCTAGGTTTTTCTAGGTTTAATTAATTTCATGTCACTTTGTTAGGAGGTATTTAAATATTCACTGAGTATGCTGGTTTACTACCTAGACTGCCTCAGGAAAAAGAACTGGCACAAAGAGACACACTGGTCTAGCTGATGACCCTCTGAACTTCAAGTCAGGCCTTCATCCACAACTAGAGCTTGGACTTGCCACATGGAAATTGCTTAGTCTTCCTAGGTCTTAATTTCACAGATTCTGAAAGTTAGCAGGACTTCAGGGCTTCAGAGATCACCTAGTCTAAAAGTTCCCAACTTGTACCAGGACACCAGGTAGACCCTAATGTAAGTATGTTTTGGCAGTTGTTCTTTCTCCAAAGCTCTGGGGCCAGTTCCTCTCAAACAGTCCAAATGTGGTCAGTAGGCATAAGACATGATGCAGCAAACTTACAAAATATGTATACGTACAATGAAAAGGCAAGAGAAAAACACACCGCCTTGCTGTGTTCTAAATCTGCTTCCAATTCAATACTTCTATTAAAGTAGACCAGCCTCATTAACTGAGGTTCAATTTTCAGTTCATTTTTGACCTTCCTTGTTTTCTAGCTTTATATTCAACCTGTCACTAATCCTGTTGATTGATTTTTCCTTCCTATGTGCAAAATATTTCTTTCTTCGTCTCCACTGTCAACTACCACAGGACAGGCCTTTTATCACCTTAAGTATAGATAATAAATTTCCCTCCCACACTTAGCTCTTTCAATCCAAAACTTACTCTATTAACCTTCCTGTAAGTTTTATGATATATATTTCTCAAGAATCTACTGATGACTAACAATCTTAAGGATCTTTAAAAAAAAGTTTTTTTAAATAACTAGTATCTGCAGGCCTTGACGGACATAATCTTTTTGTAATGGATATTATTTCACATGTATGCTGTGCGTCAGAAGTTCCTAGAGGTGAAATTATTGGGTCAAAGGGTATGTGCGTTCATAATTTTGATAGATGTTGCCAAAGTTCTCTCTACAGAAGTTGTACCACTATATATATATCTACTAGCAACGCACGCTGCTGCCAGCATTCTATTCCCTCTATAATCTGCCCACCTTATTTCCCACGACTCCCTGGTAGGCCCCTGTCAATCCCCGTAAGGTCAGTTCTCACCACACTCTATTAACCCCCCCCATACTGCTTGCTGCATTTTGAACAATCACTCCCATTTCTTCTACTCATCCAATCTTCAAGGCTGTCTCAAGTTCTGCCTCTTTTATGAATGTTTGCTGATCATGACATCAACCCCTCTTCCAGCCTGCCCAAAGCAGGTTTTCTCAGAAACACACATTTTGTTACATATCATCAATTTACCTATTTATTATATCCAAGATTTCTGTTGATGTTGAATTGTTTCACATATCTAGTTATCCCCAGCCAATTTATAATCTTTTTGATTGGAGTGATTCATATCCTTCCTTTGAACACACCACAGTTCTGGCAAATTAAAAAATACTTCTCTTCAACCTTCTATTGGCTTTGGAAATTCGCTTTTAAACAGAACTGAGAATCATTTGTCTTACAGACTTGAAATCTGAAATTCTGTCAGGACAGTTTAAATTTGTCTTCAATGGAAAAAGAATGATTACTGACTTTCACGTAATCAATATCCCTTCATATCCTATAAGATCCTTCTTACCATCTTATTTCTAAATATATACTAGATACTCAATACATATTTCTGGAATTGATCTTGCTCCTAATTTCTCTATTATTAATAATATATGTATGCATGTATGTGTGTACATACACACAAAGTGATTCTAAAATTGATATGGAATGCAAAGGACCTAGACTAGGTAAAACGACTTTGGAAAAGAACAACAAAGTTGGAAGACTCACATTACCTAATTTTAAGATTTAGTATAAAACTACAGCCATAAAGATAGTGTAGTACTGGCATCAAGAGAGGCAATGGAACAGAGATCAATGGAACAAAACAGTTCAGAAAGAGACTCACTTGTCTATAAACAACTGGTTTTCAACAAAGATTCAAAGGTAATTCAGTGCAGAAAGAAAAGTCTTTTCAACAAATGGTGCTGACACGACTAGGTATTCTTAACGCCAGAAATTTAACTTGGACCCTTACCTCATACCATATTAAAAAAAATAACTTAAAATGGATCATAGACCTAACTGTGAAACCTAAAACTATAAAACTTCTGAAACAAAACATAGGAGAAAAATCTTTGTGGTGTCGGGTTAAGCAAAGATTTCTCAGTTGACACCAAAGGCATGATTCATAAAAGGAAAAATTAACAAACTGGACTTCCATCAAAAATAAAAATTGCTCTTTGAAAAACACTGTTAAGTGAATAAAAAGATAGAGAAGATTACGAGAGAAAAAGTTCTCAAAACTCAATAATAAGAAAACAAGCAACTCAATAAAAGAAAAAAGGGCAGAAGATTTAAACAGATACTTTACCAAGGAGTTATATGGCTGGAAAATAAGCACATGAAAAGATGCTCAACATCATTAATTATCAGGCAAATACAAATTAAAACCACAGTGAGAGTGAGATACCATTAAACACACGTTAGCATGGCCAACTCTGTTGGCAAAAATATGGAGCACTGGAACTGCTGGTGGGATTGTACCATGGTATAACCACTCTGGAATGTATACCTACTATATGTTCCAGCCATTCCACTGCTAGATATTTACCCCAAAGAAATGAAAGCTTACGCCTCTACAAAGACTTATAAATAGATGTCTGTAGCAGCATGGACTGCTTTGGCCTCTGAGGATAAGGGCCTTCAGGGACCCATTCATTATGCCAGAGGAATACGAGAGTATCTAAGGTGTGAGATCACTCTGGGCAAGTTGGGTGGAATGTTAGAACCATAGCCAAGAAAACACCCTTGAATGTTACCCCTACACTCCTCCTACGACCAGGCTCCAGGTTGAAATAACAAGACCAGCGGGAGAGAAGTGCAAAGTCAGAAGGAGTGGAGGCTCCATGGGTCTTTGGCAAGGCATGGACGATGTTCGTGACAATCTGCTACCCTCTCATGCAGAGCCATTAACAGTACCTCTCTCCCAGGCCTGTGGCAAGGATTAGCAAGTAAGAACTAAATAAAGCACTTGGCAATATTCAAGTATGAAAATGTTTTTCTAAAAAATGCTCTAAGACTCATTTACCGCCCCCCTTGGGCTCTTTCCTTAATAATGTTCAAACATAATGAGACTTGGCAGTATGCTAACAGAAAATTTTTAAATTCCATTTTAGTGCTGTAAAACACAATCTCTATGCCCTCAAAGAAAAATGATCACTACTTAAGCTCATGAACAGTGTCCCCTCCTAGTAAACTCCCACTTTCCCCTCGTCCTACAGGCAGAAATGGATTCTTATAACATAGGCCTGGGGTAATGCACTCACCTTCTAAGGAACCATGTGGATATTTTTGCTTATTGAAAAATGAAGCTATTTTGGTCCTTCCTTTTTAAGGCTGGCTGCCAACCCGGGACCTGGAGACGTGCAGGCTGCCATCTGCCTCGCCCCAGCTGTTCCTGACCCGCCATCCGTCTCCAACCAGGGACACTTGGTATCTGCCAGGTCAGTTAAACCACGGATGAAAGATGCCTGAGGCCAAGGTACAGTGTGGATGACTCTGTTGGCAACACACAGCCTGCCACACAACCTTAGCTTCCTCTCATTAGTGGGTGGCATGCCACTCTCCATGGCAACACAGAGAGCTGTATTCCGAGAAAAACAGACCTTCTCATGGAGCTCTGCAACAATCTTTTCTTACTGTGTGACAAGTAATTCAGCATTCCCCACATTTTTGCTAACAACCAAAAGGCTACCTTTTAAAGAATGTATATTCTTAAAATAGAGAGAATATGTTATCTAGACATTAGTAATTTCTATCACTTATCCTTAGGGATGACCATTTAGGTTGCAGATTAAATTATCAGTTCAAATTATTGATGCTCTAATAGTAAAAGGAGCAAGTTTAATCTCATGCATCTCTTATAACTGCCACGGTCCCAAAGTTATTTGAAAGTCTAAATAAGCCTTTAAAAATGCAATTTGCAAACATCCTCAGTGAAGAAGGAATTTTTATGGCTTGGGTTTGCATTCTATTAATGCAGTAATCAAATACTAATACAGCCACTGTTAAAGCTTGTTATAAACCATGAAAATAACAGCTTTTACTGATGCCACAATTTCACTGACGACATGTAGTTTTATCTCCTGAAAGGGAGACACAGAGCCTGACTCAGGGCTCATGTGTCTGCATGTGGGCAGCACACATCAATCTGGAGAGTCCTGAGCTCAGAACTACTGACTAGGTGGTCCAGAAAAGACACGCTCTCCAAAAAATAATAAATGAAATTCTAGATAAACTCACTATACAATAACATTGACCTCAAGCGGACAGATCACAAGAAGAGATCTATTGTGGAGAAAAAGCTAAGATCATGATTCTTAGGAAACAAACAACAACAACCCACAGACTATAAGAAATATAAGGGATTTCCTCTTATCCCTTAATTTTAATTTCCTCCTGCTTTACCACACTCTAGACTGTACTTCCCATGGAATTCCTTCTGCCTCAATTTTCTTAAAAATAAATTGTAGCCCCATCTGAAATCCTTATCGGTATTACCTTGCACTGGGAAAGCACTGTCTTGGTCTTTCTAGCACTGTTCCACTGTTCACATTCATCCTCATGGCTTCCCTTCTCAGCGCAGGACAGGCAATGGCTTACACACACATACTCTATGTTGGGTCTGCTCAGTTAATCTCCATGCCTTAGTCTCTGCGTCAGTAAAATCAAGATGCAAATTGGATTCTTAGCAACACTATAAACTGATAGTAAGGCAAAGGTAAGAAATCTTTTTTCTTCAAAAGCCAATGAGAGGGCATGTGGGTAAGAAGCAGAAATCAATCCTTTGGCAAGGAAACAAAAATTCGTTGCTCAATTCCTTTTAAAACTAAAGTGGGACGTATAAAACTCTTTTTAACAAATGTTAAGCATGAATCAGCAGTCAACATCTCATGCTCACCAATCACTGAGCAGCCTCTTCCTCTTAGCTGCCGTTAGCTGTGCTGTGCTCTTACCTTTATCTTCTGTGCCACCAAAGCTCTGCTGCTACTGCAGAGGGAACACCGTGGCTTCTCCCCTCACCAAGCCAGGGCTGGAGTGGGGAGGGGGGTGATGATACCAGAATCGAGCAGCGGTGTTCCTACCCAGCACCCTCCCAGCACTAGTCTGATGGACAGCATCTCAGGGCCTGTTCCAAATGTCACTTTTTGCCAAACCTCTTCCTGCTCCAGTAGGGAGACAAGAGACTGGCTGTATCTAAGTTCTCATTTGGATAACAGAACACATATCAACCATATGCCTGTCTTACTCTATAAGGTCTAACGTAAAATAAAAGAAAGCCTTCTTTGTAAGAAGAAAAACAAAGAACTAGAAAACTTCAAAAGGCCTGGGGTAAGAAGCAGGAATAAGCCTAAGCAAAACGCCTTCACAGTGAGGTTTATAACATTTTTTTGCGGCATGAACTCGCGGGCAGTCTGATGGCACCTTCTCGAATAATGTTTTAAATGCACAGGATAACAAAGGAGACCAATTATAGTGAAATAGAATTATCAAAACATCAAAAAATCCTTGAGATATGGTCACATGCGCTTCTCCATTAATGTACGAAACAAAACTAGCCAGCAGTAGTTTAATTATAAATGCAATTTCTAAGCGGTGATGAGCATAATTTGTCAAGATAGCTGCAACAAATATAATGAGATATAAAAAAAAATCAATGATTTTTATTTGTGAGAAAGACACAGACGCTGCTAACAGTACTGTGATCTGTTGCCTATATTCACGATTGAAGGCAATGCTAAATACTGAGAGGTGAGTGAAAATAAAAATGTAATTTTATTCTCATCTAAGTTCACAGAATCCCCTGAATTCTCTCCACCACCCCGATACATAAAGCAGCTGGAGGCACAGCTTTTCTGGCTGAAGCAGAAGCAGAGGGCTGGTGGCAGGACTGTCTGGCCTCTCCCTCACATCCCATTCCTCCCCAAGCCACGCACCGGAGGCCCCTGTGAGGAACCAGCTCGAGGGCTTCTTGGAAGACAGTTTGCAAACCACTCATAAAGTGATTTATTATTCAGCCTGCTGAGAGTATCCCTGCAAGAGCGTGCTTGTGCCTATTTTCCTAACCTCCCAGCCGTATCTATACACAAGTTTATGAAGTCCCTGGCTCACGTCCTTCTTATCTTGCTTTATTTTTTATTTGTTTTTTTTTATCCTCTTAATCATGTTTTATTTTGTTACAGCCCAACAGTTCTTAGCAGGCTTTGCTCTCTTATTCCTTAGCTTTCATATTTTGTTTATTTTACTTCAATTTAGCCTTTTTATTGTTGTAATCACTTTTACTCTTGGCTTGTTGTAGAGTACTATCAGGTTTTTTAAAAAAATTTCTTTATTGTCAACCTAGATCGTTCCTGGTATTAACTGACTTAACCATCTTTAGTTCACATTATTCGTTTGTTTAAAGCATCATTTCCCTTTCCTTGGTGTTACCATTTTTTATTTGTAAGTGGCAGGGCAGAAGTTGATCAAAAGGTTGTGGGCCCCCAGAGAGGAGCCCAGAGCCTAAAGAGGGGTGGTTGAGCATTTGTTCTCCCTCCTGCTATCTAAATAGCAGCCTCTCTTTAACTCTCCTTAAAACATCCCTGGGACTCTTTAATGTTGATGCCCCCAAACTTTTAAACCTGTGTACTTCAGGAGATTCAAAGGCTGAGTCTTTCCTGTTATGAGAGGATGATAACACACTGGCATGTGCTGGAAGCACCCTGAACCGCTTACTTGTTCACCTGACTCAACGGCAGATGCTCAACTAGCTCTCCACTGATCACTCCAGGTTTCCAAACTTCTTCGGCTCTAATAGCCTTTACATAATCACCGGGGAGATCTGATCACTAGAAGATGAGAGGATGCGGGGATTACATTCTGCTTGCAGAGCCTGGTCCCTACAGACTGAGGCAGGGAAAGATCTGTACCACTGACAGAGGTGGCAGCCAGAGTCCTGTTGTGGGCCTTCCCCGCAAAGACAGTACTGCCTGGGGAATGAGAAGTTCTCCAGGCAGGCCAGCAGGAAGCTATTAGCTGCAGGATTAATGAATTGCTCCCATATTTCCGTATCTTACACCTGTGATTGTAAGTTTACTCCAAGATGTCTAAAGTCATCCCATGTGGAAATGTTAGGCATTGCAACCATGAACGCTGAAGACCTAACTGGTGGAAATCCCAGAGGCCCTTGGTGTCCTCAGGATTAACATTCTTGATTTCAATTAAAGCAGGGAAACCCCAAGAGTTCATAACTTAACCTGCAACTCTGCTGAGGCATTACTATGTTTTGTATATCCTCTAAGGCTGGAAAGCAGGAGTTGATACTTAGCTGATGAACGAATACTGGCCAGCCTCCATCATCTACACCCGATGCAGCTTTACGGTGCTGTATTTGGTCTCACACACATACAACAGTAATCTCATGAAGTCATAAAAACATTTCTTTCTTAAAAAAAAATCTGAGAAAAAGAGAGCTAATTTTCTTGGCAATGGAAGGGAGGAGAAAGAACGGAAACAAAAGAGTGATAAGTCATGGTTAGAACACTAGTTTTTTTTTTTTTTTTTTGCGGTATGCGGGCCTCTCACTGTTGTGGCCTCCCCCGTTGCGGAGCACAGGCTCCGGACGCGCAGGCTCAGCGGCCATGGCTCACGGGCCCAGCCGCTCCGCGGCATATGGGATCCTCCCAGACCGGGGCACGAACCCGTATCCCCTGCATCGGCAGGCGGACTCTCAACCACTTGCGCCACCAGGGAGGCCCCAGAACACTAGTTTTGATTAAGCAAAGGATGGGGAATGTCAAATTAAACAACACCTCAGATTTAAGATGGACAAAAGTCTTCTATATGACCTATATAAAAACAGGGAGATTTTATGAAACTTTCAGTAAGACTCCAGGCCTCACAAAACTGGACATGATATGGAGAATTAATCACAGAATGTCTTTCTGTAGGACTTAAATTTCTCAGTTAAACCTCAACGCATGAAGACAGGGACAGTGTCTAACTTATTCACCACTATATGCCCAGCAACTTGGACAAATTCTGGGCACACAATGGGTGCGCAGTAAATACGTGCTGAATTTTGAATTGTTGAAATCAATTATATGCTACAGAGGTACAAGTAAATTTGGACATATTTCTTCTAAGACTATAGCACTGTGTCCTACAGGATGGAATTCTAAAAAATAGTTCCTATTTATAAATTGGAATGATTTTCTGCATTTTCCCATGAACAAAGCAAACGAAGGTGCCAGCCCAAATACCCCTTTCACCACTGGCAAAAATAACTACCAAAGGAGCCTTACAGTGCCAAAGAACCACTAAAGGAAGGCAGGGCTTGCTCCCATTAAGGAATCCATTTATGTTTATCTTAATGAAGGGTAGGAGGGCACTTGCAATTATGATTTCAGCACCTAGAATTTAAACTTCAGACACTTAAAGACAATCTTAGACTTAAAATAATTTTGTTTTTAAGGTTTGGAATCTTACCTATTTGAGATTTGTATTTAAACAGAAAACACCAAAACGATGGTAGAATCTACCCAATTCAGGAAGAAAAAAAAGAAGCCTTATTACTAGTTTGCAATATCACATACAAAAAAATTGGATATGTTTTCCCTAATATAAAGAAAGCTTTAAAAAATATATAACCAGATGTAAATAACTGAAAACTCTCTTGATCAAAACAAAGTTAAGGGACTTCCCTAGTGGCATAGTGGATAAGACTCCACGCTCCCAGTGCAGGGGGCCCGGGTTCGATGCCTGGTCAGGGAACTAGATCCCACATGCATGCCGCAACTAAGAGTTCGCATATCACAACTAAGGAGCTCACGTGCACAACTAAGGAGCTGGTGAGTCACAACTAAAGAGCCTGCTTGCAGCAACTAAGGAGCTGGAAAGCCGCAATTAAGGAGTCCACGAGCCGCAACTAAGGAGCTCACCTGCCGCAACTAAATAAATATTTTCTAAAAAAACCAAAGATCAAATGGGAAATTCTAATACAATGTTTACTGGAAACATTTTAAATTTCAGTCTGAGTCTTTTTTTGCAGCCTAGGAATTGGAACAAATCATAAATCTGGTTTTTAAAATCACAATAACGAATCACAATAAAAAGTTAGTTGTAAGGTATCATTTTGACAAGTATTTGATAGATGAAAAATCAACTATAAGAATAAATCATAATTTATTTGATCAATCCTTTATTTAATGAACTTTAGGTTATTCCAGTTTTTACTGCTATAGATGGTGCTGTACTGAACATACTTCTTTGTACACAGGGGAGACTGTAGCTGTAGTTCAGTGGGATTGTCCCCAGTTGTGAGGAAGAATGAAGTAGTAATGTAGAAAAAGTTTTAAAATACAATGTTAATTGAAAATAGGAGCTGAATAGTACTTAAAGAGTGTGTTTCCACCTAAATAAAAAAGGGAGGAAAAAGATAAATAGACATATATTTTTTTTCTCCTATCAGACTAACAGAAGTCCAGAAGTGTGAAAATACCTCTGTTGGCCAAGCTGTAGAAAGAGGCCTCTTTCATACACTGCTGGTGGGAATATAAATTGGTAAGACCCCAGTGGAAAGCAATTTGGCAACAGCTATTGAAATTAAATATGTATATATATATATACATGTGTATTATTACATTTACATATGTATTAAATATACATACTTATGAGAACTATGTGCAAAATTACCTAGGTAAAAGGTTATTAATTATTGCATTGTGCATCATACAAAAAGAGAGCACAAACAACGCAAAGGCCCTACAATAGGGAACTGGTTTAAATAATATATTCATAGTATGGAATATGATACAGTTATAAAAAATGTCTAATCTCTCTATACACTGATATGGAAAGATCTCCAAAGCACAAACTTAAAAAGCAAGGAGCTGAACATCATATACAGTACTTACCACCTTTTGTGTTAAAAAAGGATGTGAAACAAGAGAATATATAGTCAAATGAAATGGAAAACTTACTTGTACAGGTAATACTCTGCATGGTCTATCTCTTCTCGAGATGAAATGTTGTCCACAAACTAAAAGACAAAAAAAGAAACCTTTGGTGGAATATAAATTATGCCATATATTGAGCCTAAGTCACACACTGACCTTAAAAATAAAACACCCATTTTATTAGAACAGTGTTCATGTAGTGCGGCTCCATCCTCAAAACCACTCTATGTTAATGCCAACAAATAATCTACAATGGCCTCTCTTTTTCTATATGTAGAACAACCTTGGTTAGAAAAACTGTTTAAAAACTAAACGTTAACCTTGCTCAGAACAAGAGAGCTCCTCTTAGTGTATTTATAATTAGTCACTGGTATTTCCCATTAACTTTAAACCCTGATATTTTCTCTATGTTCCAAACTCCAAATACATGGGAACACATAGTTGAAAGGATGAAGACTCTAATGGCTGAAAAAACATGGCCCAAGAGAGGAAAAATCTAAATTTAGAGAACTCAGTCTTATAACCATTTTTCCTATCTGATTTGGTTCTGCTACAGACCAGTCAACCTGTGATTCTTCTACCAGCAAAGTCTCCCCTCGAACCACAAACTCCTTCAGTGTGCTCAACTCTAAACCAGAGAAACAAACAGAAAAGACTCTTCTAAGGAGGAATTCTACTCTAAAGTAAAGACTCAGAGGCAAAAAGGGTGAAGTAGGAGATAATGGATGTAGTGAATATAATTAAAACCTCGGGAAGAGGGAGAGAAAAGTAAAGAGCGGGAGACTTAATGGATCTCCCCCTTTTTAGGACTTACGGACTTGATTTAGAAATCTCATTAAGGGGCAGATAAAATATGGTTCAAACACAGGACCTGAAGTTGAGAACTAGCTCTCCTGATTGCATGCTGTGTGGCATAAACAGATGGCACAGCCCCTCTGGAACTTAGTTGCTCCATCTGCATAAACAGAATAAAGGCACCTGCACTGAAGAGGACGAGGCCCCAACGAGAAAGTGTACATGAAAGCTCTTTAAACTCTGAAGTGCTGCCTAAACAAACACCAGGCATTATGGCATACAGAGATTTTATACATCATGTAAGGGATGAACCAGTGGTCTTTCAGTTCCCCTCCAATATGAAAATGATAAGTCTATAAAATTTAGGATATAACCTAGCTAAATGGTTCCCCTACTAAAAGGAAAATATCAAGGAGAAAGAAAGGATTCAGACTAAAAAGGATGATGGTTTCTCTACTTTTCTTCTCTTAGATTTAAGTCTCTTGAATTTTATGGTGCCATTAATTTCTACAAAGAGTTTTCACATCTAAGATCTCAATTTAGCATCACATCAGCCCTATGAGGAAAATACTATTGTCCCCATACTGAATATGAGGAAACTGAGAGGGGCCCACTTGCCCAATGTCATAAAGCAAATTCATTAAGACAAGGTAAGATCTATTTAAGGGAGGCAACAGAAAAGAACTTCAATGTCACAGAGATCTGGGTTTGAAGCCCAATTTTTCCACCTATGAATTGTGTGAACTTGGGAAAGTCATCAAGCATTCTGAGTCTTACATGCAAAATGGAGATAACAATGCTTACCTCATATGGCCGCTATGAGAACAGCAAGATAATCTAAGTTAAGAAACTAGTACAACAGCTGGCATAGAAGGTGATCAGTAATGGTTACTCTCAAGTCCTATTCCTGACTCCTAGCCTAATATTATTCTCCCATCCATTGCTCTGTAGCAGTTTAACATTAACATTAATATCCATTCTTTTATAAACTTTCTCAAGTACCAAAATTACTTCCAATATTAACAAGTAAATACTATCACTTTGAAGGGTGTATCAACTTAAAAAAAAATCATGATACCAAATCCTGGAAAAATTAAAATAAACCAGATACACAACAGTAATCACTGACACTGGAGACTGATAAATTTATTACCTTTTATTTCAGTCAAAGAAATTTGCTACTTCATCATAAAATATCTATTAGCAACTACAAAAACATACCATACTCTGGAAAAATATATCCTATGAAAGATAGTCTTTACAGAGCCTCATGTATATTAAGTGGCTTTCTTGCCTTCTTTCTCTTTCTTTATATTTAAGTTTTCTTACCCGTGATATTGTTAAAGAACTAACGGGCAGCTTTCTCTCATATGTTTTATCCATTAAAGATGCCAGATCAGCTGTGAAGACAAAGAAGAAAAAAGAACCTTGTTAAATATACATATTTCTTAAGAAAAATCTAACAGATACAACTCCTGCCAGATGGCTGTCAACATTATGAAATCAGTATTAAAACAGATGCTCTTTCTTGCTCTTTTCTGAAATTATTTTTATATAAATTAAAGAGGATAGAGAAATATTAGTATAATTTTTTAAGTATTTACTTGATTGCAGAAAGCATTATTTTAAAAGTCCTAGCATAGATTTAGCTTTAAAAAAATGGATCAGTAAAATACCTCTGGAAGGAGACACAAGAAAGTGTTATTATTGACAGACTCCAGGGAAAGGAGGGCCAAGATGGTGGGGGGGCAAGAAAAGGGAACTCTTCATCGCTTACACATTTTTTCCTTTTGCATTTTGAACCAGGTAAATATATTAGCTGTTCAAAAATGTTTTAAGTTGGAACTTATTAAATTACTTTTATACATTCCCTGAACGAATCACAGGGGCCAGGCATTCTGGTTATAATTAATGATTTTCAGCCTGAACTATTCCTACTCTGATTCCTTTTACCAGAACATCCATACAAATACTTGGTATTCCTAAAATTACACTGTCATCTCAGAGTCTAAAAAGACCTGGAATAACAGGCAACATACTCTTCAAAATAATTATTTCATACCTTCTCATTGTTTCTAGAACTTAAAATGTGTGTCTTCCCCCTTCTCTGCTCACTCTCACTCTCAGCTCATGATTTTGTGTCTTATTTCCCTAAGTATAAAATAGAAGCAATCATGGGAACTTTATCCTCCTACCATCAGGTCTACCAGGCTACCAGCATCTGTATCCATATACCCTGCCTCTTATTTTTTTTTTAAACAAAGAATGAACTTTATTAAACAAACAAAAAACAAAAATGACAAAGATTTCCTTTGACCTCCTATCTCCCTCCAGCCACTTCTCCTTTACTCTGCTCCCGTCAGGAGCAAGACTCCACATCAGAGTCACCCCCAGTACAACTGTCACCACTTCCTTAGTTCCATCCTCCCTTGAACTGACTCAAATCGCATTTTGGTTTCCATCACTCTACTGACACCAAAGACCACCTCTACTTTGTTAAATCCAGTAGTTAATTCTTCATCCTCATCTTACCTCACCTCTCACTAACAATTAGTATAGTTGAGCATCCTGTTCTTCATGAGATGCTCTTTTCTCTCTTTCTTGGGTTCCTTTGCAGGATCTCCTCTTCTTGACTTCTTGATGTTGACGTGCCCTAAGTCTGAGGAGCAGACTCTTCACCATCTGCTCGGTCTCTGGGTATCTCATTCTCTCCCTCCCATAGCTTTAATCATCATCTACAGACTACTGACTCCACACATAATATGCCTACCCTGACTTCTTCTTGTGACTCCAAACTTGTATTTCCAACTACATGGATGACACCTCTATGTGGGCGTCTAATAGGTCTCTTAACATTATATGTCCTCTTAATTCTCCAACCTTCCACTCCAAACCTGCTTTTCTCCAAACCTTTCCCATCTCAGTAAATGGCCCCTACGTTAACTGGCTTACTCAGGCCAAAAACTAAGGCGTCATCCCTGATCCCATTCTTTCTCACTCTCTGTAACCATATGTCAGCAAATCATATACGCTCTAGATCTGAAATATAAATATATATATATAAATAAATCAGATCCTGTCATTTTCTTTTCTCAACCAGCCAATAGCTACCTATCACACTTGGAATAAAATCCAAAATATTTTCTATGATCTATAAATGTCTACATACGCTGGTCTGTGTTTGGCTTTTTGTTTTTTCTCTTTTACACTTAGAAGTAAAAACCATGAAGGCAAGGACTTAATTCACTGATATATTCTCAGTTCCTAGAAAAGTTCTATAAAAGGCACTCAATAAATGTCTAAAGAAATAAATAAAAGGAATAAAGCAAGGCGGGGGGGGGAGAAAGAGAGGGAAGAAGGAAAAAGAAATGCAGTTATCTCTTGGTGTCCACGTGGGATTGGTTCCAGGACCCACTGTGGATACCAAAATCCACAGATGCTCAAGTTCCATAGCAGGCTCTCCGCATCCGCGGATTCAACTAAGTGCATCATGTAGTGCTGTGTGGAAAAAAATCCACATATAAGTGGACCCACAAAGTTCAAATCCATATTGTTCATGGGTCAACTCTAACTGGAGTTCCAAGGTTTTTTTTTACTCCCTGGTGGAAGAAATTAGTATTTAGCAAAACGGCAACAGGTAATCAATTGACAAGTATTTGTTAAAGACCTATTGCTGTGCACTTAACAGATATTTTTCTCTTTTCTTTCCCTGGGATAATGCTCTCAATGACTCAGTAGCTACTAGGGGAAAGGAACTTTGCAAAACCACTAAAACCTGATATGATGTAAAAGTAATTACTTTTCTTATGACTGTCTTAAAGGGGTTGGTACCATGTGATTTAAAAATTTTAAAACACAAATACACATATA
Organism: Mesoplodon densirostris; assembly: GCF_025265405.1. Taxonomy (NCBI): domain Eukaryota; kingdom Metazoa; phylum Chordata; class Mammalia; order Artiodactyla; family Ziphiidae; genus Mesoplodon; species Mesoplodon densirostris. Next base: position 58,153,961 of record NC_082663.1, read on the forward strand.
CAAAGAAGTCCCTAAAACCTCTTCATACTAAGGTAAATTAATATTGTTAAATCTAACTGCTCACAGAATGATATTAAACAGCATTCCCATGATACCAAATCTTTATGATCTCTTCATACTAGAGGCTCTTGTGTTGATAGGCAACATAAAGAATCAACTAACCCTTTACTCAAAATTTAAATTTGAACTAAAACATGCAGGATCAGGATCTACTGGCCTAATTAAAATGACCTCCATTTCCTCATGGGTTTCATATAGTACACAGCATATAACAAAACACTGGATTGAGCGGGCTTCTGTAGTGTGATAAGTCAAGATTCCATTCTAATCTTTTACAACAAGATATCCTCCGTCAAGTAAAATCGGCTGGGGCCTCAAAAAAGGCAACAGCTGCAGAGCCAGCATCTGATGAATAATATTTGCATATTATACGTCAGAGAAAGGTTTGCTGCTAAATATAATATGCAACCAATCACCTCACATGACAGCACTAGCGTGATGACTGAGGCAGAAAACCACGGGGAGCAGGGATGGCCACGAAAGCTGGGGCAGCTGCAGCCTGCAGAGGGCCAGTGCCACAGGCTTCTGGACCATGGTTTCAACAGTCAAAATCACTCTTCATGTTTCCGTGAGGGGCCAGCAGATGCCCAGGTTTTATTCAAAGGGATGTGCCGAAGAAGATGCTTTCTTGCCTGTCACTCAGCTCCTCAGGAATACACATTGCAGTGGACGGTTGGGGTCAACAAAGACTATAAAGGAAAATGGATCTGAAATTTGAATTCCTCATTGAATTCTTCATTTACAAAACTTAAAGCTGTAGAGACAATGTGGAAGTATGTCCAGAAAATGAAATGTATACTAGTATAAAAATGTTCTTTTTGTTTGAAGAAAACAATACCATTGATAATCTAAGGATATAAAGGATTTTCCTGAGGACCCCGCACTATTCGAAGTATAGGAGTGTAATCCTGGTTGAGGATCTGAACCCCTAAGAGGCTTTAAGACTTTAAAACGTCAGATTCCTAGGCTTCACAACCAGAGGGCGATTCTAATTCCATAGGTTTGAAGTGAGACCACAGAAACACCAATTTTTAAATAAAAGCCCCAGGAAATTGTGATGTAGCCTGGCAAGCACTCGAGTGAGTTAGTTTGAGAACTACCACAGAGGGAACACAAAAAGGATGTTGCTCCTAAGTTCGAAGATGATATTAAACTGAATTCCACCTCAGCAATAAGGTGGACTAAATAGCCTTTAAAAAATTCCCCCTACTATAAAAACAAAACACCTAAATAAAATGTTAAAAAAAATTTCAAATATATGACTGAGCTTTCAAGAAGATAGATGTAATTGTCAGCGGCTAAAGGCAGGATGGGAGCACAAACCTTGAGTGTTTAAGGGACTACTAAGGGTAGCAGTCACCTGAGAGCATCTGCAGGTCCGCAGGGACACAGAGCTGTGGTTTTAATGACTTACAGGGAACAGAGGATAGAACCAAGGCCTCTGTAAGGCAGGAGGCTGTTTCAGAGATCCTAGGTAAAGCCAGAGCTGCCTAAGGCTACACCTGCAGTGAAGGTGAACTAGAAAGTAATGCACCCTGCAAAGGGAAAACAGCAAGGACATCGTCCCCTGAGGATTCTAAACCACAAAGTCAGCCCTCACACCTCTGAGGCCCTAATTATACTTCCTATGTCATACAAGATACACCAACTTAAGAACTATGTTTTAAGTTGTTTAAAGAGTTGATTTTACTACATAAAATTGTAGAAAATACATACTAATCTATGATGACAGAAAATATCAGAGGTTTCCTGGGAATGTGGGAAGGTGGGCAGGAAGAAGAGGAAAGGACTACAAAGAAGTAGGAGAACATGTGGGGGGTGGGTGACAGATATGCTTGATTGTAGTAATGATTTCATGGACTATACACACGTACATATGTCAAGACCTGTCAAACTGTACACTTGAATTATGTGCGGTATATTCTATGTAAATAATACGTCAAGAAAGCTGTAAAAAAGAAATTCGATGAATAAGTTAAAGAGCAGGTAAGACACAGGTGAGGTGAGAATTAGCAACCTAAAAGATCTAAAAGAAATTACAAGAAACTAGAAGACTGCAGCAAAGATAGATAAAAATGAAAAGTATAAAAAAGGAGTTAAGAGATATAGAAAATAGAATCGCGAGGTCTAAAATACATTTAATTGAATTTCCCAAAGAAGTTAATAAAGAGAATGGGGAGAGGTGATATATGATGAGCTAATTGCTAAGCATTTTTTAGAACTGATAAAAGATATCCATTTTCAGATTCAGGAAACACAAAAAATCTCAAGTCAATTAAGTAAAATTAAGCCCACACCATGATACATTACACTTAAACTGAAGAATAAGAGGACTTTAAAAGTAGCCAGAAAGTAAAGATAGATTACTTACAAAGGAAAAACAACTATACCAACAGGTGTTTTCTCACTAGAAACAACAGAAAACAGTAGAATAACATGTTGGGAGTAAATACAATCAAAATAGAATTACATATCTAGCAAAATTATCTTTTAAGATTAACAGAAAAATAAAAACACTAAAAAACTGAAAGAATTTATTAGCAACAAATACTCACTAAAGGAACTTTTTACAAGTTGTGTTTTTTAGAAGACGTATTTTTGGAAGAAGGAAGATGATCCCTTAAAGAAGACTTGAAATGCTAGAAGGAATGGTAAGTAAATAAAATTAATTCAATTTGGGGGGAAGTTGTTTAAAATAATAATGTCTTATGTGTGTATGTGTGTTTTAAAGGATAAAACTTTAATATTAGACAATAACACATGGTTGGGGGTTATGTGACTGGACTAAAGGACAGCAGAGCGTGAATAACACTAGAATTTAAGGTAAGTATGCATGCTAGAAGTTATGCAGCAACCATCTAAAAGATGTAGACTTAGAATGGTAAAACCCACCATTCTGCAAGAGTAGAAATAGAGGATACAATGTCTAGAGGGGGAGGAAATGTAAAAAACAAAAACACCACAACCGGGCTTCCCTGGTGGCGCAGTCGTTGAGAGTCCGCCTGCCAATGCAGGGAACACGGGTTCAGGCCCTGGTCTGGGAGGATCCCACATGCCGCGGAGCAACTAGGCCCGTGAGCCACAATTACTGAGGCAGCCTGCGTGTCTGGAGCCTGTGCTCCGCAACAGGAGAGGCCGCAACGGTGAGAGGTCCGCGCACCGCGATGAGGAGTGGCCCCAGCTTGCCGCAACTGGAGAAAGCCCTCGCACAGAGATGAAGACCCAACACAGCCATAAATTAAAAAAAAAAAAAAAAAAAAAAAACACCACAACCAATCCAAAAGAAGATACAAAAGAAAGAATAAAGAAAGATGGGACAAATCACTAACTATGGTAGAAACAAATCCAAATAAATCAACAACCATAAAATGACACTGGAAATAAACTAAACTTTCCAGTCACAAAGACAAAGATTGCCAGATTGGTTTTAAAAATACATAATCCAGCTATATAAATCATATGAACACATGAAGAGTTGAAAATAACTGTATGAAAAATGTACTAAGCAAAAAGTAGCCTAAAGAAAGCTGTTATAGCTATATTAATATCAGACACAATAGATTTAAAGCAAAAAGAATTCGTTTTTCAGATTAGGTGGGTCATTACATAATGACCAAAAATTCATTGTTCCAGGAAGATAATTGGTGTGCACCAAAGTAACACAGCTTCAAAGTATATAAAATTCTGAGAAAGAAAATGATAATCTCCTCAATGATCACAAAATCTATAGTAGAGATGTGCTAGGAAAGAAGCCTCTTATAAAGGAGGGTGGTCTCTGGGTCAAAGTTATGATGAGGAAGTTCTCTGAAGGCACGATGGATCCTCTATTGAACCCTGGGAGCTTTAGGTGAGAAATTATTATTAGATGGTTTCAGTTTTTCATGATTTCTATGTAACTGTACATCACTGTTACCCATTCAGTCAACACTAAGTTCTTTCTGGGCATATGAGTACCTCACCTAATTTATGTAATTCTTTAAGAACTAGATACAAGTTATTACTGTACTTCCTAGAAGAAGTGATCTGGAAAACACAGGCTAAAACTCTGTTTTTGTTTCAGGGATAGATGACCTATAACATGTATGGAAATAACAGAAGGAATTAGGAAAAATTAACCTGAGAACCATTTGAATATAGATATTTAGCTTTCCTTCTATTTGTCTTTCTGTCACCAGAAGCTTTAAAATAATAAAGAAAAAAATGTGAAGGCAAGCTTCATATACATATATACTAAGACTAAAGGAGGAGGATGTGCACAGGCCAGACCCATCTCTAGAACTGCCAGCAGACAGTAAATATGAAGCCTAGTGAATGAATACATGTCACAGACATGCAAATAGGAAAGCAGGCCTCAGAAAATCTCCATCAAGCTTCAAGAGCAGGATTTGAAAAACTACTGCAACAAGCCAAAGGCCTCCACAGCTGAAATGACACAGTAAAACTAAACCTCAGCTAATAAGTGTCCAGCTAATGAAAGATGACCACAGTGCTGTTTCAACCTCAATGCAAAAAAAAAAGAAACAAAAAAGCAGTAACTAAAACTGAAAGGTATCCCTTACTTTATGATTATTTATTAAATGAAAAATCAGAAATAAAATATTTAATTCAGTAGGGCTCAGGAACCAATTTAGTTCAAGTCACCTAGTCCCTTGCCCCTGGCAGGGTAACCCAAGCAAACTTCACATGGAACACAAGGAACTTCCCCCATGAGGCCTGCCTTCCTACCAGCACCCTACCCAGTTCCCCAGAATGGTTTTCTCCTGAATCCTATTCACTGTGGGCCCTAATCTGTAACAGCTGCTAACTGGCTAATGCTGCTAACTTTCACCCTGTATCTCTCCAGTAGATCTGCATGGCTAATGCAGGAATTTCAGAGACAATGCTTTAATTCAGTGTTTATTTTAACCAAAGGGAAGCCCAGTACATAAACAGTCTAAAATTGAAATCTTCTGATTTGAGTTGGAAAGCTCAAGAATTCCCAGGGCTCTACAAAGCCTAGCTGGAGAACTATGGCTCTTTCAATAAAATATCAACTGCAATGAATTAAAATGTCTGGAATAGTTAAGTCCATGAGTTCACAATATTAGAAAAAAAAAATTAAAACCCTCACTGATAACCTTTGGAGGACGGTAGGAGGTCAATTTATTATTTTCGAAGCTGCCTCTTCCATACAAACTATAACTCAGGATAACTGAACCGCTGATGAAAGGAAATTCTTTCACAAAAATTTTCAGGGTAATTAATGAGAGAAATGATAGAATTAAAATAGCAACATTTTGCAGCTCCTAATGAAAAAATGGATCTAAGCAATGATCACGAATGGTCTTTTAACATCACAGTGACAACCAAATGCTCTGTGCCTCTTGACAACAGTAAACAACACTTCCTATGAAGTACTCATGCCAAAAAAATCCCCCCAAAAAAACCCCTGAATCTGATCAAGGATTCCTCTCTAACTGCCAGTTTTATAGGACATATGGAAGGTAGAGCAACATGTTAAACACCACCATAAGGATGAAAACAGCAAATCTAGAATGTGGGAAACTACAAGACAAAAGAGACCTGTTTTCTTCAACAAATAGACTGCCAAGACAGAAAGAGAAACCTATAGATTAAAATCACCTCAACACATTACAATGTATGGACTTTATCCGGATCCCATTTCAACAAACTGTAAATTAAAAAGAAATTTATAAGACATTTGAGGAAATGTGAACACTGAGGAAATATTTAATGATGTTAAGGAATTACTAATTTTTAGGTATGAGAATGGTATAGTTATGTTTTTAAAAAATCCTTACCTATAGAGATACGTATCAAAATATACATAAAATGATCAGATAACAAGAATTTGTTAAAATGTAATCTGGTGATGGGGTAGGGTTTGATGAAACAAGACTGGCAGGGAATTGATAACCATTGAAGCTGGGTGACAGACCATGGGGGTTCATTATACTACTCTCTCTACCTTTGTATGTTTCCATAAAAAAGATTTAAAAAGAGGCAAGATAAGAGGGGAACATAAGCAACTGCACTGTATGGACCTTATGTGCATAACCATTAAAAAAAATTTACCAGAGTATAAGGGAAATTTGAACACTGACTTGATATTTCATATTTAAATGATTACTAATATTTTAGATGTGATAATGGTATTAAAAATATCCTTATCTTTTAGAGGTATATACTGAAATATTTATGGGTAAAATGATATACTGTCTGTGATCTGCCTCAAAATCATCCAAAGGATCAGGATGGGGAAATAAGTAGAAGTAGAGATGAAGATTGGCCAGAAGCTGATAATTGTTGAAGCCAGGTGATGGGTAAAGAAGATTCCTTATACCATTCACTCTACTTTTGTATGTTTTACATTTTCCATTATAAAACATAAAAAAAAAAATAACCTACAGTGCTAGAAGTCAGAATAATGGTTACCTTTAAAGAGGGTAATGGGAGCCACAATAAGGGCTTCTGGAGTGGTAGGAACCTTCTATTACACAGGTTTGTTTACTTTGTGATAATTCATCAATCTGTGCATTATGATTTGTGCACTTTTCAGTATATTATACTGCAATCAAAAAATATTTTTTAAAAGCAAGAGATCCACTACTTCAATGCAAGAGAAGACACTAAGGTAGAGTTACAGGTACTACAGCAATCACTAAGAAAGTTTCGTGAGCAGAAAGGCAAGAGGATACTGTATGGCCCTAAGCAAATGCTGGGATCTGGTCTCATTTTTCCCATCTCTTAAGGGAAATAGCAGCTGCCTCGGCCGCTGTTGTGGAGCATTAAACGGAACAGTGTGTGTGAAAGTGCTTAGCACAGACCCGGGGCACACAGCTAGCAGTGAACAAAAGCTGCCTTTTGACTTTTACGTCAGAGGACCCAGCCTGCATTCATGGCCTGCTTGCCCTCTAGACTGCAGCGTACGTATATGGCACTCGTGGTGTTAATCTAGACCTCCGTAGTAATAAATTACTCTCAGACGGGGAGCTGGGTAGATACCCATCAGCCCTCCCCCAAGGCTCTAACAGAAAACCATTAATGAGACTGAACAGAGGAGGCACCACAGCAGCACGACCATCCGAGAGAACCCAGCAGGTCTCCTCCGCAGTATTCGGCATGGAGGCAAAACCACTTCAGACCAGGGAAGCCGAAGCCCACGCCCACGCCCACGCCCATATCCAGGCACCGTCCCTCCCGAGCCGCGATCCACTCCACCCCACTCCACGCCCTCCAATGGGGACGCGCTGAGTAAAAGCCTCATGTCGCCCCCTCCTCCCTCCTCCAATCAGCAAGCCCGCACCAGATCACAGAGCCCAATCACATTGCTCCACATGCCGAGGGCAGCCCTCCGCGCACGCGCGCGGAGAGGCTTCCCAAAGCCAGCGCCCAAACGCCGGGCTCCACGGGCTGCGCGCGTCTCCGCAGTGGCCACACTGCCATCTACTGCCCGATCATCGGCATGTAGCCCCAGGCGTACTACCTGATTCTCCGGGCCCATACCCGAGCCCAAAGCCTCAAATAAGAATTAGGGAAAACATGCAGTAATATCACGTATGAACGCAAGTTTTAATTACATTCTCTTACACAGCAGAAAAAAAAATACTGTCTCTAACAGCCTCTTTTTCTTCCAAGCAGTTTGAGTTTCAAAACCTCATCTCACCTCACAATCTAATGTTTTATATATGAGTAAAATCAAGGGGCCTAGGGACTTGTTCCTTTCACATATTTCTGGAGCACCTACTATATGTCAGGGTATTACCTTGGGCGGGCATTATCATCCCTAATTTATAGATATAGGAACCGAGTTAAGGCACAGTTTCTGAAAGCTGGCAGAGCTGGGGTTCACACCCAGCTGTCTTCCTCTCCAAGTGCAAACTCTTCACCACATCACACTGCATAATGAAGGTACAAAGTGCTGTAAGAATATAGGATGGGGAAAAAATCAACTGACTCGATAGGGGCTCAGGGTGTACAGAGAGGATTACTGGCAGGGTGGTATTCAGTAAATGGTAGCTGGTACATACTGCTTTTCTAAGTACATTCATCTTAACAGAGAGGAGACAGTTACCTCCATGTGATATTTATTCATTGCAGAATATTATGCTCATTCTTTGGCAAACAGCATCTGCTCACTCAGGAATCCATGACAGTTTTCCCTAGGTTTGTCTCCGGATAACCGAGATGACCCATACCAAGGCACCAAATATAATGGTCTTGTTCCCTAATTTTCCCTTCATACCTAGGAAAGTGTTAACAATAGCTTATATGAAATTCTTCGTTCTCGTTTCTGCACTTCCATAGTACTTTTCTTATAATTCACATATGGCACATCAGAATGAGCTCTGCAATATAATTAACTGAGCCCATTATGCTTTCATCACTATAACAGTGGTTCCCAAAAGGAGTACCAAAGGGCCCTCAAGGGCATTTTAGAAGATATAGGGGTATCTTTTTGACTGTCTAAATGACTGCAGGGCATTACTGGCACTTACTGGGTAGCAGACAGGAAAATTACATGACTTGCAATGCCTAGACTGATGGACATATCAAAACACTGTCCCTGTTGGGAGCCAGTGTTTTCAGTATGAAGGGAGATACAAACATGGACTAGAGGAAGGCAAGGAAGAACTCTGTAGAGATGAACTGGAATTGCAGGTTTCAGAATGATTTTTCGTAATTTGTAAACTATGTACATGTAAGCTTATACGCATGTGTGTGCACATATGTATGTTTATGTGTACATGTATACATATTTTTCCTAGCTCTGTCCACTGAATGGGCAAAGAAGCAAAAATTCCATAGTAGCAAGGGGGACACCTAGTGCACAGATCTTGGTTTCAAATACCACTCCCTAGTAAAAGGAAACAGTGCTCCTTGGAGAAATTCAGTTGACGCTTGAACAAAACAGGCTTGAATTGTGCAGGTCTACTTATACATGAATTTCTTTCACTAAATGCGTACTACAGGATTACATGCATGATCCGCAGTTGGTTGAATCCGTGGGCGGAAACTTGGCTACGAAGAAACCACTTATTCGGAGGACCAACTTTAGGTTATATGTGGATTTTTGACTGCGTTGAGGGTGGGCTCCTTTAACCCCCATTGTTTAAGGGCTAACTGTAATTGATTTCAGGGCTAGAGCAAGAAAGGTACAAGATGGAACACTGGGAGCCAGCTTGAAACGCTTCTATTAGCCAAATTTCAGAGAACTGGACTACCAAAATAACTAAGGATGGTAATGAATCATTAAAGGAAAAAAAAAAAGAGGAATCCATAAGATCATACTGATAATAAACAGAGAAAGAAATGGGAGAAAAAGGGTTCTTGCTTACAGTAAATACTGAGTAATAATTAGTAAATGTGGAGGTATTAATGCATTTGGAAAACCATCATTTTGCAACCATCATAGTAAAGATTGATTCTGCAGATAAAATAGTCAGGCTGCATGGTAACTATATGATGAAAATGAACAAAAAAACAAGAAAGAAAATAATTGTCTACATAACTCAGGGAGACTAACTGTGAAGGCAAAAATGAAATAGAAATTTGCAGGAAAGAAAAAATGATTTTGCCACATGTGAAACAACAGTCTAATTCTTTTTAAGGCTTAAAAGTGTGCTTATCTGAATTGGATTATCATAAAAGCATCATTTCACATATATCTCATATGAATATATGAATATATGGAGTGACTGGAAATGACACACATAATAGCCCGATAAGTACCTACCAAGGTGACAATCTTCTTTTTCTCTTGCTTCCCATTTGTGGCTGTCCACATATGCTGCAGAAAGCAGGCATCTTTTACCTGAGGAAAAAGACAATGACTTCAACAGGCATGATTTCACAACAAGTTCAGTTTATATACCTGTTTTGTTAAACATATCTTTGCCATATTTTCCATTTACTAGATTATTTAAAGATCTATTATGAAACTGTAACCAATATTACACAGTTTACAATTCAGTTCATGACAACATACATTCAACCTCTAACAAGCAGAAGATGCAGAAAACCTGTTAAAATTTCTACCATAATGTTATGAGTAAAAATGTTGCTAATTTTGTTCCTATTACTTTAGGACTAGGAGCCATTTGTTTCCACTAACATAGAGCCTAGATGAGCCTTAAAACTCCTTCTTAGAACCCAAAATATTTGCTGAACAGCTGTTTAACTCATTAAAAGACTGCTTTATCATCATTAGTTAGTCCTAAAAAATTTCCATCTGACTTGGATCAGCATATTTACCCTTATTTCACATAAAGCAAAGAGTAATATCTTACCTGAACACAGCATCCTAGTGGTAAATAGCAGAAACCTAAAAAGCCAAATCTGGTGTAACCCACAAGATGACACCTGTCACAATGACTGGCATATAGCAATGCTCAATAAACATGAGCTCAAGGAATTAATGAGAAAGAATGAATGGCAACCTAAAATTAAAACCTTTTGAGCTTCAAAGACACCATCAAGAAAGTGAAAGAATAACTCAGAATGGGAGGAAATATTTCCAAACCATTTATCTGATCAGGGACTTGTACCCAGAATATATAAATAACTCTTACAACTCAAAATTTAAAAAGACAACCCAGCAGAAAAATGGGCAAAGGATTTAACAGACATTTCTAAAAAAAAACCACACAGATACACACATACACATAAATACACACACACACACACATATGGCCAACAAGTGCATGGAAAGATGTTTAATATCATTTCCCACTAAGGAAATGCAAAATATATTTAAATACAACTTCACACCCACTTAGGATGGCTATAATCAAAAAGGCAGATAATAACAGCTGTTGATAAGGATGTAGAGAAACTAGAAACCTCATGTATTGCTGGTGAGAATGTAAAATGGTGCAGCCGCATTGGAAAAGTTCAGCAGTTCTGCAAAATGTTAACGTGGAGTTAGACCAGGTAACCCAGCAATTCCACTCCTAGGTATGTACCCAAGAGAAATTAAATCATGTCCACCTAAAAAAGTGTATATAAGTGTTTGTAGCAATATTATTCATATAGCCAAAAAGGAAAAATGCAAATATCCATCAATTTATGAATGGCTAAACAAAATAGTATATTCTTATAAAGGAATATCGTTCAGCAATAAAAAGAAATTAAGTACTGATACATGCTACAACATGGATGAACCTTGAAAATATTATGCTAAGGAAAAAGAAGCCAGTCACAAAAGACTACGTATTATGTCATTCCATTTATATGAAATGTCCACAATCGGCAAATCTAGAGACAGAAAGCAGCTTATTGGTTGCCTAGATCTGGAGGGTAGACAGGCAGAAAAACCTGGGTGGAAATGGGGAGTGACTGCTAATGAGTATGGGGTTTTTTTGAAGTGATGAATATGTCCTAAATTGATTGTGGTGATGGCTGCTGCACAGCCCTGTGTATATACAAAAAAAAAACCATTCAACATTAAATTGACTACTTTAAATGGGTGAATTGTATGTGAATTAAATCTAAATAAAGCTGTTTAAAAAAATTGAAAAGGAATGAATGGCAGACTATTACCTGAAGGTCATAGCAGACCATAAACCAAACACAACTAGAAGGCATGGGAGCCAATTAAGCACAGTATTTGAATGCTATTGTTATTCTCTATCCATCTCCCAACTAAAACAAATATAAACATGTCTGTGTTTATACATAAGACCAGTCCCTCCCTTGCCTTCAGCAGAGGTTGGGTCAGACCTTTACTAGAATAATATGTCTAAATTTGAAGTCTAAGCAATGAAGCAATAATATTAAAAGCTGCCAAAGACTGCCTCAAAGGGGAACTAAGATATTTCTTAAAAATATTAACTATTAAAAAGTGCCTAAATTTCAAATGGATTATTTTTTTAAATGATTAGATGTTTGGAACTTAGAATACATTTTTCATACAAACGATGTTATAAACTGTCAGTTACATTCCTAGATCTGTCAAGAAGGATGAACAAAATGTAACGGCATTGATGGCATTACATTAGGTGTGTAGCTGCACACCAGGTCAGGAGTGAGCAGACCTGAGATTCAGTTTGAGTTTTACCAGCTGGTAGAAAACTTCAGACCCTGCAGTTGTAAGTGAAGGAACTGGCCGGGTGATAATTTAAGGTCTCTGCATGCTCTAACCGTCTGCCATAGAACCAAAACAATCAGTTCAGATAACCCATTCATAATTTACTGTAGCATTTCTATGTAAACTGAATTCCAATATCTAAAACCAGGTAGATCTCTCCTTTCTGTGGGAAACAAGGCAGTCCTTTTCTACGTGAGCATGAGCTCAGGAGAGGGCTGTTAACCTATATACTCCAGGATACCAGTGACTTAAATATTCTCTATTTGTTGTTATTACATTCTCTTACTTATTCTCTGTTTCTTCTCCTAGCATATGTTTTATTCTAGCATAAGAAATCAGCTCTCCTTGCTCTAAAGTCAGAAAAGACAATTATCTAGAATTATGTTCATGAGTTTTGAACTGGGAGACAAAAAGCAGAGGAGGTGATGGTGGGGAAAGACAGGAGTGCCAGAATGCTGTGTGCAGTTGTTCAAGGGGATCACATGACCGAAAACAAAATCAGAACTAGTAAATTTACAAAAGATAAGCCCAGTAACTTTCATATATATATGAACTTTTAAATGTTTGCTTTATAAGAAAGTAACCAGTAATCATTTTCCATCTCCACTGAGGATACAATGAAAGGAAATAGGTATAAGGATAAAGAATTTAAATTTGGCCAGTGGAAAATCTTCCTAATAGAAACCAATGACAAACATAGGAATGAGTTACCAAGTCGGGTAGGCAGAATAACGTCCCCCCCCCAAAAGATGTCCATGTCCGAGTCGCCAGAACCTGTGAATATTAGGGTACATGAGAAAGGGGGATTAAGGTGACAGATGGAATTAAGATCAGCACATCCGGGGCTTCCCTGGTGGTGCAGTGGTTGAGAGTCCGCCTGCCGATGCAGGGGACGCAGGTTCGTGCCCCAGTCCGGGAAGATCCCACATGCCGTGGAGCAGCTGGGCCCGTGAGCCATGGCCACTAAGCCCGCGCATCCGGAGCCTGTGCTCCGCAACGGGAGAGGCCACAACAGTGAGAGGCCCGCGTACCGCAAAAAAATATATATATATCAGCACATCAGCTGATCTTAAAGTGAGAAGGCTGTCCTGGGTTGTCCAGGTGGGCTCAGGGTTTGTTTGTTTGGCCACACTGTACGGCATGTGGGATCTTAGTTCCCTAACCAGGGATCAAACCCGAGCCCCCTGCACTGGAAGCGCAGAGTCTTAATGACTAGATTGCCAGGGAAGTCCAGGTGGGCTCAATATAATCACAGGTCCTTAAAAAGTGGAAGAGGGAGACAGGTTGTTAGTGTGATGCATGAAAGACAGAGGTATATAAGAAGGACCTGACTTGCCACTGCTCGATTTGAAGATGTTTGAGAAAGGGACGATGAGCCAAAGAATGCAGGTGGTCTCCAGAAGATGGAAAAGGCTAGGGAAACAGATTCACCCCTAGAGATTCCTAAAGGGAATACACCCCTTTCAACACCTTGATTTTAACACAAAAAGACTCTGTATCAGACTTCTGACCTATAGAATAGTAAGGTAATAAATCTACATTGTCTTAAGCCACCAAATTTGTGGTAGTTTGTTACAGCAGCAATAGGATATTACTACACCTTCAGATAGACAGACATTCCATTATCTGTAAACCTTTTAAAGTAGGATATTCATCTTTCTGAGATACTTTTAAATGACATCATTTAAAGTTTTTCCCATCTCTGTATGGTAGTTGAGGGGTCTGTATATTAACGTTAAAACCAAAGAATTTCTATGAAGCCAGACAGGACATTAAGTGGACAATGGCAAAATGGAAAATCTAGATCACCTTCCCAAACCTTAATGTGCATATGAATCTTGATAAAATGCAGATTCTGATCAGTAGGTCTGGGGTGGGAACAGAGATTCTGCATTTCTAAAAGTTCCCAGGTGATGATGATGTTGACCCTCAGATAACATTGAAGTAACAAGGGGATAGGATGTTATCAGCCTCACAAGTTTAGATCTCTGAGCCCGTTTAATCCCACTCCGAATATGCCACCCAAGAGCATATATATATACCCTTCTTGAACCTGCTAACCCTTCAGCCAGTCAACTTTAAGAGCAACAATATTCTAAGATAACCATCCACTAAAAAGCAAGTATCTCCCCTGCTTAATTCTGAAAAGATACCTCCATGGACCAGAATTTCAAAGTTTAGTAAATACTTATTAAAAACTTACTTATTTTATAGTTAATTTGGCCTTTGGTAAAATGTCTCCAAACATGTTTTCCATCCAAAGGGAAGCAGTGTGATTGTGAACACAGATAGGCTTTAGAGTCACAAAGTCTAAGTGTGAATCCTAGCCTTGCTATAAAAAATTTTATAAAAATGTGGGCAAGTTACACCAGGTCTCTGAGGCTCTTTCTTCATATGTAAAACAGGGAAATACTGTATCATAACTTAAATAAGGGCACATATTAAGTACCTAGCCTAATGTCCACTATGTAGTAAGTGCCCAAAAAGTTTCCCTTTCTAGCCTCTTCACATACTGAAGTCACTTTTTCAGTTCATCTCAATAAATCTTTCTCTCATCCTCTTGATCACTTTAGTTGCCCTTATCCATTATGTTGTAGGGAGAATCAGTGGAAGCACCAAAGTATTCCAAATACTGATTCGTCCTGAGTTTGTACAATTTTTTTCCTCTTTTATCTGGTAATGGTTCAAGATGTTTTGCTGACTTAAAGCTCCTTATCAGCATTCTCAAACCCCCAGTGGTCCATAATGTACTATCCTACATACTTATATCACTTGCCTTATACCCTTCAGGTCCTGATTTCAAGACTCCTTTCACCTGTGGTCTAACCCCCTGCTTGTGCAATATAACTTTCTGTAATGAAGGAGATGTTCAATTCTGAACTGTTCAATACAGTAGCCACTAGCCACAGGTGTCTACTGAGCACTTAAAATGTAGCTAATGTGACTAAAGAACAGGATTTTTAAATTTAAACTAATTTAAATAGCCATGTGTAGCTCCCGGCTACTACAATGGAACAGCACAGGTGTAACCTATCATGAGCTCACCATTTCAAACTACAATCAAAATGCTCACTGGAAATTCTCTCAATTCACCTTTATCTAATTTCCATTCCCTTGTTAGTATGACTGCCCCCGAATATCCTAAGCAACTATGATACTTTCCCTGACAGACAATCCAAGGTCTTGTTTAAATTGAAAAGCATTACTAACAACATAAGTAAACAAGCTAGTAAACAGCTACAACAATTAATTCTTACTGAGGTACCAAGTACTGTGCAGACCACTTTACCTAATGTGTGACATGAAACATTTTCATTAGCTAGGTCAATCAGTTAATTCTCAGAAAACTTCTGGTGGCCAGCTATAAGGTTTCACGTTGATATTTAAAGGCGTGTGGGCAAAACTGTACGTGTTGCTTTTTAACAGGGGCTAGAGGAGGTATGTTGGAAAGAGGAGATAATAGGCATTGGAAAAATCAGTTGTGATGACTGTATTTTAATCATATAATCAGATACATCTGTCAGGATTTAGCTTCTGTGAATTAAGAAAGTTTTTCCCAATGTCTTCATCAGCAGGTCCTGTAAACAGGCTTTGAGTGAGCCGTCACTCATTCGGATATCAAAGTACTTTAAAAGTAACTATTAGCATTTATTGTCTGAACGGAAAACTTGGGCAAAGAAAAGTCAATCAAAAGTTGCGCCCAAGGTCATCAGGTAAACTGAGATTAGTACTGAGAAATTCCTTCACCAAGTGAAAACCAAGGGTCTGGCCACACGTCAGGTGTTGAGGAGAACGTTTGTGACGCCCCTCTAAGGAAACTCAACAGGGAGAGAAATTTCATAGCCCCGGGGGGACACATTTGGGCTTTTCACGGGCAGCAAAGAGATGACCACCCTCACACACAAACCCGGCAAACCATACGCAAAAGCTCTCATGGTAGGACTTCCTCTGCTCTTCACACCTTTGGATAGGCAGACACTATTATCTCAGGGAAGGAGATGGGTCATAGACCTTACCTCCCCTCTCTGTGCTACCGAACACCTCCAGGGGTTTCTCTAGCAACTAGATCCCAGAAGCACTTCCTCTCCCCTTAAAAGCCCACTGCTCCCTTTACTCAAGGAACAGAGTTCTCAGGGGCCTAATGAAGCAGCCCCACGAAGGTAGCAGCCACCAACCTGTCAGGGAGAGCTGAGGCAGCGACACTTTCCGCGCCCAGAGGATTCCGCGCCGCACCACGTGGACCGCCATCTTGGAGCATACCAAAGGGATGGCCGGTAGGGGGCCTGCGGGCGGAAGAAGGGCTGGGCACAGTCCACGCCCCCCCCCCCCCGGCTCCCGCAATTGGTGCGGCCCGGGACAGGATGGCGGCTGCCTTTCGGCCTCCGAAGCAAGTCCTACCTCAGCAGGCGCTGCGGAGTTTGGTGTATCCAGGGTTGGGAGGCTTGGGCTCCACCTGCAGCCGCTGCCGTCTCGGAGGTATCCGCGGCCTTGGGCCGTGAAGGAGGGGAGGGATGGGACAGAAGGGAGCTTTACACCTCAGCGGGCATCTCTTTGGAGAAATAACAGCGCCTCACTCAGGGGCCTAGAGCAATCGAGCATGCACTTGCCCTCTGCACGTGGGTACAGTGGTGGCCTCTGGATGTCGTGGACGCCCGTGTGCCTGGGAATCAAAGGACAGATGGGCTGGGCTCTTGACCTGGGGGCTGTAGTATTCCCTCGAATGGAGCTGTGCTGCGCCCGGGAACACCCCCTCCGCCTTGGGTGTACTGTCCTGCAGAGTTTGGGAGGGGAGGTCAAAGACTATGAGTTAGGAGTCCAGCTCTGTAGCGAACAGTCTGAAAGACTCTGAGCAGGTTTCTTTATTTGTAAAATTATCCCTTAATATCTTTATGAAAATGATTAAATTTGAAGAGTGATAATAAAATATTTAACACTTTGTGTCAGGCTTTCCTGTAATACATTTTACATACATTCATTCCTTTCCTCCTCACATCACCCAGTGAGAGAGGTACTATTCTTCATTTACAGAGGAGGAAACCGCAAAGCTAAGTAATTTGCCCAAGGTCAGAGGGAACTGGTAGAGGAAGGGTTTGAACACAGGCAGTCCTACTGTAACCCCTTCTCTGGACTGCCTCTCTAGAAATCAGCAATTTTTGTTGTTACATTGTTATTGTAGTACACAGAGCTTTTGTTTTGGACGATTCTTTGGCCAAGCTCCAGTTCATGCACAGCCGAGCATCCTAAAGAAATGATGTTTCCTAAACTGATCATTTCTGCTAAGTTGTGGTCAGTGATTCCTGATGTATCTAGAGGATACCAAGAGTCCAAATCTGAGAGGCCATAACGCCTCATTTCACAAATGACAGTCCTGGGAATTCCAATGGTCACACTATAGCTTTTTCCCCTACCCTATATGCTTCTACCTGTTTAAACCAAATCTAGATATACCTGTTTTGCTATCTGTCTTTCAGATCCCAGATTCCTGTCTACCCATCCCCATACCCAGTTAATCACTAGCTCACAGACAAAACTTGTCTTGTGGAGGATTTGCATTCTTTGGTAGTTTGGACATTTTTTTCCCCACCAGGGTGACTTATATTTGTACCTGTCTAGGTGGGTTATTTATACTAACCAAAGATAAGATCAGTTATTAGAAAGAGACAGTCAAGCTCTATACGTTATTTGCTAAGTATGAAACAGTCAAAATGATTTTACTTTCTCTTCTCTGATTTTTAGCTAAAAGATATCTACTTACAGATAACATTGTGAAATTAAAGGACTTTCAGCATAAGAAGGTGGCTGTTGCATGTAATCTTCCTGGCACCAAAGGTAATCAAATCGATTTCATTACTTCTTTCATTGATCTGTCGTTAAACTTCCCTCTGTCTTTATCCCTGTTCAGTCTCTTCTTCAATGACCTTATCTCACAGAAGAAACTGAGATGATTTATTCTTAGTTTCCTAGTCTGCCCTTGCATGCCCCTTTCACCTCACTCTGTTATGGCAGAGTCTACCGCTCTTCTCTTGTCCCTTCTCCCAGGACCCCAGAGAAATACTAAAACTAGTGCTGCAACCAGTCCTCTAGATCAGTGCCACTCAAAGTGAGGTTCAAGGATTAGCAGCAAGTGAGAGGTGGATAGAAATGCCAAATCTCGGGCCCCAGACAATTTGTCTGCAAAATAAAGTCTGAGGGCTTCCCTGGTGGCGCACTGGTTGAGAGTCCGCGTGCCAATGCAGGGGACATGGGTTCGTGCCCCGGTCCGGGAAGATCCCACGTGCCGCGGAGCAGCTGGGCCCATGAGCCATGGCCGCCGAGCCTGCGCGTCTGGAGCCTGTGCTCCGCAACGGGAGAGGCCACAACAGTGAGAGGCCCACGTACCACAAAAAAAAAAAAAAAAAAAAAAAAAAGTCTGAGAAGAACTGCTCCACATGACTGGCTTTCAGACTTCTTGATGCCACCCTCAGTAAAAAATACAATTTGCATTGCATCTCCAGTATACACATACATATCTATAGATAAATGATATAAAATGAAACAAAAAATGAATGATGATGCATTTTCATATTTTCTACTGTGTGCTGGAAGAATCAGTAGACTAAAACAAAGGTTTCTTTAAAAAACCGGCAAAACATTGATAACTGTTGAGGCTGGGTGATGGGCATGTGGGAGGTGATTTTATTGTTCTCTCTACTTTTAGGTATGTTTGAAAATTTTTATTGTAGAAAGCTAAAAACATGGCACCACCACCCTAGGTCTTATTCCCTTTCAGTATCTGAGAAATCTTGTTGCATTCATTCCCACCTCTCCTGCACGTTGAGTTTTTCCCAGTACTTCAGATTCCTTTCTAAACACAGCAAGGCTCTCCTCTTTTTTAATAACAACTCTTTTGTTTGTCCTACTTACTTTTCCAGCTTTCCTCCTTCTCACTGTCAGATGTTTGTGAGCACCTAATGAACACTCCTTGCTTCTCATCTCTCCAGAAAGCAGTCTTCCTTCACAGGTCCGCTGTCATGCTGTTGTACAAAACCACCTACAGAACAAGAAGATAAGAGGGACGGAAAACAGATTCATCTCCACTTTAGTAGACTCAATCTAGATTTTACTTCAGTCTTTTCTTCTCACCCCAGGTCGTCTGGAGCTCTGTGAAGTTCGCAGTTAGGGCTTCGTGTCACTACCTAGTTGTTATTCCAGTTGTCATAGTCTTTCTAAGGCTGTGACAGTCGTGCATATGTTCTGAAAGGCAGTTACTATGAGTGCCAATCTACTCCACTGTCAGGTATTTATAAAATCCTGTCCACATTTCATCATTATAAGAACCCGCAATGGTACTCTGTTATATACCACATCATGTACAAACTTGCCCCTTCCCTCCAGCTTCCTAGCTCTTCCACAGTGGATATCACCCTTTCTAGAACCAGTGTGATTTCCTGTTAATCTAGTCATGGTCTCCCCTCACCCCCTTTTCCCCCAGTTCTGTGCTTTTTCTCATGCTGATTCCCATACCGACAGTTCCCCACCCCCTCAGCTTTGCCACCCCTACCCAGCCCCTTCCTTCCTCTCTGGTACCTCTCCACTTCCACCAGACCTGGTCTGTTTCTGCTGCCCTGATTTCTCTTCTCTCCTGTTACGTTTATACTGTCACATGTCACCTACTCTGTCATTATTTTCAGGTAGCTTTATAGAAATATATCTTGTCTTCTCAAATAGACGCTAAGCTCTTTCAGGGTAGGAACCGTACCTTATCCTTCCTTGTGTCTCTCACACAAAGAAGGATACCTCTGACTGTAATATACGATAAGCACTTGATTTTGATGGATTTGTTTTAAAATACAAATTACATCTGTTGAAATTTTGGACTTATTAAGTATTAAGAAGTACAAGATGTAAAGACGTCCCATTAAAATCTTTTAGGTTAGAAATTGTTTAGAAATATTTAATAGAATAAATCCTCGTGACAGAGGAATGAAAATAATAACAATACGTCTATGATCTCCTGGCAGTCACTACATGCTGGGCTCTGTGCTAAGTGCTTTACGTACATTATCTCAGGATGACCCCATGAGGTATGTATCATGGTCCTCACTTCACACATGAATCTTGTCTCAGAGACAGGCCTCCCCAGATCTCCCCATAGCATGCAAGTGGCAGAGCCCAGATTTCAGCCCATGTCTTCCCAACTCTAAAACCTTTAACCATTACACGATTCTGCAAATAGAGATTGGAGGGTCCATTGCATTAATTCAAACCTAATGGACCTTCTTTTCTTATAAATCGAGAGCAGTGTCTGCCTTAGATTCCCGATCTTGTGTTTTTAATGTATATTGTGCCATTCCTTTAAGCAGCATTCCTTCGGAGCTCTGGGCCTTGGAACAAATCCTGTAGACTTTCGCAGCTTCTGATACTGAGAACAGCCCTGCCTTCTGGAAAGCAGATGTTTGCTTGGTGGCTGCCTTGCATCTCACCCTACATTCTGCCAAAAATACAGTCCCTTCCTAATGCCAAGAAGCAGTGTTTCCTGTTGGTGTTTGATTGTCTCCACAGTTGATCAGATACAAGACAAGGGACATAGACCGTGATCACCTTGAAATGATTCTGTTACTAAAAGAGGGTTTGCTGCTGTTTAGAGGACTCTTTTACCCCCTGTGCATTATGCAGTACTGTGGCATGCTTTCTAACAACTGAGTAGAGAGGGACCAGGAGGAATGAAAAAGTGGTAAAATGGAATCAAGTGAAAAAGACGCGAAGTATTCTTGAATCATGTGAGTAATCCATTGTGGGCTGACCACATTTTCCTTTCAGTTTTCCTGCTAGGTGCCCTGCCAATTGATGGTTTGGATATCTCAGTTATTTTTTTTTTCTCATGGGTCACCTGTAGATACAGTTCTTTGGGCTAAGCCTCTGGGACGTTAGTTCTCAAACTTTACGGTGCATAAGCATCACCCAGGTAGTCAAAAATGCACATTCTTGTGCTCTTACTCCCAGAGATTCTGTGTTGGGAAGTCTGGCGTGAGGTCTGGGCCTGTGCCCTGTGACAGATTCGCTGCTGGATACACCACGTCTGACACTCTGCTCTCAAGACCAGCCAGTGATGGGAGCTGCATGGCTGTGAGCCCCTCTCAGTGGCTCTTTGCATTGTGCCAGGTTCTAGCCTCCCCTTCTCCCTGAGCTCAGCCTCCTGACGGTCTGAGGCAGCCTAAGTGATGACCACCACACTGTGCTTTCTTCCAGAAACCTATTTAAGAAACTTGGAAGAGAAACTGACCCAGAGTAAGCTCATCTTGAAAGAGGAGTTGAGAACCTTACTTCATTTGTGTGAGTCCTGGGATGATGTGGAGCTGGCTAAAAATGTCATTTACAGGTGAGGCATTTCCTTAAAATCCTGCCAGCCTTTGGCTTTTCCTACTCTCTCCTTTTTCCTGAGCAATCTCATCTACCTCCAAGATTTCAGCTCTCACCTCTAAACTGGTGACTTCCCAATCTCTTGTGCAGATGCCTGCCCTGAGCTCCACACATTTATATTCATTCATTCATTTGGCAAACACTTATTGGGTTCCTACTACATGCCAGGTGCCGAAGATAGAAAAACAGATAATTCATGCCCCAGGAGATCACCAACCTCTTCACCAAGGCCACTTACACGTTCCCAAGGTCTTCACATTCAGCTTACACAGATTTCTTCCTCTTGCTGTGTTTGCCGTCACACTGACCTGTCATGCTTTCCCCCCGATCTCATTTGCCCTCCTCCTGCGTCTGCTCCGCGGTGTCTCTCATCCCTGGCCTTCCTCTCTCTGTCCCCATTACCAGTGTCTTAGCTCAGGCCTCACACCTCTCACCTGGATCACTTCGGTGGACTCCGAACTAGCCTCCCCGCTACAGGCTTAAGCCTGTTACATTCACTGTCTCGGATCCCTTATCAGACTTCCCCATGCCAGAAGGAACTCATATGTAATCACAGTCTGCTGTTAGGAAACCGAGCAAAGGTGTCTCTTGGGAGCAGGATGGCACCAAATCAACAGCTTCCTTTCACCATTCTTTAAAGATACATTTCTATACATGAACCTGCATTTATACTGTACATTTACAGAGAAAAATACGAGGTATTCATATATGGAATACTGGAAGAATACATACTGTAAGTTAACCATGGTTCTTTGAAATATTATATTTTTTGTTCGTCTAAATGTGTACTTTTCTGATTTCTCAAACTTGTCTATAAGGGACATTATTAATTTTATAATGTGATAAAATTAATGTTATTTTTAAAAAGGAAAAGAAAAACAGAATTATGCAAATTTCATTGAAACTTCGAAAAACACGAAAAAGTAGAAAGAAGAAACACCGCCTACATCACACAGTTTGCTGTTTCGATTGTGTCTTGCTGTATAACAAACCACACCAGAACTTAATGACTTAAAATGACGACTGATTATTATTTCTCATAACTCTGTTGGTCAGGAACTGAGGCCTGTCTCAGCTGGGCAGTTCTTACTGTTATCGGCTGAAGTCACCTGCACCCCTGCAGTCAGCTTTAGTGGGCTGAGCCGGGAGGTCCAAGAAGGCTTCGCTTGCGTTTCTGAAGCCTCAGTGCCCCTGCGTGCAGCCCCTCCCCCCGCTGGTAGAACCTCACTGCTCACGAGTCCAGCCTGAGCTGCACTAGCGCACAGCACACGTGGAAGCTGCAGGCCCTGTGGGGCTGCCGAGGATTGGCATGTCTTCACTCCCGTCCCATTCTCTTGGTCAGGGCGAGTTAGCGGCCAGCCCCGATCCACGGGGAGGGGAAAGGATTCCACCTCTGGAAGGACGGAGCCGCGTGCACATACAGGGAGGAATGGTGGCGGCCACCTTTGGGGCCTGTCTACCACATCCAAGAAACCACTGTTAATATTTTGATATATTTTCTCACTGATTTTTTTCCATGCAAAGATTCTGAGGTTTAGGTAGGGTTTATTTTACATAGTTGTAGTTATTACTGTGTATATAAAATGATATTTTCTTGTTTTCTAATTAGCATTGTAGCATAAATGTTTTTGCCGTTAATACTCTAGGAATCATATTTTAATGGCTATACACTGTTCGATTATAGGTTAGGTATTTTAATTAACTGTGCCCCTATTGTTGAACATCTAAATTATTTCTAATTTTTCACCAGGATAAATAATGCCATGATGAGCAAATTCTATGCATAAAATTTATTCTTTATTTCCTTTTGGGGATCGGAGGGCATGCACCTTTTAAAGCTTGTCAATACAGACTGCCAGATTATTTTCCAAAAGGGATTATGCTAATTCACAGTCACACTGTATCTGCAAACCTAAACCTGCTATTTCAGTTTCATACAGTTGAATCATTTGAGACCCTCTGGCTCATTTTACTCAGTTTTCTTTTTACTACCCAAAGCTATCAGATGTTTACAAGAACAAAACAGGATAACATTCTAAATGCTCCTTCCACTCTTATTTTTGTCATAAACATGCAAAGTATGACTCATAATCCCTTTATTGATGCTAATACTTTCTGCCTGGTTGCTGTCCTTTCCCTCTAGTTGTGGACAGCTGGACAAGCTCGGGGGGGCGGTCGATCCTCGGCCTAACCAACCTGTTCTCTCTCTTCCTGAGGCAGGCGGCCCCCCCGTTGGGGAAAAAGAGCAACGAGCCAGAACATAAGCTCTTTATTGAGCCAAAATGGGGAACAACTGAATCTCCTCATAGTCTGGACCACATGCTGTTGTTTGGTTTATAGAAGGGTTTTAGATCCTCTAACTTGAATGTTTGTTGTCAAGAAGAGGTGATATTAACTATCTCTGTGACTTTCTAACACTTTTATTAGTGTGAATGTCATTTAAGTTAGGAAATTTTTCATTTTTGTTTTTAATCTGGCACACATTTCTCTTGACATTATTTACTGAAATACTTTGATTTTTAAAGATGTCCTCCTCAGCGTGCCTTACATTGTATAAGAGGGAGCATATGTGTAAGGCTTCCTGTGTGCCAGGCATATCATCTCATTTGATCCTCACAAAAACTCTCTGAGTTGAGTTCTTTTCTTATCTCCATTTTACAGATGAGGAAACTGAGGTACAGAGTCATTAATTAATTTGCTCATGGTTACACAGTTAGTAAGTAAAACAGCTGGGATTTGAACTGTCATTTTGGAATCAGAGTCTAAAGATCCTTAATCACGACACTATATTGCCTTTTAATAACTTAATTATTTCTTCTTTCCTCCAGCTTTATTGAGGTATAATTAACAAATAAAAATTGTATATTTTTAAGGTTTACAACTTGATATTTTGATATAATAAGTTAATTCATAACTGTTGTAAATAAAGCAATGAATATTTTTTGTAACTTTTATAATTGGATTATGAAATATATCTTTAAAAGTACACTCATCATTCTTTTTGGCAGTATATATGTTTAAAATAGACTATCCATATGCTATTATGACTTTTCTCAGTGATTTTAGCAGAAGGTAAAAGAATATTCTGTTCTTTAAAATCAGAGCTTCCTAAAATCTGATTTACATGCAATCATGAGGTACTTGTTTTGTCACCAGATTGTCTTCTTGGTGTCTAAAGCAGAAAGAGTTGGTTATTGAAAGGAAATTTATGGGGGGGGATTTTCAGTTCTGCAGTTCTAACTGGCAGACTGGCTGCTTGTAGAAATCCCAAGCCACATACATATAAAACATCACTGTCTTTGAAACTAGCCTTTTTCTAAAACTAAAATTTCAAAGCTGCATTTAATTTGTTTGGCTAGGTGATTGTAGTCCACATATACTTTTCCCTTAGCCAAGAAAAACAGAGAAATTGGTCTAAATTGTAAAATGCACCTATTGGTCATTTGCCATCCCATATGGGGATAAAGCCAGACTTGAGGGGGACACAGCATCACCCCACTCCTTTCCTTGTTCTTCTCCAGGAGCATGGAAGGAGACAGTCCATTCTGCTGGGCTTACAGATACAAGACCCCTGCTATTCCCTGACATATGCTCACATTCAGTCCTAGCAGGTTGTTGGTAAATTGAGATGATTACAATCTGCATTTTTACTTTCTTTTATTTCAGAGTATGTGGGCCTCTAACGACCTTGTTTGTTTATTTAAATGCCTAGTATACTTCTGCTTGCCAGGATTCTTCTGGTCATCTTTAATTCTGCACTTTCCCCTCCAGACTGTGAGAGGACCTCATTCTTTGCTGTGTCCCCAACACCTAGTAGAGTGCATGCCATGGTCTGTCTTTCCTCAGGTCCCACTGTTTGGCTCACTGAATTATTTTGATTACCAGGTACCATGCAGAGAACAGGAATATCACTTTGGGGGAGTACAAGTTTGGACCACTTTTCATGCGGTTGTGCTACGAGCTGGATCTTGAGGAATCTGCAGTGGAGCTCATCAAAGACCAGGTTACTGTCTCCCAATTGCTTTCCCTGCCATGGTGACTTCCTTGCGCTGAGGATGGGGTGTTTTCAGTGAATTTAGGAAGGGAAGCTCTTCTATACACATTATTTCTGGGTTAGATTTTCAGAGAAAGGCTGCTGGGTTGAGGGAATGAGCTCTTCCCTGGATTTTTAAGGTTTCCTTGGAGTCATTGCCTATGAAGAGGTGTAGGTCTCTTTATACACAGGTGTGGAAGAGGTGTAAGTACAGATTACAAGGTATCTACCCACCTTGGATGTGTGTCCACCTGGGACTGACATCTTCTCTTTTGAGGAGCTTTTAGTGGGGGATAGTTGGAGGCAGGCTGCCATTTTAAGACTGCCTTTCCTCTTCTTCACCTGTGCCTCTCTCCTGTTTTCGTATTTTTACTCCTGGTTGAAGGCTATGTTGTAAAGTGCTTTTCTGTTTTCAGAATTTCTGCTTTTCACATATTCTGATTTTATTTTCCTAAAAGCAAAAGTAACAATAATTAGTTTTGTAATTATTCATTGAATATTTACCAAGTTCGCAGCATCATGCTTAAGCATTATACATGTTTCATTTCATTTGTTTCCCACAATAGCCCTGGCGAGGTAGGTACTATTATTATTTCCATTTTACAGATGAGGAAACGGGGACTCAGAGACATTATAAATTCATCCATGGTCAGAAACATTTATTAAATTTTGGGGCCAGGGCTGGCCCCCTGGGACATTTTAATATTTTTAAAAATCTCCAAAACTAAGTTGTCCTTTTGCCTCTTACTTTTTTTCATATAAAGTCTTGAATCCATGGAGGAACTGTTAACTCTCACCTTGCCCCTCTTTTAAGGACCCTGGGTATTAGAAAGATGACCATAATATATTAGTAAGCAGAGAAAAGGTGGTTTAAGAACAGTATGGATTAGTTTGAGCCTATTTTTTCCTAAAAGAAGAAACATACATACATATTTACATTATAGCATATATGTTTTTAAAATCTAGAAGGATATACACTAAACTACTGCTTATCTTCAGGGGGTAGAATTAGAGGAAATCCTCACTTTTTACTGTATATACTTTTGTATTGTTTGACTATTTTGTAATAAGCATATGTTAATGTTATAATTAAAAGAAAACAAACGTTTCACTGTAATAAATCATAGCCATGAGTATAATGATAAAAAGAAACAAAAAGAAAGAAAATGAGGGTAAAGTTTTTTGTCTTTTTTAACCTACCTGGGCATGAAACATTCATGTATGTATACGTTTCCTGGAGTTGTAAAATAAACTGAATTAGAGTCAAGTTCCATAAAGCCTAATCCTGCTTCCACCTTACCCTGTCGTGTCCCCTGCCCAGAACCCTGAAGTGCTGCCAGTATGGTAGCCACTACCCCCGTGTACCCTTGGAGGCCTTGGACTGCGGCTAGTTCAGATTTACATGGGCTGTAGTGTAAAATACATGATGGATTTTAAATACCTGGCATAAAAAAGAGAATGTAAAGTATCTTATTAATAATGTTTTATATTGATTACATGTTGAAATTTTGGATTTAGTGGGTTAAGTAACATATTATTCAACTGAATTCACATCTTTCTTTTTACTTTTTTAAATGAAACTACTTGAAAATTTAGAGTCACGTACATGGCTCACACTTGAGGCTTGCAATCTCTCCCTATGGACGGGGCTGCTCTGGCGGCTTCCCATCCCACTTAGCATAGAACTCGGACCCCTGACCATGCCCTCAAGGTCCCGTTGTGGTACTCCATCTCCTGCCACTCTCCCTCTTGCTTACTCCACTGTGGACCTTCTGGTTTTCTCTCAGACAACAGGCCCGTGGCCTCCGACTGGAGTGCTCCACATCTGCATCACTTCCTTGAGGTCTCCTCCTCTCAGAAAGCCTTCCCTGACCACCTTCCGTCATCTCCTCTGTTCCCTTTATCCTGTTCCATTGTTCTTCATAGCCCTTATTGATACTTGAAATTATGTGTTTATTTCTTCTGCTTGTTTTATTCACTTGTTCATTGTCTCCTCTGCCAGAATTTAAGCTCCCCTAGATTATAAGCCCTACTAGAGTTTAGGGCAGGGTCTTTGTCTCCTTCATCATTTCTTTATTCTTTTTTTTTTAATATTTTTTTGCATTTGCTTTATTTATTTATTTATATTTATTTATTTATTTATTTATTTATTTATTTATGGCTGCGTTGGTCTTCATCGCTGTGCGGGCTCTCTCTAGTTAAGCGAGCGGGAAGCACTCCTCGTGGTGCGCGGGCCTCCCACCGAGGTGGCTTCTCTTGTTGCGGGCCACAGGCTCCAGAGCGCAGGCTCAGTAGCTGTGGCGCACGGGCCCAGCTGCTCCGCGGCATGTGGGATCCTCCCAGACCAGGGCTCAAACCCGTGTCCCCTGCACCGGCAGGCGGACTCTCAACCACTGCGCCACCAGGGAAGCCCCCATTTCTTTATTCTTAACACCTAGAATAGGGTCTGCCTAATAGGGTCTCAAAAAAAAAAAATAACAGACTTGCACAAGACATTTAATGGTGTATTTGAATAGCATGTGTCACATTATCATCCCATTAAAAATGTTGAGAACCACTGTTTTAGTGAGTTATTTCAAAAAGTGAATAGTCAACTATTATTCGTTTGCCAAAAGAGGATCATAGTTGTGTAAGCCTCTCCCACCTTAGCCCTCAAGCATACTTATAGCTGCCACTTTGTGTTAATATTCTGCACCCAGGTTCCAAGACAACCCCCAGGAGGGCTAACCAGCTTGCTTCTTTTCTTCTAAGCTTGACAGAGCCCATTGCATAAAGACGTCCTTCACTGTATTTCTGAAACCTAGGGATCTCTTGCCGTATCTTTTGCCTCTTGTTCACTGTGCCCATTGCTAAAGGCATGACCCCAAAAGAGTGGGCACCATTTAAATTTTTCTTGCTAAATGAATAAAATATGTAGACAGTCCTAGACAGAGAAGATGCAGTATAAGTACTCCCTTAATAGTTTTACCTTTTAACTAAACTATATTGTTTTTCTTCATTAGCATTTACGAGGTTTCTTCTCAGACTCCACATCATTCAATATTTTGATGGATATGTTGTTTATCAAAGGTAAATATAAAAGTAAGTATCACAATTTATGTTTGCTGAAAAACAATGGACTATGTAAAAATGATCTTTATATTCCTGATGAGTGGCTGAATTATGGAGACCCCATTCTTTAAGTGTGAAAACATTATTGCATCACATCATGACTTAAACACCCCAGATTTTACTTATGCTGCAATTATAATAGGTTTTAAAATACTAGTTCTTCCTGTATGACCTGATAATTTATTTTGAAATTTAGTTAATTGATAAATGACTTTTAAAGTTTTTATTGTGCTGAAGTATACTTTTCAGTAGATGGAGCTAAACAGATTGAACTCTGGGAATCAATAGTAGAGGACTCTGAACTCACTTGAACGCATTTAACACTACCGGCCCACTCCTGGCTTTTGACAGGTGCATTGGAAGTACTGATTGAGATGAAAAACCAAGATGTGAAGTTCAACAAAGATACTTACGTCCTTGCTTTTGCAATTTGCTACAAACTGGTAAGACTGTCTTCCCTAAACTTTTAGAGCATTTTGGGTAATGTTTGAGAGAGGATTTTTTTTTTTCTCTCTACAAATAAAATTCAGTTCCCCTGAAGTCTGTTTTCCATCTGGTTCAGATATTTCCATTTTAAATATGTTCATTTTTAGCAAACCCAAGTTAGCCATGTCAGACAGTTCTATCATGGGAAAAGCAATTTTATCGTCTTTCCATCTTTTCTGGCATTTGTGTAGATAATGAGAACAAGAAACAGCATGCTGGGTTCACACTCTGCTTTAGAGGCCTCTTTCTCTTGCTGGACCTCACCAGACCAGTCTTCTCTGTGGCCCTCTCCCATGGATGTCTTAGCATCCTTCACTGGTGAACTCAAGGGCTACTTTGTCCTCATGTGTGAATTTTTCTGTGACCACCTAAGTTGGATGTGCTCTCTCTGTCCTTCAGTATCCCTTGATTGTGATCTATTTGTACTCACAGACATGGCACTTATAACACTGCCTGATCTACTCAGTGGATGCACATTTCATCCTCCCCACTAGAGGGTAAACTCCTTGAGGCATCTTTATTTGCCAGCACCTAACAGTGCCTGGTTCACAAGTGATCTTTAATCAATGTATGTGACATTAAAATGAGTTCTTTGAGAACAGAGAGCATGACTTATAAATCCCTGTCTCATTACTGTATCAGGATTGTTTCTTGCACGTAGACTGTTTCTTAATTACTTATTGAATACATAAATGGTAACTGAAATAGTACAGTGACCAAGATTCCATGCATTACTCTACACATTCTTGCCGTTTTAACACTGGAAACTTAACAAAACCTTTTTATACTGAAAATGAAGGAACACTAAGTAAGGTAGAACATGGCTATTGAAACATTTCCCTGAAAAGCACAGCAATACCAATTTTCCAAAACAAGAGGGGCAGTTGGGTTACAGGGGGAAGAAACCAACTTGGAAATTGAGAAATGTGGAGTCTAGTCTCAACTTTAACGTGAGCTGGCTTTGAAGTGGTCACTTACCTCATTTGTGAAATGAAGCATTTGGATTCAGGAGCCCGCAAGCTTTTTCTATAAAAGGCCAGATAGTTAATATTTTAGGCTTTGGGGGCCACATACAGTCTCTACCACTTACGGTCCTAGTCACATCTTCTTTGTTTTTGTTTTTACAAATCTTTAAAAATCGAAGAACCATTTTTAGCCATAGGCTGGCTTTGGCCCCAGGGTCGTAGTTTGCTGACCGCTGGATTACTAGAGGATCCTTTCCAATCCTGCCACTTTATGATTCTGTGAACAGGGGCCAACATGACACACACTTGAGCGTCGGTTCTTCAGCACGTGATACACAGTTTCCTGACCTCCTTAGAGATGTCTCCCTGAGCGTATACTGAAGTGGAGAGAATTTAACTCTACTACTTACAAAGGGCCAGAGGACTTTTCTCCCCTATAACAGGGGTCCCCAATCCCCAGGCTGCGGACCGGTGGCAGTCCGCGGCCTGTTAGGAACCGGGCCGCACAGCAGGAGGTGAGCGGTGGGCAAACAAGCGAAGCTTCACCTGCCGCTCCCCACCGCTCCCCATCACTCCCCATCGCTCGCATTACCGCCTGACCCATCCCCACCCCCACCCCCAGCTCCGTGGAACAGCTGTCTTCCACGAAACCTGTCCCTGGTGCCAAAAAGGGTGGGGACTGCTGCCCTATATTGTGTTCAAGAATAACTTGTTTCACTCCAGTGGAGACTGGGGTTGAAAAATTGAACTGTTCGGCTGTTACAAATTCCAAGCCAATTCTGGGAACCGTCCCCTCTCATTAAATTCAGGTTTTCCTTTAGGATTTGAGTTACGAATCACGCCATGACAGACACACACAGGTACAGAACTAATGCTGCTCTCGTAAACCTAACCCCCCTACAACATAGACAAAGGAAGAGAATTCTGTCTTACCGCTGCTGTCTGCTACGTTGTATATCACTCATCTTCCTGGTGTGTGTGGTTTTTTCTGTTTGGTTTTTGTTTTAAGGCATCTGGTTTTATGGGATTCTTTCATGATTTCCATTCAGATATGTTTTCATGTTTTCAAACATTTGACTTAACATGGATATTTTCAGATTGGAAACCCCCTAAGGAAAAGTTCTGTGGTGTTGCTAAGCTTTCCTCTTATCATTTAATACGGTAGTAGCAGGCTGACTCTTCACACGTGTATGTTATGGTACCTATGTCTTGAAACCAGCCTGCCTGGATGAGAAGAGACCTGTATGTTTGTGGGTAAAGCTGCCCCAAGTCAGAAAACCGACAAAGAGCTCAAAATAAAGTTCATTTAAGATTTGAGCCGCTAATACATAGATAACTGAGTCTATTTGCAAATAGTCTCTATATGGAGCTTAATCTTTTAAGCGGCTTGAGATAGGCTCCAGGAAATTCTTCCAAAAGGAAATCTGAAACACTGGGCACCATTAATCATCTTATTAACCTAAAGGTTTGTGATGTTTATTTATTGAGCAATCCTGTCTTCCCCCAGAATAGCCCTGAATCTTTTACAATCTGTACCACGTTAAGAGAAGAAGCCCTCATCAAGGGAGAAATCCTCTCCAGGAGAGCATCCTGTTTTGCAGTGGCATTAGCTCTGAACCAGGTACGGCTTTGGGGTGCACAGAAGTGAATTAGGAGTATGCAAGGCTTTACTACTTTCATTTGTTCTTGCTTTTATCTTTTTTCCTCTGACTCTGTCATAAAGAAAAAGTCCCCATAAAGAGACCAGTCCCTTTGGTGCCATGGCAACCTACATCTATACCTCTGCCTCCAAAGAATGTTTTCATTTATAGTTGAGGGCCTAACGTGCACTTCTGTTTACACGGGGCTGGCCAGGATCCTATGGAAAATCAATGAGGGAGGCTGTACTCAGAGAAGTTTCTCAAATAATTAAAGTGGAAATTTCCAATGATTCGTTTACCATGTAACGTGCTCAGGGAATGGTTTTAATTTAAGGCTCTCCAAAATGTGTTCTAGTAAATTCCTCAGGGGAACAGTACTCCTTGAGTTCTTGGTATTTAAAATTATTTGCCCTTTTTTTTTTTTTTTAAACCTGAACTACAGTTTGGCCAGATATAAAATTGTGAGGTGATATTTCCTTTACTTGAGGTTTTCTTCGGCTTTTTTTTTTTTTTTTTTTTTTTGTCTTCTAGTATGGAATGTTGCTATGGAGAAATCTGAGGCCTGCCTGAATTTTTTTTTTTCCACTTCTGAGTGACTTGATCTTGTTAGTTTTTCTCTTTTCTGTCCCTTATATCCATGAAAACATTTTTCCTTTGGGAGTTCTTCATCAGCCAGTTTTGTTTTTGTTTTTTTTTCTTGCTGTAATCCTTTTTTTCTTTCTTCCTCATAATGTCTTTATATAGTTTACATGCTGGTTCTTTTTTGGTTATTCATCATTGAAAGATGCTTAGACCAGCCACTTGCAGAAGATTCATGTCAGAAGAGAATAGCGCCATGTTGCCATGTTCTAGGCTAGCAGGACTTTTCTTTATTTCTGAGTTTTGTCTACAAATACGCATTGGCTCTATTCCTTCCTGGCCAATGGGAGTAGGCATGTAGGTGATTTTCAATGAAAAGTCTCTTCTCTGCTGCTGCTATAAGTGACATATTGTTTCCTGCAAGTATGGCTGATCTGTGTAAATTCTTGATTAGCCTCACCTCTGCCACCAAAAGGATCCAAAGACCTCATTACTAGTCCTAAACTCTATTATCATCATTGTAAACAGGAATTTAGTACTTCAGCCTGTGCCCTCACCTTTGAGAACTACTTTGTGCACTCCTTCTGAGATATGCAGCAACGTCCTCCTCTTACTGCTTTGTCTGGAACTCGCGTATGCTCCATCTCCAGTGTTTTTGGCAATGCAAATTTCTTCTGTGGTTTGAGGTTTCTGCTATGTTCTAATTATGTCAAAGATGGGTGTGCATTTCTATTTCTCAACCTTGTTTTTTTTTGAAAGCTCATTCCATTGAGAGAAGGGGAAATGCCAACTTTATGCCCCCATCTTAAAACGTGGAACTCAGGCAGGTTGTTAAAACATTCAGTAATATGCCACTGTAGGAAACACTTTATAGAATGTTCATTTTTGATTACCAAAAAACTTTTTTTCTTTGTGGACTTCAAAACCCTGGGGCACCATGAACAGGACTATCCTGACATCTTTAAATGATCTTTATGATAGCAGAGTAATGTTTATATGCCTTGGGGGTATGACTTGTTTTTCTTCCTTTTAGAACCAGCTGGCAAAAGCTATATCCATTTTTTCTCAAATCATGAAGCCAGAAAGCATAATCTGCACTAATTTAAATGTAAGTGACTTCCTTATGGTTTAAAGTAAGGCTTGAAATGTAATAAAATGAAGTCTAGATTTTTTTTGTCTGTGTACAACAAATGACTTTTGATCTCCCAAGGTCTTCATCCATTATGTTCACTTATTGATCACTGTGTGAGAGTTATAATGGAGCCCTATGAGAGGAGTCAATACGTGCTTCCAGGAGTGTATAAATAGGTGGGAAACACAGATATGCTCAGATATAAGAGGTGGCTAAATGCTGCAGGTGTAACACATGACTACAGAAGGCTGTCGATTTAGAGAGAAGGGAGATGGACTCTGCAGTCTCTCCACTGAGACTTAGGAAGAGCCTGCGTGCTGATAACATCCTATCCATGGTACCTGACTCACGGAGTCAGTACACCTATGGCATAAGGTGGCATCTAACCTGGTAAGCATTCAATGAATGCGAGCCATTTTCATCCTTACTTTGTTGCCAGCCTGCCGTGGCCCACCTTTTCAGTGAGCAGTGAGGCGTCTGTGCCTTCCTGGGGCAATGAAAAGACTACGAGACTCTCCTGTCATTAACGACATCACAGCCCCCACTCAGCTAGGCCCTGCTGAGGCCCTGCTTGTATGCTGAGTACGTGTGTTGTGGGGAGTTGAAAAGAAAGCCCCTAGCGTCCAGGAACTTACAGTCTCCTGAAACATCAAGGGGTCAAGATGAGGAAAACATTGTCTGAAGAACCGAAATGAGTAAACACCAGCATGACATGAACTGGGATAGCGGGTCATAGCCAGTGCGGTATTCCAGGCTGGGGAGCAAAGGGCTGGCCAGCAGGCGCTAACGGAGAACTGGGGAGAAGAACATTGCTGAGCAGTGTTCTGAAGGAGGACAGGGCTGTGGGCCTGGAGGCATGGAGGTGAAAGGGCATTCTCTGTTGGGAGGTTAGTTTTGCTGAGGGTTCTAGTTTGCTAGTTAGTTTGCTAGTTCTCTTCCTAGTTTTGAGTCCTTAGGCAAAGTTACTTAACCTCTACCACCCCATTTTCCTTTTATCGGAAGTAGCGGTAGTAATAGTACCATTCTTTGGTTAGGAGAATTGAAAGAATAATGCATATAAAGTAGTTAGTGAACACAACACAGTTAGTGCTTGGCATGTAATCAGTGTTCAGTGATGCTTGCTAATACCAGTAGTATTTGTTTAAAATGAAATATGTTAAATAGAAAGGATTATTTATTTCTAACAAATCCTAGAACCCATGAACAGGAATTGGGCATAACGGCAAGCTCCCATGGTTTTCAGTTCTGCCCATAATTATCCTCAAACGTCACCCCCAGACCAGTGCCCAGATGACTTTCAAGAGAAGGACTAGATAAGCCTTTATGGTAAATTCTGGGGAACAAGTTCCACCGAGAAGTCTGAGATAAGACTACCTTATATTTGACCTCAAATTTATTTTTCAAAATGCCTACACAGGAGGGAAAGATGAGCCTAGGGAACCAGAAAGATGGACACAGTGATAGTCGAGAACCTGGGGGGAAAAAAGGGAAAGAGGTGGGTTTGGGAGGGGAGAGGCTAAATATAAGAAAAATACCCAAAAAGAGATGGTGTCGTTGGCAAAGGGCAGGAGCCTGGAGTGGGGATGAGTGGCAAAGCTGCCAGTTAAGAACTTACCTGTAAAACCGGGTAATGCATCTGCTCTACACGGATGAATGCCACAAAAAAGGGAGGTAAGAGGTCCCAGAAATGAGTCTTCACGGCATTCATGGTGAGGAAGAGGAAGCAACAGAAAAAGACAGGGAAGGAATCGCACCAGTGGATTGAAACCCAAGAGAACTGATAGCCCTACATGCCGTGGCCTCCCGCAAGCAGCCCCTGGCCCAAGACTGGGCACCTGAACAGAAACTGCAGGTCAGCCTGAAAAGCTCTCAGCTGAAGGAGGCCAGGGTGGCAAAGGTCCAGAGTCCAGAAGTCCAGGTCATTTGAGCCAGTAAGCCCAACAGACTAGGAATCCCGGTCTTCCAGCAGACGCCTATGTTATTTTTTCTTCTTCTCAGCTTCCTACTGGATGTAGACGGCTCAGCACCTCCAAGTATTGATATATTTATCTGCTTCTGAGAGAGTGGCCTGCAGATGCACTCATTTCATGATTGGATAGCAGGAGAATTGCTAGGATTCCAGGTGGCTCATAGCATCAGGGGGGAAAGAAACACAGGAGAGTGTGAGAGTTTTATGTGGGTCATTAGTCGCTTTTCCTAGAGTTGAAATGGGCATGGGGGGATCAATAAGGGTTGATAAGAAATGGAAGAGAGTGAGATCGGCAGGGTTTCAGTTTATTTTAGCTAAGGTGCCACGCTAGATACTTATATTCGTCGGTTTATTTTATACAACACTGTCAGAACAGTATTTCTCCATATTATACGTGGAAAATGAAGAATCAGAGGGTAAGTAAACTACCCAGGTTCTCACAGCTAATTAAATAGCAGGGTCAAAGTTTTTAACACAATCAAATCTGTTTGACTACATATAGAGCCTAGGGTTTCCCCACCACTCCAGACCTACAGAGATTAGCATTGTGCGTCTTTTATCTAGGACTGGAGCTAACTGCTTCTCCGGAATGGTGAAAGGAACACAGGACTGGATGTCAAAAAACGAACCTGCTATTAGTGCACATACTCCATGTCCTTGAATTTAGATTCCTCGGCTGTTCAGTCCTGGCAGCAGGAACAGCTCCTCCTGGGAGAGCTGGGTTGGGGGGCGGGGAGACGGCCGATCAACGTGGTCGAATGAATGGGCATGTTTCTGGCAAGCGCTCTGTAAGGATCCTTGAATTGATTTTGAATATGAACCATCCCCTCCATGAATTGGGTCGCAGAATTATCCATTGTCCAGAAACTTAAAGATTGTTTTATTGTTTAAAAATTTTCACTCAGGCATTTCTTGCAAGTGTCCAATCTAAATCTCTCATATTTCAACACAAGCCTGTTTCTTCTTCCTTCCTCGGGAATGGTGAAAAAGGGCTGGTTGCCATTCTCAGGTTTAATAATTTTCAGATTCTGGGTCTCTGTTATTAGAGCAGGTTTTTAAAAAAATAATTTAATTCTGGGCCCTAGCTTCTCAAAGGCTGAGTCATCTGCTTAGAATCCTTAAGGGCAATTTGTTGATTATTCAGAAATGGAAACCCAACAAGTAGACTGAATAGAGTCTGTTCAGTCAGTATCAGCAGAAATAAATGAAGTTGTTTTCTGATCTACTTTAAAAATTAATGCCTTACACGAAAATCTTTTCTTGCTGTCAGTTGGAATATGAACTTACCTAATTTTCCCCCTCAACTTAATTTTCTTTTCATTGAAATTGCTCCTGCTGCTGACACGACCCAGAGGGCCTGGCTCCCCGTTTCCCGGCTCATGCTTGCTCCGCACCGAACTGGTTGAGCACATGATCTCATCGAGGCGTGTGCGTGTTGACTCTGCCCTTTGAGTCTCAATTTAAACCCGTCAATGGCAGAAGAACTGTAGCCTCCTCTTTACTTAGCATCGCTGCTTAACGTAAGAGGACTAATTTCCACTCCTCAAATATGTCTGAAAGTAGCAGAGGCCAACAAAGGGTAGTTCTCCACTGATCCACTGATTTTATTTGAATTCTAATCATTTCTCTAGAAATCTAGACCCATTCTGGAATTGAATTACCTTACAGGGGAATTGACAAGTGGTGAGTTTCACTGCTTTTTTATCATTTATTTGTTAACACAGGTAAATGTTGTAATGTTTGTTTCTCCTACTCACCAGGGCCACCCTAAAGTTCTAGCTCATGCTGGGAAGTTCTAGGCCACACCGGTAGGAAAGGAGACAGGACTTATTATTTCTCATAAACCCCTTTGTGGCAGCGTCTCACCTGTATGTTTAAGAACTGCATTTGGCTGGAAGCAATGCAGACTCTAAAAATACAAGAGTCTATACAAATCAGAGGATTTCTTTTTCTTCCAAGTAGGAAACCAGAGGTGGTCGGTCTAGGTCTGGTATCACATTCCGTGATGTCATCAGGGACCTGGCCTCTTGTATTTCCATACCCCTATCCTAAGCACATGACTTCTATCCATTACATCTATTCCAGCAAGAAGTAGGAGAACGCAGGAGGACAAAGAAGTTGGTCCCATTTAAGAATGCTTTCCCAAATGTCTCACCCAGCAACTTGTACTTACATGTTAATGGCGAGAGCTTGATCCCATGACCACATCTAGTTGCAGACAAACCTGAGAAATACAGTTTTTGAGTTCCGTACACGACAGCATCAGTTAAAGTTAGGGAGCTCTGTTATCAAAACAAAGAAGGGAAATGTGGATATTGGTTAGAAAATTAGCAGTCTCTACCACACTGTGCTATTCTACTTCAAATATAGCAAACTTGAAAAGAAAAGAAATGCAGATGTCTGCATGTTCAGGGCTTCTGTTCCCTTTTTTGGGCAAAGGTGTCCAGTGACACATTTCTTGAGGTCTCAGAAAATCAGAGGGGTGGGAAGTATGTGTTCCTTGACTAGTTTTTCTTAACGAAAAGTCCCCCTGCTCCTTGCTAATTCAATTTTCCTAGCCTTTTGATGGAAATCTGTACGATTGAAGCAATGCACTGTACCCTGATTTAGCTTTCTTAATTGTACCCTGAGACTTCAGTTTGAGACAAACTCCTAGCTTTAAATTTTTTCTTTGCCTTTCATCAGTAACTGCCTCATCTATGTTGCCCTTCAGCAGTATAGTTCAAGGTATTGAACCTTACTCTTGAAATCCCCGCTGAATCAGGGTTAGTTGCTGGAGGCAGGAGAGAAACTGGGAAAAATCAGGAAGAAAAGTTGAAATCTTTCAGAAGCACATCATTAATAGTTTCTAGCATGAGCTTCAGGAGGTTAATCCCTGTAAATTGCTAGGGAATTTACACTCCCTTTCTCATTTCTCATTGTTGAGGGTCTACTCGGTGCCAGGCACTGCAGATGTGGCATCAACAAGGTAGACTTCTCTTGCCCTTGATAGGACAGACCACTGCCAACCAAATTGGGATTGGTTTTTACTAACAAAACTGTTAAGAACTATTAAGACTTGGAGATTTTACCCCACTTCTGAGCTAACGAGTTAACCTGCCACAGTTTTGTGGATGCTGGTACAGAACACAAGACACCGAGAGAAGAAGGACAGTTTATTACTCATAGCAATAGCAGTAGCCAGCGGGTTAGCATTTTTGCAGCAGTTTCTTGAGCCCAGTTCCCACAGAGCGACATGAAGAGGTCTATACGCTTCTTGCACACACAGGGGATTATATTTTAAGAGAGGAACTGTGAACTTGGGGAACCCAAATCTCTTAAATTGGACAGTAAGCATACCTGCCCTCTGCTTTGGATGAGACACTGTCTGTCCTCCCAGGCTGCTGGCTGTACAAACATCCTTGAAAATACAGTCAGCGCTTCTGCCTGACTGTGAGAGACCCACGGAATGTTCCCTCCCTACAAAGGGTTTTGCCTGTGCTCTAGAACTCAACTTAGATCAGGGCTTTTGGAGTTAGGCTGCTTGGGGCCATTTCATTCTGTTCTTCAGGACCAAAGATAACCCCTCACCCCGATCAACTGCTCAACAAACATACAATGTTATAAAATGGACTATTAAGAGAACTTAGTTGGTTTGGTATAAAAAAGGAATAACTCTCCCAGAAAAACTATCTTTCCTAAAGATCAAGAGGCTTAAAAATGTTTACACCCTTTGATTTTGTAATTTCACTTCTGGGAATCAAGTCTAAGAAAGTAACAATTTTTTAAAATGTATGACATTTATTGATATAATAAAGTATGGTATTGCTTTATTTGATTTATATGATGGATTGCTATGCATTCATCATTAAAAATGAGGTTTTATTTTTTCCTAAAACTTCTTGATGCTATGAGAAAATGTTCACTTTATAATAATTGATCAAAAATCAGAATCAAGTTGGGGGGTGGGGGGGATTAATATATTTGGAAGATAATACATGAGATTGTAAACAATGGTTAACATTAGTTGGTGAATTCTGAGTTATTCTCATTTTCTTTAAACTTTGCTGTATTTTTCAAATTAGACTAGTGAACATTGGTAATTGGGGTGCGGGGGAAATGTGTTCTTTTTTTTCCTTATGTTAATTGTATCTGATGGAAGGTAGTTAGTGGTATCATTTTGAAAGCCAAGTACAAGCACCCAGTTTTGATAGCTATAGTATAAATAGGAGTGCCTCATTAAGACTTTAACCAGCTTCCACTTTATACTTGAACAATCTGTATGCCTGCAATTTCCTAACCAAAAAAATAAAATAAAAGGATAAAGGTATCTTTTGACCCAGAGCCAGTCTTACGAGATTGTCTGATTGTCATATCCTCTGAATCTAGAGGAAATAGGGAAGAAGAATCTAATGGTAATGTTTGTTGAGTACCTCCTGCGTGCTGATATTTCATTTAATGTTCACAGTAATTCAAAATGTGAGATGTAAAGGTATTTTCCTCATTTCACAAATAAAGATATTGAAAGAGATTAAATACCTGGCCAGAGTCAATTGGCTGTAACTGCCAGTGCTAAGACTCTGACCCAAGTATGTCAGAGTCCAAAATCCACGTTCTCTCCATTTCTGCCTTTTAGCAAGTTTTGAAGTTGTGGTGTTTTGATTAGCTATTGGAAAACAAGTTTTGGCTGGTGGGCATTCATTCAAAGCACCTTTGAACTTGAGCAAGCAAATGAATTAGGAAATGGCATGAAAGCAGGGTAGATGCCTATAAATGTAGGCTTATCTCATGGGGTACATTTCTCAGTGTTGATTACTAGCTCAATCTTGTTTTTCTTGTTTCTTTTTATTCAGATTATGATCCATATCCAGTCAAACATGTTGAAAACCCTCATAGATATACTAAAGGATGCTACAGAGGGAAATCTATCAAGATTTGTGAAAAAACATGTGTTCTCAGAAGAAGTGGTGAGTAGGCGGTTTCCACAGAAATCCTGCAAAGGTGCAAGAACACTCTTTAAACTGTCCACTTGATACCTTAATCCTCTAGGCCACCTCTTTAAAGAGACTGTCCAATCCGGCAACCTCTCTCTTGTTCCTGTTGCTAGATGTCTATGTGTGGGTGCAGACTTTTTTCCTCTAACACAATATATCCTCTGAAATTCTAGGAAAACTTGTTCCTTTTACACTGTTCTTTTCCCTACACTGTCTTCATGGGTGTCGGCCCTCTTCTTTTCCTTTTTCCTTTCTCCTTAAGCATCCAATTCCTTCTCCCCACTCCTCACTCTCAGTTGATGACCTTGCTTCCTGTTTCACAGAGGAAACAGAAGCAATTAGAGGAGAACTGCTGCCGCACCAACAGCCTCCTTGCCCCTCTCTCTCTCTGCTCAGCCTTCCCTCCGGAAGCCGTGGTGACTGTAGGCACCTCTCTAGAGCCTGGGAGCCCATCCCCACCCCCAGCCAGCCCAGGGCATCAGCCCAGAAGTTGTGTCACCTTCTTTTGAACATCATCACTATTGCTCGCCTTCCCTGTGGATCATCCCCATAGGCAAACAGTAGGCTATAGTATCTCTCATCTTAACAAAAAGAAAATCTCCCCTACCTAAACAAGTAAAAAGACAAACTGGCCTAGAGGGGTGGGATAGGGAGGGTGGGAGGGAGGCGCAAGAGGGAGGAGATATGGAGATATATGTATACATATAGCTGATTCACTTTGTTATACAGCAGCAACTAACACACCATTGTAAAGCAGTTATACTCCAGTAAAGATGTTAAAAAAAAAAAAAAGACCTACTGGATGTTTAGATAGGAAGACTTAACCTCATAAAGTCAGTTCTGCCCAAGTTAATGTGATAATGTAACATTTCAATAAAAATACCATTAGGTTTTTTCCTGTAGTTAAGGTTTAGTAGAAAGAGCAAACTAGCAAGAATAGCTGGGAAAACTCTGTGAAAGAAGAGGTGCTAGACCTGCCGGATATGAAACCATATTAAAGCTTTTCTCATTAGAACTGTGGTTTTAGCTCCTGAATAGACCAACTAATGGAACCATATAAATGCTTTGCAAAATTATAAAATAAAATTAAATAAAAGTGAAGAGAAAGAAGCAATTTCTAAAAATTGAAAGCAAAATGAAACAAATGAACTGTGTCATACTGATGGCTTAAGCACATAAAGAGGAATTATTGTAAGTCATTCGAAATTTAGTCATTTGTACATGGCTAGTCATATATAACCTACAGGGAAAAAAGACTGTGAGGAAATCATAAATTATTGGCAGTGATCCTATTGTTAGTAATGATACTGCTGTAGTCATTCTGACTAACCTAGGGGCCTGGCTGTTGGTCCTCCCCCAGCTTTTCTCCCTTTTCCCTGGCCTTTGGTAGCACGGTCCCAGCTGGGTTCCGGCTAGCACCTGAGATGGCAGGTTGGCGGCAGAGGGCAGGTGGCGGCTCCCCACCTCTGCCACACTGTGGCCTTCCCAGCCCTGTCCCATTCCTCACTCCCACCTGAAGGCTGGTAAAGGGAGCTTGTCAGGAAACTAACTGGTTATGATTAAATTTAAAGCTTCTTTCTATTTGAGGTCTTAGCTCTGTGTAGGTTGTGACCGACCTAAACCTTTTGGGAGTGTGTTTAGAAAAGTAGGGGAACCAGAAGTATAAACTGGTTTTAAAGCACAGCACACTGACACAACTTCTGCTTTCTCACTAGCACTGATGTTAATCCTTCCTTAGACCTGGCCCATCAATATGTTGCCTGAATTATACGACTAAAGCATCCAAACTTCACACTGAAAAATACTCACTGTTTTTATCTGATTCTCCCCCCCAAAGCCTATAAGGCTGATTTACTTAGAAAGCTCACCCTCTAGTTCAGTGTATCCCCTGGTTGCTGTGAGGCTACTCAGGGAGCTGCTTGTTGAGAAGTGAATTGATCCCTAAAACTCCAGCAGCTTTTGAGCTAGTTCTAAATATCTTTGTGAGATGGCATGTGGAGTCTTATGTTGTAAAACTCTGCATTTTACAAATGCTCTATTTACTGTCTGTGCCACCAGTTACTGGACATGTTTTATGTGTGGTGAGAAGGTGCTGTTGTGCCACTAGAGGAATGGTGAAAAGAACTGCGGACTTTCTGCAGCACCGTGACGGAAACCGCTCCAACGTGAACTCTTTCCTTACTGACTTCTTTTTTAAAACTTAATTAACAAACAATGTCGTACCAACTGTTTTCTGCTTCAACTGTAGGATGGTCCTAGTGATACCATTTAATATTTATTTTTGTAGTGATTTAAGAGAACTGAGGTAGTTAAAAAAAGAAAGAAAGAAAAAAGAAAAAAAGAACTGATGTAGTATGTGCAGTGAGATCAAGGTTACCTCCAGCTTGGCTCACCTGCTTTGCTTCTTTTGAAAGCCATGTGCTGCTGCATCTCACCCTGAACAGGAGGACTAAACAAGCTATTCTTTTTAAGAATGTTAGAAGTGTTTAAACTTTACCTGAAGGTTCAGTGGGGAGCCCTTGTTTGAAAAGAAGGTGTGCAGGTTTGTGTTATATTACACAACCTCTGTATATGTGATAGACTCACATTCACATTCTAATTTTGAGCTCACTCATTTTTGTAGAATTAAATACCATTCATATACTTGTGATGCTAATATTTATACCTCTGGTCTAGACCTCGCCCCCATGCCTCATAATTGTGTAGCCAATAACCTCTGGACATGTCTGCCTAGATGTTTCACAGACATCTCAATCTTGTCCAAAACAGAACTCTTGATTTCCCCTCTCCAAATCTCATCCTGCCATCTTCCCCATCTCAGTTAATGACATCCCCCATCTCCAGGTTACTAAAGCCCAAATTGCGAAGATGTCTTTGATGCCTCCCTTTTCCTCTCCCCTTCAACAATAAATCCTTTCAGTTTAATCTCCAAAATATACTTCATATATATCTACTTCTCCATCTTTTCTATACCTTCCCCAGTCTAAACCATCACCCGTTCTCATCTGGCCTATGATGGGGGCACCTAGATTAGTCTCCACATTCTTGTACCCTCCAGTTCTCCACACACCTTTTCTTTGTGTGTGTGTGGTACGCGGGCCCCTCTCACTGTTGTGGCCTCTCCCGTTGCGGAGCACAGGCTCCAGACGCGCAGGCTCAGCGGCCATGGCTCACGGGCCCAGCCGCTCCGCGGCATGTGGGATCCTCCCGGACCGGGGCACAAACCCATGTCCCCCGCATCGGCAGGCGGACTCTCAACCACTGCGCCACTAGGGAAGCCCTCCACACAGCTTTTTAAATCTAAATCAGATCATGTCCCAGTTTGGACCTTCTGATGGCTTTTAGAATAAATTCCAAAAACTTACCATGAGCTAGAAAGCCCTACATCATTTGACCCTGCCTCCTGCTCTGATTGTTAAATTGGACACACTTGATTCCATGCTGTTTGACCTCCTTTCCCTGGTATGTTTCATCGTATAGTATGCGCCACTTGAACCCCCCTTTTATAAAATACCAGGGGTGATTTTTAAGTACTAATCCTGAATGTTGTTTGCAGCTTATGGAATCCCTTATAGTTAGTTATACCTATGTGTGCCCCAGTACCCTGGTTTTTACCACTTTAGGTGCACACTCTACTTTTTTTTTTTTTTTTTTTTTTTTTTTTTGCATTTATATCTCTGCTTCTTGGAGGATAAAAAGAACACGGAAGAAATCTTGCAGAGATATAACAATCTACTCTTCTTGCTTTTTTTTCAGCTGGTCAAAGTGAGGGAAAAAGTGAAGGATGTGCCCACTCTTCTGGCCACATTTGATGAGCTGTATGGGAAACTGCACATAAATGGCCAGGTCACCACTTACACTTTGGATGCTCTGCTCTGCCACACCCCCAGTGACAGGAAATCCCACACGGTGCTATTAAACAAGAGGACAGTCAGCCGTCGGACCTTCCAGCCACTCAGCCAGTCCCTGTGGGCTGAGTAACCCTGAGTTCAAACCA
The DNA here is from genome assembly GCF_025265405.1 of Mesoplodon densirostris. NCBI lineage: Eukaryota > Metazoa > Chordata > Mammalia > Artiodactyla > Ziphiidae > Mesoplodon > Mesoplodon densirostris. The sequence continues at coordinate 58,198,393 of NC_082663.1, forward strand.
TCCGTGGGTCTGAGTTGGAGGGGGCCTGCTTCTAGGGAATTATTGGCTTCCTAAGAAATCGGGCATCGTACTCCAGTGTACAGTATACTAACACTTCGTCTCCTTAAATTTCCAAGATCATTGAGCGCTGGCGTGCTGCCTTGAGACGTTCATATGTTGTGCCACCAGGAAGATCTAGATACAGGCAAGCAGAAAGCTCAGGCTCCCGCGGGAAGGAGGCTTCCCCTTGTAAAGGGCTGAGGATCCTTGAAGGAACATGGTCACGGTCTCCAGGGGAACCCAATAAGCACTAACAGGAAGGAATTTCCCTATAAGTGGCCACCTCCAGCTAATTTTCAGGGGAATCGTGGTCTGAAACCCTACTCTACCATGCTGGGAAATAGCCCCGGATTTTCTCACTGCTTTTGTCATCATTTACCTGTGACCCTAGACAAGATACTTGAGCGCTCAGTTTTTCATCTGTAAAATAATAGTGCCTATGTGAATCTCCATATTGATATGAAATTTTCATTCAATGTTCAGTAGGGTCAAGTTTTCTCAAAAATAAGAGAAATTAAAAGGTTCCTGAGAAAACTTGTTGTTTTCTCAGCAGAACAAACAACCAGAATTTAACTCTCAGAACTGATAATAAGCCAAAATTTAAATGGTTACCACTTTGGTCATGGGCAATCCACGTGCTTTTCAAAATAAATGCCAATAAAAACCACATAACACTCTCTGTATTCCTTAGTTTTCTATATAGGTCATAAATATTTGGTCCTATAGTTCGTCTCATTTGTTAATGATTTTCTCTTTTCTGTCTTTGGATGTTTTATCTTTTATAAATAAATATGTCATGACAGCAGGTCAGAGCTTCCTCGTAAGGATCTGCCCGTTGATGGTTTGAAGGCCAGCACCTGGGGGGTTGGTTGTGCCTTTTCTTTCTGAGGGCCCACATGATGGTGAAGCCTCCCAGCTGTCTGCCTGGAGCGCTGCAGACTCCTTATTCAGTGCTGTTTCAAAACCCGGAGATAACTCTAACTTTACTGTTATCCATAGAACCAGAAGTTCTCTAGTGGGAGGAATCTTCTAAGTCTCCTCCTCAGGTCAAGGAAAATGTCCTGTCCAAATTGGTGGAGCTGAGATTAAAATCCAGATTCCTAGTCTCTTTCCCTTCCCACTGTACCACATGATGTCTCCTCAGAGAAGACACAGGAGAATCTCTTCAGAGATAGAGCACTAAGAGCTCCTTGACTTGCTGTTTGGCCATAGGCTCCCCTCAATCTCCTCGTCTGTTAAACAGGGATAATAGTAATACCACCTCGTGGACTTACTGTGGACGGAATGAGGTAATAAATGCAGAGCAAGCTGAACACTACCTGGCACAAAGAACATGCTATATAAACATTAACTCTTGTTATTACTGTCAGTAGCATTCAGAGTGTTTGCACCTAGTTGAAGAATTACATAAACAAATGAATTCTTCCTCCTGTTCAGAAATATCAAAAGAATTTCTTTAGCCTGTGCTCTGTGAAGCATAAGCTTCATTTAAAGAAAATTCTCTGCCTCATAGAATCTTAATTACATCTTATGTGTGTCTGGTGTTTTGCAAAAGAAAAAAAAAAAGGATTTAAATTTCTCTACCTTCAAAGTCTTAGGGAATAATAGGGCATGCTTCCTGTCCCTCAACTTATCTTTTATCTTCTCCAGCATTCACAGAGAGCATTCAAACGGCTATTATGCCCTGGGTGAATGTGGCCTTGGTTGTTAGCTAACAACTATTCATTAGCAAAAAAAAAGAGATCGTGAGCAATAAATAGCAGCCATGACCTTCCCAAGCCCTGCTGCTCTGAGCAGCTGCCGGCTGTGGTTCTCTGCGGACTGCAAAACCAGGCTCTTTGACCTGTTCCCAGAAGTCTTACTGAGGGGCAACTTAGTAATGAGGTAATGAATGTGCATAACGATCACCTCAAAATAATAGACGATTCTAAAGGCAAAGAAAAACACCATCAAAGAAAAAGTATGCTCAGTATATAGTGACCATTTCATTCTTTAAAACTTGGCAGTTTCTTTGAAAAATGGTGTTTCTCTGCAATCAATAATTTGCCTGAAGCATCTATGTACTCTACGGTAATTTGCCTAAAGCGTGTACTTACTCTGTTAATGAGAATATTTGACGGACAGAACATCTTACTCCCCAACTCCATGGGCCTTTGTAGATTGTTTTCACTTAGTGTAAATGTCTGTTGCTACAGAAGCCAAAAATTATGGTGAGTACAGCACAGTATGAAAAAGAGGCGAAAAGATATCTCCTTACTTGGGTGATATAAGGGTAGTGGTCTGGTTATCTATTGCTGTGTCAAAAATACTCCAGAAATTAGTGGCTTAAAACAAGACCAATCATTTCGTTAGACTGAGCTCAGCCAGGCAGTCACCTGAGAGACTTCTTCACTTAATGCTTCTGGCACTGGATGCTAGGACCTCAGCTGAGGCTGGGGCCTGCACATCCACACGTGGCTCCCTGACAGCACAGTACCTGGCACTAGGGAGTGAGTGTCCCCAGGCAGAAGCTTTGTCACCTTTCATGACCTAGTCTCAGAAGTTGCATAGCATCACTTCCACTCAAGTCACAGGCCCATCCAGATTCAAGGGAGGGAGCATACATTCCACCTCTCGGTGGTGATGTCAAAGAATTTATAGACATGTTTTAAGCCACGACAGATCATTTTTTCCAGCAAGCTCTTTAAACTTGTCCTTTCCCATTCATTGTTACTTCCCTAATTAAAGTCACCATCATCAATCAATCATCTGTCTTTCAGCTCTTCTCTCTCCTGAAGCCAGAGTGAGGTTTCCAAAACAAATGTGTCCTGTGCCCTGTTTAAAACCTCCTCACATCCCTCTGGGTAGAGCTCAGACTCTCACATGGCTTAGAAGGCCTTTCCGAATCTGGCCCTCGGTTCGCCCATCCAGCCCCATCCTACTGCACACCTCTTCTTCCCTCCTACACATCTTTCGGGTCGTAACTTAGACATCTTTTCATCTGGGAAGACTTCTGGATCCACTGGATCCCAGCCCAGGTTAGGGGAGCTACCAACCTTCCCCTGTACTTCACTCATTAACACACTTATCATACTCCCGTCGTTGCCTGTTTCCATTTTTTTACTAGATTCAGGTGCCACATCTATCTTGTTCTCCACTGTGTGCCCTGTACCTAGCGCGGTAGGGAACGTATCAGAGGATGAGTACTCATTTAACCGCTACCTCATTTACATTATGTAATGACAATGATGGTCATCATGATCCCCCTGTGAATAGCGTTTCTTCTCCAATGCCATCCACTCAGTCCCAGACACTTCTCCTTTAGACCCCACTCCACGCTTTTGCTCAGTCCGCTATGTATCCTTGTCTCCTCCCACCTAAAATGCCCTGACTCTTTCTCTACCCACCCTTTTCTACCCAACTCGTGTCACCTCTTCCATAAGGCATTCTCAAGCTGTAGAACCCATAAGGATTCTCCATTCATTCATTTACCAACTCCATATTGAGCATCTACAAAGGCCAAGGCACTGTGAAAGGGCCTTAAGTTGCCACAGGGTAAAGACTGACCATATCCCTTTCCCAAAGCAGAATATTTTTATCCTGCCATGAACTTAAGGGCCTTTTGGCCTACTCATTTGCTCTTTGCTTCTGTAGATAGTACTCATTACAGATTGATCAAAATCCTACCAAAAATAGACTCGGTAGTGAAATAGACCAACACTGGGCCATTTTTGCTAACAGTTTTGTTGATGATGACCCAAGAAATTAATACAAATTTGAACTAATTCATAATGAATATCACTGGGAAATTATAATGGGGAGGTAAAGATTTATCTGCTACAATTCAGGTAGGCAAAACTGTAGATTTCTCTATTTCTTTGCAAGTGAACAAAAATTTCTTATTCATTTTCTGGTTATATTGAGAACCCAAGAGAGGAATTCATGGGAGACTTGATCTTGCTTGAAGGATATTTTTAAGCTTTGTTTTAGATAAATGTTTGATCTTTCTGGGTATCTTCCTCTTACCCATTTTCATAGCCACGAGGACAGCTGGGGATAAAGCTGTGCTTGTTTAGCAAGCACGAGAGTCAGCTGGAGAGCTTGTTCAAACCCAGAAGCCTGGGCCCCAGCTCCAGAGTTTCTGAATCTGTAGATATGGGGTAGGGCCCAAGAATGCATTTCTAATACATTCTCAGCTGCTGCTGTTGCTAGTCTGGAGACTGTGCTTTTCACCACTGTGTGAGAGGAAACTTGTGCTTCTTCATGTGCATGGGAAGTTCAGGCTTCAGATGCAATCTCTGGGTCCTCTCTGGTCTCTGCTGTGAGGAGGGAAGAGCAGGGAAGTGTGGCCTTGTCCCTGGACTCCTGAGCCAGTATCTGCTGGCACCCACTTCTGAGCTCTGTGCCACTGCCATTTGCCTCTATTCATAAGGACCCTTCCTCCGATGTCAACCAACCCCAACCCCTCCAGTGGACTCAATGAATCAGGAGTCCCAGGGCATTATGATTTAAGATCAGTGAAAAGTGTATCTATTTAGTGTTTTCAGATTGTACACATATCCATATAAACACATGGCAAAATAGCACAGGGCTTGACAAAACTCACCCAAGATTCAAGTTTACGTTATACCACTTCTATCCACAAATTTGACTTGGGGAAATTAAACTCAGTAGATAAAGTAGCCATTTAAAAAATCACAATGGAAGAAGCTATGATTAGTAAAATTTGATATGCATTATGCATAAAAAATGTGTGGGGAACCAAATCACTGTGAATGGATCTCAGTGGAAATAGTTCAGAAAAGTAAAAATCAAAAGATTTTTACAAAGGAAATGGTTTGACTGTATTGCATAGAAAATGGATCACAGAATTAAGTTGGCTTAAACGGCATTACCTCAAAAATATCTTCTGAACAAAAACTGAATGATATTGGTGTAATTCTGATTGAAATATTTTTTATTCATTAACATGGAGTTAAGAACAAGAGGATTAAAAATGCCCTCTGTTCTCATGGAGCTTGCATTCTACAGGAGGAGCAGACATTAAATGGATGCCAGTGCAAATGACCACATGATCACAATTGGGATAAATGATTAGCCTGGGGGCATAGACAGTAAGTGGTGTGCGTGCACACATGCACACACACACACACACACACACACATAAGAGGAGGACCTTTTCTGGTCTTGCATAGCACCAGTTGTCTATGGCATTCATTTTGACACAGAAAGTATGTTGCCGTGTACTGTTACAGAACCTTATAGTATATCAAGTGTCTCCTGAAGGATGAAGTATTCTACATTTGTCTTATATGACCCCAAAGTGCCTATGTAGCATAACACTGTACATACAATGGGGCCTTAATGCTTTTTTTTTTTTTTTTTTTTGCGGTATGCGGGCCTCTCACTGTTGTGGCCTCTCCCGTTGCGACGCACAGGCTCCGGACACGCAGGCTCAGCGGCCATGGCTCACGGGCCCAGCCGCTCCGCGGCATGTGGGATCTTCCCGGACCGGGGCACGAACCCGTGTCCCCTGCATCAGCAGGCGGACTCTCAACCACTGCGCCACCAGGGAAGCCCCTTAATGTTTTTGAAAGAATCAACTAATTAATGGCAGATTTTAGTTCATATGGACCATCTGCCACAATATGCTTTAAGTACTTCACAACTTTCTCACAAACCGGTCACTCTTTCTATCCCAGTTTTATAGATGACAGACCCCAGACCCAGAGAAGGGCGCATGGGCCGACCAGTGCATTAACAGACTGGCTGAGCCCCTCTACCTTCCAGCTCTGACACATGGATTCACACCCCTCCCCCGCCTTGTTGCCCAGCCCTCAGCTAATCTGAGACAGAAGTGACCACGCATCCATCCAGCTGCCCGTCTCGCTCAGGTGACCCTTCTTCTGAGGGCTGTGGCCTCCAAGGGCCTCAGAGGCACTGTTACCACCATGATCAAAGGTGGGGTTGGGGAAAGAAGGCTCAGAGGGAAAAAAGCCCACGCTTGGCTGCTAATCACTGCCCTGCAGCTGAAACCTCCAAAGCCGGGTGAACTGGGACAGGAGAAGGCCTCATTTAATTAGGCTCTGAGAGGAAAATGCACCAGTAGCCCGAGTGGGCCCAGAAGGCATCAGGGTATCCTGTGTGTCACCTGCAGGCCTGCCTGGGCAATGCCTGCCCAGATTAGTGATGTTTACACCCACCGTCTTCGCCGATTCCTTTTTCCTACCCCAAATCAGGCAAGCTGCTCACCCACAATAGCCCAGCGTCACCACATCACTTAATCCCCCAAACCTCCCTCACTCCCAGGCAGCAAGATCATCCTGTCAAATTACAAGCGATATCACAAAAAAGGAAGGCACAACCCCTCACCAAGTGGCTGCTCTACAACTGGATTTGGTCTGAATTCACGAATGCAAGTCACATGCCTGGAAACCAAGCAGCAGAACCTCATGGTGTGTCCTACTGCACCCCAGGGGGACATATTATGTAGCCCTTAGGGTTCAAGAGGATTAAAGGGACCTTCACTTTCATGGCTGAAAATTACTGGATTAATATCAGGTAGTTTAAGGAGTATGTTCTGGTTGTAGCAGGTGGCAGGATGGCCACATGCACATCCAAAGGTAATTCAACACGAATGCCACTCGCTGAGAAGCCAGGAGAGAACCAGGCAACTCAACATGAGGCTTGTGGGCCATAGGGTTTGTCCCCCCCCCCCATATAAAACAATAGAGAGCCGAGAAAATGTCATTTCCAATTTAGATTAGCATAATCGCTTCTTTGACAGTTTGCTGCTCCGGTGACAGGGAATTCAACAACAACAACATACGCTTTGTATGCTAAACTTCATAAAATACAAGAAATAAAAGAAAAACTCTAACACATAAGACTTACCGTTTGTCAGATCCTGTTTAAAGCACTTTGTATACAGTATCTTATTTAATCGTCGGGAAAACTCCACGTGGGACTATTACCCCACTTCACAGATGAGAAAACGGAAGCTCAGAGGGGTTAAGGTACCTGCCCATGGTTATAAGAGTAGGGAGTGGTTGAGCTCACGTAGTCTGGCACCAGAGCTCACGTTTTCAACTCCGTCTCTGTACTCCAGCTCTCAGGGTGGCTGTACGTACACGTGCGCGCGCGTGCGTTCGCACATGCGCATATGTACCCTTTTCAGGTGCAGCGGTTTGCCGTGTTGATTCAGCAGAACCTCAAAGGGGCCTCTGAGCAAAAAAGGTTAAAATATACATGCTTACACACATATACATAGACATGCATGTTACATATGCGTATATTACACACACACACACGCGTACATAAATGTGTGTGTGTATGTCTGAGTCTTTTTCAGTTGATCCCCGGCCAGCTTCAAGCTTTGCTCTGTCGCCAGTACGCAGCTGAAGAACTTAGAGTAGCCAGCAGAGGGCGCCCAGAGTCACTATTTTTAAAGGTGCAAGTTTTTAGAAGCATCTTCCATTTCTGGAATTCAGAGAGAACAGAGGTCCACATTGCAGGCTAGACAGGAAAGGTAGCTGTAGATAGACTTCAGAGAAGATACAGCCTTCACTCAGATTAAGAATTATCCAGTGTAGAAAGGATGTTTTTAGAAGAGAGAAAACAGGATGATCCTCTGCAGATAATATACCAATGCAAGTGTGTGTGTTGCATCAACTAGATGTTTCATGAGAAAATATACAACTCAGCTCCCTATGAAGGAAAAAAGATGGTCCTTGCCTCACCTGGGAAAGTTTCCTCCTGAATTAAGAAGAAAAACAATGAACTGTTTGCTTTATTTAGTAAAATCACATGGTTATGCGAGAGAAGTGAAAAGGAATTAGCCTCTTAATTATTTCTATTGTCTTTCCACCCTAGTCAAATCAACCAAATGAATGCAACCTGACTACCTCTTCCCGCTGCCATCAGAAAGGTCCTATGTCTTGGAACTTTCTCCATTTAGGTGAGGGGGAATTTGGTATTCTGGTATTCATCACTGCCCATTTCTAGGAATACGTCAAAGATCAAGTCCAGGGCTTCCCTGGTGGCGCAGTGGTTGAAAGTCCGCCTGCCGATGCAGGGGACACGGGTTCGTGCCCCGGTCAGGGAAGATCCCACATGCCGCGGAGCGGCTGGGCCCGTGAGCCATGGCCGCTGAGCCTGCGCGTCCGGAGCCTGTGCTCCGCAACGGGAGAGGCCACAACAGTGAGAGGCCCGCGTACAGCAAAAAAAAAACCCAAAAAAGATCAAGTCCATTATCACGAAGCTTTAATGTATATTGAGACTTCACAGAGTACTAATTATTATAACAGGATTGAGGTTGGGATTCTGGTGAAAGACACCCTTGACAGAGACCAGAGCCCAGGAGGAGGAGAATGGCAGAGCCCTTGCTCAAGAGTATTCAATAGGTAACTCCTAGGAACCACGAAAAGTACCGGAGGAGATTCTGTTGGACTGGATATCTGACAACAACTGACAGGGGTGAAAAAAATCACAAAACACCTGGTTGATGGCCATGTGATCAAACTCCTATAGGAGTGTGGAGTGGGGTGGCCAGAGCTAAGTCTGTATACATGCTGTGTCTGCAGACTTTTATCCTATTCAGAGGTTGGATGTGGACATAGGGCCACGTGAAGGCAGTGCCCTACTGCACTGCACCTGGTGGAGGGGATCTCACCATCACCTGACCCTCACTGCAAGTAAACAATCAGTAGCATGAAGCTCACTCATGCAGGATGTGTCCTGACAACATTGAGAGCTGAGCGGTTAACCAGTGAACAGTTGGTATGAGCAGCAGTTCTGGACTCCTACACACCTGGTGGTGCACAGCTTCTGTTACCTTCTTAGAGTCAAAATGCTGAACTCAGTGGACCGTGGGTTTGGCCCAAATGTATAAACCTTTTATTCATATGGACCATTCGGGTCTGTTTTTAAAAATCTTTTGTTCCCTCGAACCATCTGAATTCCGCATTTCACTTTGCAACAGTAGACACAACTTATAAGTTGTCTATCCTTTCACTCGGTTGAAATCCTTTTATGTGCGAAACACCTGGATAGATACAGAGGGGAAAACAAAGGTAAACGGCACACAACTGCTACCTGTGAACAGCACATCTCCTGGCTCCATTTTGAAGATTCTGAGACAGACAGCTAATGAGTCCCCCTGTCTTGGAGTTAGTTTTGACAAGCAAGCTGGGCTGGAGGAGACTGGGTGCAATTTTGCCTTCTGTTAAGTTTTCAATAAACCAATGTCATGATTTTTTTTTCCTCCTGAATTCTACTTCCTCTTTCTTCTTTCTCTGTTCTTCTATTTTGTGTCTTCCCCATCAGTTTGTTAATGCTTCTCCCTTTGAAAAAAAAATTTTAGGTCCCTTTTTCGGGCTCTTGGGTGACGGAGTTTGGCTTCCTGTGTTCTCACTCTTTCACTCACTGACTCAGAGTGGAGACTGCTTTACTGGAACTTAGGAGAAACTTGAGGTTTGCTTTCAGTCCTCTTTTCTCCCTAGCAGAAACTATTATTTCAGGGGAGAAGATCTGAATAGGCCAAGTTGAGAAAAGCAAGCAACAAGCCTAAAAACCGGTTTTCCTCACCAGCTGCCCTTGGGCTATATTCTGTAGAAAGGGAACAGGGCCTTTTGGAGCTGCCCATTTGCTCCCCAAATATGTCTTCCGTGCCCAGCGTCTTATGGAGCCTCTGACATAAGTTAAGTCTCTCAAAGTAGGGCATGGGCAGGATTAACGAACTACAACTGTCTTTTACCTCAACCCAAGGTACGTTTCAACTTTCCCACTTTATTCAACAGAGAATATTTAGCAAGCATCCATTCTGCCTGGAAGACAGGACAGATTAAAAATAACAAAATGTGTTTTTGCCAGTTCAACGTTTCCACACCCGATATTCAGGTACCTCCTGATGATGACCTTCAGATCTAAGTTTAAAGTTCAAGTCTAGGACTTCATCTTTCATTCTCTATTATAGTTTGGAAGATGCTTATTACCACAAAATTAGTAATATTATCCCATCACTTTCATCTTTATTGTTTTAAGTGGAGGCAAACAAATTACCTTCGTCCATAGCAGCTAGGAGGGGAATATCTATTTTTAAATTGATCCCCTTTTTTCATCATAGAAACTGATAAACGACTAGAAGATGCCCAATGAAACCTCTGGGTAAGAAGTCAAAGATTGTGTGCATATGTGATTAGGGAAATTGTACACCTAATGAAGACAACAGCGGGAAAAGAATGAACCACGATGCTCATGATGACTCACTTTTCGGTAAAGTCCACACTGTTTGGAAAGCACATTTTCATCCCTGGTGTCAAAATCTCCAATGGCACATAGAAAAGTAAAAGATGCTGGTCCGTGATGAGTTTATCTAGGCTTATTTTGGAAGCTCCTGTAGTATTTAATGATGATGAAAATGCCTTTCATTGCTTCACCTTGTCTAGCAGACTCCTTGTCCAAAATAATGAGTAAAAAGGAAGGAAGGCCAACTAACGAGTAGTCAGCCCACAACTGGACTGGTTCCAGTCAAATCCAACAGAACCACATCAAGTTGCTAAAGAAATTTACCTGCTGACAATGACACAGCAGCAAAGCTCGAGCCTTTGTTTCATTCCCCACTGTGACTAGGCTGTTATGGCCCAGATTTTGAGAAATTTAACCTGCATGCAAATGTGTGACAGGGCTTTCCTGGCAACCTGTAGTTCAACAAAGAATAGGAAATGAAAACCATCATTATCGCCACAAGGTTCCTCTTACACAAGTTTCCATAACTTAGAGAGGTACCTCTGCTAAGGACTCTCTGTCCTATTTTTCTCATCTATACTGCTCTGCATTACCTCAGAATGAGGAAGAAGGAGAAGTGCTTGTCCCAGGGGTGAAAGTTCTCAGGAATTGGCTGAAACTCCTTTCAAGGGCAAAGGGGTACCCCTCAGAGTGGGCACGCTTCCTTTTGCCCAGTTGGAGCCCAGAAGTCACTGCCTTAAGGTGAATAATTTGCATACCAAATATATCAAAGTTAAAAAAAAAAGAATACCATTTGATTTGGAGTTTCTCAAGTCACCTCAGCAACACTTAAGACCGAGGACCATGATGTACAGCTGTGTGAGCTGTTCCTCAACCAAGGATGCTTGGCAAAGCGGCTGAGTGTCAGCAAAAATATGAGGAAGCACCTTTTCCTGATTCACCGAGATCCACTGTGTGGACAGGTGTGCTGTGAAGAGCCACCCTGACCCCTTCTGCCTGGTGGTAAAAACTCAGAACATGTCATTCCCTGTCTCAAAGTTTCAAAGCCCTTCCCATCGCACTGAGAATCAACTTCAAGTCCACATGGTAACATAATCTGGTCCCAAGACCTCTCCAACCTCAGCTGTCACACTCTTTCCTAACTTGCATTATTCCTGCCACACAGGCCTTCTTCCTGTTCCCAGAAGACCCCAGGCAGGTTCCTGATTCAGGGCCTTTGCACTGGCTTTCCCCTCTGGTTTGCTCCTTCACTGCATTCAGCTGTCTGATCAAATGTCACCTCCTCAGGGAGGTCTTCCTTGACCACCTCGTTGAAATTCCACCTTGCCTCTTTTCTGTCTCTTATCCTGCCTTTCAAATAGAAGAGTACTCACTACTTGAATTTTACATTTATTTGTTTATTATCTGTTTTCTCTCTAGAACAAAGGTTGACAAACTATAGCCTGAGGGCTAAATCACACTTGCTGCCTACTTTTGTAAACAAAATTTTATTAGGATACAGTCACTCTCACTTATTTACATATTGTCTTTGGCTGCTCTCACCCTACAACTGTAGAGTTGAGTGGTTGCAATAGAGACTGCATGGTTGGCAAAGCCAAAAAGATTTACTTACTATCTTGCCCTTTACAGAAGGAGTTTGTCAATCCTGCTCTGGAATGTAAGCCCCATGAGGACAGGCCTTTGTCTCTTTTGCTTACTCCTGTATCCCCATTGCTCAAAATATTGCCTGATACATGGTAGACACTTGGTAAATATTTATCAAATGATTGAATACATGGATGAATGAGTATCAAGATGTATCTAGAGAATGCTTTTCTTAATTCAGCAATTGAGTGTCAACTTGTGACAGGATTCTATGCAGAGGATCCCACCATGATGAGAAACCAACAAATTCAAGGCTCTGTGAAGAATACCACGTTACAAGTAAGTGCCAGGTGTCACAGGGCCATAAAGAAAGGTACCTGACCAAGGCATCCAAGAACGGTGATTCCTTCAAGCAGTTCCACTCCTGGGTATATATTCAGAAGAAAAATGAAAACACTAATTTGGAAAGATACATGCACCCCAATGTTCATAGCAGCACTATTTACAATAGCCAAGACATGGAAGCAACCCAGGTGCCCATCAACAGAGGAATAGATAAAGAGGATGTGATATATATACACAATGGAAAACTACCCATCCTTAATAAAGAGTGAAATTCTGCCATTTGTAGCAATGTGGATGGACCTACAGAATATTATGTTTAGTGAAATGTCAGACAGAGAAAGACAAACACTGTATGATATCACTTACATGTGGAATCTAAAAAATAATACCAGTGGTGGGACTTCCCTGGTGGTCCAGCAGGTAAGACTCCACGCTTCCAATGCAGGGGGCCTGGGTTCGATCCCTGGTTGGGGAACTAGATCCCGCATGCGTGCCGCAACTATGAGTCAGTATGCTGCAACTAACGATCCCACATGCCACAACGAAGATCCTGTGTGCCACAACTAAGACCCAGCACAGCCAAAATAAATAAATAAAAAAAATATTAAAAAATAAAATGAAATAAAAATAATACCAATGGTGTATATGCAAAATGGAAACAGACTCACAGATATAGAAAAGAAACTAAAGGAAGGGTCCCCAACCCCCAGGCCGCGGACTGGTACCAGTCTGTGGCCTGTTAGGAACCACACAGCCAGAGGTGAGCAGCCGGCAGGAGAGCGAGCAAAGCTCCATCTGCCGCTCCCTATCGGCCCCCCATTGCTCCCATTACCACCTGAACCATCCCACCCCCGCGCCCTTCCATGGAAAGATTGTCTTCCACGAAACTGGTCCCTGGTGCCAAAAAGTTTGGGGACCGCTGAACTAGAGGTTATCAAAGGGGAGAGGGAAGGGGGAAGGGGCAAGATACGGGTATGGGATTAAGAGCAACAAACTACTATGTATAAAATAGATAAGAAAGAAGGAAACCTTGTATAGCACAGGGAATTACAGACATTATCTTGTAATAACTTTTTTAAAAATTATTTTATTTCATTTATTTTTGGCTGTGTTGGGTCTTTGTTGCTGCGCGCGGGCTTTCTCTAGTTGTGGCAAGCGGGAGCTACTCTTCGTTGTGGTGCACGGGCTTCTCATTGCAGTGGCTTCTCTTGTTGGGGAGCACAGGCTCTAGGCACGCGGGCTTCAGTAGTTGTGGCACGTGGGCTCAGTAGTTGTGGCTTGCGGGCTCTAGAGCGCAGGCTCAGTAGTTGTGGCACACGGGCTTAGTTGCTCCGCGGCATGTGGGATCTTCCCAGACTGGGGCTTGAACCCGTGTGCCTTGCATTGGCAGGCGGATTCTTAACCACTGTGCCACCAGGGAAGTCCCTGTAATAACTTTTAATGGAGTATAATCTGTAAAAATATTGAATCCCTATGCTGTATACCCAAAACTAATACAATATTGTAAATCAAGTATACTTCAATTAAAAAAAAATGATGGTGATCCCTAAGGATGAGTTTTTCCAAGCCAAGAGAAGGGTGAAGGGAGTTGCAGGCAGAGTAGAACGTGCACTGGTCCAGAGGCAGGGAACCGGCCGGCCATGGTCATCTGGGTTGCAACAGGTTGTTTGATATGTGAGACTTGTTTGAAGGGGGTTTGAACAATTCTTCATGGGTCTGAATAATCACTCTCTTCATCTTTCTGACTCTGATTCCCTTGGTTTTCATTTAAAATTTGGAGGAAAATAATGATTCTTCTCAAAAGCCTACCCCTTTTCTTCTGATATCTTCGGTCAAACCCAAAACACACTAAATGCATTTTCTAAAGGGACGTCTGGGATACATTACATCCAGATTTCTCAACCTTGGCACTAGTGACATGTTGGACCAGATAATTCTTTGCGGTGGGGGCCGTCCTGTGCATTGTAGGAGGTTTAGCAGCATCTCTGGCCTTTACACACTACATGCCAGTAGCACTCCCCCAGTGTGACAACCAAAAATGTCTCCAGATGTCGCTACATGTCCCCTGGGGCCAATAGCACCCCATATTGATAACCACTGCATTAGTCAGTGCCAGTGAAGCATGACGGGCAACTTGCAGATGAAATATGTTAACGATCTGCAAATGCTGGATAGAGGGGGCTTTTGAAAGCCTGAGGGGCTCAGTCTCTGGAATAAAAACTTCCTGTCCCTTTTCATCTTCAGATGATCACCCCATCATGGTTATGACAAGTAACCATAGTTACAGAGTTATGACAATTAGCCACAGAATTTGAAAAATTAACCTTAGCTACTTCCTCACTTGGTTACTCAAGTGCCATTTTTTTCTAGGGGCTCATGGGGTCCTTGCTATACCAGTAAAATGCTAAGTTAAATATGCACTAGGACAATGGAAACTTAATCAGCAATAAAAAAAGAATAAGCTGTTGATAAATGCAACAACATGGGTGAATCTCAACAGGAAAGACAGTTTCAGAAGGTTAAATGCCATCTGATTCTATCTGTATGACTTCTGGAAAAGGCAAAATAGATTAGTGGTAACAAGGAGTTGGAATGGGGGAGAGTGTGACTACTAAAGGACAGCATGAGAGCTTTGGGGTTGACAGACTCTTCTGTATCCTGATTGTGGTGGCAGTTACATGAGTCATTTAATGCATGAATTTAATACATGCATTAAAACTGCACACCCAGGGCTTCCCTGGTGGTGCAGTGGTTGAGAGTCCGCCTGCCGATGCAGGGGACACGGGTTCGTGCCCCAGTCCGGGAAGATCCCACATGCTGCAGAGCAGCTGGGCCCGTGAGCCATGGCCGTTGAGCCTGCGCGTCCGGAGCCTGTGCTCCGCAATGGGAGAGGCCACAACAGCGAGAGGCCCACATACCGCGAAAAAAAAAACAAACAAAAAAAAACTGCACACCCAAAAAAATCCCTTGATTTTACTAGATGTTAATTTTTTTAAATTTATTAAATTTATTTATTTTTGGCTTCATTGGGTCTTTGTTGCTGCGTGCAGGCTTTCTCTAGTTGTGGTAAGCAGGGGCTACTCTTCATTGTGGTGCGCGGGCTTCTCATTGTGGTGGCTTCTCTTGTTGCAGAGCACAGGCTCTAGGCACGCGGGCTCAGTAGTTGTGGCACGTGGGCTCAGTAGTTGTGGCACGTGAGCTCAGCAGTTGCGGCTTGCAGGCTTTAGAGCGCAGGCTCAGTAGTTGTGGCGCACGGGCTTAGTTGCTCCGCGGCATGTGGGATCTTCCTGGACCAGAGCTCAAATCTGTGTCCCCTGCTTTGGCAGGTGGATTCTTAACCACTGAGCCACCAGGGAAGCCCCTAGATGTTAATTTTAAAAACAAACAAGAAGGTAGTTCCTGAAGAATATGAGGGGCTTTTAATATTTACATGTCTTCTTCCAACTACAGTGAAGCATTTAAAGCCACATTTTTAAAAGCGTACCAGGTAATGAAGCCTTGACTGCTGGTAATTACAGTGGTCAAGGGGAGAGGAGAAAGTCGACGTTCTGGAAGCAAAGGAAGAGCGTTAGCTTCCTTGCTCTTGCTTCGATTCTTCTTTCACTTTCCACAGAACAAGGTGATCTTCACTTCCCAATCCAGGTTTACCAAATTTCACCCCAGAATTGGTTGAGCCTCTTTGGGCAGAAGAGAGAAAATGTTTTCAGTACTTGACATATATTCGAGCAGATTTACCACACACTTTGAGGACCATACAGGTCAGAATGTTGCATCGATATGACATTCTGGGGTAGGTAGAAAAGGCTCATCTAGGGGATAAAAGAGAGTCTAAAAGAGTGTGGGGCTAGCTTTCCAACGCTCCAGGCAAGAGCAGGAACAGAGAGCATAATGGAATGACTTGATTCTAAAAGAGAACAGTATCCTGTGTTTTTATTCATATGAATAATATCACCAGATTCATGTGTATATGAAATAATCAGTATTTCTGGGAGATTTTTAACTCACCTGAAATATCTAGTCTGTTGGTCTATGATGATGGTGATGGGGCCCAGGGTATACATGGGAAGGTAGTGGTGACATTTATCTAGGATCCTACTTGATAAGCATCTGGTTCAGGGTAAGAATATTTAGCATTCCTCCTTTTTTTGCGGGGACGGCACGCTGTGGTTTACACATACATGAAAGGGCTGCTCATAGGAAAATCTTGCTCATCTGCTTATGCAATGATGCCAGTGAAACACAGAATTATCACACCAGAAAAGAATGTGCTTGACTTCTCAGAGAATGAAATGTATGGCAACAGTGAGAAGCAGAAAGTGTCACATTTTCGGCAACATGATTTCAGATGGACAGTTGAAGTGTCTTTACATTTTTTCAGAGGTAGCCTAGTACACCAAACATCCTCAGGGGCTGTTGATTCCTTTCCCCCTCGGCTAAATGTAAATTGTGAAAACAAAGTAAAAATTATAGCCTTCCTGTGTCTGTGGAGGGGAGTGATAGGGCACAGTGGCAAAGCTAAGAAATATACTGCAGAGGGACTAACTCGTGACTTCAGATCATCTTGAAAGTAGAGCTTTGAACTTTTCGGTAGCGTTTTACACCTTTTATCTTAATTGATCCTCACAACTACCCTCCCCCCATGATGTGAGGAATTATTACTCTATACCCATTTAACAGAATATAAAACCAAGGCAGATGTATGTTAAGAATTTACCAGAGGTAACACAGGGGGTTAGTGGAAAAACAAGGTATAAAACCTGAGTCTCCCGATTCTAGACCCCATGGTTCCAGTCAGCAGCCTGTATTGTAAAGTGTCATCTGGTTTCACCAAACTTAGACCAAAAGCTAGGAGGTGAAGAAGGTTACCTTCTGTAGGAATTGTTGAACTTGTACTCCTATTTCCAGGCTTGAAGATAGTTGGGAATATGCTTGATCCCTTTTAAGACTTATCTCAAGCATCAAGCTGACCCATTCCTACCCACAAAGAATTGTTTACTCCCTTGGTTGAGCCCCACCATATCTAAAACACAGTGCTATCCTTGTGCCTGCAGCTCTTTCACATGCTTCAGGGCCTGGCTCTTGCTGCTCTTGGATTCCCAGACCCTGACACAGTGCCTGGCACACAGTAGGCACTCAAAGCCTGTGTGCTAAATGAAAAGCATGGCATGAACTTTATTCCTTAGAGGTGCAAGTCAAAGCCTTCCAAGCTGGGCATGGAAGAACCTTGGGAACGTCATTTACACTCTCAAAGCCTCAGTTTCCTCATCTGTAAAATGGGGATAGTAAGAAAACAAGAACCTTGCGGGGCTATTGTATGTAAAATGCTTGGCAAGGTGTCTGTCTCACAGTAAGCTCTCAGTATATGGTAGCTCTTTGTGGCAGCCAGCCTCCAAGATGTCTCCCAACGACTCTCACCTCCTGGTACCCACACCCTTGTGTGGTCCCCCTCACACTGAATAGGGTTGAGTATGTGACAATAGGACAATGGAGAAATGACAGAATGTGACTTACCAGGCTAAGTCTTAAAAACTGTTGAGGCTTCTGCCTGGCTCTCTCTGGGATCATTTGTTCTGGGGGGAGTAGACATCCTATCGTGAAGACACTTTAAGCAGCCCCATGGAGAATTCAATGTGGTAAGGATCTGGGCTTCCTACAAAAGCCAACATCAAGTCACCTTCCGCATGAGTGAACCATCCTGGAAACTGATCCTCCAGACCCCGTAAAGCCTTCAGATGGCCTGCAGCCCTTGCGGGTAACTTGACTGCAACTTCACGTTAAGTCACTCCTAGATTCCTGACCTACAGAAATCCTGTGAGACAAATGCTTATTGTTGTTCTAAGCTGCTAAGTAAACAGTACACTCTTTTTGTAAATGGCTGTACGTGCATCAGTAACGGGATACCTCCCCCGTGGGCAGTCCTGGTTCTTGCCTGATCTCAGTTCACAGGAGCCATGTGGAAGGAAGGCTGGCTTTGACCAAATGAGGACGTCTCCTTTCTCCAAACTGAAGAGGTAACTAAGGTAGACCTCCTCAGGAACTGACCTGAGGAAGGTGAGAAAGTCCTCGTGGTGATATTTGCTACATCAGACAAACTTTCAGAGAATATCACTGGACCCTGAACCAGATATTCTAATGTTATTTAACCTTGTCAGGCATGTAAGTCATCTCTCCAAATAATGGGACGATTCTGACCCTAAGAGCTAATCTTGGACTCCCTTTTCTGTCCCCTGCCCTGGCAGCTAGCATACCACCCACACCAATTCCTCGCTTGTGTTCACCTTCCCAAGCCCTTCATACGACAAAACTTTGATGAAAATGGTGACATTTTTAAAGTGGCCAATATTGGAGTGAATATTGAGAAATCCTTATTTTTTTCAGGCTACACAGGCCTTGGCGATATTCAAAGCTTGGGTGATGGGCATGGAGGTATTTGGCTCTGAGCTCCCACATAGTTGTTTTACTGTAACTCTAAACCCCAAGTCCCTTCCCTTCCCCCATGATCCCTGGTATCTCCCTAGAGTATTGGCCACTGCTTCTGGAGCATTCCATTCCTCAACAAATGCTTTCATTCTTTACCGCCATCCCCAATTCTCCTGTAGTCCCTGCCCTGCTCAGTTTCTCTCAAAACTACAGGGTTTGTACTCCAGGCCCCAACCCAGACAAATCCAGTTCTTTCAGATAACCTTGAACTGTCTGACCCTTAAGTGACCACAGACTTTGAAGGCTGCCTCTGTGTAGGAATTTACTGTTTCCCTGGACAGGAAGACACAGCTGTTTGTTTTGTACTCAAAAGCATGTCTTGACTATAAAAGATGAATGCCTCAAGATGGGGAATATGAGCTGGGTCCCTCCTTCGCCTCAGAGAGTTCTTGGCCTACATGCACCCCCTCTTCCTGCTGAGAGGTTGGCACAGACGCAGGCTCTTCTTTTTGTTCAGGAATCCTGAAGTTCCCACTGTGTTCCAGGGAGCTTAATCACCTATCATCACTGGTTCTACCATGGCCAGTCTGCCTTAGATCCCGGAACTCCCAGAGAGGCAAATATATTGTAGATGGGACCACCATGCCTCCCCTGATGAGAACTAGACACCAGCAGGACCCTGTGTGAAGCTTGCCTTGACCAACTCCATTCTGTTGCATATATGGTGCTCCTCAAAATTTCCATCTGAAACTCTCCTAACCCTTATTTCTCCCCAGTCCAGCTGTGACAGGAACAAGTGGAGGGTGTGGTGATCCTAGCCACCAGACCACTCTAAGGCCTTGGTTTAAGGATCCCCCAGCAACTGGCCTTCATCTACACCTGACACTAAAGTCCCGTGACTTGATTGCCAGGGCCTGCTTTCACATCCACACAGTCCCCTGAAAACGTGGCCTTTTTAGGAATCCGTGGGCGTTGTGTTGTCTGAAACATCTAATGGCCTATGCTTTAAGCACTGGAGAATGTCTGAGTTGACTTTAACACTCAGCAGAGAAACCAATGGGCAGAGTATGCCCTTGGGGTCATTACATGGAATTTGAAATTTTAACAACTCACCTCTGCTTCAATGCAGACTATTACATTGACAGTACACAAATCTCTGTCCCTAAGCTTAAAGAAAAATTATTCAGTGTTTTCTCTTAGCATGGTGTGTTGCACATTGAGGGCAGCCAATCAAAGTTTTTGATTTGGCTTTATTAGTATTTCATTGGGTTGGGGGAATCACCAGTTTAGTGTTTGTACAGAGGATTTCTTCCTCTGTTTTGTCAAGGTTGTAATTTTGTTTTATGACTTCAGCTATGTTAAGTAAGAGAGGCTCCAAGTTCAGGCTGGGGCAAAAGGAAAAGACAGTTCAACCTGTCACCATTTTTATCAATGAGTTTCCCCACCTGTATTATTACTGACCCCTCTGGATTTAGGGGTTAAACCCTCCTCTTCAAGTCTTCTCACCAATAAAACTGACTAACCCACCTCCAAACTTGATACTTAATCTCTAGTGACAGAAAGACATGTTTCAGCACCAATGTTATTTGTGTTATTGGCATGCTCGAATTATATAAATAGCCTCAATAGCTGCAAAACACACAGAAGAAAATAAAATTTACTGATTTTCACTCTTCCCAAGACAAACCCACAAAGTAGCTTAGCCCAATTGCCTGAAACTTCTTACAAGTAATTTCATGGTAATTTTACTATGGAAAAGAAAAAGGAGAACTAGAAGGTAAAGCCTAGGAACTTCTCCTTTATCTCAATTGTCTATCTCTTCTCACACTTGGAGTGACAGGAACAGAGACCAAGCGTGGAAATGGTATGATTGATACATATACAAAATCTCACCTGTGGTTAAGACTTTCAAGGGGAATTTAGACCACAGCCTCAGCTTCCCATGCTCACTACCCTTTGGATCAGTTCTGTTTTTAAAAATCAAAAAGCGCAACATTTGGAAGCTTCAAATAGGATATATTATAAGAGATGAACAGTATATCTCTCTACCAGAGGCAATGCTTTGTAGCAGAGCTCAGTTCCTGCAGGACTGACAATTCCAAGCTTGTGGCTGTCATAGAGAAGACAAGGAGGTAGGACACTTGAAAAAGCGTCCTGCGTGAGACGATGAAGCCAGCTGTGAAACATTTCCTAAGATTACAGGGCCCCCATAGCTATGCATGCCTAAATCACCTCGAGGCTTTAGTCCAATCCTTCTGACACCTGTCTCCAGGCTAATCCTTCTAGTCCAAACAGCTGCCTGGGTTACATCATGCCTGCCTTTAGTGACTCCCCAAGGCCTCCAAAAATGTCAGTTACACCCTAGGCTGGCCTTTATATTGTGCAAGAATCTGGCTGTCTCTGACATTTAATCTCCCTCCATCTCCAACAGGAATCTGCCACCCCCAGTCAGCAGTCTCTGCACCACTTTCTCTTTGCCCATCTATACTGCACACCTTTCCCTGTAACCGTCTCCATTCTCTTCACCTGAAATATCCTCCTCCTCCTGCCCTCCTTCTCACCCACCAACTCCAAGGTATGATACAAAGAGTGGGATTTTGAATTAGGTAGATCTGCGTTAAATTCTAGCTCTACTACCTGCTTGCTGTGTCTCATTGGGCAAGTGTCTTACCTTCTCTGAACCTCAGCTTCCTCATCCATAAAATGAGAATGTTCACACCAGGTTCATGGTAGATGCTCACTAAAGGTTAATTCCTTTTTTCTGCATGTCTACTCAACTCCATGCACCATCCCAAGCTCCTAAATCAACTGATTTCTATCAATGGGCCATAAAATATGGTTTACATATGAGAGTAAGGTTTAAGTGTAGTAAAGCTGTTACCAAGGAATGGCCAGGTCAGGAACATAGAGATCCCAAGACCCTCTCAGGACAGAGCTCAGAGGCCAAGGCGTATGGGTTCATTCTCTGCTAGTGACACACTAAAATTTCAGTTTCGAGGGAGTGGAACCCAACACAAATACTTGGAAAAGAGCCAACCAGTCCATGGATGGGAAATTATAGTGGTGTCACGGCTCACTGTTAGTTGAAAGAAGTCCTGAATAACACATTTTAATAATTCCCCCCAAATTTGCAAAAGATGCCAGTTAACAAATTCAGTTCCATGATACTTGAATCTTAATTTTTTAAAAAGCAGACGCATTAGATGTATTTATGATGCTTCAGCCCCTTTGAAAGAAATTGACCCACTAACAGATCTTCATTTGGCAGGTGATTTTCCATGTGATGGAACCCTTCTTTGGGCACATCTGATTAGTGTAGGAATGGGCACCAGACCAAAGGACAGCCAATCCCATGGTCTGGAGGGCAACTATGACTCATGTCCAAGTGCAAAAAGATGAGCTGAGCCAATCACATTCTCTGTCTTGCAAGAGCTGGGACTAGGAAACACGGAAGGAACAAGCCCATAGCAACAAGAATAAGGATGCCCTAAGGGAAAGTCAGGGACATGGCAGGCAAAAGCCATAAGCAAGCCAGAGTTCAGAACGTTCAGGAACGTCTAACAAGCAGAACCAGCCAGTTAGTAATGAGGAGAACTGAGCAGAGGTATAAGGAGAAGCAAGAAGCCATGAGAAAGAGATGGCCTGAGCAGCGGGTCCCTGGAGCTGACCAGTTCCTCAGGTTGCCTCAATCTTTGGAGCTATCTCAGTTCCTACAGTAAAATCCCCTGTTTCAAGCTAACTTACATCAGTATTCCTTATAAACAGAACCTAACCTAGACAGCAGGAAAGCGGTGAGATATTTTATTACCAGAAAAATATAAATACACCCACTCTGAATGCATATATTATTCCACAAGTCACAAAACCAAGAGGACCCTGAGGATTATTTCTTTTCAGTAAGATGCAAGGTGCAGGGTTAGGCTGCCTTAAAGGACAGACCAGTGTTTTCTCAGAGCACCAGCAGGAGGGAGCCTCTTTTTACTTCACTTCTGAGGGCAGCCATGACAGGTTCCAAAACGTTTCCACTGGCTTTGAGGACTTGGACCATCCCTGGTGGAGGATACCAGGGAGACTTGGAAGAGAGAGCCCTGTTTTGCAATAAGACATGCCACCTGTGCCCTGTTCTTGGTGATACCTACTAGTCCTGTGACCTGCAAGAACGTCACCTCATCTCTCTGAGACTCAGCTTTCTTCCTTGTGACAGATGATCCCTAAAATAACTTTTGGAATTAATAATATATGAATCTTCTAAGTAAAATTCTTCCTCCAATTAGATCAGAAGAGGAGGCAGCCTAGAAGAAAAAGAAAAACTTGTGTGGGCCACAAGTCAGGAAGCCTGCATTCCAGCTCTGCTGCTCATTGGCTGGGCAAGCTTGGACAGCACCTATCTGGGTATCACCCCTAAAAGGAGGAAGTTGGTTTGTGTCTGATCAAAAGGGCATTTTCACCCCAAATTCATAATTCTAAGATTTCTGAACATCCCAATCTATAATTCCAATGGCTCCTTACATCTGTATTTAAAATTCCTTATGTTGTTTTTCTTTCCCACCCTGATGATCCAGAAAGCAGTCTGTGCCACAATTCCTAGGAGAACTTACTTCTTTCAGTTTGTCTAGCTACAGACTAAGCATGATGCATGTTGGGGACAAGTCTGATATGTTTCAGTCCAATGCTAGTTGGAACAGACATGTGGACTAATTTGGATTCCTGGTGGCACAAGTTCTCTGGTTGCTGATAGAGAACTGTGAAGTCTAAATAGGAAGACAGGCCATATCCAAAAGAAAATCTGTGACTCCTTCCCAGAAAACCATAAATCCATAAATAGAAAATAAAGATGTGGAGCCCAAAGCATTCCTCAAGGCCTTTTTCAATGTCTCTTTTTAAAAAGATTAAATTGATTGGTGGAAATTAGGAGTTTTGGGGTCCATGGATTTAAGGGAGTCACAGGCCAAGAGAAAAAGGGCAGGAGCAAATATGGCTCGTTACAAAAGAAAATAGTGCCCTGTGATTTCAGCAAAAACTGAAAGCACAAATGACTCCAAGATACTGAAGGTCATGGATTTTCATTGTTTCACCAACACAGCAAATGCTCTGGCTAAATGAAGTCACAAAACTTTACAGTAACATTTTTATTAGCCCATAGGGGCAGTCGACCTAAAGTAATCGGAAACAAAAGGCGTGAACTGATAACTCACAGAATAAATACCTACAGGCAAGAAAGATATGAAAAGGGGTTCAACGTCAATAATATAATTTTAAACGAGATTTTTTCTTGCCCATCAGGTTGGCAAAAAATAAATAAATAGCATTCAGTGCTGCTAAGGATGTAAGGGAATAGCCAATCCTGAACACAGCAGGTCATGCAAAATTTTAAATATGCATAGATGTTGACCTAGCAATATCAATCCTAGAAATTAAGCCATCAGAAATTTTTCCATGGGTATTCACCTAATGCTCATTTGCTCTTAATAGCAAAAACTTGAAACGACTCACACCAATAGTGGTTTGGCTGAACAAACTTTGTACACCCAAATAACAGAGTAGTGCTCCAGAGCTGTTTTTAAAAAGGATGAGCAATACCTAAATGTACTGATATGGGAAGATCTTCCTGTGAAAAACAAGCTTTGGAAGAGAACTCTAAAGAAATGTGAATGATCCAATTTCTTTAAAAGGTGCACAAGTGCCTACGTGTGCATGGGTGCACGCAGGCACACACATGACACTCTCAAAGTCCCCGCCTGCCTCCACCCTCACATCTGGCCACGCCCACGTCTCACGCCTTGTCCTAGCACCAAACTGCGTCTCCAGCTTCTGTAATGTCTCTTATGAACACAAGTTCTCAGCCCTGGCTCCCCACTCAATGACTGGTCAACTCCTAACCTTAATCCTATGTTAGTGCAGGAATCTGGGAGAGTATACACCAAACTGTTAACGTGGATATTCCTGAGACCGAGATTACAGGCTGTTTTCTCCTTCTGTATCAAACTTTCCTGTATTGTTTGAATTTCTAATAATGATAATAATGTTTGACTATTTTGTAATCAAGAAAAAAACCCACTGTAAATGTAAAGAATAAAACTGAAGGGGCTTCCCTGGTGGTGCAGTGGTTGAGAGTCCGCCTGCAGATGCAGGGGACACGGGTTCGTGCCCCTGTCCGGGAAGATCCCATATGCCGTGGAGCAGCTGGGCCCGTGACGGGAGAGGCCACAACAGTGAGAGGCCCACACACCACAAAAAGAATAAAACTGAAAAACAAAGGGATCAGATTGTACTTCTTGTTCTGCAACTATTGCTACATTCTGCCCCCTATAAATTCCTCCAGTTCCAGTTAGATATCACCCATCTGTGGACTAAAAAGCTCCAAATAAAGCATCCCAGGAAAGTCTAGGATAGAGGGGGTGAGACAGAGAGAAAAAAAGGAGATTTGCCAGTGACTTAAAAGATGGTGCTGGGCTTCCCTGGTGGCGCAGTGGTTGAGAGTCCGCCTGCCGATGCAGGGGACACGGGTTCGTGCCCCGGTCCGGGAGGATCCCACATGCCGCGGAGCGGCTGGGCCCGTGAGCCATGGCCGCTGGGCCTGCGCGTCCGGAGCCTGTGCTCCGCAACGGGAGAGGCCACAACAGTGAGAGGCCCGCATACCACACACACACACACACACACACAAAAAGAGGGTGCTTACTTCCAAATTTCAGGTGAGGAGACTGGAGTATTTTTAGCCCTATGGAATGAAAGCTGAAGCTTTGGTTTATTGTTCAACTTCTCAGAGAACCTAAAAAGAGAAATAACTTTAGTAGGAACTAGACACGATGTTTAAATTTTATATTATCAAGCCCCCAAGCCAAAAAAAATCAAAGAATACACTTCTGTTAACTGTAAAATTAAACCAAAAAAAAAGCTGTCACTTAATTGATCTTATACAAGTCAAAGTATGCTATATTTGAAAATTTGTAAGTATCAGAGCATCTGGGTTACAATTTGAGTTCTACAATAATATGTGGTGCTCATGTTAGTGCATGCCTCTCCAAACATAGTAAGTTCATCTTTAATTTCTTTCTTTCCATCCCCTGCTGACCTCCCCACCCTCCATCCAATGAGTCTCCAGGCTCTGTCAATTCCTGTCCCTGGGTGCCTCTCAAATCCATCCACTGCCACTGCTCTACCACTGCTCAGCGCCCTTCCTCACCTGGACCACAGCTTTATGGCTGGTCTCCTAAGTCCTAGCAGTCTCTTCTCCACACTAGGACTGGACTGATCTGTTACCATTCAAAATGTGATCACGTCTTTTCTCTGCTCTAACCCCTTTGGTGCCTTCCCAATGCTCACAAGACAAAGTCCGAACTCTGATTGAGTCAAGGGTGAGGCTTGAGGCAGCTTTCCTATTAGGCGCTGCCTTGGTTAAAGCAGTGATTCTCAACCCTGAGATTTATGCCCCCCCCACTCATATTTTAATGCTGATCCATTTTGAAAATTCATCCCAGGTGACTCTAGCCTAAGTGGCCAGATGTCCACTTAGAGGCACACTGATGAGGGACAGGAACAAGGAGAGTCAGAGGTCCAAATGTGGGTGCAGCCTGGAGTCTGGCATTAACCAAAGGTGGCTTCCAAGTGCAGGCTAAGCCCCTGTTCTCAGAATCTGCACCAAAGAAGCCTCATTTCATCTCATCCCCTCTCCATGGAGGAAGGTTCTGGTGACATGCTCCAGCCAGGAGCTCTTTAAAAAAGGAATGTAAATATTGAATCTTCCCTTTTGTAAATAATGCACCTATTTATTTATAAGAAGTGAATATTTAACAAGCAGCAGTGTGGCGATTTTAATTTGGAATTTAACCTGTTTACAAAATCCAAGAGCAAAATTCCACAAGGGCAAGAAAAATTCATACATATGCTGAGTCTCCATTGCATCTCCAAGCATTCCTGTGTACCGCTTGTTTAAATACGCCTTGGATCCGGGGCAGGGGCAGGGGGCAGGAAGGATGCTCCATACACTCTTTTAATCCCATAGCTTCTCATTGAGCTTATTATCTTTTTCCCTTCACACAGGACTGAAAAGTAATTCCAAACAGCATACATCTATTGGATGCTTGAAAAAGAACTTGAGGAGAGTGTCTCTCTTAGGTAACTGTGCATTCTAATTTCTAAGTCTTATTACAAGGGCACTTTTATACTTATTTGTATACAAATTATCTCCGCTTGTTATTATTATTACTCTTCAAACTAGCCAGGCCTGGGGTTGAACACCATCCCTCTGAGTTACTAGTTGGCTAACTCTGGTCAGTTTACTTCCCCTTCTCAAGCCTGTTCTCTGGTTATTCTTCTTATTTAAAATAAGTATGCAGGACCTGGTAAAACAAGGTAGGTGTCCCATGAATGTCAGTTCCCCTCCCTTTCCCTTCTCCCCGCTTCCCATCACACACCACAGCATTACCTCCAGGCTGCAGTTGCGCTGCTGATAATCTCCTTTTAGTCTAGAATTGGAATTTCTTTTCTTGCAGTCATGCACTCTGTAATAATATCAGTTTAAAGGAAACGTTGTTTGGTCTCACATGGTCCAGCAGGGCATCTTCTAAGAGTGCGGCTGGCTGGCCGTCAAGGGGACTTTGAAGGTGGTGTTTACCCTGTGGGAATTCACGATGGCCCAAGGTGTCATCTTCAGCCTTCCAGACATGGAACCTGATTTGTCCAATATGCTGATGGAGGGTCTCTCCTCTCTTGGACGCTGTCTGTTAACCGAGGTCACAAAGACTAATACATACAAACCAGAACACCGATTCTTTAATTTACAGCGGTAGGGGAGGGACACTTTATTAGAGGTACAAAACAAGAAAAACTGGCTCTATAATGTCACTGCCTAGGAGGCCCTGACAGCTCTCTCTCCCACTTTCAGAGATAAGAGTTTGCTAAGGTAGACACATCCAGCTTCTTATGTTCTAGATCCCATTTTCTATGTTCTAGTTTATGCTTTTCTGCTCACGCATCTTTCTCCAACTAAAGTACAAAACTATTCTAGTCCTGCCGCCTTGCGTTCTCCTTGGTTGATATCCTGGGTGCCCCCAACTCTGGAGTCATGCTGTTACACCCTCGTGGTTTACCGCCACTACATGGCAATGCTTTCCCCATGGATGTCATTTCCTTCTTTGTGATGGAAGATCGATTAACATAATAGCTCAGATTTTCTTTCACTCTCCCTTTCACTCACAGTCTCCTCCTCTTGACTCCCTAGGAAGATGGAATGACTTCTCCACTTGGTCAATTTGGGGAAAATAAACTGGATGTTCAATATCAGCTTCTTTTTCTTTTTCTTTTTGGCAGTAGACCTGTTCACAGAGAATGGGATTTCTCTGTTCCTCCAGTCATGCTTACCATAAGGAGAGGTCCAGCACTGCCTGGGCCAGGTGGAAAAGGCTGCCTCATTCTGGGGTTCAGTATCAGGGAGCCCCTCCCATAGATAAAAGCCTTGTTCTGATCTATCCTTATCAGTGAAAACACTGACTATTTTGATCCCTGTTTGTCTTACATTATTGCTCATTGTTTCAGAAGTTGAGCAGGGGGTTAAATGATGCTGTTTATTAGGCCCTATCAAATGTCCAGTGGCTGTTAGGTGTTCACCAAAGCCATTTCCACTTTTTTTAGCGCAAGGGTGATGGATCAACCATCCTAGTTTGTCTGGAACTGAGGGGTTTTCTGGAATGAGGTCCCTTCTTTTTTTCTTTTTGCGGTACACGGGCCTCTCACTGTTGCAGCCTCTCCCGTTGCAGAGCACAGGCTCCGGACACACAGGCTCAGAGGCCATGGCTCACAGGTCCAGCCGCGCCGCGGCATGTGGGATCTTCCCGGACCGGGGCATGAACCCGTGTCCCCTGCATCGGCAGGCAGACTCTCAACCACTGCGCCACCAGGGAAGCCCCATATCTACACTTTTTAAGGTTGTAGTAGAAGCTCAATAAACCTGTGTCAATTCAATGGGTTAGTTATGTGAGATTCACAACAGGCCCTTGTCTTTAATAGCTTTCTATTTTGTCACTGGCAACAATCACGGCTGCTTTGTTTTAAAATTGTGGAACCATGTAGCCAGTGAAAATATGTCTTATAATAGCTTTATGCTTAACTTTCTATATTTTGAATCCAAGTTCCCAGAAAATAACAATAATTCTTACCTGTGACTTTGACTAAATCTTCACAAACATATTGAAAACAAAAGGATTTAAACTCTGGTTGTTTTAATACTTTGATTTGTGTGAACACATACAAGAGATCATACTGACTATGCACACGAATGGAAGGAAGCATTGACACAGAGAGTTTTAAAAGAGGATTAAAAGGGGCCTCCCTGGTGGCGCAGTGGTTGAGAGTCCGCCTGCTGATGCAGGGGATACGGGTTCGTGCCCCGGTCTGGGAGGATCCCATATGCCGCGGAGCGGCTGGGCCCGTGAGCCATGGCCGCTGAGCCTGCGCCTCCGGAGCCTGTTCTCTGCAACGGGAGAGGCCACAACAGTGAGAGGCCCGCATACCGCAAAAAGAAAAAAAAAGAGGATTAAAATATTTTCCTGATTATTTTTGAGTCCAGATGCGCCAAAGATCCTGGAACTCCCATTGTTTCAAATAAAATAATGAAGTCATTGTGAAAAGATTTGATTTGGGAGAGCTGAGTCATGCTTCTGTATCCTGTCTTAACAAACTGTTCCCTGATCTTTACCCCATCATAAAAATTGACTATAGCACCCCTCACACTGATGGAAAGTGAAACTTATCAACACTTTGTCCCAAAGCTGGCTGTCTTCTATATCCTACTTCCTTGATGTTGCAGTAAAAGCTTTACTGGGCTTCCCTGCTGGCGCAGTGGTTGAGAGTCCGCCTGCCGATGCAGGGGACACAAGTTCGTGCCCCGGTCCGGGAAGATCCCACATGCCTTGGAGCGGCTGGGCCCGTGAACCATGGCCGCTGAGCCTGCACGTCCAGTGCCTGTGCTCCGCAACGGGAGAGGCCACAGCAGTGAGAGGCCTTGCAAGCTTTACTTATGTGTTTTAACTGGAAAAGAGTTAACAGATTTAGACTAATGTTGACAAATTATTCAATAAAATTAAGTTGATGATGGTAACAGAACTGTAAGGCAAATTTTTCTAGTGGTGACTCACAATGATGATATGGTAGGAGTTTGTAACCTGTGCTCCATTAAAGAAAAAAAAGTTCAATGACACTGTTATTAAAGATGGAAAGACAGACTTTCTTCAGGACCATCATGATAGGTGTAGGAATCGCTGCATCGGGGTGTTACAGTGGGGAAGAGAGATTTGGCTCAACTCTGAATACAGCCTGGACAAGTGGGAATCTATAGCCAAAGAGCAGGGTGGGGCCCCATGCATGGAAGGTTACTAGGAGGAAACATCCGGAGTAGGGGTTTTTTTGGCTAAATCAACCTAATAGGTTTCTTACTGAAGACAGGCCAGGGTGATCAGATATCACCTGAGAGATGGTGGAGGGTGAAGAACCTGATTAGATGTTAAGGGTGATCAGATTTTATGGGTGGAAAATTCTAGTTAAACTGACTTAGCAGGGCTCTGGTTAAGCTAGATTTTATAGGGACGTGCACAGATGGGCCTAGGGGAAGGTTCAGGAGCCTGACTAAAGTTTGGTCAAGTAAAGAATCTTTGTCAGCTCCCCAGACCTCTACGGGCTTTGGCAGGCCCCTGAACATTCAGAATGCAAGCTCTAATGGTCCATCCCCACAAGGAGTTTTTCATCCACTGGGGGAAGAAGACAATAAACAAGTAAATACAGATGATAACAGGTATTAAAAGAAACTACTAGGAAGCTGTAAAGGAGAATTAGAAGAGGCCACTTTGGCAAGTCAGTCAGGGGCGGTGCCTTGAGCAGTGAAAAGTGCTGAGGCCAGGGGGAGCCTGGTGTGGTCTCAGAAGGGAGGGCAATGCCCAGTGCCGACGTCGAGGGGGGAGCTGGGTCCAGGACACCCAAGGGAGGGTCTGTTTTATTGGATGTACAGGGTAAGCCAGTGAGGGGTTTGAAACCAGGTTGAGATTGGGCCTGACTTGCTTTTTTTTTTTTTTTTTTGCGGTACGCGGCCTCTCACTGCTGTGGCCTCTCCCGTTGTGGAGCACAGGCTCCGGACGTGCAGGCTCAGCGGCCATGGCTCACGGGCCTAGCTGCTCCGCGGCATGTGGGATCCTCCCGGACCGGGGCACGAACCGGTGTCCACTGCATCGGCAGGTGGACTACTCAACCACTGCGCCACCAGGGAAGCCCCTGACTTGCATTTTAAAACAATTGTTCTGCTCTCTATGGAGAGAAGTGGTGGTAGTGGAGCCAGAGGGAAGCAGAGAAGCCAGTTAGGAGGCCATGCAGCAGGCAGTAAGAGCTGACGCAGGCTTCTCTAAGGCTGGGACAGTGGGCCATCAGGAAGAAAGATGGTGTCAATCTGAAGATGCATAAGTAAAGATATCTCATAGTTAAATAAAGGCTTTTTAAAATATTGAGTGTTTTAATGTTGACGTCCTCAAGAAATGCACTAACGCTATGGAACAAATAATCCCCAATTTCCACATAAATGCATAGGATTGACATGTAATTTTCCTTGAATCTTCATGCCTAGCAGAAGAATCCTATACCAGCCATAAAGCATAGGAGCTTGGAGACGGTGACTGATTCTCCTGCCAAACAAAATCCTGTTCTCCGTGATTAACAGAGGCTGAGTCATGCAGGCAACAAGGCTGTTTACGGACAGCTGTCTTAAAATAGGCTGGGTGGCAGAGTGAAGGAAGGAGGAGGAAATCACACTCCTAAGGTTTTCTTACTAATTTCCTCCTTGGGGCATTGGGTGCAGGCAAGGATCTATTATCAAAGATGGATCAGGTTATCCTGGGAAGATGTAGTGAATGAAGGTTGTATGCACACATGTGTGTAACTCACTGCTTTAATCACCTGTGCATGGCTATAACGAGCTACAAACAAAACAAGCTCATAGAAATTCCATTAGTGAAAAGGTTCGGAGAGAAATGACTTCATTTGGGGACATAAGTAGAAACTCCACCAAAGGAAACTTCACGTGACATCTGAATTGCTTGGCAGGAAATATTAACAGGTTTGAAATAAATATCTTGGTGAAATCATTCTACGGAAGCTATAGTCTATGAGGCAGAAATTGGGCCTATTCTCTGGGTAATGAATTTATCATGTAAAATGGCACTCTTTGATTTGAACCCAGCAAGGGAAGGGAAAACTCAGTACCTCTGCTTCTCCTCAGTCTTTAGGCCTATTTCCCGTCTTGAGGCAATATGTGGCTGGCTAGGGTGACTGAGATGTTGGAGGTGAGGAAAAATCAGAAGACTTGAAGGGGCACTGCTACCTGAGGGCAGAACAAAAAACTGGGATCAGCTCTTCCTCTCCACAAGCCAAAGCAGTCAAATAATTCATTCAATTTTTTTTTTTAAAGAATGAATGATATTTTGTGAATGGGGATGAAAGGAAAATGCTAGTATAAGATCATTTATTTTATAAGATTTTAAGCATACCAATAAAGCTCTAATCCAGGATATAGAAGATGCCCTCCCCCAAATTATTCAAAATTGGTTTAATTGTTGAAGAAATATTGGTAAAAATTTCAAACAATTCAGAAGCATAGAAGGAAAAAATTGAAATTCCCCTCCTCACTTCCTATACTTTCTCCTCCCCACAAAGCAACCACTGTTACATGTGGTCTATACCCTTTCAGATTTTTTCTAACCATATATAAACTTATATATAATACACAGCATACTACTAACACATAGCATAGAACATAGATTTTTTTAAAACAGGGATTCTACTAGATGTATTCTTCTGCAAATTGCTTTCTTGACTCTCTAGACACTGTACATAGTCACCTCATATTAAAAAAATAAATGCACCATTATTTTACCAGTGTCCTATTGGTGAATATTTAGAAAGTGAATTTCAAAGAAGAAGTTTTCTTCATGTAATGGTAGGATTCTTTCAATGTAAGGTAGAATGTGCCTATGCTGTGGTAGGATTTTTATCCAGGTGGTTTAAACCAAGTATGGCTATGAACTGAGAACTATTTGAATTTACAGACAGCTGAGGCCCTGAGACACTGAAGAACTCGTCCAAGGTTGTAGGGCCCTGAGCTGTCTGCCTGCTTCTCAGCCTGGGATCTTCCCTTTCGAGCCAGTGAATGTCACTGTCCCCTAGGGATTCAAAGAGTGCTGAGAGGGGGAAGAAGTTTTTAGCAGAGGAAATAATGCAAGGAAAGGAGGCAGGAAAGTGACACAACAGGCAAGGGGAGAAGGAAGAACAAAAGGAGTTGGTGACCTTGCTGGGGGCCCCCGAAGAGAAGAAGGAGGCTACAGGAGGGAACTGAAAGACTGTGTGGAGATCCTTGGAATGCAGGAGATCCTGGAGTCATTGTTTTCAAAGGATATTTTGATGCCAAAATGAAATTTAAGGGAGAAACCAGAAACTATTCACATAGGAAGGACATTGTGAAATTTTGATTACATTCTGACAGATGACTCAAAGCAAAGAACATTGCCATGACTCAGATTGGAATAAAAAGCATGATGCAAGTTTTAGGAAGGGAGTGATTTTTCATGTAGTTACTTTGGGGGTCAAGCATGCCAGAGATGAAGGTTATAGAGATGATGTGTGTTGCCTCTAGGCACAAATTCCAAAGGAGATCCAACTTTGTCTGGGTCCCCATTTCCCCATTCTCAGCCATCTTCCACCTTGTAGGGTGTCCCCCCACCCTCTCTAATGCCCTGAGTCACAGTGGCAGCTCCAGAATTTCTGTAGTGGAGGAACTTAGGGGCAGCAATTCGAGTAGAAGGAGGGGCTAGAGGCCTAACCTTGAACTTGCAACTATAGAGCAAGCAAACCATTTTTTGCTTAGAGTATGTCATAAAGCAAGACAAATAGCAAAGTTTCTAAAGATGCTTTTGCTCACACTCTTCATAATAGTAAGAGAAAGTTAATTATTCACCTCAAACGATGTTTCTCGTATTTTCTACGGGGTGGCTTGAGAGAATGGAGGGAGGGAATCTCTTCCCGGGCCACACACTCATTCCTTTGTACTGCTGGCCACGTCCTCATGTCCTCTCTGCTTCCTTCTTCTCATCAACACTTGCTCTGAGGACAGGTTAGGATGAGCTCAAATAAGGCAATTCTGGATCACAGGTTCAACTATCACAATGACTGCGCTATCTGTATTTTGTCAGGGAAAAAACCCAAGCCAAAGAATCAGTCTCTTTGGGGTACAATGTTAGCTGGTGGAGTGAGGGTTCTGGAAGAAAAATTGCTCTTCTCAGGCTCCTAAAGTTTGCCTGCCTTTCTGTCTGCTCCTGAGGCCAGGTCAAATAAGAGTCAAGGGATTTAGCTGATGCTTTTAGGTTGGGGAAAAATTGCACTGTCATTAGTCAAATAAATAAAACACTGGATAGATCCTTGAGTATATAAAGACACACAAATGAAGATATTATCTTCATTGTGAATGATGTGCTATTTTAAACACTTGAGCCCTTTTCATGTGATCAAGCATGACAAGAAGCTCTGGAGGGGGGCTCCACAAGGACTGAACGTGAGGACTGCCCTCAGGAAGTTTATAAGAGAATGCTAAAACGGAAGTGTCAGCCTGGCTGTTGATGTGCCAGTGAATTTGGTTCCCTACTCCCTTTCCTAAGGGGAGGTATATCAGTCAGGGATCATTTGCAGGAAACAGAAACCACTCTAGATATTTTAATCAGAATGAGGTTTACTTTAAGGAATTTGGTGCTTAGAAAATTTTAGAAAGGCTGGAGCAGTAGATTTCAGGCCAGGCCTACAGAAACGACTGTCAGAAGAAGACCACTAAATGGGTCCCCAGGGGAGCTGCTACTCTGGCCACCATCCAGAGGTGAGGAGTCAAGAGGCCAACACTAGGGCTCTAGAACCACTGGTGCCAAGATCATACCACCAGGACTGTGACCCAGGGAGGAGGACATCTCTGCCATCACCGATGCAACTACTTCTTTTATTTATTTATTTTTTAACATCTTTATTGGAGTATAATTGCTTTACAATGGTGTGTTAGTTCCTGCTTTACAACAAAGTGAATCAGTTATACATATACATATATCCCCATATCCTCTCCCTCTTGCGTCTCCCTCACTCTCACCCTCCCTATCCCACCCCTCTGTGTTGTCACAAAGCACCGAGCTGATCTCCCTGTGCTATGCGGCTGCCTCTCACTAGCTATCCATCCTACGTTGGGTAGTGTATATAAGTCCATGCCACTCTCTCACTTTGTCCCAGCTTACCCTTCCCCCTCCCCATATCCTCAAGTCCATGCTCTAGTAGGTCTGTGTCTTTATTCCTGTCTTACCCCTAGGTTCTTCATGACATTTTTTTCCCCTTAAATTCCATATATATGTGTTAGCATATGGTATTTGTTTTTCTCCTTCTGACATACTTCACTCTGTATGACAGACTCTAGGTCCCTCCACCTCACTACAAGTAGCTCAATTTCATTTCTGTTTATGGCTGAGTAATATTCCATTGTATATATGTGCCACATCTTCTTTATCCATTCATCTGTTGATGGACACTTAGGTTGCTTCCATGTCCTGGGTATTGTAAATAGAACTGCAATGAACATTTTGGTACATGACTCTTCTTGAATTGTGGTTTTCTCAGGGTATATGCCCAGTAGTGGGACTGCTGGGTCGTATGGTAGAAGATATACAGATTGCCAACAAACACATGAAAGAATGCTCATTATTAATCATTAGAGAAATGCAAATCAAAACTACAATGAGATATCATCTCACACCGGTCAGAATGGCCATCATCAAAAAATCTAGAAACAATAAATGCTGGAGAGGGTGTGGAGAAAAGGGAACACTCTTGCACTGTTGGTGGGAATGTAAATTGATACAGCCACTACAGAGAACAGTATGGAGGTTCCTTAAAAAACTACAAATAGAACTACCATACGACCCAGCAATCCCACTACTGGGCAACTACTTCTTAATGTCCATGAAGATAGTGGTTGGCCACTGGATCATGGATGCAGAAAAGCTCTATCTTTATCTCCATGGCCTTGCATACGGTTAGAAGATCCCTCACCCCATCCCCCTGCTCCATTCTGCCTTGCAAATCTTGTTCAAGTGCCATCAATGGATGGAACCTAATTTGCTTCCAGAACCCTAACTGCAAGAGAATCTGTAGTGCAGTACAAGAAAGCACACAAGAAAGGAGATTGGAATTGATGCTAAGGACCAATTCACTATACGGTTATAGAAGGGAGGACTTGGGGTAGGTGTCAGGGGGTGATTTCCCCTTCCTTCAGGTCAAGAGAGAAGGGCCTCAGGGACACTATTCAGAAAGTGAGAAATGTGTCCCTTGCAATTTAGGAGGGAGGAGGGGGATACATTCTCACCCCTACCTAGGGAATCTAAAAATGAGAGACACCCTGACAGCAGGAGCAAAGGTGATTTTGGTGCTACACTGTCTGGCCTATTCTCCCAGAGTTTGGGACTCAAAAGGAAGAAAGTAAAAGGAAGCATGAGGGTTTCCAATGGACATAATGGCCCACACATGAGAGGGAGCTGGTGTGAAACTGACTCACATCTGTGCAAGTGGGTCGTCTGAAGGGGAGAAGGGGTTTCGGCAGGAAGATGCTGGAAGTCAGCCCTGGAATTCTTCAGGGTTGAGGAAAGAGCTGCAAGCACTGAGCAGGAGGATGTAGCAACCATATCAAGAAGGCCTACTAAGGACTGAAAAATATTCTTCCTAAGCGAAGGAGTCATGTTTACACTCTACCAGGCCTGGGGAGTGTACTGAAGTCTCACACCAGCTTCAGACAAGTATAAATTGTCCTGCTGGGACTTCCCTGGTGGTCCAGTGGTTAAGACTCTGTGCTTCCACTGCAGGGGGCACAAGTTTGATCCCCGGTCGGGGAACTAAGATCCCACATGCTGTGTGGTGTGGCCAAAGATTAAAAAAATAAAATAAAATAAAAAATTCAAATGGTCCTGCTTCATTAAATCTCCTCTCTCCCCATATTCATGGGTCAGAAAGTAGGTACAAGAAGGGAAGGAGGAGGAGAGGCAAGGTGATGAAAGTAAGTTTTACAGACTGAATTGTGCCCCCCCCCGAAATTCATATGTTGAAGCCCGAACCCCCAGTGTAACTGAATTTGAGATAGGGCCTTTAAGGAAGGAATTAAGGTTAAATGAGGTCATAAGGGTGGAGCCAATTAGGATCCACTAATTCTAGATCCAACAGAATTAGTGCCCTTAAAAGAAGAGACACCAGAGAGATCTCTCACTCCACCTTGTGAGGACACAGTGAGAAGGTGACTGTCTGCAAGCCAGGATGACAGTCCTCACCAGGAACTGAATTGACCAGCACCTTGATCTTGGACTTCCCAGCCTCCAGAACTGAGAGATATATTTCTGTTGTTTAAACCTCTGAGTCTATGGTATTTTGTTATGGTAGCCTGAGCAGACTAACACAGTGAGAAGCCAACCAAACCCCTTCTCTGTCTCATCACAACTCACAAGCTGAAGGGAGGGATGCACCAATTTGCTAACACAAGTCCTCAAGTCTTCTGGATGACTTGACAATTCATGCTAGGTTCACAGGTCGGTGTTCTGGTTTGTGTATATCAGTCCCTGTGAGCTTGGCTAATGTGAGTCTGCACCTGAGGGAGAAGTCCATTCTCAGTGCCTGCCAAACATCAGTCAATCAAGCAAGCCATGGAGTGATAAGAGTTCTAATTTTAAGACTGATACCTGAGTCTAGAAAATTATCAAGGGAAATTCTTTATTGTGTCTCTTGGCAACTAGCTGTTGGCAACTAAAGCTATACTTCTGGAGACATGCATTATCAGATGCCTTTCCATTTCCAAAAGTACCAAAGACCTATATAAACAGAGGCAGAATTCAAGTTCGTGAGCCCTTCAAGGAATCCATGCAGATCATGGCACTTAAGTTGGAGCTGTTTAATGAATTGCAAACTAATTTCCTCCACTGTTCATGGCTGTTTTGTTGTTGCTGAAAATGTTTGCCAAGTAAAGGATCATACAACTTTTCTTTTTTTTTTTTTCTTTTCTTCTTCCTTTCCCTGCGGTATGCGGGCCTCTCACCGCTGTGGCCCCTCCCACTGCAGAGCACAGGCTCCAGACGCACAGGCTCAGCAGCCGTGGCTCACGGGCCCAGCCGCTCCACGGCACGTGGGATCCTCCCGGACCGGGGCACGAACCCGTGTCCCCTGCATCGGCAGGCAGAACCCCAACCACTGCACCACCAGGGAAGCCCCACAACTTTTTACTTTAACATGTTAAAGCATATTTGGTATATGATGGTATATGATGCCTCAGGCATGCAGCACAGAGCCAATTTATAATCTATGTGGAAATAACAATTGTGTAAATAGTCTGATAAGGAAGTGTAATTTCATTCCAATGACTGGAAGCCAAAGCAAGGAGATTCTGTCCATTAGCCACCTCCAGTCTGCTTTCTTCAGCCACTCTGGCCCTTTTCCCAAGCAGGATAAGTCTCACTATTGAAACAGCACAGCTTTAAAGCAGGCCACCCACATGATGTTTGAATGGAATGAAGACACATGGGAAACATTCTCGGCCTTCTACCAATAAAAAACCAGAATAGGTTAAGGTCCTTTTTGTAGGAAGAAGCCTAATCTGACAGGTAACAGACAACCCAGATTCTGATGAAAAATTTGACCCTGATAAAGGCAAACTATGTTGCCTCTCTTCACCACTAGTCTTTAAATTTTTTAATTAACTGAACAAGGTGAAACCATTCTTTCAGGTCTAAAAGTCAGCATTTCAAATGTGTCTGTTTATTCAGTGTTGGATTTTGAAGACGTTGACTAACATTGTCAAAATTTGGTAACCCAGTAAAGGAAATCAACATACACTTTAAAGGCTATTTGTAGTTTATGTTGCTCAGTGGCCAAGCAAAGGCAAATGGCACCAAGGAACAGTGTAATGTGTTTGGACCCTCTCTCCATTGTGATGCTAGAGTTTTCCCAGAAATGAAAAATGCCAAGCAAAGAAGCGTGGGTTAATAAGGTTCAAAAGTCAATAAAGCTAAGGATAAAAAACTTAGCAAAACAATTCTCTAATTTGTATATCACATATTTTACCCATTATGTTTCATTATTTCTAACCAATTGGCAGTTATATGACCATCATCACACCCAGTTTTAGAACTTTTCTACTGTTCCAGACAGTGTCTTATGCCCATTTACAGTAAATCTCCATTCTACCCTCAGCTTCAGAAATGAATCTAATTTTTGTCTCTATAGATTTTATATAAATGGAATACAAGGTGTACTTTTGTATACATCTGGCTTCTTTCAGTTGGCATAAGGTTTGGCTTTTATGAATAATACTGTGGTGAACATTCCATACAAGTATTTGTGTAGATGTTTGATTTTATTTCCCTTGGGTGGATACTTCAGAGTGGAATAGCTAGGTTGTACAGTAAGTTTATGTTTAACGTTTTAAGAAACTACAAAACTATTTGCCAAAGTGGCTCTATCATTTTACAACCTCATCAACAATGTATGAATGTTCCTATTTCTCCACATCCTCTATAACACTTGTTATTGTCTGTCATGATTTTAGCCATTCTAATGAGTGTGAAAAGGTAACTCATTGTTTTACTTTGCATTTCCTTGATGAGTAATGACATGAACACCTTTTCGTACGCTTATTAAAATCCCTATTTAAATTTTTTGCTCACTTTTTAATTGGGTTATCTTTTATTATTGAGTTGTGTGGGTTCTTATACATTCTGGATATAAATCTTTTATTAGATACATGATTTGCAAATATTTTCTCCCAGTCAAGAGACTTGTTTTGGTTTTCTTAGTAGGGTCTTTTGAAACACAAAAGGTTTAATTTTAATCAAGTCCAGTTCATCAATATTTTTGTTTTATGGATCATGTTTTGGTGTGACAACCTTTTTTGTGGGGGACAGTTCTATCATAAACTAGTTCATGGGAATATATATCCTCCTTTGTCCCTTTTGCTATATCCCTAAAGCTGCCCAAAAGTATTCAGCTGAAGCAATACAGGGATATAGGGAAGAGTTTTCAGGTATGCACAATCTCTAACAGATTATTTTGAGAGTGGAGAAAACTGAGCTTGCAATGAATAAAGGTAGAAAATAACCTAAAACACAGTCTGAAAGTTACTATTAGAGAAATGTTGCAGTAAACCTAACATTAAATTAATGTGAACAAGAGGATGGAAGAGCAGGAAAGAAGAAATGGTCAAAAATTAATGCTATTGGGGGCTTCCCTGGTGGCACAGTGGTTGAGAGTCCGCCTGGCGATGCAGGGGACACGGGTTCGTGCCCCGGTCCGGGAAGATCCCACATGCCGCGGAGCAGCTGGGCCCGTGAGCCATGGCCACTGGGCCTGTGTGTCCGGAGCCTGTGCTCCACAACGGGAGAGGCCACAACAGTGAGAGGCCCGCGTACCTCAAAAAAAAAAAAAATTAATGCTATTGATTCTTTCCAGGGATTATAAAGGCTTTGGGGGGACCTTGACTCCAGGTGGGCCACGGGAGAGACCAGTGATGTTTTCCTCTCTGTCATTCTCTTATCTCTCTTCTGGTCACATGAACTGAGCGGGTGAGCAGAGTGTAGTGAACGAGAGGAGGAGAACAGAGCACTCTGCTGGTAACACATTCGGAAAAGGATGATGCGCAGGAGCTGAAGTCAGAACACCCAGGCTTGTATTCCAGCTCTGCCCCCAGCTAGCTAAGTTGCCTCAGACGGGACCCTGGATCGCCAAGACTTGTCTCTTCCCCTTTAAATTGGGAACAGTAATTCTGCTTCCCAGGGGATTGTGAGGACCCGGTGTGTGTGTGTTGGGTGGAGGGTGCTTGTGAATGTGCCCGCTGCACGATAGGAAATAAGTCGGCTCCACCAAGAGGATCCAGAAAAGTTCTGGAGCAAAGTACATCTAGATTTGACAAGAGAATGCCAGCACCAGGTCCCAGAAGCTAGAGACTGAAATAACCATTCATAGCAAAAGTCTACATCCCCACTGGAAGCCCTCCCAGACACTACGAGAAGGAATCCCAGGGTCATCAGTAAACTGATTTGCAGAGTGGACTATAGGAAAGGCTCTCTGGGAGAAAGAAACCCCGTCGTTTTTTGTTTTTATCTTAAGTTATTAGAGGTGTTGGAGATCTTAGAGCCTAATTGAAAGATAATGGAGAACAAATGGGAGAGGGAGAGATGAGCTGAAATCTAATCACTGTCATTAGTAAAGGAAAAAAGCAGGAAGGATTTTTCTCATCAGTCAGACGAAGGGGTTGCCATAGATAACCTCGGAGACTATTGCTTGCTTATGATTCCACCAGGAGGAAAAGCTTTTCACAGAAGTAAGACTGTACTTGCCAGAGGACAGTTTCCAGAAGAGATTTTAAGGTAGTTGGTAAGACAGAGAGCTGCTCAAAAAATTCCCTTAAGAGGGAAGGTATTTTGAATGAAGTGAGAAGGCAGAAATAAAGAATTCCTACCTTAAGACACATGCCAGTACTTAACAATTGATGCGTGGAAAACACTGAGGACATATTTAATTCTGTAGATAGAATTTTCTCTATATAGGAATTCAGAAAAAGTCGTTATTTTGGAACATGATGCTACTTTCAGATTGCAATGTTAGTCACTGCAAAATAAGTACGTTTGGAAAGGCCTGGAGATTTGCAAATAGATTATGAGAATCAAGAAGGCAACTGAAGGACAGACTATTTAAAGGGCCTGGACCTACACTGGGGCTTGAAAGAATACTGTGACCCACATATGTCACAATTAAACAGCTTGTCATTGAAAAGAGTATTTCCAGAGACTGGCAATTTCCCCCTAGTTCTCTAGGCCTGCAACTCTGGTTGACAGCACCCTGAAGCTTAGACGCACCAGGCAGGTTTATTTGTGGCATACGGCTATGACTGAGTTTTAAAATATGTTCTTCAGTAGCTGGATATGATGTTCTATAAAGATGTAACTACTAAAGTAACTTAGTCATCACACCTGTGCTGAATCTTTTCCATTCTTCCCCCTATATCTTTTCTCTACCTGTCACTGCTCTGCTCTTGGCCCTGGAAGGCTGCCCTCTTTGGTGTGCATCAGCAGAGCCCTTTGCCCTCTA
This sequence comes from Mesoplodon densirostris, assembly GCF_025265405.1. Lineage (NCBI taxonomy): Eukaryota > Metazoa > Chordata > Mammalia > Artiodactyla > Ziphiidae > Mesoplodon > Mesoplodon densirostris. The sequence continues at coordinate 58,240,177 of NC_082663.1, forward strand.
AATCTCTGCTGGGACCCTGGCAAATACTATACCTAGTGCTAGGTGTTAGGAAAGAAACCTGATTAAATTTCTCAGTCTCAGGAGAACAGGAGTTTTGTTTGGGGTGTGAGTGTAAGTGTGTGTGTGTGTGTGTGTGTGTGTGTGTGTTTAATTACATAACAACATGTGCTGATTTTGAAAATTTTGAGTATATAATACTGTATGGAAGAAAAAGTAAGAGACACTTTTCCCTTTTGGATCAGAAGTTGATAACGGGACATCAGACTAAATAACAGTTTCAGCCTTCAGAGTGATTGCTCATAGAACTTGGTCACATGCTCACAGCTGAAAAATGTACAGGGAACGCTGACTTTGAACGATATTTCTCTCCCTGAGGTTCACAGTTTCTCCCTGTCTCTGTTCCCCTCTTATTTTTAGTGAATAACTATTTGGTCATAACAATTTTGATGACCATGATCTTAGAGGAGCTTAAAAAGCTTTAGGTAAGAATTCTTTTCCTTTCTGAACAATGTAAAGGTATTTTTGAATTAAAAAAATAATTTTTGTAACAAATTAGTACATTATTATCATAAAAACTTTAAACAAAAACAGTGAAAATCAAATGTAAAGGTGCCCTGTTCTCCTCCCAATCATTACCCCAAAATTGCCCCAATTCCACACTTGGGGGAAACTATTGCTTAAATATATTTTTTTAAAAAACTGAATAGAATGGCTATCATCAAAAATAATAAATGCTGGAGAGAGTGTAGAGAAAAGAGAATGCTCCTACACTGTTGGGGGAAATGTAAATTGGTAGAGCCACTATGGAGAACAGTATGGAGGTTCCTTAAGAACTAAAAATAGAGCTACCGTATGATTCAGCAATCCCACACCTGGGCATATATCTGGAAAAGACAAAAATTCTAATTAAAAAAGATAATGCACCCTGATGTTCATAGAAGCACGATTTACAATAGCAAAGACATGGAAGCAACCTAAGTGCCCATCAACAGATGATTGGCTTAAGAAGATGTTGTGTATATATACATATATATATATATATATATAAAATGGAGTATTACTCAGCCATAAAAGTGAATGAAATATTTGCATGCATATTTCCATGTCATTTGCAGCAACATGGATAGACTTAGAGATTATCATACTAAATGAAATCAAACAGAGAGAGACAAATATTATATGATATTACCAATATGTGGAATCTAATCTAATAATACAAATGAATCTATATACAAAACAGAAACAGACTCACAGTCCTAGAAAACAAACTTATAGTTACCAAAGGGGAAAGGGAGTGAGGGAGGGATAAATTAGGGGTATGAGATTAACAGATTCACACTACTATGTATAAAATAGATAAGCAACCAAGATTTACTGTATAGCACAGGGAATTATATTCAATAACTTGTAATAACCTATAATGGAAAATAATCTGAAAAAATATATATACAACTGAATCACTTTGCTGTACACCTGAAACTAATACAATATGGTAAATCTTACACTTCAATTAAAAAAAAAGAGAACTGAATAAACAGAACAATTTTTATCAGATGTTTTTAAGGTATGAAAAAAAATTTTGGAGAAAGAGAATCAACCTATATTTTGACCATTTTAAGTGGGCGGAAAGGGATAACACCAACACAAAACTTACAAGGTGCGAAGGAGGCTTACAAAGCAGGCAGCAAAAAGGTAAGAGACAAGGTAAAAAAAAAATTCTGAGAGAAAAGTGTACCCCTAGAGAAGAATTCAATCTGTTGGGGGGAAATTAAGAAGCGATTCAATTTTAGCAAGTTTTAAGAATTGAAACTTCCAGAGGGAAGTAGAGATGGACCACAGTTCATACACCAGGGGAAATGGCTCACTCAGGAGGTCGTGGAGGGCTTCAGCGGGATGGTGACAGGGTTCCCCAGGGATGTCAGGGAAACAAAGGAGAGGGCTGGCCACACTTGATTGCTGGATGCCTAATTTTAAGCCCTCGGGCACAACCGATTTGGCATAGAGGCAAAGGAATGGTGGGATGGACTGAAAACGGTTGGTAATAAGAACATATTAAGGAGACAATAGAAAGCTTGATATGAGAAGAGGAACATTAATGACCCCGATGGTACACTGCTTTTTTTTTAACAGTTTAAGATGATGTTTATAATTAGAGAGTGTGGTTAAGAAAATAAAGACCAAGGATGTGTACCAAGTAGGGCACGGGTGAAAATCTTTCTGGTTTTGTTGATGGCTACAACTGTATGCAGGGCCTATTACTGATTTGTAACCAGACTTCTTGGAATTTCTTTTTTTCTTTCAAAAATAGCCACCGTATTTTTGGAGATCGCTGTGTTGGGATTAGAGCCCTAAAGCCATTTTGCAATGAGAAAATGTTTGAAAGTAAGATCCTGCGCAAGCTTTCATGGGACCAGTTATGGGCTTGAGCCCATTTAGGAAAGAAAGAAAAATCCTCCTTAAGGGGAAGTGAGAAGAAAAATGAGAAACAAAACTGTAAGAAAGAGGTAGGCTAGAAATGTTTATGTTCAGTAACTTTGTGTTATCGGTTTCTGAGTGTGGTGTGAAAAAAATTAATAGATGATGATTGAGCAGGAAGTGGTAAAGTGGAGAGAAAAAGAATCAATCCTCCAAAATAAGGTTAAGCTATTTTTGTTATTATTGTTGGTAGGCAGTTATTAGCTGCTGAACTGGGTGGTTTTTCTTTTTCTGTTTTTTTTAAGTATAGGAATTATGAAGTTAAAAGAGTTGGTATAGGAAGACGTAACACTTGTTTCGTTATTTATTTTTTTAAACTTCCTTTGTAGCACTTTTCCTACTAGAGTATGTTGATCATTAAGTTGAAATCTGGCTTTGAAAAGTCAGCAACCAATATTTACCCTAATCATCCCATTGATGGAAGCCCAGCTGTGGAGCCTAACAATTAGAAGAGGACTGTCCAGGGCCTCCCTGGTGGCGCAGTGGTTGAGAGTCCGCCTGCCGATGCAGGGGACACGGGTTCGTGCCCCGATCCCGGAGGATCCCACATGCCGCGGAGCGGCTGGGCCCGCGAGCCATGGCCGCGGGGCCTGTGTGTCCGGAGCCTGTGCTCCGCAACGGGAGAGGCCACAGCAGTGAGAGGCCCGCGTACAGCAAAAAAAAAAAAAAAAAAAAAAAAAAAAAAGAAGAGGACTGTCCAGCTAGCATTTCTTCAAGTGGGCAGACTGAAGCAAGTAGGTGGCAGAAAGAGTTTTTAATAGAAAGTGGTATAAATAAAGTAGCAAAACTAGCTGTTTCCACCTCCAGTCCTCCTACTCTTATATATATGCTTATTAGCTGCATGCTAAAAAAACAACAACAGCAACAATTTAAAAAACCTATTTGGGGCCTCCCTGGTGGCGCAGTGGTTGAGAGTCCGCCTGCCAATGCAGGGGACACGGGTTCGTGCCCCGGTCCGGGAGGATCCCACGTGCCACGGAGCGGCTGGGCCTGTGAGCCATGGCCACTGAGCCTGCGCGTCTGGAGCCTGTGCTCCGCAGCGGGAGAGGCCGGCAACAGTGAGAGGCCCGCGTACCACACACACACACACACACAAACCTATTTGCATTTCAGTCTGTTGAATATCAAGAACCCCTGTCATGGTTAGAATTCCTTTGATTATAACAAACAGTGTGGTTACATGCTAACAAGGACACATGCTGACGCCCCTGGGAGTCTGACCACCCGGCCACCGGGAAGGTGAGAATCAAGGCAGCTTTGAGCCCTGGCTACATTCTCTCCTCTCCTTTCCTGCTCGCCCTTTCTTTTCCCTCCCCCTTCCTTTCCTACTGCCCCTTCCCCCTTCTCTCCTCTCCTTTTCTTGGCAACTTTCTTCTTTCCTCTGTCAACTCAGTTGGTCCAAAGGGCTTCTTCTGGTTATCCCACCCTCTCTCCCTCATCCCTCTGCATTTGCATGTGCTACATCTTCACCCTGACTGTTCTGCTTCCTCTTCTTAGCCTGGCTACATCCTATCTGCACCTGGTGCGGGATGCAGCTTTCTCAGGTGCAGCCTTTTCCAGGTAGCTGCCCTTGGTCCCCCCAAGGCTGGGGTAATTGTCCCACCTCTGAGCTTCCAGGTCCGCCGGTGCTAATTATTCCACCTTACATCTTTCCACTCTGTACTGTAATTGCCTGACCACTGGTGCCTCTCACTGCACTGAGCCCCTTGAAGGCAGGGACTGTCCCTTGCTCCCCTGGAGCTTTACACAGAGTGTGGAAACATCTGTGAATGGCATGCCCTGGAGCGACAAAGTGCCCTCTGACCAGGAGCTCAATGAACACATATTGAATGGATGACCGGGTGAATAAATGGATCTATTGCTCACACTTCTGGATTACACGTAAATTGTTTGTATTGTCACAGGACCTAGTCTTCCCATCTTTGTCTTCCTCAACATAGCATGCATCAGGTTTACTTGCGACTGGAGTTGAAGTCCAGAATTTTATAGTGCAAATCAGTACAGGTCTAGCACTAAGTAAAATTGTACTGGAACTGAACATAAAGGACCCTGACTCAAGTCTTGGACTCCCTGACTGAGAATTCCAGCTGGCAAAGAAACAGCACACCTGCAGGAAGATGGCTAAGATGAGTGGCTTTGTCCATATCCATAAGACAAGTCCCACTTTGGATATCAAAGGACTGAACTGGTTGGTACTCCTCTTGAAAGTTTCCATTCCCAGCTGGAGAAATCCACAGTGTATAAAGAAAATAATGGCTTGTGATTTATATTTTTGTGACCTTAAGAATATTCCCAGGAGGCAACTTATGTGTTCATCCTCTCACCAGGCTCATAAACTTTTGTTTCGGGTCTTTAGCTAGATTGCAGAAATTGGTTTTAACATTTCTGATTTGATTCCATCATAGTCTGTGAACACTGCAAATTGGCCGTGTCTATGATGTAAAAATAGTCTATTTTATAGTTACTGGTTCCTCCAAGAGTCCATTTCTACCCACTTCAATCTGGGCTCATGCTCACCTGTAAAAGGAGGGTAAAAAAGTGGGTTTGAACCCTAAAATATTTCAAGGTCCAGTATAGATAACCCTATTCAAGCTCTTTTCCATAAGTACCAGATCTAACTGCTGAGTTACAGGTATCATATTCCCAGAGGGGCTTATTGCGAATTCTTGGGACATCAACATCAAGAAAAATCATGTTCTCTTTCTAATTGGAGGCAGAAGGATCTAAAGAACATTTCTTTGATGCGGAAATGGGATTTTCCTCCCAAAGCTCATGGGGAAATTTTTGGTTCATATTTTGGCTGCCATGACCATGAAGGTAAAATGTCCTTAAGTACAGTATAAGAAATCAATTTCTAGTTGTCAAACTCTGTACCAACCCAGGGATTAATTTCTCTTTTGACTAGTTTCAACGGCTTTGTCCATAGTTATGCTTCTCTCTCAAGCATTCTTTACTCAAAATATATAACAGAATAATCTCCACGGTAGACTGAGGGGCATTCTTTACACATGAGCACAAGAGGAGTTTGCAAAAGGCAAATAAGGTTCGGGGATGGGAAGGTCAGAGAGAAAATCAAGTCAATTTTTTGTGTGTGTGTGGCGGTGGGTGGTTGGGTGGACAAGGAATAGTGCCTTTATTTGGAAAGCCAGCAGATCTAGAAGATGGTGGACCAGTGCCCCAAAGAATCATCTTGCTTGGGTTTGGATGATGGTTTCTTTTATAGAACAAAGACGGGGAGGTGAGGATGTCAAGTACAAAAGACGATAAGTTTGTTGCAGAAAATCAAGTCAATCTTGATTAAAAATGGCCACTTAAACAGTGAGACTCTAACATAGATAACCACATGGAAGTTCACTTTTGTTATAAGAAGCCAGGTGGATGTCTATTAAATATGTTGTTTCATTAAGTTTAGCTCTGGCGTTTGGTTTCTGGGACATTGTGAATTAGGCAGAAGCTGAAAGGAGGTAGTTTATAAGCAAATTATTTCCTTTTGCAGGAAATAGCCCAACTGGTGGTGTATCGGCTTACGGCCATACCCACTTGTAAAGGTCCAAGCCAAGATTTTCTCTTTCCTGGATTAAGATTTTTCCAGAACCATATTTAGGAGCAACTGTATCCTTCCCTTATTAAGGCTCGGGCTATGGAAAGAAGAATGGAAAAGGAGGAAGCTTGTCTGTCAACAGGGTCACTAAGGTGCTTGGGCAGCCATTCAGAGTTGAAAGGCCGCAGGACACCTGGACCAGGTGCTTCCTGCCTTACCTTAACGGCACAGGAGCCACATACTTGGACAATACTGAATGTGAGCTGACCAACCTGCCTTTCCAATTCCCCTGCAAATCATACATCAGGCATCAGGTGATGCCAAAAATAGTTTTTCAAGGCAAAAATATCTGCCCTACTTTCCAGTCTCTGATGCCTAAAATACCACCAGTCAATATCCTCGTACTGAAGAACTGAGTTCATAAGCCAGAGGTTTGGGACTGTGTCATTGTGTACTGCGACAAGGCACTTAACCGCTTTGAACCTCGTCTATAAAATCTGGTAAATAATGTCACCTTTCAGGTTGTTGCGAGGGTTAAATGGGATATTAGCTGCTTTCAAACTTTGGTGCATATGAAAATTATCGTGGGTGTTTGTTAAAAATGTAGATTCTCAGACTTCCTTCAGAAGATAATGTGTATTAACTAATTTTGTAAATATGAAGAGTTGTACAAATATAAGTAATCACTCTTATCATCCTGGGCACTCCTAGAAGGTTTAACACTTCGAGTAGTAATCAGCCTGTTACACAACGAGAAAGGGAGTGGGGTTAAAGAAACGGACATTTATTGAATATCTAATATGGTCTAGGCCTATTAAATACTTTAAATTGTTTAATTATATGAGGTGGATATTAGTATTCCCACTTTACAGATGAGGATATTGAGACTGAGAGAAGTGAAGAGTCTTGTTCAGCATCAAACAACAGGGTCTGTGAACCTGCTTTACTTGCCTCCAAAGACCAAACTCTTCACGCTATACTAGAATTACATCACTGATAGGTATGGATCCTCTCTAAGTAACCATAAGCAGAGACCAGGCCTGTAGAAGAGGAGAGATATAAACACGAGGTCCTCAAAGTGTGGTTTCCAGGTCAGCAGCTTTAGCATCACCTTGGGAACTTGTTAGAAATGCAAACTCCTGGGCCCCAGGCTTCTGGATCAGAAACTCTGGAAGTGGGCCCCACAAATCGGGGTTTTAAAAGGCCCTGCAGGTGATTCTGATGCACGCGCACGTCTGACAACCTCTCCGGTAGACCCAAGGTGCTGAGTGTGAGTGTGTGTCTGTGTGTGTCCCTATTGTGGGGAGGACGCTGGGAGGGTGCCGAGGAGGGGCGGCCTGAGGTAGGAGGTGACCTGAGAAGGGGGAAGGTAACTGAAGCAGAAGTAGGAGACCTTGCAATGCTCCCCTTGCCTCCCCAACTTGCTCTGTTTGTCTCATTCCCCAGGCAGGGTGGGGCTGTACATCACACACCCCATGCCTAGGAATGAAATGGTGTCAGGAGAGTCTTCAGTAAATCGGAGGATCTGCTAAAGTTCTGAGCTAATCATTCATTCATTTTATACAGGTGACTAGAGACTTAGGGCAAGTTCAACAAGAAAATCTTCTACCAAGTATCAGAATGATCTCATAATGAATGGAAACAGAAAACCTGCATTAAAAACTGTTCCTCTATACAAGCAAGTATACTCACATGGTTCAAATTTAGAAGATTCAAAAGGGCACACAATGAACAGTCTCCCCGTCCCTCTCCTTCAGCCACCCAGCTCCTCTCATACTAGGCCACCAAGTTTATCGTAAATCTTTCTAGAGATAGTTTACACATTTAAACATTGTTACCTGAATTTTGGGATAATATACAGTCTTCTGCATTTGACTTTTAAAAACCTAAAAATATATCTTTCAAACCATTAAAAATATGATATTTTATATAAAAACAGGAGCCAGAATTATCAGTGTGCCTTCCAAAAGAGTATTCCCAGAATAAAAGGGTATTTCAATATAACTTGTTCTTCTATGAACTACTGCTGCATTCATTAACTTCATTCTATCTAACTTTGTCATCTATTGGTGGTTTCTTGCTGTGAAAGAGAGACGGGGGAGGTGAGCTGATGTTTCCAGTGAACACACTTGGGCTGGGTGGCCTAATAAGAGGGGCTACCATGTACCTTTGCACATGGGGGGTGGGGTATCATGAACCTTTACAGGTCCAGAAACACCCCTTTATTTCACCACGAGTTGTTCCACCTCAGTAGGACTCTCAGAGAAAATTTATAAGTGCCCATTTTAAACAAGACCCCCAAAGAGTCAAGTGGACTCCTGTTGGCTGATGAGTCCCATCTCTTTTTCTAGGTAAGTATACCTAGGAAAGCAAATCACTATCTAGAGGGTACTTGGTAAAACTAGAGCTTGAGGCATCAGGTGGTGGTATTATTGGCTTTTGTCGTTGAGCTACTCATAACTGCTGGCCGGCAAACTCTTACTTTTATACTAGCTATATTTTTGTTGTATAGTTATTACTTAATGCTTGTCACGTGCGGAGCACTTTACTCCTGTTACCACACTCAGTTCTCACACAAGGCTGTGAGGTCTTATCTGAACGTTACAGATAAAGAAACTGAGGCTACGAATGGGTAAACAACTTGCCTAAGGTCACACAAAATTCCTAACTAGTCCTCTCCACTCTCTCTTTATGATCTCTGGGCAAATGCTCCAATTAACAGATTCACTCTTCTCACAGGCTAAAGAACCTTGAGGTCACAGTTTTTTTTATTACATCCCAGTCCTAATGACACCCCCTACTTTTCCAGCACCTGTTCACGCATGTATCCAGCATCACTGGCTCCTTGGCTGCTAGAAATGCAGGTATGAAGGAGCTCCCACCTGGTGCCCTCGTCTAGGGGTGAAAAAGACTTATAAACTAATATTTACAATGCAGGATGTTATCACAGAGACTAGGTATATCAAACTTTACCATAGGGTGTAGGAAATGCTTATAATGGCTAACATTTACTGAGTACTTGCCACATGCCAGGAACTGCTCATTTATTTTATACTTATTTAATCATCTCAACAATCCCCTGAGGGAGGGACTATTATTATACCGTCAGTCACAGGGAGGTTATGTAACTGGCCCCAGTGACACACAGTTATAATGTAAGCTAAGCATTTCCATGATGTGCTTTTCTTAGTTCAATTCAGAGGACAACATAGCCGAGTCTTGTGGCACCTTGCCATGACACTTAAGAGCTAACTGTGTTGTTGTAGCTAATGTTTGATGATGTGGTAGCTAGAGTAGTGTCTGTGGAGAAAGAATAAAATATGAAGGTTCCCAAAGAAAGTCCTTTGAACTTTAACTGCGTGGTCAGATCACCCTTGAGGGAGAGACTGGGGAGAGGCGACTCAATGTGGTATAGACATAAGTCAATTTCAAAAGTGATAATGCATTCCATTTAGGGTGCAGTGCTCTTGTGCCTGGATTAACTTTTCACTCCCTGCACTGGCCACCCAACCTTTCCACTGGGAAAAGCCCTGTTTTGCAGTTGGCCAAAGACTATACCTCGCAATCAGCCAGTTTGCTCTCCAATGTGTGAGGTCACAAGGGAAACTAGTCTGAATGACTCAGCATGACCCATAACTGCCACTAGAAAAATCACCCAAACCAAGATTCATGGGCTCTGATTTCCTGGTGTCCAAAGAGCAGTATCATCTCACTTATCCTAAAGGAATCCCCTCTAGAAAGGGGATTTCACAGAAGCACCTAAATGTGTAAGATGAACAAGAATGCACATTGCACATGGGTGGGACCTGTGCGGGAAGGGGACTCGGGGCATTTCAGAAATGGGTTGGTCTGGGGTGGAGTGTGGACTGGGAAGGGAAGACAGAAAGGGTCTATCCTAGGAGAAGCTTTACAATCTATTCTCGGAGAGGGACCGAAGGTAAGAGCTGGGGAGAGGAGTCAGGAGAGTAGCAGCCTCTTGGGGCAGTTGCCATGCTCTCATTTCCTCTTCTGAGAACTGGCCCCTGATCACAGACACTGTGGATGGGCCCCCAGCTGCTGCGTCTCAATTCCTTGACCCTGTTCTTTCTTGACCGCAGCCGATTGGTCCAGGGGACCCCAGAACTAAATGGAGCCAACCAGATTTGTCTCTGAGGAATGTGAAAGTTTGAACCGAAGGGCACAGATAGCAGGATCCATGCTGCTGAGTGGGGTTGGTGGCCTGGAACTGTTGCTAATGTGTATGACTGATCTGCCTTGGGTCCAGCACCCCCTCAAGCTGATTGTTCAGCTCCTGCTGGGTTTTCCTTATTTATTTATTTATTCATTTACTTATTTACTTACTTATGTTTAAGTTAGCTACGGTTGATTTCTGTGATTTGGGATCAGAAGAGCATTATCTGAGGCTGTCAGAAAGCTGGCAAACATCTCTTCAGGCTTCAATGCTGTCTGCCCAGTTCTGACTGAAGGAAACCCATTTCTTCTAAGTATGATTGACAGGTTACTCGGCTGCAAATTAAGGCTCCGATGAAGTCTGAGAATCCTGGAGAGTGGAAGCCAAGAAAAGTGCAGCCCCCAACCCCCGTCTCTCAAATCCTTTAAATTATATCTCAGGGAACAAGATTAGGGTCCAACTGTGTTGACTCCAGCTAGGGGTGGCTGAGAGGCCTACCACCTGATGACAGCTAAGATTTCTAGAACATACTACTGGCTGCTAAACCAGATTTATTACATTAGAATAGCTACAGAAGATCTAGGACCCAGGAATGTGCATTTTACACAAGCTCTCCTGTTAAGTTTTCTGTTATTTTTTAGATGGATTATATATATCAGTTATCTTGGGTAATTCCAATTTTTAAAAAACATTTACTAATCATTGGCTTACTATATTAGATCTTTGGGGCTACCTAAACAAATGACCACAAACTAGGTAGCATAAAATGACAGAAATATATTCTCTCACTGTTCTGAAGGCTAGAAGTCCAAAATCCATGTATAGGCAGGTCTGTGCTTCCACTGAAGACACTAGGGAAGGATCCTTCTTCTCTCTTCTAGCTTCTGGTGGTGGCCAGCAATCCTTGGCCATCCTTGGCCATCCTTGGCTTGCAGCTGCATCACTCTAGTCTCTGCTTCCATTGACACATAGCCTTCTTTTCTGTGTGTCTGTATCCCTATTTCCCTCTTCTTACCAAGACACCATTCAGTGGAGGAAGGACCCACTGTAATTAAGTATGAGATATCTTAACTTGATTACGTCTGTAAAGACCGTATTTCCAAATATGGTCACATTTGTAGGTACTGGGAGTTGGGACTTGAACATATCTTCTTGGGGGACACAGTTTAACCTATAACACTTGCTGTTGGATATTTAAGTTGTTCCTAATTTTCTTCCAAATGATAATGCTACAGTGAATTTCTTTTGTATAAATCTTTGATGTCACCTTCTCTGATGATTTCTCTATGATAGATTACTAGAAGTGAGTGATGGGTCAAATGGAGTAGCAGTTAAAGTCCAATCAGGAAAACAAAAAAAAAGAACACTCAAGTTTTTCTAACATTGGGGAATTCATGCAAAAAATTGAACCTCTGTAAACAGGTTCTAGAAGTAGCCGTGGAGCCATCAGGGGACGTGAGGTTACCCAGAGCTTAAGAGTGAAGCCACTCACCCTCTGTGAGCATCTGATGGAACCTAGAACTAGGACAGGACTGTTGGGCAGGAGCTGGATCCCCAGCAGTGGCTTTTAGAGGTGCCGCCCAAGGTTGAGAGAGAGGGGGGACCTGCCTCATCCTCTCCTCCCATCCCCCAGCTCATCACCAGTGTGTCCATGACCAGGTGACCAGGGAGCCTGAAGCACACAGTCCATAGGGATCAGCCCCCTGCCATTCAGAGCAGACTAGGGACAGGCAGAGAAAGTAAGCGGAAGGCAAACAGATCAAGACTAGAACAGATGCGTGGCATTTTAAGGGTTTGATATGTTGCTAAATGCTTTCCAGAAAGTGGCTACCAATGTACACTCTCACAATAATAACTGAGGGCCTGTCTCTTAAAGCTTTTGCTAGTGTTGAGTATTTAAGTTTAATAAGTGATATTTCCTCCTAATTTCCAAGGCAATACATATTCATGGTAAGAAACTTGTAAAGTAGAAAAGCAAACGGAAAAATATTAAAATCCCTTCTAACGCTGTCACTCAGTGACAGCCACTGTTAACAAGTGCCTCATACACACCAGTGAGAGTTCAATAAATATTCCAGAAACTAAGTGGCATTATCCATTAATTGCCCTATTATATGCAAAGTCAGAGTTGCCCACGAATGTCCCTGTTGAAGATTTTTCTGAGCATTTGCTCTCCTGAATTCCTGAGTGTGCATCACTGTTAAAATATGCAGTATGATGCAACTCAAACATCCAGCAAGGAACCCCACAGATTCTGCCTTCTGATCCTTGGTTTAGTCATTCATCTTGCTGGATGGAAAACATTCAGACCTTTCCTTCTCAGTTTCCTATCCCCAAGTCCAGCCCAGTGTGAGGCTCATAGTAGGTACCCTATATAAATGTGTGTGTGTGTGTGTGTGTGTGCGCTTAATGATGAGAGAATGAGTACACCAGTACTTTCTTTAAAATTAACCACATCAGCACAATCAGCCTTATACAAACTCAAAAGTAAGATAGGGAATACTTTTCTCACAGAATAACATAATACAATTACTGCCTTTGGCCGTGTTCTCAGAAGTGAAGGAGATGTGTCTCAGGCTATGAAATATGCCATAGGTGCTAGAGTTTACTCTCTTTTTTTTTTTTTTTTTTTTTGCGGTACGCGGGCCTCTCACCGTTGTGGCCTCTCCCGTTGCGGAGCACAGGCTCCGGACGCGCAGGCTCAGTGGCCATGGCTCACGGGCCCAGCCGCTCCGCGGCATGTGGGATCCTCCCGGACCGGGGCACGAACCCACGTCCCCTGCATCGGCAGGCGGACTCTCAACCACTGTGCCATCAGGGAAGCCCCTAGAGTTTACTCTTCCTCGGCCGAGGCAGCTTCCCTAGGTCTATTGTCTAGCCAGATTTCAAATCAGGCAATCCATGAACACATCCAGGATTCAGACCAAAGACAGTGCAGACTTAAGTAAATAAAAGCCTATAGGACCTGCAGAAAGAGAGGAAACAGTTTGCTTACATTCACTTACAGACAGATGAGGTACAGACAGCAGCTTGTCCCGGCTCCCAGCCCTCCGCTCACAATATCAGAGGCTCAGGCAAATCAAAGGCAGAGACTGCCTTTAAGTTCTCATCACTGGACTCTGCTTGGTATTTTACTTCCCCTACATTACCAAAGTGATGATAGAAAGGCCCCACAGGCCCCATAAAAGATAGGCATTTTGCAACTTTGTTGAGTCCTTGAAATAATTTGCAGACACTCTTTCCCCAAAGAGACAGGCGTGGTCCACCATGATGCTTGGTGTTACGTCAGACGAGGTCGTGAGTTACGAAGGAAGCTGGAAGAGGGATGCCTTCTGGTGTGTTAGGTCTAATCCAGGTGTTTCATGGGGGACCCAGGGGAACACGGCTGGGCAAAGGGAGCTAGAATCTAGACACAAGGGTTGCAGGAGTGTGGCTGCCCCAAAGTAGGAGAGGGGGAGTGAGAGCCATTCGCGCCTCAGACACCCTTGGCTCTTCTTGTCTGGGGTTGCCATGGGATCGACTTCATCTCCCTTAAGTGGTCTAGGGCTAGCTGCTCCTCAAAAGTATTTTTTTCCTTCCTTCCATTTTTAAGCCAAACTGTTCAATGGGAAGCATTAGCTATCGATGCCTAGGCTAAAAGGCCCCAACACAGACTGGAAGTCCTGGGACACATCCTAGCTGGGTTCCACTGCTCCGTGCCCCCTTCACGCCAGCACCTCTGCAGTGGACCTTCTCCCAGGGGAAGGGGCTACAGCTCTTTTTCTTCCTCTGCCTCATTCAAACGTCACCTTATCCCACCGCCCTGAAAGATCTTTAAGAATCAAGAAAATGTAAGAAGAGTTCCTTTTACAAAACGAAGCCTTAAACCAGGCAATTCATTCTTTCCTCACATATTTACTGAGTACTTAGCCTGTCTAAACCAAATTCGGACCCCAATATCCCATTTGGGGGTATCAGTCAATATCAGCCCAATGTCAGTATAATATCTGTCATTTCCCATATTTTCCCTTTCCTTCGGCTTGCACCTGGACACTGGCTCCTTACAGGTGTGTCTCCAAAGATGTGTGTTATTGTGTGATTGTGTGTGTGTGTGAGTGTGTGTACAGGGGACAGGAAAAGGCGTCTGGCTATCATTTCACACCGGTTGCCCTTGGCATCACTCTGCCTTTGCTGCACACTGCTGCTGCTAACTGGCCCCTGTTTCAGCAGATCTCCGCCTTCACTAGAGGTCTGGGTATAAGGGCCCAGCTCACCTCTGAAGGCCAGCAGAGTCATTTGGCATCTGGCCTCTGTAGGCATCACACAGGTCCTGCTGGTCAGACCCTCCCCACGAGGAACACACGCCCTACCTCTCTCCTAGTATCCTGGAAACCAACGACCCAAATAAGAAAAGGTGCTCTCTTTTATCTTCAAAATACAAAAGGCGGGCTTCCCTGGTGGCGCAGTGGTTGAGAATCCGCCTGCCGATGCAGGGGACATGGGTTCGTGCCCCGGTCTGGGAAGATCCCACATGCCGCGGAGCAGCTGGGCCCGTGAGCCATGGCCGCTGAGCTTGCGCGTCCGGAGCCTGTGCTCCGCAATGGGAGAGGCCACAACAGTGAGAGGCCCGCGTACCAAAAAAAAAAAAAAAAAAAAATACAAAAGGCATTCTCCATGAAAGGCAATACTCCATGCAAGGCAATACTTTGAGAGTAAGGCCTCTTTGGGGTTGTCTGGCAGTTTTCCTTCGGTGCGCCTGTGTGTGTGTTTGTGTGTGTGTATGTAGCATCACATATAAAATTTACAAAACCACCGTTAACTCCTCCTTGAAGGTTAGAATAAAGGGCTAACTGCCTAGCCTTTCTTAGCGGAGAGAAGGGGGTAAAATTCCCTTTGTTTCTTTCCAAATGTCTAGAGTAAGGAAGAGAAACAAACAAAAAGGCAACAAGTCATATTATAAGAACTCATCTTGTTACATATTAATTCATTCCAGACTCAAAATCAGGTTATGTCTGGATTCCAAAGCTGAAATAAATGTGAGCCAAAAGAAAATACCGGAGTGGTGGGAGAATTTGTCTGCAGAAAAGGCGTTCACAGCGAGAGGGGGCAGGGCCTAAACGCTCAAAGATCTAGGCTCCTCAATTCTAAAAAGTGGAAGGAGTCATTGAGACACAACTTCCCTCCCCATTTCAAAACCAATTGCATGATATCCCTTGCAGGTGATGACCTAGTCTCAGACTATCTACACATAGTAGGAAATGGCTTTCTTCTTTTGGAGGAGGTTTATTCCTTGTCTTAAATCAAAACATTCTAAATTTCATCCCTTAGCCTTCGTTTTGCTTTTCAGGAGTAATGTGGAAGCAGGCAGCACAGCTTGAAGGCTGAAAGTCAGTTAGCACCCTAACCCACCTGGCTCCCTGAGCGCCCCAGTTTCCACAGCTGGAACTGCTTCCTCCTTACTGCAGGCCAGTTACAGACCCAGAGGAAAGCAGCCTTGAAGTTCAGCCTCTGTGCTTCCCGTCAAGCGGTAAGATGGTGTGTTCTACTTCACCAATATACCCTAGTTCTACTGACTCATGTTAAGAGCAATGTTTGTAATGCTTAAATATGCCAGAGTCGCTGGTCTAAGTGCTTTGCATGTGTGTTTGTGTATGTGAGAGATTTAATCCTCACAACTACCCTATGAGGTGAGTACTATTTTTATCACCATTTTATAGATGAGGAAATTGAGATCACACAGCTAGTTACTGGCAGAGCTGGGATTTAAACTCCAGCATTCTGGCTCTTGAGTTCCCGTGCTTAATCACGAAGCCAATGGTTCTCAAGTGTGAGCACGCATTAGAATCACAGAGGGCCTATTCAAACATAGATTGCTGGGTGTTTCTAATTCAGCAGGGCTGGGGTGGGAGTCAGAATTTGCATTTCTAACTAGTGCCTGGGTGATACTGATGCTGCTGGCCTGAGAACCACGAGTTGGTGCTAACTGACTCTTTCTCTTGATCCCCATTTTGATGCCTGCCTGGTACCCCAGCTCCTCAGGAACTGGACAGCTCCAAGTACCAGAATATGGCTGGGCCTCCTCTCTCTGCTGTCAGATGCCCCTGATACTACTTGCTTTCCTGGACCTCTGCCTGCGTTCTGTCAACTGCAAGATGTTCCTGTTTCCATCCACCTTCCTGGGCTTTCAGATGCTAGAAACTTCCCCAATCATAGCCACTCTGTGGTAGGTTTATCTGGTCTGTGGATTCTACTCTGTCCTGTCCTACGACTGACTGAGCTGTGGCTGACAACTGTCACATAACCTTTAACTTTTCTCTGACCTAGAACAGTTAACCTAGGTCCTGTGTTCTCAAGTGACATGGTCTTCCGATCTGTCACTGTTCACATGACCCTCCTCTGACCGTCCTCTAGGCCATCAATGCCTGTCTTTAGTGTGTGGAGCTCAGAACAATGTCCCTATGGGATCCGACCAGAATTCACTAGAACTATCACTTCCCTTCTCCCAGACTCTTCTATTTTATTAATACTGCCTATGATTGCATTCATCTACCCTTTTGGCACATACAGACTTTGAGCCCAAGATTTCCAAATAGTTTTTGAATAAATTGTTCTCAGGCTCATCTTTTCCCCATTTTATGCTTATGTAATTTTTTTTTACCTTAACACAACGCTGTATAGTTACTCTTCTTAACTTTCATCTGGTTTGTTTTTATATTGTTCCAGACAATGGAATTTTTTCTTTTTGAAATGTCTCTTTATTATTTTTCTTATTATGAAAGAAGTACTTGTTCATTACCAAAAAAAGTCATAAAATATAAATAATCTAAAAGAAGAACATTCAAATTTTATTATGCCACCCACCCAGAGTTAATCATTATGAATACCTTGGTGTATATCTTTCCAGACCCTTAACAAACATCTTTCCAAATTATCCATAAATAAACTTCTGTACATAAATGACCCATAGAGATCATGTTTAGACTCATTCTTACATCCAATATATTTAGTATATATCTCTTCTAGCTCTGAGTCGGTCACAAAGTGACTTCTCTGTTTTGGTATAAGTTGTCAAAAAATATTGTATAAGATGGGCAAGAACAGACTCCTGCAGCATAGTCCAAGATCCTGCCCCCCAGAAGGCTGTTGATTCATCACTCAACATGTATTGTATAGCAGTTTTCAACCAGTTAGAAACTCAGGTGTCAGTACTTTTAATCCAGTTTTCCATCTTATTCTGATGGATGGCGTGAGGGGATTCACCTAAGTTGTGATAATCACTATATAGCCCGCAGGTGTGATCTAAGTCTTGTAATTCCCCAAACACCAGGCTTCATATTAAGTAGACTATTTGTAGATTACAAACCCCAATATTATACTATCCTACCTCCTTTCAGGCACCTTTTCCATTCCATTTCCAATTTTCAGGAACCTTTTTTATTCTTCTTGATTTTCCAAAAATTACTGGCAATAACTCTGCAGTTACTTTGGTTAGTTCTCTTAGCCCCTTGGGATAGAATTCATTCAGGTCTGGAGACTGCAGTCTTTTACAGAGAGACATCCTGTTGTCTTACTATCTTGGCTCCTATCTTGGACGTCAATGACCCCTAACCATGTTTACTCCACACAGTCAGGTCTGAAGATCTTTCTCTTTTATTGAGAAGATGGAAGCCAATTAGGAGTTGTGAAGAAATTCTTTTGCCCTCCTGTCATCCACTGGCCTTAGGACATCAGCCTCAGTACACAATCTTGGCCATTTGTACTCTCATCATATCCAACAAAAGACCATTTTGATGACTCCAGATTTTTCCATAAAAAAATTGTTTTCTTGGCTTCAGCCTTCCAGCTACAATTTTTACTCTTTTACACCAATCTTTCTTTTTCCCCTTAGTAATGCCTGTTCTCTGATCTTGTGTTTGTGTGTGTGTGTGTGCGCGTGTGTGTGTTCGCGTGTGTGTGTGTTCTTTTACAATCTGATTTCATTGAAGTGGCCCATTTGCCTCCTATATTCCTCTCTTTTCCTTCACACCAAGATCATTTTTTAAAATCATTTTTTCAGATTTATTTCTCTATAGTCTTAAGCCACTTCCCCCTTTATAGGCTCTAGATATACCAACATATCTATCTCTTTAAGGTTTTGAAATATCAGATAGATGCCTCATTCATGCCCTCTGTTTTCCTCTGGGCTATCACAAGGATGATATAGAGTATAATATTCAATAAAGAGTGTATGGATGTCATATTCAATATGGTTATTAGGTTAGTAGCAGCAGAAACAGACTCTGGCTAAGTTAAACAACAATGGAATTTGTTGGGAGGGTTATCAGGAAGCTCACAGACTAATAAGAAGATTTGGAGCCAGGCTCTGAAACGGACAGAACCAGGATGGCTCCAGAAGTTCACTTACCAGGAATTATTCTCTCCTTGTCTCAATCCACTTAAAATTAAAAGTCTTAGGAGAGGGCTTCCCTGGTGACGCAGTGGTTGAGAGTCTGCCTTCCGGTGCAGGGGACACGGGTTCGTGCCCCAGCCCGGGAAGATCCCAAATGCCGCGGAGCGGCTGGACCCGTGAGCCATGGCCGCTGAGCCTGTGCATCCGGAGCCTGTGCTCTGCAATGGGAGGGGCCACAGCAGTGAGAGGCCCGCGTACCGCAAAAAAAAAAAAAAAAAAAAAAAAAGTCTTAGGAGAGACAGTGCATCTGATTGGCCTAGCTAGGTCCGACAGCCATCCGTTGGCTAGGGGAAGGCAGGAAACCTTGACGGACATGCCCCAAGACTGCATGCAATGCGGGGGGAGGGAATCACTCCCCAGGGGATTGGGGTGCAATTACCTGTAGTGGGGTACATAGAGTGCCGAAGAATAACAAATGTCCACTAGCTACCGTCTCCCAAGGATAACCTCACTTCCACTTTACCAATAGGATCTAGCTTTTTTCTCAAAATTAAGCATTGGTCAGCATTGATTTTATCTGCTTCTGAAAAAAAGATGTTGTTAGCAAGGGGCATTAGGAATTTATGAGATGCTCTGTTTTGATCAAGGAGAGACTCCCCACAGGTATCTGAATAGTGGAAGGAAACCCTAGGAATACCAGTAATCTCTGCCAATTTTAATAATATCTCTGAGATTCTATTTCCCTTGTGCTCCCAAATCTTCTAGAAAAGAGGATCAACAAACAAATGCATTTACCTCATATTAAAATACTAAATTACAACCATAGTTTGGGCTTATTATGTAGACACATAAATGTTGTTCCTGAACCTTTCCTATTATTTCTTCCTCAAAATTATTACTTGTCCTCTTAACAACATTAATAACCCTTTTCATATGGTGCTGAATATGGGCCTCCTGATACTCTGTTTCATCTTTCTTTCATTCCTGTACCCTTCATAATATTTGATGTTACATTTTTTTTAGACTTTTTTCCCCCTCATCACTGTTTCAGGAATGTCATTTATTATTAACCTATTAAATGTGTTCCTTCCAGGCTTTATAAGTGGCCCTCAACTTCTGCCAGGAACTTCTGCCAGTCATGTATGTAGCCATTCATTTCTCATGACTGTCTTCCCTTAAGGAGAGAATATTCAACAAGAAGGAATAAAAAAATATTGTGATGCCTAGTTCTTCTCAGTTTCCTATATAGAATCCTATCTAGATATGCAAGTTTCTTCTAATTTTACCATTTGCTCCCACGTGGCAGGTGACTTATGACAGGCTTTCCTTTTCAAACACCCTCCAAACAGATAACCCACTTCTAAATTGACCAGGACATGTCAGCTACAGTCATCTCCTTATCCCTGACCACAGAAAAGCCCCACAAGACACCTTCACCTGGAAAATCATTGAGCACATAGATATTGGAGGAGTAAGCAATTCTTGGAATCATTGATTCAGAGGCAAAATCTTACAAGATAATGATAGTGGGTGGAAGAATGAGATTAAGGGAGTAACAGGGTAGTAGAACAGCAAAATTCCTTGATGAGTTTTTCTCATATCATCCTGGAGATCTCCTGCCTCACAAATCAGAATGACAGTAGAACTAGGAGATTAGTTTTTAAAACTTCATACTTCCAGGGACTGTATTTGAAACTGAGGAAGGGCACACAAATAGTCTACATGTCATACACAGGTGTCATCAACCCCAGAAAGGCTTGGGCTTTATAAGAGAAGTCGGTGACTTGAGAAACCACAGCAGCCAAGACACGATGAGAGCCCTGTTAAGATTTTATATTGGGACCTGTCATTGGGGTGCCCTTGCAGTTTCAAGGACACACTAATCTGGAAATTTGGAACTTGCCCATGACTCAGTTTCCTTTCCTTTCAACTGTCTTTCATGAAGTCACGAGATCTGACAGTGGTTAAACAACCAGATATGGATGGATCCTAGGCTCTGGCACTTACTAGGCAAAGTAGCTTTTGGGGGTACTTAGATGTGAAGGAAGCTGAGAGTGAAACAACATTTGTCTAAAAGAACGCTAAGCGTCAAATGGGGGAAGCCAGGTTCATGGTCCAGGGATTCAAGAGCAACACAAGAAGAGAGGAGAAAAAGCAGGAATAAGGAAAGACCATTTTGTCCTGAGTGGGTCTGGGAGACTGGAGCTCTCTCTGTTTATATGACTGACCCTCTGGGGTGTGGGTAGGGCAGCCTGGGTTAAAGGTACTGGGCAGACTGAATAAGAACCACTGTTTTCAAAGAAAGAAACACCCTTCATTCTTTTAACCTGACAGCAAAGTAAAAATCAAGAGACTTTCTCCTAGAATGCCAGCCGCTCAGCTGATCCCCTTATCAATAGAAGCTGAAACATCAAAGGCATGGTTTGTCACACAGTGTACCCAAACCAGCAGCTACCCCTGAACGGTGTAGGACAGCCTCGGGATGCAAACGTTGTTGGGAGACAGGGCTAGGAGGCTTAATTGAAGCTAGATTGAGTCAGATTGTGTATTTATTTGGGGTCAGCTCTAAAGTTGATGGAAATGAGGGCTGATGGCTCTGGAGAGGCCACAGTCCTCAAACCACCTCTTGGAACCACTTCCTTTCACAGTCAAATTAGCTTACCCCACTGATGATTAAGGCATGTGAAAGATGAGAACTGTGGAAAAGATGTTCGGTGGCGCAGTGGTTGAGAGTCCGCCTGCCGATGCAGGGGACACGGGTTTATGCCCCGGTCTGGGAGGATCCCACATGCCGTGGAGCGGCTGGGCCCGTGAGCCATGGCCGCTGAGCCTGCGCGTCTGGAGCCTGTGCTCCGCAACGGGAGAGGCCCACGTACCGCAAAAAAAAAAAAAAAAAAAAAAAAAGATGTTCTTGGGGAGCAGTGATGGTGGTGGAGAACGGGACACACAACGATACCATCTGACCCCAATAATTTAACTAACCAATGATTGTAAGGGAATACAATTCAGATTTCCAGTCTACATTTCCATTTTCACTCATGCAAATAGGAACACAATGAAAAAGATGGTGAAGGAAAAAGATATCATAAGAATGAGATTATTTCATCATATCAAGGGAAAGAGAGAAAAAGTGTTCTTGAGTAAGTCAGAAAGGGATGTTGGGTAAATAATGAGCACATACTCTCCTAATGAGCACATACTCTCCGTGATGTCAGGGTACACATAATAAAAGCAAACAGACTACAGCCACAGCCAGAGGGGACATTGACCTGGTAGTAGAATTTCCTCCTCGGGAGGTCTTTAGAGCAGAGGGGATGCTCTTGTTCTAACATGGCTTCCGGCTTAGTTGCAGTCCCCGCCCCTCACACACATCCTCACTGCCTCGGGCGTGGTAAACTCACCTCAACCGAACACCCCAACCAAACACACCCCGCCACTGTCACCAGTCTCTGCCTGAATTCCTGACCTACAGGGTAACAGTTCACATTGTTGTTTAAGATGCTAAGTTTGGGGGTGATTCATTACACACACAGAGAACCAAAACAGCAACCTGTGGGGCAGGAGGGAGGGAGGTGGGTCCAGGCAGGGGGAGCAGTTGATCTGTGAGAGCCTTAGCCGTCCCTGTGAGAATTTCTGAAGCCGGCATGACCCTTTGGAGTAACATGTTTTCTTTTCTTAAATTATAGCAATTTTATTTTTTCACCCGCTCCATGTAAGTAGATAAATGGCTTCCTTATTCTTTTCCACAGCTATATAGTATTCCACCGTGTGGAGGTAGGTACTATCATTTATTTAGGAAATCCCCTATTGGTAGGCGTTTAGATTGTTCTGAGATTTCAAAGCATGCTTCACAGTACATATGTACACAGTCCTTTCCATGAACAAGCACAGGTCAAAGCATAGAACAAAACCCTAGAACTGGAATTGCTGATATGCAGGTTTCTCACTCACGGTCCAGTACTGACCTATAGGAATTGTGACCTGGGAACTGCCTAAAGGCCCCACTGTACCCATCACACAAGGGGCACTTCATGTGAGCTCAGAGGAGATGCTGGAAAACCTTATGGGTGCATTACACAAAGACATTAAAAGAGAACTATCTCAACAAGTCCTCCACTGTGTCCTGCACAGACTTTCAGGTCAATACAAAGTTCTCAAACACCTGCTATGCTAGGACACCGTGAGACAGCCGAAAGAAAGGAAAGACTCCAGGAGCTGAAGATCAAGTCTACCCACTCAGTGGGACCCAGGAGAGCTGCATCCAATCAGCTGGGTTTTCTCCCTCACTGAGGCAGTTCCAGTTACCAGGGGAGAGGCTGCCCTGAGGTCACTGAAAGACCACACTCTGTGGTGGTCTTTCCCTCCCTCTCAGCTGCTCTCTCTCTCTCTCTCTCTCTCTCTCGCACACACACACACTTTTTGTGATAAAGTACACAAAAACAAAACAGAAGACACTAGCTGAACGATTTAGGTTTCCCATTATCTGCATATAATTCTTTACTCCGGAGTGGGTATTTTCATTTGTTTTGATAAAATGCACATATGTATTTCTGTACATCTAGTATTTCAGTGGCTTTCAAACTATTTTGACTATGACCAACGATAATAAAAACATTTACAACGCAATCTATCCATCTATGTATATCTAAAAAAAGTAGCAACCACCAAAAGCATTTAGCTTTATTGTGCATAAGACTCTCAGATATTTTCTATTCTAGTCTATTCCATTTTGTAAAAATGCTGGTCTCAACCCACTTGATTTCATGACTCACTCATAGGTCAAGATCTGTAGTTTGAAAAACAGGGCACACCACAGGCCTGGGGTAAAACTCAGGTGTTCGTCTTGTGTGATAAGAGCCTTAAAAGCCTGTGCTGTCTGCTTGCTAAATTGTTCTTTCTTTAAAAGTTAAAAGTCATCCTCGTTAAATGTACAGGAAGCAACATAAATCTGCCTTTCTCAGAAGCTGGCATTAATGTGCTGTAATTTGGTGCCGGTGCTGGGAATATCAGTAATATGCACCTGGCTCTTCCATTCTGCTTGTCTCTCTGTCACAGTTGGGGCATCCCTCTAGATGCCCTTTGATGCAGCTCAAATGAAGAGAATGCAAATGCTAGTCAGCCTGGGCCAAGAATCTGTCTCCCTGACTGGCTCCCTGGCAGAGAGAGGCACGTGCATGTCTCTGTCACTCGCAAGAGTGATTTCTTGTAAGGGGAAGCCAGGCAATGGAGTAAAATGAGAAGCAAGGAAAGGGGTGCAGGTGTGGGAGAATTCTCCCTAACCATATGCTATCACCCCCAAAGCAGTATAAATGATGCCACATTTGTGTTCAGGTCAGTTCAGGAGGATGGGGGAGAGAAACCGACATGGTTTGTAAGTCACCTGTGTGTCAGGTCCTTTGCCAGGCACATTCCCATGTGGTCACTGTAGTAAGTGTAATAGGAGCTAACTGTATTGAGTGCTTATCTTGCTTTAGGCATCTATAAGCATTATCCCTCTTAAATCTCACAATTCTATGAGGCAGATGCTATGTGATTCCTAACTTTGCAGAGAGAAAACTGAGGTTTAAAGGGGGAGAATCACTTCCTCCAGGTTACATTACTGGTGTAAGAGGGAACCAGGACCAGAGCCCAGGTCCGTCCGAGCCCAGAGCCTGTGCTTGTCACCACCGATACGCATCATCTCTATTTGGCAGATAGGAAACCAGCTCAGAAAGGTTAAGTAGTCTGCCCAAGGTCACACCTGTCGAGGTGACACAGCCAGGATTCACATGGAGTCTGCCTTGACACCATGTTCTTTTAATAGAGCCACTCGGCACTGCTGCATCCCAAGCCCACAGTGACCTGGAATAATCTAAGGGAAAATGCGGCTCTTCCAGGAATGCAAGCATGAATGTGGTTGGGTGGACCGACCCCAGGGCTGCTACTGAGAAACGTGGACACCGCTGATGATTCTCCATAAGATGGCTGGGTGGGGGACGGAAGGGGGCAAGTCTCAGATGAATCATCCCGTGTCTTCAGACAAATAGCAGCGCAAGCTCGTGGATATTTCTGAGCTTCCTAAGAGTCAAACCTAAAGTTGTGATGGCTTTGAAAATTTTTCAACTCAATCTAAAGCCTTGACTTAAAATTCCGTCTTAAACCAGGCACCTTCTGAGAGGCCAAGAGAAATGTTATACTTCATTGCTTAGATAAGTAGAAGCAGATCGCTGGAGGGCAGGAACCATGCTGCTTGGTTCTTAGAATACTTAGTACTCAAGTCTTTCTTCACTGTTACCTTCTAAAGCCCCAGAAAAGGAATTTCTAATGCCAGGGAAGACATTTAAAACGTGGAGGAAGGGAGAGGTGTCTAGATAGGTAACCTCTACCAATTCCACTGAAGGCATTTGAGTAATAGTTGTTAATATTATACATAGTTAATTTACATGAGTAGAATTCTAGAATCATCCCCTCAACAGGAACTTATTTATTCTGCTTGTAATTTGAGAACTTTCTATACAACTGATGTATAGTTGTTTATTAGGGCACTCATATCAATGGTCTTTTTATTTACTTATTAAAAAAATTTTTTTTACCATATGATATCACTTATATGTGGAATCTAAAATATGACACAAATGAACTTATCTATGAAACAAAAACAGACTCACAGACACAGAGAACAGACTTGTGGTTGCCAAGGGGGAGGGGGATAGAGGAAGGGAAGGATTGAGAGTTTGGGATTAACAGCTGCAAACTATTATATAGAGAGAATGGATAAACAACAAGGTCTTACTGTATAGTACAGGGAACTATATTCAATATCCTGTGATAAACCATAACGGAAAAGAATATGGAAAAGAATGTATATACGTTATACATATATATGTATATATAACAGAATCACTTTGCTGTATGCCAGAAACTAACACAACATTGTAAATCAACTATACTTTAATAAAATAAATTTTTTTAAAAATTGAATTTAAAAAAAATTTGAATTTAAATGATGTTAGGTGAGGATGTAGTTCCCACTTCATCACAGTTCCCCCAGCTCTACATTATCTCACACAAGCCCCAATTCTGATTTTATGCTACTTGCCTGACACTGCAGGAGTCAGTGTTTGCATCTTTTCTGTTCAAGGCAACCCATCCCTTTGCAGAGAAGGAGTGTGAAGCCCAGAGAGGCTGGGTGACAGGTCCAGAGTTGCTCAGGGATCACTGTCAGGGCACAGAGGAGGGAACCCTGGGGTCCTCCCTCCCAGCCAACACTCACATCTAGAGTTGTCAATGGCCTTTTTATAAAATGGCCGCCTGAGGTCAGTGGGGATGGTGACCGTGTGATGCTCATTCTGGTATCTCCAGAGCCTCCCAGCACAGTGCCTGTCACATAACAGGCACTCAGTATACGTTCATTGAATGAATAAATGAAGTTGCTGATGCCCCTTTTTAAAAATTTCAAATGGGAAAATAATGGTTGGTAACTACAGACAGATTTTTAATTTTAAGAGTAAGGATCAAGGTTTTGATGAATGGATACTCTTCCCTAGTTTTTGAGGCTAAGTATAGACTTTGATCACTAAATGACTCATATTAGTACTAAACTAGCCAAACATGTTCTTTCCCTCTAAACAAACAAACAAAAGTCTCATAGAGGTTTTCTGTTAAATTTTTAAAAAGTTTTTACAGTGTAAAATTGTAAGCTTGGACAAGGGGATAGACAGTTCCCAGCAACTTGGCTCCCGGTTGGATGCATGTTCTACTGCTTCCATGTGCCTGGGTGTCACCACCCTCCAGGCTCACCCAAATGGAAGGTGCAGCTCTGCCCACTATTCACAGACAAGTCCCAGCAACAACTAACCCCAATCTTTTTGGTACAAATTTTACAAGGGCCAACCCAAGGTATATCCAGCTTACTAGCGTTATTAGCTCACCTGGCAATTCAGGGTCAAGGGAAAATAGGATCAGGGAACAAAAAAGAAAATGGACTAGTAAAACAGAATAGAGCAACTGGGATAAAGACTTCTTTTCAAAACTCAAGCAGAGTCTTTGTCCTTTGAAGGATAGGAGGTACCAAAAAACAGCAAGACAACAGGAATAAACCCCATATAAATCACTGGAGCATCCACTTTCTGTTTACAAGGAAAAAGCTCCAGTCCATCTTTTATTTTCTATTTTTATATTCATGAGAAACAAACAAGTAGATTATAAAATGAATTATGGATCTCAGCATTAACAGCTGAACAGATAAAGGAATTTAAATAAAAAATTATGATCACAATGAGATACCATTTCACACCCATTAGGATGGCTCTTATCCAAAAAATGGAAAGTTACAAGTATTGTAGAGGATGTGGAGAAATTGGAAGCTTTGTGCATTGCTGATGGGAACGTAAAATGGTGCAGCCACTATAGGAAACAGTTTGGCAGTTCTTCAAAAAGTTATACATAAAATTACCATATGACCCAGCAATTCCACTTTTAGGTATATATCCAAAATAGTTAAAAGTAGGGACTCAAACAGATATTTCTACACTAATGTTCATAGCAGCATTGTTCACAACAGCCAAGAGATAGAAACAACACTACTATTCATTACAAGACAGATGAATGGATAAACAAAACGTTTATCATACAATTCAGTCTTAAAAGGGAATGAAATTTTGATACGTGCTACAACATGGATGAACCTTGAAAACATTGCTAAGTAAAATCAGACAGACACAAAGGACAAATACTGTGTGATTATACTTATATGAAGTTATCTAGAGTAGTCAAATTCGTAGAGCCAGAAACTAGAATATAGGTTACCAGAGGCGAAGGAGAGGGGATACTTATTGCTTAGTGGGTACGAAGTTTCTGTTTGGGATGATGCAAATTTTTTAGAAATGAATTAGTGGTGATGTTGTACAACATTATGAAAGTACTTAGTACCACTAAAATGCACACTTAAGAATGGTGAATATGGCCAGTTTTATGCTACACATCTCTTACCACAATAAAAAAGAATATATTGTAAACCCTGTGAATATATCAAGTATCTTCACAATATCGTACAAACATCACCACCAGCTGCTGCCAGCCCCCCCAGAACAGGCGTTCCATAACACAGTCAGGCGAAATGGGATCTGCTGATGTTCACTGGATGCTCAGCTGGCCTAGAATAGTTTTCCTACACCAGGAACTGGGGAAAATGGGAGCTGCCCCTCGGCTTCTAAATCCCCTGGAATAGCACTTGCACAACGCAGGGCTGTGGGGAAGGAGGGACTGGGCTCACCACTGCCCCGCTCAGCTCCTCCTTAGTGAGCAAAGGTTTGGGGGGGGGGGACTGACACCACCGCCTGGTCACCCACCCAGGATAGGTCTTCTGCACGGAGCTGGGGAGATGGGAATGACTCCCTGGCTGTCAAGCCCATGGCAACAGTCTTGCACAACACGGATCTGGGCAGGTGGGGGGCAGGGGCGGTACAGACATGCCTACCACTGTTCCGACTGAGTTTCTGCAGATTTTGTTGAATACACATTTCTGAAATTGTAAGTTCTTTGGTCAGTCTCCAGAGATTTTGAACGGTTATCTTTGCTAGTTTTTACCAGTTTAATAAATGTCTCTCTGGGAGTGAGGTTGCACTGGGATCCGCACACCGCTGTTCTGGGAGCCCCCTCCTTCGCCACGGAGTTCTAACCATAATGGAAAGATGGATATTTTTGAATAGCAGCATTTTGTACAGGTCCCCTTGAAGGATACTCCTGGGAAGTTCATGTGTCGATTTTATACCCTTCTTACAGTATTCCAAGGAGAAGCAGAGATAATGGCCACATCCAATCCCAAGCCTGTCTAAAACCCTGCTGGAGGTGATGTCGTGGTAGCCAGGCCCTTGGCTCAGAGAGCTAACAGTCTGAATAAGGAGAAGCATCTGATTAGATAAATCTGAGATCAAAAGTGAAGTGTCCCTGCAGGAAGGTAAGAGGATTAGCATCTTGGAGGCACACAGAGCTTTTGGAAAGACAAGCCCTTTGAAATCCACAAAATCACCTGTGTTCTTCAGATAGGCACTCAGGGTGACTTCTGAAGGGATTAGACCCTGTCTGCAGTGCTGGCTTCACAGAGATGCATCATCATATTTGATGACTGTTTATCGAATGTCCCCTGGGAGAGTGACATTGTCATCATCTGTTTCTAAGGCTCTGGATAACCTTGTTTTGACGTGTGCTTTCTCCTCCTGCAAAGATGTGGCTATTGCTGGGGATTTCATACTTCTTTTATTTTTAGTTGGTTTTTAAAGAGTGAGAAGAGGTAGCTGACTCCATGTTCTGTCTACGCAGTCTTGCAAAACCACAGCTGAGGATATTAAATAATATTCTGACTTGGAGAAACTGCCACTCAAAGTGAAGGTGTTTTCTTCACTAGACTTGCTACAGGTTGGAAAGGAAACGACCCTTCAACAGTGGCAAATGACACAGCCATCATGTCTGCAAGTCCAGAATGATTGATATATTTCACCTCATCTATTCCCTCATCTCACGCAGGTTGGAGACCAGTTTCATTATTACTACTTTCTCGAAGAAGAAATAAAATTTTTTGCCAGCATGCTCAATGTGATGCATTGCTAAAACGAACGAAGTAACCTCTTTAGATTTCTCTTAATGTGTCTCTCCATTTTCCTTCCAAAGGCCATTTGTTTATTAAGATCTGCCCAGTGAAGAGACTTGCAATGCATATGTCAAACATCAATTTAAAATGATTCTTCAGGTACGATGCCAGAAACTAATAGCCCCCCTTCACATTGCCTCTGTGATCTCTGGCATGTCCTTCCAAGCACCCTCCCCCTTTCCCCCTCCCTGCCCACGTGCATGCTGAATAGCAAGGATTTCTGGCTGGACTTATTGTTTGGGTCAAGTTCAGAGAGTGTTCTTGTGTTTCTTTCATCATCTAATAAAGATGGGGGGGCGGAGGTCAGGGGAAGTACGTCTTGGAGATGAAGGGCAAATTGAGATCTTTGATTCAAAGACTGTGGCTCCATCACTTTCTCTTACATTGAAATGGTATTCATCCCACACTTCCTACTGCAAATCACTCTGGTACGACGTGACAATGCAGCAGATACACAAGGACTTTTCCCACATCACACTACAAACACAGACACCCTCTCCGGGGAACCTAAGAGAAACTTTTGGGCTTCCACTTCCCCTCATTTGTTTGAAGGATCAAGAGAACACAGTTCCATTTTCAACAAAAATTAAAAAGGAAAATCATGAAAAGAGCCAACCTCCTTTTTTTTCTCTCTTAATATATTGTTGCATCCAGGGAAGAGGAAACAGTGAGCGCCACTGATACTGGGTCCCCAGAGACCCTGTAAGGGTCACTCCCCAGCTCTCAGATGAGCTCCTCTTACTCTGCTTGCAGAGCAAGTTCCTAATGGGACTGGAAGTTACTCTTGGCTCAGGGCTGCTGTGCAAAAATGAAATGCCATGGTGCTTCAGGGAACCAGGCTGCGTTCGCACCTGGGTTTTTACAAGGAGGACAGTGTTTACCTTTAAGGCTTTGGAGATTTGGATACGGAGATTTGAAAAACCGTGTTCCTGCCACCCTCCATAGGCCTGTAAGAACTGTGTGTTCCTTAAGGGCGGGGACAGACTCCTGCCACACATTTTTGTTTTTTATTTCTTCTTAAGGTACTGTCTCTGGTGCCATGGACCAATTCACTTTGGGACGCAAAATATGACAACATCTCGTTTATTCTGCAGTGTTGCAAAATAATGTGTGCACTGGATAAAGTTTTCCAGATAACTGGACTGTCACCCTTTGAGAATTGAATAGTTTAAAATGAAAATGGATTTGGACTACATTTAGCTAGTAAATACGGTAGAGAGGATGAACTGTTCTTTGACTGTGCAAGTCCATTATCATGAACATGTATTATTTTACTGGCTGGATCAGAGATGTCCCCAGGGCCTGGGGAGATGAAAAGGACTCTTTGAGCCTCACCTTACAGTCTTGGAGTTCTAGCCTCCTTCCCTTGGTTCACTGAGTTCTAACTCTGTGTCCCTTTCTCTTCACTGCTGCCATTTCTTCCCAGGATCCGTGTAATAAGGTTCACTGTCTTTTTCAGTCTCAACTATTTTCTTTTTCGCCAATCATAACCCAGAACAAAATTGAGAGAAACCAGGTGGACTTACTTTTACGTATATTACTTGGCAAACATGCTCTTGCCAATAGAGTGAAGAGCATGGGTTTTATGACAGCTATAAAAATCTAATTCATCCTTTCTGTCATTTTGTGAGGAGATGGACTTTATATCAAGTGGCATTCTATTTTGTACTTAGAAAAATATGTGTTTATCTTGTTATTAAAATTAAAATTTGCTTTAAGCAGAACAAGTCGATGGGACCTCCAAAACAGATTTGGAACCATCCATTTCTAACTTCCTCTTTGCTACCTTTTAAATCCAGGCCAGTATTATCTTCTCCTCTTACGCAGACGTAGAGAATGGACTTGAGGACACGGGGATGGGGAAGGGCAAGCTGGGACAAAGTGAGAGAGTGGCATGGACATATATACACTACCAAATGTAAAACAGATAGCTAGTGGGAAGCAGCTGCATAGCACAGGGAGATCAGCTAGGTGGTTTGTGACCACCTAGAGGGGTGGGATAGGGAGGTTGGGAGGGAGGGAGACGCAAGAGGGAAGAGATATGGGAACATATGTATATGTATAACTGATTCACTTTGTTATAAAGCAGAAACTAACACACCATTGTAAAGCAATTATACTCCAATAAAGATTAAAAAAAAAAAGAGGGAGGGGATATGGGGATATATGTATAGCTGATTCACTTTGTTATAAAGCAGAAACTAACACACCATTGTAAAGCAATTATACCCCAATAAAGATGTTAAAAAAAACAGAATTAAATGTAAGACCTGAAACCATGAAACTTCTAGAAGAAAACATAGGAATAAAGCTCTTTGACATGGGCAAAAAAACCCTGCCTCTTAATGGTCTCCCAGCATCATCCTGGCTTCCTTCCAACCCACCCTTCACACGATAGTCAGAATGAGCTTCGGAAAATGTAAATCTCATTATTTCACCCCCATGCTCAGTGGCTTTCCGTGTCAGCCTCACCTTGCATCACCCTCCCTCACCTGCTGTGTTCTCCACACTGTCCTTCTTTCCTTGGCCATGTCCCCTTAAATCACAGACCTTTGCAGATGCTGTCTGCTCTGCCTGAAATGCTCTTCCCTTTGTTTTCTCCATGGCTGGGTCTTTCCATCCTTCAGGTCTCAAATTAAACGTCACTCCCTGACCACTCTAATTAAAGTAGATATTCACTATTATTGTCTATCTAGAGTAGAGGTGTGTGGATATGGGAGTGAACACAAAGTATGAAAATCTTTGTATCACATGCTAACACCCATCAGATAGCATCCACCATGGATGAACATTAAATAGTGAGGCAGACAAGTGACCTTGCCAGTTGACTTCAGCCCTCTGTCAACAGCCACTCCAGTGCTGTAACAAAGAGCATATGAATAAAGTGGCCACAGTGGCAGAGATGGAGGCTACACATGAGCACAACAGCATGAATTGCATTTACCAAGGCTGATCTATTGCTGAATATCCAACATACCAGCAATGAAGACTGATGCTGAGCTTGCAATATGGCACCATTGCTCAAGAAGACCAATTAGTCACTTGGTGAGAAGTTGACTATATTGAGTCCCTTTTGACTTGAAGAGCCAGTCATTCTTTGCCTCAGGAATAGATGCATAGTACTTCAGATGTAGGTTTGCCCTTTCTGCTGGTAGGACCTCAGCCAGCACTACTATGCAAGGGGTAGGGTTATGGAGTGTTTGTTCTATTGGCACAGAATCCTATATACTATCACATCAAACCATAGAATTCACATTACAGTAAATGAGGTGAGAGACGGCCCTATGACCACAGGATCTATTGGTCATATCACATACACACCACCCAGAAGTGGTTAGCTCCCGAGAGCTCCTTAGAGCTCTTCTTGGAGGAAATACTCCACAAGGATGGGGTGTCATCCTCTAGTGCATGCACTGAATCAAAGACTTTTATATGGTCCTATGTCCTCAACAGGAAGAATGCCTGGGTCCAGGGATGAAGGGTGGAAGTAGGATTGGCCCTACCTCCCTTCACTCATAGTGACAGGCTGGGAGAGTTGGTATTTCTCGTCCCTGTGACACTGAGCTCTGCAGGGTTAGCAATTCTCCCCCTCAAAGAGGGTACACTTCCACCTGGGGCATAGCAAGAGAACCATTGAATGATAAGCCATGTCTGTTGCCGGGGCACTTTTTATTCCTTGTTTCCAGGGACCAGCAGATGAGGAAAGGAGTCACCATCTTGGCAGAGGTAAACCACCTGATCATCAGGAGAGAGTAAAGCTGTTGTTACACAAGGGGTCAGGGAAGAATGCATGCGGAACCTGCTTAGGGTTCTTTTGGCATCTCCTTCCCCACCTGTGACTGTAAATGAACAGGTACAGCAACTCCATTCTGAGAAGGACATCTGTCTTAGTCTGTTTGGGCACAGACTGAGTGGCTTACACAACAAACGTTGATTACTCACAGTTCTGGAGGTTGGGAAGTCCAAGATCAGGTGCCAGCAGCTCCTGTGTCTGGTGAGGACGCTCCTCCTAGTTTGCAGATAGCCACCTTCTTGCTGTGTCCTTACAATGTAGAGAGAGAAGACTCTGATCTTAGCACTGATCCCATCATGGGGGTCCCATCCTCATGAATTTATCTAAACCTAATTATCTTCCAAGAGTCTTACCTCCAAATACCATCTCACTAGGGGTTAAGGCTTAAGGGGCAGGGCGGGTGGGGAGGACAAAGCCATTCAGTCCAGGGCAACATGATGACCAAGGCTCAGACCCTTTGGAGATGAGGGTCTGGGTCAAGCCACCTGGAAAGCCACTGAGCCTGGCAGAGAGGGATCTAGACAGGTAATGGAGGAAGGAGAAAATGAACATCAGTGTGTCTCCTAGACTAATTGCAGCGATGGGGCTGAAGTTTATCCACTACTCTCCCTTTTCTTAGTTTTCCCCCAGGGAGAGAGGCCCACTGGAATCCTGGAGGAGATATTCTGTGAGTGGATGCGAAGAAGTGGATTGGAGTGATGCAAGAGGTGGGCTGCGGCAGACGCAGAGATGAGTGACCCAGTCTCTCTTCAAAGACGGCCTTGTGCTGAGCTGTGGGGAATGCAGTCAGCAGAGGCCTCCAGCCAGCAGCTCCCTGACCCCCTCAGGGTCTGTCCCTGCTGCAGGGTCACACCTTCTTGAGGTCACGCTCTTCCTGGGTAGCTCACATCTGGCGACTGAGCAAGGCAGGTGCGCAAAGGCCTGGACGTCTCTGCCCAATGTGGCACAGCTCTGATGGGCAGACCTTGCCCCGGAGCTGCCCACCACGTTGGGTGAGGCTCGGTCAGGCATGCATTACAGTCTGGATTCTCTTTGCTCAATCTTCTTTCCTCCCCCTTCTTTTCACTGGTACTCATCCCTAATAGACATCTTACACCCAAATCTGTCTCAGCATCTACTTCCAGAGAACCCAACCTGCTACAGGCTATATGCTTGGAGGGCAAAGGAGGAACTTGCTAACTAAGTAATTTGGAGCAAGTCATTTCACTCTCCTGACCCTCCATTTCCTCATCAGTAAAATGGAGATAATAACCTTTGCATCTCGGGGTTGCACGAGGCTTAAATGAGATCGAGTGTATAAGTCACCTGGCACAGTGCTTGGCAAATAACAGCATATAATGTTTAAAAGGGAAGCTTCCTGAGAAATGGACAGCTTCCCATGCTGACACAGCTTTGTGAGTGCTGTGTTAGAGAGAGAGAGCTGAGTGTTCAGTTTTCTGGCCAATTCACTGATGGTAATAGTAATGGCTAAGTCTTACAAGGCATACACTGTGAGCCAGGCACAGGAGTGTCTTCATATATTAACTCATTTAACCCACAAAACAATCTGGTGAGAACGTGCTGTTCCGGGCCCCATTTTACAGATGAGGAGACTGAGGCACAGAGAGATGCTCACAAACTCGTCTCAGGTCCCAAAGACTGCAAGTGAGAGAGCTGGGCTTTGAATCCAGGAACCTGGCACCAGAATCTGTGCTCTTGCCCACAAGAACATATATTGTACAAAGAACTTGACGCAGAATAAAGCAATCCTGCCTCTAACCTCCCACTTCTCCATGACACCCTTCCAGAACGAATTTTTCTGAATAGGAGAGAAGAGGATGAGGAAGATGTCACCTGCCTGCTGCTGAGCTGAAGTTTATTAATCCTTTTTGAAGCCTTGAGGGAGGGAGACATCACCCGTGTCTCCCTGGGGCCAAGACACCCACTAGTAGGAACTGCTCTGGCAGATCATCTGAGGGCAGGAGTAAGACATTGACAGTGGCAGCTTCCTTGCAAAATTTCAGGTATTCACAAATAATTAACTCAGTTTTTTCAACACGTCTTTATTTGCTTAAATTAACAAAATATAGGTTACATGCTATTTTCAGGTAAACTGCTTTTTCACTGAAGCAGAAAGCAATATTCACAACTTGGGTTGCTACACACTTTGAGTTTTATTTTTAAATAGCAAGCCAGAATTCTGTACAAAATCAACATTTGGTGTAATGTTGTCCAAATATGTGAAGGATTTAAAATGTTAGCTCTGTTACATTTTGTTCCAGCAAAGCAGACAAAGATCATAATTCAAAACACGATGTTAATATTTTATTAAATGCCCTCAGGGCTTAATAAATACAGTATGCACATTGGGCTGTCTCATGTAACTACTCATATACAAATATACCAGTTACCCTTCTGGGGTCATGGAAAGTCAGCCTCAGTCTCATGGCCAGTCGGTAGTCAAATTTTTAAAAAGAGAGAATGAGTTGAAAGGCAACAAGAGGGGGTAATCATAGGCCGGAATAAGAAGGATAAAAGAAAAATATGCCAGTTGGCTGGGTCAGTTGGTTGGTTCAAAGACAGTGGTCGAAAGCCTGGAAAGCATTTGGTAGTGACCTATTTTCAGAGTGTCACAATGTGATGGATTTCATGCTATCCTGGTCCTGGGATTGCTGATGACCTTGGATGGTTTCCTCCCTTAATTCTCTTGACGATGGCCTCATGGCTTCTCTTTCAGACTTGCATTCTGGTTAATTAGCTCTAGGCAAGGTTGGCCAACGCTTCCCTTAGCTCTGCACTTAATGCATAGGGTGCCCATATAATTTATCACCCAAACTGGAACACTTTTGAGAGTTAAGGTGACACTCTTAGTAACTACCTGGGGACAACAGGTATAAGCCCGGGATGTCCCAGGCCAACCAGGATGTTGGTCACGTACAAAACCAAGGTTTAAGCCTTGGTTCTCAGAAGGTCAGTGCATAGGAACCAGTGGGTTATATCTAATTAAGTCTCTCATATCCAGAGTCAAGAATGAAAAACAGGCTTTAGAATACATTCCATAACAATTTTTTATGACTTTTCCTAGACCCTTTTCTCTTCCTCCAAATGAAATTTTACTTGGAAGGCTAACACATAAAACAGATGGAATCTGAGCCGCTCTGAGTGAAGTGGGGATATGGGTTGAGAATTTTCCCTCCCCTGGCAGCTCTAGAAGGGCCTAAGAGGGACCGCTTGCTTCTCAGCACATGATGTGGAGACCAGCATTCGAGACCATACTCGTTCCATCTCAACATTAACTTGTTCCTCAAACACTCTCACACGATTCGTTCTGGGTGGAAAAGTCTACAGCTTGCTCTTCTAGATTTTCTAGTTCCTATTCCAGCTCCACACACCCAGAGCAAACTGGAAATCTGCAGCCTTTGTAGCAGGTCCTCAACACTTTGCTGCTGAAAGAATGAATATGTAACAGGACCCTAGGAGGAGGCCTCACAGAACACTCTGCCAGCCTCTGAGTGATGTCATCAGAGGCACAGATGAGCTGTATTACTAATAATGGATGGAAGGCAAATTGCCCCTGTGAAGATCTGGATGGATTCTTGGCCCAGAGTTGTGCTGGTAACTGCAGAAAACCACACTCTTCCCTTCACCATCCCCTTTGCAGGTGCTCTGACCTTGGGGCATAGATGGCAGTAGCCAACCCAAGCAGCTTTGGCACGTTGTAGTGGTGGTGAGGCTGGACGAAGGAGGCTTAAGCAAGGCAGCGGGAGGAACGCATCAGGGATTGACAAAGCGCACGTGTGACTGATGAGAACTAGATGAGGCTGACGGGGAAGCACCTGGGCCAAGAGAAAAAGCCAGCATCCCACAGGCAGAGATGGGCCAGGTCGTCTAAAGAAATGTACTGGTAACTTTGGGGGGAGAAGAAGCAAACAAAAAACAGTACCTAGCTCTACAAATACGAGTTGAAACTACCAAGGGACAGTTTTTACATAAACACAGACACAGTACCAGAGGGTCACTGCTTATGGTCAGTCACACATATGTGACATCCTGCCAGCACTGCTTTATTTGTCAGATGCCGGTGCCTAAGGGAAGCCTACAGGCGGGGCTCAACCCACCCTTTACAGTCACTACCACTCACTGGACTCACGATTCACACATCTAGGAAGAAATAATTAGTCACTATAGGCTGGCTATGTATTTTTAAACATTAAGTGACCGTAAGCAACACAGGCATCATTTCTAGTACAAACAGTGTGTGCTTATACAGTGTGTGTGTGTGTGTGTGTGTGTTTCCTCTCGTGAGGCTCTTACAGAACAGGTAAGAAGGCCTAAGTCAGCAGTATGATTTCAAGGTCTCCTGCTTTCTATCTTAATGAGTCTAAAGCCAGAAGCTGAAATATTTATGGAGTCCCTGGGAGGGGGTCTTGGGAGCCACTCTTTTAGCCTAGTCAATCTTTCTCAACCCTGGCTGCACGTAAGAGTCATCTGGGGCAACTTGGAAAATAACCAGTGCTAGAGCTCCACTCTAGACCAATTAAATCAGGACCTCAGGGGGTCAGGCCCCAGCACTGGTATTTTTTAAAAGGCTCCCTGAGATGATTCTAATGTTCAGGTAGCATTGAGAATACAGCCCAGAAACTCCTTTACTAGTGATTAGCCTATGGTTATTCTAATACTCTAAATAAGTTAGAGCTTAAATTTCAGGAAGAATTCCTCCCCCCGACCCAGCTCCAGCACTGAGGAGAAATCCACTGTTCGTGGGGTGACAACTCTTCCTGCAGCTGCTTTATAGGGCATGAAGCCTCGAGCAAGGTCTCCAGGAGGGAGCTCTGCTCAGGACATGGGGTTAGCCTGCAGACGCTGAGCACCATCGGGCTATCTGAAAATATGCTCCAGATGCCACATCTGATGAAGGCAGCAGAAGCCAAACGAGGCAGACCCAGGCAGGAATCTAAGTATTGCTGGCTTTTCCTTAGTCAAAACTATTCTTATTCTCTTGAAATGTTATCTTACATCTGCAGCAACTACCTGAGAACGTCCTCTTCAATAACTCACCCTCCTGTGTCATTTCTGGCGTTTTTTGATTATTTAATAAAGCAAATTTTAAAATATATACAACTACTAATATTTTCATCTATCTGGAAAAATATTATACCTTTTACACATTCAACTAAAGAGTCATTAATAAGGTAACATGTCAAGCACCATATTTTTGCAACTAGAAAGAAATTTACCATATTAATCAATGGAAAATATAATTTCTAAAAGCACCTCAGCATCAGCTTACAGTTAGATGTCTAGAAGAATATGTACAGTTTATTACACTGGAGATCTACGAAATAACACTGAAGAAGACCTTGCATGTGTGTTAAAAATCAAGGGCCCAATGAATGACCTGAGAAGCATTTACATGAGTGAGGACGTCCCTGCTCATTTAGTCTGAGCCATTTGTAAAGATTCGCGCCCTTCTCCGGTCTCCAGCAAATGAGAGCTCATGCGGAAAGCTGTACTTGCACAGCCTAGTGCTCATTTTCCAAGTGTAATTTTTAAACCGTCCACTTAGATCCCTAAAAGCACTGCTTGGTTTTCCATTTTCCTCTCCAGTAATTCTTTTAAACTCTCATCTCTGTGCTTGAAGTACAAGTAATCAGAAAAGGAGGGGCCCCGCCGAGCGCTTTGCAGGGCCCGGAGGAGGCCGGGACACTCGTCTCTGCGGGCAAACTCTCTCTCCCGGCCGCCCTCGGGGCCAGGGCTGGCCCGCCTCTTCGGCTGGAGGTCCCCTTGCGGCGCGTCCTCCCCCGCCTGCGCCTCCGCCCTGGGGCCCGGCTCGGCCTTGTTGGACAGGTCCTGGGGCGCGCAGAGCAGCGGGCTGCGGGGACCGAGGCCCGGGCTGTCCCGCCCCGCCTCGCAGCAGTTGTCGTCGTCGTCCTCCTCGTGGCAGGAGCTGCCCCTGGCGCTCTCCGCGTCCGGCTGGAAGGCCGGCCCCTTGGCCCGGCGCCTCTGGGACAGGTCGAAGGGTTCCTCCTGCTCCAGGCTCCTCAGGCCCCCCGCCGTCTGCGCCCCGGCAACTCTCCCCCTTCCAAAACCTGCCGGAGCAAAGGCACGTTCAGGCCCCGGGAAACGTTCAGGTCGCTGGGCGGAACCCAGGGCCGGTTAGTGTAGCTTGCTTTTTGCATTTGAAAAATAGAGTAATCCCCTGGAAGGCTGTAGAGAGATGGGCCTTGTCACAGATGGAGTCTACATCGGTATGACTCCTTTCAGGGGAATTTGGCAACGTGCAAGAAAAGCTTTAAAAATAAGCACACCTTTGACTTAGCAGTTACACTACTGAGAATTGAAACTATGAAAATAGTCTGGCAGATGCACAAAATGTATATGTAAGGATGCTCATCACCACGCTTTTAATAGTGAGACTGTGAAAATAATTATCAATTTTACGATAGAGGTTTGTTTAAATAAATAATAGTACCTCCATACAATGAAGGTATTATGTGTGTAGAAGGTACTTCTATGTGTAGAAGATGTAGAGACCTATTACTGATCATAAAAGGTATTCTCTATATACTTTAAGTAAAAGAAATATATATTTATCATATATATTATTTAGCATATATATTAATAGTGTAGATTCTATTTTATATATCAAAAAGTATCTGGAAGGACATATGCCAAAATCTCAAAAATGATTAACTATGAGGTGATTTTTACATTTTCCTTTTCACTTCGAATATATTTCTTTTTATTTTAACAGTGAGCACGTATTTTACCATAAGAAAAAAAATAAAACAATAATAAAGATATTTTCAACTTGAAAAAAACCCCAGATATTCCATTTGGGACCAAGGGGGCCACCCCATAACTGGGCCCCCTAAGCATAGACAGAGTAGGTAGGGAGGGTGCAGGAAGGTCCTCTGAGAAGCTCAAAAGCCCTTGTGTCCCACCACAAGGGTCCTTGCTGTTGGGCACAGTGATGTAAGAGGGTCTCATTTTTAGTTTCAGTTTGAAGGCCCTTGTAGGGATGGACTTTTCAGCAGCCAACAGGCATGTGGTAGGGCTCCACCTGATTTGATCTTGGAGGTATCTGCCCGTGGTAAGCCAGCAGCCAGGCCCTGAGGACCAGGCGGGGAAGACTGAAGAGAGGGATAGGAGGGAGGGGGCTGGGGTGCGGCCAGACCCTGCTGCACGGGGGAAGCAGGCTTCTGGGGTGGGGACGCACAGAGGAAGCAGAGGTCCAATGCTGCCTGCTTTATGGTGTGGTCAGGCGATGAAGCTGTCTGTAGCTTTAATCTTGTCAGGGGCACAGGGAGGATCTTTTTAATCTGGGTCTTGATTTTTCTTTTTTTTTTATATCTTTATTGGAGTATAATTGCTTTACAATGGTGTGTTAGTTTGGGTCTTGATTTTTGAGCCATTTCAAAACCTAGAGTGAAGAAATGCTAACACCTTTTGTAGTTGAAAACATTAAAATTGTTGAAAGTCTGTTAAAAACTTTCAAAGCAACTCTCTGATATATGGTGATGCTCTTGATTTTTCCAGAAGAATGATAGTCTTTAGTTGCCTGTTAGGACATGAGTATCCATATGGGGTTAAGTCCTGGTGACCAAGTCAGGCTTTCAGATGGAGGACTGTCTCCTCATCACCTTCTATGTCTCTAGCCCTGGTGACTGAGCATACTTCACCTATTCTGGAAAAATCCAGGCCTAGCTTGGGAAGTAGCTCAGGCAACTA
Organism: Mesoplodon densirostris; assembly: GCF_025265405.1. Lineage (NCBI taxonomy): Eukaryota > Metazoa > Chordata > Mammalia > Artiodactyla > Ziphiidae > Mesoplodon > Mesoplodon densirostris. The sequence continues at coordinate 58,280,862 of NC_082663.1, forward strand.
GAGATGCAAAGAATGATTCAGAAAAAGAACATTCTCAGGGAAATAAAGTGTTTTTGTTTTTTAACCAGAATTTTTTCAGGGCTTTTGTACAAACTCCAGGCCTTGTTTTATGATGATCACAGTTTCCTCTCAACCAGGAGTCACCATAAACTCAGTGGGTGTTTGAGAAATCTGAAAGCTACCATCATTTTGTTTCATGCTGGGTGTGCACGCGTGCATCCTATTCATGAATACGGGTGCCTAGTTGACCACCTCTTTTGTAAAGGGGTGGGAGAGGCAGCAAACATGAACAACCCCCCCACCGTGTTTTTACCCAGTGCAGTAAGCACTGGCTTGAGCCAGAAATTCTTGAGTTAGAATCTCAGTTCTGCCTTCAGACCTGCTGTTTGACCTTGAGCAGTTTATGTAACACCTCTTGGCCTTAGTCTCCATTTACATAAAATGAGAATAACACAGTCTACTTTGTGGAATATAGGGGATGAGCAATAAAATCTAAGTGCATCACCCTGTGCTGGGATCATATGTGAATCAGAACATGTCAGCCAGTTAACATGATATTGTAAGTTACATATATGTGTGTCTTCTCTCCCCACACACAGACCTCCCAGAGGGCGAATGAAGATGGTCTCATTCCCCTCGTATCTGCCATGGCATATAGCACACTGCATTGGACAGAGAGCAGTTACTGCCCATTTATTGAAGGACAACCTACTGAACCCAGTACACGTGGAATATAAACTCTTCACTGCTAAGGAAGGGACGGAGAAGATGAAGGAGGCAGGAACTTTCATCAGTTCAGTTAGGGCTCAGCTAGGGAGACTCACTGCTCTGCCTATGGGCCAATCAGCCCTACCAAGCACGAAAACTGAGTTTCTGGTTGTGAACAGATAGACGAGACCTAGCCTGCTACAGACACACGTCTGCTGACAGCAGAACTTGCAGACCTGCCCCTTAACAGCAGTGCGATAAAGAGGATACAATAAGGCTTTAGAGTCAGAAAGGTCTGTGTTCATATTCTCGGTCTGCTACTTTTCAGTTGAGCAAGTTAACATTTCAAAACCTCATAACAGAAGTTCCTCCAGCCTGGAGTTACTATAAAGATTCACAGAGACCAAGCGCCTGCTGCGGGGTCTGGAACAAAGCACTAATAGTGGTACCGACTGGCATCATTATGATATTCTAATCTACCCCCTCAAATTCACTTTTACTTACTACCTTCAGATACCAGCTTTACGTGTGTTAGGGCAACACTGCCAACCTGCTCCTGCTACTCTGCTGTGGTCTTGAGAATTATGCTCCCTTTTATGACGGTGAGAATAACCCCCCGAAGTAAAGCTCCCTAAAGACAAGTTCAGCTCCCATTTGTTCCTCACTGGCCCGGAAGGGTGATTACCTTGAGAATGGAGGCCCCGCTCCATGACCCCATGCTTCACTTTCATGTGGCGTGTCAGGTTCCCCTTCAGGGTGAACTTGCTGGGGCAGTAGAGGCACTTGAAGGGTTTGCTGTCAGAGTGCAGGTGCATGTGGCCCATTAGGTTGTGCATCCGGTTGAATTCCTTCCCACACAGCTGTAAAGACAGTGACGAAGAGAACACAGGTTACTCAAAGGCAGGGACCCTGCCCAGGTGACCACAGCCAGGGCCTGTGTGAGGATGGATGTGTTGCTACTTTGTTTGGATCTTGGCATTTTTAAGTTGCTTCCAAAGAAACTGTCCCCATGGAAGTCAAGGAGGGGCTGGATTGAGCCCAGGCTCAGAGGTAGAACAGGTAGGGATGGATTCGTGAGATTTTGCTCCTGCTGTATTGGGATTTTTAAACTCAAGGTGAAAACTGCAAAGCTATTAAAGCTTCTTTTGAACGCAACCTTTTGGAAAGGAGAAAAGCTGCCCTGAAAGCAATTGCTCAAAGTGTGCTTCACTTGAATGATAAGGATACGACGACTTGTTTAATATTTATGGAGCGTTTACAATACGGAAGGCGCTGTCCCAAGTCTGCCATGGACTATCTCATTTAACCCACATCAGTCCTATGAGATGGGTGCTGTTCTCATCCCTATTTTACAGATGGACAAACTGAGGGATTATGAGTAAAGACTGGCCAAGGCTCACAGCTGGAGCTGGGATAATAAACTCAGGTCCTCGGACACCAGAGGCCACACCGTCAATCACCACATCATACTGTGTACCCCCAATATAACTCTTCTGTTAGACTATATCAGGCAATGCTTTTCTAATTTTTAAATTTGCTAACTTTGGGGATGGATTTCAGAGTTAAAAGGAAGAAGTGTGTCTTTTCTCTGGGTAGAGATCTGAAGTACTGAAAATATCATCCTAGGTATACAAAAAGCAAACATACTTAATTCACTTTTTTTAAAATTTCTATTTCCATCAAATTGTAAATACATGATGGACCACAGCACTTCTCCAGCTCCTTTGGGAAGAAAAGAACTGCCTTTTCAAAGGCAATGTGTGCAGATGCAGGTGGTGTAAGACAGAAGCAGTTGTTCTGGGTGCTTTCCTTGCTTTTCTTGTCCCCAGGCTTCAGCAGAGCAGGGTTTGGAAGCTCCAGCCCTTCCTTGACTGTGCTGTGAGGAATGCAAAGAAGGATTCTGTGTCTGTGCCGGGACCAGAGCATTAAGGGAGGAACATTCTCCTTCCCTTTTCCCTTCCCACCCTCAGAGGCCCACGTCATGAGGGTAGTGAGATGAAGCAAGAGGTGCCCAGAGAGAGGATGCGGGGTACGGCGTCCTCCAAAGCTGACACCGGTCTTCCTTTCTCACCGAGAGATGTTTTCGGGGCCATTGTGGAGGTTCTGGGTTGAACTTTTATTAATGAAGACAGTGTTTTCTTCAGGTGGCTATGGAGGTGAGAGCTGAGCTGGCCTTGGAAGAATGGGTACACCTAACAACTGTGACCTTGGGAGATTAGACTAAAAGAATGCGGGGCAGTAAGAGGAAGCCATCCTGGGATTACAGATTTGTCACAGATAATCCACGCATGGATAATAAACAGCTGGTTCTGTTTTTCTAAATGATTCCTATTTGGGGGTTTTACGTACTTTTTCCCTTTTTACTTCCTTACTAGCGAGAATGAACTCAGCATACTGGTACCCCACACTCAGTATTCAGAGCACCCCTCACCACATTCATTTGGAAAAGGTGACCCAAGAGGGGAAAAGCTGAGAGAGTGAGTCTAATTTAGGGGAAAGTATGGATACTTGCTTTCTCTTTATTCTCAACCGAGACAATTTATAAAGATATATCAGCCTGTGGCTCAGTTTTGCCCGTGTGTGAGAGTTCTGGTAGAGTTCTCTTTATTAGCTTAGTTTATCCAGTTCTCCATCCTGGCTAAGAAAAAAAAAAATGTTTATCTAGAGCTTCTACATTAGGTATTTCCAGTCATGGGTCATTCTAGGAAAGATATATCTCATTTGGTTCATGGGACAGTTCTGATGATTTGGAGCAATGCTGCTGCTGGACTTGCTGAGCTGAATAGTCCTTCATTAGACTGCAGCATCTCTGAAGGCTCTGCCTGCCTTTTGGTTATAATCCCTGCCTAGCACCAGGCTTGACACATGATAGTTCCTTAGTAAGTCTCTGTTGAGTGAGTGAAGGGGTGAGGCCCGTCGCAGCAGAAGATCTGAAAACAGCAAGAGCCATGGGTAGTTAAGCACAAGACATGTAGGTGGAGGGGAGATAGAGGTTGGAAGGTCAATTAGGCCACTGCACTAGTCCAAGCCTGGATGGGCCTCATGGTCCTACAGGCCAGACGGAGAGAACTGAAGGAAGAAATGGGTGCCTTTTTCCTTCAGTGACTTCCATGGAGGGTGATATTCCACTTTTAGTTATCATCTGTGGTTGCTGAGGTATTAGAAGCTGGATTGGTCTGAATGGGTTTTATAAAGGAGATGAAATTTTAGCCTAACCTTGAGGAATATGTGGAGTGCCTTTTGTTTTTGTTTTGACACAAGAATAAAGTCTCCTCATTAAATATTTTCAGACACTTCAATCAACCTTAAACTACAGGCACAGTAACTATTACTATTGTGATAATGATCCACTGCTTGTTGCTGCTGCAACTGCTGTAACTTTGGGGTTAGAGCAGATCCTGTAATTCACCTGCCTGAGGTCGCAGCTCCCTTCCCCCGTCACCCTACCTCCACCCAAGACACATGTGCACACATAAAGAGGGCTACTGCTGGGTATTTTCCAGATTCTTCCTCAGCCTCAGAAAAGCAACCTTTTATGATCATTATAGCTGAGTGTGTGTTTTCTACTCTAATGCTTTTCTGGATCAATTCATTCAGTACTGAACTTCTTGGGACATTTTAGTGGTATATGGGGACATTAGGATGTTTTATCATTTTAGTAAGTGATATTGTCTCCTGAAGTCAAGGCCTACAGCCTCAGGGAAGAAGATCCACTGTGGAACATGGCTGGTCAGCTATATTATCTGATGTGTGATTGGTAAAGAAGACTAATTTTGTTGCTGTTGATAAAATTTAATTTGTATATACCAGAGTTACCCTTCATGGTTTATGATTGCCTACTGATAGCCAATGGAGAGCTTTCCCAGGGCTAAGCAATAATGTGTCAACTCTGAAAGATGTTTAGGGCACTAAAAGGTGTCCCAGGTAGTATTCAGAAACATAAGAACTACCTTCCTCTTCCCTGAGGCCAACCCCAGTATCAAGCACAGGGCTACACACATAGTAACACTTAATGAATATCTAAGTATATGGTTAGGAAATAAACAACCAAGTCAGGAAAAATATCACTTCCTTATGCAAAAATTCCACAAAGCAGCCATTACCAACTCTCTCTTGTGCCCCCTTTAAAGCTATACACATTAGTTTGAAAACCAAAATCCTCAGTGGCAGAAGGATAGAGACGATTAACTCAGGACCTGAAGTACTTGGACACCACTCACATCTCAGCGGTTGGTACCCTTGGCTTCTTCCTCTCAGCCTCTGACCCTTCCACAAAGCCCTTTGGCCCTTATCCAGAACACCTGGCCCCTTCATCCTTCTCAGAGGCTCGTCCTCACATAACTATACACAAACGTATGGATATATTTTGTGTCTGTGAAATTTGGAGAGGTCTCTCAGTCACCATCAGTGAAGAGAGGCCACAGAAGGAGGACTGAGGCAAATAAAGACAGCACTCTCAGGTGGGGTTAGAGTGTGAGCTCTAAGCAGAATCCTTGTAGTAGAGGAGAGGAGTAGACGGGAAGGAAGAGAAGTTGGGAGGGAGCATCAAAACTCTAGTTTCTTCTCCTGGGAAAAGCAGTCATCTACAAGGCCCCCTTTAATCATGAGACATGAGGCTAAGAGCTTGCCCAAGTCAAGACTTGCTGAATCACCTGCTGCCAAGGTCTGTGGAGATTAAAGGCAGGGTGGGTATTGGTACAGGAAGCTGCTGGAGTGATAAGGAGTCAGATTTCATCTTGCAGGTAGTCATCTCAACCAGTGCAGCCCTTTTGAACTCTCAGTTGCTCTAATGAGCAGTATTAGTGTGCTTCTGACATTAAATATCAGTTTTTCCACCAATACCCACTTTTCTATTTTTTTTTCTTCTTTGTGCGGTACGCGGGCCTCTCACAGCTGCGGCCTCTCCCATTGCGGAGCACAGGCTCCGGACGCACAGGCCCAGCAGCCATAGCTCACGGGCCCAGCCGCTCCGCGGCATGTGGGATCTTCCCGGACCGGGGCAGGAACCCGTGTCCCATGCATCGGCAGGCGGACTCTCAACCACTGCGCCACCAGGGAAGCCCCACCAATACCCACTTTTATACCTACTTTTAAAGAGAGAGGTGGAAGTCTGTTGCTTACTTCCCTGGTGGCACAGTGGTTAAGAATATGCCTGCCAGTGCAGGGAACATGGGATTGACCCCTGGTCCGGGAAGATCCCACATGCCACGGAGCAACTAAGCCCATGTGCCACAACTACTGAGCCTGTGCTCTAGAGCCTGCGAGCCACAACTACTGAGCCCAAGAGCCACAACTACTGAGCCCGTGCACCACAACTACTGAAGCCCCTGTGCCTAGAGCCTGTGCTCTGCAACAAGAGAAGCCACCACAATGAGAAGCCCGCGCACCACAACGAAGAGTAGCCCCTGCTCACCGCAACTAAAGAAAGCCCACACACAGCAACAAAGACCCAATGCAGCAAAAATAAATAAATAAATAGAGAGAGAGAGATTGACCTCAAAATGTAATAGAAAATTGGAACAAATGTTTTGAACTGTCCTTTAAAAATGGGTTGCATGGATCATTAGGCTTTGAGATGGCAAACAGAGAGGCGGTGGTGAAACCCCAGAGGGATACAGAACTTGCTCCATTTTCTCTTCTGTAAAATGTTGATGATAATCTTAGTTTCGCATGAAGGCGTTTTTTTTTAGATAAATTTATTTATTTTATTTATTTATTTTTGGCTGCATTGGGTCTTTGTTGCTGCACACGGGCTTTCTCTAGTTTCAGTGAGAGGGGGCTACTCTTCGTTGCGGTGCACGGGCTTCTCACTGCAGTGGCTTCTCCTGTTGTGGAGCAGGCGCTCTAGGCACGCAGGCTTCAGTAGTTGTGGCTCGTGGGCTCTAGAGCGCAGGCTCAGTAGTTGTGGCGCACGGGCTTAGTTGCTCCACGGCATGTGGGATCTTCCCGGACCAGGGATAGAACCCGTGTCCCCTGCATTGGCAGGCGGATTCTTAACCACTGAGCCACCAGGGAAGCCCCAGGGAAGCTCCTCCTATTAAAGTTTTTGATTCAGGTAAAGGGATTGGCAAATAGTAAGAGCTCAATAAATATTAGCTCTTATTACTATCATTATCATGTACATTTTACATTCTAGAAATGGTAAGTTCTTTGTGGATAAGGGTATTGTCTTTTTAAACCAGATTATGTGGAAGGAATATTAAGGAAGGACCTCAATATTAAGGTATTGAGGAAATACCTGCCAGCTTACTTGAGGCATAAAGAGAAATGTAAGCAGGTGTGGCTGAGGCAGCCCTGGGAATGTGGATGGAAAGAGAAGATTCACCCTAGATTGCAGGCTTTGGGGAGCCTATTATCTGGCTCTCTGATCCTCCGTCGGCCCTTTAAACAGCTGGCAGAGGTCCTGTCCCCTTATCTTCATAGAAGCTCCTAATTCTGGCCTCCTGACGCCCCTTCCCTCCCGGGTCCAGGCCACTTCCTGTGAGTCCCAGAGACTGCGCTGACAGCCAGAGTCCCAGAGAAGTCGCTGTGCACAGAGGCAGAGTGATGGCCGTGGGCAACCACTGGGCTGGGGCCAGAGGCCCACAGAGCCAAAAAGAGGCACGCTACTTAGGCTGCGATGCACCAGGAAGCCTGTGTTTCCCTATTCTGAGAGGAAAGGTCAAAGAGCTGCAGCCTGCAGCTTCGGAGAATGGCCTCCGCTCAACTGCCCTTCCCTTACATCCTTCTCTCTCTCTCTCTCTCTCTTTTAATAAGAAGGGTGTTCCTTTCCTCAAAGGGAGAGAGAGGGAGGGAGGGAGAGAGAGACTGTAAACTGTCCAAAAGGACCGTGAGAAAACAGGAAGCTTTGAAAAGTACAAGAGAAAGCAAGATGAAATCTATTTGCAGGCGGGCCCCTGGGGACATGCGGGGCATTGTTAAGCAGGCAGTTCATACAGCTATATCCTTCCTTCTGCCGAGGAGGGCTTTGCTGCCAAAAGGCTGCTATCTGGTCACTGCCTTAACCCCCTCAATGCCAGCCTGAAAACCCTGATCCCAAGCACTGGGCCCCTACAAGTCCCCACTGGGTTTCTCCCCTGATGGAGCATCCAAGAGCTGGAGGGGGAGATGGAGCCAATTTGGCGGAGGCGGTGGGGACCCCTTTCAGGGAGACCTCATCCTTTTCTATCTGTTCTTGCCTCAGCCTTCGGCCCTCTGCTTTGGGCCAGGCTGCAGATGACCTGGTGATTCATAACATAGGCAGCTCCCGGCTTCACCCATCTCAAAGGAGAATTTGTCCCGGAAATTCTGGATGACTGCTTTTCCTGGACAGGTTTCCCAAAGACAGCAGCTGGTTCTTTGCTATTATGGAGTGTGGCTGCTACGAGGATAGCATCCAAATCAACCCCTGCGTGCTTACGCAGAATCTGGGAAGCATATTTCTGAAACATGGCTTAAGTCTACAGGCACAGGTCTCTGGAGAAACTCCAGCTGGCTCCAAGAAGCAAGGAGTCCAGAAGTCGAGCCAATAGCAAAAGAACCCAGAAGGGCAGTAATTTTTTTATAAGGAAAAAAAAAAACCCAGAAACCTTTCCTCCTCGAATTTTCCATCCTATTGTTAATGCCTAATCCCGCAGTAAACGAATGTTTCTGTTTGCTGTGGACAGCTGTTTCCACTGAGCCAGGGCCAGAGAGAACCAGTTCATGTGGCCACAGCGGGAGGGATTTATGTTAGGAAGAATTTTTAGTGCTGAGAATCCCAGGAAATTAGAATCTGTTACTTAAAGACTCTCCCTATTTTTTTTTTTTTTTGGCGAGTTTTGGGGTAAAGGAGAGTCAACTCTTGGAATATGACTGGAGCCAGGTCTACCTCTTTTTTCCAGCCGTGTCAGTCACATAAATGGAATAACCCTCCCCTGTTACCGCAATACAGCTCGGGTTTAGTTGTCCGGGCTCGTTCTCCAGCATCACCGTGTAGCCAGCCATCCCCTCCTCTCTGAGGGCTGTGAATTGCACGGTGATGAGCAAATGGCCTTCTGTTCCTCTCCCAACTCTCAGACCCCAGCAACCCCTACCCAGGGCCAGATTTCCAAGAATACAGCACAACATGAGTAAGAAGCAAAGTCCACAGGACACCATCTGGAGATGGCCTATCCCACAGTGGGATCTGGAGCTAGTCTATAAATACACAGGGCCCCATTACATAATCTGTAAATTCAGACATGCTCTGAAATTCCTCTGAAATGAAGAAGGGCGATGCTATGAAGAGGACACCAAGCAGGTGGCACTTTGCAGGGAGATGGGGACAAAGAGAGGAAGAACCTGGCAGTATGTTCTGGCACTCGCCAGGGGACAGAGGCTCCCGATCGAGGTGACTGACACCTGTTCTTATTTCAGGAATGTCTAAGAATGGAGAAGGGCCACCTAAGTTTGACAAACATATACTTTAACATCCAGTTCTTTTTGTTCAAATGATACATACTGCCTTCTAGGCAGCCTCCGACCTGCTGCGGTCTCCTGAGAGAACCTGCTCATCAGGAAGAAGTGACCTTTGCAGATGACCAGTCCAATTCCTGTGCCAGGCCCAACTCCCACTGGAGAGTTAAACTGTATTCTATCACAGCTGTCATTTCATGCTACAAGCCCCTCTCTTATGGGGTTTGATGGCGTGACCAGATATCTGGAGCCTTATCCACCCTCAAGGAGATGTCAGATTCAGTTTCTGAACTGTATAGTTGACCAGCAGACACCCTTTGAACCATGTGTGGTGTGCTATCATTGGGGTGAAGGGAGGCCTGGCATCATTGGGCCCATCATGTCCCATCATGTCCCGTCTCTATGCACTGGTACCAGAGAGAACACGCTAAATCCTCAAGGACCACTTGGTCCAAGATCCTCCAGGCCCCTCTGAGGCCCTTGAGGTAGAGAAACAGAACTGCTTCTGTGCCCCAAAATCACACACAGCTGGCAAGCCCTTTTCCTGCATTGGCTCTGCCCTGGTGTATCCCTCTGTTTCAGAGATGTTTTCTGCCTGGTTTAACCACGACGGCTGGCCCTGAATTGGTGAGGTGGAGGAGGGAGCTGGCTGGTCTGGATGGACGTGGATTTTCGGGGGACTACGAACTATGCAATGGCTCCTGAGTATTTTAACGATTTTATGTGCCCCACCACCAGCTGGTAAAAATACAGTTCATGCTCGAAGCCCAAGAGTAAACTCAACACAAGGAATGAAGAGGGGCGATGAGCCGCTGACAGCACCTCTACTGCAGGAAACAGTAAACCGGCGGCAGGCGGGGAACAGCTCTGGTAAAAGTGAAGTGTTCAAGGGACTCAGCGAGGCGGAAGGGAAACCAAAGGCGTGTCTCAAGGGAGACAGAAGAGCTGGTCTGTGGAGTCCACAGGGTCCCGCAGCCAGGCCTGGCTGGACGGGTGTGTGGCCTGTGTGGTCACACGAGGCCCTGAACTCAGAAGTGTCCCGGGTTTGGTGTTACGCTCTGCTTTCATCGTCTTGAAATTCTGAATAGCATCTGAACAAGGGGGCCCCGTGTTCATTTTCCACCAGGCCCTGCGAATTACGTACACCATCCTGCATGCAGCTTCCTCCCCCTTCAGCTCAGATCACTCAAGATGGACATAAATTGACTTTCAAACCACTGGGAACTTGAAGGAAAGCAGGGGAAACACAAGTGGGTGGCAGGAAAAGGGCTGGAGGGAGACCCCTCCCTCCCCCACCTCCGGAGAATGCCCACACAGGTCTAGGGAAGCTCTGGCTCCTGACCCCTCTCACCCCGTCCAGGAGTGGCCAGCACAGGAAAGAAGTCAGCTTCACAGGGGGTTCCTTCAAGTGGGGGGACATGCTGCTGAGGGGTTAAGGCAGGAACAGCCCCTGGAAGCAGGGAACCCTACTCCAGAAACAGGGATTGACAAAGAATATCATTGGGACGCCATCAGACACGCAGGACAGAGAGAAGGCAAATCCATTTCAAACAGAAAGCCTCTAACGATATCTGAACGTGGTGATTTCCCTCTGCTTCCCCCTCAGCCCTCTCCTCGGGACTGAGGTGTCACTTGCCAGTACCTTCCTTGAATTAAACTGCCCAATCCTGAGCAAGATTCCTTCTCATCTTAGAAGTGGAGAAGAGAAACAATGCGGGGAGGGGAGCCAGCCTGGGAAGCCTGAGCATTTCTGCGTCATACCCATCAGTGCCTTGGGCTTTACCAACCTCCAGCTCACACTTTACCTTAGCGCATGAAATAAAAACCCCACCAAGTTAATGGGACGCAGAGATTGTAATGAAGATGCTCCATCATATCCAGGAATAAACGAGAAGCACCTCAGCTGACCTTGCACACAGTTGTTCCTCGGCCCACACGAGCATCTCTGAGGTCACCTGAGGGGCTAGCCTTGGAATCTCTTCCATCCCCTCCGGGAGACCTGCCCTCAAATGACAGTGCTCAGTCCAAGTGTGAGGAGAGCAGGATTGGGGGGGAGTGGGAAGGGAAGGGGACAGGGCTGGAAGCTTCTCTGACTCCTCTCTGTGTCCTACTCACTGGCTTGTACGGGGAAGAGGGCTACACCTGACGGCTGCCTTCTAGAGCACCAGCTCTCACACCGCCTTCAGCCTTTAACGACCTCATTCCCCAGATGGGCCTTCCACCCTCGGCGCTCCCTGCACTGGCTGTCTCCACGCCCTGTGCACCGATTCCACAGCGAGACACGCAGGGCAGCTCCTAGGGCTCAGCTGAGCACAGCTGCGGTGGAGAGAGGCACAGAGCAGCAGACAGGCCTGGGCTTGGCCGCAGACCTACTCTGAGCCGCAGAGGTCCCTCTGATGAGACTGAGTGGAAGGTTCCCTGGAGATTCTTCCTGCGCATCTGCACAGCCCTCTGAGCCCTCCCTCTCCGTGCTCCTCCCGGGCAGCCGCCCACCTTGCATTTGAAGGGCTTCACATCCGAGTGGACGATCATGTGCGCCTTGAGGGTCTGTTTCTGCACAAAACTCTTGTAGCACAGGTGACACTGGTAGGCGCGGATGTTGGTGTGGATTAGCACGTGTCTCTTCATGTTGGCCAGCAGAGTAAACTCCCGCCCGCAGATCCCGCATTTGTGCTCCTTCACGCCCTGGAAGGGGGCAAGATGCAAAAGAACCGTGGTTAGCAGGTAGCAGACTTTCATCAGGACAGCAGTCTTTGCTTTGCTCTCTGCCACACAAATCCACGAAGGATTTGGTGAAAGATGTTGAGTTCCAAATGGTGTGCCTGTAGCCTTGTTAAACTACTATTTTCTTGAAAAGCGTTGATTACGTCATCCTTTTTTTCTTCTAAAAACCATAAACTAGCCAGACCGTTGGAGGAAAAGAAAGCTACTGCTTTTGTTGTTCCTGCTGCTGCTGGGGTTAATTCTAAGGTAACAGTTCTCAGGGATTAATAAGATTTTGGTAAGAGCACCATGGAATGAATGGTATGTGAAATGAGTCTAATCCAGCTTTCATGATAATGAAAAAACAAAACCCCCTAAACTGATAATATCATTTCCCATATGAAAAGCAATGTTCTCTTGAGTTCTCATTAATGGATTTGAAAATCCAAGAAGAACAACTCACATCCACACTTCAAAAAATTACAACTCGATAATTGCCTCTTGAGATGGTCCCCTGGGCTCCCACGGGCCACAGTGGCCTCTGTGTGATTTGGCTATGGAGCCTCCAAGCCGGCTTCTGTCCGACAGAGCAATTTGGCAGAGGACAGCTTTCTGAATTAGAAAAGGAGAAAGAAGAAGATTTTCTAGTTCCCTTGCTGTTTGTGAAGTGTTTTAATACTTAAGTATCAATGCCCTCAACTGAAAGCATTTCTAGGGACTCACGGCGTGAGTAGAGTATTACCTAATCCTGACTAACCAGTGCTCCTCTGAAACGGCCGCTGCAAGAAATCTTGACCCAGAATGACTTTTTGGAAGAACCCAGAACCATGGTATTAAAACTAGGTTATTACAGGTTTAGAACAAGTCATTTAGCTAACAACTGTATCTTATAAAACCCATATGGCCTGATATTCATAGTGACCTAAGGCAGGAGGGGTTCCAAGGTTCCCTCTGCCTATATTTTCATTTCTTTAATTTGGGACATGGTAAGAGAGTACCACTCCTCAGTTTAGGTGAGCCCACGGCACTAAAGGGTGAGTTTGGGTCTCTCCCCAGCTGTTTACTGGCCGCATAACCTTAGATGAGTCCTGCAGCCTTTCCTGGTGAAGGCTTCCTCATCTCAAGTTGAAGTGCTGGGACATGAGAACCCGGGGGCTCTTTCTAACTGGAATACTGTCTAGTCTAGATGATTGCAGATGAGTATGGATTTATGCTAATGAAGAAATCTACATTTTAATGTCCTCCTAAGAAGATGAATTTTTTAAATGTGTTGCATATTCAAACAGTGAGTTTAAAAGTATTAAATTAATGAAAACTATTTTCTTGATGGGTTTAAAACTTACTTCAGCATCTTTCTTCTCAAGATTGTCCCTATACTTGGTTATGATCTACTTAGTACCTACTTATCACTGTTTTTGGAATTCTCTAAAGAGAATTCTGTGAACAAAGTAAAATTCACATGTGGGCTGGCCTAGACCTCAAGTAAATGAGAGACTGGACGCAGCTTTAGGAACAAAGGAAGCTGCTGTGTCTTTAATAAGATCAATGAAATCTCAGAGAGGGGACCTGCGGAGCTGCTGGGTGAAGGGAAAGAGGGAGTAGTCTTGATAGTTGTGTTCAAGAGATCAGGTGCTAGAGACAGAGATGCTGGGTGACTTCCCCATGGCTTGGTGTCTTCACCTGCAAATCTGGAGTAACGATACCCATAGGTAGCTCTTACAGTTGTTGAAGAGGATTAACTGAGTAGTAGAATACCTGGCACTTAGCAAGTGCTCAGTAAATGCTACCTCTCACTGTTTGCTGACTCCTTTAATTAAAAGGCATTTTGCTTCCTAATTCAGACAAGACCTATTTCAGATACCAGGCTGTTTTCTCCATTTTGAGTTCATTGTCTACCATCTTACAGAATTTTTACGTGTTCTAAAATGCATTTCTGATTCCTCTTCCACACATGTAGGAGTCCCTGAAATTAGCACATGGCCCCCCTGGTGGCTGACTCTCAGTTCAGGCTCCTTGTTGATGGCTCCTGCACTAGGCAGGCACCTCCTCTCTGGATGCATCTAAGGTGCCTTTTGCAGGGCAGCTGTTTGTGCAGAGCCCACAAGGCAGTCATGCATTTTGTCCATATTTGGTCCTAACCTATCAAATGAAACCCACAATGCCAGAGCAGAAATATTATCTTGGCTGAGCAAAGTCCTCCACTGACCTTTCAGAATGAAAGAATGTTTTAGAAACTCTGGCTTGCTAGAAGTCTCTCCTGCCAAGAAAACCACTTGAGGTCAAGGGTGTGAGAGTAGAGTTTAGTGGGGCAAACTTCCCCTCTTGGAAGCTCAAAGCAGACCCAAGTTAGCTTAGCTGGGTAAGATTTCAGGAACGCACTGGGGCCTTGTTTTAGTTCATCCTGAATGACTCCAGGGCTTTGTCTGCAAACTAGGCTGAACTTAGACATGCGGGCCTGTATTTCTCCTTGAAGACCTGAGGCTGGGGAAGGTAAAACCAAACCCAACAGAGAAGAATGCTCTCTCATGCCTCCTATAATACAAACCACAGAGCACTGCCACCAACTAGGCAGAAGCTCAATGGGGGAAGCACAGACCCGGCTGGACCCAGGCCAGGGTCTGCTCCCCTCAAAGCCACCTGCAAATGAAGCAGTTGAGGGAGAAAATAAAGCAAAAGGTAGCCACAGCTTTAGCAGAAAAAGACCGAGAGAATTTTCTAGAGTTTTCTAGAAGGCTCCGATTAGTGTATCCCAGGCACAAAGCTGGTCTTGGGTAGATAGGGACTGATGCACCCTCATGCTAGCACCCCGGATGAAGTTTCCAGAAATAAAATTTTAGGGATTCTGGGAGGCGAACAAGCAACAGCCCAAGCACCAGCTGCTTCCTTCATCCTTCCGCACCCTCCTCTCCAAACTGCATTCTTTCTTTCTAGGACCGCCTGAGACTCCAGAAGTCGAGATGGGAAAGGGCTTGATGGCTAGTCTCCTCATTCTCCCCCATTTCAAGGTGAGGAAGAAGAACGTCTGGGCTCAGGTAAGGGACGCCTCCCGCCCAGGGTTACACGTGTCAGGGGTGGGAAGCAGCGCAGGTCTCCTGGGCCCTCGGCCCGGGACTCACTCCTCTCCCCGGGGGCCCCGCAGTACCTTGTGCGTGAGGGAGTGCTGCTTGAGGTGGTGGGGCTGCACGAACTCCATGCCGCACTCGGAGCAGATGTAGGGCCGGATGTCCTTGTGCTTCATCATGTGGTTCTGCAGCTGACTCGGGTACTGAAAGGTCTTGTCGCATTCGGAGCAGCTGTACTGGATGGGGCCGCGGTGCGTGGTGAGGTGCCTCTTCAGCTGGGCCAGGGTGGGGAAGTCGAGGCCGCACTCCACGCAGATGTTCTCCCGCCCGCTGGCGTGCTTGGCCTCGTGGGCCTTGAGCTCGCTGGGGTAGGCGAAGCCCCGGCCGCACACGCGGCAGTTGTGCGGCTTCACCTCGCTGTGCTGCATCATGTGGCGCTTCAGGTGGCTGGTCTGGGTGAAGGCCTTGTGGCACACCTGGCATTTGTGGGGCCGCGTGCCCTGGTGGGTCAGCATGTGGGTGTGCAGGTGGCTGAGCTGCTTGAAGAGCTTCCCGCAGCGGCTGCACGCGTGCGGCTTGATGCCGCTGTGGCCCAGGATGTGGGTCACCAGGTTGTACTTGGAGGTGTAGGACTTCTCGCAGGTGGGGCACTGCCAGCGCTTCTGCGCGCCGCCCACGTCCACGTAGTAGCTGTCGTCGATCTGCACGTTCACGTCCACCCTCTCCACCTTCTGCTTGGTCTCCTCGCTCTCCCGCGGCTCGGCTTTGCGGGGCAGCAGCGGCTCCGGGGGCCGCTTGGGCAGGAAGGTGTGCCGGCTGAAGGGGAAGGGCGAGGCCGAGGGCACGAAGAAGGGGAACACGAGGCCCGGGGGCACTTTGGGGTAATAGGGGTAGGGCGTGGGCAGGAACGGAGGGGGCGCGGGCCACGTGGCGCTGGGCTTCACGGGCTCCTGCTTGACGGCCTTGCCCCCCAGGTGCTCCAGGCTGCGGTAGAACTGAAAGCCCACGTTGCACAGGTCGATCATCCGCGAGTCGTACTTGGGCCGTGGCGGCGGCGGCGGCGGCGGCG
Organism: Mesoplodon densirostris; assembly: GCF_025265405.1. Taxonomy (NCBI): domain Eukaryota; kingdom Metazoa; phylum Chordata; class Mammalia; order Artiodactyla; family Ziphiidae; genus Mesoplodon; species Mesoplodon densirostris. The sequence continues at coordinate 58,296,819 of NC_082663.1, forward strand.
GCGGGAAAAGCAGGCGGAGTTCCGGGGGCCCGGGGTTCTTGCTCTCCTCCGGGTGCAGGGCAAGAGCGGCTTCTTCCGAGGGGTGGTTATAGGGCATCTTGGTGGGCATGCTCTTCCGTTTGCGAGACCCTCCTCCTTCAAAGACCCCCGGGAATCCGTCTAGGTCTCCTGGAGGAGGCTCATACCGGAACTGGGAAAACGGCCCCCGAAGAGCTTCCGGGAAGGGGTGTCTTGGAGGAGCTCTGCCTCGGGAAACCACTGGCTGCAGGCCGTGGGGGAAGGAGGGGGCCCTCTTCGCACCCAGACTGAAATGCACATCCTCGTCTTTGACCATCTTCATTTCCTTCTGCATCCTTGGCAATTTTCCTTTAAAGAGAAAGAAACTTATCGTTAAAAAAAAAAAATCCCTTTTTCCATGAAGAGTTGTGGCTAGATGTCAGTACTAATTTATGAAGAGTAATGTTTGTTTAATACCGCTCCCCATTTATCCTAAGGCTGTTTAAAATATCATATTTTCCCCCTTTGCAAACCCGGTTACTAATGTGGAAAGCACTGACCTCCTGGAGTGGGACCCTAGGGCTCCAGTGTTAATCACAGCCACAGAACCATAGCTGGGGGTGGGGGAGGGGAGGTATGAGAGTGGGCTGGATTGGGAGGAAACCTGAGAACTCATCTGGCCATTGTCCCCATCTGAGATGAGGGTACCAAGGCCCAGAGAGATGAAGCAACATGCTTGAGTCCCACAGCCACTCAGGGCAGGAGTCACAACTGGAACACATTCTTCTGCGACTTTTCAGCCTGAGGTGGAATTGCATCTGCCAAATGGCGCTTTAAATGTCTTTTAGGGTCAGTTCTTCTCTAAGTGAATTGATTTCCACTGCCTCTCCCTGTCTAGGGGCCTTTGCTTCTGGAGGATGGGGATATTGAAGGCCACACAGGTGAAGGGACTTTACTGCTTAACTCAGATCTCAGACTTGCTGAGTATCCACCCCCAGCAAAGTGTGCTGCTGGGATAAATCGAGCAGATGAGATCAATGTGATTAAGAAAAGCATATAATCCAATGTTACAGAGTCATCCTGGCAATTTATGCATTCTAATCCTCCACCTGAAGCAACTTCAGGGAAAAAATTCCAAGATCGTGAGTCTCTAAAACTGCACTTGTGTCTCTTCCTTCACGTTGGTGTCATTCAGGATAAAGCTTGGCCTTTGGTGTTGGAGACTCCTGTGGTGCCTGTCATTTCCCTGCTGAACCAGTTACTGTGTCCTGGTGATAGCATCAGGTATATCTAGGAGAGCCCGTAGGGCCAGAATCTAAACCAGGGGCCATGCTTCCTTTCACACGTCTCCTTGCCAGTTTTCTATCCTCCTCACTTGGATACAAGTGGAAAGAGCCAAGTGGCTGACTTCACATTTCCAGTGAAGGCCCTTTCTACCTAGATCCTCTGAGCTTGAATGGGATTGGTCCCCTTTGCTCAGCAGAGGCTCCCACAGAACCAGTCAGCCTGGTCAGGTGTCAGGTCTGGCCTCAAGCCACTGAAGACAGGCCTGGGATAGGTTCTGGACTAACTCAGGTCTCTGGCCCCGGGAATGACTACATGCTGAGCAGTGCAGGGTAAGGGTTCCAGGGGTGAGAGGACCAGTGATTTTCTGTAGTCCCTGGTGAGGCAAATGCAGTTTTTACAAGTACCTGGATATTCCCAAATCACATGTGTGTCTTTATGAGAGGTTTGAGAACCACAGCACAATTAGAACAGAAATGGGTCTTTTTATGTGGGATTACCAATTCATACACAGAAATCCAACTGAGGGAAAAAATATGTGCCCTTATTATATGAATATTTGGACATTCTTTAAAACTTTTATGTGAACGTGTTAGAGAACTAAAGCATAATGTCAGTTAGTCTTTGCTTTGTGTTTCTGTGAGTGGGAAGATAGCCCTGGCTTGTCTTCTTTCTGTGGGTTTGGGGCTTAGTAATTAAGAGGGGGAGTTTGTCCAGCCTGGGCCCCATCCTTTTTCTGCTTCTTCCTAAAATTCTTACTGAAATGCTAGGTCTTCTACCACTGCCGCCTCAAGGACCACGTACTTGGAGGAAGTGGTGAGAGCAGTACGAGAAAGCAATGTCTAGCTTTGTGAGTCCAGGAGGGGTGTGGGGACACCATCAAAATGAGGGGAGTAGTGCAGCTGCTGTGAAAGGACCAGGACAAGGATGGAGAGGGCAGAGGCCCTTGGTTCATTTCCTAGATCATCTCTTGTCTAATTCATCAGGTCTGGAGCCCTGGATTCACACACAGCTAATGGGGGGGGGGGGGCTGGCCCACGAACTTGTTGCATCTATGAAAATAATTGGCTTTCAGACAAAGCTAATATGTCCTATTGAAATAGAGGGGAAAAAGTGGCAGCTCCTTTCTCTGGAATTTCATTTTGGCCACATTTGGTTATATAGGAGATCCTATTTGCAAAAAGACTGCTCAGACTGGAGAGAACTGTTCCAGGCTGCAGTGACTAGGGCAATCCACAGCAGAGCCCATCCAAATGCAAACAGGTTCTGTTTTATTCTTATCTGGTTAAAAATGGCAATGGTTCCTATGTCATATTAGAGAGCTTGATTGGAGAATTGGTAAAATAGACATTTCAGAACATGGGCCATAACTTACTGAGTTTTTTGTGTATTTTATTGTTAAAAAGCTGTTTGAAAGTACATGGCTAATGCTGTCTGGTACCTTTATACCATGTGCTGTATCATACCAGAATGTTACTTACTTGGAAAGGAGTGTTATCACTAATTTTGAAACTGAAGTTATTTTGGTTTGTACACATTATTATGGTCTTTGTTTAACATTTTTGTTTTTAGTTGTGACATAGTCTACTAATTCACTCATTTTAATATATTAGGAGTGACACTTCTAATATAATGTTAAGTTCAAAAGCATATTTATTTTCAGTGTTTACATTTTTATTTTGTCACCATTGACCTAGTAAAGCAAAGAAACATGGTTGAACGGAGCTGATGGGATTTTTAACATAAACAGCAGAATTATGTCTCCCAAATCTAGAGATTTTACATATGTACATTTTAATTTCCTCCCTATTTTAATATGGTAAAAATTTTTACCCAGTTTCTGACTTGTGCATATACATACCCCACCTCTAAAATAGTAGTCTGCCTGCTCTAGAATAATATCAGTAACTCAGGAGGTTTCAGAAAGCATTGAGATCCATCCACGGACATTTTCCCAGACCTGTAAAACAGCAGCCCCTTTCTGCATAAAGATCTGAAGGAGCACTGCCAATCCCTACAGAGGTCAAGGAGAACTAGATCTGCTTCCTCCCGAACTTCTTGAGACATAAGCCAGCTGTAGCTGCTGCTAGTTATTCATATCGCTGTCTTTTGAGTCCAGGGTGCCAAGGAGAGCCCTGGGGGGGTGGGTAAAAGAATTACACCCCCAAAACAAATCCATATCAGGGATGGGGAGTGTTGAAAGGATGAGCAGGGAAAGGATGTCTTCCTCTGGAGGTCATTTATCGTCAACTTAAAAGTCTGAACGGCCTCTGCAAAAATATTAACAGATTCCTAGAAAACCTGAATGTGTGCCACCCCACGCTCCCCTCTGTCTCTAAAAATAGCTCCACAGGCATCCATGACAGATGTGGGGATTCCTACGTAGGAGGCAGAGTCTTGGGGGCAGCGTAGGGGGTGGGGGAACCGCAGCCCCTTCCCTGGCCAGTAATCTGTGGCTGCTCCCAGAAAACCAGCAGGTTAGAAGACCATTCCCCACCAGGATGTGCTGAAATAATGTGCAAAAATAAAGAACTGAAATTGTCAAAGTAGACAGCTATAGGAGAGTGCAAAGAGCATTGGTTTGGAGCCTGAGGAACTGGGTTTGAACGCTGGCTTTGTTAGCAGCTGTGGGAAAATGAGCAAATTAATTTGGAGGTTTGATTTTCTCATCCATGAAGCAGGGGTTGGGATATCCCCATGGGGCTGTTGGAGACTTAAAATAGAATGTGTATGTGAAAGCTTATTAACAGCGGACAATGTGGTAGTACTCTTGAGTGGTGAGAAAGAATAGACACGAGAGGAGGGCTGGGGTGATGATCAGTGGATTGAAGCTGACTGACCTCATCTCTGTTTTCCAAGTTGAAGCTCTTGGTCAACAGTGACTGGCATCTGGGCCTCCTCAAAACCAAGGCTTTACCCATTTGCCCCAAGCTGGTCTTATCCCAGCAGTGAATGTGAACCACACTAAAAAAGGCCAATGGGTAAAGCCAGGATGAGTTTCTTTGTTCAGTGTGGAGATCAACCTTCTAGTATAAGAATACTCCCCCATCCCTTCTCTATGGCTCTTTCCTCTTACGGACATATCTTCGAGCCTGCATTAGTAACAGATGACTTTGGTTACAAAAGGGATTGGGGATTGGGTGGGGACAAAGGGGACTGGGTGGTCTCATGAGCTATTTTAGCCAGTCTGTGGGAAGCTGAGGAATTGTTCCTATTTTAATATCAGAGGTCACCTTCCCAGAGACAAGAGGACCTGTTTGTCAAACCCAAAGTCTCAGACACTGGGACAGTGATGGGTCAACACGGGCAAACCAGCTCTTGCAATGCCTGCGGGACTGTGAGGGCAGAGACTGGGTCTGTTTGATTCACTGCTGGGTTTCCAGTCCCCAGCATGATGCCTGATGCAAAGTAGATGCTCAGTAAATTGCTGTGGGATGAGAGAAGGAATGAATGGTTCTTGTTTTTAAAGTCTCCATAAGGAACTTTAAATGTCTAATTTTATCTTACACTATCTAGACTGCAGGTAACTTTTGGGGGACATCCCTAATCAGATCATGAGCACACTCATAAATTCTCGGGTAGTTATTGTGGGAAGAACCTGATTTACACACCTTGTGTGTGCTCTTGCTTGGCTCCGTTCCCAAGGTTACCACTCTCTGAATTGACCCTCAGGTTTAGGGTAAGCCCTAAATCCTGGCTGTACTAATGCTAGGATTCAAGATTCTGCAACTCAGTCAGAAAACAGATGCCTGAAAAGTCCAATAGGCAGCAGATAGAAAGACCCCCGGACTGAAACTGTGAAACATAAACCAGGAGTGGGTGGTCACCCCACACTCTTCCACCCCAAGGAAATGTTTGGGAAGTTGGTAGCATCTACCCCTTGTACTAACGTGGGGTGGAGAGGGAGAGGCCTCTGAATAATCATGCATCTTCATTGCTAGAGTCAGACAATGTTTTAAGGTTCCTGGTTTTCTTCCATATATACTCAATCGCCAAACCCAATAGGCTGTAAGTCGGGAAGCAAATGGTTTGAGGAGGAAAATATTGGGTTGATCCGTGTTAGGGGAAAATGGGACTCAGGATGTCTTCTGTAACAGGTATTATCCATAAGAGTTAGTTGTGAGGAAATGGGGAATGAATGGATTTTAAAAACAAAAACAAAATCTCTTTGAACCATAAATACCGATTAGAAATTCAAGGCTTAACCAAGATGAAACTACTTTTAGTTTGGGGAAAAAATTCTTCTAATAATGCCCTTTAATTGGGAATTCACCTACTGCACCAAAATATAAATATTCCCCAGATAAAATTACTGGTATTTTGTGGTTCTCATTGGAATCGGAGGTCAGTCCCGTAAATGCTATTAGAAGAGTCACTGTGAGTCAGCATCCCAGGGGCAGACCTATTTGTCCCCACTCTACAATACTGATTTCTATTCATTCTGAAATTCATGAAAGAATATATTCTCTCACATTCTTTATTCCTTGAAGGTTTCCAGTGTTTCATGGGGAAACATTACATTTTACTACTGGAGACACTGACTTCCCTTTTACTTTGAGAGAATAGCACTTGACTTATGTGGTCAGCCCTGGAGCTCTGCCCTCAACAAAGACGGAAGCAGTGAGGAGGTGCGAGTGGAGGAGAAGTTTAAGAATAAGAAGCAGTGCTGAGAGCAGCGAAGGGTGGAGAGTTGTGGGAGGATAACAGAAGGGCAGGATGGGAAATGTATGGACTAATTGACAACCTCTCTCTGTTCATACAAAGGGATCCTGTTACAAGGCTCCTCCAAAGTGGGATTTTATTGGATCACCTGGTTCTTTCTGACTTTGTGACAAAAGAAAGAGACTTTGAGTCATAGAATTAAACATTCTAATGATTCAACACTATTGTTCTAATATATATGTAGTTGTACTGTTGAGTTCTTCATCTGCCGGTGTTTGGCAAGTAATGATTCAGTCTTGCATTCCTGATATTGGCAGGAATAGAAGGATCTCCATATGCATCTGGCAGGTAGAGCAATATGTTCTAAAGAGATAAATGGTCTGCCTTGTCACTCCCTGGGTTAGAGGCAGAGTCAAGAAGAGGGAACCAGAAGCCTGGTAGCCAGATCTCAGAGCCCTTCTGGATGCCCCTGTGGCCCCTGTTTAATTTATAAACCTGAATTCCTTGCATTTTGTTATAAAATGTAATCTGTCAGCCATGGCATGAGCTAAGTTTTCTAGGTTGGTCAGAAAATATTACTTGGTGATGAGACCTGTTCACATGTGAAATAGTCAACTGAACTCATATATTATTTTTTTTAAGTTCCTAAATACCGCCAAGACATAACATAAAGTCAGGTTTAGTTTTCCATTGTTTAAATTGTCCATAATGAGCATGCATATATACCATTTACATATAGATATAGATATATTTTGTAAAGAGCCCTTATTAAGACAGCAACAAGAAATTCAGCTACTAACTTGCATAGGTTAAATGGATATGGGTTTCATTTAGGAAAGTGCTTAATGCCTAGGTCTAGTTTCTGAAAAGCAGGGATAAATATAATTACTTGAGCCCTGGAACAGTTGCTAGCATGTTGGGGTTATCACTGCCCTCATGACCCATTTAAAGGAAGGAAACGAATTGGAGATATGACTTAGCAGTTCTCTCTCCCATCTCTCAGAGCTAATATATCTCTTGGGGATGGAGCTTCAACTGGAATGTTAGAATTTTTCTCCTAATTTCTTTGGAGTAAGGTCCTTAGAATATATCTCAATTTTGTTGTTGTTTTATGTTCACAGATCAAGTAAACTTGATACACCCACTCCTAGCCAAGCAAATAAACACATGCATGTTCAAAAGCTTCATTTTGTCTGTCTCTGAGGATGACTGCATATATGGTCTGGTGGGCCTTAGAATTGATAGATAATACCAGAAAATATGACGTCTGGCAAGCAAAAGTAGTCAGAATCAACACATAATAGATGAGGTTAGCCATCTGTGGAAGGAACCTATTTAAAAATGTCACTCAAGGCAATATTTTTGTGGGGAGGGGAGTAAAAAACTGCTTTGTATCATGATTGTGGTAGTGGTTACACAACTCAAATAGAACTCAAAAAATTAATTTTACTGTATATAAACTCAAATAAGTTAAAAAAATATAAAAGAAACATACAACAAATGTTACTCTGTACATTATAAAAGGAGTAATTGAGGATATTTGGGAAATATCCAACAACAGTTAAGGTGACCAGATTCTACTCTCTAATCAATTCAAATCTTTGGAATGCATCCAATAATATGCATATGGTATATAAAGAGGGGTACTGGGTTTTAAGAATTTTTTTTACTTTATTTATTTATTTATTTTTAGCGGTACGCGGGCCTCTCACTGCTGTGGCCTCTCCCGTTGTGGAGGACGCACAGGCTCAGCGGCCATGGCTCACGGGCCCAGCCGCTCCAAGGCATGTGGGATCTTCCCGGACCGGGGCATGAACCCGTGTCCCCTGCATCGGCAGGCGGACTCTCAACCACTGCGCCACCAGGGAAGCCCTGGGTTTTAAGAATTTGATGATCTAAATTCCTGCTCTATCCAAAGGGGAGATTTTATATATGGCAGATACTAGCTTTTTTTTTTTTTGCATGTATTCTATTCAACAAGAACATTGTGAGGCAGGGATTGTGCATGAAGTTATACTTCAAGGTCTTCTAATCTTTGGCCCTTCTTGGATGTTGACCAAATAGTCTTTAATTCCTCCAACACTCTTTGAACATAAAGTAGTCTGCTAATAGTGGATAAGATCATTCTGGTGACTAGAAAATATACTCCTACCCCTTGTCAGTTAATAGGTTGATATTGACATTTAGGTCCATAGAACACTCTTATGAATGAATCATTTACCTTGAGACTGATTAACTGAGTGCCCTTACAAAATGGAACTCATGAATCTCCAAACCCACTGACCAAATCCTGAGTCATGGCAGCCCCACCAGGAGATGCTACCCCATGAAGTCTACCTGAGCAGCCAGCTGCCTTCTTTCTCTGATACCTTTCACTGAATATATTAGCCAGACTGTCCCAAGTTTCTACAGGGCAGGAGGTGGAAAGAACCTCACCGACTGGTGGCTTTATGGAGACTTAGAGGTGAAACTTTCCATTCCACCAGAACTGGAAGAAAATTCCTCACTTCTCTGAAGTCTATCACATTTGTTTGATGATCCACTCATTGACTGGGTCCTGTGCTACTAGTCACCTTTCTGTGTGGGTGGGTAGCTTATATTTCTAACAGAATCTGGTAGAAAGTCAGAAACTTGCCTGTTGCCTTATATATTGTTGGGATCTAATCATTACTTGGGAATTTATTTGACAAATGCCATGTTCTAGCTTGCTCTTGCTCTGTGATCCCAAGCAGAATTTTGTGTTACATGAAAGAAGGAATAACTGCTTTACTTGGCCTGTCCCAATTCATCCTGAGCCAACTTCACATCAATAAACTGCCAAGAACATCTCCAGTGAGGAGAGGGGTTTAGTGAAGGTGTAGCAATGACTAAGGTTGTGCTTTTCAGAAAACATGGCCCCCTCTGCTTTATCCTGGCTCAGAATCTTTGGCCAGTATGTGCTGTATTCCTTTGACCTGGAAGATGGAATGTCCTATTACACTGAAGTAATATGAATGATTGTGGGAGGGCTCTGGAAATGCCCAAGGGCACAGGGATCAAATGCCACTGAGTCTCCCAGGGAATGTGTCACCATAGAGTACAACATGCCCACGTTCTAGCAAACAATATCCCAGGAGGGCAGGCCACCACCATTTCTCTCACTTACTCAACAACTGCAAGTGCCCCGTGCTTTCCTGGCAAATGCTCATTAGCTTTGTGAAAACACCCATCCTAATGGGCAAATGGATCTGTGACCTCACCCTTTCTTTTTATTTTTACATGGGTAGGATTCCTGTTCTTTTTCTGCCTTCTGATGAATAATTACTCTTCTTTTTTTCCCTTATACTTTTTAGTTCAAGATCTTCTCACTGATCTGCTTTATGTTGATTTTTCTATTGATTCTGCTCACTAAAATCATTCTTGGAAAATATATATACTTACAAAATATATAGACTTATCTCCTCATGTACTTGTACCCTATCTTATAACCTGTCTTTGGCAAGAAACACAGGAATCTTTTAATATTAGTTGCCTCTGGGGAGAAAGACTGTATGGCTCAGGGTGGAAGCCTTGGGAGTCTATCTAGCAGCCAGGTTACCCACTTTAGGAGGGACCAGTCCCATCAGAGTCTGTAGGAAGGTGCCGCTCAGTTGTATAGCTCCCTGGGCAGAGAGGAGACTTTTAAACGTATACCCTTTCAACTTAGATTTTTGTACACTGTGACTGCCTTAGCTATTCAAATACTTGCATTTAAAATATAAAAATGCATATTGTCTTTCAAACAGCAAACATTCATACAAAATTAGTCTTGAAATCCCCTCCCTTTTGAATGCTGAACAATTCTCTTGAAGCGTTTCTTTGGACTCTCCATTTTTCTGCCCCTGGCAGAGTTTACCCTGGTTTATACTTTGGGCATGCAGCTTTATGACTCAGGCTTATATCAGCAAGGAAATAAGTATAAGCAACCACAAAGACCGCATGAAGAAAGTCAGGTGTGTATAAGTCATAAATAAACTACATTCAACCTTGGAAGTTAAGATAAAGATGAGTCTGACTTGAAGATTCACAGTAATTACAGAATCACACTGCAAATATGACTAATCCAGTTTCTCCATTCTACCCACCCCCAGGGCCTGTGTTTTTCCTTGGCTCCATCCCCAGTGCTGAGAGGGAACACTAAGATGCTGAGGATGAGATTGTTGGATTGGGGGCAATGTCAGGTCCTCCCCCAGGGCCTCAAGGTAGTTAAAGATACAAGTATGATCGTATTTATGCCACTGCAGAATCATAAAATGTCAAAGCGCAAAGCATGCTCCAGCCCTCAGATGGGATTAGTCCCTCCTTCCTCTCAGCCTCCGAGTCTGTACCCACACCCCTGATGTAGCCTCTGCCCAGAGTACTGCAGCCATCTGCCTCCGCAACACACTGTGGTCCCCTTACGGTAGGGACTAATTCCCAGACTTTTCTGTGTCTTCGCTGATTCGTACAATGACTGGTACTTACTAACATTCTTAAGTGATACATTTTCAAATCGCAATAATTTTCTAGTCTTAAAATGATTTCATTCTGTTTTTATATGTAATAATATATAATGTAAGATACTCTAGGACTTGTTATTGCTTCAGCATGTCTCTGATTCTGGGATTTTTCTTTATCAATTTCTCCTTTCTAATAAGTTCTGTCTCATCCACCCCAAATGTTAACTTTCTACATAGAAAAAAGGACCAAGAAGTCAGTTTGCCAACACCTTCCATCTTGACCATTCATTCTTGGGTGGTCTTTACAAAATCCTGTTCATTGTTCCTTGGACATGACTATTAGCTTCTCACCTTCTTCCTATTCCTATACCTAGTATTCTAGTTCAAGTGCCCACCACATCACTGTAGGGTCACTTTCAACAGTTTCCATCCACTCTTCCAGATCTTCCTTCTCCTTCCTTCCAAATCCCTTGAATACCAATGCCAATTCCATCTTCTGAAAATTCATCACCTTTCAATATTTTTTTGGCTACACTGCATGCTTGCAGGATCTTAGTTCCCTGACCAGGGGTTGAACCAAGGCCCCTTGCAGTAGGAGCTCAGAGTCCTAACCACTGGACTTCCAGGGAATTCCCTGAAAATTCATCACTTTTCCTAAGACAACTCTCTGTTCAGGATCCTACAACAATCATGTGTAGAGATTGCTAATTGCTGCTCCAATATCCATTCCCCCTTCCTTGAGAAGTGGAACCCTGATTTTGCTTGTGGTGACAATGTGCCCAGCAAAAACACTAACCTTCCCAGACATTCTTTCAGTTAGGGTACCTTGTGCCACAGTTCCAGCCAATACAGATGTAAGCAGAAGGCTGCTAGGAATTCCTGAGAAAGCCTTTGCATTCCTAATACAGAAACCACCCACTTTATCCTTTCCTGTCTCTTTTTTCTGCCTGAAATGTGGTTATGAGGCTGGAGGTGGAGCAGTCATATTGGAACCGTGAAGCAATAAAGTTAATGACAATGCCTTCCACAAATCATGGCAGAGGGGAAGAGGGAAAGTGTCATTGTGGAACTCTTGAACCCACTTGGTGCTAGTCTTCTTGCTTTCTGAGAAAATGAATTCTTTACTTACTTAAGAAAATGTATTCAGATTTCTGTGATTTGTAACTAAACACATTCCCCATCTGATACACAGAGCAAATCAAATGTAAAATATCTCTTCCTGACCTTCAAAGTCCTTTATAAGCAGGTCCAGCTCAATTTCCTTTTTCTCTAAAATTCTCTCAACCCCAGTGAGACCAGGCCTTCACTATTCTCTACATGGCAAACTAATTCCTACCTCTTTGCCCTTACTTAGACTGGTTGGTCATCCAGGAATATTCTTTCTATTGACCCACCTCTTCTTCCAGACTGAACTTAGATTCAGCTTCTTTCTGGAAACTTTTTTCCCTACTCTTATGCCCAATTATCTCTCCCAAGAAGATAAATCCTACTGCGTCATCTCATGGAGCCCTGGAGATTCCCTAAGAAATTAAAAGTAGAACTACCATACAATTCAGCAGTTCCACTGCTGGGTACATATCCAAAGAAAACAAAACTATTATCTCAAAGAGTTATCTGTACTCCCATGTTTGTTGCAGCATAGTTCACAATAGCCAAGGTATGAAAACAACCTAGGTCAATCTAAAGTTATATAATCTAATGTTACAGATCTCCCCACCTTCCACCTCTCTTTCACAGCCCCAGCCTTACTTTCCTGGCAGAACTATTAGAATATATCTTGGCCATTCATTTATTTATTGTCTGTCCTGCCCCACTGGACCCTAAGCTTTGTGAGACCAGGTACCTTGCCTATGTTCTTCACTGTTTTACCCACCTAGAAGAGTGCCTGGCACAAAGTAGGTCGACACATTAGGATCATTTGGAAAGTCTTAAACATGTAACACCCCCCCCACACACACACCTAAAATAAATGCAATGCCTAGACCCCTCCCCAGACCTGTATTACATCGGGATCTCTGGGGGTGGGGCTCCAGGTAAGGCACTGGTGTTTTTTTAAGAGCTCTGTAGTTGATTCTCATGGCCATTCAAGATTAAAAGCTACTTTATGGAGGTGCTCGATACAGAGCCTACACAATTAGGGAAGCATGAGCGGGCATGAGGGTGGCGGTAAAGGAGGGATTCTGATGGAAGAATCCCTGTAACTTGCAGTCATCCCTGCCTTTCCGCCTCCCACCCAGGCTCCTAGTGATGGGGTGTGAGGATGAGGAGAAGATTCTTCTCTATGCCAAGGCTGAGTTGATGAAGCATAGCCCATGGCAGTGGCCACTTTGAGGTCCAGGTAATCCACAAAGGAAAGCATCCTGGAGAGGTCATGCTGTACCTGGTGAGAGGGAGGGCACCACAGTGCACTATTTGCACACATACAAGTCCTAGACTGGAGAACACTCCTGACCCCTTTTCCTCCTCCCAGGCCTCCAACCCACCCCAGGGCCCTGCCTAGCCACCTTGCAAGAAGCTGAGCTGGAGATTTGCACCCACCCTCAACCCCCCACCACAGGGATGGCTCTTCTTGACTCTTTTAATCTGCAAAGGTTGACAATAAGGAAGAGGTACGAGAAGATTTTCTCCCTACATGATTATGATACTTCTGAAAGGTTGAGCTGCGGGATTTTTTTTTTTTCACTTCTCTCCTGGAAATCACCTCCATATGCTGATTGGACTGTAGGATAAGACTTCTTCTTTACACTGAGAAAGCATTTCCCACTATATTTAGAAGACAAGTAGAACTGCTTTCTTTCAGCTTCCTTAATGGCTTTCAATGCTATTTGTCAAGGTTGATTTTCTTTAACAAATTTTTTTAAAAACTTTTCTAACAATAAACAACTAGATGTAAAATCTTCCCTTGTACTTTGATTGGTGGTTCACACCTTTTGGAATATCTAGCTCATAATTTCAGAAGGAAGCAGCTGGTACTCAACGTTTAATTCCAACAAAATGCCTCATTCAATTCCCCCTCTCCCAGATAGGGTACACAGGCAATTGGAAAATATTCAATGACACTGATCCAAATGTCCGCATTAAGTGTGGAGAAAAGGTCGAGTATGCTTTTAATATCCTGGAAGCTGAGCTAATGGCATTAAAATGTCTGATCTTAAGAAAACATGATTGTGGTAAGAAAGGGTGACTATTTTCGCTGCTGTTGATATCTGCATGGGGAACCTTTGAAACTAGGGTAAACACACAGGTTTTTGTTCCTGAGTCTGGATGAGTGTTTTACCCAAGGAGCTTTGCTGTAAATCAATGGTTTAAGTATTAATAATGATAGGTATTGTTAACTGAGGACTCACTGTATGAAAGGCTTTTACATAGATTATCTTGTTCAATCACTACTATAATTATCCCTATTTTACAGATAAGGAATTTGAGGCATAATGAGTATAAATAATTGTCTAAGGTCACGTAGCCTGGAAGTAGTAGCTCGTGGCCAGGGGTTGGCACACTTTTACTGTAAAGGATCAAAGAGCAAACTTTTTTGGCTTTGTGAAGCCTACAGACTCCACTGCAACTACTCAACCCTGCTGTTGTAACGAAAGCAGCTATAGTCACCATGTGAACAAATGGGAGTGGCTGTGTTCCAGTAAAACTTTACTGGAGATAGGTATATAAATGGGAGAGAGAGAGAGAGAGAGAACTATATCTCAATAAAACTGGAAGAAAAGTAAAAAAAATAATAAAATTTAAAATTATGAAATTAAATTTTAAAGGCTACTGTATTGTATATTTGAAAAAAATCATTTAAAACAAAAGCAGGTGGTGGCAGCCAACATTGTGCTCAATGGTGAAAAACTGAAACCATTTCCTCTAAGATAAGGAACAAGACAAGGATGTCCACTCTCACCACTAGTATTCAACATAGTTTTGGAAGTTTTAGCCACAGCAATGAGAGAAGAAAAAGAAATAAAAGGAATCCAAATTGGAAAAAAAGAATTAAAGCTGTCACTGTTTACAGATGACATGATACTATACATAGAGAATCCTAAAGATGCTACCAGAAAACCACTAGAGCTAATCAATGAATTTGGTAAAGTTGCAGGATACAAAATTAATGCACAGAAATCTCTTGCATTCCTATACACCAATGATGAAAAATCTGAAAGAGAAACTAAGAAAACACTCCCATTTACCATTGTAACAAAAAGAATAAAATACCTAGGAATAAACCTACTTAAGGAGACAAAAGACCTGTATGCAGAAAACTATAAGACACTGATAAAAGAAATTAAAGATGATACAAACAGATGGAGAGATATACCATGTTCTTGGATTGGAAGAATCAATATTGTGAAAATGACTCTACTACCCAAAGCAATCTACAGATTCAATGCAATCCCTATCAAACTACTACTGGCATTTTTCACAGAACTAGAACAAAAAATTCCAAAATTTGTTTGGAAAAACAAAAGACCCCAAATAGCCAAAGCAATCTTGAGAACGAAAAATGGAGCTGGAGGAATCAGGCTCCCTGACTTCAGACTATACTACAAAGCTACAGTAATCAAGACAGTGTGGTACTGGCACAAAAACAGAAATATAGATCAGTGGAACAGGATAGAAAGCCCAGAGATAAACCCATGCACATATGGTCACCTTATTTTTGATAAAGGAGGCAAAAAAATACAATGGAGAAAAGACAGCCTCTTCAATAAGTGGTGCTGGGAAAACTGGACAGCTACATGTAAAAGAATGAAATTAGAACACTCCCTAACACCATATACAAAAATAAACTCAAAATAGATTAAAGACCTAAATGTAAGGCCAGACACTATCAAACTCTTAGAGGAAAACATAGGCAGAACACTCTATGACATAAATCACAGCAATATCCTTTTTGACCCACCTCCTAGAGGAATGGAAATAAAACAAAAATAAACAAATGGAACCTAGTGAAACTTAAAAGCTTTTGCACAGCAAAGGAAAACATAAACAAGATGAAAAGACAACCCTCAGAATGGGAGAAAATATTTGCAGATGAAGCAACTGACGAAGGATTAATCTCCAAAATTTACAAGCAGCTCATGCAGCTCAACATCAAAAAACAACCAACCCAATCCAAAAATGGGCAGAAGATCTAAGTAGACATTTCTCCAAAGAAGATGTACAGACTGCCAACAAACGCATGAAAGGATGCTCAACATCACTAATCATTAGAGAAATGCAAATCGAAACTACAATGAGGTAACATCTCACACCAGTCAGAATGGCCATCATCAAAAAATCTACAAACAATAAATGCTGGAGAGGGTGTGGAGAAAAGGGAACTCTCATACACTGTTGGTGGGAATGTAAATTGATACAGCCACTATGGAGAACAGTATGGAGGTTCCTTAAAAAACTACAAATAGAACTACTGTACCACCCAGCAATCCCACTACTGGGCATATACCCTGAGAAAACTGTAATTCAAAAAGAGTTGGACTTCCCTGGTGGTGCAGTGGTTAAGAATCCGCCTGCCAACACAGGGGACACGGGTTGGAGCCCTGGTTCAGGAAAATCCCACATGCCGTGGAGCAACTAAGCCCACGTGCCACAACTACTGAGCGTGAGCTCTAGAGCCCGTGAGCCACAACTACTGAAGCCCATGTGCCTTTAGCCCATGCTCCACAATAAGAGAAGCCACTGTAATGAGAAGACCACGGACTGCAGTGAAGAGTAACCCCCGCTCGCCGCAACTAGAGAAAGCCCACGCACAGCAACAAAAACCCAATGAAGCCAAAAATAAATAAATAAAATTAAAAAAAAAGAGTCATGTACCACAATGTTCATTGAAGCTCTGTTTATAGTAGCTAGGACATGGAAGCAACCTAAGTGTCCATCGACAGATGAATGGATAAAGAAGATGTGGCACATATATACAATGGAATATTACTCAGCCATAAACAGAAACGAAATTGAGTTATTTGTAGTGAGGTGGATGGACCTAGAGTCTGTGATACAGAGTGAAGTAAGTCAGAAAGAAAAAAACAAATACCGTATGCTAACACATATATACAGAACCTAAAATAAAAGGTTCTGAAGAACCTAGGGGCAGGACAGGAATAATGATGCAGACGTAGAGAATGGACTTGAGGACACGGGGAGTGGGAAGGGTAAGCTGGGACAAAGTGGCATGCACATATATACACTACCAAATGTAAAATCGATAGCTAGTGGGACGCAGCCGCATAGCACAGGGAGATCAGCTCAGTGCTTTGTGACCACCTAGAGGGGTGGGATAGCAGGGTGGGAGGGAGATGCAAGAGGGAGGAGATATGGGTATATATATATATATATATATGTATAGCTGATTCACTTTGTTATAAAGCAGAAACTAACACACCATTGTAAAGCAATTATACTCCAGTAAAGATGTTTAAAAAATAAATAAATAACTAAGCAGGTGGTTGGCTGGATTTGGCCCTGGGGCAGTTGTTTGCTAACTCCTGTTTTTAGCCAAGATGCTAAGCTCTGTTTTGAGGCCTGTTGCTGGACTCTTTTATTTCAATAATCGTCTTTCAAGATCTTTTACAGTTATGTATGAGCCATTGAGCCTACTTACACAATGATCTACTGAGCAAATAATTGTGATTTTTTAATGTCACATTCTTTAATGCCAGCAACACTCTAAATGTTATCGGAAAGAGCTTCTGGATGAGTGGGATTATAAGCCAACCAGGACTCTTCAGAGGAAAGCCTCCGTGTGCATCTTAGCTCTCAGGAGATTGTAAGCTGGCACGGTGGGAGAGGAGCTGGGTTTTGCAGCATCCGCTCTGTGCCAGGCCCTGTGCAGAGGCTCTTCATGCTCTCCATGTCCTCAGAATGTCTGTATACCACTCTTTCCATATAGGCTTCAAGGAGGCCCTCAAAAATACACAACACCAACAAGATAAAAGAACTGAAGAAGATGGAGTACTGTATCATTTAATCCCCACATCAATCCTGCAAGACAGGCACCATTATTCCATTTTATAGGTGAGAAATAGAAGCTCAGAAGGGAAGTTACTTGCCTGAGGTCAGAGAGTGAGTAAGTGGCTGAGCATTTCACCCCAGACGTGCCCAGTTTCTTTGCCAGTACACCTTCCGATTGGCTACAATGCCCCTTTGTAGTGGACTGCACGCCTCACCTTACTTCATAACTCAATCATTGAATGAGTTTGGAAAGTCAGTTCAATTTGAAATTCTGTTTGCTTCTACTCTGTAAACATGAGGATAGGAAACCTTGGTGTATCCTACTCGCTTGACATAGTTGCTAAGATAGTCAAGCGAGGTAGAGTACGTGAAAGACCCTTGCAAAGTGTGGAACTCTGCCAAGGTGCCATGGTAGCATGTGCCAGAGAACTGGTCAGAGTTGCCGTGGGGCAGCAGCTTTCACCCCCTCACCACGCCGCTGGCTACTGAAAGGGTTCCCCTGCCCCCAGGGGACCCTGGGCCACTGAATCATTCAGATTGCCCAAGTCTGGAGAGGAATTGGCCCCCTAAAATCCTCTGAAGTCAACCCAAAGCTCAGGAACTTGGAAAACGTAACAGAATTGTCATCCAATTTCTCTTCACATTAGATGACTCTTACGAAGGCACTCATAAGTGTCATCACCATCTCTCCCCACACCGCCTTCCTCCCAAGGGACCTTCCTCCTACTTCTAGTCCTCTAGTTTCAAAAAGGGCTCTTTCTCTTCAGGATACGTATAAATCCAACCCTTTCTCCCAGCTCTAACCACTGCCCAGTTGTTTCAACGACGTGGTAAGGAATGCGGTGTGAGACGGCTTTCATGGGTCTTTGCCTCAACCCTGTGACATTTCAAAACTCTTGGTTGAAAGTTAGAAACTAGAAAAGTGGAATAGCTTGATTATATAAGGAAAAAAATGTCTGTATGTCAAAAATCACATAACATTCAAAAGGAAATGGCAAACTGGAAAAATATTTGCAACACAGGACACAGAACTAGTATTACTCAGTATCTAAGATCTTCTACAAATCAATCACAAAAGTGACTACTTAAAGTGGAAAACTGGGGAAAAGCCATCAAAAGGCAATGCGCAAGACCAATCCTAAAGACAAATTAAAAAAAAAACTTTTTGCCTAGTTTGAAGTAACACCAGATATCCAATTCTTATGGAAGCATCAATAAAGGAAATGTTCAGACAAAACATACAGGATTACACCGGCATATTTAAATTGTGTGTATGTGTGTGTGTGTGCGCGCACTCACACGGGTGTGTGTAATCTCTCTGTATAAACCTACACCTGCCTGAGACAATTTGGATGACTGGAGAGAATGATATTGGAGACGATGATTGGACTGAATGTCAGATTTAAAACTTATGAAAACCACATATACAAACATAGCCAGGATTTCAACTCTGAGAATTTTGACAAAGGGAGAAAGAAGCAGATATGTTTAGGGAGGAAGCAGCCTCATAAACTCTTGTTTTGCAACAGTGTCTGGAATGAAGTATATAAGGCCTGAGGCTCCATCTAAGGCAAAATCATACTGGAGAAAAATCCATTCATGAAACTAAGTCATCCTAATGCAAATGACATTTCATGAGTAGAGACTGAAACTAGTGTGAAGGACATTTTCTAAATCAATGTAAAAGTGTGCAGAAATAGCTGGATCTAAATTGAATAAGAATTGTGTGACAAATCGATGAGGTGGTGAGGAAAAGACAATTAAAGTACTGATGGGCCTGTCAAGAGAATCTGAATGCTACAAGACCGAATCTAGAAGATTCTGGGTAAAGATGTTTCCTTGGAAGGGTTTGCAAAAGAAAGAGTTCTTTTAAGTGCTTTCCCAAAGCCTATTTTCTGTCCTTTGGAGCTTTTTGACTTTGAGTGGTTGGGAATGATTGGTTTTGATGATCTCAATCGCTCTCTCTCATTCTCTCTCTCTCTCTCTCTCTCTCTCTCCATTACCACTAACAGGCTGACTCCCCTTGCCCCCTCCAATAACAGGCTGATTCTGTTAGATTGTTAACCTTCTCTTTCTTATAAAAAGAGTGCATTTGATAACATCATTTAATGGGGCACTTGAGAAATGTCCCCTTTCATGTGTTCATCTTCATTTGTCCTGGTTGAAGAACTGGTGAGGCTAACTTAAGACAGAAGTAAGCACCTTTCTACTGAGGGTCTCACCTGGTAAGAGGTAGCTCATTTGGGTCCATTTAATGATAACAAAAATATGAACAAATCCAATCTAGAGGTTAGGGAATTGCCTATAATTTCAAAAATCTTTGAGTTTCAGCTATTCTGTAGGGATTGAAGGGAAATTCAACATGAGTGGAGAATGTTCCTGCCTTAGAACTTCTTAGGGAGAATCAAGCAAACCACAATGTAAGAGTGACCCTTTGTATATCTTATTCTAGAAGAAACGAGTCCTGGGCCAATTCATGTTTTCTGAACTTCATGTGAAGAGTGTGTGGGATATTCAAAGAAGGAGTGAGCACCACATGTGGACCCCTTAAAATTGACAGGTGACTCAGCTCTCTCGGCGCTATCTAGGCTGCTGGCAAATGACAAGCGTAATACAAAGCCCATACAGTGTCGTGGTTGGCAGAAAAACTGGAAGAAAGTCATGAAAGCAGTTGATATAAGCTGGCTATCGATCAAGATGGATTAAAAGACAAAATGAGTTGGCACCAGAATTAGATTAAGATGAGCAACTCTACACACTTTATTTTTAATGACCTTTAAATAATATAAATTCATTACCATTTTTAAATTTAATACTGCAATGTTTAAATTCTTAACCCTGGTGGTGCAGTGGTTAAGAATCTGTCTGCCAATGCAAGGGACACGGATTCGATCCCTGTTCCGGGAAGATCCCACATGCCGCGGAGCAGCTAAGCCCGTGCACCACAGCTACTGAGCCTGCGCTCTACAGCCCGAGAGCCACAACTAAGCCTGTGCACCTAGAGCCCGTGGTGCCCCGAAACAAGAGAAGCCACCACAATGAGAAGCCCACTTGCCGCAACTAGAGAAAGCCCGCGCGCAGCAAGACCCAATGCAGCCAAAAGTAAATAAATTTAAAAAAAGAAGAAG
Source organism: Mesoplodon densirostris (assembly GCF_025265405.1). NCBI lineage: Eukaryota > Metazoa > Chordata > Mammalia > Artiodactyla > Ziphiidae > Mesoplodon > Mesoplodon densirostris. Next base: position 58,317,292 of record NC_082663.1, read on the forward strand.
AAAATGAAAATAATCAATAATACCACCACCAAGAGTAACTGTGTTAATATTTTGGTTTGTTTCTTTCAAGTCTTTTACTATGCATGAATACATTTTTTTTACAACACCGATTATTTACTATATACCTCTATGCAATATACAATTAACTCTGTAGTAGACAACTTTGTACGTAAATCTTGGTTGAGTGTCTATCATTTCCTTAGATTAGATTCTCTAGAAATAGAATTACCGAGTCAAAAGATATGAATTTCGGACACATGGACACGGGGGGAAGGGGAGGGTGGGACGAATTGGGAGAGTAGCATTGACATATATACACTACCAGGTATAAAATAGCTAGCTAGTGGGAACCTGCTGTATAGCACAGGGAGCTCAGCTCAGTGCTCTGTGGTGACCTAGACGGGTGGGATGGGGGGCAGGGAGGCCCATGAGTCAGGGGATATATGTATACATATAGCTGATTCACTTCGTTGTACAGCAGAAACTAATACAACATTGTAAAGCAAATATACTCCAATAAAAAAAAGATATGAATTTTCAGGTCTTAACATGTATCACTAAACTGATTTCTGGGAAGGTCAACATAACTTATTCTTAAATTATCCGTTTCTTTAAATGCATCTTTTTACCTTCTATGGAGCCTTTCATTTTCCCCTTGAAATTAAATAATCTCCTAAACTTGGTTCAATATTGTAATAGGAATAAAAAACAAATCCAGGTTTATTGAGAGAACTATTCTGTGATTTTGTTGTAACTTATACTGAGATAATTCTCAACTTTCTCAAATAGTTTCATACCCGTTATTATATTTAGTCCCCACAAAAAAATCCCGTGAGGTGAATAGAATTAATTAGAGAATGTTTAAGCTTTGGGAGAGGGTTTCAGGCATTATCTTGTTCAGATTTTATTAATGTTTCCATCTGACAAAGGCACAGGGAGGATATAAGACTTTTAAAGTTCTAGAGCCTAAGTGTTTGGAATCTCAGTTCATATATCACCTTCCCACTGGATGACCTTGACTTTATACTGGTCCATGTAAGGCTTTGTGGCACTCCCAATTTCCTCCTCCCCCTGCACTGTTTTATCAATGTGTTGGGAACTACGCCATTCAATCTCTCCTTATTATAGGGATATGCAAATAAGTGGAAATCTGGACTGAGACTCATAAGCAGAGACAGAGCAAACTTGAAACAAGCACTTTATCTATGATGTGGATGATGACCTAGAAGAGTATCCCCAAGAGTAGGTAGATGAAAATGAGCCAATGGCCTTAAGAGAGGTCTGAACTTGGGGTGAACTTGATAAACCAAAGTGGGCAAGGGAAATGTAGTGAGAACAAGTTTAGAGCTCCAGGCTCAACATATTTTAGTATTGTACTGTTCTGACCATGAGGACTGCTGAGAGCTGGAGTATGCAGAGACTCAGAGGGAATTGTTTCAACTAGTAATTCTCACCTGCTCACATGATTTAAATAGCATAGGTGAGTTCTGTCAACAGACAGGAAGAATCCTCAAGAAGAAACATCAAGCCTCCTTCCACCCCAAATATGTAGACATTCTTTACAGATTATCATCTGCCTAAATCAGTGTGGATTACAATATATTGCATAGAAGTTAAAACAGCACCCTGCTGATGTTTGATGATCAACCAATGGTCTATCATGGTCTCTGGTCAGTTGTTGCTTTGTTTTCCCCCAGGGCTCAAATTTATTTTATTTAAAAACATCTCCATAGCATTTCCACTTATTTTGTGTGTGTGTAATTTTAAATTCGGAGGAACCACTTCTTAAAATGCCTGACATTTAAGAAAATCTGGTGCTGTATTGCCACCACGGAAGCCAAATATCATGTGTATAGAAAGTAGCACAGTTCAGCACTTGAGTGTACCAGATTTTCCTTAAAATTAACATTCATGCCATATGTTGGTGCCCTAAAATCAATACTACTTTGGCTGATGAAAATGCAAAAGGAAAACATTCTCAGACTGAGTGCTGTTCTCTTTCTTTGTAGACAATGTTTTATGTAGACATTAGCAATTATCTTTGGGAGAGAAAATCATGAGCGCCTGCTCTGTAATTCTTGGTGAGAGGTCAAACAAACACCCAAAGGCCTGGAAGCCAGAAGATCCAGCTTGTAAGGCAAGAGAACCTGAAGGTATTGGCCCTGTAAGATAGTCCTGTATTCTCAGTTTACTATTCAGCTCCAGACAATGCCTTGGCAGAAACGTGGAGGTAGACTCCAGACTCATCCACCATCATTATGTTCAAGAGGGCAAGGGGGAGAGGAGGAGGCCAGAAATCTTTCACTGAACTTAGAGAGGGCATTACACCAGAAATTTAGACAATGCTCTGGCAACCCAGGGCAACAAGTGACCTATACGCACACATTCCCTTGTGCGTCCCAGCTGGTGGGCCTTGTGACCGTCACACTCCCTCTGAGTTGTTCCTCTGCCCCTACCTGCCTCTGCAGCATATGGCCTCCATGGTGCCAAAAAGCAGTAAATCTTTATGCCTATGGTTCAAGCATCTGCACTGTTCTGGGTTTGCAATGTGTTTTGCCTATGTATTTATATCACTATGTTCCCTGGGCCCCTCTATGGCTTGGGCAGAGTCTGGGGCTCTCCCTGACACACAGGGGGCACAGCCTTTTGCTTATAAATATTGATCCAAAACCCATACTAAAGGGAAGGACAAGAGGGCAAGGTCACATTACTACTAAAACCACGAGACATATTTAAACTATGATGGGAATTTTGTGCCTGGGGCTTCGTTCTGCTGCAGTATTAAATAAGAATGGTGTGTTCTCAAAGCTGAAGCAGGCTTTTACATCTGTACTGTAAAGGGTACACAGTATTTAAGGGGAACATTTGAAAATCCTACCAGTAGTAGAACCTAAGAAAGGCTGGAAATCTATCTTTTAAAAAAACTTTTTATTGTGGAAAAATTCAAACTATAAAAGTAAAGGGGATAATATAATGAATCCCCATGTCTCATACCAAGTTTCCATTATGACCAAGCTTATTCCACCTATACCCATTCACTCCCTTACCTCCCAACTAGGATGATTTTGAAGTAGATTCATGACATCTTATTATTCCATCTATACCTATTTTAGGATGTATCTCTTAAACATAAGCACTTTTTTCTTAAAACATAGCTACAATACTATATGTAATATCTAAAATAAATCAGTAGTTTCCTTAATCATTAAATATCCAATCAGTATTTAAATTTCACTAGAAAATCCAATTTTTTTGCCTTGGAATGAAAAACATTCTTGGAGTTGTGTCAGTTTACTAGTAAACTAGCCAGTTTTCCACCTTTCAGATATCATAGAAGTGTTTGAAAGGTTGAAAAGAAAGCTCCTTTTGGGAGCTCTGATAATGAAGATAAAGAGAAGGAAGAACTACTTGGACTTCCTTAACCCGGTGTCAATGAGTGTTGAGACTGAAAAGGTTGTTACACATTATCCAGCTCCACCCCCCTTCCTTGTTGTAAGCTGAGGCACAGAGGAGTAAACTGACCTCCTCAAATTCACACAACTAATTAACGACAAAGCATTCAATTTTAAAATTTAAGAGGCTCTATTTAAGATATTACTTATTTTGTTTTTAAAGTTGTTTTAGAAGGACCTCTACTTCCAGGGCTTTGTGCATGGATTTAAGGTCTGTGTGGCTGCTTTGATAGTTCAGAGCTGTGCTGTCCTATTCAGTGCTCATCAGCCATACGTGGCTCATGAGCACATGAAATATGACTAATCTGATTTGAGACATGCTATGCATGTAAAATATATGCTGGATTTCAAAAATTCGGCGAAGGGAAGGTAAAATATCTCATTAATTGTTATTTTATTGGTTAATGTTAAAATAACATTTTTGAGTTATTGGGTTAAATAAAATAGATTTGTTCAAATTAAGTTCACCTGTTTCTTTTTACTTTTTTAATATGGCTACTAGAAAATATAAAATTACATTTGTGTCTTACATTCTATTATGTTTCTATTGGACAATGCTGGTTTAGAGATTGTGTTTTTGATCCAGGCAGGCTTCCATCAACTCATTACACAACCAGGCCTTGGGGCTGGAGAGGGCTGGGGGAGGTCATCTATCCTACCCGTCTCTTACCACTAAGGCTAGAAACTAACTAAACCACCCTACGGTAAATCTTATTTTTAAATACTTGCAGAAAAATAAAACTTCTAACTTCCCATGGCTTTGCCTAATATAAGTAGGTGAGTTCTACAAGTAGGAGAGTCATACATCTACTTGTGCAAGTATTTTAAACAAAGCACTAGGAATTATTCTTGAACTCTCCCTCCATCAACCCTCATGGCCAATCTAAAAGCAAGTTCTACTTTCAAAATACCTCTCAGATCTCTACATTTATCCTCATCGTGACCTCCCCAACCAACTGCCTGGTCCAAGCAACAACAATCTCACCTTAGCTGTGGCGTTTGTCTCATAATTAGTCTTCCACACCATTCTTACTCCACTCTTGTAATCCATTCTCCACGAAGCAGTGCAGTAGCTTCTCAGAGAGCACATATGACCATGTCATTCCCCTCCTTGAAGGCCTCCAGTAGCTTCCCATTTATTTCAGGATGAAATTCAAAATCTGAACATGGCCTTCAAGCCCAGCATGGTCTGATCCATTTCTTCGGCTGCATCTTGACCATGTTCCCCAAGCTCTCTGCATTTTACTCATATTGGCCTTCTCTCAGTTCCTCATCCATACCATGCTGCCCTTCCTTTCAGAATCTCCACACACGTCATTCCTATTGCCTGAAAACTCTTCCCCTCCCTCCATCTACCTTTGTCTATCAATACATATTTATTCAGATCCAGCTCAAAGCATCCCTTCCTCAGCACTTCCTGACCAGGGCAGGTATGCTAATTTCAACACTCAGCACAGATCAGAGTGGTCATTTTCACTTATTTGTGTGATTATGCACTTAATGTCTAACTCCCTTTGTAAACTGTTTGCTCCATAATTGCAGTGAACCCATTAGTTCACATTCACTATTGTATCCCAGCACAGTTCCTGGCACATAATAGGCCCTCAATTAACAGGAAGGACAAAGGAAGAAAGGCGAGGTGGTTGTACTGACAAGAATCCTGTCTTGGGCTTCCCTGGTGGCTCAGTGGTTGAGAAGCCGCCTGCCAATGCAGGGGACATGGGTTTGAGCCCCGGTCCAGGAAGATCCCACATGCCATGGAGCAACTAAGCCCATGCACCATAACTACTGAGCCTGCGCTCAAGAGCCCGTGAGCCACAACTACTGAAGCCCGTGTGCTGCAACTACTGAAGCCTGTGCATCTAGAGCCCGTGCTCCACAACAAGAGAAGCCACTGCAATGAGAAGCCTGTGCGCCACAATGAAAGGTAGCCCCTGCTCGCCTCAACTAGAGAAAGCCCACGCACAGCAACAAAGACCCAACGCAGCCAAACATAAATAAATTAAAAAAAAAAAAAAGAATCCTGGCTCTTCTTTCTTTACTACTCTTGAGTGGAGAGGAACACCCCTCATCACCATTCCTTCACAGCTCGTTAACTTCTTCCTGGACAGACTATCTGAGTACCCCAGTTATGGATTAGCAAATTCTATGGGCTCTATTTTCAGTGTCTATCCATAATCCAGCCACTTCTCACCACCTCCACTGCCTCTACCGTGGTCCAAGCCATAAGTTTCTTCTAGGAACTTTGACCTTTACTCTGAAATAATGGAAAATTGTTTTCTAATAGCCTCTTAACTCTTCTCCTTACTTCCACATTTGGCTCCTGTAGCCTACTCAACACAATAGTCAAACTGATTATATTAAAGTATAAGTCAGATCTTCTTCCTCTCCTGCCTAAAACTCTCCAACAATCTTCTATTTTCGAGTACAGCCGGAGCCCAGCCTGTGGTCTGCAAGTATCTCCATGATGTCGTTACCCCACTGACCTCAGACCCTACCACACTCTCCCTGGCTTACTCCACTCCAATCCCAATGACCTCTGGTTTTTCTCACACATACCAGGCTTTCTCCCACCTCAGGGCCTTTGCACCTGCTGCCCTTTCTGCCTGGACAGCCCTTCCTCTGGATACCTACATGATTCTCTCTTTGCCTCCTTTAAGTTTTTGTTCAATATCACCTTTTCAACGAGGCCACCCTAACCCTGCCCTGCTCCCCACCCCCGCACTCCTATTCTTTCTCCTTCCTTGTTTTATTCATTTATTTTTTTTAAATTTATTTATTTATTGGCTGTGTTGGGTCTTCGTTGCTGCATGCAGGCTTTCTCTAGTTGCGGAGAGTAGGGGCTACTCTTAGTTGCGGTGCGTGGGCTTCTCATTGCAGTGGCTTCTCTTGTGGAGCACGGGCTCTAGAGCACAGGCTCAGTCGTTGTGGCACAAGGGCTTAGTTGCTCCGTGGCATGTGGGATCTTCCCGGTCCAGGGCTCAAACCCGTGTCCCCTGCATTGCCAGGCAGATTCTTAACCACTGCACCACCAGGGAAGCCCCCTTGTTTTATTTTTCTCCATATCTTCTAACATATTATATAACTTATTTATTTTATTCATTGTCCACTTCCCTCTACTAGAATGCAGGCTCCATGAGGACAGGGATGTTTGTCTTCTGTCTCCTGTTATATCCCCTAACTCATGGCCAATCTAAAAGCAAGTTCTACCTTCAAAATACCTCTCAGATCTCTACATTTAGAGAGATCTGTCTATCAGATCTCTCTAAAGTGCCTAAAACACTGTCTCTCAAGAGGTTGTTGCCAGATAAATGTCTGCTGAAAAACAGGCAGGCTTGCAACCAGCCATCCAGCGTGACCAGGCAGAACTGGCCTGTGTTGTCAGCAGGGCCAGCTTGGCTCTAGCTCAGAGCTAGTTCAGGAGACTTGGAGGCTCTCTAAGCCCAGGTCAGCTGCCCAATGTCCTAGCTCAGTTCTGGTAACTGTCTGTGAGGCCAAGGAAGCAATATGGTTCCAGAGAGCGTCTAAATGGCTCCCCCCAACATCCTCCCCCCCTCCCCCTCCTCCATCCCCACCACACACAAATATACCACACAACCATCTCCCTTTCCAAGGACACAACTCGGGCTATTTCTAAAACTGAGATTCTGATCCAAAACAGTAGCCAACACATAGTGCATCTCCATGTGCACAGGAAGAGACAGGAGACCTCTGAGCAATTTCCTGGCCCTATATTTTTCCATTCCAGTAAATGAGGCCTTCTTTAGCTCAGGAATCTACCTCTGAACCAAGCCAATGCCTTAATGGTGCATTCCATTCACTACTGCCTGGGCTTGTTTCTTTGTTCTTTGATTTTCCATTTTAAGTGATGGACACCTGGATCCCTTCTGTCATAAAAATTTTGACAAGGAGCTCTCCTGGGTGTTGACTACTAGTTAAGGTAACGCTAATAGAGAGCTCCTTTCCTAAATAGGCATTTTATTTAATAATATGTAATACTTAAATTGCACTCTCTGCCTTCAAAGAGTTTTGCAAACTTTTAAGCTGAGCAGCATTGGAGTTCATGCTTTATGACTGAGAACCCAGCAAGGTTAATTTGCCTAGGGCCACAACTAGCTGTGCTTTGGACAAAGTACTTTGTCTTTTTTAATAGATAAGGAAAATATAACTAATAAAAATTGTAGTTATTTAGCAACTGTCATGCTCAGTAAATTAGTTTTGAGTTCTTTCTGTGTGTTTTTTTAAGGCCCTGTTTGGAGTTCTTTCTTGGCTGTACTAGCTCCTCCATGTTTCCAGATACAATTCCATGTTCCTCTTCTTCTTTGTCCCCAACCCCTACCCTCCTCCTCTTCCTCGTCTTTATTCTCTGTTGGGTCTGGGATACTCTAGCTGCCAGGAGGAACCCACCATATCCCCAACCTGACAGTTACCCTTATCCCTGTTTCTCTGGGACCTACTTTCAGGAGATAAGCATATTGTCGTTAATAGATTATGAAGGCTTGAAGTCAAGTTCCAAAGGGTGGAGAAAACCAAAGAATAAGTTGTATAATATCTTCCTGGCTTATCAGTTTTAGTGGTGAGTAATTTAAAACATTTTAAATGAAAACAAATACGGATATGTTATGGAGCAGAATGCAAAAACTAGGACACGTTAAAGGCTGAAATTCTACCTAAGCAGATTACTTAGGATTTCTTTTCTAGATTTTTCTCTCCCTTTAGCAGTACTTGGATTAGAAAAGTCTAAGAAGAACTGATATAACACGGCACTTCCTCTGAGCTCCATGGAGGTGAAATATCAGGATTGATTTTCTCAGGGCTGGTAGAATCAGTCTTGCTATTTTATTGTGTCTTTGAGCAAGGAATGCTTTTTCTGGGGACTGTCTTGAAGGTAATGGAGGGAAGCTGGGGCATCCTTTCCTCTGGATCTTGAACATCCACCAGGCAGCAGCCTTACCAAACTGAGGGCAGAGTGGCCTTTTTCTCATTATTCAACAAATAAAAGAAATAAGCAAGGAAACCTATCATACCTGAGACTATGATTAAAAAGAAAAATCTGGCATGTGTTCAAGGATGAAATTTCTATTACAAACTGATTTCACACTGAATGTGTTGAAGACCTTTAAAGAGAATGGAAATATGTGAAATAAAAGCTAAGCCACGATTACTTGGATTTGGCTTTAACTTGTCCACAGAGGTGCACATACCCTCAAGCCCCAAGGATACTTAAGCTCATCACAGCATGTGGAGATAAGGTATAGCGCCATGCATGTAACGTGCCTGTAGAATGCACTTGTTATAGAAGAGCCAAGAGCTCAGGACACAGAGTCCGAATCCCAGCTCCCCGACCTACTAACTTTCCTAAGCCTCCCTTTTCTTAACTGTAATAACAGGATAATAACACTTTATCAAATATTTCTAGCTCCTCTTCTGAGCACATAGTCAGATTGCACTTCCCTATTCCCTTTACTTGTAGGCATGGCCATGTGACTTGCTTTGGCCAACAAAATGCGAGCACAAGTGACGTGTCATTTCCTCGTGGAATCTTTGAGAATCAGTCCATGGTTCCCATAATTTTCTTTCCCTCTACCCTAGCAACCTGAAACATTTCCAGTATAGCTGTCCTGTCAGCCTAGGTCCTAAAGCTAAGGTGACCTGGGTCAAAGCCACTGTTGATTTACAAAATGGATATGTAATGGAAGGGAGATATAAATCCTTGTTTTCTTTCATTTTTCTTTATTTTTTTAAGCCGTGGGGATTTAGAGTGCGCTTGTCACTGAAACATTACCTAGTCTATCCTGACTAATACACTACTTCATGGATCTGGGGAAAGATTAAAATGAGATACCTAATAGTTGTTACTATTGCTATGTACCTGCATGACACATAGCAAGTGCTAAATAAATGCTGGTTCTTTCCTCCCTTACTAAATTTCTCTGCTTTGTGATCCTTCCCAGCCCTTCCTTATCAGCCCTGAGCTATGCTGCTCTTCAGATGGTTGTTTTCAATTTGAGAAGAATGAAAATCTTCGTTTTAAGACTTTTTAAAGTATTCCTTCATCCACTTTAAGAAAATGAGAGCGCCCTTGAGTGGAGCAGAGTTGGGAATTCTCGTGATGGGAAGAGAACATCCTCTCTGAAATTTTAAAAGAGAAAGGAGCTAAGTGTCTTTTCAAGGAAATAAGCCAGAGAGTAAAACCAGTGAACTCTGAAAATTTCCAACCACAGAGAACGGTCCACCCGACAGCAACATGCCTCTATCACGGAGCTGGGAGCACAGACCTTTCATGGGGATCTGGTTCTGACTCTCCTTTAACAGGCTCTCTGTCCTGGAGGGAGGTGGAGTCCTTGATCTACTTAGTACCTGATTTTATGACATTTCAGTAAGAATGATGAAGATGGTCAGACCTCAAACTTTTAGATTTTTCCTCACTGGCTTCTTAAGAGGCCTCTCCGTTCCTCTACCCAATCCAGGCTATAGCTTCATGGTTCTGAGAGGGGAAGCCAATTGGCCACTGCTGCTGCTTTAGCCAAATCACTTAGACTTAATCATTAACAACTCATTGAATTAGGCCATCAACCTAATACTTTTTTTAGGGTGTTTAGCTCCACGCTGCAGGGGAAAATTTCCTACCTAAATTTACTCTAGAAAGCCGTGTCTTTGAGACCTATTCAAAGGGTAAATGTTTATTGATCAATTTAGAAGGCATTCATTCGGGCTGTGGTTCTCTAAACTGTTGAAAATTTCGAGCATAAGAGAAGGAAAGAGGAAGGGAATATCTAGGAGACAGAGCTGAATAAGTCCTCCACTTTTGCAGTCACTCCCAGAAATTAGAGGCAAGCAAGACAGCTCTATTTCAGAACCTCCAGTGAGAGACGAGACATGCAGAAAAATAGGAAAGGTGGCAAAGGAGAACATTCATTCAGAGATTTGTATTAAGCATCTGTGGAAGGATAGGTGCTGTGCTGGGCATGGATGGACAATGGTGAGAAAAGTCATGGTCCTGACTTTCTCAAGGGGAGAGGACACTATTGCTATTTGGTGTGGGTTCATGGCAGAACTTTACCATCCCTGCCCACCCACAACCACTAGATGCCAATAGTGCCCCCTGGTCATTGTGATAATCTCCCTGTTTCCAAATGCCTCCGGGGTGGACTCTACTGTCCCCAGTTGAGAACTACTGAACTTGAGTATGATAGCTGTTGACGGTGCTACATTAGAGAGCTCTCAAAGGGGCATAAAGGACCCCAGTGAGAGTAGGAGCCAGAGGAGCTCACCCTGAGACGGCACTTGCTGCCTACATCTTGCCCTGACTTGCAGATCCGAAGTTCCAAAGGAGGCAGGACTAGGTGTGAGGTGCTGGTGGCTCTGAAGATACTCTGAATTTACTTGAAGTTTCGGGAATGAATAGAATTATTTGAAGAGGAGGAAGTTATAAGTGGTGTGGGTTGGTTAGAAAGAACAGCTAGACATCCCTCAGTAGTAAGCTAGTTGCCTAGTAGATTAACAGGGGCCCTTTAGAGCTGGCCCACAGCTCCTTGGAAGGAGCTTAGAGGGCTAAAGGCACATGATGTTGGAACTGATGTTGCACGGCCACCTCAGGAGTCTGGCACATACTTTTGGCAGCTCACAACCTTCTTCCTCATTTTTAGGTTGCATTAGTTGGAGGACGAGAAAGGCTGATAAGAGAAAGGGAAACTAACATTTATCGTCACCTAGTATGGTCAGATAAAGCACTAGGAATGTTCCAATGTGCTATATCACAGAGAGGCTGAGTGAGGTCGAAGGAGCATAAACTGAGAAGTTAGGCAGCCCAGGGTTTGAATTGTAGGTCTTTCACCTACCAACTGTGACCAGTTACTTAATCTCCGAGCCTCAGGTTCCTCATCTTGAAACAAAGAAAAAAAGAAAACCACCTCACGGGGTTAATTATGAGATTTCATAAAATAAGATATACAAAACACTTGATGAAAAAAGTACTCAATAAATATAACTATACTAGTATTTTTGGCTTCCTAACAATACTAGTAAGAAGAGATTCTCATGGTTGTAAAGAGGAAGGAGGAAGACCTGAAACAAGATTAGGGCTAGAGATCTAGAAAAATAACAAGACAAATCAATAATGCTCATTGCAAGTTCCTAGTTTGTTACTGCAGGCCTTTTCATCTGGACCTTTTGAGGGAAAATCTCAGCAATTGCTGCAGCTCTGAAAATGGGCCTCAGAGAGCCCCTCTCTCTACTGTGCACTGGCCAAACCACTGGGATGGGTGGGGGGTGGCATTCTGGGTCAAACCTTACGGACAGGGACACATTGGAGAGCACACAGAGGAGTGCAACCTGCTGGTGAGGAGATGCAAAACCACACCTTACTGAGATGGCTGACGGAACCTGGAGTGTTAAGAAGGAGGTGTGGGGCCTCCCTGGTGGCGCAGTGGTTAAGAGTCCGCCTGCCGATGCAGGGGATACGGGTTCGTGCCCCGGTCTGGGGGGATCCCATATGCCGCGGAGCGGCTGGGCCCGTGAGCCATGGCCGCTGGGCCTGCGCATCCGGAGCCTGTGCTCCGCAACGGGAGAGGCCACAACAGTGAGAGGCCCACATACCGCAAAAAGAAAAAAAAAAAAAAAAAAAAAAAGAAGGAGGTGTGTTGGAGGTCTGGGAACTTGACAGCTTCTACTTGAATACTTCAAAGGGCCGATACTTGGAAGGACTGGATTTGTTCTGTGTGGTCCCAGTGAGTAGAAACAGTGTCAATGGATGGAGGTGACAGGGAAGCATATTCACCGCCATTCAGTATAACCATTAATTTACTGGAAACTTCTGGAAAGCTCAAACTGGGTTTTATTCATGTAGTGCCCACAGCACCAGCACATAGCCTTGCCCACGTGGTACAGCCAACGATGAGTAGCTGCTAGGATTATTACTGCCTGGTCTTGGGAAAAGCAGCCGGTTTGGAGAAGCTGACTATCTCTTCACTGGCCCATCAGCCTGAGACCTTTGTTAGAAACAATTATGTCAGGCAGTGGTGACACTCGGGGCACCCCATTTTTAAAAGTCTAGCAATGGCTTCTTTTTTTCTACCTTAAACACCTCACTTTGCAAACACTGAAAAAAAAATTTCTATCGGGCTCAAAGTTTGTTCATGGCATAAAGTTAAATAACTATCCATGGGATGATCTGGAAGTGAAATTTTAAGCTACATAAACATTGAGCCTGCTACGAAAGGTCATTCTGACTTCCTTTGACCCTCTCATAACTGTGATCCTCAGCATTTTGGTTTGTGGCAAGAAAGCATTGCTTCTCTCCTCCTGTCTAGATGGTTTACTGGTCTTGTTTCCTCTCATAGTTTCTAAGGAGGAATAAAACCTGTACTTGACATCTGCTCCAAGCCCAAACTCTTCCTGCCTGACCTATTAAATGCATATTTTGATGAATCTAATGCATAAAGTTGATAGATTTGTAACAGCTACTGGACCAGAAGATATAGAAACATCATCGTCTCTCTAGCTTGAGCTCATTGAAGCAAATACTCCCAAACACAGTATCTGCATAAAAACCGCCGTCCTAACTGCCTGCCTGTGACTAAGGAAATATAGATGAGGAATTACATATCTAGAATTGCCCTTTCTTCCTATTCCACATTTTCACTTATTCATAAATTTATCCCCCAAATGTCTATCAAGTTCCAACTATGTGACAAAAAGCAGCAGCAAGTGGTGCCTAACACAAGACCACATTTGCTCTTTCCTATGTGACAAGAATGTGTTAAGGCATCACGTGCATTAACTCACGTGACCATCACAGCACCCTATGAGGTAGGCTCTACCCTTTTCCCCATTTTGCCAATAAGGAAACTAGTATGCAAATAGGTTAAGCAGATTGCCGAATGTCACACAGGTCAGAAAGGAATCCTTAGGGAGACAGCTGTTAGACGAAGGAAGAAATTAAACAATAATGATGACTACTTCCAGATGTTTTCTATCAAATATAGGTATAGGTAGCAGTTTAAGAGTAGAAAATCTCACTGCCACCAGAAGACCTAGATTATTCAAAATACCGCCCTGTAATTTATCAGTGAACACCAGCTTTGGTCTACAGACAGTTGTTCCCAGGTTTTTCAGCAAGATTCCCTTTGTAAATTTCATAAATAAATAAATAAACCCATTTTGCAAATCCCCAGAAAGTTTGAAAAATTACAAAATAACCAAAAGCTATTTTAAATTCAGCAACATTTGAAATTAATTTATATTTTATTAATTACCACTATATAACAAGATTTGAAAGCAGAGGTACATGTACTTTCAAAACATTATTTAGTCAGTGTGCAAACAGTAGGTACTTGACATCCAAATACAGACCCCTTGACTCCTTGCAATAACCCCACAGACCCTGGAGATTCACAGAACTTATGACTTCTGCCGGATCGCCTATCTTCTCTGAGTCTCGGTTTACTCATCTCTAAAGTGGGGATAATAAGAGCTTTAATGTGAGACCAACAAGGATTTGGAGGGCTCTTGTCTGAGAGAGTATAAAAATAGTTAAAAACAGCCTCTGACAAATATGGTTCCAATGTAGTTAGGGAGAACAGACACACATGAAAGAATTAGTAGGCAGGGCAACCCACTAAGCTAAACTATGCCTTCTGGAATCTAGTTCTAGAATGTGATCTGATAATATATAAGGCAGTGAGTGTATGCAAAGAGGGTTCACTATCACCTTACACACAGAGGGAAAATTCAATTCACTTAAAAGCCGTCAAATATTTTTTACTGTTTTTGCTGGAGGGCTGCTATCCACGGCTGAGACACTTGAAGTTACAGGGGCGCACAGGTACATCCCTTGCTGGGCTGCACTGAGACTGAAGCTGGGAAACACGGGCATATGCACGTCATGGTGATGGAAGATTTTGGGCCTGGTTTGGTTTGGTTTGAAGCTGCAACTCATATTTATTAAATGATGACTACCATGGGGAGGAAGTTATACAATGGCCCTAATATTAATATTTAATGATATTTTGATCCAAATGTAATTTAAGGAACATTTTTCATGCAAATTGAAACTTGCTGCTTAACTTAACTGGCTCAACCCCCTGCATAATGTCACAATCTTGCAATTTTCCAGCCTGCATTTATCACATTTTCAGGATATAATTGACTCCAGGGGATAGAATTGTGGAAGTAGTTTCCCTGAATGACACTAGCTTGGGGGCAGCAGAAATTACTCCAGTCTCTCCCTTTGTGCTGTTGGATTGGGGAAAAAAAGGCTTTGAATCACCCCAGGACTCTCAGTTCATGGTGCTAATGAGTACACAGCTTGATGACTTAGATGCCTCTCTTCCCCACTTCCCCAGGAAAGCTCCAGATCCCATGAACAGGGAGAGTTCAGATAAATAACTAATAGGGCTAACATTTGTTGAATATTACTATAAGGCAGGCACTGTGCTAAGCAGTTGCATGAATTATCACTCTTAATCCTCACAACAAACCCTAAGAGGATGATGCTATGTTATACCTGTCATGCAGATGAAGAAATTAAACTACTCATGATCACACTGCTGGCAAGCAAGTGGGTGGGGACTTGATCTCAAGCAGCTGCCCCCAGAACATGGGTTGTAACCGTTCCTTTATACTGCCTTGCCACTCCCCTCTCAAACTCGGCTTTCTGGCCTGCTTTCTCACCCTGGTTGACACCCATATTTTACATGTTGCCAAGGGAATGGGGACCCTATGATTTGAGAGTCAACTGAAGGAGAAGGAACAAAGCCTTTGGTTGTGGTTTTGTATGTGGCATTTAGTGACATGCGGGCAGGGAAAGGACAAGAGGAATGTAGATGGATGTGAAATGATCATCCTTAAAAAATTATCAGAGCATGGAACTTAAAATCAGAAGCATTTTCATTATATACATGTACTGTACTTAATTGAGCCAATCCCTTATTGGACAATTATGCTATACCTAATCTTTTTTTTTTCTTGTCTTGCATTGTAGTTATGTCTTTTTACATCTTACAAGTATATTTGTAATATAATTTCCAAGAGGAGTCACTTTTACATTTTGATAGACACAAATTGCTCTCTATAGTAAAGTTTTACTAATTCACTATTCTACCATCGATATATGACAGTACTCTCCAGATCCCCAGAAACAAATATGTTAATAAATGTTTTATCTTTTGTTTCATCAAGTAGGTAAAAAATAGTATCTCTTAATTAGTTTTAATTTGCATCCATTTTTATGAAGTAGATTGAGTATCTTTTATTTTTTACATGTTTAAGAACCAAATATATTTCATTTTATGTGAAATGTGTTTCATGTCATTTGTCCATTTTCTGGTCATATTAAGTTCTTTGTGATACATGTTTTAAAAATGTTTCCCCCAGTTTTTATTTGCCCTTTTGACCTTGCTTATTGAGTTTGGGCCCTATAGAAGCTTTTTAATTTTAATGTATAATAAATGTTAAGGCTTTAGATAAAACTAGATAGACTTTTCCTACCCTGAGATTCAAAAAAAAATAAATCTGCCATTTTCCTATTATTTTTATGCTTTTATTTTTAACATTTTAAATCTTTGATCTATCTGGAATTTTAACTTAAGAAATAAAGAAGAGATATGTTTGTTTTTTCCCAAATAGCTACCTAGGTATGCCAACACCATTAACTATATAATCCAACTTTCCTCTCTGATATGCAATGCTATTTTTGTCATATACTAAATTTCCATATGCTTTTGGGTTCACTGACTTGCCTTCTATTCATGTGTCAGCAAGCACACTCAAGCCTCTATCTCTGACTCCAAGTTTAGTCTTCTCTTCTGCATTACTTACATTTTCAAAACAACACACAATAAGTGAATGGAACCCTTTATGAATTTCTTGCAATAACACTTAAGTCCTCTCTCACCTTCTCCCCTACTGCCACTAGCTAACAAAATTCAAGCTCTTTTTTTAATTATATCTAAGAAAAATATAATTACGATAGTAAATCTGTTTGAAAGTATAGGGGACTGAGAATCAGATACTACATTCTTGAGTCAAATAAACAGTTTGGGGCTAATCCACAGTTTCCTTCCTTAAGAGCCAATGATTTTGGATAGTCTGTGTGTGTGTGTTTATACACACGTGTGTAAGGCACATGTGCCATGTACAGGAGAGATAACACTTTATTAAGTAAACCAACTCCCCCTCCCCCAAAATCCATATTGGTTGAAAAGCAAATAAATTTAGCACTTTATGTCCTAATCCTTCTGGGATAGGATTTGCTCACAGCAGAACGTCCTTCCTAACTGCAGGTACCGAATATGTGATGCCGAAATCCCTCTCCTAGGAGGCTCAGAAAGAGCCCAAGGAGCCAGTGTAAAGTGTGGAATGTTTGAGCACTTAAAGGCTGTAAAGACAAACCAAAATGACCTAATATTGAGCTGCACCTTCTTTTCCAAACACTAGGCTCTCCACTCCTTCTCCAACATCCTCTTTAAGACTCACCACTCAGGCTACAGCTAGGAGATAAGAACTCTCCATCCCTGGGGATCCAGAGACAGGGGATTGTGCTGATGTGACTGGGATGCAGGAGAGCTCTGGATGATGTTGGAGGAGACGCCGACTTGCTTGTTGCATTACATACTGAATATCTCCTGAGTGTTAAGAAAGATGGTGCTTGCCCAACTCTCTCTCTCTCTCTTTTTTTGGGAGGGTGGTGTGCTGTGCTGCATGAGAGCGCAGAGTCCTAACCACTGGACCGCCAGGGAATTCCCCCCAACTCTTAAAAAATCCGGTAGGAGGCAGGGTTCTGGATATACCTAGGAGTAACCTTGTAGAACTTTTTGCATGTTCTTCACCCTAAGATTTCAAGTTCTAGTAGTTCAGGAACCCCACCTTGGTGGATTAAGTACGGTGCTCCTTCGCACCTTAAAAGTCTTCAATGTATACATTTTTCAGGATAATGCTGAAAGATCCCCTTTCATACATTTTTTTAACTGAAAAAGCTATCAGGGGTGGAGGGGAGGGGAGGGAGCTCCACTTTGCTGTGGGGAAGAAAACTGCCTGAATTAGAAAAATAGTAAGAGACAAGCAGTGGCTTTTGTAGTGGGTGTTCCATAAAACAACGTTGAAAACGCAGAGTTCTTTCTCTCCCTGCACTTCCCGTGAGGAAGGCCAGAGGGCCTCCATTAAGGGGGAGAAGCCACCGTCTCCATCCAGGCAAAGGCGTTGTGTCCAGGCTGAAGCAAACCAGAGGTTATTCTGGTCCTCTCCCTCACTCTCTTCCGGCCCTGCTTCCTTTCCCCCACCCCTCCAACAATAGCCCCTCTTGATTTCTGTTCTAAGTGAGAACGGTGAGTCCCCAGTGCAAAGGAAGCTCTAAGGATTCTTTCGAACTGGGAAGAGTGAGGGGTGTGTGCTGGCATCGCTCCTTGGCGGTGATGCTGGGGACCCGCCCCCCAACCTTCTCCCAGAGGCAGGTAGCAGGGTTTCTTGTCCCCATTCTCCAGCATTCAAAGGGAGAAGTTGGCAGCGTACCTCTTCTTCCCAGAAGGGCTCTGAGATACTCTATCTCATACTGTTGCTTTTAAATATTTTTTCAAACCGCTGAAAAAGCTAGACACCTTTTTGCAATGATGTTCCCAAAACTTGTCACTGCCCCTGCTGGGTCTTCCTTACCTTGAGCCAGTAGGCTGTGGGACAGTCAGAGCCTTAGGCCCCTCCCTAGATTCATTAGAGCTGGGAAAGGCCTAGTAATCGGCCCCAGGTGATTGTGATGTTTGGTTCTCAGAAGACACTTGAAAAACAACCCCCAGACCTTTACTCTCTGAGATTATTAGGGTACCTTGGTATGGCGTTAACTTGCTAGGTGAGACCACAAAAATCATGTCTAATGTTGCTCAGAGCTGAACAGACTTGAGGCTTGTCCAGTAACACCATTATCCAAGAGGGAGTTATGTTGTCTTGGACAAGTTCAAAGTTTACAGAAGGGCTCTGTAGAACAGGGACCTACATTCTGAAATCAATCTGTGTATACAACAGATCAAAACCCTAAGGCAGTGTTGCTCAAACTTGAATGTGCTCCTTATGGAGTACATATGGAGATCATGTTAATATGCTGATTCTGATTCAGGGGGTCTGGGGTGCAGTCTGAGATTCCCCTTTTCTAACAGACTCCCAGGTGATGCCATGCTGTTGGTTCTTGGACTACACTTGAGGAACACTGCCTTAAGGGATACTTAATTTAAAAAAAATAATTATTAGCTGCTTCCTCCTTAATGAGAAACCTGAAAACAAGGAGCATCAATTCAGTGACCTCGAGTAAATCACTTAACTTTTTCTAGCCTATCTGTTAAACAAGGTAGTAGTTGCCTTTCCTCATCTCTGAAATGGGGAGAATAAAGCACCTACTTCTTAGAATGGGAGGGTTAAGTGAAATGATGTATGTAAAGTTCTTGGCAGTCCTCAAACTTCGTCATGACTCCTCCATAAATGTTGCGAGTGGTGGTTATCTCATTCTCCCATTAATACCAGTGGCCGTCACAGAATGAGGTCAAAGCGGGGCCGTAGCAGATCACAGGAAAATAGGAGAAGGAGTCAGAATTCCTTTGTGTGGCCCTGGTATTTGGCACTAAAGAGACAGGCTTTATCAATGTGAACAAAGAGAGGTTTTTCCGTTCCTACAATGGATAATGGAAACCTAAGACCCCAGTGTTGTTATATTCATACTTATATTTATCACTTTAAATTTGCCAAATAAGTGCAAAACTGCCTCAATCCAGGATTTGTTCATTTTGGCTGTCTCCAGTGCCTAATTATATAAAGGAAAAGGTATTGTGTGCCACAGGGATATCACATTTCCCTCCCTGAATTCACTCCTTCGTGTTTGTGTAAACTCAGTGGCATCCCTTTAACTTGGATTTACAGCCCTGTCTATAAAAAAACCTGAGATCACTGAGCATTTCCTACAAGGCTAAATCCTGGCTCACAACTCTTTTAGTCAAGGAGAAACAAATGACCACTCTCTCTCTGTCTCTCTCTCTCGCCAAAAACAATGTGCTAACCCATCATCTGCCCAGAAAACAAATGGAAAATAAAATGCAACCAAAGTCTTTTCTGTATATCTGATAAATGTTTATCTCCCATAAGCAAGTGGGTGGGTTCCTTGCCAAGATGACACATTAATATACATGTAACAGCCCCATGCATGTAATGGTGGAACAAGCCATAATTCCAGTCAATTCAGGTGGGAATAAACATGTCAAGCTGGCAGTTTGGCACTGTCCAGAACCCCAGAAACTCTGACTAATTTTCAACTTACTAACTGCTGTATTTAGCATTATATTAAGATAGCGTATTTCACTCTACAGCCCACTTATTTATTGTCATCTATTCCACAAATATTTATTGTGCGTCTA
Organism: Mesoplodon densirostris; assembly: GCF_025265405.1. Classification (NCBI taxonomy): domain Eukaryota; kingdom Metazoa; phylum Chordata; class Mammalia; order Artiodactyla; family Ziphiidae; genus Mesoplodon; species Mesoplodon densirostris. The sequence goes on from NC_082663.1 coordinate 58,337,132, forward strand.
CTTTATGCCATGCACTATTCTAGGCCCCAGGCTATAGCAGTGAACGAACAAAGGCCCTGTTCCCATGGTGCTTACCGTCTAGTGAATTTATGTATTATACATAACTTCTGATGAAGACATTTTATTATTCTTTTATCTATATGTCATTGTTTTATCTAAATGTATTTGATATTTGAATGGTTAAAAAGAACAGCCATGGGCTTCCCTGGTGGCACAGTGGTTGGGAGTCCACCTGCCAATGCAGGGGACACGGGTTCTTGCCCCGGTCCGGGAAGATCCCACATGCCGCGGAGCGGCTGGGCCCGTGAGCCATGGCCGCTGAGCCTGTGCGTCTGGAGCCTGTGCTCCACAATGGGAGAGGCCACAACAGTGAAAGGCCCGTGTACCGCAAAAAAAAAAAAAAAAAAAAAAAAAAGAACAGCCATCATTAGGCTAGCTGTTTCTGAGAGTGCACATCAAAATATTTGCTGCCTCTCTGCTTCTGTCAGGTGGAGACCTGTGTCCACTGCTGCTCTACTTATTAGCCAGATAAACATGTGAGAAAAAAAATTCAAGAGATTTGGGTAGAAATGAAATTAGAGAAATCAGAAATTTTTCTCTAAGCTACAGATTTTTCTTATGATTAAAGCAGATTTAACAGGACTTGTGGGTGCCAGTTTTTCAAACACCATTATCAATCTTTTGCCTTTCCATGTCAGTATTAACTTAGGGACAAGGATCTAACTTCTAAAATAGGCTCAGCACAACACACACTGTAAAAAGGTAAAAACAAAACCAAAAAACTTATGAGATTGAATCTACAAATATTTTTTAAGTGGATAGAAAAAAATAGTATCTGTGTTTTCCTTGATTAAAGAAAGAATGCATTTGTATCTTAATGTAAGATGCAAATAATATATAAATGCATAAATCGAAGAGTGCTATTCATACAGAATTATAATATTTATAATTCTAAGTAAGTACTCTTTTATGATACATATGTTGTTAGAGAACATTCATCAATCTCATCCGATTGGTTGCATATTCCTTACTCCATAATGCTAACAGCTTCTAGAATAACAATTGATACGTCCAAACTAATTTCTGGAGAGAACATCAAATGCTGAATAGGAATTATTCTTAAAAGTATGGCTCTTTAGTTTAATGTCAATGCAATCCTGAAGAAGACAGAGCAAGACAGTGACCATCTGTTTTAGAGAATCACAGGATGTCAGCATAAGAATCTCATAGATCATCTAGTGCAGTGGGCGGGGGAGAAGAGTGTAAACAAGCCCCAGGTGAATTCTGAACACAATCACACACACAGGCCACTTTGAGAGTCACTGATTTGGTCCAACCTCATCATTTTACAGAGAAAACTGAGGTCCAAGCAAGTGAAGAAACCTATCAGGTCACACGTATAGGGGGCAGCAGAGGTTGGACAAAACAAAGCAGAAGTGTTCTGACTCCCAAACTGGTCTTTGTTCTGCTCTAAGCCACCTTAGAAGACACATTTTGCGCATTAGGGTAGAAAAACCCAGCTTCAATTTGTTCTCTGAGGGTTAAGTTGTCCAAACAAGTCTCTATTGTATCAGAGCCTCTTATTCTAACAAAAGAACCTCAAAGGTTTGGGTTATTGGTGGTAGATTTTGGTTGTTGCTGTGGTTGTGTGTTTTGCTTTTGGAAGATGGAGAGGGAAGTTAAACTAAGACCTAAGTTAAAGTATCATTACTACTTAACAGACTAACCACGATGTAGGTTTTAAAGGTTTGAGTGAGAGAAAAATAGCAGTTGGATCACACACACACACACACACACACACACACACACACACACACAAAGTGGTGATACCGGTATTCTATTCATCGGTGATAAAGTAAGTGGCTTGCCGCTAAAATATTTGAGGAGAGGGATCTGTTAGCCTTCACTGTGGGGAGAACATGTCACTTCAAGTCCTTTTCTCTTTGGCTGAGTCACTGCCACAATGGTCTCCAAAAAAAAAGTCTCCAGCCCTCCACTGCCAGGGAAAAGGTCACCAAGAGCACAGAGCTCGAGAGCTTGGGGAAGTGGGTGAAAGGGAGAATGAAACATCTACAATATCATGTAGTCTCTTCAAACATTCATCTAAGTTCAAGACTTTTATCCCAAGACAAACTCTTCCCTGCTCTCCCCTCTATTGAACACAGCTGGCATTTTAATGAGGCTAAATCTGGTGTTTCTGCCATTAGTGAAGATGAACATCAAAATATTAAGCTCTGCTTTCCTTTGTTTTAAAAGAATTGAGCTTCACTCAATGTGTGCCCAACTCCAAAGCTATGAGGCATGATTTTTGTTCTGACAGACCCTTGGGATAGTATTGATCAAGGATAATGGCACAAATTATGGGGATATAGTCTACTCTCTACATTCCAAAGAGACAGTACCCTTAAGTATTAACATAAAACTTAAAAAAATTACAACGGACATTGGTTGACTCCTATTACTTGCCATGCTTTGTGTTAATCGTGTTACATAAATAATCTTATTTAATCCTCACAACAACTCTATTATAACGTAGATGCAGTTTTACATTAGGGGAAACTGAGGCTTAGAGAGGTTAATTACCTGGCCGAAGTAAGTGTCACACAGTAAGCAACAAAGCTGGAACTCAAACCCAGATTTGTATAACAACAAAGCCTGTGCTTTTGATGTTCTGCTTGCTCTCATTTGATTCATATCCCAGCACACAGACCTACAGGACACATCCTAACATAACTTAACATTTATATGACAAATTTATAATTTAGTTATATGTACAGTTTGGGCACAAATTAATTAACGCAACCTCTGTGTGTCAAATTATGGCTCATTCCAAGCTGGAGTTCCCCTAATGTTATCACAGAAGAGACTCTGATGACCCCAAAGAAGAATCACACACTGGAAGTTTCCACAAATGCCAACTCACTCCTTGGAGTTGAGTGAAGACAGATTGGTAGCAACTAGCCTAAACGAGTCAATGGCTTTTTTCTTTAGGGAGCTGATTTTTTCCCCCCAGTATCCAACAAATATTCTCATGGCAATGACTTAACGACTCAAATGGAAATACTGAATACATATTTTTTTCTTTTAAAGAAAAGAATCTATCCTGAGCTCCTTAATCTTGGGCCATAGTGGAGACACACGCTCGAGGCTGTTTTCTGCGCCATTGGCATACCCACCTTTTGCCTTACTTGTCTTTGGTCAGTGTGACTCTGCTGTCCTTTTTTTCATACTGTGTTGCATCTGATGCTTTTATTCAATAACCCAAATGAGAGAGTGTTCTCTGATGTTGTTCTAATTGGGCATAAAATCAAATACATTATCAAGGAAAAATGAAACTGAAAGAAGCAAGAAAACTCGCAGCCCTAAGTTTTCTACTGGGGTCACATTTGCTGATAAAAGATGCAAAATTTTAAAAAAAATGCCCAAGCTGATCCGTCCTGGCTCCCTTTTGACCTGAAGATCTATGAAATGGGGTGGCTGGGTAAGTGGTAGGGGAGCTGGAGAACACTTTCAACTGTTATTAGCATGATTTTGCCTCCTCAGCAGGCAAACGCTAATCACATCTCTTTTCCGTTGCTCATTTTATAGTGCTCCTAAGGAAAGCCTCTTGAAAAAAAGGAGAAGAAAAAAGAAGTCTGACTAATGGAACAAAACCCACATAACAGTCCAGTTCTATCATATTTTCTTATTCTTATTAAGATGATGGCTCAGTTTCGAATAAAGATTAATTACTTGATTGTGGTTAATGCATAGTCTGGCCAAGTTAATTTATAAATGAGAGAACAGCTGTTTTTATCACACTCTTCACATCCCAGATGACTTCAATCAGTAAATTTCATAGAAATGAATATATGAAAAAACCTCTGCCTGTCCTTTGTCTTTCACCCATTCAACACCTCTCTGAGTTGAATGATTAATATTAGTAAATATACACAGTCTTTCAGAGTGACCTTGCTGGCCTGTTTTTGACAATGTGATCTTGGCTTCCTTGTGGCTTGCCATGATGAGTTCTTCATAACATTATACTTTCTGCCGAATTTAATTGAAGTAGGTTAGACTTTTAAAAACTAGTTGTGTGTGTAATCTTGACTAGTTTGCTGTATTCTATTTGGTGCTTCGAAAACTAGGCGCAGGGTAAATATTTTTCAACATTTACCTTGGTTTTTCACTCCTACTACACAAGCGATCAATCTCAATCTTCCTCTTAGTGGCATGTTGTTTTCCAAAACTAAAGCTACATGCCCCAAAAATCTTTGCCTTCTTTTGTGGGGCAAATGACATCTTCCACTGACAGTGGATAATAAATTTACATTCAACCCACATGTGGAACCTGAACACATAAGCCCCCCCCCCCCCCGCCATGAAGTACAATTCGAAGTGACATTCCCTTCTTTTTTTCCTCCTACCTCAGTGATGCAGAATAACAATCATAAATTAACAGTTCTCTTTGGGGGGGGGGATGCTGAATGAAAAGAAAGGAACAAGAGAAGGCACCTCAATCTAGACAATGGGTAACAAAATCCCCACAGCAAATCTCAATTCTTAGCAGACACCCTGATAAGGTTCTCAGGACACAGCACTGAGGAAGAGTGAATTCTCCAGTGAGACACATCACATACTCCAGTGGCTCCTGGTTTACTCGGCCATCTTATCTGTGCCAAAATTCAGATTTAACACAATGTCCTCCTTAGCCCAATGCAATTCTATGCCCAGTTCTGCCAGCCTCAGCTCTGCAAAACATCAGTATTCTCTTAAAAAATATATAAGCTTAAATTCTGGGCCATCCTTCAGTCGTACACTTTGATTAAGGATTACACCCAGTAAAGCATTTTCTGTTGAAGATGCCCACAGCAATATCCATCCCAGGGACATTGAAATGGAAGTAGAAAGGATTGCATGGGTAACTTACCAGCTCCTGAGTCTCAATGGCTGCAGCAGCCCCCGTGCTTTACCTGATCCCTTGCCTCTCTGTCTCTCTCCCTCTCTCTCTCCCTCCTTGTCTTGTGTACAGATTGCAGGGAACTTAAAGAACTCGCAGGGACAGTGTTCAAATGACTTAAGAAAGAGAACAGGAACAATACTTCGTTCTCTTTTTCTCAGATGAGTACCTTCGGGAAGAAGGAAGGAAGGGAGGGGAGAGGGAGGAAGTCAACAACCCTTTGCTTTCCTGAAAAAAAATAAGGAAACAGAAGATAGACATCTCATTTTCTCTTAAACAAAATGTTGGAAGGGGCAAAAAAAAAAAAAAAAAAAAACAACTTTGAAAAAAGGAATTCCTCAAATATGCTCTCTGCCCTGGGAGCTTTAAAGAGATGAAAAGCCTTACTGGCTTGGCCTGTCCAAACAAATGGTGTTCCAGAAAGTCAGGCTCTCCTGAGCTTGCAGCCTCTGGTATCTAGTTTGCAGAACTGACACAGCCAAAGGGGAACAAATCATGTCTTGTCCACTCTGAGCAAGGGAAAGTTTGGTCTGTCATGTTAACTGAGGCAAAGCGGCAGCCTGTGAGGCCAGGCAGCGTGCAGGTCAGCCAGAATGCGTGGCTCTTCCTAGGCTCTTTGAAACACCAGCGTTGCTGCAGTTCTTCAGCCTGACTCTAGAGCCTTATAGTTCTTCCCAGATCAAATAACAGATTTATGCACTGGTCCCTGCCATGGACCAAGACAATGGACTAAAACAAGCTTCCATCTTTGCTGGTGGATGAAGAGGAAAAAAAAAAAAAAAAAAAAAACCAACTTGCCACACTGCTGTTGGACACAATTATCTCAGAACTGTTGTTTACATTGTCCTATCCTTTACATTCTTAATGTTTCTTGGATTTGGTCCCCTCTGGAAAAACTGGAAGGTGATTTCTAATTTGTTTTCTAAATATTGCACAGGTCTTAGGTAAGTCAGCCACAGTTTGTGGTTTTTTTCCAGCAATATGTAGATTTTTTTAATTTTACTTTTTAATTTTATTTTTTAACATCTTTATTGGAGTATAATTGCTTTACAATGGTGTGTTAGTTTCTGCTTTATAACAAAGTGAATCAGCTATACATACACATATATCCCCGTATCTCCTCCCTCTTGTGTCTCCCTCTCACCCTCCCTATCCCACCCCTCTAGGTGGACACAAAGCACGGAGCTGATCTCCCTGTGCTATGAGCCACAGTTTTTGAAAAGGGATGGGGAGGCTGAATACAAAGAGCTAGAAAATGGAGGGAATATCCTTTACCAAGTTAGGGGCCCTAGGAGTTCAGTGGACAAGCATGAGCTCTGTTTAGGGTTTGTTTCGCTTAGGAATAAACATGGTTTAAAATTCTCCGATTTGTGTTGTTGTGTCTTATGCCCTTCATTCATCTGGTTAAGACCATTTTTCACCTCGAACAGGAACCAGCAGTTATGCAGATCTTTGTGGCAGCAAGAGAAAAAACAGCTTTAAGTACTTCCTTATTTCAACCAATTATGAAAAAATGGGGTGGAGAGTCACACCTGAGCACAAGGAGCAAGTCAAGGGAATTCGGGAAAATAATGATTCTGATTCAGTCTCTCTGTAAGACTGTTATGGGATTCAATGGACTATAAGATCATTCATTTATCCAGTTTTCTTCCCCAGTAGTTATCTATCAATTTATCTCTCTACCTGAATATGTGTGTGTATGCATAGGTATGTGTTTGTGTGTGTATCATAGACAATATAATGTCATTCCGTAAGTTTGTAAGAGCCAGGACAGTCTTATTCTTTGCATCCCCATGGCACCAATACTGACACAACACATGGCATTGGATTTCTGCCATGGGCGATCCAACCCCATCTACAGATGAAAAAACTAACGCCCGGAGAGGACTCTGTACTGTTTGCCCGAAGTCACACACATAGTGACTAAAACCAAAATGCTCATCTCTCTCCTGATTCAGCTCTGGTGCTCTTTGCCCTCTGCTGGCCTTCCTCTATATCCTGCCTTTGTAGAAATGGGAAAGAACACGAAAATGAAAATCTGAGAAAGCAAGAGAACAACATGAAAGAATGGCGTCGGGGAGGGATAGGAATTGATTCTTGTAGAGCAACAGCGATACTGGGGGACAAACCTTCGAGTAACTATGAGGTTTAAGAAGCGCTCTGCTGAAATGTACAATAAAAAGTGGAAGTAGGTGGGAGGGAGGTGAGGGTGAGTGAGGAGAAGGAGGGAAATGCTGGGCTGGGTTTCTGAGGTACCAGTCAGCAGAGGCAAAGAGGGGATGTGAAGACCAAAGAAGCTCGGGCTGCAAATGTCTCTGTTCACCTGGAGAAGCAATGACAGCAACATGCAGCCCTTTCCATGTTCGTATTCCTCTTGCAGCCTCAGGGCAGAGCCAGGGCTGAGCCCCAGGAGCCCAGTCAGAATCCAGAGGATTTCCCTTTCAAGTCTGCAGAATGTGGGGACTGTCACGTTGAGGCGTGTTGTTTTCTCCAAGCCAGCTGACCCGCCCAAAGACAGCCTGGATGGGGACATGTGCCATCCGAGCTGGACGGCTTTGATGTCACGGAGCTGCATCCAGCTGGGAGCTTGTGACTTCACCTCTGGAAAAGCTGGATGGTGATTTCTAGTGTTTTCAAAATACTGTGAAGCAGCATGGGTCTTAGGTAAGTCAGCCATGGTTTTTCAAAAGGGATTCTCAGCCCTGCCTGTGCCCAGCTGTTCCATTCATATAGCTCGTTGTAACCCTCCTGTGAGATTCATAGAACGGGCTTCTCCCTCTTTCCCTCCTCTGCCAGTCATACGAATATGATCCCCTACTACTTGTAAAATCACCCACTGGGTGTCTAGAAGCTGAAATTCCTAAGTCCCTCCCATCAGGTTTCACGGGAGAGATTTCTCATCAGTTCACTCAGGGTGGTGAAGCTTCCTCTCCAGCCATCTCATGATTTATTCAGATTCTGAAGGAAAGTGAAGGGAATGGATGTTTGTACTGCAGACAACTGAGGAAAGGCTTGTGTAGAATTGGACTATGGCAGAGCCTCTGACCCAACAGGTGAGCTCCACATTGCGCTGGATATTATAGAAATCATTTGATTAGAAAGTGAGGGCAGGGCCTCCCTGGTGGCGCAGTGGTTGAGAGTCCGCCTGCCGATGCAGGGGATACGGGTTCGTGCCCCGGTCTGGGAGGATCCCATGTGCCGCGGAGCGGCTGGGCCCATGAGCCATGGCCGCTGGGCCTGCGCGTCCGGAGCCTGTGCTCCGCAACGGGAGAGGCCACAACAGTGAGAGGCCCGCATACCGCAAAAAGAAAAAAAAAAAAAAAAAAGAAAGTGAGGGCTACAAGATCAGGGGACAAGGAGAAACACCAAAGTTAAAATTCAGTGAGGCAAAAGCAGTGACCCAAGACTCAGAACCAGCACTGCAGAAACATGAGCTCTACTCAAAACGGCTTCCCACTTCTGAAGCATCCTAACTGGTACTTCTCCAACTTCTGAATATCCAGAGCTCTAGGGCTATCTGTTCACCCCAGGACTTATTTGACCCCTGGCCATGGAGGGTGGGGAAGTGAAGAATGAATTGAAATATAACATATGTTCAGGACAGTGCACAAAAAAGTAAGTGTATACATCAGTGAATTTTTATAAAACAAACACACCTGAATAACAGAAACCTAACAGGAGACCCCCTGTGGCCCTCCAGCCTTCTACCTCTCCTCAAGGGTCACATGGTCCTAAATTCTCAAACCTGACGTAGATGCATATTATCTGGTTTACATAACAAATGGCATCAAATTGTACTTTCTGTTTTGTATTATATTTGTGAGATTCGCCCCTACTGTTGAGTGTACTTATGGCTCAATTACTGTCATCGCTGGAGAATACTTCATTCTGTGACTGTACCACAATTTACATATCCACTCTACTGAAGATGATATTTGGGTTGTTTCTATTTCGGGGTTATTAACAACGGGCTGCCAGGAATATTCCTGTCTCTGCCAGATGTCTTTTTAAAGCCTGGTGCAGGACTCCCCTCTCTCTCTCCAGGATTGTCCACTCCAGTGATTCACAACCTTTTGTTTGGTTTCTTTGCACCTACTTCCTCTCACATGGGACGCATGGCATAGTTTTTTTTTTTTTTTCTATAATTCAAGTGGATTTGGTTTGAGGACATGGTGATGCCTTTGGAGACACTGGCAGAGTTCCTGAGTCGTTTCAGAACGGATTGGGAGCCACGGCTCTCACTTCCTGCTACGACCTGGAGATGCTGGTCCCTGCTGCTCTGAGTCACCCTCCATGGACTCGCCGTCTCCTTTCCAGACTCTGTGCCAGTTGGGTCTCCCCTCCCTCGTGTGTAGGCTTCTCACGCATTAGACTAACGTGCGAGGAGAGGGCCAAGTCCCACGCCTGAAACAGCTTTGAAACTTCCTTTGTTTCTTTGATTTATTCTCCTCATCTTGCCAGGCCCTAATATCCTCCAAGTCCCAACTCCCCAAACGTGAGAACATTCATTTCTTTCTTTCTTTTTAGTTTTTTTTTTTTAGCATGAAAAAATGATATGAAGGATTATAAACAAGTTACTAAAGAAAGCCTGTTTTATGCATCTAGTTTCCTCACCTGACAAGTGGGGATAATATCCTAACACCTATTTTTCATATTCTTAGGAGTACAGAAGAAGAGGAGGTAAAATCTTTCACACACGTACCATGTTCCAAACATACTACACGTCACAACTTATTTAATCGTCACAACAGTCCTCTGAAGTAGGTGCTATTGTTGCCCTTTATCTCCTCCTCTTTTTTAACAGATGAGGAAACTGAAGTATGGAGACGTTACACTACTTCCCAGTATCACACAATTAGTAAGATTCCAAACCCAGGGAATTCTGGCTCAGAGCCCTATTTCAATCAAAAGCTAACAAACACTGCCTGTCACACAGTAAAAACTGGTCCCTAGAATTGGAGAATGTGTTCTATAATATAAAAGCTAAAAATGTACAGCACAGAGGCGCATTCTGCAACCATTTAGTGAGCACGTCCTATGGACCAGACGGCTCCACGTTAGGAGTGGGCAATGCACTTATGAATTTTACTTCCTGGCAGAGAGAGACACTTTCAATTAAATAAATCATGCTTGGATATCTGAACAATTACAATTGCAGTCACTGCTCTGAGAAGGAAACCTAAGAGTTAGGAGAGCGTGTAGTCAGGTACCGAATCTGTACAAAAGGTCAGGGAAAATTCTTCTTAAGAAAATGAAACATAAACTGAGACCTGAAGAATGAGCAGGCGTGTGCCAGGCAAGGAGGGGAGGTAGCAGCTGCTGCAACGGGTAGCTGGGGAGTCCGAGTTCAGAGTCTGAACTGGATCCTAAGATGGTTGGGCAATCAGTAAAGAGTTTACACAGAAGAAGGACGTGATCAGATTTGCATTTCAGAAAGTCCGTGTTGGTCACTGTGCAAAGAATGGCTTGTGGAGGGGCAAGAGTGGAAGCAGATGAAGAGTTGTAAAGTCTAGCCTAAATCTGGTTGTGTTGAGAAGGGCCGTCAGGAGCTGCAGGTGGACGTGTTGGTGCCTAGAGAGGTCATGGGTGGTAAAGTCTGAGCGCCACCCTCATACACTGTGTGACAAGGGTTTCCTGGAGAGTGAATATAGGCATTGCCTGGCACGCAAACAGCTGGCTCATGAAAGATTCACACTTTTGAACAGCAGCACCTTCTACCATGCATTCACCCCCATCCCCAATCTCCAGAGCTTCCAAAGCTGAGTACCTACCCGCCTTTGCTCCACCCTAGCCTCTTGGTCGGCTTGCCTTACTCTAACTGTCCTCATGTGTATCCTGTGCCTGCATTTCTTAATATTCATCCAACAGAGATCCCTTTTCTCCAGCACACACCCATGCTGCTACTGAAAAGCTGGTAGCATTCTCAAAGCTGGCCCAGGAGGGATGAGTCTGAGGGATAGAGCAGAACTCAGTGTTTGAACTACTAGGGTTGGGGAAAATGTACTCTAGGTATTCCATGTTAGGACCCGGGCTGAAATTCTCTAAGGAAAGTCTGTTAGATGTGGTAGATGGATAGGGTTATGATTTCGTTACAAGACTAAATCTTAAGAACTGGCCTGTGGACTTAATCACCAAGGAACACATGGTTTCTACAGGAAAATGCATTCTGAGCTCCAAATATCTGATAGAAGCCAATGAGTATTTTTAAGTTGGGGAATGGCAGTAGTTGTATTAAAAAGCACCTGTGGGTTTCTTGTCAGGCCAGAGGTGAGCAAGCATCCTCCTCCAGTACTCACTTGCATCATTCAGTAGGGTTCATTTTTCCACAGTCTTCCTCCACAGTGGTCATAAAGGCCTTTTCTTCTACTTACAGGCTCTCTCCAAGCACCCTAAGATCCTATGTTTCAGTGACACACAAGAGACAAGAAATAACTTTATTTTTATACATTACATTAAGTGTGATTAAAGTTCCCCCTCCTTGGTAAAGTTGGCTAACAGTTCTATACCATTATTTTTCATGACTCTCACACTCTTCCTTAGGTTGTACCAGACCCAGGACTTTCACAGCTCTAAGAAAATAGCACTGAGGCTTGATCCATGTTGGCTGATTCATGGTCCCCTCAGAGGTGGCTGGCTCTGCTCGTGCCTCTGCACTCGGTGCCAAGTGCAGTCACAGGAACGTCCACCCAAACTTCCAAGGCCATATTGACCAGATCTCTATGGTTATCCTCATCATCTTTACAGCCCTACATAGATGAGACCCAAGGTTGCTGCAACCTGTCTTCTTTCCTAATCTTCTGGGATCCAACTCACACCAGGGGTCAAGCTACCCCCTTCTTCAACCCCATTGCCACACGTTTCAGCCTCCTTGGACCTAGACCAGGGGTAAACTCAAATGTTAAATGAACCAAGCAGGTTCATTTAACCAGTGCCCCATGTGTAATGCAATAGGGTGTGGTGGGGATCAAGGCAAATCAAAGAGTTCATAGCCCACCTAAAGTTGTTTGTGACCATGTGAGAACATTGGCCTAGTGTGACCCAGACCATCTTACTTTTTAAAAAAATAAGCTGAACATCTGAACTTTTAACGTGGAATTTCTTGATTTTAAAACTTTAGAACTGAAAAGAGACTATTTTTAAAAGAAATTAAGGAATTATTATTCATCATTTGGGGTGTGATAATGGTGTGGTGGTTTGCTTTTTAAATATATAGTGAAGTATTCACAAATGAAATGTGATTTGTTTAAGATTCTACATGAAAAAGTAAAATTTAAATCTGAAGGGAGTCTAAATTTGATGGTTTTAAACTATGCCCACAAATTCTTTACTCTTGTCTTTGAAAGGCAGAGTCTACTTCTAACCACTTAGACTTAGTGATTTGTTCCCAACACTAGAATAAGGCAGAAGTGATGTGGAGTGACTTAGGGGACCAGGGCACAAAAGGCGCTAAGGTGTTCTTTTCCCTCACTCTCAGATTACTTGCTCTGGGGGAGGTCAGCTGCCATGCCATGAAGACCCTTAAGCAACCTGTGGAAAGGGCCACATGGACAGGGACTGAGACCTCCTGCTGTGATCTCAGCAATGGATCATCCAGTCCAATCAAGCCTTCAGATGACTGAAGGCCCTGCCACATTCCGGCGGCAACCTCACCAGAGATCCTAAGCCGAACCACCCAGCCAAGCTGTCCCTCAACTCCTGACCCATAGAAACTGTGAGATAATAAACATTTGTTTTTTTAAGCCACTAGGCTTTGGAGTAATTTGTTATACCCCAAAAGATAATTAATACATTAGCATCAGGAAGGCTGCTAGTTTACAACTTTTGGCCTTACCTTTTCAAACCAAAACTCCCAGGTAGGAGTATTTGCTGGTGGCAATCACAGTTTGAAACTCAACAAGGCTGTTAACTGTTACATCCACCTACACTCACCACCAAACAAAGGGGGTCAACTTTAAAGGATCACATGCTTATCCTATTCTACATGGAATTCCTGAGAAGAGAATGTACTAGTGACCCCTGGTACCAATATAATGGACTATAAGAGTTCAGCTCATCATCTATACCATCAATTTGTTTCTTTATTTCACTCCCACACTTGTCAGTGAGTGATACTGTCTGGGCAAGTTTTCTTTTTAGGTGTCTTTTCTTGATAGATTTTAAACTGTCAGAGGTTGGAAGATCAGCAGCTGATTTGTTTTATGTACTGGCAAAATCTCTACTTAATGTTGTGAGTGTTTGATAGGTACCAGTTAATGCTTTGAAAGCTAGATATTGGAAAGATTTTATTTGCTTTAAAAGAAAAAAAAATTGACAGAACCCTTTGACCAAAAAGTAATCTTACTTAGAAACTAATATAGAAAACAGAATATAAGTTTCGTGGGAACCCAGGCTTTGCTGGTTCCTTGCTGTATCTCCAGTGTCTGGAAGTCACTGGCACACGGAAGCTGCTCAATAGACATTTGTTAAATGAATGAATGAGTGAATGAATGAATGAGACCAAAGAGAAGAGACTCCATTGGAGGAGGAGGGTGGAGTTCCATCCAGTAAGTATTCTCCTCCCTTCCCCCATCCCCTCTCAAATGTCACCCTCACTGAGGCACTTTTGAGGCAGGCTGACTGCCTGAGAAACACAGTTCTAAATGTGAGGCCTGGCAAGAACCCCTTGGAACTAAACGCGAGCAGACCTGGCCCCCCCGTTCTTCCACTTACTGGCCACAAGGCCTGGCAGTGGTTTTCAACTGCTCTTCTTTGGTCCTGATTTCTTCTTCTGCAAAATGAGATAGAAGCTTCCAGCCTTAATTCCAGCGGTGTCATGAGTATGTCCAGCCTTCCCCTTCTTTTAACATTCACCCGGAAGGAGGCAAGTCACCACTTGTGAGGCACTTTGAAGCTGACAAACAGGAGGCTTCAGAGTGATGTGACCAGAGGTGCACAGCTTGGCAGATGACCTGATCTGACTGATGTTCAAAGCAGCTGTCGGCGAATAGAAGGTGGCCTGCACAAAGGAGCTAGCCAAAAATAATGAGGGGGGTGAAGAGAAAAAAGAAAGAAAGAAGGAAAGAAAGAAAGAAAGAAAGAAAGAAAGAAAGAAAGAAAGAAAGGAAGAAAGAAACAAAGGAAGGAAGGAAGAAACAAAGAAAAACATGCAGGGCAGGGCTTGGGGTCACTTGGGCTTCCTCTGGTCTCACCACCGCCCCCCCTCACTGCCCCCCCTCACCGCCCCCTGCTCCTCCTCCACCCAGTCCTCAAACAACCCCTTTCTGTCTCCTCCAGAAGAAAAGTTAAAAGCTTTCTTTTGGAAAAAGAGCAGTTTGCTTAGACCGCTGCTGTTTACCTTTGGTAGGACAGCCATTGGTGGTGAGTTCAAACACAGGAAAAGGCCTCTTGGTTACAGGAAGAGCTGCAGACAGGTCTGGAAGACTTGCCACGATGCTGCGGAGATGCACCTTCCCCGCCATGCACAGGCCCAGGACCGACACTGGGACCTTGCCTCCACGTCAGGCAACCCGCCTTCAGCTATTTCTTGAACTTCGCCTATTCCTCCCTTCCCTCGGGGATATTGATCCTAAAGCACAAAGACGTGAGGGATGGCCGGTAGGACCGGGAAAAGGGAACAAAAAGAGAAAAAGAGGCTAACATTACAAACAAAAACACCGTGACTTTATTTCCAGTCTAGTATGGAAAATACAATTATAACAAGCAGCAAACCTTGGGTTTACATTTGGGGGTCTTATTTGTTTTCGGTCATTAAAATCATCCTTCATGAACTAAAGAGGCCACATTTGTCAAAACAGGGCCAAAATTCTGCCCCAGAAAACTGATTTCTCTACAGCTACCTCCAGAACTGCATGATTTATTTGTGAAAGGGAAGGGAAAGAACCTGCCTTCGTATTTTCAAAGCGCTTGCTCATGAGACCTACCCACCCCAAGAAGGCTTAGACTAAATTGTGAGAGAAAGGAAGAAAATCATGCTAAGGGAACACATGCTGTCAAATAATCAAAATCTTCTGGGTCTTTCCCATTTCCCCCAAATTTCTTTTCTCTAATTCCACTTCAAAAATTCCCCGGGCTCCAAGAAGCTCTAGACTTTCTGTTCAGACCATTCACAAGTTTACCATGAGGATCTCACTTCTCTTTCCCTGATTTTAGAGTCATTTGGGTCAAAATCTTTATGTCTTCCAGAGAGCCTGCAGCATCCTGCTCCCTCCAGAAGACCTTACCCAACCAAAATCGAAATGAAGGGCTGCAATCTCTTTTCCAGCCACGAACCTCCATCCTACCTGGCACTCATTGTCAATGAGCTTCTCACATAAAGGCTGTGCTGTAGAGAAAAGCAGCAATTTCTCCTCCCCTGAAATATTCCCCCCAGTACTCCAAGTCCACTAAACTTTAGCTGCAGTATTGTACTTGGTGTGGAACGAGTCTGTAACAAAATCCTTTGGGTTCTTCAAGATTTTTCTCCTAAATTTTGGTTTTTAGCAGTTTGACTCTGATATGCCTGGGCTTGTGTGTGTGTGTTTTTAAATCTATCCTGTGAGGAGTTTGCTCTCCTTCCTAAGTCCATAAATTCATCTCGTTCTCCAAATTTGTACATTTTTTACCTATTCTTTTTTTAAAAAATATTCTTTGTTTCACCATTTTTTTTCTCTTCTCCCTCAGTGACTCCAATTGCACATATATTAGACCTTTTGATACTGTCCACAGGTCCCTGTGGATCTGCTCATTTTTTTTTTAATCTCTCTTCTGTCTGTTCTTCATATTGGATCATTTCTATTGAACTATTTTAAAGTGCACTGATTTTTTTTTCTTTTCTCTCTATTTTACTGTTAAGCACAACCAGTAAATTTTTTTTTTTTGGATATTGCAATTTTCAGTTCTAGAATTTTCATTTTTTAAAATAGTTTTTTAAGAATCATTTTTGGATCTATCACCATACTCATCTGTGAAACATCCATATGAAGAATGGTGAGATAATTTTCTTAGTTCAATTTTACATCTAGAAAAATCAAAGAATTGAGAGGTTAAGCAGATTTATCAAGATTGGAGAGGCAGTGATAAATAGAGTCAGGATATATAATATATAGTATGTAATATGGTGGAGGGTGATGGAGAGAAGAACAGGACAGGAAGAGATTAAGAAGTGTGGGAATAGGGACTTCCCTGGTGGCACAGTGGTTAAGAATCTGCCTGCTATTGCAGGGGACGTGGGTTCGAGCCCTGGTCTGGAAAGATCCCACATGCCACAGAGCAACTAAGCCTGCACACCACAACTAATGAGCCTGTGCTCTAGAGCCCACGTGCCACAACTACTGAATCCACGTGCCACAACTACTGAAGCCCACACACCTGGAGCCTGCGCTCCGCAACAAGAGAAACCACCGCAATGAGAAGCTCACCCACTGCAACGAAAGAGTAGCCCCCTTTGCAACAACTAAAGAAAGCCCATGCGCAGCAACAAAGACCCAACACAGCCAAAAATAAATAAATAAATTTATATTTAAAAAAAGGGGGCTTCCCTGGTGGCGCAGTGGTTGAGAGTCCACCTGCCGATGCAGGGGACATGGGTTCGTGCCCCGGTCTGGGAAGATCCCACATGCCGCGGAGCGTCTGGGCCCGTGAGCCATGGCCGCTGAGCCTGCGCGTCCGGAGCCTGTGCTCTGCAACGGGAGAGGCCACAACAGTGAGAGGCCCGTGTACCACAAAAAAAAAAAAAAAAAAAAAAAAGAAGTGTGGGAATGGGGGGGAGTTTGCAATTTCAAATGAGATGTTTAGGGAAGGCTTTATTGAGAAGGTGAGGATAGAGGAAATATCTGAAAGAGGCAAGGTAAGGGGAAAGGTTTTCATTCAGTGGGAAGATCAAGTGCCCTCAATAAGTATATATTTTGTGCATATGTTATATATGGATCACTGGATCTTCCATTATATTCTTATGAGTTGGTGGGGCACAAGTTTATCATACAGAATTTCAAAGGCCAGAAGTAGTCAAATTGTTTTATGAACTATTTTATTTCATACCAGATTGGGTTCTTTTAAAGGATTTGATGAGTCCTACATAGTAATTTTGGTTCTATGGAATATATTACATCCTTGGCATGTGTAAAGTGCTTTATAGGAACTAACAAATTGGTAAGCATGAAGTAGAGATAGAAGACTATGAAAAATTTTCTTTCCTCTGATGAATATATAAATTGTAACTTTTACTCCCTATAATTGATGACTAGGAAATTTAGACCAACCCTCCCACTAAGGAAACCTAAAAAACTGTATAAAGCATAAAAAATATTTACTTAAAAGCATCAAAATGTTAACCAAGTAGTGAAGAGCTTAAAAGCCAAAATCTGGAAGTTAAGAACTCAGAGAACAGGACTGATATTCAAATCTAATTTCTCCCTAAGAGCATTTGCCAGTCCTAAAGAAACAGCTGCAAAACTGAGCTGTACTTTCGACAAATTTCTGGGGCCAGGGAGCAAAAGGCAAGACATGCAACCTACCAGAGGTAGAAATTCTAATAAATTACCTCCACTTTAAACTGGGGTCCCAAAGAGTTGCAGCTTCAGGTAAGGTGAATCATGAGTAAACCAATCCTTGCACATAATTTCCTTCTGGCTTTATGTTATCTGGGTGGTCCAAGGAACCTCAAGCCTTGAACTTGGTTTGAGATGGATCCAGACTGGTAGGACCTCAGGTGTCTGGCAGAGGCAAATGAAAATCCTCTTTGGAAGAAGATGCTATAATACTAAGCCTCAAATTATTCTTACAAATAATTTTTGAAGTACAAGGTCCAACCACTATCAAAAATCAATAGTCATACAGGGAAACAAAATACATTGAGCAAGAACCAGCAGAAACAACAGAAAATTAAAATCGGCTCATAAGCACTGGAGTTAATATCTGTTGAAATCATTAGCCACAAACTATAAAACCACCTTGCTATGTTTGAAGAAGAGAGCAAGAGGGAGACTCTTGTTTAAAGAAGGTTTTATGTTTGAGGAAGAGAGAGAGCCAAAGGTAATAACTTTTTAAGATATAATAACTGAGAATATTCAGAACTGATGAAAGACATCAATCCATAGATTCAGGAAGCCTAATTGTTTCTACACATTGTATCCACTCAGCACTTCCAGACACATCATAGTAAAACCATAGCAAGCCAAAGAAACGGAACTGTATATATACCATACATTAAAAGTAGCCATAGGGAAAAGGACATAATGCCTTCAAAGACATAAAGTTAAATTGACAGCTGACTTCTGAAAATCAATAATGGAAGTCACAAGACAGTAAAATGGTATCATCAACAGGCAGAAAGAAAACAATAGCCTGCTTAGCATTCTATTTCCTATATATATATATATATATATATATATATATATAGAGAGAGAGAGAGAGAGAGAGAGAGAGAGAGCGCTCAATAATAAAGATGAATAAAGACTTTTTTAAAAGAGAGAGTTTAGGAAATTCTAAAAGATGTATGTCAGAATTCTAAAAAATGATCCAGATGGAAAGTTTGGGATACAGAAAAATATGAAGAGCAAAAAAAAAAGTATCTATGGAATTTTAAAATTATATAGAATTTAAAATTTTGACAACAATAGCAAATGAGTTGGGATGTGGGTAAATGGGGTTAAAGTGTGCTTATGTTTCTGAATTGTATAGGCCAGTGATAAAGATCAATATTTATACTAGACTTAGAAAAGTTAACAATGCAAGGTTAAAAATAAAATAATAAATATTAAAAAAAATAGTTTCTAAGCTTTTAACACTGAAAGAAGAGGTAACTAGTGTAAATCTTCCAAAATAGTAAATAAGAAAAAATAATAATAAATCTTAGTCAATCCAAAAGAAGTCAGAAAACAAAAGACAAAGAATCATAGAAGAGGTTGGACATAGTGAAATCATGAAATAAGATGATAGATTAAAACTCAAATATATCAGTAATTACATTAAATGAAAATGGGCTGGCATTACTATTGCTTAATAAGTACACATAAGAGGGCTGTGAAGAATATTCGAGAGTGCACTGGGCAGAGGGTGGGAAGCTTGAATTCAGGTGCTGGTTTAGTTATCAGCTAGCCATGGAATTCTGAGCAGTTCTCTGGACTTCGGTTCCCCCAAGAAATGAATAATGAATAGAGAGTGAGCTTCATTCATCCCTTAGAGACGTAGAGACTGCTCTCATGACCTCTTTTCATAGGTCCTAGGTCTTAAGACAGCCTCTTGTTGCTAAGGGCTTGATACATTCCTAGAAGGAAGGGACGCCCTCTGCTGAGATAAAATTGAATTCTCTTAAGCCCTTGTCAGCTACTGGGCAAGAAGGTATCTGAGATGGCATAAGGAAATGGTATATTTAGAGGTGGAGAGGCCTTAGTTAAAGGTAGCATAAACACCCTTTAAATGACTGTTCATTCTCTCTCCAGAATCTCCAACTTGAGTTAGCAAATGAAAGATGCAACTCATTGGTCTCTAAAGAAGGCTGGGCAGAACTCCCAAAGAAGCTTATATTCATCCTCCTCCATAAGAAATTTAGATTTATCAACATGTAGTATGCCTAATCACACTGGTGCCCTCACTTGGTTCATATGTAAGATTGTCACAGGTCACAAACAGAGCTGGAGTTATCCTGAGGGAAAACTGGGAATTCCACAATGGAATACCATCATTCCTTCATTGGCTTTCAGTGTATTGTAACGTAATACAGCTTGTATGTTGCCAACTAACAATTTGAACAATTGGCTTAAAAATATTCCTGCCAAAAAATTACAAATTGAATAGAATATTAATAGTACAAGCTTAAGCAAAGAGCAAGAAAATGGCAGAGCTGACCTTTATCCTGCGCCTTCATCCATATTACAAAGTAAAAACAAAATAATTATTCACATCTGCAAAGAGGCCTGCTGAAAATATATCAAGAAAGCTTTTTGAAATACAGATTTATACCTTATGTCAATAAGGAAAACCTCAACTAATATCAGCTGATATCCACTCATGATTGAATAGGGCCACTGTAGTTAGCAGGAAACCTTAAAGTATGATTCATTACAATTTTCCTCATCCTTTTAAAATTTCTTTTGTATTTGTTTTATAAGTTAATATGATTGCTTGTGTGTACAATTAGTAAACAGACATTTTGGAGGTAGGGTGGGGGTAGGGAGTGGGGGCACTACACAGAGAAATCTGGAGACCCCAGGCCTAGTTAAAACCCAGATCCCTGGGGCTGACCTTGAGAATGACATGAATCCCAGGGCTACCTGGGAACTGAGTAGCCACAGGTCCTTCGACCAGAAGGGTTGAGCACTGTGGTGCAGTGGCTCTGAAGTCACACAGAGACTCCAGTTCCAGTCTGTGTCCTCTAGGCAAGTGGAACATGTCTAGCCATTGCTGGGTGGTCAGGCAGGGTTATTTCAGTCCCAGTTCCCTTGTGGATGTGCTGTCTCAGCACCCAGCTTAACTCAGAAAACCTGGTCCACCATGAGGCATACAGTCCACTTAGCCCCATTTCCAACGGAACTTTGACAGAACCTACTTTCCACATGCTCCATGACTTCAACTTTCCAAACATTTGTTATTTTTAATTTTAAAAAGAGATTTTTCCTTTAGTTTCTGAGTATGAGTGATACTGTGATTTTTAATAAGAAATATGTATATTTGGTCTTCCTCCGCTGTTTTTGACACAGAGCTCCTAAAACCCTTGGAATTTCCGAAGTGGTGCGAGCGGAAAGGTGTCTTTTGTTATGTTAAGGATTTGACTTTTGGAGGCACCTAAGGATGGGGGCTGGTTGCCAGTAAAGCCAACCATGTGGTTAGAGGGCTGGAACTTTCAGTCCCACCCCCGGGGAGGGGAGACACTGGAGGTTGAATCAGTCACCAGTGGCCAATGACTTAATCAATCATACCTATGTAATAAAGCCTCCATAAAAACCCAGAAGTCCAGGGTTTGGAGAGCTTCCGAGTTGAGGAACACGAGATTCAGGGAAGCTCCTCAAACTTTTCCCATACCTTTGTCCTATGTGTCTCTTCCATCTGGCTGTTCCTGATTTAGGCCCTTTTATAATAAACTGGTAATCTAGTAAGTAAACTGGTTTCCTGAGTCCTGTGAGTCACTCTAGCAAATCAGTGGAACCTGAATAGGGGGTGGTGGGAACCTCTGAGCCTTAGCAGTTTGGTCAGAAGCACAGGTGACAACTCGGACTTTCAGGTGGTGTCTGACACGAGTGGGGTGTGGACAGTCTTGTGGGACTGAGCCCTTAACTGGTGGGATCTGACACTATCTTCAGGTACACAGTGTCAGAATTGAGTGTAGGACACTAAGCTGGTGTCCCCAGAATTGCCTGGTGGTGTGTGGAAACCATCCCCTGAGTCCCCCTCCACATTAAAATTGGGTCCTGAACATTTTGGTGTGACATAATTTTCAATGTTTTGTATTCCATTTATATCACCATTCCTATGTATTAAAGTAGGGAGAAATATTCATGTGATTATTTTGCTATCTTGACTCAAAATCTTTGAACACTGATTTGGAAGGTTAACAAGCTGAAGCCCAGATAGGGTCGTTGAGCTTCACAGGTGCCACAGCAAGGTGTTATTAAAGTCAGGTCTCTTGATTAGGATACAGTGCTCTCTCCTTTTCACCACATTGAGCTATGGGATTTTATTTGCTTTGTTGGTCTATTTATGTAAACGTATTTATTAAGCTTCAGTAGCCTGGGGATCAAATAAAATAGCAGCTCTATTGTATTTCAAGCTAAATCAGCTCAGCTGGGATAGCAGAATGTGTAATGACCCTTGCGAGACATGTGCCCTCTCCCTGAATTGTCCAAGAATGTCAGGGGTTGTTTAGTCCAAAATAGCCATTCTTCCTGTCATGGTCCTGGTTCTCTTTCCAACAGATGTCTCACTCCAGATTACCTGAAGCCATGCAGTATCCGATTACTGAGCTGGTGAGCGGCTTAGCATGAACTATGTGACCCAATTCTGGCCCATTAGATAAGAGAGCAAGGGGGGAGGTGGGAAGGGAGGGCACATCTGGAGAAGACTTCCTCACTCCTAAGAAGAGAGATAAGACAGGTAACCACCCCCCTCCCCTTTTGTTTCCTCTGGACATTAAAAATGTCTGAATGTGACTTTTGGGACTTCCACGGATATATTCCCCTTGAGCTGAGCCAAATCAGAGTAAAGTGGAAAAGTGAGAAGCACCAGGTCCTAATGATGCCACTGAGCTCCTGTGTTAACAATCCCAGTGCTGGGGCTTCCCTGGCGGTGCAGTGGTTAAGAATCCACCTGCCAATGCAGGGGACACGGGTTCAAGCCCTGGTCCAGAAAGATCCCACATGCCGCGGAGCAACTAAGCCTGTGCGCCACAACTACTGAGCCTGCGCTCTAGAGCCTGTGAGCCACAACTGCTGAGCTCATGTGCTGCAACTACTGAAGCCTGCATGCCTAGAGCCCGTGCTCTGCAACAAGAGGAGCCACCACGATGAGAAGCCCGCACACTGCAACGCAGAGTAGCCCCCACTCGCTGCAACTAGAGAAAGCCCGCACACAGCAATGAAGACCCAACGCAGCCAAAAATAAAAATAAATAAATTTAGGAAAAAGAAAAACAACAATCAACCCCAGTGCTTCCCAGCCCCGGACTGTTTTCTCATTATTATTTACATCACTTTGAGTTGAGGTTGCTACTACTTGAACACTGAAGCATCCTAACTGATAATCCCTGCTTCCAAATGGCTCCAGCCTTGAGAACAGGATCATCTAGACCAGCACTGCCCAATAGAAATATTGAATATAATGCAAGCTGCAAGTATGGGCCACGTATGTCATTGAACATTTTTTAGTGGCCACATTAGGATGAAATTAACTTCAATAATGTATTTTTAACATAATGTATGTAAAAATTTATCATTTCTACATGTATTCAACATAAAATTATTGAGATATCTTACAATCTTCTTTTTTGTATTGTCTTCAAAATCCAGTTTGCATTTTACACTTATAGCACGTATCTTTATTCAGACTACCCGCATTTTAAGAGTTCAAAAGCCATCATAATGGAAAAGAATATGAAAAAGAATGTATATAGGCATAACTGAATCACTTTGCTGTGCAGTAGAACTACAACATTGTAAATCAACTATACTTCAATAGAAAAAAAAAAAAAAAGCCATGTGTGACTAGTGACTGCTGATCTAGGTTCTCCAGCAGGCTGCGCTGGGGACTGGGTTGCCTCTCTCACTGGGGCATTCGGGATTGGAAATGGACTGAGTGGGGACCCCTGCTGGGGATCCCGAGATAAGCATTTTGGTTGAGTCCATTATACCTGGGAAGTTGGGGATGTGTTCTAGCTTCAAACACGTGCTGACCTGGACCAGGTCTCTTCACAGTGACATCCAGGCCTGATACTCAGCCCAGGTCACCAACCAGACCCTCCTCCTTCCCTGTGGGTTTTCCTGAGAGAGCCCTCGATGTCTTTTCCTGCTGGTGTGTACTTCAGTCAGGACCACACTGGACTTCTAAACAGAAAAGATCTTACATCTCTCTTCCCAGCAAGTTTCTTCATCTCCCTCCTTACAATTTTTTTAAAACTCTTTATGGGCCACCTCTTCATAACAAGGGCCACTGGGATGGGCAGAAACTTGTTTTTTAGGCCATAAATGGCATTTTACCTTCCAGGGCATTAAGTCCCAATTCATCTTATGTTTAGATAATTGAGAGGGGACACTTAAGTCCCAGGCAGGCAAAGAAATCAGTAGCTACTTTTAAAAGGAAGCATTTCTGCTCAAGTTCCATCTAAGCTAACAAAACAAAACTGAAAAAACAAACAAAAAAAACCTTTCATGTTTTCTTTCAGTTAGACATTTGGAAGTGTAGATAAATAGACACAGTAGGTGCCTGATGAAGTGTAACTTTATTATTTTTCTAATAGCTGAAGAGCTATTGCTGGTTGCTTCCAGCAAAGGTAGCCAAAGACAGGGCATCAACCCATCTTAAATAAGGGGTGTCATGTGGCAGTAACAGAAGTAACGGCAGGAAAAGATAGCGGACCTGCTGGAGGAGGGAACAAATTCTACATCTCTTTCTCTGTGAGATGCTTAGAATCAGAATGGCCCTTTGGACTGAGTAAGCTGCAGGGGTTTTCTTGGACAATTCCAAGGTCAGAATGAGGGGGAGGTCTAGAGAGGGATGTAGGGTTTCCTATGAATTAGTGCTGGTTGGGGGGGTGTGGGGAGGCTCACATGATTATTCTGAACACTAAAATTGAGTTTTAACCTTGTTTATACCATGGCAGTCCATACAATTACAGCAGATAAGAAACACCAGATATTGACCATCTGTAGTTATTGACATTAGTTTTTAACTGCAACCACATATCTAGTTCTGTTTTCTATGTAGAATGTGTAAAATAATGATGTACCATGATGATGTTTCTCAGATTTTCCTGTTTTTAGAATCACCTGGAGATCTTTTAAAAATCCCCATGCCCAGGCTGTGCCCCAGACCGATTAACCCAGAATCTCTAGAGGAAGGACCCTGGCATAGCATTTTCTAACGCTCCCTTACGTGATCACTTTGTGCGGTGAGGTTTGAGAACAAGTAAATTATGAAATTCATGGTGTCCTTTTTAACAACGACTTTAAAACATTAAATAGGTTTAATACAAAATATCCAGGTGAAGTTGGTGCTCTTGACTGTCTGCTCAACAATTCTTCCCACTCCTTATTTTCCAATAGAGCCCTCATTGTGGCCCTGTGCTTCAAAGAGTAAATCATGATTGGTCTTTCCTTTGTGGAAGGGGTGGAAGGATGGGGGATTACATGCTGGGAATGGGGATAACATCCCTCAGTGTACTACTTGCTGAGCCCTGACCTTTGGAAAAACCAAGTAATACTCCTGCAGCAGAACAGAGGAGAAGGTGGGGAGAAGAAAGTGTTACACTGTTCAGTGTGGGTGGAAAGACGCCAGTAGGGTTCTTTCCAGTCTAATGATATTGTGCATAAGAACCAGTCACCAAGTTGTGTACAGGGTTCTGAGAAAAACATGTGCTCCCTGGGAGTGGCACTATTGGCTCTATTCACTTTGTCCTTCCTGTCCCAATCTGGTGTCTGTGATGCCTGGTAACATTCCTTGAGCAGGAGAGCTGTTCTGAACTCCTGCCACTCGTTGGATGCTGGGTGAACCAATTATCAGTCACTCAAAATGTGCCCAGAGAGGCAGGATTCCCGGGGAGTGGGGCAGCCACTGGAGAGTCCAGTCCAGCACATAGAGGAGGTAGGTCCCTGGTCTGTGTTTGCCTCCGGGGACACATTTCTAAAGGACTGCTGTTCTGGAGGCTGACTCTCCATACCCAGTCCTAGCCTGTGGGAGGATTCTGTGAGCACTCTCCTGCAAGTAGGCAAGAAGTCCTGGCAAATGGCCTCTGAGAGGAAATTAACTTTAACTTGTTTAAATGTAAGGCAGTCTTAAAAAAAAAACAAAAAAAAAAACCCCAGGGAAAGCCATTCTAGAGACTCACATATACATGAGTTATCACAAGTTATCATATGATCTATAAGAAAGCCTATATTTATCTCTCTTCTCCTCTTTGATCTTCTTTGAATTGTTATAGGAACTGGACACCTCCCACAAGGACAGGGCCCACTTCCAGCAATATATGAGGCACTCTTATTGAATCAACCCCCCTGAAAATAATAACTATAAACCTGTAACAGGGTATTAAGAACTCACTACCTAAAAGCATTGAAGAGTAAGAAAAAGCAGGCAGATGTTGGAGAGGGTATAAAATCTGGAAAAAGGGAAGGACACTGGGTGAGCATCCTATTTTTTGTTTGTTTTGTTTTTTAATTTATTTATTTTTATTTTTGGCTGTGTTGGATCTTCATTGCTGCATGCAGGCTTTCTCTAGTTGTGGCGAGCAGGAGCTACTCTTCGTTGCGGTGTGCGTGCTTCTCGTTACAGTGGCTTCTCTTGTGGCAGAGCACTGGCTCTAGGCATGCGGCATCAGTAGTTGTGGTTCGCGGGCTCTAGAGCGCAGGCTCAGTAGTTGTGGTGCACAGGCTTAGTTGCTCCGTGGCATGTGGGATCTTCCTGGACCAGAGCTCGAACCCATATCCCCTGCACTGGCAGGCGGATTCTTAACCCCTGAGCCACGAGAGAAGTCCCTTTTGTTTTGTTTTGTTTTACAAATTTTAGCCTAAGGGCAGACCCAGTTCCCAGTCTGCAGGTCATAGAAACCTGTAATCTTATGCTTGAAGAACCAGGGGGCCGAGTTCAGGGCAACTGTAGCATCTGGAAAGGGAGAGGAGAAGTTCCAGAGGCAGAGTCAGAGAAGAGAAGCCCTTATAAACTGCTTATAAACTCTGCTCAAGTTTCTGGCTGACCTCTGAATTGTTCATGTGCAGGGCCAACTCCAAGCAACCCAGCTGCTAAGACTAAAGCACTGAACTGATGTTTTAGACTCTGGTTCTTCCTGCTTTAAAAAAAAAAATCAATGTTCTTTGGAGAAACATAACAGAATCAAGATTCTCTATAACATTTGCTCATAATGTCAAGGATAGGATAAAAAATTATTTCACATGAGATTGGTTCAAGGTGGCAGAGTAGAAGGATGTGTGCTCACTCCCTCTTGAAAGAGCACGAGAATCACAACTAACTGCTGAACAATCATTGATAGGAAGACACTGGAACTCACCAAAAAAGATACCCCACATTCCAAAGACAAAGGAGAAGCCACAGTGAGATGGTAGGAGGGGCACAATCACAATAAAATTAATTCCCATAACTGCTGGGTGGGTGACTCACAAACTGGAGAACACTTATACCACAGAAGTCCACCCACTGGCATGAAAGTTCTGAGCCCCACGTCAGGCTTCCCAACCTGGGGGTCTGGCAACGGGAGGAGGAATTCCTAGAGAATCAGACTTTGAAGGCTAGTGGGATTTGATTGCAGGACTTTGACAGGACTGGGGGAAACAGAGACACCACTCTTGGAGGGCACACACAAAGTGGTGTGTGCATGGGGACCCAGGGGAAGGAGCAGTGACCCCATAGGAGACAGATCCAGACCTACCTGCTAGTATTGGAGGGTCTCCTGAAGAGGCAGGGGGTGGTTGTGTCTCAGTGTGAAGACAAGGATGCTGGCAGCAGAAGTTCTGGGAAGTACTCCTTGGAGTGAGCCCTCCCAGCGTCCGCCATTAGCCCCATCAAAGAGCCCAGGTAGGCTCAAGTGTTGAGTCGCCCCAGGCCAAACAACCAACAGGGAGGGAGCCCAGCCCCACAGATCAGCAGACAAGCAGATTAAAGTTTTACTGAGCTCTGTCCACCAGAGCAACACCCAGTTCTACCCACCACCAGTCCCTCCCATCAGGAAACTTGCACAAGCTTCCTAGATGGCCTCAACCACCAGAAGGCAGACAGCAGAAGCAAGAAGAAATACAATCCTGCAGCCCATGGAACAAAAACCACATTCAAAGAAAGACAGACAAGATGAAAAGGCAGAGGGCTATGTACCAGATGAAGG
Organism: Mesoplodon densirostris; assembly: GCF_025265405.1. Taxonomy (NCBI): domain Eukaryota; kingdom Metazoa; phylum Chordata; class Mammalia; order Artiodactyla; family Ziphiidae; genus Mesoplodon; species Mesoplodon densirostris. The sequence continues at coordinate 58,364,583 of NC_082663.1, forward strand.
AACAAGCTAAAACCCAAGAAAAACAACTAAATGAAGTGGAGATAGGAAACCGTGCAGAAAAAGAATTCAGAATAATGATAGTGAAGATGATCCAGGACTTTGGATAAAGAATGGAAGCAAAGATTGAGAAGATGCAAGAAATGTTTAACAAAGACCTAGAAGAATTAAAGAACAAACAAACAGAGATGAACAATACAATAACTGAAATGAAAAATACACTAGAAGGTATCAATAGCAGAATACTGAAGCAGAGAAATGGATAAGTGACCTGGAAGACAGAATAGTGGAATTCACTGCCACGGAACAGAATAAAGAAAACAGAATGAAAAGAAATGAAGACAGCTTAAGAGACCTGTGGGACAACATTAAACGCAACAACATTCACATTATAGGTGTCCCAGAATGAGAAGAGAGAGAGAAATGACCTGAGAAAGTATTTGAAGAAATTATAGTCCAAAACTTTCCTAACATGGGAAAGGAAATACCCACCCAAGTCCAGGAAGTGCAGAGAGTCCCAGGCAGGATAAATCCAAGGAGAAATATGCCGAGACACATAGTAATCAAATTGACAAAAATTAAAGACAAAGAAAAATTATTGAAACAAACAAGGGAGAAATGACAAATAACATACAAGGGAACTCCCATAAGGCTAACAGTTGATTTCTCAGCAGAAGCTCTACAAGCCAGAAGGGAGTGGCATGATATACTTAAAGTGATGAAAGGGAAGAACCTACAACCTAGATTACTCTACCCAGCAAGGATCTCATTCAGATTCAATGGAGAAATCAAAAGCTTTACAGACAAGCAAAAGGTAAGAGAATTCAGCACCACCAAACCAGCTCTACAACAAATGCTAAAGGAAATTCTCTAAGTGGGAAACAAAAGAGAAGAAAAGGACCTACAAAAACAAACCCCCCCGGGGCTTCCCTGGTGGCGCAGTGGTTGAGAATCTGCCTGCTAATGCAGGGGACACGGGTTCGAGCCCTGGTCTGGGAGGATCCCATATGCCGCGGAGCAACTAGGCCCGTGAGCCACAACTACTGAGCCTGTGCGTCCGGAGCCTGTGCTCCATAACAAGAGAGGTCTCGACAGTGAGAGGCCCGCGCACCGCGATGAAGAGTGGCCCCCGCTTGCCACAACTACAGAAAGCCCTCGCACAGAAACGAAGGCCCAACACAGCAAAAATAAATTAATTAATTAATAAAAGAACACCAAAGAAGTTTAAAAAAAAAAAAACAAACCCCCCCAAATTAAGGAAATGGTCATAGGAATATACATATCAGTAATTACCTTAAATGTGAATGGATTAAATGCTCCAACCAAAAGACACAGTCTCACTGAATGAATACAAAAACAAGATCCATATATATGTTGTCTACAAGACACCCATTTCAGACCTAGGGACACATACAGACTGAAAGTGAGGGGATGGAAAAAGATATTCCATGCAAATGGAAATCAAAAGAAAGCTGGAGTAGCAATACTCATATCAGACAAAATAGACTTTAAAATAAAGTATGTTACAAGAGACAAGAAAGGACACTACATAATGATCAAGGGATCAATCCAAGAAGAAGATATAACAATTATAAGTATATATGCACACAACATAGGAGCACCTCAATACATAAGGCAACTGCTAACAGCTATAAAAGAGGAAATTGACAGTAACACAGTAATAGTGGGGGACTTTAACACCTCACTTACATCAATGGACAGATCATCCAGACAGAAAATTAATAAGAAAACACAAGCTTTAAATGACACAATAGACCAGATAGATTTAATTGATATTCAAAGGACATTCCATCCAAAAACAGCAGATTACCCTTTCTTCTCAAGTGCACATGGAACATTCTCCAGGATAGAGCACATCTTGGCTCACAAATCAAGCCTTGGTAAATTTAAGAAAATTGAAATCATATCAAGTATCTTTTCTGACAACAACACTATGAGGTTAGAATCAATTACAGGGAAAAAAAAGTAAAAAACACAAACACATGAAGGCTAAACAATATCTTACTAAATAACCAAGAGATGGGCCTCCCTGGTGGCGCAGTGGTTGAGAGTCCGCCTGCCGATGCAGGGGATATGGGTTCGTGCCCCGGTCTGGGAGGATCCCATATGCCGCGGAGTGGCTGGGCCCGTGAGCCATGGCCACTGGGCCTGCGCATCCGGAGCCTGTGCTCCGCAACGGGAGAGGCCACAACAGTGAGAGGCCCGCATACCGCAAAAAGAAAAAAAAAAATAACCAAGAGATCACTGAAGAAATCAAAGAGGAAATAAAAAAATACCTAGAGACAAATTACAGTGAAAACACGATGATCCAAAACCTATGGGATGCAGCAAAAGCCGTTCTAAGAGGGAAGTTTATAGCAATACAAGCCTACCTCAAGAAACAAGAAAAATCTCAAGTAAACAATCTAACCTTACACCTAAAGGAACTAGAGAAAGAAGAACAAACTAAACCCAAAGTTAGTAGAAGGAAAGAAATCATAAAGATCAGAGCAGAAATAAATGAAATAGAAACAAAGAAAACAATAGCAAAGATCAATAAAACTAAAAGATAGTTCTTTGAGAAGATAAACAAAATTGATAAACCATTAGACAGACTCATCAAGAAAAAGAGGGAGAGGACTCAAATCAATAAAATTAGAAATGAAAAAGGAGCAGTTACAACAGACACCGCAGAAATACAAAGCATCCTAAGAGACTACTACAAGGAACTCTATGCCAATAAAATGGAAAACCTGGAAGAAATGGACACATTCTTAGAAAGGTATAACCTTCCAAGACTGAACCAGGAAGAAATAGAAAATATGATCAGGCCAATCACAAGTAATGAAATTGAGACTGTGATTAAAAATCTTCCAACAAGCAAAAGTCAAGGACCAGATGGCTTCACAGGTGAATTCTATCAAATATTTAAAGAAGACCTAACACCCATCCTTCTCAAACTCTTCCAAAAATTTGTAGAGGAAGGAATACTCCCAAACTCATTCTATGAGGCCAACATCACCCTGATATCAAAACCAGACAAAGATACTACAAAAAAAGTAAATTACAGACCAATATCAAGCATGAATATACATGCAAAATTCCTCAACAAAATACTAGCAAACAGAATCCAACAACACATTAAAAGGTTCATACACCATGATCAAGTGGGGTTTATCCCAGGGATGCAAGGATTCTTCAATATACACAAATCAATCAATGTGGTACACCATATTAACAAATTGAAGAAGAAAAACCATATGATCATCTCAATAGATGCAGAAAAACTTCTGACAAAATTCAACATGCATTAATGATAAAAACTCTCCAAAAACTGGGCATAGAGGGAACCTACCTCAATATAATAAAGGCCATATACAACAAACCCACAGCAAACATCATTCTCAATGGTGAGAAACTGAAAGCATTTCCTCTAAGATCAGGAATGAGACAAGGATGTCCACTTTCACCACTATTATTCAACATAGTTTTGGAAGTCCTAGCCACGACAATCAGAGAAGAAAAAGGAATACAAATTGGAAAAGAAGAAGTAAAGTTGTCACTGTTTGCAGGTGACATGATACTATACATAGAGAATCCTAAAGATACTACCAGAAAACTACTAGAGCTAATCAATGAATTTGGTAAAGTAGCAGGATACAAAATTAATGCACAGAAATCTCTTGCACTCCTATACACTAATTATGAAAAATCTGAAAGAGATATTAAGGAAACACTCCCATTTACCACTGCAACAAAAAGAATAAAATACCTAGGAATAAACCTACCTAGGGAGACAAAAGCTCTGTATGCAGAAAACTATAATACACTGATGAAAGAAATTAAAGATGACACAAACAGATGGAGAGATATACCATGTTCTTGGATTAGAAGAATCAATACTGTGAAAATGACTATACTACCTAAAGCAATCTACAGATGCAATGCAATCCCTATCAAACTACCAATGGCATTTTTTACAGAACTAAAACAAAAAATCTTAAAATTTGTATGGAGACACAAAAGACCCTGAATAGCAAAAGTAATCTTGGGGGGAAAAAACAGAGTTGGAGGAATCAGACTCCCTGACTTCAGACTATACTACAAAGCTACAGTAATCAAAACAGTATGGTACCGGCACAAAAACAGAAATATAGATCAATGGAACAGGATAGAAAGCCCAGAGATAAACCCAGACACCTATGGTCAGCTAATCTATGACAAAGAGGCAAGGATATACAATGGAGAAAAGAAAATGTCTTCAATAAGTGGTGCTGGGAAAATTGGACAGCTACATGTAAAAGAATGAAATTAGAACACTCCCTAACACCATATACAAAAATAAACTCAAAATGGATTAGAGACCTAAATATAAGACTGGACACTATAAAACTCTTAGAGGAATACATAGGAAGAACACTCTTTGACATAAATTGCAGCACTGGGATGGTGGGAGAGATAAATTAGGAGTTTGGTATTAACATATACACACTACTATATATAAAATAGATAAAAAACAAGGACCTACTGTATAGCACAGGGAACTATATTCAATATTTTGTAATAACCTATAATGGCAAAGAACTTGAAAAAGAACATTCATATATGTATAACTGAACATAAATATATACACATATATATGTATAATTGAATCAGTTTGCTGTACACTTGAAACTAATACAACATTGTAATATATTAACTATACCTCAATAAATTTTTTTTTTAAAAGATCTATCTTTTACAGAGAAGGGTGAAAAATTAAGGGAATATGGTACACTGACAAAAGTTGAGGGTTTTTTTTAGCATCTCCATAATCTCCATTGTCACCTCCCTAAGATCCCCCTAAATCAGTCAACTCTCTGGCAAGTGCAGCTTTATGACATGCCCCTCTGGCATCAATCTTCTAACTGGATTGCCTTTCCTAAACTCTCTAAGCTTCTTTTTTTTTTTTTTTTTTTTTTTTTTTGCGGTACACGGGCCTCTCACTGTTGTGGCCTCTCCCACTGCGGAGCACAGGCTCTGGACATGCAGGCTCAGCGGCCATGCTCACGGGCCCAGCCGCTCCGCGGAATGTGGGATCTTCCCGGACCGGGACACGAACCCGTGTCCCCTGCATCAGCAGGCAGACTCTCAACCACTGCACCACCAGGGAAGCCCTAAGCTTCTTTTTTATAGAAATATAAGAACCTTCCTTGTTTAATCCTGTTCACAAAATTAAACTGTGTTTTCAAACAACTGTCTTCCAGCAATCATTAATAGGAGATATATATATATATATACACACATATATCTGAATCACTTTGCTGTATACCTGAAACTACACAACACTGTAAATTAACTAGACTTAATTTTTAAAAATGGTTTAAAAAGCATAGGAAGCTTAATTATTAATTCAGGAAAAAAACTGGAGACAAATGATCAAATTACCTGAATTATTTTTAAAGCTGAAAGTTTAATCTTTTTCTCTAGGCCATATGAAAACGTCATGTATGCATTCCAGTATTAACCATTACTGAGTCTTATTTGTGATGTGTGCAGTTTCAATCCTTTTTAATAAAACCATATGCCACTAATTATTATAAAGGAAAACAAGTACTTGGAGTAGAAATAGTGGAAGAGTTCCATCTTCTTTAAACCATCTCCCCAATTAAAACTAGAAAGCCTCAGAGATATGGCAGATTTAATGGCATTTTCCTAGAGCTAACTTTTGAGGGTAACTTTTTAAGTCAGTTGTGATGACCATTATTCCATATACTCAATTCTGCTTAACTGAGTTGGGTCTTAACTATGAATTTAACTAGCATTTCCCAAATAAAGATTCTAGAGTACACTTTGTATAGGAGGTCAAAACATAAGTCACAAAGAAAGGGTTTAATGATTAAATACGTTTGAGAAATACTGAGTTAAACATATCTGTTTTTTCTGCCAAGGCCTTTCAGAGCCTTCAACATGGGAGTGTGCATTGTGAGTCACCAAGGGTGGCAGGTGGCACAAAGCCTGTCAATCAAGTGTAGAACAGAGGCCATGGATATGGCAAGGACTCTGAGGTTCTCCCAGGGGAGAAGCTCATTTATTCACTTGACAAACATTAATTGAGCAAGGCACTTGCAAATATATGATAGATAAGACTGCTCTCACTGAACTTATTATTTAGTGAGAGAAGCAGACACAACCAGGTAAATAAACAAATAATAATATAATTTCAAGTAGTGCTACAAAAAAAAAGAAGCAATAGAGATGAATGGTGTGGGATGGGAGGCTAACTAGATAGAGCAGTTAGGAAAGGTCTCTCAGAGGCAGTGATAGACAACATGAGACCTCAACAACAAGAAATTGACCACGCATGAAGAGCCAAACGACGAGTGTTCAAAGGAGAGGAAGCAACTTGTACAGAGGTTATAAGGCAGGAAGTAGTTCTATGTGTTTAAGCCCTTTAGAGGGGACCATGTGGCTGGAGCATAGAGAGGCATTTAAAGACGGAATGTATTAAAAGGAAGAAAATGTCTGTTACAGAAAGTGACAAAATGAGAGCTGACTCTTAACTTGCCAGACAGGAAACACATACCAATGAAGAAATTCATAGAATTTTCTGCTAGTGAAAATGTAAAATAGTACAATTACTTTGGAAAGTAGTTTGGCATTTTCTCACAAAGGTAAGTGTATACCTATAACATGAGCCAGCCATTCTACTCCTTGGTATCTACCAAAGAGAAATTAAAGCCCATGTCCACACTGAGAATTGTAAACAAATGATCATAGTAGCTTTATTTGTAATATCTCAAAACTGAAAATAACCCAAATATCAATTACTAGGTAATTGGATGAAAAAATTGGGGTATTTCCATACAATAGAATAATACTCAGCAACAAAAGGAACAAACTACACAATACATAATACACAAACAAATACACACAATAAAAATAAATGAACGGAAAGGGAAAAGTAAATTTGGCTTCATTTGCAGAAAACATAGCTGTAAACAGAAAATCCTAAGAAACCTACAAATTAATAAGTGAATTTAGCAAGGCCATATAAGGTAAAAAAATCATCTGTACTCATATATATTACAATTAAGAATTAGTTAATTAAATTTTAAAAATTCAATTTATAAGTTCATCTAAAAACAGGAAATGGGGTAAATTTAGCAAAGTTTTTGCAATACTCCTACACTGAAATCTAGAAAATATTGCTGAGAAAAATTAAAGACCTAAATAAATGTAGCAATATGCTCTACTCAATATTGAGAAACTAGATATTAAGATGTGAATTCTCCCCAAATTGATATATAGATTCAATGCAATTCCTTTCAAACTTTCAGCAGGCTTTTTTCTTTTTTGATAGAAATTGACAAGCTGGTTCTGTAACTTATATGAGAATACAAAGAACCTAGATGAACCAAAACAATTTTGAAAAACAACACAGTTGGAGGATTTACACTGCCTTATTTCAAGATTTACTATAACACTACAGTCATCAAGACTGTCTTGTATCAGTGGAACAATAAGCATATAAATCAATGGAGAGTCCAGACATAGACGCACACACAGACAGTAGATTCTTTTAAAAATGTGCCACAGCTGGATGGGAGGGGAGTTTGAGGGAGAACGGATACATGTATATCTATGGCCGAGTCCCTTTGCTGTGCACCTGAAACTATCACAACATTGTTAATCGGCTATACTCCAATATAAAGTAAAAAGTTTAAAAAATAAAAATAAAAAATAAAAAAAATAAATGGTGCCACAGCAATTTGATGAGGAAAGGATAATCTTTTCAATAAATGTCAATGAAACAATTGGATATCCCTAGGCAAAAGCCTTTGCAACCTTGGAGTAAGTAAAGATTTCTTAGGACAAAAAAACCCAAAAACCATAAAGGAAAAATTTATCAAATTGGACTTCATCAAAATTAAAACTTTAAGTTCCTTGGAAAATACCATTAAGAAAATGAAAAGACACAGACTGGGAAAAAATATTCATGATACGTATATCTGATGAAGTAACAGAATATATAGAGAACTCTTACAACTCAATAATAAGACAAGTAATCAATTAAAAATAGACAGATTTGGGCATTCACTTCACAAAAGACATACAAATGGCAAAAAAGCACATGAAAAGATGCTCAACATCACTGATCATCAGGGAAATGCCACAATGAGATATAATTACAAAACCTCTAGAACAGCTAAAATGAAGAGGAGGAGGATTGGTAAGGATATGGAGCAACTAAAACTCTGACATCTTGCTGGTGCGTACATTTTATTATATGTAAATTATATCTCAAATTTTTTTTAAAAAGAGTTAATCCAATAAAGTTTCAAAACTGGCAAATGATTTACAAGAAAGGCAAAAAGAAAAAATTACAAAGGAATAGTGAAGTACTACTGCTAATTAAAGAGGCACTATGCTCATTCTTTGCTATATGTTTCCTCATTCGATCTTGGGAAACAGCTTATGAGGTAGGTATAATTATTATCTCAATCTTAGAGTTGGGCAAACTGAAACTTATAGAGCTTCAGGGTTAAGGTCTGGGCAGGCTGACAACAGTATCTAAAGCATTAAGCAAAAGAAGCTAAAATTGCCACTTTGCCGGGCTTATTTAAGGCTGGTCATAAAAGTGGAAGATCATAATGCTCAAGAATATATGTTAAATTTACTTTAAACCAAACTCTAGTTTTATACACAGCACTGGATGTAGTAAGATCTTTATGGAAGAAAATTGATTTGAAAGGCTTACGCTCTAGTTCTGGCTCCACAACATGCTACCCTATAACCATGTGGAAATTCCTTGCCTTTGGTTTCCTTGGCTGTGAAATGGAGATCTAATCCCTGCCTTCTATACTCAAAAGTCTACTGTGAGGGTGAAATAAGCATCACATTTGAAGATGCTTTATAAACTATACAGCCTGACACAGTTGCAAAATCATCTGAGTAAGCGAGAAGGTCATGGTGGAGATGACCTATGACTTACGTTTCCTTCTTCGAGTTCTTATTTAAGTTTAAAGGACCTGCAGGTGTACATATACTTTCATACATTGCATGAGTGAACCAACTAACTAGTATTCAATTATTCTTACTGTGTGACCAGTGCTGGACTATGGTAATTACTAGAAGATGCCTCAATTCTTGCCTTCAATCTCTGACAGTCTAGCCAAAGGAAAAAAGAACTACACAGCACTGCAGAGGATTGAATTTCTTAACCCAAACCAGTAAGCCCACACCTCCTTGCTCATCTTGTCAACTTTATCTTTCAGTGCCTAGTGCCACCTCTCCCATGACACCTTTTATATCTGTTCTAGGATGGATTCCCTAATAGGACCTCATTTAACATCCATCTACTTTCACTCGGTTGAATTTCATTTACTTATTAACGCAGCATCTTCCTACAAGTTGATTATATACATAATATGCTCTAATCACTTCATTTCTATGGCTCTAATTTCTCTCAAATTAGTAACCTCTCCAAAAAAAGGGTTCATCTTGTTCTTTTGTATTTGCCACACCACTAGCAAAGTACCGGGAACAAAATGAATTAAAAGTAAATTGAATGTGGTGAAAGAAGATGGCACAGATGTGATTTGACAAGACCACATGGAACAGTGGCTTTGGACAGTGGGTTACAATTCTGGCTTTGGCTCTATAGCTGTTGTGTATGCTCTTCATGTTTATTCATTTGTAAAAGAGAATAAAATATCTCCTTGGAGATTTATGGTCAGGATCAAATAAATTAACATATATCAATATAAAGTGCCTAGCACACAGCAGGCACTGAAATATATTTATCTTCTTCTCCTTCCTAATGGAAAGCAACATGTTTCATATTCTGATAGAAATTTAATCCTTAGGTCATATAGCAGTATTGAGTCCAGAATAAACTTGACAGTCTCTTTGGCTTAGGTTTTGAGTATTCTTAGAGAAATCCCCGTGTACATTCATTCCCTAGTCCCAAACAAAACCCCATCTCCATGTAAATTGTTTAGAAAGTGAGAAATATTTATTCTAATTAATCCTTGATATTCGAAGGTAATCAAAATATGCTCACATCATTATCAGAGTCTGGGTGCAAATACAGGAAGAATCTGGGTTTGGTTAATCAAAAGAAGATTGTCCCTTTGAGGACGAGGGTTAGTGGAAGCTATAAGGAATCAAGTAGGAAGTGGGTTAAGTGGATTCTGCAAAAATTCAAATATAACCCAGTGCTCTTCCCTAGTATAATTCTATTTCTGGTTCTGCCAGACTCTACTCTATAAATCTCTGATTTGCTTTGTCTACTCCATCTCTCTGGATTTGGCTGTCATGTCCTTGTCTGCCTTGAGTAAGGACATAGACCATTTTCTCCACTAAGAGGATTCAGCAATTATGTGGACATCTGTGGCAGCAAAAGAAAACCAGCCTTGAATTGTCTCCATTTCACCAAAGTTTGAAAAATAAAATGTGGTGCTAAGTTACACCTGACAGCAAGGAGCTACTATGATTCAGTCTCTAGCTGTGTGTGTGTGTGTGTGTGTGTGTGTGTGTGTGTGTGTGTGTATCAGAAAAAATGTAATGTTATTCCGTAAGTTTGTAAGAGCCAGGACAGTCTTATTCTTTGCATTCCCGTGGCACCAATACTGACACAACACATGGCATTGGATTTCTGCCATGGGCGATCCAACCCCATCTACAGATGAAAAAACTAACGCCCAGAGAAGACTCTGTACTGTTTGCCCGAAGTCACACACATAGTGACTAAAACCAAAATGCTCATCTCTCTCCTGATTCAGCTCTGGTGCTCTTTGCCCTCTGCTGGCCTTCCTCTATATCCTGCCTTTGTAGAAATGGGAAAGAACACGAAAATGAAAATCTGAGAAAGCAAGAGAACAACATGAAAGAATGGCGTCGGGGAGGGATAGGAATTGATTCTTGCAGAGCAACAGCGATACTGGGGGGCAAACCTTCGAGTAACTATGAGGTTTAAGAAGCGCTCTGCTGAAATGTACAATAAAAAGTGGAAGTAGGTGGGAGGGAGGTGAGGGTGAGTGAGGAGAAGGAGGGAAATGCTGGGCTGGGTTTCTGAGGTACCAGTCAGCAGAGGCAAAGAGGGGATGTGAAGACCAAAGAAGCTCGGGCTGCAAATGTCTCTGTTCACCTGGAGAAGCAATGACAGCAACATGCAGCCCTTTCCATGTTCGTATTCCTCTTGCAGCCTCAGGGCAGAGCCAGGGCTGAGCCCCAGGAGCCCAGTCAGAATCCAGAGGATTTCCCTTTCAAGTCTGCAGAATGTGGGGACTGTCACGTTGAGGCGTGTTGTTTTCTCCAAGCCAGCTGACCCGCCCAAAGACAGCCTGGATGGGGACATGTGCCATCCGAGCTGGACAGCTTTGATGTCACGGAGCTGCATCCAGCTGGGAGCTTGTGACTTCACCTCTGGAAAAGCTGGAAGGTGATTTCTAGTGTTTTCAAAATACTGTGAAGCAGCATGGGTTTTAGGTAAGTCAGCCACGGTTTTTCAAAAGGGATTCTCAGCCCTGCCTGTGCCCAGCTGTTCCATTCATATAGCTCGTTGTAACCCTCCTGTGAGATTCATAAAACGGGCTTCTCCCTCTTTCCCTGCTCTGCCAGTCATACGAATATGATCCCCTACTACTTGTAAAATCACCCACTGGGTGTCTAGAAGCTGAAATTCCTAAGTCCCTCCCATCAGGTTTCACGGGAGAGATTTCTCATCAGTTCACTCAGGCTGGTGAAGCTTCCTCTCCAGCCATCTCATGATTTATTCAGATTCTGAAGGAAAGTGAAGGGAATGGATGTTTGTACTGCAGACAACTGAGGAAAGGCTTCTGTAGAATTGGACTATGGCCGAGCCTCTGACCCAACAGGTGAGCTCCACATTGTGTGCGATTTACAGTTTAAAAAAGAGCCAGAGGTCTGAGAGCCTTGAGCTGGGATGCGATAAGGAGGAGAAGGACTATGGTTCACAACTGATGGGGTGGAAGCAGTACCTGCAGAACTCTGAATGTGCACCCCCAAATCCTAAACTCATTCAAATGGCTTCCCACCATCTGGGTAACTTTATTTCTATTTCCTATTTCAGGTCCAATTTTTCAGACTAGCAAGGCTGCCCATTCAATCCAAGACTGATTTAACACGAGACTACTATTGTTTCTTGTTTGTTTATCTAATTTTTTAAGCCTAACATTTATACACAAAAACACCCAGATCATAAGTAGTCAGCTTTATACCCAGCCAGGTCCAGAGATAGAACATGGTCAGCACCCAGAAGCCTCCTCAAGTCCCTTTCAGCAACTGCCTCCTCAGGGATAACTATGACCCTGACTAACTTCTGACCATGAGGATTCGTTTTGCCTGTTTCTGGACTTAGAGTCATACACTGCATCCTCTTCATTGTCATTTTTGTTACTCAACCTTGTGTCTGTGAGATTCAATGTTGCTGTGTGTAGTTGTAGTTTGTTGACTCTTTCGATGGTTGTTGTAAAAGTATGTGGTTGCTTAAATGCACAGGATGCGTATATCCAGTCTACGGGAGAGGACATTTGACTTAGTCTGGTTTGCCGTGGCATGCAGAGTGTTGCCATGAACATCCTGCACGTGCCAGATCATATTTTAAAAGTTTGATGCAGTGCAGCCTATTGTTGCTCTGACCCTTTCTACAGGAAGATGGTTCACTCTCAAGATTCACAACATTTTTGGAGTTATGATACCCTATTTTTATTTCATTAGGGCATCTACTTCCTCCCCAAATGGTGTACTGTATAGACTTTTTAAAATAAGAATTAACCTAGGAGCTTCCCTGGTGGCGCAGTGGTTGAGAGTCCGCCTGCCAATGCAGGGGACACGGGTTCGTGCCCCGGTCCGGGAAGATCCCACATGCCGCGGAGCGGCTGGGCCCGTGAGCCATGGCCGCTGGGACTGCGCGTCCGGAGCCTGTGCTCCGCAACGGGAGAGGCCACAGCAGTGAGAGGCCTGCATACCGCAAAAAAAAAAAAAAAAAAAAAAAGAATTAACCTAGTTTAAGGACATAGCAATGTCATCAGCATTTACTCACTTCTGTGTGCCCATTGCACCTTGTCCTGCGCAGAGCAAGTCATTACAACATTTGTTCAACTGCATTGAATTCTTTGAGAACAATCCCCCCCCCCCCCACACACACACCAGCAGCAATTCTCGCCTCTCTTCGTCTTCTCTAACTAAAATATCATTGCTCCCTTAGCAATTCTCTACAGCAATTGTACTCTCTTCTTTGGCTTTGATATCTCCAGGGTAAAATATTTTTGGAAAACTCTATACCCATTCACACGTTTTTAAGCTGGCATCTAAAAAATTTATCATCAGTTTAAATAAATGTAAAGAGTAGAATTTCCACCATGTTTTAAATCAATATTTTAACTTTTTAAAATTTTAAAACTACAAGCTTAAAATAAATGAAATGCAGGGAACAAAAAGTATCTAGTGGATTTATACCAACTGTAGCAGGATGATAGAAGATTGCATTTCCATTATAACACCTTCAGAAATGGAGACAATTGTCATCAGGTCACAAAAGATCCCTCAGTTTTACACTCTGTGACATTTGGGGAAGAATGTGAATGATTAGCGGTTTTCAAAAGTTTTTTGTAATTCAACGTCCTGTGTAGATATTACTTGAAAAATATTTATAGGTTCTGAGTCAGTGAGATGCAATTTATTCCTCCATGGAATTCATTCTAAAATGTGTGGAATATTGCCTTGAACCTTAGTTATTCCAATATATTCTCTGGAAGTATCATTATTGTCAATAAACAGGTTGTTCTGCCAAAAAAAAAAAAAAACCAAAACTACAAGCTTAGCTCATACAATTTATAGAAAATGGTCCACCATGTTACATAATTGGCAAAGCTGTCTTCATTGAAAATTAATTAGCAAAGTCAGATTTACTTTCATTCAGATATGGCTTTCTGTATTTTAAAATTTTTATCATTTCAAATAAATATGTTAATACACATCCCTTGGCAAAAATTACATCTAAACTTTAATCCTAAACTACATGTATGGATGGATGGAGGGAGGGGTGGAGGGAGGGATGAAGGCATGGGTGGAGTCTTGGAAACTCACCATGACCTTTTCCCCTGAATGAAACAAAGTGCCCCACCTTCAGTATTTCCTCCCAAAGCTCCCTTTGCTTTGCTTTCATGTGACTCTCTCAGAAGGGATGCATTCCTGGATGTTTATTTGTTTGGTGCTCAGAAGTCTTTTACACTCCAGGGTAATAATGCTCCACAGTAAGGTCCAGGGTGGATGAGAAATCTGTTTTTTTACCCTTTAAAGTGGGACAAGGGAAAGGGGGAAAGCTGTGCTCTGAACCAATCTGTTTCGTATTTTCTTTCTATAATCATGCAGAGGAGAAAGTGTTTTAAAGATGCTGGATCATTTTACTTTCTCTTGGTATTAGGCCAAGCTGTGATCCCTATTTCCAGCTTTATCGGAGGTGTAAAAGACCCATGGGACTTCACAAACTAGTCAAAGGATAGGTTTTCCAATCTCTTAAGAAAATGGACTCAGAGATTTCCTGATAGGATACTTGCTTACTATGTTCAGGTGTTTTCTAGATAGTATTAGAATCAACACTATCATCAGTTCTTAATTATATAACAATATTTATTCTGTTCATTACCTGAGGTCAGTTTTTAATTCAGGTTGATTTTTTCCTGAAATTTAGCACAACAAACACCTTGGCTCATTTGCCCTCCGGTGCTTAACTAGTTTGAGCCAGTGGAGTGCAAACTAACTTTAAAATAAGCAAAGGACTCCAAAGGCAAGACTTTGCTGATAATAATAATAAATAATAATAATGCATTGAGCCAACTGATATTTCTCTGACATCTGGCACCCCCTATTCTCCACTACAGCTGCAAACCTGAAAATATTTCCAAAAGCCTCTGGGAGTGAGCACTCTGGGAAGATTCAAACCTTGAAGGTTACAGAAGACATAAGACAATCAGTTCTTCCCCCAGACAATAGAGCACATCCAGGAGAGAAGGACCTCTGAAGGTTACAAAAGTCAGCCACGGAAATGTCAAAACTCAAAAGCCCAGGAGAGTTAAGTGGGAGAAAAACAGAAGTGGGAGAAAAACAGAATTAGCAGAAAAACGTGATGAAAAATGAGAAGCAAGTGGCAAAAAAGAGAAGCCAGAGCAAAGCTAGAAATGTTGATGATTCAGGAAGAAAGAGAGTCCCCAAGGGTGAGGAGAAGGGACTTAGGGAAACCCAGAAGACAGCACAGGAAAAACAGTAGCAGCCCAAAGAGCCGAGCAGACTGGAAACCTTCAGTGTTGGTCCCCCTGCCACCAGGGCCTGTACATAGTATTCAGTAAGTGTCCTTGTTCCATTTCTGTCCTTTGAGCTTCAGGGAACAGAGATCCACTGATGAGCCCAGAAAAAAAGGAAGGTACTGAAATAATCCATGTGTATCACAACACAATTTAGAACCGGAATGCCATCAGGAAGTAAGATGGCTCAAGCAGTTGGCTATTCCCCCCTCTTCCTGGATCATGGTATCCCCAGAGACCCTGCTTCTCTCTGCATATAGGCTCCTTAGCTCTCCCTCGGTTAACTTTTTATATGCTTCTTCATGGTTACTGCTTCCTTATAGCTGAGCTTACTTACAGACCTTCATGGAGTCTTCAGCCCCAACGTTTATGTCACTCAGTTTGCCAAAGATCAGCCTGCCAAGTATATGTCTGTTCCCATATCCGTCTATACCAGGAGCGTCATTATTATAATTACATAATTTAATTAATTGATAGGTAAACTCAAAGCATGTAAAGAGAAAAAAAAGAACTGTTTCTACAAAAACTAATTTGAATGCTTTGAAAAGACTCATAAAGTTGAATCTCACACACACAGAAACCTCGCTATCAAATTAGATTGTGATAAAGAAAACTCTAAAAGATTAGGGAGGGGCTTCCCTGGTGGCACAGTGGTTGAGAGTCCACCTGCCGATGCAGGGGACACGGGTTCGCGCCCCAGTCCGGGAAGATCCCACATGCCGCGGAGCGCCCGGGCCCGTGAGCCATGGCCGCTGAGCCTGCGCGTCTGGAGCCTGTGCTCTGCAACGGGAGAGGCCGCAACAGTGAGAGGCCCGCGTACCGCAAAAAAAAAGATTAGGGGGAAATATCCCCAAAATCTAGAAGTGTTCTGTACTCAGCTTACTTGAAAATTGTCTTTAGGTTGTTTATTCACTTGAAAGAAACCCAAACTGGAAATGGTAGATGACTCACCATGGGTGTCATTTATTCCAGAAAGACAATACAGAACTCCAATCAGCCAATCCATAATCAAAGCAAAGGTCTTAGCCTTACATGAAAAGACGGCAAGTGAATTTACATTTATAGGTATTTATATGAATTCATGTGTGCATCTACTAATTTACATGTATACATACAATTAAAATAAAAAATTTTCAGTAGTATCATTTTTTAATTATTTTCCACAGTAACTGTCAAGCATCACTACAGTCAGATTGGGTAGGAGGATTTCTGCTGCAATGTTCATCCTTCCCCCTGCTCCCCACTCAGTGACTTGCTTAGCACCAAGTACATAACAGGCATTAATGGACCCTTGTTCCTTGACAACCTCAGAGGAGGTAAACAGGCCAAACGGTGATAACATAAACCCTGCTCCTAAATTATCTCCAGGAGGCCGAATACTCCTCAAGCACTGAGCCAATCATAAGTAATAGTGAACTCAACCCAGTTCACTGCTGGTTCCAAGAAATAAAATAACATAGTCTCTTGCTTTGAATTAATTGTTAAAGGATTTGGCATGCTTTTAAAGAGTCCCTTAAAGAGCAAGGAAACTGCCCTAAATACTGCTCTACCCCTGGAGGTGGGGTAAGCAGGACAGTGGAGACAATCCAAATAATGACATGTGTTCTCTGTCCTCCCAGCTACTGTGACAGGTAAGGGCACAGCTCTGGAGTCCGAGGCTCCTTGGCATTAACTTGCCATAAGGCCTTGGCAACTACTGTACTTGTCTCAGTTCCTCTTCTGTAAAATGGGTGTTGTAAGAACTAAATGAGGTAATGGATAAATGGCAAGATAAGGTTTTCTTTCCCCTCCATCCTCTCCCTTTGTTACTAAACCTGGTCTGTTTGCCAGATGAGCAGCTGCCAAATGCTGAGAAGCTGAGGTTTACAGCCAAAAATGAGTTTACCCACAGGCAGCCAAGCAAGAAGATGAGAGAATAGGTCTCAGATCCACCTCCGTGAAGGTGAGAGGGCTGGGGTATTTATGGGATAAGCAGGGCGGTCTTAGGCATGGGGAAAGGCGATCGGAGGTACGGAAAAAGTGCGGTCATTGGTGTTCTGTGCAGGCACCTCTGGGTTACATGCTCTGTTTATTCAAAATGGAGACGCATAGCACGATCTGAGGGTGGAGTTTTCCAGCCCTCTGACGTCAAAAGGTCATTCACCTGGACACCTGGACAGGCCCAGTTTGAGGGTGGGTGGCCCCAAGCAGCCTTAGCCAGCTCACACTGGGCAGGAGCTGATTCTGTATTCCTGTAAAACTACTGGTCTATGTGAAGCTGGGAGGTAATGCAGTTAAAGAGAGAAGAAGAGAAAGAAAAACAAAATAACTTAAGTGAGTTTAATCAGGTTACAAGCAGAGGGGTTTTAACAAACTGTTCCCCTATCTGTTGCTCTGCAAGACAAGCTCAAGGATTCCTCTTCGTCATCAGTTTCTGTTTCTCTAGGGGGCACAGTTTCCGTTTCACCTTTTCTTCCCTTACCCGTGGTAAGCATGGTAAAGAGAAGAAAAAGCACTCTAAGAAGGCCTAGAGTCATTTGCAGAAGAATAAAAAGGTATATCATTATGTTTGCCACACTCTGAAGAATATAAAGGGCCTAAAACCTCCTCGGCATCTCACTGTAAGGCCTGCAGCAGAGTGCCTTGCAATCATTCACTCATTCAGTGAGCACCATCCATGTGCCAGGCACCGTTCCAGGCACAGTGGTGAACAGTACAAGTCCTCTCTCTCATGGAGCGTACGTGACATCCCAGTTGAAGAAAGGACAGAGACTAAGAGGCTACCTGTGAAACCTGTGCACAATGCCATAGTAAGCTCTCAATACACACCAGCTATTTTAATTATTGTTGTTAGTATCAAAATATGGCCTTTGACTTCACGCCATGTATAGCTGTTTCCTACCCTAAAGCTGGAACCACCTTGCACTAGCTTTCTCAGAAGCCAACCACAGGACTCCTGGGCCAGGACTCAGAGCACAAAACTCCTTGGATTTTATCATCTTTCCCCTCCCCCAGCTTCCTACCTGTTTTCAAGAATCACAACCCTTTTCCCAGTTCTCCAGAGGTTAGGAATGGAAGCTGGGGAAGTCAGAGCTATAATGCTCTATTAAAATATGAATTATTGATGCTTCACCTCCCATCCTATTCTAGAAGTGAAAGACAGCCACCCACTTCAAGGGTCTCAATCAAATCTGTGGACACAAAGAAGCACTCCTAAGGGACTGCCCTGGAGCAGGGGTAACTAATTTGCAGATGGTCTCGTTCCTGCCTGGCACCTTTCCATTGTGTGGTCCTACCCGGGCTTACCTAGGCCACTTGATTTTATATAGGAACCTATCACACTCTGATTCCCCCCTGTGATTTACGTTTTTAAAATATCTTCTAACATGTAATTCACTTATTTATTAGGTATATTCTTTATTTTCTTTTTTCTCCATGAGAATGTAAATTCTTATTAGGGCAAGGATGTTAGGTTTGTTCATTGGGTCCGTGCCTGGCACGTATTAGGCACTCAGTAAATATTTGTGGAATGAGTGAATGAAAACTTCAGAGGAAAAAGCTTTCTATCGACCCTGGAAGGACCTTGTGGCCCTTAGTGAGGGCTCCAAAAAGCAAAATCAACCAAAACTTGGACAATTGACTGTGACTCTTTCTTGCAAACAGGAAAGCAAAGATGGGGGGGAGGGGGGTGTCCGCCAGCCCCTCTCCCTTTCTCCCTTGCAGAGGAGGCCAAGGCAGCCAAGGGAGGGCAAGGTCCTTCCCGGTTTCTGGAATAGTGGCTGTGTTACCTGCTTGTCTTGCTCCCATTCTCTTGACAGCCCTACTCCTGGATTTTATACTGCGTGTCTGTTCTTTCCACATCATGGCTACTGTGAATAAATACATTGACGAAGGATGAAGGCACCTTTTTTTTTTTTTTTTTTTTCCGGCATCATGACCAGCAGTTAGTGGGATTCGGTAGACAGGAAACACAAATATATTGAAACCGGGATTTGAAAGCTGCACCTTCAGTTGCAGGATCTCGTTCTTAAGAGGACGGATTGCAGAGCGGAGGCGGGTGGGGCTGCGCGCAGGGATGCGGTCCCAGGCCTCGGAGTGCAGGGCGAGGGCAGGGGCAGGGGCAGGGGCAGGGGCAGGGGGCGGAGCGGGGAGAAGAGGGGGGCGCCGGCTCCGCACGTGTCCCCACCCCAGTTAGCTGGAAAAGGCCGGGTGTGCTGTGCCTCCCGTGGTGGGTCGTCGCGGCTTAAAGCGGCAGCAGGCGACCAAGGGAGCGGATGGAGAGGCCGCGGGGAGCCGGGGATGGCAAAGCCGCTTCCTACCCGAGGGCTTACTCTGCAGAGGCGTCTCCGCGGCTTTTCCCAGTTTTGCTCCGGGACCCAGGGCGGTAGAGCGGGCTGGATGGGGGCGCGGGTTCCCCTGGCTGGGCCCGGCCGCAGAGGCGCCGCCGCGCTCTCCGCCCTTCTCCGTGCCTCGGCCGGCTGCCCGGCTCCCCGGCGGCCCCTCCGCATACGCCGGTCTGCCCACCCCGCCCTTCGTGGCTCCCCCGTCCCTGAATTCCTGCAGCGCTTTCACAGTTCACACGGTCATTCATCTCTCGGTATATTATATGTCTCCCCAGTTAAATTATAAAACACATAAACAGCCATATGCTCTTTTTTTCCTAAGCTTTCTTTTTTTCCGATTATAAAGTGCTTCTCTAGTTCCTGTTGTGCTCAACCCAAAGCAATGGCCCTCACAGGCCTCTAATTGCGTGACTTCAGGAAAATCCTTCTGGAATGGTTTTCTCATGTGCAAAATGAGATTTTAAAGGTCCCCTCCAGCTTTTAAATTCATGGACTTCCCAAGGACAACTAGAGTTGGTTTACTGGATAGAGCTGCTCTGGCTACAGTGGTTTGGGGTCCAAATGTTTTGTTTCTGGAGGTTACGGGTGGGTGGCATCTGTGAGTGGCCACCAGGAAGAGGAACCCACAGTGACTCCTGGCTTCTTCTCTCCTGGCCACTCACTATCTACTCAGCTCTTCTAAAACGTGGTCCCCAGGCCATACGCATGAGACCACTCTGATACTGACTGAGGGGTAGGAAAAATCCCTTCTGTAAGTTCTATGCTGAAAAGGAAGAAATTTTTCAGAAAGGCTTTTTGCTAGGAAATTATGAGGTACAAAAACACAAAACCATGGGAGCATCCAGTCAGAGCCCACATTCTTTGAATAACTTTGATAGAAGCCAAACATTTGTTAGCAAACTTTAGGCAACCTTGAGCCCCATGTCATTGCCCTCAGCTGAACCATGAAGGAGAAGGATGCCAAGCTAAAGATACTCAAACTTCCCCCCAACAGCCTATGTGGCCCCTTTCCAGGCTCTGCACAGAGCACAAGGCATGGCTCTGCGATAATTCACATGGGAACTTGACTTCAGTTTTGCTCTTTTTTTGGCTGTCTGGCCTTGGAGAAGCTTCTTAACTTCTCTGATTCCCACTTTTCTTTTTATTCAGTAGGAATAATATCTTCTGTCTTGTTGAGTTGAGCGAATCTTAAATAAGCGCGTTTGTGTATCATTCAGAGTTCTTCATTGAAACACGGGCTTACCCCAGTTGCCTTAATCACAACAGCAGTTTATTAAGACATGCAGAGGGACCACAATCTCTAGGAAGGCCTGGAGGCAATGAAACCGGGAAGGCTTCCCAAATAACACTACCAGTGCTCCCGGGAGATGCCCAAGCCCCATCGCTTGACTAGTCCGAAGCCTGCAGTGCCTCATTAAGGCTTCTGACATCGCTGCTTCTGAGAGCTACACTTCTCAGGATACTGCCTTCGCTGCAGCCATGCCTTCCAAACCAAAGTCTCTTGTTCCCTCTGTTATCATTCCTGAAGATCTCTCTCAGGTCCTGGCAAGGCCCACCCTCTCCGGCCCATTTTCCTCCATCTTGTTGTTAAGGCTGATTCTACCCTTGGATGAAATTCAAATTCTTCAAGAATAGAACAGTGTGACCTTGGCAGGAAGCACCAGTTTTTCCTGCAATCTCACCACTTTACCCCCTCACAGCCCTAAGTTAGAACCTTATCCCTCCCTGTTATAAAGCCTACACTATCTTTAGACTACAAGTTGTGTTACCAGCTGAGCCACCACCTGGATGTTCTTTGATTCAAATTCAAATGCTTCCAAGGCCTAGACCAGTGGTTTTCAGCCGCTGGCTGCAGAATGAAGGAGGGGGGGAGGCTGATTTAATTAGTCGCGAGTGAGCCCGATATAGGCATTTTTAACAGCTCCCCAGTTTATTTCAGCAGGGAAACTGTCTTCTAAAATCCCATCAAGGTTTTACTTAATAACACTGAAAGTTTTAAGCAAGGAGTAAAAATTGAAAGCCTAAGATCAAACAAGAGTGGGAGAGGGTAATATACTCCCAGTCTCTAACAACTATGTGCAAATATTAACACTTGAGTTAACAATTTTGCAAGTAGGGACAATGAATTAGGCTTTTAGGGCCATTTCAGCTTCTGGGTTTGAAATGTGAATTCTTCTTGGTCGTTGTGTACCTATTAATATTGAATTTAAATAGAAAATGGGCGGGGGGAGAGAAGGAGTCTTTTTACAGGATGTGACACAATGCCTGGTTGTCTAGTCTAAGATAAGTGAGGATTGGCAGACTGTAAATTCTGTTTATTTCAAATGTTTGGTTCATTCACTAACAAGCCACCTCTTTTTTTTTTTTTTTTTTTTGCGGTATGCGGGCCTCTCACGGTTGTGGCCTCTCCCGTTGCGGGGCACAGGCTCCGGACGCGCAGGCTCAGTGGCCATGGCTCACGGGCCCAGCCACTCAGCGGCATGTGGGATCCTCCCAGACCGGGGCACGAACCCGTGTCCCCTGCATCGGCAGGTGGACTCTCAACCACTGCGCCATCAGGGAAGCCCACAAGCCACCTTTTGACAAAGTGATTGAGATAAATATCTTGACAGCTGTGAGGATACCAGGGTGTTCATTACTCATCCCTGACTTCACATATCTCTTTTCAATAGATTTCCCTGTGTATTCACCAGGCTGAACTGTCAATTACAGTGGTATGAAGGGAGCAGGAGGAGGGGATCAAGATGCCTTCAATGAGGGAAGAGGTAACACGCTATAGAACAATCGAAGTAACATCTCAGCATGACTCACATCGTGTACCTGAATCACCAACATTGTGAAGGTGAGGTGTGGATAGCTGTGTGGATAACTACGAGGACAGTTGTATTCTACTGCTGCTGCCGCTGTGGAAAAACCATGAGAAGACTTACCCCAAACTGCCGTTTGGTACACAACCAGGCGGAAGTGCAAGGGCTAAGGAACAGAAGGAACCCACCAGTTGTGGATACTTGTCATTCCTTTATGGTCAATTAACATTTTAAACCCGTGTCCCTATGGTTGGGAATCACCCATCTCCCACTATAGAAGTTGAGAGTGTCAGACTCTTATTTTGCTTCCTGCCCTTGTAGCTAGAGCATGGGCATAACTACCTGACCCAGGCCCCACCAATCACAGGTAACCTCCAGACCTAGAATTAGAAGCCCAGTGATCAGAAGTGACATATGATGACATTAGGCAGTGGTTTTTAGCAGACAGGTCCAGCCTCTATGGCATTTGGAGCACAGGCTACAACACTGAGGGTGCAGTGCTGGCAGGGGAGAGACATCACAGGGCCAGTTCTACACTATGACAGAGCTGGCTTTTAGACCTCTCAGATATTTGATAAGCTACCCAATATTCTTTTAATAAAATTTTTCTCTTTTCGTTAAATGACCTTGCATTATTGCAGTCATGTAATTGCCACTCTACCTCAATCTTTGCCCCTCTGTAACCTATTCTCAGTGGAGGAGCTAGAGTGTTCCCATGAAAACGTCAATCATAATATTTCTCAGCTCAGAACCCTCCAATGGCATCCCCTGTCACTCAGAGTAAAAGCCAAAGACTTAAAGTGGCCTAAAATGTTCTACGTGGCCCCTCTGACTATACTGTCATTATGGTCTCTCCCACTCAAATATGCTTGCCCCAAGGACTGTTCACTTGCTGAAATTCTCCCTGGAAAGTTCTTCCCCCAGAAATCCACATGACTCACTCCCTCCTCTCCTTTAAGCCTTTGCTGAAATATGACTTCTTGGTGAAGACTTCCTTGAAAACACTCTTCAAAAATGCAACTGCACCCCCTGGCATTCCTTATACCCTTTCCCTGCTTTAGTTTCCTCCATAGAACTTATCAGCTTCTATCATATTTTATACTTGCCTTATTTGTTTATGTTAATCTCTCAGCCCCCACTAGAGTGTAAGCTCCAAGATGGCAGGGATCTTTGTTTTGTTCACTGCTGCATCTACAGTGCCTGGAAGAGTGAGTGCATGGTGTAGATTAGGTCCTCAACAATTATTTGCTAGATGGATGGATGGATGGGTTGGCGGATGGATGGATGGATAGATGGATGGATGGAGAGGATGTTAATGATTAGTGAAAAGTATAAGTTTACCTGACAAAGGGAAAGCAGCAGGAACGAGAAGATGAACTTGCAGATGCACAACTAGAGCTCCAGTTCCATCGGAGGGTACTGAGCTGAGAAATGTTATGCCATGACTGATATCTTGTGAGGGATGGTCAAAGACATCTGAGGACTCTTTGCTCTTGCTTTTTAAGGAGTAGGCTGATTTTTGCTGGTTCACGAGGGCCAAGAGGAAACCAGCAATCAATCTTCATTGTCAGAAATTCTGATCATGGAACAACTGTACAAATTCATTTGAGGAAGATCTGGTCAGTATAATGGCAGTAATAGTAATAGTAGCTTACATTCATCGAGTGTTTACTGAATGCTGGGTACTTCTTTAAATGCTTTACGTAGACTATCTCATTTAATCCTTACAACAAATATATGAGGCAGGCACTACTTTTTCCTTTCCCATTTTGCAAATAAGGTAATCAGAGGCTAAACAATTTGCCAAAGGCCAGGTATCTAGAAAGATTTCATTTAATTATTTGGCTATGTTTTGAGATGAGACAAGAAAAAAATGAGATTGATCTGGCTACCCAGGATTCTAAAAATGACCCTACAGAATGATAGATACCAAGTGTGATGTTGTGGAACATGAACAGGCAGATGGGGCTTGAATATCAGTTTTGCAACTCACTGTCTGCATGGCTTTAGACAAGTTACTTGTCTCTGAGTTGATTTCCTCATTTGTAAAATGCAAATCATATGCTCTTTGCAGAGTTATCAAGATTAAACAAAATCACACATGGAAACACATATAATGTCTGGCCCAGAGAAGGCACTCAAGAAATGACATTACTACTACTACTACTACTATTATTACTGTTATTGTTATTATTGAAGGAATTCAGAGTCCATCCAGCCCCTTGGCTCCATACTTGTGAATGTCCCTAATTCAAACATTAGCCAATAGCATGTAGAATCAACTAGACAACAATCTAAAAGTACAAATTCCTGAGTTCCACAAATCTCACTCTTGGATGGAAAATTGATATTCTTTTTTTTTTTTTTTTGCCGTACGTGGCTTCTCACTGTTGTGGCCTCTCCCGTTGCGGAGCACAGGCTCCGGACGCGCAGGCTCAGCGGCCATGGCTCACGGGCCCAGCCGCTCCGCAGCATGTGGGATCCTCCCAGACCGGGGCACGAACCAGCATCCCCTGCATCGGCAGGCGGACCCCCAACCACTGCACCACCAGGGAAGCCCCAAAAATCGACATTCTTTTAAAGAACTCTAGAAACAGAGAGAAACTCCACGCCTCCTTTCTAATGTTGTGTAAGCCAAATTCCTTATGGGAAACTGATGCCTCGAGCAGTGTGGCCTAATGGTTAAGGGAGTAGGGTCTGGAGTCCTACTGCCTTGGGGTCTTGGGTCAGATGGACCTCTTTGTACTTGCCTTTATGTGTAAAACTGGGATAATGATAACTCTTACCTAATAAAGATGAAGCTTAAAATAAACATGTAAAACAATTACTAAGAGCTTGGCAAAGATTAGGTTCAATAAAGGTTAACTATTATCATTTGAATTCATTTTCCTTTCTTTGGGCTTCCACTGATGGAACAATTTTTTTTTTTAAAAAGTGGAGATTTTTCCACTCCCAAACTTTGCAAACAAGTATCCCTGTTTGGTCTTCACACGGAAAGAGACAACATGCTGAGCCCACTTCTGACAGGTCCTGTGCTGAAGAAGTTCAGGCCTGCTGAGCAGTTCCAGACTCATCTCAAAGAGCCTTTGCCAGTGTTTCATATATGTAAACTTAGGAAGGTATTCTTGATAGCTAAACTAAATCTTACAAATTAAAATTCCATATATGATAGTGTGTAGAAAAGAGCAGTTGCATTCATCTTCCCAGTGCTCTGGGGATCCATCAATTCCTTTCACTAGTCACTCTTACGTGCCAGAGGCCACTACAGTTTTGCTCTGCCCAGAATCAGGTCTGCATTCTTGGCATAACTGCTTTCCCTTATCAACTTTTAGAGGAAATGTGACCTCTGCAAAGACACCTCTGCCCATACAGAAGAGTTCCTCTTACCCCTGCCCCATACCCAGATGGCTTCACCTTCACCCAACCATTTCTCCTCCCTCAGCCCTTTGTGTACTTCATAGCTCTCATCACAGTACTTAATCACATAACTTATTTTCTGCTTTCTTGTTTCCAGGTTGTGTCCCTCCACATGCACACCTGTCTGTAGCTACCAAGAAGCCAGGGATCACATCTGCCTTGTTTCCTCCTTTGTCACCAGCATCTATCTCAGGGCTAGGTCTCAACACCTAGCAGCTCTCAACAAATATTGGATAAATAGTGAATGAATCTAAAGACACATTTCCTCTGGACTCTTCTATCTGGAAGAAAAGGTGAGGGATGGACCTGAATAAACAGTAAAGGAACAAAAACATTAGACACAACCTCCGTAATTTCCCAGAGTGTGGCCATGAGTGAGCTTCATATCCAACCTTTTAAGATCCTTAAATGAAGATCTCCCACCTTAAACGTGAAAACCAGTAGCTACACAGAGGCTCATGAAGTACTGAAGTCATTAGAAGGGATTATGTGTAAAATACAGTATGACCTTTTTTCTTTTTTAGATAAAAAAGAAAAAACTTTGATGAAATCAAATCTAAAATCTCCTGATCTTTCTGAGAGGAGAGAAACTGGGTCCTTTCTTCTCTTTACCATTTTTGCCATTTTGATGTTTAAAGTCAAACTGTACCCTCAGCTTCCAACTGAACCATTCTCTATGCCTGTGTGTGCCTGTGTGCCCTCATCCCCCTACCCAACCTATATGAATGAGTATTAGAGCTGGAGGGACTTTGAAAATAATCTTGTGCAATCCTCCTTTTTGTTGAAGAGGAAAGAAAAGTCCAGGCCACACTGTGAGAGGGTCTCAGGAACCAGAAGGGGTCTCAGGTTGCTCGAGGCCCCTGCTAACCCTCCACTCCTCCATGTCAGATTCATCTCTCTTTGGACTTATCCCCTCTGACTCTCCAGGGCCTGATCCACTTTTCAGCCCCAGTACAATCATCCAGGAGGCAGCTGGTCAATATCCCGTCTACTCTGAAGACAAGAACAACCCCACAGATGTCAGCCAGACCTTTCTTTTCTGGCAGCACTAAATGAGCCTTCCTTTCTCCAATCAGTAAGTCCAGTCAGAAAATTTCCGACCAGGAAGTGTCCCATCTCTGAAGACAGTTCTTTCACTCCTTAATCAATCTGGATTCACTCTGTAAGTCTGAAAGGCAGTGAAAAGCCCCACAGTGTACATCCCAATCCTCAGAAAGCCTTGCTTTTCTCTCTCTGAGATGCCGAGGCCAGAACATTCTTAGTCCTCTCTTGCTCTACCCCCGACTCCAGAAGGTGAGAGGACTCCCCCAAATGCTTTGGTGAAGAAAACAATAGGTGTAAGTCCTGACAGGCCATAGAGAAGTTGAGGAAAGACAGAGTCCTCATTCACAGCCAGTCTGGGGCAGTGCCCTGGACCCACACAGGCCCTGGAGTTTGGCGGACAGAGTTGAGTTGGTTAGTTCTGCCTTCCCCTCCTTTCTGTCCACCTGTATGGCAGAAACTGAGATGGGCTGAGAAATCCTTTGCTATAATCCTTTTCTCCCTAGAAACTCTGTTCACTCAACAACAAACCCCATGGGCCATTCACTTTTTTCACATGGTTTCATATACTGCCTAGTCCCAGTCTATTCTTGATTTTTTATTGGTTGGTTTGGGATTTTGGGCCAGTGTGTTGGGAGGAGGCAAGGAGGATTTGATGACTTTTAAGACAAAGTGTCTCACCCTCATCTCGATCTCTAAAATTGTCTTTGAGCTCATTTTCCCTTTATCACTGGGGTCATCCACTCACCAATACCAGTCTTTCAGTTGTTTGTTGATTTTATTGTTATTGTTGATTATGGGTTTTTGTTTTTGTTTTGTTAATGTAAGAGAGTTATTGATTTTAAGATAAGGAGACCTCAGTCTCCAAAACTGCCTATGCCTGAAGTTATATTCTTCACAACACTCTAGTTTTTTAGGTACCTTCACTGGTATCAACATCATGTTCCCTCAATCTGTGAGCTAAGATTATCTTTATCTCTTTCTTCTTTTCTCCACTTGGTCACCCATTCTTCTTAAAAGAGTTTCTCATAAGAACTTAATTTTGATAACTTCCAGCTTTGTATTAGTCATAAATTTTAGAAATTATTGGCATGAACTCTAGTCAAGATGGTGTTGTAAGTTCAAACTTTGAGGCTTTGTTTTGCTCCAAAGGCATTGTTGTGATACATAAAATAGAAAAAAAGAAAATAGAAAAGCATGGTCGGGACTTCCCTGGTGGCACAGTGGTTAAGAATCCGCCTGCCAATGCAGGGGACACAGTTCAAGCCCTGGTCCGGAAAGATCCCACATGCCGCAGAGCAACTAAGTCCACAATCTACAACTACTGAGCCCACACGCTGCAACTACTGAAGCCCTCGCACCTAGAGCCTGTGCTCCACAACAAGAGAAGCCACGCTGATGAGAAACCCATGCACTGCAACGAAGAGTAGCCCCTGCTCAACGCAACTAGAGAAAGCCAGTGTGCAGCAACGAAGACCCAACGCAGCCATAAATCAATTAAAAAAAAAAAGCATGCCCATGTTCCAAACAAGATAATTATCTCTATGAGCTATAATCAGAGGAGAAAAAGTGGAAAGTGGGACCATTGAGGTCTGAACCATAAGTGAGCAGAAGTGGCCAGGAGTTCTAGCTCCTGTGGGATAACAGGAACCAAAATACCCCTGAGAACACAGGGACAGAAGCGAGGCCCCCAGCTGGTTACCAATCCACAGCCCCTTCTACAGGGACAGTGCTAGGAAGCCGTATTTTGGACTATGTCACCCTGCCCTACTCCCTCCAAAACTGCTGACTGGACCAATGGTGGGCTCCTTACCCAAAGGCATCCAAGCCATAGGGCTCTTATGAGGGGCCATGGAATGAAAAGTTTCACCAAACGAAAAGGAACTGGCCCTATAAGATTCTTGATCCAATGAAGTTAAATTGGGAAATATGTGAAGAGGTAAACAATTTTCAGTACGAACTAAAGCTGAAAGATCCTGAGACAGAGGAGACAAAAGGGCTCTGATGGATCACAATCAAGCCAAAGTCATGAGGAAGTAGAAACCCTGAGAACACAAAACTTACAAGCTTTAGAGTGAAAGATGAAGATGCAACTTGATAGCTGAAAGAGGAAACCAAACCCATAGAAAAATTTGGAGTCATGATAATGTAGGAAAGAAAGCAAAATTCTACAACTCGCACCACAGAGATCCAGAGGAGTGCTGGCGATTGCCAAGGTCTTTCTGATTTCAGCCTCCAGGAGACACAGCTCTGCAGTCATTTCTGCCCTTTCTCCCAGAGGCTGCTTGTTTGGCTCCACCTTGGTTACTATGAAGCTTGGCCCTGAGCTTGGACCCCTACTTCCCTGCTTTCACGCATAGCTTTCAGCTGTCTCCCTTCTGCCACTCCAACTACTTGAAGTTCTGTGTGTGAGACTATTCCTTACAACCAAGAAAACTCAACCAAAACATATGTTAAGTCATTTAATCACCCCAACACCATAAGAGGTAGGAATAATATTCCCATTTTACAAATGAGGAAACTGAGGCTATAAACATTAAGCAGATGGATCACATAGCTCCTGGGCTGGTCATTTGCCTGTTTGCTCTCATACTTATTTCCTGGCCTTCCTCTGTTTTGCTGGCTGTGCAACTGTATTTCCTAGGTTCCCTTGCCAACTGGCTTCTGGCTCACAGAGAGGTTCACTGGCAAGAAACTGAAGAGCTGAAGGAAGGGAGAAGCCAGGATATTTTTCCCCCATGCTTTGGGTAGCATCTCTGGCAATAACTGCATCTTCTTCATGTCCCAGATCCCACAAGAGTGCCTTTCTTCCATGTTCCCAGCTCCCATCCTCCCTTTGACTCTTTAGGCTCCTACTTTTGCTATTCTTTGGGTGTTCTCATTGTCTCCTGTTTAGCTTTTTACTTCTTTCATTCCAGTTGTAATTTGTTTTCTGTATTAAGTCTCATCTAGTAACTGGCACGGCTCTGTTTTCCTGAAGGGACCCTGACTGATACAGCAGTTACTGAGTGGCTAAGTGAGGATTCGAGGTTCAGTCCGTTTGATTCCAGAACCCACACTCTGAAGGACACATAACATTGACAGTTAAATGACAGACAAATTTCTCTGGACTTCAACTACAAACTAGTGAGGTTTCCTCCAGAGGAAGCTTGTAGAGAGGGCTTCTCACTTTGTGTTTTTACTATCCACAGTCACGTGCTAACTTTACAATGCCACCAACCCAAAAATCAAAATGCGGCTGGAAGAGCTCATTTCTAAGGGCTGCCTCTGGCACCACAACTCTTTACCCTGTTCTGTTCTGATTCTGTTCCCTAAACCCTCAGGGCCAGTCTAGTAGCTCTGGATTTGCTGCCAGAAGAGGAGTTCTCACAACACTGAGTGTGCACCTTTGAGGCAGGCTTAAATCTCATGTTGCGCAGTAGGTTTGTACTGCTTGAGAGAAATACAGTCTCTTCCTAACACCATTAGTTTCTTGCCCCTCCCCTAAGCTTCAACCCTTGGAGACCCTATCCTTTCATGAAAATCTGTCTTACTTGCACTCCCTACTTGGTCTAAGTGTTTTGTTTCTTCTCATTCTCTCTCTCTCTTTCTCCCTGTCACTCTCTGCTAGATTCCTGCATTTCTGACCATCTGGTCTCCCAGGCCAGAACTCACCTGCTAAGGTAAATCATATATCAACAGTCCTCTGTTGGTCAGTCATCAAGAACCACATTACTCCTGACAAGCCACCACCATCTATCTGTTTAACGTTGCACTAAGGTCTGCCTTACTGTACTGTATTGCATTTAGGGGAGCCTAGAAGTCGGTGAATATCAAATTTCTCAAAACTAGATACCCTGCTGAGGGAGCAGAATGTTCAGATCATCTTCCCTGAACAAAAAAAAATCAAAGAAAGAATTCTCAACTTTATGGTCTTTAAATAAACCCATAATTGCTTCCCTAATTGTGAATGCCTCCTGCACTTGGTCTCAATCCTTTAAATACTAAATTTAGTCCATTCGTTGGTAAAGGTGGATAATTTCAGCATTCAAGTAACAAGTGTACGATGGAAAATATGCTAAGCTCTTGAGGTTTGTACTACACAATATCCTGTAACTACTGACGAGTGACAGTCTATGTTTCACAGACCACAGTTGAACGGTCTGTACGATCATTTGTAAAAATAACTTAAGTCTTATAAAAATGGATGCTATCTTTGGCATCTCCCTCTTTCCTCCCTCCAGCTACCACTTCCCACATCCCAGCTGTCTCCTAATCCTATGAGGGTTCTTGTTTCCCCAAAAAGCTTCCGTGGCTTCTCTGTTCTTTCCCTTTCCCTCTCTAAGGGAATCTCAACATTACCAGGGACTAAAATGGATGGACACATGTCACAGAGAATGAAATATATTTTCCCAGCCCGTGTCTTCTGAGCTGACCTAGGAGCCTAGAAGCCATTCCACTGAGACAGACGAATGGACCACATGACCTGAGGAAGGCTCCTCGCTAGCTCCTACTCACCAATCAGGTCTTGAGCAAAGAGTGACATCCTTGAAAAGATATTCTCCAACCTCCAGCCTAAGTCAGGGTCTTAAGAGTAATTATCTCAGTTTGTAAATATATCTTCCTCTGCATCATCTGGATAATTACTGTCTACCCCGGTAGTCTGTAAATACCGTGAGTAATTACGTCCCAAACTGTATTTCACAAAAGTGGTATTAGTGGGGGTGTCTGTGGCAAGTAAATGTGGGAAGAGTCAAATTAAGCAAATTTCTTGACTGTAGGACTTCTTGGAGTCTTTAAAATGCTAATGTGTGTTATAACCACTAGTGTTTCACAAACCATACTCACCATGGAGCCTTTTCTCATAACGCACATTGACATTTGGATGAACTTGTGTTCTGTGGAATATAGTTTGAAAAAGGCCAGTATGAAATGAATTACAATTTCTGCCTTTGCTCTAACATGACAGCAGACTGATAATTGTTACTAGCACCCAGGTTTCAAATGACCTTGGAAGCTACGGTGGAAAACTGTAACAAAATTTCATTTTTGTCACAGAAAGAGATAGTTGGGCTAAAGATAAGTTTGAGGAAGATACCCAAAAAAGGGAAGGGGGATAAGAAAGAACGGTGGTTTACAGAATATGCAATAATGGAGTTTCAATTAAAGAAGAAATCATGCCAACTAGCTGAGTAAAGAGAACTGATAAGATTCTCCCCAATACTTGATACTGATGAGAGAGAACCAGTATGGCACCTGCTGCTGGTGCAAGACAACAGGGAGAAGTGTGGGGACCTTGGGTCTTCTGGCTGACCTTCACATAATAACGGAGCCATATGGTTGACTTGTTCACGATAACGTGAATTTCAAGTTCCATAGGGTTACGTTATTCAGGAACACGGAAATGTACAAAATTACAGTTATCTTAAATAATATAAAATATATAAAAATATATTATTTTTAAGCTTTTGACAAAATCATTTAAATATTTAAAAAATGAAAACATATAAGTACTACTGTGAGCTATTGTTATATGTGTGACCTGGAGATAGATGTTTATTGATATTCCAAAGGGCTGCTTCAGATCCTTTGTGGAAGTAGAGGTGTACACTTAATAAATAGATGCAGAAACAATTATTCTAAGCTTTGTGGCTAATAAAGTGATGTCTAGGAGGTTACTATGGCTACACATTATCTTTTAGAGTTAATCCAATGAGTAGAGATTTTCTTTTTGAATATAAGTTCACAGCAAGCAAGGGATCACATGTGAACATAGCGAACTCAAAACCTTGTTTTGGAAATCAACTAACATTTAGTTTTCCACTTTAGCCAATCAACTGAGAGGACAGTTCTTATGATGAGGACTCAAAACAGCATTAAGTAAAATTTACTTTTTTATATATGAATAGCAAAAAGAAAGACATTAGCTGTTGGAGAGTCTGAAGACTTTCAGACATTTGCGTTATTGCTGAAAACAAACTTAATCCATAATTTAATGTAGACTATTTCTGGGTACATAAACACACATATATAGTGCAAAGGCAAAAAAAGGAAGAGAACTTTGGAAAATGTGAAACAATGGGGATTAGGCTTTTCTCTGGTTGTTTTTTATGTTGACCCTGGAATCTATCTTCAATTTAAAAGATTAAGAGAGGTTTAATTCCAAAGGATGGCTACCTTTTAAAAGGGTTCTTGGGTCTTGACACTTAGATGCAAAAGCAGAATTTGCATAGTCTGGACAAAGCAATGGTTAGAAGATTGTTTTAAGCCTCTGTGTTCCTGAAATCATGGCCATTTCGCTAAGTTCTGAATTGAGGAGACAATACTGGGTGAGAGGTCAGAGAAAGGTTATTGAGGAATGGAATGTGGACGCGTCGGTAAGGGGAGGAGGGCTGGCTGGCTGATCACGTGATCAAGTGCAAATCCAGTCCACTTTCTCACGCTGCGGTCCCCTGTCTGCTTCTTCTCCATCTTCCCAGGCTCAGGGAATTCCCTCAGCAATCCCTTTTGGGTCCAGCCACTTCTACATCCCTGAATCAAGACCTATCCTGATCAACCTTAACCCCTCCAGAGGGAGTACCCAGTTTAAACTTCCTCAAGGGGCCTGAAAACATGAAGCGCTTTACTTCCCATCCCAGAGGTATATGTGTATGTTGGGCTGGGGGGGCGGAGCTGGGGGCGTAGGGGGGTGTTTTTCGGCACAGACTGTTATGTGAGGGCCTTTCAGACTTTAGAAACATGGTACTGGCCTCTCTTTCCTGAGGGGGAGAGTAAAGAGGCACTGAGACTGGTAAGGCTTCTCAACACCTCACTGTACTGTGTGAGGAATTAGAGCTCTCTGTTCGTTTGGTCCCAAGTTTTTAACCAGACTGCCTGCGCACTTAGCTGGGCTCTTGGGAACTTGCTGCACCTGCCTGCTCACACTTTTTGCTCTTGCCTCCTCCAGCTTTTGGACATTGCCAGCTTGCTCCCATACACGCCTCAGGCCTGCTTGCTCTGAATTTGTCCAAATGTACTCCTCTGGGCCTGGCCCCAGGATTCCAACTCTAACACAGTGCCAGAAAGGTCTCTCAAGCGCCAGGAACCACAGCCACCTTGGGACATTCTGGCTTCTTTCTGCTGAGGCAGACCAGATACCTTTCAGAAGACAGCCCCCAGAACCAGAGGTGGCTTCTGCCTGTGTCTTCAGGGAAAGGAAATCTCTCCTTGAGGGTGACAGAGGCATGAATAATTTGATTTGTAGCCTTATTATCAGTTCCAGAGCATCCTGGGGACTTACTGTGGTCACCAAACCTTGGCCTCCTAATGCACTGCAGGAGAAAGTCAAGCTTCTCTCCTCCTCCTCTTAGGCTCAGCCTGGCTATTCACCCCAAAAGGGAAAGCTGGGGTTGGGGCCACAGGGCTTGAATAGCCTGGAGTTCTCCTTCCCATTTTCTATCTTTCTCACCCAAACCAGGAGGCTACCACCAGTTGTGGTAAACACTGCCCCAGCGGTCTCCAGTACTCCTTCCCTAGTCATCTAAGCCCTTTAGGTTTGACATCTCTTCGTGTAGGACACATCACCATGGCAGAGTCCCTTCAGCTCAGCTGACAGTCATTTTACACACACTGTACACAAGCCGTCATTGAAGATGAAACTGGAATCTCAACCAGCCCCCCCCAACTAGACCAGAGATGGGCCTGGGCACCCTCCCTGCCACAGACAGATGCCCAAGACAGGCAGGCAGCCATATGCCCCACGTCAGCCATAGGCCATCGTGAATCTGCTTACTCATCTTCAGGGCCTTTGTTTCAGCCCAGGGTGAGCAATAGTTTTTTGTTCAAAGTTCAGTTCAGGAAAGTTATAGTATATCTTTACAACCTACTCTCTATTTCATTCAAAGTGAGCATGGCTTCATGGATTCCTGTCGGGGTGTGTATTCTTTCAACTTAGTTTCTTTAATGAATAGGATAAAGCCAAAGGAAATTTGCCATGGGCTCCTTTTTTTTTTTTTTTGCGGTATGCGGGCCTCTCACTGTTGTGGCCTCTCCTATTGTGGAGCACAGGCTCCAGAGGCGCAGGCTCAGCGGCCATGGCTCACGGGCCCAGCCACTCCATGGCATGTGGGATCCTCCCGGACCGGGGCACAAACTCGTGTCCCCTGCATCGGCAGGCAGACTCTCAACCACTGTGCCACCAGGGAAGCCCTGGGATTCTTTTTTTAAACATATTTTTATTTACATTTATGTATTTATTAATTAATTTATTTTTGGCTGCATTGGGTCTTTGTTGCTGCACCTGCACACGAGCTTTCCTCTAGTTGCAGCGAGTGGGGGCTGCTCTTTGTTGCGGTGCGCAGGCTTCTCATTGCGGTGGCTTCTCTTGTTGCAGAGCACAGGCTCTAGGCACGTGGGCTTCAGTAGTTGTGACTTGCGGGCTCAGTAGTTGTGGTTCACGGGCTCTAGAGCGCAGGCTCAGTAGCTGTGGTGCACAGGCTTAGTTGCTCCGCAGCATGTGGGATCTTTCCAGACCAGGGCTCCAACCCGCGTCCCCTGCATTGGCAGGTGGATTCTTAACCACTGCACCACAAGGGAAGCCCTGCCATGGCCTTTTAGACACCAAATGTTAATATTCACAAGTCTGAGAAGCAACAATATGGAGACAACATTCAGATCTTTCATTCTGAAAGGCACTGTGGGCACTGTGGAAAAGACAATGGGCCACTTTCTCCCTGCATACTGCCCATCGCTGGCCTGTGCCCGGGGACGACAAAGCTCGATCTCACATGGTTCCCAAGCCCCTGTTCGGGCCTTGTCTTCCTTCTTGAAAACTCCAAACTCTGAGGCATATTGGGGGAGACTTTGAGAATCAAAGGCTTCCGGGACATCTGGGTTCGGGGCCATGCCTGGTTCCTTCCATTCCTGAGCAGAAGTCGCATAGTCACCATTGAAGACCAGAAAGAAATATGTTACCAGGGAGAGCTGTACAGGACAGAGGGCCTACTGTGCACAAAAGGAGGTGGCCCCATGAGTTAAGGAAAGGAATGAGTCCTCCAAAGTGAGATTCCCGGATGTAATCTGACTTTTCCACTTAGAGTGATCCTCAAACTATCTTAATAAGTTTCCCAGTGTTTCAATTCATTTCATTTATCTTCTTAAGATAAGATGGAAAAAAGTTTTAAAATTACTTCAAGGCCCTATGCATCAACTAGTTAAATGGTGAGGTCTGCAGAGGTTAATACCTTGTAGCATAATCTTGCTCTGGAATCCCATCAGGGCAATTATGATCTGTTTAATATCAACGGGATGACTACAGGGCTCCAGGAAGGAGTTATCAACTAATTTCAGACTAGAGATAAAAGCCTGTGAAATATGCAAAGGCTCCTTTCTAATTAAATTATTCACTGAACAAATTTTCTTAAAATGTAGTTTCCACATTTAGAACAAGCGCTATCCAACACCTCAAGGAGATGGCAAGGGGAGTGACAAATGAGGCTTTGGTGATCAAATTTGGTGATTATCTGCTCACAGATGGTGTGGCAACCATCTGTAGGATTATTAAAAGGGGACTTTAATCATTTTTTATCGTGTTTTGGTCTCTGCCCCATCCATCCCACAAGCTCTTTAAAAAGAATTGACCCCAAACCATACCAGGGTAGTAAAAGTTTCTAGCTGCTTCCACTCAGGTCCAAGCTACCAGATCACTCTCCCAGATTATTGGAATGACCTTTTAAAGGGATTCCCTTCTTCTTTCCTTGTCTCCCTGTGGTCTATTCTCAACGTAGCAGTCAGAGTGATCTTGTTAAAATAGGAGCCAGATCAGAGAATTCCTCTACACAAAATTCCCCATCTCACACTAAGTAAAAGCCAAAACCTTTGTGGTCTCAGGGCCCTTCCTAATCTGCATTCTACCCCGCAGCAATCTGACCTCACTCCTACTCTCCCCATCCACCCCTCTCTCTGCCTGGTTCCTTACTTCCCACAGATTTTTCTTATCATCATCTCAATGACCCCTTCCCCTACCACCCTGTTTAGCATCACACCTCTCCAATTCTCTGTATTCTTCTTCCCTGTGGTGTTTCAGCACTTTTAGCCCTGTGGTGTAATATATACTTTGTATATACATCTTATTTTATATTTTTCCCCTATCCCCTACCCCCGCTCCACCCCACTAGAACATAAGCTCTAGAAAGACTATCACTTTTGTTGGTTTCTTTACTGCTTTGTCCAGAGGGCCTAGATCAGTGCCTGCTACATGTTAGGATGACTTGGGGCACTTGGAGGCCGTGTGCAAGATGAGTGAGCAGAGGGCAGAGAAAGGAGCACACATGGTGGAGGGGGTGTGTGGAGCAGAGCACAGAGAGACTATGAACCCCTGGGAGACAGAACAGTAGCCTTGATCCTCAACTTACCAGTTCCCAGTTCTGACTCTGTTAGATCTCTGACACGGCATTTGTTTCCTGTCTTTGTGTTGTCCACGTAGGTCCACAGTATTACCCACTTTATCTTTACAACAACACTCTTTAACTTGAACCAGCCTGAAAGGGAGAATAGAAGGAGACAACATTAGAAAAGGAATAGGCAGGGGGCTTCCCTGGTGGGGCCATGGTTAAGAATCCGCCTGCCAGTGCAGGGGACATGGGTTTGATCCCTGGTCCGGGAAGATCCCACATGCTGCAGAGCAACTAAGCCCGTGCACCACAACTACTGAGCCTGTGCTCTAGAGCCCACGAGCCACAACTACTGAAGCCCAAACACCTAGAGCCCGTGCTCCGCAACAAGAGAAGCCACTGCAGTGAGAAGCCCGTGCACCACAACGAAGAGTAGCCCCCGCTCGCTGCAACTAGAGAAAGCCCACATGCAGCAACAAAGATCCAAGTCAGCCAAAAATAAATAAATAAAATAAATTTATTTTTTTTTAAAAAGAAAAGGAATAGGCAGACCAGAGCACCTAGGGTCTTGCAGGCCATTGTAAATACTTTGGCTTTTGCACTGTTTGAAATGGGAAGCTGTTGGAGCATTTTTTTTATCAGAAGAGTGACTTGCTGATTTTCATTTTAAGGAGCTCCCTTTGACTGCTCTCTAGAGAGAACCATCATGGGGTGGCGGCGGGGTGTGGATTATTAGCCAGGGTTCTCCAGAGAAACAGAAGCAAGAGGAGAACATATATATATATACACACACACAGAGAGAGAGAGAGAGAGAGAGAGATTTATTTTAAAGAATTGTCTCACATGATTATAGGGACTGGCAAGTCCAAAATCCATATTGCAAGTCAGCACCAACACCACCTCATACCCGTTAGGATGGCTACTATAGAAACCAAACCAAAACAACAGCAACAAAACCAGAAAATAACAAGTGTTGGCAAAGTTTAGAACCTTTGTGCAAAAAGGTACAGTCACTGTGGAAAACAGGATGTTGGGTTCATCAAACAATTAAAAACTGAATTACCATACAATCTATCAATTGCATTTCTGGGTATATATCCAAAGGAATTCAAAGCAGAGTCTTAAAGAAATATTTGTACACACGTGCTCATAGCAGCATTATTCAAAATAGCTAAAATGTGAAAGCAACCCAAGTATCCATAGATGGATGAATGGATAATCAATATGTGGTATATACATTCATAATATATACATACAATTGACTATTATCCAGCCTTAAAAAGGAAGGAAATTCTGACATGTGGTAAACTATGGATGAAACTTGAGGACATTATGCTAAGTGAAATAAGCCAGTCACAAAAAAGACAAATACTTATATGAAGTACTTAGAGTAGTCAAAATCATAGAGATAGAAAGCGTTTTCTAGGATCTCTGGGAAGGGGGGACTTAAGAGTTATTGTTTAATGGGTATTGAGTTTCAGTTTTACAAGATGAACAGAGTTGTGGTAATATTATGGTGGTGATGGCTGTACAACATTATGAATGTATTTAATACCACTAAACTGTACACTTAAACAGGTTAAGATGGTAAATTTTATGTTATATGCATTTTAGTCCAATTTTTTTAATTGGGGGGAAAAGAAAGGTAATGTTGCAGTCTTGAGGCCAAAGTTAGAAACTCAGGCAGAATTTCTGTGCTATGATCTGGAGGCATTCCCTCTTCTTCAGGAAGCCTTGGTCTTTGCTCTTAAGGCCTTCAACTGATGGGATAAGGCCCACCCACATTATGGAGAATCTGCTTTACACAAAGTCTACTGATTTAAATGTTAATCACATTTAAAAATACCTTCACAGCAACATCTAGACTGGTATTTGATGAAATGCTTGGGTACCACAGCCTAGCCAAGTTGACAAATAAGATTAACCATCACAGAGGCCACAGGCCCTGCACAAGTGGGGAAATTGAATTGACTCCCTGGACAAAGCTGGAAGTTGAGGAAATCTTTGTCTGCAGTTCATAGACTTGGCTTGGAAGCAACTGCCAATCCCTGTTACTGGTAGAAGAGTCAGCCATGAAAAATCAGAGCCCCCAGACTGCTGTGCATACAGCTGTATGGCCAGACCTTTCCCTGAACACACACAGAGAGAGACAGACATAGACACAAAGAGAGAAGCAGAGTTGAGAAACTGGCAAACATCTTAGGACCCTGTCAGAGGTGATCACAAAACAGAGCTGAAGGGCTGTCTCCATTACCCAGGTATGCATAGGACACTGAAGAAGATGATTTCCACTGTACATAAGCTGAAGCAAATAAGGAAATGCAGTTTGCTCAGAGATA
Organism: Mesoplodon densirostris; assembly: GCF_025265405.1. Taxonomy (NCBI): domain Eukaryota; kingdom Metazoa; phylum Chordata; class Mammalia; order Artiodactyla; family Ziphiidae; genus Mesoplodon; species Mesoplodon densirostris. Next base: position 58,404,163 of record NC_082663.1, read on the forward strand.
ACCAACAGTGCAAAAACAGGAAAAATTATACCCAGAGAACTACAACTATTAGATTAATCTGAAAGTGATTTTCAAAAAAATATGTTTAAAATATTCATCAAGATGAGAAAAGAAATAGAACTCATTAGGCAAAAGGGGGCATTCTGAAGAAGAGAGCACAGAGATTTGAAAGGGAGCCAAACAGAAAGGCAAATAATGAAAAAATATTTTTAAAAAGAGAATCTCTCTGATGGGGAAAGCAGCAGTAGCTAGAAGGGGTTTAAGTGCCACCCAAACAATAAACTACCAATTATTGATATAACTGGACTACTGAGGAGAAAACTCAGCTCACTGAGGCATGAACATTAATTAATTAATTTTTTTTAGTTTTCCTAATTACTCCTAAATAGGCTCTCTTGATACCCTCCTTTCCTATTTATGGTAACTGGTCCATAAATACCCCTTTGCCAGCTTCTTTCTGCTAACACTCTTAACCACCTATAGTGTTTGCAGCCATCTCAGTTTGATATTTAAGTCTCAGTCTTACTTACTTTAAAACTTCATTCCAATCTCAGCTCTTCCTCTCCCCCCAGCTCTGGGATGAGAGTAAATGAAATCTGTTCTTTACACTGTTTTCTCTCTTTTTCTGCCTTTGAACCTTCTCCTTCTCCACCTTTCCGACTCCAGGCCAAACTCTTGCCTACTGCTGGTGGCCTCTGCTAATGGGTGTTCTGCACATAGAAGGCACTCCAGGTTTTCCTAGGGTGGGGCTCTGCTTCACTCCAGCCCCTCCATTGTTGAACCTCTTTCCCCAGAGGGGCATCTGTATCTCCCTTGGGACCCATACACTGTGATTCTTCTGCTGGGTTGGGCATCCCATCATGTAACCCTGAGGCCACCTGGCAGCCCCACACCTCCTGCCTCTCCACTACCCTCTGAGCTCCTCTTTAGGGACACAAGGATCCACTTCCACATCCTTCCAGCCCATAGATGGGGTAGAGGTTCCTTCTCTTTTCTTCCTAAGCATACTGGCTGTTCGTGGAACTTGAAATGCAGAGTGCTTAGCGCCTACTGTGCTCACTTGTGCTTTCTCCAAAATCCTGGGACAACAGGAAAAGTCCCACGCAGCATCCTGAGCTCCCACACTGTGCCATATCCTGCACTGGCAGAAAACCAGGACTCAGGGAGGTTAAACAACCTGCCCAACAAGTTGCCCAGGGAACATGGATCTTTCTGACTCCAACACCAATACTTTCCAGCATGTTTTGCTATAAAGGAGAGTATTCTAAGTCTAGAAAAGAGGTGGAGGAAATTAAACAACTTCCTACCCTGGGAGAGTTACCACAAAACTGCAGTAGGAGCAAAGCATTAGCAGAAAAAGCAAGGGGTGTCCAAGTCTTGGTCCGTCGTGGCACCCAAGCTTCACCCCCGGAGTCCTCTGATCTGAGGAGTATGGACTAGTGAGATGATGGTAACGTGCAGGCACTGAGGCTCCTGGGGGAACAAGAGCAGGAGGAAAGAGGAGAGGACTATCTTTGTCCTTTAAGGAGAGGATGAAGGGATCCCTGTCCCCCTGCTGTCTCTAGGCCTGAAGGAAGGAAGGAAAGGTCCTTCTGATCTTCTTCCAGGTTGTCTTCATAGCTCAGGATTGGGGGGAGGGGGAAGCCAGGAGTAAATAGTAGACCTCTGACTGGCATTTCCTTTAAACTGTCATTCAGGAAGTTGAGCAGGGCAAACTGGTTGCAGGAGGGTAAGAAATGACCATCTTCCTGATAGCCCAGAGCCGGTGGGTAGAGTGGGCAGATTCATATCCGTAATTTTCAGATGAGGAAATCCAGGCTCAGAGAGTGAGCGTGACTTGCCCAGAGATGCACAGAGTCAGGACTTAATCCAGGTTGCCAAGACTAGAGTTTCGCCCACTTTTTCAGGCTGGCTGCCTTCACTGCTTTACCTTCCTTCCTGTGTCCCTCTTAGGTTTTATTTCTTAGCAGAGGAGATACAGGTGTGTGTGTGTATATGTGTGTGTGTGTGTGTGTGTGTGTAAGGAACACAAGTGATACTCAAAGGAAATAATATATGTAAAAACACTTGGAAAACTGTGATGCAAGGAAGCATTGTTATTAAGTGTGGGAATGGTTTATAACATTTTCCTTCCCTGTGTTGACTAATAATTTTAATTCCCCACCTTCCCTGAGAATTGAACATCAAGGTAGGGGAAATGTGACTTAGGCTGGACAGAGGAATGCTGAAATTGGAACATGATAAAGAAAGATTGCAGAGACCTTCTAGCAAAGAAACTGGGGAAGGAGCCCATCTCTAGGTAACTTCTCCTGAAAGCAAAATAGATCATGAAAACAGGTTGCAGGGGCCTCCCTGGTGGCGCAGTGGTTGAGAGTCCGCCTGCCGATGCAGGGGATACAGGTTCGTGCCCCGGTCTGGGAGGATCCCATATGCCGCGGAGCGGCTGGGCCCGTGAGCCATGGCCGCTGAGCCTGCGCATCCGGAGCCTGTGCTCCGCAACGGGAGAGGCCACAACAGTGAGAGGCCCGCGTACGGCAAAAAAAAAAAAAAAAAAAAACAGGTTGCGGAAGAAATTCGGATCATTCAATGAGGAGCTCTCAAAAATGGTTTTCCATGAAGGCAACTCTGATTTTTTAAAAGTGATCTACTTTGGGGGTACCACCCACCCTGCCAAGAAAGAGTATTAATGAGGAAAAATATGAAAGCTTCAAGAAGAATTTATCTGCCCTCTGAATGAAAAACAGGCCTAATTTGGGGTCCTGTGTGAAAGAAAAATATAGCATGAACCCAAAGGGAAAGGCCTGAATCGAGAAAGTTCCTCACTTTCCCCCAGAATCCTCAGCCCCCCAGAAAGGGAAACAACACAATCCCATTTAAGAACATTTTAAGTGAGAAACAAGACCAATCATCATCTAGCTGCTGAGAGCCATCTATTGAAGGAAATGGGGCATGTTTACCAGACTCAGACAAATGTGTGAGTGGTTATCTAAATGTGACCCCTAGTGTCCAACTTTCATGGCACTCACAGAGGAAAATCTAGGTGATTTGATGGGCTAGAAACCATAGAACCACGAAATGCTAGAGCTGGAAGGCATTAGAGAGCATCTAATCCAGTTTCTTATTTTATAGATGAGTGATTAAGGCTCAGCAGTGATTAAGTGACTTCCCCAGAGTCAGATAGATAGTGGCAGAGCTGGACCGGAACCCAGGTCTTCTAAGTCCTGGTCCAGTACTATTTCCTATATCTTTGAGAATATTTTCCATAAAATGCAGTTGGCTTTATGTATTTCATTATAGGACCTATGGAAGATCATGAAAACTCAGTGTTTATTTCCTAGGGGCTGAATTATAAAGAGGATATTGACATTATTTACTCGATCTGAAGCACTGCATCAGTGACAGAATCTTAAATTGTTCATGCTAAGAATTGTTAAAAAGATTTAAAGCCTTTTCCGTATTTTCCCCAGCACACACCACACATTTAAGTGACAGATTATGCCATTTCTTCTCAGCCTAAGGTTTATAGTGATTTTCAAAAGAAAGAAATCACACCATGTAACAGGAACAATCAGTCAGGGTGGAAATCAGATGCACCAGGTCTCCCGAGATTCCCCACCATGGCCATTTTTATCAACAGCTGTTATTTTCTATCCATTTCCTGCCCTTTTCCTCACAGCCTGCTGAGTGAAGCCAGAGGGCATCATGCCACCATTCACGCTGGTTCTCCTAGAGACCCAGATGACCCAACCTCAGCCGGCTGCTCACTGTCATCCAGGAGTATTGAGGCCACTCCTTCTCAAGCTCCTTCCAACAGCTCTTCCCCCTTCCAGTGTCCCAACTTCACTGAAAAATAATCAAGGCCATTCAACATGACCTAACAAAACTTCCCTTTTCATCACTCTAAAATGCCCCTTTATCATCTATCCTTTTTTCAAAGGAAGAAATGTCCCTTTTCTTTTCCAAGTTTCTGTTTGTGCTTGTGAATCCTTCCTAGGACATTGTTCCATCAATTATCAAAGTTCCTGTCTCATCCATTTTCCCTTCTCTTCTTTCTGACTCCTCTCTTGCCTAGAAAAATGCCCAAATTTCCCTTAAACTTAGAACACAACCTTTTGGCCAACTCCTTTTAAACTAAACACCCATCTCTACCCTTCCTTTTACTGCCAAACTTGATCTACTCTCATCACCTCCTTAACTCCTTGTAATCTCAATTTTATTCCAATTGCCTCCTGAAATCATTTTTCTAAACAATTAAAACAATAGAGATTTAATCATTAGACCCAATGGCCTATTGTTAGTTTTTAGTTTTCCTTGACCTGGCTATAGGGTTTTGTTCACTCAAGAACTATTCACTAAACATCTATTTGGCAAGGCCCTGAGCTGAGCCCTGTGGGAAATAAAGATGAGTGAGGCCCTGCCAGGAACTTATAAACTAGTAGAAGAAATAAGTATAGAAATGCATCAAGTGAGTGCTTTTTCCTTACAGTCCCAGCAATTTGGTTATAAAATTCAATGATTTTTTTCACATTATTTTGTGTATATATCTAATCACCGAAGTTAGAATAAAAGTTCCTTGAGGAAAGGGACCTTTTTTTCTGTCCCCAGTTGTGCCCTGCATAGACCCTTGGCCCTGATAAATGTTTGTGGTAGTCAGCTTCTGCAACGGCCCCAGAGATCCTCACCTTCTGGTAGTCGTGCCCATGTGTGGTCTCTTACCATATTGAATAGAGCTGACCTGTGCCACCAAAAGGTTATTGAGGAAATTATGGTTTGTGACCTTTGAGGTTTGGTCATGAAAGATATTATGGCTTTGCCTTGCTTTCTCTTACAAGATCATTCACTCTAGGAGAAGCCTGCTGCCGTGACATGAGAATACTCAAGCAGCCCTATGACTGAAGCCTCCTGCCAACAGCCAAGTGAGCTCTCTTAGAAATGGATCCTCCAGCTCCAGTCAAGCCCTCCAATGACTGCAGCCCTAGCTGACATCTTGACAGCAATATTGTGAGAGAACCTGCACCATTACCTCCCAGCTAGCTGTTACCAAATTCCTACCCACAGAAACTGTGTGTGATAATACATGTTTTTTGTTTTAAGATGTTAAGTTTTTGAGTAATTGTTACACAACAATAGATAGTTAATTCAGATTTTAGTACCCAAAAGTGCAATAGTGCTGCTATAATAAAAATCTGAAACATGGGTATGTCTTTGAAATGGGGAAGCAGGCAGAAGTTGCACGGACTTAGAAAAAACTATTAGAGAAGCCTGAAGAGCCCTGAAGGTTCTGACAGTAGAAGCTTAACAGCCTTTAAGGAGGTTGCAAGCAAGGCTTAAAGGAAAGAAAGGAAAAAGCTATTGGAAATAAGAGGGAAGTTGATCCTTCTTATGAAGTGGCAAAGTGTTCAGCAACATAATAGAAATTAGAAAATATACCTGATGAACTGGCTATCTAAGGAGATTTCCAGTCAGAGTGTTGAAGCTGCCACCTGGTTTCTTCTTGCTGCTTATGATAAAATTTAAGAGGAGAGAGATAAGCTAAAGGAAGGACTGATAAACACAAAAAGCCCAGGAAGTGTTATATTTAAAGTTTCCTGGTTTGCCCTTCTAGGAAACTCTTTTGAGGGTACTCTTAGAAAAATATGGTCTAAAGATGAAGCCAAGGAACTGACTATTAAATCCTTTAAGATCTCAGAAAGATCCAAGGTTGTGCTTGGAGAACTATTAAGTCAACAGGGCTTCTAAGAAGTTTAAGGATGTTGTCCCCCTACAGTCTCAGAGAAGCTCAAGAAAAGAAGGGCTTATCCTGAAGCAATTTGTGGATGTTGCTAATGGAGTGAACCCCAATATGACTGCAAACCTACAAAGTTTTATCAGATCCACAGACTGTATTTTCAGAAATATAGCCAGCTTTCATTAAAAGAGACAGAGATAGTATAAGAGCAAAAGCAGCCTCTCGACTCAAACTTCTACAGGAAGAAACAAGCTGAGAAAACTATACAGCTGCTCACATGAGTTACCTCTGATGGAAAAGGAAAGATGACTCAGAGGGTGGAGCTAAGAGTCACTGAGAATCATTCTGGGAAGGAATGGCACTATCTAGTGAGGTCTCCTATGAACAGCCTGTGACAAACTGAGGCTTCCTGCCAATAGTCATGTGAGAGAGAATCTTGGAAGTGGATCCTTCAGCCTCAGTCAAGCCTTTGGATGACTGCAGCCCCACTGATGTCTTGACTACAACCGTAATCACTGGGCTAAGTTGCTCCTGAATTCTTGACACTCAAACACTGTGTGAGATAATAAATGTTTATTTTTTTGTTTTAAGTTCGGGGATATTGTGTCATGGAGTAATAGATAATATAGTGTTCAATAAATATTTGTTGAGGAAAGTAAAGAAATAATATCTCAAGAAGGAATATAACCAAATCCCCAGTGTGCCCCTTAATTAAGTATAAAAAATCTCCTAAAATGTATACAATATACAATGAGGCTATTGGCAGGGAGAAAAATTGGCTCTTAATCCTATTTCTTCTGTATAGACACCTAATACAAAGAGGAAGCAAGCAGAAGTATCATGATTCACTTTACCAGTTGACCACTGTCGTCCTGTTACTTGAATGCTCAGGGAGTGTCCAATGTATATGTGGAGGGGCACGACAAACAGATGGTGACCTAGGAGATCATATGATATAGGAGTTGATGCTCATCATCCTCTCATTCTCCCATTTTTCCTCTCTTTTATGTCTGAATTTGTCTTTGTCTTCATTGCTTCATTTTCTGGGATTATGTGAAAGAACTCAAGTATGGTAGGTGGAGTGATATAGCCAGGAAACCGCACCTTATCTTTGTACCTTTAGAAGCATTCCTTGGAGCAGGAAGGGTTTAAATACTAGATCCTAAGAGAGCAAACATAGATGCATTGTTCCAAGAAGTCAGTAAGGAAGATATAATCCTGCTTTTCAAATGAGTCCACTGGAATTGATGGAAATTTATCTCATAGGAAGAGTATTGTCACCCGATTGAGAGGTTTAAGGGCCCAATGGGAACAGTGCTTTCACTGGGCCTGTATTCGTGGGTCTGGCCCTGAGTTCTCCAGAGTTCATGTCATTGTCTGAAAATTCCTAACATAAATTGTTACCTTTATGAATACAATATCTTTGTTGTTTTACTTCTACTAAACCCAACAGTACCACTGAGGAATTATCCTCTGAGCTGAAAGATCCTAAAATTAGGCTTGTACTTTGACTGCAAACAACAAAAGCCCTGCTGAGAATGGCTTAAACAGATAGGAGTTCTCTCAAGTGAGAAAGCGCCCAGGAGTAAACAACCTGGGCTCCTTTTGGTTTCCTCTTCTGCCATCCTTCAAACATGGTTACTCCAGGTGGGCATCCTGGTCACCTTCCAAGCAGGACGAAGGGAGCAAAAGACAGAATGGGCAAGTCAGTCACAACCGTCCCTTTGGAAAAGCTTCCCCAGAACCTGTATCCAGCAATTCCCATTCACATTTCAGTGGCCGAACTGGGTCACATGACAATTCCTACCTGTAAAAGGTGAAGTTTTAGTTTTCTTGCCTCTTCAATAGAGAGCAGGGAGAAGGGAGTTGTGAGTCTACCACACCTCAGGTTAAAAGAGACCTTGGGTAATTCTGTGACTCTGTCCTTCTGCCTCAAACAGGATTATTCCTTAAACATAATTCTCTCCATTAGAGTATGTAGTGAATATTGGAATACAGAAAAGTGTCTCTTGCCCCTCTTGCCCTTCACAGCAGAACAAAGCAGCAAGAGTTCTTTTAGCAAACAGATGCCTTGCGAGTTACTTCACTGGGGGTCAAACCTGTCCTCTCAGCAGCAAAGGTGATTATTTTTCTTAATTACCATTGCTTCACATCTTGTTATGTGAGCTGTCGGCGTCTTTATTTAGCTGATGACTTTCCACGATCATTTTAGATTTATTTGGGACCTAATTTACTTAACATAGCTTTTGCTGTGCAAGTTAATCAGGGGTCCCAAAACTCTTAATTAGCTCAATATTTTACAGTGAATACCACCCTGAGGAATGCTTTACAAAAATGATGACAAGGCACAGGGTCTGTAGCTTTCAGAATCAGTAAGTTACCAACTAATGAATTAAGAAGGTTTTGAACTTACACTTCACTACTGGGTTCATGTAGCAGATGCACAAATAAGCATTTGTAAACATAGATGGCTCTTTATAGAAAACTTCCATTAACCCAGCAGCTGGGTATAGTAGAATCTCTGTAGTCTTACGAGTAATGATTAAAGAACGTACCCCATTCAATAATTAAAATGATCTTGTTTTTGCCACCATTTCTTCAGCTATTTCTTTTGGGACAAACTGTTTTGTTTTGTTTTGTCATGTTTCTACCAGTCCTGAGTGTTGATATTGATGGAAGTCACTGAAGTAAACAAAAATGCCCTGCTGAAGTATCTCTCTCCATACATCAAATAGAGGTAAGTTCAAAATGGATCAATGGAACAGAATAGAGTGACCTGAAATAAAGCCACACAACTATGGTCAATTGATCTTTGACAAAGGAGGCAAGAATATATAATAGGGAAAAGACAGTCTCTTCAGCAAGTAGTGTTGGGAAAGCTGGACACCTGCCTGTAAATCAGTGAAGTTAGAACCCCCCCTCATGCCCTACTCAAAAATAAATTCAGGGCTTCCCTGGTGGTGCAGTGGTTGAGAGTCCGCCTGCCAATGCAAGGGACATGGGTTCGTGCCCCAGTCCGGCAAGATCCCACATGCCGTGGAGTGGCTAGCCCCATGAGCCATGGCCGCTGAGCCTGCGCATCTGGAGCCTGTGCTCCGCAATGGGAGAGGCCACAACAGTGAGAGGCCCGCATACCGCAAAAATAAATAAATAAATAAATAAAAATAAACAAATTCAAAATGGCTTAAACACATAGATATAAGACATGACACCATAAAACTCCTAGAAGAGAACATAGGCAAAACATTCTTTGACAGAACACCTACTGAACGCTGGCAGAAGACCCCAGACCTCCCAAAAGGCAAGAAACTCCCCACATACTTGGGTAGGGCAAAGCGGAGAGATTCCCACACAGAGGATCGGTGCCGAGTGGCACTCACCAGCCCGAGAGGCTTGTCTGCTCGCCCGCTGGGGTGGGCGGTGCTGGAAGCTGAGGCTTGGGCTTCTGTCAGAGCGCAGGGAGAGGACTGGGGCTGGCGGCGAGAACTCAGCCTGAAGGGGGCTAATGTGCCACAGCTAGCCGGGAGGGAGTCCGGGAAAACTCTGGAGCTGCCGAAGAGGCAAGAGACTTTTTCTTCCCTCTTGGTTTCCTGGTGCGCGAGGAGAGGGGATTAAGAGCGCTGCTTAAAGGGGTTCCACAGACGGGCGCGAGTCGCGGCTGAAAGCGCGGAGCCCAGTGACGGGCGTGGGATGCTGGGGCTGCTGCTGCCGCCGCCAAGAAGCCTGTGTGCGAGCGCAGGTCACTGTCCACACCGCCCTTCCAGGAGCCTGTGCAGCCCGCCACTGCCGGGGTCCCGGGATCCAGGGGCGGCTTCCCTGAGAGAACGCACGGCGCGCCTCGGGCTGGTGCAACGTCACGCCAACCTCTGCCGCTGCAGGCTCGCCCCGCACTCCGTGCCCCTCCCTTCCGCCTGGCCTGAGTGAGCCAGAGTCCCCGAAGAGGCTGCTCCTTTAACCCTGTCCTGTCTGAGCGAAGAACAGATGCCCTCCGGCGACCTACATGCAGAGGCGGGGCCAAATCCAAAGCTGAGACCCAGGAGCTGTGAGAACAAAGAAGAGAAAGGGAAACCTCTCCCAGCAGCCTCAGAAGCAGCGGATTAAAGCTCCACAATCAACTTGATGTACCCTGCATCTGTGGAATACATGAATAGACAACAAATCATCCCAAATTGAGGAGCCAGGAGTCAGTGCTGTGCCTCTGAGGTGGGAGAGCCAACGTCAGGACACTGGTCCACAAGAGACCTCCCAGCTCCACATAATATCCAACGGTGAAAATTTTCCAGAGATCTCCATCTCAACACCAGCACCCAGCTTCACTCAACGACCAGCAAGCTACAGTGCTGGACACCCTATGCCAAACAACTAGCAAGACAGGAACACAATGCCACCCATTAGCAGAGAGGTGGCCTAAAATCATAATAAGTCCACAGACACCCCAAAACACACCACCAGACGTGGACCTGCCCACCAGAAAGACAAGATCCAGCCTCATCCACCAGAACACAGGCACTAGTCCCCTCCACCAGGAAGCCTACACAACCCACTAAACCAACCTTAGCCACTGGGGACAGACACCAAAAACAACGGGAACTACGAACCTGCAGCCTGCAAAAAGGAGACCCCAAACACAGTAACATAAGCAAAATGAGAAGACAGAAAAACACACAGCAGGAGAAGGAGCAAGATAAAAACCCACCAGACCTAACAAATGAAGAGGTAATAGGCAGTCTATCTGAAAAAGAATTCAGAATAATGATGGTAAAGATGATCCAAAATCTTGGAAATAGAATAGACAAAATGCAAGAAACAGTTAACAAGGACCTAGAAGAACTAAAGATGAATCAAGCATCGATTAAAAACACAATAAATGAAATAAAAAATACCCTAGATGGGATCAATAGCAGAATAACTGAGGCAGAAGAACGGATAAGTGAGGTGGAAGATAAAATAGTGGAAATAACTGCTGCAGAGCAAAATAAAGAAAAAAGAATGAAAAGAACAGAGGACAGTCTCAGAGACCTCTGGGACAACATTAAACGCACCAACATTCGAATTATAGGGGTTCCAGAAGAAGAAGAGAAAAAGAAAGAGACTGAGAAAATATTTGAAGAGATTATAGTTGAAAACTTCCCTAATATGGGAAAGGAAATAGTTAATCAAGTCCAGGAGGCACAGAGAGTCCCATACAGAATAAATCCAAGGAGAAATATGCCAAGACATATATTAATCAAGCTGTCAAAAATTAAACACAAAGAAATCATATTAAAAGCAGCAAGGCAAAAACAACAAATAACACACAAGGGAATCCACATCAGGATAACAGCTGATCTCTCAGCAGAAACTCTACAAGCCAGAAGGGAGTGGCAGGACATATTTAAAGTGATGAAGGAGAAAAACCTGCAACCAAGATTACTCTACCCAGCAAGGATCTCATTCAGATTTGATGGAGAAATTAAAACGTTTACAGACAAGCAAAAGCTGAGAGAGTTCAGCACCACCAAACCAGGTTTACAACAAATGTTAAAGGAACTTCTCTAGGCAAGAAACACAACAGAAGGAAAAGACCTACAATAACGAACCCACAACAATTAAGAAAATGGGAATAGGAACATACATATCGATAATTACCTTAAATGTAAATGGACTAAATGCTCCCACCAAAAGACACAGGTTGGCTGAATGGATACAAAAACAAGACCCATATATATGCTGTCTATAAGAGACCCACTTCAGACCTAGAGACACATATAGACTGAAAGTAAGGGGATGGAAAAAGATATTCCATGCAAATGGAAACCAAAAGAAAGCTGGAGTAGCAATTCTCATATCAGACAAAATAGACTTTAAAATAAAGACTATTACACGAGACAAAGAAGGACACTACATAATGATCAAGGGATCAATCCAAGAAGAAGATATAACAATTGTAAATATTTATGCACCAAACATAGGAGCACCTCAATACATAAGGCAAATACTAACAGCCATAAAAGGAGAAATCGACAGTAACACAATCATAGTAGGGGACTTTAACACCCCACTTTCACCAATGGACAGATCATCCAAAATGAAAATAAATAAGGAAACACAAGCTTTAAATGATACATTAAACAAGATGCACTTAATTGATATTTATAGGACATTCCATCCAAAAACAACAGAATACACATTTTTCTCAAGTGCTCATGGAACATTCTCCTGGATAGATCATATCTTGGGTCACAAATCAAGCCTTGGTAAATTTAAGAAAATTGAAATTGTATCAAGTATCTTTTCCGACCACAATGCTATGAGACTAGATATCAATTACAGGAAAAGAGCTGTAAAAAATACAAACACATGGAGGCTAAACAGTACACCACTTAATAACGAAGTGATCACTGAAGAAATCAAAGAGGAAATCAAAAAATACCTAGAAACAAATGACAATGGAGACACGACGACCCAAAACCTATGGGATGCAGCAAAAGCAGTTCTAAGAGGGAAGTTTATAGCAATACAATCCCACCTTAAGAAACAGGAAACATCTCGAATAAACAACCTAACCTTGCACCTAAAGCAATTAGAGGAAGAAGAACAAAAACATCCCAAAGTTAGCAGAAGGAAAGAAATCATAAAAATCAGATCAGAAATAAATGAAAAAGAAATGAAGGAAACGATAGCAAAGATCAATAAAACTAAAAGCTGGTTCTTTGATAAGATAAACAAAATTGATAAACCATTAGCCAGACTCATCAAGAAAAAAGGGGAGAAGACTCAAATCAATAGAATTAGAAATGAAAAAGGAGAAGTAACAACTGACACTGCAGAAATACAAAAGATCATGAGAGATTACTACAAGCAACTATATGCCAATAAAATGGACAACCTGGAAGAAATGGACAAATTCTTAGAAATGCACAACCTGCCAAGACTGAATCAGGAAGAAATAGAAAATATGAACAGACCAATCACAAGCACTGAAATTGAAACTGTGATTAAAAATCTTCCAACAAACAAAAGCCCAGGACCAGATGGCTTCACAGGTGAATTCTATCAAGCATTTAGAGAAGAGCTAACACCTATCCTTCTGAAACTCTTCCAAAATATAGCATAGGGAGGAACACTCCCAAACTCATTCTACGAGGCCACCATCACCTTGATACCAAAACCAGACAAGGATGTCACAAAGAAAGAAAACTACAGGCCAATATCACTGATGAACATAGATGCAAAAATCCTCAACAAAATACTAGCAAACAGAATCCAACAGCACATTAAAAGGATCATACACCATGATCAAGTGGGGTTTATTCCAGGAATGCAAGGATTCTTCAATATACACAAATCAATCAACGTGATACACCATATTAACAAATTGAAGGAGAAAAACCATATGATCATCTCAATAGATGCAGAGAAAGCTTTCGACAAAATTCAACACCCATTTATGATAAAAACCCTGCAGAAAGTAGGCATAGAGGGAACTTTCCTCAACATAATAAAGGCCATATATGACAAACCCACAGCCAACATCGTCCTCAATGGTGAAAAACTGAAACCATTTCCACTAAGATCAGGAACAAGACAAGGTTGCCCACTCTCACCACTCTTATTCAACATAGTTTTGGAAGTTTTAGCCACAGCAATCAGAGAAGAAAAGGAAATAAAAGGAATCCAATCAGAAAAGAAGAAGTAAAGCTGTCACTGTTTGCAGATGATATGATACTATACATAGAGAATCCTAAAGATGCTACCAGAAAACTAATAGAGCTAATCAATGAATTTGGTAAAGTTGCAGGATACAAAATTAATGCACAGAAATCTCTGGCATTCCTATATACTAATGATGAAAAATCTGAAAGTGAAATCAAGGAAACACTCCCATTTACCATTGCAACAAAAAGAATAAAATATCTAGGAATAAACCTACCTAAGGAGACAAAAGACCTGTATGCAGAAAATTATAAGACACTGATGAAAGAAATTAATGATTATACAAATAGACGGAGAGATGTACCATGTTCTTGGATTGGAAGAATCAACACTGTGAAAATGACTCTACTACCCAAAGCAATCTACAGATTCAATGCAATCCCTATCAAACTACCACTGGCATTTTTCACAGAACTAGAGAAAAAAATTTCACAATTTGTATGGAAACACAAAAGACCCCGAATAGCCAAAGCAATCTTGAGAACGAAAAATGGAGCTGGAGGAATCCGGCTCCCTGACTTCAGACTATACTACAAAGCTACAGTAATCAAGACAGTATGGTACTGGCACAAAAACAGAAAGATAGATCAATGGAACAGGATAGAAAGCCCAGAGATAAACCCACGCACATATGGTCACCTTATCTTTGATAAAGGAGGCAGGAATGTACAGTGGAGAAAGGACAGTCTCTTCAATAAGTGGTGCTGGGAAAACTGGATAGGGACATATAAAAGTATGAGATTAGATCACTCCCTAACACCATACACAAAAATAAGCTCAAAATGGATTAAAGACCTAAATGTAAGGCCAGACACTATCAAACTCTTAGAGGAAAACATAGGCAGAACACTCTATGACATAAAACACAGCAAGATCCTTTTTGACCCACCTCCTAGAGAAATGGAAATAAAGACAAAAATAAACACATGGTACCTAATGAAACTTAAAAGCTTTTGCACAGCAGAGGAAACCATAAACAAGACCAAAAGACAACCCTCAGAATGGGAGAAAGTATTTGCAAATGAAGCAACTGACAAAGGATTAATCTCCAAAATTTATATGCAGCTCATGCAGCTCAATAACAAAAAAACAAACAACCCAATCCAAAAATGGGCAGAAGACCTAAATAGACATTTCTCCACAGAAGATATACAGACTGCCAACAAACACATGAAAGGATGCTCAACATCTTTACTCATTAGAGAAATGCAAATCAAAACTACAATGAGATATCATCTCACACCAGTCAGAATGGCCCTCATCAAAGAATCTAGAAACAATAAATGCTGGAGAGGGTGTGGAGAAAAGGGAACACTCTTGCACTGCTGGTGGGAATGTGAATTGGTACAGCCACTATGGAGAACAGTATGGAGGTTCCTTAAAAAACTACAAATAGAACTACCATATGACCCAGCAATCCCACTACTGGGCATATACCCTGAGAAAACCATAATTCAAAAAGAGACATGTACCAAAATGTTCATAGCAGCCCTATTTACAATAGCCCAGAGATGGAAACAACCTAAGTGTCCATCATTGGATGAATGGGTAAAGAAGATGTGGCACATATATACAATGGAATATTACTCAGCCATAAAAAGAAACGAAATTGAGCTATTTGTAATGAGGTGGATGGACCTAGAGTATGTCATACAGAGTGAAGTAAGTCAGAAAGAGAAAGACAAATACTGTATGCTGACACATATATATGGAATTTAAGAAAAAAAATGTCATGAAGAACATAGGGGTAAGACAGGAATAAAGACACGGACCTACTAGAGAATGGACTTGAGGATATGGGGAGGGGGAAGGGTAAGCTGTGACAAAGTGAAAGAGCGGCATGGACATATATACACTACCAAACGTAAAGTAGATAGCTAGTGGGAAGCAGCCGCATAGCACAGGGAGATCAGCTCGGTGCTTTGTGACCGCCTGGAGGGGTAGGATAGGGAGGGCGGGAGGGAGATGCAAAAGGGAGGGGATATGGGAACATATGTATATGTATAACTGATTAAATTTCTTATAAAGCAAAAAAAAAGCATTCTTTGACATAAATCATACCAATGTTTTCTTAAGTCAGTCTCCCGAGGCAATAGAAATAAAAGCAAAAATAAACAAATGGGACCTAATCAAACTTATAAGCTTTTGCACAGCAAAGGAAACCATAAACAAAATGAAAAGACAACTTACAGACTGGGATAAAATATTTGTAAACTATGTGACAGACAGGGCTTAATTTCTAAAGTATACAAGCAGCTCCTACAATTCAATAACAAAAAAACAAACAACCCAGTTGAAAAATGGGCAGAAGACCTAAACAGACATTTCTCCAAAGAAGATATACAGATGGCCAACAGGCACATGAAAAGATGCTCATCACCACTAATTATTAAAGATGCAAATAAAAACTGCAATGAGGTACCACCTCACATTGGTCAGAATGGCCATCATTAAAAAGTCTACAAATAACAAATGTTGGAGAGGGTGTGAAGAAAAGGGAACCCTCTTACACTGTTGATGGGAATGTAAATTGGTGCAGCCACTATGGAAAACAGTATGGAGGTTGCTCAAAAAATGCAAAATAGAACTACCACATGACCCAGCAATCCCACTCCTGGGCATATACCTGGAGAAAACCATAATTTGAAAAGATACATGCATCCCAATGTTCATTGCAGTACTATTTACAATAGCCAGGACATGGAAGCAACCTAAATGTCCATGAACAGATGAATGGATAAAGAAGATGTGGAATATATACATACACACACACACACGCGCACACACACAATGGAATATTACTCAGCCATAAAAAAGGAATGAAATAATGCCATTTGCAGCAACACAGATGGACCTAGAGATTATCATACTAAACGAAGTAAGTCAGAAAGAGAAACACAAATACCATATGATATCACTTATATGTAGAATCTAAAATATGACACAAATGAACATATCTATGAAACAGAAACTGACTCACAGACATAGAGAACAGACTGGTGGTTGCCAAGGGGAAAGGGGGGTGGGAGAGGAAAGACTGAGAGTTTGGGATCAGCAGAAACAAACTATTATTATATATAGGATGGATAAACAACAAGGTCCTATTGTATAGCACAGGGAAATATATTCAACATCCTGTGATAAACCATAATGGAAAAGAATATGAAAAAGAATATATATACATATATATGTATATATAACTGAATATGTGTATATATATAAAAAATGGAATCACTTTGCTGTACAACAGAAATTGACACAACATTGTAAATCAACTATACTTCAATAAAGTTGTTTTTTTTTTGTTTTGTTTTGTTTTGTTTTTTTGCAGTACGTGGGCCTCTCACTGCCGCGGCCTCTCCTGTTGCGGAGCACAGGCTCCGGACGCCCAGGCTCAGCGGCCATGGCTCACAGTCCCAGCCGCTCCGTGGCATGTGGGATCTTCCCGGACTGGGGCACGAACCCGTGTCCCCTGCATCGACAGGCGGACTCTCAACCACTGCGCCACCAGGGAAGCCCCTCAATAAAGTTTTTTAAAAAAGAAACAAAATGCAGGGACCCATCCTCATGTAATTTACAATCCAAGACTGAAAATACAATGTCAAGGAACACAGGGAAGTCATAAAATAGACACACCACTTAAAAATGCAAATATAGTTGCCCCCATCAACTGTGAGCATCTTGCATGTACCTGCTACCTTCACTACTAAATATCTAAATAGTGCCCTGAGAAAAAGTAGGAACTCAAGGAATATTTGCTGAATAAATTATTTTCATAGTGATAGAGAGTAACAAGGAAGGGAGGAAGGATGAGAACAGGCAGAGTACCCGGCCTAGGGCAGGCAGGAAATAAATATGCTTGCAGAAAGACTGGGATTTTTCTTTTTCTCCCAGATAAAGAATTGTAGAAAACCTGAGATTTAAAGGAGCAAGAGAGTACATCTGTCTTGGGCAGGGGGTTGTTTGAGAAGTGAGGGAGACCAATCTAAGCTTCTAGACGCTAACCTGGAAGGCACAGAGGATGACATGTGAACTTCAGGAGAAGCAGAGAGAGAAGCTAGGGAGTTGGGAGAGGTCAAAAGAAGGGAAACACTCCTGGACTCTGAGCCTCAGTTCCCTCACCCCTAAAATAAGAATAAGTAATATTTGCTCTGCCTATTTCAAAGTGATATTATGAGGATTAAATGAAATGGTATGTGTAAAAGTGTTTTCAAAACTTGAAAACACTATATTAATACAACAGGTCCTTTTAAAGATATTTTTGGCCCTGGAACAAGTAAGCAGGTGCCATCATGATAGGAAACGTGGCATAGAGGCAAGTCACAAAGGGATCATGGCCCTTGGGAATAAATGGCTCAAGGGCACTTTAAAGGGTCACAGTAGGAATCTCAGATATCCTACATTTTTAGGGCCCCAAACTTCCTGAAATGTTTTCACATAAACTGTGTTTATTGCTAGAGAGACCTTGTAAGGAATAAGGAGGCTTCGACTTCAGTAGTTAATGGGCTTACCAGGCACACACAACTGGTTAACAGCAGGGTTAGGATGAGGCTCAAGCTTCCTGGCTCATAGTCTAAAGCTCAGGCCACTCCAGGAAAACCTTCCAGCATGATTTAAACCCATCAGCACCAGTTCCCTTTGTTTCAAGGTACAAGTTAATGAGCAAGAACAAGGAGAGATGATATTACTTCCCTGGACTTCTGATATCTCACCTAAGAACAATTTTCACAGGGAAAGTAATGGGCACCATGTTTTGTCTAAACTGATTTCCTTTTTGCAAAGCCGAATCTATTTTCAGAGGAGGAAACTGGGTGCTTATGACCTCCCTGTGGAATTCTGTGCAGGGATTTAACAAGATGAGAGCATCACAACGGGCAGGCTGACAAGGCTTCATAATGAGGGAGCTAGACCTGCATTAGACTGCAGAGGGGTCCCATCTGTTGGAGAGGTTCTCTGCTTTGAGCTAGATTTCTTTGTCTTGCAGCTGGGCAATACACAGATTTAGGTTGTTAGGCTAATGAGTTTGTCTTAATCACTTCAGACTGCTATAATAAAAATACCATAGACTGGGTAGCTTAAACAACAAACATTTATTTCTCACAGTTCTAGAGGCTGGGAAGTCTAAGATCAAGGCACCAACAGGTCTGGTATCTACTGAGGGCCTACTTCCTTGCTTGTAGGTAGCTACCTTCTGCACCCTCATGTGGCTGAGAGAGGCCTTCTCTCTCCCATCTCTTCCTACAAGGACACTAATCTCTTTCTTGAGGGCTCCACTCTTATGACCTAATTAACTCCCAAAGGCCCCAGGTCCAAATACCAACACATTGGAGATTAGTCTTCAAGATATGAATGGGGGGGGGCAGCACAAGCATGCAGTTCATAACAGTTATGAGCTCTTCCTGACCTTGCCTATTTGACCTGACATTGACCTTGTCTGATTTATATCCCTCCAAGAAGTATAGGCAACAGCCCATTTTTATTTCAATTACAGAGATCATTTTCCTTCCTACTAAGATAAGAGTAGGATGAATATGCAATAAAATAAGCAGTTTTGTGAAGTAAGCACTCAAACTAATAAAGGCTTGTTGCCCGATAGAGGTGACCTCCTTCTTGCTTCACGGTATAAATAACTAACATTACCCAGGCAAATCCATATTATAAACTTTTTATGAAGGAATTACACATGCATAATTTATATGTGTACACATATTTGTGGATTTTTGTGAACCTTAGAAAACCAACTTGGAAAGATATTTCATATTGCTTTTATGGTCTACACCGCACAATTAGCACTTAATTATACACTAATTCTTTTCATGTTAGTTTCAAAAGCCCTAGAAGTTGAAGATCATGTACTAAACTTCTTTTATGACCTCCACAAGACCTAGCACAATCTTAAGCATGTAGAAGGTGTTCAAGAAATATTTTTAATTGATTGATTTCAACAGATAAAATACTAATCCTTAAGTATTAACAAATACCTGGAGGGGTGAGGAGAGTCCAATTGATGAAGAGCTGTAAATGTCATGTCAAAGAAGATGATAACATCTGCAGCTTAGGAAAATGACTCTGAAGGAATGTGGAGGCTAGAGCTAAAAGGAGAAAAGAGGTGGAGAGCTGATGATAACAGGGAGATCTATTGGAAGCTGCTGAAATGGTCCAGGTGGGGAAATGTCTGAATAATGGCAATGACAAGGATCAAGGGAAAGACAAGACTGAATCAAGAGATATGTAAAAAAATATAATCAGTGGGAATCTCACTGGAGTGGAGAAGAAGGGAATCTGCAATGACTCCTAGGTTTCAGGCTTTGATAGTTGTGTCATTATCCAAAATAGGAAATGCAGCATGATAAGAGGTTGGATGTGGGAAGAGGTAAAGAATTTCAGGTTGGACATTTTGAGTTTGGGGGAATCTAGATAAAAATGTCTAGTTAGAAGATATAAATGTATGGGCCAGTCTACAAGAGAAGAGGGAAGTTTGGAGTAGAGATTTAGACTTTGGGGTTGTAAGAGCATGGATGGTAGTTGAAGGCACGGATGTCATTAAGAATATGCAAGAACGGATATAGAGGGAATGAATAGAGGAGGATGTTAAGATCTAAGGCAGGTCCATGAAAGAACTTGAGAACGAGCTACTATAAGCTTAAGAGGTAAACCAGGGTGATGCTCTGAGGCCTTGTGGAGGTGGGAACACAAGATGGTGACTGCTGTCAATAGAACCAAAGGCCCAAGTCCTCAGAGAGATCAAAAGCTGGGGGAGAAAAGGAGATCTAAAGGATGATTGGTGATTAGGACTCAAATAAAGCTAATGTCAGATGGAAGACAGTGTCCAGGATGTAGCCATAGGAGAAGCTTGTCCAAGTTGAATCCTGAAACCTCATTTCTGCAACATGACCCTTCACCTGAATCTCAACTTCCTCTTTTTTTTTTAATTCACACCTTCCTCCTCTCTCATAATCTCACAATTTGACCATAGTTTAACTCACTCTTACATGCAATTTCTCTATCAGCTCTTAACATAGGT
Organism: Mesoplodon densirostris; assembly: GCF_025265405.1. NCBI lineage: Eukaryota > Metazoa > Chordata > Mammalia > Artiodactyla > Ziphiidae > Mesoplodon > Mesoplodon densirostris. The sequence continues at coordinate 58,424,610 of NC_082663.1, forward strand.
TCTGTTGTTTGTTTTGACTGGGCTAATGGAGCAGCATCTGTTGGACAAAAGAAAAAAAATGAGGCTATTTGACAAAAGATAAAGCTGGGTTTCTGCAGACACAGCAGGAACTGTAGGGTACAGTCTTATTTTCCAGTCTTTTTTTAAGTGTTTTAATTAGATGCCATTTGCTGATGATAACTGCTGTGTGAGGGACTGCAAAGAAAGTTAAAAGGATACACCTCACACAATCACAGCAATCATGCTGCACATCAGTGTAGGGAGGACAGGATACTGGTCACACCATATTTGCACAGGTCAGATGGCATACGGGGATGGAAACTTTACCATGCATGCTGGGAGGAATGGATGTTTAGCTGGAAAAGAGAGGAAGCCAGAGGAACAAATAATTGACAAAGTACTTTAATGTTGCTGCAGTTAAAAAATAGTAATAATGACTGATATTGATCGAGCCTGTATCGGGTACTGAACTCTACATAAGCTTTATGTGCATTATCTTGTTTAATACCTAAACACCCCTAAGAGATAAAAGAATAACTAACACATAAATCACTTACTAAGTGCTTTACAACAACCTCATGAATTAGGTACTATTATTGTCCCTGTTGTGCAGATCAGGAAGCAAAGGCATGGAGAGGTTAAGGAAACCCATTCTAAGTCAAGCTATTAAATGGTGGAGCCTGAATTTGAATGATGCAGTTGAAAAGCAGAGTCCAGCTCTTATGCAGAAAGTATTACAGTATTATCATAGGCATCTTACAGGTGAGGAAGATAACACACAGAAACTATAAGCCATTGAACCATAGACACACAGCTAAATAGTGATGAGTGGAATTTGAAGCCATTGGAAATGAATTTGCAATTAGGAGGCAAATTATGGTTCAATATAAAAGAGGTTGTCTAATATATACACTACCAAACGTAAAATAGCTAGCTAGTGGGAAGCAGCCACATAGCACAGGGAGATCAGCTCAGTGCTTGGTGACCACCTAGAGGGGTGGGATAGGGAGGGTGGGACGGAGGGAGATGCAAGAGGGAGAAGACATGGGGACATATGTATATGTATAACTGATTCACTTTGTTATAAAGCAGAAACTGACACACGATTGTAAAGCAATTATACTCTAATAAAGATGTTTTAAAAAATAAAATAAAATAAAAGAGGTTGTCTAACTACCAAAGCTTCATAACAATGAGATAGGCATCCCAGTGGGGTTCTGAATCCCCTGTGCCCAGAAACACCCAGGAAAATAGGTAACAATATAATAGTATCTTCGATTTACATCCACTTTATCATTTCCAAGGTGCTTTATAGGGAGACTCCCTTTCTTGGTTTTGGATTTGATGGCCCTGCTGGTTCCTCCCCATCTACTCTGGTTAAGGACTTCAAACTGCAAGCAGATTATCTTGACCTGCCCACTACTAACCACTGTCACTGACACCTGAGTTGGTTTTAAAAGGTCCCCAAAGTTTTTTGACAGTTGAGCAGACTTGACTGAACCATTAAGCTATATTTGTGCATATGTGCTCTTCGTTTACCCATCTGCTCATCCAACTAATGGTTGTTGAACATCCGTGAAGTGCCAGGCACTGTCTAGGTGCTAAGGATGCAGTGAGGAAGAAGGCACAGTCTCTGTAGCCGCAGTTGTCCACAGCCCACTCCTAGTCTACTCATCCTGGAGGTCACCTGCAGACAGGTCCCATCCAGGCCAAAGGCTTCCAGCCTCTCTGTGCCTCAGAGTGCTCTCTGGCCCTGGCATGCTTGGCCCATGCAGAGGAGCGTCCCTCAGCCCATGCAGGGAGGAAGTTAGTGGATATGTGCCCCAGCTTCCTTGCCCTTAGGTGGGACAGCGTGAGGTATGCTCTTTACGGACTATTCAAGCTCCCCCGCCCCCAACAGAACTGAGCCCTACAGCAGAAATGTCATTAATGCTCCTTCTCTTGTCTCTCCTCTATTCCCTGTCTCATTTCCTCCCTTGTTCACTGCGCTTCTTAGGATCATTTCCTAAATAAACTAATCACACCCAAATCCTTGTCTCAGGTTCTGCTTTGGGGGGAACCTGTCCTCCAGGGGCTTTTGACTTAGTGGTTAGCACATGTGTATTATTATTGAGTCTGCAGATTCACTTGAGTAACCACAGTGAGAAAATCAGAGGTGCCTTCCTTAGGAAGGACAGATGCATCGTGTGGCTGTCCCTTTAGGTCAGAATTTAATGTGGAAATTAACACCCAGGGACACCTGCAGGGCAAAGCTAAGCCAGAGCGCCCTGCTGAGCAGTGCAGCTCTGGCACGTGGAGATGGCATGTCCAAGTGCTCTGCAGGCACCGTCATGCACTGCCTGCACAAGAGGAGAGAGGGAAGGGTACAGGAGGAAGAAGAGAGGTTGTGGTACAGTGCCCTATAAAGGCCTGATTTTAGCTACTGATTGTCCATGTCTTCAGTGGGAAGCACACCCTGACTCAGCTGGACACTTTGCCCCCGGAAACAAGATCACTCCTGCAAGCAGCGTTGGTTGTCGGCTGCTGGCAAACCACTATACACCCACGGGAAACTTGAGACATCTGGGACTTCATGTCCCCAAAAGAGAAGCATCAAGAAGAAAGGAAAATAACATCTGACAAGCAGCCTAACATCCTTTGGTACCAATGTCCTTGAAACACATTTAAGCAGATTAAGATCACAACCATAGCCTTCTCTAAGACCAACTAGGGTTCCCTTGTCAGACATGATTTTTGCCAAGAGGATCACAGGGTGAGCTTTAGGGTCTGCTCCCTACTGAATTTCAGTTAAGTTTAAGCGTGTTTAGCAAACTGTTGGAAAAGGTTCAAGACCAGTCCATATCATAAGCTGATTTACACGAAGGCTTTTTTTGTTATAGGGCGGAGGCTTTGAGCTCTGCTCTTTAGGGGAAAGAAAGCAGACATGGGGTGTCTGTCCCCTGCCTTGCCCCCATTTAAGTCCTATGGAGAGGATTTCAGCAAGAGGCAGAAGGCACTGTGGTCCTGAAGCACTCGATGGCTTGTGGAGGGCCCCTGTGTTAGCAGTGGGACCGAGTGCAGGGAAGATGATCCTCTCCATTTCCTCCTGGAGCACAGCGGGGCAGTGAGGTTGGAGGAAACGTGGGACTGTGAAGTCATCTTCTGGGGTTTCAGGCAGAGGGGGCCCGGTGGTCGAGGGAGCCAGCAGACACACCCACTTCGCTCACTGACTGTGTTTCAGCAGCCAGGCACCCTTCATATGGATGAGGGCTGCAGACCACCATGATGGGACTGGAGGGGAGGCCCAAGATGACTCTGGAGCTCCTATAAAATACCCCCAGGGATCCCAGAAGTAACGGGCAGACTTTTTTTTATTGGGGTAGAGAAAGAATTTGGCCTCTTTTACATGGAAGTAGGAGTTAAATTTGCAATTTTCTAAATCAGAGGTTGGGGAAACTGGCCGAAACTTGTATTGGTACATGGCGGAGAGGCTGACCCAGTCAAGGGCTGCTCAACAGTTCCTTGGAAATGATAAGCAGGTCCACTTTGTCTTCAAGGGTCCCAAACTGCAGTCAGATCCAGCCTCAGTAGAGCCTGCCACCTCTAGGCGTGGACAGTGAACTTTCCAAAAGCCATTTATTCAAAATTTGACTTTAAAGATTTCCAGCTCATTCTGGGGGGTTTTAACTCTTATTATAAACCTGTTTTGAATTTTGCACCTTTATTGTTAACTGTTCTATGCATAGGTGCAAAAGCAAGGACCTCTGTCACTCTGAACTTGAGCTGCCAGATTTAACAGATAAAATAGAGGACATCTAGGTAAATTTTAATGGACATAAAAATTGACATTTTATTGACGTAAAATATAGGACATCTAGGTAAATTTGAAACAACAAATAATTTTTAGTATAAAATTAGTATGCAATATACTAAAGGTTATTCGTTATTTATAAAAAATTCAAGCTTCACTGGGTGTCCTGTGTTTTATCTGGTAACCTTACTCTGAAAAGGTCTTTCCCTAGAGAGCAGAGCAGCAAAACATCTGGAATAAAGGAAACGTTCTGTGGTCCTTTTTCCTATGGGGTAAAGCTGAAGTGGCTGACTAATTTGTCTTTCTTGAAACGTACTCTCCATTTACTTCCCAAAAGGATTGAAATGGCATAAAACAAAAGGCACAGACAATCATCCCATTAACATAGAAATAGAAATTCAAAAGAAATAGAAAGGGATGAGGAAGTTTGAATTCCAAAAGCCATATGGTTGTGGTTGATCTTTAGTTTGCTTCTCCACTGCTTGGCAGCCCAAAGCTAAAAGAAAACATGATCTGATACAAGAACACAGGCCATTAAGGCTTTTGTCGGGTCCCAATTCTTAGAGGACTTTATCATATGGGTCATTATATATAAAACAGCATGCTAGCCAGTGTGGTCCAAAGGGAGGGCAGCTTAGGGAGTACAAGCACCTGGAACACCTGGTTTGAGGCTCAGTTCAGCCTCACACTGTCACTTCAGTTCTTTCACTTCATTTATTCACCCACTAAACATATTACAAATGTAAGATATTATCACTAGAGCTAGGACTAAGGATATCAACACCAGCAATAATAAAAGTGCATTCTACGATGGTTTTATAAAACACACATAAACACTCTTCAAATGACTGTTATTACATTAACCCTTGATTTAAAAGACTAGGAGACAATATTAAAATGTAATTCAACAAGGGCCTTTTTGGCAAGGCAGGTCAAAAAACCAAAGTCATCCTGGCTGACCACCTGCCTCTTGGACGTCTCAGACAAGTGATGCTCAGGGCTGTGACGTCACAGAGCACAAGTATGCCGGTGAGTCTTTCCTTTACGATTGCTAGTAATCTCTCCTGGAACCTGAGAATAAGTTGTCTTGACCTAAAAGCAAGCCACAAGCAAATGGGAGTGCCCATCCAAACACAAGGCAGGGCTGCAGGCCGAACCTCTTTCAAGGAATTGGCAATGGTTGGCCAGAGTGTAAGAGAAGGAAAGACATGTGTCTGTGGATACCACTGGATTTGCAGACAGGCTATGGAATGCAAATGCTTAGTCACTGAGAATTGGCTGCCAGGAGCTGATGGCATATCAGTATGACTATCACAAGCTTCCTTCTGCATCAGCCACATTTGTATGGCGCCCTCTTTTCTTTCGAAGGGGAGGTTCAGAGGGCTCCCCTTTTGCTCACAGAATTCCTGGAGAAAATATGCTTCATTTTAGAAATAACAATATAATAATAATAATAACAACAACAATAATAGAAGTAATCATTATATGCTGTGCTGTTTTATACGCCTGACTTCATTAAACCCTTGTAAAAATGTTCTATTATTACTCTCATTTTACTGTGAAAAACTTGGTTGAAGATGATCCTTTCTACCAGGTGAGTAGGGGAAAAAAGACCCTGGGATTTTGGAAAAGAAGATTGTTCCATTTTCTGTTCTTCATTGCAAGGCTGGTTTACTTTAACTGGGAGAGTTGCAAGACCTGAGGACCAACTGATTACTCACAAATTTAAATAGAGACTGAGTACCTACTATGATAAGAGCTTTAAGCCCATCACACGAGGAATGCACAGATGGCTCCTGTCTGCACATGCTCACAATCTAGTCTGGTCCACAAATTAACCAAGGTAGAATATACATGCCCTCAGAAACGTGTGACCTTGGGTCACACTACCTCCCTTCTGACCAACAGCCTTTGTGGTGGTGAACTTGAGTATCAAAGGCAGCCAGGGGTGCCTGATAGGGGAGCTTGCTTTGTACCTGACTGAGTCCCCCAAGAAAGGGAGGGTTTAGAGGCCAAGTGTAACTCTCAGGGCCTCAGATAGTTGGTCCTGCTAGCAGGCCACTTTGCTGGCACCTTCGAATGAGGCTCCTGATTCTTCTAGGCACATGTAGCCCCTTCAAATCTGGGGGCTTTTGAGTGACCTCGTCACTGAAGGTCATTGGAAACACTGTCTCATCCTATGTTCTGTTAAAAATAGTTACTGTCACCCCTTGGGCAGAGATCAGAGGAGAAGGTGTGAGGGTGGGCACTGTAACTCATTCTGAAAATGGACAGCACTGGTCAGTGAGAGTGAGGATGGTTGGCCACAGAGGTAGGGGGAGGGGTGGCTCTTCTCTCTTGACAGAAGGCGTCCCTTAGCTGGACCTCAGAGCCAGGAATCACCACCAAGAGCCATCTGGCGGAAAGACCAGTAGGCCCTCCATGGGACCACATAGCCTCACTGCTGGGATTCGGCGCAACCTGAGCCTTTCTCAGAGGGTACCCCTCCGGTTCTCCCTGTTTCCCAAGCCAGTGGCCTGCCCTATGGAGCGTTCCTCCTTTGCTTTGTGTACGTCTTGCATTTTTAAACAGCAGTTTCTCAGAACAGATGCTTCTTCCCTCGTTCCCGGTGGCCTTTCTGCACCAAAAGCAGATTGCCTGCTTCTGTCATCTTAATCAAGAGAAGGAGAGAAACGTGCTAATCATGTTATTTTCCCTTCCTTCTGCCTGCGATTGGCTGTGTGAGCCAAGGGCCCTCTCTCCTCCTCAGCTCTCCTCGGTCTTAACACCCCAAGTAGGAGATCTCCCTTGGTACATCTCACCAAGCCTGCTTCCCCTTTGACCAGAGGGGTTCTTTTTAAACAGACACTGTTTTTTTTTTCTAGATCTCTGCTTCCTTTGACTTCCTAGGAATCAGGTTGCCATGCAGTCACTGGTAATGTCTTGATTTCGACTTCCCCTGTAGGTTAAAGACCCAAGACTGGATTGAAATCCATCAGCATCAAAATTATGCTCGTGCCTCCTTCTCCCAGGGCTGCTGCATCCCACAGCTCCAGGGGGCATCACTCACACAGGGCTGTGTATCTATCTAATAGTCGCACAATGTGATGCACAGATGTTGTACAAAACAAACACAACACTAAGCCATAAAAAAACCGTAACGAAGTGCAACAAAATTCTGGGGCTTTTTCTCATGATGACGACTTTAATACTTGTTTTGAAATATCATATGGATTCCCCACCAGTGCTCCTTTGTTTAGTGCCATAACCTCATGAGTAGCCCATCCACTGAGTAATCCAGCACTGAGCAAACTCACCAGAAGGCTCTTTGCAGCCCCCCGTGTACCAGAGAATGAGAGTGGGCATATTTAATCCTGAGAAACAAAAGAGTAAGATGAGCATTAAGATTTCCCCTCTAGAAGAGTGATGTATCTGAAAGAATCTGAAATGGAACAGGCTAGAATCAAACCCTTCCATCAGCCTTGCAGAGTTGTTAAGTGATGTCATACATAGTGGTCATGGGGATTCTCTGCCTCTTATATACATAATTTGCACCAGACCTACCTTTTGGGGGCAGTGCTAAGAAACAGTAGCCTAGCAGGTCTCCTCCCCCTGCCCAGCAAAGCAGAAAGGTAGGCTACAGCAGCGCTCCTGTGTCAGAGTGCAGGTGTGTCAGTTGGTGCCTAACCAAGGAAACAGAAACCATGCAAGTACTTAAAGCAGAGAGGATTTAATGCAGGAAGTAAGTTACAGTTATCTTGGCTAGGGTCCCCAGGAGAGCCAGAGACAAGGATTCCAGTGCAAGCAGTTTCACTGGGAGGTGATCCCAGGCAATACAGGTAGAGAAGTAGTGGGATGGGCAAGGGAAAGAAACCAGTCTAAAGGGTCCATTATCAAACATAATCCCAGTGTGGAAGGAGAGCCCAATGCCAGGGAACCGTGGAAGCCAGTGTAACCTCAGGGTTATCCCCACCCCCGTGGGAAAGGGAGCTGGGGTATTTCTGTATCAATACTCCTTCGGAGTTGAGGCTACTTCTGGGAACATTCATTCTCCAGCTTGTGCTAAACACAGGTTGAATATTTTCCAATGGTCAGACCCAGACTTGGCCAGCGAGTCTCAGGTGTTCCAGTAAGTAGCCTTGGCTTGTAAAGTTGCTACCTAGAGGATAAGTGTAGCATGCTCTACTCTCTGCTACGACAGGTGATGGAGAGCTGAGAAGCCAAACAAAAGACGGTGAGGCCACCCAGAGATGAGCAACAGCAGAAAGGGTCTACCACTTCTAGGATGGAAAGGCATCAGTGGGAAGCCAGGCTCCTGGATCCAGGGGTTGGGACCACAGGCAGTAAATGGAATGAAGAAGAGAAGGATGGTCTTGCAGGAGCAGAACAATGGAGAAGACGCAGCCACTGCCAGAGACACTGGCCAAGGCAGAAGTAGGAGGCAAATACCTTGGCTCTTCTCTTCCTCCCTCCAGTCTCTCACCAGAGACCAAACCTAGCTGGGAGCCAGCTAACAGGGGAGTTGGAAAGTGAAGTCTGCAAGGGTTGGTGACCATCCTCTCACCCTCCACCTTCTCCAGCCCCCTACCCCCACCTATGTTACAGAGCAAAGCAGAGGAAGAGCAAGGAAAAGATCTGAATGTAAACTGGCCTAGGATAGCACTGGAGGGTGTGAATCAGTTTCCCACACCACCTCCTCTGTGCACGTGCCCCTACAGTAATAGGACGAAGAGGAGTTCTAGATAAGGATGTATCAGTCCCCTAGCAGATACAGGGACCACAGACTCCTTGGAACCTGTGTGATTGGCCCAACCTGTGTGATTGGGCCTCCATCCTAAGAGGATAATAAGATGATAACCCAAGCGTTCATTAACCACATGAATCATTTAGGTTGACCCCCAAATCCCTAAGAGTGGGGCAAAGGACAATGGTGTGGTGTGGGATCTAGAGGAGTGCAGTTCTAATTTCCACTGTAGGGATTTGGGGGGCCTCAACAGTGCTGGGGGAGCAGTACAAAGACTTCTGTGGTGAAGCTGCAGTGTTACCAGAAGTCCATTCACGGTTTAGCCACATTTTCTAAACTATATACTGCTAAATAAATATAATAACTGAATATTATATACTCTTCTGATAGATTTAAAATGTGTGCTAGCATATTAGACTCTGAGAAGTCCTACAACATTTCTCACAACTTCTTTGAGTCTAGAAAGCCACCCTTTCCCATTTTTCTCAATGTGGAGTGCCTTTTACAATCTCAAGGGAAAAATATTCTGTAGCACAAAGTTTAAGAAACACTAAACTACAGTAAGAAGAGTGTTGATATCTCTATGAGAGTATATTTATAAAGTTTCTGGTAGGGTCTTTAACTAAAAAACGTATAATAAGCCACTAAATATCATAACGGCCACCAGTGTGCCGAAGCCAGCTTGCACTGGCTCATGTGAACCAATGTTAAATTTCCAGGAATTTTAAGAGCTGGTTGATAAAAAACAGCCATTATTAAAAATAAAATCATATGAACTTATAATTAAATATGTTTATTAAAAACAGAGGTAATAAATATTCAAAACTCATTACTGTGTACTTAGTTTACTATTATCTGTGTTCTGTGGATGATTTATGTCTATTGTATCAGTATAGTGGAAATGTTATGTAATGGTGAGCTACTGTGCTTCTCTCCCCAACTGCGTGTTCAGTGATGTCACACTCGTAGCTTGAAATCAGTCACAATGGGAGTACTTACACTATGGAAATCAGAGAATGCTATAACTCAGGGTTTGATTTATTATTTTATCATTTGTCTAGACTTACGAAAAAGGTAGAGAAAATAATAATGTAGATTAAACTTGAAAGCTGCCATTCTATAGACAATGCTCTGTGAATAACACACACACACACACACACAATGAGGAAATATTCTTCCAGTATTCAAAAATATAATCCAATTCAGCAAAGAAATTGCTAACATCACTGATGAATAAGTGAATTTCTGAAATGTATAGTGCCAAAACTGAAAGAGGTTTCAGTTTAATGGATGTAATCTGTACAAGGGAAAGAAATAGTTTAACAATAGATTACATATCAAAGAAATGATGATAAGTTGATTGGGAAAAGAGGAGACTCGGATGCAACTCCATGTGTTAAATCATGGTTCAATTGCAACCATAGCTTGGCTGCAGATTCAAGAGTTCAGCAAAAATCGATTAAAGCATTCTGTGAGAATCAATTGGCTATATGGAATTTACAGTAAAGAGTATTATATATTTTATTATTATTTGTAAATTTTTTTTCTCCTTTGTATCAGTAAAACTTATAATAAATTTGAATAAACTTACATACATACATATTGGATGGTTCCTTTTTCCCTTTACCAGTACACCATTGATGAAGTGCATTCATTTAAAGGTGATTCTGCCCCACAGATATACTATATTAAGAACCTGAAGATGTCATCTGATCCAGATATCTCTACACGTAGCAAAGTATTGTCTTTCATCCAAAGAATCACACTCCAGTGTTCCTTTCAATTCAATTCGGCAAGTATTTCTTGAGCACCTATTGTGTGCTAGAGAGGTTTCAGTAAATTATAGTCTTAGAGTTTAAGAAACATTTGAGCTTAACTTTCTCATTTTTCAAGTTGAGATAAAACTCACATAATATAAAATTCACCATTTTAACCATTTTAAAGTGTACAATTCAGTAGGGTTTTTTTTTTAAGTTTATTCACAATGTTGTGCAACTCTCACTACTATCTAGTTCCAGAACATTTTTATCATCCCCCAAAGAAATCCTGTACCAATTAAGTAGTCACTCCCCATCTCTCCCTCCCCCTAGTCCTTGTCAAACACTTATCTACCTTCTCTCTCTATAGATTTGCCTGCTCTAGACATTTCATGTAAATGAAGTACTACAATACGTGACCTGTGTCTCTGGTTTCTTTCACTAGCATGTTGTCAAGGTTCACCCATGCCCTATGTCCTTTTTTACAACTTTATTCCTTCTTGTGGCTGAATATATCTGTGGTGCAGATATACCACATTTTAAAATTCATTTTTATTCATTCATCAGTTGACGTACATTGAGTTGTTTCCATTTTTTCTGGCTATTATGAAGAATGTTGCTAAGAATATCCATGTACAAGTTTTTGTTTGAACCTGTTTTCAGTTCTCTTAGGTGTGGAATTGCTGGGGTATATGCTAACTCTGCTTAACTTTTTGAGGAACTACCAGACTATTTTCCACAGTGGCTCACCATTTTACATTCCCACCAGCCCTGTATGAGGCAAATGCCTCCGTTTTAAAATGAGGATTCTGCGGCTCAGGAAGATTAAGTGACTTGCATAAAGTCATGAGAGAGCTAGAACTACAATCAAATCACCCATGTATGCTTGGTGCTCCTTTTACCAATGGCCCACTCAAAGGCCAATGCGAGATGCTCTTTCTACTGTATCACTTAGGGCAGGAGAGCAGTCATGGTAGAAAAAAATTTTCAATATTGATGAAAACAAAATGGACGAGTTTTCACAAAAGCTGAGTTAACCATAAAGTTAAATTAATCAGAATCCCCGCTTTGTTGCCCTCCCCCACCCCACGCTTCACCCCCATTGACCCAACTTCTCAAAGTTCTGCTCTACAAAAGCCAACACTCCAATAACACACTGGCCTCAGCATAAACACTCCAAACAGTAAGATCACTGTTTACACCCACATTTAAGGTACTTTTCTGAGAGCTAACACTTGACTCTTTACCCTTCGTTTAGTCCTTGTTCTGTCATTCTTTTCCCAGGCTGTTATGAAAGCAGCTTCTCAGGTCTCAGTGTTTCCTGTTTCCCCCACTGCTGACACCTATATCCTATCTGTCCCCAGACAGCTACCCAAACAAAGACTAGTCCCATGGTTCTCCAGTTGTAAATAACATCAAGCATTTCTCAGGGTTCAAACCCTTCCCAACTTAGGCTCCTCCTCCCTTTCCAGTTAATATCTGCACCCACTCATTCACTTCGTGCTCAAGACAGACCAAAAGAACTGAGATCTCTCACCATGTCCAGCATCTTCATGCTTTCAAGATTTTTCCAAATCATAGTTAATCCAAAAAACAAGTGTCAGTCCAGGTATGCAAATGAACACATTTCCTGCTTTTAAAGATCAAACTCACAGCTCCCATCATAGGTGAAGTTCCCATTAAGCAAATTATAACAATAGAATCTGATAAATAAAATAATAGATTTGCAAAGTGCAGAAGTAGAGCAAAGTGGGAAATTATTGACGCTCTCCAGTAGTGCATAAAAGGCTTCACAGAGGATGTAATAAAGGCTTTGAAGGATGAAGAGGAGTTCACCAAGTAAACATGGAGGAAAAACAGTCCAGGCAAAAGGAAACAGCCATTGAAAAGGCAGAGTGGCAAAAACAGAAAGACATGTGAAGGAATTCATGGGCAGTTCTGGAGAGCTGGGCGAAGGAGGCAGGCTGAAGAAGAGCAGGAGTTGGACATAGGAAGGTCTGTGTGTGCCAGATAAATGGCTTGTGTGCTAACTGAGGAGCTTACACTTTGCTTTAAGCAGAGGAGGGTTAGTTGGTGTTTAGCTAGCTAACTCAGGGGTTGCTTTAGGAAGTGGATTTGAGGGGCCCCAAAGAGCAGAGGCAAGAAGACTCTTACTGCAGTCCAAGTAAGAGATGATGAAGGGCTGGCTTAAGGCAGTGGGAGATCTACCACCGCTTCCTCACATGACAAGCCCCCGGAGGAATGAACCACTGCCTCTTCAGTTATCTAGGCTTTATACAGATCTCTACCACAGCACTCCCCCCATGGAATGAGTTCTCTGTAACACATCATCTTCCACCCACCTCCAGACCACAGCTCTGGGATGGCAGCAGCCAGGATACCTTGTACCCCCAGCATTCAGTATCCTCTCACTTCCTACAGTTAACTTTCATTAGGGTGCAGATTTGGGTCAGTAGGTTTTGGGTGGAGGTGAGAATCTGCATATCTAGCAAGCTCCCAGTCACACGCCAGCAAGGGCTTAGCACACAGACTTGCTGACTGAACAAGAACTGTTCCTGGAACTTAGACTTGCAGAGCACACTCCTCCTCTGCTTCCTGGTCTTCATAAAAAGGCTTCACATCACATGCCACTGGGTCCTCAGACAAGGGGAGAAACACTCTGGTGAAAATTCTCCCTGACCAAACCCCTTATCTTCAGTGGAAATGCACTCCATTGCTGAGTCAGAATGGCGAGCAAGTCCAGATCCTTTGGATGGACACAAGTAACAGGGGAAAGAACCAATTGGTCCTCAATATATTAATGAATGTCCTTGGTAGGCAGAGGGCCCTTGAATAATTGATGAATGGGACCGTTCAGTGTTTGCTGCAGCTCTGGCTGACACTGCTCATTATGGGCGATGATTCACTCTCTTCTATGGAACAAATTGTTCCCAAAGTCTAACTCCATTTCCCTTGCCCTTTTTTAAAAAAAATAAAAAGCATGCACCTGTGGAATTCAAATGCATGCAACTGTGTCCAGAATAGAAATGAGAGAATTAATTCATGTCCTACAGCCCATAATAGAACAACCTCAGAGGACCTTGCCAAGGGGCTTAACTTTAGGAAAGACTTCTTTCCTCAGAGAGGAGGAAAGATATAGATGTGTCAAATTTCTGTTGGCTGCAAAGATTTCAAAAGCAGGATGAACTGAAATGAGACCATCTTCCCCAAGAAGGCTTGTTATTTACTAGGTTTGGCAAGGGGACAATTGGTATTCAAACTGCATGCCTATATTTTAGATTGTGCATCTGGAAGCTAATTCAGTGTGTCTAGCTCCTATTAGCCAAATGTGTCTACATGCTTAGGGTTGCCTTGTGAATTGGGACAGAGAACAGTTTAATTTTGCTCTCAGAGTCTGATGGTTTAAAAAGCACACATCAAGGTGCTATGCCTCCCCTATATCCCTTCTCTGTCCCCCAAGTTTGGAAATTTCTGTTTCATCTTTCCAACTTATAATTTTGATGAAAAGATGCCTATTTGTTTTGTAAAATTAAGTAAAACCGAAAATTTCACCAGACACATTTCTGTGGTGGTTTACATGTGTGCAGACTTGGCCCTGATGAAATCCTTAGCAAGAGGAGAAGGTAATAGCCTGGGACACAAGGGTCTCTTCTTTATACAACTAGAGAGACTTCAAAACTGAGAGAATCGGGTGGTCCAGCAAAGCCTGACTGTGCTGTGGTCCAAGCATAAGCCCTGGAAAATATCATCCACCCCTCTCTAGTCCCAAATCCTGCTCAAATTTGCAGATGTTCATATGGCTCAGCCCAGTCCCCAGAGTATAATCTGGATTGGGTTGGGCTCAAAAGCTGGACCCAGCTGTGGCTCTCTCTTGACTGCCTGCAGCAAGGCTTTGAACTGACCTGGGCTCTGGGCCACTATACAAGAGACAGACTTCCCTGCCGGATTGGAACAAACCAACCCCGAGAATCCCAGAGACCCAGAATGACCAGATCTTGGTGGAGCTGGACCTCCAGAAAAGAAAGCAGGCTTCTTCACCCCACTTTGGTTCTGACCACATTCTTAGGACCTAATGAGTCAGTGGCCCTTTGAAGGTGGGAGATGTTTGCTTTAGAATCTTTGTCCCCCTACTTTCCTATGAGATTTTCAATAGTTGGCTACATGTAGAAGCTAGAAATGTGATGGAAAGGCAGAGATCCTCATCTCTTCTCTCTCATTCTTTGGATCCTCCATCATCTACAGCCTATTGTTGAAATTTGGACGGGCGGGCAAACTCTTATTGCCTTCTGTGATGCTCATTTGGAAGAAGCAGTGTCTGGACAGCATTCTTTTGTCTTATGGCTGTTTCTAAAGTGAGTGAGGATATTGGTCCAGATTCTCACATCCTCAATTTATCTGGGAGCTCCTGCATTCAGCTCCCGGGCCTCTGCTTGGACATTGCAGGCCTCACCCCTCGCCTCTGGTTTCTAATGTCTTTTTGATGAGACCAAAGGGGTGGTCTGCTCTTCCTTCATTCCCACCTCCGTTGTTGTTTTCAAGCCCAGGTTCCCTTTTATGTCTGGAGGTGTCCTGCATACCACAGAGATGGCATGGACAAGAAAAAGATGAAAGCACATGCTGGGGAAGGACACCACGCCAGGCAATGCTGAGGGCTGCTCCTCCATAGTCCCCTCTCCTGGCTGCTGCCGAGGAGCCTTTCCTTGGCCACAGACAGGGAGAGCACTTCAGGGTACTTAGAAAAGTGGATTCTAGATGCCAGTGTTGGGGGAGAACCTACAGGTCGGCAAGTCACCATCTACCTGATACTTGAATCCCACCTTCACTATCCTTCCCTATAGCCGTGCAGGAGGTTCTTGAATAGCTTGTATTAGACTGGATATTCTGAGAAGCAAATGTCAAGCAAGGATTAAAGGTGCAAGGATTTTATTAGTGGAGGTGCCTGAATGAAAGAAATACAATGGGAGCCAGAGAAGGCTAGGAGAGCACATGCAATTCGGACCCTAAATGACAGACAGAAGGAGCAGATTGGGTGAAAGCATCCTAGACTGTCATGCAGTTCAAGGAAGTTTCAGCAAAACCTTTGGGAGGTTCTTGAGGACAAAGCCAGCTGGCAAAGTAGTCCCATGTTTCCCTGGAATGGGTCTGCTTTAGCCTCCCTGCCACAGGTGGTAACCGGCCGGGAGCAGCCTGTGGGAGACATGCCCTCAATGCAGATGCAGCTGTGGTATTTGTTCTTCCCCCAGGTCTCCATGAGCTCAACAATTTAAACTGCCCTGTCTCAGCCCAGCACTCTCCCAGAACAGGAAAGAAAGGATAAGCAGACATCTGAGTGGAGCTAGGCCAGAGCAGAGAGAGGCCATGCTTGGAAAGCAGGGAGTTGCAGAAACTCAAACCTGTCTCCCGCAGGCACTTGGGACAGCCATTTGGCCAGTGCTCAAGATCCAGGGATCACAAGGCTTCAGCTAGTCCTGGTTGAAAGGGAAGGGCTATGTTCTGGGACTACAGCAGTTTATTTCAACCTAAAAGTTTAGCTCTGTTTATAATAAAAACCCAATCAACATAAGCACTCCGAAATTCTTCCCTGAAATCCATTCCCAATTTTCATCTAACCCCAAGTGATACATTTAAAACTGCTGATCAGAATTTAGGGAGGTGGGCTCCCACTGGGAACAGATGATTTGAGGTGCCCACTGGTTCAAGATCACACTGTTTTTCTTATTGGTAAAAACAGTCACAATTCTAGGACCGTTAGAAATGGCTCTTTTGGAAAACCCCAAGGAAATGACTTAAAAATACCATGAAATGGTATAAAGTGTCATAGAAATGCTTAGTGACAGTGTACAGCATCATGGCCATCAGACTCTTCTATTTATCTGAGAAGTACCTGCATTCAGCCCCTGGGCCCTCTGCTTGGACATGACAGGCCTTTATCCCTATTCTCTGGCTTCTAATGTCTTTATGATGAGGCTAGAGTGTTGCCATGGAAAACATTCCCAGCTGGTGGACCAAAGTCAGGCTGTTCTTAGGTTTGAGTCTGACTGGTACATACTATCTTGTGGCCAGGCTTTGCTTAACCATATTCAGAGATTCACACCACACACACACAAACACACACACACACACACGCATGTGCGCACCATGAAGAGAGAAATCAAATGGGGAACGGTGTCTGCTGATATTCCATGATTTTCTTCCCCACTCAATTCTCATTTTGATAAAATGTGAGATCTGAAATTTAGAAATATTTAAGAATTGTAGAATCTCCTGCTTCTCTTACATCCTATGTGTGGTGTGTCCAACATTACACACTGAGCAACTAGAGGAAGAAAATAAGAAAGAGGAGTTTTGAAGAAGGAAAACTATGCTTTAAAGTGTAGATTCTATTCCAGTAATGGATCAAAGATCCATACAAGGACACAGATAATAGATTTATAGGAAAATGCAATGATTTTTAAATAGTGTCTTTTGCAACAACATGAAGTTCAAAAATATTAAGTTGAGCAAAAGAACATTCTCTATAGTTTCATTTATATGAAATTAAAAACTAATTTTTGGCAATATAAGTCAGAATTATGGTTTTCTAGGGAAGGGTAAGGAGGGGGTAAGGAGTGGATTAACAGGAAAGGACCATGAGGGAATCTTCTGGAGTGATGAAGAGGTTCTGATTTGGGTGATGGTTGCACAATTGAATACATTCAGCAGTGGGCTGTGTCTGGCTCTCATGCTCCTGAGAGGCAATTCTTAAATAATCAGGCTAATTTTTTTTTTTTTTTTTTTTTTTTTTTTTTGCGGTACGCGGGCCTCTCACTGCTGTGGCCTCTCCCGTTGCAGAGCACAGGCTCCGGACGCGCAAGCTCAGTGGCCATGGCTCACGGGCCCAGCCGCTCCGCGGCATATGGGATTTTCCCAGACCGGGGCATGAACCCGTGTCCCCTGTATCGGCAGGCAGACTCTCAACCACTGCGCCACCAGAGAAGCCCCAGGATAATTTTGAGAGCCGGTTGTTAAACCATTGCTAGCTTGAAATCAGCCATGGTGGGATTATTTAAACCAGGAAAATCAACAAATGTTACAAATCAGGTTTTGTTTTTTTTTCTGGAGAGCCAGCTTACCAGCACATCTCTGAATACATTCGTCAAACTTCATCAAAGTATACACTTAAGAACCATGAAGTTTCCTGTAGCTCTAGTAGCAATAAAGATGGAGGAAAAAATAGTGTCTTCAATTAGTGATCTAGCCCAGTGGTTCATCCTTGACTTTCATGCCCTCATGTACCTTTGCAAGTCCTCATGAGTTCTGTTTTCTAAAACTGAGGGTTACCATGATTATAGAAAATAGCTGATTTGGCACTGGGTACTCTTGAAGCTGATGAGCATTTTTAGTTCATATATCACTACTTTTAATACAACATTTATCCTAATTTTTACCCCAGCTCGTAAAATACACTTATACATGCAACACATATAGGTGTGCCCCACTTTTTAAAATGTTAATATGTAAAAATCTTAACATGCCAAACAGAGCAAATATTATATCACTGAATAGTCACTTAGTTCACAAAGTGTTCTTTTTAATTGGGTAAATCCCCCACAGCTTTTATGTCTTATTTTCCTTATCTTTTGTGGGGGATTTTTAACCATGAAAAGGGCACATTGGCTATGTTGAATTCAAACAGTACAAAAAGTTGAAAGAAGATGCCTCTCCCCAGACTCCATCCTGAGTGCCACTCTCTAAAGGTAGTCATGGTTAAATGTTAGCATTTAACTGTCCAATATTTTCCTATACCTACATTATACACAAATCGAAATACATAAATATATATACACACAAATACTTTTTTAAGAGCAAAAATGGGATTACACATAATGTTACTCAACTTGGTCTGTTTACTTAATATTCCATGGTCACCTTTCCTTTTCAGTGTAGATTAGCTCTACCTCATCCTTTTTAAAAGCTTCATAAAGTATGTACCACTATTTATTTAATGTTTCCTATTGCTAAACATTTAGGCTTTTTCCAAACTGTAATCATTACAAGATGCTACAGTGACATCCCAGTTGACTCATTTAAATTGCTGCTTTTGTATATCAAAATGGTTGATCACAGTAATTTCATATAGTTCACGTTATACATTTATATTTCTATAGGATTCACTTCTTGATGTGGGATTGGTGAGTCAGAACATATGTGCATTTTAAAATTTTGCAGCTACTACCATACTGCTCACCTAAAAGGTTATGCCAATTTATATGATCATTTCTCCATGCCCTTGACAACAATAAAAGCTTCTTATCTTTTTCATTTTTGCTAGAAAATTACACCTCGCTATTTTGATTTGCTTTTCTTTCATTATTATTGAGGAGGCCGAACATCTTTTTGTATGCCTCTTGCTCCCGTAGCATTTAAGTATCATTTGATTATCCTACAGCTCTCCAGACACACTCCTATTTTAAAAAAGAAAATCAAATCTGTTTTTAAAGGAGTTAAAGAAAATATGCCACATTAAAATAACCTCTTCAAGGAAGCTGGAATGGATTATTTTTCTGCCTTCAATTTTCCATTTGCTTCTGTTATGGACACACAAGCGTGTATTGTTTTTACCCAGAGTGAACTGCTTTGACCTCATTCTTCTGTTTTCTGAATTTGAATCACTGGGAAAATCCACTGGGCTTTGGCTCTGAGAAGCTGACAGTAGGCTCTCAGCAATGCTGGTTGGCTATGCAGCCATGTGGCCTGCCTGCCAGCAGGGGGCCTCTACAGCTCTGAAAGACCTCCTGGCCAGAGCTCCATTTTCTTACTCCCAAATAAGTTTCATCTCTCTATAACAGAGAGGCAATTGCTGGCTTCTGCTTAAGCAGACTAATTTGCTGAATTAAAGTCGTTTGGCTTCCACCATAGCAATTAGTATGCAAATTACCGGTATATTACCTGCCTAGTCATAAATTACATTGACAAACTTAATATTCACAGATTCAACATATCAGTGTGGGTAATTTTTCAGTAGTTGTAGACCAGGGCGATTCATTGCCTTATTGAACCATTATATATTAAATCAACAGTTGAAAAATTAAGCATTTTTCAAAGCATTTTGTTATGCATTTATTTCTTTCATCAAGCAGTAAAGTGGAACATTAAATACGCAATGTGTCTAAGAGTACTAAATGGCTGATGAATACATCTAAGCCTAAAGCAGTTCTTTTGTAACATTAAAAAAAGAGACACAACAAGGGAAAATCTATACCATAATACAACCTATTGACTCTCCTTCACCATCATTAGAACCAAATAGTTCCTAGTTTGGGTTCCCATAAGCGTAAAGAACAATTAATCCCCAATATGTGGTTCAAGTTAATGCTGCTCACAAGCAGAAAGGGGCTGGTCACTAGGATTCAAGGTTCATAAATTGTCACCAAGGTATTTAGCTATGGAGTAACATCTGAGCTTTGGTCATTAACTCATTAAATTGATTATACCCACTTCTTTTTTTTCTCCTGAGTAAATAAGGTATTGAGCCTTAAGATTGGGAAAGGGCTGGAACAAGTCCAAGAAGGGGTAGACAGGTCGAATCCAAGCATGCCAAAGCAGTCCTTCCTTCATTCACCCAAGAAGCAAACTGAGCCTGCACTCTGTGCCAGCTCAGTGGGATGAATCCTATCCCCAGGGGATTTAAGGATTGTTAGAGTCAAAGTCCCTTAGCTCTGTACCTGCTGATGGAACAACACTAATCACTGAAGAGTCATGGGGACCCTCCTGGCACCGAACTCCTTCCCCCAATTCCTCTCTGCACCCTCCAACAAAATAAAACTACCTTTGCTTTAAGATTCTAACCTTGCTGCTAAGGCAATCAAAGGACATATATAGTATTGATTGATCAAGCAAGGAGATCTGAAAAAGGCTACTAGAGTTGGTTAGCAGGAATATACTGAGAGAGACCCATTCACAAGCTGTGTGGATTATCCCAAATTGTAAATAAATCATGTGGCTAATATCTTATATTTGGTGCTTAACTTTGAAAAGAATTTGGCTTGCACATAGAATATTTTCTTTCAAATCCAACAAAAATGTCCCCTGTGGAGAGGATGTGATGATTACTCTTAAATGTCAACTTGACTGGGTCACAGGATACCCAAGTAGCTGGTTAAACGTTATTTCTGGGTGTGTTGGTAAGGGTATTTTCAGAAGAGATCAGTATTTGAACTGGTGGACTGAGTAAAGCAGAGGGCCCTCCCCAGTGTGGGTAGGTATCGTCCACCCACACTGAGAGTACCAATAGATCAAAAGGAGGAGAAAGAAGGAATTCACTCTCTGCCTTACTGCTGAGCTAGGACATCGATCTTCTCCTGACCTAAGCATTCCTGCTTCTCGGGATTTTAGACCCAGACTGGAATCTACCCCATCAGCTCTCCGGCTCTCAGGCCTTCAGACTACACTACTGGCTCCCCTGGGTCTCAGGCTTGCAGATGGAAATAAGCCGGAAAGGCCCTCCTGTGTGACTCGGGAGAAGTGATGAGAATGATATAAGCAAAGGGATAAAAATATGAACACAAGCATTTAACAGTTTCCTCCTCCTTTCCACAATCAATCAAAAGCTACAGAGCATGGGGAGAGACATAAAAAGCACAGGCTTACACCAACCACAGATCATAATGTCCCTGTGCACTGACTGGAAGCTGAGGGCATTTGGGCTGTTACCACATCAAATCCCACCATCAGCTGTGGTTTGTGGCCTGCCTTCACCTAAAAGGGGAACTACCGTTTTTCCTTAAAGGAAAGAAATATCTTTGCTCCCTACATTGGCTCCTGAGATTTTGTCTCAGCCTGGTATAATCTGAGGTCATTATCAATGCTTAAACTTTTACTTCAAGGGAAATCAGACTCCATTTCCTCAGGAGGTTAGGTCTATTGACAAGTGCCCTGGGAGTGACTTCAGGCCTGACCAGTTCTAAGGTGAACTGAGAGGTTGCTGAGTTCCAGGATGGAGCACAGTTCTCTCTGCTCACTCTCAGCTAGAGGTACAATCCCAGCCTCACAAGGATGTGGCTCCAGGAGCCAAAAGTGACCCCAAATGACAGTGACCCAGACTGCTGGAAGGAGGCAGTGATTGAAAAGACCCAAAGGGTTAATACTAGTTTGTAAGTAATAGGAAAAAAATATTCCCATTTCTCTATCTTTACATGTAGACCAAGCACAAATTTTAAAAATTTAAAAGAAATAAATGGAGTATATATGTTGTTAAAAAAAAATATATATATATATACAAACTTTCCAACTATCTTGTGGAGACAAATTAATTTTATCATCTATGAGTTTCTGCTCCTCAATCTTGGCCTTGCTTACCCGCTGTGTCACTGATGGAAGGGCGGAAGAGTAAGAGGAATATTTTCACTTTCTCTACTTGGTCCAGGAGTTGGATTACAGTCACATGGTTCTAGAACTGTGGAACCAGAGGATTTGTATTTTTAGAGGCAACTGGCAAAGCATATATGAAAAACAGGTCAAAAGTGATAGGGCAAAGCATAGGCAACTTGCAGTCACTTCCTTTCCTGGTGTCATCTTACTGTGCAAGTGTTAACCATGGAAGCATTTCTTGTCTCTCTTTAGACACAGGGAAACAAGGCAGGCAGTGATCAAGCAACTGGCTTGAGTCAAGCCAGCAAGTTACTACCAATGGTTGAGGATTCAGTCTTCCTAACTTCAAATCCATCCTCCTGCCTTGACCCATTGCCATTTCCTTGTTAATCAAATGCACATTGTTGAGGCTTATGAAAGTGAACCTTCAGAATCCAAAATACATTTCCCAAGAGTAACAAAGTCATTTGCTGCGAATTTTTATGAGAGCAATATACACTTTTTTAACATCCAAAGAAAAGATACTGGAACTTCCTGTTTCCTTGTCTAACAGTAATTATTGCTGTCTACCCCTAAGTGAATGAAGGCAGTTCTCTAAAAATGGAGAGGGATACAACCCAAGTGCCCCACTCATTTAGTGCCAGGTACTTCATTTGAGAGGCCAGAATAAGTCACAGTAAGGAAGCTTTGTGTATTCACCCAAGGGAATAGACCTTTAAACAAGTTATAATACAGACATATATACAGATATACAGACATACATGCCTATATATACATATAGTTATATATATTGTGTATATATATAACATATGTATGTTAGATTAGATTAGATTAGGTTAGATGAGATTATATTAGATAAAATAAAAATAAGCAGCAGGAAGATAGCCTTGAAAATCAGGCCATTCATTGCCTTGAGGCAAAATTGTTCAAATTCTTCTGTCTTCCCCTCAGTCTAACGACAACTGAACTCTGTGGACTCAGCTCAGAGAGAAAGAATTACTGCTACATGGAGGAGATACTAACACCTACCATTATAGCTTAGCCAGAATTAGAAAGAACTAAGTCATAATGTTGGGGAAACCAAAGAAATGCCAGCTCTTTTCCTGTCTTGGAGAAATTGGAAAGGGAGCACAAGAGAATTGAGAAAAGTCAAAGGGGTAAACAATAAGATCTGTTCCTGACTTCTCTATGAGCTTTGGCCTGCAGAAGTGGGGCTGTTAAATACATTGAGGGAGCACCAAGGGCAAGGTTATCTTTGCTTAGTTCCCACATTGGATTCTGGGAGTAGAGGTCAAAGTGCATGATCACATAGAGAGAAGTCTAATTGGCACTCATGAGCTAACCCCAGCTCCTGCATGGGATGGATATTTGATGGAGCGCAAGCTATGAGGCCCAGTGCGGTGGGACAAGCTGACCTAGAAACAGAGGCTGGGATGAACCATCCGCCCAGGGTATTGGATAGAGAAGTCATAGAAATCCTAGGATTTGCCTCCTGTGAGAGCTGAAAGAAAGTTGAGTCATCCAGAGGGTTGGTTTATCTTTCTTGGGAGCACATACAAACCAAAAGAATGGATCATAAGTTCATTGGTCATGTATAGCAAATCTGGAGGCCACCAGAGCACCCAGAAAGCCAAAAGCCAAGTGTTCCCAGGCCATCACGTTAGAGGCCAATCAAGAAGGAGACAGTGTAAACAGAGAACTGGCATGAGGCCAGTCATTCCATCTTTGCACAGGCTGTCATGACATAAAAATTCCCCTCCTACTTGAATATCATCTTGGGGAAAGAAGCAAGAAAAGGTGAAAGCAACCTTTAGAGACTGATGGTTTTTATTCCAATGACATTATTTCCTAGAGAAACAATTTAAATTTTCATATCAGACTACAGTTAGTGTAAAGGTTTGGCATTTAATTCCAAAAAAACTGAAGTTCTATTCTCTCCATTCAGCTGAGTTACACTGTGTACTACAGTTTGCAAATATCTAGTATAGTATGAGTTCTACCTCCTAATCTGCTGTTTTCCTCGGATACTGATGCATCCTATATTATTATCTTTATTTCATATCAGAAGGGTGTATACATACCTTGGAATACCGGTTTTTAAAAGCAGATCCAAAACTGAGAAGTAATGATGTATTATGCTTTACTGATAGGACCAAATGCATCTCAATAGCTTGAAAGAAATAAAATGCAGATCATTTTACTTCTGTCTCCTTTGTAAAATAAAATTATATTAAGCATGAAAAAAAGGTTCAGCAAATATGATAAGGTGTCCTAAATCTGTTCAAATCGACTTGCCAAGAAAACATGTCTTCCAAGATATAAAAAGAACTTGCACACCCAACCACAGTCACTAATGTTTCTTTTGAAAAATAGGAAAACTAAACGTGGTCACATGTAGAGCAAATGTTCAAAGAGGAGAAGGCTGATGCTATAAACTGGAAAGTGGTCACCTTGATATCAGTCCCAAACCAGAGGCTAGAATGGAGAGTTAGGACTGGACCATGCTTCCTTAGCACAGGAAATGGTGATCAGTTAAAAATAACACGGATTCACAATGAGCAAATCTTGCCAGACCACTCCTTCTTGCTCTCTGCGGCAGTAATGCTAGACTCAATAGCAGCATGGCTTAGAAATTCTGCACTTTAATTTTAGCAAAGGATGTGGCAAGGTCTTCATGATGGACAAGAGGAAAAAAAAATGTGAGCTGAATCACAGTACCATGGATTTGTAACGTGATCAGAGTGGTGATCAATGCCAACTTGATGGAGGCTCTGGTGTGGACTGAGAGGCTCTGTCCTTGGCCTGGTTCTATTTTTTGAAGCAATGACTTGAATGAGAGTAGTGATGGCAGCTGATGAAATACATGGGTGCATGAAGCTTTAAGGAAATGGCTAATATATCTGGGGACAAGACCAGGATCCAAAAAGATCTCAGCTGGCTAAAAGGAAGGGCAAGTGTAACTTGATTTATATTTAATGGTCCTGCTCTTTGATGATGGGTCCTCTGCATTCTCCTTCCAAGAAAGGTTAGCAACAAAAACATCATGCCATTTTAGAAGGCCAAATAGCATCAAGTTCAAGAGTACCTGCTTTGGAGTCAGACCTCTTTAGGCAAGTCTCTGCTTGTATGAGCCTCAGTTTACCCACAGTAGGGGCTAAGGATACTTACTATGTCATTGGGTTCATGTGAGGATTAAATGAGATGCAAAAGATGCAAAGCATTTAGCACATTGCCTTGACCATAATAAGCACTCAACAGTTAATAACTATATATAGCTATACACACATACAGTGGCTTAGCAGGAGCACGTGTGAAAAAGACTTGTGGTTTTAATTGACTCCAAGTTCAACATGAGCCAATGATATGATGTGGCCTCCAAAAATAACTGATTCAATTTCAGCTGTCTTTAAAGAGCCATGGTAGGCTGAATATGTGAAGCAACAGTTCTTGCCAGATTCCACATGGACAGATCACAGTTGAGCCCCGTATTCTGCTCCCAATATCTCACCATTGGAAAAGACCTTTGTAAACTTAAACTCATCCAGCTAGGAGAGCCTAAGACAACAAGAGAACTTAAAACCCTGGCCTATGAAGAACTGGACTTGTTTAGCCTGGAGAGAATATACTTAAGGGCATCATGACAGCTGTTTCAAATATTTTTAGGACAGTCACATGGGAGAAAAATAAACGTTGTTCAATGTGAAGCCAAACTGGCATTAAAAAATCTTTCTACACAGGAAATGCCAGGGGTTTGGAAGAGGCACTAATTGACTGAAAATATAAACAATAATAATGAAATAAGAGGTTTCACTTTACTTTGAAGAAAGTCTAGTTCAGCCTTGAGCCTTTTTTTTTTTTTTTTTTTTTTTTTTTTTGATCATTGGGCATGGAGGACCATGTCTCTGAAAAAGCCCTTTCCAGAGATTTTGATCAGCCTTGTGGTTAGGTATACACATCACCATCCCATTTTCAGGGGATGAAAATTAAGTAAAGGAAAGGCACTTCAGTTATTTTCCCAGGTTTGAATGGAGACTAGAACTCACCACTCCATTTTTCTCACTGTTCACACCTCTGCTGAAATCAATGGGCTTTGATGCCTCTTATCTCAGTTAGCCATCGCCTTAGAGTCATGAATATGGTGATGGTTGTGATAACATCCCACCACCCTGCCTCTGTTTAAGTTGTATTTATTTGTATACACATGATTTTCAAAATTCAGTGCCCTAGAAGAGTGTTATGAAAGCATTTTGGTAGAGATATGCTCTTAGCTACCATGAAACCCAGAGCAATACATCATGACTTCAGCTCAAATGTGCATGGTTTCTTGAACACCATCTCTAATTCTCATTTGTGCATTGCCCTGAATACTCTCTCTGTTTTAAAATAAGCTATATTTCTTAAGGAACCAGAATTGAGTGATTTGTATTCTGGTCACAATATGGAGCTTTGATGGAATGGGCTCAGATTTTTCTCACCTGATCACTGCATCTAAATGAGAAAAAAATGGAATCCCATTCACATGCAAATATTACAGAAAACCAGAAATCATTCTGCCTTATAATCAAAACCAGAAAGCTGTTATTGTCGCTCTGCACCATTTCCAGAGACTCTTAATTCACTGCAGAAACCCGGTCCTAAAATGAAAGTCTGGGCAGAATGACATTATTTCTGCTAAAGAACCACATTGTCATAATGGCATCATTTCCAAAGCCATGGATGAAATTGACTAACAATAGCTGATTAATTTGGGTACTTTGTCCTGGTCACATATTTGTTTCAGAATAAAAAATTAACTTCAGTCAAAGCCAGGCAGAAATAAAGTAATTAGGACAATGACTGCCCTGGTGACATTTAGAGATGGGAAATTAGATTGAGTGCTTTCTTTTTTTTTTTTTTTTTTTTTTTTTTGCGGTAGGCGGGCCTCTCACTGTTGTGGCCTCCCCGTTGCGGAGCACAGGCTCCGGATGCGCAGGCTCAGCAGCCATGGCTCACGGGCCCAGCCGCTCCGCGGCATGTGGGATCTTCCCGGACCAGGGCAGGAACCCGTGTCCCCTGCATCGGCAGGCGGACTCTCAACCACTGCGCCACCAGGGAAGCCCAAGTGAGTGCTTTCTTGAGTTAATATTATATTTTACAATCACTATGAACTTCTTGAGGTAAATCTAACACTAGGACTGTTGATTCTGAAGTATTGTTTGAAGTTTCCTTCAAGGGTTTTTTTTTTTATATATTCTTCTACAAAACGTTATTTGGCAGCAAACTTCAAAGGATCCAACAGTGATTTTCAATTATATTTATTATTAGCTCCATAATCAGCCAACATATTAAAAAGAGCAAAGGCAGTAGTAACTTGGACCACTTGTGCATTGGCATCAAGTTTCAAAGTTACACTTGGCTCTTAGAGAGGGTAACAGATTTGGTGAAGATTTGACCCCAGTTCTGTTTTGTGTTGTGTTGTTTCATTTCAGTTTTCTACCAATGGTTTCCCAAGTTTCAGACAACCTTGTTACCTTCACAGAAGGGTAAAAATCAAATCAAAATAGTTTAGGTGTTTTTCTTTAAAAAATGTTTCCTGGGTCCTTATGCCTCCAATCTATTTCTCTTTGTTATTTTCCTTGGATTTTTTTCTTTGGTTTTAGGATTCATTTTAATTACATCATTTCCAAAATTATATGAAATTACATTGTCTTGAATTTCTATAGTGTTGATTGCTATTGATATAGTAAAACACAAAAAATGTTTTGATAATTGTAGGTAAATTATAACACTCTGAATTGAAAGTCCTAAGGAAATAGGATCAGTGAGTCAGTAGGTAACGCTCTTTTTTTTTCAGGGTTTCAAATAATAATTTCTAAGTATCATCTCCAATTTTAACTGGAGACACAACTTTTCACCTCTAGTTCTCACACTTCTGTGCCATTGCCCTGCTATGAGTCAGTTTCCAAAGGGGGGACTGGGAATTTATTCCTTGGAGAAAAGGATGCTGCTTATACCAATAGCCACCTCAATCAAATGCTCTGGAATTCAAAACAACCTTAATGACTTTGTTCACAGCAGCAGAATGTTGTGTTCTTTAAAAACCAAGACAGTATTGTCATGGGGAAGGAACACAGACTGGCACACTGAAAGGAAACAATGAGAAGATGGGACTTGAGACTGAAATTGAGAGGAATGTCTGAAGCTGGCACCCTCCTCTGGATAGGACAGGTTCAGCTATTGGCATCAGTTTCTCTGTGGTCTCTAAACAAACAGCTTCAAGTTTGCTAGCCTCTGCTAGAGGCTCTTTCACAACTTCCCTCTGACTTATAACTGCAGCTGGAGTGGTTATCACTGGACCAGAACCAGCTACCACTCTCAAAGTTGGCCACAGGCTAGTTACAGAATTCATGCAGCACAGTGGTCATCCATGGACTTACGAGTAAGTTGAGCATATTGAAAAGTATAGACGGTGCTTCCGTTTTCATTTGCCCCAAGGCAAATGCTCAGAGATGCCCCAAGGTCAAAAGAACCTCCCATCAAGGTGGCTGCCACTGACCATGACTTTACAGGCAACTTGTGCAGGTTTGTTGGGAGCATGAGTGCAGATGGCTTATCAGGTCCCATTCTTCCCCTGGCCTCTTCATAATATTGGAACAAGGTCTTAGCTCTTCATCTGATTTAATTCTTGGAATGTGATACTCAATGTACACTAATGCTGAAATGAGACCATCTTGAACATTCTCAATTAGTCAGCAAGACTTTAGTCAGCAAAATAGAGGCTAACATTTTTTTATCCTACTAAAATTGCAAGATATTATGAAGTGTGCTGGCAGACAATTCACAGTACTTTATAACAGCCACAAGGTTACATTTTCAAAGTGTATATCTCTTGCTTTATTGTCATTACTGACGATTTTATTTACTACAGACATCTACAGGTTGAATCAAGGTAGCAATATTAGGTTAAAATGAAGATGCAGAAATTCAGGTTAGCCAGAAGCCAGTGATTTTTCAGTCACGAATCAAAGCCCAGTAGAACTATTCAATACATGGAGAAACCAACCACCTCCCAGTCCTTCACTCTCTTATTTCACTCATGTTGATGAGGGTCAAGAGCTTTGGTTACCATGAAAGCAAAAGTGGAAGAGAAGAGCAATGGAAAGCTCTACAGGTTCAAGTAACTTATTACCATACAGAAATACACTTTTGAAAAAGACCGTCAGGAGTTTAGATCAACAGAAGTAGAGGTTGTTGCCAATAAGATCCCTAGTCTCCGGTCCACTAAAACACTCAATATGACTTGCAGGAAGAAGGATCCTTTGAATCTGAGTTCCACCTCAACTGATAAAGAGATCCAATGGTGACACAATGTCCCCCTCACCACCACCACCTCCATCCAGATCCAAAAGCTGATAGAAAATTACATAAAGTCTATGGATAAAATGAATTTAAAGATGCAAGGACTAAGAAATTGGTGAGTACTTGATACTTTGGTTCATTGAGTTCTCTGGATAAAAGGTACCATTATAAAGTGTACATTTATACTATTAATAATAGCTGTCACGAAATTCGTCTACTAAGTCTCTCTCTTTCACTTAAAGATATCGTTCTTGGTAGATAAACAACAAAGTCCTACTGTATAGCACAGGGAACTATATTCAATATCCTGTAATGAACCAATAATGGAAAAGAGTATGAATAAATATATGATATATATATTATTGAATCACTTTGCTGTACACCAGAAACTAACCCAACATTGTAAATCAACTATACTTCAATTAAAAAAAAAGATTAAAAAAAATGCTGTTCTTGGGAAACATTTCTAAGCCTCCACTGGTCTTGAACTTTGTAAGAAAACCTGAGGGTGCTTTTTACATGGAAACACAATAGGTTGTCTTTACGTTTGGTCTGTTGTTTAATTTCAACGGCTTTAGCTTCCAAGGTTAGTGATGCAATTTTAGGGCAATGCCAGTGGGAAGCTTATTCAACGCTTTGTCTGTTGTGCTTGAAAGCCATACTGAGTGAACTTGGCCTAATACTGTGGAGTTGGAATTCGATAGTTTCCTTGTAGTGGAAGGGAAAACAATTTTTTTTTGCATACAAAGTCTGTGACTAGTTCCATAATGACCATTGCAGAGCAGTGATCTCTCTCTACATAGAGACTGTCGCTTTAATTCAAGGGGATTTTCATGTAAAAATGCCTGTTTTAAAAAGAAAAAAACTAAAGATTTCTTTCTCCCTAAGAATCTCATCCAAAACCAAATCAAAACAGAACCTTAAAATAGTTCTTGAAAATATTTTTTTAAGGTCAGATAAAGGCTTTGTCAGACCAGGGAGATGTGAAGGAAAATATTTTAAACCATCATGGGACTTTCTAGGAATAGAAAAGGAATGTTGAGTCTCCTCTGTGGTTTTGACACTCTTCTCTTACAGCAGGCCTTTGACACTTGGGGCCTTGTTACAGGCCCACCTGTCTCTCTCTGAAGACTAATGTGACACCCACCCCAGGACAAAGTTGAACTGAGGCATAATTTCTGCACTTGTAGATTTCCAGTTTACAGGGGCGTACAGATTGGCTGATGCGTCCACCCTGTCATAAACATCGCGGATAATGTCTCTTCACTGACATACTTGCACCTAATTTACCCCATTAGCAAACAAAAAGAAAATTTAAATGAAAACATCAAGCCCACATGTGAACGAAATGCTTGGTTCATATTCACTTACATACATTCATGTGCACATACATGAGCAAGATGTGTCTCATCCTGGATGCTTTATAGTTTGCAAAAAACTTTCATTCCCATCATAACAACTGTGACATAGGTGGGATGCTAGTGGAGAAGGCAGCTACAATTGCCTCCATTTTTTTTCTAGGTAAACCTAAGGTTCTGATAAGTAAGGATGATTTTTCCTAGGGTCTCTGAGCTGAGTCAGGATGTTAACTTGGATCATCAAGCCCTTACTCCAATTACCTTAAACCTACAATTCACTTTGTCTCTGTCTCTAATTTTTACTTTCTCTACAACCTCTGAAATTTTCTTTCTATAGAACTAAATAGACAGATTTGAAGGAATCCAGGCTTCCAGAATCTGAGAGAACCCATACTACAAAATGATGTGAATCAGAAAAGATTTGCATTTCACTTCTTGGGCCTAACTCCATGCCAAGGTCATGGAATTCCCCCTTTTCCCCGAGTTTAGGTTAGCTGTGCCTCTTGTGGACCACAAATTCCATTTTCTTCCTCCATCATAAAAATTGAAGTAATTCTGCTGGATGCTGAAGAGCTTAAGGAAAGAATCTCTTAGCCACCAGACATCAATACACCCAACCCAACTCTGGTATACTGATGTATTCAGTCCCTGAAAGTTCTTGAACCCATATGCTGAATTTTTTATATAGAGAGAAGCATGACTCTTCCCCACTGAGGAATTCTGAGGACAGAGAAAATATTCAGGTACAAGAACAGAACCACTTCTGAAACAGTTACGTCCATTCTGCGGGCAGAGAGCACTATGGTGCTCATGTAATCGTGTTTCTGAGAGAAGCAACCTAGTGAATGAATTTCTGAGTGTTAGGCTCAGCCAAGAGCTAGTATCTAAATCCTTCTTCAGTTTTAAATGCCACACACAGAAATTTGCTAATAAAGATATGGGAGCCATGCCCCCCCTGCTTCTTCACCACCTGCTCCTAAGGCAGTAGCTCATTTGTGGGAGTTACCCCTGCCAGCAGGACTCTCTGTATGGACCCCTCTATGGCAGAAGGCAGAGAATGGGCATCCCTTGGGCATTTTTCACACTGTGTTTTTCAAGCTGGCACTCCTAGGGGATGATGAAACATTTATTCACTTTTCTAAGCATAGCTGGAAATGATTGATGCCAAAGGGCTACGGTGTGGCACCTTCTAGTGACACCTTGTTGTGAGGAATCTCCTGGCCTGCTTAGCATGACAGCCCCAGATGCCAAACTCCAATGTCAGTGCAGCCCAAGGCAATAGCTCAAAAGCTTCCATGAGGCTCCTTTGTCAGATTTACCCCTTGATGACTTCCTTCTTAATAAGGAAAAGCTGGACAGCATTGCTGTGCTGCTCTGTACTTTCAAAGGCAAAGGGAGCCAGCCACCAAGATCCCCTTAGAAGCTACATGCTTGCCTATCATATAGGAGAAGCATATTGAAATCAGGTA
Source organism: Mesoplodon densirostris (assembly GCF_025265405.1). NCBI lineage: Eukaryota > Metazoa > Chordata > Mammalia > Artiodactyla > Ziphiidae > Mesoplodon > Mesoplodon densirostris. The sequence goes on from NC_082663.1 coordinate 58,456,394, forward strand.
AATAATTCATAGCTAATGCATAAAATAAATTTACATTTGTATAAAGCTGTTCACATCACCAAGCACTTTTACATTCCTCGTGCAATAACCAAAGCAAGTTTCATTATCCTCACTTGATAACTGAAGATGTTGAAGTTCGTGGGAGGTTAAAAAACTTGCCCCAAGGACTTCCCTGGTGGTCAAGTGGTTAAGACTCCGCGCTTCCACTGCAGGGGTCACGGGTTTGATCCCTGATCGGAGAACTAAGATCCCACATACATCATGGCCAAAAAAACCACAAAAAACCCACAAGAAACAAACAAAAATTTGCCCCAGATCACACGACCAGCTGATGGCAAGGCCAGCACTAGAATCCCAGTCTTCTGATTCCTGAATAGAGGCGACTGCCCATACATGGCATGTGCAAATATTCCTTAACAATATTCAGCTTACATTTTTATTATCCTGCTAAAGGAATTTTTCTCATCTCTGTTCTCGCTCACCAATTGTATTGCCTCCAGACTCCCATGCATGAAGCATACAGCAAAATAAAAGGGCACCTTCCTGGAAAGGGGAGGTGGGTAGGGATCAGATGCTGCCACATGGTCTGCTGGCTACCTTGGGGGAACCCTGCTGGGCCTCCTCTCCCATTTCACACTGGCAACTCCTCAACATACCAAATGAATAGGCTTGGCCTTTTCTGAGCTTTGTCCTTCTGGCCCCCACAGTGTGCTGGATGTTTTAAATGGATTGCATGGGAGTGAATGACTCACATGGGGGATGGTAATGAAATTTTGGAAATGAATACCTACAGAAAAGCAGAAAAACTGCAGGCCCTGCAGCACTCAAGGATGCCGAGAGCCTATCTGCTGATGCAAGAGAATTACAAGAACTCTTAATTTGGACTTATTAAATAAAGGGGATAGGAAATTATACAAAATATATGGTACAGTAATTTGCTTTTTAAGGAGACTCTCTTCTCTCTCCTCTTCTTTCCCTGTCTTCCTCTCTCTGACTAGCTACACACACACACATACACAAACACACGCATGCACAAATAGACGTACACGATCAGTAATTCTATTACCAATACAACATGAGCTCTTCTTCTCTTTACTGTAGCCCAAGGGGATTTTAGCATAATGACTAAGGTAACAATTTTTGAATAAAGAGTTCTTCAGATTTGAAGAGTGTCTTGCTTCCAGATTACAGACTCAAAGCTTTGGCAAACATGCCATTCTGAAATCCTCTCGGCAGCTGCATCGGAGTGAGCAGCACACACAGTCTCCCCGTGCTGCAGTGAGAGGAACTGTGGGGAGAGAGACTGGAGGCAGACTTGTGTCATGGAAAAGTACTAGCCTGGGAGCAGAGAGGGCTGGGGGCTGGCTCCAGATCTGCCACTAACCAGATGTGCAAACTTAGGCGAGTCCTCTGACCTCCCTGGGACTCTGTGCATCATCTGGCCACTGAAGAGCTTGCCAAGATAATCACCCAGCTTTCTTCCAGCTCTAACAAGTGGAACAAGACATTCAAACTGTACAGTACAATTTACAAAGCCTTTTCATGTTTATTAACACAATCTTCACTACAACTCATCTCATAAGTTGAGGAAACTGAGACCCAGAAACAATAAGGGATTTGCTTGGGGCTTATAGAGCTAAGAGACAGAAGAGACAGATTAGGGAACCAGGTTTCGGACCCCAAAGCCATGTTCACATCATAACCCCAGGCTGTCTCTGAAGGAAAGACCCTCTGTGCTTTCACTTCCTAGGGTAGAAAAGTGAGATTTTTCAAGAAGAGTTAAAACCAAAAAAAAAGTGAGTTTTCAAGTTTACCAATCCAAAAACAGTGACTTTCCAAAGGCCAGACCTTGAGCTACCTCTGGAGAAGGGTAAGATTTGACCTCACTGGAAGCTAAAGTGAAATGTGCACAGTCCACGTCCATATCCCCACGCATTCAGCCTTATGTAACGGGGGTGTCCCTGGGAACATTCTCTTTATGAAAATATATTTGATAAGGCAAGCTACATTTTGAACAAATGAAGCTCATCTGCACTTTAAGATGGTTGGTCATCTTAGAAAGTTCTTGCATAGTTTGAAAAGAAAGAGAATATTTTCTAATCCATTAGCTCTCTACTGTTCACATTCCTAGCTAAGTACCAGAGCAACTAGACAGAGAGGGGAGACTTTGACCAAGAGGAACAAATGGGATCAGCGCCCAGCAGTCATGCTGCTCACCGCCCTTCAGAACGGAAGCCCTCAGTCCAGCAGCTGCCGGCAGTGTTGATTGTTGGGTATTGCTAGCTCACAGCTGAGCCCTCATACCAGTGACTGCCTAAGCTGAAGACAGCTGCCTAACCCAAGGCCACACCCCAATTCCCTGGGGCTGCCTGGGAAATAACATTTCTCATCAGTACACAACAGTATAAAAACCTGGCCCTTTGCCTCAACCGCAGATAACTCTGCAGGGCCAGACCAGCTCCAGAGCCTCACCATGGGGTTGGCTGCAGCATCTGTTGTGGCTGCATCACAAGCCAGCTTATCCCTCTGCTGATCCTGCTTCCCTTACTCCCCCATAAATATACTGCACCCCAATCTCCATCTGCGAGTCTGCTTCACAGAAGCCTGACCTGTCATACATCTTCCTTTCTCTTAATCCTGAGCCAGGAGAATCTCTAAAATCTCCATTTCTTTTTCTTTAATTGTTAAGAGCAACCGTCCTGGTAAGGACTCCAGTGGTAGAACCCAACATTGAGGAAGACGGAACATGGCTGTTTGTGAATACTTATCTACATGTACATATGATTTTGCAGATTGGGAACAGACTTTTGAGATGAAGTTATACAAAGAATAGGTGATTTGGCAGAAGAAATAGCATATAGAGAAACTGATGTTGCATAATAAATTAAGAGGAAATTCTACCATGTGCACAAGAACTTCAACCAGGAAAAAATAAAGCTCTGTCTGACTCCCTCCTGAGGGCTCATGTTCTCAAGCCAGGCAGTACCTGCTGCAATCTGATCAAGCATACCTTCCATCCCTTTTGAGCAAAACAATGATGACTTTACTGATAGTGTATTTTCTGCATGAATTCTCTACCCTAAATTTCAGGGCTTTTGTGTTCATGGTTCAATCAGCTTACTATGCCATGAATTCCACACACACACACCTCCATAGAGAAAGTAAATTATTCAGTTACAAAATCTGAATAAGTCTGCATAAAGCTAGCTATATCCTAAATCATAGTCAAATCATCATAATCAAGTCCCATAGTCAATAGCATTTCTCAGGATCTAATGTTCATGGACAACCAAATCATCCCCACTGTGGGCAACACAACTAAATTCAAAGACAGTCATTATGCACAGCAAGTTACCATTGGATGATGTTGTCTGACCTTCTGAGTTTCCATACTTTTAACTATAAGTTGGCAAGTGTGAAAAAAAAAACTGGAAAAAAAAAGCCATGCTAGCTTCTAACAATCAGATCAGTTCTAATTTGATTGTAAAAATATTAGGTACAAATTATGACACATAGTCTGGAGACAGCTCTGGGATGGAAGTCTGATTTTGCCCTCAAATTTCAGGGTTATGCATATTTTTTCAGGTAGCCTGAGGAATTCAACTGAATGGAATTTTCAGAGCAAACCCAATAAGTGCTTGTCCAAAAAACATCGACATCCACGGTCCCTCCAGTTTTTCTACACAGAGACATGTGGATGTCCCCTGAAAATACACACAGTGATACCATTAAAGGGGCAGGGATGGGAAAGGAGTATAATGAATGATTTCCATAAATCAGACCCACTACCAACATTGTCTTTTCTCTAAATGTGAATTTATGATTTCTGGTTAGCCTAATGCAATATATATTTACAGAGTGACTGCCTGTTGAATAATAGTTGTAATGGTTAGTTTTGAATGACTGGACTCTCCCAGAGAGTACTGAACACAGAACAAGTTTGCATGTCAATGAAAATGCTGGACAAGAGGGCACAGAAGGACTAGTTAGGAGAAGCACTTAGAATTAGCATCACTCAGGACCCCGGCAGGAAACAGAAGTGCGCTACATTAGGATGATCCAAGGAAGGACTATTTATGGAAGCAGACAGGACACAGGAAACCATAAGGGGTAGTGCAGAACCCCTGGGCAAGGAATAGTGGAGCTGCTACCACTCCTACAGCTGAAGGAGAGAGGGGAAGGAGCAATTACTGGAACCCAAAATGAGAAGTGCTGAGTAGAAGCATAATGTAAGAGAAGTGACTTTTAGTCCAGAGAAACAGCCAGTCTGAGGTGACCCCATAGGGAGAAGACAGGGAGTAATACCCCAGTCTCCATCTCCTTCCTCTCCCTAATCTACTCTCTCCCTCTCTCATTGGCCAAGACCAAATGAAGCCCCCTTATGTGGTCCAAGGAGGTCAGCCTCCTGGCTAGAGAGCAGGTAGAATAAGAAATCCTGGAGGGGCAAAGGAGGATACACCCCATTCCAAAAAAGGGAAGATACCCAGGATACAATGCATCAAGACTTGAGCATGAGCATCTTTTTTTTTTTCCCTTTCATTCCAACCTCTGTTAAAAATTTTTAAAAGCATGGGATAAAATCAATTGAGAAAATCTTCCTGGAAGTAAGTCTTAAGCTACATGTTAAGAAAGAAGGGGGCATGGCTAGGGGATATTCAAGAAAATCATAGGAAGAGATTATTGATGGAAGAGATAATTGGTGTTACTATCATCTTTTTTTTTATTTATTTTTTTTATTTTTTTTTTATTTTTATTTTTTTTTATTTTACAAATTTAATCAGTTATACATATACATATGTTCCCATATCCCCTCCCTTTTGCATCTCCCTCCCACCCTCCCTATCCCACCCCTCCAGGCGGTCACAAAGAACCCAGCTGATCTCCCTGTGCTATGCGGCTGCTTCCCACTAGCTATCTACCTTACGTTTGGTAGTGTATATATGTCCATGCCGCTCTTTCACTTTGTCACAGCTTACCCTTCCCCCTCCCCATATCCTCAAGTCCATGCTCTAGTAGGTCTGTGTCTTTATTCCTGTCTTACCCCTATGTTCTTGATGACATTTTTTTCTTAAATTCCATATATATGTGTCAGCATACAGTATTTGTCTTTCTCTTTCTGACTTACTTCACTCTGTATGACAGACTCTAGGTCCATCCACCTCATTACAAATAGCTCAATTTCATTTCTTTTTATGGCTGAGTAATATTCCATTGTATATATGTGCCACATCTTCTTTATCCATTCATCCGATGATGGACACTTAGGTTGTTTCCATCTCCGGGCTATTGTAAATAGGGCTGCTATGAACATTTTGGTACATGTCTCTTTTTGAATTATGGTTTTCTCAGGGTATATGCCCAGTAGTGGGATTGCTGGGTCATATGGTAGTTCTATTTGTAGTTTTTTAAGGAACCTCCATACCGTTCTCCATAGTGGCTGTACCAATTCACATTCCCACCAGCAGTGCAAGAGTGTTCCCTTTTTTCCACACCCTCTCCAGCATTTATTGTTTCTAGATTTTTTGATGATGGCCATTCTGACTGGTGTGAGATGATATCTCATTGTAGTTTTGATTTGCATTTCTCTAATGAGTAAAGATGTTGAGCATCCTTTCATGTGTTTGTTGGCTGTCTGTATATCTTCTGTGGAGAAATGTCTATTTAGGTCTTCTGCCCATTTTTGGATTGGGTTGTTTGTTTTTTTGCTATTGAGCTGCATGAGCTGCTTATAAATTTTGGAGATTAATCCTTTGTCAGTTGCTTCATTTGCAAATATTTTCTCCCATTCTGAGGGTTGTCTTTCGTCTTGTTTATGGTTTCCTTTGCTGTGCAAAAGCTTTGAAGTTTCATTAGGTCCCATTTGTTTATTTTTGTCTTTATTTCCATTTCTCTAGGAGGTGGGTCAAAAAGGATCTTGCTGTGATTTATGTCATAGAGTGTTCTGCCTATGTTTTCCTCTAGGAGTTTGATAGTGTCTGGCCTTACATTTAGGTCTTTAATCCATTTTGAGCTAATTTTTGTGTATGGTGTTAGGGAGTGATCTAATCTCATACTTTTACATGTCCCTGTCCAGTTTTCCCAGCACCACTTATTGAAGAGACTGTCCTTTCTCCACTGTACATTCCTGCCTCCTTTATCAAAGATAAGGTGACCATATGTCCGTGGGTTTATCTCTGGGCTTTCTATCCTGTTCCATTGATCTATCTTTCTGTTTTTGTGCCAGTACCATACTGTCTTGATTACTGTAGCCTTGTAGTATAGTCTGAAGTCAGGGAGCCTGATTCCTCCAGCTCCGTTTTTCGTTCTCAAGATTGCTTTGGCTATTCGGGGTCTTTTGTGTTTCCATACAAATTGTGAAATTTTTTGTTCTAGTTCTGTGAAAAATGCCATTGGTAGTTTGATAGGTATTGCATTGAATCTGTAGATTGCTTTGGGTAGTAGAGTCATTTTCACAATGTTGATTCTTCCAATCCAAGAACATGGTACATCTCTCCATCTATTTGTATCATCTTTAATTTCTTTCATCAGTGTCTTATAATTTTCTGCATACAGGTCTTTTGTCTCCTTAGGTAGGTTTATTCCTAGATATTTTATTCTTTTTGTTGCAATGGTAAATGGGAGTGTTTCCTTGATTTCACTTTCAGATTTTTCATCATTAGTATATAGGAATGCCAGAGATTTCTGTGCATTAATTTTGTATCCTGCAACTTTACCAAATTCATTGATTAGCTCTATTAGTTTTCTGGTAGCATCTTTAGGATTCTCTATGTATAGTATCATGTCATCTGCAAACAGTGACAGCTTTACTTCTTCTTTTCCCATTTGGATTCCTTTTATTTCCTTTTCTTCTCTGATTGCTGTGGCTAAAACTTCCAAAACTATGTTGAATAAGAGTGGTGAGAGTGGGCAACCTTGTCTTGTTCCTGATCTTAGTGGAAATGGTTTCAGTTTTTCACCATTGAGGACGATGCTGGCTGTGGGTTTGTCATATATGGCCTTTATTATGTTGAGGAAAGTTCCCTCTATGCCTACTTTCTGCAGGGTTTTTATCATAAATGGGTGTTGAATTTTGTCAAAAGCTTTCTCTGCATCTATTGAGATGATCATATGGTTTTTCTCCTTCAGTTTGTTAATATGGTGTATCACATTGATTGATTTGCGTATATTGAAGAATCCTTGCATTCCTGGAATAAACCCCACTTGATCATGGTGTATGATCCTTTTAATGTGCTGTTGGATTCTGTTTGCTAGTATTTTGTTGAGGATTTTTGCATCTATGTTCATCAGTGATATTGGCCTGTAGTTTTCTTTCTTTGTGACATCCTTGTCTGGTTTTGGTATCAAGGTGATGGTGGCCTCGTAGAATGAGTTTGGGAGTGTTCCTCCCTCTGCTATATTTTGGAAGAGTTTCAGAAGGATAGGTGTTAGCTCTTCTCTAAATGCTTGATAGAATTCGCCTGTGAAGCCATCTGGTCCTGGGCTTTTGTTTGTTGGAAGATTTTTAATCACAGTTTCAATTTCAGTGCTTGTGATTGGTCTGTTCATATTTTCTATTTCTTCCTGATTCAGTCTTGGCAGGTTGTGCATTTCTAAGAATTTGTCCATTTCTTCCAGGTTGTCCATTTTATTGGCATAGAATTGCTTATAGTAATCTCTCATGATCTTTTCTATTTCTGCAGTGTCAGTTGTTACTTCTCCTTTTTCATTTCTAATTCTATTGATTTGAGTCTTCTCCCTTTTTTTCTTGAGGAGTCTGGCTAATGGTTTATCAATTTTGTTTATCTTCTCAAAGAACCAGCTTTTAGTTTTATTGATCTTTGCTATCGTTTCCTTCATTTCTTTTTCATTTATTTCTGATCTGATTTTTATGATTTCTTTCCTTCTGCTAACTTTGGGATGTTTTTGTTCTTCTTTCTCTAATTGCTTTAGGTGCAAGGTTAGGTTGTTTATTCGAGATATTTCCTGTTTCTTAAGGTGTGATTGTATTGCCATAAACTTCCCTCTTAGAACTGCTTTTGCTGCATCCCATAGGTTTTGGGTCGTCGTGTCTCCATTGTCATTTGTTTCTAGGTATTTTTTAATTTCCTCTTTGATTTCTTCAGTGATCACTTCATTATTAAGTAGTGTATTGTTTAGCCTCCATGTGTTTGTATGTTTTACAGCTCTTTTCCTGTAATTGATATCTAGTCTCATAGCATTGTGGTCGGAAAAGATACTTGATACAATTTCAATTTTCTTAAATTTACCAAGGCTTGATTTGTGACCCAAGATATGATCTATCCTGGAGAATGTTCCATGAGCACTTGAGAAAAATGTGTATTCTGTTGTTTTTGGATGGAATGTCCTATAAATATCAATTAAGTCCATCTTGTTTAATGTATCATTTAAAGCTTGTGTTTCCTTATTTATTTTCATTTTGGATGACCTGTCCATTGGTGAAAGTGGGGTGTTAAAGTCCCCTACTATGATTGTGTTACTGTCGATTTCTCCTTTTATGGCTGTTAATATTTCCCTTATGTATTGAGGTGCTCCTATGTTTGGTGCATAAATATTTACAATTGTTATATCTTCTTCTTGGATTGATCCCTTGATCATTATGTAGTGTCCTTCTTTGTCTCGTGTAATAGTCTTTATTTTAAAGTCTATTTTGTCTGATATGAGAATTGCTACTCCAGCTTTCTTTTGGTTTCCATTTGCATGGAATATCTTTTTCCATCCCCTTACTTTCAGTCTGTATGTGTCTCTAGGTCTGAAGTGGGTCTCTTGTAGACAGCATATATATGGTCTTGTTTTTGTATCCATTCAGCCAGTCTGTGTCTTTTGGTGGGAGCATTTAGTCCATTTACATTTAAGGTAATTATCGATATGTATGTTCCTATTCCCATTTTCTTAATTGTTTTGGGTTCGTTATTGTAGTTCTTTTCCTTCTGTTGTGTTTCTTGCCTAGAGAAGTTCCTTTAGCATTTGTTGTAAAGCTGGTTTGGTGGTGCTGAACTCTCTCAGCTTTTGCTTGTCTGTAAAGGTTTTAATTTCTCCATCAAATCTGAATGAGATCCTTGCTGGGTAGAGTAATCTTGGTTGCAGGTTTTTCTCCTTCATCACTTTAAGTATGTCCTGCCACTCCCTTCTGGCTTGTAGAGTTTCTGCTGACAGATCAGCTGTTAACCTGATGGGGATTCCCTTGTGTGTTATTTGTTGTTTTTGCCTTGCTGCTTTTAATATGATTTCTTTGTGTTTAATTTTTGACAGTTTGATTAATATGTGTCTTGGTGTATTTCTCCTTGGATTTATTCTGTATGGGACTCTCTGTGCCTCCTGGACTTGATTAACTATTTCCTTTCCCATATTAGGGAAGTTTTCAACTATAATCTCTTCAAATATTTTCTCAGTCCCTTTCTTTTTCTCTTCTTCTTCTGGAACCCCTATAATTCGAATGTTGGTGCGTTTAATGTTGTCCCAGAGGTCTCTGAGACTGTCCTCTGTTCTTTTCATTCTTTTTTCTTTATTTTGCTGTGCAGCAGTTATTTCCACCATTTTATCTTCCACCTCACTTATCCGTTCTTCTGCCTCAGTTATTCTGCTATTGATCCCATCTAGGGTATTTTTTATTTCATTTATTGTGTTTTTAATCGATGCTTGATTCATCTTTAGTTCTTCTAGGTCCTTGTTAACTGTTTCTTGCATTTTGTCTATTCTATTTCCAAGATTTTGGATCATCTTTACCATCATTATTCTGAATTCTTTTTCAGATAGACTGCCTATTACCTCTTCATTTGTTAGGTCTGGTGGGTTTTTATCTTGCTCCTTCTCCTGCTGTGTGTTTTTCTGTCTTCTCATTTTGCTTATGTTACTGTGTTTGGGGTCTCCTTTTTGCAGGCTGCAGGTTCGTAGTTCCCGTTGTTTTTGGTGTGTGTCCCCAGTGGCTAAGGTTGGTTTAGTGGGTTGTGTAGGCTTCTTGGTGGAGGGGACTACTGCCTGTGTTCTGGTGGATGAGGCTGGATCTTGTCTTTCTGGTGGGCAGGTCCACGTCTGGTGGTGTGTTTTGGGGTGTTTGCGGACTTTTTATGATTTGAGGCAGCCTCTCTGCTAATGGGTGGCGTTGTGTTCCTGTCTTGCTAGTTGTTTGGCATAGGGTGTCCAGCACTGTAGCTTGCTGGTCGTTGAGTGAAGCTGGGTGCTGGTGTTGAGATGGAGATCTCTGGAAGATTTTCGCCGTTTGATATTATGTGGAGCTGGGAGGTCTCTTGTGGACCAGTGTCCTGAAGTTCGCTCTCCCACCTCAGAGGCACAGCACTGACTCCTGGCTACTCAATTTGGGATGATTTGTTGTCTATTCATGTATTCCACAGATGCAGGGTACATCAAGTTGATTGTGGAGCTTTAATCCGCTGCTTCTGAGGCTGCTGGGAGAGGTTTCCCTTTCTCTTCTTTGTTCTCACAGCTCCTGGGTCTCAGCTTTGGATTTGGCCCCGCCTCTGCGTGTAGGTCGCCGGAGGGCGTCTGTTCTTCGCTCAGACAGGACAGGGTTAAAGGAGCAGCCTCTTCGGGGACTCTGGCTCACTCAGGCCGGGCGGGAGGGAGGGGCACGGAGTGCGGGGCAAGCCTGCAGCGGCAGAGGTCGGCGTGACGTTACACCAGCCTGAGGCGCGCCGTGCGTTCTCCCAGGGAAGCCGCCCCTGGATCCTGGGACCCCGGCAGTGGCAGGCTGCACAGGCTCCCGGAAGGGCGGTGTGGACAGTGACCTGCGCCCGCACACAGGCCCCTTGGCGGCGGCAGCAGCAGCCCCAGCGTCCCACGCCCGTCTCTGGGCTCCGCGCTTTCAGCCGCGACTCGCGCCCGTCTCTGGAGCTCCCTTACGTGGCGCTCCCAATCCCCTCTCCTCGCGCACCAGGAAACCAAGAGGGAAGAAAAAGTCTCCTGCCTCTTCGGCAGCTCCAGAGTTTTCCCGGACTCCCTCCCGGCTAGCTGTGGCACATTAGCCCCCTTCAGGCTGAGTTCTCGCCGCCAGCCCCAGTCCTCTCCCTGCGCTCTGACCGAAGCCCGAGCCTCAGCTCCAGCGCCGCCCGCCCCGGCGGGGGAGCAGACAAGCCTCTCGGGCTGGTGAGTGCCGCTCGGCACCGCTCCTCTGTGCGGGAATCTCTCCGCCTTGCCCTACCCAGGTATGTGGGGAGTTTCTTGCCTTTTGGGAGGTCTGGGGTCTTCTGCCAGCGTTCAGTAGGTGTTCTGTAGGAGTTGTTCCACCTGTAGCTGTATTTCTGGTGTATCTGTGGGGAAGAAGGTGATCTCCGCCGGTGTTACTATCATCTTATCTGCCCTATCAAATACAGCACAAATACATCACCTGCTATATCAAATAGAGTAAAAACTATGTGCTGTCATCTTCCACGTGGGTTTTGCTGTATTTGAAAGCAAGCACCCCAATGACAGTGAGGCCAAAAAGAAGAGATGAGGTAGATCCACATTTCAGAGTGTTGCTTTTCCTGAGCTCTAATAATGCTGTGTCCAGAACCACAGCTATCTGAAAGCAATCTGTTGATCTTCTAGAGAACAGAGGATGGGAAAATGCTGCTTCACCACTTGTAGGACCAAACATTTTCCTAAAGTCCTGGCTCTAGAATCACATGGATCTAGCTGGGTCTGCATCCTGGCTCTGCCACCTAATAGCTGGGTGATCTTGGGTCAAATTCTATAATCTCACTAAGTCTTAATGTCCTTATTTGATCATTGGAGATACGCTATCTCCTCCTAGTGTTGTAATGAGAATGAAAGAAAATAATGTATCTGTATTAGGAAAAGTTCTTCACTGCAAATATGATTCTGATTTACATCTGATTCTGGCTAGGAAGGAAGGAGGGAAGAAGAAAAAGAAGTAAGGTATTGAAATAGTGGGGTATCTCGGTGTTCAAGGAAGAAGGGAAGAAAGAGTGGGTTAAAACACTCATATCACATACAGACCTCCCCATAGTTCTTATGGTTTCGAGCTTGGTAAAGCTCTGAGAGAGCAAGAACTAGTACCATTCCGGGATCCCAGCAGCAGCAGTGGTGCCCATTCTTTCTGGAACACGTGGATATGCGGCTCAGTTTCAACGGTTACAGTCCCTGGCCTCTTCACTGCCCATGTAAATTCCAGGGAGAGAGAATTTCATTGGCTCAGCCTGGATCAAGTCAGTCAGCTGGGTAAACCAACCATGGGATGAGGAGAGGCCCCAACAGTCATGCAGGGCACATGACACTGCGAGTCCACCTTTGTGTATCTAGAGGGAGGTCCTGGGGAAGGAGGAATCTGGATGAACCATGAAGCCTCCTCTATGTATAGAAAAGCCATAGTATATGGGATCCATCACATAGAAGTCCTCATGAGGTGTTAGCTATTATTATTTCAATGATTATGATAGAGGTAGCATTTAGAAATTTAAATTTCTCTTCCCTGTAGATCTGTGGCACACCATTAGCTGTTACTGTTAATATCTATAATTTTTAAATTTTGGATTTATCCTATATCTCTTATTAGATTATAAATCCACGGAGAGAAGAGACCATTATATTTCCCACTTTCTCTCTATATCCTTATTATTTAATGCTTTAAAAACAGTAGGTGCCCAAACAAATGTGACCTACTCCCTAAAGCTCACTAACCTATACTGATATTAGAACTACTGTAAGCAAAATATGCCCCCATTTGCTTTTCCTTAAAACCTAAGACATAAGAGCAATATCCACTCAATGAACTGGAAGTTTAGAGTACAATACTTAAAGAAAACTTGAAGAAAAAAATTAACTTATAATATTCAACTCTGCCCAACATTTTCAGTTATTGAAAGTGGCTTGCAATAAATATATGTCTGCTGCCAATTCTGATCCAGTGGTAGGTGCTACCTGGCACTATGCTGAAAAGGTATATGAGAAAGAGCCTGAGACAGAGAAAATGCCATAATCAATTATGAATGTCTGGCATGGACACAGGATTGTGCAGTGGTGGCATGTATGTTAAGTATTTGGCATTCCTGGACCATATTCAGAAATTGAAATAAATATGAAAATTCAGAATTTACATAGAGAAAACTAAGACCAATTTGAAGCAGGAATGAGATACAGTACTGTAAGTTTGTCCTCAATTTTTAGATAACTTGAGGTTTGATTTAAGGTAGATTATGTCAAGGTAAAATTTATTTACATAAATATTACCTTACTATTAGACATTATCATCATCATTGTGATTATTTAAATGATACTAGAACAAGAGATGATTATCAAGAGTACAGTTAAGTAATTTGTTACTTATCCTTTAAAGTCATGATTTCCAAATCTAGCATTTAAGTGGTGATTGTGTATAGTTACATCGTATATAATTTAGGCTTGGGTTCAACTACACAAACAGAAAACTCAACTCAAGAAAATTTGAATGAGATAGAGACTTACTGAATTTTTCTTGCCCATAGAAGTCCCAAGACAGGCAATCCAAGGCTGATATGGAGCCTCCGTAGTCATCAGTAACCTGGCTGTCTTCTATCTTTGTGTTCTACCTTCCTTAGCAAAAGGCTCCCATTCTCAAAGCTGCCTCATTGGCCAAGATAGCTGCTGGATCTCCAACCATGATATCTGTATTCTAACTGGGAAGAAAAAGGAAGAAGAAAATTGCAAATGGAAGTGTTTTCCAACGGAGCCAGCCCCGTTTTAAATAGATTTCCCAGAAGCCCCACTCAATGATTTTCAATTACATTGCAGTGACCATCTCAAGCAGTAAGGGAATATGGGAACTTCCATCTTTTCAGCAGAACAAATTCCCATCTGGGAGATGGGGAGAATGGATATTTTGGTAGGCAACTAATGACCTCTGACACAATTTGCTTATTAGAAACATGCTGTCCGAAGTACCTAGTGATTCCACTAGACCATACACTCCATAGGAGCAGGGACTTGGTCTATTTTCTTCACTATAGACCCCCATCCCACTCTACCCCACCCCCCAGTGCCCAGAACACTGCATGAAATATCGAGTTGTTAATTGGCCCACAGTTAATCAATGAGTAAGAGGCCAAGTCAGAATTAGAACCCTTACCTGCCCCCAAAGCCGAAACTCCCCCCAAAACGTCCATGTTTTGAGGCCTGTACAAAAAGGTAAATGGTAGAGCTTTGAGAGAAGCTAGAGAGGTAGATTAAAGGCTAAGTAGTGACAGTCCTGAATGCCTTTTCACTAGAGCTTTTAAACACAGATCCCACAGGGGACCAGGGACCGTGTAAAGAGAGCAAGAAATGGAAGAGACTCAGTAGGATAGTGCACAAATCCAGGTTAATGCTGCTTGGCCTGAACCAAGACTTTGTCAGTAGAGACAGAGGACTGGGCTGAATTTGAGAGACAGCTTTCGGGAGCCACAGGACAATGGCTGTAGGGAAAGGAGGTAGTAGGGATCATAGGCTTCTAATTTATGAGGCAGTGTGGGTTAAGATTACATCCCGAGTAACTGATAGGAGATGCTGTGGATTTTTAAATGCAGATGCTAAGAGTAGTTTTGCACAGAAAAACCACAAAAGGATAGCCAAGGAACCCAGTAAAATAAGCTAATTCAGCCAACGGACTGGAGGAATGAGATTGTTTTTAACCTCTAGTTATCACATGCATAATCCTCAGTTGGTTTGGAAAGGTTTTCATTTTTTGTTTTTTTTTTTTTGTTGTTGTTGTTGTTTTCTTACAGATGAGCTACTAGAAAAGAAGAATTCGTGTGAACAAACCATGAGGACAAGCTCACTGTTCTCTGAATTCCCACTAAAGGGGGAGCCGGCCAGCATTAGCAGCAGCTCTGTAACTATTACAGGCTGAGGGATCACCCTAGAACATGTCTTCTTTGAATATGAAAGTCAATATAACACTTCTAAAACGTGGCTTTTTAAAACCTGAGAGCTTAAAAGTTTCTACTCCTCCCTTCCGGTCATGATTATCAGGTTTTTCCCCTTGAGCATAACAAAGGTGCAGAGAAGGACTGCACAGTCAGCCCTCTGTATCCATGGGTTCCACATCTGCGGATATGGAGGGCTGACCCTCCGACACCATTTGATATAAGGGACTTGAGCATCGGCGAATGTTGTTATCCATGGGGGATCCTGGAACCAGTACCCCACAGATAACAAGAGACAACTGTACTTAGGATAGAACATGCTGGTTGTCTACTTAATCCAGAAGTCATGCAAAGTTAAAGATGGGCAAAGCATTTGGAAATATTATAGGTCTGAATTGTTCCACTTAAATCTGATGTCCTTGTGGCCAAAGCACTGCCTCCCAGCTCTCTGGAATTATCTGATCAATTTGACATTCACTAGATTTTATTTTGCTAACAATGTTTTGGCCAGCATTTTCTTTCCAATTATTGCTTTATAGATGTTTTGCAAGGTTCTTGAAATAGGAACAAATTTGATTTATGTAGTGGAACGTAACATCAGCAGTTGATTTAATTATGGGGCAGAAATGCATATGGAAATGTTTAAAAGAAATTTCCATTGTCAATTAGCTTTTGAAAACAAAGAAAATTCAAATTTTTAAATATAAAAAGATTCACAGTAAACTATGAAAGTTATCTTAGGACCAACAATATGTAATTTATTTCCTTTGTTTACTGGTACTCCCTCCTCCATCCCCTAAGAAAACATTGTTATTAAAATGTGTCAAAAATATTTTATTGTTTATTTATTTCCCAAATTAAATTATAACCTGATGGATTAGTTTCATTAAAAAGTTACAAAGAATCGAGAAAAAATCCAATAATATTGGAAAAAAATACACAGACCCAAATAAAATAATAAAAACAGGTGAAAAAGGAAGCAAAATACCCAGAATACCATAATCTACTTTCCTCTTAATGTCCCTAATTTGAGTGATTCATAAACCAATTTCTAGAATAGTGTTTGTATCTTCAATTAATTCATTACAAATTAGCTTTTGGTTTCTTTTAGTTTCCTTAGAATGTATGGGTCAAATGTTCAAACAGAGCAATTCCTGGTTTCTGTCTTTGCAGTTTAAGATACCATTACTTAGCATTGTTTTCTCTAAAGAATTCTTAAAGACTTGATAATATAATTGTCCGTACTTTAATTAATTTCCTCATGAGGAAAGTATTATTCTAACTATATTGAGGTTCCTAGGTACTTTTCTGTTAAGCAGTTCCAGTTATGCCTTGCATACTCTGCCCATTCCCAACCCAACCTCCAGGGCATAAGAATTCTGGCAGAAATGGGTTTAGATGCCATTATTAATATTTGTCAGGTCATGCAATCCATGCATTTTAGAGCTTGAAGGAAACCGATAGGTTTGAAGACCTATTTGGTATTCTGAGATCTCTAGTCTGATTCTCTTTGATGTTTCTCTGGGTGTCATGGAATACTTAATCCTATTCATTGCCTGGACCATATCATCTCATAGACTTTCCAAATGAATAATCTCTGATCTACCCAATGTGACATTTTACTTCACCTTTTGAAAGGTGGATTTATGAGAGAGAAATATACACTGTTTTAGAAAATTTGCTCCAAATTTCCCAACACACTTTTAAGCACTTCAAGGTTATAGTCCAAATATGACCAAATGCCTTTTTTTCCCCATGAAACCCTAGAAGCCTCCAAAACTCTATTGCTATACTAACGAACTACATTTAGCATTCATCCAGGAAACCAAATCTAAATCATCATAATTTCCTAGGCTGACAGAAAATGACATTTAAGTCAATATTACTCTAAAGAACTTCTGCTCTCTTACTGCTTATGAACATATTTTCAAAACATAGGAGTAAGCTGTAACCTACTGTGAGCTCCCACTGAAGGCATACATATAATTTTCAGCAAACCTCTCACTTAGACTGAAAGCCAGATTTGTCACAATAGTGCTATTCTAATTCCAACCACAAATCCTTCTCTAAAATAAGATCCTCTGGGCTTCCCTGGTGGCGCAATGGTTGAGAGTCCGCCTGCCGATGCAGGGGACACAGGTTCGTGCCCCGGTGCGGGAGGAGACCACAGGCCGCGGAGCGGCTGGGCCCGTGAGCCGTGGCCGCTGAGCCTGCGCGTCCGGAGCCTGTGCTCCGCAACGGGAGAGGCCACAACAGTGAGAGGCCCGCCTACCCCCAAAAAATAAAAAATTAAAAAAAATAAAATCCTCTATGTTATATCTGCAGGAGAAGAAAGTGCCTTCTGTACAGGTTTAAAACCCATTGATTTCTGAGCATCTGCCAGCTCTATTCTCTTTCAAACACCTACCAAAACCCCAGCCCCTCCACAAATGCTCCCATATGTTGGCGGCAGTGCGGTCCAAGTCCATGGCCGTCAATCCAGAGAGGGCAACACCACACTGCACATAATAATCCACTGAAAGGAAAAACTATTGTTTTGCGTGCTTAATTATTGATCTTATTTTTGTTCCATGAGAACTTACCTTGACTCTGTAGCACACAGCATATAAAGATACTGTTTTTATTTTACTTTCTTTAGACTGGGTTCTGTGTTCCTCACTAATGACAGCAGTTCTAATTCTTTTTTTTTTTTTTTTTTTTTTTTGCGGTACGTGGGCCTCTCACTGTTGTGGCCTCTCCCGTTGTGGAGCACAGGCTCCGGACGCACAGGCTCAGCGTCCATGGCTCACGGGCCTAGCCGCTCTGTGGCATGTGGGATCTTCCTGGACCGGGGCACGAACCTGTGTCCCCTGCATCGGAAGGTGGACTCTCAACCGGTGAGCCACCAGGGAAGCCCCAGCAGTTCTAATTCTTAAAGGACCCAAAGCATTATTTTATGAGGTTTCTCACATAGAAGGGTATTTTAAAAGACTGAATTTTAATCTCCTCATTCTTTAACTTGGGAAAATCAAAGCAAATTGATAAATATCCACAAATAACCACTGCTGATTAGCTTACAACTCCTTGGCCCTCTATAATTCTCTAGATGAATCAAACATAACTGACAGGGAAGGATCAGGGCTCTTAATGAGAGTGGACTGTTGCTTATAGATTATTTCAATAACCTGTGATCAAGAAATAAAAGAATATGACATACATGCTCCACTGGAAGGATATATTTATTTATTTAATTTGGCAAGGAATCTTGATGACTGTGTCTCTAGTACCTGGCAAAGAGCTCAGGTTCTGGAGTCTAACTGTCTGAACTCAGATCTTAGCTCCACCACTTCCATGAGGGATATTTATCTTCTCTGACCTGGGTTTTCTGATTGGTGAAATTGGTACCATCATAATAACATAACTTGTGGGGGCCATGGTTAGGATAAATGAGAGAAGATGACAGTTTGGGCAGGGGAGGTGGAAGAAGGGGCTGGGCAGAGACCTCTCTCAATTTGCTTCCTTTTTTCACGCTCTGGCTCCTGAGTATCTCTCGTTCTTGTTGTTTTCCTGCTGCTCTCTTAATTCAGGGACTAACTGCAAACATCACGGAGCAGAGAATTGCTTGGTAGTATGAACATTTACTCCATGTACAGTCAGAGGGCCATGCGGTGAACTCATGTGATTTGGCAAATCCCATGTATTTCATCCGAAGCTTGAAATTTTTTTGTAAAATATAGGGTTCCACATGGGCCTGGGCTCTTACTGGATGAGGCCTTCCAAGGCTCCATGTTTGAGTCTCACCTAGTTTTATATTTCTAGCTCAAGGTTGTTGACAATCATATTCATGCCCACAACTTTACAGAAAACCTATAATTCTGGCTACCATTACTAGGGGCCTACTATGTGCCAGACACTCCATTTGTCACTTACCTTACATTATATGACAGTATGGGCGTTTGTTTTGCTTCTTTTTAACTTAGTGGGGAACTGAGACTTGGGAACCTAAGTAACTTGCCCAAGACAACACAGCTAGGAATGGGCCAAGCTGAGCCTGAGTACAAAGAGCCTACTATTCTCACGAGGCCAGAGAAGGCGGGTAGTTTCCAATTCATGTGCCCAGTGCGATGCACTGGTGGTGGTTGAGTGCTGTGTTAAGAAGCATTTTGGGGCTGGGCCTAGGCTCAGGGAAGAGAGTGCTGTTGACAACGGATAACTGAGCCAGCACCTCTGGTGGGGAAAAAGACAGAGGGTGGTAGGTGCCATGCTGCCTCCTGAATATCAGGCAACACAACCGCCTGGTTTCTACACACCAGAGGAAAGGCGTTAATTTGCCTCCTTGGAACACCTTCTAGTGCTTTTCTGTCCCTTTTCATCAAAGAAAAACATCTCCTTTTTGAAGCTTTTAAGCCCCACAAAATAGTCTTTCCAGCAATTCCCTTTGTTTAGTGCAGATCTTTCATCTCCTGGGCTGCAGGAAGACCAGTAGCAGCTGGATTTCACAATCTCTTCTCAACCACCGTATCTTCCCTCCCCCTTGAGCATTTTGCTGTCTAATTTCTGACGAGCCTACCTCTGATTGCTTAATCTCTCTGCAATGTAGTTTCCTTACCTATCTTTTTAAAAAGTGTGTGTGTGTGTGCATGTGTGTGGTGGTGGGGGGATGGGTACAGGACGTGCACAGTGATTCTCAGCCCTACGTGCACATTAGAGTTACCTGAGCAGTTTTATAAACATGCCCATGCCTGGGTCCCAGTCCAGATCAGTTGCGTCATCTCTGGAGCTGGGGCCCAGGGATCAGTTTATTAAAAGCTCCCAAATGATTCTAATATGCATCCATCCAGGGTAGAGAATCACTCAGCTACTACTAAATACTAATATGCATGGTATCAAATAATATCATTTGTTAAATAAACTGGCTAGGTTTAGGTTCACTTTTATGCCTCTTGTAGAAGCTAACTAGCCTCTTTAAATACCTGCAAGTTTTTTAAAACACAGATTTCAGACAACTTTTAAATATCTTGCCTTTCTTATGGAACTGTTATATAACTATATTGTTGGATTTATTAGTCTTCCTCCTTTGCAATGTGTAGTGTTCTAATTTGATTTATAACTTACTGTGTTAGCTAAATCAAGTGTTTCTCAAAGTGCAGTCTGTGGACCATCTGTATCAGAACCACCTGATGTGATTCTTTAAGAAAAATGATGAGTCCCAGAGCTACTTAAGACCTACAGGCTCTCCTCTGGAGGTGATGCCTGGGAGTCAGTGTTTTTAAGAAGCACCTGCAGCAATTGGTTAGCATGCTGAAGTGTAAGAGAAGGACTCCCTTCTGCTTAGACTGATTTGTATGACAGGTACCATAGCACCATAGCACTAGACACACATGGGAGTTTAATAAACACTCTCTGATAATTGTTATTGTGAGGCATACAAAATACTGACTGTAGCATTTACACATAGGCCTTATACTGCCTTTTTTTTTTTTAAAAAAAAGTGTACTCTTCCACTTTTACTTAAGTCTCTGCTAAGCAAACTACTCTTTAGTTGAGGATAGCTGCTAGGCTTGTGTTTTTATTTGGTTTTGAATATTCCCCTCCTTTCTTTTTTAAAATTTTTATTTATTTGTTTATTTGGCTGCATTGGGTCCCAGATGCAGCTGCAGTCTTCCCTCTAGTTGCGGCGTGCAGGCGTGTGGGCTCCAGAGCACGCAGGCTCAGCAGTTGTGGCACACGGGCTCACTAGTTGCGGCAGGTGGGCTTAGTTGCCCCGAGGCATGTGGGATCTTAGTTCCCTGACCAGAGATCGAACCTGTGTCCCCTGCATTGGAAGGTGGATTCTTAACCACTGGACCACCAGGGAAGTCCCTCTTCCCCTCCTTTTTAATCATCTCTATTGAATTCATATAGATCTTGAAATCAGGAACAACAGTTGTTATTTGTTGAGCTTCTTTGTAAACAGATTTAACCTCAAGGACTTCTTCCCTGCTGCAGAAACCAATTACCTAGGTATTGGGTGGGGAAATCATGTGGCCCCAGAAACCAGATTTGAAAACAGAAGTCTCAATCTGATGTGCAACTCTCCACTGATGTACTCAGAGCCTAGCCCTAGTCCCTGGATTCCTTGGTGCTTATTTTTTCTTTGAAAAATCATCTAGTACCTGGTTCATAAAGCCCAGTCATCGTTAATGAGTCAATGGATATAAAATCTTTTTAATATCTGACGTAAAAGCCCCATTTCATGTACAAAACAAGCCTCTTATTGCATTAGTACTTGAGTGATTTGTTTTGGTAAATCTAGAATTCAATTATGATGTTTTCTAACAGATAGATTTCACTTTAGAGGCTTTTAAGAAATTGAAATTCATGTGTAGCTGAACTAAGTGGTGACCAGACATAGTTTTCATAAAGCATGTTTCCTTCCAGGAGGAAAGTTTTCCTCCTTGAGTTTTATGGTCATTCTAAATAAGGGAGGGTTTGTAATGATGTCAAAGGCTGGCTTTCTCTAGAAGATGACTAGCCACCCCTAGCTGACTCCATAAAGTTGTATTTTTCTGTTCCTAGTGATTCCCAGGATGATTTTGAGTCACTTTTGCAGCCTTGAACAAAACATAATTTTCTGAATTACCATTTTTTACTTTATATTATGTAAAGCAAAGAGACTATATCTTTAACATTATGGTCTACATGTACATCCAAACACATTACCATTAGCCGCCAGATTCACCTACTCAGAGCCCCCTTGGTTTCAGTTCATGTGCGCTTGAGACAAATAGAATCTGGTTTAGGACAAAATGAGCTCATTCCCCTGGACAGAGGAAAAACTCAGCATGCCAGTTTTGATTCTAATTTCACTCGTGTACTGTTATGATTCTTCAGCACAACCATGAAATCTTGATTGATCTACTTTAGAATTCAAATGTAACTCTGGAATGCTAATTTCATAGTCATCCTTCCTAGAAAAAGCTGGTGAGACTATCCATCATCCATAATGCAAACAATAGCAAACATTTTGTGGCACTCTGTACCAGGCATTTTGTAAGTGCTCCATGCGCATTATTTCATTCCAGTCCCTACAGCAAGTCCTAGAGTCAGTACTCTTTGTGATCCCATTTTATAGAAGAAACTGAAGCACACAGGTGTGCCACACGTAGCCACAGTCAGAGGTGCAGTTTAAAAAGGTCTGTCTGATGCCACAGCCTGTGTTCTTACTACATGATGGGTTACCATTGCTTCTGTAATAAAATAATAGCACTGTAACAACTAATATTAATTGATTGCTAGCTATGTGCCAGATGAGATAGATGCACTTTACATGTAATTGTTCACTTTTTCAGGTAACTATTATTATCACCATTTCGCAGATGAGAAAACTGAAGCTGAGAGAGGTTAAGTAAATTGACCAAAGTCTCAAAATCAGGAGGTGGCAGAACTAGGTTCATAGGGTGGGCCTGCATTGACTGGTCAGTGTCCATGTGCACCAAAGCTGCAGTGCAGGGACCTGAGGAATGGGCAAAGGGTCAAATGTAGGGGTGGATGTAACAAAGAAATGTGGGAACAATGGACAGACTCAAAGTGGTTGGGCAGAGAGGAACCACGGGATCCAAGGCAAAAGAACTTCAATTGAGCAGCATTAACAGAAGAGGCAGTTTGGGAAGACAGCCGTAGGTGAGACCCTGAGGCCTGGGAGAGTGGCAGCAGAATCCACACATGATTTGGAGGAAGGTGGTCAGAAAGCCAGTGGAATGAGGGGGAGGGATGAAATCCTGCCAGTGACCTGATCAGAGTCCTGATAAACTGAGTTAACTCAACCCTAACTAAATAAAAATCACGATCTCCATGAATTTTATTTGTAATCTCTTCCCTATAGAGATCAACAAAGAAGTCTCTCGTCCTCCCTCACAGAGCTTGCTAACATTCCGGTTTCCCATTTACCCAATTTACTTTGACTAGAACAGCCATCCACTGAATTCATTAAAGGGTTTTGTTGTGAAAGTGTCTTGACTCTGGATAGTGTCTTCAATAAAACATGTCTCACTTTGTTCTCTCTCAGTCAATCTCCCTGGACACCCCACATAATCATCCTTTTGTAAACAAAGCAGGCTTTGAAGCCGCTAGGAGCTCTGCAAGGCTGAGAGAGATGAGAATGAGCTACAGGCTCCCTGGTGGAAACCAGAGACTGGAAATCTTTCAAAACCTTCACTGTTTTTCCTGATTATGAAAGTAGCGAGTGTTCATTATAGAAAATACATGAAAGCACCAAGAAAAAACTATTATCCAACAGAGATAAGCAAACATAACATCTGGTTTAGAGTATTTTG
Source organism: Mesoplodon densirostris (assembly GCF_025265405.1). Classification (NCBI taxonomy): domain Eukaryota; kingdom Metazoa; phylum Chordata; class Mammalia; order Artiodactyla; family Ziphiidae; genus Mesoplodon; species Mesoplodon densirostris. The sequence continues at coordinate 58,479,522 of NC_082663.1, forward strand.
GTTTTAGAGATTATATATATATATATACGTAAAATGTTTTTAGTTTTTAAGCATTAAATTATGTGGAAATTTTATTTCCTTTTTTTTCTTTCACTTGATGCAGATCAAAAGTACCTCCCCATGTCAAATCAATATTCAGCATACGGATTTTTAGTGACTACATATTAGCCCATCATATTGAATTTCTGGTACTTATAGTTCAGGATATCTTTTTTGTCTTTTTATATTAGGCTGCTATGTTTGCTCTGTGGTTATATATTCAAACCCTGCCTTATTTGTTTCCTCTTTATGCTTTCTGAAATTTAAGACACTGGTTCTGAGACCCAGAAAACCCTGCTAAATAAGCATTGGAAAATAGAAATTCTGTTCTGTCTTGAGTTCTGCCATCAATTCCCTAAACAGCTGTGGCCAAATCCCTCTTCTCTGTGTGTCATATTCCACATCTGTCATGTTGCACTGTCTAATATAAATATACTGTAGTTTGGTAAATGAGAGGATTCCACCTGGCCAGCCATGGCACTGAGCTACAGAAGAGCTGGTGTTTCCTACAGAGAAACAATCATAATGGCGTGGGCCAGACATTGTGCTAAGCACAGTACACACATTCTTCATTTGATTCTCCCAACATCCCAGTGAGGTAAGAACTATTATTCACATGCGGTAGAAGAAGAAAATGAGGCTCAAGGAGGTTAGGTAACTTGGCAGACCCCTAGCAAGTAACAAGTTGGGGTTCAAGCCCAGCTTTCACTCATAGCCCCTGGCGATGGCTATTGTTTTTAATGGAGTAAAGCACTCCTCCCAAAAGATTCCAAACTCTGTAACCACGTCCTGTGAGGGAGCATAATGACCAATTGCTTTTCAAACACGTCTGCATCTTTTAGAAGCCAGTGGGAGACTGTATACGAGACAGATTTCCTTAAATGTTCAAATGAAGTAGGAAGTACTGAAAACAGATGTGTGACACAGGAAAGAAAAATGGCTCTTCAGACACAACTCTGGAAAATTGAGACAACTCTAGGATCCAACTTAAAAGAGAGTCCCAGATCCTGACATTTCCGAGGGCCCTGGTCTTCATTATCCTTCCTGAGTATTTTAATCACAAAAGCATGTAGCTCTTTAATATCTCCTTCGTCCTGCTCCTCCCCTGCACAAGGAAATGGTATTTTGAGTTTTTGAAACCAGCCCACAGATACAGGTCTATTTTTGTGAATCCAGACACATCCCTCCATATTCCCTCACCATCCCATCCTCCACTGTGTCTGTCCCTCCCTCCCTCCCTCCCTCCCTCCCTCCCGCCCTCACACGCACAAAAGCCCTCAAGGAGACCTCAGAATAGAGAGGACCCACCAAGCCTGCCAGCCTTCCTGCCCCATGATGACTCACACATTTCACAGAGCCACCAAGACAGAAGAGAACTGATCACAGAACAAGCCATTGCCATCCTTCAGTCTGAGCTTTCTGCAGCTAAGCCTCTGCCTGCCGGCTCTGGTACTATCTCAGTTCAGCATCCAAGTGACACCCACATTTTTCTGGAAGAGGAAGAAAATGGGGAAGAGACGGAGGACAGCTTTGGCCTGCTGGGACTAAAGCTATGCTGTCCAATTCAGCAGTCACTAGTCTCGTGTGGCTAGTGAGCACGTGAAATGTGGCTAGTCCAAAGTGAGATGTGCTGCAACTGTAAAATACACACCAGATTTCAAAGATAACATACGAAGAAAAGAATGTAGACTATCTCAGTAATGATTTTTTAATTGACTATGTGTTGAAATGATATGTTGGGTAGATTGGAGTAAATAAAATATATTATTAAAATCAACTTCAGGGACTTCCCTGGCAGTCCAGTGGTTAAGACTTCACTTTTCAATGCAGGGGGTGCAGGTTGGATCCTTGGTCGGGGAGCTAAGATCCCACATGCCTCGCAGCCAAAAAACCAAAACATAAAACAGAAGTAACATCGTAACAGATTCAATAAAGACTTTAAAAACCACATCAAAAACATCTTTAAAAAAAAATCAAGTTCACCTGTTTTCTTTTTACTTTTGTAATCTGGCTACTAGAAAATTTTTAAATTGCATATATGACTCACATTCCATCTCCATTGTATTTCTATCGGGCTGCACTGGAGTTTTAGCATTTCTGCTGGCTCAGGTAAGTAAGACAGGACTTGAGTTTGCTGCCTCTGCCTTGGCAGCCATGGAACTGATCAGATCTCATCTCAACTCAGCTCCTGTCACAGTGTGTCTGTTCTTAGGTTCGTCTGGATGTGTTTGGAAGGAGCCTACCCCAGCATGTGGCAAATCCAGGGCATGGGTCTTTTTTGAATGTCTTAGAAATCCAACCCCTCTCTGCCCTCCACTGAAGGTGAGCAGTTAGAAGACGAAGGTCACTAGCTCCCCTTTCAGAAACTTCCTTCTTCAGGAAGGACAAATCACTCCCATATGGCCCAACCTAGCCCTGGGTCCTTCCACTGCACTCCCTTTCTCTCTTTTCCTCCCAAGATAGAAGGCCACCTCCCAGGGAAGGATTTGTAGCAGAAAGAGTCCTGCCCTGAAGAGACCTGGAGGAAAAGCCTTTATGTGACAGCCTTGGATACCCTACACAGGCATCCTTCAGCCAAGTCTCATCATCTTCAGATCTTCAGGAAGAGCAGAGAGGATGGTAATACCCAGGAAAATATAGCAGAGCAAACTTCCCTGTGGCCATATTCTGCAAACTCCTCAAAGAAGCCTATCCCCAGAGGCATACTGCTTCAGGAGCTTCAGCAGTGGCTTGAGAAATTTAATGGTCACTGAGTACCACAGTGCAATAGCCAGGCACTGGCAACCTCAGTTTTCTTAGAAATGCAGGTTCACGGGCTCTGCTGCAAATTTTCTGAACTAGAATCTTCAAATGCGTGCCCCAGGAATCGATGTCTAAGAAGATTCCCCGGAGACTTGTATGCACATTAGAATCTGAGTAATACTGCTAGAATTCACAACTGCTGTTTCTGCCTGATCAGCATCCACTTACTCTTCTTCCAATTACACCCCCTGATGTGCCTTAGGAAACCCCTTCTCCCAGTCTCAGGATGTACAGCAGGGACTAGACTGTTCCTTTAATTCCAAAAAGTACATGAGAATTAGGCCTGGCCAGTTAGAGCCTTGGGAGCATCTGGAATCTGCTGCAGGTCACCCCTGGGGTGGACTGAGGGGATATATTCAGGTAGCCCACTAGCACCTGCTACAGCCTCCCTGTAAGACTCTGGATAGTTTCTTCTGCTAAAGACACATTTGAAAATCACAGGTCTCAATGATCTCCAAGGTCTCTTCCAGCCCTGCAGCTCCATGGTCCAGTGCCTCACAAGCTCCCTCATGGACACACCTCTGAGGAAGCAGGCATAGGAGGTGCTGCTGTGTCCTTGGAAAGGCAGAGAGGGCATCGCTCTCTGAGAGAATGCGGTGTTCTCTTCAAACTACTCTCTGTCTAGTGGGGGAAGATTTCTGATGTGAGTAGATTTACCTCAGCTCTAACCCCTTTAGATGTGACATGGTGAACAGGCAGCTGAGATAACCCCTTCCATGATTGTTCCTCCTGAAGTCCAGTCCTCAAAATACAACTTCAAATAATACCAAAGGGCTAACTGATGCCCAGTTTCTGGGGTTCCCTTTATAAACAATGTGAATCCTGGGGTCTTGCGTGTTATGGTTGACACCCCCCCCAAGCATGTCACCCTTGTTGGGGCATGGCGGGTTGACCGTGGGTAGGGGGAAGACACTTCACAAAAGACCTGCAGGGACTGGCTATAGGTGAGCAATCCGGAGGGTCTAGGCTGCGTGTGGAGGTTTTAATGTTTCCTGACCTGGCTTCTCTCAGGACAGGTCAGACATGTCCAGGTCCAGAAAGCCAATCAAGGAGAAAATGGAAGACATATCCAAAAAGAGAAAAGATCATTTAGGTTTACAGATTTGAAGTCTCAGAAGAGAACTATTACCTGGGGGACCAGCAGAGAGGATGTTTGCTCAGCTCAAGAGACTAGCTAAATGGAACCTAATAATATGAATTTCCTCTGTGAAGAGGGAATCTTTCAAGAACTTAATTAATTGCAGAGATTTAAAGAAGAGTCATCTCTTAAACTGACCAAAGCCCAATTTTCCATTTCCTGCATGCACCTGTTATTACCTGCCCGCATGGTATATAGGTCCTTATGATGGCCTCATTCAGATTGAAGCTTGTGTTTATCATGCTGGAGACAACTCTCCTGAGACTGTCTGTATTCCTAACTTCGGAGGAGGCCCTGTAGGACAGAGGAAAGAAAATTTGAGGTTTCACTGCTGGATCTGCTCTTTTTAAATGCTGTGGCCTAGGGCAAGTCATTCACATGTCTAGCTTGATTAAAACTTCAATAAAATGGCTTGAACCAGATGATCTCTAGGGCCCCTTCCAGCTCTAACAGGATTCTAAATACAAACCCTGAGGAGGGGCTAGTCTGTGCAGCCATAGGGAGCCCTCGCCATCCCAACCCAAAGAACACAGCCTCCGGGATGCACACCTCTGGGATCAGGCCTGTTTCACTTAGCCCATAGGGGAGTGCCAGCTAGAAACTCCCTGAATGCAGAGTGGAGACAAAAAGCACGAGGACTTCCCTTGTGGGCCCTCTGCACAAAAATATTGGACCCTGAGCTGGCTTCCACTGCCTTCTGCTGCACCCTCATCTCCCTGGAGCCAGTCGCAGCCTGGCACTTGCAGCTCAGAGCCTTAGACGGGACAGCCTCTGTCAGAGAGATGAGGCATCATCACCTTGTGCTGAGAGCTATCTTTCTTCCCCCAGGACTAGGCCACTTTAAGGGACATGGAAACATCCTACAGCCCTCCACCCTCTCCCAGAAGAGGGAGGGGAACATATGGTCTCTGTAAAGGACATCTGCCATGCATCTAGCCCTAAACAGCAAGGCTGGAGCAAATCACACTTCTATCCAGCTTGCCTTGAGAGCTCAGATGGTGTGCATTTGGGCTCTGGTGACAGGCTAAGGAGACAGGAAAATCTCTTTCAAGGCTCTTGATTCCTGTCTGGGGTCTTTGGAGCAGAGCTGGAAGTAGCTGGTTGTTATGGCTTTGGATCTAGAACTTCCTATCCAGACTCATGTCTTTATGAGAACAAATTTCAAATACTGTCCAGCTGAATGCAGGACCTAAGACAAGGACCCAACAGTGGTGCCACTGAAGAGTTCATGAGGGAATTAGATATGGCAGCTCCAGATTCTTTTCTAGCCCCACAAGGATTGCCTGCTGCCCAACATTTTGGGCTTAGAAATTGCCTTTGGAACTGCTTAGTATGGCTGCAGATTCCTTTCCTCCCTTGGCTGGGCTGTTACACTGCCTTTAAGGCTTTTTAAGAGGTCATCTGTGAAGCTTTACTTTTGTGTGTGTGTGTGTGTGTGTAGTTTTTTCCTTCTTTTCCCTCTACTGTGGTCACTGGACATAAGAAACAATGGCCTATATACCCCAAAGAATTGAAAGCAGGATCTCAAAGAGATATTTACACACCTATGTTCATAACCACATTTTTCACAGTAGCCAAGAGTTAGAAGGAACCCAAGTGTTCATGTACAGATAAATGGATAAACAAAATGTGGTGTGTGCATACAATGGAATACTATTCACCCTTAAAAAGAAAGGAAATTCTAACAAATGCTACAACATGGATGAACCTTGAGGACATTATGCTAAGTGAAGTAAGCCAGTCAGGAGAAGATAAATATTGTATGATTCCATTTATCTGAGGTTTCTAAAGCAGTCAAATTCCTAGAGACAGAAAATAGAATGGTGGCTGCCAGGGGCTGGGGGAATCAAGAATGAGGAATAGTTTAATGGGTATAGAGTTTCAGTTTTGCAAAATGAAGCAAGTTCTGGAGATTGGTTACACAACAATATGAATGTACTTAACACTACTAAACTCTAGACTTAAAATGGCTACGGTGGTCAATTTTATGTTATATGTATTTTACAACAATTAAAAATTTTTAAAAGAAAGAAATAACAAGTGGCAGTAGATGAGGCACGTGGGAAAGCAAGGCCTGTGTGGATTCCATATTCATTGTCCCAACTAATCTGGTGGCAAGGCCATGGTACAACAAGAGTACTTGACACTCAGTGTGTCTCAAGCTGAGCCCTTATAAAGACAGGGCCCAGTTCTGCTCTACAGCCCAGTGCTGCACTCAGTGTTGGTCAGAAAAATTTAGCCTACTTCCCTCTTAGAATTCACCTGGGTCACTGAAGCCTTCTCTGCACAAGAAACCTGAGCACACACCTGAACGACCCACTGCCAACATGCAGATGTGAATGCCTAGTGGCGTGTTACACACTGAATTAACAGAACAGAGATAGCTCCTGCTTCCACTCTGATTGCTTCAGACCTATAGTCTGAAACACACTACCAAGGAAGCAGTGGATGGACTCTCAAAGCCATGATCATTGCAGAAAACTTCTTTTTCTAACTTCCCTCCATACTAGCCCCCAAGAAATAGCAAAGCTGTAGAGCAGTTCAAAATGTCTGCTAAAGGGATAGCAGTTTGCCTGAATCTGACCTTGGCTCTGCCTTTTTTTCATTGTTTTGATATGAGCATATTATTTAACTTTTCTAACATTCATCTTTAAAATAAGGATAATGATATAGGTGCTTGTTTGGGTTTGGGAGGATTAAATGAATGCTGCTTGGGAGTCCTTACCCCAGGGCCTGCACACAGTAAGTACTAGATAAGTGAGGACTTGTTACTATTTTCTCCATCCAGCCATATCCTACCCATGTTCCAAGAACCAGCTCAAGCCCCTTTTCTTCCATAAAGTACTCCAAGAGCCCACCATGAACTAAAAGCCCACTCTGAACTCTCCCATAACACTGATTATTTGAATGCTTCATCTTTGTGGCAACTCTGAAGGGATCAGGGCTCATCAGGTCTCTCCACAAGGCAGGGTGGAGAGGGTTAAGAGCTGCCATTCTTAGAACTCCCAAATGTACAGGAATTGTAAGCAATACCCCATGGATTACACATAATAACTGATAAAACAAGAATTCAAAACGTGGCCCTGTTCATTCTTGCAGCTGGGACTAACCTTATTTGTATCCTACGATTTGAGATGTACCAGAAAAGACTGTCACCCTCAAATTTCTCCACACCAGCGCAGAGGGCCTTTTTTGGGTTCAACTGTCTCCCTGCCCCTCTTCTTTCAAGTGTAAAATATTTGTTAAGAGGGATTTCACACCCATCTTACCTGTGTGAGTTTCTTGATTTTTCTGAGACTGTATTTTTAGTTATAAATTTACAATATTTGGGGGCAAGGATTCAGAAACAAGAGAGATAGGGCTTCCCTGGTGGCACAGTGGTTGACAGTCCGCCTGCCGATGCAGGGGACACGAGTTCGTGCCCCAGTCCGGGAAGATCCCGCATGCCGTGGAGCGGCTGGGCCCGTGAGCCATGGCTGCTGAGGCTGCGTGTCCGGAGCCTGTGCTCCACAACGGGAGAGGCCACAACAGTGAGAGGCCCGCACACCGCAAAAAAAGAAAAAAAAAAAAAAGAGAGATGGATCCTAGAGAAAACCTGATCTACTTTATAATTAAGCCACCTGTTCATTCTGCCCATTTCCACACTCATTCAGTAAATATTTCCTGAACAGCCACCATATGGTAGGCACTGTTTGCCCCTGCAAGGGTGACTCTGCTGGGAAAGCCCTCTTCAAGACTCTGAGAAGGGAATTCTCCAGTCTTCCCAATACTGTTTTCACAGTCAGTGTACTCAATATCTCTGCTTGGTGATATGGGAAACATAAAGCCATTCAATGGAACAATTTTAGTTCTAGCACAGTGACTTAATTATCTCTTATCCTGAGTACCTCATATGTTTCCAGGCATATAGGTTAGTAAGGTTGGATGGATGAATGGATGAATGGATGGATGGATGAACAGATGGACGGATGACGGATGTTGTAGATAACATGAGACTTAGTCTGAGTTCCCTAGCAGATACCAACACAAAGATTTGAATGCAAGTCATTTACTTGGGAGGTAATCCCAGGGAGCTGATAAGGAAGAAGGGAAGTGAGACAAGTAAGAGAAGGAAGCCAATAAATGGTGTGTTATAAAGCAGGTTACCGCTCTGACAAGCATCTGGTTACTTACCAGGCATTGAATACTGAATGTCTCCCCTGCCTTCCTACCCTACCTAACTGAATGGTTATGGAACGCAGATGTTCTAAATGAGAATGTGAATGAACAAATATTTTATGTGATGTTACTTGCTTTCAAGTAAGGGAATATCCTTTTTACCATCCCTTAAGACCAGGGGCTTCCTAGAGATTGCCCAAGATCTTGGGTGAATTCAATATGTCCTTGGGCAAATTTAAGTAAAGTTTCTAGAAAATATATTTCCTTTTTGATATGTAAGGAAATAGCTTTGTTTAAAGTCACTCATCTATCTCAGGACAGGATAGTTTACTTTTAAGACTAGCTGAGTTTATATCCCATCATCACTTCTTAGCTATGTGACCTTGGGCAGGCTACTTAAACTCCCTTTGCCTCAGATTCCCCATCTGCAAAATGGCGATAATAATAGCATCTATCTTGTAGGAATGCTGAGGTTATTAAATGAGACTGTTGGTTAAGTGTTTATCAGTCACTGACAAAGAGTAAGTACTCAATAAATACAAGGTATTCTTATTATTGCTTGGAATGAGTAAAAATGTATGCTAGATGAATTTAAAAATTCTAGTTCCACTAACATTATTAAAAATACAACCATATTGTGGTATGCAGATAGATAAAACAATCTGGACTTACGATAAAAGTTTTGAGCTTTTGTGAATACTCTACTAAGAAAAAAAGATGAATGGGGCTTACCATCTAATACCAACAAAGATGAAATAAAACACTTAGGGGACTTCCCTGGTGGTCCAGTGGCTAAGACTTTGCACTCCCAATTCAGGGGGCCCAGGTTCGATCCTGGTCAGGGAACTAGATCTCACATGCCGCAACTAAGAGTTTGCATGCCATAACTAAAGGTCCCATATGCCACAACTAAAGGTCCCACATGCCACAACTAAAGTTCCCGCATGCCGCAACTAAAAGATCCTGCATGTGGCAACGAAGATCCCATGTGCCGCAACTAAGACCTAGTGCAGCCAAATAAATAAATTAATTAATTAAAAAAAAAAACTTGGTTCTGTGAACTTAATTCTCTGATGTCAAATCTTAGAGGGACTGGGATTTAAGGGTACAGGTAACCTCCACTTTTCCAAAGTTCACTTTATGCTAATTCGCTTTTACAAAAGAACTACGTTAGTACCTGTTTTCACTAACTGAAAGAAATCGGAAGAGGATTTTAGCTTTTACAAAGAAAGGTTGAAAGTGAAAATAGCATTCAACATTTGTTTTGCAGGAGTCATGGAGACAGTGCACACCCCAAGCAGAGCAGTGAGAGTGGCACCAGCAAGCTCGTTCCCCAGGATCTACACTTAGCATCTCAGCATCAAGCTGCCGTAGCTCTGAAAAACATCTGTGAGTATATGTGCTTTATCTCGATTTATTTTGTGCATCCGTTAGCAACATGTGTCCTAACTGCTTCTTCGATTTATGCCATTTCAGCTTAGGAAACGTTTCTCTACTTTCAGATTGTGGGGGAAACCTGTATATCAAGCATCATTCTTATGGAAGACATAGGAGGAAAAGGCAGGCTTAGTCAGTTTCTCTTGTTATATACGGGGAAAGATTGACTGTCTTGTGTTTAAATATTAAGCTCTTATTTGTTAGATTTCTATGACCTTCACTCTTGATGTTTAGGGGAAAAAAATTAGATCTGTTTCTGCACTGTGCTCCACATCTGTTAGATAGATTAACTAGAAATTGTATTTGGCGGCTAGTAACTGAGACTTAAAATATTGACTTAAATCCAGCAGAGATTTCTTTTTCCCTTATGAAATAAGAATTCTAGAGTCTGGTGACTCCAAAATGCCATGAGGGACCTAGGCTCCTTCCAGCTCTAGGTTCCACCATCCCTAGGCGATAGCCCTTGTCCTCATGCTGTTGGGGGACAGCCTCATGTAAGAGCAGGTGAAGGCACTGAGCCCACTGAGGGCCTCCATCAAAGGGAAGTGACCCAGTCTTCACCAGGAAGCAGAGCAGCCACAGCCCAAGCAGGTCAGCCGGGCAGCATCCTGCCCTCCTCACCTCTCAGCCAGCACCACCTGCCCCAGGCTACAGGCCCCAGCCAGCAAAGCCAATGCCACTGCCCTGCTGGGCACAAGGGAATGATCTAGATGGATTATCTAATTCCTTCCTATTTTACAGGTAAAGACAATGTGTTCCCACAGACGTTTAATGTCTTGCCCAAGGTCACATAGCTCAAAGAAAGTGGAGATAAGAATCAGATGTATCAACTTCAAATCTGGTGCTAAATAGGACCCCAAGTTCCCACCAGCACCAACCTTTCAAGAAATCAGCCCAGAAGCATGATTAAGACAAACTGTGAGCTGCTCAAGATACTCCTCCACCACCCGGGCCAACATGTTCCACGCCCTTGGCGCTCAGGATAGCATTTCTGGTTGGGGGTGCACAGTTGGGTTGCAAGCAGATTCCGTAGCACTGAGGGGAGGGGGGGGCGTTCATAACAAGTGTGGGAGCAGGGGAAAGGCATCCCCTAAACTGCAGCCCCTCCATGCAGTAGCTCTAGGAGCAAACAGCTTAGCTCCAGCCCCACGAATGGCAGACGCGAGCAGTAGTAGGTGAGCAACCATCCTAGTTTACCCAGGACTTTCCTGCTTTAGCAAGGAAAGTCCTGCAACCCGAGAAATCGCTCAAACTCTGGCAAAGAAGGACAGCTGGCCACCACCGCATAGTTCTGTTGTCTCTCGTGGGCCGTACGTTTAAAGACTTTCAGTGGAAACTGGGAGAAGTGGGGAAGAGGACAGAACGAAAGGTGGCTGGTCCACCACTTTGGACCCAACCCAGCAGAGTCATTTGTTGGGTGCCAAACTGATGAGTGGCACTGGGCCAGGTCGTGCCTGGACATGCACAATCATGGTTAATGTTTCCTGGGCACTCATCAGTGCCAAGCAGAAGGGCTTCTTGTAGATGAAGGCAGTAGTCCTCACAACACCCCTAGAAGGCAGATCCTATCTCTCTTCCACTCATGGAGAGGAATATGAGGCACAGGAAGGTTAAGGAATGTGCCCGAAGTTAAACAGCAGGATGGCGGGAGAGGCAGGGTTGGACCAGGCTGAGGGACTCCCGAGTCCATGTGCTCCCTTCTTCACCGCACTGCCTCGCAGAGAGGGATGGAGGCTCCTCCTCACTCAGGAAGCTGATAGGCTGACATGCAGGACGAGGCGAATGCTCAGATCTCTGAGGAGTAACAACAGTGACACCTTGGCTGGCATTCATCGAGTGCTCGCCATGGGCCCGGCCTGTGCTCAGCCTCTAGGTAAAGTGTCTAATTTAAATCCTCATTACCATGAGGGTGGTACTACTATCTCCATTTTACAGAGGATCAGAGCGTGGCTGAGAGAGGTCAAGAATCTTACCCAAAGTCGCCCTGGGGGGTGGGGCTGGGATGCAGATGCAGGAATCTCATTCCGAGACAGGGCAGAACTGTGCAGTGGTCAGGAGCTGGGGCTGTTACCCAGGGGCGGGCTAGGTAAGGGCCGGACAATGCTATGGGGTTGGCCAAAGAGGTCGTTCGGGCTTTGCGGAATGGAAACCCCGAACGGACTTTTTGGCCGACCCCATACAAACTGGGCGCCGTGGGCACTTCTCCATCCCTGCGTGTTTGTTTCTTCGTGCTGAGTACAGGACGCCAGTCCTGAGCCCTGGGCTGTGTTCAGCTAGCAGCGCCGGAGCTGGTGGTGGCTGCCACTGTCCTGCAAGAGCCACCCTGGGAGCGTCGCAGAGCAGCACAAAACCTTCAGTCCTGCCATCCTGGCCTTTTCGTTGAGGATGAGCGCCACAGTATGGTGCTATTCTGGGAAGTGGCTTTCCACACGCACGCCTGTGCTGGCCCTCAGTTGTAGCTGTTTGCTTCCCGCTCCAGAGAAGGGCTGAAGACACCTTATCTCCCTACACACAACTGCAGCAGGGAGGAGGCCCCGTCAGGCCCCGTCCTGTCATGGAGCTGCCAGGCTCGGGGTATAATCACCGCATAACCAAAAGGCATCATTAGTATAGACGTGTTCCAGAAGAGACTTGTTTAACAATCATTCAAGGGGGCAGATGCCTGAAAGCCGTGCTGCCGTTAGGCTCACAGAGCCCTCTTTGGCAGCAGCAAGTCCTGGGTGCTCTGACCTCCCACTGGAGAAATGCATGCGGGCCTGCAGGGCACAGAAAAGCTTTCTGAGAGAATCCCTACTACTTTAACATCTGTACTGAGTGAGAGCGTAGTGGAGGCTCCTAGACAGCGTAGTTACCTGTAAGAGGGGCCACACCATCCTGCTGTCAAGATGGGACAAGACTGGGGGTGTTGAGTGGGCTCTTTAGAAAGTACAACAAACCCTACTGCTTCTCCCACAATCAAAAGGGAAAGTGAGCCCCAGAACAGAGAGGGAGAGTCACCTCTCCACAAAGAAATAAAGCCACCTTCCTAGGTGCTAAGGCCAGGAAGGACCCTAACCTAGTGTGTACTGGAGCTAGACAATCTGGTGGAAAATCAGCAATAACGGCCCTAATCAAGCCACAGATACTGGGGCTCATGTGTAATGACGATAATGATTAAAAACAATAATCATCATTATTTACCATATGCCAACACTGATCTAATCACTTTATACACGGGCTCAACATCTGTGACAACTCTGTGAGGTAAGTAGTATTATCATCTCTGTTTTACAGATATGGAAAGCGAGGCATAGAGAGGTTAAGTTGCTTACCCTGGATCGCGCAGCTGGAAAACGGCAGAGCTAGGATTTCAGTGCAGGACGTCCAGGGAAAACTATGGGGAGCGTGTGTATGGGATAGCATTAGGGGTGACTATTCTGAAGCTATGACGTGTTGTGCGGTTCTCGGTGCTTACTTGCCTATTGCAGAATATGAATGTTGATTTTCCTTTCTTGTAACAAAGCTGTCTTCTGGGCCCTGTACGCGGGTGCCCACAGGACCAAAGGACAGCTCAGTGGAGAGAATTCCCCAGGTTTCTAGCTAGGAGCTGGAACAACAAAAGTGTGTCATCTCTAACATAAAAATATCTGACACCAGCTCACCTGTAAACACACTATGTCACCCTGCTTCATGAGCTGGATCAAACAACTCTCTTTTATGTCCCCAAACCAAAGGTTTTCTTCAGCTGTGAGAAGGAGGTGAAAGAGCATGAGCCACCTGCCCAGGCTGAATTTGAAGAGTCCTAACTGCAGCCCTCAAAAGGATCAGTTTTTTTCTGTTTGTTTCTCCTATGACCCTGTACCTTCTCCTCACCGGCCACTGCCCAAATCAGGTCCAGATTTGCCTGGGCACTTCTTCAGAGACTGGCTAGTTATTTCCTGGGTGGTCAACCTGAGTTACATCCCCTGCCTAGTAAGAGTTCCATTTGCCTGAAGAAAAAAACCCCAAATCAGAAGCAATGTTCATGATATATCGCTAAATTTAAAAACCAGGTTACAAAATAATATGTAAGTTATGATAGTATTTTGGGGAGAAAAGAATAACGATAATAATAATAATAGCTAATGTTTGTTGAGTGCTCACTGTGTGCCAGGCACCGTGCTACCTCTTTCATTAGTCCTCAGAGCGATAGAATGGGGTAGGTATGAGCACCCCTAGACTGAAAAGATTAAAGAAATCACCCAAGGTATAAGTGGTGGACTCAGGAATTAAACCCAGGCTGACTGATCACATACCCTGTTCACATCACCATCCACCTTCCGGCCTCTATATACACGAAGATGTTAGCTGTGGGAACCTCTGGGGTCAGATTCTTCTTTTTACTTGTCTGTATTTCCCAAATTTTACTCGCTAAGCATTACTGTTTTTGCATTTAGGGGGTAAACGTTAAGGGTGTGTCCAACCCCCTGCACCCTCCCCCCCACCACTGAGATCTTCACAGCAGCAGGAAGCCTCTCCTCCTGCCCACTTTTGGCCTGCCCTCCTCACTCCTCACGACCAGCGTGACCAGACTTCTGCAGCTCCACAGCCCCTTGGGGAGCAAGCCTCCCCAATCAGACTGGAGAAGCAAGCCTATCTTTGCCCCCTTTAAACAAGATCCCAGCTGAGTCCTCCAGGATGTGGGTGCCTATTTATAGGACCAGTGTGAACAGATTTTCCAGGTGGTCATATTTTGGAAAGAGTTTGTCTAGACTTTGGGCCGGAATACTAGAAAGTAACCTGAAATTATCCTGAAAATGCTAACACTTCACAATCGTCAGCCCTGAGGAGACCTAGTAGAGTTGCCTTCTGAACTCTGAAGAAAAAGCAATCCTTCAATTCCTACACTGTCCTTAGCATTGTCAATCAACCCTGTGCTCTTCTGTGAGAGATATATATACACACACAGGGAATTTACAGGCCAGCTAAAGAGGCAAGACAGGCATCAGGTAGGTAGAAAGGAGCATGCCTCTTTCAGCACTGCCTATATAGTACATTTATCTCATATGGTTTGCATTAATTCACTCTGGTGCTGAATTGTGCATTAGTGTGTAATTCTCTCACAGCTAGCCAGTCCGTGCAGTGAACAGCATGCTACTGTGTGTTCTCAGTGCTGGGAGACAATTTTCTGTGGGTTTCTCATGTTTGTGCATGTCCTACAAGTCAGGCACTGACTGCCCTTTGTTCCTGACCACCTTTTCAAGAATGTTTGTGTAATGAAACACCTTGGAAGATAGAGCTAGTGTCTCTCTCCAGGGCAAAGGGTAGCCTTGCTGACTGCCCATTGTAAAAGATCTGGTTCTTTGAGTCCACGGCTCTCTGTAATGCAACACTCTACCTGTGCAGGCATCATCTGGCCCTAGTAGTATCACACTATGAGAATTGGGGCTCAGGGAACCCACTCAATATTGCTAATACTCTAGAGCTCTGAGTTATAAACTGTTCTTGATCTCTAACCTAGGAGTCCCATGTCCTCTATCAGCATCCATGAAACTGTAGCAGGCTAACTTGTTACTTAGCAAGGAGGGTAAAATTTCAGACCCTTCACAGTTGGTGACACATAGCTGGTGACTTCTAACATAATGTAATCAAATGTTCTCAGTAGATCTGAGGGGCACCATCTACTCCATTCACTCAGATGACGTCTGTCCTCAAGCCATTATTTTCTTTTCTGTGGATAGTTTTGATGACTAATGACTGAAGAAAGGGTATACAAGTGACCATGCTTGATCGGCTGAAAATAAACCAAGGGACAATCACACTGGCCATAAAATGTAGGAATAATGGTAGCTCAAGTCTCCTTCAAGAAAATGGTTTGAAAATCAAGGGTATAGATCAACAGGAAATAAGGGATTGATTGAAATTCTTTGATACCAAAAGAGCATTAAAACACCACTGTAGTTAGGGAGGGTTGATCAACAGTTGAAGAAAGAACTGAAGAGAATGGAAGAACAATGACCTACATATGCCACTGAGAATGCATCCTCTCTGGGATGTACCAGGAAGACCAAATAGCACTGATTTCCTTTCTATCCCCAGGAAAGCATTTTCTAAATAGGATAAGCCTTAATTCCATCATATGGCACAGATGAGTATCACAGAAATTTGTAAACTAAGTCCATTTCCAATTCTAGCCCTGCCATAGGATAAAAGAGCATGTATAAATGTGGCCATATTGAGATTTTTGTCCTAAAACACTACTGGAGAAAAAGTTAATTATTAGGTTTAGTAGAAAACATTTCACACAATTATTCCCTTTAATTTTGTTTTCAGCTATGGGAAGTCATGAACATGTCACAAATAATAAGCTCTTAAACTAGAGCATTCAAGGAAAGAATTTAGTAATCAAAATGCACGATAAAATCAATCTGACTCAGATTTTCCAGTACAAACAATCACTGTGCTACCTGGTAACCAGGCATAAACAAATCATGTAAATGAATAGAATTAGTATTATTTTGATACAAAATCCAAGCATTTGCAAATCTTTCCTTTTTTATTATTATCAGGATCCTTTACTCTAACTTCATGCATCAAGGACACTAAAGGACACACAGTGGGGCATCCATATTACAGGGCCAAGCTTTTAATGACTAGGAAAAGGGGACACAAATTAAGTTCCTTCTTTTAGCTGCTTCCCTTTGGAATGGAGAACTGGGAGCATACTTCTGAAGCCCCCATTTTGCCCTCAAGGAGTAAGACTGTTAGAAGGAGCACAATCCTGGGATTGAGGAACAGTGAGGTTCATATACGTTCAGCTCAATTTAGCAAAGTAGAGGAACAGAAGCCAAAACTGGGAATAAGAGTCTGCATGACGATTGCTCTTGATGTTCATAGAGGAACTCTCAGCAGAGGCAGATACTTGAAAGACAGAAGTCCAGGGTAGGAGAGGTAAGAGACTCTTAGTCCTGGTTTGATCAGGACTAATAGTTTTCCCACTTACCACTTTTACGCAGTCAAATTATCTACCTACTTTTCTCCTCCCTTTCTTCCTCTTCCTCCTCCTTCCCTCCTCCTCCTCTTCCTCTTCTTCTGCCTACTCTCCTCCCCATTATACATTCCTACTTTCATTCTTATTAAAACACATAGGCCCGGAATCTATCTCTGGCCCCAATCTCCATGCACATACATTTCATGACTGTCAATATCTGCTTCAGAAGGTCAGTAAACACTTTTCAAGGGGACCATCTATTTTACACAGTCCACTCAGTTCCCTGAGAACTCAGAAGGAAGCTATGTCTCACTAGATTGAAACACACATGTAGGGAACTCCCTGGTGGTCCAGTGGTGAGGACCTGGGTTCAATCCCTGGTTGGGGAACTAAGATTCCACAAACCGTGCAACCAAACTGAACAAACAAACAAAACAAAAAACACATCTCCATTCGTCCTATTTAAAGATTGCCCACCTGGCCATCTCATTTTTAGAGGCTTATAATTCACGTACCAAACAATTCACCCATTAAAGGTACAATAAAATGGTTTTTGGATTATTTAAAGAGTTGTGCAACCATCACTACAATCAATTTTAGAACATTTTAATCACCCTAAAAAGGAACCTTTAGTAGTCACTCCCAATTCTCCTCCAAATCTCCACCCACCCCCCGCCCCCATCCCAGCTCTTGGCAACCATCAATCTACTTTCTATCTCTATGAATTTGCCTATTCTGTACATTTGCATAAATGAAATCATACAATATGTGATGTTTTATAAACTAGTTCCTTTCACTTAGCATAATATTTTCAGGGTCCATCCATATTGTCGCATATATCAGTACTTCATTACTTTTTGTTGATGAGTAATGTTCCATTGTATGGATATACCACATTTTTTATCTACTCATCAGTGGATGAACATTTGGGTTGTTTCCACTTTGGGGCTATTATGAACAATGCTGCTATGAATATTCATGTACAAGTTTTTGTGAGGATGTATGTTTTCATATCTCATGGGTATACCTAGGAGTGAAACTACTGGGTCATATGGTAAGTCTATGTTTAACCTTTTAAGAAACTGCCAGACTGTTCTTCCAAGTAGCCATACTATTTTACATTCTTAGCAGCAGTGTCTGAGGGCTCCAGTTTCTCCACATCCTTGTCAATATCTGTTACTATTTTTTTTATTATACCTATTCTAATGAATGTGAAGTGGTATTTCAATGTGATTTTGATTTGCATTTCCCTGACAACTAATGATGTTGAACATCTTGTCACGTACTCATTCACCATTTTTTTTTAATCTTCTTTGGAGATATGTCTATTAAGATATTTGCCCATTTTTTAATCAGGTTTTTTAAATTAAGTTGTAAGAGTTCTTTATATATTCTATATACAAATCCTTTATCAGATACATGATTTGCAAATATTTTCTCTCCTTTTATGAGTTGTCTTTTCATTTTCTTGATAATGTGTCATTTGAAGCAAAAAAAACTTACTAATTTTGATGAAGTCCAATTTACCTATTTTTTTCTGTTGTGACTTGTACTTTTAATATCATGTTGAAAAAAAAACAACATTGTCTTGTCCAAAGCCACCAAGATTTATGCCTGTCTTCTTCTAAGAGTGTTATAGTTTTAGCTCTTACCTTTATGTCCTTGACCCATTTTAAATTAATTTTGTGTACTGTGTGAAGTAAGGGTTTATATTCATTCTTTGCATGTGGATATCTTTAGTTGTCCCAGCATTATTTGTTGAATGATTTTTGCTTTTTAATAAACTTCCCCCAAGAGATCGCTATGAATTTACTAGTACCTCAACTCTGTTTCCAAAGAAATTTGTTTTAGGGTGACTTTTTCTGGTGATGGAGCTGGTGTTACATATGGCAGTTGGGACGAGTTTGCCATTGTCTATCCACATTCCAGATTACTCCCCATTTCACCCCATATCTTCTTTAGTGGGTTTCTTCAGCGTAACCAAAGTGGCATCACTGAAATCAAGTCCTTTGTAAAGCGTGGGAGTAGATGTGCTACATGGATTTTCAGGTAACCAAAGTTACTTGTGAAATTGAAACCTTTTTAATTTGGGAAAAAAAGATTATGAGGATGGAATGTAGGAGCCTTATGACTACAGCACTTTCTCTTTAAAAAGAAGATTACAGTAGATATCACTGGGCTGGGCCCGGGGATAGCTATTTTCCTGCTGGGTATTTGCCACCTCCCTGAGATCTGGCTTTTCCATCAGCAGCCTGTATGCAAAGCTGGTGTTCAAGGAGGCCAGGACCAAGCCACAGACAGAAGCAGTACAGCAAGCTGGAAAGGGGCTCTTGACTTCAAAAGTCCAGAAAGAGCTTCTATTTTTCCAGGTATCATTTTCAAGTTAGATGATAAGGATATTCCATTGGATAGAGAAGTTGTTACCCAGATGAGTTTCCTGGGTTCCTTTGCTTACCCTGGGATAAGCAGTTAGGACTGTCTTCAGTTATTTCCATCACCAATGCCTCTCTTTTAAACTTTACTTAGGATCAGAATCACCTGGGGTGCTTATTAAAAATCTATCTTCCTTGGTCTCACCCCAGAATAGAAATTGCATTTTTAATGAGTAGCCCAGATGATTCTGATGTAGGCCATTCCCGGACCCACTTTGGCAACATCGCACTGAAGATTATCTAAGGACTCTGAGTTATATTTAACTCTGCTCCTTAGTGTGGCTTTCTCATGACCACGGTGTCACCCAAGACTAGGGAGAGGGTGTGAGGGTACTAGAGGCTGGGGAAGGGAAGAGTAGAATGTCAGTACATGTGAGATTGGAAGAAAAAGTTTGGCAAAGAACAGCCTGGAAACCTTTTGAAGATGTTCAGACAGTTAAGACAGAAGGTGGAGAAAATTTGTCATATATGAATATCCCCCATATTATTATTATTTAACTAATATATTTTTCTTTATATCAATGCATCTAATATTGCCACCTCCTTAAGACTTGCCCTAAAAAATTATATCCAAGTTAATTTTTTTCAAATTACAAAAAATATACACATTACAAAAAATATATAATTACTGACATTTTAAAAAGTGTCTATGTACTACTTAAAGTCTTTACAGGACTACCAGCAACCAAAACACCATCCTTGGGAAAACATCTCTTTACTATATAAGCTTCTAGAGGGCAATTTGTTCCCTCCCTTGGCAATTCTTTGAGATGCTCTAGGATCAAGAAAGTTTTAAAAGATAAATCTGTTTTGTAGAGTCAAGATTAACCTCTTGTCTGCCTTCTAAATAGGTCAAAACTTATGAGGTTGAGGGTTTTGAACAGTTTGATCTCCAGATTATGCACATATTTGATTTCCACTGTAAAGTACAAATACCTGCAAATTAAAAGTTAATGCAGGGCCTCCCTGGTGGCGCAGTGGTTGGGAGTCCGCCTGCCGATGCAGGGGACGCGGGTTCGTGCCCCAGTCCCGGAGGATCCCACGTGCCGCGGAGCGGCTGGGCCCGCGAGCCATGGCCGCGGGGCCTGTGTGTCCGGAGCCTGTGCTCCGCAACGGGAGAGGCCGCGGCGGTGAGAGGCCCGCGTACAGCAAAAAAAAAAAAAAAAAAAAAAAAGTTAATGCAATCTTCCCAGAGGGTGTTAGAATTACTGTTACTGCTGTACTATTTATTTCTTTCCTTTAACAGTTCAGTCTTTTAGGAAAGGCTTTGGAATGTTACATATTCAGCTACATAAACTAAAAAATTTAAAGGAAGTTTCTTTGAAATGGAAAAAAAAGGTCAAATGTAATCTTCCTGCACATTTAAATTCTGTTAAACACATACAAAAGAATGTGTTCAGATGAATTTCAAATATATCTTTATCAGTGGCTATTTCCCCTCTTCCAACACTGCTGAATAAAGGAGGCTTTAAGGAAGCTGCCTGTATATGCAAGTCTGTATATGTAAGTTCATAGGCCAGTCTCCTAGGAACATAATGCAATCATAGTTTGCAAATGCAAATTTAGGGTAGACACCAGACTCCGTAAATAGAGATCTGTGAGACTGTCTCTTTAATATTTCTTAGAAACCAGGTATTGCACAAAAAGGGTGAAATGAAATTCTGTATAGCATTCTGAGCATCCTATTCATAATGAGATATGTAAATTTTGCAAATTGGGGAGAATATAATAATGTTTTACATACTAATAGGAAAGTTTAGTCCCGCTTATTATATATTTGGTTCATTTCGGTGTGTGAGTGCTGAATTTATGCCCGTCACCATTTTGAAAGACATAAAATGGAAGCATAAATTTATGTTTCTTTTTCTGGTTTAATGTTTTCATCATGCCAACTGAGTAAACATCTGCAGAGAAGACGCATATGCTCTAGGCAGAGCAGAAATTTCGTATTTCCATCAAAGCACTAGACCCCTTTTGTTTGCATAGCCAGAAGAAGAAAAGTATCTCTATGTGCTAAAAACACACTGGAGCGAAAAACCCAGAAGAGCATGCTTTCTTTTCTTTCAAAGGATTTTATTATGCTTTGCAATACATATGTGTCTCCCACCTTTAAGTGAATGCTGCAGGCTTGGACTGGGATTATTGCATGGTCAGTTGATGGGATAAAGACCAGAAGCCTTTCCCCAAGTTTCCTAGATATCTTAAATCCCCAAATTTCATTATCCCCTAGATTTTGCAAGCCCCATGGAAGGGACACAGGCTACCCAAAAATTACATTTGTATTCCTTGACCCAAATAACTATTTGTCCAAGCTAAAAGTAATTTGATTTTTTAAAAAAAGTGACATGACATTTCTTGTGCCCAAGTGTTATCACACAAATTCATATCTGTTACATTGGTTTAATATCTATGTCTTTCACTAGATTGTAAGATTCTTAAAGGTTAGGACCATATCTGTTTTGTTCACCACTGTATTCCACACCACACTTGTTATGCTCAATAAATATTTGTGGAAAGAAGGGAACAAGGGGGAAGTAGATGAGAGGAAAAGAGGAGAAGAATAGAGAATGGGAGTGTGAGAAAATATAGGTTGGTCTCTGCCCCTAGTTCCTGGCACAGAGTTCCTGAAACCCTTGTAATTTCCTAAGTGATAAGAACACTACACGTATCTTTTGTTCTAATATCTGTCTGACTGCATTCCTGACACAAGGCTCCTAAACAATTGTAACTTCCTAAGTGATAAGAGCACTAGGAGCATCTTTTGTTCTAAGGAGGTGATTCTGGATGGGCTCCTGGATGGGGGCTGGTCACCAGAAAGATCAAGCCATGATTAGAAGCTTGGAATTTTCAGCCCTACCCTTTATCCTTCAGAGAGGGAAAAGGAGCTAGAAAGGGAGTTAAAAACTAATCATGCCTACACAACGCAGCTGCCATAAAATCCCAATAGTAGAGGGTTCAGAGGGCTTCCAGGTTGGTGGACACATCTTCTATTCCAGGAGGGCGACACACCCCAACTCCACAGGGACAGAAGCTCCTGTACTGGGGACCCTCCCAGACCTCACCCTATGTACCTCTTCATCTGGCTATTCTTTGTATCCTTTATCATATTCTTTAATACACTGGTAAAGGTAAGTAAGTGAAACAGGAGGGAAGGGGGCAGGGCACAACCTTTGAAAGAATGACACAGCCCAAGGACATGACGTAAACTGATTAGAACCAAATGGGTCCAAGATGGCGGACAAGTCCACTTCCACTAGATGTTGAGCCTCAGTATACGCTCACTGTAACTCATCAGCAAGGTAAATGACACATCCACAGGTGCCATGACAGTTCCAAGGCCGACCATAAGGATCAAAAAGTGGGCCGTGGCCCAATTCCTGGAAATCCCCTCCCCTTCCTAAAATAGCTGGAATACTCCTTCCACTCATTAGCCTATGAAATTACCCACCCCTAGAAAAACTGACAACCCCTTACCCTGGTGCCTTTTCTCACCTTCTGAGATGGGCCACGCTCTGTCTGTGGAGTGTGTTTCTCTCTAAACAAATCCACTTCTTACTTATCACTTTGTCTCTCACTGAATTCTTTTTGTGATGAGACATCAAGAACCCGAGCTTCATTAAGTCCTGAAACCAAGTGTGTGATCTCAGCTGGAAGACTGTGGGTTTTGGCCGGGTTCGAGTCCTGGCCGTGTGGGTTCAAGTCCCAATCTGGGTTTTGGTTGGGTTTGAGTCCTGGCAAATGGGTTCAAATCCCAATCTGAGGTGCACTGTTTCATAAGTGTTTCTCTGAGTTCTGTGTGCTGCTCTAGCAAATTAATCAAATCTGTGGAGGGGGTCATTGGAACCTCCAAATTATACAGCCTCTCAGTCAGAAGCACAGGTTATGACCTGAGCTTGTGACTGGCTTTTGAAGGCGGGGGCTGGGGTGTGTGTGCAGACCTGTGGGACTGAGCCCTTACCTGTGAGATCTGACAATCTCCAGGTAGACAGCGTCAGAATTGAGTTAAATTGTAGGACATCCAGCTGTGTGAGAGACTTGCTTCCTGTGGTGAGAATCCACACACATTTGACCAGAAGTGCCAGAAGTCAAGTGTTCTGTGTGAGTAGTACAGGACACTCACAGGAGAGAAACAGTAGCAAAGAACTGGGGTTTTCCCTACATAGGAAAGAGGAAACTGAGTTTTTCCTTTACAGGGAGGAAGGAAGGGAAAATGTTAAAACAGCAGTGTGAAAACAAAGTCCTTCTCACTGGTGTGCCTCCCTGTCCAACCCCCAACACTTCACATTGTCTTTCTCCAATATGGCACAGGCTCAGACAGGCTCAGCAACATTTCCAAGGCTAGGCAAGGCACCAAGACAGGCCTACACAAGAGTCCTGGCTAACCAAGCTAAAATAAATTTCTGTGTTTAAAAATACTCAGAAGGACAAATAGTGTGCTAAACCATTAATCAAGAGCCGACAGCCACAGGGGCCAGGCTCATGAAGGAATTCGTGCTCTGTATCAAATGTCAAGGATAGAAGGAGGCTGTGAGATCTCTAGAGTAACACTGTGTGTCCCTTCTAGATCAGAAAAACTGAGGTGCAGGGAGGTTAATAAGTCTCAACTGGCACAGCCAGGATGACAGCTGATGATGACTTTTGACACATAATATTATCACTTCGAACTAGTGCTTCACTCTTCTCACTAAATGAAGTTGTGATGGGTTTCTACAGAAAAATGGGAGAAGGAGAAAGGATTTTAGGCACGGCAAATATAATAGAATACAAAAACTGACTGGAGGGCATATGGCAGAATGGAGATCCTGAAACCACAATTAAACATAAATAAAACGTATATATAGATGGTAGATAGACAGATAGGTACGTTTAATTGAATATCTGAGGCTATGAGAAGGTGAGAGTATTCTGCCAAAGCCCAGAACATGAGTCTAGGAAAGTAAAGAAGCTTGGAAGCCACTGGGTAACTGTGTCTATAGCATGGGGACACGAGGGGGCTACAAACAAAGCCTTGTGCCAGCACACAAAGTTTCAGACTTGTAGAAGGAGGTGACAATCTGAGATCCAGAAATGGATACACTGTCAGGGAAAGAGAGAAATAGGAAAAAAAAAAAAAAGACCCACAGAAAATGCAAGAAAAACAAATAGTATCTGTCTCTATCCTGGCTCTAGAAGTCAGGAATAAAAAGTCTCCTCAGGGAACCTGTACCTTCTGACTAGTCTTGAGTAGATTAAGGACTAGTGTCCTTAATGCTCAAATCTGCATTACTTACATGGTCCTTAAAAAACTATAATGTGGGCTTCCCTGGTGGCACAGTGGTTAAGAATCCGCCTGCCAATGCAGGAAACACGGGTTCAAGCCCTGGTCCAGGAAGATCCCACATGCCACGGAGCAGCTAAGCCCATGGGTCACAACTACTGAGCCTGTGCTCTACAGCCCATGAGCCACAACTACTGAGCCCTCACGCCACAACTACTGAAGCCCGTGCACCTAGAGCCCATGCTCTGCAACAAGAGAAGCCACCGCAATGAGAAGCCCGCGCACCGCAATGAAGAGTAGCCCCCCACTCGCCACGACTAGAGAAAGCCCGCGTGCAGCAACGAAGACCCAATGCAGCCAAAAATAAAAAAAAATAAAATTAATTAATTAAAAAAGAAACTATAATGTAAGAATTGTGGTTAGTGATCCCAAGTCTGTGGTACCTTCAAACAGTTGAATAAAGCAGACATGGATCTTCCTTGGAGATGCACTCTGACAACCCAGGACTCTTAAGAATTTCAAGCAAAATTTCCATCACAGAGATACACACACATTCACAAAGCACACAAGCCAGGACTTCCCTGGTGGTGCAGTGGTTAAGAATCTGCCTGCTAATGCAGGGGACACAGGCTCAATCCCTGGTCTGGGAAGATCCCACATGCTGTGGAGCAACTAAGCCCATGCGCCACAACTACTGAGCCTGCGCTCTACAGCCTGTGAGCCGCAACTACTGAGCCCATGTGCTGCAACTACTGAAGTCCACATGCCTAAAGCCTGTGCTCTGCAACAAGAGAAGCCACCACAATGAGAAGCCCATGCAAAGCAATGAAGAGTAGCCCCCACTCACCGCAACTAGAGAAAGCTTGTGCACAGCAACAAAGACCCAATGCAGCAAAAAAAAAAAAAAGGAAAAAAAAGCACACAAGCCACCATGAATTCAAATCACAAGGAGAATATATAACAGAACCAGATCTGCAAACACTTGAGGTATTTTAATATTTTAGATATTAAAATGACAAGATATAGAATTTGTGATAAGTATTATAATTTGATCAAAGAGATAAAAAGAAAAAACTGAAAAAATAAATAACAAGCAATAAACTATCAAGATTTGAGGTAAAACCAAATAGAACTTTTAGAAATAAAATAGCTGAAATTTAAAACTCAATGGAACAGGTTTAGGAAGAAGGAGAGATGAATAGGTGAAGCACAAGGAATTTTTAGAGCAGTGAAACTATTCTGTATGCTACTATAAAGGTGGATACATGTCATTACACATTTGTCAAAACCCACAGAATATACAACACAAAAAGTGAACTCTAATATAAACTATAGACTGTGGTTGATAATAATGTGTCAAGTGTTGGTTCATTGATTGTTTAACAAATATACCACACTGGTGTGGGGCATTGATGGTGGGAGAGGCTGTGGGTGTGTGTGGTGAGAGGGTATATGTGTACTTTTCACTCAGTTTTACTGTGAACCTAAAACTTCTCTAAAAAATAAAGTCTGTTAATTTTTTAAAAAGAGGAACCATGAAAAAAACCCAATGGATGTATTAAACAACAGATTAGACATAGATGAAGAGAGAATTATTAAACCAGAAAGAAATTATATGCAATGCAGCATATGAAGAACAAAACACACACACACACACACACACACACACA
The DNA here is from genome assembly GCF_025265405.1 of Mesoplodon densirostris. Taxonomy (NCBI): domain Eukaryota; kingdom Metazoa; phylum Chordata; class Mammalia; order Artiodactyla; family Ziphiidae; genus Mesoplodon; species Mesoplodon densirostris. Next base: position 58,505,404 of record NC_082663.1, read on the forward strand.
TACACACACACTTCATATATAGAAATGAAGTTTAGAGGTACAGAGGATATAATGAGACAGATCCACATATGTCTACTTGGAGTTTCAGAAGGAACAGAGGAGATTATAGAAGTAATAAAGGAAAGGCAACATTTGAAGAGATTGTGGGAAAAATATTGCATGCATTCTCAAATCAAGAATCACAATGAATCCCAAACAGGATAAATAAGTGTAAGCGCACACCTAAAACACATCATAGTAAAGTAGAAGACAGCCTAGGATAGCGAGACTATTTTAAGAGTAGCTAGGGCACTACAAATTATCTTCAAAGGAGAGGCAGGTAGACTCATAGCTGACTTTTCAACAACAGTGGAAGCCACTGTGGAATAGTTTCTTCAATGTGCTGAGAAAAAAATAAGTAAAACTGACCTACAATTTCATCAAAAACAAACAAACAAACAAGAAAAACCTGCCATTCAATAATTAATAAAGGTAAAATAAAAATATTTTCAGAAGAACAAAATCTGAGATACTCAACAAAGAATTTCTAAAGCATGTACTCAAGAAGGAAAATTTTCCAGAAGGAGGTTTGCGATACTAACAGAAATATTGACCAAAATTAAAAATATGATAATGATATAGGCAACTCTAAATGAACATTAACAAATTAAAACAATATCAAACAATAATATGTAATTTGTGGACTAAAAAAGATGGAGGTAAAATACCAATAAAAGAAAAGAAATGATTCAATTCAGAAAGGAAGGATGATTGTGGCTTTCAAATTTTTAAGGTCCTTTTATTGTTCTGGAGGAGGAAAAACATATTCGCTAACATATAGGATATTTTATTAAAATTTCAAGGGTAAATACTAAAATTTGTAGAGGCTCACCAAAACCAGAGTTGTTCTTTAAAAGCTTCAAGCAAGAAATTAATAAAAAATAAAAATAAAAACAATATTAGGAATAAACTCTAAATTTTAAAAAGATTTAAAAGATAGTAAGAATAATAACACTTTTATAACAATAAATTTGAAAACATGGACAAAATGAAAATCTCCCTCTTAAAAAAAAAAAACTTACCAAAATATAAAACCCTACTAGTCTTCTAACACTAAAGAAGTCAAATCAGTAATTAAAATCTTCCCCCAGAGAAAATATTAGACCCACATGATATTTTCAGACAAATATTCAAGGGTCATATCTTTCCAATTTTATGCAAAATATTCCAGAGAAGGGGGAAAATGGAAATAGCCATCAAGTCTTTCTAAAAGACTAGTATAATCTTAATACAAAACCTAGATAAGGCTAGTATAAGGAAGGAAAATTATAGATCGATGGCATTTCTAAATATAGATACAAAAATCCTGAACAAAATATTAACAAATCAAATCCAGAGTGAATAATAAATATAATCTATATTTACTAAATTGGTTTATCCTAAAATGCAAGAGTATTTAACACTAGAAAATCTATTAATGTAATTCACCACATTAACAGATTAAAGTAGAAAAATTATATAAACATCACAACAGATGCAGAGAAGTATTTGATAAAAATACTACATTTATTTTCCTAAAAACTTTTAAGCAAACTCGGCTTGGAAACTAAATTCCTTAATAAAGGACAACTACTGAAAATCCTGCAGCAAATATTATACTCCACAGTGAACAATTCCTTTAACAGAGGCATCTTCCTAATAATCAGGAAGAAAACAAAATAGAAGTACTCCCTTTGTAAGCAGAAACAAGAAATACATGTCTGCTATTTCACCACTTCTATTCAATATTGTCCTGACCTTTGCAGTAAGATGAAAAAAATATATAAAGTATAAAAATTGAAAAGGAAGAAACAAAACTGTCATTATTCGCCAATGTTTTGATCTCCTACATAGGAAAAACTACACTAATTTTTAGAATTAATAGAAGAATTTTGCAAGGAAGTTATATATAAAGTCAACAAACAAAAATAATTGCATTTCTATATACTAAGAGTAAGCACTTAGAAAATATAAAATTTTATGAGACTTCCCTGGTGGCACAGTGGTTAAGACTCCGCGCTCCCAATGCAGGGGACGCAAGTTCGATCCCTAGTCAGGGAACTATATCCCACATGCATGCCACAACTAAGAGTTTGCATGCCACTACTAAGGAGCCAGTGAGCTGCAACTAAGGAGCCCGCAAACTACAACTAAGGAGCCCACCTGCCACAACTAAAACCCAGCACAACCAAATAAATAAATAAATAGTAGAAAATATAAAATTTTAAAGTTATCATCGTTTGTTGTACTATTTCTATTTTTCTATGTACTTTAAATTTTTAAAAATAAAAAAGAAATATTGGGCGAATTATCAGAAGAAAGCAGAGATATAACATTTACAGTGACCACACACAAAAAATAAGATACTGAGGAATAAATCCAACAAAAGTAGAAAATAACATTAATGAAAGAAATTTAAAAAACTTTACTTTGAAAGTCAATAAAGAATACTAAAATAAAACAGAAATGCACGTTCATGGTTATGGAGACTCAATATCATAAAGATACCAGTTATTCACCAATTGATCTAATTTGGTACTGACCAGAATCACCTGTTGCAATAACCTAAGCCCAGATACAGCAATGTAATTAAGACCAGTTTCTTACACAGAAGACAAGGACCACATCTATGACCCTCCCTATCCTCCAGGGAAATTTAATCATATCTCTCTGTGTGCTACCATTATGCATGCTTCTATTGTGGTGGCGGCAACCATTCTTTCTAACCTAATAGCACAGACATAACATTTAGTGCAGGGTTTCTCAACCCTGGCACTACTGACATTTTGGACCACATAATTCTTTGTTGTAGGGGGCTATCCTGTGCGTGGTAGGACATTTAGCCTCTACTAAACATCTCTGGCCTCTAGTCACTGGAGTCTAGTAGCAACTGCAGGCACACACCAGTTGTGACCATCATAGATGTCTCTAAACATTGCCAAATATCCCCTGCAGGGCAAAATCACCCCCCACAGGTTAGGTGTACAATGTGACAATGGAGTACATTTCTCGTGGACTTTTCTCCCTCATTCATCTGTTTTTCCACTGGACTTTCATCAATCAATCACCAAATGAGACAACCTAGATGCAAAGAATTAGGAATGAGAATTGTATCAGACGATTCAATAACAACATGGGAAGCCAGAACACAAGAATGCCTTTAAAATTACAAGGGAGAGTGTTTTCCCAGCTGCCTTTCACTTAGGCGGTCCATGTAATTGAGTTTTAACCAATGGAACATGAGTGGAAGTGAAACCTACTTCGAGGCCAGACCTCTAAAATCTTCCTCATGGTCCTTTAGAGTCTCTTTCCTTGTCATGTGGAAGGATGCAGAAGACCTAGAGGAAGACTCTGAGATCCTGGTAAAGCCTCCAGATGGACAAAACCTTCGGCCTTAAAACACCATGTGGAAAGCTACCCACCAAACAACTGCACATAAAATGCACTGAGCAAAACTTTTCTTTGTGTTAAGACACTGAGATATGAGGGTTGTTTGGTACAACAGTTAGCCCATTCTGACTAATGCAGCACTGTCAAATTCTGTACCAATTCAAACTATCCATTAAATGGCCAAAGAGGAAAAAAAATCCAGTTTTCAAAAATTTACCTCCTCTGCATCTTTTCTTGAAAAAGCAAGTAGAGGATGAACTCTATCAAAATAAGGGAGTAAAACAAAGAAAGAAGTTGTAAAATCCAGGCAGCTAGGAATCTGATATATGAGTCACATGAAGGGAATTCTCAGAATGGTGGTAAAAAATCTCAGGAGAATGGCTAGGAAGCAGGCTTAGAAAGCAACCAAAAAAGATCAGAGCAGAGGTCACAGGTTTCAGTAGGGCCTTCAAGAAAAAAGTAGAATCAGTAGATTATCTGAAGTCTTTGGTTATACCAAACGGTTTTATACCAGAGAGTCTGGAGTTACATTAGTGATAAAACACAAAAACTGAGGCAATCAACTCCGGGGCAGGGGTTGGGTGGGGGGGGTGGGAATTGAACAAGAAATCATAATACACTTTGAGATTTAGCTGTTACAGTATTTATATAGTAGTAACAATATGTATCCTGAATACTGACTTATCCCAAAATTATTATACATCTGTATCCGGAGAATGCAAGAAGGAAAAGTATGGGGGGAGGTATGAGGAGATGGTAGTTGAAAATATGTAAGACGAGAAATTCTTATCTTCTATTGTAGGAAGATAAATTCCTATCTTCCATAGTAGAAAGTCTATGGATAATATCTACAATTGAAAAATCAAGAAGTAGCAGTGTAAGCATATTATTTAGAAACACTGAGACAAATTTCTCCCTCCCCCAAAAAGAAATGACAGCTAAAAGAAATGGAAATGGTTTTATGGGGAGAGGACTCAGGAGTAGAAAAATTGGAGAAGGGCAGCTGTTCTTTGTTATTAGCCATTTTACTATCTGACTTTTAAATAGTACACATCGAAATTACTTTATTTCAAAATGAAATTTAAAATTTAGGAAAGGAAGGGAGGGAGGGAGGGAGGAAGGGAGGAAGGGAGGAAGGGAGGAATGGAGGAAGGAAGGAAGGAAGGAAGGGAGGGAGGGAGGGAGGGGAAAGGAAATTGGGTAATTCATAAAGGAAACTCAGTAATGATATGAAAAATTACTTTCAAATCAAAGAAACAGAAAATAAGGTATAATTTATCTTAACCCAAAAATTAGAAAAGTTTTTTTTTTTTAAAGAACGATAATATTCAATGTTGGGTGTGGGAAAAACACCCCTCCTGCCATATAAACTTGGATAACTTCTCAGGAGGTCAATTTGGCTCATGCATTCTACTGCTCTGCCAAGCCCATTCTAAATGCGCACTGCAGATATTGCTTATAAATCATAACTCTCTTTCCAGCTGAGATCAGAATAGAGCTTTAGAATCTTTCCCAATACAATCCTCACAATAGCCACAACCAATACACTGGTTCGAACTGGGCTCAATATAAGGATGATCTCATTTTTGCACAACTTTAAGAAGTCCATGTATAATATAGATTATCAGAATTAATGTGTAAGATTAAACAGACCTATTTGCCATCCTGGGATAAAAATACAAAAATAGTATTAGCCAAAATTATCCCATAGAACATGAGGCTAAGCTTTCGTGCTAATGCTTTATTGGAGCAACAATCTTAGAGAAGCATTAGGGAAGGAAAAGGGAAGTGGTCAGGGAAAGAGGGAGAGCAAATACATTGTGGCATGTTATTAAGCAATACAGCTGGTTGCTCAAACAAAACGTCCCCAGAGAGGTGACATGTAGCACTCCTCTTCAGAACAATCCACTGAGTGGAGAGAGGATGAACAATTTCTCTGCTGGTCCCTTCCTATCTTCCTCTCACTGGTCAAAGTCAAAGGCATTAGCCCTTTCTCCCTTTCTAGATTGTGTCACTTAGCCTCTCCAGACAGCCAGTGGGAATATCACAGCCTCTGCAGTTCCATTCCAGCCAGAGGACAGGCACGGCATCCCTCCTTTCAGTTGGCAAGGACAGTGGTGGCAGGTGAGACTTGCCAGGGCAGCTCCATCAGGGGAGCAAGGCAAAACAGGGCCAAACAGCTTCAGGTTGTGCCTAATTTGGGTTTGATACAAGTATGATCCCATTTTTTGCACAACTTTTAAAAGTCTATATATAATATATGAATTTACATAAATACATGTATTTGCATAGGAAAGTTTAGAGGAATATACACAAAAACAGTTACCAAGCTAACATCTAAGTGATTTTTTTCTCTTTTGCTTATCTAAATTTTATAGGTTTACTATAATAAATTTTTATTTCCTGTATAAAATGAAGAAGGGGAGATAAATGCTGGTAATTAAAAAACAATTTTAGGGACTTCCTTGGTGGCGCAGTGGTTAAGACTCCATGCTCCCAATGCAGGAGGCTCAGGTTCAATCCCTGGTTAGGGAACTGGATCCCACATGCATGCCACAACTAAGAGTTCCCATGCCACAACTAAGGAACAGAGAGCCGCAACTAAGACCTGGGGCAATCAAATAAATAAATAAATAAATAAATAAATAAATAAATAAATAAAATATTAAAAAAGAAAAAAATCAATTTTAAAGTATAATATTATCTAACAAATAAATCACAACAAAATTAAAACAGTGATACCCCTTAACAGAATTTAAAAGTAAAAATGACTTTAAAAAAACTTTTTATAATATGTGACAAATGTGCCCACATATGTACCAAATAATGAATACCAAATTTAAAAATGGACAAATGGAATAAATAGGAAACCCATAAAACAAAAATACATACATGCATGAAAAATTATTACAACTAGAACCACAAAAAGCCATTTTTTTAGCACATCAATTTGACAAACATTTTCAAATAGTAATACCCAGTGTTGGCAAGGATACAGAGTACACAAGGATACAGGGGAAAACTCTTTATGAACTGATGGTAGGCACATAAACTTTACATGCCTCCGGAGAATATTTTGAAACACAGAGTGCTATGGGCTGAATTGTGTCCCCCTCAACCCCCCCCAAACCCATATGTTGAAGCCCTAACCACCAATGTGACTGTGCCTTTAAGCAGGTTAAAGTCTTATTAAGGTTAAACGAGGACATAAGGGTGGGGCCCTAATCCAATAGGATTAGTGTCCTTATAAGAAGAGGAAGAGAGAGACTAGAACTTGCTCTCCGTTGGTGCACAGAGAAAGGACCACGTGACAACACAGCAAGATGGTGGTTGCTGCAAGCTAGAAAGAGAGACCACACCAGAAACCCAACCTCTGCCACAACCTTGATCTTGGACTTTAAGCCTCCAGAACTGTGAGAACATAAATTTCTGTTGTTGAAGCCACTCAATCTGTAGTAATTTGTGTATGACTTTGGGCAAGTTCCTAATGGCTTAGTGCCTCAGTTTCTCCATCTGTAAAGAGGAAATGATACTATCTACCTCACAGGACTACTATGAAGATTCAGATAATGAGGCCATAATTAACAGCTACTATAAGTGGTGGCAGCAGAGTGGGTACTCTGGATTCAAAGAGTCAAAGGATTTCAGATGTGGGTTCAGCCTACCTCAACTGTGTGCCCTGGGGTGAGTCCTTTCACCTCTCCTAGCTTCAGGTTCTTCATTTTAAAATGAGGACTCTGACTAGCTGATCTCTGAGGATCTCTGTGGCTCAATCCTCATAGGAGAAAAATCTGCATCATATCAATAATGGGAGATATTGTGACTTTCAGCAGTATGTGAAGCAGTATGAAAAAGAATGTAATAAACTGCCTTCTGATGTCCTGCTCCTCTGGAGGTAAGTAGCCATTCTCAGCATTTTTGTGTAAGAGGAGATTTGCACATTAAAAAATGCCATTCTCAGGCTTCCCTGGTGGTGCAGTGGTTGAGAGTCCGCCTGCCGATGCAGGGTACATGGGTTCGTGCCCCGGTCCGGGAAGATCCCACATGCCACAGAGTGGCTGGGCCCGTGAGCCATGGCCGCTAAGCCTGCGCATCCGGAGCCTGTGCTCCACAACGGGAGAGGCCACAACAGTGAGAGACCCGCATACCACACACACAAGAATGCCATTCTCCATATGATTGTGGCAGTAGTTTTCATAACCACTGCTTACAAACATATATCATGGCAAAATGCTACTAAGCATTTGGCATTGCTCTTAAATTAATTTTTATTTTAATTAAGTCCAATAGCAACCTCATTTACTTGAAAAATAGTAACACTTCCATGGGAGACACTTCATTTATCTCATTCACAGGCCATGCTTAGTACCCATTAACTTCTTGCAGACCCCTCTAGATCACTCCAAGACCACTCAGAGGGCAATTTGGGAACCAGTAACAAAGGAGACATCTTCTAAAGACTTCCCCAGGGAAGTGAAGGAGAAAGATCTTTTCCTTCCAAGCCTGTCTCCAGTTTGAAACTGAGCCGAAAGGTGCAGGGTGCTAGTAGACTCTGGGAAAATTGCTCCTGGTCAGAGTGTCAAGCAGTGTTTAGACACATGTGTAAACCCTGAGCTTCCTTGAGGACTGCCCGTGCGGTAAATAATCTTCCCTTGGACCAAAAGGCATTCCCCTCAGTAGAGCCAGAAGCATGAAAAGGTGGCAGATTGGCTGCTTTCCTCTTTGGGTAACCTTTATCATCAAAGAGAGACATTACCCTTGATTCATGAAAGGATAATCCCTTAAACTGAAATCACTATTCATTATGATTGCTGAGTATGCAAGGCAACAGATTTGGTTACAGGAAACATTGGAACCTGTGCTTGAAAGATGTAGTTTTCAGTCACTCTCTTAGTCTCAGTTTCCTCATCTAAGATATGAGAGTGAGGGACTTCCCTGGTGGCTCAGTGGTTAAGAATCTGCCTGCCAGTGCAGGGGACAAGGTTCAAGCCCTGGTTGGGGAAGACCCCACATGCCGCGGAGCAACTAAGCCCATGCACAACAACTACTGAGCCTGCGGTCTAGAGCCCACGAGCCACAACTACTGAGACTGTGAGCCACAACTACTGAAGCCCACGTGCCTAGAGCCATGCTCTGCAACAAGAGAAGCCTCTGCAGTGCCCATGCACTGCAACGAAGAGTAGCCCTCACTCACCACAACTAGAGAAAGCCCATGCACAGCAACCAAGACCCAGTGCAGCCAAAAATAAATACATTAATTAATTTTAAAAAGATATGAGAGTGAAAATAATGCCACATTCAATGAGTTGTTGTTAATAAGATAATTAAAAGCTCTTGATAAACTCCAAAGCATTATGAAGATAATTGTTAGTTATTAATTCTAGTATTATCATGGAGTTTTTCAAGTTAAAAAATACTTGTTTCTTTCTCTCCGTGGAAATCTGGCAACCCAGATAGAAAACCTTTTAACAGCATACAAAAATAACCAACTTAATCCCCCAGAAAAACCTGTGTGGGATTGTCAGCCTGTTGAAGATGACTTCTGTGCATAAGAATGATCCATAGAAGCCCGAAGGTTGATTATAAAACCTCAAGTGTCTGCTTGCCTCGAGCCATTTTAGATGAACTATTCAAAACACATCCAAGTAATCAGTTTGCTCTGATAGAGAGGAGTAACAGGGAGAAGGGCTTGATTTCCCCTGCTGGAGAGGAGGCACATCCATTATTGTCTACCTTTCCATAGATCACCTAGCTAGCTCTTTGTTCTTACTTAACAATATGGCTTCAGGCTTAAAATTTGTGACCAAATTTATATGCTAGGGAAGACCATGTTAGTTACTTTACAAAAAGGTTCAAAAATTCACAGACAGAAACAAAACCAATTAGGCCAGTTGGTATGCAGTCTCTTCTAAAATTTAAGGGTATATTTATACTTTGGGAGGGGAATAATTATTTTATATTGTATGTTTGGCAATAAGTTCTTTTTTTTTTTTTTTTTTTTTTTTTTTTTTTTTTTTTTTTTTGCGGTATGCGGGCCTCTCACTGTTGTGGCCTCCCCCGTTGCGGAGCACAGGCTCCGGACGCGCAGGCTCCGGACGCGCAGGCTCAGCGGCCATGGCTCACGGGCCCAGCCGCTCCGCGGCATATGGGATCCTCCCAGACCGGGGCACGAACCCGTATCCCCTGCATCGGCAGGCGGACTCTCAACCACTTGCGCCACCAGGGAGGCCCTGGCAATAAGTTCTTAAAAGTAGAATCTTATTAAATGTATCATCAAATACTTATTTCAGTCTTGCCTTCTCTGTCTTGATAAGAGAACACTTCCAATCCAAATTATTAATTAATATCCAATTAAAATCCCAAAGCACCTTCTTGGATACTGATGGGGCACAGGATTCAGACCTAGACTGATAGCATGTTACGTCGATTTGAGGAAGTCTTGTCATTTCTCTGCGCTTTCTTTCCTCATCTATAAAATACAAATAAAAGTGCTTCCTAATAAAATGGAATGAGAAAAGAATAAAATGAGAAAATGAGATTGAAAAAGCTATAATCGTTATATAAATGTTAGTGATTGTTGTTGCTATTACTGGAAAGGTATTAGAATAAGAAATGCCCAGTTATTCTCCATGACCCAAATGCAATGACTGATACCAACATTATTGTCACTTCCCTTACCATCTCAGTGCAGTATGAACACCCCTAGGAAAAAGATGTATGTATTCTGAAATACAGATGAAATGATATGGTGCCTGAGACTTGCTTCACAAATAAAAAAGCAAGTTGTAAAATAATACAAGCTATATGTTTCCTTGTAGATAGATATAGATATGGAAATATGGATAAAGATATAGACTTAAATGGAGAGCAACAAAGACACAGATGCAGAGATGGATATAGACATAAGGTCTCATAATACCAAAGTGAGGGCAGAGATCAAGATGGCAGAGTAGAAAAACGTGGAGCTTACCTCCTCCCACAAATACAACAAAAATATGTCTACATGTGGAACAATTCTCACACAATACCTATTGAATGCTGGGAGATCTTGTACAAACAAAATTGCAAGAAAAACCATCATGTAACCGGATAGGATAAAAGAAAAAAAAAAAGAATTGGGACAGGACCTGCACTCCTGGAAGGGAGCTGTGAAAGAGGAAAGGTTCCCTCACCCTGGGAACACATTTCACTGATTGGGAGATCAGCTGGGACAGAAAGGGAGCTTCAAAGCCTCAGAGGAGAGTGCAGCAGCTGGGCTGCAGCAGGCAGAACAGAGAGAAACCAGCACAGAGGGTCCTGGCCACCTCCCTGCACTCTCCAGGCCAAGATACAGATATGCTGGTGTGCATGGGGGCTGGGTGCTGAAACTCGGGCTTCAGCGGACAGACCCGGAGAGAGGACTGGGGTTGGCTGCATGGAGACAGCCTGAAGGGGCTGGAGTGTGGTCTGAACTGTAATCAGATACACAGAACTGAGCCTGGGTCTGCCATAGGAGCCATATTGTTAATGTGCGCAAAGGGAGAGGCAGGGCCCTGCCATAGCAGCCTCATTTTCAGTGTGCCTACAGCAGGCACAGCTCCACCTCGACGAGTTCTGGGAGTGTGTAAGCACCAGTGGGTTATCCACTTGCAGAGGCGGGGCTTAAATCTGAGCCCATTCCCAGGGGCTGTGCAACTTCGGAAGCAGGGCTAAAATCTGATCCATCTCCCAGCGCTATGCTCCCCGTGGATTTATGTGCTGCCAGTGGCTTTGTAAGCTCAGTGCCTGTGGGACATCTGAGCAGATTACTGGTGCTCCCATGGCTGGGGTGGGTCCAGCATCAGCAGCTGCAGGCTTTGAGGGTACATGTTCATGCAGAAGTGGGGTCAGGGTCTGGGCTAATGTCATGACTCCCACAGCAGATCCAGGTGCATGACTATAGAAGTCTTGGTGCCTGACTTCAGCAAATCTGTGCCAATGAGTCTGTGCTGGTGGCTTTGTGAGCACAGCACCTGAGGGACACCTGGGCTGATTGCCTGCATTCCCATGGTTGTGGTGGGGCTGGGGGCAGTGCCAACAACAGTATACTTTGTGAGCCCACACAACAGGTGGCAGGTGACACCACAGAGTGCACCTCTCAGTAGACAGCTCCTGTGGAGGAATACACAGCAGCTCCTCTCTTAGCAGAAGTGTTCCAGTCCCGCCTACCTCACACCACAGCTCAGAAATGGATCTGGGGGCTTCTACTCCAACAACTGGGGAGCAGACCCTGTCCCAGACAGGGCTCTGACAACCACAGAGCAAAGAGGAGGCTCTGCTCAATATACAATGCAGGCTCTGGTCATCACAATACCAATCACACCCCCTATCAAGGGGATAACAGGCAGCACACACTGAGGAAAGACATGGAAGGCATCTATACTAAAAACAACCCTCACACCAAAAATATTAGATTTGCACAATCTACACAGGGATGCTTCCACATAAAAACAGCCCTTCAAGACCACAGTAGGTAACAGTTTCTTCTAACCTCATAGTCAGAGAAATATAAGTAAAATGAAGAAGCAGAGGAACCACTCCCAACTAAAAGATCGAGAGAATTCCTCTGAAAGTACAAACAATGAAAAAGCCCTCTCTAGTCTACCAGATCCTGAGTTCAAAAAGGAGGTAATAAAAATACTGAAGGAAATAAGAAATGTTATCAATAGAAATGCAGATTACTGTAAAATAAAACTAGAAACTATAAAGAAGAGTCAATTAAAATTAGAAAACTCATTTGCCAAGACAAAAGCTAAGCTAAAGGCAATAAATAGCAAAGTGAACAATGCAGAAGAATGAATAAGTGATCTGGAAGATAGAATAATGGAAATCACACAATTAGAACAGCAGACAGAAAGATAAGTGAAAAAATTGAAAGCAATATATGAGACCTATGGAATAATATAAACTGTGCCAATCTACACATAAAAGGGATCCCAGAAGGAGAAGAAAAAGAAAGGGGATCAAAAGAGTATTTAAAAAAATTATGGCTAAAAACTTCCCAAACCTAAAGAAGGAAACAGATATCCAGGTATAGGAAGCACAGAGAGTCCCAAACAAGATGAACACAAACATACCCACACCAAGACATATTTTAATTAAAATGGCAAGAGTTAAACATGGGGCTTCCCTGGTGGTGCAGTGGTTGAGAATCTGCCTGCCAATGCAGGGGACACGGGTTCGAGCCCTGGTCTGGGAAGATCCCACATGCCGCAGAGCAACCAAGCCTGTGCACCACAACTACTGAGCCCGCGTGCTGCAACTACTGAAGCCCACGTGCCTAGAGCCTGTGCTCCGCAGCAAGAGAAGCCGCTGCAATGAGAAGCCCGCACACCGCAACAAAGAGTAGCCCCCACTTGCTGCAACTAGAGAAAGCCCACACACAGCAATGAAGGCCCAACACATCCAAAAATAAATAAATAAAATAAATAAATTTATTTTTAAAAAAAGAGTTAAAGGTAAAGAGAGGATTCTAAAGGCAGCAAGAGAAAAACAAAGAGATAGTTACAAGGGAACCCTCATAAGGCTATCAGCTGATTTCTCTACAGAAACATTACAGGTCAGAAGGGAGTAGCAAGATATATTCAAAGTCCTGAAAGGGAAAAATCTGCAACCTATGATACTCTACCCAACTAAATTATCATTTAGAATAAAAGGAGAGATAAAAAATTTCTCAGACAAGTAAAAACTAAAAGAATACCTGTTCTAAAAGAAATACTGAAAGGTCTTCTCTAACTAGAAAAGAAGCAAAAATCTATAGAAAAGAGAAAATCACAATTGGAAAGTAAACCACTTAAATAAGCCAGTACACAGATTAAAAAAAAAAAATTCTGGTGAAAGTGATGATAACTACAATGAACAGAAAAAGGATAAACATGAAACTGTAAAAAAGAACATCAAAATCATAAAACATGTGGGGAGTAAAAAAAATGTAGAATTTTTTTTGAACATGCTTTAGCCTACATGATTACCAGTCTAAAGAAAGTAGATACAGTAATGAGTTAACATACTTGAAAAACAGGGTAACCACAAATCAAAAACATACAACAGATTCACAAAAACCAAAAAGAAAAGAACACAAGCACAATACAAAAGATAATCATCAAATCACAAAAGGAAAACAAAAAGAAAAAGAAATGAACAAAGAAGAAATACAAAATCAACTGGAAAATAAGGTTTAAAATGGCAATAAATACATATCTATCAATAATTACCTTATATGTCAATGGACAAAATGCTCCAATCGAAATACATGGAGTGACAGACTAGATAATAAAACAAGAGCCTACAATATGCTGCCTAAAAGAGACCCACTTTAGGGCAAAGGACACACATAGATTGAAAGTGAGGGGATGGAAAAAGATATTTCATGCAAATAGAAATGACAAGAAAGTGGGGGTAACAATACTCATATCAGAAAAAATAGACTTTAAATCAAAGGATAAAAAAGGACACTACATAATGATAAAAGGATCAATACAAGAAGAGAATATTACACTTATTAACATATATGCACCCAATATTGGAGCACCTAAATACATAAAACAAATATTAACAGACATAAAGGGAGAAATTGATGGGAATACAATAATAGTAGAAGTCTTTAACACCCAATGACATCAATGGACAGATATTCCAGACAGAAAATCAATAAGGCAACAGAGATCCTAAATGACACAACTGGACAGTTAGACTTAATTGATATTTTCAGGATATAACATCCAAAAAAAACCCAGAATACACATTCTTTTCAAGTGTACATGGAACACTCTCTAGAATAGACCAAATACTAGGGCACAAAACAAGCTTCAACAAATTTAAGAGGATAGAAAGTATTCCAAGCATCTTTTCTGACTACAACAGCATCAAACTGGAAATCAACCACAGAAAGAGAAATGAGAAAAAAAGATTACATGGAGACTAAACAACATGCTACTTAAAAACCAATGGGTCGGGCTTCCCTGGTGGCGCAGTGGTTGAGAGTCCGCCTGCCGATGCAGGGGACACGGGTTCGTGCCCCGGTCCGGGAAGATCCCACATACTGCGGAGCGGCTGGGCCCATGAGCCATGGCCGTTGAGCCTGCGCATCTGGAGCCTGTGCTCCGCAACGGGAGAGGCCACAACAGTGAGAGGCCCACATACCGAAAAAAAAAAAAAGAAAAAAAAAAAACCAGTGGGTCAATGAGGAAATCAAAGAGGAAATTTAAAAGATACCTTGAGACATATGACAATGAAAACACAACCAAACAAAATCTATGGGGCGCAGCAAAAGCAGTCCTTAGAGGGAAGTTCATAGTGATACAAGCCTTTCTCAAAAAAAAAAAAGGAAAAGAAAAATCCCAAATAAACAACCTAACCTACCACTTAAAAGAATTAGAAAAAGAAGAACAAACAAAACCTAAAGTCAGCAGAAGGAAGGAACTAATAAAGATCAGAGAGGAAATAAATAAGAGATTTTAAAAATAGAAAAAAATCAACAAAACCAAGAGCTGGGTCTTTGAAAGGGTAAAAAAAAATGGACAAACCTCTGGCCAGGCTCACCAAGAAGAAAAGAGAGAGGACTCAAATTTTAAAAATTAAGAAAAAAGAAAGGATAGTGGAGAAATAACAACAAATACCACAGAAATACAAAAAAAGACATAAGAGAATACTATGAACAATTATATGCCAACAAATTGGACAATCTAGAAGAAATGAACAAGTTTCTAGAAACATACAGCCCACCAAAACTGAATCAAGAAGAAATAATTTGAATAGACTGATCTCTAGAAGTGAAATAGAACCTGTAATTTAAAAAACTCCCTGCAAAAAAAAAGTCCAGGACCAGCTGACTTCACTGGGGAATTCTACCAAACCAAGAAGAATTTATACCACCTTTCTCAAACTGTTCCAAAAGACTGAAGAAGAGGGAACACTCCCAAAGTCATTCTATGAAGCCACCATCACCCTGATACCAAAACCAGACAAAGATAACACCAAAAAGGAAAATTACAGGCCAATGTCTTTGAAGAATATAGATGTAAAACTTCTCAACAAAATATTAGCAGACCAAATCCAACAACACATAAAAAAGATTATACACCACAACCAAGCAGGATTCATCCCAGGGTCATAAGGATAGTTCAATATATGAAAATCAAACAATGTGATACACCACAACAAAAAAAGAAAAGATAAAAGCCACATGACCATCTCAATAGATGCAGAAAAATATTTGCTAAAAGTTAACATCCATTCATGACAAGAAAACAAAAACAAAAAGAGCCAAAAAAAAAAAAACTCTTACCCTTACCAAAGTGGTTATAGAGGGAACTGACATAACTCACAGCCTACATAATACTCAATGGTGCAAAGCTAAAACCCTTCCTGCTAAAATCTGGAACAAGACAGGGATGCCCACTCTCAGCACCTCTATTCAGCATGGTGTTGGGAGTCCTAGCCACAGCAATCAAACAAGAAAAAGAAATAAAAGGTATCCAAATTGGAAGGGAAGAGGTTAAATTGTCATTATATGCAGATTACATGATACTCTATATAGAAAACCCTAAAGATTCCACACAAAAACTACTAGAACTGATAAACGAATTCAGCAAAGTAGCAGGATACAAAATTAATATACAGAAATTGGTTGCATTTCTTTACACTAACAATGAAATATGAGAAAGGGAAAGTTTAAAAATCCCTTTTAAAATTGCATCAAAAAATAAAATACTTAGGAATAAACTGACCAAGGAGGTGAAAGATTCTTATAGCTGAGAACGATAAGACATTGATAAAGGAAACTGAAGATGATACAAAGATGGAAAGATATCCCATGCTCTTAGATTGGAAGAATTAATATTGTTAAAATGGCCATACTACCCAAAGTGATCTACAGATTTAATGCGATCCCTTTCAAATTACCCATGATATTTTTCACAGAACTAGAACAAATAATTCTAAAATTTATGTGGAACCATAAAAGACCCAAAATTGCCAAAGCAATCCTGAGGAAAAAGAACAAAGCTGGAAGCATAATCCTCCCAGACTTCAGACAATACTACAAAGCTGCAGTAATCAAAACAGTGTGGTATTGGCATAAA
Source organism: Mesoplodon densirostris (assembly GCF_025265405.1). NCBI lineage: Eukaryota > Metazoa > Chordata > Mammalia > Artiodactyla > Ziphiidae > Mesoplodon > Mesoplodon densirostris. The sequence continues at coordinate 58,521,912 of NC_082663.1, forward strand.
AACAGACATGTGGATTGATGGAACAGAATAGAGAGCCCAGAAATAAACCCACACGCCTACAGTCAATTAATCTTTGACAAAAGAGGCAAGAATATACAATGGAGAAAAGTCAATCTCTTCAGCAAGTGGTGTTGGGAAAGCTGGAGAGCTACATGTAAATCAATGAAGTTAGAACACTCCCTCACACCATATGCAAAAATAAACTCTAAATGTCTTAAACTTAAATATAATACATGACACCATAAAACTCCTAGAAGAGAACATAGGCAAAATATTCTCTGACATAAATCATAGCAATGTTTTCTTAGGTCAGTCTCCCAAGGCAATAGCAATAAAAGGGAAAATAAACAAATGGGACCTAATCAAACTTACAAGTTTTTGCACAACAAAGGAAACTAAAAATAAAACAAAAAGACAACTTACAGACTAGAAGGAAATATTTGCAAACAAAGCCACTGACAGGGATTAATTTCCAAAAATTCAAACAGCTCATACAACTCAATAACAAAAATCAAACACCCCAATCAAATAATGGGCAGAAGGGCTTCCCTGTGGTGCAGTGGTTAAGAATCCGCCTGCTAATGCGGGGGACACAGGTTCAAGCGCTGGTCTGGGAAGATCCCACATGACGCAGAGTAACTAAGCCCATGCATCACAACTACTGAGCCTGTGCTCTAGAGCCCGCGAGCCACAACTACTGAGCTCATATGCCACAACTCCTGAAGCCCGTGCACCTAGAACCCGTGATCCACAACAAGAGAAGCCACAGTGATGAGAAGCCCACATGCCACAACTAGAGAAAGCCTGCGTGCAGCAACGAAGACCCAATGCAGCCAAAAATAAATAAATAAATAAATAAATTCAAAGAACTTTCAAGGCAATGCTTACTTTTAAATTCTAGAACTAAAACAGACATTTAAATCAAACCTTGTTTTGAAGATGGGAAAACTGAAAGCAGAGAAATCACACAGCCAGGAGCCTTGGTCCCCACCTGCCAGGCCAGCACCTTCTCAACTGTCTGCCTCTGACCCTAGCGTGACAGTGATATAACCCTGGCTCTCACAGACTGATAGACCTAGAGGTTCTTCTTCCTTCTCCTAGCACAAGGAGTCTGTAAGTAAATGAATAGACTCCCTTTTCCAATGCTCTTCTTATAGGTTGTTTATTACATAAAACACAGATTCACACCTAGTTTGGCACTAGCATTCCTTTTATCGTAGAGCTATCTCAAATCCCAAACCAATATGCAACTCACTTTCTTCCTTTGACTTCTCCCATGAACTTGCCTCAGAGCCAGGTCTGGCATTCAATAATTATATTTAAATATATGTTTTAAATACATGTAATAATAATTACACTTATTGAGTGCTTACTCTATGCCAGGCACTATTTTAAACATTTTACATGTTGTGAACAACATATGGCCATAACAAGCCTATGAGAAAGGTGATACTGTGCCCATTATAAATGTGTAAACAGAGACAGAGAGAGCTTTAAGTAACCTGCCTAATTAGCAAGCAGTGGAGCTAGACTTGGACTCAGACAATCTGGCTCCAGAAAACGCATTCATAACATCTCATGAGGGGTTTTTTTTGTTGTCACGAGGGCGGGGGGTGTTTTGTTTTGTTTGAATAAGATAGATGTTTATTTCTGTGTTGTGCATTATAGCACAGAGACGCAGGATCCAGGACTGCAGGGAAGAATCTGCTTTCCTCAACGTGTGACTTTTATCTCTATAGGCAAGGCTGTCCCTGGGCTAGTTGCTACTCCCTAGTCACTGGGAAGGTGGGAAGAGGAAGAGGAGCAAAAGCAGCTTCCCTCTCTCCCAGCAACTTTTTGCTTTGAAAAATTTCAAACCTACAGAAAAAATTAGATTTCTAAAAAATAGAAACCAAGAACATTTCACCTAGATGTATTGATTGTGGACATTTTGCAACGTTTGTCTCATCTCTCTTTATGTAACTAGGAAAATGCTGAAAGCTACACAAAGGAATATTTCGTACAATATGTAGGGAAGATCAGCAAGCCAGTTAGAAACATTACAAATGATGACAGTTGACTTGATGACATGAAGTATTGTGGATGTTTTTTTTTATTCCCTCTATTATTAGAAAGTTTGTCCCACAAACAAACAAAACAAAAAAAAACAGAAGTTTTTTTTAAAAAATAAAGATATCAGAGCCACAACAACACAAACATTGCCAGTTTAGCCTCTCCATACAATAGAGAGAATAAAAAGATTGGCATCTGGTTGGGTGGAAACAGAATGGACTTCAGAACCTGCATACAAACTCCAGCTGAGGTTGTGCTGGACTTTGTGATGACTGGGCAAGTTTTAGCCTTCCTGAATCTGTTTCCTCATATGTAAAATATGTGAGGACTCACTACAAATCTACATTTTCAATGATTCCTGGGTAAAACTTTGAAGTCTGCCTCTTAAACAAGTCCAATGTAAGTGGTTCACAGAACATATTCCGAGAAACACTGCGTAGGAAGGGAGCTAACTAAAGAATTTGTGAGATGGAGGAAGAGGTCCCAAACCCTTTACACTGTCTCCTCAGCTCCCCACTTCCCCATCCCTGCTGCCTGTACCCTTACCCTCTCACACATTAGAAGATGCCCCAGAATTTGCCTCTCTAACTCCAGTTTGGTCTTCTCCAAGTGAAGTCTTCCTATACCCTGTACCCTACCCCCAGTCTGTTACCGACCAGGGTTCTTGGCTGCCTTAATCAATAGAAATTGATCAGAAGCCAGACAAGAAATTCAGGCAAGGCTTTATTGGGGCCCCTGCTGCAATAGGGGGGAAGCAAGAACAAACAGCAGGTTCCCTTGCTTGCTTGCTCCCCGAGGCAGGGGCGAGTTTGTTCCTTATATGGGGTGAGGGTAGGGGTGTGTCCAGGAGTCAGGCCAGAAGGGTGGCTTAGGTGGTTTGCCCACCCCTTAGGTGGTGTTGTGTGCAGGGGCATGCACAGTACCCTGCTTTTGCTCCCAACCCCCTGCTTTTGCTCCAGGCTCTTCAAAAGTGGTAGCTGGGTTTTTGGTCTCTTTGTATCTTTTGTCCAGAATTTGCCCTAACTGCCCATGCATGCAGTTATTTTTAGTCCCATACAGTTTCTTTGTATTTTGTTGCTGGAGGAGAAGTGTGTCCAGGTGCAAGTATTGTAGCACTGCAGCAAAGGGTCCCAGGTCCCAGCCTGTCTCAAATCCATCCAAGTTTTCCCACCAATCTCCAACATAAAGCTTCTGCTTCAGACAGCCCAGTCTGCCTGGACACCATTATGACCTACACCACCTCCCACCTGGCCTCACTCTCTGCCTCCTGTTCAGAGCCCTGCTTAGATCCTGTTCTTCAAAGAAACCCTCTACTACAGCCACCCTGAGTTCTCCCCTCCTTAAACGATTAGCATTTAATTCTACCTTGCATTATTATCCACCTAGCTCACTTGTTTTATTCTGGTCATCTCTATTGTTTTTTGTTTGTTTGGTTTGGTTTGGTTTGGTTTTTGGCCGTGCAGCATGTGGGATCTTAGTTCCCCAACCAGGGGAACATTTCAATATTCTCAACTTCTACTAATGTAAGTGACCACCAGTCTAAATTGTGTCATGGACTACCCCACCTACCAGTTGCTTAGCAAAAGTCTCAGTTCATTCGATTGTCCAACTACAGAGATCTGAGCTTCTCAAACTTGAGTGTATTCACAAATTGCCCAGGAATCTGAATAAAATGCAGATTCTGGCTCAGTAGGTCCGGGTGGGGCCTGAGGGCCTGCATTTCTAACAAGCTCTCAGGTGATGCTGATGTAACTGATGCATCATACATTGGGCATAGATCACCTGATGAGATTCATACATTGGGCATAGATCACCTTAATCACATTCTCTAAAATTTCCAATAGAAAATATAAACACAATTACCAGGGATCAAACCCATGCTGCATTGGGAGCATGGAGTCAACCACTGGACCACCAGGGAAGTCCCTGTATTCTGGGCATCTCTAAATTTCCTCTGAGCTCCTTGAAAATAGAAGCAGTGTGTCTCCTTCCTCATAGTCTTTGTGACACTTAGCACAGTGCTAGACATATAAGGTGAACACCTCAGCCTATACTGATTGGCTGAGTACTCAGCTGACTTATTGAGGGAAACGAGATGAGATTAAGGAAAGCAACTTTACAAGGATGAGCACAAGTGTGGAGCTTGTTGTAGGCTGATGAACCCACTTAGGGCCCTTGAGTATGGCTGAACCAATCTTCAAGGGTGTTTTAAATAATGTGCTATAAGTGGCAGAATAAAAGTAGAGTTCAAGATAAAATCTCAAGTAAATGAAAAGCAATGGGCATACAGCTGCTGTCACATGCTCTGTTGTGTTTTTGATGAGTTTCCATTAAAAATAGCCCTAATACATTAAAAAAAACTGGTGAATTCCCTTTATTGTCCCTTTAATGTGTTACTAAGGAGTTATTGGTATCATTTCATGACTCCAGCACAAATGCCTCTAGGATTTATTGCTGGGTTCACATCTCTGCTCTTTTATGGATTTCTTCCAAGAGGGGCTTGAATACAGGGCTCCCATTAAATGTCCCTTGTGGTAGGTTGGCTAGAGCAAGCTACATCAGCAATGGCAATAAAGTTCACCAAGGCAATGACTGTTACCCACCAGTGTAGGTTGATTTAGAGCAGAATGTTTCCAGATGGGTTCTAATGTAACCCTTTTTCTTCCATCTCTCAACAACACTGAAATTGAAAAATAAATTACAGCGCCCAGGTTTTATATGTTGCTGAGTTTTGCTGGGTATGGGGCAGGGACAGTAAAAAATATATATATATACATATATATATATGTATGTATATATATATATACACACACAAAAAAACACATTTTGTAAATAACTAAAAAACAATGAGAGAGCTTCCAGGAATGTGATAGGTGTGTATAATCAAGACAACCTAGACAATAGTAAAATAAGTACTATTAGAAAAAATCTTATTTATTTAAGGGCTGAGAAAACCTTAAATCACAAACTCTTAGCTCGTTATGTCAACAGGCTGTCAATAAAAATCTGTTTACTGGGGTCAATAGAGTCACTGGTGCGTTCAGCAGTCCTGCTTCTTTAACCAGAGGCAGTCACCAAACCTCATTAGCTTGCTCTGTCTCCAGGAGAAGGGAGATCAACTATCAGTTACCCTTACTTCGTGACAAACCATATGAAAAAGAGCTTTAAATCCCCTGGTGCTCTAGCCAAGGAAGGAAAGGATAAATATCCTTGGATATCAGCTTTAACAGAAAAAGAGTCTGCAGAAGATAACAGGATTGTATGTGGGTTGGGCTTTGTGGTTGTTCTATTTTAAATTAGCCAATGACTGCAGACTTCATACAGGAGACCTGACTTGCTCTTTCTGGATGTTTCCTAATCTCACTCTCCATAAAGGACTGAAAAATGAATGCTGTGAAATTAGCACAAGTTTAGTGACACTGTAATTAGATAACTTTTTCCCATGAAAATCAAACTCCTGAATCACTAACCAGATGTGATGGGCTGTCCAGTGTGCATCTGGCTATAAAAGCAGACAATGGATACAATACGTTTCTAATAATGTAAATGACAGGACAGGAAGGAGCATGATACACAATGATCAGACTGGCTTTCTTCATTTCAATATCCTCAGGTGACCTTTTTTTATAAAAATCAAGATGCCATTTGAGCAACATTTTTTTCCACCTTATCCAACTTCTACTAATGTAAGTGACCACCAGTCTAAATTGTGTCATGGACTACCCCACCTACCAGATGCTTAGCAAAAGTCTCAGTTCATTCGATTGTCCAACTACAGAGATCTGAGCTTCTCAAACTTGAGTGTATTCACAAATTACCCAGGAATCTGAATAAAATGCAGATTCTGGTTCAGTAGGTCTGGATGGGGCCTGAGGGCCTGCATTTCTAACAAGTTCTCAGGTGATGCTGATGTAACTGATGCATCATACATTGGGCATAGATCACCTGATGAGATTCATACATTGGGCATAGATCACCTTAATCACATTCTCTAAAATTTCCAACAGAAAATATAAACACAATTACATAATTTCATGTGATTTGTTTCCTGAAAGATAAGATGATTATGTTTAAAGAGAAGTCAATTTTAGACATGAATTTTAAAATACAATTGTAGTCTTCCTAAATGTTATCTCCATGGATAGACATCTTTTTAGAGCTCAAAGAGGTCCTTTAAGGTTGATTAATATTGACTACAGGAAGTGATCCAAAGCAGAACACAAACAGATTCATTTAAAGCAAAGCTTAAATCCAATACTTTCCCCCAGCTGTACTATTGATGACTGCTTGGCTTTTTCTTTGCAGTAAATGTACACAAACAAATCGAAATACACTCCCCTTATGTTCAAAAACTTCTTCATGAGAATAGGATTCAAGTTCATATGCTCATCTGCTGTGCAAAGTTTACTTAAATATGACATACTTAAATAAGATTTATGTTATTCAAATTAATTCCTTTGAAGTTGATTAGCCTAATACAGATTTGACTGTGGAGATAAATGTCAAAGGTCAGAATATTCTAGTTCACCTTTAATGATATTAAGGCCCTGTATTTATTTATTTATTTATTTATTTATTTTAACAGCTTTATTGGAGTATAATTGCTTTACAATGGTGTGTTAGTTTCTGCTTTATAACAAAGTGAATCAGTTATACATATACATATGTTCCCCTATCTCTTCCCTCTTGTGTCTCCCTCCCTCCCACCCTCCCTATCCCACCCCTCTAGGTGGTCACAAAGCACCGAGCTGATCTCCCTATGCTATGCGGCTCCTTCCCACTAGCTATCTAGTTTACGTTTGGTAGTGTATATATGTTCATGCCACTCTCTCACTTTGTCACAGCTTACCCTTCCCCCTCCCCATATCCTCAAGTCCATTCTCTAGTAGGTCTGTGTCTTTATTCCTGTCTTGCCCCTAGGTTCTTCATGACCATTTTTTTTTCTTAGATTCCATATATATGTGTTAGCATACGGTATTTGTTTTTCTCTTTCTGACTTACTTCACTCTGTATGACAGACTCTAGGTCCATCCACCTCACTACAAATAACTCAATTTCATTTCTTTTTATGGCTGAGTAATAGTCTATTGTATATATGTGCCACATTTTCTTTATCCATTCATCTGTTGATGGACACTTAGGTTGCTTCCATGTCCTCGCTACTGCAAATAGAGCTGCAGTGAACATTTTGGAAACAACCCAATAGAAAAATGGGCAGAAGACCTAAATAGACATTTCTGCAAAGAAGATATACAGATTGCCAACAAACACATGAGAGAATGCTCAACATCATTAATCATTAGAGAAATGCAAATAAAAACTACAATGAGATATCATCTCACACCAGTCAGAATGGCCATCATCAAAAAATCTACAAACAATAAATGCTGGAGAGGGTGTGGAGAAAAGGGAACCTCTTGCACTGTTGGTGGGAATGTAAATTGATACAGCCACTGTGGAGAACAGTATGGAGGTTCCTTAAAACACTAAAAATAGAATTACCATACGACCCAGCAATCCCACTACTGGGCATATACCCTGAGAAAACCATAATTCAAAAAGAGACATGCACCAAAATGTTTAAGGCCCTGTATTTAATAACTGCTTTATTCTGGGGAGCTTGTAACACTCATATTCATCTTCCCATTAATCTTTTCTGAATTTGGTAAGGAAATAGGTTCTCTTTATAGATCTGGATTTGCAAGACTAATATGAAAAACTATTTAACTTTTCTGTAATTTGAGTAAGTAGATACTAAGTATAACATAGCAACACCTTGGATGTGAGTCTCTTATTGAGTATAACTTCACTTTCCAAAAGCATGGTTAATGAATTCACAGATACTAGCATAATTTCCTATGCACAAAAGGAACATTGTAATAAAACAGCTAAATATATTCATTCCACAGATTTTTATTTAGCATCTATAATACTACTACTACTAATACAATATATTATATAATAAAATAACTGATACTAATGACAATAATAATAATAACTAATGCTTATAATAAACCAGGGACTATTCTAAGCATTTTACAAAAAAGTCATTATTCTTTACAATTTTATACTTCAAATACAACTATTGGCCCTATTGCACAGATAAAGTGAAATACTAAGAAGCTAAATAATTTACCTAAGGTTATACAACTTGTATGTGACTGCTATGGTCTGAACATTTGTGTCCCCCCAAATTCATATGCTGAAATCCTAACCCCAAAGATGGTGGTATTAGGAGGTATGGCCTTTGGGAGGTACTTAGGTCATATGGGTGGATCTCATGAGTGGGATTATGGCCTTATAAAAGAGACCCCTGAGAGCTCCCTACCCCTTTCCACCATATGAGGACACATGAGAAGACTCCAGCGACAAACCAGGAAGAGGGCTCTCACCAGAACTCAACCATGCTGGCACCTTGATCTTGGACTTCTCGGCCTCCAGAACTGTGAGTAATAAATTTCTGTTGTATATAAGCCACCCGGCGTGTGGTATTTTGTTATAGCATCCCAAACAGACTAACTCTATGGCAGAGCCAGGATTAAAATTCAAACAGCGTAGCTTCTTTATCCAAGCTCTGTCATATGCCAGACACCACCCCAGGTAATGATGATCACGACAAGACGTGCTTGTGTGGATAGGCAAGTATGTTGCATTCATAATACCTCCATCCCACTTCTAACCATCAGTAGCCATTATAACCTTCTTTCTAACTGGATTCAAATTTAGGCTCAGAACCCTTCCTAACCCAGTGTTCCAGGCAGCTATTACCGATCAATTGGAGCTGACGCATGAATCAAAATTTATTTGCCATTCCTGACTGAGTGCATAAAACACAATCACTAGTCTTTAAATACTTTAAACGGTTATTAAGTTGGTATAGCTTGCAAATACTTATGTAAAGAGGGTATATTTCTTATTAATATTGATCTCAACTTCTGTTTAGTAAACTTTGATTCGGTCATGGATCCCATGCTTTGGCTCCTGCCTTCAAAGTATTTTCACGTTGAAATCCTTTACACGTTCCCTATATAGGCTTTAAAATTTCTTTAGCCTAAGAATTTGGGAAGGATCCATAAACTCCCTGAAATAGTATGTTATTTTATATTATATAACTAGTTACTTTAATAACTATAGGAAAACTTAAACTTAGATTCCTACCTCCCACAACCTAAGTACGTTCAGATTTAAATTTTTTATTATTAAAAATATCATACTGGGAAAAATGTTAAATTACAGTTTTACAATCATGGAGAAGGGAAAACTTTCTCAAGCATAACAAAAGTCCATAAGCAATAAAGACAGACAGGTTTCATTGCATAAAATTGCAAAACTTCTCTACTGCAAGGGTACTTACTATAAGCAAACTTAAAAGACAAATGACATCATTTCTGGAGAGCTGAGGTATTTGTGGCCACCTAAATCTGAATCTCTACACACATCCTCCAAAAAACTATACAGGTCAGCAAGAAGAAAAAATGCACATACAGGACTTCCCTGGTGCCACAGGGATTAACAATCCACCTGCTAATGCAGGGGACACGGGTTTGAGCCCTGGTCCAGGAAGATCCCACATGCCACAGAGCAACTAAGCCCATGAGCCACAACTGCTGAGACTGTGCTCTAGAGCCCGCAAGCCACAACTTCTGAGCCCACGTGCCACAGAGTATACTGAAGCCCACGTGCCTAGAGCCTGTGCTCTGCAACAAGAGAAGCCACCGCAATGAGAAGCCCGTGCACCACAATGAAGAGTAGCCCCTGCTCACCGCAACTAGAGAAAGCCCACGTGCAGCATCGAAGACCCAATGCAGCCAAAAACAAAATATAAATAAATAAATAAATCTATTTTTAAAATGCACATACATAAATCTCATAACTAAAAAACCAATAATACTACAAACTTTAAATTATCTGTAATTAAGGAAAAAACACATGAATTTACAGCAGCACTATATCTAGATCTTCCACTACAAGCCTTTGCAGATACCTAAGGGAGGGTTTCCAGAAAATCTTCATGGAAGAGAAAAGGGAATTAAGCTAAAATAGCTCCCAGAAAGAGAAAGTCCATCTTAAGTATCAAAATATTGAAAATGTTCTGGTCATAAGAGTACTGACTATAGGGAAGACACTGAAAAGTGATGAGATTCAAAGAGGCAGTTCTGGAAAGACTGGGGAAGAAAAGGATAAAAAGAAAATCAGAAGCAATCTTTGGATACTACATAAGGAAGGCAAAAAGAAACACCAGAGAAAGATTCAGGGTCCTGCAAGACAAGAGAAAACCAAAAACTCAAAGGACACGCAAACATTATTTGGGTCAAATTATTCTGGGGCCCTATTCTGTGCACTGTAGAATGTTTGTCAATACCCTTGGCCTCTACCTACCAGATGTCACTAGCACACCATCCCCCAGTTATGACAACCAAAAGTGTCTCCAGACATTGCAAAATGTCCCCTGGGGTACAAAATCACATCCAGGTGGAACCACTGACCTAGAGCAATGATTTGTTGAATTGCTGATTGATTTGTTTGTTATTTGAAAACTCTTCTTTAAATGTTTGCCTTTTTGTAGTAAACCATTAAGAGGAAAAATAAGAAAAGGAAGGAAAAGAAGCTGTACTCCCTCATTCATTTATTCATTCATCAAATTTCTATTGAATACCTGCTAAGTAATAGGCATGGTTTAAAAGATGAATAGGTAAGACGTAGTCACAACCCAAATTTTAAGCTTTCCATATCACTAATTTAATTTAATATTATCATGGTTTGATTAACTTTTATATTTCCAAGAAATTGATGCCATGATTGTTTCTAACCTAGGACCTTAACACACAAGCAAAACATTATGTATGTGTCATTTTACTACAAATATTTAGAAACCTCAACGAGGATAACTATATTTGGTGTTGGCATTGAAATTTTCTGTATCTGTGGATGTACCAGTCAGCTGTTGCTTCAATAACGTGTATAACAAATAAACATAAAACCTCAGTGACATATAAAAGTAGGCATTTATTTACCTTGCACATCTGTGATCAGCTGACCTAGGCTGGGCTCAGTTTAAATGGCTCTACTCCGTGCGTCCCTCATCCTCTTCCTTTTATCACCAGACTAGGCATGTTCTTCTCATGGCAATGGCAGAGGCACAAGAGAAGTGGAATCGTGTAAGACCTAGGTTCAGAACTGGCACACCATCACATCTTGTCCATTCCCTTCAAACACAATATCATAGGGCAGATAAAATATACCGCACCCATGGAGGTGAGAAGAACTACAAATTCACATAGCAGAGGACGTGGACACAGGGAGGGTTGAAGAATTAAGGCCAATGCTGTAATTTACCACAGTGGAGAAAAAAACTTAGTCTTGTTTTATTATCTCAAAGTTAAGATTTCTGAACACAGATTCTGAAGTTAAATTAATGATGACTACAAAAGCAGAATAATAATTTTCAACAGTGAAAAGAAGATTAAATAAACCATCAACCTCACAGGGGTTATTATTTAGCATATTTTTATTATAACAGCAGCAATACCAAATTCATCTACATTAAAGCAATTCATTTCTAAAGACCAATATTTCAATGATAAATGCCAATAAATGAATTTTAGTTTCATACATTACACATTTTGTAGCTATTTTCAGCAAGAAACTTTTCTGATGTCCTTATCTATATTCTATATTTGTTCTTAAAAGGAATTTTCCTGAAACATAACACTCTTAAAATCAAGTACTGATCCAATAGATTTAAATTTCTACATTCTGTTATACTACAGGGGAAAAATAATTGGATTTTGCTTTCTCATTCATGACTATTTAAATATTCAGTTTCTGAGGTTAAATTTTAGTGCGTTTTTATGTTTTATTCAGGACACAATGTTCCAGCAAATATCACAAACCCAAATCAATGGCTTATATTGACATTAAATATGCCATTAACATGCTTGTTCCCAGAAAAGTTCAATGAAAAGCTGTCAACAAACCTGCAGAGAAAGCCTTGTTGCATTCAATATAAATGATTAAAAGAGGCACCGGAAATAGCTTAAAACTTTTAGAATGATGAAGAGAAGAAAAAGTAATATGAAAATATCTAGCTCTCTGCTTGGCAAACAAAATTTATACCAATTTTCATATGCCTAGAGCTGACAACAAAACCAAGTTCATGCCATTTTCCACAGTATTTACGAGGTTGTTCCTTTCATCTCTGTAACTTAGATGCTTACAATGTAATGTGACTAACACCTTAGAGCCCTGGTCTTTAATGTCCCATCACCATGAGCAACAGTGAGATCCCACAGAGCAGCACTCTTTAAAAAAAACAGCATTGAAAGATCAGCAACTCAAATAGAGGCACAAAAAAGAAGATAGCATATTTCAGGTAATAGAATTATTTAATCATTTTTCATTCATTCATTTACTAAGCAAAGACTGCTTACTGGCCAAGCCTTTGAAAGGTAATAGATGTCCCACCAGCTGGGATTGATCTTGAAAGTGCAGAAGGAGAGAAGGTTGGGCATAGCCCAAGGAAGTGGAGTGAGTGAGAACTTCTTAGTACTGGGAAGTAAAGAATGAGAGCATCTGCTGCTATGGCCTGTGAGCTTTATTCTGTAGAAAGTTTGGTAACACACTTGAGGCCAATAGCACATGAAATAAAGTTTCAGGTTAGAGGAGGACATGCTGTTGGCAGGAGGTCATGAAGCTAACAGCAGCGAGAGGGGCCAGAAGAATTTGAAGAGCAGACCAAATCCAAGGTTCAGGCTGAATCACTTATATTTGTCTGAGGCTGTCTAATAATAATTCATATTAATAGTGATGATCCCAGAGTTCCTCAGAAAATCTCTATATAATATACTGTGATAAAGAGGGAATTGGGTTGGAGAAAACAACACAGAATCATAGGTTGCATATAGATGGATGTATATGCTCATTTGGCTCTTTTAAGAAATGCAAGAAAAAGGAAATTCCTTTTCAAATTCCTTTTTGAAAGATTTTCATGAAAAAATTGTTGCATATTTTTAACAACTTTATTGAGGTATAATTTATTTTTTAATATTTATTTATTTATGCAATGGGAGATTTGCTTTATTTCTTTTTTAAAAATTTTTATTGGAGTATAGTTGCTTTACAATATTATGTTAGTTTCTACTGTACAGCGAAGTGAATCAGCTATATGTATACATATATCCCCTTTTTTGGATTTCCTTCCCATTTAGGTCACCGCAGAGCACTGAGTAGAGTTCCCTGTGCTATACAGTAGGTTATAATTTATATACAGTAAAAGATGTACACTTAAAGTATACACTTTGGGGAGTTTTGATATACACAAACATCTGTGAAACAATCACCACAATTAAGATAATAAATATACTCAATACCTCTGAAAGATTACTCATGCCTCTTTGGAATGCCTCCCTCCTACCTCTCTCTGCTCCCACAACCAATTCTTTGGCAAATATAGATCTGCTTTCTATCACTTTAGATTATTTTGCATTTTCTACAATTTTATATAAATGGATCATACATTATGCACTCTTTTTTGTTTGGCTTCTTTTTTTTTTTTTTTTTTTTTTTGCTGTACGCGGGCCTCTCACTGCTGTGGCCTCTCCCGTTGCGGAGCACAGGCTCCGGACACACAGGCTCCGCGGCCATGGCTCGCGGGCCCAGCCGCTCCGCGGCATGTGGGATCTTCCGGGATCGGGGCACGAACCTGTGTCCCCTGCATCGGCAGGCGGACTCTCAACCACTGCGCCACCATGGAAGCCCTTGTTTGGCTTCTTTTACTCAGCATAATTATATTGAAGTTCATCTGTATTGTTTTGTGTATCAGTAGTTCATTCTTTTATTTTTTTTTATTTATTTATTTTTGTTTTTTGCAGTACACGGGCCTCTCACTGTTGTGGCCTCTCCCGTTGCGGAGCACAGGCTCCGGATGTGCAGGCTCAGCAGCCATGGCTCACGGGCCCAGCTGCTCCACGGCATATGGGATCTTTCCGGACCAGGGCACGAACCCGCGTCCCCTGCATCGGCAGGTGGACTCTCAACCACCGCGCCACAAGGGAAGCCCCCAGTAGTTCATTCTTTTAAAGTTGCCGAATAGAATTCCATTATATGAATATATAAACAACTTCTGTTTACCTATTGATAGATATTTGAGTTATTTCTAGTTTGGGGCTATTAAAAATAAGGATCTTAAGACCATTTATGTATGTCTTTGTATGGACATATGCTTTCACTTCTTTTGGATTAATACCTAGTATTGAAATGATCAGGCAGTACATATATGCTTAACATTTTAAGAAAACGCCAAGCTGTTTTCCAAAGCTATTGTACCATTTTGCAGTTCTGCTAGCAGCGTATGAGAGTTCCAGTTGCTCCACAACCATACCCTCACATAGTAGAGTCAGTCATTTTCAATTAAGGATGTAATAGTATCTCAATGTACTTTTAATTCGGATTCTCCTAATAACTAATGATGTTGAGCATATTTACTATGTGCTTATTTGCCATCCACATATATTTTTTGGCAAAACGTTCATCCAAATCTTTTGTCTAGTTTTAATTGGGTTGTTTGTTTTCTTATTATTAAGTTTTTCTTATTATTAAATTTGGAGAGTTCACTGATATTTTCTTCTGTAATATCTAATCCATATTAATACAATCTAGTGTGTTTTTCACCCCCAGAATTTCAGTTTGTATCTTTTTTATATTTCTCCTGTCTCTACTTAACATGTTCAATCTTTCCTTTAGTTTCTTGAATATATAGCATATTGTTATTGTTTTAATGTTCTTGTCTACTAATTCTATCATTTGTATCATTTTTTGTCAGCTTCTATTAACAAACTTTTTAATCTTATTATGGGTTTTTAATCTTATTATGGGTTGTACTTCCCTGTTTTTTGCTGGTAACTTTCTAGTGGATGCCAGATATTTACTATGCTGTTGAGCTTTGTTCTGACACATGGTCAAGTTACTTGGAAACTTCAGGTCTTGCTTTTAAGCTTTGTTAGGCATGACAGAGCAGCATTTAGAATAAAACTAATTTTGTTCTTCTACTAAGAGAAAATGCTTCTGAATACTTCACCTGATGCCCCATGAATTATGACATTTTCCATCTCTGCTGGTGGGAACAGGCACTATGCCCTGTGCTGTGTGAGCCAGAGAGATTGCTCCCTCTAAGAGTTTTGAGTGGTTTTTCCCTCCAACACAGTTGACTTGTACATATGCCTGAGCTGATCAGCACTCAGTTGACTACTCAAAGGGAGCCTATGCTGGTCTCTGAAATTCTCTCTATGTGCATCTCTCTCCTTTCTACTCTGTCTTGTGAACTCTTGACCATTTGACCTACCTGAACTTCCAGCTTCAGCCCCTTAAACTTGGGGAGTCCTAATTTCCCCTCCCTACACCACAGCCTATAGAAACTGTCTCAAGATAGTAAACTGGGGCAACTGTAAGACTCACGTGATTTGTTTTTCACTGTTTTTCATTATCTGGTGTCCAATATCTTGAGAACCATTGTTTCATATATTTTGCCCTGCTTTTCACTTATTTCGGGCAAGAGGGTAAATCTAAACATTATTACTCCACCATGTCCAGAAGTGAAGCTCCAAAAAATAGTTAACTATTTTAATCTCAGCAAAATAGGTTCTTTTTAGTATAAGGGTATATAAAAATAAATTTACATTACATTAAAGTCTACCTTTTCCTTTGATGGCAGATAAACCAGGTTTTACTATAAGTTGTCATTCATAATGAAGCTGTCCAGCTGTAAACACCAGGAAATAATGAACTCTGAACTAAAAGTTTTATAGCTCCAGATGCACATTTGCAAGGAGCAACAAGAAGAGATAAACAGTTAACTAATTTGAGGAGTCAACACTTTAGATGTTACCAAACTGTTGAACTTTGAATGTCTTTGCTAGACTAGTGCCTAACAAAGACTAAGGAAGCCTCTGCATGTGGGCACACACCCCTTTCAGGGAGCCTTTCTCAGTTTAATTCACCCATTCAGCAAACATTTATTAAGCTCCTATCTGCCAGTGACTATTTAAAACTCTAGAGATATAGCAGGGAACAAAGCAAAGGTCTCAACCTTCATGGAACTGAGTGGGTAAAACAGACCGTAAGCCAACACAAAATAATTCTGTTGAGAAAAACTGAATCAGATTAAGGGGATAGAGAACTTCAAGGGGTAATATTTTAGATGGATTTGTCTGGGAAGGCCTCTCTGAGGAGGCTGGTTACATTGGATTTGAATGAAGTGAAGGAAGGAACTATGCAAAACTCTAGAGAAGAACCTTCTGGGGAAAAGGAACATGTACAAATACTCTGAGGCATAAATAAGGAGAGCTGATTTAAGGATTCTGGTAGGAACCTAGCCTAAAATCAGCAAAAACTAGAAACCATTTAGTTTTGTTTACCTACATTCATTCACTCATTTATTCATATAATAAACTACATATCAAGCAATCACTGTATGTGTGAATGCAAAGACAAGTTGCCTAAAAAATATCACAAGCACAATTTAATGGAAGAGGATCCAATACATAAATAACAAGCAATGGTCATAATAATGCGGGTCTTCAAGTTTAAGGGTCTAAGGGTGTGTTAATTCTAAGAGATCTGACCCACTTGGCCGCGTGTGACTGGCCCACTGGGCTCTATTTGCAGGAAAGGCAAAGGAGAGTGCTGCTAAGGGATGGAAGATTTGAGGGACAACATTCTTTATGTAAAGATGAGAAGTAGCTCTTGAAAAAGAAGAGCACTTCTGAGCACAGCCAAGGGCATACTAGTTAAGTCCCCTGGCTCTGCCTCTCTGGGTTCATGCCCAAGTTCTTTCAAAGAGAGATAAAGAGCTTTACTGTTGAAATCTCTATAAGAAACCAGAGCACCAGGCAACGCTGCTTGGGAAATAGTTCATACTGGGCCCTCCTTCACTGGAGTGACTGCTGGAGCACACGGGAACAAGGCACAGTAACGATGTCAGGGATGAAGTAGCCAGAGCCACCATGAACAGAAACCCATACCAGCCAAGGCCAAGAGTCAGAGTAGCCCCATGGGGTCACTACCTGAGAGAGGAAGAAATGCTACTGTAGCCAATAGGGCTGTGCTTATTGAGCACAAGAGGACATCCCTGGGGACTCCTTAAATTAACCACTGAATTTTTCCCGCTGGAAATATGTGACTTTGGAATAATACATACTTAGGTTATAATCTTACACCAGCCACGTACTAGATGTGTTAGCATGGGCAAAGTACTAGTCCTCTTTGGACCTCATTTTTTCATCTGCTAAACAGGGCTAATAATATCACTGTTAGGTGTTAGGTTTACTGTGAGGTTTAAACAGCATGTGGTAAGTGCTTAAACAATGGTGGTTGTGTTTTTATTATAATTACTATTATCATTATTATTATCATTGAATTTTAGGAGATCTGAAATTCCCAAAAGTTGGTGAGTAAAGATTAATAATGCTTATAAACTGTTATTAGGATTCAGTTCTACCCTCAATCTCTTATGCCCTGGGAAGCCTGGAATAACATTAAAACCAAGTGCATGACTTTGGGTAATTTAAGTTCCTTGGGTAATTTAAGTTCCTTGAGCCTTAGTTTCATCATCTATTCAACAGAGTATTAATGATATCATCTCTTTGCTCCTCCCTGGGTTGTTACGAGGTCCCCTTCCAACGATGGGCATGGAAAGTACTTTATAGAGTGCTGTTCAAAAATCACTGATGTCCAGCTGTCGTGTCTCTCACCAGCTCTGCTTTATGCAACTCTTGGGACTGACAAAACTCACCTTCAGGCTATTTTCAGGTCTGTAAGATGCAGCTGCTCAGAGTCAGTTGCTACATGGCTAGAAGGCTCTACAAACCACCTGTTAAGGCTGCCCCATGCAGAAACCCTGGGAAAATCTTTCTCTAGCTCCTGACTCGTGTCGCTAAAGGGACCCAAGGTAAATATCTTTTTCCTACTGTTCTGCTGTATTTACTTCCTGTTGCCTAACTACCTGCCTCCAGCATCAGCAATAGCCTCTGAGCCCTCGGGTATATTTATTTTCCATCTGCTCCTTCCCTGCTAGTAACAGCATTAATGAGCCCCTAAAGATCCAGTTCCTGGAAATCATTCAGAAGATCATTCAGTGTAGTAGAGGGATCATTTTCTCCCTTGGATTTTCACACATTGGAGTGTGACTCCAGTCCTCATGATCCAGCAAAGCATGATTTAAACCAGTGGGGTCCCTTACCTTGCCCAGGTGCATATGTGCAAAAGGGACAATACTGACTCCCTGAGAAGGAAAATTAAATCCAACTAAAAGGTACAAAGACTTAGGCTTTAAATAAAATTAAAATTTAGGATTTTAGAAGAAAAATTTGAAGTAAAAAAAATGCAAGAAGGGCGAATGAAAGACCTTAGAAATTTGAACAATGAGAGAAGAGTTTTTGAAAGAATAACCAAAAGAAATTCATGTTTATATAGTCAGAAGGAAACACTGAAAGTGATGTGTAATTATTTGGGAGGGGGTTAAAAAATGAGAAGAAAAAAACAGGAGGATAGAATTCATGACCAAAGGTCCTGAAAATAGTAGAATTTGGAATAGAATACAGATTTGGAGATGGGGAGGGAAAATTCAGAAGAAATTCTTTCCAATTATTCATGATATTGAAAGAAACAGCAGACAGCTGTTCTCTAAAAGAGGACAGGCTTAACTTTCAATAGAAGGGATTTAGCATAGACATCAGAAAATATCCTGGGTATGAGTATTGTGAGAAAAATGTGGAAATCCCATCTCTGAAGATACTAAGAAATCATAGGGGTAGCTACTGTCTTTTACTAGCAGCATAAGGGCAAACCTGGATACCTAAACTTTCAAGGATACATCCATCTATATACAACTATGATTCTGTGTTAAGTTTTCTCCAACCCAATTCCTTCTTTATCACAGTATATTATATAGAGATTTTCTTAGAGGTCTTCATTATTTTCTGGGTTTACCCATCCTGAATCGGCTTCTTAGTCCATCTCCCTGACCAGCATGTGGAGTTCTCCTTAAAAAGGTTTTCCATAGATCTTCCAAGGGAAGAGCCTATCATTTCTCTCTGTATCCCTGGTCAGCACTGTGCCAGACACACTGGTAGTACTTGATAAACAGTCCCTGAACAACTTTCAACTCTGAGAAGTAAAGAAAACCACTGCAATAAAAATAAATAATAAGAATAATAAAGGTCTTGGAAACCTCAGCAATATCAAAGAAGAATGGATTATTTCCTGCCTCTTCCACAGAAAGTTGGTTGATAACAGCCCTTGACTTTCACCCAGAAAAAGGCCACAAGGCATAGAGTCCACTAATTCTTTCTGAGTATTTATGACCACCAATAGTTAAGGGGGAGAACTGACATATCAGGGTCCTGGTTGTCTGACTCAGATTCAACTTTATTCCATTCCTGAACACTCCAATCTGGAGTAACTAAAGTTACAGGAAGATTCCTAGGGTCCTAGAAGGTGAGTGAGTGCTGATCCAACAAAAACTGATACAAACCAGCACTTACCTCTGGCCTGAGCTCCATACCTCAGGCCAGGCAGGGACCTTGTTTCCCAAATGTCAGTCACTTCAAGATTTTGTTATATCCTCATAACACCTTTCATATTCATTAGTTAATATTTATATTCATTATTTAATATCTTTCTTTACATTGTCTTTAAGTAAATAATCCCTGGTTTTTTGCTTACACTGGTCCTAAGTAATAAAATCTGAGAAACTATGGCACTATATGCTGGCAACATTTTTTTCATATGTACCTTAAATTAAGCACATAATTTAAAAAGTAAAAATATATATGAATGTGCTACTTGACATTTCCCCTGGTGGTGGAAAATTCTATGCAGGATTACATTTCAAGCTATAGCCTAGCCATTCTCATTTTTTTCCCACTAAGATATAGATGCCCTTCATACGATCAGCATACTCCCACATGAATATCTGAACTTCTGGGCAACTTCCAACAGAAAACCTAGTGCCCACTCCATTTTTTCTCATTCAAAGAAGCATATCAAAACACAAGTGAGTGAATATAAATATAAGGATAACCACAAACTCACTAATTTGAGGATAATAATACCTTCCTCGCAGAGCTGTTGAGAGGCTAAAATGAAACAATGAAGCATTTAGAATGGCGCTTAGCACATAGTAGGTAGTTAATAATTTGTTCCTAGTTTGTTTACATGAACCGCTCATCTTTGAAAGTTGATTTGAAAAATCAACTTTGGTGATTTTTCCTCAAAACAAAAAAAAAAGTTGGCATGACCTCATTACTGAAGGTCACAGTGTCTGAGGACCCTGGCCACCACTCACACCAACAGGAGCTGCTCCATGAAAATGGTGGCCAACTCCCGCAAAAAGCACTTTGTCCTGGTCTCCAGGAAATTATTTTTCTATTAATTCATTGGCACTGAGCCCATATTTATATTTTTTCTTCCAGTTTTATTTAGATATACTTGACATACAGCACTGTATAAGTTTAAGGTAGACAACATAATGATTTGACTTAATATATCATGAAATGATCATCACAATATGTTTAGTGAACATCCATCATCTCATATGGATACAAAATTAAAAAGAAAAAATTGTTTTTCTTGTGAGGAAAACTCTTAGGATTTACTCTCTTAACAACTTTGATATATAACATACAGCAGTGTTAATTATATTTATTAGTTTATTTATTTTTTTGGCCACGCGGCACGGCTTGTGGGGTCTTAGTTCCCCGACCAGGGATCAAACCTGGGCCCCCAGCAGTGAAAACCTGGAATCCTAACCACTGGACCGTCAGGGAATTCCCTAATTATATTTATCATGTTGTGCATTACATCCCTAGTAATACTTTATTTATCTTATAACTGGAAGTTTGTACCTTTTTTTTTTTTTGCGGTACACGGGCCTCTCACTATTGTGGCCTCTCCCATTGCGGAGCACAGGCCCCGGAGGCGCAGGCTCAGCGGCCATGGCTCACGGGCCCAGCCGCTCTGCGGCATGTGGGATCTTCCCGGACTGGGGCACGAACCCGTGTCCCCTGCATCGGCAGGTGGACTCTCAACCACTGCGCCACCAGGGAAGCCCGGAAGTTTGTACCTTTTGACATCCTTCATCTAATTCCCCCTCTGCCAGCCCCTCCTCTGGTAACCATAAATCGATCCCTTCTTCTATGAGTTTATTTGTTTGTTTGTCTGTTTTTGAAATATAATTGAGTTACAACACTGTATTAGTTTCTGTTATAGAGCATAGTGATTATTTCTAAAAATTTCAAAATGATCACCACAATTAGTCTAGTTACAATATGTCACCATACAAAGGTATTACATAGTTATTGACTATTCCCCACACTGTAATTTCATACCTGTGATGCATTTATTTTGCAACTGGAAGTTTATAGCTCTTAATCTCCCTCAACTGTTTCTTTCCTCTCCCCAACCCCCACCCCTCTGGCAACCACCTGTTTGTTCTCTGTATCTATAACTCTGTTTCTGTTTTGTTGTGTTTGTTCATTTGTTTTTTAGATTCCACATATACATGAAATCATAGAGTATTTGTCTTTATTTGTCTGACTTATTTCACTTACCATAATACTCTCTAGGTCCATCCACGTTATCGCAAATAGCAAGAATTCATTCTTTTAATGGCTGGGTAATATTCCATTGTGTGTGTGTGCGCGTGTGTGTGTATCACATCTTCTTTATCTATTCATCTATTGATGAGCACTTGGATTGCTTCTATATCTTGGCTATTATAAATAATGCTGCAATGAACATAGGGTGCATATATCTTTTCTAATTAGAGTTTTCATTTTCTTCAGGTAAATACCCCAGAGTGGAAATACTGGATCAAGTGGTAGTTCTACTTTTAATTTTTTTGAGGAATCTCCATACTGTTTTCCATGGTGGCTGTACTAATATACACTCCCACCAACAGTGCATAAGGGTTTCCTTTTCTCCACATCCTCACCTATACTTGTTATTTGTTGTCTTTTTGATAATAGCCATTCTGACAGGTGTGAGGTGATCTCTCATTGCGATTTTATTTTTTTAACATCTTTATTGGAGTATAATTGTTTTACACTGTTGTGTTAGTTTCTGCTGTATAACAAAGTGAATCATTTATACGAATACATATATCCCCATATCCCCTCCCTCTTGCATCTCCCTCCCACCCTCCCTATCCCACCCCTCTAGGTGGTCACAAAGCACTGAGCTGATCTCCCTGTGCTATGTGCTGCTTCCCACTAGCTATGTTATATTTGATAGTGTATATATGTCAATGCCACTCTCTCACTTCATCCCAGCTTACCCTTCCCCCTCCCCATGTCCTCAAGTCCATTCTCAATGTCTGCATCTTTATTCCTGTCTTGTCTCTAGGTTCTTCAGAACCATTGCTTTTTGCTTTTTTTAGATTCCATATATACGTGTTAGCATACAGTATTTGTTTTTCTCTTTCTGACTTACTTCAGTCTGTATGACAGTCTCTAGGTCCATCCACCTCACTACAAATAATTCTATTTCATTTCTTTTTATGGCTGAGTAATATTCCACTGTATATATGTGCCACATCTTCTTTATCCATTCATCAGTTGATGGACACTCAGGTTGCTTGTCCTGGCTACTGTAAATAGTGCTGCAATGAACACTGTGATACATGACTCTTTTTGAATTATGGTTTTCTCATGGTATATGCCCAGTAGTGGGATTGCTGGGTCGTATGGTAGTTCTATTTGTAGTTTTTTAAGGAACCTCCATACTGTTCTCCACAGTGGCTGTGTCAATTTACATTCCCACCAACAGTGCAAGAGGGTTCCCTTTTCTCCACACCCTCTCCAGCATTTATTGTTTGTAGATTTTTTGATGATGGTCATTCTGACTGGTGTGAGGTGATACCTCATTGTAGTTTTTATTTGCATTTCTCTAATGATTAGTGATGTTGAGCATCCTTTCATGTGTTTGTTGGCAATCTGTATATCTTCTTTGGAGAAATGTCTATTTAGGTCTTCTGCCCATTTTTGGATTGGGTTCTTTCCAAAATGTTCACTGCAGCTCTATTTACAGTAGCCAGGGCTCTAGAGCACAGACCCAGTAGTTGTGGTGCACAGGCTTAGTTGCTCTGTGGCATGTGGGATCTTCCCGGACCAGGGCTCAAACCCATGTCCTTGCACTGGCAGGCGGATTCTTAACCACTGTACCACCAGGGAAGTCCCAGACCATGAGGTTTATATATAACAATTTATCTATCTACCTATCTATCTCTCTGATTATTTTAAGTTGCTTACCTCTTTTTTTTTAAGTTTCCTTTTTTTTTTTCACAACTCACACACACACACTGTATTTTATTTTTACAAGAGATAAATAAACTGACACCAAGCATTGTAAATGGATGACCACAACAAAAGCAACAATGATTGCAATTACCAAACATGAAACACACTCATACTATGTCATAATATTGACATTCAGTCCAGTAATCCTCCACTGTAACAGCTCCTTTACTTTGCAGTGAAAATTGATTTGTATATTTTTTGCCTCTGAGTCCTTGTGGGATTTTTCTTTTTTTTTAATTCAAACAGAAAGTCACAAAAATTATAATCATCCTCATCAGTTCACTCAGTCCCATGTAATTAATTTTTTTTCATCTTGATATTTTGTTAGCACTTAATATCAAACACATTTTAACATCCCTGCTTTTTTGCACTCCTCTCATGATTACTGGTTTTTATATCGTATTTTATGTCTATTTGTTTTGTGTATCCTTTAACTGCTTATTGTGGATATAGATGATTTTACCTCTTTTGTCTTTACCTTCCTACTAGCTTGGTACATGGTTGATTTATTACCTTTACTGTCTATTTGTTTTTACTGATTAGCTTTTTCCTTTCATAATTTTTATGTTTCTAGTTGTAGTGTTTTCTTTTTCACTTAGAGAAGTCCCTTTAACATTTCTTGTAATGCTGGTTTGGTGATGTTGAACTCTTTTATGTTCAGCTTCAGTGATCTCTAGTACTCTGTTTTCAAGCTCGCTGATCCATTCCTTTCTATCATTTAATCTACTATTGATTCCTTCTAGTGTATTTTTCATTTCAGTTATTGTATTTTTTACCTGTTTGGTTCTTCTTTATATTTTCTAACTCTTTGTTAAAACTTCTAACTTTCACCCTGTTCATCCATTCTTCTCCCAAGTTCTTTGATCATCTTTGCGATCATTCCCTTGATCTTTCTTGGGTAGACTGCCTATCTCCACTTCACCTAGTTCTTCTGCTAGGGTTTTATCTCTTTTTTTCATTTACAACATGCTCCTCTGTTGCCTCATTTTGCCTAATTTGCTGTGTTTTTTGCTATATATCTGGTAGGTTGGTTATGTTTCCCACCCTTGGAGAATTGGCCTTTTTTTAAAAAATAAATTTATTTTATGTATTTACTTTTGGCTGCCTTGGGTCTTTGTTGCTGCACGTAGCCCTTCTCTAGTTGCAGCGAGCGGGGGCTACTCTTTGTGGTGGTGCATGGGCTTCTCATTGCAGTGGCTTCTCTTGTTGCAGAGTATGGGCTCTAGGTGTGCAGGCTTCAGTATTTGCAGCACGCGGGCTCAATAGTTGTGGCTCGCAGGCTCTAGAGCGCAGGCTCAGTAGTTGTGGTGCATGGGCTTAGTTGTTCCACGGCATGTGGGATCTTCCTGGACCAGGGCTTGAACCCATGTCCCCTGCATTGGCAGGCGGATTCTTCACCACTGCACCACCAGGGAAGCCCGAGAATTGGCCTTTTATAGGAGACATCCTATGCATTCTAGCAGCTCATTCCCCTCTGGTCACCAGAACTATATGCTCCAGTGGTGCCCCCAGTGAGGGCTGCGTAGGTCCTTCAGTTGGGGCAGGTTGACTACTATGGGTGGTCTGGTCGGTGTGGCTGGCCCCTGGTTTGGTTGATTACCAGGCCTTGCTTTGTGTGGAGGCTGCTGGCCCCTGGTTGGTGGGGCTGGGTCACAACGTGGCTGGCTGCAGAACCTCAGGGGACCCCAGGGCTAGTGCTGGCTCACTAGTGGGCAGAACTGGGTTCCGGGGCGGGTGGTTGTGGGGCCAGGGTTCCCAGATCTAGTGTTGGCCTGTGGTGAGTGGGGCCATTCTCTGACATAACTGGCTGTGGGTTCCAGGGTGTCCCAAAGCTGCTGCTGGCCCAATGGTGAGAGGGGCTGGGTCCTGGGGAGGCTGGCTGAGTCCAAGGTACCTCAGAGCTGGTTATCGGCCTGCTGGTGGGTTCAGCCAAGACCAAGGGCTCCCAGGGCTAGTGCTGGCTCACTGGTGGGCAGACCTGGGTCCTCAGGACTCTGGCTGCAGGGCCCTGGGGTTCCCGAATCTAGTGTCAACTTGCTGGTGGCGGGGGGGGGCTGGATCCTGGGGCCACTGGCAAAAGGGCCCTAGGTGACTCAGAGCTAGAGTTGGCCTGCTGGTGGGCAGGCCCAGAGCCCAGGGGGAGTCCTAGGGCTGGTACCAGCCTACTTGTGTGTTGCCTGGGTCCTGACAAGGCTGGCTGTGGGGCTTTGATGGTCCTGGGGGCAGTGTCTCCCCACTGGTGGGTGAGGCTCTGCTTCCTGACACAGCTGGCTATGGGTCCGGGGTGACCTGAAGTTTGTGTTGGCCTACTGGTGAGTGGGTCTGGATCCTGGGGCAGCTGGCTAAGGAGCCCAAGGTGTCTCAGAGCTGGTGGTGGCCTGCTGGTGGGTGGAGTGGGGGCCAGTGAGTCCAGGGCTGGTGTCTGGCTGTCAGTGGGTGGGCTGGTTCCTGCCACAACAGGCTGTGGGGCTGCAGTTGTCCTGGGGCTGGTGCCGGTCCACTGGTGGGCAGAGCCAGGTCCCAGAGCCTCTGGCTACAGGGCCCTGGGGGTCCCAGTTCTAGTGCCAACAACCTGGTGTGTGGGACCAGGTTCTGGGCCCTCTGATGGACAGGGCCATGTCCAGAAGTGGCTCGGGGGGTCTTAAGGCAGCCTGCCTGCTGATGGGTGGGGCTGTGTCCCTGCCCAACTAGTGGTGCCTCAGGTATCCCAGTACTGGTGCCTACAGGGTGGTGGGTGGGGACAGGATTGAGTCCCTGTGCTAATAAGCGAGAGGGAGGATTCCAAAATGGTGTTTGCCAGCACCAGTGTCCACATGGTAGAGCGAAATCCCAAAAATGGCTGTTGCCAATATCTGTGTCCTCAGGGTAAGTACCAGTTGCCTCCTGCCTCTATGGGAGACTCTCCAAGATCAGCAGGTCGTTCTGACCCAGGATCTTTTCAAATTACTGCTTCTGACCTGGGTCCCAGAGTGTGTAAGATTTTGTGTATGTCCTTTAAGGGTGGAGTCTCTATTTCTCACCACCCTCTGGCTCTTGGAAGCCCTGATGGCCTTCAAAGACAAATGTTTTGGGGGCTCACCTTCCCAGCACAGGACCCCCAGGCTGGGGAGCCTGATGTGGGGCTCAGGCCTCTCTCTCATTGGGGAGAACCTCTGCAAATTGTCATTGTTCTCCCATTTGTGGGTCACCCACCCGGGGGTATGGGTCTTGACTATACCGTGACTCTGTCCCTTTTACCCATCTGGTTGTGGTTCCTTCTTTACATCTTTAGTTATTGAAGGTCTTTTCTGGTAGGTTCTAATCTTTCTCATCAATAGTTTTAATTTTGGTGTGCCCGTGAGGAGATGAGCTCAGGGTCTTCCTACTATACTATCTTGGGAACTCTTCCTACAGTGCTATTCTTTTAATAAACTCCTAATACTTTGGAAGGTAGGAAGTACTCTGCAGGTGTTAATGAGGTATTATGATTTCAGGACACAATAGAATGGAAAGATCATGTCCTCAGATGGCAGCTTCCAGCATACTCCAGAGCAAGCTAGCTTCACTAATTCCATCATTTCTCTAAGATATCTGTAGTAACACAGCCTTGCCCAAAGAGATTAGAGAGAGACTGTACTACTTCAGAGGCTAGTCCTAAAATAAAACTCAACAACAAGAATGTTGGAAATGGGCCTTTGGTGTGAATGTCTTCAGTCTGAGGTGCTGAAAGACTTGTATTCTTTTATTGGGCCCTGGAGAGACACTGGATTTAGGTATTTGGATTTTCTTAAATTCAAGAACACTGGGTATTTTTCCTTTGAGTGTAAACAGGGCAAGACTTTATTATATCACCTAGAATGGGAAAAAAATTATGTACTTAAAGAAAGACACTTGACAGCTCCTGGTTTCTAGTTTAGCTGTTTTAAAATGAACATAATTTTCTTATTATAATATCAGCCTCTAATTTTGTGATGTCAAAATATCTGTCTTTCTTGTTTCTTTATGTGTAAACAGCTTAAAAGGGCATCACAGGACAATTGAAGAAGAGATGTGGTTTAAAACCTTATTAGGATTCTCTGAGTATAGGCTCCCTTCCTTAAATCCTTTATTCCCAATTTAGAATCAATCATCCTTTCCCCCTAGGTAAAGGTGTTTTCTTTTTTTTTTCCTCTCTGACCTGTCTAGAATGTAAAGCTATATGATGGCTGTCAGAATCTTCTCCCTTGTTGAGGAAAGTAATGATTCCTCCTTTATATATATCACAGCTTTAGGGACTTTATTGCATGTAAAGTGAGAAAAGCAACTTCCGGTGCTTAAAATCAGATTTTTCACTCTAAATTCTAAAACCACATCCTTTCCATTGTTCCAACTGTACTTTGGTTAATGAATTTTCCCTCCCCCACCCCCCACAGTAATCTCTATAGAGCATGATGCTTTGGCCAGAGCACTGGGGGTGGAGTTAGAAGATCGGGGTTTAAGTCTTGGTCCTTCCACTTACTTGTTGGCAACAGCCAAATTTACAGCTGTGAGATGGGAAGTACTAGTGGTCCCACCTACTTCTCTAGACTCTTGTGAAGATGAAATAACATGCAATAGTCAAATACTTGCAGCATGTAGAGCATCATACACATTACAGATTACAAGAGAAATGGGATGTCTGAGGGTGAAGATGATGGGGTCTGCAGCCAGATGCTTGAGTGTGAATCCCAGCTCTGCTACTAACCAACTGTGTGATCTGAGGCAAGATATGTAACTATTCTGTGTCTCAGTTTCCTCATTTGTGCAAAAAAGATGCTGATGATGGTAGTACCTATATCATAGGCTTGTTGTGAACACTAATTGAGTTAATACCTGGGAAGTACTTAGAACAGTGTCTAGACACATAGTCAGTACTCAGTAAAGGTTAGCATTATATTAGACTCTTCCTTCTCCTTTGCCACGAATAGTAAATCAATCATCAAATCTTATCAATTTTCTCAAATACAGTTCATTGTTCCCATCCTCACTACACCCTGTTCAGACCTCTATTGTCCCTCTCTTGGGCCACCAAACAATGACATTGCTGGGCTCTGTTCTTGTTTCTTCTTCTATTTGTTCCTGTACCTGGCACCAAATCCATTCTCTCAAAACATCACTTGGAGCCAATCACATACATACTTAAACTTCTTGGTGACTCACAAATACTTACAGAATAATTTTAACTCCTAGACTACAATTTAAAACATTTTATAAACTAAACCCACCATACCTTTCCGTCTCTCTCAGATATAATCCCTCTACTCTAGCAAAACACTTTTCTCTCATTCTTGAAAATAACTTGTGATTTTTGTGCCTCCATGTTGCTAGTCATTCCTTTCCTCCTGCTTGGAACGTCCTCCCATCTTGGCCAGCAAATGTGAAGCAGTGTGCCCAGTGGTTAAGAATTCCAACTTGGGGGCTTCTCTGGTGGCGCAGTGGTTGAGAGGCCGCCTGCCGATGTAGGGGACGCGGGTTCGTGCCCCGGTCCGGGAAGATCCCACATGCCGCGGAGCGGCTGGGCCCGTGAGCCATGGCCACTGAGCCTGCGCATCCGGAGCCTGTGCTCCACAACGGGAGAGGCCACAACAGGGAGAGGCCCGCGTACCGCAAAAAAAAAAAAATAATAATAATTCCAACTTGGATGTCTCACAGGCCTCCATTATCTCCTGGTTCCACAACTTCCTGGACAGGTGACCTTGGGCAACTTTTATTCCTACTCTATGTGCTTAGCAAGAGCACTCTTATTATAGTTAGAGGAAAATCCATTTTACAATGATAATCTATTGATTTGGGGGGCAGTTACTTTTTAGTTAATTGATGTTTTCCTATAATACGTGAATCAGAAATGAAAACAAAATTAAAATTTTTCTTCGCTCTGTTGTCCCAATACATTTTCTGTTTTCTGCTAAAGAACATCAGACTCATCAGGAACTTCAACTGACAACCTTCTACTTATTTTCGAGGCTAATTCCTTTATAATGTTCTTACTCTGCACAAAGCTAATCTAATTACTCTCTTTCAGGTCATCCAAGAATAATGACCTGGCTTTCAGATTAGCCAAATCAGGACACAGGTGACTCTGAAATGGGAGGGAGAGGGCGTTGTACTGGTGAGGTCAGGAATGTCAGCCTCAGGAATCCAGCAAAAGAAGATAGAATAAAAGTCAAAGAGGAATGACCTACGCCAGAGAATTGTCAACAAATCAGGAAAAAGGAACGTGGAAAGTTTGTTTGTTTTACTCACCCTCAAACATGGAAATATAAAAAGGTAAGAATCCACAGCAAAGTGAGCCCCAGCCTGGCTCCACCCTCCTCTGTTATCCCTCCTCAGCTCTCCTAGATCTGTTCTTTGCCAAGCACTGAAAAACCTTTTCAGCAAAATTAGCCTTATTTAAATGCACAGAAACAAAAGAAAAGGTGGGGGTGGGGCGAGAATTCCCTGGCGGTTCAGGGCTTAGGACTCTGTGCTCTCACTTCCAAGGACCCAGGTTCAATCCCTGGTCAAGGAACTAAGTTCCCACAAGCCGCACAGCATGGCCAAAAATAGAAAGATAGATAGATAGATAGGTGCACAGAAACAAATTTACACCAAAGTCTGCATTTCTTCACGTCTCTGAACCTGGAGACCTGTGACCAGAGAACACAGGAGCCACTTTTCCTGTCATCAGTCCTCTCATCTACTCACTTTATCACTCCACCTTCCTCCTCCTAACTCCCCTTCTTATTTCTCCCTGCCTCTTAACTCTTTCCCTTACAACTCCCATTCCAGTGTCTACAAAGAACACTCCAACACCTTCAAATATTTTGCTCTATTTTATCTCAACCAGTGACTTTCAACCCTGACTACACATTAAAAGAAGTTAAGAGGGGCTTCCCTGGTGGCGCAGTGGTTGAGAGTCCGCCTGCCGATGCAGGGGACACGGGTTCGTGCCCCGATCCCGGAAGATCCCACATGCCGTGGAGCGGCTGGGCCCGCGAGCCACGGCCGCGGAGCCTGTGTGTCCGGAGCCTGTGCTCCGCAACGGGAGAGGCCACAGCAGTGAGAGGCCCGCGTACAGCAAAAAAAAAAAAAAAAAAAAAAAAAAAAAGAAGAAGTTAAGAGAAAAAATGCCTGAGCCTCACCCCTGCAGAACCTGATTCAGTTAGTCTGGGCTCTAGCCCTGGCATGGGCTTGTTTGTTTGATCTCCCTAGTGGACTTCAATGTACATCCAAGCTTGAGAACCACAGCCTAAACAAAAATGGGATTCTCCCCTGGCAAACCGGCTCCCTTTACCTCTTTCTGAAGACTACACATTCTCCCACACCTGAATACCACCAGACAAGAAAGGGCAATCAAACTCAGCCTCTTCCAGATCATAGGTCTTCCATTCTCATGCAAAAACAAAAACAAAAAACAACAAAAATTTGTCTTTCTTGGAGGTTATTTATACAACTCTGTCTCCTCTACCCCTACCATCACCCTTATCTGTCTGAATAACTTCTATATCAATTAAGATTCAACTAAAACATCACGTCCTCCATCCTCCAAGAAGCCTGCTCTGGCAGGCTGAGTGATCTAGGGACCACCACGTCTTCTTGCTACGCCCAGTGGATGCCCTGTCATAGCCTTTAGGTCCCTGTTCATAGGGATCTATTACTTCCCTGTCTGCCCACCTCAATAAACTATGAGTTCCTTGAGAGTAGGAATTATACCTTCTTCATCTCTGAGTCCCCACATGTAACCTATGCAGTGCCTGGCACATGGTTGGCATTCAATAATTACTTGTGAGAGAGCAAGTAGGAGAAAAGAGATAGAGAAGGAAATTTGAGGATGAGGAGGAATAAAGAAAAAATATCTCTCTTCTACTGTCATCCTCTGGCCTTCCAAGGATAAAATTGATTTTACTTAGCATATTTTTGGAACCATAATGTAGAGACACAGCATAGAAAGTAGAAATCAAAAACAACGATTCATTTTTAGAAAAAATAAGCAAATTATAAGAAAGTTAGCCTATATATAGAAAGTATTTTTAGAATATATTTCTAAGCATCTATTGGGTTGGCCAAAAAGTTCGTTCAGGTTTTCCCATAAGATCTTATGGAAAAACCCGAACAAATCTTTTGGTCAACCCAATCCTAAGGACAGTATTATTCACCTCCCACTTCTATACCATTGGTGACCCAGACCTTCCCTGACAATCTCATTCTGTTTACAGTGGCCATGGTGGGAAGAATAATGCCCCTCAAAGATGTCCATATCCCAAATCCCTGAATGTGTGAATATTAACTCTTATGGAAAAATGTAATCTGCAGATGTGATTAAGGATTTTGAGATGTGGAGATTATCTGGGTGGACCCAATGTAATCATGAGGGTCCTCTTAAGTGAAAGAGGGAGGCAGGAGACTCAGTGTCAGGATGATGCAGTGTGAGAAAGACTCAACCATCCATTACTGGCTTTGAAGATGGAGGAAAAGCCAAGGAATGCAGGCAGCCTCTAGAAGCTAGAAAAGGCAAGGAAACAGGTTCCTCCTTAGAGCCTCCAGAAAGAATACAGCTTTGTTGAAACTTTGATTTTAGCCCAGTGAAACCCATTTGGACTTCTGACCACTAGAATTGTAAAATAATAAATTTGTGTTGTTTTAAGTCACTAAATTTGTGGTGTTTTTTTTTTTTTTTTACAGCAGCAATAGGAAACTAATAGAGTGGCTGTTTAAATGTTCACTGGGTACACTCACTCTTGTCAGAGCATGTTTTCTGCTTTGAAATGATGTCACTTCTGCCACAGTTATTGTGGAATTATCACTGAGAGTCTTGATGATGACCTTGAGTCATGACAAGACACTCAATAAATGAAAGACTAAGCAGTTGTAACCCCAGTAGTATACATACTCAATCATGGAAGGGAGGCTACCATACAACCCATGCTCCAAATAGACATAGTATGTTCAAGCACCAAAAAAAAAAAAAAAGAAGTGCCTGGAAAAATGCATGAAACAGTTCTTAACTTTGGACTCCAGCTATACTTGAATAGCTTCCAGAGCTCTGGAACACTGGTTATTAGTCCTTTCACTCTGTTATGTTCCCTACTTAAGGACATCAGGCTTTGTTCTAAGGCTAGGACCTTGAGGGTGGGGGCAGAGGAGAAAGGGAAAGAGGATAGGGGGCTTCACGGTGCCCATTCTTAGGTTATGGTAGATGGAAAATAATCAGACTTGCTGCATTGCCCAGACTAATAATAACAGGCATCTCCTGAAGGACATTATGCTAAACAGTGTCTATTCCTTGCTCCAGACTGTCTGGAAGAGGAGGAAGGGAGAAGGAAAAGAAAAACCATACCAATGGTGAACTCATACATATTTTAGAATGATTCATTAAATTTTAAAAGAGAATTCAGGTTAACTCTAAAGTAGCCAGAAATTTTACAGAATCAGTATTCCTCATTATCTGAACTTTCTGATCAGTCAGTATTTTATCGTACAGCTTATCATGTTAGCTTTAAAGTCTTTTTCTTTTAATGATTGTAGTATATTGCACACTTTCTTCTCCCCACCCAAGCACCGAACCAATTGAGAGAGTCATAGGGATCAGAAATATGGAAACCAAAATGTCAGCTTCATTACTGACAAACTGGAGAAAAGTCCTTAGGTATGCGGCAACTACAGGCTTCCTACTACAGCACCTCCAGATTAAGCAGAATGACCTTCTCAGTTACTGGCAGCTGGCAAAAGTGATCCAGCCCCAGGAGCTTAGCTGCCCAGTTAAAGCCCAAAAAGAGTCCAGAGGGGCTGAAATAGGCAGGCCCATTGTCTCCCAACCTCCCATCCCAGGGAAGACTGTCCCAGGGAGGAGTAAGTGAGGAGGAGAGAAAGGCCAGGAGTGTTACACTAGTAAAAGGTCTCCAACATGGATACATGAGGAATAAGGAATAAATGTTCTTCACCTGATAGCTGTTTCTAAATGATAGCAAATAAAGCTATGCTATAATTAAGCGAAGTTATTATATTTCAAGAAATCTGAAAGCAATATTAGCAAGATCTGACTAAAGATCCATCACCCTATACATGGAAGCAGCAGCCTCCATTCTCAGTGTGATGGGGGACAGTCTGAGGTGTGTTACTAGCGATAAAGCACGGACATTTACAAATGATGCCTGTTGGCTTCAGAAATTAGAGCTTGTTCAAAGTTGTCCCTATAATAACATTACTCTTACTTGCCTTATTTCAGATTTACTGTCTTGAGTGGGAGAAAAAGGGAAGGGCTTATAGATAGCATTCCAGAAATTACACATAACCCAGTCTCCCTTATCTGTGAAGTGGCTCATAGTGAAGGACCTTTCATGGTAGCATTAATAGTTATGGCAACTGCGAATTATTGAAATGCTTGTGAGTTGGGATTTTTATAGTTACTTATATTTCTTTTTTATTTTATTCAGGGATTAATTCAATTAAGAAAGCAAATGGAGATTTTTTTTAAAGCATGAATATCAACATGATACATGACCAAGAATGACCCTACAAACACTTCTGGTTAATAATGACAGAATAACTTCAATAGCTGGTAAAAAGCAGACCATGTAATAAAATTTGTGAAATTTTCAAGAACTATATTAATATCATTATAAAAAGTTAATGAACACAGTTCATATATCATAATTTAAGCAATAAAACAGGGGAGTTTTGTTTTATTCTCTAGTGGTATGGGGTTGCTCCTAAGGAGCTGTAGTTCAAAAAAATTAGAATTCTTTTTTTAAATAAGTCACAATTTTTAAAAGCAGATTAGCTATACATATTTATTTTTATTATAAAATCATATTGAGATTTTTAATGGTTTAATTGTTCATTTGCTTATAAAATGAATTTATAAATACTTTTATAAACAGAGATTCCCGCCACAAAAGGTTTATGGCATTGTTTTCCTCTACTTTCCTGCAACCAACCTCCCAAGTTGATGAGGTCTGCCGATTCTGAAAATATTGTATATTATGCTCACAAACTGCTAAAAAATAAAGTATGAAAAATGAGTACTCTTCTGCCATAAAGTCCACCTCAATCCTTCTGCAGCACTATCCTCTTAGGAGAGTTTTATGTTGGCCAAGAACAAGATTTTCCCTTAACAACAAATCAGTGCCATTGCTAGGTGATTATGACGTAGGAAGAGTAACCTCCAATCAAAGAGAAGCCCCAGCAGTCTGATTGTGACATGCCAATATAAATATGAGAGCTCCCCCTACTCTTAGGCCCTTCTCCTCTCCACTTGAAACTGATAAGGAGAACAACATCTACAATGGCCAGAACCATCACCAAAAAGAACAGGTGCTCCAGAGGACAATGAAACCCAATCCCCAGAAAGAAATTACATTTAAGCACTGAATTTGGCCATAGAAATTATTCACTCTATAAACAGGGTCCTAAAGGAAGTGGCTCCCCACAATGGCATATCATCTCGCACCTTGGACATGATGAACACCATGATCAGTGACATCTTTGAACACATTTCTAAGGAAGCCTGCAACCTGATGTATTTCAGAAATCATCGTACCCTCTCCCCTGAAGATATCCAGAAGGCAGTGTATTTTCTGTTGCCTGGGAAACTAGCTAGGTATGCAGTGGCTTTTGGAAATGAAGCTGTTCAACGGTATGTCCACTCCTAAACTCCATGTTCCAGCTTCATTAAATCTTGGGGAAAGTAAATCGAACTTACTACCCAAATGATCACTTGAATATTGAACTCATTCTTCTTTTTTATAACATAGTCGTATTTCCTGGTATTTTCCCTATTTGTCTTATCTCTAGAGAAGAATTACTCTCTTGCTATTTTACCTTTTAACAATTTGACTACTCTTTAGGTTTTCCTGACACCTGCTCCCCACCCAACTCCCATCCAGAACTCTTGTTTTTCCTATGAATATGTAAATCTCATTATATAAGTTCAATGCTTATTGTATTGTTAAGGTATTGTTAACTATGTAAAGGATGATTTAATCCAGCTCTTTTGACCCCCCAGGTTGCACTGACTTTGAATTGATGAAGACAAACTTTTTAATCAGAAGTATACCAGTGCTACTAAATTTTCATCAAACAACTATTTTCTAGAGCAAACTACATTCACTTAGTTCTTTAATGGAGTCCCTTTAGAGCATGTTAACCATTTCCTTCAACAAGCTCAGTTCATATCCATGTACTTTTTATCTTTACATTTGCTTTCTTTTCAGTATGGTAGTGTACATCTGTTAATCTTCTACTCCCAATTTATCCCTCCCCTTCTCCTTTGGTAACCATAAGTCTGTTTTCTATGTCTGTGAGTCTGTTTCTGTTTTATAAATAAGTTTATTGTCTTATTTTTTATATTCCATGTATAAGTGATATCATATAATATTTGTCTTTCTCTGTTGGACTTACTTAGTATGATAATCTCTAGGTCCATCCATGTTACTGCATATGGCATTATTTCATTCTTTTTTATGGCTGAGTAGTCTTCCATTGTATACATATACCACATCTTTATCCATTCATCTGTTGATGGACACTTGGGTTGCTTCCCATGTCTAAGCTATTGTAAATAGTGCTGCTATGAACACTGGGGTGCATGTATCTTTTCAAATTAGAGCTTTTGTCTTTTCCGGATATATGCCCAGGAGTGGGATTGCTGGATCATATGGTAACTCTATTTTTAGTTTTTTAAGGAACCTTCCATACTGTTTTCCATAGTGGCTGGGCCAATTTTTAAACTATCTTTAGATTTGGTTCACTGGAATTTATTGTTCTATATTTATAAGATAAGACCACCACCCAGGAATCTGCCACTCAATTTATAAACTTTGAACTTTACAAATGTCATTGGAGATATTTCCCAATCCCATCTCCCTGTCCATTATCCTGAGTTTTGTTTCCCATTACCTTGCTTTTCTTTGTACTTTTGCTACCTTTGTATACATCTCTACATAACAGGTTTAATTTTCCTTATTTTGTAACATAGGGGCCACACTACCTAGCTCCTTCTGTGTCTGCCTTTTTCTTTTAACATTGTTTCTAAGATTTATACCTGTTGTCATATATATATAGTTCTAGTTCATTCTTTTCACTCCTATACTACATAATATTCCATAATGTGAATATACAAGTTTATTTATCCATCCTCTGTTGATGGAGATTTGTGTTGTTTTCACTTTTTTTTTGCTTTTATGACCAATGCTGCTATAATGAGCTGTAACAATAGCTAAGACTTACATAGCATTTGCTATGTGCCCTGCATTTTACATAAATTATTTAATAGGGATGACAACCTTGTGAGGATTAAATAATTTTTCCCTCCTACAGATGAGGAAATGGGGCACAGAGAAATAAGTAGCTGTCTGAGGTCACATACCTATGTAAGTGGCAGATCTGGGATCTGACCAGGTTGACAGAGTCCACTCTGAACACATGCTACATGCTGTAAACATTCTTGTACATATATCTTCTGGTACAAATGCACAAAAATTTTTCTAGGTAAAATACCTAACAGTGGAATTGCTGGGTCATTGATATGCTTGTATTCAACTTTGCTAGATGTTAACAGACTCTCTTCCAAAGTGTTTGTACCAACTTACATTTGCAGGAAATGAGAGTAACTTAGATTCTTCTGGTTACAAGGAACATATCACTTAAGCTTCCTCAAGAAAAGAGGGCTTCCTGTATATACTGGTATTGGAACTGAGACTATTCTAGGTGTCTCTCACTTAGGACATATTCTCTGTTTTTCCTGGGGCTGCTCACTTCTAAATGCTTCCTTCTCAGAGTTCCAGGAAATAGACATGACAGGCCTATTGAATTCCACTTATATGAAGTACTACAATAAAGTTTTTTTAATTTAAGCAGGTATTTTTATATGCATGCCTTTATATAACCAGACTTGAAACCATCCGATTTGAGTTAGGCCCTGACAGAGGTTGCTTGCCACCCTAAAGAGTGGCTGACCATGGTTAGATGCCCACATCTGCCACTCTGCTGGGGGTTGGCATTAGAAGGGCTTCAAAGTTCTATCTGGGATCTGCAAATTACTGCCCTTGGGCCAAATCTGGAAGCAGCCCTTTTTTGTTTGACCCCCACATGCTACGAAAGGTTTTTACATTTTTAAAGTGGTATTTAAAAGGAAAAAAAAAGAATATTCAACAGGCATAATGTGACCCACAAAGCCTAAAATATTTACTATCTGGCTCTTTACAGAAAATATCTGGTCTATACGATGTTGCTCCTTTTTTGCAGGGTCTGTGATACGGCAGGTTTTCTAAGGCTTTGCTTGGGACACCTCTATCTCTATAAAATAAAGTTCACAAGAATAAAAAGTTTATAGTTGGGCTTCCCTGGTGGCGCAGTGGTTGAGAGTCCGCCTGCTGATGCAGGGGACACGGGTTCGTGCCCCGGTCTGGGAAGATCCCACATGCCGCGGAGCGGCTGGGCCCGTGAGCCATGGCCGCTGAGCCTGCACGTCCGGAGCCTGTGCTCCACAACGGGAGAGGCCACAACAGTGAGAGGCCCCCATACCACAAAAAAAAAAAAAAAAAAGTTTATAGTTGGCTTTCAAAACACTGGACTAAAGAGAGTACATAATTGGGGCAATGGATTAATTATTCAGAAAAAAATGTTTTATTATAAATTGAGGTGTTAAAGTTGGCCTTACTTTAAGGAAACTAGGGGGTTCCCCATATATTATTCCCTCTTTGTGTATGTTTTGAAACATTTTAATAGAATCTCAAAATAAGGTCAAGATTCTTAGCAAAAATTCTGGAATTTGTTTCAAGTCTGATTATATAAATGCATGTGTGTATAAGAATACACATTTTAAAAAATTTTAAATGATTTTTTAGTGTGGTAAAATATATATAACATAAAACTTATCATTTTAATCATTTTTAAATGTACAGTTCAGTTACATTAAGTACATTCACATTGTTATGCAACCATCACCACAATCCATCTTTAGAACTTTTTCATCTTCTTTTGTCTACCTTCTCTAGGTACTTCCTATAAGTGGAATCCAACAGCATTTGTCTTTTTGTGACAGGCGTATTTCACTTAGCATAATGTCTTCAAGACTCATCCATGTTGTAACATATGTCAGAATTTCCATTCTTTTCAAGGCTGAATAATATTCTGTTGTATATGTATAACACATTTTATTTATACATTCATTCATTGATGGTCACTTGGGTTACTTCCACCTTTTGGCTATCGAAAATAATGCCACTATGAACATGGGTATACAAATATCTCACATTAGGTATATGCCCAGAAGTGGAATTGTTAGATCACATGGTAATTCAATTTTTAATTTTTTGAGGAACCACCATACCCTTTTCCACACAGCTGTTCCATTTTACATTCCCACCAGCAATGCACAAGGGTTCCAATTTCTCCACATCCTCATCAACCCTTATTACCTGGTTTTGATTTTTATGTATAATAGCCATCCTAATGGATGTAAAGTGTTTTTATTTGCATTTCCCTAATGATTTGTGATATTGAGCATATTTTCATGTGCTTACTAGCCATTTGTACTTTGTCCATTTTTTAATTGTTTTGTTGCTGTTGAGTTGTAGAAATTCTTTTTATATATTCTGAGTATTAATCCCTTCTCAGATATTTCTCCTATTCCATGGGTTGCCTCTTCACTTTGTTGATAGTGTCCTTTGATACACAAAAGTTATTACTCTTGATGATGTTCAATTTGCCTATTTTTCTTTTTGTTGTCCTTGCCTTTGGTGTAATATTTCACTTTATATTTTGTATTGCTCCTTTATGAGAAAGTTATTTGCAACATTAATAATATAGATATATATATATTTTGCTTGTCTTTATGGAAATGAGGTTAGTCCTTTATTTATTTATTTAATTTTATTTTTGGCTGCGTTGCCGTGTGTGGGCTTTCTAGTTGCGGCAAGTGGGGGCTACTCTTTGTTGCAGTGTGCAGGCTTCTCATTGCATTGGCTTCTTTTTTTTTTTTTTTTTTTGTGGTACGCGGGCCTCTCACTGTTGTGGCCTCTCCCGTTGCGGAGCACAGGCTCCGGATGCGCAGGCTCAGTGGCCATGGCTCACGGGCCCAGCCGCTCTGCGGCACGTGGGATCTTCCTGGACCGGGGCACGAACCCGTGTCCCCTGCATCGGCAGGCGGGCTCTCAACCACTGCGCCACCAGGGAAGCCCGCAGTGGCTTCTCTTGTTGTGGAGCACGGGCTCTAGGTGCACAGGCTTCAGTAGTTGCAGTACGCGGGCTCAGTAGTTGTGGCTCGCAGGCTCTAGAGCACAGGCTCAGTAGTTGTGGCACACGGGCTTAGTTGCTCCGCAGCATGTGGGATCTTTCCGGACCAGGGATCGAACCCATGTCCCCTGCATTGGCAGGCGGATTCTTAACCACTGAACCACCAGGGAAGCCCCCCAGGAGATTATTGACTGCTAAACAATGCAGTTAGTCTCAGAATGATTCTACACTTACTAATAAAAACATATTGGAAATGGAGGATGACAAATGTCTTGTTTATTTATCAGAAGATGTTGCTGTAAAATGAAATCTCATGCTATTTAGCAACTCTTCGTCAGAGATGTGTAATGCACATGGCAAAAGTCTGCCATTAGTCTATTGGACACATGATGTGATTTTGAAACATTACTTAAAATACAAAAATAATGAGAGTCAAAGAATTTAGGAAAGAGAATTTCCAACTTAGCCAACAACATGACCAATGTGTGGATTCTGTGGTAATTTGAAGCTAGTGGCATACATTATAATAAAAGATTTCTCACACCAACAATAAAGAATAGTGCTGATTTTGTAATACAAATTACCCAAACAATAAAATTCCAGCAAACTTAGATTAGCCTTCTCTGAGCTTAGAAACCTTGTTTTGGAAATGACTAATGTAATCTCATATAAATATATGCTGTCACTTACTATAATTATTTAAAGACTTGCTATGCACACTGCTAGACTGTTCCTATATGAACTAAATGTGTCAAAGCACTGGGAAATAGGAAAGTACCATAAAGTATAATACCTTATGTATGTTACTTATAGTTCATTATGGATTCACAGAAATGCATTCTTTGTGATAGTTGCTGAGAAAACAAGTTCATCCCTTTAAAAGTTTAGAATCTTATGAAACAACAAACTGAAAATAAATTACTGTGAACAGTCGACATACAGAGAGTCTAGGCTCTGAGCTAGACATTATTCTAAGTACTCCATATATATCACCTCAATATAAAGCCCAAGACAACCACATGAGAAAATCACTAATATCATTTACAGTCAGGGAAACTGTGGCATAAAAAAGGCTAACAAACTTGCCAGAGGTCACACAGCTAGTAATAAAAGAACTGTGGTTAAACCCGCATACTCTGGCTCTAAAGCCCATCACTTAAAGCACAATACAGTAGCATCTCACATGGAGAGAGACAGGTAGAAGATACTGTGGAACCTGGAAGGGGCATCTAACCCAGAACGAAAAGGTGTCTAACAGGAGATGAAACCTGACCTAGGTCTTGAAGATGAGTAGAAAATGCACATAGGTAGAAGAAATAATATTTGCAAAAGTATAGGACATTAATGTATAAATTTAAGATAATTGAAAGTTACATAGCTGCAAACAGCACAGGAGGAGGGATGGGGAAATAAGGTCAGAGAGGTAGGCAAAAATCTGTGGGCTGACTTATAACTTGAATTTGATCCCAGTACCTTTGGGGAGAACCGTGAGGGGACTTTAAGCAGGAGAAAGATGTGATTTCGTCTGTATTTAGAAAGATTATTCCAGGAGCAGAAATGAGGAGAGTGAATTAAAACAGAAAGAGACCAGTTTGCATATTACTGGAGTGATCCAGGAAAGCCATAATGAGGGCCTGAACCAAGTCATTGGCAGTGGAAATAAAGGGGGAAGAGATAGATGTGGAAGACTCTTAGGAGGTAGAATCCCCAGGAGATATGTGCAATGTGTGCAGTAAACGAGAAATAGCCAACGAGAGATTCCCAGGGCTCTGGGTCAGGAGACTTGATGGATGGAGCCAAGCCACGAGGCTCAGCTTATTTAACACTTCCACGTTAAATATCTTGACAGCATGTAAGAGACCATTGTAAATGGTGCCATATGTGGGGCATCATATGTGTGCTCAACAGGCAAAGGATCTGGCAAAAGTCAAACAACCTTGGGGCAGATGATTAGCACTTGTTTAAAGCTTGAACAGAAGAGGACAGCTTGAATTTTTAATACTCCAGATCAGTTTTCATCACAACCTTGTTCTGTGCTACATATCATGTGTTGACAGATTTTGTTAGCTCTGACAGCTGATTGTTTTGGGAGATATTGGCAGTATGGGGAGACATCAGCAGACTACATAAATATATGGGAGAAATAGCAGCCTGTAAATATAAGTCAAGGTGAAAGGTTAGTCAGTTACATTCAAGATGAAAAGAGTCCTGAAAAATAAAACTGCTGCTTGTCCTTTTTGTGTTCCTGGTGGAGAGTCACTCAGAGGCAAAAAGGGCTTCTTTTTATGAAAAACTGTGTGCTGGTCTGGGCACAGGCAGTGCAGCTTCATTCAGGGCCCTGGCAAGGAAGTGGGACACAGAAGTTGAGGAAAAGGCTGTTTTCCCTTCTCTGCCCTAGGACCAGAATCCCAAAGTAGAGGCTGCAGATAGGGACTCCTATCTGAAGCTGGTAGAAAAGAGGAAGAACAAAGTAGTGTCCTATGATGTTCCCGATGGGCTGATTTGTGGGCACATGTGAAGCCAGACCCCTCTGGGATAATCACAGAAATTCCTGTGGGGAACTTTGCCAGGAGGGTGTAGTACAGGAAATTTGAGTTACTAAGGTTTTAACTGAAAAGAATAGAAGATTTTACCCCACCTTCATAAGTTCTTCCAATGGGCATCTCTTTTTTGGTCCTCACTTGCTCTTGTGGATTCTCCAGCAAAGGAGACAGAAAAATCACCTAACATCAAATTAATCTCTACAGGGATGCATGCAGATCCCCAGTCAAGTCAGCCTTTTAGAATATTATTATCAAACAAACTATCTCTCATTTTAGTCTGATATATTTGCATTTGGGTTACTCCGTAGTAAAAAAAAGGCTTTCAAGAACAACAAGATGGCCCCCTAATGATTTTCTTATCCTAGCATTCATGTCTTTGTGTGGTTCCCTCCCACAATATAACAGCGTTGGTCTGTTTAACCAATAGAATACACTGGAAGTGACGGTGTGTGACTTTCAAGGCTATGTCAAAATAACACTGCTCCTTCCTCCTTGGAAGGAGGTTTCTCTTGGATTACTCACTCTGGAGAAACCAGCCACCCTGTCTTGGGAACATCAAAGTGGCCTGTGGAAAGATTCAAATGGTGAGGAACTCAGGTCTCCTGCCAACAGCCAGAATTAACTTGCCAGCCATATGAGTGACCCACCCTAGAAGTGGATCTTCCAGCCCTAGTCATGCCTTCTGAAGACGGAAGCCTTGGCCAACATCTTAACTGCAAACTCACAAGAGACTCCAAGCCAGAACCACCCAGCTCAGCTGCTCTTGAATTCCTGACCCCCAGAAATGTCAGGAAACAATAAATCAGTATTATCGTTGCAAGTTTGGAAATAATTTGTTAGGCAGCAATATTTAATTTATATACTTAATTTACATCCACATGAACGAGACAACTCACCAAAGTAATCCTCCCAAAACAAAGAGATTGCCCCCACAATGAGCTTTATCTTCCACCTTTGGTCAAAGCAAATTTCTGACACTAAAGCAAATTTCTGGCTCTTTTCAAATTCAGGCACATTTTTGTCTCCCCTTAGAGATGATAATGTTCAGAAATATTAAAATCTAAGTCCAAAATACCCATTTACTCTATAGTACCATACAGGTAGCTAGCTAGGCTGCAAAGTCTGATAAATTAAGTTTTTAAAGCAGGCAAAAAATTAGTCTAGACAGTCTCTATGGATAAACAACATCATTGAATTCAATGATCTGACTCAACAGAGAAGACAAAAAAAATCTTATAGTAATTTGATTTTAGGAAAAGAAAACTCTAATAAACTGCTACTATTAAGAAAAATTATGTATTTTCCAAAGCAAAATACCTACAGCAACACGAACACATTCAAAATATCTTATTGAAACTCCTAGGAAAATGCTGGCCTCTACACAAGGTGAGGAGCTTACATAAATCTCAGAGGACTATCTGCAATGTTATAAGCAAATCAAGATGTTTCCATTATCACACACAAAAAAAATAACCAGAACTAGAGACAACTACTCACATTTTGGAGGATCTCAAAGATGAGACTGTGAGTTGTCATCATGCTTAACTGTGTATTGTGGATCATGTTTCACATATTCATCTCTTGGCCTAAACTGTAAGCTCCTAGAAAGTAGGAACTCAGTACCTAGCTCAATTCACTGTTCATAGTTAGTAAGTTAGTCTGAGTTCCCCCAGAAAAAAAGTGAATCTGAAGCAAGACTTTATTGGCAGGTGCAATCCCAGGGCAGCAAAAATGAAGGAAAAGGCAACTGAGTCAGAGGAGGATAAGGAAGAAAATGCAAGATAATGCACTGAGCACACTGGCTACTAGTCTATAACAAGCAATCGCTTGACTGGTGTTCCCACTTGGCCATGCAGGACATGTCTGGACAGATTATATGGAAAAACCATGACTCACAACAGTCTATTGTAGAAAAAATGGAGAGGAAATTTTTCTGCTAGCTCCATCTCGACTTCTATTTCCCACTGATCAAAGTTTGTTCTATGAGGATTTTATTCCCCTAAACACCCAGGCTGTGGCCTCTTCAGCAACCACTAGGGAAAATATATCATACTTCATACAAATTTGGAATTGGTAAAAGGGGCCAGAGATTTGGGGCACTGGTCTCAAGTAGCATAAATGCATGACCCCCACATAGCCCTTTACCACAGTAGCTATTGCAAAGCCATGAAAACCCAAGGTTTTAGGGACCAGGTGAGGCTGAAAGAATGCATTCAATACAGCCAGTGTGGGTAGATATCTGTGGATAGGACCTTCTTGTAGTCTGAATGACAAACAGGAGAATAACAAGTATCCAGTATATCTACAAAGTCCAGTTTTATCCAACTTTATACATAAATCTAACTTATCTAGTTAGCTCCAGCCCTT
The DNA here is from genome assembly GCF_025265405.1 of Mesoplodon densirostris. Lineage (NCBI taxonomy): Eukaryota > Metazoa > Chordata > Mammalia > Artiodactyla > Ziphiidae > Mesoplodon > Mesoplodon densirostris. The sequence goes on from NC_082663.1 coordinate 58,566,436, forward strand.
TTTCCCTGACACAAGCAAAATACCATTGTCTCAGAGACAGGGATAAAAGATGAAAGATTTTTACTGTCAACACTCTTTCAAGGCTGATCTTTTTAGGAACAATCATCAGGTTTTGGTTCAATTGCTCTTCTCATGTCTTCCCAATGATTCAAGCTGGCCTCAGAATCTCTAAAATGCAGCTTTCTCCTGCATAGCAGGCCAGATTAATTCATTTGCTTCCATTTTATGCAAATCTTAAGTACATGAATTTGAAATATAAGTAGTAAAGGCACATCTTGTGCATAAAATTTGAAATAGTTCAAATTCACTAATTTTTTTAACATCTTTATTGGAGTATAATTGCTTTACAATGGTGTGTTAGTTTCTGCTAAATTCACTAATTTTTAAGAAATTGTCAATAATTGCAAAATTTTGAAGCTGGTGAACTATGCTTATACTATTGTCACTTATTAGGACTATTTTGGATGGTAACAAGCAAGCCCATTATCATTTTTCAGAGTGAGTCATGAATTATATATCTCTAAGAACATATGTTCACAAAATGCATCTGCCTCCTATTCTTTTTTTCCTGTTTTTTTTTTTTTTTTTTTTTTTTTGCGGTACACGGGCCTCTCACTGTTGTGGCCTCTCTGTTGTGGAGCACAGGCTCTGGACACTCAGGCTCAGCGGCCATGGCTCATGGGCCTAGCCGCTCCGCGGCATGTGGGATCTTCCCAGACCGGGGCATGAACCTGTGTCCCCTGCATCGGCAGGCAGACTCTCAACCACTGCACCACCAGGGAAGCCCCTGCCTCCTATTCTTGCTAGTGTTATCATTTTGCGGATGAGGAAATGGAGTCATCACATGATGGAATTTTGGGACTCAAAGCCAAGTCTTCAGTCATCAATGTCTGTGTCCTTTTCATTATATCATGCTCATGGTTCCATCATCTTGACTTTGTGTTATCATCAAACTTTACCTTCATGCATAGCATCAATGAAAATATTGGCTGAGCCTGCAGTATTCTACCTAACATGTACCTTTAGGCAGACATAAAGCTATTAATGGATACACTTTTTACAGTATGATTCAACAATGCAGCCACTTAGCTACTTTGTGTCAATACACCATAGTTTGCCATTAATCTTCAAGAAAATAAAAATGACAGTAACAACCACAAGAATACTAATATCTATCATTTGGGGGGGGGGCAACAGGTACTGTCTTAGAGTCTTCACATACATTATTGCATTTAACACTCACAACAGCCCTGTAAGGCAATACTATTATTTTTCTCATTTTGCTGATAAGAAGAGACTCAAAGACATTAACTAATTTGGCCAAAATTACCCTGCTAGCAAGCATATACTAAGTGCTGAACCCAGATTTTTTTCCACTGAACCAAACTGCCTTATATTTGCAAAGTACAGTAGAGTTAACAAAAGCATGTTTATTTTTACATGTGTATTAGCTCTTTTTAATATTTATGACAAGTTATTTTATAGATAAAGAAATTGAGGCCCAAGAAGTTTAGGTATTTTTTCCAAATTCTTATAGCTAATAAGTGTCAGAGCTGGGAGTCAAAGCTTAGTTGGATTTCTTTCTATCCACTGCTTCTCACTGGATACTATCAGTTGAAATCAAGACTGCCTGCGTTCAACTCAGTGCTTGCTAATCTATCACCTCAGAAACAGTATCTAAAAATCAGTTTCTACAAAAAATCACTTAGAACAATTGTTTCCAAAGTTCCTACCTTCCAAAATAATGAGAAACCTCTAAGTTCATTGATGTAACTATAATTTTATGCTGGAAACTCCCAGGGATTTTGGAGAAGAGAGAGATGAGAACTGAGGAAATCATAAGACCCTTATAGAGATGTTGAAAATAGGGGTATAGCAATAAGGGTCCTCAAAACAGCTGACATCTTAATGGGAAGCCTGAAAGATTTTTGAAGAAGGAAGATAGGACTAAGAAGCTAGAGATGAACAGAAACAAAACACCACATAATGGAAGTACTTTAATACACTGATAGAAAGAAAGAAAATTTCTCTTGAAAAGTTTCTGTTACTTCCTCAGAATACATATTAGGATTAGGTTTGGCTGCATATAACAGAGAGATCCAAAATGACGGTGGAAATGAGAAAGTTTGTACCTCTTTCGTATAGTGGCCAGAAATTGGAAGTTCTTGGCCAGTGTGGAGTCTCCACAGTGTTAGAGAGCCGGGATCTTTCTTTGTTGTTGCTTTGCCATTCTTGGCTACCATTCGAAAAGTCACCTCCTGGCTCAAGCAAGTTGCTAGAGCTCCAACCGTTATATTCACATTTCAGGGAATAAGAAGAAGGAAGAAGAAAAGAAGAGACTACTCTTTCCTTAAAAGGAGATTTTCCAGATATAACTCACAACACTTCCACTTATATATCACTGAACAGAATTTCATACCATAATCACATTCACACCTGGTTGCAAAGGAGGCTAAGTCCTTCAGCTGGATATATTGTCCCCATATAAATACAGGATTATATTACTGAGGAGGAAAGAGAACAGATACTGGGTGTGCAACAAGCAGGTTCTGCCACAAATGGGTAAAGGGTAAAAAAAATAACAACAACAACAATAATATAATTCATTCAATCTACCTACCTCTTCAAAGACATCCACACCAGGATATTTCAACGTCATAAGTAAATTGGCACCATGGTACAACATTCTATTTACAAAATTTTAAAAGTGAAATTAATTTAGATACTTTTGTAGCAAGAATAAAGGGAACGGATTGACTATGAAGCCAAAACTGAGAAAATTTGAGTTTTACACTAAAATCACAATAATCTTCTAACCTGACAGTTGGCTTTTGTCCTCAGGCTGTGGTGCCTGGAAGCATGTGATAAGAAACTCTTTCATGTGTAACGCCCTCCGTATTCTCACGTCATTGCGCTGCAGATGACTTAAGCTGAACTTGCCATAGCCCTCTTTTCTACTTAACTACATTCACACTTCAAGCAAACACAGCTCAAATGTCAACTCTATCAAAAATGATATTTAACTTCTATATGTTCAAAATACTACATAGAAACTAGAAGTCCACTTCTCTCTAAAAGTGTACAGAAATACACAATTAAAGAAAATGTTGAAAAAAATAAGGTATATGACACATTCCTACACAAAACCAATGTTCTTTTTTTTTTTTTTTTTTTTTTTTTTGTGGTACACAGGCCTCTCACTGTTGTGGCCTCTCCCGTTGAGGAGCACAGGCTCCAGATGCGCAGGCTCAGCGGCCATGGCTCACGGGCCCAGCCACTCCGCGGCATGTGGGATCCTCCCAGACCGGGGCACGAACCCGTGTCCCCTGCATCGGCAGGCGGACTCTCAACCACTGCGCCACCAGGGAAGCCCTCTTTTAAATGTATTTTTATTTCAAAAAATTATAATAATTTCTAACATTTATTAAGTGATTATTATGTGCCAAGAGCTTCAGTGTGTGATTTTGCTCGGTACGCTCTGTCATCCTTTCCATGAACATCTGCCAAACATGTATTATGTACCCAGCACTATGCTACTAGATAGGGATACACAGATAAAAAACAGCTAGTATCCTAAGGAAACTGATAGTATTTTTTTAAGTGAACAAACAGAGAAATAAAATGAGTACTTTCTAATTCCTGTGCACATGAGTTCTGGGACGAACTGGGGTTCAAATTCTGACTCCATGAATGCCTAGCTGTGGGACATGAGGCAAATCACATAACTTCTCCATATTTCAGTTTCCTCATCTGAAAAATGAGGATAACAAAGTACTGAATGAGAAGAGTCATGTAAAGCACTTAACTCACTGTTTGGCACAATGTAAGCATTCAGTAAATGTTAGTTATTATTGTTTGCATTAAAAATAGAACCCAGAGTGCTAAAGGAACACTAAAAAAGATGCTGGGCTTCCCTGGTGGTGCAGTGGTTGAGAGTCTGCCTGCCGATGCAGGGGACATGGGTTCGTGCCCCAGTCTGGGAAGATCTCACATGCCATGGAGCAGCTAGGCCCGTGAGCCATGGCTGCTGAGCCTGCGCGTCCGGAGCCTGTGCTCCGCAACGGGAGAGGCCACAACAGTGAGAGGCCCGTCTACCGCAAAAAAAAAAAAAAACTGAACCCAGACACCAGGCTGAGAAGCCTTTAAGAAGATACCTGAGTTGATTGTTGAAGGCTGTACAACTAAAATGTTCCTCTAAGTTCTGAAGCTTTCAGGTGTCAACCTTCTTTTTCATGCCCAAATAACCCTGACTCACATCCCTGCAAAAGCAGAAAGTCTCATCTTTCATTGGGTTATCCTCTCAAGGACAGCAGTGAAAACTTGAAGAATGATGACATGTTCCACAAACCCTTGGGCTCCCCCAGCCAGATGCTGTCTCTGGATTATTGCTCTACTTTGTGCACAGCATGTCTGCTCATACCTAACCAGCTGTTCCAGGCTGTTTCTGCTTTCCCAGTTACACTTCAGCCTCAAGATGGACACAGAACCCTCTACCGATGCCCCGAGGCAATCTAAGAAGGAGCTGTCCCTTTAAATAAGGCTTCACTGAAAGATTGGGAGAACAGAAATACATCAAGAAGGTAGTCCACAACTATGACTCAAGATGGTTACTCTGAGGGTCATAACCCAAACACAAGTTGTCTCCTCCTAGCTCTCACAGGTCCTTTCCTGATGGGGGTAGGTGCCAGCTGCACCCCATGCACAGGAATCCTTAGACATCTCACATTCCAGAGTCCAAGCTCAATTCCCTCTTTGCCCCCAAGGAAGAAGAAAAACCTTCTCTCCGCAGTCTAAGACCCTTCTCTTTTCCACCTCAGGATGGCAGGTGCATGAACACCCGTTTCCTTCATGGTAATGCTGCCCTCAACTCAAAGACACCTAGGACAATCATGTGAGTCCTCAAACATTGCCCCAAATCAGGGTTATTCCATCTTAACTCCTGTGTAGGACACCAATGGCCTAATCCATCTAGTGCTGCTTCAAGCTTGTCTATATCCATATCACAGACCTCCCTCCCTTGGCCTTGGGGTAAAAGGAAGTCCAGGCCTGCATGACCTTCCTGCTGTGGTTCCCAGATTTTTATGGACACTTCTTGGAAAAAAATACACTGGACTGGACTTCCCTGGTGGCAGAGTGGTTAAGAATCCGCCTGCCAATGCAGGGGACATGGGTTTGAGCCCTGGTCTGGGAAGATCCCACATGCCGCAGAGCAACTAAGCCCGTGTGCCACAACTACTGAGCCTGCATGCTGCAACTACTGAAGCTTATGGTCTGCAACAAGACAAGGCACCACAATAAGAAGCCAGCGCACAGCAACAAAGAGTAGCTCCCACTCACTGCAACTAGAGAAAGCCCATGCGCAGCAATGAAGACCCAATGCAGCCAAAAATAAATAAATAAAATTTTTAAAAAAGAAAAAGAAAGAGAGAGACAGAGAGAGAAGCGGGGAGAGAGAGAGGGAGAGGGAGGGGAAGAAAGAGAGAGACAGGGAGAAAGAGAGAGACAGAAAAAAAATACACCTGACTCCACTGACACATCATTTTCAGGCAAAGGACAGTCTAAATCCAGATATACGGGAATTTTTTTTCATTAGCTTGTTAATATACTGCATTTACTTTATCAAACAGAACACTTAATATGTTATTCTGAAGCTTTTGCATTTGGAGTTATTACGCTACTTTATGGGCTTCCTTGAGAAAAATGGGTAAGTGTTTGCCTTACAAATACATTACTAAAAGGATTCATCCAAGTGGTCCACCCTCAAACCAAGAGAAGTCTCACCTCAAAGACAAATGTTTCCCTGTCAAGTATCTCATTTCCTCAGAGTTCTGCTCTTAACCACATTATGTGTTAGGTATACTTTGCTTTTCCCTAAGTGTATGCTTCAGTTGTTTAGAATGAAAATAGCCAAGAGCATTTTAAAAACAATAAAGAACTGTCTTATTAAAAGGTATTTTAGAGACCTTCAAGATGGCGGAAGAGTAAGACGTGGAGATCACCTTCCTCCCCATAAGTACATCAGAAATACATCTACATGTGGAACAGCTCCTACAGAACACCTACTGAACGCTGGCAGAAGACCTCAGACCTCCCAAAAGGCAAGAAACTCCCCACGTACCTGGGTAGGGCAAAAGAAAAAAGAAAAAAAAAGAGACAAAGAATAGGGACAGGACCTGCACCAGTGGGAGGGAGCTGTGAAAGAGGAAAGGTTTCCACACACTAGGAAGCCCCTTCGCGGGTGGAGACTGCGGGTGGCGGAGGGGGGAAGCTTCGGAGCCGCGGAGGACGCAGCAATGGGGGTGCGGAGGGCAAAGCGGAGAGATTCCCACACAGAGGATCGGTGCCAACCGGCAGTCACCAGCCCGAGAGGCTTGACTGCTCACCCGCCGGGGCAGGCGGGGGTTGAGAGCTGAGGCTTGGGCTTCGGAGGCCACATCCCAGGGAGAGGACTGGGGTAGGCTGTGTGAACACAGCTTGAAGGGGGCTAGTGCGCCACGGCTAGCTGGGAGGGAGTCTGGGAAAAAAGTCTGGACCTGCCTAAGAGGCAAGAGACCATTGTGTCGGGGGGCACAAGGAGAGGGGATGCAGAGCACCACCTAAACCAGCTCCAGAGACGGGCCCGAGCCGCGGCTATCAGTGCGGACCCCAGAGACGGGCATGAGACGCTAAGGCTGCTGCTGCCGCCACCAAGAAGCCTGTGTGCAAGCACAGGTCACTATCCACACCTCACCTCCTGGGAGCCTGTGCAGCCCGCCACTGCCAGGATCCCGAGATTCAGGGACAACTTCCCCGGGAGAACGCACGGCGCACCTCAGGCTGCTGCAACGTCAAGTCGGCCTCTGCCGCCGCAGGCTCGCCCCGCATCCGTACCCCTCCCTCCCCCCGGCCTGAGTGAGCCAGAGCCCCCGAATCAGCTGCTCCTTTAATCCCGTCCTGTCTGAGTGAAGAACAGAGGCCCTCAGGCAACCTACACACAGAGGAGGGGCCAAATCCAAAGCTGAACCCCAGGAGCTGTGCAAACAAAGAAGAGAAAGGGAAATCTCTCCCAGCAGCCTCATGAGCAGCGGATTAAATCTCCACAATCAACTTCATGTACCCTGCATCTCTGGAATACCTGAATAGACAATGAATCATCCCAAAATGAGGCAGTGGACTTTGGGAGCAACGATATATATATTTTTTCCTTTTTCTCTTTTTGTGAGTGTGTATGTGCATGTTTCTATGTGTAATTTTGACTGTATAGCTTTGCTTTTACCATTTGTCCTAGGGTTCTGTCTGCCCTTTTTTTTTTAGTATAGTTTTTTTTTTTTTTTTTTTGCGGTACGCAGGCCTCTCACTGCTGTGGCCTCTCCCATTGCGGAGCACAGGCTCCGGATACGCAGGCCCAGCGGCCATGGCTCACGGGCACAGCCACTCCAAGGCATGTGGGATCCTCCCAGACCGGGGTACGAACCCGTGTCCCCTGCATCGGCAGGCGGACTCTCAACCACTGCGCCACCAGGGAAGCCTTTTTAGTATAAATTTGAGAGCTTCTTATCATTGGTGGATTTGTTTTTTGGTTTGGTTGCTCTCTTCTTTCTTTCTTTTTTTTAACTTTTTAATTTTTTTTATTTTAATAACTTTATTTTATTTATTTATTTATTTTTTCTTCCTTTTATTCTGAGCCGTGTAGATGACAGGATCTTGGTGCTCTGGCCGGTGTCAGGCCTGTGCCTCTGAAGTGGGAGAGCCGAGTTCAGGATATTGGTCCACCAGAACCCAGCCCCACCCATCAACAGTCAAGTGGATTAAAGTTTTGCTGAGTTCTGCCCACCATAGCAACAGTCAGCTCTACCCACCACCAGTCCCTCCCATCAAGCCTCTTAGATAGCCTCATCCACCAGAGGGCAGACAGCAGAAGCAAGAAGAACTACAATCCTGCAGCCTGTGGAACAAAAACCACATTCACAGAAAGATAGACAAGATGAAAAGGCAGAGGGCTATAGACCAGATGAAGGAACAAGATAAAACTCCAGAAAAACAACTAAAGGAAGTGGAGATAGGCAACCTTCCACAAAAAGAATTCAGAATAATGATAGTGAACATGATCCAGGACCTCGGAAAAAGAATGGAGGCAAAGATCGAGAAGATGCAAGAAACGTTTAACAAAGACCTAGAAGAATTAAAGAACAAACAGAGATGAACAATGCAATAACTGAAATGAAAACTACACTAGAAGGAATCAATAGCAGAATAACTGAGGCAGAAGAACGGATAAGTGACCTGGAAGACAGAATGGTGGAATTCACTGCTGTGGAACAGACTAAAGAAAAAAGAATGAAAAGAAATGAAGACAGACTAAGAGACCTCTGGGACAACAGTAAACACAACAGCTTTGCATTATAGGGGTCCCAGGAGGAGAAGAGAGAGAGAAAGGACCAGAGAAAATGTTTGAAGAAATTATAGTTGAAAACTTCCCTAACATGGGAAAGGAAATAGCCACCCAAGTCCAGGAAGCACAGTAAGCCCCATACAGGATAAACCCAAGGAGAAACACACCAAGACACATAGTAATCAAATTGGCAAAAATTAAAAACAAAGAAAAATTATTGAAAGCAGCAAGGGAAAAATGACAAATAACATACAAGGGAATCCCCATAAGGTTAACAGCTGATTTCTCAGCAGAAACTCTACAAGCCAGAAGGGAGTGGCATGATATACTTAAAGTGATGAAAGGGAAGAACCTACAGCCAAGATTACTCTACCTGGCAAGGATCTCATTCAGATTCAATGGAGATATCAAAAGCTTTACAGACAAGCAAAAGCTAAGAGAATTCAGCACCACCAAACCAGCTCTACAACAAATGCTAAAGGAATTTCTCTAAGTGAGAAACACAAGAGAAGAAAAGGGCTTACAAAAACAAACCCAAAACCATTAAGAAAATGGTCATAGGAACATACATGTCGATAATTACCTTAAACGTGAATGGATTAAATGCTCTGACCAAAAGACACAGGTTGCTGAATGGGTACAAAAACAAAACCCATATATATGCTGTCTACAAGAGACCCACTTCAGACCTAGGGACACATACAGACTGAAAGTGAGGGGATGGAAAAAGATACTCCATGCAAATGGAAATCAAAACAAAGCTGGAGAAGCAATACTCATATCAGATAAAATAGACTTTAAAATAAAGAATGTTACAAGAGACAAGGAAGGACACTACATAATGATCAAGGGATCAATCCAAGAAGAAGATATAACAATTATAAATATATATGCACCCAACATAGGAGCACCTCAATACATAAGGCAACTGCTAACAGCTATAAAAGAGGAAATCGACAGTAACACAGTAATAGTGGGCGACTTTAACACCTCACTTACCCCAATGGACAGATCATCCAAAATGAAAATAAATAAGGAAACAGAAGCTTTAAATGACACAATAGACCAGATAGATTTAATTGATATTTATAGGACATTCCATCCAAAAACAGCAGATTAAACTTTCTTCTCAGGTGCACATGGAACATTCTCCAGGATAGGACACATCTTGGGTCACAAAGGAAGCCTCAGTAAATTTAAGAAACTTGAAATCATATCAAGAATCTTTTCTGCCCACAACACTATGAAATTAGAAATGAATTACAGGGGAAAAAAACATAAAAAACAAACACATAGAGGCTAAACAAAATGTTATTAAATAACCAAGAGATCACTGAAGAAATCAAAGAGGAAATCAAAAAATACCTAGAGACAAATGACAATGAAAACACGACAATCCAAAACCTATGGGATGCAGCAAAAGCAGTTCTAAGAGGGAAGTTTATAGCTATACAAGCCTACCTCAAGAAACAAAAAAAAATCTCAAGTAAACAATCTAACCTTACACCTAAAGGAACTAGAGAAAGAAGAACAAACAAAACCCAAAGTTAGCAGAAGAAAAGAAATCATAAAGATCAGAGCAGAAATAAATGAAATAGAAACAAAGAAAACAATAGCAAAGATCAATAAAACTAAAAGCTTATTCTTTGAGAAGATAAACAAAATTGATAAACCATTAGCCATACTCATCAAGAAAAAGAGAGAGAGGACTCAAATCAATAAAATTAGAAATGAAAAAGAAGTTAAAACAGACACGGCAGAAATACAAAGCATCCTAAGAAACTACTAAAGCAACTGTATGCCAATAAAATGGACATCCTGGAAGAAATGGACAAATTCTTAGAAAGGTATAACCTTCCAAGACTGAATCAGGAAGAAATAGAAAATATGAACAGACCAATCACAAGTAATGAAATTGAAACTGTGATTAAAAATCTTCCAACAAACAAAAGTACAGGACCAGATGGCTTCACAGGTGAATTCTATCAAATATTTAGAGAAGAGCTAACACCCATCCTTCTCAAAGTCTTCCAAAACATTGCAGAGGAATGAACACTCCCAAACTCATTCTCTGAGGCCACCATTACCCTGATACCAAAACCAGACAAAGATACTACAAAAAAAGAAAATTACAGACCAATATCACTGATGAATATAGATGCAAAAATCCTCAACAAAATACTAGCAAACAGAATCCAACAACACATTAAAAGTGTCATACACCACGATCAAGTGGGATTTATCACAGGGATGCAAGCAAGGATTCTTCAATATATGCAAATCAATCAATGTGATACACCATACTAACAAATGGAAGAACAAAAACCACATGGTCATCTCAATAGATGCAGAAAGAGCTTTGACAAAATAAACACCCATTTATGATAAAAACTCTCCAGAAAGTGGGCATAGAGGGAACCTGCCTCAACATAATAAAGGCCATATACAACAAACCCACAGCAAACATCATTCTCAATGGTGAAAAACTGAAAGCATTTCCTCTAAGATCAGGAACAAGACAAGGATGTCCACTCTCACCACTATTACTCAACATAGTTTTGGAAGTCCTAGCCACGGCAATCAGAGAAGAAAAAGAAATAAAAGGAATACAAATTGGAAAATAAGAAGTAAGACTGTCACTGTTTGCAGATGACATGATACTATACATACAGAATCCTAAAAATGCCACCAGAAAACTACTAGAGCTAATCAATGAATTTGATAAAGTAGGAGGATACAAAATTAACGCACAGAAATCTCTTGCATTCCTATATACTAATGATGAAAAATCTGAAAGAGAAATTATGGAAACACTCCCATTTACCATTGCCACAAAAAGAATAAAATACCTAGGAATAAACCTACCTAGGGAGACAAAAGACCTGTATGTAGAAAACTGTAAGACACTGATGAAAGAAATTAAAGACGATACCAACAGATGGAGAGATATACCATGTTCTTGGATTGGAAGGATCAATACTGTGAAAATGACTATACTACCCAAAGCAATCTACAGATTCAATGCAATCCCTATCAAATTACCAATGACATTTTTTACAGAACTACAACAAATCACCTTAAAAATTGTATGGAGACACAAAAGACCCCAAATAGCCAAAGCAGTCTTGAGGGAAAAAAACGGAGCTGGAGGAATCAGACTGCCTGACTTCAGACTATACTGCAAAGCTACAGTAATCAAGACAATATGGTACTGGCACAAAAACAGAAACATAGATCAATGGAACAAGATAGAAAGCCCAGAGATAAACCCATGCACCTATGGTCAAGTAATCTATGACAAAGGAGGCAAAGATATACAATGGAGAAAAGACAGTCTCTTCAATAAGTGGTGCTGGGAAAACTGGACAGCTACATGTAAAAGAATGAAATTAGAACACTCCCTAACACCACACACAAAAATAAACTCAATGGATTCAAGGCCTAAATGTAACACCAGACACTCTAAAACTCTTAGAGGAAAACATAGGAAGAACACTCTTTGACCGAAATCACAGCAAGATCTTTTTTGATCCACCTTCTAGAGTAATGGAAATAAAAACAAAAATAAACAAATGGGACATAATGAAACTTCAAAGCTTTGGCACAGCAAAGGAAACCATAAACAAGAAGAAAGGACAACCCTCAGAATGGGAGAAAATATTTGCAAATGAATCAACAGACAAAGGATTAATCTCCAAAATATATAAACAGCTCATGCAGCTCAATATTAAAGAAACAAACAATGCAATCCAAAAATGGGCAGAAGACCTAAATAGACATTTCTCCAAAGAAGACATACAGATGGCCAAGAAGCACATGAAAAGCTGCTCAACATCACTAATTATTAAAGAAATGCAAATCAAAACTACAATGAGGTATCACCTCACACCAGTTAGAATGGGCATCATCAGAAAATCTACAAACAACCAATGCTGGAGAGGGTGTGGAGAAAAGGGAACCTTCTTGCACTGTTGGTGGGAATGTAAATTGATACAGCCACTATGGAGAACAGTGTGGAGGTTCCTTAAAAAACTAAAAGTAGAATTACCATATGACCCAGCAATCCCACTACTGGGCATATACCCTGAGAAAACCATAATTCAAAAAGACACATCACCTCAATGTTCATTGCAGCACTATTTACAATAGCCAGGTCATGGAAGCAACCTAAATGCCCATCAACAGACGAACAGATAAAGAAGTTGTGGTACATATATACAATGGAATATTACTCAGCCATAAAAAGGAACGAAATTGGGTCATTTGTAGAGATGTGGATGGATCTAGAGACTGTCATACAGAGTGAAGTAAGTCAGAAAGAGAAAAACAAATATTGCATATTAATGCATGTATGTGGAACCTAGAAAAATGGTACAGATGAACCAGTTTGCAGGGCAGAAGTTGAGACACAGATGTAGAGAACAAACGTATGGACACCAAGGGGGGAAAACCACGGTGGGGTGGGGATGGTGGTGTGATGAATTGGGCGATTGGGATTGACATGTATACACTGATGTGTATAAAATAGATGACTAATAGAACCTGCAGTATAAAAAAACAAACAAACCAAAAAAAAACAACTAATACTAAACTTTCTTTGGGTTATTTGTATGGAAATATGTTAATATAAATGTCTCAGACATTACATGAAATTTATAAAAATCTTATATGTTCTGGTATAATGTTACAAGTCCTAATTCTAGTTATTACTTTAAAATGTATATCTCAGAAATAACTAAATTTCCTTGTCAATTGCATTATTATGAACTTTCATCAAACCTTTAACCGTGGTCATTTTTAAGTCTTTTGTCATTTACAGACAGTTCTGGGTGTACTCTGATGCTTTTGCGAATATGTTCCTATAAAAGGGTTTCATCCTCAAGGAATTCATGGAAAAGACTCTGACAAGTACAGGTTTCTGGTAACTGACTATACTGCTGAACTGAATGAATAAACATTTTCAGAACTCTAATGGAAAACTGATGAATTCATAAAAGGGCTAACAAAAGATCAAGATAAAAAAATTAATTACATGGGACTGAGTAAACTGATGAGGGTGATTATAATTTTTGTGACTTTCTGTTTGAATAAAAAAAAATCTCACAAGGACTCAGAGGCAAAAAATATACAAATCAATTTTCACTGCAAAGTAAAGGAGCTGTTACAGTGGAGGATTACTGGACGGAATGTCAATATTATGACATAGTATGAGTGGGTTTCCTGTTTGGTAATTGCAATCATTGTTGCTTTTGTTGTGGTCATCCATTTACAATGCTTGGTGTCAGTTTATTTATGTCTTGTAAAAATAAAATACAGTGTGTGTGTGTGTGGAAAAAAAAAAAGAAACAGGAAACCTCTCAAATAAAGAACCTAACCTTACATCTAAAGCAATTCAAGAAAGAAGAACAAAAAAACCCCAAAATTAGGAGAAGGAAAGAAATCATGAAGATCAGAGCAGAAATAAATGAAAAAGAAATGAAGGAAACAATAGCAAAGATCAATAAAACTAAAAGCTGGTTCTTTGAGAAGATAAACAAAATTGATAATCCATTAGCCAGACTCATCAGGAAAAAAAGGGAGAAGACTCAAATCAATAGAATTAGAAATGAAAAAGGAGAAGTAACAACGGATACTGCAGAAATATAAAGGATAATGAGAGATTATCATAAGCAACTATATGCCAATAAAATGGACAACCTGGAAGAAATGGACAAATTCTTAGAAAAGGACAACCTTCTGAGACTGAACCAGGAAGAAACAGAAAATATAAACAGACCAATCACAAGCACTGAAATTGAGACTGTGATTAAAAATCTTCCAACAAACCCTCTTGCACTGTTGGTGGGAATGTAAATTGATACAGCCACTATGGAGAACAGTGTGGAGGTTCCTTAAAAAACTAAAAATAAAACTACCATATGACCCAGCAATCCCACTACTGGACATATACCATGAGAAAACCATAATTCAAAAAGAGTCGTGTACCACAATGTTCACTGCAGCACTATTTACAATAGCCAAGACATGGAAGCAACCTAAGTGTCCATCGACAGATGAATGGATAAAGAAGATGTGGCACATATATACAATGGAATATTACTCAGCCATAAAAAGAAATGAAATTGAGTTATTTGTAGCGAGATGGATGGACGTACAGTCTGTCATACAGAGTGAAGTAAGTCAGAAAGAGAAAAACAAATACCGTATGCTAACACATATATATGGAATTAAAAAAAAAAAGGTTATGAAAAACCTAGGGGCAAGTTGGGAAAAAAGACGCAGACCTACTAGAGAATGGATTTGAGGACACGGGGAGGGGGAAGGGTAAGCTGGGACAAAGTGAGAGAGTGGCATGGACATATATACACTACCAAATATAAAATTGATAGCTAGTTGGAAGCAGCCGCATAGCACAGGGAGATCAGCTCAGGTACTTTGTGACCACCTAGAGGGGTGGGATAGGGAGGGTGGGAGGGAGGGAGATGCAAGAGGGAAGAGATATGGGGATATATGTACATGTATAGCTGATTTACTTTGCTATAAAGCAGAAACTAACACACAATTGTAAAGCAATTATACTCCAATAAACATGTTAAAAAAAAAAAAAGACCCAAGAACGGAGACCCAATGCAGCCAAAAATAAATAAGTTCATTAAAAAAAAAAAAGGTATTTTAGCATTCTATTACTGTTGAACACAGTAATACCCCTTGGCCAGAAACTCTTTCAGGGATGTTAGACATATAAGCTAAAGACCCTATCTAAAATCCAAGAGAACCACTTTTTGGATAGTCAGAAACCATTTGGCATTCAAATGTGTACCCCAGAAGATTTTTACTTATATTACTCAAGCATTAATTTAAAGTTCAGTGGCTCTTATATCCGTAGTATCATAATACTCAGGGTAGAATTCAAACTATCTTCAATCATCTATTCACCAACCTCTCTCCTCTGTTTTAGACAAGAAATATTAAACAAGTTTAGACTTTCCTATCAATATATCAAGTTTTTTCTTTCCTCTGCAACAGGGAATTTTAAAAAATATTTTGTTACTATTAAATGTTACTATTTAACTGAAATTTTCAAAGATAATATTTTGCTAGCTACTTCAATGGATTGTCGGAAAAATCATCTGAGATAATAGGGTAATGAATAGAACAACTTTTAGGAAACTGTAAAAATTATTAACATTATTGCCTTGTTAAGGTGGTAGAAGGGTAGATAATTGTTCAAATGGCATTTAATACATGACCCGAGAGAGCGAAAGGAAGAGGAATTAACGTGTATTGAGACCAACTTTGCAATCAGTATTTCTTAATCCTTACAACCAATGTATGAATTAGATATTTCTATTTTACAATACTAAAGTAAACTGAAGATAACAGAGGTTAAGTGACTTGTTTTACAGCCACAAAACTAATTAAGAGCCTGAGTGGGACTTAGACACAAAAGAGAGGGCTCAGGAAGCATAAGCAGAAAAGTAGCAAGATCAGGACTGTCCAACCTACATCCCACTGTTGCCTGTCTAGCTTCACCTGGTTCTCTCCTAAGTGAAGAATGTGAGGGCCTTCCTTCCCCAGCCCTTCCAGTTCAGCCTCAGCCCCTGAGACCACCCAAGCAGTCCGACCCTGGCCATTCAACAGTGAGAGTGAGAGCTGGCACATGGAGTTGGTATGCTGTTGCAGGTCAAGTGTCTGGTGAACCTGCTCTCAGGCCCTGAGGATCCACAGACCCACTGAGCTATAGTATATAATATATATATATTCTGCTTCTACCATTCTGACCAGGTGATAAAACTGAGGTTCTAACTGGGCTTTCCCATCTGACTTAGGGCGGCATGAGTCTTTGCCTCACTTAAGGTCCTATAAGGGTTTGCCATAAATGAAAAATGCCCAAGCTGAAAACAGGCCACATGCTGCAAATACCCGAGTGTCACAATTTATGAAGGCATAGCTTGACTAGAGAGTCCCAGATTAAGAACAGAAGTTTGAGAAGAGGAAGGTATGATGAACTTGTTCCAGTTGCTAACTTTGTGATCTTTAGCCAATGTCTTTAGCTTCTCTGGGCTTCACTTTCCTCATCTGTAATATGAGGGCAGGGATACCCATGTGACTAGGTTTTTATAAAAATTAATTGAGATAATGTTTATCAAGATCAGGAACAGAACCTGGTATATAAAAGGCACTCAATAAATGCCATATATCATAGATTCAAAAATGCGCATTCATTTTCACATTTTAACATCTCGGAAATTGGAATGAATTTTATATCATGTTACAGTTTAGTCAACAGGTTTTTTCCCCCTTTCTTAATGGTACATAATGGTACAATCAATGGCATCTAAAGTTTGATCAAATACAGAAATATCTTTCTCTTACCACAGTATTCAAGAACATATTTTATTCCTTCCCAAACCTGACAAGTCACACAGCAAAAATAAAAACAGCACACTATAATGGATGGTGACTTATAACCATTTAGAACAACTGAGAACAATTTTTCCCCATCTTATGCCACAATTCCACTTTTAGGGCTGTGAAAAGAGCAACTGAGATTTTTGTGAAATAGCAAGAGCTTTAAAGAGGGCTCCCTTGCCTTTTTCACAGACAGCCTTGGTTTAGAGAAAAATAATTGCTAACTCTAGATAATGCAGTTCTATGAGAGGAAATATGTTCTTGTTTAAGAATGTTCCACTTAGACCATACTGGTTGGTTCTGCAAAATCATCAAACATTTCTAAACAGGATGAATTGTTTTGGTACAAATCCTAGTTTTAAAACTGATTCATATGACAATAGTTATGGGCAAATGAGTCACACAAACACACCTACACTCTCACTGGTCACCTGTCCCTTTGTTTCTGGGATGCCCTTTCTCCTTCCTTCTCCATCTATTGAATTCTTATCCCAAAGCCATCTAATGAAACAAGATAGACAAATGTAAATAATAGCTATAACTATTTTATAATATTAATAATTATCATTAAATCTGTGGTGAAATAATGGTACCTAATCCTTTAAAGGTACATGTTGAAATTTTTGCAGATAAAATTATATGATGTCTGGGACTTGTTTCAAAATAATCTAGAACTGAGGAAAGTGGGTGGAGGTACAGATAAAACTCAGTCATGAAATTACTGAAGCTGGGTAATGGGTACATAAGAAGGGGCTCATTATACTATTCTCTCTAGTTTTGTATATATTTGAATTTTTACATAAAAAGTTTTTTAATATACCACTGTGAAAAGTACTATAACATATTTCACACCTAAGATGAATGAATCAGATGAATGAATCTTGTAGAATCTTCAAGATGGCATGCGTGCATATAAATAAACTCCCATTCCTTCAAAGTGGTCCTTCAAGATAAAGTATGGTATGGTATCCTTCAAGATAAAGAACACCATAGTCTGGAGGAAGTACAAATTTAGGTCAACACAAACTTACTTACCTCTACTTTTCATCCAAAAATGCATCTTTGGATAGATTTGGCTCCAAACACACCAATCTTCGTGCATCATTACTTCTGGAAGATTCGCAGTCACCTATAATATTAATTATGTCATTAGAACATATTGGAAACAATCGTGCTCATTCCCATGGATCCCCTAGCATTGCTAAGGTTTTCCATTGGCACCTGTAGCCCTGTGTCTGGACCCCATGATTTTAGACTTACTGGTGCTAGCAAGTAATTTTATAAAGACATGCATCCCAGGCTCCTCTTCTGCAGCATTTTGGCTTAAATTTTCAAGGCCTTCGGTGCACAAAAGTACTAAATTTTCCTGAACAAGGCTGCCAGGCCAGGACCTAGGCCCAAACTGGCAGCAGCAATGGCAGTTGCAGCGATGGAAGTTGCAGCGATGGCAACTGCAGTGCAAAAGCAGCGGCCATGGCAGCAGTGGCCAGAGCCATGTGAGAAAGGAAGGTTTCTGCACACAGGCACTGCTGGGACCCATGGTGGGAGGCTCTTGCCCATCAGTCCCTAGAGCCTGACTGTGGCATCTGCACAAGTACTAACTCTGGCCTGAGGATGGGACAGGAACCGCCGGCACACAGGCAGTAAACTTTGACAGTAAGTTATTACAAAATAAAACTGTACACATGAATACTGCAAGAAAGCATGTCAGGGAGTCATTATAATCTTTTTTCTTTTCACATCTTTATTGGAGTGTAAATGCCCCGCAACGTTGTGCTGGCCTCTGCTGCATAACAAAGTGAATCAGCCACAAGTACACACGTATCCCCACATCCCCCACCCCCACCCTACCCCTCCAGGTCATCACAAAGCACCAAGCTGATCTCCCTGTGCTATGCAGCAGCTTCCCGCTAGCCGTCCATTTTACATTTGGTAGTGTATGCATGTCAGTGCTACTCTCCCACTTCACCCCAGCTTCCCCTTCCCCACCTGCACCCTCAAGTCCATTCTCTATATCTGGGTCTCTATTCCTGACCTGCCACTAGGTTCATCCGTATGCTTTTTTAGATTCCATATATATGTGTTAGCGTACGGTATTTGTTTTCTCTTTCTGACTTACTTCACTCTGTATGACAGACTCTAGGCCCATCCACCTCACTACAAATAACTCAATTTCGTTCCTTTTTATGGCTGAGTAATATTCCATTGTATATATGTGCCACATCTTCTTTATCCATTCATCTGTTGATGGACATTTAGGTTGCTTCCATGTCCTGGCTATTGTAAATAGGGCAGCAATGAACATTGGGGTGCATGTGTTTTTGAATTATGGTTTTTCTCAGGGTGTATGCCCAATAGTGGGATAGCTGGATCGTAGGGTAGTTCTAGTTTTAGTTTTATAAGGAACCTCCATACTGTTCTCCACAGTGGCTCTATCAATTTACATTCCCACCAACAGTGCAGGAGGGTTCCCTTTTGAATCTCAGGTTTTGAAAACTGCTTCAACATTGCAAAGCACATATCCACAGACTTTTTTTTTTTTTGATGTGGACCATTTTTTTTAAAGTCTTTATTGAATTTGTTACAATATTACTTCTGGTTCTTTATGTTTGAGTTTTTGGCCTCGAGGCATGCGGGATCTTAGCTCCCCCACCAGGGATGGAAACCGCACCCCCTGCATTGGAAGGTGAAGTCTTTACCACTGGACCGCCAGGGAAGTCCCCATATCCACAGACTTAGAAATAGAAAATAAATTGAAAGATCAGGGCATTTGACAGGAAGATACACTACCTACTATGAAGCTTCAGATGAACCAATTATTAATGAAGAGGATAATTTAAAAAATTTTTTCTTCCTTGTAGTTGAAGATGCATCAATAGAATGCATAAACCAGCACTTTGAATTTTATACAAATCATGAAGTCACATTTGGTTCTTGTACAGCCTCCATAAATTACAGGAAATGTCAGAGGAAATATTAAAATGCCATTGTATAAATTTACATTTTAAATTAAATTTCAGCTTACACAAAACTGATTTGTATGAAGAATGAAATATTTTTAGAAAAATTGTTCTGTGGGATGCATTAGCTCTACATGCACTAAAATTTTTATTTCAAAATAATTTATCAGAAATTCATCCCAAATGTTGTCACAGCCTATAAAATACTCTTAATAGCTCCAATAATTGCATCAGCAGAGAGATCCTTGTCAAAATTTAAAATGATCAAAAATTATTTGCAATCTTTCATTTTCCAAGAGCAGCAAAGGTCTCTTACAATTGTATCAATTAAAAATAAAATTGACAAGGGGAAGATGGCAGAAGAGTAAGATGCGGAGATCACCTTCCTCCCCCCAGATACACCAGAAATACATCTACACGTGGAACAACTCCTACAGAACACCTACTGAACGCTGGCAGAAGACCTCAGACCTCCCAAAAGGCAAGAAACTCCCCACGTACCTGGGTAGGGCAAAAGAAAAAAGAATAAACAGAGACAGAAAGATAGGGACGGGACCTGCACCAGTGGGAGGGAGCTGTGAAGGAGGAAAGGTTTCCACACACCAGGAAGCCCCTTCATGGGCAGAGACTGCGGGTGGCGGAGGGGGAAAGCTTCGGAGCCGCGGAGGAGAGCGCAGCAACAGGGGTGCGGAGGGCAAAGCAGAGAGATTCCCGCACAGAGGATCGGTGCCGACCGGCACTCACCAGCCCGAGAGGCTTGTCTGCTCACCTGCCGGGGCGGGTGGGGCTGGGAGCTGAGGCTCAGGCGTCTGTCGGAGCGCAGCAAGAGGACTGGGATTGGTGGCGTGAGCACAGCCTGCAGAGGCTTAGTTCACCACGGCTAGCCGGGAGGGAGTCCGAGAAAAAGTCTGGACCTGCCGAAGAGGCAAGAGACTTTTTCTTCCCTCTTTGTTTCCTGGTGCATGAGGGGAGGGGATTAAAAGCGCCGCTTAAAGGAGCTCCAGAGACGGGCGTGAGCCGCGGCTAAAAGCGTGGACCCCAGAGACGAGCATAAGATGCTAAGGCTGCTGCTGCCGCCACCAAGAAGCCTGTGTGCGAGCGCAGGTCACTATCCACACCCCCCTTCCGGGGAGCCTGTGCAGCCCGCCACTGCCAGGGTCTCGGGATCCAGGGACAACTTCCCCGGGAGAACGCACAGCGCGCCTCAGGCTGCTGCCACGTCACGCCGGCCTCTGCCGCCGCAGACTCGCCCTACACTCCGTACCCATCCCTCCCCCCAGCCTGAGTGAGCCAGAGCCCCCGAATCAGCTGCTCCTTTAACCCCGTCCTGTCTGAGCGAAGAACAGATGCCCTCCAGAGACCTACATGCAGAGGCGGGGCCAAATCCAAAGCTGAGCCACGGGAGCTGTGCGAAAAAAGAAGAGAAAGGGAAATCTCTCCCAGCAGCCTCAGAAGCAGCGGATTGAAGCTCCACAATCAACTTGATGTACGCTGCATCTGTGGAATACCTGAATAGACAACCAATCATCCCAAATTGAGGAGGTGGACTTTGAGAGCAAGATTTATGATTTTTTCCCCTTTTCCTCTTTTTGTGAGTGTGTATGTGTACGCTTCTGTGTGAGATTTTGTCTGTATAGCTTTGCTTCCACCATTTGTCCTAGGGTTCTATCTGTCCGTTTTTTGTTTTTTTAATTTTTTTCTTAATATTTTTTATTTTAATAACTTTATTTTATTTTATCTTACTTTACTTTATTTTACTTTATCTTCTTTCTTTCTTTTCTCCTTCCTTCCTCCCTCCCTCCCTTCTTTCTTTCTTTCTTCCTTCCTTCCTCCTTTCCTTCCTTCCTTCCTTCCTTTCTTTCTTTCTTTCTTTCTTTCTTTCTTTCTTCCTTTCTTCTTCTACTAATTCTTTCTACTTTTTCTCCCTTTTATTCTGAGCTGTGTGGACGACAGGCTCTTGGTGCTCCAGACAGGAGTCAGGGCTGTGCCTCTGAGGAGGGAGACCCAACTTCAGGACACTGGTCCACAAGAGACCTCCCAGCTCCACATAATATCAAACTGTGAAAATCTCCCAGAGATCTCCACCTCAACACCAGCACCCAGCTTCACTCAACAACCAGCAAGCTACAGTGCTGGACACTCTAGGCCAAACAACTAGCAAGACAGGAACATAACCCTACCCACTAGCAGAAAGGCTGCCTAAAATCATAATAAGTCCACAGACACCCCAAAACACACCACCAGATGTGGACCTGCCACCAGAAAGACAAGATCCAGCCTTATCCACCTGAACACAGGCACTAGTCCCCTCCACCAGGAAGCCAACACAACCCACTGAACCAACCTTAGCCACTGGGGGCAGACACCAAAAACAACGGGAACTACGAACCTGCAGCCTGCAAAAAGCAGACCCCAAACACAGTAAGTCAAGCAAAATGAGAAGACAGAAAAACACACAGCAGATGAAGGAGCAAGATAAAAACCCACCAGACCTAACAAATGAAGAGGAAATAGACAGTCTACCTGAAAAAGAATTCAGAATAATGATAGTAAAGATGATCCAAAATCTTGGAAATAGAATACAAAAAATGCAAGAAACATTTAACAAGGACCTAGAAGAACTAAAGATGAAACAGGCAATGATGAACAACACAATAAATGAAACTAAAAATACTCCAGATGGGATCAATAGCAGAATAACTGAGGCAGAAGAACGGATAAGTGACCTGGAAGATAAAATAGTGGAAATAACTACTGCAGAGCAGAATAAAGAAAAAAGAATGAAAAGAATTGAGGACAGTCTCAGAGACCTCTGGGACAACATTAAATGCACCAACATTCGAATTATAGGGGTTCCAGAAGAAGAAGAGAAAAAGAAAGGGACTGAGAAAATATTTGAAGAGATTATAGTTGAAAATTTCCCTAATATGGGAAAGGAAATAGTTAATCAAGTCCAGGAAGCACAGAGAGTCCCATACAGGATAAATCCAAGGAGAAATACGCCAAGACACATATTAATCAAACTGTCAAAAATTAAATACAAAGAAAACATATTAAAAGCAGCAAGGGAAAAACAACAAATAACACACAAGGGAATCCCCATAAGGTTAACAGCTGATCTTTCAGCAGAAACTCTGCAAGCCAGAAGGGGCTGCCGGGACATATTTAAAGTGATGAACGAGAAAAACCTGCAACCAAGATTACTCTACCCACCAAGGATCTCATTCAGATTTGATGGAGAAATTAAAACCTTTACATACAAGCAAAAGCTGAGAGAGTTCAGCACCACCAAACCAGCTTTACAACAAATGCTAAAGGAACTTCTATAGGCAAGAAACACAAGACAAGGAAAAGACCTACAATAACGAACCCACAACAATTAAGAAAATGGGAATAGGAACATACATATTGATAATTACTTTAAATGTAAATGGACTAAATGCTACCACCAAAAGACACAGGTTGGCTGAATGGATACAAAAACAAGACCCATATATATGCTGTCTACAAGAGGCCCACTTCAGACCTAGAGACACATATAGACTGAAAGTGAGGGGATGGAAAAAGATATTCCATGCAAATGGAAATCAAAAGAAACCTGGAGTAGCAATTCTCATATCAGACAAAATAGACTTTAAAATAAAGACTATTAGAAGAGACAAAGCAGGACACTACATAATGATCAAGGGATCGATCCAAGAAGAAGATATAACAATTGTAAATATTTATGCACCCAACATAGGAGCCCCTCAATACATAAGGCAAATACTAACAGCCATAAAAGGGGAAATTGACAGTAACACATTCATAGTAGGGGACTTTAACACCCCACTTTCATCAATGGACAGATCATCCAAAATGAAAATAAATAAGGAAACACAAGCTTTAAATGATACATTAAACAAGATGGACTTAATTGATATTTATAGGACATTCCATCCAAAAACAACAGAATACACATTTTTCTCAAGTGCTCATGGAACATTCTCCAGGACAGATCATATCTTGGGTCACAAATCAAGCCTTGGTAAATTTAAGAAATTTGAAATTGTATCAAGTATCTTTTCCGACCACAATGCTATGAGACTAGATATCAATTACAGGAAAAGAGCTGTAAAACATACAAACACATGGAGGCTAAACAATACACTACTTAATAATGAAGTGGTCACTGAAGAAATCAAAGAGGAAATCAAAAAATACCTAGAAACAAATGACAATGGAGACACGACGACCCAAAACCTATGGGATGCAGCAAAAGCAGTTCTAAGAGGGAAGTTTATATCAATACAATCCTACCTTAAGAAACAGGAAATATCTTGAATAAACAACCTAACCTTGCACCTAAAGCAATTAAAGAAAGAAGAACAAAAAAACCCCAAAGTTAGCAGAAGGAAAGAAATCATAAAAATCAGATCAGAAATAAATGAAAAAGAAATGAAGGAAACGATAGCAAAGATCAATAAAACTAAAAGCTGGTTATTGGAGAAGACAAACAAAATTGATAAACCATTAGCCAGACTCATCAAGAAAAAAAGGGAGAAGACTCAAATCAATAGAATTAGAAATGAAAAAGGAGAAGTAACAACTGACACTGCAGAAATACAAAAGATCATGAGAGATTACTACAAGCAACTCTATGCCAATAAAATGGACAACCTGGAAGAAATGGACAAATTCTTAGAAATGCACAACCTGCCAAGACTGAATCAGGAAGAAATAGAAAATATGAACAGACCAATCACAAGCACTGAAATTGAAACTGTGATTAAACATCTTCCGACAAACAAAAGCCCAGGACCAGATGGCTTCACAGGAGAATTCTCTCAAACATTTAGAGAAGAGCTAACACCTATCCTTCTCAAACTCTTCCAAAATATAGCAGAGGGGGGAACACTCCCAAACTCATTCTACGAGGCCACCATCACCTTGATACCAAAACCAGGCAAGGATGTCACAAAGAAAGAAAACTACAGGCCAATATCACTGATGAACATAGATGCAAAAATCCTCAACAAAATACTAGCAAACAGAATCCAACAGCACATTAAAAGGATCATACACCATGATCAAGTGGGGTTTATTCCAGGAATGCAAGGATTCTTCAATATATGCAAATCAATCAACGTGATACACCATATTAACAAATCGAAGGAGAAAAACCATACGATCATCTCAATAGATGCAGAGAAAGCTTTCGACAAAATTCAACACCCATTTATGATAAAAACCCTGCAGAAAGTAGGCATAGAGGGAACTTTCCTCAACATAATAAAGGCCATATATGACAAACCCACAGCCAACATCGTCCTCAATGGTGAAAAACTGAAAGCATTTCCACTAAGATCAGGAACAAGACAAGGTTACCCACTCTCACCACGCTTATTCAACATAGTTTTGGAAGTTTTAGCCACAGCAATCAGAGAAGAAAAGGAAATAAAAGGAATCCAAATCGGAAAAGAAGAAGTAAAGCTGTCACTGTTTGCAGACAACATGATACTATACATAGAGAATCCTAAAGATGCTACCAGAAAACTACTAGAGCTAATCAACGAATTTGGTAAAGTAGCAGGATACAAAATTAATGCACATAAATCTCTGGCATTCCTATACACTAATGATGAAAAATCTGAAAGTGAAATCAAGAAAACACTCCCATTTACCATTGCAACAAAAAGAATAAAATATCTAGGAATGAACCTACCTAAGGAGACAAAATACCTGTATGCAGAAAATTATAAGACACTGATGAAAGAAATTAAAGATGATACAAATAGATGGAGAGATATACCATGTTCTTGGATTGGAAGAATCAACATTGTGAAAATGACTCTACTACCCAAAGCAATCTACAGATTCAATGCAATCCCTATCAAACTACCACTGGCATTTTTTACAGAATTAGAACAAAAAATTTCACAATTTGTATGGAAACACAAAAGACCCCGAATAGCCAAAGCAATCTTGAGAACGAAAAACGGAGCTGGAGGAATCAGGCTCCCTGACTCCAGACTATACTACAAAGCTACAGTGATCAAGACAGTATGGTACTGGCACAAAAACAGAAATATAGATCAGTGGAACAGGATAGAAAGCCCAGAGATAAACCCACGCACATATGGTCACCTTATCTTTGATAAAGAAGGCAGGAATGTACAGTGGAGAAAGGACAGTCTCTTCAATAAGTGGTGCTGGGAAAACTGGACAGGAACATGTAAAAGTATGAAAGTAGATCACTCCCTAACACCACACACAAAAAATAAGCTCAAAATGGATTAAAGACCTAAATATAAGGCCAAAAAGTATCAAACTCTTAGAGGAAAACATAGGCCGAACACTCTATGACATAAATCACAGCAAGATCCTTTTTGACCCACCTCCTAGAGAAATGGAAATAAAAACAAAAATAAACAAATGGGACCTAATGAAACCTCAAAGCTTTTGCACAGCAAAGGAAACCATAAACAAGACCAAAAGATAACCCTCAGAATGGGAGAAAATATTTGCAAATGAAGCAACTGACAAAGGATTAATCTCCAAAATTTATATGCAGCTCAATAACAAAAAAAACAAACAACCCAATCCAAAAATGGGCAGAAGACCTAAATAGACATTTCTCCAAAGAAGATATACAGACTGCCAACAAACACATGAAAGTATGCTCAACATCATTAATCATTAGAGAAATGCAAATCAAAACTACAATGAGATATCATCTCACACCAGTCAGAATGGCCCTCATCAAAAAATCTAGAAACAATAAATGCTGGAGAGGGTGTGGAGGAAAGGGAACACTCTTGCACTGCTGGTGGGAATGTCAATTGGTACAGCCACTATGGAGAACAGTATGGAGGTTCCTTAAAAAACTACAAATAGAACTACCATATGACCCAGCAATCCCACTACTGGGCATATACCCTAAGACAACCATAATTCAGAAAGAGTCATGTACTGCATTGTTCATTGCAGCTCTATTTACAATAGCCCAGAGATGGAAACAACCTAAGTGTCCATCATCAGATGAATGGATAAAGAAGATGTGGCACATATATACAATGGAATATTACTCAGCCATAAAAAGAAACGAAATTGAGCTATTTGTAATGAGGTGGATAGACCTAGAGTCTGTCATACAGAGTGAAGTAAGTCAGAAAGAGAAAGACAAATACCGTATGCTAACACACATATATGGAATTTAAGAAAAAAAATATCATGAAGAACCTAGGGGTAAGACAGGAATAAAGATATAGACCTACTAGAGAATGGACTTGAGGATATGGGGAGGGGGAAGGGTAAGCTGTGACAAAGCAAGAGAGAGGCATGGACATATATACACTACCAAACGTAAAATAGATAGCAAGTGGGAAGCAGCCACATAGCACAGGGAGATCAGCTCGGTGCTTTGTGGACCACCTAGAGGGGTGGGATAGGGAGGGTGGCAGGGAGGGAGACGCAAGAGGGAAGAGATATGGGAACATATGTATATGTATAACTGATTCACTTTGTTATAAAGCAGAAACGAACACACCATTGTAAAGCAATTATACTCCAATAAAGATGTAAAAAAAAAAAATACTTCCCAAATCAAAGAAAAAGAAAATGAAATTGCTAAAGGTATATATTTTAATGACTTTTAAAATGAATTTGCATAAAAGAAAGCCACAAAATTATGATTAATCAAGATATGACATTGATAAAGTATTATAATTTATTGTATTATATAAAATTATGGCACCAATAGTATTTTTTGCACTTTGTAAGTTATATTGTTACTCATATACCAGTAGTACCTCTGTTGTATCTTATAAGTAACAAAATATTTTTAAAGGAAAAAGCTTTATTTGTAATACTTTTAATGGCACTTTTTCCCTGCTTTTTCAGTAAGAGCCTGCATTTTCCTTTTGCACTGGGCCCCTCAAATTATCTAGCTTGCCCTATTCACGGAAAAGGGTATTTTTATGTCTCACCTGATTAAGAGAACAGCTGTATTTCTAGATATAATCAAGGCCTTTAAAGCTGGTTCTAGCACTGTTATATGGGAAAAGGGAAAAGCTATAACTCATAAATATTCAACCAATTCTTGCAAGTCCAGCATTTTAGAAGATCCTAGTTGGGTAGGATGGCGGGGGGGAACCTTAAAGATGAACTATTTTCTTACATAGATAGCAAAACTGAGGCACCAAATTGTGATTGTTTCAAGGTCACAAGTAATTTAGAGGCAGACTTGGAATTAAATCTCAAGTCTCTCAAATCTACCCGGTACAATTTCTACCACCAGTTCTTTCTGATTGTATCAGTAAAGTTCCAGAAAACCAGAAGGTGCTCTAGGTATTTCAAACATAATAATGTGAGTGATGACCACAAAGGAAGGCCCATTCAAAGGGGCTGGAGCAACCAAAGGAAACACAGCTATTGCTGGAGGAGAGATACCCCTGCCTTCTTCCTCCCTTCCTGCCTTTCATCTTTCACTCCAGATTCCCATTAGCAGAACTGACCTTTAAGCCAGGTGACAGAGACCCTGGAAAACTCAGTCTGTAGGAGTCAGCCCTCTGTGATATTGAGCAGAACAGGGAAAGGGTGAGCAGTGCATTGAAAGCAAACAAGCAAATGACTGGCGCACTGAATAAGCCAGGGCTAATAACTTCTTCAAGTCTGAGTGCTACCTGAAAATCTAAAAAGTGCTGGCAGCCAGATATTACTGGCAGGCCTCAATTATTGAGATAACGTATGTATAGCCCTTAGCATGGTATATAGTTAAATGGAGCTTATATCATCCTCATCATTGTCATTACTATCGCTATTACTACTATTAAATGGGAAGAGGTTTAAAGAATTATAAAGGAATCAGGAGAGTTTGCAAAGGATGTTGAGACCACCACTCAGTGCGTGAAATAAAAAGACAAAGCTGAATGGTCAGGCACAGTCTCTCCAAGCAGAGCAAACTGTTGACCTTACAAAGGGTCTTTGTTTGGCGGGAGCATGAAGTACTAGGAATTGTCAGATTTTCAGAGGTGTAAGTGGGTTGACATCAACTGTAGTCCGTGGTTACTCAGGTGAGACTGTTGTAGAGGTATGTTTATTAGAGTGAGTCTGTCCCTGATAGGCTGATTTCATGAGGGGCTTACTGAGGCAAGTTATTCTTAACCGATTGAATGGGTTTAAAGCTGGTTTTTGTGGCTATTTGTTACCTTTGCTATAGCAAAAATCAGTCTTTTTCTAAGTTTATAGGAACTTCTTTATTCTCAGTCCTTCCTTTTGGTTGTCATTCAGTCAAGGCTTCAGGAGAGACCTTCAAGGATTGTGTAGGTCTTTACCACTGTTGTTGATTTTCCTTGAAGGTGAGGTTTCATCAGTGGAAATTTTATTTTCAGTTTACATGTCTATCAATGTGATTTTATTCTGTTTGTTTTGTCTTTAAATCATTTCTTGAATCATCTGTAAGGACAGTGGCTGCACTAAAGTGTTTAAGACTGTGGAAAATACACATTTAACAACAGTGAGCCCAGCAATCCCACTACTGAGCATATACCCTGAGAAAACCATAATTCAAAAAGACACATGCACCCCAATGTTCATTGCAGCACTATTTACAATAGCCAGGACATGGAAGCAGCCTAAATGCCCATCGACAGACGAATGGATACAGGAGATGTGGTACATATATACAATGGAATATTACTCAGCCATAAAAAGGAACAAAATTGGGTCATTTGAAGAGACGTGGATGGACCTAGAGACTGTCATACAGAGTGAAGTAAGTCAGAAAGAGAAAAATATCATATATTAACGCATATATGTGGAATCTAGAAAAATGGTACAGATGAACTGGTTTGCAAGGCAGAAATAGAGAGACAGGTGTAGAGAACAAACGTATGGACACCAAGGGGGTAAAACAAGGGGGGCAGGGGTGGGATGAATTGGGAGATTGGGATTGACATATATACACTAATATGTATAAAATAGATAACTAATAAGAACCTGCTGTATAAAAATAAATAAATAAAATTCAAAAAAATAAGCAGTGAGACAAGTATAACTGGAAGAGACTGGAAGACATTTCAAAACCATGATGCCAAATTTCCCAGACCTGATCATGAAAGAAGTCTCAAAGATTCTTGAGTCTATTTTAGAGAGCTAGGTTACCTTTCCTTTAGCTTAGATATGGATTATTCCAATTCACTTGTAGTATTTAGGTATAACATATAGTGTTAGCAGTGGTTCAGAATCTTCCCTAGTTGGCCAAAAGAAAATCCAAGGCCATTCTATTATCTATAACTACTTGGTTTAAAGATTTTAAACTGGTTTCTTGTGCCCCTGAGTTTGGGCTGTACTACTTACTATGTCAGCCGAAGTAATGGAACATATTTTTGATAAATGCCTTTAGTAGTTTAACTCCTCTGGATAGGATCATTATTCTCAGGATTCTGTCACCATTAAAAGTTTTATACTTTTGTACTCTTTGAAAGGAGATCTAGTCCATTTAGGATGTTGGGGGATTATATTAGTTATCTATAGTTCTGTAACAAATTACCTCAAACTTGGCGGCTTAAAAACAAGAATATTTAGTATCTCACACTGTTTCTGAGGGTCAAGAATCTGGGAGCAGCATATCAGGGCGATTCTGGTTCAGGATTACTCTTGAGGTTGCAGTCAAGATGTCTGCCAAAGCTACAGTTTGCTGAAGGTTTGAATAGAGGCGTAGGAGCTGCTCCCAAGAAGACTCACTCACATGGCTGTTGACTGGAGGCCTTGGTTTCTCATTGTCCATTGGTAGGATGTCTCAGTTCTATGCCACATGGGCCTCTCTGTCTATAGGGTTGCTCACAACATGGTAGCTAACTTTCCCTACAGTGAATGCTATTAGAGAGAACAAGGCAGAAATTACAACATTTTTTATAACCTAACTTTGGAAGTGACATACCCTCACTATTGCCATATTCTATTCGTCACATAGACCAACCCTGATACAATGCAGGAGGGGTACAATGTACAAGGGATGTACAAGGAAATGAATACCAAGAAGTGAGAATTATTCGGGACCATCTTGGGCACTGGCTACCAAAAGAATCATATCTTTGGAATTGCCTAACTAATAATTCAACAGAATAATTACCCTTGTCCTGGATTGGCATTGAAGAAACTGATTTTTTTTTTAAAAAGAAGAGCAAAAAGCCATTCATGAGATAAGTTGACTTTGATGGAGCTGCAAATATATTATCTCTAAGTATGGTATGACAAAAACTTATTGTTTTCATTTTGCAATTTCCTTGGTGTAAGGACATTTTCCTTCATTTATGTATTGTATGCAGAGTATCATTACTGGTAAAGTTAGAGCAATATACCCTTACATCATTCATTAAAATGGCTGAATTAAAAATAGCCTGGAAGAGCTGAATTATAAAGTTATGATCATAATTATTTAGGCCAAAGGTCAGCAAACTTCCTCTGTAAAAAGCTAAATATTAAATATTTTCGGCTTTGTGAGCCATACATTCTTTGTCACAGCTAATCAACTCTGCTGTTGTAGTGCAAAAGCAGCCACAGACAACATGTTAAAAAAAATGAGTGTGGCTGTTTTCCAATAACTTTATTTTGCAAAATTCCACTTTATTTACAAAAATAGGGGGCAGGTCAGATTGGGTCTGCAAGCCATTCTTTACGAACTGTAGTCTAGATTTATGTGAGTCATTTTTACTAGGAAGGGGAATAGGAGAGGCTAAATCAGAAGTGGAATACCTTAAACCAGTAAAGGAGAAGGTGTTACAATATGGAAAATTTATCCCTACTATGATGGATTGGTTCATGGAGAATTTTGGCAAATGTCAATTTGAGGTTTCCTCTGGTGCTATAAGGTCTGTTTTTGCTAGATCTTCCTCTCACAGATCTCATAGCAGATCATTCCTAGTGTTTAAGAATTTGGGGGTCCAGATTTTATATATTCATTATGGAATTCTTGAACTTCTCCATGAACTTATTATTATTCTGTTGTTGTTGTTGTTGTTTATATGAAGTCCTTGTATGAGGACTTTAGTCAGTTTATCTAGTGTGCTATTCTGTTAAAATATTTTAATAGTACTTCTAAAGTATTTCTATACAATCTACTGAATGGTGTACTAGCTCCTATAATACTTCTTTTACTGTGAGCCTCAACTTTTATTACAGCAATTATTTTAGCTATCATGAAGGTGTCTAGTTAGTAATGTATTTGTTATTTTTAAAGAGTACCTAAGATTTTAAAACTTTTTTTGTATAGAAGTTTCTAAAAGTGAATTATTTTGAGAGAATACTAGCTATTAATTTATGTATTTGTTATTTTATTTTAGTAATTTGAAATGCCCTAGAGAAGGCCACAGTTCAGTCATTTGAACAATTTGATCAATTTGGTAAGGAATTAGATTTTTTTTAAGGAAATTTATTTATTTATTTATTTATTTATTTATTATTTTTGGCTGCATTGGGTCTTCGTTGCTGTGCCTGGGCTTCCTCTAGTTGTGGCAAGCAGGAACTACTCTTCATTGTGGTGTGCGGGCTTCTCATTGCGGTGGCTTCTCTTGTTGCAGAACATGGGCTCTAGGCAGGCAGGCTTCAATAGTTGTGGCATGAGGGCTCAGCAGTTGTGGCTCGCGGGCTCTAGAGCACAGGCTCAGCAGTTGTGGTGGACGGGCTCAGTTGCTCCACGACACATGGGATCTTCCCAGACCAGGGCTCGAACCCGTGTCCCCTGCATTGGCAGGCGGATTCCCAAC
This sequence comes from Mesoplodon densirostris, assembly GCF_025265405.1. Classification (NCBI taxonomy): domain Eukaryota; kingdom Metazoa; phylum Chordata; class Mammalia; order Artiodactyla; family Ziphiidae; genus Mesoplodon; species Mesoplodon densirostris. The sequence goes on from NC_082663.1 coordinate 58,598,925, forward strand.
CATTGCGCCACCAGTGAAGTCCCAGGAATTAGATTTTATATGAGAAAATGGTCTTATTGTAAAACAAGACTTTTTTTGTATGGTAAAAAATACCTAACATATAATTTACCATCTTAATCATATTTTTTAAAGCAGCTTTGTTGAGATACACGCCATATAATTAAACAATTTAAATTGTACAATTCAATGGTGTTTGGTATCTTCACAGAGTTGTGGATCCATTGTCGCAATTTTTTTTTTTTTTTTTTTTTTTTTTTGGCTGCACCATGTGGCATGTGGCCTCTTCCTAACCAGGGATCAAACCCGTGCTCCCTGTATTGGGAGCTCAGAGTCTTAACCACTGGACTGCCAGGGAAGTCACTACCATCTTAATCATTTTTAACAGTTAAGTAGTGTTATGTATATTCACAGATCTCCAGAACTTTTTCATCTTGCATTTGCATTAAAACAACAAATTCCCTTTTCCCTTTTCTCCCCAGCCTCTAGTAACCACCATTCTACTTTCTGTTTTGGTTTTTTTTTTTTTTTTTTTTTTTTTTTTTTTGCGGCACACAGTCCTGAGTCTCACTGTTGTGGCCTCTCCCGCCGCGGAGCACAGGCTCTGGATGTGCAGGCCCAGCGGCCATGGCTCATGGGTCCAGCCGCTCCGCAGCATGCGGGATCCTCCCGGATCGGGGCACGAACCTGTGTCCCCTTCATCGGCAGGTGGACTCTCAACCACTGCGCCACCAGGGAAGTCCCAGAGTTATTTCTTCAGTGATTTCTTAAATCATACATAGTGTAGGTATATTATTAACCATATCAGCTATAATTTTATTGTGTGTGAGAAATTTTCTGGGATTTTAAAAAGTAATCCTTTTGCAGTACAGTTTATCTGGTAGTTCCATTTGCAAAGTACATCCCTACCTATTAAATTTGTAGGAATTGTGCCATAGAGAAGAAAGGAATGCCCTTCTGACAATGATTCCAAAGTACCAATTACAGTTTGGGACTTAGGAAAGGACTTAGGATTCTTAGAAATTTTCATTCTTTTAGTGCTTCCAGTAAACCAAGGCAAATAAACCTTGTTTTTACTCATGCCTTCCACAATTTACTATATACCCTCAAATTTGTCTTTTATTGTCTTCTTTCACCATCTGGTACAGTCAGTCATTTTTACTTTAAGTTAAAATTTCTCTTCTTTTTTTTTCTTATTTTAAGTCTTTCTTAGATTTCAAACAACTTTAAAATTTTATTCTCAGGGATCTGATGCTCTATAGTAAGGAGATTAATGGTAGATAAAGTGGCTCCATAGCAACAAAAAAAGTTATATTAGTCCCTTTGAGAGTTTAGAAAAAGGAAAGGGGTTTCCCTGGTGGCGCAGTGGTTGAGAGTCCGCCTGCCAATACAGGGGACATGGGTTCCTGCCCCGGTCTGGGAAGATCCCACATGCCGCGGAGCAGCTAGGCCCGTGAGCCATGGCCGCTGAGCCTGCGCGTCCAGAGCCTGTGCTCTGCAATGGGAAAGGCCACAACAGTGAGAGGCCTGCATACTGCAAAAAAAAAAAAAAGGAAAGGGAAGTACTGGGGCTTAATGTTACCCTCGGAGCAGCATCAATGGACAAATTTTGGATAATTGTCCTTCTATTTCTTAGCCATTATGGAACACTGATTCTTTCAATTGCCATTGTATTTTCAATATCTACAGATATTCCTATCCACAGGCTCCCAATTTTTAGGGAACAGAGGCTTTTTTAGTTATTTTATAACTAGTGAGCCAAACAGCATTGAGTTTCAGCTTATTTACTTCCTAAGGCTCTGGCAATATCTAGCCACACACTGAATATTTTCTAGACTGGCAATTTTACATTTCACTTTCTTTTTTATTATTAAATTCCTTATTTCAAATTTGATTTCATTTATGACAAGACAAGACATATCTCTCTATTTTAGTTGTGGGTTTACTCCAGCTTCTAGACTACTTCCTGAAGTATATTTTTCATTTTTGTTTTGTTTACAATTTGAACCTTTTTATAATTTTTTTCTCTGCTCTGTAGGTTTTTTCTTTAATTTTTAAATTTAATTTAATTTATTTTTTTATACAGCAGGTTCTTATTAGTCATCCATTTTATGCACATCAGTGTATATATGTCAATCCCAATCTCCCAATTCATCACACCACCACCTCCACCCCCCGCCGCTTCCCCCGCCTTGGTGTCCATACGTTTGTTCTCGACATCTGTGTCTCAATTTCTGCCCTGCAAACTGGTTCATCTGTACCATTTTCTCGGTTCCACATATACGTGTTAATATACGATATTAGTTTTTCTCTTTCTGACTTACTTCACTCTGTATGACAGTCTCTAGATCCATCCACGTCTCTACAAATGACCCAATTTCGTTCCTTTTTATGGGTGAGTAATATTCCATCGTATATACGTACCACATCTTCTTTATCTCTTCATCTGTTGATGGGCATTTAGGTTGCTTCCATGACCTGGCTATTGTAAATAGTGCTGCAATGAACATTGGGGTGCATGTGTCTTTTTGAATTATACTTTTCTCTGGGTACATGCCCAGTAGTGGGATTGCTGGGTCATATGGTTATTCTATTTTTAGTTTTTTAAGGAACCTTCATACTGTTCTCCATAGTGGCTGTATCAATTTACATTCCCACCAACAGTGCAAGAGAGTTCCCTTTTCTCCACACCCTCTCCAGCATTGGTTGTTTGTAGATTTTCTGATGATGCCCATTCTAACTGGTGTGAGGTGATACCTCATTGTAGTTTTGATTTGCATTTCTTTAATAATTAGTGATGTTGAGCAGCTTTTCATGTGCTTCTTGGCCATCTGTATGTCTTCTTTGGAGAAATGTCTATTTAGGTCTTCTGCCCATTTTTGGATTGGGTTGCTTGTTTCTTTAATATTGAGCTGCATGAGCTGCTTATAAATTTTGGAGATTAATCCTTTGTCCGTTGATTCATTTGCAAATATTTTCTTCCATTCTGACGGTTGTCTTTTCATCTTCTTTATGGTCTCCTTTGCTGTGCCAAAGCTTTGAAGTTTCATTAGGTTCCATTTGTTTATTTTTGTTTTTATTTCCATTACTCTAGGAGGTGGATCAAAAAAGATCTTGCTGTGATTTCAGTCAAAGAGTGTTCTTCCTGTTTTCCTCTAAGAGTTTTATAGTGTCCGGTCTTACATTTAGGCCTCGAATCCATTTTGAGTTTATTTTTGTGTGTGGTGTTAGGGAGTGTTCTAATTTCATTCTTTTACATGTAGCTCTCCAGTTTTCCCAGCACCACTTATTGAAGAGGCTGTCTTTTCTCCATTGTATATTCTTGCCTCCTTTATCAAAAATAAGGTGACCATATGTGTGTGGGTTTATCTCTGGGCTTTCTATCCTGTTCCATTGACCTATATTTCTGTTTTTGTGCCAGTACCAAACTGTCTTGATTACTGTAGCTTTGTCATACAATCTGAAGTCCAGGAGCCTGATTCCTCCAGCTCCATTTTTCTTTCTCAATATTGCTTTGTCTATTCAGGGTCTTTTGTGTTTCCATACAAACTGTGAAATTTTTTGTTCTAGTTCTGTGAAAAATGCCATTGGTAGTTTGATAGGGATTGCATTGAATCTGTAGATTGCTTTGGGTAGTATAGTCATTTTCACAATGTTGATTCTTCCAATGCAAGAACATGGTATATCTCTCCATCTGTTTGTATTATCTTTAATTTCTTTCATCAGTGTCTTATAGTTTTCTGCATTAGCATGATAATTAAACAAGTTGACTAGATTATTTGGTATTTTGTCTCCTAATATTTTTAAAGTTCTTCTTAATGATATTAATTTAATGATTTGGACATGTCAAATATGACATTATTATTTTAAGTCAAAAAAACTTTTTGCTGTTTACCAAGAAAAGTGCGAAAGTTAGATTACAGTGCTTCTTAAAGGAAACAGAAGCTCTTCCAAGGGGACGGATGAGATTTTGGCATAGACAAACCCATAACACACAAGAAAGACAGGCCACTACCGTCAGTTATAGTATGGGGTTTTGAAGGGTATTTGGGTTGCCCAACCAAGCAAAGACTAAGAAAGGGCCATTCAGTCAACAACCTGACAATCCTTGACGCTTGAGTATGGGCAAAACAAAGTGAACAGATTAACAAGAAAGAGGGTACCTTCATGAAGGTTTTATAGGGGACCCTAGATAAAGTTTGAAAAACCTTTTTTTTTTTTTCACAAATTGATTGCTGGTGCAACAGATCTCCAATTAGCCCTCAAGTCTGGCTTGCATTGAATTGAAAACTTATCAGGCTTATGCTCCCAGCTGTTCCCTATGGAACACTTCCTTATACCTTCAAAAGCAACAACACACAAAATAGAAATTGAGTCACAGCTGTAGAAAACAAACTTGTGGTTACCAAGGGGGAAAGTGGGCGAGGGGTAAATTGGGAGATTGGGATTGACATACACACACTACTATATATAAAATAGATAACTAATAAGAACCTACTGTATAGTACAGGGAACTCTATTCAGTACTCTGTAATGACCTACATGAGAATAGAATCTAAAAAAGAGTGGATATATGTATATGTATAACTGACTCACTTTGCTGTACAGCAGAAACTAACACAACACTGTAAATCAACTATACTCCAATAAAAAATTAAGAAAAAAAGGAAAAGAAAAAAGAAAACAACCTAGGGCAAAGCAAAAACACAGGAAACAAGACTTTGTACATATAAACAAACAGCAGCAAAAGCAAGGCAAGCAGCAGGAGAATAAGTAGGTTAATGGCAAAAAAACATTTCTCAAATGGCATGCCTCCAAAATAAAAGGTATAATGACCTTATACAAAGACCTAGGTTTAATTATTTTAGTAAATGGTGCATCTCTAAATCAAAAGATCTAATTGCTCTACACAAAAATCTAGGCCTAAACAAAGACATATTTGGTTACAAATCCTAGAATAACAAAATAAAATCAGCAACATGAACTCAGTGAAACTAGTCAGAGATCAGATTATTGTTGAAACTGACTCAGCATATCTGAAGAGTAGATAGAATTTTGGCACAATGTGCCCAGCGAGTATACCTGTTGGCCTCAGGCTTCCCTGGAATGCTGCCAAATGAGGGTCTTCAAAACAATCTCGGTGGAACCTCCAAAACTGTCCAATGAGACCATCACTCAACATCTGAAATAAAAAGACAAAGCTAACTTATTGCTTGCTATAGTAAGAGATGCTAGTCAGACAATTTTTTCAAGCAGAATACATCGTCGATATTATTATTATTTGTTGTTTTGTTGTTTTGTTTTTTGCGGTACACGGGCCTCTCACTGTTGTGGCCTCTCCCATTGCGGAGCACTGGCTCCGGACGCGCAGGCTCAGCGGCCATGGCTCACGGGCCTAACCGCTCTGCGGCATGCGGGATCCTCCCGGACCGGGGCACGAACCCATGTCCCCTGCATCGGCAGGCGGACTCTCAACCACTGTGCCACCAGGGAAGCCGTCGATATTATTATATAAGGATTTAGGGAAGCATGGAGTTCAGGAACTGGTGAACTCTCAGAGGTGTAATTGGGTTGACATCATCTGTAGAAGCGTGGTTACTCAGGTGAGACTATTGTTGGTTGGGTACCACTCAGAGGCATGCTATTGGAGTGAGTCTGTCCTTGATAGGCTGACTTTCAGAAGTGAGAGACTGACAAGAGTGGTTGGCTTGTGTGTTTACCAAGGTGAGTCATATGACAGAACAGGCTTTAAATTAATTAAGGTGCCTGCTTGTTTCATGGCTTTGTTATCAAATGCAAGTCCACGTGCCCGACACACAGTGAGGCCAAACAATGCCAAAACGTTGGAGTTTGGAGCACAGAAAGGTTTATTGCAGGGCCGTGCAAGGAGACGGGTGGCTCATGCCTTAAAAACCCTGAACTCCCCTAAAGCTTTCAGCAAAGCCCTTTTATAGGAAAGGTAAGGGAGGTGCATGGTTAATGGTCGCAAAGTTCTTGGTGTCAGATCCTTGTTCTTGAGGTCAGGTCACGGTCAGGTCATGATGTTCCTATAAACCTCCACCAAAACAAATGTTATTCTCTGTTCTGACAAGAAAGGGCAAGGTCCCAAGGCTCAACTTTCACCCTCCAAGGTCTAAGCCCTGACTAAGGAGGGCGTCCTCGTGCCAGCCAGTTACCCTGACTGGGAGCGTTCGTCCAGCACCTAGTCTGGGTCCTCCTACCAGTGTCCAGGCCTGGCTGAAGAGGCAGATCTCAGCTGGCGGCACCCTCAGGGCCAGGTCCCCAGACCCTGCCCTGCTGTCATCACTGAGGGAGCAAGGCGCCCAGTACCCAGCTGCCCTCAGGCTCCTAAGACCGCCCAAAGGGGGCCAGGTCACACGGACTGCGACCCATGGAGACCACCACTGCCATTCGGTCGCAGAGATAGGGATGGGGCAGAGGTTTGCTGCTGCTTCAAGGCCTGGGCCCGGTCAGTGGGCCGCCGTGGTGAGGGCTCTGGAGCTCTATGGGACACAGCCTTCAGCCTGTCCCCGGGCCCCCCAGTACACTCGCCAGTCCCGAGGCCCGAGGGCCTGCAGGGCCCGGGGAGGAAGCCGCGCTCCACCTCTCACCGCACTCTCTGCCCCTCAGAGCACTGCCCTTGGAGGTTGGTGGAGCTGCCTGTTGGCGGAGCGGGACCTCTAACCACCGTGCTAAGGGTCATGCTGTGCGCAGGCTCCACCCCGTTACAGCTTCAGAATAATCAGTCTTTTCCTACATTTGTAAGTTGGTTTTTTTTCCCTCAAGTTCAAAAATAAGATAAAAAAGGAAAAAGTAAGAGAACTATTGGAAGCTACTCATGGTGTCAAAATGGTAAAATTGACCACTCTGAAACAGGTGCCAGCCTTTGAGTTAGATGACAAAGTCTTTGGTATGAGTGAGATTTCTGTGTGTACAGTGTACTTTATATGGTTGGGGCAGCAGAGGAAGGAAAAAAAGGAGACTTCCGGAAGAAGGGTTGAAGTTGAAATCAGTACATATTTAGATCATTTCAAATTTTCATTCCCTACTGGCATTAACATTTATTGTACACAATATTCCTTTTTAGTAAACATATTTGTAAAACATATATGTAAATTTCTCGAGAGAGTGTTCCATATTCCACTTTTACATTCCTTTACTTGGTTTTTCTTCTTTATTTCATCGTACAGCAAGGTTCTCTTCAAAGAACTTCATAATTTCACCTTTTTTTCATATTCAATATTGTAAGTCACATCTAGTTTTAATTCATGATACCCTCTTCATTTCCAAGGCAACTGGTTATAATGTTATTTGTAACCACAGAATTAGAACTTTATCATGGAACTAAACATTAGAGAAAGTAAATCTAAATTTATTTTTGGAAAAGGAGAGGAAGAAAAGATAGTATCGGTATGATTCAAGCTGGTATGAATCACAGCTTGATTTCTGGATTCAGACAGATCTGGGTTTAAGTCCTGGTTCTTCCACTTATAAACTGTGTGACATGGGGCAAGTTACTCAACTTCTCCAGCTTCTGTGTTCTCATCTGTGATATGGTAATAATGAATATGGCTATTCAGAAGATTAAAAGCAATAAATTATGTAGCGAGATTAGCATAGTTCCTGGCACATTGTGGGTTTCTAATAAAAGGGATGTATTATTTTTGTAATTAATAGGAAAAAATATGAAGAGACATGCTAAAATATATACATTTTCTTTTCTTTCTCATTTTTTCTTTTGCTACTATGAATGAGAGAAATGCAAATCAAAACTACAATGAGATATCATCTCACACCAGTCAGAATGGCCATCATCAAAAAATCTAGAAACAATAAATGCTGGAGAGGGTGTGGAGAAAAGGGAACACTCTTGCACTGCTGGTGGGAATGTGAATTGGTACAGCCACTATGGAGAACAGTATGGAGGTTCCTTAAAAAACTACAAATAGAACTACCATATGACCCAGCAATCCCACTACTGGGCATATACCCTGAGAAAACCATAATTCAAAAAGAGTCATGTATCAAATGTTCATTGCAGCTCTATTTACAATAGCCCGGAGATGGAAACAACCTAAGTGTCCATCATCAGATGAATGGATAAAGAAGATGTGGCACATATATACAATGGAATATTACTCAGCCATAAAAAGAAATGAAATTGAGCTATTTGTAATGAGGTGGATGGACCTAGAGTCCGTCCCACAGAGTGAAGTAAGTCAGAAAGAGAAAGACAAATACTGTATGCTAACACATATATATGGAATCTAAGAAAAAAAAATGTCAAGAAGAACCTACGGGTAAGAGAGGAATAAAGACACAGACCTACTAGAGAATGGACTTGAGGATATGGGGAGGGGGAAGGGTAAGTGTGACAAAGCAAGAGAGTGGCATGGACATATATACACTACCAAACGTAAAACAGATAGCTAGTGGGAGGCAGCCGCATAGCATAGGGAGATCAGCTCGGTGCTTTGTGACCACCTAGAGGGGTGGGATAGGGTGGCTGGGAGGGAGGGAGACGCAAGAGGGAAGAGATATGGGAACATATGTATATGTATAACTGACTCACTTTGTTATAAAGCAGAAACTAACACACCATTCTAAAGCAATTATACTCCAATAAAGATGTAAAAAAAAAATTATTTGGGAACCACCATAAGGCACTTTTCCAGGGAGCATGCAATGTCAATCTACATTAATATTGCTTGAATAAATATTTAATTAGAAAATGAAAAAAATTATTTTAAATATTTTGAAACTCTTTTACTAACATTTCCAACACAAAACCCTACTTAGATCTTCACAGCCTGTTAATGTAAGAAATGTGTTGATAACTACATTAATATATATATTTATGGTAAAAATCAGCTTTACTTGGGTGAGGTTACAAGGGTGAGAATATGAGGTCACAGAGATGTATGAGTTCATTAAATGTGGCTAAAGTGTCCAGGGAAGATGGTAATTTATACTCCTAAGGAACTTTCACTCCAGCCACACTCCGTCCATCTAGTGACATAATATATGGAGCCATGGGCTGCTGCAGCAGAAAATAATAGAGTGTCCAATTGGGATAGAACCTCCTGATCTTTATGAATGGCTCAAAGATACAGAGGCACAGAGAAGGCTTGCAAAAGGACAAGTAATACTTTTGTGAAGTTGGTGTCCTATACCAAGAAAAGTTCTGAACAACTCTGGTTGAATAATTATCTATTGAATGAATGTACTATAATATATTTAACCATTCCCCTTGTGGAACATGTCGTTTTCTCCCCATTTTTTTTTTTTACATTATAAATGATAATGCTACAAGCATATTTGTATACAGAACTTTTTTCTTTCATCAAAACATCATGATGCAGTGATTATGAGTCCAGTCCCAGGAGCTTCAAATCTCAGCTCTGCCATGTGATCTTAAGCAATTTATTTAATCTCAGTGTCCCGCGTTTCCTCATTTGTAAAATGGGGATAATAAAAGTACCTACTTCATATGACTGCAATGAAGATTAAATGCATCAAGCACTTAGAAAAGTGCCTGGCATGGAGTAAGCATTCTAGGTGGCGATTACTATTAAAAGTGATATCTTGTCTTAGGATGAATCTTCAGTTGTAAAAGGGCATTTATATTTTTATGCTCTCAATGTTTAATGCTAAGTCACTTTTTAAGAATTAAATTGAGAACTTAAGATTTAAAAATTAATTTATACCAACAACAGCAATGTCTGGGTGCTTATTTTTCCGTAGCCTCTTTCAACGTTTTCTGCTTCTTCTTATACTTCTCTTACACACACTTTTAAATTTATTAAGTGTGAGATATTAGCTTATTGTTGTTTTAATGCAAATTTATTTAATTGCTATTGAAGTTATTTTTTGTTTTGTTGTTGTTGTTTTGTTGTTGTTTTTTGCAGTACGTGGGCCTCTCACTGTTGTGGCCTCCGCCGTTGCGGAGCACAGGCTCCGGACGCGCAGGCTCAGCAGCCATGGCTCACGGGCCCAGCCGCTCCGCAGCATGTGGGATCTTACCGGACCGGGGCATGAACCCGTGTCCCATGCATCAGCAGGCGAACTCTCAACCACTGCGCCACCAGGGAAGCCCTGAAGGTATTTTTTAAAGTTTCCTCTTATTTGAATGCTGTTAGTGTCCTTTTGTTCTTTAGGTATTTGGTGTTAGGCTTTACCTTTGACTAAAGACTGATGTATTTAAAATTCCATTAGCTCACTTGTCATATTTAGTACAAGTAATTCCCTAAGTCTGTTTTCTTTTTCAGCTTCCTTCACTGATTTTCATTTTATAGACACTTAAAATGTTTATACAGTAATATATATCCATCTTTTTTTTTCACTTCTCTGTTTCCGCTCTTATTTTCCTTGTTATTTTCTTACAATTTGATTTGTTAATATTTAACTTCAAGGAGTATTCTCCTAAAGGGCAGAGACTGTTATTCATCATTGTAACTACATGCCTAACCCAGTCCCAGAACATAGTAGGCAACCAATAAACATTTGTGGAATGTATGAGTAAGTAAAGGAACAACTGAATTGGCCTCAGTAGTCCACAGACCACACAAATCTGGGATAACATAATAAGGTCACATTTTCTTTCACAGCCAAATCACAGAAACCATGAAGCTACATTCCATAAGCTTTAAGAAACCCATTCTTCCTTGGGATTTCCTCCCCGCAGACCTATTACACGTTCCCCTAAATCAGTTCTCCTGATTACCACTGCTGGAGTCTAGCAGGTCCCTCCTGCCACCTGATAACCAGCTTCTCCAGAGCACCACTCTGCCTAGCCAGTTTCTCTCCTAGCATGGACACAGATATCACCCTTCTTTCTCCAAGGCACAGCTAAGATAATAATAAAACAATTAACAAAATCTACTGCAGATTCAGGAATGAAATAACAATACAGTGTACTACTGCTAGAAGGAATTCCTGTTAGAACACCCACTGTGGCAATGGCTAGCTCACCCCCACCAAGAGAAAATCTCCAAGCATCTCTACACTCTGGAATACTGGCCCTAAGAATCCCTGTGGTGGAAGTATGAGTGGGAGTGTGAATGTGTATGTGCTTGTGTCTGTGTGCATAGGCACGTGTGTGTGTGTGCATACATGCACACATAGAAGAGAGATGGAGAGAGAGAGAGAGAGAGAGAGAGATCTTTCCTCTTCAAACCCATGCCCTGTCTCATATGGCTGTTATGAAGATTAAGTGAGTTAAACAAATTAAATAACTGACAGTGGGAACACCCACCCAGAGAGTATAATCTGGCTCCCATGGCTCAAACAAGGCTATGATAAAGGTCAGCAGTGCATGTCCCAGGTCTGAGTTATTTTGTCTTAAATAACACTATGTGAAAGGTAGTAATGGTCCAATCCAAATATTAGTGTACCAAGTCCAGTCCTACTGATTCCCTTTCACACTTTTAATCTCCAGCATAAAGAGATCAGGTCTACACAACCCTCTTGGCATAGTCCAGTATGACAATCTCCTGTAAACAATTAGATAGACAAAACATTCTTTCTTTTCTTTCTTTCTTTTTTTCTTTCTTTCTTCCTTTCTATTCTTTTCTATTCTATTCTATCTTTTCCAAAATAAACACTATTTTGCAAGGACAGTTCAGCCTAAATCCATATTCCAGGGTGCTATAGTTTGAATGTTCTAATCCCCCCAAAATTCACGTGTTGAAATCCTAATACTCAACGTGATGGTATGAGGAGGTGGGACCTACGGGAAGGTGCTTAAATTATGAAGGAGGAGCCCTCATGAATGGAATTAGTGCCTTATAGAAGAAGCTCTAGCGATATCCTTAGCCCTTTCCACCATATGAAGATACAATGAAAAGTCTGCCATGCCAGAAGAAGGTCCTCACCAGACCATGCTGGCACCATGATCTCAGACTTCCAGCCTCCAGAACTGTGAGAAATAAGTTTCTATTGTTTATAAGCTACTCAGTCTGGTACTTTGTTATAGCAGCCCAAACAGACTAAGATACAGAGATATATTTTTCCCCTGATTCCAAAAGGACATACGCCAGCCAATAAACCCAAAGTTGTCAGCTTATGGGAGACTTCAATTTCCTCTAAAAGCAACAAGTGAGTGTTTGTTCTACATTTGTGTACGTAAAAAGATCCATTCTGGTGATTTTCCCAAAACAAAGAAAGTCTTTTCCAAAGATGAATTGATGACTCCACCCCTAGAAGAAGAAAATAGATGGCAACTTGTAAATGATTTAATGCCAGCTTTCAAAAACAGTAAAGTCCTGATGGGCAGCTTCTTGCAGAAGGGATAAAAATGTAGTATGAGGTCTAAGTTTATTTCTCTTCACATTAATATGTGGTTTCCTTGCCAGTTCTTAAATATAACTACTTTCTCCATCATTTGGGTAGACTGAGTTAATATCTTAAACTTACATTATATGCAGACTAGGTTTTCTATTCCTTTCCATTACCCTTTACTCCATTTTTGAACTAATGCCATGTCATTTCCATTCATTTCCTCTAAAATTCTAGTACCTAGCAAAGATAGTTCCTCCTCATTGTTCTTTTTTTCCCCATAGTGTAATATTTGATAATTCTGCCAATTTGTTTTTCCAAAACAGTTTTGGAGTCATTTTATTGAGCTCTATGAAGTATTCTTTGGTTTTTAATGGGCTTATGCTAAATCTATACATTAATTCAGGAAATACATTTCTGCTATCCACAGTCATGCTATGTCTCTGCATTCATTTGCTTTTCTGAATTCTTTCATTAAAGTTTTTTTATAGTTTATTTTATGTGCCTTGAACATTTTATATTAACTTCTACATATTTTATAATTCAGTGACTTTGTGAATAAGATCTCTTTTTAGTTACCTTTCCTGGTTGGTTTTTACTGATATTTAGGAAAGATATACATGTTTACAGATTTATCTTGTATTTTCCCATTTCACTGAATGCTTTTAACATTGTAAATAGTTTTGTGGAGGGTGGGAATGGCTTAATTTAGGTCTTCTATTTCTTAAAATCACATTTTTGTTTCCTCTCCCCCACCCCAATATTTAGTTTTCATTTCTTCTGGAGATTGTACTGGGATAAAAAAAAATTTCTAGCATTATAATGGAAAATAATAGTGAAAAACAGCACCTTTGTTTTGTTCATTTTTTAAAAGGGAATGTTGCTAGATTTGCTCTACCATTTACAAAATCAACTTTTATTTTCAAATTCTTAGTTTTTCCTTTTTTTATATCAAGAAAGAGCAACCCTATATCTCACTTTCAAGGTGTTTAAGACTGGATGTTGAATTTTATCAAATATCACTTGGGGCTTTTATTGATATGACTGTATGATGTTATTATTGAAGTTATTGATATGTGGTTTTAATTTTGATAGTTTTCCTTTCATTGAATCACTCATTAATTCAGAGAGAATTTCCCTGATGCCCTTATCTTGAGTAGCCTCCCATCAGTCTTTATCACATCCCCTATTCTATTCTCTTCATGGCAGTTATCCCTGTCAGGAATTATCTTGTTTATTTGTTTACATGTTTATGTCTGTTCTTATGTATGGGGCCCTTACTGGTATTACTGCTTTGAAACTCTTACTGATCAGATCATCACTGCCATATTAAATTGTGATATACCCTGATCTAACATTATAGAACTATCTTAGAGCTGATGGAATCCAAACTTGCTCCCTAAATCCTGGCTTTCCCTGCAGATCTATTTGCAAGTCATCTCTGGGCAGAAGTGGTCTTTCACTAAGGCGAGAGCACTGCGTGTAATTGATATTCCTCAATTTCTGAGCTAAAGTTCTGACCTGCTGTTAAGTTTTGCTACCCACTGGACACATTGAGACCAGGGATTTATATATACTTTTATTCAGAGATTGTGCAAAAAAGAACCCATCATCCTTAATTTTTTTTAGCAAAATATAAACTATTTCTAAGCAAATAAGATCAAAATATCAGCACTAGATAAGAAGTAACACTTGGATTTCAGCCTAGATGTTTTCACTTAATGTACCATTGACCTTGGTCAAGTTATCTATCCTTTTAGATTCATCTTTATAAAATGAGAGGACTGCATTAGATTTATCAATGCCTTCTAGCTGCAATTCCAAATGAACTATTAGAGAAAATGCATAAAATTAATATCAATAAACTATTCTTTTTATATCTAAGTAGTTAAAATAAACCTTGGTAAACCTTCAGGCAATGCTATTTTACCAGAGTATGTTGGTAGCTTGGTGGGATTTTTGTACCCGAGCATCAGATCATCTTTTCCAGTTAAATCCCATGAATCAAATGATTTGGAGACGTACTTACCAGTGGAGAACTCTAAGGTAGTCTCCCTAGCCCCTCTGCTTATTCTAGAAACTGCTCTTCCTTCTCTCTTATCCCCTCCCACTACAATGCAGCCACAGCAGGACAGCCCTACTGCAACATGACCCTTCCTTCTAGCCACAGTTAATTACTTGTGGTCCAAGTTGGGTTTCTCACTCAGTCAAGGCCAGTAAGTCCCATCCCCAGGAATTTAGGTCTTAGAAAGGAAAAAGATGGAGAGTTGGTCCCTAATGCTTGAAGTCATAAAATGTAAACCTTGGGTATACTGGGCAGCCATGTCCCCCATGGGAAAGATGTCTATATAAACAAGAGGCAAACAGAGAGTCTGACATTGCTGGTCCATAGACAAGCTGTATTCCTATCACTAGAATAGGTTGTTCAACTCTTTTTTGAGAAATAATCCAGTATACTTTCAATAAGTTCTTTTTGCCTTAGGTGATCAAAATCTGGTTTGCTTGCCTTCCTCCCCAAGCCCCAAATCTAAAGTAACACAACTTCTATCCAAATAAATTGAACTCTCTCATCTTCAGATAATCTCCCGGCCAGGGATGATTGCTTCTTTCATAGCCCTGTCCATCTCTATGACTTCTATAATACTGCCTTGAGTCATCTGCTCACATTCCTCCATTCTTTTAAATTGAAAGATTTCCATTAGCTTAACTACTAAACGATGGACTTTCTCCAGCTAAAATTGACCTGTATGACTTAGAGATATTTTTAGCTTGTTTCTTTCACTTCTGAGCCTTTCTCCTTCAGATTCTGTTGCACAGGAGTACTATAGTTTCCTGTAAAAGAAAATTCTATAGACACAGTTCAGTAAAAACAAGTAAATATATATATATATATATATATATATATATATATATATATATATATATATATATATTTACTTGTTTTTATATATATTCTGTTGCACCTGTAAGATGGATCTTAATTTCACCTACTCAGATCTTGAAGTGAGAAGGAAAAAACGATGTGTGATACTTTACAAGAAATAATCCTTTGAATCAAACAACTTAAGATATACTAGAATCATGGTAAATCATCAAAATAGCGGGGTGATGGCATCCTGTCTCCTCAGCAATCCAAATTCCAGTATTACATCCATTTGTAACGATGTAAGTATGCACTCCACATAGTATTGGAAAATCCTTCCGAGGAAGGAACACAAATACACAAATTATTTCAGCAAAAATGTTACTAACCAGCATAAAAAAAAAGAGTTAATGAGAAAATGGGAAAGGTATTAAGGGATATGAATTAATACCTTATCCACAACTATTACTGAAATAGTCCTTTGTTTTGATTTTTTTAGATGTCTTACTGGCTTACATGTTCTTCATAACAAAATTCCCTAATGTTTTTTTTTTTTTTTCGGTACGCGTGCCTCTCACTGTTGTGGCCTCTCCTGTGCGGAGCACAGGCTCCGGACGCGCAGGCTCAGCGGCCATGGCTCACGGGCCCAGCTGCTCCGCAGCATGTGGAACCTTCCCGGACCGGGGCACAAACCCGTGTACCCTGCATCGGCAGGCGGACTCTCAACCACTGCGCCACCAGGGAAGCCCCCTAATGTTTTTTCTTTCTAATTTTTGTGAATATGTATCCTCTCAGAAAAATCCAATTCCAAGATGAGAAATCTTCTGTTCAGTCCTTAGGGACCATGAAATATGTTTACCCCCAGAGGCAACACAAGTCCTGTGAAATGCAGGCAGAGCTTTCATGCCTTAAAATTCATTTCTCTGACTGTACAATCATTACCAGTATAAGCAAAGCAAATCCAAATTACCACTTCCACTTCAGGCCAACTAGAGAAGAGACAGCCCTCATTTTAGAATTCTTTAAATCTTCCCCACCAGGAGGGCTAGAAAAAGCATAGCATACAGAATCACAAATTGGTCTTTTGACAAACTGCCAATCTAGTGATTCTTGAAAGAACAACAGTGAACACTAAGGACAAAACAAAAGTAACAGATGAAAGATGCAGTTGAAAACTGAACTAAAAATGCAGAGGAAGTGGGGGGAAAAGGAGCCGGTCCAGCATACATGTAACTTCAGAGCCCCAAGAGAAAACTTCATAAGGATACCTTTTATTGCTTTAAAATCTATGAATAAATATCTTTGTAGCAGAAAGTCCTCATGGTTTGGTGAAATTCTTTGGATGCTTGGATATTATGACCCCAAAATTTCTGGTGCAGAAATTAAAAGTTAGAAAAAGACTTTCCCATTTTCTGTCTCAAGGGATGATTTATTTTCAAAGTTATGAATATACATTTATCTATAAATTTTACTCTAATAACCTGTGTTTTAAAATATAAATCTTTCTGGACAGAATGTCTTTATTCTATGAAAGCTGCTAATCAATTTGTAAATTAATTTTGTGAAGAATTTTCATGACATACAAAACATGAAAAATTACATGGCAGTTTATTTGGATCAATTTCATGTAATTCCCTATGGGCATAACAAAATCATAACACTGACTCCTAAGATATCACTTGAATTAAACCTAAATTTAATTTTAAAATACTTAATTCCCAGTTGCTAACCTACTGACTCAAAATTACATACATTGAAATACTCTCTTTCTTACTCAAAATTAAAAATGAAACCATGTCCAGTATAACATCTAACAGCTACTTTTTAAAAGTAGAATCAAAAATTCTAGTTTAACTTGTTAGACGTATTTTTCTCTTTTCTGAAATCCCCTGAAAATGACAGTAAAAGAAATTTTTTTAAGGTATAAATTCACAAGCACAAAGACAGCTGGAAAGACACTATAGCAGACAAGAAATGTTAACAAATTTGAGGAGATGGAAAGCAGATGAAGAAGTGGAAACTGGCTTAAAAGAGAAGAGAAATCTGAAATCGAAGTGCCTAATGCCAAACTGAAGCAAGCTGAGTCTCTCCATAGAGCCCAGGAAGGGCTCAGGAATTGGAGGTACTAAAAAAGGCAGAGATGCAGAGTGGCACTGACAACAGGAGAACTGGTTGAAGAGAACAATGGAACCCTCCCCTATGAAGCCAGATGACTACTCTTTCTTGTCTCACCTTAAGAAAATGGTAATAAGTGAACCAGAGAGGCCCCAGACTTGAGGACTCCAGGCACAGTAGAACACAAGGATAGCACCAAAATGAAAATAAAGGACTAATCAGAGTTAGGCATAATGAAAAATGAGACCCCCCCCACTTCCATCCTTATAACCTGTTCCTGGTCACAAAACACCAGGAGCCAGGCTTATTTCCCCCAATCAAGACATCAGAAAAGTCATTGACACAAAAGTTGTCTCAGTGCCCCATCGCACTACGGAGATGCCCACCTGTCCACAAATTTCTCCATCACAACAGAGCCTACAATCTGCTTTTCAGTGCCTTACTCTTAAATATGTTTGGATGGAGAGCCAAGTCTCACCAGACATTTAAGGAAAGCTCCAAAATGAAAGGCAGAGACAAAAATAAAAAGAAGAAAAAGAACTTGGGGGGTAGGGAGGGGTGGAATGCAGGCAATAGAAGAAAACTTTGTTTTGTAACTCTGATTAATATCCTCCAAGAGGTGAGAGGACTAACCCAGTCTTTTCCATCCATAAAAGAGCTGGATCTGAGATAACTTTAGGTAGCATTCTCACTAAGTTTTGCCACTATTTGCCGTTATTTCTGCCTTGCTGGGTTTAGACAATCTGCCCAATTCCTCTTTAGTAGAGTATAACACAAACACTCAAAACATTTATTAAAAAATAAACATTTTAAAAGAAAAAAGTTCACATTCCTCTATCATACTGTTAATAATGTTAGTATAATTAGCATTATTTTCAATTCACCTGGAAAAATTATTACTCTTTCCAAATAGCTGGCATTTATTGAGTGCTTTGTGCTAGGTGCTGTGACAAAACCTTTACAAGCATAGTCTCTTTTAATCCTCTCAACAACCCTAGTCGGTGGGTACAACTAATATTTTCATCACACAGATGAAGAAACCAAGGATTCCAAAGGTCAACTGACATCTCCAAGATGACAAAGCCAGGATTTGAATCTAGATATGCCTGGAACTAAAGGTTTGCCTTTAACCTCCCTGGTCACTACTTCTTAAAAAAATTTTAAAAGAAAATCAAAGTTGTATTATGAGGGTACAGGAGAGGGAGTAAATGGTAAATTGGTAATATGTGTCTCTTGATGGATGTGCTCCTCAGAAGTTTTTTAAGTTGAAGATAAATACAGACCTAGAAATATTACAAAGGGAGCAGAGATGTTCTCCTAGACAGAGCCTCACACAGGGCCCTTAACTTGATAGGGTATTGATAGGGTTACCACGGCCCAGTGGTGGGGGTCCTTAGTGCTGTTCCAAAAGAAGGTGTACAGCAAGATAAGGGGTCATCTGGAAAGAGTCTAAACCCAAAGGCACATCTCCCTTTCAGGAGCAAACTCTCGTTAACAAAATGTGGGGAGACACATGCATAAGAGCCAGAATATCAGTCCATGTCCAAATGCGATTAGAATGTTGTTTCTCCAATCATCAAATTTATGTGGGAAGTTAAGTTATAATCAGAAGGTTGCTTAGTAGCATGGAAACAAATCCAGGGAGTTAGGTTCTCTTAATGCTTCACCAAGCTAGTCATCCATTCATCCATTTATTTTTCCATTCACTAACTATTTATTGAGTACCTACTTTATGCCTGGCATTGTTCTTAATACTGAGAATGTGATTATTAGTAAGATAGACAAAGTTCCCACTCTAATGGAGCCTGCATTTTAGTGAAAGAGATGGACAACCTCAAACAAATAGAGAATGTGGTTTTAGATTCTGATACATGCTATGAATAAAATTAAGCATGGTAAGAAGATAGAGGTTTAATAGGGTGGTCAAGGAATAATATCTAGCAGGATCTTTGAGATCTGAAGAGGTAAGAGAGATCGTTGTGTTAAGTCCTAGGGGGATAGCAATCGAGCAGAGGAAACAGAAAGTGTAGACGGCCTAAGGTGGAGATGAGCTCACTATGTTTGAGGGACAGTGTGGCTGCAGCCCAGTCAGCAAGCAGTAGACAGGTAGAAGGTGAGGTCAGAAAGTCGGTAAGGGCCAGATCAAGTAGGGCTTTATAGCTATGATAAGAATTTAATTCTAGGAGTTATTGGAAGCCATTGAGGAAGCTTTCAGAATGACAGAATCCAATTTCTGGGAGTCAGGCCTTGGACTGGAATGAGAGGAAAACTTAGACTTTTCTTTGGGAGTGGAGTTAAGCCTAGATGCTAAGCTACGTATGTGTCATATGACAAGTGACAAAGTTCTAGCTAATGACAAATGAAAGTGGTGTGTGAAGCTTTCTGAAAGGGAGGGTCCTATACCTCTCCTTTTTTTTCTCCTTCCCAGTGGCTGGGATGTGGTTGTAAATGGCTAAGCTGAAATCTGGTATTCCATATTAGACCTTGAGAAAGGAGCTTCATATTAGGGATGGAAAAGTAGCAAGATAGAGAAGCCTACATCCTTGATAATTATGAATCTTCCAGACCAGATGTGAACTGCCTCTGTTTACATGAGAAATAAATGACTATCTTGTTATAAGTTTTCTGTCACTTGCAGCTGAATATAATCCTAACTAACATACTTCGTTCTTAGCTTGAGACTGCACAATCATTAGAAATTTCAGGTCACGACATTGACTCGAGTCTTCTCAGCAACACTGATGGAACATACTGGTCCCTATTTATAGTTTATAATAGGTTCTTCATAACTTGGCAGATTGCTCATTGTGGCACCCAAACTCCACTTAGTGGAGCCCTAGTTTATCACTGAGGTCTGCATTTTTATTCTGGTTGATGACTTGATTGGATGTTGTGTTCCTTTGGCTCTTAAGAGACGCAGATGCATTCTCCCTTCAACCCTAAAAAGACTTTTGAACTTGATAGAATCTTGAATTCTTTCTTAACTTAGAATCCCACAACTCTTACAAACATTAAAATCATATCCGGTTTAATTCTGGAAAAGTTTTGGATCCAGTGGAGAGGGAGAGGTTGAAGATACAGGTTAGAGAAGGCTAGAGGAAGATGAAGCAGAGAAAATGAACTTTGCTAGAAGAAATCATGGATTAGCTTTTTTTCATTCATCATTCTCTGGAGATTCATCAAAGCTGTTGTGTGTATCAATAGTTTGTTTCTTTTTATTGCTGAGTAGTATTCCATGGTATGAATATACCACAGTTTTGTTAACCATTCATCCATTGAAGAACATATGGGTTGTTTCCAATTTGGGGCTATTACAAATAAAGCTACTATAAACATTCATGGACAGGTTTTGTGTGCAAGTAAATTTTTGTTTCTCTGGGATAAATGCTCAAGAGTGCAATTGCTGGGTCATATAGTAGTCACATGTTTAGTTTTTTAAGAAAGTGCCGAACTATTTTCCAAAAGGGCTGTACCATTTTATATTCCCAATAGCAACATATGAGTGATTCAGTTTCTTTGAATTCTCATCAGATTTTGGTGTTGTTATTATTTATTTTTATTTTTTTTTAGTTTCAGCCATTCAGATGGGTGTGTAGTGATATCTCATCACCTGGGTTTAATTTGCATTCCTCTGATGGCTAACGTTGACTGGTTTTTGAACACTGATTTAGCCTTGCATCCCTGGAATAAACCCCATTTGGTCATTGTATATAATTCTTTTTATATATTACTGAATTTTATTTGCTAATATGTTGTTAAGAATTTTTGAGTCTATGTTGAGTCTATGTTTGAATCTATGAGAGATACTGGTTTGTGGTTTTCTTTTTTATACCATATTTGTCTGTTTTGGTATAAGGGTAACAGTAGCAACACAAAATGAGTTAGGAAGTGTTTTCACTTCTTCTCTTTTTCTAGGAGATATTGTGTATAACTGGTATTCATTCTTTAAATGTTTGGTAGAACTCTCCAGTGAAACCATCTGGGCCTGGAGATTTCTTTTGGGGGAGTTTTGAAATTATGAATTCAATTTCCTTAATAGTTATAGCACTATTTCAAATTATATATTTCATGTTGGTGAGTTATGGTAATTAGTACTTTTCAAGGAATTGGCATTTCATCTAAGTTCTCAAATGTATGTGTGCTGAGTTGTTCATAATATTCCTTTATCATCCTTTTGATTTCTGCAGGGTCTGTAGTGATATCCTGTTTCATTCCTGAGTTTTTGGTAATTTGTGTCTTCTTTCTTTTTCAGTCTTGCTAGAGGTTTGTCAATTATATTGTTTTTTTTCCCAAGAAGCTTTTTGTTTCATTGATTTTCCTTATTATTTTTCGTTTTCAGTTTCAGTGATTTCTACTCTTATCTTTATTATTTCCTTTTACTTTCAACCTGCTTATATCACATTTGAAGTGAGTTTCTTGTAGACTGCATATATTAATACTTGGGTCATGATTTCAATCCACTCCTGCCAATCAAAATACAATGATGTTTTTAGACCATTTATATTTAATGTAATTGATATGTTAGGGCTGTCATTTTATTTCTTGTTTTCTGTCTTTTTTTTTTTTTTTTTTTTTTTTTTGCTTTTCCTGCTTTCCTGTTGATTATTCACACATTTTTCTTTTTTTTTTTTTCGGTACACAGGCCTCTCACTGTTGTGGCCTCTCCCGCTGCAGAGCACAGGCTCCGGACGTGAAGGCTCAGCGGCCATGGCTCACGGGCCCAGCCGCTCCGCGGCATGTGGGATCTTCCCAGACCGGGGCACGAACCCGTGTCCCCTGCATCAGCAGGTGGACTCTCAACCACTGCGCCACCAGGGAAGCCCTATTCACACATTTTTTGGAATTGCGTATAG
Organism: Mesoplodon densirostris; assembly: GCF_025265405.1. NCBI lineage: Eukaryota > Metazoa > Chordata > Mammalia > Artiodactyla > Ziphiidae > Mesoplodon > Mesoplodon densirostris. Next base: position 58,621,029 of record NC_082663.1, read on the forward strand.
ATTTACCTATAATGTTTCTTAGTGTATCATTTTATATAGCTTATTTACTGGTTGCTTTAGGTATTACATTATATATATATTTAAATTACATACATTTATATATGATATATAATATATATAGTGTATGTATAACTTATCTGAGTATACTGGTATTGTCATTTTACCAGTTCAAGTGAAGTGCAGAAACCTTACCTCCCTTTATGTATCTTTACCTTCTCCATTTAAAAGTACAATTGTCTTAAATATTTCTTCTACATACATTCAGAATCATATCAGACAATGTTATAAATTTTGCTTCAAGCACCAAATATAATTTAGAAGACTCAAGAAGAAGAAGGGAAACCTATTATATTTACCTGTATTTTTGCTCAATCTGTTCTTCTTTCTTCCAGGGTTCCTATATTTCTTCTTTTATACTTTCCTTCCTGCTTAGAGTACTTCCCTTAGCCATTCTTTTAGAAAAAGTCTGCTAGTGACAAGATCTCTTAATTTTCCTTTATCTGAGAATGTCATGATTTTCCCTTCATTCCTAAATGGATATTGGTGCTGAATATAGGATTCTGGGTTGATAGTTCTTTCCTTTCAACACTTGAAAAACAGTATTATTTCCTTTTGGCCTCCATGGTTTCTGGTGTGAAATTCACTGTCGTTCATATAAGCTTTTATAGGTAAGGTGTCATTTCTTGTTCCCTAAGCTTTCAGGGTTTTTTCCTTTGTTTTGAATTTTTAGAAGTTGAACTATGTGTCTTGGCATGGATTTTTTTTTTGGATTAATCCTATTTGGGTTTCATTTGTCTTATTTTTTTAAATAATAGCTTTACTGAGATATAATTTATATACCATAAAATTTACCCTTTTAAAGTTTACCATAAAGTAAACTTTATAGTATATTCATGGGGTTGTGCAACCTCCACTGTCTAATTTTAGACTGCTTTCATCCTCTCCAAAAGAAACCTCTGATACATATTGGTAGTCACTCTCTATTTCCCCTCTTCCAATCCTTGGAAACTACTAATCTACTTTCTGTCTCTGTAAATTTGCCTATTCTAGATATTTCATATAAATGTAATCATACAATACATGGTCCTCTGTACTGGCTTCTTTCATTTGGCAAAATGTTTTCATGGTTCACTCAAATTGTAGCATGTATTAGTACTTTATTCATTTTTTAAATACCAATTAATATTCCATTGTATAGATATTCTGTATTTTGTTTATTCATTAATCAATTGATGGACATTTGAGTTGTTTCCACTTTTTGGCTATTACAAATAATGCTGCTATGAACATTTGTGCATAAGCTTTGTGTAGACATATGTTTTCATTTCCATTAGGAGTGGAATTGCTGGATGTTATGGTAACTCTGTGTTTGTTTGAAGAAATGCCAAACTGTTTTCCAAAGCAGCTGTAGAATTTTACATCCCCCCTCGCCCACATCCTTGCCAATATTGTTATTATCTGTGCTTCTTACTATAGCTATCTTAGTGGGTGTGAGGTTGGGTCTCATTGTCTTGATTTGCATTTCCCTAATAGGTAATGATGTTGAGTATCTTTTCAAATGCTTATGGGCAATTTGTATATTTTATTTGGAGAGATGTCTATACAGATTCTTTGCCCATTTTTATTTAGGTTATCTTTTTATTATTGAGATATGAGTTCTTTTTTTTTTTTTTTTTTTCCGAGGTACGCGGGCCCCTCACTGCTGTGGCCTCTCCCGTTGCGGAGCACAGGCTCCGGATGCACAGGCCCAGCAGCCATGGCTCACGGGCCCAGCCACTCCGTGGCATGTGGGATCTTCCCGGACCGGGGCACGAACCCGCGTTCCCTGCATCAGCAGGTGGACTCTCAACCATTGCGCCACCAGGGAAGCCCATGAGTTCTTTATTCTAGAAAAAGTCTCCTATATGTGACTTGCAAATATTTTTTTCCCATTCGATGGGTAGTCTTTTCACTTTCTCTCTTTATGGTGTCCTTTGAAGCACAAAAGTTTTAAATTTTGTTGAAGTCCAATTTATCTAGTACTTTCTTTTGTTGCTTGTGTTTTTGATGTCATATCTAAGAAGTCTTTTCCTAACTCAAGGTCACAAAGATCTACTTCCATGTTTTCTTCCAAGAATTTTACAGTGTTACCTCTTAAATTTAGTTCTATGATCCATTTTGAGTTAATTTTTGTAATATGGTATGAGGCAAGGGTCCAATTTTACTCTTTTGCAGGTGGATACTCAGTTGTTCCCAGCACTATTTGTTGAAAACTGTCTTTCCCTCATTTAGTTGTTTGGGCACTTTTGTTGAAAATTTGCTCAACTTCTTAAGTCTGTAGGTTTATGTCTTTTGTGAAATTTCAGACGTTTTCAGCCATTATTTCTTTGAGTATTTTTAGCCCCACCTTCTTTCTTTTCTCCTTCCAGGACTCTGATGACACGAATGTTAGATCTTTTGTTATAGTCACTCAACTCCATGAGACTGTGTTCATTTTTTAAAAATCTATTTTCTCTCTATTGTCAGATTGGGTAATTTCTATTTTTCTATCTACAAGTTCACTAATTCTTTCCTTGTACTCCTCCACTGTGTTGTTAAACCCATCCACTTAGTTTTTTACTCCAATTATTATATTTTTTAGTTCTAAAATTTCCATTTGGTTCTTTTTTTATATCTTCTACTACTTTGCTAAGATTTTCTATTTTTTCTCTGTTTCAAATGTTTTTGTAGTTGTTCATTGAAGCATTTTTGTCTGTTTTAAAATCTGTCAGATATTCCAAGATCTCTATCATCTTGGTTTTATCATTTATTGTCTTTTTTATATACAGTTTGAAATCTTCCTAGTTCTTAACATGACAATTGATTTTCAATTGAAATCTAGACATTTAGGATATTGTGCCATGAGATTTTAGATCTTATTTAAATCTTTTGTTTTAGCTGGCTTTTTCTGACACAGCAATGCAAGTGGAAGTGGGGTTGGGGAGCGTGCACCACCTTATTACTGCCAGGTTGGGGGAGAAGTCCAAGTTCCCCACTTGGCCTCCACTGACACGCAAGGTGGGAGGCTCCTCATTACTGGCTAGTGGGATGAAAGTTCTAATTCCCTACTTAACTTTATCTGACACGAGAAGAGGGGAGGAGAGGTTGGGGCACCATGTTATAGCCTGCTGAGGGTGGAAGTCTAGGCTCTCCACCAGACCTTTGCTGGCATGAGTTGGTGGGGGGGGGGTGTCACATTTGGGGTTTTTTCATAGTTTCTGTCTGGAGTAGAGCATTTATTGTCTAAATGTTTTCTATCTGCTATACTGCCCCTTTACTGGTCCTTCAGCTAAAGAGAGCCATACTTTGTTGGGCCTTTTGTTGTCTGTACCATTGGCACTTCCAGGTAGCCAGCTTCTTCAGTTTCAAGTCTGGAACATATGAGGCAAAAAGAAAACTCAGGGAATTAACCATCATGTTCCTTGGGTTTCCAGGGCCCTAGATGGTCAGTCTTCTCTCCATCTTTCAGTCTTATGTTTGTTTTATGTGTAATATTCAAGCTTTTTCATTGTACTTAGTGAGAGGAAGAGGGAAAAGTAGGTCTACTCCATCTTCCCAGAAGCAGAAGTCTAAGTAGACCTTTCTATAAATAGAATCATATTTTAATCACTAGGAGATATTAATAGTTAAAGGAACTTTGAAGTTAATCCTTTCCCAGTTAATAATAATTCCCTTGTGTATCTCTTCTGTACATTCAAACTATATCTTGGGTTTGATTTAAATGAGAAATGCTTATAGATTATATACACATTTCTGAATATTGACTACAACTGTCCTTTTCCAATATTTGAATTAAATTCCTCTAAATAATTACTTTTTAAATGTTTTTTCCTTATGCCAATCTGAACATATTTCAGTGGAAGGCAATTCCTTAAACTGCCTAGTGTTAAAGGATTGAATGAGAATTCCCAACTTTCCAGAAGCATAAGATGGAAACAACATTTCTTAGAAGTTTTCTATTTTAGAAGCTTACCTGTATCTAATAGATTATTTCATTTCTCTTACTGAGTTTCTATATACTCACTAATAATTTACTATTAAAGATATTTATTTAACAACTTATGGATTTCCAGTCCTATTATTTTTTCAATAACCATTCCTCCTTCTCAAACATCTGCTCTTTTATACATATTAATACCTAGTAATACTGTCTTTTATTGCCCTCTAACTATCTGCCAGGCACTCTGCTAATGCGCTCCTAATATACTTTCATATTTAATCCTGTTTAAAGCAAGGAAAGTGAAGCTCAGAAGGACTGAACTGAAAGTGTTTGCAAGTACATACAAGCCCTCTGCCTCCCAGCTTCATGCTTATTTTGACAGTGCTACATCCTACAGAGTAAGCATCTTTTCCTTCCAAGGTGAAAGCTTATAGGTATGTTTTCTCCCTTAATGCTATTTTGTAATTTCTACCATTCTTTGATTTTTATCTTGGTCAATTTTTTTACCTAAGAAATAAATTTTAATACAGAAATTTAAAATATAAGATATCTGTAATAGGTTCTGAAGTTAAGCTCAAAGTTTATTTACTGTTTTTAATTTCAGTATATGTCATTAAAAAGTACTGACAATTCTTCAAAGTTTTATCACATGAGCATTGCAGGACTGTATTTGGGTATAAAGAGGAAACACTACTGGGTAGCTGCTACTTCATGCACAAACTGTGCCAAGAGAAAAAAAATAACAGGAAATGTAAACTAAAATAAGCTGTGTTAATAAATCCTTGCTAATGATAAGAAGATTTACTGTTTAAAACATGTATTTTTAATTTAACCTAAAGGATAAAGATAAAAAGGCTACATATCTAAGTATCTCTTTATTCATTGCAGAACTATTTTATATTAAAATATTAATCCACTTTCATTTAAATTTTATAAAAGAATGGATATTTAATTTGCCTAGTCTTAATTTCAAAATACTGGTAATCAATATCTTTTCTTTCAAAAAATTTTGGCCAATAAATCCTCTCGCATACACTAAATAATACTTCACTTCTTTCCAATCCATTTCAATTATTTCCAAACTATTAATCAGGTGAATTCCTTACTAATTACTCAATCAATAGTTCTTTACATCGGTCATTATTCGCTACTCCTACACATTTAAAAAGTATTCCTGTTATTTTTCTCTAGCAAAGTAGAATACAGATACCACATACACGCTCATTTGTATAGAACAAGGCTCCCTATTCCATGATGGAAATTTTCAAGTGCAGAAATAAACCCTGTTTGTTATTTGGACACATACCCCTGCAGATACACTGAACTACCATTTAGGAAGGTTTACATTAAGATTTTTTTCTTGGTAATCTATTTCTATTTGGGGGGCCTCTTTTTGCTGTACACTACTGTATTCAACTGCTATCGAATTACCATCAGAAAATGTTAAAATCATAATTACGAATATTTTAGTTATTTAAAATTTTTTTCTTGCCATGTTCAATTTCCTAATGACAGAAATGGTCCTTTTTTTTTTAACGTGTTTATTGGAGTATAACTGCTTTACAATGGTGTGTTAGTTTCTGCTTTATAACAAAGTGAATCAGCCATACATATACATATATCCCCATATCTCCTCCCTCTTGTGTCTCCCTCCCACCCTCCCTATCCTACCCCTCTAGGTGGTCACAAAGCACCAAGTTGATCTCCCTGTGCTATGTAGCTGCTTCCTACTAGCTATCTATTCTACATTTGGTAGTGTGTATATGTCTATGCCACTCTCTCACTTCGTCCCAGCTTACCCTTCCCCCTCCCCGGGTCCTCAAATCCATTCTCTAGTAGGTCTGTGTCTTTATTCCCGTCTTACCCCTAGGTTCTTCATGACATTTTTTTTTTCTTAGATTCCATATATATGTGTTAGCATACGGTATTTGTTTTTCTCTTTCTGACTTACCTCACTCTGTATGACAGACTCTAGGTCCATCCACCTCATTACAAATAACTCAATTTCATTTCTTTTTATGGCTGAGCAATATTCCATTGTATATATGTGCCACATCTTCTTTATCCATTCATCTGTCGATGGACACTTAGGTTGCTTCCATGTCCTGGAGAAATGGTCCATTTATACTCAAAATTTAAGTTAAATAAACTTGTTCTTTCGTAAAATGATTGTTGCAAACGAAAATTATTAACAAGTTTATTAACAAGTAAGATGTATCAGTATAAAAACACTTCCTAGTATTGGTACTCTAATTTTATCTAGAATATTCCTGGAAGGCAACAATCACAACACATTTTCAAAACATAATATATACAGCACTTGCAAGTACGATAGTCAAAACTGTTGGCCTTTTGACACATTGACCATGTGAGGAAGAATATCATCAGCGGCATCATCACCTTAGGAAATAATTATCTAGCTATGCAAATTTAAAATATTCACATATAGTAAATTTATATAGAAGAATACTGTGGGGTAAGGGCACTGCTTTTTATTTATTCACTACCATTATTATAATTGAGTATATAAAAAGTCTACCTCTCCCATTTTGAATTATTTTCTGCTCGGAAAATAGAAGACATTTTAATTTCTCGTGATGGCCGGTTACGGAGAGGAGGACTTGTTATTTCTAAGAGCAAGAACCTAGTTTTATATGAATACACGCCTGGAGACGTAAAACCTAATTTTAGAAGGCATTTAATTTCACCTACAAAGCAGTTGATGTGTTAGAAACAGCATACCTCAAAAGCTATCCTGCAATATTAGCGGAGGACCGTCCACCGAATCTATCCACTGAAGCCATTTCTACTTTTTACCAGCGGCGATGGAACTGTATTATTGTGGAATATGCGCCACGTTCGGTGTTTAAATAGGCTCCCAGGGAAGGGCTGTCACTTTGGAGGTGGTCCTGAGGTATGGAAGTTGGGCTGGGGTAGGGTCGTCGTGCTCGGAGGCAGCCACACTTACAGGCCATTTTGGTCGAGGCCTCACAGCGCGGAGCAGCGTCCGTGCGGGTTCCTCCAGTGAGCCAGAGGCTCGAGCTCGCGCGCCGGCCGCAGGGGTCGCGAGCGGGAGCCCGGCGGCGGGCCGAAGCCCGAGGCTGCAGCGCGGGCTTAGAAACCGCTGCCACGCGCCGCCGGGCGTAGGTCCACAGGCCCGCAGGCCCAGGCCGCGGTTTTCCCAGCCCCGCCGCCGTTGCCAAGGCGACAGCCACCGAACGTTCCAGCAGCAGGCCCCGCCCACGCCCAATCAGACGGGCGCTCGCTGGAGCCCAGATTTTCTTTGTTCCGCAGCCATTTCAGGCCCCGGAGGGGAGGCAACGCCGCTTCGGCAGAGGGCCCGAGCGCCGGAGGCCTCTGGGATGGTGTGGGACCGGGTAGGTGGCGTGAGGGTGCGCGGCCCCGGACTGGAGGGCGGGAACGGAGACAAGCTATTCGGAAGCTGCCTGATGGGCCGCGGGGAGAGGCGCCGGACCCGCCGCCGCATTCTCGGTGCCCGCTCGGCCGTTTGGAGCCTGTCGGCGGCGGCGGCGCGGTTCTAAGGCCAACAGCTGCCCACCCGGGCGTCCCTGGGGATCAGGGCAGGGGGCTGGCGGCGGCTCTTCAGGTGTCCGAGGTTAGGGCCTGAAGCCCGTTAGGGGCGTTGGGAAGAGGGTGTGTTCCTCGGGGAGCCTTTGCCCCCAACCATTAAACCTCGGCGTTTCAGGGCCCTGGGTACCGCAGTCACTGCCCTGGGACACCTGCTTCCCGAGGGTTCTGGGCACTGTCGGGCGCCTCCCCGGATGCCCGGTCTTTGTCCCCGCCCGGCCCCCTCTGCCCTGGTGTCCCTGGTCCACACAGACCATCGCCACCACACTCCGCTGGCTGATCGCTTTCCCCAGACGGTTCTTTCCACTTGGGGACTCATGGTTTCACGACATGTGTACATAATTTTAATGTTTGTAACTGTACGGGTTTTGCGTGGGTTCGTGGTTTTTTTTTTTTTTTTTGCGCTTTTGCCCTTCTCTCACGCGAACGCGCCACAGGGAGCTGCTGCTGAGAAGCGGACCCACGCCACAGTCAACCTGTTTTGGGCATGGCTTTCATCTTTCAAAAACAATCGGCTGTTATTTGTTTCCTGATTTAAAAAATCAATTGGATTTTGCAAGGATTGCTTACAGTTTAAGTCCATTATCTTAACAATCGCCTATCAGTTCGGTTCTTCAGCAGATAAAAATGTAGAAACTTAAAGTTGGAGACTATCCACAAATTGATTTTGACAGTTGTATTAAGAAGCTCAGTAACGATCCTGCGTTGAAGCTCATGACTTCAATGATGAGTGCATAAATGGTGCTTTTCTTTTTTTTTCATCTAAAGGAAAGATGTTTTTAAAATACAAATTGTATCGTGGAATAGGTATTTGAAACTGTAAGGCTGTAAAATGGCTGTCCTGACATGCTCCTTATTAGGATAACAAGTTACTTTTGGATTTTAAGTTTTTCTGTTTTATTAAATTTTCATATTAGAATGGTAAATAAGTTATGCCTAATGAAGCAGGGGAGGATTCCGTCTTTTGAAAACGATTCTGTTTTCCACTTTCACTCCCTCCTGCACCCCATTCTTCTTAGAGAGTGACTCCGCCAAGTTGAAAACTTGCAACTGCAAAAGAGAAATATTAGCTTGAAGGTGCAGATTTCTTCTTTACTCCTCAGCATATGAAACGCATAAATGTGTAAGTTTGGCAATACGGTTTTTACTTCACCTAATTTAATGGGAGCCTAATGAACTATTAGTGCTCCATTTTCTTTTTCCTAAAAGGGGCCACCACCAGATTAGCCTTGATGTAGTTACATCTTCATCCTAGATATTCAGGGAATTACTACATTCCTCCCACTGAAATATATATAAAAATATTTTAAGGTAATCGAGCTTATTATCGTTATATATTGTGAGCAGGATAAGCTTTTGGTAAAAATATGTATGATTCTGGTTGTAAATCTTTCCATTATCAACTTGTTATTGTATTCATTGTTTTTATGACTAGTTTTTCTTCTTTATATAATGTTAAAGCCATCTCATGAACTCTGTTTTTCTAAATACTGTAAATGAACTGCATTGAAATATAAATGTACTATGTTTAGAAGAATTGCTTGCAGTCAACCATGTTGGATTCTGCAGATGCTGTTTTTAAGAAAAGGAATTTGGTTATAAAGGAAGCTAAACCAAGTGACATACGTAATGAAATAAATTTATCAAATGTAAACTGCAGAGAAGAACACAGCAGTAAGTGGAAGTTATTTTTATTGCCCAGTGTGTAAATGATGAATATTTTTTCCTGGAATTGATATTTGAATATGTATTGGTGCCAAAAAGACCTTGTTCCTAAAAAAACAATTTGGTTTACCAGCAAAAGGGTGAGAAAGCCGATAAAGTCAAGGTGATTGATTAACTGATGAAGTTTTTAAAAACAATGGAGAATAATGCCACCTTCAGAAAGGAGGATGAGAGACAGTTAAATTCCCCAGGTGTTGAAAATCTTTCTTAGTTAGTTCCATTCAGCCAGTGCTATGGTAGCTATCTGGTGAGTGTTGGCAGGTAAGAGGGGTCTCCTGGGTTGCAAGGGTGAGAACTTTACAATGGAAAACAGATGTTTGCAAAAGTGGTAACTGTAGATTTACCACTACAATTACAACTACAAACTGTAATTGTAGTTATATGGATGGGTGTTAGTGTGGGAAAGAGTTTCTAGAAGCCACCCTTGCTGGCTCTAAGACCTCCTTACTAGAAGAATTCTTTGAAGTACTGTCAGTAGGTGTAATAAGTAAGAATGTTAAGAGTTCCAGAGTCTCAATGGTTAAATGAGATATTGGAACAGGAAATAGGGGTGGAGATTTGTCTTAGAATTTTCTGGAGTAGATAGAACCTATGCAGGAATGGTGGCTACATCTTATTCCAAAATGGCACCTGATGGCAAAGCAAATATTTGAATTCAGAACTGAAGGAAAGCTGAAAGAAATCTCATATCTGAAAGGCCACAAGGTTTGAATTGACATGTGCCTTTTTTTTTTTTTTTTTTTTCTTTTTGCGGTATGTGGGCCTCTCACTGTTGTGGCCTCTCCCGTCGCGGAGCACAGGCTCCGGATGCGCAGGCCCAGCGGCCATGGCTCACGGGCCCAGCCGCTCCGCGGCATATGGGATCCTCCCAGACCGGGGCACGAACCCGTATCCCCTGCATCGGCAGGCGGACTCTTAACCACTGCGCCACCAGGGAGGCCCGACATGTGCCTTTTTAATGGTTAAAATTTTTAAACAACGCAAGTCTTTTCAGTGTAGTATAACAGAAGCAGGAACTCTGGAGCCAGACTACTTGGATTCAAGTCTTGGCACGTTCCATAATTAACTGTGTAACCTTGAACAAATTACTTCATCTCACTGTGCCTCAGTTATCTCATCTTTTAAGGAGTTAATCTTATGAGAATTAAATGAGTTAATACTAAGCTCTTAGAACTTGGCCTGGCATGTAGTAAACACTTCATATGTAATAACTGCTATTATTATCATCATTGTCATGATCATTGGTATTTTAGAAAACTATAGAAAACACCATAAAATAATAATTACTAATATCAGGACCATGAGGTAACTACTATAAACCCTTTGATACATTTCCTTCCAATATTTTTTCTCAGTTTGTTTGATCTTTACACAGTTGAGACTTTAATATTAACAATTTTGCATTCTGCTGTTTTCACCTAGCACATAAGCTTTCTCTTGCTATTAGATTATTTCATCAGCATCTTTTCAAATGACCACAATGTTTTTGTGAATTTCTCATAAGTAAACGTTTTACTGTTGGACAGTTAGCAAGTTTCTTTTTGCAGTTGTAAGAAACACTACAGTGAACATTCTTATACATAAAACAGTTTCTGTGTTTTAGATTATTTCATTAAGATAGATTTCCCAAAGTGAAAGTGTTGGGTCAGAGTATATGAACATCCAGAGCTCATGGTTCATATCGCCAAACTGCTTTTACTTAAGGGAATTTAATAAGGGACTTAAGTTGAGGAGCACAGCATTTATTGCCCTTTTCCTTGAGTTGGGAGGAAAGAGAGAGTGAATTAACATTTTTTTCTGTATAATATACTGGGCATCATTTGTAGGCACTTAGCATACATTGTTACTTTTATGTACATTATGCTCATTATCCTAGCCCTATGTTGCTTTACACATGAGAGTTACTTCCATTTTACTGGATGGGAGAACTGAAGTATCGGTAGGTAAGTACTTTGCCCAAGGACTCAAGAGTGTTCAAGGCTGGATCTGAGTCTAGATCTGCCTCATTACAAAACTCAAAACTTTGTAAAGTTTTATGTGATACACATATTCAGAATCTTATAATGAATATGTATACATTGAATGAATACAAAATCTTTAAAGGAATCTTATAATTCACTATAACAGTGAATCTATTAACTGTAGATCATAGATCACATTATTAAGATAGTGAAACTGAGCTGGAAGTAATGAATGAGTAAATTACAAAGTTAAAACAGGTAAGGCTTAACTATCCAAGTATATTTCAAAAAGGAAAAAAAACTCCTTACTTGGATGAGATGTAATATGTATGTATGTATGTAATGAATGTAATGAATATATAAAGTTGGTTTCTAAAATGATTGCAGCAAGCATTTGTGGGTGAAACACTCTTTGTAAAGACCTCAACACAAATAGAGGAGAAAAAAACAAATCCATCTAATTTAAGGTATAAGAGAAGTGACAAAGGCCCAGTAAATAACTATTTTGAAAAATATGTTTAGTGAAACCCCTGGCAAAGTAAACTAAAATCTTAATAATAAATAAATAAATAAATAATTGAGATATTCCAGTTAAGGAGAATAAGACGACCAACAAGGTGTGTGAGATTAATTTTATACTGAAAACTAAAGCAAGAAAATTTTTTTGAGTCACGTTTTATAATTGACTTTGAAGCACTCTGAAGCCATTAGTGAAATAATTATCAGTGAAGTCCCTGAAACCTCAGGTGCCAAAGTAACCACCATAGATGAAAAGGTGGATCCCAGAAAGGCCAAGATTCCATTGCTTTTGTCTTTACTACGGAAGGAATTAGGGGAGAGAAATACTTCAGCAGATTGTGAGTATACAAAATAGATACAAATAAGTGATTAGGAATAGGTGGTATCCATCAAAATTGTAAGTAAATGAATATAAAACATTGATCATTATGCTGCCATTAGAAATAATGTTTTTGAAAAATACTTAATAAAGTAAAAATATATTTTAGCTAGAGCATAGGAAAGTGATGAGAAACATGCCAAATTATGAAGGACTTGTGCCCTTTATTCATTCAGTAAGCATTTTTAGTGCTGACATTGTCCCTTGTCCTCAAGCCATTTAGATACTACTGTAGAGAGAGATATGTAAACAAAAAGGTGCAATGAAGTGTAGATAAAGCTGTTATGATATAAATCTGAGGAGACACCTAGTAAATATTTTCTGCTTTGTAGGCCAAACCACCTCAGCCATTGTAGGGCAAACGCAGCCATAGACAATATGGAACTATAGGTGTGGCCAGATTTGATTGGTGGGCTTTAAGTAGAGAATCTCTTAAAGTATATCCTAGAAGGATTTCAGGAAGAGGTACCTACCAAGCCTTGTGTTGCCGTAGCATGAGCCATTGAAAGATTTGAAATGAGAAATATGCAGCGTTGATTTGTGTGATTCATTAAGAGCAGAGAAATAGAAAAATAAGTTATTTTTAGGTGCTATAAACTAAGAAGAGAATCCAATTTTTTAAGTGGGCAAATTCACAGAAGAGGAAGTACACCTAGCCAATAATCATGAAACAATGCTCTACCCCACCAATAGGGAAATGCAAAGTGAAATTTTTTTTTACCCATCATATTGGCAAAAGTGATAAAGTTTTACTAGTATGTATCGATAAGATTGTAGGGAAACTCAAACATTGAATAAATCAGTATAGCCATTTTAATTTTAAAGTAAAAACATTTTCGACCTAAGCAATTTCCATTTCTTAGAGAAACGTAGGGGTATATCAGGAATCATGTATATTCAAGAATATCTTTGTCAGTTGCCACAGAACCTCCAGACTTCCAGGTCACCTTTTTTTTTTTTTAATTTATTTATTTTATTTATTTATTTTTGGTTGCATTGGGTCTTTGTCACTGCGCGCGGGCTTTCTCTGGTTGCGGTGAGTGGGGGCTGCTCTTGTTGTGATGCACAGTCTTCTCATTGCGGTGGCTTCTCTTGTTGCGGAACATGGGCTCTAGGTGCACAGGCTTCAGTAGTTGTGGCTCGCGGGCTTTAGAGCACAGGCTCAGTAGTTGTGGCACGTGGGCTTAGTTGCTCTGCAGCATGTGGGATCTTCCCGGACCAGGGCTCGAACCCATATCCCCTGCATCGGCAGGTGGATTCTTAACCACTGCACCACCAGGGAAGCCCAGGTCACCTTTTATCTCCTGCATTCTAAATCATTAAAAGGTCTATATTTGTCTTCTTTTTTTGAAACCGCTTAACAACTCTTCATATTCTTCTACTGTGCCCACTGGAATTTACAGTCATCTACAAAATCCAGTCTCAACCTAGCTACTATTCTCCCTCCCTTCTCCCTAAAAATCCTGTTTTGGACTATGTCATCAGATTATGTGACTACTACCCTTCATGATTGCTGTCATCTGCTAACTTTTCAGGTCATTCCTCCTCATTTCTCAATTATTTTAGCTCCAGGCTCATTGCCTCTCTCTCTAATATCCATCTCAGTCTTTATATTGAGATTAAAATGAGTATACCTGATCTTTCCTCTAGTGTTCTTCCCATCTGTTCTATCTTATCTCAGTCATTCACTCCCAAAGTGATACCCTCTTGCATTGTCAATAGCTACAGGCCCTCTATGGTTACCATTTCATGTTTTCTACTCCTTGACCATACTTCCATTTTTAGTAGTTCACTTCTTCTAGTTAGTATCTCAGCCCCAACCTTCTTTTTACCCCAATGGAATCGCCAGTCCCTTGATCCTATTACTGTGTCCCTGCCATTCACCCTCTTGATGTTTTTACTTCCCTTTCTTACTCAGTTTAAATTCCATGGTTAATCACTCCTTTGGATAGCTCCCTTGCTCTTTGCTTGGTTAGTAGAACCATACCCTGGTTAAAACCAACTCTCTGCTTTCTTTGTGCCTGCCCCTATATAACTTAGTATGGCTGGAAGAAAACACACAACCACATATGACCACATACCTCACATTACTTGTTAATGCTGCCTGTTGATTATACTGTATTTTCCTAGTCTGTTCACTTTCCTACTTTCCTCAATAACTTTCATATCTTCTTCAAACCTCCAATATAACTTTTCCCATCTTCATTTTCAGTTCATCACCTTGCTTCTTATTTTGTTAAGAAAATTGAAGCAATCAGAAAACTTCCACACACTCGCACCACCCCATGAACTACCATCATCTGTGTCAGTACATGCTATCTTCCTCCTTTTTATCTTGGATGAACTGTTTTATGTTCTTCTGTCTGCTTTTGTACTAGATCCATCCTTTCTCCTCTATCATCTGCTCAAGGAATTGCTTCAGCTTCTGTCCTTCCACATCAAATTTTTTCTTTACTGGATTATTTCTGTCAGCAAACAGACAAGCTATTATTTCTGCCATCTTAAAAAAATTGATCCCCATATTTTTGGTTTCCTTTTGCAGCATTATTCCCCGAAAGAGTCGTCTATATTTGCTATTGCCAAGGTTTCTCCTCCCATACTCTATTAAACCCACTCCAATCAGGCCAGTGCACCATTCCTGCTGAAACAGCTCCTTAATTTCTCCAGTAACTTCCATGTGGCCAAATGCCATATGTCCTTGATTCTGTTATCTTACTTGACCTATCAGCAACATTTGACAGAGCTATTTCTCTTATTCTTGAGACACTTTCCTCTTTGCTTTGCAGGATACCTTACACCCTTGGTTATCTCCTACCTCAGTGCCTGCTTCCTTGTAATTCTCCTTTGCTTTTCTTCTCACAGAGCTCTTAGTGTTGGAGAGCCCCAGAACTCGCTCAATCCTTGTTTTTTATTTTTCATAAATACTCAGTCCATTGATAATCTCATTCAGTCTCATGGCTTTAAATACCATCTAAATGCTAGCAATGCCCAAATTTAGATCTTTAGCCTCTCTCCCTAATTCCTTACATGTTCAACTCCCTATTCAACATCTCTACCTAAATGTCTAATAATAGGCCTCAAACTCAGCTTGTCCAAAACTTACCCCCTAAACTTCCTCCCCAGTACCTACTCTACCCATAGATTTCCCCATTTTGGTTTGTCAATGGCAACTCCATCCTTGCAGTACCTCAGGCTAAAATATTGGAGTTGTTCTTGACTTTGCTTTTTCTTTGACACTTTAGATCCATTCCTTCAGGGTGACCAGTTTTTTTCTATATCATCAAAATATATCCAGAATCTTACCATGCTGCACCTTTTCCACTGCCACCACCCTGGTCCAAGCCACTACCATCGTATCTCTTTGGATTACTTAAATAGGTTACTACCTGGTCTCCCTATTCTACCCTACCCTCCTCCCAGTAGTCTTCCCTCAGTATCGTAGCCAGAGCAAACCTTTCACAAATTAAGATAGTCCCTGTCACTCATCTATTCAAAGCCCTGCAATGGTTCCCCCTTGCACTCAGAGAAAATCTAGTCCTTACAGTAGACTACAAGGCTCTACATAGTCTGCCCAGCCCACTCCCCTTTCTCCTTACTTCCCTGACCTCATTTGCTACTACCACTTTCCCTCCTTGCTCACTGGCCTTACATCCAGGTCTTTGCTCAGATCTCACATTCTCTAAATACTCTGTTTAATACTGCATCCTAACCCCCCATCCCCCTTATCCTGGATTCTTTTTTACTTTGTGCATAGCACACACCACCTCCTAACACACTATATCAGGGATCAGCAAGCTAGAGCCCCATTGCTCTGGGGCCTGTTTTTGTACAGCTTATGAGCTAAGAATGGTTTTTACTTTTTTTTTTAAGGGTTGTAAAACAAAAACAAAGAACATACAACAGACGTATTCTTACTGTTTGGCCTGAACGTGGTCTGCAAAATCCAGAATATTTACCTTCTGGGCCTTTGCAGGAAAGTTAGCACTAAAAATTCTGTTTATTATCTTTCTCCTCCCACATGAATAAGCTCCAAGAGGGCAAAGATCTTTGTTTTATTTATTGCTCTCTTTGCAATAACTAGAACAGTGCCTAGAATATAGGCACTCAGTAAATATTGGTTGAATGAATGAATTGCTTGTAATGGTATAAAATTATAATGAAATAGAGCTATATATACGATGAGTAGGAAAGCTAAGGCATATTTTGGATGAGTTTTTATAGAACAGAAATAAAATTCTTTTTATTTTGACAGAAACATACGATTTAAATAAGCAAAAAACAGCTCTGTAAGGATACACATCAAATGAATATTAGAGTACCTTTGGGGAGGAGACCAGGATTAGGAGAGGTACTCAAAGAGAACTTGCACTTCATCTATATTGTTTACTTTTTTTATACGATGAGAAGCAGTAACATCAATTTTTCATTTAAAGATACTTTTTTTTTTTTTAAAGGAAAGGGCATCTATTTATTTATTTAGTTTTGGCTGTGTTGGGTCTTTTGTTTGTTTCTGTGCGAGGGCTTTCTCTAGTTGCGGCGAGTGGGGGCCACTCTTCATTGCGGTGCGCAGGCCTCTCACTATCGCGGCCTCTCTTGGTGCGGAGCACAGGCTCCAGATGCGCAGGCTCAGTAGTTGTGGCTCACGGGCCTAGTTGCTCCGCGGCAAGTGGAATCCTCCCAGACCAGGGCCCGAACCCGTGTCCCCTGCATCGGCAGGCAGATTCTCAACCACTGCACCACCAGGGAAGCCCTAAAGATACTTTTAATGAAGAGAAAGGGGAAAAAATAGGTACTGACTAAAGCAATGAGAAGAAATAGAGAGTAATGGGTAGGGAGAGAGGGAAGAGAACATTGCCTTTCTTAAAGGTCATATTTGCAATCTGAATGAGAAGGAGTGAGCAATATGAATATTTGAAGAAAGAACAAGCAAAAGTGAGACTCTTAAGTAGGAAAAAGCATAACAACATCAGGGAACTGCAAGAAAACTAGTGTGGAACATAGTGGAAAAGGGGGGTAGAGTCTGCTAGTAGGGAGGACCCCACATTGGGAACAATTTTGTAGGCCATGGTAAGAATATGAGGTTTTATTTTTAAGTGTGATGAGAAACCGTTGGATGGTTTTGATGGAGAGAAGACATGATTTAATTCCAGTTCTAACTTGATCATTTTTGCTGCTTTGTCTCAGAATGGGGCTGTAAGTGAACAAGAGAGAAGGCTGGGAAACCAAATGTAGTAGACCATGCTTTTGTAGAAAATGGTATCTGGACTGGGGTAGACAGTGGAGAAGGTGAGAAATGGTCAGATTCAGAGTATATTTTGAAGGTAAATTTTAAGGGCATACTCTGACAGTACTGACTGATGGTTTAAATGTGGAATATAAGGGAAATGAAGGATGAGTCCTCGGTATTTTGGCCTGAACAACTGGATGAACAGTAATAACTGCATTTAGTGATAATAGGGCAACTGGAGGAGGAGCAGACTTGGGATGGGCAAGAGTTCCGTTGTAGTCAGCAAAGTCTGAGATACCCACTTAACAAACAAGTGGCTATGTCTTATAAGGTGTTGGTTACTTGAGTCTGAAGTTCAGAGAGCTATTCAGTGGCACAAACTGGATGAGGTTATGTAGATAGGAGAAAGGTGCCTGGGATATTTAGGGGTGGGAGAGTCAGCCAAGGAGACCGACAAAGAGCAGCCAGTGAAGTAAAAGGAAAACCAAGGGAGATGTGGTGCCACCGGCTAACAGGTGAAGGCATTGTTGCCCGTTTTCAGCACTGAGGAGAAATTCAGATGAGGCCAAGAAGAAATCATTGGGTTTGGCAACAAGGAAATCTCAGTCTCTGAGGAGTGGAGTGAAGAGGGGGACATGGTGACTGTACATAACTTTCAAGATATTTCTGTGAATGGAAGGGAAATTGAGCAGTAGTGGAGGGTAAATGGAGTCAAAGCTGGTTTTTAAAGATATTTTTAAATAATTTGAAAATTAGAGAAAAGTTGTGAGAATAATTGGGAGAACTCCCATATACCCCTTACCTGGGTCCACCAATTTTTAACGTTTTGCCACATTCTTCCCACCCACGCCACACACACGTTATTATTTTTTTGATCATTTGAGAGTAGGTTGCATACATCTTGCCCCTCTACCCCTTAACCTGAGTCTGTATATCTTAAAAGCCAGGATATTCTCTTCTGAAAGCACACATAGTTATCGAATTCAGGAAATTTAGTTTTTTACAATCTGTATTACAATTTTGTCACTTGTCCCAGTAACATCCTTTATACCATTTTTCCTCCAGTACAGGATCCAGTCTAGGGTTTTATACTGCTTTTAGTTGTCATCTTTTTAGACAAAGAGTTTTTTTTTAATGGAACTTTGCCATTTTCTCCTCATAACAGCCCCATGAGATAGAAGTACTATTAATTATATCATTTTATAGGTCATAGGTTAATTATTCTTTCCATGACTAATAAGTGGCAGAGCAAGAACTCAAAGTCAAGCCAAGGGGCTCCAGGGTTTGTACTCTTAAGCTCTATACAACAGTGCCTCCCACGTAGTGCTTGGAAAAATCTGAAATTCCACGTTTGAAATGGGCAGATAAGTCAAATATATAGATCAGAGGCACTGATTCTTATATTAAAAGGATGATTTTAAGCTTCTGGATCTGGATTATAACTCTTTGTAATGGTGGATCAGAGTGTAATATGTCACCTTGATGAGCATCAGGCCAGAAGGAAAGCCCAAGGAAAGTGAAGCTATTTAAACTTCATATGTAAATTTTACCAGACTTCAGTATAAATGATATGTTTTCAGAGTTACTGCTGCTGATTGTTTAGGAAGGTAAAATAAAGTACTTGGGTTAATTCTTTTGTGGTAAAGTTTAGTTGACAGTATATATGGACATGGACTGAAGAGTCCTGATATATGTTTCATCTCATAAAATGCTGCTTGTCAAACCTTTATTAGAAAATATTAGGAGACTTAATTTAGGAAAAGAGCATTAAACAGTGAATCATTGAAACCACAGATGCTCCAGAGCAGGAATTAGAATGCTCCATTGGATTTTTAGTTCAGTAATGTTTTATACAGTTTTCTGTTACACAGTTTTGAGGGGATAATGGGTAATGACTTCTGTTGGGTAGAAACTCAAGTTGTGATGAAAGTTTTTGTACATAACATTTTCAGCTAAAGATTGTTCTTACTACTGAATGACTTCGGTAAGAAATGACCTAAACCTGGTGCAGTACTGTGCCCTTTCACAGGAGCCCAAGTATTTGCTGAAAGAATCAAATGACATGAAGCTCTCACTCAGGTAATTCAGTAGTCCCAGAACTACACTTGAACAATTGAGTTGAATACAAGTTTCCCTGAAGACTTGGAGAATTTCAGTAGCAAGTATAAAGAAAAGAAGTAAGGCTGGCTTTTGTATGTAGAATATGACCAGACTCATTATTTACTAAATGTTTTGCTTCTAGAAGCTGAAAAGGAGCATGGTCTTTAGTTGCTTTATAAATGAGGAAATGAACCAAATGAGTGTAAATGATTCGTACAGGATTGCCCAGCCAGTTCTTTGTGCAGAGAAGAACTGAGACAAGAGCCCCAGATCTCTGACACACCTTTTTTCCTGATGTTATTTTGGCTCATCGTGGCACAGAAGACTTAAAGACCTGGGCAGTTTGTCTTAAAACCCCATGAAGTTACACTGTGGCTGGGAGTTGAAGTGTCTGTTTCGCTTCCCCACATGTCATCCTTCCCTTGGTCTGACACCACCCCACCGTAAGTCAAGGATGAAATGGTGGAGAAACTGTAAAGGTAGGAGGTTCTTCTGGAGTCTTGTTTTAGCACAGGTAGTAAGCTCAGAATCAAGAGAGTGGTATAGTAGTTTAAGATTTAATGTAGGAATTTGATGGGGAAGGTTAAGAGCCAGTAGAGAAATAAAAAGTTGAAGCATAAAACAGAAAAGGCTCTAATAAAAAGCCTAGCTTTATTTTAACCTTACATCCCAGTGGGCTAGAGGCTTTTGTGTTGGTGTTGTTACTTGCTGATAAGGTGCACAGCAGGTATTTTTATTTGTAAAACAGAATCTACACATTCACCGGTGAGATTCTAGTAGAGTTGTCCTGTCAGCAACCAGGAAAAAATTGTGATTTCAGATAAAATTATCATTTGGGAATTATTATTTATTGGGAAATACAAACTCCCGTACATCTCAGATGCTTTGGAATCAAGTTCATCAAAATACCTAGCCACATATTGAATTGCTGAATTGAATAACATAAAAAAATCTTAGGAATTTCCTAGTTCATCTCTCTCCTTCCAGACTTTATTGTATTCGTAGTTTCCAGCTATAAAATCCAGCTTATTACAAGTGCTGAATAAATGTTTGCTTATTGATTTAATTTCTGGAGTTTCTCCTTCTAGAATATGCATATTACTCCTGTAAGAGTATATAATGAAGAGTTAAATGAAGACTATGTATTTTATTAACTGTAAATAATATGGATTAGTGGCCTATGACATTTTTTCTAAAATTGAAATATTATATGACTTAAGACAAAGGTTTTGCTTTCTATGTCCCCAACCCTACCCCAGGAAAATGATTTAGGAAAAATTTGTTTTATAATAAATGAATTTATTTTTCTAAGAATCAGTTTAGTGTAGTAGAAATAGTGTATACTTTTAAGGCAGTTCATTAGACTCCTATGTCTACCAGTTATAAGTGTATGATCATGGATGGTATCCATCTCATAGACTAAATAGACACACAGAGCTATACCATTAGTGTCAAGTTATAATTTGTAAGCATTTTTTTCCCACCCTATCTTAGTTATTACATTAGCTTCCTTAGGCAGAAAAATATATTAAGAAGAAACTGTGGACGATTCTAAGATAATTTTTTTATCTTAAATGAAACAGTTTTCATTTATTTTCTAAAGATCTTAATTTTATTTCTTTCTGTTTTTTTTAATTGGAATATAGTTGACTTACAATGTTGTTAGTTTCTGCTGTACAGCAAAGTAATTCAGTTGTACATATATATATATCCCCTCTTCTTTAGATTCTTTTCCCATACAGGTCATTACAGAGTATTGAGTAGAGTTCCCTGTGCTATTCAGTAGGTTCTTATTAGTTTATAGACTTTATATATAGTAGTGTATATATGTCAGTCTGAATCTCCCAATTTATCCCTCCCCCCTCCCTTTCCCCCTTGGTAACCATAAGTTTGTTTTCTTCATCTGTAACTCAATTTCAGTTTTGTAAATAGGTTCATTTGTACCATTTTTTTAGATTCCACATGTAAACTGTCTGACTGACTTCTAAAGATCTTAATTTTAAATTACCTAAATGATTTATGATTTATTTTCTTAAAGAGTGAAATAGTATATGACACAAATAACTAACAAAATGAAAAGTACTAGAACTCCAGCCTTTTTCAGTTCAGTATATGCTAAGTGACAAATTTAAATTATTTGTGGTATATGCTCATTGATTTATTTCTGTAGTCAAAATTTTCTTATTCATTAGTAATTTTTGCTTAAAATATTTATAGTTATAATTATTGAGAAAATCAATAGAACTTACTAGTATGGAAATCTCAAGAACTGTTGTAGAAGAATTGTAGATCCTCTTTTCTAAGGTAAAATTCATTTTAATTTGCTTTTGCTTTTACATTTTTGTGGGGTTTTTTTCTTCTAGTTCAGTGTATGGTTTAATTGAGCTATTTATTGATTTTTTTCTTAAATGATATTTCCAGAATTATGTATCGATGTTTTGAAAAATTAGGAAGTTGATGAGAGATGCTTGAAATTTTTTTTATATTAAAGAATTATGGTATTCTTGTTGTAAATTTTGTAGTAGGCTTACTGTTTTTGTGTATCTTTACATTTAAATGTCTTAACATTAATTTGTTACTATAACACTGTTAAAAGATATCTCCATGCGTATAAGATATTAAAACCATAATAAAAAACTAATCACAAGTATGGAATCTGTAAATAATTCCCATTAAGCAAAAGTAAAACTGGGCTCTAATTCTCAGGACAGCCTTTCTCTGAGACTAGGTCTCTGGAATCATAAAACAATTTTTTAATCTTAAATAAACAGTTTTCATTTACTGTTTTCTAGTATAAGGTTTGGTACAGTTCTTTTGCTTTCCAAAGGTTGAATGCGTTTTTCCCCAGTACTACGAAGATACTCTTTATTTTCAATGTTATCTTCATGTCATTGTGTCTACTCATTTTAATGGCATGATCTGGGAAAAAGTTGCTGCAAGTGCATCACTTTTCTGTAACTAAAACTTAACACTTTAAGTACCATAACCTTTAAGCATTTTCACAAAAAAAACTTTCTAAACTATATTTCACACCTTCTTAAAAAGCAGGAGAGGTATAATTTAAACTTTGTAACAATTCTGTCATTATTATGAGTAGCAAGCGTCATACCATAATATAGTTACATTCTCCGGGGTCTTTTCTCCTGCCCTATTTATGACTAAAAGTAATAATACTGTTGGAGATTTTTATTATTTATTTTCATTATGAAGTTAATATAACCACAATATTGAAAATTTTTTAAAGAGAAAAGAAAAAAGCACTCATAATCTTAACATCCTAATACACTATGAGCTTTTCATTGTTTCTCTCCAGTTCTTTTCATTTAATAATTCTCTTTTTTTAATACATGTTTTTTACATATTTGTTATTGTTCTCTTTTTTTTTTTTTTTTGGCCACACCTGGGCCCTCAGCAGTGAAAGCATGGAGTCCTAACCACTGGACTGCCAAGGAAGTCCCTGTAATTGTTCTCTACATACAACTTTTTATCATTTTTTCACTTTCTGATCATAAACATTTTCCACGTCATTACAGAAATTATCTTTTTTCAGTTGGATGTTGTGTTAGTTACCCATATATTTATTGTTGTATTAGAAATACTCCTGGGTTAAAATCTTTGAGAATAATGCTTTCTTTTCTGTAATTAAGATTCTTAGGATGTAGTCTCAGAAATATAATCATGAGGACAAAGGGTATAAAAATGGATAATAGCTCTTGATATAGATTGCTGAGTTGATTTCCAGTAGGTTGTATTAGTTTACACTACCACCAGTAATTTGTTAGAGTTGATTCATCATGTCTTCAGCAGCATAGGAAATTGTTATAAAATTATCTTTGCTAATTGGTCTAAAAACATTACTTCATAATTACATTTATTGATTACTAGTAAGGTTCAGCATTTTCCCATGTTTGTTTACTGTTGTATTTCCTCTTGTGAATTTTTCTTTCATGTGTTATCTATTGGTTCTAAATTAGAGTTCCAGATAAGTAAAGTGATTAATGTACAGTTGTCCCTCGGTATCTGCAAGGGATTGGTTCCAGGACCCCCACGTGTACCAAAATGCACAACGCTCAAATCTCTTATATAAAATGGTGTAGAACAGTCAGCCTTCCACATCTGGCATGTGGAACCTGTGGATAGAAAGGGCCTACTGTATTACTGTTCTGTTGGATCGACTAAGTTTGTATTGATGAAATATGCTAGGAGCTCCCTTTTATAATTGTTCAAATAAAGCATGTGTTTATCCACCATATCTGTAAACAGTGGTGCCTCCTGGAAATCATGATAAGAGATGTTTTAGGTCCTTTGAGATGTGAACTGAGTCTTGGGAAGCAAGTATTACCTGAAAGCTGGCATCACAGTGAGGGTAAGTTACTACTGTCCCTACATATCCCACTAGTATAAATGTTAATAAAATGAATTTGAGGCATTTTTTTTTCCCTTGATGGCAGCAGAGGCAGTGATGGCCAGTGCTCAGAACCAAAGTAATATAATTTGGAAAAGGCAAGAGAAGGGAGAGGAGGAATAGAAGTAGATGGGTAAGGAATTCTGTTGTCTGTAAAGAGGGTGCACACCTGAACTAGCAGCTGGCTTTGTTCTTGGCTTTCTCTATTCTTCCTATTCAGTTTGCTCTTTGCCCATCTGGGTGTATTCATTATACTCAGTACCTCTCAGAAACTTCCATGCCAGCTTTCAGATTTACTCTGGTGTTCAGTCTGAGGGAATTGATTTACATGATAGTCATCAGCCTTCATTAGTTCCGAGCCCTACAGTTCTGAGAGAACTCCCCTAAAAAGTTCAGTTCCTTCTACTTAAAGCAAATACATTTTGGGAATAGTTTATTTTTATATATATATAAAATTATGTGATTATATATTTAAATAGTTATTTACTATTTCTATTCTGATTAAGTGCTTCTGGTTCCAAGGAAGAAAACTTAATTCAGATTGTCTTAAGAGAAAGGGAGAGATTTATTATTTTTTTTTAAGTCATTTGTGGAAATAGAAAGCCATCTGGAAGCAAGGCAGCTCCCAGAAGCAGATACTGTCATTCTGATGGACCATGTAATCTTGCTCAATGCTTCCTTGCTTCCTCTCTGTGCTGGTCCATTCTCCTCTGCTTTTGCTTACAATTCCTGCCTCTTTATAATTTTGTCATGTGTGTGGAATCGAATGATGGCCACTTGCCTACCACACTGTGACCTTTTAGCTTCTGCTTTGAGAACTGGTAAATGCTTAAATGATCCTAGTACTTCCTGTTTATATTTCTGAGAAGGGAAATTCAATTGACTTAGCTTATCTGTTTGTGCTGGGATTTATCATGTGGAGAGTTGGGTGACCAATCCTGGTTTAATTAATTGCATTTAGGAAATGCAATCACAAAGTATCAACCTTGCCATTAGAACCATTGGTTAGACATGGGCTGTAGGCTACTTAGTTTCCTTTAGAAAGAGCCTTTGGTTTTACTGATAATTATCAGAAAATCAGTGCCCTATGCAAAAACAAAGAGAGAAAAGAACCTTATAATATAGAACTGGATGTTATTACTATGTTTTTAAAAATAAAAATCAAATTATTTTCCTTAATTAATTTGTAATGTTGGTTTCTGGGTCTTGATATCCCCATTTTTAAAAAAACAAGATAGGGATGTTGTCTAATGCTGTTTTCATTTTGGGGATAAGATGTTGGGATCGCTATTTTCTAATTACAGTCAAAGTTTAAATTGATAAATTCCAATTTCATGGGACGAGGGGGATGGATGGTGATAACAACATGATATTTAGTTGGCTGATAGATAACTCAGTGTCTCTGTTTATAAGATAACAATAAGCTTTTCAACCCAAGGTTCAGTTTTTAAGGGTATATTCTTATAAACTGAACACTTCCTTAGTATGTATAAGAGATTAGTGTTATCTTTTATGTCTAGTGTAATCTCAGATTTCCTTACCATCTCACATTTTTTTCTAGGTTTTATATTCATTAATTTTTTTATGTGCCAGTCTTGGTTGAGCCTCATTGTTTCTTTGTCATGGTAATAAAACAACAGACTTGAACACTCAGAGTATGTGCTGTTGTTTTTCGTACTAAACAATTTGTTGTATATACCATCTATCATACAACATTATTTCCTGCTTTTTGTCCATTTGTGGACTATCTGTAGAATTTATTTTGTGATATTCTTTTTCTATCTCCTTGCATACCATGACGACTGCCCTTAATCACCTACTTAGTTTTCACACTTATAAAATTTTTACAGACTGATTACACTTATATCTGATTTAATATTCACCACTTGATTTCTGGTTCTTTTCTTTGTTCCTCTATTCCTCCAATATTTCTCTTTTGATTTTTTTACTTCTTTAGAATATCAGCTCATTTAAATGACAGGTCAAACAGCCCATTTTGTTGCATATTCTTTGATCATACAAAAATAATGTAAGTAATCTTCATCTTAATTCTATCTGAAGATACAAACTATCATCAGTAAAACTGTGTCTTAATGATAATTTTAGTAGGGGGGTGAAGTGTGAAGGGATTGAACGTTAAGTACCTACTATTGCATCATTTTACATTCTCAGTTAATCTTCTCATCAATACCATTTCACAGATGACTAAACTATGGCTCTGAAAGTTAAGCTACTTTCCTAAAACAGACAATTGGGAGAACTAAGATTGTATGTATGACTCTGGAGCCCATGCTTTTCCTCTACTCTATCTTCCTGCTTAGCAACAAAAATAGTGTAGAACAATATTCAGCTCAGGCACTAACATTGTGTTGAATAAAAATTGATTTCCTTTCATGAGTTTTTTCTGCTGTGTCTGTCTTCCCACAGCTGAAATCTGAATGATATATGCCCCTGTATGTGTGAGTGAGATTTCAATGAACAAAGGAAAGATTAGATAAAAACTAATGATAATCAGCCTACTGACTGCTTACCATTTATCACCTTTCTGTTTTACTGTCTAAACTGCTCTGACCCTTTTACCAATTCAGCCCTGGCCAGTGAGCATTCTGCTATGTTCCTTTTTCTGTTTACACTTGAAAATGTGAAATATTGAATCAGCCCATTACACTTTAACAATCAAAGGTAGTTTTGGACATGAATGAGAAACTCATAGGGCCCTCTCACTTCAGAACTTTAGGAGGAATCTAACTAATGAAACAGTATACTTGTAGTTACCAAAATGATCTGTAATGGTTGTCCCCATGTGCTAGTTTTTCAAAAAACTATCAGCTTAGCTCCCTATCAACTATACAGGCATGTCTCACTTTAAAGTAGATACTAAAATAGTGAATCATACCTTTTTTTTTTTTACTTATAATTTCAGATGTGTTATATGGGAAAATATTTGGCTATTTGCACTATAGCCCTTTTTACCATCGTCTTAAATACAGTAAGTGCAGCTATAATCAATAGCTTGCCTGGTGCTGATACGTTCTTAATCATTCATTACCAGCATTTTACCAAGAGCTATTACAGTCTTGCTAAGGTACCTACAGATTTGTCTCCATCTTGCATGTATGTCCACACATGAACCATCAAGTAAATAATCAGTGTAGAGTGATGTTACTTTAAGACAAGCTGTTCTTTTAATTAATTATACTTCCATATTTTATGAACTATGAATTAAAGAAGCAGTTTGAAGTAAAAGAAACATTGGACCAGAAAGACATACATTCCAACCCAACGTGTTTTGTTTTCTTGTAGAAGTAATAGTAAAACTTATTTATTTTTTATATATTACCAGCTTTATGGAGATATAATTGACATATAACATTGTGTAAGTTTAAGATATACAACATAATGATTTGATATATGTATATATTGAGAAATGATTACTGCAATAAGGTTAGTTAACATATCCATCATTTCGTGTAGTTACAAGTTAAAAAATATTGGGGGGCGTAGGGTGAGAACTTTTAAGATTTATTTCTTAGCAACCTTCAAATATATAATACAGTATTGTTAACTATAGTCACCATGCTGCACATTACATCCCCAGAATTTATTCATCTTATAACTGGAAGTTTGTACTCTTTGATCACCTTCACCCATTCCTCCCTCCCCTGGCCCCTGGCTACTGCCCGTCTGCTCTCTGTGAGTTTGAGGGTTTTTTTGATTCCTCATATAAGTAAGTCATACAGCACTTGTCTTTCTCTATCTGACTTGACATCATGCTCTCAGGGTTCATCCATGTTGTCACAAATGACAGGATTTTCTTCTTTTTTATAGCCAAATAATATTCCTGTGTGTGTGTGTGTGTGTATCATATTTTCTTTATTCATTCTTCTGTCAGTGGACACATACCTTGGTTCCATGTCTTGGCTATTGTAAATAATGCTGCAGTGAACATGAGGATACAGATATCTCTTTGACATAGTGCTTTTCTCTCCTTTGAATATATACCCAGAAGTGGAATTGCTGTCTCACATAGTAATTCTGTTTTTAATTTTTTGAGGAACCTCTATCCTATTTTCCATAGTGGCTGTACCAATTTACATTCCTACCAACAGTGCACAAAGGTTCCCTTTTCTCCACATCCTCACCAGCACTTGCTATCTCTGTTCTTTTTGGTAATAGCCATTCTAACAGGTTTGAGGTGTTATATCATGGTGGTTTTGATTTGCATTTCCCTGATGATTAATGATGTTGAGCATCTTTTCAGTGTTGTTGGCCATCTGTATGTCTTTGGGAAAATGTCTGTTCAGGTCTTCTGCCCACTTTTTAATTGAGTTGTTTGGGTTTTTTTGATGTTGAGCTGTATGAGTTCTTTATATATTTTGGATATTAACCCTTTATCAGATACATCATTTGCAAATACCATTTTCCTTTCAGTAGGCTGCCTTTTCATGCCAAAGGAGTTTAGTTTGATGAATCTCATTTGTTTATTTTTGCTTTTATTTTCCTTGCCTGATCCAAGAAAATATTGCTAAGACTGATGTCAAAGAGGGTACTGCCTCTGTTTTCCAGAAGTATGTTTTCAGGTCTTACATTCAAGTCTTTAATCCATTTTGAGTTTATTCGTGTAAATGGAGTGAGAAGGTGGTCCAGTTTCATTCTTTTGCATGTGAATATCCAGCACCATTTATTGAACAGACTGTCTTTTCCCCACTGAGTGTTCTTGGCTCCCTTGTCAAATGTTAGTTGACTGCATGCACATGGGTTTATTTCTGGGCTCTCAGTTCTTTTCCATTGGTCTGTATGTCGGTTTTTATGCTAGTACCATTTTGATTGCTTTAGCTCTGTAATATAGTTTGAAATCAAGGATGCCTCTAGCTTCGTTCTTCTTTCTCAGGATTGCTTTGGCTATTCAGGGTCTTCTGTGGTTCCATATGAACTTTAGGATTGTTTTTTCTATTTCTGTAAAAAAAATGCCATTGGAATCTTGATAGAGATTGCATTATCTCTGGATGGCTTTGGGTATTATGGACATCTTAATACTATTAATTGTTCCACTTCATGAACATGGGATATCTTTCCATTTGTTTGTTTCTTCTTCAGTTTCTTTCATCATAGTTTTATAGTTTTCAGTGTACAGACCTTTTACCTCCTTGGTTAAATTTATTCCTAAGTATTTTATTATTCTCTTTGATGGTATTGTAAATGGAACTGTTTTGTTTTTTATTCAGATAATTTGTTGTTAGTGCATAGAAATGCACCTGGTTTTTGTATGTTGATTTTGTATCCTGTAACTTTACTGAATTCATTTAGTTTTTTGATAGAATCTTTAGGATTTTCTATGTGTAAGATCATGCCATCAGCAAACAGAGACAATTTTACTTCTTTTCTAACTTGGATGCCTTTTACTACTTTTATCTTGCGTGGTTACTTGGTATTGTGGTTAATCGTAGTAGTGAGAATGGGCACCCTTATCTTATTCCTGATCTTACAGGAAAAGTTTTCAACCTTTTACCATTGAGTATGATGCTTCCTGTGGGTTTGCCATATATGGCCTTTTTTATGTTGAGGTATGTTTCTTCTATGCCAAGTTTGTTGAGAGTTTTTATCATGAATAGTTACTGAATTTTGTATGTTTTTTCTGCCTCTGTTGACATGATCACATGATTCATATCTTTCATTTTGTTAATGTGATGCATCACATAGATTGATTTGTGTGTATTGAATCATCCTTTCATCCCAAGGATTAATCTCACTTGATTATGGTGTATGATCTTTTGAATGTGCTGTTGAATTTGGTTTGCTAGTAATTTGTTGAGATTTTTTTCATCTTTATCCATCCGAGATACTGGCTTGTAGTTTTCTTCTAGTGTCCTAACTTGGCTTTGCTATCAGGGAAATGCTGTTACCTCGTAAAATGCATTTGGAAGTGTTCTCTCCTCTTCATTTTTTTGTAAGAGTTATAGAATTGATATTAATTCTTCTTTAAATGTTTGGTAGAATTCACCAGTGAAACCATCTGGTCCTGAACTATTCTTTGTTGGGATTCAATCTGATCAATCTTCTTACTCATTATTGGTCTGTTCAGATTTTCTATTTCTTCATGATTCAGTTTGGTACATCATATGTTTCTAGTAATTTATCTATTTCTTCTAGTTTGTCCAATTTATTGGTGTATAATAGTGATCTCTTGTGATCCTTTGTATTTCTGTGGTATCAGTTGTAATGCCTCCTCTTTCATTTATAATTTTGAGTTCTCTCTTGGTTAGACTAGCTAAAGGTTTTTGTCAATTTTGTTGATCTTTTCAAAGAACCAACTCTTGATTTTGTTGATCTTCTCTATTATTTTCTTTTTTGCTGTTTCCTTTATTTCTGCTTTAATTTTTGTTATTTCCTCTCTTCTGCTAAACTTGGGATTAGTTTGTTCTTCTTTTTCCTATTTCCTTGAGGTATAAGCTAAAGTTGTTTATTTGATATCTTTATTTTTCTTGATGTATGTGGTTATGGCTGTAAACTTTCCTCTTAGAGCTGCTTTTGCTGCATCTCATAAGTTTTGGTATGTTGTGTTTCCATTTCAGTTTGTCTCAAGATATATTTTTATTCCTTTTTTAGTTTCTTTTTTGATCCATTGGTTGTTTGGGAATGTGTTCATTTCCATGTATTTGTGAATTTTCCAGCTTTCCCCATTATTGATTTCTACTTTAATACCATTGTGATCAGAAAAGATACTTGATATAACTTCTGTCTTGAATTTGTTGAAACTTACTTAGTTGCCTAACATATGATCTAACCTAGAACGTGTTCCATGTGCACTTGAGAAGAATGTGTGTTCTGTTGCTGTTGAGTGGAATGTTCTGTATGTATTTGTTATGTCCATTTACTCTCTAGTGTTATTCAAGTCCAGTGTCTCCTTATCGATTCTCTGTAAGAGTGGAGCAGTAAAGTCCCCAACTATTATTGTAGTGCTGTTTATTTTTCCTTTTAGTTCTGGTATTATATGCTTTATATATTTAGGTGCTCTAATGCTGGATATTTAAATGTTTACAATTGTTATATCTTTTTGATGGATTGATTCCTTTATCATAATAAGATGAACTTCTTTGTCTCTTTAGACCATTTTTAGTTTAAAGTCTATTTTGTCTGCTATAAGTATAGCTACACCTGCTTTCTTTTGGTTACAATTTGCTTGAAATATCTTTTCCATCCCTTCACTCTCAATCTATGTGTGTCCATAAAGATAAAGTGAGTCTCTTTTAGGCAGCATATTGTATCTTTTTTTAAAAAATTTCTTCCAACATTCTTTGTCTTTTGATTGGAGAATTTAATCTATTTACATTTAAGGTAATTATTGATAGGTAATGACTCACTGTTGCCATTTAGATCATTGTTTTCTGTTTTGTAGATCCTTTGACCCTTTCTTGCTGTCTTTGTGATCTGATGACTTTTTGTAGTGTTATACTTTGAATCCTTTATCATAATCTTTTGTGCATTTACTACAGATTTTTCCTTTGTGGTAACTATGAGGCTTACATAAAATATCTTATAACATCCTATTTTAAGCTGATAACAACTTCAAGAACATACAGAAACTTTATACTTCTACTTCTCTCCCTATCACATTTTAGGTTATTGATGTTACAGTATCCATATTTTTATACTGCTTATCCATTATCAGAGTATTGTAACTATGGTTATTTTTAATACTTTTTTTTTAACTTTTAAACTAGAGTTGTAAGTGAATTAAATACAACCATTACAATGTCAAAGAATCTGTGTTTCATAATATATTTACCATTACCAGTGAGTTCTATACATTTATATGGTTTTAGGATGTTAATTAGCATTCTTTTACTTTACAACTTGAAGAATGTTCTTTTATCATTTCTTGTAAGGCAGATCTAGTGGTGATGAAATTCCTCAGCTTTTGTTTGTTTGGGAATGTTGTTATCGCTCCTTAATTTCTTTTTTCTTTCTTTTTAAAAAAATATTTATTTATTTATTTGGTTGCGTCGGGTCTTAGCTGTGTCAGGCAGGCTCCTTACTTGTGGCTCGCGGGCTCCTTAGTTGCATCAGGCGAGCTTCTTAGTTGTGGCTTAAGGGCTCCTTAGTTGTGGCTTGCCAGTTCCTTAGTTGAGGCCTGTGGGCTCCTTAGTTGCGGCTCACTGGATCCTTAGTTGTGGCATGAGAACTCTTAGTTGCAGCATGAGAACTCTTAGTTGCGGCATGCATGTGGGATCTAGTTCCCAGACTAGGGATTGAACCCAGGCCCCCTGTATTGGAAGTGCGGAGTCTTAACCACTGTGCCACCAGGGAAGTCCCTCTCCTTCATTACTGAAGGACAGCTTTGCTGGGTATAGTATTCTTGGCTGACAAGTTTTGGTGGGATTTTTCCCCACTATTTTGAGTATGTCATTCCACTCTTTCCTGGCCTGCAAAGTTTCCATTGAGAAATCTGCTCATAATCTTATGGGGGCTCCCTTTTATGTGAAGAGTTGCTTTTCTCTTGCTGCTTTCAAAATTCTCTATTTTTGACTTAAGACAATGATAGATTCTTGATGTAGCCCTTTTTTGGGTTTAACCTATTTGAGATCTGGATATTCATTTCTCTCCCCAAGTTTGAGAAGTTTTCAGCAATCTAACCCAAGTCTCAACATTTACTAACCAACTGACTTTCGGCAAGTTGCTTAACATAACTGAAACTGTTTCCTCAACTCACAGTTTAGCTTTGAAAATTATAGATAAAGTGTGACAGTACTTTGAAAATTACTAAGCACTGTGTTTACCTGAAACCACTAGGCAATGATCAGTGAACATTCTGAAATGGAATTTACATTCTGAAATGGAATTTACAATCATGTTAATAAAAGAGGATTTTTTCTTAAATCAATGTCATGGAAATGACAACTGTGTTAGAGTATGGTTGACATATTCAATGAGAATAGTCAGTTGAATGTAGTATTGGGAAGATCTCTAGTAAAGCTCTTTAATGAAGCTACAATGCTAAAAGAATCAGGGACATAATTTACTTATTTTGTATATTTGTATTTAATGTGTGGGCTTATTATTTAGAAAGGTTTTCTTTCAATTTTATGAATGTCTTAATATTGCCATCTGAAGAAAGATGAGGTTATTACCTGCAAGATAAGTTGATTTGATATATGAATTTAAATTGTATTTGGCTGGTCAAGGACCATAATTGTTTAGTATGTTTTACTTATAATCTACTTAACGTATTTAATTTATATAACAACTTTTGTTGTTCCCCCGTATCTTGACTTTTCCCAAGTTTCCATTTCTAAGAACCTAAGTGCAACTCCTTACCCAGCCTCTGTCACTGATAAATAATGAAGTAAATGACTATTGTACTTAATAGCTCCAACACATGCAGTCCTTACCAAGTAGTACAAATTATGATGTGACTTTAAACATGTTCTTATGTTTTGGTTTTCATCAAAGACATTTTTCTAGTGGTTAGAATATTTCCATGTTAATCAGTGCAGTCTGCATTCGCTTCCACTTTCTTCTATTTTCTGTCATTTCTGGTACAGCTAGGACACTGCTGCTCATTAGAGTAAGAAACTCATGAAAATTGCCAGGAGCAGATTTATTGAGTTAATACAAAGAGTCTCAATTGGCTGTATATTAGAACCACCTGGGAGTTGTTTAAACATACCCATGCCCAGGTGCCTAGGCTCCACTCCTAAATTGAATCAGTGGGGGTCATAGGCAACAGGCATAGTTTTTTAAAGCCCCTAATGAGTATAATGCCCAGTCAGGGCTGAGAACCACTGGTTTACATAGCTTAAGGTACATGGAGACTGAGACCAATTGTGATATTAAAGAGTTAAAACAGTTATATCTGTCTTAGAAATCAACAGAGAATTGGTGTTATGATGAAAATTATGTGACCAGAAGTTAAATATATGGGAAGTATTACTCGTATCAGCTTTTTATTTTGATGTACAATAAGAAGTTTGAATTCTGAAAAGCAAAGTGCCGTTATCACACCTGAACTAAAGAATGGAGACCCTTAAATAAGAGAGCTTTTGAGTTCTTGGTGATGCATGGAATAGAAAGAAAAAGATAAGCCTACCCGTGAACTCTGCCCAAGAGTTCTGTTAAGGATTAGTCACATGTTCGTGGAAGTGGCAGAATGAGAATAATATGGCAGCATGAATCAGTGCCCAGGCTCTGGAGTTGGGTGCATCTGAGCTTGAGTCCTGCCTTTGTTCTTTACTATTTCTGTGACCTTGGACACATTACTCAACTTTTCTTAAGCCTGTTACTCTTCTATAAAATGGAGGTAATAGTAGTCCCTACTCATGGAATTAAATGAGGTCATGCATTTAAATCACTTAGTATAATAACTGGCACATAGAAGTGCTCCATAATGCTAACAGGGTTGCTTTTTTCTACTAGACACAGTCCAGACTTCGGAATTACACAGATGTAGTTTTCAATGCCCAATCTGCCACGTACTGGCTGGGCAAGCTACTTAACCTCTTTGAACCTCAGTTAATATAAAGTAGAGTTAATATCTGCCTCATAGTGCCGCTGTGAATATTTAATGAACTAAATTATATAGGAAGTACCTGATTGTAGATGGGAGTGAGTTTTGAGATCTAGTTTCCCTTCTTGTAACCTGCTCAGTTTGATACTAGCCTTTTTAAAAAAATGTTTGTTTGTAAACTTTAGCACTTGAGTCTCATGACTAGTTGTCTTCAGAGGTCTTCCTGAAAGGGCACTCTAAGAATACATTTATTTAAATTTTCCATAGTACTTATTTTTCATTTTCTTTTTTTTTTCTGTAAATCTTTCAGCTCTTAGATGACAATAAATTGTAATGCCAGAGGATTGTAATTTTAACCTCTTAGCATAATTCTTCCAAGTGGTGAATGAGATCCATCACCCTAATCAATCAGTCAAGAACAATTTAAAACCTACTATGTGTCTAGCACCATGTAACATCAGAGGATCCATATGCTGTGGTCCCTGCCCTTTAATCTAGTTGAGCTCATTTCCTCAAGTAGCTTAAGCTCAATGGTTGCTTTTGCTTTTTCCTCTCTTTTTTTTTGATCCTTAATCTCTGATTACTTTATAGAATCTCTTGAAGAACCTTCTAGTTCTACTGATATCTATTATTTAGCAAGCCTGTCGACATTTTCATTCTTTGACATTAAAAAAACCTCATTTTAAAAAAGTTACTAATAATCATCTGCCTTTAGACTTTCCCTTCTTTCCCTTCATACCTGAATTTTGGTTCAATTTCTTATAAAAGTTTTATTAAATAACTTTTAAAAAAATAGCATGCTCTTTTTAGCCCTCTAGACATCTCTGATTTTTTTTTCTTTCTTGTTCATCATAACATCTTTTGGTAAAGAACCAGTGGAAGAGACATTTTATTTTGGAAGATCTGATTCACATTCGGCAAATGATTCAGCAGATGACTTCAGCTGTATTTTGATTTATCTGCTTGTCAAATGAAGATAATACTTGCCACCTACTTACAAGAAAGGGATGTTGTAAAGATAAGATTTAGAATGTTTTGAACTCATCTACTCAATGCTATTGAAATATCTCATTTTTATTATATTTTCACACTGTATACATACTGCTTTTTTAGATCTATTATAATTGTTATAATAGTGAAATACGATTTTTACTTTTCTACCTCACTACAAAGGTATCAAATACATCTTATTTCTTTAGTATACAAATGGTTTTCTTTATGATTGGTTTCCCAGTTTACAGAAATTGATGTTTCTGTTTAAAAGGCAGTTTATCAGGGACTTAGAGACTGGACCCTGGAACCAGGTTAGTTGGGTTTGAGTCATGGGTTTGAGTCAAACTTCCTAACATAGTCTGTGAGGTCTTCCTAGCCCTGCCTTTCTCTCACTTTCACTTTTTAGTAAGTCCTATTAGATCTCAGGTAAAAAGTCACTTCCTCAAGGAAGTCCTTTCCTGACCTCTTAACTGGGTTAGCATAATGTCCCCACAGCCCCTGGTACTATCCCCTACCACAGTCATTCTCCACTGAGGCAGTGCCACTCTCTGAGCGGGGAGGGGAATGTCCTAGTAATTGGGAGGTGCTCTTGCCACTTAGTAGGTGGAGCTGAGGGGTACTAGATGTTCATCATGAGGAACTGTCTGGAGCCCTGAATGACCTTTGAATGTCCCATTAGGGAGTTACATAGGTGAACAAAATCTGTTCATAGCTGCCAGAGCCTAGAGCCTAACTTAGTTTCACATATACACATGGAATTTTTTGCAGGATTTTAATTAAATGTTGAGTTTTCCAGGAATAAAACTACTGTTTTTTTTTGTTTGTTTTGTTTTGTTTTTGCGGCATGTGGGCCTCTCACTGTTGTGGCCTCTCCCGTTGCGGAGCACAGGCTCTGGACGCGCAGGCTCAACGGCCATGGCTCACGGGCCCAGCCGTTCTGCGGCGTGTGGGATCTTCCCAGACCGGGGCACGAACCCGTGTCCCCTGCATCGGCAGGCGGACTCTCAACCACTGCGCCACCAGGGAAGCCCAAACTACTGTATTATTGAAGGAAGATTGTACCTTGTTTTGCTTGGAACTCTACCAAGAATTGTTCACCATTTTGGGAAATCATGTCACTGATGGTAACATTTATCACATTCATGGTGATTCACCATATAGGTGGAAACATTTGACTGCTCAGTAAATATTTGTTCGAATTTAATTGAAATTAGGAGAGAAGAAAGACTCTGAAGCATATGGGAGAAAAGCACATCTTTCTTCCTGGCAGAATATTTTTTTTTTCCTATTGCACTTCAATCACATACTTCATTCATAGGTAGTGCATCTGTCTCTGTCACTAAATGAGAACTTAGGGCAAGAACAGTATTTTACTTACCTTTGAATCTCTAATGCTCACTGAGTACATGATAGTTGCTCAGCTTAATATTTATTCAGTTGAATTAATGGACAATAATAGTATTTGAGTAATGAACAACAATAGTATTTATTCAGCAAATACTTATTGAATCACTCTGCTAGAGTGATTCAAAGGGGCAAAAAGATACTGTCACTGCTCTCAAGGAACACATGATGTGTTGCTAAGACAGACCTGGAAATAATTATAATATGACAGTTTGTGAAATGGAAATAGCCATAAACTATAGATTTGTAATGAAAAAAATACTTAAGTCTTGTGGGGAGGTCCTACAATAATGTTACAGAAGAGAAATAGTAGTATCCAATACCAATCATAGTGCCAAGGACGACTCTCAGTAAACACTTGGAAACTGAGTAGAAGAGCATATCTCTGAAGAGTGAGATGGAGTTTGCCAAATGGTCAAATTTAAAGAGTTCACTCCAGACAGGAAGTCCTTATTCAAAGGCTCAGAGGTATGAGAGGCACAGCTGGTATTGCTGGAGCATAAAAGTTAGAGGTTGAGTTGTAAGAGATAAAGCTGTCCCTGGAGGTGATGGACCAGATCATGAAGAGCCTCTTCCATGAAAAGGAAGTTAGATTTCATCTTGCAGGCAGCAGAGAATCATTGATTGATGTAACAAACAAAGCCACTAAATTTCAAACCATACTGTATGCCAGGCAAGTATCTATAATCCTATTACAGAGTCAGTATGTTCTCATTTTATAGTTGGGAAACTGAGGCTCAGAGAGATTAATTAACTTGCCCAGATTTTCACTGCTACTAAGTGAAAGAACTAGGATTTAAATTTAGGTTGGTTGAGTCCAGACCTTCTGTCTGCCTTATCTTTACTTCAACCAGTCTGGCTTCTTTACCTCTCATAAACTCTAGTAAATTCAAATTTTTAATGTAAATTCAAGTTCTTAACAGTTTAGGACTAGAGTAAGTTTTAGTCTTCTGAAGGCCAAGATGTTATCTTACAGTAACTTACCTCTTGCAAGCTTTTTATTCTGGTGCCAGCTTCTGAATAGATAGTTCAAATAATTGTCTTGGCTTATTGAAATGCCTTTTGTGGCGGAGCAGGGACTTACCATTGAATGTCATGGGCCAATCAGCATGATTTGTGTACTCTAAAAGAGAAAAATTTGAAGTGCTATTTCCCTTTTCTGAAACATTTCTGAGTCTTCAATGTGCAAAAAGAATAGTAACTATTTTAAGAAAATTTAATATTAATCTTAATATTCTATTTAATTAATATAGATGTAGTTTACTGTTTAAGTAAATTATTTCTACCTCATAATTCTGGTGTGCTTGGTTAGCTTGAAGTACTTCAGACATGTAAATAACCCTGCGATATCTCTGGCTACCCTAGGATAAGATTCTTCCTAATTTTAATGGCTATTAAAATGTGGTAAGTTCTGGAGATAGAGGTGGCAATGGTTGTACAGCAATGAAAATGTACTTAATGCCACTGAACTGTACACTTTAAATGGTTAAAATGCTAAATTTTATATTATGTATATTTTACCACAATTAAAAAATGTGGTATAGAAGTTCAAAGTGGCCTGAGATCTCTTATCAAGCAATTAACAATGAAATATTTTTGAGAGCCTTTTGTTCCAGATAACTTGAGTAAGGTGTGAGGGAACAGTTTATCTCAATTCTTCCTATCTCATCATCATAGGCTGAACACATTAAATGTTCTTAATACTAAGCTATTCAAAAAGAAAAAGAATTCTGTTTATTTGATGCAGGGATAAAGAAGGAAGCATGGTGATGATATGGGGCAGCCATCCTCAGGTATGATGAAGGTATCTTTTGGACTTGGCTGCTCTTGGCCCCTGGCATTAGTTTCTTTTTCAGAAAGGCAGCTAAGGAGTTAAGTAGGTATCCAGTTGTCACCTCAACAGGTGGAATATGCATGGTAGCAGCTCAACTCATAACTAAGGCTCAGACTTTAAGGTTCCTCACCCCCTCTTCACCCACTCCCTCCCCCGTCCAGGAACAGGAGAAATTTAAAATGTTCACTCATTAGATTAACCAAAATTAAAAGAACGCGCTGGTGGATATATGGGAAACATATTATTGGTGAGTGTGGATTACAAGTGTTTTGGGAAAGTAACCTGGTAATAACTATTAGAAATTTTTAAATACACATACTTTTGACCTAATAATCGCACTGGGTTGCCATTACTGGGTAGGGGGACATTAGTACAAGGATGTTTTTTGCCTTGTTTGTAGTCACAAAAAAGTAGAGGCAACCTGGAAGCCAATCAGGAAATAGTTGAACAAGTTATGTTCTATCCATTCTAAAGACCAGTGTGCATCTATTAAAAAGTGAAGGGGCCTCCCTGGTGGCGCAGTGGTTGAGAGTCCGCCTGCCGATGCAGGGGATACGGGTTCGTGCCCCGGTCTGGGAGGATCCCTATATGCCGCGGAGCGGCTGGGCCCGTGAGCCATGGCCGCTGGGCCTGCGCGTCCGGAGCCTGTGCTCCGCAACGGGAGAGGCCACAACAGTGAGAGGCCCGCATACTGCAAAAAGAAAAAAAAAAAAGTGAAAAGTTAAATCTATATGTAGTGGCCTGGAATGATGGCCATGCGATATTATGTGTTTTAAAGTTTTTAGTTAATAGAGTGTAGTATGTGGCATGATCCTAAAAAACAAACCAGAACTATGTGTATGTTTGAGAATAGAGAAAGGTGTAGAAGGATTCATATCAAACTGTTAAAACTGATTCTGTCAGGGAGTTAAGCTTAGTGATGGAATTGAATTAACTATTTTATACAACCACGTTGTTTGATTTGTTGTAATATTGTTTTTGTAAAGTTTTTTTGAAGTTTCTGAAGTAAAATAGTCAAGAGGGAAAGGGGAGAGGTCTATAGTGTTAGAAATTATAATAGGGATTATGGCATGGGTTGATGACCGAGAATGGGTACAAGAGAAACCTTGGTACTGGTAATAATCTTTATCTTGATGTGGATGTTGGTCACACAGGTATTCACAGGTATTCACTTTATAAAAATCCATCTAGTTGTATGCTTATGATTTGTACAGGTTATTGTATATATTATATCAATTAAAAGTTTATTAAAATTATGGCATGTCAATACAATGGAATACTTCTTTTAAAAATACTTTTAATATTTAATGATATATGGAGTTGGCCAAGAAACAAGACAATCCCATTATTATAAAATATATAAACACACAGAATGAAGACTGGAATAAAAACACTACAATATTATTAATAGATATTATGTCCAGATATCATTTTTGTTTTGGGGGGTTTTGTTTGGGGGTTGGGTCATTTAGGAAGTTGGTAGAATTTGGTGAGTAAAGCCAGATTACAGGATATTAAGCAGAAAATAAAGGTGAAGAAGGAGAGAGGAAAAGGTTTTTTAAAAATAGAAAAACGGGCTTCCCTGGTGGCGGAGTGGTTGAGAGTCCGCCTGCCGATGCAGGGGACACGGGGTCGTGCCCCGGTCCGGGAAGATCCCACATGCCGCGGAGCGGCTGGGCCCCTGAGCCATGGCCGCTGAGCCCGCGCGTCCGGAGCCTGTGCACCGCAACGGGAGAGGCCACAACAGTGAGAGGCCCGCGTACCGCAAAAAAAAAAAAAAAAAGAACCTTAGGGGCTTCCCTGGTGGCGCAGTGGTTGGGAGTCCGCCTGCCGATGCAGGGGACGCGGGTTCGTGACCCGGTCTGGGAGGATCCCACATGCCGCGGAGCGGCTGGGCCTGTGAGCCATGGCCGCTGGGCCTGCGCGTCTGGAGCCTGTGCTCCGCGACGGGAGGGGCCACGGCGGTGAGAGGCCCACGTACCGCAAAAAAAAAAAAAAGAAGAAAAACACTGCTAACTAGAGAGGTACCGTAAGGTCAGGTAATTTTTTGTAACTCCTGCTAGAAAGGGACTAAATTCAGCTGTCAAACCATCAAGTAGTAGTAGATCCATATGAAAAAATCCTCTCCTTCAGCAAATTCAGTTTGATTTTTACAATAATTCATGCCTGATACTTAAGTTTTTTGTTTAAGCATTTAGTTTTAAAGAAACTGTCATTGATACGATAGTTTCCATTGATTGTAGCAGATGCAACTCATGGTAGTTTAAGAAACCTATATTGTCCTCCCAATCTTAACTAATTAACTGTTGTAATTTCCTCTGATCTTTTTGCTCCATAGTTGCCACATGGGGGCAAATAATACTTCCTCCGGTCTGAGTGATAATAAAATGAGAAAATGTATGTGAAAACAAGTTAATAGAATTAAACACTATCCAGTTGTAAAATTGCGTTACTTTTGTTGTGTTTCTTCAGCCCAAAGTCATAAGTTGTGAAATGCGGTTATTTCAAGTGGAGTTTATTTCACGTAAAGAGTTCAAAAGTTGAAGTTTATGAAAGGATGCATTTTTCGGTCAAATTATGCAAATATAAATGCAACATGTAGTGTTTATCGAAGTGTGGGTTGTGATTGCAATGCATCTTTAATATTTTAGACTAAATATTAGTATTTAGTGTTCTATATATCAAACTGAAATGTAAACATTTTTATTTCTTCTCCTTAAGTATTGTTGAGCTGTCGGGGGAATTATCAGGCTTTTCCTTATTACAGTCATTCTTAATTACTAACCATGTTAACTTACAATGACTGAAACCCAAAATCAGATCTCTTCAGGTGTTTCGCAGGGATTTTGATAAGGACTTGATTTTTGATTAGCCCTTAAATCAGTAATAATCTGGATGGAACTAGAGTTGGGTTGGAGAAAACTGCGTGGCACTAGGACCCAGGGGGCTCCCGTGAGCGGATCTAGGGGCCAGATTGCAAATTCGCAGTGACTCAGTCTGGTCGGCTCCTTGCGCTCGGCGGCCGCGGCGGCAGCAGCAGCAGACATTGGCGGCCGAGCTGCTAGGATCAGTTTCCCCGGGTTTCACCGTCCGAGACTTCTTTCGGGGCGCCCCAGGCAGGTCCGAGGCGTCCGGGGAGCGCAGGGGTCGTTCTGGCGGGGAGGAGGGGGGAGCTCGGCGCGGGAAGCCCTCGGGCCTGTGTACGGGGAGTAACATTTGCTCCGTCTCTTCCTGTGTCTGGCTTTATTTGCAGCAAACCAAGATGGAGTATGAGTGGAAACCTGACGAGCAAGGGCTTCAGCAAATCCTGCAGCTGCTGAAGGAGTCCCAGTCCCCCGACACCACCATCCAGAGAACCGTGCAACAAGTATCCTTTCCGAGGCCTCGCCGCCGCCCGCGCAGCTTGCCCCGCGCGGGGCCCGCTCTCGGCGGCCGGGTGGCTCCCGCCGCCCCTCCCCCTCCTCCCGCTTCCCGGATCCCTCCGCCCTCCGTCCGCCCGCCCGTGAGGAGAGACCCGCCCGCCGCCGCCCCTGCCCGCCGCCTCGCGCACGCGGCCCTCGTGCCTCCGGTTCGGAGCGCCGCAGCGCCCGCCGGCTTCCGGCCCGCGGGAGGCTGGGGGTTCCTGGCCGCCACCCGCGATCGCGACATGTGAGTCAGCCGCCCTTCACGTCTCCGCCCGCCGCTGACCGGCTGAGAGGGTGGGGAGCGGAGCAGCCGGGTGCCGGCGCGGACCCCCGACCGACGCCTCGGCCCACACAATGCGCGGAGGGGGCGGCTGGCAGAGCGCAGTAAATGCGGCGGAGATCGGCGGCCTGAGTGGGGTGGAGCTGGCGCGGGGTTTGAACCGCCTGGGTGTTGGGCCTGGGGTTTCTGCCAGGCCCTTGCCCGGAAGGGCTGGAAACCAAGAAGTGAGGGGTCTCAGGCCTCACCCCGGGGCTGTTCGTGCCAACACCTGTTGCGAGCTCCCTGCCTCCCAAGTGAGATTTTCTTTTTAAATCTTTGGCTCAAGACGGTCTGCTCAATTACCAAGTCTTTACCGAGTTTGCTGGTCCTATTACTACGGATTTAGAGGCAGAAAGGCTTAAGAGAAGAAGCAAAACCCCTACTGTGTGCTTTCTGTAGTGCCCTAAACTGTGATCAAATGGAGAGCTCTTGCTGCATCCAATAAGGGAAACAAATTCACCCGATCAGAAATAACCGTTTTATTTCTTCTTTTAAGCCGAAGTTAATTCTTTAGGAAACTCAAGTCTGCTGTTTGCCAAAAAAAAAAAAAAAAAACTTAATTTTTATTGTTAATAAACGGGAAATTGCTTAGTATGGAATTTGGTAAGTAAGTTTTTTTGGCGTAGTTTGGACGTATTTAAATTTAAAACACTAAACGTTAAGTTAAATACAGTTACTTGAGAAGTTCTGGTAAATAAGTTTCTCAAAGAAGTACTGCATTGCTGTAACTTAAAACTTTTCAGTAGGTAAGTATCTAGTCTTTTGGTTAATTAATACTGCTTATTCTAAAATGGAGGTGTTAATGATTTAGGTCTACTTGGTTTGGGTTTTTTTTTTTTTTTAAGCCATTTCGCTTGTATACTGCTAGTACTGAGGGAAGAATAGTCGTTTTGGGGTGTATTGGAGCTTGTATTTGAAACGTTGTGGCTCAGTCTTAATTTGTGCTGTCATAGCTGTAGAAATGATAAAAGTTGATATTTGATGAATTGTAGGTGTTATGTGACAGTTAATTTCTTGTTAGCCAATCCCAAAACTGCATTGTAATTTCTTGTACAGCACTGTATGTCATAATTTTTTGTTTTAGTACATATTTATTAAGTACCTTTTATATGCTCAGTACTATGCGTGCGCTAGGAATCAAATTTACGGTTTATTCTGTGTGCCTGGAGCATAGTATGGCATGAGGAACAAATTAAATTTCAGTAGATAAAAGTTAATAGTATTTTTAAAATACTCACTGCTTTATATTTTCAGAGTGCCTAATAATGACCTTGTTCTTTTATGTTTCTTTGGGAAGGAATGTAATTATTGTTTTTGTATAGGCTTGAGCACTTTCAGAAAGACCGTTATACTATTATGGATAGATAGCTCAAGTCCTAAGAAATTGAACCTTATCAGGAAATATTTATAAAAGATTATTAGCATATCAGCATGCTGTTAATCTTGGCTGTTCACTAAAGAAAGAAATCACTAGGGTTTTTTTGGTCAAAGAAA
Organism: Mesoplodon densirostris; assembly: GCF_025265405.1. Lineage (NCBI taxonomy): Eukaryota > Metazoa > Chordata > Mammalia > Artiodactyla > Ziphiidae > Mesoplodon > Mesoplodon densirostris. The sequence continues at coordinate 58,664,843 of NC_082663.1, forward strand.
GTACACCTTGGAATTTTTCTAGAGAAATGTATTTTGATAGTTAATTTATGTCCCGAGCACTGAACACTGAGAGTATTCTAGTGTATAATAAGTAGCTAATATGGTGTGCCTAGAGTGTGTATCGTGGATTTAATTTAAAGATTTAGGTCTATTGAGAAAATTCTGTCTAATAAAACACAATTAGTGGTGTTATTAAAAAGCATGTTAGGGATTAGAGGGCTTGAAGAACGACATAGTAGAGCATTATGTCATTGTTGCCTGCCAACAGAATGAAATACCTGCACGTAGGTGTCACTGGAAATGTTAGGTCTTGTTGGGGGATGGGGGGCAGAACTGTAGAACTGTTGCAGTGTGGTAATTTTATAATACTGACTGTTACAAGGTTTGATGATGTAGACTTGCACATAAATAACATTTTATCTTAACTTTTTGAATTCTAAAGAACAAATGAGTCTAATAAAAGCACTTTAAGTTAAAAAGCGATTTATAAAGTTAATTTCCCTAAGTGATCTTTAAGAGACTTGTTTTTGTTTCTTTGAGATGCTTTTCATTTTGTCATTATTTTATACTTAAATACCTTTCTGATTAGGGTTTTTTTTAAGTTCAAATAAATCACAGAAATTGTTTTGAAAAATTTTTTCATATGATATGCGCCTGTGCTGAAGGTGGAGCTCGGCTTATGTTGTCTTGAATATAATTGATGTAAAATATTAATATTTCACCCATAAAGCCGCCTAAGAGGTTTAACAACCATTGGTGTGTTCTTGGAATAGCATATTAATGGTTTTAATAAGATAACTTTATTCTTGCTGGAAAAAATGCAAGGCTAAAAATCACAAAAGAGATTCTTGATTTTAGGTTAAAACTGCCTAATTCCTTCCTTAGATTACACTGAGAAGTTTCCTTAACTACTGTTTGTTCTAGAAACTGGAACAGCTCAATCAATACCCAGACTTTAACAACTACCTGATTTTTGTTCTTACAAAATTAAAATCTGAAGGTAAGTAGGGTTTGTGTTGGTAACTACTTAAAAGTTTCTTACACTTCAAATTTTGTCTTTGAGATGTGTTAAAATATACGAAGAGTTACTTATTTCAAAGGATTTCACTTTGTAGTAACCACTTGCTTTAAACATGTGGAATGAAAGAGTTACTATCTAAGCATTTGGATGCTTAATGAGCATTCAGTTGTTAATTGGGTGTTTTTGTAATAAATTCACTCATTCTTTGCAAATGAAAAGAATGTTGCAAAGTCTACTTTGGTGTTTTGCTTCAGTCCTTTTACATGAATGTCATAGAGATTGATTTCTTCTAATACACAGATTGAATGCAGGATTTGCTAAATAACTGACTATATGTGTGATCATATTTGTATGATTAAAAGTTCATATAACCAAAATGAAAAGTCACGTATAATCCCATCACTCAGAGACAATTGTTAATCTCTTAATTCTATACTCCTTTATATGGCTATGTACTGTTTTAAATTTTAACCAGAAAAAGGATCATTCTATTTATAGACTCCTGTAACTTTTTTAAACCTTCTAACAGTATACATGAAACTTTTTCATTAACTATTCTACAACAGGTTTTTTTTGTTTTTTTGTTTTGCGGTATGCGGGCCTCTCTCACTGTTGTGGCCTCTCCCGTTGTGGAGCACAGGCTCTGGACGCACAGGCTCAGTGACCATGGCTCACGGGCCCAGCCGCTCTGCGGCACTTGGGATCTTCCCGGACCGGGGCACAAACCCATGTCCCCTGCATCGGCAGGTGGGCTCTCAACCACTGCGCCACCAGGGAAGCTCTCTACAACAGTTTTAAATTACCCCTATAACAGCCTGATTTTTAAATGAAACGGTCATTTGATTGTTTCTAATACAAATAATGTGTCCATCTCTACTTTATTCATTTTACAAATATTTATTGAGCACCTCTTCTTTGCCAGGCAGTTTGCTCGCTCAGGGGCAATAAAGTGAACAAAATAAATGAGAATCTGCCCTCGTGGCGCTTACATTGTAGTGACAGGTGTTCTTCGTAGAGTTAATTTGAGTATTCCCTTCCTGGAACATTGTCAGGTGCCCAGCTCGCACTCAGGTATTTTTTGAGCAACTGACTGGCCTCTAAATGAAAGCACTATACCCTTTCAGAAGCCATAGCGCAATTAGTAAAAACTACTAGACTTGGAGTTGAGAAATAAGTCTTAGACTCTGACACTCATTTCACCTCTCTTGCTTTTTTCAGCTATAAAATGCCTGTGTTAGCCTACCAGACCATCCATAAGGTTTCAACTCCAAGCACTAGCGAGTAGGTTAACGGCCTTAAAATCTCACTAATCTTGTATTTATTCAGATTTTAATAATTCATGCACAATATAATGATTTGTTTTGAATTATTTTCAAATTTTCTAGTTAATTTTAGGGATTTTAATTTGTGATTGAAGCATGTAAGAGAAACTTTTTTTTTTTTTTTCTTTGTGGTACGTGGGCCTCTCACTGTTGTGGCCTCTCCCATTGCGGAGTACAGGCTCCGGACGCGCAGGCCCAGCGGCCATGGCTCACGGGCCTAGCCACTCCGCGGCATGTGGGATCTTCCCAGACTGGGGCACGAACCCGTGTCCCCTGCCTCGGCAGGCGGACTCTCAACCACTGCGCCACCAGGGAAGCCCAAGAGAAACTTTTTAAATTTCTAAATTTAAATTTTAAGAAATTAGAAAGTCCTTCAACATATCTTTACATTCAGCAATTAATATTCCTAGTTTGATAAATATACCTTAATGTGATGTGTTATTTCTTAACATAGAAATTTTATTTTTCCCACATCGTAGTTGTAATCAGATAATTCTGTAAGGACTTAAAGATTTAATAAATGAATTTTTCTAAACTATATTGTTTAACTTGAAAATTTTAAGTTTGTTTTCACCAAGTTATCTATTCTGTCATGTCCTCATCCTGAATTCCAAATATTAAGATAGGTATAATATTATACTCTTTCTTAAAACTTTCTTGGGCTATGAGGATACATCAGAAGTATTTTTAAAAGCAGACAAACTTACAATTCAAATAGCAGCAAGAGAGGTTGGGTGTGTAACTGCCTCCCAAAAGACCTATTAATTACAAAACCACAAAATGTTGGAAAGGATTTTATGTAATACTTGGTATTTCTTCCTGTGTTTATTCATTTGGGACACAAGTTTTCTATATCTAGTTTTCTATTTAAAAAAATTAGCATTGTGGCCATTCATATTAGAGAAGGAACATAAGTAAATTCTTGAAATGAAAATGCTTATTTATTTAGGAACCTTTTTGCCATTCCTCATGTGAATTTGTTTACACTGAATCATGGAGTAAAATTTTAGATGTGGAGAGACCTCAGTGATCAGGTCATCTACTTCCCTCACTTTACAGATGAGAATTGAGACCTAGTAGTCTTTTTAAAAAGAGGACGTGGTTAATTTTTGGCTCTTCTAAATGAATTTGGGACTGGGGATATTTTTAATTAAAATAAGTATTTTGATATAAAATATTTTATTTTAATTTTAAATCATTTCACCTCGTAATTTTTTTTTTTTTTTTTTTTTTTTTTGCGGTACGCGGGCCTCTCACTTGTGGCCTCTCCCGTTGCGGAGCGCAGGCCCAGCGGCCATGGCTCACGGGCCTAGCCACTCCGCAGCATGTGGGATCTTCCCAGACCGGGGCTCGAACCCGTGTCCCCTGCATCGGCAGGCGGACTCTCAGCCACTGCACCACCAGGGAAGCCCGCACCTCGTGATTTTTTTAAAACTTCATCTTGTAATCTTAATTGTAAAAATGATATAGTGTATTTCTTATAAACAAATACACATGCCATTTAAAATTACATGACTGAATTATTAATGGCTGACTTAAGAAAAAAGCTTATTGCTCGAGGAAGTTAAATTTATAAAGTTAAATAAATCTTTTCATTTATTTTATGGAAGTTTTAAACTTTCAAGAGAATTTAGAAGTGTTTTTGTTTCATTATAAGTTACTGATTGAATGATGGTAATTGAAACCAGGAAGAAATTTTTAGAAGGTGACATAAAAAGCTCGTAGGCTATATTGCTGTGATGGCTTGAATGGGGTTTATATGCAAAGAAACACTATCTTTTTGCCTCCCCCTGTCCTGTACCCCTGAAGATTTCAATGCCAATCAGACTTTGAGAGCATACTACTAACTAGAACAAGCTTGGGTAGTTTTATTTTTTAATAAAGTATGTAAAACAGTAGTGCTGAAACAGCATATTGTGTTCAATACACCACCTGTTCATGTCTTCCAGCCCTTTGAGGAGGGTGATCCTGTACCGTGCATCAAGTGTAGGCTCTGGAGCCAGACTCCTAAGGTTGATGTTTTGGCTTCCCCACTTCGTAGCCTTGTGTGACTTTTGGCAAAGGCCTCAGTTTCCTTGTTTGTGCAGTGGAGATAATAATTCCTGTCTCATGAGGTTGTGAGGATTAAATGCGAACTACTTGGAAAGCGCTTAGCAGTGTTTAGTACCTAATAAACATTCAGAAAATGTTAACTGTTGCTAATGTTGCTGATGAGGCCAATTGTTAAAGCATTGGTTATATTCTAATGTTAAATTGGTCTTGGAAAATTTCTTAGTACTATCTACGGATTAAACTTCTTTTACATAGATTGTATTTTTTAAAAACTTCTGGAAATTTAAATATTGTTTTACTCCCCACCCCACCCCCCCCTTTTTTTTTAGCTCAGAGGCAAGTGAAAAACATGATATAAATGAACGGCAGTTATTTGTATGTGAAGGTGATCCCATATGTTCTTTGTCCACTTAATTTTTTAATAGGATATCTTTAGTGACTAATACTTTCAGATCTGTAATTTGATGTTTATATCAGGTTCCAATAAAGCTTGAGTACATTGGCCATATATAAACTAAATTAACTCTTAAATTAAATCAGTGGTTCTCAACCAGGTGCAGTTTTGTGTGTGTGTGTGTGCGCACGCGCGCACACGCACGCGCGCGCGTGTGTCCCCACTGCCCAATGAGACATTTGACATTATCTGGAAACATTTTTGCTTGTCACAACTTGCTTGTCACAATACTGGCACCTATGGCCGGTGATACTGCTAAACATCTTACAGTGCACAGGACAGCACTCCTCAACAAAGAATTACCTTGCCCAAAATGTCAATAGTGCCAAGGTTGAGAAACCCTGAACTATAAATCATGGAGCTAATCCTTGGATAATCATTTATGGTATTTTTTTTTCCTGGTTATAGCAAATTAATGAAATGTTACAATCAGTTTCTGAATACATTTTTAAAGTTACCGTTCTTGGTATATTTTGAAATGAAAGCTACTTTAAAATTCAGTGCTGTTGTTATTTTGTTACAGATGAACCCACAAGATCATTGAGTGGTCTAATTTTGAAGAATAACGTGAAAGCACACTTTCAGAACTTCCCAAATGGTGTAACAGACTTTATTAAGAGTGAATGCTTAAACAATATCGGTGACTCCTCTCCTTTGATTAGAGCTACTGTAGGTAAGTAATCTGTTACAATTTTGCTTGTCCTGTTTGTAACTGGGTTGGTTTCGGATATGACAGACCATTTCCATAGGAATTTTTATCGTCCATTTCATGTTGAATTGTGATGGGGAAAATTTTTCAATACTGCTTTTGAAATAATGTTACTAAAAGCTCTCTTAATCCAGTGAGACCAGGTTCTAGACTAGTAGTTGCTTAATCAAAGTTGGTTACAGTGGGGCATTAACAAGTGATATTAATCTAGAACTACTGTTTCTTCTGTGGGTTCCTTAATTATGTCTTCCTTGTGTCATACATGGGGTATAATTTCCAGTTTCACTTTCTTTTACACGTGAAGAAAAACTTCTTTGTAAAACATCTTCCGTATAGGACCTTAGATTTTCACTATATCCCCCCCACCTTGTTTTTAATTCATATTTGCCTTGTCTGTACCTAATTACAGTAATTTTTGAGTCTTTTCAGTGTTCAACTTGTTTTCAGTGAAAGAACAACTTTCTACCATTTTATGAAAGACTGTGTTAAAATGCTTAGTTTATAGTAACTGGAATAAGTAGGTTTGGGAGCCAATACAACTGACTGTGGGTAAGCACACACATCATCTGGTAGAAGCAGAAATAGACATGTACTGCAGAATAGCCCACCAATGGGTAGATTCCATATGCCATGGGGTTTCAGCAGCTATGTTTTACAAGGACCTGGAAAGCTTCTGTTAATCTGGCAGGTTGGTTAAATGGAATTCAGTTAAGAACCTCCATAATGAGTCAGTCATTTTCATTAAAAGTTATTTGCTTTTGTATATTTTGTCTCATGGTAGGTTTGAAAAGTACCCAGTTCATCTCTTACTCAAAAAGCAGAGGCTCTGTAACTTCCCTCCAAATATTAAACATTGCCATTATTAACACTGATTTTAAATAAGATAGATAGAGGGCATTTATAATTTGAGGAAAGGGTCTCCCTAGGGTATTCTCATGGACCCTCATATACTCCTGATTTTCTACCAGACTCTTGACAGTGGTAAAATGGATGGTGTACCAGTGTATACCAGTCTTTTAAAACTTTTTTTAATCTTAGCAGTACATACGGTAAATCTTGCCAGGGAAGTGTGTTGGGAAGGACCACATTTCAGTGACTGTGTGGTAATCCATTAGAGAGGTGTAAAATTGTTTCTCCTTGTTAAAGAATGTATGGTTTGTAATTTTATTATTTCAGTGAACATCCTTTTATGTATTTCATACACAGGTGAGAAAGTTTCTATAGAATTCATTCGTAGAAGTGGTATTACTGGGTCAGAGTGTGTGTTTTAAACATTTAAAATTTTAATAGGTATTACCAAGCACATCAGTTTTCACTCCCATCTTTGTTGAGTCCGCTGAGAATTACAATTTTTCACTTTTTGCAACTGTGTTGGCATTAGAATATTTTTTGAGAGTGGATGAGATTATATGGGTCAAATTAATTTGAATTTGTCAGTCTGTCAACATTCTTTAATATTCTCTCAGCAGAAGTCATGAATGTCAGCAGACTCTTAGTACCGAGTTTTAGTTTGTGTTTAATTTTTATTATTGCTTGTTTTAAGACATGTTTGGTTTCCTTTAGGCAGATCCAGAAATTTCTCTTGCCCTCAATTCTTTCATGTCTTAACTTCAGGAAAGAATACATGGCAAGAAGGAACAGATCGATTAGTCTCGCTGCTTTTTGATCTTACCAGAAGGCCACTTAATTGAACGGGTTATATCTTAAAAATGCTATCATTTTAAGACCCTTACCATATAATTTAATTTTTTTAGTGGAGAGTAAATCTTGGCTAACAACTTTACTCTTTACATTTTCTAACTCTTTACCATTGGGAGCAGCCTTCTCAAAACTAACAATGGAAAACTCAAAGAGAATTTATATACACAGACAGTAGAATTTGCTGTTCAATAATAATTATTGAGTATTTACTATATGCCTGGCATTTTGTGTGCCTATCTCACTGAATTCTCAAAATAACTATGAAGAGAGAACTTTTTCTCTTCTTTTAAGTTTTTTTTACAGAGTAGTATTTTGAATTACATATTATTTGCCTACTGTTTATACTCTTAATTAAGGTGCTAAAAGATCTGTAATCACCAGGCATATTACATTATGTTACTAATATTAAATTTACTAAGGCAGAGAAAAATACACAAAATTTTTGTGTTACATACATATTTCTGTATTTGCATGATCCTTAGCTATTACAGCTAAGCCACACAACACAGTTGAAATAATCCATTCAGAGTGACATGATCAGTCAGCCTGTGCCACTAGCCTCCATGATCCAAGATCACTTTGCCAGTGATTCATCCTTGGAATGTTCTGGGCTAATGGCTCATCTACTTTCTCTCTCTCTGCCTTGAGTCATGTCTTTGATCCCAGGTTAAGTCAGAGAGCTGTTATCTCTTTTATGTGTTTTTATTTGAATCTAACAGACTCATACTCATCACCCAGTGATAAGTGCTGCTAATAACATTTTGGTGTATTTCTTTCTACTCTTTTGTATATAATTTTTATAAAATAGGGGTAATTTTAACTAGTAGAACTATTCTTGGTATTGTTGGAGAAGAGCAGGTTGTAGTCTTTTGTACAGGTACTTGTTAAAAATACAAAGAGGGTGAAGTGTTGGCAAGCAAGATTAGAAATGGATCTGATTTATGTTGGGGTTTCCACAGATGTACTGTGGTGATACAGTGATCCTTGGTGAACGTTACTGTTGACATGGTTTGCAAGTCGTACACTGATTTGGAACATTTAAACTGTGTGTGTGTGTGTGTGCGCACGTGCAAACGTGAGCACTCACATTGGCCTGTGGTGGTTCACAAGGCAGTATCTAACATAATGCAGTCAGATTTCCTAAAGGGGTGTGTTTTCTTTACAAGGTATTTTGATTACAACTATAGCCTCCAAGGGAGAATTGCAGAATTGGCCTGACCTCTTACCAAAACTCTGTAGCCTGTTGGATTCTGAAGATTACAACACTTGTGAGGTAAGGATTTTTGCTTCATATATAATTTTTCTTTTCTATTTTTCTTTTCATGTCTATTAGTAATATTGAGAAAAAATAATTCCTCTGAAACATGTAACTTCAAAACTTAGAAGCCTAAAGTTACCTTTTTGTTTTATGTTAGTGATCGTGTATCTTACTGTTTAAAGACCGTTAAGTTATAAAACCTCTTTACTGTATTTCCTACAAAGAAATATCTTCTGTTTTTTGTATTTTAAAACTATTCTTGGGTGTGTGTATATGTAATCAGCAGAGCAATTGTCAAGCTTAATCAGGTGAAGTCGTATTTTTTGAAGATGGACTTAATTAAATTTACCCAATTCCCAGACTGTGGGTACATTTTCAGTGTCTCTAAGTTGTTTTTGTGCCTCTTGTTGTATGGTATGTCTGAGGTATATGTAGTATAGTTGTTTTTTGGTTTTTGGTTTTTTTTGCGGTATGCAGGCCTCTCACTGTTGTGGCCTCTCCCATTGCGGAGCACAGGCTCCGGACGCGCAGGCTCAGTGGCCATGGTTCACAGGCCCAGCCGCTCCGTGGCATGTGGGATCTTCCCGGACCGGGGTACGAACCCGTGTCCCCTGCATCGGCAGGTGGACTCTCAACCACTGCGCCACCAGGGAAGCCCTGTAGTATAGTTTTAATTATATATAAATTATAGTCTCTTGTTTGCCATTGATCAAATCAGTAGCAACCTTTCCATTTGGGGAGATGAAAGGGAATCTGTATGGATTTGTTTTCCTATAATTTCTCACTTAATGAGTACCTTAACCATCTCTTTCATTAGCAGGCTTCCAGTTTGGATAGAAATCTGTTTTAAATAGAAATCATTTTAGGTGTTTTGCCTCTCTTAAGGCAGTGACTTATCTCCCTCTCAAAAAAGAGCAAGGCTTGGAGGCAAGGCAGGTACAAAAATAACCTAATAAAAAGGAATCAGGTGGTCTTTTTGACTTAACATTTTGTTGCCAGATCCGACTTGGGGAAGAGAGGACCAGGGAGAGAGGGAAAGCTAGCAAACAGGAGTCTTAAAAAGTCACTCTTCTCCCTCCCTCAAAGAAAAAGAAAGCAATCTTGCTTTCTCATATATACATTTTCTAGTAATGCCTTGGAAGTTTACAGAAAAACTAAAATAATAATATTTAGCCATCAGGTAACAGTTGATTAAAATTTAAATAGTGCTTTGGTATAATGATAACATAAAAGGAAGCCAAAATTTTAAGCAAGCACTTTCCAAGAATAAAAAGTTTAAACTGATAATCATGAAATTGTGGAGCTACTAAGTCATACAGTATTCTTAAATTAACCTGTAGTATAGAGAATAAGTCCCAAGGTGCTGCTGATAGAATTATAAGCTGAGTAAATTAGGTGGTTGAGGTAACTGGTAGGTTAGATATTATATACAGGAGCTCTGTAGGTAAGCCACTTGGTTGTAAAGTGGTTGTAGGGGAAATTGCAAAATTGAATTGCCTGCCCTTTTAACAACTTTTGTCAATGAATGGTTTACATATAAATAATTTTTTGATGATAATTAAGACCTCCTTTTGTGCTTCAAAAAGAGAAGTGGTACAATGGTTAAATGCACTTATACGTAAACATAGAGTTTTACATTGTTTTAACAAACTGGTATTTAATAAGAGAAAAATTAGTGTTGATGTAAAATTGGCAAGAATACTTCAGAAGTTAAGTTTTTAAATTAGATGATATTATTTACAGTCCCTGACGATCAAAATTCTAATTCTAAGACATTTAATGCTAAAATTAAAATGTACCATTATATTTAAACTGAGGTTTTAAATGACTCGGTGGTATAATAAATTTCTCTTATAGCTGATGATTAAATGTATGGATTTTATGATGCAGGTTTTATGCAGACTGGGAACATTAATCCATACAAATTAGTTAATATTCCTCAATTTGCTTTTAAAATGGCTTCATTTTTAATTCTCATCATTGAAATGTCTTTTACAGGGAGCATTTGGTGCCCTTCAGAAGATTTGTGAAGATTCTGCTGAGATTTTAGACAGTGATGTTTTAGATCGTCCTCTCAACATCATGATTCCTAAATTTTTACAGTTCTTCAAGCACAGTAGTCCAAAAATAAGGTATCTATATAGCCAATCTTAAATTAATTTATAAACTCTGATACGAACCTGACCACTCCCTTATTTTGCACTACCTAGTATTTTTGCGATCAGCAGAAGATAACTGGCTGTTCCATAGAGGTGGACTTGATAATTAAAATCTACTCCTAATGACAGCCTGTGAAATGTCACTCTGCTGAAATTTTCGTTGACTATGACACTTCTCCATCATCTGCATGGTTAATTACATTTATAATGGTTAACAGGCACGCTTTTAAAGTCCTTTGTGTGAGGCTGAAATTCAGTGTGTTGCGGAGCTTGTCGGGGTTGACACATACTGTGGAAAAATGGCGAGCATAACGGGTTAGGTAGTGATTCACAGGTGTGTTATGCAGCACATTCTTTGTCACAGGCAGCAGTTGTGCAGGAACCCTGATCAAAGTAAAGTAGCAAGGCTTTCTGAACGATCAAAGCCAAGATCACTTAAGAGGGAACAACAGTACAAAGTCCCTGGAGTTAGGAAGAAACCTTTTAGAGTGACAGAAGAAAACGATTTTGTAGCACAGTAAGAAATGGAGCTAGAGGGGTAGGGAGTAGCACATTACAGGGGATGTTTACACCAGTAATCGTCATGCTGTGACCCGTGTGGCCAAACTCAGGCGTGACTTACGAGCTACAAATGATTTCATAGTTTAAAAGGTTGAAGTGGGCGGGTGGGTAATAAAGCTGCCACAGAGGTCTTATGTGGCCCACAAAGCTTAAAATATTTACCTTTTGACGTTTGTCAGGAAAAGTAGATTCCTACTGGAGCAATCTGAACAAGGATATTATGTGATCTTATTTATGCGTGTCAAACAGGTAGTGGGGTTTTGCATAATGGAAATTGGGAAACCAGTTATAGAGCCTGTTGGCATAGTCCTGATGGGAGATTATGGTTTGGACTAGAGGAGAAGTGGAGGTAGTAAGTGATTAGATTATGGGTATATTTTTAACAGTAGTGCCATTAAGAATTGCTATGGGATTAGATTAGGTATGTCAGAACACATAGGCTATAGAACAGTCCACATTTTCAGTTTCAGAAGGAATGCATACCCATTACTTTAAGATCTAAAATAATAAGTTCCCATTATGTCCCCATCCAACCTCCCACTCTTGAGAGCGAACATGTCCTTCCAGACGCTTTTCCACTTTCTTAGTAGCATTAACATATTGCTCTAGAACCTGCATTTTTCACTTAACATGGAAAGAATGTGAAGGATATGTTTAATACATAGAGAATTTTGACTCATTCTTTTTAGGGTGTGTGTGCGCATGCATGGCCGTACATACACTGTAATATTTTTATGGAGGAACGTTTAAATTCTTGCCAGTCTTCTGTAAATGGAACAGAGCTTCAATGAGTGTATTTTGAATTTTGTTTCTAGGTCTCATGCTGTTGCCTGTGTCAATCAGTTTATCATCAGTAGAACTCAAGCTCTGATGTTGCACATTGATTCCTTTATTGAGGTAAGATTTGTCCTCTGCCCACCCCACCTTATTTTTGAGGAGGTTAGAAACTGTTCATTGCATGTAGTTTTATTTTATAAATACGATAATCTATCATTATGAGCTGTCAATATTTAAATTATTTCTGATAGTATTAAAATTGGGTACAGTCTAAACTTTGTGATTCTCGTTAACTGAAAATAAAAGTACTTTTCCTCTCACTGAGTTTTCTACTTGTGCAAACATTGATTATGGTATGTCTGTGTTTAATATCTTGATTATAAAAATTTCTACCTCAATATACTGTTCAAATTGCATATGGAAATTAAATCTCCCACCTCATTTGTGATATTAGAAACATGAAGAGGTTGAATAAACTCAATTTGATAAAGAATCTGAAGGTATAAATTAAAAGGATAGTACTTCTATTTTTCCATTGGTTTTCAGTGTAAAATGAGAAGTTTCAGGGGGGAAAATTGGCTGTTAAAGCTCAGCGAGCATTTCTAATGGTACTTTTTAACTTTTTGATAAAAGCAGAAAGACAACAGGACATAGTTTTTTGTCCATTGAACCCTAAACAGTAGAATTTCTTTTCAGAACTTCTGCTTGATAACAGCGATGGTGAAAGGATTATTAAAGTTCCTTAAGCACTTCACTTTTATTTTCATCAGATGAAATTTAAATAGTCTTTTCCTTTTCAGCTCTTCTTTAAAAAAAAAAGTCCTTCAGAGACCATATTGCTGGTATTCCTGTTGGGAAATTACAAGAAAGAAGGGGGGGAAATTATGTCTTTTTTTTTCTCATCACTTAAATTGACAAGCTTCTTCTAAACATCTTTTACCAGTAGACTACAAGTAGTGGCCATTAGAGTCCTCAAGCCATTTGAAAATTGAAATGAAAACATGCATCTTAAATACATTTTACTGAATACCTACTGTGACTCAGGCACTGTGCTTGGTGCTAAGGATACATAAAGAAATTTTATGCTTCAAGGTGTTTTCAGTCTAGTTTGGTATAGAGGGTAGTGGACAGTATTAGAAGTCTGGAGTAAGCCTGCCTGTGTTCAAATCCCAGCTCCACAGCTTAGTAGCTTGTTAACCTTGGGCACCTTATTTAACTGGTATTTTCAGTTTTTATAAAATACAGCTAATAATAGACTTACCTTGTTGGATTGTTAAAAAAGGTATTGGCTAAAAATAAATTGGAACAGTGCCTGCTACAAAGTAAGCACTCCACATGCTAGCTACTGCTATTATTTTTAGAAGCAGTAGTAGTTTTTATTGTAATTATAATAGTATTCCCTCTTAGTGTTCTTCTCTCATGGCTTATTAAAGAGAACAGTAATAGACATTCCAGCATCTTATACAGAAATATAATTTAGAATAAAATAAATTCTTTCTGAAAATAAAAATTCCACAGGGCCATCCATACTCAGCACGTGGAACAAGAACGTTTCCTGACATTTAATGATATTTTCCAGTAGTGTTAAATACCATATTAACTCTTCTGTGCTACTTGGTAATCCAGTAAGATTCACTCAGTTCTTCATCCTCTAAGAGTAGTAAACCTCCAGAGGAGGCGCCTGACACATGGTAGGCTCTCAGTAACTATTTGCTAAATCAATAACTGGTTCGTTTTCTTCAGTCACCAGTGTTTTTATCGGGGGCTGAACTCATGCCTGCTACGTGTGCTGGTACTGATGAAAAGTGTATTGGTTACTAATACTTGGCTGTAACATACCTTGGCAAAGCTGGGTATTCATACTTAAGACATCAAATTTCACGAAGGATTTATATGAGCAGCACCTGCTGGAAAAACTGTATTCTTTCTGACCATGTAAAATTAAAAGAGCAACTACAGAGTTTTGAAAGCCTCAGAAGTAGAGGCAGGACTTGGAGAAATGACAGTTTTTAAAATGCTACAACAGTAGTTCACATATTGTCACATTTGATATTTAAATTTTTCCATTGTCTTACCCATTTCTTGTAGTACGATTTCAGGTTCATCTCTTTGGAGATGTTTCTGTGGTCCTGGGAAGAGACAATGGGACACATTGGATTTTACTTAATTATTTTAATCATCTTTTTACTGCTTTCAGTATGTGTGTGTAAATAAAGTAAAACCTCAGGAGTGAGATAGAGAAGGCTTAATTGTTTTTTCTTCTGACATCTCCACTTGACCCTCTGCAAGAGACAGCTTTTTCTAGTGGAGGCTTGTTGGTATAATGAAATGAGTGTGGACTCACCCATGATTTCGTGAAAATCAAATTCAGATTCCCCCACTTGCTAGCAAGTTATATAACGTCTAAACTTGTAAAATTGAGTAGCAGCATCTTAGAGTTGAGAAGGTTAATTGAAACAGTGTTGTTGATTCACACTTTTTTTTAAAACCTTGTAGAGAAACTTAACAGCATAAGATCGACTGCTACTATTACTATTTTTTCAGTAGTTGACTCAGTGAATGACAACAGTTTAGGGTCACATTGTTGGAAACTCAGTATATATTTCCCAATTGTTGGTGCTTTTATAGAATGTATGCCTACTAAGAATCAGTGTTGGTAGGAATAATCTCTTAACAGACGGTAATTTTGAAGGGTAAATCAAACTGTATTTTAATGATTATCTCTAATTCTGGGTGATCTGGGTGAATGCTCCTATGTCCTAATGACATGGTTTTATTCTCATAAACTAAAGATTACTTCAAGATGCAACCACTCATACTCTGAAAAATGGCTTTAGATCATTTACCAAAATCATAGTTTTTGGCAGTTATCATCCTGCATCTGTCTTATTTTATAATCTAATGCTATAAAGTATTAGTAGGGCCAGTTAATTCATAAGCCTTTATTTGTACAGTATCTTCTTAGGGTTTCTTTAAGTGTTGCCACCTTGCAGATTATTGGTCATTATGTATAAACCTTTCTAGTATGTTGGAATACTTAACTAGAAGAAAATATTTCTTGTGCAATAGAATCTCTTTGCATTGGCTGGTGATGAAGAACCAGAGGTACGGAAAAATGTGTGCCGGGCACTTGTGATGTTGCTTGAAGTTCGAATGGATCGCCTGCTTCCTCACATGCATAATATAGTTGAGGTAATACAAGCAATTTAAAAGCTTTCTCCTCATCTTCCCCTCAAGAAAAACCTTGGGCACAAAACGTATAGTGTGAAACCACTGTCTTCCAATTGATTTGTCACATTTGTTGGGGAGGGGGGGACTATAAAAATTAGTTATGATCATCTTAAAGCTAAAAATTATCTTTATGGCGATTTTTCTCTCATGAGATATAAGATGTTATAGAGGGGAACGTTGTTTAAAGGAGTAGATAGCTTTTAACCAGTGTAACTAGGAAATATTTAGATTTGTATTTATTAGATATGGGTTAGGCCAATAAAACTGTAGTACTTAAAAGAGTTTGTTTTTGACCCATTAACTGGTAAATTGATCTGATCAACTTGATTTATGGTAACAGTGGTAACAATTTCTGAATAGAAAATACGTAACCATTATAGTGAGTTCTAGCAGACCATTTAGATTTTAAAAGGCTCTCTTTCAGTCCTTATGTGATTAAAATAATTTTACTAGGATATTGTAATTACGTTGAGCACAGATAGTTGTAATTAAAGGAAGGAATACATGATAACATATAATTATTATTAGGACAAAGTAATTTGTTGGGCAATACTCATTATTGCTAGTCATACCTAGTTTTCGTATTGCTGAATATAGTTGTACTTAAAGGATGGCATCTAAGACTGGTTAGAAGAAGGCTGGCATTCATGATGTTCAGTAACTCCTTTTCTAAAACATTAGGAAAGATAGTTGTGGTGATAAGGATATGTAGCAGCAAAAGATGGGGATAAATGACCTTCTCTCTGATAAAGATATTCTCTCTGTAAAGTGTTTAGAAGAAACAGGTGGGGTTGGTTGAGAGTTTAGTGAGAGTTTGGGGTTAACCAGAAAGTTGAGAAAGACATTTAATCATTTGCCACGTCACAGCTGGGGGACCTAATTTACAAGGCTACAGTTCTTTCTTCAACAATACCCAGCATAGTAGTAGGACATGGTAGGGGCTAGCCTGTCACAGCAGTTGTGTTGCTGTATTTTGTCGTGTGAGATGTTTCATTCAAGAATTCATCACTTGACCCCAGATTCAGTCCCAGGTACATTGGGAATTCATGCCTTTGATTATGTTTATTTTGTTTTTGCATGTAAGGTTTTTTTGGGCGGGGGGGGAGGTGTTGGCTGTGCTGTGCACCTTGCAGAATCTTAGTTCCCTGACCAGGGATCGAACCCAGTGAGAGCGCCAAGTCCTAACCACTGGGCTGCAGGGAATTCCCGGTATGTTAGGTTTTTAAAAGAGGGGTAGATTTGGATAGATTTGGAGATCAGATTCTTCCTCCAACTTAAGAGTGGATTTGGCTTGGTATGTTCAAAGGACATGAAGGACATGATAAACCTATTTTGCTGGCAACTAAAAATTATATAGTTGACAAAGAAATGTCACTACTTTTTTCCAAATTAAAAATAAAATGAATTTTTATAATTGTATAATATGTATATATCTTTTTAAGTATGTGGAAGTATATACAGTTGACCCTTGAACAACACAGGTTTGAATTTCATGGGTCTACTCATACCCAGATTTCTTTTTACTAAATATGTACTGCAGTACTACACAACCCAAGATTGGTTGAATCTGCAGATGAGGAACTGGATACAGAGGAACTGTATATATAGAAGGTTGACTATAAGTTATAGGTGGATTTTGACTGCTTGGAGGGTTGGCATGCCAACCTCCTCACTGTTCAAGGGGTAGTTGTAATTATAAGAGACAGCTTGGGTGGTTATGTTATAAAAAAGATTGTCCATTTTATGAACGGTTTAATGGTGTTTTTTATTTTGATGCATCTGTGAAGACAGTTTTTGAATATTAATACTTTTTAAAAATCTCAGTGGTTTCATGAAACAATATATGCCTATATAGAAGCAGATAAACGTGAATTGGACACTTTACATTAGGCAACATTCTAAAGCAGTAGTTCTTAAGTTTGGCTGCTTTTTAGAATTGATTAGGAAGCTTTTTTAAAAAAATCCAAAGCCTAAGTCGAGAACCACTGTAAAAGTGCAAGGCCCATAGCAAAGGGCCGTTAACTTGCTGAAATTAGATTAGGTTTATTTTAATTGTATGATTTAAAATGATTAATACTAAGCCTCCTTTGTTTACAGTACATGCTGCAGAGGACCCAAGATCAAGATGAAAATGTGGCTTTAGAAGCCTGCGAATTTTGGCTCACTTTGGCTGAGCAACCAATATGCAAAGATGTACTCATAAGGCATCTTCCCAAGTAAGTGTTCCTTCTTACAAATACTCCCTTGTTAAATTTAGCAGTGATTCCTCATTTTCATATTTTTAGGTTACATTCTTATGCCATCAGGTAATGAAGTTCTAAAGAAGTAACACTTAATTTTGCTGATGGTATAAGTAAAGACATTTTTAAAGAAGCAGTTACTTTTGTTTTCTAAATTACATGAGGGTGGTTTATGCTGAATTATAACTAATTTTGAATAATCCATGGCACAATTTTTTATAATCTTATAACTTGACTGTGGGGTCTCATGGATTTCCTACTAGTTGTGATGCTATGCAATTTTTGGTTAATCTGTTGTTACACCTATTTTTAACCCAGTGAATGCTGTTAAATCAGTTATTTTAATATATTTTTTCCAGTCTTATTGAGATAAGTTGAATTTGATATAAAACAGCGTATTAGTTTTAGGTGTACAACATAATGATTTCTTATATTAAAGTCAGTTACTTTTAAAAGTAATGCTCATGTTCTTTTGAAAATAAAGAAAATACAGGCTCATAAAAGAAAATCAAAATGTAGAAAACTTAAAATGTCTTGGATTTCCACCCCCTTGAGTCATCACTGTTAGTATTTTTGGTGTGTTGTCTTTTAATGTTTTTTTCTGTGTTAGTACCATATAACAAATGTGATATATTCAGAGTGTTTTGGGAAGAAATAAATTTGGTAGTATGTACGTGGCATCTGGCTATAGTTGATGCTTAAATTTTTGATTTTACTATTTTATGGTTGGCTCTTTTCAGTTATTGTTGGTTGTGCACTTTCCTCCATGTCATTAGTCTTTAAACTTTCAGTACTGTTCTATCATGGTATGTGTACCATATATATATAATCGACTCTTCTTCTATTGTTGAATGTTTAGTTGTTTGCCCTTTTTTTTTTTAAACTCATAAATAATCCTGGACTGAGCATCTTTCTTTGCCCATAAGTAGTGATTTCTTTCAAGTAGAGTTCTTAGAAGTGATTTTTACCAAGGTCAAAGGGCCCTGGGTATTTTAAAGCATCTTCATAAATATTCCACATAGTTCTCTAGGGAAGTTATACCAGTTTACACCCCACCAGCAGGGTCCCATCTTGTCACAACTTTTGCAATCCATTAATCATAATTTTTCCAATCTTAGCCCTCTGGATGAGCAAAAAACAAAACCATTTGTTATAATATGTTGTACTAGTGGAGTCAAATTTTTTTCAGAAGTTAGGGTACTTGGGTATTCTCATTTTCATGTAGTTAGTTAAGTTCCTTTTCTTTTCCAATAAATTCTTTCCCTACCAAGAAAACAATGCCACCTATGTCTTATTCCAGTCAATCTAGAATTTATTTGGGAGTAACGTGCAAGGTGATGTGCTAAATGGATTCTTCCCCCCTTAGGAAATTCATATATTAATTATTCTCTTCTCCCTGATTTGTGATTCCAGTTTTATGATATGCTTGTTTCTTACCGTAGGATCATATAATTCTAAAAGTTATATAAACAGACATTAATTCTTATAAAACTGAAGAGATTTTATTAATGAAAACCTAAGCTGTAACATTAGGAGATGATAAGAGCAGTTATAGGTTGGTGGTCTCTTTCATTACCCTAATAAAATCTAAACATTGGTAAGCAACCAAGAACTTGGTAGCAGGCTAAAAGATCAGCAGTTCCGGGACTTCCCTGGTGGCGCAGTGGTTAAGAATCCACCTGCCAATGCAGGGGACACGGGTTCAAGCCCTGGTCTGGGAAGATCCCACATGCTGCGGAGCAACTAAGCCCGTGCGCCACGACTACTGAGTCTGCACTCTAGAGCCTGTGAGCCACAACTACTCAGCCCGCGAGCCACAACTACTGGAGCCCACGCGCCTATATCCCGTGCTCCGCAAAAAGAGAAGCCATCGCAATGAGAAAGCCTGCACACTGCAATGAAGAGTAGCCCCCGCTCACCGCAACTAGAGAAAGCCCGTGCGTGGCAACAAAGACCCAGCACAGCCAAAAATAAATAAATAAATTTATTAAAAAAAAAAAAAAAAAGATCAGCAGTTCCCATTTAGTTGTGCTATGTGCGAACATTAAACAACCCATTCCAGTGATAAATAGATTTGAGTTATATGTCTTCCACACCACTGGTTTGGGAACCATTTTTAGATTAAACAAGACTGCTTTTATTTTTGGTTCAAATAATGTATTGTGAGGATGGGAAAATATCAACATCAGTCTGATCTGGAGATTAAAAACACAGTAAAAGAACTGTTTTTCCTAGATCTGTTAACCAGATTCTTGTTTAGTATGAGCAAAAAATGTTTGCTGAGGAATAAAAATTGTTAATGTGATTAGATCTTTCTTATTAAAATGAATTCACATAGAAAGCATTAATGTAATAAAGAGTAAGGTTAAATTCTTTTATCTTTCTGGGCTGTGTCGTGTATTCTTGTTTTTTCTTTTCCTTTTTCTGTTTTTTTTTTTTTTTTTTTTTTTTTTTTTTAAAGCCAGTACTATGCTCTGTTGATTATTGAACATTTGCTAATATATTTTGTTATTTGGTAGAACGGGTCTTCTTTTTTTTCCCTGAATTATTTTGTTTTTTTCCCACCTTTATTCTTGTACATTAATATCTCCTGGGGCTTATTTATGAATTAATCCATGTAAAACAACTAACTCAGTGCTTGGCATATACTTAAGTACTCAGTAAACATTCATTGTTGGTATTCATTGTTGCCTTTATTCATTGTTGCCTTCCATGATGTTGCATTAAAATTCTCTTCTTGTTTTCTACATGAGGCTTCAGGAGAAAGCTTCTTAACAATTAGATTTTTTTTAAAATAATGGTCTGCTTTGTATGATTGGAATTTGTCAGACACATGCCATATTGCCACGTGGTCACAGTTAACTCCAGTATCTCTTTCCTACCTCACTTTTTGACTTGCCCTGCCTTATCAGTCCCTTATTTCCTACACATCTTCTTATTCTTTCTCTATGTGGCACAGATATCATGATCCACAAATCAACAGTACTGACCATAAACCTCCAGCTGCCCCCTGCTCTGGATTAATTGAAATGTCTTTGCTACTTCTTAAATACTGTTGGGAAAAGTTACACTGCCAGGAGGATTGGTGGCTATAGAAATCCATGGTCTTCAACATCAAGTGGACCCTTCATACCATCTGCCAATTTTTCCTGTTCCAGATCAGCTTTTATCTTCCATTCACCAGAGCAACTATTTGATACCTTTATCACTCTTCTGAAGTTCTCTTCCTTCATTTTGAGCACTTCTGCTTTGTAGGGAAAACAGGTGACCCTTCACGTTTTGCCCAAAACTTATAGATATATTTTCATGTGAATTGTCTTCTTGCTAACCAGGCTTTCTATTTATGGTCTTGGATAGCATAATTTTTTTCTTATCCTTAGGGACCTCACTCTATCAAATAGATAAATTCTCTCTAAACTTTTCCCTCTCTGCTGCCTTAACTTTTTAACTGGCTGCAGTTTCTTTCATCTTAAAAAGATTCAAAGAATAAATAGATGGGGCTCACTGTCTTTACTTCTTTACCTCACCTCAGGTGAACTCTTCAATGTTTTATGGTCTGCCATCCATCCTTATCATTTTCGTGAAATTATTGACAAAGATCGTAAATGATTTAACTGTTGGTGATCCAAATGGACTTGGTTCTCTTGCAAGATTCCTGTAGCTTACACAGTGTGGTTCTGTGTATTATAATTTTATCTACTTACGGTGTACTAGCTATAATGTTGAATTACTACCGTTAATCTATTTTAGAATTTAGAAAGACTTTGAACATGAAAGTTTGGGTGGCTCATATTTTCCTTTTTACAAATTTGAAATCCCACTGCTTCCTTTTTACTGTTAGTATTCCTTTGGTTAATGAGGGCTTGCAAAATTACCTCATTGAAAGTAGAGGTGTGCTTAAAATTGGTTTCATACATATTTATTTAGTGTGTGTTAAAGCATGTAACTATTTGAAGTAAAGCCACAACAAACACTGAGGACATGAATGTGGAGAGAGATTTTTACATCTGGGGTAAAGAAAGGAAATTTACTTAACATTTATGGCCTTGTGGAAATAATATTACCTCTCTGAGCTTTAGTTATTCATTTGTAAAATAGGGATCATAATACTTTTCTCACTAGGGTATTAAGAAGGTGCTTTATTAATAACCCCACAGCTGGTACTCATGAGTCTTTTGCCTGTTCACACTTTCCATGCCCCCCAGAACAATGGAAGGTAGAATTTGGAAGCAGTGGACTGTGGACATTGTTACGTGTTTCCAAAGTATTCTCATACCTTTTGTCCTCAGTAGACTCATTTCAGTGTGTATGATTGGACAGTGAGGAAACAATTCAAAGTTTAAGAAAGCTGTCCAAGATAAAAACATCATAGCTACAAAAGGAACTGAAATTAGTATTTTGATCTTTACTTAACATGTTTTGATATTTTTTTTAACTAGTCATCATAAATATTTCAGTATACCTGGAATTCTGTGTTTACAGACATTATGGTTCCCTTTTGGTGACAACATAATACTTCAGATTAGATATAATATTCTGATTTATTTAACTATTTTCTTATTGGAAGCTTAAGTTCTTAATGTCTTAAGAAGTTAGAATTTAAATTTCCAAACTTTTTATCAGAGTGTGATAACCTTGTTGGTAGAGCTCTTTTTTTCCTTTTTGATTTATTTCTTTTGGATTAATTCCTTTAAGTTTACTGTTTTTATATTTTAAACACTGTCATCTCTTATTAAAAGGAATACAAATACTGAATGTAGGCTTATTGTAAAATTGTCACACCATTTAGAAATAAAGTAGAAGATGGATACCGTCCCTTTTTAGCCCACTCACTCACCTCTCTGAAGACAGCAGTTCATTGTATAGCCTTCCTAGATAGTCTGTGTATATAAGTTATTGTATAGGTAATCTAATTTTTTAAATAATTTTTATTGGAGTATAGTTGATTTACAATGTTGTGTTAAGTATCAGATGTACAGCAAGCGAATCAGTTTTTTATATATATATATATATATATACACACACACACACACATATATACGTATATATACACACACACACATATCCACTCTTTTTTAGATTCTTTTCCAATGTAGGCCATTACAGAGTATTTACTAAGTAGAGTTCCCTGTGCTATACAGTAGGTCCTTATTAGTTATCTATTTTATATATAATAGCGTGTATATGTCTATCCCAATCTCCCAATTTATCCCCGTCCCCCTTCCTCCTTGGGAACCATAAGTTTGTTTTCTACATCCCTGACTCTTTCTGTTTTGTAAATAAGTTCCTATGTACCATTTTTTTAGTCTCCATATATAAGTGATATCATATGATATTTGTCTTTGACTGACTTCACTCAATATAACAGTCTCTAGGTCCATCCATGTTGCTGCAAATGGCATTGTTTCGTTCTTTTTTATGGCTGAGTAATATTCCATTGTATATATGTACCACATCTTCTTTATCCATTCCTCTGTTGATGGACATTTAGGCTCCTTCCACATCCTGCCTGTTGTAAATAGTGCAGTGAACATTGGGGTGCGTGTATCTTTTCGAATTATGTTTTTCTCCACATATATGCCCAGGAGTGGAATTGCTGGATCATATGGTAGCTCTATTTTTGTATTTTAAGGAACCTCCATACTCTTCTCTATAGTGGTTGTACCAGTTTACATTCCCACCAACAGTGTAGGAGGGTTCCCTTTTCTCCACACTCTCTCCAGCATTTATTGTTTGTAGATTTTTTGATGATGGCCATTTCTGACTGGTGTGAGGTGATACCTCATTGTAGTTCTGATTTGCATTTCTCTAATAATTAGTGGTGTTGAGTATCTTTTTATGTGCTTTTTGGCCAGCTGTATGTCTTCTTTGGAGAAATGTCTGTTTAGATCTTTTGCCCATTTTGGATTGGGCTGTTTGGTTTTTTGATATTGAGCTGCATGAGCCATTTGTAAATTTTGGAGATTAATCCCTTGTTGGTTGCTTCATCTGCAAATACTTTCTCCCATTCTGGGGGTTGTCTTTTTGTTTTGTTGATGCTTTCCTTTGCTGTACAAAGGCTTTTTTAAGTTTAATTAGATCCCTTTTGTCTTTGTTTTTATTTTCATTACTCTAGGAGGTGGATCAAAAAAGTCTTGCTGCAATTTATGGCATAGAGCGTTCTGCCTGTATTTTCCTCTTAAAAGTTTTATAGTGTCTGGCTTTACATTTAGGTCTTTAATCTATTTTGAGTTTACTTTTGTGTATGGTGTTAGGGAGTGTTCTAATTTCAGTCTTTTACACGTAGCTGTCCAGTTTTCCCAGCACCACTTATTGAAGAGAGTATCTTTTCTCCATTGTATATTCTTGCCTCCTTTGTCATGAATTAGGTGACCATACGTGTGTGGTTTTATCTCTGGACTTTCTATCCTGTTCCGTTGATCTATTTTTCTGTATTTGTGCCAGTACCATACTGTTTTTATTACTGTAGCATTGTAGTATAGTCTGAAGTCAGAGAGCATGATTCCTCCAGCTCCATTTTTCTTTTTTCAAGATTGCTTTGGCTGTTTGGGATCTTTTGTGTTTCCATACAAATTGTAAAAGTGTTCATTCTAGTTCTGTGAAAAATGTTATCGGTAATTTGATAGGGACTGCATTGAATCTGTAGATTGCTTTGGATAGTATAGTCATTTTGACACTAGTGATTCTTCCAATCCAAGAACATGGTATATCTCTCCATCTGTTTGTGTCATCTTTGATTTCTTTTATCCGTATCTTATAGTTTTCTGAGTACAGGTCTTTTGCTTCCTTAGGTAGGTTTATTGCTAGGTATTTTATTCTTTTTGATTTGATGGTAAATGGGATTGTTTCCCTAATTTCTCTTTCTGATCTTTCATTGTTAGTGTACAGGAATGCAAGAGATTTCTGTGTATTAATTTTGTATCCTGCAACTTTACCCAGATTCATTGATGAGCTCTAGTAGTTTTCTAGTAGCATCTTTAGGATTTTCTATGTAGAGTGTCGTGTCATCTGCAAGCAGTGACAGCTTTACTTCTTTTCCATTTTGGATTCCTTTATTTCTTTTTCTTCTCTGATTGCTGTGGCTAGGAATCTCTCATTATTTTTATCTTAAATGGAAATGTGCTTTATGTGTTTTACACCTAGAGGGCTTTTTGTTTTTTCAACTTTACTTAATTTGTTTGTTTGTTTGTTTTTGGCTGTGCTGCATCCAAAAATAAGATCCTTGCAGGATCTTAATTCTCCAACCAGAGATTGAACACTGGGCCCTAGCAGTGAAAGCGCAGAGTTGTAACTGCTGGACTGCCGGGGAATTCCCAACTGTAATTTATTTTTAACCAAGCCCTTAATGATGGACATTTAGATTGTTTCCATTGTTCTTGTTCTTGCATCAGGGAACATTGGTCTTTAAAAATTGGGAATACGGGAGAGGCCACAGCAGTGAGAGGCCCGCGTACAGCAAAAAAAAAAAAAAAATTGGGAATATTCGTTCATATATTTGGGATAAATTCTTAGAGGAAAAATTGAAAAAAAAAATTATTGTTTTTATTTCTAAGCACTCTTGATAAGCTATCTTATCCCCACTAAGATTCCATCCAGTAGATCCCATGCATGAGTATTTAAAAGGCCTGAGATACATATTGGGAGTACTCATCATTTGAGAAGGGCAGACAAAGAACATACTATAAGGCAGTATTAGCAGTGGTGGTTGTTTTATTGGTATTATTAGTATTCATGAGGTTGTTAAGACTTTGAGATCTTTAGATCTTTGTTTCATGAATTCATTTCTTTACAGGTTGATTCCTGTGTTAGTGAATGGCATGAAGTACTCAGATATAGATATCATCCTACTTAAGGTAAGGAAACTATTTCCTGATGAATAGGGAAGATTATTTTTATTGACTTAGTAGATCTTTGGATTTGACTAACAGAACATTTATTTAGAGTAGGCCCTATGTAAATAGGCTTTCTGTTATATAGTATGCTACGGAGTTCAAAGATAATGAATTTGGGTGGTAATAGATTCTGGCTTAATTGGAACTAACTAGACGGTGACACTAATAGAGTTCGCATCCATTTCCTGTTAATACAAATTGTTTGGAGTTTATTTTAAAATACGTTAAATATGTTCTGATCTTGATTCAGATACTCTAGATTATACCAGCTGGTGGGAAACCATACAATGTGGTTTGAAAGTGCCTGATACCTAACATGGGTTATGTGATAGCCTATTCTCCGCTTCACAAAGAACAATTTTCTGCCCAGGGGAGTGGTTCTTAATGAAGAGGTATACAGTTGACCCTTGAAAATGGGATGTTAGCAGCATTGACCTTCAGTGCAGTCAAAAATCCCTGTATAAGTTTACAGTTGGCCCTCCGTGTCCATGGTTCCATATCTGCAGATTCAGCCAACCATGGATTATGTAGTAGTGTTAAGACTTCATTTACTGGAAAGAAATCTGCATGTTAGTGGACTCGCACAGTTCCAACCCATATAGTTCAAGAGTCAACTGTATTCCAAAATAATATGCATAACCCCATCTCTGAATATTCTCATTCTTTTACTGATATACATATTAGCTTATAATGAATATAACCAAAATCTTCCTTTAAAAAAAATATACAGGGTGATGTTGAAGAAGATGAGACAATTCCTGATAGTGAACAGGACATAAGGCCACGTTTTCATCGATCAAGGACAGTGGCTCAGCAGCATGATGAAGATGGAATTGAAGAGGAAGATGATGATGACGATGAAATTGATGATGATGATACAATTTCTGACTGGAATCTAAGTAAGTTAGAGAGGGAGAAGCACAGTCGCCTGCTTTGATAACAGTTTTGTTGAGAAATAATGCATATATCATACAGTGCCCTCATATCATACAATTCACATACCATACAAAAGGATATAGTTGAGTGGCTTTTAGTGTATTCACAGAGTTGTGCAACCATCACCACAGTAAATTTTGGAACATTTTTATCACCCCGAAAAGAAACCCCATACCCATTAGTAGTCACTCCCATTTTCTTCCAGTTTGCTAGCCTTAAGCAACGACCAATCTATATTCTGTCTCTAGGAACTGTTCTGGACATTTCCTACAAATGGAATTACACAAAAAGTGGTCCTTTGTGACTGACTTATCTGTTCATCATTTGATGGACATTTTGTTTCCCCCCTTTGGCTATTGTGAGTAATGATGCTGTGAACAGTTATGTAAAGTTTGATGTGTAAACGTAAGTTTTCAATTCTCTTGGGTATATACCCAGGAGTAGGATTACTGGGTCATATGGTAACTTTATGGTTAGCCTTTTGAGGTACTACCAGGCTGTTTTTCAAAGTCGCTCCACCATTTACATTCCCCCCCAGCAGTGTCTTAGGGCTCCAGGTTCTCCACATGCTTGCCAATACTTTTGGGGTGTCTTTTTCTGTTATAGCCATTCTGGATGTGAAATGATAATCTCATTGTGGGTTTGTTTTTGTATTTTCCTGACGGGTCTGCTCTTCATTTACTTGTCATTTTATTCCTTAAAAAGACTTTATCTCACACTGTCATTTCTCAAAGGGGTATATATTTTGTTTGATACTATGAAATAGAAACATTGACCAGCTTTTCCTGTTTTCCTAACATAAACTTATTTTTTTGTGTGATAATTTGCATGAAAATTGGTTGATTATCATGCAGTTTTCCAAAATGATATAAATTGCTTTTGTCATATTCAGACTTACAAATATGCTTTTTAAAATCTTGGTTTTCAACCTTACCTGCAAATCCACATCATATGTTAAGCCTGCATTCTGGGCCACATACTAATTAGATAACTCTGGGGAGAATCTAGACACCTGTGTTTTGCTTTTGCTTGTGTACTGGTTTTTAAATCTTGCTGCTCTAGTTCACAGCACGTTTCACGTTTTGGGCCACGTAATTCTTTGTTGTGGGGTCATCCTGTCCATAATAGGATTTTGAGCAGCAGCCCTGATCTCTGCCCAGTAAATGGCAGTAGCGCAGGAGGTGGGGGGAGAACACACACAAAACTGTGACAACCAGCAGTGTCTCGAGACATTGCCAAGTGTTCCTTGGGACACAAAATCACCCCCAGTTGAGAACCACGCTGTGATTCAGAGGGTTGAGGTTTCTAGTAACTAACTGATAGAGCAATTAAGGACATGAATCATCAGCTTGAACTGTGTAAATTATTTGGAATAATGCTGATTACTGCCCATGTAGTTTCCTATAACTAACGGTTCCTTAGAGTGACTAACGTGCCCAGCCCTAGGCCAAGGACCTTGTATGCCTGTCACATTTAATCTTTCCAACAGCCTTGGGTAGGTAAAGATACTGCAAAAAGAGAAACTTCCTAAGGTCAGCTTAGCTAGTACTGGTGGCACATGTAGTTTTGGAACCCAAACCTCACACAACAAGAGAGCCCAAGGTCTTCATTACTACCACAGAATTACCTCCCAGTGTATCCCTACTTTAAGGTTGGTGGGGAGCATGCATTAAGATTTAATATAGATAACTGCAAAAGTAATAATGTGTGTTGAATTGGAGGGGGGAATACTTCCTTTTCACATCCCACCCATCTGTGTTCTTCCAGAAGTTTTTCTATACAGATACAGAAAAACGGGTATACAGGCTTAACCTCCTTTTGTTTCGCTTCGCTTTCTTGCATTTCGTAGATAACTGCATTTTTTATAAAGTGAACGTTTGTAGCAACCCTGCACTGATCAAGTTTGTTGGCGCCATTTTTCCAACAGCATTTACTTACTTTGTGACGCTGTCACATTTTGGTAATTCTTGGAATACTGCAAGCCTTTTTGTTATTATATTTGTTAGGGCAGTCTGTGCTGAGTGATCTTTGTTGTTACTGTTGTAATTTTGGGGGGGCTGCGTGAACCATGCTCATATAAGACAGCAAACTTACTAATTAGTAAATGTTGTGTGTGTTCTGACTGCTCCACCCACAAGCCATTCCCCTTCTCTCTCCCTCTCCTTGAGTGTCCCTGTTCTCTGAGACACAACAATATTGAAATTAGACCAATTAATAACCCTTCAATGGCCTCTAAGTGTTCAAGTGAAAGGAAGAGTTAGTTGCATGTCTCTCACTTTATTTTATTTTATTTATTTTATTTTATTTTTGGCTGCGTTGGGTCTTTGTTGCTGGGCGCAGGCTTTTCTCTGGTTGCGGTGAGCGGGGGCTACTCTTCATTGCAGTGCATGGGCTTCTCATTGCGGTGGCTTCTCTTGTTGCGGAGCACGGGCTCTAGGCGTGTGGGCTTCAGTAATTGCGGCACACAGGCTCTGTAGTTGTGGCGCACGGGCTTAGTTGCTCCGCGGCATGTGGGATCTTCCCGGACCAGGGCTTGAACCCGTGTCCCCTGCATTAGCAGGCGGATTCTTAACCATTGCGCCACCAGGGACGCCCCACGTCTCTCACTTTAAATCAAGAGTTAGAAATGATGAAGCTGGGACTTTAAGCCCGCGAACTGCAGCTACTGAAGCCCGTGCACCTAGAGCCCATGCTCCGCAACAAGAGAAGCCACCACGATGAGAAGCCTGTGCACCACAATGAAGTAGCCCCTGCTCACCGCAACTAGAGAAAGCCTGTGCGCAGCAACGAAGACGCAACGCAGCCAAAAAATCAGTCACCTAATTAATTAAAAGAAATGATTAAGCTTAGTGAGGAAGGCATGTAGAAACTGCGGTAGGCCAGAAGCCAGGCCTCTTGCCCCAGTTAGCCAAGTTGTGAGCAAAAGAAAAGTTCTTGAAGGAAATTAAAAGTGCTACTCCAGTGAACACACAAAAACAAAACAGCAAAACAGCTTGAATGCTGATAAGGAGAAAGTTTTTGTGGTTAACCAGCCACAACATTCCCTTAAGCCAAACCTAGTCCAGAACAAAGCCCTAACTCTCTTCAATTCTCTGAAAGCTGAGAGAGGCGAGGAAGCTGCAGAAGAAGAGGTTGGTTCTTGAGGTTTAAGGAAAAAAGTCTTTATGTCTCTATAACATAATGCAGGGTAAATCAGCAAATGCTGATGTAGAAGCTGCAGCAAGTTATCCAGAAGATCTGACTAAGATAATTAATGAAGGTGGCTGCACAAAGCAACAGATTTTCAATGTAGACAAAAGAGCCTTCTGTTGGAAGAAGATGCCATCGAAGACTTTCATAGCTAGAGAGTAGAAGTCAGGCACCTGGCTTCAAAGGGCAGGCTGATTCTTGTTAGGGGCTGATGCAGCTGGTGACTTTTAAGTTGAAGCCAGTGCTCATCTACCATCCCGAAAATCCTAGAGTCCTTGAGAATTACACTAAATCTACTCTGTGCTCTATAAATGGAACAAGAAAGCCTAGATGATAGCACATTTGTTTATGACAAGGTTTACTGCATATTTTAAGCCTACTCTTGACACCTACTACTCAGAAAAAATGATTTCTTTAAAAATATTACTGCTCATCGACAAAGTACCTGGCCACCCAAGAGCTCAGGTGGAGATGTACAAGGAGGTTCATGTTTTTTTTCACATCTGCTAACACAGCATCGATTCTGCAGTCCATGGATCAAGGAGTAATTTCAATTTTCAAGTCTTATTATTTAAGAAATACACTTTGTAAGGCTATAGTTGCCATAGGTAGTGATTCTTCTGAAGGATCTGGGCAAAGTAAATTGAAAACCTTCTGGAAAGGATTCACCATTCTAGATGCCATTAAAAATATTTGTGATTAACGGAAAGAGATCAGAATATCAGCATTACATTAACAGGAGTTTGGAAGAAGTTGATTCTTCTTAGGGGGTTCAAGACTTCAGTGGAGAAGGTAACTGCAGATGTTGTGGAAATAGCAAAAGAACTAGAATTAGAAGTGGAGCCTGAAGATGTGAGCGCATTGCTACGTCTCATGAGAAAACTTTAATGGATGAGGAATTGCTTCTTATGGGTGAGCAAAGAAACTGCTTTTTCTTGAGATGGAATCTACTCCTGGTGAAGATGCTTTGAAGATTGTTGAAATGACAACTGAGGATTTAGACTATTACATAGTGTTGGTTAATGAAGCAGCGGGAGTGTTTGAGAGGATTGATTCCAATTTGAAAGAAGTTCTACTGGGTAAAATGCCATCAAACAGCACTCCGTGCTACAGAGAAATCGTTCATGAGAGGAAGAGTCAGTTGATGCAGCGAACTTCACTGTCATCTTATTTAAGAAACTGCTCATAGCCACCCCAGCCTTCAGCAGCCACCACCCTGATCAGTCAGCAACCACCAACATCAAGGCCAGACCCTCCACAGAAAGATTACAGTTTTTCGAAGACTCAGATAATGGTTAGCATTTTTTAGCTATAAAATATATTTTAGTTAAGGTATGTACATGGTTTATAGACATAAAGCTATTACACACTTAAGTAGACTACAGTATAGCATGAACATAACTTTTATATGCACTAGGAAACCAAAAAGTTCAATTGACTCACTTTGTTGTGGTGGTCTAGAACTGAACCTGCAATATCTGAGGTAGGCCTATGTCTTCTTTATAGGAGGGGAGGCTGATTTTCTAGAAGTGAAATCAGATCATATGTACTCTGCTGATTCTTTTCCATATATCATGCAACTCATTCTGTGTCAGTACATAAATATTTCATTCTGTTTCCTGGCAGTATAATATTCATATGAATGGATCTACCATACAGTATAACTAAGACCCTTTTGATGAGTAAGGTGTTATTTCTGGCCAACGTAACAGCTTTATTTAAAAAAAAAAAAAAAAAGGCAGTCGTATACAGGATAAAATATCTGCATAATTAGTTTGCTAATTCTTGGTCATAAAGTATTCTTGTCAATAGAATTTTTTTTCCTGTGACAGACTACCTCCTATTTAATTGAATTCTTTAAAACTTTGTAGAGGTAAAAATGAAGTGTTGTACATACAACAAATTTTATCTGTATATAGATACAGATAGATTTATAGATATTTACCTATAGATGATCATGGAAGTTAATGTAATGTCTTTGAATTAAATATTTCCTTAGGAAAATGTTCTGCGGCTGCCCTAGATGTTCTTGCAAATGTGTATCGTGATGAGCTTTTGCCACATATTTTGCCCCTTTTGAAAGAATTACTTTTTCATCATGAATGGGTTGTTAAAGAATCAGGCATCTTGGTTTTAGGAGCAATTGCTGAAGGTAAGTCTAAATCAACTTGAACTGTAAAGGCCTCAATAGGTGCTAATGTGACTAGGCTACTTTAAGGACTTGTTACTCTATAAGCAGAAACTGTTCACGTACTTTGCTGTCTTATGTTGCTAATAAGACTATTGAAGTAGATGAGACTATGATCCACATTAACCTTAAAAACGATATTTGAGTCTAAAAGCCATCTTAGGATAAGTTTTTACTTTGAGCTAGTTAATTATTATTAAACAATCATAGACTGACTTATAACCCCAGCCAGATATTTTGCAAATGCTTTTGTTATAATAAAGAGAACAGAATGAGAGGATTCTGATGTCAGAAGCATCCCTGTTGCTAGAAAAATAACTTCCATAGGTAAGTGTAAGAAACGTAAGTCAAGTGTCATCATCCTCTATAAAGGATTATTATTCTGTCCTAGCTGTAAACATCTATCTACAAGAAACTGAAGCATTTTACAGGCATTTTTGAAAGCCATAATTTCTGTAGCAGAAGTAAAATAAGCTTTCCTAATCCTACTGAAAGATACTTAAAGAGCAGTTAGCGCTCATTTCAGTTATTTCTTTAAAATAGTTTTGGAACAGATTATTGCAATGTATTTATTGGAATGGAGATGATCTGAATATGTTTCATGAATGCACGTATCAGTTTAGTATTCAACTGAAATAATTTTGTTTTAACCAAATTTCAGCACTTCCTGAAATAGTTCTGTGGGTTTTTTTCCTAGGTTGCATGCAGGGCATGATTCCATACCTACCTGAGCTCATTCCTCACCTTATTCAGTGCCTCTCTGATAAAAAGGCTCTTGTGCGTTCCATAACGTGCTGGACTCTTAGCCGCTATGCACACTGGGTAGTCAGCCAGCCCCCAGACACGTACCTGAAGCCATTAATGACAGAACTGCTAAAGCGTATCCTGGATAGCAACAAAAGAGTACAAGAAGCTGCCTGCAGGTGAGACATTCATAACGAAATGTTCATTGTGGGAGATGGGAATGTGGGTATTTCAGGGAGAAGCTTAATTTTCAAGCTTGTGATGGAATGTTGATATTAAACCACTAATGGGGTTTTTGTTATCTGTATCTTTGACCTGATGGTTTTATAAATCCAAATGAGACTCTACCTAGACATGTATATTTGCTGTTTCTTCACATTTTTTTTTTTCCTTAGTGGCTTTAACAGTAGCATCATCTTCCACCCTAATTCCTACACAGATATCTGGAGTGGAAGTGGCAAGGGTCCTACTCTTGAAGGAATAAAAAAGTGTGAGCAGAGTGACATTATTAGTCAACAGGTCAACTGTGATAACTAAGTTGCCACATAGTGATTCAACTCCAGTAGCCACTCTGTCAGTTGCATTTGGGGCTGTCTCTCTTTTTACATCAGATCAGCAGTTAGTTTCATTACTACCAGCATTTCCGTTTTCTGGAACAAACCTTCACGTTCTAAAAAGGCTTGCCACCTAATGTTTATTGTTCTTAATTTTTCAAATAGAATTGCTTTTACTGTTGACTTTGTTAATAAGAAGAAATAGCTGTTGAAAGAGAGGAAAGTAAATTTCAGTGTAGCTGGACTTTACCAGATCTGAAGCAAAAATGTCTGGAAGAGTCCTAATTCGTAATGATGTGAAAGAAAGTTAAACAAAGGAGCTTTGGTGATTAATAGCACTCAGTTTTTTTTCAAGCGGGGGGGAGGATACCGATTATGCTTGGTTTCCTGTAGATTATTCATTCAGCAAGGTTTTTTTTAGTTCTCTACTCATTGTTAGGCATATATTAAATGCCGAGCTTACAGTCTCTGCGTCTTAAAATTTACAGGCTAGTAGGGTATACTGAACAACTAAATAATTATAATTTGTGGAAAGTGCCATGAAGGAAATAGCTATAGCTCAGTGTTAATGAATAAGACTTCAGTTAACAAATGGCTTAAGCCTATCATTTTAGGAAATTCTTACCTGGCTAGAACAGAAGAAAATAACCTTAATTTTACAAACGAAGGGCCAGATACACCTTAAAAGTCAAGACACATTTAGGTATAAATTGAAGTAATTGCCCTGAGGCCCTGGAGTTTGTTCGTTTCTTGTATATTTGTCCTAAAAAAATAAGCTGCAAATAAACAAATTTATAATAACAAATGCACTGTGCATTCTAATGTATAGTGTGGAGTCTAGAGAAAATTTTTTAAACTTTACTGAGGAATAAATGACAAAAATAATTGCATATACTTGAAGTGTACCACATGTTGATTTTGATATACATCAGCATGGTAGAACAGTTACCAAGACCAAGATCCTGTAGTTAACATGGGTAACTCTTTTTTCTGTGAGAATGCTTAAGATCTACTCAGCAACTTTCAAGTATACAGTGCTGTGTTAACTATAGTCACTATGCTGTACATTAGATCCTTAGAATTTTTTTCTTTTTTTCGAATTTTTTTTATACAGCAGGTTCTTATTAGTTATCTATTTTATACATATTAGTGTGTATGTGTCAATCCCAATCTCCCAATTCATCCCACTACCCCCACCAACCCCGCCACTTAGAATTTATTCTTATAACTGAAAATTTGTGCCCTTTGACCTCCAGCACCCCATTTCCCCTTCCCACTGAGAGAAACATTTGAGAGATCGTCATACTGCTGTGTTCTCATACATCTCAAGCACCCTAAGTGTTAAAAAATGTTACTATCGTTTAACAGTTTCAATTCTGATTTCATTAATCTGGAACATCACTAGAATGTAAACCCCCCGAGAATGGGGACATTGTTTTGTTCATTGCTATGTTCCCAGCACTCAGTCACTAAATAAATAGTAAACAGCAAATAAATTGTTGAATGAACCAACAGTAGTTTTAGATTTTACCATTGTAGTTAAGCAGATGCCCGTAAGTGACAGCATAAGGAATGGGAAAGAAATGGTTAAAAATAAGCATCTGGTGTGGTACGGTAGGGAGGTATGCATGTAAAGTGTAATAGGTATTCTATAAACTGTAGACTTAGATTCCTATCTCTGTTGTAAACTGTTTCTTTTCTACAACAGTGATCTCTCTCTTTTTTTTAAATTATAGTGCCTTTGCTACCCTGGAAGAGGAGGCTTGTACAGAACTTGTTCCTTACCTTGCTTATATACTTGATACCTTGGTCTTTGCATTTAGTAAATACCAGCATAAAAACCTGCTCATTCTTTATGATGCCATAGGAACATTAGCAGATTCAGTAGGACATCACTTAAACAAACCTGTAAGTACCTGTGATGAACTGTTACGAAAAAAATTAAATATAAAGCATAGTTACAATCAATAGGTTAACATTTGAAAATTAATATATTTGGGGAGATGTGAACACTTAGTGTTTGCTGCTTTAAGAATGTAGAGCTGAAAAAGACAGCAAGTGTATTCACCTTTTAAGTAGTATTTTAAAAAATAAATATGTGCAGGGTGTGAAGATTACAGGAGCGTATCAC
Organism: Mesoplodon densirostris; assembly: GCF_025265405.1. NCBI lineage: Eukaryota > Metazoa > Chordata > Mammalia > Artiodactyla > Ziphiidae > Mesoplodon > Mesoplodon densirostris. The sequence continues at coordinate 58,699,962 of NC_082663.1, forward strand.
ATGAATGCATCAACACTTTTTAGAGTGACTAAAGGAAAGAGGATAAAGGTTTTATACTCTGGATTTCAGCTTTTACTTAATTCCATGTAGTTTTGTGTCTCAATAAACACTAGCTTTAGAGTACCACATCTAAACATCTGTGTTTTCTCACTGGAACTTACAAGTATGAGGAATACACTAAGGTAAAATAGTTACAAAATTAGGGTAATAGGTTAAATTGCTAAATAGTGGTACAGAGGTGTGGCTAGGAAGCCAGACTCTGTCTCTAGTAGTGTTAAGAATAGAAGAGATGGGTGGAATTTGATTTGTTTAAATAGGATTTAAGTAATATTAGAATTTTAATATAGCTTGAAATTCCCTGCTGAGGAATAGATTTCATGTTTATGATTACTCTCTGAAACATCATAAGAAATTGTCTGTGTTTATAAGTTATACTTAAAACTTGGTGCAGGACACTTGCTTGTGGGTTTGCTTTGATGTTGGTTGTTTTGGTTTTGTTTGGTGGGGGGATTCCTAATACCTTAGATTAGACCATGCAGAATCTGTGCTCCTGTTTACATGATTACTATGTTTATTGACTTGGTTGCATGAATTCTTCCGTTTTAGTAAGAACATTTAAATGATTATGAATTTTTTTCTGCAAATGTCTTTAATAAGTTTACCTGTCATTTATAAACCTACTGCACAGCAGGAGTCATTACATGTCACAGGCCCCAGGACTAAAAAAGAAATTTAGTCAAAGAATGAGTCTTAAAATTCTTTCAGTAATAATTTTACACAATTACTGTAAATGGATTTTAATTTTCATACACTCAAAATGGACTAGTTTACATATGGTAGTGGAGCTTTATGTGTTTTTCATCATTGTAATTAGGAATATATTCAGATGCTAATGCCTCCACTGATCCAGAAATGGAACATGTTAAAGGATGAAGATAAAGATCTCTTCCCTTTACTTGAGGTATGCTAAGCTGGTAACATTTAGTTAATCTGTGTTTCATCAAAAAACACGTGTTCAAATCTAAAATGGGTGTGTGTGGTAAGTGTTAATTTACATTCTGAACCACTTCTGTTAAAATGCTGAATAAATATGTAACTTTCCGTAACTTTAATTATGGTATCTAAAATTTTCTGTTTTCACAGAAATACTGGGAAACAGAAAAAGTGTAATGGATGTGTTATGCTTTTTTTTTAAGTAGACAATGGATTGAATTGTGTATGTTTTCTAGCCTGCTCTACTTAATTGATAGTGAATTAGCTTGGAAATCTTTCCATATCAGCATATATATGTCCATCTCTATTTAACTATTTCTTTATATGGATATATAGCCATGTCATAATTGACATAAATTCTTTTATATATTATCTATTGTTTATACATACATATACTCATATATGTGAAGTAGCATTGGGTCTCTGATGGGAGGGACTTAACTTTATACCTTTTCTGTCTAGTTTGAAGTTTTGTTTTCTTGTGTATTTAAATGCTTTTTTTAACGAAAAAAAAATTTATATGCTCTTCAAATAACTGAATACATTCTCACATGTGGTAACTTAAACCTAGACGAATTGATATTGGTAGAGCCAGTTCAGTCACTCTTGTTCCCCCTGTCATTTCAGCGGTCACCACTTCTGCCATGGATTGTCCCTAACCAGCAAAGTAAAAACTTCTGTGACAGAGCAATGGCTAATCCTGGGCCCAACAAAGCAAGAATTATTATTATGACTAGATATATTTACTTCCAGGCAGGGGCTCAGAATGTGTCCAGTAAAGTCCACCCACAGTATTGACCAGGATGGGAGGATAAATAAATGTCTCTCTTACATTTGAGGAAAAAATAGGAATACATAATACTTAAATCTGTTCTTGAAAGATAATGTTCATTATAGAAACCTTTACATTTTTTTGAGGAAACCTCCCCTGACCAGCTAGTAAACTTAACAGCAATGAATGGCATCCAAAGGAGAGGTTTGAAAAGGTAAACCTGCTATGCTATAGACTAGTAGAACAGGCTCATAAGTGACCAGGATCTTACGTACACTTTGAAGCATTTATCGTAATCTCAATTATACCTAGAAGTTTTACACGTCTGCGTTATCCCTTCTAGTGCCTATCTTCAGTTGCCACAGCCCTGCAGTCTGGCTTCCTTCCATACTGTGAACCTGTGTATCAGCGTTGTGTAAACCTAGTACAGAAGACTCTTGCACAAGCAATGGTATTTTAAAAACTTTTTCTCTCTCTCCCTTCTTGGCATCATAAACATTTTTCTAAGGATAGGCATAATGTATACAAACTTTTTCAATAATTGATTCAAAGTAAGTTTTCAAAACCTTGTGTCTTAATTTCAGCTGAACAATGCTCAACCAGATCAGTATGAGGCTCCAGATAAAGATTTTATGATCGTGGCTCTTGATTTACTCAGTGGCCTGGCTGAAGGACTTGGAGGCAACATTGAGCAGCTAGTAGCCCGCAGTAACATTCTGACACTAATGTATCAGTGCATGCAGGTGAGACTTACTAAATTGAAATGAATTGAAACCTGGTTCTCCGTGTCACATTGGGATTAATTTCTTCTTCTTTCTTGCAGGATAAAATGCCAGAGGTTCGACAGAGTTCCTTCGCCCTGTTAGGTGATCTGACAAAAGCTTGCTTTCAGCATGTTAAGCCTTGTATAGGTATGAATATTTTCTATTGCTGTGATGTGATTTTTAACATTATTTTTCATCAACTATGGTTTTCATTATTCAACTGAAATTCCATGAAATCCCAACATTTATAAGTGTACATTTTACTGGTTAGAGCTGCTCTGATTCAAGCAGGCAGGATGGGAACCCTTGTTCCTTGTTTCTTTGAATTCACCATCACTTCAACAGCTCATTAGGCATTCATGTGACTGGAGAGAAGTTGGAAAAGTATTACTTTAGAGTAAAGGACATGCCCACCTGTGAATCCTTGGTCCTATATGCTAGTTCATGGATACTTCTTGAATAGCCTCTTTTTTTTGGTAGAGGTACCCAGTAATAATAATAATCAGGTTTTCTCGTGATAAACCAACATAATTTTTCAGGTACTGTAGGAAACTTCAAACTATTTTCTTAAAAGTAAATAATGATTTGTTTCTGTTGAATATGGCATAGCATTTGTCTTAGCCTTTTGTGAAGATAAGAAGGGATTCCTTGAATAATGTAACCTGATTTGCTGTCAGACCCATGGATTAAATGGGGTTTTGGTTATTTTTCCTTCATTTCTGTATCCCATCATTTAATCTTGGTTTAAAGCACTGATCTAAAATGGTTTTTTGTGTTGTTTTTTTTTTCATTTGATACGGTGTGCTTTGGGGGGGGGCCCTCCAGTTTTTATTAAGATGTAATTGGCATATCATTGTATAAGTTTAAGATGTGCAACTTAATGATTTGGTATATGTATATATTGGGAAATGATTACCACAGTGTTTAATTATAACATCTATCACCTCACATAGTTACAAATATTTTGTGTGGGGGGGTGAGAACTTTTAAGATCTGCTCTTTTAGCAACTTTCAAATATACAATACAGTATTGTTAACTATAGTTGTAATGTGATATACTACATTCCCCCAGAACCTAACTTATTTTAGAACTGGAAGATTGTACCTTTTGACCTTCAGCCAATTCCCAGTTATACTTTTCAATAATAACTATCTTTCTGAACTTTGAATAATAACATTATTTATGACGTATTAAAGTAAACCATCAAGTTTAAGCCTAACCACTCTAAATGAAAGTGTGATGAATTCTTGTTTTATAGAAAGCTTGTTCTACAAATATTTTCCACCTGATTTAGTTTTTATGAGTTTAAACTTGTATGAAAGATTACATTTCTTTTTTTATTTTATGACTTTATAGATCATGTACCTTCTTCAGGAGGTACAGTGTGTCTAGTTGTCTCCCTGTTTTTAATGTTACCAACCATGATGATTATTTTCCAGGTTAGTGTTTCTCAACTGGAGCAATTTGGCAATGTCTGGAGACATTTTAACACTGGGGGTGTGTTACTGGTGTGTAGTGGGTAGAGGCGAAGGATGTTGCAAAACATCCTACAACACATGAGACAGCCCCCCGCCACAATAAAATAATCTGACCCAGATTATCAGTATTGCTGAGATTGAGAAACTGTGAGATCTACTGGTTTATTAGGGGTTAAACAATGATATTCTAACTCTTCATTTAGTAGTGAGAATGCATATATAGAGACATTTCCTATATCAATAAATTATTGCCCTGAGGTACAAATCATATAGGAGAAGAGGCAGGATAATTACTTGATTCTTATTTACCAGTTTTCAAAATAATAATTGATTTCCAATATCTTCCATAGGTATCTATATTATGTTTCAGAGTTTAGTTTGTGTTTGTTAGAGTGTCAGTATGAACTCATGATCCTCAAATTGTCCTACCGCTGGCAACAGGAGCTTTACCAACTTGGGTCCGGAGTCTTTTCTGGTATGAAATAATAGTTCAGGCTTGTTTTGTACATTTCCTGCCCTTAGGCTGCGATGGGACATTTCTCTGATAGCCCTTTTCCCTTTTAAATGGAAAGTGATATTTAGAGACCACAATCTGAGCACTAGGGTAAAAGTTACCGTAAAAGCCAAAATCATTGATTTAAAATTTTTTTCTGAGTGTGAAAAACCAGCTTTGAAGAAAGTTCTATTGTATTATGTTTTCCTCACTTTATTTTAAATTTTCTCAGTCTGATGACAAGAGAGATTACTCTGACCAGCTCTTTTCAATGATACTTAAAATAAAACCAAAACTTGGGCTTCCTGATAACATTTCACATGAACGTTCAGTGGCCAGATATTGCCTCCTTCAGTTTCTTAAGATAATTATTACCAACAGCTTTTTTTTTTTTTTAAGGCTGTTTCTTGCCTAGATTTCGGTTTCCATCTGGTAGGTTTCCTTTAAAGCACAAAACACTGCTATTGAGAAGTTTACTACAGTTTTTAAAAACTTTTTTTTTCTAGCTGATTTCATGCCAATATTGGGAACCAACCTAAATCCAGAGTTCATTTCAGTCTGCAATAATGCTACATGGGCAATTGGAGAAATCTCCATTCAAATGGGTAAGATTATTTTCCCCTTTAAAAATATAAAGTTTTAGATAATTTAATATTTTATAATGAGCTTTATATATATGAATATTATAACATATCACAGTAAAGGGGGCAAAAATATTTTACATTGATATTTTAACAATGAAACTTTTCTTTTTTGTTTTCTCTTTTGGGAATGATCTAGGTATAGAGATGCAGCCTTATATTCCTATGGTGTTGCACCAGCTTGTAGAAATCATTAACAGACCCAACACACCAAAGACGTTGTTAGAGAATACAGGTACCATATGACTGAACTGTTATGGTGAAGAGAAAATTATTTGCCTTTTAATTTTACATTAAGATGTGTAGAGAAACTAAAGCAAAGCTAGCTTTAGAAACCCAGCTTATTAATTAACAGCTAATTTGTATTCTCAGTAATGAAATTACTGTTTTAGCTTCATTCCACAACCAGTTTTCAGAAACTTTCAAAAAAACACTTTCTCCCCTGTTATAGTGTTTTAATACTCCCTAAAATGGGCCCCAACTAAAATAACTATTGAATGATATGAATTTTACTTTTACATTAATTCAGAGAGTACCTGGCAGCTGGGGAGTAATTTTTTTTTTAATCTGTAAAAATGTAGCCAAAAATAGATTGCATTGTAGTGGCTAGTTCATTAATAATGGCATATGTATTTTGTATTTTGTTGTATACTCTTCTTCAGATTGGGAACTTAAAGCAGTATCTTGTGGGATTTTTATTCAGGAGGCTTGTTTCTCTTCTGCATTTATAGAGAGCATGTTTGTATTAAAGAGTACCTTCCATACTATAAAACACATTTCAGGGTGATTTCTTTCCACCCTCCCTGATTTTTTAAAATGTAAATTTTGTTTTCAATCAGGCACATCTTTTTCTTTATATACTAAGACAATTCCAGTAGTATATTCATAGTCAGTGAATGCCTTACCAATATACTGGACAAAGAATCAAATAAGTTTTTCTAAATAAAAATTTATCTTCAAAAGTATTTTAATTTTACATTTTTTAATTATAGAAAGTTTATTATCTCCTAATGTGATTAATTAATGTGATTATTGGTATGGAAGGAAATCTTTTAATTATGAAACAGTTATATGGCTGTTTGGCTGTATGGGTACTGTTTATATCATGAAGTGAATTAGATTTTCTTGCTGAAAAGTATAAAAAGCTATGTATAGGATGGTTGTGAAATCTTGTCAGGTTTTTATCTCTTTAGAATGCAGTACCTATACATGACATTCAGATTTGGAACACTTGGCCATTATCAAATTACTGTTGAACCTTAAGAAACTTCCTATTTATTTTTAAATGTGAATGCATAACTGCAAATAAATGTTGAGTGTAATGTATATTAAAGTTTCTTGTGGGATATCAGGTGGTGAATTTGTTATAGTTCCTTGAATAAATTGGCTTTATATATAAGATTATATTCTAAGTATGAATCTACCCTAAGTAAATCAAAAGGTAGTTGATAATGCCCTTCAAGTTGATGGATTGAATTGATATGATTAAGAAACACACTTGGGATTCACTGTATTATTCTTATCACAAGTGACTGCAGAAAATGTTTCTCTTATTCCATCCCCAAAGGAGGGGGGTGGATAATTATTAAAATAAAATCATTGTCAGTGGGTAATATCTATATATTTTAGAAACTTAATTACCATTATCTTAATATTTCATAAAGCCAATTCCTTAGTATATGCAGTTACTTGCTTTTTTTCTAATTAGTATATCCTACACTGAACTTTTTCAATGGACCATCATCTGCTTTATCGCATGTTTCATTGGGTTGTTCATACTTGCCTGTTTAATGAGAATGTTGCATAGTTTGTGTCTTTTGAACATAGATTTTCTTTCTCTTGCTTCATATGAATCTGCTGGATTTTAGTATTATCTGTGTAGTTTGCTTCAAGTAATCCTTAAACATTTTTCTTTACCCCCCCACCCTTTTTTTATGAAAGGTTAACCTGTAAGTTTTTGAGAGAACACCATTAAAGCACCTCATGGTTTGTTTTCTGTTTGTTTTTTTTTTTCCCGTTGTGTATAAATGTATTTATATGTAATGTACCTTTGAATTGCAGAATGCAGTTCTGAGTTGCACTTGTTTTAACTCTGTAAATATAAGGACTTAACTGAATTTTGATGGTGAATATATGTTTGATTAATTCCCACTTCAAATTTTTAAAAATAAAATATTAGCATGTAATCAGTGTGTTTTATTATCTATTATTGTGGGCTGTGCATTTTATAGCAAGGACAGAATATTTGTTCCTTTGGTCCACATATCACATGTCATTACAGTGGACTGTCTAAATTTCCTTTTTGTCAAACAGGGTTTGAAATTAGTGGACTATTTGAGTTGTTATCATCATCACCATCAGAGGGGTTTTTTTTGGAACGGGATTTGACATAGCACAGCAATTTTCCAATCCATTTACTCAGTATGTACCACAACACCTAAAATTTAATAGTTGATTTTGATATCAGGCAACAAATGGTCCACTGGCTTGTTTTGGAAATGCTGGCAAACCAAAATTATACCAAAATTTTGATCAGATTCCTAGATAATTTTCAAAGAGTGGAAATCACATAGAAAACTACGTAAAGAAGTGAGAAAGCTTTTAACTGTTAACTTCTGAGAAGTGTGTTTGAATAGACAATTCAGAAATGTAATCATTTACATTTACTAGTATTTCTTGGGGGAGAAAACCTAGATTTCATTGTTAAACTGAAATTTCAACTGGCTTTGAAGGAAGACTCTAAATCCATCTGTTTAATTGCTCATCGTTTTACTAACAATATCTTGACACTTGATTGAGCGAGAAAAGCAGTTCATCACGGTTTTTGGTGTTCTCTCAATCTTTAAAGTTTTTTTAATTCCTTTTTTTTTTTTTTTCCAAGAGTATGCCATATATGTTGCTGCCCCTTATTATAGGGGGTGGTAATAAACAGCACTGGTGAAATCTTATGTTTATTATCATACACAAATTCTGTTGGTTTCTGTTTCTGAGTTATTTGTTGTTTTTTCTTTATTTTTTCTCCTTCCCCCTCATTTGCTCATGTCTTGGTTGGCGTTTGGTGGTGTATAACCGTGATTGCGTTACCTTAGCAATAACAATTGGTCGTCTTGGTTACGTTTGTCCTCAAGAGGTGGCCCCCATGCTACAGCAGTTTATAAGACCCTGGTGTGTATTATTCAATCTTTTTTTTTTAATTCATTTTTCTTCACTCTTTCTTTCTCTTTCTATCTCACTTTTAGATATATTTTCAGTTGGTTACAAAAATCACAATCCTTAATCATTGCCAACCATGTGACTAATCTTGTCCTATCAGGTTTGTGAGGTTTTTCAGTAGCATCGTCATGTATATTTATTTTATGTTGTGGCTAACGACTAATTGATGCATGGGATAAGATTGTCACATGCTTGCTGTGTTAAAAAGCTTGATTATACATAAAAAGCATTTAAATATCCACCAGTAAAATAAAGATGCATGCAAATTCTATAAATTTAGGTTTTTGCATTGTTTCTTTTTTAGAATTAATTTGAAAACTTGGATTGCATTAAGAAATACATGTTTAAATTTGTTATGTATAAAAATCTTATTTGCTTGTTAATGTAAAAATTAAACATCTACATCATAAGTTGTATAATAATAGTTTCTACCGTGGCAGTATATCCTATGTTCTGCTTCTTTCGATTGACAGTCTTTCAAGACATTTTTAGTAGTGTTTAATGGAATACAAGTCATAATACAGTTTTAAAAATGGGTAATTTACTCTTGGCTCATGCTCATTAATAGTTTAAATGGGAAATTAAAATCAGTTGTTATTACTTAGATGCAATTTATTAGTAAGAATTGTGAATTTCAAGGTTTTTACTATATTGAGATTAGATGGGCCCAACATAATATAGTAAGTGTGAGAAACTTAAGCTTTATGAAAATTCTTTGAATATAAACATTATCTCTACTCTGGTGCTTATTCCATTAAATACTGTCCATTAGTATTGTAGTTGAACCTGCTTTTTACTTAAATGCTAAATTCAATTCTATAATTTAATAGGTGCACCTCTCTGAGAAACATAAGGGACAATGAGGAAAAGGATTCAGCATTTCGTGGGATTTGTACCATGATCAGTGTGAATCCCAGTGGAGTAATCCAAGTAAGATGTTCAAAAGGATTTAACTTTTAATGTTCTGAATTATGAAACTTTAAAGTTTAAACTATAATTATTAAAAATATTACCTATTTTTACTGAAGATACTGAAATAAATTATGTTTTAAATGTGTATATCCTAATATCTTGAAATGATGATGCCTATTTTTATTTCCTATATGTTTTTTTGGTCGTGACATATAATAACAGCAGATTGGGAGAATAAAAGTTATATATATATATATATATATATACTTTTTTTTTTTTTTTTTGCGGTATGCGGGCCTCTCACTGTTGTGGCCTCTCCCGTTGCGGAGCACAGGCTCCGGACGTGCAGGCTCAGCGTCCATGGCTCACGGGCCTAGCTGCTCTGCGGCATGTGGGATCTTCCCAGACCGGGGCACGAACCCGTGTCCCCTGCATCGGCAGGCAGACTCTCAACCACTGCGCCACCAGGGAAGCCCAAAAGTTATATTCTTGACTTGAATTAAGCCAAAGCTTCTTTCATTCACATTCAAACGTCATTTATTTACTTTGTAAATGCTTCCTAAAACCGTGAATATCAATTTGCTGAGTTTGAGGCTCTCTACACTTCAGAGGGTGATCAAATAGTAGGATACTCCTTCTGTTACTTAGATCAGAAACTCGGTAGTGAATAAAGTAGAATACTGAATCAACCATTGAAACTGCTTTAACTTTTGAGAGTTTATGATTTAGTGATTTATTCATTCTTAATTTCATTTCTTACACTATTTCAAGCTATATTTAGACGTCTTTAGCCTTTAAAAAATTATTTGGCGGCAGTACTAAACGTGAATCTGATCAAACCTCTGGATCCAGCTGACACACAAAACATAAAGGGACGTGTTGATTTACACCATATGTATGAAATCAACAAAATACAGGCTGTGGGGCTATAGGTTAAATGCCCCAGGTTCCTCAACAGATGAATTGTAAGGAAAAGAAAGTATGGGAGGGGTTTTCCAGAAAATAACCTTTCACTTTCAAGGGATAGGTGCTTTGAACATTTTTTAACTGAGACCTTTTGATACTTCCTATCTTACGTGGATTACTGTGTTGTTTGTTAATTCAGGTTTAGAAACATTGTGAAATACCAGCTTATAAAATTGAAAATTGATGTAGGTGATAGGCATTGAAAACATATGAAGTAGAACTGGAAAAAATATCTTTTGGCTAATTTTACATTTGTATAACATTAATAACTTACTATTAAAATAAGCCAGTACTGTCTTAAAAGATGGTCCCTAGTTGCAAAATAACCTCCTGGCATTGAGTTTCTGGGTTTTTTCCAATACTTAAGAACTTTGTGTCACCTTTAATACGTTTTAGAGGTATCTGATGTGGTTTATACCATATTAAAGAAGGAGCATTTTCATACAGGTTTTTTTTGTTATTGTTGTTTTTCCTTTTGCATTAACATTTAAGACAGTGACAGTAACACATGAGGTCATGAAATCACTACCAACTTAAAAGTTGGTATACATTTCTACTTTTTACATACTTTATTTGGGTGTGATTAAAAGAAAATGTCTGAAGTTTTATTCTTTATGTTTAAATTTTTAATCACAAATTCTACATGTATATATAATTTAAATTTTTAACATCAGACTTTGATATTCAGAAGACACAGGAATCATAATTTGAATAAACCATAAACTTTGGGCACGTGGCATTTTATTTGCTTAAATATGTGTTTTATGCACATATTTTAGTATTAGTGATTTTTTTTAATTAATTTATTTATTTATTTATGGCTGTGTTGGCTCTTAGTTTCTGTGCGAGGGCTTTGTCTAGTTGCAGCAAGTGGGGGCCACTCCTCATTGCGGTGCGCGGGCCTCTCACTATCGCGGCCTCTATTGTTGCGGAGCACAGGCTCCAGACGCGCAGGCTCAGTAATTGTGGCTCACGGGGCCAGCTGCTCCGCGGCATTTGGGATCCTCCCAGACCAGGGCTCGAACCCGTGTCCCCTGCATTGGCAGGCAGACTCTCAACCACTGCGCCACCAGGGAAGCCCAGTATTAGTGATTTTTTTTTTTAATTAATGAGGTTTTCTGATTTTTTTTTTTTTTTTTTTTTTTGCGGTACGCGGGCCTCTCACTGTTGTGGCCTCTCCCGTTGCGGAGCACAGGCTCCGGACGCGCAGACTCAGCGGCCATGGCTCACGGGCCCAGCCGCTCCGCGGCATATGGGATCCTCCCAGACCGGGGCACGAACCCGTATCCCCTGCATCGGCAGGCGGACTCTCAACCACTGCGCCACCAGGGAGGCCCTCTGAATTTAATAGTAAAATTTAAAGTAGTTGTACATCAGCAGTATCTTGTATGTTGTATGTTGAACTGTTGTTTCAGTAAGATAGTTGAACTTGCAAAATACTTAAATGAAGTGTTTCAAGCATATACCTGTCATCACCTTGTTCTTTTAGTCAGAATAACGTAATTATCTTTTAAATAATAGTCTGAGCATTGGGGGTTGTTTTGTTTGTTTGAGTTGGGTTGGGCTGGGTGCTGTTTGTAACTACATAATTTTTCTTCTAACTTATCATTTCATTTACATTTCTATCTGGAGGTGGATCTTGAAATTTAGATCTGTAAATTCCTATGCTTTAAGTCAAACTTGTTTGGTATATACTTAACTAGCTTTGAATTATTTCTAAGCCAATCAGAACTGTAAAATTATTGAATTTATATAATTAATTCCATAAATGAAGATTTTTTAAACTGGTGCTTATTTGATGCTTTCAGTCCTTGCTGATGCTACACATTTACTAGACTGGGCTTTTGTAATGTAAAATGAAATATTGCGTTGGCCAAAGAGTTCATTTGGGTTTTCCTGTAGCACTAAATTCCAATATAAACTGAATAAGTTAGAGGTTCCTTGATGGTGGAGTAACAGGGACAACCATTAAGAAATTACTTTAATTTCTTATTATAGCTGTTTAAAAAAGTGTTTTTTTTTTTTTTACCTAGGGTTCTGTTGATATATATTCTGAAGTTTACATGTATCTTTTGTTGTGATTGACAAATGCAGTATCAATTGAAGATGTATTTCTTGCTTGTTATAGGATTTTATATTTTTTTGTGATGCTGTTGCATCATGGATTAATCCAAAAGATGATCTGCGAGACATGTTCTGTAAGGTAACTAAAAAGTCTTTATGATGCACATCATGTGACTGTTACAGTCTTAGTTGGGAAATTTAAATTATGTTTTTATTTCATATGAAACTTAGACTCTTCAAATCAGTACTGGTAGACTATATAATCTTTGTTCTTGGTAATAAAGAAGGTGACTTGATCTTTTCTTAATATACAGTAGTGACTTTGTATCAATAGAGCATGTATTTTAAAAATATTTTCTCAAGCAGTACCACTGATTCATGAAGTCCCGTTATCCCACCTGTGCAAAATAGCATGTATTTTCAAAGATGGCTGACTAAGATTGGAGTATAATATAATCTGTTGAACAAAGTAAATCTAACTGGTCGCAGCAAGGATTAAACCTGTGAGTTTGTTTTAGTAATGCCCCTTGTGGTTAACTCCAGTCAGCCCTCAGCAATAACAAAATAAGAAATAAAATGCTGCTACACATTTGAATTACCTAATATTAAAATTAGTGAACTATATAGTTGCAACTATGAACCCCCAAAGCTTTGTATATTTTCAATTTGAATAAACTTAATAAGGCATAAAAATTTTAATCCCTTGGGTGAATTCTGTACCTTTTTGCTTGCTTTTCATTACTACTGTGTCAGATTGCTTAGAGTACTTCTGTTACTAGGACACTTGGCTGAATTCTGACCTTCTCAAAGCAAAGTGCAGCATATTCTATGAGGTGATTTTAGGCAAGACATGGAGAGGTGTAGAATTCAACAAAGTTTAAGAATAACTACTTTAATAGGGGTAAAATTTTAGAATAGTAAAATCAGTAGTGTTTCATTTCAGAAGCTACGCAGATATGAGAGTTTCTCTTTTGTTATTGATAAATTAATGATTTTTTACTTTTTTGCAGATCCTTCATGGATTTAAAAATCAAGTTGGGGATGAAAATTGGAGGCGTTTCTCTGACCAGTTTCCGCTTCCCTTAAAAGAGCGTCTTGCAGCTTTTTATGGTGTTTAATCTCATACACTTAAGCTGCAGTCCCATAATTAGGGGTAAGTTTTAAGAAATTTGGAATTTTCCAGGATGAAGAAACTTAAGTTAGGACTTCAGTCTAAAACTACTGAATAGAATAAAAGCTATTTGTTTTCCACAGAGGTTGAGTAAAACAGTGTCATGTTATATTTGACTTAAAATTACTTACATGAAGGCTGGAGATTGATTGATTGATTGATGAGCCAGCAAGCAAGATAAAATGCATGGTTCCACTTTGAATCCTAAGTAGAAGGAAATCCAAGTTGGTGTACTAGTTGGATTACTCACCATTTCTTCAACCAATCCTTTTTTTAATTTTTGCCCTTTAAGAGATCACTGACATTCACTGTGGCAGGGTGGAGATGATTCATTTTTAAAGTATGAATTTATAGTCTCTTATATATCAAGGACTTCCTATGTTGTAAGCTTTAGGGAAAACCCAAGTAGAATTGGAACTGGATTTGGTCTCAGTAAATAGGAATATTTAATATTTATTCTTCATATTTTATTGAGCACCTTCCCTGTTCCCATCACTGTGTTTTTAAAAGATCAATGGAAGATTCTGTTTTGATTTGGGGTGGTAGAGGGGTAAGTCCACCTGCACTCTTGTTCTTTGAGTTTTTCTGACTTAAGTCAAACTAACAGTTCTGGTCTTTTAGCCTTAGTTCCCTCATTAGGTTATTTTGAGGATTAAATACTATTCTATATGTGGTGCCAGGACTTCGTATATTGCCTAACACACTAAGTTGGCTCAATAAATATCAGTAATATGGGTTAGTACAGTGAGCCAGGATGCACTTCATTAGTTTTTGAACATGAACTGAGACCTGTTCAACTGGAGGGTCAGAGAGTGTACTCAGAGTGTGTTGAGAAGGCATACACTTACTTGAATTACCTTGTATGTTGGAGTTTCTCTTTGCGTGCTTGCTTCTTTACTCTGCGCTAGATTTTAAACCTGGAAAGATTTCAACATCTAAGTTGACTAGCCTAAAAGGGCAGTAGAAATGGACTTGCAGCCTCTGGAATGTCTCAGAGCCCTTTGTGTGTGTTGTCCCACAGTGGTCTTGAGTCCTTACGGCTGTCTTGTGGCTTTAGCATTTTAGAGAAGTGCTTGATTCACTTATGTTAAATCATGAGAATGCAATAGATGAGAAATAACTTTTAGCATCAAGGGCTAAATTATTCAACAGTGAGCTGAGTCTTGAGCACTTTGGGGTTAATAAATTTGATTAATAAACCCTATATGGTCTCTGTCATTTCACCAGTTATGAATTAACTGTGGTGATCTTCATAAATGTCCAAAGTTTCGCAGGAGTAGTTAAAAGTTTTGTTGTGAAAGGACAACTGTCAGGTACTAGTTACAGTCTCCCAGTAATCTACCTTTATTTCTTAATCTTCTCATAATTAAAACTGTGCTAGCATTGAAAAAGTCTTTATCAGGAAAATCAAGAGGCCTGAGAGTATAGGACATGACTGAGTAAAATAAGTCACACTCTTTTTTTTGCTTAACATTGGGAATACTGGCAAAAATGATAATGTTTTAATTCTCACTAAGGAAAGTGATTGTCCTAAAGAAAGTGCTAACTTAATTTTGAAGAAAGCAAGGCAACTTGTTATATAAGAAATAATCGGCTCCCATTGGGACCCACTGTGCAAACGAGGATAGATAATTAGACTGATGGCAGTCTACAAGGTGTATTTCATCTATATTTCATCGGTATAAAGTGCTGCACACCTCTCTGTGCATGTCCCCAGCTTGGCGTCACTTTTCGTATCTGATGCAGGTGACAGTTGAGAGCTGCAGGAGAAGGGAGCAACATGGTTCTCGTTGACGAGCGTGATCTTAGGCAATTTGTACAGTTTCTCATTTTTTTTAGGTAGAGATAGCATTGCTACTTGATTGATTTTGTGTTCCATTGGCTTTAAAAGAAAAACAATTTTACGTATAAAATTGTTTTTGTTTTCTTACAGGTCCTTCAGTCTTGGAGACTATGAGGGAGCCTCTGCACCCAGGGAAAATGTTACCCTTTACAGGGGGGAAGGGTAAACCAGTAGGGAATACAGTACAATCCCAACCCTACTGGGAGGGGCGGGAGGGAGGTGTTGCCGTCACTGTATTAAGTCGCTGTTGGGAAACGTTTTAACATCTGGAGCCTTTGTGGGTGGAAATCTGTCTCCAATTACAACTCTGCACTGGATGTGAAGAAAAAAAAAAAAGAAAAAGCTATTCAATCTACTCACAAAACAGTACATTCTGGAATATTATGGGGAATTGTACCAAAACAAGAACCATATAAATGATACATAGAGATGAGAAAGAGGAAAAACTCTATAGCGCACAATAAAGGAAACCTAAGGATGAGGATTAGAAGACAGTAAAGTTTTGGGGTTTTTCCGGGTTTTTTTGTTTGTTTTTGTTTTTTTTATTTAAAGGTGTTTATAAAATTTCCCACATTGATGGGGACTTGTTTTTGCATGCTGATGAAGAACTACACAAATGAAAGCTAATAAGAGTTAAAATCAGCTTGCCTACCCATAATAGTAGAAGCAGGTTCTTGGAAGTTACAATTTAAGGTACCCCAAAAAGTTGAAAATAAAACAAAACAAATATAAACAATGAAGCACCCTGTGAAATGCCAAATGAGTCACTCCTTTTACCTTTGTGGGGTGGGCAGGGAGGGAGAAATAAATGGGGTTGGACATATCAAACTAAAGATTGACATCTTGATTTTGCATTAAGACATTAATGTAGTGGATATAATTTGATGGTTGTACTTCATTAGATTTAATTCTAGGCCAAGATGTTATTTTTAAAGTGCAGTTTAAGGTTCAGGCATGCATTCTGGCTCATAGTGATTGAAAGTACTTTAAATTAGTGGGAGAGTAGCATGCTTGCATCACATAGAGTGAGATTGGTATTCAGTTACCTCTGTTGCGCCAGTTTGTGTTGCAGTTTACCAGTTCAATATAGCCCTGCATTTAAAATTCCTTTTTAAGATTTGTGGATTTTATTTTTATTAAGAATATAGATATAAAGTACTGTAGTTTACAGCTAGGCCTTGAAATATCTTTTTTAGGATCTGTTAGGAATAAGATTGATATTGTATTGTGTGTAACCTGCACAATGTGGAAAGCTGATATACCTGTGCAAAATCTTTGCCTCTGTGCTGTCAGTGTGATGTGCTTTCTGCATGGTTATATACTACTAGTGATTTTATCAAAACTTCTAAAACTTAAATTACATGGTAAAAGATCTGTAAGAGGCTGCATAAATGTTAGTTGGCACATAAAGACAATTGTAGAAGTTGAAGACATGATTGCTATATTTCAATGTTTATTCCCACTCAACATATTGCCTTCTAAGCTTTCTTTTTTTGTTCAAAGCATGATCTTAAAGATATGTTTAAGTTAATGGATGTAATGCAGGGTTCCTACACTGTATTGGCGCATGTTGGTGGCCCTCTGTGCCCTAGATATATGCACACAGGGTGCAAGTAAAAAGCTACAGAGTGAAAGTTGGTTTGGATCCTCTTCATTTCATTTGTTTAGCTTTTCTGTTATTTTTCTCTACTTACATGTATTCCTGTGAATAAATCCTTGTTAAGTTAACCCTTTACTTTTCCTTCCATGTGTATTTTCTTATATACTGTGAATGTGAAAACCTAACTGGTACACTTGATCTTGTGTCCATATGAAAGTGCAAGTCTTTATTAATTTGGATTGCCTGAACAGTGTATCCCATGATGATGAAGGAAAATGGAGAGATTTTTCTTTTTAACTCTGCTGGTCAGAGATGAAGCCACACCTTTCCATTTTTCAATGCTGCATATTTAATCTGCAACAGAAATGTTAAGCCATAACAACCTTTTTATATTTTAGTTTGTCACCTTCGCATTGCAGAATAAATACTGAATAACCATTTTTGTAAGCAGTTGCTCCTCTTTGCATGGTTCTGTTTCTCTAAAGGTGTTGAATGATACAGCCATTGCACTGAAGTTTGAGCTGTATGTGTGTGAATTTATAAATACCATTTCAAAAAATTTCAGATGCATGGTAGCATGCAGAAAGGTTTTTGTTGTGTGTGTGTGTGTGTGTGTGTGTGTTCTTAACATGTTCTTTCACCTTCTTTCCTCTACTTTGGCTTTGCAAATTTCAGTCTGTAGAGCCTGAAATTAAATCATATTTTTACTGTACAGTTTTTTTTAAATTGTAAGTTGGATCCAAAGGGTATGTAGCATTTTGCTTTCTAGTACCATTGCCTCACTGGGAGCTCAAAATTTGCTTCCTAGTTAGTCTTTTGATTAGGGTGGCTATTTTATCCTTAAATTCTAGTGATATACTGTAGTTTTCCAAAACATTTTAGAATTTAATATGGGAGATATTTTAATATTCTGGAATAAGTAGTAAACATTTCAAATTGAAAGATTTAAATTCAGAATTCTCCTGAACACTTTAAAATGAACGTACAAAAACAATCTTCAGTAAAGTTATCTGGACCTGTGATTGCCAATTCTCTATTGACTGAAAAGCGTTGTTGTTATCTATTGGATTGAAAAATTAATTTCTAATTAAGCAGATATGTAACAGAAGAATGTGCCCTTTTTTGTAGTCACTTAACATGTTTTTAAATTAAAAGGAAATATAATTTAAAAATACAAAATATAAATAAATATGACTGACAGCCTGAGATGGGGTTGGGTTTTTTGGGGGTTTTTTCCCCCTTGAGGTTATAGTTTCTTCCTAATTATATTTCAGATACATAGTATAACATAGGAATTTGCAGAAGCCATTTAAGTTATCTTTTGAGGTAAGCTCTGATTTAGCGTTTCTGATGAAATTTAATACATCATGGGATATATATATAAAGCAACTTAATTCTTGTGGTGTAGTCTTAATAGTTTTGAATGTTGACTGAATGTCTATGAAATTGTGAGTTTGTCTTTGTTACATTCCAGTGTTTCTGCCTCTTGGCATGCTTAAAAGCACGGCTTACTTCATCTGCTCCTTACACACTAAAGTGCTGTTAGTGTGCTCAACTACAGAAATAGCCGCTGCTAAGTGATGTAGATTTTCTACTTGAATATTTTTATGTTGTAGGAACCTCAGGAGGTCAGTGTTTACTGTTTTATATATGCCTTCTTTTTCCTGTTTGAGCTTCTCTCTTTGAAGGATTCTAACAGAACAAAAGCTGCTGATCAACCTAAGTTGGAAACAGAAAGTGTATTTAATATAATTTAAATGCATGTTTGGCAGTTCCATGTTACAGTCCATTAGTAAGTGAACTTAGTGCCACAGATATTCATTTATTCAGGAAAGAATTTTGCTTTTTGTATTGTCTAATCTCTTTAATAACTTCATACTGTGTAAAAAATCACTTTTTTATATTTTTTGGTTGGTTATTTTCCAAATAATCAACATGTAAATAATCTTTAAGAGCCAGTTCTGATGCTTTACATTATACTGCTACTTGATTTTGTTATGCAGGTTGGATTTCAGAAGAATAGATTTTAAAACAACCAAGCCATTACATCTTAAAAACAAAATAAGTAGCATACATTTTGTAATTAACATTGATAAACACTGTGATTTTTTTTGTTAAGACTTTTTCATTGACCTGAATTGCTTAAATTGCATATATTGTAAAATAGGATCAGATGTATATTTTAAAATAATTTCAACTGACTTTCCTCTATTGAAATGCTTTGTCTACTCAGTTATAAAATATTCAGATACAAGTTTTATCTCAGGTGAATACTCTTGTATCCTTCTTGCTTTGGTGACATATGCTTATAGAGAGTCATCATACTTACAGTCTTTGTTTTTTTAGTGTATTTCATGAGGAATCTTTCCATTTAGTCTGATTTTCCAATCCTTAATTCTTGCAGACTGTGGTGGTATAAGTCCTTCCTGGCGAGAATTCAATTTGGTTCTCCTTTTCTCCAAACTCTAAGATAGGAAAGTGGAAAATTTTTCTGTCATATATTAAATTACCCTGCATAGCTGAAATGCCAGAATTAAACTATGTCTTAAACCTTTTAGTCTAAATTTAACTTAAATCCTTTGCCATAAAGAAAAAAGTGGGATTTTTTGCTTCATATAGTTAACCTATATTATTCATATTGAATGTATTAACAGATAATGGTGCAAAAACATTCTTCCCAAGAGAAGAGTGTATCGTGCATAACTGCAATTTAAGTCCCTCCTTTAGTAGTACTTTACACACAGCTTTGCTTATTGAATTATTTTTGCAAGTAATACAAGGGGGGAAACACTTAACTGTCGCTACTAGTACTGTTACTGAAATGTAGGCATTGAAATCTTGATGAAAACTGTGGTCTTCAGATTAAGGGCCTAAAATCTAGATTAAAAGATCAATAAAGAGCTGTGTAACAATATTATCTAGTAATAATACCATGCAAGAGCATTGTATACCTACTTAGTACCTAGTCATACTGTATTAAATACGGAGATATTTCGAATGCCTCTTAAAAATTCAATTTTACGTGAAAGTTTCATTCACTTGTACACTTTCCAGGTGACTTGTGACTAATTTTTTCAGTCTTATATAGATCTTCCCCCATTGGTATTATATGTAGAGGATTCTTTATCTTTATGCCTAATTATTATGCTTATTAATTTTAAGGTATACATTTAAATTATAGCAACTGTTTATTGTGATTTGTATCCCAGAATGTATTGTTTTTATTTTTTTTTAATGTATGCATGATTTTGAGGGAAGTTAAAATGGTGATTATTTTTTTCACCTCTTGTACATTTTAAAGTCAAACCAAATCTATTTGCCAAGCATTATATCACTAATTAGGAAAATAGGATTTTCCCATTTATTACAATTTTTATTCATCTACTATAGAATCCCCTTAACTATGGCTTGGTATTATTCACAGTTAGCTATTTTGCAAGTTCAGTTATCTTCCTAAAAGCTTACTGTAACATGGTTAGCCTATAAGGCAGTGTTGGTTCCCTCCTGATACCAGCCTCATAAAGGGGTTCCTCTGTACTTTCCGCATATTGCTTCATTGTTGTTTTTCCTCTGTGGATATATAACCAAATTAAGATTGGATGAATTTTATGGAGATAATAATAAGGCAATACTGTATAAGTAATTTTGCTTAATAGATTATCATCTGTGAGAAGAGATGTTTAAACGTGGTTGATGACTTCACTTCATATTATAAAACAGTTTTACACTTAATATTCATGTTAATATTGGGTGCAATAATTTAGTATTTTTAGCTTTAGTTATAAATAACTGGATCTTTCTGCTGACAACTTAGGTTGTATGAGTTATGCTTAAAAGCTTTAAATCTGATGTTTCCTGTACCTGCCACACTATGTTAGAATGTGTCCTTCAAACATATCCTCCTGCAACTTCTCAAACTACTAAATTGATATTTCTTGAAGTCAAACTCTGTGCTAACAGATCTTCATTTTAAATAGAATACGGTTTTAATTTTTGATAAGCTGCTGAATTTTAAAGAGAGTTTTTTGGGGCCACCAAATATTTTGGATCATGCAGAGAATATATATTGTACTGTAGTAATTTTGTATTTACATTTGTATGATGTGACATAATAGATGTGAATGTTAATCACTGCTTGACTATGTTAATAAAGTTGTTTAACTATAGATGTTTCACTCTGATTTTTAATGGAAGGAAATGAGCTTTCTTCCCCCCTGTTCCCCCATCCCATTTTGGGTCCAGATAGGTCTTCTTCTTGTCTTGTTCTTTGTTTTGTTTTATTGTTCGTTTGTTTTGAGAGGGTTTTTTAGCTTACACTTTAGTGCACTCTTGTTTGACATCTATTTTTTTTAATTGAGTATTTTCTTAGTTGTATAGTGTAGTAAAAAAATCCTGTTTTCCCCACATTTTAATCCTGTTATTGATGTATTTCTAAACAGTTGATTCTAGGTTCAGCTTCCAGTGAGAGAGGAAAAAGATACTGCTCTGCAAAAAAAGGAATTAAAACTAAGTGAAGTCATGAATAAAACATTGAAAGGGTAGATTGCATGAATGTGTATGAACGTGTGGCCTATTAAAGCTTTCTGGTCATCCTTCAAAAAAATAAGACTTGTAATTTTGGAAATTAATATTTACAAAAGTAGTAGTTTCCTCTTCAGGTTGTAATCCATTATTATAGTTGCATGTTACTAATTAAAATTAAATGTATTAATATATTTTAGAGGAAGTGTGTGCAGAACTGTAAGTACTCTTTTTTTGGATTTACAACAAGGAAAGTGGCTGAGATTAGATTAGTGCAACCCAGAAAACTTTTAAGGGAAATGAGACTTGGGGTTTTTTTCCCTTTCGTTACCTGCACATGAGAACATTTGAGATACCTCACTTGGGTTGGAGGGGATGGGGAAAATGACACCTGAGTATCATGTTCTGAAGCACATCATCAAGAAATAGTTTAAGATTCCAGGGTTTAGGACTTAGGTTGTGGAAGAAGATAATCAAAACCAGCCTAATCATTAGTTATTCATGATTCTGATTTGCTGCAGCAATCTTAGAATGTGCCTGTAGCTAAAAATCTTTTGTAAGTCTTTAACATTTTAATGAAATTAAAGTATAGACTTCTAAGAGGCTTTCACTTTATACCTATTTTTGAACAGACTGGTGTTTTTAATCTTGTGAGTTCATAATTAGCCTGACTCCAATCATTAGCATTACTTGTGATTGTTGAGGAATGATTGGAAAACTATTACAGCAGTTGAACTCCACAGCTCTGAGCTTGGACTTACTCATTGCTATGGTGAATACAGAAGCTGCGACTGTTATCTTGTCCTTAATCTCAGTCTTGTGTTGGCGTAAAAGAAACTCCCGAAACATCCGCATAGATCTCCAGTGTTCAGTTCAACATAATTTGCAAGTTAGTTTAGAAATTCAACAGAATCTAAATCATTGGCAAAAGTGATACCGGAAAAATTCTTACACTAAGAACCAGTTACTGATCTAATTCATTTCTGTGCATATTATAGCCATCTTGCTCTGACAGTTTAAATCTTATACTATGTATTCCTTTTCTAGCTTTATGTTACCTTTTGAAGAGCTTCATTAAACAATTTAAGAAAGACAAGTGAACAGTTTTAAATGGATTTAGTACAACTGCCCAGTGATAGAATAACTTGCTGTTTCTGTGCACATATGAATAGTAAATCTGTGCATTGTTTTTAGTATCTAAATTTGCCTGTTAATGTACATGATAGCTATGCCACGTTCTGTGAACAGCTTACACAACCGTCTTACTGTTGGACATTCAGAAATTATTTCTCATTTTTTAACCCCTAGAAATAAAGTTATGATGAATGCCCCTATGCTTAAATGTTTGCATACATCTGCAGTGATTTCTCTGGAATTGCTGTATCAAAAGGAGATGGTTATAGTACAATTTCCTTTCATAGAAAGTTATACTAATTTTCATACCCAGCAGTAACTTCAATGGGTATTACCATGTGTGCTGTAAATTGTGATTCAAATAGCATGATTTTCTAACTTTGTATTTAGGAAATTTTATATACAAGAATCATACTTTCACATTACATATTTAATAGATATCCGAGTCTTATGTCACAGGCACAATTCCTTAATCTTACGGAGCTTACATTCTATTATAGCATGGCAGATAAGTAACATAGTGTGTTACATGGTGGCAAGTGCCAGTGAGATGGGAGGTGATGATGAAGAGACTTGTTATTTTAAATGGGGTGAGTGGACATAGAGGAAGGTCTGAGGGGGTGTCGTTTGAGCAAAAACTTGGAACGAATCTCTGGACGTCTGGGGGTGACTATTTCAGGTAAAAGGAACAATAAGGACGAATGTCCTGAGACAGTAAAATGTTTGGAATGTCAGTTTTGCCCTTGAGTAAAGTTAAAGGACCATTGTAGGATTACCTGGATATGTTTTAAAGGAGGAATCTAGATTTGCTCACATCCTAGAAATGGTTTTGAGGAAAGAAACCAAGGATGGCTCTTAAGGTTTTTGGTCTGAGCAGCTAGAAGAATGGAAATGTTAACTGGACTATGAAAAATCTGACATTTGGGTTGAGCTGTCTGTAAAGAAATGTGGAGTAGGCACTTGGAGTTCAGGGAAGATCGTCCGCGGATGGAAAACCGAAAGTGTGTAAATGTGCTTTAAACCATGAAACTGAACACCATCTGAGAACAGGAAAAATGAAAGATGCAAGGACTGAACATGAAATTCCAACAATGAAGTCTTAAGGCTTGAGGAAAGAAAACTAGAGAAGCGTGGTGTTCTGAGGTATAGAACAAGTAAAACAGAATTTACTTTGCATTTAGCAACCTGGAGGTTGTTTTGGCAGACTTTTTTTATGGCTGTAGAATCAGAATGAGAGCTATCGTCTCCATCCCTCCAGAAGGGTTGAGAGACCCTTTTCGTCAAGACCACATTAAGTAGCTTTCTTGTTTTCTAAAAACTGGGTTGTTCAGGAAATGTGGAAGCTTGTGAGGAGTGAACAGGTGAGAGTGGATAGATTACTTCCCTAAATGATTACCAGCGTGTAGTGTCTAAATTTAAAATTTAAAACATCCCCAAAGACTGGCAACAGGTTTTTGTTTGTTCCAAGATTATTGTAGGGTTCATATGAAAAAGAGAAGCCAGAAAAATTGTGAAAGAAGGTAGTAATGAGGGTGGGACAGTCCCAATCAGGTGGTTGGGATTTGTTTTTGTTTTTTAATTATGGCTACAGGAGTGAAAACTACTGATTCATACATAGGCAGCTCAAAAGAGCTGAGTCCGGAAACATCTAAATGCTTCACATGAAATTAGTATATGGCACTTAAAAGTGGAAAAAGATAGATTATTTTACAAGTGTTGGGAAAACTGGGTAGACATTTATTTTAATTTTAAAAAAAATGGGTTCCTATCTCAACCTCATGCTGTGTACCAAAAGTTCTAGATGGCTCTAAATTAAAGTACAATATGAAACCTTAAAGTTTCTTTTTTATATATAATCTTAGTGTGGGGAAGGCATTTCTAGAATGACAAACCCTGAAAGTCATGAAAGAAAAGATTGGTTTAAAAAGCCTAAAAATTCTGCATGACAAAGTAAAAACTTAGGGGAAATTTTGCAGCTCCTTTTACAGAAAATGATTAATTTCTGTAAATTATAAAGAGCTCCTGTAAGTCAGTCAGACAACCTAATAGAAAAATAGGCAAAGAATATTGAATTCACAGAAAATTTACACTTAGATTGCTTTCACATTGACAAAAGTCAGAAAGGCTTCGTGACACACCTAGGGAACATGGCAACCAGAATTCATACATTGCTAGCAGGAGTGTAAATTAGTACAATATGAAGGGCAATTTAGAAACATCAAAATTATAACTATATGCATTCTTTGACCTATAAATCATCCCCTAAGTACTTAACCAATATGATAGCTCATAAACAAATGAAAAGATCCTACATATCTTTTCACAGTCACTAAATTCACAAAAACTGAAAATATATTATTAAAGATGCATGATAGAGGAACAGGAACTCTTACAACTCTGATTTAGTATGACAAGTTTGGAAACTGGTTTGCCATTACCTAGTAAAGTTGAACACTTGTATACACTGAGTCAGCAATTATACTACTAGGTATATTCCTTGGAACAACTTATGTGTGCCAGAAAACACAAGAATCTTCATATCAGCATTGTAATAGCAAAGAATAAAAAGGAATAATCCAAATGTCCCAAGGATGGATGAATTTTTTAAATAGTTCTCAGCAAAAGAAGCCAGTTACAGTAAAATACAGTGAAACCATTTATATAAAATTCAAAAACAGACAAAACTAAAAAATACATAGAGCTGCACACATAAGTGTGTAAATAAAATTAAGATGGTTACAACTTGAAAGCTGAGGGTGAAATGATGAAGAGTTTGGGTGGTGGGTACATTTTATTCCTTAAATGTATACTCATGTATATTTCACACATAATTTCATAGCACCAGAGAAGACTTAATCTGGTAACCATATACTGGCATACTGACCTCCCTTTATTTTTATTTTTCCAGCAAGTTCATCTTTTATAATCAAATCAGGCAACTTTATGGTAATACTATAGATGTGTTAGCTCAAGTTCATTTCAATCCAACATACTTAGGGACTAAAAATCCATGAGAGCTTTTTTTGTTCAACTTCTGAGATATCCAATAGCTCCTACAAGGCAAAGTAATATATGTCTATATTCGCCTTCTGGCATTTTATTGATAAACTTCTCTAAGTACTTTGTTTTTACATTTTCACTTTGAAGGCACATTTTCCCAAATAGAAAAGTATATATAAGGTGTCTTCTTAACACTTATTTCCTTATCACAACTTAGACTTTGAAATTTTTACCTTGTGCTCAAAAGCCCACTTTTTTTTTTTTTTTTTTTTTTTTTTTTTGGCCATGCTGCACGGCTTGCAGGCTCTTAGTTCCTTGACCAGGGATTGAACCCAGGCCCTCGGCAGTGAAAGTGCAGAGTCCTAAGCACTGCACCAGGGAATTCCCCAAAGGCCCACTCTTTATATGTGAAGAGGAAGAGGAAGGAATTGATAGTTACTAGGCCTTTCTTCCATGTCTGCTAGAATTTTACAAGCATCTCTGTTTTGTTAAATCCTTTTTGTCAACTGTAGGCATGCACATTTTCTTTAAGCTTCTTAAAACAAATTTTAATTATCCTGAAATCCTTTTAGGACTACCTTAAACGATACCCAACAATGTATAAATTCAAAATATTTCCACTAGATGGAGCCATTGACCTATATTAATCCTGGAATATTAGTACAGTATTTTGTAAGAACATAAAACATAAATAAATATATATATACATACATATATATATATATATATATATATATATATATATATATATATATATATGGAGAAAATTTCCACCCCTTAAGCTCACCTCAATTAACATGACATTTTTACATGAAAATAATCTTGAAAATTGTTAATGCCATTCTGCCTTTGAACACAAAAATATCTTCAAGAAATGTTTCCCTGAGTCCAAGGACAGGGATTGTGATCTAGGCAGGACATCTCAAATTTTAACGTGCATGCATGTCACCTGCCAGTCTTGATTAAATTAAGATCCTGATTCAGTAAGTCTAGATGGGGCCTAAGTTTGTGTATTTCTAACAGGTTCCCCGGTGATACCTTGCAGCTTGTTTATGGACCTTACTTTGAGTTAGCAAGGACCTAGAGAGTTCTTGGGAACCTGAAGTTCCCTTATGACATTAAGAACTAAATAGTTAACATGTAAGCGTCACAAGAGAGCAGGGGCTTCTGTATATTTTTTTTGCTCAAATGTCTTCAGTGCCCTGAGCAATCCCTGAAACAAAAGTAGATGATCAACAATATTTGTTGAATGAATGACTCAATGAATGAGGACAATGTCTAAGTGCTTTATGTATATTAACTCATTTCATTTTCTTGACAGTCTATGAAGTCAGCTGTTTTATTATTCCCGTTCATAGAGAAGGAAACTAAAGTTATATGTAGCGGAACCAGGATTTAAACTCAAATAGTTGAACATGTCACTGGCTCCAGAGCCCATGCTTTTAACAAAAATACTATGCTGACACTCATTTTTAGGTAAGAGATAAAGTCCCACACTGATTCAGGCACTTATTGTCCAAAGGCCTGTTGTAATATATCTGTTTATGGTCACTTGTTCCTGACACATTGTAGGGTTTGCTATGTCACAACATAGAGTCCCAAGGACAGGAGCCATGACTGCACAGTGTGAAGAGCATCTCCCCACTTCCTAACCTGGCCTATAGAGTGGAGGTGGGAAAGAAATGAGGGACAGCCAGCCCACCACTCAGGATTCATGAAGGAACAAGGTGCCACCAGTCCTTACCCCATCATCTAATTTGGTTAAGTCTTGTAATTTCCCCGACCAAAGGAATGATCATCATGACCCCAAATTACAGAAGATCAATAAAGACAGGAGCTCCTTAAGTGCCCCTGGACATCCAGCCAAAAAGAGTTATTTAACATCCCCTACCTCTCAGGTCTTTTGCTGGGCCAGGGTTCTGTGCTGGGACATCTCTGGCTTCTTCATGGGAATTGCTATTCCAGTTATATTGTCAGAAGAAAGTGTTACTTGATACTGTTTATTTTTTTCTAATCTTCTACAGCTACTATTTGATCTCATTTGCAAATCTGGTGAAAGGGAGATGGACATTTGAAATTTTTCTATCTACAAGAAGTCACTCATAAATAGTTGCAGGTAGATTATATTAATAAAATCCATTTACTATTACTTGAACAAACTTCCTACAACAAATTCTATTTTTTATGCCATTTGGCTGAAACTTAAATTCCTGTGCCTTTGTATTTAACATCTAATTAGTATCCCAATAAAAATATTTTTATTATGTCGTTTAGGAAGACCCACAGATGTCTCAGAAAGCACTTATCTTCTTAGGAAACATAAAAGAGCTTGCATAAACTCAAATGTACATAAGAACTTTCCCTACCTTTTAGATGTTTTTGTTCCCTGTGATCCCAAGGTCCTCTCCCACACTGAATAACTAGCCTGGCCCACTACTTTGAAGAAGTATTTACCATATTAAAAACTTTTTTCTTCCTATAATTCTTTTGGGCCGAATCAAATTTTCACAGGTTTCTGTGTTGTCATCTGCCCCTTCCTACACCTCCTAGATCACCTTTAACTTTCTCTCCAAGCTCCTGCCACCCTGACCCTTTGTTCCCCAAACACAGGAAGTGAGGAAAGCCTTAAGGTCTTTGCACACTCTGTTCCCTGAGTTTGAACTGTTCTTCCCTTTTTGTTCACATGGCTGGTGCCATTTGGTCATTCATATTTTAGGGTGGGTATCCCTTCCCCACTAGGGCCTCTCCTCACCCCCCCAATCTAACCGATAAATCGTTTCCTGTCCTGTCTGCATTTTCATTTTTTGTATCACACTTGTTTAATCATCATGTCTCCTGAATCTCCTCCAGTCTTTGACAGTTTCTCAGTCTTTCCTCGTTTGTCTCTACATGGAAAATTTTAAAGTAGATTGGTCAGGCGCTTTGGAGAATACTTCTCAATTTTGAATTGTCCGATGTTTTCTCATTATTGAACTGGGGTTGTGGATTTTTTTTGAAGACTTCTACAAAGGTGAAGTATCCTTCTCACTGCATCATATCAAGGAATACTTGATATCAACATGACATCACTATAGAGATGTTAACTTTGATCTCTTTGTTAAGGTGATATCAGCCAGTTTCTCTGTAGTCAAGTTACTATTTTTCTCTTTCCATATTCCATTCTTTGGAAGTGAGTCACTGAGTCCAGCCCACACTCAAGAGGAAAGGAATTAAACCTCACCTCCCAGAAGGGGACATATCTACATGTATTATTTGGAATTTCTCTCTAATGAAGATGTGACCCTTCTCTATGTATGTATGTATGTATATATTTAATTATTTATATCAGTACGAACTCGTGGATATTTGTTTTATTCTTTGGGTTATAATCTAATACTATCACTGTTTTGTTGCTCAAGTTCTTCTAGCTTTGACCATTGGGAACACTTTCAAGTTGGTTTCTGTGTACTTTTAACATGCCCCGATCCTTTTTTATTTTTATCTTTAGCACTTACTTTCTGTCAATAAGTGATACTCTGGGCTCATCTTGTTTATTTCCTGCCCCAGCCCTAGAATCAGCTATTTCTCCAAGGAGACCTGGTTCCTTTTACTGGAGAATGGCATTTAAAAACTAAGAGCTGGGTGCTGGTTGTGCTAACTGCTACTGGTGTATTACTGTTCCTACATCCTCTCAGTGGACAGAGCAAAGAAATAAATGCATGTATACTAACCCATCTATAACCACATGTCTGTATTTACTTCTATATCGGTATAGAAAAATAGTGGAGTTGGAGATGTCATCATCATAACTTAACATCAAGTTAATGTCAGGATATCATGATGATATCTCCAACTTGAATTCATTCTCGACCTCCCTCCTGATCTTGCCTTGATTCTTTTTTTTTTTTTTTTTTGCGGTACGCGGGCCTCTCACTGTTGTGGCCTCTCCTGTTGCAGAGCACAGGCTCCGGACGCGCAGGCTCAGAGGCCATGGCTCATGGGCCCAGCCTCTCCGCGGCATGTGGGATCTTCCCGGACCGGGGCACGAACCCATGTCCCCTGCATCAGCAGGCGGACTCTCAACCACTGTGCCACCAGGGAAGCCCTGCCTTGATTCTTTATAACTTCTTTCTCTGAAAGTAATAAGCCTGGCTCCCATTATCTTCAATGTCTTTACTTATTTGTTCAACCTTAGTAAACATGTACAGTGGTTTTGGAATTACTAGCCCATACCACTGTGAGAAACAACTTACTACAGTCCAATGTTTACGTACAGCATTCAATCATAAAACCGTTTTCTACTTAGGTCAGCTCCTTTTCCTCCAACCCGTTCAGGGAGGTTATGTCATACACTTGTAATACAGTTTGAGTCACTTGTCTCAACCTGTATTTCAGACTTTGATTCCCATCTTCCCCAGCATCCTGGTTCGTTTTTTAAATCTACATACAGTGAAAGTTCTATGGATTTTGATAAATGTAACAAATCATTTCTCCACTGCCCCCAAACCACACAACAGTTCCATCACCCTAAAAAATTTCCCCATGCAGCTGCTTTGTAGTCCACTACTCTCCCTTCCTCCAAGCTTTGGCAACCACTGATCTGTTTTCTATCCCTATAGTTTTGCCTTTTCAATAATACCATATGAATGGAATCATAGAGTATATAGCCTTTTGAGTCTGACTTCTTTCATGTAGCAAAATGCTTTTAACATTCATCCATATTGTACAAATCAATGGCTTACTAATTTTCATTGCTAAGTAGTATTCCATTGTATGGGGATACTGAAGTATATTTATTTTTCCACTTGTTGAAGAACATCTTGGTTGTTTCCAGTTTTGGGAAATTATGACTAACACTCCTAAACTTTATGACTAAACCTTCACATACAGGTTTTTGTGTGAACATAAAGTATTCACCTGGATAAATATTAATGGTTAAATATTGTTAAGTCTCTAAGTTTTGGGGTAATTTGGCCAAAGAAATAGGTAACTAATACTCCTTTTTTTACCCCTGAACCATTTGAGTATAAGTAACAGATGCCCTTTTATCCATAAATACTTTAGTATGTATGTCCTAAAGTATTCTACATGACCACAGGAAAATGATCAAAATTTCGATCTAATTTGCATCCTTATTCAAATTTTACTAGTTATCCCGATAACGTCACTTATAACAAAAGAAAATTCCCATATTACTCGTCATATTCAGGCGACATTCCTTTTTCTTTTTTAATACATTTATTTATTTTATTTATTTATTTTTGGCTGCATCAGGTCTTCGTTGCTGCGCGCAGGCTTTCCCTATTTATGGTGAGCGGGGGATACTCTTTGTTTCAGTGCATGGGCTTCTCATTATGGTGGCTTCTCTTGTTGCGGAGCACAGGCTCTAGGCACACGGGCTTCGGTAGTTGTGGCTCGTGGGCTCGAGAGCGCAGGCTTAGTAGCTGTGGCACACGGGCTTAGTTGCTCCACGGCATGTGGGATCTTCCCATACCAGGGCTCGAACCTGTGCCCCCTGCACTG
This sequence comes from Mesoplodon densirostris, assembly GCF_025265405.1. Taxonomy (NCBI): domain Eukaryota; kingdom Metazoa; phylum Chordata; class Mammalia; order Artiodactyla; family Ziphiidae; genus Mesoplodon; species Mesoplodon densirostris. The sequence goes on from NC_082663.1 coordinate 58,731,030, forward strand.
GTAGGAAGATTCTTAACCACTGCGCCACCAAGGAAGCCCCCCTTTTTCTTTCTTTTTTTTTTTTTTTTGCCGTACGTGGGCCTCTCACTGTCACGGCCTCTCCCGCTGCGGAGCACAGGCTCCGGACGCGCAGGCCCAGCGGCCATGGCTCACGGGCCCAGCCGCTCCGCGGCACGTGGGATCCTCCTGGACCGGGGCACGAACCCGTGTTCCCTGCATCGGCAGGCGGACTCTCAACCACTGCGCCACCAGGGAAGCCCCCCCTTTTTCTTTTTTAATCTAGTAAGATTCCCCAGTCAATGTCTTTCATAACACTGACATTTTTGAAGATGATAAACCCATTATTTTATATCATGTCCCACCATTTGGGTTCATCTTTTTTCTTCCTGTTAGATTCAGAAATATTCATTTTTGGCAGAAATACTGTAATATTAGGAGACATATTATGCCAATTTGTACTGTTATGAGTGATGTCAACTTGGATCTCTTAAGGTGCCATCTACCACATTTCTCAGATGTAAAGTTACTAATTTCCCCTTTGCAGTTAATAAGTATCTTGTGGACTGATATTTGAAATTATGCAAATCATGTTTCTCATTAAACTTTCACCCACTAGTTTTAGCATTTATTGACTATTCTTGCCTAAGTCAATTATTACTATGTGGATTGCCAAAATGTGTTTTTCAACATTTTTTTAGTTGGCATTGTATTACAAGGAACAGTTTCTCTTTCCCATTATTTATTCTTTTACATCAATATGAATCAATGCATTTAAAAATTTTTTGATTTTATAATATGTGTCAAGTTAAAATTTGGTAATATTAAGCATAAGTTTTTCTTTTCTCCTCTCTTCTGCCACCTTCCTCCCCGCCTCCCCTCCCCCACCCTTTAAAGCTGAGGGTTTAAAGCCTCAGCAAGCATTTATTTGCTTCAGAGATGGGCTCAAAGAATTAGAGCAAACAAAAAACCCAACTGGATTTCCGAACAGATTTTTAAAAAATTTTTGCTATCGCCTGTACCTTTGATATCTTATACCCTAAGAAATAAATTTTAAAATCATCTTCACTAATTTGTACTGATTAGCAACAGAAAGGGAGTGGGGGAAAAAAATCGGTTACTATACACAATATACTAATAACGAGGCAAGGAAGAGAACAAGGGTGGCTGCTCTAATTTTTTTTTTCTTCAACTTGTTAGGGCACTAGTTGATATGTATAACATCTTTCCTCTGCTCATTCCATGTTCCCTTACTCTCAGCCAGCCAGTACCTCAGCATGTTGGAGTACTTAAGCTGGTGAAGTGAACTAAGCCTTCTTTCCTGAAGCTCTACTCAGCAGTCTGTCAGTATAGCAGACTCTATTGGTGCCCACGCAGATCCTCTCTTCAAAGCCAATCAGCCCTCCCCCAGCTGACGAAAGGTAGGCTGAGAACAGCCCACAGCTGCATTCTTCTCTAGAGCCTTGCCCTTGGCTGATGGTCAATGCCCCATCCAGCAACTGCTGAGACGGATGCCCCAACAAAGCAGAAGCCATGGGAGGAGCCACACACACCATCACTCCCAGTGACCCACTTGGGAATCTGTGCTTCCTGCTGCCCACAGTCTTAGGCTCTGTGGATCTAGAGATCTTGTTTCCCAGAGGGGAGATGCTTCCATAGGGTCCACAGGAAGAATCTCACTAAACTTAAAGGAAGGAAGCAAGAAGCCATAGTCTTGGCATTCAGACGATCCACTGGGTCTTCTTTAACTACTCTCAAGTATGTTTATTCCAATGTAGAGACTTAGAAGGGAACTCCAGGTGGGTTCATGGATCCATTGGACCTACTGCTTGATCTTTCAATTTTTGAGAGAGGTAAGTTAAAATCTCTCCCTATGATTGTGGATTTTCCTATTTCACTTTGTAGCTCTGTCAATATTTGCTTTATATACTTTAAAGATAGGTTGTTAGGTACATATAAAGTATAGGTCATGGGCTTCCCTGGTGGCGCAGTGGTTGAGAGTCCGCCTGCCGATGCAGGGGACACGGGTTCGTGCCCCGATCCCGGAAGATCCCACATGCCGCGGAGCGGCTGGGCCCGCGAGCCATGGCCGCGGAGCCTGTGTGTCCGGAGCCTGTGCTCCGCAACGGGAGAGGCCACAGCAGTGAGAGGCCCGCGTACAGCAAAAAAAATAAATAAATAAAATAAAATAATAATAATAATAATAATAATAAAGTATAGGTCATGATCATGTCTCAGGGAATTAAATTTTTATCATTGCAATAAATTATTAAGTAAATTAAAATAAATATATTCATTACACTAGCTTTCTTTTGGTTTGTATTGTCTGATGTATTTTCCATCTTTTTTTTTGTTTTTCCTTTATGTATGTCACTTAAAAATAGCAGTTAGAAAGCATAATTGGATTTGCTTTTAAAATCCAGTCTGACAATTTTTGTCTTTAAACTCAAAGAGTTATGTACAGATTCATCTCTACTTTCTATCTTTCCCCACAGTGTTCTCTTTCTTTTCTCTTTTTTCTCTCTCCTTGACCTTTTTTTTTTCAAATTGATTGAACATTTTTTCTTCTTTCTTTAATCCCTTTTTCTCTATTAATTTGAAAGTTATATCCTTTATTTTTTTTTAATTTTCTTTATTATTTTGGCTGCGTCGGGTCTTAGTTGCAGCACGCGGGATCTTGGTTGCGGCATATGGAATCTTCCCTTGCGGCATGCAGGCTTCTCTCTAGCTGTGGCGTGTGGGCTCCAGAGCGCGTGGGCTCTGTAGTTTGTAGCACATGGGCTCTCTAGTTGAGGCGTGAGAGCTCAGTAGTTGTGGCATGCAGGCTTAGTTGCCCTGCGGCATGTGGGATCTTAGTTCCCTGACCAGGTATCAAACCCAGGTCCCCTGCATTTGAAGGCGGATCTTTACCACTGGACCACCAGCGAAGTCCCAGTTACATCCTTTAATTTTAGTATTTTATGGTGACTTCAGCTATTTTACATGCATACCTAACATGTCACTCACAGATTTTTTTTTTTTTTTTTTTTGGCTGCGTTGGGTCTTTGTTGCTGCACGCAGGCTTTCTCTAGCTGCGGTGAGTGGTGGCTACTCTTTGTTGCAGTGCACAGGCTTCTCATTGTGGTGGCTTCTCTTGTTGCAGAGCAAAGGCTCTAGGCGCGCAGGCTTCAGTAGTTGTGGTTCACGGGCTCTAGAGCACAGGCTCAGTAGTTGTGGCTCACGGGCTTTGTTGCTCCATGGCATGTGGGATCTTCCCAGACCAGGTCTCGAACCCATGTCCCCGACCTTGGCAGGCGGATTCTTAACCACTACGCCACCAGGGAAGCCCCACTCAACGATATTTAATCAGTTTGTTCAGAACAATCCCTAGACCCTAGAATGTTTTAACTCTGATCACCACCCTCTCCCACTTATGTCCCATTATTGAATAGTATTTTAGCTTTTTTTCTCCATAAAATACACATTATATTTATTTTATATATTTGACTTTTGTTTAGATTTGTCCATATATCATATTATCCTTATATTATCTTTCCTTATCATTTCAGTTTGTATCTCGAATTTTCTGTCTAAAGTCATTCTTTATATGAGTACAGACTTTAGAATTTCCTTTAGGAAGGGTCTGTTGTAGTAAAATCTATTTTTGCTTGTCCAAAAAAAATCTCCTAATTTTGCTTCCTTTCTTGAAAGTTATTTTGGCTGGGTAGATAATTTCAGGTTGACATTTATTTTCACTCAGCACATTGAAGATGCTATCCCCCTCTCTTGAGCTTTATATTGTTGCTATTGAAAAGTCAGTGTTTAGTCTAGCTGCTTTTTTGGTTTGTGTGTGTGTTTGTTAAAAAATTTTTTTGTCTTTGGTGCATATTTCACCATGATGAATCTGAGTGTGGAAATATTTTAAATTTATCTTACTTGGGATACAATGGACTTGCTAGGTCTGAAGGCTTATGTCCATTAATAATTTTTATCCATTCTCTTTTAAAATAGTGAATCATCTCTTTTCCTTTTTCTTTTCTTTTATTCTTTTGTGTGTGTGTGTGTGTGAGAGAGAGAATCTTTTCTTTTCTTATCTACTTATCTAATCTCTTATCTACTTCTGGAACTACCATTAAAAAGTTTGTTAGAATTCACTCTGTTATCTTTTATCCTTTAGCTATTTTTATCTCTTCCTCACTGTCCTCAGAGACTCTTTTCTTTCTTGCTACCTTCCAACTCATTAATTCTGTCTTTAGTTCAGACTAATCTGCCATTTATTTCTCCATTGAGGTTTTTTTTTTTTTTTTGCGGTAAGTGGACCTCTCACCGCTGTGGCCTCTCCCACTGCGGAGCACAGGCTCTGGACGCGCAGGCCCAGCAGCCATGGCTCACGGGCCCGGCCGCTCCGCGGCACGTGGGATCCTCCTGGACCGGGGCACAAACCCGTGTCCCCTGCATCGGCAGGCGGACTCTCAACCACTGCGCCACCAGGGAAGCCCTCTCCACTGAGTTTTAAGTTTTAATTGTTTTATTAAAGTAAACTAAAAGTTCTAGTTGATTCTTTTTCAGATCTCATCATTTTATAGTCTCTAATTCCTTGCTCGTTACTCTCTTTTTTTTTCTTTAAATACATTCAACTTATTCATACTCTGTGTCTGATAATTTCAATATCTGAATTCATTGTGTGTCTGATTCTGGTATCTCTGGTATCTTTTTCACTTATGGTACCTGGTTTCCTTGTGTTTTGTGATTTTTAAATTAACTCTCAGATTCCTTGGAATTTTTTTTTAATTTTTATTGGAGTATAGTTGATTTACAATGTTGTGTTAGTTTCAGGTGTACAGAAAAGTGAATCAGCTATACATATACATATATACACTCTTTTAGATTCTTTTCCCATATACGCCATTACAGAGCATTGAGTAGAGTTCCCTGTGCTATACAGCAGGTCCTCATCAGTTATTCATCTTATATATAGTAGTGTGTACTTGTCAGTCCCAATCTCCCAATTTATTCCTCCTCCCCGTGCTTATCCCCTGGTAACCATAAGTTTGTTTTCTACATCTGTGACTCTACTTCTGTTTTGTAAATAAGTTCATTTGTATCCTTTTTTAAGATACCACATATAAGCAATATTATATGATATTTGTCTTTCTGTGTCTGACTTACTTCAATCAGTATGACAATCTCTAGGTCCATCCATGTTGCTGCAAATAGCATTATTTTGTTCTTTGTTATGGCTGAGTAATATTCCATTTTATATATGTATCACATCTTCTTTATCTATTCCTCTGTTGATGGACATTTAAGTTGCTTCCATGTCCTGGTTATTTTAAATAGTGTTGCAATGAACATTGCGGTGCATGTATCTTTCTGCACTATGGTTTTCTCCAGGTATATGCCCAGGGTTCAGATTGCTGGATCATACAGTAGTTCTATTTTTAGCTTTTTAAGGAACCTCCATACTGTTCTCCATAGTGGTTGTACCAATTTACATTCCCACCAACAGTGTAGGAGGGTTCCCTTTTTTCCACACCCTATCCAGCATTTATTCTTTTTGGAATTTTATTTGTGGAAATTCTTGAGGCATGGGTTGAAATTATTGTCCCCAGGAGAGATTTTTGTTTGCCTCTGTTACTTATTTGGCATGTAAGTAACCCAGGGCCACTGAAAAAAGTTCTCTGCTTCAGGTGTTTGTTTGTTTGTTTTTTAAGGTAGCATGGCTACAAATTCATGTAAGTGCTAGCTTGTGGTTATGAATTTTGAGCAGAGGTTTGCCATCTTCATCCACTGTGTAGGTCAAAATTCACAAGGTTCCTTGCTATCCCATTCTTTCCAGCAGGTTTATTTCTTGCTCACCTTTGCCTTGATAATATTGCCTTTGGGGTTCCAAATTATGATAAAGGTGATGTTTTAAATCAATAAAAAAATGATGGAAAATGTAATATGCAGTTGTGTGATAACTTGTAAAAATTGTTAGATCCCTGTATCATGCCTTAAAATAAAATATATTCTAAAGAGAGTAAAGATTTAAAAGTAAAAAATGAAGTCAGGGGAAGGTTATAAATATACTCTTTATGTTCTCCTTCTCCTGAAATAACTCAACAATTTGGCAGAAGTTGTGGAAGAAATCTGATCACCACCAGAGCCTTTGGTATAAGTACCACCTATGAGACTGAAGCTTTGGATTTTATGGAGATAAGCAGGTATTATCCAGGAATGTATCTATTACTCCATAACAAACCAATCACTCCAAAACTTAGTGGCTTAAAACAATAACAATACTTTATTTTGCACATGAATCTGCAGTTAGGGCAGAGCTTAGAAGGGAAGCACATCTCTGCTCGGCATTTCATTGGCTGGGATGGCTTCCTGCGGACTGAAGGATCCACTTTCAAGATGTGTCATTCAAATGACTGGTGAGTTGGTTCTAGCTGTTGACTGGAAGCCAGCTGGGAATGTGTTCTTTGGGCCTCATTCCTGGCTATCTGGACCTCTCCCATGGGCTATGGCCTTCTTCACAGCATGGTGGTTGGGTTTCAAGATCAAGTGTCCCAGGAGAATCAGATAGACATCGTATAGCTTTTTATGACCTCACCACAAAAGTCACATAACATTATTTTCCCTGTAGTCGCAATCTTGCCCAGATTCAGGTGAAGGAAACAGATACCACCTCTCATTGGGAAGCGTGTCAAAGATATAAGAAGAACATGTGAGATGGGAGATATTCTTTTGCCCATTTTTGTAACGTGCATTCAATCACAAGGAAGTAAGTTTGCTGTAAACCTGCTTCTTTAATGTGACCTGGTACATAGTCAACTGAACCCACAGATGACCCTGCCCACTTGGGAATGACCTGGGAACTGCTGCTACCTGATTGTTTTACGGTGCTTTGGGAGTTTTTCATTAGAGAGGAAGCCACTGCATACCTATTTATACACCTACCGGGAAGCTGCGACCTCTGCTGACTTATCACAGCTGTCATAAGACTTCTTGGATTTAAATCCTGCCTCAACCACTTACTGACTGTGTGAACTTTCTGTGTCTCAGTTTCTTCATCTGTAAACTGAGGATAATAATAATACATATTTTAGAAGATTGTCATGAAGATTAAAGGAGTTAACTTATGTAAAGGCTCAGAAATGTACCTGCCACATAGTTAACCTACACAGGATTCTACCCCAGGGACTCTGCTCTGTGCCCACATGCCCATGTTTCCAGGGTGAAGTAAAAGTTGCTCCTGGCCAGAGAGGGACTTCTAAGTGTTGAGGTCTAAGTGTCATCAACCAAAGAGTCACATGGAAGAGATCTAGGGCCGAGCACTTTCAACTACTTTCTGAATAAGTCTCGGCAGCCCTGTCATTTGACCTGGATCCTTCTGCTTCTGGCCACTTGAGAAAGATACCTTTCACCCCAGGCCACTAGCTGTTCTCCACTTCAGAGACAGCGCACCTGCTGGGCTGCTCCTCTCTGGCCAGTATGAATGGCCTCCATGAACAGAGCAGTGTGCTCCCCAGTTGGAGCCCGGGTGGAAAGGCAGACAACCTCAATCAGATAGCCAAGTTTCTCCAGAGATCTCTGAGAGCCAGTGGCCCTGGTTAGTCAAACCATCACTGGGGACAGTGAGCTTGTAGGAAAACCACTGGTCGTAAGAGGAGAATCAACCTCTGAGATATAAGAGGAAGCGACTTCTGGACTTCCCTGATGGTGCAGTGGTTAAGAATCCGCCTGCCAATGCAGGGGACATGGGTTCGAGCCCTGGCCCATGAAGATCCCACATGCCGCAGAGCAACTAAGTGCGTGCGCCACAACTACTGAGCCTGCGCTCTAGAACCCGTGAGCCACAACTACTGAGCCCACGTGCCACAACTACTGAAGCCCACGCGCCTAGAGCCTGTGTTCTGCAACGAGAAGCCACCGTAATGAGAAGCCCGCGTACCGCAACGAAGAGTAGCCCCCCTCTCGCCACGACTAGAGAAAGCCCGCATGCAGCAACGAAGACCCAATGCAGCCATAAATAAATAATTAAATAAATTAATTTTTTAAAAAAAAGAGGGCTTCCCTGGTGGCGCAGTGGTTGAGAGTCCGCCTGCCGATGCAGGGGACACGGGTTCATGTCCTGGTCCGGGAAGATCCCACATGCCGCGGAGCGGCTGGGCCCGTGAGCCATGGCCACTGAGCCTGCGTGTCCGGAGCCTGTGCTCCACAGCGGGAGAGGCCACAACAGTGAGAAGCCCACGTACCGCAAAAAAAAAAAAAAAAAAAAAAAAGAGGAAGTGACTTCTAATGAAAACAAGTGAAGCCATGAAATAGAAGGACTTCTGCTTTTCCTTTCCTTCTCCAATTCTCACTGAAATGGCAAAGAAATAGAAAAATAAATTCAAAGGACAGCAAAACCAAAAAGTGTGCTTCCAGCAGATCAATATAGCAAGAAATTTTCAAAAAGAATAAAAGAAATGAGATTGATTGACAGAAAAATCTAGCAGAGCAGAAGAAACTAAAACACTTACAGGTAACAGCGTACTCGAGCACTTAACAAAAGAGAAAAACGGTTGAGCCAGACCCCTAAAACTCCACCAACTCGCCATCTCCTGGAGTTGTTGCCACAGCAGCTGGCTCTGTGGTATGGACTCAGATGACAGTCACGGGTACAGTTTTCTGAAGTAGTTTTTTTATCACTCCCTCCACCGCAGAGCTGGTTGTTAAACATTTACCAACATACCACTGCTCCAGAGTAAGCTAAGATTAGAGGGAAAGGACAATGCCTGGAGGGTCAGGGAACCCATGCTAAGAAGAGAAGTTTACCTGCATAGTCTCCCTGTCCTTCCACAATCCCATGAGGCAGATTCCTATAATTAAAACATGCATTCACTGACAGGTAAACAAGAGTTCTCACTTGAAGAGAGGAAATGCATTCCAACTATGAATAAAGTTTAGTCTAGACGTGCACCTACAAATAGGAGTAGAAAACCAAGAACCAGTAAACCTTTTCGGGGGAATCAACAGCATGAAAGAGAGCACCAAATTCAACATACGGAACTAGCTCACGCAAAAAAATATAGAGTTAATGGAAACAGATTAAAAATAGTTAATATGCTCAGAGTTACCTGAAAGCATATTACATTCAAAGAAGAGACAGTTCCTATGAAACACAATCAGAACTTATGGAAATTTAAAAATATAATTGCTAAACCCAAAAGTTGGTCTGAATATGCCATTGAGTTAGAAAACTGAGTTGAAAGATTCTTTGAAAATGGTATTCCAGAAAGAAAGAAAGAAAGAAAGAAAGAAAGAAAGAAAGAAAGAAAAGAAAAGAAAGAAAAGAAGGAAGGAAGGAAAGGGAGAAGGAAGGAAGGAGGGAGGGAGGGAAGGAAGGAAGGAAGTAGGGAAGGAAGGAAGGAGAAAGAAAAGTAGTATTAAGAGACATAGAGGATAGATATAACTAAAACTGTAGGTATAGGACTGTGAGAATAAAAGGGAGGAAATTATCAAAGAAATAAGGAAAGAACATTTCCCAGAACTAAAGAGGAACTTGGACTGAAAGGGTCTATTAAATGCCAGGCAGAGTTAATGCAAAATTATCTTCTAAAGGTATCCAGGTATTAATATGACAGAAGTTGGGGTTTTCTGCCTCTTCTTTTAGAAACCACCTATAAGTAACAGAGGGTGAGAAACAGTAATGCCAACTCCATATCTAATGAAATGAGAAGGCATCTGAAGCTAAAACAGGAAGAAGGATTGCCAGAAGTGGTAAGGGTCGAACAGAGACACAGAGAAGAATGGAGCCCAGAGCTGCAAATCTGAGAAAAAGACAGCAGAACCCATGACTCTAAAGTAAAGTGCATAGGACTTCCCTGGTGGTGCAGTGGTTAAGAATCCACCTGCCAATGCAGGCGACATGGGTTTGAGCCCTGGTGCAGGAAGATCCCACATGCCGCGGAGCAACTAAGCCCGTGCACCACAACTACTGAGCCTGCGCACCTAGAGCCCGTGCTCCACAGCAAGAGAAGCCACCGCAATGAGAAGCCTGTGCACCACAACGAAGAGTAGCCCCCTCTCGCCACAACTAGAGAAAGCCTGTGTACAGCAATGAAGACCCAACTCAGCCAAATATAAATAATAAATAAATAAATAAATTTATGAAAAAAATAATAAAGTGCATAGCTTAAGATAAAAATCAAAAATCCCTCTGCTGCAACAATGAAATGAAGTTCTTGTGGTGGGAACTTCTCTCGACTCAGTTTAGTACTGAGAAAAAGCTGAGGAAGTGGATTTGAGCAAGAAATATCACAGACTAATCATATTTTTCAGGAAGTAGTCTATTGTTGAGGGAGGAGAGTAAGGGAGGAAGATGCATTGTGACATCCCTTTGGTGCTGACCTCCAGTAGGCTGCAGAGAGGAAAAACCTAAAGGGACTGACTCACACACATAACCCTGTGTTATGAGGACAGTTTCTACTGATCTTGAATGCAGTCCTGGCCTCTCTCCCACAAAACTCCAGTAAATAAGTAGTCCGGGGGGAACTTAACTTATTTAAAGTTGAATAAGTAAATATATATATTTTAAAAACTACCATAGGAACTATAAAAAGAGATAAGAAAGAATGAGGGGGGGGAAACCAGGCAAAACAAATGGCAGATGAAGAAGTCTCACCATGGAGCAGGAAAAAATTGAGACCAAACAAATTGCCATGAATTAAGTTTTAAAAAGTTATCGCTATAAAATTCACGTGCATAAAACAAGAGCACAAAGCAGAAATATGTGAGTTCAGGGAAGATAAGATAAAAACATGAAGACACATTTTTCTTCACGTTGATGAAACATGAGTCAGCAGGGCCCAGGGAGAGGTGAAAAGAAGCGACTTTCCTGGTGGTGCAGTGGTTAAGAATCCACCTTCCAATGCAGGGGACATGGGTTGGATCCCTGGTTGGGGAACTAAGTTTGCACGTGCCCAGAGCAACTATGCCCGTGCACTCTAGAGCCGGCACACCACAGCTAGAGGACCCACACGCTGCAACAAAAGATCCCGTGTGCCACAAGTAAGACCCGATGCAGCCAAATAAATATATTTTTTTAAGTGAAAAGAAAATAAAAAGTTCAGATGTTGCTGCGAGGATATATTGTACATCACAGGGTATATAACCAATAGTTTATAATAACTATTAAAAATGTTCAGATGTGAGCATGGCACTGGAAGCAGCACAAAGGAGAATAGGCATTGCTGGAAACACAGTGAGGTAGGTACACAGAGGACAGGATTTAAAAACAAAAAACAGAACAATATGAAAAATTGTAAAAGTGTTATAAAGAGAAAAAGATAATTTTGGAAGACAAGGAAAGAAAAATCTATTTCTGCATGATTAGTGTCTTTCAGTCTAAACACTGAAATAAGATAATTAAGATATCATTCAAGTAAATATTAAGAAATATTTAGGATGTAATTCAAAATAATATTCCAGAAATAAAAGACTTGGGGCTTCCCTGGTGGCGCAGAGGTTGAGAATCTGCCTGCCAATGCAGGGGACACGGGTTCGAGCCCTGGTCTGGGAAGATCCCACATGCCGTGGAGCAACTAGGCCCGTGAACCACAATTACTGAGCCTGCGCGTCTGGAGCCTGTGCTCTGCAACAAGAGAGGCCGTGATAGTGAGAGGCCCCACGCACTGCAATGAAGAGTGGCCCCCACTTGCCACAACTAGAGAAAGCCCTTGCATAGAAATGAAGACCCAACACAGCCATAAATAAATAAATAAATAAATAAAATTTTTAAAAAAAAGAAATAAAAGACTTATACCAACTGATTGAAGAAACACATCATATCACTGGCAATATCTGCTTGCCAAATACCAAAATCTGTTCTCCCCTTTTTTCAAAGAGCTGGGCATATGGCTCAGCCATACGTGTGGGGAAGAGTTGTCCTGTGATCTGGAATACCTGTAGTAGACTGTTACCCTAGGAAGAAATAAACTTCTATTTTGTTAGAACCATTTCATTTGGGCTCTATCATAATAGTTTAGCCTATCCTAACAGGGTGACAGAAAAAAAATGAATGTGCTGCATCTGTAACAAGATACATTGTAATAAATTTATTTGACTTCAAAGAAAAATAAACTTTTCAACAGACAGGTTGAAAAAAATGATGTAAAAAAGGGAAAAACAATTGAGGCTAGCTTCAGACTTCTCCACGGGATATTTACTGCTAGGAGACAGTAGAAAAATCCTATGAAATCAAGGAAATAAAGTGTGATGGACAGACACTAGTCAAATAGTCATTGAAGCAAAAAAGGAAACAGGAAATCATTTTATTTTTGTCTTGTTTCAAGTATGCATATACTAGTATCCTTGGTGGTGACATTTGTGTTTTTTACCCCCAAGCATCCAATACGTTTCAGTATCTTTGTTTGCTGCCTTATCTCTCACCTCTGGTTCCATTTTTAAACATCTGGGTAAAATGATTCTGATTCTTTTCTTCCCTTTTAGTGTTTAAGTTTCTTTATCTATTTTTAAATAGTATATTCACATGGAACAAAATTCAAAAAGTGCAGAAGTCAGTCTCTTTTTTATTCACGTTACCTAGCTCCCGTCTTCAAAAGCAACCATGATTGATTCTTGGCCTTTTGGCTAAGGTCATGTGCAAAGACAATCATGGTTACCAGTTTCTTACATAGCCTTCCCAAGATAGGGTAAGTACACACAAAAAATACACATACAATTACTTAGATTATATATATTTTATATGTATAAAATGTTTGCGTATATAAGTGAAATGCATATGTATATATAAATACGTTTGTACACAAACACACACATATATAGTTTTCTTCTTTTTATGCAAACAGAAATATACCATGCACTCTGTCCTATACCTTGCTTTTTTCTGCTTACTAATATATCTTGAATGCTGTGTAGTGACGTGCTGGTAAATGTCTCACCACCAGCTGTCTTCCCTTCTGTAACTTCATCTCCACGTAGCAGCTAGGATGGTCCTTCTAAACATTTGGTTGTGGTCCCCCTCTGCTGGAAGTCCTCTGATGGCTTCTCACCACCATTAGAGCAACACTGAAGTTCTTCTGTGCCTACAAGGCCCTAGCTCATCTGGCCCCTGACTCCCTGCTCATTTCCTACAACTCTTACCCACTTGCTCTGCTCAAACCGCACCAAACTCCTTGCTGTTCTTTGCACTTGCTTTTCCTTCTGCCTGATAGGTTCTTTCTCCAGATACCACAGGAGATTCTCCCTCGTTCCATTCACCTCCTCACATCGGTCTTCTCTGAAAGCGTTCTCCCTGAAATAGCACCTCTCATTACTCCCTAGTCCTCTTAATAATATTAATAACTTACATTGATTGTATTTACTATATCCCAGACATATCTCTGTTTTCCATATTTTAAATCATTTAATCCTTACAACAACCCTTTGAGGTAGGTGCTATTCTTATTCCCTCTTTACAGGTATACAGTGTACATTCCCTCTTTACAGATGGACAGGTGTAAATTGCAGCACACAAATGATTATGTAACTTCCCTAAGGTCACAGAGCTCATAAGTATCAGAGCCAGGTTTAAAACCCCATTTAGGGCTTCCCTGGTGGCGCAGTGGTTGGGAGTCCGCCTGCCGATGCAGGGGACACAGGTTCGTGCCCCGGTCTGGGAAGATCCCACATGCCGTGGAGCGGCTGGGCCCGTGGGCCGTGGCCGCTGAGCCTGCGCGTCCGGAGTCTGTGCTCCGCAACGGGAGAGGCCACAACAGTGAGAGGCCCGCGTACCGCAAAACAAAACAAAACAAAAAAACCCCAGTTTAATTCCAGTGTCATATTCTATATAGTCCTATAGTCTCTTATCTGCTGTTTTTTTAAAATAAATTTATTTATTTTATTTATTTATTTTTGGCTGCGTTAGGTCTTTGTTGCTGCACGTGGGCTTTCTCTAGATGCAGTGAGTGGAGGCTACTCCTCGTTGCGGTGTGCGGGCTTCTCATTGTGGTGGCTTCTCTTGTTAGGGAGCACAGGTTCTAGGTGCACGGGCTTCAGTAGTTGTGGCTCGCGGCCTCTAGAGTGCAGGCTCGGTAGTTGTGACGCACATGCTTAGCTGTTCTGCGGCATGTGGGATCTTCCCAGACCAGGGCTCGAACCCGTGCCCCCTGCATTAGCAGGCGGATTCTTAACCACTGTGCCACCAGGGAAGCCCTATCTGCTGTTTTTAAATACAATATTACACTGCCTTTACCCAGATTTATTTTTTAATATAGCACTTATCACAATGCTGTATATCTAATTATGCATATTAGACATTATACTATATATCTACTTCTTTATGATATTTTATTTTTGCCTATTAATCCTACTGAGCTGTAAGATTTCTGAGGGCAGACTTTACTTATTTTCTTCACTACCATATGTCACACATCCAAAACAGTGTCTACACACAATACATACACACAATTATTCAATGACTGAATGTGTGTGTGTATATATATATATATATATATATATATATATACACATATATGTATATATACCTACAGATAAACTGAAAAGTAGGAGAGGATGTATTTTTAAGAGTGAAGAAAGAAGGATGAATACCCCCCAAACACCAACACAAACACATACACCTGCAAACAAACAAACAAAAAAGAAAACCAAGGAGTGCTACAAAGGGGACTTCCCTGGGGGCACAGTGGTTAAGAATCCACCTGCCAACGCAGGGGACACAGGTTCGAGTCCTTGTCCGGGAAGATCCCACATGCCGTGGAGCAACTAAGCCTGTGTGCCACAACTACTGAGCCCGAGTGCCACAACTACTGAAGCCCACGTGCCTAGAGCACGTGCTCTGCAACAAGAGAAGCCACCAGAATAAGAAGCTGCGCACCACAGCGAGTAGCCCCTTCACCACAACTAGAGAAAGCCCGCGCATAGCAACGAAGACCCGATGCAGCCAAAAATAAATAAATAAATTTATTGAAAAAAAGAAAAGAAAGAAATGCTACAAAGAACAGTGTATAGCTTTTTGTGACAAGATATAAACTAATTCATCTAAAGGACATATCAGTGAATATGGAGGAAAAAAGAAATATAAGTGAGATTATACAGAAGGTAATGGTTTAGCAACTTTCTTTTCTGGAGAGGATATATTTGAAGATAGCTTTGAATAAAGGAAAGAAGTGGTTTTAGCTGGCATGTGGGAAGTGAGAAGAAAAAAAATAACATATTTTTCTGGACCTAAATTTTTTTAAAAACCCTAATTGATGACAGTTTTTTCTTGAAGCACTCTTTTAAAAAGTATATCAAGGCAGATATCCAGTGGAGTTGCAAGGCTAGAAACAAAATTTCATTTCATCACCTTTGGATCTGGTCAGTTTGGCCTAGTCGGGTTGCCTCCCTGAAAATAGTTCGTCAGAATTTAGTGGTCTTTCTTTTTTTAAAAAATAGATTTATTTTATATATTTATTTTTGGCTGCATTGGGTCTTCCTTGCTGCACGCGGGCTTTCTCTAGTTGTGGCGAGCGGGGGCTACTCTTCATTGCGGTGCGTGGGCTTCTCACTGCGGTGGCTTCTCTTGTTGTAGAGCACAGGCTCTAGGAGCGGGGGCTTCAGTAGTTGTGGCGCACGGGCTTAGTTGCTCCGTGGCATGTGGGATCTTCCCAGACCAAGGCTCAAACCCGTGTCCCCTGCATTGGCAGGCAGATTCTTAACCATTGTGCCACCAGGGAAGCCCTAGTGGTCTTTCTTAAAGATTTAATAGAAAACATTGCAGTCATGCCTACAGGATGATTTGGTTGTCTGTTTCCTTCTGCCTGTAAAAAGGGACTGTTTTAATACAATGACCAGATGTCCTGTTTAGGGTGGGACAGGTCTAGATTTTGATAGAATCTGAGTTTTTGAACAATTATATTTCTTGCATGTTTCAGAACTGATGGTGAGAAGAGAAAAAAAAAATTTAAATAATATGTATGTAAATAAATTCGCTTGAAATTTTTATGGGATCCTTATTAGTTAGCATTCATATTCATTTAGAGCACCTGGGTTAGAGCGACGATAACCAAAGAAGGGATTTCTTTATAGAATGAATGTGGCAACTGATGAACACCAGACTATGAATGAAAAAAAAAAAAACCAAAACAAAAAAACCATAAATAAAAGCCCTGGGTGGATGAGTTTAACTTTCACCCTTGACCACTCATCTTCTTTTGACCTCTTCTATTGCTTGTGGCCTCCTTTACCTTCCTGCATAACACCTTGTTCATGCTGCTGTTAACAGTACTGTAGTTTACCAATGTTAATAAGTTTACCACACGTTAACAGTCATTTACCACTTACTAGTTCTGTGATCTTGGCAACTTATTTAATCTCATCGAGTGTATCTTCTCATCTGTAAAATCGGGATAATAATAGTAGTGACCTCATAAGGTTGATGTGAGGATTCAGTGAGATAATACATGAAAGGTGCTTTTATGATGCAGAACTAAAACTGCACATGCAGTTATAATTATTTTTTCCACTAACTGATCAAGATCCTATTAGAGTTATTAACTGGAAATCCAGAAACACTCTCTTGACGTTCTGATTTTGCTCTGGTCCCATGTCCTTTCCTCTACTCAAGGACCACTTTTCTATAATTATCTCCCCACTCCCTTCTCTTTGGTTCATTCCCTCTGATACTCAAGCATGACAATACTGCCCATTTTAATGCTCCTTCCCTTTCATTCCTTGTTCCCTTCAATATCTGCCTAGTTCACTGATCCCTTTCACAGCAAAGCTGCTTGAACAAGTTGTCTGTATTTGCTGTCATGACTTCCTCTTCTCTTTTCAACCCACTCCTATCAGGTTTCTTTCTCCACCACTTCAAAGAATCAACACTTGCCAAGGCTGCCTCCATTCTGCTACATGCAATGGCATTTCTCATATTTGTCCATTGACCAGTTCTTGAAACATTCTCTTGGCTTCAATGCCATCCTTTTTTCCCTGGTGTTTCTTCTATTTTGCTACTCTTTTTAAATCTCCAACGCTGGCTCATCCACTTCTCCTGACGTATAAGTGTAGCAGTGACCCAGAATTTTTGGTTCAACTCAATTCTCTCTCTCCTGTGCACTCTCTCTCTCTCTCTCCCTCTTCTATGAATTTCATTGTCTCATCTATACATGGTGATGACCCTCAAATTTATGACTTCAATCCAACATCTGTCTTTAGCTCCCAAATCATGTATCCAATTGCCTGATAGCCATTTCCGCTTGGATTTCCAATAGGCATCTTAAACCTAACATGTCCAAAGCAGAACCCTGAATCCTCCTCCCTTTCTCCAACCCAGCTGTTCTCCATACCTTTTCCATCTCTGAGGCACCATGATACACCTAGTTGCTCAAGCACAACTCCTAGGACCATCCTTGATTTCTTTCTTCCTTTCATACCCCACATCTGATCCATTAGCAAATTCTGTCAGCTTTACATTCAAAATAGATCTTGAGCCTGATCGCTTCTTACCACTGCCACTGCTGTCACCTAGTCCCTGCCACTATCTTCTCTTGCCAGGACTATAATATCTGTTTTTTAAGTGGCTGCCCAGTTCCTGCCCCGCCCCCAAAGCCCTTTGCACAGAGCAGTCAGTGTGATCTTTTAAGACATAAATCAGATCATATCTCTGTTGCTTTAAAACCCTCCATTGGCTTCCTTGGACTGCAACCAATACAACCAGCTTCTCTATCCTTGACACAACTCTGCCTTCCTCTCTGACCTCATCTCTGATCTCCTCCCAATTTATCACTGCCTTCCAATTACACTGTCTCCTTTCCGTGTATTTTAACAAAACAAGCTCACTGCTAACTCTGGGGCTCTGCACTGTCTGATCCTTCAACGTGGACCTCTCTGCAGATGTTTGCCTGGCTGGTCCTTTGGTTCATTCAGGTCTCTGCTAAAATGTCACTTCCTCAGAGTGGCTACTCTCTGTAAAGAAGTCCCTTCTCCCCACCACAATCTATCCCAATTATACTTCATAGCACGTATCACCATCCAAAATGATCTCACTTATTTACATACTTGTCTCTCTTCCCACACTAAGTAAGTGCCGCAAGAGCAGCAAAGTTATTTGTTTCATTCACTATTATATCCCCAGTATTTAGAAGAGAGCCTATCTTAATATAGGTGTTCAATAAATGTTTGTTACATAAATGGATGGATAGGGCTCCCTCCTTCTCCTCGTTTGACCAAGAAACTCAGGGACCATGCTTCTTACTGGTATACTATGTTGTTGCTGAAATCTGGTGATACCCAGTGTGCAGAAGGTGCTGGTCCAGTGGTGACTGAGATCTCTGTTCAGGCTTCAATGAGTCTTCAAGGGAGACCAAGCCCACTCCTCCATTCTTAGCTCAACCAAAGGTGCCTCTTTTCTTGGGTTCCTATGGCTACAGTTCCTATTCTAGTCTCTATTCTTCCAGTTGCCATACAATTCCTATTCTAGTCTCTATTCTTCCAGTTGCCATACACAGCCACCTCCTAGGGGGCTAGCTTGTCCCAGAAGCACTGAGTTTCAGAATGTGCTCTGGACTCCACTATCCCCACAAACGCCAAACCAGATAATGGAGAAAAACCTCTATGAATCCAGACAATTTCCTGTCAGTTTCTTTGAAAAAGAAAGAAAGAAAGAAAGAAGAAAGAAAGAAAGAAAAAGAAAGGAAGGAAGGAAGAAAGGGGAAAGAAAAAGAAAGGAAGAAAGAAGAGAGAAAAAGGAAAAAAGAAAAAAAGAAAAAGCACTAACTGAATTTGAGGCTATTCCTCTGAACAAAGTGATTTGCTTATTTATTCATTTAATTAATGTTTATTGGTTGCCATTGATATACCAGGCACTCTTCTGGGCACATTATTTTGTAATTGTCATCATCTATTATCTTCATCATGAGTCCATATTGCATTGTGAATTTCTTAAGAGCAGAAATACTCTTTTCATTGTTTTAGATGTTCAGTAATTGTCTATTGCCTGAATAAATGAAAGAGAGGAGATAGTTAATCAAAGACTTAAGGAAGATTTGCCCCAGTTACATTCATACTCAGGTAAAAACAAAGAAGAGCGATACTCCTTAAATCATATTATATTATTACATTAAAATAAATTTTAAATGTTTAATAATTGTCATAATCTTAACACATAAACATTTTCCATGTTTTCTTTTGATTTTTGTCCATTTACATGCATATTTTTCACATATTTATATCTTTAATCTATTTTCTATGTTATCTTCTATATTTCCACTTAATATTAATGACAAACATTTTTGTATGTTTTTACCTTACCATCCATCACCTTCCTGTCTGTATGATAATAATTTCTCTTTCCTTATTTTTCAAACCACTGTTGGGTTCCCTGTGGTCACCAGCTCTATAAGCCTATCAGGTATTTTGTGCCAAGACAGCAGATAAGAGAGTTCCTGGGAAAGTAAACCTCACTGTGAAGGAAGAGATGATGTCACATCAAGGAACAGGCAGTCAATCCCGGGTGCACTCAGGAGAGAGTAAAGGTGTGACTAACAAGCTGCTTGAACTGAGAAGAGTGTGTGGAGGGTGATATTTAGCCCCATTCTGCAGTTTGATTAACATGTTTCTACTTCCTGGCCCTCGTAGAGCAGCCTGTCTGGATACCATCTGACAAGCTTTTGCTTTTCTTTCTGTTTTGCATAAAGCGTTTGCTTTCAATATGCTGCTATTGAGTAGGGGAAAATGAGAGAACACCAGATTTCAGGGATCTGCCTGTTTCTCTTCTGCCTTTTAATGGAGCTTAGCTTTTTTGCCACTTATTACCAAGTACAAGATCAGTACATAGAAAGGCTACTGAATCGGACACAGGATGCTGCTCCTTGAAGAAATTAGCAGGAATAAGAGAGGTTTTCTTTTATAGGAGTTTTCCTTCTGCTACTCTCATCTTGGAAGCAAGTGGAAATGCATTTGCAAAAATATATTGAAAATAAATGAGAAAAATGTGTTTACTTCATAGCCAACACTTTGGAATAGAGCTAGTTTTAAATGGTGTAATGAAGAAATGGCTCTTGTAATTAAATGTTGATTAATATGCTGTGAGCTGTGAATCTAGGATTGGAAACAGGAGATCCAACTAAGGAATGAAAAGGAGGAAGTTCTCTGGGTGCCTTGCCCTCAAATCTTAGAGATATTTTGTAAACCGGAGAATTGAGATTTAGGTTATTTTGTGTTAATTTCTCCTCTTACTTGCTACCACTTATCAAGTTATGTTTTAACAGTCTAAATATGCTTTGAACTGTTAAAAAAAGAAAATTCAACTGAGTAAACTTAAAGATCTAATTGGCTTTATTCAAAGATTCATGAATTCAGCATCCCATCTAACAGGAGTGCTCTCAGGAGCTATACCAAATGGAAGGCTTTTATAGGCAGAAGGAGGGTGGGACAAAGAAGTTAAAAGACTAGATGATTTCACACAAGGTCACTTTCCATTAGGGGAAGGTATGGGGTCTCAGGCAGATTACCTCACTAGTGCTGATCAGGAAATTCCAGACTGATTGGTTTAAAATTCCACTCCTGTGGGTGCTGAAACTGCAGTTAGGTTAGGTATTGAGTCTTGGTGGGGCTTAGCATAAGGGACCCTACTTTGGGGCCGGTTGCTTCTTTTTAAAAATTCCCCCCTTGATCAAACTCTCAACCTGAGAGATGTGACCAAAATGTAAGGCATTAGCGCCACTCTCAGCCACCACTCTATAGTTCTTGCAGCTTTCATTGACCCTGCTTTTTGCTGAATCTTGTGTGGTATTCACAGGTTGCATTTCAGGCTCACATTTTTTGTCGGTCACTCCCTTTATTTCTTTTTCCATGTTCCAGCTTTAGGGAGATCATTCACATGGAGATCATTTGCTTGGTAGTTAGCAGCTGTGAACATGCATTTAAAGCTCTTGATAGAATACAATGCACCAGAGAGACTGTCATGATTATTATAGGCAAGATCATTCCCAATGTCTAGAGTATACTTTGGAGCCATGGCCCCCAAGACCCAAACCAATCAAAATCAAGTAAGTCAAAGAAAGACCCCTTGATGGAGTCACCTTTTAAAGCCAAATGGCTTGTTCAGTGATCTTGTATAACTGAGTTTCAACTTCCCCAGAAATGTGAATCCAGATGCAGCAGGTGGTGGTGGCACAGACACCCCCTTGTTCACCTAAAGGATAATCAAGGGCTATTCTCTTATCAAGAACAACTTTGGGGACTTCCCTGGTGGTCCAGTGCATAAGACTCCATGCTCCCAATGCAGGGGGCCAGGGTTCGATCCCTGGTCAGAGAACTAGATCCCACATGTATGCTGCAACTGAGAAGTCTGCATGCCACAACTAAGACCCAGTGCAGCCAAAAATAAATAAATAAACATATAAATATTTAAAAAAAAGAACAACTTTGGTCAGGTTGTCTAAGGGTGTGTCTTGCACAGCTATTGCTTTTTCAGCAGACTGCAACATTTTCAAGAGTTAAGGAGAGTTTCCTGATTATAGCCTCATTTGTATTCACTCCTAACTAGGGAAGTAGAGCCCTACCAAAAGAAGTAAATCCTGAATCATGAATGCCTCCTGGTAAGTCCTTTCAAACTTGATAATGTAAATTCAGGGAAGTTGACCAATAAGGTCTAAGTTTGTTTGTAGACAGTTAGAGGCACAGTTAGATAACCTAACTAAGAGGCCTGGTTATGTGCCAGCCTTCTAGGTGTTCACAGGCTCAAGGAGAATGATAATCACCACAGAAAAAGATAAATCCTATGGGTGCACAAACCACTTCCACTAAGGTGGTACTGTTAATGGACTCATGTGCAGGGAGTGCTACATTCTTCTGTTCAACCCAAGGGTTAGTTAGGTTTTTTCCTAGCCTGAAATAAAAAGTTGTTCTAAATTCCAAAGGTCATCTCCCCCCTTAGCAATGGCCTGGGAGATATGGGTGATGTCATTATCTTTCCAGGCCAATGCCATTGTAAAGGAAAGGAGAGAAGGTTTCATGTTTAGTTAAAATATGAAATCTTGATCTGGCATCTTGCGTGGAAGCAGTCTAGATCAACGTCAGCTACTTCTTTCCTTAGTCAATTTGATTTGAAGCTCTCCAGCATTTATACAGGAGCAGATGGCAGGAGGAGCCTTTTTCAGCTTTGAGATGTATATCCAAAGC
The DNA here is from genome assembly GCF_025265405.1 of Mesoplodon densirostris. NCBI lineage: Eukaryota > Metazoa > Chordata > Mammalia > Artiodactyla > Ziphiidae > Mesoplodon > Mesoplodon densirostris. The sequence goes on from NC_082663.1 coordinate 58,753,158, forward strand.
TCAAATCCTTGATGTTTGGCTGCCATTTGGGTAGTGAAGAAGGCCTGGTATAGTCCCTTCTAGAGAAATTCGAGGGCAGTCTTTGCTCTTGGGAATGCCAAATTAGAAGGGTGGAAGAAAATTGAAAATGTTACTTTGGAGAGTTGTAGTCAGAAATTTGAGGAAACTAGAAGAATTCAGTTTTTTTTCAGATATCTTGTCAGGTTTCAGCTGGGACAACAGTAAATATTTCTGGCAGTATTGAACAATCCCTTGGTTTTAGGAGGCATTCCCAAAGAAGGCGCGGAAGATATTCCCTTCCCAAGATGTTAGCGCTGCTCCCAAAGATGGCCAAGAGAAAGAAAGACTTAGATAACAAAAAAAAAGAAGGCAACAGTTGTCATTGGGAGAGAAAGGATCAATAACCACTGTGTCTGGTTTTGGAAAAGGGGATAACATGATATTTTCTTTTCTTTTCTCAACTGGGACCACAGGCTGAGATCCAAGGAGAGCTGACTCTGGGAAGAATTCTCATCCTTTGCCCACTTTTGTCAGTTTTCCCAGGATTCCATCTGCAGGCTCCAGTATTTACCAGAATTTGGCAAGGTTTTCCATTAATTTTATTTTCAGTCTTCCCTTTGATGATTATGGAAATAACATAGCAATTTACCAGAAAAATCCTTCAGAGTCCCAGACAACTTTGGGAAGTTCTCAAATGAGGACCCTCCTTTGAAAATAGATATAGGGGTGTTTGTCAGGTCATTAACTTGGCAGACTTTTGCATATGGTCATGTAGCCTTTTCAGAATGGAAAAACAATTCAGACAGAGGATTACTAGATTGAGTACTCAAAGGAGTATAGAGGGGAGAGTAGGAGTTATGTCAATCCTACAGTCTTTTGTTTTGGGTGCCTCATATATCTTTAATATTTCACTAGTCTTTTACAACAAATCTTTTAATGAAGCTGTTTTTGGAATTTTAAAGTCTTTTGGAGGCTTCTGCATACCAATTAAAATAGGTATCCCATTCTGTTTGTTTGATATGGGAACTCTTACTTTTTTTTTAACATCTTTATTGGAGTATAATTACTTTACAGTGTTGTGTTCGTTTCTGCTGTATAACAAAACGAATCAGCTATATGTATACATATATCCCCATATCTCCTCCCTCTTGCATCTCCCTCCCACCCTCCCTATCCCACCCCTCTAGGTGGTCACCAAGCACCGAGCTGATCTCCCTGTGCTATGCAGCTGCTTCCCACTAGCTATCTAGTTTACATCTGGTAGTGTATATATGTCAGTGCTACTCTCTCACTTCGTTCCAGTTTACCCTTCCCCCTCCCCATGTCCTCAAGTCCATTCTCTACATTTGTGTCTTTATTCCTCTCCTGCCCCTAGGTTTATCAGAACCATTTCTTTTTAGATTCCATATATATGTGGAACTCTTACCTTTAAGTGCACTTTTTAAATGATCTTATCCGATTGGAATATTCTTCACAGTACCCATTGTAATTCTAGATTGTAATTCCCCTGAGAGTTAGCAGCAGTTTGGTAGGACCTCAGCCATAGACAGAGTTTAACCCGCATTTTTGTCCAGCCATATCTAGATGCAAGTGGGGTGCAATCCACATCTCTGTCCAGCCATATTTTGGGACCCCCAACTTTATGGTTACCAAGTCAAATTTTTGGGAGACAAAATTCTAGGTTGTCTTTAGTAAGATTTTGCCAATTTTGTAGGTATTTATAGCTTTGGGACTACAGTTTTCAGACATAAAGTAAGTAGGTGTGCCAGAAGGTAGCACATTCAACTTGAAACCATGCCCCATAGGGTTAACAGAAGCCGGTGTCTTAACAGAAATCCCCAAGTGTGTCTTATAGAACAGCAGATAAGGGAACAGCTTGTTAAAAACTCCTCTGCTTGTAACCTGCCTTTACTGATTAAGCTTGCTTGCTTGCTTGCTTGTTTTTCTTTCTTTCTTTAATTGCATACCCTCCAAGCTTCACATAGCTTAGATAATATATTACAAGACTTTTTAACCATTAGATAACACCTCTGACCTATGGGTCACTATAATAATGGGGGTTTAAGTTGTTTTCTAGGAATTTGGAGTCAGCTCCTGTCCAGTTCAAGCTGGCTAAAGTTGGTTGGGACCACTGATCCTAAAACTGGGTCTGCACAGGTATCTGATAAATGACCTTTTGATGTCAGAGGGCTGAAAAGTCCACCCTTAAATCAGGCTAAGCACGTCCATTTTTGAGTATGTATCCCATGAAGAAGCATGTAACGCAGATACACCTGCCCAGAATGCTTGTTACCTCACATTTTCCCTACCTCCAATCTCCTTTCCCCACACCTAAGACCACCTTGCTTCTTTATCCCATCAATATCTCAAGCCCCTTGCCTTCAGGGAGGTGGATCTGAGACTTGTTCTCCTACCTCTTCTCTTGGCTGCCTTTTGAATAAACCCTTTTTCTGCTACAAACCTTGGCATCTCAGCATTTGGCTTGCTACAAGTTGGGCAAGTAAGCCTGGTTTGGTAACAAATTCTGGGTATACATGATGCCATTTCTTTTAACTAGGCCTTTGGGTTTTGTGTAGCCAAACTATACCTAAGAGAGATATGCCTGTCGTTGGAAATTGTGGGGTGTTTCAAAGTGTAATTTGTTGCACAGAAATTTCCTTGAGGCTGGTGGGAGACTTAGCATCAAAGCAACCTATTCCATAACCAACTTATCCTATCATGGAAGTCTTCTTGAGGTGGCAAGTACTGTAACAGTTTTTAAATGCTCAACCCATACCCACCAATGTTTTAGGTTTTCTGGCTTCCAAGATCCCCATTAGCAGTAGCTCTTACTGGACCCAGTCCAGTTTTTAAATCAACTCAGTATGATCCCAGCTGGTAACCAACAACAATTCTCATGGATCTTTGGACTGGGGAAAAGGATTAAACTACCAAAGGAGCCCCATACTGAAAGCCCCCAACCCCCCACAAGGGCTGTGAGCCTGCAAGTCGAGGCCACCACTGCGCAAAGCCCACGCAGGCTGAGGTCAAGCACAGAAACCCTTGGACTCTAAAACTCACATAATTTCCAAAATCCTTCTGTTACCTCAAAATTCTTAACGAAATGTACCATGACTCCATTGGGGGCCTGTTTCTTTTTAACGGGGCTGTAACATAACTGCTTGAGCCAGAGTTTAACGGGCACCAGGAGCATCCCCTGGAAGCCAGCATGTGGACAGTAGGTATAATTAGAGAGGGCTCCTAAGAGGAAGATGACTTTGGAGGTGTGGGTCACCCAAAAATTGAAGGCCAAATTGTTTAGGGGCCCCTTCCCAACAGATGATTTCCTACAAGAGACAATCTTGAATATTATTATTTCAATTTTATTTTATTTTTATTACAAAAGGTAGCTTATCCTTTAAGAAGTATACTCAAGCCCTCCCCAAATTCTTTTGAAAATATTTAATGTGAGAAAATTAAATCAAGTAGAACTTAAATAATGACATTTTTATAAGATCTAGCACCAATTAAAAATATGAGTTATTAAGAGAAGAATGGAATATTGAATAGCCAAAGTCCATCCACCCTGACATTCTGATAGGGTCAGTCATTCATCCATTCTTGCACTGAACAGTTACTGAGTGACTATTAAGCGCTAGGTATTATAGACAGTGAGTGAGTGGAATACTGTTGTTACCTATGTACGTTTTCAATAATTTCAGAATGTGTTTGGATAAGCAAGGCCTAAGCATCTGGGGCACAAATACTTTAAGGCATATGAATGAGACTACTGGCTTAGGGCCTTATCTGCACTCTGCATCCTTGGAAAGCTCACTTGAGAGGTCAGAATGTGGCTAATACCATCCCCATTCTTCTACTACACCATTTTGATTGAAGATTAGTCACCTTAATCACTACTATGAAGTCCCACAATTTAAATACCAGGCAATTACAGCATATGATGTTTTGACCCTGATGAACCTTGTAAATACCCGAAATATACAGATTTATCTTCATGGCAGGCCTGCGTCTAATATTTATGGGACCAGAGGTAAGAGTACGAAATGGAAGTCAGTGTACCTTGTGCAACTATTTTAATACTGTGCAAAACTTTCAGTGTTGGAACCACAAATTGGAGCACTAAAGCAAGGAAGATCTCTGCTAGACACTATTTTCTTATGCAAAAAAAAATACTTTGTTATGCAAGAATTTACTGCACTCAAGCTGAGAGGAAGGCTTCATAAGTTAACTAAGTTGTCTTCTCTCTTATCTAAGCACTTCTGCTCAGATTCTGCCTGAACTCCAAAGCAGTCTATTTCTAATACGGACAGCTATAGCAGCCACAAATTTTCACTGCATTTGGGATTCCACCTTTTGTTTTGAAGGTATAAGCAAGAGATAAATGTTTCCTCGGAGCCTGAATAGTGTTGGTCTTGGGAGAGGGTATTGATAAGTTATGCGTCAAGTGTTCAGCATCTGTAGCAAGGCACTCATGAGTTTTTTAATAAATTAATGTGTGTATTTGTGATCTGTAAGGTCCTTTAAAGCATGGGGTGCAGGATAGGGGCCTCTCCTGCCCAGGTCTACATGCAGTAGTGCTTAGTGATGCTGGGAATTTAATGCCAAGCTCATCGGCCGGGTGATCTAGATGGTTGTATTTTTCTCAGAATTTCTACAGCATCAAGAAAGATAATGCTGGGGCTTCCCTGGTGGCGCAGTGGTTAAGAATCCGCCTGCCAATGCAGGGAACATGGGTTCGAGCTCTGGTCGGGGAAGATCCCACGTGCTGCTGAACAACTAAGCCCGTGCGCCACAACTACTGAGCCTGTGCTCTAGAGCCCATGTGCCACAACTACTGAAGCCGGCTCACCTAGAGCCTGTGCTCCGCAAAAAAAGAAGCCACCACGAGAAGTCTGCGCACCACAAGGAAGAGTAGCCCCCGCTCACCACAACTAGAGAGAGCCCACACGCAGCAACGAAGACCCAACGCAGCCAAAAATAAATAAAAAGAAAAAACCCCAAAAGACAATGCTAGACTAATGGCTTAGACAATTGTAGAAAATTTCTAAGTTTGACTTACCCCAAAACTAGTGTAAATGATAGCATTATGAAGACTTTTTAAAGAAAGGAAAAAGCAGACATATACCAAAAAGAGGGTAATACTGTGAACCACGTTTCCATTGCCTAGCTCCTAGAATGACCAACTCATGGTCAAGCTTGTTTCATTTTTACCCCTACCCATTCCTCCTCCCTCAATGACTCATTTTAAAGCAAATCCTAGATGTCGTATTATTACAGCCTATATATTCCTAAAAGATATTCTTAAAAAGATATAATCACAATACCATTATCCAATGATTCCTATTAAACAAACACTTTACAGCTTCATCCATGTGAAAGGCACTGTCTGGTTTTTACTTTTGAGGATGGAAATAATCTGCCATGAAGAAACAGTGGTATAGTGTTCACCGTGTTTGAAGTCACAAGACCCGAGGAGGTGTGATGTGCATGGACAGTTAAAGCTACACTAAATCTATTTGTCGGGCTTGGCTTCAAGAACTGCATATTTTGGACCTAGTTGATCTGGTTTAATTTTTGCCCCTTAACCTCTGGAAAGTAAGGCGTGGGAAGGGGATTTAGTGTCTCTGTTATGCCGAGGCGTGTTTGAACTTGTTTCTTTTTCCAAAATGTACAAGTTGCTAGGAGAACCATGGATTTATATGAACAAGTCCTGCAAGAGACTTTACAACAACAACAAAAAAGGCAAAACTGGCTGAGTTAGGGAAATTCGTTGGTTTCGGGTCACGTTCCTGCTGTCGGCAGTCCCGGCTGGTTTGCTCCGGGCGTGCTAGAGGTCAGCGGCCTCGGCCGAGGACTTGGTGCCTGGGTCTCGCGCAGCTCCCAGGGCTCTCAGGCGACAGGGCGTTTCCTCCTTTTCCGGCCTCGGAAAGTTTTGTTTTGGTTCTTAATTCCCTATCAAGGAAAGGCACCCTGTTGACCATTTCTCAGCGTCTCCTCCTGTTGGCCAGAGGCCAAGTTTCCCCCATTCCAGCTTGCACCGACTTGGGAACCTTCGAGATCCTCGAAAGCTTAGGAAGCGAGTCCTGAGAGGAGGAAGAGAGAGGGCAGCCTGGCTGTGGGTTCCACTGTTCCTGGCCGGCCCCTCTCTTCGCTCCGTCCCTGAGCCAGTACCCATCGCACCGCGAAGGGCGCGAACAGTCTCCCGGGTGACTGCTCCGGTACCGGGTTCTCCACCGTTCCCAAGAAAATACTCTTTCTCAGACGTGCCCGGGCTGGAGCTGGAAGGAGCGGACTAAAACCCGGCAACGGGGCCCGAGGCGCATGCGCAAGCCAGCCTAGGCGTTTGAGTGTTCGCTCCGCAGCGGCGGCCGCTAGGTGGCGCATGCGTCCTGGAGGGTGCGGGCCGGCCTCCGGGAAGAAGGCGGCGGCGGCGGCGGCGGCGGCGGCGGCGGTAGCCGCGGCGGCGAAAGGCGGGGGCGCCGTGGGGGCCGGGTCAGTGTTTACGGAGCGGCGGGAGGGCGCGGACGCGGAACCCAGCGCGGCGGCGGCAGGATGGTCATGGCGCATTTCGTTGAGAATTTTTGGGTAAGAGAAGGATTTTGGACATTGTGTGGGTTTCGGAGTCCGAGGGTTTCTGCGCCTGACCTCGGCCTGCGTGCGCTTCGGGCGGCGGCGGCTCCACGGGCAGGGCCGGCGTCCTTCGACCGCCGCCTGCTGCGTCCCGCCTGGATGAAACCCGTCGGGCGATTCGCTGGCTTGCCGCCCTAGCGGGGGGCGGGGGCTGTCAGCGCGGCCCCTCAGCCCGCGGTGGGGACGCCGAGGGGCCGCCCGCCGCCCGCGCTGGGACAAAGCGCCGGATGGGGCGGGAGACGGCACCCGGCCCCGCCGGAGACTCCGGGCGCCGGGCGCGCTCCGCGGCTCGGACGCGGACGACGGGCCCGCGGCGCGGCCGCCCCCAGCTGCGTGCTGCCGGCGAGCGCGGGCTGGAGCCGGGCGGAGGGGCTCCCCTCATTCCCGCTTCGCAGGCCCCCATCTTAGCCCTTTGGCCCCCCACCATTTCCCCACAAATTCCCGGGCGGGCTTGGGCTGGATCAGCACTTCCTCTCGGCCTCGCAGCTCGGCTCGTTGGTCTGCGCCCAGGACTTTGCCTCTGGGCCTGTTCACAAAGCGTATAAAAGTTGAATTTAATGGAACTGGATTCCTTGGGCTTAAATGCGCCGACACGTCTCCCTCTTCCCCGTGCACCTTCCCCTTCCTCATTCTTTCCACACCCTCCTTTTAACTCGGTATTAGCGTTAGGTGGTTCTCTGAGAATGAGTTCCCAGTCTCCCTGTGGAGTGTTTTTCTGCAGTTATTGTTTGCTGTAATGGGAAGCACAGTTCAGCCATGTACAGGAAAGTAGTATGTGTACTCAGGTATCTCAGGAATCCCATTTTATGGCCTGACAGTTGCGAGTGCCACAATTCCATTTTAGTTAAGACGTAGAAATATTTAAAGTGGTACTCTTAAAGTGAATAAGGTATGTCTTAAGTTCTTAATTTCTGAGTGTTTCAAGCATGGTCTTGCTTAGTAATGAAATCAGTTCATAGTTATTTGTTTTGAATGTACCTTGTTTTCCACAATCGACATAAATACTAGACGTTAGGGTGTTTTTTTTTTTTTTTTTTTTTTTTTTTTTTTGCGGTACGCGGGCCTCTCACTGTTGTGGCCTCTCCCGTTGCGGAGCACAGGCTCCGGACGCGCAGGCTCAGCGGCCATGGCGCACGGGCCCAGCCGCTCTGCGGCATGTGGGATCTTCCCGGACCGGGGCACGAACCCGCGTCCCCTGCATCGGCAGGCGGACTCTCAACCACTGCGCCACCAGGGAAGCCCTTTTTTTCCTTTTTTAAAAAAACAGATTTATTGAGGTACAATTCACCTGCCGTATAATACACCCATTTAAGTTAACAATTCAAGGATTTTTCGTCTGTTCATAGAATTCTGCAAATGTCACTACTCTTTTAGAACAATTTCATCATCTCAGGAAGAAGACCAGTGTTCATTAGCAGTCACTCTACATTTCCTTTTTGCCTCAGTCCTAGGCAACTAATCTATAGATTTCTGCCTATGTAGATTTGTCTGTTCTGGACATAATCATATAAATGGGTTCATACATGTGGTCCTTTGTGACTGGCTTCTTTCACTTAGCATGTTTCCAAGGTTCATCCAGGGTGTAGCATGCAGTACTTATTTCCATTTTATGGCCAAATAGTGTTCTATTGCATTGTGTGGGCGTGTGGGTGTCTCTCTCTCTCTCTCTCTCTCTCTCTCTCTCTCTCTCTCTCTATCTATCTCACATTGTATTTATCCATACATCAGTGGTAGACATTTGGTTGGTTGTGCTTTTTGGCTATTATGAATAATGCTGCTATGAACATTTCCGTACAAGTTTTTATGTGGATATATGTCTTAAATTCTTCTGGGAATGGAATTGCTGGGTCATGTGGTAACTCTCTGTTGAACGTTTTGAGGAAGGGCCAAACATTTTCCAAAGTGGTTGCACCATTTTACAATCCCACTAGCAATGTCTGAGGTTTCTAGTTTTTCCACGTGCTGGACAACACTTGTTGTTATCTTTTTTATTGTAGTGGTTGGGTGTGAAGTAATATCTCATTGTGGTTTTGATTTACAATACATGATTTTATAAGTATTTTCTCCCATTCTGTGGGTTGTCTTTTTCACTCTTTTTTTTTTTTTTTTTTTTTTATTTGCGGGCCTCTCACTGTTGTGGCCTCTCCCATCGCGGAGCACAGGCTCCGGACGCGCAGGCTCAGCGGCCATGGCTCACGGGCCCAGCCGCTCCGTGGCATGTGGGATCCTCCCGGACCGGGGCACGAACCCGCGTCCCCTGCATCGGCAGGCGGACTCCCAACCACTGCGCCACCAGGGAAGCCCTTCACTCTTTTTGATGGTATTCTTTGAACCACAGAAGTTTTTAATTTTGATGAAATCCAATTTGTCTAATTTTTCTGTTATCACGTATGCTTTTGTTGTCACGTCTAAGAAGTCTTTCCTAACCCAGGATTACAAAGGTTTACTTCTATGGATTTTATATGTAGTTTTAGTTCTTACATTTAGGCTTATGATCCATTTGAAGTTAATTTTTGTGTACGGTGCTGGAAGAGGTACAGCTTCATTTTTTGCATGTGGGTCTAGTTGTCCCAGCACTATTTGTTGAAAAGGCTCTTCTTTTTCCATTGGATAGTCTTGGCACTCTTTTCAAAAATCAGTTGACGATAGACGTATGAGTTTATTTCCGGATTTTCATTGGTATCCCATCATCTGTCCTTATGCTAATACCACACTTTCGATTACTGTAGCTTTGTAGTAAGTTTGGAGTGGGGAAGTGCAAGTGCTCCAACTTTGTTCTTCTTTTTCAAAGATTATTTTGACTCTCCTGGGTCCCTTGATTTTCCATATGAATTTTAGATTTAGCCTATTGATTTTAGACTTCAGGTTTTACAATGGCAATTTGTAAAACCTCTATAAGGATTACTTAAAATTTGGCGTTGTTATAATGTTTTGTATTTTTTTAATTAATTAATTTATGGCTGTGTTAGGTCTTAGTTGCTGCACGCGGGCTTTCTCTAGTTGCGTGGGGGCTACTCTTTGTTGCAGTGCGCAGGCTCTAGGCTTCAGTAGTTGTGGCACGTGGGCTCCGTAGTTGTGGCTCACAGGCTCTAGGGCGCAGGCTCAGTAGTTGTGGCACACGGGCTTAGTTGCTCCGTGGCACGTGGGATCTTCCAGGACCAGGGCTTGAACCCATGTCGCCTGCATTGGCAGGTGGATTCTTAACCACTGCACCACCAGGGAAGTCCTGTTTTGTATTTTTGGATGCATGAATGTGTTTTTGAAGTTTGCTAACTTAATTCAAAATTGCATATTAACATTTTAAGGTTATCTTTTGTGTTCATTGAGTTTTGAACATAGCCTTTTTTATGTTTTGGCTATTTTATGAATAATGCTTTATGAACATTTTTTGCAGGTTTTTGTGTGCCCTTTGTTTTCCCTCTTAGTAGAGGCATGGAAATAAATTTGGTTATCTGAAATCTAGAGAGAATCCCAAGTCTAGTTTGTGTTTTAGTGTTTGCCTTCACTTCCAATATTGAGTACAAATAGTTAAAATATACTGCATTTTATTTTACTTCCTGGTTGGGGGTGAAAGCTCTAAATTGGATCTTAAAAAGCTCCAAAGGAGGGCTAAATGAATTAGGAAACCCTGGGAACTAAATAACTTATCAGAATTTGTTAGCTGTCTATTTAAGACAACTTAAAAATTTACCTATTTCTGAATCATTTATAAAAAATTTCTTAAAATAGAGAATTTGTAATATTAATTTCACTTTTCTCCCCTAATGTTTAAAGTGGCACTGTCAAAACAAAATAAAACTTGTCAAAGTGAGGTAAGGGGAACCTTTAAAGTTTTAGGTTTCTAACCAAACAAGCTGTTAATTGTTTTTTTCCCTACATATAAAAAGACAGATTTTCTTCTTGTGGCATTTTGTTAGAGGAAAATTTGAATCATTCAAACTCTCTTCAAGTTCTTTTGGAAGCAGCACATCCTGCCTATTTCTTTATAGTTTTTCTTAAAATAAAGCTATATGCTACATTACAAATTCCTTTACCTAATACGATACTTTGAAGAATAAAAATATCCCAAACTTCCTACACAGCAGGTGTTTTGTTGCTGATAAGTCAGTTTTTGCCACAAAGTATAGTGTCACAAAGATAATCAAGTTGAAAATGTTTTTCTTTCTATTAAAATTGGACAGCAAAAATAATGTTGATGACAGAAACCCACAGTTACCTTTAATATATAAAAACAGTCCTTCAAAAGATTATTTAACTTCAAAAGGTATTGACAAATATTGCACTGAAGAAGTTTCTCCATCTGCTGCTTCTTAAAGAGTCAAGTACTAGTTTATAATACTCTTGATTATGTATGTCAGTCTTACAGTATAGTGATTAAAATGGCTTTATATATTTTTATATAAGTCCAAATTATTTAATTCAAGAGTTAAAAAGTTTTTTTTAAGGAATGGATTTCATAGCGATAATTACTTAAGGGGAAAAAACAAGAGAGCACAGCATACCTGATTTAAACACCTTATAAACTTCACTTTACATAGTAATCCCAATCTATATAAGATATAAAGTATTTCCCCAAAGACACCAGGTATTCTTTAGCATACATACATTGTAATGAAGTGACATTTTTAGTTAGGTGACTTTTTCCAAAGATCTCCATTCAGCACATCAAGAATGAATGAATAACAATTATCTTCGGTATTTTTGTTCTGAATTTTTCCTTATTTCTTAAAAAAAATTTTTTTTTTCCTGATTAACCAGTACAGAAGTCTCATACCATTTATCTATTGATTTCACTGGTATTGTCATGCTTTACTTTTAAATAAATTCAGAGCACTAGGTTATACAGTTCTCTCTTGGTATCCTTGGGAGATTGGTTCCAGGACCAATACCAAAATCTACATGATGCCCAAGTCCCTTATGTAAGAGGCATAATACTGTATATCCAAAATTTGATCTGTCATTACATAGATAAACTGGGAGGATTAAAATGTTTTTAAAAATCTGGAGTTGCTATTAATAGGACTTTGGAATGCAAAACGTTATTATATTTTTGCTTGGTTATTTAGTCAAAATTTAGTGTCCTACATGAGAGACTAACAGCGCCCCCCCCACACACATATTCTTTGGGGTTATTTATCCATATGAAAATTTTAAAATATACATCTTTAAAAAATTAGTTGAGGCGACCATAGAAACCCAGAATATAGACTTTTTATTACTTGAAATTTCCAATTATTGTAGTTTGGGGTACCTGCTTAGGATCTGATCCCATCAGATGATATACTGAAAATTTTAAAGTGTGTAGGTTTGTATATTTACATATATACAGTAATTGACAAATTTGCAAAATTTACGTGGTTTAGTATTTAAAAGGTACAAAAGGGAATGTAGTATAAAATCTCCCTTTTATCCACCCACCAAGATCTCTGAAAAGGTAATCACTGTTACCAATTTCTTTTTTTTTTTTTTTTTTTTTTTGCGGTATGCGGGCCTCTCACTGTTGTGGCCTCCCCCGTTGCGGAGCACAGGCTCCGGACGTGCAGGCTCCGGACGCGCAGGCTCAGCGGCCATGGCTCACGGGCCCAGCCGCTCCGCGGCATATGGGATCCTCCCAGACCAGGGCACGAACCCGTATCCCCTGCATCGGCAGGCGGACTCTCAACCACTTGCGCCACCAGGGAGGCCCCTGTTACCAATTTCTTATGTAGCTTTCCAGAAATAACCTCTGTATATACAAACAAATAACATACATGTTAAAATGTGTTATTGTATAACTGTTAGCCAGTTAGCCATGCCCAAACTATTTTCAACTGCAACAAGCTATGAAAATTCAAAATACAGATTCATCTAACTTGGTTCAAATAGACTTGACAGGTAGATATTATAAAACTATAGTATTTTATTTAATTTACTTTTATTATTTTAAAATTTTATTTTTGGCTGCGTTGGGTCTTCGTTGCTGCGCGCAGGCTTTCTTTAGTTTTGGCGAGCAGGGGCTACTATTCGTTGCGGCGCGCAGGCTTCTCATTGCGGTGGCTTCTCTTGTTGCGGAGCACGGGCTCCAGGCACGCGGGCTTCAGTAGTTGTGGCTCGTGGGCTCAGTAGTTGTGGCTCGCAAGCTCTAGAGCGCAGGCTCAGTAGTTGTGGCACACGGGCTTAGTTGCTCCGCGGCATATGGGATCTTCCCAGATCAGGGCTCGAACCTGTGTCCCCTGCATTGACAGGTGGATTCTTAACCACTGCGCCACCAGGGAAGCCCCAAATTATAGTATTTTAGATGGAACTAAATATTATTGTCAGGCTGTTAGGTTTTTTTGGGGGGGGGCGGTGGAAGGGTGTTTTTGTTTGTTTGTTTTTGCCTTAATCATTGAAATTGAGAAATTGATGCTGATTTAGTGTGCATAAGTTTAATTTAGGGGAAGGATTTTAGAGGACTGATATGGAGTGATAAAAATTTGCTGTCTGGGTTCTTTTCCAGCCCTACAGACTAAATCCTAAAGGTTCAAATCCTTTCAGAACTACTGAAATTATTTTGGCAAACGCATGGGAGAAGAGTATGCTTTGTGTCATCCTGCACTTTTGATTACCATAAGCCCTTTGGAAATACATATTTTATACACACATACACACATATATTTTGGAAGTAATTTTTTGAGTCATGGGATATCTCCTGAGATTATCCACATCTTGATTTTATAATTCTCGAACAATTAACAGAAGCACCCTAAGAAGTCTGTATATAAATATAATGGCATGGAGACATACAGAAAAAGGAATAAAGGCTTGGCTTTCAATTTATCTAGTGTGGAAAAATGAAAAGATATTTGAATTGGAAGAATTTTAGTAGGAATCTGGTCCAGAGAGATAAGCAAAAATTGGTCAGATGTGAGGGAAAACAAAAGCAAAACAGTAATGGAGACCTGTAATTACAGTTGACCCTTGAACAATGTGAGGGTTAGGGGTGCTGACCCCTGTGCAGTTGAAGATCAGAGTATAACTTATAGTTATTATAGTTGGCCCTTCCTATCCATGGTTCCCCCGTAACCACGATTCCACATCCGCGGATTCAAGTAGTACTGTAGTATTTACTGTTTAAAAAAATCCACATGTAAGTGGACCTGCGCAGTTCAAACCTATGTTGCTCAAGGGTCAGCTAGCTGTCTTTCTACTGGTAAAGAGGCTAGAGAATGTTGCTGGAATGGCCAGAGGCAGAGAGGATTAAATTGGGAAGTGATTAGTGAACTGTGTGATGAAGTTGAGGTACACAATTCCCTCATTTCCATCATGCACATGCTCCTTAGTGGAATTGCAGGAGTAAAATTATGGAAGATATGACAAGCATGTTTGCTTGACTTTAGGGAAAAGATAGGAAGGTATAATGTAAGTAAAGCAAATTGGTGGTGCTGGGGCCGTAAATAAGAAGTGTTAGTTTTTAGTTGGTTGAAATAACAGCCAGTGAAGATGTTTTTCTTTTTTATTTATAACTTATTATGTGATAGTTAAAACACATAAGAAAATAAAAATTACCTAAAGCCTTTTACTCTGTCCTCTAAGATTTTCTTTGGAAATATAAAATTCAAAACAGGTTCTACTATATAGTTCTGTATCTTGGTAATTTCAAATGATATTAACATCAAAGCATTTTTCTCATGTGATTAAGTATTCTTTGAAAATATTTTCAGTATAGGTTTCATGGAATGGATAAGATGTAATTTTTTTATAGCATTCCCCTTTTGGACATTTAGGTTACTTGCAGTTTTTGTTTTTTTCCATTTATGAATTATGAGGACTGGAGATTTAAGTGTTAACATGAACAGAATGTCAGATTAAGAAGGTAGCCTTGTGTGTCTTTCCAAGCATAGATTGAAAAGTTTTTGAGAAAGCTGAAATTGTTGTTTTATTTTATTTTTCATTTTGAAAGTAATGAAAACTACATTTATTTACAGAATATTACAGAAAATTTGCAAGATAAAAGAATAAAAAATTAGCTCAAAACTATTTGCTTCTGCTATTTTTGTTGTGTCTATATGGTATCTTTTTTTTTTTTTTGCGGTACGTGGGCCTCTCACCGCTGCGGCCTCTCCCATTGCGGAGCACAGGCTCCGGACGCGCAGGCTCAGCGGCCATGGCCCACGGGCCCAGCCGCTCCACGGCATGTGGGATCTTCCCGCACCGGGGCACGAACCCACGTCCCCTGCATCAGCAGGCGGACTCTCAACCACTGCGCCACCAGGGAAGCCCTATATGGTATCTTTTTAGATGGCTTGAAGGGTTTAACTAATTGGAAGAGCTGAGTTGTAATTTAAAAGATTAGGGAGGAGTATTTGAGGGGTGAGAAAATGATTTTTTTTAAGTAATAAGATTTGTTTCCTTCACTCAGTCAACAGATGTGTTTGACGAACTTTTGTTCTGACTGATGAGCATTGTTCATTCTATGTTTTAATCACTGTTTTCTGCTTTAGCAATATCTTGCCAAGAGCTCTGAAGGATAGTTTTAGTGATCTTGTGTGAAAATTTTAATACATAAATAGAACATTGATTAGAAGAGATTATAACTTGTGGTTGAATGTCCTGTTTGCCTGTAGAAAAACTGTGTGCATGTATTTTATTCTTTTCTTCCTAGCAGTTTTCAAGGTAGAAATAGACCTGGAGGGCTGTCATTGCATATTTGTTGAATTCCTATCAAAAATGTCTAGAAGATTCTTCACTAGAGGGGCCATTCTTCAAAGCAAAAAAATATCTCCAGAATTAGTTAAATGTTTCATCATGTTTTTCAGAGAAGGCAGGATAAAGTGAGATTACATCAAACACACATTAATGGTATATTTTACAGTGACTTGTCCAAGGTTACCTAATAAATGTTAGTAAGAGCTAGAGTAAAAGGAAAATGTAGAGAGGTAGGAAATGATGGTATTTATTTATTTATGTTTGAGGCAGTTTAGAGTTGAGAGGAAGCTTAGGCATGTTACTGCTGTTCACATGATAGTACCTCCTGACCCTTCTTTTCACCTTCCAAAAAAAATTTTTTTTGATTAAAAAGGAAACGAGGTAAAATTAACGTTTTAATGAATAGCCTGATTATACAGTGTACACACTTAATCTTTTGCCTATTTTTCTAGTTCTTGGACTTACATCAAAAGTGAAGAATTTCCATGTTTTTAATTTTAGTGTTGGATTTACTGTTGCCCTTAAAAGTTCTTTGAAGGAGAAGTTTCAAAGCCTTAATTAAAATCTATGGGATTTATAGCTTTGTGCTTTTACACTATTACTTTCCGTGGCTCTCTAAAACCCAGATATGTTTAACAGTTCCATTTTCATTAAAATAGGAATTTCATAGCATTGTTAATAGAGGAGTGCATTTTTTTCTTCAAGTGGAAATATTTTGTATTTTGATTGTATTTTATGTCTATTAAAATTTTTTTAAAGTATAAAGTTATAAGATCAACCAGAAAAAGATGTTTTGAGTTACCAAAATAGATTTGATGACTTAAACTTTTTAACTTGAAATTTCAAGGGTATCTCACTTGTAGACTCTGTATTAGACCAGAAAAAAATCTGTACATTATTAGTGACTTGGTGACCTTACTTATAACTTAGTTATCTTTTCAGATAAATTTCACTTTAATTGATAATTTAGATGCAAAACAATATGCATAACATGGTCTCATTTTCATATTAAGCAGTAACATTTCTATATGTATGCAAAAAGGAATCTAGACTGATATACATCAAAATGTTAATTGCAGTCATCTTACTTCAATTAGAGTATTTAGGGGACACAATAGGTACTAAGTTTGTGTTCTCTTAAAGGACCTGTATGATTCTGTATTTCCATCTTTAAAGGATGATAAAACTTTTTTTTTCCACTTTATATTAGGAATTATTAAAAAGATTTTTACACCTGTTTATATTGGGTTATAACAAGCTTTTATTTAGCTCAAGTCACATTCGGGAAACTTTCTATGGAAATGCTACCTCTTTGCAAAGTGCATTGAGATTGGCAGAGAAAAGATCCTGTCTTGGCGTAAACCTTTATTGTAATTGTCCTCCTTGGGTCAGCAATGGTGTTAGTAGCTGTTTTTGTCAGTTAATACTGAAAATTTCCCTGCTAGAATTTATTGATTAAAAAGTATAAAGTATTATTTATTTAACTTTTTTGACAACTTTATTGAAATATATTTTGTGAACCATACAGTTCATCATTTAAAGTGTATAGTTTAGTGGTTTTGGTAATGTTCACAGATACGTGCAAACCATCATCACAGTCTTAAATTACCTCAAAAATTTTCATTACCTCAAAAAGAAATCCCGTACCTTTTATCACCCCATGTCTCACCTTCACCCCACCTCAAGCAATACAGTAATCTACTTTCTGTTTCTATAGATTTCTCTATTCTGGACTTGAATAGGAGGGGAATCATATAGTATGTAGTCTTTTGTGACTGGCTTCTTTCTCTTAGCGTAATGTTTTCAGGGTTCATCAATATTATAGCATGTATCAATATTTCATTTTTTTTTCTTTTTTATAAATTTATTTTATTTTATTTTTGGCTGCGTTGGTTCGTCATTGCTGCGCGCGGGCTTTCTCTAGTTGCGGTGAGCAGGGGCTACTCTTCGTTGTGGTGCGGTGGTTTCTCTTGTTGCGGAGCACGGGCTCTAGGCACGCGGGCTTCAGTAGTTGTGGCACGTGGGCTCTAGAGCGCAGTCTCAGTAGTTGTGGCGCATAGGCTTAGTTGCTCCGTGGCATGTGAGATCTTCCTGGACCAGGCTCGAACCCAAATGTTTCATTTCTTTTATGGCTGAATAAATTCCAGTGCATGGGTATATCACATTGCTTATCCATGTGTTAGTTGATGGACATTTGGGTTGTTTTCACCTTTATTATGAGTAATGCTGCTATAAACATTAGTGTACTGATATTTTTGTGGACATACGTAATTTCTTACATGTTGATTAATGAATAAGCTAGCTGAAAATAAGCTCATCACTGATGAGTAAATACTCTCAAAAATCTAGCTATTCAGGTTTAGATTTCTTTTTGGTGTTCTAAAATTGATTGCAGTGATGGTGGCACAAGTCTGTAAATATACTAACATTTTTTGCATTGTACACTTTACATGGCCAAATTATATGGTGTGTGAATTATATCTCAATAAAATTGTTATTAAAAAGAATAAAAATTTGATCAGAATAAGAAAAAATATTGGCCGTTGATAATCAAGATTTTATATCAATTGTAGTGTACTTGGGAGAAAATCGCATTTTACAGCTGCTTGTCAGTATAGCTTTTAGCTCTGTTACTCCTGTATTAAGGACTTGACCTGTTTATTATTTTTTTTATTAGAAAGTTAACCTATGCTCATTATTCCATTTTCCAGAAATAATTTGCTGTTAATAGTTTGCTGTATATGCCTTCAGATTCTGTTTGTATGCATATATGCAACCTGTTATTTTTTCAATGGAAATGAAATTTTATGTATACTGTTTCATACCATGCTTTAAAACAAAATTTATTGAAGCACATTTTACATATCATAAAATCTACCCAATTTAAGTGTACAATTCGTTGATTTTTAGTAACTTTACTGAGTGGTGTAGCCATCATTAATTTTAGAACATGATCATCCTCCCAATAATTAGATCCCTCATGCCCATTGACAGTTAATGCTCTTTTCTACCCTCAGCTCTAGGTGGCCACTAATCCACTTTCTTTCTCTATAGATGTGCCTATTCTGAATATTTCATATAAATGGAATCATACAATATACGGTCTCTTGTGTCTGACGTCTTTCATTTAGTAAAGTTTTTATGAGGTTAATCCATAAAGTCATATGTGTCAGTGTTTTTTCCTGTTTATTGCTGATTTGTATTCCATTGTGTGGATCTACCTCATTTTGTTTCTCCATTCATCAGTTTGGGACATTTAGGTTGCTCCCAACATTAGGTTATTTTTGGCTTTTATGAATAATTACAACTTCCTTTTTTTCTCACTGACATTATGTATATCTGGGCAGATTTAAGAAATTAATACTTAAAAATGTACTGCAATTAAAAAACACTTTATGTATTTCATTGTAGGGTATACTATCATTTGTTTAACCAGTAATGTTAATGGATTTTTTTTTTTTTTTTGCGGTACGCGGGCCTCTCACTGTTGTGGCCTCTTCCGTTGCGGAGCACAGGCTCTGGACGCGCAGGCTCAGCGGCCATGGCTCACGGGCCCAGCCGCTCCGCGGCATGTGGGCTCATCCCGGATCGGGGCACGAACCCGTGTCCCCCGCATCGGCAGGCGGACTCTCAACCACTGCGCCACCAGGGAAGCCCCTAATGGATGTTTTTGAGTTCTGTTTTCTCACAGTTATAAACAGTACTGCAGTGCATATTTTTCCACATTTATCTTTGTATGTGTGTTTTTGTGGTATAGATTTCTAAAAGTGGAATTGCTGGATTTAAGGGCGTGCACATTTACAGTTTTAGTAAAATATTGAAGACCAGAAAACATCTTTAGCTGTAATTCTTTTTGATATTAAAACTCTGTCGTCAACTTACTTGTACATTTGTGTATTTTAGTTAGCCAAGAAAAAGCAAGTTCTACTTGCTTGAGTTAACAGAGTATGTTAAGAAAAAAAAAATTTTTGTGTCGAAAATGATAAACTTGTGGTTACCAAAGGGGAAAGGTGTGTGTGGGGGGGGATAAATTAGGAGGTTGGGATTAACATACACACACTACTGTATATAAAATAGATAATCAACAGGGACCTACTGTATAGCCCAGAGAACTCTACTCAGTATTCTCTAATAATCTATACGGGAAAAGAATCTGAAAAAGAATGGATATAGGTATATGTATAACTGAACCACTTTTCTTTACACCTGAAACTAACACAACATTGTAAATCAACTATACCCCAATATAAAATAAAAATTAAATTTAAAAAAATGATAGGAACATATCCACTTCACGGCCTAGCGTGATAAAATGGGTATGTAATTCAGAAATATTTCCTGTTATTTTACTTGTCTTTGAATTAGACTAAAAACATTGATGGCTATTAAAAAATTAATAGAACCTACATGGGGGTACTTTTAGTTAAAAAAAACTGGGTAATCTCAAATGGTGACAGAAATATGAGTTACGATTGCCAGTTTCAAGAGTGGTCTTCCCCATTTCCCCAGAATTTCCAGGTTTTTTTGTTTTGTTTGTTTGTTTGTTTTTGCTGTACATGGGCCTCTCACTGTTGTGGCCTGTCCCGTTGCCGAGCACAGGCTCAGGACGCGCAGGCTCAGCAGCCATGGCTCACAGGCCCAGCCACTCCGTGGCATGTGGGATCTTCCCGGACCGGGGCACAAACCCGTGTCCCCTGCCTCGGCAGGCGGACTCTCAACCACTGCGCCACCTGGGAAGCCCCAGTTTTTTTTCAGGTGAAGACACTGAAGCCAAATAGGTCTAGATCTGAGCTCCAATGCTCTTGTCTCCTACTGTATTTTTTCACATATGTATAGATATGTGTATATTTAATACACTGTCATCTCTTATCAAAAGCTGTAAAGTAAGTTTTTGACAAGGTGACAATATGCCTGGGTTCTTGGTTGGTACTTGACTTTGAAGTTTTTTCTTTTTAAAGATACATGTATATTTGTGTGAGACTGTGTGTGTGTGTGTGTATGTGGAGAGAGAGAGAGCCATTTGAAGTATTACGATTTTTGTTTAGTTTGTGCCAGAGAAAAAGTTAATGATCAGTAAATGTTTGTGTTAATAGATTTATGAAATTAAGAAAACTGCCTAGAATCAGGCTTATTACATTTTTTAGAACTCAGTAAATGAATGAATACCCAAATAAGAAGAAATGACACATGGATTTGTAATCATGCAGCGTGTTTATGTGTAGTCGTTAGTGCCTCTTGAAGCAGACCTTTTCAGCTTCACATCCTCATTGGTATTTTTCCTTCTCTTTCCAAGTGAAGACCTGAGGGATGGAATAGCTAGTACTGTTTCCTAAGATATATTATATTACTGTTACTGTAATAATATTATTATATTGAATGGTAAAGAAATTAATAAATCTCATTTCCTCTATTGGTAATTTCACGTAATATGCTATTTGCATATCTGAACTTCCCAAATAAAGAGCTTACTTTTTGAGACCTTCTTAATAAGAACCTACATTTCTGAATGTAATTTAACCTTTGTTTTTTGGCTGTGGTTGCACGGCTTGTGGGATCTTAGTTCCCCAACCAGGGATCCAGCCTGGGCCCCTTGCAGTGGAAACGTGGAGTCCTAACCACTGAACCGCCAGGGAATTTCCACCCCCCCCCACTTTTTTTTTTTAACCTTTCCTTGATTGGTTAATGTTTACAGTACTGTAACAGTGAAACAAAATGCTCAGGACCTTATTGCCCCAGTTACTAGATGATCTCCAAGTTTTCTTGTTTTCTTTAAAAAAAGAGAGATGGTAAATATTATTTCTTCTAATAGTCTGTGTGCTTGTGTGAATAGCCCTTCAGTACCAGCTCATTTCTAATTTGAATATGCATGATGAATATGCATAATACACATTGGGAACCCAGGTAACCTGACTTGTTAGAGTTATGTGCAAATGAAAACTGGTAGTTGTCAGGGGAGAACTTTGGGGACTGAGAGCTCCAGACTTTGGATTTTATAGTTTTAGATTTCAGATTTGTTTTTTTCAGGGTTCACGACTATGTTATGGGAGCTGGTGGATAGTTTATTTGTGGTTTCTTTATTATATTCAAGTAATGGAATGGATCCCTTGGAGGATTCAGGCCCTTGATTATTTTGTCTATAAATTTACTAATCTGCATGATGATGTTATTTTTGCTTGCTATAGACTAGTGTTAATGGTTATGTCAGAGAATATTATTTTGACTGGAATAAATTTGCATGAAAAACCCAGAGAAAGTAAAGAACTAAAGTTAGATCACAGATTTTTTCTTTATTTTAAACATGAAAAATTGTAGAAGCCAAATGGATGTGTTTAGATTTATAGGAGACTATAGTTTTATTTTATATTCTTTTTTAATTTTATTTATTTATTTATTTATTTATTTATTTATGGCTGTGTTGGGTCTTCGTTGCTGCACGTGGGCTTTCTCTAGTTGCAGCGAGCGGGGGCTACTCTTTGTTGCGGTGCACCGGCTTCTCATTGCAGTGGCTTCTCTCCTTGTGGAGCACGGGCTCCAGGCGCGCAGGCTTCAGTAGCTGTGGTGTGCAGGCTCAGTAGTTGTGGCTCACGGGCTCTAGAGCACAGGCTCAGTAGTTGTGGCACACGAGCTTAGTTGCTCCATGGCATGTGCGATCTTCCCGGAACCGGGATCGAACCCGTGTCCCTTGCATTGGCAGGCAGATTCTCAACCACTGCGCTGCCAGGGAAGCCCTATTTTATATTCTTGATAAATGGAAATGGATGTTCAAAATGCTAGGGATATTATTTGTATTATCTTATTACAAATATGATGTTTTAATTCATTGTATGTATAACAGTCTAATTACTTGCTATATTAGTTGACAGGTTTATTAGGGATCACTTCAACTTAGCGGGAAGTTCCTATAATATGTTTCCTGTTTTTGGTGGACTGTGGAAAATTAAGTTTCAGTTTGCATAACACTTGCTTACGGCATTGCTTTCTATTTCCAACAAATATATTCAATTCTTCATTATTGTCATTGAAGAAAAATAAAAACTGCTAACTGCAAAAAGAGTTATTGAGCTTAGTTTCTAAATAGTCTTTCATTTCACCTATAAAATTGATATTTCTGATGTTTTCTTTGTTATGACTTGCTAATTTAGCTTTATATTGGATTAAATGGCATTAGGATTTTCTAGGGTTGTGTAGTAGTCTAGTTCTGTTAATTTCCCATTAGTTGAGGACTAGCCAATGACTGTTATTGCTCTTTTATTAAAATTTTATCTCCTTTCTCACATCTCAAGTTGTTTAAGTTTATTGAAAGACTTAGATTAGTGATTATAAAGTGTTTTGTGGTATTTAGTGCTTATGTTATTAGTAAATTCTGTCTCGACTCAGAAGTCAAGATTCGGTTATTTTAAAGTACAGACTCTGAGTTAAATAATCAGGAATCCCTCAATGCAGGTTAAAGGAATTGACATGGGATTTGGTAATGTATTTTAAAAGGTCCGTGTTTATCTTTCCTAAATTATGTTGCATTTATTTATTAAAATTTCAGATGAATTTCATTAATATATCTTTATGAGTGATTATAGAGTTTGTATGTGTGTGTATATGTGTATATAATATATTGTAAACTGTATCAAAGCATATAGTATTCCTTTGATACAGTTTAAAGTTATACAGTTAGAGCAACAATGGTTAAATTAAGGAAAAACAGCTCATTTGAGCATTAGAATTGCATGGTAGTTATTCTTAAGTCATTTTGATCTCTTTGTTAAACTAAAAATCTTTTTAAATTTTAGGGGGAAAAAAATAGTGGCTTTGATGTCCTTTACCATAATATGAAATATGGACAGATATCGACAAAAGAACTAGCAGATTTTGTAAGAGAAAGGTATGTATTTTTTAATAAGTCATTTAACAATTCATTATCAAGATAACTTTCAGAATATAAATAATTGAGAAAATTTTAGTTGGATTTAGATAAAAGTAATCAGTTACACTTTTAAAAAGTACACTATAGTTATACTTTAAAGTAGTGGTTCTCTGTCATCTACACACTGAGGGCTAAATAGTGGCTGTCAGTGGCATTGATAAACTCCTGATTTGCAAATCACTGCTTGAAAATATTATCTATATATTTTTCATTGAATAGGCTAGCAAGGTGATACAGTAGAAAACTGAGGAATTTTGTAGGATAAGATATTACCATTTCTCTAAACAAATATGTCACTAAACAAACATTAAAATAATTTGAAAAGACTGTTTTCTGAACTTGTAGTTTAATTATGTATTATTATAACTTTTATTTTTAAAAAGTCCTAAGTATATGTTTTTAAATTGTGCAAATTTAGAAACATAATTTTTTATTACTCTTAGAATATAATAGTCAATTAACAACTATTAAAATCAGTATAATTTTTTTGCATTTTATTTTTTTTTATACAGCAGGTTCTTATTAGTTATTATTTTATATATATTAGTGTATATATGTCAGTCCTAATCTCCCAATTCATCCCACCACCACCACCCGGCTTTCCCCCCTTGGTGTCCATACGTTTGTTCTCTACATCTGTGTCTCTATTTCTGCCTTGCAAAGCAGTTCATCTGTACAGTTTTTTCTAGATTCTACATATATGCATTAATATATGATAAAATCAGTATAATTTGATTTGATTAAGGCTATTTTGTGGCTGGACCCACTTGTTAATTTTTATGTGAACACATTTAAAATCTTTACCTTGCTAATATAGGGATACTTTGCCTTTCGATACGATACTTCATTCATTTATTCTTGCAATATATATCCCATGTCTGCTTTGTGCTAGGCACTTGTCTGGATTTTGGGGATAAAGAGGCAGCTTCTGCTTCATGGAGTTTGTCAACTGGTAGGAATTGGGGAACAAACTACTCCATGTTAGACAAATCCTCTTTGACTTCCATCTTTCTACTGGAGTTAAAAGGGGGACCATAAAGCCCTAAGTGCTATGGATAAAGCTGTCCCTCACTGGCTCATTTTTCATTACTGGAAAGAGTAAAAGGAGAGACTCTAGAACTCTGCATCTCCTGGCACAGCACATCCCCTAGCTTCCTTCTCCCCCAATACTTACATCACTACTATAATTATCTACATTGAGACCAACAGAGCAGTGGTAATTATGCTTTTTCGCCCTATTTATGTCAGTTAAGAAGTCCAGGACTCCTGGGTCATCCCTTCTTTGCTCAGAATCTGACCCCTTAATGATTCTGTGGGCAGTGAGACAACACCTCCTTTCACTCCCCCTTCCCTACTTTATTTTTCTTCATAGCACTTAACAGCCACCAGATATAAGTGATATTTTACTTATTTTTTTGTCTGTTTCTCCCCACTAGACTGTAAACCCCACAAGGTCAGGGATTTTCTTTTTTTTGTCTTTTTTGCTTATTGTTCATTCTCCTGCACTTAGGATAGAGCTCAGCCCTTAGTAGGCCCTCAGTAAAGACTTTCTGATAGAATGAATTTCTCACATCACTGTCCTGATCCAAGCTATCAGTATTGTTGCCTGGACTGCAGCAGTAGCACCTAACTGGCCTATCTCCATTCATTCTTGTTCTCCTGCAACTTATTCTCTGTACTGTAATTGGAGTGTTTTTTTTTTTTTTTCAAACTACAGATCAGTTTGTTACTCCTCCTTGTTTAAACCGTTTCAGAGGCTTCCTATTGCTCTTAAGACAGAACTGTGTGGTCTGACCCCAAATTGCCTTTCAAGCTTTAGCTCACACTAGACTCCTCTTTATTCAGACTCCTTTTTCCTCTCCAGAGACATTGGCTATTTTATTGACAGGCTTTTTTTCAGTCCAGATTTTGTACATGCTTAGTTCTTGTTTGTACATGCTGACCTTAAGAGGTCAGCAGTGTGCTCACTTCTCCAGGGATGCCTTTCCTAATCTCTCTGACTAGGTCAAAGTCACTTATTGTAATCTCTCTCAACATCATGTATCTCTTTGTAGTATTTATAAAATGTTGTAATTACTCATTTTTATTTGTTATTGTTTCTGTTCCTTATAGGGGAACAGTATACAATATTCTGTTGTATCCAGTGCCTAGCACAGAGCCTGGCACAATTGGATACTCATATTTCTTGAAGGAGTGAATGATAAAGAAAGGAAGAAAAGACAGACATAAACATATGCTATGCACTAAGGACTTTGCATACATTATCTCATTAAACTGTCAAAACTCTTAAGTCCGGTTTTATAGATAAGAAAATTGGGACCCGGAAAGGTTAAATAACTTCTTAACTTAGTCATTCAGACTTTCTTTCTCTCATATCCTCATCCTCTCCTCCCCACTTCCATGCTCCCTTCATTTCTCCTCCCTTTCTCCTTTGCTCCTTTCTTTCTTCCCTCCCTACAGCTTTACTGAGGTTTAATTGACACACAATATGCTGCACATATTTAAAGTGTACAATTTCATACATTTTGACATATGCATGCACTCATGACCATCACCACAATCAAGATAGTGAACATATTCATCTCTCCTTTGTAATTCCTTCCTTCTGTCCGCCCCCATCCATAAGCAACTACTTATCTGCTTTTGACACTTAGGTTAGTCTGCATTTTCTAGAATTTTATGTAAATGGAATCATATAGGATATACTTGGTTGTCCAGTGCTTTCACTCAGTATAATTATTTTGAGATTGGTCCATGTTGTTGCATGTATCAGTAATTCATTCTTTTTTGTTATTGAGTAATATTCCATTTATGGATATATTGTAATTTATTTATCTGTTGAAGGAAGTTAGTTGTACCTATCTTTTGAACTTTGTAATGAGTGTATCAATTTAATCATAGAGTAGATATTTTTTCTGACTCCTGTTACTCAGCACTTTTGTGAGATTCGTGTTGAATTTAGTATAATTTATTTACAATGCTATTTAATATTAAATTATGTAAATTTACTAAATGTATTTATCTACTACTGTTGACAGACATTTGGGATGTTACCAGTTTTTTACTGTTACAAGTAATACTACTTTGAATATTCTTGCACACTGTTACAAGTAATACTACTTTGAATATTCTTGCACACGTGTCTCAGTATACACATATTTAGATTAGTGATTTACCCTGGAGTAGAATTGCCAGGTCTTAGATCATGTGTATGTTCAACTCTAGTAGTTAATGCCAAAGAATTTTCCAAGGTGGTTGTACCAATTTACACCAACAGCAGCCTTGTTGGAGAGTTCCAGTTGCTGCATGTCCTCAGCAACACTTGTTTTTGTGTGTCCTTTAATTTGAGCCATTCTGATAAGTAGTACTCTCTCATTGTGGGGTTTTTTTTTTTTTTTTTGCGGTACGCGGGCCTCTCACTGCTGTGGCCTCCCCCGCTGCGGAGCACAGGCTCCGGACGCGCAGGCTCAGCGGCCATGGCGCACGGGCCCAGCCGCTCCGCGGCATGTGGGATCCTCCCGGACCGGGGCACGAACCCGTGTCCCCTGCATCGGCAGGCAGACTCTCAACCACTGCGCCACCAGGGAAGCCCTCTCATTGTGGTTTTAATTTGTGTTTCCCTGATGAATAATGAGATTGAACATCCTTTCATATGTTTATTGGCCATTTGCATCTTTTCTTTTATGAAGTATCTCTTCATCTTTTGCCTATTTTTCTGTTTTTTTTCTTCCTTTAAAAAAATAAATTGAAGGAATTCTTTATATATTCTAGATAAGAGCGGTTTGTCAGTTATGTGTTACAAATTTATGTAAATGCGTTTGAGTTTTATATGTCATCCAGCAGCCTGGTGATTCTTGTTTATTCTGGTAATTTTATTTATCTGTACATCCTTTTGGATTTTCTGTGTGTGCAATCATCTTGTGAAAATGACAGTTTTATCTCTCTCTTTTTAATACCTTTTTATACCTTTTATTTCTTTTTCTTATTGCCCTGGCAAATACCTCCAGTGTAATGCTGAATAGAAATGGTGATTGATGATAGGCATTCTTATCTTGTTCCCAGTCTCACATTTCACTCTTAAATATTTATTCTGGTTTTCCCCCTGCTATTTATCAGATTATGGAAATTCTACATACTATTTTGTTTTCCTTTCTAAAAAAATCATGAATGGATGTTTTCTTTCTTTTTTGTTAGTCTGAATTACGTTGAATTTTGAATGTTAAACTAACTTCCCTTTCCTGGTATAAAACAAACTTTGTGGAGATGTATTATTGATTTTATACATTAGTAGAACAGTTTGCTACTATTTTATTTCTTATATTTGCATCTGTATTTATCAGTGAGATTGGCCTGAAAATTTCCTTTCTCTAAATATCCTTCTTACATTTTACTAATCAAGGTTTGTTGGCTTCATTAAAAGGGGTTGGAGAGTATACTCTATTTTTGTATTCTCTGGAAAAATTTGTGGGAGATTAAAGTTTCTTCCTTATGTGTTTTATAGAATTTGCTGGTAAATCCATCTGGGCTTGAAACTGTCTTTGTAAGAAGGTTTTATATCACATATTTAATTTTTTAAATAGTTACAGGACTATTCAGATATTGCAGCTCTTCTGAGTTTTCCTATCTCATGTAAATTTTCAAATTTATTGGCAAAAAGTTATTCTTAATATTCTTCAATGAACTTTTTTTGTTTGTTTGTTTGTTTTTTGCGGTACGCGGGCCTCTCACTGTTGTGGCCTCTCCCACTGCAGAGCATAGTCTCCGGACGCGCAGGCTCAGTGGCACGAACCTGTGTCCCCTGCATCGGCAGGTGGATTGTCAACCACTGTGCCACCAGGGAATCCCTTCAATGAACTTTTAAAAATGTCTACAGGGTCTGTACTGATATCCCACTTTTTTCCCCTGATGTTGGTTATTTGTGCCTTCTCCCTTTTTTCATGATCAGTCTCATTTGATGTTTGTTGTTTTTAATAGTGTGTACAAAGAACCATTTATGGCTTTGTCTCTTTTTATATATTTATATTCTGTTTCATTAACTTCTTTATTTCCTTCCACTTTATGTTCAGTTTTCTGTTCTTTAAATTTTGGGGGATGGATGCTTAACTTAATGATTTGCAACTTTTTTTCTCTTCTGACATATTCATTTAAGTCTATAAATTTCTCTCAAGCATAGCTCTTGTTCTACTTCACTAGTTTTGAGAAATAGGATTTTCATTATACTTTGTTTAAATTTTTAAAGTTTCATTGTGTTTTCTTTCTTGCCTCTGTGGGTTATTTAGAAGTGCATTTCTTAATTTCCAAATATGTGTTGATTTTTATTTATTTATTATTTTATTTTATTTTTATTTTTTCCTTTTTGCGGTATGTGGGCCTCTCACTGTTGTGGCCCCTCCCGTTGCGGAGCACAGGCTCCGGACGCGCAGGCCCAGCGGCCATGGCTCACGGGCCCAGCCGCTCCGTGGCACATGGGATCCTCCCAGACCGGGGCACGAACCCGTATCCCCTGCATCGGCAGGCGGACTCTCAACCACTGCGCCACCAGGGAGGCCCTGTGTTGATTTTTAGAGGTATATTCTTCCTGTTGATTTCAAGCTTAATTGCATTGTGATTAGAGAACATACCTGTATGATTTCAGTGTTTTGAAATTTGTTGACACTTTGTTTATGAACCAGGGTAGAGTCAGTTTACTAACTATCTCTATGTACCTGAAAATATTTTGTATCTGTTGGGTATCGAGTTCTATATGTATTTATTATGGTAAGTTTGTGAATTCTGTTGTTTAATTCTAATATATCCTCACTGGTTTTTGTTTTTTAATCCTGCTCATTTTATCAGTTCCTGAAAGAGCTGTTCTGAAAATCTTTCATATTGATTGTGAATGATCATCCATGTAGTTCTGCCAATTTTTGCTTTATATATCTGGGGCCATGTTAGTACATGGATAGAAATTTAGAACTATGACATCTTCAGGTGATTTGAACTTTTTTTTTTTCATTCATTATGCAGTGTCCTTTTATGTCTCTAGCAGTGTTTTTGCCTTGAAGTCTTCTTTGTTGTTATTAAAGTGTCATCTGTTTGCTTTTGGTTAGTGTTTGCATAGTGTTTGCATTTTTTTCCTTAGCTGTGTTCTTGTGGTGTAGATACGTTTCTCTCTTGTTTTTAAAGCCATTTTCACAATCTTTATTCTTTAATTGGAGCATTTAGTCCTTTACATACAGTATATTTGCAGATATATTTGGCTTCAACTTTGTTGTGTCAGAGGTTGTCAAACTTTTTGTGTAAAGGCTTTGTGTGTGGTCTGGTCTCTGTTGCAACTATTCAGCTCTGTTCTTTTAGTACAAAAGCAGCTGTAACCAACATGTAAATAAATGAGCATGGATGTATTCTAATCTTTATTTATGAAGACAAACAATTGGCTAGATTTGCTGATGGTGCTGCAGTTTGCTAACCCCTTTAGTATTTTTTTTTCTATTCTACTTGTTTTATATTTTGTCCTCCTCTTTCTTGCCTTTTGGCCTTAAAAAGTTTTTTTTTTATTCTATTAATTTTTTTTCTTCTATCACCTTAGAAGTAATAGCCTCATTCTTTTAGTGGTTATCCTAGAGATTATAACATATTTCCTTGATGTATTAATTTCTAATAATAATTGGTACTTTTATCATCTTCCTGAAGATGCAGGAACCTGAGAACACTACCACCTCCTGACTTACATGCTTTATATGCCATTTGTGTGTGTGTGTTTAACTTTTTACTCTGGAAATTAAAAGTTTTCTATTTTTAAAACACTTTTTATTGTGGAAATATACACGTATATGCCATTTTTGTTGTGTGTTTCTTTAGCTTTTTATTTGAAAAATTTCAAACTTAGCCAAAAAAATAGAGAAAGTATTACAAACCACTAAGTAATGAACTATAATATGGTTTCAACAGTTTTTAGTATTTTGACAGTCTTGTTTGAAACAGTTCCCTGACATCAAATTATTGCATCCATAGATACTTATGTATGTGTTTCTTTTTTTTTTTTTTTTTTTTAATGTGCAGCTTGATCCTATGGACAGGTCTGTAGGCCAGATAATTTTTTTTTTTTCTTTTTTGGCTGTGTTGGGTCTTCGTTGCTGCACGCAGGCTTTCTCCAGTTGCGGCAAGTGGGAGCTACTCTTCATTGCAGTGCGTGGGCTTCTCTTGTTGCAGAGCACGGGCTCTAGGTGCACGGGCTTCAGTAGTTGCAGTGCGTGGACTCAGTAGTTGTGGCTCGGCTCTAGACCACAGGCTCAGTAGTTGTGGCG
Organism: Mesoplodon densirostris; assembly: GCF_025265405.1. Classification (NCBI taxonomy): domain Eukaryota; kingdom Metazoa; phylum Chordata; class Mammalia; order Artiodactyla; family Ziphiidae; genus Mesoplodon; species Mesoplodon densirostris. The sequence continues at coordinate 58,783,659 of NC_082663.1, forward strand.
CACGGGCTTCGTTGCTCCGCGGCATGTGGGATCCTCCTGGACCAGGGATCGAACCTGTGTACCCTGCATTGGCAGGTGGATTCTTAACCACTGCGCCACCAGGGAAGTCCCTATGTATGTATTTCTAACAGCTAATGACTTAGAAGACAGTAATATTACCCATCTAACAAAATTAATGGTAATTAAAAAATATTTTTAATATCTAGAACCTAGTTGATCTTTTTAAAATTAATTAATTTTTTTTGGCTGTGTTGGATGTTCATTGCTCTGCGTGGGCTCTTTCTAGTTGTGGTGAGCAGGGGCTACTCTTTGTTGCAGTGTGCAGCCTTCTCATTGCAGTGGCTTCTCTTGTTGTGGAGCACATGCTCTAGGTACACGGGCTTCAGTGGCACGCAGGCTCAGTGGTTGTGGCTTGTGGGCTCTAGAGCGCAGGCTCAGTAGTTGTGGTGCAAGGGCTTAGTTGCTCCGCAGCATGTTGAATCTTCCCGGAGCAGGGATCAAACCCACGTCCCCTGCACTGGCAGGCGGATTCATTTTTTTTTTTTTTTTTTTTCTTTTTGCGGTATGCGGGCCTCTCACTGTTGTGGCCTCTCCCGTTGCGGAGCACAGGCTCCGGATGCGCAGGCCCAGCGGCCATGGCTCACGGGCCCAGCCGCTCCGCGGCATATGGGATCCTCCCAGACCGGGGCACGAACCCGTATCCCCTGCATCGGCAGGCGGACTCTCAACCACTGCGCCACCGGGGAGGCCCTTTAAAGATGGTTTTTTTTTTTTTTTTTTTTTTTTGGTATGCGGGCCTCTCACTGCTGTGGCCTCTCCCGCTGCGGAGCACAGGCTCCGGACGCGCAGGCTCGGCGGCCATGGCTCACGGGCCCAGCCGCTCCGCGGCATGTGGGATCCTCCCAGACTGGGGCACGAACCCGTGTCCCCTGCATTGGCAGGCGGACTCTCAACCACTGCGCCACCAGGGAAGCCCGGCAGGCGGATTCTTAACCACTGTGCCACCAGGCAAGTCCCTATATAGTCATTTTTTAGATTTATTAAAATTACTTACTTTTTCTCTGATATTTTGTCCTGGATCATTTTTCTTCTCTTTAAAAAACATCTTTTAATATTCCTTAATGTGGATTTTCTGGTGATGAATTCTCAATTTTTGTTAGTTTGATCATATCTTTATTTTTAAAACTTTTTATTATGGACACTTTCAAACATATATAAAACGTACTCAGAAGTTAGGAACTTAATGTAATGAACTTCCACATTGCAATCACTGAGCTTCAACATTGTCAAATCATGGCCAGGCTTTTTTGGTCTATTCCATACCACTACTCTTTTTTTTTTAAATCATTTTTTAAAAAATTTATTTATTTTTGGCTGCATCGGGTCTTCGTTGCCGCTCACGGGCTTTCTCTAGTTACGGCAAGCGGGGGCTACTCTTCATTGCAGTGCGCAGGCTTCTCATTGCAGTGGCTTCTCTTGTGGAGCATGGGCTCTAGGTGCACAGGCTTTAGCAGTTGGCGGCGCGTGGGCTCAGTAGTTGTGGCTCGCAGGCTCTAGAGCGCAGGCTCGGTAGTTGTGGCGCACAGGCTTAGTTTCTCCGTGGCTTGTGGGATCTTCCCGGACCAGGGCTCAAACCCGTGTCCCCTGCATTGGCAGGCGGATTCTTAACCACTGCGCCACCAGGGAAGTCCCATACCACTACTCTTGAATTGTTATAAAGTGGATCTCAGATTCAGAAACATTGCATTTCATCCATTAGCATTTCATTTGTGTCTGTGAAAGATAAGGGCTGTTTAAAAAACATAACTACAGTATGTTACCTTATCTAAAAATGTAGTATTAATTCCTAATATCACCAGATATCCAGTCAGTGCTCTCTTTTTCTCGATTGCCATATACACACAACGATACACATAATTGATTTCCTGTAATCAAGATCCTAGCAAGAGTTATACACTATGTTTGATTGATGTGATTTTTGAGTCTCTTAATCTGTAGTTCTCCTCACTCCTTCCTTACTTTTTTTTTTTGTTTAAGAAACCAAATTATTTGTTCTATAGAGGGTCCCAAATCCTGGAATATGCTAATTGCATATTCATTGTTTTATTTAACATTTTCCTTTACTCCTATATTTCTTATATATTTGAATGTAGCAACTAGATCAAATTCAGTTCAATATTTTGACAGGAATACTTCATTGGCGGTGGTGTGTACTTCCATCAGAGGTGTATAATATCTGGTTATATCTCTTTTGTGATGTTAGCCATTGATGCTCATCACTTAGATCTGTTATTTTATTAGGGGTTTACTTTCATTTATATTTTTGCTGGGTATGGAATACTAGTTGGTAGGTTTTTTTTTAAGTCATTTTTTTGGAGCAGTTTTAGGTTTACAACAAAATTGAGAGGAAGGTACAGAGATCTTCCATATGTCCCCTGCCCCCAGACATGCATAGCCTCCCCCATTATCAACATTACTCACCAGAATGGTACCTTTTTTTTTTTAACCAAGGATGAACCTGCATTGATACATCCTAATCACCCAAAATCCATCGTTTACCTTGGGGTTCCCTCTTGGTGTTATACATTGTATGGGTTAGTCAAACGTATGATGACATATATCCATCATTATAATATTTTGCAGAGTATTTTCACTGCCCTGAATCGCCTGTGCTCTGTTTTAATGTCTCCATAGTTTTGCCTTTTCCAGAATGTCATATGTAGTTGACTCTTAAATAGCACAGGGGTTAGGGGTGCCAACCCTCTGTGCAGTCGAATATCTGTATATAACTTTACAGTGGGCATTTCATATCTGCAGTTCTATATCCGTGGATTCAACCAACTGTGGACCATTTAGTACTATAGTATGTATTTGTTGAAAAAAAATCTGTGTATAAGTGGACCCGCACAGTTCAAACCCATGTTATTCAAAGGTCAGCCGTAGTTGGAATCATACAGTGTGTAATAGCATTTTCAGGTTGGCTTCTTTCACTTAGTAATATGCTGAATAATATTCTATTGTCTGGATATGAATTATTTATCCATCATCTATCCATTCATCTACTGAAGGACATCTTGGTTGCTTTTGAGTTTTGGCAATTATGAATAAAGCTATAAACATACTTGTGCGTGTTTTTGTGTGAACGTAAGTTTTCAACTCCTCTGAGTATATAGGAAAGAACACAATTCCTAGATTGTAGGGTACGAATAAGTTTAGTTTTGTAAGAAACTGCCAAACTGTCTTCCAAAGTGGCTGTATCACTTTGCATTCTCACCAGCAATGAATGAGAATTTCTGTTGCTCCACTCCTTGCTGGTATTTGGTGTTGTCAGTGTTCCAGACTTGGGCCATTCTAATAGGTATGTAGTGGTATCTTGTTTTAATTTACATTTCCCTGATGACATATGATGTGGAGCATCTTTTCATATGCTTATCTGTCATCTGTATATCGATTTTGGCGAGGTGTCAGAGTTTTTGGCCCATTTTAAAATCAGGTTGTTTGTTTTCTTATTGTTGAGTTTTAAGAGTTCTGTGTATATTTGGGATAACATTTCTTTTTCTCTTTTGTCTTTTGCAAATAATTTCTTCCAGTCTGTGGCTTGTCCTCTTATTTTCTTGACATCATCTTTCACAGAGCAGAAGTTTTTAATTTTAATGAAGTCCAGCTTATCAATGAGTTCTTTCATAGGTCATGTCTATAGTGTTCTATGTAAAAAGACATCACCATATCCAAGGTCATCTAAGTTTTCTCCTATGTTATTTTCTAGGAGTTTTATAGTTTTGCATTTTACTAGATTAAAAAACAATTCTTTGAAGACCATTGCATTATCTACTGTTGAGACGTTAGCTATCAGGCTAATTATTGTTCCTTTGAAGGTAACGTTTGATGGTGGGAAAGGTTTAGCTGCTTTTAAGATTTTCCTTTTGTCTTTGACTTTCAGCAGTTTTACTATGATGTGACTAGATGTACATACCTTTTTATTTATCCTCTTAGGGTTTGTTGGGCTATTTGAACCTGTCGTTTGATATCTGTGGTCAGTTTTGGAAAATTCTCTGTCATTATCTCTGCAAATATATATTTCTTCTGACCCATTCTTACTTTCTTTACACATATGTTAGACCTTTTTGCTGTCCTTTGTCTTTTATTTCTCTTCTCTGTTTTCCATTCTTTTGTTTCACTGAGCTTTTTTTCTTTTTTTAATTAATTTTTATTGGAATATAGTTGATTTACCATGTTCTGTTAGTTTATGTTTCACTGAGCTTTAATCCAGAGTAGATCTTCTCACCTCTCTCTAGTTTATGTCTCACTACAGTGTATTGAATCTACAGTTAAACTGCATCCATTGAGATACTAATTTTGGTTATTGTATTTTTCAGATATAGAATTTATATCTTTTTCAAATTTGCTGTGCTTTCCCTCACTTTTGAAAAATGATTTCTAGCTCTCTAGTGAAATTCTTGATTTAATTGACTGGCTCCTTGAACATAATGCATAAACTCATAAAGTCTAAGCTTTATAATCTTAGCATGTGGAACATTGTTAAATTTGCTTCCTCTGGTGGTTCATCTTGTCTTGTTTCCTTATGTACCTGGTGGTTGTACGAACGTATATAAGACAACCATGCAGGATCCAATATCAGTTTGAAAATATAATATTTGCAGTCCCTTTGAGAGCTTGCCTACTTACGGTTCATCCTTAACTCCTTGTATCGTTACTCTTTGAGTCTCAGTTTAAAGGGTATGGGATTTTCCATGCTTCCCACCTCTGGCAAGTCTGAAGCTAGTTTTGTCTCCCTTACCTTGTGAGGCTTTGCTCCGCTTCTCAGGATCAGCTGCCGCTTGTAGATGCCCCAAGGGGAAAGCTGCCCTACCTCTCTGTCTCTCTTCTCTGGATAGCCTTCTCTTGGGTCTTGGCCTGCTGATTCTTAACTGCCTCTTTAGTTCTCTGATGCCTTTTAGGCACACCCACCACCTCTCCAGCTTTTTCTCATTTTCTCATTGGAAGGTTTTTGGATCAATTTACTAGTACTGGAAATGAACCATTTTTTCTTTGCTGTTAAAGTTATTCATTGAGATACTATTTCTGTATTAACTTTCTAAAAAGTATCAAAGTACTACCCTTGTAATATAGTATATTAAAAAGACACACGAAAGTTTAAAGGAGCAGAAAAAAATCACAGTGCCCTCAGTGAGAGGCAGTTACTGTTAATAGTTGCTTTTTGTTAAAGCACTAGCTTTTGTGGGGCTGGGGAAGAGTCTGGAGATAAGCTTAGTTTGGATATTCTGAGCTTGAGATGATTAAGATGTCTAGCTAGAGTTATGCTTGAGGCATTTAGTTATTAAACAGACGATTTGCTTCAAGAGCAGGGTGGAGATCTGGATTTGTTGATCTCAGAATGTTAGTTGAAGCTATCAAAGTAACTGGAAGGCAGTGGTGGTTGTAGACTGTTTCTTTGTTAAGGGTAGCACAGATTGAGAAGGGACAGGGTAATTATGGGAGAGGTAAGATAGAACTTAATTTTTGTAGTGTTGTGAAGGCCAAGACAACGTCATATTTTTCATTTGTAAGTTATGTGCCTCTAGGAAAATTTTTTCTATTCTATATTTAATGGTTTAATTTTTTTAGCCTAAAATTCTGTATGCTGAATAGCAGTTATATAAAGCACAGTATCCTAGTGTGAAATACTTGTTAGTGTTTTAGATCTAATCGCAGACTAGATTAAGTACTGAAGTTCAGGATCTCAGACTTGCTAATAATTCATACTTAGTTTTTTTTTTCATACTTAGTTTTGTGCAAATGACTGTCCTCAATCTCTTGTTCCATTAAATGTGCATAATAATGAATTCACAATGTTAAAGAATAATAAAACTATATTAACTACACCAAGGAAATATTAAACACAAATGACTTTCATACTGAATCAGTTTGTATATAGAGAGAATGCAAGAAACAGTACTTTTGTACATCCTGTTCCGATAACCATTGATACTAAAGGTAAGAAGAGGAGTGACTTCACTAAAGGTTTTTTGGTGGTATATCAATACATTATTTTAGTTCTATACCAGACTAGTTCTTTAAGTAGATGTGCACAAAGGACATTTAAAGATAAGCCAGAAATTCATGACCACATACCTACTTATTTTTAACATCTATTTTGAGTTATCTTTTTGTTTCTACAGTTGTGACTGTATTTTAATAATTTTGCTATGTGTTTGGTCATTAAACAAGAGCTATTATAATATGGAAATTTGATTTAACAGAGCTACAATAGAAGAGGCGTACTCCAGGTCAATGACAAAACTAGCAAAATCTGCAAGCAATTATTCACAACTTGGGTGAGTTAATTTCTTTGAAGAACTCTTTCAATGTTGATTTAGGCAAGTTTATGAGAATAGTAGGTTCCCGTTAAGGATAAAATAGTTCATAAATATAATAATATACAATGTGTTTATTCAAAATGCGTCTGTATGTGAATATATTCTCGACTTGATAGAAAGTATAATTGAATTTGCTGAATCAGTTAACACAAAGAAAATGAAACTTACTTTTTTCCCTTTATTAAACTACACAATACAACTTCATTCTTCCTTCTTTTTTACATATCTCTCCTCACTTTTCTGGCAGCCTCCTGTTTCTAACTCCTCCATGTAGATGCGCCTCTTCGAAAACATAATTTCTTCCTTATTGACCTCAGTAGAAGGGCCAGAAAGTAACTGGAATAACAGAAGCTAGCTTTAACCAATTGACCATGGGTTGTTTTTTTTTAACAAATAATTTATTTTTCTTTCATATACTCATTCTTTTAGGTTTCCAGTATGATACTGTAGAAATATTTATTATTTTTAAAAACTTTTTATTAGAATAGAGTTGATTTACAATGTTATATTAGTTTCAAGTGTACAGCAAAGTGAGTCAGTTATACATATACAAATATCCACTCTTTTTTTAGATTCTTTTCCCAAGTATGCCATTACAGAGTATTGAGTAGAGTTCCCTGTGCTATACAATAGGTTCTTATTAGTTATCTATTTTAGATATACTAGTATGTATACGTCGATCCCAATCTCCCAGTTCTCCCCCTCTCACCCCATCCCCTGGTAACCATAAGTTTGTTTTCTACATCTGTGACTCTACTTCTGTTTTTTTTGTTTTTTTTTAAGATTCTTTTCCCATGTAGGCCGTTACAAAGTAGTGAGTAGAGTTCCCTGTGCTATTCTTAGTTGTTAGTTGCTATTGTTAGTTGTTAGTTGTTAGTTTAGTTGTTAGCTTAGTTGTTAGTTGCTATTGTTAGTTATCTGTTTTATATATAGTCGAGTGTATATGTCAGTCCCAGTCTCCCAATTTATCCCTCCCCCCCATCCCTTGGGAACCGTAAGTTTGTTTTCTACATCTGTGACCCCATTTCTGTTTTGTAAATAAGTTCATTTGTACCCCCCCTTTTTTTTTAGATTACACATATAAGCAATATCATATGATATTTGTCTTTCTGTGTCTGACTTACTTCACTCAGTATGAGGCCATAGTTTTAATATGGGAAATTCTTATTTTTAGTTACCAGGTGGGAGGTAGAAAAAAACATGTGTTTTCTAATAAAGTTACTGAAAACATTTCTGTCTTTGGAATATGTGCCTTTCATGAATAATAGGTGATATTTTATTTTTTGTGTTAGTGTTGTTACTTAAGATTATAAAGATTTTAAATATTAATGTTTTTGTTTACTGATGCATATTTAGGCAAGAATTAAATTTTATCTTTCTGTATTTAGTTGCGTTTAGACATATTTTGGATTGGTCAATTTCCTTTCTTAGTGCTCATTGTACATTAACTTGTATTACCTGACCAGAAAAAAGTTGTGTATGTCAAACTTTAAAAAATGGAATGATACTTGAAATTCCTTAAAGAAACCTGTATTTAAAGAAATCTTATGCTGAACCTCCTTTCAGTGTAAATAATCCTTGGGTAAAGTAAAGGGACACTCTCATCTTACCTGTTTTGTAAAGTCTAGACTATCATGTATCAGGTTTACCTGAAGTGATGTACATGTATTTTGGTGCTGTAGTGAGTGGATACTTTTCAGGTGTCCTTTTTTCTCTCAAAATTTTCCATCTAACTGCTTGCCACATTTAGTGCTGATTAGATTTAAAAGTGTGAGGTAAAGATCTAATCAGAACAGTCCTATTTAAGTATTTTAATTATTCTCTTTGAACTTTTTGTTATTGCTTAAAATGATTGTTGTCAGTTAGCTTTCCTACTGGGTAGGAAATGCAGTAATTGGCACAGAGTACATATTAGGATAAGTAATTTCTTTCCCTACCCTCTTGCATTAGTAATCATTGTTGCTATTTGTTTTTGTTTTATCATAGAGCAAAGCAAGTGCTGTTGAAAATCTCTGAGGAAGTACCTGAGGAAAGCATAGGATAAAATTTTTCTTATATCATTCCCTACTGACCAAATTAGTTTAAACTAACCTTTGACATCCTAAGTATTATTCAAAATATTATAATGTAGTAACTCTTGGAAGTACTTGAACCTGTTGAAAATATTAAATTCTCAATGTTGAGAAGAAGTGGTAGGAAAGTATGTCATACGTCCTATGCCAAGTGTAGTAGAAAAGGGACTCTCTTAGTGTTTGTTGAAGTACACGGGTAAAATCTGAAACAAAGTTTCAGATAACAGTTTTAAAATAATTCTTAAATAAATTTTAATCATGAAGGCACTTAAAAAATCATGTGCAAATTTGACTTCTGCATGTTTAAATTCAGAGGAGCTTTTATTTTCTTAATTTTATTTATTTGTTTTTTTTTTGGCCGCACTGCAGGCACGAGGGATCTTAGTTCCCCGACCAGGGATCAAACCTGTGACCCTGCATTGGAAGCACGGAGTCCTAACCACTGGACTGCCAGGGAATTTGCAGGAGCTTTTATTTTTGATGAAGCATTTTAAATGGAGCACTGAAGAGTCTAAAATTTAGATTTGATAATAAGTTAGTTTTAAACAGTAGACAGTGATTAGAAAGGCTTCTGATACAAACCTAAATAACCAGATCAACTCAGAAAATGACACGTTATAATTAAGGGAGGGTCATGGCCAGACCTGTGATATGAGTTAACTCATTTCTCTGTATCTGAGGTATAAAAATATTTTAAGTAATTAACCAAGGATTAAAAAAAAATCAAGGTCAGGCTGTCAGTCGTTTAATTTGTGATTTAGTTTAATCTCATCTTTTGACTAATTAAAATTACTGAATATAACATTATTTCCATTGGTTCTATTTTGGAGCCTTAAACTTTTTTTTCCTGTTAGTAAATTATTCCCATGTTTTCTTTGCTTTAGAACATTTGCACCAGTGTGGGATGTGTTCAAAACATCTACAGAGAAATTAGCAAATTGTCACTTGGATCTTGTTAGAAAATTACAAGAATTAATAAAAGAAGTTCAGAAGTATGGAGAAGAACAAGTAAAATCGCATAAAAAGGTATCAGTTTTGTTAAAGGATTGATTGATCAGATATTGAATGCTTTGTAGTTCTGCATTTTGATGAATCATTTCATACCAAACAGACTAAAGAAGAAGTTGCAGGAACTCTGGAAGCTGTTCAAACCATTCAGAGCATAACTCAGGCCCTCCAGAAATCCAAGGAAAATTACAATGCCAAATGTGTAGAACAGGAACGTTTGAAAAAGGAAGGAGCTACACAAAGAGAAATAGAAAAGGTAATTGTAATAAAAATATTACCTCTGTGGTTTCAAAGCATTTTCAAATACAAGACTGCATTTAATCTTTAAACACTCAAGAATGATCTCATATTAAAGATGAAGTCACTGTGCCTCTGAGTGTTAGTGATTCACCTAAGTGAAACAGAAGTAGGTTTACAAAATATGTTGTATATGGTAGATAGATTAGCAAATACATAAAAAGGAATGATTTCTTTATATCGGTGACACATTTGCAGGATATTTTTATAAGATAATTGATGAGATGCTGCTTGGTGTAAGATTTAATAATGAGGTAAAATTTTTTTTGAAGCAAGACTTTGGTAGATATAGCAAGGCAATAGTTACTTGAGATAAACTTTAAATATATGTTGTGGGTGATTTATTGCTGACTTTGAGCCCATGTATGTAGTATTGTGGTAAACCACAACCCTTTCCCTCACTCTCATTTTGATTGAAAGTAGATTTTTTTCCCCTTTCAAAACAGTTTAACCATCCACTTGTTTGATGTGGTATATATCATTTAGGAATCAGCCATAGGGAGTGATAATTTTGAAAGCTTTGTAGAATATTTGAAATAGCCAGTAAAAAAAAAACTGTAATTATGTTGCAATTATAATAATTATAAAAGTGTATATACATGGGCAAAAACTAGAAGAGCATCTGGAAAAATCAAAACAGTCGATGGAATTTGGGGTAATATGTTTCCTTTAGTGTTTTGGGCAATAAATAAAAATTGGGAGGGGGTAAAAAATGAGGCACAGTAAGTTCATGATTTTAAAACGCTCTTCATTCCAGGCATAGCAGTTGAGAATAAAATATAAAAAGGGAAAATAAAGCAAAATAACATGCTCCAAAAAGAAGAATATTATCTTCATAATGAACCAGAAATGGAACAGAAACTCAAAAGGGCATGTAGAGATTGATTATGCAGGGTTGTTGGACCCAAAGTCCTAAGTTAGGCAGTGGAATTTAACTCTTGTGTGGTAAAGGGGACTAAATATTCCCCACTTGAGATGAAGCCCAAGGAACCCCACTCACGGTGAAACTATAAGTAGTGAAAAAAGACTGTTGAGCTGCTGAAGGGCTAAAGCATTATTGGAAGTTGGGGCTTAAGGATGCAGTTCTGACTGGCAGTCAGGCCAAGGAACCAGTTCATGACTGTTTCGATCATATCCCCTATATTCTTCCAGGGAATTAATTAAAAGCTACCTTTAGGGCCTCCCTGGTGGCGCAAGTGGTTGAGAGTCCGCCTGCCGATGCAGGGGATATGGGTTCGTGCCCCGGTCTGGGAGGATCCCATATGCCGCGGAGCGGCTGGGCCCGTGAGCCATGGCCGCTGAGCCTGCGCGTCCGGAGCCTGCGCGTCCGGAGCCTGTGCTCTGCAACGGGGGAGGCCACAACAGTGAGAGGCCCGCATACCGCAAAAAAAAAAAAAAAAAGCTACCTTTATAAGACTGATACTAAATTGGGACCTTGGAGGGCTGGCAGGAGATAACCTGAAACTGCTAAATGGGGATGGGTGAGCATAAATGATAAAATATAACACAATTCTAGGAGGTGGTGTTTACCTTGTATTCCATAGAGTTTTCCAGCATCACTGGTGGAGGGAGAGAGAGAAGAGAGAGGGGAAAAAACAAGAAACCTCCCACCTGAAATGAACAAAATAACATCTTAAGAAATCTAATATAGCTAATATAGCTTTCCCTGCTATACAACAGTAGAGTGTTCCTATGAAACCTTTCATAAGCCAAAATGGCGTAAGCAGAGAAGCAAGTACCTTAGAACACATCTTGCTAATGCACGCACAAAATAAATTGAGATAAAGCACAGATGCTTACAGACACAGTTCAAAGCTTTGGAGACCGATGCTGAGTGTAGATCGTGGGAAGGAGCTTGGTGGTGCCACTCTCACTGCTTCTCAGGGTGTGCGCTGCCTCTGTAATGACTCCTGCAAAACAAACGCTGAATGCTATTTTTCTTTTCACCTGTTTTTGTAAAAGTGAAAATCCTCTTTGAATGTTTTTCAGTTCGTGATAACAGGAACTAATATAATTCTTTTGTAAAAGCAAAGTAAACAAACTTGTAAGACAAACTTTTGAAAAGCAGGGGATACCTCTGCTAAGACAGATGGCAATAAATTTAACAATTAGAATAAGAATTCACTCCAAATAAAATTTAGATTTATAAAATAGATGATCAGAAATGTTCGTGTATGTTGAGGATGTTCAGATATGCAAATGAATATAAATTTATATTAAAGAAATTAAGAGAGAGAATGAAATAAGATCTAGTAGATGGGAAAACAGCTAACTAGAAAATTTGGCAATGAAATATATGGTTATTGAAATTTTAAAAAAAGCAACAGAGAAGACAAACTTTAGAGCTAATATAGTGAAAGATTGAATTTGGGCACTCACCCATAACATAGTACAGAGAATAAAGGTTACCAACATTCATCTGATATGGATTTCAGAAGAAAAAAAATGGAGAGGATGGTAGACAGGTAATATTTGAAGAGTTAACAGATCAGAATATTTCAGAATTAAAAAAACTCAAGAGTTCTTAGATCAAAAGTACATTCTGGTATTAAGCAGGTTAAATAAAGATAAATTCAGAACGAGCCACCAGAGAAAAAGAGAATATTAAAAGTTACCGGGTATATCTTTTTCCTCACATCTCTGAAATCAGAGTGCATCGTCAAATGATAGTATCATATAATCACTGTTGGCATGGTGGCATTTGTGGTGTAGTTTCACTGCCTCTGTGAACTTGGTTGTTATATACCTGGTGGCATGATTGGACAACTGCAACACGTTGATGTTTCAATTAACAGACCACTTTAAGAGCATTGAGGAAGGATTAGTTCTGACTGTTGTCTGAAAACCTTTTGTTGAGACCTGGTAAGATCAAGAAAATGTGAGCACCAATGTTTGGAAGAAAACCTGGAGATGATAGTGGAACACTTTTAAGAAATGCTCTGTCAGTAATGCTTTTGGTGACATTGAAGATAACACTATGTGGGGAAAAAAACAGACCTCAGCAGTCCCTGAATTGGAAGTAACTGAGAAGGGTCAGAACCTGACTGTGAAAAAAGATTCAGGAATATCTCGAAAGTTCATTTTGCTTTCCTTTTAATTCTGTATCACACAAGAGTAAAAATCTACTTCTAAGTAAGTCTAGAAGAGCTCTTTTAATAAATCTAAAATAAAAATTTTAAGTGATAAGAAAGCATTATTTCATGGTTTGACAGTATTTTTCTGTTTTAGTGGTACACAAGATAATGGTGTGTGTTACAATTAATGGTATATTAGAATTAGTAGTAGTCAAGCATGAACATTAAGCATAACTACTGAGAGAATAGAAGTATAGTCTAAATCTTCTAAATCAGCAGAAAGAAAAGAAGAGGAAGGGGTACTTTTTTTAAATTGTTCTGCTCAGAGGTGATATCTTTGCTTGTGATACTAGATGTGTTAATGGGTCTCTGATTTATATATATTCAAATCCAAGCCTAAGTAAATTTATTTTGGCCTGTAATAAATAAGCTCTTTATTAACATGAATGTAGATTTTTTTAAGACATAGATCTTTGAACTGTTTTTCCTTTGGTGAACTTGAAAACATAAACACTTATTGGCTATTATGACATAGTATGCTTCTCATCTTCATTCACAAACCCTTATTTTTATAAAGCACCATTTAGAAGTTACTCATATTTGTGGACTATGACAAAGTACTTATTTTATATGTATATATTTAATTCATAGGAGTTTACTATAAAAATTATAGACACTTAAACAGAAATATTTCTGGTAGTACATCAGTAAACTTATTTATAATGCTAAGGAAATGAATAAAATATAGGATTTATTTCATTATCAGTAGGTAATCTATTAAGGCCAATCTTTTGTTTATGAGAAGAAATGTAGCTATTGCTTTTAAAGCATAAGTTGCTATGCTCCAACATCCCTTTTAATAATCACTTTACAAAAGTGGTCAAGTTTGTTCCTACTGGGACATTTAGTTTCAATGAGTCTACCCTAAGAATTTACAGTTTTACTAAGCAAAGATACTATTTAGAAAGTCATTTTGACTTAACTGAGTGTTGCTGTATAGTCATTTCCTATGAGAGATGTTTCTTGCTTTCAAAAAATATATATATTCCCAATAAGATTACATTCTTTTTTTTTTTTTTTTTTTTTTTTCCGGTACACGGGCCTCTCACTGTTGTGGCCTCTCCCGTTGCGGAGCACAGGCTCTGGACGCACAGGCCCAGCGGCCATGGCTCACGGGTCCAGCTGCTCCGCGGCATGTGGGATCCTCCCAGACCGGGGCACGAACCCGTCACCCCTGCATCAGCAGGCGGACCCTCAACCACTGCGCTACCAGGGAAGCCCACAATTACATTCTTTTAAAAAATAAATAAATTCATTTTTTAATTTAATTTTTGGCTGCGTTGGGTCTTTGTTGCCGTGCACGGGCTTTCTCTGTTTGCAGCGAGCGGGGTCTACTCTTCGTTGCGGTGCGCGGGCTTCTCATTGCAGTGGCTTCTCTTGTTGGGGAGCACGGGCTCTAGGCTCGTGGGCTTCAGTAGTTGCAGCACGCAGGCTCAGTAGTTGTGGCTCGTGGACTCTAGAGCGCAGGCTCAGTAGTTGTGGCGCACGGGCTTAGTTGCTCCGCGGCATGTGGGATCTTCCTGGACCAGGGCTCGAACCCATGTCTCCTGCATTGGCAGGCGGATTCTTAACTGCTCTGCCACCAGGGGAGTCCAGAATACGATTACATTCTAAAGTGGCCTCTATATTCTTTTATAGGATACCCTTAGTTTTCTTTAAATTTTTTTGTCATTACTTAAAATACCTTGTTAATCAATAAACTCTTTTAAAAAATGTATTCATTACTAAGTACTGCTTTTGCCAGTTTTCTAAGATGCTTCTTTAAGTTGGTATGTAATTTCCTTATTCTGACATATGATGTTTACCTTTGAAGAGTGAAAGCTGATGTAAAAAATATATTAGAACTTATAAAGGGTATCTTCTTTCTTTTTTTGTAAGTGAGAAACCATTATATTGTCTACAGTGCAACATATGTGTCTACTAGGAAAAATAATCATTATAGCAAAATATTATTTGAACTTTTCCTGTTTATTAATATAATAAAAATTAAGAGTTTACTTTAAATATAGGCTATAGACTCAATTCTTCCCCTTTTAAATGGTTCATTCACATATTTTCTGATTGTTGGATTATGAATTTGTATGCCATAGTAAATAAGTGTTTTAGTTTCTACCATGTGCCTGTCATCATGCTAGATGTTATAAGGTTCTTAAAGGCTGAGTACATATTATCCCCTCTGTCTTCAAGAAGCTTCCTTCTTTTTGAGGAGCTAAGACTTATTGAATAGTACAGAACAAGAGGCTACTAGAGAAAGGTTTTAATGGTAAGTTTAGAAAGGGAGGTGTCTTATTTTGTGTAGAACCTGTAATGGAATAAATTACTTAAAAAAGTATGGACACAATCATTATAGTTATATTTTGAGGGACTTTTCCATTGTTTATGAATTTCCTTTCAAATTTCAAATACTTCTAGGAGTGATCACAGCTCATGTATTTATCAGTAGCCAACACATAAATTATAAGGCAATAACTTAATAGGCAGCAGAGAAAAAAGAGTAGTGTTAGGATGAAGAAGAAGCAAAGAAGGGGCTCCCAGTGGGAATATATCATTTTGCTAGACTGTGTCATTAAAAATCACTCCATGGACTGTGGGTTGCTTGTTACTCTTGTATAGACTGAAAATTTAGGTAGCTGGAAGAAATTCTCTTCTTCCAAGACTCTTGGCATAACAAAATCCAAAAGGAAACCCAGATAACCATGGCATTAAAATTGTTTTTAAAATAAATTCTAGCAAACTTGGTTATCTGGACTTCCCGTGAAGGTAGTTTGTAAACTCTAAATATCCATCTCATCTAATTGTTAACTGTTTGAAAGGGCAAGGATGTTAGAGGAAGTATATTAACGGTAGCATAAAATAATGTCATATGGCTAGACAATGGGAAGAGAGTTTAAAAAAGGTCCATAGGAGCAAACTAGAAAATCACTGTAGGTTTTAGACACTTACTCTAGGGGTAGAGCTTAGAACAACTCTTAGATATAATAACAGCAAAATGTAACACCAGAATATAATGATGTATGTTCCTGTTGATGTTTAATAGTAGATACTATTTATTTTGTAGTCCCTGTCCCAAGCATTTACATAAATTACATTTCATCTGTGCCAAAGCTCTAAAAAAAATATGTGGTATTTCCATTTTAGGAATGAGAGAACTGTATAAAACTCAAAGTCAACTGGGTAGTAAATGGTAGAGCTAGAAGTTGAATCCAGTTTCTTTTGGATCCGAAACCAGTTCTGATACAAGATACCGTTCTGATACACTACAAGATAAAGTGGCATCCTGTATTTATTTAAGAAGGCCCACAAGCATAAAGCATATATGTTTAATATAATATATGCAATTATATTTTAGAGAGAGTACAGAGTTGCCTTTTTAGAGAATAAGACTGTATGCATCTCTTGCCAACCCCAAACCTCCAGGTAAACCCAACTTTCTGTTTCTAATACTTATTCTTAGACTCCTGAACATAGCTGGAGATAATTACCTACTGGCTCTGATTGGCTCTGCACAAATTCCAAGTTTTGCAGCTTAGCCCTCAGTGGCTCTTTGCAAGACTTTTACTCCTGTAGTTATTACCAGTTGCATCCTCCACAACCATGGTTTGAAACTCTTTATTCTCCTGAAGTTCCCAACCCTACACTACTCTTCTTCACTCGTAGCAGACCCCCTCTTACCTCATCAAGAAAGTGGAGATCTTTTATCTTGAAATCCTGTAGCTTTTCTTTTTTTGATCTTCTTTAAACTCTTATTTACTTCAACACCCCTTCCCTTCAAACTTCCTGTATCCAAATTGATCAATCCTTTGAGAATAATCAAATTTCTTGATAGCCACATGTCTGCCCCAACCTACAGGTGACACATAGTTTTTCTTCTTCCTTAATGTCCATCTTCCATAAAATTTGTTTTTACTTCTTTGTTACTTTCCACCAATTTCTAGCTGTTTATGTATATGGGTTATACTTCTTCTATGAAGTCCCTGAAGAAAAGATCCCTATATAATTTGTATTCATTTTCGTCACTGCCTAATATTTAACGTATTATTAAGTTTTTATTGAATAAGTAACTTTGATAAAATTAGAACTATAATAATGCAGTAACAATTACTTGAAAAATAGGCAATGATTAAAAACAAATTTATAGATTTTCCGGAGCACAATGGAAACTGAGAAACCTCAAGGAAAATTGATTTTTTTTTTCAACTTTTGAGCTAGCTTTATAGCCACTGATCAGACATTAAATGGAATATCTGTTGTGGAGGGAAGGAAGACTCATAGGCGTGTAAAGGAGTGTCAAGCACATTCTGAGGGTATTGTCACAGTTTTGTTTGTTGAATTTTTAGTAACATTGTACTATTTTGTGGTTGTGTGATCTTACTCTGGGTTATAAAATGAGAGTATTTTAACTTTTTAAAGCACGTTCCATCAGACAAGAGAATTAGCATTTAATTTCTACATTACTGTGTGACTGTAACAAAAAATACTACTAAGGAGGGCTTGAAAAAAAGGTATTAGTTTTTGTCATCTTGAACTCAACATAGGCCTCATTTCTTAAAATGCACTTAAATTATTATTTCATATAAACTTATATCAGGAAATAAAAAATATTTTGTATAGTTCAAAATGTTTCTGTTTTGTTACAGGCAGCTGTTAAATCTAAGAAAGCTACAGATACCTATAAACTCTATGTGGAAAAATATGCATTAGCAAAAGCTGATTTTGAACAGAAAATGACAGAAACAGCTCAGGTTGGTATTTTTAAGGCTTTAAATCTAAAACAGGATATTTGTGTTTATTGTTTATAAATTATAATAAATTATATTAGTGATAAAAAATAATACAATTTTTCTGTCATAAAATTTTTTAGTATTAGAAAATGTTAAAATGCACAATCTCAGTGTTTTAATAATGCTGTTTTTAAAATATACATCTTGTTTTGGAGATTGAAGACCAAGAATCAATAGTTACAATATCATAAGGGATTATTCAGATTGACTAGAATGTTTAAAGAGCATTGGAGAAAATGAGGACATTGGTAGATGATGAAGACAGTAATGATTATGTATGGGTTTTAAAATTGACTTATACTTAAGAAGAAAACTGGAAATGACTCAGTGCTGAGGATATAGTGGTTAACAAAACCATCAAGAATCCCTGCTCTCATAGAACTTCCATTTTAGTAAGGGAAGACAGACAATCAGTTAAAAACAGTCTGTCTCGGGCTTCCCTGGTGGCGCAGTGGTTGAGAGTCCACTTGCCGATGCAGGGGACACGGGTTTGTGCCCCGGTCCGGGAAGATCCCACATGCTGCGGAGCGGCTGGGCCTGTGAGCCATGGCCGCTGAGCCTGTGCGTCCAGAGCCTGTACTCTGCAATGGAAGAGGCCTCAGCAGTGAGAGGCCCGCGTACCGCAAAAAAAAAAAAAAAAAAAAAAAACAGTCCAATTTGGAAGGCAGTATCATAGACCAGTGAGAAGGATGAGGGTCAGTGTGGTGGCCTTGGAGAAGGAGACAAGTGAATGCATTTGGAGATGACAGGGGTAGGGAGAATGGGAGAATTCTAAAGGGATTCAAGATCTCTTCCAGATTTTGGCTTGTAAGCCTATGTGTATAGAGATGAATGACAAAGGCTAGATGAAGAGTGGTTAGTTTGAGGGGTCGGAAGAGCATGAGATGCTCAGTTTTGAACATGTAATTTTGAGCTGCATATACCTAAGTGGAGACATCAAATGGGCAGTTTTGGAGGCTGTAAGTAATCTTGCCTGGACATAATATTCACATCCCTTATCCACAATTCTGAATTCCAAAAGCTCTGAAAACCAAAAATTTTTTCCTGGAACTCATTTGGCAGCAAAACTTGAACCAATGTGAGGCTGATTTGTAGTCTCTTTATCCTACTTAGACTGAATATACATGTTTTCCTTTAGTGTTTGATAAACAGATGCCACTGCAGATCCTGTTGGTAGTATTATGAGATACATGGTAACACCATGTTATCTTTATTTTTAAAAATCCAAAATATTTAAATTCCAAAACAACTGGTCCCAAAGGTTTTGAATAAAGGATTGGGCCTTTATAAAAGAGGGGCTGGACAGTACACACAGCCATAATGACATCACCTTTGGATAGAGTGTGGGGAAATAATGGCCAAGCTCTGAGAGGTTCATCATTGTCAGTTTGGGAGAGGAAGAGATGCTGAAACCCAAGTAGGAGAAGCCAGAGAAGGAAGAAAACTGGGAAATGGAATGTCATGGCAGCTGGGAAATGATAATGTTTCAAGAAGGGTTTACTTGTGTTAAATGAGGCTCCATCTCTAGTGAGATAAAAAGTTTCAACTTCTATAGCAACTGAGGTCATTGTAGACTTCATCAAGTTCTCTTTTATCTTTTAAATCATTAGGAACACTCATTTATAAGGCAGTTATTCTTGATTTGTTAATTTCCTATCAAAATGATTAGTTTCTATCAGTGAAAATGTTTGCCTTTCAGTTATTTAATTTGAAAAAACAAATTAGAATTTGTTAGAGTCAGTGTTTTTTTTCTTTCTTTCTGTGGCATGCGGGCCTCTCACTGTTGTGGCCTCTCCCGTTGCGGAGCACAGGCTCTAGACACGCAGGCTCAGCGGCCACGGCCCACGGGCCCAGCCGCTCCGCGGCATCTGGGATCTTCCTGGACCAGGGCCTGAACCTGTGTCCCCTGCATCGGCAGGCGGACTCTCAACCACTGCGCCACCAGGGAAGCCTAGAGTCAGTGTTTTTTGTTTGTATATATTACCTTACAAAGAATCTTCAGCACTCATCTTTTCCTCTCCTTATCTCTTTCTGCTTCCTCATTACATTTTTTCAACTTGCATTTTAACTGTTTATCTTGCCAATTCCAAGATGGAAACATTAATTTGTTTGAGCAGATGTTTAACCATGGTTCTTTTAAATAAAGATGATGGTATACTGTGCTGATGTGTATATGTGTTCTCTTTCGTGTTCCCTCTTTGTCTCTCTGTCTCTGTCACACACGCACAACTGCAGGACAGGTTAACTTTTGTTTCTTAATAGACAGTAGACTTTATTTTGGGTTATTTAGAAGGGAAAAGAATTCTTTTGCTTCTCTACTTTCCTTTTGTTCCAGGCCAAGCGGGTTGACTTAATCCTAGTGGGAAGGGGCCTGTCAATCTAGTGAGAATGAAATTTGGGTGGCAGGACATATATTTACCTGGGGTGAAAGAAGTTAGAATTTACTTGGAGTACTTGTGATGTAAGTTTTTGCATTTGAGTTGAGAATAAGCATGATTAAAATTGTGACTCTGTGCTTATGCTTTTCACCACTGTCGGTTAATGACACTTAAAAAGCTTGAAACGGTAGGGAGATTTTGTTTACTTTGAACAGTTAGATGGCTAGTTCAAGGAAATTTGAGATTTGCTTGAGCAACACCCTCAGATTAAGGAGTTTTAGTATTAGAGTGCTTTTCTATATCTCTCATGGCTGACAAAATTGTACTTTAAAAAAAAACTAATATAACAATACATGGGAACACAGTGAATATGAAATTGCAAGGAGGAAAAACTCTGATTTGTTCAAGAAGATTTATTCATTTATATTCACACACTTGATACTATATTCCCATTGCTGAATAAACTCTGAGCTTATTTCGTAGTCACTAATTTTGAGGAATTCTGATATTTAGCAGTCCTCCCACCAAAAATAAAGCACAGTTTCAAGATTGTAGCTGAATCCTGCTTTTAGTTCCTGTTTGGCTTCATGCTTCAAGATACTTCTAAATTATTGAGGATCTGACTTATTCAATGTAGGTGTTTCAAGAGAATGAGAAGAAGGCACAAGTTTCCTTGGAATTAGGGATCATCCATTTGAAATTAGTGCCTGTTTGACCAAGCTTTCCTGGATTTGGGACTACCTGTCTATGAGAAAATATCTTGTTCATTAAATTGCAGAAATTTAAGCAGAGGGTGAATTCTTATAACATGAACGTAAAATAGGATCATGCTCCTCCTGAATGTTCCTCAGTTCTTAAGAGTAATTCAGGATCTTGCAGTATTGGTATTCTCATTGGACTTGGTCAAAATTAGTCAAGACAAGCACTCTATTTTAACTCTTGTCATTTCTCATGAATAAAATGCATTTAAGTTTTTGGACTTCGTTGCATTACTGCCAAAACTAATTTCACCATAATTGATTTTTTTAGAAGTTCAGACCCTTTACACAAATATAGACATGATTATTTGGCTTAGTGATTTCTGATCACGTAACTCAGTGCTGAAGAAAATTGGACATTAAATATGGGGTGAGGGAATTTAATTTGATAAATTAGGGGAAAATAGCAAACATTTAGGCCTGCTCCTTAGAACTGATGTAATTTGTCAAGAAAGTGGGTAATCAGGTTTGTGCACTGGAAATGACAAATGTATTTTTGTTTGAAAATGACTAGTTCAGCATTTCCCAAATCCTATTTTGAGGAATATTATTGTTCTGTGAGATATTAATAGATATTCAGAGAAGAAGAAAAAAAGGGTTGTATGGTCAAAGAAATTTGGAAGACACCGGGTTAAGCAGAGTGAAACAAGTTTTGTTACTTTAGTATTTCTCAGTTACTTCAGTTTTTAATACGTTTATTGTGAAGCCAAGTCTAGCAGTGGTTTTCTTCCTAGGGAGTAAATATCAGAATAACCTGGGATTTTTTTTCCAAACAACATTCTTACCTCTTTCCAGCCCATTGCCTAAGGAGTTGTGGAGGATCTATTTGCCTTATAGTTTGAAAACATTCTCCAGGTCATCTGAATCATCTCTACCTTCAGTTGAGAACTGCTGAGACAGAGTATATATACATACAGGCTTTCCCAGATTTCTTTGACCATAGACTGTCTCTTTTGGAGACTATGTATTAACATTTCAAAATTAGACCTTTTTGAAAGTCTATGGGCTAGATTGTAAAGTCTTAAGAAGTAAACTGTAGTTTTAGCTCTGCAAACTAATTGTTTTTCAGTTTTTGAAATACTTCTCCCTTGTTTTTTTTTTTTTTTTTTTTTGCGGTATGTGGGCCTCTCACTGTTGTGGCCTCTCCCGTTGCGGAGCACAGGCTCCGGACGCGCAGGCTCAGTGGCCGTGGCTCACGGGCCTAGCCGCTCTGTGGCATGTGGGATCTTCCCGGACCGGGGCACGAACCCGTGTCCCCTGCATCGGCAGGCGGACTCTCAACCATTGCGCCACCAGGGAAGCCCTCTCCCTTGGTTTTTTGACACTATTCTCTTCTGGGTCTCCTTCTAATTTTCTGACCATGATTATAGATTTTAATTTGTGGTATCTTCTAATTCTGAAAAAGTCATATTTGCCCGAGAAATGATGTAACAAAAAGTTAACTTTTTTTCGATGCTGTATTTTTTGATGCATTGTTAAATATTAAATAATAATGATAACTTGATAAATTTGGTTAGCTGTATTAAGATGACTTCTAAAAAGTGTTTTGATTTCAGAATATAGCTATGTGTGTGTAATTTTTTATATTCGCTACCCAGAAATTTCAAGATATTGAAGAAACTCATCTCATTCATATAAAAGAAATTATAGGATCCTTGTCAAATGCTATAAAGGAAATTCATTTACAAATAGGCCAGGTACGTTTTTACTTTTATTGAACTGATTCATGAGAATTTTATGTTCACTTCTGACTCTAAAAATCATAACTCATAACATGATACTGAATTATTTCAGGTAAAGAATATGTATTTACATGTATTAAATACAAAATAACCTGGATTTTACCATCCTATCAAGGATGATAATTTAAATTAATTATGGAGTTAAAATTCTGAAGTTAACAATTTTTGAATATTTCTTTATTACAAAGTTTTACTATTTTAAAACTTAGAATAGCAACTTCAGTAAGTTATAGAGCTTGTGCTTAGAAATTTTCAAAAAATATAAAAGTGCCTTGATGACATTTGGGGTGCATTGAAATATAGTAGAGAAAGATGAAGTCTATTATTCTTGGTTACTAAATTTCTAATACTATTTTCATTGCTGTATAAGTTTTATTTATCGTAAGATTTATGTCCCTAAAACACTCAAAGATAGGAACAGGACACTGCCTTGACTTCTAAGGCTGTGAGACCATATGTTAAGGGGTTCATGTAAAAAGTGGTTTGTATCCATAGATCTACTAACAGTGTTAGTGAGGTAACAGAGCATGTTAGGCAAATCAAAGTTCTCAAATGCTCTGGGTCAAAAAATATATATTTTGGTATAATGAATTTTAATTGTTTTGTGGAAGTTTTGTCTGAAATACAGTAAGAATATTTATGGAAAGTGAAAAAAAACTTATCTTTATTTCATTTTAATAGGTCCATGAAGAATTTATAAATAACATGGCTAACACTACAGTTGAAAGCTTGATACAAAAATTTGCTGAGTCAAAAGGCACTGGGAAGGAAAGACCTGGTAAGATGACAAACTTTGCCAGGAAACATATTCACATTTCCCATCCAGTAACAAATGTGTTTGCCTTTAAATTCCAAAATTGCAAAATGGAGCTTGGGAGATACCTAAAAATCTGTGTGAAATCTCAGATATCAGTGTCTGATGGTATGTTAGGTTTTTGTTTTGACCTTCAGTAGTTAATAATTTAGTACTACTTAAAGTGGTTATCATACCTTTACTAAATTAATATATTACAGTTTATTTATATTTTCAAAAGTAGAGTTAGCAACAGAAGGCCATTTTAATGAGACAAAGAGTGGGAGAGAATATTAAGCCCTCAGAGCATTGAGGCCAGTGGAGAACATTTCTTAAAATTTAATAACTTTTTCTTTCCTCATTCACATATATATTCAACAGATTTATTTATTGGGTGCTAATAGTATTCTGGGTACTGTTTTAGACACTGGGGAATATACCAGTGAGTACAGGCATCCTGGTTCCTATTTTATGAACAGATGATTACGGGTTTCCTTAATCTTACTTTTAATAAGCATGTTATATTATATCAAATATAATAGGCATCATTCTCTTCTCCTGCTCAGCATACTTACAGTCTTCTAGATTTCTTTTGTTTTGTTTTGTTTTGTTTTATTTATTTCTGGCTGTGCTGGGTCTTCATTGCTGCGCACAGGCTTTTCTCTAGTTGCGGTGAGTGAGGTCTACTCTTTGTGGTGCGCGGGCTTCTCACTGCGGTGGCTTCTCGTTGCTGAACATGGACTCTAGGCGTGTGGGCTTCAGTAGTTGCAGCACGCGGGCTCAGTAGTTACAACACACGGGCCGTAGAGCGCACGGGCTTCAGTAGTTGCGGCACGTGGGCTCAGTAGTTGCAGCGCACAGGCTCTAGGGTGTGCAGGCTTCAGTAGTTGTGGTACGTGGGCTCAGTAGTTGTGGCGCACAGGCTTAGTTACTCCACGGCATGTGGGATTTTCCCGGACCAGGGATCGAACCCAGGTCCTCTGTATTAGCAGGTGGGTTCTCAACCACTGTGCCACCAGGGAAGTCCCAAGTCTTATAGATTTCTTGAATCTATTAGTTACTCTACCATATTCTTGCAAGATACTTGTTTTCATGCCACAGGTAAAAACTATTCAGTCCAGTAAAGAAGTTAAAGTATAGTTTAGAATTCAGGAAGATGAATAAGTGATTTGTAGAGAAGTCTGGGAGCCATTTTTCTTCAGCGCAGTTCACAGCTAAGGCTTGAAACCTAAATCATCTGCACTTCCTTTTTCCCATGTTTCGTCAAGTTTCAAATTGTATTGATTCAATTCCATTAGTATTTTTCCCTTCAGACCTTCCTTCTTACCTACCTCATTGAATACAGCAGCAGGTTTCTAAATACTGGCACAATAGAGATTTCTCTAGTCTATTTTACATGTTGTAGCACATTAATGTTTTGGGTATATAATTATGAACTCATACTGCGTTACTCATAAATCTTTGACTTTTCATTATAGACAGAATGAAATTTAGATTCTGGACTTAGATTCAAAGCTTTTCGGGATCTGCCCTTGCCCAATCTTTTTTTTTTTAAATAGATTTATTTATTTATTTATCTATTTATTTTTGGCTGTGTTGGGTCTTCATTGCTGCACACAGGCTTTCTCTAGTTGTGGCAAGCCGGGGCTACTCCTGGTTGCAGTGCGTGGGCTTCTCATTGCAGTGGCTTCTCTTGTTGCGGAGCACGGACTCTAGGCGTGCATGCTTTAGTTGCTGTGGCTCAGAGGCTCTAGAGCGCAGCCTTAGTAGTTGTGGCACACAGGCTTAGTTGCTCTGCGGCATGTGGGATCTTCCTGGACCAGGGCTCGAACCCATGTCTCCTGCATTGGCAGGCGGATTTTTAACCACTGCGCCACTAGGGAAGCCCTTGCCCTTGTCCAATCTTTAGTCTTACTTTCCATTTTTCTTTTCTGGCACCCTCCATTGCAGCCAACCTGAATTGCTTGCTGTTTCCTATCCATACCCTGCTTTTGCCCTTGGTACCTTAGTTGCCCTTATGTCTACTCTAGAAAATGCTATATCCCACTCATTTTTCAAATGAATAAACTCTTAAAAAGCCGGGTTATGTGTTACTTCCACCATCAAACAGAGAACTTTGTACTTTTTTTTTGCATTGTTGTTGTCTACCTTAAATTTTAGTAATTGTGCTTTTATGAAGAAAAGTTCTGTTTTTGATTCATCTGTTTATCTTTATTATGTGTAAACAGTACATTTGTGTTGAATGAATGAACAGATGAGCATATATGGTAAGGTTAGGATGTTAAAGAGGTTGGAATGGATGGATTTGCTATTAGATAAGTCTTGGTGAAGGAATAGTAAATAATTATGGTTAAATTTAGTGAATACTTACTTTGTGCCATGTACTATGTCAACTGCTTTGCAGGCAAACTTTGATCTTCAGGAATTCTTTGAAGTAGGTACTGTTATTCCCATTTTACAGATGATGGAAATATTGAGAGGTTAAATTACTTGCCAAAGCTAAGTACATGCCAGAATACTGGGATTAAATTTCAGGATCCTTGACCTCAAGGCCCATGCTTTGGAGAAATTAGAGTAGAACTACCTAAGTTTACATATGTAGGAGAATGAGGATGCTGAGATACATAACTACAAAATAGTGTGAAACCCTAAAACTCATTGTAAAGATTAAAATGTAAGTGAAAACCAGTTAAGAGAGGTAAAAACAATTGAAGAATTTTTATATAGAGCATTTAGAAGTATTGATAGAATAAAAGCAAATGTGTATTGGCTGGTTAAAAATGCCTTAGACAGAACTGAATAAGGTTGATAGATTGTATCATTATCAGTATCCTGTTTGTGATATTGTATTGTAGTTTTGCAAAATGTTATCATTGCAGGAAACTGGGCAAAGTATACAAGCAATCTTGCTGTATTTCTTTTCTTTTTTCTTTTTTTAGAACTGTACCATGAATCTACAATTATCTCAAGAAAAAGTTCAGTTACTTTCTTATCTGTGGTACAGCACACTACTTAGTCCTGTGGTTTGTGGTCTATACTTTACTACCAGTGAGACCTATAAGCCTCAGTGCCCTCATCTATAAAGTGAGGATAATAATAGTACCTACTTCATGGGGTGGTTGTGAGGTTTTTATTGAGTACTTAATAAATGGTATTTTCTAAAAATTAATACATACCTGATTAATAGTTAACTACTATTGGTTATTGTTTATAAATTTAAATTTAATGGCCTCTGGCTTCCCTGGTGGCACAGTGGTTGAGAGTCCGCCTGCCGATGCAGGGGACACGGGTTCATGCCCCGGTCCAGGAGGATCCCACATGCCGCGGAGCGGCTGGGCCTGTGAGCCATGGCTGCTGAGCCTGCACATCCGGAGCCTGTGCTCCGCAACGGGAGAGGCCACAACAGTGAGAGGCCCGCGTACCACAAAAAATAAATAAATAAATAAAAATAAAAAAATTTTAATGGGCTCAATATATATGGCATGTAGAAAATTTCTGTAACTAAATGGTAAGAGGGAAGCCAAGATTGGTGGTGATGTGGGCTTTCCTAGAATTACTGAACCCAGAATTATGTGACTGTTTCAGGCTGACTGTTGACATTGTGTATATAGGTGACTGATTTTCAAAATAAGTGATCCTAGAACTAATTTAAGGGGAAAAAAGGGAGTGGTGTGGGTGTGGAATGGAAAGAGTAAGTACTACTTCTCCTGTTGACTTGCTGTGGGTGAAGAGTTACAGCTCTTTCGTACATATTCTATTTATGTCTCTAGAGGGAGTCCATTACAATGATGGAAATTTTGTGTTTCTCAGAAAAATAACACGTGATTGTGGATATTGTTTTGTAAGAAGTATTCTAACCTTGAGTTGTATATACTATTTTACTGTTAACATTTTTTTCTCCTGTTTTGTAAGGGCTCCCTCTTCTGGATGAGTTCCTCTGTAAACTGGTTTTAGGCCTACGGGATACACATTTTAAAAAGAAAACAAGAGGCCCAGTTCTTTAAAAACTTTGTATAACTGAAAGTTAACCTATTTCTCTTGCACTGAAAAATTTCTTCAGTCAGTTATCTGCTGAGCTATATAACCTCTAACTTTATGTCTCCAATTCTCCTATGTAAATCAGACACTTTGAGAGCATTAAATTTTTTTCCTGTTCATTGAGACTATTTTATACTAATTATGTGTAGTGTCATTTTTGTCATTACTTTTTTTTACTGAGATATAAGTGACGTATAACATTGTATTAGCTTTAAGGTATGTAACAATGATTTGATACATGTATGTAATGGAAAATGATTACCAAAGTAAGTTTACTTATTAACATCTCTTCCCACACATAGTTAAAAATTTTTTTTTCTTGTGATAAGAACTTTTAAGGACTACAGTTGGCCCTGTCCACATCCACGGATATGGAGGGCTAACTGCATTATGCCATGTAAGGGACTTGAGCATCTTGGAAACTTAGTATCTGCAGGGATCCTAGAACCAATTGCCTTTGGATACTGAGGGATGACTGTACTCTTTTAGCGGCTTTCAAATACATAATATAGTATTGTTAACTAAAGTCACCATGCTGTGCATTACATCTGCAGGACTTACTTTGTCTTATAACTGGAAGTGTGTATGTTTTGACCACCTTTACCCATTTTGCCTAGGGGGGGACACCCCCATCTGTTCTCTGTATCTATAAGTCCAGGTTTTTTTTAGATTCCACATGTAAGTGAGATCATACAGTATTTGTCTTTCTCTGACTTATTTCACTTAGCATAATGTGTTGTCACAAACGGCAGGATTTCCTTCCTTTTTATGGCTGAATATTTAGTTTGTATGTGTGTGTGTGTATATATACACACACACACATATATATATGTATATATAGATACACACACACCATATTTTCTTTATCCATTCATCTGTCAGTAGACAGGTTGTTTCCATGCCTTTGCTATTATAAATAATGCCACACTGAACATGGTAGTGCAGATATTTTTTTGAGACGGTGATTTAATTTTCTTCAGATAAATATGCAGAAGTGGAATTGCTAGAACATACGGTAGCTCTATTTTTAATTTTTTGAGGAACCTCCAGACTGTTTTTGTCATTACTTTTTCAGTGTTGTAGTGCCTTGCCTTCTGGAATTTGAGTCACTTTAAGTGTATGCTTTGAGTATCAAAGCACCTGTGGTCTGAAAGAGTCATGAATAAACAGGTGTTTTCTAATTTTGAATGTCTTGTTATGTTCTAACGACATTATCCTAGTATTTCTACCCATTCTCTTATGTTTTAGTTGTAAAAGGAGATTAAAATCCATATTTTTGAAATTTCCTGTCTTACAGTCATTCTGCTAATTTCACTATACTTTTCAGAAAAGTTAAGCAAGTTTCCATTTATAAGAAACAAGGATAGATAACTTAAAAAGTTGGTAGGCCATTGTCTAATATGTTTAAATAAAAGATTTTTTTTGCAGAGTTTATTTATATTTTCATTATATGATAATATAGGTTTATAGCTTCCATTTGAGGACTTCCAGGGACTATAATGTGTTTAAAGATACAAATAGAAAAAGCCCCAGAAAGGTAGACATAAAATATTGAAACAGCAAGCCACAAAGAGAAAGGGAAAAATGAGATTATTGTGGTCAGACTGGCTAAATGTGAAATTAATTTATTAGTTTAGATATTTGGAATATTCTAGCTTCTACATTAGGTATATTATTTTAAAGTATGGGGGTGGTGGTGGCAGTGGGATGAATTGGGAGATTGGGGTTGGCATATATACACTAATATGTATAAAATAGATAACCAATAAGAACCTGCTATATAAAAAAAATAAAATAAAATTCAAAAAAAGTGAAAAGAGATTAGATCAGTGGTTACCAGTGTCATGGGGATACGGGGTGTGGGACTGGGGAACTGAATGAAAGTGGTCAAAAGGTACGAACTTTCAGTTATAAGATAAATAAGTCTTGGGGATGTAATGCACAAGATGATGACTGGCTAACACTGCAGCATGGTGTATCTGAAAGTTGCTAAGGGAGTAATCCCTAAAAGGTCTCACCACAAGGGAAACAATTGGGGGGATTAACTGTATGAGGAGATGAATGTTAACTAAATTTATCGTGGCAGTCATTTCACAGTATACGTATGTCAGGTCATTATGTGGTATATAACAGACTTATACAGAGCTGTATGTCAATTACATCTCAATAAAAATGGGAAATAAAAGAAAAACAATAAAGTATAGGGTACAAGTATATAGATTAAAAAAAAAAAAAAAACTAGTGATCTTTCCAGACCCCTCAAGGATTAAGAATAATGCCAAACCTATAAATGGAACCTCCTTCCACTCCCTCCATGAAAGTTTTTTTTTTTAATTCAGAGAAGTAGAAACCCTTTCGTAGAAAGCAAAATTAAAAATAGCCAAGAAGACCAAAGACGCACAAACCACACCAGATATTTTGTGATTACTTGGTTTTTCTATTTGATAGCAAGTGGGGATGACTAGAGAAAGAGAAAAGAAGAATGGATGATGATTAGTGAAGAGGATAAGGTAGATTAGCACAAATAGGAGAGTAAAAGAGGAGAACTCCCAAAGAAAAGAACACAGAGAAGCTTCACTTTATGAAGGAGTACACCTTCACCTGTCGTGTCCTAACCGCCTAGGACAGAGGCATAGGACTCTGCCCTGTGGGACGCATATGCCTCCTGATAGCGATTATCTTTTAGAGCAGGAGTCTGCAGACTGTGGCCACTGAGCCACATTGAGCTTTGCCTCTTTTTTGAGGCCTACAGCAAAGAATGATTGGCCGGGGTGGGGGGGGGTGCGGCGGGGACGGGACAGTATTTTGTGATACATAAAATGGTAAAATTCAGATATCAGTGTCCATGAAAGTTTTTTTGAACACAGTCACACTTGTTTATGTACTGTCTGTGACTGCTTTCACACTACAACAGCAGAGGTCACTAGTGACAGACTTGATGACCTACAATGTCTAAAATATTCACCATCTTGACTTTTTACAGAAGACCTTTGCCTAACTCTTTGTTAGGGCATGTACTTCTTGTGTAGTATAGTAGCAGGTATGTCATAATACATTAGAAGTGTGTAGCTCATGACAATATGTAACCTTTTTTCAAGAGTTGATTCTGCTGTTCTTCTTGGATTCAGAAATCATTTAATCTGATATCCTGCACTAACTACATCTGCAGTTGTGTCACAGCACAGTAACTGATCATCATCATAAGAATCCTAAATTGTGAAGTAAAGATTAAACTGTTCTGAGCAGGCTTTAAGGAAAGCTTAGCTCTTAAGGAAAGCTTAGTTCATTAATTTGAAGTATAAACACTGACAAAAAAATAGAAGTAAAAAAGTAAGCCGATTACAGTTTTTACATATGCATAAGAATTAGGACAGAGTTTTAGTTTTTTGCAGTATGTAAAAGAAGTTAAATCAATCTGAACTTAAAAGGAAGTTTATGGGAAAGAAACTGAGGTATGCCAAGGATTCAAAATCAGGCATATAGCCAGGCTGCAGAAGGAAACCCAAACCAGTAGGAAGACTAGGTATCATTTTTCCTTTATTGAGTCTCTGCATTTTACTGCTTTATTTTTTTTCTTTGCAGAATAGCTTTCTTTGCTTCTCCAGGTACATGATGTAAGGTGATCTCCTAGTAATTTCTAGGTATTTTCACTTGTTCCTTAATTGTAGCCACAGCTCAGAATTAACCCAGGTTTTTATCCCTTTTCTAGACCAGAAAGAATCTGGTCTAGGTATTCTTGGATTGGGGTAACCTTCTTTCTAGTCCAGTCAGTTCTGACTAGATCGTGGCTTCTGTACCACTCGTGAAGAAGGGGGAAGTTCCCAGAGAAAAGAGATTATAGTGAGCAGAGTATAAGCCTTAAAGGTTTCATCAGGATCACAGAAAGTGAAAACATGACTCAGTCTGGGGGTATGGAGGCAGTGTCAGATTTTGGATGTAGGAGGAGATTATATTTCACTGCCAGGATGCTGTGTTTGGAGAACTAGATGAAAATTTAGAAGGTTTTACAGTGACTGAAATTCCATGGTTAAAAACCCATTCCTTTGATTTAAGACCATGGTTCCTAAGTTTGCCTCATCACTGCTTCTCAAGCCTTGGGTACCTGTGAGAATCATTCGTTGAAAATATTTTCCCTTTCCTTTTAATTTCTCTAAAAAAGAGAAATTAAAAGGAAAGGGAATTCCCTGGTGGCGCAGTGGTTAAGAATCCTCCTGCCAAAGCAGGGGACACGGGTTCGAGCCCTGGTCTGGGAAGATCCCACATGCCACGGAGCAACTAAGCCTGTGTGCCACAACTACTGAGCCTGCGCTCTAGAGCCCATGAGCCACAACTGCTGAGGCCGTGTGCCACAACTACTGAAGCCCGTGTGCCTAGAGCCCGTGCTCCGCAACAAGTGAAGCCACCGCAGTGAGAAGCCCGCGCACCGCAACGAAGAGTAGCCCCCGCTTACAGCAACTAGAGAAAGCCCACGCACAGCAATGAAGACCCAACACAGCCAATATAATAAATAAATAAATAAATAAATATTTAAAATGCTTTATAAAAAAATAATAATAAAAACTAAAAAACGAACAGCCAGTGCACTATCCCAGAAATTTTGATGTCATTAGTGTAGGGTGGATCCTTGGTATCACTATATTTTAAAACTCTGATTCTAACATGCAGCCATTGTTGAGAACCTGCAGCATTACATCACTGGATGCTTGTTATAAATGTAGACTCTCAAGCCCTACCCCAGACCTACTGAAATAGAAGCTGCACTTCAGTGAGATCCCTAGGCAGTTTGTATGTGCAGTAAAATTGGAAAAGCACTGTCTAGACTTACTGAATATCTGGCAGTGGACCCAGGGAATCCCTAGGACTGTAGTTCTCGAAGTGTGATCCTAGGACCATCCGCATCACCTGGGAGTTTGTTTAAAATGCAAATTCCTGAGCACCAACCTAGACCTTCTGTATAGGACACTCTGCAGGTGGGGCCCAACAATTCATGGTTTAACAAGCCCTCCTGGTGTTTCTGATACAGGAAGCATTGCTCTAGAAGATTCAGCTAGGACTTGGGATTTGGAACCACTGGATTGAGGAAATTGTTGTTACAAGCCCGCTATTAAAATAAATACTCCTGAAATGAAGTAGCATTGATGTTGCAGCTTACTTTCAAATGATTTAACAAGTGAAGGAAAAAAAAACACTACATGTATGAGTATGTGTAGAGGGAGAAGGAGAAAGCAAATATAACAAAAGGTATTATTATCACCCCCCATATCTTTCATAAAAATGATAAGACCTAGGTTCAAAAGGGTAAGTAACTAGTCCAAGGTAATCAGCTAAAAAGCAAGTGGCAAAACCAGGACTTGAGCTTCCGTGCCC
Organism: Mesoplodon densirostris; assembly: GCF_025265405.1. Lineage (NCBI taxonomy): Eukaryota > Metazoa > Chordata > Mammalia > Artiodactyla > Ziphiidae > Mesoplodon > Mesoplodon densirostris. The sequence continues at coordinate 58,816,404 of NC_082663.1, forward strand.
TTTGCACACCACCACAAGTTAGACTTTGATGTTCTTTTTTGTGTTAGCTTGCCCGGTTCATCATCCCAGGTACCTAGCAATGTGCCTGTGTTGTGCTCCATAGGCCCAGGAGCAAGCTTGAAAATGTCACTGACTCTCATTGCTTGAGTCACCCTCCCCCCACCCTCTTTCTCTTTGTCCCTTCCTCTCCCTCCTCTCTCCTCCCCCTCCCCCATTATCATCACTTTTTGTTAGACTTTGGGATCTGGCCATGTTTGTATGTTTTACTTTGGCTTTTAATTAGAACCGGTGTTCTGTGGTTTTAGTTAGGTATATGCAGAAATATACTTGATTTGGGTAGCCCAGACTTCTTATTTGAGTTCTGAGGCCAGTTTATAGCTAGACAGAGTTGCAGATTTTATTGATGACCTGAGATTTGGAATTGATTCCAAAACAATGGAAACTATTAATTAAATATTTAACATTTTTTAATACTCTACCTCATTCCACAAAATACATGTAGTGATTAAAGATTACTGTTAGGGCCTCCCTGGTGGCGCAGTGGTTGAGAGTCCGCCTGCTGATGCAGGGGATACGGGTTCGTGCCCTGGTCCGGGAGGATCCCATATGCCGCGGAGCGGCTGGGCCCGTGAGCCATGGCCGCTGGGCCTGCGCATCCGGAGCCTGTGCTCCGCAACGGGAGAGGCCACAACAGTGAGAGGCCCACGTACCGCAAAAAGAAAAAAAAAAAAAAAAGATTACTGTTAAATAAATTCTTTCCTTCTGTAACATTTCTTAAAAGTTTTGATCCAAATTAGGTTTGGATGAATTGTTTAGGTTATTGACTTTCTCTTTTTCTTTTGCTAGCAATAATTTATTCCTACATATGATTAAAGCATCATATGTAAGAATTGTCTTGCTTTGGATCGTTGCCCTCTTTGAGGTCTGCTTTTAATTTCTTCTGCTTCTAATTGAACTCATCATGGCTTTTTTTGTTGTTGTTGTTTTGCGGTACGTGGGCCTCTCACTGCCATGGCCTCTCCCGCCGCAGAGCACAGGCTCCGGATGCGCAGGCTCAGCGGCCATGGCTCATGGGCCCAGCTGCTCTGCGGCATGTGGGATCTTCCCGGACTGGGGCACGAACCCGTGTCCCCCGCATCAGCAGGTGGACCCTCAACCACTGCGCCACCAGGGAAGCCCTACATTTTTAGATAATGTGTAAAAGAGCATCAAGAGACAGAGCCAAAATGGTCTTATTTGCTTTTGTACAAACTAAATTGCCCTTGCAGCCCAGCATAAAATCTAAGCACTAAGAGCACTTATTTATTTTGACAACAGGATTAATTGAGCCTAAAACAGTTGAAATTCCAGTGGTAGCAAACTGTTCTTTCTGACTCTCACTCTGGCTTTGGTACTGTCAAAAAAAGTAACTTGTCTTACGATTAAATAGCAGAATGATGGGCAGTGGACTGCATTTGGGGGAGATGGTGAATAAACTTTCTACTTGTGAAACAGTTCAGAAGTGACATGCTACAAGGGGGGTCAGAATGTGCATTGATATCCAGCTGAGCTGTCAACTGGCACTGAGCCAGGCACGCAAAGCTTTGCCATGTGAAGCAGCATGTGGAGTGTATGCCATTTGAAAAACAAAATCTTTTTCATGCATGATTTAATGGTTTTTTTAAGAGTATATATTTAGTTTTATATTATTCTAGAAACTTAGTGTTTCTGTTTTTAATAGAAAAGCTTATGTGTGGATGGAACTCAGTTAAAATTTTTTAATATATATTTTACAATTTGAAAGGATTTGGCATCTTATATTTCAAAAATGTCATTTTGAATAGCTTATTTTTATTGGATATTTTTCTATTTCAAATGGATTTTAAGAGGATGTTTTTAAAAGATAAAGAGAACAGTGATCAAGATATCTGGTATAGGAGAGATGTTTTGTGAAGAAAAAATGTAGAATTTTGTTTGAAGGGACTGATGTTTATAGAATTAATGGATGCCTTTACTATTTTCATATATATGATGACATCCAAAGATCTTCATATATACTATATATTTTTTTGATGGGTGGTTATAGTCTCTCAAGCTTTATTAGTAAGTGATAAAACGAATAACACATAATAAGCTGTTGGTAATTTAGGTAGAAATTTTTCATTCTTAATCATTCTTACACCAAGCAAAAAGTTGCTGTTTATCGGATGCACATACTACTAAAATTCTTTATCTTTATTGATCTTTCAGTTCTCATCTCTTTGTAAACTGTTAATATAGGCCTTTAAAGGATTCTAAGAACAAGCTCATTACCCTTTCATTTAATGAATTCTTAGCTTGCAGATTTACAGAGTGGACTTGAAGTCCTTGAAGTTTTAATTGGGCTGTTTTCTGACTCTAAGAATTATTTGGATGGAAGTAGTGAGGTTTTTTTTTTTTTTTAGTCATATGATATATGTCATAAGAATGCCCCAGTAGGGAAGGTATTGCCACTTAATTGATTAAGACCTTGTTTATCAACTCACATTTATGACTGTTTTATTCTGTTTATCACTAAATGTTAATCTACTCTTTTTGAATAAAAACTGGAACTGAGGAAGTAAATCTTTGATTTGGGGGTAAGAAGCAGGACATTTTAGCCAATACTTTAAATGCTCCTACTTATAGAGAAATTTTTCATGTTCATTAGTGGTTTTCTTTCATAATGGAATGATCAATGAGAACTCTGATCATGAATTTGCACATAGTTATAGTTAAGCTTAACATCTCAGAAGGACCAGTAGTGAAATCCTCTATTATCCACTGTTTGGTGTTTTTTTTTTTTTAATAAATTTATTTATTTATTATTTTTGGCTGCACTGGGTCTTCGTTGCTGTGCGCAGATTTTCTCTAGTTGTGGCGAGCGGGGGCTACTCTTTGTTGCTGTGAACGGTCTTCTCATCGCGGTGGCTTCTCTTGCTGCGGAGCACAGGCTCTAGGCACGCAGGCTTCAGTAGTTTTGGCTCGTGGGCTCTAGAGCGCAGGCTCAGTAGTTGTGGCGCACGGGCTTAGTTGCTCCGCAGCACGTGGGATCTTCCCGGACCAGGGCTCAAACCCGTGTCCCCTGCGTTGGCAGGCGGATTCTTAACCACTGCACCACCAGGGAAGTCTCTATTATCCACTTGTTACTTCAGGCTCTATTTTAAAATTCCTTGATGTAGCAGGTTGTACCAGTTACCATTAATAAGGCAGGGCTAAAGTGACCATTTAGTGGAACATAAATTTTTAGTCTGATATTTATTGAAAACAGAAACTACATGTTAAATCTCTGTGTCTCCAGTTCTGTGGTATCATATATAAAGGGTTGTCAGTAAATTGTGTTCATGATATAGGCTAGTCTCAGTTTTTTTCAGTGTTAGGCTTATTCGATTTTTAAATTATTGCTGATATTTTAATTAACACTATCAGGTAACACTGGAACACGTTTCAGAACAATTAAAAAGATGTAATGGGATCTGATGTGATTGTTTTCTACCAGCTTTTTTTTTTTTTTTTTTTTTAACCAGTACTTGTTCATGTTTTTTTCTTTTTAGGCCTTATTGAATTTGAAGAATGTGACCCTGCTAGTGCAGTTGAAGGTAAGTTGACTAGTTGTAATGTGTGACAGCTAGCTAATAGCTTCTGTTTACTGAATAGAGGGGCTGCTATCCATTGGTGTTAGCATGTCTATGGAGTGATGTAAAAAATGTGAATGTGGTTTGAAGGCCTGCAGATATTAACGTTTACTTAATAAAAATAGGTTTGCCCAAAGGAATATTAGTGTGTTAGAATATAGATTTTTTAAAAGATTAAATATAACATGTATTTGTTTTCAGATATACATTGAGATTGTTTTCTCCACTGATATCCATCTTTAAACATTCTAAGGTCATAAATATGAAACTCATCACTACATATTGATGTATACTGCTTATTCTACAATGGGTAACATTTCAGTAATTAATAAGGTTATGTATTAATGCTCATGTTACTGTCATTCAAAATAGGTGATGATTTGACTTGGAGAAAGGATCCACAACCCTTCCTATTTAAATTGATGTTTTTCATAGTATGAAACCCAAGAGATGTCTGCAATTTTTGTCATGTTTTATAATCTCACTTTGTGAGCTGCTAGAAATAATTTGAAAGCAGTCTTCTATTTTTTTCCAAGACCTGTGTGAGAATATGGAGAAATGGTTTGCTGTTGTGTGTAAGGTTATTAACTGAGCAGTCAATGAGCTCTGGGGCCTAGACTTTTTATAGTTACCATCTGTTTGACTAAGAGCAGTACTTATTTAAGTTCTCTGTACTTAAACTTTAAAAGTTCTTCAGAAGTTTAAAAGAATTTTTAAAGTTCTTTAAAAATGTTTATAATAAATAATACCTACTATGTGAGAATAAATATGTATTTATTTTTAAAATATTATAACACGCTATGCAAATAAATGGTTCAGGGAGTTAGTTTTGCATGAAAGCAAGTACATTATTCTAAGACACCTGGATAATAATCCTGGCTGTAGTGTTAACTAGTTGTATAACACTGAGTTAAAAAAACAAAAATAATACTCTGAGTTTCCTCATCTATAAGGTGAGAAGTTAGCTTAGGTGTACTCTAGTTCTCAAAGAGTTAAGTAGCTAAGGTTTAAGTGCTGAATTCTGTTAACGATTGATAGCATGACTGACATTTAAAAAACAATTTGTCATGCAAGAAGAAGAGGAAGAACTGCCATATTTGACAAAATAGAGATGGTATTTGTTCCTCATTTATGGTTGGATCCATTTATAACATTATTTGTATTAGAGATAATATATGGACAAAAGAATGCCGTATTATAAGTTTCCCATGTCGTACTGTTAATGGATCTGTTGTCAACTTTTCATTTAAAACAACACATTTATATTTTGTGACCCTTTATACTGGGAACATGATTTGACCTGCATTTATAACAAAATCTAATACAGTGAATAATGTACTTTCTTTGAAGTCTTAAGATATCTGCAAATGCTTATTTTGCCTGAGGTGATTTAGGGGAAGAGAGAGTTTCACTGATCAAATGAATGTTCTATGTATAACCTTTTGGTGAATAAAATGCTATATTATATCAACATAAGAAAAATTTAAACAGACTATGACTGATTTAAATATTAGGGTTTAGCAGTTGATACTTTCATTTCTTTAATCCAAATTTAGTATCAACAGTTATGAGCAAATTGTGTGTCAAGATACAAGATGCATTCATAAGTTTAATATATTTATCAGGAACAGTTATGTTTCTGTAACAATATACATTTATTTTAAGGTATAAGACCAAGGAAAAGAAAGACTTTCGGTTTACCAGGAATAATTAAAAAGGAAAAGGATGCAGAGTCTGTGTAAGTATATTAAATATTGTCAAAATCCTTTCTATGCTTATAAATAATTAAGAATAAGACTATTGTTATGAATTTGAAAAGAAAAAAATTCTTTTGGAAATAACCCAAAGCACATATGGCTAAGATATGGAAAAACACAAACTTTTCTAAGAACATTTGCCAGCTCCTCTAGTTTTAGTTAAAAGTGTTAACTTTTCTTATTATTTTAAAATTTCAGGATGAACGCTTTAGCGTTTTGAAATTGAAACTTTAAAGATATTCTTATTTTATAAAGTGATACATGCATATTTTAAAAAATCAAACAAAAGTACAGACAGAACTAAAAATTGTTCTAAGTCTTAATAACCTAAGAAAAATGCCATGGTCAGCAATTTGATGAAAATCTTTCAAGACAACTCTAACCATATAGTAAATTAGTGATATATGTGTACATAAATGGAAAATGTTAAATGGGGGAGAAAAAAGTCCTAACATATTTTAAACATTTATACTAATTCATCATTTTTAGATGGAAGATGGAGTATAAATGTCATTTACCTTTTTTAAAAAATAAATTGGTATACAAAGAAATATAATTAGCATATAAGAAATTAAACTAGTATTAGCTAAGTCAAGTTTTCTGCCTTGGCTATCATTAGAACTACCTGAGAAATTAAATATATCTATGCCAGACCCTGCTTCAGACCCATTAAATCAGATTCTTGGGGCATGAGGCCCCAGCATAGTTTTTGTTTTGTTCTAAGCAGCCTGTGTGATTCTTAATATACACCTGGGGTTGAGAATCATTGAACTCTGATTAACTGGAGACAAATTGGAAATAAAGGAACTTTTCTTTGCTTAATTATTCAACCCATTTAGACTGAAGAGACACTAATCAGAAGTCTTGAGTGATTTGTTGACCCAGTAACATTGACTGAAAATTTGTTTCAAATCCCTACTTCTCTATCATAATCAGCAGAACTCTCATGAGGTTTAATATTTTGATGGCCATTCATATTTTCAATATAAGAGAACAATTTGTGCTTTGGGTGGTCTTGCCTCCTCCCTGGTTATACGCTTATCATCTGAGTTTCTTGGAGTTTCTGCCATTCTGAATGTCTGTTTCTTTCCTCCTCCCTATTTGTATTGATACTTGGTTTAACAAATTAAGACTATTTGCAAAGTGATTTATGCCTATAGCTACTGTCTCTTCTGCAGATGTCTTTTTTGAGCATTGTGAAGGGAGGTATTTTGCTAAGGGAATGGAACCTAATCTCTTTTATAACATTGGAACTTGAAGTCTGAACAATTGATTTGTAAGTAAATTTTTAAAATGTAGCCAGTTTATCTGTTAGTGGCTACATTATAAAGAGTTAAGATGTTTTTATAATTGATGGTTTTCACAGCTGTTCATTTAGGGAGCTTATAATATTTTTGTATATTCCATGTTTTTAAAATAGTTTTTCATGATCAGTAATTTCCCAGTATGATCATTAGGGCACTTGGATATTGGAATATTTTAACCAATAAGAATACTAGGTCAGAAAACTAATGCCTAAATCACTGCATCATTATTGCCTTCTTTCAACACTCCCTGGCAGGAAAAATGTTAGAGTTCACTTTGCTTGAAATGTCCCAGGCTCTTGCCATGCTTCTTCTCATAGCCTGAAGGTTTTTGAAATGCCAGCAGTTGTGGACAAGGGGTCCTGCTCAGAGCTTGGTCTTCCTGGGGCTTCATCTGCAGGTCTCATACTGCGCACTGTGAAGGCAAACAGATGAGTGCTTTACCACAAAGACTGGAGAGTTCTGGCTTAAAGCCAGAGAATAAATGGTTTGGAACTCTTATACTTACTTTTATATTTAAACTTTATCTTTTTAAAAAAGAAGAAAGAAATGTTCAAACATCTTAATTGATTTGATTCTGTACAGGGATTGAATATTATTACAGTAGCTTTTCTGGATCATTTCCTCAGAGTATGCATAGGTTTTTTGATATAATATTCCTTATAAGGAAGCTCTTTTTCAAAATTTGCAATTTTAAGTAGATATAAAGACATGTGGGGTTTGCATTTACCCTGGTGCTCCCATTTGAATTAAGGGCAGAATAGTCATCTCCCTCTTTTTTCATTTTTTCAGTCTATTCCATCCTGTATTTAACAAAGTTCTTTAATTTATAGATTTCCCTGGTTTGTGCTTAGTCTTTGGATTGATACAGATTACCTGTTTATCTTATATATTAATTTAGTATTTTTTATTTTGTTCATTTGGCTCTTAAGGTGTACCTAATATGTGTTTTCAGACTGTTATTAAAATGGCAGAATCTGATACTATATGCAATAACTGTCTCAAGCCAAAGAGTATACCTAATCCAATGCCTTTTAAATATGCTCTCTGATTTTTGTTTGTGAACTTGTTTTAGAATGTATACATATATATTCTTCTAAGCTTGTTCCTCATGGCTTCAATGCCTTTAATTTTATATATCTAGTGCTTTATTTGGTTAGTTCAGAAGGTTGGTCTTCTTTATGTTTTAGTTTTACATTTAAAATAATAGTTTTCAATAGATTATGTCCAAATTTATATTTGCTTATCAGTTAAATGATAAAATATCAGTGCTCAACTGCATATTACATTAGACTAGAAACTATTCCAGCTGGAAGTCTAGCTACTCACCTACCATATTTGGAAAAAAGTGGTTTCACTTCTATATATACTAGCTTATGGAAAGTACCTCAAAGGAAATACGTTAAAAATTTTTTTTAACTTTCTCTACCTGAAGGATTAAAAGCCACTAGAAATCGTTGTAGGACTGACAGCTTCCTTGACATGACACGTGTATATTCATGGAAAAGAACTATTTTTGAAAGTAGTTTTACAAATATTTATAAGCTGTTTTATTTTGTCTTGCAGTATCAGTATAGGGGAATGTCTTTGTTTGAATTTTTAAATCATTTGGTATATTTTAATATTCATGATTTGATTTCTCTAAATATTTTTATAGAGTTTAAATGAAAGTTGTGTTTAAATACCAAGGCAAACACTTTCGATATAGTATACTTATCACATAGTTCTAATAGTTGAATATGTCTGATATTTTGTTTGTTTTAATAGGGAATGCCCTGATGCAGATTCACTTGTAAGTAGATTTTACTTTGGTATAAACAATTTAGCTATTTTCATTAGGAAATACCCAGCATATTTGGGTTGAGTTTGTTTACAAATCTTTCCAAGAAAAATACTAACCATGTTATTAGAAATTCCCTATTAAAATTATTTTACAAATGTATTTTTGGCTTTACATTGCCAGATGCTTTCCTATTAAATAGAAGGTATTTCTAACTACTTTTGAAAAGTGGACATTTTACTTTTAAAATTGGAGTGGAGCCATAGCATATTGCTTTTTCTTGGGAAATATGTCAGATTTCAAACCTGCCTACTTTATTTTAAAATGTGCTCTTACTAATTGATTCTTAGATCTATTAAAGTACTACTGTAACTGTTCATGTGTTTAAGGTTTGTTTAGGGGTCTGTCATTTTAGAAAAAGTAGCAACAACCATGGTTAGTACTTTTCTGTGCTTTTTATTTTGTTTTAAAGAAAGTTTGTTTATATTTCTTGTTTAAATATATTTCTTCATATATAATTAAAGAAGACATCAAATGGAGCTCCCTGTGGTTACAGTGAGAGAGTAGATTTACCAAATGATGGAAGTAGTGTGTAGACAGATAGGTTTTACAGATTGGTCATTAAACACTGATCATGTTGGTAAGTGTAGTAGAGTCAGGCTGTCTCTTCTATTGTTCTTGCTTGTGTAACTGTTGTTTCTTTTGGCTCCAAAACATTATGGTCTTTTACAGCATATTGGTGTACCAAAATAAAGAACTACATATTTTGTAAAACATTATGTTTTATGTTAATTAAGATAAAACTAGTATTTCTTTCATATTTCAGCTTTAAAGTAAGAAAATTACTATTCATTAATAAATTTATAGTGAAAATAAGGAAATAGACTTCTGATGAGTTCTAGGCTTAAAATCATCAGTGTTTTTGTAGTTGTAACGTTTACCTTACCACTTGCATGTTTTGATACCCTCGGTTTACTAATTAATGAAAAAGTCAGCAGATGTGTTTGGCATTTACTTTAGTGTTCATCATGCATTTTATTTCTGAATTATTTATAGCATTTGATTGCAACATTGAATAAAAATTTTAATACTTCATGTTTTATATGCACTCCTTTAAATAAAATATTTAAAATTTTCTGTTAATTGATACTATTCTATAATGATCAATATTAAACAGTTTTGAACTTCAGCCAGTATTTATCTGGAACTAGAAAAGGACTTTTAAAGAGGACATGAAATTCTACTGCTATATAAGAAATGATTGATAAATTTGACTGTATAGAAATGAAAAACTTACAGAATTAGAAAAAATACAGCATAGAAGGAGTTGAATCACTAAAGATAGTTGGGCAGAGTGTATTTGCAAGATGTTTAACAAGGGGCTAATTATTTTCCTTTGTAAAGTTTTGATACAAATTAGTTTAAAAGGTAAGCAAGCGTCCCAGTAGGAAAAGGGCATTAGGACAAAAACAGGCAATTTTCATAAGAAGAAATAAAAGGTTGTAGTGAATAATCATAAATGTTGTTCAAAATAGTAGCCTAATTCTGATGCAGATTAGAATGAAATTACTATATTCACCTATCATATTGGCAAAAGTTTTGATACACTCATACTGTTGGTAGGAATGTAAGTTGGTATAATCTGTCTTGTGGATAGTTGGCAGTATCTCCCAAATAAGAAATGTATATTCTTTTTGATTCTGCAATCCTGCTGCTAGGGCTTTACTGTTACTGCTATATTCACAAACTTTATGTGTGTGTGTGTATGCTTGACCAAGATATATGCTTATATAGAGGGGGAGAGAGAAAAGGTGGATAGGGATAGATGTTCATTTCAACATTGTCTATGTTAGCAAAAAATTGGAAACACTAAAGCATCCATTAAAATGGGAATTGGTTAAATTATTAAACATTCACTTGATGAAGAAATAGTCAGATGTTATAGATCTAGGTTGTTCATGTCTGTTGAAATGGGAAGAACTTACTAAATAAAAGCAAGTGTGATCTTTTAATTAGTTGTTTTTTAAGATAAATGTGTGTCTTATATGTGTTCTCTTTTTTTAAAAGAATGAGTTACAAGACACTGAATTGTGGTTACCTTTGAGGAGAAGGATTACAGTGGTGGTCCACAGGGAAAGGAGGCTTTCATTTTTTGTTGTTTCCTTTTATTTATGGCCTGTTTATGGCTAGTCTTACTATTACTTAAACATCAACAGGCTACTTTGGTAGGGAAATTATCCATCATTTTCTGTTCCTTTTTTAAAAGGTCTATGTATGTAATTTAAAAAAATTTATTTTGAGTGACTACATCTTTTGAAAGTTGACCAAGGAAGTGTAAATCGCTCTCTTAGTTTTAACCAATTTCCTCTCTCCAAACTGAGATTGAGAAACATACCATTGGTTTGCAAGCTCTATCCCAATATTTTGTTAAAGTTACTACCACCACTATCCACCAAAACTGCCTTTAAGATTGTTGGCTGAAGTTACTTGCTCTTTTCTTCTTCTTGTACTGCTTTTGACTTAATGCTTTGCTCCAGCAGTATGGGGCCCTAATATAGAAACCATGGATTGAATGGACAAAGATGTAAACAGGTAATGTGTAAGTTTTTATTAATATCATGAATAGTTCTAGCGTTGAAAACCTGGTACAGTGAGAATCATTGCCCTTTTTTTTAAACACACACAACAAAAAAGCATTTTATTTTGAAATAATTGTCAATTTACAGAACATTGCAGAGATAGTACAGAGCAGTCCTGTATACCTTTCATCTTGTTTCTCTTGATGGTAACATCTTGCAAAACTTTAGTACTGTATTGTACTAAAACTTTAGTACTGTATTGTAACTAGGATATTGATACTCATACAGTCAAAATAGAACATTTCCATTAACCAAGAATCTTCTTTTTTTTCCTTTCACCTATTTAACCCTCTCCCAGTGCTCACATCCCTGGAAGTCACTGATCTGTTTATCACCTCTATATTTTTGCCCTTTCCAGAATGTCATATGAATGGGATCATACAGGATATAGTCTTTTCAGACTGGATTCCTTTAGCAAGAATATTAAATATGCATTTAAGATTTATTCATATTGTTGCATGACTTGATTGTTCATTCCTTTTTTTTTATCACTGAAGAGTATCCCATTGTATAGATGTATCATAGTTTACTTATCCATTCACTTATTGAAGGATGTTGGTTGCTTCTTCTTTTAGGTGATTATGAATAAAGCAGCTTAATAACATTTGTGTGCAGGTTTTTGTGCGAAAATAAGTTTTCAGATCAACTGGGTAAATACCTAGGACTGTGATTGCTGGAAGGATCTTTCATTTTGATTGCTCCTTTTCAATTTTGTTCTGTGTCCCCCCCCCACACACACACCTCTGGCAACCACTAATCTTTTCTCGATGTCTATATATTTGTCATTTCAGGAATGTTATTTAAGTGGAATCATACTGTATGTAACCTTTTGAGATAGGCTTTTTTCGCTCAGCACCCTTTTCTAGAGATTATTCCAGGTTGTTGGATCCATGAATAGTTCATTCCTTTTTATTGCTGAATAGTATTCCATGATGTAGGTATACCAAAGTTTGCTCACCTATTGTGGGATGTTTAGTTGTTTCCAATTTTTGGCTGTTAGAAATAAGTTACTTTGAACAGTTGTGTACAGGTTTTTGTGTGGGCATAATGTCACTCTCGACACTGGTCACTTTCTTTCTGAAGTCTGTTTTATCTAATAGTAAGGTAGTCACTGTCTTTTTTGTTTTTTAAATTAATGTTTGCATGGTGTATTTTTTCTATCATTTTCCTTTCAACCTATCTATGTTTTTATGTTTGAAATGAGTTTCTCATGGGTAGCATATGGCCAGGTTATGTTTTTTTAATTCATTCTGCCAATCTGTCTTTTGTTATACATAGACCATTTATATTTAATGTAATTATTAACATGTTGGGGTTTGTCTGCCATTTAATTTTTTGTTCTCTATTTGTTCCTCTTTCTCTTTCCGTCTCAGAATATTGTTTTATTTTTCCTGCCTTTCTGTGGGTTATTTGAACCTTTTTTAGAATTTGATTTATTTATAGGTTTTTTTTTGTTATTTTGATATAACTTGATATAACTTTGTATATCTTTTTAGATAGTCACTGTGGGTCATTCTCCAGTAACTTCAGATAGTTGTTTGTTTATTTTGACCAGAGTTTATAGATGTAATCTGCAGGAGGTTGATTCAAAAGCAGTTTATTTGGTCTTACAGAAAGCAGCTCAGTATTATTTTAAATTAGTACATCATATAGTATAGTGTACTGTAAACAAATTTAAAAATAGTGTCAGTAGCAGATCCCAGATAGAATCTCTAGGAGAGGGACTTCCCTAGAGGTCCAGTGGTTAAGACACCATGCTTCCACTGCACGGGGCATGGGTTCGATCCCTGGTCAGGGAACTAATATCCTGCATGCTGCTCAGCGTGGCCAAAATAAAAAGAACCTCTAGGAGATTAAATATCTGGTATGTTCTAGGGTACCAGGAATAGGAAGAAAGTATTTTGAAAAAAACTTTTTTTATTCTGATTTCTAATGGTTTCTTTATTTTCTTTTATAATTAATTAATTAATTAATTAATTTTTGTCTGCATTGGGTCTTCGTTGCTGTGCGCAGGCTTTCTCTAGTTGTGGTGAGCAGGGGCTACTCTTTGTTGCGGTGCGAGGGCTTCTCACTGAGGTGGCTTCTCTTGTTGTGCAGCATGGGCTCTAGGAGCATGGGCTCAGTAGTTGTGGCACGTGGGTTCAGTAGTTGTGGCTCACGGGCTCTAGAGCACAGGCTCAGTAGTTGTGGCACACGGGCTAGGTTGCTCCGCGGCATGTGGGCTCTTCCCAGACCAGGGCTCAAACCCGTGTCCCCAGCATTGGCAGGCAGATTCTTAAGCACTGCACCACCAGGGAAGTCCCCAGTTTCTTTATTTTTTAAGTATTTTAAAGTGTTCTTTGCATATTAGTAAGCAGCATATAGAACTCAAAGAAAGTGCTCTACTTCTAGGGTCATAACTACATCACTTGTCATCTTTTTATCTATGGAATCTGCTCTTTACCCTATATTAGATATTTCACTTCTAAACTTTAACCCAGTCTGTTAACTCACTGCTAGCTACGTTAGACTGTTTATTCAGCTTGGAAACTGTAACTATATAAACCTTGTGCTGTGCCTGTCAGGTTAGCAATCCTTCATATTTCTCTTGCTGAGCTTTAGCAAGTGATTGTAGGAAGAATGGGAAACTCTACCAGTAGAATGATACCAGCTGCCCAGTTATATCCAACTGGTACACCCTGGCATTTCTTGGCAGTTCTTTTTTTCCCCCATTAAAAAAAAGTTTTTATTTAGAAATATATTGTAACCTACAAACAAATACAAGAATAAAATAGTATAAAGAATACTTGTATACCTTTCACTTTTTACTACATTTGCTTTAACAGCAATCTCCCTACATATGTGTGTGTGTTTATGTGTGTGTATTTTTTTCTGATCCATTTGAGCATAAATTTTTTATTCTCTTACTTAACCACAAAAGCATTTTTAGAGAAGTGTCCCTTCTGTATCCCTTCTGCTCCACCGCCCTTCCTTCTTAGGTATCCAGCTTTATTGTGTTCTGATTTATCTTTGCAGTGTTTTTTTGTTTTTTAATTTTTTTCATAAAGATAGCAGATATCTATATGGTTTTTAAATTTCCCCTTCTTTCTTACTTAAAAGGTAGTATACTATATATGTTCTTTTGTACTTGGCTTTTTTCAGTTAGCAGTATTTCCTGGAAGTCACTCCATATCAGTTCATGGAAACTTTTCTCATTTTTTTCTTTAAATAGCTGCATAGTACTTCACTTTGTTTATGCACCATAGTTTATTCAGCTATGCTTGGACATTTAGTACTTTCCAATAATTTTGAGTTACAAATAATCTCTGGTGAATAACCTTGTTGAATATGTATTTTTTAATTCTTGGGGGTATGTCTTCAGAGTAAATTCCAGGAATTTACTGGGTAGAAGGGTAAACACGTAAATTTTTTGTTAGATATTGCTAAATTTCTCTCTGTAGGAATTGTACTATTTTGTATGTATACCAACAAAGTATAAGAGTACATTTCCTCACAGCTTTGCCAACAGAGTATATTTTTTAACTTGAGTGTTTGCCAGTCTCATGGAAAAGAGGTGGTATTTTAGTGTAAATTTTCTTGGTAGTCTTTTTTTTTGTTTTTTTGTTCTCCCTATATATGTATATTTTTAATTTTATTTATTTATTTTTGGCTGTGTTGGGTCTTTGTTCCTGCATGTGGGCTTTCTCTAGTTGCGGCAAGCAGGGCTACCCTTTCTCACTGCGGTGGCTTCTCTTGCTGCGGAGCACGGGCTCTAGGCATGTGGGCTTCAGTAGTTGCAGCATGTGGGCTCAGTAGTTGTGGCATGCAGGCTCTAGAGCGCAGGCTTAATAGTTGTGGCGCACGGGCTTAGTTGCTCCACAGCATGTGGGATCTTCCAGGACCAGGGCTTGAACCCATGTCCCCTGCATTGGCAGGCGGATTCTTAACCATTGCATCACCAGGGAAGTCCCTGTTCTATATTTTTGATATGTATTTCCATTTACTTAAGCTGTCAGTCCTCTGATTTTACCACCTCTCTTCCATGGATGCATACAATCTTTTGCTTTTATTTCTTCACTTTGAAGATTTGGGTGAAAATTTGGTTATTCACAAAACTGCTGGCATGCCTAGCCAAACACCTATTCTCTTCCTTTCAGTGTTTATCCTGTTTGTTTTGCAGTGCTTTTCTCTTTCAGACGTCTGAAGCGTGGAGTGTCATTTGAAGCTAATTATCTAAAAACACATAATTTCCCAGTCTTAATAATTTTGTAAATCTGTGATATTTGATAAATGATAAAGCTCCTCGGTAATAGTTAAGGCTGTTTTGCTAACCTTTAATGTTTTTGCAGTTGGAGGCATTGTTACAGTAAAGTTTTTCTTTTTCTTTTCCCCATAGAACATTCCTGATGTGGATGAAGAAGGCTATAGTATAAAACCAGAAGCAAATCAGAATGATATCCTTTCATCATCTGGATATTCTTATGGATTGTGTTGGCATATATAAGTAGACAGTTAAAACAAAATAATCTATTATTTAATACAGACTCTTCAAATTTTTAATTAATTGTAATAAAATGTGCCTCTATGATCTTTATTTGACATGCTGTGAATAAAAGTTAGTAGTTACATTTCTGATAAAGTCCATCTTATCTCAGTTTTTTTGTTCCTTTTTATAAATGTGTGAAAAACTGGTTGTGCATTAAGATAATTTAAAAACTCAATTCTTTAACTGATACTCACATACCAAAGAGAACCATTTCTACTCATCTAGTGATTCTGATTCTGAAGATGAAGAACCAAAGAAGTATCGGATAGAAATCAAACCTATGCATCCGAATAACTCACATCACACAATGGCTTCCTTGGATGAATTAAAAGTATCTATAGGAAATATAACGCTCTCCCCAGCAATATCTGTAAGTAAGAAAATAAGCAAGTTTGCACTCATTATACAGAAGCTTTTGGGGTTGGTTTTTTGGTTTTTTTTAAGCTCATCTACCTGCATCTGATTAGTTTTAGGACTAACGAAAATTAAAACATCACATAGTAAATAGTTAAGCATGTTGGATGAGGAAATATTTATAATTTTTTCAGCTTTATTGAGGTATACAGTTTATAATTTTTATACAGGCAAATGAACTTTTGAGTTTGGTTTAGTTTTGCTTTCTTTTGAATGTATTTTAAACAAAAATGTGCAAAATGCACTATTTCTGCCATTTGATGTATTTTATAAATAGTGCTATATGTCTCAGGCAGAGTTTTGTGAACTACAGTATTAACCTTTTCCTCATCTAATGTTAAAGTTTTTCATCCATTTTTTTTGGTGAACTTTATGTAAAAGGAATTCCATAAAAATCAATTTCAAGTGAAATTAAATTATATCTTTGCTTTTTTTTCTTCTGTCGCTGTAATTAATGGTTGTTTTTCCATACTTTTCATACAGGAAAAGGCAAATAAGAGTTCTTAGTGATAGTGGTTAATTCCTCAATTCTGAGATACTAAACTTGATAGCTTTTGAGGGAGAAAAAAAATCACTCTAATCTTTCTATCGATGTCATACTCTTAAATTTAGAAATGTTAAATTATGGGAAAAAAGCATGTCTTAGAATGTCAGTTTAGTTTATCTGCACATACTTGTAGCTGATGGAGAATAAAAGTTCTCACCATTTTGTATTTTATTAATTACATTAATTACATTATTTATTTAATTACATATTTTAAGTAGACTTTATATATTTGTTTAGAAAAAGTGTTTTTCTCCCAGTCATACACTTCTAGAATTTGAGAACTTTTTTCCACCAAATTTCTGAAGTGAGGTTTTATTCTACCATTACTGTTTAACATTTTTTTTTTTTTTTTTTTCTTTTTGCGGTATGCGGGCCTCTCACTGTTGTGGCCTCTCCCGTTGCGGAGCACAGGCTCCGGACGCGCAGGCTCAGTGGCCATGGCTCACGGGCCCAGCCGCTCCGCGGCATATGGGATCCTCCCAGACCGGGGCACGAACCCGCATCCCCTGCATCGGCAGGCGGACTCTCAACCACTGCGCCACCAGGGAGGCCCTGTTTAACATTAATGCCAACATTAAATTATGGTTTATATTTGAAGTAGGAAGTTGTGAAGCCATTAAACATTTTTGTGTAAGAGCATAACTAATTTTAAATATATATATAAATAAATAAAAGCCTAGAGGATATATATATATCAAAATGTTAAGCATCTGTCTTTGGGTAGTAAGGTAATTGATGCTCTGTGCTCTTTTCTATTTTTTAAAAAAAAAGTAAACGTGTTACCTTCATACTCAGAAAATAAATAATAATCAGAAAATTTTTAATTGTTAATATTTGAAAAGAGGGGTCTTGAGAGTATATTTTATTGCCCAGTTTGCTTATTTAGCTTAAGTTGTTATTCCCTTCAACATTGTATGTGTTTTAAGGTATATAGATTTTATCAGTAGACATGATTAAGACGAGAATAGACAGATTATTAGAGCAAGGAAATATATTTTAAATTCTAAAGCAAATACTATGTTTTTCTTTTTCCTTTTTTATAAACACTATGTTTTTCTTTTTCCTTCCATGTACTACTAGAGACACAGCCCAGTAAGTGCAAGATTTTATATTTTTACCTATTGACTTAAAAAGAAAGTGTATATTTGAACGTTGATTTTCAAAATATTTGTGTTTTTAAATTAGCAAGTCATAGTATGTTGCTGTAGATACTGGTATTTTAAAGCATTTTATTGAATGATTTAAAGGTACACGTGTTATTTTTTGACTACAAAAAAGTTTTTTCTGTAACCTTTTTATGTAAATACAGTTTATAATTGAGCAGGTGTATTAAAAACAACTTAAAATTATGTTCCCAGTATTAACATTTTATCAAATATTTTATTACTGCATTACATTATTTGTTTAATGGTACTTAGTTTTTGCATTTCTATTTTAGGTGCAGATGAATCGGAATTCATCTAGTAAGTTTGACATTTAAGTTGGCTATTTAAGTCTATTAAAATTTATCAGGGAATTTGCTAAGCTTGTAGCCTAACATATGTAGTTGTAGAAATGGTCCTTTTTCATCATGAGCCATAATTACAGACTAGAAGGATACTTGTTTTGCAACAGAAGGCAACTTATCTATACTATTTCTTTTAGTTTTGTGATATGCTTTAAACTTGAATACGTGGCTACAACGTTTTTCAGAAATCAACAAAGCCAAAGAGCACCTTCTGTATAAGCATATAAAACTGTTTAACTAGCATAACTCATCCTCATGAGCCAGAAGGCACTTTAAAAAAAAATTTATTTATTTGGCTGCTCCAGGTCTTAGTTGCGGCATGCAGTGTCTTCGTTGTGTCGTGCGGGATCTTTAGTTGTGGCATACAAACCCTTAGTTGCGGCATGTGGGATATAGGTCCCTGACCAGGGATTGACCCCGGGCCCCCCACATTGGGAGCACAGAGTCTTAGCCACTGGACCACCAGAGAAGTCCCCAGAAAGATGAGTTTTAGCTTGATCTATTTTTAAGTCGTATCACAATTGCAACTTCTAATATAAGATTTTTAGTACAGTAACTCAAATTACACTAAAAATGTTTTGGGGGTGTTAACACCATTTGCAGAATCATGTATTAAACATAACAAGAGTTGTGGGGAAAATAGAGTTGAGGCAGCCCACACAAAAGCTATGCAATATTGTGAACACGGTGCTTAATAAAAACCATGACATCAATTGTAATTTAAAATTCTAGCACAATTTAAAAGACCTATTAAATTCATAATAAATACCAAACTAAAAGTAGGCTTTTACTTTCAAAACATAAATGGTAAGTAGCTTGATGATAAGGGGATGTGAGGAAAATGAGTATAAAAGGGGGCTACTGAGTTATCAAGATGAGGGCAGGGCTTCCCTGGTGGCGCAGTGGTTGAGAGTCCGCCTGCCGATGCAGGGGACACGGGTTTGTGCCCCGGTCTGGGAAGATCCCACATGCCGTGGAGTGGCTGGGCCCGTGAGCCATGGCCACTGAGCCTGCACGTCCGGAGTCTGTGCTCCGCAACGGGAGAGGCCACAACAGTGAGAGGCCCGCGTACCATTTAAAAAAAAAAAAAAAAAAAAAGATGAGGACAAAATGCAAAAAGATGACAAACACCACAGTAAGCACCATGAGGCAAAACAAACAGCTGAAATGAGCCAAATGGGAGAATGTGGTGTGAATGGGCATTATGTACACTGTTGTATTACTCATAGTTTGCTGTAATTACCCGTGTTGATGTATTTTGCATTCATCAGCTATTGCTTGGTGATGCAAAACATTAAGGTGCAATGAAAATTGCTTACGAACCAGCAGGACTTTCGT
This sequence comes from Mesoplodon densirostris, assembly GCF_025265405.1. Lineage (NCBI taxonomy): Eukaryota > Metazoa > Chordata > Mammalia > Artiodactyla > Ziphiidae > Mesoplodon > Mesoplodon densirostris. The sequence goes on from NC_082663.1 coordinate 58,835,847, forward strand.
ACTACTGATGCTGTTCCTCCATGTACCAATTGCTTATGAAATGATTCATGTTATAAATGCAGAAGGTAGCAAAATAGACTACCTTATAAAGAGACTATTGTTTTATAAGAATTTTATTTTTCAAAATAGGGTGTTCTTCAAGAATTAATAACTACTTTTGGTCAATAAAATAATCATTAATAATATCATCAGAACTTGAAAAATGCTTTCATGGTTCATCAGTTAAAATTCTTGAGTTATTACATACATTATTTAAATACATAAGTATTTAAACATTTGTTCTGATTTTTAAAGTTGTAGCCCTTTTTTTATGAACAGCAGTTTAATGAATAGTTGACTATTCATTAGTTTAGTTGACTTAAGTTGTTTCTTATCAAAGATATTAGAAGAAATGAATATTTAGCAGAAATTCAGCTATTATTTTTATATTTTTAAGCATGGTAGAAAACCTGTTAAAGGCTTATTTTCCTTTTCTTCATAATTGTTTATATATGTTATTAATGCCAGAATTTAAAAATTGATGTATGTGTAGTAGTTCTCTTTACATTAAAATATTTTATTACTCGGATTATTAATTTTTTCATAATATTTCAACTTTTTAATTAGGTGAAGAGTTAACAAAATCAAAGCCATCTGCTGCATCCAATGAGTAAGTTCCACGTTAAAAATTTTTTTTAATAGACTTTATTTTTTAGACAAATTTAAGTTCACAGCAAAACTGAGTGGAAGGTATGGAGATTTTTACATATACATTTTGCCTCTACATATGCCAAACCTTCCCCACAATCAGAATCCTCCACCAGAGTAGCACATTTGCTACACTGACACATCATTGTCACCCAAAGTCTATGGTTTACATTAGGATTAACTCTTGGTGTTGTATATCCTATGAGTTTTGACAAACGGATATTGATATGTGTTCACCATTATAGTATCATACAGAATAATTTCACTGCCCTAAAAATCCTGTGTCCTCCACCTATTTATTATTCCCTCCCCACTACATTTAAATTTTAAGTATCCTTCATTTTATTATCTCTGTAGTTTTAATTCCAGTAGACTGTTTTTAATCATCCTGTTTCCTAAGCTGTGAAACGTCATATAGAGTTTTTAGAAGTTTTAAATTATTTTCTCATTTGACAGTATTTCTTTCTATGATAATTTGTAAAAAATCCATTCAACTGTATTTGGCCTTGGTGTCCTCACTGCTTCTAAATAAATGATAGTATCCCAAATTCATACATGTCTATATTTCAACTAGTTATTCACGTGGAAATTCTCTCACTGTTTTCCTTCAATTTTGTCTGTGACCTTGTAAAATAGACTGTATACGTTATGAACCTCAAAATGAAGAAGTGTCTCAATTAAGTTGAAAAAGGAGAGGTCTAGAAGACATGTTGCCAGTTCTTCTTAAAAAGAGAAAAATATTTTAAGCCAGTGTTGCATGGGTCCTTTTTCACTTCTGTATTTATCAACAAGAATACCTTCTTTTAATGTTTTTTGTATGAGTAAAAGTAGGCTTAACTAAATGAATAGTTTAAAATGGAAAGTTTCAAAGCTAAGCACTAATTGAGCAGAGGGGAGGTATTCATTTGCTTTATCATTTTTAGAGATAAGTTTAGTGTTTTAAGACTTTGTTTTTAGGAATCATTTATACAGTTGTGATTCTATACTTTATCATAAGTGTGCTTCCACGTGGGTGCATGTTGAGATACTAGATATGTGCTTATAGGTAATTGTAATATTTTCATTATAGTGGGCCTGTTTTCTAGGATTTCTAAAAAATATTTTAAATAATGGTAGTTTGATACATTAGATTATTTTTAAATGGGGATTTTCTTTTTTTATACCATAAATATATACAATTTTTATTTGTCAAACATACCTCAATAAAGTTGGGGAAATTAATTTGAAAAAAGATGGGGTGGCAAAGTTCAGGTGCTCAAGATCCTAGAGATTAAGCATCTTAAAAGGGTATGACTCAAATGAAAAAGAGAAACATTTATGTTCGTATTAAAGTAAAGAGCCAAGAGGTGAATCCTGAGAGTAACTTGTTTGAAGGATTCCAAGAGGTCAGTGGAAGAAAATCTTTGGTTATGCAGCACATTGAGTTTTTTGAAACGAGAATGTTCATGCTCTTGATATTGTCCATAGTCTTGGTAACCTCTCATAAAGAGACATGTATGACCCATACATTTTGCTAGACCACCTTAGTGGCCCAGGTAGTGGATTACCTAGGGAGAATTCCTCCTATGCATGATCTACTGCAGTGATCAGACCTTTGAAAGTTTGTATAGAGTCGTTTATATACATGGAGCTTAAGCCACCATCCAAAGTACTTAAAAAGTACTTTGAAAAAAATCCTTTACCCTTTTTCTTCATCTTTGATAATAAGTATGGCCTTATAAAAATTCTGTCTGATTTCATATCACTTAAGAAATTTTCTGTCCAAGACTGGGCTCCAGATGTGAATTAGCACATCTGATGGTGCCATAGAATTAATTAGCTATGTGTCCTTAGGCAGCTCATATAGACTCTCCATGCTGCTTTTCATTTGTAAAACAAATTATTTCTATTCTGACAGCCCCTATGTTTATTAGAATATAACAAGATTTAATCAGTGGGGATTAATCTACTCTCCTTTGCAAACTTAATGTTATTGTGGGTTCTGCTTATAGCAGTTGACAAATATCAGTTTATTAAACCTGCTAATTAAGTTCTTCACATATCCAATCATATGTGAAGCACAATGTCCAACTCTTTAATCATATATATTGAGCTTTCTATGAAATAAAGATAAGTTACTATATTTTATACTAATAAAATACTCATTTGCTAAAATCCTTATTTTTAAAATGTTATGGTAGGAAAGGGACCAGTGATTTACTTGCTTGGGACCCCCTGTTTGGACCATCTCTTGATTCATCTTCTTCAACTTCACTAACTTCATCATCATCATCAGGTAAACATATATATATAGATATATATTATTTTTTTTGTAACTGTAAAGGAATGCAGTAGTTACTTTTTTCTAATTGATTTATCCATTACTTGTATGTTGTACTTAATGATCAAAATTTTAACTTGTCCTCTGATCATATTGCCATATAAAAGTGATTTTATACTGATTTTGTTAACTTACCTTAAAGACCATACGGCTTTAACAATAAAAATTCATCAAACACCAACTTTTTTTCCCTTAATATATTTATTTCTAGGCATCATTCCTATGTCAATGCCCAAATAATAACTTTTATTATTCAACTTCATAGATGTGCATTAATACAACCAGTCCATTCTTGATGGACATTCAGGTTGCATCTAGTTTTTAGTATTATGGACATCCGTAAATACAGCAGATTTTGTGCACATCTCATATCCTTATAATAATTTATTAATACAAGATTTATGAGTCACAAGATATGCCCATTGTTACTTTTTGCCAAACTGCTTTCCAGAAAGGCTTTAGCACTTCCCAACATGAAAGAACTTTATGAATCTGTTTTAGTTGTTCTTTTGGCAAGAATATATTAAATTTTTCTTTTCTTCAAAATATGAAATCCCACTAGTCAACCATCAAAGCATGTTTAATAAAACTGCTTGTTCAAAAAAGGAAAATAAAATCACTTTAAGTTGATCTTCAGCCTTCTTGGGGATTTCAGAAATGCCGTGCAGTACTTGGGGTTAAGGGAATGCTGGAATGGTGGGGAGAGAACTTGACTTGAGTTCTTGCTGTGTCTTTGCTGGGATCTATGCACGTTCTGTTTGATTTCATCTCATTAACTGCTGCATGAAGTCCTTTTTATTGTCCCTGTTTTATAAATGGAAAAAGTAAAGCTGAGAGAGATCAGGAACTTCTCTAACACCACATAACTAGGAAATGAAGCATGGATTCAAACCTGGATCTTACTAATTCCAAAATCTTTGTTCAATTCATCATACTCTGGCAGATTAACAAAACAATAAGCCATGTTGAAACATTTTACTGTTAACAATAAAATAAACACTAGTATTTAAAATTGGACTGTTTAGAAACTAATGTTTTAAAAAGAAATTATAAATGGATTTTAGGCAACCTTAACCTGAAACAATTGGGAGTTTTGAACAGCAAGAAGCAGTCATTAGGTAATTGCACGTATTCTGAAGTGGCATTATAGCCTTTTTCAATTGGCATTTGTTTACTGTTTAGTTTTAGGAAACTAATCTTACTAATAGATTTTGTAAGTAAAATAATTGTATAGGAAAAACTGAAGTCATATTAAGGTCTCTTTTTTTGTTTAGTAAAAATGTCAGAATACTGTTTTGTTCTGTTTTTAGAATGGAGAAGGTCCTAATTTTAATTTTGTTAATATTTTATGAATTGGTTTTATTAATCTTTAATAAAAATTTTCACATTGTTATCACAGAGGTTTTAGTTACATAGAAATTTCTTCATAACTCCACCCTTTGTTTCTATTTTCTTCAGCACAATCTCCTTCTTTTCAAAAAAGTGCTCTCTTTTCCTCTTGCTACCTATCTAAAGAATGTTTTGCCCATATCACTTTCAACTTCAGGTAAAACAATGATAGTTTCATTTAGTTGTCATTTGATGTTTAGTAGGTAGGGAGTGATAAAACTTTTTTTTTTTTGCTTACTTTAAAATTTATTTTGGTATGCCTTTTAAAAACTTCCTATTAAGTCTAAAAAATGTCAGATTATTTTGCCCTTCAAAGAATGTTAGTGACGTTGAAAAGAGACATTCTGCTGTGTGGTAATTATTATTAAGTCTTCACTTGGACGGAATATAATTATTGATAAAAATGATGAATACATTAAGATGATTCTCCTGTTTTGTAAGACTGACCCTAAGTGAAATTGTGAAAGTCATTTTCTCTTAAATTTTCTTTAATTTTCTTAAATTTTCACCGCTTTTTACAGTGCATGTCTCCCTTAACATCGTCTACACTGGTACCATTTTCACATTTTAGAAATGGCCAGGTTGTCAGATTATTCCCTGCTCTCCTTTGTCCCTTTCAGAATCTTAATTCATTAATCACTCCATCTCAGCTAAACCAGTCTAAGAAAATAATTCCTATCAGTAACTAATATGTTAAACCTTTCAGTGTTGTTGTATGTTTAAGAAGCATGCTTAAAGTTTGGTACAGAAGTATTTTCAGTTGCTTCTTCAAATAAACATATATGTACAATTTACATATACATAAATTATATATGATAAAGTATATGTATGTAAAATTTAATGTAAATAGCTCATATCTTCCTTCCCTTCGAGAAGTGCTAGTATAGACCATTTCTTCTCTACCCATGGGTTAATTGAGCACTTGTGCTCTGTAAAACCCCTGTAAAATTATCTTTTGAAAAATATTAGGCTGGTTTTTTATATTAACTCCAACACTGATTTAGTCTATCTTCCTATGACAGTTTTAAGTTTTATCACTAGTCAGGCACTTTGTTGAGGAACACATGTACCCAGCAGCATCACTTTGACACCTTGTCAAACCTCTTTAGACTTTTACTGACTGTTAGCATTACCTTTTGCTACTCTGAAAATCAGGAATAATTCTGGTTTTATATATTTTTGGACCTTAAATTTTACTCATACATATTTTAAGTTTCTTATTCTCATAATTATTTCCCTCAGTTAATATAAAGTTTGAGCTCATGCTCTTGTTCCATGTATTATTAAATCTTTCTAGTTTTGAGTAATTAAAATAATATTAACCTGAAATAAGAACTATTTGGCTCTGCAGATTGATATTTTAGTTTTAGAATTTTCCTGTTGCTTCTAGTTTTCAGTTTCTTTCTTCTTCTTCCACTGACCTTAGTGAACAGAATAGGAACTCTGCTTTTCTCTCCCAAACTGATTTGTCTGAGGGTGTGATAATTGGTTCTTTACTTGAAACCAGGTCAGATTTGGGGTCTAGAAAACCCATTACCAGGCTTTTCCACCAACCCTCTCTGCTATCCTGCTGTAACGACACCACCAGCGAGCACAATAAGTTTCCTTTTTCTTCATGGTTGCAGAGTCAGTGGGTTTCCTTTACTGATGAACTTGTTAAAATTACTGACTCCAGTGGAGCTCAGACGGCATTCCAGAGATTGCATTATAAAGCTGAAAATACCTTTGGGTTCCCTGGTGCTTTGGATGAGAGATTTTTCCAACAGCTGCATCTCTGAGGATCAGCGTGACCTTTGCCATGTTAAATGTTCTGAAAAGCTACTGACAGAAGAAGCTAGCAATGCTGCTGGTTTTTCTTCTGCATCATCATCATTGCTACTGTATCCTAGATTAGTCTGTGCCTTTATTCAGATGAAGGGTGGTATGGGAAACATGCTTTATCTGTTCCCCTTAGGTAGTGTCAGAGAGCAGATGTAGGTTAGCTCTTTTTGCCTGTGTTTTATACTTTACAAGTCACTTCATGTTCTTGAAATACTGCATCTAGTGGACATTTATTTGAAGTGAGCACCACCACCACCACAAAACACAATTAAGATACTTAAACCTGTGAACAGTTGTAGTCATCTCCTTCAGAGGCTTCTAGAAGCAGTATCTAATTGGCATGTGGAGATAGATTTGTTTATAATTTATAAATTTATTACTGTAATTAATGGATTCATTTATAAACAGTGATATTAATGAGCATTGTTATTACTTTTTCTCAAAAAGCAAATTCTGATTATTTGAAGAAGGTGAACTTAACACTTCTACCAGGCTTGGATTGAGTCAATCTAAATGCCATTTGGACAGGCCACTTGATTAGTAATGAAGCTTCAGGTATAAGTCTCTACCATGTTAAGCCCCCTCACAAGCTTGAAATAACTTGAGTATTGGTCAGTGCTGGTTTCATTGATAATGAACTATCGTTAAAGTAAATATGTCATAGCACAGGGAAGTGTAACAGTCTTCAGGTTAGTGTGCATTTCTTTCAATGTACAGCTTAAAGTAGGGGCGCAGCATGAAAGAACTGGTGCTGACTGGAAGAAGGCAGCAGGCTTAGAATCTAAACTTGATTTCTTATCAGGTTTTTACTGTTTTCTTCAAGCAACCTGAACGGTGCTTGCATCTTTTATCTCTTCATATGATCTGCTTTCATTCCATACCCCCATGCATTTGCTTTCACTCCGGTGTGACTACCTTTTACTTTAGGTCTCTTCCTACCACCTCCATGCTCCTTCCTTTCACTCCTCCATTGCTGACCAAGGATCCTCAGCTTTACTGTTTGTTTCCCCATGTGCATACTTAGGCCCATTCTTATATTTTTAACTTTGCACATCTGTAAACTTATAGAACTTACTGAAACATATTTCTTCACACCCATATTATATTCTTCAATCTGAATTATAGACTCATCTTTTAGAATGGACCAAAAGAATTTGAGGATCATTTTAATTAATTTAAAGATCATTTAAATGTATTTGCTTCTACACTCTTGCTTTGATTATGTTAATACATGTGTGACTTTTCATGATATACACTTGAATTTCACTCATTAATTTCTACCATGCTGAGAGGTTTTTTTTGTTTGTTTTTATTTATTTTTGGCTGCGTTGGGTATTTGTTGCTGCGCGTGGGCTTTCTCTAGTTGTGGCAGGCAGGGGCTACTCTTCGTTGCAGCGCACGGGCTTCTCATTGCAGTGGCTTCTCTTGTTGCGGAGCATGGGCCCTAGGCGCGTGGGCTTCAGTAGTTGTGGCATGCGGGCTCAGTAGTTGTGGCTCGCAGGCCTTGTTGCACCATGGCATGTGGGCTCTTCCTGGACCAGGGTTTGAACCCGTGTCCCCTGTATTGGCAGGCGGATTCCTAACCACTGCACCACCAGGGAAGTCCCTGGAGAGTTATTTTTAATTAGGAATACTGAGGTTAGTATTTCTGGTTTTTAAAATTGCAACATTTGCAAATAGTGTTAGAAAACATTGAACACTAAATTTATGTAGGAATTACGAAGTCAATATATGATTTTCTATATTTACCAAAAATTAATTATAGTGATTTGTGGAAATTTTTTTTGTAAGCTATAAAAATATGTTTGATTGTCACTAAAACATGGCACAGTGTGTTTCAACTTAACAGTGAGATTACAAGTTTAATTAAGGTAGATGCTTTTATTTAGAGTTCATGTTATTATTTTGAAGATGTTGCTTCAAAGGCTTGGTCTTGTAAATAACTGTAAAAGTAGAAGTATTGGCAATAAACTAAAGACCTTAGGCCTTAAACTGGTTTATTTTCACGAGCTTACTTATTAGATTTAATTTTTATATGTATAAATAATTGAAACAGGAATACAATTTATATTATGTCAGTTTTATTGAAAAGTTAATATTTTTTTCAGGAATATTATTGGTAGCTTCGAAAAAAGCATGCTTGATACATTCATAGCATTTCACAAATAGCTATAATTACATTTTAAAGAAAAAGAACTTCTGAAAAATGAGCTTTGAATCCTAATAGTTTCTCTGTAATAGAATGTTTTTATCTAGGGATTGGTACATACTAATGATTTTCTTCAAATTCTCTTTTTCCACCCACCAGCCAGGCCCACAACTCCTCTTTCTGTAGGCACCATTGTCCCACCTCCAAGGCCTGCTTCCAGACCAAAGCTTACTTCAGGAAAACTCAGTGGGATTAATGAAATAGTATGTACTCAGGTGTTTTTTTTAAATTATAACTGTTTTGATTTAATATGCAAATGATATTTCTCTGTATGTCCCTTTACTGCTAAATGCTTGGAATTTTCTACTCAAGTCTTCAAAGTACAGAAGAGTTTTCCCTGCTGATACTTCCTTCACTTCCCCATATTATCTCAGTGATCATACCTGTGGAGCAAGACGGTTGTTCAGGAGGAAAGAGATTTCCTGAGAAAGTTAGCACATTATAAAAATACAATTCAGTACCCATTGTTTCATAATTAAGAAGCAATTTTCATATAATTTTGCTTAAAGTCAAATTTAAGGAAAAAATGGTGGCCTGTTCTTAGACCTAGAAGTATAATGCCAGGGGAGTCCTGGTGGGCATCTAGTCCAGCTTTCTTTATTTTATACATAAGCAATCTGGAGTTCACATCACTTAATTGACTTGTAAAAGTACACATTGCTTCAAAAAAGAAAAAGGCATTGGTCTTCGAAAGTTGTCAGATAATGAAAGAAAATATATGGGTTCTATTCAGAGTCAGGCTCTCCCAAACCAGTCTTCTTTCCTTCAATCTGTTCTGGTTTACTTTCATCTTTCACTTGCCAGTTTAATTGCCAGAATTAAAATTCTAAATGTCAAGCTTAATCTTTTTCCCCTGATATACATCTACAGTGGTACACCTATAATCCACGTGGTTGGATGTTTTAGCTGAATCTACAAGACTCTTCATAAAGTTGACTCAACAACCTGCATTACCATACTAACTGTCCAGTTTTCTCCTCTTTGCAACCTAGGTTCCAGCCACTTGAAACTTTCCACTGTTCCCCAAACACATCATGCTCTTTTACGTGTCCATGTCTCTTTCGTACTCCCTCTTGTCTGAAATGCCCCTCAATTTTCTATGTAGGAAACTGCTCTCTTTAAGCCCCTGCTACATATCACCACCTAGGTGAAGCCCTCTGTGATGGTTACTCCTCCTCTCCACCCCACAGTGGACTTAATCATCCTCTGTCATTCTCTTCCTTTACCCGTACACTTGCTCATGTTTCTTTTAGTACATCGATCACATTGTATATAAAGTTGACCCACAGTCAGTTTTCCGTATCTGTGGGTTCCACATCCACAGATTAAAAATATTGGGGAGGTGACATCCAGAAAGTTCCAAAAAGCAAAACTTGAATTTGCCACACACTAGCAACTGTTTACATAGCATTTGCATTGCATGTACAACTTTTTACATAGAATTTACGTTGTATTAAGTATTGTAAGTAATCTAGAGATGATTTAAAGTGTAAGGGATGACTGTACTTTTTTTTTTTTTTTTTAACGACTGTACTTTTTTTGTGTGTGCTTCCTTCACTGGACTATGCTTTAGCCAATTTCATATCCTTACTACTTTGCTAATGCCTTAATACTTTACATAATGCCTGTCACCTCATGTCCTGTACCACCTCCATCTGTATATTTCCACAGCAACATTTTACACCTTGCTGTGTTTTTCAACCTGCTGTCCATAATAATGAGTCATCCAAAAGGCATTCTCTGGAACTAATACTTTAAAAATAATTAATTGGGGGCACAAGGGTTTACTAAGTTTAAAATATTTTGGGCAGTATAATCTAATTTTTTATAAAAGTGTATATCTATAAATTTATATTCATGCGATGTAGAGTTGAATAATTTTAGTGTATGAATGCTTATAGGGTTTTGTTGGTTGTTTTTCACCTTCTGTTTTTCATATTCCTCAAATAGATGGGGACAGAAACAGTGTCTAATTCACTGCCTTGTATCTAGTACCCATGACCTGACACAGTATAGGCACTAAATAAATATTGCATTTACTTATAACTCTTATAAGCAGGAAAAGGTTGTCTTTAATTAGGCTCAATATTCCATATTTTAAAAATGAAACACCTCAGGAAGTGTTGCTAATGTATTATTGGAACAATTAGGAATTTGGAAGGAAAAAACCATTCACCAAAGTAAAAGATAAATGAATTGGAATCATATTTTTCATATTTGTTTTTATTTTTAACCAGAAAAGTGGGAAGACAGTAGAATTAAGATTTTCTCAAACCTCTGAATGGGGTAAACTTTCTCAATGAGGAAGCATTACAATGAATTATAAGGAAAATGTGCACAGATTTGTAAATGCCAAAAGTAAAGCAATATTTAGGAAGAAAATATTTGCATCAAATAAAGAAAAGGGTTAGGGAAAGCTCAGATAATGCTAAGACCTCCCCAAACTAAATCAGGCAAAGCTAACAGACAACTCATAAAAGAGAAATGCCAATTTTATTTTTATCTCTGGAATTAGCTAAAAGTTTTTAAATTTTATTATTTTTCCTTCTTCTAAGGCTCATCTATTCATTGCTGGCAAGAGTGCAGAGAAATATTCTCATATATTTATAGGCAGTAAGGTAAAGTGAATTACCCAAATGGGAAGCAGTTTGGCGCTATGTATGAAAAGCCTTCATAATGTTTAACAGTTTAACTTCTGAGAATCTATCTTAAGCATACTTTTTGAAATACAGAAAAAGTTTTATATACAAAGATTCTCTTGACGGCATTATTTTAAAATAGCCTTTTCAGCTTTTAATATATTCTTGAAAATGATTTGACCTAGGCATCTCTGTGAGTTTTAAGAAACACAATAAATTTGGTTTAGTATTTTAAAATTAATGTTCCTGATACCTAAAAATCTTTTCTGATAACTGGGGAATTGTTTTAGCATTTTGGTAAATGACATTTTGTTTTTAAGCCCAGGCCATTCAGCCCACCTATAACTTCAAATACCAGCCCACCTCCTGCTGCTCCGTTAGCCCGGGCAGAAAGTTCTTCCTCTATCTCATCTTCTGCGTCACTGAGTGCTGCCAATACTCCAGTAGGTAAGTGATTATCATAAATTACATGCAAAATTTAACATCCAGAATATGATCAGGCTGAGGGTAGCGAAGAATTAAGCATTAGACATTTTGATTTTCTGGAAACACACCTGGCATTATCAAACTAGCCACATTTTCCTTTTCTCTTTCACATTTTATATGATCTGAATAGAGAATTTTAACCATGATTAGCACTGTTAAGAATGCATCAAATGTATAAACTACTGACCAATATAAATAGTTGAAGGCAGAATATGATGCAGTACTTTCTACTGTGAATTGGTACTTACATTCCTAAGAAAATTTCTTTTAAAAACAACTGATTCAGTGAAAGGAAGGGGTTTTGTGCTTGCAGTGTGGTCCTGGGAACTGCAGCATCTGTCTGTATCACCTGGGAACTTACTAGAAATGCAGACCTTTTAAATCAGAAACTCTGGAGTGGGGCTAGCAATCTTTGAATAGGCTTTCTAGGCAATTCTGATGCATGTTGAGTTTAAGAATCCCAGCCCTAATTAAGCTGATTTAATTATACCTAATTTGATTTGTCAAAACTCACGGAGAAATGGGTCTTTTGTATGTAGCCATTGTAAAAACGGCGTGAGTGGTATAGGCTAAAATGAGATAAATGATTTGATTTCTAAATGTCTGAACATGATGTTACCATCTTATTTTATATACTTTTGTGAACATACTGTTTTTTCCATCTTCTGACTTTACGTAAACAATATATTCAATAAGTCTTTTTGTTTGCTGTAACAAGCACCTTATTCTTACATTTTGTTTGTATATGTGGTTTTGTTACCTTTTGTTTCCACAGAATCTGTATTTTAATCATAAAGAACATAGATGGGTCCTGTTAGAAATCAGGCAGGTCTGGGTAACCAAAATTGCTTTCGTTGTTTCCCATTATCTCCAGATTATTCAGACCGTTTTCTATTTGTGATGGAAACTTTAATTTTGATTAAGTTAGTACATATTTGTTTGTAGTTTGGGCCAGTGCTGGCAATAGGAGAACAAGTAGGTGACAGTGATGATGCAGGCAGGATGTGATGTAATGTGGATTTTATACGACAGAGTTTCTTTAAATCTTCCTAAAAATTTCTTTCTTTATTGTGATGTTTATTCAGTTCCCTGTTTAGATTTAAGTTTTTGATTCTTCTTGTTCTTGAAAGTATTTTCTTTTCCTGCAATATTTTGTTTTATTTAAATATGATAGAAGATGATAATTTGATTGGGACACTCTCTGAAATTGAAAAGCACTGTGAGACTTCACAAGGTATTGTATCGAAAGCAGATGTATGTGTTAACTAATGACCCTAAAGTGTATCTAAAATAGTCTGTTATCTAATTTTTCCTTTTCCAGCAATTTATGGTGTCTCAGAAATCAAGAATAACTCTAAGGTTTAACTATCTCAATTTTGTACTAATTATGTCCAGTTTCTATACAGGATCCATTGATAGCAGTGGATAAATTATAAAAACATACATTATTTTTGCATTATCTTCCATCTCCCTCCTGCTCTTCTCTCCTTAACATTAAGAAATATCAACAAATCTTACCTCTAAAGCTATTAGAAGCAGAGAAAAAGTGATTAGGAAAGAACCAGAAAGAATATGTCAGTTAAAAAAAAGAAACTATAATATAAAAACCCCAAAGCAAAGGCTGTCAATCATACGAAAACCATTCATACAGTGAGCTGAAGTTAGAAGCAAAGAGGTAGGAAATAGTTGGGAATGAGTCCCTGTTTTTTACTCCTGAGCTGAAAGGAATTCCACAAAAATATTCACTGATTGTTACAAAGGTAGGTACCCTTTATTTCAGCTTTATGTCTCTGCATTTTCAAAACATACACAATTGTAAATATGCAACAATTAAACCAAAATTAGAGTGCATACTATCCTTATAAAGAAGAACATCCAAGGAATTTATTATTTCCAAAAAATGAGTTATTCTGAATAATATAGTATACACTTAGACTGTTTTAGGGACTTAAGCACATATTTCCTGTGTCAAACATTTTTTTGAAGGATGCATATACAATATGATCTTGGAAACAAAAATGGAATATACAAAAGGGGATATGCCAAAATGTTAAGTGGATTTTGAGTTTTTTTCCTAACTCTCCAATACTTTTTTCTTCTTGCCAATATTTCAGTAACAGGCTTAACTATTTACAGGGAAACTATTACAAGAATTCTCATTTTATATGCCCAAATTGGATAATTGAAAAGAATAACTTTGTAGGTTTCTTTTGATTTTTAATGTCAAAGTACTAGCAGACATTAATGTTACCCATGACTGTGTGTAGATATCCACTTGTGTAGGTTACCTAAGGGAAAAGATTAATTTCAGATTTAAGAGCATAGAATTTTCTCTAATAAAAGATTATTATAGCCTTCATCTTTCTCTGAAAATATGCTTTCCTGAATTTCTAGTGACCCTAGTATAGAATATATTTTTTAAAAAATTGAACTAATTTAGATTTACAGTGAAAATTTCCCACTGCACAAACATGTATTTGCATAGTTGTAATCACATATCCTAGAAACTACTGCCTCTTGATCAAGCCCTTAGCTTTCATTTAATTATCTCTCACCTGATCCAAACTTGAATCCCTGCCAAGTCATTTTTCTTTTCAATCCAGGATTCACTCTGTGTTCAGTGATCTTACAAAATGAAAAACACAATCATGTTTCTTTTAAACATTTTCAGTGGCTTTTAGTGCCAATAGGATAAAATTAAAGGTCTTCCATGTCCTGATCTGGGTTATAAACACTTCTCCAGACACATTTTCATGTCCTTTCATTGTTGCAGCCCATCACCCACAAAGTATGTTCCCGCTTTGCAGAAAAAACTACTTGTGGTTCAAAAAGGCACCATTTCTTTCATGCCTCTTTGGCAAAGTGTCTGGCATATATTAGTGGTTAGTAGATACTAGCTGTTGTGATTTTGTGAATACATTTTATTATTGAGTTTATTTTCATATGAAATTTTAAGTTGTCTTGTTTGGGAGAGTTTACTTTTCCCAGTGGCCTAGAAACAGCAGTTCCTGTTTCCGTGTATTTTTAATCACTGAGTCATTTTTCTTTTAAACTATGAAGAACCTTCTAAATCAGAATTCTTCAAAATCTTGAACAGTACAGAATCTCCTGGCCTCTAAATGTAACAAAGGCTCTTTCTCACTAGTTGTAGGAGCCCAGGTTTAGTTGTGAGGCAAAGAAAGCTAGTACTGATTTTTGTTAGAATTAATAATACTCTAGGTATCTCAAAAGTAACTCACATCTGAAATAAAAATATCTGATGGCTGTGAACATGGTGTAACATTTATGTAACAAAAAACATACATTCAAATTTCAGAGATAAATGAATAACCTAGGTCAACATATTTTTCTTTAAATAAGAATGAATAATCATAACTACCCAATTGATTTATTTTTACAAAATTTCATCATATATTGTATGTTAAATGAAATGCTCCACTTTCCAATCGATAACAATAATGGTAAGGCATAAATGGAGAGAGTACATTTGTAAAGAAAAAAAAGGCAATGCACTATTTTAAGGGATTTGTCTGTTATGAAATAAACCAGATACTTTTAGGTTTTAAAAAACACCTGAACATATACAGTAAATTTGTTAACATTTTATTATGCTTTTAAAACACTGCTCTTTCTATGATTTAATTCTAAAGGTATCATACTGAGTTAACTTTATGTCAGGAATGTTACCTCAAAATGATGTTATTAGTCATATTTATCTAGGAAGGGTAATATGGGAATATAATACAAGCATAAGACAAAGAAGAGGTAAAGGAGAATTACAGTAATAATGAGTAGTGCATGATTACATTACACTGGTCATTTAGAAATAGCTAATGTATAGAAATACCTTAAATAGAAAAATCCAGTTTAATGACCTTACGTATGTGAATTAGCAGAACCTGAAAGAATTTAATATCTGAATGGTTTTGAAGCCATATTTTAGTAATTTTAGCTCTTCAGGTGAAGAGCTTTTTCCTTCTGACATTCCTTAACCCAACCCTTCTTTGTCATTCTGTTTAAAATTGAAGTCACTGTGACATATTATCCTGATTTGTTTTTATTTGTCCAACTTGTTTTATGCTCCATTTTTAAACCAGATTTATACTTGGGGCATCTTTGAAACCAGTAATAGAGTCACTTGTGACAAGCTAATATTTTGAGTCTACTCTGTCTTGGTATTTAATAAATATCTTTCTATAGGATTTAACAAATGAATTGTATTTATTCTAGGTGTGTCACGAGGTCCCAGTCCTGTCAGCCTTGGAAATCAGGACACCTTACCTGTGGCAGTCGCCCTTACAGAATCTGTTAATGCCTACTTTAAAGGGGCAGATCCCACCAAGTTAGTTTTTAAAAGATACGTGTGTATGTGTGTGTGTGTTTCAGAGGCAGGGGGCTTGGTGGTAAATTTTAAGAGTTACATTTTGATTCTCTATTAGAGTTTTCTATTACTTGTTTACCTGCTTTTTGCTATCAATTATAGTCATTTAGATATTGTCTTTCAAATTTAAGAAGTCACTATTATCAGTAGTGATGGCTTTTTTCTAAGTTTATGTACGTTTTTGCCCAGGCTTTATGACCAATATGACACATCTGTTGTTCGACATGTCCGTAGAACAGGATTGTGGCAGCTGACGTAGATGGGGATAGAACTCTGAATCTTGGCCTAATGTTTATCTTTGGTGAAAGTGTGATGTTTGCAAGAGAGACCTAGAGTGCATGTCTATTACAGGAGACTCTTGAAGGGTTGGTTTAACCTCCTTCTATTAAGAAAACGATCTTTGGGTGAATGACCACCCTTATTTTTCTTACTTTTTTTTGAATTTTATTTTTTCATACAGCAGGTTCTTATTAGTTATTTATCTTATACATATTAGTGTATATATGTCAATCCCAATCTCCCAATTCATCCCACCACCACCACCCCACCCTTACTTCTCATGTATAACATTATTCATTCATTAAATATTTGAGTGCTTAATATGTGTAAGACTGTTATAAGCTTGCATTGTTGTGAAAGTTTCTTAGTTTTCACTTGAGGTAATGCAAGCTCTGTAGAGAAGAACTTCTGTTTACTAAAGTACCTTCAGCACTTACAACAGAGTCTTACACATAGTAAGCACTCAAATATTTGATGAATGAATAATGTTACTTAGGAAAAGGAGAGGTATTGATATATGCTATGAAGAAAAATAAACCAGGGTAAGGGGATAGACAGTTACAACAGAGGGCTACTATTTTAGATAGAATGATCAGTGAAAGCCTTTTTGAGGTTGTTTTTGAAAGACATTGTTCCAGTAAGTGTAAGGGACTGAGGTAGAAGCATGCTTGGCATAGTCAAGAAACAGCAAAGAGAACCATGTCACTGAGTAGGAGTAAACAAGGAAGAAAGTAGTCAAAGATAAGTCCACAGAGGGAACAGATCAGGCTGGGCATTGTGGACCATGATAAGGAGTTTGGAATTTATTGTGGGTGAGGTGGGAAGCAAGTAGAGGCTTTTGAGTAGAGGAGTGATGAGGTTACTTATGTTTTTGAAGTAGCACTCTGCCTGCTATATGGAGAATAAACTAGAAGGAGCCAGAGTAGATGCAGAGAGAAAGGGTTAACCACTGAAGTCCAGGTGAGAGCTGATGGTGACTTGTATAAGGGTATTAGCAGAAGAGATCGTGAGTAGTAATGAGATTCTGAATGTATTTTGAAAACAGAGTTGTCAAGATTTGTTGAGGGAGTAGATTGTTAAATTTGAAGTACTTATTAAGACAATTTAGTGGGGATGTTGAGTTGATGATAGTTGAATACATGATTCTGGAGTTCAGAGATAGATAGATAGGTCCAGGCTAAAATATTTGATAGTCATTAATTTGTACATGATACTTAAAGCCTGGGGCATTAGGGTGTAGAGAAGAGATCTGATGAGAACTTAAGTCCTGGCCCCCTTCAGTGTTTAAAAACAGGAGGATGAGAATCATCCAGCAATGGAGTTTGGGACAGCAAGCAACAAGAGAGGTGAGAAGAGAGCCAGTAGAGCAGAGTCCCAGAAACTAAGTGAATAAACCCTTTCATGAAAGAAGGTGTGAAGCTGTATCTGATGCTATCGTCAGGTCAAGAAAAATGGATCGTTAACCACATGAAGGTCATTAATGACCTTCACAAGAGTAGCTCTAGTAGACTGCTTCGAGGGCGCTCAGGAGCAGGAGATGATGCAAATATAGACAACTGTATTTGGAGAGCGCAAATGTTAGGCAATTCTTTTAGGGTATTTTGCTCTAAGTAGAAGCAGAGAAACAGGGTGGTAGCAGGAGAGAGATGGGAGAATCAGAGGAGGCTTTTATTAATTTTCGTTTTGGGGTTTTTTAAAGATGATATACATTTCAATATGCTAATGGGAAAAATCCAATATTTATGGAAAAAACTGAATGTGCAGGAAAGGGGACAATTGCATGAGTGAAGTCCTTCAGTATGTAAGAGGAGATGTGCTTCAGTACAGTTAACCTTAGGGGCATAGACTGGTTATCTGTTGAAACAGGAGGGAAGGCAGAAGGTATGGATGCCTTTAGAGTCAGGGAGATTAGGATTTTAGTAGTGAGAGTATGAGGAAGTTCTTTTCTGATTTCATTTCATCTGTAAAATTTAAAGGAAAGTCGTTGACTTCAGGTGGGGGAGGGAATTTTGCAGGTTAGAGTTAGAGGAGAAAGGAGAAGGTATGAAAAGAGCTAGGGAATGTAGTAGAATTTCCAGGTAATACTAAGGGGGCCCAACTGAGAGTTTTGGCTATATCATTATATGTTTTTCTCTAGTCATGTTCAGCCATATAGATGTAGGTGAGGAGCTGGATTTAGCTAAGACTGTGTTTTGCCAAACAAGCATAGTCAAGTGAGAGAGAACCAAGGGGAGGGTTTATGCAAAGGAGTATGTATATTGATGGACCATGAAGTCCCAAGATAGGGGGAAATGAGGATATGAAGGAAGAGTGAAGATTAGTGAAAAAGGTGGTAGGAACAATGGATTATGGAGGTTTTTGATGAGATTGGAGATGCAGTACTAGACAGAATGAGTTGGAGAAGTAGGAAGAGACTATCCGATGAGTGGGGAATCTGAGATGATGGAGGGACTGAAGTATGGCTGAGGTAGGCTGGAAGGCAGGATCATTGAAGGCAAGGGGCTGAAGAACTAGGTGACCAAGGTGTTGAAAGGATTATCTGTGTGGATATTGAAATCACTAAAAATTTATGATAGGAGTAGTTGGGCAGAGACAAACTGACAGTGGGCCAGGAGCTCTAATTTTCAGAAAATGAAAGGGAATGTTGAAGATGACTTGGAGGGTTGGGATAGCGAGTAGTATAATCTGATGGTGTGAGTTTCAGATGAAGCTGGTGGTTTTTCAGAAGGAAGAAGGAATATAGAGTTGTAAGAGGCAATGAGAAGCAAGGAGGACATCTACCACTGCCACCATCAGGCCCAGTGCTTTGTGGTGTTTGGAGGAAAAATAGCTACAGCTGGGGTCAGTGTTACCAGGGAAACAATGTCCTTATGAGACAGCCAGGGATGGTTTTGGCAAACAAGTGAAGGAGTATTATCAGTATGCTTCCATTTGTGTTTGAAATTTAATTCTAGGAAAAACTGGTGTTAGATGAATATATCATTTCACATAGAATCATTTTTTATAATTGAAAAAATAATTCATGGTAATTATGATAAAAGGTTATATATATAAATAAAGCCCTTTTAAAACTAAATATGCTTTAAGTGGAGGTTAAAATGCCTTATTTAAACTATTTAAATTTTTCAAAATGCCTACTTTCAGGTGTATTGTGAAGATCACTGGTGACATGACAATATCATTTCCAAGCGGAGTTATTAAAGTCTTCACTAGTAATCCATCCCCAGCTGTGCTCTGCTTCAGGGTGAAAAATATCAACAGACTAGAACAAATTCTTCCAAATGCACAACTTGTGTTCAGGTTTGTGTACTTTTCAGTTTTTTTTTTAATTTTTTGGCCACACTGGGGGGCAATATGGAGTCGTAGTTCCCTGACTAGGGATCGAACCTGTACCCCTGTGGTGGAAGTTCACAGTCTTAACCATTGGACCACCAGGGAAATCCCCAGGTTTGTATACTTCTGTTTTGAAGGTGAAATTTCTTTTTAAGAAATTTTTTCTTTCTTCTTCAAAGCAACAGAAATTCAATTTGAAGACAATATCACAATTATTTATTATGATTAAATAGGATTCTGCTGTCTTTGTTGTTTGTGCTAGTGGTGGTAGTAGCCATTGTTAAATCCTTCTCTACTGTACATCTTCTCATCTTTTAGGCAGCTTTCTGCTATGTTCCATTCTTTATCCCCTAAGTTTAGTTTTACTTCATCCCATCTTTTGGTTCATTTCTACTGGTCTTTGCCAGGTCACCAAATTACTACAGAGAGGCATAGGATAAAGATAAATAAATAAATATGAAAGAATAAATAATAATGAAAATATTTCTTATACATACAGTGATCCATCACAATGTGATTCTAACACAAAAGATTTTTGGATGAACATGCAAGCTCTTACTATCTACCTCAAGAAGCTATCAGAGCAAAATCCAGCTGCTTCTTATTATAATGTAGATGTATTAAAGTATCAGGTGAGTGTCATATTATAAAAATCCTTAATTAAAATATTAACAAACAGAATCTTGCATATCATTAAATGAATAATATGTCATGGCCAAATGAAGTTCATTCGAGCAATGCAAGGATGTTTCAAAATCAAAAAATCTGTTAATAAGCCTATGGAGATTTTGGCCAATTTGATCAAATCCACCATCTATCTATTACCAATTAAAATACTGAGCAAATATAAATATATGAATGTCCTTCACCTGAAAAGACCAGCATATCAGTCTTAATAATGAAATACCTAAAGCATCGAAAGTCAGGAAAGTCATTATTCCTGTTAGTGTATAAGGTTTTTCTGGATGTGTTAGTACAGTTAGACAGGAGAATAAAATAAGTGGTGATAAATATTGGAAAGGAAGATATAAAAATAATATTAATTACAGGTGACATTTCTGGAAAACTCAAGAGAATCAACTGAAAAACTGATGCAGGAGAATTTAGCAAAGTGGTCATTTAAAAAATTAATACAAAAATTAATGGCTTTCAAAACAACCAGTTAGGAAAACTAATGGAGAAAGATATTCACAATAAAAAAACTAATTAGAGCTGGAGAGGTAGTCCAAGATGGTATAGGAAGATCCTGATCTCACCTTCTCCCATGGATACACCAACATGGCGTATATACAGATAGATGTGGAACAATTCCCTCTGAAAGGGACCTGAAAGATAGCTAAACAGCTCCTTCACATCAGCCAATGAGAAAAGGGCCACACTGAGGCGAGTAGGAGGCTGAGACACGGTCTCACCATAAGCCTCAACCCCATCATGGCAACCCACCATCTGGATGGAACTCACAAATCTGGAGCTTCTCCCTGAGGAACAAAGAGTTTGTAACCCGCATGGACACCCCAGCTTTTGAGACCTACACTTGATAGACGAGTCCCTAAAACATCTGGCTTTGAAAACCAGTGGAGCTCGTATCCACAAGAACCAAAGGGCTGTAGGGATCTGAGAAACGGCTTTAAAGGGCTTGCATGCAAACTCAAGCACCCTAGGTCCTAGCATTCAAGCGGCCATTTGAGAAGTGTACAGACTATATGTGAAAGAGATTCATTTGCTGATCTTAAAGCATTGGCTTGAGGGGCCAGGGCGTGTTGAGATACTCTCCAGGGAATGAGGTGCTGGAGGGCACCTCTTTTACTTGCTCCATCTACTTTGCTAAAGCCAACAGGCACCACTTTATTTATTTATTTATTTTACTATAGACTTTTTCTCTTGGTGGGTGCCATCTTTACACTCCAACCAGTGGGCTCTCCCTCTCTCATGCTAAAGCTGGCTTTTTATTCAAGACCTCTTTCCCCCTTCCTCAGTGGGTGTCATCTTTGCACTCTCTTCTGTGACACCAGTATCTC
This sequence comes from Mesoplodon densirostris, assembly GCF_025265405.1. Classification (NCBI taxonomy): domain Eukaryota; kingdom Metazoa; phylum Chordata; class Mammalia; order Artiodactyla; family Ziphiidae; genus Mesoplodon; species Mesoplodon densirostris. The sequence goes on from NC_082663.1 coordinate 58,857,409, forward strand.
CAAGAAGGGAGTTTTTGTAGATGTTTTGTGCCCCAGTTTTTGAAGCTGCAGCCCAGGGGACACCCTTGATCTCCTGGCTCTGGAGGCCAGGGGAGCTTGCATTTCTGGGTCCCACAGGACTATAACAATCAGTGAGACAGTTTTTGGCAGGCTACTGCCCCCAGGGCAATGCACAGAAAGCAGACTGAAAAACACCCATAGTGTTTCTGTGAAAGAGACCCATGTGCTTGGCCTGGAGCAGCAGCCTAAGGGGCAGGCTTCAGGTCTGACACACATCTAGGGGTCTACAGATATGCTTTTAGGGAACATAGGCTAGGGGAATGCAGTCAATTCACTCTCCCTCTGCCTTGCTACAGCTCACCAGTATCTCCCAGAAAGGAACTTATACACTCGTCTAGAGCCCTGATTTTTATGACTGTCACCCAGGGGACACCTCCAGATCATCTGATCTGGTGGCCAGCAGGGCTAACATTTGTATTCAATCCCATAGAACTATATGTATTTGCATACTTTAAAAGCTGCTGCTGGGCTTCCCTGGTGGCGCAGTGGTTGAGAGTCCGCCTGCCGATGCAGGGGACACAGGCTCGTGCCCCGGTCCGGGAAGATCCCACATGCTGCAGAGCGGCTGGGCCCGTGAGCCATGGCCGCTGAGCCTGCGCGTCCAGAGCCTGTGCTCCGCAATGGAAGAGGCCACAACAGTGAGAGGCCCGCGTACTGCAAAAAAAAAAAAAAAAAGAAAAAAAAGCTGCTGCCTGAGGGTCTAGCTTCCTAGTCAGTCTGAATCTATGTGCTGGCAGATTTCCTGCTTTGAAAAACTGACAGGTCTTGGCACACCCTTGACAATTAGGAGTTATTAAATATAAAATAGGCTGCTTGGACAATCAGAGAGGTTTGAGAGGCAACCAAGAGCTAAGGCGAGGTTGAACAATAAGGTTCATCTCCTACACGAGGTTACTCTTTCAAGACTGGAAGGGGTGGCTATTTCATCTAATACAAAGAAGCGCAGAAAATCAAGTAAAATGAGGAAACGAATATATTCTAAAAGAACAAGATAAAACCTTAGAAAAGCACCTTAACGAAACAGAGATAAGTAATTTACCTTATAAAGAGTTCTAAGTAATGGTCATAAAATGCTCACCTCACTTGGGAGAAGGATAAACTCAGTGAGAACATCAACAAAGAAATAGAAAACATAAGAAAGTAACAAATAGAAGTCACTGGGCTGAAGAATACAATAACTGATCTGAAATATATACTGGAGGGGTTCAACAGCAGACTAGATGAAGCAAAGAAAGGATCAGTGAACTCAAAGACAGGGCAGTGGAACTCACCTAATCAGAACAGCAAAAAGAAAAAAGAATTTTAAAAAGCGGAGATAGCTTACAGGACTTAATGGGACAACATCAAGCAAACTAACATACACATTATAATGGTCCCAGAAGGAGAATAGAGGTAAAGGGACTGAAAACTTACTTGAAGAAATAATGGCTGAGAACTTCCCTAACCTGGGGAAGGAAACAGACATCCAGATCCAGGAAGCCCAGAGAGACCCGCAGAAAGACACATTATAATTAAAATGTCAAACGTTTAAAAAAAGAATCTTAAAAGCAGCAAGAGAAAAACCAAGGGAGCTCTCATAAGACCATCAGCAGACTTTTCAGCAGAAACTTTGCAAGCCAGAAGGGATATATTCAAAGTAAACTTCTAACCAAGGATACTCTACCTGGCAGAGTTATTGCTCAGAATTGAAAGAAAGATAAGGAGTTTCCCAGGCAAGCAAAACCTAAAGGAGTTCATCACCAATAAACCAGCCTTACAAGAAATGTTAAAGGGACTTCTTTGCTGAAAAGGGTGCCAATTAGTAACAAAAGTATGAAAGTATAAATCTCACTGGTAAAGGTAAATATATAGTAGAGGTAGTGGATTAATCACAGAGTGAAAATAGTAAAAGGATAAAAGACAAAACTAGTAAAAATAACTCCAATAATTAGTGAAGGGATACACAAGATAAAAAGGTGTAAAATGTGACATCAAAAACAGAAAATAGAGGGGGAGTAAAAATGCAGACCTTTAGAATGCATTCAAACTTACGTTGTTTGCAGCTTAAAATGGACTGTTATGTAGGTTGTTATATGTAAGCCTCATGGTAACAACCAAGCAAAAACCTATAGCAGATACACAAAAGATAATGACAAAGAAATTAACCATTCCACTAAAGAAAGTTATCAGACCACAAAGAAAGAGAGTAAGAGAACAGAACAGCCAGAAAATAATTAACAATATGCAGTGAATACATACCTGTCAATAATTATTTTAATTGTAAATGGACCAAATTCTTCAATCAATAGAGTGGCTAAATGGATTAAAAAAATAAGACCTATTTATATGCTGCCTATAAGATGCTCCCTTCAGATGTAAGGACACACAAAGAATGAAAGTTGAAGGGATGGAAAAAGATGTTCTGTGCAAACAAACTAAATGAAAGCTTGGGTAGCTATACTTATATAAGAAAAACATAGACTAAAACAGAGACTGTAATAAGAGACAAAGAAGGGCATTACATATTGATAAAGGTGTCAATCCAACAAGAAGATGTTTAACATTTGTTAATAATTATGCACCCAAAAAATAATAATAATTATGCACCCAACATAGGAGCACCTAAATACATAGAGCAAATATTAAGAGACCTACCTAAAGGGAGAAATAGACAGCAATACAGTAATAGTAGGGGACCTTAATACCCACTTTTATTAATAGATAAGTTATCCCAACAGAAATCAATAAGGAAACATCAACCTTATATGACATGTTAGACCAGATGGACTTAACAGATATACAAAAAACATTCCATTCAAAAGCAGCAGAGTGCACATTCTTCTCAACTGCATATGGAACATTTTCCATGATCATATATTAGGTTAAAAAACAAGTCATAATAAATTTAACATTGGAGTCATATCAAGCATCTCTTTTAGGACCACAGTGGTATGAAACTAGATATCAGTTACAAGAAGAAGACTGGAAAAATCACAAATATGGATAGATTAAACAGTATGCTACTGAGTAACCAACGGGTCAATGAAGAAATCAAAGGAGAAATCAAAAAATACTTTGAAAAAAATGAAAATGGAAATACAACATACCAAAAATTCATGGGATGCAGCAGAAGCATTTCTAAGAGGGAAGTTCATAGTGATACATGCCTACCTCAAGAAACAAGAATAATCGCAAACAAATTAACTTTACACCTCAAGTAACTAGAAAAAGAAGAGCAAACGGAGCCCAAAGTTAGTTGAAGGAAAGTAATAACAAAGATCAGAGCAGAAATAGAGACTAAAAAGATCAATGAAACTAAGAGCTGGTTCTTTGAAAAGGTAAACAAAATTGACAAACCTTTATCTAGACTCACCAAGAAAAAAGGAGGGCTCAAATAAAACCAGAAATGAAGGAGGAGCTGTTATAACTGATACCACTGAAATACAGAGATTCATAAGATACTACTATGAACAATTATATGCCAACAAATTGCCAACAACCTACAAGAAATGGATACATTTCTAGGAACATACAGTCGGCTTTCCAATACTGAATCATGAAGAAGTAGAAAATATGAATAGATTACTAGTAAGGAGATACGAATCCGTAATCAGAAACCTTCCAACAAACAAAAGTCCGGGATCAAATGGTTTCACTACCAAAGTCTACCAGACACTAAAAGAATTATAGCAATTCTTCTCAAACTCTTCCCAAAAAATAGAAAAGGAGGGAACACTTCCAAACTCGTTTTATGAGGCCAGCATTACCCTGATACCAAAACCAGACAAGGACACTACAAGAAAAAATTACGGGCTGATATCCCTGATGAACATAGATGCAAAAATCCTCAACAAAATATTAGCAAACAAACTGCAACAATACATTAAAAGGGTCATACACCATGATCAAGTGGGATTTAGTCCAGGGATGAAAGGATGGTTTGACATCCAGAAGTCAACGTGATACACCACATTAACAAATGAAGATGAAAATCGTATGATCATCTCAGTGGATTACAGAAAAAACATTTGACAGAATTTAAACATCCATTTATGATGAAAATTCCCAACACAGTGGGTATAGAGGGAACATACCTCCACATAATAAATGCCATATATGACAAGCCTATAGCTGATATGCTCAGTGGTGAAAATCTGAAAGATTTTCTTCTAAGATCAGGAACAAGACAAGGATGCCTACTCTCACCACTTTTATTCAACATAGTATTAAAGTTCTAGCCAGATAAATTAGGCAAGAAAAAGAAAAGGCATCCAAATTAGAAAGGAAGAAGTAAAATTGTCACTCTTTGCAGATGACATATGTAGAATACCTTTAGACTCCATAAGAAAAAAAACTCAGAATACTGAATAATAAATGAATAAACTGAATAATAAATGAATTCAGTAATGTTGCAAAATACAAAATATATAAAAATCTGTTGTGTTTCTATATACTAATAATGAACTAGCAGAGGAAATTAAGAAAATGATCCCATTTACAATTGCATCAAAAAGAATAAAATACTTAGGAATAAATTCAACCACAGAGGTGAAAGACCTGTACACTGAAAACTATAAGACAGTGATGAAAGAAATTAAAGACAAAACTAAATGAAAAGATACTCCATGCTCATCGATAGAATTAAAATTGTTAAGATATCCATACCACCCAAAGCAATCACAGGTTTAATGCAAAAACTGTTAAAATTCCACTGGCAGTTTTTCACAGGAATAGAATAAACTGTCCTAAAATTTGTATGGAATCACAAAAGACCCCAAATAGCCAAAGCAATCTTGAGAAAGAACAAAAAGCTAGAGGCATCACGCTCCCTGATTTCAAACCATATGACATAGGTATAGTAATCAAAAGATGGTATTGGCAAAAAAATAGACACATAGATCAATGGAACAGAATAGAGAGTTCAGAAATAAACCCACACATACATGCTCAATTAATTTATGACAAAAGGAGCCAAGAATAAATAAACATTGGGGAAAGGACAGTCTCTTCAATAAACAGTATTGGGAAGATGTTAAAAAAATAGTATTGGGAAAACTAAATAGCCACATGCAAAAGAATGAAACTAGACTACTGTATTACACAAAAATTGACTCAAAGTGGATTAAAGACTTGAATGCAAGACCTGAAACCCTGAAACTCATAGAAGAAAACATAGGTGGTAAGGTTCTTAACATCAGCCTTGGTGATCATTTTCTGGATTTGACTTCAGAAGCAAAGGCAACAAAAGCAAAATTAAACAAGCAGGACTACATTAAACTAAAAAGCTTCTGCACGACAAAGAACATCAACAAAACGGAAAGGCAATGTACTGAATGGGAGAAGATTATTTGCAAACAATATATCTGACAAGGGGTTAATATCCAAAATATATAAAGAACATACAACTCAATAGCAAAACAAACAATCTGATTTTAAAAGTGGACAGAGGATCTTTATAGACATTTTTCCAAAGAAGACATACAGATGGCCAAAAGATACATGAAACGTTGCTCACCATCACTGATGATCAGGAAATGCAAACCAAAACCACAATAAGCTGTCATCTCACACCTGTGAGAATGGCTGTCATCAAAAAGACAAGGATGTAGAGAAAAGGGAGCCCTCGTGCACTGTTGGTGGGAATGTAAATTGATGTAGCCACTATGGAAGACACTTTGGAGGTTCCTCAAAAAATTAAAAATAGAACTACCATATGATCCAGCAATTCCGCTTCTGGGTATTTATCCGAGGAAAATGAAAATACTAACTTGAAAAGATTTTTGGACCCCAGTGTTCATTGCAGTGTTATTTACAGTAGCCAAGATATGGAAAAACCCAAATGTTCACCAATAAATGAATGGATAAAGAAGATTTGCTGCATATATACAATGGAATACTATTCAGCGAAGGAAAGCTTGCCATTTGCAACCACATGGATGGACCTTGAGGGCATTATGCTAAATGAAATGAGTCAGAAAGGGAAGACAGAGATCGTATGATCTCACTTATGTGTGGAATCTAAAAAACAAACCAGACCAAGTTCATAGGTACAGAGAACAGATTGGTGGTTGCTAGAGGCGCAGGGGGTTAGGAGTGGGTGAAATGGATGAAGGGGGTCAAAAGTTACAGACTATTGGTTATAAAATAAATAAGTGATGGGGATGTAATGTACAGCATGGTGTCCAAAGTTAATAATACTGTATTGCATATTTCAAAGTTGCTAAGAGTATATTTTAAAAGTTCTCACCACAGGAAAAAAAATACTTTGTATGTATGGTGACAGAGGTTAACTAGACTTACTGTGGTGATCATTTCACAATGTATATAAATATCAAATTACTACACTGTACACCTGAAACTAATATAGTGTTACATGTCAATTATACTTCAATTAAAAAAAATTTTTTAAAGATCTGTTACAGCATCCTTTCCTGTAGCTACAATGAAGACAAAAAATTTTTTTAAACTAGTTAAGAAACAACATCATCTCTGCTGCCTTGAATATAGTTAGAATGGTATACTTTACTTAAAGGAAGACTCGTATTCTAGAAAGCTTAGCTGTTCTAACTTAGCTTATAAATTTAATGTGATCCTGATCAGAAACTCAGTGGAGGTGTTTATATATTTGTGTCTGGAGACTTGACAGTATTTTCAAGTTCTCAGAAGAATAAAGCTCAGAAAATTAAGAAACGTTTTAAAGAGCAATGTGGAGTAATGTTTTAGTTTTAATGGGAAAACTTTGTAAGCCAACAGTATTTAAAATAGTTTGGAACTGGCACAACAATAGATGGCCAGATGAATGAAACAGATTAGAGTATCCAGAAATAGATCTAAGAATAAATGGAAAATTCTTTCTATGACAAAGTAGCATTTCAAGACAATGTGGAAATGATGAATTTTTCAGTAAATGATACTGGGGCAGCAGGCTGGAGATTTGGGGAAAAAAATTCAGCTGAATCCCTAGCTCATACCTTTAACCAGAATAAAATCTGCATGTATCAAAGGTTTAATAATAATAAATGAAGCCATAAAGATATGAAAATAAAGCATGGATGAATATGTATGTATGTATGTGGATATGTATGCATGTGTGTTGTGTATGTGTTGTAAATGTTTATTACATATTTTAATCTTGAAGTGTGGAATACCTTTCTGAATACAATACAAAACCCAGAAGTCATGCAATAAGAGAATGAGATACTTCAGACAAAAAGAAATGTGTGTTTATAAGATGTTTGGTTAAAACACCCAAACCCTTAAACAGAATCAGTATTTAATCTGAAGGAAAAGCATGTGTAATATTGTAAGACAGACCAAAAGGTTTACTCCAAAGAGCCCTTATAAATTAGAAATAAAAGATGAATAACTCAGTAGCTAACTTATGGAAAGATGCTCCATGTCAGTAGTAATCAGAACAATGAATATTAAGACAACAGTGAGATACCAGTTTTAGTCCTCATTAGATTGACAAAAATGAAAAAGACTGCTCTATTAGGAGAGGTGTGACCACTTGTTGATAGGAGTACAAATTAATAGAACCTCTTAGAAGGTAACTCTGTTAGATCATTGAGTATATGTAACCTTTAACTCAACATTTCCAGTTCCAGAAATCTGTTCTTTGGAAATCACACAAATTAGAGGGTGGGGGTGGTGGGGGGAAGGTAGAAAGGATATTCACTGCAGCATTGCTTGGAAACCATCTAAGTACACATCCACAGAGGAAGAGATTGATTAAATTAATTATTGTGGCCATTTAAAAGAATGAGACAGATCTACGTTTGCTTCCCTAGAAAATTTGGAAGTATATGTACCATGATGTTAACAGTGGGGAGTAAAACTAACACCACACACAAAAATTAACTCAAAATGGATTCGAGACCTAAATGTAAGACCAGACACTATAAAACTCTTAGAGGAAAACATAGGAAGAACACTCTGACATAAATCACAGCAAGATCTTTTTTGATTCACCTCCTAGAGTAATGGAAATAAAAACAAAAATAAACAAATGGGACCTAATGAAACTTAAAAGCTTTTGCACAGCAAAGGAAACCATAAACAAGGTGAAAAGACAACGCTCAAAATGGGAGAAAACATTTGCAAACGAATCAACGGACAAAGGATTAATCTTCAAAATATATAAATAGTTCATGCAGCTCAATATTAAAAAAACAAACAACCCAATCCAAAAATGGGCAGAAGACCTCAATAGACATTTCTCCAAAGAAGACATACAGCTGGCCAAGAAGCACATGAAAAGCTGCTCAACATCACTAATTATTAGAGAAATGCAAACCAAAAGTACAATGAGATATCACCTCACACCAGTTAGAATGGGCAACATCAGAAAATCTACAAATAACCAATGCTGGAGAGGGTGTGGAGAAAAGGGAACCCTCTTGCACTGTTGGTGGGAATGTAAATTGATACAGCCACTATGGAGAACAGTATGGAGGTTCCTTAAAAAACTAAAAATAGAATTACCATATGACCCAGCAATCCCACTACTGGGCGTATACCCAGAGAAACCATAATTCAAAAAGACACATGTACCCCAATGTTCATTGCAGCACTATTTACAATAGCCAGGTCATGGAAGCAACCTAAATGCCCATCAACAGACAAATGGATAAAGAAGATGTGGTACATATATACAATGGAATATTACTCAGCCATAAAAAGGAACGAAATTTAGTCATTTGTTGAGACATGGATGGATCTAGAGACTGTCATACAGAGTGAAGTAAGTCAGAAAGAGAAAAATACCGTATATTAACACACATATGTGGAACCTAGAAAAATGGTACAGATGAACCAGTTTGCAGGGCAGAAATTGAGACACAGATGTAGAGAACAAACGTATGGACACCAAGGGGGAGAAGTGGTGGTGGTGGGTGGTGGTGGGATGAATTGGGAGATTGGGATTGACATGTATACACTGATGTGCATAAAATGGATGACTAATAAGAACCTGCTGTATAAAAAAATTTTTTTAATTAAAAAAAGTGGGGAGTAAGAATGCCAAGAGATAAATTTCCTATTTCATATATTTATGTCTTATTTGAATTTTTAATAGGATAATTGTATTAAAATGGCTTATGTTTCTAGTAAATAAATACTTTAAAGAATAAAAAAGTGCTGCCACTTAACGTTGGCTTAAAGTTTATTCCAAGTATTTATCATTCATTCAACAAATATTTATTATTCAGTGCTTGCTAATTGCTGTGAGTAGCACAGGGAAATAGACAGTAAACATAGTAAGTAAATAATGTATGTTGTGCTATGGAGAAAGGAAAGTCTGTAGAGTAAGGTAAGGAAGAGTGAAAATACAGTTTTCAATGTAATCTCATTGAAAAGGAGTAAGTCATTTGAGCAAGGAACGGAAGAATTGGAAGGAATTGCACCATTTACTGTAGTTCATGTGATTAAAATTAAACATTTCAAGATGGAAGTATTCTAACTCCAGGCTTGCAGAACTGCGTGGCGATCCAGTTTTTCTAACTGTTTTAAGTCTGAATTCTTAAAAAGAATCTCAGAATTCTATGTTGAACGTTGAGAGGTTCTCAAACATTACATGCATAAATAAGAATCACGTAACACGCTGATTTCTGTGCCCTGTACCTAAGCAGTTGAATCAGATCTTCTGCATTTGGAAGGCAGCTATACTAATCCCTATACCACCAGTGCCTCCAGATTTTCTGCATTTGGAGCCAGTGGAATGTGCATTTTAAACAAGCACCACAGAAATTTTGATGTAAATAGTCCCAGGTCCACACTTAGGCCTTTGAGATGAGCCTGCTTCACTCCGCCTAGCAAAAGACAGCTCCCTCATTATTATTTTTGAATGTGTGAGCTCTTGTGTTCAAGTATATGTCGTTAACATGACTTGTTTACTTTTTTAGGTCAAAGGCAATTGTTTGTTTTTTTCTCTCTTTAAAGGTATCATCAAATGGTATCCAGTCCACTCCTCTAAATCTTGCAACATATTGGAAATGTAGTGCTGGCACCACAGATCTTAGAGTGGATTATAAGTACAACCCAGAAGCTATGGTGGCACCAAGTGTGCTTTCCAATGTACAGGTGGTCGTACCAGTGGATGGAGGAGTCACAAACATGCAGTCCCTTCCCCCTGCAATATGGTAAATTAAGTAGATTTCTGAATTCCCACTAAGTTTCTGTTGCAATCCCTGAGTCTTAGAACCTAAGTTCTGAAAGTTGTCTTACAAGGTAGTGTATTTTCCCAAAGAAACCATGCTATAAAAGGTACTGTACATTTTACTAGTCAAGCTACAGTAGCCGCAACCCAAAATAAACAAACTAGTCTTGCTGTCCCCACCCAGACTCGAATGATTCAATACAACTTTACCCTTAGGCAAAGTATGTCATTTCTCTAAACTTTCTTTTTTTTCGTTTTAAAAATAAAGATATTATTTTATAGGATTAAATATAGCATCTAGCATATCTATAGGAATACCTATCTGGTTAGTCTTTAGTATTAGTTTTTACATCTCTTTTAACTACCTCTCTTGTTCCCTCCATTAATATTAGTATAGACTCTAACCACTCTTCGTTTATATTTGCTTCACCGTTTAGTAATAAAACTGTGTTTTCCTTGAGTAATGAAGATACTGGGTCACCTATGCATTGTTTTCCTTTCTCTGATCAGTAGAAATGAAGAGAATTTACATAATTTGGTAAATATCCATTTATAAAGATAATAGTATTATATTTATATTACTCATAAACACATTTTCACCAGGTGATACTATTCAAAGTAAATCTAGCACCACAGTTCTAGTGAAATATTTAAAATGTATTTATTGAGTGTTAACTTATGTACAAGGTACTATTCTAGACACATTATCTGAAAACGTTTGTTCTTACAGGAATGCAGAACAGATGAAAGCCTTTTGGAAACTCTCTGGTATTTCAGAAAAATCAGAAAATAGAGGTAAGTGTGTGCATGATTTTTTCATTGTTTATAATGTGATGTCACATGGATTTTTTCGGCATGTTTATGGAAAATTTTCTCCTGGAATTTCATGCCTTCAATTCTAAAACTGACCACTAGGTGGAAGTTAATACCTTATAATAAGAGTGGACCAGTTGAGATTCAGAACACATTTTTTTCTTCTAGATTGAATGTGCTTTCTCTGAGAAAAATAATATTTTGCTATAGCTTTATAAATATTATATAAATGCTTATGTTCACATGCTACCATTAATAGAAGATACCTAATAAAGTAAATTTATAGAAGTCTAGGTAACCTGATAATTGAAACTGAAAACTAATTGATACTAATTAACACACTCTTTAGCTCATTCTTGGGGTCCTCCTGGCCTCCCAGAAATCATGCAGAAGCTTCCCGGCCTTAAAAAGCCCCTCTGTCTTTTCTCTGTCAGGAGAACCTTACCTTGGTCATTTCCCCTTATTAAAACTAACCATCAACAGCCTTTAATTCTGTGACCATTATTTTAAGGAGAAGCAAGTTAATTGCCTCCTCCCACCATGTCCGCATCTGTGTTCCCAATGCAAAGAAAAAGTCTCTGCGAGTTAGTTGATCACTCCTAGTATATCCCCTAACTCAATTTAGAATACAATTCACAGGACAGTCAAGACTAACTTTTTTTAAAAATTTATTTATTTTTGGCTGTGTTGGGTCTTTGTTGCTGCGCACGGGCTTTCTCTGGTTGTGGCGAGAGGGGGCTACTCTTCATTGCGGTGCGCGGGCTTCTCATTGCGGTGGCTTCTCTTGCTGTGGAGCACGGGCTCTAGGCGCGCAGGCTTCAGTAGTTGCAGCATGCGGGCTTAGTAGTTGTGGCTTGTGGGCTCTAGAGCACAGGCTCAGTAGTTGTGGCACACGGGCTTAGTTGCTCCACAGCATGTGGGATCTCCCCGGACCAGGGCTTGTCCCCTGCATTGGCAGGCAGATTCTTAACCAGTGTGCCACCGGGAAAGCCCAAGTCTTTAACATTTTATTTGTAGTTTCTCTTAATCAAAGGAGAGTTCTCCTGCCCTCTTTTGAATGCCTAATTAATCTCCAGTTACTTTTCCTATTCAGTAGTGTTTTTTGGCATTTCAAGTTTTGCTCAGCTTTTTCCTTCTAAACATTTTAAGCATAATGTGATCAAAATGTAAAACATATCATCAGTAGTTTTTCTCATAGGTATTTCTGCATAAAAGTCCAGGAACATACCTCGTATTGTCTGTTCATTCAGACCTGCTGTGCTGAACCAGACTTTTACTACTAGAGAACAACACATTGTATGAAATAACCTAGCTAATCTCTAGTTCCTTTGTTCCTGTTTGGTACTTAAAGGTTGCCTATTTTCAAGGGTAAACTGTACTGATTTTTTACTCTAACTGTATGGCTATGGGAGACAAAACTGAAATTCCTAGTTGAAACTGGAAGTAAACCAGAAATGCTACTTGAATTGAGAGTTTACAACCAGTTAGCCAGGAAGAAAGGGTATATTTTCCCCATATTTAATGAAACAGTATTACTGTAAATATTTACCAAGAAGGGAGTTTGTTCTCTTAAAAATAAGACACAAATTTTCTAACCAGATATATTAATAGTTTCCCTCTGCTGTTCAGGTATCAGAGTGTCTATGTGAGGAAATGGAAACATCTTATAAATGTGGTTCTGAGTTGGTTAGTCAGCCTTTAAATAAAAATCTCCAAATTAGAATACTGTAAAACAGAAATCTATTTCTATTTTGCCTTTATGCCCAGAAGAGGGACAGGAAATAATTCTAAAGTTTAAGGATTGCCAAAGTGGCTGCTCTTGGCCTGTGGTGGAACTTTCACAGAATTGAATTTTGCATATCAAGAACTGTAAAAGTTTAAGGAGGGCTTGGGCAAGCGTTAAGAATTATACAGCAGTTCATCTTCCCAATTGATCTGTGCCACCAGGTACAATAGTATAGGATGGGTCATAGTTATATTTTCTTCCAGATTTCTCTCTGTAGTGTTCAGCTTCTATGCGGGGAATCACAGAATGTCACTCCTACTGTCCAGCAGTTCTTTCCCCAGCCAGAAACCCGGGAATCCTCCTAGGCTCCTCCTCCTTTTCACCCCTTGATTTCAACTCTTAAATATCGTTCAAATTCATTCCTTTCTTTCCTTTCCCTTAGCCTAGTTCAGATCCCCTTTTCCTGTCACCTAGAATCCTAGACTATTTTATTGACCTTCAGGTGGTTTCCCTACATTGCATCTTGTACCTTTCTGCCCTTCTAAGAGACTTACCTGAAATGTTTGTCTTCCATATCTTAGGTGGTTCCTTATGGTTATTTCTTCTGGTGGTTTGTAAAGATATTTAGAGCTCGTTCCTTGCTGCCAGTCTAGTCTCCTCTTCTACCACTCTCTTCCACCTGTACCCTCTTCTCCAGCTCTTCTGATGTAGGTGTAGCTCTCTTAAATGCGTCATGCTCTGTCAGGTCTCCCATCTCTACCTGTAGTCACCTTTGCCTGAGATACAGGCCTGTCATCCCCACACCATTTTATGTGCCCATAGCTTTTTTTTTTTTCTTAACATTTAGCATGTTAAGAAAATAGCATTTTCTTAGCATTTATAATATTCATAATTATTTACTATTTATGCCACAGTTAGACTGAGTTATGCTGAATAAATGGTTATATTGAAAAGAAAGCCCCTCAGACATAATTGGCATGATGTTAGACCAGTTAAATTTTAAAACAAAGGGTGTTAGCATATGGTATTTGTTTTTCTCTTTCTGACTTACTTCACTCTGTATGACAGACTCTAGGTCCATCCACCTCACTACAAATAACTCAATTTCTTTTCTTTTTATGACTGAGTAATATTCCATTGTATATATGTGCCACATCTTTATCCATTTATACACTACCAAACGTAAAATAGATAGCTAAGTGGGAAGCAGCTGCATAGAACAGGGAGATCAGCTCCGTGCTTTGTGTCCACCTAGAGGGGTGAGATATGGAGGGTGGGAGGGAGACGCAAGAAGAAGGAGATATGGGGATATATGTATATGTATAGCTGATTCACTTTGTTATAAAGCAGAAACTAACACACCATTGTAAAGCAATTATACTCCAATAAAGATGTTAATATATATATATATATATATATAGGGGGGGAAAGAAGGGTGAATACAAAATAGTAATGTTGATACAGCTCTTCCCAGTCTTAGGTGTCTTAGCTTCTTTACCTCTCCCGCCCATGATATGGTAGTCAGCAGTCCTTTTCTTTTGACTTTATTCCCACTCATCCCTTCTAGGGCTTCCTTCTGAGCGTCCCTCAGACTTGTCTTTTGACTCATTTCAACATGCATATAGCATAGGAATCTCAATAGTAAATGCCTCTGAAGATTATTATTAATTAAGTCAAAGAGAAGCATGGATGAAGATTACTTAACGAAAATTCAGATTCACTGAATAAAGTCTGATTTGGAAACAGGACATTGATTTGTTTGCTGTACACATTTCACGAATTTGGCATAGGACAGACACAGTTCAGCTTACTTGCTCATTTGCCTTTTTTGGTGTGAAATATATTATCCTGTATAAGTTCTTTGTTCTTTTCCTTGTAGGTTCTGGGTCCCTCAGAGCAAAATTTGATCTTTCAGAAGGACCCAGTAAACCCACAACACTTGCAGTGCAATTCCTCAGCGAGGGAAGTACCCTCTCAGGAGTAGATATTGAACTTGTAGGCACTGGCTATAGGCTTTCCTTAGTAAAGAAGCGGTTTGCCACTGGTAAGTTGGGAGATTTCAAGCTTTATAATGTACATGGGAAACATTTGTATTCTAACATTTACTAAATGACTGTCAAGTAGTTTATAGTCTAAAGGCATGGAAATTTTTTCTTTGACCTTTGGTACAAGGTGCCAGATAGAGACACACCTGGGAGAGAGAGTACTCATGGTCAGTTTAGCTGAACACCTGTGATCTGATTCTAATGTATTGTAAACAGCAGATGGGAACTGGGGTTTGTATCTGTAACCACAGTGAAAATATTCTCCTTCGAGTTCATTTGAAATTATAATTGCAAAGGTCTGCTTGGTGTTTTTCAGGACGATACTTGGCAGATTGTTGATGGACCTGGGAAGGTGGTTGGCTCAAGGGAGTAGTACAAACCTGCCATTCTGCATTATCTGTTCTTTCCAAACACTATTCTAACTTGTATTATGTCTTTAAGAGCTGACTACAAACATTAAATTGCACTTTTGAAGTGAGTCATCGAAAGAAATAGCACTGAAATGATTTTCAACGCTGTAAATGATAAACTGCAATATTCAGGAAACACATTTATTCAGATTGTCAGTAAAATGAAGTTTTTATAGGCTGAAATTTTAAATTATCTTCAGTGTCTGTGGTTATAGTGTAATATCAGGCCTGAAATTTCAGGAGAGCAAGCACAAAATAATTTAGCTTTCCATAAGTTTTTAGTCAGAGATAATTTTGAAATTTTATAAGTTTTGATATTGAATGGATACAGACAGAACGTGAATTCTAAGTTTTGGATAATGTTCATTTATAACACTCAATCAAATTGAGTTTTGTGCCATAATCAGACCAGAGTCCAAGGTGTTTGCAAAATCTATAATTTGATTCTCATATAAACATATTAATAAAGTGTAAATGGCGTTTTATATGATTTTTTTAATCCTCAAGTGCAATGTGTTTTAAAATAAGCTTGCAAAAGACAGCAGAGAAATTTACTTCTGCAGTTAACTTTATAGAAGTTGTGATTGTTTTGATGAATTAATGCTGTAGATTTAATTTATTTTTATATGGATTGCATAATGTGTGCCTTGTAAAACAATAACAAAACCCAGAAATGTGCCTATCTAGTTTGTGTTCATTAATGTGCCTCACTTTTTTCCTAACAGTCTGGATCTTCTATTCGGAATCTTAAAGTAGTCAAGGATTTTTACAAGATAATTGCAATTTTCATAAATACCTTTGGCCGCAATTGGGAAGGGAGTTCAGAATAACTAAAGGACAATTTATACTTAAGAACCCTGGCTCGCTTCTTTAGTGATACACTGTAGCCACTAGAGAAATAACTAATGGCATATGTTTACAGGGGAAAAAATTACCTTCAGATATTCCACCTTAACCTCATCAGAAAGTTCTGCAAAGCTGTAATGATAAATTGGTAACTGGTATTTTAACTCTCCATTTAACATTTCCCTTCACTCTGTTATTGGAAATCTGTACCTTTATTTCCTGAATGTGTTGTGAGCATGAATTTTGTAGTAGTTTGTGAGGAACACTTTAGAAAAGATTCGTTTTGGCATTTTCAACAATTGGAAAAATTACCGATTTGTATGTTCTTGTTCTTACTTAATTGCCACCTGCTAAAAATAGGGAAATTATTTGAAATGATGGATTGGGTTAAGCATTTCTTAATATTACTAATATTAAATAGTAAAAATCCTAACTTTATAGCAAATCCTGATTAATTGAAGGAATTAAATATTTTGGACACTGTTTCATAATTTACAAATGGGAAATTTATTTGTAAGTACCAGTGTCCTGTATTTTGCATAGAAGTAATAAAATGTGTTATATATGATAATTTATATAAAACCACTAATTGTTCTGTTAAGCTTTACAGAAAATAAAACCCCTCCTACTAGACATTTATGTAACATCTTGCTATATTAAATACAGCAGAAAATCTACTCATTAGTAATATATGTAACACAATATGTGCTTTTTAATATATCCATGTTAGCCCAATTCTAAATTTAGATTTGACTAAAGCAGTACATAAGAGAATTTGCTAAAATTTTCATCTTTACTAAATAGTGGACAGAATTAGAATTTCTAACTTATATTGTACTCTTTTAAATGCCAATTACAGTCCCTTACTGGAATCTTAACTGTAACTGCTTTGCAGTCAAACTGCTTTTATTGGGCAGTTAATGTTTTATTGTTGGAACTTAGACACCATTATACTCACCATGTTTGTTTTTAATCAAGTATTACCTTACAATGTACAAACTAGTGAAATGGTTAAACTTCTGCACTTTCCTAATTACCACAGTCTTCATACCAAGTGCTGATACATAAATTTGTATTGGGTGCAGGTTACAATTTTGAAGCCATATGAGTTTATATTGATTTTTTCATTTAAAAATCCACTAATGGTGTAAAAAAGACCAATAGATTTTCAATCGGAAATGTATTTAGCAAGCTGGTTCTTGCTTATGTATAGGATAAACTTTGTAGCTGCCTCTTTAACCAAGAACTTGTAAACACAGAACTCTAACAAATGTGAGTTTTTAAGAATTGTTATTTACTACTTTGAGTTGTAATTAGAACAAGGCAAATCTTACAAAATTTTGTAAATATTTTTGATTTTTTCATAAAAATGTAAATTTTACATAAAAGTTGTGCCCTTAATAAACATGTAATATATAATTTATCAGTTGGTTTGTGTGTTCTTGTACTCTTGTTTATAGTAATAATAGCTATATCATAGACTTTAGGACAAGGCAAGCTAGGTAAGCAGTGAATAATTGGTGTTGAACTTTGTATCACCATTTAGACAGGCATATTGATTGGTCTCTTATTTAGTTTTAACTGATCATATAGGAAAACTTCATTTGGACTATAACCCAAAAGTATAGAAATTGTTTAATAAGGATTATTTTTATTTGTTTCTAAATATACTTAAATTGATGTTAAGCTTTAGCAAAGACTTTCCTCCTGACAAGTTGCTTAGGAACACAGCGTTACTCAGTTTTAAAACCATACTCTTTCAAGGAGGTAATCAGGAACATCAAGCCTCTCAGAAACCAGCACATTTAGAAAGGAGCAAAAAAAAGGAATTGGAGGGCTTCCCTGGTGGCGCAGTGGTTGGGAGTCCGCCTGCCGATGCGGGGGACACGAGTTCGTGCCCCGGTCTGGGAGGATCCCGCATTCCGCGGAGCGGCTGGGCCCGTGAGCCATGGCCGCTGAGCCTGCGTGTCCGGAGCCTGCGCTCCACAACGGGAGAGGCCATGGCAGTGAGAGACCCACGTACAGCAAAAAAAAAAAAATTAAAAAAAGGAATTGGAAAAAAATTTCATCCTAAATATTGAAAATTTTGCTAAATCTATGTCATGAAAAGGAGCAGTTTAGTTCATCTAGGTCAGGTTGGGGAACCTGTGTACCAAACAGGTAGCACTCTTACCATTCATACCATAGGCTTATCTTTTTTCTTAATTATTCTCTTTTTCCACTTGCACTGCTCCCACCTGTTCAGAGTGAATGATGCTAGCTGCTGTGATAAATAAGATCCCGGGAACTTAACACTGTAAACTAGTATGTTGCTCACGTCATGGTTCTAAGGAGGTTGGAGGAGGAGCCCTGCTCCATACAGTAATTCAAGGACACAGGCTCCCTCCATTTTTGTGACTCTGCTCAAAATCCTCTCCATTTGGCCGGTGGATGGGGAAGGAAGGAAACTGGGAGTTTATGGGCCAGGTGCAGAGCTGGCGTCATGACCTTTGTTCACATTCCTCTAGCCAGAACTTGATCTGTGCTTCCAACTAACTAACTGCAAGGAAAGATGGGAAATACATAGTGTGCTTGTGTGCCTAGGAGGAGAAGAAAGCATATTTTGACAAACACAGTAATCCTCTGGCATGCACCTGCCCTTTCTCCATTTGGTCATCTTTCGTTATTCCTTCTCCTAAATGTGCATTTAATGGTGTCTGTGGCTTTCAGTACTAAAGGTTCATTCCATCCTCTCTTGCTGTATGTACATATTTTACCCCTATTTAAAAATATATCTGATTATTTCCATATTTCTTCTAATCATATATGATATTTATGATTATTTATGATAACACAGAAACCACTGCTTATCTTCAGCATGCAGTGTTTCATCTGCCAGTAATTTTTTAACTGCAGGTAACAGAAAGCAAAACTAAGAACGGTTTAAACAGATAAAAACAAGTTTTTTTCCACATCACGAAGTCTGCAAGTTTATCTGTTGCTGGTATTAGACAGAACAAGTGATTCTTTTGGCTTTTTCCTTATGGTTGCAATATGGCTGCCACAGCTTCCAACTACATATTTACATCCAAAGCTGGGAGGGGGGCAGTTCCAGGTATATTTGTCCTTTTTGTCAGGAGATTTAAAGCTTTTGCAGCACATTTCTGCTTACTTCCTATTGGCCAGAATTGTGTTAAGAGGCAGAGAAAGCAAGTAGCCTTTATTTTTAAGTGAGTAAAGGAGAGGTGGCTGGGAATGGCTGAAGGTGAATTGGCCAGCAGGTCAGCCACCAGATTTCTGACTAGTACAGGTGTATTTCCTTATAGCATATTTCCAATTAAATCTCTGCACTTAGCCCAATCAATTTATTTGACAATTTTAACCCAGCAATGAGCAGGGTGAACTTGAGAAAGTATTCTAAATCTTCTCCATCTTTAGAAGAGTGAATCAATGTAACTTTCTTAGCGATTTGAATTCAAAACCTTTAAAAACC
Organism: Mesoplodon densirostris; assembly: GCF_025265405.1. Classification (NCBI taxonomy): domain Eukaryota; kingdom Metazoa; phylum Chordata; class Mammalia; order Artiodactyla; family Ziphiidae; genus Mesoplodon; species Mesoplodon densirostris. Next base: position 58,876,916 of record NC_082663.1, read on the forward strand.
TTATTTATCATTTAAACTATAATTCATCACTGTTGGGAATTTGTCATAAGAAAATAATAAGAAAGCAAAGATGTGTTTATTATATGAAAAAATTGGAAGGATTAAATGAGTTGATAGCTCCCATATAGTGATATACTATGTAGGTATTTAAAATAATCATGAATAAACAACAAGGTCCTACTGTACAGCACAGGGAATACCTGTAATTAACCATAATGGAAAAGAATATGAAAAAGTATATGTATATGTATAACTGAATCACTTTGCTGTACATGAGAAACTAACAACATTGTAAGTCAACTTCAATTAATTAAAATAATCATGAAGGTTTATAGTCATTGATATGGAATATTGCCGTGACATTGTTAGATGATAAAAGGTAATTCTTTTTTGTTTTAAAGTGCATACACCTAATGCAAAAACCTTTGTAAAAAATATGCACCAAGTTGTAATTCCTGGGTGATGGGGTTTTTACTTTCCACAGGATGTTTAATGTCCAAATTTCACTTTATTTTTTATAATGGCTAGGTATTACATTTACAATAAAAACTTTCTATTTTGAAAAGTAGTTTTAGAAATAGAGTGCAAGATGAACTTTATGTTGATGTAAATAATGTACAAGGATCTCTTTACATGAGGGTCTTCCCATTTTGATCACTGCCTTAGCCTTCCACTTGGTTCTACCAATATAACTACTTTGTTCTACCAATGTAACTACTTTGTTTTGTATTGCTTATTAATGTATGGAAGTAGATTTCTGCTCTACTTTTTTCCTTTTTTGGGGGGCTCAAAGCTCAATGCCCTGATTTCTTTCTCCTAAGTGAATATAGTATCAATTCTTTTTTCTGCCCAAATTAATCTCTTTTAAAAAGTATGATCCAGAAAAGGGACAGAGGAAATATGTAAGTATGATGTGGTTAAGGCTGTCTTCAGGGTAGCTTTTGGCAAAATTAAGAGCCTTTTAAATTTCAGAAACTTGGATGTTATTGCCTCAATATCATCCCAATAAATAAGGTGGCATATAAGCTCTAGTATTTTCTATCCTAATTCTAGCAATTATCTCAGTAGTTCATATATCAAAGCATAGTATTCTGACCCCTCAGCCAATGCTTATTCTGACTACTAGTAGCAGACCTACTAACATTAGCATGAGTTGGAGGACAACCATTTAAACACCCATTTATCATTGGTCAACTAGCATCAATCTTTTATTTTCTTATTCTTTTTTTTTTTTTTTTTTTTTTTTTTGCGGTATGCGGGCCTCTCACTGTTGTGGCCTCCCCCGTTGCGGAGCACAGGCTCCGGACGCGCAGGCTCCGGACGCGCAGGCTCAGCGGCCATGGCTCACGGGCCCAGCCGCTCCGCGGCATATGGGATCCTCCCAGACCGGGGCACGAACCCGTATCCCCTGCATCGGCAGGCGGACTCTCAACCACTTGCGCCACCAGGGAGGCCCTATTTTCTTATTCTTTACTTACGTTACTCACAACCTTAACTGGAAATAATCTTCTAAAATGAAGAGTGTTTGTAGTTTATCACTCTGGTCTTATAAACCAGAAAAGGAGAAAAACCTCCCTCCAACATCAAGGAAGAAGCTCCAACTCCGCCATCAGAAATTCTACATAAACTATTCCCTGAAAGTTGCACATAAACAGTAAAATATTATTGTTATGTACCATGTCAGTATTAAAAACAAATTCTAGAGGATCCCATTGCTGTGTACTTTGTATATTAAATGACCTGCCCCATTACAATGTATTAGTACATACATACTTGATTGTATGATACATTGTATATATAATCATACACTGTTTACTCCATGTGTATGAGTACAAACTATGAATATTATATGATTATGTAGAATAAAATATTAATTGTACAAATTCCATTAAGTCAAATCAACTCTAATCACCATACTTATCACAACCAACGACTTTCCTTAATCCCAAGCTTTGAGAAATAGGCAGCTTATCCCACAAACATGCCCCTCTTCTTGCTCTGGGCCCATAAAATGGGGGTTTCTAGAACTGAACTGTATGTGGCCTCTGGTTCTTAACTTCAGGACCATCTCATCTAAAATCTCTCAAGGTTTCCTCTTAAATAAGACATCTTGATGGACTAATGACTAATCATCCCATGTGCACACATAACTGTGGTGTCATCCATTTGATATTTTTAAATTTGGGGGCATGCTGTGACCCAGCTATGGCCATCTGAGGCCTTAGCACAGTCAGTCAACATCTAGCTGAGCCTATACTGAATATTATTTTACAGCATCAACAACCATAAGGTATTAGTCAGTGCTTAAAATACATAAGAAAATTGATAAAACACGTGTACATTCACATGTCCAAATAAAAATTAGCAAACTCCCCTTAGCCCCTGTAGACCTCAAAGTGTATATATTTAATACCAATCTTGACATTTCCAAAACAAGATTAAAATATAACAGTACACAAAAGCCTACTTTCCCTCATTCTATAAGAAATATCTAAATCACAAATTAAGACATATTTTAGCCAAGATTTTTAACAAAATGAAAATTTCAAACACCAAAAATTCTGACTTTAAACCTATGGACTAGAAAAACTTACTCCCTCTCCAGTAGTTTAAAATACTTCCACTAAACACTAGCATGCTACTTAAATTCACAAAATTTTGATGGACAGGGATCCCCTTACATCTAGCTTGTTACTATAACTTAATAAAGCAAGGCACTAAAAATGCCTAGATGAGTTTACTAAGTCCATAAACACATGGGTTTGGTCCCAGTCTTTCTATTAATTCTTAATAAAATTACACATGCAAGTATTCCACATCCAAGTGAGAAAGCCCTCTGGATCAACAATGATTAAAAGAAGTGGGCATCAGGCACATTAAAAAGTAGCTCATGACACCTAGATTAACCACACCCTGCAGGAAACAGCAGTGATAAAAATTAAGCCAGAAACAAAAATTTGACTAATTTATACTAACTCACTAGAGTTGGGAAATTTCATGCCAGCCACCAAGGTCATATGATTAACTCAAATTAATAAAATTTTCAGTATAAAGTATGTTAAAGATATTCTTATAATGAAGTTAAATTTTAATTAGGCTGTAAAAAGCTGCAGCTAAAATAAACTACAAAAATGACTTTAATATTCCTGATTACACGATAACTAAGACTCATACTGGGATCTAATACTCCATTATGCTTAGTCCTAAACCCAAACAATTAGAACAAAATTATATGCCAGAGTACTACTTGCAATAGCGTAAAACTCAAAGGACTTGGTGGTGTTTTTTATCCCTCTAGAGGAGCCTTTTCTATAATCTATCGATGTAAATCCTGATAAACCTCGCCATTCCTTGCTAATACAGACTATCGCCATCTTCAGCAAACCCTAAAAAGGAGGCATAGTAAGCACAAACATCAACATAAAACTATTAGTTCAAGGTGTAGGCAGCCTATGGGGTAGAAAGAAATGGGCTACATTTTCTACTTTAAGAACATTAAATTTTACACAAAAGTGTTTATAAAATTAAAAACTAAAGGAGGATTTAGCAGTAAATTTAAAAATAGGCTTAATTGAGTTAGGCCATGAAGCATGCACACATAGATGGTCACCCTCCTCAAATACCGAAACCTATGTATACAACTTATTTATAACCCTTTAACATCTAAGAGGAGACAGGTCAGTCAGAGGTAAGCATACTGGAAAGTGCTTGGACAGATCTAAGTGTAGCTTAAAATCATGTAGTTTACACCCACTAGATTTTCATCTTAAATGACCACTTTGAACCAAAACTAGTCCAAACTAATCAAGTTCAATTATAGTATATAAATTAAACATTTATTTACAAAGAAAAGTATAGGCGATAGAGATTTTAACTAGTGCTACAGACAAAGTACCAGAAGGGAATGGGGAAAGAAGCATTTAAATGATTAAATAGCAAAGTTTACACCTTCTACTTTTTGCATAATGATTTAACTAGAACAATTTAAGAAAAAGAAGTCAAATGCCCCGAAGTAAGATGAAACCTATGAACAGTTTTTAAAGAACAAACTCATCTATGTAGCAGAATTATGAGATTTGTAGACAGGGGCGAAGAGCCTAATGAGCCTGGTGATAGTTAATTATCCAGTACAGAATTTTGGTTCAACTTTAGGTTTCCTTAAGAAACAATTCTAACATAAATTTAAATATTAATCTAAATAGGTAGAGCCCTTTACATATAGGATACAGACTTCCTCAGAAGGAAGTTATTATATTAATATTGTTATTATTAATATCATAGTTATTGTCATTATAATATCATAGTTGGCCTAAAAGCAGCCACCAAATAAGAAAGCATTCAAGTCCAACAGTTTACTTATCTTAATTCCACTAATAAAAACTAACTCCTAACGTAATACTGGATCAATGTATCAACAGAAGCAATACTGTTAATATGAATAACAAGAATTATTTCTCTTCACATAAGATTATATCAGAATGGATAATCACTGATAGTTAAATATAAATTTAACCTAATAATTATTTATTAAATCAGTTGTTAACCCAACACAGGTATGCGCTTAAGGAAAGATTTTTAAAAGTAAAAGGAACTCGCAAACACAAACCTTGCCTGTTTACCAAAACTATCACCTCTAGCATTTCTAGTATGAGAGGCACTGACTGCTCTGTGACAAATGTTTAATAGCCACTATGGTATCCAGACTACGCGAAGGTAACTTAATCATTTGTTCTTTACATACGGACTTGAATGAACGGCCACACGAGGGTTTTACTGTCTCTTACTTTTTTTTTTTAATTGAAGTATAGTTGATTTACAATATTGTGCCAATCTTTGCTGTAGAACAAAGGGACTCAGTTTTTCACATATACACATTTTTTAAAATATTCTTTTCCATTATGGTTTATCCCAGGAGATTGGAGATATTTCCCTGTGCTATACAGTAAGACCTTGTTTATCCATTCAAACAGAAATGAAAGCGGGAGTTGCAATGTATTTTACTTTTTAATTAGAGAAACTGACTTTCCTGTGAAGAAGCGTAATGACAGAATAAGACGATAAGACCCTATGGAGCTCTAATTTAGTCCAACATCCCCTCCCCCAAAATTAATGAAATCAAGGGATAACAAAACTTTAAATGGACTAAAATTTTGGTTGGGGTGACCTCGGAGAGTAAAACAAGTGATTAAAACCTAGACCAACTAATCAAAATATTTTATCATTTATTGGTCCAAAAGCTTCATCAATGGAAGGAGTTACCCTAGGGATAACAGCATAATCCTATTCTGGAGTTCATATCAACAGTAGGGTTTACAACCTCATTAAATCAGGACATCCCAATGGTGTAACCACTATTAATGGGTCATTTGTTCAATGATTAAAGTCCTATGTGATCTGAGTTCAGACCAAAGTAATCCAGATCAATTTCTATATATTTCATATTTCTCCCAGTATGAAAGGACAAGAGAAATCAGGCCTACTTTACAAAACTAATGGATGACATAATCTTAATCTTAATTAATTTACACCAGCCCTGCACAAGAACAGGGTTTATTAGGTGGCAGAGCCTGGTAATTGCATAAAACTTAAACCTTTATAACCAGAGATTTAACTTCTTTCCTTAACAATTTGGTTATAATCAACATTCTTTTATTAATTATTCCCATTCTACTTGCTACAGCATTCCTTATCCTAATCCAGTGGCTATATACAAATCTATGAAGGACCAAACATTGTTGGATGTGATGGCCTGCTCCAACCCATTGCCAATGCTGGCCAGCTATTCATTAAAGAACCATTAACATCATCAATATCTATATTATTGCATCAGTCCTCGCCCCTACATTGGCCCTAACAATATGAATTCCATTACCCACACCATATCCATTAATCAATAGAAACCTAGGCATACTATTTATATTAGCTGTATTATAGTCTCTCGTCAGGTTGAACCTCAAATTCAAAATATGCAGTAATTGGGACCCTATGAGCAATAGCGCAAACAATTTCATATGAAGTAACACTAGCAATCATTCTATCATCAGTTGTATTAATTAATGGATCATTTACCCTCTCAACGTTAATCACTACTCAAGAATACTTATGTCTAATTTTTCCATCTTGGCCACTGACCATGATATGATTTCTCTCAATCCTAGCAGAAACCAACCAAGCTCCATTCGACCTAACAGAAAGAGAATCAGAACTTGTCTCTGGCTTCAATGTTGAGTATGCAGCAGGCGCATTTGCCCTATTCTTCCTAGCAGAATATGCCAACATTATTATAATAAATATTTTTTTACAACAATTCTATTCCTATGTACCAGAACTATACTCAATTTTATTATCAAAATCATCTTCCTATCCTTTTTTCCCTATGAATACAAGCATCCTATCCACGATTCCAATAGACCAACTTATACATCTTCTATGAAAAACTTCCTACTACTAACGCTAGCTCTTTGAATATGAAATATATCATTACTGATCATTATATCAAGCATCCCACTGAACATAATATGTCTGACAAAGTTACTTTGATGGAGTAAATCATAGAGGTTTAAATCCTCTTATTTCTAGTATTAAGGAATTGAACCTACTCCTAAGAATTCAAAAATTTCCATGCCACCATATTACACCATATTCTATAGTAAGGTCAGTTAAGTAAGCTATCAGGCCCATACCCTGAAAATGTTAGTTTATATCCTTCCCATACTAATAAATTCCCTATTTTTATTATCATTTCACTATCATGTCAGGAACTACAGTTGTTATGATAAGCTCACATGGATTAATAATCTGAATTGGCTTTGAAATAAACATATTCGCTATTATTCTAGTTTTAATTAAAAAATTCAACCCACGTGTCAAAGAAGCATCCACTAAATATTTTTTGACACAAGCCATCACATCTATACTTGTTAATCTAATATATTCTGGCCAATGAACAATTATAAAAGTGTTTAATCCAACAGCATCCTTTATCACAACAGCCCTTGTCATAAAACTTGGACTTTTCCCCATTCCACTTTTTTTTTTTTTTTTTTTTTTTTTTTTTTTTTTTTTTGCGGTATGCGGGCCTCTCACTGTTGTGGCCTCCCCCGTTGCGGAGCACAGGCTCCGGACGCGCAGGCTCCGGACGCGCAGGCTCAGCGGCCATGGCTCACGGGCCCAGCCGCTCCGCGGCATATGGGATCCTCCCAGACCGGGGCACGAACCCGTATCCCCTGCATCGGCAGGCGGACTCTCAACCACTTGCGCCACCAGGGAGGCCCCCCATTCCACTTTTGAATGCCCGAAGCTCCACTAATATCTGTCCTAATTTTATTAACATTACAGAAACTTGTACCACTATCAATTTTATATCGAGTTTCATATCCATTAATCTAAACATGTTACTAATTAGAGCTATATATATATTTTTAACATCTTTATTGGAGTATAATTGCTTTACAATGGTGTGTTAGCTTCTGCTTTATAACAAAGTGAATCAGTTATACAGATACATATGTTCCCATATCTCTTCCCTCTTGCGTCTCCCTCCCTCCCACCCTCCCTATCCCACCCCTCTAGGTGGTCACACAGCACCGAGCTGATCTCCCTGTGCTATATGGCTGCTTCCCACTAGCTATTTTACGTTTGGTAGGGTATATATGTCCATGCCACTCTCTCACTTTGTCACAGCTTACCCTTCCCCCTCCCCATATCCTCAAGTCCCTTCTCTAGTAGGTCTGTGTCTTTATTCCCATCTTGCCCCTAGGTTCTTCATGAATTTTTTTTTCTTAGATTCCATATATATGTGTTAGCATACAGTATTTGTTTTTCTCTTTCTGACTTACTTCACTCTGTATGACAGACTCTAGGTCCATCCATCTCACTACAAATAACTCAATTTCATTTCTTTTTACGGCTGAGTAATATTCTATTGTATATATGTGCCACATCTTCTTTAGAGCTCTATTTTTTTTTTTTTTTCTTTTTGCGGTATGCGGGCTTCTCACTGTTGTGGCCTCTCCCGTTGCGGAGCACAGGCTCCGGATGCGCAGGCCCAGCGGCCATGGCTCACGGGCCCAGCCGCTCCGCGGCATATGGGATCCTCCCAGATCAGGGCACGAACCCGTATCCCCTGCATCGGCAGGCGGACTCTCAACCACTGCGCCACCAGGGAGGCCCAGAGCTCTATTTTTTAATCAATCATAGTAGGAGGATGAAGAAGTCTTAACCAAACCCCACTACAAAAAATCATAGCCTACTCATCAATTGGTTACATAGGTTGAATAACAGCTGTTATAGTTTATAATCCAACTATAATAATCCTATACTTATATAATAACACTCATTACATTATTTATATATAATTCATCCACCACAATGCTATCTTTCTCCTAATTTATTAAACACCCTTAATTGCTACAATTATTCTCACTATTATATTATCATTAGGAGGCCTCCCACCACTTTTCAGGGTGTTTACCTATATGAATGATTACTCAAGAAATAACAAAAAATAATATTTTACCAACATTAACAGCTATCATAGCACTACTCAATCTATATATGATTAATCTGCTCTACATCACTAACCACATCCCCGTCAATAAATAACATGAAATAAAATGACAATACGGGGCTTCCCTGGTGGCGCAGTGGTTGAGAGTCCGCCTGCCGATGCAGGGGACACGGGTTCGTTCCCCGGTCCGGGAAGATCCCACATGCCGCGGAGCGGCTGGGCCCGTGAGCCATGGCCCCTGAGCCTGCACGTCCGGAGCCTGTGCTCCGCAACAGGAGAGGCCACAACAGTGAGAGGCCCGTGTACCGCAAAAAAAAAAAAAAAAAAAAAAAAAAAGACAATACGAAAACATGAAATGAATAATACTTTTACCACCACTAATCATAATATCAACAGTGTTTCTTCCCTTATCATCAATATTATCAGTACTGGGTTAGGAATTTAGGTTAGCACAGACCAAGAGCCTTCGAAGTCCTAAGTGAGTATTATTTACTGAATTCCTGAAAATAAGGATTGCAAGACTTTATCTTACATCAACTGGATGCAAATCACTCTTTTATTAAACTAAATTCTTACTGGATTTGATGAGCTTTCATCCCACAGAATTTTATTTAACAGCTAAATACTTTAGTCAGTTGGTTTCAATCTACTCTCTCCATTCAGGGGAGAAATAGGGGAGAAGCCAGGCAGAATTAAAGCTGCTTCTTTGAATTTGCAATTCAATATGTTATTCACCACAGGGCTTGGCAAAAAGAGGCCTCAACCTGTCTTTAGATTTACAGTCTAATGCTTGCTCAGCCATTTCACTATGTTCATAAACTGCTGATTATTCTCAACAAACCATAAAGTTATAGTCACTGAGCATCTGTTTCTTGGTGCCTGTTCCAGAATAGAAGTAGTCTTAAGCCTTTTAATCATGCCAAACCAAGCCCGAAGCTTTACTAGGAGATGATCAAATCCACAATGTAGCTGTACCACCCATGCATTTGTAATAATTTCATAGTTATACCTACTATAATTGGAGGATTCAGAAACTGACTAGTTCCACGAATAACTGGAGCACCTGATATAGCATTTCTCCCAATAAATAAGTTTTTTACCTCTTCCACCACCATTTTTAGAACAGGCTAACAGGCTGAACAGTATATCTATGTTTAGCTGGCAGTCTAGCCTACATGGGAGCTTCTGTTGACCTAACCATTTTTTCCCCTACATTTAGCAGGTGTATACTCAATTCTAGGTGCTATAAGTTTTATTACCTCAATTATTAGTATGAAAACTCCAGCTATATCTCATTACCAAACACCACTATTTGTTTGATCCATCCTACTTCTGGCCACACTATTACTATTGTCACTCCCAGTTCTAGCATCCAGAATCACTTTATTGTTAATAACTACAATCTATCAATCTTTCTTTCACCCTGAAGGTGGAGGTGATCCAATTTTATATCAACATTTATTCTGATTTCTTTGGCCACCCAGATTTTTACATCCTTCTTTTACCTGACTTCAGGATAATATCACATACCATCAAATATTATTTGGGAAGAAAAGAACCTTTGGGGTATACAGGAATAGTCTGAGCCATAATGTCTCCCCAGGCTTTCTCGTATGAGCTCAACACATGTTCAGAGTAGGAATAGATGTTGATATGAGCATGTATTACATCAGCTACTCTAATTACTGCCATCCCCATAAGAGTAAAAGTATGTAGTTGATTAGCAACTAATGGAGGTGATAATAAAATGATCACCAGCCATATTATGAGCCTTAGGTTTTATTTTCTTATTTACAGTAGGAGGTTTAACAGAAATTGTCCTAGCTAATTCATCCTTAGACAGTGTTTTTCATGATACATGCTATGCACCAGGACACTTTCACTACATCTTATCAATAGAAGCAGTATTCACCATTATAAGAGGCTTTGTCCACTGATTTTCGTTATTTTTAGGCTATAGACTCAACTCAACCTGAGCAAAGCTTCATTTTACAATTAAATTTGTAAGCATTAATATAAATCTCTTTCCACAACATTTTCTTGGCCTTTCAGGACTACCGAGATGTTACTCTGAATATACAGATGCATACACAACATGAAATACCATCTCATCCATAAGTTCATTTCATTAACAGCAGCAATACTAGTAATTTTTATAATACGACAAGCTTTCGCATCTAAACAAGAAGTATCAGTAGTGGAGTTAACAACTTCCAATCTTAAATGATTGCATGGATATTTCCCACCGTATCATACATTTGAAGAACCTACTTACATAAATTTAAGAAAGGAAGGAATCGAAACTTCTCCAACTGGTTTCAAGCCAACTTCATAACCACTGTCTTTCTCAATAAGTGAGATATTAGTAAAAATTACATAACTTTGTCAAATTAAATTATGGATTCAAACCTTTTACATCTCTATGCCATATCCATTCCAACTAAGCTTACAAGACTCAACATTGCCTATTATAGAAGAACTTTTACATTTTCATGATTATACACTTATAATTGCTTTCCCAGTTAGTTCTTTGGTTATTTACATCATTTCATCACTACTAGCAACTAAACTAACTCACACAAGTACAATAGATGCACAAGAGGTAGAAACAGTTTGAAACTATTCTAGCTACTATTATTCTCATTTTAAGTGCTATCCCATCATTACAAATTCTTTATATAATAGTTGAAATTAATAATCCTTCCCTAACTGTAAAAACTTTAGGTGACCAATGATAATGAAGCTGTGAATACACAAAATACGAAGTTCTAAATTTTGATTCCTACAACAGATCTAAAACCAGGAGAACTACAACTACTACAAATATATAATGGAGCAGTCTCACCTACAGAAATAACAGTCCAAATACTAATTTCACCCGAAAACATCCTACACTCATGAGCTATTCCCTCCGTAGGCCTCAAGACAGATGTTATTGCAGGGCACCTTAAACAACCCTAATTCTACATGACCAGGCTCATACTGTGAACAACATTCAGAAATTTGGGGGTTATGTCATAGCCTCATGCCTCTTGACCTCTAATTAATTCCACTCAAATATTTCAAAAATGATCGGCATCAAATTATAAAATCATTAAGAAGCTAAAGAGCATAAACCTTTTAAGTTAAAGACTGAGAATTTTAACCTTCCCTTAAGGATATTCCACAACTAGATACATTAACATGATTCATCACTATTATAATTATAGTACTATTTATTATATTTCAGTTAAAACTTTCCAAACATTCTTATCTTTCAACTCAGAATTGAAAACAAAACATCAAAACATTACACGCCTTGAGAAACAAAATGAATCAAGATTTATTCACCTCTTTCACTACCCAAACAATAACAGGATTTTACCTATTGTTATTCCAATAGTTTCCCAAGGGTTTTATTTCCCATACCTCACCAACTAATTAATAACCGCATAATTTCTATCCAACAATGACGAGTCCAACTTACATCAAAACAAATGATGACCATCTGAAGCAGCACAACTTTCGCCATCGAGTCAGCTCTGCCACTGGGAAAATAGCGCCGGGACCCCTTCCGAACTAAGGTCCTTGCACACGCAGGGCTCCTCGAAGTGGGCAGGGACTGCGATTCACTCACTACACGATAAGCATGAGTTTGGTGGGTCACTCTGCATTATCATGCAAGTAAAGGTGATCCCCAATACATCACTTACCAATATCTTATTTATTGGCTCAAAAAATCTACTAAGCCTTCTACCACATTCATTGACACCTGCTACACAGCTCTCAATAAATCTAGGAATCGCTATTCCCTTATGAGCAGGAACAGGAATTACCGGCTCCCCCCACAAAACAGAAGCATCTTTATAGCCCATCTCCTGCCCCAAGGGACAACCAGCCCACTCAGTCCTATATAACTATCTGAACCATTAGGCTGTTTATTCAACCAACAGCCTTCGCTGTATACCTAACAGCCAGCACTGCTGCTGGCCACCTCTTAATTCATCTAATTGGAGGAGCAAGCCTCAATAAGTGTTAGCCCCACTACGGCTTTTATCACATTTATGATTTTGATCTTGTTTACTTTTCTTGAATTCTCAATAGCTTTCATTCAAGTTTATGTATTTAACTACTAGGAAGCCTTTACGTGCATGATAATACTGAATGACCCACCAAACTCATGCATATCGTATAGTAAACTCCAGTCCCTGCAATTTCCAAGAGCCCCGCACTTAAAGGAACCCTCAGCTGGAAGAGTCCTGGAGCTTTTTCCCCAGTACAGAGCTGCCTTGATGGCAAAAGTTGTTTCCTGCCACCACCCCCTTTCAAAGGACTTGACCCCATTCCCAGGGCCCCATTTTCCTGAGGGACCCGTCAAGTCACCTCTCTCCCTCAGGGCAAGGTTTCCCTCACTCTTTCTTACTCACCTCTAGCTGCCTCTTCAGTTCGTCTTCCCACTTCTCCTGGCTCGTCCTGAGATCTGTCTTCATCAACATGGAGACCTCTGGACTGTTTCTCTTTTGTTCTTTGTCATGAACCAGCTGTGTGATCTTAGGGAAGCATTGCCTTCTCTGGGTCCCAGTGTCCTTGTGTGTAGGAATAAAGGGCAGGGCAGATAGGACCAAGCTATGTTCCAACGGAGTCCAGCCCAAGATCTGTTTTACACATTGGGCCTTCCTGGTAGTCCATACTCAAGACTGAGTTTGAGTAAATGGTTTGGGGCTGAAAAAAGACTTTCCACTCCCGAGCTCCAGGGCCCTTCCTAACCCTCCGCCCTGTGGGCCGGCAGCAGAGTTGGGATTAGGAGTCCCCCTGAGCCTCTGCGCCTTTCTGTTCACTGTCTGCACGACTGGTGCCGTCTGTTTCTTTCCTGATACGAGTTCAAATTGTCAGCAGGCGGGACTGAGGGCCAAACCTGGATCATACCTGGCCCACCTTTCAAAGTCTCTGGACCAGTGAGGGTTTCTCTGCTGGGTGGGCTCCTGCCACCCCTCCCATGCCAGCAAGCATTCTTCTCTTCCACGGCCTCAGGGTAGAGGCCGACAAGGAAAGTGATCATCTCTCCGCACTCTACAGACGAGGAAAGTAAGGCACAGAAAGATGAAACAAACTCCCTGGCTCCTGCTCAGAGCCAGGATGAGACCTGGGGCTTCTGGGGCCCAGCCAATGTTCCTTTTATTAGCTCCAAAGAGAAACAAGTTTTACAAGTTTGGTTGATGCTCCCCAGCTGGTATCCCCCCTAAGGGTTTTCACATGGGAAAAGACAATGGCTCCTAAATTGAAAAGGCCAGAAAGAGCTAAGCAGGCTAAGATACAGCTGAGGCAAGCAGGCCCCACTGGATAAGTATCTACCAGCGGGGGTGGAGAGATAACGTCTGAAATGAAATTTATCTGTTTGCATAAAAGACACAGAAATGGCTCCTTCTGCAGGCCAGGGCCAAGAAGAGAGGTGTTTTCCACCCCATCACCTTCGGTGTGTGCTACTCCCGGCTGAGCATGAGTTTCAGCGTCCCTAAGCCCACCTCCCCCTAAACTCAAACACCCGAGAGCAGCCTCCATGAGTCCAAGAGACATCCTCATGGAACGGCACCTGGAGATGCCGTGAGGACTCCACTGCCCCATTTTCAAGTCCCTCCCAGGAAAGGGAGTCCACTGCCTCCCTCAGTGACTCCTTCGGTGGCCCTTGTTTGACCTGCTAAGTCCGCTAAGGTCCGTGCAGGAGAGAGACGGCAGGCAGCTTTCTGTCAGGCTAGCCTCTCCCTTTCCTCGGTTCATTCTTACGCATCCTCCTCCCACAAGGGAGGAGAAAGACATACAAGACACATTGGTCTGGTCTTCAAGAACTCAAGTCAGGTGGAGGGGGATAGGGTGGACAGGATTCTATACTACAGCGTGGCATCTGTCATTTCACTTTATATGGTCGGATTATATGTCTTTTGTAAACCAGCTTAAATCTTTGTTGAACTATATAGTGTGAATAAATCAGTTAAACTCTTAAGTGTGTGTGTGTGTGTGTGGCGGGCAGGAGGTTGGTTCCGCAGCGCCTCTCTTCCAAGTGTCAGTGACAACTCATCACTGGTCTCTGCTGCCAGGTGCCCCCTCCACTTTCAATCTGTCTTACAAGCTATCACCTGCTAACGCACTATTTATAAACTTTCAATCGTTCTCCTTTGCCTACAGAATTGAGTAAAAAAAATCACATCTGGCAGGGAAGGATTTCCAAAGTATCATCCCTTTGACTTTTTCCAAGCAAATTTCTCTCACATTTCCCCTGACCTCGTGCAATACTTTAGCCTAAACCAATCTGGTCATTGACTCCAAAGCGTTTTTCAAACCCCTGAACTTCGTCCATCACGGTCTCTTGCTCCACCTGTGATGCCTGCCCCCCTCCTCTCTCCCTCCCCACCTCCATCGCCGACATTCAAAACCCTACCCACCCAAGGAGATGCCTACTTTACAACAAATGCTGCCCTCTTCTCCCTTTCAAAACTGTCCCCAGACAGTGATGACAGTGAGAAACAGAAATGCAAATTACGCCCTTGACAAAGCTAGAGGACACGTATAACTCAAAAATCACAAAACATAATAAAGAGCTATCAGTGCAATTACAGCCAAACAGAGAATGAGGATATCCTGGATAGTCCTGCCTCTGAAGTGAGGGAAGGCGAGCTCCTCCCCCATCACCTCATTAGCAGGTGAAAGCAAATATCTCAAGTGGGAAGGGTGCTTTTTGGGTTGTAAGGGCAACTCCCAAATAAAATTGATCACACGTGCTTCTCCAAAAGCAGGTGACGACCATTCGGAGGACAAAACTAAAGAACTCTTTAGCAATGAGAACAAGTCAGTACCTTGGCAGCAGGAGTTTCTCTGACCTGATTTGTCTCCAAGAATATGTGGACAAGAAGGGTCATATGTAGAATCACATGTACAAGCCGTATTTGCACAGAAGGCTCCATCTGAGCTCTATAGTTGCAATGTGGTTGGTTTGGGGGGAGTAAAGTATAAAAGAATGAACTCATACCCCTCACATCACGTCATAGGAGAATACTTGTTACAGTCTGGAGCGCAGGCCTGTCCTCTCTCCATACATAACTCCTAAAAATATCTTGCCCATGAAACACTCACCTTATCCAAATGAGAGTAATGATTTAAAATGTCTATGTTGGGACTTCCCTGGTGGCACAGTGGTTAAGAATCCACCTGCCAATGCAGGGGACACGGGTTTGAGCCCTGGTCCAGGAAGATCCCACATGCTGTGGAGCAACTAAGCCCGTGTGCCACAAGTACTGAGCCTGTGTTCTACAGCCCTTGAGCCACAACTACTGAGCCCACGTGCCACAACTACTGAAGTCTGTGCACCTAGAGCCCATGCTCCGCAACAAGAGAAGCCACCACAATCCGAGCTTGTGCACCGTAAGGAAGAGTAGCCCCTGCTCACCGCAACTAGAGAAAGCCCGTGCACAGCAATGAAGACCCAATGCAGTTAAAATTAAATAAATTCATTTTAAAAAATAAAAATAAAAATAGATAAAATGTCTCTGTAGTGATAGTTAAACAAAAAGGAGAGAGAACAAAATATTGAGAAGCATGACAGGAAAAACAAATAGCAGGTGAAGTATAGTCACCTGAAATAGGTTTCCATGAAGCACATTTGAGAAACATGAAAAATGAGACCAAATATAAAATTATGAATTAAAAAATTTGATGAAGCTATGACCTCCATAAAACAAGAGCAAAATGAAGACAAGCAGAAGCTCATGGTAAGGCTAAGAAAGCAGGAAATGAAAGATGAACTGTCGCAGCTAAAGACAGCAGTGGAGGAACACGGAAGCCCGGCAATGAGGGACCAGTAAGAAGGAATTATTATTTATGTCACAAGCCATTCAGCCATTCACGTAAATTCATATCTAGACTCAGCCTCATGAATTCCCAGGATTCTTGATCTGCTCTGCTTGGGTCCAGGACTGGCTGGCCTGTCTTCTGTCTTCCATCCTCAGAGGCTTCTTATCCAGTTTCCTTAGAACCACCAGATCTGGTTGGCTGACTGCTGGCCTAGCTCCTCCTCCATTGTCAGGTTTGACACAGGGCATCTCCTGGTTCTGTTTCATTTCCATCTCATCTCATCATCTCATCTCACCTCGTCTCATTCTTCATTCAGCAAATATTCATTGAGCACCTACCATGGTTCTACCCTGGGAATATGGTGGGAAGCAATTTGGACACATCCCTGCTCTCACGGTGCTTATAGTCTAATAAGGCACACATATCTTTAAAACAAAACAAATACATGTAGAATTGCGTTGTGAAGGGGGCACTGGTAAAGTAAAACTTTTTTTTTTTTTTTTTAAGAGAAAAGCTGCTATTTAAGTGACTGGTGCCACTCAGTTTAAGAGGAGGAAGCACACCACATAGGACAGATCTTCTTCACTCTGGAAGAATCTGCCAAGGAGCCTCTCTCAGGTGTGAACTGTAAGGCCAGAAGGCCCCCTCTGCTGGGAGAAGGTGTCCCAGGAGCTTGGCTGTGTTGTAAAGCCTGCTCCACCTGATTTTTGGAGCGCAGAGCTCTGAGCACTCCAGGAAGAGGGTGAACAAAGGACAAGAAGGCCAAGGAGACATCTTTGCCACTACCAAAGAGAGCCCTGCCTAGGGTCACCGTGAAGTCATTTTTAAAACTATGTACCCCCGGCTCATTTAAAGTTGGCATGCAAAATTTTCATCATAAATTTAAATAGACAGAATTTCTACTTATGTCATGTTGTAAATTATTGACATTTAAACATAAAAATATACCTCATTTTTGGGCTTCCTTGGTGGCACAGTGGTTGAGGGTCCGCCTGCCGATGCAGGGGATGCGGGTTCGTGCCCCAGTCCGGGGGGATCCCACATGCCGCGGAGCAGCTGGGCCCGTGAGCCATGGCCGCTGAGCCTGCGAGTCCGGAGCCTGTGCTCCACAACGGGAGAGGCCACAACAGTGAGAGGCCCGTGTAGTGCAAAAACAAAAACAAAAACCTCATTTTTAAAGATGCCTGAGAAGATACACATATCAGTAGTTTGACACTCACTGATAAATGTCTGTGATTTATTTTAAAATTCTGCAGTTAAGTGTGATACTGTGTATGTGCTACTCAGGTTAAACTCCAACAGGTCAGCTAGGGTACCAGAAAGACAGCTAAGATCAGAAAGGCCACAGGCCAGGAGGCTTCCATGAGTGTATCTGCATCCTCATCTCAATCGACACCTGGACTCAGCTAATTAGCATAAAGGTCCGAAGTGTGGTTTTATTGGTGAAAGTAGTGGCCTGTTAACTGGCACAATGAATGTTGATGATGGGCTTTTTCTTTGGGGAATTAGAGGTATGCAGGACTGTGGGTGGCTATGATTTTAGAGGTACCCCTTACCCTAGAGTGAACCCGGGCAAGGTCGATGTGCCCAGAGGGAAGGCACCAGAGGCTCATCCCCTGACAAGTCAGCCAGCGGCCGATGGACGAGGATGGCTGATGGCCTGATGCTCATTGAGCAAAGAAAATCCTGGCTCTGGGGTGCCACCTCCAGAGGTCAGTGTCCTCACGCTCATGGGTGGGCAGCTGCATAAGCTGCTTTGTGCCTGATTGTTAACAGTGTTTAATAAGCATCTGTATGTCTCATAGAACTCGATCCGACATGTTTGAGACCTTTGCTTTCACCTGTTAGTGGGATTGTGTGGGAGCCTTCGGGTACCTCAGACATCTTTGGTAGCTAAACCTGAGAGGCGTATATGATTAAGTTGGTTTAGCTTATTAGTTCATGACATGATCATAATCTCTTAGTAAAAATTATCCAGGTTTCTTTTCTTAAATTTTAATTTTTTTTGGCCGTGTTGGCCCTGCATTGCTGCTTGCGGGCTTTCTCTAGTTGCGGCGAGTGGGGGCTACTCTTCGCTGTGGTGCACAGGCTTCTCATTGCAGTGGCTTCTGTTGTTGCAGAGCGTGGGCTCTAGGTGCGCGGGCTTCAGTAGTTGCAGCACATGGGCTCAGTAGCTGTGGCGCATGGGCTTAATTGCTCCGTGGCATGTGGGATCTTCCCGGACCAGGGATTGAACCCATGTCCCCTGCCTTGGCAGGCAGATTCTTTAACCACTGCACCACCGGGAAGTCCCAGTTTTTCTTTAATAGTAATACATTTTATATGCTTTTTGTTATTGTAAACTTTTATTTCCATATACTTCCTCCCCACAGAATTTTATCCTAATGTAATATTTTTATACAAGATCATTTCTTATTAATCACCGTACTATATTTATTTGAAATAAATATATTTTGCTTTGCAAAAATATACACCATATGTATATATTTTTCCACATCACAAAATATTCTCATTTCAAACATTTTTTCCACCACTTAAAGTGTAAAAAGCATTCTTAGTGCTGTAGGCACTTGAAAAACAGAAAATGCAGAAAGAGGCTTTCTCTGAACTCCCCTGGTCTACCTGAAGACAGATCTTCCAATCGAAACTCAGTTGTCATAAATCCCCTTTCCAGGAGTTTCATCAGTCAGGGAAGACTGACTCTTACCATAGAAGAGAAGTTCCAGAAGTCAACACCACAACCCAACAAGCTTTGTCACAAACTATCACACCTCCCATCTAGTCCTCTAAGGGCCCATTCACCCCCCCTAAAAACCATTTACTCTCCCCAAAGAAGCCACCGTTCCCCCTCCCTTTTCCCTACTAAGATGGTATTTAAGCCTGAATTCTAGGCCACCTTGGGGACTTACTCATTTTCCCCTGGGTATCTCCCATGTATCCGTGAGGTATCCATGATAGTAAACGTCTGTTTGTTTTTCTCTTGTTAATATTCTTTTATTACAGGGTTTCAGCCAAGAACTCAGGAGAGTAGAGTGAAAATTATCTTTCCTCTCTTACATCTTGCTTTTGGATGGAGGTGCTTCTGACTTAGGCCTCGACAGGAAATACCTAGAGCCCTCAAGGAAGAACTCATCCAAGTGAGGGGAGCCTAGAATGGTGACGTGGGTCCAGGGTCAGGGCAAAGTCACTGTGAAGGGAGAACTGGCATTGGCACAGCAGGAGGCTAGGGCTGGAAGCCCCTGACTCAACCTAGAAGCCATCCTACTTTAGGAACCAAGCACTTGAGAACAAATTCAAGAGCTATAACCCTGGGACCCCACGCCAGGGGTGTCGTAGGTGGAGCCCGTTTGGCCAAGGGTTTACCCGTGGTTGTCTTCTCTTGAAGAACCGTGCTGGCCAGGCAGGGATTTGGACCATCAGAGGCGTCACTGGACAGGAGGAAAAGGCTCCCTGGGTCTTGGGCCACCTGTTGAAGCCGTCGTCGGAAAGTGAGTCTAGGAGCAAAATGCGGTTGGGTCGCCAGGCACTGCCGAGGGCCCTTGGGTTTCGGGACACCGATAGCAATCGAGTCCAGAGCTGTTCTTTCACCAGCAGCACTCATCTGCAGAGGTGCAGGCTCTGAGCAAAGCACACAAGTGAGCAAAGGCCGTGCTGGCAGATGGTGTATGAAAAGATGCAGGCCTGGGAATGTAGGGCCACTGACCTCACAGGCCTTGGAATCTAACTACACAAGAAAGACACGAAGAAAGGAGAGGGGTCCGCTGGAGCAGGCGCAGGGTCCGGGCGCGCGTGCAGGACGGTAGCAGCAGGAATGGTCCAGTGCCTGCATTTGCAGGAGGAGCTGTTTCAGGTCATCCGTGGTCCAGTGTGAGCTGGCGGGAGGCATCCCCTGAGGTGGATGGACAGAAAGAACTGGAGAGGAGAAGGCCAGGTGTCATCCATGCGAGGGTAAAAGCATCCAGGATTAAGGCAGGATTTGAAATGGAGGGGAACTGAGTGCCAGGTGTCAAGACCCTAGCTAGACGACAGGAGATTTGGGAGATCAGCGATGACAGGGACAGGAAGGACGGAAGGTGACACTGGTTTAAACAGCAAAGGGTGGGGGAGAAGTGGTTTCAAAGGGATAGTAAATAACTACGCTTGTGATTAGTGCCCTGAATGAAAAATACCAGGTACTAGGAAAATAACAGACAGTGTGGGGAACCAGCGCTGCTTCAGATGACGAGGTCTCTCTGGGGAAATGACCTTTAATTGGAGACTTAAAGAATGAATGGGAGTTTGTTAGCTTGCCCTTGAATGACTCTAAACTGACATTGAAAAATAGCCATTTTACCTCCCGTGCACAGCGAGGAAGGATGCTGTGGCAGCTCCTTGAGGCTCATCCATGAGAGGGGAGAAGCTTGATGCGTCAAGCCCAGCTCAACCATTTCCTGGCAAGGCGGGAGCTGCTCACCTCTTTGTGAGTCTGTAAAATGGGGCACAGCAATACCTACCTCATCGGCTTATCATGAAAGGCAAGTGGGTAAGACATGGACATCACTGAAAACACAGAGCAGGTTTTATGGAGGGGTTCGCTGTTATCACTGTTCAGGAGGAAATATTTCTCCCCGAATTGCATCCAAGCACAAATTACAGTAGGTCTTTCTGTATTCATTTAATCCTTTCAATAACCCTGTGAGGTAGGTTAACAAGAAAAAAACCCAAAGAGCAGTTTTCTTTTCCTTCTTTTGGAATCAACAGTAGCTTTACCTGCACTCTGTGGCTGTGACTGACAAGGGACCAAGGCACTCAGGAGGTGGCTTCCTGCCAAACCACCTTGAATTTTTTAGATGCCTGGCTCTCAGGTGTCCAGATTCTTATTGCTTCACTTTCTGGGCCAGCAGTGGCTGCAGGAGAAGCCAGGGCTCAGGTGTGTGACTGTGAGGCGATGACCAGTGCCACCCAGGGAGGCTGCACCCTGCCTGCTGGACCCTCAGTGGTCAGATGGCCCGCTCCCAGGGGTCTGGGTTGGGCCATTTGGAGAGCCGTCTCTAAGTGTCTCAGCCAAGTTTCCAGATCTCATCCTAAAATGGGTAAATGACTTGAATGCATAACATCGAAAGGCTTCCAGCCTGCCCTGCACATTAGCAGCGAGCTGTTTGAACGAGGCAGGAAATACACTTAACCTTTTCTTTCACTCTTCTTTTTCTCATTAATTTTCATATTTATTCCATCTGGTTATATTTTCGAAACACTGTAAACTGATTTGAATCCTTTTTGGAATCATAAGTGGCAGCCAGGAAGTGGAGGGCGGAACCAAGGGCGCAGTGATGGGGCTGAGACGTGCAGATGGACCTGGGAGAGGTTAGGCAGTTAGAACCCCAAACTCCGGCCACGGGCTGGCTGGGGGAGCACCTGGCAGGGTCCCCATATCCCTCCAGGGACAGCAGCCCCAAAGACGCCTTCCAGAAGCTTGGGTGGCTGCACGGTCGTGGAGCAGAGGCAGAACGACAGGGCAGATAACACAGGGTGACCCCCCGGATGGCTAGTTTTTGAGATCACGTGACACACACCCGCAAGAGGCTGAGAAATAACTAGGAGACAGGCTTCAGGAAGAAGTGAGCTGAGCTGGCAATGACTCAAACCATTGCAAACTGAGCATTCGAAGTCAACACAACTCACTTTGTTCTCCCTGGGCATGCTGACCTCCCGCCTCTTCTATCTCTATACCTCCTCTGTGGATTCATCATCAGATCAACCTTCCTGAAGCTTATGGGGGAGGAACCGCAGATGGGAGACGAGGTGACTAGCCGCAATACGTCCACTGATGGCCCTCCATGTGCCAGAAACACTCCTCCAGGCATCCTTTGAGGTAGGTCGGTTTATTCCCTTATTACAGAGGAGGACACTGAGGCACAGAAAAGTTGTTTACTTGCCTGAGGTCACACAGCTAGTAAACGGCAAAGCCAAGATCTAAACTGAGGTCCGACTCATGCCCTTTTTATAAGTGCCAGGAGGAATGATTCATTCTTTGGGACCCAGTGAGCTGTAGGTGTTTGATGGAGCCAACGGTAGATGCCAGGAGACAGGAGAGCACTTCATTTCCATAGACTTCGTACTGTCAACACACTGGTCTCCTCTAGTCTGCTGCCCACATGCTGCCACCTCTGTTGAAGGGGCCTCCCTCCCTCAACAGTGTGGAGGCCTCCGCTGATAAGACCAAGTGGCAACTCTTCACTTTCAATCTGTCTCAAACAACTCCTTGTGCTCCACACCCTTGGCTCTGACTAGCCACACTCAAGCTGAGCTGTTATCAGCCACACAAAATCAACAGCAGCAATCCAGGCAATAAAATGACTGCAAAAAATTCATCTTTGCACTTGAGGTCAGCTAAGGGGCCAAATCGAAACTCTCAACTCAAGCTTGCTAAATCAGTCAATCCCACCCCAGACATAGCTCTCAGGCCCCAGGTCTACATCTGACATCAGCGTGGGGCAGATGAAAATGCCCCAGGAACCTCGGCCTCCCCCGACTGCAGCACCCTCTGCAGGGTTAGGCGGCTGGAGGGGGCCCAGCACGGTTCAAAGGCATCACTGGGAGTCCTGGGAATATTAGCTGAAACGTGGATCCAAGACCAAGCACTCGGGAGCAAGTTCCTGTACACCAGCCCCAGGGGAGGCTCAAGAAATGTCAGGAATTGGAAGAGAGGAATGCATGCCTCTGGGTGCCAAGGTTAATTGGGGACAGGACCAGAGAACAACCAAAAGAGAAATGAGAAACCAGAAGCTGGCAGACTCAACTGGTGAACTGTCTTTCTGCAATCTTGTGAATCCTGAAAAATGGCCATACTGAATTCTAGAACCCTGAGCCAATCACTTGTCCTGAGCTGCTTCTCCAGGTTGGCAGTGCCCTGGGGAGTGTCAGGCATCAGTCTGCCCCTTGCTTTATGCCTGCTTGGAGCCCTCAGTAGCCACATATGCATGTGTAAACTCTTCCAGACGATGGGCCCAGCCCCCTTGATTTTGTAATAAACGTCACTGGCAGACCACAGGAAATTGTTCCTTCCAGAATTCCTGAGCTCCAGGCCTATATGTCCCATTGCCTACTCAACTTCTCCACTCAGGTGTCTACTAGACATCTCAAAGTTAACGTGTCCCAAACCGAACTGTGAAGCTTCCCCCTCAAACTTGTCCTGCCTTTAGTCTCGGTCAATGCCAGAACCATGTTTCCATTTCTTCAGGTCAAAAACCTTGGAGTCAAAACCCACATTCAGTCCATGGAAAACCCCGTTGACTCGATCTTCGAGATGTGTTATATGAGATATATACAGAATCCAATTGTGTTTATCACCTCCAAACACAAGCCACGTTCATCTCTCTCCCAGGTTATTTATAATAGCCTCCTAAATGGTCTCTTCATCTCTACTTCCTCCTCCTCTGGCTATGCTCACCCAGAAGCCTCTGTTTTCTTTTTTAAAATAAGTCAGATCACATCACATTCAGCTAAAAAACCCTCCAAAGGCTTCTCATCTTACTCAAAGTACTTGCAACAGGGAACTCCCTGACAGTTCAGTGGTTAGGACTCTGCACTTTCACTGCTGAGGGCCCAGGTTCAATCCTTGGTCGGGGAACTAAGATCCTATAAGCGGTGCAGCACAGCCAGAAAAAAAAAAAAAAAAGGACTTACAGTGGCCCACCAAGCCCTACTGACCTCCTCCTATTCCACTCTCCCTTGCTTACCTACTCCAGCCACCCTGGCTTCTTGTTCTTCCTTGAATATGCTATGCCTGCTCCTGTCTCAGGGCCTTTGCACTTGCTGTTTTCTCTGCCTGAAGTGCTCTTCCACTCTTCCCCCAAATATCACCACAGTTCTCTGTGACAGTTCTAAAATATGTTCACAAATTCTTTGCTACTCTCCCCTTCAAGAGGTGGAGCCTAATCCCTCTCTCCTTGACTTAGTGACTCAATTCTAAGGACTAGAATAAAGCAGAAGCAATGGTGTGGGACTTCAGAGGCTGTTGTAAAAAGCACTACAGCTTCCTCCTCATTTGCTCTCTCTTGGATTACTCACCCTAGAGGAAGCCAGCTGCCATGTCATGAGAACACTCAAGCGGCTCTGTGGAGAGGTTCACATTGTGAAAAACTGAGGCCTCCTGCCAACAGCCATGGGAGAGAGCCACCTTGGAAACAGGTCCTCCAGCCCCAGTCAGGCCTTCAGACGATGCAGCCCCAGCAAACTGCTTGACCGCAGCCTCATGAGAGATCCCAAGCCGGAACAACCCCACTAAGCTGTTCCCAGACTCCTGACCCTCAGAAGCTGTGAGAGAATAAATCTTTGTTGTTTATAGCTCTACATTTCGGGGGCTTTCCTGGTGGCACAGTGGTTAAGAATCTGCCTGCCAATGCAGGGGACATGGGTTCAGACCCTGGTCCAGGAAGATCCCACATGCCGCGGAGCAACTAAGCCCGTGCGCCACAACTACCAAGCCTGTGCTCTAGAGCCCGCGAGCCACAACTACTGAACCTGCACACCACAACTACTGAAGCCCGTGTGCCTACAGCCCGTGCTCCACAACTAGAGAAGCCACCGCAGTGAGAAGTTCGTGCACCACAACAAAGGGTAGCCCCCGCTCGCCGCAACTAGAGAAAGCCCACGCACAGCAACGAAGGCCCAACGCAGCCAAAAATAAATAAGTAAAATAAATAAAAATTTTAAAAAGCTCTACATTTTGGGATAATTTCTTATGCAATGATAGATAATCAATATGCTTGCTTTCTTATTCCTCTCAAGCTTTTGCTGCATTCCTCAGCTTTACCCTCCACATTCACTTCCTGAATTCAAGATCCATCCATTTTTTAAGCTTGTTCTGATGCTATTTTTCTAAGGACTTGGCCTGGGCTGATCTTTTTTCACTACCACATGGGCTGGAAGAGGCCACCAGGTTTTAGATAGTGACAAGGTCATTCAGTCTCTTTCTTAAGAACAGGTCTGCTACAAAGACAAGCACCCTGAATGCTGGTGGGTATGTCTTTCATACATGACCGGTGATTGGTTTCCAAGGAGTTTAGTTTAGTCAAACAGGCTCCAAAAGACACAAACAGTCCAAGTGGCAGACATCCCAAGTGGAGGCTAATCTGATTGTCCTTGGTGCCAGTACACTCAAATCTGTCATGTGTGGCCAGCCTGCAGTCATGTGGCACCAGAGGGGCAGCTGTATCAACAGGTCCAGGGCAGCTGTATCAAGGGTCCTTGCAGGTCCGCACACGACGTGGCCAGAGACGGAGTTTCAAATAGGGGAGAAGGAAAGAATGATTAGGGAAAAAAGGAAAAGGAAACCCCCTCGTACAGAAAGGAATTGCTAGCCGGCCTGTGTAGGGAGGCAAATCCTATAGTCAGGGCTGCGTTCTTGGAAAGCTGCGCGCCCGCTGCTGTTGTGTGATCGCCACTGCTGGTTATTTGCTCGTTAGCTGGGCGTGCTCTGAGGCCCTTCCAGCAGGTGGTATAACCTGACACTTTGACCAGGATAGCTCCACCCGGACACAGACTGCCACAATGTCCTTGGGATACAGCGTCTGTTCTGTTGTAGGGATAAAAATGCCACATGATAAAAAGACATTTTCTGAGTTTGTGGCATTGTGTGTCCTTTGGGTGACAGATGTACCCGGGAGGAACAGTCAGCTGGGTTCAGGCCCTTGCTCCACATTAACCATCTGTGGAGGTCGCTTTACATCTTTGGGCTGTGGTTTCCTCAGCTGAAAAATGACCTTTTTAGCTCCCCTATTGCCTTCTGCCTGCAACCTTCTCTGAGTAGCTGGAGACGCACAGTGAAGAACCACAGGCTGTATGTAGGTAAAGCAGGCAACACAGAACCTGGCCCGGAGCAAGGGGTGTTGATATTCAAGATAGTAATAATCTTTGGCCGCTGGGGCAAGTGGCCCCAGCAAATCCCTCCCGCTAGACCCTGCCCAGTCTGCTTCCCTTATGAAGCCCTGTCTTACCCACCCAGCCCGCCAACCTGCAGAACCCAGGTGGACACCCTTCCCTGTTTGCCTCCCTCTGAGCCCTTTTCTGAGTCTCCTTCTCCCTTCTGTAATCAGCTAAGCCGACTCATTCTTTACTGCAGTGAAAAACGACTGGGAACAATCTGCTGTATCAGGTATGCAAGGTGTTCCCACTTCCAAAAGGTTAAGGCAGTTGGCGTTAACTCTTGACTGGGCTGATCTCAGGCAAAGTGGATAGGACTCCAGGGAGAAGTGGCAGGGATGGGAAAGGCCGCAGGGCTCATGGCGCTCCCCTCTTTGGGCTGAGCTCTTGACTCACCTTTCACAGCGCCCTGACCTCTGGTGTGGCAACTGGCACAGCTGATTCCATGTCACGTGTCACGGGGCAGGTTACAAATAGCACAGGGTTTAGCAAACCCATCCCCAAACGCCCGGTTCAAGGGCAGAGAAAGTGAGCAGTTTAAGTCCGGCAAATCATTAGCGACTGAGAACCAGGAAGGGGGTTCGATGGCAAAGCGGGACTGCGACGACCATGACGACCATACGTGTGAGTCTCGGAGCTAGGACCGGATGCCTGTACGCTTCTGGCATGGAGGAGGACCCTTGTCTCACACGCTAATGGAGCGCACTTTTCTGTGACCTGGTGTCTCTATAACCTCTTCGTCGGGGAGCTCGCGGCGAGGGTCTAGCCCCAGTGACCCCAGCCAAGGTCTCCGGAGCGGCAGGAGAACCACAGGCCCCCGGGTGCACCCGTCCCAGAGGGCGCGGCGGCGGGAACGCGGGGACCCCCGCCTGGGCGGCGATCACACCGAAGAGGGGGGCAGGCGCTACCCTTTCTTCCCCACCCCCGGTCCAAATTCTGGGCTCTCGGCCGGGAAGGGAACCGGCTCCCTTCACGCCGCCCGGACCTCGACCGTCGCCTCGCGAGTTGGGACAGCCAGGAGAACCCCAACTTGCCGCCCCGTGCCCGCAGGGCCACGGGCCAAGGAGGAGGAGGAGGAGGCGGAGGGGGGGCGTTTTCCCGGATTACTCGCGCGCACGGTCACGGACGCGGAAGCCGCCCGGTCCGCCGCCCCTCGCTCCCCACCCCGGAGCCGGGCGCGCCTCTGGCCCCCGAAGGGCAGCACCCAGCGGCGGCCAGCTCCCGCCAGTCCGCCCTGCCCTGCCCGTGCCGGCACCGCCTCCCCCGTAAACACCGCGCGGCCCGCCCTCTGCGCCGGGACACGCAGGTGGGAGTGTGCGGTGCGGCCCGCCGCCCGGGAGGCCGCGGGTGGAGGCGGGCGCCGCGCTGCCCGCCGACTGCGGGCGCAGACAGCGCCCTCGCAGGACGCAGTCTCAGGTAAGCGCTCCTGGCCCTGCGCTCCTCTGCACTCCGGGAGCCCGCGCTCTGTGGCCGCGGGGCGGGCGCTGAGCTTTGGGGTCCAGGCTGGGAGCGAGGAGCGGCGCAGCGCGGAGGAGCCGCACTGCACCTGCGCCCGCGGGGGCCGCGCGCCGAGCTCTCCGGGCTGGTGTTGCGCTCCGGCTCTCGAAACCCACCAGGCTCTTTCCCGTAAAGGACTTTTCCTCTCTTTGCGTCAGTACCCAAACACAGAGAGCTTTGGACGTGGTGACATGCTGCTGATTTGGAAACGTCCTTTGGGAAACAGCGTTGGGGAGGTGAATTTGGCTTTGGGGAAATGAAATGTAGGTTGGTATTTGGAAAAGGTTTGATCTCCTATTAGTGCAGATGTCTCTGAGTCAGTTTGTGAGCGCATCTATGGGGGTGGGGAGGGGAGAGAGAACGAACTACCCAAGTACTATTTTGGATGGGGGATTAACACCTATGCCAGGTGCTTAGTCCACTAGTCCATGGAAAGGAAGCTACAAATCCAGTTTTAGGCTTTACTAGTATTGGGGAATTTGCCTTAAGGCAGTTAAAGCCTTGTGACTCACGACAAAGTCAAGGTATCAATCCAAGGTACAATGAATTGATAGGACTTTGTGGCAGAGAGTCACCCCTCACTCATGTCTTCAGACCAGCAAAAGATATTACAGGACTCAGAATTTTTTTTAATTAGTGCAATACTTTAAATGTTTGTTTCAGCTTAATTACATCTTCATAAGTATAGTTTGTCCAAGCTTAACGCGGAAGCTTGTTTCCCACCTCTATTTCCTTCTTTCTCCAACTTCCTTCTGATTGTATCTTACTTTTTCCAGGAAAAGCACTTCCTAGCATAAGACCAGTTGTTTTCTTTCTTTACCTAACCTGACCCTACTTGGACATGATTTGGGTTTGTCAAGACGGTCTTGGCTTTAGTGACTCAATCTTGAGCTCCTTCATGTGACCATGGATGCAAGTGGCCCAAAGTATTTTAAAGTTTTCTTTCCTTGAGCAAGTGAAAATGTTCTTTACACTTGGGTTGTCTTTTTGAGTGCTCCAACTTGAAGGGTCCTGGAAAAATATTCCATTCATTAGAGTAAGACAAGATAACTGGATAATAAAGTCAGGGTGTGTAAGGTAGACAATTCTTTACCCACTGCTCGGGATACATTTAATATATGAGAGCCTTGAAGTACCGGGCTTGGGTGGTCTTATGGAAGGTGCTTTGCCACTTGATTTCATGTATACTCTTCTTTCAAAGTCAAGTTCTATTGCTGTTTAGTGTTTTGTAACTGGTGATTTTATCGGCTGCTTTTTTTTAACTGGGTCTAAACCTTTTTGTGGAAGTGGGTGGCACCACGGAAGAGGGTGAGCAAGAGGCCACCTGCCCACCTGAGGGACAAGGTGCTACCAGACCCCCCTGGGTTATCCCAGAGCCAAGTAGCCAGGCCACCAGATTTCAGGGCAGCCCCAATGTGTGCCTGTTTGAGAACTCAAGAGTCACATTTTGACAGAATTAACTTAAAATCCACCAAACTCACTGTGTTCCTGAGCCGCCTTCCCATTCAGTTGAAACTTGGATCTCCCGTAGATGTAGCCTTAGGATAAAGCACGGAATGGAAAGTTGCTGCAGCCTAAAATAGGAAATGGAAAGTTAGTTACTGAACGAAAATTTACCGACTTGGAAATACTCATAGCAGCTGTGATGAAACGTGGGATGTTTGTAAATCAGAAACAATCCCTGTGGTTCTTCCTTCACTCACCATTGTTTTTATGTTTTTGGTTTTGGTTTTTTGGGGCCTGGAGAAGTGAGTCTGTTAAGACTCATAACAGGAAAAGCCACACCCAGTTACTTTTGTTGCATGGGTTTTGATTTTTCAAGATACTCTTAGGTGCATGGTAATTGCATTTGCCCTTCTTGCATATCTTTATAAAATTACATGTTCAGGAGTTTCTGAATGCCAGTTCCTCTGACTCATGAACCAGTTCATTGTGCTACAGTGTATCCGTTGCACAAAGTTCTATTCCCTATGATTTCATCCTAGCGTGATCTGGGAAAAAGAACAGGGCGGGTCAGAAACACCTGCGCGCACTTTAATTTGGTATTTGGTTATGTCTGCAGAGTTGTTGAAACCATCGAAGGGAAGGAACATATCCCGCCCACCTCGGGGAAGTGGCCTCTTCTGGCCATGTCTCCTGCAGCTGCTGCCGAGCCAGATGGGGCCCAGGGAGACAGGCACGTCACCAAGCTCATTTTCTTCCTTTTTGTCATTGGTACCATCCTGCTGTGTGTGGGAGTCCTGCTCTCCATCTTTGGGTTCCAGGCGTGCCAATACGAAAGCCTCCCAGACTGCAGCATGGTGCTGAAGATCTCCGGGCCCGCGTGTGCTGTGATTGGGCTGGGGGCTGTGGTCCTGGCCCGCTTCCGGGCACGACATCAGCGAAGTGAGGAGCGCCTGCGAGGCAACCAGGGGGCCTCCGACCGAGCCTTCCTCTGTGGAGAGAGTCGCCAGTTTCTCCAGTGTCTCATCTTTGGGTTTCTGTTCCTGGCGAGTGGTATGCTCATCAGTGTACTGGGCATTTGGGTCCCCGGGTGTGACTCAGACTGGGCACAGGAACCGCTGAATGAGACAGACACTGCTGACTCAGAGCCCCAGGTCTGTGGATTCCTGTCCCTGCAGATCTTGGGACCCTTGATTGTGCTTGTGGGATTGTGTTTCTTCGTGGTTGCCCATGTTAAGAAGAGAAACAACTTGAATGTGGGCCAGGATGCTTCTGAAAGTGAAGAGAGACAGACCCAGAACGTGGAGCCCATCCAGGTCACTGTAGGTGGGTGGCTGTCCTTCCTGTTCTTTTTTTTTTTTTTTTTTTTTTTTTTGCGGTACGCGGGCCTCTCACTGCTGTGGCCTCTCCCGTTGTGGAGCACGGGCTCCGGACGCGCGGGCTCAGCGGCCACGGCTCATGGGCCCAGCCGCTCCGCGGCATGTGGGATCTTCCCGGACCGGGGCACGAACCCGTGTCCCCTGCATCGTGCAGGCGGACTCTCAACCACTGCGCCACCAGGGAAGCCCCTCTCCTTCCTGTTCTTGTTCATATCACCATGGCTGTAGCATCAAGGCTTCACTGAGCTGCTGCCGGGTCTGGCCTAGATTCTCTTTCTCCTTCTCTCTCTTTGTCCCTGTCCCTGTCCCTGTGTGTGTGTCTCTCTCTCTCTCTCACACACACACACACACACACGCGCACACAGATGCACACAGACACAGTTCTGCTGCTGTACTTATCCCCATAAGAATCCTTGAGCACATCATTTCCTTGCAGCAATTCCTTGTTATCTAGCAAAAGCATTGGGACATTAACTTGTGACCTTAACTAAGGTCACAGAGCAAATAAAGACGAAAGTGAGAGGATCCTTGAGGAAAGCCTGGGAGCCTTCTAAAACCTAAGGTACCTGCCAAGTGACCCTGTTTCCCCTGTTATTCTCACACCAAAGACTTACGTCACTTCTGGTTGTTGGAAATGTGGTTTCTCATCCCTGGTCATCCCTGACTGGCTGTCTTTGGAAGTCCTTAACCTCTCCTGGCCTTACTTTATGTATTTATAAAATGAGCACTGCATTTCTAAGATTCCTGTCAGCACTAATATCTAGGATTCTGAATCTGTCACAAGTCCATTGGTCTTCCATGTTTTGAGGGAGTCTTCTGTACTGTTTTCTGCATCATTCTTCTTCATTTTCTGTAATTTCATCCTTGGCTTCAGGGTCAGAGCAAGGTTTGGAAGCAGCGGCATAGACAAGGATGAAATATAACAGCACCTGTCGCTTCTTTCCTCCACGGAGTGCCTACAGAGTGTCCCTTTGGGTCCCCAGGGATCTGCAGAGGCGCTGCATCACCATTTCCCAGAGTCAGGTCCCCACAGAACCATACAAGTAGCTTTGGCCTCACGTTCACACAGACAAAGAAAACACCCCATTGCTGCTCATTTTTGCAAATCACTGTTTTATTTCAGTCTCCCACTCTGAAGCCACAGCCTCAACATGTAAAAGGCTGGGTGGGCAAAGAGGATTACAGAGCAGAAACGGTGGAAGGAACAGGGAAGGAAGGTGGCGAGTGAGATGTTTCCCGCGGGTGGGGCTGTCTGTCGAGCTGGCGGTACTCACTGTGGGGATTCCCTGGGCTGTGGGCCTTGCATGGTATTGGCCTCAGAAAGGAAGGACAGATGGATTTACAGACGATCCTTGTGTTCAGCCAGGGTTGAAGCTCCCAACTTACTTATTTGTGCGTTTATATAATTATGGTGACAACATCAATGTTAGTTATATGTTAATAATAGCAAACAAGTATATAGGGCTTATTCTTGGGCCAAACACCCATCTAGGTGTTTTAGCATGTACTCGTCAAGAGCCTGTTGTGTGAAATTCATTCACACCTACAACAATCCACTGAGGCAGAGGCTCTTAGTGTCTCCATGTTAAAGAAACCAAGGGTCAGGGATCCCAAGTCACGAACTAGCAAGTGGCAGAGCCAGGATCCTAACCGAGGCGGTGGGCATGCGTATGCCGTGGCCCTTGCATAGCGCCCTCCCCAGGCACTTGCTGTAATTCTGTTTCTGCAGGCTTCATCCTTCACCAGGCGTCCCGGGTTGTTGTTACATGACGAAAGGGCTCACCCAATATTGTAGATGTTCTTAGTTCTTTCAGGGGACACAGTGGAGTCCAAGTAAATACACTCAGTAGACACTCATGGTCTTCCACTTAGTTGCGAGCATGTCAAGGTGTGCGCCCTTTGAGTTTACTATCCGGGAGTTTTGGGGCCCAGCCTTCTTCCTGGTGCTTGGAATGGGGGGCGGCAGGGAGCAGGGCTTGTGCTGGAGTGACTCCTGGGTGGTTCTGTCCTGATGTTGGCACTGCATAGTTTAAAATCTTTTCCACATAACCGTTTAAGTCCTATCAAACTTGTGAAAATCTGGCACATTGTCTTTCTCTCCTTTGGTATTATGGAATAGGATTTGCGTTTTTAGAAATCATGCCTTTTAGCACAGTTGTTAAGACTCCAGGCATTGTCTGTCAATGGTCAGTTCTGCCTTGTGAGGGAAATTGGGGTGATCAGAGGCAGTTCTTGGCTAAGTGCCAGGATGCAGCTCTTCCCAGAATGGAAGACGGAAGAGATAAACCAAGATGCATGATATCTGCATTGTGGGCACACCTAGTGCTGGACCCTGGATGCACAAGCAGGTGTATGGTCAACTCACAGAGGACATGAAGTCTTTCAGGACATAGTGGAAGGGAAACCCCAGGGGCATGGGACTTTCCGGGGAGAGCAAGAGGGCTGGGAGCTGACCTGGCAGAGGGGTGGATAAGCCTCCGAGATAACTGGAGACTCTGAGTACTTCCTTGTCTGTGTTTGATAGGTGATCAGCCTGCTTTAGAGGCTTGTTTCCAGATCCTTTGTCCTACAATGTGTAATTAAAGTGAACATTCAACCCACCTTCCTCTGACCTACCAAGACGTTCTGAAAAAATTAAATGAGAATCCCAAGACAACCACTATGCTTTTTCCAGCTTCGGTTAGCGACGTATATTAGAAGCTTGAACCGCCATCTCCTTGCAGAAGGAGAGATGGAGTTAATGCATTTTCTGCAGGGCTAAGTTACCTCTGGGGAGGCGACTGAGGTATCAAGGTGGAGAGTGGAACCACTGGCCAGACTGCCCGTTGGGAATGTTTCTTCAGACCTGCAAATAGGTGCCACTTGCTGGTGGTTGTGAAGAAAGTCCCTTTGAGGTTGTGTTACAGTTGAGAGAGCTTGCTCCGTGCCCAGCACCGTTTTAACCCTGCACACAAATCCAGTCCTCCTACCTGTCCTCTGAGGCAGCTACAGTTACAGCCTGCCGTTTACAGATGTGGTGGCTGAGGGAGGCCTAGGGAGGGCACATAACTTGTTCAGGGCCACGCTTGGTGGGAACTGGCAAGTGGAACCCCGGTAACTCTAGAGAACCCTGCAGCTCCCTAGGTGAGCATCAGCTCTGCTACCAGTACAAACCGTCTCCTCCCTGCAGGGAAGTAAAGTCCCCTTTCCTCTTTCATTCTTCCTGAGCTGTCATTTGGTGCTACCAGCTTATCAGAGGCCACCCTCAGACCCTTTGTAGGGGTGCCCACATGTCTAGAAGGTTCTGGGCAACTCATCTGGTACATTTTGTGTTGGAATCAAATTAGAGCTTGCATCTGGTCCCCAGTTCTCCTCGCCCAAACACAGGGATGTCTTCTGGAGTGAACAGTACCAACAGAAATGCAAGAAAACCCCCCCAAAATCCTAGCTTTTCTTTGAGTTTGACTTTCTTTTGTAAAGCTCAGAAGAAACGTTGGTAGATAAAAAAAAACTCTTCAAGTGCAAAAACCACAACTATGGAAGTAGGGATGGTGGGCTGTATCATGGCTGTACTGTCATTTGTTCAGAGGGTGAACCTGCATTTGAGGAATGGAGGCACTTTATCCAACAGCTAACGTTTGAAGAGTTAAAATTATAAGTAGAAAACGAGAAAAACTTTGTAGCAACAGACATCCCAGGGGAGGTAAGGAACATTGTTAGCAAATGCTTCACAGAAATGCTTTAGCTCAGACTTGCTATGAAATATAGGCCCACTATTCTTTTTTTTAATGTGGCAAAATAGACATAACATACAATTTACCAGTTTAATCATTTTAAAGTGTAGAGTGGTATTAAGTACAGTCACCATGTTGTACAGCCACCACCATGATCAATTCCCGGAAGTTTTTCATTATCCTGAACAGAAACCCTGCCTGCATTAAACACTAAGTCCAGTCACCCTAGCCTCCAGCCCCTGGCAGCCTCTGCTCTCAGTCTCTGTAAATTGGATAGGCTCACTTTTAAATTCTGGTGTTTTGACCTTTTCTATAGATGGGCCAAATATATTATTAATTTCTATGGCTCTTGCTCATTTGCTTGCATTTAGTACTCATCTGTCGTCAATGAAATGTTGTGTTTCCTTAGGTGATGCCGTGATCATATTCCCACCTCCT
Organism: Mesoplodon densirostris; assembly: GCF_025265405.1. Taxonomy (NCBI): domain Eukaryota; kingdom Metazoa; phylum Chordata; class Mammalia; order Artiodactyla; family Ziphiidae; genus Mesoplodon; species Mesoplodon densirostris. Next base: position 58,911,619 of record NC_082663.1, read on the forward strand.
CCACCACCTTACTTTCCTGAGTCTTCAGTTTCTGCAGCTACTCGGAGTCCTGGGGCTGACAGTTTGCTCCCAAGTGAAAATCCACCTTCATATTACAGTATTTTTAACTATAGGTAAGACTTTCCATTTGAACGTCAAGGGTAGGAAAGTTTAACCTTTTCAGGCCTATGTCTACATTCAGGCCAAATCAGCTTTAAGGCTATGGTAGAGGTGTAGCCATCCAAGTATGAGTATCTTTTTGGCTGACATTATGCCAGAATTATTGCCTTAATATTCCTAGTACTTTTCAGGAAACTTTGGGCAACACATAAGTTAAAAATTATAAAAGTGGTTATGCCGGGTTACTATGAAGCCTTCTCCAGGCATCTTTATGTGGTCCTAGCAGGGCTGATCCTCAAAATGCTGCACAAACCCATCAGCCATCCCAAGCGCTGGAGCAGAACTCAGGAGGCCCCTGCTAAGTTAGGCTTTGCTGCTTTAGATTGTGGGAGGGGTGAGGGTCCCAGGGGACCTCCAGCAGGTACAGAGCATTTCAGTATCTAATGGAGGTACTTGAGTGGCCGGCTAAAATCAACCTGCACCCTGACTTGACCACGCCAGGCTTCTCCCCTCAATATTAAGTTGTTCCATGGGCCTCAGAGTCTTCTCTGATTGACCGAAGAGAAATATGAGATTCCCATCCCCATCCCCCACGCTTTCCACATGCCACAAATTTGGAGGCGCACCTGGGGTCAGGTTAAACAGTGTAAATATGAGTGTTTTTCCTTGAGGCAGAGGGATATCATTGAAGGTTGTGGAGTCATGGCAACAGGATCCGAGCAGTGGTTAGCACAGCTCGTGATGGGGAAAGGCTGGGGGTGACCAGACCGGTGAGGAAGGCTTCTCTCACGGACAGGCTGAAGGTAACAGGAGCCTGGGACTGGGGTGGTCAGAAAGGGAGGAGTGTGTGAGGATGTCTGCTGTGGAGGACGACAGGGATGAAGAGCGGAGATCATGATGTCAAGGGTGAGTGACAGGGACAGGGAATGTCCCTGACTGAGGAAGACAGAGACGGGGCCTGTGTAAGTGGGAGAAGATGGTGAGCTGGCTTGCAGTAGAGGGAGAGCGAGGTGTGGGCCTTTGAGCTAGACCGGATGGGCCAGGTCTTGGGAGAGAGATGGGGTACTGGAGATTAAATGGCAAAGAGGTTGCTGAAACCAAGAGGGCAGGGCGACAGAGACCTTTGGAGAATCCACGGGCGGGGAAAGCATGAAAGGAAGGAGTTCTGGGAAGCGTCAGGGACGAGCAGGGCTGGAGGAGGCTCCGTACCTTCCCACGTGGGAAACCAGGGTGTAGGAAGTGAAGGCAGGATCACTGGAAAATCTCACAGGGCAGAGCAGGCCTCAGTGAAAAGTGGCTTTTGAGACACGTGCATTTTTTAAAGCAGTGAGAAGCAGGACCTGAGAGATGTCATGAGTGTGTTAGGGACAGGGGCTGCCATACCTGGTCATTCATGTTTCACGGCACGTGTTCTTATACTTCAAACCAGGTGATAAGCTGGAGATCTGACCAGGGATGAATGCAGGAGTTCCCCTGTGTGGGTGAAAGGGAGGTTAGGTTCTGGAGATTTGTAGAATTCTCTTAGTGAATTTTTGTATTCTTTTCTCCAATGATGAACTTCCCAGAGCCCTAAAATAAATGTCTGTTTCTACTGCTACTAAAAAGTACTCCTACTGCTGTTGCTATGCCAGAGTCTGCCTTTTCTTACATTACCTCAGGTCATTCTCATAGTTACTTAGAAGGTAGGCACTGTCATCATCCCCATTTTACAGATGAGGAAACTGAGGCTTAGAGAGGTTAAGTAACTTGCCTGAGATCAGACAGCTAGAAAGCAGCAGAGTGGAAATTCAGATGCAGGTCTGCCCTTTGTTAGACCCCATTCCATTAACCAGTACATCTTCCTTCCTTCAAGTTTTTGGCTTAATGATTTAATTGTCTCTTCGCATAAGTTCATCTATCTTCCATGAGCTGTCTCAGAAGATGAAATAGCAGACAAGAGTAACTGTGTGTGTGCCTGTTCTTTTCAGAAGGCAGCTATGTGTTTGTACTCTACGTCTTTTCAATGACAAGGGAAATGACAACAGGAGTGAGACAGTCTTAAAGTAACCATGAGCTCTAAGGACAGGAAGGGGTAAGAAATCAAAACATATCTATGCAGAATAGAATATGGAAGAAATTACTCTGGAGACCCTTGCAGATGTTTCCAAATGCATCTAATTAAACATGTGACAAGAACCTGAGAGTTAAGGCATGTGCCTGAGTCCCTCTCCTCCCTTTCATGTTCTCTCTCCTTCTTCATAGGATCCCAACTCCCGAGGGCCAAGGCGCAGCCTCTGAGAGAGATTGTGAACCTATATATACTATTTCTGGGACCGCTTCATCCTCTGAGACCTCTCACACTCCCTGTCTCTCATCCGAATTGCCTCCCAGATACGAAGAAAAAGAAACTGCTTCCACCACATCCTTGTCTCCATCTTCTGAGCCTTCCCCACCATGAGCCATGGACTCCAGTTCAATGTTTTATAGAATCAATCACTATTTAATTTGTTTTTCTAATAAAAAAATACAATAGAATCGGCTATGTCCTGACTTCCTGGTGTAGTATCAACATCAATAACAAACCTTCCAGATTAAGCTGTCAACGCTTCAGACCACAGGAGAGGCAGAGTGCCTCTGGCTGGGACAATCTAAGATGCTTCTCTCATTGAGGCCTCCTACTCTGGGAGGTGGGTGGGATCGTTCGTATTGGTGGATGAAAAAGCAGCGGCTCAGAAAGGCTCATTAACTTATTCAAGGTCACATTGCTTCTAAATGGTGAGGTTGGGCTTTGAACCCATCTAGCTAGTTTCCGAAAGCCAGGTGCATATCTCTACCCTGTGCTGTCAAAGGCCAACCAAAAGTACTGGTTAATGTTTAGCTTGGCCCATTGGGTTTCCAGTGTTCATTGCTTCTGGGGCAGAGAAACCAGATTACTTTCCTCATTTCTTTATTATTTCTTGCTCCTCTTCCCTTTCTTCTCCCTCTCCTCCTCCTTTCTCCTTTCCCTATTCCTTTTTTCTTTTTTTTTTTTCTCATTCTGAAAGAAGGTAGGGTAACTAGGTAATTTTCACTGGGACACTTACCAGCATACTGATATCCTAAAGCCTTCTTATAGTGATGTGACATTTTTGGAGAAGAAATTTCTTGGGGCACTTTGGTAACTAGATTTCCCCTGGAGAGTTTCATGAGGGATGAGTCTTTCTGTACTATAAGGTGCCCGACTGTCTGGACCACCAACTTTTATTCTTATAAAGCTACTGCTGAACAAAAGCGTTTGTATAGTTGGGTGCAATAATAAATATGTATTTACTTCTAGATATAAACCTTAAAAAATAATCACTAAGTATTATCAGTTCTACCCAGGAAAAACTGATTTTTAGAATCTAAAGTTTGTAGGAACTTAGCATTTTTGTTAACAAAATTTGATGTAGCAAAAATGAACTTTTTAGGCCTTTTACCACAAGCCATCATCCCCATAAAAATCAGTATTATCCAGCATTTAAGTGCCTGAAAGCAGAATTTAAAGGCGTTAATGCTCCAATAGTTTAACTGAAGTAATGACTGATTTCATGGGAATTGCCACTGCAGTAAATCAGGGGTAACAGTCTGTACCAGCAGGACGGATCTATTTCTAAACTGGATGTTTATTGGACTGAACTGCTCTTAAAATTCTGCTTTTTTTTCCTGGAAGGTTAATTATTCACATTTTAAAATTAGAACAAAGGGTAGATTATCACCACTTCCTTCTGCTGTTATTTGCTTAAAGTGAATAAGCTGAAACTTCTAGGTAGAATTAAACACTTACAAGTTCTCATATAAAATCAAGAGCATTTTTAATGGCTCAAAGTTAGGGTTTGTAACTGGGCATTTTACTTTTATATGCTAGTAAACTTAAATGGCAGTTGTTAGCAATGCTTAGGTGTAAGTTGGACCTTCTGGTTGGGGTAGTCTGCCTTACCTCCATCAGTCTCCGCAGTATTCAGCCAAGTGGGAACAGACGAAGCCACAACAATGAAAGGGGTCCCCAAGTATGAGATGTTTATTGCGGGTCTGAATCGTGGGCAGCTGAGCTGGGACGAATCATTTAGTCATACGAAGATGCATTCTTTGCCTATCAAGGTTCTGGCAAAAGATGATAGCTTCTGGGGCTTCCCTGGTGGCGCAGTGGTTGAGAGTCCGCCTGCCGAGGCAGGGGACACGGGTTCGTGCCCCGGTCCGGGAAGATCCCACATGCCGCGGAGCGGCTGGGCCCATGAGCCATGGCTGCTGAGCCTGCGCGTCCGGAGCCTGTGCTTCGCAACGGGAGAGGCCACAACAATGAGAGGCCCACATACCGCAAAAAACAAAAACAAAAACAAAACAAAACAAAACAAAACAAAACAAAAAAGATGATAGCTTCTGAAAACCCATCTGGTGGTCTGCTACTCATTTTCTTTATACGTGTTAACTTTTTTTTTGATGTGAAATTAATCGTATAAGATAAACCATTTTAAGGTGAACAATTCAGTGGCATTTGTTAAATTCACAACGTTGTACAGCCACCACCTCTATCAAATTCCAAAATATTTTCATCACCCCAAATAAAAGCCCATACCTAGTAAGTAGTCACTCCCCACTCCCTCCCTCCTCCCTACCTCCTGGCAACCACCAATCTGCTTCTGTCTCTGTAGATTTCCCTTTTCTGGGTATTTCATATAAGTCATATCACACAATATGTGAACTTTTGTGTCTGCTTCTTTCATTTAGCATGCTGTTTTAGAGATTCATCCACGTTGTAATGTGTATCAGTACTTCATTCCTTTCTGGAGCTGAATAATATTCCATGTATGTATGTGCCACAGTGTATTCATGAGGGACATTTGGGTTGTGTCAGCCTTCTGGCTGTAGTGAATAGTGTAGCTATTAACATTCATGTACAAGTATTTGTTGGAGTACCTGTTTTCAACCCTTTTGGGTACATACCTAGAAACAGAATTGCTGGATCGTATGTGAACTTTAAGTTTTTTTTTTTTTTTTTTATTTTACAAATTTAATCAGTTATACATATACATATGTTCCCATATCCCCTCCCTTTTGCGTCTCCCTCCCACCCTCCCTATCCCACCCCTCCAGGCGGTCACAAAGAACCGAGCTGATCTCCCTGTGCTATGCGGCTGCTTCCCACTAGCCATCTACCTTACGTTTGGTAGTGTATATATGTCCATGCCGCTCTTTCACTTTGTCACAGCTTACCCTTCCCCCTCCCCATATCCTCAAGTCCATGCTCTAGTAGGTCTGTGTCTTTATTCCTGTCTTACCCCTATGTTCTTGATGACATTTTTTTCTTAAATTCCATATATATGTGTCCGCATACAGTATTTGTCTTTCTCTTTCTGACTTACTTCACTCTGTATGACAGACTCTAGGTCCATCCACCTCATTACAAATAGCTCAATTTCATTTCTTTTTATGGCTGAGTAATATTCCATTGTATATATGTGCCACATCTTCTTTATCCATTCATCCGATGATGGACACTTAGGTTGTTTCCAGCTCCGGGCTATTGTAAATAGGGCTGCTATGAACATTTTGGTACATGTCTCTTTTTGAATTATGGTTTTCTCAGGGTATATGCCCAGTAGTGGGATTGCTGGGTCATATGGTAGTTCTATTTGTAGTTTTTTAAGGAACCTCCATACCGTTCTCCATAGTGGCTGTACCAATTCACATTCCCACCAGCAGTGCAAGAGTGTTCCCTTTTTTCCACACCCTCTCCAGCATTTATTGTTTCTAGATTTTTTGATGATGGCCATTCTGACTGGTGTGAGATGATATCTCATTGTAGTTTTGATTTGCATTTCTCTAATGAGTAAAGATGTTGAGCATCCTTTCATGTGTTTGTTGGCTGTCTGTATATCTTCTGTGGAGAAATGTCTATTTAGGTCTTCTGCCCATTTTTGGATTGGGTTGTTTGTTTTTTTGCTATTGAGCTGCATGAGCTGCTTATAAATTTTGGAGATTAATCCTTTGTCAGTTGCTTCATTTGCAAATATTTTCTCCCATTCTGAGGGTTGTCTTTTCGTCTTGTTTATGGTTTCCTTTGCTGTGCAAAAGCTTTGAAGTTTCATTAGGTCCCATTTGTTTATTTTTGTCTTTATTTCCATTTCTCTAGGAGGTGGGTCAAAAAGGATCTTGCTGTGATTTATGTCATAGAGTGTTCTGCCTATGTTTTCCTCTAGGAGTTTGATAGTGTCTGGCCTTACATTTAGGTCTTTAATCCATTTTGAGCTAATTTTTGTGTATGGTGTTAGGGAGTGATCTAATCTCATACTTTTACATGTCCCTGTCCAGTTTTCCCAGCACCACTTATTGAAGAGACTGTCCTTTCTCCACTGTACATTCCTGCCTCCTTTATCAAAGATAAGGTGACCATATGTCCGTGGGTTTATCTCTGGGCTTTCTATCCTGTTCCATTGATCTATCTTTCTGTTTTTGTGCCAGTACCATACTGTCTTGATTACTGTAGCTTTGTAGTATAGTCTGAAGTCAGGGAGCCTGATTCCTCCAGCTCCGTTTTTCGTTCTCAAGATTGCTTTGGCTATTCGGGGTCTTTTGTGTTTCCATACAAATTGTGAAATTTTTTGTTCTAGTTCTGTGAAAAATGCCATTGGTAGTTTGATAGGTATTGCATTGAATCTGTAGATTGCTTTGGGTAGTAGAGTCATTTTCACAATGTTGATTCTTCCAATCCAAGAACATGGTACATCTCTCCATCTATTTGTATCATCTTTAATTTCTTTCATCAGTGTCTTATAATTTTCTGCATACAGGTCTTTTGTCTCCTTAGGTAGGTTTATTCCTAGATATTTTATTCTTTTTGTTGCAATGGTAAATGGGAGTGTTTCCTTGATTTCACTTTCAGATTTTTCATCATTAGTATATAGGAATGCCAGAGATTTCTGTGCATTAATTTTGTATCCTGCAACTTTACCAAATTCATTGATTAGCTCTAGTAGTTTTCTGGTAGCATCTTTAGGATTCTCTATGTATAGTATCATGTCATCTGCAAACAGTGACAGCTTTACTTCTTCTTTTCCCATTTGGATTCCTTTTATTTCCTTTTCTTCTCTGATTGCTGTGGCTAAAACTTCCAAAACTATGTTGAATAAGAGTGGTGAGAGTGGGCAACCTTGTCTTGTTCCTGATCTTAGTGGAAATGGTTTCAGTTTTTCACCATTGAGGACGATGCTGGCTGTGGGTTTGTCATATATGGCCTTTATTATGTTGAGGAAAGTTCCCTCTATGCCTACTTTCTGCAGGGTTTTTATCATAAATGGGTGTTGAATTTTGTCAAAAGCTTTCTCTGCATCTATTGAGATGATCATATGGTTTTTCTCCTTCAGTTTGTTAATATGGTGTATCACATTGATTGATTTGCGTATATTGAAGAATCCTTGCATTCCTGGAATAAACCCCACTTGATCATGGTGTATGATCCTTTTAATGTGCTGTTGGATTCTGTTTGCTAGTATTTTGTTGAGGATTTTTGCATCTATGTTCATCAGTGATATTGGCCTGTAGTTTTCTTTCTTTGTGACATCCTTGTCTGGTTTTGGTATCAAGGTGATGGTGGCCTCGTAGAATGAGTTTGGGAGTGTTCCTCCCTCTGCTATATTTTGGAAGAGTTTGAGAAGGATAGGTGTTAGCTCTTCTCTAAATGCTTGATAGAATTCGCCTGTGAAGCCATCTGGTCCTGGGCTTTTGTTTGTTGGAAGATTTTTAATCACAGTTTCAATTTCAGTGCTTGTGATTGGTCTGTTCATATTTTCTATTTCTTCCTGATTCAGTCTTGGCAGGTTGTGCATTTCTAAGAATTTGTCCATTTCTTCCAGGTTGTCCATTTTATTGGCATAGAGTTGCTTATAGTAATCTCTCATGATCTTTTGTGACACATTTCTGCAGTGTCAGTTGTTACTTCTCCTTTTTCATTTCTAATTCTATTGATTTGAGTCTTCTCCCTTTTTTTCTTGATGAGTCTGGCTAATGGTTTATCAATTTTGTTTATCTTCTCAAAGAACCAGCTTTTAGTTTTATTGATCTTTGCTATCGTTTCCTTCATTTCTTTTTCATTTATTTCTGATCTGATTTTTATGATTTCTTTCCTTCTGCTAACTTTGGGATGTTTTTGTTCCTCTTTCTCTAATTGCTTTAGGTGCAAGGTTAGGTTGTTTATTTGAGATATTTCCTGTTTCTTAAGATGGGATTGTATTGCCATAAACTTCCCTCTTAGAACTGCTTTTGCTGCATCCCATAGGTTTTGGGTCGTCGTGTCTCCATTGTCATTTGTTTCTAGGTATTTTTTAATTTCCTCTTTGATTTCTTCAGTGATCACTTCGTTATTAAGTAGTGTATTGTTTAGCCTCCATGTGTTTGTATGTTTTACAGCTCTTTTCCTGTAATTGATATCTAGTCTCATAGCATTGTGGTCGGAAAAGATACTTGATACAATTTCAATTTTCTTAAATTTACCAAGGCTTGATTTGTGACCCAAGATATGATCTATCCTGGAGAATGTTCCATGAGCACTTGAGAAAAATGTGTATTCTGTTGTTTTTGGATGGAATGTCCTATAAATATCAATTAAGTCCATCTTGTTTAATGTATCATTTAAAGCTTGTGTTTCCTTATTTATTTTCATTTTGGATGACCTGTCCATTGGTGAAAGTGGGGTGTTAAAGTCCCCTACTATGATTGTGTTACTGTCGATTTCTCCTTTTATGGCTGTTAATATTTCCCTTATGTATTGAGGTGCTCCTATGTTTGGTGCATAAATATTTACAATTGTTATATCTTCTTCTTGGATTGATCCCTTGATCATTATGTAGTGTCCTTCTTTGTCTCTTCTAGTAGTCTTTATTTTAAAGTCTATTTTGTCTGATATGAGAATTGCTACACCAGCTTTCTTTTGGTTTCCATTTGCATGGAATATCTTTTTCCATCCCCTTACTTTCAGTCTGTATGTGTCTCTAGGTCTGAAGTGGGTCTCTTGTAGACAGCATATATATGGGTCTTGTTTTTGTATCCATTCAGCCAGTCTGTGTCTTTTGGTGGGAGCATTTAGTCCATTTACATTTAAGGTAATTATTGATATGTATGTTCCTATTCCCATTTTCTTAATTGTTTTGGGTTCGTTATTGTAGTTCTTTTCCTTCTGTTGTGTTTCTTGCCTAGAGAAGTTCCTTTAGCATTTGTGGTAAAGCTGGTTTGGTGGTGCTGAACTCTCTCAGCTTTTGCTTGTCTGTAAACGTTTTAATTTCTCCATCAAATCTGAATGAGATCCTTGCTGGGTAGAGTAATCTTGGTTGCAGGTTTTTCTCCTTCATCACTTTAAGTATGTCCTGCCACTCCCTTCTGGCTTGTAGAGTTTCTGCTGAGAGATCAGCTGTTATCCTGATGGGGATTCCCTTGTGTGTTATTTGTTGTTTTTGCCTTGCTGCTTTTAATATGATTTCTTTGTGTTTAATTTTTGACAGTTTGATTAATATGTGTCTTGGTGTATTTCTCCTTGGATTTATTCTGTATGGGACTCTCTGTGCCTCCTGGACTTGATTAACTATTTCCTTTCCCATATTAGGGAAGTTTTCAACTATAATCTCTTCAAATATTTTCTCAGTCCCTTTCTTTTTCTCTTCTTCTTCTGGAACCCCTATAATTCGAATGTTGGTGCGTTTAATATTGTCCCAGAGGTCTCTGAGACTGTCCTCTGTTCTTTTCATTCTTTTTTCTTTATTTTGCTGTGCAGCAGTTATTTCCACTATTTTATCTTCCACCTCACTTATCCGTTCTTCTGCCTCAGTTATTCTGCTATTGATCCCATCTAGAGTATTTTTTATTTCATTTATTGTGTTTTTAATCGATGCTTGATTCGTCTTTAGTTCTTCTAGGTCCTTGTTAACTGTTTCTTGCATTTTGTCTATTCTATTTCCAAGATTTTGGATCATCTTTACCATCATTATTCTGAATTCTTTTTCAGATAGACTGCCTATTACCTCTTCATTTGTTAGGTCTGGTGGGTTTTTATCTTGCTCCTTCTCCTGCTGTGTGTTTTTCTGTCTTCTCATTTTGCTTATGTTACTGTGTTTGGGGTCTCCTTTTTGCAGGCTGCAGGTTCGTAGTTCCTGTTGTTTTTGGTGTCTGTCCCCAGTGGCTAAGGTTGGTTTAGTGGGTTACTAGTGGAGGGGTGGAGGGGACTACTGCCTGTGTTCTGGTGGATGAGGCTGGATCTTGTCTTTCTGGTGGGCAGGTCCACGTCTGGTGGTGTGTTTTGGGGTGTTTGCGGACTTTTTATGATTTGAGGCAGCCTCTCTGCTAATGGGTGGCGTTGTGTTCCTGTCTTGCTAGTTGTTTGGCATAGGGTGTCCAGCACTGTAGCTTGCTGGTCGTTGAGTGAAGCTGGGTGCTGGTGTTGAGATGGAGATCTCTGGAAGATTTTCGCCGTTTGATATTATGTGGAGCTGGGAGGTCTCTTGTGGACCAGTGTCCTGAAGTTGGCTCTCCCACCTCAGAGGCACAGCACTGACTCCTGGCTCCTCAATTTGGGATGATTTGTTGTCTATTCATGTATTCCACAGATTCAGGGTACATGAAGTTGATTGTGAAGCTTTAATCCGCTGCTTCTGAGGCTGCTGGGAGAGGTTTCCCTTTCTCTTCTTTGTTCTCACAGCTCCTGGGTCTCAGCTTTGGATTTGGCCCCGCCTCTGCGTGTAGGTCGCCGGAGGGCGTCTGTTCTTCGCTCAGACAGGACAGGGTTAAAGGAGCAGCCTCTTCGGGGACTCTGGCTCACTCAGGCCGGGCGGGAGGGAGGGGCACGGAGTGCGGGGCGAGCCTGCAGCGGCAGAGGTCGGCGTGACGTTGCACCAGCCCGAGGCGTGCCGTGCGTTCTCCCAGGGAAGCCGCCCCTGGATCCCGGGACCCCGGCAGTGGCAGGCTGCACAGGCTCCCGGAAGGGCGGTGTGGACAGTGACCTGCGCTCGCACACAGGCTTCTTGGCGGCGGCAGCAGCAGCCCCAGCGTCCCACGCCCGTCTCTGGGCTCCGCGCTTTCAGCCGCGACTCGCGCCCTTCTCTGGAGCTCCTTTACGCAGCGCTCTTAATCCCCTCTCCTCGCGCACCAGGAAACCAAGAGGTAAGAAAAAGTCTCCTGCCTCTTCGGCAGCTCCAGAGTTTTCCCGGACTCCCTCCCGTCTAGCTGTGGCACATTAGCCCCCTTTAGGCTGAGTTCTCGCTGCCAGCCCCAGTCCTCTCCCTGCGCTCTGACCGAAGCCCGAGCCTCAGCTCCAGCGCCGCCCGCCCCGGCGCGGGAGCAGACAAGCCTCTCGGGCTGGTGAGTGCCGCTCGGCACCGCTCCTCTGTGCGGGAATCTCTCTGCTTTGCCCTACCCAGGTATGTGGGGAGTTTCTTGCCTTTTGGGAGGTCTGGGGTCTTCTGCCAGCGTTCAGTAGGTGTTCTGTAGGAGTTGTTCCACGTGTAGCTGTATTTCTGGTGTATCTGTGGGGAGGAAGGTGATCTCCGCGTCTTACTCTTCCGCCATCTTACCCGGAAGTCGAACTTTAAGTTTTTGAGGAGCTGAACATTGTTTTCCACAGAGGCTCCACCTTTTTATATCCCCAGCAGCCCTGTACAAAAGTTCAATTCTTCCACATCCTCACCACCACTTATTTTCTGTTATTATTATTGTCATCTGAGTACAAAGTGGTATCTCATTATGGTTTTGATTTCAATTTCTCTAATAACTGACAATGTTGAGCATCTTTTCAAGTATTGTTTTGAACACCAAACATTATCAGGAGCATAAGAAATCTTACTCCAGATTTTCCTCCTATGGCATTGGGAGGTATGAAAATAGTGATGAGGTCAGTAACTTCAGGTGGAACTACCCACGCCAGGTGCTACCATGCTGCCTCTACACTATGAAAACCCCTTCTTGTGATGTCTTTGTCCTCCTCTGGAGATCAGTTAAGTGGACTAACTCAATCAACAAATTCTAAAGAAACTGAAGGGACGAGGTAAGGTCCCTTTGGTATTTCTATGAGCTATGGAGGAATGGGCAGGCCAATGAACAGTTGAAAGCTGAGGGGGAAGGTAAGTATGTGTTCATCCAATTTCCATCTGAAAAGTTGGAGTGGGGTGAGGAGAAGGGCATTTAAAGTTGGTCTTTTTAACACTATCCCTATCAAATTACCCATGACATTTTTCACAGAACTAGAACATATAATCCTAAAATTCATATGGAACCATAAAAGACCCAGAATTGCCAAAGCAATCCTGAAGAAAAAGAACAAAGCAGGATGCATAACCCTCCCAGGCTCCAGACAATACTACGAAGCTACAGTAATCAAAACAGTATGGTATTGGCACAAAAAAAGACATATGGATCAATGGAACAGAATAGAGAGCCCAGAAATAAACCCATACACAAGATTATACAATGGAAAAAAGATAGTCTCTTCAGTAATGGTGTTGGGAAAGCTGGACAGCTGCCTGTAAATCAATGAAGTTAGAACACTCCCTCAGGCCATACACAAAAATAAACTCAAAATGGCTTAAAGACTTAAACATAAGACATGACACCATAAAACTCCTAGAAGAGAACATAGGCAAAATATTGTCTGACATAAATCATAGCAATGTTTTCTTAGGTCAGTCTCCCAAGGAAACAGAAATAAAAACAAAAATAAACAAATGGGACCTAATCAAACTTACAAGCTTTTACACAGCAAAGGAAACCATAAACAAAATGAAAACACGACCTGCAGAATGGGAGAAAATATTTGCAAACAATGAGACCGACAAGGGCTTAATTTCCAAAATATACAAACAGCTCATACAACTCAACAACAAAAAAACAAACAACCCAACCCCAAAATGGGCAGAACACGTAAATAGACATTTCTCCAAAGAAGAAATACAGATGGCCAGTAGGCACATGAAAAGATGCTCAACATTGCTAATTATTAGAGAAATGCAAATCAAAACTACAATGAGGTACCTCTTCACACCAGTCAGGATGGCCATCATCAAGAAGTCTACAAGTAACAAATGCTGGAGAGGGTGTGGAGAAAAGGGAACTCTCCTACACTATTGGTGGGAATGTAAGTTGGTGCTCTCACTGTGGAAAACAGTATGGAGGTTCCTCAGAAAACTAAAAATAGAATTACCATATGATCCAGCAATCCCACTCCTGGGCATATATCCAGACAAAACTATAATTCAAAAAGATACACGCACCCCTGTGTTCATAGCAGCACTATTCACCATAGCCAAGACATGGAAACAACCTAAATGTCCATCAACAGATGACTGAATAAAGAAGATGTGGTACATATATACAATGGAATACTACTCAGCCATAAAAAAGAATGAAATAATGCCATTTGCAGCAAAATGGATGCAACTAGAGATTATCATACTAAGTGAAATAAGTCAGAAAGAGAAAGACAAATACCATATGATATCACTTATATGTGGAATCTAAAATATGACACAAATGAACCTATCTATGCAACAGAAGCAGAATCATGGACGTAGAGAACACACTGGTGGTTGCCAAGGGGGAGGGGGTTGGGGGAGGGATGAAGTGGGAGGTTGGTGTTAGCAGATGTAAGCTTTTATGTATAGAATGGATATACAACAAGGTCCTACTGTATAGCAGAGAGAACTATATTCAATATCCTATGATAAACCATAATGGAAAAGAATATTAAAGAAAGAATGTGCACATATGTATAACTGAATCACTTTGCTATACAGCAGTCATTAACACATTATAAATCAACTGTACTTCAATTTTTAAAAAATTTTAAAAAAACTTAAGGTGGGCTCTGTGACAACCTTGTGTGATGTGACTGTTGGCCTTCTGGTTAATATGTAGAGGACTGAGGCCATGAGAGCGGTGGGTTTCTCCTGAAGGGGGTCATTATTCCAGGGCAGGTCACAGGAAAGGAATGCATCCAGAGATAGGAAGTAGACCTCAGAAGGCAGCCTTAGGTGGGCAGAAGAGAGATGGTAGTTTGGTTGGAACTGCAAGGATCCATGATGATAAGAATCAAGATGATTGTTGAAAAAGTTAAATTCCTGAGTCCCATTTCAGACTGGCCTAATGCATCCAAATCTCCAGGGGGGTAAAGTTTATTGTCTGGGAATCTGGGAAACACTTCCTGTGAGGACAACAGAGGGAAACTGTGGAGGCAGCACCCTGTGGGCTAGATTATCTGGGATTATGAGCTCCTTGTTTGTGACTTCAAGGCCTTCGGGAGGGTCCTGTTTACACATCCCAGCCTGTGCTAAAGGTCTTTGAGGGGTAGGATGTGGGTCCCCAGTTAGACCCCAGTGCCGATGGGGGCTTCACACAGCTGCCCAGTCCTAGCCTTCTAGGCAACTCTGCACGTGATTCATGAGAGAGCTCCAAGGGAGTGCAGAAACAAAGGCAGGGTCGTGTCACCTGCCCTTTCCTCCTCTATTTCCAGACTGGGGAAATTTGGACTCATTTTTTAAGGAAGGCATGGTTTTGTGTTGGAAGAGGTCAATGGCTACATGTCTACAACTGGAAGCATCAAAGACATTTATCAGGATAAGGCAGAGTAGAGCAAAACACTAGCTGGGTTGAAATGGAAAATGCTTGAGATTGTCCAAATGGGCAGAAGTTTGAAAACTGCTTCAGGCAGGGCCCCTTCCTCTCAGTGCCTTCCAGCCCCTGATGGACCAGTCAGTGTGGTGGGCTGGGCTCTGCCAGCTGCCACCCTGGACACAGGAAACGCAGATTCCTGAGCCTCTGGTGTAGAAGCTTCTCCAAAGGAAAGAGAGGTCGGGAAGCACACTGAGGGGGTGGTGAGTGGGCTGGAGGGGTGAAATGTCCTCTCACTGTTAGTGGGCAACCATGCATGGTTGGGCTGCTTCATGCCATGAGCCCTCCTGGGGTATTGCATACCTGGAATTCCTGGAGTATCATGCATGCTGCCACCAATCTGAGTACCCCAACAGGAACAAAGGGGAGGATATGGATGCAGCTTTTGCTAGTAAGGAATGCTTTGGTGGTGGGGGGGGGGGGTGGGCAGAGATTCCTGCTGAGCAAAGCATGTGACTGCTTGGATAGGCTATCTGTGTCTTGCTTCGCTCAGCAGGGTGCGCAGCCCTCTGGTTGGGTGTGGCCGATGCTGGGAGTACAGGGTGACTTCATGCCCTCACTCCCAGATGGGGCAGAGTGGCAGACAGCAACCTGATGAGGAAGGGAGTTAGTCAGGCGGTGATTTAACTGCTCTGCGTGTTCTCCTGGAGCCTGCTCAGGCCTGAAGGTGCGGTAGTTGGGCACGGCAGTTTGGTAGGCGTGGATGAGCCACTACTGCTGTCATGTGCCAAATCACTCATAGGACAGTTCCTTAAAGGCCTCTGAATGAGTGAGTGAGTCCTGCCTACAGGTGCTGGGTGGCCAAATGGCTTATGTATTAGGAGTTTTCACAAAGGCAGAGGCCTGTCTCTTCCACAGGATGGAGAGGCTTGGGGAGGTCCTGGTCTCTACAAGGGCTATGGTTCTTCCTCAAGCTCAGGGTCCTCCTGGTGGCCCAGACCCCATGTAGGAAGTAATCACTTCCCCATCTGTCAAGTCTCCCAGGCACCCCCAGACACTCTCTGGTGCTCCTGCCTTCCTTCAGGCCTTTAGGTGCTAAGTTGCTCCAAGATTTCCTTCCTCAGGCCCTGAAGCTCTGCTCTCTCGGCCCTTTTTGTCCAGCTGGAGTTTTCCCATAGGAGTCTGCAGGGTGGGAGCCAGAGCGCAGCTCTGCAGGTGCCAGACCAGGCTGAGCTGCTTTCCCGCTGCCACTCCATGAGCACTAACAGTTGCTTGCAATCCGCGGGTGGAATCTGGCAGAGCCTGATGTCCTTCAAAGGGTCTGTGTCCTTCATGGCTGTGTGCTGGGGCGGGAACTTCACACCTGGTTAGACGTGTGTGGCTTTGGGCAGGTCGCTGCACTGCTCCCATCCTAGCCCATCTCTGGGGTGCCCTTCTGCTCTGGAAAAAAGCCAGAATTGTGGTCCAGCTTCTATAAGGGTCTCCTCTTTCCATAGTAGGTTGCTGGCTTTGGAATTCTTTCTCTGTTTGAATTACAATTCAATATTACTATCATTAAAACTACTAAGTAAAGTAAAAGATTTTTTGAAGTTTTTAGATCCTTAAAATATATCTCACTTTAAGCACATATGTAAACTTAGAGTACTGTGTTGAAAGTCATTTAGATAATTATTGTTCTTTGCTTTTATATTACTGATTTGATATACAATTAGGGTCATTTATTCCCGTTAATATTATTAAGATTAATTTTAATTTAATTTTTGAACACATAAAACATATACTATTTGAAACAATGTGCTAAAAAAAGTCTTGGTTCTAGCCCTTTCTTATCTACCCTGTTCCATCCCCCCCTTCTAGGTCATCATTATTTTGATTAGGTTCAGGTATATACTTCCAGTGTTTCTTTGTTGATATATATGTGTATATATATATATGTATATATGTGTGTATATATGTATATGTATATATACGTACACCTATATATATATACACACATATATACACATATATATCTATATATATCTACATATATATCTATATCTATATATGTACATATATACAATCTATATTTACATATAATACATATTGCAATATATGTGCTAATATATAGTATATAATATGCTAATATATTACAATATATACTAATATATAGCATATTATATATTATATATACTAATATATAGTGTGTAATATATAGTATTTTATATATCTATTTATTTATTTATATACTAATATATGCTGCTCAGCACCTTGCTTTTTTTTTTTTACATCTTTATTGGAGTATAATTGCTTTACAATGTTGTGTTAGTTTCTGCTGTACAACAAAGTGAATCAGTTATATGTATAACATATATCCCCATATCCTCTCCCTCTTGAGCCTCCCTCCCACCCTCCCTATCACACCCCTCTAGGTGGTCACAAAGCATCGGGCTGATCTCCTTGTGCTATGCAGAAGCTTCCCACTAGCCATCCATTTTACATTGTACATCTGGCTTTTTTCATCTAATAAATACCTCCTGGCAATCATTCCATATAGAGAGATCTTTCTCATTTTTTTTTTTTGGTATTAACTACATAGTACCCTGTTATGTGACTATACCATAGTTTGTTCAACTATTATGGACATTTAGGTTGTTCCTAAATTTTATTTTCTATTTTTTGGCTACGTTGGGTCTTTGTTGCTGTGCGTGGGCTTTCTCTAGTTGTGATGAGCGGGGGCTACTCTTCATTGCGGTGCGTTGGCTTCTTATTGCGGTGGCTTCTCTTGTTGCAGAGCACGGGTCCTACTTGTGTGGGCGGCAGTAGTTGTGGCGCCTGGGCTCAGTAGTTGTGGCTCACCGGCTCTAGAGCTCAGGCTCAGTAGTTGTGGTGCACGGACTTCATTGCTTTGCGGCATGTGGGATCTTCCCAGACCAGGGCTCGAACCTGTGTCCCTTGCATTGGCAGACGGATTCTTATCCATTGTGCCACCAGGGAAGTCCCCTAATCTTTTAATATTACAAATAATGTCACAATAAATAACCTTGTGCTTATGTTGTTTTTTATTTGAGTAGGTGCATCTTCAGCGCAAACTTTTAGAAATGAGCTATTTTGAGAGGTAAATGTATACGTAATTTTGTTAGATATTGCCAAAATTTCCTCCATAAGGTGTCTGTCATTTTGCAGTCTCATTAACAATACGTAAAAGTGCCTATTTCCTAACAGCTTCATCAATAGAGTGTGTTACCCAAATCCAACTTTTGGATTTTTGCCAACCTGCTAGGCAAGATATCATATTTCAGGGCAGTTTTTTTTTTTTTTTTTTTTTTTTTTTTTTTTTTTTTTGTGGTACGCAGGCCTCTCACTGTTGTGGCCTCTCCCGTTGCGGAGCACAGGCTCCGGACATGCAGGCTCAGGGGCCATGGCTCACGGGCCCAGCCGCTCCGCGGCATGTGGGATCTTCCCGGACCGGGGCACGAACCCGTGTGCCCTGCATGGGCAGGCGGACTCTCAACCACTGCGCCACCAGGGAAGCCCTCAGGGCAGTTTTAATTTACATTTCTCTACCTATGAGTGAGACTGAGAATCTTTTCAAAGAGTTTTTGGACTATTCTGTGATCTGTTTATATTCTTTGCTCATTATTTATTGGGTTGTAGTCTAGTTTGGTTTTTTTTTTTTTAATTTAACTCAATTCTTTCTTGAGGCAAGCAAAGTAACTTTTCACTTGTACCTATTAGAGAGATATATTGGGTTGGCCAAAAAGTGCCTTAGGTTTTTAAGTAAAAATAAAAGACACATTTTTCATTTTCACCAAGAACTTTATTGAACAACGTACTCACCCTTTTGTTCCATTATGTTCTGCCATTTTTTAGGCAACTTCATAATTCCATCTTCCCAAAACTTTCTTTTTGAGCAAAGGACAGTTCCAGGTGCCTCTTACAGTCTTCCAGGGAATTGAAATGTTTTCCATTAAGAGAATTTTGTAAAGAACTAAATAAATGCAAATGAGAAGGTGCAATGTCTGGTGAATATGGCAGATGAATCAAAACTTCCCAGCCAAGCTGTAACAGTTTTTGCCTGGTCATCAAAGAAACATGCGATCTTGCATTATCCTGATGGAAGATTATGCATCTTCTGTTGACTAATTCTGGACGCTTCTCGTCGAGTGCTGCTTTCAGTTAGTCTAATTGGGAGCAGTACTTGTTGGAATTAATCGTTTGGTTTTCCGGAAGGAGCTCATAATAGAGGACTCCCTTCCAATCCCACCATATACACATCATTTTCTTTGGATGAAGACCGGCTTTTGGTGTGGCTTTTGGTGATTCATTTCACTTGCCCCACCATCTCTTCCGTTCCACATTATTGTACAGCATCCACTTTTCATCGCCTGTCACAATTTGCTTTAAAAATAGAACGTTTTAATTAAGTTTAAGTAGAGAATCGTATGCAGAAATATGGTCAAGAAGTTTTTTTTCACTTAACTTATGTGGATCCCAAACATCAAAGCGATTAACATAACCAAGATGGAGCAAATGGTTTTCAACGCTTGATTAGGATATTTTGAGTATGTTGGCTATCTCCTGTGTGGTATAACGTTGCTTATTCTCAATTAATGTTTCGAGTTGATCGCTATCAACTTCAACCGGTCTACCTGACCATGGAGCATTGTCCAGCAAGAATTCTCCAGCATGAAACTTCGTAACCCACTTTTGACACGTTCGATCACTCACAGAACCTTTTCCATACACTGCACAACTCTTTTTTTTTGCATTTCAGTTGCATTTTTACCTTTCTTGAAATAATAATGCATAATATGCCAAAATGTTGCTTTTTTCTTCCATCTTCACTATTAAAATGGCTACACAAAAATTCACCAAATTTGATGTCATTTTTTAAATGCACACTGATATGACAGCTGTCACATACAATCTAACAAAATTGTTTTGAATGAAGTTAAAGACAACTAAGTGCTACTAGAGCCATCTTATGGAAAAAAACAAACAAACCTCTGGCCAACCCAATAAAACACAAAATCAAACCAACAAGGAAACATCGCAATACTGTCCCTTGCTCCCTCACCCCAAAACTCACTCTAAACCAAAAAATGTTGGTGATCCCTTAAAATTTAACCTTTCTTCATAGGTCCTATCAAATTGACTAGAGAACTTTGGCACCAAAGCAATGTTTCATTATTTTTCAAAATCATGGCCAGTCAGCTGGTTTTGTTAGAATATGGTGTTAATGCAACAAAGATGGCAGTTTTGATACCCACATGTGCTGTTGGCTCTACATTGAGAAAAGCTGTTCCCCAGTCAGGAGTGGGGCTTCCCAGCTGCATTCCATTCAAACAGAAGTCTCAAATGAATACTCTGTGGGTAAGGAAGGGGTAATGGCATCATCTCCAAACACAGTTCACCCAGGGGGTGGATGCTCCAACTCCTGATTCTTTGGAGGTCAGGTATAGGTTTCTGCCTGGGAGTTTCACTGTGATGTCAGCAGCCAGTTGAGAAGATACATGTGTCTAACAGGAAAGCATGCAGAGCCCCACATGGTGATGTTCTCAAGCTGGCTGCCTCAAATGGAATGGCAGATGGGGCTCACCGGCACCATCCCAGCAGTAGTTCTAAAACTATGTGTGATGTCTCTAAATTATTAATTACCTATTGCTGCATAAGAAACTATCCCCCAATGAACAAACATATACTATCTCACATGTTTCTGTGAGTCAGAAATTTAGGAGCAGTTCAGCTGGATTGTTCTGGCTTATAGTCTCTTAGGAGGATGTGGTCAAAATGTTAGCCAGGGTCACAGTCCTCTGACCTGACTTGGGGGCTGGACAGCCCGCTTCCAGGATGGTCCCTCACAGGGCTGGCAAGTTGATGCTGGCTCAGTTGCTCTCCTTGGGGACAGCCATAGGGCTTCTGGAGTGTCTTCACAACATGATGGCTGGCTTCCCTTGGAGCAAGAGGTTTAAGAGAAAGCAAGGGGGAAGCTGCAGTGCTTTTCAGAATTTAGTCTTGAAGTCATACATTATCATTTCCACCATAACCTATTTGTTAGAAGCGAGTCATTAAGTCTGGCTCACTCTCAAGGGGAGAGAAGTTAATTTTTACCTTTTGAAGAGAGGTACCCCATAGAATTTGTGGCATATTTTAAAATCATCATAGTCCCCAAGGCTTGGATGCTTTTCCTCTTGTAATTGAAGGACTTCCAGACCCCTGGGCTCTCCAGTATGTCAACCTTTCTGGTAAATCAGAGGAAAATGCAGCCTCGTCCCAGGTGGATGGCTTCTCCCCTTAGGAATTAACTTTCATCACAACCTGCTTTCCTTTGACCTCTTTTAACAATGGAATTGATTAACATGCAGATTTCTGGACCTTGCTGAGAGATTTTATTTCACTGGGTCTTAGGGGTTGGTGAATCTGTATTTTTACAACTATTTCAGGAAAGTGAGCCCTTTGGCTCTGACCCAGAAAGACAGAGTGAGGCACTGGCTTTTCTAGCACTGTGCTTTTCTGTCACCTAATCATTGAGGGAAGACTGGACCGCATCACTATATCCCTCATAGCACTCAGCATCACACATGGCAGAGGGTTAGTGCACTGTAGAACTTCCTTGATGGATGGAGGATGGATGGATGTTGGATGGGTGAGTGAAGGAATTCATCAATGACTGAAGTGAAGTTGCACCAACTTAGATGATGCTTTTTCAAAAGTTAATATTCCCAACATTACCTATGAAATAATTCTTGCCCAAAAAAATTTAACCTGAGTCTCATGAAGCCCCTTGGCCTAATTAACAGTTTAGAGAAAATATAGAGGATGAAGGAATGCATTACACAGTACCTTGAGAAAATAACTAGATGAATCTAGAATTTGGGGAATTCAATAAGATGACTGGCTTGGACTCTTGAAAAAGTCTATGTCATGGGGGGAAAGGGGGCAGAAGCACTGTTCTAGATCAAAGGTTGCCAAACTATGACCAGCAGGTCACTTGCCTATTTTTGTAAATATAATTTTATTGGAACATAGTCACGTTTATTAGCTTATGGATTGTCTATGGCTGTTTTTGTGCTACAGTGTCACAGTTGAGTGATTGCAACAGAAACAGTGTGGCCCAGCAATCTGAAATATTTTCTATCCTGCCCTTCAGAAAAAGTTTAGACCCCTGTTCTAAATTAAACGAGACCAATGACCCCTCTGCTTCCACTGATGACAGAATAAGTAGTACTGGCCAGCCATTCTGCCATACACAATTAGAACACTGGATCTATGAAATAATTGTTTTTAGACATGAAGTAAATGGCAGCACAGAGTGAAAGGAAACAAACAAGGTGAACCCTACAATCATCTAGGTTTTCTACCAGAGGCATTTGCTGGATTCCCAACCCAGGCAGGGGGATGCAAACAGTACACAGCATTCTCACTGAGCTGACAAGACAGACACTGAACGGCAGGGAGGGAGGCTGAGGCAGCTGGAATTTGCAGGGTAGAACATTTTAGAGGAAAAAACTACACAGAGAAGGAATTCTAGGCCCTGGGGTTCTCTTTGAGTCTTTGGCTAAATACTAGGTTGTGCACATGTAGGGGAGACACCACAAGTTTTGTTAAAAAAAACAACTATCCAGAAAGAAAGGTTACCAGGGAGCTGTAAACATAACAATTCCTAGAGCCCACAGAGTTGGGAGATGCTAGAGTTTTGACCAACCAGAATGGAAAGGCCTCACTGAACATGGAGGGTTTTAGGAGTAGACTGACAGAAAGGCCACGCCTCAGGATTAGGGCAAACCTACTCTAGCTAAGCTGCCTCAACAAAGTTTAAAAATAAGTCTTCAAAGAATCAAGTCAATCCACATATAAATTAATTGCCTGTGAAAACAAAACTCAACAATCTTTAAAGGAAGACCACATAGATGCCTTTGACTTTTTTTTTTTTTTTCTTTTTCTTTTTGCGGTATGCGGGCCTCTCACTGTTGTGGCCTCTCCCGCTGCGGAGCACAGGCTCCGGACGCGCAGGCCCAGCGGCCATGGCTCACGGGCCCAGCCGCTCCGCGGCATATGGGATCCTCCCAGACCGGGGCACGAACCCGTATCCCCTGCATCGGCAGGCGGACTCTCAACCACTGCGCCACCAGGGAGGCCCTGCCTTTGACTTTTGATTCCAACTTTACTGAGAGTTTTAATCATGAATGGGTTTTGAAATTTGTAAAATGCTTTCTCCTATTAACCTTTAGCTAGCATCATATATTTTGGTAAAAGACTATTTCCCCCTAAGATCAGAGACAAGGAAGGAAGTGTTCTTTTACAATTTCCATTCAACATTTTGCTGTGGTCCTAGTTAGAGCAAAAAGGCAAAAAAAAAAAAAAAAAAAAGGGTAAATATTGAAGAAGTAAAACATGATTGTGACCATAGAAAATCCTAAGGATTCCACAAAAAAACTAGTAAAACCCAAAAGTGAATCTAGCAAGGATGCAGAACACAAGGTCAATATACAGAAATCAAAAGTATACCCATATTCAGCAAAAACAACTGGAAAATGAAATACTATTTATAATATCAAAAAATTGTTTTCAAATAAACTTATATATGAATATATGAACTGTGTACTGAAAACTACAATAGATTGTTTAACAAAATTAAACAATCTCCATGAAATTAAACTATCTTCAAATGAATGGACAGATTTACCATGTTCATGGATTGGAAGAATCAGTATTGTTAAAATGTCAGTTCTCCCCAACAGATTAATAGATTCAATACAATCCCAATCAAAATCTCAACAAGCATTTTTAAAAATAGAAAATGGGAAGTTTATTATAAAATTTATATGAAAATATAAAGGACCAGAAGACTCAAAATAATTTCAGAAAAGAAGAACAAATCTGAAAGACTTACACACTGAATTCAAGACCTACTATAAAGCTATAGTAATGAAGACACTGTGATATTGACATAGGATAGACAATGGACTAGCATAGAATCTAGAAGTAGACCTGTATATACATGGTCAATTGATTCTTTTCTTTTTGCAGAAGTGTCAAGGTAACAGAATGGGAAAAAAACAGTCTTTTCAACAAATGGCGCTAGAACAACTGAATATATGTATTAAAAAAACTTAACCCCCCCCAAAAAAAAAAACTTAACCCCTATCTCACACTACATATAAAAATTAACTCTAAATGGATTCTAGGCCTACATATAAAAGCTAAAACTATAAAACTTCTAGAATAAAACACAGAACAACCTTGGGATAGTCAAAGATTTGTTAGGATACAAAAAAGCACCAATCTTAAAAGAAAATACTGATAAACTGGATTTCACCAAAATTTAAAACTTCTGCTCTTCAAAAGACCATCACAAAATGAAAAGTCAAGTCACTGACTAGAAGAAAATATTTGTAATACATAAACCTGGCAAAGGACTCATAAGTGCAATAAATAAATAAAAAGATAACCCAATTTTTAAAAGGGCAAATATTTGAACAGACACATCACAAAAAGTATATATATATATATATATATATATATATATATATATATATATATATATATATATATATATAAAAGCAATAAGCACATGAAAAGATGTACAACATCTCTAGTTATGAGGGACATGCAAATTAAAATCACACTGATATACACCCAGTAAACACCATTTTTACTATCACTACACACCCAGTAAAATGGAAAAAAGTAAAAAGATTGATAATATTAAGCACTCGTGAGGATATGGAGAAACTACTCATATATTCCTCGTAAGAATGTAAAATGTTACAAACACTTTATAAGAAACTGCCAAACTGTTTGCCAAAGTTAAACGTATACTTACTGTATGACCCAGCAATTTTACATCTAGATTTTTACCCAACAAAAATGAAAACATATGTCCACAAAAAGAGTTGTATATGAATGTTCATAGTAGCTTGAATCACAATAGCTTAAAACTGGAACAATCCAGTTCATCAGTGGGTGAATGGATAAACAAACTGGTATATTCATACAATGGAATATTACTCATCAATAAAAAGGAACAAATTACTCATATATGCAACAAGACAAATGAATCCCAAAAATATGCTGATCAGGGGGAGACCTTCAAGATGTCGGAAGAGTAAGACGTGGAGATCACCTTCCTTCCCACAAATACATCAGAAATACATCTACACGTGGAACAACTCCTACAGAACACCTACTGAACACGGTCAGAAGACCTCAGACCTCCCAAAAGGCAAGAAACTCCCCGCGTACCTGGGTAGGGCAAAAGAAAAAAGAAAAAACAGAGACAAAAGAATAGGGACGGGACCCGCACCAGTGGGAGGGAGTCGTGAAGGAGGAAAGGTCTCCACACACTAGGAAGCCCCTTCATGGGTGGAGACTGCAGGTGGCAGAGGGGGAAAGCTTCGGAGCCGCGGAGGAGAGCGCAGCAACAGGGGTGCGGAGGGCAAAGCGGAGAGATTTCCGCACAGAGGATTGGTGCCGACCAGCACTCACCAATCCGAGGCTTGTCTGCTCACCCGCCAGGGCGGGCGGGGCTGGGAGCTGAGGCTCGGGCTTAGGTCGGACCCCAGGGAGAGGACTGGGGTTGGTGGCGTGAACGGTTAGTGCACCACAGCTGGCCGGGAGGGAGTCTGAGAAAAAGTCTGGACCTGCCGAAGAGGCAAGAGACCATTGTTTCGGGGGGCACGAGCTGAGGGGATTCAGAGCACTGCCTAAACGAGCTCCAGAGACTGGTGCGAGCTGCGGCTATCAGCGCGGACCCCAGAGACGGGCATGAGACGCTAAGGCTGCTACTGCAGCCACCAAGAAGCCTGTGTGTGAGCACAGGTCACTCTCGACACCTCCCCTCCCAGGAGCCTGTGCAGCCCGCCACTGCCAGGGTCCCAGGATCCAGGGACAGCTTCCCCGGGAGAACACACGGCACGCCTCAGGCTGGTGCAACGTCACGCTGGCCTCTGCTGCTGCAGGCTCGCCCCGCATCCGTACCCCTCCCTCCCCCCGGCCTGCGTGAGCCAGAGCCCCCGAATCAGCTGCTCCTTTAACCCCGTCCTGTCTGAGCGGGAACAGACACCCTCAGGCGACCTACACGCGGAGGCGGGGCCAAATCCAAAGCTGAACACCGGGAGCTGTGCGAACAAAGAAGAGAAAGGGAAATCTCTCCCAGCAGCCTCAGGAGCAGCGGATTAAATCTGCACAATCAACTTCATGTACCCTGCATCTGTGGAATACCTGAATAGACAACTAATCATCCCAAATTGAGGTGGTGGACTTTGGGAGCAATGATGTATATATTTTTCCTTTTTCTCTTTTTGTGACTGTGTATGTGTATGCTTCTGCGTGTGATTTTTTTTTTTTAATTTATTTTTGGCTGCGTTGGGTCTTCTTTGCTGCGCACGGACTTTTTTCTAGTTGCGGTGAGCAAGGGCTACTCTTCGTTGCAGTGCGCGGGCTTCTCATTGCGGTGGCTTCCCTTGTTGCAGAGCGTGGGCTCTAGGCACATGGGCTTCAGTAGTTGTGGCACATGGGCTCAGTAGTTGTGGCTGGCGGGATCTAGAGTGCAGACTCAGTAGTTGTGGCACACAGGCTTAGTTGCTCCACGGCATGTGGGATCTTCCCGGACCAGGGTTCGAACCCGTGTCTCCTGCGTTGGCAGGTGGATTCTTAACCACTGTGCCTCCAGGGAAGCCCCTGTGTGTGATATCCTTATACCTTTGCTTTTACCATTTGTCCTAGTGTTCTGTCTTTCTTTTTTTGTTTGTTTTTGTGGGGTTTTTTTTAGAATACTTTTTAGCACTTGTTATCATTGGTGGATTTGCTTTTTGGTTTGGTTGCTCTCTTCTTTCTTTTTTTATAACTTTATTTTTTTAATAATTATTTTTTATTTTAATAACTTTATTTTATTTTTTCTTTCTTTCTTCTTTTTTTCTCCCTTTTCTTCTAAGCCGTGTGGCTAACAAGGTCTTGGTGCTCCAGCTGGATGTCAGGTCTGTGTCTCTGAGGAGGGAGAGCCGAGTTCAGGACATTGGTCCACCAGAGACCTCCCAGCTCCATGTAATATCAAAAGGCGAAAGCTCTCCCAGACATCTCCATCTCAACGCTAAGACCCAGCTCTACTCAACGACCAGAGAGCTACAGTGCTGGACACCCTATGCCAAACAACTAGCAAGACAGGAACACAACCCCACCCATTAGCAGAGAGGCTGCCTAAAATCATCATAAGGTCACAGACACCACAAAACACACCACCGGAGGCAGACTTGCCCACCAGAAAGACAAGATCCAGCCTCATCCACCGAAACACAGGCACTAGTCCCCTCCACGAGGAAGCCTACACAACCCACTGAACCAACCTTAGCCACTGGGGGCAGACATCAAAAACAACAGGAACTACGAACCTGTAGCCTGTGAAAAGGAGAACCGAAACACAGTAAGTTAAGCAAAATGAGAAGACAGAGAAACACACAGCAGATGAAGGAGCACGGTAAAAACCCACCAGACCAAGCAAATGAAGAGAAAATAGGCAGTCTACCTGAATAAGAATTCAGAGTAATGATAATAAAGATGATCCCAAATCCTGGAAATCGAATGGAGAAAATTCATGAAACATTTAACAAGGACCTAGAAGAACAAAAGAGCCAACAAGCAATGAAGAACAACACAGTAAATGAAATTAAAACTACTCTAGAAGGAATCAATAGCAGAATAACTGAGGCAGAAGAACAGATAAGTGACATGGAAGATAAAATACTGGAAATGACTACTGCAGAGCACAATAAGAAAAAAGAATGAAAGAATTGAGGACAGTCTCAGAGACCTCTGGGACCACATTAAACGCACCAACATTTGAATTGTAGGGGTTCCAGAAGAAGAAGAGAAAAAGAAAGGGACTGAGAAAATACTTGAAGAGATTATAGTTGGAAACTTCCTTAATATGGGAAATGAAATAGTTAATCAAGTCCAGGAAGCACAGAGAGTCCCATACAGGATAAATCCAAGGAGAAACACACCAAGACACATATTAATCAAACTATCAAAAATTAAATACAAAGAAAAAGTATTAAAAGCAGCAAGGGAAAAACAACAAATAACATACAAGGGAATCCCCATAAGGTTAACAGCTGATCTTTTAGCAGAAACTCTGCAAGCCAGAAGGGAGTGGCAGGACATATTTAAAGTGATGAAAGAGAAGAACCTACAGCCAAGATTACTCTACTCGGCAAGGATCTCTTTCAGATTCGATGGAAAAATTAAAACCTTTACAGACAAGCAAAAGCTAAGAGAATTCAGCACCACCAAACCAGTTGTATAACAAATGCTAAAGGAACTCCTCTAGGCAGGAAACACAAGAGAAGGAAAAGACCTACAATAACAAACCCAAAACAATTAAGAAAATGGTAATAGGAACATACATATCGATAATTACCTTAAATGTAAATGGATTAAGTGCTCCAACCAAAAGACATAGATTGGCTGAATGGATACACAAACAAGACCGTATATATGCTGTCTACAAGAGACCCACTTCAGACCTAGGGACACATACAGACTGAAAGTCAGGGGATGGAAAAAGATATTCCATGTAAATGGAAACCAAAAGAAAGCTGGAGTAGCAATTCTCATATCAGACAAAATAGACTTTAAAATAAAGACTACTAGAAGAGACAAAGAAGGACACTACATAATGATCAAGGGATCAATCCAAGAAGAAGATATAACAATTGTAAATATTTATGCACCCAACATAGGAGCACCTCAATACCTAAGGCAAATGCTGACAGCCATAAGGGGAAAATGACAGAAGCACAATAATAGTGGGGGACTTTAACATCCCACTTTCATCAATGGACAGATCATCCAAAATGAAAATAAATAAGGAAACACAAGCTTTAAATGACACATTAAACAAGATGGACTTAATTGATATTTATAGGACATTCCATCCAAAAACAACAGAATACACTTTCTTCTCAAGTGCTCATGGAACGTTCTCCAGGATAGATCATATCTTGGGTCACAAATCAAGCCTTGGTGAATTTAAGAAAACTGAAATCATATCAAGTATCTTTTCCAACCACAACGCTATGAGACTAAATATCAATTACAGGAAAAATCTGTTAAAAATACAAATACATGGAGGCTAAACAATACACTACTTAATAACCAAGAAATCACTGAAGAAATCAAAGAGGAAATCAAAAAATACCTAAAAACAAATGACAATGAAAACACAATGACCCAAAGCCTATGGGATGGAGCAAAAGCAGTTCTAAGAGGGAAGTTTATAGCAATACAATCCTACCTCAAGAAACAAGAAACTTCTCAAATAAACAACCTA
This sequence comes from Mesoplodon densirostris, assembly GCF_025265405.1. Taxonomy (NCBI): domain Eukaryota; kingdom Metazoa; phylum Chordata; class Mammalia; order Artiodactyla; family Ziphiidae; genus Mesoplodon; species Mesoplodon densirostris. The sequence goes on from NC_082663.1 coordinate 58,940,609, forward strand.
ACCTTACACCTAAAGCAATTCGAGAAAGAAGAACAAAAAAACCCCAAAGTTAGGAGAAGGAAAGAAATCATAAAGATCAGATCAGAAATAAATGAAAAAGAAATAAAGGAAACAATAGCAAAGATCAATAAAACTAAAAGCTGGTTCTTTGAGAAGATAAACAAAATTGATAAACCATTAGCCAGACTCAACAAGAGAAAAAGGGAGAAGACTCTAATCAATAGAGTTAGAAATGAAAAAGTGGAAGTAACAACTGACACTGCAGAAATACAAAGGATCATGAGAGATTACTACAAGCAACTCTATGCCAATAAAATGGACAACCTGGAAGAAATGGACCAATTCTTAGAAAAGCACAGCCTTCTGAGACTGAACCAGGGAGAAATAGAAAATATAAACAGACCAATCACAAGCACTGAAATTCAGACTGGGATTTAAAATTTTCCAACAAATAAAAGCCCAAGACCAGATGGCTCCACAGGCGAATTCTATCAAACATTTAGAGAAGAGCTAACACCTATCCTTCTCAAACTCTTCCAAAATATAGCAGAGGGAGGAATATTCCCAAACTCATTCTACGAGGCCACCATCACCCTGATACCAAAACCAGACAAAGATGTTCACAAAGAAAGAAAACTACAGGACAATATCACTGATGAACATAGATGCAAAAATCCTCAACAAAATACCAGCAAACAGAATCCAACAGCACATTAAAAGGATTATACACCATGATCAAGTGGGGTTTATCCCAGGAATGCAAGGATTCTTCAATATATGCAAAGCAATCAGTGTGATACACCAAATTAACAAATTGAAGAATAAAAACCATATGATCATCTCAATAGATGCAGAAAAAGCTTTCGACAAAATTCAACACTGATTTATGATAAAAACTCTCCAGAAAGTAGGCATAGAGGTAACTTACCTCAACATAATAAAGGCCATATATGATTAACCCACAGCCAACATCATTCTCAATGGTGAAAAACTGAAACCATTTCCACTAAGATCAGGAACAAGACAAAGTTGCCCACTCTCACCACTATTATTCAACATAGTTTTGGAAATTTTAGCCACAGCAATCAGGGAAGAAAAAGAAATAAAAGGAATCCAAATCAGAAAAGAAGTAAAGCTGTCACTGTTTGAAGATGACATGATACTATACGTAGAGAATCCTAAAGACTCTATGAGAAAACTACTAGAGCTAATCAATGAATTTGGTAAAGTAGCAGGATACAGAATTAATGCACAGAAATCTCTTGCATTCCTGATCACTAATGATGTAAAATCTGAAAGAGAAATTAAGGAAACACTCCCATTTACCATTGCAACAAAAAGAATAAAATACCTAGGAACAAACCTACCTAAGGAGACAAAAGACCTGTATGCAGAAAATTATAAGACACTGATGAAAGAAATTAAAGATGATAAAAACAGATGGAGAGATATACCATGTTCTTGGATTGGAAGAATCAACATTGTGAAAATGTCTATATGACCCAAAGCAATCTACAGATTCAGTGCAATCCCTATCAAACTACCAATGGCATTTTTCACAGAACTAGAATAAAAAATTCCACAGTTTGTATGGAAACACAAAAGAACCCGAATGGCCAAAGCAAACTTGAGAAAGAAAAACGGAGCTGGAGGAATCAGGCTCCCAGACTTCAGACTATATTACAAAGCTACAGTAATCAAGACAGTATGGTACTGGCACAAAAACAGAAACATAGATCAATGGAACAGGATAGAAAGCCCAGAGATAAACCCATGCACATATGGTCACCTTATTTTTGATAAAGGAGGCAAGAATATACAATGAAGAAAAGACAGCATCTTCAATAAGTGGTGCTGGGAAAACTGGACAACTACATGTAAAAGAATGAAATTAGAACACTCTCTAACACCATACACAAAAAGAAACTCAAAATGGATTAAAGACCTAAATGTAAGACCAGACACTATAAAACTCTTAGAGGAAAACATAGGCAGAACACTCTTTGACAAATCACAGCAATATCTTTTTTGACCCACCTCCTAGAGAAATGGAAATAAAAATAAACAAATGGGACCTAATGAAACTGAAAAGCTTTTGCACAGCAAAGGAAACCATAAACAAGACGAAAAGACAACCCTCAGAATGGGAGAGAATATTTGCAAATGAAGCAACTGACAAAGGATTAGTCTCCAAAATATACAAGCAGCTCATGCAGCTCAATATCAAAAAACAAACAACCCAATCCAAAAATGGACAGAAGACCTAAATAGACATTTCTCCAAAGAAGATATACAGATTGCCAACAAACACATGAAAGAATGCTCAACATCACTAACCATTAGAGAAATGCAAATCAAAACTACAATGAGGTATCACCTCACATGAGTCAGAATGGCCATTATCAAAAAATCTAGAAACAATAAATGCTGGAGAGGGTGTGGAGAAAAGGGAACCCTCTTGCACTGTTGGTGGGAATGTAAATTGATACAGCCACTATGGAGAACAGTATGGAGGTTCCTTAAAGAACTAAAAATAGAACTACCATACCACCCAGCAATCCCACTACTGGGCATATACCCTAAGAAAACCATAGTTCAAAAAAGTCATGTACCACAATGTTCATTGCAGCTCTATTTACAATAGCCAGGACATGGAAGCAACCTAAGTGTCCACTGACAGATGAATGGATAAAGAAGATGTGGCACATATATACAATGGAATATTACTCAGCCATAAAAAGAAACGAAACTGAGTTATTTGTAGTATGGTGGATGGACTTAGAGACTGTCATACAGAGTGAAGTAAGTCAGAAAGAGAAAAACAAATACTGTACGGTAACACATATATATGGAATCCAAAAAAAAAAGGTTCTGAAGAACCTAGGTGCAGGACAGGAATAAAGATGCAGACTTAGAGAATGGACTTGAGGACATGGGAAGGGGGAAGGGTAAGCTGGGATGAAGTGAGAGAGTGGTGTGGACATATATACACTACCAAATGTAAAATAGCTAGCTAGTGGGAAGCAGCCACATAGCACAGGGAGATCAGCTCGGTGCTTTGTGACCACCTAGAGGCGTGGGATGGGGGGGTGGGAGGGAGACGCAAGAGGGAGGAGATATGGGGATATATGTATATGCATAGCTGATTCACTTTGTTATAAAGCAGAAACTAACACACAATTGTAAAGCAATTATACTCCGACAAAGATGTTTAAAAAAAAAAAATGCTGGTCAGGGCTTCCCTGGTGGCCCAGTGGTTGGGAGTCTGCCTGCCAGTGTGGGGGAAACGGGTTTGGGCCCTGGTCCAGGAGGATCCCACATGCCGTGGAGCAACTGGACAGGTGTGCCCCAGCAGCTGAGCCTGCGCTCTGGAGTCCACGAGCCACAACTAGTGAGTGCACGTGCCACCACTACTGAGGCCCGCGTGCCTGGAGCCCATTCTCTGCAGCAGGAGAGGCCACTGCAGTGAGAGGCCCGCACACCACAGTGAAGAGTGGCCTCCGATCAACGCAACTGGAGAGGGCCTGCGCACAGCAGCGAAGACCCAACACGACCAAAAATGAATAAATAAAATAAATCCATTCATAAAAAAATATACTGATCAAAAGAAACCAGACCCCAAAGTAATAATCCGTATTCTTGGATTTATGATGTTCTTGACCAGACAAAACTAACTATGCATAGTGATAAAAATCAGACCAGTGGTTGCCTGGGGCAGGTGTTGAAGGGGTGATTGGTTGCAAAGGTGGCATGAGGGAACATTTTCTATATTTTGATTGTGGTGTTTGTTATAAGAGTACATATATATATATGTATATCCACACATGTATATTAAACTGAAACTATACATTTAAAATGCATGCATTAAAATCAATGTTAATTTTACTTCAGTTAAAAAAAAGTCTAATAGGGCTTCCCTGGTGATGCAATGGTTGAGAGTCCGCCTGCCGATGCAGGGGACACGGGTCCGTGCCCCAGTCTGGGAAGATCCCACATGCCGCGGAGCGGCTGGGCCCATGAGCCATGACTGCTGGGCCTGCGCGTCCGGAGCCTGTGCTCCGCAACGGGAGAGGCCATAACAGTGAGAGGCCCACATACTGCAAAAAAAAAAAAAAAAGTCTAATAGACTAAAGAGAAATAATAACCAAATGCACTGTGTGAATTCCTACTGGATCCTGATTTGGTGAAAACACACCTATAAAAGATTTTTAAGATGACTGGGAAATTTTGAATATGGTCTGGCTATTAGATAATATTACAGAACAATTGTTGATAGTCTCAGGTGTGATAATGTTATTTTGGCTGGGTAGAAGCATGTCCTTACTCTTAGGAGATGCATGCTGAAGTATTTAGGATTGAAATGTCATGATGTCTGCAACTTATTTCAAATGGTTCAATAAGAACAAAAATATGTACACAAATACACACAGAGAGATGAAACAAATCTGGCAGATGTTAATACATGTTGAAAAGACGAAGGGCATATAGAGTTTCATTGTAGTTTTTTTTTTTTTTTTTTGCGGTACGCGGGCCTCTCACCGCTGTGGCCTCTCCCACTGCGGAGCACAGGCTCCGGACGCGCAGGCCCAGCGGCCACGGCTCACGCGCCCAGCCGCTCTGCGGCATGTGGGATCCCCCCGGACCGGGGCACGAACCCGTGTCCCCTGCACCGGCAGGCGGACTCTCAACCACTGCGCCACCAGGGAAGCCCTTCATTGTACTTTTAACTTTTATGACTTTTCTACATTTCCCAACAACTTTCAATAATAATAATAATAGCTATTATTACTACTGTGGGAAGAAAAGTTAATGTTGAGGTGTTATGGCTTGCCCCAAAGTCTACAAATTCTTCTTTAGAGGACACTTATGAAGACATGGCTAGAATCATAATTTTCTCCAAGTTCTTCTAAGTGCTGGTTTTTGAACAGAATCCCAGAAACTAAGAGCGTTACAAATACCTGATTGCAGCTCTGGTGGCTTTCTGGCTCTCTTGGTAGCTTGCTGGGGCAGGGAGGGTCTCGAAACATGTTGTGTCAGGGACACCCAGGCAGGGGCCACTTCTCTGCTGCCCTTGGTAGGAGGGAGGTGAATGGATAACTAGTTACCCTCCTTCCCTCCACACTGTTGAACCCTTCTCTGAGCCTGCACAGGCATTCCCCAGCTGAATCCTGCCAGCCAAACCAAGTCTCAGGGAAAACAAGACGCAGGTGGCCCTGTTTGCTAAACAGTGAAAAGCAGGTTTACGCAGGCACCGTACAAAAGGCTACACACCCCTTACAAAAGGTTACATTTTGGCATAAAAATGTCTCTCTTCAGACCTCAAAATCACCAGTAGCCTGAGACAGTGCCCAGAGCCTTGGGCAGGTGAGGTCTTGGAGCTGGTGAGGGAAGGGTATGAAATCTGGAAGTTCTTCCTTAGGAAGGTCCACCTTCAGCAAGTAGGAGGCGGAGCCAGGGAAGGGAGGAGTATGATGGGGGGAACATGTGATAAACGAGGGAAATGTTACATGAGCGTTTCTGAGGTTAAGGGCTGAAAATAGTTCACTGGATTGGGGCTGCTGGGTGGGCTTGGGGCTCAGGGCCTTAGTAATTTCCTTAGGTAAGGGCTGGGGGTAAGTAGAAGGGCTTAGAGATTGCCCAGGAAGGAGGGAAATGGGGGCACAAGGTGCAAAGGATTCTTCAAGAAGGTGGGTGCAACACCGTGCTGGTTGTGGTAAAGGGCGTGAGGTCGGGGAAAGGAGGAGAGGGTTTCAGTGTCTGGAGACCTGAGCATGCCCAGAGACCGAGTGGAGAGACTGGGACAGAGGAAGTGGGATCGTTAAGAGAGCGAACAGTTAGGGATGAGATCATAACCCACGTGGAGGGCAGTTTAGCAAGAAGAGACTTCTCTGAGACGGAGGGAGAGAAAGAGGGGGACAAAGACATGCAGGTGTTTTGAAGTCCTGGGTAGATACCAAGGCCACCCAGCCAGTTTACCCACTACACATTCTACTTTCATATCTTTAGAAATAAGAGTGACATGACATAAATCACAGCAAGATCCTTTTTGACCCACCTCCTAGAGAAATGGAAATAAAAACAAAAATAAACAAATGGGACCTAATGAAACTGAAAAGCTTTTGCACAGCAAAGGAAACCATAAACAAAACCTAAAGACAACCCTCAGAATGGGAGAGAATATTTGCAAATGAAGCAACTGACAAAGGATTAATCTCCAAAATTGACAAACAGCTCATGCAGCTCAATATCAAAAAACAAACAACCCAATCCAAAAATGGACAGAAGACCTAAATAGACATTTCTCCAAAGAAGATATACAGATTGCCAACAAACACATGAAAGGATGCTCAACATCACTAATCATTAGAGAAGTGCAAATCAAAACTACAATGAGGTATCACCTCACACGAGTCAGAATGGGCATCATCAAAAAATCTAGAAACAATAAATGCTGGAGAGGGTGTGGAGAAAAGGGAACCCTCTTGCACTGTTGGTGGGAATGTAAATTGATACAGCCACTATGGAGAACAGTATGGAGGTTCCTTAAAGAACTAAAAATAGAACTACCATACCACCCAGCAATTCCACTACTGGGCATATACCCTAAGAAAACCATAGTTCAAAAAAGTCATGTACCACAATGTTCATTGCAGCTCTGTTTACAACAGCCAGGACATGGAATCAACCTAAGTGTCCACTGACAGATGAATGGATAAAGAAGATGTGGCACATATATATAATGGAATATTACTCAGCCATAAAAAGAAACAAAACTGAGTTTTTTGTAGTGAGGTGGATGGACCTAGAGTCTGTCATACAGAGTGAAGTAAGTCAGAAAGAGAAAAACAAATACTGTATGCTAACACATATGTATGGAATCTAAAAAAAAAAAGGTTCTGAAGAACCTAGGTGCAGGACAGGAATAAAGACGCAGACATAGAGGATGGACTTGAGGACATGGGAAGGGGGAAGGGTAAGCTGGGACGAAGTGAGAGAGTGGCATGGACATATATACACTACCAAATGTAAAATAGCTAGCTAGTGGGAAGCAGCCACATAGCACAAGGAGATCGGCTTGGTGCTTTGTGACCACCTAGAGGGGTGGGATAGGGAGGGTGGGAGGGAGACGCAAGAGGGAGGAGATATGGGGATATATGTATATGTATAGCTGATTCACTTTGTTATAAAGCAGAAGCTAACACACCATTGTAAAGCAATTATACTCCAATAAAGATGTTTAAGAAAAAGAAAGAAATAAGAGTGACGATGGTTACTAATACTGTACTGCACATTTGGAAGTTGCTAAGAGAGTAGATCTTAAAATTCACAAGAAAAACATTTTAACTATGTCTGGCAACAGACGTTAACTAGACTTACTGTGGTGATCATTTTGCAATACATGCAAATATCAAATTATGTTGTACATCTGAAACTAATATAATGTTCTGTGTCAGTTACACCTCAATTTAAAAAGAGAAAAAAAAGAACAGAAAACATAAACTTTATAAACATATTTTATGTGTAGATGTAGATCTAGTTAAATCAGGAAGAAAGTCAGATGGGAGGGGGGAATAAAGAAACAGATGATTGGGGGTTTGGGACAATGAGGAAAGTCAAGTCAGGAAGTGATTGAAAGGCATGGAAAAAGTAGCAAAGCAGAAAAAGATACAAGGAAAGATCACATAAAAACGCACCAAGAGGTGGATAGTCAGGTCAGGCACACAGACCCCTCTGAAGGAAGCCCACTAGGAGTGTCCCTCTAAGTGAATTGGTGTTGCTTTTTCGCATCTCTAGGGGGAAGTCACATGGCCTGCAGTTGACTCAGGTATTCTGTCCATCTGCTTTAAAAATGTTTCTCACTTGGCTTGGATCCATTCTCTCTGGAAAGAGACTGGAAAAACAGGTAGGTCAAATTTCATTTTACAAACATGGATTCCAAAGCATCATCTTAGTGCCCATACAGATAGAAAAATGAATAAAAGAGGCTCTGTTCCTGCAGCAAAACAGTTCGGGCCTCAGGCTGTGAAGTGGGACGCAGCAGTGAGCCTGCTCTCAGAAGGGTCATGGCCGGTAGGCTTGGAGGCAGGTCTGGGGCTCAGAGGTAGTGATGACCTGGAGGGAGGTTCTTTATAGTACACACTGGACTGAGCTTTTCCTGCCTAAAGATGGGGCCAACTTAAGGCTAAAGAGGCCTGCAGGGGCTCTTGTCATCCTTACAGCCATTTACCATTAGCGGTCCTGTGGTGACTGCCGTAGGTAACAATGGTTGTGTTATCCATATTTAGGGTTATTATCCGCTTCCTTCCAGAAATACACAAATGAGGGAAATAATATTGCCCTCTTGGAGTTAAAACCCCCTCAAATCCACTCAACACATACAGGATGGAACCAAGAGAAGCACATTTACCAGAGGAGGTGTGCCAGAGAACACTGCATGCATCCCAAGAGTGTGTGCCTTTTACATGTTGTTCCCTTTGCTGGAATGCCCTTCCCTGCATCTCTAGCTACCAAAATACTACCACCCCATGTAGCACTCTCTACCCTCTAGAAGTATGTGTTTGACTTTGTTGTAGTCCCTATTTTATTCTATCTTGGAGTAGAGTTTGTGGTTACATGTACGTCTTCCTTACTAGAGTACAAACTCCTTGACCATAGGAAACAGGTCTTACTCCACACTCTGCATATCATGGGTGGTCAATAAACGTTGTTAAATGAGAAACTGAGCGAATATGGGATGACCCCTCACTATGCATTGAAAGGTCTGGAGGCCAGACCCAGTACTGCACATTCCTAGAAAGAATGCATTCCTACTAGTAGCCAATCACAGAAAAATCACACATTGATTTCAATCCATAGTATGCTATTGTTACTTACTTGCCCGAGGAAAGGTCTGTCCTAGGTTGGGATACCCAGAAACAGCCTTAGAGGTGGATTCTCGTCCTTGTGATATGTTGAGGACGTGCTCTCAGGAGAAAAGGTGTGAGGAAAGAAGGAGATGGGAGGTGGTGCGGGGACACTAAGCAAGGGTGCAGTCTCAGCTGGAGACCAGCGTCAGCCCGATCCCACGAAGCACAGGAGCATTAACTGTCCCACTGAGCTGGCCTTCCATGAAGTAAGGAGACTGGCCTTTTGTACCCCCATGTCAGCTTGACTTTGGCTGGGGGTTCCCTTGGGGGTGGGTGTAATCCTCTGAGAGAGAAGGCTGCCATTGGCCGGGGGCAGTTCTCTAGATTGGGAACAGCTGTGAGCTGTCAGCAGCCACATTCACAGCAGCCAGAGGGTGGGTGCCCAGGCTCGGCTAAGGAAATCTGGGCCAGAATTTTTAAGCCATTTACAGTGAATCTCTGGTGGTCTCCAGGAGCTCCCCTCCCCCAGTCTTCCTGTCTCTTTCCTTTTCTCCTTCTTCACTAGCCCTCCAGGGTCCTGGTTTCAACTGGCTGCTACCATGACTGATGACACTGAAAGGGCCACAGGGAATTCATGCAGCTGATGGTCCCTTATGGCTCAGGTCAAGTTCTGTGGAGAGGCACGCCCACAGAGAAACAAACATTTCATCCACTAATACCGTTCACCTTTCATAGTTTAACCTTGAACTGTCCTTCAGCTGAAAGATCTCTTCCCACTAGTGGTGAGGAGGAGGGGGAATGCAGGGGACACAGGAGATCAACCACCTCTTACTGCCACCCATGTAAAGACACCACCTTAGAATTTCCCCTACTTGGTAAAAGAGATATCATTCCTGCAACTTTGCGACCCTAGTCAGGGTTCAATCTAAGCTGTTATAATAAGCAGACCCCAAGGTTGTTGAGCAAGACAGATGTGTATTTTTCTCTCACAAAACAGCCTGGAGGAAGCTGAGGGCTGGAGAGGTGGCTCTGCCCCGTGAGGCTGTCTAGGGACCCGGGATCAGGAATGAGAGTCGCATTGCCATCCCTGATACGCAGCTTCACTGCACAGTCTGCAGTGGCTGCCCCAGCTCTTGCTGTCATGTCTGCACTGCAGCCAGGGGAGGCGGAAAGGGCCAGAGGGGTCCCTTGCTTTTATTTGTTTGTTCATTCCTTCATTTATTCATTGTGGTAACATAGAAATGATCATTTTTAAGTGCACAGCTCAGTGGCATTAAGTACACAGTTCAGTGGCATTAAGTGCACAGTTCAGTGGCATGAAGTACATTCACACTGTTGTGCAACCATCACCGCTATCCAGCTCCAGAACTTTGCCTGTTTCTTTCACGGGCATGATCCTAACTTGGCGTAGATCACTTCCACTCACCTCCTTTAGCCAGAAATTAGTCACATGGCTACACCTGCTGGGAGGGAGAGGGAACTGAATGTATTCTCTAACCAGACGATTATGTGCTCAGCTGAAACTTGAAACTTCCTTGGTTAAAGGAAACATGTGCAGCCCTACCAACCCCACTATCTCATCCTCCAAGAGGCTCTGATCCTTTGCCTGTTCTTACAGTCCTGGGTTTTGTCTCCTGTGTGTATGCTCTTTATGTGTCTGCCAGCAACAGGGCTGGCTGCGTGGGGTCTGGTGCCTAGAAGACACAGCTGCTTTAAACTGCTGGTGGCGGGCCATGGGTGAGAATTCAGCACATACCGACATGTTCCCAAAAAGTTGAGTCTAGATCAATTTTTGTAAAGAAAATGGTCTTTAACTTATTTGAAATACTTGCACATATAAAGGATGTTTTTGTGAATCATTTGGTAAAATGAATAATTATTTCTAAAAGATCGGCCACTACCTGTTCTGTCATTCATGTAAATGTGGAGTCAGATTCCTAGCTTGGTATGGGGCTATCTACTGCATTTATTTAGGTTCTTCTGGTCCTGCTGTGGCAGGTGTGCTTCTGAGGAGAGATCAGGCCACAGGTTTTATTACTTCTTCAAGGTCAGCTGATCCTGGTATCTATTGCTGTATACAAATCATCCCCAAATTTAGGGGCTTAAAGTAACAACAGTCACTATATTATCTCTTATAAACTATGGGTCTCTGGGTCAGAAATGAAGTAGTGGGTTGACCTGTCACTGCCAGCTCAGGGTGTCTCATGTAGTTGTAATTACATGCTAGCTGGAGCTGGAAGAGAGAAGGGATGAAGCAGCTGGGGGCTGACCGGGCATTGGTCGCTCTCCTCATGTAGTCTCAGGACCTCTGTGTGTGGTTTCTCTACGTGGAACAACTTAGGCTTCCTCACAGCATTGCTGCCACTGGGCAATCAGACAGCTCCCATGGCAACTAAAGGCTTCCAGAGCGAAAGCACCAGTGAACAAGGTGGAAGTTGTGTCCGATGACCTAGCCTTGGAGGTCACATGGTGTTGCTTCCACCGTACGCTGAGACGGTCACAAAAGCCCATCAGTGTCAAGGGCAGGGGACATAGACTCCATCTCTTCATAAGAGTAGTGTCCAAGTAACAATGTAAGAAGAGAACGAGAAATGGGAAATGCTATCGTAGCTATCTTTGGGAAAAACAATCTGTTGCGCCAGCTTTGGCTAATTAAGAGCTTTGTGAGCTCCATAAGATATGAGGCAGGAATCAGGAAGTCACTTGGGTTTCCCAAGTTGACATTTCTAAGTGTGCTGGATTTTGCTTGTCTCTCTCTTTTTTTTTTTTTTTTTTTTTTTGCAGTACGTGGGCCTCTCACTGTTGTGGCCTCTCCTGTTGCGGAGCACAGGCTCCGGACGCGCAGGCTCAGCGGCCATGGCTCACGGGCCTAGCCGCTCTGCGGCACATGGGATCTTCCCAGACCGGAGCATGAATCTGTGTCCCCTGCATCGGCAGGCGGACTCTCAACCACTGCGCCACCAGGGAAACCCTGCTTGTCTCCTTTTAATGTGGAAGATAAGCAGCACTGGTCTGGAGAGGATTGGCTTTTATACAGAAGAGTCATCTGCTGTAGTCTTCTGCTTGGCAGTGAAAACAGACGCAGCAGCAGCAGCAGCAAACAGAAGCATTTGGAAAGACTCTGCAAGGATCTGAAATTGGCCATGGTGGTTTTCAAGGAAAAAGCTACTGAAAGTCAGTTTTCCTAAAATATAATCAGTGCCCTCTACTTACTCAGTTTCTGCTCTTAAGTTCTGTTTACACGTGACCAATATGCAGCTCTCCAACTCTCCTTGCCCTCTCTCTATGTCATGGCGCTTCTATTTCAGCCACTGGCATCAAGTTTTAGTTTCCCAGTTTCTAACTGAAATCTGATTTCCCATGCTATTGTTTTGAACTTGGCTACACAGGTCGTAAGTCCCTTCCTGCTAGGATGACCAACTTGTCCTAGTTGGCCTAGGAATTATCTGGTTTTAGCACTGAAAGTTTTGTGTCCTGGGAACCCCTTCAGACCAGGCAAAACATGGTGGTTGGCCACCCTTCCCTCTATCTAGGGAAGGGTTGCCCTTGGATCAAATGTTCACCTTAAGAGAAGGAGACCTGGGTCATCTGGTGTCCAGCAGGGCCACAGTCTTTCAGCAGTGTGGGGTAGCTTCTCTGAGGAGGGGGTATGATTTGGGCCAGCACTGATCAACATTTCTAGTTAAAACTGTAACTGCATGAATTACTCATTAGAAGGGGAGGAATGGAGGTTTTGTAAGTACATGTGCAGTAGTTTGAATGTAGTAGGGAGAGCAGTGAAATAGGCATCAAAATAGCTGGTTCCTGGGCTTCCCTGGTGGTACAGTGGTTGAGAGTCCGCCTGCCAATGCAGGGGACACGGGTTCATGCCCCGGTCCGGGAAGATCCCACATGCCGCGGAGCGGCTGGGCCCATGAGCCATGGTCGCTGAGTCTGAGGTTCTGGAGCCTGTGCTCTGCGACGGGAGAGGCCACAGCAGTGAGAGGCCCGCGTACCACAAAAAAAAAAAAAAAACAAACAAACCTGGTTTCTGCCATTGAGTGGCAATAAAACCCCAGAGCCAAAGAATTCATCTTTATGAGCCTCAGTTTCTCCATCTGTAAAATGAAAAGATTAGACTAAGGCTTGCTTCCTTTTTTTCTTTTTTACTTTTGTTCTAGAACTTCATTCTAGAGGGTAGAATTACTCATTCTCTTCAAGACATGGTCTGGTACCATCATCGTTCCAGCAAGTTTCTCTCCTCCCCTCCCTTCCCCTCTCCTCCCCTTTCCCCTTCCCCTCTCCCCCTGCCCCGCCCCTCTTCCCTTCCTGCTTTCTCCATTCCCAGCACCGATCCTTTTTCTCCCAAGAGGCAACCACATCAATATGAAAGCTATTTATCTTTGAGTAGGTATGTAGTTTTATAACATATGAGTATTGTTTCATGTATGGATTTTTAATTTTCATATGCTATATTGTGCTGTAGACTTCATTTTATTCCTAACATTTTTTGTACTCAGCACCATTTGCTAGTCTCTAAGGCTCCTTCCACAGTGACATTTTATGAACCTTGTTTAATATCGCAGAATGCTGTTATCCAGAATTCTACCTAACTGGAACCAAATTATCAGCGAGCATTCTAGAGTGACAGAAAAGAGAACAAAGTATCTTTAATCCCCCCCAACCCCACCCCCTGCCAATTGTACCACTTGGTCTGCATGAAGGGAACCAAATGGATGAATATGCAGAGAACATTGTTGGGGAACAGAGGAAGTGTTAGAGGGCAAGAGCAGTTATGAATGCACCTCTGGGCTTCTGACTCTCTGGACTATGAGGCCTTCCCCAAACCTCCCAGATCCTCTGAACTCTCACTGGGAGAGCTCACCTCTCCCTGAGGCTGGTGGGCATTTTCCTAGGGGAGGCGGCGGAGGAGTTCCCTGGCTCTGGCTCATGCTTCACCAGGCGCAGAAAAGGAAGGCAGCTGCTTCCCTGGTGGCGCAGTGGTTGAGAATCTGCCTGCCAATGCAGGGGACACGGGTTCGAGCCCTGGTCTGGGAAGATCCCATATCCCACGGAGCAACTAGACCTGTGAGCCACAACTACTGAGCCTGTGCGCCTGGAGCCTGTGCTCCGCAACAAGAGAGGCCACGCACCGCGATGAAGAGTAGCCCCGCTCGCTGCAATTAGAGAAAGCCCTCGCACAGAAACGAAGACCCAACACAGCCATAAATAAATAAATAAATAAATAAAATTTAAAGTAACAAGCAAAAAGCAAGCCCTTCCAAGCTCATTAAAGGAAATGTTTTAAAAATTATTAAAAAAAAAAAAAAAAAAAAAAAGACCTCGGCCGGAGATCCACCTCAAAGAGCGCAGATACCTGCAAGCTCTCGCTCCTCCTTCCCGGGCTAGGACCCGGATGGCGTCCTGCCCGGAGAGTTCCTGTGGCTATTAGAGGCTATTAGCAGATCAGTGACTCGCAGGCTGAGCCTCTCTCTTGGTGGCAGTGAGGCTCCGGGCGCCATGTGTTGCCTGGGAAGAGGCTGCAGGTGGGGAGCAGCTGTGGGTATCAGCCCCTCGTGTCACTGCCTGCCGACGCCTGGACGCCAGATTCCATTTCGGGCAGCAGCAATTCACACTGGGTGGCCTCTGGCTTGTCTTTTACGTCAGCGCCATGGAGAACTACCCAGAAGACTGACAAAAGCAGAGATCCCCTCGGAGGAAAGAGGGCCTCTCCTCTCTCCCAGGCTTCTGGCTCCACAAGGCCTTCACCCTCTGGCCCCTCAGCAAGCTTGGCAAGATCTCTCCAGGCTTGGCTGGTGAGGTCCGGGAGGTCAGGGTGGGACGTGGGGTGGAGGGTGCCTTATGTTCCCCCAAGTGACACACTTTATCACCAAAACTTCATACAGAGGCACATCTGGACTCTATTCCAGGCTTAACGATTACTGCTCCTTTGAAGATACAAAAACAACAAAATACAAAACCAAAAATAAACAAACATATTAACAGGCACACACACAGACAGCAAAGACCTATCGTTTCCAGCCCTCTCCAAATTTCGGCTGATTCCACATTAAGATACACGGTTTCCACCTTGTGTTTTTTCAGCTTCCCAGAGGAGGAGATAAGTGCAGTCCTAGGAGTGCATACACACTTCACCTGTATGTCTTCCTTTGCAGTAATAGGACTTAAGCTGACTCTTAGAATCAGAGAAGATTCACTTTGGCCTTCAGACCTAGTAGCAGCTGATCCTTCATACTCAGGGAATGGCTTCAGGGCCTCCTGGCAAGGGCCTGGGTGCTCCAGCCCTACCAGGGACCCAGTTCCTCACGTACCCAAGGGGGAAGTTTAAAGAAATGTAGCAAGATAAAGTAAAGGCACCTGATCGGCGCTGAGCTTACTATGCTACATTCTCTTTCCGTGTCATCTCACTTGCCCCTCATACCCTTATGAAGTAGGTACTGTTATTAGCCTCTTTCATAAGTGTGGAAACCGAGACTCAGAGAATCTAAGCAGCTGATCCAGCTGCATATCTAGTGATTGGTGGAGCCAGGATTTGATCACAGAAAAGACTCCAGAGCCTAAGCTCACTCTTAGCCATTATGCTTGTGTAAGCTCACACGCACACACACACACACACACGTACACACGCGATGGTGTATACATGTGTACTTTGGTTTATGAAGTGTGATCATTTTGATAATATTCACAGAATCATAGGTTGTTGGAAGTCACCTTAGAGATGACCTATCTGGCCCCTCCCTGACTTTTGATTTCCACAAAAAACCAAAGTGGGGACTCGCCTTAAAAAATAGTTCTTTTTTTTTTTTTTTTTTTTTTTTCTTTTGCGGTACGCAGGCCTCTCACTGCTGTGGCCTCTCCCGTTGCGGAGCGCAGGCCCCGGACGCGCAGGCTCAGCGGCCATGGCCCACGGGTGCAGCCGTTCCGTGGCATGTGGGCTCTTCCCGGACCGGGGCACAAACCCATGTCCCCTGCATCGGCAGGCGGACTCTCAACCACTGCGCCACCAGGGAAGCCCAAGAAATAGTTCTTAATTGAGCAAGAATCAGAATCACCCGGTTGCTCTGGACCCCAACTCCAGAGCGTCTAATTCAGTAGGTCTGGGGTGAGGCCCAAAATTTGCATTTCTGACAAGGTCCCAGGTGATGCTGATGCTACTGGTCCTGGGACGGCACTGTGCGAACAACTGAGTGAGAGTGAATTGGACTCGGTAAGGACCGTAAGACCTGCTGCAGTGTTGTTACTTACACTTTCTTAGCAATGTCGACAAAACCTACATATGGTCACTCTTAGCTGAGTCACTTGTTCCTAAATAACTCTCCGCCTCTCAGCAACAGAAGCAGAATGTGGTAGGAAGAATTCTAAAAAAGTCCTCCCCCCACCAAAGCATTCCATACTCGTTGTTCCCCGAACCTGTGAACATGATAGCATTCCTGTGCCTGTGTTATGTTATACGGCACAATCCATCTAAAGAGGAATTATCTGAGTGGGTATAATTTAATCACACAGGGCTTTCAGAGAAACAGAGAACTTTCTGTAACTGTCGCAGCAGAAGAATAAGGCAGGAGGAGGAGGTAAAACAGAAGTCAGAGAGATTTGAAGCCTGAGAATGAGGCAAAGTGCCATAGCTGCTGTGACGATGGAGAGGGCCACAAGAGGAGGGACATGGAAGCAGAAAGTGACCTTCAGCAAGGAACCAGGCCCTCACTCCTACATCTGTACAGGGTCCAATTTGCCAACAACTTCAAGGAATGTGTGAACAGATTCTTCCCAGAACCTCCAGATAAGACGATGCCCGACTCACTATCAATATAATATGAGGGTCTTTGTAAGCCTCTAAGTTTGTGGTTGTGACCACAATAGAAAGCGAATACACAAGTACACAGATTCCTGGGTCCAGAAGGGAGCTACTGCCCAGTGCAGACCTACCCCATCAGAAGATCCTCAGAAGAGCTGAGCCCCTGGGAGGCTTACCTTATGGTCTGACGAAAATGTCAGGGGCTGTGACCTAAATTCCAGTCCCAGCAAGGTAGCATTCAGTTCAGTCTGAAAAAAGGTTGTCGGAGAGAACAGCCTGAAGACCGCCTGCCCCAGCGCCCCTCACAGACAGCCTGGCTCAAGAACGCGGCAGAGAGCTTGTCAGCATGTGCCTGTCCTTCACAGAGGAGCAGTTTAAAAACAGTTTAGGAAAACAGATTGTCCTCCTGTGCCGCTACTTGGTCAGATAACATACTTCCCTGTTTCTGAGATTAATCATCTGTAAAGATGTCCCTCACCAGGATATTAGGAAGCTCAAGCAAGAGGATGGGATAAATGCACAGAATCTGTACAGCAGTGATCCCTGCCCACCCACTCCTCCCCAAGATTCTTGTTATTCTTGTAACAAAGTAAAATTCATGGAGACCGTTTTGATTTTCAACATGACTATAGTACAGCTATGATAGTACAGCTCGGATTCAACCACTGTGTCTTTTTTTTTTTTTTTTTTTTTTTTTGCAGTACACGGGCCTCTCACTGTTGTGGTCTCTCCCATTGCGGAGCACAGGCTCCGGACGCGCAGGCTCAGCGGCCATGGCTCACGGGCCCAGCCGCTCCGTGGCATGTGGGATCCTCCTGGACCGGGGCACGAACCCGCATCCCCTGCGTCGGCAGGCAGACTCTCAACCACTGTGCCATCAGGGAAGCCCCACTGTGTCTTTTTATTGTAAAAGGTGAATGTAGCTCTCTGATCTCACAGTCAGACGCAATTCAAGTAAATAAAACAGGTTAGCAGCAGATAATTCCTGTTATTGAGATACTGCCAGATACCTCCAACTGACTTACAGACACCTGACATTCGTATAAGTGCAGATTCACTTCTCAGGGCTGAGGTTCCACATCTGTTCCACCTGTACTGTGCATTGATCCTCCTGCCACAAGTGCTTGTCCAGGTGCTGCTGAGAACCATATGCGGCCTTGCTCATGTTCCCTGAAGTCTGCACCCTTGGCCCTCTGAAGGCACAGAGCTGGTCGGAGCATGGCTTTTGGACCCTAGCCACCCCCTCCATGACAGCTGCCTGTTTTCCCTGCTCTAGCCCTCATGACAGGCATGTCCTGGTGGAAGTACCTGCCTTGTGTGGGACACCAGGACCAGTCTAGGCCCTGGACTTCCGAGCAGGGTCAGGAGCTGTGCGTTCTGACCCTCTTTTCCTCTCACAGCAGCTGAATGCAGAGTTGAGCCCATGGACCAGGTTCCTTGAGAACCCAATCATGCCCTCCAAACCTCTTCTGATTTTGTTGATCTTCTCACCGTTGGGGATGATGGTGGCCATTGACAGATGACAGGCCATTTTGACATTGGCCTACTGTGCAGAGCAAAACATCCAGCCCCCTTCCTGCTGCTTCTCTGTTTTCCCCCACCCCCTTCGACTCTCCCTCCCTCTCCGACAGTGTGCTAGGGGTAGGGGAAGCCACATGGTGTCATTTCTACCTAAATGTTTGGGAATAAATTCTTTCTGAATTCTGGAAATCTTGAAGGGTTTTGAGACACATATTTGAAAGCAAAACTAGTAGATTGCTATTTTCCCATGTTGTCCAAGCTCATGGTTTTGTTTTATTCTATTTTGCCTTTTATGTGCTTTGAGTGGTTGAAATATTTGGTACTTTTTTTGCTATTAGAGAACTGATGGTATTTCATCTGTAATCAAATCAAAGTGAATATGGCCTGCACTGTAGCAGAAACAGGTTATGCTACAGGAGCATGGCCTGAGCAGCTAGACTGTTGAAAGATGAATTGGTCACTTTACCAAACTATTTTTGTGCGTGTGTGTGTGTGTGGTACGCGGGCCTCTCACTGTTGTGGCCTCTCCTGTTGTGGAGCACAGGCTCCAGACGCGCAGGCCCAGGGGCCATGTCTCACGGACAGGCCTACCAAACTTTTAAAAAAAGCCATTTGATCACACACATAACACACACACACACACACACACAAATTCCACAAAGCAATTTACTCCCACCACAATGTGTTCAGTCAAATGTTTTGTTAACAAATATGTGACTGTGTTTTGTTTCACTTCCCACAAGAGTTCTCTGATAAGCTCGGAAAACTCTGTTTTTGTGGTTTTAGCGTCACTTTTCATTCATCTCTTTGTACTGTAATCATTTCAAAATTACAGTTGTTAACTAGGAGTGTGGATTGGTGGTTAAAAGTTGGAAGTTTGATGTTTAAGTCTGAAAAACAGTGGGAATATGCAAGAAACTCAGGACAAATCAGAACTCGGCGTTACTGACAACTGCTACAGAGTTGCCTGAGTAGGTCCGATCCAGAATTTGCCAGTAAAGAAGGATGAGGTTACTAACCACTGATAAGAGAATGAGTAGACAAACATGCTTGATCTGAAATCTTGGGGCATACTTGGATGTCCACATAGACAAACGTTCAAGCAGTAGCACAGACGAAACAGTGAAAAGTCAATATCCCTCTGTGGAAGACTGTACTTTCCAGAGAGTGGCAGTAATATCTCCTATGCCACATGTTCTTCTGCACTGTGACCTTGACAGTCTTCCCCTAGAGAGGAAGAATCTAATTCTCTTTCTTTTGTATCTGGGTTGACTTAGTGACTTCCTTGAGCAATAGAATGAAATGCAAGTGATATTCTGGGACTTCCAAAGCTAGGTCACAAGACGCCTTGCAGCTGCCACCTGGGACTCTTGGAACACTCACTCTTAGGACATTCCCTCTTGAAACCCAGTTGCCATGCTTGGAGAAATCACATGGAAAAGCCACAGGTAGGAGCTCTGGTAGACAACACCCATTCAACTCCCAGCAATGGCCAGAATAACTCTCAGCCGTGTGAGTGAAGCATCTTGGACGTCCAATTCAGTTGGGCTTATGGATGACTGTAACCCTAGCCAACTGTCCAGCAAAACTCAGTCAAGTTACAGAATTATGTTTTAAGCCACAAAATTTGGGGGTATTTTGTTATATAACTGGAACTTCTCCCAATTCTCTTTCTCAATTGATTATGCATCCTTTCAGTGATATTTATGCACGTACTTTCAATAACAAGTATACCTCACTCCCCTTGCAAATGGTAGCATA
This sequence comes from Mesoplodon densirostris, assembly GCF_025265405.1. Taxonomy (NCBI): domain Eukaryota; kingdom Metazoa; phylum Chordata; class Mammalia; order Artiodactyla; family Ziphiidae; genus Mesoplodon; species Mesoplodon densirostris. The sequence continues at coordinate 58,960,532 of NC_082663.1, forward strand.
GTAAATACACTATTCACTTTACTTTTTTTTCAGTCAACAACACATCTTCGAGATTATCCCATACTTGTTCACATAGACATGGCTTGCTTTTAAACAGTGGCAGAAAACACACACACACACACAACCAATTGTTTGTTCCCAAATAGAAACATAAATAGGGCAGAATCGAACACTCTGTTCTTCTCTCTTCCAAAGTAAAAAAAAAAAAAAAAAAAAAGAAAGAGAGAAAGAAAAGAAAAGAGTAAAAGAAACGGAAATGCAGGGCTTGAGGCTGTACCCCCTCTTAAACAGTGGCAGGATACTCCATTGTTTATCACTGTAACTTATTTATCCAGTCCACTATTGATGGATATTTAGTCTTTTTTTTCCCCCAAAGACAGTGATTCATTGTTTATTCTGCTAAAATACTCTTTTATGCAGGTGTCTAAAGGATATACTTGGGTTACATTCCTATAATTCAATTCTATTCTATTGTACATGCATTTTAAATTTTAATAGATATTGTCAAATTGTTCCCTTCCAAAAAAGCTGTTTCAAGTTCTACTCTCACCAGTTAGATTTAAAAATGACTATTTTCCTATACTCTTGCCCCAACAGTATATTACCAAAGTTTAAAAATTGTTTACCCTGGATTCCTATTCAGATTATAGATTTTATTATAGTAGCAAAAAATGAACTTAATCATTGATTTCTATTTGATATCTTGATACATCTTGTTTGAGAAACTCCTAGATATAATTGCATCAAACAATTATTTTTGTCAGAATATTAAAAAATAAATTGTATGGATTGGGAAAGATGACATGAGCTATTAGGTAAAAAGAGAGTTAATGAATGACATAGTTTCATGTGATTCCATTTCTATGAAATGTGTAAACTTGTTGTAAGGAAAAAATAAGTCTGGAAGTATAGGTACAAAGTGTGTTAACAAGAAGCAAAGTCTATCCAAATTATAAACCACAATCAAACTAGCAATAAAACTGCCTGAAATTTCCTGCAAGGTCAATGTCATGATTGCTTCAGAAGGAAGAGGCTCTATTCTTTAGATATGGCTGAAAAAAAATTTAGGTGGAAAGAGGGAGCCAAACTCAAAAGGGTGCTCATAACAAAAGATATATATTAATGTGCTAAAAGCCCTATTTACACTGATAAAAATTTTGAAGAGAGAATAGAGAAAGAATTGGTTCTTATAAACTGATATAGAAAAAAAAGCATTTGCCAGATCAATCACTACATATCAGGCGCCAGGGGCTATGATGATTTTCTCGAGTTAAGATCTATATTTGGAACATCAACTACAATTGGAATCACGACTTGATGAATTTATAATTTTCTTAAGCCAAAGGGGTGAATTAAATAGGGATGTGATAGGTATCACCACCCCTATATCTTTCAAGTCTTTCATGACGACAGTGATCTCTTCAATTTCCTCCAGGAAAGTGTCATTGCTTCTATTTTTCTATCCTGATAGGGAAGGACTTCTACTTGGCTCTTCCTACCATAATAGCCATGTCCCACAGGTTAGAGAATTAATGTGGGGATTTGCCAGTTGCCACGTATGTCTATTCTAATTTTACATTCAGGAACTAGGGAAATAAGCACAGAGTGGTTTCACAGAACTACTGGCCCCACTGTATTCAACAAGACAAAATTCCATTTAGCACCCAACCACCCTAAGCCCCCCACTTTGACTTATGAACCACAGTGGCATTTTGGGTCCCTAGAAATAGTGTCAGTTCAGAGTCAGGGTGTATCAGTTCCCAGAGGTTTGGGCAAATGGCTCTATGTCCTTTGAAAAATACTTAGAGGAAGATTTAAAGTATATATACTTGTAGCAGTGTAGCAGGGTTCTTTTTGAAGGGGAACCAGCCTCTCCTCCAGTCACGGAGCTCCAGGTCTGTGAATGGCTTAGGTTCAAAAACTGAATAAGAAGCCTTGACTTTCTATTGTGATAATACGAGTCAGGTTTTTGGTCACCAGATCTGGAGTTTTACCTGTTATGCACACCAAGTAACATTTTAGTAGGATGCTCATCTATTTCATTCCTAGGGACATGATGATCGATTAGCCATAACCAAAGTTTATGATGGGTCAAAATATTCTGACTACTATCCTTCATCCTTGATACCCATTATGATAAATGCACTCCTCTTGTCTTTGGCTATTAAGTGCTTTCTCTTGGCCTCTAGTAGTCTGAAATTCCCATATCAGCCCCATTAAAATCAGCAGGCCCACCTTATTGGCAACATTTGTTGATATCATACCTGGCCTAGAGCCATCAGTAAACTTTTCAAGGATGTTGATGCTTTCTGCACTAATGTATTTCTCAACACTTTGGTGAAGGGATCAAGGGGTAGAAAATAAGTGTAAAGGTCAGTCATAAAAAGTCCACTCCAACATCTCTATCTCTCAAAGTCTTTGAATTCCTCTACATTATACCAGAGAATTTCTGTTATCTCAACCTCATTGAATACAAGCCACTGTAGAGTCCAAGTATCAATCAACCAACCAAGTCCACTAGTAAGGTCACTTCCAGCTATTCACATTAACATTAACATTAAATCTAGAATACATTAACATTAAATTAAACAACAATAAATTAATAACACTAACATTAAATCTAGAATATCTGTTAAGTGCACCCATATAAAAATTTACCAATCCAATATTATATTCTATTAATCCTTAGGATTAATTTCTACCCATATTCTCCACATTTCTGCTGATATAAATTTTTTAAATTTTATAATTCTTTTGGAGAGTAAGCCATTTTCTCCTGAGTCAGAATAGAGTGTACTACACCCCTAGAGTGTGCTGAAATTTGATAAATTATGTTTAGAGGTGACAAGAGGCACTTGGCATGAATTTTAAGAATAGGCACCCTTTGCTGCTTAAGGTGAGGTTATTATAGTATATTCAGGTGAAATAAGTGGGGAGAGTTGCTTCTGCTAACAAGGATGGCTCAGAATGACTCAGGGGCTCAAGATTCTCAACTTCATCTGAGCCTACATGGGTGTCCTCATTCCAAGTCTGAGGATCCCAATCCTTCAAAATCAACCCCCTAACTTTCATATTAGATACTTGATAAGGCTGTGAATTAAACTTTTGTTGTAATTATGTAATCTGAAATTTTAAATTTTGTGTTTGATTTTCACTGAGGTCAGCCCTGGAGATACTAGAAACAAGAGATTCTTTTAGGGCCCCTGTAGAAGCTCTTTGGTTTTCTGACCATTACTTGAGCTGATATTTTAAAGACTTGAGATTGCTATTTTTCTTTTTATTAAGTACTCTAGGACACTCAGAAGTGGCCATCTCCATCTCACAATTCTCATAGCCTATCATAACTATCATACTAGTTAACTGTAGCAGCCACTTGGTCCCTAAGGCTCTTCCTTCACTAGGCACTTTTTTTGCAGCCTACCACAGGTGATATTTTGATTAATTTTGATGTTACTACGTGACTTGGGTTACTAATGTCCCATTTTTCATTGAGCTTAGCACTGTATTTGAGGCCAAGAATATGACCAAACCAACTCCAGAATCCCACCTTTGTAGGTATGTTTCCTAAACCCACTGTTGGTACTACATATCAGTCAGGATCCAGTTAGGGAAACACAAACCATACTAGTTATTTTAATAGAGAGGATTTAATTTAGGAAACTAGCTAAACAGGTATTGGAGGACTGAAAACGCAAAAAATGAACACCGAGGTAACTCAGAGATAGTAAAAATAGGTTGGGGGAACAGAGGGAAGGAGCTGGAGTTACATTAGAATATAGAAGCTTAGAGAAGGGACCCCATGGAGCTGGCACCTTGCTTTCTGAATAAAGGATGCCATTCAGCTTGTGCTGGCATCTCAGGAGTTGGGATAAAGAACCTCTGGGGAGCCGCCATAAAAGCCCAAAAGGACAGGGTCCAGAGAGCTTCTAGGTTGGTGAACACGTGGAGATTTGGGGAGAGTGATGCACTCCGAGAGACAATGGGAGCTCTGTGCACCTTTCCTCATACATTGCCCAGTGCATCTCTTCTGTCTGGCTGTTCCTGAGTCATATCCTTTTAAAATAAACCACTAATCTATTAAAAAAAAAAAAAGAACCTCTGAGGAGAGAGCACTGTTTGGTAGGTGGTGGTGTTTTTGAAGGGGCACAGTGAGGCTAGCTCTGGGTGTATGTGTGGAGGGAAACTGGAAATTGGAACTGTTCCTACCAGGATGAAGAACTGCTGCTGGAGTGACACTGACAGTAGCAGCAAGCAAAAGATGAAATAGTACAGCTGACCTTGTACAATGTGGTGGGGTGGTTAGGGATGTCAACCTTCCATGCAGTTGAAAACCTATGCATCACTTACAGTCAGCCCGTGGTGTCTGTGGTTTCCCTGTATCTGTGGTTCTGCATCTGCAGATTCAACCAACCACAGATTGTGCAGTACTGTAGTATTTACTATTGAAAAAAATCCCAGTATAAGTAGACCCATGCAGTTCAAACCCCTGTGGTTCAAGGATCAGTTGTAATTGCTTTCTCCTTCCTTCCACCTTGCAGTCTCCCTCTAGTGCCTCCTACTGGCAGAGTCTAGTATGGAACCATCTGGCAAAGGGAAATATTTGTCCTTGGCAGAGTCTCAACCAAAGCAAAGTATCAAGGGGTGGGTTTGGAGCAGAGTCACAACAGCTTAATAATCAGCCTAGCTCTCTCGATTGTAACCTGGTTGTTAAAAGGATGAAATGAAACCATGTACATTAAATATCTAGAATTCTGCCTGATGCATTGTAAGTGTTCAATAAATCTTAACACTTTTTTTTTCCTGGTGTGCACTGAGATGAGCCTATGGGGTCTTTTCCCTTCAATGTAGTGTATTACACTGATTGGTTTTCATATGCTGAACCATCCTTGCATTCCAGGAATAAATCCCAGTTGGTCATGGTGTATAATACTTTTAATATGCTACTGAATTCAGCTTGTTAGCTTTTTAAAAAATTGGTATTTACTATATATATACAGAATTTGAGTTTTTAGGGAGAGAGGCAGAGTCAAGGTGACCTTGAAAGTGTAAGTGGAGGGATCTGAATTGAGAGCTTAAACAAGATGGTAGAATAGGAAGACACTCAGCTTACCTACTCTCATGGTACACCAAAGTTACAGCTATTTACAGAGCAAGTATTGGTGAGAAAGACTGGAATCTACCAGAAAAGATCTTCTACAACTAAAGGTATAAAGAAAGAACCACAGGGCTTCCCTGGTGGTGCAGTGGTTGAGAGTCCGCTTGCCAATGCAGGGGACACGGGTTCATGCCCTGGTCCGGGAAGATCCCACATGCCGCGGAGCGGCTGGGCCCGTGAGCCATGGCAGCTGAGCCTGCGTGTCCAGAGCCTGTGCTCCACAATGGGAGAGGCCACAGCAGTGAGAGGCCTGCGTACCGCAAAAAAAAAAAAAAAAAAAAAAAAAAAAAACACAACGAGACATGTAGGAGGGGCAGAGTCACGGTATAGTCAAGACATATGTCCCCAGGTTGGTGATCCACAAATGAGAGAATAATTACGATTGCAGAGGTTCTCCCCAAGGAGTGAGGGGTCTAAACTCCACACTGGCCTCCTCAGCCTGGGAGTCCTGCCTGGGGAAGACAAATCCTCAGAACATTTGGCTTTGAAGACCAGGGGGGCTTTACTATTGGGAGACCCAGAGGGCTGTGTAGAGACTCCACTCTTACAGGGCACACACAAAATTTCACACACTCTGAGACCCAGGGCAGAAGCAGTACTTTGAAATGAATCTAGGTCAAATCCACCTGCTGACCTTGGAGAGTCTCCTAGAGAGGCAGGAAGCAACTGGAGCTCACCCTGGGGACATAGACACTGAGAGGAGCTATTTTGGGGAGCTTGTGGACACTGGCAAGTTCCATTTTGTAATCCTCCCTCTAGCTTGTTAGACTCAGGACCCAGTCCCACCACTGCCTACCAAACTGTAGGCACCAGTACTGGGATGCCTCAGGCCAAGCACAGCCCCACTTGCCAGCAGGCAGGCAGCCTTAAGACTCTCTGAACACACAGCCACCCCTGGACACAGCCCTGTCTACTGGAGGACCCACAGCTTGGCCTCACATATCACTGCACAGGCACTAGACCCAGGACCCCCAGGGTCCTACACCCAGAGACCCCAGGACCCAGTGGGCAGGCACCAATCCCAGGACCCCTTGGGCCCCAGTCCTGCCCATCCATGAGCTGGATCTAACTTGGGATCAGCCTCACCCAACAGTGGGCAAGGACCAGCTCCAGGATAACCACAGCCCTGCATCCTGCCATGGCAGGACCCAGCTTACCCACCAGCAAGCCAGAACCAGGCCCAGGACCTTCTGAGCCCCAACTCTGCCCATCAGCCGCCCTACACAAGCTCAAGACACCTTGGACCCCTCAGTCAGCTGCCCTGGGATCTGGCCCCACTCACCAGTGGGTTGACACAAGCTTCAGGACACCCTGGACCCCACAGCCAGCTGTGTCAGGAATCAGCCTCACCCACCAGTGGTCTGACACCAGCTCTGAGACTCCTGGGCCCTGCAACCAGAGATTCTAGGGCCTGAACCTGCCAGTGGGCTGCCACTAGCCTCAGCACCAGGCTTCACCCACTGGTGGGTAGGCACCAGGCCCAGGAACACCTGGACCCCAACCCCACCTACCAGCAAGTGGACACTAGCTTCAGGACAACTGCAGGACTCAGCCAACATACCAGCAGGCCAACACCAGCCCCAGCACCCCTTCAGCCCCGGCTCTGTCCACCAGCAGGCCAATTCCAGCTCTAGGACAACTCAGGTCCCTGTCCCACCCACCAGTAGGCCAACACCAACTCTGAGATACATTGGACTCCTCATCCAGCCATCCTGAGATCTAGCCCCACTCACAAGTGGGTCATTATCAGCTTTGGGACACCCTGGAACCCACAGCCAGCTGTGTCAGGAACTGACCCCACCCACCAACAGGCTGACACTAGATCTGGAAATCCTGGCACCACAATTACCCACCTCAGAACCTGGCTCTGCCCACCAGTGAACCAAAACTAGCCCTGGGACCTCCTGGAGTTCACAGCCAGTCGCCTTGTGATCTGGCTCCACTAACCAGCAGCTGGCAGCCTCTGCACAAAGCAGGGCCTGGCAACTGAACAGACTGGAGGCCAGCCACACCTACCAGACTGTAGTCAGACCCCACAACAGAAGGACCCAGGCAGCCCACATACGGAGCACCCCTAGAGCATATAGCTTTGGCGACAAGAGGGAAGTGCACTGCTGGGATGCATAGGATGTCTCTTACAAAAGGCCACTTCTCCAATGTCAGGAAATGTAACCAACCTACCAGATACATAGAAATAAAAACAGAAAGTTAGGAAAAATGAGGCAACAAAGGAATATGTTCCAACTGAAGGAACAAGATAAAACCGCAGAAGAAGAACTAGGTGAAGTGGAGATAGGCAATCTATCCAATAAATAGTTCAAGGTAATGATCATAAAGATGATCAAAGAACTTGAGAGAAGAATGGATGAACACAGTGAGAAGTTTTACAAAGCATTAGAAAGTATAAAGAAGAAGCAAATAGAGCCTAAGTATACAATAACTGAAATGAAATATATATCAGAAGGAATCAGCAATAAATTAAATGATACAGAGGAATGGATCAGTGAGCTGGAAGACAGAGTAGTGGAAATCACAGAAAAAGGAATAAAAAGAAATGAAGAAAGCATAAGAGTCTTCTGAGACGACATCAAGCATACTAACATTCACATTATAGGAGAAGAGAGAGCAAAAGGGGCAGAGAACATATTTGAAAACATCATATCTTAATAGCTGAAAACTTCCCTAACTTGGGAAAGGAAACAGACATTCAGGTCCAGGAATCACAAAGAATTCCCAATAAGATCAACCCCAAAGGGACCACACCAAGACACATTGTAAGTAAAGTAGCAAAAAGTAAAGATAAAGAGAGAATATTAAAAGCAGCAAGGAAAAAGCAACAAGTTATGTACAAGGGAATGCCCATAAGTCTATCAGCTGACTTTTCAGTAGAAACTGTGCAGGCCAGAGGGAACTGACACAATAGATTTAAAGTGATGAAAGGGGAAAACCTACAACCAAGAATACTCTATCTGGCAAGGCTTTCATTCAGATTTAATGGAGAGATCAAAAGTTTTACAGAGAAGCCAAAGCTTAAAGAGTTCATTACCACCAAATCAGCTTTGCAAGGAGTATTAAAGGGAGTTCTCTAAGTGAAAAAGAAAAGGCCACAGCTAGTAACATGAAAATTACAAAAGGAAAAAGCTCACTGGTAAAGGCAAATATACAGTGAAGGTGGTAAATCAACCATGTACAGAGCTAGTAGGAAGGTTAAAAGACAAAAGTAGTAAACTTGTCTATGTCTGTAATAAGTAGTTAAGGGATACAAAAAACAAAAAGATGTAAAATATGTCAAAACCAGTAATCATGAAGGGGAGTAAAAATGCAGAATTGTTAAAATGTGTTTGAAACTAAGGGATCAGCAACTTAAAATAATCATATCTCTATCTATCTATCTATCTATCTATCTATCCATACAACCATCCATCCATCAATCTAGAAAGAGATTGCTATATATAAACCTCATGGTAACCAAAAACCAAAAATCTATAATAAATACACACACAAAAAAGAGAGAGGAATCCAAACATAACGCTAAATATAGTCATGAAATCACCAGGGAAGAACAAAAGAAGAAGAGAACAAAAAAGAACTACAAAAGCAGTTCCCCAAAATTAACAAAATGGCAATAAGTACATACTTATCAATAATTACTTTAAATGTAAATAGACTAAATGCTCCAATCAAAAGACAGAGAGTGGCTGAATGGATACAAAAACAAGACCCACATATACATATACATATATACCCATATATATAGTGACTCTACAGGAGACTCACTTCAGATCTAAAGACACACACAGACTGAAAGTGAGAGAATAGAAAAAGGTATTCCATGCAAATAGAAATCAAAAGAAAGCTGGGGTAGCAATACTTATATCAGGCAAAATAAACTTTAAAACAAGACTATCACAAGATACAAAGAAGAACATTATGTAATGATCAAGAGATACATCTAAGAAGAAGATATAACAATTGTAAATATATAGGCATCCAACACAGGAGTACATAAATACATAAAGCAAACATTAACAGATATAAAGGGAGAAATTGACAGTAACACAATAATAATAGAAGATCTTAACACACCATTTACATCAATGGACACATCATCCAGACAGAAAATCAATAAGGAAACACTGGCCTTAAATGACACATGAGACCAGAGGAACTTAATTGATAGAACATTCCATTCAAAAGCAGCAGAATACACGTTCTTTTCAAGTGCACATGGAACATTCTTCCAGGATAGATCACATGCTAGACCACAAAAAATGTATCAGGAAATTTAAGAAAACTGAAATCATATGAAGCATCTTTTCCAACAACAATGCTATGAGACTAGAAATCAACTACAAGAAAAAACTGCAAAAACACAAACACATGGAGGCTAAACAATATGCTACTAAACAACAAATGGATCACTGAAGAAATCAGAGAAGCAATTTAAAAATACCTGGAGACAAATGAAAATGAAAACACAATGATCAAAAATCTATGGGATGCAGGGCTTCTCTGGTGGCACAGTGGTTGAGAGTCCGCCTGCCGATGCAGGGGACACGGGTTCACGTCCTGGTCCGGGAAGATCCCACATGCCGCGGAGTGGCTGGGCCCGTGAGCCATGGCCGCTGGGCCTGCGTGTCCGGAGCCTGTGCTCCGCAACAGGAGAGGCCACAACAGTGAGAGGTCCGCGTACCACAAAAAACAAACAAACAAACAAACAAAAAAAAACCTATGGGATGCAGCAAAAGCAGTTCTAAGAGGAAAGTTTATAGTGATACATGCCTACTCAGGAAACAAATATCAAATAAACAACCTAATCTTACACTTAAAGGAACTAGAAAAAGAAAAACAAACAAAACCAGAAGTTAGTAGAAGGAAAAAGAAATCATAAAGATCAGAGCAGAAATAAATGAAATAGAGACAAAGAAAGAAAGAAAGAAACTAAGAGCTGATTCTTTGAAAACATAAGCAAAATTGATAAACCTTTAGCCAGACTCATCAAGAAAAAAACATAGAGGGCCCAAATCAGTGAAATCAGAAATGAAAAAGAAGTTACAACTGACACCACAGAAATAAAAAGGATCATAAGAGCTTACTTTGAACAGCTATATACCAAGAAAATGGACAACCTAGAAGAATGGGAAAATCCCTAGAAATGTACAATCTCCCAACACTGAACCAGGAAGAAATAGAAAATGTGAACAAACAAATCACCAGCAATGCAACTGAATATGTAATAATAATAATGAAAGAGCTCCCAACAAACAAAAGTCTAGTACCAGATGGCTTCATAGATGAACTCTACCAAACACTTAGAGAAAAGTTAACACCTATCCCTCTCAAACTATTCCAAAATTTTGCAGAGGAAAGAATGCTCCTAAACTCATTCTACAAGGCCAGCATTACCCTGATACCAAAGATATCACAAAAAAAGAAAATTACAGGCCAATATCACTATGAACATACATGCAAATATCCTCAACAAAATATTAGCAAACTCAATCCAACAATATATTAAAAGGACCATACACCATGATCAAATGAGATTTATCCCAGGGATGCAAGGATGGTTCAAGATTTGCAAATCAATTAAGGTGATACACCATGTTAACAAACTGAAGACTAAAAATAATGCTATCATCTCAATAGATGCAGAAAAAGCTTTTGACAAAATTCAGCCCCCATTTATTATGAAAACTCTCCACAAAATGGGTATAGAGGGAACATACCTCAATGTAATAAAGGCCACATATGACAAGCCCACAGCGCACATCATTCTCAATAGTGAAAAGATGAAAGCATTTCCTCTAAGATAAGGAACAAGACAAGGATGCCCACTCTTGCCACTTTTATTCAACATAGTACTGGAAGTTCTAGCCATAACAATCAGATACGAAAAAGAAATAAAAGGAATCCAAATTGGAAAGGAAGAAGTAAAACTGTTGCTCTTGGGGCTTCCCTGGTGGCGCAGTGGTTGAGAGTCCGCCTGCCGATGCAGGGGACACGGGTTCGTGCCCCGGTCTGGGAAGTATCCCACATGCCGTGGAGCGGCCAGGGCCCGTGAGCCATGGCCGCTGGGCCTGCGCGTCCGGAGCCTGTGCTCCGCAGCGGGCGAGGCCACAGCAGTGAGAGGCCCGCATACCGCAAAAAAAAAAAAAAAGAAAAAACTGTTGCTCTTTGCAGATGACATGATACTATACATATAAAATCCAAAAGACACCACCAAAAAACTACTAGAGCTCATTGATGAATTTGGTAAAGTTGCAGGATACAAAATAAATATACAGAAATCTGTTGCATTTCTATACTCTAAGTACAAACTATGAGAAAGAGCAATTAAGGATTTACAATTGCATTAAATAGAATAAAAATTCCTAGGAATAAATCTAACTAAGGAGGTAAAAGACCTATATTCAGAAAACTATGAGTCACTGATGAAAGAAATGTAAGACAACACAAATAGAAAGATATTCCGTGTTCATGGATTGGAAGAATAAATATTGTTAAAATGACTATACTACCAAGACAATCTACAGATTCAATTCAATCTCTATCAAAATACCAATGGCCTTTATCCTAGAACTAGAACAAATAATTTTTAAACTTGTATGGTAGCACAGAAAACCCTGAATAGACAAAACAATTTTGAGAAAGAAGTACAGAGCTGAAGGTATCATGCTCCCTAACTTCAGACTATACTACAAAGCTACAGTCATCAAAACAGTATGGTACTGGTATAAAAAACACAAAGAGCAATGGAAAAGAATAAAGAGCCCAGAAATAAATCCACACACTTATGGTCAATTAATCTATGACAAAGGAGGCAAGAATATACAATGGGGAAAAGATATTTTCTTCAATAAGTGGTGCTGAGAAACTGGACAGCTACATGTAAAACAATGAAATCAGAATATTTTCTCACACCTTATACAAAAATAAACTCAAAATAGATTAAAGAGCAAAATGTAAGACCAGAAACCACAAAATTCCTAGAAGAAAACATAGGCAGAACACTCTTTGATATAAATCATAGTAATAGTTTTTTTAAAAATCTGTATTCTAAGTCAAAGGAAACAAAAATATACAAATGATACTTAAAAGCTTTTGCACAGCAAAGGAAACCATTGACAAAACAAAAAGACAACCTACTGAATGGGAGGAAATATTTGCAAATGATATGACCAATAAAGGGTTAATATCCAAAATATATAAATGGCTCATACAACTTAATATTAAAAAAACAAACAACCCAATAGAAAAATGGGCAGAAGACCTAAGTAGACATTTTTTCCAAATGACCACTTGACCAATCAGCACATGAAAATATGCTCAACATCACTAATCATCAGAGAAACGCAAATCAAAACCACAATGAGATATCACCTCACAGCTGTCAGGATGGCTACCATCAAAAAGAACACAAATAACAAATGTTAATGAGGATGTGAAGAAAAGGGAACCCTTGTACACTGTTGGTGGGAATGTAAACTGGTGCAGCCACTGTGGAAACAGGACAGAGGTTCCTCAAAAAACTAAAAATAGAACTACCATATGACCCCAGCAATTCTTTGGGTATATATCCAAAGAAAATGAAAACACTAATTCAAAAAGACACATGCACAAAACAGAAACAGACCCACAGACATAGAAAACAAACTTATGGTTACCAAAGAGGAAGGTACGGGGTGGGGGGAGAGGAATAAATTAGGAGTATGAGGTTAACAGATACAAACTTCTATACATAAAATAAGCAACAAGGATTTACTGTATAGCCCAGGGAACAATATTCAATATTTTGTAATAACCTATAATGGAAAATAACCTGAAAATATATACACATATATGTATATAACTAAATCACTTTGCTGTACACTTGAAACTAACACAACATTGTAAATCTACTATACTTCAATAAAAAAGATACATGCACCCTAATGTTCAGAGCAGCATTATTTGAAATAGCCAAGATATGGAAGCAACCTAAGTGTTCATGAATAGATCAATAGATAAAGAAGATGTGGTATACATATATACAATGGAATATTACCCAGCCATAAAAATGAATGAAATTTTGCCATCTGCAACAACATGGATGGAGTTGGAGGATATTATGCTTAGTGAAATAAGTCAGACAGAGAAAGACAAATACTGTATGTTATCATTTATATGTGGAATCTAAAAAATAAAACAAATGAATGAATAACAGAAACAGATTCACAGATATAGAGAACAAACCAGTGGTTACCAGTAGGGAGAGGGAAAGGGGGAAGGGACAAGACACAGGAAGGGGATTAAGAGGTACAAACTACTATGTATTAAATAAATAAGCTACATGGATATATTGTACTGCAGAGGGAATATAGCCAATATTTTATAATGACTTTAAATGGAGTATAATCTGTAAAATTTTGAATCACTTTGTTGTACACCTAAAACTAATATAATAAATCAACTATGCCTCAATTAAATATAAATAAAATAAAAAGGAAGTATAGCTAGAATTTCCTCACCAGTCTGCTCTGAAAGCCATTCCAGTTTTGGATTCACGAACTGTTTAGAAGAAGGTGCTCTCTCTCCCCTGCTCTTTCAGTGTTCCCAGTTGTCGTAATTGCAAGTGGATGTAGCTAAAGACAAATACAAAACATAAACTGAGTGGTTTAGAAGAACAATTTTAGAGCCTAGCTCTTTCTAAATGCCAGGGACTGTTTCAACTGTTAACTCAGGGGTTAAGAGCCTGAAAAGAATGTCAGGCTAGCTGACCAGAATTTTTATGATTAAAGAGAAAGGTTGGCTCCCCTGGATCTCTGGTCTATCCCAGTGGGAAAGGGGCAGACCGCTCCTATTGCAACACCACTCCATCCTTGCTGCTGGAGGACACGCACGGGGAGATACCTGAGGGGGTCACCTGCTTGCTTTCCCTTCTGTTTGGCAGTGAAGTTGAAGATCACAAGCCTTGTCCTGTAGCAGGGAGACGCATTTTGGAGGGGAAAAAAAATCCCCTGGTTTCCCAGGAGCACTTGGGATAAACGTAGGGTTTCCAAAGATTTCTGATGATAAGAACCACCTGAGGCAATTACTCTCCCTTGGAAATGTTGGTTCTGTTAAGCTGAGTTGGGAACTCACATGTTGCCATTTTAAAAAAAGTGGCCCAGGTGATTTTTATCATCAGGCAAGTTTGGAAAACCCTGCCCTAGGGCAAGAGGGCAACTCTTCCTGGACCTTGAGCTCATGCCTGCAAAAGGGAGCTGATTTAACCCCTGAAGAGACACATCTGTTTGGAGAAGATCTGTCTAGGAAAGTTACAGGGCTACAGTTAACTATTCTGTGGAGGACGAAATTGGTTGGGGCTCTTCTGAAGTTCTGTAGTTATGAATGACAGATCATGTCACTGAAGGGCAAGTTTTCTTCTTGAAATCAGCTTGGGTTTGGTTGAAAAACACAGCAGACTTGTGACAAAGTGAGAGAGTGGCATGGACATATATACACTACCAAACGTAAAATAGATAGCTAGTGGGAAGCAGCTGCATAGCACAGGGAGATCAGCTCGGTGCTTTGTGACCAGCTAGAGGGGTGGGATAGGGAGGGTGGGAGGGAGGGAGACGCAAGAGGGAAGAGATATGGGAACATATGTATATGTATAACCAATTCACTTTGTTATAAAGCAGAAACTAACACACCATTGTAAAGCAATTATACTCCAATAAAGATGTAAAACAAACAAACAAACAAACAAACAAAAAAAAAACAGAGCAGACTTGAAAATCCAGCTGTTTACTTCACGATGGAAACTGGGGACTATGCTGCCACTACTGAGCCAGGGTCTGAAGTGTGTGTCCCTGAGACCCCAGGTCATACCTGATGCTCTGCCAATGACGTGGTGCATGGAAAGGCCTCTAGGGTGACTTTCCTCTCCCACAGCTGGAATTGTTCCCCAAATGCTGAAAGCAAAGGCACTTGGAGCTGGCCAGGAAAGAGCAGGACCTCAGAGCTTTGTGAGAGTTGCTATGAAAGTTTGTCATCACAACTAGAGATTCCTGGGGTGGGAAGGAAAACAGACAGTCATGAAACAGGTCTCTGTCTATTTCTAGTGAGCTGACCCAGCAGGAGGTTGGGTTAGATTCCTGAGCATGTGGTGGACACATCAAGGGCCCCTGCACAACCAGAGGCCCTGGGGGGTCCTCTGCTGTTTCTACAATCTTGGTTTGGGTAGGATGCAAACAGAGCCTTGGAGCAGTGCCTACCACATCTAAAAAAGTACCGCCTGGCACATAAGATGGGCTCAGTAAAAACTTTCTGAATGAGTGAATGAATGGGAAGAGAGAGAGCTTGTCATTGAATTGCAAATCAGAGGCCTCCAATTGTTGACAATATATGAGAAAGATTCAGCCTTCACTTCTCAGACCTTTATTCTTCTAAACAAAGTTCAGGGCTCTGCATGTTCTACTCTGTTAACCACAGAAGCCCAAAGTTCTTCCATAACTAATCTGAACCTGGGATTCCTTTGCTCTGCCCTCAGGAGCTCTCACAACCTCTTTCCCCTTGAAGAAGTGTAAGGATGACGGAGCAGGGCCGCGGCCGCAGGGAAGAGTTCCCTCTCAACGTGTTTTCGGTCACTCCTTACACACCCAGTACTGCTGACATCCAGGTGTCGGATGACGACAAGGCGGGGGCCACCTTGCTCTTCTCAGGCATCTTCCTGGGACTGGTGGGGATCACATTCACCATCATGGGCTGGATCAAACACCAAGGAGTCTCCCACTTTGAATGGACCCAGCTCCTTGGGCCCATCCTGCTGTCAGTGGGGGTGACATTCATCCTGATTGCCATCTGCAAGTTCAAAATGTTCTCTTGCCAATTGTGCAAAGAAAGTGAGGAGAGGCTCCCGGACTCCGAGCAGACGGCGGGAGGACAATCGTTTGTTTTCACTGGTATCAACCAACCCATCACCTTCCATGGGGCCACCGTGGTGCAGTATATCCCTCCTCCTTATGGCTCTCAAGAGCCCAGGGGGATGAACACCACCTACCTGCAGCCAGTGGTGAACCCGTGTGGCCTCATACCGTCTGGAGGGATGGTGGCCACCATGCCAAGCCCTCCTCAGTACTACACCATCTACCCTCCAGAGAATGCTGCCTTTGTGGATGACCAGGACTACCCTTCCTTCGTGGATGGTGGAAATGACAGGTAGGGTGTGTGCCTTGGGGATGCTCCCCTTCCAGCTGTGGCAGTCACGGTCTATGGCTGTGTTTGGTCTGTAAGGAAGGTGGTGGGAGACTGCAGATCTCCGTGTGGCCCGTTGCCAGGATGGTGGCATTGGTTCTGAGAGTGGTGCTGTGGGCTGTAATGCATCTTGTGCTTTCTGCTCCCATTTCAGGACCAGCCTTGATGCTGAGCAGCTAGAAGAGACACAGCTGGGAGATGAGGACTCTGCCTGCTTCTCTCCTCCCCGCTATGAGGAAATATGCTCCCTCCCTCGCTAGAGACTATGCGGCTGAGGGCACAGAGTTTTAGTTTCTTGCTGACAACTGAAGTGTTCTATGCTGTGACCTTCAGAAGTTAGACAACAGAGCAGCCCAGGAAGCCTGACAGATACCATTCGAGGTGGGGAAGGGGGAAATGGGAGGTAGAATCTCTCTGACTGTTAAAAATTAGACTAGGGTGGGGATATGCACTTCCGGTCGAGCTAGAAATCCCCTGGATATGGCTCAGGATCAGGAATTTCACCTGTTTATTCACCACCCACCCCTTTCCCACTGGAACGCACTGGTGTCTTAATTTGAGCTCCAGTAGCCAAGGGAAAAATCACTACTGCTGTGACTTTGGGAGTTTCCACAGTAGTGAGAATGGAGGTAGGGGAAGGAAGCAGGGAATAGAAAACTGGCTCAAATGGAGATTTCCCAGTTCCTGTTCTCAGCTGGGGGTCTTCATATGTATAAGAACTTGGTTGCCATCTGGCGTCCCTTGAGGACTCTGGCATCTTAAAGGCTGCAAAAATAAATGAATTAAATGGAATAAAATAATGTCTTCTGTTAGAACAGTATTAGATAGCTAGCTAATAGAATAGACAACTGTTGGGAACATACCGTATAGCACAGGGAACCCTACCTAATGCACTGTGGTAACCTAAATGGGAGGGAGGTCCAAAAGCGAGGGGATATCTGTATGTGTACGGCTGATTCATTTTGTTGTGCAGTGGAGGCTAACACAACATTATAAAGCAACCATACTCCAATAAGAGTTAATTAAAAAAATAATAGGACGACGATGTCAATAAATCCTTAAGTTACCATGGAGAGACACATCACAGCGACTCTCAGCTGCTGATGTTCTCTCTAGCAAGGCTGAAGCTTGAGGCGCCCACCCCAGCATGGGATTTGCGCTGGACCCAGTGGCCAACAGAACACGAGCACCTCCCTACACATAGATGGGATCTGTTAAATTAGACAGAATAGAGCTGCTGTGTCAACATCTGGAAAATCATGTCATGGAAACAATCTTTATGGTCATGATAAGCTCACCTTCTTTATAAAAAAACTTTGGTGCTCTTAATCTCCCAGAATCTGGACTGTGTAATAAACAACCAGAACAGATTCACAGGCTTTAGAAGAGACAGACAAAACTATCAGAGTTTAAAAGAAAGTATTTTCCATAGGCTACAAAGGTAGGCCACTCAAGGTAAGGGTGGGTGGCTCATCCCAAAGGAAGACCAGGATTTAGCAGTCCTTTAGAGTTTTGGTATTGTGTTCGTATATGGAGTGATTTTTACTAATCTTTATCAGAAGTATCTAGTTTTCCAAGGATATGATTAAAATAAGCTTGGTATATTATTATTGTGATTTGTATTATATCTTAGGGACAAAATCTCTTTTTTTAATTTAATTTTTATTTTATATTGGGGTGTAGTTGATTTACAATACTGTAACACACTCTCCTTTAATGGTCATTGCTACTTTTTTTTTGTATCTATATTGTACTTTATTTTTTTTAACATCTTTATTGGAGTAAAATTGCTTTACAATGATGTGTTCGTTTCTGCTGTATAACAAAGTGAATCAGCTATACATATACATACATCCCCATATCTCCTCCCTCTTGCGTCTCCCTCCCTCCCACCCTCCCACCCTCCCTATCCCACCCCTCCAGGTGGTCACAAAGCACCGAGCTGATCTCCCTGTGCTATGCGGCTGCTTCCCACTAACTATCTATTTTACACTTGGTAGTGTATATGTGTCCATGCCACTCTCTCACTAGGGATGACATCTCTTTCTATGAGAATTCATTTTCATGTTCAGTGATAGCAGGTGATTGAAAAATATGATTCAGTTAACAGAAAATAGCTTTTTGCTCAGCATATTCATGAAATACTGGACTCCTGGCTGAGGGCCATCAGTTCCAGGAGGACGTTAGGTGACAGGGACATAGTTGAGCACCACCAGTGGCGTGCCCACCGGCAATGCCTACACACCTGCCTCCCTCATCCCTCTCCCTCCTCATCCTCACCCACCGCATAGCTTTATATTCCTGGATTTGGGTTCCAATGAGCATCAAGGGTAGTTCAAAAGGGAAAGAGGTGTTAAGAAAGGACATCCATGTGTGGAAGGTGGGACGGTGGGACAGCCACTTTGTCTCAGTGACGCCTGGAGTCCGATGTGCAGGGAAGTGGCCTTGGGGGCTTTTTAGCTCTAGGCTGCAGTCATTCGGCACCAACTGTCCCTGTTCCAAGGCAGACAAAGTGCTAACACAGAGGTAATTTATGCTCCTGGAGACAGTGCACCAGAGCTGACAGCTCAAGGTGGGAGGTGGGGCTCAGAAAATAGGAATTCAGCACTTTTTTATTGAGCACGTCCTCTGTGTCAGGACCTGGGCCATCAAGGAGGGATATAACATTGAAAAACTGAACCCACAGAAAAGCAGCTACGGCTAGTCTAGAGAGAGAGACAGCTATGGATCACTTATGCCCTGACACCCAAGAGGGGTCCTGGAGCCATAAGAGGGATTTGGACTAGTCGGGAGGGTCACCAGAGCTGACTTGGGAAAGTGAAGTCAGGACCACTGCCCTGTATAACCCCGGGAGCACCGTTACATGGACAGCCATGACATCGGACTCCCTGGACCTCTGAGGCCGGTGCCAGGAGCTCAAGGAACAGTAGCTGATACTAGACAAAGAGGAAGAGGAGGGGCCAGCTGTGTAAACCTTTTTATTTTGCTGCTGCTACAGCCCTCAAACAGAGCTGCCTTCCAGCACCTGGGAAATTATATCCACCAGCTCTCTGGCTTCGAAGCAACCCCACCATGCTCTCTTTCTGTTTTCCTTTTGGGGTTGCAGGGGCCAACATCATGGGAAGCCCACCAACTGGCCCCTGGACTCTGATGCCAGGTCTTCGCTGGTCTCTTTGACCAGCGAGGACACACTTCTGGCAGAGTTTCAGGTTTGTTGTCTGGATATTTGCCTTTTCTCATTCTCTCTCTCAGTATCTTATCAGGGCTGAATGGAGGACTGGGATCTGGGGATAGTGAATTGGGGTCTCTCTGGTCCCAGCTGTGCCATCCACCCTAAGATTCCTGGTGTGGAACGTGGCCCTGGCTTTAGGCACATGCTCAAAGGTCCAGTGTCCAGGCCAGAACCCATGGGCCATTGTCGGCCTTGTTAAACATCTTAACATCTGCCCTGTTCCAAGGCAGACAAAGTGCTAACACAGAGGTAATTTATGTGTCTGCAGAGCAACTGGGAAGTCACTGAAGAGTTTTAATGAAGAGGGAGCTGTGATCTGATTCTGAACACTTCCTGCTTAGGGCAAGACCCAGAGGCACATAGGGTGTGATACTGACCTTGCTGGTAAAGTCCAGGTGTCAGTGACCGGAGCACCAGGAGACATCCCTCTCCTCTACCCTCAGGCTTCACTGGGCTGCCATGGCTGGGCATGCTCTGGCGATCTACACATCATTCAGAACAAAGCCAAAAGGTCTTGTTAATGAAAGGGAATGGGTGTCTTAAGAACTAAATGTTAACATCTCTCGGGAGCCAGTTTGGGTTGGGCCTCTGGTCTGGAAGCACTGATGACAGCTGCCAACCTTGATAGGACAGGAACGGACCCTCCAAGCCTGGGTAATGAGGCCCAGGCACCAAAGGGAAGAAACTTTCACAAAGCTCTTAGACTTCTTTCCCCTCTCCCGCTGATCTCTCGTGCAGTGTGGGTCTCGCCACGCCCTCTGCAGGGCCCTGGGAGGTAGGTAGCCTGCAGGGATGGCAATCGTTTTCCCTTTCGCTCCACTGAACCAGGCACAAGTCTAAGTTTCAAATGCAGCAAGTGGCTCTGCTCCAAAACAGCCCTTGAAGTGCTCCCCCCACTTTTTTGGGGGGTGGGGTGTACAGTGTAAAAATAAACCACTTGTTTGTGATGAGCTGGCCTTGGGTGGCCAGCTCAGCCCTCTGGGGTTCGTCATTGGCCTTGTTTACTATCAGGTCAGTGGTGTGGGGCTGAGCTGAAGGTCCACACCCCCAGGGGGCTGGTGTTTCTCCCCCAAACAGAAGTGTCTCACAGTGGTCGTGGGATAGATACCTTCTTACCAAGCGAGAGAAGGGGGCGGGCAGCCTAGTTCTCAGTAGTGTCCCCGTCTGTCACAAGCAGGCACTGTCTGCAGACTGCCGCTCACACCCTTGACAGTCACCAAGGGCCTCACGCAAAGCCCTCTACAGATGCTTGGTTCCTGGTGAATAACAAATGTGAAATGAATAAACGAAGAACTTTTCAAATAGATAACAACCACTCTAGTTCAACTTAGCTCTTTTTTTTTTCTCATTATGTAAAATTTCAAACAAGTACAAGATTAGAGAGAATAGTATATGAAACCCTATGTAGCCATTACCCACCCTCAACTCATGGCCAATCTTAACTTCTTTTATCCTCCCACCCACAATCCCCCAGCTGGATTTTTAAAAAGCAAATCCAAACCATCAAATCATTTCATCCTAAAACATTTCATTGTGTATCTTTAAAAGATAAAAACTCCAAAACATACAACACCATTATTACACCCCAAAAATTTATCATAATTCCTTAATGTCTTCAAATATTTAGTCATTATTCAATGTCTTCAGTTTTCTCTATTCTGTTTAATTTTTTACCTCTTTGTTTTGTTTGAATCAGGATCCAAATGAGATTGGCTTTTGGATAAATGGATCCTTAATTTCTGTCTATATTATACTATATTTTGGAGGCAGAGAGTTGGCAAACTATTCATGGTAGCAGAATCATATTTATTCAATTTCACTTTCTAAAAAAAAAATGTTTTTCAAGGTTTTTTGCTTTATATTTCCCTGGCAGTTCCCTGAAACTCTAGGACTCTCCTGGAATTAGAAACTTATTTTTTTCTACTTTTAGCATATTATTAGAGATTCTTCTAAGCACAGTCCTAGAAAAAAATTTACATGAAATAATCTTTGAGTGAGAAATATTCGTTGCATAATAGTTTCAATAATATCAGAAAACTAATAACTGTCAGTTTTTCTGGCTTGGTTGGTGAAAGTTTTTAGGAAAAAAAAAAGTTTTTTACTCCAGAGACCATAAAAACTCCTTTGAACATTTCAAAAGTGGGAACCAGCGTCTTCTAAGAAATAAAACCTCTTGCTCTACATTAAAATACCACCTGGTGCTATTAAACTCTCTGAGGTTATTGTCTGTGGGCCTCTTACCAATGAGTTCTCAATTTTCAAATTAAAAACGAATATATTTTCTGGTCATGCCTACAACTCTTCCTTTGAAGGTGTGTGTGTGTGTGTGTGTGTGTGTGTGCTCACCTACATCTTCTTATTATTGAATGTGAGTTATGGATTTCTTTCCCACTCACTACTTGTAAATCATCAAGAGTTTTATGTCCCAAGCAGTCAGCAGTTGGTTATAAAATCAACAGAGAGCTGTACTAAATAAACCCTTACTGCATTGCCCCTAAGAACTGATGACAAATCAGAAAGTGAAGACAATTCCATGGGAATGATTCTCACCTGCCTCTGGGATACCACAAAGGTCTCAGATATGGGGATTTTATTTGTCTTGCGCTTTTAGGAAGATTAATAACCAGATGAACTGGGAAGGAAGTCAGTTTTCTAGGTTCCAGAAGTTTTCTTATAACAAAGAATTTTTCCTCCAGCACAAAACCAACACATGTGTAAATCATAGACACAAATATGTGTGCTGGAGTCTGTGCTTACACACAAGGGGCTGGAAATGAAGCTATGTGATTTTCCTGTTTTAACCTTCCATTAGTTTAAAAGAACACATTTTTTTTAAAGGGGTATGTGTGTGCATACTCTTTTTTAAATATATAGAATATCTCTTGAAGAAGACATAAAAACTGGTAATAATCATGTCTGGGGCAGAAGATGGGAGACTTATTTTTCACTTTAATTCATGCTAATTAATAAATTTTTTACCATGTTCATAATATTGCCTGTTCACAAAATTATTTTTAGAATACAAGAAGAAAAGGAAATGATCTCTCTCCATGTGCTTTTAATGTTAACCTCATCTTCTTGAGTCCAAGGGTAAATGATTTTCATTGCCACTGCTGCTTATACATGTAACAGGTAAACACACACAAGACACAGAAACAAATGTGGTATGTATACATACATCTATGTGGACACAAGGCAATGTAATATGAGTAACACTTCTATATAGACACACAAAGTCTCTGGTGGAGAGAACAGAGCTTTCACTGTGTATGTGGAAGAATTGTCACACATATATGTTGTTGCTAAAGTCCTCTGCCCATGGGGTAAAACACTGACCAACGTCAGTGTAACGGCAGCACACAGAGTCATGAATCTGATTCCACATGGTTCTTCCTTTGATGATTTGTCTCAACCCAGATTCCTCCTTCACACTTGAAAAACTGTTCACAGCAGACAGCCATTCCCTTACCAAAGAGCCACCACCATTGTACCTTCAGAGGTGAAACAGAGCAACCTAAGTAAACTGATTCCTTATCAGAAGGAGCTCCAGGGATTAACTCTGCATGCTTCCCCTTCCTCCCCACCCCAAGTGGGTGTGAGAGGGAATCGTGGCTACAGCAGCACCCCTGCTCCTTTTCTCTCCTGTAATTGGTCAGGGGCTCCTCCTCCGGGGCCTGTGGGGCTGGTCTGATTCCACTTCATCCAGGAAGGATGCCCTCATCCCTCAACAGCCTGAACAGGAGCCACACAAACATGCTTGGAATTTTTCAGAAGGCAAGTAGGGCTTCCCTGGTGGCGCAGTGGTTGAGAGTCCGCCTGCTGATGCAGGGGACACGGGTTCGTGCCCCAGTCCGGGAAGATCCCACGTGCCGCGGAACGGGTGGGCCCGTGAGCCATGGCCGCTGAGCCTGTGCGTCCGGAGCCTGTACTCCGCAATGGGAGAGGCCACAACAGTGAGAGGCCCGCGTACCGCAAAAAAAGAAAAAAAAAAAAAAAAGAAGGCAAATAGATCGCTTTCTGTGCTGTCTACAAAGCTCAAAGAGGACAGGTTTAGGCTAGAGTGTGTCTGTGCCTCATTAGAGCCCCTTGGAGGCCATGGAGGCGGGGCTCATCCTTGGGGGTCACCTTTCTGGTCCCTGTGCTCAAGTGACATCCCAACCGACTTCCCAGGCTACCTTGTGGTCCTTGAAGGCCTGGCAGGAGGCACCATAGTTATTCACTCGTGCATTTGGCAGACATTCTCAAAACTGAGCAAAGTGAGCCTGTCACTTCAAGGGAAATAACTGACAGTATTTGTTGCCAATGATAACATTCAACCTTTCAAGTGAAAATTAGAATTTTTGAAAACTTCTATTTGTCATCGTGAGCTTGACAACTTCTCCAAAAGTGGACTTTTCTTTTGAGGTCGGTATTGATATTTTAAAATGTAATTTCTAAAAATTTATATAATGAAATGTGTCAGCATTTGAAAGGTCAGTATAACTCAGTGAACGAATATTTTCCACACGACCACTCATGATATTACAAAATCATGTGTGGGAAAAATGAACTCAGTGTACAAGATAGACCAATTTTAATGTAACAGAGTACAAAATGTTCATTGATACAATTTCAGATTCCACATTGCAACTAGCCTTTCAGAAATTACCACCTGGGTTTTGGTCTGGTATCCAAGAAGAATATCCACAATTACCTGAAAAGCTTTTAAAATACTTCTGTATTTTCCAACTACACATCTGTGTGAGACCAGATTCTCTCATACAGTTCAACCAAAACAACATATGGCAACAGATTCAAAGCAGAAGCAGATATGAGATATGAGAGTCTGGCTGTCTTCTGTTAAGTAAGATAATAAACAAATTTGCAAAAATGGAAAACACTATCACTTCTCATTTTTTTTTCCCTTTGGAAAAAATATGCTATTTAATACAGAAAGGGTTTATAATTGTAATTTTCATGGTCTAATATTTTTGAAGGTCCTGGAGCTGTTTTAATTTTTTTCCAGCTTTATTGAGGTATAACTGACAAAAAATTGTAAGATATTTAAAGTGTACAATGTGATGATTTGATATGTGCATTATAATTTTTAAATGAATAAAAAAATTTTATCCTTTTTTGGCTTTAATTTCTAATATAGTAAATGGTAAATACTAATAGATAGTCCATAAACAAAAGTTCTTTCGGTTCCTCAGTAAATTTTACAGGTATAAAAGGTTCTCAAGACCAAAAATGTTGAGAACTGCTGGCATATATTACTGGGGGGAGAGGGAGAGGTGGCAACGTTCCCAGCAAAAGACTACACTTCCCAGCCTCCTTTGCAGCTAAGTTTGGCCATATGACTAAGTTCTGGCTAACTGGATGTAAGGAGACGTTTTTGGAAGGGGCTTCCTCAAAGACTGCTTAGAAAACAGATAGCTGGGGGAATTCCTTTTTCGACTTTCTCTTTTTCCTCATTCTGTTTTTCTTCCTTGAAGACTACAACTTATATGTGATCACAGAAGCTTCAGCAGCTACCTTGAACCATGAGGTGACCTTGAGGATGGAGACTACTTGTTACAAAGATGGAACAGAAAGATAGAAGAAAGCTGGGTCCCCAATGACTATGATGTTGCCTGACTATCTACATCAGAGTTCTTTCAAGAGAACTTTTTGAGAGAGAGAAATAAACTTTGAAGTCTTGTTTAAGTCACTATTATTTTGGTTTGTCTGTTCCACATAGCGGAACCTAATTCTGCTCCTTTTAAGTGTGGCAATGTGATAAGACCAGCTACAAAGGACCCATTTTATGTGGATTATATAATTATTTCATAGGTATTTCTAAGACTGGGTTTTATTCCCATGTCAACCACTGCCTTAAGGTGTGATGTTGAAAAAGCATTATTCACGGTTAGTATTATAGGCACTTAGAAATTCATTCACATTGTAAAGCAATGATACTCCTATAAAGATGTTTAAAAAAAAGAAGTTCATTCAACTCTTTGAGCGACAAACATTTAGGAAGCCCATCTTACCGGCAGGCAGTGAAGCAGGCACTGGGTACACGTGCGCTCAGAGCCGTTGTGGTCCGTGGAGGAAATAGCCTCACTCCAGGAGCACTGCCCTCACAGCTCTGCTGCAGGCCCTACACTAGGATAACAGACTATTCTGGGTATGGAGAGAAAAGCAGACAGCTTGTCACTTAATTGGTATTTCCAGGGCGTGACTTAAAGTTCTCTTGAATAAATTTAATTGTCACTACACTCACTGAACCAGAATGGCCCAAATAAACAAAAAGACTTCCCTCTCCTTAATTTTGATGGGTTAACACATCTCACATCCCCGATTAGCCACCTCAGTTGTTGAGGGCTCTCTCACACTACATTGTCAATATTGTAAGTAACTGCCTGGATTTGAAAGTCTAGTTGTAGGAGGCCATCAAACCTTGTCCATGGAGCCACCTGTAACTTAAATCCTCTAAGCAAAGGCAACTTTCTATGGACCCTCAACAGTCTCTTCCCTCCTGTTATACAGAATCTATTACCATTTACGTGGGGTGTCACAGGTGGGGGCTAGATAAAGGAGAGACACACAGAAGTCTTACTTGCAAAGTCCAGTAGATTCCAGAAGGGGAGCATCTTCGGGGTAAGCAAATCTCTCCCAAGCTCCTTGGGTGTGGAATGGATTCAAGCTGGACCTGACCACTGCACAGCCTGCTAAGGACTAAACATAATAATATTGTTGATTAAAAACTGCACATTCTACAGAGCTGTAGTTATTGACTCATGTTGCATTGACAGGGACAGCAGTTTTAAGTAAACGCATAGGCTGAGTTAGAATACTGCCTCTGCTGCTTATTAGCTGGGTGACTTTAGGCATGTGGCTTAACCTTGCTGAGCACAAGAAATAGTTATGTCCATGTCCTCAACTCATGCTGCTCACTCTAGCAGATGGACTAACATGGGCAAAAATGTGCTGACATAGTATAAGAAATAAATGACTTTTCTATTAATTTTACCCTATCCTCATCTATCATTTAGGATTAGATTTGTTTTTGTATAAATAAAAACCCCAAATAACTTTAACTTAAACAAGATAAGTTTATTTCTCTCTCACATATAAAAAATCCAGAGGTAGATAGTATCAATACAAGGCTGATCCCTCTGTCATCAGTGGCCTCTTTTTCCGCCATCCTCATTCAGCACCTGGCTTTCCTCCTCCAAGTCATCTCATGGTCCATGATGGCTACTGAAGCTCCAGCATTATGTCTACATTCTAGAAGGTAGGAGAAAAAGAAAAGAAAAACAGGACACACCTCACACCTGATTTGATTCCTTTCAAGAAATCCTTTCTGGAAGTTCCATGTCATACTTCCACTTCTACCTCTTTGACCAGAATTTGATCCTGTGGCCATACCAAGCTGCAAAGACATCTGGGAAATGTAAATTTTAAAAAATTACTGTTGTTAAATTACAAAGGGAAAAGAGTAGGGAAAAAAATGGATACCATTGGAAGAAAGGATGAAATTGGAGGATGTACTGTAGACTATATAAAAAAGAGTAGAACAGATATTGGGTAAGCCACTAGCAGCCTCTTTCATACTTGGTTTTCTCTCTCTCTCTCTCTCTCTCTCTCATTTACTTTAGTCTGATTCAAATATCTGCTCAAGAATTTGGAACTTTTCAGAAAATGTTTGTTTTAAATCCTTCTGCTGAACCAAAATATTAACTCTGAAATGCCAAGTATAAATACACATGCCAGATGCAAGGTTTCAGCCAACGAAGTACAACTTGTAATTTTAGAAGGACAGATGTGCTCGTGGTGGGGGGAGCATCAGTGAGTTACAGAGCATCTACGTTGTAAAACAGGCGAGCTTTTGACCGAACCATGAGTCCACAGATTTGCTTGTATCACATATTTGTCTCATTTCTCTGGGTTTTTGTGGGATTTTTGGTCTGCCTCTTCGTCCCATTTGAAGGATGTTAGTTGTTATAGGAAACGGTGACTTTAAATTCAGATGGCAGGATCTGATGATATTGACATATACAAAACAAAGTGAGTTCATTCCAGAAGCTGTGATTTAGTAAGTTCAAATTGCTCAGAGTTTAACTTGCTCCCTGAGTTTGGAGAGGAGGTTGGGGTAGGGGGAGTGTGGGAAGCCAGACACCTTCGGGAGCTGCCATAACTTCTTTGGGGCATTAGAGCTATATTTATTGCAATTAAGTTGCTAATTCAGTAAAAACTGCACAGTTCCCTTGCGGCCTGGGAGAGGGAAATGCAGCTGCTAACAGTGGCTGATTTATAATCACGGAATGACCTAGGTACCAAGGGAAATAAGCCAGATTCTTCCGAGGGCCTAAATCACTCTCTCAGCCAGGCGATCAAAACAGCATGCTCACCCTGGGCAGAGCACCGGAGTTGGGTAGCCTCCAAAACCAGGCTTGAAAAATTCCCAGTTTTCAGTGGGATTAGACCCCTGCCTCTCCCTCATCCCTCAGAAGGATGCAGGAAGTGTAAGAGAGCCTTCAAAGACTCAGAGATCAGTACCTACGTTCTCCTTAACCTCAATCCTAGCCCTAGGGAAAACAAGACTCAAAAAAGTGTGTATTTAGTCTGGGATCTCTCCCACTAGCGAGTTCAGGTCATTGAAGATCACATGTGGGGGTGAGCAGGGCCAAGCTGAAGGGCTAGCAGGTTGTATACCCCACATCCCCAGGGGATGCCATTCTCAGCATAGTCTAATTCAGTGGTTCTCAAACATGGTTGCATATTAGAATTACCTGAGAAGCTTAAAAAATCTGAGTGCCCAGACTGTACTTCAAACCAATTAAATCAGACTCTCTGGAGGAGTGACCAAGACACCAATAATGTTTAAAGTCCCCCAAGTGACTCCAGTGTGCAGCCAGGTTTAAAAATCAATGATCTACCCTCAGAATGGGAGAAAATATTTGCAAATGAAGCAACTGACAAAGGATTAATCTCCAAAATTTATAAGCAGCTCATGCAGCTCAATAGCAAAAAAACAAACAACCCAATCCAAAAATGGGCAGAAGACCTAAATAGACATTTCTCCAAAGAAGATATACAGATTGCCAACAAACACATGAAAGGATGCTCAACATCACTAACCATTAGAGACATGCAAATCAAAACTACAATGAGATATCACCTCATACCAGTCAGAATGGCCATCATCAAAAAATCTAGAAATAATAAATGCTGGAGAGGGTGTGGAGAAAAGGGAACCCTCTTGCACTGTTGGTGGGAATGCAAATTGATACAGCCACTATGGAGAGCAGTATGGAGGTTCCTTAAAAAACTAAAAATAGAATTACCATATGACCCAGCAATCCCACTACTGGGCATATACCCTGAGAAAACCACAATTCAAAAACAGTCATGTGCCACAATGTTCACTGCAGCTCTATTTACAATAGCCAGGACATGGAAGCAACCTAAGTGTCCATCAACAGATGAATGGATAAAGATGTGGCATGTATATACAATGGAATATTACTCAGCCATAAAAAGAAATGAAATTGAGTTATTTGTAATGAGATGGATGGACCTAGAGTCTGTCATACAGAGTGAAGTAAGTCAGAAAGAGAAAAACAAATACTGTATGCTAACACATATATATGGAATCTAAAAAAAAAAAAAAAAAAAAGATCATGAAGAACCTAAGGGCAAGATGGGAATAAAGACACAGACATACTAGAGAATGGACTTGAGGACACGGGGAGGGGGAAGGGTAAGCTGGGACCTAGTGAGAGAGTGGCATGGACATATATACACTACCAAACATAAAATAGATAGCTAGTGGGAAGCAGCCGCATAGCACAGGGAGATCAGCTCGGTGCTTTGTGACCACCTAGAGGGGTGGGATAGGGAGGGTGGGAGGGAGGGAGATGCAAGAGGGAAGAGATATGGGGATATATATATATATATGAATAACTGATTCACTTTGTTATAAAGCAGAAACTAACACACCACTGTAAAGCAATTATACTCCAATAAAAATGTTATAAAAAAAAAGAATCAATGGTCTGACTCATGTAGAATTCCATGTGAATGGCCCCCGCTGCAGCTGTGCTGGGGACAAACTGCACAGACATATGTCACAGCCCTGGGTGGCGGTGGAGAAGAAGAGAGGTGGCAGAGGACAGTAGGGAGACGAGTATGCCCTCTGGAAAGAAAGAACTCAAAAGGGAATCTAGAAATTGGGCCTCAAACCAGCAACCTGTGACTAGGGTGAAAAATTAAGGCACTGTATGATTTGGGGTCCCTGAATGGCTTATGTGATTGCAAATTTCACTTTTAATTTGCCCCAGTTCCTGAGCTGCATTTCTTGGATATTTTCTAAGACATGTATTTTATGTCATTAAAACAGCAACCCACACTCAAGTGTCACTTCAGAGTTTGCAAAGCACTGTTTCCATACCCACCATCCTTACCGGGCTGCACACCTTGTAAAGACCCTGCCCTAGTTTGTGGAGTCCGAGCCCCTTTCTCTGTCAGATCCAGATGCCATTAGAACTGGATGGTCGGTTTTCCATTTACAGTTTCTGCTGGGTTTTTTGTTTTTTTTGTTTTTGTCTTCTTCTCTGAGTTTTCAATTCCTATGGGTAGAGGATAGAGCTTAAGGGAGAAATCAGCATTTATGATGTAGCCTCATCCTCACCAAACTTCACCTTCAAGCTGGACTCCAGGTCAAAGGGCCCTGCAGCCCCCCACCAAAGGCTAAGTGTTTGGAGCAAGGGAATTACTCAGGGATACTTGTGCAACACACGCATAGGTAAATGGTGCAGTGGCAAACCCCGCTGGGAGGCCACAGGTCAGAATGAAGGCTCTGGGTGCTGAGAGGGAAATGATATGGCCCTGGAGAAGAATGGAACATGTGTGGTTATTTATTTATTTTATTGAAGTATAGTTGATTTATAGTGTTGTGTTAGGTGTTAGTTTCTGGTGTACAGCAAAGTGGTTCAGGTTTTTTTTTCAGTTTTATGTGTATATATTCTTTTTCAGATTCTTTTCCATTATAGGCTGTTATAAGATATTGAATATAGTCCCCTGTGCTACACAGTAGGACCTTGTTTTTTATCTATTTTATATAAAGTAGTGCGTATCTGTTAATCTCAAGCTCCTAATTTATTCCTCCCCCACTGCCAACTTTCCCCCTTGGTAAGCATACATTTGTTTTCTATGTCTGCGAGTCTGTTTCTGTTTTGTAAATAAGTTCATTTGTATCATATTTTTAGAATCCACATATAAGTGATATCATATGATATTTGTCTTTCTCTGTCTGACTTGCTTCACTTAATATGATAATCTCTAGGTCCATCCATGTTGCTGCAAAAGGCAGTATTTCATTCTTTTTTATGGCTAATATTCCATTACATATATGTACCACATCTTATTTATCCTTCTCCTGTCGATGGACACAGGTTGCTTCCATGTCTCAGCTACTGTAAAGAGTGCTGCAATGAACACTGGGGTGCATGTATCTTTTCAAATTAGAGTTCTGTCTTTTCTGGATATATGACCAGAAGTGGGGTTGCTGAATCATATGGTAACTCTATTTTCAGTTTTTTGAGGAACCTCCAAACTATTCTCCATAATGGCTGCACCAATTTACAGCCCCACCATACCCTCTCCAGCATTTATTATTTGTAGACCTTTTGATGATGGCTATTCTGACTGGTATGAGGTGATACCTCACTGTAGTTTTGATTTGCATCTCTAATAATTAGCAGTGTTGAGCATCTTTTCATGTGCCTGTTGGCCATCTGTATGTCTTCTTTGGAGAAATGTCTTCTTAGGTCTTCTGCCCATTTTTTGATTAGGTTGTTTGGAACATGGGTGGTGAAACAGTTGCACATTTGGCTGAGGGTTCTTCTGGCCTCAGTCTGCCCTCAGCCTTTTCAAAGGCAATAGTCAAAGGGGCCTCCAACACTGTCCGGATCACAGTCCTGGTCCTCGGGTGGCTCTCATGCTCACCTGCAGTCGCCAGGCCTCTGGCCTGCACACAGCAGAGCACAGCGGTCAAGGGCCGACTTCTGTAGCCAAAGGCTTGGCCCCTTACAGGCGGAGTGACTCTGAGTACGCCCCCGAAACCATCCCATCTCTGTCCCCTTTATCTGTCCAGGGGGTAGTCTGGGCCTCTTAATGTTGCCCTGAGGCTCAGCATGGGCCTGGAGCCCTGGTAGGAACCCTGTGAATGGTGCAGTGGTGTCCGGGCACAGCTCCGGGGCTACAATTTCACTGCCTTCACCAGGTGAAAACCGGCAGATGGAGGCTGGTGCCCCTCTAGGTCTCCCTGGGCCCTGATTTGATGGGTGCTCTATCCCGACCATGGTGTGAGTTTCATGGGTCTAGTGAAAGCAATCACTTCTGGCAGATTACATTCAACCTCTAAGGTTGTGGCTCAGTCTTTTTCTTTAAGGACATAGAATGGTGTTTAGTAAAGCCGGTTCTGGAGTCAGAACAGGCTCATCTCTCTCCATTATTCTCTTATGACCTTTGGCAAGTTCTTGGCCCTGCTAAGTCTCAATTTCCACATCTTTGGGAATGGAAGCAACATTACTATCCAGGTCATAAGGTTTATTGGGAGAATCAAAGGATATAATGCCTGGAACATAATTAGCACCTGATAAAAAAGAGCTGATATTGCGGGGCAATCTTGTTTACATCCCCCTCCTCCCTGTGGGCCAGGTCTGGAGGGTCTCTCTGGGCCCCATCACTTCCCATGGCAGTTCCTGCCAGCTTCAGTTCTGCTCAACTCCAAGCTTCCCCAGGGAGCCCTGTTTTCCAGGAGTTTCCATTCCAAAGTATCCCCACCCGATAGAAATTCCTGATCTCCAAAAAGAGCTCTTGCTTCCTAGGGAAATAACCACTCAAGAAAATATTCTAACATTTGATCACATTGTCAATGTGCCCCATTAGGTCCCCTCTCTCTTCTCTCCCACTGCTTCTGTGGGCAGACCACGTCCTGTTTCAGCAGGGTTGCTGTATTCTAAGACATTGTGCTATTCAAAATGGACAGTTTCTCAGACCTATAGATGATCATACTAAGTGAAGTAAGTCAGACAGACAAAGACAAATACCATATGATATCACTTACATGTGGAATCCAAAAAATAATACAAATGAACTTATTTACAAAACAGAAACAGACATACAGACATAGAAAACACTTAGGGTTACCAAAGGGAAAAGGGTGGAGGTATGAATTAGGAGTTTGGGACTAGCAGATACAAACTAATATAAAAAAATAGATAGACAACAAGGTCCTACTGTATAGCACAGGGAACTATATTCAATATCTTGTAATAACCTATAATGGAAAAGAACATGAAAAAGAATATGTATATATGTATAACTGAACCACTTTGCTATACACCAGAAACTAACACAACACTGTAAATTAACTATACTTCAATCAAAACATAATAAAAAATAGGGGCTTCCCTGGTGGCACAGTGGTTGAGAGTCCGCCTGCCGATGCAGGGGACACAGGTTCGTGCCCCGGTCCGGGAGGATCCCACATGCCGCGGAGCGGCTGGGCCCGTGAGCCATGGCCGCTGAGTGTGCGTGTCCGGAGCCTGTGCTCCGCAACGGGAGAGGCCACAGCAGTGAGAGGCCTGCGTACCACAAAATAATAATAATAATAATAATAAATAAATAAAATAAAATGACACTTTCTCCCAGGTAGGCCACCACCCCCACCTCAAGCCTGGCAGACTGCTCTGGCCAAAACACAGGGCTTGGGAGGAGTGACCTGCACAAACGGACAACTCCTAGACCTAATAATAACTCGCTTCCCCTGTATTGAACTATTTTGTGTTTATTCATGGCCCTAAGCCCCACCTACACCAATCTGACATCACTGTTTCCATAGCAAATAATAATTTTCAAATGGAATAAAGCAGAAGCTGAAAGCTCCACAAGATGCAGCTGAATGAGACAAACGTGTTCCTTAAACAATGGATGCAATGGAGTGGTGTGGCGGCAAGCCTGTGTATTTATGTTCCAGATGACTTCCGTATCTCCACCCCCGGTTACCCCACTAATGAGGAATGAGGAAGACTGGCTGCTACAAAAACAATACACCACAACTTCACAAATCCCATGGGAGCATATATTTATTTTTTTGTTGTTGTTTTTTAAATAAATTTATATTTTATTTTTGGCTGCATTGGGTCTTCATTGCTGCACGTGGGCTTTCTCTAGTTGCGGCAAGCGGGGGCTACTCTTTATTATGATGCTCGGGCTTCTTATCATGGTGGCTTCTCTTGTTGCAGAGAATGGGCTTCAGGTGCATGAGCTTCAGTAGTTGTGGCACGTGGGCTCAGTAGTTGTGGCTGGCGGGCTCTAGAGCACAGGCTCAGTACTTGTGGCACACGTGCTTAGTTGTTCCGTGGCATGTGCAATCTTCCTGGACCAGGGCTCGAACCCGTGTCCCCTGCATGGGCGTGCAGACTCTTAACCACTGTGCCACCAGGGAAGTCCCGGGAGCATATATTTATACACAGAGACGTGACTCTCACATTAAAACTTAAGACATTAATGCAGCCCTGCATCTGGAGCATTTGCTACTCCTCAACATTTCAAAGGAAGTATTTGGACTGAAGTTCTCTACAGAATTTAGAATAGACCCTGGAGTCTCACTCTCATTCACTGTCTGTAGCCCTCCTTTAGCACCCAGAATAGGTTCTTTTATTGGCTGCCTAGATTTTTATGTTTAGGTGTTGAATATAAGCTCCTTAAGGCAGGGGCCCTGCCTTACAACAGAGACCTTGATGTCCCAGAATCCAGCACAGAGTCTTACACATAGAAGTAGGTGTTTCTGTTTCCTGAGGAACAGGATGATGTAATACTGCCCAGGAGAGATGGGAATCCATGTGACAGGTAATACCTGGATACGCTGAAGTACATTTTGTTCCAGGATGTCCTCAAAGGACATGAACTCATTCTCACCTTCACTTCGCAAAGTGTGGTCCACAGATCAGCAGCGGGACATCACCTGGAGCTTGTTAGAGTCTCAGGCTCCAGCTCAGCCCTCCTGAGGTAGAACCTGCATTTTAACAAGGTTCCCAGGTTTTTTTTTTTTTTCTGTCATCTTCTCAAGGAGGGTTTTGTTTTTTTTGTTTTACATCTTTATTGGAGTATAATTGCTTTACAATGGTGTGCTAGTTTCTGCTTTATAACAAAGTGAATCAGTTATACATATACATCTGTTCCCATATCTCTTCCCTCTTGCGTCTCCCTCCCTCCCACCCTCCCTATTCCACCCCTCTAGGTGGTCACAAAGCACCGAGCTGATCTCCCTGTGCTATACGGCTGCTTCCCACTAGCTATCTATTTTACGTTTGGTAGTGTATATATGTTCCCAGGTTGTTTATGTGCATATTAAAGTCTGAGAAGCCCTGGGCAGTCTGCACTATCTTCGTGTGGATGGTTGAGAGCAGTGTTCAAGTCAGAGTGTGTGTGTATAAAAGAGAGAGAGTGACAGAGACAGAGAAGCCAATAGTAACATTCTCCGAGTGCTCAAAAAGAGCCTCAGAAGTAGGTACTATCATTATTCCATTTTACTAACTAGCAAGTTGTGGAGATCGAATTAAACCTACAGAGTGTGCGCTCATAAACCATTCTGTTAGGTATCCTAGGAGCTGTGGGAATCCTGTGGCGTTCACTACCTCAGTAACACCTGGGAAGAATTCTAACTCACATTCAGGTAGCAACTTCCTCTCACAGAGCGTCTACACACTGACAGGACTTCAGGCAGCTGATATTCTTTACCCTTTAAAACATGTTTTACAAGCAATACCTGCTTACTGCAGAACAATCAGAAAATACAGATAAGCATAAAGAAGAAAGTAACGCCCAGTAATGACAACATAGTTAACATTTTAATAAATATACTTCCATATATCATTCTATGAATAGATATGAGTATCTGCATGCAGATGTATATACTCATACTTTTTTTTTTTTTTTTTTTTTTGCGGTACGCGGGCCTCTCACTGTTGTGGTCTCTCC
Organism: Mesoplodon densirostris; assembly: GCF_025265405.1. Taxonomy (NCBI): domain Eukaryota; kingdom Metazoa; phylum Chordata; class Mammalia; order Artiodactyla; family Ziphiidae; genus Mesoplodon; species Mesoplodon densirostris. The sequence goes on from NC_082663.1 coordinate 58,996,153, forward strand.
CGTTGCGGAGCACAGGCTCCGGACACGCACACTCAGCGGCCATGGCTCACGGGCCCAGCCGCTCCGCGGCATGTGGGATCCTCCCGGACCGGGGCACGAACCCATGTCCCCTGCATGGGCAGGCGGACTCTCAACCACTGCGCCACCAGGGAAGCCCCCTCATACATGTTTTTAACAAAAAAAAAATCACTGTATCCATACCGTTTTGTGACTTTCTCTGTTTTAAAATACCTGTAGAATTGTATAATAGATTTCTCCAGCTCTCACCTTCTTCTTTTCTCTGCAACTGTTTTAATTCCCACCCGTCCTTGAAAAATTAGCTCAAGGTCCACCTCCTCCAAGAAGCCTCCCCTGGTCACCCAGCCCATGGGTACTGGTGACACTCAGCTGACACGGCCAGCTTGGCCACCCCTACCTGGGTGTTGCGTAATGCTCATTCCTAGGTCAGGTCAGCTCAGAACAGGATTCGGACGATATTCACAGGACGCTGGTCTTGTCCTCCAGCTCCCGTGCAGGGAAATGCTTCGGCCACAGCAAGCTCCTTTCTCTGGGCTCAAGGGCTCTCTTGAATATCTCAGGCCTTATCTGACCTCCGCCCTCCCCACGCTGACTTCTCCCCGCTCCCTGCACTTACCCATCCACTGTCTTAACATACCCTCTTCTCAGCCACAGCTGATGCTCTGCTGGCAGCTGAGCTGAATTAGAATTAACAAGTGAAATTGCCAATATTCTTGGTTTTGACCTACCTCAATGGCAATTTCATGAAGTTCACCTGATACTCCCCCTCTTCCACTGGATGAGACCACGCCTCTGTTTAGCTCTGACAGCTGTTCCTATTACCTGGAGCAAAGACTTCCCACCTGCCTTCCACTCCATCATTGGGGCACAAAGCAGAGCAAAGCTCTCCTCTCAGTTTCCCTCAAGCCTCTGGTAGACCAGGTCTTTCATTGAACCTGCTCTTTCTTTCAGGTGATATCACGTTCTCCTGAAGAGGCTGCCCCAGAGCCCTTGGGTGGACTGGACTAGAAGACAATCAGAGTAACCTGCAAGGGGCAGTGCTCAGAATGGTCCCTCTTCGCTGACTGCTCACCTGTGTCCCTGGCCTGGCTTGGCCTCCACAGGGGGCCACATCTTTATCAGGTCACTGCCTGGGAGCCTGAGGGGGCCAGTGCTTCTCTTGTGCTTGGTGTTACCATCACTCCAATGAGGCTGCTGCCTTCTGGCCTCACTCATGCTCAAACACCCAAAATTTCTCAGTGGGTGTCAGCTCGCACCCTTGCTCTGGGGGTTTTGTTATAATTAGCTTCCTCTTTCTACCTGCTTGGCCGGTAGCACGTGTGGGAGCATACTGGTGGGCTCAGCTGGGTTTTGAATTCTGGCTCCAACACTTGCTAGCTTGCATCAATTTCTTTGGTGTCTCGGGGTCTCATTTTTCTCATCTGTTAAAAGGAGATAATAAGAGTGCCTGGGGCTTCCCTGGTGGCACAGTGGTTGAGAGTCCGCCTGCAGATGCAGGGGACACGGGTTCGTTCCCCGGTCCGGGAAGATCCCTCATGCCGCGGAGTGGCTGGGCCCGTGAGCCATGGCTGCTGAGCCTGCACGTCCGGAGCCTGTGCTCCGCAACAGGAGAGGCCACAACAGTGAGAGGCCCGCGTACCGCAAAAAAAAAAAAAGAAAAAAAAAGAGTGCCTGCTTCATTAGGTAGTTTTGAGGGTTAAACCGAACCACCCATGAGAAATGCTTAGAGCAGTGCCCAGAACACAAAAAGCACTTAATAAAATCTAGCCTGAAAAAAAAAGAATCTAGCCTGGAGGCACTAACGATATTTCCCACTTCTGAGCACTTCGGTGTGTGCCTGAGTACATACTTGGTGAATGATTAACGCTACCTGTAAGAAAACAGAGGCATCAGTGTCTGTGTTAATTACAGGGCAAGCAGACTGTACGGGGGGAGGGTGAGCGAGGGGAGACGAGGTAGAGGAGTCTGTGTCAGAGGGACACTGCGCCCGGTCCCCTAGCTCCCGGTCACACCCATCGCCCCAAACCCCTCACCCCTGGGGGCATTTCTGTCCAGCACCTACATACACTCAGGTAACTGCAGGGGCTTCTGGAAGCCTCAGGCGGGAGCAGCATGAATTCCAGAACCTTGGGGAAAAAGTGTCCCCACCCCATAAAAAAGTCATGCACGCCCCCAAGAACCTGGGAACCAGCTGCAGAGACATCGTAAACATCAGAATCTGACGACTTCAACAGCCGATTATTCAGTGCCAAATATATACAAAGACTCCACATTGATGTGTAACTTCTGAAGATCTGTGGAAATTAAAGGCCAAGGAACAAGAGGGGACTCTGCAGGGGAAAATGCTCCAAACTGTCAGCACTAGGTGAGCGCTTACACTGGGAGCAAGCCGGGACGCTTGGGACACACGTGTTACCATTCAGGCCTCCCTGGCACTTTCAACCCCGCTCCATTGAAATCCACCCAAAAGTGCCCCCCTCCCCGCCAGCTTCACTTTCATCTCAGCTTCCTTTCTATGCACCACCATGGCTTTCACATTTAGTTTTATAATAATACATATTAAGTTTATATTTAGCTGTTTTAGACGTGTGTAGCCGACCCTTTGGTGAACGAGCATTGCTTATAGAAATATAACGGCGCAAACAAACACAAGGTGGGTATGGTGCATGCGGTGTGCAGTGGGACTGACCTGTGGTTAGTGTCCTGTTTAATTGCTCCAGGCTTCAGTGAGGATTTCTGCTCAAGTTGTAAGATTTGGAAACTTCTGCTAAGTGGGGATGCAGTGGGCATGTATTTTTGCATGACTGGCTACTAATTCATACATGACGACAAAATGACAACGTGGGGCTCCTTGTTCAGAAATTAAGAGTTTCAAGAAGGTGACAGCAGAGCGTTAAACCAAGTGCAAGGCTCTTCTAAGTGTGAGGCTCTGGGTGACTGCACAGGGTACATTCCCATATCATCAGACCTGAAGTTTAGGCCACAATGTCAAATTCAAGGAACGTCACATTCCTCTATTTCTCCAAGATAAAATTTAGCCTCCTACACTGTTGGTGGGAATGTAAATTGGTGCAGCCACTATGGAGAACAGTATGGAGGTTCCTTGAAACACTAAAAATATCAATCCCACTCCTGGGCATATATCTGGAAAAGATGAAATCTCTAATTCAAAAAGATACATGCACCCCAATGTCATGCAGCACTGTTTACAATAGCCAAGACATGGAAGCAACCCAAATGCCTATCAACAGATGTGGCATATATATACAAAGATGTGGGATACACACACACACATACACACACTCAGCCATAAAAAAGAATGAAATACTGCCATTTGCAGCAACATGGATGGACCTAGAGACTGTCATACTAAGTGAAGTAAGTCAGAAAGAGAAAGACAAATATTATAATGTATCACTTACATGTGGAACCTGAAAAATAATACAAATGAAATGAATCTATATACAAAACAGAAACAGACTCACAGATATAAAAAACAAACTTAGGGTTACCAAAGGGGAGAGGAGGAGGGGGGATGGACAAATTAGGAGTATGCAAGTAACAGGTACAAACTACTATCCATAACATAGATAAGCAACAAGGATTTACTGTACAGCACAGGGAACAATATTCGATATCCTGTAATAACCTATAATGGAAAATAATCTGAAAAATATATATATATATAACTGAATCACTTTTCTATACACCTGAATCTACACAACATTGTAAGTCAACTATCCTTCAATAAAAAAAAATTTAGCCTCCAAAATATTAGGGTGTTCCCTCTCTTAATCCTGCGATCCTACAAGAAACCGGGCTTATGTGGTGCTAAACAATGGTGGGGGTGGGAAGGAGGCCAGGAGGCCCTTGGGCCCTGGTGGCTTCCTCCTTTACCATTCCTCCGGGGGCTACAGGAAGCCACAGCTGACCGCAGTCCTCACAGGCTTTTGGGCACTCCTGAAGCTCAGAGAGGCCCTCACAGCTCTCCTCCCCACTGGCCACTGACTTGGCATCTACTAGCTACCAAATCTCTGCCTCTCCATGTTCCCTGACCCTCCCTTCCCCTCTCCAAGTCTGGGAGAAATCGGAACCCTCTCTCAGGACCTGGCTGCTTCCACTCCCCATCCCCCGAGGCATGTCCCTTCACCCTCCTTTCTAAGATGCTTCCAGATCCACCCCCCTCCGAGTGCCTTCAGGAAGACACTGCTGCCCTCTCTTTCCTAAGGAGGTAGAAGGGAAAGCAGATACCTACCTCAGTGGGGCAGATTTTTTATATGCTCACCATGATTCACCAAGATTGTGGTGGGGCCTGGACCTCACGTCTAGGTCTTCAGGTCTCTGCCATTCTCTGCATCCGCAGAGGACTGGGGAAGCCCAGCGGGAGACGGGTAGCAGGGGAGTAGGTGGAGCAAATGAAGTGGAGTAAGCAGAGACCTTACTGAATACTGACTCCATTGCCCTCTGTTGCTGTGACCTTAATTTCCCCATCTGTGCAATGGGCAGCAGCACCTGCCTCCCGGGATGGTTGAGGAAATCAGATAGAGCGCACGCTAAGCCCTTTACCGCTGTTAGTTCTCTCTTCTCTTCCCTTCCTCTCATCTTCTAACCTTGAAGCAACTCCAGGCCAAAGGAAAGGAAATCAGAGGAGTTTTGTAGATTTGGAAAACTATCTCAACGTATTCATAACAGACCATTGAGTAAAAAGGCAGGTGATAAACTAGCAGAGCCTGATTCCTTTTATGTAACATCACACACACACACATTTCCATCAGAAATTCTCAGAAGGACATTCGCCAAAACATTAGTGGCAGTTTTCTTCAAATGGTAGGATTTCAGGTGGTTATTACCTTGTTCTTTGTACCTTTATGAGTTGTTTAAATTTTTTTTTACAATGAATATGTCTCTTTTTTAAAAAAATTAAAGCTTAAAAATGTTGTAAAACACAGCTATCTAGAATAAGAGTGGTTGGTTTGGAAGATCTCTAAAGGTGAAATGCATAAGATTGTCTGTATTAGGACACTGGGCAAAGCTATGATGTAAGCTCAAAAAATAGCTGCCCCCAGCATAAACTGGTCCAGCCTCTTCAAGAATCATTTAGCAATGTCAAGCAGGACTGAAAATCTATATTCCCAACAATTCTATTTTTTGTTACACTCCCTAGAAAAACTCTCACGGCTGAGCACAAAGAGATACAGGAAAGATGTCAACTGCAGCATTGTAAATAATAGTGAAAAACTGGAAACCAGGGCAATGGCCATCGTCTTAGTCTGTTTGGGCTGCTGTGGTGTGGCTTATAAACAACAAACATTTACTTCTCACAGTCTGGAGGCTGGGAAGTTCAAGATCATGACAACTGCAGATCTGGTATCGGCTGAGAGCAGATGATTCAGCAGCACTAGTCACTTGTCCCTTCCCACTGCCAGGAGTTCTTTTAAATGAAAACAGGGCTAAATGTATCTGTAGGTTGCTATTATTCTTTACAAGTGGTCATATGTAGCTTCGTCTAAACATGGGAAATCAGATTCACGGCGTGTTTTCAATCATTTTTTAAAAAATGGGTTAAAGGATGTAATAATTTCTGAGTCTGTTTAGTAAGCTTATTGTTATGCAAAGAAACAGGAAACAGAAGCAGGAAACTACTTTAGTTGCTTAAGAAATCATTTCACTAACCCAGGCAGTGGCAATGTGCATTTCTGAAACTCCTAGGGCCCTGGACCACTGTGGGAAACTGGTATCTGACCCTACAATTTCTTCTGCTTCCACATAAGCTTATTTCTGTGTTTATTCCTGCTGCTCTCAAAGAGCAACGTCCATCCCAGCCCATTTCCCTATTTCTGCCTCCATCTAACCTTACAGATTCACTCCGAGCTCTGTTTTTCATTATTAATTTTCATACATTTAATTGTTATTAAAACATTCTGCATATATTTACAAGGCATCTTGCCCTGGAGTTGCTGAAATCCCTCGTCTATTTAAAGAACCCATCTCCCATTATGGGGCCAAGTTCTGGGCAGAGCAAACAGCTGAGGAAAGTAGTGCTCCCCAGAATCTGAACACCCTTCAGGCAACACAGTGCCAGGCAGGCAGAGGACCCTGCCTGCAGCACTTGTCATTTAAGGAACTATTACCACACTCTGACTGGGAAGAAGCCCAGTTGAGGCACCCTATGTGGAGAGCCTCCCAGCCTCCTGCCAGAGGGTGGACCAAGGCTGAGCTTGTCTTCACCCTTTGTACACTATGGATTCTGGTTCTGTCTGTGCAGCCATCAGAGCCCAGCAAAACCAGGGCTCCTCTCTCCCTCGTCTCTCTCCCCCAGGTCCCTAGGGCTGGATAATCCTCCCTTCTTGGAATCTGCCCTTCCCTGGCCCTTGTCCAGCCTCTCCTTGCATCTGCCCCTCTGTAATTGTTTCTTGGCCAATCTCCCAGCCTCCAGTTTCTCCCACACCCAGAGCCCTATGCCCTTTGCCTTACTGGGACTCCAGGAACCTCCCTCAAAACTGCAGCGGCTCCCCCTACAGGACAAAGGAGGAAACTCAGTGGGGCCCCAGACCCTTCTATCACATCCAACCTCACACCACTATTCCCGCCACTTTCTTCTGCACGGACTTTCAGCCACACTGTGACAGGGTCTGTCCTGGGTGGAAGGTAGGCAGGAGGGTCATTTGGCTCTAACCCCATTTTCACAAAGAACCTCAAAGTTAAACTTCTGAAGTGATCTGCAAATGAGGTTATGCGTAGAGTCTCAGAGATAAACTGACAGATGTCCCCATACAACTTTATCTTAGGTCCTGTTACTGGAGCACATTATCTGTGGAGAACTATAAATTAATATATTTTTAATAAATTCTGTAATATTTTGGTAATCGTAATCATAATTGTTTCTGTAGATGTAAAGCACAATTATCTAGCATTATGTTAAAATAATTAATTGGTCAATGAAGACATACTATAAAATGACCACAAAGGTTATCACTCTGTTAAGCATTTCTTTCTTATATCCTTTACTTTCTTCCTTTTTTCTGGAGAGGGTGGGGTTAGGATTCACTTCTTAGCATACAGAATCTTTTATTTTTTCCCTTTAATGGCCTGTCTTTCCTTGTCTCTGCTGTGCATGTGGCTTTCTCTCCTCCTCCCCCAAATAATCACCAAGCTCCCCCTGCCCAGAACTGTCTCCTTCCTGCTGATCTCAGGCCGGGCTCCTGCCAGGCTCAGCTGTCACCACCCAACCTCTTGGCCCTCCCATGATGGCTTAGCTCACTGAGCGGCAGTGCATAGTGCCAGCCCTTGTTTGGGCTTGGCATAAACCACCTTGAACTTCATATTGTCTTTCTTCTTGTGCAGCATGTCTTTCCAACTAAACTGGAAGCTGGGGTTGCATCCCACCCTCCCTTTTTGCATCCACAGCTCCCCTCAGTGTGCCCTGAAACCCCGTTAACCCCACAGTGAACGCCCCATAAGCCCTTCCTCAGGCTGCTGAGGGTCCAGCTTGCTGTCCCTGTTTGTGGACTCCTCTTAGGGAATGTCCTTTAGGATGGGTATTCTTAACCAGAGATCCTAGGGCAGGCTTTGGGGGGCTCCATGAACCTTGCAAAATCATGCAAAATCTTCTGTGCGAGTGCAGTTTTATGATGAGAGGGTTTATAACTTTCATCAGAGTCTCAAAAGGCCCTGTGACCTAAAAAAAACATGGTGAACTCCTGCCCTGAGGTGCTCTGGTTGCTATCAGCACAGAAGTGAATGAAAGAACTCAGTTGTCTTATCTGCAAACTGGGAGTAATAACGGGGGCTTATATGGAGGGGGTCCTCAGGAAACGGCAATTATTAGTATCCCTGACCTAGTTCCAGAAATGCCTTAGCTCAGGGGTTCCCAAACTTGGATAGTCATCAGAATCACCTGGGGGGCTTGAAAAATGCAAGTTCCTGTCCTGCATTCCAAGACCAAAGGAGAGACAGTCTCCATGGGAGGAGCTGGTGTTCTGCATCTTTATCAAGCCTCCGCCTGGTGCTTCTGAGGATCCACCGGCCAGGTCTGGGAAGCGCTGCTGTTCAGTGCTCTCCTGCCTCCACAAGGCGTTCTCAGCCCCGTCTTGCCTCTTTGTGGGAAGTACACATGTTTAAGGAAACTGCCCAAGCCTCTGAGGGAACAGCGGGCTGCACAAGTCTTTCAGAACAAGGAATTAAGTATCTTTATAATTATATCCAGGCCTATATTTAGGCCCTGGCTCATATGGCCTCTTGAACTTCAAATAAATACCTATTTTGTTCCTTGTTTAAACAGGTGTAACAATATCGGGGATACTAGATTTATCCAGGCAGGAAGGCAGCTCCCACAGCTGTCAGAAAGCACACTACCCTCATTCCTCACAAGAGGAAAAGCTAATTATACTGTCATAGAGCAAAATAAATGTACAATGTCTACCCCTGAGTTCACTGAACCACTCGGGGCCGCGCTCTGGCAGGATTCAGGGCCAGCTCGGTTGGCACATGCTCAGATATGATAGAAGCCACTGCAGTGGGGCGATTCTGGGTTGGTGAGGTCTGCTGTCCCCAGAATGCTTACACTCTCACACACACACCCACACACACTCATGCACACACACTCTCATACGGGAATGCACAACTCTCACACATACGCATGGAACACACACACACTCACACAAACACACACACACACTCACACGCACCCCTCTTCTGATGCCAGAGCGTTCCCACCCAAGCATTAGAGTTTACTCCCCGTGGACTTCTGACTTCCCATTCCCTGTCCAAATGCCAAGGACTTTCCTGATTTTAGCACTTAAAATCTCACATCTGGGAACACCCTTCTCCCCCAAAGTCCTGGGCAAAATGGGGAGGCTGGTCACCCTAAGGTGCACCTTCTGCTTTCTCGGCCGCGCGGTGTCCTGTGAATGGGGCTACCTGTTCTTCCGAGAGGGATCTGAAGTCCACGTGGTTACTGACTCCGCAGAGCTGACGCATCCAGGCAAGTATGCGCCGTGGCAGCCGGCACCGACACAGCTCCGGTGAAGGATATAACCTGCTAATTAGGGGTCCCGTGGCGGTCCTGACAGCACATTAGAGTCACCTGGGAGACTCTGACCTGCACCTTGATGCCCTGGCCCTACCGTACAGAGTGTGGTTTACGTGGCTGGGGTGGGGCCCGACGCTGCCAGGTTCTTCTAGTTTCTGAGGTGGTCTGAATGTGCAGTCAGGATGGAGAATCGCTGAATCTGGGCAAAGCGTACAGCAGTCAGGTCACGCCCTAGTGCCTTCCTCACACCTCTACGGGGCGTGGGGCTTACGAGCACAGGCCAGAAGTCCTGTCAGGAGAGAGGAGCCCTGAATCTCCTGCTCCTGCACTTTGAAATGGACATGTTATCCTATAAACCAACACACAGACCCGTGCAGTAACTGAACCTAAGGCCAGTGCCACATTAAGACTTTCTGATTATGCCTCTAGCCAAAGGCTCAGCCCCAACCTTTTTTTTGCAACTGAAAGAAATTTCCAAGCAGCAGTTTTGACTATGGCTTGCCACCTATCATGGCAGAAAAAGGCACTTCTCTGGCTGTAGGACTGAGTGTTCCTGTGGATGAACAGGATGGCGTTGAAGAACAGTGGCTCATAAGCTGCTCTCCGAGAAGGGGCATAAAGATGGGTTGCAGGAAACAGCAAAGGCTTTGGAATTAGCTGAAGTAGAAGTGGCATCCCTTCTCTCCACCTATCAGCCACTGATTGTGACCCTGGGGCAGTTGCTGTACTATGCCGAGCCTCGCTTTCCTCCTCAGTAAAAAGTGCATAACAATACCTACCACCAAAGGTTCTTGCTGGTCTATCAGTGACTAGTCCAGACCTTGGCTTGGTGTAGGTGGCAGTGGAGCAAACGACAAATGAAAACTATTGAAAAAAAGTGAATGGCGACGCCGTTTCCTTCTTTGTGTTGTACCAGCGTGCTCCCATCACGTCCTAAAAAAGTATTCTGTTCTCAAGTCACATAAACAATTAAGTTAATGGAAAGTACTGGTTTCCTGTTGCTGTTGTAACAAATTACCACAAACTTAGTGGCTTAAAATCATGCAAATTTTTTAACTTACGGTTCTGGAAGTCAGAAGTCTGAAATGGGGTTTGCTGGATTAAAATCAAGATGTCGGCAGGGCTGTGTTCCTTCTGGAGGCTCTGGGGGAGGATCCAGTTCCTTGACTTCTCCATCTTCTAGAGGCTTCCAGCATTCTCTGGTTCTGAACCTCTTCCTCGATCTTCAAAGCCAGCACTCTAGTATCTTCAAATCTCTCTCTGAAACTGACTCTTTTCACTTATGATCACCATTGCGATTCCATTGGGCCCATCCAGACCATCCAGGACAATCTCCCCATCTCAGGATCCTTGGCTTAATCACATCTGCACAGTCCCATTTGCTCTGTAAGGTAACATATTCACAAATTCTGGGGATTAGAAGGTGAACATTTTGGGAAGGCTATTAGTCTGCCTACTATATGGGGAGAGCTTTATCAATGTTAAATTTTTTATCTTCTCTGGGTTTTTCTCCAACCTTTGATACCTACTCCCAGCCACCGGGTAGCAAATGCTGGCAGAAGGTTAAAAAAAATGCCGAACAAATTAAATTAGCATCACCAGAATATTCAGAAACTGCCCAACAGAGACTTCAATAGTTTCCCTTGTGTGTGTGTGTGTGTGTGTGTGTGTGTGTGTGTGTTTGTGTGTGTGTGTGAACCTGTTTACTGGTGGTTGTGATTTCACGGTACAGTACATGCCATAGCAGGATCATAGTTTTTGCCTGTAAAATTGTCCCTAGAACATTTGAGGGGACTAATTGGTGACACGGTGCCCTGCAGAGATGACTGTGACTTTGCAGGCATTCTAACCTCTGACAAGTCTGAGGGCTGCCCCAGGGGGCTGCCAGGCTTAGAACTTTAAAAGACCACTCCTCCCCTGAGTGGGGGACCACTGGCAAGCCCAGCCAGGAAGAAAAGACTTGAACTGAATATGCAGCGAGCTCTCATGTCCTTCAAATGAGTTGAGACCTCAAATCTGAAGTTTGGATAGGAAACTGGGACTCAGTGGGAGGTCTGCGAGGGTGGAGGACGGGGGTGCTTCCAGGCTTTCAAAACACAAAACAGGTGGTTTTCAGTGGTGCTGGCTGGCTGGGGAGAGTGGGGGAGGTCAGGGGTGAAAACAAGGCAGGCAGGCTTCTGGAAGGGTGGGACCCAGGGCTGAAGCCTGGGCTGGCTGCCTGAGAGTAGAGTGACAGGGGAGGGCTCTGAACCTCCCTGCACGGGAGCGACTGCCAAGAGGTTCGGGGAGCAACCCCAACCCCGGCCTGAGAAATGCTTTTCTCGGGCTCAGAGGCCAGGGTGCACAAAAGTGGGAGTCCAGCCAAGCCAGAGGTCCCCCAGCAAAGAAGAGGACCAAGGAGCAGAGTGGTGTGAACCCGTTCTTCTAATGAAGCAGCAGTGATGTGGGTGACAAGGAATCTGAAGGCATGAGCCCAGCCAGAGGCGGAATCAGCCAGGTCTGACAGGCTTTAATTATTTTAGGGTAAGAAATCTGTGCTCGGTAAACACACCAGATGTTTATGCTTTTGTATATTTTGATTTCTTGTTTGTTTTCCTTGTTGTTGATGATGATGATGATGTTGTTTTAGTAAAACTCTAAATAAGAAAAGGGTAACGGGGTCCTTGTTTTTGCCTGGGAGGGCCCAGCTGGAGAATCAAGGAATCCTTGTGCAGCTGAGGCCCCCGGTGAGGTGAAGCATAGAAACGTGACAAACCTTAACCCCAGAAGTGGCTGCCCTCAAATCTCCCGGGGAGTCTTTAATTACCTCTTCCACACGTGGCGTGAGTGAGGGAAATGGTGATTTTAGTGACATACTGGGCATGGGGACAGCAAGGGCAGGCATCGAAATGGACAACTTAGCCATGTCCCATTTCATTCACACAGAAGGCTGGACGACAGTGCTTTTTTAAGTAGCTTGGCTGATCATGCAAAATGCCTCCTGGCTCGCCAAAGGGCCGTGGCTGCCCATTTTCCCTTTATCCTCTCTAGCCCTTATACACACAACAAAATAAATAGAAGTCTACATTCTTCCCAACAGACCTGCCTGACATCAATTAACACTAACCTCTGGCAAGTGGCAATCCTCGAGGAAGCTCCAAGATGTTTTCAACACGAGGATTTTGATGTGTTCTCTAAATGAGTGTTCTCATGGCCATTTTCCTGACAAGGCAACTGGCCTCAGGATGGTAAATGGAGACACTGGTTAAGTGATCCTGCACGCAAGGGATAAATCTGTGCACAGAATATGGTCCGAGGGCCCCCAATTCCCCTCCTATTCCATTAGACAATCAAAATCTCTCAGTCAAGCATGTAGCAAATGGGTGTCCCAGGACTGGCAACTGACTGATACGTCCCAGAGCTCACATTCTAAGCTATTGTCCAGAGAACACCCCGACTGTTCACATGTGTGGGAAGCAGGGGGAGTGGCAGCCGAGAGAAGGGGTGGGTAATTTATTCAGGAGCTGGAAGCTGAGAAACAGATTTGGTAAGCAAATACTTCAAAGCCCACTAGAGAACTCCCATAAAACACAGGCTCTCTGAAGCAACCAGGGAGTGATTTAAATCCACTTGGAATTTTGAGGGGGAAGGGGTAAGACATCAACTCTGTTCAGAGCCTCATGAATAATTTCACCTGACACGGGACACTGAACCAGCAGAAAGCTGGGATGTACAAAGGAAAATACGTTTCCAGCTAATCTTTCGTACTCAAGTCTTATTCCAAAGTGGGGAACCAGGGTGGGTGAAGCCCAGACAGGAAGTTCACCATTTTTAGACACACTATATTTTGTCCTTGTGAGAGAAGTGTTAGATGGGAAACACATTTTCTGGCAACCGAAATTGGGCTGGCTGGTTGGCTAAGGGAAAGGCCATGCACCCATGTACTACCGGGATGTAGAAGTCGTTTGGAACTCTCTCTAGGCTAGTAAAGGCAGTGAGAGAGGGGCCTTAAAATGAAATGAACATCTAAGCCCCGATCTGCAAAGGTGGTGGCTGCCACAGGTCCTCCTGTCGCCCTAAAACGCAGGGCACCGTTCCCCTACCTTCTACCTCCACACTTCATTTCTGCGATAGATACTTCAGTCACTGCCAACGAGACGACGAGCCTGGCGCTGGGAGAGGGTTCCCCCACGTTGTTCTCATTGTTGTGGACAGAGTGGGTTTGGGGGACGGTTGCCTGAACCTTCTCGATGATCCCAGGGGGTCTCGGTCCCGCGGGAATCACCTCCGTCCCCTTCGGAGCGCAGCCTGTCCACCCAGGTGCCCGCCGTCGAGGTGGCAGCGGCGGCGGCGGAGGCGACCCTCGCCGGCCAGGACCGAGGAGCGGCCGCGCTGCTCTCCCCGCGATGGCCGCAGGGGGGCAGGACAGAGGGACCGAGGACACCGGCCCGCCGAGGCGCCGGGCGCTCGCGGAGTGCGGGGCTCGCGGGGGGGCCGCGCGCGCTCGGGTCCGGAGCCCTGGGAGTGGCCGCGCGCTCCGCCGCTGCCCGACCTGCGCTGGGGGACGCTCGGGAGCGAGGGGGCTGTGCCGGCCGAGGGGTCCTGCCGCCCCGAAAGCCGGGGGACGGTCATGGCAGCCTCCGAGAGGAAGGCTGCCCTGGGAAGGAAGGTGGCCAGCTGCTCCCCGCGTCCCGTCTGTCCTCAGGGCCGAAACCGCCCTCCCAGCATCTGGAGACCCCGTATTCCCCTCACCCTCCTACGCCCGTTTCGCAGGTATAGAGGCCTGGAGGTGTCATGAGCCTAAAGGACATAACTTAGGCCGTAAATCAATTCTGCTAATTCTGAGCCCTGGGGTTCAGAAGGTTTAAATTCAGGAGCCAGGTTTTTACGTCTAATTAGATGGACACCTTTTCTTGTTGTTTTCTCCGACCGCGGCCCCTCCACGTCAACTCTTTTATCTTTTAGTACAAACTTCCGCACATTTTCAGCATCCACCCCAAGAAGTTCCGGTCATCCCGGTTCTCTTCCCTTCTTCACATAAGTCTCCATTTCTCTTTTTTCTTCCTTTTTCCAAATTTATTCCTGACGCGTTTGAGCCGAAAAAGTACTAGTTCAGAGAGCTCCGACACAAATGGAAATGGCCCCGGAAAGGAAGGAGGCGGAGCAAAACTCAAATTGCATCTTTGAGGGCACTGAGTAGGCATTAACTTGTTCAATAAAATATTCTCGTCTTTAAAAAAAAAAAAAAGCTTTATCCTAAAATGACTTGCATTGATTTGTTTCACTGATATTTATTTTGAAATGTCAAATATTCTTACAGACCCTGTAAACATTTTATGTTCATTAAAAGTAGACCTGGATTCGAAAAGCATTGTGAAACACTGCTGTTTTGACGTTTATAAACCATCGAGTTAGAAAAAATAAAAAGCACCGAGAGGGGGAGAACACTAAAGTGAAGGCCAGTGGGATTTACAGAGGAGTCCTAAAAATAGAATCTTTGTCTTCTTCCTTCCTCATCCTGGGAGTAAACGGCAGTTCAGTTGAGGAGAGCGCTTGGATCAGTCCACCGCCTTGGTGCTATGAACCCAGGGAGGAACCTCCTGATTGTAGCTTGCTCTTGTTCATCTTGGGCGAGCACACAGATGGTCACACTGGGCAGAGGGCAATGATCTGAGTGTGACAGCTTTGCAAAGTAGAACCACCCTGCTGCTTCTGGCAACTGTAGCCCAGGACTCCCAAGGCAAGGCTCCTGGGTTGCTCCTTTCTGCTAAGACTCCAGGGCCTTCTAGTTCCTCAGCGTCTGCTTTTCTAGCTTGGCAGTGGCCCAGGCCCCTGATTTCCTACTCTTCTTTCTGCTGGCCTATTTGTCTGGCAGTTTGGCTGGTTCATTAGCATCTCCACCAGAGGGTAGGCAGGGGAACGGGGAACTTGGAACTCCAGGCAGCCTTACTCTTCTTAATGGTCCTCCTAGCGCTGTGCTTGGTGGGAAAAGAGCCGTGCTGTTGGCTAAAATGGGATTTTGGGATTATCTGTGGATTTAATCTGGTCTTCTCACATCTACCATTTCCACAAATAATTAGAGGTTACTAGATACATTCAGAAGTTGCATTAGTCTTAAAGAATTTGGAGAAAACCTAAATAGGCTTAAGAACCATCTTGGAGTCCAGAATGTTAAGCTCTATGCTCCAGATAATTAACATTTTTAAGCCCCACCCTCACCCCCGGAGCTAAAATCTCTCCTAGGTAACAATTTACTGAACACATTTTAAAGATAATATTGATATATCTTGCAGGAAGGGTGAGCTGAGTAGAGAAGCAGTAAATGCAGCGCAGCTGTGTTAAGAGAGAAGGCCAGGCAGCACCGGTGATTTGCAGCTTCTCTGTTCTCCAAAGGTATATGCTGATCCTGGAGGTTTGAGAATAGCTTTCATTATTAACGTGTGGGAGACAGGCAGGTGGAGGGCAAGTCCTAGAGCCATGTCCTCTCTGTGAGCGTGAGTGTGCAAACCATCCTCCCGGTGAGCACTCTGGCCAGAGAGTCCATGGGGAGCGGTGGGTGATGCTTAGGGCGGGAGCATGGCCCTTTCTCAGTGCTCAAAGGGCTCCTTACGGGGAGCTCTTGAGTGGAGGCGGCAGCATTCTTTTGATTATTTTCTTCCCAGTGGGAATCCTACATTAGCACTGACATGAAAATGGCATCCTATTACTGCAGGATGGTTGAGAATATGATGATAATCGTATCTTGTGCCTCTGGAGTGTCTGACAGTTTTCAAGGCAATTGTATGTATGTTCTCTTATTTTAGCTTTGTAGTAACTGTGAGGTAAGAAGGACAAATACTATCATCTCTCTTTCTTTCTGATGAGGAGACTTAGCCACAGTCAGAAAGCTCGTTTAAAAAAAAAAAGCAAAGCATAATTAGAATCCAGGCCTTCTGAAAACCCCCCTCCACACACTTAAAGTTTTGTAATAAAACATCATAGCTGCTCATTTGACTACATTATTGTGCCTGCTGTATGTTCTTTAAATGTCCACTACACGCCAGCATGCTAATTTCACACTGGTTTAATTATGCAAATTATACTCATGAAAAATTTTTAAGTGTCATTTTTAACACTATGTCTCTTTTGGAATACCATTATTGTAATTCTTCCCACTGGTTGTATTTCTCTTCCCTCATAATCAGCAAAGTGTTAATCTAGCCGTGTTGGACAATTTCCCAAAGTCACTTGTAAAATATCACCTGGTATTCACTTTATCCCATGGATCTTCCTTTCCATCACTGGAATTGAGTGCATACTGAGATATTACACAAAGAAATGGGTCAAGATCACACTTTACCAAAAAAAAACTTCTGGCACAAATACAATGTTCAGTGTATATAATAACTACAAATTTTTATATCTATAGATATTTTTAGAAAGACTGATAAAAAATTCTCTGACATACCCCACATGGAGATAGTCCAATTCATGCTCAAAAAAGCATTTCAGCTTTTTTCCATCAGCACCATTCATAGTTCAGAAAACCAACTTTGCAGGGGTCTCCCCAAAGGATTTCCTTAAACCTCTGCCAACCTATGGGGACAGGGAGTGAAGATATTACATAAATATCTGCATCAAGGTCTTGGATAGAGTTGCACAATGGCCATATATGGTGAAAGGTAGATTTTCCCCTGTGACTATATTCTTGGAATATGTTAAAATGCATATGTCTCCATTTCTGCTCCCAAGAAGCTGGTGCACAGATGTTTAGTATTGGGGTGGTGGAAGCACTGCTGTCTACAGTTTACATGATGTCTAATAGGCCTCTAGAATGTGCTTAAAAGGCAGTGTTCAGAATTAGGCCCCTAACCTTCTTTGACATAATTGTCTTTCTTTGGAGTCACATCTTGAAGGAAAGGATGAAGATTTGGCAAGGGAATTAATTTTCTCAACCAGACTTACTATTTTCCCCCTGCACTTTATAGTAATCCTCTAAACTCAAAAAATTCAGCTAATTATGGATTTCTACCTGAATAATGCTGCCATTTGAGTGGTTGCATGTCACTGTTTCTGGTTTCTGAACCCTTGTCAGGCCAATTCTGCCTGATTTCACTCATGTGCTGCTGCTTTTTATAATCTGAACATTATTTCCACTCAAATGTTTCCAGCTTTACAGAGAACCTAAGAATTTGAAAGGGGGCAAAAGACCCCTCATAACTGTTATTTGGATAATTAACACTTTGAGTTATTCTGATTTTTGCTGCAAAAAGGACACTGAGAAAAACATTTGAAAAATGTTAAAAGTTTTAGTTTAAAACTAAATTTTCTAGCTCACATTTTAAAAATAGAGCTTAGGCTGTCTTTCTGGTAATTATAATATGATTTCCCCCTTTTTTTCTATGCTTAGTAAACTCTAACTATTACAATGTATTTTGAAACATAGGACATTGAGTCTAGGGCATTAAAGAAGTTAAAAGGCTTTGAGGGGATTTTTAAAGATCCAGTTCCTAATATGTAAAGTGGAACCAGGAAAGACTTCATGGTGTTTAATATGTTTTTCCCTATCTTCTAAATGCAATAATACCTAACCGCCACTTGATCGTTAGAGATTTATAGTCATGATAATTTATGTCAACTTATATCTGGGACTCTTTTTTTTTTTTTTTTTTTTACAACGTTTGGCAGCCAACTGCTGGTGGAAACTAGAATGTTTCACATTAGTCAGCAGCCCTCTTAAATTATTTCTATGAAATAATTTACTGTGGATTACAAATTCTTATATGGCATTTATACTTAATGATTAGGTAGAGAGATATATCAAAAATATGATTAGTCACATATGTACCTACCTTGCATGGTTTTAACTCTATGCGTGTTTTATAAGAATTGCTTTTTAGAAAGATATTTTAGGGCTTGTATTTTTATATGGTTTTCCAATAAAAGGCAACACGTTTTTAAAGGAAAAGAAAAAATAGATACACACGCTCTTATAAACATTCTCCTCTAATTAAATGTCCATAAAATTATTTTCTATTTCCTGATGGCCTTTTACGGCATAGGTCCGGGTGTGTGGTCTGAAACTACAAGAACTGAAACTACAAGAACTGCTAAAAATCTCTTGCAGCATCACTTGAAGTCAAGATGTACAAATACTAATGAAATTTGAGATCTTCCATGAAAATTGTAATGTCTCTTTTTCACTGCAAAGAATCAGTAATGAAGTGATGTGCCTCAACAGAACACGAAATGAAATGAAACCCAGAATTCCTCCTGCTAATCTGAGAATGAGCTAGTTCCTAACTCATTTTCATTCTTCCACATAGGCATGGTTAAGGCTTTTAGAAATTTCTTTGTTCAACTTTATTTATCACCCGGGAAAGTTAAGACGTGGAAGGATGGCTGTGAAAGTTGGGTTGAAATTTTACTTGCATGGAAGCGGCTCCCAGAGCATCTCTTTTGTATCTCAGATATCTTCTTTTCTCGTCCCTTCCTCTCCCTTTCTATTGAACAGTGGTTTGCTTTAACTCAACTATTTATGATTCATTTCATGAAAGCCTAGGTTTTCTCTGAGGGTACTAAAACGTCTTAAAGTGGTTTTAGAGACTAGCAGCAACAAGGAACTATTTTCCTTCATGCTTAAAATAAAGTCATTGTCAATAGCCTACAACCTGCAATAAACTATTAAAAAAGGAATTTATGGTGGCTGGGTATTATCCTCCTGAAATAATGTTGTTACAAGTCCGCCCTTGTCAGTCATCTGCAGGAATCAGATCTCAAACAAAGGGAGGATCTGGATCCACACAGAGGCTCATGGCAAATTACCCAGGGATGGCCTGGCCTGATAGGCCCTATGCCCTTCGTCACCTTTTCAAAGCAACAAAGTAATAGCCACACGTGTATTTTATCCTGATTGCACTAAAAGGCACCTGTTTGTAAGGTGGGGTTAGAATTGGGAATTAGGAAAATATCTGCATGGCTGGTAACAGCAAATTTTGTGGGAGTGCCTTGGGGGCATTGGGGGAGTAGCAGGCAGGACTTCAGAAAGACAGCTAGGAGCATCCTGCACACGCCTAAGGCTGCATATCAACTCTTTCCCTTGTTTTTGACGTTAACATTAAGTCCTCTTCCTCTCCTTGCCCTGTGAGCACTTTCCTTTGCTGAAGCTGGGTCTGTGTGGTAAGCCCCTTGTGGGGAGAGGAGGAGAGAGCACCCTCTGTGTGGGCAGGGGAGGTGGAGGGAGCGAGTGGTGGAACAGAATTAGTCATCAGTGGCTGGACTAGCCTGAAGTTGCAGGACCACCAAAGGCAGAGGGTCCACCCTGGAGAGAGAGCTGCAGAGAGTGAAGAATGAGACTGTGTGTGGCTGCGGAAGGACGTGAAATGGTCAAGGAGGTGGACGAGGAGGAGGGAGGAAGAGGAGTAAAGAGGAGGCAAAGGCACGAAAATGGTTTCATTGGATTCCAAGAGCTGGAGATAAAAAGTTCCACGTTCTGGGGCTTCCCTGGTGGCGCAGTCGTTGACAGTCCACCTGCCGATGCAGGGGACACGGGTTCGTGCCCCGTCTGGGAAGATCCGACATGCCGCGGAGCGGCTGGGCCTGTGAGCCATGGCTGCTGAGCCTGCGCGTCCGGAGCCTGTGCTCCACAGCGGGAGAGGCCACAACAGTGAGAGGCCCGTGTACTGCAAAAAAAAAAAAAAAAAAAAAAAAAGTTCCACGTTCTAAACCTTAGTAGTATAAATCATCATTCCCTGAAGACAGTAACAGAATTTCACTGGTAAAGCCATGGCTTTCTTCAGTTGAAAAAAATTATGTTGTGCCTGCAAATGTGAAAAAAAAAGAAAAAAAGGTTCCCAAGGTTTGGGTGTATATTGCTTAATGTTTACTGCTAAAGCAGAGAAAATTGGTTTGAAAATGAGAATAAAAAGGAGAAACTAAGAACCATCACTTCTTGGACACTAATTTACATAAGTCTACTCTAACATGCTGTGCTGTTTATTACTTGTTTTAGTAATTTATCAGAAGCATATGTTGAGTACGTTTTGAAAGCCAGCTTGCGTGGTGTTGTGAAGCGATGGCTGAAGTTAGTGCCTATGGGAAACAGAATAGCACATGTATGACTTTAATCCCATTATTCTGGAAACTTGGGAAAGCTTTGGTATCACCTGAAATGGTTGATTTTCTTATTTTGTGTACTTAGACAAGCACTAATGATTTTATTTAGGAAAAAATTATGTACATTTAGAAAACTGAAAATCAAAATCTAGAATTTAAATTGTCACTGAAATACAAAGCCCTAATTTGTAATAGTCTCCATATAAGTGACATCACTTTACCATTCCCTCATAGCATTACCTCTACAGTTTAGCAAGAGCTTTCTAAAACTCATCTCCTGAGGAAAATCTAAATTCTGCTAAAATGTTGTTACACAAATTTGCGAATGAAAGACCTAATAAAATAAATATCATGAAACAATAAATGCCATCTGCCAAAATAATGCTAATTTATATTAATAACCTGTTTGGGTTTTTTGTACAAAATGTCAGAGCAGCCACTATCCACTAACATGTATAAAATAATGGCTTGTGTAACAGTCCTTGTCCTTCACTTAATCACCCACCCAGTAAGTCCAAAGTGGGAATATTTTCAGCAACATTTATCAAACGTCACTTTTAAGTGATTGAAACTATCAATGACAGCCTTTTAGTAGACTATCTGCTTTCGGTCAAAATATGGCTAGAGAAGTCATCCCCCTCTGAAGGGCCATGTATTACGTCTGCAATCATGCTGTCAAAGTAAAACGTATTTAAGACAGAAGGAAGAGAATTTCTTAATTAAGTGTGGCAAAAAATCACAGAGGACTATGTTCGTTCTTGTAACATAGCCCTATTCTATAATTATCGGTAAATTGCCAGAGTAGAGGAGACTCAAATCGGTGGCCTTCTGGTCAGAAGATGGAAAAACCATTGAAAACTTATGAGAATTTGTCATCGTACTAGCAAAATAAAATCCAATCGAAATACAGTTTTCTAAAATATTTTTCTAATTAGCACTTTGGATCTCTGTGGTTCCGTAAATAAATAGAAAGCTAAGCCCTTCATTTCTTCCTAACGTCAAACTTAGCTACAATACTCCTAAAGGAAAACACAGTTTTCTGGTGTTGTAGATGTCAGTAGCAGTGAAGAACAGATATGCAAGAATTCTAGGAAAGGCTGTGGAGGATAGTGGGAGCAGTCACGGGTATACTGGAGAGTGTGGCCTTGTCTCAGGCTGCCACCCCTCATTCTGACCCACTCACCACCCTTTGCTAAGAGACCATGTGGGACAAGTGGAGCCTCTAATGTTGGTTCACCATCACCTGAAACACCAATGCTATCACCAATGCTGCTGTTACGCCCTGGTGGCAAGAAAATGCTGAAATGAGCAGTTGTTGAACCATAGAATGTTAGAGCTGGAAGGAACATTAAAGTGGTCTCTCTGGGTACAGTGTCCAACTAACTGGGGGCTAAACTGAGAATGGAGTAACTCTTGACTCTGAATCCACAGCTCTTTAATATGTAAATATCAGGAATGGGCTTAGCCAAGAAATTAGAGATTATAACATAATTTGTAAGGTTTATACCTAAATATTTCATGACTGTCTACATCATAAATTTGAGTCCAGGTCCTTAGAGTCCCGAATTAAACTGGGAGCACTGTTGCCCCGTCTGAGCCACAGAGACCAGTGCTTTCCAACAGAAATGTAATGTGAACCACACAAGTAATTTAAAATTTTCTAGTAGCTACATTTTCAGAAGTAAAAAGAAACCAATGAAATTAATTTAAATAATAGTGTATTAGTTATTTAGTGCTGTGTACCAAATGACCACCAAACTTAGCTTAAAACACACATGTATTATTTCTCACTTGCTATGGGTCAGCACGCACAGTGGCTTAGTTGGATAGTTCTGGCTCCGTGCTTCTCCTGAGTCTGCAGTCAAGCTAGTGGTCTGGCTACATCATCTGAAGCGCTGACTGGGACAGGAGTGTCCGCTTCCAAAGAGCATCACTCTCGCAGCCGGCGGTTGGGCTCTCCGGGGCCTCTCTTCTCCATCTGGCATCTTCAGCATGAGAATCTGTTCTTCACTGATGACTAGGCTCTGAGATGGAAAGAGAGAGAGGGAGCAAGCTACTGAGGGAAAGAAGGAACACCCAAAAGAGGCGCTGCAGTCTTTCTTTTTGTGATCTAATCTTGGAAGTTATCTCCTGTCACTCCTGCCAAATGCTATGCATTAGAATTGAGCCATGAAGTCCAGCCTACTTTCTAGGAGAGGGAATTACATATGGGCATGAATACCAGGAGGCTGGGGTCATTAGGGGTCACCTTAGAAGCATCTACTACAAATATATTTTACCCCAATATGTCTAAAGTATTATTTCACATATAATCAATATAAAATGATTGAGATACTGTGCATTCTTTTTTTCATACTAAGCTGTGAAAATCCAGTACATATCTTATGCTTACGGCATCTATCAGTTTGGACAAGCTACATTCCAAGCAGCAGTAGCCACATATGGCCAGTGGCGACTGTGTCACAGACCACAGCTAGATGCTCTGAAGCCACCTGAAGACCCAAAGACCATAATTACGGGGATCTTCCTTACCAGGAACTTAAATGATTTCAGTTATCCATCAGACCTGTATCAAGTGCTTACCATGGTGCAAAATGTGGGGAACACCAAGCCAATAAATCATAGTGCCTGCCCTAAAGGAACTCAGCCAGTCAAGCAAGAATTTAAATTCTGAATCTACATTAACCGTGCTGGACCTACCTCAGAGAGCTCTAGCCTGTGATGGGTTCTGGAATAAAGCAGAGCTCAGACTCCCCACAGCCCTGGGAAAGATGGGTGAGACGGTGTCTGTTTGGTCCAGCCAGAGCCTCCAACAATGACCACACACATCATTCACTCCCAGCCAACCTGAGGCCATGTCTCCGGCCTTAAGCTGGAGCCCATATGTTGGCCTGAAATCTGATTTGCCTTGGACATGGAGCAAGTTAAATATTTGTTTAACTCAGTACATTGTACTTTCCACCATTCTCCACAAGCGGGGCCTGTAGGGGAAGAAAGAAGCAAAGGGGTACCTTAACTATTTCAGACTTCTTGGGTGCTTTGGAGGGGGCTCTGTAGAAATGCTGGTACATCTCATGGTTGCACCAAGCTTCATACATATGTGACTAAATTTATGTGGAGAAAAAAATGTCCATAATTATTTTACCAGCCATGAATGGATTTACCATCAGGGAGAATTATTTTTAGTCTATTCTCTGTCCTAACTCTGATAATACAAATTTCTTTGCTTTTGCAGAACGTACATATGTATTTGACTTGCATCTTTTCACACAGTGTATCTCCTGAGGTGTATTTGCAGTAAGTTATAAGCATCTTGAGAGTATAACTCTGTGCAGCCAGGGCCTACTAGAAGAAATTCCCATCCCCCCCAAATAGCACTTACATGCTATTTATTAATAGTGATACACCTGGCAGTCCAGTTTAAAAATTCCAGGTTTCATTTGGGGGAAATGCAATATACTCTTCATTAGCAGTAGAAGAAAACAGCTTCTGGTCCTTCTACTAATGCAAATAGTAGTAACTAATTTTATTTTATTTTTCTTCCAGTTTTATTGTAATATAATTGACATAAAGCACTGTATAAGCTTAAGGTATAGAACATAATGATTTGACTTAACATATATCATGAAATGATATACCACAATAAGTTTAGTGAACATCCATTATCTCAAATAGATACAAAATTAAATAGAAAAAAATTTTTCCCTTGTGATGAGATTTCTTAGGATTTATTCTTTTAACAATTTTCATATATAACATAGAGCAGTGATAATTATACTTATCATGTTGTGCATTACTGCCCTAGTACTTATTTATCCTATAACTGGGAGTTTGTACCTTTTGACCACCTTCATCCAATTCCCTCTCTCCACAACCCTGACCTCTGGTAACCCCAAATCTGGTCTCTTTTTCTATGAGTTTGTTTGTTTGTTTCTGAAGTATAACTGATCTCAAAACTATGTTAGTTCTTGACACACAATATAGTGAATTCCATATTTCTATATATTTCAAAATGATCACCATGTCCAGTTACCATCTGTCACCACACAAACATATTACATAATTATTGACTGTTCTCCACACTGTACATTTCATACCAGTGACTCATTTATTTTGCAGCTGGAACTTTGTACCTCTTAATCTCCCTCACCTATTCCTCTCCCTCCCCCACACACCCTTCCCCTCTGGCAACCACCTGTTTGTTCTCTGAATCCATGACTCTGTTTCTGTTTTTTTTTTTTTTTTTTTTGTGGTACACGGGCCTCTCACTGTTGTGGCCTCTCCCGTTGCGGAGCACAGGCTCCGGACGCGTAGGCCCAGCGGCCATGGCTCACGGGCCCAGCCGCTCTGCGGCATGTGGGATCTTCCCGGACCGGGGCACGAACCCGTGTCCCCTGCATCGGCAGGCGGGCTCTCAACCACTGCGCCACCAGGGAAGCCCCTCTGTTTCTGTTTTGTTATGTGTGTTCATTTGTTTTCTAGATTTCACACATAAGTGAAATCGTACAGTATTTGTCTTTCTCTTTGTGACTTGTTTCACTTAGCATAATACCCTCTAGGTCTACTCATGATTTTACAAATGGCAAGATTCCATTCTTTTTTGTGGCTAATATTCCATTGATTGTATATGTGTGTGTGTGTGTGTGTATACACACGCACACACACACACATATATATGGAGGGATAGATATAGAGATAGATAGATAGATAGATAATCAATCTCACATCTTCTTTATCCATTCATCTATTGATGGGCATTTAGGTTGTTTCCATATCTTGGCTTTTGTAAATAGTGCTGCCATGAACATAGGGGTACATATATCTTTTCTAATTAGTGTTTTCGTTTTCTTCAGATAAATACCCAGGAGCGGAATTGCTGGATTGTATGGTAGCTCTACTTTTAGTTTTTTGAGGAATCTCCATACTGTTTTCCAAAGTGGCTGCACCAATTTACATTCCCACCAACAATGCACGAGTGTTAGTAGTCATTTATTTTAAAGTTAGAGGAAAACCCATGCCTGTCCCAATGGGAAGAAGTCAGTTTCATTCAGGTGGTATCTGGAAGAATGATCTTGAATATCTTCTTCATTTTTTGTCTTCATAAAATTATTGTTTAGAAAAAAGAAAACAACTGTGTGAAGACAGTTTCAAGTAAAGGACTACAAATAAAACAATACACCTCTTACACGTAAAGGCCTTCATCAAATTTTTATCATATATGCATAAGCGGTTTCATCAATGTTATTGTAGTTGCATCTTTAAAATCAAATGTCTTTGTTCCACAAGGTGGACACAATTTTTAAAAAAACATGATGACACATCTCCTTTCTGTGTTTAATAATGTCATGATTTTGGATGAGCTGCCATAAGCTAGGGCTCAACCATACAACCTGGAAAAACATTCAAGGGGTCTGGAACATAGAAAAATCCCCAAAGCTGTTTGGCTGGAATTTGAATGGTGAAATTAAAGCTTCTGTTCTGTGTAAATCTGTCCAGATTTAGTGTTTTACAGCATCAGGCACTGCTCTGGGAGCCAAGAACTGACTGTGTCTAAGGGTCCCTCCAAGAATAGAAGCCCCTATGCCCTGAAGTCAGATTATATTAGAGAAAGAAATGAATTTTAAACATTCCATTGAAAATATAATTTATACATGTCATCTTTTCGTGTGTAGAGTGGCTACATTCTAAAAGTACAGTTTGCTCCTGTTTTGGAGGGTCTAAATAAAAACTAAAAGAAAATAGCATTTTAATTGGCCTTTGAGAAGACCAGCATGCTCAAGTATAGCATATGTGATGGGATACATGACTGTATTTTTGCAGCTTTAGAATGCAAATTAGTCCACAGTATATACCCAAATATGCGTGTTATCTATACATGAGTGGATACACACACACGCACATAATGTGTATAAGGACAATGGTTAAAAAAATCTGTATTTGCTTTGAAAAATTATAGATCTTATTGTCATTAATTCTAACATATCCCACAAAACAGATGTTTCATTGCTGTAGTAGTGCAGGCAGCTGTGAAGGATGGGGGATATGCACTTCTTTGGGGAAAGAGGAAGACTCGAAAGTGGATAACATCTCTTAGCCTTTTCCATGCGAACTTGGGTTTGCTTCTTAAAAGGAGAAGCTGAGTCCATCAGCTAAGCCGCGAAGCTTGAGATTTGCTTTCAAACTGGAACTCCCGCCATTTAGCGGGGTCGGCGACTGCCCGCAATCTCCCTGAGTCTCTGGTTCCCCGGAGAGTTTGCGTGCCCTGGTTCGGCGAAAAGGGGGCCTTCCCAGCCCGGGAAAGATCTTGTTTGCTGCCCTCTCCCCCCACCGCCGGGCCCACCTTGCCGCACGAATCCGGAGACGCGCGCCCTCGGCGGGGGCCTTGAACCCGCTGCACCCAGGCGGGAGCAGACCCGGCTCGGGGGCTCCCTGGACCTGCGATCTTGACGCTGCGCCCTACTCCCGGGACTCGCGGGTCACAGGCTCAACTACAGCGGGTACCGACCCGCGCTGGAAGACCGGGACGGCGGGCGCGGGCTCCGGGCCGTCCGCACAGCCTTGGTCGCCCAGCGCTCCCCGGCCGCGGGGCCAGAACAGGAAGCGGGGGGGCCCGTCGAAGCCCCGGGGCTCCTGGCTGGAGGCGATCCGCGCCCGGGTCTCCCCGCTCACACCTTCCACGGGGAGCTCCTTAAAAAGTCCCAGACTGCTGGGGGACATTCGTAAATTACGCCGAGGTTCCTCACCGCCCAAGGGCCGCGTCCATGCGGAGCCCACGCCTCGTAGAACCTGCAGGCTTCCACGCAGGCCGGAGCGAGCTGGTGGCCTCCCTAGCGGGGACTTGTGGGACCAATAGATCTATTTTTAAAACTGCAAAGCGACTTTATCATCAAACTCACGAAGCTTAAACTTCCGGGTCCTTCACTTGCACTACCCCTTCCAAATCTCTGGGAGGGGCGCTAGCAACTCCGGATTCCGAGCTGTGGTCTTTATTTAACTCCCCCCCCCCCCCCGCCCCTTCTAAGCTCAGACCCGCAACTCCTCGGGGCGGCCCGCCTGCCTCGACGCTGCAGCCGCCGGTCGGGACCCGCCCTCTCCTGCATCGCGCTCTTCGGTTTTCCAGGCTGTTTGGGGTGCGTTCCGCAGGCGTAACGGTGGAGTAACTCCGCAACGCCAAGGTGACGTTTGCGGGGCATCGATTCAGATGTATTACGTCATTTTCACACCTCCTTTTTCGGTTTGTCTCGCCTATTTTGAGCCCACCGAGGGAACAGGCCCACAAGGCACCGTAAGCAGAAGTGGTGTAATTCCGAGGAAGTAGAGATTCGATGGAGGTTCTCGTTTTCCCAAGAATCTTAGTTTTTCTTCTTCTTGGTATAATAATTTAATCTCTTGGCCAAGGTTCTGAAATTGAATATTAAATTTCATGGGTTTTATATGTTGTTGAAACCAGTGTGTTGTGATGAAATATATGCAATATTAAATCTCAAAACAAAGCAAAACAAAGTGCCAAACCAAAGCTTTCTCTTTAGGGCAGCCTGATTAAGCAGCTGGAGAGAGAAGACGGAGGATTTCGGAATCACGAGACAGGAGCAGGAAGGTCTCCTTTGCTGTCATCGGAATATTCTCCCCTTCCCCCAAAACAAATAAATAAAACGTTGATTGCCTCAAAACCTGAGGCCTAACCTGAAAAGTGTGCCGCAGTCTGAAAATTCAGATAGCATCACCCATTTCTACGAAAGGAAACTTTGCAAATCAAGGCTTTAAAATTTTTTCTTGACTTTTATACTCACAGGAGGGAGGTGTGATAGCTCATTCTTTTATGGTAGAGAAACACAACACTTTCCCTCATTTAGAATCTTCCCAACTATTCTCTGGTCAAGAGAATTATCCGAAGCCTACAATTACAAAAATTTAAAAATCTACCGACAGTTATAAACTTTATTTTGTATTTAATCCTCAACAAGCTAAGGGTATCTTAATAAACTGGCAATTAGAAGTAAAATGAAAACAGGTATGCAAAAAATAGCATTTTCCTCTTATTTCTCAGCAATGTTGCTGTCGTTCGGTTTTCCCGAGAAGAAAGGGGTGAGACGAAGGGCAGAAAAATGTAAGCAAGTGTGCGTTTTGTCCGGATCTGAACCTTTAGATCTTAAAGCTCTGTTTGCAGAATAGTCCTGTCTGGTGAACCCAAGCTGGCTTTGGGTTAATGTAGGCGACCCCTGAGGGGCCTATATCTAACCCGCGGGTGCTCTATCTAAGGCCACTGTGGGAGACCCAGGTGGTCGCAGCCAACCAGGGGAGGTCCAGAGATCACCCCCGCCGCCTCCCCCAGTCCCAGGCCAACCCAGAAACTTTTAACCTTGAGCTTTATCTGAAGCACACAGTCTTTGCAAGCCAGGTGGGTCCCTTCTGCTGGGCCAGCAGGCCCCAGAGCACGTCCTCTGCTGCGTGGGGAGGGCCCAGTCGCGGGAGGATCCGTCTGGGCCACAGCTGCAGGGTCGGAAGCTCGTCTCGGACTCGGCTGCTTTCGGAAAACCTTTTTCTTGTCGGATGTGGTTTCTCTTTAATCAATTACTCATGCCCGCGTGTTCGCCGCGCCGCTTCCCCACTCTCCCTTCAGCCCCGCATATGATCCGTATTTGGAAGCGGAGCGCAGGCCCGAGAATCTGGGGACAGCGCGGTTGTGGATTCCGCCGGCCGCCCGGCTGCCAGCCGCCTTGGAGAGACCCCAGCTGGTGATACTCTGGAAGATCCACTCCCCTCTGCGGACTTTCTAGCCGGTAGGCCACGCAGGCCTCAGGGTTTCGCAGTTCCAGGCCTCGGCCTGGGTGGTCCAGGTGTTGCCGGTGGTCTCGAAGACCGTATTTCCGTCAGCTTCTCCGCCTTTTCCACCTTCCTCCCTCCCCTTCCCTCCCCTCGCCTTAGGAGCTGGCATCCAGCTGGCAGGAGCCGCTTTTTGCCCCCCACCTCCACCCCACTCCTTCAAGGAAACTTCCAGGCCTGGCTTGGCCTTTTCGGGCCCTGTGGCTTCCTGGACTACGAAGGGCAAACTAGCCAAGCTCCCAGAACTTTCGGCCCCCGGAGATTGTTAGCCGAGACCTGTTCGGTCTCCTCCAGAACGCCCTGGCCCCAAACCCCAGCATCAAGCTCGCCTCGGGATTGTGGGCCTTGTTGCCGAGCCCTGAGGCAGCGGGTGTGCATTAAGCTCGTTTCCCTAGTTGCGTTTAATTCTCTTGTCACTTCCAAGCCACGAAGGGAGGCCTCCTACGAGGGCCTTGGCTTCAAGGGCGCGGCCGGATATGGCTGGGACCACCTTGGGATTCGGGTGTCTCCAAATGGGGCGCAGGCCGCCTCACGCCCAGAGAGATGGGACCGGATATTCATTCCCATTTTGTGAGCTTTAGTGGGTCTGAAAAAGGCCACCTGGGGCTCGGGGTTCAAACTTGCGTAGCGGAGCCTCCGGAGCTCTGCCGCACCCGACGCCTTGGGCGGCTCGGGCGCCACGCCCCTGGGTCCCTGGCCACCTTCCACCAACCCGCCGCCGTGCGCTGGGCGCGGGCCTCTGCTGCCCAGCCCCGCTGCAGGCCCCTGGGCTGCAGCGGGCTTCCGAGGCCGCAAGCGCCAGGCGGAGAGACAACCCGCTTTTTCCGAGCTTCGCGAGGGCCGAGCGCGAAAGCGGACCCCGCGCGTGGACTCGGGCGGCTCCGGGCCCGGAGGCCCCCCCGCCCACCCGCGGCCAGACTCGGCCGCGTTCCCAGCAGCCGGGAGCGCTTCCTCCCTTGGTCACGGATCCTGGCCGCTGTTCCAGCTGTCAAAACAGGGGGTGTCTCTTTCATTCTGGCTCACAAAGTCCCAAAGGGGAACAGGGGGCCTTAATGCTTGTGTTTGGACACAAGCAATTATCCCTAATTATTCTTTTTCTTTTGAGCCTGCCCGTCCCGCCGGCGAGCTCGCCGAGGAACAGGCCCCGTAATCCTCCCCGGTCGGCGGATCGCAGTGGGTTCTGTGCGGCCCGGGGCTCGGGAGCTTTCATGTCACTGCGGGTTTAGAGCTGATTCAAACTCATTGCGATGGGGGAATTAACCCCGGGGCCCGGGCTTTCAGGGGCCTCTGATAAGAGATTATACGTGTTGATGGCAAGCTTTTCTTGGCAAAATGTTTTCAAAGGGCTTGGAGTTGTTAAATCAAAGCGCCATTGAATTGCTCGGGACCGCCCCCTCCCCCTCCTCTTGCCCTTCCCCCTCTCCGTCTCTTTTCCCTTCATCCCCCACACCCCCGCCCCCCATCGTCGCCCAGGACTGCCCACCGTGAACTGCCCAGCCTTCCCGGAGTTGCAAGTCACTTTGCTTAGTACGATTTTCCTTCGGTGCCTCACCAAGGGAGGATTGTTTTTGTAGGTGCTCCTGCCGCTGGGCACTTTGGTACCCCCTTCCCCGCCCTCTCTCCCTCCGCCGTCCCCTCCCACACACACTTGCTCTGGTAAAGAAAACATATCCCAGATGAAAGACTTTTTTTTTTTTTCCAAACGTACATGTGTTTTTTAGAAAACGGAGGTGACAGGGTGGGATAACGAGGAGTAAAAGAAGGGTGGTTTCCGTGCCTCCCTCCCCCCCCCATCAAAGGTCAGCGCAGTCAGAGGGGTAGCTGTAGGGTTACACAGTATTGTGGGCAGAGTTCAGATGTCCCGTGAATCTCACGGTCCTGCCCTGGGGGCGATCTGGGGCCGCCCAGAGGAAGAAAGCAAGTGTTGGGAAGACTGTGTGGGTGCCGGTTCTGTTCTGTGGAAAGTCTCTTTATTCAGGGAATGGGGGCCAACTGATAAATTACAGAGGCTTATTGGGTACTCTGCTGGGCCCCGCTAGGGTGGAGTGGGGAATGCAACTTTTAGATGGGGGCTGGAAAGGCCCTACAGGGACTAGATAGACATCTCCCCTTGAAAAAGCAAGATATTAAAAAACAAGTGCCAAATATGTAAAACTGTGTCCCCTGTCATCTTCTCTTACCCCCCTCCACCCAAATACATCACATATTCCACACTGTATTGGTCAATTTCCACAGCTAGACTTCTTGGCCATCCAGAGCTTCATCCCTCCTCTCCTTCCACCCACCCCCATCCCTACCCCTGGATTGGAACCCTGCCCTCCACCCATTTGGCTGGTCTGACACGCTGGCTGGTCCCTGCCAGGAACACCTGGGGTAGGTGGAACCGGATCCTGTTCTTTATACCTTGGCCAGTGGCTGGGGTCTTGCTGGGAATGGACTGGTAATTGGGAGCGCTGACTGCCTGACTCAGTATCCACACCGTACACTGGATTGGACCCCATGGCACACCAGCTGCTGCCTATGTTTACTAGAATTCTGCATTGCATCAGGTCTCTAGGCTATTAGTCCCCCCCACCCTCTTCCTGTTTACTTTTTCCTTCCCACGCTGGCTTTGCTAAGACCCAGTGTGCCTGTGCAGAAGCCTGGTCAGGAGCCCGACCAAGTTATAACAACACTTGGTACCAAGTTGGCACCCATTTGGTCTGCTGGCTTCCTGAAGGATAACTGGTTCCTTGATTTGTTTTTCTGTTTCCTTCATGGTTAATGAGCTATGGACCCTGTAGAAATCAGAATTCAGTTATGACTTTTTGTTTTACATTGCCATGGAATCTTTAGCCCTGTGTCTCCCAGTAGTTGGCTAATGTGTAGCTAGCTTTGTCTTTTTTTAGCTTATATTGTCTGAGGTACATATTTTTTTATAATCTTAATCTATTTCATTGGTAACATTTCATTGGTAACATTTTATTTAAATTTTTGACTCTGCATTAATAATTGAGACTCACTCAGTCTTTCTTTTCTCACACTGTTGTCTGGTTTTGGTATCAGTTACACTAAACCCATTGCATTCCAATCCACCAATATTCATTGAGTGATTCCTCTGTTCTAGGCACTCTCAACAGTGAACAAAACAGATGAGAAAAGGCAAAAGTCCCTGCCTTTATGGAGTTTACATTATAGTGGAGAGACAGACAATAAAAAACTTAATAAATGAATGACATAGCATATTGGAAAATGATAAGTGCTGTTATAACAATAAAGCAAGTATTAAGAAGATATAATAAAATATGTTGGAGGGGATATGGAAGAATTGCAACCTTCATACACTTTGGTTAGAAATATAAAATGGTGTAGCCACTTTGGAAAACGGTCTGGCAATTGCTCAAAAGGCTAAACATGGAGTTACCACATGGCCCAGCAATTCTACTCCTAGGTATCTACCCAAGAAAAATGAAAACTTATGTCCACACAAAATGTTGTACACAAATGTTTAGAGCAGCATTATTTATAATAGCCCCAAAGAGGAAAAACCCAGTGTCTATCAATAGATGAATGAATAAATGAAATATGGTATATTTTATTTGGCCATAAAAAGAAATGAAGTGCTGACACATGCTACAACATGAATGAAACAAAAACTTAATGCTAAGTGACAGAAGCCAGTCACAAAGGAATGCATATTGTATGAGTCCATTTATATAAAATGTCCAGAATAGGCAAATCCATAGACACAAAAAGTAGATCAGGGGCTTCCCTGGTGGCAGAGTGGTTAAGAATCTGCCTGCCAATGCAGGGGACACAGGTTCGATCCCTGGTCTGGGAAGATCCCACAGATGCCACAGAACAACTAAGCCCGCAAGCCACAACTACTGAGCCTGCGCTCTAGAGCCTGTGAGCCACAACTACTGAGCCCACGTGCTACAAATACTGAAGCCCGCATGCCTAGAGCCCGTGCTCCACAACAAGAGAAGCCACTGCAATGAGGAGCCCGCACACCGCAACGAAGAGTAGCCCCCACTGGCCACAGCTAGAGAAAGCCCACGTGCAGCAACAAAGACCCAATGCAGCCAAAAATAAATAAATAAAATAATAATTTTTAAAAAAAAAGTAGATCAGTGGTTGCCAGGGGCTGGAGCGGGGGTGGAATTTGGGAGAAATGGAGAATGACCATAATGGGTATAGGGTTTGGGGGGGGGGTGATGAAAATGTTCTAAAATTGATTGTGGTGATTCTGTGATTCTAATAACTAGTATTGCATTGTATAGTTTAAATGAGTAAATGTCATGGTATGTGAATTATAGCTCAAGAAAGTGCATACAAAATAAATCAGGGGATGGTGATTAGGAGTGTGATGGTGGTGGAGAGGTTGCCTGCGATTTCTGAAGAAGACCTGCTGACATTTGGGCAAAAACGTGAAGTGAGGGCATTACCCATGCAGACACCTGCGGACGAGCGTTACAGGCAGAGGAGACAGTGACGGCAAAAGCTCTAAGTTGGGAGCCTGGCTATTCGAGGAACAGTGTGTAGGCTGGGGTGGCTGGAGTGGAGTGATGGAGCAGGGGGCGGGGGGAAGATGAGGAAGGAGATGAAACAGAGATAAGTTACAGGGGAGGCTCTGCGGGTGCTGTAAGCCTTCTGCTGTGTGGGCCTGGGGAGGTTTGAGTAGAGGAAACACACAACCTTGCTTACTTTTTAGGGGATTTCTGGACTACAGAACAGTAAGGATGGTGCAGGAGGCCAGTCAGGAGGCTCTACAGGAGTCCAGGTGAGAGACAGAAGTTCAGAGCAGAGCAGTAGCAGTGGAACTAGTGATAAGTGGTCAGTTTTAGGTATATTTTGAGGTATAGCCAACAGAATTTCCTGATGTATTGGATGTGGAATATTAGGGGGAAAAGGGGTTTAGACTATAAGGTTTTAGGGCTGAGCTACTAGAAAGATGGCATCACCAACAACTGAGATGGGGAAGACGGGTGGAATAGGGTGGTGGGAGAAGGCCAGAATTTCAGCACTGGCCATGTTAAGCTTGAGGTTTCTGTTGGATACCCAAGCGGGGTTGGCTATTAGGCAGTTAGATATATGAATCTGAGGCACAGGGGAGAGGTGTGGTCTGGAAATAGACAGCTGGTAATTGTTGCATATTGATGGCATGTAAAGCCATGTGACTAAGTGAGAACAATGAAGGAATGAGTATAGATAGAGAAGAGGATGAGGATGAGGATGAGCGCTGTGACAAACCAATGTCGAGAAGTCAGGGACAAGAGGAAGAGCCAGCTAAGGAAGAGACAGCGAGAGTGAAGTGAAGTCACATAGAAGCCAAGTGAAAGGCTACCAAGGAGAAGGGAGTGATCCACTGTCTTTAAATGTCGCTGAGACTGGAAAAGGGTGCTTTCAATGGAGTGGTGCAGGGGAAATCTCCATTTCAAAGAGAATAGGAGGAAAGGAACTAAAGTGAGTGTAGACAACACTTTCAAGGAATTTTGCCACGATGATGAGCAAAGTCATTAAGTGGAGCTGGTGGCGTCAAAAGGAAGTTTCTTTCAAGATGGAGGAAATAACCATATGTTTGTTTCTATGCTAATGGAAATGATCCAGTAGAGAGAGAGAGGGAGAGCAATTGCTGGAGAGATGTCCTTTACTAGCCCTTAGATCAGAGCAAATAATACCTAGCTCTGAAGTGGAGGGATTGACTTCAGACGGAAGCATGGATAGTTCACTTATAGTAGTAGATTAGATGACAGAATATGTGGCCCTCAGACCAGAAGGAGGGTAAACTCTGTAGAATTTCTGATTGCTTCACTTTCCTCAATGAAGTGGAAAGCAAGGTTTTCAGTGGATGAGGAGGTGGGATTAGGTGTTGCAAATTTGAGAACAAAGGAAAAGGTATGAAATAGTCAAGTATGAGGAGATAAATGGACTAGGAAATATAGTATGTCTGCCAGGCAGCATTAAGAGCTCACTTGAGGTTTGTGATCCTGAGTTTAAAACAGGCCTTTCGGGCCTCCCCGGTGGCGCAGTGGTTGGGAGTCCGCCTGCCGATGCAGGGGACATGGGTTCGTGCCCCGGTCCGGGAAGATCCCACATGCCGCGGAGCAGCTGGGCCCGTGAGCCGTGGCCGCTGAGCCTGCGCGTCCGGAGCCTGTGCTCCGCAACGGGAGAGGCCACAGCAATGAGAGGCCCGCGTACCGCTAAAAAAAAAAAAAAACAAAAAAAAAAACAGGCCTTTCAGATTGGGTGTGCATTTTTCTTCTGCAGGCTCAGAGTAGGTGGAAAGTTGGATTTAACTAGGATCATGGTTTCGCCAAGTGAGTAGGACTAAGGAGAAAGGGGCAACAGCGCTGAGGAATTTCAGCTGGGTAAGGTGGGAGGGGAAGAGGACATCAGGGCATGGGAGGCAGTGAAAAAGGTGGCAGAATCAGTGGATGGAGGTCCTGGTAGGTCCAAGGGTTTTTGAATTTAGAGTACGAGAAAGAAGGACCTGGAAAGATACAAGGAGGTGGTTAGAGGTAGTGGTTAGAGTAGAGAGGGGCTGCATGAAATTGAGATTGTGCCCGGTTCCAATCACAGGGGTGAACAGGTAGAGGACAAGATCATCAGAGGAGAGAAGCTCAAAGAACCAAGCGTTCAGACTGTTGGAAGGGTCATCTAAGTGTATATTGGATTCACTAAGAATGAAGATAGGAGAAAGATTGATAGTGACACAGGAGCTAAAAGAGTTGAGAAATGAGAATAAGGACCCAGAAATCGTAGGTAAAATAATTTTGGACATTTCCATCTTTCTTTGGAACAGTTTGTGTAATATCAATACTTGGATTACCAGTTCCTTAAATAATTGGAAGTTTTTAAACTAATGATTCAATTTTTTAATGGCTAATACTCTATTCAGATTTTCTATTTCATCTGTAGCTTGGATAATTTATCTTTTTCCAGGATTAATGATCATTTTGTTGAAATTTTCAAGTTTAGTGACTTGTTCAAAATTATCCTATAATTAAAAAAATCTTTATCTTTAGGTAGGTTCCCTTTCTAGTCTCGATTTCTGTATTTGTGCTTTTTTTTTCTCTTTTTTGATCAATCTTGAAGGAAGTTCGTCTTATTTTATTAGTTTTTTTTCAAAGAGCCTATTATTGGCTTTGATGATTCTCTTTAAGTTTGATTTATCTTTGATCTATTTCTGCTCTTGTTATTTCCTTCTTTCTACTTTGGGTTTATTCAGCAGAGGTGCATTAGTGGTAAATTATCTCAGATTTTGAGAAGGTCTTTTATTTCATCCTGACTTTTGACCCAGTGGTTTAGCTGGTGTAGAATTCCAGTTGTCACCACTTTGCAGATATTATTCCATTGCCTTCTGGCTTCTGTTGAGAAGTCTGCTAACTGAATTGCTATTCTTGTAAAGATTACCTACCTTTCTTTCTGGTAGCTGTTAAGATCTTTCCTATGTCTTAAGAGTTTCTCTCTTTCATTATGATATGCCTGGGGATGTTTTCATTTTGATTTATACTGTAATTTTTGAAACAATTTGTGACTTCTATTGCTTCTTAAAATTTTTCAGCCATTATCTTTTATTAAAAGCATCTTTACTGACATAATTCACATACCATAAAATTCACCCATTTAACGTATACACTTCAATGGTTTTAGTATATTCATAGAGTTGTGTAGCCATCACCATCCATTACTGTTTTTCTTCCTTTCATCTTATTCTCTCTTTCTGGAATTCCTTTTAAATATATATTGGACTGTTTGGGCTTTAGGGGGCCCTTTCCCCCCACCAAAAGTCAGAATTAATTGAGAGGTGAGCAAGGAAATTAAACAGATGGAAATCAAAACAGTTATTGCTAACAAATGCTATATTGGGGGATGTAGCTTAGATGTGTGACAAGCATAAATCTTTCAGAACTAACCCTTAGATGACCCACACCCTCTGCCACAGGTAGCACTGAATTAGCACATGCTCGCCACATGGAACTTGTCTTGTAAAATGTGTGGCCAAGAGTTGTAGGTCAGAAAGCATGTTCTCTGTGGGCAGGCTGGCTCCCAAAAGGAGGGCAGGAGGTAGGGTCCGGCTCTACCCCAAACTCACCAATAAGATAAGTCACTCCAGCAGAAGGAAGCCATATTGTCACACTGATGGATGTTCCTTGACATGCACATGCCTGCAAAGGTACCCAGATCATTTGATGAAGCAAACACAGTTCTGATACTAAACCCAATAAATATAAACAAACAAAAACTATAGATATTTTGAAAATGCACAACTAGGGGAAACAGGATTGAACATTATATGTTGACTATAAAGAATAATATGTAAAATATCATATTTACCCCAAAATTCAAGGAGATCGTAATTGAGAGAAATTTATGAAATGTATTGATATAAGTATATATTAATATGAGTCACTAAGAGGGAATATGATCATTTTAATATAGGTTCACATAAAAACATTACAGGATAACAGAAAAGAGGATACTTTCTTAAGCCAGTAACCAAAATTATACAAAGATAAATTTGACGTGTTCACTTGAAAATCCAGAACATAGTTGGTCTTAATAACATTAATTTTATTTTGGAGGGGTGAACACGCTGTATGCTTTGAGGCAACAGAAGAAATCACAGGGGAAACAATCAACAGATTTAACTCTATAAAAGTTTATACTTCTGTAAAAATAAAAATAATTAAAATAAGAAGACATGGGGAAATACAGTTATAACTAACAGACACCAACAAAAAGTAGGGTTAATGTATATTCATATAAAGAGTTCCCTTACAGTACTTAAATAAATCATATAAAGAGGTCCCTGACAGTACAGTAAATAACCTATGTTATGTTCATACAGTGGAATTCAATTTAGTCATTAGAAAGGATGAATTGGATCTTACAGTTTGTCAAAATGTAAATAAATCTCAGCAATACAATAATGAGTTTAAAAAGAGCAAGTTGCAGGATGCTAAGGTTGGTATATTATCACTCATAAAATTAAAAAACTTACAAATCAATACAGTGTGTGTGTGTGTGTGTGTGTGTGTGTGTGTGTGTGATGACCAAAGACTAAAAATATTAAAATGTGGAATGGAAAGATATATAGCAACTCTAAGTGGTTTACCTCTGGAAGAGGGGGTGGAAAGTGGGATCCAGGAAGTTTATAAAATGAGCTCTAAGTGTATCTGTTACTTTTCTGTATGTCTGAAATATTCCAGAATTCATAAAAGAGGACTTATGAATTGTTAAGGAAAAACCCTTAAAACTCCAAAATAAATATGTGAAAACAACATGAACAAACAATTCACAGGAAAGGAAATATACACACTGAAAGATGTATGGCCTCCTTAGTAATCAAAGAAGTTAAGACTAAAATGAGATACCAATCATACTTATTAAATTGTAAAGAAAAAATTTTAAGGAAAAAACATTGTCCCACATGGTCCAAAAGTTAGTATGATGTTTTAAAATACTTATACAAATACAGAATCTTAAATTTTCAGAGTGGACGGAATGGCCATCTAGAGTAAGAAGTTCAAGCAGTGTTTGAGATTTTTCATTTGTCTTTTTCTTGTCTTTGCAGTTAAGACCACACTCACCATCACCCCTGAATATCAGGAGCAAATTTCTCTTTTAAAGAACTTCAAACTTCCTGGAAACAAAGAAGATTCGTGAAAGTAGCTAAGGACAGAGTCTGCCCTTAATGTTTCCCAAATAACCAACTCTTGATCCTTAAATGTCCCTCAAATAAAACTTCTAATTCTTAAATATCCACCAAATCCTCAAAGTTTTCTCAAAACATTCAAGGCAATTCGTAATCCTGCAAATCAAATCCAGACTCGTGTGAAGCCCCCTCTCACCGATCCATGAGCTTGCGTGTACGCACACACACGCATACACACACCAGCACTAACTTGTGGTTTTGGTTTTTAAGGTCTTGTCAGTCTGAAAGAGTACGCCTCTACCGGCACATACTCTAACCCCCCAGTGACTGCCATCAACACTTGGCTTTTTCCATTTGTTTTTAAAGCAAATGGCGGGGGGGTGGGGTGGGGGGGGCATCAGTGGAAGAGAAATGCTGAAGCGGCAGGAGGCATTTTTATTTTTGTTTTTATGTTTTCACAAGGGAGCCCTAAATATACTGAATTTCTGGCTCCTCTCAGGTCCTAAAGCTGTTTCTTTGGGATTCCACTCTTCTATGAGGTTCTTCATCCTCCCACCCCTCCAAGGTGGCTAAGAAGAGAGAGAGCAGAGAAAAAGTTACATTTCCTTTAGAATCTAAATATTGGAGTTCGTTAGTAAGCGGAGACATGTTTGTGTGACAGTTCTCACCATTCATGCCTCCTAGTGACCTCAAACTAAGATAGAAGGGAAGCTGGCAGTTTGCAGGTTCAAAGGTGTCTAACAGAGAAGGCCCAGAGCCTGTGCTGACTAAACTGGGGAGGAGCCAGGATCCCAGGGTCAGTAACCATGGAGACGGCTGCAACCAAGGCAAGCTGAACCGAGGACTCAAAGCAGGTGATTCCCATGGGCAAAACGTCTTCAGCTCAGGTAAGGGTGAATGGCAGCAATAGCACCGTAAGTGCCAACGCTCCCAGAGGCTGCGCCGTGGGCCAGATAGTACTCCAAGCACTTGACATTGCTTCACTCATTCAGCCTTCCTGAAAACCTCCGATGAAGATATCATTATCCCTCCCATTTGCTGTTCAGGACTTCCTGTCGTGACTCATGCTCATGTGCAGGAGAGCTGGGACAGGCGCCTCTCTATAGACTCTGGAGGTTTCCTTTTGAGTCAGGTGAAACACACTGACATTTTACTATCTCATCTCCCAGACCAAAGGCTTTCCTCTTAATACTTTTCTTTTTCTTTTTCTGTGAATGTATTACTAAGGATGCAGAAATGATAACACCCTTCAACTTTGTATGTCCACTGAATTCTGCCTGTAGTGACTCTCTGGTTTAATTTGATTCATGACTTCATTCTTTTCAAAGGTGATTTTTCAGAAACAGACTTATTAAAACTCAGCACTAGAATTCATCTTTAGGCTTTGGTTAACTTTACAGAACTGAACGATCTATAGGCATACTGAACAAATATATATAAAAAGGGCAATATAATTCATTTAAAAATTCAAACATAAAAAATCACTTCGAGTTCATGTAATACTTAAGGCAAATGATATGTTGACATATTTCCGTCTGAGTCATTCAGGGAATTTGAAGATGTTTTAGGATAAATAATCTTAAAGAAGCTTTAGAAGGTTAGAATGGGACCTGCTTGAATCATAAAGACTATTGCTTTACTATTTTAAACTAAGATTTCATTGGATTTATTAAATCTGGGCAATATTTAGAAACTGTTCTTTAACGATGGTAATGCTATTTTTACTTTCTTCTCACATCGCTGAGACTGTTTTAACAGTACAACTAGAGGTGGGGTGGTACAAGAGTTACATTCAAGAGAACTTCGTTTTATTTGCTCTTCTTCCCTTTCCTTCCTTCCTCAGCCCCACCCCTGCCCCCAGCCCCAGCTGCCTCTTTTACTCAGAGATTGGGCCTGAGATGATTGGGCCAAGGACAGACACCTGACCCAAAGGGGAGCCAATTTATAGGCCAGCTGAGCCAATCCTCCTCCCAAGGGCATTTACATATGGAGACAGAGAGACTGAGTCAGCCTGTTGATGGATGGTGATGGCCCAAAGGTCATATGGAGTCAGAGCTGGAGTGAATCCATGTGCCAGTTTAAGTCACATGGTGATCAACTGGCAGAAGCAGGAGCAGCTGCTCGGCAGAGGGAGGTAGGAGAGAAGAGCGGAGGCACAGAGAGGAGGAGGAAGGAGCCCCACATCTTTATTTCCTGGTTCAGACAGCTATGGCCAGATAACTCTGGTTTCCTAGTTCTGAAGGCCTGAGGTTGCTTATTGTTCATTTTATTAAGTTCTCTAGGTAGGTTTCTCTCCAGATGAAGATAACGTCATATATCAAATGTCAAGTCCAGGCTACAGAACAGTTCCCTACCTCTTCAGGATCACACCAAGTCACCCAGATTTCAAAGGTCCATGGAGCAACACAGGGAAAAATACAGGAGATAGGCAAGATACAGGAAATGGATATACAAGGGGCTTTGCCATGTGTTATAGCTTATAAATGCCCAACTCCCAGTCTGACATTTTCTTTTTTTTTCTTTTTTTTTTCTTTTTTTTGCGTTACGCGGGCCTCTCACTGTTGTGGCCTCTCCCATTGCGGAGCACAGGCTCCGGACACGCAGGCTCAGCGGCCATGGCTCACAGGCCAAGCCGCTCCGTGGCATGCGGGATCCTCCCGGACCGGGGCACGAACCCGTGTCCCCTGCATCGGCAGGTGGACCCTCAACCACTGTGCCACAGGGAAGCCCCAGTCTGACATTTTCTGATAGCATTTCCCATTAAGCTTTTTCACCTGCAACCTCTGTGGGCCAGTATGTATGTTCTGCCAAGATCAGGGCTCAGCACCCTCAACATAGTCTCTGCTGAGTCATGAGTGACATCATTCCAGCAAGGCATGCTCCTCGGCTCCTGACAGGCAGAAACAGAACCTTCTAGGGATGCCTATGAGAAAGTTTCATTCATTCAATAAATATTTATTGACTGCCTGCTGTGGCTGGGCACTGTGCAAGGTGCTAGGGATACAGCAAGGAGCTAAATAGTAAATCTCTTACTTGCATGGAATTATATCCTGGGAAGTGGGAGGAGGGACTTGTGATGAAAACCATGAAGAGCATAAATAGGGCAGCCTTAGAGAATAACTTGTGATGGGAGGGCTGGATGACAAGCCTACCTAGATGGGCTGGTCAATAAAGGCCTCTCGAGGAGGAGAAAGAGTCAACCATGAAAAAAATTAAAAATTGCGGAAAAGGTGTGCACAAAGGTCCTATCATGGGACAGAGCTTGGAGAGGTCAAGGAACTAAAAGAAGATAGGGTGCCTAGAACACAATGACAGGGAGTACGACCTGTTCTGAGGTGGGTAGGGGCCAGACTTCATAGGGCCATGGTGGGGAATTTAGATTTTAGAATATGTGTTTGTCAATCTTTTGATCATAAGGGTGATAATAGTTACCCTCTTATTATGTTTCATTATATTTTCCAAGGACCTCATGTTTTGATATGTTTTTTTCCATTCTAATTAATCCAGTCATTACTACAAATTACATCGTAGGCTTATATAACTTGGAATATAACTTAGGGTAGTATACTCCCGGCTTTTAAAGACAAAGAAAATTAAAGTTTTAATTGATGTGCTGGATTAAAGATGGCTGAAAATTGTTGATAATCTTCCTATTTCCTCTCCCTTTGAATCTGGGCTGGCCTGAGACTACTTTGACCAATAGAATATACAAGTGATATGATGCGAGTTCTGGGCTAAACCTTGAAGATAACTGTTTCCTGCTGGAGGTCTTTTGGAGCTTTGAGCTGCCATCTAAAAGGTCTAACTACCCCCCTAAAGAGACTACCTGGAAAAGGAGAGGGGCCCAGCTGAGCCCCAGCCTCTAGCTGTCCTCATCAAGGTGCTAGGCATGTGAACGAAGACACCTGGGAGCCTCCAGGTGGGCTCACTGCCAGCTGAATCCTGCCTCATGGCCCCAGTTAATGCCTGTGGAGTAGAAAAACTGCCCCTGCCAAGCCCTGCTTAAATTCCGCATAATGTGAGATCCAATAAATGGCTGTTTGAGTCAATGGTTGTTTATGTTTCACAGCAGTTTGTTACACAGCAACAGATAGCCAACATAGTTACCATCTGCGTTCTTAACAGGAATGACTAATGCATATTTATATCCAGCTTTTTAAATAATTGCAAGTAGTCCATAGGCCTTCCTTATCAGTAGAAGCCTCAGATTGGGAACCACTGATTTGTGGTCTCTCCTATATGCACCTCCTTGGTGCCATGCTGTCCCATATAATTTCCCT
The DNA here is from genome assembly GCF_025265405.1 of Mesoplodon densirostris. Lineage (NCBI taxonomy): Eukaryota > Metazoa > Chordata > Mammalia > Artiodactyla > Ziphiidae > Mesoplodon > Mesoplodon densirostris. The sequence goes on from NC_082663.1 coordinate 59,039,018, forward strand.
CTTCTTCTGACGCATTTGTCTTATCTGGATTATTTTTCCCCAAGTCTCTTAGTTGGATCTCCACAATCTCTTTCCCATTCCACCCCGTCCTCCTCTATCTCACACCTGTTGGTCCTGTCAGGCCTCCCTGTCACATCCCTGAACTATTGCAACCACCTTCTAGCTGCGGGGGCAGTGACACAGGTCTGTTCACTGTTGTAGATCAGCATCTAGTGTCTGGCATCGGTAGGTGCTCAAAAGATATCTACTAGGGCTTCCCTGGTGGCGCAGTGGTTGAGAGTCTGCCTGCCGATGCAGGGGACACGGGTTCGTGCCCCGGTTTGGGAAGATCCCACATGCCGCGGAGCGGCTGGGCCCGTGCGCCATGGCCGCTGAGCCTGCGCATCCGGAGCCTGTGCTCCGCAACGGGAGAGGCCACAGCAGTGAGAAGCCCGCGTACCACAAAAAAAAAAAAAAAAAAAAAAAGATATCTACTAAATGATTTGATGAAATTTCCACTCCTGTCTTCACCCTGCCTCCTGCCTCCCATTCTGCATCCCTATCAGCATCTCACAAGCTCTTGCCAGGATTATTGCTCTGAAACAGAGATCCAGTTATGTCACTGAGCAGCCTAAAAATCCTCTGGTGATTGGTCCCCTTTGCTAAAAGACCAAAACCCCCAATATCACCTTCAGAATTTGATCCCAATCTACCTTGTAGGCTCATCTCCCCAACACTAAGCCCAGCCATGCTGAAATACCGTCTGCTGAGATATCATTCACACCCTCTGCTCATGCTCTGCTCTCCCCACTGGGATTGCCCACCTGCCACCTTCTCAGTTAGGCTACATATTCCCCATTCTTCAAACCCCAGCTTCCTTGAATGTCCCTGGTACTGCCTTCTCCTGCTAGATTTGCCCACCGTCCCTTCTGAGCTCACATGCTTAGTCCATATTGCTCCGATGGCCCATCCCACTCATCACCCATTCGCTTGCATATGTCTGTCTCTCCCAAGACATGGCAAACTCCCTGAGGTCACATCTTCATCTCTGTGTCCCAGTTCTTAACACAGAGGCACATGTGAAATGACTAATGAAAGCTAAAATCTACTGAGTGCTTGCAATGGGCCAGGTAGTTCACACAATTAGCTCTTTAATCCTCAAAATAATTATAGGAGGCAAATCATATCGTGGCTACTATTTTAGAGTCAAGGAAACTGAAGCTTAGAGAATTGAAAAGAACTGCCTGGGGCTGCACAGGTAGAAGCTGCAGCAGAGCCCAAAGGTGAACCCAGGCAGCCTGACTCCACAGCCTGAGCAGAACTGCCACACACACTGGGTCCCAGAGTAACCCCGAGTGCTTATCACAGTCACTCAAGGAAACCCCATGCCTGGGCCCCATCTCACAACAACTGGACCACTACAGCAATGAACTTGGGCATAGGCATTTTTCAAAAGGCCCTCAGGGTTGAGAACTCTGATGACAAGTATCACCTGGAACATTTGTTAACTATGTAGATTACCATGTCTCTTTTCCAGGAAATTCTGTTTCAGCAGATGAGGGTTGGAGCCCAGCAATTTGTGGTTTAAGATGCCCAGGTAATTCTCATCTTAAGGGAAGTTTAGGAAATACTGCCAGAGGTCAGTGTTTCAGAGACATTTCAATAGGTCTTTAAATAATCCATCACTGAAAGACTCTGTGGGAGGTTTTTGGTTCTGTCTTCATGTGAATGAGCCTTAAAACTTCATCGGCATTGCTTTTGAGGGGGCTGCGCTGGAGCAGCTGAGAACACCACACAGCTACACATCCCTGTCCACTGACAGTACCTGACATGAAAACCCAGTATGTTGGCAGTACTCACTTGAGCATTCTATATGCTTTAACCAAAAACTGGAAGAGAGGCTTCGTGCCTCCTTAGTGAGTGTTGAAGGAGCTCGTGTAGGGACCAGGGAAGCAGGGCCTGAGGGCTTCTCCCCCTCCCCCTCCTCTTCTGGGGCCTCCTGAACTCCGCCTGCCAACACACACACGCACATGCACACGCACATGCACACAGGGTGGCAAAGCAGATAATGGAGTGAGACTCTCATCATCACCTTGATTTCCTTAGATGTAAACTTATAAAGTGCCTGGATTTGCCTGCCCCCACCCACCAAATAGCTCACATATGTTCGCTTTCGATAGCCTCCTGTCTTATGAATGACTCTCTGGAGCCTTGGTCAGCTCATGTCTGAGCTATTTCACAATCATCATTTTGACCAACTCCATTTTATGCTTTTTAACTGTTGCATTTACTGACCTTTCCCCAGAGTCAGAAGGAAACGCCTGCTCTTTCACACACAATGCATATAATTTGACTCCTGCAATCAAGCCAAATCTCTCCTTTGCTGCTTTCTTCTTCTCCCTTCATCACCCCAAGAAAAGTCCTGAATCTATTTGTGGACAATGTTCCAGTTCTAGAATTTACCCTGCCAGAAAATCTTCCTAATGGGACATCTAATGGGGCCTCCCACTGACAGAGGAGACCACCCCATCTGCAGCTAGGGACAAGAGACACGCCCAGCCCAGATGTAAAGAGATGCAGCAGCAGATCAGGGCCTGATGTATATTCATTGCTTATTTAATATTCAAGCACCTTTTTCTAAAGCTATTTCTATTGAACTCACTTGTGGTGTCACCATCTGGAAAATATCAAGCCTCACCCCACTGAGGTAAACCCCTATGGGGTATTTTTTCCCTTTTATGTGAGCCCAGTGGACATGGAGTGTGTATCTCTTTGTTTAGCACAGTTCCTTGCCAAGGCAGCCCTCAGGCACATGCCACTCTCTAAATAAATCAGTGTTGTATAGACCCATTAACAGCCCCTCCTAATTGATGCTAACCGAAAGTTTAAATAGGGTTTTACTAAGGAGCCTCCAAGACTTCTTGATGTGAGGTCCTTTTTATATTTTAAGGTGCTAGATTAGGGTTTTAAGAGAGAATCAGCTCTCTTAAAAAGAGAGCTGTCCAAAAACTCATTTATTTCATTGCAATCAGCTTATAAATCAGGCCAAATCTTCTCCAAAGTCTAGAATTAGACCTATGTCTAAACCTATAAATAAAGGGTTTATTTAACTCTGAAGGATACAGGCCAACAGGGTAAGCAGTGGTCTACAGACAATTCAACCAATGGAAATTGAAAATCCATCTACGTTAGACAAGAGAGATTAAGATAAAAATTTATATTTGGGTGGGGAGAGTACTCATAGCTTTGTCTTCTGAAAAGGGTTAAGAAAATTAATTTCCATCCTCTGGGTGTTCATACACTGCTGGTTTGGGGAAGTATCTCAGATGTAGTCTAGTTGGCAGATGGAAAATCTTGATTTTTAAGTTTGTTGTGGAATAAGGCAACAGTATATAAAATTTATTTATTCAAAAGTTTATGAAACACTTGCTCTGTGCCAGGTAAAGTGGTCACCTAGAGAGAATAAGACCCCCACCTTCCTCCCAGGAAGCACTACCCAGCACACTGAGTTCAACTCAGGTGGAGATGATGTTGGGGCAATGTATTAAGTCTAACAGTAATGTGCTTCAGGCTACTGCTTTAAAAAATTATCCATTCATTTGGTGATCACCTCATTTTCCCCTACGCCTAGTAAGTATTACATAGAGGTACTGAAAAAAAGTGATTCTAGATAAAAAGAACAAAAGTGAGATGGATTTAAGAAGGAAGAAAGGAGACAAACTTGTTCTACTTTTGACCTGAATTACCATGGAGAGGAAATCATGAAGTGGTTAAGAAGTAACGTAGTCGCCCGGAGGAAGATGGCGGAAGAGTAAGACGCGGAGATCACCTTCCTCCCCACAGATACATCAGAAATTCATCTACACGTGGAACAACTCCTACAGAACACCTACTGAACGCTGACAGAAGACCTCAGACCCCCCAAAAGGCAAGAAACTCCCCACATACCTGGGTAGGGCAAAAGAAAAAAAGAATAAACAGAGACAATAGGATAGGGACGGGACCTGCACCAGTGGGAGGGAGCCGTGAAGGAGGGAAGGTTTCCACACACTACAAGCCCCTTCGCGGGCGGAGACTGCGGGTGGCGGAGGGGGAAAGCTTCGGAGTAGCGGAGGAGAGCACAGCAACGGGGGTGCGGAGGGCAAAGCGGAGAGATTCTGGCACAGAGGATCGGTGCCCTCAGGCACACACCAGCCCGAGAGGCTTGTCTGCTCGGCCGCCGGGGCGGGCGGGGCTGGGAGCTGCGGCTCGGGTATCGGCTTTCAGTCGGAGCGCAGGGAGAGGACTGGGGCTGGCGGCAGGAAGAGAGCCTGAAGGGGTTAGTGCACCACGGCTAGCCCGGAGGGAGTCCGGGGAAAGGGTCTGGAGCTGCCGAAGAGGCAAGAGACTTTTTTCCCTTTTGTTTCCTGGTGCGCGAGGAGAGGGCATTAAGAGGGCTGCTTGGGGAAGCGCCGGAGACAGGCGTGAGCCGCGGGTAAGGCGCGGACCTCGGAGACGGGCGTGGGACGCTGGGGCTGCTGCTGCTGCCACCGCCGCCGCCGCCGCCGCGGGGCCTGTGTGCGAGCGCGGGTCACTGTCTGCCCCGCCTTCCGGGGGGCCTGTGCACCCCGCCACTGCCGGGGTCCCGGGACCCGGGGACGGCTTTCCCGGGAAAGCGCACGGAGCACCACGGGCTGCTGCAACGTCACGCCGGCCTCTGCCGCCGCAGGCCCGCCCCACACTGCGCGCCCCTCCCTCCCCTCTGCCTGAGTGAGCCAGAGCCCCCGAATCAGCGGCTCCTTTAAACCCGTCCTGTCTGAGCGAAGAACGGACGCCCTCCGGCGACCTACGCGCAGAGGCGGGGCCAGGTCCAAGGCTGAGACCCGGGAGCTGTGAGAGCAGAGACAGGGAAATCTCTCTGTGCAGCCTCGGAGGCAGCGGATTAAAGCTCCACGGTCCATTTGATGTGCCCTGCATCTGTGGAGTGCATGAATGGACAGCGAATCATCCCAAATTGAGGAAGTGGACTTTGAGGACAAGATTTAAGACTTTCCCCCCTTTTCCTCTTTTTACAACGAATTATCCCAAATTAAGGAGGTGGACTTAGAGAGCAAGATTTCAGACTTCTCGCCCTTTTCCTCTTTTTACAACGAACTATCCCAAATTGAGGAGGTGGACTTGGAGAGCAAGATTTTTTATTTTTCCCCCTGCTCTCTTTTTGTGAATGTGTATGTGTAATCTTCTGTGTAAGATTCTCTCTGTATAGCTTTGCTTCCACCATATGTCCCAGGGTTCTATCGGTCCGTTTTTTTTTCAATAATTACTTTTTAATTTTAATAACGCTACTATATTTCATACTTTATTCTATTTTACTTTACCTGCTCTTTCTTTTTTTCCTACCTTCCCTTCCTCCCTCCCTCCCTCCGCTCCTCCTTTCCTTCTTTCTTTTTCTTTCCTCCCTCCCTCCCACCCTTCTTCTTTCCACTTTCTTTTTCTTTCCTTCCTCCCTCCCTCCCTCCTGTCTTTCTTTCTTTCTTTCCTTCCTCCCTCCCTCCCTCCCTCCCTTCTTCCATTCACTCTTCCTTTTGCTTTCATTCCTCCCTCCCTCCCTCCTTTCTTTCCTTCTTTCTTTCCATCCTTCCTCCCTCCCTCCCTCCCTCCTTTCTTTCTTTCTTCCGTCCTTCCTTCCTTTCTTCCCTTCTTCCTTTCTTTCCCTCTCTCTTTCTTTCTTCTACTAATTCTTTCTACTTTTTCTCCCTGTTATTCTGAGCCGGGTGGATGAAAGGCTCTTGGTGCTGCAGCCAGGAGTCAGTGCTGTGCCTCTGAAGTGGGAGAGCCAACTTCAGGACGCGGGTCCACAAGAGACCTCCCAGCTCCACATGATATCAAGCAGCGAAAATCTCCCAGAGATCTCCATCTCAACACCAGCACCGAGCTTCAGTCAACGACCAGCAAGCTACAGTGCTGGTCACCCTATGCCAAGCAACTAGCAAGGCAGGAACACAACCCCACCCATTAGCAGAGAGGCTACCTAAAAACATAATAAGGCCATAGGCACCCCAAAACACACCACCAGACGTGGACCTGTCCACCAGAAAGACAAGATCGAGCCTCAACCACCAGAACACAGGCACTAGTCCCCCCAACCAGGAAGCCTACACAACCTACTGAAACAACCTTAGCCACTGGGGACAGACACCAAAAACAATGGGAACTACGAATCTGCAGCCTGCAAAAAGGAGACCCCAAACACAGTAACATAAGCAAAATGAGAAGACAGAAAAACACACAGCAGGTGAAGGAGCAAGATAAAAACCTACCAGACCTAACAAATGAAGAGGTAATAGGCAGTCTACCTGAAAAAGAATTCAGAATAATGATAGTAAAGCTGATCCAAGATTCTATTACCAAGATCCATAATCTTGGAAATAGAATAGACAAAATGCAAGAAACAGTTAACAAGGACCTAGAAGAACTAAAGATGAATCAAGCATCGATTAAAAACACAATAAATGAAATGAAAAATACTCTAGATGGGATCAATAGCAGAATAACTGAGGCAGAAGAACGGATAAGTGAGGTGGAAGATAAAATAGTGGAAATAACTGATGCAAAGCAAAATAAAGAAAAAAGAATGAAAAGAACAGAGGGCAGTCTCAGAGACCTCTGGGACAACATTAAACACACCAACATTCGAATTATAGGGGTTCCAGAAGAAGAAGAGAAAAAGAAAGGGACTGAGAAAATATTTGAAGAGATTATAGTTGAAAACTTCCCTAATATGGGAAAGGAAATAGTTAATCAAGTCCAGGAGGCACAGAGAGTCCCATACAGAATAAATCCAAGGAGAAATACACCAAGACACATACTAATCAAACTGTCAAAAATTAAACACAAAGAAATAATATTAAAAGCAGCAAGGCAAAAACAACAAATAACACACAAGGGAATCCCCATCAGGTTAACAGCTGATTTCTCAGCAGAAACTCTACAAGCCAGAAGGGAGTGGCAGGACATACTTAAAGTGATGAAGGAGAAAAACCTGCAACCAAGATTACTCTACCCAGCAAGGATCTCATTCAGATTTGATGGAGAAATTAAAATGTTTACAGACAAGCAAAAGCTGAGAGAGTTCAGCACCACCAAACCAGCTTTACAACAAATGCTAAAGGAACTTCTCTAGGCAAGAAACACAACAGAAGGAATATATCTACAATAACGAACCCAAAGCAATTAAGGAAATGGGAATAGGAACATACATATCAATAATTACCTTAAATGTAAATGGACTAAATGCTCCCACCAAAAGACACAGAGTGGCTGAATGGATACAAAAACAAGACCCATGTATATGCTGTCTACAAGAGACCCACTTCAGACCTAGAGACACATACAGATTGAAAGTAAGGGGATGGAAAAAGATATTCCATGCAAATGGAAATCAAAAGAAGGCTGGAGTAGCAATTCTTATATCAGACAAAATAGACTTTAAAATAAAGACTATTAGAAGAGACAAAGAAGGATACTACATAACGATAAAGGGATCAATCCAAGAAGAAGATATAACAATTGTAAATATTTATGCACCCAACATAGGAGCACCTCAATACATAAGGCAAGTACTAACAGCCATAAAAGGGGAAATCGACAGTAACACAATCATAGTAGGGGACTTTAACACCCCACTTTCACCAATGGGCAGATCATCCGAATTGAAAATAAATAAGGAAACACAAGCTTTAAATGATACATTAAACAAGATGGACTTAGTTGATATTTATAGGACATTCCATCCAAAAACAACAGAATACACATTTTTCTCAAGTGCTCATGGAACATTCTCCAGGATAGATCATATCTTGGGTCACAAATCAAGCCTTGGTAAATTTAAGAAAATTGAAATTGTATCAAGTATCTTTTCCGCTCACAATGCTATGAAACTAGACATCAATTACAGGAAAAGATCTGTAAAAAATACAAACACATGGAGGCTAAACAATACACTACTCAATAACGAAGTGATCATTGAAGAAATCAAAGAGGAAATTAAAAAATACCTAGAAACAAATGACAATGGAGACACGACGACCCAAAACCTATGGGACGCAGCAAAAGCAGTTCTAAGAGGGAAGTTTATAGCAATACAATCCCACCTTAAGAAACAGGAAACATTTCGAGTAAACAACCTGACCCTGCACCTAAAGCAATTAGAGAAAGAAGAACAAAAAACCCCCAAAGTTAGCAGAAGGAAAGAAATCATAAAGATCAGATCAGAAATAAATGAAAAAGAAATGAAGGAAACGATAGCAAAGATCAACCAAACTAAAAGCTGGTTCTTTGAGAAGATAAACAAAATTGACAAACCATTAGCCAGATTCATCAAGAAAAGAAGGGAGAAGACTCAAATCAATAGAATTAGAAATGAAAAAGGAGAACTAACAACTGACACTGCAGAAATACAAAAGATCATGAGAGATTACTATAAGCAACTCTATGCCAATAAAATGGACAACCTGGAAGAAATGGACAAATTCTTAGAAATGCACAACCTGCCAAGACTGACTCAGGAAGAAATAGAAAATATGAATAGACCAATCACAAGCACTGAAATTGAAACTGTGATTAAAAACCTTCCATCAAACAAAAGCCCAGGACCAGATGGCTTCACAGGCGAATTCTATCAAACATTTAGAGAAGAGCTAACACCCATCCTTCTCAAACTCTTCCAAACAATATCAGAGGAAGGAACACTCCCAAACTCATTCTACGAGGCCACCATCACCTTGATACCAAAACCAGACAAGGATGTCACAAAGAAAGAAAACTACAGGCCAATATCACTGATGAACATAGATGCAAAAATCCTCAACAAAATACTAGCAAACAGAATCCAACAGCACATTAAAAGGATCATACACCATGATCAAGTGGGGTTTATTCCAGGAATGCAAGGATTCTTCAATATACGCAAATCAATCAATGTGATATACCATATTAACAAGTTGAAGGAGAAAAACCATATGATCATCTCAATAGATGCAGAGAAAGCTTTCGACAAAATTCAACACCCATTTATGATAAAAACCCTGCAGAAAGTAGGCATAGAGGGAACTTTCCTCAACATAATAAAGGCCATATATGACAAACCCACAGCCAACATTGTCCTCAATGGTGAAAAACTGAAACCATTTCCACTAAGATCAGGAACAAGACAAGGCTGCCCACTCTCACCACTCTTATTCAACCTAGTTTTGGAAGTTTTAGCCACAGCAATCAGAGAAGAAAAGGAAATAAAAGGAATCCAAATCGGAAAAGAAGAAGTAAAGCTGTCACTGTTTGCAGATGACACGACACTATACATAGAGAATCCTAAAGATGCTACCGAAAAACTACTAGAGCTAATCAATGAATTTGGTAAAGTAGCAGGATACAAAATTAATGTACAGAAATCTCTGGCATTCCTATACACTAATGATGAAAAAACTGAAAATGAAATCAAGAAAACACTCCCATTTACCATTGCAACAAAAAGAATAAAATATCTAGGGATAAACCTACCTAAGGAGACAAAAGACCTGTATGCAGAAAATTATAAGACACTGATGAAAGAAATTAAAGATGATACAAATAGATGGAAAGATATACCATGCTCCTGGATTGGAAAAATCAATATTGTGAAAATGACTCTACTACCCAAAGCAATCTACAGATTCAATGCAATCCCTATCAAACTACCACTGGCGTTTTTCACAGAACTAGAACAAAAAATTTCAAAATTTGTTTGGAAAAACAAAAGACCCCGAATAGCGAAAGCAATCTTGAGAACGAAAAACGGAGCTGGAGGAATCAGGCTCCCTGACTTCAGACTATACTACAAAGCTACAGTAATTAAGACAGTGTGGTACTGGCATAAAAACAGAACGATAGATCAGTGGATCAGGATAGAAAGCCCAGAGATAAACCCACGCACATATGGCCAACTTATCTTTGATAAAGGAGGCAGGAATGTACAGTGGAGAAAGGACAGCCTCTTCAATAAGTGGTGCTGGGAAAACTGGACAGGGACATGTAAAAGTATGAGATTAGATCATTCCCTAACACCATACACAAAAATAAGCTCAAAATGGATTAAAGACTTAAATGTAAGGCCAGAAACTATCAAACTCTTAGAGGAAAACATAGGCAGAACACTCTATGACATAAATCACAGCAAGATCCTTTTGGACCCACCTCCTAGAGAAATGGAAATAAAAACAAAGATAAACAAATGGGACCTAATGAAACTTCAAAGCTTTTGCACAGCAAAGGAAACCATAAACAAGAGGAAAAGACAACCCTCAGAATGGGAGAAAATATTTGCAAATGAAGCAACTGACAAAGGATTAATCTCCAAAATTTATAAACAGCTCATGCAGCTCAATAGCAAAAAAACAAACAACCCAATCCAAAAATGGGCAGAAGACTTAAATAGGCATTTCTCCAAAGAAGATATACAGACTGCCAACAAACACATGAAAGAATGCTCAACATCATTAATCATTAGAGAAATGCAAATCAAAACTACAATGAGATATCATCTCACACCAGTCAGAATGGCCATCATCAAGAAATCTAGAAACAATAAATGCTGGAGAGGGTGTGGAGAAAAGGGAACACTCTTGCACTGCTGGTGGGAATGTGAATTGGTACAGCCACTATGGAGAACAGTATGGAGGTTCCTTAAAAAACTAAAAATAGAACTACCATATGACCCAGCAATCCCACTACTAGGCATATACCCTGAGAAAACCATAAATCAAAAAGAGACATGTACCAAAATGTTCATTGCAGCTCTATTCACAATAGCCCGGAGCTGGAAACAACCTAAGTGTCCATCATCGGATGAATGGATAAAGATGACGTGGCACATATATACAATGGAATATTACTCAGCCATAAAAAGAAACGAAACTGAGCTATTTGTAATGAGGTGGATGGACCTAGAGTCTGTCATACAGAGTGAAGTAAGTCAGAAGGAGAAAGACAAATACCGTATGCTAACACATATATACGGAATTTAAAAAAAAAAATGTCATGAAGAACCTAGGGGTAAAACGGGAATAAAGACACAGACCTACTTGAGAATGGACTTGAGGATATGGGGAGGGGGAAGGGTAAGCTGTGACAAAGCGAAAGAGAGGCATGGACATATATACACTACCAAACGTAAGGTAGATAGCAAGTGGGAAGCAGCCGCAGTGCACAGGGAGATCAGCTCGGTGCTTTGTGACCGCCTGGAGGGGTGGGATGGGGAGGGTGGGAGGGAGGGAGATGCATGAGGGAAGGGATGTGGGAACAGATGTATATGTATGACTGATTCACTTTGTTATAAAGCAGAAACTAATAAAAAAATAAAAAAGAAGAAGTAACGTAGTCTAACAGGAACCAACCCCTTGCAGGCACTCTCTTCCCTCTCCAACAGGGTGGCCTTGAATTTCAAAGGTAAACCCCCAAGTGAGTATAACAGACAGGTTTGCCTACTCAGAACCCTGCGAGGACAGGGGTCAGAGCACAGAGTTCTTATGCAGTACCCTCACACTTTCATTCTTTTTGTACCACTTGTTCCCACAGATTTTGCTGCTATACTTTACCATCTCCCCTTGCAAGGCTCCCTCCACGTCATCACATGCTCATTATTTCTGTCATTTGCATCAGAACATTGCTCTTCTTCAGGTCATTTGGCAACAATTTACCATACAGCATGACATCATATCAAAAACCATTTTGTTGACATAAGGACTGAGACAATGTCAGAATCCAGATGTGATATTATATCATCTATTTGTCATATGTACACTTGGGGACTGAATTTTTATCATTTGCCTACTCTGAGATAATTAGGTATATCAAATGAAAAAGTATTGTCCTAGAACAGTGGGTCCTAGCATTTCGACATTTCTGAATATTGAAGTAAAATAACATTTCTCAAAGGGGAAATGACCCAAGTGAGATTATATGCTTTTCTCCTTTTCTTTAGCAAGAAGAGGTTTTGTTGGAAAACAGCAGGTGAAATGAAATTTTCACCAGGAAGTTTTTGGAGGAGTAACCCACTCTCTGTTCATGAGCACATAACACTGAACAAAAAATTGGAGGTTTGTATGCATCAGGAAAGGTGCCAAGTATCTGGATAAATGTACCTGAGCCACATTTGCTGGAACAGGGGTCTGTAAAATGACATTGGAGGGCCTGAGGAGGAGTTAGTAAGACTGCCTGAGAGGGAACAAGGAAGAATCAAAGATGACGCTTTTGTATATTAACCTGTGTTAATATACACCTGTGTTAATACACCCAGCTATACTCACTTATTACTTTCAGGAGTTTTTTTATTGATTCTTTGGCATTTTCTATGTCATCTGAAAACAAAGACAGTTTTATTTCTTTCTTCCAAATTTGTATACATTTTATTTCCTTTTCTTGTTGCATTGGCTAGGACTTCCAGTATGATATTAAAAATGGGACGGTGAAAGGGTACATCCTTGCCTTGTTCCTGATCTTAACGGCAAAGCTTTGAGTTTCTTAACATGATGTTAGGTATATATTTTTTGTAGACTTTTAAAAATCAAGTTATGAAGCATCTCTCTATTCCTAGTCTGTTGAGAGCTTTTATCATGAATGAGTGTTGGATTTTGTCAAATGCTTTTTCTGCATCTATTGATATGATCATGTGATATTTATCTTTAGCCTGTTGATGTAGTGGAATACATTGATTGGTTTTCATATACTGAACAAATCTTGCATACCTAGAATAAATCCCACTTGATCATGGTATTACAATTCTTTTACACATAGTTGAATTTGATTTGCTAATTTTTTTTGAGGATTTTTGCATCTATGTTCATGAGAGACACTGGTCTGTAGTTTCCCTTTCTTATAATATCTTTGTCTGGTTGATATTAAGGATAATGCTGGCCTCATAGAATATGTTAGGAAGTTTTCTCTCTGCTTCTATCTTCTGGAAGAGATTGTGGAGAATTGGTATCATTTCTTCCTTAAATGTTTGGTGGAATTTAACCAATGAAACCATCTGGGCCCAGTGCTTTCTTTTTTGGAATGTTATTAATTTTTGATTCAATTTCTTTAATAGATAAAGGCTTATTTAGATTATTCATTTCTCCTTGTGTAAGTTTTGGTAGTTTGTACCTTTCAAGGAATTGGTCCATTTCATTTAAGTCATCAAATTTGTGAGCATGGAGTTGTTTGTAGTATTTGTTGATTATTCTTTAAATTTTCATGGTAGCAGCAGTGATCATGCCTCTTTCATTCTTAATATTTGTAACTTGTGTCTTCTTTCTTTTTCTCTTGGTTACCTTGGCTAGAAGTTTATCAACTGTATTAACTTTCTTCCTAAAGAACCAGCCTTTGGTTTTGTTGATTTCTGTTTTTCTGTTTCAGATTTTGTTGATATATTCTCTAATTTTTATTTTTATTTTTTCTCCTTTAGGCTTAAATTGCTCTTTTTTTCTCTAGTTTCCTAAAAGATGAGGCTTTGAGACACTTAAGTTGGGTATGTTAGTCTGAATCCTCTGAGAAAAGACACCAAGATAGAATTAAACATTTTCATTAGACGAGACATCTGTGAGAGGAGATAGGGAAGGAACCCAAGAAGGCTGGGAGAGACTGTCAGACCACTATGTAAGTCTGACCTGGAATAAGAAGAGAGGGAGGGAAGGTTGATTGTCTAAGAAAGGTTCAGCAAGACTGACAGGGAGTCTTCAAGGCAAAGTAGGCTGTTGAAAAGTTCTGTGTCTCCTAAGAAAGGGCCTGCCATAATATTCTGCCAGACTCTTTCAATAGCTGGGAGCATCCGTAATTAGGCCTTACTACAAATGTAGCAATGGATTTCAGCACATACAAGCTGGGGCCCTGGTCAGTTACGTATCCTGTAATGAGAGGTCTGAAATGTACACTTTCATGTCTACCTCAACAAATTTTAAAAGGGGGAGAGAAGGAGGCAGAGGCCCCTAGAAGCATGGAAGAACTCAACATGCATTTGAAATAAGTAATCCTGTTGGCTAGAAATTGGACTAAGTGGTTAAAAGGGAAGAGATTTGTGTGAGGTGGGCCTTAGGGGACAGCTAGGGAAATTTTAGATTGTATCCTGAAGGCAAAGAAGATCTATTGAGGGGTTTGAATCAAAAGAGTGACAAGATTAGATGAGATCAGTTATAGGAAGAGGATTCTGGCAGCAGTGTGAAGTACTGAGTAGGGGGAAGAAAGTGGAGGTTGGAAGACTACTGAGGAGAGTGTGGCCTTGGTCTAATGAGAGATGATGAGGGTCCGAACCAGGCAAGAGGTGATGCAGAGGGACCAGATTCAGGAGTTCTTTAGGAGGTAAGATTGACATGACTCAGGGATGGGATGGGAAAATTATAAAATGAGCCCCAGAGACTTGACTTAGGGGACTCAGGGACAGGGGAGAAATTTACAGAGAAAGGGAATTACAAGAAGGCAAGCAAGTATGGAGGAGGAAATCAAGAGTTTGGTTAGTTTTGGACAGGTGGCTTCTGAGGTTCATCTGTCTAGCTGGTATTTGCATACATGGGTCTGGGACTCAGCATCATTGCTTGGACTAAATATAGAGGTTTAGGTGCATTTTGAGGCCATGTGTATGACTGAAATCACCCAGACATAGGACATAACTTTGGGAGAAAAGGAGGCCAAATACTGAAGTCCAGAGAACTCACTGGTAGAGAGGCACAGAAGAGGAACCAGTAGAGGAGACTGAGGAATAGTTAGGTGGGTAGAAAAGAAAGAGTGATTGCCTGAAAGTCGGGGAGGGGGAATTCTGAGTGGAGTATGATCAATAGTGTCAAATGCTGATGCAGGGGAGCCAAAAAGATGAGAACTAGGAAGGGTCCTCCTCTCTCCTATGCACAGTGTCACAGGTTGAATTATGCTCCCAAAAAGATATGTTGAAGTCCTAAGCCCTGGAACCTCAGAATGTGAACTTACTTGGAAACAGGGTTGTTGCAGATATAATTAAGACATAAATTAAGATGAGGTCATACTGGAGTAAGGTGGGCTCCTAATCCAATATGACTGCTGTCCTTATAAGAGGAGAAAAGACAGATATGGAAAGAAGAATGGAGGCACAGATTGGGGTTGTGCAGCGTAAACCAGGGAACATCAAGGACTGCTGGCAAACACTGAAGCTAAGGAAAAAAACATGGGGCAGATCCTTCC
Source organism: Mesoplodon densirostris (assembly GCF_025265405.1). Taxonomy (NCBI): domain Eukaryota; kingdom Metazoa; phylum Chordata; class Mammalia; order Artiodactyla; family Ziphiidae; genus Mesoplodon; species Mesoplodon densirostris. Next base: position 59,054,198 of record NC_082663.1, read on the forward strand.
CTAGATCCTGCAAAGAGAGGATAACCCTGCTGGAACTTTGATCTAAGACTTTTAGCCACCAGAACCGTGAGAGAATAAATTTCTATTGTTTTAAGCTACCTCGGTTTGTGGTACTTTGTTACAGGAGCCCCAGGAAATGAATATGTAAAGTTAAAGAGGCATTTTGCTGCAAAGCCAGACAGGTAAGTCTTCCTTTAAGGATGGAGGAAAGGTAAGTGCAGGTGCAGAACTGATACCTTTAGATATGGGGAGTAATGGAGTGGGAGATGGGAAGAGTTACAGCCTGTTGGCATTTTTTTCTACAAAGTCAGGGCCAGGGATCATCTGCTGAGAGTGAAGGGGGCTGAAGGAGATCACAACTTCAATTACAACCTGTGTTAGTTCTCTATTGCTGCATAATAAATTACCCCAGAACTTAGCAACCTAAACAGCAAACACTTATTATCTCACATAGCTTCTTTCTAAGAGTCAGGAATCTGGGAATGGCTAAACTGAGTGTTTCTGGCTCAGGCTCTCTCGTGAGGTTGTAACCAAGATGTCAGCCAGAGCTGCAGTCCTCTGAGGTTCTGACTGGGCTGGAGAACCTTCTTCCACAGTGGCTCACTCACATCCATCTCTCTATAAGGTTGCTTGAGTGTCCTCACTACACGGCAGCCAGTTTCCCCTATACCACGTGATCCAAGAGAGAGACCAAGGCATAAACCACAATTTCTTTTATGACCTAAGCTTGGCAGTCGTATAATATCATTTCTGCTGGTGATGGCATATGTATCATCTATTGATTATACAGACCAACTCTGATACAATGACTACACAAGGAAACAAATACTAGGAGGCAGGGATCATTAGGGGCCATCTTGGAGGCTGGCTACCACATCACCTATATGCTGAAGCCTCCCAACTCTTGATACATGTCCTAATGTCTCCCCCTGAGTTTCAGTCACTTATATTAAGGTATCTTCTGGTCATCCTTTCTTGGATGTCCCATGAGCACCTCAAAGGCAACGTGTATAAATCTAAACTCTTCATTGTACTCCCAATCAAGTTCCTTCTCTAACACTCTCTTAGGCATAAGCTCTTCTAATGACTCAAACGCCCAAGCTAGAAGGTGGGATCATCTACGATCACTTTCCTTTACCAATTCTTCCAATCCAAACCATCACAGGTCATATCAATTTTACTTTCTAAATATTTCTGGTATCTATTGCCTCCTCTCTATACTGACTTTCATAGCCCTAGTTAACGAATTTATCTTTCACCTGAATCACTGCAACAGCCTCCAAACTATTGGACCAACATATAGCTGTCAAGAACCATGAAAGATCTCAGATTTACCCTACTCAGGCTGGATGCTAGCAATTTCATGGATGCTGACAGAATACATGAGACTCCTGGGTCAGATACGATGGACTTTATAACTTTCAGTAGAGCAAGTAGCTGGGAAACTACCCTTCTGTTCTGGATTATTCTTTCAAGGGTGTTTGTATAGCAAGCATCTTTGGAAAATGGAGATAGAGACTCAAAGGGCAGCAGCTTTGCTTGCAGCCCATTATAAAATTATAAAATATTCAGGTTCCCTAAGCTCACTTAGGGTTTCTCACAGAGACAGAACCTCCACTTCATGTATAGCATCTGCCTGAGTCACTCCATGCTGTCCCTGTGATTCTCAAGAAGCAAGGAGGAATGGAGATGAGTTAGTACCTGATTCACAAGACATGCAGAAAAGTGATAAACTTATGGGGTTTGGCTCCCAACAGCAGCCAAAATCTAAATCAGGCCATTCAATGGTTCCCTGCACCTACAGAACAAAGTCAAGTTTCTTAAATGACACTGTCCACCTCTGCCACTTGCACTCCTCCTACTTCCTGCCTCACAACATGGGTCAGAAATAACATGCAGCCCCTCAACAATTTGTGTTAATTCTTGCCTCTAGGTCTTTGCTTGGGTCATCTTCTTTGCCTGAATTTCCCCCCTCCCTTCCCTAGAAATTGTTCATCTTAAGCTCTGTGAAGTAGCTTCAGAGGCTCACATTCATTCTGAGTGTTACTGGGTTAATGTTTGTCTACGGGCACATGGGGCCAACCATCCTTACTCTTTAATGGACTCACAACTGTTTTCTTCTTCCCATAATTGGAATTGCCCTTTGTGTGATGAAAGTGCAGCCTGTTACAGTAAAATGAGTCTCCATGATTTTCTTGGCGACTTCTGTGGTAGGATCGGGTAAATACCTAATTTCTATTCTTACTTCTGGTTCTAGTTTGCCTGTCAGCTGTGCTGTCTCCCCAGCAGGCCTGAAGCAGCTCCATCTGGGTTCTGTTTCTGGTTGTTTTCACTATCTCAGAGTCAAAATCAAAGGCAGATTTTCATTTACAAAATAGCCATTCCCACCATAGGTTTATAAATCTCGAACTGGAGCCCAACTGCGTGCCTGGATGGAGAAGAGTAAGGTTTAGAATGGTGGCCCAGGGCCTGCTTGCACAAGACCATCTATTTCCACGTCTCCTCTCAAACAGAGCTGAATAGACTGTGTCACAAAAATGGTGTAACTTTGGATAAGACAGCTTTGAGAAACGCTGTGGGAAAACTATTGATATTAGTTCATTTCAGAAGTGAACCCTGGTAGTCATTTGACCATATTTTGAGAATCAACTGTTTTGAAAGAATTCTTAGCAACACTGATTTCATTTAACTCCTTTCTTTACTTGCTCCCATTTTGCTGGTTTATTTGTTGTTTTTTGGTTTTTCTGAGAAATGAAGTTAATAGCGTGAGCCACCAGCCTGGCTCAGGGTAAAGAAAACTAACGAGGAGTGATAGCATAAGGCTTGTAAAGCACTCATGAAACTTGAGTGAAAAATGCTATATGAGATCATGCTTACGTGGGTGGGATAAAAGGTACAATCTTCCCATTTGGCACTTTCTTTCTGGTTGTGCGAGTGTCACCTTCTGGGGTATCTGCCCAGCGGACAGTGATCCTTCTTACTGAGGCCCCTGCTGAGATTTATAGGGTTGGGCTCCTGGAAACCATATTTATGGAACATAATTCTGGGCCCCATCTCCCGCCTCACAGGAATCTTCTTCCTTCCTTTGTGTATCTCAAGCACCTACGGCAGTGTCTGGAACACAGTGAGTGTTCAATAAATATTTGTTGAATCGATGGTCCTGGCGACTGCAGTGATGGAGAGATCCCTCCTGTGCTTGAGGCTGGGACTCCGGAGCTATGGGCAGCCTTGCCCCTTCTTGGGACTGAGGGGCAGGGGAAGGAGGAGACCAAGGAGACTGGGAGACAGATCTGGAGAGTGAAAATTTGGGCTGGCTCCCACTGATTCTCTAGTCCTGCTACCAGGCCTTTCCAAGGTCAAGCTGCAAACCACTCTCACTGAATACATTCCTTTGTCCGTGCTTACACTGGCTCCAGAGTGTTAGCCCAAGGAACGTAGAAAATTTGGAAGTTGACATGGCAAAATTCTAGGAGTGATTAACAGAAAAGTGGGTCACTCACATTACCATATGATCCAGCAATTCCACTCCTGGGCATATATCCAGACAAAACTATAATTCAAAAAGATACATGCACCCCTATGTTCATAGCACCACTATTCACAATAGCTAAGACATGGAAACAACCTAAATGTCCACCGACAGAGGAATGGATAAAGAAGATGTGGTACACATATGCAATAGAATACTGCTCAGCCATAAGAAAGAACAAAATAATGCCATTTGCAGCAACATGGATGGACCTAGAGATTATCATACTAAGTGAAGTAAGTCAGAAAGAGAAAGACAAATACCATATGATATCACTTACATGTGGAATCTAAAATATGACACAAATGAACCTATCTATGAAACAGAAACAGACTCACAGACATGGAGAACAGACTTGTGGTTGCCAAGGGGAAAGGGGGGTGGGGGATGGATGGACTGGGAGTTTGGGGTTAGCAGATGCAAACTATTACATATAGAATGGATACACTACAATGTCCTCTTGTACAGCACAGGGAACTATATTCAATATCCTGAGATAAACAATAATGGAAAAGAATATAAAACATATATATATATATATATATATATGACTGAATCACTTTGCTCTACAGCAAATATTAACACAACACTGTAAATCAACTACACTCCAATTTTTTTTTAAAAAGTGGGTCATCACCAACAGCAGCCCCAGAGCGAAAGTGGGTTGTGACCTCTGGGAAATTCTCAGCGAGCTAGCTGCCACTCATCCCTTTCTCTAGAGGCTGTCTGTACTCACAAGTGTGTTCTGACAGTGACAGGACACTGGCTTAACACAGTGGGGACCTGAAATGGTCAAACAATAAAAGCCCAGTTTCCACAGAGATATTTGATAATGTTATAAGGGAAATATTATGGAGCCCATATTGGAGCTCTAAAAGCATGGTCTCAAGTGGACTTTTTTTTTTTTTTTTTTTTTACTCTCACCTCAAAATAAAGGCAAATAAACACTGTTTCTCACCACCATAGCCCTGGAGGCACTACGTCAGATCACAGCATGTCAGGAACAGAAAGGTGGACAAGAAGCTGCAATACTACTCAAATAGATCGTGGTCCTGTTCATCGGTAATTGGTGGAAGGCCACTCTGCAAAGCATATTGGAAGTGGAGGGTGCTTCCTAGGTTCTGTGCAATTAAGAACACCTTCTGTGGGCTTCCCTGGTGGCACAGTGGATAAGAATCTGCCTGCCAATGCAGGGGACCCAGGTTCGTTCCCTGGTCCAGGAAGATCCCACATGCTGCAGAGCAACTAAGCCCGTGTGCCACAACTACTGAGCCTATGCTCTAGAGCCTGCACGCCATAACTGCTGAACCTGTGCACCTAGAGCCCGTGCTCCACAACAAGAGAAGCCACCGCAATGAGAAGCCCGTGCACCCTGACGAAGAGTAGCCCCTGCTCGTCGCAACTAGAGAAAGCCTGCATGCAGCAACTAAGACCCAACACAGCCAAAAATAAATAAATAAAAATTTTAAAAATTAAAAAAATTAAAAAAAAGAACACCTTATGGGACGGATAAATTAGGAGTTTGGCATTAACATATATACACTACTATATATAAAATAGATAACCAACAAGGACCTACTGTATAGCACAGGGAACTATACTCAATATTTTATAATAACCTATAAGGGAAAAGAATCTGAAAAAGAATAGAGATATACATATGTGCATAACTGAATCACTGTGCTGTACACCTGAAACTAACACAACATTGTAAATCAACTATACTTCAAATAAAAAAAAAAGAATAACGGAGTGACAGCTGATGAAGTTTTGGTATTTCAACTCTGAACTTCGAACACTTACAAGATAACTCATATTTTTCTGCAGTTAATGTTAAGTATGCTATGAAAAAGAAGCACAGATTGGTGTGGAACACAAAGAATTCAGATGACAAGAGAAAATTCCGGAAAGAATCAGGACCAAGACATTTCCCTTAGTCATGCCTAGTTTAGTATTTTGCTGACACTAATGAGGACCCATATTAGTGACTGGTTTTGCTAGGTTAGGCTGCAGGAGCAAACAAGTAGGCTGCCTCTGGGACTTACAGCAGCCAAGGTTTCTCCCTCACACCTGTAACCTGTCTGCTTCAGTCTCTGCTGTAACTCGACCCCTGGTCTTCCCCACTCAGGTCTAGACTGAAGGAGCAGTTTCTATCTGGGACATGCTGCTCGCATGGTAGAGGGAAGTGAGAGGCCAGAACCACACCGAGGCTTTTAAAGCTTCTGCTCCAAGAGGCACCACCACTTCCTACCCACATTTCATTGGCCAAAATGAGTCACGTGGCCAAGGCTGCCTGCAAAAAGGATGTCCAATCTCCCAGGGACAACTGCCGGGGGGGGGGGGGGGGCAAAGTCAGGAGGGGTGGTGACTTTTTTGACAATAATACAATACAGCAGGATTAGGTGTATTTCCAGAACCACACACTCTAGTAATGGTAGTCTGATCTATATAATTATGCTTAGGTTAACTGTATAGAAAACAGTTTACAGACTCAATCCGTAATGAGGGCTTGGTCATTTCTAATTACTCCTTTTATGGCTCCCAAAACCTAGGTATTAAAGACTCCAGCAGGTGCTAATAAAAACCACGGATAGACGAGGTGAACCCTAACTGGCAACTGCAGGATTCTGACAGTGAGGAAATGACTTCAATGGGATCCCTCAGAGGAGTGTTTCTCAAAGTGTGGTCTGTGCTCCACCTGCAGCAGAACGGCTTGGAAGGCTGGTTTCACATGCAGATTCCTGGGCTCCATTCTAGATATACTGAATCTGAGTTTCTAGGAGTGGGGCCCGGGAATCTGCATTCAACTGGCATTGTAGGTGATTCTGATGTAGACCAACTAGGGAGAATTGCCACCTCCGAGAACCTGCCCTCAGCAGGCTCCTGTCAGAGAGCGTTACACTGAAAGGTCCTGCCCTGGGTCGCTGTCCTGGTGCTGGTGTGCATGCCTGTACCCATGTGTTGTGGAATTTCCTGGGGAGTCAGGCAGAAGGAGGTGCTTTTTATGTAACAGTTTTTAATGAGGGGCTCTACCCTTCCTTTGAATACATTTTGGTTTATATCGTTCACTATTTTTCTCATAAGTCAACATCTGTGAATCATTTTTGTTATTTGTCTATTTTTAGAAATGAAATGTGACTACACTGAACAATGTTCTCATAAAAAATCCTCATAATAGTAACAGTTGTTCTAAAACTTATATTTGAACTGCTTCTCCTCAACAATGTACATTTGGAACCAAATCTGTGATGAAAGCTTAACTGTAAGTTTCCAAACCTGATTTTTTGGTGAGGTTTGCACGTTTTTCAATTTTTCAGTTATTGATCTCTAGAATGAAAAATGAAATTTCAAAACGTATATTCTGACTGGGCTTGGCCTATGCTTTTCCAGGGCTGCTTTAAAGAGAAAGACAGCAGTGTTCCGTGTGGGACAATTTGGTTTTAGAGTTGCTATTGCATTGACCTCGGCTGCTGCCTGGGTCATTAAATTCAATACACGTGTGCTGCCAACGAAAAGTTTCCTGGCCTCATTCTCCCTTAACTGGGCTGGGCTGGCACCCTGGTGACATAAGCTGCCCAGGCTACCAGCTCATTTTAGGGCAGTTCAACCTGCAAGGAGTTTGGTTAGGCTGTTCTGCTTCCCCAGGACTCTAAGGTCATCACTGCTTTCCAGAAGAGGGGACACGTAGGTACACACCTCTTCTAGGTCTATTCTGTTGTCCAACCCACACCTCACATACGAATTCCTTTCTAAACTTAGCTGAGCAAGAGTGTTCACAACATCAGGATCTCAAATATTATTTTTGAGTTATTTCTTCCTTTTTGAAGTTATGTCTACAGTCAAAGTGAGGAAGAGACAGTTTACCTCAAAATTCAGTTGAGAGGAAGGAAGGGAGAGAGAGAAAGAGGAGAGGAGGAGGAGAGACTTTTTAAAAACTAAATACTTTATTGAATAAATATAATACCAAACAAAATGCTTTCTTAAAAAAATCAGTTTTATACGTCTTTCTATTCAGGCCAATGACAAACACAAAGGCAGATATGCTAGTTTAACATAACTGGCTGATTTGTTTGTTTGTTTGTTTTGTTTTGTTTTGTAGTATAGTTTTTAGCACTTGTTATCATTGGTGGATTTGTTTTTTGGTTGGGTTGCTCTCTTCTTTTCTTTTTATTTTTAATAATTATTATTTTAATAACTTTCTTTTCTTTTCTTTCTTTCTTTCTTTCTTTCTTTTATTCTCCCTTTTCTTCTGAGCTGTGTGGCTGACAGGGTCTTGGTTCTCCAGCCAGGTGTCAGGTCTGGGCCTCTGAGGTGGGAGAGCTGAGTTCAGGACATTGGTCCACCAGAGACCTCTTGGCTCCATGTAATATTAAACAGTGAAAGCTCTCTCAGAGATCTCCATCTCAATGCTAAGACCCAGCTCCAATCAACAACCAGCAAGCTACAGTGCTGGACACCCTATGCCAAACAACTAGCAAGACAGGAACAGAACCCCACCCATTAGCAGAGAGGCTGCCTAAAATCATAATAAGGTCATAGACATCCCAAAACACACCACTGGATGCAGTACTGCCCACCAGAAAGACAAGATCCAGCCTCATCCTCCAGAACACAAGCACCAGTCCCCTCCACCAGGAAGCCTACACAACCCACTGAACCAACCTTAGCCACTGGGGGCAGACACAAAAAACAACAGGAACTACGAACCTGCAGCCTGTGAAAAGGAGACCCCAAACACAGTAAGTTAAGCAAAATGAGAAGACAGAGAAACACACAGCAGATGAAGGAGCAAGGTAAAAACCCACCAGACCAAACAAATGAAGAGGAAATAGGCAGTCTACCTGAAAAAGAATTCAGAGTAATGATAGTAAAGATGATCCAAAATCTTGGAAATCGAACAGAGAAAATACAAGAAACGTTTAACAAGGACCTAGAAGAACTAAAGAGCAAACAAACAGTGATGAACAACACAATAAATGAAATTAAAATTTCTCTAGAAGGAATCAATAGCAGAAGAACTGAGGCAGAAGAACGGATAAGTGAGCTGGAGGATAAAATAGAGGAAATAACTACTGCAGAGCAGAATAAAGAAAAAAGAATGAAAAGAATTGAGGACAGTCTCAGAGACCTCTGGGACAACATTAAACACATCAACATTTGAATTATAGGGGCCCCAGAAGAGGAAGAGAAAAAGAAAGGGACTGAGAAAATATTTGAAGGGATTATAGTTGAAAACTTCCTTAATATGGGAAAGGAAATAGTTAATCAAGTCCAGGAAGGGCAGAGAGTCCCATACGGGATAAATCCAAGGAGAAATACGCCAAGACGCATATTAATCAAACTATCAAAAATTAAATACAAAGAAAACATATTAAAAGCAGCACGGGAAAAACAACAAATAACACACAAGGGAATCCCCGTAAGCTTAACAGCTGATCTTTTAGCAGAAACTCTGCAAGCCAGAAGGGAGTGGCAGGACATATTTAAAGTGATGAAAGGGAAGAACCTACAACCAAGATTACTCTACCCAGCAAGGATCTCATTCAGATTTGACAGATAAATTAAAATCTTTACAGACAAGCAAAAGCTAAGAGACTTCAGCACCACCAAACCAGCTTTACAACAAATGCTAAAGGAACTTCTCTAGACAGGAAACACAAGAGAAGGAAAAGACCTACAATAACAAACCGAAAACAATTAAGAAAATGGTAATAGGAACATACATATCGATAATTACCTTAAATGTAAATGGATTAAGTGCTCCAACCAAAAGACATAGATTGGCTGAATGGATACACAAACAAGACCGTATATATGCTGTCTACAAGAGACCCACTTCAGACCTAGGGACACATACAGACTGAAAGTGAGGGGATGGAAAAAGATATTCCATGCAAATGGAAATCAAAAGAAAGCTGGAGTAGCAATTCTCATATCAGATAAAATAGACTTTAAAATAAAGACTATTAAAAAATTAAAATAAATAAAGACTATTACAAGAGACAAAGAAGGACACTACATAATGATCAAGGGATCAATCCAAGAAGAAGATATAACAATTGTAAATATTTATGCACCCAACATAGGAGCACCACAATACATAAGGCAAATGCTAACAGCCATAAAAGGGGAAATCGACAGTAACACAATAATAATAGGAGACTTTAACTCCCCATTTTCACCAATGGACAGATCATCCAAAATGAAAATAAATAAGGAAACATAAGCTTTAAATGACACATTAAACAAGATGGACTCAATTGATATTTATAAGACATTCCATCCAAAAACAACAGAATACACTTTCTTCTCAAGTGCTCATGGAACATTCTCCAGGATAGATCATATCTTGGGTCACAAATCAAGCCTTGGTAAATTTAAGAAAACTGAAATCTTATCAAGTATCTTTTACAACCACAACTCTATGAGACTAGATATCAATTACAGGAAAAAATCTGTAAAAAATACAAATACATGGAGGCTAAGCAATACACTAATAACCAAGAGATCACTGAAGAAATCAAAGAGGAAATAATTGGCTGATTTTATACAGCACTTACATCTTTTAGTCTACAAGTACATTCTTAACTGATAGAGAACATCTAATACAATCATGTCTACAGAACTAGGAAATAAGTTTCTAAGACAGAAAGATTTCACGGACCCCATCTTTTATACCCAACCCTGGCAAGGTCAAGGAAGGAGAAAGGGAGGGAGGGAGGGAGGAAGGAAGGAAGGCAGGAATTTCTGCTTTGTCCACTTTGCCTCCCTTTTGCTTCCGCTGTGCTGACCTGGCCTCATAGCACCTCTCAACTGAATCCAAACATTCACATTTCTGTGTCCCTCCAATGATGGGCTCTCTTTCCTGTGGCTCGTAGATTCTGCCAGTTGAGCACAGCCAGATACATGTCATAAGATGAAAAGTATCATGCTGGAGGAACTTCTGGATCTCCAGAAGGTTGGTACAGAGAAGGACAGACGGCGGGGTGAAGTCTAAATTCACCCATCATTGTCATGGAATTGTCATGAGGCTCCCCCACTGGAAAGGATCCGCTCCCTTTTATACTGACCGCAGAGCAACAGCTCGTTAACACGGCATCATGGCGAGCCACGCTAGTGGCAGACACCATGCCAACTCGGGGCACTGTTTTTTTATTCAGCTAATGTAGACTTAATTTAGTTTCTTGGGATTAGAATGTTTCAATATTGCCTTATAAAAATATCCCACTCTGGTTCTTGGGCAGAGCATCAGTTCAGAAAAGCTGCAAGGTTTTAGCTGCCAGTTTCTCTTGCATTCCTGTTTTTGTCTGTAATTTCTAAAGACTAGTCAGTAGACAAGGCGCTTTACAAATACACAAAGACAAGGGCCTGGCCCTCAGTCAGAAAAACACAACCCAAATGAAAATAATCCAAGCAGAAGCAGTAACAGACAGTTTGGGGGGAGGGCATTGGCTTTGGAAAGCGAAGTTTAAAGTATTTCTGTTTGTGTTTTTGTTTTGAAACGGGAGTGATTTGAAGGGCGAGGGGGCGGCCTCGTCCTGAGGTTTGCTCTGTGCTTAATCGACACAGGCTAGTGGTCTCAGGAGGTCACTCAGTTCAAAAGCAAAGTTGTTCAAAGTGACCCCCTCCCCCCAAAGAAACTGCTTTCTATGGTAGACAGCGTCTTTTTTTCCAACGGCTTTGTGGCTGACCTCAGCTCCCCAGACAAGTGTAGGCTTCAATAAGATAATTGCTTTCCAAGGCATTTTGCCTCCCCCATAGAAAATCTTCTTGAACACGGAGCACACCTCTACAGGGAGGAGACCACACCTGAAGTCACATCCCTAATTGGTTGTTTTATTTGCTTTCATCAGAAAGTTCTACTGACTACATCAAGCAAAAGTCAGGCATTTAACTTCCTAGAAACAAGCCAGTTACCCGGCACTGTGGCATAGTCAGTTAATCCAAGACACATTTTTATGCAAACCTCAAGTTATAACCCACATATGGTGGCAGATCATTATCCTAAGACTCTAAATTGAACCAGTTATATAGTTGGAGGTGGATCTATCATAATCTGGAAAACTTTTCTTTTACTGGTCTATTTTAACAAGTAGGGAGGAAATAAAACTCAAAAAGCATAAACTGTTTTACATTTTGAATTGAACTTTGATCAAAATGGAAATACTCCAAAATAAAGAAATACTGTCCAAAAAAAAGGAGAGAAAGATGCAGACAGAAATAAAGTAGAAAATGTGGAAATAAAAAGGTTCTGTTACTGCTTTTACATTTCCTGATTCAGTTAAGTGGAAAAGGCAGGATATACAACTATGTAGAGATATTATCCCTAATGTGAGAGAGAGAGAGAGAGAGAGAGAGAACAGGAAGGCAGAGAGAGACGGAGACAGACAGACAGAGGTAGAAGACTAAAATGAAATGGGTCAAAATAGACTCCAGGGATTATCCCTGGGAATTGGGATTATAGGTAACTTTCAATTGTCTTTGGGCTTTTTGTGTTTTCCAAACTCTCTGCAGTGAGCATGTTTTTCTTTAACAATAAAAGTCAATAAAATATTTTTAAAAATTGTTTCTGATTCAAAATACAATGATCTTTAAACTTTGAGTCCGAGCACATGAGCTGATAGACTTGAGGGTTGTTAAAAGTAGAGTATCTGTACTAGCGCACTCCCCAGGCCCAAAGGAACAGGGAGCATGCACACACACTCCTACGCATTTTGTATACAGCTCACAGATAGATATAAAGACTTTTCCAACCTAAACATATTTTAACAGTTCCAATGCCCCAAGCTGCAGTAACAGGTGATAAAATATTTAGTGCCGACCTCCTGCAAATTATTACCATCCCCATCAGTGGACACCATCTGCAAGGTCAATTCCAGTTGTCCACAATGCATTTGCTTTATACCTCATGTGTGCCACATAATATGAGCTTAACACAGTAGGAGCTGATGTGCCCTGTAGAAGCCAGGTTCACCCTGGTGTTGGCTTTAACTGCATTGGTTGTTTCAGGAGCCCTGATCTCTTGATTCTGTACCATTTCAGTGCCTGGCACAGCCAGAGCTGGGAGAGTGTGCAGAAACTTGCTCTGGACATCTGTTCCATCCACATCATGAAGTTGGCTTGGTCTCCTCTGCAGACCTTTCTGTTTCCTTGGCGTTTGCCCTTTGGATCACTTTGTGGATAAAAGATACCCTCAGAGACACACTCCAGAGAGTTATCCTGGCCTGCTGCCTAGAATTATTCACTCCATTTGAAAACCCTTGAATTTGAGGTTTATTTAGAACAAGAGCCTTTCCACAGAAATGCAAATACCTTAAAAGGGTTCTGACCCACTGGTCTTTCAGACCTGAGCATAAACCTACTTGATCAGATTGCTGCCTCTCCAACACCTAGACAGCTAGATTGGGAATTGGAAATTTCGATGAAATATACAGGGAGCTAAGTGGCCTGTAGGGATGGGAGGATGCAGCTTGAAGAGTATGGCACAGATGGGCCCTTTGACCCCGGGGGGCTGAGGGAAGAGGCACACATATGTATTAGGGCAGGAGCAGAGGCAGCCTCCACTCTCTGCAAACCTCTGACCCTCCCTCACACTCAGAGGATGACTTTGCCTTCCTCCACAGACTTCCTCAGCTTCCTGCCAGCAACCCAGCCAGTTCTCCAACGCCCTGCACCGCACCCAGCCTCCCCTTCTCCCAGCTGGGCTCTGCCCGCCCTCTGCCTACTGGATCCCAGCTCCGCCGCCTTCCCAGACACCTCCCTTAGCTCCTTCCCCTCGGTCTCCAGCATCTTCCACTTTTCTCTCTCCACAGGCTCCTTCAACCAGTTTTTTTCACCTCGACAAACACAAAATGCTCTCCCTAAATCCACCATCCACGCCCACCATGCCCCCTCTCAGCCAGGTATCTGGGAAGGGCTGCTTGTCCCCTTGCTTTCCACGTCCTCACCCTGATCCTGTTTCTCCTGACCCCTCTCTCCTCACCCAGCGTCTCTCTTCTGCTCACCTCCCCACTAGGAAACTGCTCTTGCCCGAGTCACCGGTGACATTGGGACGAAAGCAATGGGAACTGCAGTTGTTGGCTCATGACCTCCCCAAAGCCTCTGACCCTGGTGACCTATCTGCTCGTTCACTCTTTTCCTTGACTTCTTTGGTCCTACTCTCCCTGGGTGCCTCATCCCCTCTCACTATCCACATGCTGATGACTCCTGAGTCTGTACTTTCAGCCCAGACCACCTTCCTGAGCTGCACCCCCCTGGCACCCATCTGTCTACAGGAAAACCCACATCTCACAGACATGTCAACCAACATTTCCAGGATGGAATCCATCACCTTCTCTCCCTCCCCCACCAGCCTGTCCTCTTGTGTCCTGGGGATTTGTCCATGCAGATTCTTCTGCTTGGAGAGTACCTCGTCCCCTTGACCCTCTGACTCCTCATCCTTCAGGTCTCAGGTTAGTTGTCACTTCCTCTGGGAAGCCTTCCTTGATATCCTAAGTCCGAGTCAGGTGCTACTATGATTGCAGAAGCTTCCATTTGTAACTCTTTATAAAATCATCTATCCTTGCCACTGAAATATTCGCTCCTTGATGGCAGGGATCTTTCAGTCTTGTTCATTCTCTCTCTTGGCCCAGCATGATGTCTGGCATACAGAATCCTCAATAAAAATGCATTTATTTGAAAAAAATGGAAGAGCCCATTTCCAGCATTCAGGCAGCCAGAGAAGTAGGGGAGGAAGGTCTCCTTCCCCTTCCTAGTCCCCCTCCAATAGTTTCTGTTCACAAGAGCCAGCCTCCACTACCCTTTGCCCGACTCTTCAACCTAAACATCAGCCATGCAGACTTGTATGTGCCCAGCCCCACACCTTTTCCACCACAGATAACAATTTTTTTCTACGAGAAAATATATTCTTTTTCCTTAACACTGACTTAAAATGAGCTTTTAAGGTGAGGACTATCTCTACCATATGTAAATATGGATGACTCAGCACAAATACATTCTAGGTTGGTTCTTCCAAGTAAAATAAATAACCTTGCCACAGGATAATTCTTAAAGGCAATTTGGTTTATGTCTTAGCTTTTGTTTTCCTTTCTGGGGTCTAACTTTATTAAAGAGAAATGTTCAATTCTAATATGGTCATTTTGAAAAATTGTTTTTAAAGTTCCAAAATGCTCAATAGTTTTTCCTTTTGCTTTAGCTGGTTCTATTTTTTATAGGTCCAAATACATATTCGTTGATCCTTTAATTAATACTTGTGGCTAACTTATGAGAGAAAGAAATATTTTAATGAGTTTATACAAATGAGTCATATCATTTCCCCAACCGAAGCCACAACACACAACACCCTGCACTGTAGGACATCTGTTTGTCTCTTTCCAAAGGTTTAGAGAGGGATTTTAAGAGCAAATTTGAAATAACAGAGCTACACTCACCACTGTGTTGGCAGAAGTGCCGGGCTTTTTCTTCCTGGGCCACTGCATAAAAGGGTGCCACCATTCAGGAGGTCCAGCTGAGCTGTCGTGTACCTTTTTAAACCAACGATGGGGACAGGGGACATCATGGTATCTTTTCACCAAAGAAAGGTGTTCACTGTGGGAATAATAAGAAAAGTGTAAAGAAACTGGATGGACTAAGTGGTCTGTGGGTAGACAAGTTATTCTGGTTGTGTTTGCTACCATTGGATAAGACTTGTTCTTTTTTTTAATGCTTGGCTTATTTATTTATTTATTTATGGCTGTGTTGGGTCTTTATTTCTGTGTGAGGGTTTTCTCTAGTTGTGGCAAGCGGGGGCCACTCTTCATCGTGGTGCGCGGGCCTCTCACTATTGCGGCCTCTCTTGTTACGGAGCACAGGCTCCAGACATGCAGGCTCAGTAGTTGTGGCTCACGGGCCTAGTTGCTCTGCGGCATGTGGGATCTTCCCAGACCAGGGCTCGAACCTGTGTCCCCTGCATCAGCAGGCAGATTCTCAACCACTGAGCCACCAGGGAAGCCCAAGACTTGTTCTTGGTATCACGTGAATGCTCTTCTTCCCAACAGAACTTTCAAGAAAGTGTCTCATCACACTGCTCAGATAAGCACGGCCTGCTAGCCCCAGTTTCGGGAATGCCTTATGAGCACTTTTGTTTCTCCTTCACTTTTCATGCTCATTTCGTAAGGGTTTGCTCTTGACCTGAACCTGCTTTCCATCTATCATTTTGTCCTCTGGGGTAGGCAACTGTATGGAGTATAGATTGGAGCTTGGGACCCTTCCCTATTTCTCCGTGTCCCTGGGATTTCCCCCCTTCATCCCGTAGATCTCTGCTGGAAGTTTCTCTTTAACTCCCACCACCCACTCATCAGGAAGGAAGGCATCCTGTCCGCTTTGTTCGAGGCGGGAGCAGCTCTTTCTGTCTTCCTCGGCTGAGGGTGTATTACGTGCCCCATCAATATTTAAGTCAGTGTTATTCGGTCTTGTTTGGGGACTACCAGCATCAGTCTCACCTGAGAGCTTTTGAGAAGTGAAAAGTCTCAGGCCTTGTGCTTAACCTACTGAAGCAGGATCTCTGAGAGTGGGGCCCAGGAACCCGTGTTAACAAGCTCTCCAGGTGATTTCTATACCGAATGAGCATCACTTAGCTGACAGAGGGGCAGAGATGGGAGATTATTCACGCTCCTTCTAGGAGGAGGGCGTCAAACACCCTGGCAGCAGGTTACAAGGCTCTCCCGAGGCCCTAAACAGACAAGTTTCTGAAATCGGCAGCAAGGATTAAGGACCAAGTTTTACCAGCTGGGAGGTTTCTCTCGAAAGTCCCAAAGTTTCTGTTCTTTTCTCCCACTGCACCCTTTTCCCCATAACTACTCTATAGCAACCAGTCTGGTGTGCTCATTGTCTGGCAATGCTACATCCTTTGCCCATGTGTGAGTTCCTGAATCTCCAACAATCTAGCACTGACCACACCCTGTGTCAAGGCTTCTTTCTGCCAGCAAACAGATATTTATTGAGCACTTGACAATGATAGCCGCCCTCCTCCCCTTGCAAACCTCTTCTTCCCACTGCTGCCCGTTCCCTGTGGAACCCCTGCCTGGTGATTGTCTGATCCACAGCAGGGCAGTCTCCGAAACTTAGAAAGCGAGAGCTGAGGGCCCTGAGCAGTCTCATCTCTCATGATTTTCAAACCGTTTAGTAAAATAACCAGATTAGAGCACCTACACAGAAAATGAGACAAGACAGTATTTTATTAGCATGAATGCATTTTGGAGTTAAAATGAAGTTAAATTGTAGGTTAAGCAATGAGTATAATAAGGCTATCATGACCCCCCAAACTGAAGTTAGATGGATAAGAGCAGTTGGGTCTGCCTCTGCATCCAGTTTATTTCTGGAATAGTTGGTTGCACAATATTGAGGAAAAGAAATCCTCATTCAGATAAGTGGTTGCACATGGTAACAGTTGGGGTTTTTTTTTTTTAAAGATAACTTTCCTTGCAAGCTTGAGATACTCTTCCATTAGACAGATGGCAGAACAGCTTTATTCCAAGGTTTACCCACAGAGAGGTATTTGGAAGGCATTATAATGAACATGCTGGCAGTCTTCAGTTACAAATTTGCACATCATATCTGTATCTTTTTTTTTATACAGTTGGAAAAATTTTTAATGCAATTTCAATCAAATGTCTGTAGAAACTCTAAAAACCTCTGCAGCCCTCAGGGCTCTAACAAAGCACAAGTCACTTCACAGATGAGTGACTGAAGTCACTTGCTCAGGTCCTGTGGCCTTTCGGTGTCAGAGCTGGCTGCATCTCATGTCACCTGACTCCTGTTTTTCTTCTATGTTTCACATGGGACATCCAAGCCCCCACCTGCACCCTCCCTCCACCCCCCGGAGATTCCAAGTGCCTTTTGCTCAGGGCCGAATCTTCCAGAGCAGGAGCTCTGTTTATCCTGCTTAAGTGAATTACAGAATGGAAATTCCCCAGAGCCATCTCTCATCTTGGGCTGGAGAGTGGTGGGCAGGAATGAAGATGCTGCTAAGTGACTCCGCCTCTTCCCGGTGTCTGCCCCTGGGCTGGCACACACAGTCCTCTTAAAATAATATGGTTACCTTTCAGCAGCCAGGGATTGGCATGCTGACTGAGCTCTGCTCGGCTTTTCTTTCATCAGGCCTAGTCCCAGAAAGCACTTGCTCATTTAGATGGACTGCATCTGGCATGTGCTCAATTTAGCTAACAAAGATATTATTCTAGCAATGTGGGGGGGGGGGCAGGGAGACGGGGCAAAGAAATGGTTCAGTCTTGGAGGAGAAGCAAATCGATCCTGGCCACTACAGATGGCCTCAGGTATCACAGGCTGCAGCTCACATACCCTTGCTCTTAGCAGCTCACTGTTTGGAAATTAGCACCCTGAGGAGAAAGCCTTATTAGGGTGAGGGCAGAGGGTTCTTGGAGAAAAATGGAACTGTTCTACCAGGCTTACCCTTTCATGAAGAAAGGTCGAGAAACCATTTCTCTCCTTCAGCAGCTTGCCTTCTCCTTTCACCTCAGAGGACGGGCAGCAGCAATTCCTCCGGAACTTACTGAGGCCTGGTGATGGGGTGTTTCCCCTGCTCAGAGCTGAAATGCTGCCTACCTCCACACAACTTTGGAAATTAAACAGGTGTAAGGCATGTCTTGTCATTAGGTGAGAGAAATTCAGTCATGTAGGCCCCAAACAGCTCACCCAATAAAGGCCCTCAGGTCTCCTAGCAACTTGCTGTGCTTGGATTTTCCACCTACTTTTGCAAGGTGGAATTTAATTAAAATATATATATATCTGAGGGCCCTGTCAGTAAAACCAAAAGAGCTGGAACCTAGCTAGAGGTTTAGCTGACATTGATCCCTCTAACTGCCTCACTTTATGAGGAAAACTGGCCCAGGACTGATCGTGATTTATTCTTTACTTCCTGGTAGAATTAGAATCAAATTGAATGCTTTAATATTTTTGTCTTTCACAAAAACAGTAATAAATCTAAGAAGGCTGCATGCTGTTATGTTCAGGCCTAATGTAATCACCCCACAGAAGACACTGCTGGTTGCTTCCCCAGCATCCATTCTCTTCCTCCTTGCCCAGAAATGATTGACAATGTGCTCAGGTAAAAATATTCATATCCCCAGACTCTCGTACACATGTGAGCAGCCATACTACCCAGTTCTGGCTAATGATCTGTAAGCAAAGTCTATGGGATGGGGTTTTTCATGAAAATGTAACAGACTCAGAGGATATGGGAACTTTGCACACCCTTTCTTCTGTCTTCTTCTTGGTTGGAATGAAGGCTGGAGGCAGAGCAGCCACTTTGCAACCAGAAGGATGAAACCCTCCCACTAAGATTGGTGGAATAGCAGATACAAGGGGTATGGGTCCTTGACGACTACCTTGAACAGTTGTAACAGCCCTTGACTGCCCGCCTCAAACCTTTTTCTCAGCTGAGCAAAATAAAATCCATTTGGTTAAGACTTTGGGTTTCTCTTAAAGGCAGCTAAATGCGATTCTAACCAAAACCCTTTCAAAACACAAACTTCAGACCATCACTTTAGGCTAAGGAGTCTTCCTGTCCAGCTGGTAGACAGAACAAAAATCTCTTTTCTCATTTCATAACATGAGGAAATTTGGGGGAGTGGGAAAATATAAACTGAGTAACTCCGCTCCAGCTGAATCCAATTCTACCCCTCAGCCATTGACTACCTGAGCCTTCAGCAGCATGTGGGCCATTGGCTACCTCCTCCTCCTTGGAATTTTCTCCTTCCTTGCTTTTGTGACACCGCTTGCCATGCTTTTCCCTCATCGTGTTGGCCCACTTTCTGCTCTCTCATGGGTCCCTCTTCTTCTGCCTGCCCCCTTAATGCAGATGTCTGCCAGGTTTCCCCTTCTCTTAGCATCTCACACTCACGTGGGTGGTAATCATGTTTACCCGCACATCCATTCTAACTATGCAGTATTGGGAACTAAAATGGTATCTATTGACATTGGATCAAGTTGTCTACAACGTACTGCTAAGAGGCAAACAGCAGCTCCCAAGAGAAGATAGGCTGTTAGATTCCTTTTCTGTAAAGTAGGAGGAAGAAAAGCATATATTCATAGAAAGAAATATCTGAAAGATATTAAGATGTTAACGGTGGATAGGTGATGGGGTTAAGGGTTTAAAATCCTTAATTCAAATATGAAATTAACCCTTTAATCACTAAGGATTGAGAGGAAGTAGAGATTGATTCAATAGATTTTCAGTCATTTCCAAATTATTTTTCCTTTTTTATTCCATAGGTACGTTCTCACTCTTTAGTCAATCATCCATTTATTCACTCAGTGAGTGCCAGGTGTGTGAGGAGCATTGTAAAAACAAACCCAAGGTGCGAGGTGCTCTCATTTAAAACAGATGGGGTATATATTATTTCCTTTTTAAGTTGATAAGAGAAAGGGTATCATTTGAATAATCACATTTAAGGGATTTTCTGGGTAGAACACAATATGTGCTACACAGCAGATCCCCCGGCCTCTTTCCTGACTGAGCACCAGGCATTCTATCCAGGTCCTGGGCCAATTGCTGCTACATGGTCCCTGGAGACTTTCCTGGACTGGGGCTCTGCCCCCAGAATCTGCTGGACCTGTCTTCTCTGGGTACTCTACAAGGTGACAGCCCCAGGATGTTTTCCAGCTTCTCTGATTAACTGTAAGCCCTCCAAAGTGAAAAGTTTAGAAAAATTAGTATACTCTAGAGCTTGTCTAGCTCTAACTTTGCACTTGCAAAAATACTCAGGTGCCGGGCTTCCCTGGTGGCGCAGTGGTTGAGAGTCCGCCTGCAGATGCAGGGGACACGGGTTCGTGCCCCGGTCCAGGAAGATCCCACATGCCGTGGAGCGGCTGGGCCCGGGAGCCATGGCCGCTGAGCCTGTGCGTCCGGAGCCTGTGCTCCACAATGGGAGGGGCCGCGACAGTGAGAGGCCCGCGTACCGCAAACAAAACAAAACAAAACTACTCAGGTGCCATAAGACAACTCTTGCCTACACACAGAACCAGATGTAATGGTGACAGCCTCAAACTCCTTCCCTCCCCCCACCAAACCTACAAACCTGATGGCATCTGAGCCTGGGCTTTCCACCTCCCCTCCGGGAACAGTGAAATAAGTCGCCTTTCCCTGTTTATAATCAATCCCTCCTCTTGTCCCCCGAAATCTGGCTTCTTGCCTCTTCACAAATCTCTCTCCATTGATCATCCTCGTTCTCTCCTGTGTCTTCAACCTCTTTTTCTCTGGACTGGTTCTTTCCCATCAGCATTTACACACTCTCAAAGTCTCTTCCAACTGGGGAAGCATACTGAAGCGACTGATTGTGTTATAAATTTTGGATGAGGCTGGAGCTCTGTGCTGTTCAGGCTGTATCTTGTGCATCTAAAAAAGTGCTGGGCCTTCTGGGGGTTGGAGGGCCATTAGCAGATTGCTTTTTTACTGAACATTCTACAACATGTTTTCAATTCTGAGATCTCCCTTTAGTTGCTGGCACCAGACCACTCCCTTGTGGATCAGCACTTGGTTTCTCTGGAAAGGCCTCTGGTTCCTCACGTGTGCAGCGTGGCTCCCCTCCCACGGCTGAGCAGTTGCTGATGGACAGAATGGACGTGGACAGAATCTGCCAGCAGGTGCTGTGTGCGGCACGCCGGTCCTTCCTCCACTCAGAAGCTTCCTTAAGCCTGCGTCTTCAGGACATGCTGGCTCCATGCGCCACCCGTCCTTCAACTTGGAGGGGCGGGGTGGGAGGGGGGTCTGTATATCTCGTTCCCTTTAAATGGGGGCCACTTAAACGTGTGTTTGTGTCTAAAGAACTAGAACATATCCTTGATGTATAAGTGGGAAGTATTTGGAAAACTGGCTAAAAACGTCATAAAAATTATTTCCATTTTCTGAATATAAATGTCCATTAGCATTTTTTTATCGATCTTTTGGAAATAAAGCTTAATTTTTTCACTTGATGAGTGTGAGGGAAATCAGATACATTTCCACAAAATCTCCTTCATGTACCTGGAATGAGAATTCGTTAGCCATTGAAGAGTGAGAAGGGCTTCACTCAGGTGACCCTCCTGGGAGCTTTCGGGTGAGCAGGAGTAAAAATTTGGGTTAGAAGTTGGCCAAGCCGCAGAGTTTTTAAAGAACCTATCATAGGGCTTCCCTGGTGGCGCAGTGGTTGAGAGTCCGCCTGCCGATGCAGGGGACGCGGGTTCGTGCCCCGGTCCAGGAAGATCCCACATGCCACAGAGTGGCTGGACCCGTGAGCCATGGCTGCTGAGCCTGCGCGTCCGGAGCCTATGCTCCGCAACGGGAGAGGCCACAACAGTGAGAGGCCCGCCTACCGCAAAAAAAAAAAAAAAAAAAAAAAAAAAAAAGGATCTCTCATGACCTCAGTCTCCCAGGGGCCTGTTTTCTTGGAAAGCTAGAAACCCCCGTACGTAACTGTTGATCCTCCCCATCCACTATCACCATGGGGTGTTCCCCAGTCAGCTTGCCTAGCACCCAAGGCTGAGGGAACCACAGCACGAAGCGGCCAGCTTCCACGGGACTTTTGTGAATTTGGCTCCTGACATTTTCAAAAGTGTGAGTGCTCATCTCCCCATCCCCCCATGGGCACAGCACCCCATCCCCACCCCACCACTGGACCAGATCTCCTGGGCACCACTGCCCCCCTCCCACTGAAGGATGCCAACCCCACAGACCTGGCAAATCCTGCCTGAGCCGGTCTGCTATTGTGTTCAGTTGTGTTGAATGTCAAGACAGGTCTGAGAAAACAATTAGCTTTGACAGACACCAGGAGAGGCCTGCGAGAAGACCCCTGCAGTCTGTTACAGAGAGGTGACAGTTTTGGACAGCGTGCTTGTTTATCCATGTCTCAGGTCAGTGTGTCCATGTGTGTCTGTGTGTGATCTTTTTGCCTTTGCCCAGAGGTGAGTATGGGCTTTATTGATAACAAGTGATTCTGACTTTGAGGGTATCATGTGTGCATAACCTCTGGTGTCTGTTTGTCCAGGTTGAAAGGACACATATCGGTGTCTGGTCATACACACATTTTGACCCTTTCCTGCAGCAGCTCCATTTGTTGGAAAGGGAAAGCAGTGCCTGGATATCACTTTTTTTTTCTGTGTGCTCTCTGATCCGTCCTCTGCACCGTCCCACTCCCTTTTCGAGTTCTCCCTTCTGCATCAAACTGCCAAAGTCCACTTTGTTTTTAACTCCAGCAGGGGACTGACTTACTCTATGTTTTTTTTTGTTTTTTTTTAGTTTTTTTTTTTTTTGCTGTACGCGGGCCTCTCACTGCTGTGGCCTCTCCCGTTGCGGAGCACAGGCTCCGGAAACACAGGCTCCGTGGCCATGGCTCGCGGGCCCAGCCGCTCCGCGGCATGTGGGATCTTCCGGGATCGGGGCACGAACCCGTGTCCCCTGCATCGGCAGGCGGACTCTCAACCACTGCGCCACCAGGGAAGCCCACTCTATGTTTTTATAGTAAGAAACCCTGTTGGTTCTAGCACTCCCTACTGCCTGCTTCCCAGATGAAACTTCCTTGGGGCAGAAGAAAAGAAGAATCAGCCTCCCTTGGCTGCACAAATAGATGTGACATTCAAACCCAGAGCTAAATGGAATTCTTGAACGTTTGCAGGCTTGTGCAATGACCTATGAAGTCAGACTCTAACATTTTCTGATTAATCACTTGTGTGCAGGACCTTTAATACTTTGAAAACATGAAAGAAGCAAAGAAATGAAATCCTTTGCCATCCTGGCTACCTATGGAGATTTACTAAGATTCTGATGAGGGTTACCTTCCTCTGATGACACTGAGATCTTTTCTTTGTAAAGAACTGCTGGCAACTGAGGATTTTTGCAAACAGAATTCAAAAGGAGGGAAATATTCCGTGATGGCGTGACTCTGAGCCTAGCACAGCATTCACTGAATGGCTGCCCCGTCAGGTCAGCATGGAGACAGAGGAGCGGCATTTGTCAAATCTGAAAGCCGAGGGCGAGGGGGTTCCAGAGCGGAGGAGGCCGACGCCATCAGCCGTCTGTCTATGCTAGTGACAGCCACTCTGCCAATATTAGGTGGTAAGTGGGACGCTCCAGAGCTGAAGGAGGAGAATGGGAGGAAACAAAAGGTTAGCTGAGAGTGTTGGACATTCCAGAAGAGGGCTGGGGAGGGAAGGGTTTCTGGCAGGTCCTAACCCAGTCCTGCTGGTTTGGATGAGAAGTGGGTTTTCTATATAAGCTGACCTTCCAGGGGTGGGAGACAAGAGAAGAGAACCCTTAGCAAAAACAGGGTTTCTGATGTAGGCGCAGCTCAGTCCGGGGGGAGCTGCAGAGCAGGGGTGGAGGTGGGGCTCCCTGAAATGAAAAACCCCCCAGTGGTCACAGCCTGAGTGGAACCCAAGAAGCCACTTGGCCCATGAAACGGTTCCTCTTCCTGCCTGCCACACTGAGGGGATTCTCTTCCCAGGTAACATGGTAAATTCCCCTGTAATCTCAAAATGCAGGTAACATCTTGGCCCTGGTGAGAAATGGCTGGCTTCATGTTTCCCCCAGTATGATTTCCTGTACATCCAGCGAGGGGCCCTGCCCACTCCCCTGCAGGGCTCCGGAGCTGAGCTGAGAAGGAAAAAACAAGGCTGATTCATGTTTGTGATTAACTTCTCACCTAATGCTGTAATCCCATCTGTAGCACTGGCCCAGCTGTCAGTGCTGAGCTGGGAACTCAGCTCTTGGGGGCGGAAGGGCGGGGTAGGCTGCGGGTTCTACACCAGCCTGGGCTCCAGCCACCCTGCCAATGTCACCTTCTGCGGGCTGCGTCTCCGATGTCCCCTCCTTTGGGGATCCCTTTTTCTGCCTCTGCCATTGGATCTTTGTCTCCAGATTACCCTGTGTCATTTTTTAAATTTGCACCTCCTGCGTAGTATTGATACTTGCCTTCCCTTTAAACCTTCTGAGGTGCCAAGCCCAATACCAGGCGCAGGTTTAGGACTCAGTGACTCACAATGAAGTGAACGGAACGGCATGGGATGCCCGCCCCTGGAAGACTGCACTGGACAGAAAAGAAGCCCAAAGCAAATGCCGCCCCCTCTCTCTCGGCTGCAACTCAGCTGGCCTTGCCGGCGGTGCAGATGCGACCTCCCTCTGCTTTTCTCAACAATGATCCCAGCCCCTTGTTATGATAAACTACTTGCTCCTTGCTCGCAGTACATTCAGGAACTGGACGGCCGCCAAGGAAAACTCAGGAGCAGTGGTAGGACTATTGAAATAAATTCATGGCCTATGATAAATACAGGAAAAACAGTGCCGGTTAATAATCTTATATGCCAACAAAATCCCATGGTTATTTAAGAGGAGGAGTTTTTACATAAATGTATATGATTTTAAGTAATGAGACTTTTTTTTTTTTCAAGCAAGCAATTTACAACCTATTTAGCCAAGTAGATGCTAGCCCTTCAAAGTGGATATCAATACTGTGGGAAGCTACGACTGCCTGAAACAGCTCTAATTCCTCTTTTCAGAGGTCTTCAGAGCTAAGTCCGGAAGGAACATTAGCTACATTACTTGATAATGTGCTTTTTGGTTTCAAGTCCCAAATGGTCTCACCCAACTTGATTACTGGACTGATTCACCAGACTTGGCTCTGAATTATTTTTGACAGTTTCCAAAAATTAAATCCACCTTAAAAAAAAAAAAAATCACTGCTACTTCTCAGGCATGCAAAAGAAGGGACTGTAAGTTCTGGAGTTCCAGAGAGAGATTCCAAAATTGTTCTGGGCAAGAAAAATGTCAGTGTCAACCTCACAGGTGACCGCTGTAAATATGCAAGTTCTGATTTCTTTGTTTGAGGATCTGTCATGTCATTTTAGAATCAGAGTTCATACCTACTTATTCTGTGCAGACTGTCATCAGGTTCGGTTTGCACAGAAGAGTTGACCCGAATCAAGGAATTTAAACTTTGAATACCAGACTAGCTATGACATTTGGATCAGTGGGAGCCTTTGCAAAACCATATGAAAACCTGAGCAACCCACACGGGTGTTTCACCAGCTGGCCACCCTGCAGGAGGTGCATGGAGTGAAATAACTAAAAGCAGCCTCTTTACTTCGAACCTGGCATAAATCACCCTGATTCGATTTCAAGGGGGTGGGGTGGGTGTGCAGGAGTGACTGGCCAGCCCCAGCATTCAGTGGCCAATGGAGAACCTTGGTGTCCTCCCTGTGGTGTTTAGGGCTGGTTTTTGCCTTCAGGACAGCAGAATGTATAACCCACTTCCAGATGAGAGTCCAAACACTCCTGGCACTAACTCTGTGCTTAATGCAAAGCAACCCACAAAAGCCTGGTTAGGAGGGAGATCCTCTCCCTCAGAATAGCTCTCCCAGGCTACACACCTTGGGGATGAGCTGGGCAGAAATTTCTGTTACCAGGACTTCATTCATGTTGCCCCAGGAGGTCCATCTCTCTTTTTTCCTCTCCCTCTTTTTTTTTTTTTTTTTTGCCTCTCCCGTTGCGGAGCACAGGCTCCGGACGCGCAGGCCCAGCCGCTCCACGGCACGTGGGATCTTCCCGGACCGGGGCATGAACCCGAGTCCCCTGCATTGGCAGGCGGACTCTCAACCACTGTGCCACCAGGGAAGCCCTTCCTCTCCCTCTTCATCTCCCTCCTAAGAACTCTAATTGAATGAGAGGGTGGTAACTTACTGTGTAAGTCCCCACTTGTTTGCGAAGCTAAAGATCTGCTTCCTCCAACCCCCAGCCCCATCTAAGGCAGTGGATGGAACTCCCAGCAAGTCCAGGACACCCCCAGCCTGTAAAGCCCTGGTTCTGGCATCTACTTTCTAGACAGAAGGTGATATGGGAAAGGCCTGACTCCAGGGCTTTCCGGTTAGTAAGACTCCAGCTGGCTCAGCTTTGACGTGTCATTACCAGAGCAAGCACACACGCTAACACAGCTGGGGGAAAGAGCCTGCTGGGTTCTTCCCTCGCCACAGGGGGACACATCGGCATAGAGCTCAGAAGAGGGAGGACGGTGAGGGAGAAGAAAGGGGTGGTGTATACCCAAAAGTGGCCTTGGCTGTGAAACCCATAAAAGGACATATTAAGAGCTTTTTGGAAGCTCCAGTGCCCAGTAACCTACACTATAACACAGGCAGGTCTATGGCAGGTCTGAGGTAGCAACTCTGTTGCCCACTGTTCTTTAGGGATGTGACTGAGATTCTTACCACTGTGCAGGGTCCGTGGGTTTAGTGGGGAGCAGATACGACTGTGGCCCTTGAGCGGCTTCCACTCTACTTAGGATGATTATAAGAGCCTGGATTCTGAAGCCAAATTGCCTGGGTTTGAATCTGGGCCCTGACATTTTACATACACTGCTGTGTGTCTCTGGGCAACTTAGTTTAAGTTTTCTGTGCCTCCATTCCTCTTCTGTAGAAGGGTATAAAAACAGTACTTGCCATATAGGGTCACTGTGAGGATTCAATTATTTGAATACATAACCAGGCTTCGAACAGAGTTGGACACATAGACTGCACTGTAAGTGGGTTAGCCATTATTACTTGGAGAGAGAAGACCCATGTCAGAAGTCAGAACCCATAAGGAAAGGCCGTCTGTGAGGCTGTGCGGAGAGATTGCTTTGGAGTTGGAGAAAAACCAGGGCTCTGTGGGGTTGATGTAGGCAGCACAGGCTTTGAGGGAGAGGTGGGGACCTCAAGGTTCTGAGTCAGGACCTTGAGGCATGGTCTCTTCTGACCCTTTTCCTCTAACAGAAGCTGACCACCCATGACTATGGGCCGCCACCCCGCAGAAGGGCCTCCAGCATCTTTTCCCAAGGCTTTGATGAAAGCCGGGGATCCCTCCCCCCGCCATGCACTCTGCTGCTCATCTCCCGTCCCGGTCTTTTGGCTTCATCTTTGATTCCTGTGCTTGTCCACGTGGTGTTGAATCAGGTGAGAGATTTCAGTTTGGGTCAACAAACTTTCCAACAGGTCTATTCTGAGTAAGAAGCTGGGGCAAGAAAAGTGAGCATCAAATAATATTAAATATTGCCCTGAGGGAGCTCCCTCAGGGAGCTTGTCTGGTGACAGACAAGGAAACAGTTTTCGAAATCAGTGTGTTGAGAGTGGTTGTGCTGGAGTTGGAAAAGGAAGGCTTGGCCCAGGGGCAAGAGTCAGCAGCTCTTCATGGGTGTCTTCAAAGGAAGCGCCAGGGCCGGGGGGCCTCAAAGTGGGGTGCAGGGGAAATGGCAGTCCAGGCGGAAGGCAGCGCTTGAAGTTTGGTTTGGATCCCCATACTCTCTGCCAATGCCAGTTGGGGCTTTCTTTTTGTCTCCCTCTTTTTCCAGCTGCTCTGAAACTCCCCAGGACCTGCCCGGGGTCCAAGGAAGAGTGCCTGGAGTTCGCCTGAGCCGCCCAGCAGCTCTGCTGGGTGCATCATGGGCCTCCAGATAGGCCTGCTGCAGACTGGGTGGGTGGGGTGCAGTGAGGATGGGGCCCTCTGGGCAGGAGGCAAGCAGAAGCAAATGCTGCAAGAGGAAGGGGAGTAGGGCTGTGCACACGGCACCGGCTTTAAAGCCAGACCCCGCCTACCTGTTAGCTCTGTCCTCTGGAGCAGGTTCTTGGCTTCTCTTGAATTTTGATGACAAAATGGGCAGAGTAATACCTAGTAGAGTAGGATTAAGCGAGGAATATATACCTCAGGAATACCTAACGAGCCCCTACAATATGCTCGGCCAGAAGGGATTGTCGAGGTCCTAGCCCCACTCTTTCATTCTGCTGTCTGTTTTTATAATACCAACGGCACTTGGATCATTTGCTGTCAAAGAAATCAGGGAACTCAAAACACCTCTCTTTGGAATAGCTTTTAAAAAGAAGGCAGTGTTTGTCAAAGATGAGGCATGATGGTGTTGGTCTTTACCCCAGCAAGAGCCGAGTTGGGTTGTAGCTATACAGACTTTCTCAGAGGGTCCCACTGTCATGGGAGGCTGGCCTCTGGCCTGGAGGAAGGGCCTGTAGGCTGGGAAGTTACATTTCCTGTTTAGATTAAGGAGGTGGCCAATTAGAGCTAATTGTGGAGAAGATTTTGTGATGTGGACATCTGTTCGGGAGATGCTATATGCAGGCCACAGAGTCATTTCATGGAGGTCACAGAACAGTCATTGGACAAGAACATTCACTCACCACCAACCTGTCCCCTTCAGTGACCTGAGTGAAATGCTTCTTATCTCAGTACCAGCACTCACTTGGACATCCACATTCCCTGTTACAGCAACTTGAATCAGTCTAGCCAGAGATGCAGAAGTTGAGCCTGAAATTGCCCAAGGAGAAGAGAGGAGAAAGAGAAAGAATAAGAATGCTATTTTTTGCTGGGCTTATGGCATAGTTTATAACATTTCTAAAGTTTGAGCTACTAATATTAAAAAAGTGATAAAAATGAATGATTCAACATATAAGTAAAGATGTGAAGAAACAAACACTCACACATGGCTGATGGGGGTAGAAATGGATGCAACCCCCGTGAAAGGCAATTGGCAATGTCTATCACAATTTCATCTTTTGACAAAGGAACATTTGGTGAAGTAATTCCACTTCTAAGAATTTACCCTTCAGATATTCTCACTTGTGCAAAATGACAAATGTAATGTTACTTATTCATTGCAACGTTATTTGGAAAAGATTTTAAACAACCTAAATATCCATCAATAGAGGACTTAACAAGTAAATTATGGTATAGAATACCATGCAAACATGTAGACGTGTGTGTGTATGCACACGTGTATATACTTTCTTTTTTCCTTTTTGGCCACGCTGAGGGGCAAGTGGGACCTTTGTTCCCCCAACCAGGGATTGAACCCACGCCCCCTGCAGTGGAAGTGCGGAGTCTTAACCACTGGACCGCCAGGGAAGTCCCATGTATATACTTTCTATGTATGTAAGCATCTCCAAGAAATATTGTTAAGTCAAAAAAGCAAGTTGACAAACAGCGTGTATAGTATGTCACCATTTCTACATATATGTATAAACAACTCTGGAAGGATCTTGAAGAAATGAGTTACATTGGTGGCTTTTGGAGAAAGGAGCTAGGTGGCTGGGGGATGAGCAGAAGAGAGACTTTCACCATTTACTTTTTTATACAGTTTGAATTTTGAACCATGTGAATATGTAACCTACACAAGACATTAAATTAAAAAAATAGTTGTCTTGGGCTTCCCTGGTGGCGCAGTGGTTGAGAGTCCGCCTGCCGATGCAGGGGACACGGGTTTGTGCCCCGGTCTGGGAAGATCCCACATGCCGCGGAGCGGCTAGGCCCGTGAGCCATGGCCGCTGAGCCTGAGCGTCCGGAGCCTGTGCTCCGCAAGGGGAGAGGCCACAACAGTGAGAGGCCCGCCTACTGCAAAAAACAAAAAAAATTGTTGTCTTATAAATGAACAGCTGTTGTCCATTGATGGATGAATGGATAAACAAAATGTGGTGTATACATACAGTGAAATATTATTCAGCCTTAAAAAGGAGTGAAATTCTGACACATGCTACAACATGGATGAACCTGAAGGACATTATGCTAAGTGAAATAAGCCAGTCACAAAAAGATAAATACTGTATGAGTCAACTTATATGAGATACCTAGAGTAGTCAAAATCACAGAGACAGAAAGTAGAATGGTAGCTCTCAGGGGCTGGGGGGAGAGGGGAGTAGGGAATTGCCATTTAATGTGTACAGAGTTTTTGTTTTGCAAGATCAAAAGTATTATAGAGATTGTGTGCACAACATGAATGCACTCCCTGTGTTGACTATACACCTAAAAGTGGTAAGATGGTAAATGTAACGTTATATGTATTTTACAACCACTTGATTAGATTGATTTCATCATCCCCCTCGGATTGCAGCCAGGTAGTGTGATTTGTTGGTGGATTTCAGGGATCTACTTCTCTGTCTGGCCTTTCCCTTGGCCAGATTTTCTGATTATCTGATTGCAAATCCAGATGATCTGATTGCTCTCTGCTTTCATTTTTAATCTGAAAAGTAGGAACACCATTTCCTAACCCTGATACCTTAAGTAGATTATTACATATTTTATATATATATATATATATATATATATATATATATATATATATATAATTACAGATTATTGTCTAACCTCATTCTGTGACCTTCCCCCTATCCAGGTTTTGAAGAAAGCTACAGAGTTAGTATTCCTGCAATGCTTCAAGTCTCATAGATTTAAATAAGGCTGAGTATAAAGGACCCTTTTGACAACTGCGCATGCCTGATTGTACGTCTTCTGAACACTATTTGTGATGGTCATTCATACACCAAGGGGGAAGCAGGAAACAGAGATCACAGAATCCTCTGGCCAAACTGTGAAGCTGGCCTTGAAGTGCAGAAGCAGTGTCAACATCCTGAACCCCATCAGTTCTGTGAGGAAAGTGGCAGAGAGGTGGGAAAGACGTACAAAAGGCTCATGTTTGTTCTCTCAATGCCCCTGCCAAATACTCTTATCCTGCCCCAAACTGGCAAACCAAACAGTACATACCATCCTCATGGGCTAGAACTTGTAGGTTACAGTATACCCTGAAATTGGCATTAAAAACCAAACTGCTTATTTAAGTGCTTTTCACAGCCAGCTAACTTAATCCCTGACTAGTGTGGGGAGGAGTTGTCAAGAGAGTCTTACATCTCCCCACACATCCTAATTAAGAGCCCCTCCACGACCCACCCACCAGCCTTCCCTCCTCAGCGCGAGGACTCAGAATGAAAGAGAGGAGTATTCTCCTCTCCTTCCTTGACCTAGATGGACCTGAGTGGGATTTTTAAGGCTGGTCCCTATTCTTTCTTTGCATACCAAGTCTAAATTCCATGGCCCGCCTTTTCCCCCGCCTGTCATGACTGGACGCTACCTTTCTATCCAGCCAACTTCTTACTCTCTCCCACCTCATCCCCAGGACCTGGAGGGACCTTCTGAATCCTCTCTTATCCCTCTCCTGCAGAGCCAGGCAGCAGTCCAGCCTCCACCAGCCCAAATCCATCTTCTCCTCCTCTGAATTCCTATGGCATTTATAGTTAACACCCTACAATTTACTGAACCACTTAATTATATCCTCTTGGTTCTGCTCAGTGATTACTTCTTGCCTTTTAGTCTGGCCTCCTGAGTAGATATTGAACCCCAGTGAGGTAGAAATCAAACTTTATACATTTTTATTATGTTCATAGAGCACATAATAATAGTAATGGTGGCCATGTATTAAGCACTTAGTGTATACCAAACACAGTACTTTATATATGCTATCTATTTAATATTCAGAATTCCTCTAATGAGGCATCGTTATGTTTATTTTTCAGATGGGAAACCAATGCTCAGAGGACAAGGACTGAGTCTAAAGTCACACCAGTGGTCTCCAAAGGCTTTAATCAAACTTTTTGACAGATATAAGAAAAATGAAGTATAGAACATACTTTCCCAGGATCGTCCTCTTATGAAGGGAGCAAGCTGAAACTATTCCCAATGTTTCTAAGAAAATGTAAGCTCTGCTATAAAGGAAGATCCCAAGAGCAGGGACTTTTGTCTGTGTTGTTTATTGGTGTATCTGCAACCCTAGAGGAGTCTGTGGTTTACAGTAGGTGCTCAATAAAATATTTGCTGAATGAACAGATGAAATCTAATCAGCAAGGCTCAGTCAAATGCCCACCAATAGAGAATGGCTCACACTATGAGAAAAAGAATGTAAAAACACTCTAACTTGCTTGACTTAACTTCACTCACTTAGGAATACTTGCACAGGACCATCTAGAAAGAGAAATGGCATGAGAGCCCAGGTGCCCAACTTGATGCCAAATTTGTCCTTTTTCTACTTGGGAGTGCTGGGGGCGTCCTATTCCTTGTCTGTTCCTCTCGTTCAATCTTCCCTCCATTAAAGCAATCCGCCACCAAACAAAACACAAAGTCCCCAAATGATTACTGAAATTATTTAGTTTTTTTCCCCTAAGGTCGTAACCATGTAAAAGCAATAAAAACAAAACCAAGACTTTGGGGCCTTATTCTCCCTTGCATGACACAACGGGTGAAAATCACCCAAGTTACACAAACTTCAACAGGCCTGGGCCCTAATTTAAGCAGGAGAGAGAAATTTCTCTCTCAGTCTCCCACAGATTCAGTCCCTTTCTTGTTTTTAATAGAAACACTTAGAAAACAAAATAAGTGCCCATCAATAGGAGTCTGGTTAAATAAATAAGTAAATGTGGTGCATGAATGCAACAGAGTCCCATGTGGCCTGGCCATTAAAAATGGTAATACACCTGGCAGTATCTACTGAAGCTGAAAATACATGTACCCTATGACACAGCAATCCACCCGTGCCTATCCCCACCAGGAATGTGTGTATATACATCCACCAAACAACATGCAAAAGAATGCTCACAGCAGCCCTAGTCATAATAGCCCCAAGCTGGACCCAAATGTCCATTAACAGCAGACTGGGTAATGCGTAAATGTGGATGCAGAGAACGCCATATAGCTGTGAGGGTAGGTCAACAATGACGTGGATGAATCTCGCAAACAGAATGTGGAGTGAAAGAGGTAAGAAAGAGTCATTCTGGATGATTCCATTTATATAAAGTTCAAAAGCAGGGGCAGCTAATCCCGGGATGGTGGAGTGAGGACAGAGGTTATCTTGGAAAGGGGTGACTGCAAGGGGGCAAGAAGCGCTTCTGGAATGTTGGAAAGGTTCTGTTTCTTGATCTGGCTACTGGTTACATTGGTGTGTTCACTTTTTGAAGATTTGTGGTGTTGTACATGTATGATTTGTGCACTTTTCTTTGTGTATGTTATATACAAAAGGAAAAATGATGCAGATCCACATTTATTGACATGGAACATGGGAAGATGTTCAGGCCCCATCACAGAGAGGATATGTATACCCCTCTGGTATATTCCTTTTATGTTAAGTTGTAGATATCAAGCTATAAGTACCTATATGCAGAGAAAGTCACTCTAGGAAACGGTTCTCATAAATGTTAACAATGCTTACCTTTGAGTTGGATGTTGAGTTTGGTTTTGTTTTGACTTTTTTTATACTTTTCCATATTTGTTTGCATTTTTACACAGCACATGTATCATTTTATACTCAGAAAATGGTTTTTATTTTTTAAAAACTCCTCCTTGATTAAAAAGAACACTAAAACCTGCTTTTTATTTCCCCTAGAAGCAAACCAGTAAATACTAAAGCTGACTGACCAGAGACAGGACATATGCCATGTGCCTCTAATACACTTCTCAATTGCTTCAGTTTGTAAGAATTTCCAACAGGCTCTGGACATAGCAGCCACCATCTTTCATGTCAATGGACAGTACACACCTGGGGTAAAATCTGAGGGTGGATGAAGGGTAAATGCAGTAGAAATTTTAGGTGATCTGGTCTTCTTCCCTTTGAAGCTCAGGGCAGATGGGTCGGTTTATTAAAGGAAAGTAATCTCCATTTATCTTTCTTCTGCCTCTAATCCACATACTCTCCATGGTACTACCTCTCTTGCTCCAGGTGAGGGGATTCCACCAGTTTTTTTTTTTTTCCCCTGTCCTATCTAGCTGGGGAGTGTTTCCTATTTCTTCCTCAACTCCCTTTCCCACCCATAGCCTGCTCCACATGCCCACATACTCGAAATTCTTTTAATGGGGGATAAATTACTTTCTTTTACAATCAAAGCCCAAGCTTAAAATGTAAATAACCTCGGGTGAGTTAACACATGGCCTTAATATTCACACTAAGGTGTAAATGTCTAATATAATTTCTAAAGAGTAAAATTTGCTTGGGGGCTGGGCATAGAGAAGGAAAGGCCTCAGTTTTGCACAGAGCCGGCCAGGTTGCTGATGGTACCTGCTTTCCCTCCACCACAGTCCCCCGGCCCCCACCCAGGCCTGTCCAGAAGATCCCGAGCCACCCAGAAGCAGAAGGCAGCTGCCGTCACCCTGACCAGATCTATATCCATTCCAGACTCAGGATTACAATAATTTGGGAGAGGGTCAACCAAGTCAGAGCCCCAGATGGCAGAAGAGCTGCTTTAGCTTAAGACTCTTAACTCTTTTTCCTCAGGGCAGGAAAGGTTTGAGACAATGAAGGATGAGGCTTTCCAGGCCTGGGACACAACCTTGATCCAAAGCCTAGTCATGGCTTTAATTTTTGTAAATCAAAGCCTCAAGTTTTTCTTCAGTCTTTTAGCTGAAGACATGTTTCCCAGGGTGCAGGAAAAAAATAAATAAAAGGTACTAAATTGAAGACTGTGTGACATCCTGTGCCACTTAAACCCTTTGCAGGCAGGCAGAAATCACTGCTGCACTAAATTCCATTTCCTAAGCTTTTTTTTCCCCCCCTCCCAGCCATTGTCTTCACAAGATCATCCCATACTTGGAAAACATTTGTCTAATTATCATCACACACGATGGGCCTATTGCCAGCTGCTTTTTATTTTAACTTCAGATTCTTTCCAGGGTGTTTGTTTTTTTTTCCTTGGGGGTGGGGAACCGGAGAGAGGAGTGTGTGTCTGTTTTTGCTATTACACAGAACCGATCAGATTTCCTTTTATAATCACAATTAAACTTCCAGATCCGAACATGTGAATACTTCACGTTTAGAGGATTTGAACGCCCACTGATTTGGTCAGTCTCACAAAACTTTCCAAGTCTGGAGGTGAGAAACCGATCCGTGAGGTTGAGCAAACCATTCCTGGGACACAAAGATCACAGATGGACTCGAGGGGCCCAAGGCTGGCTCCCAACTCAGTGTTCTCCCCATGAGCTGAGACAGGGTGCCACGGGGTTAAAGCCCCAAATACAATAGGAAGGTAAGCCCCACAAGAGCCGGGTCTTTGTCTATCTTGTTCACCAGGGTAGCCCACCATCTACTTGTTGCGCCAGGCCCCCTGCAGTGGTTGGGGGGTGGAGGAAGGGCATACTTCATAGAATTTCTATACAAAGCAGGACTGTCAAGCATTAAAACTGGTCAGACCAGTGACAGCTCTACAAGGAGCTTAAGGGCAGCAATCTGGCTGTAGCGGAAGGTACTGGGGCTTTGGGATGCACGGGCATAGCCAACACAGTTTTACCTCTATTGCATTTTATTTCAGGGTTCCCGATGGAGTCTATGGGGAGGGGAGAAGGGGGCCTCAAACTTCTTCCCCCACTCCCTGGCACCCCACTGGCTCAGACCAGACTAGAGGTATAAAGCTGTGCTAATGGGAATCTGGAGTCCAGTGACCAAAAAGATGAAGGGGGCCAGGGAGAGGATTTCCTTCTGCTCCCAGCAGTAGGCTTTCCTACCCCTAAAGAGCAGAGAGCATGAGGAGGACCATCTGTGAAATTTAATCTGGCTAGTCATCTTAACCCAGAACTTCAGTTATAATATTTCTATGTTCTTAAGTGAGGGCATCTTCACCAGGCATCTACAGCCTTTCAGGAGTGGAGCCCTACGTTACCACTCACTGATCTGCTGCTGCAAACAATGGCCCAGTGTGGCCCACTGCACCTCCCTGTCCAGTGTGGAGATTCAGTGGAATAACCAGTTCTCTGAAAATGCGTGTGAATTCTAGAGGGGTTAATCCTGTACACTGGTCATATCTCAGTGAGATTTACTTCAATAAGATAATCTAACAGATAATATTAACTCATATTAAAGAAAGAGAAAGGTATTTTAATGTTTACTGCAGTTTCCTTTCTTCTTTTTGGGGGAGTGGGGAGGGAGAGAAAGGAGGAATAGTCAGGGAAGTATTATTAACTGAAACAATT
This sequence comes from Mesoplodon densirostris, assembly GCF_025265405.1. Taxonomy (NCBI): domain Eukaryota; kingdom Metazoa; phylum Chordata; class Mammalia; order Artiodactyla; family Ziphiidae; genus Mesoplodon; species Mesoplodon densirostris. Next base: position 59,090,500 of record NC_082663.1, read on the forward strand.
ATTGCTTGCTTTGCATGTACTGGTTTAAAATCTAGGAGAGGAAATGGGACAAACACCCAAATGATTATTCAACACACCTATATAAGTGGTGTCAGAACAAATCACTCTGAGGGTCAGGGGAGGAAATGATATCACATGGCTGGGGAGTGAGTCGTTTTTGAGCAAGGCCTTGAAGAATTTTGACCAGTGGAGATGGGACAAGGGTCTGCCAGGTGTTGGAAGGTTTGAGGAAATGTCTGGGGGCAGGAGAGCCTGAGGGATTGGGTGCTGGAGAAGAGGGTGAGACAAATGCTTACAACAGAGGGCTGGCAGGAGGGAGAGGGAGGGGAGCTGAGGTCATCCCAAGGAGATGGGAGTCACCAAGCTGAGACGTGACCATCTGCAATGGGTCTGATGGGTTCTTGACCTAGCAGCAGTCTGCAGCCTGGCAACTTAGTGGCAGTGGAAAGCCTCAGAGGCTAGTGGTCAGATAAGGGACATCAAAGTGGGCCTCAGAGGATCGATGTGGCGAGTGCAAGGTGGATTGGAGGAAAGGGAATGGAAGAATAGGAGGCTGGCTGGCAGGCTGTTCCAATGGTCCAAAGAGGACCTGGAGTAGTGGCAGAGGAAAGGGAAAGAAAAGTCCAAAGTCATGCTGTAGAAGAGGAAAAGCATGGACTTGGAGAACTGCAGGGAGAGATGACTGGACTTCTTCTCTGTGTGAAGGAAAAGTCACAAGCAAATCCTTTCCAACCCTGCTGAGTTTGACAGGCTAGTAGAACTCTAGGCGGATGTGTGGGCAGGATTAGGGAAAGGGAAGGTGACAAGCAACAACCTCTAAGGTGGGGATGGCCCTCTCAGAGACACTGAATGGTGAGCAAGTGCACGGGGAGTGCCAGAAGGTGGAAGCAGAGCAAGGAAAGAAGTGGACAGGCCTTTTGCAAAAGCTTGTAATTTTCTCCAGAGCAATTCCCAAGAATCTAACAGTGGTGGTCACCTGTAGGAAGGGGAATGGGGGAGGCTGAGAGAGATGAGAGGTTTTTCCTGGTATACCCTTTTGTACCTGTGAATTTTGAACTTCCTGTGTGTACTACCTCTTATAACTAAATTTGAAAATGTTGGGGTCCAGGGCCCTGGTGGCTGCATGCTGCAGTAAGGAACCCTGCTTTTCACCCATGTGAAGCTCACCAACCCACTAAACCAGTTAAGGAATCTCAGTGTTACACTCCCTCGGGCTCCTCATCCCTCCCCAGCTAGTTGAAGGTTTTTTTCTGGGTTCTAGCTTCCACTTCATTAGCGCCACCAAAGAAGCACAGCAAAGTTCTCAGCTTCCTCTGAAAAGCCTAGGGGTCAAGGACGTTTTAGCCAGGCCACCTCTTACTGGGCATCACTGTGCTGGAATCCGGTGGAGAATGAGAGAGTGTGTGAAAAGTGGCGAAGGTGGCTGGCTAGGAAAGGAAGCTGTGGAAACAGGTCCTTCTTATCAGTGCTCTAGTTGGACGAACCCAGAAGCACCATCACTATCTCCCTCTTCACCATTCCTGCCCCATTAGGTCAAGCAGGCGGTGGGATGGCGCGGTTCGGTCCCGGAACGGCCGCTTTTCAGAGAGTGGGTCTGTGTGTCCGACTCCCCGGGGTCCCTCAGGTCTTCCTTGGGCTTGGGACAAAGACCCCCAGTCTCCAAATGGGCTGGGGGTTCACCCCGGCCAGGGGATGGAGCTGCCAGCCTTCTCTCCATCCACCTCGGAAGTTTGCCCACTGCCTCCAATCTTTCCGGCAGATTCCACCACAAATCCTTTTCCCTAGATCGTCCCGCAGAGCTCTCCCGCCGCTGGCACCCAACAAACACGTGGCGGGTGACAACCTGGAGAAAGCGCGGGATCCCCGCGGGGATCGCGCAGCTCCGCCCCCTCTCCGGTCCCCCAGCGTCAGCGCCGGAGCTTGGCGCTGCAAGACCCGCTCGGGCGCGCGCCTCGGGGAGCCGGGCCCGCGGGCGGAGAAGGCCGGGGCCCGGGGCCCCGGGTGCGCGCTTCGCTGAAGCGAGGAGCGCGCCCTCGCCGTCCCCGCGCGCTGTTCGCGCCGGTGAAGCCTCAACCCCAAGGGTTCGCGAGGTGCTTCCGCCCAGTGGGTACGAGCCCGGACTGTCCTAAATTCATATTTTTTCCCTCCCTTATAGTCTGTTAAATTGACTAATAAACTCAACACAGCGTTCTCTGTGCGGCTTCAAAAAACTCGGTAATTTCGTTAGAAAACGTTGAAATTCAACCCCAAAGTATTCAGCCCAAATGTTTAGTTAAAGTAACCCCGTGGGTTAATAAACTAAACAAAGGCAACCCATGCAAAACTGGAGCAATGAAAACCAGGCTAAATAAACGAAGGGAAGTTTATAAGAACGCTTTCGGAAGAAAAAAAGAGAAAAGGCACCGGGCACGGAGGTTTAATGTGAAGCATGTGAGCGGGGCTCAGCTTACAGGTACGCGGGCCCACGGCGAAGAGCGCTGTCAAGCGGCCTCGCCGATTGCGGGTTGGTTTGCACCGCCGGGAAACCCTACCCGGGCGGGCGCCGTGAGCGGCCTGGAGGCGCGGGCGCCCCAGCCGGCTGCAGAGCCGTGCGCCCAGGGCGAGGTGCGCGCCCTGGGCAGGGCGCGGCGAGCCACCCTGCGGTAGCCCTCTCCCCTCCTGGGAAGGGTGTGTCAGCTCGCTTTAAAAGAGTGAGGAGCAGTTTGCAGTTGGGAGACGCAGAGATAGTGGGTCCCGCGTCCACAGACGTTCTCCTTCCCACCCCTTTCTTCCCCACCGCCACCCCCTCCCCGCGCTGGCAGTGGAGTAACAAAGACGCTGCCGCGCCGTTGACCCCGAAGAAGCCCTGATGAAAAGGAGGGCAGGCTGCAGGATGGAAGTTTCGGCAATTATTTTCTTTTGCCTTTACGTTCCCGAAAAGAAGCAGAGGAGGTAGAAGGAAGAGAGATCTGGGAAAGGCAAGGCCCAGAAATCAGGAGCCATTGTGTTTCTCCTTGGGGAGAAAAGCTGTAAAACCTGGGCCTCTTGTCCACTTCGCCTTCAAAGAGGTCTAACCATGAAGGGAAAAAGGCGGGCTAAGGAGTAATTTTTCACTCTAATTTCCTTCTCCCAGGCTCCTTCACACCCTCCCTCCCTCCGCTTCCTAGGAGCAGCGGCCCCCAACTTCGGAGCCAATGCTGGGCGCTCGGCTAAGACATCAGAGGAGATACAGGTTCGACGCTAAATGAACCTTCAGGCCGCGGCACAATGGCGCGGACCTCACACGGGGGCACCGTGCCTTCCCCCAGCGGAGCTCGGCTCCCGCCGCTTCTTTATTCCACGTGGTGAATCCACCGCATCTCCCACCGCCGCGGAACCAATGGGCCGGCCGGGGAGAGCGGGAAGCGCAGGACAGGGGTTGAAAGGAGGTGTGGGTTTTATTTTTAAAGAGCATAATTGGGCTGAGGAGGGTTATTTTTTCCCTTGCCGGAGAAAAAAAAGGGGGGGGGAATCGGGAGAAATACAACACATTTATCTATCAACCGCTAGACAAGACAAAGAGGTTTTAACAACAGTTTGAAAAGAGCGGCCTGTGAATGGTTACTATTCAATTTGTATTTTATTCCCCGCTGGTCATGGAATTGAGATCAGAAGAAAAAGTGAAAACACATGGCTGAGGTCAGGGGATCAGAGAACCACCACATACAGCAAAGGGAAGGGAAAGCAATGGGAACTCGTGTGAAGAAATGGATTATATAAACAGAGCTTACCATCGCCTGAGCCCCATTATCCTATAATTTACCCTGCATGGGAGCATAGAAATATATTAAACTAGTGATAGGTTTTACCATTTCTTTACAACCCAGCCTCGTGCCAATCAAGCCTACTATATACTTTGAGACATGTTTAGAATTCTTGAACTAATGTGTTTATTTTAAATATCACAGGGAAATTATTACATCACCAGAAAATAATGCCAGAGCGGGGGTCTGCCGCCCTTTTGAAGTCCTGCTGCAACGAAACATGATTTTAATTACATAATCACTTTGAAACTATAATTATACAATAAACGATGAGGATTAAGCGGGAAGTCTAGAGTACATTAAAAATTGCTTAGGTCTTGAGAAAACAAACTGAACATGCAGGGGGAAAAGAAAGAGATGAAATCCGAGGTCCCGGGGAGGGGGTTGATAAGTTCTGCAATCGCCTTCCTCTGAGCTGCAGCAGGGACCGGGGCCTAGGGTTCGCTTTGCCGGGTCCAAGGGAGGGCAGGCGGACAGCCCGGGCCGTATCGCCGAGTAAAAACCCGTAAATCTGAGACAGAATCAAAGAGAAGCGCGAAGGACGGCACCAGCGCTTTTGCTAACCTTCCTACACGAAAACAAATAAACAGAGTCGTTGCTTTGGAGGTTACGAAATGCATTTACATTGAAAACCATCGTGAATCGGAATGACACGGGGAGGGTGAGCGTTGCCAAAGATTGGTTTGTTTGCCCTTCCCTTCCAGGACGAAAGCCATCCAGCACGAACGGCGTCGTCGCTGCCCTGATGCCCGAAAAGAGTTTATAAACAACAGCGCGTCTGTGGAGGGGGCAAGCGAGCGCGCCGGCGAACATCCCCGGGCGCGTCGGGTCCCCGGGGCGCACACTCGGGCTCACATTCGCCTCCTCGCCCCGGAACCCCTTTCCTGAAAGCTGCTCCGCCGCTAAATTTTGTTTTTGCGTTTGTCATTCTGGTGAGGCCGAGGGTCGGCGCTTGGTTCTTCCTTTAAAAGGTAGAAACTTGGCTGCATCCAGAGCCCACGCGTTCGCGTCTCTCACTCCTCGGCTACCCTGCTTCCCCAGAGCTTCTACGCAGCCCGGGGCGCTGGCCCTCCTCTTCTTCAAATTCTGTTGGGGGCCGCTGCAGGGAGGGTTCTGGGCCTGGGCAAGGAGTCCAAATTCATGTGGAAGCACCCTAGTGACAGAAATCCTCAAATGAACTGCCCGGGAAGAGGCTAGTGGTTATCTTTTTTCAGTGGCACCTACTTTACCGCCTGTGCTTCGCCAGGCCACCAGCACCATGGGGAGAGAAGAGGAGTAGGGTCCCTGACTTGGGGCTCAGCAGCCATCAAGGCTGATTTTTAGGACACGGCCACCACCGACATTCCAGCCAACGACAGCCTCTGCTCTCCGTTAATATTCCACAGCAGGTGTCCTGGGTGAGGCTGTTTGCCTGGCCCGGCCAAGTGTTATATATAAAGGGTTAATTAAATGCTCCCAACCGCGGCAAAAAGCAGTACCCGGCTCAGGAGGGCACTCCCGCTTTTTGCTCGAGCAGAAAATTATAATCACAGAAGCAGCGGTATTTAAATTCACTAGCAACCCGGAAAAAATGTCTCCCCAGGAACTCAGATGCGAGGTATTGGACGAGAGCGGGAGAAAGTGACAAAAAAAAAAGCATGGACATATATACACTACCAAACGTAAGGCAGATAGCTAGTGGGAAGCAGCCACATAGCACAGGGAGATCAGCTTGGTGCTTTGTGACCGCCTGGAGGGGTGGGATAGTGAGGGTGAGAGGGAGGGAGACGCAAGAGGGAAGGGATATGGGAACAGATGTATATGTATAACTGATTCACTTTGTTATAAAGCAGAAACTAATTTAAAAAATAAAATAAAATAAAAAAATTTTAAAAAAGAATCTTTCCTTGCCCTCTCTTGGGCTTCATGGTGGTTCCCAACCCTGTCCAGGCAGCCCCGACGGCATGAGGCTAACAGCTGTCTTCAGCTCGGAACCGGTAATATTAAGACGCATCACATTGCATTAGTCTGCAGAGGACCATCAACGACCAAGAACAAATACAAAAGAGGAATAAAATAGTCCATCTGAAGAGTCCTACTGTGAATGTGTTTATTTCTTGCTTTGCTAAGCCCAGGATATGATTTACTCACTGCCCTATTGCAAACAAAAGCACGGCGCTAGCCTGGCAACGTGGAAGAGCACCTTTCCAAACCGCCAAGGAAATTACAACTGGGCACGAATTCAGGGACCATTTTATGTTGAGCCTGAAGTCCCAATTCGCACACGTGAACATGAGGAGGCCAAGATTAAAAAAAAAAAGAAGAAGAAGAAGAAGAAGAAAGAAATCTGATTTCCCGGGAGTAATGGTAATACTAATAAATATTTTTTATCCGCCGCCCACTTAATACGGGCAATTTACCTACGTTATCTCATTTAACATAGCAACGCTGCAAGGTGAATATTATAATCCCTACTTTATTAACAATGTCGAATACTTATACAGTGTTTATTATGGTATTTTACATTCATTTATTCCTCACAACACTCGACATGGGTGGACATCTTATCATGCCCATTTTACAGATGAGAAATTGAGGCAGAAATCAAGTAATCTGCCCTGGGTCACATGCCCATAAATGGCAAGGCAGGGATTGGAACCCAGACTTTGAAATCTTGGCCCTTGACACTATGCCACCTGAAAAGGAGTGACGGGCTGGGAGAAATTGAAGCTTATCTGAGGTTCCAGCGGGTGGTAGTGAGCGGGGACTGTGGTGCGTCGCCCCACCCACGGAGCCACCAGCAATGCGCGGAGGGCGGTGACTGGCGCTCGGGGGTGCACAGCGGGGTCGCGGCAAAGAACCTTGTGCTCAGCCTGGAGCCAGCGCCAAGGGTGGTGTGGCCCGCCAGGCATTGAGCTATTTCCTCCGCCGCCAGATCCTCTGCGGCCTGGGCAACAGTTTGTTTTCTCAGACACTTCGTAGGAACCTCAAGGAGGGGCCGTCTGCCTGGGACCGCGGCGCGACCCTCCGGAGCACGAGACCCCTGGGGCCTCGGGGATCCGGCCTTCTAGATTGACAGAGGTGGAGAGAGGGCCCGGCCGGCGGCTGACCCGCGCGCCCTGCCGGGAACGCTGGCTTCAGGCTGCCTTAGGCGTGCGCTCCCGCGGACGCGCCGCGCGCACCTCAGGCAGGCCACGCCCAGGAGCAATTCTGTGCTGTATGATTCCCCCGCGCCGCGAACTGGAACTCAAGTCAGAGCGCAGTTGAGAGGTGGACTAGGGTGGGGAAAGGTCCTAAAAATTGGCCAAGAGAGGGAGGTTTAGAGATTGGGTCTGCGACGTGCTGGTAAAACCAGCCGGGAGAGTGGCCTCCGCCTTCCCTAGCTTCCCCCTGTCTGCAAAGTGGTATCAGCAGTGACCTACAAATCTGCACCGTGGAGACAACGGTCTGAGACCACTGTTCCCGATTATTGGGGCAGCCTGCAGGCCCGGCCTGTGTCGAAGCTCTTTGCCCATGGCCTCTTCCTTAGGTCCTCCTCGTAGCTAATAATTTTCAAGGCAGAAGTTATCATCCCACTTGCAGAAGACACACTGTCCTAGCCACTAAAGCACAATGCCCAGCCCTTCCTTTTATACAAGGAAGGCACCAAGAGGTTAAACAATCTTGCTCGACAGACACAGCCAGGAGGTACCTGGAATGGGTCTGGGGACAGTCACCTGTGATCAGGAAGCCCTTTACTTCCACTGACCTCTCAGAGGTGGAAGTCAACAGTCCAGTGTTTCTGAAAACTCAGGGAGCCCTGGGCAGAACTGAGGTTGGGGAAAGGGAAGAAAACGCTCCCCAGAACATTCAAAAGGAAGAAGGTCCTTAAAGGGCCTGTGAGGTTCCAGTAGGGAAGGGAGCTTTGAGTCGTCAACATTATCTTACTCATATGAGAAGTGAATGAATGAATGAATGAACTAGCTAATCACTTGCCCAAGTGCTATGCTAAGCTCTTTATAGCCATGCTTTCCATCTTGGCTGCACAGTTAAAACTGCTTAAGGGAATTAAAAAATCCAGATGCCTGGAGCAACTAAATCACAATCTCTAGGGTTATTACCCAGTCATCAGTGTGTGTGTGTGTGTGTGTGTGTGTAAGCTCCTCAGGTAGTTCCAATGTGCAGTCATATATGAGAACCATTGCTTTAGGGAAATTGTCTCATTTAATTCTCATAAAACCCCATCTCATTATGATGTCCATTTCATAGGTGAGAAAGCTGAAGGCTTAAAGAGGATTCAGGGCCTCCCTGGTGGAGCAGTGGTTGAGAGTCCACCTGCCGATGCAGGGGATACGGGTTCGTGCCCCGGTCCGGGAGGATCCCATATGCCGTGGAGCGGCTGGGCCCGTGAGCCATGGCCGCTGGGCCTGCGCGTTCAGAGCCTGTGCTCCGCAACGGGAGAGGCCACAACAGTGAGAGGCCCGCGTACCGCAAAAAAAAAAAAAAAAGAGGATTCATATTTTGTCCAAGGTCAGCCCAGGGTCAAACAGAGGTTTCTCTGGTGCTAGAGAACAGGTACCCTCTCTGGCCAAGTCTCTCCTAGTTTTAACAACTCCCTCCACCCCCAAATTTTACCCCACTAGGGAGATGCCCTAAGGTGACAGCAGGCAGAGGTAGGAAGACCATGGACATTTTGAAGCTTTAGGCAGAGAACCTCAGACCACCTACATTGAGGGTCTTAAGTAGAGAGGGAAGCAGGATGGGGAGAAGGGGATAAGAACAGCTTTGGTTCTCTTTGGAAAAGGTAGGTCACCAAATGGCCCTGGGCCCCAGGTAGGGTGCTCTGTTTGGAAAGGTGATATGTGAAGGTCAGGCCCAGCCACATGGGTGTGGCATAGATCCCTAGGGAAGTCTGGAGTGAAATGCACATTGAACTAGGAAACCTGATATGCGGCTAGGAGTGTTATCTTGGGCAAGCCTCTTAACTGCTGGGCCTCAGTTTCCTGGCCTGTGAAAGCAGTTGGATGGGATTATCTCTAAAGTTGTTTCCTGAGCACACACTTGATAGTTCTTTAAGGCCCTGTGTGAACAAACTCAATTCTGGATTAAATTAGAATATAAATGATAATATTTTAGCATCTTCATTTATCTCTTGCTTGCTTTTCACACGTCTCTGAAAGTAGGAATTGCCTCCAATTTGATAGTTAGAGAAATTGAATGAGGCTCAGGGTTAGTCTGACTCCTCTAGTGGCTTCTAATACTGCTCCTAGAAATACATCTCCTGTCAGCCCCTCTGTTCATGTCTTGTTGGTCATTCTACAGTCAGAGAACCTCAGGGCATTGGGACAAGTGGGAAGCACGTGACTGAATGGGAAACAACTGAGCTTGAGGCCCTAAAAACACCCTAAACCAGCCCTGGAATTCAAGCAGGGTCAGAGGAGGTTTTGTGCTGGGAAAGGGGTGGAGAACTAGTCTTCTGAATCAGTCTCTTCTCTCAGCCTCAGTTTTTTCACGTCTAGCCCGAGGATCAATTTTGATTCCCAATGGGGCCATGGATTCATCAGTTAATGCCTACACAGAGGTTTGAAAAATCTAGGGCCAGAGTTGTGATTTATTTTCCTGGAAGAGGGCCTAGTGTAGGAATGCAAAGGGGTTTCTGTCCAGAGCACTCCAGCTGTCTACCTTTAAGTGCCTTTTGCCTCAGAGTCCTAATTTCTGACTGCTCATTTGAATTCCCTGGGGATATTTAAAAATAATGACGTCCAGGTCTGATTCAGATCAACTGAATCAGTAGTAGTTCAGGTGGTTAAAGCTCATATATATATATATATATATATATATATATATATATATATATGTGTATATATATATATATATATATATATTTTTTTTTGGCTGCGTTGGGTCTTCATTGCTGCACGTGGGCTTTCTCTAGTTGCAGAGATCAGGGTTTACTCTTCATTGCAGTGTGCAGGCTTCTCCTTGCGGTGGCTTGTCTTGTGGAGCATGGGCTCTAGGCACACGGGCTTCAGTAGTTGTGGCACGTGGGCTCAGTAGTTGTGGCTCACGGGATCTAGAGCGCAGGCTCAGTAGTTGTGGCACACGGGCTTAGTTGCTCCATGGCATGTGGGATCTTCCTGGACCAGGTATCGAACCCTTGTCCCCTGCATTGGCAGGAGGATTCTTAACCACTGCACCACCAGTGAAGTCCCAACAGTATATATTTTTAAAGCTGCCATGATTCTAATGTGCACACAGAGTTGAAAGCAACTGCTGTAGATGCTCATAGAGGATCCATGAAGGGGTCAGTGGCAAGCCTAGAGCTTTAAAATATAGTAAACAAGTCTGGCTGGCGATCTGGATGTAAGGCTGAAGCCACGTGTGTGCATATGATCGCCTGGCAAAAGGGTGCAGAGTCAGAGAGCGGGGGATGGAACCTCAGGAAAGCACACCACCAAGGAGAGAAGTGGAAGAAGAAGAGACAACGAAAGACTGAATTGGAGGAACTTGAGATGCAGGCGAAAACTCTGAAGACATGAGCTCCCGGCAGCCGAGGGAGAAGAGAATGTCTTAGTGGACAGAGAGGTCAATGGCATCATTGCTGCCACGGGGATGATTTAAGATTAGGACTAAAAAGCCTTCATTGGACTTGACATCTGCAGTGGCCTTAGCAAAAAGAGAAACCTGCTGAGGCCAGGGCGTGGAGAAGTATACCAAGGCAAACCCAAAGAGGCAAGGGAACTCTTTTCCCCAAGCCAAGGATGCAGTTGTGACTGGGACAGACCTTGGACAGATCTCCTCCCCTGAGAATGTAAGCATCTCTTTCCCAGTCCACTGAAAGCATAAAGAGAATCTGGCTGTTAACCTTGATGCCCACATCGAAATGGATTCCACCTCACGGGTACCAACATGTACTCCAGCACCCAGGGCGCTCTACGCCAGAGGGAAGCCAAACCAAAAACTCGGAGCAGAACATGAAACCTGTTTAAAGCATGCTCACTTCTCCTCAGAAACAGCATCTAACTTGGGGTGAAACAGTCCACTGCAGCCAGGTGGCAAACTAAGCAAAACCAGCCATGACTCCAGGCCACAAGAATCAGAGTGGAAGCTGCCAAGCCATGGAGGCCTGACTCTGCTGCCTGACAGGAAGCCGGTGGAGCAAGACAGCCTCTACCCCTCCCTCAAAATGGTTGACCACTATAAAGCAGCTCAGAGAGCCGACAAGGAGAGAAAGCCCACAAAAACACCAAAAAAGAAACAGAAGAATCCCTCTGTGAACAGCCGATGCTGTCAAGTACAACCAACAGCCTGGACTCAGCGAGGAGACTGGAACCTTACCTTCTCTGGCCTCGGGCAGGCATGGCGGCCCGCGGGCTTGTCTCTCCACCTCTGCTGCCCGCTCTTGTCTTCAGGCCTCCTCTCCTCCAGGTGCTGCCCACGCCTCCTCTCCCAGTCGGGCCCTGTCAAGGTCCACAGGCCCTGCCGGGCTAGCTAGGACCCAGCAGGCTGCCAGGCTGGGCCTGCAGCAACGGAGTTGTGGGAAGAATCTGGACAGTCTCCACCAGGCTGTCTCCTCTTCGGTTGCCACTTGGCTTCTATGGAAAAGACGGGGCCGAATCAGAATAGCAGTGCCCCGTGGAGTCGGGTGACTGGATGGGACCGGAGGGGATGTTCTCTTTCTTGATCAGGGTGCAGGTTGCCAGTTAGGGTTATAAACGTTCATTGAACTTTATGATTGTGTACTTTTCTGTTTATACATTGTACTTCAAGAGAATGTTGCCGTGGTTGTGCGTGTGCGTGTGTGTGTGTGTTGTGTGTGTGTGTGTGTGTGTGTGTGTGTGTGTGTGTGTGCGCGCGCGCGCGCATGCGCGCAACGGTGGTTTTTTTGTTTTGTTTTATTTTGGGTTTTTTTTGCGGTTCGCGGGCCTCTCACTGTTGTGGCCTGTCCCGTTGCGGAGCACAGACTCCGGACGCGCAGGCTCAGCAGCCATGGCTCACAGGCCCAGCCGCTCCGCAGCATGTGGGATTCTCACGGACCGGGGCACGAACCCGTGTTCCCTGAAGCGGCAGGCGGACCCTCAACCACTGCGCCACCAGGGAAGCCCGCGCGCCGGTGTTTTAAGGCGATGATGAGCATGCCCAGTGGCCCCGTGGCGCCAGGCCCCAAAATACCACCCCGCTGTTTCTCTCCAGGCAATGGCCTGCAATTTTCCTCTTGCCCTGAAGCCACCGCCGTGCAATTTGCAACTCACTAATTTCCTGGCTAAGCCTTAATGCTGTCTGGTCACTGCTCCACCCTCCCTGAAAGCAGCGCTCTGATGTCAGTACTGCCCAGCAGTTTGGGGCTTAGGAGCTGCATCTGATTGGCCACCTGTGACCTGGACGATCCTATTTAGAAATGCAGCTTTAAGGAATCATACAAAGGGGTAGATGCTCTGGTAACACAAAATAACTGTATTGCAGCTTCCTCAAAACCCGCGGTATGGAGGCAGCTGAGGTGGATTTGGAGTTGTTCTGAGCAAGCAAAATATTACATTTCGCTTAGGTTTGAGGGGGTGCCATTTGGCAGGACCGAGTGATTGACGCTCTTACTCTCCAATTTTCTGCTCGCTGAAGCATTAAAGCAGCAAGCCTGAAGTCAGGAGAGAGCCAACAGCCTGGCACAGAGCACTTAATTCCAATCTGCAAATAAAAAGCTTTTATTAGACCTTTCCTCCTCATTTTGCATCAGATCTCAAACTGTCTCTCCCAGGGGCTTGCCAAAGAGCAACTGTAGCAGATTGTGAAGTCCTTTTGCAGGTGACAGTTAAAACGTTCAGGTTCTTCTTTTCCAAAATGAAGGGTTAGGAAAACTACATAGAAGTGGTGAGTAAACGCCTGACTCCTTATTTATGCTTCCTGATTCTTAAAGCAGGGTGGGTTAGTGGAAGAATTCACTTGGGTTAGATGGCAGAAGTGCTTAGTTCTGGTACAGATTAGGGAGGTGACCTCAGATAATTTATTTAGGCTCTTTGAGCCTCAGTTTTCTAATCTATAAAATGAGAGGGATGGACTAGATAATAGTCAATGGCCTTTTGTCATCCAATGTTCTACTAATCCATGATATATTTACATAGCTAAATATGTATTCAGCCACCTTAACTAAATGTGTTACAGGTTTAAGAAAAAAAATCCTGTCCACTTAGAAATGAGAATTCATTCATTAAGCAAATATTAATTTACCAGATTCTCTGCTGGCACACGGTAAAGACACAAAGATGAGTACAAGTAAGTTCTTATTCTCAAGAGTCTGTGAATATCCAAGCAGTGCATGTGCACATCTCCTTTGAAAGATAATAACAGTAATGAACATGTAAACTCCCTCCTGCCCAGGTGACAGTCCTGACCCAGGTTTATGCCCAGATTCCTCCATCATATTCTGTTTAAAAGTCACCTCTGTAAAGTTTTCAAAGTCTAAATGTCTTACTAGAGTCTTTGAATGAGTTAAGAAAATTTGCTCAGTGCAAAGCACATGCACATTTGATTCACTATTGATCTTAAATTGCTCAAGGTCTCTCTAACCACTTTAAGGTTTTTCTGTGTGTGCATTTGTGTATGTGCGTATATAAATAAATATATACATATATTTATACACACACACGTGTGTATCTACTCACATTGGGTATATGCATTCTTTTGTACTGGGTTCTCTTTGGAAAAGGTAGGTCACCCAATGGCCCTGGGCCTCCCTACCTAAGAGTTAAAACCCTCCCTATTGGGCTTCTCTGATGGCACAGTGGTTGAGAGTCCGCCTGCCGATGCAGGGGACACGGGTTCATGCCCCGGTCCGGGAAGATCCCACATGCTGTGGAGAGGCTGGGCCCGTGAGCCATGGCCGCTGAGCCTGCGCGTCCGGAGCCTGTGCTCCGCAACGGGAGAGGCCCGCGTACTACCTAAGAGCTACAAGTGTATTTTCACTGTTATGTGCTTGTACACCCATATATTCAGCAGTGTCCACATACCCCGTGGATCTCTTGCCCCTCAGTCCATGGAGCTGACACCTGTAGCAAGGATGCCCTACCTAGATCAGTCCCCACTAATTCCTGGTCCAGGAAGCTGCCCACTGGCAAGGCCCCCTGCTGGGACTGGCTCCATAATGTGTGGGACCCAGGGCAAAATGCAAATGCAGGGGACCCTTGTTAAAAAATTATTTAAAACTTCAAAACGGTGACAGCAGAGCATTAAACCAAGTGACGGACCCTTCCAAGATTGCACATCCATGAAGCCAGCCCTGCCCTCCGCTCTGCCTGTCTGTGCTGCTGAGAAAGGGCGTGCATCAGGGCAAAAGACTGCCCTAATGTGCTTCTAGACGGCTCTACCAAGGGCACTGGCTAAATGTCGCTGCCATGAGCTCACATTCCCACCCGTTCTACCTCTACAGGCTGACAAGGATGGAAAAATAGGAGATGATGGCAGAGAGGGTGCACTAAAGATGGCTTTTGCTCATAGCATCAGCCGATGTCTACAAGGACTGTCAGAGATCATGTCACCCAGCCTCTCACTGTTTTGTTTTTAATAATTAGAGGCTGCAGGGTGGGGTGGGGTGGGGGGACATGGGCAATAATATTTTGGGCATCTGCCCTTTCTCTCTGTCCTCCTGGGCCTGGATTCTTAGTTCCTCATCAGGCACTGCTTGGCTTGGACCACATTTAGCTAGGGAGACGGAGCCACCCATGGATTGATCATTCACCTTGAATAAGTGTTTGTATTTCTTCTGGACCTCATCAGGGCTCAACTTGGAGAGGATGACAGCCCCTTGCTTTCCAGATGAGGAAACTGAGGCCCAGAGAGGCATCCTGATTCTACCAAGTCTACTGAACTAGTTAAAGCCAAAGCTGAGGCTAAACCTCAGGCTTGAATGTGAGCCCAGGCACTTCAGAATTGCACCTACATGAATAAGTCTTCTGGGAATGCAGCCCATTTATAATGAAGGACACATTTTCAGACTGCTCTTAAATTCTGAGACTAGCTTCCATTTTTCCTCTTCAAGTTGAAGGTAAGGAAGGAGGAGCCAGGATGTGAAGCTCTAGTCTTCTAAGTATGTCTTCATCACGCCCAGACTCCTCTTCGTGGGCCCTTGTCACCATGGCAGCAGCATCTTCCCTCCCCAACATTCAGAACCCTTAGGCCCTCCAAGCTCCCTTCTCCACCTTCGTCCAGTTTGAGGGGTTGAGACTTCTGGTGTGAACAGGTTTCAGTCAGAGAATGGGGCGATTTCCCAGCTGGGGGAGACCTTGGAGATTCTAGAGGGCAGTCCTGAGAATGCGATGACAAGAGGGAAAAAGGCAGGTAAGGACAACCTCTTCTTTGGACCCAGGAGACATACTCTGAGGATCTCAGAACACCAGATGGAGAAGGGATGGCAGAGGCGGGGCCCAGCCACTTCACTCTGATGTCCAGCCCAGAACTGGCAGGTGACTTGTTGGGGTCACAAGACTAAAATCAGTGGCTCCTGACTTCCTTCCCATCTCTTTCCACTTTGCTTTCTGTTGATGGTCTATCCACTCTTTTATTTTAAATGTTTTATCTTGGGGCTTTTTACCCCTACGATGTATCTTTATTAAGCAGATGGGCCCAGATGTCCCTGCCCCCAAGAGTGAGCTGCTGCCTGAGCTGCCAGGGCCCTGATGACCACTAAAACTTTCTAGGACCTGGACTCCTTCCTGGAGCAGGGTCCTCATCCTCTGCTCTAGCTGAGCCAGGACAGTTCCCCTTTCTCACCTCCCCTATTCTTAACCCACCCCTTGCTCTCCTCTCATGGACTCAACCCTCCCAGATTCATCATCCCTGTTTTTTTGGCAGGTTTGAGGTTGGTTCCATCCGTGGTTAATGATTTCCCGTGTCGTAACTTCCCCGTACCCGACACCCTCTTGCCTCCAGCATGATTTCTCCTCCAGCTGCAGTTTTGTGTGAAGGCTGCCCGCCTCTGGAATGCACTCTCTCGGGGTACTAGAAGTGTCAGCGTGCAGGGCAAGCCAAGCAGGGTGGGAGTCTGCGCCTGGAGCTGGCCTCAGCCGGGACAATGGGACTTTTATTTCTGGCCTGGCTCGGCTGGCAGTCTCTCTCCCGCTCTCTTTCTCGGTTGGGCTTTGGTTTAAAGTTACTCTTTCAGGATTAGGTTGGTGTTTTCTTTCCCATGCCACCGGGGAAGTTTCTGTTTCCGAAGTGGACCATACACAGACAGGTCAGTTAGTCACCGGCCTTCACAGGGCCACAAGCATCGGTGTTCAAAGGCTTCTGTAAATCACCCTGGCAAACAGGGGCCAACCAAACTCGCTTCTTGCCATGTGGAAAGGCACATCACAGTGCAGCTAATCTTTAAATAGTTGTTTTCTATTGGGTATATGTTATTATAACCAAGCACTTCTATCTCCACCTCCCGCCTCCAAATTTTCACAGAAAATCCTGGAAGAACTGCTGGAGGGTGAGGGATGTCTGTTCAAACAGCCTGGGCTCTTACTCCTCATTTTTATGCCTTCAGTCACCACCAAGTCTGGCCATCAAGGACACCCAGCTCTCCTTCTCTCTGAAACTCAGTGACAAAACAAATGAAACAATACAAAAGGTTTTCTTATTCCCCTTAACCCAGCTGAGATGGGCCAACTTTTTTTTTTTTTTTTTTTTTTAAAGAAATACTAAAAACGTCGGGGGTTGGGAGGCAGGAACACAGAATCTCTGCAAAATCAGGGAAGCTCTTTAGGAAGCCCCAAGGCCCTTATCCTAAGATTTTTACACTCTTGTCCCTGTGGGACTGGCGTAACCCTCCTCCAGCCATCCCCGTGGCTATGTGGCTGGCCCCCTATTATTCTCTGCTTGGGGAAGCTGTGCCCCCATGAACACATCCCAACCCAGATTATGGGCCCTCAGCCTCCACACAGGGGGTCTTACAGAGACTTGCCCCCTTGCAAGCCTGTAGCCTGTTGTTGATTTAACCACACAATAACCACACACATAGCTACACCCATACCAGAAGGGTAAGCACATTAGGAGCAAGGGGTGGTCTCTCTCAGCATACCATTATCTTATCCGGGACTTTATCTTTTTTTCTTTCTTCTTCTTCTTAGTACAAAAGTTAATACCTACTTGTAAGAAAGGGCACAAAGTAAATAAAACAAAACAAAATACATCTCTCTCATCTCTCTTCCCAATTCCTACTCCCTGGGAGTAACCAAAACTAACAGTTTGGTGTGCTTCCTCTCAGATCACAGACACTTTCCATGATCCAAATAAATACTCCTGGGCCAAGTTTTTGTTGTTGATGCTGTTTTCAGCTCTTGTTTTAAGACCAACTTCACTGAGATAAATTCACATACAATAAAATGCTCCCATTTTAAGTGTACATTTTGATGAGTTTTGATAAATGTATACACCATTATAACCATCACCACAGTCATGATACAGAACATTTCCATCACCCAAAAAGTTCCTTTGTGCTCCTTTGCTGGCAATTTCCCACCTCAGCCCCAGGAAACCACTGATCTGCCCTCTGTCATTACGGATTAGTTCTGCTTTTTCTAGAATTTCGTATAAATTGAATCATGCAGCATGTACTCTTTTGTATCTTTTTTTTTTTCCCCTCGGTATAACATTTCTGAGATCCGTTCATGTTGCTGTATACAGTAGTTTGTTCTTTTCTATTGCTGAGTAGGATTCCATCATATGGATGTACCGCAATTTGCTTATCCACTCACCTAGCGCTGGATATTTGAGTTGTTTCCAGTTTGGGGCTGTTATAAATACCTCCAAAAGCTGTTATGTTATTTTGAAACATGAAGAGAGAGAGAGAGGGGGAGAGAGAGTGCAAACCCAAATGTAGTTCAGGCCTATATATTTCAGAACTTAGCAACCGACATACTTGCAAGGCAAATATCTCTATGTGAGCAGAAAGCACAGGTAGGCCATTTTAGTCATGATCACAATGATGATCATTGTTAGCATGAAATGGTTACGTGACACTTCACATTTGTGGACTCTGTTTTAGAAGTGCTCTCTGGCTGTGACTTGACACTGTTTGATAATTCTATAAATGTCGGGCTCTTGATATGTTCTTCCTCAATTTCTGAAAGATTTAGGAACATTTATACATCAAGGCTAAAGTATCACTGTTTCACAATACTTCAGTATAACTGAATCCCTTTTCTAAGAGAACCGACTTTCCCAACACTTTACGCTATGGTCTGAAGTTATACTATGGTTCCCCGCACCTTGCTTTTGTCTGTCACAGGCAACTCAGGCTTTTCATCGTTAGGTTTTGTAAAGACACTTGCAAACACATCTCCTTTCTTGATTTCGTGCGTGTAACTCTTTAAATAACTTAGAAGTAAGAGCCCTAAGGACTCCCTTATTGAGAGGAGCACTCACTTAATAGCAGCTCTCGTGGGCCCCTGCTGCATTCCTCCTGCAGCAGGGTACTGGAGAGGGCTTTCCTCCCCCCAAAACCCCATTGCTTTAAACCAAAACTAATATTAAAAAAGTCCATCAGCAAAGTCTGTTTTCTAATGGTTGCTTTAATCACAGTAAGGGAGATTTATTTCTTATTACTCTCAACACCGGCCTTGACCAGCTAGAAATAAGAGGAAATATTCACTCCATAAGGAGAAAACACGGATGATTATAATGTATCAAAACTCTTTGTCAGGGACTTCTCTGGTGGCGCAGTGGTTAAGAATCTGCCTGCCAATGCAGGAGACACGGGTTCAAGCCCTGGTCTGGGAAGATCCCACATGCCGCAGAGCACCTAAGCCTGTGTGCCACAACTACTGAGCCTGCGTTCTGAAGTCCGCGAGCCACAACTGCTGAAGCCCGTGAGCCACAACTACTGAAGCCCGTGCGCCTAGAGCCCGTGTTCTGCAACAAGAGAAGCCACTGCAACGAGAAGCCCATGCACTGCAACGAAGAGTAGCCCCCACTCACCGCAACTAGAGAAAGCCCGCTCACAGCAACAAAGACCCAATACAGCCAAAAATAAATAAATAAGTTTTAAAAAAACCACTCTTTTTCTCCCCTCCCTCCTTGTTATAAGTAAAAAGAGAAAAATAAAGCAAAAAGCTGTGCGAAGACCAGGACACGGCAATTCTTAAGACAGTGACAAGGGACACAGAGACTAGGGAACTGGCTGCCTCAGTGGTTTTTCTGTGAGTTGCCTGATCAAAGCCACGTCACTCATGGCATTTAATAGAGGTACCCAGACAACGTTCTGTTCCTCCTGCAGCCAAAGAATCTCTACCCTCTGACCCTTTTCACTGTTTGTGTAGACCTGGCCTCCTTGGATGACTCTTGTGCCACCCAGGCTGGCCCCCAGGACATGAAGGAGCTGAGTGACTTCCTGAGAATGGGTCCCCAACCTCACCTCCTCCTCCACATTCTGCAAGGAGGGGCAAGGCTGGCTCAACTGGTACTTAGAAGACATGAGGGATTCTATTAAGAGTTTTGCCTGTGAAACATTGACCTGTGTGCCTGCTCACACAGATCATTTAATTCCTGTTGTGGATCAAGTTTTAGGGAGTTTAATAAGAACTATTCCCACAGACCCCTCAAAGATAGGTCTGCTATACGTACATCCATTAATTAAAAAGAACCCATTAAAAAGAACCATGAGAAAAATAGAAAGTAGAGAGCACCAAAACGTGGTTTGACTTACTTTGCTGATTTCATGAGGTAATTTGGATGATGGAAGACGTGCCACCCAAAAAGCAAAATCATCTAGTGAAGTGGTGGAATAAACCTATACATTCAAGCCATGATGTCCATACTTCTAGACAGGAATGCAATTTTCCCCCCTTTCGAATTATTCATTTCCTTTTTAATAGGTCACGTCTCATTTACCTTGATTTAGCATCAGACCAAGTACAGTTATGTATTTGGTGAGGGGGAGGGAGGAAAAAGAACAAGAGAGAACTTCATGTGAAATATGGTGACCCTGTCCTTAAAATGCAGTCCATGTGGGTCAGAAATTGTACTACATCTTTGATTCTTTTTATATTGCGGGAAGAGTACAGGGCTTCCTTATGTTTATATACTTGAAAGAATAATGAGAAGTATGCTTGAAAATAATGTTTGATGAATAACGCTTTTGCATGTGTCACTGTGAGGAAGTATCATAATGTACATTTCACCACAAGGCCAAGGAGAATATTTTAAAAGAAAACTCCAGTGTAACGTGAAAAATAGACCGATCCTTACATCTGTCTCCAGGACGAATAAATCACTAAACAAATATTTTAATGGCCTTAAAATACAATCAAAAAGAGCAATTCCCTAAGGTGGTTAGCTTGAGTCCTCATTAGAAGGTTTATTTTCTTTGAGTGTATAGATTGTTATATATCTAAAATTGCAATTATGATAAATTTATAGGACAAACATCACATGACCACATCATGTTAAATGGGCATGCTACATGATAAGGAAGAGAAATAAAGCATTGAGGTGAAGAACAGGCTATAATAACCAACCTTGACAAAAGAAATACCATAGTCTGAGGTTCTAATTCTGACAGAAACTTTAGGTGACTTAAAAAAAATCCACCTAGAACCCTGACTTCTTTCCATGATACTACCCTTTCTGCCACAGTTCCTGTTGTACTTACAAACCTATAAAGTAAGAATACCATGCAATAAGTTCCTGTTGAATAAATGAATATTGAACCTAATGTAGTTCTCAATATTCTACTAACTTTTTATAGCATTCTTTTTTTTCTTACCACTGGCCTGGTGGTTCAAATCATTTAATGAAAAGTTAGAAAATTATCATGACCTTCAGAACTGATGAACCTTCCTAGACTTTGGTTTCTCTTTGAATAAAAAATTAAAATTCTTTCCCACAGAATGACTAACAGTAGAGTGCTTTGAACATTGTAAGTGAGGTCTTTAAGGAATTCTTATTTTTTTTTTTTATTTTTTTTTTTGCGGTGCACGGGCCTCTCACTGTTGTGGCCTCTCCCGCTGTGGAGCACAGGCTCCAGACGCACAGGCTCAGCGGCCATGGCTCACGGGCCCAGCCGCTCCGCGGCACGTGGGATCCTCCGGGACTGGGGCATGAACCCGCGTCTCCTGCATCGGCAGGCGGACACTCAACCATTGCGCCAGCAGGGAAGCCCAAAGAATTCTTATTTTTTTAACCAAAAAAAAAAAAAAAGGTGATACAAACTTGCTCTACCAGGTTGGACAATGCAGAAAGGCAGAAATTACAAAAAATGTGATAGTCTTCTTACCTAAAGTCAGTTTCCGTCTTCAGAGATAAACAGCATAAACAGTGCCAGGTGTAATCTTTCAGTGATTTTTCTATAGAGAAAAATATATAGAGGTGTTTTCTTTTTAATTTTAAGCCAGAAAAAGGGTATCATACTATACATACTGCTTTTCAGTTTGCTTTTTTCTTAGTGGGATTTCTTTAAGTTCATGTGACAGAACACAGTCCAGGCCAGCCTTCAAAGAAAAGGATCTCTTTCATTCATTAACCCATCCAACAAACAGTTACTGAGTCTTCACCATGCCTGGCACTGAGTTGGGTGTGGGAAATACATCAGGGAAGGGCTACTCAGCATGTCACTGTGAATGCTTGTCACTGACCTCTGGAACCTTTGGGAACACACATTTTAGTTCCTGGCTACAGCATCTGATGGCAAAACTTCCTTGGGGACACAATACACTAAATTCTAAAATTTAATTAAACCAAATATATTTGCTAATAGGGCTTTATTACATACATTTTTCTATAATTTCATGGAAGGCAAAAGATATTTTTATCTTTGAGTTTAGACTAGAATATATTTTGTCTTTCTGTTGTTTCCTTTGAGGATCGTTGACATGTAATACAGTGTAGCTGTAGTTCTTTAATGTCTAGCGAGGGGGTTAGGAATCCTCCTCGTACCACCAAGTTATGCCTAAATCAGACCACCAGCCACAGGAAAAAACATTCCTCGGCAGGAAGCAAGCCTGTTCTCACACACTGCAGAGAAACTGCTGCCTGGCTTAGATGGTAGTCTGGAATGGGAATATTCAAGCATAATGTTTTAGAGAAAAAAGATAAATGCCTCCAGGATTTTCTTGTTTCGTGTGTTTTCATGACAAGAGGGGAAAAGCACACTTGCGCGTGTGTGTGCACACACATGCACACGCTTAAATCCTTGATTGTGTAGAGTCTAAACTCCCGGAACCCTGGGGTCAGCATTAGTTAATCACTGCTGAGGCCCCAGTAGCTTCCTCTGAGGAGTAAAAGCAAACCCTGGCATAAGGAAGATATCTGGGAGGCTGTTTCTTAATGTCATCTCCCTCCTGCACGCCTGACCGGTTATGAGAAGAAGCTGAGCCTCAGTCCCTCCCCGGAGGCTGCCAGCCGAGCCAACCTGTCCTCCAGGTCTCTCGTGGGCACCCAGCTGCCCGGCACGGAGGACTGATCGAGGCTCGGCTCTGGCTAGCTTGCTGGCTTTGTCAGGGAGGCACTTACAGCTGCCCGCTGACCTTGCTTGGCCCACTGTAGACTGTGTGGGCATTTATGCAGTCCCAAGTGGGAACACCTCTGCCCGATTCTCAACCTTGGGCAAGAACTTTTTGGGCCCTGGCAGCTGAAATGAACTGGCAGCCTGGAGGACAAAGAGGCGTCTGCCGGGGACTGAAAGTGAACCTCTCCAAGGCAAACCAAGGCCATTTCTCAGCACTGGTGGGGCTGGGCTGAGGGTGGGAGAGCAGCCTGTGGGGAGACGGAGGGGCTCCGTGCTGGGAAGAGGCAGCGCAGCCTGGGCCCCGTGTCTCCCTGCCCGTCCTTGTTGAGTTTGCCAAACTGCAAGGTTGACAGTCTCTGAGCTATTTCTATAGCTATAGCTAGTCACACGGACAATTACACACGTCAAGGTGACCATAGTGTGACTATTGTACTGTCCACTCACTCCCCAGCAGAGAGGGAGTGGCTTGTTCAGTGCTTGATGTAACAGGAGCTGAGCTCCTGGCCCTGGTTCCTTCTAACTGTAACTGTAAGCAAAGGGTCTTTTAATTACAGATGTTATGGAGACAACACAAATGGGCTGACACCAGCCTTATGATGAGAACAGAACTATATATGGTTAACTATATATTGTTAACTATATATGATTAAGCAAATTGTGAAAATCATAGAGAAGTTTTCTACTATCTGCTACTAATTCTCTCCTCTCTTCAGAAAAGGAACTGGTGAAAACCCACAGCCAGGGTGGTAGCCAGCTTTCAAGATGGCCTCCAATAATCCTTACCTCCTGGTCTTCTCACTCTTGTATCTTTCCCTTCCACACTGTAACAGTGTGAGTCTCTATGACCAATAGAACATGGCAGAAGTAACAGTATATCACTTTCACAATTAGGTTATAATAGGGACAGTGGCTTCCATTTTAATCTCTCTCTCTGATCATTTATTCTGGGGAAGGCTGTCCTCATGCTGTGAGGACACTCTGTGGAGACGCCCACGTGTGAGGAGCTGAGGCCCCCAGCCAACAACCATGTGAATGAGCCACCTTGGGAGCAGCTCCTCCAGCCCCAGTCAGTGTCTTGACTGCAACTACAGGAGAAACCCCAAAGCACCAGCTAAACTGCCCTCGAGTTTCTGACCCACAGAAACTGAGATAACAACCATTTGTTGTTTTAAGCCATGAAGTTTTGAGGGCAATTTGTCACACGGAAATAGATAACCAGTATAACCAGGAATGGAAACCACCCCTGACTTATTCCTCCTCTGGATATCCTGGCTCAATTAACCTTCTTCTCAGACCTCGCTGCTCTTGCCTTAGGATGGTCTGCATTGAGATGGGAGCACCTCTGCACCAGGAATCTCACAACCATCCCTAGCTTCAGTCCATGGACTTGCATAATGTCTACTCTAAGAAGGGATAAAATGAAAATGACTAAGAAAGATTTGAAAAAAATAACTATTTTAACTCGTCACCAAAGAAGGCTAAATTAATGCAAATATGAGACTACATTTTTTACTTATCAAAATAGTAAGGTTTTAAAAAAATACTCATACTTAATGGTGAAAAGGTGGTTCAATCTTTGTGAAATGTATTAAGAATATTCAAAAATTTACATACACTTTAATGCTGAGGTGATTACACTTCTAGGAATAGATGCTATGAAAGCAAATAGAAATGCAGATAGAAATTAATAGCTAAAGATGTTCACTGCAGCATTTACAGTAGTAAATCATTGGACACAACCTTTGTCCTATAATAGAGGATTTTTTTGTTTGTTTTTTTAGATTATGGTACATCCATTTCATCGGAAGTAGTGTTGCTATTTATAGATTATGAAGGTTTTTTTTATTATGTGGGCACATATTTAAGTAGAAGTTCAGGATACAAGATTATAAATGTAATATAGTTTCAACTCTAGAAATATAAACATAGATGAAACAAAGACTGGAGGGAAATGTGCTGAAATATTAGTATCACTTATCGTTTGAATAATCCTCCCAGGCAAGGACATGGAATAAATATTTTTTCTTTATACTTTTTAGAATTTTTACATTAATAGTTATATTTTAATATGCCTATTTTTTTATTGAAGTGTAGCTGATTTACAATGTTATTCTAGTTTCAGGTATACAACATAGTCATTCAATATTTTTATAGATTATACCCCATTTAAAGTTATTACAAAATATTGGATGTATTCCCTGTGCTGTACATTACATCCTTAGGTCTTACTTATTTTAGATCTAGTAGTTTGTACCTTTTAATCTTCTTCCCCTATCTCGCTCCTCCCTCCACCCTTCTCCTCACTGGTAACTGCTAGTTTGTTCTCTATATCTGTGAGTCTGTTTCTGTTTCATTGGTTTGTTTTATTGATAGATACTAGTTTTATAATCAGAAAAAAGTTTTTAAATTGCAAATGTATGGAAAATATAGTTTCTTAAAGTCTCTAGTATTTGTCATTATCCATAAACCTTTATCCATAAACCACAATATACATTTTGGGTGATTTGTGAATGATTCACATCAAAAGCCTAAGCCAACTTAAGCTTCACCCTTCTTTTCAGGTAGGGGACTAACAGGTATTCTCTAATAAGACTGTGGATTGGGCAGCAAGTGTGTGAAGAGCCCAGAAGGATGCCTGGAGGGAGATGTATCCATTGCAGCATCCTGACAACAAAGTGCCCAGGGTGAGGGGCTCTGAAGGAAGCCCTGTGAACTCAGGATTCTCTTTTCTTTACCTAGGGATGGAAGTGGGAAGATAGAATGCAATTACAAAAAGTTGGTCGCTGACTCCAAGACTCAAATTACCGACAGCTTAAAGTAATCAACACTATGGAAGCCATAATTATCCCAATACTGTAAAGTTTGGGGTTTAAAAAAAAAAAGTTCTTCCAAGCTGTGTCTTTCTGTCTGGATCTCTCTGGTTACATAACTAGAAAAGGGCCCGCTCAGGAATGAATCACAGATGGCTCTGCTCAGTGTTTGCTTTGAAGTCAGTCCAACTTGATTTATCTGGTCCGTGGTTTGAGGCTGGGATGCAAGGATCCAACGACACACCAGTGTTCAGGCCCCAAATTAGGGGCAGAGTAGCTGTTTCCTGGGCACAGTGCATGAGGAAAGGATTTGCCCTTCTGGGGTGTTGATTCTGATCCTGGCTACTTGATGGGGAGGGGTGGAGCCTGGGGGCTGGCTGAGGCCTCTTCTTGTCCTGCTCTGTGAAGGCTGTGGCTCTAAGCATGAACTGGGCTTGGCCTGGCTGATCTCTTCCAACCAGGGAAGCATCAGACCACTGTTAGCTGGGTGAGGTCAAATGAGGCCCCGGGCCTCAGCCTCCACTGTGGGTCTCGGTAGTTATAGCTTGTTGCTCTGTTCACTTTCTCTCAGGTAGTTAATTATATCATTTCTCCCTCCAGTTTTCTGAAAGGGATAATTGACTCAGGAAGCAGGAGTGTCAAATACTTGTGGAGGGCGGTGCCCTTGAGAGTCGTAGAACCAGAGACAGCCAGCACCAGGAAGGCACTAGAAGTCATCTAGGTCAGGGGCACAGGCCCGATGCCTACAGGGACAGAGGTTACCTGCAGGCGGGCGCTTGGGAGGCATAACACAGCAGAGAGCAGAAGGGCTGTGGACTGGAGAAGGCACACCCTTCCTAATGGCATGCGAAGTAAAAACCTTAAGAATCATTTGTAGGCCAAAGAAAACACAATCGCAGGTTGGATTTGGCCCAAAGGTCAGCCATCTGACTTGATGTTCTTGGGTGGTCGCACCCTTCAGTGTACACATAACAAACAGGTCCAGGGAAACGACCCATTCAGGGACCAGCTGGGCCTAGAACCCAGCCAGGGGCCTTCTGGTCCGCTGAGAAACTACCTTGATGGCAGCCTCCCTACTCCCCCATAGGGGCCATGATGACAGTTTGACAGCAAAAATCACCCCATCAACCACACACCACCCCCTTGTTCCAGGAAGTGGCCAGCCTCAAAGTATCTTCCACCCCAAACAAGAGACAATCTTCTTTTGAAATGTCCCCAAACTGCTCCCTTGCCACTTGGCAGCTGATGAAGGACTTCCACACGTACCCAGAGATCAATTAGAAAGTCTCCGGCTCCCAAACTCCCAGCTCAACAGAACATTTACCAGAGACTCTAAATATTTCCTCTTTTTACTCTATGAAGCTACTTTCAACCTTCCTAACACCTTTCAACCCCTGCTGAAACGAAAGTGACCTGCAGAAGGGTTCCCTGGCTGCAAGTTTGTGAATTCACAGCCTGTGTCCTTTTTGTCCTGGACTTAGTTTTGCGTGGGACACTACCCTATGTGAGAGGGCTGAGGCTCTCGGGGATTTTGTCTTGTGCCTGTCTGCTCCTGGCAGAGTAGATATCATCAGTCCCCCATCACCAGCAAACTTTAACATCTTTGCAAAGCGGTTCACATTCCTAGGATGCCAGCTGGCAATTTCTGCTCCCTCTGCCCTGGAGCCACAGAAGAGGCGCCTGGGCCCGCAGGATCCTGGGAACCGGCCCATCAGTCCCCTGGGGCCTTGCGCAGCGGCTCCTGTGTGGAGGGGTGTTCTGGAGCCCTGCCTGCCCACTCTGCCTAGGCTCCCCACCCCAGGCAGGGTCCTACCTCCTCCCAGAGTCCTCGACAGGGACCTGTGCTCCGGCGAGCCACATAACCTCTCTGCACTGCTGTTTTTTCTCAACTGTGGGAACAACATCCAGTCAAAAGCCACTTACTATTTCCTCTGTGGCTCAAGCTGAGCAAAAGCCTTAGTGATCAAGACTCCTCCCTCCTTCCTTTGTGAGACTCTGAGGAAGGCAATTACAATTACAACAGCTACAATAGCATTCATCAAGCACTTCCTATTCCCCAGGTGCGTAGCTAAGCACCTTATATTCTTCCTCTCACTTAATTCTCATGAAAATTTGATGAGGTAAGCATCGTTAAGCGCTTCGTGCAGGTGATAACACCGAAGAAGTTCAGAGAGGTTTGATAAGTTGCCCAGGGTCACACAGGGGCAGAATTCAGGTTTGAACCCAGGTTTAAGCTGGACTCCTGACCACCTTCTTATACGGCATGTCTTTCTATCACTGGGAGCCTCAGCCTTTCCCCAGCTCCCATCCCACATCACAGACCCAGTCCCCCTGTTACTGTCATCTCCTAAACCCACACCGGCCTGGTATGAGCTTGAGGGTGAGGGTGGAGAGAAAGCAGAAGCAGTTTAAGTCCTTCACAGGTCCCAAGGCATCCAAACTTTTACAGCTACCACTCCCAGGATATCAACTAGATCAACATACTTCAGCAGCCTATTTTAAATATAAATGCAATTGAAAACCTTTTGAAAGGCATTTTATAACTGGGTTGTAATTTCAGTTTTTAATTTCACCTGGCCATTTTATAAGAAATTATCTTGAAATCAATTTAATGTTTCATTCTGAAACATTTTGTAGACCCTTGAAAAGCCGTAGGCACAGGGCTTATGTAGTGCTTAAATGCTTTTTTTAAATCATGGGATGAGCAAGAGAGCCCCTCCATACAGTTCCATATCCTCACCAATGAGTAAACCTTTGATTCAACTTCCAGAAGCATTATTTTGCCTCCTGAGGTGGGCAGCACTAAATCCTTTCTGTTAGTGCCTTCTGGGAATTTCTGACCCCAAGTCTGCTGTTTTGGTGTCCTTTTAAAATGTCCAACTTGTGGGCACCATGGGAGGTGAATGTATGGAAACAGAAGAATGGTTTATGCTGTGCATCACAAATTCTCAGCTCCTGAAGCCAATGGGTGTCCTTCTCCCTGAGTGAGGTTCAAGGACTGGCAATGATGCACTTTAGAGACATTGGCACTAGCATCTCTGAGATGGTATATTAGTCAGCTAGGGCTGCCATAGCAAAATACCACAGACTGGGTTGATTAAACAACAGAAATGTATTTTCTCCCAGTTCTGGAGGCTAGAAGTCCAAGATTAAGGTGCCAGCAGGGTTGGTTTCCTCTGAGGGCCATGAGGGAATGATCTGTTCCAGGCCTCTCTCCTTGGCTTACAAATGGCCGCCCTCTTGCTGCCTCTTCATAAGGTTGTCCCTCTGTTCCTGCATGTCCCTGGTGTCTCCCTGTTTGTCTTAATCTGCTCTTCTTATAAGGGTATCATATGGGATGAGGGCTCACCCTCATGGCTTCATTTTAACTTAGTCACTTTCTTAAAGGCCCTCTTACCAAATACAGTCACATTCTGAAGTACTGGAAGTTAGGACCTCAACATGTGAATTCGGAGGTGAGGCACAATTCAGCCCATAATAGATGGGTTTTCTTTTAAAACATCCTGATGCTCAGAAGCACTCCCTCCATCTTTGCCTAGAGCTCAGGAGAGGGCTCTGCGACGCTCGAAAGAGCTGGAACAAGGTGGGGGCGCTTCTGCTCTAAGGGTGCTTGTTAAGCACTGTGCTAAACAAATGCTTTATTAGTAGTAACTCAACATCCTGTGATGTAATTATTACCCCCAGTCTGCACATCAGAAAACAAAGAGGTTATGCCATTTGCCCAAGGTTAGTCAACTAATAAGTGACATAGCTGAGACATAAATTGAAACAGTTATGCTCTTAGCCACTACAATATGCTGGTGTGTAAAATCCCTTTATACATGGGGAGAGGGGAATAGCTTTTCATTTCCAAAAGACTTGGTTTGTTTACGCATTGTGTGTGTGTGTGTGTGTGTCTGTGTCTGTGCCTGTGTCTCTGTGCGTATATGTGTGTATGTAATGGAGGGAGGTGATAAACAACTTCTTTGAGTTTTGTTTTGTGTAGGGTGGTTCAAAGAATCTGCCTGGAAGATCACCCATAGCTAGGCCTCAGAGTTCAAAGATGAAGGCCCAGGGAGGGAATTTGGCTGGTGGCCTAACAGTAGGGAGGGAACAGGGGCTGTGAGCTTGAGGTTAAGAGAAGAGACCCCCACCCCAATCCCAGGGTAGTGTCCCAAGATTTGGAAGGGGTCCGTATAAATAGCATTCCAGGAGGGACAGAGGCCTGAGCCCACCCACACACAGGAACACCGAGGTGGCAGAATCAGGATGTCCAGTGCCTCAGGAGGTGGACACTGACCTCTGTGACTCAGGACTCTCCATGATGGTCCCTGAGGCCACGTCTGGCATGGAGGGAAGAAGACACTAGGGGAGCCAGCATCCTTCAAACAGACAGTGGTGACTGACAGAAGAGGACAGACCCTGTTGCCCCACAGGCCCAAGGGTTCTTACATAGGTAAGATACAGAAGCCCAACATCTGGCCCCAGGATTCTCAACATCTGGAAGAGTGGGTATGTGTACCCGATTTATTTTGCTTTAGAAAAATAAATTTCTCATAATTTGTGTCATGGAGCAATTCATATTGTACATTTATTCTGGTTCCTTTCCAATTTTTCCTGTCTTGTTCAAGCGATGGGATCCCAAACTGGGTATGAGTGTACAGAAAGGGGCTTCAAATTCACACCAACCAACCCAACTGTTTCCCAGTCCCCTCACGAGAAGTAGTTTATATACAAGTGTCACGTGTGTGTTTAGCTGCCTCATCTGCATGTGGTCCATTTTTCCAACCACGGGCATTAGGGTCCTCCCAAGTAGGAATCAGATCTTTCCTTGTTCTCTCAGCCCCATCTTGTAATGGTCAGCACAGAGCCCAACACTTGGAGAATGCTCATAGATGGGAAGGGAATGTGCTTAAGACTTTTTGTGTGTGTGTGCTTAAGATTTGAATGACAGATCTGCCCCTACAATGAGTGTTAATACCAGCCAACTGGGATTTAAGCAGGGATTTTACACTGGAACCATCATAATCAGAAGCAGTCTGGCACCTCTCAGCAGATGCTGGACAGACGTGCCCTGGAAGTTGCTGGCAGCTTCCTACCTATCCTTGACTTGCCAGCCCCTCACCTGGCTCAGTGAAGAGAGAACTGCTTTAGAGTCCAAGAGACTTGGGTTTTGAATTATTTAACCTTGGATGAATTCCTTGGGCAAGTTACTTAGCCTCTCTTAACCTCGTTTCCTGGTTTTTAAAATGGGAAAAGGAGCAATTACATTAAGGAATTTCTAAGAGGATTAAATGATGTAACTTATGCAAAGCTCCTAGCACAGAGAAAAGGCTCAGTCATTACTGACAGCCTTACCTTACCCACCCCTGGTCTCTCTCCATCATTCCTCAGGGGTAAGACCAGCAACCAGAACCATTCCTGAGCAGAGGCAAGTAAGTACTAGAAGGTATTACTTGAAGAAAGAAAACAGCCTGGAGACTCTGATCCAGGCTGACAGGCAGACTCATGAAACTCACACCAAAAAAAAAAAAAAAAAAAAAACCAGCACAAAGACTTAGGACAAGGGATGCAGCCCATTTGAGGACTATAATTCATGTCCCCTTGGACATGCTAGTGAGAGCCCTGGACCCTGCTTACCTCCACCTGAGAGCCATCTAGTTGAAAAAGCAGCTAAACATTGCAGGCTGCCAAGGGGGCAACATGGCAGGATGGTTAAGAGCACTGACCTGAGCTTAAATCCTCACTCTGACACTTACTACTTGTGACCTTGGATTTGTTACATAACCTATCTGAGCTTGTTTTATCACCTGTACAAGAGGTTGGATGAAGCACTTATCAAGGTGCACTTATTTAGTGCCCTGTCAGCACTCGGAGGCATTAGGGCATCATAAGGTGGTGGTTAAAACTTGGACTTGGGAGCCCGACTCTGCCACTTACTAACTTTCTATCCATGTTCAAGTAACCAGCCTCTCAATGCCTCAGTTTCTTCATTTGCAAAATGGGGACAGTAATTTTACCCAGTATCCTTAGTTTGGGTGCCTCCAGAAGCTCTGAGACAGGGATTTGAGAGTAAGGAGTTTATTTGGAAGGTGCTCCTGGGACACCCTGGTGTGGGTAGAGAAGTGAAACAGGGAAGGGGAGGCAGCTGATAAGGGGTTACCTGTGAGCAACTGGGACTCCTTTGCATGAGGGACTCCAGGAGAGTGTGCACAATGTACCCCAGATACTCCCAGCTGAGGGTTAAGGAAGCTGGGGTATTATCACCAAGTCCCCCCTCTGTCATTCTGAGGGCTGTTTCTGAGGGTCTTAACTCTCAGCACCCCAGTGTCTTGCACGTGGGGTGAGTGTGCTCCGGCAGCCAGGAAAAAATAAAAGGTTATTTCGGCAGAGAATTTCAGGTGCTTGCAGTAACAGTCTGTGGCATAGAGGAGAGTGAGAGTAGACATGGACAGACAGCCAACAGCAACTGCTACACTGCCTCGCAGGGCTGTGATCATAATTGAATAACATAAATACGTAAAATTCTTAGAACAGTGCCTGGCGTGGGGCAATCGCCCTCCCAGATGACACGCACACTAAACAGGTCCAAATAATCTTTCACTTAAAAACATTTCAAAGTACTTGTGAATGTTCTTAATAATTTCTTATTTAATGGAAGGGAAGAATTAGGGAAAAGTAATTCAGCTCAATAAATATTTATGAACAGCTCACCTGTGGCTGGGAGGTATTGTGTTCCCATAATAATCAACAGAAATAAAGAACTCGTATACCTGAGACAAGGTTCTACACCTACCACCTCTTCCTAAGCATATCCTCTTGCTTGTTATCCTTTAAAAATATTCTTTCTTTATTCCTGACGTCTCCCTTACTTCAGTTTGCAATTTGCAGGTGGGGTTGCTGGTAATCTTTGAAAATTTATGGATAGTAGATGAATCGCCAAAATCATGGAGACAGGCGAGTCTCACTTTTCAATTCTATACACTAATATAAACCAATGAAGATTTCAAAGGAAAAAAATGGTCACCAAGAGCTCTCAGCAAACCTACTCAACAGCAAAAAAGATTCACACCATCCTCCCATATTACTAACCTAGTCCTTCCACCCTTAAATATGTAAGACTCGTCAAGAATCAACAGACATTTGGGAAAATCAACACCACAAAAGAGGACCCAAAAAGAACAAACAGAATTATCTACAACAGAAGGAACATATATAATACAAGACATAAAGGAAAACCTTTATAACTGCATAGTCACATGCTTTGAGAAACTTGAGAAGTTATTGTGACCATAAAACAAGAACAGGTTGCTATGAAAAAGGAGCATACAGAGAACAGCAACAGGAGTTCTTGAGTATTAAAAAATACTTAGGTGTAGATCTGACAAAGCAGTACAGAACTTGTATGCTAAAATGCAAAGTGATCCATGAACCATGAATCTAAGGAGACTTGGGCATCACCATGCTGTGGTAGAAAGAGCTTAGTTAGACCTGGCTTTGGAACTTGGTGTGTCATTAGGTATGAGATTTTGGTAAATTAATCTCAAATATCTATCACTGAAATATTTTCATCATGGCTGTTTTAAAATCATTATCAGATAATTCTAACATCTCTGTCATATCAGTGTTAGAGTCTATTGTTTGTCTTTCTTCATTCAGTTTGAGATCTTCTTAGCTCTTGTATAAGTGATTTTCAATAGAAACCTAGACATTTTCCTATTATATTATGAGACTGAGCCTTATTTAAACCTTCTGGTCTGGTCCCCCCCAGGTTTCTTTTTGAACACCACTCCAGCGGTTGAAGTAGGTGGGGTACATCACCTTGTTACTTACAGGTAGAGGTAGACTCCAGATTGCCCAGTTGGTATCCAAGGTAGGGGGCTCCTCTTTGCTGCTCTGTTGGAGTAGTAGTTCTGGTCCCTATGCTGTCTCCACTGACACTGAGGTAGGGGTGGCCTTGTCACCACTGGCAATTTTGAAATTGCCAGGCCTGACTCTCCACCGGGCCTCCTCTGACAGCACCTCAGTGGGGAAGAGGAGGGATACCTCATCACTGTTGGGCGAGAGAAAAAATCTAGGCCCCCCATGTGGGCTCCACTAAAATTACAGGGGTGGCAGTGGGCCTCACTACCAACTGGCGGGGATAAAAGTCCTGGCTCCCTATTTGGTCTTCACTAACTCCATCATGGTAGCGGGGTGCAGTGCCTCATTACAGCCTTGTGAGGGTGCAGGTCTAGGCCTTTGCTGGCACGGGTAGGGTAAGGCCATAGTTTTTCCTGTAGTATGTGGCTGGAATAGAGTGGTTCTTATTTAAGTTTTCTGCTTTGCTGGGCTGCACTCTTCCTAGTGCTCTGGCTAAAAAGGGCAGGCTTCTGTTGGGGCTTTTTATGTCTGCAGTCACTGGCATTTCTTGGGTCAGCTTCTGCAGCTCCAAGTGTAGGATATACGAGGCAACAAGAAAACCCAGGGAACTCACCCCCGCATCGTTCCTTGGGGCCTCGTGTCCCTGGCTGGTCCGCCTTCTTCTTTCCGTCTTTCAGAGTCTTCCTACGCTTGTTTCATATATAATGTCAGGGTTTTAGTTGTATTTAGTAGCACGAATAGGGGAAATACGCCAACCCATCTTTCCTGAGGTCAAAGTCTCTCATTCTTCATTTTAAAGTAACTAGTATTACTAAGAATTTCATTGCAAGACTTGGAAAATCCTACTGCTAAGAAATAGTCATGATTTTACAGGAACCCATAAAAGCCGATGTTTGGGGGCCAAAACAAACTTTTCTAATAGAGAGACTTTATATAAGTTTCCCCTCAATATTATTGCTTTGCTTGGGGGACCCCTTTTGACCTGTGATAGACATGACATGTCATAAAAAGAATATTAAAAGTGCCAGGCTGTCACTGTGCTTTTTTTTTTTTTTTTTTTTTTTTGCAGTATGCGGGCCTCTCACTGTTGTGGCCTCTCCCCCTGCGGAGCACAGGCTCCGGATGCGCAGGCCCAGCGGCCATGGCTCACGGGCCCAGCCGCTCCGCGGCATATGGGATCCTCCCAGACCGGGGCACGAACCCGTATCCCCTGCATCGGCAGGCGGACTCTTAACCACTGCGCCACCAGGGAGGCCCTGTCACTGTGCTTTAAGTGATGTGATAAGTAAAAGAGATTTAATATATTCAGGAGCAAGCACTTTGAGGTTTTAGGAGGATTCTATGCCCAGTCACTTTGAGTCAGCAGGTAGGTTATTCTAAAGTCAGGTGCTACGTATGAGTGGTCTGCTTAGTATCCCCAATCAATTACATCATTTATTTGTGTGCATGTCAGGAATATACACAGCAAGTCTCAAAATGTGGGGGAAAATGTTCCCTGGGTCACCTCCACATGGGACTGCTTACATTTGGTTCAGGTTAGAAATGAACGGGTTGACTGTAACTTACCGAGCCTCCAAGATACGGTCTAAGTTCCAGAAAGGGACAGTGATGATCTGGAGTGTCAAGTCACATTCTGGAATTCCAGAAAAAAAATATTTCAGGAAGGATCCTATTTTTAAGTTGCAGAATAAAATCATCACTTTTGGAAAGGCCCCCTTCCCTATCTTAAAAAAAAAAAAAAATCTCTCAGAGACTGCTGGGCTGAAACTCAGACTTGGGTGACGAAGACAAAGAAATCATGCTGAAGCAGTCAATATTTTGCTGGTGTTGAAATATTTACCTGCTATTGTTTCAGTCCAAGAGCCCCGCATACTTGAGCAATAGGTGAGTCTTGGGATGGGGGAGAGGTAAGGACAATGAAAAAGGAACCCAAAGTGTTCTCGGCCAGAGCTGAAAGCAACTCTCCTTGATACCCATCAATTTTCTTTCCCAAACAGTCCTGACAGAGCCTTTTAGTATCAATTAGATGTTCCCAGAGAGTGTCTATAAGCCTTTAGACATCATTGTTCTCTTATGTCAATATGTATATTACCAGCAAATATCTCACTATTCAGAAAGAAAAAAAAAAGGTAGATGCTGTTCAACTTCAGAGTAGCTGACTCTAATTTTAGTTCATAAAGCTCTATTTTCCAAATCTTATGGAATGTTACATCTTGGCAATGCATGAAACATAAGCATCTGGATTCTAAATTCCCAAAGACATTTGAACAATGACATATACAGTGGATTTAAAGATATACACGCTAGGCAGGTAGTCTTGCTAGCAAGAGCCTTTCCTTCAAGATCTAACAGTTAGCTCCCTGGCTGGGACCCAGCACGCAGACCAAAGGAGAACACTTGACATTCCCAGAGGAAAAGTGCAGCTCCGCCAGCAGCTCTCCTATCCCTGACCAATAGGTCCCTAGTAATGGCACAGGTCTGCATGTAGAGGTAACATTTGCAAAGCTTGACTTTTTTTTTTTTTTTTTTTTTTGCTTTAACTTCTTCAGAGGGAGACCATTGTTATTCATATCTCTGAAAAGAATATAAAAACACTCTCTACTCTCAAGGAGTCAAATTGCCATTGCAAATGATGATATAAGCTAGGAGCATCCAGAAAGACTTAGAGGAAGGGAACAGTCCATCAGCAGACACAATAGCAGGTGCTGTTTTCATAGTGAAGTGCTAGGAACTGTAGAAAGAACTGTAGAAAGAGACAAAAATGAACCAAATGGTAGTCTGTGCACAGTGCACCAGACTCTCCAAGCCACTACACCCATGGTGACTGAATAGTCCCTCCATAGCCTAAAGCATGCACACAGCTTACCAAGGGACACAGGGTGGATTGTTGGGAAAGCACATCTCTAGAGCCAGGAAGAATCACAACGGAATCCCAATTCCATTGCTTACTAGCTAGGTGCCCTAGTACTGATTGCTTAACCTTTCAGAATCTTGATTTTCTTACCTATGAGTATTCATTAATTCATTTAGTACATATTCAATGCTTATTATGTGGCAAATATTGCACTAGGTCCTAAGCAATACAGCAATGAATAAAACCTCTTG
Source organism: Mesoplodon densirostris (assembly GCF_025265405.1). Taxonomy (NCBI): domain Eukaryota; kingdom Metazoa; phylum Chordata; class Mammalia; order Artiodactyla; family Ziphiidae; genus Mesoplodon; species Mesoplodon densirostris. The sequence continues at coordinate 59,126,475 of NC_082663.1, forward strand.
TTTGTTCTGATTTAAATGAAATATATATGTAAAGCATAGAGTACAGAAACTGGCAGAGACATGGGAGATGCTCAATAACTATTATAAATTCCTTCCTCCTTTTTATCCTTTGAGGGGTGAAGAAGTTTAATCCAAAACAACCACTTGTTCATTAAAAGATAAATTACATTATGTCTACCTCCAACACAAAGAACAATTCATGGACTCCAATTAGGGAAATTTGGCGTCTTAAGTGTTAGGACCTTGTACTAGGGCTTGAGAGGAAGGGGTGGAGGAAATTCTAAAAGCTTCCTATCAACCATTTGCCCCGACCATTCCCCCCCAGTTCTGAATCAACTCTTAGCTAACTGTTGTGATATAGGGGATAGAGTTCAGAAAGTGGAAGATGTGCTAGGTCACTTGCCTGAGCCATTAACTAGCCATGTGACAGAAGGTAAGTCATCTAAGCCAATAATAACAGCAGTCATCACCTACTGAAGTTCTTAAAAGTGCTCACTAGACTAAAAATTCCTTGAAATAAAGACTTACTTATTCTGGGCTTCCCTGGTGGCGCAGTGGTTGAGAGTCCACCTGCCGATGCAGGGGACACGGGTTCATGCCCCGGTCTGGGAGGATCCCACATGCCGCGGAGCGGCTGGGCCCGTGAGCCATGGCCGCTGAGCCTGCGTGTCTGGAGCCTGTGCTCCGCAACGGGAGAGGCCACAACAGTGAGAGGCCCGCCTACTGCAAAAAAAAAAAAGACTTACTTATTTGAATCCCTCCTTCAGTGGCTATTAAAAGGCAAAAAGTTGGCACTCAAGCAACATTTGTTGAATGTAAAATTGAGATCATTCTGCCTTGCCCATGTTGTAGGCTTCTAATGAAGATCAAATGAGGTCATTTTTTATAAAAACTCTTTGAGGTTGTAAAATATTATGCAGATGTAAGGAGTTAATATATGCCTGTCTCAGGTCTGGAAAGGAAGTAGGAAAAAGAGAGAAATGGGAAGGATGAAAGAGAGTTGAGGGCAGGGCGGGCAGTTGGATTTGAGAGCGATCGAAGCTACTCTGAGGTGGAGGAAAGATTTCAATTGCTGTAAGAATTTGGGGGCCATTTCCCACATAGCCTGACAGTCTTTCAGTGACTGTTCCTTAAGACCTACTCCAAGATATTCTACCCTATGACCAGACTCAGGGTATTGGGGAAAGGAATTATGACAGTCATATAATATGATGGATACCACAGGCCTTTCTAAGGTCATGCTTCAGAGAGACTGTTAGTGATATGGGGAGATACTTAAGAATAAATTAAATAATTGTTTTAAAAAAGCAATGAGGATCTTAATTTTGTAAATAAATAAATAAAAAGCATATAGAAGCAAGGACAAAAGCAATCTCCAAGAGGAGATATACCAATAAGTTAACAGTAATACTTTATTATAGGTACTTATAATAATTAAGTAATCTTTGTTGTCTTGTTTATACTTGTATATATTCTATATAATCTTCAATGAATAATTATTACTTTTATAATTGGAAATATATCTGTATGTATAAACAGATACTCTCTTCTTCACTGGTTCTTGCATCCCTTCTGGGAACTGATTCAGATCCAAATCAGCTATTCCAAAAACCAAATCACCAGGAACTGAATCAGATGTTCCATCCAAGTCCCAACTGCCAAAAATGAGACCTGTAATTCAGCTTTTTGATTTTGCTAGCTGTAAGGCTAGATTGGGCTCTTTTCTCCTTTTATCTCGGAAGTCGGCTGCTTGGGTTCCAGTCACAGCTCTAATAGCTGTGTGCCCTCAGACATGTCACTGGCCCTCTCTGGGCCTCCCTCCTCCCCTGTAAAATGAGGGAGCTGGACTCTGACGATCTAGGACCACCTGGGCAATTTTTATACCATTCACCACCTGCCCTTGCCTCTTTTCCTCTGAGTATATTTGTTCCATTTTACACCCTCTGACAATTCTTCCCAAGGAGAAGAAATGAAGCACAAATGAGCCTTTCTGAGTTTTTGTTGACACCTTTTTTTTTTGGGGGGGGGGCTGCATTGGGTCTTCGTTGCTGTGTACAGCCTTTCTCTAGTTGCAGTGAGCGGGGGCTAGTCTTTGTTGTGGTGCGCAGGCTTCTCCTTGCAGTGGCTTTTCTTGTGGAGCACGGGCTCTAGGCTCACAGGTTTCAGTAGTTGTGGTGCACTGGCTTAGTTACTCTGTGGCATGTGGGATCTTCCCGGACCAGGGCTCGAACCCGTGTCCCCTGCATTGGCAGGCGGATTCTCATCCACTGCGCCACTGGGGAAACCCTGAAGCCCCTTGGTTGACACGTCTAATTGCAAGTTGGAAGACCTTGTTGGCTGGAGCGAAGGGTCTGCTTGTTGGTGAAGTCAGTGGGCACGAGCTGGCGCTGTTCCCTCTCCCTCCTCATAATCAGAGCCCTGGCTACTGAACTCTGGGCTGGCATCAGAACAGCAACCAACATTTTGTTGACATGGACATAATTTTTCATCAGGGGAAAGCAGGAATGAATTCAAAAGGCTTCTTTCTTTCAAGCAATTTTGAGAATCTGCTTTTGGGTTTGTGTCTGCCTGTATTTGGCAGAGCTGGTCTTAGGGAAGACCTGGCATTTGTGACCAAAGGGTCAGTCTCCTTCCTTCTCCAGGATGGAAGCAGCACGAATTGTCCCCGAGCTCCCAGTCAGCTGGAGGGGGGCACCCAATCCTCCTCTGCCCCAGCCACAGTAGCCCGTGGCCACTCGGCCCCTGAGAGCCACAGGCCTCACATCTCCCCAGCTCCAGCCTCCTTTCAAAGGCCCTTTATTAAACCACGAACTATTTGCTGTCGAGACATTTAGGATGAAATCATTGCGTTAAACAAATAAACGCAGCTTCGTCCAGATTTCTGCTCTGAGGAGCAAAGTAAGAAAATAATTTCTGTCTGCTCGCCACAAAAGCGGCTGGAAAGGCCCAAAGAAAAATATTATTTTTACTCCATTGTGTGAAATATTGTCCTGGAGGATCTGACGCACTAAGCGTTTGAAGAGTTTGTGCTGGCAGGTTTCAAAGGTCCCCTGGGTCGGCCCCCTGGGATTGTTTTCTGCATTAATAAACTTAGCATGATGTGTGTTAAAAGGAACATTCTGTTTGCTTTGTAAATAAGGGATGTCAAACAAGAAGCAGAAGCCTTACAGACACTAGGTGATGTGTTCTCGGAGCAGGGAGAGGGAGGGAGGGAGGGAGAGGTACCCTGGAAAAACGGGTAATGCTGGGGCTCCCTGCACTGAGCTGAGGCCTTGTTGGGAAAACAAATCAGTCTGTCTGAGTCCAAACCAGGCCATTTCCTCACTGATCCTGGTGGGAAAGCTGCACACTTTGCCCCGAACCAGCAGGACACAGGCTTGGGAAGGAAAGTTCTCAAGTGTCTGTCAGCTGTGTGGTGGAGGGGAGGCGACGGCGCCTGGCAGAGGGGCCCTCCCCCAACCCTGAACCCCGCCCACCCCTTTTAGAGAAGTTTCCTGGCTTGTCGGGATCTCCCAGAGCGGGCAGGCAGGAGGGGGCAGAGGTGAAAGCTATATCTTTGGGAATGATGATCTGGCTATCGCTCCCTCTATCTCTCTCATATGCCTTTCTCAGATGTGTCTGCAGCCCCTGTCAAATTCCTGACGGGCCCTCAGGGACGCCGACATCGTGGGAGACACATCACCCTGGCCCTGTGAGCCCTCCTCTGCAGGGAGCCCAAAGGAGCCAGGGCAGGATGTGTAACGCCTCTGGCTCAAGTATTTGCTATTTTCACAGGTGCCTCCCCCTGGTCCCACAGCCCCCTCTGTTGTCTGATCCAATGTTATCGAAGGTTCCCCAGACCTCCCAGGCATTTTCATTTCCGCCCGCTGCCCTGCTGGCTTCTTCCCGTTACTCCCCAAGTTCTCCACTCCCCTCTGCGGTCCTGGAAAGACTTCCTCTGACATCCATTTCTATTCTGGCAAGTCCTGGTTCTCTCCTGCTCAGGAGTTCATACCATTTCTTGAGACTTTGGAGGAAAGTGATGACAGGGAATGCTGAGCTCTCTCTGGTGAGAATCACAGACTCTCAGAGGTTAAGGGTGGAGACACAGAAACCCGGGGGTGTTCACCTTGGACCCTAGTCGAATCACCTGGAGGGTTTATATAGTTGCTGTTTTCTGAGCCCACACCCAAGTGGTTCTGATTCAGTTACTTTGGGGTGATGTTTTTAACCTCAAAATGTTTTTATGTTTTGGAGATTCCTGTAGTGGGTGACTCCAGTGTGGCAATGAAGAAACCAAGCCAAGCTGTGTTCTCACCCCACGCGCTAATTTCATAGAGGAGTAACTCACGTGTCTGAGGTCTCTGTATTTGTTTCCTGTGGCAGCTGTAATGAGTACCACAAGCTGAGTGGCTTGACCAACAGAATGTATTCTGGAGGCCAGAAGTCCAAAATCAGGGTGTTGGCCGGACTGCACGTCCTTTGGAGGCTCTGGGGAAAGATCCTTCCTTGCCTCTTCCAGCTTCCAGTGGCTGTCAGCATTCCTTGGCTTGTGGCTGCAACTCTCTGCTCTGTCTTCACATTGCCTTCTCCTCTGTGAGGCTCTCTGTGTTCTCACCTTTCATCTGTGTTATCTCCCTTTATCTTTTTCTTACAAGGACATTTGTGATGGCACGTAGGTCCCATCTGGATAAACCAAGATAAGCGCCTCCTCTCAAAATTGTTAATCACATCTTTTGCTATATAATATTCATTCTTTAACCATATAAGGTAATATTCACAGGTTATAAGGATTAGGACATGGACACACCTTTGGGGGGGTCACCATTCATCCCACAACAGTCCCTTGGTCAGTGGCAGAGTTAGAGCTAGAACTGGGTCTTTTGACTTGCCACAGAATATGCCTGCTGCCATATCAGGCCCCTGGGTTGCACACGTCCCTTTGAAGCAGTCTAGTGAGGAACTTAAGTGCAGGGGTTTTGCATCCACAGACCTAAGTTCAAGTCCCAGCACTTATTCAGTTTACCACTGATTTTTGGTCTGCAAATTGGGGATAATCATTTAGCCTAATTTTAAGGAATAAATGACACAATGTATGTAAAGCACTTAGCAGGACCAGGCACATGGTAAAGGCTCAGTGTTTGTATTACTGATCTGGCAGGAATTAAATATTTTATCATAAAAAATTATAGGAGAGGGCCTCCCTGGTGGCGCAGTGGTTGAGAGTCCGCCTGCCGATGCAGGGGACACGGGTTCGTGCCCCGATCCCGGAGGATCCCACATGCCGCGGAGCGGCTGGGCCCGCGAGCCATGGCCGCGGGGCCTGTGTGTCCGGAGCCTGTGCTCCGCAACGGGAGAGGCCACAGCAGTGAGAGGCCCGCGTACAGCAAAAAAAAAAAAAAAAAAAAAAAAATTATAGGAGAGAGTAAATACATGCAATTATATATCTGATAAGGGATTATTACTCAGAATATATGGAGAACTCCTAAAATTCAACAACCAGAAAACAACCTGATTCAAAAACGGCAAAAATTTAATAGACATTTCTCCAAAGAAGACATACAAATTACCAATCAGCACATGTAAAGATGCTCAACATCAATAATCATTAGGGAAATGCAAATCAAAACTACAATGAAATACCACCTCATACCTATTAGGATGGCTACTATAAAAACAACAGAAAATAATGAATGTTGGCAAAAATGTGGAGAAATGGAACCCTTGTACACTATTGGTAGGAATATAAAATGATGATCTCAAAAAATTAAAAATAGAACTACCATATGACCCAACAATCCCACTCCTGGGTATATACCCAAAATAATTGAAAACAGGGTCTCAAATCAATACTTGTACACCCATGTTCAAAGAAACATTATTCACAATAACCAAAACATGGAAGCAACCCAAGTGTCCATCAATGGATGAATGGATAAGCAAAATGTGGTATATACATACAACGAAATGTTATCCAGCCTTAAAAAGGAAGGCAATTCTGACATATGCTATAGCATAGATGTACCATGAAGACATTATGCTAAGTGAAATAAGTCAGTCACCAAAAGATATATACTGTATGATTCCACTTATATGAGGTACCTAGATTAGTCAAAATCATAGGGACAGAAAGTAGAATGGTGATTGCCAGAGGCTAGACGGAAGGAGGTATTGGGAGTTACTGTGTAATGAGTATAGAGTTTCAGTTTGGCAAGATGAAAAGGGTTTTGGAGATGGATGGTAGTGATAGTTGCACAACAATATGAAAAAAAACTATAATATGCAACCAGTACATTGCTAACGCAACATTAGCAACTTATGAGCTGGACTTGAATTGAACAGAGGGTAACGGTACTGGAAAGCCCCCACTTGGGAGGTAGCAGGAGAGTGGGCCACACTGGGAAAGGAGCCTAGACTGCAGTGGGTGACAGGTCAAGTGTGGAGCGATTTCAGAGACCTGCACAGAGCTCCTCTCCCTGGTCTCATAGCTAAGTGGTCTCCAAGGAGCTGGGGCTGCCACCTGCACAGCATCCTGGCGACCCTCAACAGGAGCCACCCCTGGCCTGCTGTTCTCACTGTTAATCTGTTTTAGCATCATCCACCTGGCTAAGTGGGATGAGCCAAAGAAAGGTAGGGAGACCTTAAAGGTAGCTTAAGAACAGTCTGAAACAAGAGGTTGTGTGATCTAGGGGCCATTTGAAGATTTCATGTTGCTTTTGTAAAATCTCTCTTCCACCAGCCCGTATTAAGAGAAAAAATTCCTCGTGGCTAGAGTTCAGTACAAATCTCCCAGCACCACGGAGTTGCAGACCTTCCCCAATATGTTGCCATTTTTAGTAAGCAGCACAATCATACAGAAAGATCCATTTTTAAAGGCCCTGTCTCCTCTCTGACCCTCCTCCTTGCAGCCTCCACCCCCAAATACGCACACACTGCCAATAGGTCTCCCACCAAAGCCCCAGCTGAAAATACCCTCAGCTGTTGGCTTCTGTTATAGTTTTCACTACAGACCCACAGTCTCATAGGCACCCAGTGATAACACAGAGGGAATTCAAGAACTGCCACTGAACACACGAGCTCAAATGCAGCTTCCCTGAGCTGGAAGGGTATGAGCAGGCTCCCCAGATCCCTCACAAAAAGAGGCCACCTCCCCTTTGCTGGTGGACCGCACCCCTCAAAACATAAACCAAGCAAGGAGGGGAAAGCAGCTTTGGAGCACTCAGGAATCTACACACAACTTCCCCATACCCTGCTGACTCCCAGAGATTTCTTTTCCTAATCTTGCTCCATGAGCAGTGGGTCACCAGAAATCCTAATCTGGCTCTGGAGGAAAGTTCAGGATGGTAAGATATGGGTAAAGCCTAAGTGTTAGGATCACTCCACCCACCCTCACAGTGAGGGAAAGCCAGGCTGGTCTGAGCATGACCCAGAGCTTCATACTGGAAGGCAGCCCCTGCAAAAACCTGTGCCCAGAGAAAGCACGAGCTGTGCACACAGTGTACTATATAATCAGAACAGGGGAAAATGTTCTTCCTCTGGTATGTTTAACATACGTCCATTTTCCTCTGCTGGTGAGTACCACTTGTTTTCCTTTTCCTGACCCCTTTTTTGCTGGTTGTCTTTTCATATAAATTTCAAAGTTGTAGCCAAGTAAGAATTAACATCATAACAGAAAGAGCCCTTTAAGATAGTGTAGGAGACAAAGATGAAGACTCAACAGTTTCTATGTTATATCCTACACATCTTCATGCAGCTACTTTTAATGACACCTCTGGCCCATCGTCTTTGATTTGTGGTCCCTGCCTACAGGCAAACCAAAACTTGGCCACCATGGGAGTAATAACAGCTTAAAGTAGCTACAGCTATGGATATAATCAGAACCATGATGTGGTGACAAGGTTTCTATGGAGGTTTAAAATAATGCTAGAGTATCACTCAACAGTTGCAGCCTCCCCTGGGGTTCTTGCCCCCAGCACCACACTGGAGATGGGATTGTTAGTCATAAAATGTTCTTGGGACAGTGTGATGGCAGCAATAAGCCATGGATTAAACTGGACCAGTTCTAACACCCCTTTCAACTCACATATCTGGGAATATACAGGTCTTTGGTTTATATGGAGAGGAGGCTGGGGGTCAGACCCAAGAAGCCTCCTGCAAAGAAGGAGGTACCCAAAAGATGACCAGACCTCAGGGTTCAAGACTTCCTATTTGCCTGATGAGACTGACAAGAGGTTAATATCCAAAACATACAAACAGCTCACACAACTCATTATCAAAAAAATAAACAACCCAATCGAAAAATGGGCAGAAGATCTAAATAGACATTTCTTCAAAGAAGACATACAGATAGATGGTCAACAGGCACATGGAAAGATGCTCAACATCAATAATTATTAGAGAAATGCAAATCAAAACCACAATGAGGTACCATCTCACACTGGTCAGAATGACCATCATCAAAAAGTCTACAAATAATAAATGCTAGAGAGGATGTGGAGAAAAGGGAACCCTCCTATACTGTTGGTGGGAATGTAAGTTGGTGCAGCCACTATGGAGAACAGTATGGAGGTTCCTCAGAAAACTAAAAATCAAATTACTGTATGATCCAGCTATCCCATTCCTGGGCATATATCCAGAAAAAAATGGAAACACTAATTCGAAAAGATACATTCACCCCAGTGTTCATAGTAGCACTATTTACAAGAGCCAAGGCATGGAAACAACCAAAGTGCCCATCAACAGACGACTGGTTTAAGATCATGTGAGATGTAGATAGATAGATAGATAGATAGATAGATAGATAGATAGATAGATAGATAGATAGATATAGATAGATATATGTATATATATATATATGTGTGTATATATATATATATATGTTACTCGGCCATAGAAAAAGAATGAAATATTGCCATTTGCAGCAACATGGATGGATCTAGAGAATATCACACTAAGTGAAGTAAGTCAGAGAGAGACAAGTATTATATGATATCACTTACATGTGTAATCTGAAAAATAATACAAATGAATATACAAAAAGAAACAGACTCAGAGACACAGAAAACAAACTTATAGTTACCAAGGGGGAAAGGGAGGGAGCAAGGGGGATAAATTAGGACTATGAGATTAACAGATACAAACTACTATACATAAAATAGATAAGCAACAATTATTTACTGTATACCACAGGGAACTATATTCGATATCTTGTAATAACCTATAATGGAAAATAATCTGAAAAAATATATATATATATAACTGAATCACTTTGCTATACACTTAAAACTAACACAATATTGTAAATCCCCAGTGGCACAGTGGTTAAGAATCTGCCTACCAATGCAGGGGACACAGGTTCAAGCCCTGGTCCGGGAAGATCCCACATGCTGTGGAGCAACTAAGCCCCGTGCACCACAACTACTGAGCCTGCAAGCCACAGCTACTGAGCCTGTGTGCCTAGAGCCCGTGCTCCACAACAAGAGAAGCAACCACAATGAGAAGCCCACGCACCACAACAAAGAGTAGCCCCTGCTCGCCACAACTAGAGAAAGTCCGTGCACAGTAACGAAGACCCAATGCAGCCAAAAATAAATAAATAATTTTATTTTTTTAAAAAAAGAAAATGAAGCTGAGCCAGTCTGATGTGTGATTTTTTCAGTTGACTAAATAGTTGGGCCAGAATTTGAACTCAGAACCCTAGACAGTCCTGGACTAGGTTTAGCTCAGTGTTTTAACTTGTTCAAATCCCACCTCCTTCTACACAGCTCTGTGGTAATCAAATAGCACAAAAAGAAAAAAAAAAGACCAATTAAAAATGGACAGAGGATTTGAATAAACATTTCTTCAAAGAAGGTATATGAAGGACCAATAAGCACATGGAAAGATGCTCAACATTGTTAGTCATCAGAGAAATGCAAATCAAAACTATAACGAGATATTACTTCACATCTACCAGGATGGCTATAATCAAAAAACAGAAAATAACAAGTGTTGGTGAGGATACAAAGAAATTGCAACCCTCATACACTGCTGGTGGGAATGTAAAATGGTACAGTCACTTTGGAAACAGTACGGAAGTTCTTCAAAATATTAAACATAGAGTTACCATATGCCTCAAAAATTCTCACTTCTAGGTAACCAACAGAATTGAAAACATATCTTCATATGAAAACTTGGATACAAATGTTCATGGCAGCACTATTTATATTAGGCAAAAAGTGGAAACAGTGCAAATATCCATCAATTGATGAATGTTAAACAAAATGTGTTATACCCACATGATGGAATATTGTTCCACCATGAAAAGGAATGAAGTTCTGATACATGCTACCACATAGATGAACCTTGAGAAAATTATGCAAAGTGAAATAAGCCAGACACAAAAGGCCACATATTGCGTGATTCCACTTATATGAAATATTCAGAATAGGCAAATCCACAGAGACAGAAAGTAGATTAGTGGTTGCAGGGGGCTGGGGGAAGATGGAATGGAGAGTGACTGCTAATGGGTATGAGGTTTCCTCTGGGGGCAATAAAAATGTTCTGGAATTATATAGAGATGATGATTATTCAACTTTATGAATACACTAAAAACCACTGAATTGCATCTTTCAAAGAGTGAACTCTGTGAAATGTAAATTTATCTCAATAAAGCAGTTATGAAAGGAAAAAAGTAGGTGTATATGTGTAAATGTTCTGACTTGGGGAAAAGTGTGGGGAGAGGAAGGTATGATGGGGCAAGAACCAAACCTGGGGATGAAGACCCAACTTCACCCTTACTGCTCTATGACTTTGTAAAAATCCACTTACTCTTTTTTTTTTTTTTTTTTTTTATGCGGTATGCGGGCCTCTCACTGTTGTGGCCTCCCCCGTTGCGGAGCACAGGCTCCGGACGCGCAGGCTCCGGACGCGCAGGCTCAGCGGCCATGGCTCACGGGCCCAGCCGCTCCGCGGCATATGGGATCCTCCCAGACCGGGGCACGAACCCGTATCCCCTGCATCGGCAGGCGGACTCTCAACCACTTGCGCCACCAGGGAGGCCCTACTTACTCTTTTGATTCTTGGTTTCTTCATTTGAAAAATAGGGAAAATATCCCCCTCAAAGTGATTTTATATGGGTCAGAGACGATCTTATAACCTATAAATTGCTATTTAAATGTTAGCTCTAACCCTAAAGTCTTGAATTTTTCTCTGAAATGGTAATTCTCTTTCCATAAAATTTGAGCTCAAGAGTGTCCTTTGCAGATTCTGGTCCTTCCCCTGGCCCTCAGTACTTAGCAGAGTGTTCAGCATAGTGACTTAGACTTACTTAACAATTGAGCAGCAGTGTGGGCCTAGGACTATAAACATAAATAAGATTTACTTGTGCCTTCAGGAAGGTCAGTCAAGTGGGGTGGGAGTAGGAGACAGATATCTAAATTTGTAAGTATAATGCATGTGCATGTAATTACAGTGAGATGAGCAGGTGATCATGTGTACACATCCACCCTTTTCAACAAGTGTCTCCTGGAGAAAAAAGATGAATATTTGCTGATTGGGAATTTGTGTCTCCCACCATTGGATCCTGCATGCTTTCAATAGGAGGACAGGGTTGAACATGGTTCAAAAAGATTTCGAAAGATTTATGATGTTGGCTATTTAAGGAAATAAAAATATCACTAACAGAACAGCATGGAGGTTCCTTAAAAAACTAAAAATAGAATTAACATATGACCCAGCAATCCCACTACTGGGCATATACCCTGAGAAAACCATAATTCAAAAAGACACATGCACCCCAATGTTCATTGCAGCACTATTTACAATAGCCAGGTCATGGAAGCAACCTAAATGCCTATCAACAAACGAATGGATAAAGAAGATGTGGTACATATATACAATGGAATATTACTCAGCCACGAAAAGGAATGAAACTGGGTCATTTATAGAGACGTGGATGGACCTAGAGACTGTCATACAGAGTGAAGTAAGTCAGAAAGAGAAAAACAAATATCATATATTAACACATATATGTGGAATCTAGAAAAATGGTACAGATGAACTGGTTTGCAGGGCAGGGGTGGAGACACGGATATAGAGGACAAACGTATGGACACCAAGGGGGGAACGCGGGGTGGGGGGATGGTGGTGGGATGAATTGGGAGATAGGGATTAACATATATACACTGATATGTATAGAACAGATAACTGATAAGAACCTACTGTATAAATAAATAAAATCCAAAAGAAAATTCTTTTCCAATGGAAATTCTATTCCTGAAACAACAAAATAATAATAGAAAGGGTCTTCACCAACCTGACTAAGGCATCCACAAATAACCTACAGATAACATAATTGTTATTGTTGAAACTCTTCCATTTTGATGGATTTGCAGTTTCTCTTTGTAGTATTTATCCTTGTTTGATAAAGTCAGCTTTATTGAGGTGAAATTTACATACAATAAAATTCACCCATTTTAAGCGTACATTTCAAAGTATTTTTTAAAATATGGTCACATAGCCATCACTACAATCATGATATAGACATCCCCTCTGCCTCTATGCAGAAAATCCTGTCTTCACATCCACCACCTGCTCCAGTCTCTGGAAAGCACTAATATTCAGTCACTATAGATTTTCCTTTTCTAGAATTTCATATAAATGGAATTCTACAACACACATTATTTTGTGCCTGGCTTATTTTACTTAGTATAATGCTTTTCACATTCACCCAAAATTTTGGTGTGCATCTGTGGGTAGCTATTTTTTAATGCTAAGCTGTATTCCATTTTATGGGTAAATCACATTTGTTTATCCATTCACCAGTTGAGGTTTGGGTAGTTTCCAGTTTGGAGCTATTATGAATAAAGCTGTTATTATTATTTGTATAAGTCTCTGTATGGACATATATTTTATTTATTTGAGGGAAATACCTAGAAAGGGGTATTGCTAAGTCACATAGTTGAAGTGTGTGTTTAACTTAAAAAGAAAAAAACCGTCAAATTTCCAAAAGGCCTGTTGCATTTTTATTCCTACAAGAAGTGTATGAGTCCCAGTTGTTATACCTCCTAGCCAACACTTGCATTTTATTATCTGCTGAGGTTTTAATCTGCATTTTCTAAATAACTAATGATGAGCATCTTTTGTGCCTAGTTGTCATCTTCTTTAGTGAAGTGTTTGTTAGAATATTTTGACTATTAGGTTATTTGTTCTCTTATTGAGTGATTTTAAATCTTTTTATAATGTGAACACAGGTCTTTTACTAGATACGTGTTTTGTAAATCTATTCTCCTAGTGTGTGGCTTATCTTTTCATTTATTTGAGAGTGCTTTTAAAGAGCTTTTTTTTTCCTTTTTAAATTTTGAAGAAGTCTACAAAATTTATCAATGTTTTCTTTTATGGTTTGTGGTTTTTGTGTAAAAAATGTTTGTCTAACCAAAGGCTTCAAAAAAATTAGATAACTGCTTTGTTTACAACTTAGATATATTAAAATAATGATTGTGTAAAAAAATATATATCACTAACATATGATTGCTAATAGAATGGGAACTTGAAAAATATCATATTTCTGCAGTGAGGGGCCATTCTTAGCTCACCCTCTTTCCTGGTAAACTTCTGATTATTTTGTCTTTAAAATCCTAATAAAAACATCATGTAATTCCCTCCAACACCATGTTCAAAGCAAAGCAACAGTGAGAGGATCAGCCCATGAATTTTCTAAGTTATTTATAGGGCTAAAGCCCCACAAGGGAGGCATTAGATGCACCCACTTCTATTAGATCATATGTTGTTCATAATGGGTTCCTGGAAATCCAGTTGTCTTTTCCTAGGACCCCAGGATGTTATGACCAAAAATATATATTTCAAAACCTCTCCACCTCCAAAGCCCTGCTCAAAAGAAGTTTTGCTGCAGCTTTTAGTTGTTAGTATTGAAATATTTCCATTGATGATTATTTGGCGTAGCAAGTTTCAAAACCTTGGTATTTGGAATAGTTTGCTAATGTTTTCTTAAATTACATCCTCTTGTGGGTCCATAAAATCCCGAAGTTATTACAAATAAATAAATGGAGTTTCTCTTCATGATGTAAACCAGCTTTCAATGAAGTCATTGAGGGGAAGTTTGGTTTGGATGGAAGAAGCACCTACCCGGGACAAGTGCTGCTTTCCCCTCACTGGGGGCTGGAGACGCGGTCAGCAGCTGCTCTCAGGCAACTGAATGGAGCAAACCCCCGCTGCTTCATTTCTTGTTTTAACTTCCAGTGGGAAACTCAATATTTTAAAATGCTCCTTTTTCCTCAAGTCCTCTGCATGTGGTGACCAGGGCCTCGGAGGCAGGTGAAGAGAGAAGCTGTGTTGGTGCTCACTGACCATATCCCTACCCCATCTCAGACTGAACTAGAGGTCCTGGGGCAATCCTACAGCACGCTGGCACCCCCAGCACTGGCGAGCCTTGCCCTAAGTCCCAAGGGTGCAGTCTTCCCCAGGCACAATGGGAAATATTTAATTCAGGGTGAAAGAAAGGGGGGATGCAGAGGCTGGATCTTTGGAGAGCAGCAGGCCCTGCAGGCCTTGTCGTGCATGTACTTCTGGGCACATCCGGGGAGGGAGCAGTTCTTGTGGACCCACCTCATGAGAGCAGCCTCCTGGATACCTGCAGCCATCCCACCCTTCACTGTGACATGGCTCCAGGGTACATACAAGGCAGAGTGTGACCCACAATTGGTGTGGAAGTAATTACTACTCACATACACAGTTTGGGTCTCCCAGCCCTCCTTGGATGGACAATTTCCTTTTCTGCTTCTGCTTTCCCCTGTGTTCAGAGTCATAGAGAAATATACTTTTAAAATAATAATACAAGAGGGTTCCAGCTTAAGACGGTGACATAGGAAGATCCTGAACTCACCTCCTCCCACAGACACACTGAATCTACAGATACATATGGAACAATTTCCTCTGAAAAAAACTTAAAAACTGGTGGAGCCACCCTTTCACATTGGGCACATGAGAGGGAAACCACATCAAAGTGGGTAGAAAAGGCTAAGACACAATCTCTCCTAAACCTCACACCTGGTGTGGCATCCCAAATTCGGGAGGGAACTTAAAACCCAGAGCTTCTCCCTGAGGAGCAAAGGGTCTGTACCCTACATTGGGCACCCCAGGTTTTAAGACCAGCACCTGAGATACGAGCTCCCAGAACAACTGGCTTTGAAAAACAACAGGGCTCATGGCCTTGAGACTCACGGGGCTGTGGCAAACTGAAGAACATCTCTTAAGTGGCTCATGTGCAGACTTACCTGGCTCAGGGCCTATTGCAGAAGCAGCCCTTTGAAAAGCACCCAGACTTTATGTGAGAGACTCATTTCCTAATTTTAAAGTGCTGGTCTGAGGGGCAGGGATCTGTTGGAATACTCTCCTGGGATGGAGGCTGGGTGCCATCTTTCTGCTCTCCCTCTGACTTGCTAAAGCCAGCAGGCGCCATCTTTTTTTTTTTTCATCTTTCTTCCTTTTTCTCCTTATTTTTCTCTTTCTTTTTCTTCTTTTTCTTTTTCCCCCACTTTTTTCAGGTAGTGCCATCTTTGTACTCCCCCTCTGCCTTGCTCCAACCAGTGGGCACCATCTTTGCACTTTCTCTGCCACACTCAAGTGCCAGCATCTCCTAGAGGGGAGCTTCCACACATGTCTGTTGCCCCAGTTTCTACATCTGGTGATCTGGTTTTTGTGGCTGCCACCCAGAGGATGCCTCTTAATCGCCTGGCTCTGGAGGCCAGAGGGGCTTGAGTTCCTCGGTCCCATGGGATTCTAAAAATTGGAGAGACAGCTCTCGTAGGCTACCACTCCTAGGGCACTGCATAGACAGCAAACTGAAACACACCCCTGTCTTTCTGAGAAAGAGGTCTATTTGCTTGTCCAGGAGCTTTGACCTGAGGGACAGGCTTCAGGTCTGGCCCGCTCCTAGGGGCCCACAGAAGGGATCTCTGGGAACAGAGACTGGTGAATGCAACCTTTGCAATCTCCCTCCACCTCACTCCAGCTTGCTGGTATCTTACAAAAAGGAACTTATACTTTTTCTGGTTGCCTTGATCTTTGCAGTTGCTGCTAGGCTCTGGTGGACAGTGAGGCTTATGCTCCCAGGTCCTACAGGACTGTAACCAGAAAGAGAGTTCTTAAACAGCTACCATCCCAGGACACAGAAAGAGGCAACAGACCGAGGAGCTCAATCTTTCTCAAAAGAGGCCAATTAGCTTATCATCATGGCTGCACCCTGAGGGGCAGGCTTCTAATTAAACATACATCTAAGGGCTGACTGTAATCCTTTCCTGAGACCTCAGAGAGCAGGCACTATCTTCACGCTCTCCCTCTGCCATGCTCCAGAGTGCCAGCATCTCTCAGAGGGGAGCTCTTACATGTGTTTGGTTTTTATGTCTGGTGCCCTGGTTTTTCCAGTTGCCGCCCAGGGGTTACCCCTTGATTGCCTGACTATGGAGGCCAGGGCACTTACTAGCTCCTGTGGGACTATAACAATCAGAGAGACAGTCCTTGGCAGGCGACTACCTCCAGGGCAATGCACAGACAGCACACTGAAACACACCCCCAGCATTTCCATGAAAGAGGTCTACCTGTTGCTCCTGGAGCAGCAGGCTGAGGGGCAGGCTTCAGGTTTGGCACACATCCAGAGGATGTGGAGGTGTTCTCAGGGAACGTAAGTTGGGCAATGCCATCTTTGCGCTCTCCTCCGGCCTCACTACAACTCACCCTCTTCTGGAGCCCTAATTTTTGTGACTGCTGCCCAAGGGACACCTCTAGATCACCTGGCTCCAGGGACCAACAGGGTTTACGTTTGTAGTCCCACGGGACTGTATATATTTGCATTCTTTAAAAGCTGTTGCCTGAGGGTCTGGCTTCCAATCAGCCTGAATCTAGGGCTAACTGAGATCCTCCCTTTTGGGACACTGACTGGTCTTGGCAAACCCTCAACAACTGGGAGCTATGAAAAATAAAATAGGCTGTTTGGATGATCACAAAGGTTTGAGAGACAACCAAAAGCCAGGGCAAAGTTGAACAGTAAGTTTCATCTCTTACAGAAGGCCAGTCCTTCAAGATTGGGAGAAGTGGCTGTTTCATCTAATACAAAGAAACAAACACAAAGAGTCAAGCAAAATGAAGAAACAGAGAAATATGTTCCAAATAAAAAAAATAAGATAAAACCTCAGGAAAAAAATCCTTAATGAAACAAAGATAAGTAATTTCCCTGATAAAGAGTTCAAAGTAATGGTCATAAAGATGCTCACCTCACTTGGGAGAAGAATGGATGAACACAGTGAGGACTTCAACAAAGAGAAAATACAAGAAAGTTCCAAACAGAAGTCACAAAATTGAAGAATACAATAACTAAACTGAAAAATACAGTACAGGGGTTCAATAGTAGATGATGAAGCAGAGGAAAAGATCACTGAACTCAAAGATAGGGCAGGGGAACTCACCCAATCAGAGCAGCAAAAAGAAAAATAGAATTTTAAAAAATGAAGACAGTTTTAGGGACTTATACGGCAACATCAAGCAGACTAACATTGCATTATAGGAGTCCCAGAAGGAGAAGAGAGAAAAAAAAAAAAAAAAAAAAAAACAGGCAGAAAACTTATTTGAAGAAATAATGGCTGAAAACTTCCCTAACCTGGGGAAAGAAACAGACATCCAGATCCAGGAATCCCAGAGAGTTATGAATAAGATGAACCCAAAGAGACCCACACCAAGATACATTATAACTAAAATGTTAAAAGTTAAAGACAAGGAGAGAATATTAAAAGTATCCAAAGAAAAACCATTTGTGACATACAAAGGAGTCCTCATAAGATGATCAGCAGATTTTTCAGCAGAAAGTTTTCAGGGCAGAAAGGAATGGCACAGTATATTCAAAGTGCTGAATGAAAAAACTTTTCCAGCCAAGAATTCTCTACCCAGCAGAGTTATCATTCAGAATTGAAGGAGGAATAAAAAACTTTCCAAACAAACAAAAGCTAAAGGAGTTCATTACTTTAAATGTAAATAGATTAAATTCTTCAATCAAAAAAACATAGGGTGGCTGGCTGGATGAAAAAACAAGATCCATCTATATGATACCTATAAGAGACTCATTTCAGATGTAAGGACATACACAGACTGAAAGTGAAAGGACAGAAAAAGATATTCCTTGCAAACTGAAAGCAAAAGAAAGCTGGGGTAACTATATTTGTAATGGACAAAATGGACTTTAAAGCAAAGACTATAAAGAAGGACATTACAAACTGAGAAAGGAGTCAATTCAATAGGAACATACAACATTTGTAAATATTTATGCACACAATGTAGGAGCACCTAAACATACAAAGCAAATACTAACAGATCTAATGAAAGAAATAGACAGCAGTACAATAATAGTAGGGGAATTTAATACCCCCACTTACATCAATGGATAGATCATCCAGACAGAAAATCAATGAAGAAACATTGGTTTTCCATGACACATTAGACCAGATGGACTTAACAAATATATACAAAACATTTCATCCAAAAGCAATAGAATACACATGCTTCTCAAGTGCACATGGGACATTCTCTAGGATCGATCATATGTTAGACCACAAAACAAGTCTTAACAAATTTAAGATTGAAATCAAATCAAAATCTTTTCTGACCACAATAAAACTAGAAATCAACTAAAAGAAAAAAACTGGAAAATCCACAAATGCATGGAGACTAAATGACATGCTACTGAACAACCAATGGGTCAAAGAAGAAATCTAAAGTGAAATAAAAAAATATCTTGAGACAAGTGAAAATGGAAATACAACATACCAAAATTTATGGAATGCAGCAAAAGCAGTTCTAAGAGGGAAGTACATAGTGATAAATGCCTACCTCAAGAAATAAGAAAAATCTCAAATAAATAACTTAACTTTACACCTAAAGGATCTAGAAAAGAAAAAATGAAGCCCAAAGCTAAAAGAAGGAAGGAAATAACAAAGATCAGAGAAGAAATAAATGAAAAAGAGACTAACAAGACAACAGAAGAGATCAATGAAAACAAGAGCTTGTTTTAAAAATCAATAAAATAGACAACCTTTTAGCTAGACTAACCAAGAAAAAAAGAGAAGGTATTCAAATAAATAAAATCATAAATGAAAGAGAAGACCTTACAACTGATATCACAGAAACACAATGGATCATAAGGGACTACTACAAATGATTATACACCAACAAACTGGACAGCCTAGAAGAAATGGGTAAATTCCTAGAAACACACAACCTTCCAAGACTGAATCATGAAGAAATAGAAAATCTGAACAGACTGACTGCTAGTAAGGACACTGAATCAGTAATTTTAAAATACCCCATAAACAAAAGTCTAGGACCAGATGGCTTCACTAGTGAATTCTACCAAACATTTAAAGAAGAAGTAATACCAATTCTTCTTAAACTCTTCCAAAAAGTAGAAGAAAAGGAAACACTTCCAAACTCATTTTACAAGGCCAGCACTACCCGGATACCCAAACCAGACAATGATACCACAAAAAAGAAAATTACAGGCTGATGAACAAAGATGCAAAAATCCTCAACAAAATATAAGCAAACCCGGGCTTCCCTGGTGGCGCAGTGGTTGAGAGTCTGCCTGCCGATGCAGGGGACACAGGTTCGTGTCCGGGAGGACACACATGCCACAGAGCGGCTGGGCCCGTGAACCACGGCCGCTGAGCCTGTACATCCAGATCCTGTGCTCCACAACGGGAGAGGCCACATCAGTGAGAGGCCCGTGTACCGCACACACACACACACACACACACACACACAAATATATATATATATATATATATATAGGCAAACCTAATTCAATGATACATTAAAAGGATCATACACAGTAATCAAGTGGGATTTATTCCAGGGACGTAAGGATGCTTCAACATCCACAAATCAATCAATGTGATACACCACATTAACAAAATGAAGGATAAAAGTCATTGATCATCTCACTAGATGCAGAAAAAGCATCTGACAAAATTCAGCATCTATTCATGATAAAAACTCTCAACAAAGTATGTGTGGAAGGAACATACCCTAACATAATAAAGGCCATCTATGACAAACCCACAGCCAACATCATACTCAATGGTGAAAAACTAAAAGCTATCTCTCTAAGATCATGAATAAGAAAAGGATGCCCACTCTTGACAATTTTATTCAACATAGTACTGAAAGTCTAGCCAGAGCAAATATAGAAGAGAAATAAAAGGCATCCAAATTGGAAAGGAAGAATTAAAACTGTCACTATTTGTGGAAGACATGATTTTATAAATACAGTATCAGGATACAAAATCAATATACAGAAATCTGTTGCATTTCTATACACTAATAATTAACTAGCCTAAAGAGAAATTAGGAAAACTATCTCACTTTCAATTGCATCAAAAAGAATAAGATATTTAGGAATAAATTTAACCAGGAGGTAAAAGACCTATATGCTGAAAACTATAAGGCCCTGACAAAAGAAACTGAAAAAGATACAAGTAAATGAAAAATACTCATGGATTGGAAGAATTAAAATTGTTAAAATGCCCATACTACCGAAAGCAATCTACAGATTCAATGCAATACCTATCAAAATTTCAATGGCATTTTTCACAGAAATAGAACAAGCAATTCTAAAATTTCTATGGAACTACAAAAGACCCCAAATAGCTAAAGCAATCTTGAGAAAAAAGAACACAGCTGGAGGAATCATGCTCCCTGATTTCAAACTATATTACAAAACTATAGTAATCAAAACAGTATGGTACTGTCATAAAAAACAAACACATAGATCAATGAAACAGGATAGAGAGCCCAGACATAAACCCATATACACATGGTCAATGAATTTATGACAAAAGAACCAAGAATATACAATGGGGAAGGCAGACTCTTCAATAGATGGTGCTGGGAAAACAGGACAGTCACACGCAAAAGAACAAAACTGCATCATTATCTTACACCATACACAAAAATTAACTAAAAATGGATTAAAGATTTGAATGCAAGATCTGAAACCATAAAACTCTTAGTAGGGCTTCCCTGGTGGTGCAGTGGTTGAGAGTCCGCCTGCCAATGCAGGGGACACGGGTTCGTGCCCCGGTCCGGGAAGATCCCACATGCCGTGGAGCGGCTGGGCCCGTGAGCCATGGCCGCTGAGCCTGAGTGTCCGGAGCTTGTGCTCCACAATGGGAGAGGCCACAACAGTGAGAAGCCCATGTACCGCAAAAAAAAAAAAAAAAAAAAAAAACAAAAAAACTCCTAGTAAAAAACATAAGTGGTAAGCTCCTTGACATCTCTCTTGGCACTGATTTTTGGATTTGACACCAAATGCAAAGGCAACAAAAGCAAAATTAAATAAGTGGGACTACATCCAACTATAAAGCTTCTACACAGCAAAGGAAGCTAGCAACAAAATGAAAAGGCAACCTACCAAATGGGAGAAAATATTTGCAAATCATATATCTGATAAGGCGTTAATATCCAAAATATATAAAAAACTCATACAACTTAACAGGAAAAAAAAACAATCCATTCGAAAAACAGGCAGAGGATCCGAATAGAAATTTACCAAAGAAAACATACAGATGGCTAACAGAAAACGTGCTCAACATCACTAATCATCAAAGAAATGCAAATCAAAACCACAATGAGACATCATCACCTCACACCTGTCAGGATGGCTATCATCAAAAAGTCTAGAAGTAGCAAGTGTTGGCAAAGATGTGGAGGAAAGCGAACCCTCCTACACTGTTGGTGGGGATGTAAGTTGGTGCAGCCACTATGGAGAACAGTATGGAGGTTCCTCAAAAAAATTAAAAATAGAACTACCATATGATCTAGTAATTCCACTTCTGGGTATTTATCTGAAGAAAACAAAAACACTAACTCAAAAAGATATATGAACCCCCATATTCATTGCAGCATTATTTATAATAGCCAAGATATGGAAACAACCTAAGTGTCCATTGATGGATGAATGGATAAAGAAAATGTGGTGTGTATATATATATACAATGGAATATTATTCAGCCACAAAAAAGAAGGAAATCTTGCCATTTGTGACAAACATAGATGGACCTTGAAGGCATTATGTTAAGTGAAATAAGTCAGAGAAACACAAACAGCATATAATCTTACTTATATGTTGAACCTAAAAAAATAATAATAAAGTAAAAGCCAAGCTCACAGATACAGAGAACAGACTGGTGGTTGCCAGAGGTGGTCAGGGACATTGGGGGTGAGGGGGGTGGGCAAAATTGGTGAAGGGAGTCAAAAGGTAAAAAATTCCACTTATAAAGTGAGTAAGTCATGAGGATGTAATATACAGCATGGTGACTATAGTTAATAATACTACACTGCATATTTAAAAGTTACCAAAGATAGTAAATCTTAAAAGTTCTCACCACAAGAAAAAAAAGTCTATAACTATGCATGGTGATGAATGTTAACTAGACTTATTGTGGTGATCCTTTCACAATAAACAGAGATATCAAATTGTTATGTTATACACTTGAAACTAATATTTTGTCAATTATATCTCAATTAAAAAATAAGGACAATAATTCAGGAGTGTTGTCTAGGATTCAGAGCATGACTTGGAACCATTTTGAGGGCACTGCTACTGATTTTTAGGTAACGTGGGTAGATTGTTGAGCTGTGTCATTCTTTTCCTTATTCAAATGATAGGAACTGGCACTTTATCAAACTGTGAAATAGCTCCCAGACTCAGGGTCTTGCTTTTAGATTGCTTTTTTTTGAGGAGGGGGGGGGACAACATCCATGTATTTATTGTTTAACTTTTTATTTTTGTATTGTTTTATTGGAGTAAAATTGCTTTACAATGTTGTGTTAGCTTCTGCTGTACAATGAAGTGAATCAGCTATATGTATACCTGTATCCCCTCCCTCTTGGACCTCCCTCCCCCCATCCCACCCATCTAGGTCATCACAGAGCACGCAGCTGGGCTCCCTGTGCTATACAGCAGGTTCCCACTAGCTATCTATTTTACACATGGTAGTGTATTTGTGTCAAACCTAATCTCCCAGTTCGTCCCACCCTCCCCTTCCCCCCATGTCCACATGTCCGTGCTCTACGTCTACGTCTCTATTCCTGCCCTGCACGTAGGTTCATCTGTACCAGTTTTCTAGATTCCACATATATGCTTTAATACTTAGATTTGCATCTGTAGCTAAATAGAAATTAACCCGAGAGCTAGAGAGCTTAAGGCTATCAACTGGCTTCAGAGTCAAAGCCTGGTTGCAAGA
Organism: Mesoplodon densirostris; assembly: GCF_025265405.1. Taxonomy (NCBI): domain Eukaryota; kingdom Metazoa; phylum Chordata; class Mammalia; order Artiodactyla; family Ziphiidae; genus Mesoplodon; species Mesoplodon densirostris. The sequence continues at coordinate 59,149,739 of NC_082663.1, forward strand.
AAGGTATCTGCTATTGAGTTAGTTCATGCCCAAGAGAGAGGGAGAGAACTGAGGATTCTGAATTCACCAGTGCCCCTATTTTCCCAACAGAAATGCACCTACTAGTGCTCAGTAGAGACTGAGAAGCAACTCAGTGTACTGGTTAGAAATATTGGCCCTGAAGTCAGAGGGACCTGCACTCAAATTCCTGCTCTGCCAATTTAGCACCATTATCTTGGGAACCTCACTATTTTGAGCCCCAGTTTGCATATCTCTCAGATAGGGATCAATACTACTTACTGCATATTGGTAGGTGAAGTTAGATGGCATGTTTAAAACAACTGGCACATGATAGGCCCTCAGTAACCAATCACTAAGACTTCTTCACATTGGAGTTCAGTTTTTGCCACCCCCCTGGGAACTGTGGCCTCATGTAATAACATGCATTTCTTTCCATCCTCTAGAAGGTCAGACCCATGAGGATGAGGCAGAGATTTTTATTTCTTTTATTTACAACCATTTCCTCATTGCCTAGAACAATGTTTGCAACCTATGTGTTCAATAAATAAATAAATAACCTCATTCATTCATTTGATATTCATGTAACAAATATGGATTAAATGTCTACTTTATGCCAGGCAACCTCAAAATAATAGGTTCCTTGAGGGACCATGAGAAACCATCTGTGCAGAGATGCGAGGCTCAGGCAAAACAACTAAAGGTTGTTTTCAGGGGTTGCCCAAATGGAAGAAAACTCCATTTTACATGACAAATTTTCTGCCCCTGGAAAGTCTGCAGAATGACCAAAGGAGAGATTAATCTGATCTTGAACTTCATGGGCTTGTGACCCACTGGTAAATTTATTGGCATTTTTGGTTTTTAGAACGTTTCTGTCTTGGCCTTATCAGGTCTGGGAGTTGAAAGACTTCTCTCTCTAATTTTCCTTAGTACATGACTCTTGCTTTTTTCCTCAGGTTTTTTTTTTTTTTTAATTTTCCTCCTCTTTCTGACAAGAACATCATTGGGTCCCAAACTCCACAGGTTGAGCCACAGGGAGAGTTGGGACTTAGTGGGGTGGGGACACACCTGCAGAGTTCCCTGTGTTTCCTGATGACCCACCCCTCTGCAGGCCTCCCCTCTCCCCATAACTCTCAGTCTCACCCCTACATCTGACTGATGTGGCTAATCCCATGATGCCCTCATGCATGCTGACTTTCTGAGTATTTACCCATCACCACCAGAATCCCAAGATCCCAAACCATCCCTCTCACTAGGACTCACCCCCACAGAGCTTGGTATATCCCCCAATCCGACCAACTCCCTACCTTCCCAACCCCAGACACCTCCACTGGCTGCCCTCTGGAATGTACAGCCAATCATCTCAGAATCCCTACTGACTGTGGACAAGCTCAGCACCATCATCACTGAGACCAAGCCCTCCACCTGGGCCCCGTTGGCCCCATCTCCTCTCCCTACTCAAGGACAGCACACCTGCATTTGCCCTGCCTTGCCTGCCTCATCTGTGTTTCCAGATCAGCATCCAAACGTACTGTTAATTTCCCCCATCTTAAAGAAAACAAAACAAAACTCAGAGACCAATCCAGGCACAGCCCATTTCTTTACTCTACAGCAAAACTCCTCAAAAGAGTTGTGTATTCCTGCTGCCTCTAATTCCTTTTCTCCCATTCACCTTCTTTAAGTTTTTAAAACTTTTTATTATGAAAAATTTCAATCATGTTTAAACATTCAGAATATTATAATGAACCCCATAATCATATCGTCCAGATTTAATAATTATAGGTGAGGGCCTTCCCTGGTGGTCCAGTGGTTAAGACTCTGAGCTTCCAATGCAGGGGGTGCGGGTTCAATTCCTGGTCGGGAAGTAACATCCCACATGCTGCGTGGCACGGCCAAAAAAAAAAATTATAGGTGAGATACTTATTTGCTTTGTCCTTGCTGAAGTATTTTAAAGCAAGTCCCAGATAACATGACATTTCTCTCTTAAATACTTCAGAATGCATCTGTAAAAACTAAAAATTTTTCTTACATAACTTTAATATTATGTAAGAACAATGATGTAACAATATTGTAATATGCATTATGTAACAATAATTCCACCTTGTCTCTCTTAAAACCACCTCACTCCACTCAGCTTTGTCCACACTTGTCCCCACTATTCCACACAAACTTTTCTTGCCTAAATCACTCCTGACCAATGTATTGCTAAGGAATGGCTATTTCTCATTGGTTGGGTGACCAACCATCCCAGTCGGCTTTGGACTCTGCCAAAGCTGGGAGAGTTCTGAACCAAAGAGGGCAGTCGGTCACCCTATTTCTCAGTTCTTCTTTTTCTCAACTTTTCAGGAGCAATTGACAAGGGCGATTACTCTTTTCCTCTTGAACAACATTCTCTTGTCTTCTGGGACACCACTCTCACTTGGGTCTCCACCTCCTTCTCTAGCCACTTCACAGTGGTTTTGCTGATTCTGCTCATCTGCCTGATCTCTGAATCTTGGCATGTTCCAGGGCTCTCCATCCTCAGTCCTCATCTTTCCTCACACTCAAGTCTTTAAATACCATGTACACACGGATGACGTGCAGATTTCTATCTCCAGCCCATACCTCTCACCTGAATACCAGACTGTTATTCCAGCTAACTCCTTGGCATCTTCCCTTGGAAGTCTTAAAGTCATCTCAAACTCACTAGTCCAAAACCAAACTCTTGATCTCTCCCCTAAAATCTGCTCTTCTCATAGCTCTCCTTATGACAGTAAATGGTAACTTCATTGTTCTATCTGCCCAGAGCAAACACCTTGCGGTCATGTTTGAGTCCTCCTTCTTCACTCACATATAATCCACCAGCAAATCCTGGTGGATCTTCTTTCAAAAATTATTGATAGGGCTTCCCTGGTGGCGCAGTGGTTGAGAGTCCGCCTGCCGATGCAGGGTACGAGGGTTCATGCCCCAGTCTGGAAAGATCCCACATGCTGCGGAGCGGCTGGGCCCGTGAGCCACGGCCGCTGAGCCTGTGCGTCCGGAGCCTTGCTCCGCAACGGGAGAGGCCACAACAGTGAGAGGCCCGCATACCGCAAAAAAAAAAAAAAAATTATTGATAATCCAACTACTTCTTACTAGCTCCACTGGCATTTTTTGCTTAAATTATTGCAATACCCTCTTAATTGGTGTCCACCCCAATCCACCATGCTAAAATGCTGTGATTTTTACACCCTCATATTAAAGCTTGAGAAATGGTAAGAATCATATATTAACAGAGACTTGAAAGTATTTTCCCTGTCAATCTACACCAGATGAATATATGAAGTCACAGGCATAATATTGATCCTATTTTAATGTTTGATTTTACAAAGAATCCATCCTAGGCTGGATCTAGAGACTTATAATTTAAAAAAATCAAGTTGTCTAGGACTGTGAAATACTCCTTCTACTTTTATCCATTTCTTAAGCTATACTATACATGAAACAAATAATTTAGTCACTGCTACTTCAATCCTGTTCATACTGACACAGACTTTAAGTATTTTCAGAATGTTTTATAAACTTATATTAAAATGATGATTCCTATATTAAGACGCCCAAGAATATGACAGAAACCTGAATATTTGGACTCTATTCAGTGTGCCCATTCCTTGAAGCCAAATTTTCTAGAGGTGGGGCTGTATCACCATAACAGCTAATCGTATGTTTTAGTTCTTCATTACTAATAGTGCTTCTCACAAACTTATTTTTAAGTTGCCCAAGCAAAACATTAATCTTTAGCATTGCATCATGGTCTTTATTTTAGAAGCCATTCTTAAAAAAGAAGCAATCCTAATTCTTTTAGAAGAATTCCTTAAAAACTAATAAGACAATTGTTTCACTGCCATGACAAAAATATGTTTCTAATTATCTTTTCCCAGAAGCTTTCCAGCAAACACAGCCATTATTATTCATAATTCTCAATGATCAATTAAATATTAGCCAAGCACTTTATTACTAAGATTACAGGCAAAGAGGCATGGAGAATGTTATCTGTGGTTTATCCACCAAGAATCCTAATGGAATACCTACTGCAACCACAAAACCATGCTGAATACTACAGAGACAAACAGACTTCCCTCTCTGAAAGCCTTGCTGACTTGCTCTGCAAGAATGAAGAGCTGAGTCAATTCTCTGAGAAACCAGTGGGGAAAGAGCAGCTCCTTGAGGAAGGCATCCTCCCTGGAGTGAGGCGGAGGCGTTTCCAGGAGAGGGAGCACTGCCTGTTCCCTTCCTCCCGACACGGAGAAGACTGTGCCTTGGCGAGCGCACTTCCATTCTCTCCAATTCGCTGAAGTCATAGCATGTCTCTGGACGCAGCTCTTCCAGCTCCCATTCATAAAACTGTTGCTAAATCTCCCAAGGCTGTTGTGATAGTTCGGATCTCTTCCACAATGTCAAAAGACTTCCACCAATTCCTAACTGCCTGCTGAACTTTACCCCGTGTTTGCTCCACCATATCCTTAAGGGGACATGAGTTGCTGCAAAACTTACAGTGTGATCCAGCATGATCCTCGCCTTTGTTTCTTTGGAGCAGGTCCAGCACTGTCATAGTAGACATTTTTCAGCCATCAACATTTCACACTTTTTTGCCAGAACGAAATGTAGATGGCAGGAGAGGCCACAGCAGAGTAAACAGCCCACTTAACAATACTGCCTAACACACTCTACCCAGGATTACCCAGCAGGACCCTCATGGGCTGACTGTATGTGCGAGACATTGGGCTGCTGCTCCTCGGGTGACACACTGTTGTCACTGGCTAACAGCATATGTGAATGGGAAATATATAAATATTTTATATTTTATATATATATATATATATATAAACTGTGAATGCTAATGGAGTACATAGAGGTTCTATGTGCATAGTAAGTGCCATACCTCTCAGTACCTGAAGTGCTAATCACCTATTAAATCTTTTGATAGGAAAACATGGCTGAAGACCCTCACAAAGGAGGTTTATTCAGCTCACTTTTACCTAATTTGATTCAGATTCACCATATAAATGTTCCGTTTGTCTATGTATAAATACTAGCTGACTTTGTCTCCACTGATATAGTCAAGGCTGCACCACCAGTTGAGCAGGAGAGCTAGTAAAAGTTTTGGGTACTCCTTTAGCTCATACTCATATATCGCCTTTGCCAGAATGCCCATAAAATTAAGGTCTCATTGTAAACACTTCCCTACAGATGCCTGGACACCTTCATTCACAGAGAGGCTATCTTCATTTGTTTCAAGTGATTTTCTGTACTTCAAATGAAAGAAACAATGGTTGGTTTTGGTCCAATTAGCATTCCTAATTAGCACTCTGATATCTTTGGGGGGAATTACCTCTTCCCCCATGTGTAGTTTTGATGGGATGACACTCACTTCCCATACAGAAGCTGAGGGACTAGATCCTTTTCCCTCTCATCACGGTAATAAAGCCACCGGCATATCTGCAATAAGGCCTCAGCCAATTGGATGCTTCCTCTCAAGACTTGGAATATTGAGTGACCCAAGGGTGGCAGCTTTGCCTTATCCAGACTGTTCCAGCTATGGTATTATTCCCATACTACAGGCTTCCTCACTCTGGAGCTTGGTTACTGCCCTCCCCAAGCCTGCTTCTCCAGGCTCCCGGTCAATCTGTGAACACCACATAGCACCAAAAAACTCCTTTTTACTTGGATCATCCAGAATCTCTGTCTGTTGCTTACACCACAGCATTCTGACTACCCACCAACACGATTGTGGAACACATACTGCTAACTCCACAAACATCTCTTTGGCCTGCAGGAGATGGCTCAGTATGCTACTAATGCTTAGGGCTATGTGTTTTCATTAAATATGCAGATAAATGACCAGGCTTGTTCCACTGGCGCTCCTTATGGACTTAAACAACGGCCAGTGTTCTGTTGTGAATCACTTGAATATTTTTCAATCCACTTGACTATTCTGGGCTTTACTTGTCAGTTAAAAAACTAAACGCAAAGCCTTCACTTTTCTTAGCCAGCTTAAACCCTGTTGGTCCAGGTGAGGCAGTACTATTCCGTTTGCATCACATCTCAGCACGCCTGCTTAAAAGCCTATAGCGGCATGTGATTCCCCTTTGCTTCCCAGAACTATGTGATAAGAAGCTTCCCATTTTGCCTGTCCTTCAGATCATCTATGGGAATAAAAATGCTCCTGGATGTGCTTATCAGAAAAGAGTAAAAGATAATCAAGGACCAGGAATGCCTAGATGAGGCACCTGTGACCGGGAGAAAAGAAAGTCATCTACCCAGAGGGCAAAGCAGGAAGTCACATGTGAGAGGTGGGCAGGGAGAGTGGGAGGCGTGCAGCCAGGGGCCCTCAGAGCGGGCACAGTGAGTGCCCCAGCGGCCACTTTTATGAGGTTTGTACTCTGAAAAACTCTCACACTTTTAGCTAAATAGATGTGTGTATTCCACACAAGCAGCCTGAGGGAGGGGCTTGTGCTGACACGTGCTGAGAAGGAAACATGTAGAAGAGCAAACTGAGGGGTCCTCTGGAACCCCGTGATACAGGCATCTCTTTACCCCAAGGCTATGTGTCTCATGACAGCAGCAAAAAAAACAAAAACCCAAAACCAGACTGCCCGCGTTGGCATTTTGCCAAGCCTTGTTTATCAGTCAGTCTCTTAAACCAGCCTCCCTGCTGCTTTCCAACATTTGAGAAATCCGGCTTCCACAGGGAGCAGCTCAGAGGCACAGTGTTCCCAGAGACAGAGTGGTGATTTGGGATTTCTATCTAGATCAACCCAGCCCCAAAGACCCAAGGCATACTGCAGGCACAAAAAGAAAAACTCAGAACTGAACACCCATTTGAGTCTCAAAGAATGATCACTTCGAGTGCAGAGAAGTGGTTGGAAGGTTGAAGACGAGAGAAAGAGCTAACAGATGAGCCGAAAATACAGATCTAGGGTGTGCAAGTGTGTGAGCAAATTTCCCAGTTGGCTGGGGGACAGAAGAAAGAAGGAAAGGGGGCTGCTGCTTCCCAGTGACTTGACTTCATTACTTCTTTTTTTCTAATTGCATTTGTTATTGAGATAAAATTTACTATTTTAAAGTGTATAATTCAGGACTTCCCTGGTGGCACAGTGGTTAAGAATCCGCCTGCCAATGCAGGGGACACGGGTTCGAGCCCTGGTCCAGGAAGATCCCACATGCTGCAGAGCAACTAAGCCCGTGTGCCACAACTACTGAGCCTGCGCTCTAGAGCCCACGAGCCACAACTACTGAGCCCACGTGCCACAACTACTGAGCCCATGTGCCACAACTGCTGAAGCCCACATGCCACAACTACTGAGCCCATGCACCACAACTACTGAGCCTGCACTCTAGAGCTCACGAGCCACAACTATTGAGCCCACGTGCCACAACTAAGTGAAGCCCACACACCTAGAGCCCATGCTCTGCAACAAGACAAGCCACAGCAATGAGAAGCCCATGCACCGCAACAAGGGTGGCCCCCGCTCGCCGCAACTAGAGAAAGTCTGTGAGCAGCAACGAAGACCCAACACAGCCAAAAATAAATAAATTAAAAAAAATAAATTTATAAAAAATGAAAAAATAAAGTGTATAATTCAGTGTATTTTAGTATATTCACAGTGCTGAGTAACCATCACCACTATCTAATTCCAAAACATTTCGATCACCCAAAAAAGAAATCCCATACCCATTAGCAGTCACTCCCCATTCTTCCAACCCCCCAACCCACTCACTGCAATCACAAATCTATTTTCAGTCTCTATGGGTTTGCCTATTCTGGATATTTCATCTGAGTGGAATCACATAATATATGGCCTTTTGTTTCTGGCTTCTTCCACTCAGCATAATGTTTCCAAGGTTCATCCATGTTATACCATGTATCAGTACTTATTCCCTTTTGTGCTGAATAATATTCCAGCTTATGGACATACCACATTTGTTGATCCATTCATCAGTTGATGAACATTTGGATTGTTTCCACTTTTTGGCTGTTATGAATAGTACTGCTGTCAACATTTGTGTGTATATTTTCAGTTCTCTTGGGTGTATACCTCAAAGTAGAATTGCCGGGCCACAGACTTCATTACTTCTTGAGATTCTTGTTGACAGTGCAGGACTATGGGACAAAATGACCACAATGTTGTCCCTGCTGCCATGCTCCTGGATATGAAGCTCTAAGCACAGAGGGTAACCTGTGATGGTTTGATGTGAGCCTGCAGGCATGTGGTTGAGACTACAGTCTCCCTGGAAAGAGGAAGTAGAAGATGATGTGGCAAAGGAAGCCAGGCCAGAGTCAGAGGGCCCTTGCAAGGAGTCCCCACTTCCTCCTGTTGTGAGCTCAGCTCCTCCCCTGAACCGGTGGTCCCATCCACATCCCATCCACCACTGCTCTTCCCAGAAACACCAAAACATGGGTCAGGTAGTCAAGTGCATAGGTGCGAAGAGTTGGTAAGATTTTTTAAAGTACTACTCTGATGTCTTAGTTCAGGCTGCTGTAACAAAATACCATAGACTGAGTGGCTTATAAACAACAGAAATTTATTTCTCACAGTTCTAGAGGCTGGAAGTCCAAGGTCAGGGTGCCAGCATGGTTCGGTTCTGGTGAGAGATCTCTTGCTGATTATGGACTGCCATTTTCTCTTTGTGTCCTCACATGGCATGAGGGGTGAGGGAGCTCTCTGGGGCCTCTTTTATAAGGGCATCAATCCTATTTATGAGGGCTCCATTCTTATGATCTAATCACCTTCCAAAGGCCCACCTCCAAATACCATCACGTTGAGGATTAGGTTTCAGCAAATGAATCTTGGAGGGACACAAACAGTTCATACCATCTAGAAACTTTACTGATTTATTTTTAAGTCTTTTGTCCCTTTATCATTGTGTTCTATGGTGAGAGTCAGAGAACAACTAGGCTGGACACCCTAACTCTTTCTTGTCCCATCTCATGCCCAGATTTTCCTTCTGAGACAAGAGGGATTTAATGATGCTAAATCTGCTGAATCCACACCTTCTGGAAGAAAGCACACTCTGACATTTCTGAACTATTAGGATGTTCTGTGCCTTTCTCTTTATTCCCTCTCTCAACTGCTACTCTGGCCAAACAGCCAGAAGAGAAGGCACACCTTTCTCCCAATCTACGTTTGTCTTTCTCTGACCTCTCAGGCTATTTTATGTTCCTCTCATCCAATAAACCCTGTAGGTACTGTTGCAATAGTTCAGATGGATTCTCATCCTAAAAGTGTAGATTCTCAGGAAAGCCACAGGATGATGATGAGGGCTGCTTTTCTGTTGTGGTGGTGGTGGTGATGGTAGAAGAGGTTGAAATGTTGTTTCTAGAGTTAATTAAAATGAAAAAAGGAGAGTCGTCCAAATACTGGGTATTAGAGAGCTTTCTGGAAGGAAATGTCTTAACACCTTGAACCTGTGCAGACCTAGCCTAGGTGGCTCATGATGCTGGCAGGTGAGAAGGCCCTACGTCTACTTGTGGGAGGACCATTTCAACCACTGGTTTTCAGTGCCTGACTTTATGGGGTGGGTGCTCTGCTAAGAGAAGGGGATACGAAAATGAATAAGATGCGGTTCTTGTCCTCATGGAATGTATAATATTAATAGAAATATGTGAGGGAATGTGATGTGTTGGGCAAGAGAAAAGTTGCAGGTTATGAGGGAAAAGGAGGGATGGCAACCAGCAAGGGCAAAGAGCACTTTGCTTCCATGAGTGCTCTGAGGCTTGAAGGTCAGCAAACCATTGTGTGGATATTCCTCCTGCCTAGACCATTGCAGTGGGACCGGGGGGAGAGGAGAGGAGTTCTATGGATCTAATGAGTCTACTTGGGCCTTTCTTTGTGGCCTTAAACTCAACAAAGTCACCTTTCTAGACACTACTGAGACCACAAACCCTAGATAATCCTGGTGGTAGAATTATTTGCTTAAAAAGCAAAAAGATGTTAGTGGCTTTCTTCAGAAATGTGTATATTTTGTAATTAATTAAATCAAGTTAGTCACTACAGTCTATGGTAGGTACAGAACCCTCAAATTCTAAGGGCACTGACAACCCAAATATTTATACTAATACATTTAAGCAAAAGGGTGCTGGAGTTGGGAGCAGCAGAACCAGCTATAAAAGGCTGCTCCCTCAAAGCCCTGTAGCAGGATGAGCACAGGGAAGGGCTGGAAGGGGCCACCACCATAATATACTGAAGCCTGGAGGGCTTTCTCCCACTGGCTTTTGGGATTTCAGCAAATTTTTCAGATCCTTGTCAAGTGCTCTGAAGAATTTCAATCACAAAGCTGTGACTGGAGCCAGCTTTGGTGAGGTCAGCTGTTAGTCTGGGAGATACTGTGATAATGATTGGCTATTGGGAACTGGCACTTTCTGAAGGACACGTCACTTCATCAGTCATTGTGTCTTTGAATAATGTTTTGTGTCCTTCAGGGCCTTTCATCTGAAACTACCTTGTAAACATGGAAGTCTTGCCCCTGCTGTGAGGTAAGCATCCTTCTTTGAGGAAACTGAAGGAATGCTCCCAGAGTCTGAGGGTGAGGTTCACAAGCAGGACTGGAATTCATCTCCTGTCATGGACTCATGAAACAATGCTCACTGGCTTCACCCCATCGTCTTCCCCTTGGAAGGCAGGGAAGGCAAAGCAGCACAACAGGAGGCTGTCAATGCTTAAACTGTTAACTAGCGTTTTTCCAAAATGTGTTTCTGGTTAGTTTAAAGAAGGATAAACAAGATTTAATAGCTGGCAATGAATCACATTTTTTTTCTCCCTAAATGCTATTTGGATCCTCTCAAACGCCTGTCATTCTACTTTTGTACAAATAAATAAATCTCCTTTTCTTTTGTGCATTTTTCTCTGTCCTGAATTTCCTAAAATACAATTTGTTTGACGGATGAGTTAAGCAGTTCTGAGATTTGTTTTTGGCTCTGTAGGCAACTGGGTTGTTTTCTCATCATAATTCAGTGGGACAAGGTTATCACCCCACAAACACTAACACCTCATTTAGAACCAGAAGCACTCCCCCACCAGAAGAAAGCAATTGCTAATGTTCTGATATAAGTTTCAGTTGTTACATGTGAAGTTTCCTTGTATTAACATCTCTGCCCTGCCCCTTCCCTTTCCTCTTGTTTTAGTTATGCTGGGTGTACTTTGTGTATACAGTCATTTTGAAGTGGAATTACAGACAGAAAGTCAACTTGAGAGGAAGCACAGAGGTGGGCCCCTCATCTGCTTAGGCTTGAGACTCTAGAACCAAGAACCTGACAAATAGGGACAAACCTCACTGTAATCTGAAAGCAAAGTGAACACAGAGAGTATTTTTTTCTCCTGCCACGTAAGCATGGATTTGTTTTAAGACAAAGACCTGTGAAACAGTTGAACTGAAATTAAACCTATGTATTTTCTAAAGTAAGCGTACTGAAATGTTTTCCAAATAGACTCTGAATCAAGCTGACATTTCATTTGGTTTCAAGTCCTTGGTTAAACAGAGAGGTGCCTTTTAAATAATTGCCCATTATAATAAAAGATAAGCCAAGTCAATAAAAATATGTTGTAGGTCTTATTTTCAAGTTCTCCTTACTAACACAGAGCCTCTGTGAGCCTGTTTCAAATGCTCTATCAGTGCTTCTCATAATCAGAAATACTGTTGCCCCAGGAAAGGCAGGAAGTTCCAAGAAGAGGGCAAACCCAGAACCCAGAAGTGGGCTTGTGTTTCCACCAGTTCTCAGCTGGGTGGTTGGGAGTGAAGAGGGAGTAGTCCTGCCATCCCATCTCTCCCCATTCCAACCATACAAGTTCAAGCACAAAGCCTTGAAGCAACACAGCCAAGTCTGAAGATTATTTCCCCCAAGGTTTTCAGAAGGTTTATTTCTACAGCAGTACTGTTTAAATGTGCCTTTCGGTACTTAGCGTATTGAATTGCAATAATCTGTTTACAAGCCTATAGTTATCTCAAGAGTAAAGAGTGTACCGTCTTTGAATTTCCCAGTATCTAGCACAGAGCATATTAGATAACCTTTAAAGGATTAAATGAGTGATGCATGAATGAAAGGATACCAAATGGCATTGATTAATAATCAATTTCCTTTCCCAACATTCATTTATCAGCCATGTGTAATAAAACATATAGTTTTTTTTAAAAAAGTAACATTAAGAGTATGATTTTCATTAAGTTTCATGAAATTTTGAAAACAGCTTATGGGGTTTCATCATTATGTCCACTGAGTCCTGGCATCCAAGAAAACTGAGCTGGGAACTAACTACTGGCACAGGCCAGTAGTTCTCAGCCTTGAGTGTGCATTAGAATCACCTCAAGGGCTTCTGTTAACACATTGCTGGGCCCACTTCCAGAGGTTCTACCCAGTAGGTTTGGGATAATGCTGATGCTACTGGTCCATGGACCACACTTTGAGAAACACTGGTTTAAGAGAATGAGTAGAGTGGTGGATGATTTCTTGTGCTGACTAAACTGCATGACCTTCAATAGACCATTCCCCCATCTCATAGTGGCCCACGGAGACGGAGAGAGACAATGACACCTTATATCCACAGAGTATTTCAAAACACAAACCCTGTACCACTTACATGAGCACACCTTTCTCAACCTTACTCACAGGGATGTAAGCTACAAGTGAGAAAGGAAGTAAATACAGTAGTGCTTTGGAAAATCAGAAGTATTGTTTTATCATCACAAAGATCCAAACTTTATCTTGGGCTTTTCCCACTAGGGCCTTCCTGGGTTGGACCTCTTAGCATAGAAATACTGATGTTAATTTAAGGAAACAAACCCACTAGGTTAGGAAACATGAAAAATAGCTGAAAAGTTTTATGTGTTGGGGTTTGCATGCTGGAGGAATCCATGATTTTCTGGGCATTCTACTGAGCTGATACAGAAGGACTGGCGTCTGTTCAGTATCTGTGCGTTATGTCTCTACCCACCGATGCCACAAGCACCAGGGTTGTTTCCTGACGATCTGTGCACTCACGTGGCCTAGCTGCTGGCAGTCCTGACTCCAACATTAATCAACTTGACGTCTGGAACCAACCTGAGGCAACCCATCTGATTGCCACAGATGCCTTTACTTTTCAGCTGTCAGCAAGGAGATTATTCAGTTTAGGGTGCCAGGTCTACACCACACAGTCTGCATGGAGGGTTGAGTGGTGTGTTAGAAAGTAAGCTGAATAATCTGGGAGTGTGGGTGAGACAAAAATTTCCCTCAGTAATCTGTCAACTCGAGCCTACCCCAGGAAGGCATTTTGCCTGCAGCAGCAAAATTACTGTGGTTGGGTAGAGCTGACTAGATTATGTTCTACATATCCTTGGAGTGCATATTTTGCCCATTTTTGCAAATTACAACATCCTTGAGCTAATTATATAGCAGCGGCAGCAGCTACTTTCAAAACCCTTTAGCACCCATTGGTCAGCTACAGCTAGGACTGCATTCTTTAGTGGCACTGGGGAAGATATCAAAACCTCTCCTTAGGTGAGTTCCAAAGAAGCCTCGGCACTGCTTGGTGACTAGTAACCTACTCATTGTCATCATTACGACAGTAGTATGGGACTGGGCTGGTGGGCACAGTGTCAATTACACCCCTTTTCTATTTTAGCATTTCATGAACTCTAATACGGAAAATGAGGCCCAGGACATTGTCCAGAAGGGCAGCTTGCTGGAAATTGCTCTGTGATATGTTAGGATGATGCAGGCAATAAGAAATCAAACTTTACCGGGCTTCCCTGGTGGCACAGTGGTTGAGAGTCCGCCTGCCGATGCAGGGGGCACGGATTCGTGCCCAGGTCTGGGAAGATCCCACATGCTGCGGAGCGGCTGGGCCCGTGAGCCGTGGCCGCTGAGCCTGCGCGCCCGGAGCCTGTGCTCCACAACGGCAGAGGCCACAACAGTGAGAGGCCCGAGTACCACAAAAAAAAAAAAAAAAAAAAGAAATCAAACTTTACCTCAGGGAGGAAAAAGAAATATGTAGATAACATTGTAAATCAGTCGGGAGTCAAACATCTACCTGGATTGTCACCCACCATTTCATGGCATTGATTTCTCAGAGCCTAAAACCATAAAGAACCTAAACCAGGGCAGAAGGGCAGCCTGGCCTCCCATGTTCACTGATTTAATTTTCCCCTCAGAACACATGCAGCCCCATAATTAGAACGTTTACCAACCATAAATACAGTTTAAACTCTGTACATGTGTGCCTACATGTGTGGAGAAACTTTAGGCTGAGATACGGTTTCAATAAAAACTGTCCTTCTGCGCTGATTAGAATGTGTAAAGAGGAAATATGTTTATACCACAATCTACTCAAAACTTGTGTTGGCAGCAACACTCTCGGCTAATAAATGTCAATAGCAAAGCTACATGGAGGGTCTGAAATAAACTACTCACAATCTGGAGATTCAGAGCTCAGTCTAAAATGGCATGTCCAACTCGTTCTGCCATGTCCACCGTGAAGGAATGCCGTAAGCCCAGGGCCTATGAAGCTCAGACTGCTAACAAAGGGGATGTGCTCAGTGATGTTCCTCTGTCTGTCGAGTTCAAGTCCACCTGCAAACAGAAAGGAGGTTTTAGAGGAAACTGCAGAGTCCTGCAAAGTTTTGGTAAGGCGTTAGTATTTATTCTCTGTCTTTTCAAATAATGGCGGTATCATTCTGGATCTATAGTAGCATGAAGAATGAGATAATTGGATTAATTAGAAATCAACAGGGCATTTAAATTTTTTTATGCTCCATTTTTCATTTCTTGTTGATTTCATAAAAACCAGAAACCAAGCACTGTCCATTGAGTCCATCCGCCCATATATTCATCCCGACCAATAGCAGCCCTGGTCTGATTAATGCAAGATCCCCTGAGGGTCTATGGAACTCAGAAGAACCCTTGGTCACACTCAAGAACTAGTAGGAAGAGGAAAAACACAAGTAGAAGAGCTGAAGGTGGTGAAAAATCACAAGTGAAAAATAGAGAGTCTATCCAAAGGTAGAGTGAGGGTGTGGTATGGGGTAGCCTGCTGGGA
Source organism: Mesoplodon densirostris (assembly GCF_025265405.1). Lineage (NCBI taxonomy): Eukaryota > Metazoa > Chordata > Mammalia > Artiodactyla > Ziphiidae > Mesoplodon > Mesoplodon densirostris. The sequence continues at coordinate 59,164,765 of NC_082663.1, forward strand.
GGGGTGGCTGTGTCTCTTCCAAGAGGATTATTAAAGAGCCATCTTAGGATGACATTGGTATGTCCAGGGGTATTGGTGAGAGCCATAGAAAAAATCTCCAGGTGATACAGAGTCTTCTCCTTCAGGTTGGCTGTAGGATAATCTACATTTATTGAGTTGGAGGGAAAGGTGAGGGGGCAGCATGCCTGTAAAATCAATAGTAAAAAACAACAACAATAATAATATCAGCAAATACGTGCTACCTGCCAGACGCTGCTTATTAACACTTAACACATTTATTAACTCATTTAACCATAACCACCACCACCCTAGGAAGTAGGTATTATTATCACCCCCATTTTACAGATGAAGAAACTGAGGCACAGAGGTGCAGACACTTCCCAAAGTCATCTAGTCAGTAAGGGGTGAAGGCAGACTCAGGCAGCTCCCTCAGAGTCTGGTGCATTAGCTTGAGTCTCTACTGCCTCTCGAAAGAACCAGGACCCAGCATACTGAGCACTGTTCTAAGCCCTTTGCTTGTACTCACCCATTGAGTCCTCCCTACAATGCTGTAGGCAGGTACTATTATTCTCCTTATTCTGCAGATGTGGGTCTCCGGCACTGAAAGCTAAGTATGCATCACTGGTAAGAAGAGCTCCAGAGCCCTTGCTTGTAACTGTTGCTCCATGCTGCTTCCCCACAGGCTGGCAAAAGTCAACTGAACATACTCGAGTCCCCTCTATCTTTTCTTCTGCCCCATTGCACTTTCTCTCACTCCAGCCTCTGCCAGAACCCGTTACACTCCTGAGTGACTAAGTTTTTATTTACCTGCCCAGTGCTGTCAGAGGCGGTACGACATGGGGCCACCTCCTCGGACCAGCTACTTCTCTGGGTTCTTCAGGCATTCGCTCAGATCCGATTCACAATGGTGACGGCTGTGTGCACCCAACTAAAGACAAAGAGAGAGTCCAGATGATTTAGACTCAAGGAAAACTCCAGGTAGCAGTACAGTCATGTATAATATAAAGCACTTTCAATATATTACACCAGTGCTTTCACACAGGTTTTTTTCATTTAATTCTCTTACCAACTCTGAGAAGCAGCCATTGTCTCTAATATAAAGAGAAATACTTAAATTCAAGAAAAGCTTTGTGACTTACCCAAGATCACACATCTAGTAAAAATCACAGCTGGGACTCAGAATCCATCTCTATATTATGATGCTGCATCACAAAAGAACAATCTTTCCTTCTGCCCTTTATTAGCCCTAAATAATAACAACAACAGGGGGAAAAAAAAAGGCTCTGCCCTCAGCTCTTGGGACAAGAGTGGTCATCAGCTCTAATGGACCACGTGTCTATTCATCCATGCAGCCCCAGACGTCCACAGAAGGTGGGACAGGCTCTCTGTTGCTTCATTTCTATGACCTCTCTTTTCAAATGAGATCAGTCTCCACACCCCACCCTGCAGTGCATTTCTGGGGAGCTGGAAGCAGAGGGTCTTCCATAAAGGGCCCTCCTCTGTAAAATACCATTCCTCTGTTCTCCTGAGAGCCCTGGTTAGCTGACCTTTCAGGCACGATGAAAGATAGCTCTTTTTGGTTTATTTTCCCCAGATAGTTGGAGGAATGTTGTTCTGGGCTCGTGTTCAGTGGGTTTGTGTTTTTTGTTGCTGTAATGGTGTTTTGCTATAGTGGTATTACCATATTTTGGAAGTTTTCTAAACCATTGCCTCTGCACCCAGGGGTGACTATTAAAATGATGAGGCCATTTTTATAAATCACAAAAATAAATAAATGTATAAAAGTGCAGTTAATAAAATGGGCAAAGCTAACTCGGCTAAAGAAACAACTGAAAGTGTTTTTCAGAATGTAAAGTGAGTCTCATGACCCAAAAGAAGTCTATAGAATTAAAATTCTGTACATTTTAAGGAAAAAAATCAGTATATATGAATAGTGTATATGAATGATAAGATAAATGGTAAATGCTGACTTTTATTTTATATTTTATCTGGGTATCTATAAGATGGAAGAAATATAAATGGAAAAACATAAGCATACGTGCATTAGGAATAACTATGTTATGTCTTATTTACATATAATCGTTTTAATAGAATCAAAACATGCATGATAGTTTTTTGAGTTGCTTTTTTTTTTAAGTGGCTTTTTGTTCTTTCTCATTCAATATCTACAATCTTTACCACATCTGAAGGGTTACCCACATAAGATATCATCGTCAGAACCTGCCAAGAAACATCAGAAATTAGACTTTCTGGATCACATACCAACCTTCCTCCCTCTCCCCATCCACTGCCTCTACCTGCCTCATCCACTGCTCTGCCAGGAGCATGGCCTCCACTAGTTGGGGTTTCACTGACTGTACAGAAACTTATTCGTAGTCTCCCTGGTCATCCCTGAAAACTCGCATAGGTGGTTTCCCAAAGGAGAAGAAACTAATTGCCAAACGCTCTGTGTGCTGGGCAAGATTTCCATGAACATATGAATACATTCATGGAGGAAATAAAAATTAAGTACTTGATAATTTCATCAATGGGAAAAAATTCAACTGTTTACAGGTTGACAAAAGTTTTTAAATGTGTGTTTTGTTTCAGATATTTTAGGGGCAGGCAGGGCTTCTGGCCTTCAGATGGAGAGGGGGAAAACAGGGTGAGTATGGAGGTTCCAGGCAGTATCTCATCTGCAGGGCTCCTCCAGGCTCTTTCAGGCTGCCCATCAGTGGTGCTGACCATGGCCTGGGCCTCAGTCTTCTGGCACAGGTGCTGGGTACATCTGACAGCATAGGCTCATTATGGACGATTACGGATATAAACTTTGGGCAAGATCTGAAGAAAGCAGGTTTCAGACCAATTGGACTTAAACTAGCTATGTTTTAAATGACAGAGGTGATGGGCCATGAGGTCATCCTACCACATCCCACAGTATTAAGGGAGGGGGGCACCTCTTCCCACAGAGCAATACCATGAAGAGGCAAGTGGTCAAAGATCAAGTCTTCTGCCAACTACAGAGCTGATAAGACTCTGATCACCTATAAAACATTCGGTCCTCTGTGTGTGTGGTCTGAAAAATCAAACCAGACAAAGTGAAGGTTTTGGTGGAGGGTGGCAGGGGAGGGAGAGGGTGAGTAGAATCAAAACAGCAACTGTATCTGGATTTGTTTTTAACTCTCCCAAATAAATGCATGTGGAGGAACAGAATCAATTATTTTTCTCAAGCAGAAAGAATTATTTTGCCTTCAAACACCAACCAGGTAGATATGGTCCCCAAAATGACTAGAAATGCAGTGGTGTTCCACTGTGGTTGTTCTTTCTAATCACATACCAAATTCCAAGTACTTTTTGTAAATTACTCACAGGCAATTAAGTCCTTTAGATTCATCCTGTGATGGTGGCAGTTTTGTTGGGCCATGTTTGTCGTAGAGCAGCTGCTGAGATGCTAGCAGGAAAAAAAGCCACATGATTCTTCAGCTTATAATCCAGTTAGTTTATTTTCCTGAGATTACATTTGGGCATCATATCCATGCAAATAGCAAGGCAAGTAGCTCTGGGTCAACAGCCAGAAAATGAAGCTCCCTCACCTCCCCACAGGTAGAGAATGATCAGATAATGTATTTGGCCTTTTCCTCCCCACCTCACCCCTACACATGCAGACACACACCATGAATTCCAGATTTGCCCTTCAGTTGTTTCCCGGGCACGCTGCAAGAGCAGAAGAGGCAGGGGGAAAAAGCACAGAGCTGAGCCAGGCCCCATCTGGTTGCTGGCTTCCCAATCTCCTCATCTAGTTTTCTCTCCAGCATGACCTGAAGACCACTTGGGTGACCCGGAAAAGATTCCTGTGACCTGTGCCGTTCCTCATGCTCTAACTGTGCTGCCATTCTCACTCCGTTCCCTCAGCAATACTGTGTAGGCCCTTCCTACCTCTTTAATGGACATGAATACCCTAAGTTTTCTAAGTCTTTTCTCCCCAAGCAAATGAGAAGCTCCAAAAGGGCAGGGAACACATCTGATCCTTTCCTACCCTTCATTATTGCTAGTACAGTGCTAAGCAAATAGCAGTCTCTCAGAAACAAATTGTGTGAGGAGTCTCTTTGGTGTAAGTTTTGTCAGCTGTAGTAGATGGGTGAGGAGGACAAAAGAAAGCAAACATCAAGGAGGACAATTAGTAAGGCAGAGGCGGCCTCTACTAAAAAACCCTGTTAAACTAAAACCCTGTTTTTACAATGGCCCTGATATGTGAACACTATACTCTGAGATAATTCTGTTGTCTTTCTTTCTACACTTTGTGGCTACGCTGACCATGAATAAAAAGTATAACCTTAACCTTAAAATCATTGCTTTTCAGGACAAAACTTCCAATTTGTCTTCACCGATTGACTAAAACTAGTTTCTATAGCTGGGATGCTTTCATGTTCTCTGTGGATTTGTTTTTGGTAGAAAGTACTGGAAAGGCCACAAAATAAAATGCTCAAGGATCTAAGAAGAGAGATTGCCCCTTATAATTTAGACCTATATTCAAGTTGTTATATAAATTTAAATTCTCATTGCTTTTGGGGGGTAGGGAGAGGTGTGGTCATGAGTTAATGGATTATTTGCCTTTTGAAATTTAAGGGATGAGGTAGGTTGGAATTTTCGCTCTTTTTCCCCCAGAATATTTTGCTTTTTTAAATTACTCATTTCCAGCATAATAATAAGTCATATGAGACATGAATTGAAGGTAGTAGAGGGAACTGAGGGCTGGTCATCATGAGGCGTTGTAAGGGAGCTTTTTCCTTCCAACTTTGGAAAAGATGGACTCTGTGTGGGATGTGGGTTCTGGCCTTAGATCTTTGCTTTCCTGCATTTGCCCAGGAGCAGGCCTCCACCTTACTGGAGTTACCAAAGGTCACTTTAACTGCTAGGACTAACATTTGGGTCTTCCTTTGTAGAGGAGCCCCTTACTGATGTTATGGCCTTCCACAGATAATGTTGACTGTTTCTGGTACTGAGGTTTAAATGATCAACTGAATATTCCTCTCCTTGTACCTTCCTCAAGTTAGCCTTGGTCACATTTTGTACTGTGTGTAAATCATTATGGTTTTTTCCTCTGCCAACTACTCCTCCCCTTGAAAGAGTAAGTTAGCATGGGATACAGAGGAAATGGCTAATTTCTACCAGGACACTGGGACAACAGCCTGAATTAAGGCGGCAGACGTCTGTCAACAGCTTCATTTTCGCATTCTTTTTTCACTCCTCAATCCTTGGGCCAAAGAAGCCCCAGCATCAGACTCACACCCTCACCGGTCACCCCACCCCACCCTGGACGCAGAGTCTGCTCCCCAGAGCAGACCGAGAACAAGCCTGGTGGTGGGAGGTGAGCCTGCCACCAACCCGAGGCTTTTCACCGCCGGCGTGGATTAAGTAACACCCGCAAAATCAGCATTTGCACACATGCCAGGGGCTGATTATGGGCCTCTCAGCCAGGGCAGCCGACGCTACTTCAGAGCAATTTCTCCAATTTCTCCGCCCCAGGAAAGTCGGGGCGCGGTTCCAACGCACACTCCCGGTCTCTGGACGGAGCCGGTTACGCAGCCATCCCGCGGCTGCCCACGGGCCAAAAGAACGAGACCGCCCCCCACCCACACCGCTGCGGGCCGGCGCTTCACGCTGCATTGACGGGCTCCCTTTCCTCGACACAGCCTGAAAAAGGAGACTTGTCCCTCCTGGGAGCACCGAACCGTCTCTTTGCGGCTCGCGAAAGGGCTAGATACCCCTGAGCCGTCTACACCTCCATCCATCCTCAATCTGCGAAACACGAAGGGTCAGAGACCCATCCGTTCCGGGCTTGCACCACTTCCCTGCGGTTTCACGTTGTGTCACTCGGGAAGCTGGGCCCGAAGCTCCGGATCGCGGTTCGGAGAAAAGAGACGCAAACGAGTCTGCGGGACGGAAGGAGGGGGCTGCTGGGGGTCGTTCAGTATCAGCCAACCTAGCCCACCCCACAGCAGACAGAAGGCGTCAGGGCTTTGCGCCCTGCGACCCGATTGCTCCCGGGCTGCCCGGCCACCTTCTCTGACCCATGCGTCTGCGTCTCAGGCCAAAGACCAACAACTGGTTTTCAAATAGCTAGATAAACCCAGGATCTGACTTTCCTTTACAGGACCAAGAGGCTGTGTAAATGTCTCGTGACAGTCGCAATGGAGGGTTATTAGCAGTACAAAGCCTGTACGATTCGTAGCGTTGGTTCAATATTTCGGTGTCGCACTGAAATTGCTGCGCATGTAAACCAATTCCCCCGACAGAAGGGTAAACAGTATCGTTTGAACTGCGAGATGAAAACAGATGGGATATCGCAAACAGTTCCCCAAAATACAACAGACTTCTGGGCCAATTATACGTGGTTAGCTCTGAATGGCAGAGGAAATAGGTTTCTTTGCTGCTAAATGTCACAAAAGTCACCTAAAGGCAGAGGAGCCGCTCTGTTTCTTGCTAAAATTAATCTGTGCTGGAGCACTTGGAAAAAGCATAACAACCCTCCTCCCCCTACCCCTAGGCCATCCCAAGGCCACCCCGTCCCCGCCACCGGATTTCAGGCATTTGTGAAAGAACCGTTTCGCTTGGGGATCCGGGCTCTAGGGCTTCGAAGTCTAAACCCGCCCGTCGAGAAAACTGGAGAAGGGAAAGAAAATTCGGCGAGCGCTTGTCAGCATAGAGGGCCCAAGGAGCACGCGGGGGAAACAGACCCCGAGCGCCGAGGGTGCCTGCGGCCTCCTCTCCCCGCCGGGAGGCGCGCGTGCCTCCTCCCGCACGCACGCCTCGACCCGGCGGAGCGAGAAGACAGAGGACAGCGAGGCTGCCTTCGATGCCGGCCGACTGTCAGGGCTGCACCATGTGCAAAAGAACACGGAGCCCGGCCTCACGGGCGCCCAGGAAAACTCCCAAGAGGCCACAGGACCCGGTCGCGGGGCTGCCGGGCGGAAGCCTGGCTCGGGGCGGGCTCGGGCCGGAAGGAAGCGGCGAGTCCTGCGCTCCAGGCCGGTCAGGCGCCCCCGGGCTGGTGCGGGGCGCGGAGACTCAGGGGAGATGGTGGGCAGGCCGGGCCTGCGCCCGGGGGACTGAATCTCGGAGGCGGGAGGCCTTGGAGACGGCCGGCCCAGCCCGCCTGAGACCCTCCCGGAGAGAGACCGGGTGGGACGCGCCGGCTCGGAGCTCCGCCGGGCGCTGCGCAGGGCCCGGGTCACCGCGCTCCCGGGCTCCGGAAGCCGCGCTGGCGGGGCGGCCGGGCGGGAGGAAGCAGCTTGGGCCGCGCAGCCCCGCGCCCGGGAGCCGCGTGTAGGGTTCAGCCGTGTTTCGGTTGCCCTCTGACCTTACCCTGGGCGCACAAAGGCCTCCCGGGTGCGCCGCCCTGGCCCAGCCTTCCAGTCGCTGCCAAATTAATGAGCCCACGTCAGGTTGGGTTTACAGCTCGGCCGGGAAGCAGCCGAGTGGAAAATGAGCCCGGGCCCGCTCGGAGGTACCCGCACGGGTGCAGAGGCCGCCTGGCGTCCTTACGGCCGGGGACGTCGAGGCCCTCGCAGGGCCGTCCTCAGCTCTCCACACGCCCTCTCCCGCTGGCCCTGAGGGAGCGGACCGCCCGGGGAAACCTGCCGGTCTGGGAAAAGCGGCTCTCCTGCTTTCTTCCAACAACACAAACTCCACAATTAACACCCCAGCATCACAGGCTAGGCGTGCTCGACACGGGTCGTTGGGTTGCGGCTTGGCGACCCTTCTGTGTCTTTGCTGCGCCCCGGGCTGCTGGGCTTTGGCGGCCAAGAAGCCGTTCGCCCTGCGCACGGAAGACCCGGGACTCCGGGCATGCGCCGAGGGGGGCATAGGACCCACCCCTTCCAGCAGCGCGGGTCTGGGAGGCGTTTTTAATCTGCTGCGGGGTGCTCGGTTTTGAAAGCGAGAGATAAAAGTCAAAAACGGATTCGTTTGTTTTGAATAAAGGTCGATCTGCTAGTTCATCCCAAGTCTTGAAGACTGGCTGATGGCTCTGCTCTCTTATTGCCCTTTAAACGCTGTGATGAATTCGGTTCAAGAAACATGATTAAATCTGAAGCTGTTAAAGCTTGAGGTATGGATTTATCTTATTCCTTCAGATTTTTCAAATATATTAAAAGAAAGCACTTTCGCCTAAAAAACACTCAAGTGTCAGAAAAGCCATGTTCTGAAGAAGCCCTCTTTCCCTACAGCTTTGTTTGCTGTTGAGAACCACGCAAACAACAGCGTTGGGAGCAACTGGTGTGACTTAGAATCATGTATCATTCCTGCATCTTCCTCATCTTTGCTTCAAAGAGCACTGCCTTTCAGAAGTGGAGGGCCCTGCCACAGACCCCTTTTCTTCTGGCGACCTAAGTAAGGGTAGCACTAGGTCACCTCTCATGACACCCCACACTTACTCATCAGTGTCCCTTGTCTAGATTCCACACACACCCATCTTGGCATCCTCTGGGCACTAACCCTTGCAGACGTCGCTGCCTTGAGTCCACACCTTCCTCTGAAATCTCAGTGTACTTGGAAAATCAAGTTGCCTTGATGTCAAGCAGTCACTACCTTTAAAAGTGTTCAGTATCTCACAGAGTGCACCAAGTACTTGACATACTATGATTATCTTTTTAGGTAAACTATCTCCTCAACTAAAATTTTAACGTATTAGGAACAATGACCAAGACCAATTGTCTCTGTTGTCCTACAGTGCAGTGCCAGATCAAGAAATGTTACCTATGTTGACTCTACAACTAACTAGAATTAATACAGTCCCCTGTAAAATGCTAATCACTGGAGTGGTGGTGGTGTGTGTTCATTCTAAGTTATGTTAATAGGTTTGTTTTTCTTCTGAACCCCAAATTGAGGTAGTACCATTGAAGAAATTGACATTTTGATTGGAGGAGGAGAAAGGGAGTGGGGAAAAGGAGAAGAAATATGGGAGGGCAGAGGATTTTGAAAAATAATAGGGATGGGTATCAATACAAACAGAGGATACCGAAGGAAACCAGGAGGGCACCAAAGAATTAGGGAGCAAGAACACCTGAAGGTGGGCCAGTGAGAGAGAGAGAGAGAGAGAGAGAGAGAGAGAGAGAGAGAGAGAGGCAGTGGGCCATGCCAAGGACGTTTCACCTACTAAGAGGCAGTATGGTATTATGGTTTAGAGCTCATGTTCACCACTCTCTGGCTGTATGAGCTTCGGTTTCCTCACATGCAAAATGAGGATAGTAATAATACATATATCACAGAGTTATGAGGATTAAATAAAATAACAAGCACTTAATAAACGTTAGCAATGACTGCTGTCAGTTTCACCTGGAGCACTACATCATAATGTCATTATGCCTTTGGCATTCCTGTCTCCTCTATTACAATGTAACTTATGGGTAGATAGTGAAGTGGGATAAAGTGCTTTTTTTCTCGTATATGTGAGAAAGTGAAGAAGAATCACCAGATATTTTAAGGAAAATATTTAACAAAAGACAAAAACCAAATTGGAAAAGTAAGTGGCTGGGAGGAATTAGAGAACTTTTTAAAGAAACACACAAACACGCACACACACACACACACACAAATCTTCCAAATAAAATCCTTGGAGCGATGAGGAAAGGTATTGCATCCATAAAATGTAAAAAGAATGGTCTAAAAAAGATACATTAAGAGAACAATAGACAAATTTTTAAAATTAAAAATATGGTAGCAGAAATAAATTCAGTAAAAAAACGTCAAGATGAAGTTGAAAAAATATTTCAGAAATGAACAAAAAGACATTTGGAAAATAGAGGAGGAAGAAAAGAAAACTAGAAGACCAATACAGGAAATCCTACATTCAAATTAAATTCCAGGAAGAAAGTACAGAGATAATAAAGGGGGAATTTCTTTTTCAAAGAAACAGTACAAGAAAATTTCCTGGAACTTACTAAGATAATTTTTCAGACTAGAAGGGCCAACTGAATGCTGAGCACAAAGACTAACAAAAGACTTATACCAAAAGGCATACTCACAGAATTTCAGAAACTCGTGAAAAAGAGAAACCCCAAAACCCTTCCAGAAAGAAAAACAGGTCCCATACCAAAAATCAGAATGGCATTGAACTTCTCAAAAATAACACTAGAAGTAAAAAGATAATAGAGCTATGCCTTCACGATTCTAAGGAAAAATCATTTCCAGTCCAGAAGTCTACATCCAGATGAACTACTCAAGTGTGCAGACAAAATAAAGACATTTTCAGCCATGCAAAATTCTAAAAATTTTATTTCCCTGTACCCTGAAACAGACACTGCTGACTCACCCAACGGCCATCTCCATCTTTCTTTCATGTTCTTTTTTAAGGCATCACATAGCCATGTGCTTCTGGGAAGCCAAGCCTTTCCCCAGCCCCATGGAGTAGTCTTGATTCATCTAAGCCAGCAAGTTGTAATTCCCTACCCCCTGCAAATGACTGGCTTAGAAATAGGCATGTAACACAACTGAGATCAATTAAATATCAGGAAAAGTCTATAGGGGTATGGGAAGATTTTCTTCACTTCAAAAAGAAGAAAGGGACTTACTCTTTTAGCCAGCCTTTGTATGTAGTTGTGTGAGGACATGATGATCCAAGTTGCAGCAGTTACTCTATGCAGTTATCTTATCAAGGAGGAAATCCAAATATCAAGGATGGCAGAGAAGAAAGATTAAAAAGAACCTGGGTACTTGATGATGTCACTGAGCCATTGCATTCATCAAACCTGAACCTAGGCAATATCCAAACTTCTTGTTACATGAGTGTCAGAATGCAAACTCTGGGCACTTGAGCTCATCTCTCAAACTGAATTGTATAGTGAAAGCAATATTAGTTAATAAAAATGTCTACCATCGATTGAGTGCTTAGGTACTGTTCTTTTGATTAATGGCTATAATAAGCTTGTGAAATAAGTATAGAATTATGTCCATTTTGCAAATGAGGACATATAGGCTCAAACAAGCACATGAATTAGCCAGATTTGTAACCATCTAAGGTTTGAATATTTAACTCTGATTCTATGCTCAGGACATGTGAATGGAGCATGGGAAAATGTTTGGAATATGCTGAGTTCAAACATGTACTTAATAACCAAGTTTTTTTTTTTTTTTTTTTTGGCCACAAGTGCACATGTGGGATCTTAGTTCCCCGACCAGGGATCGAACACATGCCCCCTGCAGTGGAATTGCAGAGTCTTAACCACTGAACCACCAGGGAACTCCCATAACCACTTTTAATTCATTAGTTACTTGTCAGTGTAGTTCTGATTTGTGGTAAACCAGCCCCCAAGACAGCCATTCTCACTTGCTGGTATTCACATTTTTGTGTAGTCCACTCCCATAATGAATAGGGCTGACCTGTGTAACCAGTAGGATATCCTGACAATGTGTCACTTCCCAGACTAGGTCATAAGAAACATCATGGCTTCTGCCTTGCTTTCTCTTGGATCACTCACTCTGGGGGAAGCCCGTTGCCATGTCACACACACTGAAGAAGCCCAATGGAGCGGTCCATGTGCCAAGATACCGAAACCTCCTGCCAATATCCATGAGTGTGAGCCATCTTGGAAGTGGATACTCTAGCCCCAGTCAAATGTCAGATGATTACAACCCTGGCCAACACTTGACTACAACCTCATGAAAGACCTTGAGCTGGAACCATCCAGCTAAGCCACTCCTGAATTCTTGACCCACAGAAACTGTGAGATAAATGTTTATTGTTTTACAACCTAAATGTCCATCAACAGATTGAAACAGAGCAGGATATGGTCCTTCCCTGCCGTCCTCCGCCTGCCTTTTGTCTGTGAAAAAACTTTAGCCAAAGAATAATCAGAAAAGTGAGAAAATGCAGAAACAAAGGAAAACAGTCTAACAAGACTAAATAATAACAGTTTAGTCATTAAGCATAGTCAAGGACCTATAGTCCCTCTTCATGGGCTTTAGATAATATTCTGAGCCATATCCTGTGAGCTGTCTTATAGATACTGAAACTCATACCAGGTGGAAGAAGTGAACTATGCTATGGATGACTATAGCCATGACATACGCTGCCACGATTCCAAGAATTGGCCTCAAATAAATGGGAACAAACCGACCCTAGAACTGAAGACTAACTGTACCTAAAACTATCTGATGACGCTGGTCAGACCAACACATGACCAATTTCAAGAAGGCTGTCAGAGCTGACTGTGCTGTTTACATGTAGCCCTTTCCCTCCATCTACAAAAGCTCTTGCCCACAGATTGTTGGGGGGAGGGGCAGGGGAGAGGGGGGAGGAGTCAGCCTTTGGACAGGAGCCCACCCTCCCCCCACCCCCCAGTTGGCAGCATCCAAAATAAAGCAAACTTTCCTTTCCACCAACCTTGCCTCAGTAATGGCTTTTGAAAGGCGAGCAGCCAGACCCCACTTTCGGTTACAAGATGAATGAATAAAGAAGACGTGTTACATATATACAGTGGAATACTACTCAGCCATAAAAAAGAATGAAATAATGCCATCTGAAGCAACATGGATGGACCTAGAGATTATCATACTAAGTGAAATAAATCAGAAAGAGAAAGACAAATGTCATATGATATCACTTATATGTGGAATCTAAAATATGACACAAATGAACTTTCATACAAAGCAGAAACAGACTCACAGACCTAGAGAACAGACTTGTGGTTGCCAAGGGGGAAAGAGGCGGGGAGAGGGATGGATTGGGAGTTTGGGATTAGATGCAAACTATTTTATATAGAATGGATAAACAACAAGGTCCTACCATATAGCACAGGGAACAATATTCAATATTCTGTGATAAACCATAATGGAAAAGAATGTATGTGTGTATATGTATGTATATATAAAACTGAGTCATTTTGCTGTACAGTAGAAATTAACACAGCATTGTAAATCAGCTCTACTTCAATAAAATAAATTTTTTAAGTGTTTATTGTTTTAAGCTGCTCGGTTTTGGGGTAATTTGATATGTAGCAATAGATAAATTAATACACTGGGTAATTGAATAAACTTCTTAACTTTAAAGGCAAAAGGACATTAGATTTGTTTATCAACTTATATTTTTCAAGGAGATGTATGTGGTCCTCACCACCACACTGTAAAAGGAATAGAGAAAGTGCCATTTCACAAAACTGATCATCAGACAGACTTGCTCAAGGTACTCAAGTTAGCCAGGGACAAAATTAATAGAAGAACATTCTGGGTCTTTTTCACCAAGCCTTTCCAGTATCCTTGTTTGGAAGTTGGCTCAGGCAGAAAGACACAGAATTAATGCAAAATAAAACAAAAATGAAAGAAATCCCCAAAGAGTCCCTAACTTTAAAATATCTCCTAAGAGGCAGTCAGCCACATATAACATTCCTGCTGCTCCCAGCCTCACTGCCCTTCTGGTTCTCATTGCACGCAAGAGTTTATGGTCTTGGATCTTGCCCAAAATTGTAGATAGTCATCAATTTTGAGAACATTCATATATTCTGAACGGTGAAACTGTTAATGGTTATGGTGTTTATAGCTTGGGTTTAAATAGGAAACTAATAAAGATAAAATCTCTGTTTGATAAGGTGTTCAAACCCCAGTCAATGGAAGTTTCCTGTTGCACAGTGAGCTCTTTGAGTCCATCATTGAGCTCTAGGTCCAGTCTCAGAAAACGCAATTAGGAGGGAGTTAAAACTCACAGAGCTAATGTGCTTTTCGTAGAACTAATATTGAGGTGGTAAGTGCTACTTTTGGACAATAATGAGCGAGTGAGTGACTGGCTGGGTCTGCTTTTTGTTAGGCATGAGCCCTATAGAGTTTGTTGGGGTTTCCTGTGTACTTTGAAAGAGCAAGCAGAATCTCCGGGGCCAAAACTGCTCTGACAGAAACCTTGGTTGATGACCTTGGCTTGAGTTGGGCAAACCCTTGCAAATGAGGTCTCTTCTTTGCTCCAGAGGTAGTAAAGTTGTAAGGTATGTGGCCTTTTAGGAGTAATCATCTACAGCAGGGAACTTGGCAGAAAGGCAGCTTGAGTTTGTTTCTTAGAAGTAATTCACATTAAAGTCTAAAATGGACTGCAAAGCACATACCCATCTGCAGTAGATGTTGCTACAGGTGTAGGATGTTGTGGTTTCTAATATCTTACATATGTTCTCTAAACAATACCTCGAGTGTCTTTTGTTTTTGGCCTGTGTGGTTTCCTGCATTTCCGGCAGATGATCCTATGTAGAAAGACAGCTGCCTGCAAAGTTTACTGAAAATTATGTATAAAGACACATATGCAGAAAATGATATTGGCTCTGAAAGAAGCTTGGAGTAAGAGCAGGATGGAGCCTGCCACACTTGTCCAAGTAGCTGAAATAAGCAGTGTTATCAACGCCCAAGCCTGAGCAGTTTCCCAGCACCTCCAGGAATTCCTCCAGTTCCCAAGCCCTTAAGCCCTGCAGCAGACCAAGTAATAGAAATCTGAATTCAAATTACGGGAGCACGCTAGAGGGTAAAGGAAAAGGAAGTCCCTGTTAGATGAGAGCTCTTTCCAAAACTCCATACCCAAGCAGGAAGTCAAGAAGTTTTTGTGTGAATCATCCAGATCATAAATCAAGCAAGATTTGGCTCTGGAGCCGTAATCTTGGGAGCCAGAGATATTGCTGGGACACAGCTGGTTGACAAATGCCCAGGGTGTGGAGCGTAAGATACTAGACAGCCAGGTGGTACTTTAAAAACCAAACACATAGGCAATCCTGAGGCCTGTCTACATACAGTCAGTGCATTCAGACTTTCATCCCATGCTGGCCAAGCCCAGGGTCCTCCCTTCCCCCATCCCACAAATACCCTCTTGAGACTATGGAATTCCCATTTTGAGGATTCTCTCCCATTACAGGTCTGCCTGATATTCATTTAGGTCTCATTTACCCTATATAAAAACACTGAGGGGAGTGTGTGTGTGTGTGTGTGTGTGTGTGTGTGTGTGTGTATGTAAGTAAGTAGATAGTTGGAAGCCCCACATGTAAACTCTCCTACAAAGAACTGACCCTGTTGAGAGCTCTTATCTTTAAAAACTTTTACATCTTCTTTTTCTTTTTCCCCTTCCAAAGAAGTAATGCAAATGGGGGGCAGATTAAACTGTCTCCTTGCAGGGCTGTATTTATCCACTTGGCCTCTGAGAATAGTGACCTGGCAGAATTCTAGTTTCTGACTCCATGAACTGGGCAGTCCTTAGTGGACTAATGAAGTATGTGCTTCTCTCTTCTGTCCTGGAGTTGTGAAGGTGACCAGGGGAAAAGACAGGTAAATAAGGGCAGCGGAGGGGCAAAACCATGGCTATGCCACAAGGGAGGGGAAGGGGTGCATTTCTTAGAGTTTCAGATCTTCCTCTTCCATCCCTAATTAGGGTCGCTTCTTCTCCTATTTGTAGCTTCCTTATTATTACCCAGGAATCAGCCACAGGTGGGTAGAGCAGAGTGCTAAAAGGAGAGGCTGAAATCCTTCCTGAGACTCTTGTGTTGTTAGTATAGGCCCAAAGGCATAGGACTTCCATAGGGCCCCTGGCCAACAGGGCAGTGATGTGAATCAAGGATTCAACCTACAGATCAGATATTAGAGAGAACAGGCAAAGGTATTATTTTTCATTTCATTTAGCAACTTACAGGAGGCCCTAGATCTATGCATGTCAGGCACACAAGGGAAGCTTTCTCTGTAGAACATGACTTCTATTTTTTCTTTAATAAATATATCAGATTACTTAATGGACTTCCAGTTGAAGATAGTTGGCTAGATACGCATCTGCCTCCACTTCCTCCAGAAACTCCACTAAAGTAACAACTAAGGAATCAAACAAAGAAAAAAGAAAAGGTAAACAAAGAGAAGAGGAGAAACAATAACATTTCAGCAGCCTGAAAAGCACTTGGAGGAGTGGTAATGACTTAGCAGACCCTAGAAAGTAGGAAAAGCTGAGAGGCATGAAATCCCCCATAGGTCTAAGAACTGGCAGTACCAGTTACCTCTGGAAGTGGGGATAATAATGGGGCTAATACCCAGAGGATTGGTTGAGTTTGTTTAAGAAGCAGTGAGGGGACTTCCCTGGTGGCACAGTGGTTAAGAATCCACCTGCTGGGGAGGGGGAAGGGTAAGCTGGGATAAAGTGAGAGAGTGGCATGGACATATATACACTACCAAACATAAAATAGATAGCTAGTGGGAAGCAGCCACATAGCACAGGGAGATCAGCTTGTGCTTTGTGACCACCTAGAGGGGTGGGATAGTGAGGGTGGGAGGGAGCGAGACGCAAGAGGGAAGAGATATAGGGACATATGTATATGTATAACTGATTCACTTTGTTATAAAGCAGAAACTAACACACCATTGTAAAGCAATTATACTCCAATAAAGATGTTAAAAAAAAATCTACCTGCCAATTCAGGGGACACGGGTTTGATCCCTGGTCCGGGAAGATCCCACATGCCGCGGAGCAACTAAGCTCATGTGCCACAACTATGGAGCCTGTGCTCTAGAGCCCGCGAGCCACAACTACTGAGCCTGTGTGCCACAATTGCTGAAGCCCACACGCCTTGAGCCAGTGCTCCACGACAAGAGGAGCCACCGCAATGAGAAGCCTGTGCACTGCAATGAAGAGCAGCCCCTGCTCGCCCAACTAGAGAAAGCCCGCACGCAGCAACAAAAACCCAACACAGCCAAAAATAAGTAAGTAAGTAAGTAAGTAAATAAATAAATAAATAATTTTATTTTTTTAAAAAAGAAGCAGTGAGAACCCTCGCCCCCCCCCCATATCTCCTCCACTACTCTGACAGAAGACAGAAATGTATTCCCTGAAGAGGATAAGACAAAGAATCTGCTGGGCTGGGGAACACCAAGAAGTTAAGGTGGAAAATGTGTCCTAAAAACAGGGTGAATAAGTGAAAGCTGACACACTGAATGCTGAAATTAACCCCACAGTATTTTGCCCTCCTAATTAGAATAGACCTCTTTCGTGAATCTGGACAGCTTACGAGAAAGACCTAGAAACTGACATCAGGTATTCACCTATGAAATGGCCTACCCAGATCACCCTAGAGTGATGTGAAGCTCAGAGTTTGGCAAGCTCTGCTTTGCATACAGAACTTCCTATCAGCTTTGTAGCACCCTACTCTTACATACCAACAGATAGCCAAGATTACCAACATTTGAGGAAGACTTCTAATAGGAAAAAAATGAGGCTGAATCAACAAACAATTATACAACAACTTGGAAGAAAATAATGCAGGGAGATGAAACCTTTAACAAATGACTACCACATACATGAGACAAGAACAAGGTATTATATAAAACAAAAATCTTCAGGGAATTAAATGTGGGAAGTAAAAATGAAATTCTCAATAAAAGTTTTGAAAATGAAGTTGAAAAAATATCCCTGAGGGTAAAATGAAGAGACAGAAAATAGGAGAAGAATAGCAAGAAATTTAGAGGACCAGCCCAGGACATCCATCATCTGATGAGTAGGAGTTCCGGAAAAAGACAAAGAGAACAGTTGCGGGGGAGAGTGGATCATCCAATAACTTATTAAAATCCACAGAGTTAATGACCTACCACATGCTGGCCAAAGTGGATACAAATAGATCCACACACCAGGCTCATCACTGTGAAATTTTAACACTTTATGACAAAGAGAAGATCCTAAAAATTAGGTACAAAGTATCAGGAATTGGAATGGTGTCTGACTTCTCAACAGCAATGCTAGAAATATGAAGGCCAAGAAGCAATGTCTTCCATTCCTGAGGGAAAATTATTCCCAACCTAGAATTTTATACACAGCCCCAACACTAATCAAAGTGGATTGGTAGAATAAGGATATTCTCAGAAATGCAATTCTCAAAACACTTACCACCATTTACCCTTTCTCAGAAAGCTCCTGGAGGATGTGTTCCATCAAAACAACTGAATAAATCAAGAAAAAGGAAGGCACAAAGTCCAAGAAACAGGGAATTCAACATGAGACAGAGGCCAACATAACTCCCAAGATGGTGGTGAAGGGAAAACCCAAGACAGCAGATATGTAACCAGCTTAGGGACAACAATCAAGATTGGAGGGGTTTAGAAGGCTTTTGGAGTGACATCTGATGGAATAGCTAATGTATTTGAGCTTATTGAGAGGAGATTTCCATAACTGGAAGGGAGTTGGGGGCTTATTTGGTGATAAATATATAGAAAACCAAGCAAAGGAAACAGTAAGGCAGTTATTGATGCCAGGGAAAACGATAAGTTGTGGAGAAAAGGAAGAGCAATCATAGTGCACTATACAGCTCAGCTGACAATAGCATTTTAAATGGTCATAAAATGGAAACCTATATATTGATATAACTAAAAGCATGTAGAAATATTTGGGAGTACAGTTGGAGGGTGATGGATCATGTGAATATGGGTGGTAGGAGGGGGTGAGAAAGAGTGTTAAATCCTTATAGTCTATTGTAGGAAGTCCATAGATAATATTTAAAAGTGAAAATTCAAGAAGTAGCAATAAAATCATGTGATTTGGAGATAAATCCCATGATGTGAATACCAAATAACTGTTTGGAAAAATCGAGTAGGTTTGCCTTCAGAAAGTGGGAATGAGGAGAGGCAGAGGGTGGAGGCTTCTCTTTTTCATGCAAGCCTTGTAACAACTCCTTGCCTCTTTACATGTGTGCACATGTACCTTTGATAAGAGTAAAACTAAATAAGAAACATCATCGCAGGGCTTCTGCGTGGCACTTTCTTGAAGACTACTTGACACTGAACACATCGATAGGTGCTGCTTTCTAAGAGCCTTGGTGGTCTCATGCACCCATTTGTTTTCATTCTAGTTGAAACTTCTGTGATTTTTTCATGGTTTCCTAATCCAGCATGATGCTCCTCAAAACCCTCTGCAAGGTGAGGCTGATTAGTTAGAGGTAGAACTGTTCATTACAGCACTCACCCTCTTTTCAGAGCAATGAGGAGGGAGATTCTTCAGCAAAAAAAAAAACAAGGCAGCGGCAAGGGTAGCTGATAATAGTATCAAAACCAGAATGTTTAGGAACTCTTTTACTTTCCATGTTTCGTTATGAAAACTCTGACATTTAGTAATCTTACCCCCAAAACCAGATTAAGAATTTGGGCTATTTATGACTTTTTCAAGCATTTTCAACTAATTTCAGCTGTTCAAAACAGTTCTCTCAAAAGCACAGTCCCTGTGAAGTTTTCCAGTTTGAGATACCCAGACAATACAAGTCAGACATAAAACAGTCCAGACGACAACGTGGTGAGGGCTCCAAGGATGAACGTTCCAGACTTGTTTCTGGCTCTCCTGTGAGGAGGCAGCCACTGAAAAGCTTCCCCAAGGAAACAAGCCTTTCGGGGAAGTGGGAGGAGCAGAGTGAACCATGAGAGGATCGCGGTTTAAGAGGAAGGACTGGGGGTAAATTGGGGGAGGACTTTTTCCCCTTATTTTAAAGAGGAAAGTTTAGAAAGAATACATTAAAAGAGAGCCAGGGGCTTCCCTGGTGGCGCAGTGGTTGAGAGTCCGCCTGCCGATGCAGGGAACGCGGGTTCATGCCCCGGTCCGGGAAGATCCCACATGCCACGGAGAGGCTGGGCCCGTGAGCCATGGCCGCTGAGCCTGCGCGTCCGGAGCCTGTGCTCCGCAACGGGAGAGGCCACAACAGTGAGAGGCCCGTGTACCGCAAAAAGAAAAAAAAAAAAAACATCTATCAGGCTCCAGACACCCTTCTAGGGTTGGGCATTCAGTGGTGATCAAAACAGGCTCAAAATCCTGCCCTTAGGGCACATAGACTCCAGTGGCATGAACTCAGAGATTGTCAGAGCAGGGGTCCATTGTGTTCAAAAGTTACAAACTCAGATGGCTCCAGGGGCCAGACTGGGAGTAAAAATGCACAGAGGGGATAAGAATGGGTGGCAACTGCAGCAAACCAGAGAATGTGTGTCCCCAAAGGCATCCACATACAGTTTTTGGAGCACTGTGCAGTGTTTGTTGTTGCTGTTAAGCAAAACGCTTTCGGAAACTCTCAAATGTCCTCGGACCAAAAACAAGGCCCAGAAAGGATACATGCCTTGTTCAAGGTCACGCAGCCAGGCAGTGGCAAAGGTAAAGCTGGAACTCAGCTGTCCTGGCCCTGGCCCAGTGCTTTTTTTTTTTTTTTTTTTTTTTTCCACTATGCTATACTCCCTCTGGGCCCAGAGTTCAGCTCCTTGGGCATCTCAGAAAGTTTCTGACATGATCTTGATGAACAACTCATTCATTCTCTCAACGATTATTTATACAGCTCTATCATGTGCCAGACAGCAAAGAAAGTTTGAGAGTGTTGAACAAGACCAACGTCAGAAATGGGCCTTAACCTCCCAGAGCTGAAGAGTGTATCACTTCAGGGATCTAGATAGATAATAAGTAGGAAGCAATAAATTCCTTTTTTCCCCTTTGAGCACTTCTGAGGTAGTAGTTATGACTCCAGGCCCAGATATACAAATGTGCTTAACCTGAATGAGAAATAAATGTAATTGTATGTAATTGATGTCATATGTCTGTAAAATTAACCTAGCTCAACAGCTGGTATATAAAAAGATTACTGTGGAAGAGTAACTGGGTACATAGTAGCTGATCAATACAGACTTGTTGGCTATAAGTGGTCATGCGCTATGCAATCTCAGCTGCTGGGCAGATGCATGAACTTGTTCTGCATTTGGCTACTTTCTAACAACCTCAGCAGTAGCATGGTCAAGGCTATCCAACCATTGCACAAATATTGATGGAGCGCCTGCCTACCATGTGTAAGACTCTGTGTTAGAGTGCATATGTAAGCGCTGTGGTATTCAAGGATCAGTGTTTGTGAACCAAGGTAAGCTGGAAACCATTTTTTGCTAAGAGTTTCCCAGGAGTGTGGTGGAATCCTTTGGAAGAAGCCAAAGTTAGCTTTCCTAGGTTAGCAACTCAGTGTGTACCACCTGCTATGGTTGGAAGGAGAGATGGACAGAGGTATGACCACAGTGATTCATGGGCTATGGCTAATGGTGTGACTGAATGGTCAGGGACTTGGAAGGAACATGATTGAAAATTGGTGACAAGGAAATATGAAGAAATGGTATGTGGAAAGACTTTTCTGAATGGGCACGGAGTGTGAGATATTTGTGTCTCTTGTGAATGCTTACAGAAGGGTGAACTCAGGTGGAGAGGAAGGCCCTTCTGTGGACATCAGTCAGTATCTTCTCTATCTACTCTTGGCTTTGCACAATGGGCTCATGAACAAAGTGGCCATGGTAGGGATGAAGGGATAAAGGTTATGCGTAGACTCAGCAACATGGACTTCCAGTCACCAAGGCTGATCTGGCTACAACCACTGCTGAGTGCCCAAACTCCCAATAGCCTTTGCATTCCTAATATGGCACATTCCCCAGGGAGATTAGCCAGATATTTGGTGACAAGTTGATTATATTGGATTATTTCCATAATGAAAGGGGCAGCACTTTGTTCTTACTGGAATGGATGCTTTCACTTCTTGCCTTCCTTGTCTGCCATGTTTCTACCTAAACTATTATCCGTGGACTTACAGAAGCCTTATGCACTATCATGGTATTCTAAACAGCATTGTTTCTGACCAAAGAATTCATTTAATGGTAAATGAAGTTGCAATAATGGGCCCACACCCATGAAATTCACTAATCTTATCATGCTCCCCATCATCTTAAAGCAGCTGACTTGATGTAATAGTGGAATAGCCTTTTAAAGACTCATTTGGGTGCCAGCTATGTGACAATGCCCTGCAGGGCTGGGGCAATGTCCTCCAGGATACAGTATAGCTTCAAACTGATGTCCAGTATATGGTGATTTTTCTCCTATAGGTTGGACTCATGAGTGTGGGAATCAAGGGGAGGAAATGGGGTTGACTCTTATCACTATTACCCCTAGTGATTCACTAGCAATATTTTTTATGCCCATCCCTGCCCAAACCTGCTCTGCTGGTTTAAGAATTTTAGCTTCAAAAGGAGCTAAAGGTGGAAAATGCTTCCACCAAGGGACACAGCAATGATTCCACCAAACTGGAAGCTGAGACTGCCACCTGCACACTATGTGCTCTTCATGACAGTGAATCAATGAGCAGAGAAGAGGGCCAGGTACTGGCTCTGGGGATTGACCCTGATAATCATGGGGTAATTGGGATTACTACACAGCAGGGCTAAGGAACAATATATTTGGAGTACGGGAGATCTTCTGGGCCACCTCTTACTATTCCCATTTCCTAGGATTAAAGTCAATGGAAAACTACAACAACCCAATTCAGGCAGGATCACACATGACCCAGACCCTTCAGGAATGAATGTCTGAGTCCTCCCACCAGGCAAGGAACCATAAGCAGCTGAGGTGCTTGCTTAGGGTAAAGGGAATGGGTGGTAGAATAAAGTAATGCTGTATACCAGCAATGATCATGTGACCATTGCATAAGTGAGAGTTTGAGTGTTGCTTCATCATTTTGATATTTATATGTTTATATATATATTAACCAACAATTTTTGTTTTCTTCCCCCCACTCATCCCCGTATCATCTAACCTAAAATGTTTTATATAGTAATTAGCTTTGTATACCAATATTCAAAGAAAAGGGATTGTGAATCGTCTAGAAGAAAACTTAACAACATCCAAAATCAAAAAACGGACTTTGTATCATCTTCTGGGGAAAGGGATACTGTGTTTTTGGCTGTATGTGTGATGGTTGCATCCCATCTGGCTGAAGCATGACTTTATTATAGTTTTAGAGATAAAATATGGCTTAAGCAACCGTGTATAGTGTAAGCTGACAAGGATTGACTGTGGTGGCTTTGTAATGTGTCAACATAGCTAGGCTGAATTCTATTTCCCAGAATTTTACTCCCTGTATGTTTCCAGTTAGAATGTGTCACAAGAGAGATTCTCATGTGAGATTTGGGGGGTGGAAGAGAAGCAGCAGCTGCTGTTGCTGATCTCCTGGTTCACCCTGATGGTGTGATGTGGGAGCCCGGCCTGCAGCTACTCCACCTTCTCCTGGATCTGCCTTCAGCTTCTCCAGCTCCTGGGCCAGGTGTGTGTTAGGTCCATGATGAAGGACATCAGCTTCTCCTGCAGATGCTCATACCATTGAGGTCAGAAGCAGCCAAAACGCCAGCTGGTGCCGACTGGTTCCACTTTATCCTTGCTCTACCCTGCAGACTCACCACTCACCTTCCTTCCCCACTATCTGCCCTGCAGACTTTGATTTCTAGCATCAGTCACAAAGCCAGCCCAACAGAAACTGCTTCTCCAGCTCTCACAATTGCTTAAGATAAAATCTCTGTAACATGGGGCTTCCCTGGTGATGCAGTGGTTGAGAGTCCGCCTGCCGATGCAGGGGACAGGGGTTCGTGCCATGGTCCGGGAGGATCCCACATGCCATGGGGCGACTAGGCCCGTGAGCCATGGCCACTGAGCCTGCACATCTGGAACCTGTGCTCCGCAACGGGAGAGGCCACAACAGTGAGAGGCCCGCATACCGCAAAAAAAAAAAAAAAAAAAAAAAAAAAAATCTCTGTAACAGATCCCTTATCATATTGTATTTCCTTGTGCTTTTGCTTCTCTGAATAAACCCTGACGGATGCAATGGCTTAAAGAATAGGGGACTTTACTTCTGTCACATATAACAGTTCAAAGGTGAGCAATCCAGGTGGGCAGCACAGCTCTGCTCCATACGAACATTCAAGGACCCACGTTCCTTTCACTGTATTGTACCACCATCCTAGGCCATTGTCTTTATCCAGCTGGTCAAAGCTGAGTGTCCACATCCAAATTCCAACCTGCAGGAAGAGCCAAGAGGGTACGAAGGAGGTATATTCCACATGGAAGGCCTGGCCCTGGAAGTGGCACTCAGCACTTCTGTGCACATTCTGAAGATGGGAATTTCATCACATGGCCTTCCCCAACTCCAAGAAAGTCTGGGAAATCTGTTCTAGTGAGCAGCCATGTGCCCAAAGGGAAAAGGCATTTTGGTGAACAACTAGCTGCCTCTACCACACATATACAGACTAGTTTTAATAGTGTGTATATTATAATGTATATAAATAATATTAATAGATAACATTATATATTACTATATAATATATAATGTTATATATTATATGCTACATAATATTATAGAATATATATCATGTTAGATATAGCTATAGTGTAATATCTAATATATAATATTATATACTATGGTGCCGACCCCAAAGTCCTAAAAATAGCAAATAGAACCACTAAAAATGAGCTGAGTTACCCTGCAAACCAAAGCCAGAAGCAGCCTGTGCAATGAAAAATTGAATTGAATGCTTCCAGATTTAAGAAAATTTTTGTGCCAATAAATAAATAAACTACTACTGTAATGACAAACCCCAGGAACTTCCCCAACTAAAAAATCATAATTGATTACAAGCTGTCGCCTGCCGTATTGAGTTACATTTTGCCTTACCAACTAAATGCCTCAGTAGTTAAAATGATTTTGTTTGAGATTCACATGGATTAAATAGCCTAGAACACATCCACCCTAGACTTAATCTAAGAGAGAGGAGATTTGGTTCAAATGTTGCTTCTCAGCATGTCAGGAAATGTTTTCTTCAATTAAGTAATCTTATTTTAGAGTTAAATCTGTGCCAAGAAAATAAACAATATATCTTTCATGAACACATCCACTCTGTTGTATAAAAACTTTTATTTTCTGGGAGGCTGCTCTTGGAATTTGTACATATAATGAGATCAGAGCTGGAAAAATCCTGTTTTCTTTAGCATTTAATGGCTTTGGAAACTATAAGGGAGCCATGTGACACAGTATAATGACAGAGCTCTGTGAACAAATGAATAGCAAAGATCAATAGATAATCTTTTTTCCCCACCCCAAACCCGGCATTTTTAACAGAAACCCTGCATTAAGTACAGTGGGATGTTTCCACTCAATCTTGAACTGTGTAAAAATTAGTTGCAAAAGAGTCTGTTGCTGATCACAGACCAAATGCTGTTATGCTTTCAACACATTTTAAGGGATTAGGCATTATGGCTATGTACTTCCAAGATCAAGTTGCAATAATGGGAAGTCAGGCAAAATCCTGAAGATCCCAGTGCCTGGCTTTCTAAAGGACGGCATCGTAGAAGGTAGAATGCTAGAGGACTTTTTCAGAGGTCTTTGAGCCTCCACCCCCAGAGGATGGCTCCGGATGGCAGCCTGGAGCAGAAACTGTGTTCCCAACACCCCATGTTATGCTTCAGCAATACCAAATGACTCCCACTTCCCCAGATGTGCAATGCTGCTACTCTCCTCCATGCTTTTGCATGTGGGTTGTTTTTTTTTTTTTTTTTTTTTTTTTTTTTTGCGGTATGCGGGCCTTTCACTGTTGTGACCTCTCCTGTTGCTGAGCACAGGCTCCAGATGCGCAGGCTCAGTGGCCATGGCTCACAGGCCCAGTCGCTCCGCGGCATGTGGGATCTTCCCAGACCGGGGCACGAACCCGTGTCCCCTGCATTGGCAGACGGACTCTCAACTACTGCGCCACCAGGGAAGCCCTGCATGTGCTTTTTCCCAACCCCTATTGTCCTACAAGACCCAGCTCCAGCATCACCTCTTCTATGAAACCCAGGCAGTTAATCACTCTCTCCTACTACATTTTTTTCTATTTTCCCTGCTGGTGAGCTTCTTGAAAACAAGAAACATTATTGATATTGTTTATCTTACCTTCCTGTTGCCTAACAAACCCAGACTCACGGTGAGTACATGCTATATGTTTATGAAATAAACAAGTAAATGTTTAATCTAAAAAGGGTGGGATAAGGGAACTTCCCAATTCGCCAACTTTGGCTCCCTTTCTGACATAGTAAAGGACCAGTCCCAGAGTTCACTGGGAAAGAAAGGAAGAGAAGCTCCTCTGATCTTTCGCATTCTCCTCGCAATCTGTACCAGGGTCAACCAAGACCAATGGTTAACTTCCAGTTGCCGAAAGAGGTGTGTCCTCGATTGCCCACGGAAGGCACGAATGAACATTTGCTAGTAGGCGCATGTGACAGACCCTCCACCCTTAGAGCCTCGGTGGCATATTCCCTTTCTGCATGGGTACCGTGGCAAATGCTAAGTGGGGTAGCGGCACAGAAGAAAACTTCCTCAGACCTGCACGGCAGAGCTTTCCTTTCTTCAGAACAAAGAGTCGACTTTGCTCTGCACAGCTTTTGTGGGCAGAATTTTCATGAGCACTTGGGACAGAGGAAGTGAGGGTGGGGGCAGCCTTAACAGATTCATCAGACTCGCGTACGCCATTCCATCACTGCCAACAGTTGCTCCACGGGCCTTTCCAGGGGGCAGCCACCAAGATGGGAATCAGGAGAACGCCTGCATCACTGCTGGTGCAGCCTTCGGCAATCCTCGTAATTGCTTGGGTCTCGGTTTTGTCACCTTTTAATGATATTGGGGGCTATAATATCGACTCAACCATTTTTCCACAAAGTGCCAAGTTCTGAAAAAGTTAGTTTCCACAAACTCTTTTAAAAACTTAAAATTGTTATATCAACGCGTACCTTATCTCCCTCTGCTCCCTTGTGAGTATTCGCCCTGTCAGCCCACCTGGACTAATCAGGAGTTCACAAACACACCTTGCTCACACATACCCTTTTCACCTGTGGGTCAAGTTCCCTCATTAAAATTCTCCTTCTTGGCTGTGATGTCACGTGGCTATCAGGTACCCCCCTGACATGATGTGTAACAAGGGCACTTCTCTGTGGTCTCCCCCCAAACCCTTAAGTCTAGTCTAACCATGAGAAAAACATCACACAAACCCAGACTGGGGGACATGCTACAGGATATGTGGCCAGTACTCCTCAAGACTATCAAGGTCGTGAAGACAAGCAAAGACAGAAAAACTGTCATAGACCCGAGAAAGCTGAGGAGCCATGACAACCAAATGCAATGTGGTTCCCTGAAACAGATCCTGAAACAGAAAGAGGACATTAATAGGAAAACTGGTAACATCCCCCAATGTGTGGAGTATAGTTAGTAATTCATCTATGTTGGTTTTAGTTTTAACAAGTGTTCTGTGGAAATGTAAGATGTTAAGGAGGGGGGAAACTGAATGAGAAACATGTGGGAACACTCTAATATTTTTTAAACTTTCTGTATATCTAAATTTATTCCAAAATTTTAAAATGTGTTAAACAAAATTCTGCTTCCCCTTCAAGCTTCATCCAAAGGTCACCTCTTTTGTGATGCCTTACTGAATCCTCCAGTTAGCTGTGAACTCTCCTCCTAAACCCTCCTAGCACTTTGCTTCCTCCTTAAGTGGCATTCGACATGTAATTGTTTGTGTACTATTCAACCCCCTTAAACATATACATATGCACATACTGGTATGTGAGCAATTTGAAGGTGATATTTTTTTAATCTGCGGGGCCTAGCAGAGCTCCTGACACATGATAAATATCTAATGAGTGTCTCTGAATGGATGGATGGATGGATGGATTGCAGCAGCCTATGCTGTCACAGTGTGGGGTTACTGCAGCATGTTCACCCTCTCCAGGCTTAGCTGAACAAGACATTTTCCCCAAACAGAATTTATTCTGTGGGCTGAGGCAATGTCTCTTACTAAAGGCCGTATGTTTGCAAAAGACCTTGCATATCTAGACTTTTAAAGCAATTTAGAAACCACGACTTCTTAATCTTCACACCCCCCTCACATGAAACGCTTTTGGCGTAATTTAGTAACCCAAACTGTACATACCACGGGAGATTTGAAAAGTGCCTAATTAAAGACACAATGCTGTGCTCACCTTATCCGGGGCTAAATCCACTGCAATTAGTGAGCATCTGGATTCAGAGGAAGAAGAACTGAGGCATTTTTTATAGCTATGGATTTGAAGGGATTTGGGGCATCAGTACACTAGGCTTGAATGAGAAAAACAGGCTAAAAATCAGGAATAAATAAGATGGTTGTAAGCCAAACAGGTTGTCAGAATTAAGACAAATTGGAAAAGACTGAAACTGAACTGCTAAACAGTTATGACAGAGGCCAGCGGGGGGCGGGGTGGGGTAGACTGAAAGAAATATAACAAATGTTGTCTTAGCCTATTTTTCTCCTTTCTAAAAAGCAGAGCTTGAGACATGGGTTTGCATGTAGGTGGCTTACTTTTAGAAGTGAACCCAAGCAACAGGAGTGAAGAACTGAGGATCATGGACCTGGCTGGCTCATGTTCTCATTGTGGAGAGAATTAAATTTTGAATACAACCTGTAGGAACAGGGAATGCCCATGATTATGATAAGTTGTTATTGTATTCATGCAAATGGTAACAGTTAATGGTGATTTAGCTAAATTTTGTATGTTTTAAGGAAATTTTCCAAAGCAAATTTTGTAAGTTTGAAAATCCTATGACAATGAGTAGATGGTAAGCCACCCTTACTAATTGACTTTTCTAGGTTACTTAGCCCTATTTTTAAAAGTATCCCATGTGCTACAGAGCAACTAAGCCCGTGGGCCACAACTACTGAGCCTGTGCTCTAGAGTCCGAAAGCCACAACTACAGAAGCCCGAGCACCTAGAGCCCCTGCTTGCCCCAACTAGAGAAAGCCCACGTGCAGCAATGAAGACCCAACACAGCCTTAATTAATTAAGTAAGTAAGTAAGTAAGTGAAAAAGAAACAAAAAAGCAAGAGTAGCCCCTGCTCGCCTCAACTAGAGAAAGGCTGCACACAGCAACAAAGACCCAACACAGCCAAAAATAAATACAAATTAAAAAAATTTTATAAAAATTAAAAATAAAAATAACACTTCTAGGGCCTCCCTGGTGGCGCAAGTGGTTGAGAGTCCGCTTGCCGATGCGGGGGATACGGGTTCGTGCCCCGGTCTGGGAGGATCCCATATGCCGCGGAGCGGCTGGGCCCGTGAGCCATGGCCGCTGAGCCTGCGCGTCCGGAGCCTGTGCTCCGCAACGGGGGGAGGCCACGGCAGTGGGAGGCCCGCATACCGCAAAAAAAAAAAAATAAAAAAATAAAAATAACACTTCTAAAAAAATTTATAGATCTATAGACCAACCAGGTCCAGAGGCTGTAGTACTTTTATAACTAACATCATTATCTTTATTTCTAAACCAGCTAAATGAAAGCACGACCCTTGGTAAAACAGCAATTACTACGACTATTGTGTTATTGGGAGGGGATTCATTTGACCCGCCAGATTCTCGTATGTGACAGTGCCCTCCTCTGTGACAGCCACCTCCTAGAAGCTGATTCCACATATATATGACTGTAATCATTGCTTGATTATGTACTGCTTCAGCCTCTCCCTCTGAGCTGTTCATCCAAACGTGGTCAGATTAAGAGGCTCGAGGTTTCTGAGGTCAGAAAAGAACTCCAACTGTCAGAAACAGAACTCTACGGAGGTAGTGGGTCTGGATCTCAATTATTATAACACCACTGCTATTGTTTCTGTGGTATGGCAACCCAGACTTTCAAAGTGGCCCAGGGCCATCGGCTCTCTTTCTTTCTTTCCCCTTTGCTGTCTACCATTCTGGTCTTGGTGTGGAGTGATTTGAGAAAGGTGCTTTGAATGAGTTCTCCGTAGCAGCTGCTGCATTCAAAACCCCAAGCAGCTCAGAAGTGCAGCCCCAAGATACACGTTTCTGGCCACCAAGGCAACAGGAGTTAACATCGCTATGCCTCAGCATTTAACACAGACCAACCTCCTCTCCCCAGAACCTCCCCAAACTTAGAGCTTACCCAGGCTGCACGCTTTGTGAAGAAGACTGCCCTTGGACCACAGGTAATTCACTATCTCCCCAGACCTCAGTTTTCTCATCTATAAAATGTGAGTGGAAGAATAGAAGGTCTTTCAGCTCTAAGATGTTATGATGTAAAAATCCTGCCAAGGCAAATCTTTTCTTGTATTTCCACACCTCCCTCCTCTATACTTGACCTGCACATGGAAAATATCTGCTGACTCACCCTTCCACACCCTCACCAGACACTTGAGAGAAAGTTGGGAATGTTTCTTTTATAAAAGAGCTTGAACCATATTTTCTGTACATTTGGCTCTCCTTTGCCAGTAAAATCCCTGACACCACTTCAAAACATAGGAAGTAAGCATTGCATCAGAAAGAGAGCTCATTTTCATCTGGTTCCTTCAGCCTGGTATCAAATATGGCTTTTTCACACATCTTTTTCTCTGTGGATCAGGTGATGGATGCCAGTCTATATATTCATCTCTGACTTACACCAAGAGAATTTGAAGTAGGATGTTTCTCATGTGGGGAAAATGTGTTTTGAGAATTCCTTTGGCTATTCTGGTCCAACAGAATTCCAGTTGACAACCTCTGGGCAGAGTTACAAACCTACGTTTTTATTTCCATAAATGTCATTTATCATCAGAACGTTATAGGGAGTTGGTTGGGGGATGGTGCTTAAAAGCAACTCTTTTGTTCCAATCTTAAAAGAAAGTTAAAAACCAACTCTTTAATATAGCTCGCTTCATCAGAATCCACCAAAAGTATGAATTCTGATAGCTATGTCAGCTAAAGATACAGAACATCACAATTACAGGACATTTCCCATTTGAGTTAGGATGCTCCCCAGGCTGGTTTCCTCTGGAAAAGCCCTTTTGGAAGCCTTAGGGAGTGGCCCACCACTGCATGTGTTCAACTCTGATTTATAGTGTGGTTTGTTACTTGGTTGATGTTAGACGATCTTAATTAGCTTCCTGACCATGCGATAAGAAAAGTGCCTCATTATTAAAATTAATCATCAGCTTTCGCTGGGACAGCAGCAGCAATGAAGGTGCATAGAGCAGGCCCATCAGCTTCCACAGCAGAAGAGTAGGGATTTGGCTGCTTAGAAGACGTCGAGTGTGTGCCAGGATACCCTGACTTCAGAGGATCTGAAAGTTCGATGCTGAAGTGAGGGAAATGAATATGGCAGCCAGTATTTTTTTCAAAGTGAGCTGGGAAAAATCAATGTGAGGTCTTCCTTATTTGTGTCCCAATAGGGTCCAGAGCTTTCTTTCTTTTGGATTCTTTCAGTGTTTTTCTTGGCTCATTTATGGTGCATGAAGAAGCTTCTTTTCAATATGAGGGTGAAAACGTTTCTCTTTGTTTAGACACTTAGAATGTGAATTCGTTTTGCAGTTCTGACCCAGAGAAACTGGTTCTATTCCTGGCTCCACCAGGCAAGTCATTTATCCTTTCTGAAGCTTATTTTCTCATCTAAAAAAAAAAAAAATGAGAGGTTTAGAAGAGACCATCTACTGCAGAACTAGCTACATAATTTGCAGGTCCCAATGTAAAATTAAAATATAGAGGGTAAAGTTCAAAAATTATTTAGAATTTCAAGAGGATAACAGTAGAGCATTAAACCAAGGGCAGGACCCGTCTACACACAGGGCCCTGTGGGGCTGAACAGGTCACACACACAGGGTGAAAACTGGCCTTCAACTCCTCTGTGCCTTGTCCAGCACCAAAATGCTCTGTTATCAAAGTTTTTTGGTCAACTCCACAGGCACAATTCTCATGCAAAAATCAAACAACAACAAAAAAGCAAAAACAAAAAATTTGAGTTGCATTTTTTACCTGAAGTCTATCTCACTTTTTTCAAGTTCCTTGACCATAAGTCCTTCCTGACTTCATTTTATTCTCCAAGATGGATTTTTCTTCTTTCCTGTCTAAAACATCCAAATGACCTCTGCTTTGGACTTTTTCTAAATCACCATATGTTAGATAATTGTGCCCACAGGAATTACTTCCAGAGTGGCCTAAACACAAAAGAAAAACACACAGCCAACTTTTTCTCTAGAACAGTGCAAACATTTCCTTAAACCTAAGTGTCTCAAGAGGAAAACTGACAGAATAAACCTTTCACCCAGCAAGTCCACTCTGCATAGTGCTTGTACTGAATCCTTCTTTTTGCATTTTTACATCTCTGATTTATCTACTGCTTTGCCAATAAAAGCAGTCATGTTCTTTGATTTAAGTTTTTTTACAATGGAAAAGTGGCCAGAGAAAATGACTCAGTTGAGTGTTTTATTAATGGAAAGAACTGATATGCCAGCAACAATCCAAGCTCTTTGCCCCTTCTCTATCATGTTACACCATAATACACCTCCCTGAGAAGTCGGAGATTGCAAGTTAAATGCTAGCAAATCAATGGTTTGTCAGATGTTAAGTTCACTAAAGTGCCAACCACAAAACACAAGGAACTGTCAGCCTTGAGAAGTAAAATCTACTCATAGAATTTTCCAATTACAAAGCAACTACCAAAAAAGGGGAAGATTCTCTTAACATGTCTTAAAAGGAAATAAGTTTGATTTCTTGCAGGAGATTTTCTGCTAGGTTGAAGTTACTGAAATCTCATTCAGGTAGACAAACTCACTGTACAAAATTTTACCATCACTTCAGATAGATGGAAAATCAGATTTATTCTTGAAATTAACTTCCAGAAAGTTAAGAGAAAGTGATTACTTCACATCTACTCATGACTGACAACCCAACCTCAAAATGAATTTATTTTCTATTACGAAAGTTTGGGGTGTTCTGCTTATTATCAAAAACAAGTACATTTACTCTTTTTCTTTAATCTTATTTAAAAACGTCAAAAACCCATTTGTCTCAAATATTTAAGATCATATATGTTCTGTTTTAGGGGACAATTTAAGGCAAAGATGTTATAAACCGCTGTCTAGTTCATGACAATTCCAAATATTTGAATACCAATATCCTTCAAAATACGAGCAAACAAGTAGAAAACAATAAATGCCTATATATTTTTAAAAATAAATTTGTTTATTTAATTTATTTATTTTTGGCTGCGTTGGGTCTTCGTTGCTGCACATGGGCTTTCTCTAGTTGCGGTGAGCAGGGGCTACTCTTCATTGTGGTGCGCGGGCTTCTCATTGCGGTGGCTTCTCTTGTTGCAGAGCACGGGCTCTAGACGCACGGGCTTCAGTAGTGGCAGCACACGGGCTTCAGCAGTTGCTGTGGCTCGCGGGCTCTAGAGCTCAGGCTCAGTAGTTGTGGCGCACGGACTGAGTTGCTCCGCGACATGTGGGATCTTCCCGGACTAGGGCTCGAACCCATGCCCCCTGCATTGGTAGACGCATTCTTAACCACTGCACCACCAGGGAAGTCCCCTAAATGCCTATATTGAGAGCTCATCTACTTCTCTGTCTAATGGAAGGATTATATCTAAACCACAGTATTAGTCTCCTAGGGCTGCCATAGCAAAGCATGACTTCAAACAATGTGAATTTATTTTCTCACAACTTTGGAGGCTAGAAGTCCAAAATCAAGGTGTCAGTGGGCCATTCTGTGTGGAGGCTCCTCCCTTTCCTCTTGCTAGCTTCTGGTGGCTGCTAGCAATCCTTGGCATTCCTTGGCTTGTGGCTGCATCACTCCAATCTCTGCCTCCATTGTCACATAGCCTTCTCCCTGTGTCTCTCCTCCTATTCTTACAAGGTTCAGTTTTATTAATCTGCCTGGCCTGCTATAACAAAATAGGATAAACTGCATGGCTTAAACAACAGACATTTTTTTTCTCACAGTTCTGGCTATAAAGGCTAGAAGGTGCTGGCTGATTTGGAAGCTCATGAATCTGAGGGGAACACTATTCAACCTGGTACATTCCCCTAAATAAACATATAATAATCTCTTCTGTGTTTAAATGAAACAAAACAAAATATCTTTGTGTACCGGAAAAAGAAAGCTCAATGAATCCCCTAAGAATCCATTCCATTCAGTCATCCATCCCATCAGTTCTCAAAGTGTGATCTAAGGACCATTTGCCCCAATTCAGCTTTGGGAGGGGCTGATTAAAAATGCAGATTATTAAACATAGTGTAAACTGAGAGATTTTCTGGAAGGAGATTTCTCCAGGCGAAAGAAATGACTGTCCAAGTGAATCTTATTTTCCATTGCTATTACCAAACCTGAGATATTTCCAGAGTTGCATTGTCTCCTGGAAGTATCACACTTTGATTCCAACTGCCTTTGCCATGACTGGCTCCCCGGAATACCCAGTTTCTCCCTTAAATTCAGCATGGGCGCAAGTCAATTCCCTTTCTTGAGTTGCCCTTCATGCAGCTAAGACAGGCTGGCATTCAAAAATGACTTAGCTGGGAAGCAGCCACATAGCACTGGGAGATCAGCTCGGTGCTTTGTGACCACCTAGAGGGATGGGATAGGGAGGGTGGGAGGGAGAGGCAAGAAAGAGGAGATATGGGGACATATGTATATGTATAGCTGATTCACTTTGTTATAAAGCAGAAACTAACACACCATTGTAAGGCAATTATACTCCAATAAAGATGTTTAAAAAAATGACTTAGCTGAATATGATGGGAAACCAAAAGAAAATATAGGCCACATTATAATAGTCACTAGGTTTTCAGGGTACAGAGAGAATTCAGAGTCAACGTCGACAACAGTGGAAGGACTAGGGCAATGTCAGAAACACCTCCCTTCCCTGCTCCCTGACGATCTTTGCCAGGTGTCCTCAGGCCACAGCTTGTTTTCTAACCTCCAGGAGCCTGGCTCTTCCCTACCAAACAGGAGTTTCTAAAGACTAATCAGAAGTCACTAGTCTCCTCAGTCAGGCGCTTGTAGGGGTTGGGGGGGGGTGGTCCATGAGCACCCGCTAAGAGCAGAGGGTAGAGTCTGTGCTTCCTGTTGCCTCCTTGCCCAGCATAGTACCTGGCACATGCTGGGGCTCAGCGTAATGTCTCTTGGGTGAAAATTTAAAACTTTGCCTCCTACAAATGATCAGAGGAACCCAAAGTCTTCCCACTTAATCCCGATTTGAGATCTGAGGGCCATACTTTCCTCAAGTTGTTGGGATTGTGATAACGAGCTTCGTGACTCCGATTATCTGCACCACCCACCTCGGGGGCACTTTAGGGCCTTTCTCTCAGGAAAAGTTCCTTCTTCACAACTGGACAGTTCTACTCATTAGAGCTCTCCAACCACGTGTCCAGAAAGCAGGAGTCCTCACACTCTGAAACAGGAGCTGACTCATACATTGACCTGAGGTCAGAAGACCAACCTTTTCACTTTGAAAGAAGGGAGCTCACGCCCAGAGAATGTTCAGGAACTTTCCCAGGCTCTCACGGCCATTCCATGGCAGAGATGCACCTGGAACCCAAAACACTGAACACCCAGGTCTGGGCTTGTTTCCCTCACCACTCCTCATTGCTCTGCCTTTCTGCTTGTTTTCTCTAGAACAGCGACCTCAGAGCAGCTGTAGGAGGTTGCTCTCACCTGGGGCCCATTGTCCCTCCACTGCCTTCAGAGTCTGGCAAGCCTCTCATTGGTTCCCACATGCTGTCCCATGGCTCTGTGTTCACCCACAAACTTCGCAGTTTAAGATGTAAAAACAGATGCTGCCCCAGCCTGGGCTCACCTGCAGAGGCCCCTGGACACTGAAAGAAGATGGAGTTGTTTTCTATCAGGTCCAGAATGGGTCATAAATACCAGAAAGCACCTGTTGAAAGTAATGCTGTCTTATTCATGTGGGTGTGTGTTTTACTTTTTTCTCATTTTATTTTCTTTTTGCCTCCATTGGCCCACCTCCACCTCCCTGAATAAATGGAGGCAGACCCTCTGAATGCCTGATCCCTAGGTTTCGAACAGACAAGCCAGAGAAGCCAGTAACTGCATGCCTTTACTGAGTATGCTGAACTGAAATTAGTGCTTACCTCAAGAGGATCAACATTGTTTAAGAATAACCTTGTTAAATACTAATTTTATCCGACTCTAAAAATAACATACATTTCTTGAGCCAGACTGGGGGAATGTGACAGGAGAAAAAGCAGAGAAATATAAAAAGAAATTTTTAAAAACTGTAATCCCACCACCACTGTTCATGTTTTAGGGTATTTGTTTTCCATCTTAAAAAACACACATGCACACAGAACTATCATATAGTTTCAGGCAAAGTAATGGTTAAAAAAGAAACTCTCCAGTCACAAGAACAGGCATAAGAAGAGGCCTGCACATCCCAGGAACTGTTGACACATGTATAAAGACAGGAGAAGAGAAAGCTTCATTTTTCAACTTGGAAAAAGAGAAGTACGTGTGGTATTCATGTTATCATTGTAACTGATTCTTTTCAATCAAAAAATGACATTAATGAATTTGTTGGTAAGAATGAGAATAAGTATTTGCTGTGGCTCTTAACTACAGTCAGTTTCTGTTCTGTTGCTGATGTGGCATGTACCCATCTTATGAATCCATGTGCTTGTCAGACAGGGCTTGGTGGCAGAGGCAATGGCGGCGACAGCCTGAACACAGGAAATCACCTTCGAAGGGGAAGCTCTGGGCTGGCAGAAGTGTGTTAACCTTTCATCCATGTCATTGGGTTTAATATGTTAACTTTGTAGTAAAAGGTTCTTCTTTGAGCTCAGGGTTCATAAAAAATGTTACTGGTCCTTGATGTTCCCAGTTGAGGATAGTAAGGAAAACAGAACGCTGAAAGCTCACATTGATTGAAGCAAAGACAGAGCTGGGGGGTCAGCCCAGTGCCCCAGCGCCTCCCCAGCCTGACAGAACTGAACGGCTATTCATAGCAGTTGGAGCACATCCAAGCTACGAGTGTAAATTTACTTGTATCATCTTTGGAGAGGAACTGTGTAGTCCCCAGTGCCTCCCGGTTGATTCGGATCGACTGTTTATTTGTTTAGTCCTGTAATGATATTATCCACAGGGC
This sequence comes from Mesoplodon densirostris, assembly GCF_025265405.1. NCBI lineage: Eukaryota > Metazoa > Chordata > Mammalia > Artiodactyla > Ziphiidae > Mesoplodon > Mesoplodon densirostris. The sequence goes on from NC_082663.1 coordinate 59,201,461, forward strand.
TAGAGCCACACAGGGAGGATGAGGAATTCCTGGAGGAGGGAGGCTGCATGTGTTTATTGCCCTGTCAGCCCTTCACGACAAAAGACAAAAGTTGCTGTAATTTGTGTGTTCCCACACACGTGATCCATATGGACAATATCGAGCATAGGTGCCGATGAAGAAAAAAGAAAAGGTTTACCAGAAATCAAGATGCCAGCTGCTTTGTGAAAAATGCAGAGAAATGCTCTCCAATTAAACCCACAATTCCAGAGCTGGAAGGAATTCTGAGATGTTACCCATAACCAGAAGAAAAAAGAACCACCAACTCTGAACTGACTTATGCCTTGTGTTGCCTTGGACCTTGAGCCTAATTTCTTTTCTTTTCAAGCTCAGCGGTTAGCAGGTTTCTCATGGCCATGCCTGTTGGGGTGGGGAACCGTGATTTCCCCTTATCCTCAGCACATTTATTTATAGCTCAGTTTCAATGGAGTTCCTCGCTGTGGGCATATTATCGGAGCCAATTCTAGTTCATCTCCTCAGCGTGAGACTGAAACCCCTGAAATATGCTGCCAGTTGGTTCCTGATTGTCTTTCTGGAAGCTTGCAGCTCTGAAAGCTTTTTACCTCAGGAACGTGCTGTCCATCCAAGAAACACACGGCTTGAAAGGACAAAATGAATCAACGGCGTCAGCATGTCACTCAGTGGGCTGGCAAACAGTGATCTGCTGAGGGGTAGCTGTGCTCAGTCTTCTGACTATGGGGCCATTATGGCCCTGCCACATGGATGCAACCATTGCACGGTTTGATCCGTGCCACCTAAGAGTCTCACACAGTTTATCGATGCCAAGACAATGAAGGGCACTGCAGTGAGGGCTGACTGGAAAACGAATGCAAGTGGGATGGATAGCTCCCCCAGGCCTTGAGAAACAACACTCAAGGACATGCCCAAACCACCCCAGCAAAGTGAGGCAACGCTGCTAGATGCCAGTGAGGTATGATGGCACAGCGGGTAACCTCAAATGGCCTGGGCTCATTCTGATTAATGGGACAAGGCAACCATAGATGCATCACGAGTAGCAACGGTCCCAGAAAATAACTACTTGTGGGTCCCAGACAATGGAGACCTTTCGTGACCAACAAGAGGGAAAAGAATATGAAGAGCCATCTCCATCTTCCCGGCAGCAGTATTCACTATAGAGTCCCTTCCAAATGACCCAGACATCTCCAGTCTATAACTAGCGAAAGGCAAACTGTGCATACGTAATTATAAAATAGTAGGATCAAAGAGGGTAATGCTTAACAAGTGAACCAGGGGTCCATTAGTAATCATCAGTGCCCCCGAACGAGTGGAAGATGCAGCAGTTTCGAGATAGACGCTGCTACCCTTTGGATTTAACTTCAGGCTGGTTGGTACCCACGGGCCTCTGAGTCTGACTTTTCAGTTCTTCTAAGTAAGAAAGAAAACCTAGAAGAATCACCTCACTTCGCTCACTGGGTGTGAATGGGAGGCGGAGATGGGAGGTGAGGGAATAAACTTGCCCTAGAACAAAGCAAACAACCGTATAAACAGAGGGACTGTTATAAAAGCAAAATATAGACAGTGCATGTATTTTTAATGACCAGGACTAGGGTGCCCTGTGCAAACATAAACAGCTCCCTGCCCGCGGAGTGCTAGAAACCCTCCAGTCATGGAGCTCGGGTTCCCTGCCACCCCCTCCTAAGGGTGCCTGGCCCTGCCAAAAATCATTTACAAATAAAGAGCTCTCAGAAATGTGCCCGACCTTCGGCCAAAGAGCAGAACCTCTTTTCCAATAAATATTTGGCCGGGAAGGGGGGAGGGGAGCCAAGAGTAACAAAGGGAGCCCGCGGCCCGGGTTTGTTTGGATTGCCCGGGCGGCGCGGGAGCGGCCGGGCGCAGCTGACCACGGGTACAGATAGGTTAATTTCCACATGGAGCTGCAGAAACCCAATCCGCGGGTTGCGAAGCGTGGGTCAGCCAAGGCATGTTAATCTGTTTAGCATGTGCGCCGCGCGGAGGAGCCAGACCACCGGGGCGCAGGAGGCGCGGCCGCAGCCGCGCTGCTCCGGGGGAGTTAATAAAGAGCTTAAGGCAAGTAAGTGTAGCGAGGTGGCGGCGGCTCGGAGCCGGCCGCGCCCCGCGGGCCCTGGGGAGGCCGAGGCCGCCCGCTGCCCGCCGCCCGCGCCCCGCGGGGCCCTGGGCTCCGCGCGCCCCGGAGGCCGTGCGAGCGCCGGGACGGCCGAGGCTGGGCGCACGGCGGCGCGGGCGGGACGCGGGGACCCGCGGGCCCCGGGAGCGCGGGCCTCCCGCCCCGGAGGGCGGGGGAGAAGGGGGAAGCCTCTTCTCTACTCTCGCGCCGTGGGGGAGAGCCGGGGAGCGGGGCGTTCGCCATTTCGAACATTTTTAACTAATCAAAATATTTGCTGATGAGTATTTATTTTTACAAGAACTCGGTTTGGCTGGAGACTTCCCGAGCAACAGTATGGGCTGCCGTATTAGGTTTGTGACGGAGCCAAGTGCGGTTGGGCTTATTGAATCTGCGCGCCGGAGATCACTCGCTCCGGAGATGTTTCTCTGTTCTGGGGAAGAAGCTTTCCCAGGACCATCTTTCCGCAGATGGCGGTTAGAACACAACCACATGTGTTCCCCCCCACGCCACCCCACCCCCCAAGCACGAGAGGCTTCGTGTATTATGTTTGGGCTGAAAGAAAAGCGGAACGCATGCCCTTTCCTAGCCAAGCAACAAAAGGGAAAATAGCGGGAAATGCCCCAGTCTTGAGAAAGGAAAGTAAACACTAACAACAAAACTGGATTAACACTACAGGTCTACCTCAGTACATCCCTCCAACATGCTAAGCTTTCCTTCCCCCCTGTCATTCTTCCTCCCTACTCGAGAAAAGACTCACTTTTAACTTCACTGAAGTACAGTTATTGAGTCGAGTCGAAAGTAATTAAACAACTACATACTTCATTCGAGTCATTGCAAAGCCACTGATCACTATCTAGGAAAACCCATGAAAGATCAAGTTGAATCCAGTTTGAAAACGGACAAATGAGGGTGCATAGTAAACAACCTTGGATTGTAAAGATATCTGCAAAAATACTGGATGATAATTTTTTAAATGCTCTTGACTGAAAACCGGATTTAAATCTCCAAATTCATAGCAGTAGTAGTCATTAAGAAAAAGGACTGCTGTGGCATGAATTCCTAATCTTTAACCTCAAACGATTTTACAGTGGGTTGAAGAGTGTTTCCTAAAGAGGACTTCTCCTGTGGCTCTGCCTTGAGAAAAGGGGAAGTTGGGCAGGGGTTCTCCTGAAAGGGGGCATGCAGAGCATCACTGCCAAGAAGTACCTGTAGAAAGTGTAATGAGCAGATATCTAAAATATGAAATTGGATCAGAGAAGCAGAAACTAAATTTACTCATCATGAAAAAGAAGACTTGCCAAGTGCAACGTGAGACAGGACTGTTTCAAATACATTTAGAAATAAAATACCTAAAGAGTTCTAGAAAGCCTAAGCTAAATATCACTTGGCAATGCAATCTGGTAGCTTTCAAAAACAAACATAATACTAGGATAAAGAAAGGAAAATGAACCATTAGGAACCACGAACCCACTTCTCCCTTTATTCAAGCTTTTTGTTCAGTCCGGGGAGCCACAACTGAAGAGATTTAGAGAATTAAAACAGTTTCCCTTTTCTCCTCTACTTCCTTCACTTGCTTGGTTTACATTGGTCGTTAAGTGTCCATATCTTAATGACTTAATGACATTTGCCACCTGTCTAATTTTGGCCCAAACACTCCCTCCTCCAGATCAAAATTCAATTATCTATGTCTCCATCAAGTGTGAAAAGAGCTTGTGGCTTCTTTTGATCAAAGAGATCCATGGCCCTGAATTTTAAAAAGAAAAGGACGGACAACATTAATAAAAATTGCCCACATTTCATATTATTTTAAAACCGGTTGGCAGAGATGAAGGGACTAAGGAAAGAAAAAGTTTCAGAGACCCCAAAAAAAATCATAGCTGAGGAACTTAAATTCTTTGGAATCAAAGAAGAGAACAGTTTTCAATATTTCAAACTCAAATTTCCTTTACTCAGTGACCCCAGCCAACAGAGGACACTTTGCTCCTGCCAGTCAAGAGAAAGACATCAATAAAATGTCTGGATGTCCAATAAACCAAGGAGACTGCCTACCTGGAAGGTGACACATTCCCATGTCCAAGCTGATTCTTTTGATACCCCCTCACATCCATGTGAGAGTGTCTTAGTCAGCTCGGGCCGCTATAACAAAATACCGTAGACTGAGTGGCTTACACTTAGAATTTATATCTCGCAGTTCTGGAGGCCGGAAAGTCCAAGATCAAAGTGCTGGCAGATTCATTTCTTGGTGAGGGCCCTTTCCTGGCTTGCAGACTTCTCCCTGTGTCTTCACATGGACACGGAGAGGGAGTTCCAGTCTCTTCCTCTTCTTATAAGGACACTAACCCATCATGGGGGCCCCATCCTCATGACCTCATCTAAACCTAATTATCTCCCAAAGGCCCCACCTCCAAATGCCATCAGGGGTTAATGCTTCAACATATGAATTTTGTCGGGGCGGGGGAGGGTAGGAACACAAACGTTCAGTCTGCAACAGGGAGGCATTACCAAGTTGGTGCAATGCGGCTATAGAACTGGTAGGACAGGATTGGGTGGCAAATCCCTTCCCACCTTCAAGGTGTAGACCAAGACCCTGCAAAGGATCCACCTTCCCATTTGAAGCTTTGTCCATCTTCCTTTATTTATTTATTTATTTATTTATTTATTTTTATTTTTGGCTGCCTTGGGTCTTTGTTGCTGCGCGTGGGCTATTCTTTGTTGCAGTTCCCGGGCTTCTTATTGTGGTGGCTTCTCTTGTTGCAGAGCACGGGCTCTAGGCGCACGGGCTTCAGTAGTTGTGGCACTTGGGCTCAGTAGTTGTGGCTCGCAGGCTCTAGAGCACAGGCTCACTAGTTGTGGTGCACGGGCTTAGTTGCTCCACGGCATGTGGGATCTTCCTGGCCCAGGGCTCAAACCCCTGTCCCCTGCCCTGGCAGGCGGATTCTTAACCACTGCGCCACCAGCGAAGTCCCCATCTTCCTTTTATGAAACCCCTTATTCCTCTGTTAAAAATTTTACAGCACTTACTTTTGCCATCCTTGTTTAATTCCTAGCATAAGCTGTTTTGGATTAGTTATATTCCATGGCCCCAACTGGAACTTTACATCAATAACAGTGGTGATATGATGAGGACAGCAGCTGACATTGATTTGGCCTGTCTCATGTGCCAGTGCTTTGCATGCATCATATTATATAAATTTCACAATAAACCTATGAGGTAGGTATTATTAGTGCCCTTTTACAAATGAGAAGACTGAGGCTCAGAGAGGCATATTCACCAGGTTAATAAGTGGCAGAGCTGGGTCTCAATCCATTGGCCTTCCGAGCCTGAGCTCTTAACCAGTTCACTGTCATATGAGCCCTTCCTTGTGCACACGGTGGGCCCCCCTCAAATGCCTGTGGAGGATGGTAATGTAAAATTTCATTTCAATGCTCCTGGGATCAAAGAAAGCCTAAAATTTTGAGCATCAACTTTTTTCTTACTGGGTGAAAAAATTATATTTCCAGCCTCTAGAATGTATTAACGCTTGCCCCCTCCCTGTTTTTAAACTAAGGTCTTTCTCCATCACTTATAACTAGATTCAGTTGTGTACCTTCCCTGAGCCTGTGTCATTCTGTTTGCTGCAATGAGTGATTGATAGCTTAAATTTTTAGTGTATTAAACACCAGACTAGTGGGAAATTTTACTTATCCTATTTGTTGTTCTTAAAAAAAAATCTAAGACTGATGAGATACAGGGGAAAAAGTCAGGCTTCCATGGAACTGAGTTTCCCAGGGCCCCCAGTAGGTAGCTGGACTCGGGGCAGGAAGTGAACCCAGAGCATATGAAGAGCTCCAAGGGAAAAGAGTGCAGAAACCCAGTTAAAATGCTCAAGGGGTCTGGGAATGGCTCCTGCTATAACAATCCTTGGGGTAAGGGTTGGACATCCATCAATCAGAGAAAGAGAACAGGGCCTGGGATCTTGATTAGCTCATGGGTCTCCTGCCTACAAAGATGGAACTGGTAATACTGATGCTTCTCTTCTAAGTAAATATGCTGTCAAACAGGGGCAAATCTGGTCGGGTACCTTCGGTGCCTTTGAGGAAAGTACCGCCGAAAAGTTCTTTTCGAAAAGGACATTGCCTCACTCCATCACCAGAAAGTATTTTTTCCCTAATAATGTGATTGATGAATGGAATCACTTTCAAATCACGATGGATCCATGTCATTCAGATAAGCCATTTGTCTGGGGTTCCAAATGGAAAAGAGGACCAATCTCCCAGAATTCCTCAAACACCAGGTGCACTCATACTGGCCAGACTTGCCTGGAAACGAGAACAGAGTGATGCTGCTCGGTGAGTCCCCCAGGCTTCACATTCCAAAAATGTCCTATTAAGTGAGTCCGAGCAGTTGCTTCTGAAATCATAAATTCCAAAAGACAATGAGCGTTGCAATCACAAGGGGTAACAGAAGCCAAACACATTAGGAACATGTTCCTTGAGCAAATAGCATAATTCCGGACATGCGGGAACACATGGTTTGCTTCAAACATGTTTCATTTTGTCATCGCACTGAGTGCACAGTATTTCTCTTTGGGTGCAAGAGTGATTGATTTCGCTGGGAGAATTGTTTGTAAGAACATGAAAGTTGCCAAAGCAAACACGTTGGAGGGAAGTGTGGAGAAGGGGAGTTAAAGTATTTGGAGTAGATCTGGGTTTGGGAAGTTCATGCAGAGGTGAGACAGTGCGATGTAGAACAAATAAAAACATTCTGCACACTTCATCTACATAAATTATGTTCAGAAATTCACTCTCCGTAGACATTAGCTGTGTAGCTACAACTCTCCCTAGTGTGCCTCTAGAATGTGGGCACAAAGCCAATTTTTAAGTGAATGATTTGTAACTTTTCCTCTCCATAAATTAATCTATTAATATTTAGATCATCCTGATTTTAATCCACAAAAGTCATGTAGTCACTGTAAAAAAAAACCTATAATCTATTTGTCTTTCATGATAAAATTCTATTACCAGCTTGTATTAATAGACTGTCTAAAGATATGTTCACAAAATGAAAAACATTAAGAATAGTTCCTTTGATCTGTTTCTCTACCATGGAAAAAAAAAAAAAGGAAAACCTAAAACTCTACCTAAATAATACACAGCAGCGTTTAAAGTCATGTGAGTTTGAAATGTTCCTTTTGGTCATTTACTTTACATGTAAATTTTATGTTAGAAATGAGAAATTTCTTAGCTCTTACCTGCCTATAGGTATTAGCTTCTAAAAGGTATAAATTTGTTATAAAATTCTCATGATTCTTAGATGCTTAAATGTGGTTACACCACAAACTAACAGATGGCATTTCTGTTTACTCCATTAGCAATTTTTTCATATAGCAATCCTTAGAGTGCAAAAAGAAAACTTCTGAAAATTAGCAATAAACTATCTGAATAAATATTCTCATTTAAAGATGATACTCTAAGTACAAAATAAATAAAACCGAGAGAATACAGACTTTTTAACTGACTCTGTACAGTACCAGCATAGCTCTGTGTACAGGAAGGTTTTCGTCACTCATGCTAAGGCACAGTCTCTCTCTGCCTCCTACTGTTGTTCTACTGCCCATCTAGTACTTCCTGGAAGGGCAGGAGGTCACTTGTATTAGTTATCTATTGCTGCATAACAAATTACCCCCAAACTTAGCAGTTTAAGGCAACAACATTTATTATCTCAGAGTTTCTGTGGGTCAGGACTCTGAGCACAGCTTAACTGGATCCTCTGGCTCTGGGTCAATCACATGGCTGCAGGCAGATCTCGTGACATGACTGGGAAGGATCTGCTTTCTAGCTTACTGACATGGTTCAGGATGTCAGGATTGGCAGGATTCAATTCCTTGCTAATTGGTGGACTGATGCCTCAGTTCTTCCAGGGCTGTTAACTGGTGGCCTCCCTAGGCTCCTTCCCACATGGACCTCTGTGTGGAGCGTCTCACATGTCAGCTGGCTGCCTCAGAGTGAGCAAGGAGGTGGGCAACAGAGGGGACCAGCAAGATGGAAGACACAGTCTCTCATATCCTGAGCGTGGAAGTGACATCCCATCACTTTTGCTTTATTCTCTTTGATGGAAGCAAGTCACTATGACCAGCTCACACTCAAGGGGAGGGAGCTACATCCTTGGGAGACATGTCAGAAGCTGCCTACATGTCCCTGATGACCATTAGGGGTATACTTCCCTGGCATCCTAGGTCCTACTTTATACTCTAGGACAGTAATTCTCACAGTGTGATTCCTGAACCAGCAGCATCACTTGGGAACTTGTTACAATTGCACGTTCTCAGGCCCAATTCAGACCTACTGAATCAGAACCTTTGGGAATGGGCCCTAGCATGCCGACAAGCTTGCCAGGTGATTCTGTGCGTGCTAAGGTTTGAGAAGCATCACCTTCAGAGCAAAGGGAGCGGAGCTGATTGGACATCCCAGTTTCTCTCTTACAAGACCAAGACCTCAATCGTGGAAAGGTCTACCCACGTCATCAGCATACTCCTGACTGCTGGTGGTTTGTAATGATGACAATTTGCAACGTAAACCAGCAGGCATCTCACAACGGTACCTCATATAGCATATCTGGAGGAGATTTTTGGTTTTCTTTACCTTGGATTTAAGTTTTTCAGCTTAGTGGACCTCATGGACCTAACCCCACAGGCTGGTACTTTGTAGGTTTGGGGACCAAAGGGAACTATATTGCTTGAACAAAGCTTCAAAACAGCTGATCAACAGGAAAAAAATCATCTGGTCATCTACATACCAGATTGTTCACATACTTTGATTCTCTAAGCAATTTCTTCTTAAATTCTGTACCTGCTCTTAAAAAAAAAAAGTTGTTAATGGCCACAAGTGTGCTCCTAAAGTGTGAAGTGGCTAAGAAAGCTAATTCTATATATTAAGTCCTTCCTGTAGGAATGCAAACTCTGAAGTGAGTTGGCATCATAGCCACAGAATGCTGTGGAAAATTCTCCACTCCTCTCCAACTATGTCCTTCTGGTCTCTTTACCATCCTCTCAAACTCATCTTTGGGAGGCCTCCATGATGTTGCTGAAATACAGATTCTGGGGTTGAAAGATCTGGGTTCAAATCTAAGCTCTGCTACTTCGTACCTATGTGGCATTAAGCAAGTTACTTAACCACTCTGAGCCTTTATTTCCTAATGTAAGACAGGCCAAACCTCTATCTCATCAGGTTTGATGGATAAATTAAAAGTGATATGATGCAAAAAGTTCCCAGTACGTGGAAGGTGAACAATAAATGTTATTCTCCCCTCCCTTTCCTTTGCATTCCCCCTAGTTCTTAATATAACACCTTGTACATCTTAGCTCTTCAATAAATGCTAGAGAATCCAGAGCTGTGTCCTCAGGCGGCTGGGCATTTTCAGAAAGTAGACAGTAGAGCACACGATATAGCCAACTTCTTATCTTTCTTTATATATATATATATATATATATATATATATACACATATATATATATTAAGAACATATTCTATATCCTTCTTAATATCTCATGAGGTGGATTCTCCCAAAGAATCACCCTCCTTGATTACATGATGTATTAAATTTGTTAATCTGAATAGTGAATTCAACAGCCCTGTGTGATTCTGTTGGTGATGGTGTCTTGTTCCCTAGAGCACAATAGTGTATCTAATGATATCTCAATGCAGTAATCCCTAAGGCCTCAACTGCCCCTTGACACAGAGGTCATAAATATGGAAAATGAATTCCACTGTTGTAACTTGACACCTCTTTCCCAGATTTCTGTGGATATAAATGATAGTTTCCCCATACTATATTTACTTTAATTTTGAAGGGTATGGCCCTACTTTGGCAACTCTGTGGCCATATGCTGAAAAAAGAAGCCTAAATGACAGCTATTCCAACCCTGCTATTGACTGATGGCAAGTTGGTGACTTCATTAAAAAATGCATGTTAACAGGGACAATTCAGAAGGAAATATAGCAAATCTTCTAGTGCAGTTTTATAATATTCTTTTATTAAAAAAAGATCTTGGGCTTCCCTGGTGGCGCAGTGGTTGAGAGTCTGCCTGCCGATGCAGGGGACACGGGTTCGTGCCCCGGTCCAGGAAGATCCCACATGCAGAGGAGTGGCTGGGCCCGTGAGCCATGGCTGCTGAGCCTGCACGTCCGGAGCCTGTGCTCCGCAACGGGAGAGGCCACAGCGGTGAGAGGCCCGTGTACTGCAAAAAAAAAAAAAAAAAAAAAAATCTTGTAGTACCAATTCCTTGCCTTATAATTAAAGAGAACTTTAAAATAATATAATGCCCCGAAGACATATATCAAATGGATGTTTTTCGGTTATTGATTTGTAGGTGTGTAAGCATAACTTTTGCTTATTTAATACAAATCAACTTTTAACAAGCAAGTAAATGAAAGTACAAAGAAAAGTCTGCTCAATTTGAATGGGAAGATCTCTTAAAAGTCTTTAAAATTATAAGAGGTCTTCTTTCATGTCAGGTAAATGTAGAAATAGATACATTCATACTGTCCATGACTGTTGGTCAAACCAATCAATAGTCATCCAGCATAGTAGTACAAATGTCAGGTACCCAGGAGCATAACTCATCATAATCCTACCACTCTAGTTGGACAGTATAGATCCATTAGGCTAAATTGTATGGTTAGATCAGTTTCTTTACTGGTTTGCCTCAAGACAAAGCCAATCAACTCCAAATTATTTTACCCAGATTTTTCAATTGAATGGTAGATTAGTCAATTTATTCATCAGTCAGAAAATATTTATTGAATGCTAATTATGTGCAAGGCATTATGGGAATACAAAGGGAATTACAAGGCATAGGCTTTCTTTTAAGCAACCGAAAACATAGTGGATATTTAATAGTGGACAGTGCATATGGACACATCACAAAAGCTCATATAAAATTAATGCCAATTAAGTAGCACATTTAATAAATTCTTCGGGTTTAGACAGAGAAGTCCTTCACCGGAGGCAATGAAGAGAAATAAAGCCCAGGTTCTGAAATCAGAGCCTCACCCTAGCTCATCTATTTAAGGATATATGATAGTGACAAACTGCTTAATGTTATCATGCTTTAGTTTTCCCCTGTGAAAAACAGGGGTATACTTTGTAGGATGGTTGTGAGAATTAAATGAGATTATTTGCATAACATAATGAGCAAAACACTTAGCACAAAGTGCTCCATACATGTTAAATATGTAGCAATAGTATTCATGTAGTAACAGTATTTGTGTAGTATTTGTACTCATGTAGTAGCAGTATTCATGGAGAGGGGAAGTATCTCAGCTAGGTCTTATGTGATGTAGACTATAGAAGAAGAAAAGATAGTACAGGTATGGAGAATAATATCATCAATCGTGCAAAAAGCAGGAAAATTCTACTGTCTGCTGGGACAGTAAGTTTGGCCCAGTTGTGAAAGTTCTCGATTATAAGGTAAACTTACTACTTCATCATAACAAATAAAGAACTACTTTCAGTTCTTGGGCAGAAGTGTGACATGAAAAAGAGGTTTTGGGAAAGGTAATCAGCAGCATATATTGGACAGTGGGGAGACTGGAGATAAGGAGACCAGAGGAAAAAAATTATTTTAGTGGTACAGGCACAGGGTGATAGGGGTCTGATCTCTGACCGAGGTCCCTTGTGAGAGTGTAGAAGGGAGAAGAAGCGAGTCTTTGCAGAGGAAAAGTTGACCAAACTTGGTGAATGAGTGGATGTGAGAATTAATGCGATAAAAAAATAAAAGATGATTCTGAAAATGTAAAGTCTGGGTTAATATGAAAATGGAGTACTGTTCTTAGAAGTAAAGCAGTCAAAAAGGGAAGCCAATTATGGAAAGATGCCTATTTTAGAAATGTTAAATACTAAATACTGGTTATGTCTAGCAGCCGTTAGAAAGCTAGTACTAGAGCTTGGAGAAGATGGGGATGAGATCTGGTTATCACTTGAGTAAGGGAAGGCCTGATGCAATGGCTGTGAGCGACACCACAGTGAATCATCAGAATATTCTCTCTGTGACTGTCTCACTACCTTTGTCACTCTTCCCAGTGAGCCTCAGCTAGTAGTCTTGCCCTTTACCCTTGTATCCCTGTCCATCCTTTATCAAGGTAGACATTAATAACAGGCTCTAGATGTCCGAGACTCATCTCTGTAAACAACCTTCTCCTTTCCCTGTTCAGAAAATTATGCATCCCATAGAACTTTTCCATTTTGGAGTCAGGATAATAGAAATATGCTGGAAGAGTTAAACAGACAACAGTTAACCACATACTCAAGTGAAGAGACCCCTAGTCCACCCTTTCCCTGCTCTTTACCTCTGAAATGATTCTAGACGCTGCCAAAGAAACCTCAGATTTTGGTGATCAGACTAGGAGCATCCATTGATTATATGCATCTGGTTGACTCAATGTGATGAGGTTTCAGTGTTCAATTGCAGGCTCACTGAAAGCATCCTGCTTTTTCATGCTGCTGTTTTTTTATAATTCTCTTCCTGTGTATAATTTTCTTCTTTCTTCAAGGCTCGTCTCAAACATTATCTCCCCTACAAAGCCTTTCTTGACCCTCTCAGACATAGTTATTTCTTTCACTGTGATTTTACATTTATCAGTTCATACTTCTATTGAAGCATGTCATATAATAATTTAATTAGTATACATGTCTTCTCCCGCTACCCTCCAACCAGATGTCTCATTTTTCCTTGTATCCACAGCACATCACACCATGCCTGAGACACACTAGGTGCTCACTAAATGCAAGATGGGTAAATGAATAATCAAGGTAGGTCTCTGGTTTCCCTTGATCATTTGTTTTAGTTTTAATATCAGTACTGTAATGTTATTCTTCAACACTTATGTTATGCCTGTAATACTATTGATATATAGACCCAAGAGTCTGGTAACAAATTCCCAAGTTTTGACACTTTTATAGTCTTTCATAAGAAGTGGTTTTAGTTTGTTATTAGTTATTAGTGGTATTTAGTTTGTTATTTCATGTATTTTATTAAATTTTTAAATGAAATGTTTACAATCTTTTCAAGAAGTTCTGTTGAAATTAAGCCAAGTAATATTTCTTAAGTTGCTTTATTTTTAAAATAATAAACTGTTTTCAAGCAAATCATGAAGTGAGCAAAATTTTTTGATAAATTACTAGAGTTTTTTTATAATAAAATCAAATTTTTGTCAGATACTCATGATCAAGTTCTTCTGCTCAAGTCTTAGATTCTGTGTGGTCCCTCTGGCTTCTTTAAACAGACAGGAGCCCATCTATGTGAGCAGGTAGATGAATGGGTAGAATAAAGAGGCCAGTCTCTCTCTCCACATACAAATCTCCAAAAATAATAGGATACATGTGTATAAAAGTGGTAAACCACTAATAATATTTAGAAGTCCACAATTCCTAGAGGAAATAAAATAATGAAAGCAATAAAACATTCAAGGAAAAGAATAAGTACCATAGTTAAAACACTGGCATCAGGACTCGAAACTTGTCTGATATCCAGTCACTCATGATTTGGTCTGCTTACCGTAGGAATTTAGATTGTTTTTATGTCATGGTCCACTTCCAGATAGACAGGCCAGATCGCATGGGCGGGATCTGCATCAAGTCCATGACATAACTGTGCCAACCATTGATTATGCGGGCTGAACATACTCTTCAGAGATGGAGATTTTTAACAACGTAACTAGTGGCAGTACTGGTTGAGTCACGCTTCTGCTTTGGTAGAGGGAGTAAGAGAGTCACAACCATGTCTAGAGTTAATAAACATTTCATTTGCCTTAGTTCAAATTACAAAACAGATAAGGTAATGTGTACTGTTTGCTCAGAAAGAGATTAGTAACTGTTACCCTTTAAACACTCAATACCTTGTTTAACGTACTATTTTCAGGATGAGACACACATTTCCAAGAACCGTATTTACAGCTAGACTAGAAATGAGGCCCAATTTTTAAACCTTCATCAGATCTTATGCATGCAAATGAGTGTTTCCTTCTAAGCAATCACCATAGGAGGCCATACTGATACCAGTGATGCTCTCATTCCCGAGGACTTTTTTTTCCCCAAGGACATTTTGAGATCTCTTTTTGTGACCAGTTTATACAAGATGATAAATCTTAAGGGAGCCTTTGGCTTTGCAAAAAATCTGTTTTACCCAATTTGGTCATCTGTCTTATTCATTATATATATATTTTTTTCTTTTTTTTTTTTCTTTTTTTTTTGCGGTACGCGGGCCTCTCACTGTTGTGGCCTCTCCTGTTGTGGAGCACAGGATCCGGACGCACAGGCTCAGCGGCCATGGCTCACGGGCCCAGCCGCTCCGCGGCATGTGGGATCTTCCCGGACCGGGGCACGAACCCATGTCCCCTGCATCGGCAGGAGGACTCTCAACCACTGCGCCACCAGGGAAGCCCTTATTCATGATATTTGATTTTTCAGTGACACTTGGCTAGTTACAAAAATCAAATCCACCCTCAAAGAATGAAGTTTTTCAAACAAATGGGCCAATTGTTTTATGTTCCAAGAAATTTTCAGCATTGGGCCTATCAATAGAAAATACTATTTAAAATGATGAGTCTTTTAAGCATTGCTTATAAAATACCCACTGCAAGGACAGGGCTAAATTCATTGCCATTATTAATTATGAGAACTCAACCAGTGAAAGTTCTTGTCATTGGCTGAGACTTCTATTAATGAGACACTGAATAAAGGATCTCTTACTTATTTTTAACTTTTTATTGTGAAATAATTATAGACTCAGAAGAAGTTGCAAAAATAGTACATAGAGTTTCATGTACCCTTCACTCAGCTTCCTCCAATGGTGACATGTCATATAACTAACTGCAGTACAATATCAAAACCGAGAAATTGACCTTGTCTAACACCATTAAGTAGCTTATAGGTTACAAGAGGTCTTACTCAATCTTCACCACTTTTTACATGCATTTGTGTGTGTGTGTAGTTCTATGCAATTTTATCCCTTCTATAGATTCATGTAACCACCACAACAATCAAGGCATAGAACTCTTTCATCACTACAAAGGAACTCCCTCCTGCTACCCTTTTATATATGAACCCCTTCCACCCTTTCCCTGTCCCATGGCAACCACCAATCTGTTTCCATCTCTGTAGTTTTGTCATTTCAAGAATGTTATATAGAATCATCCAGTATGTAACCTTTTGAGGTTTACTTTTTTCACTAAGCATAACGCATTTGAGATCCAGTTTTTTGTCTCACCAATAGTTTACTCCTTTTTATTGCTGAGTAGTATTCCATTGTATGAATATTCCAGAGTTCCACCCCTTGAAGGACATGTGGGTTGTCTGTTTTCTTTTTGTCTCTTGATATTACAACTAAGGCTGCTATGGACATTTATGTACAGATTTTTCTGTGAACAAAAATTTTCATTTTTCTGGGATAGGTGCCCTGGAGTATAGTTGCCAGGCTGTGTGATAGGCACATATTTAATTTTGTAAGTAACTGACAAACTATTTTCCAGAGTAACTATACCATTTTACATTCACACCAGTAATGTATGAGAGATCCAGTTTCTCTGCATCCTCACCAGCAATCGGTATTATTGCTCTTTTTAATGTTCAATATTCTAATAGGTAGGTAGTTTCTTTTGCTTATTTTCAGAAATTACTGGTTCAGTTTATATGACTGGTACTGTGATAGTTCATTAGAGATGACTTTTTGTCTTCACAGTGTTTTCCTGAGTATGAACTCCATGGCTTATTTTATATTTATGTTAATTTTTTAGATTTAAAGATTATAAAAAGATGTGTTCTCTACTTCAACTTTACCAATATCGAGTAATAAGCAATCAAAACCTCACTTCAGTCTCTTCTACCCAGTCTCATAATTTCTCCCATGGCACAAACATGCCCATGCCTAAAAATGCTCTCCTTCCTGGGGAAAACATTCCTACTGGCTGCATTCTCTTGTTTTTTGGAAGGGAAGGAGCACTAATGATGGGCTGCACTGGTTGTCTCTGGTTGGTCACCCACAGCGTGAACTCATGAGAGAGCAGGCTTTGGGGCTGCATGGCTGGGGATCCTGGGGGACAGCAGGACCACTGTAATTCTGCAGGTTTGCTGTGCTTCTTTCATTTCTAGGGAACAGCTTTCTGTGTTCAAAGTTAACTGGCCTCTATGATGACCCATAGATGAGATAAAGTGTAGACGGCTAGGTTACTTGCAAAATGAACACTTTACTTTCAAACAAAATTCAAAGTGCACTTGACAGGCTGTTGCACTAAGTACTTGCACGTCTGAGATAAAACAAACTGGATGCAATTTATGTTCCCCCTCAAGTTCATGCCATTCTTTGTGAAGAGGCCCAGAGTACTTCCTACTGCTAAAATGGTGAGTAGGAAATAGAATCCAGTGACAAAAGCAGCTTGTGGCGTCTGCTTTCCTTATATTTACCCACAATTGCATCTTGAAAATGATGTAACTAACAGTTATTGCAGGTAAAACATTTCATCATATGTGTTTACTTACATACTTGTAATCATAAAATTACCTCTGCTGGTTGATAATGATGTATTTTGGAGGGGGGGTTGGAATAGGGGCATTGTTTGTTTTTAATTTAATGTTGTTTGTTTTTAATTTCAGAGTAAGTTAAAGCTTTCCAGTGTCTGTCTGCCCTTCTTGACCTATGTGAATTGACTTACGATTTAAATTGTCTTATAAATAGGAGTTTGAGCAAATGAATCTCAAAAACATACTGATGAGTAAAAGAAGCCAAACAAAAGAATATATACACACTGTATAATTCCATTTATCTGAAATTTAACAACATTTAAAAATAATCTATGGTGATAGAAATGAGAATAGTGGCTGAGGGTGGGGTGGTATTGGCTGGAAAGGTGCATGGAGAGATTTTCTGGGGTGTTTAAAATGTTCAGTAACTTGATCTAAGTAGTGGTTACAAGTTGTATGCTTAGGAGCTGAGCACTTTCGTTGCTGTTATTTAATTAAAATTTGTTAGCAACTGAAATGAAAAAATAAGAGGTTTGATTATTAAAAATCACAGACAATCGATTTTGGTTTCTCACTTCAAAATTTCCAGGAATTTTAAATTTTGCAAATTGTCATTTTCCCCAGCGCAAGTGAACCACTCTGCTTGTCTCTTTTCCTCTTCTCTGCCCCTCCCAGCTTCTTAATAGTTAGATTTATGTTGCAATGTCATGCATATTGTAACTGTTAAAATATTGTGAAGCAGGGTGAGGAAGCAATAAAAATCTATTAAGATCAGTTTAGGCCTTTAAAAATTCCATGATTCCTTTCACTCACATGACATCTTTCATTCCTTTTTTTGAAGTTTGGATCCAAGGAATTTTGCATGCTGTGGGTTGACATTTAAGTTAATAGCATCTTTTGCTGAGATTCCATTTTCTAAATTAACAAGATCAAGAACAGTGACCTGATGATTTTTCTTTGTACATCTGGCACTTTTCCAAAAAGGAGGATTAGAGAAAAGAAAAATAGAAAGAGAGAGGGAGAGAGAGAGAGAGAGAGAGAGAGAGAGAGAGAGAGAGAGAGAGGAAGGAAGGAAAAAGAAAAGAGGAAATCAAACTTTCTCAATCCCCTTTATTCTAGGGCAAAATGTGTTTCAAATTTTTGTAAAAATATCAGATATCACCCTCTCACCAAGAAAATGAGCAAATAACCCCACACATATACACAAAATCTGTAGTTGAAATGTGTCTGCTATTTCTCATTTCTATCACTTGTTTCCCTAATACCTTGTGTCTTGGTACCTTCCTACTAAGCCATGAAAAAGATAAAATCTACATAGATCTACATATAAACCCCGGGGATAGAATCTACAGCTTGAGAGCCAAGTCAAGTTCAGCTTCCTAAGGCATATCTGGGGATGGGTTAAGAAGGAAGGAAGAAGGCTGAAATGTATAGTAAGAATCTGTCTAGGCACATAGTAGGTGCTCAGCACACATTTCTTAAAAAGAAAAGGCTGGTGACAAAAAGTACAAATTACTTATGCAAGTGAAGAACTCCTACAGCAAAGTGTGCAGCTAAGATAGTATAGTCGATAGGGAGGGCACCTGAGACTCCCATTCCCAGATTCTTGACTTGGAAATTTCATGTTTAAAAAGTGGGGGAGGCAGTAAGCCCAAGCTATGCATAGGCAGTGTGAGAAATACCGAGGAAACACATTCAGAGGAAAATCTGGAGCCTGCCGAATGCTAAAGTGTGCTTTCCGTCCGAGACAGTAAGAGGGAAGGAGAAGCCTTTTCCACTAGGCTGCCCCCAACTTCCCTGCTTCGCTGCGCGTCCTAACACAGTTGGCTGGGCCTTCAGCCTAGGAAGAGTGAAGGGGCTAGGGATGCGCGGGAAAGGCGGGCCAGCAACAGGTGGGGAGGTGGCGGACTTCTGTCTCCGGGAAGGAAATCGGCTGCGCTGAAAGGGCGGAAAGCAGTAGCGCGCAGGACTTGTGTCTGCGGGGTTCTGGCGTTCTCGAAATCGCCCCGGTCTCCTCTAATTAGAGAAGGGATGCAGGGTGGCATTAGTTCCCAAACGTTTTAATCGAGCCTCTTTTCAATGGCCAGGGATAAATGTTGCCACTGTTACTCTGTGCTGAATGAGTCGCAAAGACCCCCGCCCGGCCCCCAGCGTGGCCATTCAGGGCTCTTTTCACAACCTCTAAGCGTTTCAGTCCCTGGGCCTACCGGCACTGCAGAGCGCTCCTAATTAGTCTAATTAGAAAGGTGGAATGATAGACGGAAAGAAGACAAAGTTGGGTTAGGAAGATGCTCAATGCTGCCAACTTCGGTTGGGTTGCCGCCTTTATTCTCTCTAGAAAGAAAAGGCCGAAAAGAAGGAGGCTGGAACAGGAGCCAACCCGCCCGCGCCGCGGAGTCTCGGCTCCCGCTGGATTCGCGGGCTGGGCGGTCGCTGATCCCGCGCTTCCCTTGAACTGACGGGACCGGCAGCGGGCACCTCCGGCTTCTCCAGGGAGAGTCTCCGGGCCTCGGGACGAGCAGCTTCGCGGAGAGAGGCTGGAAGGAAGGGCCGCGGAAGAGCGGCGCACGGCCTCCAGCCCCGGCCCGGCGCCTCTCCACTCCTCCGCGCCCCGCTGCCGCCCCTGCTTCTCCGGAAAACCGTCCAGACTCGCGGCCTGGGCAGCGCGGCAGGCGGGCCCCGGGGAGGGAGAGTACGGGGGTCGCGACCGGAAGGACAGTGCGGGGCCTCCGCGTCCCGCCGCGCCACGTGGCCGCTCCCGCCTCCCTCCCGCCCCGGGCCTTGCGTGCTGTCGGCGCTGCGCCTCGTCCCAATAAAGCCGAAAGCCCAAGAAGGAAATAACTATGGTTTGGGGATGAGGCTTAATTGCGTGCGCCTGTTGGGAATGTGCGTGCGAGGTTCCCTCGCCCTTCTCCGCGAGCAGGCCCCTCACCCGCGCCGCCGCCCCTCGGGGTCCCGAGCGCGTCCCGCGGCCGCGCGCTCCCGGTCGTCCGGCGCGGATCGACCCGGCCCCGCGCATTCCTGCGCTCGCCGCGGCCCGCGGGAGGCGGGGAGGGGAGCAGCGCGGGTGGCTTCAAGAACGCTGAACCTTTAATTGGGCCATAAATCAGACAGGGGAGTGAGGTGGAGTTTGTGCAGGTGTAAAAACAGAGGGGAAAGCCCGGGCTGAGCAGCCACAGCGCCCGGGCGGGTCAGAACCTCCAGCAAACTAACATCTTGATAAGTCCGCTGACAACAAAATAAACAGTGGAGAGGGCCGGGGGAGGCGGGGAGCGCGGTCGCCCGCGGCCCGCTCGCAGCAGCACAGCGGCCGTCTTCTGGGAGACGGCAGGCCTCTCCTGGTTTTTTGTTTGGGGCTTCTTTTCGGGTGAGGGTGGTGGTTAGGGAGGAAGGAGAAACGAAATTATCTCCCTTTTCGCCCTCTCGCTTTCAGCCTCGCATCCTGGTGGACAGAGGGCCCCAGGAGTATCAGACGGTGAAGGGTTAGGAAGTGCGCGCTGCCTCGCCGACCCCTGCCAAGTCCGGGTGCCCGGGCTGTCGGCGATCGAGGGGGCCGGTCGTTGCGCGTCGGACGCGCCGCCCTCGGCGAGCCGCGACGGGTCCCTGGGCCCCCTCCCAGACGCGGCGCCACCGAGAGACAAACCACCCGCTCCCGCTTCATTTCAGGGACTGACGTTGGGAAAACACTGCTGCGCCCCTGGCCGAAGGAGGTAACAAACCAAGTAGACAGGGAGATCAAAAATTAATTCGGTGCACTGCTCGGGAGCAAAACCCTGTCAAAACCCTATGGATACGTTGGCACAAGCGGCAAACGGATTCACATACAAAGGAAAACAATACAAGTCTCGTTAGATCATTTTTCTGGACATTGTTTAAGGTCTGAAAGGGACCAAATCGTTTCAAAATGTTGCCAGTAAAAATTATCCTATGTGGAATGCAACTAATCCTTTTAGGTTCCTGTCAACTGTTTCCACAAAAGGAATCCGATTTTTCAAATCAAAGATCCAAAAGTCTTTGGGGAGAGATTTATTACATGCCAGAGCTTTAGTTACAGAATAGAGTTACAATAACAACTCGCACCCACCAACTCCCTAAAATGAGGGATCCCGTCCCACATAATTCTAATGACGTGTGGGGGATGGTTTGCTTGAGTCCTGCTAAGTATGCAGATGGGGGGGGAATGGGGGGGAATGGGGGGAGGGGAGGGGGAAGAGGAGGAAGGCAAAGAAATATTAAATTCCTTAAATAGAAAAACAGAACACAGCGCCTCAGCATTCTATTTTTGTCCTCTGTACCCCTGGTTCCTTTTGAAGAAGAAAACAAGACCCAAACTTGGTGACCTGCCCTAAGTTCCTTGGCGATAACTTAAAGGTGAAATTAATGCTTGAGTACCAAAAAACTCTTCCAAACCCTGACTTCTCTGAGTTTGCATATTAATGTGTCTACAATTTTTGCAAGTGGAAAATATTTTTAAATTATAAAAGAATACAAGACAAATATTTATTTTTCTTTATTTAAAAATTTTTAAAAATTTATTTTAAAGTTTTCTTTGATTTGTAATAAAATGTTTAAGAACGGGAAAAAAGTGTCCTAGGGGTTTTCACTGTGCCTCTGTATTTGGCTCTTTCACAAACCCATATGAACATAAACTCATTCCTTGTAGGTCACAGTCTCAGTTCACAGTAGTCTGAGCATTTTTTGATGGGCCTGATCACAAACCATCCTCCCCCGCCTTTTCAGTTCTTCACCGAGAACTGGTGGCTAGGGATAAGACTGTTAGGTGAACTCTTAGTAGAAAGCCTTAAAAACTTGAGAGGAAACTCAAATTCCTAATTCTCTGCGTGGAGGAGTTTCGCACTGAGTTACCTCCATACCACATACGCCCCTATAGCTGTTTTAAGCACTTTGTGAGAAAACTGCCACACTAGAAAGATATTTTCAAGAAGCAACTTCAGTTTAGTTTACAGACGATGGGGATGTTTTTTTAATGATTCTGTTAAATGGGGAAATGAAAAAATTATCTTCCTAGTCTTCACTCCACCCCATTGTTTCCTACTGAAATGGCTTGTCCCTCTGGTTGTGCGAGTATATGTTTCTGTTATCAGAGGCAGCATGGTGGTGGGAATTCTTTCATTTGTTCCCTACATTTAAATTGGGACTAAAGGGATTTGCAATGTAGCAGGTGCTCAATAAATACTGAAGACTAATCCCACTTTTCAAAGCTTGGAGGTTAAAGAGATGATCGGTAGATAAATAACTAGAGAAAAGAAATAGAACAAGAGACTAGAAGAGTGGATTTAAAACACCACTGGTTTGTTGATTTTAGAAGGGAGGAGAAAGTTATCTGTCCAGATACACATCTGGCTGAGGTAAGAGAAAACACAGTGCCACTTCTTTTCTTCTCATTATTTCTAGAAAGGGTTAAATAACAATTTATTTCATAGATAGGGTGGGAATATTGAAGAAAGATGAGTCTTACAGGAGGCCAAAATTTTCTCTTAACTAATTTAAGGATTTGGGTATACTCCAACGGTTATAAGTTTTTCTTTTTATTTCCTGGAAGAATAAGGATGTGGGAAAGAAGTCACAAAGGAATCATCATTCCATACATGTGTATAGGTTTTATGTTTTCCAAAGTATTTTCACATAAATTGGCTTATTGATTCTCAAAACCCATCACCACATTTGCCAAAAGTATAAATGAGTGTGAAAACTGATCTAATATTTTTATTTTTAACTGTCTTATTTCTTCTGTTGCAGGCTTTGGAGGGTTTTTGTTGTTGTTTTTTGGCTTGTGATTTTCCCCCCCTCTTCCCAGTCAGTCATTTAACAGAATATAATCTCGTCAGTCATTTTCATATATATGAAACTGCATAAAAATAATAAAAATAGAAATAGAAAACGAAGTTATTTTTCATTCATTATAATCCTTCATTATTGACTTGTCAGAAAATGTATATCATTTTATTGCTGAAAATTGCTGAAAATATCTGCCTTTTAGTTATATTAAAGGGAATTCCTAAGCAAGTGTTCAAAGAAGCTTCTGCTTTCTGCCATAATTATCTGCCCCCCTTTCTTTGCCAGTCTTTTATTGATCAGAGTTGTAATTAATAGAGAATTCGTAGTTTGTTTCTGTCTCCCTCTCGGACAGACAGACCCAGGCAAGGCCCATGGCCTCAGATCCATCCTCTCCCACCCAGGCCTGCCTGATCCTCTCTTGGTGCTGGGGGACTCATTGGACCTATGGATGCATTACATAGAGTTGCATTCTGCCTAACGGACTAGATAATTTCTCCTTAACGGTAGCATGCTTTGTACAGGGAAACATCCTATCTTGAAAAATAGAGTCACTCTCGCTTTAAGATTAGAAAAATATCCTTCCAGACCTTCTTCTAATTTCAAATTCAGAATTAGAATTTTCCAGTTTCTCTAAATAAAGCTTCTGATTTTAATAGACTGTGTTTCTTCCTGAAGTGGGGTTTTGTTGTTTTTTACAGCCTAGAATTTAGAAGAAAGAGTTTTTAAAAAACACTTTCTCTAGAAAATCAGTGTTACCTTACATTAAGCACTGTCTCTTGAAAAAAAATCACTGCCTACGCTTTCCTTTGTGGTCTGCAGCTCACAATTAGGTGCGATCCCCACATTGACTCCAGCCTGGATGTCCTCATAAGGGACAAGTAGAGG
The DNA here is from genome assembly GCF_025265405.1 of Mesoplodon densirostris. Taxonomy (NCBI): domain Eukaryota; kingdom Metazoa; phylum Chordata; class Mammalia; order Artiodactyla; family Ziphiidae; genus Mesoplodon; species Mesoplodon densirostris. The sequence goes on from NC_082663.1 coordinate 59,224,785, forward strand.
CTCCAGCGCCTGCCCGAGGAGGCTGGGCTTCCGTGAGGCTTCTGGTGGCGACTGGCAAGGATGGGCTGTTCACGTCAAGGGGGAGATGTGATTCCAGCAGGTGGTCTGGGATGCCCGCACCACCATCATCAAGGCATTTTAGGGAGATCTGTGGCCCGGCAGTTTGGAGCTCCAGGAGGGGCTGCCCCTCAGCAGGCTCCGGTGCAGTGCATTAACCGTGTAGGGGCTAAAAGAACGTACTCAAGCCACATCATATGCAGCTGTTCCAAGTAAAATCTTCGAGAGTGGGGGGAGGGCACAGTCTTGGAAAAATAATTTGCTTTCTCATTAAATGTTAAATCAGTTTCTCTGACTCTTACATACTCTTCCCATTTCCACATGAGAAGGATGTGATCCTAAGTCTGGTTATAAAGACCTACTTAGCATCTTAGCAGAAAGTTCTGCCAGTTTGGCAGATTCTGAGCATTAAAAATCAGTGAGAGAAGCCGAGGAAATGGACAAATATTACAGAGGTGAAAAGGTAAGCCGTGTGTGTGTGTGTGTGTGTGTGTGTGTGTGTGTGTGTGTGATGTTTTAAAGAAGATTGCTGATGCAAAAAAAAAAAAGAAAAAGTGATATTAGGAGAGTGTCATGTAGAACTAGGTGGAAGAAGCTGATATATCTGAAATAATAAGCTATCAATTCCAAATGCATCCAAAACAGGGGCTGCGTATCTCTGGGAAGCCATGAGTGGAAGTGGCAAGGAGGAGAATCTAGCAAAAACACCAAAAACGTGTACAAGAAATAAATGACTCTTCTACGCAGTGACCTCTAAGGCAGTCACCCTACCACAGTGGGCATTTAATCAATCACAATGATGGTAACACAGTGGCGGTGTGATGTAATGGCAACAAAATGGGATTTAAATGCTGACATCCCAGTAGCTGTGACCTTGGGCAAGTCACTTCAGATCTTTTGAGCCTTGATATCTTTATTTGTAAAGTGGGGTCAATAACAATTATTGTCCTATTTCACAGTGTGGTTGAGAGAAGTATTAGTGAAAATTCTTTTGAAAAGTTAATGTGTGCTGAGGGTAGTGACTGGAATAGACAGGAAAGGGGTTCTTGGGTACTGGTAACATCTGCTTCTTGAGCTGAAGCTGGTTACACAGGTGTGCTCACTTTGTGAAAAGTGGTTGAGATTTGTGCATTTTTGTGTATGTATATTATAATTCCCTAAAATGTTCACTTTTAAAAGGTAGAGTAACTCAAAACAGTTTTTAAAGTTAGGATGACAATGCTGAGGACAAAAAAATTATAAATATGAAGCTTACAGTCTTTATCCTCACTTCTCTTCCTAACTACCTTATCACACTTGGAGACTCCGGACTCTAAACAGGGGCTCGATGATAAGAATCAGCTGTTTTCTTTGTGTGTTTTTTGCTTGTTACTGAACAGTAGTTTCCTGGTAAAGGAAGCAGGAGGAATGAACCAGGAAGTCTCCTGCATGCCAGAGGGGTCAACAATAAAAAGAAGGGAGCCCAAGCTGTTCACATCAAGGGAAAGATGTGATTAGAGAGATGTGACATGCAAAGAAATTATCTGAAAAGTGAATTCAGTTGGCAAAGTATAAGCCCCAAAGAGCCCTGAGCAGCTGGTCATGATCAGATTCTCCATCTTTCTGTCAAATGTAATTGTATCCGAGTTGGCAGGGTATTTATTGCTAAAGTCGAAGGGCCAGATTTTACACTAAACATATTTACACATTTACATTCGTGGCCCTATAAACACTCCACGTTTCACTGGCCATGACATCAAACACATTTACCAACAAAAAGCATATGCCTAATTACAAAATCATAGGGGAGAAGGGAGGCAAGTGGCAGCTGATGGGCAATGAGCGTGCATGCCTGTGTGTGTATATGTGTGACCCAGCTGCAACACCAGGAAACCAGTAGAGACAAGAATGGATACTGACAATGCCGGGCCCACTTCACTTGGCCTCTGCTCCCCAGGCCTATCTGGTTCAGTTCTAAAGAGGGAAGGGGACCCCTGGCATTCCAATTAGTCCCAGGGCTACCCTCCCTTGGAGAAGCCCAGAGAGACCAGGGTCCTTCCTGGGCAGATTTCTGATTTGGACTGAGTTTGATGCTGATATGACCTTTAATTTGCCCCTAAATGACTTTTCTCAGTCAGTTATAAAGACAGGTGTGAGCAAAATGTGTAGCCAGCAGAGAATTTCTAAACTAAAATTAGAGTTCTTAATTCCTAGCTCTGGGTAGTAACATCACATCCCTACCCATCAATAGCAGTTGTAATAACACTGTTAGCTGCTCCAAGCTTGGTCCTCAGTCAAGCAAGGAAATCAGAGCCACCAGAGCCAGAGAGAGAAAAACAAAACAGGCACAGCCACTGGCCTCAGACAGCCTTTAATAAATGGCACAGGCTGGTATTCCATCAAAATAATCACCTCCTCCAGCTCTCTCAGAGGACAGGCTAGAGGAAGAAATGGTGGGTTAAAAACAAACAAACAAAACTGTGAAGGGCAGAAACCTTCCCCCCAAAGAGATGCTTACTACATTCACTGTAACAAGTTTGATAACAAATATACGCCAAATTCCAATTCCATCAGCAGAAAGTTAAGGCAGGAATGGGCCACTGAGTAGGGGACAGGGAAGCGGAGATGTGCAGACAAGATGCCTTAGTGAGTAAAAAATGGGGAAAGTCCTCACGATTTTTTTCCTTTGCCTCCTCAGTTTCTTTTTTGCTTTTCTTTTTTAAGAGGAAGGGAAGTGCCTCTTAAATAAATTCACGGGATGGGGATGGAGAGGAAACACGTTGTTGAGCAGAAGCGCTAGCTTCTTATTTTAAAGAAATAAAATAATTACCCAATAGAGAAGAAAGAAATCAACCAAGAAATGATCTAAGGTCATGACACCATGTGTGGTACAAGGAGCAATTCAATCCATAAGGGCTTCATTACCCCCGCAATAGATAACATTTGGCTAAATCTAGCTGCAGATTAAATCTCCACAGCACAACACAGCCCTGAATGGAGAGGCTCCTTTTTGTGTGGTCCTTCTTCGGGAGCTGCCTGAACCATTAGCCCCAATATATCCCTCTCCCTATTAACTGCAATTCCCTCCCAACTGCGCTTCGGTCATTTGTCTCCAGGCTCTACGGGGGCGTTTGATGAGCAAAGAAACAAGGAGAAGGGGAGAAAAGCGTCGGGTTAATGAGTTGTAGCAAATCCACACTTTGTAGTCGGGAGGAGGAGAGCTGGTGGCCAATGTTTGTCCAACTGGTTTATTTTTCGAGACCCAGCCTATTGAGGAAGGCTTGTTGAAGCAGGCTTCGTCCTTACAAACACACAAACATCCTTCTGTTTGCCTTCAAAGAAAAGGGGACCGGAGCTGGATTTGCATGCGAATGAGGAGCCCCGGGAGGAGACATCCTTGCCCATCAAAGGCCGCGGTAGCCGGCGGCCCGGCGGTCTTTGTTCCAGCACCTGCTCGCCCCGCGGCCTGACGGGGCGCGCCCCGCTCTCCTGGCTCACCGGGTCCACAGCCCACGGCTCACTCCTCGCCTGCCCCGCGACCCTCGCTTAGCGGCCCACGGCCCACCCCTCACTTGCCCCACGGCCTTCGCTTTCTCATATGTCGTCCGCCCGTCGGCCATGCCCACGGAGCCAGCAAAGAAGATGGTGGAACTCCAAACCCTGAGAGTGGAGGAGCTGAACTCGCAGGACGCAAAACTCGAGACTGAGGCAGGCGGGTCTGCTTTACCTTTTCTCAGGAATCTGGGCTCACGATGCGCTTGCGGGGGAAGCTCCGGGTCCAGGACCGAGGCCAGCGCTGGATCGCCCGGGCCTTCTTGCCATTCTCTTAAAAGCACTGACAACCTGGGGGGTGAAGCCCGTCCCCACACTTTTTTAAAGATGCAGGAATCTGGACAGAGAGAGGGATTAGCCGGGATTCCCAGGTTTCAGGACATCCAAGCATCATGCAAATAATAATAATAATACACACGGTTTTGTTCTTTCGCTCTCTCTTCCTAATTACTTTCAGATATACATTTCAGGTTTATGCATTACAGAAGGCTGCAAGGCCCGTCAGCAGTGCTTGTGCGGTTTGGGCTCGGCCTGCTAACGTCTGTTCACCCAGGGCGCTAGTGGCATCCGGACGTTCTGGGTTCCAATGTCTCCTCTCCCTTAGGTGGGCTCGGGTAAGAGTAACTTTGCATATAAGATTTTGTTCTAACGAATTTCAACTTATATCTATATATTTAGTGGTAAATTTGGGGGTGATTGTGTTTACTTTAACCTCTTATTTAACCTCTCCCTAATATCTCATAGAAAAAAAACACACAGAATTTAATTTTGAGGCCGTGAGAGTCAGTTTTTTTCCTCCCTAAAAAAGGAAGGAAGGACAGGGCATCAAGAATGAACGTCACTGCAAAATACTGGACTATAATGAAGTCTTTGTTAATTTGCTAGGTTAAATCTCCAGCTCTTCACATATATACCTGTCCAGATATTTTTTTTAAATTTAACAGATTTAACCTCTGCAATCACTGATATTAAGCATTTAAATTACATATTACATATGCCTTGATTTTATCTGAAGCCCACAACATCGGTAGTAATCAAAACTAGAGTTTCACATTTTTTTCAAAGAACTATAAATTGCCTGCAACAAGTAGTCAGTGAAAACAAAATCTGAAAAAAAGATATCCTAAATCACCCAAATTGTATAAATATAGGTAGTTCAGTAAACACCTGATGCATTTTCATTTTTATTCTTTAAAGAGTATACTATCCAAAAATTAAAGGTTTCCCTTACACACTCTAAGTTTTTCATTTAAACTAGAATTTCAAAGTTAAGTTTGCCTTTTAGGATAATAACTTCTTTATGCAACTACTGGAATCCTATCTGTCAAAGAAAATAGTTTTAAATACTAGAGCTTTCAAATACAATTCATTTTATCTATGTAAATAGTTTCTTATTCATGACTTTAAAGCTATTTAACTAATGATCAGCTCTACTAAATTTTTTCTAATAAATTTTTCATCCAAAATTTTCCTATTTGCTTGTGTTGCTTCCATTATAATATAACCTTATGTTGCAGAGTTTTTACATATATATACAATATTGTGCTCAAAAAAGAGTGGCAGTTAAATGGAGTGAGAAACTCAAAAATAAATTTTAAAGTTCTGTAGAATTATCAGTATCTTAAAGAACTGTGGCTTTTATTTTGAGTAGGCTCAATGCTCTTCAAAATGGAATCAAATAAGATTTGAAATGTATACCAAAGTAACTTTTATTTGTAGTCGTTTAAAAACAATTTCTGATCTCCTGCAATGGTTTTGACTTAGAAAGTATAAATGGAAAATCATGGCATGATGCTTTTGTTAAGTTGTCTTTGAAAATATTATTTTTCTATTTCATAATGGGTTCCTACTTATCTCACAAGGAAACTTTTTTAGCAGAAAAGACAATAAAATAAGAAGGGGATGACTGAAGCCGATTCTTTTTGAGAATTTTCTTTGAAAATTAAGCATTTATTTCTAAAAAAAAGTGTAAAAATCTTACATTAGAATAGTACAATAATAATTGCCAGTCAAAATTTACAATACTCCTTGCAAAGAATATGCAGTAAGTACAAAATAAAAATTTCTCATGTCTATTATGATACAAAACACAGGTTAAAATAAGAAATGATAGTTCTTTTTTCCTTATGTAAACACGTTAATCATTTTTTTTCTTTTCATGAAAAAGTACACCAGACAAGTGTCCTCAAATAAAAACTATTGCTTCTCTGGCATTCTTCGGGACCTTTACTATTTTTGTATTAATCTTCTTTTGAACGTTACCGATCCTTTTTTTTTTTTTTTTTTTTCCTTTTAACGCCTGGACCTGAGACTCTCTAGACCTCAAAAAGGTTTAGGTTTTAAAATTTTTCCCAAAGTCAAGGAAGCCCCTTGTGCCTAGACAGGGCGGATCCCCACCAGCACCCTCTTCCTCCCCGCCCTAGGTTGGGGGGCTGCAGCATAGGGCGGACTTTGCATAAATAAGAGGGACCTGCAGAGCAGAAAAGCGCGCCCTAGCAGTTGCCAGACACAGTCTCATCTGAGAATCCAAAGCGGTGGAATGGGGGCGCGAGGTCGGGAAGGGCCGCGCCGGGAGGAGGGAACAAAACACAAAACCACCCAGATGAAAAAAGGAGCCGGGATTCCTACCTTCTCTTTCTCAAGCGCGCTAACATAGCGTTATTAACAATTTGAGATCCTAGCAGTAAAGTTCTCGACACTGGACAGGGCAGTCCCTTGGTGCAGAGTCCCCAGGGCGGCGGACGAGGAGACGGAGGAGGCGGCGGCGGCCGCGGCGGCCACGAGGGAGCGGGTGAGAGCGGCGGCCGGCCCCACGGCCGCCTGAGCCGCGCAGCCGCCGCCGCCGCCGCCGGACCCGGGCGCGGACGGTGTCCCGGGAGAGGGGGAGGGCGAGGCCTGCACGGCGACGGCGGCCTGCGCGGCGGCGGCGGCGGCGGCGGCGGGGCCCAAGCTGCCCCCGATGATGCTCTCGATGGAGAAGGGGGAGCGCGCCAGCGCCGAGGCGCCCGGGCCGCCCGCCTTGGCCGCCGAGGCCTGTAGGGGGCCTGGCAGGGTGGCGCCGAGCGGGTGAGGCCGGTAGCCGAAGGCGGTCCGGGCCAGCTCCGCGGCCGCGCCGTGGGGCGGTGGGGGCGGTGGGGGCGGCGGGGGCGAGTGCGGGTGGAAGGCGGCGGCGGCGGCGGCGGCCGCGGCGAAGAGGGCCGAGGGCGGCGCGTAGGGCGGCAGCTGCAGGCCGTAGCCGCAGCCGTAGGGGCTGTAGCCGTAGGCGTGCGGGGGCGGCGGGGGCGCCGGCGGGAAGAGCGCGGCGGCGGCGGCGGCTGGGTCCCCAGCGCCCCCCGCGCCCCCGGCGCTGCGCAGCAGCAGCGACTCGGCGGCGGCAGCGGCGTTGGGCGGGAGTAGCGGCTGCCGCTTGAAGCGCTTCCTCCGGCGCAGGAAGCTGCCGTTGTCGAACATGTCGGCGGACTCGGGGTCGAGCGTCCAGTAGTTGCCTTTGCCGGGGTTGCCGGGCTCGCGGGGGATCTTGACGAAGCAGTCGTTGAGCGAGAGGTTGTGGCGGATGCTGTTCTGCCAGGCGGGGAACTTCTCCCGGTAGTAGGGGAAGCGGCCGCTGATGAACTCGCAGATCTCGCTCAGCGTCAGCCGTTTCTTGGGGCTCTGCAGGATGGCCATGGTGATGAGCGCGATGTAAGAGTAGGGCGGCTTCACCAGGGGGTTCTTGGCGCCGCCGCCCGCGCTCACGCCGCCGCCCACGCCGCCGCCCGCGCCCGCGCTGCCGCCGCAGCCGGTCCCGGCCCCTGCCACCGGGGCTGGGCCCGGGGGCGCCGGCGAGCCCCCTGTCCGCGGGGCCAGCAGGATGTCATCGTCGTCCTCCTCCTCCTCCAGGTCCTCTAGCTCGTCTTCCCCGGCGTACGAGCGCCGCCGTCGCCGCCGCTGCGCGGGGACAGCCAGCCGGGGCACGCCACCGCCGCCCTCGTCGTCGTCCTCCTCTTCCTCGTCGTCTTCGTCCTCGCCCTCCCCCACCACGTCGATGTCTGTCTCCTCGGCGAGGCCGGAGGCATCGGACATCTCCGTGCTCAGGGTCATAGCTGTGGCGCGGCGGCGGCGAGGTGGCCCATAGGGGCGCCGGGCTCCAGGCTCCCGCCGCGCCCCAGCCCAGGTCCCGGGCGGCTGGCCTGGCCTGGGGGCGCCACAATGGGGGACGCCGCCGCTGCTCGGGCTGCACAGCGGCGCCCGAGGCTTGCGCTGCGACTTTGTAACTCCTGCGCCGCCGCGGCAGCCCCAAAACCAACGCGCTCGTTTGGCTCCGCGCGCACCCCGCCCGGGCGGGGGACTTGATCTTCCTCCCTCCCAGCGGCCCTCGCCGGCTCAGTCGAGGAGGGGGTGCTGGGGCTCCCGCGATCAAGTCACAGCTTCGGGCGCCCGGTAGGATGCGGGACGGTTGAGAGTCTAGGGACAGAGATCAGCGAGGAGAGGGCTGAGTCCAGGAGAGGGCGGACCTTTCCTCTGCTTATAGCAGAAGGAGGCCTGTCACATGGTGTGCACGTCAGAGCGCTACCGAGGCAAGGGAAAGGAAGCCTAGGAAAGCAGACCCGCTCGGGAGAGAAAGTTCACCCAGAGGAGGGAGCAGCAACTGAGAAGAGGGGGGAGGAGACAGGACCCCACCATTCGTTACCGAAGGGGCTGAGACCTGAAGTACGCGCAGGCCCGCGGTGGTCTGACCAAGGGCCGATGCACGAGTTAAGAGTTCCCAGTCTCCTCTTCAATTATCCCTCAACCCAAACCTCAGAAGCGCTCCCGGGACGCGACGGTTTTACCACTCGATGGCCTATCGGAGCCGTCCAGCCAGGAGATAACCACCCCGTCGTCTGAGGTGGTCCCCGGGGAAAGGCCCTGAGGTCTTCTGCGTTGTTCCATATCCCCCAGATAGGGCGAGCGGCTCCCCACCGAATCTGATGAGAAACCCCCCAGTTTAAGCACAATAATAATTGTTTATTGACCTTTTAACCTGTCCCCTTCGGTTCTTCTCCAAAGACGTTTGTTTTCCACCATCTGTTAATAAAAATGCTGTTAAGCTGACGTTTTAGTCACTTATCTGCAACTGAATGCCCTAGAAACTTGACAGCTAAACTAAGCTGCTCTAATGAGAGGATCTGACAAATTTCATGGAAGTAAAGAAAGTAACCATTGAATGCAGAGAAGGAATAGAAATTTTTAGTGAAAACCCAAATACACACCAGAAAATGCATCTAGGAACGACATTAAAAAGTTCTTTCATAATGGGATATGGGATTCTATAGTTATCAGTAAGAGGAACGTTCTAATCAACACTCTACAGTAATCTCGAAATACTTAAATTACTAAACGTGTACACATATCTCTACTCAGCCAGGCTTAATAATAGAAACTACAATGATAAAGACTTTCACACTAGCTTTAGAAAAAAAATTTTTTAATCCACAAATATTTCTAATAGGTACTGGTGAGAAGAAATGAAATAATTTTTTAAAAGAAGATTCAAGTTCTGTTCAGCCCAATTTTCCTTTTCAGGTGACAAGGTAGTGGAAATATTTCAAATACGATGGTATTTTAAGAACACCTATCTTTGTCACCAGCTGATTTTATTTTGGCTAGTGGGAAAATCCTAATAGTTTGTGGAATTCATACATAGCCATACCTTTTGGACTTTTGCATTTCCTAAGACACTTTTATTTCAAAGTGGGGACATTGCCTCAAAATTTTAGCTTCCTGATTAAAATGATCACTTGACAAGAACTGAGGATCATAAATCAATGGCTTTATGTAGGAACAATCATCAGCTGCCCTTGTGTATATCATTTTATGGATCAAGCAGTTTTCACGTTTCCAAACGTTTCATTACTCCCCTTATCAATTACAGAGCCTCAAAAATAAACTGTTACCCCACCTGCGACTTATTTTTAAGTCAAGTTTTTGTTGCTCAGGACAGCTATCAACCAGTGATAGTTACAAATGACCCATAAAGTCCATCATAGATCTTCGGAAGATGTATGAGAACGCCTCAAAGTCCTAAATAATTTTTCACTGACTCTCGTTTGATACATGGCTGAACCATCTAATTATTGTAATGGGCTCAGCATTAACCTGAGCCAACATTAATCAGCACTATTAATCAGGCATTACATTGCTTTGTTGATGTAGCCAGGAGTCCTTACCAAGGAGTTCACTTTTACATTTGAAAGTTTAAGTTTTATAAGTACTCAGTCGTTATCTAAATAAACACCATGATTTTCGCTGCACTGAGGGTTGGTGTGTGGCGAAGTGTTTAAAGCTGAAACGGAGAGGAAGAATTTGTTCGCAGACCGTTAGTTACTTTAGATGATCAGTTACAGCCGTCATTCCGTTCTGCTACCACCTCCGTGGACTTGTCTGACCAAGGAGAGCGGGGAGATTGACTTTACAGTTCCGTTTGTAACCTTGCCCGAAGGTCCTTCCCCAAAGGGTTAAGAAAGAGCTCATCCCTGAAAACCTTTGAAAAAACGTGGCAAGTTATCTTCTGGCCACTCAGGGGAAAGCGTTAGGATTTACTGGAGGTTAGAGCGGAATATCAATCCGGGAGAAGCGCTGCAAGGATAGAGAGCGTTAACGGAGATTTGGGTGAGCTTTACTAAAGCCTCGTGTTTGTGCACGCCACTTGTTTTGTTTGCTTTAGTTAAGCTACACGTTTGTATGCCACCTTTAGCTCCGCGCTCGTGAAATTCCCCAGCGCGAAAACCCAAGCGTTTCTTCTCCCGCGCGTCCCCCTTTCGCCTTCCTTGTCCCCTACCCGCGGGCCTTCCGTCTTAATGGGCTCCCAGCTCTCGGCCTCGGCTGGGAAATCTCCATTCCCACCCCTCAAGCTGGTACAAGATCAAGAAACTTTTCCTTGTCGCGGGCGGGGGGCGTCGCGGCGACCCCCCTCCGGCGCGCCCAGCTCGCGCGGACGCGGAAAGCGGCGGGGCTCTTGCGGGCCGGGCGGTGCCCTCATGGGGGAGGCCTGCCTCCTGGCGGCGGCGCGGAGCTGGCCCGGGGCTGGCCCCGAGCCGGAACGCGGGAGGCAGCGGGCGTTTTACGAGTGTGCCGGGTGGGCTCCCGGGCTTCCCTCCCCCTGGGCTTTGGGCGGCAAGGCCTCTTGCCTCTTTCTCGAGGCCCCACGTCGCCTTCTCTGCGGCAACTGGAGGCGTTTCCCTGGACTGCAGGTTTCGGATATTTTCCTCTGGCGGTTTGGGTGCTCTAGAAGGCGTCCCGGAGTTATCGGGGATAAGGCGGCGCAGGGGCAGAGGAGGCGGCTGAAGCCTCGAGAGGCACCGCTTCAGCCCTTTGCCCCCGGACCGCGAGCTCCACAAGGTCCAGGGGCTTCCTTCGGTGGGCGAAGGCTGGCAGACATGGGGGCGTAAGCTCCCGGGCGGGAAACTGGACTACTCTCTCCGGCCCCAAGCGCATCCCAGGCGTTTACCCATGAACGTGAATATGAACGCGTTTCCAAATTACGCGGACATTTGGGGCTCTCTCTCCTCCAAGAGTCTTTCCACTCGCCTGTATTGAGATACTACTTTGTGCCAGGCATTCTGGTTTTTGGAGAGCGTAACAATATAAGGAGAGTTCCTGTGTGACTCATGTCTCATGGGGAAGCCAGGCAAACAGATAATTATTATGCCTGCTGAGAAGTGCTTTCTGAGTACCCCAGCCTAAAGTGGGCGATGCCTCGGGGTCCCTGCCTGCCTTTGGCTCTGTTCTTTCATCCTGCGCTGCCCTTCTTGTGCCTATATGCGTCTTCTCTTGTTTTTTTAAACGCGAGCGCCTGGAGGCCAAAAAGGGCTCTATTCGTTGTTTTTTGTTTTTCGGTGTGTGCGTGTTCACATATGCGTCGCATATAACTTGCCATTTTAAGTGTAGGATTCAGAGGCGTTAAGTACATTCACCTTGGTGCAACTACCGCCACTATCCATTTCCAGAACTCTCACATCATCCCAGGCTGAAACTCTGTACGGTTTAAAGAATAACTCCCATTCCACCCCCACCCAGCAGCTTGGCAACCACTATTCTACTTCCTGTCTCTATGAAATTGACTATTCTAGCTACCTACCTCATATAAATGGGAGCATACAATATTTGTCCTTTGTGTCCGGCTTATTTCACTTAACATAACGTCTACAAGGTTCATCCATGTTGTAGCATGTATCAGAATTTCATTCCTCAGGCTGAATAATAGTCTGTTGTATATTATGTATACCACATTTTGGTCATTCATTCATCCATCAGTGGACATTTGGGTTGTTTCCTCCTTTTCTGTTTATTTTTGAATTTCCACTTACCTAGCTCTTTGTAACACTCTGCATGCACTAGGCACTCAATAAAGATGTGTCTGTTAATTTTCCTACATCTTTTTCATTCCAGAAATCCTCAAAGGATCCCCATTGTATTTTGCTGTGCCCTTCTGGATTTGTCACCTCAACTTGCTCACAATTTTGAGACTTTCAGACTCAGACTCTGCACATTATCTTCAGTTTTAAAAAAAAAGTAGAAGTTAAGACTCTGCTAGAATTAGTTCCTGGTAAAATTAGTTCCTCACACACACACACACACACACACATACACACATACATACACACATGCACACTTTTTACATCCTTTTTACTTCTTATGCCTTCTTACCTGTCCTAAATCCTTGAGGGCCCAAGATGATTTTTAAATGTTTCTCTGGCTGTCCAGGCCCTCCACTTCTCCATTCTCCTGTGGTGTAATATTACCTGCCATGAGTGTTGGTTCACACGTGTCACTAAGCTAATTTCAAGGTCACAACAACCAGTCAAGTGGGTACCTCATGTGATGGCTGAGGAAGCAAAGCAGGCTCTTGAGAGTTGCCGCTGGCCGTTACGGAGGCAGCAACGGCAGAGCAGAACTTTCCAGCATCATGTCCCAGTTCTAGCGGCCTCTCCCAACACAGGACTCCATGAGCCAGCCTCTTTCCCCCACTCCCCCCCCCGCACCCAATCTACTTCTTCAGGACCAGTTAGGTAGTCTGAAAATAAGTTCAAGGCAAAGTATTACTGGCTGACAGTGGTTGGCACCTCTCCCAAGAGTAGATGCATTTTAACCCAGGAATTCTGTTGATAAAATGCCATAATCCAGTTTCAAATGGTGCATCTTCAGGCAGTGTAGTTGGGAGGTGAGATTCCTTTGCGAAGAAGATATGTTAGTGGTTTCCTGGGTCTTACTAGGCAGTCTATGCTTGCACAACAGTTCCTTAAACAAGCATTTCGTGGCCTGAGCAGGATTCAGAAATCCTCGAGAATTCAGAATGTCAGCAAAGGTCTAAATCTGTGTTTTATAACAGTAAAATTATTTACACTGACTCAGGAATTTTCATTACTGCAGTTCAGCTGGACTAGCCCTCCTGCCCCAACACACACCAACACAGACTTATTCAACTCTGGGTCTCAGTGGTTTGCAGTGACACACCTTTAAATTTTGCACCCCCAAATCAAAATTTCAAAAGGTATTTTTATCGTGAATTTAATTGCAAAATATACACAACTCCATTCCAGAAAGAACTCCTCCATTTGGAAGTCATCTTCAATACAAGACCCTCAAGAGTCCGTGTGTGTGGTGCTGTAATCATCTAGTGTTTATTTACACTGTTTAATAAATTAATTTCCTGGAAATATATACAGTACTTTAAATTCTAATATAAGAATTTAAAAATAATATTACCACATCTAGAAAGAGCACACACAATAATAATAATATTAGCACATCTGGAATTATTTTTTATTTGTAGTTCATCCAGGGGCTGTCTGTGAAGAGAAATCTCTCTGCTTGGGAAGAATGGGGCTCTCTAAAGGGATTCTAGGGGTGCAGCTATCTATAGGACACACTGAAAATGAAAAGAATTCTTACAAGACCACGAGAAAGCCTTGTCTTGAATTGAAATTTTTTTGTGTGCTTAAAATGTACACAGTGACCAGCCTCCTCTCTCCCTCCTTCTCTTTCTCTCTCTTTCTCTCTCTCTCTCTCTCTCTCTCTCTCTCTCTCTCACACACACACACACACACACACACACACACACACACTCACTCTTTTTAGCCTGATGTTCAGGCTTAAACCAAGGCTAAACTACATGCTCTACATATGCAAACACACCAAAAGCTCGATGTCTGCCCTCAGGGGCAACCCTGCACCTGACACCATGGTCTGACATCAAGCTGCGGGAGGTGAGTAGAGACGGGGGAGGTTTGTTGCAGTCAAGTACAAACACAGTCCCCTGTGCAGAAAGCACTTTAGATGTCTTCCACTAGAGGCACATGTGAGTGAATCTCCTTTGCTAGAAAGCTTTGGTTGGCAGCCTTCCAGAGCAGAAAAAACTGAGAAAGGTCCTAAACCCAAAATTTACAGAAGAGTAAATGCAAATAATGATCAATAGTTTAAAAAAAAGACATGCAAATTACAAAATGATGAAACGCTATTTTCCTCTATCAAATTAGCAAATTGCATGAGGGTGATGGGTGTGATTGTAGGAACTCAATCATATGCTGCCTTTGTAAAGTGTAAAGTGGTGCAAACCTTCTAGCAGACAACTTGGCAATACAAAGCTTGGATCTTACGTGCCATTTTCTTTGATTCATTTATTCTAGGATCCTATTCTAAGGAAACAACCAGAAATATGAACAAAGATTTACGTACAAAAATATTTGTTGCAGTGATTTTTTTAAAGGTAAAAAATTGGAAACATTTTAAATGCCCAGGAGTTAAATATATTACTATATATCCTTAAGGTGGAATATTTTATAATCATTAAAGATTAAGTCTGTGAACTATTTTAATAACTTGACAAAACTTCAAGATTAATGGTAAAAGTCCAGAGAGAAAATTATATGTAATACTTTATCAATTATTTAATATACTATACATGTAAATTGTATGACTGGAAGGAAACATACTAAAATGTCAACTGGTTATTTCCAGGAAGTGAAATTATGGGTGGTTTTTATTTCGTTATTTATATTGTACTTTTCTATATTTTTTCCCCAAATTTCTCACAATGATCAATTTCCAAATTGCTGAGTTCAGACACCTGAAGAGCACAATTAGTGTGAAAGAAAGACTACAAACTGAACGGTTTATATAATCTGAAGCATGATTATTGGAACAGACACCAAAAATTTTAAGTAAGCATGATAAACATCTTAAGGAAGAAAGGAAACTTATTAGTGACATTAAGTAAGAAAAATAATTTTTTAGGGCTTCCCTGGTGGCGCAGTGGTTGAGACTCCGCCTGCCGATGCAGGGGACACGGGTTCGTGCCCTGGTCCGGGAGGATCCCACATGCCGCGGAGCGGCTGGGCCCGTGAGCCATGGCCGCTGAGCCTGCGCGTCCGGAGCCTGTGCTCCGCAACGGGAGAGGCCACAACAGTGAGAGGCCCGCGTACTGCAAAAAAAAAAAAAAAAAAAAAAAAATTTTAAACCCTAGTGGAAACACTGAGTATGAAGAATGTAATAGACAAAATAAAGAACAAATCAATGGAATAAATAGCAGAATGGGTACAGCTGACGAATGGATTGAATTTGAAGATCAATTTGAGGAAGTCTCCCAAAAGCAGCTGGAAAGGACAAAATTCCAGCTCATGAAATCAAGTTAGTGAGTTGCAGTCAGCATTGACAGAGAATAGAATCAGATGGGATGGGATGGGATGATGGGATGGGAGGAGATGGAATAGAGGAGAGTAGAATAAAAAATAGCACCGAATGACACATAAAAATGCTAAGAATAGTTTGTGAAACTTTTACTTCAGTTATTTTTATATTTTTTAATGTATGTGTGTGTGTACTGAGTTGCCATGTAAAATGAAATCTGTCAGTGCAGGTCACAGTAAAAATATGTTTGACAGCTACTGTTTTTTAAAAAATATATTTATGCCATGATCTTGCTATTCTTTTCTACCTTCTCTGGAATTTTGCTCATAAATTATCCTTTTTTTCTCTTAATGCTCATCTCAGTTTACAAACATGTTCCAACCTCTTGTATCTAAAAGTAAAAACATGCAAAAATGTTCTTCTCCCCTGAATGTGCCAATGCAAGCTAGTGCACCCCTCTCCCCTTCCGTTCATCACCTAATTTTTCAAAAGGCTGGTTTGTCCACATTGCTTCCAATGTCATCTCTTGCCCACCTCTTAGACCCTCACAGTGTCATTCCAACTCTGAACACCATTGCTATATTAGTCAATGTGCCATGGAAAAGTCTGGCCATGAACATTTAGGAAAAGCTGAGTTAAATGAAGAAAGCAGTTGCCTTTACTGCAGCACTTGGAGTTTTTACGTATAAAGTGCATTGTGCTTCTTCTTCCAGAGGCATATAGATGCAGTGTAATATTTTCCAAGTTTATTTTACTATGGAACACAAGTTTGGGAAATGGAGCTCACTGAAATAATATGATAAAGAGTTAACAATGATTTTCTAATGGCCCAGAGTAAGGATTCCTCTCATTTATTTACTTAACAAATATTTATTCTCTACCATGGGGCAGGTACTGTTCTAGGCACATGGGATATATAAGTAAACAAATGGACAAAGATCTCTGCCCTAAGGAGTTTTATATATTTAGCAGGAGAGAGACAGACGATAAGAATTTTAAAAATGAATATATTAATTAATAGATTACTTCTATAGTATGTTCGAAAGTAACAGATACTGTGAGGGAAAATTGTAGAAGGGGTAAGAGGGTTGGAATGGTGGCAGTACAGTATGGAAGAAACAGGTAGGTTACAGTTTTCAATAATGACCAAAGACTGGGATAATGATACAGCTGGATGTCTGGGGGAGGAGAAATCAAAGCAGAAGGAATAGTTACGGCAAAGGCCCTAAGGCAGTGAAACGGAGCAGGACCTTATGGTCCTTCCCCCAACCCCCATGTCCTCAGCCTGCCTTTTGTATGTGGAAAAAGTTTAGCCAAAGAATAAGTTTAATCAGAGAAGTGAGAAAATGCAGAAACAAAGGAAAACAGTCAAAGGAGACCAAATAATAATAGTTTGGTCAGTAAGCAAAGCCAAGGATCTTTAGTTCCCCCTCAAGGGCTATAGATAATATTCTGAGACATATCCTGTGAACTGTCTTATAGATACTGAAACCCCCATCAGGTGAAAGAAGTGAACTACATGATGACCAGACTGTAGGCATGACATAAGCTGCCACAATTCCGAGAATTTGCTTCAAAGAAATGGAAACAAACTGACCCTGGAACTGAAGACTAACTGTACCTAAAACAATCAAGATGACGCTGGTCAGACCACCACATGGTCAATTTCAAGATGCCTGTCAGAGCTGATGGTGCTGTTTCTGCAGGTAGCCCCCTCCCTCCGTTGATAAAAGCTCTTGCCCCCTGGTTGTTGGGGGGTGGGGGGGGGAGTTGGCCTTTGGATGGGAGCCCGCCCTTCCTCCACCCCCACCTGTTGCTGGCATCCAAAACAAAGCACACTTTCCTTTCCATCAACTTGCCTCTTTATTGCCTATTGAGTGGCGAGTAGCCGGACCCCACTTTCAGTTACAGCAGGACCATGCTTGTCATATTCAAGGAGTGGCAAGTAGGCCATGGTGGTCTAGTGGAGTGAGCAAGGGGGAGAACGATACAGAATGGAAGAATAGGAAATGAGGTCAAAGGGGTGTGGGATGGGAGGAGGCAACCATGCAAGGCCTTGTAGGCATTAGAAGGACTTGGGCTTTTACTCTAAGTGAGATGGGGAGCAATTGCAGGGTGTCAAGTAGAGCAATAACCTGCTCAAACTTAAATCCTTAAATCCTATAAAGGGTCCCTCTGGCTGCTCTATTAAGAATAGCCTATATCGGGTTTCCCTGGTGTCGCAGTGGTTGAGAGTCCGCCTGCCGATACAGGGGACACGGGTTCGTGCCCCGGTCCGGGAAGATCCCACATGCCGCGGAGAGGCTGGGCCCGTGAGCCATGGCCGCTGAGCCTGCACGTCTGGAGCCTGTGCTCCGCAACGGGAGAGGCCACAACAGTGAGAGGCCCACATACAAAAAAAAAAAAAAAATCCTATATCAAGCAAGGGAAGAAATAGGAAGACAAGTTAGGAAGAGATGGCAGCAATGAAGGTGAGACCCGCTGGTGGCTTAAATCAGGGGGATGACAACGGGGATGGTGAGAAATGGTTGAATTCTAGATGTATTTTGAAGAAGGAGCTCACAAGATTTCCTGACATTGAATGCAGGCTATAAGATCAAGACAGGAGTCAAAGAATCATCTCATCTGGTCTTTCCATGGCATTTTTGGCACTGCTCCATCTAAGCTTCTTTTTTTACTCCTTCCTCACCTGAATGTTGGTGTTCCCCAAGATTGTGTCTTCAACTCTACCGCATTCTATATTCTATGTCTTGGTGAAACTATCCACCCTCATAGCATTATCTGTTATTATTAGGCAAATAATAATGCCCCCATGTGCTGCAGTGTTTTGTTTCCAGTTGTGTGGTGGACGTATCTACCTGGACTTTGTGCTGGCAACTCAAATGCTCTCTTCTGACTTCAAACCCACTACTCATTCTGTATGCCTCATCGCTCCTATATCAATCTTCTTGCCATCTTGCCAGTAAGAACCAGTTGAGGCTCAGATCAACTCTGATTCCTCCCTCACTCTACAATGTCTAGTTTGCTACCAAGTCTTTTCAGTTCTACTTTCTAGGAGGCCTGGCTCAAATGCCGTTATCCTCAGAAATCTTACCCAACCTCAGCATTTTAAGAGTATTTTTCCTACAAGTTTTATAGTTTTAAGTCTTAAATTTAGGTCGTGATCCATTTTGCATAAATTTTTGCTTATGGTGTGAAGTATAGATAGAGGCTTATTTTGTTTTGTTTTGATTATTGCATGTGTATATCCAGTTGTTCCAGCACTGTTTCTTGACAGGCTAGCCACTGAATTGCCTTAGCATCTGCTAGTGGGAAGGCAAAATGGTACGACCACTTTGAAAAACAATTTGGCAGTTTCTTAAAAAGTGAAAAATACACCAACTACATGACTCAGTCAGTCATTCCACTCCTAGCTATTTTTTTAATGCTTTTTTTTTTCTTTTTTTGGCTGTGTTGGGTCTTCATTTCTGTGCGAGGGCTTTCTCTAGTTGCGGCATGCAGGGGCCGCTCTTCATCGCGGTGCGCGGGCCTCTCACTGTCGCGGCCTCTCTTGTTGAAGAGCACAGGCTCCAGACGCGCAGGCTCAGTAGCTGTGGCTCACGGGCTTAGTTGCTCCGCAGCATGTGGGATCTTCCCAGACCAGGGCTCGAACCCATGTCCCCTGCATTGGCAGGCAGATTCTCAACTACTGCGCCACCAGGGAAGTCCAATAATTTTAAAATAAGAAAAAAAAGTGGAAAGCATGTTCACTTTAATCTTCTGATCAGGCCAAAAATTCCACACAGAATTTTCTCTTTTCTCTCACTCTTTTTTTTTATTATTACGGTAAAATACACATAACACAAAATTTACCATCCTAACAATTTTTAACTGTATTGCTCGGTGGCACTAAGTGTCTTCACATTGTTGTGCTGCCATCCATCCACAGAACTCTTTTCGTCTTGCAAAACTGAGATTCTGTACCCATTAAACAGTAGCTCCCATTCCTCCCTGCCCCCTGCCACCCCCTCCCAGTAACCACCGTTCTACCTTCTCTGTATTTAATTGACTACTCTAGGTACCTCAAGTAAGTGGAATCATACAATATTTGTCCTTTATGTCTTTTTTCACTTAGCATGTCTTCAAGATTCATCCATGTTGTAACATGTACCAGAATTTCCTTCCTTTTCAAGGCTGAAAAAATATTCCATTGTCCATATATACCACATTTTGTTTATCCACTCATCCATGGGCGGACACTGGGTTGCTTCCACTTTTTGGATATTATGAATAATGCTGCTATGAATATGGGTACACAAGTATATCTTTGAGTCTCTGCTTTCAATTCTTTGGAGCATATACTCAGAAGTGGAATTGCTGGATTATATGGGAATTCTATTTTTAAGGAATTGCCATACTGTGTTCCATAGTGGCTGCACCATTGTATATTCCCAAAAACAGTGCACAAGTGTTCCAATTTTTCCACATGATCACAACACGTGCTATTTTCTGTTTTTTCATTTTTTTATAGTAGTCATCCTAACAGGTATGAAGTGGTTCTTCTCACTTCTTAACACCACTAGTGAGCTTGGAAAGCATCCCTCTTACCTTCTGCACAATACTCATGAGTGTGAACAAGCATGTGCTTGAAAAAGAAACTATACTCAAGAAGTTCTCAGATAACAGAACCACAGTCTCATAAGGTCTTTACAGGGTAGTCAAGAAAGGGCCTGTAAGAAACACACACACACACACACACACACACACACACACACACCCTCATTCCACTTATACAGAATCTGAGTTTCCACTTTTCTCCTTATTCAGCACTTTTCCAGCAAGCATAATAGTCATTACCATACTCTGCCACTAGGGGCAATATGTCTCCCAAGCAAGGCGGACGTGTGTAGGTCAAAACTCCCTCATCCCTTGGTGGGGTGGGAAAGGACAGAAAGGAGTTTAAAAGACCAAGGAAACTTTTGGGACTGAAGAATATGTTCACTATCTTGACTATGGTGATGGTTCCACCGGTATATACCTATGTCAAGACTTAGATTCTACACTTCAAATATGTGTATTGTATGTTGATTATTCCTCAATAAAACTTTTTTTTAATTCCCCCATGCCTGACAAAATTTGAAATTTTTCAAAATGAATTTTCTTAAAAAGCAAGGAAAGGCAAACCAAACACCAAAAAGAAGAGTGAGCTAGGAAATAACTGGGGGCAGATTTACGGATTACATTCTCCTTATGTTTGATACTTAAGAGTCTGATAAACACAGCTCCTCAGTGCAGATGTGTCAATGTCTTCTTTCCTACCTCTGCTCGTTAGGGATTCAGACACTGAACTTGTGGGGCAGTCAGGTTGGCAGTGCTGCCTAGTTTGGTTGAAATTTTAGATCCTGCCACAATCTGCTTCCCAGTTCTTCTTCTAGAAAAGCCAATACGTATCACCCCCTGACAGGTTGGCACTTTTGCTTTTTTATTTTTTCCTGGACTGTGTCCCAGATGAGGAAAGTACTGCCTTATGGAGCTCCGAGATTCCTCCCCTGCTCCAGGCAAATTGTAGTAACCTTGATAAAGTTTGTAACTATCTCAGAAGTTGTTCTGAAATTCCTACCCTCACCCTTGAGCCACTGCTCCCTGTCCTGTTCATTTTGTCTGAAATTCATTCATTAGGTCTATTAAATTGACTTGAGGCAGAGTCACCGATTGTTCTTGACCAATGTCTGGGCCTAATGTCACAAAGGGCTGAGAGAAGTGAGGACCATCGTCTAGGACCTAAGGTACCTGATGATTTCAACAAAAACACGAGTCACGTAAAATAAAAATTTGTGAACAATGACATGTTGCCAACTACTAAGTAACGAATTATTTCCAAATTCCAAATTTCCAAGTTGGCTTGAAACAACTTTTTTATTTTATTTATTTATTTTTTTTGCGATATGCGGGCCTCCCACCGCTGCGGCCCCTCCCGCTGCGGAGTACAGGCTCCGGATGCACAGGCCCAGCAGCCATGGCTCACGGGCCCAGCCGTTCCGCAGCATGTGGGATCCTCCCGGACTGGGGCACGAACCCGTGTCCCCTGCATCGGCAGGCAGACCCTCAACCACTGCGCCACCAGGGAAGCCCTGAAACAACTTCTTATTATGCTCACAACTTCTGTGAGTCAGGAATTCACAAGGACCATAAAGGGGTTGATATATCTGCAGTACGTGGGGACTCAACTAGGAGGATTTGAAGGCTGGAGTGACCCAGGGCTGTGGACAGGAATCATCTGGAGGTGTTTTTATTTACACCTCTAGCAGTTGATGACAGCTGTCAGCTGGGATTGTCAGCTAGAACACTAACATGTGACCTTTTCAGTAGGCCTGGGCTTCCTCACAGCATGGCTGACCAGTCTCCCTAAAGAACCAATGGAAGCTGTAATGCCTTTTATAACATAGCCTAGTAAGTCACATATGTTATTTCCGTAGTAGTCATAACTCCCCCAGGTTCAAGGGGAGGGGATTGTATTCGTTTGTTAGGCTGCCACAATAAAGTTCCACAGACTGAGTGGCTTAAACAACTGTCTCACCATTCTGTAAGCTAGATGTCCAAAATCACGTTGTTGGCAGGACTGGTTCGTTCTGAGGGTTGTGAGAGAAGGATCTGCTCCAGGCCTCTCTCCTTGGCTTATAGGTCGCCATTTTCTCCCTATGTCTCTTCACATCACGTCCCTCTGTGTGCCTCTGTGTCCAAATTTCCCCCCCTTTATGACACTGGTCATATTGGATTAGGGTTCACCCTAATGACTTCATTTTAACTTGATTACCTCTGTAAACACCCTATCTACAAATAAGGCCATGTTCTGAGATACTGTGAGTTAGGACCTCAACAAATGAATTTTGAAGGAAACAATTTAATCCATAAGATGAACATAGACCCCAACTTTCAACGAGCAGAGTGTCAAAGTCACCATGTAAAGAGTGCATGTGGGATGACAGATAAATGGATAAAGAAGATGTGGCACATATACACAATGGAATATTACTCAGCCATAAAAAGAAATGAAATTGAGTTATTTGTAGTGAGGTAGATGGACCTAGAGTCTGTCATGCAGAGTAAAGTAAGTCAGAAAGAGGAAAACAAATACCATATGCTAACACATATATATGGAATCTAAAAAAAAAACAATAAAGGTACTGATGAACCTAGGGGCAGGGCAGGAATAAAGAGGTAGACAGAGAGAATGGACTTGATGACATGGGGTGAGAGGGTGAAGCTGGGGTGAAGTAAGAGTGGCATTGACATATATACACTACCAAATGTAAAATAGTTGGCTGGTGGGAAGCAGCAGCGTAACACAGGGAGATCAGCTCGGAGCTTTGCAATGACCAAGAGGGGTGGGATAGGGAGGGTGGGAGGGAGGCTCAAGAAGGAGCGGATATGGGGACATGTGTATGCATATGGCTGATTCGCTTTGTTGTACAACAGAAACTAATGCAGTATTGTGAAGCAATTATACTCCAATAAAGATCTATTAAAAAATAGTAAAAAAAATTAATAAAAATAAATAAAAATTTTTTAAAGTGCATGTGGGAGATAGTGTCACTTGCCATCACTGGAAGATATAATCTACCACATCACGATATTAAAAAGCTTAATAATGAGAACCTATTACAGCTTATATTATTCGCTTCATATAAGTCAGCTCACAACATACAAAACGTAATTTGGGGGGGAACTACTATCATATGTTTCATATTTTTATAGTGGTCAGAGAGCTCAAATATCAACTGTTTGGTTCCAAACAAGACACCTGGAACCTCTATGACTGATTCTTCCCCGAGGCAATGAAAAGCTGTGCTTCAACAGCTAGTGCTTCCTAACAGAACTTCCAACAAATTATTATTTCTGGCCCAAGGATTCACTCTACTTTAAGTTCCTTTGCTGATTTGCTTATTTGTAGTAGACACTCACTATTAGTGCCTGTAGTTCAGTCTTGACTATTCTTGTCTTCACTCAGAGGAATTCATCCCTGTTAGTTTTATTTTACATGCAAAGTAAATTTAAACATGTATTATTATCAATTTTTGGAAAAACAAATATTAATAAGTATGTACTGTAACAGTAAACCCTATCATGCCTCATTTGTTACCATATTGTTACTTCTTGAGATGACTCGTACAGTGCCAAATAAACTTTACACACAGGCGGGGCTCCTGCCAAACCCAGATCAGTATTGGTAACACTCATTGCCCGAATGCACAACAGCAGATGTTCTGCACCACCAACCACTGAATAAAGATTGCACAAAAGCCAGTCTCGAAAATCCAAACATTCCGTTTAAAAGTGGGGTAGGGGAAAAGGTGGGGTAGAAACCTAGTTACCCCACGATCCACTGGACTCATTATCCAAATTGCTTTTCAGTACTGCTCACTCCTGCCATTTTGCTTTTCCCAGCCTCTTTTCTACTCCTCAGTCTTTCCCTTCCTGCTCACCTGGGGAGACACCCAGACCTACTGAATTTGAACCTCTAGAAGTGGGGCCCAGGAATTTTTTTGGAAGTTGCCCAGGTAATTCTGGTGATCAGCTAGGTTTGCCAACTACAGGTCAGTGTGACCAAATTCAAGTTCCTTAAGCTTAGCCTAAAAAGGCCCTCATCCCTGCTCAACCCTACAGTGGCATCGCCTGTCACTTCCCATCTCATGATTTACCCATAACAATGCTGAATACCAATAGCTCACAATACTCAGTACACTGCTTCACCCCGCTGAGCCCTTGTCCTGGCTGAAAACCCTCTGCCCACCTTGACTGCCAACCTATTCTCCCTCAAAAATCCAGCTCCAGGGTCTGCTTCCATGAAGTCTTCCCTGACTACCTCACCTCCACCCCCATCCAGAATTAATCCTTCCCTCTGTATTCTGACTGTACTTCATTCACAGAGCAATCAGCACACAGTGCAGAAATATACTTGCTCACCTCTCTGCCCTGCTAGAGTGTAATCTACTTGAAGGCAGGTTCTATGCCAATATGTAGGCAAACTTGAGAACCAGTTCTCAACCCTGTTTGCAAATGAGAGTCACATGGGGAGCTTTTAAAACATATTCCTGCCAGGACCCAACCCTGAACCAATTAAATCAGAATATCTGGGTAGGAGGCCTGGGCAGGGGCCGGCCTTCTTTCCTTCCTTGTTTCCTAGGTTTTTCTAAAGTTTAACCAGTGCTGGGTATTACTAATCTGGACTTCAGTGTACCCCTATTATAAACTCATTTCTGCTCCAGCTGAGTAATCCCTTCTTATTTTGAACAAAAGAGATTGGGGAAATTTTTATTTCTTGAAAACTAGAGGGCACTGGTCTGAATAATCTGGGTAAGGGTAGGAGCAGGGGAATAAATCTGTCTTCAAGGTGGATCCCCTAGCAATAGGGCCAGACCTCTAAAAAATTACCTAGAACAGCACTTCTCAGAGCCATCCTTGGACCTGCAGCATCAGCATCACCTGGGAGCTTTTAGAAATGCATATTCTCGGGGCCTACACCAAAACTCAAGGTTGGGGCTCTTGAATCTGTTTCAACAAGCCTTCCAGGTAATTTTTTTTTTTTGCAGTACGCAGGCCTCTCACTGTTGTGGCCTCTCCCGTTGTGGAGCACAGGCTCCGGACGCACAGGCTCAGCAGCCATGGCTCACGGGCCCAGCCGCTCCGCGGCATGTGGGATCTTCCCGAACTGGGGCACAAACCCGTGTCCCCTGCATCGGCAGGCGGACTCTCAACCACTGCGCCACCAGGGAAGCCCCTACCAGGTAATTTTGATACATGTTAAGGTTTGAGGACCAATGACCAGGAAGATAGCAGTGGGGAAATTAAGACCTTGATCTTCTGTTTCTTACATAGATTCATCTCTTTAATTTTTTAAAAAACACACTCTCACCACACTATTTCTCAAAAAGAAGTCTCTAGAAACAATAGCAGCAGTGATGCCAGAAGCTACCTGACTTAATGCCATGTGTCTCAGAGGGAGGTCAAGCAGTCAAACGTCCACCATCCCCATTCTGGGTATGGGCTTCCATCCCTGACTTCTGTGTTTGGCCTTTAACAGGTGGTTTTGTGTCATTGATACAATGGCCACAGGTAACTCCCAAATTCTGATAGACATCTGCATTTAGTAGATGCTCCGTGATGGCACGGCCACCCCAATGAGATTAAAGTATCTTAGGAAGCTCTGTGGGGCTCCTGATGCCCATCTTCTGTTCTCCATTTCCTCACCAGATGGGGTCACATCTCTAATTTTTATACAAGCCACAACACATGAGCCTGCGCAGGCAGGGAGCTGGGTGGAGGCCCTGCTAGATTGAACCCATCAGTATTTTACCAGAAGCCAGAGCCTTCCTCTCAGCCTGGAGGTCAGCAAAATAGGAAACAGCTCAATTTTTTGCCAAGAACCCTTTATCAAGGGTTAGCAAGACCCTCAGACAGGGTGAGGTCTCAGGGCCTGTTTGGAAGGGAACCAGACCACAGATGAAATGTGTGGTGACTCCCGTAAAATAAGGAATCCCTGTGCTGGTGCTCTGGGCAAGGAAGGGAACCTAACTTATTGAGCACGTACTAATTCTCAGGATTTTACATTCACAGTTTTACTTAATCCCCACAACAACATTGTGAAGTTAGTAGTATTATTCCAACTTACAAAACTACAAACATATAGGAAACAAATTGAACGATGTGCCTGAAACGCCACAGTTAGTAAACTGAGATTCATGCTCTCACTGTTACCCTACCCTGCCCACCTGGGGGTGACTTTTCCATCCACACCATGCAGCATGCATAAATGCCAGTCCTAGTTTGTTTCAACCACCTCATTGCACTTCCTGAATATAAATGTTTGAAAATGTATACAATTTTAAAAAGAAACCAGTATAAATGTGCACTGGGTTTTAAGAGTTGAGTCTTGGGATGCTCTATAAAAATCAAAAGCATGACCAAGGAAGAATTTATGAAGGGAAACATAGATGTAATGGCATCAGAAATCACCCTTATTCCTAGTACCCTCTTGGATCTGTTTCTCCTTTGCTATCCTGCTGTCTAACTTTCTATCCCATCAAGAGCTTTCAGCAAATCTCAGATGAGCGGACTAGGGCTCAGAACACTGAGCCTCTTTTGTGGGTAATTGGTGCTCTCTACCCCTGAGTGTTCCACCCCTCTCTCCCTCACTCCATCCTAATTCCCAGCTGTGTGTAAACAATCCCTCCGAGATAAGAGAACCTGCTTTTCCACAGCCTTGCCAGTATTGAGCACTATATTCTTTTAAAATCTTTGCCATTAAAATAGTTAAAATAAAAATCTCATTCTTTTAATTGGCATGTCCTTAATTGAAGTTGAGGTTGCACACATATATATTTGAATGTTTTTTACTTGTTGAATTACCCTTTCATGCTCCTTACCCACCTTCTTTTGGAGAGTGGTTCTTATTGATATATCAGAACTCTTTGTTTACTAAGGATATTAATCTTCTGTTGTATATAAGCAATGGCTGTTTTCCAATTTGTCTTTTGACTTTGGTTGTTTTTAAAACAGGAGTTTTATTTGGTCAAATCTATGCTTTCTTCCTTCAGGGTCATTCTTAGAAAGACTTTCCCCATACTCAGATTTTTAAAATATTTACCCATACCTTATTATATATAATTGGTTTTTTTGTTTGTTTGTTTTGGTTTTTTTGCTGTACGCGGGCCTCTCACTGTTGTGGCCTCTCCCGTTGCGGAGCACAGGCTCCGGACGCACAGGCTCAGCGGCCATGGCTCATGGGCCCAGCCGCTCCGCGGCATGTGAGATCTTCCTGGACCGGGGCATGAACCCGTGTCCCCTGCATCGGCAGGCGGACTCTCAACCACTGTGCCACCAGGGAAGCCCTATATATATAATTTTTATATCTCACTTTTAAATTTAATCCATCTGTTTTATTTTGTTGTAAGGTATGGGATAAGGCTCTAAAGTTAATGCTCCCTCCCAAATGGATAGCCAGTTGTTCTAACACCATTTATTGACTGATACGTTCCCCGCTGATTTAAAGTACCACCTCTATTATACACTAAATTTCTGCATGCACTTTCGTTTCTTTCTAGATTCTGTAGTCTTTTCATCGATCTCTCCGTGTGACAGGAGCACACTGGTTTAATTTCCTAATACATTTTAATATCTGTTAGAGCTAGCTCAATCCTTCTTCATTAACACTTTTCAAGTATTTCCTGACTACTGTTGAACACTTATTCTTCCAAGTGAATTTTGGAAGTATGTTCTCAAAGCTTGACTTTTCCACTAACTGTTCTAGAAACACCTGGGTCCATCTCTCTAGCAGCTATTTTTTCCAGTATTCGATAATTGTTACCTGCACCTACAGTTAACCTGGCACTGTGCTAGGCACTGGAGCTATAAAAATGAATTTGACCCAATCCCTGACCTCAAGGGGCTTAAAATCACATATAGGAAAGGAAAATCAATGCATAGGTGCATTAAATCATGATTTCTGCTGTAGGGGAGGACTGAAAAGGGTTGAGTTCTGTGGAGGCTTTGATATAGCTCCTGGAGAAGGGGTGGAAATGAAAATAGCAAGAGGTCGCCAATACTTCACCACTGGGCCTGGTGAGTGGACTCAAGAAGGGTCCATGCTTACTGTGCAACATTAGAGCCCTAAGATTCCAAAGATGCATTCTGGGGACTTAAAAGTCTACGTTCCATCTTAGCATTGTCCAGTGGAGTCTACATTCCCAGTTTCCCCACCACACGCTAAAGCCTCCTCTCAGATTATGTCTCACATGCTGGCAATAGTGCAGTACCCTCCTCAATTGTATGGCTGTCTTTCAAAGCACTATTTGCCCATTTTATATAATCTAAAATCCCTCACAGTCTTGCGAGGTGGGCAGATATCATAATTTCTGCTCGAAAGATATATAAATGGATGTTTTGCAAAGCACATGAGTTGAGTGATTTGTCTAAAGTGCTGGGTAACAGAACAAAGCCTAGGAGGCAAGTTCGGATTCCTAGGCCAATTCTCTATCAATCACACCCTATGGCCTACTGAGTAAGCCCAATCTTCTGTATAAGGTGGTTCTAACAGTACTATTCAACTTACAGGAAGGTATGTCTAGAACTTCATTATATCTCTCCTCTGCCCTTCACCTACCACCACTGTAATGAAATGGTGGTTCCCTTTCTTTATACTTCTCCAGCCAAACCATGGGGCTGGGAGAGGAGGAAAGAGGCTAGGACAAGGCTGGGGTGAGGATCTAGATGGAGGCCAAACAAGTGGAGCAGAGGGGAAATGGGCCTCTGTGGGACAGGAGTTTGAGGCGCTGTGGCTGTTGGGTTTTTGCGCTAATGCATCTCCAAAGACTGGATCCCCAGGCACTCCAACACACCTACTTCCTCTTCCACTGCCACCATGAGTACCTTCTGAACAGAATCTTTTCTCCTCGGGCAACTGAAGAACAGAATTCAGACTCAGCTTTTCACCTCCTCAGATATACCTTTTAAAAACACACACACCGGGGCTTCCCTGGTGGTGCAGTGGTTGAGAATCTGCCTGCCAACGCAGGGGACATGGGTTCGAGCCCTGGTCTGGGAAGATCCCACATGCCGCGGAGCAGCTAGCCCCGTGAGCCACAATTACTGAGCCTGCGCGTCTGGAGCCTGTGCTCCGCAACAAGAGAGGCCGCGATAGTGAGAGGCCCGCGCACCGCGATGAAGAATGGCCCCCGCTCGCCGCAATTAGAGAAAGCCCTCGCACGGAAACGAAGACCCAACACAGCCATAAATAAATAAATAAAATAAAATACACACACCTTTAAGGATTTTTTGAGGGTCTGTATACTTACTAGCAGTGGAGAAAACGGTAGGGACTGAAAAAGGAAAAGGGCTCCACCCTGAGTGCCCCTCTGGTGCTGTTTCATGTAGGTACTTCAGAGTAGAAGGGAAGACATTTCCCCTAACGCCAGTTTTTCGTTTGGAATATGTGGGACAGAAGATTAATCTGTAGCTCTTGCTCAACTGGGCATTTCATTGCTGGAGCTGAGACTTAAAGAGAGGGGGAGTTTGGGGTCGATGTGGGGGAAATGGGCTGGATACTGCCAAGACTAACGTTAGGGGTTGATGGGGCTGAGAACAACAGTGGGGGTGTGTTCTTCCCTACCTCAGCCTCCAGATCTCACCCTGGACTAGCTGGAGGGGGCAGACAGACAGAGGAGGTGGGGATCTGGGCCAAGGAATGGGTGGGAAGAAGGGAAATCTTAAGTCAAGCAATTGGGCGAGAATTCCTATAGAGGACTCCGGGCAGGAGGTGCACGGGGCGGCGGGGAGGGGCGTGAAGTTAAGTGACCTAAGTAACCAAGAAAAGTCAGGCTTGTAAGGCCAACTGCAAAGCTTGCTTCTGCCAGCAATGTGTATACCATCTGTCTCCCCATGCCAGTGGAAGCACTAATAAAAGTTACATGTTGAAACTTTTGCACTAGCTTGTACATAAAAATTCCATATGCCAATTGACTGGACTACATGAACACATCTGTCAAAAACAGGTCTCTCAGGCACAATTTAGGACATTCCAAAGCAGCTTTATAACTGTTTTAGCCTCCAAATGGTATGAATTAACTCTCATAAGCCAGGTCTACTCTTGCTGAGCCAAGGATTGGGCCAAATCTCCAAATAATTCAAGTTAGAAACACTCTTTTGCCTTCATTATAGTATATATCAGTAGCAAGGTCTTTTTTCCTCCAAAATTATGCTGTTGATGGACTCGGTGTTTGATGTCACATTGTTAACATATGTTAATATGGCCAAAATGATAAAATATTTCATGTATTATGGGCTTGAAAAAGGCCATATTTTGTATTTTTATAAGATTCTGTTACTCCAATAATGTTTACAATTTACAACAGACATTGACTGATATTAGGTCATTAGATCTCAGGTGCTAAGTATATTTTACTCTGGAAGAGTCAGTATGTGGGAACTCCTGAGATGGCCCTTTTAGATCCCCTTCCCTCCCTGAAGCGGGAGCTGCGTGAAGGAGGAAGGCAAACCTCCCCTTCAGGAAGAAGCCTAGATACAAACTTCATGTGCTCAGTCTCAGCACATACAGTAGCTCTAGGGACTGGAAAATGTGCTTCTTTTTTCTTACTCATACTGACTTTCTGTTCTTATTAACCTTTATAAAAAACCTATTTAGAAAAGCAAGTATAACTAATTAAGGACAATGAGTTGGATAACCAAATCAGAATCTTCAATGTCTCAACATGATTAAGTATCGGGAAGAGTCTAACATAATTAAATGCAGCAGGTGTGAATGCAAAGCACACATAGGTCTCAGAAAACTAGAACTAAATGGAGGAGGAGTTCAGCATATCAGCAGCACCTGTGCAGAAAGGCTTCAGGATTTCAGTTCATGACTTGGTAGGCATCAGCCAGGTTGCCCTGGTATAATCTTAGTCTATAGAAGAGTACCACCCAAAACAGGGGAAGAGATAGCCTTCCTTAACTCTATCAGATACTGTGTTCAGATATAGATACCTCATTTTAAGAACAGATTGAAGTGGATCCCAACAGAGCAACCAGCTTGGGAAACAAGGCATAGTGTCTGCCCCTAAAGGATACCTAATGCAACAGGGGAACTGAGTCAAATGAGTGCCAATTCAAGGAACCTGTGGTTCAGTTTAGCCTCAGAAAGGAAATGCTTAGAGGAGCCTTTCAGTATGTTGGGAATATAATTTCTGTTTCCAAATATTTGAGGATCTCTCATATGAGAGATTAAATCTGTTTGGTATGGGAAAATTAGAACCAATACATAAACTTTACTAGAAGACAGAGTTCAGCTCCTTGTGAGGAGGAGAAGTTGCTCTTTAAGCTACCTGTTAGTACTCACGCTCAGAGGGGGTGACAGTGCCATCAAGGGGGTGAAAATTGATTCAAGACAGGGTGGGGGTGGGTGAAAAATAATATTATTGTACAATGATTTCTGACCCTCCGAAGTTCAACCCTACCCAGCAAAATCGTATTCCTTAATATTTTATTTCTCTTGTTGACCTTTCTCGGGTATCACATGAGCAGCATTGCTATTGGCATGGAAGGTACGTAAATGTATGCTATATCCGTACTGCAAAACTATGCCAACTAGATGGCTGTGATTGGAGGACTTTCTCTTGATTGATAGCTCAATCTCGAAGTCACATAGTAAGAGGTGGCCTGCACGAGCTATTGACTGCTATTGGCTGCCTTGAGCATACTGCCTGTGTGGGCTTTGTTTATGACTTGAACTTTGAGAAGTAAATAAAAATGGTTTATATTTACTATTTAATTCTACAAAAGTGAGCCAACCCATTAACTATATCAAGTGCTGAAAAGAAAAACTGTCAACAATAGTTGAATAAATATCTAACATCCAACTAGGTTAAAAGCCATTTTCTCATATTAAGCAAAAGTTAATGTTTAGGAAACTTAATTTTTTTCAATTGCTTTTCTTTCACTGAAAAAAATAACCATTTTGAATGATTTGTTTTTAAATTGATTACACTGTTATTATTACCATGTACTTCTAAAAATTGCCAATATCTATGTATAATTTGATACATTACAGTACATAAGCAAATAAATTATATTAAAAGTTACACAGCAAATACAGTTATAAAGGTTAATGGCTTTGATTTTCAATTTAACTAAAACTTTAACTTAAAATTTTGTTGTTCATACTGCACTGGATAAAAAGAGGAGGCTTTATACTTACTCTTCCTATGTATAAAGCACAGATATACATATACTACATAAACAGATATACAGTATACCTGTGGTATTAAAATTTCATAGGGAGTGATTAGGCAAAACAATGCCTTTAAAGTTCTTTAGTGAACGATAATTTTTTAAAAGTTGTGAAACTCTGAATTAAAGCCACCTAAACATTTTGGCACGAAAACATTTTGCTGTTGGTTTGCCAAGATGAATTGTAGCCAAAATTTGAAAATAAGAATGGGTTTATTCACATTCTTATCTTGTCCTCCTGTCCCCTCTTGTTTTTTTCCCACCCCAAGTTACTGTACATCTTTTTTTTTTTAAACAGAATCACTCTCTTCCTTTTGGAGCCATAATCCCATTCCCTGATTCTAGTGGTGGTAGGTGACCCAAGACTGGCCAGCAGTGAACATGTCACTTCAACCAAGCCAAAGTTAATTCTGGGACTTTTGCTGGAACGGAGGAGATATTTCTCTGTAGGGGTTACATATGTCCGGTTGTAAGCTCGAAGCTGCTGGGGTCTCTCTTTGCCATACCTGCGGAAAGCCTAGCTGAGGATAAAACCAACCGAGCAGAAAGCAGAGCCAGAGAGCCAAGGAGACAGACAGCATTCAGTGATATCATTGAGAACCTAATCCAGGCATGCCTGAAGCTATCTGAGCCCCTGGACCTTCAGATGTCTTTTGTGGCTTAGGCCAACTGGAGTCAAGTCTCTGTCACTAGCAATCAGAAGGGTTTTTTTTTCATTTACTAACCCAACTCTGCCCTGTTCCCTCATTCAATGACTGTCCAGAGACCAGGAATCCTTCTTTAGTTCCTCATACAAATCTGCTTTCCCTGCCTGGGGCCTTGACTGTTTCTTCTCAAACTCCACTCTCAGAGAAACTGTTACAGTTCTTGCTGGGTACTGTTTTGAATCTCAGACACTAATCCTGAAGCAGTATTTTTGGTGCCACTTTCAATTTCTTGGTTAAATTGTGAATTATTATTTATCTGAAAGAATGTATTTTATTTTCTTTATGCTGGCACCTTCGCAATGTTTGCCATATATGTAAATATTCATAAATTAATTAGGTGACATTCTGTTATTATCAGCTCACTTATGATTAAGTATGTATCATTAAGGTACTACACACTGAAAAGCAATAAACATGAATCTATACTAATGAAATAATACTCTGACCTCCATGACAAATGTCTATTGCTAATTTATGACAGATAAACAGAAGGTGAAACTGATTTTGACAATTTTATTACAAAGTATGCAAGTACAAATATATATTTTAATTGGACTATAGTATATTGGCTAATATATTTTGGAATTTGCTTGTAAGGTTCTAATCAATGCATTCACTAGTACTAAAGCCATTCTGTATTCCTCATGAGTATTCCATTTAATAGTCCTGTACTCAGTAATCTGAATTTTAGTGAATTCTTGATTTTCAACAACCTTACTCCCAAATGCTTTCCTCTCAAAAAATTTTTAAAAATTAAAAAATAAAATAAATACATTGAAATTCATAAGGCAAAGATACAACAAAAGATGGTTTAGAATTCTCTGGGTGCACAATCAGTTAACATTGTCCATTTCTCTGTGGACAGAAATCATCAAACAGCAGACCAGCTATTAAGAGGTGAAGCCACAGCCTGTAGTATATCATTTTATCAGCCTCAGTAACTGGTAGTAAAAAAAAAAAAAACAGGATGGTTAAGGAGATTTAATTCACTAGGATGATTTACGTTGAGATACACTGCCCTTGAGGACATCCAAATGGATTCAGGAGACATCTGAAGATATGGACTTGGGAACAAGGGGCCAGGGTTTGTGATACAAATTCAAAAGTCAGCAGAGACTCGACTGTGGAGACTCAGAAAATGACTGGACTCTCTGGAGAAGAGACAGAAAAAGCAGAAGGTCCTGTAGAAAGTCTAAGGACCAGGAGGGAAGGAGAGCCTAAAAAGGTATTTGAAAAAATAAGCCAGTACAGCATCAGAAGAAGACAAAAGAACAAAAGGCCATATGACCATATTGCAAGTGCCTGTATCTTCAACAGCTATTGAGAAGGTGGGAAGGAGTTCTCATAATTGAGATTTTGCTAAACAGGCAACACGGCAATTTTTGTTTAGGTTACATCTTATATGTTAAGTCGTCTAGTGGGTAGGGCTTCATTTTGATCCTAGTTGATAGAAGACAGGTGTCTGGCATCTGGCTCTATGACCAAGTTTGGTCATTGTTTTAGAGGAGCTGGAAGTCATGTCTGGCCCAATCTGTGTGTGGGAATAATGACTCGACAGCAATTGTGCATACAGATTTGGGGGGAGTAGAGAGTTGTATGAAGTGTTTCACCCAAATTACATGGAAGAAGGATTTGCTTGTTTGTTTGCTTTGGTTCTGGTTTTAATGGTACATATTTTTAGTACCTGTTATCATAGAGAAGCTATAATTTTGTTATATTCCAAATTTCTTATTAATTTTTTAGCACGGACTATTACCCCATAACTAATAATCTGCAGAGCCATCATGCTTTATATTACTAAACTAGCTATTTTGTTCATATCTAAGCTACAGCTATCAGCTAAATGGGGCTGAAGGCTCTTAGAGCGATTTACTTCACCCACTTCAGAAGTCTCCATTGATGTGATGAAGAGACCAAGCCCATAAAGAACAACTTTGGATTGTCTATAGCCAAACCTCTCTGAGAACCCCCTCCATCCACCCCCACCTCACACCAGCTTCTCCACTTCATTTTGGCATTATTTTTTGTCGCTCTTTCCAAGATTAACACTCTCCTGTTTCACACTCTTCAGGATTCCTCCACTCACCTTATAGCAAAACTTAAAAGTCCTTAGCATTGCTTCCAGGGTCCCTCATAACTGTTTTTTTGTCTTTGTAGCCTTATCTCCTGCCACTTATCTCCATGCAAGGGTTCAAAATTCAGTCATTCATATACCATCTTCACAGTTTCTGGCACACCCAAATACCAAATGAACTAGTTACTTAATACTTTAAAAATAGATCAATTTAATTACTTGAATAAATGATTTTAAAGAGAAAACTTTGTATCTCTACAAAAATAGCTAGTTGTTTTCAATTGCTAGAAACTGAAGATGTGTTGTTTAATCTACCTAGATGATGCTGCCTGCTGAAGCTGAGTTCAAGCCTACTCTTCAAAAGCAGATTAGCAAATGTTACAAAGGTGTTTCATACTAGAAACAAAGAGATGTTCTCTTTACAAAAGAAAATGTGGGAAAGAATTGGAGAGTATAATTCTACCACTAAGTAATGACCTACCTGACCGTGAACCACCTAAAGTCTGAACATTAAGTGTGATGTGTCCCAGTCTTTGGAAAACAGTAGCTTCTCAAACTGCTTGTAATATCTATGCCTCCTTACTCTTCTGTGCTTAAACTGCTCTCCTCTAATTCTCACCCAGTTGGTTTCTCTAGCCCTCTAAGATGCAGAGATCTCTTACCTGGTGTGCAATTCTAGGCAAACTATGATGTGCTTCCTCAGCATCTAGTCTGCCTTTTTCAGAGCACATAACACTCTATTGTGATTAGCAGTTTATTAGTCTGTTTCCTCCACTAAACTGAGAACTTCTTGAGGGCAGGTCTAGGTCTTTTATCTCTGAGACTTTGGTTCTGTGTAACTGAGTGACACAGTACATGTTTATTTCTATGCACATATATAAACGAATAAATAAATGCACGACTCAATCAATGAATCCACAGAAGTATACTAAGGCAACAGTTCTCAAATTGTGGTGTGTAATCAGAATTACCTGGGGAAACTTGGTAAAAACAAAGAGACCTAGACTCCGTCCCGCTCCTGCTCCAGTGGGCTTGGGACTCTATATGCTTTTTTTGTTTGTTTTGTTTTTGTTTTTTTTTTTGCAGTACGCAGGCCTCTCACTGTCGTGGCCTCTCCCATTGTGGAGCACAGGCTCCGGACGCGCAGGCTCAGCGGCCATGGCTCACAGGTCCAGCCACTCCGCGGCATGTGGGATCCTCCCAGACCAGGGCACGAACCCGTGTCCCCTGCATCGGCAGGCAGACTCGCAACCACTGTGCCACCAGGGAAGCCCCTCTATATGCTTTATTAGCTCTCCTGGAGAATGTGATACATGCCAAAGTTTGAGAACCTTTTCAGGTGAGAAAACAGGTTCAGAGAGATCGATCTATTTATCCAAGGACTGAAGTAGAAGTGAAAAATGGGATAACTCACCATTCTTCACGAAGGTTTTCAATTCAGTCTTTATAATGTACATGAAAAGACTACTTATAATGGAAATATGAAGCTATGGTTCTATTTTCATCAGTAGAATAAATACTTATACCCACCTACGCCTCATTTGTTTGAAACAACAGTGAAGAACCAAGTCTGAAAATCAGCCATGACACTTAAAAGCACAGATCATGGTTATAATTTAACTAGATTTTAATACAAATGTCATTCTCTTCATGTGTTCAGCAGATCTCAGCTCAAAACAGATGGTATGCTGAAAGAAAATAATGAGGGAGTATAACATTTAAATTTTGAATTCTGTAAAACTACAGGAGACTGAAAACTATTACTCTCTACCACCCGAGTTACATTTTATAGCATAAAAAATATATATATTATTCTATAGGTGCTTTTTCTTTTTCCTAAAGCAGTGCTACAGGCTAGACCTTGGCATTATTTTAGATTTTGATTTAATGATCTTACTTTTGCAAATTAATCAGAATAAAACCCTATGAGAGAGAGGATCTAGAAAAGCCAAAAGAATTATGAATGCTCCGCCTCCCATTTTAATACCACTGTGTCAGGTTTAGTAGAACCTTCTAAGGTGTAATGATCCACTTAATTTTACTAATTTACGTTATATAATCTTTATGCAGAGAGACCTCAAATACTTGTTTCTGCTGAGCTAGGCCCAGAGTCCAATTCAAAACTTTTCTTTCTGGTCTTTTACCAAGGGTCTTTCTAGAATCCACGTGAGGAGAAAAACAAACAGACAAAAAAACCCCAACCCCAACCTTGATCTCTACCTTACATCATAGCCAAAAATTAGAGATGGGTCATAGAGCTAACTGTGAAAGCAAAAACTACAAGAAACAAAGGAGAGTATGGGGTGAGTAAAATTCTTAGGAAGAAAAAAGTACTAACCATAAATTTAAAAATAACTTAAACAATAAACTTTAAATAAATTTTAAAATAAATAAATCACAAATCAAGCCTCAGTAATTTAAGAAAAT
Source organism: Mesoplodon densirostris (assembly GCF_025265405.1). NCBI lineage: Eukaryota > Metazoa > Chordata > Mammalia > Artiodactyla > Ziphiidae > Mesoplodon > Mesoplodon densirostris. The sequence goes on from NC_082663.1 coordinate 59,261,985, forward strand.
TGAAATCATATCAAGCATCTTTTCCGACCACAATGCTATGAGATTAGAAATGAATTAGAGGGAAAAATAATGTAAAAAACACAAACACATGGAGGCTAAACAATATGTTACTAAATAACCAAGAGATCACTGAAAAAATCAAAGAGGAACTCAAAAAATACCTAGAGACAAATGACAAAGAAAACACAATGATCCAAAACCTATGGGAGGCAGCAAAAGCAGTTCTAAGAGGGCAGTTCATAGCTACACAAGCCTACGTCAAGAAACAAGAAAAGTCTCAAATAAACAATCTAACCTTACACCTAAAGGAACTAGAGAAAGAAGAACAGACAAAACCCAAAGTTAGCAGAAGGAAAGAAATCATAAAGATCAGAGCAGAAATAAATGAAATAGAAACAAAGAAAACAATAGCAAAGATCAATAAAACTAAAAGGTGGTTCTTTGAGAAGATAAACAAAATTGATAAACCATTAGCCAGACTCATCAAGAAAAAGAGGGAGAGGGCTCAAATCAATAAAATTAGAAATGAAAAAGAAATTACAACAGACACCGCAGAAATACAAAGCACCCTAAGAAACTACTACAAGCAACTCTAAGCCAATAAAATGGACAACCTGGAAGAAATGGACAAATTCTTAGAAAGGTATAACCTTCCAAGACTGAACCAGGAAGAAATAGAAAATATGAACAGACAAATCACAAGTAACGAAATTGAAACTGTGATTAAAAATCTTCCAACAGGGCTTCCCTGGTGGCGCAGTGGTTGAGAGTCTGCCTGCCGATGCAGGGGATGCGGGTTCGTGCCCCGGGCTGGGAGGATCCCACATGCCGCGGAACGGCTGGGCCCGTGAGCCATGGCCGCTGGGCCTGCGCGTCCGGAGCCTGTGCTCTGCAGCGGGAGAGGCCGCAGTGGTGAGAAGCCGGCGTACCGCAAAAAACAAAACAAAACAAAACAAAAAAATCTTCCAACAAACAAACGTCCAGGACCAGACGGCTTCACAGGTGAATTCCATCAAACATTTAGAGAAGAGCTAACACCCATCCTTCTCAAAGTCTTCCAAAAAATTGCAGAGGAAGGAACACTCCCAAACACATGCTATGAGGCCACCATCACCCTGATACCAAAACCAGACAAAGATACTACAAAAAAAGAAAATTACAGACCAACATCACGCATGAATATAGATGCAAAAATCTTCAACAAAGTACTAGCAAACAGAATCCAACAACACATTAAAAGGATCATACACCATGATCAAGTGGGATTTATCCCAGGGATGCAAGGATTCCTCAATATACACAAATCAATCAACGTGATACACCATATTAACAAACTGAAGAATAAAAACCATATGATCATCTCAGTAGATGCAGAAAAAGCTTTTGACAAAATTCAACACCCATTTATGATAAAAAGTCTCCAGAGAGTGGGCATAGAGGGAACCTACCTCAACATAATAAAGGCCATATATGACAAACCCACAGCATACATCATTCTCAATGGTGAAAAACAGAAAGCATTTCCTCTAAGATCAGGAAGGAGACAAGGATGTCCATTCTCGCCACTATTATTCAACATAGTTTTGGAAGTCCTAGCCACAGCAATCAGAGAAGAAAAAGAAATAAAAGGCATACAAATTGGAAAAGAAGAAGTAAAACTGTCACTGTTTGCAGATGACATGATACTATACATAGAGAATCCTAAAGAGGCTACCAGAAAACTACTAGAGCTAATCAATGAATTTAGTAAAGTAGTGGGATACAAAATTAATGCACAGAAATCTCTTGCATTCCTATACACTAATGATGAAAAATCTGAAAGAGAAATTAAGGAAACACTCCCATTTACCATTGCAACAAAAAGAATAAAATACCTAGGAATAAACCTACCTAGGGAGACAAAAGACCTGTATGCAGAAAACTATAAGACACTGGTGAAAGGAATTAAAGATGATACCAACAGATGGAGAGATATACCATGTTCTTAGATTGGAAGAATCAACGTTGTGAAAATGACTATATTACCCAAAGCAATCTACAGATTCAATGCAATCCCTATCAAATTACCAGTGGCATTTTTTACAGAACCAGAACAAAAAAATCTTAAAATTTGTATGGAGACACAAAAGACCCCAAATAGCCAAAGCAGTCTTGAGGGAAAAAAACAGAGCTGGAGGAATCAGACTGACTTCAGACTATACTACAAAGCTATAGTAATCAAGACAATATGGTACTGGCACAAAAACAGAAATATCAATCAATGGAACAGGATAGATAGCCCAGAGATAAACCCACGCACCTATGATCAACTAACCTGTGACAAAGGAGGCAAGGATATACAATGGAGAAAAGACAGTCTCTTCAATAAGTGGTGTTGGGAAAACTGGACAGCTACATGTAAAAGAAGGAAATTAGAACACTCCCTAACACCATACACAAAAATAAACTCAAAATGGATTATATGTGGCCAAACTGAGAGCTAACAGTGAGGAAACAGGATGGACAGCTCCAGTGTGTGTTTTCCATCATCATCAAGCAATTCCTCAATTCTCAGCGGACAATGATCAGGTGTCCTACAATGTAACTCAATTCTGACACTACTGTCAGATCCCACAGGTTAAGAGCTCAGTCCTCCAAGACTGCCCACCCCTTTTAGATGCCAATCACAAGTCCAAGTTGTTACCTGTTCTTCTGAGCTACTGGCTATTGATTGGAGGCTACCAGGTTTGATTAATTTGCTAGAGTAACTCACAGAACTTAGGAGAATAATTTACTTACTAGATCACCGGTTTATTATAAAAGGACATACAAACAGGAACAGCCAGGTGGAAGAGATGTATAGGGCAAGGTATGTGGGAAGGGGTGTGGAGCATCCATGCCCTCTCTGGGTGTGCCACTCTCCCCACACCTCCATGTATTCACCAACCGGGAAGCTCTCCAAACTCTCCTTTTGGGTTTTTTATAGTGGATTTATTACATAGGCATGATTGGTTAAATCATCGGCCACTCGTGACTGAACTCAGTCTCCAGCCCCTCCCCTCCTCAGAGGGTAGGGCTAAATTACAACCCTCTAATCAAGATTGGTTCCCCCGGCAATAACCCACCCCCCCCCCAACCAACTTCTTCCAAAAGTTATCTCATTAACATAAACTCAGGTATGGTTGAAAGGGGTTTGTTATGAAAATCAAAAGACACACTAATTGGGGCTTCCCTGGTGGCGCAGTGGTTGAGAGTCCGCCTGCCGATGCAGGGGACACGGGTTCGTGCCCCGGTCCGGGAAGATCCCACATGCCGCAGAGTGGCTGGGCCAGTGAGCCATGGCCGCTGAGCCTGTGCGTCCGGAGCCTGTGCTCCGCAATGGGAGAGGCCACAACAGTGAGAGGCCCGCGTACTGCAAAAAAATAAAAGACACACTAATTGCTCTTATCACTTAGGAAAATCCAAGGGTTTTAGGAGCTCTGTGCCAGAATTGAGGACTGAGACCAAATTTACATTTATTATAAACCACAATATCACAACAGCATGTAGCACTAATTGTTGCCATTGTATTTGTCCACTAGTGCCACAATAATACTATATAACAAACTACCTCAAACTTATGATTAAGGAAGTTGATGACAACTGAGGTTGGGGAGTGGTCAGTTCAAATGTTACTTTACATGACTACTTCCCCGAGACTGAGATAAACTCATCATTCCTAATATTTTGACCCTATTATTTTATTTTCCAAAATAAAAATGAAGGTCAAGGAAACTTTTGTTGTGTACTCTGAGTAGCCTAAATATGGAAGATGCTTTAAGAACTAGGAGAAGAGTAATAGGAGATAAAATATGAGAAGTAGTTAAGGGCAGGTTATGTGTGGTTTTGAAGGTCATAGTAGAGTCTAGATTTTCTTCTGAATGCAATGGGCAGCCATCAGAATGCTATAAGCAGGGGAATAATATCTGCTTTGTAAAAAAACTGTCTGCTGTGTGGAGCATGAGCTGCAGGTGGCAAAGTGGGGACAGCGAGGCAAGTTGGGAGGCTGTTATAGTAGTAGCCCAGGAGAGTGATGGTGCCTTGGATTAGGCTGGAAACGGTAAATATGGTCTGTGGTCAAAGTTGGGATATATTTTGGAGGTAGGACCGATAACATTTGCTGATGGATTTGATATGGGGTGTTATAGGAAAAAAGGAAAGAGTTGACTCTTAGTGTTGATTTAATAGTGGATGGGAAATATTGTTCTGGCTTAGATGTGGTATATTTGGGAAGTCTGTTAGTCATCTAGGTAGAGATAATGAGTGAGCAGTTGAATATACTTTTGCTGGATATCAGGTACAGAGTTGAGATAATCATATTCCCTAGTAGTCAGTAGCACGGTATAATAGATATGGGCACAGATTGTGGAGCTGCCTGCCTGTGTTCATATTTCACCCTTGCCACTTACAGCACTGTGGCCTTAGGTAAATTACTTAACGTTTTCTGTGTCTCAGTTTTCTGTTTCTGTAAAATGGGAGTAATAGTACCTACTTCATAGGCTCCAATGGATTAATATACATAAAGCACTAAGAACAATGTCTAATGTATAAAAGCTATATAGACATTAGCTACTGTTAGCACAGTCATCTTCAATCCATGCCAGGCATCTCATGTATTCTTCTTCTCTTAGCTTCACTCCTATTCTCCTCTCCCAAAAAGGTACCTGTTCGAGTGGTTGGTTTTGTTTTTTTTTTACACCAATATCCAATTCTCCGATTCTCTGGATACCAACTGGGTGTCCAATAATTCAATTTGATGAAGACACTATCTACCTGGAGTTAGCATTAAATGCCACTGGTTAAAGGGGATCAGTCCCACAAAACTACCCCCACTTCAGATGCCAGTCCCAAGTCCTTGGCCACCCTTCCTTCTGACCAACTGGCTGTAAATCAGGGGTTCCCATGACCCCCTCCTCAAGTCCAGAAATTTGCTAGAGTGGTTCACACAACTCAGGAAAATAGTTTACCTATGATTGCTGGTTTATTATAAAGGATACTACCCAGGAACAGCCAAATGTAAGAGATGCATAGGGCATGGTATGCGGGAGGGGGATTTCTGGAGTCTCTATGCTCTCTCTTAGCTGTGTTACCCTCCCAGCACCTGGATGTGTTCACCAGCCTGGAAGCTCTCCAAACCCTCTTGTTTAGGAGTTTTTATAGAGGTTTCATTACATATGCATGATTGAGTAAAATATCAGCCAGGCCATTGGTGATTAAACTCAACCTCTATGCCCTCTCCCCTCCCTGAAGGTTTGGGGGCAGGGGGAGGGGTGGGGAGGGATGGGACTGAAAGTTACAACCCTCAACGCTTTAATCCTATCTTGGTCTTTTGTGGCAACCTGACCCAACCTGAAGCTATCTTCAGGGGCCACAGCACACTAGTCATCTCATTAGCATACAGAAGACACTTTTAACACTCCAAGGGTGTTAGGAGCTGTGGCCCAGAAACCTGGGACAAAGTCCAAATATACATTTCTCTTTACACCACACCACTCTAGTGTTGAAATATGACCTTAAATATGCACATAACTTTGTATTATATATGTTGTGTTATGTCCTTTTAAAAAACTTTTATTGTTAAGTATAACAAATACAGAAAACTGCATACCACTAACAGGTCAGAATAGAGAGACCCTTGCTCACCACCCTAGCAATGTTCCATGTGTCTCCTCCCAATTACAACCCTTCTTCTCCTCCCAAGAATAGCTACTATCCTGATGTTTCTGACAATCTCCTTTTCATCACCTAAGCGTGTGCATCCCTAAATACTATAGTTCTGCCTGGTTTTTCTTTCTTTCTTTTCTTTTTTTTTTTTTGGCTATGTCTCTTAGGTCTCTTTTTATCTAAAGAAGCCCCTTTCTCTTTTTTTTCCCCTTAAAATTTATTTGTTGAAATACCAGATTAATTGTCCTGTCATTTCTTGTAACCTGAATTTTGTTGACTGCCTTCTGTGGAATAATTTAACATGTTTTTTTTGTAGCTCATATTTTCTGTAACTTGATGGCTGATCACCTTGGGGTCAAAAATTAATGATTTTGTTCAATCAGGGTACTACAGACAAATTTAACAGACCAGGAGAAGATATTTGCAATATCTAAAATAGGAGAGATTTTTTAAAATAAAGACTATAATAGATCTGGGAATCCAGCTAACAAAGAATGTACAAGATCTTCAGAAAGTTTTCTCTATTGAAATATATAAAATATTTGAAAAATATTTTTGCACTACATTCATGAATGTGAAGATTCAGCATTAACATTCAAACTTCTTTCAAGCTTGCTTCCTTATCCTATAAATCTTAAAAAGTTAAATACTATCAGTACATTTCCAGACATGCAGTTAGGGTTCTAGAGGTAAATGATTTCTGCCAATTACATAGGTACATTTAAGTACAATTTGGAAGGTAAAAGTAAGGCAAAAGCCTTCTTCCTGTTACTTTGTTTTTTGGTTGGTAGGCGTCATGGAGATGAAGATAATATTTACTATTTTCTGCAACAACTTTCTTTTCTTTTTTTTTTTGCAACAGCTTTCTAAAGCAGTCATTTGCTTTGAGTACTTGTTTATTCATGAATTGTAGCTACCGTAGTGTGTTCTTAACATCAGTAACTCCAGTTGTGGGGTCTTGATTCTCCATCATCCTGCTGGGTGGAGACAGTGGTAGTAGCTCCCTTAACTGCCCAGTTTGGCAGTATTATCCTGGGACTCATTTCTGACAGCCCACTCCTCCAGCCCTTTAAACAAGTTTCTAAACACCAATTCCCCATATTAAATCCCTATATATTTAAAATAGCCAGATCTATTTCCTGCAACTGAATGCAGACTCATACAATAATGAGTAAAGATAAATAAGCTTCCCAAATTAATCTACACAGTCAATCCCAATTTAAAAATTTTAAATAATTGAACAAAATCTAAAGTATATATGGAATAAAGGTCTGCAAATATGTCAACATCAAAAATGAAAAATAATCACCCTACCATATTAAGAATAATGAGTCTACATATTAATAATTGTTGATGCTTGGGTGATGAACCTATGGAGGTTCATTATATTATTTTTATTTTTATGTACCTTTAGTTTTCTGTAATAATGTAAAAAGAATATTCAGTCTGATGTTCAAAAAGTTGGAATTATAACTTTGGGACTTATCAAAATGAAGATAATATTTACAGTCATGGGACTGGATGAAACCATTTAGGGAGAGTACAGATGGAAAAGAACATAGGACTAAGATGTGAGCATCTCTAATATTTAGAAGTTGGAGGAGGAAGGTAAAGCAAAGTAGACTGAAGAGAAGCCAGTAAAGTAGAAGGAAACCAGGAGGTGAGATATTCTGGAAGCTTAGAGAAGAAAATGTTTCAAAAATGTGGAAGGGCCAAGTATGTCAAATACTGCCTAAGATGAGAACTAAGAATTTGTCTTTGGATTTGCCAAGATGGAGGTTTAGACAATTTGGGGAGAAATTTTGCTATAAAGAGGAGTGTAAAAATTAAGTAGTGGCTGGAGGGGAACAGAAGTCAAAAATTTTTTTTTTGTTTTGCTCTCTTTTTTTTCTTTTTCTTTTTTCTTTTCTTTTTTTTTTTTTTTTGCGGTACGCGGGCCTCTCACTGTTGTGGCCTCTCCCGTTGCAGAGCACAGGCTCCGGACGCGCAGGCTCAGTGGCCATGGCTCACAGGCCCAGCCGCTCCGCGGCACGCAGGATCTTCCCGGACCGGGTCACGAACCCATGTCCCCTGCATTGGCTGGCGGACTCTCAACCACTGCGCCACCAGAGAAGCCCTGTTTTGCTCTCTTTTAAGATACCTGATACTAAGGCATATTCAGTGCACTGGCAGAATGATCTAGTTGAAAAGGGAAAACAGATATAGGAGGGAAACAATAACAGAAGAACCAAGGTCCTGAATGAAATAAACAAGTAGAGAGACTATTTCTTTCATGTGTAACAGGAGGGAAGGCAATATCTATAGGTTCAGATGCATATAGATGGATAGACTTGGTGGAGGGAAGATGAGATTGCGTGTGTCTATTTTCACACCTTTAACTCTCTAAGCTTCAGTTCCCTCACCACTAATATGGAAAGTACCTATCTCATAAGATTTCTGTGAGGATTCAACAATCAAGGAGCCAACACTCAATATCAGCCCAGTGGAAATTTGTTATGAAGACTCCTAGTTCAACAATTCTCAATTCTCTATCAACTCAACAAAATTATCAACCTCTCCTTTTGCATTTAATAAAATACCACAACTAAAATGAGTATGATGGGGACTTCCCTAGTGGTGCAGTGGTTAAGAATCTGCCTACCAATGAAGGGGACATGGGTTTGAGCCCTGGTCCAGGGAGATCCCACCTGCTGCGGAGCAACTAAGCCTGTGCGCCACAGCTACTGAGCCTGCTCTCTAGAGCCCGGTAGCCACAACTACTGAAGCCCGCGCGCCTACAGACTGTGCTCCGCAACAAGAGAAACCACCGCAGTGAGAAGCCCCTGCACCACAACGAAGAGTAGCCCCGCTCACTGCAACTACAGAAAGCACGCGTGCAGCAATGAAGATCTAACACAGCCAAAAATAAATAAATAAATAAATTTATAGTAAAATAAAATTTATTTAAAAAATAGCTCATTCCTTTAAAAAAATGAGTATGATGGATGTAACTTAATGGTGTTGGGGATGTCAGAGAAAGCTTTCCTGAGACACTTAAACTAAGAGCTAGATGAGGTATAGATGTTAACTTTATAAAGCTGGGGATGCTAGAAGAAGACTTTAAGAAGGTTTAGAAACATAAAAGAAAAATAAATCCATCGTGGCTATCAGTCAAGGGGCCAGAAAATGAAGCAACTAAAAGCACAGGAACATTTATACTCAGTGATTTCCAATACCTCTTGTGGGTCAGAATGGGGCTCTTAAGAAATAAACATAATATAAAATAAATATTTTAGCTCTTACTGAAGCAGACTCAAGTCCAACTGAGAGGTGAAAACAATTCATGGACGTTAATTAGACCATAAACCATAAACCAAGGAGGACTGCACATTTCCCCTTTCTTGTCTACTCACTCTATTGACAAAGGCCAGGTTGAGTGCTGAGTAAATGATTCTTAGGTTTGTTCAAGTTCAGTAGTAAAGTGTGGGAGCCAGCTAACCATATTTGTCATAGACATTGGGAGCACATAGGAAATGGTAATGTGAGTTACTCTTTTGCCATCACTGAGCTAAGATGGTAACTTAGTAGCTATTTTCTCAGGGGGTGGGGGAGGAATCCCTTCAGTTATTTCTTTTAAAAGACTGGTATGTAAATATTAGCAGGATCAGAATTTCCTGACCACTCACAAAATAACCAGGAGTCAGAATCAAAATTTTCTTTTCTTATTAAGGAATCTGTAATGATTTCAACACAATGAAAGTTTTTAAAATTACAAAAGAACAAGAGTAAAGTGGAAACCAAAGGAAAGTTAAAACCTGGAACATTTCCTGAAAAAGGTGAAGAAAATCAGGTGGCCGGTTACTTAAGTAGAAACCTGTGTTTATGCAAATACTCAGAAAACCTCACATGACTAGGAAGTTTCAAATGCCATCAGTATAACATGGAGGAAGGGGGGAAAATTGTTCCTGAACAAAGATATACTTTCAAAAAGAGGGGTATTTCTATATATTTTGTAATATTCCTACAGCACAGTCATTTTGACCCTTATTGTTAAGACAGTGACCCCCAGACCCTAATAGTACAAACTCCTTTTTCTGTAATAAACTTGACTCATATTTAATAATAGAAGCAACATTGTTTTTTGAGAAAATATCAACTCTTACAAGTATCCTAAAAATCAACACATAGGTCCTCACCAGTTATTTTCCTAAAGAGGTCACAATCCTAACAAATTCACATTAGATAAGTATTCAAAAACAAAAACATTAATCTTAATTGGGGAGAAATCTGCACCTAGACAAGTTTTCTTGCTTTATGTAAACTGTATTTTCTCTAGCTTAGATTTCCGACTCACTTTTTAATATGCAAACGCTTTTCATAGCTAAGACCACAAAAAGGCTGATCAGGAAGCATTTTGATTTAAATTGCCATTTTTAATATCGGTTGTTTTAAGATTGTCTTAAAGCTTGTCCTAGTGTTTAGAAAAATTTAACTCACACCAGTTTAGCCTCCCCAAACACACCGGACACAAACTCTCCTTTGATTGAATTACTCTGCTAAGAGAGGTAAAGTTTGTTCAACTGTGAATCGCTAATCGTCAAATCCATACCAACTGGTGTCAAGGAGTCAACTTTTTGTCTAAGACACAAAAGAAATAAGGTAATCACGGTCAAGGGTCTAAGGTGGTTAGCCACCTGCTAAAATGCAGACTACCTGGTTCCATCCCCAGTCAGACTGAATCGCTGAGAGGTGGGGCTCAGGTCTGCATCCTGAACACGCTCCCCAGAAATTCTGAACCATGGTCCCGCAACCAACCAAACCACCTAATCTGTGAAAGCAAAATTAGCTTCGTTTTTTACAAAACGTCTTGGTAAAGGCTCATTCGGGCCAAAGGGGAAATTCGAAAACATTCCGATGATCGCTACAATCTACACCTCCCAACGAATGGACGGGTGAGCACACTCTAGGCTCCCCGATCGTTTCCGCAAACGTGAATAGGCCCTTTCTTCTGAGGATGAAGAACTAGGGGATAGGGGCCCTGAGACAGAACCGACTTACTCAACCCTAACTGTGCAAAGAACCGTGCTCTCTGACCCTTCCACAGCCTTTCCCAGGGTCACTCGCGGTGCTTCCAGCCCAGTCTTTCGTTCAGTCTCCACCCGGCCAGCGCTGGACCACGGGAGGACGTTCACTGGGGACTGTCACAAACGCGGCGACTTGAGGCCGCGCATGCGCAGCCAGCCGCTGAGCTCGCGGCGAAGTCCGTTTCCTGACTTTCCGAGGAAGTGGCGTTGCGTCACTTCCGGCCTCCCCCTAGCTGCCATCTTGCGTCCCCGCGTGTGTGCGCCTTATCTCAGCTGGTCTGCCCGAGACCCCCCTGAGCGCCAACCCTAGTCCCCCGCGCGGCCCCATTTCCGCTCCAACAAGGTACAAAAAGGCTCTGGACGCCGGCGTGGGAGGAGGACGGGAACGGGGGCGGGAAGTGCCCGGAAGGAGCGAGACAGGGAGGGACAGGGCTGAGGAGAGGAAGGCGATGCGACGGACAGGCGCACCCACTCAGGCTGACTCTCGGGGTCGAGGTCGGGCCAGGGGCGGCTGCCCTGGGGGCGAGGCGACGCCGTCTCTTCCTCCACCTCGCGGCGGAACCCGAGGACAGGAGCCTCAGGTACCGCGAGGCTTGCGGAAAGTGGCCGGGCCGGGCAGGCCCTGGCTAGGCCGAGGAGAGGCCAGGCCGGGGCCGGGGGTGGGTGGGAGGCGCTGACCAGCTGTGGGTTATGAGCCCTTCTTCTGGGCCTTTAAAGACCGGGGGAGGGGTAGGAAAGCGGGTGCTCTTTGGGCTCCCTCGGAACTGAAGTTCGGGAGCTTGGCGGGGTGGATTCGGGATCCAGGCCTCGGCCTGTGTAGGACGTTTATTATGCTGGTGTCTTGGGAAATAACGAGCGTGGAATGCTAGAGTGAACTAGATCTTTCCTCGCTGAGGGTTTCCTGTTTTTCTAGATGAAAGAAACTATCATGAACCAGGAGAAACTCGCCAAACTGCAGGCACAAGTGCGCATTGGTGGGAAAGTAAGTTTTACTAGCGTTGGGGGTTTTGGGTTTTGGTTTTGGGGTTTTTTTTTTTTTGAAGTTTTATGGTTTAGGGTTTTTTCTCATCTGTATTTTTAATAGAATTGGCCTGTCACTTTGTCTCTAGAGGGCATTTCACAGAGCTTGCAAATCGTTATGAAGGGAGTGGCAAGGGATTAAATTAGGTATACAGTGTAGTGTATCAGTGAGACGTGTAGGTTGTAAATTAGAAGAAAAAAATGCAACCGAAGACATAAAGAGAGCACTTAAATTGCAAACTGCGTTTATGTAGATGTTTTCAGTGTTACAGTATTTTAAGTAGAACAGAAGTGTTTCCTAATTTAATTAGAAAGAAAATGTGTCATTTCAGTTAGATCATCACATGACCCTTAATACCCTTGACTGGTTTTGTCATTGGCTTTATAACCTAAGTTGTATACAGTCAGTGCTTGATTTTTATTTTATTTATTTATTTTTTTAATAGCTAAGCTAACTGGATCCAAGCTTCATCTATCTTTTCAACTTTAGTTTATGGTTGTGGATAATTGTGGTACTTAATAGTTGGAAGTTCATGCCTCTTGTAAATTAGAAGTTCATGCCTGTTGTAAGTTAAGACCTTTCGTAATCCTTTCTTAGCTAAATACAACCCAGGGTAGTTGTGTATTTTCTAGGTTATTTGAAGATGTCATTCTTATAGGTACATTTTTTTAATGTAAGAGCAATGACTGTGGATTTGGAAATATTACCTAAGCAGATACCATTCCATTTTTGCTTTGTAATTACACTGAAACTGAGGGAATGAGAGTGATTGACGGGTGGGTTTTTAAATGATCGGTTTTTGGTTAATTGATCTTTCCTGGTGGCTGTTGGTCCCCTTCAAGGCGATTCTTTTTTGAACTTGGTAAGTTTTAGGTTCTCTAATTTACTTAAGTCAGAAGTGCACTCTAGCAGAGGTCTACCTAGTTGTATTTTACCTTGTGTTAGCACATTCCTAGTATTTAACAAGGTGTGGTAGCATGTTGAAACAGAGCGTGTCTTTACTTGGTAAAACTTGTAAAGCTTCCATGCTACAAGTTTATTATCTATTAGTTTTTCTCACTTCAAGCATTTACCTTCAAGTAGAGTCTACTGCAAAATAGCCGAAAGTTGCACTTAGACTTAAGTAATAAGATGTATATCTGTTAATTACTGGATTTTGCCAGAAGTGAAAGTATCCTGATTCCCCCTGTGCCCCCAAGCTGGTCTTCAAGATCTACACCTACCCATTAACAGCAGTAGGTGTTTCTTGTCCTTTTTAGCAATTGTTATAAGCTAGACGGGGCCTTCAGGTGCCAGGAAAACTCGTATTCCTTGTGGGTCAGTGTTTGGGTGCTCTTATATTGGTATTTTTAACCATCATTCCTTTCAGTGCAGGTTTCAGGAGGAGTCATTTGAATAATGTGCTTGTGTGCCTTCTTTTTGTTATTACTCTCATCATTAGTCTTTAACTTGTGAGTGACATCATTCTAGGGTAAAGGAAAGTCAAGGTTTTCTAGGATTCTTAAGGCTGATGTAGGATTAAACTTCGGTTAGTTAATGTAGAAACTATTTCTGTCATTGTAATATGGAAACATTTTCTTCACGTTTTAAGAAACCTACTTACTGTGGAATGTGAAATTAGATGAGTTAGTGTTGCCTTAGAGAAATCTGAAAGCGTTAGGTACTTTTTAGGTAAATGCTATGAAAGCCCTTTATTTCAGTAAAAATTGAGTGTAAAGTGTATGAAACCTATAGAATGTGGGCTGGTTTTGTTTTTAGAATCTTATAGTAGTTCTTTGGAATGTCTTTTAGGGAGGATTCTTTGGAAACCAGGTATCTACATCGCTTCAAGATGATTTTTATTCTTTAAGGTTTTTAGGGGTGTTTGGTAACCAGTATTTTTTGTAGCTATTGATATTTTCTTCAGTTAAACTATGATTTGTTTAAGTCTTTACTATTGCTGGATCCTGAGAGTATAAAATTTAAGAAGTTTAAAGTCCTTAGAGGGGGACTTTAATGCTAGTAGGGGAGATAGGCATCTTAAAAAAAACAAAACGAAACAAAAACCCCTTTTCACAGTGTAATATACTTCGTGGAACAGAAACATTTTCTTTTCTTTTTTTTTTTTTTTTTTTTTTTTTGTGGTACGCGGGCCTCTCACTGTTGTGGCCTCTCCCGTTGCGGAGCACAGGCTCCGGACGCGCAGGCCCAGCGGCCATGGCTCACGGGCCCAGCCGCTCCGCGGCATGTGGGATCTTCCCGGACCGGGGCACGAACCCGCGTCCCCTGCATTGGCAGGCGGACTCTCAACCACTGCGCCACCAGGGAAGCCCCCAGAAACATTTTCAAAATACAGAGATGGGAATGATTTGGTTTGGGGGTGTTAATGGCAGTTTAGGGAAGGCACAGGAGAGATGATGGCTTTAGCAGAATTTTTAAAGGATGAATTGGAATTGGTGTGGTGGTTGGGGGAAGGTGAAGTCACTGGGTGATAGCCTTTCCATGAAGAGCCTTATGTGCTGCATGAACGGATTAGTCTGTATGAGAGTCCATGAGAGTGTCATTAAAGAGTTTTGAGAAGAGGGAGATTGGAGATTTGGCATATATGTACAAGAGACAAGTTTTGCTGAAGCCTGTATTCTGTTCATTCATCAAGATGTGTGCTTTCAGTGAATCAGATACCATACTCAATACTAGGTTTCTAGCAATAAGCAGAATCGAAGCCCTCGAGGAGCTTACGTTCTAGTGAGGAAAGACAATAAAATGTATTTCTTATAAGTGTTATGAAGAAAAATAAACCTGGATAGATAGAAAATGAATGTGGGAATTACTGTTTTTCATTGGGTAGTTGGGAAAGGCCACTCCAATATGGTGACCTAAGAACGGAGATCTGTAGTGAGGTGGGGAGCCATGCAGATGTTAGGGGAAGAGAACAGTATATACGAAGTCTCCTGTTTGGCCTTTTTTTTTTTTTTTTAAAGAAGGTGTTGGGGGTAGGAGTTTATTAATTAATTTATTTATTTTTGGCTGTGTTGGGTCTTCGTTTCTGTGCGAGGGCTTTCTCTAGTTGCGGCAAGCGGGGGCCACTCTTCATTGTGGTGTGCGGGCCTCTCACTATCGCGGCCTCTCTTGTTGTGGAGCACAAGCTCCAGACACGCAGGCTCAGTAGTTGTGGCTCACGGGCCTAGTTGCTCCGCAGCATGTGGGATCCTCCCAGACCAGGGCTCGAACCCGTGTCCCCTGCATTAGCAGGCAGATTCTCAACCGCTGCGCCACCAGGGGAGCCCCTCTGTTTGGCCTTTTTAAGGAACAGCAAAGAGGTTTATTTGGCTGAAGATGAGTTTACATGTGTGATAGAAGGTGGAGTGGCAAGAGTGGCATAGAGGGGCAGGGCAGATTGTGTAGGGACCTGCTGGTAAGATAGATTTTACTTCAGATTTTACTCTTGGATGCTGTAGAAGTCTATATATAGATATATTTGTGTCTTATATCTTGTCTGTGACTATTAATGGATGTTGATTTTTCTTTAATATCAAAACAGAAAAGGTTAATGGTTCTGGATATGGAGTTTCTAAATGAGGCTTAATTTAGGTTGGCACATGCTCACTTATAGAGCAGATAACTTAAAAAGTAGAACTTTGAAAAGATCATTCCTTTATATCTGACAAAACTAGAAGCTTAGAAGTTATGAAGGATTTTTAGACAATTCCTTTCATTCTCCTCTCTTGGCTTCCATCGGTGCCTTAATATGCCTACTCACCGCATGAAAGTTTGTGGTTATGGTAATTTTCTTACACAGATTGAGAGGTCAGAAAGGAATTAGAAACTGTCCATTTGAAAATGACTCTTACGGTATAAACATATGCTGTGTTCTTTCCTTTTCTCCCCACTTTAGGGAACTGCTCGCAGAAAGAAGAAGGTGGTTCATAGAACAGCCACAGCAGACGACAAAAAACTTCAGTTCTCTTTAAAGAAGTTGGGGGTAAACAATATCTCTGGTATTGAAGAGGTAAGTGTCAGATTTTATTTCTTTACAAAAATAAGATTTGATTGAAAACTTTAATGTTTGTGCGTTAAATGATTTTTTTGACTCTACTGCCAACAGAGAATTTCATGTCTCTCTAAAATATGTTTCTATTCTATTATCAGGGAGATTGCTAAGTGTAAAAAGGATGAGATTGCACTTTCCATTTCAGGCAGAATTTTGCTTGTGCATTATGGTGAAATACTAGGTTACTTAGCCAGACTTCAGCTTTTGCTTAATACAGTGTTTGGTTTTAAAGGGATTTTGGTGAGTGTTGCTAATTTAACAATTTTTTTTTTCTTTTTAGGTGAATATGTTCACAAACCAAGGAACAGTGATCCACTTTAACAACCCTAAAGTTCAGGCATCTCTGGCAGCAAACACTTTCACCATTACAGGCCATGCTGAGACAAAGCAGCTGACAGAAATGCTACCCAGCATCTTAAACCAGCTTGGCGCAGACAGTCTGACCAGTTTAAGGAGACTGGCTGAAGCTCTGCCCAAACAATGTGAGTTTCCTAGTAGCAGTTTTGCCCAGGGTTACTGAGTTGTCAGTAGATTTCTAAGATTTAGTGAATATAAATATTTTTAAATTTGGAAATGCAGACTTTCCTCTAAGAAATATCAATTTTTATACTGATTTTAAGCAGGTGTTCTTAGTGTGTTAAATAATTTATCTAGTATGCTTTGAACATTATACTTGGTTAAGTGAAATGTTTGCTTTCTACTAGCTTTCTGTTTTGGATCAGAGACTAAAAATTTTACGTTTATTAACTGGAAATGATGAAAATGTTAACTTGCGCTCCTTTTTTTAAAATAACTGACAGTTAATTGAAATATATTTAAATACATTATAAATTATTAAACTTCTTCAGTTGTACAGATTCAGCTGGTATTACCAATAGTCTCTAAGAATTGGCCTCCTGCTATTCTGGTGTTTTTAATTATACTGTAATAAGGATTTTGTTCGGGGCAGAAAATTTTGTGGTTGAATAGGTGTATATCGGGGTATAGCTACTTTATGCTGAAGCTCTCTGATTAAAATTTTGAGGAATGGAAATGTAGAAGTGAGACAGGTTTATTATATGGTCTGCTGTTTAGTCATCCATGTTTTTCTTGAGGTTTGCTCACTTTGCTTTAATCAATTTGTGTGTGTTGGTGTTTTTTGTTTCTTTGTTTTGTCATGCCGAAAGGCCTAAGAGGTTATAGAAAGTCTTAGGCTTTCAGAGGTAGGCTTTTGAAGGATTCCACTGAAAATTGTACAGGGCTAGTACTGTGAGGTCTCAGCTCTCAAGTGTAGTTCACTTTCTTGTGTAATAAAAGGAAAGTGGAGGCTTACCAGTCAAAGGCACTTCTAATTTTTGATTATTTTCACTTCAGTAAAGGTTTTTTTGGTATGTGGGTTTACCTGTACCATGTTGTAGGTGAGAGGGATTGAAAGGAGAATGGGTTTGGAATTTGGTGTGTTGGCTGGTACTAGTATTCTAGCTCATTTGTAGATGTCAGACTATCATGCTATTGCTAGTACTGTAAAAGAAATCCCAAATGTCACCATAAACATAAGTTGTAACAACACTTGACCATTCACCTGTTGTTCTTTTGGTTAGTGTTCATTGAACATTTACATTTCCTTTCACAGCTGTGGATGGAAAAGCACCACTTGCTACTGGAGAGGATGATGATGATGAAGTTCCAGGTAGGAACTTTCACTTGTGGTTAAACTAGAGAATCTTAGCAAGGGAGAACGAAGAATCTTTGTACCATAGGAAAGATTACCTTAGGCCAGGGGTTGGGGTGGTATGTGAAATAGGGTAAAGTGGGGCAAAGGGAGAATGAGAAAAATAATGCAGTGTTATTCACCTGGGAGTTAGGTTTGTAGGCGTGGTTTTTCTCTGGGATCCCAAGAAGGTATCTAAACTTAAATATTGTGTAAATAGATATGTGTGTGGTAACCTAAATATAATAGGTACTTGCAGATCACAAATGACCCTTGTTTCCTACTTTGAGATCCATAAATGTATGAGAAGGCATGGAGAAGTTGTAGAAGTATCTTCTATATAATCATTCTGAAATCAGCAGAAAAACTCCTTTGGCAACCATGAGGCATTTTTCTGTCCTGTTACTGGATAATTTATTTTGTTGTAAAACAGATATTGGGCAGTAGACTCCCTAGACTCAGAAATATTTCCACATTGCATAGACAGGTATCCTCAGGAATCCAGGAAAACTTCAAATTGTGTGTCATGGTATTCTTTGATTCTGTCCCCCACATAACTAATATTACTCAACTGTAATTCTTGGAGTGGGACAGGAATGGGTAGGGCATATACATATTCTTTAAGCATAATATTTATGTCATCGGCAAGTTAATAATTTCCCTCTTTCCCTTGTATTAATTATATGCTAAAATATACACTTCAAAATACGCCAAATGAGTAGTGGTCTCATTGGAAATAAAAACAGGTGTCTAAATTTATATCCTAATTTAACTGTAGGATATATTTTGAGAGCATTTCTCTATCTTCTTTTTAAGACCTGATGATTATTTTTATAGACTTGGCTTTTTTTTCTGAGTTTTTACTTTTTTTTTTGTTCCTTTTCCTAGATCTTGTGGAGAATTTTGATGAGGCTTCCAAAAATGAAGCAAACTGAGTTGAGTCAACTTCTGAAGAAGATAAATCTTGAAGAAGTTACTGGGAGCTGCTATTTTATATTATGACTGCTTTTTAAAATTTTGTTTATGGATCTGATAAAATCTAGATCTCTAATATTTTTAAGCCCAAGCCCCTGGACACTGCAGCTCTTTTCAGTTTTTGCTTATATACAATTCATTCTTTGCAGCTAATTAAGCTGAGGAAGCCTGGGAATAAAGTTTGAAACAAAGATTAATAAAGTTCTTTGCTTAGTATACTGTTTTATATTTTATTTCATTAATACTGATTTGTACACAGAAAGCAAAATTGTTTACAGAAAGCTAATCATGGCATGTAATATGACTGATAATCACAGATGGAATCTGATTAAAGATTTTAAATGACAGTATAAGTATCAAAGGTGGTTTAAAGTTCTTATGTCTGAAAACTTTTTTCTCCAGCAGGCCTCAGGGCTTCCATGGTTTGTGATGGGTGTAATTATGAGACTAGTATATTCCTTCGTGGGTAAGCAAGGAGTTTTTTTCTCTTAATATTGTCTGTATTGTAAACATATACTGAGTGCCGTATATGTATTATAACACTTAATTTTCTCTCATTTAATTCTCAATCTATGAAGTAAGGACTAGTAGCTCCATTTTGTAGATATAATCGAGGTTACATCATCAAAAAAGTTAACGTAGTTAATCTCTTAACTCCATTCTATGTGGTGTATTCTCTAAGATACCTGAAAAAAAGTAGTGTTTGTGTTAGGAATGTCACCTTATCTTCCTTAAGTGATAACACTTTAAATGAATAGGATTACTTTTTTCTTTAAAATTGTTTTTGTTACTTTTTAAGTTAACAGTAATGTTGACATGCATGTATACAGTTGTAAGAATTGTAACACGTAATGTGACTGCCACCATAGTCAGAATACTGAACAGTTCCATTACCCCAGAAAATTCCCTCAATATAGGGCTACTTGTAAAAAATTGTATTAGCAATCATAATGCCTTAGTTTCTGCTTGCAATAATAAGAATTCATTTAAATTTTCATACTAATTGGAAAGTACCTTTTGAAGGTACTATACAGCTATATCTAAAAGTCAACTGTTAACTCAAAAATGAGATGCTGTGCAAAAAATATTTGCACATCTTAACATTGTATTATTTTCTTCAAAGGATGTGTATCAGTTCTGTTAAGGTATACTGCTACAGTAAGCAGGACTAAAGTCTCAGGGGTTTACAAAATTAGGAAACAAGTACATGTCTCCAGACTGCTGTGGGTTAGGTTGGGCTGTGCTACATACTCACTCCAGGTCCCAGACTGATGGAGCAACCTCTATTTGGGACACTGAGTGTCCTGGCAGAGTGAGAAGATGGTGGGTCATCTGCTGGCTCTTAAAGTGACACAAGTATCACTTCTTGTATATAACTGGTCAAGGCAAGTGGAGTGGCTTACCTGGAGGGCAGAGGGTTTGGAAGGCTTGGAGTAGGGCCTGAGGCTTTGCATATCTGATAAGCTCCCAGGTGATGCTAGTGCATTGCCACTGGTGATGCTTCCTTTGAGCAGCACAATTAGAGATTTTCTCAACTCATCCCAAGAGATTGCAGTGACAGAGGCTGACTTGAGCATGTGAAGATGGCCGCTGAGGTTGCAGTGACAGAGGCTGACTTGAGCACGTGAAGATGGCCGCTGTCTGAATATCCTTATAGTTATTTGCCTTATATCTGTATAGGAAAGGGACTAAATAGAGAAGTGCAATAGATTTCTAGGCCGCTGGCTAAGGTTAGTCCTGTTTTGCCTGTGCTTAGAGACTTTTTTTCTCCCAACAACCTCTAAAGATATTATTTCTTTGGTCCATTATTTAAAGGATCTGGTGGTGTGTGTTGGTGGCGATAGACAGGTAAGAAAGGTTTTTCTTGTAACATTTTCAGTATCAAGGTAGGGAGGGTTATGCTACAGTTAGAAATGACTAGAAACATTAGTTGCTACAAAGATTTGTTCGTCAGGCTTGATGTTTGTGGTTTGCCTGTGGCTGGGCTCCACTTTACTTCAAGAACAACCTCTAATCAGAACATTTCCAGTCTCAGGACAAGGAAAAGAGATGGCAATCAGCTGGCTCTTCAGACTTAGGTTGGGAAGTGATACACATCATTAAATTTCAGCAGCCAGAGCAAGTCACATATGTAGTCAAGTCTGATGGCCATGAGGATTGGGGTAGTATAATCCTCCCCCAGAGCAAGATAGCAGATTTTTTTTTTAAAACAATAATATAATCTACCATATCCTTTTAATTTTTCTTAAATTGCCCACAAATCCTGTGTTTATTATGTTAAGCACCATGTAACTCATTTTATATCATCTTACTGATTGTCATAATAATCTCCCTCAAAGAGCCACATTATGTGGATAAGGAAACCCTTAAAACATACCCCTTAAGTGGTGGAGCGAGATTCAAACCCAGGTCTGCTATTTTGACTTCAGTACCTACTGGAAAGAATTTCAGGTCCTGGCAGGCTGGAGGGGCAGATGATTCTAGTCTGGCTGATCTTTTGGCCGTTGTCCCAATTTGCTGGCTGTTGTCCACTGCTTTTAAGACTAGCCCTGAGCCAAACTTACTTTCAGCTGGATCTGAACCAGGGTTACCCTAATGAAGAGATGGACATCGATTATGAACTGAGGATTCTTAGGATTAATACTCTTTAGTGTCATCCCCATTATAACCCTGTGTTGTAAGGGCAGAAAGCTACATTCTAAAATTTGGAAACAAGTTTTTTAAAAAATGGGTCAAAGGTCACTGACGGTTGGGTCTGAATTCTACCAATCATTTTTTTCTCTATTCCATAACCCTGGATTTGTGCTTCGGTAGCTCTCCCTACCCCACCCCACCCCTTTAAGATACATATGTTGTGGAGAGAGAAATCTTAAGGGGACTAATAACAGTTTTTAGCCTTTCCAAAACAACAGTTAGAAAAGTCTTGTATTCACATAAATTTTCATGACTCAAATCAGCACAGTCTTGACTGCCATCTTTGCAGCGAGTTCTGGGAATGCAGGCACAGTCGGCAAAGAAAACAGTATCACATCTGTAGCCTGAACACTTTGGGCACTGTGCAACTAGACAATTTTATTTATTTTTAAAACCATAACTTAAAATGTCAAGGTGAACTGGAAAAGATACTATTGGAAAAAAAATAGCCATTTGGATTTTTAAAATATTAGGGAAGACTGTCCAAGAGGAATATTGCAGATGTTTATTAAAGATTCTACATATTTGGGTGAAAGAATTTGTACTCTGAAAAACCAAGAAGAGTACTCTCTCTCTCCATCAGCCTGAGAATAAACATACTGACACACTACGTAAACAAGGAAAGGTCCATATGAGTTTATACGTTCAATAAGCAAGGAAGAGAATCAGTATTTGGTAATTGGCAGCTATCAAGAAAGATCTGTTTATACTTCTAGTCTTTTGTTGTCAACACATTGTTAGATAATATGCAACTCCTAGGAAGCATTTCTATTTCTACCTTCCATGAGGACTAGACCAAAGGCCGGATATGATCTATTTAGTGTACTTTATTTCCAATGAGTCTTTTACATTGCTGATTGGGGCCATGTGGTATTGGAATCGTATCTACCACCATGGTTTTAGAATAATCCAGTTTACCAGACTGTAAAGTGATCAGGGGTGCTGCACAGTGTTAAACCACCATAGAGAACACTGTGAAAGGCAGGAGAGTGGAGGAGGAAGGGCAAAAGGTTAAATAACAACAACAAAAAATCTTTGAAAGTCAAAGCATTCAACAGACTTTTCTTTGATCTTTACTAAAATTTCCAAAGAAATCAAACAATTTTGGTAACAGACAAAAATTGTTCGTCAAGGTTAATCTTAATCTTTGTTAGTCTTTGCAAATCTGGCTTTATTTGCTTCTTAGCTAGAGAACTCACCTACTTTAAATATGCAAACTATTGGAAGTGATAGAATTGCTTAACTGTGAATGTAAATATCCTTAGGAAGGTTTCTAAGCATGAGTTAATTTATGTGGCTGAAATGTAAGGGTAGCAACTCCAAGAACCCATTAAAACATTAATTACATATTTTCATCTTTACCTGATTCATCTGAACAATCCCCACAGTCGTTTCTTGTGTCACACACCTTGTCCACGTATGTCCAAGTCTTCTGGTTGGGACACTTGAGTATCAGGTTTTGTGAGAGGCTGCTGGGCATTTGGCCTGTATAGACAACAGCATTATTTCTCATAGAAACATTCGTTCATTGATAATGTTTTAATTATAATTCTGAATTTCAGATATTAGTTGCTGGTGACTGCTTTTTAATTTGGATTGTTTGTCCACCTCACCACAATATGTAGCAGACTCATCTTCACCGTGACTCCAGTCCAGCCTGCCGTTACAGAGCAGGGAGGGTGGCAAGCAAGTAGAGAGGTCCTCACACAAGAAGCCCAGTCGCTGTGAAGCTGTTTTAAATGGTCGATATGACAAATCTGGGAGATTTATAAGACAAATACTGACTTCAGACTATACTACAAAGCTACAGTAATCAAGACAGTGTGGTACTGGCACAAAAACAGAAAGATCAATGGAACAGGATAGAAAGCCCAAAGATAAACCCACGCACATATGGTCAACTTATCTTTGATAAAGGAGGCAGGAATGTACAGTGGAGAAAGGACAGCCTCTTCAATAAGTGGTGCTGGGAAAACTGGACAGGGACATGTAAAAGTATGAGATTAGATCATTCCCTAACACCATACACAAAAATAAGCTCAAAATGGATTAAAGAGTTAAATGTAAGGCCAGAAACTATCAAACTCTTAGAGGAAAACATAGGCAGAACACTCTATGACATAAATCACAGCAAGATCCTTTTGGACCCACCTCCTAGAGAAATGGAAATAAAGACAAAAATAAACACATGGGACCTAATGAAACTTCAAAGCTTTTGCACAGCAAAGGAAACCATAAACAAGACCAAAAGACAACCCTCAGAATGGGAGAAAATATTTGCAAATGAAGCAACTGACAAAGGATTAATCTCCAAAATTTATAAGCAGCTCATGCAGCTCAATAGCAAAAAAACAAACAACCCAATCCAAAAATGGGCAGAAGACTTAAATAGGCATTTCTCCAAAGAAGATATACAGACTGCCAACAAACACATGAAAGAATGCTCAACATCATTGATCATAAGAGAAATGCAAATCAAAACTACAATGAGATATCATCTCACACCAGTCAGAATGGCCATCATCAAGAAATCTAGAAACAATAAATGCTGGAGAGGGTGTGGAGAAAAGGGAACACTCTTGCACTGCTGGTGGGAATGTGAATCGGTACAGCCACTATGGAGAACAGTATGGAGGTTCCTTAAAAAACTTAAAAGAGAACTACCGTATGACCCAGCAATCCCACTACTAGGCATATACCCTGAGAAAACCATAAATCAAAAAGAGACATGTACCAAAATGTTCATTGCAGCTCTATTCACAATAGCCCGGAGCTGGAAACAACCTAAGTGTCCATCATCGGATGAATGGATAAAGATGACGTGGCACATATATACAATGGAATATTACTCAGCCATAAAAAGAAACGAAACTGAGCTATTTGTAATGAGGTGGATGGACCTAGAGTCTGTCATACAGAGTGAAGTAAGTCAGAAAGAGAAAGACAAATACCGTATGCTAACATATATATGGAATTTAAGAAAAAAAATGTCATGAAGAACCTAGGGGTAAAACAGGAATAAAGACACAGACCTACTTGAGAATGGACTTGAGGATATGGGGAGGGGGAAGGGTAAGCTGTGACAAAGCGAAAGAGAGGCATGGACATATATACACTACCAAACGTAAGGTAGATAGATAGTGGGAAGCAGCCGCAGAGCACAGGGAGATCAGCTCGGTGCTTTGTGACCGCCTGGAGGGGTGGGATAGGGAAGGTGGGAGGGAGGGAGAGGCAAGAGGGAAGGGATGTGGGAACAGATGTATATGTATGACTGATTCACTTTGTTATAAAGCAGAAACTAAAAAAAAAAAAGACAAATACTGTTGACATATGCACCTGTGACCATGAACATCAAGCTCTAATAATAGAATAACCTGCCTTTAATAATCCGCTTTCTTCTTCCCCCTTTTGCTTCTTTCTATTGTTCTTTTTCCCATGATTTCCTCTCCTCCCTTTCTTTCTTTTTCTCCCCCATGCTCCCAAAGTCTCTAGGCCAACTTAGCTTGCATTTCTTGCAATGCCAGTGGCCTTTGGGTAAACAAGTATGTACTCACTCCTGCCTGAGAAGGAAGGTGACCAGGAGGGGGCAACAAGCCTGGTATCTGCTTTGAGCTTCTCCACACATTGGTTCTGTGTATCTGTGATTTTTCCCTCTGTGCTTTTCTTAGCCAGAAATGAGAGCAAAGATAAATTGCTACACCAACCTGAAGGGGACACTGTGGGCTAAATTGAGATCATTGTTTAAATGCAATGAATCTACTAAAAAATGTGTGGGAGTTTATCAGAATAATGTGATGATATTTTTAAAGAAATTTAAGTACTGTAAAATTTTGATGGAAGTTAAGAGGTAAATAGATTGGTAACACATCTCAAACATTTACACCTGAAATAACATATCGCCAGAAAATTCTGGTTTGGTGTGTGTAGTGGTAAACAGGAAATATTTTAAATACCTGGGTTAGAGTTGGTGAGGGCTTGGGGAAGTTGCGTTTTGCATCTTGAAAGTTTTATATTCGGACTAGGTTAATAATTAGGAAGCAGGTAACACTACTGTGTGTATCCCTTAACCCATGAGGTGCTTGGACTGTGATTGTGGCTGGTTTCACTCAAATTGCTAACAATATTTATTACCCCACTCAACCTCATTTAACACTGAACCATATGCTCTCCTGTATTGTTCACCACTGTATCTCTGGTCTCCCTAATTATGGCAGAAACTCCTTGCAGATAGAAACCACGTCCTGTGTAAGCTTCAGAGTTGGGCAGACCTGGAATGGAACCCCTGGCTTGTCGATTTACCAGCTGTATGACCCTGGGCAAGTCACCTAACTTCCCTGAGTCTCTGTTCTTAATGGTTATAACAACAACCCCCTCTCAAGGTTGTTGAAAGGAATGGAGTAAAGATGAGATGTGTTAGGTGTCCAGAGCAATGGTTGGCACATAGCACGTGCCAACCATCAATTATCAGTGGATTCACTCCATATCACCCATATCAGAAGACTCACTCATTTTGGAAATACATGGTGGATAAATATACTCTTGCTGGTTGAGTGAATTATTGACAGATCCATCACCTAGGGAAGAGACATACTTGCAGGTTTTACAGGTATCCGAAAGGTGATCCCAAGACTGATCACAGCAGCCATCACTCTGAGCACAAGAAATGCCATGCAGGAAATCCAGAGACACTGCCTCGTGGGAGGCCAGCATTGCTGTATCACAAGAAAACACACAGACGCAGAGGAGAACAAGTCATCTTGGGGCAGAGGCTTGGGTTGGGGGTATGGTGTAAATTAGCCAGCTGTTGTCCACGTTCATCTCAGTGTGAAAGGCAGGAGACAACATTCAGGACCTTAAATGTGTGCTTTGAGTTGCAGTGGTGCTTTTCCTGTCTAGTATCTAATTCAGTTTCTGAGCAACAGGCCTTTTGATGAATGGGTGTTGGTCCCTCGGTCGTAAATGAAGCTTTAAAATGAAGGAACAGGGCCAGTGAGGTGGAGTGACTTCTGAGGTTTATGCTGAGATAAGGGGAACTGTCTCACCTCACACTCAGGTCTCCTGGTTCCCTATCCAGGGCTGTGGCTACTGTGCCAGTGTTTCCCCAAACCTGGCTTTCAGGCTACCTACCTGAGAATCATGGAAGGAAATGCAGATTCCTGGGCTCCCCCCAGACATACAGAATCTCTAGCGGGTGGGGCAGGGAGGTTCTGAATATTTTTTGAGCACCTCAGGTCAGTCTTAGACACACCACAGTTTGGGAACTACAGCCCTGTGCCAAAGATGAAATGCAGACTTTGGTCTTGGGTTCTGAGCATTCCAAAGGACATTGCTTGCTGGTTCTGGAGTGAGCAGTGCTGGAAGAACAGGAGAGGCAGCTGCCTGACTGGTTTTACTGGCACACCACGAAGAGAAAAACTGCTCAGACTACTCTTGATCTTTCCTTAGAGTTCAGCAGCACTGCCTTTTGCAAACAGTGAGACTCACCCTTGACGTTTCTGCAGTGACCCATTGGCCAGAGTTCCTGATATCTCTGAACCTTCTTCTGGGGCCTGAGTCTGCAGTCAAACCCCCTTGTGTGTAAACAGTACATTGTAATAGAAGAGAGACAGGATGGCATCTTTTCATGGGAACCAGTCCTAGACCCCAAGGCTTTTTTTTCTCTCTGACAAGTATAAACGTTATCTCCAACACCTAAGAGTGCTTCAGAGTCAACAGCCCTGTCATGTAGCTGTGAACATTCACATTACTGGTGAAGAAACATAGGCTTAAAGAATCTTAGGGTCACAGCCAGTAAGTGGTAGAAGCAAGTGCTGGGACGCAATCAGACACGCCAAGGCTTTTTGCCACCTCACAGAGCTCCACTGAAGATCCTCCCTCAGCTGGGTCACAAACACCAGGAAGCTCTTGCCCCTGAAACCAAAGTCTTCTGTTCCTGTGGGGTAAGTGTTACTTTGTCCTTCCCACAGCAGCTACAGCCTTTTAAAATGCTCTCACTCTTTGAAAATCCCCCTCTGGGACTCTATCCTCGGCCTATAATTGGGTATATAGAAGAAAGCTTTACGTAAAAAGATTTTTTACGTAGTCAAATTTGTAATAGGAGATGCTAAATGCTAAACAATGCTAAAACACTTGAGTTACTTTCAATATTTAAACATCCATTTACTGGACTTCCTTGGTGGTCCAGTGGTTAAGACTCCATACGTCTACTGCAGGGGGCACAGGTTCGATCCCTGGTCTGGGAATCAAGATCCCACATGCAGCGCGGCCAACAAAAACAACAACAAATCTGTTTACTAAAAGTGATCAAATAAGCTACTCACTTTTATATGTGATTGGTTCTCGACTGCAAAACAGTCATATAGAAACACTAAGCATTAAAACAAAGGCCAGGGGACCTACCAGTGGCTGTCTGTGGATTGTGGTTCATTTGTTCATCATTCATTCCTTCAGCAAATATTTATGGAACATCTGTGTCAGGCAGTGTGCTAGGCTCCATAGATACAATGGTGAACAAGACAGATGGATGTCATCTGCCCTCGGTGAGCTGACAGTCTAGAGTACTACATGATTTTTAGCAGAGAGGGTTTGTGTCAGAATCACCAGGGGGTGCTTTTTAAAAATTCATATATCGTTGGTCGTTTGGCCTCAGGCAACCCAACACTGGAGCCTACCTGGGCTCTTTGGTGGGCCTAATAACAGACTCTGGGAAGGCTCATGCCAAGGAGTACTTCCCAGAACTTCTGCTGCCAGTGTCCTTGTCCCCGTGGTGAGCCACAGCCACCCCCCGCCTCTGCAGGAGACCCTCCAACACTAGCAGTTCTCTGAAATATGTGCTGAATACCATTTTGCAAATGAAGAACTGATATGGAAGAAGCTGTCTGCTCTAGGACTTAGAATTTTAGAGCTGAAAGCACTTCAGAGATCTCCTGCCCAAGTGGTTTTCAAACATCTTGTCGCGCAATCCCTTTCCTCAAAAGATACAAAACCAAAAAGACAGTAAAAGAGAAGCAAGAAGAACTACAATCCTGCAGCCTGTGGAACAAAAACCACATTCACAGAAAGATAGACAAGATGAAAAGGCAAAGGGCTATGTACCAGATGAAGGAACAAGATAAAACCCCAGAAAAACAACTAAATGAAGTGGAGATAGGCAACCTTCCAGAAAAAGAATTCAAAATAATGATAGTGAAGATGATCCAGGACCTCGGAAAAAGAATGGAGGCAAAGATCGAGAAGATGCAAGAAATGTTTAACAAAGACCTAGAAGAATTAAAGAAGAAACAAACAGAGATGAACAATACAATAACTGAAATGAGAACTACACTAGAAGGAATCAATAGCAGAATAACTGAGGCAGAAGAATGGATAAGTGACCTGGAAGACAGAATGGTGGAATTCACTGCTGTGGAACAGAATAAAGAAAAAAGAATGAAAAGAAATGAAGACAGCCTAAGAGACCTCTGAGACAACATTAAACGCAACAACATTCGCATGATAGGGGTTCCAGAAGACGAGAGAGAGAAAGGACCAGAGAAAGTATTTGAAGAGATTATAGTTGAAAACTTCCCTAATATGGGAAAGGAAATAGCCACACAAGTCCAGGAAGCGCAGCGAGTCCCATACAGGATAAACCCAAGGAGAAACACGGCAAGACACATAGTAATCAAATTGGCAAAAATTAAAGACAAAGAAAAATTATTGAAAGCAGCAAGGGAAAAACGACAAATAACATACAAGGGAACTCCCAAAAGGTTAACAGCTGATTTCTCAGCAGAAACTCTACAAGCCAGAAGGGAGTGGCATGATATACTTAAAGTGATGAAAGGGAAGAACCTACAACCAAGATTACTCTACCCGGCAAGGATCTCATTCAGATTCGATGGAGAAATCAAAAGCTTTACAGACAAGCAAAAGCTAAGAGAATTCAGCACCACCAAACCAGCTCTACAACAAATGCTAAAGGAACTTCTCCAAGTGGGAAACACAAGAGAAGAAAAGGACCTACAAAAACAAACCCAAAACAATTAAGAAAATGGTCATAGGAATATACATATCGATAATTACCTTAAACATGAATGGATTAAATGCTCCAACCAAAAGACACAGGCTTGCTGAATGGATACAAAAACAAGACCCATCTATATGCTGTCTACAAGAGACCCACTTCAGACCTAGGAACACATCCAGACTGAAAGTGAGGGGATGGAAAAAGATATTCCATGCAAATGGAAATCAAAAGAACGCTGGAGTAACAATACACATATCAGATAAAACAGACTTTAAAATAAAGAATGTGGGCTTCCCTGGTGGCGCAGTGGTTGAGAGTCCGCCTGCCGATGCAGAGGACACGGGTTTGTGCCCTGGTCTGGGAAGATCCCACATGCCGCGGAGCGGCTGGGCCCGTGAGCCATGGCCGCTGAGCCTGCGCGTCCGGAGCCTGTGCTCCGCAATGGGAGAGGCCACAGCAGTGAGAGGCCCGTGTACCGTAAAAAAAATAAAAAATAAAAAATAAAAAATTAAGAAAACAGAGTAATATTCTCAAAAATAATTATGTATAAATTCTGTGCCTGTGCTAGTCCACTATTATATCATGTATATGGTAAAATATTGTCCAGGACTGAAACTTTAGAAAAATGAAATTAAATATACTATATGAAAATAAAAGTTCTAATATTTTCTTCCCTGAACCCACTGGAGCCTCTTGTGAGTCCCGTGTGGTTCATTTGGAAATTACTTCCTTAGTCTAAAGAATAATGGGGCTGTGAGTGGCAAACAAAAAAGCTGCTTTTAAGAACTCATTGCTTATTTAGTGCCATGCCTCAAGGGTGTTCAAAAGGCTAATGCAAATACTTATCATTAAAATAGAATTAGACATTCAAATAGACCTCAAACATTAAAATGGAATTAGAACAACAGAGCATATCTTTTTACCTCAGGGGCTAATGTGTAATTGGAAATAATTTCATTGCAGGTCAACA
Source organism: Mesoplodon densirostris (assembly GCF_025265405.1). Lineage (NCBI taxonomy): Eukaryota > Metazoa > Chordata > Mammalia > Artiodactyla > Ziphiidae > Mesoplodon > Mesoplodon densirostris. The sequence goes on from NC_082663.1 coordinate 59,292,118, forward strand.
AACATGAGGAAACTTTATAGGGTCTCTGGGCCCTAAAATCCTCTTAGCTAAGTCCTAACAACAAAGAAGGTGGGCGAAGGAATTGTGCAGACTGAAAAATGAACAGAGGAGCTTGCACAAGGCCTAGGGCCTGAAACCTGCAGTGAACTAGGGCCAGCCTGGAGCTGTGGGATCCTGAGTAGGGGCTGGTGCTGGACTGTTGAGCTGAGGTGCCCAGAGGGCAATAAGGCTTGGGCTTGGACGGTACTTCCTGACTTGCTGCGGAGACCCCATCCGATGCGAGGCCAATTTTCATACTGAAGAGGGCAGCAGAGAGCAAGGAATGGGCCCTCACTCCTTTTAGATGCTTTCAGAAAGCTAACCAATAAACACCACCCTTACTTGCTCAGGAGAGGCCTGGACAGGAAGGACCAGAAGGGCCAGGAGGTATTCACATCTGTCCCCTGCTACTCAGCGATAACTGGCCAGGGCATTTCAAAGCGTTTAGAAGTCAACCTCTAGCCACTTGGCCCTGCCATTGTGATTGTTTTCCATTTGTAAGCAGGATGAGGGTTGTTTAAGCACCTGCACGTAAGCTGTCTCATTCACCGTCAGAGGGGACCTGTGACGTAAGGGGATTATAGGACTGTTTCATAGATGAGGAAACAGATGCCTAAAGATGTAAACACTTGCCCTACCTTCCAGAGTCAGTTAGTGACAGAGTTGGACTTGGACTTTAGTCTCCCAAAGGCAAACTGTTTGACTTTTCCCGCTAAACTCTCCTTTCCCAGAGTTTGTCAATTTCTCAAGGATCTGTAAATTTTCTATGAGAAATTTAAATTTTTGTTTTCATAGTGATGATCATCTGTAACAGTTATTATAAGCAGATTCTGAATCATATGGATGACCACACTTGAGTAGTGGCATGTATCATCAGAATCCTTGTTTTTCTCTTTTGATTTGTGTTTAGCTTTGAGTTTAAACCAAGTGCAATCCAGTTGCCTTCTTGGTATACTCTATCACTGAGATTTTTTGTAGCAGGCTGAACACAGAAATGTGGGAGAATTGAATCATCTCAGGATATACAGAATACAGGCATGTCAGACTAAAAAGGAACTTACCTCATAACGTCCGTGTTTATGTTTTCAATAGATGTGCACTGTGGTCTCAGTCTTTGAAAATATCAATTTTCAACCATTCAATTAACAATAATTTTAGTAGTCAGTATGTCTTGAAGAATGATCTGTTCTGGAGGGCAACAATAATTGGATTAGTCGCCCACTGAATGCAGACGAATATCTTCAAATCAAAGAGAAAGCTTTACAGAGTTATCAAGTAACATCTGCATTGCTCACTTACAGCGTGTTGGTTAAGTGGAAGGTTTCCTCCTCCTGAATTACAAACAAAGGCTGGGATGCATTAATACTTCTGTTTTGTGTGCAAACAGATGTTCTTGGGAGTTGTATTTTCAAACTCACAATATAGAAAAAGACCAAATATATGAGCTAACATTTTTTCTACTATTAACCGCAAATTGGCAATTTAGTTTCTGCAAGACAATATCATCCACTTACCTATCACATTAAATTAATATTACAGATTTGAATTTCATTAGCTTTATGGCATTTAATTTCACTTTTGTTCTGCAATGATATAGTAACCTATAAACATGGAGTTAATACATTTTTATGGCTGTACATATGGAAATAACACTATAATAAAAATTAAAACCGTAGTTGGAGGTCTGCAATAATTTCCCAAGAATGTGAAGGGGTCCATTCATTACCTGGTTTGAGGAACTTACACCAGAAGAAGCTCTCTTATACCCTTCCCACTCCAGGACAGCTCACCTCTGAGCACTGCCCACAGATTCCATTTCTTCCTCTTTCTTCTTCGCTAACATCAGCCCCAACTCTTACTGTAACTCCACACTGAGCTCCTGGGCCCATCAGGGGACTCTCCTTTTCGGGAAAAGTTTTGAGACCCTAATCTCATTCAGTTACCTTATTTTATATATGAAGAAACTGGGGCCTAGATGGATAAAGTGTCTCTAATTCAAGGTCACTAGAGACTGTAGTTGGCTCTCCTGACCCTTAGCACAGGCAACAGATCCACAGAAAGAGGGCAGGGAGCAGCAGTCATTATTCGCACAGGCCTGCTCATTTCCTGTTTTACATGGGAGGCCGACTCGACCGCAGGCATGACACAGGGCATTAGGAGAGGGGTTATTATGGCTGCCGTGGACTCCTCACCCACTGGCCAACATGGTGCCCAAACTCCCAGCCTGAGCCTCCTGCTTCCCTGAGCCAAGGCTACAGACTGAAGGGCACAGTCATTGTACCGGGAGTCAGCAACCTGACCCTGGACTTGGATCTGCCAAGGAGGAGCAGGCAGCCTTGGGTGAGCCTTCACACCTATACAGGCCTCAGCTTCCCCTTCTGTAAAATAATCAGGGTTATGGTAGAATTTCAGTGTCTCCCAGTCTTCCCTGAAGATGAGAACCCCTCGGAGTGTTTCTTAAAAACCCACATTCCTGGGCCCCAGCCCAGATTTGGAATATCCAGGGGCAGATGCCTGGTAACTTGTATTTAACAAGGGCCTCAGCTCAATGCTATCATCAGGAAAACACAGGACTTGCTGAGCACTGAGGCCTCTGCCAGCTCTTAAATTCTGAGTCATCAGAGGCCCTGGATACACTGCAAGCGTGGCTCTGAGAGGAAGAACCTGGAGTCAGTATCAGCGGTTCACTCCTAAGAGTATTGTCAGTGAGGGCTTCCCTGGTGGCACAGTGGTTGAGAGTCCGCCTGCCGATGCAGGGGATACGGGTTCGTGCCCCGATCTGGGAGGATCCCATATGCCGCGGAGCGGCTGGGCCCGTGAGCCATGGCCGCTGAGCCTGCGCGTCCGGAGCCTGTGCCCCGCAACAGGAGAGACCACAACAGTGAGAGGCCCGCGTACCGCAAAAATAAAAAAATAAAAAAAGAGTATTAGTCAGTGAGTCGCTCAGTAAGGCTCTGAGGGACTGGGGAAACAGGATGCGTGAATTTGAATCAGAAATTAACTGAGAGAGGGCAAGGGCAGGCCTTCAAGGGGAGGCAAAGGCAATTGTGCAGAGCAACAGTGTGGTTCTCCGGGGGTCTGGGGTTCGACACACTGGGGAGGCCTGAGCCTGGAGTGGAGCCATCTCACTTCCTCCAGGGCTCTGAGTGGAACCAGCTCTGTGGTTCTGTTTCAGAGGATGAGTGTCCACTATGGCATGTGGATGAGTGATGGCCCCATGTCAGAGGAATCAGCTGGGCCCCCTGGCGACACATCCTGACTCTAGAGGAGGCCAAGTGCCATTTTCTGTCTTAATGGGCAGTGACACCATCTAGTCAGAAATGATGTGCAGTGATGAGGGGTGTAAAAGAAAAATTATTCTAACACTTGTTAGAATGGTAGGAAGACTTCTTTTGAGACCATTGCAAGAGGGGAAGACTAAACTCAACTCCAAATACAGCACAGGCAAACTGGAGATTTATGGCCAACAAGCAGAGTGAGGGGGGCCAGTGGACAGAAGTCACCAGGAGGAACTTGATCAGACATCAAGCGTAGGGGGATTCTTGATGAACGGGATTCTTGCTAAAGCAGGCCACGGTGATTACCTATCAAGGGTGGGGGATTCTCAATAAATTGGCTTAGGAAGAATTGTGCCAAGACTGGGCCCAGCAGGCCAAGGTCAAAGGAAGCAGGCCAACGTCAAGTTAAGAAGAGGGCTGAGCGTGAAACAGCATGTAAAATATTGACCAGCTTAAACTGGCTTTGCCTCCTGAAATAGGTTGATTGACTAATCAGACGAGTTATTTTAGACACAGCATGGCACATGTGCAAGACAGGAAGCCAGGTCTCCAGGATGACCCCAGGACCAAAGAATAGAAATGTTTCCACCGGAGCCCTTTTATGTGAAGTGAGAAGTTCTTCAGTAGAGAAAATCTGGCTTCCAGCAGCACCAGTAGCTTATGAGGACTGATTTGAGACTAGCCAATCAGCTTCCAAGTTTGAAATTCCCCTAATCGCTTAAATTTCTCCCAAACCCTGGATCAGAGAGGCGGATTTGAGTTAGGCTTTCAGCCTCCTTGTCAGTTGACCTCACAATAAAGCTTTTTCTTTTCTCAAAAGCCGGTGCCATGGTATTCGCCTCTACGTGCGTCAGGCACTGAGCCCTTGCTCAGTAACAGGAGGAGCCTGATTAAGGTTTGGTCAGGGAAGAAGTCTTGCTGTGGCCTCTCCCGTTGCGGAGCACAGGCTCCGGACGCGCAGGCTCAGCGGCCATGGCTCACAGGCCCAGCCGCTCCGCGGCACGCGGGACGCCCCCGGACCGGGGCACGAACCTGTGTCCCCCACATCGGCAGGCAGACCCCCAACTACTGCACCACCAGGGAAGCCCAGGGAAGAAGTCTTTGTTAGAGGCTGAGAACTGCCATGGTTGAGCTGAGTTAACAAAAAGCTGGTGGGAATCTGAATTTCTCTCTGTCAGGCTGAAGAAGTTGAGAGGAAGAATCATCCTCAGGTAAATATGGAGGATTGAACTGGGGGTTTGTATTGCTTAGCAGAAGCAACGTTAATAATAATAACAAAATAATAACTATAGCTCTGATTTATTATTTACTATGTGCCAGTAATGTTATATACATTATTTGAAATCCTTAGAAAAACCCTCAAAGATGGTATGATTATTTTAACTTTACAGGTGAGGAAACAGGCTCAGAAAAAATGTTAAGTCAGGAGTTGAATCCAGGTCCCTTTGAATCTAAAACTCTAATTATTTCCACCATGGCATGAATCTTATATATAGCCATTTGGAGAGAGAATGGATTTGTAAAGTGAATGAATAAATGAACACATCAATTCTATTGAAGCCTAAAATAGGTATCCTGATAAAAGAACTCATCTCTCGCAAGTCTCAAGAATTGTACGAGCCTCTTACTTACACTAACTTCTCCTCTTCCTCTGTCATGGTTTCACTGCCTCAACTTCGATAATGTAGTTAAAAAAACAAGTGACTAAGATGCCTAACAGGGAGGGTTAGTTGGCTGCAAGCCTGGATACTTAGTGGGCAGCTGAGCTCTTGGAAACCCTGGGGATGGAGGAGGACCAATGGGCACCATGCGGACCGCCTGGGTGCATTGATGTCCTGGGGTCACTGACTTCTCCTTGCCCATTTTCGACTAAAGGCCACTGGTCAAAGTGGTGAAAGGAGAGAGGAGGCTTGTGACCTAGGTGTGGAGAAGCTTCGTTCCACAGCCTGCTCTCTGTGGTGATATAGCCTGTTCCCAGAAATGCACCGTTGATGTGAATACTCAAATGGCTAGAAATATTAAGAGCTAATCCAAACCATCAGAATGGTTGGCTCCAACTCCAGCAAAGAAGGATAAACAAAATCTTTCTAAATTGGGAAATGGCTTGGGATTATTTTTCTTTGCTTTTCCAACTCATCAGAGATAAGCTTTCATCACCAGAATGTTTTATTAATATTTTTCTAACAGGCTTTATTATTTTGTTAATCAAGCTAATCACAAGCGTAGCATCTTTATGTCTGTATTACTGATTGGTTTCTTTCAAACCATGTTGACATTTTAGTTGTTTCTGAACCAACTTTTTTTTCTTTCTTTTCCTGAAATGGGTCATGTCTTACTGGCTTCTTTGAAGATTGGCTGCCTTTTTAGGGACATTTTAATCATACTGACTGGTGTGCTTATGAAATGTATAGTGAGAACAGATTGACAGAAGGCTGGAGTGGAGAAGAAGGAAATAATTATCTGCCTAGTGCAAAATATGTACTTGAAATTTTCTATGGAAGCCACCAACTATAAAAGGTCATGAAATAGTGGTGTGAGCTGTTTAAGAGAACACAGTTGTTTTGTGTCTGGTCTCAGCCTGTGGAGAGTGATGCTATCAGGGAGGAATGCCTGGGGGCACTCACCCCAGCAGGTACTACTTGTGGTGAGGCCCCCCACAGATATTCCCCAACCAATGTCGCGGCTGGACCTGCCCTTGCGGTTCCTATTATAGTTGCAAATCGTACCTCAGCAACAACTGGTTGTATCAGAGAACTTTGAAAAGACAAGCTTTATTACTCAAAAGTCCTAGAGGGTGCATAGCACACCTGGGGTCACACAGAGAGGTTGTGGTGTGGGTCGACAGAACCCGGGGTTCTGCCTTTATTGGGGTGAAAGTTGGAGTGCTTAGGGTTTCATGGGTTCACTCTGTTGGTGAATTCTAAAACTAGGATTAGAATATAACCTAGGTCCTAGTATTATTTAAAATAAACAATTGTTGTAGTTGTATCTTGCTCCAAAGAAGCCATTACGTATTTCATCAAATCTAAGGTGCTTTTGAGATTGAGGATTCCTCCATCCTATTGGAATGCGTCAATGGAAAATTTCCTATTACTACATCATGACTGCCACCTGGTGGACAATTATTGTATGACACATTGACTGCATCCTACTTTCACAGATGCGTGCTGATTTTAGAGGTTAAAATGAGAAAAAAATAGAGTGCACTTTAGAATCGTTGAATAGGGTATATTTGCATAAAAATATTAAGGACTAATTCTTCATTTTACATAAAATGTTCATATTAGCTCCTTAAATAATGACTCTGGTTTTTTAAAAAAATACAGTTTGATTTACTAAATCCCAGCATTAATACACAATGTTGATGAAATGTTACTATTGCACAGAGGAGGTGACAGCCGGCAGTGCAGCCTCACAGAACCTGTGCTTGTCACCTGCCTTTCACCTGCTGAGAGAAAAGGCTCTTACATCAGTACATCATTAGTCCTGATCATCTTCCTTTATTTTCTCTCTCTCTCTTTGCTTTTGGAAAATATAGATAGAAAATTATTCACAGTCAACTTCTCTTTTAAATAAAAAAGTTAATAACAGACCTCATAAGATAGGTAGTGGGTTTCTTGGGGGGTTTTTTGTGTGTGTGTGCCTCAGTGTTTCAGCCTGGAAAATGCCAAGGGACAGTCCTCTGTGTATTTCTGTTGTGAGCATGTACAGAGCACAATCTTGGGAGGTCTGGCTTCTTTACTATTTACTAGCTGTGCAAGTCTCATGCCTCTTTGGGTGTCAGTTTCCTTGATTGTTAAATGGATACACTCACCAATCCTTCCATCTCCTAGGGACTCCTGAGTGAATCCAATGAGGCAATGGACAGATGCATTTTGGTAACTATTAAAAGCTTTCTGCAAATGTATAATGAGAATTGCTGAAAAAAATACTTGGAGAGTGTTTTGGCAAGTGCTCGAGGTAGTCGAAACAAAACTTTTCAATTTAAAATCTTTTTGACTTTTAAAATAATTTGGAACAAAATCAAAGTATTGGATCTAAGTCTGTGTGCTGTAAAGAATTTGGCCAATTTTAAGGTTTAAAAACGATGACAAATTATTATCTTATGGGATGGCCATTAAGCCATTGGCAATGGCATTCAAGTCCTACTCAGTGGGGGGACACGAGTTTGGTGCACAGGTTGCTGGGAAGCCCATCCAAGAGCAGCCTCAACTTTCTCCCAGGTGTACGTTTATGTGGCAGGTATGTGGGGACTTCCTGAGCTGGAGCATGAACCCTCTCTTTAGGCGGCCAAAGATAGTTGCCAAAATGAGCCCTGGAGGCGGTAGGGAAGCTTGTGACTTAGGGACACTGTGGGGAATAGAGCCAGCCCTCCTCAAAGCAGGTGAAGACAGAGGCTTTCCTGAGCTCTTCTGTGGCTTTGTCACTTGGGGATCCCCCTCTCCTTCTCCTCTTGATGGCCCTGATTTGGAATAATTCTTCCCAGGTCCTGACTAAGTCTCTGACAGAGGATTATAAGTGTGTGTGCCCCTGGCACCTGGAGATGCAGAAAATCTGACCTCCGGGTCCTGTGGCCTGTGAAAAATCTGCTTAGGTCATGATCATGGAAAGTCATCTTCAGCAGGATGAAAATTATGGCTGGTTTTTATTATTTTGTAAATAATTTAGCCTGCTTATAACTTTTAGGGCAAAAACCTTAACCTATATATTTATTTTAATTGAGGCTATGTGTGTTTAGGTATATAGTTAACTTTATTAAAATATGCCTTTATAATGAAACTATTATATATGTGTGTCATATTCATATGTCAATATAAGCATATTGACTTTTAATAAATTTTTATATTTTATTTATTTTATTTTTGGCTGTGTTTGGTCTTCATGCTGTGTACAGGCTTCCTCTAGTTGTTGCGAGCGGGGGCTACTCTTCTTTGCGGTGCACAGGCTTCTCACTGCGGTGGCTTCTCTTGTTGCGGAGCACGGGCTCTAGGCCCAGTGGGCTTCAGTAGTTGCGGCACGCAGGCTCAGTAGTTTTGGCTCGTGGGCTGCAGAGCACAGGCTCACTAGTTGTGGTGCACGGGCTTAGTTGCTCCGCGGCATGTGGGATCTTCCTGGACCAGGGCTTGAACCCGTGTCCCCTGCACTGGCAGGCAGATTCTTAACCCCTGACCCATCAGGGAAGCCCGCATATTGACATTTATGGAAAGTTGATTACTGCAAGTGACTGGCAGTGGATGTATCTGAGCCATTCTTATGCATAATCTTTAGTCCCTGGGAACCCCAAGGGACTAAGTGGGATTTAACCCCAACCAGCTTGGTTACTCAGAATATACCTGCAACCACCCTCCAGGTAAAATTTCCTAGGAGCCAGAGTCTGGGAAACACCTACTGCTACTTTAGGTGCCTTGAAGCCATTGGCTGAAACACAGAGAAGGTATCACTGGGTGGCTCCTGGGACATGACTGAATGATTCTTGTTTTGAAGAGCCATTTTATTTGTTTGTTTGTTTATTTGTGGCTGTGTTGGGTCTTCGTTGCTGCGCACAGGCTTCCTCTAGTTGCGGTGAGCAGGGGCTACTCTTTGTTGCGGTGCACCCGCTTCTCATTGCAGTGGCTTCTCTTGTTGTGGAGCACGGGCTCTAGGCATGCGGGCTCAGTAGTTGTGGCTCGTGGGCTTAGTTGCTCTGTGGCATGTGGGATCTTACTGAACCAGGGCTTGAACCCGTGTCCCCTGCACTGGCAGGCGGATTCTTAACCACTGCGCCACCAGGGAAGTCCCATGCCTTCCGATCTGAAGGCATTTCCTTTGCAGTGGAAAGAGGAGAGACTTCTGTCACCTACAAGAGAAGGAACAGTCTTGACTGTTCTGATGCGCAGGAACTTATTTTGGGTCACACAGCATACTGGAGTGAAGTGAGGCTTCTCTGAGGGAGGGCTGAGCTCAGGCTCTGCCATCTTGTCTCATTAAAGTGTGCTCTGTGAATGCTGGTGGAGGAGAGGGAGGAAAGAGGGAGGGGACAAGCCTTTAGGAGGCAGGTGTCAGGTTCAACAGGAATCATTTAGTCCTGCTAAAGATAATCTAGAAGGATCTTTTTAGAAAAAGGACAATTTATTTCCCAAAGTATCCAGTTTCTCAATATGTAGGGGTTCTAAACCAGGCCCAAATTGTGTGCTCGCCAGGCAGCCGGACTTGTCTGGGCAGATGGATGAATGAGTGGAACGGTGGCTCCAGGAGGGTACTTATAGGAGCCCTGCCGTACAGGGTGGGGCTCTTCTCCAGGAAGGTCTGTGGAGGAGGTTGAGACAGCGAGGGCTGGAGAGAGAGCAAGCTGAACGTCTCTGCTGCTGGCTGCTGGCTGGTGCTCTGGAACCTGAAATCATACCTGAGCCCTGGAGGGATGAGAGGAGGGGTCGGGGAGGGTGAGCAAACACACAGCCAGGACTAAAGGAGCTGGGTTTTTTTGTTTTAATTGAAGTATAGTCGATTTACAATGTTTTTTTTAGTTTCAGGTGTACAGCAGAGTGATTCAGTTTATCTATCTATCTATATTCTTTTTCAGATTCTTTTCCATTATAGGTTATTACAAGATACTGAATATATTTCCCTGTGCTATACTGTAGGTCCTTGTTGTTCATCTATTTTATATATAGTAGTGTATATCTGTTAATCCCAAACTTTTAACTTATCTCTTCCCCACGTCCCCTGCTAGTAACCATATGTTTGTTTTCTATGTCTGTGAGTCTATTTTTGTTCTGTATATAGATTCATTTGTATTATTTTTTAGATTCTACATAGAGGTGAAATCATATGATATTTATCTTTCTCTGTCTGACTTACTTCACTTAGTATTAGAATCTCTAGGCCCATCCATGTTGCTGAAAATGGCATTATTTCATTCTTTTTTATGGCTAATATTCCACTGTATCTATATATATTCCACATCTTCTTTACCCATTCATCCATCAGTGGACATTTAGGTTGCTTCCATGTCTTGGCTATTGTAAATAGTGCTGCTATGAACAGTGGACTGCTATCTTTTCGAATCAGAGTTTTCACCTTTTCAGGATATATGCCCAGGAGTGGGATTGCTGGATCACATGGCAACTCTGTTTTTAGTTTTTTTTTTTTTTTTTTTTTTTTTTTTGCGGTATGTGGGCCTCTCACTGCTGTGGCCTCTCCCGTTGCGGAACACAGGCTCCGGATGCGCATGCCCAGCGGCCATGGCTCACGGGCCCAGCCGCTCCGCGGCATATGGGATCCTCCCAGACTGGGGCACGAACCCGTATCCCCTGCATCGGCAGGCGGACTCTCAACCACTGCGCCACCAGGGAGGCCCTGTTTTTAGTTTTTTAAGGAACCTCCGTACTGTTTTCCATAGTGGCTGCACCAATTTACATTCTAACCAACAGTGTAGGAGGGTTCCCTTTTCTCCACACCCTCTCCAGCATTTATTGTTTGTAGACTTTTTGATGATGGCCATTCCGACTGGTGTGAGGTGATACCTCATTGTGGTTTTGATTTGCATTTCTCTAATAACTAGCAATGTGCCTTTCATATGCCTATTGGCCATCTGTATGTCTTCTTTGGAGAAATGTCTATTTAGGTCTTCTGCCCCCCCCCCTTTTTTTTTGGATCGGGTTGTTTGGGTTGTTTTTCTTTTTGTTTTTTGTTTTGATATTGAGCTGTATGAGCTGTTTGTATATAAGGAGCTGTTTTCATGAAGGATTCTTAGTGCTCAGATGGTAAAAAGGGACACAGAGTGTGGGAGAGGGATTTTCTCCTTGTTTCCGTATAACTGGCAAAAAAACTTTAGCATCAGGAACCACCTCTGGTTAAACAGAAAAGGAATGCACTGAAAAGCAGTTGGTTCACAAAAGTACCAGGAAGTCTTGAGAAGCAGGCTGGAGGAAGGCAGGGAACATGGGAGACCAGGCAGCTGTGGGGCCACAGCCAACATCTTACCAGTGAGGACATGGCTTTGACATTTTGTACAGTATCTGCTGCTTCCAGAAACTGGATATTGCTGTGGTCACTGCCATCACTGCTATGGACTCCACTGTTCTTAGTGCTTTGCATCAGTAGCCACCAATTCAAAAATCTGGGGTGGGAGCATCTGATTGGTTAAACCTTCATCACATACTTGCATTCTAGCTGCAAGGGAGGCTGGATAAAGGAGAAGCTAGGAAAGGGAGCACCTGGCTTCTTTGAAGGGAAGTGATTTGAGACATTGTTTTAGGAGCACCAGGGAACTGATGAATTTAACTACACAGCAAATAAACTATGCCTGGACTTCCCTGGTGGCGCAGTGGTTAAGAATCCACCTGCCAGTGCAGGGGGCACGGGTTCGAGCTTTGGTCCAGGAAGGTCCCACATGCCGTGGAGCAGCTAAGCCCCTGCACCACAACCACTGAACCTGTGCTCTAGAGCCCACAAGCCACAACTACCGAGCCCGCATGCCACAACTACTGAAGCCCGCGCACTTAGAGCCCAAGCTCCACAACAAGAGAAGCCACTGCAATGAGAAGTCCGCACACCACAACAAAGAGTAGCCCCTGCTCACCACAACTAGAGAAAGCACGTGTGCAGCCAAAATTAAATAAATAAATAAATAAATTTATTAAGAAAAGAAAAGAAACTATGCCTGCTCTGGAAAAATCAGCATAAAGCCAAAAAACAATGACAACCTGATTGTCAGAATAAACTTCCTGGAACACCTTGTTTTAAGATGAATAAACTAGTCATCTCACTTTGTACATACCTTTATGTACAAAAGGAGAGGAGAGAAAGGAAAAGTTCTGAGACTATTTGTTTTTAACATAGAAGAATGGTAGTTGATACCTTCTAGAGTTACAAATCTCAGTGTGAATCCAGTTATCCATGACTTCCAGTCAGCATACAAGATTTTTAGAGATTAAAAGCTGCATTTTTAAGGAACAGCATCAAACTTTGAAAGCCAGATATCTCAGAAAAGAACTTTTTACAGGCCACCTCATGAGGGAAATTTTATTGATTACTAAATATAAGACAGGGTTTCATTCTAAAAATTTCAGCCTCCAAATGCATCTAAAATTATTTTTTAGGAAATTCCCCGGCAGTCCAGTGGTTAGGACTTGGCACTTTCACAGCTGGGGTGCAGGTTCGATCCCTTGTAGGAGAATTAAGATCCTGCAAGCTGTGTATCTGTGGCCCCAGAGAAATAAACAAACAAACAAACAAATATTTTAAAAATAAAAAATTTTTAATTGTTGCTTAGTATTTCATCTTTTCTTCTGGTATCAGTAGCTCTTTTCTTTATTATTTGCAAGTAGTAGGGCTTCCTTTTTCAAGGAATAGAATTCCATTTGCTAGGTTACCAGGGGTTAGGGGAGATGAAGGGGTGAATAGGCGGAACATAGAAGATTTTTAGGGCAGTGAAAATACTGTGTATGATACCATAATGATTGACTTATGTCATTACACACTTGTCCAAACCCATAGAATGTACAACACCAAGAGTGTACCCTAATGTAAACTATGGACTTTGAGTGATTACAATGGGTCCATGTAAGTTCATCAAGTGTAACAAACGTTCCACTCCAGTGGGGATGTTGACAAGGGGAGAGGCTGTGCATGTGTGGGGACAATGGTATATGGGAAATCTCTGTACCTTTGCTCAATTTTTCTGTCAGCCTAAAACTGCTCTAAAAATTAAGAAGTATTCCTTAGTATATACAGAACTTTAAAAATTAATAGGAAAAAGAACAATAACCTAACAGAAAAGTGGGACAAATGAACACTTAAAAGAAAAACCAGTGGCTTAGCTTGTGAAAAGGTGTCCAACCTTGCTTGTGATTAAAAAATTGTAAATTAAAATGGAAACAAGCTACCATTTTAAATCATTAGAATGAAGAAGATTAAAAAGTTAGAAACCATGGAGGGCTGTGAACAATCTTCCCCTACTCAAAGATCATAAAGGTGTTCTCCTACATTTTCCTCCAAAATTAACTAGATATATAATCCATCTCTAGTCAATTTTGTAGTAAGATGTGAAAGCTGAAACTTAATTTTTTCTCACAATGATATTTAATGACCCAGCACTGTTGGTTGAAAAAAAAATACTATTTTCTCCACTGAGTTGCAGTGGTGCCTTTGTGTAAATCAGTGATATATATGTACACATCTGTTTCTAGATTCTCTATTCTGTTCCATGGGTTTATTTGTTTTGTCAACACCTGGCTTAATCGTTGTAGCTTTACAGTGAGTCTTGATATCTGGTAATTTAATTTTTCTACATTGTTCTTCAAGTTTTGGCCAGCCTAGGTCCCTGAAGTTCCTTGTGCCAACATTAATGTGGCCACACCAACATTCTTTTGGTTGATGTTTGATGGTGTCTTTTCCTATCTTTTTATTTTCAATCTATCTGCATTTTTATACTTAAAGTATGTTTCTTTAAAATAGTAATAGGTGATTCTTGCTTGGTTTCCTTAGTCCAGTCTCTTGGAATGTTTAGTCCTCGTACATTTAATGTTGAATTTAAGTCTACAATCTATTCTTTGTTCCCCATTTGTTCCCATATTTCTCATTTCCTGCCCTCTTTTGAATCAATCAAGTATTTTTTTTTATCATTCCATTTTATCTTCTCTGTTAGCTTTCTAGTTCTGTATTATTCTTTTGCTTATCTACTTAAGGTGATTGGTCAGGGCTCTCCAAAGTGAATTTCATGTGTATTGTATTTGTTCCTCTTTCTCCTTCTTAATCGAAGGCCAATGCTTCTCCCCACTCAGCCCAGGTGCTACAGAAGATGCTGACTCTCAGTTGAATGGGCATGACTGGTGGGTACTAGGGTAATCTCAATCTCCATGACTGGTTCAGAAATGAGCATGTGACCCAGTTGCAGGAAATAAAACTAGGAGAGAGATTTTCTGGAAGCTTCTGGGGAAGTTCTTCCTCACTCTATTGGAAGTGGGTATGGGAAACCTTTTTCTCTCAGTGGAGTGGACAGAAATGAGGAAGCATATGGCCCCTGCTATTGGAAGTCACACTATGACCCGCAGGGCAACCAGACTTAGGATGAAGCTGAATTGTGGCCAGCAGAGTGCAGAGCTTGAAGGAATCCAGGTCTTACTTGGCACTGTTAAGCTGCTATCTATGAATCAACCTTGAAGTGTACCTAACTCTTCATGTGAACAAATACATTCACTTATTTATTTAAGCCATCTTAGGTGGGTCTTATTTGATAGCTAAAAGCATCCTAACAACAGATACAAGAAGTACACATTACTTTTATATTCAGAAAAGTAATAAAGATCAATGTTTTAAAATCCCTAAGTATTAGTGATTTGACATTTGCTTCCTAAAGCCACAGAAATAATTTTCTTCCTTCAGTTTACTCCTGCTTGACAATGACTTTTGTTATCTATTATCTCAGAGTGCTTTGTGGTTAGTTAATCTGTATCGCATTGAGGCACAGTGACCGTGACCCCAGCAGCCAGCACAAAGCTTGACATTTGTTCTAGGCTCTTTCTCGTAGACAATAGTGGTTGATATATTTGATTTCTCCCGAAGTAGGAGGCTACGTGAAAGCTGACCAAGTACACAGTGCTCTCTCGGGAAAGGCCCTATAACATCTCATCAACATAGGCAAGGCAACATTATCTTTAAAAGAAGAATCTGGAATGGTGCAGAGAGAGTGGTTTATCTTCTGAACAGGCCAAACTCTGGCTTGGTTAGGTGGATGGGCTCTTCCTTAAATAGTGACATGCTGTTCCTGACTCAGCTGAGGGGGGCTCTGAGGAAGGGGCTCACTGAGACAGGGGTACATGCAATTGACTTAATTCTTGTTGACAGTCTCCTTGGAAGAGAGGCAAACACCAGGACAGCCAACTAAGAGGAAAAGGTTTTCATAACAGGCATGCATGATGGAGGAGGTGTTACCTGGCCTTGTGACCCCTGTGAGCTGGCATGGGTTCTGGAGGCCAGTGCTTCAGTCAACGCCCATGTCTCCAAGGAAATCCTAGAACAAAGGAATAACAAGATAAGCTCTTTGGTATTTGTGGGTGCAAATTGCTGTCCTGGATGTTCAAGACTTCTTTTTATCCAAAAGGTAAGCAAGATAAGTAAATAGTCACAAGGCATCAAATGTGGGCTCTGTCTTTAAGAAATGCAGGTTAATAAAGGATGTTGAGTCACAGCTAACAACTTGCTGAACAACAAGGTGAATTACAAAAGGTAAGATTAGGGTTTCAAAATTCTTTATTTTGTCACATAGGCTTAAAAGGGTACATGTTTATCTTTACCAAAAAAATCAGAGCAGGTACCAACAGGCCAGAGAGAAAGGATAAGCTAGGTTCTTTCATAAGGTTCTTTGTACACAAGATGGCAATGTGAGAGGCAAATGTTAGGATGTGGTTTGGGATACGCTGGTTCCACCAGCCAGGAGCTAATTGCCCCTAGAGTAGGGGTTCTCAGCCTTGACTGTACATTAGAATCACCTGGAAATTTATTATATATCCTCATACGGCATCCTAGATTGATAAATCAGACTCTCTGGGGTGGAGGGCAGAGGGAAGGCCTCAGTGTTTTCTTTTTTTTAATTAGTTAATTAATTTTATTTTTGGCTGTGTTGGGTCTTCGTTGCTGCAGCTAGGCTTTTCTCTAGCTGCGGCGAGCGGGGACTACTCTGCGTTGCAGTTCACGAGCTTCTCATTGCGGTGGCTTCTTTTGTTGCGGAGCACGGGCTCTAGGCGTGCGGGCTTCAGTAGCTGTGGCTCGCGGGCTCTAGAGCACAGGCTCAGTAGTTGTGGCGCACGGGCTTATTTGCTCTGAGGCATGTTGGATCTTCCCGGGCCCGGAATCAAACTTGTGTCCCCTGCATTGGCAGGCGGATTCTTAACCACTGCGCCAGCAGGGAAGCCCAAGCCTCAGTGTTTTCTAAACCTCTCCAGATAATTCCACCGTGGCAATTGAGAACCAGCTGCCCTTGGAATGGACCTTTCTTCCATCACTCTAAATTGCTGGGCCTTCTGGTTCCCCTCAGGACATAGGAGTTTCTGTTGTGTCAATAGGAGCACTGATGTTTCGACACAGCAGAACAAGTGGCATATGGGAAACCCAGTAATAGACATATTTGAGCCTTGAACATACTTCAGTTAGTACCTGACATTTTTTTAAATTGAAGCATAGTTGATTCAGAATGTTGTGTTAATTTCTGCTGTACAGCAAAGTGATTCAGTTATACATATGTATACATTCTTTATATTCTTTTCCATTATGGTTTATCATACGATATTGAATATAGTTCCCTGTGCTGTATAGTAGGACCTTGTTGTTTATCCATTCTATATATAATAGTTTTCATCTGCTAATCCCAATCTCCCACTCCATCCCTCCCCCAACCCTCTCCCCCTTGGCAAACACAAGTCTGTTCTCTATGGCCATGATTCTGCTTCTGTTTTATGGATAGGTTCATTTGTGTCATATTTTAGATTCCACATATAAGTGATATCATACGGTGTTTGTCTTTCTCTTTTCGATTTACTTCACCAAGTATGATAATCTCTAGTTGCATCCATGTTGCTGCAAATGACATTATTTCATTATTTTCTGTGGCTGAGTAGTATCCCATTGTCTAGATGTACCACATCTTCTTTATCCATTCATCTGAGTACATGACATTTTTAACTTGTCCTCAGGATGTATGGGGTGAGGGGAGATGATTTTTAGCAGAGCCACACTCGCTCGGTATGCAGATTCACTATGTAAGATCTGCAGGGCAGGGCAGGGCACTGGGTCTGTGTGGTCTCCACTGCATCCCCGGGGCTCAGTCCAAATCAGCACAGAGTATGGGCTCAATAAATGTGTGTCGAAGGATTGAATAACTGTTAGAGGAAATTTCTTGTTTCAAACATTTAACCTTTTGGAGGAGAGGTGGTGAACATAAAATCAATTAAGCACCAAGAAGGTATTTAAGATACTTTCCACAAATTGGTTCTGGGATATGTAATATATCCAACTATTCTCAGGGAATGTGGAGAAGGAAAATAACAGAAACATCTACAAGTTTAAGATACTTCCCAGGTTCATAAATTAACATGAGTGAATCTGAATGAACAATTTCACTGAATTTATGAATAAAAAATAAAAAGTGGGGCAAATGTATCATAGTGGTCTGTACTCCATTTCACGGAGAGGAAAATTCAGCAGGCAGTGAGTTTGGGAGGGTCTGTTCTCAGTGTAATAATTACGTATCCAATTGTAGTTTCAATCCCACAGAGCATAAAATCACCAATAATAATTTCATGCTTCCCATCACTGACATGATAATAATGCAGGTGGATCACGTTTTTGTGCACCAGCTCCTATTTCACAGCTCAGAAAAGGCTTTACTGTCTGAAGAGGAAAATCTACCCAGCAGACCATAAACCTTTGACGTTTACTTTAATCAAAAAACATTAACACAATTATCTGTGGGCTGTACCCCTTTTCTTAAATGGTCGCATCTCCTGTCTAAACACACACCTAAAAAAGTTTCAATCATGTTACAGTCATTTTTCATATCTTTATTGTTATTTTAAAACCAATCTATACGTATTGTAAAAATTTCTAAGCAACAAAAAAATGTGAAAACTTACTCTTGCCACCCCGAGTTTTATCAAGAGTATCCACTACAAAGGAGTAAGGTGGTGAACTTTTGAAGCTCTTATTAGGTATGTAAATCTGAGAAGGACTGTCACAGAAAAAAATCTGAATATTAAAGAGAAAGGACACTTGCTTTAAGGATTTTATAATAGCCAGAGTTTGTCCTGCCTTTCTTTTTTTTTTTTTTTCTCTTTACAAATATCAGATTTGTAAACATTTTATCTATCACACAGGAAATCACCTAACAGATAGAAGTGCATTCAATGCCACCTACTGGAAATATAAATATTCAATGATATAACTTGCATGAAACGTAAATATATAGTGTATTAATATACAACCAGTTTGTTCTAACAAAAGAATTTAAAGTTTTAATTTTAGGTATGGATAAAGAGACAGGAAATGGTAATGAAATCATAGTGTTTTCTAAAATCAGTAGGCTAACTGGATTTTAGAGAAAATTCAAAGCTATAAACCTTAAAAATCTTTATAGTTTAGTGATTAACATCCTCCATTACATCCTCCATAAAAACATTTTTTTCAAGCTATTGGCAATATTTTTTTAAAGTTCAAGAATATTAAAATGATTAACCTTTTTCATTGAGCTCTCTGGTTCACAGCTTCTTTCACCATGGAAAAAGTGAAAGTGAAAGTGAAAATGAATGATATGGTCTGGTCAGGAGGAGGATGTGAGAGAAGCGTTGTCACCAACACTAGGAGGCTTATATTAGTTTACCTGTCAGCTGATGACAGAAGAGCCATTACAAAGGTGATTACCTTACTCCCAGGCTGGCTTTCACTGAAGTACTAAAAAGGGTCATGGCCACACATCCTTTTTCAATGTCATGTGAGATGAAGGCCACCCAAGGATTACCTAGAGAAATGTAATTTGATTCACCATTTACTGTTTATTCAAGGTCCCAAACTTAGTGAAGTTACATGTTAATTTGGATATTTCTGTCTGGTAGAGAAGCAAATAATTTCTGTCTTGTGGAAAAAATCCCCCAAATGATCATTTCTGTCCCTGTTGGACAACAGTCAGATTTGTATATAACCCAGCCAGCACTCTTATCTTAACATTGCTAAAAATGCTCAGATTTTCAAATGCTCTTAGAGCCAGTTTTCATATCTTACTCGTTTCCTCATTGAAACGGAGCAGAACCCTATATGGTCCTTCCCCCCGCACCGCCCCCCCCCCGCCCCCGCCGCCCCCGCCGCCCCGAGTCCGCAGCCTGCCTTTTGTCTGTGAAAAAACTTTAGCCAAAGAATAAGTTTAATCAGAGAAGTGAGAAAATGCAGAAACAAAGGAAAACAGTCAAAGGAGACCAATAATATGTATAGCTGATTCACTTTGTTATAAAGCAGAAACTAACACACCATTGTAAAGCAATTATACTCCAGTAAAGATGTTAAAAAAAAAAAAAGGAGACCAATAATAATAGTTTAGTCATTAAGCATAGTCAAGGACTTTAGTTCCTCCTCAAGGGCTATAGATAATATTCTGAGCCATATCCTGTGAGCTGTCTTATAGAGACTGAAACCCCCATCAGGTGGAAGAAGTTAACTACATGATGACCAGACTGTAGCCATGACATAAGCTGCCACAGTTCCAATAATTGGCCTCAAGAAAATGGGGACAAACCGACCCCGGAACTGAAGATTAATTGTACTTAAGATGACGCTGGTCAGACTACCGATGACCAATTTCAAGATGCTGTCAGAGCTGTCGGTGCTGTTTCTGCATGTAGCCCCCTCCCTCCCTCCGTCTATAAAAGCTCTTGCCCCCTGGTTGTAGGTGGTGGGATTCGGCCTTTGGACAGGAGTCTGCACCCCCCACCCCCCACCCCGGATGCCGACATCCAAAATAAAGCACACTTTCCTTTCCACCAACCTTGCCTCTTTATTGAGCGGTGAGCAGCAGCTGGACCCCCCTTTCGGTTACATCATCGGTTAATAAATTGAATTAAATCTTTGTCATGTGTTCATTTTATTCGCATGAGTCATGTAACCTTTTGAAAATTATATTTGATCAGTTTTGAAGGTCATCCACTGAGATGTTTGAGGGGATTAACCCAATGGAGACAAATTAAATCTATTTGCTTGCACATCTTTTCTTGGCTTCTGAAGTAAATCCCTGGGTGGCAACAGAACTTTAAATTTTCTGACTCTCTAGTTCTTTTTTTCTTTTTCTACTGATATTACGTATTTGTTTTTATGTCTGGCTTGTACACCTTCCGTGTACTAAGTTAGTCTGAATTGGTGTCAGCAATGATTGGGGATTTGCTCTTATGGTCTATTTGGTGATCTCTGATGGGTGTATAATGAAGACCTGTTCTCTGTTGGGTGGAACATGACAGAGAATCCACTTAGTAGTCTTTTTTGGTTTTGTTTTTGCTCTTTTTAAAAAAATCTATTTGTCTATTTGCAACCTTAAATCAATTGAGAACTATGTGCTCACTGGAAGAAAAATAACTCTAAGTTTTTGTTTCTGGTTCACTTCTGATTTGTAGCTAATATACAAAGCTAGACGTTCTCCCTCTGTTTGTGTGTCTGTATGTCTATAATTAAGAAAGACCTTTACCTCTCGTTGTGTAAGAGAAATATCTTCCTAACACTGGAGGGTATTAAAAAACTAGATTAGTAGGGCTTCCCTGGTGGCGCAGTGGTTGAGAGTCCGCCTGCCGATGCAGGGGACACGGGTTCGTACCCCGGTCCGGGAAGATCCCACATGCCGCGGAGCGGCTGGGCCCGTGAGCCATGGCCGCTGAGCCTGTGCATCCGGAGCCTGTGCTCCGCAACGGGAGAGGCCACAACAGTGAGAGGCCCGCATACTGGGAAAAAAAAAAAAAAAAACTAGATTAGTTTATAAAGATAGTCACTTACATGAATCAAATATTCCCTCAAATCCCAGAAGATAAAGAAACTGAACCTCCTCTGGTATTTTGTGTGCTAGAGTATTAAGAAAAATATTTTTCTTACAGAAATCATTAGCTAGGAAACATTTTAAGAATTCAAGTTTACATAAGGATAGTCCATTTCCAGCATCACCTGGAAACTTGTTAGAAATTTAAATTCTTGAGTCCCAATCCAGACTGACTGAATCAGAAACTCTGTGGGTGGGACTCAGCAATCTATATTTTCAACAAGCCCTCAGATCGTTCTGATATACACTAAAATTTGAGAACCACTAATCTGGGGAAAACTACCTAGTTCAACTCACTGCTTACTATTGACTAAAAGTACCGGATTTAGTGAAGTTACATGTTAGTTTGTAGATTTCTATACTATAGATATGCCAGTAATTTCTGTCCAGTGGAAAAGATAGCCTCAAAGGTTATGGTTTATGGCCTTGTTGGATGTTCATCAGATTTGTGTCTAACTCAGCAAGCTTATACTAACATTGACTAAAATATCTAGCTCTTGGAATTAGTTTTAACATCTAACTGGTTTCCTTACCAATTAATTAGTTGAATAAAATCTTTGACAGGTGTTCAATTTATATTTACATAGAATAATGTTTTTAAACTTTTTGAAAATTATGTTAGTGTATTTCACTCTGTGGCAGTAATGAGCCCTAGTACTGTACTAGGCAGTGAGTGCCTTGACAGCAGGACTGTGTCTGTTTTTGCTCAGTATTTTATCCTCACATCAAGCAGTGTCTGGTACATAAGCTCTAAATAAGTTTTTGTGCAATCAATAAACACTACCTAAAAGGTATTTGATTTTTTAAAAAATAAATTTATTTATTTTTGGCTGCGTTGGGTCTTCGCTGCTGCACATGGGCTTTCTCTAGTTGTGGCGAGCAGGGGCTACTCTTCTGTTGTAGTGCAAGGGCTTCTCATTGTGGTGGCTTCTCTTGTTGCGGAGCACGGGCTCTAGGTGCGCGGGCTTCAGTAGTCGTGGCGCACGGGCTTAGCTGCTCCGCGGCATGTGGGATCTTCCCAGACCAGGACTCAAACCCGTGTCCCCTGCATTGGCAGGTGGATTCTTTAACTACTGCACCACTAGGGAAGTCCAAGGTACTTGATTTTTTTTTTTTAATTATTTTTTTTTTTTTTGCGGTACGCGGGCCTCTCACTGTTGTGGCCTCTCCTGTTGCGGAGAACAGGCTCCGGACGCGCAGGCTCAGTGGCCATGGCTCATGGGCCCAGCCGCTCCACGGCATGTGGGATCTTCCCCGACCGGGGCACAAACCCGTGTCCCCTGCATTGGCAGGGGGACTCTCAACCACTGCGCCACCAGGGAAGCCCCTAAGGTACTTGATTTTTAAAAGAGGAATTTCAGAACTGGCCCATAAGTATCATTCCTGTTGTTTTAATTAACTTTGTCTATTTCTTAAGGGATTTTTCTGGGGGTTGTTATCAGGGACCCCGAGGCTAAAAGGTGATAGAATAGGAAAGGGGAATTTTGTTCAAGATATTCTGAGATCTGTTGGTTGTCGACCTGAGTCCGATTAGGAGTGGTTATTTTAGAGTCAATCCCAGCATAGGTTGTTTGGTTGCTGTTCAGTTGCGGAGAGCACTTGCAAACAATACTGAGTGATGTGCCCAAAGGGATCATTGGATTTTGTTACTTTATAATATGAACAGGAAGTAACAAACACTTCATGGATAATATGCCATCAATAAGAAAAGGAACCAAATGGAAGGGTGAATGGTTTTAGGTAAAATCAATTTAAAGCATATGCCTGACAAGGGGGGAAGCATTAGTACTATTTTCACGTATGATTTAGCTTGCCTTTAGAGTGAACATCTATCATTTTTTTCTTCCTGTAGTTTTCCTTTAGGCCTCCTGCTTTCCAGGTGGTCTGGGGGCAATGGTAGGTTGTTAACCAGTCATCCCCTTCTCCCCTCAACTCCATACAGTGGTGCATTTATATCCCATGCTAAATAGATTTCTGCCTCCTGGAAAATTTAATCCTGAGCAGAATGATAAACAAAGGGGATTTAGGCATTACCAAAGCGGCATCCAAAATGACTGGCCATGACTTCCTGATTGAGATCCCTGGCCTAGTTTCATCCCTTTGGTAATTGCCTGCTTCTTCAGCTTTTCCTTCCATTCTGTGTCTTTCCATTAATTCCTTTTTGCTTAAATTAGCTAGATCAAGTTTATGTGGCTTACAACCCAACTGTCATAACTGATATCACCCCTATTTTCCAGATGAAGTGATTTAACCCAAGTCCCATGCTCAGTGGTCATGTCAACTTCTAGCTCGTGGCTCTCTTCCAAATGTTGGTGTAGCACGAGTTTATAATGCTCCTTTAGTGGAATTAAAGAGTATCTGACTTTTATTGAAGAAGTGAGTTCTCTTTCACAGAGGGCTTTTCCTACTGAAAACTTATTCACAAGGGAAAAATATTCTCAATATACTTCTAGAAATGACAATCAATAAGTCTTTGTTGACTAATTAACATTCAGTTTATTTTAATTATATTGTTTGATCTAATAGAGTATCCTGGCAGGACAGAAGGGTTAAACTAAAAATCCCAAAGAGATACCTTAATCATCTTATGCAATGTAAAAAGAACAACCTGCATGCAAACTAACAGGAGAAAAGTACTTTATTCATTTATAATATCATTTTGTAAACAACCACACTGTGCATTTTTAAATTTAATAATAACAAATTTTTTTCCTATGGATTTATAGCAATCTCTATATAAAGTCAATGAGTTAATACAAGAGTGAAGATGAATAGGGCAGAATAATTTCCGAAAATGTTAAATTACAGCACTTGATACAAACACAGATAACTATCTGTACCATAAAAATTTACATGCCACAAAACACTCATTTATAATTTTAAATATGCGGTAAAACACATTTATAAAAAAGCATCAACATTAATTTTATTATAAACCAGTGAATTACTCAGAGGAATATTTATTAAAACTTACTAAAAATCAGTCAATATTGCAACTGAGGTAAAAATTTATAAGTAAACAAAACTATCATTTATAAGGGCCAAAAGTAAACGGAAGGGCAGACAACACTTTCTGATGACTATGTCTACTCCTTGATGTTCTGAAGCAGTTTCAGTAAATGTGACTCAATAACCTGTTGAACTAGAACACACAGGTGATCAAGACAATAGCATGTTGATTACAAAATTTTAAAAACTATCAAATTCAACTTAACATCACCAACGTTTTCCTAAAATAATTTCTAATTAGGATATAATCATAGTCTGAGGGCAATAAGATTACAATGCAATACTTCAAACTTAGTCTGTCACTGACTTTAGTAATTGTCCAAGTCACTGGGTTTTCTGTTCTTGGTTTCTAAATTTTGAAACTGAAGGAGAGTCCAGAATACAAGGTTGTTCTGAGGAACAGAGAAAGGGCAACTATAAAGCATTTTATAAATAGTTTGCTATGAAATGTTAAACACATCTTGTAAATAGGTGCACACGTATCCTCCAGCAACTAATTATTTGGGTTGGTGAAAAGTAATAGTAACAAACTCATTTCTAGACTTTGTAGGAATCTATTGATTTTGCCCACAGTTGAAAGTATATGTCAGGAGTTAGGATAACATGCATGTTCTATAACTGCAAGTGATGAGAATAGTTTGGACCACTGGTTTGTATTATTATAGAACTTTACTAAAATGAAACCTGAGAGTTCTAAACCACTTACCACTTCTATAGCCCAAGGCTACAGCTAGATCCATAGAATTGTATCCAGAGTCGGTTTCAATTGTTGGGTCAGCTCCATTTTCTGTACCAAAACAGAAAAATCTACATAAATAAAATGAAAATATGGATATGTTTGTCTATCACTGGCTCATGCGCAAGTAGCGGGACAGATTTTCCGCAAATTTGGAAGGTATTTTCAGGATGGTCTGACAAAGTATAGAGTACACAGAGGGCATAGAATTCACTCTGGCGGGTCAGAGGGAAGACACTTCAAACATACGGGCATCCTCTAGAGCAACTGAAACTAATACACCACTACAGACAGCACTCAGGCTTAAAGACACTGCGGACAGAGAAAAGAGCTGAGGATTTGCATGTGATCCCTAAAAGGAAAGCAACAAGGACAGATACTGCGATTGCAGGCATGCTGTGTGATGGAGCTACAGCTTACATGGGAACCTTAGGGCAGCAGGTGCTCCAAGGGTGAATAACATATTTAATAATAGTTCAGGATTCTCCTGAGGCTAGCTTGTAAAAAATAATGTCTTCATATGGCGTTTGCTAAATATTTCCACTCTTATCTGCTTACCTAAGAGCATTTTTACACATTTCACATGATTTCCATGTACAGCGTAAAGCAAAGGCGTCCCTCCATTCTGCAAAAGGAAAGGTGATTTAGTTTTTCAAGGTGAGCAAGATTCAAATAATTTAATGCTCCTGTGAATTGGGCATGTAAAAGTAGTTTAAGGTAATTTTAATATTTTGTGAAGAATACTTAAATCAGAAATAATAATTGAGTTTAGGACATTACCTTTTTCTCCCAGCTGTTTAATTAACTAAGGTAATTAATTATTCTTCCAAGGGTTTAATAAAGCTTATTATGTCTCCCCAAACCAAATAAATCCTAGAGTTTGTTCCAGTAATTTAAAAATCAGTGTTACAGACTCACCCAGTCATATTCATTTACATCAACTCCACAATCCAGCAGCATTTTGACAATATCTGTGTAGCCCTTACTACAGGCTAATGACAGTGCACTTTCTCGACCTTTTCCTAAAAGCTGGGGATCAGCACCCTGCAGTGGGAAATAGAGATAAAAGACTTTTCAGTTTATGAAAACAAGAATATTGTTACTTCTGTCAATAATAATTACAGTTCAACACTTAGGTCAGGTAATGTTCTGGGGTTAATAAAGAAAGAACACAAACTTCTACTCCTGGACGTTCTGTTATCAAGGTTGTCTGAAGGCCTGCCTTCCTCCCTCTACCTCAATCCTAACTATCTTGTCACTCTGGAGTCAAATTGTATCTTCTCCAAGAAGCTTCTCCTACAGGGCTGACAGGACTTTTGTTCCCATCGTGCTTAGCGGGGCTGGGCATTCACTTCTCTCTCCAGCTTCATGGATGACTACACTTGCCTGCTCAACCAGATGCAAGCTCCACAAGAATATGAAGAGCATGTAAACAGTTTTTGGATCCTCTACCATTACATCTAGCTGGCTGGAGATGTAATAACTTTACTAAATACTTAACTGAACTTAAGTAACTGTACATATACATTTTCTGAGGCATTTTCCTTACATTCTGAAGTAGAAACTCTACCACAGCTATTTGCCCGTGTGCTGCAGCCCACATCAGAGGAGTAAATCCTTCTTCGTCCGTGTGATTGATAACATTTTCTATTTAAAAGAAAAGCAATTTTTGTGATCTAATTTAACAACCACATATTTATATCTCTATGAAAATATTGGCATTCTAAAAAGGTGACTATATTACCCAATGAGGTTCACGTTGTGCTGACTGGTGTTCACTGAAGTGCTGTGTGTTTTTGCAATTTGCAGTCTCAATGTATTAAACTGTGCCTCAAGGTACGTAGCTGAGTTCAAATAGCATATTATTTAAAGTATAAACTACCAGACACAACATAATGCTAGGTACAGGGCAGTCCACAGGACACTGGACTCAGAATCAGGAGACCAGAGTTTGAATCCTGATTGTCACTTTCTAGCAGTGTGATTCTGGGCATGTCATTTAATTCCTCTAATATCCAGAATAATACCTTGCTTATCTCAGTAGTTAGCTGGAAGGATCACAATAAAAATGAGGTTATACGATAGCCCTTAGCATTTCATAGATACATATTATAAAAAGCCCCAAATTAGTAAAGCTATTTTTACTCTCTAGCCAATACTGCTGCCTTTGAGTTTCTTAAAATTTTTGGTGGTTTGCTAACATAATATAATATGAATGAAGACTGAATAATCTGAAACACATTTCTATGCAATTCTACCTCAAAACCCATTTTGTTCCCTAGATTCAGTCTACCAGGTATAAAGTCCACAGTTTTTTCCCTAAATTTATTTAGTAGATTGAGAATAAAACCTTCAAATGTTTATAAACAAATAGGAATATAATGATGAAGTCTTTCTTATAAAAGAATGACATGATTTAAAAAAAACCACTCTTTAATCATATGCCCTGCATTCAACTGATAATGTTGGGACAATTGGCTAACTTTTTGAAAAATGAAAATAAAAGTAAAGCTCCACCTTTACCTCATTACACCAAAACATATTCCACATGGGTCAAAGATTGAAATGTAAACAAGAAACCACAGAAGTTCTAGAATAAGGTATGAGTGAATTTATTTATAATCTTGGAATAGGAAATCTTTTCTAAGCAAGATATAAAACTCTGAAGTCACAAGGAAAAAAATAAATTTACCTCTTAAAAATGTTAAGCCTGTGTTTGAAAACATCATAAAGTCAAAGGAAAAATGGCAAACTGGGAAAAAACTAGATTCAACATAAACAAAAAGTGAACTTCTTTAATTTAGGTAAGAGTTCATATAAATCAATATAAAACAGGCAGTTCACACAAAAAGAAATTCAAATAGATCATAATTTTTAAAAGGCAAACAAAACCAGTATGAAATTCCATTTTTCACCCATAAGATTAGCAAAGATTAAAGTCTGATAATATTCTGTGTCAGTGAGGGTATGAGGAAGTAGAAACTCTGACTCTGGTGTGAGGACAGGGCAAACATCTGGCAATGTATATAAAAATAAAAATTCATATACCTTTTGACTCAGCAAATATACTTGTAGGAATTTACCCTATGGATATATTTTTTTTAAATGCCAACAATATTGTTATTTAATAGAAACAAACTGGAATCAACTACCACCAGGGGAACTAGTTAAAAAATAAAAAACATAGTATATGCATATGCAATACAATGCAAAATCACAGACCTATTAAAAAGAATGAAATAGATCTTTATGTGCTTATATGGAAAGATCTCAAAATTTAAGTGAAAAAAGTAAAGCGCAATGCAGTGTGTATAGTTTCCCTCTTGTGTAAATAAAAAAAAGCACATATATACTATACTTTCACATATAGCCCCAAGTATAAATATTTTCCAGGAAAGTCTTCTGAAAATATGAGAAACTTATAATGTTTGCTTCTGCAGAAAAGGCGAGGGTGGTAAGGGAAGCTTTAACTTCTATACCTTATATTACTATTTTTTTTAAAGTATCTAGTGGGTTATCTGCCTGGTGAGATTGTTCAACTATTTTTTTTTCTCTTTATACTTTCTTGTATAAAATGAAAACAATAACAAATCTGATAAATCCTATTAAATTTGTTTTAAATACATCTAAAAAAATAGGCTAGTACCTTGTTCAATACGAGCAGCCAGGTAGAGCATCTCTCCCTGAGCAGCCAACTGGTGAACAGACAAAGCTGAAACAATACCATAAAAAGTGTCATGTATATCTGTAGGTACACTTTCATCATCTCATTGTTCATGTCTGTGTAGAAATTTTCCTTTCCAAAACGCGAACTATCATTTCATTGTTTAAAAAAATCTAACTTAAAATATAGCCTAACATTTGCAGGTGTCAGAATTACCTTAAATATCTAAGAGTCTGAGAATTGACTCATATATGTTTAAGGTAATTCTGACATCTGCAAAGTATTATTATCAGTGAATACGCAAATTGTTTGATTATTAACAATGCAAATTGTTACTGATCTTATGAATTAAAGAAATGGTTTAGGTACTTAATTTTTAACATGGTATCTCTTTATCCAAACTTATAAGGAAGTATAAGGAAGTTGGGTCTAAAAGACTCTGTTTTTTAATTGACTGTATTCATTTAAGTCCCAAATATCATTATTTCAAGAGGCCATGGGTATTTCTTAACTTTTGGAGGACTAAGATAGTAAATTACAAACTAGCTGAGAGGAAATTCTTGAGTACAGACCTGTTTGTGGCTAATTAGCTGTGTGACCCTGGAGACCTGATTAAACATTTTTGTCTAACATGAGGTATGTGAACCACATGATCCCTAGTTGTTTTTTTCAAAAATTCTATGGTTGGGGAATTCCCTGGTGGTCCAGTGGTTAGGACTCGGCGCTTTCATTGTGGGGCCCCGGGGTTCAGTCCCTGGTCAGGCAACTAGGATCCCATTAAGACTCTCGGCGTGGCCAAAAAAAAAAAAAAAAATTCTATAGTTGGAATATTTTAAGACAATCTCTTTATTTTAAAACAAAGCCAAACAGGTACTGTTCTATGACAGTTCATCTTAAAAATCAGTATCACTTGATCCTTGATTTAGGATGATATGACTGGTAGGCCTTAATACAGAAAGGAAAGCAACTGGGAGGCATATGCAAATTTACATAAATAAAACAGAAATGGCTCTTAGGTAGAGTCAGAGTCATGAACTCTTTCTAGCTTACCTGCTACAGCATACAATTCAAAATCAGGAGGGACGTAGTGTTTCCAAAGTAAAAACATATATTTCACCATGCTTTAGAATACAGATGCATTTATGTTGTATTCTCAAATATAATTCCTAACATCAAATTGCTAACTGGTTTCCTCTCGTTAAGAAACCCGTACTGGGCTTCCCTGGTGGCGCAGTGGTTGAGAGTCCTCCTGCCGATGCAGGACACGGGTTCGTGCCTAGTCTCGGAAGATCCCACATGCCGTGGAGCAGCTGGGCTCATGAGCCATGGCCGCTGAGCCTGCGCGTCCGGAGCCTGTGCTCCGCAACGGGAGAGGCCACACAGTGAGAGGCCCGCGTACAGCAAAAAAAAAAAAAAAAAGAAACCCGTACTATATAGAATATTTTCTAGTTTACAGAGAAAACCCTTCATTTTATTTCTTCTATAGTAATTCTACATTAAAAAAATTGTAAATTCAAAGTTTTTAAAGAGGTGATTTCATATTCATATTATATTCAAATTTGAAATTATAGTAGACATCACTCAGCTTTTACTACAAGTCATTTGTTGATCAGTGATCTAGTTTATAAAATGCACTCCAAGAACACAAAAACACAATGTCTTGCTTTGCACAAAGTTCAGAATAACTCATTGTTTTTATAGTAAAATTATGAAGGTTTTAAGAATTAATATTTCAATCTGTATTTGTTCTCAACAGAGAAACATAAAACATGAAATATTTGAATATGCAATAATATGTGAAAGAGTTTTAAATTACTAAAACTATCAGGACATCACTTAAGCTTTCCAAAATAGAATATGCATTTAATGAAAATAATGTTTCAAAGCCAAACTCTTGAAACCATAACATTAGTAATAACAATATTCTAATACATCAGTGGGAAATACTTACAATTTGCTAACAGAGGTGTGGTTGAGACCTCATTTCCTCTGTGTTTGTTGGTTAAAGTAGTTGACTGTTTTATGGGTGAGAAGTGCTTTGTTGTAGAGGGAGTGTAGACATGCCTTACTTGAATTCCCGGAGAAGGAGATGTATGGATACTGCATTCAGCTAAGTAAAATTAATTTAAACACATTAAAACAATATTTTAACAACAAAGCATTTCAAAGTTCTATGTCAATGTTTACATTAAAAAAGAAATACAAGATGTATAATATCTTCAACTGGTTCTCAAGTGATACTATTTTTTTGCCAGAAAAAATCTGTACTAGTGGGCTTCCCTGGTGGCGCAGTGGTTGAGAGTCCGCCTGCCAATGCAGGGGACATGGGTTCGTGCCCCGGTCCGGGAAGATCCCACATGCCACAGAGTGGCAGGGCCCGTGAGCCAGGGCCGCTGAGACTGCGCATCCGGAGCCTGTGCTCCGCAACGGGAGAGGCCACAACAGTGAGAGGCCCACGTACCGCAAAAAAAAAAAAAAAAAAAATCTGTACTAGTAAAAGTTCCAGAAAAAAAAATCAATATTAATCTTGAGCAATTTTATCCAGAGATTAGTTTTTTTATTCGATAGATTGTTATAAAAGTAAATCTACAATATGATGACAGATTTCACTGTATTAAAGCATTGGAAGCTAATGCCAATCATATATTCATGGAGTTAATTCATTTACAAAAGGCACAAAATTTTTTTCTCCTAAAATTTTAAAAAGTACAATAATAAACTTTATTAGAGAATTTATAAATAAACAAAGGTCAAGGAAGAAGTAAAAATCAACATGTACTCATGGACATTATATAACATGAAATTATTTAATTTTGGTTTCTATGAGATTCTAGAAAATCATAATTAAAGATGACTTCCAAACTCTTCGCAAACTCAAAATCTCATGATAAGGGAAAAAAATAAAAAATAAATAAACAAAAACAAAACAAATGCAGATATTTATACCATAACTTTCAACCTTTAAATAGGACAGATGCCACCTCCAGGTCAGAGTTAACTTGATCTTGAATATTTTTACTATCTTCTTCATTTAAGGACTTCACAAACCGAGAACAGACATTCATATCAAATCTGTTAGGCAGTATGAATTTCATTCCCATGGCAACACCCTGAGCTGATCCTTCTTCTGCATTTGAGTCCAGCTGATGTTCTATTTTAATGTCTGGCATGCCAGTTAGACTGTAACTGCTGGGGCACTCTTCTACTATCAGCTGGGCTCCAATATCCAAATTTGCTGATGTAGCCATGATTTCAACTGTAGTTTCAATAATTAAAACATTTCTTCATGATTTCCCCTTGGTTTTATAAGAATGGCATACAGTGTATTCTTCAAATTTGGGTATTAAAACATCTGAAAGAAAAAAATTAAAAGTATTATATCAACTTAATGTATACAAAATAATCATTTTCAATCACGTATGCACACAGTGCTCTTATTAGCACCTATACATAATAGAAACCATACAATCTCCAGAGGTAGAAAAACCTGGGTCTGAATTCAAGCTTCACCATTTATTAGCTGTGTGAATCTGTACAAGTTCCTCAACCTCTCTAAGTCTCAGTCTCACTTGTAAAATGGGTATACACCAGTAACCTCACATGACCCTGGCAAAGACCAAATGAAATACAGTAACATTCTCACCGCCATCACTAGGTCCCAACAAATTTTACTTATCCTTTTCTCCCCTTTCCTATTCCTGAATGTTGCCAAATGGATTTTTTAAAAATCAGGCTAACAACAAAAATAAACTTTCATATAAAAACTTTAACCTTTAATCTGAGGTTTATTTTTTAACATGCTGTTAAAATTTGAATTTAAGAAAAGATAAGGGGGCTTCCCTGGTGGCACAGTGGTTGAGAATCTGCCTGCCAATGCAGGGGACACGGGTTCGAGCCCTGGTCTGGGAGTATCCCACATGCCGTGGAGTAACTGGGCCCATGAGCCACAGCTACTGAGCCTGTGCATCTGGAGCCTGTGCTCCTCAACGAGAGGCCGCGACAGTGAGAAGCCCGCACACCACCATGAAGAGTGGACCCCGCTCGCCACAGCTAGAGAAAGCCCTCGCACAGAAACGAAGACCCAACACAGCCAAAAATAAATAAATAAATTTATTTAAAAAAAAAAAAAAAGAAAAAAGAAAAGATAGAACTCATGTTGTACCCAAGTCTATCAGCATCTACAATATCCATGATTCCTGGATAGTGAAAGGCTTTACAAAGTTTTGGTTATGATGAACTGAAGACATACTTATTAATCAGTTTTTGTTCAGATCAAGTGTTAGCAGCTTAATACAGGTTTTTATGAAAAATAAAGTGTACAGATTACAGACTGGCTTCCTTTGCTTTAGCATCTCTAGGACATTATAATCTAAGTATAATTTTTGGTCTCAATCTTTGTAATAAGTATTAAGAAATTAGAATTATTGATTTTTTTCCAAATATAGATTGTCAAGACATGAACTCAATAAACGCGAACTCTCAAAACAGAGGTTAGAAGCACACCTGTTACTGAATCATTTACTATTGTTTTAAAATGAATTTTCAGTAAGGTAATCACTGGCACTTTCCTATGGACCTTAATATAATTTCAAGAGAAATTTCATTATTGTACCTAAAATTGCTTCTAAAAAATGGAAGAACTCCAAGGCATATAATTGTTTTAGACATATAGTCACTGAGACAAGAGAAAAATTAATAGCATCCAGTTAATTTTTTCATGTTAGGGCTTACTGCCTCAGAAATTTTGAGGGTGCAGGGTGTTTTAAAATTGTAATTAATTGGAACTAACAGAGAAAAGTGCATTAGGACCACAGTGGAGCAAAGGTTGGCAAATCATACATTTACAGATAATCACTTTTACAGTTTTAAAACATCTTCCAAGATTGATCGTTATAACAATCCTCTGAGTAGTCAGGGCAGGTAATCATTATGTTCACTACAGAGAAGAGAAAAGAGGAGCTCACAACTCCATCACCCTGTTCGTTAAAAGAAAAAGCAGCACTAAACTAATCCAAAACTTCCAAGGGAGAAAGAGTTGAAGAAATAATAAACGCTAATAATAATAAAGAAAGTTAACAAGTAACAAAGTCAACACACTTCAGCAAACGGTAAGAAGGAGACTAAAACAGAAAATGAGTTGTGATTCAAATGGAGGTGGAGGGGCAACGCAGAGGTCTTTAAAAGTATATTACAAGATATGAACTGTGTTTCCTGAGGGAAGATCCATCTCCCACAGACTCCTACCCAGAGTTGGGTGAAGTGCAACTCCCCTGAGCTCACTCAGCACCCGCATATATCTTTATTTTAGCATTTATCATTCTCTTGAAAATTTCCATTTAAACTCCTAATAAATTGAAAACTCCTCTAGGATGGGGGGGCACTCTTACTAATTTTTGCACACAAACAGTGCTTGGTTCTATCACGTACTGCATAAATATTTTCTGATCTGAACCTTAACAAAGGTTCTATTCTTTTCTATCCTGAAATGAGCCTTCAAGATGCTCAACATCTGCTGATTAGCTCTGGCTTTCCGTTCCCAACATCACTACCAACTAGCTGTGCAACCCTGGACAGAGAAATCATATACGTTTCCTAAGACTCATTTTATTCAGATAAGATGAAGATGGTTGAAATAGGTATCTCTAATATTCTTTCCAATTCTAAACATCTTCCATGTTACAGATCAGGGTTTAGACATGGAATTACCAGTCTTTGAGGGAAGAAGAGCAAATGTACTCGGGGGAGGAGGGAGTGGAAACAGAACGCTTATCTTGGCACCACTCCAGAGAGGAGAAGCAACACTGACTGGTTAAGCCATAGTTTTGAAGTATAAGAAAGGAAGGGGGAAAAAAAAAAAGATGATCGAGAAGAGGAGGCGGTGAGAAAAAGAGGTAAGGCCAAGGAGAGCTAGGATCACCTCAATCTGTCAGAGCCCAGGGATAAGGGGAGAGAGACCCTAACGAAATAAAACGGGCAACTGGGTTAATCCACAGTGGGTGCTAGTAACAGGAGCCCCCCGGTTCTTCCTCATTCTGGAGTTGTCCTACAAGGACAGGAAGGTGCTATGAAAATGAATGATGCCTCACAGGCCACAGGTGTCCCGGCGTCCCAGGACAGGAACCCGCTGGAGGGGAGACTGTTGCAGGGAGGTAAGTCCTCTCTGTCGCCTCCCGCCAACTCTGCCCGAAAAATCCCAGCGCGGCTCGGGTAGGGAGGGCGGAAACTCTGGCTCAACCGCGGCGGGCTGGTCCCGGGGATAGGGGCCGGAGGCCGACCGTGTGGGAGCGAAAGGCCTGGCGACCGCCTTCGACAGCCCACAGCGAGACGGGCCTTTCCATCTGCGGCCAGATTCACTGCAGGGCCCCAGCCCCCGGCTTGTTTTGACCGCGACGTCACTTCCGATTTCTTCTTTCGGTTTCCGGCCAAAAAATGTGCCGCACCGATGAAGCTGTTGCAGGGAGGGATTTCCAGGTATTTTCCCGCCGCTGCGCGATCCTTACTGAGCCATACTACAGAAACAGCGTCCCTTCGGCTACAGCTCTGGTTCACTAGCGCCAGGCCTTGGTCTCTCCCTCCGGCCACGCCTCCTCCTCCCCATCGTCCCGCCCACCGGGCTCGCCCCTGCGCACCAGGGCTGCGTGCGTCTCGGGAGTCTGCGCCATCACGTCACCTTCGTGCGACACGTCTCGCCGTTCTGTTCGTGGCGTGTTTCGGCGGCTCCTTCCAGGATCCGCGTGACCTTCCGCATGTTCTACCGCACTGTCCGGGGAGGGGGCTGGCGGAGTCCAAGAACTTCTCCTTGAGGCCGGGGAGTCTCGGTGGACCCTCCGGGGCCATCGGAGGTAGGTGAAGGGGGCACCCAATGGGGGTGGCCCAGACTCACATCGGGCCTTCCTTGGTATCTAGCATGCTCCTCTGGGGTTTCCCAGTTTCCGCGGAATAGCTAAACTCCTTAACCAGCCTCTCAGGATCCCCACAATTTAGCTTCGACTAAATTTAGATTTTCCTCCTCTACAGTCACGTCACGTCCACACCTACTGTCCACCGTCATTAGTCCCCGGAGTAAGCCACACCCCTTTAGGCTGATTTCCATCTCTTTCTTTGCTTGTGAGGTTCCCTCAGTTTGCAGTGCCCACCCATGTTAAATGGTTAATTCGTTTTAATGTTAAACTTAAAGGCCCAGCTGAATTGCACACTTTCTGGCAGCCGCCCAGTTAGAGTTAAAAATCGCTTCTGAGCGCTCCGTGTTCTGTACGTTACTTATAGCATACATTTGGTATTCTGCATTGTGATGTAGTATTACCTATTTTTCATTTAGTCTCAGTTTCTCAGCCTCTAACCTCTCCTTGATCATTTTCTTCCTATTCATTTTCACATGACTTGCATCCGTGCCTTTTCTTTGTCTGTCTTGCTTCCCCTCCCCTGCTTTTAATGCTGTTCCTCACTTTAATCTGGCAAACCACTGTTCCTGTGCCTCACTTTTTCCTTCTAAAGCTTTAAACGATTTCTTTCAAGGCAGAGTTATGTACTCCTTTGCCTATACAGCTGACCCTTGAGCATTGCGGGGGAGGGGGAGGTTTAGGGGCCCCAACCTTCCTCTGAAGGATAACTTACAGTGGGCACTCCATATGCGCGGTTCCTCCTTATCCAGGTTCCTCCACATCCTGGGTTCTGCTTGTGCATTCAAAAAAAAAAGGAAATTCTGTAGTACTGTAGTACTTATTGAAAAAAATCTGCCTCTAAGCGGACCCACGCAGTTCAAACCCGTGTTGTTCAAGGGTCAGCTCTGCGGTAGTAAGGGGCGAAGGCCCACAGGCTAGATCTGGCCCAGTGTCTGTTTTGGGGTATTCAGTGAGCCAAGAATGATTTTTAGAGATGAATGTTTGCAATCTATTTGATGATAGGAAACACTAACTTTGAACCAGAGTAAGTGAAATATTTTCCCCCTCCTCCAAAAAGTCCCATTCCTTTCATTCATAAACAAAATATTGAACTCATAATTATTTGGGGCGGTTTCCTTAGTAAAAAATTGGGACGTTTTTCTTTCATGCTATATAAATAACTACATAATATCCTCCATTTTGCCTGTTGGCCTGCGAAGCCTAAAATATTTATTATTTGTCCTTTTACAAAAAACTTTGTGGACTTGTGCTCTATAGCAGTGTTCATACAATAGACCACCTGTGATTTTAATTTTGTTTCCCATATAACCCAGCACAGTGCTTCCTTTCCTTCCACAAATATTCTTTGAGCACTTGTTTTTAATCTTTCAGATATGAAATGTTCAATTCAATGGGAAAAAGAGGTCATTACAAATGCAGTGTGATAATGTGCATTGACAGAAATACAGAGTCATGTAGGATTATAGAAGACAAGCCCCTGACCCAGCTTAGGAGGTGAGAGGTTTCTTGGAGGATGTGATCCTTGAGTTGGACTTTAAATGATAAATAGGAGGTAGGTAGAAAGAGGTCATTCCTGCCAGAGAGGACAAATGAAGAACAACGTTGAGACAAGAAAGAGCATGGTGTGTTAAGGGAATAACGAGGGAAGCTGGAAAGGTAAGCAAGGGCAAGATCACAGAGGGCCTTACATGCCATGTAAAGGAGCTTGCACCTTCTTTTCCAGGCAGTGTTGGGCTTTGTAGCAAAAGCCAGATTTGCATGGTAGTTAGGTAACTGATGGCTATTTGGAAGGTAGGTAAGGGAGTCAGGGAGACCTTTAGATGAGAAGATGCGAATTAGAGCAGTGGAACTAGGTGGAGTGGACATGATGGAGTTTAGAAAAATTGGGGAGGTAAAATCAGCTCTTGTTAACTATTTGGATGTTAGAAGTGAGAAGGAAGGACAAGTCAAGGCTGATTCCAGATGCCAGTTACCAGCTGAAATGAAGAATATTGGACTACATGAAGGCACTGACCATGTCTGTTTCACTAACCATAGCACCCCAGTGCCTAAAACAGTGTGTCCTACACATTATAGGTACTTCAGTGAACAGAAAACTTTTTAAATCATTGATTGCCGTGTTTCATCAAAACCTTTAAAATATGCCACACCTATTTATTTTGGTGTTACTGATACGGTGTTTTCAGGCTTTTGGGAAAGATGAGTTGCACCACTGAATCATTCCTCTGATATAATTGAATCTCTGTTGCAACTGAATGGTTCTGGAAAGACATTTCGGCCTAATTACACGTCAGTTAAAGTTTTAATTAATTTTTATTATGTCACTTTAATTTAGAATTTAATTTCAGAATTGCTTTATTCTTGTTTTCTTTCTTACTGTTTAAACATTTTAAAATTAACTTAATTTTAAGCTTCTACATCAGAATATTAGATTTTTATTTTAAGCTTTTAAATTTAATTTTAATCTTCTGCATTAGAGTATTAGCTTTGTTTTCTTGTCTTCTTGGCAATTTTAGGCTTTCAGGAAGTCAGGTCCCTAGATTATGTTCTTATAGATTAAATGTCGTTTTAGGTTAATTTCAGGGAACATTTGTATTTGCAGTTTCACCTTAACATTTTCTGTCGTCAATAAGTGAATATTCTAAGCCAGTGTGTTTCTAAATGCT
Organism: Mesoplodon densirostris; assembly: GCF_025265405.1. Classification (NCBI taxonomy): domain Eukaryota; kingdom Metazoa; phylum Chordata; class Mammalia; order Artiodactyla; family Ziphiidae; genus Mesoplodon; species Mesoplodon densirostris. Next base: position 59,329,951 of record NC_082663.1, read on the forward strand.
TTGGCTACTGGGTGGCCGAACCAGATTTATTCTGGTTGTAAATTGGTCAGTTAGGTGTGGGAACATTTGTTTGTAGCCTCTGCCTATAGCTGAGTAGATAGTACACTATGGTAGCCCTATCTGTATTCTTCCTGCTTCCTTTAGATTGTCCCTTCTGTATTAAAATTAAGTGGTTACTGATCACTAATCTATAAGCTACCACACAGCTTTCTGAAAAGATGCAGAGTGAAAATCATAACTATATACAGGTTTATGAATAATAATGTGTTTATAAAATGCTTTCTTTTCCAGACGTGAGGCAGAGTCGCTGTATTTCTAACATCAGTTTCAAACTATTTGCCCTTGGATAACAGTGCAATTCTATGAAAGTATGGCTGGTTATAAGCCTGTAGCGATCCAGGCATATCCTGTACTTGGTGAAAAAATCACCCAAGATACACTGTACTGGAACAACTATAAGGTAAGTATAGATAAAATTAAGGGAGGGAGGTGTTTTACATTTATGTCAATTTCTTCAGCATATTTTATACGTTGGATATGCTAATAGAGAGCTAATAACTAAAAATAATCTATCAGCAGCTTATAGTTTGGGTGGAAAATTTGATATCTGATATTTTTTTCTTGGAGTTATATAAAAATAAAAACCCATATTCCTTAATCAGTTTAATCATAGAAGTTATCTAGCACAGAATGGATGATTAATCAATGCCAAAGGAATTAAATTTTAGAATTTGAATCTCATGAAAGAAGTGGTTTTTTTTCCCATTTTTCTTAATCTAAGGAGGAAGTGATGCAAAATTAATTCTTCTAGACTATATGTAAAGGCTAACATGATTTTTTTAAAAAAGCTGAACAACTAAACAGAAAAATGGGAAAAGATTGGGATTGGGAAGTTATAGAAAAAGAAGTTTAAGTGGCCAATAAATATATTAAAAGAGCTTCAGCTTCACTCATAATTGAAGAAGTGCAAATTAAAACAATAATTGGATTTTAGATAATTTATTGGATAATAAAATTATTGGATAATAATTTGTATACTTTTTCATCTTATATTGGCACAAATGAAAAATTTTGAACATCATTGCTACTTGAGGGAGGGAAATTGGTGCAGACTTTCTGGAGGACAATTCTGGCATTATCTATTATGAAAAAAATACCTTCTGGTCATGTAAGTTCCACAGCTTGGAACTTACTCTGAATATGAATGAATATACTCTCCAGAATTTGTGTGTAAAGTATGTTATCTTTATGTATAAAGATGTTCATTGAAGTGTTATTTGTAATATTAGAAATCTCAGGGACTTCCCTGGTGGCGCAGTGGTTAAGAATCCACCTGCCAATGCAGTGGACACAGGTTCAAGCCCTGGTCCGGGAAGATCCCACATGCCGCGGAGCAGCTAAGCCCGTGCGCTACAACTACTGAGGCTATGCTCTAGAGCCCGTGAGCCACAACTACTGAAGACCGCACACCTTAGAGCCCATGCTCCGCAACAAGGGAGGCCACCGCAATGAGAAGCCCATGCACTGCAACGAAGAGTAGCCCCCGCTCACCGCAACTAGAGAAAGCCTGCGTGCAGCAACAAAGACCCAACGCAGCCAAAAATAAATAAATAAATAAATAAATTTAAAAAAAAAGAAATCTCAGAAAAACCTGTTTGTTAGTAGTGAACTGGTAAATTATGATGAATCTTATAATGGATGATAAAGCTGTTGCTCTTATGCAAAGTTATTAGCTAAGGTGTTAATAAGTGAAAAAAAGGCAAGGTGCACAGCAGCCTGTGTGATATGATCTTCGTGCCAGTTAAAAAATACATGGTTAAATATGTGCTGGTTTAGGCATAACTTTTCCTGGTAATAATCACAGAAAACTCGACAGCTAAAGAGAAAAAGTGGGGTGTGGCTTTTCAACCATATATTTATTTACTTTAATGGCCACAGAGATTGTATAGGTGATGGGATTTGGATCTTTTTTGCTTTCTTCATACTTCTGTATTAAATACAACTTAGTTACTAAGAACAAAAAGAAATTGTTAATAAGAAATTATATGCTTAAATATGTCTTACCAGTTGTAACTTTGTTAATACACTATTATTTTTCATTAAGACCCCTGTTCAGATCAAGGAGTTTGGTGCAGTGTCAAAAGTAGACTTTTCTCCACAGCCTCCGTATAATTATGCTGTCACAGCTTCTTCAAGGGTAAATATAATCTTTGTTTTTCTTTTATGTAGTTTATATTTACTACTGTTCTTGAGCCATCTAGTAAAATACTGTGTTTGTTTGTTTGTTTTAATACTGTGTTTTTTATCTTCTTGTAGATTCATATTTATGGCCGATACTCCCAAGAACCTATAAAAACCTTTTCACGGTTTAAAGACACGGCATACTGTGCTACTTTTCGGCAGGATGGTAGACTGCTTGTGGCTGGCAGTGAAGATGGTGGCATTCAGCTTTTTGATATAAGTGGCAGGGCTCCCCTCAGGCATTTTGAAGGCCATACTAAGTAAGAGACAGTTGTTTTGTTTTAATTTATTTTTTATTAAGCTATAATTAACATACATTATATTAGTTTCAGGTGTACAACATAATGATTCACTATTTGTATATATTGTGAAACGATCACCACGATAAATTGGGTTAACATCTGTCACCATACAGTTACAGATAGTTGGTTTTTATGTGTTTTTGTTTTGTATTATTGTAAGCTCTACTGGTTTTACAGGCTTTGAAAAAAACAGAGTTCTGTGAAGATTATGTACCGTCATGGACTTTATTTTCTGGTTGTTCTAAGACAGTGCTTAACTTGGTTCAGTCCTATGGTCCAGTTTGATGGGGCTCATGAATTTCCTAGAATTGTATGTGACATTTTAGGAGATGTGTGGTTATCTGTGGAGATGTCCTGTAGCTTTCGTTAACTTCTCAGTGAGTTCTGTGACCCCGCTGAGGTTATAAACTGCTGATCTAAAGGCAACCTCACAACTATTAATGAGAACTCTAAAAGCTTGGACTATATTAGAGGTTGTTATTTTGAAATCAAGTTGGAAGGTGGATTTTTTTCTACTTGGATTTTGTGTTTTGCCCCTTTATAAATTAAATGGCTAGGGACAGTTTTATATCTTTCAGGATTACCAATGTCGTCGCTGAAGTTTGCTATTGATTTTAAATCTCAACAGTGTTTTTTATATTATCAGGATAGTGTTAGTCCATCAGTGAAACATTTTAAATATAACAAGTTCACTTAATATGATCCTACTTAGTGACAGTGTCCTTAGAATTTTTTAAGAACTACCCATTTTGAAAATTTCAAATTAAAGTACCTTTGTGCCAACATTTAGAACATTTACTTTCTGTTGAGGTCCTAAGTAGAAATGTTAACTTATTATAAAATATAATTTTAAGGCTACTGTTTAATATTCTTATTAACTTCATAGTACTAGGGGTATATAAATTTTAAATTGGCTTGGGGACAAATACCTGTTTTAAAGATTTTCTTATTCTCTCATGATTTCTCCCTACAATTATTCACTGAAACTGAGCTGCTTTTTTTGTTGTTATTTTGGGAAGAGGGGTGTTTGATGTCAGAAGGTGCCAGAAATAATTTTTCCTTGCTTTTTAATATACTGATCCTTGATCTTTCAGAGCAGTTCATACAGTAGATTTTACAGCTGACAAATATCATGTGGTCTCTGGGGCTGATGATTATACAGTTAAATTATGGGATATTCCAAACTCCAAAGAAATTCTGACATTCAAAGAACATTCTGATTATGTGAGGTGTGGATGTGCTAGCAAACTGAACCCAGATCTCTTTGTAACAGGTTGGTGAAATCTTTTTCTTCCTTCCTGAAGTTGGTAATTTTATTGATATACTTTAATATTGCTTTGGGACTCTTTTGAGATAGAGGAGTTTTTTTTTTTTTTTTAAACATCTTTATTGGATGATAATTGCTTTATAATGGTGTGTTAGCTTCTGCTGTATAACAAAGTGAATCAGCTATACATATTCATATATTCGCATTTCTCCTCCCTCTTGTGTCTCCCTGCCACCCTCCCTATCCCACCCCTCTAGGTGGACACAAAGCACTGAGCTGATCTCCCTATACTATGCAGCTGCTTCCCACTCGCTATCTATTTTACATTTGGTAGTGTATATATGTCCATGCCACTCTTACTTCATCCCAGCTTACCCTGGGATAGAGGAGTTTTAAAAAGTTGTATAAAAAAATATGTCTCTGTTTATCCAATTGTTTTATTTTCTTTTTCTTTTGGGGATTTTTTTTAATGAAATAAGCTTTTTTATTTTAAGTTTATGACTCAGACTTAAGGCAAGGTGTTTTTTTGTTCGGTTTTTTGTTTTTTGGCTGCATTGGGTCTTCGTTGCTGCGGGCCGGCTTTCTCTAGTTGCGGCGAGCGGGGGCTACTCTTCGTTGCGGTGTGCGGGCTTCTCACTGCGGTGGCGTCTATTGTTGCAGAGCACAGGCTCTAGGCATGCGGGCTTCAGTAGTTGTGACACACAGGCTCAGTAGTGGCTTGCGGGCTCTAGAGTGCAGGCTCAGTAGTTGTGGTGCATGGGCTTAGTTGCTCCACGGCATGTGGGATCTTCCCGGACCAGGGATTGAACCTGTGTCCCCTGCATTGGCAGGGGGATTCTTAACCACTGCGCCACCAGGGAAGTCCCTGGGGATTGTTCTTATCATCCTCCAGATGTGTTTGGAAACATCCTGTACTCTGGTTTTCACAGGTTCTTCAGCAGCCAAGAAACAGAGATAGTGCAGTTCAGTCTTAATGGGTGCCTGTGCAAAGATTCCCAGGCGACTCAGTAGTGACAGTAGTCTGAAGATAGGAATCATTTAAGATTCTGTGTAGGTTAGTGCTTCAGAAACAGTCAACAGTACCAGAGGGTTTGGAAGTACTGTGTCTTCATGAGTATACATATGTCTTTTTAAAATTTCATCTATGCTTCTTCTCCCTTTAAAGTTTATGTTTGATTACGCACACACACACGTATAATTTTTGTTATTTTGAGTAGTGAAACTCACATAGTACAAAAATTGACATTTTAGGGTCATATGATCACACTGTGAAGATGTTTGATGCACGAACAAACCAGAGTGTTATCTCCGTTGAGCATGGGCAGCCAGTGGAGAGTGTCCTGCTTTTTCCCTCTGGAGGTCTTCTGGTATCAGCAGGTATTTCTTTTAAAAATTGCTTTCACCAATATTGTTCTTCTTGAGTCAGATATTTCTTTATTAGTTACTCTTTATAATTTGTCAGTGTGCACTTGAAATGCATGTCTCAGTTTTTGCTCAGACAGTTGATAAGTGGCACAGGCAAGCAATTTTCACTTATTGAGTAGCTAATATGAGCCAGGCACTATGCTATTATAAATATATTATCTCCAGTCCCCTAGGTGAGCCTACAAGATAGTTCTCCCTCTGTTTTGCAAAAGAAAATAAATAAAAGTTTTAAGTAATTTGTCCAAAACAAAGTGGTAAGTGGCAGATCTGAAATCTCAGAACTTGAGAGCCTTCATTGTGTACTTAATCTAAAAATCCAGGTCGTACTCCTGCTGTTGTTCCTACATAAGAGCTCTGCGGCAGATTTTGAAAACACAGGTTCTTTCAGATTTAGAATCAGGCTTATCTCTTTTTATGTGACTCTTGATTGAAATGGCCTCACCCAGCAAATAGCTGATTTCTATCAAGTTGGAACTGAGGTGCATTTAAAAAATTATAATGGAAGACGTAAATTGTCTTTTTTCATTTGTTAAGTCAAAATTAATGTGTTGACATTAGAAGAATACATAGGTAGTGTGTAGCTTTGTTTTGTTTTGTTTTTTGCTTAATTCTAAAATCCAAATAGAAGTTATCCTGTTTTATACTCTTTTCCCCAGTACCTATTTGATTTCAAAGTAAGTTGATAATATTGTCAGAGTTACCTGTTTTTCTTGCCATTATTTTGAGAAATGGAAGTATATACAAGTTGAACAGGGAGAGTGGATACCTGTATGCTAATCTCCGTCGTGTAAGTAGCTAATTGTGTGGCCTTGGGCAATCCTTTAACCAATATAGACCTTGAAAATGAGAGGTTGGGCCAGATCAGTGGTTTCAAACTGTGATCTCTCTCATGAGCTGCTACATGTGGGGAGACAGGGACTGCAAATTGGGTTCCAGGCGCTTTTACATAGTCAGGATAAGTAAGAACTTCATCCCCTCCCACCCCCAGCCCCCCAGCCTCTTTTTCCATTTTACCTACTAGACTTTTGCTTAATATTTCATTGAAAGAAAAGATGCCATAATAAAAAAATTCTTTTTAAACCCCTGGATTAAATTGCCTTTAAAGATGCTTCCAATTCTTAGACTAAAAGTTATAGAGTTTTTCAGTTTTGTTGGGATTCACAGAATTTTTAGGAAATGAAATCTATGTTATTCTTTCCCATGGTTATACAGAATTCCTTTTGTAGAATGATTTTATTTTAATTTTGTTAAAATAAAATCTTTCTTGATTATACTCCTTATTTTGCCAGGCAGTTCTGTGTACTTTACAAATATGAAATTATTTAATCATCATAACAGGTTTTTGTGAGGTAGGAACTGTAATTATTATCAGCCACCTACCCAGTAAATAGTAGACCCAGCACTGAAACAGGCAGTCTGGCTCTGGAATCCCTCCACTCCATGCTGTGGAGTGTCCAGTGAAGAGTGTTTTTCAGATCTTTTCATAATCAAACTAATGATTATTTCTTTTTATAGGAGGTCGTTATGTTAAAGTCTGGGACATGCTAAAAGGAGGACAGTTGCTAGTGTCTTTGAAAAATCATCATAAAACTGTGACGTGCTTATGTCTGAGCAGCTCTGGACAGAGGTTACTTTCTGGCTCACTGGATAGGTTAGCATTTTAATTTTCTTTCTGGATCATTCTTAATGTACACATGTTTACTGCTTGAGGAAATGAGTTATTTCTGCAGTATTTGTGATAGAATAAATATTCTACCAAATGATTTCCATGAAAAAAATCTATTGAGTTGAAAATAGTTTTGACATTTCATTTACATATAGCAAACTTATTTTCCCCCTTGAGGTAATTTATTGATTTATATACTTGAGGAATTTTATTGAACCATGTGAACGTTAATCTTTTAAAATAATTTCTATTATTCTGTAGTTTTCTTTTAAAATCATTGTATGTTTGTATATTTTGAAATATTTATAATGAGTATGTGTATATATATTCTAGCTTGTATTCTTTTTTTTTTTTTTTTTTTTTTTTTTTTTTGCGGTATGCGGGCCTCTCACTGTCGTGGCCTCCCCCGTTGCGGAGCACAGGCTCCGGACGCGCAGGCTCCGGACGCGCAGGCTCAGTGGCCATGGCTCACGGGCCCAGCCGCTCCGCGGCATATGGGATCCTCCCAGACCGGGGCACGAACCCGTATCCCCTAGCATCGGCAGGCGGACTCTCAACCACTTGCGCCACCAGGGAGGCCCTCTAGCTTGTATTCTTTAAAATTTAAAACTTCATGTAAAAATTTCTATGCATTAATGTATAGAAATACATATTTCCAAATATTACTATTTTCAGTAGGTATTAGTGTTTCATTAATTCATGTTCTAGAACAGTGCTGTACAATAGAAATATAATGTGAGCTACATATGTAATTTTAAGTGTTTTACCAGTCATGTTTAAAAACTAAAAGGTACTAGGTAAAATTAATTTAATAATATATTTTATTTACTCTAAAATATTATTTCAGTATGTATGCAATGTAAAAATTATTAATGATAGACTAGAAGCAAGTTCAGCATCGAATACATGCCCTTAATACAGTAGTAATACTTTACAGTTAAAGTGAAATAAATATACTTGTGTTTAACAGAAAAATATGTTATACTGCCTCAGTTTTAAAATTTAAGTTGATTAAAATTAAGTAAAATAAAAAATTCCCTTCTTCTTTTTCACTGACCACATTTTAAGTGCTCATTAGCCACATGTGGCTAGAATGATGGCCCAGTTCTAGAATTTACTTATATTTATCTATTGTTGGTCATTTTATTTCCATGTTTCCCTTTTTCACTGATATGGAAAGCCTTGGTTTTTCAGCATGTTTATTAAAAAGTATACATATTTTAAAAGCTAGAAAATATTTCTAATACAGAGGAACTTACTATGTAAATATATAGCAAATTCTCTGCAATGGTGTTACTAGGCAATTTGGGACTTGATTTTTAGATGTGTCCTTCAAAAGCTAGGTGTAAGTTCGCTCTATTCATAGTAGTTCTCAACCCAGAGTGATTTTTGTCCTCCAGGGGGCTATTTGGCACTATATACGGACATTTTTGGTTGTTGTCACAACTTGGGGATGTAGTGCTGTTGGTATGCAGTGAGTAGAGCCCAAGGATGCTGCTAAATATCTTGCGGTGCACAGAACAGCCACCATTTCAAAGAATTATCCTGCCCGAAATGTCGATAATGCTGAATGAAGTTGAGAAACCCTGCTCTTTCCGATGAACATTCATGTTGCTTTTTCTTTACTTTCAAGTTTCATTTTCAGGAGATAGTGGTCTATCCTTCTGGTGGCTGGTTGAAGTCTTTATGCAAGCATAACAATGAACAGTTCATTTTTATTTTTTTATTTTATTTTTTTCCTTTTTTTGCGGTATGCGGGCCTCTCACTGCTGTGGCCTCTCCCGCTGCGGAGCACAGGCTCCGGACGCGCAGGCCCAGCGGCCATGGCTCACGGGCCCAGCCGCTCCGCGGCATATGGGATCCTCCCAGATCGGGGCACGAACCCGTATCCCCTGCATCGGCAGGCGGACTCTCAACCACTGCGGCACCAGGGAGGCCCAACAGTTCATTTTTAAAAGAGATCCAGTGATGAATTAGTTTGTAACTAATATTATTAATCATTGTTTTTCTTCATTGTTGTATAAGTTTTAATATTCATATATTGAGTTTCAAAAAATAGAAATTTTACCTTTTTGCTCATTTCCAAGATGATTTGTGACAAAGCTTTCTTTTTCATTAGGAAGGTGAAAGTATATAGCACAACTTCCTATAAAGTAGTCCACAGTTTTGATTATGCAGCTTCAATTTTGAGTCTTGCACTTGCAGTAAGTACTTTTAGCTCTTTTTAAAGCTTTCACTAACCTTGCCTGTTAAATGAAACTAAAATGGAATATTAGGGTTTATCTTTGTATTTGAATAAGTATTATTTTCTTCTCACCACATTAGATAATTGCTAGAACGTGTAACTTGTTTCAGTAACGAGGCATGAATTCAGATTTAGGTCCCACTCACTGCATAGCTTGAAACTAACTGCACTATTGTAGGCATTGTTAACACTAAGGACAGGACCTGGAAAGCAGGTAAATCTCTCTTCAGTACATTTACCCCAAGGGTTAAATACTCCAGAAAGTCAAGTTGGCTCTCTGAGCAAAAAAGGAGAATAGGGGTCAACACAATGAAATGTCTCCTTTTCTTTGTTAACTGCTCCTTCTGGAATGTTCATTGTCAAGTTTCATGAGCCATTGAGGAGGAATAGATTTGAATACATTATATAGAAAGTGGGAGGGGAGAAGTTATTATAAAATATTTTCTTGACAAGATTGTGGAAAGTCATGCTACCACATCATTCTTTTTCTAGGAAGAGGATGTGGGAAAATATTTTGGAAGTTTCTTAAAACGTCATTAACTGTGTATTACTATACAAACTGCCAGTGATAATTTCCAAGTATAATTAAAAGTTCTGTGAATATAATAGTATCTTGGAGGAAAAAAATGATTTTATTCTAACTTTTTGTTAGAGTATCTATATCTGAATGGAACTCTTGTTGAAAGTATGGATAAGTGGCAAACACATTATAAATGGTATTTTGAAGAAAATGTAAGATGAATTATGTGTTAGGAATATACTAACTTATTTTTCTAACTGCTTTTAGCATGAAGATGAGACAATAGTTGTAGGAATGACCAATGGAATACTGAGTGTTAAACATCGGAAATCTGAAGCAAAGAAGGATTCTCTTCCCAGGAGAAGAAGGCCTGCATATCGAACTTTTATTAAAGGAAAAAATTATATGAAACAACAGGTATTTATATATTTTGTGTAATTTCTTTTAGAGGTAAAATTTGTTAGAGTATCCAACTTCATCCCTGCGCATTACTGAAAAGTGTCGTTCACATGGCATTTAGCTTCATTTTGCTTTTCTCTACCTCATTTATCTCCACGTTGCTAGATTGGGGACATTAACTTAATAAGTAATGGGAAATAAGAACTGTACTTCTTAATGCCCTGAATCATAACAATAGTATGGTGCTCAGAACAGTGTCTTTCACGTGCTGTCTGATTTGATCTTGTAAACAACCCTGAAAAAGAGTAGAGCCAATAATATCTCCATTTGGCATCTGAAGATGGAGAAGGTGGAGATCTAAGGAAATTGTGTTGATCCAGGATTTCTTTTTTTTTTTTTTTTTTTTTCCTTTTTGCGGTATGTGGGCCTCTCACTGTTGTGGCCTCTCCCGTTGCGGAGCACAGGCTCCGGATGCGCAGGCCCAGCGGCCATGGCTCACGGGCCCAGCCGCTCCGCGGCATATGGGATCCTCCCAGACCGGGGCACGAACCCGTATCCCCTGCATCGGCAGGCGGACTCTTAACCACTTGCGCCACCAGGGAGGCCCCAGGATTTCTTTACTGGGACTAGATGGCAGTTTCTTTGATTCTTGTTTTCTCTTTCTGCTGAATCACTGCGTGCTATGTAAAGAGAATTGCAGTGAGTAATGTTTGCCCAGAACGGAGGTATCATGTATATATCGTAAGTTAAAATCAAAGGACACTAAGAACACAGGGATGTGGCAGATTATTCCATTTTCATTTAATCGACAATATGGGCATATGACCTTTTTTTTTTTTTTTTTTTTTTTTTTGCGGTATGCGGGCCTCTCACTGTTGTGGCCTCTCCCGTTGCGGAGCACACGCTCCGGATGCGCAGGCCCAGCGGCCATGGCTCACGGGCCCAGCCGCTCCACGGCATATGGGATCCTCCCAGACCGGGGCACGAACCCGTATCCCCTGCATCGGCAGGCGGACTCTCAACCACTGCGCCACCAGGGAGGCCCTATGACCATTTTTTATGATACAGTTCAAGGACACCACAGAACTATGAAAAAATACCACTATGAAGAAGTTTATTTTGAATGAAGCTCTAAAAGGATATTTGATTTTTCTCTGTAAATTTACTTTTCAATGCAGGATGACATTTTGATCAACAGACCATCAAAGAAACACCTAGAATTGTATGACAGGGATCTGAAAAACTTCCGGATCTCTAAGGCACTTGACAGAGTCCTTGAGGTGAGTGAGGAATGTGTGTGTGTATATTTTTTTAAATTTTAATTTATTTATACTCTTTCTACTTCAAAAAAGTGGATGTAATTTGTGACACACACATATAAGTAGGTTGCTAAAATCATATTGAATATGAATACCCATACTATAGAAAGATGCATAAACTTAGGCTATGAATATATACTAGAGTTGAACATAAATGTATATTCCAGTTTCCTAGAAGCAGGTAAAAAGGATAATGGATTGAATTTCATAATTGTTATTATCAGATAAAGGAAACATATATATTTATATTTTAGAAAAAATACACACCGTTTTTTTCACACTATAGTACAGAGAAATTTATCATGAGTTGTTTTTAGTTGGAACACGAAGAAAAATATAGGAATCATGTGATAGTCTTTATGTCATTAGAAGATGCAGAAATATTCTCAAGCATAGGATTATGTATTAACCCTTTGTAAAAGCCAAAGACATAATAATAAATGCCACAACTTCTGTAGTGTCATTTCAGCAAATAGGTAACCAAATACAATTCAAGTAAGAATTCACTTATAATAGGATAGAGCTAAAAACCAATTTAGAGCAATGATGGTTAACTTGGTCCATAGATTTCTTCTCTCAAATACCAGTTGTGTCAATGAGTTTTAATAAGGGCTGGATGGTAATCAATTTTATTTATTTATTTATTTATTTTGTTCACATCTTTATTGGAGTATAATTGCTTTACAATGGTGTGTTAGTTTCTGCTTTATAACAAAGTGAATCAGCTATACATATACATATATCCCCATATCTCCTCCCTCTTGTGTCTCCCTCCCTCCCACCCTCCCTGTCCCACCCCTCTAGGTGGTCACAAAGCACCGAGCTGATCTCCCTATGCTATGTGGTTGCTTCCCACTAGCTATCTGTTTTACATTTGGTAGTGTGTATATATGTCCATGCCACTCTCTCACTTTGTCCCAGCTTACCCTTCCCCCTACCCGTGTCCTCAAGTCCATTCTCTGTGTCTGCGTCTTTATTCCTATCCTGCCCCTAGGTTCTTCAGAACCATCTTTTTTTAGATTCCATATATAGGTGTTAGCATACGGTCTTTGTTTTTCTCTTTCTGACTTTCTTCACTCTGTATGACAGACTCTGGGTCCATCCACCTCACTACAGATTGTGTGTGAATTTTTTATTAAGACTTTTTTTTTAGAGCAGTTCTAGGTTCACAGCACAGTTGAGGGGAAGGTACAGAGATTTCCCATATACTACCTGCCCCACACATGCATAGCCTCCCCCCTTATCAACATCCCGACCAGAGTGGTGCATTTGTTACAATTGATGTATCTACAAGGAGCTTATTTTTAAAAGGATCATTTTGTTTCTTGCCTTGTCATTACCATGACTCAAAACTGGGAAGAAAAAAACCTGTTTAAATTTGGTAATTGTTAGTGAGTTCCAAGACTATGATTTTTTTCTTGTACTGTCTTGTCTGCTCATGTTGACTCTGAAAAATTTTCTAGCCCAGTTGTGCAATAAAGACGCCTGAGATAACAGTTTCCATCATAAAGGAGCTAAATCGAAGAGGAGTCCTTGCAAATGCCCTTGCAGGTCGAGATGAAAAGGAAATCAGTCGTGTTCTTAATTTTTTGATAAGGTATGTTTTATGTCTATGAAGCGCATGTATTTTGCATCTGAAATTTTATCTCCAAATTTACTTTTAGTTTGAGCTTTGTAAAGAACTGACAGAACAGTTTAGTAAATCTATTTTAAGGATTTTTTTCTTTAAGTTTGCAGGTTTCAGTAAACAGAATTTTTGCTTTGTAGGAATCTGTCCCAGCCAAGATTTGCCCCTGTTTTGATTAATGCTGCTGAAATAATTATTGGTAAGTAGCTGTTAAAACCTGAAAAATTGTAGCATACTTGCAGAAGTAGAGATGTCAAATAATGAAATCAAATAGATTGATATACCTTGTCTTTATCAGTTCTCCAGTGAAGACTTCATGGAGAAAACAAACAATAGTAGTAAATCAGTGCATTTTAAAGTGGGAGTAAAATGTTTACAATGGATTGGCTTTCAGTTGCTGGCACCAGGGTTATTATAATTTTAAAAGTTTTTTCCTTAAATACCTGCAATGACCATGACTAATTTTTTTTTTTTCCCAAAGAGCACAAACTGTATTTTCAAGAACAGAAAAAAATCTCTAGTGCTGAAAGATATAGTAAAAAGCAGGCCTCTCACTGTTGTGGCCTCTCCCGTTGCGGAGCACAGGCTCCGGACGCACAGGTTCAGCGGCCATGGCTCACGGGCCCAGCCGCTCCACGGCATGTGGGATCTTCCCAGACCAGGGCACGAACCCGTGTCCCCTGCATCGGCAGGCGGACTCTCAACCACTGCGCCATCAGGGAAGCCCCCATGACTAATTTTTTTTTTTTTTTTTTTTTTTCTTTTTGCGGTATGCGGGCCTCTCACTGTTGCGGCCTCCCCCGTTGCGGAGCACAGGCTCCGGATGCGCAGGCCCAGCGGTCATGGCTCACGGGCCCAGCCGCTCCGCGGCATATGGGATCCTCCCAGACCGGGGCCCATGACTAATTTTTAATGGGAAAATGAAAATAAGTCAGAACCTTAACACTGTACTTTCTTTAATAATTTCTTTTTGAAATAACGTTTTTCAGATGGATTGTTTACTTTATGTAAAACATAAGTTATAAAATAAGTACAGATTTTTCAATGTCTTTTATATTTAATATTTTTGTACTTTTTCTAAATATTGCTGTTCATGTATTGTTTAGAAAGATGTTTCTAGTAAATGTGTTTCCTCTCTTTCTAGATATATATCTACCTGTGATTGGTCAGTCACCTGTAGTTGATAAAAAGTTTTTGTTACTTCAAGGACTTGTAGAAAAAGAGATTGATTACCAAAGAGAACTACTAGAAACCTTGGGGATGATGGATATGCTTTTTGCTACCATGACAAGGAAAGAAAGCACTTCTTTGTTGCAGCATAATACATCTGATGGATTTCTAGAGAACAAGAAGATTGAATCATAGTGTGTGCTTAACAGGACACATAAGAGCTCCTAACTTGAAATAGATTTGATGCGGTTGATTACTGGGAGGAGAATCTCTTTGATACATTTTAAAAAACTATTTACAGAAGCAATTTTATGGAAGAGACTGGAATAACTATGCTTGGAAAATAAGAACCTGTTTTTAATCATGGTTTTCCATGTGCTATTTTGAATTATCTCCTGGCATCTTCAGCTGGAAGATGTTTTGGTCATAGTGTATGTCCATCTTGGACAAGTTGACATTAATTTTTTTTTTTTCTTTTGCGGTACGTGGGCCTCTCACTGTTGTGGCCTCTCCCATTGCGGAGCACAGGCTCCAGATGCGCAGGCTCAGCGGCCATGGTTCATGGGCCCAGCTGCTCTGCAGCATGTGGGATCTTCCCGGACCGGCGCATGAACCCGTGTCCCCTGCATCGGCAGGCAGACTCTCAACCACTGCACCACCAGGGAAGCCCGACATTAATTTTAATACAGCAGAGTTCTGTTTCAGCATTTGAGTAGGCATTCAGAACTCTGGAGAGGGTTTCAACTAGGAATCCTGCCAAAGGAACAGGGCTTTACTTTTCCCTCTATCCTGGAAAAACAACAACAACAAAACAAATGGCAACAACAAATAAATTATTTCTTCACTCTAATCGGGGCATTTGGGATTCCCAAGCCCCAGCTAAGTTTGCCTCCCTCTCCTTGATGCCATCCCTTATCCCAGGCCACGTGTTCCACCTAGCTGGTAATTGGGCTATATCTGTTCCAAGTGTGGCAAATTAGTGGCCAACTCTGAATAATTGACCCTAGTTTGACCTGTATTCAGAGAGTGTGATGAGGCAGATTTCAATACTAAAAATTGTGCTCACCAGCCCATGGTTCTTTTTCTTTCTGTAATCTTGACTGTGCTTCTCAGAACAAGGTCTGCAGGTAGGCCTTACAGACCATGTTTTTCCTCTTCCCCAAATATGCAGCCTTTCTACCAGCTTTTCAACTTGCTTCAGGTCAGCAGAATGATGAAATTTGCCATGTCTCTTGTGATTAATAGCCTTTCACCGTTTTTCATACATATTGATACATTTGGAGCTTATCTAGTAGCTGCCTACCTCTGAAAACCATTTGATCTGTGTTTAGGTTTTTTTTTTTTCCTCTATTCTTAACATCATTTTGTTTCAGAACCCCAAGCCAGAGTAGCTTGTTTTGGAAAATACTTGTGTTTTTTAAAAAAAGTTCAATGTAAATCACATTTTTTTATAAAGAAATTCATATTTTCTTCTTGGCTTTCTGAGATGTATCAATTTTTGGTGGATAGTCACTGGCTACTGATTTCTAGCACGCTGATTCCTAGCACACTTGCTACCTTTTCCACCTTCCCCCACTTCCTTAAGTAGTTAATTATCTGTAAGGAAATGTCAGGCCAGAATTCTTAGTTAAAGGAAGATTTTGTAATTGCA
Organism: Mesoplodon densirostris; assembly: GCF_025265405.1. Lineage (NCBI taxonomy): Eukaryota > Metazoa > Chordata > Mammalia > Artiodactyla > Ziphiidae > Mesoplodon > Mesoplodon densirostris. The sequence continues at coordinate 59,345,783 of NC_082663.1, forward strand.
GTCTCTTAAAATTGCAGTTCTGTGAATTCAGATATATATATATATATTTGGTTTTTTTTGCAGTACGCAGTACTCTCACTGCTGTGGCCTCTCCCGTTGCGGAGCACCAGCTCCGGACGCTCAGGCTCAGCGGCCGTGGCTCACGGGCCCAGCTGCTCCGCGGCATGTGGGATCCTCCCGGACCGGGGCACAGACCCGTGTCCCCTGCATTGGCAGGCTGACTCTGAACCACTACGCCACCAGGGAAGCTCTCAGATATATTTTTTTAAAGCAGAAAAAAATATTCCTATGTTCTGATAAGGACATCTGCTCAACAGAGGGTCTGGTTTCCCCCTCATGAATTGATTTAAGCAATCATGAAGCCCAGTGGCTTATAAGAAACCAGGAGTTTGTTCCCTGAGTAATTATGAGATTAGTCAAGGTTAGAAACTGTGTCTTCATGTTAAGAAGGGTTAATTTATTTAAATAAATTTAAAGCTTTTTTAAAATTTTAACTTCATAAATACACTGATAGATTGGATACTATCAATACTAAGAATGAAAGGTTAAAATTCTACCAAAAAACTAGCTGCCATCAACTCACATGTGACAAGGGTTTTCCCATACATTATTTTATTTGATTCTCACCACAACCATCCAAGGTTGGTATTCTCATTTATCATTGAATTTACTACAGTAGTTAATTCACCCTTGAATTCCCCCAAGCTTGAGTTCCTCATGCCAGCACCCTGAACTGGCCTGCCTGCTGGAGCCCAAACCACTCATTCTCTTTAACAAAACTTCATAGAGTGCTGCTGTCTTTAGATGAAATATGTAACGATTACAAATTTTCGAAAAGGTTAGGAAACAATTCCCATAGCCATCAATACTTCAGTGTTAAGTTCAGGAATAGTTTTTTATAGTCATTGGGACAAAATGTAGTATTTGCTATTTCAAGTAGTATTGGAACATACTTGGCATATTACAGTATAACACTGGCCTTCATTTCCAACTTAAAATGCCTCACAGATTTTTAGACTTGTAAATTTTAGTTGAAATGTATTTTAAGGTCTTACAAAGCCTGCAGAAATACTGAAATATGTCAGAGAACTTAGTCACTGTACATTTAATTTATTATATTTATAAGAGTTAAGTACTTGGGAAGGTTTTGCTTGTTGGATCAAGCATTTGAAGTGCTGTTTACAAGAAAATATCTTAAAAGTATAAATGCTATTAAACTGTTTAAAGGACTTTGGGTTGTAAATGGGATTGTTTAAAGAAATTTAGTCTGTTCAACTTAAATCAACTATCAAACATTAATTAAAAGCCCCATTTAAAATGATTATTAAAATATAGTAGTTTATTGAATGAAATGACAGACTGCATGCTGGTGGGGATAATCCCTCTAGAAGAGGGGGAAACATGATTAGAGAGAGGGGACCAGTTGCTGGAGCAGTGTGCTTGGAAGGGGGCATGGGACTGAGCGCCCAAATGGAATGGTTGGCTTAGACAGCAAATGAATAGTTTGGGCATAGTTCAAGAAGGAAGGCAGAATGGCACAGATGTAATTAGATGTATAGCTGTGGTGCTGGGGGTTTGTGGAAGTTCTTTACTAAGTTCCTTTATGGGAAAACACCACCAACTGAAACAGGTTGGAGAAGGAGGAGTTCAGAGGTTAGGAAGTTTGAGGAGAGAACAGAAAATGAATACTTCTAGGGAGGTCAAGGGCTTATACTCTGGAGTCCTCTGCCTGGGTTTGAACCTTGGCTCAGCCACTCGCTAGCTGTGTGCCTTTGGTCAAGTTATTTTACCATTTTGTATTTCATTTTCTTCATCTGTTAATCAGACAAAATCACAAAAGGTGCTTGTGAAAATTGAGTTAATACCTGTAAAAGTAACCTAGAATATTTCTGTTGTTCACTATTGTTGTTGGGGGAATGGATGGACTAGAAAAGGAAGTAGCATTACCAGCAGCACTAAGGCCCACCTGAGGTTAGTGCCATGGACTTAAAGTGGACTGTAGCTCACCATAAGTCCACGAGGTGGCAGTATTACTTCAAAAACCATGAGAAGCCCGCTTTTTCCACAGCCCTTTCTCTGAATCAGTTGGGTATTGCTAAGTCATAAGGTGAGTTCTCTCACAAAACAACCAAGATATTTGGTCATTGTAATGTTGACACAGTGGGTTCAAAAGTCATTGATAATTATTATTAGATGCTAGCCAGAAATACGAAAATAAAATCTAACCTACGACCTTTTTTTTTTTTTTTGCGGTACGCGGGCCTCTCACTGCTGTGGCCTCTCCCGTTGCGGAGCACAGGCTCCGGACGCACAGGCTCAGGGGCCATGGCTCACGGGCCCAGCCGCTCCGCGGCATGTGGGATCTTCCCGGACCGGGGCACAAACCCGTGTCCCCTGCATCGGCAGGCGGACTCTCAACCACTGCACCACCAGGGAAGCCCTAACCTATGACCATTTTGAATTAAAGATTAAACCTTTCAACATTGTAGAATAATGGAAAGAACATGAGCTATGTGTTCCTGGGTAAGTCCCAGCTGCCCTGGGCCTCAGCTTCCATATCTGTTAAATGGGGCTAATATCACTTCCCTTGCAGGATTGTTGTGAGGATAAATACAAATACGAAAGTGTCTTACCTGCATTACTGTGTTTTTCACGTTTGTGATTGTGGAAAATCTACTTGCCCTGCACTATTTGGGAACCTTTTCTTAGCTTTTCTGATTATTAACATCATTTGGATCATTTAAGGGTTGGGTTGAAGTTTTCTATTATACTAGTATAAAGGATGTTTTTAAAATAAATTAATTGCATACGCTATTAAATAAGGGGTGTAACTGATTTGAGAGAGGCTGCTTACAAGCATTTTGAAAGTAAATGGTATGATTTGCATTAGGTACAAATAAGATAGTAACCCCTTATTCATGAAAACAAGATGTGAGTTCCCATTGGATCATTAGTGTCATAGTAGAAACTTTAAGCAGAATTATGTCTTTAAACACATATATTAATGCAGACTTTCCTTTATTCAAATTAACTATATTAGCTGTGACTGTGTGATGGCTGTATTGACCAAAAGGTTGACAATATGAACTATGTTAATCTAACGAGGGTTTGCAATTTTTCTATAAACATTTCTATAAACACTGAACTCATAAGATTTTTAAGTTTTTTTTATTTTTATTTATTTTTGGTTGCATTGGGTCTTCGTTGCTGCGTGTAGACTTTCTCTAGTTGTGTCGAGCGGGGGTTACTCTTCATTGTGGTATGTGGGCTTCTCATTGTGGTGGCTTCTCTTGTTGTGGAGCACGGGCTCTAGAGTCCACAGACTTCAGTAGTTGTGGCACGCAGGCTCAGTAGTTGTGGCACACAGGCTTAGTTGCTCCAAGGCACGTGGGATCTTCCCAGACCAGGGCTCGAACCCGTGTCCCCTGTATTGGCAGGCGGATTCTAAACTACTGTGCCACCAGGGAAGTCCCTCTCATATAAGATTTTTTTCGAGGTTTTTTCTTAACTGAGATATAATTGACATTATATTAGTTTCAGGTGCACTAACAGATAGAGGCTTGACAAAGTCCTACCAATTAAAAAAAAAAACCAAAAACCAAAACAAGTCAAAAGCAGTTTCCTCATAGGAAACAAGTGAGAAGCAGTAGTCAGATTTTTTCTTTTACTGTTATCCCCTTAGAATAAAAGACTTTGAGGTCTACGTGCCTAACTCATACTTATCTTTCAGTGGGAAGAGGTCTAAGTGATAACGAAGAATTGAGAAAATGAAACAGCCAGTTGCAGTGAAATTTGTTGATAGTAGCATATATGAGCTTCCTTATTCTGTAATTTCTAGGAGAATATTATGAGCTCATAAACATGATTTTCTACTATGACATTATTACCCATAAACCTACACGTAACCTAGTGGTTTTATTTACTTATCTTGTGAGTGCGTTACAAGTTATTTAAGATAGTGCAAGTCAGTGCATTATTAATGGTAGGAAACTCTCTGGTCAACTTTTGAAGAGGACCTTGTATAATTCTGCTTTAACAATAAGTATAAGGGTGATCAAAACTGGAAAATTATGGACAAGAATAATAATAATGGTTAATACTAATAATATACTTACTAAGTCACTGTTCTCACCAATGACGTATACTAATTTATTTAATCTTCACAACAACTCTGGAGTTGGTACTGTATCAAAATTAACTGTTTTTGCAAATATGTATTTCTAAAATGTGTGAAGTTAATACAAATTAAACACAATGAGAAAACAATGCAACTATGTGAGATCATGGGTATGTTAATAGCTTGGTTTTAGTAATCACTGTACATCAAATCATCACACTGTAGACCTTAAACACATACACTCATATTTGACAATTTTACCTCAATAAAGCTGGAAAAAAGAAAGAATAAGAAAAGAAACAACAAGAAGTAACCACAGATGCTGAGGAAATTTAAACAACTTAATAAGCTGGAAAAAAGAAAGAATAAAAAAAGAAACAACAAGAAGTAACCACAGATGCTGAGGAAATCTAAACAAGTTAGAAGAGTATTTGACAAAACTTTATTCAAATATATTTTAAAAGCTGGATTACATGGATGCTTTTCTTGAAAATATAAATGAACAAAATAGGTCCCAAAGAGACTGGAGATTAAAGCAACACTGAATAGGGAAGTAATTGAGAAGGTAATCTGAGGAGCTCTGGACTCAAATGTATTAGTAAATTCTTTCAAAATTTCAAGGAGCAGAAAGTTCTAATGTATTTAAACTGATCTAAAACTTACAGAAGAAAACTTCCAACACCATTTTCTGAAGCCAACACAACACAAATGTAGACCTGACAAACCTCTTTTTGGTAGGTTGTACTATTGTTCAAAGTATTGCTGCCCCTCCTGGGGGACAGGTTGCAGTTCTTCGGACCACAGGCATCTGCCTTGCCTCTAGGACTTGAGGGCCTCCTGTAGTAGGATGACATATCCCCACCCTGTGGAAGTCAGGTGTGGTCATGCAACTTGCCTTGGCCTATAAAATAAGGGCAGAAGTGACATCAAGCCACTTATAAGCAGAAGCTTTCAAATCCAGTTCATGGTTCACCAGATCTTGCTTCTCTTGCCATGAAGACCAGCAACGTGCCAGATCAACTGCTTTATCTACCTCATCCCAGAGGGAAGACGACATGGAGAAGAGACACAGTAGATACATGAGTAAGAAATAAACCTGTGATACTCTAAGCTACTGAGATTTGGGGATTGCTTGTTATCACAGCATAACCCAGCCTATCCTGATTGATACACTCCTCTCCCCCACAAAAGAACACGATAAATTCACTTATGAATATCTGTGTTAAAATCTTCAATTAATAAGAAAAATATTTCAGGCATACATTGTAGGCATAATATACTTCCAACTAAGACCTCTGAACAGGTAAGTATGTTCCCCATTGAAGACTTGGAGACCTCTCACTTTTGGTGTGTGTGTTCCCAACTAAAGAAAAGGTAACATGGTTTAGTTTGTAAAATATGTAAGCAGCTTTGTCCCCTCTCTCCCCCCAATCTATTGTGTCAGTATCAAAAAGGAATTAAGGATTTGAAGGCTTCATGGTAGCAAAAACACCCTTGAGTGGGAAAATATATTTCAGCTGAGATATGCATGAAGGGTATACTAAATGAAAGTTCCTAGGGTTCATGCCTTATACAATTTCAGGGTGCAATGCTCCCTATGAAGGCATAAGAAGTGGATATTACTCCCATTTTTCAAGAGGAGAAACTGAAGTAGTTAACAGGGAAGCTCCAATTTGGCCTCAAATCACCAAGTAAGTTCCTGATGCAGTTTACTTGCTGATGTTTTCTTACTTTGTTAAGAATAAATCTACCATTGCCAAAGTCAGTGAGTTTCTAGCAAAGATACTCTAATGTTTACTTCAGGCTTTTTCTTAAGTGTTAATGGATGTGATGATTTCTAAGTCATTAAAAGATGAGTACATCAAGCTCTTGCAAAGAACCCCAGGTAACTGGTTGACCTTGTAAATAAAACATTATCTCTGCCACTGCTATAAGCAGGCCATGTGATCGATGATAAATTTTCTTAGAAAACAGGACATGGAGGTCATTTGATAGTCAGAAGAACACTCGTGTTTAATGTTCAGCTCAACCAATATAAACTGTTATGTTAATAGTCTAAATAGTAACCTGGATTAGTTCATCTCTGGATTTCTTTCTTAGCAGTATAGGAGATAAGAATATGAAATCTCCTGGATCCATCCTGGAAGGACAGTGGTGAGTACAATATTTAAAATTTGAGTGGTGACTCACTTAAATAGTAATTGACAAAAGGTTGAATGGATAAGAGAAGTAAGCTGTGAGAAAACAGGGCCCATACCTGCCTTATGTATAGGGTTTGGCATACAGGAGGTGCTAAATAAATGTTTCCTGCTTGAAGGGTGAATTCTGAGAGGCAAATGTCAGACTTGAGATGGAGGTGAGCAGGGCTACCAGAGTGGGAGGTGGCTTGCTCCCTCGGGGCTAAACAAGGAAATGAGTTTTCTAGTTCTCTCTTGAGAACTAGATAAAAATGAAAGCTTTGAGGACAGAAGGCTTCAAAACCCTATGGTTTTTATTTTATTATTATTATTTTTTTAATTTTTATTTTTTTGCGGTATGCGGGCCTCTCACTTTTGTGGCCTCTCCCATTGCGGAGCACAGGCTCCGGACGCGCAGGCTTAGCGGCCATGGCTCACGGGCCCAGCCACTCCGCGGCATGTGGGATCTTCCCGGACCGGGGCACGAACCCGTGTCCCCTGCGTCAGCAGGCGGACTCTCAACCACTGCGCCACCAGGGAAGCCCTATTTTTTTGTTTTGAAATCAAATCATTTTAGACTTACAGAAAAGTTCTAGGAATAGTGCCGCTTCCCCCAACTTCTCCCAAAGTTAACAATAGTATAAGTATCAAAGCCAGGAAATTAACATTGGTGCAATGCTACTAATGAAAATATGCCAATTCCTCCAGTTTTCTCCCTGATGTCCTTTTTCTGTTCTAGGATCCAGTTCAAGATCCTACCTCGCATTTAGTTGTTGTGTCTCCTTAATCTCCTCCAATCTGTGATGGTTCCTTAGTCTTTCCTTGTCTTTCATGACCTTGAAACTTTTGATGAATCCTGGTCAGTTATTTTGTAGAATGTACCTCAGTTTGGGGTTGTCTGATGTTTTCTCATGATTAGAAACACGTTACAAGTTTTGGGCAAGAATATCACAGAAGTGATATTGTGTCTTTCTCAGAGTGTCATGTCGGGTCTTCCTGATGTCCATATGTTTCATTACTGGTGACTCTAGCTTTGATCCCTTAGTTAATTAAGGCATTTCAGGCCCGGTTTCTCCACCATTAAGTTATTATTTTTCCCTTTGTAATTGAGAAATATTTAGGAGAGATACTTTGAGATTACGAAAATATCCTGTTTTGGCTTAAGCTTTCACTAACTTCTCCCACTAATAGTGGTTTCAATTTGCATTTCCCTGATGATTAGTGATGTTGAGCACATTTTCATGTACCTGCTGGCCATTTGGATGACTTCTTTGGAAAAATGTCTATTCAGATTTTATTCGGATCCATTTTCAGTCAGATTATTCTTTTTTTTTTTGCTGTTGAGTTGTGTGAGTTCTTTATATATTTTAGATAGTACCCCGTTATCAGATGGATGCTTTGTCAATATTTATGGACAAGCTCCTTGTGAGGGGTCAGTAAGGGAAGGATCTGTAAAATTCCTTTGTAAAACTGGTTTATTACTAAATCCTACTTCAAAATGTTATCATATTTAGTCTTAAGTAATATGATTGCTGCCAAGAAATGCAAATGATTTAATTTCTGTACCCTATGAAGTTTTCATTCAAACGTGTAAGTTCTTAACCTGTGGACCACGAATGGGGCTTTGGTGGAGTCAAGAACCCCCTGAAAGGTAAATTCACGATTTGGTGAATGTGTATTATTTTGGGGTGAAAAATCTGAGCTCTTTTTCAAATTCTCAAATGTGTCTGTGACCTCATTCCCTCTACCCCCTGAAGCCGTATGCTTTAACCAACCTAGTGGACAAACATAGATCATTCTTTTGTACTTACTCAAACTGGATACGCTGGGTTTGGCAACATGTATAGAGGAGGACAGAATAAACTTTAACTCAAATGGATCATTTTGGTTGGAGGAAAACACATTCACACAATGGATGAAGGAGGATAAGCTTCCTTTTTATGTTGCCCGCCGCACAGATTTGGATCAGCGCTGTACCATGAGGTATGTTTGACTTATAGAGAAACAATTACATTTTGATGCCAACAAAAAAAGCAAATACGTGTTTGGTGTGGTTAATGATACTTTCCCACTGAGGCTTTAATCTTGCGGTGTGCTGTTTGCTAATTACGGTTTATACAATTTGTCATGCAGTCAGTATCAACCTGCAGCATGTTAAAAGTTTTACGGAGCACCATGTGCATTCTTCCCTCAAACACTCCTCCCCTGTTTCTTAAGACAGCTCATAACGTGTGAAGGAAGAATGCAATGTTTTCTACTAGGGAATGTTTTAATGACGGTATTTTGTATTTGTCATCAAAGCCATCTTAAGGGTGCATTTTAACAGTGCTGAAATGACTGGCAAAACAAATATATCCTGAGCTATGCAAGTGTGATTGGGGCAGGGGAGCAGTGAGAGAGTGATGGCAAATGAGATTTGTTGATAATATATTTAGTAAACTGGGATATATCATGAGTGTTCTAGGGGGTCAATAGAAATTATTTATAAAATTGTTAATGGAAATCATAAAAGAATATTGTTTATCTGTAAAGCCAAATACAAGCGTGCCCCTTCCTCACTGCCCTCGAAATCCAGCTGCAGCCATTGCCGCAACCACGATGCCGAAACGAAAGAAGCAGAATCATCAGCAGCAGCAGCCACAGCAGCAGCCCCCACTGCCAGAACGGGAAGAGACTGGAGATGAGGAGGATGGGACTCCCATCGCTCTTCACAGAGGTCCTCCGGGATCAAGGGGACCAATGATCCCACCACTGCTGAGTCTCCCACCTCCTCCCCGGGGCAAAGGCCCAATTCGGGGAGGCCTAGGCCCCAGGTCTGGCCCATATGGTCGTGGTTGGTGGGGGGTCAATGCTGAGCCTCCTTTTCCTGGACCAGGCCATGGGGGTCCCTCCAGGGGAGGCTTTCACAAAGAGCAGAGAAATCCTCGAAGGCTCAAAAGCTGGTCTCTTATCAAGAATACCTGCCCACCCAAGGATGGACCCCAGGTTATGGAAGACAAATCTGACCGCCCCGTCTGCCGACACTTTGCCAAAAAGGGCCACTGTCGATATGAGGACCTCTGTGCCTTCTACCACCCTGGCGTAAATGGACTTCCTCTGTGAGACTGTGCCTTCCCATCCAGACTGGAAGGAGCCCTCTGACTTGGCGGCCATATACTTCCCTGTGGCCCTGTGATGGCTACCGTGAGGCCGTTCACCTGCCGCCCTCAGTCAGTGATGCCCAGCTCCATCGCCACCTCCCCAACTCGGGGTCCAGAGCTGTGTTCCGTGACTGGTGCACAGTGTGCACTCTTCCTTCTGATGCAGCCTCCAGAGACTCGTCTCCGGGACCCCGTCTTTGCTCCATTCAACTGCCTCCAGGATCCTCTTCCCCCTCGCCAGCTGACTGCGGAACAGGAAACCTCTTTGGTGCTGTTTCTTGTGCATCTGTCCACCCAGCCCCTGGTAGCGCCCTGGATTCCCGAGAGCCCTGGAGCAGTTTCCTACCATTCCCTTCTCGCTGCTTGTTTTAAGTCCTTTTTATGTGACACCCTCTTCCCCCAGTGTTGTCAGCTGCTCTGTGACACTCACCAGCTTGTCTGACCTGGGGTCAAGTTGGGATGACTGGTGCAGAGTCACTCCTGAGAGGCCACGTTCCCTGCTTTTGGATTTTGTAGTTTCTGCATCAGTAGCATGATCTCCACCACTATGGTCTGTGATCACTGTGCTTTGTGAGACTGTGCATCCCCTCATAGCCTTTCTCAGTGTCCATGGCATTTTTGTGACTTCCCAACGCTAGAGTGAGTTTTTCCTGCCAAAATGCGTGGGGCCGTTGGTGGCCTCTAGACTTTCCCCACCTCCTGACGTGGGAGAACTGTGAAACTTCCACAAGGCTGCCTGCCTGGTCCTCCCCATTCTCCCGGTATTGGTTTCTCTGGGTTTGACACAGGCCCGAGAGATGTCCTCTACCCTATCTCCTCTCCAGCCCGTTTTAGTTAGACTATGTCATTGTGAGGCCACCAGCCCTTCGGTTTGAATTCTGTGAATCTCCACCTGGTCTACCTGTGGGTGGAACTTGGACAGTACTGTCGCCCTCTTCCAACCTTCTTCCCCTGCATCCCTGGCACTGGTTGTTTTCTGTGAAAACTGCAGTGAACAGGTTCAGTTTTGAACTGGCCCTGGGGAAATGGGTCAAGAGTTGTGTGGGCAAGAGGGAGGGATGAGAGCCGTTGGAGAACTGAGAATGAATTTTTTTTTCTTTCTAACATTTTTTTATATTAGTAATAAATGCAGTGGAAACAAACAAACAAACAAAAAAGCCAAATACAAAGTTTTACAGAGAAGTTGTGAAAAGCACCTGCTGTTCTTTGTTTCTTCTTACTTGGCTTATTGATCTCCTTGACCACTGGGTGGTTCCATTGACAGTTCCTGCTCATCTCCTAGTACTTCACAAGCTGCAACTAATTCCAAAGACCTCAAATTTTAAAAGATAAAGGCAAGGGCTTCCCTGGTGGCTCAGTGGTTGAGAGTCCGCCTGCCGATGCAGGGGACATGGATTCATGCCCCGGTCCGGGAGGATCCCACATGCCGCGGAGTGGCTGGGCCCGTGAGCCATGGCCGCTGAGCCTGCATGTCCGGAGCCTGTGCTCCACAATGGGAGAGGCCACAACAGTGAGAGGCCCGCGTACCGCAAAAAAAACACAAAAACGTAAGGTAGATAGATAGTGGGAAGCAGCCGCAGAGCACAGGGAGATCAGCTCGGTGCTTTGTGACCGCCTGGAGGGGTGGGATGGGGAGGGTGGGAGGGAGGGAGATGCATGAGGGAAGGGATGTGGGAACAGATGTATATGTATGACTGATTCACTTTGTTATAAAGCAGAAACTAATACAAAAAAAAAGATAAGGCAAGAGAGTTTGTAGCTACAACCTTGAGGTTGCAGATGGCTGTCAGATGTTTCAGTTTGTCTTACGTCTACATTTTGGAGCCTCAATCCAGAAGCCCTAAGGCCCCATTTCACCTGTTGCAGTAGGTCCCCCACCAACAAGTCTAGGCAGGGTGGGAAAGAGAGATTTAAGGATGATAAAGGGGACATTATCTCTTAGAAAAGTTGGAGTTTGAATGGGAGCTTATCTTTTGCATATTAAGCATGACTTTTGTGTCCCTGGCACCTCAGCTATAGAAAAAGAACATATGTATATTGGGGCAGGGGTTTGAGGAATATAGGAAAAGATGCAAAGAATATGTCTGTAGTGTCTAGAGATATCGTCTTAATAAGGGGCTGATGGAAGATGTTCCTTCTTGCCCCAGATTCCAGAGGAGAATTAATAAGCCCTTCTTGTAACATGAGGGGTGGAGGTATCACTGAAGCTGAATTTGTTTACTCAACAAATAGTTATATGTTGCTTCCGCCAGATTTTGTACTAGGCGTCAGAGAATCAGAGATGATTGAAACATACACCTGACCCTAGTGAACTCTCAACTGAGGGAGATGGAAGCCAACACAAACTATCATGATGCCACATAGTAAGTTTGGTGATCAAGAAATGCACAGAGCAAGAGGGAAGTGTGGATAAGGTACCTAACCCAGCTTGGTGTGGAGGGTGGAGAACATTTTCTGGAAGGAGAGCCTGAGCTAAGGCTTAGGAACTCAGTAGAAAAACACTGAGATCCACAGTATTGTTTTTAGAAGTTACGTGGCTGAGCAGACCAAAGAGATGGGAAGGCTGGGGCTGATGGTGGAGCCAGATGGACCAGGGTAGAAGTGGTCAGCAAGGCAACTAGGGTTAGTTTGACCATAAAGAAATATGTGACTCCTGAGGCTTCTGAAACTTGCTGCAAGAGGCCATGTAGAGGATCGGTTACTAGTATGGGCTGAGTTTAAATCTGGTCTCTACCACTTAATAGTTTCTTCCTTGGTAATAGGAGACACCACCAGTATCTCAGAGTGGTGTTGTGAGGGTTAAATAAATGTGGATAAGTAAAGGGCTCTGGGATGTGCTAAGCATAAGCGGTAGCTGCCACTCTCAGGGTTCTGAGGCTGTGTTCCATAGTGCAATTCCTTACAGTACTGGTGGATGAGACCAGCGGCCAATGAGAAAATGGCTTTTTAGGATGCAATGCCAAGAGTAGTTCTTCAGGGGCTTCCCTGGTGGCACAGTGGTTGGGAGTCCGCCTGCCGATGCAGGGGACACGGGTTCGTGCCCCGGTCCGGGAGGATCCTACGTGCCGCGGAGTGGCTGGGCCCGTGGGCCATGGCTGCTGGGCCTGCGCGTCCGGAGCCTGTGCTCCGCAACGGGAGAGGCCGCAGCCGTGAGAGGCCTGCGTACCGCAACAAAAAAAAAAAAAAAAAAAAAGAAAGAGTAGTTCTTCAGAAGGGAAGCACAGGTAACATTGGTGTTTCCCAAGGGTAGAGTTGGAGGAGAACCTAATAGAATTACCTGGGGAGCATTTTCAAAGTACACATGCCCAGGATGCTCCCAGGATATGCTGACTCAGTACTTCCAGGGGTGGGGCCCAGGCATGAGTGTTGGGGAAAAGTCTTCCAGGTGATATGTCTGCTCAGGCCTCTGGCCTAAAAAAGCACAGCTGGCTCTGCCTAACTGTGGGACAACAACCCAACAAGGGAATGCATTTAGCATAGATGCATGCCAGGCACACTCTGCCGCTGGGTAGTTTTCCTGAATACACAGAAGAAATCAGATTGTTTCCCTTTCCACCCTGCAATTTGATGCTCCCATGTGCAAATGTCAAGAGACAGGGAGAGGCAAAAGATAAAAGAATAGGAACAACAGAAGAGCTTTGCAACCCAAGGGATTAGGGTAGAGTGCCCTGTGCTTTAGAAATTTGACTTAGGTAAAACAAGTGAGAGTCTGGGGAGCTTTTGCAGAACCTTTGTGCTTCTTATAGCACAACCATCCAGGGAAGATATTGATGTAGGTGGATTCCCAAAAGGAGAGGACACAGATGGGACTTTTCAGGCTTGAATGCATCTCCACATTCCGAAAGGGACTGTCCATGTGGGAGTTTGTCAGGAAACACGCTAAAACAAGCACATCGGACACTGTGCACCTAAAGGAAACTTTGTTAGTATAAAACATATTTATTAAACTATGAAGCATAAAAAAAGGAAAAGAAGCAACAATTGTTAGGCATCTAGAATCTCAGAATTTCAAATGTCCCACAAGGAGAATTCTACAATGTCACTTACTGTCCCAGGGAAGTTTAGTTCCTATGGCTTCCCTCCTGGTTCTGGGGTACTGCGATGGGCCAGTGACATTCACTCCACGGGAGCAGGCTGTACACTGCTGGCTTTAGAGCTTTCATGAACATCTGTCAGTTGACCTTCTGTTTGCTCAAATGACTCTTATCAGGGCATCCAGTACTGTGTTAGACACTAGGGGCTCACACAAAAGATAAGTAAGACATGCCCTGTCCCTAAAGACCTTTGAATCCAGAAGGGAAGACATAAACAATAATGAAGGCTACTATTTTACTGAGTTCTTGCTGAGTACTAGGCTCCAGTCCTCACTACAATCTGAAAAATATGTGTAAGATTCACGTTATAGTCTTCACTTTAATGGTAACTGAAACATATCTTTGAAAGTTAAAGTAACTTGCTGGAGGAAAATAGTTAGCAAGGGGAAAGTCAGGCCTTTCTGATGACAAAGCCCATGCTGCTCTTTCTACTCAGTCACATCCCCTCTTAACTGGCACCATAAACAATCAATTAAAGCACAAGGTGATAACTTGTTATAGTAATGTCTTCAACATACCATGGGCATATGGGTGAGAAGGGAGAAAGGCTGACTTCTGTCATTATGTGCAGACCAGAAGTCTACCCTATATTGGTAGTATAAGGGGTACATGGATAAGTGTCACTAAATCTTTTTAGAAAATAGGAGAAGGTTCAAAGTTTCTGAATGGAGCAGGGCCGCACGTTTCTGTAAGTTCAGGTATGTAACTACAGAAGTATAAATTAGCTACTTAAAAATTTTTAAAAATATAATTGTGGAAAAATATAGGTGTACAGTTCAGTAATACTAAGTATATTCACTTCATTGTGTAACTAATACATTAGCTACTTTTATTTTATTTATTTATTTTTTAAAATTTTTTTGCGGTACGCGGGCCTCTCACTGTTGTGGCCTCTCCTGTTGCGGAGCACAGGCTCCGGACGCGCAGGCTCAATGGCCATGGCTCACGGGCCCAGCTGCTCCACGGCATGTGGTATCTTCCCGGACCTGGGCACAAACCCGTGTCCCCTGCATCGGCAGGTGGACTCGCAACCACTGTGCCACCAGGGAAGCCCCCATTAGCTACTTTTAAAAGTAGCTATTAGTGTGTTTCTCGTTTATTTTTATTTTTATTTTATTTTAATTTTTTTTGTGTGATACGTGGGCCTCTCACTGTTGTGGCCTCTCCCGCTGCGGAGCACAGGCTCCGGACGCGCAGGCTCAGCGGCCATGGCTCACGGGCCCAGCCGCTCCGTGGCATGTGGGATCGTCCCAGACCGGGGCATGAACCCGTGTCCCCTGCATCGGCAGGCGGACTCTCGACCACTGCGCCACCAGGGAAGCCCCTCGTTTATTTTTAAATTTTATTTCTTCTATGCTTTTAAAACTCCATTTAAGTTTATTCATTTTTCTACCTGTTTCTTTACAGATGATAGGTAATTTGCTAATTTCTTTCTCCCCTTTTCCAATGTAAATTCTTTTGTCTGCCTTGTTTTCAAAAACCTTTATAGTCTAACCTAATCACTTGGCAGAGATGGTTAACAGTCCTTCTTTACTCCTAGAAATCTTGTATTAATAAGAACATCAATGTGCCCAGCTCAAAAAGCCTACATGTTTCCAGCCTCCTGTAATTGACAGGGGTAGCCAATGAGATGTAAATAGCAATTGTTGGGTGCAGATTCCAGGAAACTCTTCAAAAGAGGTTGGCTGGACTGGGAGGTATGTCTCTTTTCCTTTCTCCTTCCTTCTTCCCGCTGTGTAGAGCATAGATATGATGGCTCACGCTACAGCGACCATCTTGCAATTATGAGGCTACCTTGAAGATTGGAATCAGTGCTAAAGATGGTGAGGCAGGAAGGGAGGAGTCTGAGGCCCTGATGATGATGAAGCTATTGAAATAGCCCAGGACGTTGTATCTCCGGCCTCCTTTGACATGAAAGAAAATTAACCCTCTATCTTATTTAAGCCACCGTTAAATAAGTGGCTTAAATAAGCAGCCAAACCCAATCCTAACTAACATGATCCCTCTAATCTCAATGGGCTACTCTCCTCACCTTTGCCTGAATTCTTCATGCTCATTGGGATCCATGTCTTTACTCTTATTGGCTGTTTGGCTTGTAATGTTCTCCTTTCTGCCTTTATGATCCTTCAAGTCTTACTTCCTTCATGAAGCATCTTTGGCTACTCCAGTCTTCATAGGTCTCTGCCCTCCAAGCTCCCAGGCTTTGACATTCTACACAATTCGACAGGAGGCTATACCACTGAGCCCTGGTCACCGCTGGCCATCTGTATGAGTCTACGTTCCTAACTCTAACATAAGCTCCTGAAGGGCCTGGCAATGCCTTTTACTGCTTGTGTTCTTCATCTGGGTCTTTCTCTAATTAGGAATTTCATTTTCTTTTCCTCCTGACCCCTGATAATCTTCCCAGAGATATTGTAAAGGGAAAAACTTTTTTTTCCTTTCCATAATATTGTAAATAATTTACTTATTGCTTTTGATTTTTAGAAATTACAGAAGAAACATATAAACATTGTAAAAAAAAAAAGTCCACGATGTAGACGTATGTAAATGCAAAGTTGAAGGACTATTCATCTAACCCCCCAATCCTGCTCCTCTCCCAAGAGATAACTCCTATTAACAGTTTCTTGAGTAACTGTTTAGACTAGCTGCAATTTGCAAACATATATTGATCTTTAAACATTTTATTTGTTTTATTTTTCAAATATACAGGGGCTCCCCTTAATAATACTGTTCTACAACTGGCTTTTCTCACTTAGTGCCAGAAGCTGGACATATTTCCATGTTAGTACATCTAGAACCGTATTATTATTTTTTAAACAACTGCATAAGTATAGATGTTCCGTAATTTATGTAACCAAACAACCATGAACAATTAGGTTGTTTCCGATTTTTGCTCTTACAGAAATGTTGCACTAAGCACAATTGTGTATGTATCTTCATGCCCTTGCATATATCTTTAGGATAAATTCTTAGAATAGACTTATGTTTCCCCGAATTCAGAGCTTAAAAAAATGTATCTTTGATACTTTCTTTCACTCTCCTTTCTTCTCCTGGACCTCTTTTTAGTGGTATGTTGAATATGTGAGCTTAATCCTTAAAAATTTTACTTTTGATTTCATATTTTCTGTGCATTTGCCTTCTCTTTCTTTTTTTAAAAATTTAAGTATAGTTGATTTACAATGTTGTGTTAGTTTCAGGTGTACAGCAAAGTGATTCAGTTATATATATATAATATATAATTTATATATTATATATATATATATACTTTTTCAGATTCTTTTCCATTATAGGTTATTAGAAAATACTGAATATAGTTCCCTGTGCTATACAGCTGGTCCTTGTTGGTTACCTATTTTATATATAGTAGTGTGTATCTGTTAATCCCAAACTCCTAATTTATCCCCCCCCAATTCCCCTTTGGTAACCATAAATTTGTTTTCTATATCCGTGAGTCTGTTTCTGTTTTGTAAATAGATTCATTTGTATTATTTTTTAGATTCCATATATAACTGATATCATATAATATTTGTCTTTGTCTGACTTCACTTAGTATAATATTGTCTAGGTCCATCCATGTTGCTGCAAATGGCATTATTTCATTCTTTTTTTATTGCTAAGTACTATTCCATTGTATATATATACCACATCTTCTCTATCTATTCATCTGTTGATAGACACTTAGGTTGCTTCCATGTCTTGGCTATTGTAAATAGTGCTGCTATGAACATTGGGGTGTATGTATCTTTTCAAATTAGAGTTTTTGTCTTTTCCAGATATATGCCCAGGTGTGGGATTGCTGGATCACATGGTAGCTCTATTTTTAGTTTTTTAAGGAACCTCCATACTGTTTTCCCTAGTGGCTGTACCAATTTACATTCCCACCAACAGTGTAGGAGGGTTCCCTTTTCTCCAGCATTTGCCTTTTCTTAAACTTTCTGGGATATTTTCTCAACTTTATCTTCAAGCTTCTGTTGAATTTTTAAACTTTACTACCTTGTATTTTTAATGTCTGAGTATACTTTCTTGTCCTCTGATTGTCTCATTTTCATAGCATCTTGTTCTTGTTTGATAGATATATTATTTTCTTTTATACCTCTGGAGTATATTAATGAGAATTTATGGAAGTTCTCTTTACTTCCCTTCACTATCCCTGTTTTATTTTTTTCCCTGTAGCTTAACTTTTAATTTCTATAGTTTAATTCTATAGCTGAATTTTGAACTCTTTGCCATATTGTGGATTTCCATATGGTAATATATTTGTCCATATTTGAGGTAATATCAGGCTTTAGTGAATTTTAGAGCTCCCCATGATATTCCAATGGTCTACAACAGCGGGAAGGCAAACTACAGCCTGTGGGGCAAATCTGGCCCACTGCCTATTTTTGTAAATACAAATTTCTGGAACACAGACAAGCTCACTTGTTTACATATTGTGTACCACTGTTTTTGTACTACAGTGTCATGGTTGAGTGGTTGTGACCGAGACTATACAGCCCACAAAGCCTAAAATATTTACTATTTGGCCCCTTACAGAAAAAGTTTGCTGGCCCCTGGTCTAGAGGCAGGCAGAGGCCATCTTGTAAGTTCTGAGTTTGTTCACCATTTCTCTTGTGGCTGCTTCCCATGCTCATCTATGGCTGAAATTGTTTTTCAAGATGAAAAACAATGAATTATTTGCACTATGAAATAATATCAGAGAGTGCTAATTTAAAGACATTTTCTCTGATAGAAGAGAATTAACTTCCTTTTATGACAGGGCTCTGGATAGGACACTTTATTATTTAAAAACAAGAGGAGTTAAAGACATGTTATTTTTAGACTCTCCATTTTTTCCCAAGTCTTTGCATTTTCCTTTGTACGTTATGGATGATTCTTAAGTTTCTTCATCTGAGTTGGAGTCTCAGGGCCCTTGGTAAGCCCTGCCTTACCTACCTCCTTAGAGTCCTGAAGAAAAAGTTCTGCCAAAATATCCAACTTCAGCGGTGAGTGGGAATGGGGTCTTTTCAGAATCGAAAACAGCAACAACAGAACAACGACAACATCAACCACAAAACAGTTCTTGTGCACTGCACTTGGTATTGACTATCTTGCTCTTTTGAGTTGGATTCAGAAATTCCAGGATATTTAACTGAGGCTATTAAAATATTCTTGGATCCTTTAGTAGCAGGATTCCAAACTTAGCTCTTGGGTTATGTATTAGGAGCAATCAAGTGGGTCTGAATGAAAAAGCTGAGTTAAAATATATTTATATAGGTTTTTTTTGTGGGGGGGAAACTGATTCATACTAATTTTATTTATAGATTTTCCTGTCTTTTCCCTTCCTCTGCTGCCCTTTGTAAATGGAAAAACAGGATCTCGATCCTCCTTAGTGAGTAATAGCTGCCCAAAGCTATACGTGCTTTCTGAGGCTTCCAAATGACATCATGTGCAGAACACTGAAGCTGCATTCTCACCCTCTGTCATGTCACCAGAAGTCTTAAACATAATTACAGCCCATGTGACAGCTGCACACACATGATTTCCCACCCGTATTATCTCCTCCCTAATTAAGATGGTGTTAGTATCTCAGTTATCAACTCTGTTATTTCAGGGCTTTTATTATATAACTGTGAAGACTTGCTCCAGGCTGGGATTTAATATGTTCATGTGAGTGTTTAGCAGGTGTTAGGGGATTGGAGAAATGCTAGAGACTAGTTGTTCTGCCCCACACCCCATACCTGAGCACTCCAGCAGGGCTCTTGGAAACAAAATTGCTGATGATGGGAGATTATTTATAGACACATGCATTTGGGGCATTATCCAGCTGGCCTGCCTTGTACAGTTATGCCTGGGAGATCAAAAAGGGCCCTTGGAGTCGGTTTAAAATTTAAGAAGTCATCTACAACTTGAGGACAGCTAGAGTCATTGGATAAAACCCAAACATACCAGTGATGCAAATAAACAATCACTTTTTGGGATAAAGACTGCTCTAGATCCTGGGATAAACCTTTGAAGTTCCTTGGGTGGATCACGAATAGTATATAATGCCCTTCACAAGTCAAAAAGGTCTAGTTTTCTTGAAAGGCAAGGGCATTTCAACAAAAAGTTGGTTTTCTAGAAAGTTTGGTTCGGAAGGTTTAGAAAAGAGCAGAGTGACTGATGATCTGGGTAGTTGTAGATCAGTTGACAAATGGGAACCAAAAAATGTGCCTGAGCTAGAGTCTGCATACTTCCCCAACTGGCCTTGCATTTCAGAGGGTCCAAGAAGGGTGGTGCCCTCTCTACTCAAACCCTTGAAACAGCACTGTCTGATGGAAATTTCTGTGATGATGGAAATGTTCTATCTCTGTGTTGTCCAATAGGTACATGTGACTACTGAGCACTCAAAACGTGGCTAGTGCAATGAGGAACTGATTTTTAGATTTTATTTCATTTTAATTAGTTTAAGTAGTCTACTAGCTAATGGCTATAGTAGTGGACAGTAAAACATAGTGGACAGTAAAACAATCAGTAATTTTTGTTGAGGTTACTGTATTGAATAATAGTGATGAAGGTGATGTTGTTTAGCCATGTATGGCCACATTTAAATTTTTAGGAGCTGATTAGAATTGGTGTTTCTTATAAAATGGAATCTCATTATTATGTTTTCTTCTTTTCATAGAAAATCCCCTAATAAGTTCCTGAGATGGGGTCCTGGATCTGGAAGGTAAAAAAAATTGGTGCTGAAAGAAGGCCGATGTTACAGAGCAAGGGTCTCTAGATAGTGTGTCTCTATAGACTGGCTCTGGAGGTGGAAAAAGTCTCTAATGGTAGAATTTTAGAGCCTCAGGACCCAGCTGACAAGGAACAATGTTTTGTCAATGGAGCATCCCCAGCGTTCCTCAAATCACGCATGTAGGAAGTGATGAACTCTGTGTGGTTATAGGGGCAGCTCCACTCAAGGGACAATTTTTATCTTCCCCAATATCTTCCTGTTCATGTAAATATCAGTATGTAAATATCAGTATGTAAATATTAGCCACAATAGGCTTCATGTGCTTTCCTAAAGCTACCTGCGACTAAGTTAGACTGAGCACACAGTCACATTATGACTTTTGTGGGCCCTAGGCACTTTTGCCTTCATGGGTTGCTTCCTCCATAAAAAATAAAGTAAAATAAAATAATTACATCTTATGACTCCACTGTTATAAAGACAAATATATTAATATTATATGTTAAAACATTTTCTTTGACCTAAAAGTTCATCTTTTTTCTTCCATTATAAAAGAAATTAAAACATTTTGTTGGTTTCTAAAAGTATGGTGGGCTTTGGGCACTGAGCCTACTGTGCCTGGTGGAGAAGTTGGCCCTATTTGAGAGGCTGTACCTTCCCTTTAGTGAAGTCCTCACATTTAAAACTGGCTGGAGGGACTTTCCTGGTGGTCCAGTGGCTAAGACTCTGCCCTCCCAATGCAGGGGGCCCGAGTTCGATCCCTGGTCAGGGAACTAGATCCCACATGCATGCCGCCACTAAAAGTTCGCATGCCGCAACTAAAGATCCTGCATGCCGCAACAACAACAAAAAGATCCCTCATGCTGCAAGGAAGATCCGGCGTGCCGCAATCAAGACCCAGTGCAGCCTAAATAAATAAATAAATGTTAAAAAAAAAGCATTAAAAAGAAAACTGGCTGGAAATGGCCTATTCTTTTCTTAAAAGATTGCAAAATATATTTTTAGTTGGTGTACAATAAATATTAATTGATTAAAAATATTCAAAGATGTCAAGACTTCTAACAATATGAATATTTGTCTACTTTTTTGTTCCTAATGTCCATTTTGGACTTATTATTTGGCTACTCAGAGTATGGTCCACAGACCAGCAGCAGTGGCATCACCTGGAGCTTGTCAGAAATGCAGAGTATCAGCCTCCATCTGATACTGAGTCAGAATTTGCATTTTGACAAGATCTCTAAGTGATTCACATGGACATAACACTGAAGCACCACTGGCCTGCAATTTAAACAGGATTGTTCATCATTAGTAGAAATGAAAGAGCTGATTCCCTTAGCCTCCTTTAATCAAGGGCTGGTTCTCATTCTTCTCCAGTGGCAATGAATTCAGTTCCTTTAGTACAGCTCTTCCCAACTTTGGCAGACCATTGGAATCATCTGGGGAGCTTAAAAAAAAAACCCAACGTGTGGGACCCATCCCCTAGAGATTCTGAAATAATTGGTCTGGGGTGGGATTGTGGGAATCAAGGTCTTATTTTTAAAGCTTCTAAGGTGATGCTAATGTGGAGCCAGAATGAGAACTGTGAGCCTTTCCCCACAAGATTTGCCCCTTGGTTTTGATCATTTTGGCCTCTTCTGTATTCCCTAACCTTCTCAGCCTGAGCAACCAAGTGTATAGTCCAGAACTAGTTCCTTACCTTGGAGTCTGACATGCTCTATTCTCAATGTTCTGAAGTGTTCTCCTAATATATACATACCCCGAAAAATTAATTGCCACCATTTCCTACATCCTTATTATGTGTCCCATAATCACCTTCAGTCATTTAATCTTAACCATGATAATAAATACTATTCTTATGCTCATTTTACAGCTGAGGAAATGGAGGCTTAAAAAGGCTGGCTCTTCCCAAGCTCATCCAATTTCTAGTTCCAGAATTTGTCCCCCGCCACCCCAAAACTGTTGTCTTCTAGTGTCATGCTTATATTTAGGAAACACTGATAATTTCCGAACTCATATGTCCGAACATTAGATTTACCATTATTCAGGCTTTGAGAATTACTGGCAAAGGAAATAGAATGAAGACCAGGAAAGAATTAAGCAGCTAATAGAATTTTTTTTTTTTTTTTTTTTTTTTGCTGTACGCGGGCCTCTCACTGTTGTGGCCCCTCCCGTTGCGGAGCACAGGCTCCGGACGCCCAGGCCCAGCAGCCATGGCTCACGGGCCCAGCCGCTCCGCGGCACGTGGGATCCTCGCGGACTGGGGCACGAACCCGCGCCCCCCGCATCAGCAGGCGGACTCTCAGCCACTGCGCCACCGGGGAAGCCCTGCTAATAGAATTTTGAGTGGTTTTAATCCATTAAAGAAAAGTTTGAAAATTGTGATATACATTTTCCAACCTGCATAACTGATATGATATTTCACTTGAAAAAACCAAATATTATATACTCCAAAGGTGCCATGTGTTAGGACTGTGGAGATTACTGGGATAAAAAACAGTCTTTGCCCTTGAAATGACAAGTGAAGAGGCTAAGGACCTGAATTAGTCTGACATATGACAGTGAAAAGAATCAGGTGCTAAATTGTGTGGTAAGGTCATTAAGCTTTGCCAAAGTTCAGAGACTGGCAGAAACTGGACAGGATTTACGGAGGAGTTCTGTCTGAAGTCTGTAAGGATGAATGGAGACTGAATAACTAGAAAAGACAAAGCTGAGCTGGGACACTGGCCTAATATTCACTGGGAAGTAAGAATTTTCCCAACTGAATTACCAGCCTGGTTTCTTGTTGGCTGAATGTCCCTTTTCTGGGGCTGGAGAATACGTAGTCTTTGAATTCTAAACAAATGCCATCTCAGCCAAGCCTAGCACTATCTCAGTGTCCGGAGTGACCTATATCTGGAGCAGCAAAATCAATCAGATGCAGAGGATTGATAGCTTCCTGCTGCATACATCCACGGGCTTCTTTTAAGGTTGCTAGAGTACACTTTGCTTAATATTTGAACCAAGAGAAGTTGAAAGCCAAGTACTTATTTAAATATTGATCAAGCTCAGTGCTTGAGAGAGGGCAAGAAAACTGCAGATAGCATGATTATATGTTCTCAGTTGCTGAGGGTTCCACAAGTACTAGTTTTGCTTGTTTGTTTCTTAATTTTAGTGGGGAAGGAGATTTGGGGTAACTTCTTATAATAGTTGGTCCTCCTCCCACATTTTCTTATTTTTTTTCTGTCTACGTATGTGACAGAAGTAACGAAAAAAAGGAGGGGGGAGAAAGAAAGAAAAGAAAACGCGCAGTACCAGTGATGTAAAAAGAAGCATAACAACAAAGGCCACAAATTCATCAATGTTTTTGCTCACCACGGATTGGAAACCATTTTCGTCAAGTGTGTTGTTCAGTTAATCTCCAGTACACATTTTAGAGTTGGAAATATTTTTTAGTTTTGAAAAATATAAAACTTTTTATTTTTTTTTGTCTTGAGTACTTTGAAGCCCTGGAAATGGGCAGGAACTTCTTTTTCTTTAAAAGGCCAGGCCTTGGGGTCCCAGCTCCATGAAGCAGGAGCTGGGATTGCAGCATGGGGTCAGGCGAGCAATGCCAGGATGGGGTCCTTTTATCAAGGCAGAAGCCCGGACCTTTGCCTTGGAACAGGGTGAAAGACACAAGGCAGGGTTTTCTTGCTCTCTTCTTCAGCCTTGCCTTCTTCCTCAGGCTGCTCTGTCGGCAAGGTGGGCTGGGCAAGGTGAGGACCAGGAGGGAGGCCAAAATGGCTAAGGCCCCGGAGAGGTGTTGGTGACAGCTGGGGAGGGGTGTCTCGGTGGCCAGCTCTCTCGGGCTACTTCACTTGAAAAAAACAAATACGAAATACCCCAAAGGTGCCCTGTGTTAGGACTGTGGAGATTTCTGGTTCTGCGAGCGGCAGGTCTTCACAGGAAAACCAAAACAAAGACTCAAGGTAATTATTAGAAAAATCAAACCGGTACTTTTGCCTTTAAAGCTGCTATCATTATCTGAAGTCTCTTTTAGGAAGGCCTGGCTGATGGAGAGGCTTCTCTGCTTGGGGTTGCGATCAGTTCTAACCAGAAAAGTGCGTTGATGGTAGGGGTCCCTCTCATATTGCTGTTCATGGTAAGAAAGAGGGTTTTCGTATTATGGTGACTTCTAATGGAGCCCCTTGCTGGCGTGAAGGCGCAGAGAATCGCAGCTCGCGAAGCTCTCGGCTTGAGGAACTTGAGCCTCGAAAAACAAGAGGGCGTCTACAGATGTTTAGGTAAGAAATGGGCCACGTTAAGTCACAACTGTGGTGGCTTTTGGCCGAGGACAGCCTGGGGCTCCCTCGGGCCCGGCACATCTCCTTTCAGGAGCCGGAGGACCCCTCGCTCTGGCGGCGCCCAGGCGAGGCCAGTGGGGTCCGGGGCGCGCGGGCGCCGCCACCAGGGCGCAACCTCGCGCTCCCCGGGCTCGGAGCCCCCGCCGGTCGCGGGGCTCGGGGCCGGGGGAGCGAGGCCGAGGCAAGCGGCCGCGGGCGTTGGGAGGGGGCCGGCGGATCCCGCGCGGTCGGGCAGCTTCAGGTTTCCTCCTGGAGCCGGTGTCGGGCGCGGCGGCGGGCGGGCCCGGCCATGTGATGCCGGGGCCGGGAGGCGGGCAGGCGGAGATCCAGCGGCAGCCGGCAGGCGCGGAGCGAGCGGGGCGGCCCCAGCCGCGGGCGCAGCCAGCTCGGCCCCGGAGCGCGGCCTCGGCTCCGCCCCCTCGCGCTGCCCCGGCCGCGCCGCCGCCGGGCGTGGGCCGCTTCGGGAGAGCCTCCCCGGCTCCGGCGGCGCGTTCCGGGCGCCCTCAGGCAGGGCGCGGGGGCAGCGCCTCGCTCGGGCGTCGGAGGCTGCGGGACAGCACCTCCGGGTAAGTGCTCTCTGGGGGCTCCATCCCCGCGTCTCCCGGCCGCCCGGGGTGGAAAAGTTTGGCCGCCTCACCTGAGTTCGCCCTCGCGGAGCTACTTTCTCCAGGGTCCCGGAGGGCGCGAGGGTCAGCGGGGGTGGAAAGGGGGTGCTGCCGCGGGCTCGGCGGCGCGGGGGATGGCCGCCGCCTCCCTGTCCTCGGGGACGGCAACAAGTGCAGAGGCGGCGCGGCCGGCGCGGCGGCTGCAGCTGCGGAGCACTGGGTCGTCCGAACCGCGCGGCCCCTCTCGCCCCCGCCGGCCCCGCTCAGGGGACCGGGGATGGGCGGGTGGAAGCCCGGCCGCTGTCCTTCGGGCGCCGGGGAAATAAATGGTCTTCTTGCGGTGGAGAAGGCAGAGCCTCGAAAGCTGGGGTTTCCCTTCCCCATCAGTGCCTGGCTCCGGGGTGAGGGTGCTCGGCGGGGCCGGGTCCCCAGAGAGCAGCAGACCAAGCGGAAGCTCAGGACACAAGCGCTAACATTTCTTTCATGTGGAAACACATGTTGTGCTTTAAAAGGCATCTATAGTTGTCTTGGTTAGGAGAGGCGGCCAGAATTCCGTTGGACTTCCTTAGGATTATTTCGTGGATCTGTTTTCCTCTTGGAAACCTGGGGTGTGCCTGGTGGTCCCCTAACCTTCCCGTGCTGGGAGTTTCCACAGGGGCATAATGACGGCCTGTTGGCCAAGGAGGCATCCTCGCCTATGCAGGGCTTTGTGGAAGCTGGGTGCTCAGGCAGCCTTGGAAACCCAACTCTCGTTTCCCAGACACCAATTAGATTTCCAGGAGAGAATCCATCTTCCTCCCTAGGAGCTCACAGCGCCCCCCCGCCCCCCCATTGGTTGTAGCTGGCAGCAACATCTGTGTTTGCGCAGCAGCTTCTCCCTTCTTGACCTCTGCCTGAGTCGAGACAAGTCCCTGCAGACCCAGAGTTAAAGAGGTTTACCACCAGACCCGCGCCAATTGGGTAAGAAATACGAAAACATAAGATGTTGAGAAGGAACTGATCATTTGGGGTCCCATGGGGTCCCTGGTTTTCTAAAGCTTTGCCATCTTGTGTTCTAGGCCCTGAAGATGTCAGGGGAATTGAAGTCCTTTTTTCACAACAAAAAATCGAAGACCTGTTCTCTTGGGTTCTGTGGGTTGCTCTTTGCACATGATAATGCAAGCAGATTACCTGGGAAGTTTTTTAGTATATCTGTCTTGGGTTTTTATATACACATACTTAAAGCACATAGGTATTTGCCTTATCTTGATTAATAGCCAATCTGATTTCCTTTGTAGTATTTGGAGCAAAAGAAATTACTACTGCAAAAACCTTTGGAGTTTTCTTATACAACATAGTATTTCAGTGTAATGTTCTGATGTGGACTTTCTGTGTGATTATTGTGCTCATTAACTTTGATCAAATAGGAATTTGGATAGCATCAGACTTCATATTTAGTGGTTAGAGAAACTGAGGCACAGAGCTAGCTATTGGGCGTTTGTCTCAGGTGAATGTCCTGGCTAATGGGAGAATGGAGAACAGAGAATCAGTGTTTGTCCTGCTTTTGATTGTGTTTCCTTCCTTATCAAAACCACATACCCTGGCCAACCAAGAACAGGTTATGTAACAGGTGTGTCGTTAGACTTTCCTTTGAAGCACCTCTGCTGTCCTCTGAGCAGTTTAGAAACACTTAAAGGTAAAGAGGAAATAGTAGTTGGTAACTAAGGCTCTATGAAATTTCATCAGGGGCCTCACTTGTGTTTCACACCTTTTTTTGTTTAATCATGTGAGTACTGCAGAAGAGTTTGGAATATTTTCTCATTGTGCTCTTATAAGAAACTACTGTTGTGGCTAAGACTTAAGTTGCACAGGAATTTCAGGTGAGCTGTGACACATGACCTCCTTTGGTAAATGAGAAAAGGATATGTGTTTTAAATAGGTATTAAAACAAATAAAGGAATATAATGTTACTTCTATATTAAGCATTCTGTACAAAGTTGGTAACCATTATATTGGTACTTAGGCTCTACCTGCAAGTTCTGCCAGAGTTTATGACCAAGTGTGACTCCCCAGAAAAAAGGGTTATGATATATTGGGTTGGCCCAAAAGTTCATTTGGGTTTTTCCATAACATCTTACGGAAAAACCTGAACAGACTTTTTGGCCAACCCAGTAAATGTCGGAAAACCCTTTACAATTGGCACATGGTTAGAATGGTACTGCAGAGAGTCCAAATTACCCTCAAACTCCCAGGCTGACTGTAATTTTATTACGCTTTAATTTACTGATCAGATATGACAGATCTGGTTTATGTAGGTTTTGTCTAATTGCATTTGTATTTATGTTGCTGTAGTGAAGCAGAGAAGCTATAGGATAATTTTCCTGTGACCTTAAATTTGTTACGAAGAGATGGGTCAAGCTGGGCAGCTCCCACTGAGAGTTCTAAATTAAAAGCAGTGTTATACTTGAAGTGCACCAAATTCAGGGAATTTTGCTATGTTAGAGTTGTACTGTAAATATTATGCCACACTGTAGGGCTTGAGTCCAGATCCCTCCCATAGGCAAAGCTGGGCTTAGAAATATTTTTCTTACGAAGTGCAGGTCAGGTACTAGACCACAGAGCATTTTGCCCTGATTGGATGGTACTCTGCCAAAAGTCCAGTCTCTATAATCCTTAGTTCTTTTGTTATTTTCCAGGTATTTAAAAGTTCTCAAAACCTCAAAGCAGTGTCTCTCTGCTATGTTGCCATTTTGATAGTCCCTATCATGCCTCTCTCTTTTTGTGAACATTTTCTTATATTTATTCAACAAATATTTGAGGGCCTAATATATGCCTGGCGTTGCTCTCTGCTTTAATTCTCTGGACTGTGGATTTCATGTCTAAGACAGTACTTTTCTGATTTTAGAATTTTTAGGATCTGTTGCACCCTCCACACACAACACTAAGACATTTGGCTGATAAAATGGCAGGTAATTTTTTCTGTGATAGTACATCTTAACTTGACTGCAATTTTTCCCTTGAAATTTGCTCTTTGGCACAATTGAAATTTGCTTATTTCTACCATTATTGCTCCTGGACTTCTTCTCCTGGATAACCAAGGTAATGAGATTTGACATCATTTTTAGTATGAAGGAAAGTGAAAACATAATTGAATATTGGGCATTTGTTCCAGTGATCTTGGTTTTGAACACTTTTATAAAAAATGTATTTTAATTTTTAGAGGTGTGTTTTCTTATTTTAATCCTCAGTTTATTTATTTATTTTTATTTATTTATTTATTTTTTGCGGCACGCGGGCCTCTCACTGTTGTGGCCTTTCCCGTTGCGGAGCACAGGCTCCGGACGCGCAGGCTCAGCGGCCATGGCTCACAGGCCCAGCTGCTCCGTGGCATGTGGGATCTTACCGGACCGGGGCACGAACCTGTGTCCCCTGCATCGACAGGTGGACTCTCAACCACTGCGCCACCAGGGAAGCCCTAATCCTCAGTTTATTAATTTGAGGTTTGATTTCTGTAGGAAGTTGATGTAAAAGAAATGCCTCATAGCGACGAGTGAAGGCCAGCATAGATGGAGATGGGCAACGACACCTTCGCTTTACATAATAGCACGTGTACTCAGCACTCAGATAACATTCTGCCTATTTCAAGTGGCAGGCTTTGTTTGACTGGTGTGCACATGATCATTTTGCCTTTAAAAAATGCTTAAGATGTTAACATGCTTTCTGTATTTCCCTCAAGTATACAGACATTCTCTTAATAAATAATCATGAAATATATTGTATATATTAATGAAATGTATGGTTCAGCTCTTAAATTCATTATCATACACTAGTGATCATGCCCTTTTTAAGGCTTGCACCTCTTCTTCCATCATTTTATAAGTTAAAGCAATTATCCTTCGTAAACTATAACCAAGTGGTTAAGAGTGGGGACTCTGGAGCCAGCCTGTCTCAGTAGATGGTCCTGGCTCTGTCCTGGCTGTACCACCTCCCTCTACTTCAGGTTTCCCATCTGTAAATGGGGATAATCACTGTAACCTGCCCTCTAGGGTTGTTGGGAGAATTCAGTGAGTTAATTTGCAGAGAGCCCTTCTGGTAGTGCCTGGCAGAGATTAAGTGCCTGAAAATGATGGTTATATTTATAACAAATAGAAAATAGACATTTAAAAAAAAAAGGAGCTTGAGCAGGTTTTCCAGGTTTCAGAAGGCAGTGAGATGTCCGTGTGATCTCAAGGGGAAGCGCCCTAGGCTGGGAGTCCAAGGCAGGGATGGAAGACTGTTGCCTGTGGCCTCTCATCTGTGTAACCTTGGGCAAGTATGACCCCTCTGTGGGTCTCAGCTTCCTCATCTGGTCAAACGGAAAGGGGTAGACTTGATGGTCTCTAAGGACCTCTGGTTCTAACATTCTATACTGTCCTGAAATTTGAAGGTGAGGAGGGCGTTTTTCAGTTCAGCCGTGGCTGTCTTGGGCAACACGGCCAGGAATGTACTGTCCACAGAGTCAGTACTGCGCCTGCAGCGGGCGGTCAGTAAACGTTTGAAGGGATTATGAAATAATACTATTAACTTACCTCACCTTGACCAGCAGACAGTCATCAGGTTGAAATGACTGAGTT
This sequence comes from Mesoplodon densirostris, assembly GCF_025265405.1. Lineage (NCBI taxonomy): Eukaryota > Metazoa > Chordata > Mammalia > Artiodactyla > Ziphiidae > Mesoplodon > Mesoplodon densirostris. Next base: position 59,375,521 of record NC_082663.1, read on the forward strand.
ATCTTTCTGGACTTAGTCGAGAGAGATTTCAGACATGAAAGTCCGGATCCCATGCATGTGGGTCATAGGCCACCCTGCTCCCTTTCATCTGTGGAACCCCTTCTTGTGGAAGAGGGGTGGGGTAGATCTGGGAAGATGAAAGACAAGTGGACTGAATATTTCTTAATTTCATGATTAAAGTATTTCCACACCTGATACACAGGAGAACATCACCAGTGGCCTTTGCAGGGATGCTGTAAACTAGAAGGGCTTGGAGCAAAGGCAGTCTCATTAAGGACTTCTGACCATTTGTGAAGTTTAAGAAGTTTTCGTTGGGCTGGATGGTTCAGGCGAAGTCTCTGGAGCAAATTTGTCTCTTCTCCCTGATGACCATTGTTTATTGTCTGTGCGTGGTCCTTTTTCAACAGTTTTCCTCATTTTCTTGCTCCACCAGCCTCCTGGTTTGCTTTGTGGCCAGGTGTTAGTTTCAAAAAGTAGGGGGTGCCCAGTGATTAATGAGATTATGGGTTATTTGAGCCGCGAAGCCAGGATTCTGAGCCTGGCTGTTCCTTAGGACCACCTGGGTTCATAATCACTCAGCTTGGGCCTGACATCTTTTTGTTTGTTTGTTTTTGATGTGGACCATTTTTAAAGTCTTTATTGAATTTGTTACAATATTGCTTCTGTTTTATGTTTTGGTTTTTTGGCCGGGAGGCATGTGGGATCTTAGCTCCCCGACCAGGGATTGAACCTTCACCTTCTGCTTTGGAAGGCCAAGTCTTAACCACTGGACCACCAGGGGAGTCCCCTGGCATCATTTTTTTTAAAAGGTGATACTAGCTATTTATAAAAGGGTTTGCTAGCTACTTGCCTAACCTTTAGCGTTTCTGGCTTTCTGCATCTGAAGGAATCCAGGGAAGGGTAATTCTCCTGGTATCCCTTGTAAGCTACGGCAAGTCACCTGTCTCCTCCTGCCTCCTCGTGTGTCCCACCACCCCTGCTCCCATTAGCCAGGACTGGTAACTGCCTGTGGAATGTGCAGTGTACTTCCTACCTTCTTTGACTTTGTTCCTTTGTTCCCTTTCCTTTCTAGCGAAAATCTATTGCAATCCTCAAAGCAAGTTCAAACCACCGTCTCTCTGAAACCCTTGACCAACTTCTCAACTTTCCAACTTGACTGTAGGCCCATTGATGTCAGGGACCCTGATTTAGGCTACTCTGTAGGGGGCTCCACAGAATATACCTATATTGGTTGGTTGGTTAGGAATTTTGCTAACTGTCATGTCAACAAGTCCTAGTTTACAGCATCCCCATAGAGGCTAATGGTGATTGTTTTCCTGTGTATAAGATGTGGATTGCATTGGAAAATATTGGGATACAGGGGAGAAAAGGAGAATGTTGCTCAAGAAGTTAGATAGCTATCCTTCTCAGATATAAATGAGAGGCTACACAGGCCTCTCTTAGGAAATTGTATATTCTATCTGGGGAAATGAATGAAATTCTTGTTCAGAGTTAGAATCTTAGGACTGAAACAAACCTGAAAGGTTTTTCTCTAGTTTCTAGCAGGTGAACAATCCCCCTGTATAGCATACTTCCACATGGTTGACCATTTGAATACTGTCCTTGAATACTTTCAGTAATGGGGGACCAGTAACCACAGATACCCCAGTCTATCTTTGTTTTCCCTCCTCTCAACTTTAGATACACACAATTATTTGTCAAAGTGCGCAATATGATTTGATATACATGTACATTGTGGAATGATTACCAAGGATAATTAACACATCTATCACCTCACATAGTTAACTTCTTTGTGATGAGAACACTTAAGATCTCATCTCAGCAACTTTCTAGTATACAATACAGTATCTTTAACTATAGTCACCCATGCTGTATGTTAGATACTCAGAACTTTTCAAGAGGTACAGACTTTCAGTTACATCTCCCTGTTTCCTCATTCCCCCAGCCCCGTGAGTCACCATTCTATTCTGTTTTTATGAAATTGGCCTCTTTTTTTTCATAAGATTCCACATATTGCTGATGTTGTATAGCATATAGAATTTGTCTCTTTTTTCCTTATAAATTTATTTATATATATATATATATATATATTTTTTTTTTTTTTTTGCTGTACACGGGCCTCTCACTGCTGTGGCCTCTCCCGTTGCGGAGCACAGGCTCCGGACACACAGGCTCCGCGGCCATGGCTCGCGGGCCCAGCCGCTCCGCGGCATGTGGGATCTTCCGGGATCGGGGCATGAACCCGTGTCCCCTGCATCGGCAGGCGGACTCTCAACCACTGCGCCACCATGGAAGCCCTATTTATATTTTATTTATTTACTTTTGGTTGCATTGGGTCTTCATTGTTGTGTGCGGACTTTCTCTAGTTGCAGTGAGCGGGGGCTACTCTTTGTTGTGATGCGTGGCTTCTCGTTGCAGAGCACGGGCTCTAGGTGCGTGGGCATCAGTAGTTGTGGCATGCGGGCTCAGTAGTTGTGGCGTGCAGGCTCTAGAGCGCAGGGTCAGTAGTTGTGGAGCACGGGCTTAGTTGCTCTGCAGCATGTGGGATCTTCCTGGACCAGGGATTGAACCCATGTCCCCTGCACTGGCAGGCGGATTCTTAACCACTGCACCACCAGGGAAATCCCTAGAATTTGTCTTTCTATGGTGGCTTATTTCACTTAGTATTATGCCCTCCATTTCATCCATGTTGTCGCAAAAGGCAAGATTTCCTTTTCTAATGGCTGAATGATATTCCACTGTGTTACACATATTACATTTTCTTTATACATTCATCTTTATGGACACTTAGGTTATTTCCATGTCTTGATTAGTGTGTATAATGCTGCAGTGAACACAGGAATGCAATCTTTTTGAGATAATGATTTCATCTCCTTAGGCTATGTACCCAGAATTGGGATTGCTGGATCATACGGTAGTTTATTTTTAATTCTGTGAGGAATTGCAATCCAGTTTTCCATAGTAGCTGCACCAATTTACATTCCAACCAACAGTGCACCAGCGTTCCCTTTTAACTATATTTTCACCAGCATTTATTTCTTGTTTTTTGATAATAGCCATTGTAACAGGTGTGAAGTGATCTCTTTGTGGTTTTGATTTGCATTTCCCTGATTGGTGATGTTGAGCATCATGTGCTTGTTGGCTCTCTGTATGTTGTCTTTGTTAAAATGTCTGTGTAAGTCCTCTACCCATTTTAAAAATGATAATTTTTTTTTTTTTTTGCTATTGAGTTGTTTGAGTTCCTTATATATTTTGGATATTAATCCCTTATTAGGTATATGGTTTATAGATATTTTCTCCCATTCTGTAGGTTGCCTTTTCATTTTGTTGATGGTTTCTTTTGCTGTGCAGAAGCTTTAGTTTGATGTAGTCCCACTTGTTGATTTTTTTGCATTTGTTGCTTGTTCTTTTGGTGTCATATCCAAAAATCATTGCTAAGATGATGTTAAGGAGCTCCCCCTGCCTTATCTTCTTCTAGGAGTCTTATGGTTTCAGGTCTTACAAGTCCTTAATCCATTCCAAGTTAATTTTTGTGAGTGGTGTAAGATAGTGGTCCGATTTTATTCTTTCACATATGGATATCCAGTTTTCCCAACACCATTTATTGAAGAGACTGTCCTTTTGCCATTGAGTATTTTTGGCACCCTTGTTAAATATTGACCATATATGCATGGGTTTATTCTGGGCTTTCAGTTCTGTTCCATTGGTCTCTATGTCTGTTTTTCTGCCAGTACCATATTGTTTTGACTGTTACATTGTAGCTTTGTAATATAGTCTGAAATCAGGAAGTATGATGCCTCCAATCTTGATCTTAATATTGCTTTGGTTATTCAGGGACTTTTGTGGTTCCATACAGATTTTAGGACAATTTTTTTCTATTTTTCTGAAAAGTCATTGGAATTTTGATAGTGATTACTTTGAATCTGTAAATGGCTTTGGGTAGTATGGACATTTAAACAATATTAACTCCTCTGATTCATGAACACATATTTTTCCATTTGTTTGTCTTCAGTTTCTTCAGTGTCTTACAGCTTTTGGTGTGTAGATCTTTCACTTCCTTGGTTAGACTAATTCCTAAGTATCTTACTGGTTTTGATGCTATTGTAAATGGCATTATTTTCTTTATTCTCCAGATAGTTAACTAGTGTACAGAAATGCAACAGATTTTTGTATGTTGATTCTGTATCCTGCAGCTTTACTGAATTCATTTATTAAGTCTAACAGTTTTTTTGTGGAGTACTGAGGATTTTCTATACAAGATCATGTCATCTGCAAACAGACATTTTTACTTCTTTTCCTATTTGAATGCCTTTTAATTCTTCTTGCCTAATTGCTGTGGCTAGAACTTCCAGTACTATGTTGAATAGGAGTGGTAAGAGGGGACATCCTTGTCTTGCTCCTGATCTTAGAGGGAAAGCTTTCAACCTTTCACTGTTGAGTATAGTATTATCTGTGGGTTTGTCATATATGGCCTTTATTTTGTTGAGGTGTGTTCCTTCTATACCCAATTTGTTGAGTTCTTATTAAAGGATGTTGAATTTTTGTTAAATGCTTTTTCTGCATGTATTAACACATTTATTGATTTGTGTATGTTTCTTTTTTCATTAATTTAAATGTTAATCGCTAAAAACTTCCCTCTTAGAACTGCTTTTGCTACATCCCATAAGTTTTGGTATGTTGTGTTTCTATCCTTGTCTCAAGATTTTTGAATTACTCTTTTTTTTTTTTTTTTTTTTGCTGTACGCGGGCCTCTCACTGCTGTGGCCTCTCCCGTTGCGGAGCACAGGCTCCGGACACACAGGCCCCGCGGCCATGGCTCGCGGGCCCAGCCGCTCCGCGGCACGTGGGATCCTCCGGGATCGGGGCACGAACCCGTGTCCCCTGCATCGGCAGGCGGACTCCCAACCACTGCGCCACCAGGGAGGCCCTGAATTACTCTTTTGATTTCTTCTTTGACCAGTTGGTTTTTCAGAGTGTGTTTAAAATTCCACACATCTGTTTTTTTTTCCTGGTGTTCCTTCTGTTATTGATTTCTAGTTTCATACCATTGTGGTTGAAAAAAGATATTTTATATGACTTTCATCTTCTTAAATTTGTTAAGACTAATTTTGTGACCCAGCATATGATCTGTCCTGGAGGATGTTCTGTGTGTGCTTGAGAAGAATGTGTTTTCTGCTGCTGTTGGATGGAATGTTTTGTATGTTTGTTAGGTACATTTGGCTTAAAGTATAGTTCAAGTCCATTATTTCCTTATTGATTTTCTGTCTGGATGATCTATCCATTGTTGAAAGTAGGTTATTGAAGTCCCCTACTCGTGCATTGCTGTCTATTTCTGCCTTCAGATTTGTTAATAATTGTGTAATATATTTAGGTGCTCCAGTATTGGCATGCATATAATTACAATTGTTATATCCTCTTGATGAACTGACCTCATTATTATATAATAACCTTGTCTCTTCTTATAACTTTTCACTTAAAGTTTATTTTGTCTCATAAGTATAGGTACCCCTGTTCTTTTAGTTTCCATTTGTATGGAGTATCTTTTCCTATCCTTTCACTTTTAGCCTATGAGTGTCCTTAAAGTTTGAGTGTCTTGTAGGAAGCATATACTTGGGTCTCGTGTTTTTGTCCATTCAGCCACTCTTTGTCTTTTAATTTAAACCATTTACATTTAGAGTAATTTAGTTATTGATAGGTAAGGACATACTATTGACATTTTGTTAATTGCTTTCTGATTGTTTTGTAGTTCCTTTGTTCTTCCCCTCTTGCTGTTGTCCTTTGTGAATTGTTGAGGTGGCCTGCTAGGGTTCTGCTACTGTCCTTTTCCTTGTGGGGTGAAATCCCTCCATGGGGATCCTTCTTGGCACCAAGCTGCTCTGGACTGAGGGTTAGAAGGATGCAAGTAAAATGCTTCCTATGCTTCTCTCTGCTGTCATCCTCAGTTTTTGAGCTCCACAGGGTTTCTGCTGCTGCTTTGTTGTAGTTTAGAACCTTCCCAGGGCTATTTTCATTGGTTTTAGGTGGTCTATCTTTGGAAACTTTTAGGCTGTTAAAAAATCATCTCCCTTGTATTAAATTTTATAGTTCTGCTGCTTGGGGGCCATTACGGACAATTTATTTTACATGACAGCCCCCTACATTTTTGAAAATTAATTACATACCCTACCTTTTAAGCCTTATTTAAGTTGGTAAATCTCTTTCAGCTCTTGTTAAGTGACATGATTTTGAATCCTCTCACTACCCTGAATACTGAACATACACCAATTTGCTATATTCTTCTTAAAGTTTAGTACTTCTGGTTGCTGACTGATGGTGCACAGTATAGTAGAACCATTCCCACCCTTGCTGAGACCCTCCTCGCCCGCCAGGGAAGCACTGAAACCTCATAGTTAAGATTACCATTTACAGATTAGAAAGTTGGGGGGACTCTCAGCTCTGCTACTTTCTACCTTGTGTTGGGCAAGTCATCTAAACTTTTAGTCTCAGTTTTTACCTATTTCTCTTATAGGGTTAAAAGGACACAATAAGATAGTGTATGTAAAATGCTTAGCACAGAACCTAGGACAGAATAATTTCTCAAACAATGGCTTTCCAACTACGGTCCTTCTAAACAAGGCCATTGACTCTTGATGTTCAGTCATCTCAAAATAACCAATTTGTTTTCACACCTGTTGCTGCTGAGCCCCAACTCTTCATTCATGGATGTGTGCAATTGGCTTCTTAGTCCTATAAATAAAACTTAATATTTATCTAAATTTTCCTGTATATGACCATCTGTTCTAGCCTTTCAAAGTCTTTTAGATTGTTTATCTATACATTTATCATTTACTACCCTCTTTTGTTTCAAGTTGTCCACAGATTTGATATGCATTTCTTTAATGTCTTAAGGAAATAATAAAATTATTGCCTAGGCTGAGGTCTAGGGCAGAACGATTTGATGTGTCTATACAAACTTCACTTCAGATTGATGTTTATCAATTTCAGGTAGAGTTGCTCAGCGAATTACTCCTATTTGCACTAGCATCGGATTCTTTTTTTTTTTTTGTGGTACGCGGGCCTCTCACTGTTGTGGCCTCTCCCATTGCGGAGCACAGGCTCCAGACGTGCAGGCTCAGCGGCCATGGCTCACGGGCCCAGCTGCTCCGCGGCATGTGGGATCTTCCCAGACCGGGGCATGAACCCGTGTCCCCTGCATCGGCAGGTGGACTCTCAACCACTGTGCCACCGGGGAAGCCCTAGCATCAGATTCTTAATCCTCCATCCTGTCATAAGGATATATGCTTTGTCAACCAAATCTACTGTACCTCTACTATATAGAGTTACCAGTTTGGTAACCACATAATGGAATGGGGTTATTGTGACGTGACTTATTCTTGGGGAACCCACACTGGCTTCAAGTAGTCACTGCTTCCTCTGAGGTACTCAGACATCAGCCCTTTAATCTGTTCTAGAATCTTGCTTACGATCAATATGAAGCTCCTTCTGTCTATAGTTTAGAATTGGCTTTTTTGAAAATTGGCATGATATGTTCCTGTCTCCTATATTTGAATCCTGTCATTGTCCACAGTTCCTGACTGATTATGGTTGGAAAATCTCATTGGATTCTTTCCTATCTTGGCCTGTCCAGCAGCCTGCAACTTACTCAGAGCCTCTAGGGGCCCTCTTATAATCGACTTTCCCACTTACAGATGTTCTTTCTGTCCTTTTCAATTGGAAGGTTATCTCTCTCCAAGAAGAGACAAAATCTCAATAGCTGTAGAGGAGCTCTCCTTATCATTCATCTACACTACATCACCAGTTCTAAGCAGACCTATCTATCCCTTCCTTGATGTTCTGGCTTAAAATATAAGTTGAAATAAAAATCTGATTATCGGGCTTCCCAGGTGGCACAGTGGTTGAGAATCTGCCTGCCAATGCAGGGGACACGGGTTCGAGCCCTGGTCTGGGAAGATCCCACATGCCGCGGAGCAACTAGGCCCGTGAGTCACAACTACTGAGCCTGCGCGTCTGGAGCTTGTACTCTGCAACAAGAGAGGCTGCGACAGTGAGAGGCCCGCGTACCGCAATGAAGAGTAGCCCCCGCTCGCCAAAACTAGAGAAAGCCCTCGCACAGAAACGAAGACCCAACACAGCCAAAAATAAATAAATAAATAAATAAAATTTTTTAAAAAAATCTGATTATCCTTAGTTTTTTGGCAGCCTCATGTTATTTGGGGCTTTAGTATGTCTGACACCGTTCTTAAAGCGTGATATCCTCTTTATTTGTTCTGGAAAAGAGGCAGGGAGGAGGATAAAAACAAAGCAATTCTTTTTATCATTTGAGTAGAAAAGAGCACAAACCTAGGAATCAGGAGCTCCTTGAACATAGTGATCTCTCCACATCTCCACAGAATCCATATCCTTTCCAGATGGGAGGTCTTCTATTAGTTCTGTGAATCATGATGATTTCTTTAGGTAGTGATTTCATTGATTGATAATAACGTTTGGAGGTGGAATTTGGATGGGATGGAGTGACAGAACACCCACTCTGTATCACTACATATATTTATGTATAAGAAACAGCTCATCTAACTCTTCAGCGTTGCCTTCTGTGAAATTGCTAGCTTTGCAACTTCCCTCAGAAGTTCTCAGGGATGAATTTCTGGAAGTTGCTTTTATACCGGTTATCACAGCCCTTAGAGACTTAGCTAGTGTCCTGCTGGCCACTCACCATTCTTGGTGGTTAGGGGCAATACATAAAACCTATTATTAATGTTTTATTAAGTTTTAAATTGATGGATTCTTAGGGGGGATAAAATAGAAGCATTTCTCTTAAATTGTTATGTTTCATGTTACACTAAGTTGTCATATAAAATGCTTATTTATTTTTTATTCTCCTATTTGATAACCAGAAATGTTGATAGCTTGCTTATTGAATATAAAACATAGTGTCAAGAATCTTTAAAATCTTTAAAGTCAGCCATGGGAATTCTAATTGTTCCTTGTTCTTTACTTAGAAAGGTTCCACCAAACCCTACTACACTGTTGGTGGGAATGTAAGTTGGTGCAGCCACTATGGAAAACAGTATGGAGGTTCCTCAGAAAACTAAAAATAGAACTACCATATGCTCCAGGAATCGCACTCCTGGGTATATACCCAGACAAAACTATAATTCAAAAAGATACATGCACCCCTATGTTCACAGCAGCACTGTTCACAATAGCCAAAACATGGAAACAACCTCACTGTCGATTGACAGATGAATGGGTAAAAAAGATGTGGTACATATATACAATGGAATATTACTCAGCCATAAAAAAGAACGAATAATGCCATTTATAGCAACATGGATGCAACTGGAGATTATCATACAAAGTGAAGTAAGTCAGAAAGAGAAAGACAAATACCATATGATATCACTTATATGTGGAATCTAAAATATGGCACAAATGAACCTATCTTCAACACAGAAACAGACTCACAGACATAGAGAACAGACTTGTGGTTGCCAAGGGGAAGTGGGGAGGGAGAGGAATGGACTGGGAGTTTGGGGTTGGTAGATGCAAACTATTACATACAGACTGGATAAACAACAGGGTCCTAATCCTGTGATAAGCCATAATGGAAAAGAATATATAAAAGAGACTGTCTATATGTGTATAACTGAGTCACTTTGCAGTACAGCAGAGATTGGCACAGCATTATAAATCAACTATACTTCAATAAAAAAAAATAATAACAAAAAAGAAAAAAAAGGTTCCATGGGACAGGAATTATGAGGCAAAAGTCTCATGTCCTTTAATTTTTAGGTTGCTTCTTTTTTTGTTTGGCCATGCCGTGTGGCATGCGGGATGTTAGTTCCCCGACCAGGGATTGAACCCGTGCCCCCTGCAGTGGAAGGGTGGAGTCTTATTAACTACTGGACCGCCAGGGAAGTCCCCCTAGTGACCTCATTTGAAACCTGAGGGGTTGGGCCAACCCCTTCTCCATGGTACATCCTAATTCGAGTTCTGTGTTTCTCTGGAGGTAAGGATGGTGTCTTAAGCCTCCCTTGGATTACTAGCCAATGTTTGGTTTTCAGAGCACTTTCAGACATTTGACTGGCAACATCTGAACTGTTGAGGAAGTTGGGTTTGAAGAAGCTACTTCAGGGTTGCATCTTTACAGGGAGAAATGGTTGCTTATACCCTGAGATTTCCCTGTGATGGCAGCTCATGTTATTTTTGTCTGAATACTTCACAAGCAGTGAGGTGGACTCAGCCAGTAATAATCTAGTAATTATTTTTAATTGAATTCAAAGATGACTGAAAATAGGTATTAATTTCATTTTAGCAGATGGACTTTATGTCCCTAACTCCATTGAGGCTGGGTGGAGAATATGCACTGAAATTCATGGCATTTTTGATAAATGCCAATTTTTAGCTAAAATAACACTTATAATGGCTCTTTCTCTTTCTCCCCCCTCCTTCCCCACCTCGCTCCACTTTGTTTTAAACTTGTAAAATTGAACAAGTGAAATCCTCCTTTTTTTTCAAAAGGTATAGCAAATTTCTAAAACCTCTAGTATTTAATGTAGCTACTGGCTAGTAATATTAAAGAACATAAACTTGTGCTCATAAAAAGGTGGCATTTTAAGGCATGACACCTCAAGATAAAGATATCTTATTGTACTGGTGTTTGGGATTCTACTTGCTGGGTGTAGGGGCTCTAAACCTTTATCCAGGAGTTCTTTCCAAAGCTTTTCTACCTTGGAGTTTGAGAGTTCTGTTAGAGTTTTGAGCCATCATTGAGTTGAGTTTGGCTAGTAATTACTAAGAGGCAGGCCTGTATGTGTGCTGAGGGCTCAGAGAGAAGAGGCTTAGAAGTAGCTTTTCAGGGAATCTCAGTGCTGCCAAATCAGCAGCCATAAAAGTACATGCGTATGTTGTGATGTGGAGGTGGTGAGGGCAGGGTGCTCTCAGCAGCCTGGCAGCCGTACCTGGTATAATGGGAATCAAAGTATTGTCTAGTCTTTGTGTTACTGTTGTTGTTGTTGTTTGCTATAGTTTCCTAAGCATAATCTGTATTGTAAATATGTATCAGCTTCAGTGATGTTATAAAAACAGAAGTGAATTTAAGAAATAGATATTTTAATGAAGATCTGTGTACTTAGTTCATAAATATAATTGGAGTATCTTTCAGGTGTCATAACTCAGCTAGAAGCTCCTGCACTTGCCTTGAAACTCTTATTGAACCTACATAATTGTTGCTAATTAAAAAAAAAACCTTTCAAATTTGGGCTTATGATAACTATTTGGTGGGGAGCAGGGGAGAAACTTGGATATTATCAAACAGTAATGTCTATTTTGTATTTCAATTTATTTTGGCAATAGTTTTGTAATGAGTTTACATTTTATTTATTTATTTATTTATTTTATTTATTTTTTTTGCGGTACGTGGGCCTCTCACTGTTGTGGCCTCTCCCGTTGCGGAGCTTCGGACGTGCAGGCTCAGCGGCCATGGCTCACGGGCCCAGCTGCTCTGTGGCATGTGGGCACAAACCCGTGTCCCCTGCATTGGCAGGCGGACTCTCAACCAATGCGCCACCAGGGAAGCCCGAGTTTACATTTCAAATTTGTATGGAAAAACCCAGCCATATATATATATATATATATATTTTTTTTTTTTTTCTAACTACAGACACTTGAGAATGGAAACAATTTTACAGAATTCTGAATGTTTGATCAAGGCTTTGGTGTCTGCTTAAGTTAAGCGTGAACTGATTCTCATGTTTCTGTTGTTGGCGGACAGCTCTTCAGTCCAGGACTAAAGACTCCACAACTTGAATTACGTCCATGGCCACCAGTTTGGCCAAAACTAAACTAGGGAAGGCAAACAGTAGTTCCTTATCTTGCCTTAGTGACATTAAAGAATACTGTTGTGAATACATTGAGTACATGCTTGGTTTTATTCTTGGGCACAGGATCATTTGAACAGCTTAGTACTTAAAAAATAAAATCCTTTGTTGCCACAATTGAATATCACTATGTTTATGGAGCATTTAAAGTCGCATAGCGCTTAAAAGATACTAATCAAATGAATCACCACCTCATGTGTTGTTTTGACAGGAAATGTATCATGTCTCAATAATTTCCTTAAAATTTTTTCCTGCCAGGTGCCTGTTTTCTTCTGTTAACTTATTCCCATAGAATTCCAAATATGTGGTTGATTTCCCTACTGATACTTTCATAGTTTCTTTTCTTTTCCTTTTTTTTCCTTCTTTAGAGTAGCTGCTGCACTTTTGTTTGTATTGAATTTAAGGCTTATTACAAGGAAGAGGGAATGAGTAGCTTTTTTGAAGACTGATGTCCAGCCAGGATGACTCTGTCTGGTGAGCAGATCTGCTTGTCTCCAGCGTGTAAAATTTAGCTAAGTAGGTGTTAAGACGTGTCTGTTGACAGACGTGGCCTAAGGCCAGACGTGCATGAAATATTGTTCAGTCATCTATGGAGAGATTAGAGGGAGTTTTTATTTTCTGTGTACATATGCAGTTGAACACAATTTTTTACAATGACCTTGAGGTACCTTGAAATAAAACAAGTTAGGGAAATAAAATTTGGGGCTCTGTTATAAGCAAGGTGCTATACAAAGCAATACGAGAGATGTGGAAAGTTTGTTGCAGCCCCTGATGAGGTGTGTCATGCAGGCTGCCCTTACAGGGCAGCGTTTGCAGTGGCTCTAGGGAAGGTATGGGCTTAGTGCTCTGAGATGCTCAGTGCTGGGGCCTCTGGCAGGGAGGAAGAGCCAATGAAACACCCTTCCTTGGCCTGTAGCATCTTCCGGTGGAAGTAGGTGCAGAAATCTCCTTTTTCTACATTAAGAAATTACATGGATGTGTGCAAAGAAGAATTTTTAAGTCAGTAACTTGTGCAGCTGTTGAACATTCATGTGTTTACTGTTGGATTTTGAGTCAGTATATTTCTGATTAGTAAAAATGTGTATGTATCAATAAAATCACAACTAAACTTACATGCATTCTGTCACATAATAAAAACACTTTTATAAATTGTATTTTTATCAGTGAGATACCAGACACAGCATTTTATTTTATAGTCTGCCTTATTTTTTGTGTGATTTTGTGATTTACTGCTTGCTTTCTTTGGTAGGATAAGTTTATGGTTTAAATCCTTTATTTTTCTTTCTTGGATACAGAATTATTGCATTTTTTTAACATCTTTATTGGAGTATAATTGCTTTACAATGTTGTGTTAGTTTCTGCGTTATAACAAAGTGAATCAGCTGTACATATACATATATCCCCATATCTCCTGCCTCTTGTGTCTCCCTCCCACCCTCCCTATCCCACCCCTCTAGGTGGTCACAGAGCCCATAGCTGATCTCCCTGTGCTATGTGGCTGCTTCCCACTAGCTAGCTATCTTACATTTGGTAGTATATATAAGTCCATAAGAATTATTGCATTTTAAGTATAAATATACAGTAGGTAACTTCTTTTAAGTAAAAAGACAGTGGTTTCTTCCACCAGAAGTCTTCCCTTTCTTGTGATGTGGGATTACATGGTATAGTGAGTCTTAACGTCACTAGACATTAAAAGCATGTAAGTTTATAGTGTATCCCATGTAACTTAGAAGACTGTGAGTAGATTTGAAGAAGGCATGCCTGTCGTGATTATCACTTATGCAATCACAGTCCTTATGACACATTAGTATAAGCTTTTAGCTATGATAAGGAAGTTAGTTTTTCACATTTGTACTCTTTTATTTAGGAATAACAAATTTGTGTAGAAAAAGAATAGCATTTATTGGTAAACCAATCTGTTTCAGAAATGTTAACAATAAATATCCCATTTTTGTAATGCATCAATACAAGTGTCAAAACCACTATATGATTAAGGTGAGACGCACATATGGTGAATAGCAGTCTTGAAAATGGCAAGTCTTGGACACTAGCACTACGGTATGCAAGGTGACAGGAACGGGGTGAGGTGGGCCTGGGCTCCTGACCAGGGCTCTTGTCCCTCATCTCAGCTCTTCCTTGAGTTCTTCTCTGCATTCCTCTTTCAGGGATGGGGCAGGCACCTAGCCACAAGCCCATAAGCCGGACTCATATCCCTGTCCTCAGTTTCCTCATCTGTTGCCTTCTGTGACTCTCTGAGCAATATATAAACAGTTACATGTACAATATGAAAATCCCCTAAGAAAGTTAAGCAGCCTTATTAAGTATATTTTACATGCCTTGTGTCAGAATGCCACTCACCCATCAGTTTGACAGAGTTTTCATATTTATGGTGCCAAAGAGGTCAAAGCAGAACTTTCTTCTGCACTACTAACATTAGAAAAAAGTTTAAAAAAACTTTCTGTCAGCTAGTTAAGAATTTATTAACAGACCACTTTTGCATAAAATGCAGGTGTTCTCACTTAGTCTCAAAATTAAACGAGATTGGGAGTGCAAACCTAGTTGAACTTTAGTAGAGTGTTTTGCACTTCTAGGTTCCCCCTCTGTGAATGGGGATGATACCAGCCCTCTAGATAAAACTGAGGAGTTTGCCAGTCAGATGAAATTATAGATGGAAATACTTGGCAAGTTTAAATAACATATAAATACAAAACCAAAACCTAAAGGATGACAGTTCTGTTTGTGAAAACTTCTTTATGGCATAACTCTGTGAATATACACGTGGAAAAGCAGCGAATATGATCAGTTGGTACGGTACCAGTCCTGGGTCTTTTTGTCTGCATTCAGCGACATGGGAGGAAGATGTGGAGCCAACTCAAAGCAGGGGAGGAAAGTCTCAAAGAGGCCTGTTGTGTGAGAAAAGGGGCTGATGAGTGGCATGTTCTAGCAGGAATCCCTGCTTCTGTACTAGAGGTTGCAAAAAGTAAAACACAGGGCTTCCCTGGTGGCGCAGTGGTTGAGAGTCCACCTGCCGATGCAGGGGACACGGGTTCGTGCCCTGGTCCGGGAAGATCCCACATGCCATGGAGCGGCTGGGCCCGTGAGCCATGGCCGCTGAGCCTGCGCGTCCGGAGCCTGTGCGCCGCAACGGGAGAGACCACAACAGTGAGAGGCCCGCGTACCGCAAAAAAAAAAAAAAAAAAAAAAAGAAAAGTAAAACACAAACAAACCCCCCTCAAAACCCAGTGTTTTTCTTCTCTTCTGTTGCATAGCCAGAGTATAAAGCCACTTGAGCAGAAGTGTTAGTGAGGCATTTCATGAGACCACAATCCCCCTTTCAGAAAAGATAAATTGCCACCAAGAGAGGTTTTGTGAGTACTTCTCTCATATGTTGGTGGGAGTATGTACACTTAAATGATTTGTAAATGTTTGCCTTACTCTTTCATTAGCCCCAAGCATTAGTCTCTTCTAATCCTTCAAAGCCAATGACAAAAAGACCCTTCTCTCTTGGGTTGGTGGTCATAATAAAAAGGCAACCACAGGGTCAAGAATTTTTTTTGCTCATCTCATATGGCTTTGGAGTCATTCAATTGTAAAATTGTGTTACTGTTGTCAATTGAGTCTCCATACTAGAAATGATTTGGGCTAAGTATACACTGCTTATCCCAGAGTCTTGAGTTGGGCCACCTCCCTGGGAATGAACCGGCTGTTTAACACAGTTGGGAAAAAAAAACAAAAAACCTCACTTCTGGATCTTGGGGTGGGGATGGGACATAGGGTACATAATGTTCCTACTGTAAAAGATGAACTAATTAATAATAATTAGCTAAGCATGTGATGGTCATAGGCCATAGATAGAACCACTGTGTTTTTTGTCTTCGTACAGTTGGAGGAATGAAGCTGATGAGGTTTATCCAAACATCCATGCGGCCCCTGTAGCATTTGGGGGCCCTGTTACAGGGAGAATGGTGTGAGATTTTCATCAGCTATAGAAAGACCTCTTTGTGTCATTTGGTTTGGAGTTCGATAATGAAGATGATGATAACCATTTGTTAATTGCTTTCCCTTTGTTCAGCACTCTGCTTGGAGCCTGTGCCTCTTATCTTTATCTCCTACAACAACCTCTTTTGTTTTACAGATAAGGAAACTAAGGAGATATGGGAGGTTAAACAACCTGCTCTAGGTCCAGCAGTTTGTTTATTGATCCTTCCTCGTCTGTGGGACTCCTTTCTCTCTTCACTTTCCTGTGGTGTCTCTCAGGAGGCTTAGAGGGGAAAGCCAGCTTGTCCACATGTAAAAGAGCCCAGGAGAGCTTATGCTCTATTCAGCTGATCCAAAAAAATGTTCACTCCCTCTGCATTTTCAGATTTGTCTTCGTAGTGGAACTAAGTATCTCATCTTTGCCATTTGTCACAATTCACGTAAGACACTTGTCAGTGGTAGAGGATCTGACTTATATACCTTGTCATGTTAAATCTTTCCAGGATGAAAACCAGAAGTTAAAAATTGTTTTTCCATAGAATCTAATATGCTATCTGGTGGGTCAATTATGACCTCTAAGTTCATGGCTTTTTCTTAGAGAGAAGGCTCCAGGCTAGGCACAATATCCTAGACTCAGAGTTCTGACCTCTCAGTACCTGTGGTTTGTTCCCAGAATTCTTATGCATTCCAGCAGCCTGTTGGCGTTTTAAATGTGTTTCATTTTGAACTTGAAGTTGACTTCTGATTTCGTCACTCCCAAGGATTTATCTGTTTGCTTTTGTTCAACTCGCTACCACTCTGCACTTGTTCCTTGTGGCCTTGATTCTGTCCCCTTGGCCCTTTTCAGTTTCAGTGGCATCCCAAGGATGGGCAGTGGTCATCCCCACCCCCCTCTGCTGCCTGGCCAGGGTGCTGACAATAAAGGAGTAGTTTTTCTGCAGAAATTGACTTTAGTCAGTCTGGTTTTGCTATCACCATGCACTAGCAATCATGAACAATATCTGTTAATATTACTTCTTGCCCACAGAATCCTTCTGTTGGTCTAAGCTCTAAATAATTCCTGCAGTCACTGTGGCGTTTTAATAATATCTATGAAAGCTTCAAATTAACACATTTAATGACTTGTTTAATAAACATTGTATTCAACATGGAGTTGAATTTGGACAACTCCCAGTTATATACTTGGTCCCCAGCACATAGTATACAAGTTGGTTCTGAGAGTAAAATCAAAGATTTGGCATTGTTCAAGCTTGCTTTGGGTTCAGTTTGTGTATCTGATCTCTGTAGTACTATTTAACAGTACATTTAAACAGTCGATTTGAAATCAGCAATGATATTGCAACAAAAAGAATAAAATATCTAGGAATAAACCTACCTAAGGAGACAAAAGACCTGTATGCAGAAAATTATAAGACACTGATGAAAGAAATTAAAGATGATACAAATAGATGGAGAGATGTACCATGTTCTTGGATTGGAAGAATCAACATTGTGAAAATGACTCTACTACCCAAAGCAATCTACAGATTCAATGCAATCCCTATCAAACTACCACCGGAATTTTTCACAGAACTAGAACAAAAAATTTCACAATTTGTATGGAAACACAAAAGACCCCGAATAGCCAAAGCAATCTTGAGAATGAAAAATGGAGCTGGAGGAATCAGGCTTCCTGACTTCAGACTATACTACAAAGCTACAGTAATCAAGACAGTATGGTACTGGCACAAAAACAGAAAGATAGATCAATGGAACAGGATAGAAAGCTCAGAGATAAACCCACGCACATATGGTCACCTTATCTTTGATAAAGGAGGCAGGAATGTACAGTGGAGAAAGGACAGTCTCTTCAATAAGTGGTGCTGGGAAAACTGGACAGGGACATGTAAAAGTATGAGATTAGATCACTCCCTAACACCATACACAAAAATAAACTCAAAATGGATTAAAGACCTAAATGTAAGGCCAGACACTATCAAACTCTTAGAGGAAAACATAGGCAGAACACTCTATGACATAAATCACAGCAAGATCCTTTTTGACCCACCTCCTAGAGAAATGGAAATAAAGACAAAAATAAACACATGGGACCTAATGATACTGAAATCAGCAATGATAGGAGAGGGGTGGTAAAAAAAAAAGAAACAAAACTGGGTTTACTTTAATTCTGTCACTCTGTGTGACCCCTTGGAGTTCTTGTGTTTAAAATGTAAAGCAGTGAAGCAGAGTGAGTGTTGTGAGTCTTAATGTTGTTTCATAAGTGAATATTTTATATTTGAAATATTTTATTTTATTGAATTTGAATATCTTCCAAGTTGAAATTTGTTTCGGAACTGAAAGACAAATGAAGAAAAGTTGTATGACTGGCACAGTTTAGTAGTTGTCTTCATTGTATCTTTGGAAGACATTTAAGAGCTTTATTGACATTTGCATTTTTTTTTTTTTACTGGCATGATTATGTATTTGTAGTTCAATAAGATAATTATTTTCACTGCATTTCCTGCCATTATTATACCTTAAAAAAACTATTACTGAAAATTTTGTTATGTAAAGGAGGGGTATATATATATATATATATATATATATATATATATATATACACATAAAAATATATATATATATATATTTTTTGCTGCACTGTGCAGCATGTGGGATCTTAGTTCCCGACCAGGGATTGAACCCGGGCCCCCTGAAGTGGAAGCACGGAGTCCAAACCACTGGACTGCCAGGGAAGTCTCAAGGAGGGGGATATGAAATGACCTGCTTTAGGTATCAAATTCACTAGGAATGCCACTGCTACGATCACCCTAAATGTTGCTCTTGTATCTTCCCATTATACATTATCTGCTAAGTTAGTGGGAATCGAGGTTATAGAGAAGCATTTAACTAGCAGACCCTGAGTTAACTTCTGTGGAATTCTTCCTGTGATCTCCACTGTGTGCCCTATGGTTCAGGCCTCTTTTCTCTAGATTACTATAATGGTTTCCTAATTATAATCGCTGTTTCCAGGCTCCCTTTACCTGTCTGCATCCTCCTACCTCCCACTTCACAAAACCAATCTTCCAGTGCTCTCAGGGCGACGTTACTAAAATACAAACCTGAGCATGTCAGTTTTCTGCTCGGAATCCTTCACTAGTGCCTCATAATTTTCACAACCCTTCGTGGTCTGGCTCCTGCATTCCTCTCTGGCCTTCCCTCCTGCCACACAGGTCTCAGGCAGCTCCCTGGACACACCTTGGTTTTCTGCCTTTGCACTTCTCCCTCTGCTCACCACTCCCTTTTCTCTGCACTCCTCAGCTCCCTGCAAAAGCCTGGCTACCTGCTGTTCTTCTTGGAGTCTGGGTCAGTTTCCCCTGTCCTGCATGCTCTCTGAGGACCTGCATCTACTCTGTCAGAGCTCCCTGTTGTCATCGCTGGTGTACATGTTGGCTTTAATTTCCCCTGCTAGATCATAGGCTCCCTCCCGGCACCTAGCTCCGTGTCTGGTGCAAACCGGGTGCTCACAATAAATACTGCATGAGTGGATAGACCGACCGCCACAGAATCCAGCCAGCTGAGTTACAGTGTACGCGAAAGGGTCTGTGATCTGGCCAGCATTTTCTAGCTTTGAGTCCCCAGTCTAGCTGGTCATTAGAACTACCTGGGGTCGAGGGTGGGGGAGCTTGAAATACAATTTCCTGGGCACTGAGACTGCTCGGATTAGAATCTCTGGCAGGTGGCACCTGGGAATCTGTATTAAACTCCACTGGTATAGATTATTTTTTGCCTGGGAAACTTTTTATGAAAATCAAGATTAATTATTACTGTTGCTTTCTCTGCATCCATTAGCTTGCCACTGCATCCAAGAAAGAACTTTTAGTAGTCTTGCAGAGTTTCTTCTGTATAAGAAAATAAAATTTGTGTCTCCTTCTACAGTTTATAGAGGGCTCCTGTTAATGTCTCACAAAATCCTCAACAATTCTGGGAGGCAGGAAGGTGGGTCAGATTTTCATTGTAAGGATGAGGAAACTAGAGCTCAGAGATGTTAAGCAGCTTGCTCAGGGTCATGTTGTTTTTTTTTTTTTTTAAGATATTTATGTAACTAGGTTGTAAGGGTTCCCAATCACACTAGCGTTTTCAAAATTCAGAAGTGATGGGATTTCTTCTCAGGTTGTTTCCTAAAAAATAGGCAAAGTGAATACACAAGTTCTGCAAAAATAGCAGATCCTGTGGTCTAGAGTCTTGAAAAGAAACTACTCACTATGAAATTTTAATCTCATTTTGATTAATTTTAGTTTTATAAAACTTAAAATGGAATTGCAGTATCTTTATGTGTGATCCTTCCTTAGGAAACATGGTAATGAATTTGAGAAGATGAAGTATTCTAAGTCATTTGGGATATGCTTTTATTACTGATAAAATTTAATGTAGCGGTTAAGAGAGCCATTTTGGACGAAAGTTTTGCTTTAAGTTTTTATAATAGTTTCTACTCCTTTTTGTTTGCCATTTTCCCCTAAAAAGTCTTGTGCACGTTTGTTTCTCTACTTTTTTTTCTGAGAAGAGCCTGGAGAGTCTCAGCAGTGTTTTATATTCCTGTGATTTTGATTAACTTCGTTTTACCGTGGGCCTCTCACTGTTGTGGCCTCTCCCGTTGCGGAGCACAGGCTCCGGACGCGCAGGCTCAGTGGCCATGGCTCACGGGCCCAGCCGCTCCACGGCATGTGGGATCTTCCCAGACCAGGGCACGAACCTGTGTCCCCTGCATCGGCAGGCAGACTCTCAACCACTGCGCCACCAGGGAAGCCCTTGATTAACTTTTCCCTCCCTTTTCCCTTCCTCTCCTTCCTCCCGTTGTTTACCATCCCCTGTTGGGCCATTGAGGTCTGTGGACACTGGGTGTCTACATAAGTACCCCCCTGGCATCCGCATCTTGTTCCTGGTACCATATTTAAGCTCTAGGCAAGGGACAGCTGTTAATGACGTGCTTTGGCACAAATGGCGACATCTCTGTGTGTCTGAAACGGAGCCTGTCACCTCCTACTCCACCCCGAATGGCTCCACCTCCTGCCTTAGTCGTTGGTCCCCTCCTTTAGCCCAGAACTCTGAGAGTCTCTTTTACTTCTCCCTCTTCTTTGCCCCCTAGGGTGACTGGACCTTTTGAACAGGCTTAATTCTGTCCCGTCTTCTCCACAGTGCTACTGCTGCAGGTCAGACCCCGATCACACCTTGTCTGGGATACTCCTTCACTTCCTGCCTTTGATTTGGCCTCCTGAACATCCACTTTATGCACTGGCACCAGAATGATTGTCCCCTCCTTAGGTAGAATCTTCAGTAGTTCTCCATTCCTATGTGAAAAAGTTCCAGCTTGTCAACCTCCCATTCACGGCCTTTCAGGCGTTTGACCAGCCTTTGCAGCCTCATCCTTGAGTGCTACGTCTCCCTCTTGCAGAGCTCCCTGTCTCCAAGCTTGTGCTCCTGTTTGAAAGCTCACTGGACACATCCCACTGACCCTTGCCTCTCCGCCTTGGCTCTGTCATCTCCTGTGCCCCAAACACCCTTCTTTTTGCACCTGGCCCTCAGGACCAGCATACCTCTCTCCTTTGCCTGGCCAACTAATGCTCTCGAAGATGTCTTTAAAGGTAGGATCTCCTTTAGGAAGCCTTTTACACCCTCCTCTGTTAGCTAGAATATAGTTGAGGTGACTTTAGAGAGACTTCAACAAGGCAGGAATTTCTCTTACGTGCATAACAGTCTAACTGGAGAGGCGGGTGGCTCCCTCTGTGAGGTTATCCAAGAACCGTGTTCCTTCTTTCATGTTGCTCCCCCACCCACAGGGCATTATCTTTATTGGCATGAGTGCAGTTGGCTCACCTCCACGTACCTGCATCCAACCGGTAAGAAGAGGGAAAGAGGGTGTGGAGGCCCCACTGCTTCCTTTGAAGGGCCTGACTCAGACCCTGCGTACAGGACTCCTGTTCACATTTTGCTAACCAAAACTTCATCGTATGCCCACATTGAACTCCAGGGGAGGCTGGGTAATAGAGTCCTTAGCTCAGCACTGTCAAAGATAATGGGAGCTGCATAGGTAACTTAAAATTTTCTAATAACCATATTGAAAAATAGAAAACAAGTGAAATTAACCCAGTACATTTAACCCAATATATTTAAAATATCGTTTCAACATGTAGGATTAGCCACATTTCAAGTGTTTAAAAGCCATGTGTGGTAGTGGCTACCATTTTGGGCCATGTAGCTTTAGCTGGTTGGCCATGTGCACAGCTGAAATCGAAGGATCCTACTACTAAAATGAAGCGGGGAAGGGATATCTGGGGTCATCTGGCAGTCTGTCATATCTCTTCCAACCAGTTTCTGCTCTTCTAATTTGATCCTACTACTTGGTATTACCTGTGACACACTGGGCCTATAATCTGTTTTAGTGTATCATTCTCATTGGATTGAGCATTTTAAGGGCAAAGATTGAGTCATCTTTTCTCTAGATCTTAGTACAGTATTTGGCCCAATAAGTGTTAGTTAAGTGAACTAATAAAGTGATTGGGGATTTCATTAAGTTTTCCACTTGTCTTTATTATTATCCTCATTCTTATGGATATTCTTCTTTCTTGTGCATCAAAAGTTATATTGTCCTCAGGGGGGTGAATTTATCTTGATTTTATTTGACAAATTTGCTGTGAACACATCCAGAGGTGCTTTAGTTTGACCTCCACATGCTGAAATAATGGCAGGTTCTCTGGCTCCATGAATAATGTTTTAGAAAATTATGTCCAGAAAACGCCTATTTTCCCTGAAATAGTGAATCTTGCTTTGGTTGAGGGTGCCTCCGCACTCTTAACTGGATGGAGCTGTTTGCATGGAGCCCCTTACATTGAGAGCTCCTTTTCAGTGCTTGGGGAAATAGACCATTTCCAGGAAATACTATTAAAAATCTGCTGCTAGAATGCAGAGGCAGAGGATGATATTTTACGTGTGAAGCACAGTATTACCAGAAGTCAGTCAGTAAAACTTAACCAACGATTCCTAGAATTTTAAATGAAACATGAATGCAGCTTCTCATTAAATGACGTAGGGGACTGATTTTTCCCTAAACAAGCTCAATTCTAGATCTGACAGGCTGTTCTTCTCTTGCACAGGCCTGCCTTGCATCCCTCAGAGTCAGGTGGCTGTAGGAATGCCTTTCCTGGGCTAGCCCTTGATGTGAGGGCCCTTCTCCCTGGAGAACGGAGGGTAGGAGCAAGGGTAAATGCATAGGACTGCATCTTCCCCTCCCACTTCACATCAACAGCTCCCCTCGCCCCTCACCCCATCTTTCAATGCCCCCTGCAAACAGAAGCTTCTCCCTGTCTCAGGAGTGGCTCTTGGGTTAAATTTTATAGGTTAGTCATCCTCTGGGGGAGAATCTCATTTCAATCAGGCTGTAGCATCCTTCAGGGAAGTAATATTTGTAGCAGTAATAATCACTGCCACCACGACCACGATAATGGCATCATAGTGCATGCATGTGCCAGGCTGCTAAGGGCTTTATGTGTGTTACTCACTTCTTCTTACGGCAATCTTATGAAATAGGCATTGTTAGTGTCCCCATTTTATAGATGAGGAAACAGAGGCTTAGACTAAGTGACTTGCCTGGGGTCACAGGCTAATAAGTTGCTCAACTGGATTGACACCCATATCTGAATCTCAATCTTGGGCTTTTAACCATTGTATGGTCCTGCCTCCGAAATATCACTTATGTAGCTTTCTTCCGATTTGGTATGTTCTTGGTGGCGGTGGGGCTGGAGAGGGAGAGGGGCCCAGGAGGGCCTGACCCAGAATTGAAGGGATTGAGGAGGGTTTGGATGAAGCTTTTTAGAACCAAGGATGATTTTGTCGGTAGAGCAAGGAAGAGCCAGAAATATCAGACTCCCACTCTGAGTGTTGGGAGAGGTTTCATTGCCACCCACTTTAGGATTAGGGAGCTGTCGCTGTAAAGCAGTTCAGCCCTCTTGTTTTCTTGATCAGGAAACTGGACCTCAGAGACTTGAAATTCTCAATGCTTGCCCCGGGGGACGTGCTCCTAGTGAGTAAAATAAAGCCAGGACAGCATACTTGAACCCCCTCTTCTCAGTGAATTTAACGTATATTTTGTAACCAACTCTTATTTGTTATTTCTATTGGATGTTTCTATTTGTTACCAGTAGAAAAAGTACCTGGAAAATATCAGAAGAGAATGTGTGCTTGCTTGAGGAATAGTAACAGGGTAACGGAGAAACTGGGACAGAAATTCGTTTCTCAGGGACACCATGTCTAACACAGTGGGTGGTGGCAGGGAAGGGGACTGTGGGTCAGCCCCTTGCATCCCCCCTGCAGTAAAGGGAAGGGGACCCAGACTACAGATGCTGGGCCCTGCCGCAGCCCTCAGACTGCAGCCCTGATTCTCACATAAGTTGGAAGCGTCCTGGCTTCCATGGCTCCACGAATGTGGGGGAGGGAGAAGGGTCTAATCCCACAGCCAGGGTTATAGCAGGAGGAAGTATGTTTTTGGAATTCTAAATGAGAACTCTGATTGTCGTGTGGAAACATGGGTAAACATGATGCTTAGGACAATACTCATGGGTTAGGGACTTCCCTGATGGCGCAGTGGTTAAGAATCCGCCTGCCAATGCAGGGGACACGGGTTCGAGCCCGGGTCTGGGAAGATCCCACATGCCACGGAGCAACTAAGCACGTGCGCCACAACTACTGTGCTCTACAGCCCACAAGCCACAACTACTGAAGCCTGAACTCCTAGAGCCCGTGCTCTGCAAGAAGAGAGGCCACCGCAATGAGAAGCCCACGCACCACAATGATGAGTAGCCCCCACTCACTCGCATGCAGCAACAAAGACCCAACGCAGCCAAAAATAAATAAATAAATAAATAAATTTATGGAAGAAAAAAACAACTCACGGGTTAGTATTTGAGGTAAAAAGGCTCTTGTGGTCTGGTCTGGATATTTAACCCCCATGGCATGTAGCAGCTGCAAATAACCCATTTACAAGTGTTGGAATCTGGCCCATTCATAACCTGAGAGATGTGTCCTAATTGAAATTACCTGTATGTGTAGGTTTCTCATCTATCCAAATGAAAAGCTTGTCTGTATACAGGTTACTTGATAATTCATGTGTGGAGGAGTCATTAGACACTCTGAAACTCTACATCTTGGGGAGACCAAAATACTTTTGAAAGACAAATGCTACAATTAGGTCTAATACATTTAGGAGAGTTATAGTGAGAGCGTGAATGAGGTAAGATTTCCCAGGAACTCAGCCCTGGCCTGATCACGCACATGGGGCTTTGACAGTCTGCTGAGTTTGGTTGGGCCTGAGAGGGGGATGGAAAATGCTCTTGGTGTTATGGTCCAGGTGATGAGATCAGGACGAGATATACATGGCTCTAATTCCCAGCTCTACCTTTTTTTTAAGCTGGTGACTTTGGCCCCTCCGTCCCTTTTCTCATCCATGAAATGACAGTAACAACACTTTATGGACAAGGTGCAGAATAAATGATTAACATATGTTAAGAGGCAACTCCAGCTTTTCACTATAGTAAGAATGGAGGGAAAGCAGTTGTACTAGAAAGAGGGGGCTTGTCTTGAAGCCAAACACAGTTTTAGTTAGGTTGTGTTATCTGGGGGAAGCTGGTGGAGATCATGGGGGATGTGGAAGGTCTCACCCAGGCTGCCCTTGTCGTGGTCATTGTGTGAAGTGCTTGAGGTGGGGCCTGGTGGACAGTGAACCTGTGGTCAACAACAGCTAGTTTCACCGTGACGTAATTGGGATCACATAGTAGGTACACGGGGCATTCTTTATTTTTTACTTTTGATATTATTAATGTGTTTGTTAAATACCCTTCAAAAATTATCATTTTCAGTGACTGCATAAAATTAGTATACTATTCTCAATGTGAGACTTTGTGATTATTCCCAATATTTTGCTCATAATGCATTAAGTACATCTTTGTCAGAATTCATGGCTCGATTCCATGCGGGTGAGTAGGGGCTACTCATCGTTGTGGTGTGTGGGCTTCTCATTGCGATGGCCTCTCGTTGCGGAGCACGGGCTCTAGGAGTGAAGGCTTCAGGGAAGAGGCAGTTTTGTTTTAACTGTGGTTGTAGATTGAAAGTCAGCATTAGAATCTGCAGCTTCCCCTGCTCCACTGGACTGGAGTCTGTCATTGACCTGTTGGTGTCTTGAGCCTCTAAGACCTGGGAACTTGCCCTGCTCACCTTGGTTTCCTTAACATCAAGCACAGAGTAGGTGCTCATTAAGAGTTTGTGGAAATGAACCAAGGATGAAAGTTTTGGTGCACAGAGAGATGTGAGAACCTCCCATCCATGTTCTCCTTCTATGTTGTTGCGCTATGTTGAACTTTTTTTTTTTTTTTTTTTTTTTTGCGGTACGCGGGCCTCTCACTGTTGTGGCCTCTCCCGTTGCAGAACACAGGCTCCGGATGCGCAGGCTCAGCGGCCATGGCTTACGGGCCCAGCCGCTCCGTGGCATGTGGGATCCTCCCGGACCGGGGCACGAACCCATGTCCCCTGCATCGGCAGGCAGACCCTCAACCACTGCGCCACCAGGGAAGCCCTATGTTGAACTTTTTAGGGAATGGGGAATGGGCATAAAAATGACATGCTCTCTTCCCTCGAGAAGCTTGTTACCTAGTTGAAGAGAACACTAGCAGAGAGGAGAAATTAGAGAATTTAGTAAAATGTCAACTGAGAGTCTGGTAGGGAGTTCAGAACTAGGAGAGAATCCTTGTTGCTGGAGTAGCCAGTGGTGTAATGGAGCAGGTAGAATAAGCTGGGTGTTAGGATTTATCCACTTAGGTCAATAGAGAGGGAGAAGGAAGGGTGCTTTAGGTAGGAGAGCCAGCGCAGGGGCGGGAGTGAGTGTGGACCATGAGAGGGATGGCCTGCAAATCTGGGGGAGCAGGAGGAAAGGGTATTTGAGAGCCAGGTAAGGTGGGACCACGTTAAGGAGAGTTGGAAATCAAACAGAATTTGAAAGAAGCCTAACAAGCATAAAGAGTCTTTGTAGGTTCGTGAGTGACATGAGGAAAGTGGTTGAACTGGAATTTCAGAGGTGGTGTCAGAAGTATGTCTCAGAGAAGGTCATTTATAAGTACACAAATACTTGGTGATGAGAGTTTATGTATCTGGAGTTTATAAAAGCTTCTGTGACCCTGCCTTAATCCTTGCATGTCCAGGAGTGGACAGTGATTATTGTCTCTATTTTACAGATACGGAAATGGAGCTCCCAGTGGTTGGTTGACCTCTCCCAGTCACACAGTTGGAAATGGCAGTTATAGGAACCCACATCTCCTCACTCCTGGACCACTGGTTTTCCAGTGATGCCTCAGGGTATGAGGGACATGCCTTCCAGAAACTGAGGTCTTTGTTGGGGGAACTGTTTCTTGGAAAGAAAGGGACGGTATCATTGTGTGGCTGATGTGTACCAGGGGCTTTAGGTACATTCAGTTTCATCACCCTAACAGTCTCGTAGCTGTTGTCATCATTAGCTACGTTTTACAGTTAAGGAAATCAAGGCTTGAATTAAGTAACATGCCCGAAGTCACACATCTAGTTAGAGACAGATTGAGAACCCTAATCCAGGTTATGTGTCTTTTTTCTGCCTTGGTTCTTTCCACAGCCTGACACTTGGACACACTGCAGGAATGTGATGGGGTTGATTTTTTGGGGGGGTGCTGTGTATGCAAAACTAAATTATTTTGGAATGAGTTTAACTGAAGCAGGTGTCTTGGCTTAATATTATGTTGTATTTTGTGGAGGTGAGTGCATGTATTAAGAGTAAATGTTAGGAATTTCAGAAAGCTAATTGGGAGAAACAGAGTTTTGCTCTCTTTCTGGCTTTTAGGGATTTATTCTTGTATTTCTTCTAAGCCACCCCTTAAGCTTCAGGATGGAGACTCAAATGGTAAAGTGCTGAGTGTCGCTCTGCTTGCATCTCTAGTCTCAGCTTTTGTCCCCTTGTCATCTTGCACACAGCTCTAAAGAAGAGACTTCAGATCCTACATAGATCGACATGTTCTCTGTGCTCTGTGTACAGGCTGGAATGTGTCTCCTCCCCAGCCCCGCATCCTTGCCTTTAGTCTACTTCACTTGCCTTCATCCTTCAAGACTCAGCATGCCCAGCTCCTGGACTGGGTTTGTTGTTTCCTGCCCCGTGCTTACCCCGGTCAGGTGCCTCTGCCCTGTGTTCTCCAGGAAGATAGCACAGGGGTGGAAGCGTACATGCAGTGTTTGGGTAGGGGAGATGGGGATACACAGTAGGCCACCCTCATAGAATGGCCAGCCTGTAATGGGAAGTTGTAGGAAATAGGCTGGAGAGTGCTTTAGCCTTAGTTCTTGGGTGATAACAGAAACAGACTTTGATGCCTAAGTGTGACCCTAACTGCTCCTATGGCACTCCCTTGCATAAGCTCTCCACCACGTACCCACCCCTGGCTGCAACGAATTCCCATGGGCTTCTGTAAGGACAATGGGATCCTACTTCCTGTCAAAGCTGTGCACAGTGGAGGGCCCCCCAGAGGGGGGATGCAGGTGCTAACTGGAAAAAGGGAAGGATGCCCGACAGCCAGACCACCACAAAGCCCCCTCTAGAGGAGAAAGGAAGTGTTGTCAGAGGCCCTGGGAGGGACGCTCACACACAGCGGCCTTGAATGGCAGGTGTAGAAGGGTGGCCTTTCCTCTCTCGGCAGTGGGGAGCCACCGAGAGGCTTAGAGTAGGTGAGGGGGGCTGGACACCCAGAGCAGTATTTGAAGAAGTGGAATCTTTTGGTCGCGGGCCTCACGGACTGGAGGGAGCTGGGGCCAAAAGTAGGGAAACCAGTTGGGAGATTAGTGTCCGTGTGCAGTAAACACAGAACTGGGAGTTTGGAATTTACCGTGAGTCATGAGCAGCTCAGGGATTAGAACGCACTGACCTTGGGCGAGTCGGCCTTTCCCGCCTCAGGTGTCCACGGTGGGGAGATCGTGCCGGGCTCCTCGCGGCAACGTTGTTGGGATGAACTCATCAAGATCTTTGGTCTAGATCCAGGTGAATCATGGAGTCATTTGTAGCTTGTTGTTTCTGCCCCCTGCATGTCGGATATTTTTCTAGCCACCACTTGCTCTTCTCTTTCTGAAATGAAAAGTTGAGGTGCGAGAAAACCTGATGGTCCCAGTAATCTGAGCACACCACTGCTTGGTGGGGGAAAGGTTCCACCTCCAGGTCGTGCGTTCATCTGGTTTTTGGCACAGTCTGAGCCAGGAATGAGACAACGTGAAAGGTTGTTTGAATACTGAAGTAAAAATCACAGTGGGCAGGGAAGACCGTCTACCTGGATTATCAGCAGAATCTATACAGTGGCCTCTTCACTTCAGTGGTAACCGTGACCACTTGAGTGGACTTGGACGGCTTCTAGAAAATAAGGGAAAACGCCTTCAACAAAGCTCTTTTCATGGACAGCTCTTACGCTGTGCTCGATCCTACAGCTCTTAGACAAAAGCCCATATTTTCTTCCCGGGTCTTGTCATGTTTCCAGCAAGATCTCAGAACATGGCCTCACAGGTCAACACATTTAACCACCACGGGGAGCTTTACTAGAACTACAGCTTTTTGTTGGTTTGTAATGATTCCTAACCTGTTTAATATTGCATTTTTATCTTGTTGCTGGAAATCCTAACATTGGAGTTGAACTTCGCAAAGAGCTTTCAGACATTCTCTCATCTTGTCTCTTCAGGCTGGTGCAGGATAACTTCTGATAGCTCAGTCTGATTTTCAGTGGGGTTTGTACGAAAAGTGTTAAGATTGCTCCGTCTGGACCTCAAAAATTTACAAATAGAGTTTCATTGTTCTTTTATCTGAGTAGCTCCTAGTGTTTTATACACATTAATTCATTAATGCTCACAAATGCCCTGTGTGTAGGCAGTGGAAAATATTTTCCCTGCTGCAGTATTTACACATTGAGAAACCAAGTCAGGAGGCAGAGGCAGGGCGGGGCCTGTGGAGGGGAGCCAGGGCTGACTCAAGCTGCCGGGTTCTTAGTCTCGTCCGCTTCCTTGACCATTAGAAAACCCGAACACATTTTCCTTTGGAAAATGATCATGATTTCCAAGGAAAATAGCCCTGGAGACCACACTCTATCTGGAGAACAGAACTGTAAGAGGGGAGTTTGGGGGAGATTTTATCATAAAATGGTGGATGTGGTTTCATTTGCTTGTATCGTTGGCGTGTATTCTGGCTACAGCTGGAACCCAGACAGTCAACATGGTGGCGTGTGTTTGTGTCTAAAACCACTCTTTGGATGTACTCATCTCATTCCTTTGATGTCTTTCCAAGTGCTAGAAAAGGAAGATGCCATTTCCAGCTTAGGCTGTGCCATAGGTGGCAGAAAAGGCTTTCATGTTCCCTTTTTAGATTTCCACATCCTCAAGGGCAGGGAACCGTCCCTTCTCTTCCTCTTTTTAATCTCTTATCTTCCCACTAGTGCTTTGATGAGAATAAATCCGTAAAAGGACTTGGTGGGCAGACTAAACTGCAGACTGTGTATCTCAGTGCCTGTGTGACAGCTCTCCACGTGTGGGCATCTCAAACGTATGCCCAAAACTGAATCCCTGGTTTCCTTGCCCAAATCTGCACCACCTATGCCACTCCCCATCTCCGTTAATGGCAATCCCATCCTTAGCTCAATCTTCAAATTTTGGAGACACCCTCTTTCTCTCACATCCCACTTCCGAGTTGCCAGGAGATCCAACTGGCTTTTATCTTCAGAATGTGTCCAGAATCCAGTTACTGCTCTTGCTGCCCTTGCTACCACCCTGTTCTTGCCCACCATCATCTCTTGCCTGGATTATTGCAGTGCCCTCCAAACAGACAAGTCCCCCACTCTGCCCTTGGTCCCTTTGTCAACCTGCAACCTAGAAGTTAGAATAATACTGTTAGTATATATGTCAGATCATGTCACTCCTTAGCTTGCAACCCTTGAAGGAATCCTTTCATACTTAGAGAAACCCAAGCCCACATGATGACATATAAGGTCTTACGTGATCAGGCCCTCCATTTTTCTCTGTCCCCTTTTTTCTTTGAGTGCATGTGTGTGATTTCACTACAGAGT
This sequence comes from Mesoplodon densirostris, assembly GCF_025265405.1. NCBI lineage: Eukaryota > Metazoa > Chordata > Mammalia > Artiodactyla > Ziphiidae > Mesoplodon > Mesoplodon densirostris. Next base: position 59,406,503 of record NC_082663.1, read on the forward strand.
ATCGTAAAAAAAACACAAATGCGACTTGGTCACAGCCTCTTAAATATAGTTATAACGTTGTCCTTCCTAGAAAGCTCCAAGCCTCTGTCTATGGAGCTCTAGCCTGCTCAGGGTAGAGCTTTGGAAGGAGGCAGAAGACATAAGCAGTGTTTCTCACACCCCCACCCCCACCCCCCAGTGTGTATGGAAGGTTCAGAGGACACTGAGGACACAAGAGTCTGTAAATATTTAGTCGTGGGTAATGAAGTTAATCTGGGAAGGGGTGGAGCTCTGGCAGTGGCTGGTACAGGTCCGGCTCTCCCGGCTCTTTGGGGAAGTAGTGAGGCTTTTGCTATTGGTTCAGCCAATCTGATGGTTGAGGCAGGTTTGGAAATTTTCTCAACACTTACGGTAGTTGGTACAACTCTTCTGGTGGGTTTCTTGGAAATTCTTAAAGGTGGAGCTGCTTTTGTCTTTTCCTGCTGCTACTGAGGGGTCCTATAGGCATTCTGGAAGGGACTAGGTCAGTCTCTGCTGATTTTACAACTCTTCCAGAGCCGGGAGAAGTCATGCTTTTAAACTCTGAAACTCTTTCAGTAGATGGTATGTGTTTTTTTGAGGATGCTCTCAATATTTCCTCTGGTTACTGAGTATCTTCCGAAAGATGCTGAAGATAGGCTGCTGTAAGTTGAACAGGTTTTCACGAATCATTGTTTAGTTGCAATAGAGCACCAGTTTATTAAAAAAGGACGTAACTCAGGAAGAACCATGTGGAAGAGATGCAGAGGGCAAGGTATGTGGAACTTCCACGCTCCCTCTGAGCGTGCCACTCTCCCGGCACCTCCACGTGTTCAGCAGCCCAGAAGCTCCTGTCCTCCTTTTTCTGTTCCTCTCCATGTTACTCACTCGGACTCCTTGCTGTTCCTTGATCACGCTCGCACTGGTCAGTGTCCCCACCTTGCTTCACGACTTCCCACTCTCTCCTTCCTCTGCCTGAGACTCTTAGCCCAGAAATCTGCATGGGTCTCTCCTACATCTAAGTCTTTGCTCAAATGTCATCGTCTCAATGAGGTCTTTCCTGACCACTGTACTTAAAATTGCACCCCACTGCCCACCCCTGCCACCCTTTCCTCCTCCTTTGCTTCATTTTTAAAATAGCACATATCACTTTCAAATGTACTCTTAGAAACTTTTCTGGTTATTGTCTGTGAATTGTACTGTCAGCTTCAGAAGGGCTGGGATTTTTGTTTCTCTTGTTGAATTATATCTCCTGAGCACATAGTATCCTGTTGCCCGGCAGCTGCTCAAATGCTGTTGAATGAATATGTTGTGTTTTCAAACACAATAGTCACTCTTAACCTCCACTCCTCGTCAAAGAGTATATAATGATTGGACTTAGTCTCCTAATTTTTTGGTATGTATGGAACACAGCAAAGGATGCAAGAGAATAATTTAGCTGGGGATATAAGATAAACACATGAAACAATTAGCAACAAGTGCTGGGATATAACTGTTAGATTGTAGAATAAATAAAAGATACAGGGGCAGTCATTGGGAACATGAGGGGAGGGAGGACCCTGGAGTTTACTGAGTACCTACTGAGTGTCAGTTCTACTCTAGGGGTTTTGTGTACTGGATTCCATTTGATCCTTACAACAGATATTGTGAGACCAGTGAGGCAGTCCAAGGTCACAGAGTTAGTAGGTGTTCGATCCAAGATTCAAACCCTAGTGTCCCATGCTACAGAGTTAGAATATTCAGAAAGGGATTCATGGAGGTGTAAGGTGGTAGAGTCTGGGCATGGGACCCATGGGGAGCAAATCTGGGTCAAGTGAGATTTATGTGGAGAAGTGGTGAACGATAGGTTATGTGTGGGATGAACAACATTGCAGGATGCTCTGGAAGCCCAGTGCGGGAGTTTGTATTTGATTTAATAGGTACTAGAGGCTAAGATTTGTTCTTGACCAGAGGAGTAAAATAAGGGAAACAATGACTTTGAGTATTAAATTGAGTATTTAACCTGGTGTTAATATCCAAGATGGATTAGAAGTGGGGAGGGGGGAACATGCTTCTGGTGATCACTTAACAGACTCTTGGAATATTGCTGGGAGGTTGGGGAAGGTGATGGGAATGGGGTGCCAGTTTAGTAAAGAGAATGAAGAGGGGAAGATGGGGGCGAGACTCCAAGTAGTTACTACATGGTACATGAGTGAGTGTGGAAGTGAAGGAGGAGGAGAAATAAACGTTCTAGGGTTATAAACCTGAGTGGCTTTTATTACCTTTAGCAAATGGGCAGTGTAGTTAATGTGGACCAGTTTGGGCCTGATAATATTGAATAGTTCTTGAAGCAGTGATATTAGGGAAATAATCAAAGAAACAGTTCTCCTCCTAGAGAAGAGAAAACATAGGGGATGGAGAAGGGATGATGAGATAAGTAGTCATCAAATATTGTGGGAAAAGGCATTAGCCTAGTTCTGTGCAGTTTCAGAGGTCAGTTTAGAACTAATGGGTGAAAATTAGGGGGAGGCAGATTTTGCCTTAAAATAAGGAACTGTAGTACCAACACTGGGAAAGTTACCTATAGTAGCTGCTTTGATCTTCACAGGTCTGCAAAGTAGACACTATCACCCCATCCTTACAGGTAAGGAAACTGAGGCCTTGGAGCACACTGCTTAAAAAGTGCAGAGCCAAGGTGTTTTGGTGTTTTATTTATTTTCCTTTTGTGGCTGAATTTTTTTTAATTTAAAAAATTAAAATTAAATATTTAAAATTTAAAACAAGTTATTAAATATAAATAAATTATTTTAAATATAAAAAAATTTACATTGTAAATTTAAATATTTTTATTTAAAAAAGACATGGTGGTGTGGGCCTCCCTGGTGGCGCAAGTGGTTGAGAGTCCGCCTGCCGATGCAGGGGATACGGGTTCGTACCCCGGTCTGGGAGGATCCCACATGCCGCGGAGCGGCTGGGCCCGTGAGCCATGGCCGCTGGGCCTGCGCGTCCGGAGCCTGTGCTCCGCAACGGGAGAGGCCACAACAGTGAGAGGCCCACATACCGCAAAAAGAAAAAAAAAAAAAAAAAAAAAAACATGGTGGGCTTCCCTGGTGGCGCAGTGGTTGAGAGTCCGCCTGCCGATGCAGGGGATGCGGGTTCGTGCCCCGGTCTGGGAAGATCCCACATACCGCGGAGCAGCTGGGCCCGTGAGCCATGGCCGCTGAGCCTGCGCGTCCGGAGCCTGTGCTCCGCAATGGGAGAGGCCACAACAGTGAGAGGCCCGCGTACAGCAAAAAAAAAAAAGACATGGTATCACCAGCAAAATAATAGAGATTTTTAAAAGAGCTTTCCATCACTCCCAGCAATTTCTCATTGTAAGAGAACCAATATGTACAGTTTACATATTTTTCTTCACTTTTCTCTGATCATACAAAATGCAGTATATATTATTCTCCATTATAAATCATTTAAATATCACACCTAGACATGATTCTGCAAAGTTCTTTTTAAAGATCTCTCTGTGTTCTTTACTTTCACTATGATATATCTAGGTAGAGATTTGTTGGAGCTCAATATATTTTCAGCATCTGAGAATTGTATCAGTTAATAAGAATTCTCCAAAATTATCTCTTCACATATTCTTTTGTCCCTTTAATCTCAGTCTGGAACTCCTGTAAAAAGTATGTGGACCTTTTCATACTATATTTCATGTTCCTTAACATCTTTCATACCCTTCCCCTTCTCTAGCTTTTTACTATATTCTGCGTAATCTCTTAAATTTCAAATTCTAGTTTACTGACTACCTTTTCATTTTTCTTTCTTTGTTATTTAACCTGTCCAATGAGGTTTCAGACATTATACCTTCTTCTTTTCAGAAGTTTTATTTGGTTCTTTGTCAAGTCAGCCTGGTGTTTTAGGATAGTGTTCTGTGCCTTTCTCATGCTTTCGTTTTTTTTTTCAACATCTTATTTAAATATGCTTATATTTTAGAATATTTGGTTTGTCTATTTGAAGTTCTGAGGGTCTGATCTTGCTGTTGGTACTGTCTTTCTTGTGATGCATAGCTGCATAGAGTGTTTAATGATTTGGAATTGGAGCCTATGACAAATGAGACTCTAACGGTGGGAGTTTCATAAATCTGAGTTAACTCCAAATGCAGCATTACCAGCCTGGGATTACTTTGTGTATGTTAATCTCTCAGTTGAAGATTTCCAGGGAACGCTTCTCCCCCGCCTCTTCAAAAGCTTAGGCTGAGACAAAGTTCCTTGCCTTTTCCTTTTACTAGTGGTCATACTTTGCTATTTGACTAAAGGTAGAGCCCTCTGGGTACTGCCTTATTCAGGAGATGGATCCATGACTTTGTCTCTTGCCCTCAAAGGCCGTTTAAACTCTGTCTTCTGGGCTGAGACCAGCCAAACTCTTCAGGGCAAAGATTCTCAGTAGGTCATCACTGTATTTCTCAGTGAGTCTTAATTTTGTGACTTTTGGAGAGCTCCCTTGTTTTCTTGGGAGAGTTCAAACTATGCATTTGAAGTAGTTCGTAAATAGTCTAACTAATGCTTTGAGCAGTAGGGGTCTCAGGTTACTTAACCCATCATATTGGCAGAAAGAAAGTCTGTTTTCTTAAACACTTAAAGGAACAAGTCCTTGTCAACTCATCTTACAAATTTACGCAGCCCATTCCTTGTAGGATTGGTGCCTTTTCTCTGTTCTCTGCTAGCAACCAGTGCTTTTCTTTATTCTAATGTTAATTACATGGCATTGGCTGTTTTATTTTTTTTTTATTTTTTTTTTTTTTTATTTTTTTTTTTTTGCTGTACGTGGGCCTCTCACCGCTGCAGCCTCTCCCGCTGCGGAGCACAGGCTCCGGACACACAGGCTCCGCGGCCATGGCTCGCGGGCCCAGCCGCTCCGCGGCACGCGGGATCCTCCGGGACCGGGGCACGAACCCGTGTCCCCCGCATCGGCAGGCGGACTCCCAACCACTGCGCCACCAGGGAAGCCCTTGGCTGTTTTATTGTATGCTTCCTCCAATAGGCCAGGAGTTCCTGAGGGCAGACCCTGGACTTCTGTGGGTGCAAAGTCCCTCAGCTAATGGGAACAAATGGGACCCAGAACACATGAGGGGAGATGGATGAGGGAATTGGAGGCAGAGCCTTTCTGAAAGAGCTCTAATGGCCTAATATGTGACCAATTGATGAAAAGTATTGGTTTCAAAATAGGGAATGAAGTCTTTGCTCAGAGTGAGGTGGCATCTTAAGGATGGAGGAAAAAAGGAAAGAACCATAGTCGTTCTTTCTAAAAATGTAATGTAGTTAGAAAGGGGAAAAGAATTGGTAGAGCATAACTTGGCATGAGCTCATTTCAGAGGTGGGCAATGGATGTGGTCTGGAATTGATGTTATAGACTGTCTATCAATAAATCACTCACTGTAATTAAGTTTACTAGGTACATTCCACACCTGGGACGTTTTGTATGGTATCGGTATTTTACTGAGGGCTCTGTGAACGCTCATCTAAAATGAGGTTTCCCCACAAATATGTAATCTAAATTTATAGGCCACACACCTAGACAGATCTGTGTTGCGTATGGGTGCATACACATGCACTGAGTCAGGGAATGGCATATTTTCTGTAATTTGGCTCATAGAACTGCTTGCTCCAAACTGTGTGCCCTGCTTTCCTTCTGTGTTCCTGTCTTTGAGTCAGTGTTTTTGAATGAAGACATGATTTGTTGGTAGGAAGATCAAGACTTTATATCCATGACTATCCATTACCCTATTAACCTGGATTATATCACTCGATTAGTTAGCTATCACCTACTAGAAGATAGGAATGTAAAGAACTAGGAGATGAAAGGTAAACGTTTGTGTGTACCTGTATGTGTGTATGTTGCGAGTGGGGTTAAGATGAACTAAATTTAGTCACGCCGATGAGAAGACCTAAAGTGATGAGAGGTATCTGTTAAGTGTGACCATGTATTTGGCATTGCTATTATGAAATACCTTTATTTCTCGCAGTTCTGGAGGCTAGAAGTCCAAGATCAGGTGCCAGCCTGGTTGGATGAGGCCCCTCTTCTGGGTCATAGACTTCTTGTTGTGTCCTCACATGGCAGGAGGGGCTGGGGAGCTCTGTGGAGTCATCTTTATAAGGGTACTAATTCCATTCATGGGGACTCCACCCTGATGAGCTAAGAACCTCCCAAAGGCCCTGTCTCCTAATACCATTATCCTAGGGGTGAGCTTTTCAACATTTGAATTTGTGGGGGGATACACAAACATTCAGGCATGCACATACCACACCTGTGTATTCTGTTGGTGCAAATGTTAGTTTTTCAGATTGCACTTTTTTCCTAGAACAGGTAGAGAGTAGTTCAGCTCATGGCATGTGAAGATCTGCCTTGATGTGGCATTTACTGCTTCAGGTTCTGCAAAGTGTAGCATTTAGTTCCTAGTTCCTTTGTAATAGTGCAGTTTTTCAGAATAATGAGCTCAGTGTTGCTTTAGGAAACACACTGTTATGCGAGAGCCATGGAAAACATGATCTGAAAAGGGACTTGAGTAAATAGTAAGAGGGAAAGGGCCCAAGTTCTACCTGCCTCACAGCAGGCATTGCAGTTTTTGGAGCACATCCAATCTTAAGAGCCACCCACTTGTCCAAGATCAGATTGATAGAAAGACAGAGCCTTATTCTTTGGTCTCTCTTGGTGAGGACTGTCAACAAGGAACTTATATGCCGTGAAATAGAACCATTCACTCCAATGGAAAATATGCAGATTTAGAAACTAAATTCTTTTTACTATCCTTTTGAAAAATGGAAGTAAGATTAGTATTCTGTTTTCATTTTTAACTGAAAATCAATACTAATATACAGTTTATGAGTTGGGTAGTTAAATTATAATTTAAATGAAAATATTTAGAAATTTTCATGGTAGATCTGAAAAGAAATTATATGCTAATTTCCTGGGGGATTACATCAAGGATAGTATTATGTAGTGAACTGGTATGACTTTCTCGAATATAGGAACTCTCCCATGAGGGATCCCCTTTCTGGAGGAGACTTGAGGTTGGCTAACCTCTCTTTTGAGGAGAAGGCACACCTAAGGCATCAGAAGCAAAATTAAAATCTGTGCAGATTTCAAAGAAGAGCATGGCACAGTTCTTCAGGATGCAGGACTGTCCCCGTTATGTGACATTTAACATCCTTGGCCACTAGGCACCAAGTGCCAAGATCTGTTCTCCCCAGCACTTTCGACATTCTCATTTCTTTCCCTTGTCCTGGTAAGCAAGCACAGGTCCCCACTAACGAAAAGACGGAAATAAAACAAAAGTCCCCTTCATTTTCCTCTTCATTGCACTGGAAGTGATACCCAGTAACTTTCTAATTTCCAAAGACCATGGCCCCTTCTGAGTCCTCATTCTCCTTGACCTCACTGCAGTCCCTCGTGAGCTCTAAGCAATTATGTATTATTATCAAATTATTATTTAAGCTCTTGAATTGTTGCTGAACTGTTCATGTGGTTGGACTTGTTATAAATGTCTTGAGGGCAGGATCTTATACTTCTCTGTGCCCTTAGTAATATTCAGGACAATGTATTTGGTGTTTAATTTGTTAGCTGAATATTTATTTCTAACTCATTGCACTGTTTTAATATTTATCCTGCAGGAAAGTTCTTTTCTGTTTTAATCTTGAATCCCAAATGCTGAATTTCATGTCTTTATTGTATATGTGATAGAAATTTGTAGTTATTATTCTTAGCATATGTAGGTCACATTTGTTCAGATCACTGGAGCCCAGGGATATATCTGGATCTCAGTCACAGTAACGATATAGTTTTTGACTTGGCTTTCACCAGTGAAAACATTTGAATACCAGTTCTCACTCTGTTCCTCCTTTCCGAGACACAGGTCAAGATTCCTCTTCCCAGAAGAGTCTTTTCTGACGACTTCAGCCACAAAGTTCTCTCATTTTCCTAAACTCTTAAAGCATTTACTGTTTAACATGATTTTCTCCACTCCTTACCTCCTGGTTACTGCTCCACTGCCCTTATTAGGCTGCTCCTTCCAACATGGCTATGGCCAAGCAGGCCAGCAACCTCTCAAATCATGGCTTCAGTGGGTCCTTCTCAGTTCTTATCTTGCTTTGCGTCATTTACCCACAGGGTTTGCTGCCTTGTTCATTTCTCTTGGATTTTGTCACATTCTAAATTTCTAACATAGCAATAGTTAGATAGTTGGGAGTGTGGGATCTGGAACCAGACTGCTTGGGTTTGAATCCTGGTTCTACCACTTAGCAGTTGTGTGCCTTTGGGCAACCTGCTTAACCTCTCTATGCCTCACTTTTCCCATCTGTAAAATGGGGACAGTAGCAGGAGGTACTCTGTAGGGTTGTGAGGATTAGATGAACATTGTCTAGCACAACAAATAGTGCTCAGTAAATGTCAGCCCTGATTATTTCTCAATTTCTCAATGCCTTCTGTGAGCTCCTCTTCCTCTACCTTTCTCTTGGAGTTCTCCAAGGTTCTGTTCTAAGCCCTTTTTGAATTTGTGTGTATCCACTTCGTTGATCCATCCCATTTACTCCCAATGACTTTAACTACTGTTCTATATTATCAAACTCTTTCTCTCCAGCCCAGACCTCTTTCTTGAACTCCAGATCCCTGCTTTTGACCTATCTTGGACACCAGTCCTCACATCTCAAACTCATTATGGCCAGTACTCATTTTTTTCCTGAGTCATTCATCTGCTTTTCCTTTCACTTTCCCCATCTTGGTTAATGGCATTGTCTATCTCATTTCCCAAACCAGGAACCAAGGAATCACCCTAGATTCCTCCTGATCCTTATGCCCTGCATCTAATTAAGCATCAAGGCCTTTCCATTTTGTTCTTTAATCTGTTAAATTTGCCTACCCTACAGCATTGCTTGGAATCAGGCTCTCGGTGTCTTTTACCTGAACAATAGCAACGGTCTCTTACCTGGTTTCCCTGACTTTGGTCTCTCTCTCTCTTTCCAATCCATCTACCACCTGTGTCACACTGATCTCTTTAAAACACAATTTGGGGGCTTCCCTGGTGGCGCAGTGGTTGAGAGTCCGTCTGCCGATGCAGGGGACACAGGTTCGTGCCCCGGTCCGGGAAGATCCCACATGCTGCGGAGCGGCTGGGCCCGTGAGCCATGACTGCTGAGCCTGCGCGTCCGGAGCCTGTGCTCCGCAACGGGAGAGGCCACAACAGTGAGAGCCCTGCGTACCAAAAAAACCCCCAAAAAACAAAACACAATTTGGATCACACCCTTCTCTTGCTTAAAGCCACTCACTGGCGTGAAGTTAATGTTACTTAGGATGACATAACATTGGGGCTCAGAAAAAGTTTTCCTCCTTCTCTCCCACCACTACCCTACACACACTTTCAGTAGCCCTGGAGGTGCTACTGAACAACCTCTCCTTTTATGCTTCCATGTAGTTGTACCTATTTCTTCTGCTTGAAATGTCCTCCCATTTCATGGTCTACCTGGTCAACATCCATTGTCTGTCTCAGTGATTTTCAACAAGGCTCACTATTGGCATTTGGGGTGGGACAGTTCTTTGTGCAGGACTGATCCAGTATTATAGGACACTCAGTATCCATGGCCCCTGTTGCTGAATGCCAGTAGCAGCTCCCTTCCCTCTTCTGCTCTTCTCCTACCCCACCAACCCGGTCAGGTAAGAAACCAGACATGCTCTGCCCTCATTTCCAAATGCCTTTCTGGGTAGGAATGCCCCTAGTTAAAAGCAGTAGTATGTATTCTTTAAGACTTAGCTTAAGCCTCATTTCCTTGGGGAACCATGCCCGATACCTCACCTGCTGACTGATTTGAGTATTTCTGCTTCCCTGTGTTCACAGAATCCTGCACATATTTTATTTTACCATTGTTTTCCTTTTTCTCACTGGGCTGGCATTTCCTCTAGGACAGAATTCATCCTTGCATCCTCATCCTAGGATATAATAGATACTCAATAAATATTTGTAGAGTAAGTGAATGTTTATGTTATCCTTGGTATTTAGTTGTCTGTCCTCTAGCTTATTTGCCTATTTCATATCGGTATGCCCTTTTCAGATAGATTGATAGACACTTGAAGGGAGACATTTATACTTTTTTTTTAACTGAGTACTAAGCATATAGGAAGTTCTGAGTAAATGTGCTAAACTAAATGAAACATTTAGAGACTAGCTATATTTCTAAGGTTAAACCTCATTTCTTTTAATTGTTAAGGTCATATTTCTAAACATTAAAGCATCATTCTAGAATTTCTCCAGGTTTTACACATTTGTCCACTAGTTTTATAGTCTAGAATTGGATGCACTAGTCTAGCTCTTCTGGTTTAAGAATGTCTTAATTTTTATGCGTGGTGGGCAGAGAGAGTACCTTTTTGTTCCTACAAAGACTGTATAAAGCCTAGGTGGGAATGGGGAGGTAGAGGAGGGTGGCTCATAGCCACAGTTTGCTGCCTGAAATACAGATGAAAGCCATGAGGGAGGTGGTGGCTGCCACCTCTGGTTAGATTTGTTAACTTCTCTGTAGAAATGATTCTTAGTATCAGGAGAATTTTCCATGTACCTATTCCCCCAGCTACTCTCTCTGCCTCTACTTTCTTCTCTCTCCAGTCTGTTCAGCAGTCTTTGGGTCAGCCTCATGACAAGGCAACCTTAGGTAGGTTATTGCCTCACTTCAAACACTTCTTTGGCCTCGCATTGCCTCTAGAAGGGATTTTCAACCAGAAGTGTGTGATTTTTTTAATCTTGGATCTCACAACCTTAAATTCAGCCCATGACTCCACAAAAGAGAACCAGTTTCTTGACTTAGCAGTTACCTTGTTTTTGCCCATAAATAGTATTTCCTACTTTGTTCACTCATGTTTCTTCTCTAACATAGTTCTGAATTTCTTTTGACATTTTAAATTATCAAATTTATTCCTAAGGATAAAGCCTTGCTGCCACACAAAATAATCAAAACATGTCATAAGCTGAGAAAGAAATTCTAAAAATATTTTAAGCAATGGCAATATTATTGGAAAATGTGGGCCGGGGGTGGGGGGATGGCCACCACCAGAGAGAAGATTGATTAGCATACATAAATTTTAGCATGACTTTTCAAATTGACAATTTTATTGAGATAATTGTACAGTCACATTCAGTTGTAAGAAACAGTATAGAGAAACTTTATATTCTCTACCCAGTGGTAACATTTTGTAAAACTTATAATCAGCTCAATTAATATCGACAGTGATACAATGTACCCATCTTATTCAGGTTTTCCAGTTTTACTTATATTCACTAGTACGAGTAATCTTAAATTTCTGTACCATTTTTGTCACGTGTGTAGGTTCATGCGTTCACCACTACAGTCAAGATACTGAACAGTTCTGAAACCACTAGGATCCCTCATGTCGCCCTTTTATAGTCACGACTGCCTTCCCTCCTCACCTCTCCCAATACTGTTTCTCACCCCTGACAACTACTAATCTGTTGTTCATTAATTTTTCTCATTTAAAAAATATTATTATATAAGTGGGATTATAGTCTGTAACCTTTTGGGACTGGATCTCATCACTCAGCATAATTTCCTGAAGATTGATCCATGTTGAATAAATAGTTTGCTCCTTTTAATTGCTGAGTAGTATATCTTGCTGAGTTATGTATGTACATATGTAAGTGTGCACAAAGACAACAGAGTTTAACCATTCACCTATTGAAGACATCTGGGTTGATTCTAGTTTTTGGCTGTTATAAGTAAGGCTATGAACAATCGTGTCCAGGTTTTTGTGTGAACATAAACCTTTATTTCTCGGGGGGGAAAATACCCATTAGTGGAATTGCTGGTGGCAGTGTGTTTAGTTTTTAAGAGACTGCCCAACTGTTTTCCAGAGTGACTATATTATTTTGCATTTTCACCAGCAGTGTATAAGTGATTCAGTTTCTCCACATCCTTTCCAAGATTTGGTGATGCCACTATTTTTATCATCAGTGATAGGGGCACTATTTTATATATTATATATTTTATATTTTATATATTTTAATATCCCTCCCATGACAACCTGCATGGTGTTGTGCACACAGAGACAGTGAGTTGACGTTGACCTGATGGAGGAACTTTCGAGATCTGTTGCTGATGAGGACATTGATGCCCTGATAGGATGTAACTTGCCCAAGATAGTTGAGTGATTGAGCTTTGCATTGACTATGAAGGATACACTGAACGGATTAACAGCATAAGTGAGATGGTACGGGTATGTTCAACTGACTTATAAAAAGCTTTTAAGGGCTTAATCACTTTGTGTGCAAATACATCCTGTGACATACCAGCAAGTGTGACTGGTTGGGCGGAACATTTTGTTAGCAGCGAGCTCCCGCTCCTCTTTGTACTTTGCAAATGTCCTCTAATTTAGGCTGTACTATTTCAGACTGACTGGCTCCCCTTCTTCCTCCCCACCCCCAGTAGTTTGAATTAATGAGATCCCGTTGAATGGTTATTGTGTTGCTTGCTTGCTAATCTTCAGACATCTCCCCACACTGAGTTCACCACATAATTCTACTCTTTCACTTAAAGCTGCTTAGACCTGCATAACTCAGGTAGATAACTGCAGTCTGAAGCAGGTCTGTAGACACCGTTGTGTACTAAACAGTAGGTTTATTTCTAAAATGCTTTCTTCTTGCCCATCCATTGTGCTGCCATTGAAGGTTTTTACTTAGACGTGGCCTTACCCCCCATTTAACTGTTCTTTCTTCCTCCTGTTAGAATAACAGTTGTGAAATACAATTAAAATTCTACACTCCTAGGTTCACAAAGGAGCTGTGAATCAACATTTCCCTCTAAGTGCAGAAGGTTTCAAACTGAGGTAGCAATTGAATTACCCCAATAGTAATTGCTCTCTGCCCTTTGAAGTTGCAAACTGTAGGGGGAATATTTGGTTCTATAAAGTCAAATAAAATTCTTTGGAGCTTGACAGTATTATATTGATGTGGTACAGTGCTCTTCAGAATTCCTGATGCCTGGGGATTCCTTGGGGCTGCCAGGATGAGGCTGAGCGGGGTAGGCCTCTTTTAGACCATCTTCACCCCAATTACTCCTGAATCATTTTGTTCAGTCTAATATATAGAGGTTCTGAATGATAAATAAAGATTCAAATGTTTTAAAAAATCCTTTGCGTATGCTTAATGTACAGTGATAATAAAAATAGTTACAGCTAGCATTTATTGAGTGCTTATGATAGGCCGTTAAGTGTTTTCTCTTTTTTCTCTATCAAATCTCTTAATCTTCCCAACAATCTTAGCGGGTAGGTACTGTTACTTGTTCTACTTGACACGTTAGAAACTGGCCCAGGGAGGTAAATAACAGACCCAAAGTCACACAGTTAGAACAGGGTATAACTGGTGTTCAAACGCAGCCTGTTCTTGAGTCTGTACTCCTAGCTGTGAGGCTTTTGCAGCCTTTTAGCCAAGCAAATTGCTGTCTTTCAGACCATAGTAATGTTACAGAAGGACTGTGCTGAGGCCAAGGAGAGCCTGGGCTCCAGGCTCAGACAGGTTGGATCCACATGCCTCGGCCATGTCTAGCCTCTTGACCTCATCCTCAACCAAGTGGCACAACTCTGCTGAGCTTTTCTTCACTCTTGTGAAGTGGAGACGGGGGTGCTGGAGGTCCTCCTATCTGAAGAGAGTAAGTATCAGGAAAGCCCTTTGAAGTGAAGCTTCTTGGAATGGGGACCACAGTTCAGAGGTAACAGGGGTGGAGAAAAAATATGCCTGGGGTTCTAGTTTTTGAAAATGAAATTAAAATTATGAAAATATTTTTAAAATTTAAAGTTTATTCCTTTGGCTGAAAGGCAGCAGAGCATCACGGCTAGAATTACAGGCTCTGGAGCGGCTGCTCGAATACCAGCCTAGCCTTGTTCAGTGTGACCTAATGCATACTGAGTTTTTAACTCTGCCAACTCTTAGAATGAACATAAGGTGAATCATGTATGTGTGAGAGATTAACTAGAGGAGGTTGTGACTTTTTTTCTGACATGACTGATAGCACAGTAGAGCATCCATGTCATCACGTTTGATTTTCAGAGCATTATTATGGGGTTCATTTTTATTAGAAATACCCAAGAACGTCTCCCATTTTCTCCTAGGGTGGGGAGAAGGTGCTGTTATTTTTTTAATGTTGAAGTTACTATCTTTAAGCCTTTATCTCATTGTGATTATTTCTTCTTACTTGTTAATGGATCTCTGTCACATTCTCATTGATAGTTTTGTATATGACTTGAAGGTCTCCAGTACTCAAGTTCTTTTCTCAATTTTATTTAACCTTATTTCATGCTTAAAAAAGATTTCCAGTTGTATTTTGAGTTGATTTGTATTTAGCTATACTATCTGGTAACCATACCAAGCCCTGAACAAACAACTACAAAAAAATTTTTTTTGATGTTCAAGATAAAATGGCTAGAGAGTAGATGCTAGCATTGGGTGGGGTGAAGAATGAACAAGGGAGGTTTTTGCTTGTCATTCTATAAGTGGTCAGTTCATTTAAGTATTTTTGTTTAGGTAGCTTGCTCCTCAGTTGACCTTGTAACTGGAGGGACTTGTAAATGAAGATTTAGATAACTAGGACTTCCACACTTTTCTCAACGCTACCATGAGGATTCTCTGAGATGATGTTTGTGAAATACTTAACGCAGTGCCTGACACACCATTAGCCTTCAAAATGTAGTTATTTATAATACAGACAAATATTTGAGCATTATCTGTTAATAAGTTGTATGAGAGGCATACGCACCAATGACTTTTAGCATGTTGAAAGACAAAATTAGTCATGGGTTTTATATTGAATCAGTCTTAGAATATTTCATTTAGATGCAAAAACATGAGAAACCCAGAACTTCAAAGAACTGATTTTTTTCTGTATTAGTTAAATGTTATGTTTTAAATTTAAAATATCCTTTTCACCTGTTGAAAATAGTCTAATATTTTTCTTTAGTGTTAACTAGCAACCAGAGATATTGCAATATTATGTATTCTTCATAAAATATCTAAACTATTGAATCTTTTATGTCTTGATGATCTTTTCATAAGATTTTTTTTCCCCTTTTGGGAGCAAACTTAAAAACTTTGTACTAAGACCCCGAGTTATTCCATGGTGTCTGCCAGCAAGACTAGAAATGTATTGGCTCTTTACTTTCCCAATAAACATTTTCAAAAATACAGTACAATAAAAAAGTACTTGAGTCTCAATTTTTGAAATTGCAGGTGGAGAACTCAAGCTTTAGGAAGTGGAGTGTAGCGCATGATACTTCACTTATATAGTGAAAAGCTGCAGCATGTGAAGAACTTAAGCAATTGTGACTTGCTTAGCAAACACAAATTTTTTATCATTAAACTTGATGTAAAAGGAGGCATGGCCATATTTAGCCATGCAGCTCAGCAAGTGAGCACAGAACTTACTGCTCTTTGCTATAATAGAGGAATTAATTACAGGAAAGTGAGAATATAGTTTTAAATATCTATTTTGGTTTGAAGTTTTATTTGAAGATATAATATATTGGCAGCAAACTATGTTCTCTACAACTTAAGTAGGAAATCCTGATAGGGGTTTTAGAAGTGTTGGAACAGAGGTTGAGAACTGTGGGGACTTTAGTTTTTAGTTCATTTTTTCAAGGAGTGAAAAGTAGTTTCTCTGAAAAACAAAATAACTGCTGCTCAGAATGGCTCCTAAATTTCTTTACTGAAAAGTGGTAAAAGGTAGAGTAGGCAGGAATAATAAAATATAAGTTGTTATAAATATCAGGTGAAATATAAACAACATGTTGTTTAGCCCTTGATGTTTTGCCTTTTGCCTGAGATGATTATGATTCAAATTTGAGGCAGGCATTTGATGGCGTTGGTGGAGAACCTGGATCCTTCACAAAGCTGTGTGAGGTTGGATTCTGCACTCCAGTTCAGCTCATGTGGGCCTTTTCACTGTATAAATACAGAACTCCAGAGGCGCTGGTGAGCACCCTACACTCCACTGGTCGTGCCTTTGTCTGCTGAGCCTGGAGGAAAACTATTGGGAAAAGTAGCCTAACAAGTAGGGGAAAAGGCTTACTTTATAGAGCAGAGCTTCAAAATGTTGACGTGTATATACCCTTAAATATAATATGTTAACATGTATCCCTTAATGTATTTATTAATAAAGCATACTACTGTAACAGTGTATATTCTAAAACATATCTGAAATCTACAAAGCTATAAGGATTAAACATTATAGTAAGATTTTTTTTTATTAATAGCCCTTTTTGCACTCACTAAAAACATTGACATGTAATACATGCCAGTGAGAGTAATATGATGGAAATGTATCGTTCTTTTGAAAACCTTTGCTTAATAATTTTAATGCTGTGTTCAGTTCAGCTTGAATGTCTGGTTCCAAGTACTGTTTACTTTGAAATTGATTTTGAAGTGTCATAGCTGAAAAAGATACTATATTATGATAAATAGATTCTAATTGAAAAAGTGAGTGCTGGCTGTACTTGTACATAAGGGGATTTATATTTTAACCCCATCCAACAATTGTACAAGAGTTTAAATGTGGCTAATAAATTCCCATCTTCCATGATGTCAATCATTCCTCCTGTAAATTAATCAGAAGCTGTTGCATTTAAAGAATATAAAACCCATGAAACATTTGGAAAGTTTAAAAAAAAATAGAAAGCTTTTTCCAAAAATTTAAAGCATGCGTGTATGAGGGGTTTGTAGGTGGCAAACTTTAAATAATTTTTGCAACAAAATCACAAAATGGAAAGGTGTAAATACTTTTTCAAAATGTTTTTACGGTGGTATATACTGTCTATAACCTGAGTTTCTTTTGAGATGCATTTTCTTTTTCACTTATTAAAATGTCACCCCTTTCTTGAAGGGATAGGATATTTATTTGAAAACTATTTTTAAAAGATCTGCTATAAACAGCCAGTTTTCATCTCAGAAAACCCAGCAAATATGGAACACTTCTATTTTTGTTAGAAAATTAGCTAGTACATGTTTGGCAACTTTTTAAAGTACTCTGCTGTGATATAACCAACACACCTTAATGTGGTAAAGATTTTTATGGTCATTTCCCGTCTTGTTACAGCAATTGTAAAGATTTGACCATGTTTGAAGGTCTTATTTCTATAAAGTTAATCACACTGGCATCCTGTGGAACTGTGTGCTTTTGGCTTCAAGGTCTTCTTTGCAGTATCTCACCCATGAATGACACAGTGAATGAATTTTGTGTATGTGCTTTTTAAACTTCTTATCTGAGAAGCTACCCTATCAGTGGTTGTACTCAAACAGTTTTCCTGTAGATCATTACTTATTAAAGAAGTAATTCACTCTTCAACATGTCTTCATATTCTCACTAAAAGTGGTTTTTTTTAGTGTATTTTATCAGACAAAAATCTAATACCATCTGTACTTTCTTCTAAGTGTATGGCAAGCCTCCCACACAGCTTAATATGTCCTAATATGCTTCTTAAAATACTAAGTTTTGAAAGATTTGCTCATAAAGGAAAGCATTTTAGTCTTTTTTTTTTTTTACTTTGTGGATTTCAGTCTTTTTTCTTAGCACTGCATTTGCTATAGAATACATTCATTTCTTTTGCTATTAGGTAGAAATCTTAAAAGGATCTTCTAATTTTCTTATCAAGTTTACTGAAATTTTGTAAAGGATTGGAATTGTGTATGGCATGACTGTGAACATAGTTGAAAAAAATGGCTACTGTCTTGAGACACAGTGTACATTTAGTGTGAGGGTCATGGTACATGTGCTGGTGGATATACATTCATATTTTAAATGCCTTCTTGATAATTTTGAATCTTGAGGGGCTCTACTCTTGGATTGGTCATAATTTTTATTTCATAGTGTAGCTGATGAACAATTCATACTGGGATTGGGGGTCTCAATTTTGTCATTCTTGTGGTTAGTATTATCTTTAATTTGAACTTTCTTTCTGGACTCCTTAAGCCATTCATCCAGTTTGTGAGCTTAGTTTCATACACATTGATGATGATAACCCATAAGCCCATTTACGTGGGTCTACATGAACTGCCACAGGGCACAAAGTGTTGAAAATGTGGGCCGAGGAGGGCTCTGCTGTCAACCCCTTGGCCTCGTGTGACCTTCGGTCTTCTCTCAGGATGACTCATGGAATGTAACTTGTGACCTAGGAGGGTACCAGTGTCCGCATGTGTATGAACTATTAGTAAAACTTGAGGGAAATGATTTTTTAAAAAGTAAATTAAAATAGAATTCTTTATATTTTTCCTCCAGGTCAAGTGTGACCTCTGGGGGTTACTGTACTCAGAGTCACAATTCAGGTTGCTCTGTGTCTGCCTTCTTAGGAGACATCCCCAAAGTACTGCAGCTGGCTGTGGCCTGGGGACCAGAGCCAGGCTTGGCCTGGTGAGCAGAACCCTGTCCCAGATGACGCAGGTGGGTGGGTGGAGAGGGGAAAGGTGATGGGGGCTGCGAGTCTCCTTGTCTGCCCTACTCAGAGTTCTCATGCAGCCCACTCTTCACTTTCTTCCAATCTTTAGGTCTCTGTCATTCAGCTGTGAGCTCTTTGAGGGCTGGACCATACTGATCATCTTACTGGCCATTGAAGGTGTTCAATGAACCTTTCTTAAAGGATGCTCCTTTTGCCTAAGTTGCTAGCTGGTTTCCGGGTACAGATGGGATGTGTGCACCTAGTGGAGAGGTTGGTTAGCGTGACAGCGGGCTGCATCCCTCCAGACTGAACTCTCTGGCCCTCACCAAGAGGTCTTAGAACTATCTTGTCTCCACAGGCTCCTGCCTCGTCCAGCCAAGAGTGAATTTTGACCTCAGAGTAGCCTATATCTAAGTGATTAACTAAGGCAAAAATTGCAACATGCTTATGTTGGCCTTTCTTGGCTTCCTGAAATATAATTTCTATTCGGGAGCAGTCTGTGGGATAATGTTTGGGGTGATAGATTTTCCTTATGTGTGGATCTTCATGTGAAAGAAGAAAGGGAGGAGGATGTTTTATATGGAGAGCATCTTATTCCCTTGTTCTTAATTTTGTCTTTGCCAGTTGTCCTATCTAGTGGGTTACTCCTCCCTCTACGATGTTAACTAGAGGGCAGGGCGCAGCTCTGCTGGTTGGTCACACGGGGCTCCTACAATAACTCTCACTTCTATTATTTTCATTGCAGATGCGGAAGCCATGGAGCTGAACTGCAGTGAAGTACCTCTTTATGTAAGTGCCTAAGCATTGGGCTGCAGGTCTAAGTGGCCCTTTCTTGAACTTGAAACCCCTTGTGACTGAAGTGGGAAGAAATGTTCTGTTGGCTATTGAGTTGGGGCTTTTAAAAAAACAACACACAACATTACTGTCTAGTTCAAGCCTTTGCATGGAGCCCTTTAAAACTGGTTGGCTCCTGGTTCCAAAGTCTGGGTTTTAATTATATTCTCCTGAGTAACTTTTAACTGTATAACTTCTGGAAGGCAGCTCTGCTCACCACTATAACCACCAATGCTTAACTGTATAACTTTTGGACTCAGAAATACTGAGTTCATCTATGTGAATGATTTTTGAACACATTATTTTATGATATCCTGATAATAGCCAAGAATGTTTTCTGTGTGTATCTCTTTTGGGGAGAAAGTTCAGTGACCATTGTGTCAGGTAAAATCCTGAAGTAGGAATTCAAAGGGAAAAGTGCTGGGACATACATAGAGTAGGTGGGTGATTGGATGACAGAGCTGCCCGGTGAGATTCCTAGTCAGATGTGCCTTCTGGGCTGAGAGAGGATTCCAAGCTTGAGCACAGTTACTGGATGTAACAGAAGTGAGCCGATTGTCTCCCCACATAGAAAATGGCAGATGATTTTCTCTTCCTTCCTTATTTTAGGCAAAACCTCTTTCCTTTGGTGGCAGGTGGGCATGGTTTGGTGGCAGGTGGGCATGGATGTGTGTATGGGAATTGGGGTTTCAAGTGGCCTTTGAATCCTCAACTCAAGAAATACACCAAGAGTACTAGATCTAGAATAAGAATATGACCTCAATTCAGATGTATCCCGAATAGAACAGAATATCAAGGACTTGGAACAAATTTAGTCAGAATCTTAAATCAATTAAAATATATTCATTCATTTCCCCTTAACATACTTCATTACCCAGGTGGCCCTCCCTCTCTCCCTTCCACCTCTTTCCTTGCTGTCACCTCCCTTCCCCTTACACATACCCCACTCTGTTCTCTGGAGAAAGACAAAATGATAAAATAAATGGATTTCAGAATAATGAAAAAGTTGCCTTCTGGGTTACTCAGGGGTCTGGCGTATTCTCTCTCGATTGTGATTTGCAGGTTATAAAATGTATTATAGATAGTTAGACTTGGCCCAGCCATAATTAACGATTAAAAAAAAAAGACTGGTCTAAGGCTAAATTTAGAGTACTCCCAAGTCTTTTTTTTTTGTACCTTTCTCCTCCTTAGCTTTATTCATTCCACTCTGCTCTCCTACATCAAACCAAACAGATCTACAAGTCTAATGAGGATACAAAACCTGGTAGTTTTTCTTTTTTTTTTAATTGAAGTATAGTTGATTTATAATGTTGGGTTGGTTTCTAGTGTACAGCAAAGTGATTCAGTTATACATATGTATACATATATTATTTTCTTTTTTATAGTCTTTTCCACTATGGTTTATTACAGGATATTGAATATAGTTCCCTGAGCTATACAGTAGGACCTTGTTGTTTATCTATTTTATATATAGTAGTTTGTATCTGCTAATCCCAAACTCCTAATTTATCCCTCCCCCACCCCCTTTCCCCTTTCATAACCATAAGTTTGTTTTCTGTGTGTGAGTCGGTTTCTGTTTCGTAAATAAGTTCATTTGTGTCATTTTTTAGATTCCATATATAAGTGATATCATGTGGTATTTGTCTTTCTGTTTCTGACTTACTTCACTTGGTATGATAATCTCTAGGTCCATTCATGTTGCTTCAAATGGTATTATTTCATTCTTTTTTTATGGCTGAGTAGTATTCCATTGTGTGTGTGTGTGTGTGTGTGTGTGTGTGTGTATATGACATCTTCTTTATCCATTCATCTGTCAATGGACATTTAGGTTGCTTCCATGTCTTGGCTATTGTAAATAGTGCTGCTATGAACATTGGGGTGCATGTATCTTTTCAAATTATAGTTTTCTCCAGATATACGCCCAGGAGTGGGATTCCTGGATCATATAGCAACTCTATTTTTATTTTTTTAAGGAACCTCCATACTGTTTTCCCTAGTGGCTGCACCAGTTTACATTGTCACCAACAGTGTAGGAGGGTTCCCTTTTCTCCACACCCTCTTCAGTGTTTGTTGTTTATAGACTTTTTGATGATGGCCATTCTGACCAGTGTGAGGTGATACCTCATTGTAGTTTTGATTTGCATGTCTCTAATCATTAGTGATGTTGAGCATCTTTTCATGTGCCTGCTGACCATCTGTATGTCATCTTTGGAGAAATGTCTATTTACGTCTTCTGCCCATTTTTTGATTGGGTTGTGTGTTTTTTTTTTGTTATTGAGTTGTATGAGCTGTTGGGATATTTTGGAAATTAAGGCCTTGTCAGTCACATCATTTGCAAATATTTTCTCCCAGTCCATAGGTTGTCTTTTCATTTTATTTATGGTTTTCTTTGCTGTGCAAAAGCTTATAAGTTTGATTAGATCTCATTTGTTTATTTTTGGTTTTATTTCTGTTGCCTTGAGACTGACCTAAGAAAACACTGGTACGATTTATGTCAGAGAATGTTTTGCTTATATTGTCTTCTAGGAGTTTTACGATGTCATGTCTTATATTTAAGTCTTTAAGCCATTTTGAATTTATTTTTGTGTAGGGTGTGAGGGAGTGTTCTAACTTCATTGATTTACATGCAGCTGTCCAGCTTTCCCAACACCACTAGATGAAGAGACTCTCTTTTTCCTACTGTATATTCTTGCCTCCATTGTTGAAGATTAATTGACCATAGGTGTGTGGGTTTATTTCTGGGCTCTCTATTCTGTTCCATTGCTCCATATGTCTTTTATTGTGCCAGTACCACACTGTTTTGATTACTGTAGCTGTGTAGTATTGTCTGAAGTCTGGGAGAGTTATGCCTCCAGCTTTCAAAACCTTGTAGTTGATCAACATCCTGGTACAGCTATTTTAACTCAGACCTACCAGATTATGACCAGACTAGGGAAGAGTCAATACTCATTGCTTACCGAGGGAAGAGACTTAAATAGACCAAAGGAGAGCAATTTTTTTTCCTCTAATTATCAAATAATATATACTCATTAGAATAAAATGAAAAATACAGAAAGTGTTAAGAAAATAAGTCACTCATAATCTCATCCTCTGTAGATAATTTAAAACATTATTTCATCAATTTTAAGGTACAGTTTTCTCATTTTACATCTCTGAAATTGAGATGCTCTTACTTCACTGTGTATCCTGGCAGATATCATGATGGAGCTGTCATTATCTATGCATGTGTGACCTTGGTCACAATGGTTCATGTTGTTGTCATTTCAGATTACTTATGTGCCTTGCTGGAACTATTTGAATTAATTGCTTTCAAAATGATTTCACCATGAGTTGGCATTAAAAAGGCAAAGTTACTGTGTGTATAGAAAGACATGGAAAGAGCAACATGACAAATGTGGTAAAGTCTCTATAAGTAAATTTAGATGAGCTCTTTTAATAAGTATAAAATCTCACATTATGTCATACTTTGCAGTTTTGTCTCTTAGTGGAATATAAAATGCATATCATAACTGGTATCTCAGATGAAATACATTATATATTTAACATAATTGACTCATTATATATACATATATGCGTGTAATCTGCTTTTTTCACTTGATGTTTTATGTCAATATTTTTATGAATTGACCTAAGCCAACGTGGCCATTTGATCTCATGTAGGAAGGGGTCAGTGGGGAAGTATTATAATGAAAACAAGTCTTAAATTTCATCAAATAAGTAACACATAAACAAAGCAGACACAAACTAGACTCTGACTTGTTTCTGTATCTTGTGGCAGACCCCCTCTGTCACCTTCTGTCTTCAGAGGTTTCATAAATATTCACTTCTAGTTTCTCCTAGTTAACTGCAATCTGGTTTATAAACTCTTAACATTTTATTCATATTTACTGTATTTCATATATACTTATCTAAAAATATATGCAAAAATCAAAACCATCTTTAATCCTGTTATTCATAATGATCACTGTTGACATTTTTGGTATATTTGCTTCCAGAGTTTTATCTATATCTGTGTAGAATTTTATTGAAGGTTCTCTTGGCATTTATTTACATGATGTGTTTTCTCATTTGACTGATACATTGGATCTCTTAATTTTGTTGCTTTCATGTACTTTTAGCAATTCTGTCTAGCTGTCATGACTAGTTCTTTGGGAAAAACAAGATAACTCTGCTAAGTGTGATTAAGAGAGAACCCAAACAAAACTAGAAATTATGAAGATTCCATAACATATTGAGATGATATCTTAATTATAAAATAATACTAAGCATAACTGTATGCTTATGCACTGGCAAAATCTTTTGAGGCAGTTTTTTTTTTAAATATTTATTTATTTATTTTTGGCTGCATTGAGTCTTTGGTGCTGCACACTTGCTTTCTCTAGTTGTGGTGAGCGGGGGCTACTCTTTGTTGCAGTGTGAGGGCTTCTCATTGCAGTGGCTTCTCTTGTTGCAGAGCACAGGCTCTAGGCATGTGGGCTTCAGTAGTTGTGGCATGCAGGCTCAGTAGTTGTGGCTCACGGGCTCTAGAGTGCAGGCTCAGTAGTTGTGGCGCATGGGCTTAGTTGCTCCGCGGCATGTGGGATCTTCCTGGACCAGGGCTCGAACCCGTGTCCCCTGCACTGGCAGGCGGATTCTTAACCACTGTGCCACCAGGAAAGTCCCAAGACAGGCTTTAAAAATATAAATTACAAGGTTTATCTCAAGAAGAATTAAATCACATAGTGGGGCAATAATCATGGAGAAAAAAATTGATAGTAATTATTCCCCAACTTCTACCTATCCTTCACAAAAGGATACTTCATTCAAGTGGATCCTGTAAGTGATATTTTTGTTCCTTTGATTATAACCTGTTTTGATTAATCTCTTATAACATTTTTTAGTTAAAATGTTTTTGTCTTTACTTTTGGGTCATTATAGAGAATCCTTCCTACAGATGATAGATTCTTTATACCTTTAGAAAAATCAATAATGTGTCCATCGACAGATGAATGGCACATGTATACAATGGAATATTACTCAGCCATAAAAAGAAATGAAATTGAGTTATTTGTAGTGAGGTGGAGGGACCTAGAGTCTGTCATACAGAGTGAAGTAAGTCAGAAAGAGGAAAACAAATACCGTATGCTAACACATATACATGGAATCTAAAAAAAAAAAAAAAGGTTCTGAAGAACCTAGGGGCAGGACAGGAATAAAGACGCAGATGTAGAGAATGGACTTGAGGACATGGGGAGTGGGAAGGGTAAGCTGGGATGAAGTGAGAGAGTGGCATGGACATATATACACTACCAAATGTAAAACAGATAGCTAGTGGGAAGCAGCCGCATAGCACAGGGATATCAGCTCCGTGCTTTGTGTCCACCTAGAGGAGTGGGATAGGGAGGGTGGGAGGGAGACACAAGAGGAAGGAGATATGGGGATATATGTATATGTATAGCTGATTCACTTTGTTATAAAACAGAAACTAACACACCATTGTAAAGCAATTATACTCCAATAAAGATGTTAAAAAAAAATCTATGGATGTAAGTCTTTGTTTCTCCCCCTCATACCTTTTGTTTGGATCCGTGAAAACTTCCAACTTCTTTTTTAACGTTTTATCCTTTTGTCTTTCAGTATTGTTTGCCCCTTCTAGAATAGCTGATATTCTAGGGTTAGACTGTTCTAGCCATTTTTTTTTTTTTTTTTAGTCTGAATTCTGGTAGCATGTTTTCTTTTCTATGTAAGCTTTCTGTACTGTTAAGTTTATTTCCTGCTTGCCAGAACAGTTTTAGACCATTACTTTGTTTTTAGTTTTTGTGTAGTATTTTCAAATCTTGGCCTGTTTCTTCTTATGCCCACATAGTTTTACTGTGAGCACAAAGCAGGAACTTAATTTTTTCCCTCTATCTCCCAGGAATCTGTTTCAGAGGGAGGGAGGCAGTCTCTGATTCTGTGTGCTTTAAATTTTTTTGACCATTTTGGGGCAAACTTTTTTCTCCTTTTTTTTGGGGGGTGTGGACAAACATTTCTGTTTGGTTATCTTTAGGAAGGAGGCAATCTTAGTATTGGGAATGCAGGAATATTCCCGAACTCAGCCACAGACTTATGCTAATTTTTAAAATGAGCCATGGAGGTCCACTGAGTTGCTATTTCAGGAAAAGAGAAACACTGTACTATAATAAGATTAGAGAAGAAGCAGGAGTTGGCAAGACTGGTAGCGAAGAGTTTATAATATTTGATTTGCAAACCTTAGGGATATAAGCATTACAAATCCAGTTTTCAGCCTCTGAGCAGCTTCCTGCATCTGTACTTTAAGGGGCACTAGAGGAAGCAGCTCTGGAAGGCCAGGCTGTTTGTTCCCAGTAGAAAAGGTAGCAGAGGCATGCCATCTGATTTGAAGTCTAGGCTTAATTTTTAGATAGAATGGTAACATGGTTTTAGGAGGAGATGTTTTAAGCTAGCAAAGAGTCGTAGTGAAGAAGCTAATGAGAAATGTGAAAGCCTGGAAAAATGTAAATTAGAATTATTATAACTGATCTAAGATACTTGTATTCTAGCTTAACACTCTTTTAATGGACACCACTTGGGAACTTAAATCCTATATTTGAAGTCATAAAGTTATTTTTTTATTTTAGGTTGTTTTTAGTCTTATTTTATTTTCTAGTCTGTATATAAAGAGAGGAAATGATGCAAGTACAGCTTGAAAAGAGATTTTGCTTACTGAGTATCTGATTGAATTTTGAAAGAGAAAGCGATTGTAAGCCAAATTGTATGTTTTTGCTGAATTTTTTTAAAAATTGAAGGATAGTTGATTTACAATATTGTGTTAGTTTCAGGTGTGCAGCATAGTGATTCAGTGTTTTTTGTTGTTGTTGTTTCTTTTACAGATTATATTCCGTTGGAGGTTATTTTTGATTACTTTTTAAATTGAGTTTTCTCTAAGTTTTTGTGGATTAAGGAAGGTTATAAAACACATGTTGTACTTATGTACTTCATCCAAGAACTTCCTTTTCCACATTAATTATATTTTAATTTTTATATAAAGTGTACTTAGCATTCATCTTTCCAAAAATATCAGTTCAGTGCTGTGAACAAAATAGAAGAGCTTTTCCTTGTGAAATTGTTGTTTCCAAAGATTCTTTTTTCCTCAGTAAAATAGCTTTATTTTAAATGATTATTTAAATCACACTTGCTCATTATAAAAAAAAAATAAGAAATTACCAAGAAGAAATTACCAAGGAGAAAGATCCCTTTAAATTTCTCCTTTGGGAGAATTTTCATTAGTGTTTTGATGACAGTCCTTTCAGGAATTTGTTTTTGCATATCTGTACACACATCCACACCCCTGCCCCCACGATCCATAAAAGGAATCGTAGAGAAAAGCTGTTTATGTTATCTTGCATAGATCCCCATTATTCTCTCCCCCATCATATCTCTGCTTCTGTCCCACAGGTAACTCTTTCTTTTTTTTCCACTGTTTTTTTTTTTTATGAGTTTCTGCATTATAACAAAGTGAATCAGTCATACATATACATCTGTTCCCACATCCCTTCCCTCTTGCGTCTCCCTCCCTCCCACCCTCCCTATCCCACCCCTCCAGGCGGTCACAAAGCACTGAGCTGATCTGAAACCTATTGCAGTCACTCTCAGCAGCATTGGCATCCTTGGGAAACTTGTTGGAAATAGAAATTCTCAGACCTCACCCTAGACCTACTGAATCAGACACTCTGGGCATGGGGCCCAGATATCTGTGTTTTAACAAAACCTTCAGGTGATTCTGATGTGTGCTAATGTTTGAGAATCATTGACTTAGTGTATATATTTCTACATTTTTCTGTGCTCATACAACCCTACACATACATATATATAGATACAAGCTTTAATAAAACCATTTAAAAAAATCTGGATCAGAGAATTCCCTGGTGGTCCAGTGGTTAGGACTCTGCACTTCTAATGCAGGGGCCATGGGTTCAATCCCTGGTCGGGGAACTAAGATCCTTCAAGCTGCATGGTGCAGCCAAATATATATATATATGGATCATATTATATAAACTTCTGTATCTTTTCCAACTCAGCATTACTTTGTGGAAATTCCTGCAAGTTGTCAGGTGTAGCTCTAATTCATTCTATTTAATAAATGGGTGTGGATCAAGACACTTCTCTGTGGATGGGTATTCACTAGACATCCTCGTCCATATGTCCTTATTTATCAATACTTTCATCTTTATGGGATAGATTCCCAGGAGTGGAATTGCTGGATGCAGGATGTACATACTTCAGGTTTTAATGATTTCTTTGCAAATGAGGTATACGTGTTCACATTTTATTCAACAACTTTCAGATATATTTAATATCTAGTTCTTTAGCCCTAACAACTGTGATAATTATGAATTGGGAGTTATAAACTCACTTTTACTGTGCAAAGGTAGCATGTTAAGTTTTGTGTTAAGTTTTATAAAAGTTCAAAAAATTCCCTTGTTTTAATCTTTTTTTTTTTTTTTTTTGCCATGGTGCTTCATTTCTGCTCTTTCTTGGATTCTGGCTAATATGAGCATCTAACCCATGGAGACTTCTACAACATCTGCAAAGGGTGTGTCTGTGGAACTTTGCGTGTGGGCTCTTGCTCTCTTCCACCCTTTAGATGTGTTAATCGTAGCAGTTGACTGAGAAGAGTAATCATTTCTTTCTCCTGAGGCTGCAGATTGTATAACGGTTTGGACGGGGTTTTAGCTTCAGTAGCTTGTTGCCAGCTGGATCTAAATGGCTTCCCTTTTCCCTTAGCATTTTGTGTTTGTTATTCTTTTATTCTGAGTCACAGTATCCTGCTGAGTTTGGTCCCAAGTATATTGGTTGCTATTGGGCTTATTGTATGTAACTGAAGGGGTAACCTGATGTTTGCTGATCACTTCACGTAGTTGAGCTAAACCTCCTCCATTCAACCACTTCTATTTCTGAGGCTTGGTACACTCTCCTAGGCCCCAGCCTTCTGGAGGGGGGACCCTAGGACAGGACCCAGGGAGGCAGTTTCCTATTGAGGCTGCAAGTGACTTGGTTGCTTTGTTCTGCACTCACCTGGCGGACGCCTCCTTCCCGCAGATTCCTTCTGGCTTCTGGTTCCTGTTGAAGGAAATCCTGTCCTCCAGATGCTGCCCCTTCTCTGCTTGTGGCTCTCTGTCCCCTCATGGGCTGCCTGTGATCAGCCTGTCTTAACCATCAACTTGGAATCTTAGTATGTGAAGGCACCTTAGAGACCTTCGCCTGGCCACCCGCCCTTTGCAGATGAGGAAATTCAGGTTCCGAGCAGGAGAGTCACTTATTTGACTAGTTAACTCAGCTGGTTTGACACTCAGGATTTGTAAATGATGTATTGGAAGCCATAACATTTTTTTGCTCAGAAAGTTTGTTAGTGGCAGATCCACGGTAAGCCTGGGATTTTCCCACCTTCACCGGCTAATCAAAATGACCTTCTCCATTGCATTGCTTCTGCACTTCATTTCCCCATTGGCCAGGTACCATTTTGTCCTTTGCCACCCTGCAGTCTTCCTTTGAGATTTACAATGTGAAGAATGGTGCTACTTCTTGGACCTTCAATTAAAATATCTCCCTTTTCTTACACTTTTTTTGTCCTGCTGGAGGATGCTGCTTGTAACTAAGTCTAGGCAACCCTGACCCTCTAAAGCTCATTTGCTCACAAAAAGGCTGGGCCTGGTAACTGATGGTGATTTGTGCCATCAAGCTCTCAAGCTCAACTTAATATAAATTTCACTAGTTCGGGTGTCAGGGCACAGGCGAGGGTATCTTTTAGCACATGTCAATACAGCTCATTCTGGCTTTGAGAAGGGAGTCAGGAGGGGCTTTTGACTGAGATGAACTTCTGGATCACACGTTTACTTTGTGCAAATTTGTTTTTAGGAAATTATACTAATGTTAGCTGTGTTTTGACTTAAACATGGCAGCCTGAGCATCTCAACTAATTTCTACCTGTTGGGTGGCATCCTCCATCATTGTCTGAGCTGGGCCAGCTGAAGTCAGCTCTCCTTGGTGGTTCTTACTTTCTACCAACTTAGCTTGACCTTTTCCTGGCTGGTCTTTCTCTGCCTGGTCCTGCTTTTACTTTTTTGCCTTTTCTCCTGTTTTCCTTAAGGAGGCGGCAAACCAATTCCGAAGCAGCATGTTGTTCTAGCCACACAGCAGGAGAACCGTGGTAGCTACCCTGTCTGGCGAGCAGCCACAAGATGTCAGTTCTTGTGAAATCTTGAGCTCCTTAGCTGCTACAAGAGATTGCTTGATGGTTCTGGCAGGCAGGGAGGGGAAAAACCACTTCTTAGACTCTAGCAAAACCTTTGACTTAGAGACGTTACATAAATCCTCCCTTAGCTTCGTCCCTGTCCAGATTCTTAAAGAAACACTACTGTTTCCTCTCAGTACAATGGCACTTCATGATGACCTCTTCTGTTGTCACCGTGAGATGACAGACTTCTGTGAAAAGGCCTGAAGGTAAAATGTACAACTGCAGGAAACTGCAGGAAGAATTAGCCCCAGCACTCAGCATATTTGAAGGAATGTCTTTGCTGGTGTGGGCTGGGGGCTGTGGGTACCCAAGTACCAAGTGTTCTTAAAGTCTGATTGTCTCACTTCCCATATTTCAGTGGCAGCCCTCACAATTTTGGGTAATGTGCAGTCTTGTATTTTCCAACATAGAACTCGCAGGAACTAACATTTTTGTTCTATTTGATTTTTTTTAAAAGATGTATTACCATCTTAAGCAAGAATTTTAGGCATGACGGGTGTGGGTCAGATTTTTCTTTGGGAGAACCCTCAGTAGAAGAAATAAGGTGTGAAGCAGTAAAAATGTTTTAGTTTCACATTCTGGAAAGGCAGCTCTTCTAGAAGGTGTGATATATAGAGATTCTACGTTATCAACAATTCCTTCCCCTCACCCCTGAGCGCGTGTGCTGTTTGGTTTGAATACTGTTGTCTCCAACTCCTGCCTCTTTTTCCTCTCCATAACTTGATGTAGTTTGGCTTTAACCTTGTTTGTTTGTTTTTCTGAAAGTAGACTCACTCACGAAGGGCACTAATTTGGCTCTTGCTTCATCTAAGGTTTTTTCTTAAGTCCCCATGTGGTGCAGTGCACTCTTCGAGTCACTAAGGGTGTAGTGGAGAGGGAAACAGAAAAGGTCGTGGGACCTCACTCTGCTAGAGTCCACTTCAGAGTTGGAGAGACAGACAATGAGTAGGTAAACAAATAAAGACATAAGAATTTCAGCTAGCAGTGTGCGTTAGGACAATCCAGCAGTATGATATGGTAGAGAATGGTGTGTGTGTGAGAGATTTGATAGTTTAGGAACCAGAATCCCCTGAGAGCCTTCTAGTAGAAGGAACAGAAAACACAAAGGCCCTGAAGTAGGAATGAACCTCATGTATCTGAGGGACAGCAAAAGGCCAGTGTGGCCGGCGCATCCCGAGTGAAGGAGAGGAGGCAGGTCAGAGAGGTGGGTGAGGTCATTCACGGAGAGCTTTGTGGCCAAGGTGATGAAATGAGAAGTCGGTGTGGGCGTCTCGGCGGGGAAGCTGCCTGATCTGATTTATACTTTAAAAATGTATTCTCAGTGTCCTCAAACTCCGCTGGTCCTCTTTCAAGTTGTGCTCTTTCTTTGTCTGTTGCACTTTCTTCTCATCTGCTGATGTGGGCGTTCCCCGGGCCCACTCCTTTCTCCTCTCTTTCAAGGCAGCTTATCTCTCCTTGTTTTTTCAACCACAGCTCCTCCACGAAGACTCCCACACGCGGGCCCTCCTCCCGACCTCTGCGCCTGCTGCATCTTCTGTTTCCAGCTGGCCCGTTTGCTCTTTCCACTCAATTATCCAGCCTTGGCTTCAAATCCAGACTGTTATATTTAAAAAAACTTTTTCAAGTTCTCCTCCAAACCAACCCCCTTTCTAACTTCCTGATTTCTGTTACCATACCCCCATTCTCCCAGGCACAGTGGCTTTAAATTGGAGTTTTCCTTATTCCTCTGTTACTGTCTTCTGCACTTGATCAGCCATCAAGACGTGTAGATGGTCACGACTATCTCTTTTCTCTCCTCTGCTGTGATTCTAATTCATCTTTGGATTGCTGCCTTTAGCCTCTTCAGAGATGCCTGTTTTGTAACTTTGAACACTTTACTCTCCCACTCAGATATGGGTTATCATCTTGCATTTGTCTCTTGCTTTGTAGCCATATCCTCTTTCTGTTCTAATGAGACAAGTCCCCTCTCTATCTTGGTGGGCTTTCTTCATTCTCTTATTTGCAGAACTTTGCCCAAGCTGCTCCAGTTCCATAACCAGGAATAGCCTCAGGTAGGGATGGGACACAGTGTTGTATGTAGGTTACAACACTAGAAAGCTGTGCATTAGGTATCTTTTTGGCAATATTCTAAGGCTTGGATTCACTTTATGGGTTAAGCTACCATTTTGGAAGCTGTTGCTTTTCTTTTTTTTCTTTTCCCATCTTTTCTTTTTTTGAATTTCTGAATTTTATTTTATTTATTTTTTATACAGCAGGTTCTTATTAGTTATCTATTTTATACATATTAATGTATACATGTCAATCCCAATCTCCCAATTCATCCCACCACCTCCACCCGCCCCGCCACCGCCGCTTTCCCCCCTTGGTGTCCATACATTTGTTCTCTACATCTGTGTCTCTGTTTCTGCCCTGCAGGCAGGTTCATCTGTACCATTTTTCTAGGTTCCACATATATGTGTTAATATACGATATTTGTTTTTCTCTTTCTGACTTATTTCTCTCTGTATGACAGTCTCTACATCCATCCATGTCTCTACAAATGACCCAGTTTCATTCCTTTTTATGGCTGAGTAATATTCCATTGTATATATGTACCACATCTTCTTTATCCGTTTGTCTGTCAATGGGCATTTAGTTGCTTCCATGACCTGGCTATTGTAAATAGTGCTGCAATGAACATTGGGGTGCATGTGTCTTTTTGAATTATGGTTTTCTCAGGGTATATGCCCAGTAGTGGGATTGCTGGGTCATATGGTAATTCTATTTTTAGTTTTTTTAAGCAACCTCCATACAGTTCTCCATAGTGGCTGTATCAATTTACATTTTCACCAACAGTGCAGGAGGGTTCCCTTTTCTCCACACCCTTTCCAGCATTTGTTGTTTGTAGATTTTCTGATGATGCCCAGTCTAACTGGTGTGAGGTGATACCTCATTGTAGTTTTGATTTGCATTT
Source organism: Mesoplodon densirostris (assembly GCF_025265405.1). Classification (NCBI taxonomy): domain Eukaryota; kingdom Metazoa; phylum Chordata; class Mammalia; order Artiodactyla; family Ziphiidae; genus Mesoplodon; species Mesoplodon densirostris. Next base: position 59,439,004 of record NC_082663.1, read on the forward strand.
CTCTAATAATTAGTGATGTTGAGCAGCTTTTCATATGCTTCTTGGCCATCTGTATGTCTTCTTTGGAGAAATGTCTATTTAGGTCTTCTGCCCATTTTTAGATTGAGTTGTTTGTTTTTTTGCTATTGAGCTGCATGTAAATTTTGGAGATTAATCCTTTGTCAGTTGCTTCATTTGCAAATATTTTCTCCCATTCTGAGGGTTGTCTTTTCGTCTTTTTTATGATTTCCTTGCTGTGCAAAAGCTTTTAAGTTTCATTAGGTCCCATTTGTTTATTTTTGTTTTTATTTCCATTACTCTAGGGGGTGGGTCAAAAAAGATCTTGCTGTGATTTATGTCAAAGAGTGTTCTTCCTATGTTTTCCTTTAAGAGTTTTATGGTATCTGGTCTTACATTTAGGTCTGTAATCCATTTTGAGTTTATTTTTGTGTATGGTGTTAGGGAGTGTCCTAATTTCATTCTTTTACATGTAGCTGTCCAGTTTTCCCAGCATCACTTATTGAAGAGACTATCTTTTCTCCATTGTATATCCTTGCCTCCTTTGTCACAGATTAGTTGACCATAGGTGCATGGGTTTATCTCTGGGCTTTCTATCTTGTTCCATTGATCTGTATTTCTGTTTTTGTGCCAGTACCATATTGCCTTGATTACTGTAGCTTTGTAATATAGTCTGATGTCAGGGAGTCTGATTCCTTCAGCTCTGTTTTTTCCCTCAAAACTGCATTGGCTCTTCGGGATCTTTTGTGTCTCCATACAAATTTTAAGATTTTTTTGTTCTAGTTCTGTAAAAAATGCCACTGGTAATTTGATAGGGATTGCACTGAATCTGTAGATTGCTTTGGGTAGTGTAGTCATTTTCACAATATTGATTCTTCCAGTCCAAGAACATGGTATATCTCTTCATCTGTTTGTGTCATCTTTGATTTCTTTCATCAGTGTCTTATAGTTTTCTGAGTACAGGTCTTTTCCCTCCTTAGGTAGGTTTATTCCTAGGTATTTTATTCTTTTTGTTGCAATGCTGAATGGGATTGTTTCCTTAATTTCTCTTTCTGATCTTTCGTTGTTAATGTATAGGAATGCAAGAGAATTCTGTGCATGAATTTTGTATCCTGCAACTTTACCAAATTCATTGATTAGCTCTAATAGTTTTCTGGTGACATCTTTAGGATTCTGTATGTGTAGTATCATGTCATCTGCACACAGTGACAATTGTACTTCTTTTCCAATTTGTATTCCTTTTATTTCTTTTTCTTCTTTGATTGCCGTGGCTAGGACTTCCAAAAGTGTTGAATAATAGTGGCAAGAGTGGACAACCTTGTCTTGTTCCTGATCTTAGAGGAAATGCTTTCAGCTTTTCACCATTGAGAATGATGTTTTCTGTGGTTTTGTCGTATATGGCCTTTATTATGTTGAGGCAGGTTCCCTCTATGCCCACTTTCTGGAGAGTGTTTATCATAAATGGGTGTTGAATTTTGTTAAAAGTTTTTCTGCATCTATTGATATGATCATATGGTTTTTATTCTTCAGTTTGTTAACATGGCATATCACATTGATTGCTTTGTGTATATTAAAGAATCCTTGCATCCCTGGGATAAATCCCACTTGATCACGGTGTATGATCCTTTTAATGTGTTGCTGGATTCTGTTTGCTAGTATTTTGTTGAGGATTTTTGCATCTATATTCATGAGTGATATTGGTCTGTAATTTCCTTTTTTTGTAGTATCTTTGTCTGGTTTTGGTATTAGGGTGATGGTGGCTTCATAGAATGAGTTTGGGAGTGTTCCTTCCTCTGCAATTTTTTGGAAGAGTTTGAGAAGAACGGGTGTTAGCTCTTCTCTAAATATTTGATAGAATTCATCTGTGAAGCCCTCTGGTCCTGGACTTTTGTTTGTTGGAAGATTTTTAATCACAGTTTCAATTTCATTACTTGTGATTGGTCTGTTCATATTTTGTATTTCTTCCTGGTTCAGTCTTGGAAGGTTATACCTTTCTAAGAATTTGTCCATTTCTTCCAGGTTGTCCATTTTATTGGCATAGAGTTGCTTGTAGTAGTCTCTTAGGGTGCTTTGTATTTCTGTGGTGTCTGTTGTAACTTCTTTTTTATTTCTAATTTTATTGATTTGAGTCCTCTCCCTCTTTTTCTTGATGAGTCTGGCTAAAGGTTTATCAATTTTGTTTATCCTCTCAAAAAACCAGCTTTTAGTTTTATTGATCTTTGCTATTGTTTTCTTTGTTTCTATTTGATTTATTTCTGCTCTGATCTTTATGATTTCTTTCCTTCTACTAACTTTGGGTTTTGTTTGTTTTCTTTCTCTAGTTCCTTTAGGTGTAAGATTAGATTGTTTATTTGAGATGTTTCTTGTTTCTTGAGGTAAGCTTGTATTGCTATAAACTTCCCTTTTAGAACTGCTTTTGCTGCAACCCATAGGTTTTGGATTGTGTTTTCGGTGTAATTTGTCTCTAGGTATTTTTTTATTTCCTCTTGGATTTCTTCAGTGATCTCTTGGTTATTTAGTAATGTTTTGTTTAGCCTCCATGTGTTTGTGTTTTTTACATATTTTTCCCTGTAATTCATTTCTAATCTCATAGTGTTGTGGTTCAAAAAGATGCTTGATATGATTTCAGTTTTCTTAAATTTACCGAGCCTTAATTTGTGACCCAAGATGTCATCTCTCCTGGAGAATGTTCCATGCACTTGAGAAGAAAGTGTAGTCTGCTGTTTTTGGATGGAATGTCCTATAAATATCAATTAAATCTATCTGGTCTATTGTGTCATTTAAAGCTTGTGTTTCCTTATTAATTTTCTGTCTGGATGATCTGTACGTCAGTGTAAGTGAGGTGTTAAAGTCCTCCAGTATTATTGTGTTACTGTTGAGTTCCTCTTTTATAGCTGTTAGTAGTTGCCTTATGTATTGAGATGCTCCTATGTTGGATGCATATATATTTATAATTGTTATATCTTCTTCTTAGATTGATTCCTTGATCATTATGTAGTGTCCTTCCTTGTCTCTTGTAACATTCTTTATTTTAAAGTCTATTTTATCTGATATGAGTATTGCTACTGCAGCTTTCTTTTGATTTCCATTTGCATGGAATATCTTTTTCCATCCCCTCACTTTCAGTCTGTATGTGTCCCTAGGTCTGAAGTGGGTCTCTTGTAGACAGCATATATATGGGTCTTGTTTTTATATCCATTCAAACAGCCTGTATCTTTTGGTTGGAGCATTTAATCCATTCACGTTTAAGGTAATTATCAATATGTATGTTCCAATTACCATTTTCTTAATTGTTATGGGTTTGTTTTTGTAGGTCCTTTTCTTCTCTTGTGTTTCCCACTTAGAGAAGTTCCTTTCACATTTGTTGTAGAGCTGGTTTGGTGGTGCTGAATTCTCTTAGCTTTTGCTTGTCTGTAAAGCTTTTGATTTCTCTGTGGAATCTGAATGAGATCGTTGCCCAGTAGAGTAATCTTGGTTGTAGGTTCTTCCCTTTCATCACTTTAAATATATCATGCCACTCCCTTCTGGCCTGTAGAGTTTCTGCTGAGAAATCAGCTGTTAACCTTATGGGAGCTCTGTTGTATGTTATTTGTTGTTTTTCCTTTTTTGCTTTCAATAATTTGTCTTTAATTTTTGTCAGTTTGATTACTATGTGTCCTGGCGTGTTTCTCCTTGGGTTTATCCTGCCTGGGACTCTCTGCGCTTCCTGGACTTGGGTGGCTATTTCCTTTCCCATGTTAGGGAAGTTTTCGACTATAGTCTCTTCAAGTATTTTCTCCGGTCCTTTCTCTCTCTCTTCTCCTTCTGGGACCCCTATAATGCGAATGTTGTTGCATTTAATGTTGTCCCAGAGGTCTCTTAGGCTATCTTCATTTCTTTTCATTCCTTTTTTCTTTATGCTGCTCTGCGGCAGTGAATTCCTCCTTTCTGTCTTCCAGGTCACTTATCCATTCTTCTGCCTCAGTTGTTCTGTTATTGATTCCTTCTAATTTATTTTTCATTTCAGTTATTGTATTGTTCATCTCTGTTTGTTCTTTAATTCTTCTAGGTCTTTGCTAAACATTTCTTGCATCTTCTCTATCTTTGCCTCCATTTTTTTACGAAGTCCTGGATCATCTTCAGTATCATTATTCTGAACTCTTTCTGGAAGGTTGCCTGTCTCCACTTCATTTAGTTATTTTTCTGGGGTTTTATCTTGTTCCTTCATCTGATACAAAGTCCTCTGCCTTTTCATATTGTCTATCTTTCTGTGAATGTGGTTTTCCTTCCACAGGCTGCAGAATTGTATTTCTTTTTGCTTCTGCTGTCTGCCCTCTGGAAGCTCTTCCTTATCTTCTGGGTATGTTGGCAACAATCAGGGTGTATTGCTACCCCATGGTGCCTTGGGTATAGCCTGTGCCATGAATTACTGGGCTTTCCAAAGGTGAGGTTAATTTGGAGAGAATTACAGCTCCCTGCTTAAAAAGATGAATTAGAAAAATTAAATTGCCATTAAATAATACTAGATTCACACTTAAGTAGGGCAAATCATTTGGGGCAAAGTAGACCCTTGGCTCCAATGAAATAGCTTAAAAACCAAACATTTCTAATAAACCTGTCATGTGCTAAACACTATACAGTATACTCTTTAATGAGTTCTTATTTAATTTTCCAAACCCTGTGGGATAGGAATTATCTCCATTTATAGATAAGAAAATTGAGGTTCAGGGAAGCAGGGTGGTGTTCCTTCATTAACATGTATTTATCTGGGCCAATATCTGGGTTTCTTGCTGAACTGAGTGAGGTATGGCCACCCAGCTGAATTCTTTTGGAACTTGGATTTCAACCCCAGATTTTCTGACTCTCAGTCCAGGGCATTCTCAGTTATACCAAACTATCCCATGAACACAGACTGTTACCCTTTGTTTATATCGAAATACTGAGTGCAGTCTCTACTGCACTGTGGACTTTCAGTAAATGTTTACTCATTGAATTTCTAGAGAATCACTGAGTGGGGAGACAAGCTTGCTCTCTGATCCTTTATAGGAGCATTCTAGACAATGGCTGTGGTCACTGGGTGGGTGGGTCCAGTTGACAAAATGGTTGATAATTAAAGATGGTGCTTGGTCACATCTGATCACATCTGACTGTACCCTGCTTTACCGCATTATATGATGATCCATGTGTTTTCCATGTTCTCATACTTAATTTTGCACTCTTTTCTTCTAAATATAGAGGAGAACATCATTCCGTCTTTTCTGACAGATAGTGGAACTATTGAGGGCAGAATCAGCAGCCCAAGCCAGGGAGGGGACAGGAGGACATTTTCGGAAGAACAGTGGTAGTTATACTCCTGGAACAAGTAGCACCTATGTGGGAACCCTTTGAGTGTACATGGCTGTCAAGGTTCCATGTTTCCCCAGGGACTTGTCTGGTTTAAACCTTCCTCCTTTCCCTCCTAATAGGGAAAGGGGATCCACTAGAGAGGGAAGTTTAGGGGGAAATCTCATGAAGCACTTTAGAAACAGTTGCTGGTATAGATCACGTTAAATACTTTATCTTCTATGAATTTCCAAAGACTTTTGTGCCAACTTGGAATTTGAAGTCACCAGGCTGTGGAGCAGCATGTAGACAAGGGCTGGTCTCCCTGGTAGATCTGGGATGTGGGAAGTGGTGAGCATGGGAGAGAATTTGAAAATCTAAGTTACTAAAACCAAAAGCATTTAAGCATCTGACATAATCATTTATTGTTTAGAGTATGGCTGTAGTTATTAAAAGTGACTTTCTAGAAAGAAGAAACATAGCTTCTTGTACTCCCTTGAGAACAGATACCAAGAAATCCACAGAAAAAAATGAAATGGTTACTGAAGTATTCATTTTCAGCAGAGATTTTCAGCACATTATTTAAGAAAGTTGCATCATTAAAGCATTGATCGAATTAAATGTACTTGGCCACCCATAAATTTGTAGGTCAAAGAGAAAGCCCACATCTTGCCATTTAAACTCATAATAAAATGTTGTGTAAATGGGGTAGTGCATATTTTGGTAAGAAACTGAAAACACTTTGTATGGATTGGAATGTAAAGGATTAGTGGTACAAACATGACTTGAATGACTATGTGTGTGAAGTCCAAGGCTGGCTTTCATAATCAGTTGTCTGCTTTTATTTAGAATTGTGACTTTATGGTTCTTTATACCTTCACTGTATTCTTCTTTAATAAAGGTGTTTTGGAAAAGTTACACATAAATAAAATAATGTTTTGGCAGGTGAGTGCCCTATTGAATAAAATTCAATGGTAAATACTCTTGATAATCACACTAGATTGTATGTTTGAATTCAGATTTTTATAAACTAGATTGTTTAAACTGTGAGCACCCTATACATCTTTGTGTGTTTTGGAATTTTAAAAAGGTATTCATACATGAGTGGTAGAGGATTAAACATGAAAATAGATGATATTTGTCAAAACCACTGACTGAATTCTATAGTAAGCTTCCCCCGTAGGCAAAACAGAGAAGAATATCAGCTAAATTGTGGTGGGTATCAGTTAATATGTGACAGTTTGTTGGTGGAATTTTTGTGGGTAGCTGCCATTGTGCGTTCAGTGGAAACTGAGGTCACTGGGATGGGAAATGAGCCATTAAATTGCATGGTACCCTTGATAAAGAATACAGAGTTTGGGGCTTCCCTGGTGGCGCAGTGGTTGAGAGTCCGCCTGCCGATGCAGGGGACACGGGTTCGTGCCCCGATCCCGGAAGATCCCACATGCCGCGGAGCGGCTGGGCCCGCGAGCCATGGCCGCGGAGCCTGTGTGTCCGGAGCCTGTGCTCCGCAACGGGAGAGGCCACAGCAGTGAGAGGCCCGCGTACAGCAAAAAAAAAAAAAAAAAAAAAAAAAAAAAGAATACAGAGTTTGTGAAGCTTTTTTTTTTTTTTTTTTTTTGCTGTACGCGGGCCTCTCACTGTTGTGGCCTCTCCCGTTGTGGAGCACAGGCTCTGGACGCGCAGGCTCAGCGGCCATGGCTCACGGGCCCAGCTGCTCTGCGGCATGTGGGATCCTCCCGGACTGGGGCACGAACCCGTGTCCCCTGCATCGGCAGGCGGACTCCCAACCACTGCACCACCAGGGAAGCCCGTGAAGCATTTTTTTTGATGGTGGAAAATAAAAGTATCTTCAGCTAACACAGATGAGTAGATAAACTTAGGGTACATTAATATACCCACCACCCTCCTCCCTCCACCATTGCTAACCCCTGGCAACCACTAATCTGTTTTCCATATCTATAGTTTTGTCATCTTGAGAATGTTATGCAAATGAAGTCATACAGCATGTGATCTTTTGAGGTTGGCTCACTCAGCATAATATCCTTAAGGTGCATCCAACTTGTTTTATGAGTAATTTATTCTTTTTCATTAATGAGTAGCATTCCATGGTATGGGCGTACCACAGTTTAACCATTGACCTATTGTAGGACATTTCGATTGCTTCATATTGGTTATTATAAATAAAGCTGCTATGAACAATTGTGTGGATGTAATTTTCATTTCTCTGGGATGAATGTCCAGGAATGCAATTGCTGGGTTGTTTGGTTAGTGTATGTTTAACTTTTAACGGAACTGCTAAGCTATTTTCTGGAGTGGCTGTACCTTATTACATTCACGCCTACAGTGTATGAAAGATCCAACTTCTTTGCATCCTTGTCCACATTTAGCATTGCCACTATTTTTTATTTTAGCTGTTCCAATAGGTGTTTAGTGATAGCTTTTTATAGTCCCTGGTACAGACTTTTTCCCTTTATTCTGGTAAAATATGCAGAACTCATTTGAACACTGTATCCACTTGTAAGTGTACAGTTCAGTGGCATTAAGTACATTTATATCATATAAGCATTACCACCATCCATCTCCAGAACTTTTTTGTCTTCCCAAACTGAAACTCTCTACCCATGAAACAATAACTCCCTATTCCTCCATTCCCCAGCCCCTGGCAACCACCAGTCTGCTTTCTGTCTCTGTGAATTTGACTACTGTAGGTACCTCACACGTGGAATCATGCCATGTTTGTCCGTTTGTTTCGGACTTACTTGGCATAATGTTTTCAAAGCTTGTCCATATTGCATGTGTCAGAATTGTGTTCTTTTTTAAGGCTGAGGAATATTCCATTGTATATGTACACTACACTTAGTTTATCCATTCATTTGCTGGACATTTGGGTGGTTTCCACCTTTTGCTGTTGTGAATAATGCTGCTATAAACTTTGATGTACTAGTTTCTAAGTCTCTGATTTCAGTTCTTTTGTGTATATATCTAGAAGTTGAATTGCTGGATCACATGGTAATTCTATGTTTAATTTTTTGAGGAACCACCAAAGTGTACCTCCACATCGGCTGTACCTCATACATTCCTCTCAGTAGTGAACTGCACGAGAAGTCTAATTTCTCCACGTCCTTTGCCAGCTCTTTTCTGTTTTTGATACTAGCCATCCTCATGGATGTAAAGTGGTCTGGTATAGATTTTGATAAAGAGATTTGAAATGTTTATGCAGCTATCCCTGTAGTAGGGATTACTGATTAGGGTCCTTCAGACCTTTCAAATTGCGACCAGTTTTCATTCTACCTCAGGGTGAGATTAAAGTTAATTTACACATCACTCTGAAATTATAGGTATTTTTCACGATCTTAATATATTTGGATCCTGAGTTGAGATAATAAGAGTTTATGTGGTGAGTTCAGATAGCAAAGAATAATCTATCTAAATACTTTTGGGTAGGAAAAGTTGAGAGTTCAAATAGAATAGATTTATCTAAAAAGTTATGTGAATCCAATTAAAAAGCCAGAATTGAGAGTGGGAGTTTAGAGAGGAGATGGTCTCTATTTTAAAGTCATTTGTCATATGACATAGCAGGGAAAGCTCAACCACTTTATGCGACTACATGTTTTATGGTTAAATTGGCGACTTTAGGTCAAATTGCCTGACTGGTGTCTAAGAGAATAATTAATTTCTATAATGCCTGCAAATCCAAATTCAGAGTTTTTTTTTGGGGGGGGGGTTGGGGTTTTCTGATCCTTACTTCACTGATTCTTTGACTCCTAGAAGGTAAGCCCTTAGGAGGTATGAAAGAACAGAGACTCTGGTTCCTCTTGGGGGTTTCCTGTGGGAACAGGACTCCCTGAGGGATGGCACTTAGGATGGTTCTCAAGCCCCAGGGAGGATGGGGAGGGCAGGTGACTCAGAATGGTGATTAATTAAATAAATGTCTATTGTGCTCACCTGCTTACCTTCAAGGCACTGGTGGAGGTCAGGTTATGGACCTTGCCTCTTTTCCTTTCACACTTTAATAATTGGAAAATCTTAAAATTGTACTCATTTTTTGCTAAAGGTCTGTGTGTGTGTGTGTGTATTTGTGTATTGTGAATATTACCTATATATGTAAACTGCACATTGACTTTCCATGGTCATCTTGGCTTAAGAGAGAATTAAAAAAAATAAGTGACTTAACATGGGTGTCTGTGTGGGCAGGAGTATGGGGAGGTGCTATGGTCTGAATGTTCATGTCCCTTAAAATTCATATGTTGAAATCCTAATACCCAGTGTGGTGGCGTTAGTGCGTGCGGCCTTTGGGTTGTCGAGCCCTCGTAGATGGGATTAGTGTCCTTATAAAAAAGACCTCGGGGCTTCCCTGATGGCGCAGTGGTTGAGAGTCCGCCTGCCGATGGAGGGGACACGGGTTCGTACCCCGGCCCGGGAAGATCCCACATTCTGCAGAGCGGCTGGGCCCGTGAGCCATGGCCGCTGAGCCTGCGCGTCTGGAGCCTGTGCTCCGCAACGGGAGAGGCCACAACAGTGAGAGACCCGCGTACCCAAAAAAAAAAAAAAAAAAAGAAGACCTCACTGAGCTCTCTTGCCACTTCTGCCATGTGAGATTACAGTGAGAGGATGGACATCATTGGGGAAGTTGGCCCTCACCAGACACCGATTCTGCTGGTGACTTGATCTTAGACTCTCTAGCCTCCAGAACTATGAGAGATAAATGTCTGTTGTTTGTAAGTCACCCAGTTTACAGTATTTTGTTATAGCAGCCTGAATGGACTAAGACAGGAAGGAATGGGAGAAGGCAATTAGGACATTTCCTGCCTTGACTAAGATAGATTTCTGGGAGATCTTTGCTTCTCCCCAGTAGACTGATGAGTGTTACTGTGTTGGCCACAGGGTGTTAAAGGCCCTGATTGGGGAGGGGTCCACTCACTGACCCAGGATAGGTCAGTGAACCTTCTGGAAATACCTAAAAACAAAACAAAACAAGAAAACAGAAAAGAAACAAAAAAACCCCACCATTTACCTGTTAGAAGGGAACTGCTTCATTTTCTTTCTCTTTGGAGGTTGCCTTATGGGAAAACCCAGATAGCCTTTCCAAATGCAAATCCAGCCAGCCTGGAGTTAGTAAGCCAGGCTGTGAACCAACTGAGGATTATTACTATTTTTTTTAAAGGCTTTTAAAATGAAAAAATGCAGATGAAAATAAGTTAGAAACTACAGGAGGAAACTTGAAACATAATCATAGTATAACAAACTTCACATGCTAAGAGCCAGCGACCACACAGGGTTACTAGAGCTGTAGCACTTTTAAGAGCTTCTGGCAGTCGGGAAAACAAATTCTAGGTCATTTTCAAGCAATGCTTTATGGCAGGGTGAAGATGGCTCTGAGTTCTGAGAGGAGGGAGGATTCTGTTGAAGGACATTCTACACGTTGACCGTAACTTCTTCCAGAGTTGGCTTTGGCTAATCAGCTTTCCTTCATTCTAATGGTACAAGTGATTTTTACTTTTTCATTTTTGCCTCAACCCTCTGTTTTCCTTTAAGTAGGGTGTAGCCTTTTATCTTGGCCACGTGATCACCTTTATTTGCCAGATTTTTTTAGGCCTGATTTAGGCAGGAGGCATTTTGATTTCCTTTTTCCTTTGAGTTTTTCTTTGTTCTTTTCTGACTTGCTCAATAAGTATGCCATTAGAGTTTGATACTCCAAAGTGAAGACTGCTCTGTGTCCCCAGGAAGGCCCCATTTCACCTCATCACAAAGCTGTTAAATCGCTCAGGTTGGGATTTGTGACTGGCCAGAAGGTTCAGGGACTACTGCAGAAGAACTCCCAGATGAGTCCGCAACCTCCAGCTGAGTGTCAGGACATCTGGTTCACTGGGATATCATCTCGTGCATCATGGTGTCCTGGGGTTCCTGCACTGCCATTGGCTAATATTTGATAGAGGCAGGGGGAGAAGACAGGAAGTTCATGTACGCAGAACACAATTTGGGTAGGGTAGGTGGAGCACTTTTATGCGTACGTTGAAGGATTTGATGTTTTGGGGACTGAAGTACTTAAACATTTCAGAACTGAGATGCTTCTACTTGTGGCCTGTGACCTCTTTTCTTAGGTGGCATTTAAACCTATGAGTTACTTTGTCTTCATAAAACAGTTAAAACAAGCAGAAGATGTCTTATCTATTGAAAGCCATTGACATGTGAGGACAGAAGCAACCAAGGCAGCCTCCTTATTAAAAAAAAAAAAAAGCAGCTTATTAAAAAAACTTTAAAGATACACCCTTCCCTGCCCCCTCCTACATTGAGTTCACCCCTCCCCACTCTGTTCTAGCTCAGTTAACAACCTGCTTTACTAAGCCAGTGCTCCCACCTTCTCTGTTGACCAGTACCAACTTCACACTTCCTACCCAATACCTCTGTCCTTCCAGGTCTGGGTTAACTATGTGACCTTTGAGGAGAGCGTTAAGCAGCATATGGAACTTGCAGAGTAAGTGTTTATTGCCTGGACTCATCATAAACACTGCAATCAGCATAATCCTTCGCAATTTTTCTATGAATGAATACCACCTAGTGGCCACTGTCCCCTCTCTCCAAATCTTGAGTGTGCATGCCTCTGGAAGAAGAGTTGGCTGTTTGACTTTAGGTATTGATTTTATGGGATGGGAAAGGAAGGGGGGGCAGAGAAGCCCACCGGAGGAGGCCTAGTCTTAAAGTGCCTGCTGTGCGCCAGGGAAAATATAGTCTCTGGCCAAAGTTTCCAGGGATTGTGATTTCTGGGACTGTTTCAGAAGTTATTTTATTTTTTATTTTTTTATTTTTTACATCTTTATTGGAGTATAATTGCTTTACAATGTTGTGTCAGTTTCTGCTTTATAACAAAGTGAATCAGCTATACATATACATATATCCCCATATCTCCTCCCTATTGCGTCTCCCTCCCACCCCTCTAGGTGGTCACCAAGCACCAAGCTGATCTCCCTGTGCTATGTGGCTGCTTCCCACTAGCTATCTGTTTTACATTTCTTTTTTTTTTTTTTTTTTTGACAGTTGATTTAATATTATTTTAGATTTCAAAGTGTTGTCAGAATACAGATTTATGGGTCTAGAAGTAATCCTAAAATGTCGTCTGTACCAGATCTCCTTTTCTTCCTGTGTTTATTCATTTCGTAGTGTATATATGTCCATGCCACTCTCTCACTTCGTCCCAGCTTACACTTCTCCCTCCCCGTGTCCTCAACTCCATTCCCCATGTCTGCGTCATTTTCTTTCTTTTTTTTTTTTTTTAGCGGTATGCAGGCCTCTCACTGTTGTGGCCTCTCCCGTTGCAGAGCACAGGCTCTGGATGCGCAGGCTCAGTGGCCATGGCTCACAGGCCTAGCCGCTCCGCTGCATGTGGGATCTTCCCGGACCGGGGCATGAACCCGTGTCCCCTGCATCGGCAGGTGGACTCTCAACCACTGCACCACCAGGGAAGCCCCCGTCTGCGTCTTTATTTCTGTCCTGCCCTTAGGTTCATCAGAACCATTTTTTTTTTAGATTCCATATATACGTGTTAGCATATGGTATTTGTTTTTCTCTTTCTGAATTACTTCACTCTGTATGACAGTCTCTAGGTCCATCCACCTCACTACAAATAACTCAATTTCGTTTCTCTTTATGGCTGAGTAATATTCCATTGTATATATGTGCCACATCTTCTTTATCCATTCATCTGTCAGTGGACATGTAGGTTGCTTCCATGTCCTGGCTATTGTAAATACTGCTGCAGTGAACATTGTGGTACATGACTCTTTTTTTTTTTTTTTTCTTTTTGCGGTATGCGGGCCTCTCACTGTTGTGGTCTCTCCCGTTGCGGAGCACAGGCTCCGGACGCGCAGGCCCAGCGGCCATGGCTCACGGGCCCAGCCGCTCCGCGGCATATGGGATCCTCCCAGACCGGGGCACGAACCCGTATCCCCTGCATCGGCAGGCGGACTCTCAACCACTGCGCCACCAGGGAGGCCCCATGACTCTTTTTGAATTATGGTTTTCTCAGGGTATATGCCCACTAGTGAGATTGCTGGGTCGTATGGTAGTTCTAGTTTTAGTTTTTTAAGGACTTTCATACTGTTCTCCATAGTGGCTGTATTAATTTACATTCCTACCAACAGTGCAAGAAGGTTCACTTTTCTCCACACCCTCTCCAGCATTTATTGTTTGTAGATTTTTTGATGATGGCCATTCCGATGGGTGTGAGGTGATACCTCATTTTATTTTATTTTTATTTTTATTTTATTTATTTATTTATTTAGGTTGTGTTCGGCCTTCGTTGCTGCGCTTGGGCTTTCTTTAGTTGTGGCGAGCGAGGGCTACTCTTCGTTGCAGTGTGCGGGCTTCTCACTGCGGTGGCTTCTCTTGTTGTGGAGCATGGGCTCTAGGTATGTGAACTTCAGTACTTGTGGCTCACGGGCTCTAGAGTGCAGGCTCAGTAGTTGTGGCTTGCGGGCTCTAGAGCGCAGGCTCAGTAGTTATGGCACACAGGCTTAGTTGCTCTGTGGCATGGGGGATCTTACCGGACTAGGGCTTGAACCTGTGTCCCCTGCATTGGCAGGCGGATTGTTAACCACCTGCGCCACCAGGGAAGCCCCCTCATTGTAGTTTTGATTTACATTTCTCTAATGATTAGTGATGTTGAGCATCCTTTCATGTGTTTGTTGGCAATCTGTATATCTTCTTGGGAGAAATGTCTATTTAGGTCTTCTGCCCGTTTTTAGATTGAGTTGTTTGTTTTTTTGCTATTGAGCTGCATGTAAATTTTGGAGATTAATCCTTTGTCAGTTGCTTCATTTGCAAATATTTTCTCCCATTCTGAGGGTTGTCTTTTCATCTTTTTTATGATTTCCTTGCTGTGCAAAAGCTTTTAAGTTTCATTAGGTCCCATTTGTTTATTTTTGTTTTTATTTCTATTTCTCTAGGAGGTAGGTCAAAAAGGATCTTGCTATAATTTATGTCATAGAGTGTTCTGCCTAGCTTTTCCTCTAAGAGTTTTATAGTGTCTGGCCTTACATTTAGGTCTTTAATCCATTTTGAGTTTATTTTTGTATACGGTGTTAGGAGTGTTCTAATTTCATTCTTTTACATGTAGCTGTCCAGTTTTCCCAGCACCACTTATTGAAGAGGCTGCCTTTTCTCCACTGTATATTCTTGCCTACTTTTTCAAAAATAAGGTGACCATATGTGCGTGGGTTTACCTCTGGGCTTTCTATCTTGTTCCATTGATCTATATTTCTGTTTTTGTTCCAGTACCATACTGTCTTGATTACTGTAGCTTTGTAGTGTAGTCTGAAGTCTGGGAGCCTGATTCCTCCAGCTCCATTTTTCTTTCTCAAGATTGCTTTGGCTATTTGGGGTCTTTTGTGTTTCCATACAAATTGGGATATTTTTTGTTGTAGTTCTGTGAAAAATGCCATTGGTATTTTGATAGGGATTGCATTGCATTTGTAGATTGCTTTGGGTAGTATAGTCATTTTCACAATGTTGATTCTTCCAATCCAAGAACATGGTAAATCTCTCTATCTGTTTCTATCATCTTTAATTTCTTTCATCAGTGTCTTATAGTTTTCTGCATACAGGTCTTTTGTCTCCTTCAGTAGTTTTTTTTTTTTTTTTTTTTTTTTTTTTTTTTTTTTTTCTTTTTGCGGTATGTGGGCCTCTCACTGCTGTGGCCTCTCCCGTTGCGGAGCACAGGCTCCGGATGCGCAGGCCCAGCGGCCATGGCTCACGGGCCCAGCCGCTCCGCGGCATATGGGATCCTCCCAGACCGGGGCACGAACCCGCATCCCCTGCATCGGCAGGCGGACTCTTAACCACTTGCGCCACCAGGGAGGCCCTTTCAGTAGTTTTATTCCTAGGAATTTTATTCTTTTGTTGCAGTGGTAAATGGTAGTGTTTCCTTAATTTCTCTTTCAGATTTTTCATCATTAGTGTATAGGAATGCAAGAGATTTCTGTGCATTCCTTTTGTATCCTGCTACTTTACCAAATTCATTGATTAGCTCTAGTAGTTTTCTGGTAGTGTCTTTAGGATTCTCTATGTATAGTATCATGTCATCTGCAGACAGTGACAGCTTTACTTCTTCTTTTCCGATTTGGATTCCTTTTATTTCTTTTTCATCTCTGATTGCTGTGGCTAAAACTTCCAAAACTATGTTGAATAGTAGTGGTGAGAGTAGACAACCTTGTCTTGTTCCTGATCTTAGAGGAAGTGGTTTTAGTTTTTCACCATTGAGAACAATGTTGGCTGTGGGTTTGTCATATATGACCTTTAATATGTTGAGGTAAGTTCTCTCTATGCCTACTTTCTGGAGGGTTTTTATCCTAAATGGGTGTTGAATTTTGTCAAAAGCTTTTTCTGTATCTATTGAGATGATCATATGGTTGTTCTCCTTCAATTTGTTAATATGGTTTATCACATTGATTGATTTGCATATATTGAAGTATCCTTGCATTCCTGGGATAAACCCCACTTGATTATGGTGTATGATCCTTTTAATGTGCTGTTGGATTCTGTTTGCTAGTATTTTGTTGAGAATTTTTGCATTTATGTTCATCAATGATATTGGCCTGTAGTTTTCTTTCTTTGTGACAGCTTTGTCTGGTTTTGGTATCAGGGTGATGGTGGCCTGGTAGAAGGAGTTTGGGAGTGTTTCTTCTGCTGCTATGTTTTGGAAGAGTTTGAGAAGGATAGGTGTTAGCTCTTCTCTAAATGTTTGATAGAATTCACCTGTGAAGCCATCTGGTTTAGGCTTTTGTTTGTTGGAAGATTTTTAATCACAGTCTCAATTTCAGTGCTTGTGATTGGTCTGTTTATATTTTCTATTTCTTCCTGGTTCAGTCTCAGACATTGTGCTTTTCTAAGAATTTGTCCATTTCTTCCAGGTTGTCCATTTTATTGGCATAGAGTTGCTTGTCGTAATCTCTCATGATCCTTTGTATTTCTGCAGGGTCAGTTGTTACTTCTGCTTTTTCATTTCTAACTCTATTGATTTGAGTCTTCTTCCTTTTTTTCTTGGTGAGTCTGGCTAATGGTTTTTCAATTTTGTTTATCTTCGCAAAGAACCAGCTTTTAGTTTTATTGATCTTTTCTATTGTTTCCTTCATTTCTTTTTCATTTATTTCTGATCTGATGTTTATGATTTCTTTCCTGCTGTTGACTTTGGGGTTTTTTTGTTCTTCTTTCTCTAACTGCTTTAGGTGTTAGGTTAGGTTGTTTATTTGAGATGTTTATTGTTTCTTGAGGTAGGATTGTATTGCTATAAACTTCCCTCTTAGAACTGCTTTTGCTGCATCCCATAGGTTTTGGGTCGTCGTGTTTTCATTGTCATTTGTTTCTAGGTTGTTGTTGTTTTTTTTTTTTTTTTTTTTTTTTTTTTGCGGTACGCAGGCCTCTCACTGTTGTGGAGCACAAGCTCTGGATGCGCAGGCTCAGTGGCCATGGCTCACGGGCCCAGCCACTCCGCGGTATGTGGGATC
This sequence comes from Mesoplodon densirostris, assembly GCF_025265405.1. Classification (NCBI taxonomy): domain Eukaryota; kingdom Metazoa; phylum Chordata; class Mammalia; order Artiodactyla; family Ziphiidae; genus Mesoplodon; species Mesoplodon densirostris. Next base: position 59,455,803 of record NC_082663.1, read on the forward strand.
TTCCTGGACCAGGGCATGAACCTGTGTCCCCTGCATCGGCAGGTGGACTCTCAGCCACTGCGCCACCAGGGAAGCCCCTGTTTCTAGGTATTTTTTGATTTCCTCTTTGATTTCTTCAGTGACCTCTTGGTTATTTAGTAGTGTACTGTTTAGCCTCCATGTGTTTGTATTTTTTACAGACTTTTTCCTGTAATTGATATCTAGTCTCATAGTGTTGTGGTCGGAAAAGATACTTGATACGATTTCAGTTTTCTTAAATTTACGAAGGCTTGATTTATGACCCAAGATATGATCTATCCTGGAGAATGTTCCATGAGCACTTGATAAGGACGTGTATTCTGTTGTTTTTTTATGGAATGTCCTATAAATATCAATTAAGTCCATCTAGTTTAATGTATCATTTAAAGCTTGTGTTTCCTTATTTATTTTCATTTTGGATGATCTGTCCATTGGTGAAAGTGCGGTGTTAAAGTCCCCTACTATTACTGTGTTACTGTCGATTTCCCCTTTTATGGCAATTAGCATTTGCCTTATGTATTGGGGTGTTCCTATGTTGGTGCATAAATATTTACAATTGTTATATCTTCTTCTTGGATTGATCCCTTCATCATTATGTAGTGTCCTTCTTTGTCTCTTGTAATAGTCTTTATTTTAAAGTCTCTGTTGTCTGATGTGAGAATTGCTACTCCAGCTTTGTTTTGATTTCCATTTGCATGGAATATCTTTTTCCATCCCCTGACTTTCATTCTGTATGTTTCCCTAGGTCTGAAGTGGGTCTCTTGTAGACAGCGTATATATGGGTCTTGTTTTTTATCCATTCAGTCAGTCTGTGTCTTTTGATTGGAGCATTTAATCCATTTACCTTTAAGGTAATTACCGATATGTATGTTCCTATTACCATTTTCTTAATTGTTTTGGGTTTGTTATTGTAGGTCTTTTCCTTCCCTTGTGTTTCCTGCCTAGAGAAGTTCCTTTAGCATTTGTTGTAAAGCTGGTTTGGTGGTGCTGATTTCTCTTAGCTTTTGCTTGTCTGTAAAGGTTTTAATTTCTCTGTCGAATCTGAATGAGACCCTTGCTGGGTAGAGTAATCTTGGTTGTAGGTTTTCCCCTTTCATCACTTTAAATATGTCCTGGCACTCCCTTCTGGCTTGCAGAGTAACTGCTGAAAGATCAGCTGTTAAACCTTATGGGGATTCCCTTGTATGTTATTTGTTGCTTCTCCCTTGCTGCTTTTGATATTTTTTCTTTGTATTTAATTTTTGATAGTTTGATTAATATCTGTCTCGGTGTGTTTCTCTTTGGATTTTTCCTGTATAGGAGTCTCTGTGCTTCCTAGACTTGACTAATTCCTTTCCCATATTAGGGAAGTTTTCAGCTCTAATCTCTTGAAATATCTTCTCAGTCCCTTTCTTTTTCTCTTCCTCTTCTGGGACCCCTATAATTCGAGTGTTGGTGCATTTGATGTTGTCCCAGAGGTCTCTGAGACTGTCCTCAATTCTTTTCATTCTTTTTTCTTTATTCTCCTCTGCAGTAGTTATTTCCACTATTTTATCTTCCAGGTCATTTATCCATTCTTCTGCCTCAGTTATTCTGCTATTGATTCCTTCTAGAGAATTTTTAATTTCATTTATTGTGTTGTTCATCATTGATTGTTTGCTCTTTAGTTCTTCTAGGTCCTTGTTAAACGTTTCTAGTATTTTCTCCATTCCATTTCCAAGATTTTGGATCATCTTTACTATCATTACTCTGAATTCTTTTTCAGGTAGACTGCCTATTTCCTCTTCATTTGTTTGGTCTGGTGTGTGTTTACCTTGCTCCTTCATCTGCTGTGTGTTTCTCTGTCTTCTCATTTTGCTTAACTTACTGTGTTTGGGGTCTCCTTTTCACCGGCTGCAGGTTTGTAGTTCCTATTGTTTTTGGTGTCTTCTGCCAGTGGGTAAGGTTGGTTCAGTGGGTTGTGTAGGCTTCCTGGTGGAGGGGACTGGTGCCTGTGTTCTGGTGGGTGAGGCTGGATCTTGTCTTTCTGGTGGGCATGACCGTGTCCAGTGGTGTGTTTTGGGGTGTCTGTGACCTTATTATGATTTTAGGCAGCCTCTCTGCTAATGGGTGGGGTTGTGTTCCTGTCTTGCTAGTTGTTTGGCATGGGGTGTCCAGCACTGTAGCTTGCTGGTCGTTGAGTGGAGCTGAGTCTTAGCATTGAGATTGAGATCTCTGGGAGAGCCTTCGCCATTTGATATTACATGGAGCTGGGTGGTTTCTGGTGGACCAATGTCCTGAACTCAGCTCTCCCACCTCAGAGGCACAGACCTGACATCTGGCCGGAGCACCAAGACCCTGTCAGCCACACGGTTCAGAAGAGAAGGGAGGAAAAAAAGGAAAAAAGGAAAAATAAGTAAATAAAATAAAGTTATTAAAATAAAAAAATTTAAAAGAAATTAAAAAGTAATAAAAAAAGAAAGAAAGAAGGAAGAGAGCAAGCAACCCCAAATACAAATACACCAATGTTAACAAGTGCTAAAAACTGTACAAAAAACCAAAAAACAAAAAAAAAAAAACTGGGCAGGCAGAACCCTAGGACAAATGGTAAAGGCAAAGCTATACAGACAAAATCACACACAGAAGCATACACATACACACTCACAAAAAGAGAAAAAGGAAAAAAATATATATATCTATATATAAAAAAACCCAGGAAGAGAGCAACCAAATCAATAAACAAATCTACCAGTGATAATAAACTCTAAATACTAAACTAAGATAAACATGAAACCAGAAACAGATGCAGAAAGCAAACCCCAAGTCTACAGTTGCTCCCAAAGTCCACCTCCTCAATTTGGGATGATTCGTTTTCTATTCAGGTATTCCACAGATGCGGGGTACATCAAGTGGATTGTAGAGATTTAATCCGCTGCTCCTGAGGCTGCTGGGGGAGATTTCCCTTTCTCTTCTTTGTTCGCACAGCTCCTGGGGTTCAGCTTTGGATTTGGCCCTGCCTCTGCGTGTAGGTCGCCTGAGGGCGTCTGTTCCCGCCCAGACAAGATAGGGTTAAAGTCGCCGCTGATTAGGGGGCTCTGGCTCACTCAGGTCTCGGGGAGAGAGGGGTACAGAATGGAGGGCGAGCCTGTGGCGGCAGAGGCCAGGTGACGTTGCAATAGCCTGAGGTGTGCTGTGTGTTCCCCCGGGGAAGTTGTCCTTAGATCACGGGACCCTGGCAGTGGTGGGCTACACAAGCTCCCAGGAGGGGAGGTGTGGATAGTGACCTGTGCTTGCACACAGGCTTCTTGGTGGCTGCAGCAGCAGCCTTAGCATCTCATGCCCGTCTCTGGTGTCCACACTGATAGCCGTGGCTCGTGCCCGTCTCTGGAGCTCGTTTAGGTGGTGTTCTGAATCCCCTCACCTCGCGCACCCCGGAACAATGGTCTCTTGCCTCCTTGGCTGGTCCAGACTTTTTCCCGGACTCCCTCCCAGATAGCTGTGGCGTACTAGCCTCCTTCAGGCTGTGTTCACGTAGCCATCCCCAGTCCTCTCCCTGGGATCTGACCTCCAAAGCCTGAGCCTCAGCTCCCAGCCCCTCCCACCCCGGCGGGTGAGCAGACAAGCCTCTTGGGCTGGTGAGTGCTGGTCGGCACCGATCCTCTGTGCGGGAATCTCCCCGCTTTGCCCTCCGCACCCCTGTTGCTGTGCTCTCCTCCGCAGCTCCGAAGCTTCCCCCCTCTGCTCCCGCAGTCTCCGCCCGCGAAGGGGCTTCTAGTGTGTGGAAACCTTTCCTCCTTCACGGCTCCCTCCCACTGGTGCAGGTCCCGTCCCTATTCTTTTGTCTCTGTTTTTTGTTTTTTCTTTTGCCCTACCCAGGTACGCGGGGAGTTTCTTGCCTTTTGGGAGGTCTGAGGTCTTCTGCTCGCGTTCAGTAGGTGTTCTGTAGGAGTTGTTCCACATGTAGATGTATTTCTGATGTGTTTGTGGGGAGGAAGGTGGTCTCCACGTCTTACTCCTCCGCCATCTTGAAAGTCTCAGAAGTTTGAAGGAGGTTTTTAGAGACCATGCTGTCATCGCAGGTGTTGGCTTCCAATGACAGGAGTGGTGCTGGCAGTGAATGCAGTGGCTTACTGGTAGGCACATGAGCACATGCCAGTGTGCACCTGTCTGCAGCCTTAGACCCAAGTTTCGGGAGTGTGGTAGTGTTCTCACGACTGCTGCTTTTCATGGTGGTGAACTCCACTGAGGTAGAATAAACTGTTTATCCCAGGATGCTTGCGGAGAAGGTCCAGCAGCTGCCAAAAACTCTGAGTGGAGGTGAGGCAGCCAAGGGTCTGGGTGTTTGCACACCTTGCGGCCACCTGCTTTAGAAGGGCTCCTTGGTGAGAGGGTCAGAAATAGCTCAGACAGGAAGCAGATGAAATCCAGTTTGTTATTTTTAGCCTCTGAGGTAGACTATTCAAGTGAAGGCCATTAAAAATCAACCAACCAACCAACAAAAGAACATTGAAAGTGATTTTGATTTCTGTGTGTCACAGTTAAATGGGCCATGCGGAACCATACAACATCTTAAAATAGATTCTGTTAAAGTTCATATATTTTAATTCATCTGTTTTCTCACTGGAATGTCAGCTCTGAGAACAGAGACTTTGCCTTTCATTGCTGAGTCTTGTGTACCGTGCCTGGCATATGGTATTTGTTTTTCTCTTTCTGACTTACTTCTCTCTGTATGACAGACAGATAGTGAGGTCCGTCCACCTCACTACAAATAGCTCAATTTCGTTTCTTTTTATGGCTGAGTAATATTCCATTGTATATATGTGTCACATCTTCTTTATCCATTCATCTGTCGATGGACATTTAGGTTGCTTCCATGTTCTGGCTATTGTAAATAGTGCTTCAATGAACATTATGATACATGACTCTTTTTGAATTACGGTTTTCTCAGGGTATATGCCCAGTAGTGGGATTGCTGGGTGGTATGGTAGTTCTAGTTTTAGTTTTTTAAGGAACCTCCGTACTGTTCTCTATAGTGGCTGTATCAATTTACATTCCCACCAACAGTGCAAGAGGGTTCCCTTTTGTCCACACCCTCTCCAGCATTTATTGTTTGTAGATTTTTTGATGATGGCCATTCCGACGGGTGTGAGGTGATAACTCACTGTGGTTTTAATTTGCATTTCTCTAAGGATTAGTGATGTTGAGCATCCTTTCATGTGTTTGTTTTGCCCGCTCATTTTATCATTCATTCATGTATCTTCCTGCAGCAGTTATTACTGTGATGTTTTATTGGCGGCTTTCTATTTCCCTCATTCTTTCTATATTTATTAATTGGAGTTCTTCTGTAAGGAGGTTTATATCAATATGGACTCATGATATTAATTTGGTTCTTTGGGTTACAGCCAAATACTATTGGTATTATTTACTTGCTTAAGTTATTCCAGCTTTGGACATCAGGGGCTCTTTCAGATTGGTTCCTGTGTCTCTTTGAGATGCTCTTATCTCTTTCTGTTTTTGTTGGGGACTTCCTTACTTTTTGGCACCATTACATGCTCCAGGCTGATCTCATATTTTCCATAACTCAGCCATTTCTCCAAAGAGCCTTGGTTCCTTTTTATTGGAGAATAGTATTTAGAAACCAAGATCTGGACACCTAGGTATGGTCATTGCTACTGGAGTGTCACTGCTTCTAGGTCCTCTCAGTGGACAAAGCCTGGAAATGTATGTATGTACACTAACCCATCTATACATACATATATATTAACATAAACATGAGTTCATACTGATACCTTTGACTACAGTCCAGCACCACAATCTTACTCTAGTTTCACCCTTTGCTTATAACTCTTTCGACGGTGAGTAACTTGGCTTTTGTTAACTACATGTATTTACTTGTTTGTTCAAACTTAGTACACTTGTAATTGCTAACCTGTACTCCTGTGAGACTATAGATATACCAACTAGAGTACCATGCTTGTGTCCAACATAGTTTGTTCTTTATCACTGAGTAGTCTTTATTATCAAGAGATGTTGAATTTCATTAAATACTTTTTCTGCATCTATTGAGGTGATGTGGTTTTTCTTCTTTAGTCTCTTAACATGGTGAATTACATTGGTATTTGAATGTTGAGCCAGTCTTGCATTCTTGAGATGAACCCCACCTGGTTGTGATATACTATTCTTTTTATGTATTGCTGGATTTAATTTCTGAATAATTTGTTGGGTTTGTTTCTGAGTTCATGAGGAACAGTGGTCTGTAGTTTTCTTCACTTGTAATGTCTTTGTCAGGTTTGGGTGCTAGTGTAATTCCACCTTTATTTGAAGGAATAGATTCCACATATACAAGCTAAGAAGTCTTTCTTTATCCATATAAGATATGAAGGAATAAAATGATAAGTACTACTATGATTATACAGGTAGTCTACTTTTTTGACTGAAGTGAAAGTGTTAGATCTCTTGATTTCTGTTTACCTTTCTCGGCTTCCTGGTGAGATGGATGCTTTCTTCTCTTCCATCAGTGGCTTGGTATCTAAAGTGCACTCCAGGGCCAGTGCAGGTATATATCTTTTTACTAAAACTGTGCCATTCTTCTCCAAAGGGCAGCGTCCACAAGTTCCAGCCATCCTGTGCTCAATTTGCATAGAATTTTGCATGCATGTTAACCAGTGGGGAGAAACGGGAAATAAGTATTTGGAACAAGCACAAAGTTCACTGAATTTCCCCCTTGAAATTATTAGCATGCTTCCATTATACATAGAACAATAGAAAAGTCCTCATTAAACTAGCAGAACAGAGGCATAGTCCCACTACTTGCATTCCAGACTCTTAACCTAGTTCATGAATTGCCCTTTTTTTAATCTTTTTGGAGGAAAAATGGAAGGAAATAAATGAGTTGTATGATGATATAAATTTTGTTCTGGCATTGGAGATCATTTCTTTGTTTATTGATCTATTGAGTATAATTATTTAAGTATAAATATAATGAGCATTTGTTGAGAGGGTTTTTTTAAAAAAAATCACTATTTATTGTCGTTTCCCCAAATATAATTATATTTCCTTTCACTTTTACTTACAGGTGGGGGAAATGCAACAGCCCTAAGAAAATGAAACTATATGAAAACCAAATTTTTATGAAAATGTATTGTTGTATGAAGCAGTTATTATTGTGAAAACAATTCTTAACCTCTTCACAATGCCTTTCTTTAAGTTAGTATGGAAAACCTGTTTCCCAGGTGCCAGGCTGGTGAAACCTATTGCCCAGGCAAATCCTAGGGGACCAGTTCCAACATATATTCTCAAATGTATCCAGCCATTCTTCTAGGACCTCTTGATCTCTCTCTTTTGCTTTCTTCCTAATTGCTTTGTAAAATTCTTCTTTGTTTTCATTCACTTTCTCTCTCCCTCCCTCTCCCCTTCTCTCCTTTTCCCTCCCCCTTCTCTTCTCCTTCCCCTCTTCCTACCCCTGCCCCACCCCACCCTGTTCACCTGGTGTTGAGGATCCAGGGCTAGGTGTCAAATCCTAGTTGCTGTAGTTTTCTTGCTGATACAACTTACCTTGCCTCTTGGGATGGGTGAGGGTTGACTCAAGGGCAGTGAGTGGTAGGGTAAGGGCACAGGAAGAAACAATTGGGCTGTTAGTGTCTTTCCAGGCCTGTTGACTTCAGTTCTGAACAAACAGAAGTTTCTGGCTGAACTATTTGAGGTGTGATCTTGACATGTTCGTGAACATTACCACCGCTCAGAAGTCTGGAGGAAGGGAAACATGATGGTATTTTGGGAGGAAGAGGCGGATCAGTCAAGGGTTTGGTCATTCTGAATGCATGTTATGTTTGTAAGATGGACTTTTGTAACTTGGGAAAGACCATAGAAATTTTCATGGTAAGTTAAATATTGTTGTTCTCATCTTGAAGGAAGGAATACAGAGTAATTATATATACAGCTTCCGGGTTGAACTTTCTTTTCCTCTTTTACTGGGCATTTTGTTTTGCCTTGAGTGCATGTGTACATGTGTATGCAGAATTTGAAATGGCAAATGGATGTCTTTAAAGAGAAATCATTTGTTCCTCACCAGGGAAAATGAGGGAAAGGAAGAGACTGAGCATGAGCTGAATTTTAGATCTAAGGGTGAGCTGGGAGATGCAGTTCGAGCAGGTCCTCCTGTGTTAGCACTTTAAGGAAGTTATTAACACCCAAGTGTCTCGGGTCCTCATAGGTAGAGTGAGGAGAATAATAGTACTTGGCCATGTAAAGCGCTGGCATCCTTGACTGGCCTGGAGTCATGATCATCATCATCTCTGGGAGCAGGTAGTGATCAGGGTCACTTGATTAGAAAAGGAAGCACGAGGGCGGGACTTGCAGAAGAAGAAATCGGTCTCTAGGTCTGGCAACTGAGATGCAGTGAGGTATCAATACAGTTGAGGTATAGTGAAGTGGAGGATGCAGGACTTCAGCTCTCTCGGCTGGAACCGTGCTGAGAATTTTGATGAAAACGTTTGAAGGTGTGATGAGGAATGAAACCAGAACTGGACATGCCCATCCTTAGAAGGCACTGAAGAATTTCATTAAATGTGTCCAGTGGTAATTCTTTCAGCAGAATAGAATGTCCAGGAAAGTCCAAGGTCAAAGGAGATAGTACGTACAAAGTTTATTTGAAGACATTCTTTGTGTTTGCTTCATCATCAGTATAATGACATCTACATCAACACAATTTCTAGGCCATCTGTCTATATGTCTGTGTGTACGTGTATTACTTAGGTAAACTTACATTCAGTCATGTGCACAAATATTAAGAGTACACATGGTACATTTTTACAAATATATACTTGTGTCATCATCACTCAGATGGAGACAGAACATTTTTAGCACACCCTGTGCTAAAAAAAATACTTTAGCAAGGCAAAAATATGTTGAGATAGAAAAGAAGTGAGACCTTAGTTATATTATCTTTACCAACAACTCATTATCACTCCTTATACAAAGTGAACGCTAATTCACGAGGTTAGCTCATTTCTTATCACTCATGGGAAAACATTTCTCCCATTGTGTGAGTCAGAGCTTTTAGCTGCAAGCTAGAGTGCTCTGATTTAGCCAAAATATAAATTGTAAGATGGCTGGAAATTCAAGCTTGGAAAAGAGAGAGGAACTGCAGTTGAAGTCTTGCCCTGTCCCTGATGGAGTGTGGCTTTGGTGTTGCTGCTACTCTGGACAGTGTGGCTGCCTCCCCTTTGCAGGCATCCCTGCTGCTGCCATGAATCATGTCTACGAACTCTGCGTCTTTAATGTCACTCGCTCCAAATTCAGATTCTGGAACGGGACTCACTGAGCTGAGTGTAGGTCATAGGATGGCCAAGGAGCAGCAGAGGAAATAGCCATTTCCGTATTGTGAGGTAGGGTCTTGCCTGCCACTGAGACCCACACAATGGGTGACTTGCTAAAAATAGGAAGAGCTTTGGACGCTGTTCAGACAAAAAAGAAAGTAAACAAAACCCAAAAGGTGAAATGTCAGCAACACCTTTAAGTTGCTGTTACTTCTAATGTTATTTTAAAGCCATTGTTTGCTGTAAAAACAGATTTTTAACTGTAGGTCACAGAACACCCAAAGTATAATTATGTGTTGGGGTGCAGACTCCCAGGTACCTTCAGGCCAGAGCACTACTATCTCTTTCTATCGCTTTCTTCGGGAGCCAGTAACGGGGCTCCTAATGGTCACCTCCCAGTGCCTTGAGGTTTCAAATAAAATTGTCTGGGCATCATTTTGCGAATCTGTTTCACAAAAATATGCTGGCATTGCAAAGAAGCCTCACCCTGTCCTGTAACGGAGTGGAGACATGTGCTAATCAGAGTTCCCACTTCCTATGCTTATATGGTATCAGCTTTCATAGCCCAGTAGATGCTTGAATAAAGCTGAGGTGTTACCCGCTTCATTTATTACAAAGAAGGAGGAAGATAATCTCTTCTGTTTTAAACTCCAGGCATATTTGAAAATGAATACCAATCTGAATTTGATTCACTTGCCCTTAAGAAGTTAAGAACTGGGCCTCCCTGGTGGCGCAGTGGTTGAGAGTCCGCCTGCCGATGCAGGGGATACGGGTTCGTGCCCCGGTCTGGGAGGATCCCATATGCCGCGGAGCGGCTGGGCCCGTGAGCCATGGCCGCTGGGCCTGCGCATCCGGAGCCTGTGCTCCGCAACGGGAGAGGCCACAACAGTGAGAGGCCCGCATACCGCAAAAAGAAAAAAAAAAAAAAAGAAGAAGTTAAGAACTGCTATCAAGGAGAGCCTTTTCTTTTTCTTTTAATGACACGTTGTGATGCACCCGGCTCTTTTATTCCTTAAGTTAATGTCATCACCTAAACTGTCACGGTTAACTGAGAATTATTGCATTCTGTGTTTTGATGGTAAGTCTTGAGAATTAGATGAAAAATCTGTCGGGCTTCCCTGGTGGCGCAGTGGTTGAGAGTTCACCTGCCGATGCAGGGGACACGGGTTTGTGCCCCGGTCCGGGAGGATCCCACATGCCGCGGAGTGGCTGGGCCCGTGAGCCATGGCTGCTGAGCCTGCGCGTCCGGAGCCTGTGCTCCGCAACGGGAGAGGCCACAACAGTGAGAGGCCCGCGTACTGCAAAAAAAAAAAAAAAAAAAAAAAAAAAATCTGTCTAGTGACCTTGTCAGTGTACAGTATTGAGTGCTGAGGGCCTGTTTTGAGATCCAGTATTCTTTTACCCATGTTGTTTACCCAAGCGGTAGGATTCTACACATGTTATCTAACCTTTTGGGGCCTGGATTTTGCTTGTGTTTGTTTTGGTTGAGTAACGTTGGGAGAAGATAACGCTTACTTCTGGTGTGTCCAGCTCTATTACTCAGCAGCAATGTCCTGTTCACCCAGTGTTTGCGGGACAGCTCTGTGGCCCCAGGGCCATCCACCCACACTGAGTCTGAGCATGGGCCTCCCTTTGTTTCAGTTCACTTTGTTATGGAAACACCACTTCTCTCATAACTGGCCAATCCCAGATGTTGCAGTTTCTTCCAACATTGTCTATGGTCCCATCCATGCTCCAAAGGCTTGAAGAAAATGTCTGTTTTAGCTCAATGAATTTGGCTTAAAAATACCTAATATTTAATATTTCCTAATTCTAGGGAAAATATGAATTCTAATGTTTTGTGAATATTATAAAGTTTATATTAAGGATATAAATCTCATTACTGAAAGATGCTCTCTCTTCCTCTGCTCAGAGCTTCCAAATATTTCCCACTGTGAAAGGTGCATCGCTGCAGTTACCAGTGATCTGTTTACATACTTAGAATAAAGTATATTCTTTATCGGTATAGTTGGTGAACCTAGAATATTTATTGAGACAGAGGATCCAGAATGAAGTTAAAAAAAAATCCAGAAGAACCCACCCAAGCAGATGCTTAGGTGCACACTCAGTGTCCAGTGATCACATCTAGGGGCCTGACAGTTATGGTCTTTTGCTGCTGTTCACTGATAATTGAAACATAATTAAGCAGCACACAAATACGTCTGACATATGTGGACTCAGAGACAGAAAAGCTTGCTTCTATGCCAAACTGTTTAGTAGGCTAAAGAGAAACATTGTGAATATATAACAAAAGCTTTTCAGAAGGAAGGGAGAGAGAAAAAGAGAGAATTAGTATTTTTGAATATCCACTACATAGAAGACACTGTGCTCTTTTTTTTTTTTTTTTTTCTTTTTGCGGTATGCGGGCCTCTCACTGTTGTGGCCTCTCCCGTTGCGGAGCACAGGCTCCGGATGCGCAGGCTCAGCGGCCATGGCTCACGGGCCCAGCCGCTCCGCGGCATATGGGATCCTCCCAGACCGGGGCACGAACCCGTATCCCCTGCATCGGCAGGCGGACTCTCAACCACTGCGCCACCAGGGAGGCCCTACACTGTGCTCTTTTGTAAACCTTTTATCTAATTCCCATGACTAACTCAGTGTGCTAAGTATGGTTTTCCCCTCTCTAAGGCTCAGAGATTATAAATGATGTATCCACAGTTCCACAGGTATTTAATGGATATCCTGGGACTGTCAGACTGGAAGGACTCAATAAAAGTTTGTGGAATGGATGACTAGAACAGAATGTCCCAGCTCTCTTGATATGTTATATATACACACGTATATATATTGTTTATTTTATATCTTATATTATTTTATGTTTATATTACCTGTGTAGGTATATATATGCTTATATATGTGCATGTGTGTATATCTGTGTGGGTGTATATTAAAAAACAAGGTAATTGAGTTTAAAAAATTTTTTTCCAAACAGGCTTTTATTTATTTATTTTAATTAATTAATTATTATTTTTTGGCTGCGTTGGGTCTTTGTTGCTGCACGCGGGCTTTCTCTAGTTGCTGCAAGCGGGGGCTACCCTTCGTTGTGGTGCGCGGGCTTCTCATTGAGGTGGCGTCTCTTGTTGCGTGCAGAGCACGGGCTCTAGGCACGCGGGCTTCAGTAGTTGTGGCGCACGGGCTCTAGAGCGCAGGCTCAGTGGTTGTGGTGCACGGGCTTAGTTGCTCTGCGACATGTGGGATCTTCCCAGACCAGGGATCGAACCCGTGTCCCCTGCATTGGCAGGTGGATTCTTAACCATTGTGCCACCAGGGAAGCCCAGTTGAGTTTTAAAGTAACCATTCTTTGGTGATCTGGTTTAATGAGCAGATTCGGGTATTCTTTTTTTAATGTAGATAATCCTTTGAGGCCTTAAGAATAATTTAATCTCTTAATTAGCCAAAGAACATTAGTTTGCTAGTCACCCTTTCTTATATGAAAATTTGAAGATATATTTCAGTCTACATTCTAGTTTAAGAAAGTTTTACTCATTTTCAAAATGTCTAGCAAAGAGATGAATGTGACTGTTGTTCAATAATTATTCCTGAACCTGTCCCAGGACACTGTCCTCCTTTGTCTTCTCCAGACACAAGAACCATGGCTGTTACTCTCTTCCATTTGGAGAGAAAGGATGTTTCTTTGGAAAAACAATTTCTTATTTTATAAAAACCAGTTTGCATGTCTCTGATCTAATTATTGCCCTTGGAGCTCATAACGAGGATCAGTTAAGGCTTAGTTGTGTGCTCTTCCAAATGAAGAAAAACAAAAGAAAACAAAACAAAAACCCAGTTCCCTAAGCTCAGGAGAAAGTTCCTTGTTCCCAAATCCCTAGGAAGAGAAGGCATTCTAAATCTCCTCTGACACCTCTCAGAAGCACTTCTCTAATATCATGGAGGCGTGGCAGGCATTTTAAGCCCTCAATTGAGCAAACCAAACTGGCCTGGGGACTGTTTAGTCATGCATTCATCCCTGTAGAAATGGTTCTGACTCGGGCAGGAGGGACATTAGAAGTGCCCAGCTCCAGCCAAAGCCCTGGCTCTCTGGAGTGGATTCCAGAGTTTGCATTCGGCTACCTTCTGAAAGTATTAGGCTGGAAAATGGTATCTTCTATCCTCAGTCCCTTTTAAGTATCTTCTCTCCAGCTCTGGAATCCCTTGGTGGTTGTCCAGCAACCCACAGAGGTACCCCTGCCAGGCAGAGGCATTGCAGACAGGCCTGAGTGTTCTGAATCTTATTTAATCTACTCACTCCTATTAAAAATTCTCTTTTCCGGGTCGCATTCCTTTAGAATTCTGTGCCTACTATGTGATGATTATGTAATCCTTAAAAAAATTATTGTTTTTTTTAAGGAAACATAGATGCGTTTTGGAGAAAGAATTGCAAAGAACATAACATAATCTGGAATGAGTAGACTCTCAGTTGGGGTTTTTTTTGAGGCGAGTTTATTAAGGTATAATATGCATATAGTAAAATTCAGCCTTCTTAGTATACAGTTCTAAGTTTTGACAGATGTATACAGTTGTGTAACCAGCACCACAATCCAGCTGTAGAACATTTCCATTACCCCAGAATTTCCTGTGCTGCCCCTTTGATGTTAATTCCTCCCTTAACCCCCATCTCTGGCAACTGTTGATCTGCTCCCCTTCCTATAGTTTTACCTTTTGCAGAATGTCCTACAAGGTGGGTTCATACATCAGGTAGCCATTTGAGTCTGGCTTTTGCCATTCAGCCTAATGCATTTGAGTTTCATCCACTTGTAACATGTTCAATAGTTTGTTTCTTTGTATCGCTGAGTGGTACTCGGTTTGTGTGTAGGTACTGCCCTTCATCTGTTGGCCCATGGAGGGATATTTGAGGTATTTCCAATTTTCAGTGATGACTATTAGAGTTGCTATTACCATTCATACATGAGTTTTATATGAATGTAAATTCACACAATACCTAGATAAATACTTAGGAATGGATTGCTGGGTAACATGGTAAGTTTATATTTATCAAAGGTGATTGTTAAATTTACTTTAAATTTTATAATTTTTCTTCTAATTATAAAAGCGATACATGTTTATTGTCGAAATTTTGAAGAATATAGAAAAGTACAGGACCAAGAAGGTTAAAAAAAATTCTAGTGCCATATATCTTTCCTTTTCATCTGGGTATGTGCACAATTTGCTTTAACAAAAATGGTTGTTATTTATCTATTGTTTCGTGACCTATTGTTTACTTCACAAGTATTTTTGTATCATTAAATATTATTTATCATAATTTTTAATGACATAGTAATATCCAAGAAGTAAATTTGAAGATAGGAGTATCATAAATCATGGCAGACTGATATAGGAGGTATTTTGGTACAGAGGAACTTAGAATTATTAGTTGTCGATGTTTGCACAGGCCTAATCATATTTGCATAGCCCTGTATCATGTAAATTTATTTAAGAAAGTTAGAAACTAATATGTCCGATTGCCTGTGTTTGGCTGTACCCTTTAGGTTTGAGGAATGTGGGTATGAATAAAATTTTGGTTCATTCTGCTTTGTTTTCCCCCTTGGGTAAACTCAATAGCTATTAACAATGCTTTAAATGGTGACTGTAAGAATATTATCATTTTTCACTTTCATTAGATAATTTGCACTATTTTTTTAAGTAAACTAAGAAATTGAGGTTAGAGACTATCATATAGTAAATAACTAGCTGATAACTAAAGATCTTTATTTATTTTTTTTAATATGCTACCTGCACTACTAATTCAGGTGGGGTCTCTGTACTGAGATAATCAGTGAGTTTGCTATTTGGGAAGACTAGGTGTATTCTTGTGAGACGTACATTCATTCACATGCCTGATTTGCAAAGCCCCAGGCATGTCAGGTGTATTTTTGTGGTTCTCTAAAGAGTAGAATAACGATATTTGGCTAGGTAATGAGGAGCAGAAAAAGGATCTGAGAAGAATTTAAAGACTTGCTCTTACCATTTTGGATATCTGGCAACCCTTTCTTAAGCACCCACCCTTTCTTCTGCCAGGCCTCAACTTCAGGATACATATTTCTTAGTTAAGAAAGCACTAAATTAGAATCAATTGTTAATCTAGTAATCAAGGTGACTGACTTGGACAATGTGAGTTCTTCCCCCATTGGCATGAGCTTGATTGCAAAGCCCAAACACTTCACATTTTAACCAGGGAAGAAAGTGTGCATGTGTACCAGTGCACCTCCGCATAGGGGAAGAGACTCATTGCCAGCCCAGAACAGAGGAGCCCATGGTTTAGTCTGAGAATGGAAAGGAAGTCCTCTGGAGCATCTGGGCTCTGAATTCCCAGTCTACTAGGTATGGCCAGCTAACCTCTAAGCAAAATCCAAGTTATATGGATAGTAATTTGTTATCTTGCTTGTGGACATATTATCTAAAACCCAGCAATAGTAGTAGGAACAATAATTTCTTTTAAAAGAATTGATCTAGAGCTTGGCTTTGGTTTTATCTTTGTTAGAGAAGCACTTAAAGAGAGTCTAGAATGTATGCCTTCCAGTTAATCGGGAACTAAAGCATCTTAATGGGAAATTGGTTGGTTCACTAGTAGTCAAATTAGTTTGGTGCAGGAGTGTATCAACACAGTATGTGATGAATTTACTAAGCACAGTGTAAGTAGTTAGGAATAAGGGCAGCCGGAATCCTACGCTAAGCAGTGTTTCAAGGCGGCTTTGTACTTGGGCAACTTATCTAGTTCCTAAAGAGAGGAGAAAATGACATGTTTCATTTAATTGGATTTTAGTACCTTTTAAGCGAACGAGGCATTTATAAGTACTTAATGTCACTAGCCTTTGAAGGCTGTCCTGTATTCCTTCTACCCAACTGTAGTTTCCCCTCAGTTTTGAGTGATTTCAATCTAAACACATTAAGTTTCAGTTTTGTTTTTTCTGCTTAGAGATGGAAAGCTGGGTCTGAAGCGAACAGCAGAGCTCTTATACAAGGAGGTCAGTGTTCGCACTCAGAAATGAAAGTATGTCAACTAGTCTTGTAAAGGATTTTAGAACTGTTCTGAATGGCATTTGGCATTTAGAGATTAGAAACATTTACAAGTTCATTGCTTATTATTTTTTCTTTGGAAATATTTTTTCTTTACTAATTTATATGTTCTTATGTCAAATGTTTTCCTGCCATGATCATTACAGAGCCCATTCTGGTATCCATGTGAACTAGTATAATTGGAGCCGGAGAAAATCAAGTTAGACATCGGGAAGAACTTCCTGAAAAGCTAGGACTATGGGAGTGCTAAGAAGACAGGGAAATCTTTTCTTGGAGACATATAAAGGAAAAATTTTAAAGTGATCTTTGTGCTGTGTTTGATTTGTCTCTCTCCTCAGAATTAGGGGGAGTGCATGAAATCTTTTGTGACCACTTCTACTCTGTGCTTTTGTGATTCTCTGAGTATCAGCAAAGGGAAAACGTCCAGTGCAAGCTTGAACCATTTCATTATGGAATCTTAGGTGTAGGAATTCTTTCTGACAAGAGGAACAGATGGCCCTCTACCCTCTTTAAACACTTCTAACGGTGGAAACTTCTTTACCTCATAAGGAAGAGAGTCCATATTTGGACAGTTTAAATTATTATAAATAATTTTAAATTGTGGTCTAAAATTTGTCTTTGGTAATTCTCTTCATTGGTTTTAGTTTTGTCCCTGAGCCATTGCACGCGAACCCTGTTCTTTTTTTTTTTTTTTACTTTTAGTAACTTTTTAAAAAAAATTTTTTTTACATCTTTATTGGAGTATAATTGCTTTACAATGGTGTGTTACTTTCTGCTTTATAACAAAGTGAATCAGTTACACATATACATATGTTGCCATATCTCTTCCCTCTTGCATCTCCCTCCCTCCCACCCTCCATATCCCACCCCTCTATGCGGTCACAAAGCACCGATCTGATCTCCCTGTGCTATGGAGCTGCTTCCCACTAGCTATCTACCTTACGTTTGGTAGTGTATATGTCCATGCCTCTCTCTCGCTTTGTCACAGCTCACCCTTCCCCCTCCCCATATCTTCAAGTCCATTCTTTAGTAGGTGTGCATCTTTATTCCTGTCTTACCCCTAGGTTCTTCATGATATTTTTTTTTCTTAAATTCCATATATATGTGTTAGCATACGGTATTTGTCTTTCTCTTTCTGACTTACTTCACTCTATATGACAGACTCTAGGTCTATCCACCTCATTACAAATAGCTCAATTTCGTTTCTTTTTATGGCTGAGTAATATTCCATTGTATATATGTGCCACATCTTCTTTATCCATTCATCCGATGATGGACACTTATAGGTTGTCTGCATCTCCGGGCTATTGTAAATAGAGCTGCAATGAACATTGTGGTACATGACTCTTTTTGAATTATGGTTTTCTCAGGGTATATGCCCAGTAGTGGGATTGCTGGATCATATGGTAGTTCTATTTGTAGCTTTTTAAGGAACCTCCATACTGTTCTCCATAGTGGCCCTGCTCTTTCTGAATCCTGATTTATAATCACTGACCCTCCCAACTTTGCTCCTGCCATTTGTAAATTTGATAAGGACATTTATGCCTTCATTGAAGCCAGTAGTAAGCATGTAGAACAGGATAGAGACCTGCTTGGTTTTGGGAAGGCTTCTCAGTCTTAAAACAATTATTTGTTTTGTCTCAATACAGTAAAGAAATGGTTGGGCCAGTCGCCATCAAATCATGGGTCACAATTGGTGGCTTCCCTTTGTGGCGTCTCTACAGATCTTGGATCAACTCCTTAGCTTTGCAAGTCTGAAAATTCGATTTTTCTTTCAAGTCAGATGTGATATATAAATCTATTACTAAAAACTTTAAACGGTTTTAAATTATGAAATATTGGAAAAAGTACAGTGCACAATGTACTACAAAGCCTTCTTTGTACTTATCATGGAGAGTTAAGATGAGTGGAAAGGTTAATATTTTCCCCCTTGTTCAGAATGCTAAGGGATATTCTTAGCCACAGAGACTAGTGCCCACCCTACGCTGAACACAGGGTCCTGAGAGTTGTAGCCAAGGGGAGGGTTCCCACTGGGAAATCCTGATGAGACCAGGCAGGGAGTGAGCTGCCAAGCAACTCTGGCAAGTGTGTTCTGCAAGTCTTGTTTTCTGTGGCTGTTCTTTCCACCATTTTTCTTGTGTTTTAAAGGAGCAGTTTATTTTGTTGTTGTTGTTGTTTTTAAATAACTTTATTTATTTGTTTGTTTTTATTTTTGGCTGTGTTGGGTCATCTTTGCTGTGTGTGAGCTTACTCTAGTTGTGGCGAGCGGCGTCTACTCTTCGTTGTGGTGCGCGGGCTTCTCATTGTGGTGGCTTCTCTTGTTGTGGAGCATGGTCTCTAGGCGTGCGGGCTTCAGTAGTTGTGGCATGTGGGCTCAGTAGTTGTGGCACATGGGCTTAGTTGCTCTGCGGCATGTGGGATCTTCCCAGACTGGGGATCGAACCCATGTCCCCTGCATTGGCAGGCGGATTCTTAACCACTGCGCCACCAGGGAAGCCCCTAAAGGAGCAGTTTTGATGCAGGATGGTTGACCAAAGGTGTGTGAACTTGCCCCCAGAAACAAAAGAAGAGTATGGTGCTTGGTGTTAAAATGTGAATTTTACAGCAGTTCAAGGTGCAGTCAAAGAACTGGAGAAGAAAGATGAGCAGAAAATTAGGAAATGGCAAGAAAGCCCAGGACATTATATAGGGCTTCATAAATATTGCCACAACCTGGTGAGATTGACCCACAATTGTGTGCAGCTAGAGGCATGTCTTGGCCTCAGGGGAGGAGCATGTAGGGATTGCCAGTGGGCCCAACGGCATCTGTTTGAGGATTTAGCTATTAAGAGACTGCCTGGGGCTTCCCTGGTGGCGCAGTGGTTGAGAGTCTGCCTGCCGATGCAGGGGACACGGGTTCGTGCCCCGGTCCGGGAGGATCCCACATGCCGCGGAGCGGCTGGGCCCGTGAGCCATGGCCGCTGAGCCTGCGCGTCCGGAGCCTGTGCTCCACAACGGGAGAGGCCACAACAGTGAGAGGCCCGCGTACCAAAAAAAAAAAAAAAAGAGAGACTGCCTGGCTCAGCCTCCTCATAGGCTGTGTGACCTCGAGTAAGTTATCTAAGCACCCCTGCCTCATTCTCCTCATTTGTCAAATGGGGATTATACTCTAGAACACCTACCTTGAAGGCTCGTTGTGGACTCACATGAGTTAATGTGTTGAAAGCAGTTAGAACCGGCCTTGGCAGATTAGTGGAGGGATGGTGATACGTGATGCTCTAATAATGAGGATGACCGTGCACAGTGCTGATTGTATTTTCAAGAATATATCCCCTGGGGTAAAGGAGGACTGTCTGCAGATTCTGCTTCAGGGAGCTGCGGTATTCACTCTAGGTATCTACTGTCAAACCGATCGAAATATTCAGATTGGTTGGCTGGGTCTTCTTGTCTGTAGGACAACAGTCTGAATAACTGTTGGAAATTTTTCACTCTCCAGCTTTTCTGTTTCTAAAAGTCATTTAGATCATCATCCTTTAATTTGTGTTCTTCATTATAGCCTCGCCCTTTATTTCAGTACATGGTCAGAATGTGTTCAGTTTCTCGTTTGCTTAGTCACTGATCACATGTTAGGCAAGCTGCTGCTTTCTGTTATTATGGAGGCAAATACTCTCCTTTCTTCAATAAGGTGAGCACATTACAGTAAGCAGCCAGTTTCACCCAAATTGTGTGGGCTAACTTTTTTAGTTTCAGAGAGGAACTTCAGGAGTTAGGGGCTTGTCTTTTTTGGGGCATGTAAATACCTACAAACCAGTTATGCAATAAAAATTGTTTTGATCTTGAAATAGTAGCAAGCAGTAGATAGACCTGAATCCAAATTCCAGCTGTGACCTTCTAACTTGTACTGAGTCTCACTTCCTTCATTTATAAAATAGGAATTACAAAACCTATCTTGCAATGTTATTGTAAGGATTAAATGTATTTCCTAATAGTAGTGTACAGTGTACATCTTGCTCACCTTGCTGATTCCAGTGTTACTTGGCATCAGTAGGTACCTTTTAGGCAAAATAAAGGATATGAAAGTATTTTTTTCAGAAAACACATTCCAGTGGACTGCTGACTTTATAATGGATGTAACCTACTATCAATATGGGTTAAAAGTATCTGCTATGAAGAGGAATTTCTTTAAAGATTGACGTTTTCAGTGGTTTAAAACTTTAGACTTGAAAAAGAGAAATCAATTCTTGAGGTTACCCTAAAAATTAAGCACCAGTTTAGAATCTTTTGATCTTTTAGTCCGTGTTGAGTCTTTTGTCAAACAGTTAAAGACCAGCATCTTGGATGTCTTTGGAACAGTTTGTATGATTGAACTGGATTGTTTTTATTGTAGTAATCCGTTGAAATTCTTTAATTTTTTCCCCTTCCTTGCCTTGAAGCTTTAAAACAAAATACCGCAAATCTCTCATCCAGAACTGTAGAAAACTCTTGATGTTCTCTATGACAAGAATAGTCCATTTTTAGCAACTGTGTGCTCCGTATGCTCAAAATTTAGCAAATTGGGTTTCAGTGGGAATGCTTTAATTTCTGTGATTATTGGGAACATGTTTACACTGATGTAGGGAGAGTTACATGTGCTTTCCTTATATGGTCAAAAGGTTTTGAAGGTGTGTAATTTGGAAGGAGGGTATAACCAGTTAAAAAGCAGAGCCTGTCCATGGGTATAGAGAACACACTAGGGGTTACCAGTGTGGGGGGGAGGGGCATTGGAGGGGTAGGGGATTAAGAGGTACAAACTTAAAAAAAAAAAAACCCAAACACAGTCTGTCTATCCTGTTAGGAATGAGAAAACTTCAGGGCTTACTCTCATTTAAGGATTTCTTCAGTTAGCCAGATGTCTTTAAAAACACAAATCATCCTAAGTCTTGGGGGCATGCTTTTGCTTGGCTATTAAAGACTTTTTCAGAGAAAGGACCTTGTGGAATGTTGAGTGCTCCTTTGGGTTTGAGGAAGCACTGAGGGCACTGGCACAGTCAGCAGAGTAGCTGACGGGTTTCTGTGTTGTCATGAACTTGAGGGGAGCCCCCAGTTACCACGTGGCCAGCGAACTCCTCTTTGAGCTGTTGTTTTTAAAGGATAGAGTCGTCCTGGAATGAGCATTAACGTTGTGCCTCTCTGACAGGTAAATTATAACGTCGTGTACCTCTGGGAAACTTTTAGCACCCATTAGTGGTGCATGCTGTACTTTCGGGGTAATACCTAAGTGACATGATTTAATGGTCGGTGTCAGAAATCTCCTTTATCGTTTGGAACAACGTTTAAAATAATGCAGTTTTCCTTTATTATGTAAGCAGTTCTTTATTGATGAAGCTGTTCTCTTCCAGCTCCTTTTTTTTCCTGAATTAAGGGACACTTGCAGAAGTATAACTTTTGGCACTATGTTTGGGGTAAAATTGTTGAGGGAGAGGGCATGTGTGTGTGTGTGTGTGTGTGTGTGTGTGTGTGTGTGTGTGTGAGACAGAGAGAGAGACAGAGACAAAGACACACAGACAGGGGCAGGCAGAATGTGCTTTTGAAAATAGCCATGTGAGGAACTTCCCTGGTGGTCCAGTGGGTAAGCATCCACACTCCCAGTGCAGGGGGCCCGGGTTCGATCCCTGCTCGGAGAACTAGATCCCACACGCATGCCGCAACTACGAGTTTGCATGCTGCAACTAAGAGTCTGCATGCCGCAACTAAGATCCTGCATGGCGCAACTAAGAGCCTGTGTGCCACAACTAAGACCAGGTACAGCCTAAATAAATAAATAAATAAATAAATATTAAAAAGCAAAGAAAAAGAAAATAGCCATGTGAGTATGATGGCATTGCTTAGCCATTATTTACTTTCAACACAATCCCCAACTCTTGCCTCTCTTAGATTTTTTTTTTTTTCTTGCGGTACGCGGGCCTCTCACTGCTGTGGCCTCTCCCGCTGCAGAGCACAGGCTCCGGATGCGCAGGCCCAGTGGCCATGGCTCACGGGCCCAGCTGCTCCGCAGCATGTGGGATCCTCCCGGACCGGGGCACGAACCCATGTCCCCTGCGTCGGCAGGAGGACTCTCAAGCACTGCGCCACCAGGGAAGCCCCAGATTTTTTTTTTTTTTCAAGTGTGGTATTATTCAGTTTTCATTAAACTGAGCTTGGGACTTAGTGACACTGTGAGCTCTTAGATGTTCTCTAGGAATCACTCATCGTGCCAGAGCCTGTGGCAGAGATTAAGCGAATAACCAAACCTTTTCTTCGACACACAGCTCTACAGTATTTTCCAGTTACTTTCGGTAGCTGAGGCCTTACCGGTGGAATGGGACAGGAGATGGGAGCCAGGCTCAAGCCTGGACAGCTGTGGTGGCCCATATTCTTTTCTCCTTCAGGCTGGAGTAGAGCAGGGTCACTTGGAAGCCAAGTGTTGCCGGTGGCAGAGCCACAAGGTGGCAGGAACCTGGGTCCCTGGAAAGCTACTTGGAGGAGAGCCACCCAATCAGCAGTATCTGCATGGGGCTGTTATGTGAGCAAGAAATGAACTTCTATTGTGTTACACCAACGAGCTTCCAGGGTGTCTCTGTTAACAGTGGCCAGGTTTACTTTCCTACTTACCTGTTACCCAGTGTAAGGCGTGGAGCAGCTCCCCAACACTTCAGACCTGTGTTTGGGCCTAGGGACAAAGCCTTCATTGATTGTTTCCAACAGATTGGCTTTCTTCACTGACCTATCCTTCTTTGTTTCCTTCCCTTTCACTCCATTCTTATTCCTTTCTCTTCTTTCATTAAAATAATGTGCAGATCTTGCAATCCAAATCTCAGCTTCCATGCCCTGCCTCTCAAAGGTCTCCTTGACTGCCCAGTCTAAAATAACTCCCTAGGCACTTGGCATCATTCAGCGTTATCTGATAGTTTCTCCATGCAATCAGGGGTTTGCTCAGTTCACTCATGCCTCTGTTGTTCCTAGAACAGTGTGTGGAATGTATTCTAATAGGGCTTAATACTTGATGAATGGAGTATGAAACTGTCTTACTTTGGATTAAGAAAAAAGTGGTGTATGAAAGATCACAGTGGAATCAACAAACAGTATGAAATGATTCTTTTGCTTTACAGAGATGGACTTTCTTTTAATTTAACCTTTTGAGTCCTGTCTGTCTGTAAGATACTGCCTAGACCTAGACAAAAAAGGATAGGTCAGTGACAAAGGCAAGTCTAGGTCCCGTGAGACCCAGTTTGCCGGATATTTGGTTGAGATCCTCGAAAATGAGTGCTCTGTTTGTTGACCTGTAAACAGACAGCAGTAGCGCCCGGGTCCAGAAGAATGAATAACTGATATTACTTTTCCAAACTGTTAGAGTGAGTTATCTTTAGGATAAAAATGCCTTTCGTTTTTTTTTTTTTTTTCCCCTGCAGTTTAGAGGGAAGACTGTTTTGAAGTAGAAAGAGTTTTCATTGATAAAATGTGAGATCTTTTTAATGGATGTATAGTGCTTATTTTACCTTTCTACATTGATTTGGATCCTGTTGCTGCCTCTAAGAGGAATTGGAGAGGGTCATAGTAACTTCGGTGAAATAATTTAGCCTAAGAATGCTAACTAATAATGTTTTTAGTACTATCGTATTAACAGCTAGTTAATTTACTTATTAAGCACTTAAATGTTAGGTGCTGGGCAAGTATCAATACACTTGACTTCATTTAGTCCTACCTATCCCATAAGATGGGTTGGTTCTGTATTTATCCCATTTCACAGTTTAGGTAGCTGAGGCAGCTGAGGTTGCAACCCAGGTCTGCCTTAACCCTAGAGGCCTCACAATCAACCTTTGCCTTCCTCGCTCTAAAGCATTACCAGACCAGCGTCTCTTGTCTACCTGGTCAGTTGTGTTGACCCAAACCCATGTTCTTCTACCTTCTAGGGTTATCTTAAGTACTCTTTAGAAATTAAGGAGCCATAGGGTACTGTGAAAGAGACTGTACTCCAAGAAAGGCCAGCCTCCACAGGGTCCTTTCTGGTGTGACCACCTCTGTCCCCTAGATCAAATGCAGATCTGATGTGTCCCTCCCCTGCTCAGAATCCCTCTGGTGAATCCCTGTCCCCCAAGCCCTCTGTGAGCTGGCCTCTGCCTTCATGTCCAGCTTCCCCTCTAGCCCTGCTCTCCACCTCCGGCCGCAGTAAACCCCAAGGAACTGTTCTATACCCAGTCTTTACTTGGAATTCCCTTCCATTGACAAAGTCCCTTTCATCCTCTGGGAAGTCTTTCCCAGTGTTGCAAGGCAGACTTGGTTACTCCTGCACCCATCTCTGCAGGGACCCCTGGTCCTAACTTGGGTGCTTAAGCTTTTCTCTGCCTACCAGACCACGAGCTCTGTGAAGGTAAGGGTCAGGTCTTGTCTTCTTCCTACCATCTGTGCTTGGCACACATCAGGTATTTGTTGTATGAAGGGAGAAAGGAGAATAAGATAATTCAAAAGTGGTCACAATATTCATGTTCCTTGAACACGAGTCTTTTCTTCTAAGTACTCATAGTACATTCATATGTAGCTTGTTAAGACCCCATGGAGTTATGTCTGGGGTGACTGTCAGTCAACGCAATGGGCCAGGCACTGCTTCCAGGTGATGCAGTGCTGAGCACAGTGGTAGGATGTGCCAGGAGTTAGGTGGGAAGCAGAGTCTACCTAGCAGAGATGGGCTTGAACCTCCAGATTCTGCACCTGAATCTGCTCCAGATCACTGTGGTCAGAGCACTTTACCTCTGAAAGCCTTGGTTGCCTCATCTGTGAAATGGGGGTGATGGTTTCTACCTCAAAGGGTGGTTGTAAGGATTTCATGAGATAATTCACTTAGCATGGTGCCTGCGACATTCAAATGCCCAGTACTATAAATTAAAACACAAAGGGATCCTGTGATGGCCATTTTTATCCTTATGGGTTCCTAAGCAACCTCAGTGAATAAATTGGTAAATACTACTGTTTTCACATTGAATTTCCATGTCCAGGAGTGAGAAATTTCATACTCACTGTGAGTTAAAACAAAGTCTGACTCTTTTTCCTGAGATGACTTCAATAACTTCTTTATGGCGGGGGCTTGAACGATGGTGGAGTATCTGCAACTAGGCATCTGTCACAGTAAGGTTTGTAAAGCATATTAGGTTATATTTGTCCATTGAATGTTTATAGTTGGCCCTATGAAAAACCAGAAGTTTATATACCACAGAAGTTTGGGTTAGAGTTAGCTAATGATCAAAGCTGTTTCATGTTCAGATTGAAAAGCCGTTTGACCGTAAGTACTATTTGGTCAACTGAATTTGTAAATTGCTGATTGATAAGTGCCAGCAGAGGGGTAAATGGGAGTTCTTTCTCTCTTCCTTCCGTCCGTCCATCATCTGTCTGTAAGAAATGGAAGGAAGGACTGGGGTTTCAGGCCAGCACTTTCCCAAGGGCCCTGGAATAACTGCCTACTTTCACACAATGGCAAGGGTCCATTTCTGCCCTGTGGCCCCATCTTCTCAGTGGCACAGGGCTTTTGGAGGCTGCTGCAGTCAGTGGTAAGCAGAGCTGAATAAGGTTGTTGTTTCCTGGGAAACTGGTGCATTTTCCTGCTCTTGGAAGAACCTCCACGAGAGGGCAGAAAAGGTCAATCGTTTCTTGCCCGGGTTCCTGCAGTGGGCCTCTCTGGTTTCAGCCCCCCTTGTCCCATCATGGTCTATTCCCAACAAAGCAGCCAGAGTGATCCTTTTAAAATGAAGTTCCGCTCTTGTCACTTTTCTACCCTGAACTGTGCAACAGCTTCCCACTGCAGAGTTAACACCCAGGTCCTTACAGCGGCCTTTACTTACCCCTGACCTTGCCTCCCATTTCCCTCCTCTTCTGCTTCAACCAGCAGGTTTCCTTGGTGTTTTCCAAACACTCCAGGCACATGTCACTTCAGGGCCTTTGCCCCTGCTGGTCCCTCAGCCTGAAATGCTCTTTCACATCCGCAAGGCTCACTCCCTTACTCTGTTCAGGTCTCTACTAGAATATCCTACTACTGTCCTATCTAAAACATCTCTCTCTTTACCCCGCCTTATTTTTATTGGGTCTTCCTAATCACTCACGTATCAGGGGCTTAATTATTTGTTCATTGTATCTGTCTCCCCACTAGAATGATAGGGTAGGTCAGCGATCCCCAACCCTTTTGACACCAGGGACTGGTCTCATGGAAGACAGTTTTTCCACGGACAGGGGTGAGGGGATAGTTTCGGGATGATTCAAGTGCATTGCATTTATTGTGCACTTTATTTCTGTTATTATTACATTGTAATATGTAATGAAATAATTATATAGCTCACCATAATGCAGAATCAGTGTGAGCCCTGAGCTTGTTTTCACTTGCCACTCACTGATGGGGTTTTGATAAGAGTCTGCAAGCAACTGATTTATTATGGTCTCTGTGCAGTCAGACCTCTCTGCTAATGATAATCTGTATTTGCAGCCGCTTCCCTGTGCCAGCATCACTGCCTCAGCTCCCCCTCAGATCATCAGGCATTAGATTCTCATAAGGAGCGCGCAGCCTAGATCCCTCGCATGTGCAGTTCACGGTGGGGTTTGCGATCCTATGAGAATCTAAGGCCACCACTGATCTGACAGGAGGCGGAGCTCAGGCGGTAATGCGAGCGATGGGGAGCGGCTGTAAATATAGAAGAAGCTTCGCTCGGTCGCCCGCCACTCACCTCCTGCTGTGAAGCCCGGTTCAGGGGGGTTGGGGGCCCCTGGGGTAGGTGATTTGTTTTAGCCACAGCACCTGGTCGACACTCAGTACATATCTGGAATGAAGGCGTGAATGTATGGGGAGACCAGGGGCTGGTTCTGGCTACCTGGGTCATGGGCCAGTCTCTCATCTGTCTGTGTCTCTGGGGGTTGTGAGGTTCAAGTGGGGTAGCATGCACAAACGCCTTGTGAACAGTGAAGCCCTAGGGAAATGGGAGGTATTATTCTGAACAGGATTAATTGCGTGCTCAGCCTTTTCGGATTGGTTCTCTGTGCGTGTTGCTCCAAACGTTGTGCTGGTCCTGCTGCACTCGGCGCCGAGTAAGGAAGAGAGAGGAGACTCCAATTGACTTTTGGCTGAATGGTACCTCTGATGAAGCCAACATGGCAGTTCTGGATGTAGGTACTGTTTTTCACTGGCTAAGAACCCTGAACAGTTGACCTGAAGATTCAGAGAGAATCCTAAGTGAGGGGCAAAAAAGGACAAGGCCAGAAAAAGGGGCTCTTGCATTCTAAAGCCATTGCTGATTCTAAGGGAGAATGGGAAAGCAGTCTCTAAGTGTGTCGTCCCTTCTCCCCACATTGTTGTACATGACATAGGAAAGATGGAATTACTAGAGTGGGGGTGGGGCAAGTAGTTGGATGTGAGTAGTTTGAAAACACACCCTCCCCCTTTTATGATGTGTCACAAATATACGCATTCTGTAGTGTTTCTTTTGCCCGTAGTTCTTGATTTTGATCAGATGAAATGTTCTTTGCAGGCGCCAAAATTTAGGTCCTTCCCTCCACCTCCCTTCTTTTTTTTTTTTTTTTTATTTTTTTATTTTTGCGGTACGCGGGCCTCTCACTGTTGTGGCGTCTCCCGCTGCGGATGCGCAGGCTCAGCGGCCATGGCTCACGGGCCCAGCCGCTCCGTGGCATGCGGGATCCTCCCGGACCGGGGCACGAACCCGCGTCCCCTTCATTGGCAGGCGGACTCCCAACCACTGTACCACCAGGGAAGTCCCACCTCCCTTCTTTTTACAAAGGTGTTTCCAGATTGTAGTTCCTGGTAGGCTGGACATTTGTCTTTCTTCTGCTCATTTCCATTTATCTATTTTCTATCTTTCTTGCCCTTTTCAATTAAATTGCACGTTGCTTTGTTTGTCTAGCCATTTGTCCTCTTCCGTTGTCATCCCTCCTCAGCCTGCCACTGCTGCTGTTTCTTCCTTTCCCTCCCCACTGAGCCCTCATCTTTTGAGTCTTCTTCTTTCCTCGCTTCCCATCCACTCTGTGGGAGCTGAGGCTGATCTTGGTCTCCGGATGCTCCTTCTTCATTGTCCTGCTTCTCTGGTTTCTGTGGCTTCATGCTTTCCATTCTGTGACTGAGCTGGCTTTTACCTGCATTTGTTCCAATTTGAGAAGGAAAAGAGTCAGGAGAAGAGCAACAGGCCCTGAGAGCGCTCTTTGGTTGAACAAAGGTGATGGAGGTCTAGGAAGAGAAGAGACGGGAGGATGGAGGGATATGGATGTAGTGGGGGTAGGGGACGTCGGGAGAGTTTGCTTCTGATCCTAACTTGTTTCCATAAAGATTCTTCCCAGTCCTTCGGGGAGGAGTAGGATTCACTTGGGGGTCAGAGGTTGTAGCTTGGAGCAGTGGGAAGAGGATTGGATGGAGGGTGAAGACATGGGCTCTGGCCTGAGGTCTGCTGTGTGATGGGACCCAGAACAGGTCACCTATTGTTGTGGGCCTTCAGTTTCCTCACTGGTGAAGTCAGGGTTTTGATCCAGATGAGTTTCTTTCAGCTGTATATTTTATAAATTTCTGAACCTATGCTTCTTTTAGTGAGGATTCTCTGATTCTTTAATCTTGCATGGGTCATTACTCTGCAGAATCTTCCACGCTCTTAATTAAGAATGGCCTGTGTGTGTCTCTCTCTCTGCGTGTGAGTGTGAGTGTGTGCCTGTGTGCATTGGGGATAGAGGTTAGAAGGGGTGTTCTGGCACAGCTGGCCAGATGAGAGGGTCAAAGGGCTCCTTTCCTTTGTGCCCTCATGAGAGGGATTTCCTGTGGAATGCAGGAGCTCTGTGATCTACCCTGAAATAAGAATACAGGTGGCAGGTCACAGTTCTTTGTTTAGGAGAGATCAATTTATGGAGACTTAAGGTTCTTTGTATTCCTGGTAGTCTTGGTTTTGGTATGGTGTTTTCAGTCCTGTCAGCTGACCTACACTGACCTTCAGACACCACTTGGTTTGACATAAATCTGTAGACTTCAAATGTTAGAAATAACCATGTGAGATTACTGTCTGCATGGGTTCAACCTGAATATGAAATTGGAGAAACGTAGTGTTTACCGTGTTGTGAATGTAAAGCTTGAGCTATGAAATATAAAATGAGCTAATAGGACTTTATTTTCCAATATAGACTATATAGCAGAGGGTGTCCTAGAGTCAGAGGGGCCTTAGAGACCCTAAATAGAGGTGCTGAAACTTTTTTTTTTGAAGGAGAAATCTTTTTTCCCCCCACACAAAGTATTATGGAGAATGATGTGTAAACTTGATACAAACTTTATCATAACTATATTTTTCAAATTTATTACATTTATTAATTCAATGAGAGCAATGACTTAGTCTAGCAGTTCAAGTCTTCTCCAGTGTATTAAATTTTGGTAGATAATACATTTAAGTGAATGCAATCTTTTTAGATGTAAATATAATTGAAAACATATTTTCCAAAATGAAATTTAAGAGGAAAGTTTGTAAAGTCCCAACATTCCTCCATTAGAACCTATGGTTCCCCTGTTTGAAGACCACCAATGCAGAGAGTGAAAATAAACTAATCATCAATCCAAGGAGCTAGGAAATAAACCAAAGCAAAAAAATAAGGGAGAAATTAAATCCCAAACACCACTTATCTAGACCTCCCATTTTTTATATTGAAGCTGTTAATGTAGAATTATATACATGGTGTGACAAATTCTAGACTTTCAAGTCTAGATAGTTAGCCCCATTCTCTTAGAATAAACAAATAAGCAAAACAAAAACAAAAATCAAAGCCACCATCTCCTGGTAGTGCTTATTCCTCCTAAGCTGAAGTAATCCAAGTCATCTTTGGACATCTCTGATCCTTAGAAGGCTCTCACTGTGGTACTGAACTCTGTGTTGTGCCCTGTCCTTCCGTCCATTGTTTTGTGCTTTCCCCTGGGGGCCTGCAGAACATGTGTAATCCCTTGTCTGCATGGCAGACCCTCAGATATTTGTGACAGTGACTGTTTAATCATGAGTCTTTTCTCCTTTGTCAAAACAGTCCCAGTTCCTTCAATTGTTCCTCATATGACAGCATGGTTTCTGTGTCCCTGCAGCATCCTTGTCACTTTTCTCTGAACATGTTGTCAGTTTTGTCTATATTTCTAATAAAGTATTCCATGGCCCAGGTATATCTGAGAGGTATAGAGAAGAGCTGGACCATAACCATTCTTAATGAACTTAGTAGATTTTCTTCGATGTAGGGTTGAGCAGAATTAGCATTTTTGGGTGGCTGTCTCAGTGATAACTCACACTTAGTTGATTATGGACTAAAATCCCCACTGATATCCAACTGTTAAACGGCATTTTGCTTCATTCTTAATTTTTTCAGTTGATTATTTTGGAACCAAGTGCAGGACATTTATTCCTCAAGAAATATTGGGATAATGGAAGGGTAGAGATTATAGTTTAAGTATTCTTATATCCAACTCAGTATATTTCCTACTATGATCTACTTGAAGTATCAGTTTTTGTTTTCAGTTTCTAGGAGTTCTATGTTTTTATGGAATCTGTGAGTAAGTTAGTGATTTTAAAAGGAAGTAAGCTAATCAACTTTTTAAAGCCTGCTTCTGGTCTTGTGAGGAATCTAGAGTCATTTACTGACCTTCGTCATGAATTGTTTTTCACTCAATTTAGCTGTGTTACAGAAACAAAGCCTATTTCATTTCTATAGTGGTGAATCATTTCACCAAATGTGAAAGTCGTCAAGAATTTTTTATGCTTGTGTCTATGTTTAACTGAGTTTAATGCAGAGGTTTGGATAATGGATGCCTTTTTAATAAATATTACTGTATACATCTAATTTATGGTAATTATTCCTTTTGATTAGTAATCTTGGTAATTGTGTAATTCAGATGTTTTATATCCTTGTCAATTTTGTCTGCTTGTTCTATCAGCTATTGAGAGAGCCATGTTAAAGTTTCCCACTGATTGTGGATTTGTCAATTTTTCTTTTATATATTTTGAAGCTATGTCTGTATTAGGTGCATACAGATTTAATACTGTATCATCTTGTTTAATTTACACTGTATGATGAAAAGTTCCTCTTTCTCTAGTAATATGTCTTGGTTTAAAAACTACTTTGATATTGTTTTGGCTGTACTAGCTTTCTTTTGGTTAGTGTTGTGCATAGTGTATCTTTTTACTTAAACTTTCTGTGTTATTTTTAGTGTGTCTCTTGTAAGCAACATATAGATATTGTAACTGTTATTGAATTAAAAATCCATACCTAACTTTATCAGTATTGTATTTGGATCAGTCTGTTTATATTTAATATAATTGCTGATATAGTTGGATTAATATCTATCATATAACTCTCTATTTGACACATGTTTTATGTTCTTAATTTCTCCTGTCTTATGTTTTTGATTATTTATTTTCTATTTCATTTTTTACTCTATGACTTGTTAGCTATACATTCTTTTACTATTCTGTTAGTGGTTACTCTCAACATACATGTAGATGTGACATATTATAAATATAGTAAGTTATTACTTTTAACATTTTCCCAGAACTGTTAGATACTCTAATTACACTTCCCTTTTATGTTACTGTAGTCAGACATTGTAGTTGTACAAATACTTTAAACTCCATGACATTTTAATTATTCTTTTGTACATTAGGTATTAATTATATTTATTTACTTCATTGTGCCTCACTGCCTCTTTTCTTTTTTTTAATTTATACTTCATAGTGTTTTTATTTAATTTTTTAAAAAATTTTACTTATTTTTGGCTGCGTTGGGTTTTTGTTGCTGTGCACGGGCTTTCTCTAGTTGTGGTGAGCAGGGGCTACTCTTCGTTGCAGTGCATGGGCTTCTCATTGCAGTGGCTTCTCTTGTTGTGGAGCACAGGCTCTAGGTGTGTGGGCTTCAGTAGTTGTGGCACACGGGCTCAGTAGTTGTGGCTCGCGGGCTCTAGAGCGCAGGCTCAGTAGTTGTGGCCCATGGGCTTAGTTGCTCCGCAGCATGTGGAATCTTCCTGGACCAGGGCTCGAACCCGTGTCCCCTGCATTGGCAGGCGGATTCTTAACCACTGCTCCATCAGGGAAGTCCCCTCACTGCCTCTTGTATTTTCATGTTTCTGTTTGAGATCATTTTACTTTTGCTTGAATAAGTTCTTTTAGTAATTATTTTAGTGCTGGCCTGCTGGCAGTGAGTTCCCTCAGTATGTGTCTTAAACATTTAATTTCAACTTCATTTTTAAGAATATTTTTGTTAGGTGGGGAATTTTAGGTCATCACTTACTTTCTTTCATTGTTTTAAAGATACCATTCCATCGTCTTCTAGCTTCTGTAACCTCTCAGAGTGGTTCTGCCCTTTCCAGAGTTTTTATTACATTTTATTCTCATTTCCATAGTTTTCTGACGCTTTTAAGAATATTACTTTTAATTTTTCAGTCTTTATTTTCTTGTTATCAGTAGGAATGTTGGCCTGTTCTGTTCTATTTTATCCTGTCTGGGAAAAAAAGCCATTCCTACCCCAAAGGCTATTTCTGAAGAAACATATTATGTAAGTCTTTTAGCTCATTTTGGTTTACCTTCCTTAAAAAAAATGACATTGTGATATTTTCCCCTGGATCTAACCAATTTATATTCAACTGAATATTGTTGACTTAGATTTGGTTTGGATAATAAATTTTAATGACCTTTATATTTTACACTGTACAAAAGATGCTTTAAATCAGCGGTTCTTAACCTTTTGAATCATATGCTCCTTGTACCCTCCTAGGAATCTCTGGTTAAAAGACAGACACTCTCCCCAGATGAATGCTTAAAACTGTGCATATATCTTCATGGGGATTAAGCAACATTTCTCCTACCTCGCATTCCCTCTCAACCCCACATCTACCCATGGGTTTCAGGATGAGAATCCTTGTATTCAGTACATAAAATAAATGTTGAGTTAAGTGTAAAGGTGTAGATAAATCAATTAATACCTGAGCACTTTCTGTTTGTACCATGATATGTTGGGGACAAAAGTGTGCTGGGCCTGAAACAGGAAGATCTAGGTTTGATTTGTGACTTTGCCACACACTGGACCTGAGAGTAGTATCAGTGTTCTCATTTATAAAATAAAAATCATCATAATACTTCCCAGACATTATTGTGGGAATAAGATGAGAAAATACATGAGAAATCACTTTATATACTGTTCGTATAAAATAATATATGTATGTCTATAGATATGGATTTATATCTAATATGTGCACACAACGTATAGGAAATAATTTTTGCATTTTCAAACTTTGTTTTAAAGAAATACTTGAGTTGAATACAGTAATTAGAAAAAAAAATATTGTGCCCACAGCCCTTTCTTTGGAATTTTGCTTGAGGAATGTAAAGGGTAGTATAACTTAGAGGGTGGAGCAGAAAGCAAGAAGCCCAATACTGTTCATCTGGCTCTGGGATCCTGTTAGTGCTGGTACTAACTAGTACCTGCACTTTTATTCACTTACCTATGACATGGGACAATGCATCTTTTAAAAATTTATTTGTTAAGGATCTTACAACATTCAACACACTGTGCTCTGCAGAGAAGTCTCTAGGTAGAATTACTAACTTTTTTTTTTTTGGTTACTATAAGGAGGTCAAGATTCCAATACTAAAAACAAAAAATCAAATTTGATAGTTCACTTAGAATGCTGTATTTATATTATGATAATGGTTTTAATGGCATGTATTAGGAAACATTCATTGTAATATTTAATGTCAATTAACATTTACCTTCATTGTACTTCTGTCAAAAATCATCCCATATAAAGGCTGTGTAGGGCTTCCCTGGTGGCGCAGTGGTTGAAAGTCCGCCTGCCAATGCAGGGGATATGGGTTCGTGCCCCGGTCTGGGAAGATCCCACATGCCGCGGAGCGGCTGGGCCCGTGAGCCATGGCCACTGAGCCTGCTCGTCCAGAGCCTGTGCTCCGCAATGGGAGAGGCCACAACAGTGAGAGGCCCACGTACCACACACACACACAAAAAAAGGCTGTGTAGAATACTAGAATACCTTAGAAAACAGAACAGTCTTACTGTTATATGAAAAGGTGACAATTATCAATAAAAAGCATTTATTAAATTCCCATTTTTGTTTGTTATCACGAAAACTGTGGTTCATAACATTTTTTGAATCTTTAGATGCCTTTGAGAATGTGATGAAAATCATAAACCTTTCCTTAGAAAACTGGACACACATGCACATAAACAGTTTTGCTCATAATTTTTAGAGGTTCGCAGACCAACTGAGACCCATATGGACTCTTTCTGTGGCCACAGATTAAGAAACCTCACTATAAAAGGATGCACACTTTGTTCTCATTGTCATCATTTGAAACTATAGTATTTGTTTACTGCCTGTCGCGCCAGGTTTTGTTTTTTTTTGTGGTACGCAGGCCTCACTGTTGTGGCCTCTCCCGTTGCGGAGCACAGGCTCCAGACGAGCGGGCTCAGAGGCCATGGCTCACGAGCCCAGCCACTCCGCGGCATGTGGGATCCTCTTGGACCGGGGCACGAACCCGTGTCCCCTGCATCGGCAGGCGGACTCTCAACCACTGCGCCACCAGGGAAGCCCATGCCAGGTATTTTAGAAACTACATAGTTAAGGTTGTTGTCCAGCAAATGACACTGTTATTAACAAAGTATACACAGATACATTGTCTATAGAGGGTAAGAGAGAAGAAAGGGAGAGAGGGAAGGAGAACATTAGCACAAGAATACTCAGTGATCAAGATAATAGAGCCACCAAGTTATTCAGGGTATTAGAGAACTTGAATTAGAGACCGTTGTAGATAAATGAAAAAATATTTAGAATATGCACATCAAGGTCACTGTCCATTTCCATTTTAAATGCCATTGGAAGAGGAGCTGGGAGAGTTGGATGAAATAGTTTATGGTGGCAAATACATTTAATACCTCTTTGGTTTCTTTGGTGAAATCCATACATGATAACAGCATTTCAGCAGAAGGTTTGATCTTTGAGAATTATTGATGAGTTTTACAAGTAGAATTTCTCTAGGGGGATACTTGATTGTAAAAAATGTTGGTTTAATTTGCCTAATTTTTTTTGTTTGTGCTTATATTGAGAGATATTTAGTGTGATTATACTTAGTTAAGTTTTCTACCTTAGTTACTCCTGTTTTCCATGTTACCTGACCTTTAGTGGGTTTGTTTGTTTTTTTTGCGGTACGCGGGCCTCTCACTGTTGTGGCCTCTCCTGTTGCGGAGCACAGGCTCCGGACGCACAGGCTCAGTGGCCATGGCTCACGGGCCCAGCCACTCCGCGGCACGTGGGATCTTCCCGGACCGGGGCATGAACCCGTGTCCCCTGTATCGGCAGGCGGACTCTCATCCACTGCGCCACCAGGGAAGCCCCCTTTAGTGGTTTTACAGGAGTGTTTGGGTGCTTTTGATTTGGGCACAAGAAAGTAATAGGGGAAAGGGGATGATTTTGATGTTGCTCTCGATGGGTTCATTTGGGAAAGTGAAAATTTTGACCTGCCTGTGGCAAAGGTGAACTTAGATGTAAATAGAAGAGGGAAGGCTAGAATTCTTTAAATCAAAATTTAATCAGGCCACTAACATTGCTGGCACCATTTAGTAATAGGCTTTGATAAAAATGGGCAATAAATTTCAGTGGCAGTGGAAAAAATATAAATTAAATCAATGAGGAGCTGTTTATTATCTGTCAACTTAGGAAATAATAAAAAAGAAAGTTTTGGCAAAGTTGGAATGAAAATGATACTCTTGACCAGCACAGGTGGTAATGAAAGTCGATACATTTTTGGAAAGCAGTGGTGACAATTGTGCCCATTCTTGGCCTCATTTCTGGAATTCTACTCTACGAAAGTAATTTAAAGCATAAAAACAATACACATGAAAGTATTTATTGTAGTATTTTTATAATATTAGCAAGCTACAAATACCCTTAATGTACAACAATAGAGGAATGATTAAGTAAATTATGGAACATCAAACACTTGATGGAATGCTATTAAAAATGGTGCCAAAAATTGTAACAACATGGAAAAATGCTTTTGATAGGCAAAAAGTACAACCATATGTGTGTTTGTGCCATGAGTATAACTATGTAATAATTAGCTGTGCATTGAACAAAGACTGGAAGGAAATAGGAAAAATAAAAAAAGGTTGATTAACTAGGGTGGTGTCAGTATAGATGAAATTTAGATATCTTTAATTGCTATCCTTTTGTTCAAAAATGAAAAATTTAAGACAGTTTTCTAATTTTCTGCACTTATGGATTATGTTCAATATTGAATTAATTGGGAATTTAAGTATTTGGTGTGAAGAATGTTTTTGCTCCTGATGGATAGCTACTGTTCCAGAATGATTTATTGAGTAGTTCATTCTTTCCCCACTGATTGGAAATGCCACCTTTATTATTACATAATTTCCAAGGCAGGAAATTCTGCCATGGAATTCTGATGGTCTTATCCCTCCCCCCACAGCTCAAACATTATTCTCTCTCTCAAAACTTTTGTTTCTAGTCTTGTGTATCTATTCTTCCAGATGAACTTTACAGTAAGCTTGTTGAGTTTCATTTGACAAATTTAGTTTCAGTTTTAATTAGAGTGTGTTAAATCTACAGATTAATTTGGGAAGATAATTTTGCCTATTAAGCCTCTTATTGTTTTCAGGAGTTTCAGTGAAGTAGCTGAGTGTTTTTTGTTTTGTTTTTTTAATTTGGAATATAGTGAATTGACAGAAAGGTTATAACACATCTCTATTTTTTCTGCATAGAAGCAGAATGATTCTGATATTGATGCCAACATTCATTTACAAAAATTTATAGTTTTCAATTGCCTAAAACAAAGTATGCAGTTAAATCCAGATGGGGAAATAATGGCGACACACTGGAAATCTGTACATTGGAATTTATCTTTGCCATTAATAAAATTAGTGGCCTTTTGAGAAAAGTAGATTTTGAATGGCCACAGTGATTAGAAAGTCCTCAATCTTAGTCAAAAATTTTCACCTGTGTCTTATCATTTATGCTGTGCTTGTTCCTCAGCACATGATGAGAAGCTCATTCCTTCTGCTAGTCTTCTTGGTAGCTTTATCTAAATCTCCTTTGAGTTTTGTCTAGCTTTTTTGAATGAAAATGTTCTTGTTCATATTCATATTTCCTTTCCCTGTCTTCCTCTCCTGCTACTCCACCCCCCATCCCCTTCTATCTCATTGGGTCTCTTTGTTCGTTTCTGTATCATCCCCTCCCTCCTCCTCCCATAATATTCTTCACCATATCTTTCTGATTTCTTTGTGATTAGCAAATGAGAGACCCGTTTTATTGCTGAATATTATTCTTAGTGCTAAGACTTCTGAGCATCACTCTTTAATGGCCATGTCTTATTTCTGACCTGACTGTTATTTATCTTCTTTGGCCAGTATAAAGCTTGGTATGGTCTTGAAAGGGAAGCATAGTTGAATTATAAAACTCTCCTGTTTGGAGTTGTATTGCATTGAAAAGGGTTGCAAACACTTTCATAAGTTGTAGTCCTGGTTCACCTAACCAAATAAAATAGTAATATGATCCTTGTTTTGAATAGATACAGATTAGATATCCTTGTGATCTGTGAAAAACTTTGATCTGTTTATACAATTTATTTTCTAGCATTACAAAAATGTATCACCAACAGGTCGGTTCAGATTTTGTCCGTGGATAATTAATAGTCTCTTTAGAAACCGGGAACATGACTAAAGCAAGCTGTTCTTCTGTTTTTAGGAAATGGAATTTCATCTAAGTTTCCTCTGTCTGTCATGTCAGACGTTTGTTATTGTTTTTTGCTTTTCAGATCCTCTTCCTGAACTTTTTTTTTTTGAAGCTATTGTATGGTTGATTTTTCTTGGCATGTTACTTTCTATTGATTATGTGTTTGTGTGTGTGCACGCGTGTGCACACACACAGAGAAAGGACAATTCAAAATTGTGAACTGGTTTTTTTTTTTTAGAACTCCACAATGTGTATTTATTCCTATTAAGGAGGATTCAAGATGATGTTTTATGTGTGTGATGGATTGCAAACCACTAGGAAAACATAGCCTGTTTATTTTTAAAATTTTAGCTAGAACAACCATGTAGTTACTGGAAAGAGGAGGTCCACACTGATTTTGTTTTTGGTCCTGATTGGCCTACCTCTTGATATCCTAAGGAATACCATGCTAATTATCATCAAAGGCAAACAGATGTTTAGGAGACTGTGGAGGCTTTTCTGTGTTCACTTTTCTCTCCTGTCACGGGCTAAGGAACTCTCGAAGAGTGGGTTTGTTTTTGTTGGGCAAGCACACAAAAGCCCAGATGCTTCTCCACACTGGGCTGAGCTCTGGAGGCCCTCCAAAGTGGGTGACCCTTTCCACCTCCTGATTTCCATTTTCCTGCCACTCCCACAAGCTGGGTGGTATGTACCTGCTCCCTCGAGGCCCCCTTTGTATTGCCTTTTTGTGGTTGAGGGGAGGGAGCATCCTGAATCCTTGAAGCCTTCCAGGCCCTAGACAATCTGGCAGGCTCATCCATCACTGTTGCCTTGGTTGTAGCACTGATTGAGCCACCCGACACCGCCTCTGGATTATGATATACTGGGGAGCATTAGCCTGCTGCCCATTCATTCTTTCCTTCCTTCCTTCCTCATAGTGTGCCTCAGTGACCCAGGCTGGCAGCTCCTCTCCTTGGGACCAGGATATTTAGCAGGGCTTTGTGCCAAACAGAAGCTTTCAAGAGAAAGTGTGAGGCCAGGCTAGATAAGAAAGAAGACAGAGAATTCCCTCAGAGAAGACAAACAGCGGTGGGAAAGGGCACAGCAAGTATTGGATCACATAGTGCTGTTTATTTGGCAATGTTTGTGAATATTTAATTAAGGTTCTTACAAGCCACTGTGGTCCAGTACAGTGTAAGGACACGGCTAAGAATAGTTATTTTGAAGCTTTATACTATGGTGGTATCTCAGGTACAGGAAAAAATTAATACAAGCAATGATGTTCATCAGGTAGTAGGAATTCAAAGAAAGTAAAATACAACCAAGTATCATAATTGCACATCTAGTAAATAAAGAAATTCTTTTGTATGCTCTAACTTTTTCAATTTTTTTTTTTGTGGCCTCTCCTGTTGCGGAGCACAGGCTCTGGACGCGCAGGCTCAGCAGCCATGGCTCACGGGCCCAGCCGCTCCGCGGCATGTGGGATCTTCCCGGACCGGGGCACGAACCCGTGTCCCCTGCATTGGCAGGCGGACTCTCAACCACTGCGCCACCAGGGAAGCCCTAACTTCTTCAATTTTGAAAACAGAACAAACCAGCTCTGACACGCATACTTAAATAGATCAGGAAACATCGCCCTGTCGTCCAAAACACTGTTTTTAGGAAGAAGGATTCATGATATTTGGGCTCGCCCACATGAAATGAACATTACAAAGGATCCTGTTTTGTATCGGGCCCCTTTTTATTGTGGTTTCTTAGAGCCAGGACGAGGAAGTGTGATGACACCTTGACTTGTTCATTTTTCAGGGGCAGATGACGGTCTATGCGAAGTTTGGCAAAAACGTTTATCTTCCTAAAGATGCCGAGTTTTACTTCATTTATAATGGATCTCATCAGAGACACATCGTGATTGCAGAGCGCATGGAGGATAACATTCTCCAATCCAGCGTTCCAGGTGAGGTGTCCTCTTTATTGTGCAATGGAAAAACCTGTCTGTGAGCACCTTCATGGTGCCTCGGGGTGGGGTGGGTATGAGTGAGAGCGTATGTGTGTGTGAGAACGTGTGGTTGTGTTTGTGTTTGTGCGTTTGTGTGTGTGCGTATGTAAGAATGTGTGTTTGTGCGTGTGTATGTGTGTGTATGTGTGTGTAAGGAAGAACACTCACACGGGGTTATCTCACGTCTGAGCCACTTCCAGCTCTGTCTGCAGCTCCCTGAGCAGCCCAACTTAGACTTACCCTCCAGGTTGGGGGTGCCCTGGGTGCAATTCCGTGGAGGAGATGCTCTGTCTTCGTATTGCTTCCTGCAGTCCCGGAGCCATGGCCAAGGACAGCTCAGGCAGATCTGAGATACTTGGCAGTGGTCTTCATTCTCTCTTCTTCATTCTCCTGTGGTCAGTCTAGCAGCTGCTCTCTGCTTTGCTCCTTTGGGTGGCAGGGGTTCCTTCCTTGGCAGCATGTCTATCCAGACACTTCCCTGCTGGATCTCAGCTTCCAGAACTGTCTCTTCCCACCACCAAAATGTTCACATTCTGAAACGTGTAATTCTCCCAGCTGTCTTCAAGTACCACGGTGACAGATGACAAATTAATTTTTCGTGTTAATGTGTTATCATGAAGTAACAGCCCCTCCTCAGGTACAGTTGTTTTGTATTTTCATTGGCATGTGGGTTGTACATCTGAGACATCAAGCTGTAGACTAAACGTGCAATTAAGATGCCATTACCTGCAGGAAAGGAGGTGGTGTTTTTCTTGTTTGTTTATCGGTTTTAACTGTGGGTCTCTTAGGCCTTCTTAAATTGTATCATAGAGGGAACCTTCAATTTTTTAATAGGTAAGACTGGCCTCATTTTTAAAAGAAAAATGTTTCTAAGTGCTTCTGTAGTATATCTGTTGCATGTGGGAAGAAGGAAGACAGGAAACATGCAAACACAGACATAGAGAATTGTAGTGACGTACAAAGACCTTTCAGACCTACCTGGGTTTGGTCACTGAATCAATCTATTGTGCAATTTCTGGGGCTTTGGGCAATTTTAAGCGCTTCTCTCTCAGGCCCAGTAACTCCCATCCTCATAAGAAAAAAAGTCAAACCACATTAATGGCACAGAGTTATACTGGCTTCTAGTCTCTTTTGCCTCTCCCTTTTGCTTTGGTATTTACATTGATGTTTTTGCTGCATTTAGCTTGGCCCTGTTTTCTTGGTTTTTCTCTTTTTTATCAGCCTCTTATAAGAGAAAGAATAAAAATAATAACTAAAGTGCCACTCCTAACATCAAAACTTTTGTCTTTTTCTTCACTTGCAGGTAGGGGTGAACCTTCTTCCCACTCCCTGTGTGCTACAGAAAATCTTTTTTTATTATATTGTGGCCTGCTTAGAAGGGAGGGTTCTTACCTTGATTTTAACAAACTCACTGCAGACAGTTCCACATTTCTGAATCTTACATTTTCCCGGATACAGCTTTGCCAGGGTACCTTTCCAAAGTATGTACAACAGTTTTCTGTAGTATACAGTGGACGTGTGTGGTCTGGGGGTAAGGGCTGCACTCTGTGCTGTACCATTGGACCACTTTAAAAAGGCAATGATGTGAAAATAGCAGTAAGCTCTTGCCTGGTAAACCTGGGACTCTCTTATTCCTTGAAGCCTGGCAGCATAGCTTCTGGGGAAAAGCTTTGGAGGATAAGGCAGAGCAAAGGTGATTTGCACCCATTAGCCATTTGCTTGGGGGCCAGTGGTGGCTGAATGTTAGCCCTTCTTCTGTGCAGCTATTAATACCCTGATCGCAGAGGTTTGGTGGTAGTAATTCCTGGACATTCTGCCAAGGACGACATAAAAACATACCTGGGTAGAAGTTCACCAACCTTGGTAAAATGGAAGAAGAGTGTAAGGAGGAGGGATGGGTAGCAGGATTAGGTGACCACCCAGCAGAAGTATTAAGAACATCTACAAGACAGAGAAGCCATTCTCAGAAGTGGTGGTGGGCCAATGAAGAGTATATATAGTGTTTCTGTTGAGTAGTGTTTACCCACCCTACTCACGTTCAAAATAACTCTGAGGAACTAGGGTAAACTTGTGTAACTTTGTGGTGCTACCTTATAAAACTATCACCTAAATAAATATATAAAAACATATGACTCAGAAGGAAATGCCAGAACAGGAAAGGGCAAAGGCCTTTAAGACAACAAACTTGAATTTGATGGTTGGGTAGAAGTACAAGGTGAAGCTGTGCCAGATAACAGTGGTAATGATAGAAAAGCAGCCCTGAAATGGTCAGAGCTCATAAAGGTCAGTTTGAAAATCAGGAGTCACTGGAAGAAGATGGGGTCAGTGTTAATTTGGGCCCACAGGCTTGGCAGCATTTGAAGATAATTGGCCGCATTTCCTTTCTGCCTTGCTCTCCTGGAGCGTGTGGTATGCTCAGGCCAAAGCTTTGGACACTGGGAGAGCATCTTCCGCAGACTCTGGGTGAACTGTTCACTATCTTGTCATCCAGGCCACAGGCTTCAGGAGACGGTGACGGTGTCTGTGTGCCTCTGCTCGGAAGGTTACTCCCCTGTGACCATGGGCTCTGACTCCGTGACCTATGTGGACAATATGGCCTGCAGGCTGGCTCGTTTGCTGGTCACCCAAGCCGATCGCCTCACAGCCAGTAGCCACCAGACCTTGCTGACCCCATTCGCCCTGACGGCGGGAGCATTGCCTGCTCTGGACGAGGAGCTCGTGCTGGCTCTGACCCATCTGGAGTTGCCTCTTGGGTGGACTGTCCTGGGAAATTCTTCACTTGAAGGTGGGTCCTTACCAGGAAATTAAGATGTCTCCTCTCTATGTCAAGTTCAAATGTGCCTTACAATTTGTTGCCTGTTTGCCTGGGTGGGTTTTCTGCCTACTTTTGACCTGAGCCTTGCACTG
Source organism: Mesoplodon densirostris (assembly GCF_025265405.1). Lineage (NCBI taxonomy): Eukaryota > Metazoa > Chordata > Mammalia > Artiodactyla > Ziphiidae > Mesoplodon > Mesoplodon densirostris. Next base: position 59,498,770 of record NC_082663.1, read on the forward strand.
TTCAGTCTGGGATCCCTGACATTCGGAGCCACTCATCTCTGGGCTGGTTGATGCCACTCTTTTCCAGGAGGTGAAGAGCTTTTCCTCAAGGAGGGAAGGACTGTTTCTTTGTGGCAGGCTCTTGAGCCAGCTGCTTTGGGCTGTGGCTCCGCTTCCTTTGGTATGTTTTCTTGCTGTAAGAAGGGGATATTGGTGTCCTATTTCCAAATAGGTAGAGTCATTGAGCAAGGAAGAACACGCAGCCAACTCTGTGGAACAATGAGAAGAAATGTGGCCATGCAGGAAATGTAACCAATGCATTGACATCTTTGAAAATGTCAGTGTCACTGACAGCATTCATATTTACTATATTTATGCTAACTTTTGGAGTTACTTCTGGATGCCCCTTCTTTACTAAAAGACTAAATAGACTCTTAATATCATTAAATAGACTCTTAAAACCATTTGGAATCTGTGTGAACAAAGATATAGATGTTGTATATAAGCTCATACGATGCATGAGGCTACGCTGTTCAACAGATACTACTTATGGTGATTACAAGTAACATAATTGTATTGGAGATAGAACTATTGCTCTGTATTTTATTGGACACAAACATGTACTATTGCTGTTTTTCTGTATTCTTCCTATGACTTTAGCTTTGTGGTTGGATGATGCTGTCTTTAAGGGTTTCTGCTTCCTGATAAATTCTGGTTACAGGTTGGTTTAAAGTTGATCATGGATTAAGATTAAATGAACTACTCTAGGTAAAAGGGGTATGATTTTTTTTTTAAGCAGAATCAATCATAAGGTCATAAGCCACAATCAGAGAGGACCTCCATTTCTTTCCTTTATTAGGGTTATACTTAAACTCTGCTGGCACTTAAGGCTGTTTCTTATTTCTTAAGACCTTGGATGAAAGAAAGCATCCATGCCTGAATCCCATGTGCTGCACTTAGCTGGTGGCAGCTGACTGATATGAATGAAGGGGTGGGCTTCCTGAGGGAGTGGATGGTGTGTGTTCTGCTCACCATTATCCCCAAGGACCTAGCAAAGAGCTTGGCACATAACAGGTGCTCAGAAAGTACTTGAATGAATGACCGGTGTATCCTGAGACCTTTAAGGAGTTGCACATCCTAGATATTGCTATTGTAATTCTCCTGTATGTATAGGAGGAAAAAAATGTTTTCTGGCTAAGGAACTTTATTCATACGTATATACACACATATATTCATATATTCATTGGTGTATGTGCACATGTGTATACATATATTCATTCATATGAGTGTATATATACATATGTATCTATGTATCTATGTATCTATCTATCTATTATATACTTTCTGGCTAAAGAACTTCATTTGCTTAAGCCTCCTGGCTTTTAAAACAAATTTTATCAATAATATTAGAGGGTATTTTATATTTTGGAAGGCAGACTCATTTTGACAAAGACATAAAGCTTTCATAATTTCTCACTGGTCACCATACTCAAAGACATAAGTAAAGAGCCTCAAAGCCTCATGGATAGGCAGGTGTAGGTCAGCGAGGGGGGTACTTTCCTAGCACAGCAACTCTCTCAGCATAGCAGGTTGGACTCTGCCGTGGTTCAGTCTGTGCCTCTGAAAAATGATAAATTGTTGAAAGTTATGGAACTTCATAATTTCATATGAACAGCCTAAACTAAGAACCTTCAAAGTGGGATTCATGTTATCCACATGCTGTATTTATTATTTATCCTAAGATTTAGAAATAAGATTTCATAATCTTCAGTCTGTACATTGACAGTAGTATATGCATACAATTTTCTGGGTTTGGGGCATATGTGCAATTATTTTTGCTGACAGAGATGCATAATCAAATAAGTTTGGAGAAAACTGGGCTAACCACCAAACTGCCAAGGGTTATCTTATTGCCATTTTCATTGATGTTTGGAGATGTGTTCTTGTTTTCCAAGCCTCCATCTATCATGACCCTTTGGTTTATCCATATCCTTATAACAGACAGATTTATGTCACCAAGATATATAAGTATATATTGTATAGATATATGTATTTTTATGAGAAAAATTGGAGCAGTTGCTTTACATGGTGAGACATTGTATTCTATTGGAAAGCAATTCTAGTGTAATAGTCATTAAGATTATATGCCGGGCTTCCGTGGTGGCGCAGTGGTTGGGAGTCTACCTGCCAACGCAGGGAACACGGGTTCAAGCCCTGGTTTGGGAGGATCCCACATGCCGCGGAGCAGCTAAGCCCGTGAGGCACAACTACTGAGCCTGTGCGTCTGGAGCCTGTGCTCCGCAACAAGAGAAGCCACGACAATGAGAAGCCCGTGCACCGCGATGAAGAGTGGCCCCCACTCGTCGCAACTAGAGAAAGCCCGCACACGGAAATGAAAACCAAACACAGCCAAAAATAAATGAATACATAAATAAATTTATTTTAAAAAAAGATTATATGCCAAATCCTTGCCCAGTTGCTTCCTGTCTCTGAGATCATCTGGGCAAGTTATTTCTGTTCTGATGCCATGGTTTTAATTTCTAAAATGAGGCATAATAGTACCCACCTCATTGGCTTGTTGCAATGGTTGAATTAGTGTATGGTGAAGCTTCTACAACAATGTCTGAACATACTGAGTTCTCAGTAAAAGTTGACTTTCATGTGTGTATGTGAATGGATTTCTGTGTATAGAGAGTAGATTGTATGTACATATGTGGAAAACAAATTACAGTTGATCTGGGCAACTGAAGCTACAGGCAAAGGACAACATCTTGCTATTGCAAACAATTCCTTGAAACTTCCAGTAAATTTCTAGACTTTCTCTAAGAACAGTTTGTAGTACTTGAGGTAACATTGCTTGCAGCCTAGACTTGTAATAGAACTCTACAACATCAGTGTTCAGGGACAGGGTTAACACTCCTTTTTCTTTTCAGTCCTCTGATTAGATCAGTTCCATCCCCCTGTCTTCTAGTTTGCTGATCCTTTCTTCCACTTGATCTAGTTTGCTGTTGAATTCTTTTGAATTTTTCATTTCAGGTATTGTATTCTCTGGCTCTGTGATTTCTGTTTGGTACTTTTTAACATTTTCTGTCTCTTTGTTGAAATTCTCACTTTGTTCATGTGTTGCTGTCCTGACCTCCATGAGCATCTTTGTTATTTTGAACTCTCTATCAGATAAATCACTTATTTCCATTTCATTAAGATCAGTTTCTGGAGATATATCTTGTTCTTTTGTTTGGAACTTATTATGTTTCTTCATTTTCCTGGACTCTGTTTTGGTTTCTGTGCATCAGATAAAACAGCCACCTCTCCCAGTCTTGACAGACTGGTGTTGTGTAGATGAACCTTGTCAATCATCCCAGCCCAAGCTCCTGGTTGCCTCTTAAATCTTTGTGCTAGTCCAAGTTGCTGTCTTTGTTCGTAGTGGCTCCCAGTAGTAGAGGGTGTACCAAGACCCATCAGTGTCCTAAGGGGGAGGATCTCAGTCAGCACCTAGATGCAGGCTGATTAGAAGGCATAAGCTGGCAAAGTATGCAGTCACATCCCTTCCAGGGAAAGACTGGAAGATGGGTGTTTTTGGCTTGCTCCTCTGTGCAGAACCTTGGGGGGATGGTTGCAGCAAGTACTTATGTGTACACCCATTAACAACTGCTTCTTTATCCACTGCAGTCCTGTGGGACTCCTGAATGCAAGCCCCATTGGCTGTCAATGCCAGGGGATCTGGGACCTGTCTCTTGAGTGACAGCCATAAAAGCAGCTCCTTCCAGAGAGATGCTGGTGACCTGGCTTTATTGTTGGAGTGGACTGGAGCAAGGGAGTGGGGGAATTGCCAACTGGCTTCCTGGGGGTCCAGGGAGAATGACAGCCAGCCCCTAGATGCATTCTACTTAGATGCTGGACCCTCGGGCAGCAGCTTATAAAGTATGAAGTCAAATCTCTTCCAGGGAAAGACTGGGAGATGGGTGTTTCTGCCTGCTTACTCAACACTGAGCCCTGGGGAGACAGCCTAGGTGCCTGCTTATATGCCCATCTAGAGCTGCTGCTTTATTTGCTCTAGTCCCGTGGGATTCGTGGATGTAAGTCCTGTTGGCCTTCAGAGCTAGGCGTTTTGGGGGCCCATCCCTCAGGTGGGAGCCTTAAAAGTTGGGGTGCTACATGTATGGTGAAAACCCTTGATTCCTCAGGGAAAAGTTGGGAGTTGGAGGTTCCCTCCTGACTGTATGACGCTGAGCTGAGGGTGGGGTTTATGGCAAGAGTATGTCTCAGCCTTTCCTACCCATGTGAGTATGGGTATTTTCTCATCCAGTCCTATGTGTGGGAGTCATCGAGCTAGTGACTGGATTTCTCTCAGTGGGAATTGCTCTGTGTGTAGCTGTACATTTGGTACTTCCATGGGAGGAGGGAAGTTCAGGAGTCTCCTATGTCACCATCCTGGTCCTTCCCCTTCAATGTAGTGGAGTTATAACCTAAGCTGTTTAGAATCTCTTACGAGCTCAATGCATCTCTTTTTCAGTGTACATATTTTATTAGTGTTGCTTGTCTTTGAGGCAGATAAATTACATTAGCAAAGTGAGAAATAAACTGTGGCATGTGGCCCACTAGAATTTATCATGTGTTAATGGTAGGAGCATCACAAATGGCAAAGTTTTTTTCCCTGGTAGTTATTTCTCCTAAGACCTGTCCAAAAACTATTTAAAACCTTACTATTCACGTTTACTTAAAATTCTTTGTCTTTATCTGTGTTTTTTAGGGGGGTACAGAGGATGTTACAGAATGAGTAAAATTGACTTCTGTAATGATTTTGTCGTGGAAGAGTCTGATGGAAGCCTTACTGTGAAGCATTCCTATATTTCCTTGCATTTTATAATAAATCCCTTATTTTCCTTTCTTTTCAAACACTAAGAGTTATCAGGAAGGCCTGAGAACCTGTAGAAGGGCCAGAATCTGAGCAGAGTATTGTGTCTTATGAAGAAAAGCAGAGCCTTTCCTTGGCCCTGCATCTTACCCATCATTACTCACAATGCAACTAAGTTACTCTCCTACGAAAGGAAATATCCTGTGTTTTATTTAATTTTGTGCCATAAATAAAATTGGATTTCTGTTTCGTAAAATTAAACCCATTCTTTCTGTGAAATAGCTTTTATGATAAAAGCTTCTGAGGTGCCTCACATTTACAGTAAAACTTTAAGTAGTAATATACTATCCCATAAAATTTCATGATTAACTTTTTTGTTCTAATTTTTTGCTTGTTTGTTTTTTGGACAGAAATCTTTTCTCAGAGATTGGCATAATTTTGACAATTAGGTTAACTGGCATAAAATACTCTTTTTTTATTCTGTTGGTGCTCAGATATCTTGAGTTAAAGTCTTCCCTTCCTGCTCAATCAAATTACTTCCTATCACTTGTGTGTCCAGAAGCCTGATGTGGCTGGCAAGCACCAAACTTGCCGTCACCAGTGGGGAGGCTGCCATTTGAGTAAAGATCCCAGAGGGACTACAAATGCCATCTCGGAGGACTGATGGCCTTGCCCCTGAACATAGTAGCTCTTCTCCCAACCTATGGAATTAGGTAGAGCTTGTCTTGATTATGCGTTCTGATTTAAGGAAAAAAAGCCCCTTTACTTAAAAAAAAAGTCATATAAAGTCTCTGTCTCACAGCATATATTTACACTTACAAACCAATATGTAGCACAAATTTGCAGATTCAAGGCATTTTCTGCCAAAGTAAATTACTGTTGTGAAAAATGAGTGGAGTTTTCTGCAGATCTCTAGGTAAAAGTACTTCATATGTGCAAAGGTCTCCTTAATAGGCAGAAAGAAGTTCTTTGTTGTGGAAGAGATAGAACTCTTCATTAATTACACCAATTATAAAAACATAGCAACCTGTTTTTCAGCTTTATTGAGATATAATTAACATATTTGTGCATGTTTAAGGTGTACAGTGTGTTGATTTGGTGCATTTATATATTGCAGATGACTACCACCATAGCATTAATAACTCCCTACCGTCACATAATTACCATTTCTTTTTTGTGGTAGGAACATTTAAGAAAGGTGGCACCATGAATTGAATCTGTAGGGCAAATACACTAAAATTTTTTATAAAGCAAAGAAAATATCTGTTAGATTGCTTTATCAAGTTTAAAGAGTTAAACTTTATTCCTGTCTTTATAGTTGGTTTTATAAGTGGAAAAAGTTTTTAGGGTAAGCCAACTGAGCTTTTGCAACTTTTCTGCAGGGCTGTCTTGGGTACAAGGCCAGTGTATTTTGGGTGCTGGCTTCTCATTCTGTAGTTGTATGATTGGTTGGAGAACTGTCCTCAAAGAGAAGCAATGGATGGAACGGGTAGGACCCACTGAGAACAACTTAGAGAATGTATTATTTTAATGATTAATTCCAAATATCAGATCAAGAGTATGCTCCTTTCCTTGCAAGTAACACCAGTGGAGTTATAGCAACCAAAACATATATAAACTTGACTCCAGAGATTAGAGAAATGGTGCATTGGTTGCAGAATACATGTTGTAAGGGCAAGCCCAAGTAGTATCTGTAGTAACAAGTCACAGTGTAATGAGTAGTGACTTAAAGGAGAAGTAGGAACCTCATGAGGGGCTATAGGTTTAATGGATAAGGACGGCTGTTACTAGGAAGAAGGGTGGTTAGCATGATGCTGTGCTTTATTAGTAGGGTCTTTATAAATTCCCTTTGAAGGAGAATGTTTTTCTCTATTTTACAACTAATGGGGGGAAAAGGAAAAGAAATGCAGTCGACCAAAAGGACTTAGAAGAATGGGGGTTATTCAGCAACTGTTAAATGTGTCTTAATAGTTTAGTGTTCCCTTAAGGAGTTTAAGGAGCAATCGTAATATTGCTTATCTGCAGGAAATGCCATTAAGTGAGAATTAACAGTTCATTATGAGAGACTCAGTGGGAGCTGCCAGTTTTCTGTGACATCTACATTTTGCTTCAAGCCACATACCGGGAATCATCACCTTCTTTCTAGGCAATGAGAGAAGGCAATGTGTGGGCCCTCAACGTTTGACAGAGGGAAATATCTGTTTATCTTTCCTTGAATAGAGGAAAGAGATCTCTAACCAGGAAGAGGCAGAGTTTGTTTAACACTTGAAATGGAGCTTGGCTGCTGCTGTTGTTTTTTTTCATCTTTATTGGAGTATAATTGCTTTACAATAGTGAGTTAGTTTCTGCTTTATAACAAAGTGAATCAGCTATACATATACATATGTTCCCATATCTCTTCCCTCTTGTGTCTCCCTCCCTCCCACCCTCGCTTACCCTTGAATATAGTCTGCCAGCTCTAGAAATCGAAAGGAAATAGAGCCAGGCCCTGTTGGTTGGTCCCCACCTGTGTGCCATGTCTTGTTAGCCAGGGAATGGTACATTGGATTAGAAGACTTGCTTGCTGTCCCACAGACTATGTGAAATGTCAACTTTGTCTTTCTGCCCCAAAGCTTTGTCCTGGACCGAAAGTTTCAGATAACATCAGCTGATGTCCTACCAGTGGGTAGGAAACCCATAAAGGACAGATTTATTACAAAATACAAGTTCCTAGGTTTTAAAAAAAATTTTGGAGGAGTTTTAAAATTAATGCATTATGGGTATTGACTAAGTCTGGGATATATGTTTTTCTTGGAAATCTTGACATTTTTCAAGCAGTTGTGTATACACTCAGTATTACTTTCTTGCTTTCTGGCACTTCTGATAGTATCTGGTGGGACAGACATCTCCACACTTTCTTTTCTGACATTTAAAGCTGGTATCATATTCCTTCAGTTGCTAAGGTAACCCACTGGATGACTGCTAGTGGTGGAGAGAATGTTCTTTAAGACAGGTCCTATGGTAAATGGGTAAAATTGTTTCATAGTACTTAGCCATGCACATGCACACAAATGTGCATCATTTGTGAAGTTTTAAAATCCTTAACCTAAAACTGGTTTCTCTATCTTCTGTTTCTTTTTTTAGCTTTTCATTTTTAAGGAATAGGTTTCTCTGGCAGTAAAGAATTTAACACAGAATTGACCTCTTAAGGAAAAGGACTTTTTTTTCCCCCGTGTCAAATCATTTGGACTTATCCTGCAGTTAAGTCAGTCAACTCTTATTAAGCACCTTCTCTGTTTAAGGCACTATATATATATATATATATATATATATATATATATATATATTTTTTTTTTTTTTTTTGTGGTATGCAGGCCTCTCAATGTTGTGGCCTCTTCCATTGCGGCCTCTTCCATTGCGGAGCACAGGCTCTGACGCGCAGGCTCAGCAGCCATGGCTCACGGGCCCAGCCGCTCCGCGGCATGTGGGATCTTCCCGGACCGGGGCACGAACCCGTGTCCCCTGCATCGGCAGGCGGACTCTCAACCACTGCGCCACCAGGGAAGCCCCAAGGCACTATATTTTAAAGAAGAAAAAGCAGCTTAAACTTTTCCTTAAAAATTAAGCCTCCTACAGGGCACCAATGGCCCTGAGACTGGAGTAGAGAATTACATATTCACTCTCACACCTGAGAAATAGAGGATAGGGTTCTATTCAGGTTATTTTCAGGTTATTTCAGGTTATTTTCTCCCTCTCTCAAAATTTTCAAGGAAAAAAAAATGTAAATGGAAGTTTTTATTTTCAAACACCCATCCCTGATGTGCCTCCCAACAGATTCAAGAAAGTGGAAGGTTTTGAAATTTACCTCTGGGTGGCTGTTCTCCTCTGGGAACCCTTCAGATGTACAGGGCAGTTTTGGTTTGCACACAGGAGACTCAAATTGAATTTGAAAATGACTGTAGCCGAGGATTCTCTTAATACTTGAGTAAAAATGTTTCACTTTTTGCTGTTTTCGTGGATTTCTTCAATAGGATTTGAATGCTGGCAGCTGTCCTTGTACTACTTTATTTAAAAATTAAATAAAATACGGTTTAAAAACTACCAAATGCTTGGAGGTTAAAAGGCTGATGGTTGAAAATGGGTGGGAGAGGCCTGGCAAAGGGGGCGGGCAGTGAGCCAGAAGTGATGAGATAATCCGAGGGAAATGACCAACCCTGTGTCCTGGTGCAGCACCCCTTTTACTTGGCCCCAGTGAACTTTACAAGGCCTTGTCTTGACTCTTTCAAATATGGGCCTTGATGTGAGCATGAGGTTATATAGGTAGAAGCTTGTATCTTCTGTAATTCTACCCTAGGTTTTAGTTCATAATGATTCTCACATGCCTACTTTCTCTTCCCCACATCTATAGCTGTAGCAGCTTTTATTTTGCAGGTTTGTCATGAGGGTGTGTGTGTGTATGTGCATGCGGAGACAGATGAGGCCGACATCTGGAGAGTGGGGTGCAGGCCTGAGCCCTGAGGATTGGTGAGGCTTAGTTTCCTTCTGCTTGCTTTTCCCGACTCTGCTTGTTGATTTATTCAAGTTCTATCTTTTCTGCCCTTCTTTTCTTGGGTTTGTCTTCTTTTATCTAATTATCTTTGCCTAATTGGAAGCATAACAGTTAGGAACTTGAGTTTTAAAGGTAGAAAAGCCTGGGTTCAGATCCTTGATGCTGCATTTACTATCTGAGTGAGCTCGGGCAATTGCATAATTGTGTCAAGCCTCAGTTTCTGCCCCTACCTTGTTCAGTGCCTGTCAGGATTAAATGAGAGAACACATGTAAGTTGCTTAATAAGTGTTAGATGGAAACAAGAAATATAAAGTCCTTGTAGTCTTTGGCACCTAGCAAGAATGAAATAAAGATGCATGTTGTGGTTTATTTTCCTTCATGGGTAATAGCTGCCATCTGGACTTCTAATGAACGTTTCCTAACCTTCCACCCTCACTCTTATCCCAGGTAGGCTCGTCTTATATATTGACTTCCTGTTTGGTTTATCCCATTTATCTTCTCCTTCTCTCACCAGAATATCCCTTCCTGAGTGTGCCCCTGTGCTGAAGGAGGGGATAAGATCTCCCACTAAAGTTGTAGCTCATACCCACAAAGTTTAGTATTTCTCAATCTGGGCTTGGCTGTTTCCTGGTTGTGCTTGAATTCAGAATCCCAATGCAAACTTCAAAAGGCCATTTTCAAGATATGATGAGTCTATGCTTTTTCTTCTTGTCAACAATAAAATTAGACTGCAGTGTATTTTCATTTGTCACCCAAACAGAACAGGGTTCCTGGAGGGTCACTTGGAAGGGTGCCTGGGAATTCCACAGGCTCACCTGTGGTGTGAGGGGGGGAGCAGAAGAATGCCCACTGCATAGTATGCTGTCAACAAATATCTACTGAATGAATGAATGGTAGATGTAAATCAGAGCCTTGAAGAAATACTAACAAATGAAAAAATTCTATTGCACAGGCTGGAAAAGCTGGTATGACATAATTGCTGCTTATGGCACCTAATGACCACCTGCTGCCCAAACCATGGGGCTGTAGCACATTTGTCTTATGGCACATCTGGTGTCTTTCAATTTTTTTTTTTTATAAATCTATTTATTTTATTTATTTATTTTTGGCTGTGTTGGGTCTCCGTTGCTGCACGCAGGCTTTCTCTAGTTGCGGTGCGCAGCCTTCTCATTGTGGTGGCTTCTCTTGTTGCAGAGCATGGGCTCTACACACACGGGCTTCAGGAGTTGTGGCTCGCGGGCTCAGTAGTTGTGGCTCACGGGCTCTAGAGCTCAGGCTCAGTAGTTGTGGTACACAGGCTTAGTTGCTCTGCGGCACGTGGGATCTTCCCGGATCAGGGCTTGAACCCGTGTCCCCTGTATTGGCAGGCAGATTCTTAACCACTGCGCCACCAGGGAAGCCCTGGTGTCTTTCATTGATGCAATTATAGTGCCTCTTAATCACATAACTAGTTCCCTTAAATTATGATTTTAAATTATAACCAGAGGAAAACTGCTTGCAGATATACATAGATCTATGTAGTGACCCTTTATTATATTTTTGTATTAAAAAGACCAGACAAATATGTATGACTGGTAAGTCTCCCCATACAGCCTGTCTTAGTTCTTGAGACCCCTGTCCCATATGTTATTTTCGTTTTAGCCTGTTGACAATCTTGGATACTAGGCTGAGCAGATACTCCTTTCCTTTTTTTCAATCTATTTATTTCTTTATCTATCTATCTATCTATCTATTTATTTATTTATTTTTGGCTGCGTTGGGTCTCTGTTGCTGCATGCAGGCTTTCTCTAGTTGTGGCGAGCAGGGGCTACCCTTCGTTGCGGTGCGTGGTCTTCTCATTGAGGTGGATTTTCTGGTTGCGGAGCACGGGCTCTAGGCACGCTGGCTTCAGTAGTTGTGACATGTGGGCTCAGGAGTTGTGGCTCATGGGCTCTAGAGCACAGGCTCAGTAGTTGTGGTGCACGGGCTTAGTTGCTCCGTGGCATGCGGGATCTTCCTGGACCAGGGCTCGAACCTGTGTCCCCTGAATTGGCAGGTGGATTCTTAACCACTGCACCATCAGGGAAGTCCCTCCTTTCCTTTTACAGATCAAGCAGCTTAAAACTTGAGAATTCAGTGGTCTTTCCAAAGCTACGTCCCTGTAAGTGTTCAACTCCAGATCTTTCAGCTATTTGATCTGCTCCCATTGCACTGCACAGTGTTGTGTCTGGCTTCTTAATATCTTATGTTGTTGTCCATGTTGTATATGTCACTCTGGAAACGTCCTCAGATTGTGAAAGCCAGAAATCGTATTACCATCTTTGAATTCTGATAAGGACTTTTTAGTATTTCAGCTGATTTAGTACTAGTTCCACAAGGTAAGTATAACCAACCTGTATGAGGTACAAAATCCATGAAGTGCATTCCAGTACTGTATATCAAAATGCAAATTTTCTGGAATGATTGTGTGTGTGGTTGTGTTTTCCCAGATTTTCAGTCAGGAGTTGCTGTAATCTGAGTGTCTCAAATGTTTCTGATGCAGAGCAGACACTTTGGGAAGCTAAAACCTGCCATTATGCTTTTTCAGTCCTCTTCTATCTGTTGGCTATATGATCCCACCATGCCTGCCACGTTGCTATTGTGCTCCATGGGACGTCCTGTTTCCATATCTTTCCTATGAGGTGTTTATATTTGCAATTACTATCCTAGACTCACCAACCTCCGATCTTCCGTATGGAAGGCTGATTTGTTTATACACACACCAAAGCCCCGATCAGAGCTACCCAAAGGGAAGATGCCGTACTATACAACTTCTCCTCCCGTTCTCATTAAGAGTCCTGAAAATGAGAGATTGTGTGTGATGCTCATGCCAAATACTCTCTTCCACTCTCCTGTAAATTTTTGCTAATATTTCTTTCATTCTCTTTCTGCTCATCATTTTTGTATTTTATAAACATCTGTAAACTTTCAAATCATGATGCATGATGTAGGTTGATTAACCTGTAGAGCAGTTTCCTTGTAGGTCAGATAGTTTATTTATTTCTGTTCACACTCTTTGTGTAAGCCTAGAGCTATAGTTTACCAGACAGGATTTCCTGGGCAAGATACTTATTTTATTACAAACTAAAGTGGGCTGGCCATGTGCTTCCCCCTTTGTGTCCACGGGGCCTGGCATACTGTAGTAGTTTGACTCAATGTTTGTCTGCTCAATGACTTAGATGCACAAATTGAGACCTCTATGAATATATATGTGGCTTTGGAAACCAGAGAAGAACTTATTTTAATTGATAGGATTTATTTTTTTAATTCATTAAAAAGTGAATTAAAAATATATTTTGTTCATAAGCTTACAGGGTTGAATACATTTAAGTGGCTCTACTCAGGAGTTATGAAACATTAGTAAACCCTACAAAGTAGAAGGACTTCTGAATTAACTTGTTTAAAAATAACATTTGCTTCTAGATTATTATCCCCTTCACAGTTTTAGTATTTTGCTAAACGTTTAAGGCCATATCTTGGCTTGGCAGGAAGTGATGTAGATTAAAAATAACTTGTAAAAGTCACAAACTTTTTTTGGTCTTATTCATTGGTGAAATTTGTTAGCTAATAAAATCTTAAGAGATGATTGGGAATACAGTGGTATAAAATGGAGGCATAGATATGGATTTTGTTAACCAGATGTTTAAAGTAGCAGATCTCAACCCTGGCTTTTACTTAGAATCACTTTGGAATCTTTAGAAAAGATTGATGCTTGTGGGGGACTTCCCTGGTGGTCCAGTGGTTAAGAATCTGCTTTCCAATGCAGGGGATGCGGGTTCAATCCCTGGTCAGGAAACAAAGATCCCACATGCCACAGAGCTACTGAGCCCACGTGCCACAACCAGAGGGCCCACGTGCTCTGGAGCCTGCGTGCCACAACTAGAGAGAAGCCCACACACCACAACGAAAGATCCTGTGTGCTGCAACTAAGACCTAAAGCAGCCAAAAATAAATAAATAAATAAGTAAATAAACACATATTAAAAAAAAAAAGACTGATGCTTGGGCCCTTCCTAGAATTTTAATTGTTCTGAGGAGGGTCTTGAACACGAGTATGTGGGGGTGAATGGGAAGAGAGAGGGAGAGACATACAGACATCATTGGACCCCAGAAGTACCAACACCCCTCATTCTTTCCCAGCCACATTCAACTCTTGCCCCTTGGAGTTACTATGCTGACTTTTAGAGTAACCATCACCTGATTTTTCCTTATAGTTTTAGAACCCATGTATTCATATATAATATGGTTTGTTTTCACTTTTTAAAAACTTCATATTAATTAAAACATATTCTGTGTATTCTTTTGTGACTTTTCCCCCTCAACATTATATTTCTTGGTTTCTTCTATATTAGTCTGTAATTCGTTTTTATTGTTAGAATACTTGTGTATGATTATACTGCAACTTATTCTATTGTTGATTAAGTGATTAATCAAGTGATTAAGATCACTTCTATTTTTGACCATTTTACATTTTTATGCATGCTTCCAGGTGCATACAAAGCATTGTCCTCACTGGGGCTTGTATGTAGGAGTGGAATTGCTCAGCCATAAGACATGAGTTTCTTCAAATTTATTAGATTATACCCCAATGTTTTACAAAGTGGGTGTGTCAATTTACATTTCCTCTAGCAGTGTATGTAAGTTCCTAAGGCCCTGATCATTTATTTTTCAATCTTCCAGCCTGAATTTCCTGCTACCTTAAAGGCACAGTCAGACCTTGTGTAGGTGTGATAATGGTCCCAAGTTTGGACTGAACAGTACATAAAATCAGCTCCTTCAGTAGCAAACTGGCCACCCCTGCTCTTGTGCCTCAGGTGCTCCGGAAGGGCTCTTGGTCTGGGCTGTATGTCACGGATCTTTGATCCCCAAAGAGTCAAGGCAAGGATGAGTATTCCTAGGACCTTGGGTCTTTGACGTGACAGCCTCATTTTCCAGGCAGAGAAACTGAGGTGTGGCAGAGTGAGAGGCGTGGGCTTTGAGCCTCCCTCCCTGTCACGGGGCCAGATGAGCCCCACTTCATGCCGTGATGGGTATGTTGATTGAACATCACAGCCTGCTGTTCCTTTTTGTGTCTGGGTGATCTTGCTCCCAGGATGGTACAGGTCACACCTTTTAATGGTTTCCATTAGAGCAATTATTAGTAATTCTGCTTTAGTTACATTAGTTCAAATAACTCCTGGTACCAAATAAACAGGAAGAGACAAATTTATTTGGTAAAAAAACCCGTTCATTTTAATTAAACACCCCCATGTCTACCAAATTGTAGAACCCCTTTCCACAGCTTGTTTTCCTGACTCCTGTTAAGAATCTGAAACTCTATAGCAAGCAGAATTATTTATATATGTCATGATGTTTCCTATTTCAAGCTGTTTGCCTGATTCTGGGCTCTGAACTTCTATACTGAGTGATAAAACTCTTTCTTAACACATTTTGGGCAGCCTTTTATTTCTTCAAACATCAGAAGATCTTCTCTTCCCTGGATTTGGAGGGACGGAGAGGGGCAGCAGTGAGCACTCAGTCCCACATGTCTGCTGTCCTCTCCCACTGAACAGGATATGAGGATGGAACCAGAAAGGAGAGAACAGGGAGCTGGGCTAGCACACAGGCCTGGGAAGCTCTGCTGGTGCAGGAATCAGGTTGGGTACAGTGAACTACAGCCCAGGTTGGAGGGTATTTAGGGTCTTGCTCCAGGCACTAAATGGGAGTACCATTTAAATGGTTGACACCATACTGCCTTTATCAGTGGTATGATTTTAAAAGGGAACCCGAAAGGTTTAGGAACCGGGTCGCACAGCAGGAGGTAAGCGGTGGGCCAGCGAGCGAAGCTTCATCTGCCGCTCCCCACCGCTCCCCATCACTCGCATTACCCCTGGACCATCCTCCCCCTACCCCGTCCGTGGAAAAATTGTCTTCCACGAAACCAGTCCCTGGTGACAAAAAGGTTGGGGACTGCTGGTTTAGATATTCCCTTTTGGTCGTATTTTTCTTGGAAAAAAATTGTATCTCGTATAACCATGGGCGTTTCTCCCTAGGTTCAGACTGAGATCTGTGACTTAGAAATTCCATCCTCATGTGGCTGGTTACCACCTTATGCCTCATGCTGACTGGTACATTGGGCATGTACTCGTGTGTGTGTGTGTGTGTGTGTGTGTGTGTGTGTTTGTGTTTGTGTGTTGTTCCCTGATCCTAACAAGTCTCTTCACGATTATTATTTAAGGAGGAAAAAGAGTGTAAATGTTACCAAACATGCCTTGCTGGGAATCTGTTAAGAGTAAAATCCTTACTTTCTAATTAAGTGAGTTTAAAGATCAAAGACTTAAAGGATAAAATAATTAAAGATAAGTTCTTTAATAGCCTTTAGAAGATAGCAAGTATATTAAACAGATGTCTGGCAGGGTGCACTGCTTTGTCTGTTTTCAGATGTTTTGGCATTTCAGATGTCATTTTACTGAGGGGGGTCTGTGCTGTGTCACACAGATGGATGATGGAGCAAATATACAGTGAAGTCTGTGGCATTTACGTCTTTGAAATTTTATGCTCATTGATCTAGACATAGAAATAGTATAAACCAACTAAAACTGTAAGCTAAGCAGCTTTCTTTTGCATCCATGTGCTGCGGAGTGCTTCCTTCCGATCGTTTCAGACTAGAGTTTTGTTGGATGATGCCTCCACACACGTCATCATCACAACCTACTGGTAAGACAAAGCGGAGTTTATTGCCGGCCTTATAAGGGAGAACTCTGCCTCCATTGAGCCTTAGCAGAATCTTTTTTTTTTTTTTTTTTTTTTTTTGCAGTACGCAGGCCTCTCACGTTGCGGAGCACAGGCTCCGGACGTGCAGGCTCAGCGGCCATGGCTTACGGGCCCAGCCGCTCAGCAGCATGTGGGATCTTCCCGGACCGGGGCGCGAACGCGTGTCCCCTGCACTGGCAGGTGGACTCTCAACCACTGCGCCACCAGGGAAGCCCCTTAGCAGAATCTTGAAGGAGGAAGGCAAGGTTGGGATTTGTTGAGAACTCGAAGTTTGGTTTAATGAGGGTCTTTGGATGCAGGCGAGGAGTGATGGCAAAGGGGTGTCAGGGAAGGGATTTTGATTAGGTTTAGATAAGGATCGTGATATAGTAGCTAAAGATTGGTTTTGCGGCTTAAACTGTCAGTGCTTCCTGCCAAAGAGTTGATGGGCCTTGAAGGAAGTTCCTCTGACGAATAGTCAGTCTTTGCCTAGGCAAGAGTCTCCTGGACAGGTGAAGTTATGCTAATGAAGACGACAGAATAGCAAAATCATATTAGTGTAGACGGTAAGCTGGGTGGAGAAGTAGGTAGTTTTTGTCTTCAGTGTCCAAGCTGTGTGGGAGTATGTACTTTGTGTTCACAGATTTTTCTCAGGAGGTATCAGGTAGAACTAAGAATGATAGATGCTCCAAGTAGCAGCTGTAGCCATGTATTAGAAGCTAACTGTCATGGGTGGTCATCAGGGAGAGAGCCATTGGTCATTTATTCATTCAACAAGCAAATATTTATAGAGCACATACACATGCCAGGCACTGTGCTAGGATAAAAGACAGATAAGGTCCTACCCTGTTGGGCCTTCCACTCCAGTGTGATACAGCATCCTCTGGATCTCTTTCAGATTACAAACAGTCAATAACATTACTTAACTGGAGGGTATGTATAACTCAGATTCTTACTGAGTACTTATTCTGACAGATCTTTTTTTTGTGTGTGTGTGGTACGCGGGCCTCTCACCGTTGTGGCCTCTCCCATTGTGGAGCACAGGCTCCGGACACACAGGCTCAGTGGCCATGGCTCACGGGCCCAGCCGCTCTGCGGCATGGGGGATCTTCCCAGACCGGGGCACGAACCCTCGTCCCCTGCATCGGCAGGCGGACTCTCGACCACTGCGCCACCAGGGAAGCCCCTCTGACAGATCTTGAGTGTTAGGATTTTCATGTTCAGTTGTTAAGACTAGGTTTGTTTTAAGGTGTGTCTTGATGTCGATGGAGTTCATGGGCCTAGCTTTTTAAAATGTAAGCAAACGTATTCTTTTACATGTTTCCAATGTAATGTTTATCATGGGCCAGCTGTGTTCCAGGCACTGAGTCTTTGTAGGAGAAATACAGGAGTACAAACTCTATACAAATTAGACAACTTAAACATACACAAATAATTGAGATTTTAGTAGTCAGTTGCCATTCAACTCAATAAATACTGAGTGACTTCAGTTTGCCATATACCATGCTAGGTGTTAGGAATAAAAAACTTCCAGGATGCCCTCAGCCTGTAAGAAGATACTCAGGAAACAACCATAAGACACAGTGGCAAACACGAACAGCAAAAACCCAGACACAAACCAAGCAGGAGCCCCCTTATCAAGGGGGATGTGAAGAGGCACAGGCCGAATCTTTGAAGCAGAGCGCTGGTGTGTGTGGCTTTGGCAACACTGAAATAATCCCAAAGCTCTAATAAATGGGTAGAAGTACCTCCACAACGTTTGAGAGAGACCATGGACTCAGAGTCCATTTCTGCCCCAGCTGCTGACTGGACAGGAGCACCTCTGAGGACAAAAAGTGGAAATGGAGGCTCCTTGACATTCTTGGCCTCTAGTAGCCTGTCCTGCTAGGGTAACAGCATCTCCTTAGAGGACACCTTGGAAATTGACGATGTCTGTTTCCAAAGGATGGCGTGCTCCTAGCACTTGTTTTCCATGGATGACCTCACTGCACATGAGTGAAAGGTGATGCGAACGTGCACCATAGTGCACAGAAGAGCATTGTACCAGTGGTGAGCGAAGCTGGCTCCAGCACCTCCCTGACCTTGCACAAATCACTTGACCTCTCCACATCTGTAAAATGAGGTTTCTGAATTAGATGCTTTTGATGGTTCCTTCCAGCTCTGACATGTTTACTATTACTATTCTTACTTTGACAATCCCTTTGATAAAATATATAAGACAAACTTTTTAAATGAAGGAACTAATATTACATGTTTTTCTTTTCAGTTTCTCTACATAGAGAGTCTCTTCTGCACCTGGCTGTGAGATGGGGCCTTGCTAAGCTTTCCCAGTTCCTCCTGTGTCTCCCTGGAGGAGTCCAGGCCTTGGCTTTACCCAACGAGGAGGGTGCCACGCCATTAGACTTAGCTTTACATGGTGGATGCTCCAAGCTGTTTGAAGACATCACAAAGTGAGTTTGGATACCTGATAGATTCTCTCTCAATCTGTTTCTCTGAAGTCTTCCAAGCATTATGGAAAAATTAAAATAACCAAACCACGAGCTAACATTGGTTTATATTTTACCATTAGTTCCCATGTATAAAGTACAGATATACATATCATACATAAACAGATATACAGATATATTCGGTATCCACATTTCATGGGGGAGAGGGAGTCAGGAAAAATGTCTTAAAAGGCTCTATGGTTGGGGGGCTGGCTGTAAGAAGAAGATAAGTTGGGAAACACTAGCCTAACCCCTACTTATCTTTCAGGTTTTTGCTTAAATGTCACTTCATCAGAGAGGCCTTCTATGTTATGGTCTTTTACAATTATGATTAATTTACAGTATTAATTGTGATTAAAATTATGATTAATTTATAATATAAATCATAATTTATAATTTTATATATATAGTCATCATTTATTTCATATATATCTCCATCCTAAATCATTTGAGGACTGAAACTATTTGTTTTACCCACTGTGTTCAGCATATACATTCATTGAAAGAATATGAGTTTTTGTTGAATCAATGAATAACAAACAAACCCCAAGATACTATGTAGCCAATGGGCTGGTTATTAGGATCTAGAGATAACGGAAATGAAATAATTTGTCAACTGTGAAGTTCTCTATGTTGAGGATGATACCAACACTTTTAATGTTTGTTACTTAGAGTGGTTCAGATTGGTCATTATATCCTATACAGTGATTTCCTTGACTTAACATGTGGTAAAAAATAAGTGGGAAACTACAATGAAAATGACAAATTACTACATAAATATTAAATATTATCAATGTTATTACATGGTGTGTCTTAATGGACTGGTATGTTTCATTTGTCCCATGGAACTCAATGTAATTAATTTACGGTCATATGCTACCTAAGTGCATGTTGAAGTCACAGCTTTCTGTTTATTTTTGTTCTTACTTGGTCAAGTGACCGCCAACTAAGGAAAAAGCCCATCCCAATGGAATTGCTTTTATCTTTGCTCTACCATGACCCCACTTTCTTTAGCTAAAAAGGGCAAGACAGGACCACTTCCTCTGACTTCGTCATTGTGGATAGTTCAGGGTTACATTGAGGACCTGGAGCCTCACTTCATCTTTGGTAGCTTTATATCTTTCTATTGTGTCCAAGACCAGAAGATGACATGTGTTTTTAAAGTTTATACATCCTCTATGTCAAAAAAAACAAACAACCTAATCAAAAAATGGGCAGAAGATCTAAATAGACATTTCTCCAAAGAAGACACACAGATGTCCAAAAAGCTCAACATCACTAATTATCAGAGAAATGCAAGTCAAAACTACGATGAGGTATCATCTCTTACTGGTCAGAATGGCCAAAAAGTCCACAAACAATAAATGCTGGAGAGAGTGTGGAGAAAAGGGAACCCTCCTACACTGTTGGTGGGAATGTAAATTGGTGCAGCCACTATGGAGAACAGTATGGAGGTTCCTTAAAAAGCTAAAAACAGAGTTACTGCATAATCCAGCAATCCCACTCCTGGCATATATCCAGAGAAAAACATAATCCGAAAAGATACACACACCTGAATGTTCATAGCATCACTATTTACAATAGCCAAGACATAGAAGCAACCTAAATGTCCATCAGCAGAGGAATGGATAAAGAAGATGTCTTACATATATACAATGGAATATTACTCAGCCATAAAAAAGAATGAAATAATACCATTTGCAGCCACATGGATGGACCTAGGGATTATCATACTAAGTGAAGTAAGTAAAACAGAGAAAGACAAATATCATGTGATATCACTCATATGTAGAATCTAATTTAAGAAATGATACAAATGAACTTATTTACAAAGCAGAAACAGACTTACAGATATGGAAAAGAAACTTATGGTTACCAAAGGGGAAACATTGGAGGGAGGTATAAATCACACATGAACATACACACACTACTATATATAAGATAGATTACCAACAAGGACCTACTGTGTAGCACAGGGAACTCTATTCAGTATTCTTTGATAACCTTTAAGAGAAAAAAATCTAAAAACGAATGAGTATATGTATATGTATAACTGAATCACTTTGCTGTACACCTAAATCTAACACAACATTGTAAATCAACTATACTCCAATAAAATGAAAATAAAAAATGTTTACACATCTAATAAATCCATTCATGGATGGGATTAGAAGTAGACTGTAACTAAATTTTGATTATGTGATGGAGCCTCCATTTTCTAAATTAATTACAAAAATCTTATTGCTCAGGCTGAATCATTCACTTCAGTGGCTTGTAGTTGGCATGGGGAGTTGTTTTCTAGAAGATTCTGAAGTCCTTGCAAGTAATTGTGTCAAGGGTTTGGGGAGATACCGCAAATCTTAGAGTACAGGTGCTCTTAATGGATCTCTTTTTGTCACTCCATGTGATAGAGATAGCATTTTTGTGGTTGGAGATATACTATAATTTTGCAAATATACAAATGCTGATTAACAAAATGAGGTAATGGAAGAAGAGAAAAGAGACATAGAGCTAGTTCTGTGAACTGAAGAATCTGGGAGCATCTGGGGGCTGAGGCAAGCTGTTATCTGGGAGCACTAGCATCTCCCTCCTGAGGCCTCTTTACCATTACTACTACGTGACCTATGGGCCATCCAGAATATTATGACATTAACCATGAAGCCTACATAGAGCTAATAAACGTGCAGTTGTTCTTAACCACAACAGAATGGAAAATAAGCCAATATTCAGGAATTTAGTTTGGGAATATTGTTCCTTTGTTTATGAATGAATTCAAGAATGCAACACGATCAACTTTATGCAGGTTTTGATTGGCGTGAGGAAATGATTTACAGCAGTAGACCAGTGTGTTGTGAATATCTCGCTTGTTTGTAACATCCAAACCTCACCATGCTCTCTGGAGACTATATCTGTTTTCCACTGTAATCGCCTAATAAACTGTCTGCTGCCAGCTAATTTGTGGTACGACATGTGGTGCCATTAAGGCTAGAGGCATCTTTTCAGATTAAAGTGAGAATGAGGTAAAATACTATGTTTAAAAGTCAGTACTGTTGCATTAATTATGTAAATCTTTATAGTATATAATATATGTGAACAGCTTTTCAACTGACGTCTTCTCTAGGTGGAAAAACAAAGATGACTTTATTAGGATCTATTTACATGATCTTATGTACCTATCTTCAGTAGGTAGATTTTATGGCTTGTTTTGCCAGTTGGGTTTGTAATATCAGGGACAGTGAAGAATATTGGGATCGTGGGTTTTGATTTGTGGTGTTTCAGCTTCCAGGGCAGACGTTCCCCAGGTTTCTCCCGAGTGCAGCTCAGCGAAGATGCCTCCCTGCGGTATATTCACTCATCAGAAACACTGACCCTGACGCTTAATCACACAGCCGAGCATTTGTTGGAGGCGGATATTAAACTCTTTAGGAAATACTTTTGGGATAGAGCCTTCCTCCTCAAGGTTTGTGCCCTTTATTGTGGTATAAGACATAATAACTCACTCTCTTTGAGAGTGCAGACAGCAAACTCGTTGTTTTGGGAACAGTATTTTGGTGGGGTGTAGCACTTTCTTTTTTTCTAATGGGACTTTGAGGGACATGGAATTAGAAACTGTTACCCCAGTAGAAGGAAGATTATTATATGATATTTTGGCAGTAGGTAGAAAATAGTAATTTGTGTAATATTGTTTCCTTTACTTTTCATGAACCAGTATCACTGATGTTTAATATTCTAATATTAGGTACTTTCTATTAACTTATTGACTGTATTATAATTCTTATCTAAAGCAGTTGCCTTTAGGGTTATTTTAAATGAATAATATTTTCTTCTGGGATTTCTTAAGGCTTAGATATAGTTAAGCCTTTGTTTCAGTGTACAGATTCTTCTTGAATGGGGACTAGTCACTTGAGACCAGTTCTTTTTCAGAGAGGTTTTTCCCCCTCCCACCGTGGCCCAAACATCAGCTTTGACTGTTATCAGAGCACGCCCATCTCAGGGTTTAAAATGTTTCATCTTCATTATTTTTATTTTTTCGTTGAACCTGGAAGACTGTAAAGCATATTCATATATTTTAATTATTATTAAGTAGAATGTTCTTTTGAGTAAAAGGGCTTCAGTCAATTTAGTTGATAGTGCTCAGGGGTATAATGGATTCACTCACCAGATCGTGTGACGCCCCCCCGGCAAACCCTCTGCCCCCCGCAGGCTTCTCAAGCACATCCATTAATAAGCACCAGTTTCATGACTAGATAGGCTTTACAAAGTAAACAGTCAGTTTACTGTTATCAGAAAACTGATATTGGTATTTATCAGTTTTGGCTTTTGTAAAATGTTTGCTTTATATAACTAAATTGAAGGTTTAACCAGAAACATTATATATCCAAGATTATTGCTTACTCCATATAGGGTTTTATTAAATAATTAAAATAAACATGCTCTTCAGAGTGTGAACTACCTCTGCTGGGTTTAGGGAGTTTAGTGGATAATTTTCTGGCATACAGTATTTCCTCATTTTGCTTAAGGGTGTTTTCTGCTTAAAGAAACAGAAGTTCTCAGCCCTCCCTGTGGCTTCTCGCCCAGGCCCCCAGGGGTGGCTACTTCAGTGGGGCGGCAGCCTTACTCAGGGTCAGTGCCTCCCCCTGCAGTTGCAGAGGGGCAGAGCTCAGCAACACGTGTGTCCTTAGAGGGGACACTCAGACCACAGCAAGGCCACAACGCTCCTGCAAAGGCTAGAGCGTGCTCCGTGTGAAGCAAAAATTCTGAACATGTGTTGCATTATAAAAACTTCCAGCTTCTTAGGTCAGAGTCGTGATTTCTTGTAACTTGAGATAATTATGACTGATGACATTGGGGGAGATGTAGGATGAGTAAATCTAGATGCTTTAATATTTGATTGTAGTGGACTTTACAATAACAAAGACCAAATGAAGATTACTTTCCAGTTTATCAGAGATTTTAATTTTATGGAAAACACTTGATAAAAGAAGAATCCATTGCAGTGGGATGGCCTTGTGTTCCAGGTATCAGCACCCCTTTTTCGTTCTTCCTGTCCTAAGCTTTTGGCTGGGTAGTGTGTAGGGAGACTGGGAAGGGAATAGGGCTGAGGTTCTTTAAGACACTGTGATACTGTAACTTACAATAAGAAATATATCTGGTCTCCGTCCATGGTTCTTGGCTCACAGCCCCCCAGACCCTTAGGATTTCCTAAGTATGGAGCGGATAAAGGTGTTTTTTTGTTATGTTAATGAGACAACTTTTGGAAAGCACCTAAGGATGGGGGCTAGTTACCTGTGGAGCCAATCGCCTGGTAACTTTCAGTCCCACCTCCGCGACCTCCAGGGAGGGGAAAGGGCCTGGAGATGGAGTTTAATCACCAATGGACAGAGATTTAATCTATCATGCCTACGTAATAACGCAAGCCTCCATAAAAACCCCAAAGGACTGGATTCGGAGAACTTTCTAGGTTGGTGAACTTGCGGAGGTACTGGGTGACGAGCCTGCTAGGAGAGGCATGGAAGCTCCGTGCCTTTTCCCCATACCTTGCCCCATGCATCTCTTCCATCTGGCTATTCCCGAGTTATATCTGCTTATAATAAACCTGTAAGCTAGTAAGTGGTTGTCTTTGGCCTTGAGCCTGCGTGGTTAGCCCCCTTTTAACCCCAGGTACTCATGCTACCGTCTCCTTAGTACCTCTCCAGACATATACCTGCTTCGGTCCATCTGTTAATTCCATGGCGGGCCCTAAAAGAGAGAGTACTGTGTCCTGGGATTAAGGCTGGGAGCGGTTAATAGCCACAGAGGGTGAGTGACCGGGTACTGCTTGTTCCCTGCCTCTTTATGATTTGGTCAGTTATGTATATTTTCATGTTCTCTTTGCTCTGGTCTCAGGATGTCCTGAAATAGTCAGGAGCAAGGCACTTGATATGCTGAGCTTAATAACATGCCCGGCGGGGTGGGATTCAGGGCTCTGGGTCAGTTGTAGGGTTGCTTGCCTCAGTTTGCCCATGTATTTGTTTTGGAACATGTGCTGATGCAGCCTTGGGCAGTTTTGACACATCAACACGTAATTCTGTCTCTTCGCATTTTCACTGGCTGTGGGGAATCTATTTGAAAAGAAAATACAGAGGGCTCTAAAGGCATCTTCTCTCTACAGATCACAGCTCAGTCTTGGCCAGGGACAGCCTGCACCAGCATGTGCCAATGTGTATCCTGAGGCTGATGCTCATCTGGGTCCTCCCTGTAATAGTGGTCCTACCCCCATCTCCAGGCCCCCAATCCCTGTGTCTTAGAGTGTGGATGGAGGCTGGTCTAGGTGGGCAGATGCATCAAACAGAAGTCCTTACAGGTTTCAAGATTTTCTGTTCTCTGTCCCCCTTTTGGTTCATGCGTCATGTTCCTGAGAACCTTCTGGTGGTGTGATCTGGGGAAGCAGTGAGGACTAGTGGCAGGGACAGTTTGGTCCCTTGTCTCTGGTTCCTCCCACTGTCTCTCATGTCTTCCGGGGTGCTGCTTACATGTTCTCCCAGCAGCTTTACCACCCTATCTGCCCCTGCCTCTCCAGGCCATGCCTCTGGCCTGTTCCGGCGCTGAGATGCTTGATTGTGATTTTCATCTCTTGTTGCTTATCTGAAGCCTCAAATGGCTTTCAGTGATTTTTTTTTTTCTTTTCTCTCTTAGGCTCTTGAAGAGCAAGAAGCCAGGTCAGAGGAAAAATCAGATATGCCCTCCAGCACTGCAGAAACCGAAGAAGGTACGCATGCTCCTTTCCGACCCCGGGAACCCAGAAAGCGCTCAGAACTAACGAGTCACCTGGGGGTTGAAGTGTGTGGTGGAGGAGAGCAGGGTGCTGGGGTGCCACTGGGCCCCGGGGTCCTCCAGCAGCGCCGCACCAAGGTACTGTGTGTTTCCACTTTTCATTCAGGTAGCATTTACTGGGTTCCTCCCACATTCCTGATCTTTGGGGACCTCTCCTGACACGCAGAGCGTGTTCCCTTCATTTCCAAGTTCAGTCTATTCGTTCCGTTCAGTCCCCCGTCACTCACCTGTTCTCCAGCTTGCTCCACCTGTGTGGAGCTCCTGCTCTGTGCTGGCCCAGTGGGTCTTAGAGGATGGAGGCTGTGAGGGTGTCTTTGTTGCCATGGATTCTGGGGAGCACCCCTGGCGTGTAGAGGTGACGGGAGGGGGCACGCTGGGGGTTCTTCAGGGCACAGGCGACCCTACCCGACCCAGGTTGTCCTGCACAGCCCTGATGGAGCTTCAGAGACTGAATGTACAAATCTGCTCGAGGTGGGCGTCCACAGCAAGAGGTGTGTGTTTAAATACATTGTCACTGCTCTGTTCCACATCGTAACGTGGAGTCGTGTTGATGGCACACCTGGACGGAACACCCAACTGGTAGGCAGGAATATCGTCCTTCGTCGTTTTCTCTAACTTGGCAGTTTGTCTGGGCATGTGATCTCTACTTCTATTCAGGTTCTTTCCCCTTTAATGTATGCAAGTAGGTCTGATCTGTTAGCAAGTCCTAGTAATAAACACAGGTTTTGATCCGCTGGAGTATCTTACCTCTGTTCTTGAATACTCCTGTACTATTTATATGGAATGGATTGTCGTTTTGTTTTTTTGTTTTCCAAAACCCAGTAGTTTTAGGAATCTGACCATACATCACTATGTCTTCCAGGGTAGTCAGGGCAAAGGTTTTAATACATATTATCTTATTATCAATTACGTTCCTTTTGCTTCATATTTTAGAGTGTTTTTTATTTTTTGAAACTAAATGCGAGGTTAGGTTTATTTATGTCTGGGGGTAGGGTTATAGTATCTACTTAATTTCAGATCAGTGGAGCAGACATTACAAAATATCTGTTAATGTAAAGCGACAATAGTCTGATAGGGCTGAGACGCAGCATGCTAGACGCTGGGGTTAGGGAGAAAAAATAGGACAAGACTCCTGTTCCCAAGCCACCAGTGTCGACAGCTGGAAGACCAGTGGTTCTAAGTGTGTGTGCCCCACGCACCTGCACTCAGTCCCGGGTTAAGCCAACCGGTTGAGCTTCCCACCCAAGCTGCACCGCTTGGGCCCCTGTGCAGTTGCCCTCTCTGCTCTCCCCCATGGGTGGTGCGCTGGCTGCGTGGAGGGCGCTGCAGCTTGCCGGACCTGCCCAAGGAGGTGGTGGTGAGTTTCACACTTTCTCCTGCAGACCCGTGGGAGAAAACTCTGGGCTCAGGTCACAGAGCGCTGTCATCTCCTGAGCATTGGGCTTGGCTTTTACTACTCTGACAGTAACTGATCAGGTTTCTTGCTGCTAGTTGGCTGGTAAACCTGGGGCTAAGTTTCTGACCTGCCGGTTGCAAATTTGTAGGGTGCTGCTGACCGCGTTTTGATATTACCCTTATTTCTTAAGGTTTCACTCTTGCTTTTCCTTTTTTTTTTTTAAATCAACTCCTGATTTTTACTCTATCATCATATACATTTTTCTTCCCTTGTAATCCACCTCCAAACTGACTTAGAACAAAGTGAGGTCTAAACAAGTGCTGAAATTCTAACTTCTTGCCCTCAAGGGACTGACAGCTTGGGACTAGTGCAGAAAAACAAGCTGTCCCAGCACAGTGTAAGTGCTATAAGAGTCATGGGCAAGTAATACTGTGAGAACTCTGTGGCGTGTGATAGGGGGGGTGGTCAGGGAAAGCTTCTTGGTGGAGGTGACCCTGGAGCTGTGATCTAAGGGAGGGAAGGGAATTCTAGACAATGAGACTATATGCAATACAGAGCCCTGAACCAGATGATGCGTCGAGGGAGATGCAAGTTGTTTTGTGGTCCTGGAGTATAGGAGTGTGTATATGATGCCAGGAACATAGGCCTGAAAGAGAGGCAGATCAGCAGGGCTTGTACAAGGCAAAGAACTGGAACTCCACCTTGACAGCTCTGGGAACTGTTTTAAGCAAATTAGATCAGGTTGTTATTTAGAAAGGTCACTCTGTGAGAGTGTGAAGAATGGGTTAGAGGGGCCAGGGGCTGCTGAGAGTAATGCAGAAGACAGTCTGCACCATAGCAGTATAATGAGATTGGAGACAGAGGGACCGATGGATACTGTCCTGAAGGTGTAGGATGTCAGGTGGGTGTCAGTGGCAAGGGAGAAGGGTGATTCTTCCATTCCTGGTGTGTCCCTGTGCGGGACAGGCCTTACAGGAAGCAGAATCATGACAAAATACCTACTCAGACAGGTTGAGTTTGATGGGCCCAGGGGGGCAGGCAAGTTAATATACCTGGCTGCCAGCTGGACTGAAGTCACTCAACCAATAAGCAAAAGAATTTGGACAGAAACTCAAGTTCTCTAACGCCAAATAATTAATGTGTATATTTTACAGACCTTGTAGACCATGGTTTTATCTGTATACGTTTGGAGGACATGTTAGAAACTGTGTGCACATTCCAGCAGAGGGCAGTATTCACCTAAAGTGAAAACATTCAATTAGCTTTTGTTCATTCGCAAGCCTGCAGGTGACTCAACTGGAAGAACAAAACATTTTGAGTGTAAGAGCCTGGTTGTTTGTTTGTTTTTTTTCCCTTTAACCCCCAAAGCAAACTTTCCCTTTGAGATCTCACAGAAGATTCTTAATAGATAATGTTCTCCCTCCTGGGGCAGTGGGTAGAAAGGGAACTTTTAAGTGTGTATCTGTAGCTGCCATTGATTAAAAGATTATAATACCTTTAGCTTGGAAATTTACTTTGTTAGTGTGATAAATGGTTTTATTATTATCTCTGAACCAATTATGTTTCCATAATTTCATGATTGTAATTGTCCTCCCAGAATGATGGGATGTTATTCCAAATGAATTATATGGCCAAAAGGTCACCTCATTTTCATTGTGTTCAGATGAATAAGCTAATTATGAGTATGTATCGATCCACCAACTGACTCCGTTTTGTCCCTTGCCGCCTTTGTCGTTATTTGATCTCCTCCCCTAGGAGTTCCTAGAGAGCATTGTACCGAACACCAACCTTGGAAGATGCTCTGAAAAATAAGTATTCTGTGTCCAAATAAGCAGAAAGTGCTATATATGAAACCCCCCTGTTGGAAACTGAGAATACATTTAACGTTTTGTAGGTTCTAGTTAAGTCTTGCAGTCAAGAAACCTGTGTTTCTTGTTTAACCTCACAGTTCTCTAACTTGATCAGGGGAGAATCCCTTCTTCTTAGCTCTCAGCATCTCATGAAAGTGGTCTGTGGAAGGTGCTTTGGAAATGTTGCTCTTCCTCATCTCCCCTGATCTTGCCCTTTCTTAGGCTTATGTCCTCCTTTTTTACGATCATGTGGGTTCTTTCCATCTATTAGTACATAGTGCTCACACTGGGAGGGAGCTAGGGAGGCTTTTTTTTTTTTTTGCGGTACGCGGGCCTCTCACTGTTGTGGCCTCTCCCGTTGCGGAGCACAGGCTCCGGACGCGCAGGCTCAGTGGCCATGGCTCACGGGCCCAGCCGCTCCGCGGCATGTGGGATCCCCTGGACCGGGGCACCCCACTGTACTTTTTGATGTTTTTCAGGCAACTGCTGCCTGCCTAGAGTCTATGGGGCCATAAGACAAGCAACCATTGTAATACTGTTGACCACTCACTGTATGAATCCATCTTCTTTCATTACTTTGGAGTTTTTAAAAAACCCTGTGTAATTTGCTGTCTCAACTTTTATGTGACTAGTCCTTTACCGTGTTCACTTCTCCCCATTAATTATCTTCCACGTTCTCATTTAACGAGGACATAAGGAGTAGGGGTTGGAACGCAAGTGCCAGTCACAAAGGGAGAGGGCAAAAGCATCTCCTTCAGGGCCGAAGCAGCAGCTCCCAGTGGGCTCAGAGGGGCTTCCTCCTCACCATCCTGTGCGAGAGGCCGTGGGTCCAAACGCAAGGCCCAGTCTAGGCAGGCAGACGTGAGCCCTACAGGCCCATTGACTTACCCATTCAGTAAGTCTTTTCTGAGCACCCACTCGCTGCCAGGCACTGTTCTCAGCACTGGTGATGAAGGAAGCAGTAACCAAAAAGGCAAAGAGAAAAAGCCCTCATCTCATGGAGTTTACTTTCATTGAATTTCACTCATGCCTCTGTGGAGTGACGAACACTGCTCAAGGCGCTGGGCACGCAGCTGGGAGCCGAGCCAAGTTTGCACACTCAGGGAGCACACATCCCAGTGGCCATGGAGAGAGGGACATTTCAGGGAGTCAGGAATCAATTCTCCCCATTTTGTGCACAAGGAGGTGGTAGCAGAGAGAGGTCACGTAACTTGTGTGAGGTGACACAGCTTGCTCAGGCAGTCAGACCTCAGGTGGGTAAATTGTCACCCACCACACTGTAGATACCCACCACCCTTCTCTAACAGGCTGTTTTCCTGTTTAGTCTTTGGACTGCTGCTCTAGAGTTCTCTTCAGCTTTTGTGTGACGGAAAAGTGCAAAATTGGAATCATTGCCTTGAAATGAGCTCTCTTCCATGTGACCGACCCGTCTCATAAAGTCCTTACGATGGGAGATTTTGACCCACATGCAGGGACAGGTCTTGATGACACATCAGCAGCAAGCCGACTCTGCTAAAAACCTCAGCTCTGCCATGAACTGGCTTCTGAACAGGATGCAAGTTACTCAGCTGTGTTTCCTTTTGTGGAAAATGGTGGAGTGGGAGTGTCATGTAATACTTCCTTCAAAATAAGGTTTAAATGAGAAACTACAGGTGGGGCACCTTGATCAGTATCTGACTGTGGATGCTTAGCCAACAGTATCTTGTGATGAGTGCAAGTTATAGCACGTGGCTAGAGCGGACTTAGTGGTTATCCTGTGTGTGCTGAGATATCAGGACATAGCTCTTCCCATCATGGTGACCAGGTGAGCAGATTTTCTGCTTGAACATTCCTTAGACGGGGGTGCAGCTCTTCTCTCTGTGCTCTAAGTGAGTGAAATGGGAAGAGGGTGTTGTGTGGTGGATTCTTTTTTTTTTTTTAATTTTTATTGGTGTCTAGTTGATTTACAATGTTGTGTTAGTTTCAGGTGTACAGCAAAGTGAATCAGTTATATATCTGTATCTATATATCAACACTCTTTTTTAGATTCTTTTCCCATATAGGCCATTACAGAGTATTGAGTAGAGTTCCCTGTGCTGTTCAGTAGGTTCTTATTAGTTATCTGTTTTATATATAGTCGTGTGTATATGTCCATCCCAATCTCCCAGTTTATCCCTCTCCCCTTTCCCTCTGGTAGCCGTAAGTTTGTTTTCTACATCTGTAATTCTATCTCTCTTTTGTAGATAAGTTCATTTGTACCCTTTTTATAGATTCCACATATGAGCGATATCATATGATGGATTCTCCTTATTTGAATATCTCCTGTGAGATATGATTGGGAAAACCAAGAAGTCTTTTAGCCATGCAAAATTTCCTTTCCAAGATTTTTCATTTTGAATACTGTGGCCCAATGTCTTTTTAGAACTGTTGAATATGGTTCCAATGTCTTATCAAGATGCAGGTCCTTTAACCAGGGTGCCTGGGACCTGAGGTGTTGGGGATTTAGGAGAGCAATTAGGGAGGCTGTTCTGCAGGGGTGATTACTCAGCTGGATACACAGCTCTTATCTTAGCCTCATTGTGGAATATCCATCCAAGGACTTGGTCAGTGTTGCCCGCCTAGAAGCTAGGTACCTGGGCATTTGCAAGACACTTATACTCCATACCCGGAGAATGTACCTCCTAGCCCCAGGAAGTCACCTGTGCTTCTTTCATTTGACAGAGGGGCTCAGTCTTCTCTCTGTTTCTTTTAGAGACTGACTTTGCCAGTCCATGTTCTCCTCCTGCCTACAGAAGAGAATGAGTTTCATCTTTAAAAGGCCAAAATAAGATCTCAAGCTGATATGATGCTCATTTTGTGTATTGTTATAATAATATTAGTATTCTCTCACATATAAAGAAAAATTCTCCACCTTACCTCCCCCAGTTCATCACAGAATTAAAGAATCCTAGTTTGAGCTGGAAAGAATCTCAGATTCCTCAGAATTCACCTAGATACAACGGATTCTGCTCCCATCTGCTATGGATACTTTGTTCTAGCTGGGTCTGATTAGCAGGTTAGGAGGAAGGACAAGCATTTACTAAGCATATCAACTGGGGAGTCTAATACAGTTGAAATAAGCTTATAAGTTGAAGGTATATTTAAGGAGTTTTTCCCCCTGAATTGAAATAGACTCTAAGTGTGAAATCTTAGGGACATAAAAGTATTCCCAAGAGAAAATTGAATCTTGTTTATATTGTTGAAAGATGACTTTGCCTCATTTTATTCAAGCAGTTGAATAAATTAGAAAAATTATGTCCTGACCTCAGTTTGAAGTATAATGATTTAGAGCTTCTGCTTAGTTGATAGTTGCCACCAAATTTTGGGGCTGAGGGTGATATCTTTTATTTTACTCCATGACTTAAGTTTTGACTGTTTGAGATTTTATGGGGATGAGGGGTGGGGAGGGTGGGAGAGAGTGCACACTCTAGATGTAAAAAATCCATGTTATAAAAGCATATTAAACATAGAGTTACCATGTGACCTAGTGATGACACGCCTAGATATATACTCAAGAGAAATGAAAACATAGATCTCCTTAAACTTCC
Source organism: Mesoplodon densirostris (assembly GCF_025265405.1). Taxonomy (NCBI): domain Eukaryota; kingdom Metazoa; phylum Chordata; class Mammalia; order Artiodactyla; family Ziphiidae; genus Mesoplodon; species Mesoplodon densirostris. Next base: position 59,530,992 of record NC_082663.1, read on the forward strand.
ACACAAATGCTCAAAGCAGCATTATCCATAACTGCCCCAAATGGAAACAATCCAAAAAGTCCATCAGCTGAGGAATGGATATACAAAATGTGATCTATCCATACAATGGAGTAGTATTTGGCAATAAAAAGGAATGAGATACGGACACATTATAACACAAATGGACCTTGACAACATGCCTTGTGAAAGATGCCAGTTACAAAAGACCACATATTGTATAATTCCATTTATGTGAAGTATCCAAAATGGGATCCATTAAGACAGCAAGTAGATTAGTGGTTACTTAGGGCTGGGGTGGGAGCGGTGGTGGTCGGGGAGAAATGGGTAGCGAGTACTAATGGGTATGGGGTTTCTTGTTAGGGTGATGAAAATGTTCTAAAACTGGTTGTGGTGATGATTGCACAGCTCTGAGTATATTAAAAATCATTGCATTGTACACTTTAAATAGATGAATAGTATGGTATTGAATTATACCTCAAAGCTGTTATATATATGTATACATATGTACATATATATACATGTATATACATGCATATATGTATATACATACATATATATACAAATACAAATATACAAATACATATGTGTATATGTATGAAGGGAATATACGAAACCATTAATGGTGGATTTATGGATTTTTTTTCCTCAGTCCCTTTCAAGTTTTCTTAATTACTTTTGTGACTCAAAAAAGTGTCACAATAATTTGGATTAAAAAAAAACCACTACGTATTTCAAAAAAGATGTCTTAGTTTTCTTCTGAAAGAATTCAGAGTAGAAATGTAAAAATTATATTGTAAAAGAGCACGTTTTGTGTTGCTTGAGGTCTTCTCTCGCCTTGACCTCCTCTCCATGACTGCTGGTCCTGGGGGCCTGGATCACTGGGGACCTGGTTGAGCTTGTTAAATTATATGGAACATTGGGACTCATGGACTAACAGGGCTCATGTTGATGTTTCTATTGATAAGTGCTTCTTTGTTTCTCCCAGTCCATATTTATACTGGGAATGCCAACAGCTATCAGTTGGCATTAGTAAAGGTGGGATTAGTATTCCCACCTTTAGAAAAAAAGAAAAGGGAGTAATTGAGATACTGAAACAAAAGATCAGAGTGTTATAATAGCCTGTGAATTGAGAGTGGTAGATGGTTTTTCAAATTTTTTCCCTTTGCCATTTTAATTCTCTAGCAGTTATGAATCAGACATGCACACTAGGGTAAGATATTAAGGTGACTCGTGCAGTGAAGTTCTTAGTGAAACTCCAATGCGTAACTAGAGAGGAAAGGGTGACTTTTGGGCTTGCAGAGCTGGAGGGGTGGGAGGAAGCCAGGGGAAAAGCATTCATCTGTCTCATCCAGCTGGCAGTTCAGAAGCTGTGATGAAATAGCACCGGTATTGGAGTATTTGAATTAGTAATTTAATAAAGTAAACAACTTTCCCTTTCTTGTCCCTAATGATCTATTACATCTCATCAGTTATTTGGGGCCATTAGATCTACATCGAGGAGAGAAACATTTATTCAGCATCTGTAATATGCTAGGCACCCTGCTTGGCCCTGGAGATACAGGTGTTGGGCTTAAATTGATTTGGACCCAGCCTTCCCAGAGCTAATAGTCTATTGGGAGAAGAGGATTCATTCAAAGACTGCGAACTACCCTATGAGTCCCTTTGCGCATTTGTGGGGCAGACAGAGCAAGCTGAGAGCATGACCCGCGTTTTCCTTTGTGCTTTTGATGCTGCCCTGCATGTCTAACCCAGCTGGGGACTTGATCCTGGAGAGCTGAACCTGAGGGTCGGGGTGAAGCAGCAGTAGTTGTCTGGCTGGCTCTGATCGAGATCCTTTTCGCCTCCTTCCTGGGGGAGGAGTCAGACGACACAGCAAATTGTAGCTGAAGGAGAATACTGAGCACCCTGTATTTTCCATGTAAGCTTTCTCTTTGCTTAAGTCTAGCCTCCATGGTCCCATTTCTCAAAAGGAGACGGTATGACTTGTGCACAGAGTTGAGCTCTATTAGGCTAATCTGTTTCCTAACAAGACACTGGTATTGACCTTACGCTGTTTGCTAGTGCAGTGTCCCTGGTGAACATGAATATTAGAGATTATTTCTTGATCCATTATAGTATGGCAATAAAAAACATGTTTATGATGTTTGGCAAATCTGATTTAGGAGGTGGAGATCCTTACTTCTGGGTAGGCCTTGAAGGGGAGATTAATAGACCTTTAAAACAGAATAGCTTGGGGTTACTGATATCATTATCTGCTGAAGGTTGCTATAGCAATGAGTGGTTTGATTGCACTGTGCAGTTGGTGGTGCAGTGGGTGAGTGTAAAAGGATCCTCGTCATTTAGCAGAAACTCTCCTGGAGCAATTTAATTAAACTCTGGTGGAAGGAGTGCCAAATTCTTTAAAAGCTCTAAGATATAGTTCTGTATCATCCTAGATTAATTAAAGATACATGACTATCCTGTCACAATTTTTTTTTTTTTTTTTTTTTGGCTGCATTGGGTCTTCGTTGCTGCGCATGGGCTTTCTCCAGTTGCGGTAAGCGGGGGCTACTCTTCGTTGCGGTGCACAGGCTTCTCACTGCGGTGGCTTCTCTTGTTGTGGAGCACGGCCTCTAGGCGCACGGGCTTCAGTAGTTGTGGCTCGTGGGCTCAATAGTTGTGGCTCGTGGACTCTAGAGCGCAGGCTCAGTAGTTGTGGCTCACGGGCTTAGTTGCTCCACGGCATGTGGGATCTTCCCGGACCAGGGCTCGAACCCGTGTCCCCTGCATTGGCAGGCGGATTCTTAACCACTGTGCCACCAGGGAAGTCCCACAAATATTTTTAATGATTTTGAGATAGCTTTATAACCTTGAAAGTTGTTTTTAAAATGATTATGTGTTTTATGAAGATGTCTATTTTAACATAGTTTGTAGTATTTGTTTGAATATTGAACAAAATTGCATTAGACTGTAAGGAAAATGTAGGCTGGCAGTGTATGAAGACTAGCCTTTTGAGAGGGGTAGGGAGCTGGAATCTGAATATACCACTGGGGTGGACTCTGAACATATTACTGGGTGAACACATCCTTTGTTGTAATAGGTGGATTACCTGACCATAGAGCCTTCTTCATCAGCAGTCTTGAATAAAATGTGTATTATTCTTCTGCATCAGTGCTGTAGGTACAGAATTCTTTAGAAATGCATTTTTTTTTTTTTTTTTTTTGCCGTACGCGGGCCTCTCACTGCTGTGGCCTCTCCCGTTGCGGACTCTGGACGCGCAGGCTCAGCGGCCATGGCTCACGGGCCCAGCCGCTCCGCAGCACGTGGGATCTTCCCGGACCGGGGCACGAACCCGCGTCCCCTGCATCGGCAGGCGGACTCTCAACCACTGCGCCACCAGGGAAGCCCCGAATTGTTATCATTTAAAAGCCTATGGTCTGAAATGTCTCTAAAGGAATATCCAGTGATGGGCAATAAAAATGTGTGTGGGGGCTTCCCTGGTGGCGCAGTGGTTGAGAGTCCGCCTGCCGATGCAGGGGACGCGGGTTCGTGCCCCGGTCCAGGAGGATCCCACATGCCGCGGAGCTGCTGGGCCCGTGAGCCATGGCCGCTGAGCCTGCGCGTCCGGAGCCTGTGCTCCGCAACGGGAGAGGCCACAGCAGTGAGAGGCCCGCGTACGGCAAAAAATATATATATATGTGCGTGACTCTCTTGCTGTCTATGCAGATGTGTCTGTTGAAACTTTAGTTCTAGTTATCCTCCTTCACCCAATTTTTAGGATTTGGGTATATGTATTTTAAAACAGAAGACCTGCTGTGCTCCCATATGGTAAACACTATAGTAGATGCTTCACATCAGTTTTCTGCATCTGTGCAGTAGAATGAAAACTTTCTCTTAACAGTGTTTTGGACTTCAGTGCTTAAACAGCAGGCTTTTGAAGGGTGAAGGTGTCTCATTGCGACATTCCCATCGCGGGCCCAGTTGTTCTGCAGATGGTACTCTGCTGCCACCTGGAGGCCTCTTGTGGGGTGTGCATGTAAAGGTAGGTGGGGATGCTGAGGAGCACAAGCTGCCCAGGCTGGGTGTCAGCTACAGCCTTGTCCTTACTCCCTGTTGAGGTCTGTTGGCATGACCACATGAAATTGAGGCTATTACCCTTTCATTTTTCATCATAGAAGCTAATGTGCATTATGAATTCAAGAGCAATATACTGTTGTGGAGGGCAGATATCTTACTAACTTGCTTGATGTAAAGCAAATTCAAAGTTATTGTTATGCAGATTTAAAAAAAAATCATGGCTTTGTGTTTGTTGACTTCTCTGCTCCATCCTTACCTTGTTAAGATTCATCATGGAAAGCCACCTAAACGAAAACCTTATACTTTTTTTTTTTTTTTTTTGCGGTACACAGGCCTCTCACGGCTGTGGCCTCTCCCGTTGCGGAGCACAGGCTCCGGATGCGCAAGCTCAGCGGCCATGGCTCACCGGCCCAGCCGCTCCGTGGCATGTGGGATCCTCCTGGACCGGGGCACGAACCCGTGTCCCCTGCATCGGCAGGTGGACTCCCAACCACTGCGACACCAGGGAAGCCCAACGTTATACTTTTTCTAAGCAGAAACATGGATGGAAACTGGCATTGTTGCCAGGCAGTAAGAAGAGCTTGAATAAATCCACTTGGAGGTTTGAGGCCTCACGTGACTTAAATTAATAGGAGTGGCAAAGTATAGGAGGGAATGCCTAGTTAATGGACCTGGTGGGAAAACTAAGGGGCTCCCCAGAACTGGCATCCAGCAGGGCCTGGGGGGCAGGGAAGCTGAGGGGTCGAGAGGAGGGCCTGGGCCCACAGTGTTGTATATTAATACAAATTCAGGGTGAAGATTTCCATCCAGCTGCCCTTGTTAGGAATGCCCAACACTTCTGTTTTCCTGTTTTCCACCTACGTTTGGTGGTTATTTCAATAACGCTGGCTCTTGTTTACGGGCAACTGAGTATTTGGGAAGAAAACCAATCAATCAAGACACAGAGAAAAGCACACCTTAAGTGGACCTTCTGTTCATCCCAGAACATCACGACCACTGATGCTTCCAGGAAAGCCTCTATTCAGAGCAAAGGCCCCCGGTGTGCATGGGGCTGGTTAGTGCAGAGCCTGGCACTGTCTGAGGTCCCAGCCCAAGGGCTATACTGATGTTCTTGACATTAAACAATGGGCAAGGGAAAAACCAAACCTCATCTAGAATGAATTAGGCTCTTTTGAAACATGAAATCGGTGGCACTTGAGGAAGGAGACGTGGGATTTCCTCAGGTGGGTACGAGTCATGTCCTTAGAATCTGTGCTGTTTTGAAGAGGCTTCGGTCAGTGCACAACCTTCCTTCTGAATCAGGGGCATTTGTTTATTTAACAATCATTGTCTTCCTCAGGATTTCCTGTGAGAGCTCCTGGGCTTGTTTACATCTTGGTCCACACAAATAATACCAGAGCATGGGCTGTCAGGTTATCACATACTCTGCTCTTCGGAGAGTTGATTTTTAAGAATCCTAATCTAAAACCTAGCTCCACACAGACGGCTCTGAGCAACTCATTTATATTTGTCATCTAGTTTCTTTCTTTTTTTTCCTTTTTATTCTTCTTCCTTTTTTTTTAATGGAAATTCCTATCAGCAGATCCTGATAAGAATTATCCCTTTTTCAGAGATTAAGAATTCGGTGTCCAGCAGATCATCGCCTGGAAAGGAGAATGTAAAGGTAATGACTCCCTGCCCATTTTCATCTTTGTGCTTCTCTCCAGAGTTGAAGTAGAAGTGAAGACCTAGCAGTAATAAACATAGGATAAAAAACCCAAAGCAAAAAAAAAACCCTCAGGGCTATGTCCCAGGGCACATTCAGAATAACTTGAAATTGCTTCCTTTATCGAATTTTAGATCTCTACTCTTAATGAGCAAACCTAGCTGTCTTTCTGGGTCGTAGTTGTATATGCAAGATGACTGTATACCTTTTCCAAAAATTTGTACTTGAAGATGATATCTACAGATGTTTGCCAACAATGCCATTGCAAGAATGAACTTGGGAGATATTCTCTGAATATAAAATAACCTATGGATAGCTTTTAGGCATGCTTCAGCTTGGGACAGATTCTTCCCTTATTTCTAGCTCTTAATATTACGTACAAGACTAGTTTTCTGTTTATGTGTGGTGACACATGTATCATGTCTTTACTGATGTTTTCTTAGGTTGTTTTTTTCATTTACAAAAATAAACATTACTGTTATCAAGTAAGTAACTTGTAAAAAAAGCCACCTGACTTTATCTTTTCCAGCGTGCGAAAAGCCCGGTGGTTCAACTGAATGAACATGAAGACCAGGACAGTCTATATTTGGGTATGTTCCAAAATATTGCTTCCCCCAGCATGCATATAGGGGTATCACAGACCCAGGTATGCAGGGGACAAGAAGAAAATCTATTTAGAGATAAAATCTTCCTTCCTGGGAGCCTTGTCTATTTCTTGAAACCCAAACAGGTAAAATTTTTTTGCAGCATCAGTTATAATACTATGACTTCAGGCATTCAGTCTCCATTTACAATCTAAAAAACAAAACAAAACAAATCAAAACAAAGAAAGCAATCCAAGCTTTTCAAGACAGTTTTACTCTGAGCCAGATGTTGGCTCGGGGCTTGTCGTATGTTACCTTGTTATTCCTATGAGGTAGGCACTACCAGCTTCCGTTTCAGGTGATGTGACTGAGCCCATTGGTAGAGGGTAAATGGCACAGTTGAGACGCATAACTTCATCCTGCCTGGCCTCAGAATCCCCAAGTTTACTGTTATCCTATTTTGATACCCGGTGGGGGCCCCTTGGAGCTGAGCCTGTGTGATCTTATCCCCTGGCCTCAGGAAAAGACCAGACGCTTATCCTGGGACATGGATCTGATGTGGGTGTCCCTTCAAAGGAACCAGGAGCTCCCTTGGCAAGGGGAAAGTATTTCTCCCCTTGGCCTTGCGAATTCTTTCTGCTCACAAGCCTTGTAATTCACCGCTCCCCAAGGGGCACCTCCCCAAATCTCCTCCTGGGGCATTTTCTAATTCTTCAGGGCTAATGCGGGCTCCAGACTTACCTTTGAGTTAGAGCCTGATGAAGCTCTTGGGGGTTTGAGGACATGCACAGGCTGGGCTATCAGCAGATGCCTCGTCTGGGCACTTGGATGGTAGATAATCCAGAAATTGCCCAGTTGGTTTCTTCAGGCTCAGTGAAGCTGAAGCAGCTCACACATACCTGGAAGGTGCCTGGGCAGAGCAGTCTTAGGAGTTGCAGGGGTGTGGTGGTGGCTATGGCAGTGACCAAGTGCTTGGGCTGATGTGAAATCAGGGAAAAGCAAGACAGCTCCCTGGGTGAGCTTAATAACGAAGGTGGGTGGCCTGCGGAGCGTGGCGGTGCAGGGGGCTCCCTGGGGAGTGCAGGCATGCAACAAATCAGTTACAAGAATAAAGCAGGGTGAGGAGGAAGCACCCTCAGCATCGGTTGGCTGTGCTGCTTGTCGTTTGGCCACAAGCCAGAGGTGGTTTCTGGCTCTCCTTGTGTGAGGTACTACTGAAATTGGAATAGAAACTAGACCATACCGGGCTTTGTGCACACCTTTAATATTTCTGCTATATAAGGTAAGAGTAATGATTTACTTCCAGAAGAGGGGAAGTGGAAGGAGAAATGAAAGCAAACATGCCCACGTGGATGACTGTCGTGGGCTGTTGAAGCCCAGAGCTTGGCTGCTGCTCACGCATGCAGGATGTCTCATCTCCAGATTGCATCATGCTCCCAGGCATGTTCGCTTTGAAGAATGTTTACCGAGACAAGTTGCTGGTGGGGGAGGAGTGTTGGCTGTTAAAAGTATTTAAATAGCAGGATTATTTTCATGTTAGGCTTCAAAAATTCACTCCGTTCTCAAACTGGTATCCTTGCTGGGTGAGAAGGCACATGTTATGGAAATTGTAGTAGCCTGACCTAATCGGAGGGTTTTGTCAGTAATGTCGTGTCTGAGGAGGGATGTGATAAAGAATTTGAGAGAGACGAGCGTGTATGACATTAATCCGGTGATTTATGAGAAGGTCTATGAATGGTTATCCCTTGTGCAAACATTGGCTTTGTTGTTCATTTAAACTTGGTGGATTAGAAAAGGTCACCTGATTTTATGCAAAGAACGTAATAGAATCAGGTGGTAAGCTGGCGTCTGGAACCGGAAATGGCTTTTCCCCATGGCCGCTTCTAAACCGTTCCACTTTATATGTGCTTATATTCTGCTTGGTCTCTAAGGAAGTGCTGATAAATGTGGCATTGAGGTATATGTCTTTGCTGATTTGTATTATTCAAAATGGTGTGATGTGAGTTTAGTGTGATCTCGTAAACGACATCAGCGCCGTTCCAGTGGAACTTTCTGTGATGATGGGCATGTTCTGTATCCGCTATACTATTCAGATATAGCCAGGTAGCCACATATGTCTGTATAGCATGTGATGTGTGACCGGTGTGACTGAGGAACTGCCTTTGAACTTTATTTATTGCACTGGACAGGGAAGCGCCAGAGTAAGCTCCCTTTGTATTGCTGTGGTTGGCCCATCAGCATCAGGAACCAACTCACCATTAGTTTATACACTGAAAATGACTACTGATTGGAAGAATAAAGTCTCCATTGGGTCACAGCTGGTAACCTCATCCAAGCTGGGGCCCCCGAACCACCACAGTAGTGAGTAGTGATAGTAAGATTACATTTATGGTGAGTCCAGAAGTGAGGGCCCCGCTCTCTGTGGATAGCTGTGAGGGCTTGGCCTTTTGCTCAAAGGGGAGGGTATGAGTTGAGCGCTGGGGTCCGATTCTGTTGCTGCCACAGTGAAGAGTGAGACTCCTCAGCGTGCAGTGCCTTCACATTCTGGGCAGGTAGGGTGCGGGGAGAGGGCAAGGCATTTGGAGGAAAGGGTAGAAGAGAAGGTAAATGAAATGGGTCAATATGGAAATTAAAAGGAAGGGTCGGGCCTCCCTGGTGGCGCAGTGGTTAAGAGTCCGCCTGCCGATGCAGGGGATACGGGTTCGTGCCCCGGTCTGGGAGGATCCCATGTGCCGCGGAGCGGCTGGGCCCGTGAGCCATGGCCGCTGGGCCTGCGCATCCGGAGCCTGTGCTCCGCAACGGGAGAGGCCACAACAGTGAGAGGCCCGCATACCGCAAAAAGAAAAAAAAAAAAAAAAAAAGGAAGGGTCCATTTGGCTCAAGGATATGGGGCTAAATATGATTAAGGAATAGAAGCGCAACAGTGGACAGCTGTGAATGTTGTACCAGGGAGAAGGGATGCGAACATCTAGTGGGAAACGTGGACAACCTCTGGGAAATACAGTGGAGAGGGTGAGCTTTGGCTGCCCCGTTGGAATACCAGCTGCAAACAAAGATTCATAAGTCGTCGCTGGATTGGCAAAGCCGGAAACGGCTTGGTTAGTTGTTGTCTTGCACACTCTTCTTTTGAAAGGTTGAATCTGAAGAAAATAAAGCCATGTGCCCGATTAGAAATTCAGATTTCCAGTTAAAAGTTAAGTTTGTGCCTGAGGACTGTGAAACAAGAGTACCAGTGTCTCGGGTGGGTTACAGAAGCCCCTGGAAGGTGACACTCGGGCTCTCTCAGCAAGTGATAGTCAAGTGTGAGTGAGGTTGTATGGGACAGCCCAGATTTAGTGACACTCATATTGAAGCTGACTTTCCTGCAGTAATTTATCAGCCGCTGCCTGCACTGGACTGAAGATAACTTGAACTTTACCAGGCTAAAGCTGTATATTGTATGACCATTTGGATGGAAAAATGAAGGATTGGTACAACTGACATGTTACGACAAGAACTCTGTGAGCATGTTTAACTTTCCCCATGGGAGAAGGTGGTAGGGAGGTAGAGACCCTGGGGCAGTGGTGGTGGAAGTGGCTGGCATCCACCTCCTGCCTGTGAAGTCTCGGTACCGTGAAGTGCTGGGCAGGAAGTGGTGCCGTATCTGCTGTTTGGCTGGCGAAGAGTGAGCTTGATGCAAGTGCCGGAGGTTCTAAGCGTAATATTGTACTAAATAAGCCTTTTGGAAAAAATAAATTAATTTTGTCTTTTGTAATTACAGAAGTAATAAATGCTCACAGTAGAAAAATTAGAAATTTTAGAATAGAAAAACAACCCTATCATTCTGCCACCCCCAAAGCAGCTACTATTAAATTTTGGTGTGTTTACATGATCATAGTTGTGATCATGTAAACAATAGAATTCTATGTCCTGCTTTATTCATGTAACATTATATGCCATAAGTAAGCTTCATTTTAGAAGGTAGCTTAAAAAGATGCTGTACATTTTTCTATGAAAAATGTGGATTACTTTTGTATGAAGAAGGGAAAATGTCATAGCTTCTCTCCACAAGTGTTTATCGACCAGGAAAACAAAACAAAACAAAACTCTCCTTTTTATAATATGTATTGTTGATTTTACAGAGTGGCCCAATTGTCAGTACATGCTGAGGCTCGAATCCCAGTTATTGGTTGATGCCCTGGGTCACTTCCTTGCTGTTACTCTTCATTACTTATATGTAATATGAGAAAACCTCTTAGTGGGTGTTGAGACTGGGAAGGTGGGCACTAGGGAGACAGATGAACCAAAGCTGGATGTGAAAGGAAACCTGACTTGATACCAGAAAAACTCATCCAGACGAGTTGGGAAGAGAAGGAAGCAGAAACAGAAACAAACAGTAGGAAGTGAGGTGTTTCAGGGTGCTCAACCCAGCTGACACAGACAAGACAGAGAGAAACAGAGACCCCGCATAGGAAGCTTAGGAAAGCATCACCGAAGGGAAACTGGAAGGAAATGATTGGGAGATCCAAAGAGCAGTCCCTCAGAACAGAATGTTAGGGGCAGCAGGAACTCTTTATCCAAGATCTGCTTTTGTGGGTGTATCTGGGAGAGTCCAGGCCCATGGATTTAGGTAGTAAGCTGGGTGGAGACGGTGCAGTCAACAGTGCTAGTCTGGCAAACCACCAATAAGTAGGACTAATTAGGTTAGTCTTTTCTTCTTATACTAACTTAAAGTTTGGAAATGGAATTGTTGCTACTAAGCTATAAAACCTTATAAAACAGCAATTTTAAGTTGCTTGGAAATATCTTGAAACTTTATTTGCAGAAGCAAGATCCAAAATGTGGAATCTTAAGATCTAGGACCCATGTCACTGGAAGCTGGCCCTCTTTTGGCTGTTATTATTTAGTAACTCATGTATCTATGTTGAGATCTCAGAACTGTTGCATGAAACATGAAAGAAAAGACAAAAGGAAAAAAAGGGAGAGGGGGTAACCTTAGCAGAGCTCTTAGCCTTCTGAAAAGTAAGTTTTCAAGCCTAATTTCTGACAGGTCTCTCTTTATGCCCTGGGCTACAAAAGTCTTGGGTAGATTATCTTCTTTTTTCTTTTCTGTTTTTGGGGTCATCTTTCGACCACAAACCAAAGCTTACCAGTTTCAGTTTTGAAATAGAGGGGCTGGGGCTGGAGAAATATCCCAAGAAGATCACTCGGAATGCACAGTTATTTGTAACAATTCTGATTCAGATTTTATTCCTTTCTTTCACTTCAATGAAAATTTCTTATTGCAGTTGTTGAGGTTTTAAAAATTGGTTTTGGTAGAAGAAATTGCCAACTCACTGGAATTCTGCCGAGTGGTATAAGCTGAATTTGGTTCTCTTATCACGAGTGTTCTGCCTTTTCTATTTGTGGTTTCATTCTCTGGATAAAATTCTCCTTGTGGAATGTGAGTAAAGCATTTTTCTTTAAATTAGACAATTGGAATATTTATTGACAGACTTTTATCCCATAAGTTAAAAAAGAACTTTGGGGTTTTCAGGTTAATATAATACTACAGACAAGGAAATGTGAAGGAACTAAAGTCTTATTGGATGTGTAATGTCTTCATGTTATCGTCTTTTCTTATAACTTAACATAGTTGTTTTATGTTTTTTTTTTTTTTTTTTTAAAAACAAGTCCCAAGGCTAGGAAGCTCTCTGGTCTAATGATAGATCTAATGTTCTGCCTAGTTTTTGCTCACAAATATGTGTCTAAAAACAAAAAGCAAAATGAAAGTGAGTTAAGATTAGGAGTCGCTAATTAATCTAAGTACTCTGTTATCTGAACTCTGCCTGCCCGTTGGAATTACCTTGGAGCTTTAACAAACAATCCTGAAGCCCTGGTCCCACCCCCAGAGAAGTCTGACCTAATTGGCCTGAAGTGCAGCCTGTGTTGCAGGAGTTCTAAAAGCTTCCCAGGTGATTCTCAGGTACAGCCAAGGTTGAGGACCATGACAGAGCTCCTTAAGGGAGCCCTGCTCTGCTGAAATCACTCTGACCTACTGGGTTTTCAGTGTTTTTGGAATTGGAGAATTGTGGTTCTACTTTTATCTCCGTTGGTTACAAAAGCAATTAATGGAAGCCCATTTATATTAGGTTTGCAGACTTTTAATGATGATCACCATCAATATCATGGTAGATCCGTGGGAAAGGTAAAAAACAAAAAAAATTATTGAAAGTTTCCTAAACGCTTGAACCTAAATGAGATGATTAAACCTTTAAAGATTATTTTTAAACATTAAGAAGGAAGCAAGTGATTGTAGTTTGCTGTCACATTCATTTATTGGACTTAAGAGGTGCACAGTTTGGGATGAAGGGAGTGGATGGTTGTTTACACCAATGTCATAGGGCGTTACAAGGAGGCCTGATGTTTGACAGCAGTACCAACCTAGCTGTAGTGTATTCTAAATCACCTTTTTCTTTCATGTCACAAACCAACTTAATTTCTGAAATGTAATCTAGGAGGGGGGAAAAATGGCAGTTCTTTCTCTGAACTCTAAATTTTTCATTCTCCAAAATAGGATCCTCAACTCCAAATAAACCAGCTTAGTGAATAATTCCATAGCTTCTGTCCCTAAAGATTCTGCTTTGATTAAATCAAATAATTATAAATTTCAAACAAGTATAAAATCTTAAGGAAACTGCAACTACCTTATAAAACATGAAACAAATGAAAAATATGAAATATATCCTGGAAATAGAATTTGTAAATGCTTTTTGTGGAAAGTTAAATTTCCACTTAAGGATTTTGTCTCCTTTTCTTTTGTTGAAACACTTCAGAATACCTGTGTGTGCAGACAAGATAATGAAAGAATTGCCCGCACAGAGGAATCCTTAGGTTTCGGGCTTGATTGCAGTGTCAGTGTGTTTATGTGAGTTTAGGCTTGCTGAGTACCCAGTGGTTAATCCCTTGGAAGGGACTTCAGGGCAATTAAGATTCAGGTTAACTTTCATTGCCAGGCAGTACGAGCTCTATCAATTTATTGGGACAATTTGCTGTGACTTTTAGAGTGCCTAATTTGGAAGACATTTTTATGAAACATGGCCTCTTACTTCAGTCATGGGCAAGAAATCCAACAGAACTTATTCTTCTTATTCAATATGAGATTCTTCTGAAGAATATGTGTTAAGCATAGGAAAGAAATATGCCGAATAGGAGAGCCAGGGGTAAATAGTCTTTTGTTTCTTCATAACATTTAAAATAACAAACAAAAAACAATAAAGAGTGAAGTTAAAGGTGTCTAGAATTTTGAAGCAAACTTTGAGTAAGCGAGCTGGGCTTCATCCAGATTCTTGAGATTTATCTACCTTTAGGTTTCTGCTGATCTAACTGAAGTAGACTTACCTACCCCGCAAGTGCACATTAAGGTTAACTCTTAGGGACATATTAACCCCAAAGTGACACTATTTGTTTCTGAGAAATTACAGTTATTTTTAGCACATAATCTTTTAATGTCTAATTAGTTTCCTCAGAGTTACATGGGAACTTCACTTCAGAACTTAAGCAAAGGGAAATGGAGTTTTATGCATGACTTGAATTCTATGTATCTGAATAAGGAATGCACACTTTCTTTCAGCATGAATTCCACAAATATTTAATGAACATAGAGTCTGTACATTTTGTCCCCATCCTTTAAAACATTTTTACACTTTATTTTGTAGAACAGTTTTAGATTTACAGAAAAGTTGCAAAGATGGTACAGAGAGTTCCCATACACCCAGCCCCCTAGACTCCCCTAGTTTCCCTTATTATTAACACCATCTATTATTATGGTATATTTGTTAAAATTAATGAACCAGTTTTGATACATTATTATTGACTGAAGTCCATCCTTTATTTAGATTTCCTTAGTTTTTACCTAGTTTCCTTCTTCTGTCCCAGGCTACCATATTACATTCAGCATGTATTCCATAGAATGTCCCTTAATTGGTAATTTTGGGGTGTTTTCTCTATCATTAAACTGAGGTTATGGGTTTTGGGAGGAAGACCACAGAGGTTAAGTGCCATTTCCATCACATTATATCAACAGCATATAATATCAACGTGACTTGTCAGTGTTGATGATGACCCTGATTACCTGGTAGAGCTAGTGTTTGTCAGGTTTCTCCTCTGTAAAGTCACTCTTCCCCACTCCTCTTCCCATATTGTGTTCTTTGGAAGGAAGTCATGGTGTGCAGCCCGCACTTTAGGAATGAGGAGTTATCTGTATGCTTCCCTGTGGGCAAAGTATCTACATAAACTATTTGGAATTCTTCTCCATGGGAGATTTTTATCCCTCTCACTTATTTATTCAATCATTTATGTCAATATAAATTCATGGATATTTATTTTATACTTTGGGTAGTAATCTAGTACTACTTTATTCAGAGTGTTCTAGCTTTGGTGATGAGGGACTCTTTCAGTTGGCTTCTGTGTCCTTTCTACATATTCCTGTCATTGTGGGGTTTTATCTTAGGGTGGTGAATATATTCTTTATGATACTGTAATGGTAGATACATGACAGTGCATTTTTCAAAGCCCATAGAACTTTATGGCACACAGAGGAAACTTCAATGTGTGCAAATAAAAAATTAGGAGGTTGGAGGATCCTGTGATGGAATGCAAAATGTAGCAAAACAACCTAATTGTACTAAAAACTTTGGAAACAACCTCACTGTAGAGGATGGGAGCAGGGTGCAGACCTCAGTAACTTTGGAGATGAGTAGAGTCTGTAAGAATAAAAGCAAAAGAAACTGTACATAAGCATGTCTTCTAGGTGAGAAAGTTGTTTCCCATAGGGGTACAGGTTAACATTTCTGATACCACTATTAATATATACTGGAAATAAGTAAGTCAATGGATGATGGAGAGTAGGTGTCAGCTTTTTCACTATTGGAGTGGGAGTTTACAGAGAAGCAAGGGGAGGAGGCCAGAATGATCCATGTGCTAATGAATGAGAGATGTGGACATCACTATGTACTCATGATTAGTTAAAATAGATACACATGGTTGTGTATGGAAATATTTGTAGGTATGTGTATAGACCTAGGTTAGGACACACATATTTCATTGCTGTGTCAGTTGAGAGGGCCTAGAAGCAACAATACTCCAGTAGCATGTACAAGATGAGCCCACCCTTTAAAAAAAACCCAAACAAACAGGATTATCCATCACATTTTGTGTGAATTGCAGCTTCAGAACTGTAGGCTTGATAACACTTACATTAAAACGATTTAAATTCTTTGCTCTTTTAACTTATTTACATGTGAATGACTGTAAAAGTCTATAGAACAATAGGTTGAACTTTGATGTTAAAATTGATTTTAAAAAAAGTGTGTGAATAAGTCCATATCATGTAAGAAACGTTTTCCGAAGGTTTGGGAAAATTAAAATGGGAACATTATCAGAAAAAACTTCAAATGTAATCATCGATGTTGCTTCCCTAGGTACCTCAGCTCTTCCTACTATGAAGAATTTTTTTTCTCCTCAGGCTGTAACAAGATACTTTCCTCCCCCTCCATCCTTTCTCTGTCCAGACTTATGGCCCATAACCTTGCTTCTTCCACCTCCAGGGACCCTTACCTTTACTATCCACAGCTGCCTCTTCAGGATCAATTCAAAATTCTTCGTAATGTATCATTCAGAAAAACTTAGTGGATTTGTCCTAATTCTTTCCTTTCAGGTTATGCCCAGGAACTTCAGTGTTTAAGACAAAAAGAGGTCCACCAAGGGTCTTTATTTCCTTAAGAGAATCAGCTAAGTAGAACCTGTATCTGTAGCAATACCAAATGCTGGTGGAAGCTTTGACCACATAATTCTTTAATATGTTCCTTTGGTCAGAAAATCTATTATTTTCCTATCCTGAAGTGTTTTTGAGCATTTTTTTCTCTTTTTGTATTACATGTGGGTATATCATAATACAGGTAATTTCATTTGTTGGACTTCTAGGTTGTGTCTGGGATTTTTTCCCCCTTAGATAGTAGGATGACATAAGGGGGCATATCAGAACTTTCGGAGGGGCATGCAGAGTTTTTGTTCAAATAAATCAAGGTAATTAAGGTAGATAAGAAGTAAAAAATATTCTTATTTTTAAAGTAAGGTGATATTCTGAATAGTGGCACCCTGGGTTTCTAATTTATGACCACCATTGTACCATGCTCCTACTTCATGTCTATTTTATGTGAATTCAACTTTATAGGCTCTATTAAAAAAATACAACAGGGAGGGGAGATAGGGAGAAAAATAATAATTTAAACTCAGGTGGTTCTACACTCAGTGAGTGTAATGGCCCTGAGTGAGCATGAGGCTGGACATGAATGTGCGCTTCCCTCCCTGGGGCTCACAGTGAGTGCATCTTACACGTGGATGTGAGCCGTGCTTTTAGGACCTTTGTTTTCTGTAAGACATGGCCTCTCAGTGAAAGCCAACCATTTCTTCTGGTGCCCGACCGAGGTAACGATGTTCTCCAGCAAAGAACTGTTTCTGTTGAACTTAGAGTGATGACATGGTGCCTTCTAAGAGGTTTTTGAGGAAGACTTGGATCATCTCTGACTTTCACCTAATGCTAGAACTTGAACTACATGAAATTGTCACTGTTTAGGCTGAAATTATCCAGGATAGGCTTGTCCTTGCATCATGGGTCCTGCTGCCTTTTGTCTGTATTTTATTATTATTATTTTTTTTTTTTTCCCCAAGAATGGTGTTTAACAGTGTGAAAAACTGTAGTCTCTGGTGGTCAAACAATGGAGCAGAAAAGCAAAGCAAATCCTCCTCTTTCTGTCTCAGTATGATTTCCTTGGAACTTCTTTTCATTTTGCCATGTCTCTGTTTTGAAAATCAAGCTATTACTCTTGAGATAAAGATAAGAATCTTTCAGTGCCTCTAATATAGGAGAGAAATATAATGAAAGGGAAACTTTATTTACAGTTAACATTTAAACTGAAACTTAGTGAAAACGTGTGTTCTTTACTGTTATAATCTCATTTGATCCTTACAACTCTTTGAAGTATAGATATCCCATTTTATAGGAAACAACTGAGGATCAGAAGGTATGAGTGACTTGGTTAGGACCACTAAGTAAATAAGTGACAGAGTCCAGATATATAGATCTTCCTTGACTTATGATGGGGTCATGCCCCAATAAAACCATCATAAGTTGAAAATATCATAAGTGAAAAATGTGTTTAATAAATCTAACCTGCTGAGCGTCCTAGCTTAGCCTAGCGTATTTTAAATGCTCAGAACACATACATTAGCCTACAATTGGGCATCATCATCTAACACAAAGCATATTTTGTAATAAAGTGTTGAATATCTCATAATTTATTGAATACGGTAATGAAACTGAAAAATGGAATGATTGTATGGGTACAGGTTGGCTGTAAGCATATAAGGTGTTTACCCTCATGATCCTGTGGCTGACTGGGATCTGTACTCGCTGCCACTGCTCAGCATCATGACAGAGTGTCATAGGGCGTATCGCCAGTCTGGGAAAAGATCAAAATTCAGAATTCCAAGTCCAGTTTCTACTGAATGCGTGTTGCTTCTGCACCATTGGTAAAGTCAAAAAATCCTAAGTTGAACCATCATAAGCCGGCCACCAGCTATATATGTCTCCAAAATCCCGTACTTTTTCTTTTCAGCTTGAGACTCCTTAAAAATATGAATGTAAAACACAGTTTTTGTCCTCAAGGAATTTTGGATCCCATTGGAGGATAAGAAAACTGTAAAAATACTGTAATTTAAATTGAAAAATAAATACTCTTCTAGGGAGGTTCAGTTTTATCATTGTTGAGAGGTAGGTGACAGCATGTGTCCTGGATAATTGTGACTTTATGGAGGTTATTTTCTAAGTAAAGGATTTTCTAATTAGAGCGGGCACAGTAAGGCTGATGAAATCATTTACATTCTTATGTTGTCATGGTTGTATGATATCTGGTGAGAAAGTGGCCTTGGGGATATATCATTGAATTCTGCCAACTGCAATTGCAATCAGCCAGTCAGAGAAAGCAAAGAAATTAAGCCGTTGAATATGAATGAGATGTAAATAACATCTTGAATTAATTTAAATGCAATCACATTGACCCAGTGCCGGGACAAACTCAGTTACTGTAGAAAACAAGGAGGATAAATGACCCATATTCAGGAGAAATTCTTTGGTAAGAAAACGAGTTGGCCTAAAAAAAGACTGTCAACACAATATTTGATACTCTACTTTTTATGTTAACTATGCACACTGCTGGTCAGTAAACTCAATTTATTCTTTAAACAATGTTGATAAATAAGCAAATGAGGAGATTGGAAAGTCTCTTGTTGGGTTTCTCATATGTACTGGTTGGGTAATTCTAGTAGTTTTATTGCCAGAATAATTTCTATATCAACAATCAGTTGATATGGAATTGGTCAACAAGGACTGTGCTTTGGGGATAATTAGATTGAGATGCACCTACCTGGCATCTGAACTCAAGAACTGCATTTTACAAAGTTCTTTCATATCTCTGCATTGTCCTGAAGGTCTTCTGACGTGTCTCTGATGCTTAAGAGAGGAGCAGCCTACTCCAGTAGTTTGTTGACCTGGGATTTATCCCAGGTTTAGTGGCTCTAAAACTTTAGTGGCTCTAAAACTTTACTTTGCATGATAATGAGAAAGATAACAGTATTTCCTGACCCGGTACCTTCATTTCCAAATGGTGCTTGTCTACACTTGTGGAGGTTCCCTTTCTAGGGTCTCTGGACATCTCTCAGGCAGCCAATAGTTCCGTGCACACCCCAAGTATTGTATGGAGCCTTAGAGAACAAAGGGTTTTCTCCACCCAACAGTATTGCTCTTTGCAAATGTAGATACTGTTATGATGAATAAAATGCAAATATATATTTAAACACTTTACCAGAGTTCGCATAGCATTTTTTTTTTTGGTGAAGATACACGCTTCAATTAGCAGATATTTACTAAAAATATCACAGCTGTCATATAAAGATTCTTCGTCTATGGGTTGGGACTTAACTGTGTAAATCATTCATTCGTTTAGCAGCTGCCTACAGTGTTCTAAGTCCTATAACTGAGAATGAATGGAAACCCATTCACAAGATTTTATCTATTTTCTTATAGAAAGTTGTGTATGGACTAAAACTCTCTTATCTGATAGTAGAGTTGAGAGTAATTTTTCCTTACAATTGCTCCAGCTGAGTAAGAAAAATATGTACTTATTCTTCAAATAAAAGGTCACAAAGTAGAGAATATATTTTTTGTTTTAATTTAGTTGTGATGCTTGTCATTACATAGCTTATAGCTGATCTACTTGTATGCTATATTTACATAGCAACCCATATGAAAACAGAGGTGACGTAGGTAATTCTGATTTCCTTCGCATCTATCTGTACCCCTCACCCAACCCCAGCCCAATCAGACAGGATTAGCTATCAGGGAGCAGGTTATGCATCTGTTTTCTCACATAGCATGGCACGAGAGTGCCAACAGTTTTTGAAATAATTGAAGTAAAGAGATGAATGTTAATTAAGACACATATTGTCATGTTCCAGATCTGCAGAGTTGAAAGGATCCTCATATCGTTTCCACTCTCCTTTAGTTTATTTGGCCGTCAGATGCTGTCAAAACAAAATACAATACTTCTGTGAAAAAGAAATGCTTAAAAGAGACTGCCGTGTGAGACTTGGGATATACTTTTTTTCTGCTGCAGACCTTGGCTGCTGTGCTTGAGCTTATTTGGGGCCCATGTATCTGTGCGCCTGCCGGTGGAGGTTTAAAGTAAGTTTGCGCAGTGGCAACGATTTATGGGGAGGCAGTAATGGGCTTCTACTGAATGCTAATTACCGACGAGTCATTCAGGGAGACCGTGTAAGAACTGTTGGTTTGTGGTAAATGAGTCGCTAGCTCCATTGAGATGGACTGCAGGTTTAGATCAGAGCCCCAAAGCCGCCCAGCTCCTCGTGACTGATAGCCAAACTTGGTGACAATTTGAGAAAAAACGCCCCAGTTGTGCTAAACAGTAAAGTAGATGACTTTACATGAATTTAATAAGTACAATTCTGGATAAAAGTTAAAGCTTCCAACCCCTTTTGGATTAAAAAGGATGGGCAGACTGGATTGTTAACTGAATTATCAGAGTTGTTTTGGCTCTCAGATCTGAAAAGCTGCCAAACCTGCCAACGGTATGAAAGAATAGATTGCTCTGGAAAAATCCCTGCCCTGAGTATGACGGCCTTTATTTGTCTGTGTACTGGAGCTTTCTGGCTGTCCACACACATAAACCTCAACCTTTATCTCACGCTGCACAGGGTGGCTTTTCTGAGAAATGATCCTCTAGCTCCCGACCAAAACAGGCGTCTGCATTGGGAGGGTTTCCTTGAGTCTCAGGCAACATTTCCAGCAACAGAGAAGAGAGTTAATGATTCATTTGCTCCCGGTGACCTTTTGAATAACTGGACTGCGGTGTACCAGTACCACTCTGAGCTGCTGTGCGCGCCTCCTTTTACTTTCCCAGTTTGGCTTGCATATTTATAGCCTCCTTCTTGGTCTACATGCCTGAACGCCTGAAGGAAGCAAAACATTTATTGCCTCTCCCTCCCAGTGTTCGCAGCTTTCACCCAGCCCCATTCCTTCCTTTTACATCACACGGGAGACTCGCCTCCTGGCTGGGGATGTCCGAGTTCTTCCTGAGTCTCTGCTGTTGAATCTGTTGATTTCATCAAGACAAAAAGATGGATTCTGACTCGGACTCACCTTTTAACTACTCGTGGCCTTCCTTCCCCAAAATGAAGATTCGACGGAGGGCGTCCAAGCAAGGTAGATCACGCGATCTTTTACCCCCAGAGCCAAGCCGGGCATCTTCCTATTCTTACCTTTCTTTTCCTCGTTGCTTTGCGAGACTCTTTCTGATAAGTGCGTGTTTATACATGTCTTTATAAAACTCTTATAAATATTTTATAGATAGACTTCTGAGGTAAAGCTACTCATCCTTCTTGTGTTCCTTTCACTTTAAATCTTCCTTTGTGCTGTATTGTGCATGCGCTATTCCTTTAAAAAAAAGGGGGGGGGAGTTTAGTACAAGGTAAATGTTTTGGATTCATTTGCTCAGTTACCTTGGTGTTACCTTGACAATAAAGTGTCTTGTTGATTTAAATGTGTCTGGTCTTTGTGGGATGTGCAGAGAACTATGCCTGCGCTTAGTACCTGGTGTCCGCTGCATTTGTGTTTTCGTTTTCAAGTGTGTGCTAATTTAAAAAATTTTTTGATACCTAACAAAATTCTTTCTTTTCTACTCTACTTTCTTGATTTTGTAGATGCTCTAAGGAAGGGATTTTAAGAAAGTAATTTCAATAAGAAAGCCTATATTTCTCCAGGGGATGCAATCACATATTAAAAAGTTTATTAACGGTAATGACCAAGTATGCAAAATGCTTTACTGCCAAAGGCAGAAGAGCTATTTGCAGCGCAATAATAATGGAGCGGCTTCACGCTGCTTATTCCCCCTCACCTGCAACCCACTCTTGTGGTGCAGGTCTTGGAAACCAAGGGACACGTTGGTGTTAGGGAACAGCGGAAGTGGCCTGAGTATCCGGTGCACCATCCCCAGCAGAGGGTGATTGTTGCCTTCTGAGGTTTATCAAAACTAGAAAGGTAGTGCGTAGCCCTTTCTTGTGTTGTAGAGGGACTTTATGTGGTTATGTTTTTAGTTCAAACAGAAACATTTTTGTGAGCTTATAAGCAGAAGAGGTGTTTCTGAAAGTGGGCCGTCTGTAGCTTTGTCCTGGGGGAGCAGAATTCTCTCTTGAGAACAGAATGACCAACCATATCACCCTGTGCTTTACCTGGAGAAAAATGGAGGCTGGCAGTTGTCACCGTAACTGTTTCATTTCAAGGCTTTTTTTTTCCTTCTAAAATAAAATGGAGGTGTGTGTATGTGTGTGTGCGCGCACACGTGCGTGTGTGTTTGCTCTTGGCCTGGGATCAAGGCTCATCCCAGGAATACAGTGGGTTGACTCTCTAGGAATAGTAGAAAGCCTCAACCTGGACAAATCTCCCACGCTGTTCATTGCCATTCTTGAAATTCTATCACTGGGGACTTAAAACATTTGTACAACATTCTATTTTCCTTATATTCTATTTTAAAATGTAATTGCTTCTTCTTTGGGGTTAAAGGGCCATGATATAAATGCAGCTTACCATTAATTGTTTTGGGGGCAGGGGAGTATCTATAGGGCACACAAATGTGTGCATGTGAAAGCAACCTCAGACTCAAATGGGAAATGGAGTAAAATGTTAACAATAGGTAAATCTGGGTAAAGAGAATGTATTGGTGTTCGTTGTGCTATTCTTATTCTTTCAACTTTTCTGGAAGTTTGAAATTGTTTCCAAATAATTTTTTTAAAACTTTTAAATGACTTCTGAGAGGGGAGATACACGAAGTACTTAATTCCTTAGAGCGAATATTATTAGTTCTCGTACATGGAGAAATTCTTGAGGGCACGTAGCAGTTCTGTAAGACCACTAAATCTTTGTGCTAATTCTCATCCAGCTAAATTTGGGGGATAATCTGCTTTATATAGTTTTGTGTTTATATTGCCTGGCTAGCGGACTGGATGCCTTTGTTGTAGGGAGGCCTCGTTAGGTAGCCTAACAGCCTGGAGAGATGTGGGATTAATGATTAGGAGGCCAGTGGAGAACCTTGAGAGTCTAGTGGCATTGTAGGGAATGCGTTAATCACATTCTCCTTTGAAATCCAAAGCTGGAGCACAGCCAGTTTGAACTACAGCAGAAAGTCATAACATAGCCATGTATAAATTAAACTCAATTCAAGTGAAAGCAGGTACCTGGGATTTGAAAATGATTAACTATTTGCCCCTAATAAACAAAGGGCAAGTGAAACTAAGATTGGTAGCAGAGAGCTGGGGATGGTCAGACTGTGTCCCATGCTTTCTTTGTCTGTTAAATGATGACGACCTAAGTGTGAAGGGTGGGTTTGGTCACACTGTAATGTCAGCTGGACGGAATCCCAGAACCATAGACATTACAGCCAAAAGGGCCTTAGAAATGACCGGGCCCAACCACCTCATTTTATAGGTGAGTATGATGGGGCCCAAAGAAGTGAAGTGATGGGGAATCATTTGAGTGTTCAGCAAGCATGTCCAGAGTGCCAGGTGCTTCCTAGAGGTTGGGACGAAATAATGAACCAGACGGATGCTGTCCCTGCTTACAGGGATCTTAAGCATTTGGAATGGATCGTACCTCTCCCAGGATACAGACGTTCCACCTTCATAGAGTAGAAGAAACACCAAGGGACCTGATTTTTTTCAATTCTGTGGTTAAGTTGTGAAAAACTGTGGTCTCTTGTCCCTTCTTCTGTCAGTCTTTAAAGCTAAGGTGGCTTGAGTTTCTTCCTTAGTCTTTCCTTCCTTCTAATCATCACCGACATCATTCTCAGGATGTGGGTTCTGGTCTCCTGGGAAATCATGAAGGGGTGTTGAGGGCTTGGGATTTCTGGCTTATTAGCAAACCTTTCATGTTTGGTCAGAAATATTTTTTATTCTCTCTTCTTTTTTGTGTCCTGATCCTCCTTGTTAGTATTCTCTTTCTTTTAATATCCCCTCCTGCCTTATTATCACTGTTCTTTGATAGACACACGTACACATTACTGGTTTGTTTCGAGAGGTGAAAATTTAGAGGGTTTGGTAATAAGAGGAAAATTGGATTAGCAGAAACCCATCAATACTTATATATTAACTAAAAACCACATCTACTACTTTCTTGAAACCCATCAATACTTATATATTAACTAAAAACCACATCTACTACTTTCTTATCCTCATGCCCTCAGAAGGAAAGAGAAAAGGATCTAAGTTAGAAGCAACGCCTTTGGAAATGACTGGTGTCTAGAGGGGAATGTGATGTAAGCAGAGGGTGAAAGCAGTTAAAACCAAACTGCCCAAAATGTATTCCTGGGATCTCAGAGTTGCCCTTTGTCATATTGTGGGCAGCCCAGGACAGGCTGTACTGGCAACTGAGTGGTTAATGATTGGCGTGGGCCAGAATCCACGACTGTCCACTTCAAGGACTCCAGGAATGCCTGGATTTTTGTTTTGTTGATTTCAGTTAGAGAGTCAATGAAGAAATTTAATATTTACTAATGAAAATTTTTAAAATATAGGGATTGGACTTCACCTAAGTTCTCCATAATTGTCTTTAAAGTGAATTTTTAGTATGAATCATCAGGTCCCAGAAAGTGTTGAGCTGTTCTTCTCTTTGTGCCTTTCATCCACTTATGCCGTGTGTCTCATTCTCTCCTACTTCAGCTCATATCCATCATATGCCTCTGTAATGACACAAATGTGAAAGACTGCTTTTTTTTTTTTTTTTTTTTTGCTGGTGCAAGAGGCGAGGCCTATTTGAAAACTTAACAACCTTGAAGAGCTTAGATAGGACCAAACTTGCTGTAGTCATAGTCAAAATAACTAGTATGTATGTACTACTTTCTTAATCATAATAACCATTGTTTACTAAGCTGTGGTAGGTACTTTACACTATAACATTTGATTCTCAAAATAACTCAAGATACTATCCCTGTTTTACAGGTGAGGAAACTGAGGCTTAAAGAGTTTTAAAGTTATGTCGAAGTCCATACCAAGAAATACAGGGAACAGTAAGCATGGTAAAATAAGGTGAATGGCATTCATTCATTGTACACAAGGTGGTTTTCACATGTGTTATCTTATAAAAGACCTGTATGTCAGGTGTCATCTTCACTTGTTAGTTTGGGGCTCTGAGGCTCAGAGAAATGAGTTGGCCAAGATCAGGGCCAATAAATGCAGAGCCAGACCTGCAACAGGACCTAGTCCTTGACTTTAAAGGTTTTGTTCTTCCCAGTGTGTTTCACCACCTCTTAGTAGAGGTAAGGGATGGTGAATTCAATGGGTAGCTGTCTTATATTCAAAAGGTGCCACTGTATCTCACCATCGTAGCTTCTCCCTGTCCTGTGCATCTTGGACTAGGACTAGAGGTGGCATTGGAAACTGGGGAAGTAAACTGTTAGTGCTGTTCCTATGTCTTGTTACATCCACACACATATGGATCTAGTACTGACACACATCGTTGGCTCGTGAGGGAAGAGATGAATGGATGACTGGAGCATTGGATAGTCGGGTGAGGAACAGAAGAGGCAGGATGAACTGAGAAAAGGATGGTATGGGAGAGCTTCCAGTGTATCCTGGAAGCTTCCCGGGTTTGTCCCAGACAGAGAAAGATAAAGTCAGAGAGAGTGAGTGTGCTGGGAATGGAGATAAGAATCATGAGACCACTGTCTTGGTCTGTCTCATGAGCTCATTGAGTGTTTGGAGAGCAGGTACCCAATCTGAAAAATAATCCCTGACCTGGTACGTATTAAAGGTATGATGACATTTCAGAAGGTTTAATGATAATTTTTAGAAGTGAGTTACTTTGGTCTCATGGACTTATTTGTTTTCTTCCTGTTTCCTGCCCTCCCTCCCTCCCTTCCTTTCTTTCAAGAAGTTTTGTTAAATACATACACAGTTTCATGTGCGTGTATGTATTCCATCTAGAAATTCCCCAAAGGATGCCTGAATACCATAGGAGGAATAAGTCACTACAGAAATCCTTTTTGTGTGTGTGTGTGTGGTACGCGGGCCTCTCACTGTTGTGGCCTCTCCCGTTGCGGCGCACAGGCTCCGGACGCGCAGGCTCAGCGGCCGTGGCTCACGGGCCCAGCCGCTCCGCGGCATGTGGGATCTTCCCGGACCGGGGCACAAACCCGTGTCCCCTGCATCGGCAGGTGGACTCTCAACAACTGCGTCACCAGGGAAGCCCCAGAAATCCTTCTTAAGGAAGAGAAACATTTTCCTAAAGGTGACATAACCTACTAGGATTTCGTTGGCTCACAATGAAGAAAGTGTTTAACCTCACGTGGAGCAGTTTCAATTTCAGACTCTGCCAGGAGGCCTACCTTTATCAGCCTGGGAGAGGAGGGCCATTACAAGCCTGTTGCCAAACCACATAGCTACATATTTGAAACTGATTTTTTCCCTTTATTTTGAGTTAGCTCGAATTCTTAGGCAAGATGCATTTCTGCATTAATTCCTGTCAGTGGAAAGGAGGCACTATTCTAATTTATCACCCCATGTTCAAGAGATTCTTGCCTACCACTCCAGTTTGGGGGAAGGACCAATGGTTGTTTATTCAGATATATTAATTAAGGCAGAATGTGATAAGTCCAATAGGGGAGCTCAGGACAAATTACTGTCAAAGTTCAAGGTGAAGAGGCCAGTTCATGTTGAGGGCATCATGAAAGGGATGTCATTTCAATAGCCTGAGGTGAACTGGTGGGGTTTTAATAGACTGTCCTTCCAAGCAAATGGGCAGAGTCAGGCATACATAGAGTGTATCAAGGTGATGGACGATAGCCCGGGCTTGTGCGCTGTTGATTTATGGGGCATGGAAACGTAGAGAGGGGCCAAATGTTAACTGGGCCTGGAGAGTTGGTTCTGTCTGCATCATATTCTCTTGCCCTTCACTGAACAGCACACACATTCTTTAGTGGGCGGCCCCTCCACTGCTCTGGCCATGGGTCCAAATGAGGCTGCCACCTTCTCATATGACCTTGCCTTCCTGGATGCAGTGGGGTGGGCATCCCACCCAGGTGGCCCGATCACAACACTCCTCCTGCCTGGCCACAGCTGTTGTCCCAGGGTGGACACATGATCTCAACTTGGTAAATCAGTGTGTTTCCTTGGTATTCTTCAAACTGGAATTTGGAGGGAGATGTCTTCCTTCTTGGGTAGCAGTGCTGGAAGGGTGGGAATGGAAGCCGTTAGCTGGGAGAAAGCAGTCTGTAGTAGGAGGAAATACTGCGCACGTGTAAAGAGAAGCAGTCTTGTGGTAGGGTCCTGCTGGATTCCAGGCCCTCGTTCTAGTCCTCGGGGGCCTGTTGCTGCCAAGATGCCCCCCTCTCAAGGCTTGGATATCAAATTCCTTCAGTTTTGGAGTTGCCCTCACATGGCTTCAGTAAATCTTTCCCCTCCCCCTTTTACTTTTTGTTTAGCAAATTCAGGTGGCTATTTCTCCCGCTTCCAACTGGAAATCTCTAACTTGCCCTTTAAGATGCAGCTTGAGGATCCTTTTTCTGGAAGCCTCCCCTGAATTCCCTTGAGTTCATCGTTCTCTCCTTTGTGCCACTCTGGCTCATGTATATTTTTATAACAGCCCTCACATTACTGTATCACAACTATTATTGAGTGTCCCCCACCCCTAAGACACTGAATTCCTTGAAGGTGGAGCCTAGCTGACCTGTTTTCACATCTCCAATAGCTGGATCACAGAAAGCAGGCAGTAATTAGTGAAAGTGTATTATGCACAGTTTTACTACACTACACTCAGATGCTTTTTATTTTGCCTTTATTTCTTTATTTTGCCTTTATTTCTCTATTTTATCTATAATAGATCTGATCTTTCTTATGAAGTCCTACCCTCTAGACGGTGGGGACAGGAAAGGGTATATTTTAGTCTAACATAGAAAACTTGGTCCGATGCAATAATGAAAATAGTCATTTTTGGTAACTGCTCAGTCTCTTTAAGTAAAATATCTACTCTCTCAGATTTCTTCCTCCTCCTCTTCCTCCTTTCTTGCCAGGCTGTTATTGAATGTGATTTCCTGGTGAGGGTGGGGGGTAAGTTGGTGGGGGTGGGGAGGAGGCCCCAGGGTCCTCCTGGTCTCTGCTGCAGATCTGCTGACCTGAGCTCTTCCCTGAGGCACCATTGTTTTACTGAGTGTTCTGGCATCTGTGACCACAGTCCTGCAGCTGGATCCTCTCCCTGGTGTTTGTCGGGACCCAGGACTCTCCTTCACTGAGTTGGCCTCACCTTGGCTCTTACACTACAGAGACCTTGGAATCTCTGCCTCTGGCTGACACGCTTCCCTAAAAACATCTGGTACGGGCCCCTTTCCTCTGCACCATGGTGGGCCCGTGGTCGGCCATGAGTACTTATCTCAGTCACTTCCTGTTCTTCTCAGAGGCCTGTGGGATCTTGAGGATCCATTCTCACCTCTCAGGCAATTGGGAGCAGCCCAGGAAGGCTGGCCCTGGCCCTGCTGCTTGCCCTTGCTCTCTCACTGAGGGTGCTTGGTGGTGGTTGTCCTCATGATGGGGTGGGGCAGCCTGCAGGGTGACCTCCTTCAGAGCCCAGAATGGAAGGAAGAAAAGCCAGGCCACCCCCAGAGTAGCCCCAGACCTATCTCACACTGTTCCCTGCAGGCAGAGAAACCACGGGTCTTGTGCCTTTGGTCTCCGTTGCCCCTGCCAATGGAAAGCCCTGGTTATGAATTGTAACAAATCTCCTATCCAGCTCTCATTCATGCTAACCTGCCCAAAGTTGCTCAGGCTAATGAAACAGTATTCAGGAACCAACCAGAATTTCCCAATGAGGAGAAAGCCAGAACAATTTGCAGATGTGCTAGGCAGTGCTTGGCTTCCACTATTTATGTGTTCACTAATTCAGAATGTTCTTTCACCCAAAATAAGTGAAAGGTATTTGAAAGCTGCTAAGAGAGTAGATTTTAAA
This sequence comes from Mesoplodon densirostris, assembly GCF_025265405.1. Taxonomy (NCBI): domain Eukaryota; kingdom Metazoa; phylum Chordata; class Mammalia; order Artiodactyla; family Ziphiidae; genus Mesoplodon; species Mesoplodon densirostris. The sequence goes on from NC_082663.1 coordinate 59,559,916, forward strand.
AGTTCTCATCATAAGAAAAAAAAAGTGTAACTATATGTGGCGATGCATGTTAACCAGACTTACTGTGATCACTTTGCAGCATATACAAATATTGAATCATTATGTTGTACATCTGAAACTAATGTTATGTGTCAGTTATACCTCAAAAAAAAAAGAAAAAGAAAATTTACATTTCAGTGGAGAAGTCTCTATTGTGCTAGTGGAGTTCCTTGTCTGCAGTAGAACTCAGTTACTTTGGGGGATATTAAGGGGGGCAAAAACACATGGCTCTAGGGCTAGGTGCAGGAGAATCGGAGCTCCTGGTGACTTTTGAAGTGGGCCAAGCATATTTATGTGCCTGTGTCTTTCCGTAAGGTTATGCAGGATTCGAATTACTCATAGGGTTTCTTGTGATGATAGCATACAGGAACATCTGCCTCATCAGTTTGCCCATGTTTTTTTGTCTACAGTCACCTGAAGTGGTCTTGTCCACGTTCTGACACTTTCTTTGAAGTCTTTCACTTCTGTCCTGGTGTTTGTATAACGTGTTCGTTTCTTTCCCCTCAGCTTGCCCGTTTTTCCTTTCTGTAGACGAATTGGCTGCAGGCTTTGGAGAACTGCATCAAGAAGGAAAGGAATTGCTGATTAAATTGAATCACACCAAAGTCTACATACACACCACACATGACTGAGCATCTCCTTGATAGCTTGGGGGAAGCAAGGGCAGAAGAAAGTTTACATATTTGAGTCCTTTTTCAAACATAAACATATGTCCTCTTGAAGGCTACTTTGTGCTACTGTAATTAGGAATGAGGACCTGGAAAGGGCTGGGAGAAAATTGTAGCTGTTCTCTGAGCCTGTATTTTCTTTCCCTCTCTTCCTTCTCTTTGCCCACCTCCCTCGGTGCCTCCAGTGTATTATGAGGGAAAAGGCTTGTTTTCTTCTTCAATATTTTTGATAATTAGGTCTCTCAAAACAGCAGAAAGGAATTCTTTTAGGATCTGATTTTAGAGTGCCAAGTTGTAACTTCTTGTTTCGAAGGAGTTGTAAACTGCGGATCTGAGGAAGAGAACTGGAGAAACAGCGCTCACACCCAGCACTTCTGGAAGTCCGTTCACTTGGTCCTCAGCTGTTACTGTTGTGAACAGGACTGGTTGAGAGGCCTGATCTCATCCCAGGGTTTACTTTCCTTTTTTTTTACAGGATCCTAGGAGGATGAGTTGAGTTCTGAGGGTGAATTGGACATTTGGATCCATGTTCGAACCACTGTAGTTTGGTAGACAAAGGTTCCCTGGGTTCTCCCAGACACATCTTGGTGTGAACTAAAGTCTTCTGAGTAACGTTAGCTTACACAGGACCTGCAGGAAATTCCTGAGCTGAGGCTAATCTTGGAATTTGGATGGATCCCCTTTGTAACTTAAAGTCCACCTTAGAAGAGTAAGGCCAAGAGATGTTCCAGGCCAAGACTAATATCAAGAAAATCCTAAGAGGGCCTCCCTGGTGGCGCAAGTGGTTGAGAGTCCGCCTGCCGATGCAGGGGATACGGGTTCGTGCCCCGGTCTGGGAGGATCCCATATGCCGCGGAGCGGCTGGGCCCGTGAGCCATGGCCGCTGAGCCTGCGCGTCCGGAGCCTGTGCTCCGCAACGGGGGAGGCCACAACAGTGAGAGGCCCGCATACCGCAAAAAAAAAAAAAAAAAAAAAAAAAAAAAAAGAAAATCCTAAGAGAATCGTACAGGAAGAATAGGCAGGAAGAGAAATGACAGTGTACCCTGACAATGTTCATTTTCATTTGTGAGGGCAGGTCTGTTCTTTCCTCTAGAGCACACTCAGACCAGGGGGAGAAAGGACTATCTGTACATTTCGGAATTTGGCAAAGTGCTCTTTGAATTTGGGAAATTGGGAGGTAGTGAGCTGCAGCGAGAAAGGATGTCTCTGTCGGTGCTGTGTTTGCGTTCTGCTTCTATCAATTAATAACATCTGAGGGTGATCACCCTCCTTGGACGAGAACTTTCTTATCTACAAAATGAACATAATAATACCTCCTGTGGTTATGGAGAGTGAGGTTAGCAGATGGGCAAAAACAATACTAGGTACTCTTGGGTAAAACATTTCCAGCTAATATGTTTACATGTGTATTATCTGATACAGTTATTTACTGATAACCTATTTTGCATGAGACCCTACAGCCGTTCTTTGACAATAGGAGGTAAGTTTTTTTTTTTTTTTTTTCTTTTTTTTTTTTTTGCGGTATGCGGGCCTCTCACTGTTGTGGCCTCTCCCGTTGCGGAGCACAGGCTCCGGACGCGCAGGCTCAGCGGCCATGGCTCACGGGCCCAGCCGCTCCGCAGCATGTGGGATCCTCCCAGACCGGGGCACGAACCCGTATCCCCTGCACCGGCAGGCGGACTCTCAACCACTGCGCCACCAGGGAGGCCCAGGAGGCAAGTTTTTAAACCATGACTTGTTTTTTTCCTCTTATTTTAGTTGTTAAAATGGCTATTAGAAATGTAGAAATTACAGACAGTAAAGTGTTGAAAGTAAAAACCACCTGTGCCACGTTACCTAGAGATGGCAGTTAACATCTTAGTGTATCTTCCCAGTTTTTTCCTGGTTATCTTGCATAGTGTTGTGTGGGTAACCCAGATGAAGTCATGTATTTTCTGTTGCATGCATGTTTTCTCAGCAAGGCTCACATTGTCATATTCTGGCAGTAGATCTCCAGGGGCAGATAGCACAGGCCCAGGAAGTGAATGAATACACCGAGGCACAAGTCACACTGTAACCGATTAATGAAACCTAATGGGAAAATACCAGGCATTGCTCAAATACCATTTTCTTTGGCTCAAAATAGGATACTCAGTAACTCCCATTATTAAATAAAGTACTTTGAACTACCTAGCAGAGTACCTGCCTATCTAGAGCTGCCATTTACTAGTAGTGTGACCTTGGGAAGTTAATTAAATAGCACCAGAGTTTCCTAATCTGCAAAATGGAAATAACAAATAGTACAGCTTTTACTGGGTTGTTTTGGGAATCAAACGAGTTCATGTATAAAAATCATACTGTGCCTGGCTCATAGGAAGTGCTATATTTGTGATAGCTATAATAGTAATATTAACCAGTATAAGTACCCAATATGGTACAGGTGTCCAATAGATGCTTACTCTTCAAGTACCTAGTAGTTTGCTTCTACTCTTTCCCTTTTAATGTTTTTTTTTTTTTCCTGATCATCTTCTTCCAGTACCTTTACTTTGCAAATCGGCCTGATCATCCCATTATTCCTTTAAAAGTAACCTACCTGCTATTGTATAAAGAGATTAAGAAGTAATATTCCTGGGCTACTGCTACAGAGGGTGTGTCGGATGGTGTCACACAGGAAGTGCTTAGCATCTGTGTGGTGGTTTGCCCGATGGGAGATTCTGTTTTCAGCTCAAACACCAACCAGGAAAGTTACTGGTTCTACCAGCAGGGGCAAAATGAAACTGTCATCGCTGAAATGTGGTAGACAACACAGGACAAAACACAGAGGTAACAGACAAGAAGAGCCCGGAGAAGGAGGACAGCCTCGTGATTGTTTAGAGTCTTGGCAGGGGACCTCCTGGGGGATTGTCCATGATGACTGTAATTTGAGGATGTCAGAGATGGAGGCTGAGGGCCAGGTAGCATAGTGACTGGTAGTCAGTAGACACTCAGTAAATGTTGAAAAAGAGAATGAATGAGTAAATGGGCGAATGAATGAGAGAAATAAGAAAGTGACACTCCCTTCACAGCCTGAAGTAGCACAAGAACAGCTGGGCAACAAGAAAACCTTCAGAATTGGAGGAAAGTTTACTAGACCAGAAGAGGATGGTTTCTTACCTGTACCTGGTACAAAGTTTGTGTTCTTTTCTTAATGAGAAAGTATTCACTCCTTCGGAGAATATTTATTGAGTATCTACTATGTACCTGACCTGGTTCTAGGCACTGGGGGAGTGAACAAAGCATTCAAAGTCGCTCTTCTGGAGCTTACATTCTAGTAGAAGGAATCAGACAATACACAATAAATGCATAATATGCTAGGTGATGTTATATGGTGTAGGGGAAAATAAGACAGGGCTTAGGGGATTGCTATTTGATAGATATATATAATGGTCAGGGAGAGCCGCTTTGATAACATTTGAGTAGAGAGCTGAAGAAAGTAAGGGAGGGAGCAAGGCATCTGAGCATCCAGGAGAAAAGCAGTCCCGGTAGAACAGCAGGTGTAAATGGCCTGAGGCACACAGAACAGCAAGGCCAACTTGGAAAGAGGAGAATAGGCAGCAGACTTCAGACAGGTTGGTTGAGGGTGGAGGAGGGGCAGGTTATGTAATTGAGATATTTTGGTTATAATAAGAAATAATATTTGTAGTAAGAACCTGCTGTATAAAAAAATAATAATAATATTTGGTCTTCATCCTTAGAATGTCCCAAGTGCTAAAAGTGATACAGGTGCTTTTGTTTTGTTAATGAGGTGACTTTCGACCAAAGGATGGGGGCTGAAGATTGAGTTCAATCGCCAATGGCCAAGATTGAATCAATCATGCCTATTTAATGAAGCCTCCACAAAACCCCAAATGGACTGGGTTTGGGGAGCTTCCAGTTGGTGAACACGTGGAGGTGCTGTGTGACTGGCCTGGTAGGAGAGGGCATAGAAGCTCATCGATCTTTCCCAATACCTTGCCCTATATTACTTCTTCCATCTGGCTGTTTCTGAGTTAGATCCTTTTATTATAAGCTGGTGATCTGGTAAATAAAATGTTTATTTGAGGTCTCTGAGTCGGTCTAGCAAATTAATCAAAGCCGGGGAAGAAGTCGTGGGGACCTCGGATTATCAGCCAGTTGATCATAAGTACTGGTGACAACCTCGACTTGTGACTGGCGTCTGAAGTCCAAGGAGGGGCTTTGGTAACCACCAATCTGCAGCCAGTCAGAAGCACAGGTAACAACCTGAACTTGCAACTGACGTCTGAAGTTTGTGGGGGCGGCCGGCAGCTTGTAGGACTGAACCCTTAACCTGTAGAATCTGATGCTGTCTCCGGGTAGGCAGTGTCAGAGTTGAGTTGAGCTGTAGGACGCTCAGCTGGTGTCCAAGGATTGCTTGAGTGTGCGAGAAACTTCCCCCAGTATTGGAATGGGGGCCCAGGCAAGTTCAGTTAGGCTCTGTAGGTTGTGCTAAAGTTTGGCTTTTTTTTTTTTTTAACAACTTTATTGGAGTATAATTGCTTCACAATGGTGTGTTAGTTTCTGCTTTATAACAAAGTGAATCAGTTATACATATACATATGTTCCCATATCTCTTCCCTCTTGCGTCTCCCTCCCTCCCACCCTCCCTATCCCACCCCTCCAGGCGGTCACAAAGCACCGAGCTGATCTCCCTGTGCTATGCGGCTGCTTCCCACTAGCTATCTACCTTACATTTGGTAGTGTATATATGTCCATGCCACTCTCTCACTTTGTCCCAGCTTACCCTTCCCTCTCCCCATATCCTCAAGTCCATTCTCAAGTAGGTCTGTGTCTTTATTCCTGTTTTACCCCTAGGTTCTTCATGACATGTTTTTTCTTAAATTCCATATATATATGTGTTAGCATACGGTATTTGTCTTTCTCTTTCTGACTTACTTCACTCTGTATGACAGACTCTAGGTCTATCCATCTCATTACAAATAGCTCAATTTCGTTTCTTTTTATGGCCGAGTAATATTCCATTGTGTATATGTGCCACATATTCTTTATCCATTCATCCGATGATGGACACTTAGATTGTTTCCATCTCTGGGCTATTGTAAATAGAGCTGCAATGAACATTTTGGTACATGACTCTTTTTGAATTATGGTTCTCTCAGGGTATATGCCCAGTAGTGGGATTGCTGGGTCATATGGTAGTTCTATTTTTAGTTTTTTAAGGAACCTCCATACCGTTCTCCATAGTGGCTGTACCAATTCACATTCCCACCAGCAGTGCAAGAGTGTTCCCTTTTCTCCACACCCTCTCCAGCATTTATTGTTTCTAGATTTTTTGATGATGGCCATTCTGACTGGTGTGAGATGATACCTCATTGTAGTTTTGATTTGCATTTCTCTAATGAGTAAAGATGTTGAGCATCCTTTCATGTGTTTGTTGGCAGTCTGTATATCTTCTGTGGAGAAATGTCTATTAAGGTCTTCTGCCCATTTTTGGATTGGGTTGTTTGTTTTTTTGTTATTGAGCTGCATGAGCTGCTTATAAATTTTGGAGATTAATCCTTTGTCATAAAGTTTGGCTTTGACTCAGGGTGAGGTGGGAAGCCACTGGAGAATTGTGCAGAGGATGGCATGATTTGATTTCCTCTGTGAAAGGAGTGTATTGTCTACACTGTGGAGACTAGGACAGAGGAGCAGATGCAAGGTGACTGGTGAGGAGACAGTACCTTGTAATAGTCTTGGCAGGAAGATGGTGGTGGTGTGCCCTGGGTGGTAGTGGAGGTGATGAGGAAAGGTCAGGTTCTGCATCTATTCAGTTGTGAGAGAGAACAGTCAAGGCAACTCCAAGAGTTGCTATTTATTGAGAGGAGCCAGTGTAGGAGGGAAAATGGAGAGTTGTGTTTTACACCTGTTGTGCTTGACCTGGCTGCTGCACAGCTCAGTGGAGATACCAAGGAGACAGTTGTATTCAGGGGAGAGGGCTAGGCTGGAGGTGAATATTCGGGAGTCATCATTATATTATGGTACGTGATGCCATGTTGTCAGGTGACCTGAGGAATGAGTGCAGAGAGAAAGAAAAGACGTTTGAGGATTAACCCTGGAGCACTGCAACTTGCCAAATCTAGAAGTCTAGGAAGACTGAGAAGGAAAGGCAGGAAGAGAGAGAGAGACAAAGGGGCAAAAGGGCGATCATCTGTATCAAAGGCTGCTGTAGGTCACACAAGGCGTGAGGCCTGAGAACTGACTACCAGCTTCTGTAATAGGAAGAGCAGTGGTGACCGTGATGGGCGTGGGTTCAGTGCAGTGCTGGGAATTGGACTCTAAAGTCAGCCTTACCTGTTTGTGTGGTGGTTAGTCATTCTAGGTTTAAAACAGAAATGAATGAGAGAAGGAGACACACGTACACACAAGAGAGATCTGAACTGAGAGGCCCTTTCCTGCCTTTCACAGCAAGAGCTTGGCACCCAGAGTGGGCCAAACCAGGTCAGCAGCAGGTTTGCAGAAGGCTGCCTTAGCCGGGTTTGTTTATGTCTGGGTGTGGGTCTCTTACATAACCAGGCAAGTAGGCCACGTTTTCCCTTAGGCTACTAGGCCCTTAGCTTCTTGAGGGAGAGTTGGATTTCATTAGAAATCAAGTTGCAGAGGCCGTAGGCTGGTCGCTGCTATTAACTGTTTCCTGCCAGAGTTGGGATAGGTGTAAATGTCGGAGAACGGGGGAGGCATCTGCCTTTCCCTCTCCTCCTTACGGGTGACTAATTCTCCTTCCTTCTCTGGGTGAAATGTATTTACTTTCAGTTGTCTCTCCTGTGTCACCTAACTAGAGCGTCTATTATAGCAAGGAAATGCTAATGAAAATTTCTCCTTCAGGGAGTCCTTGTAGAGTTCCATGTATCACATTACAGAGCCGTGAGAATAATGGGAGGGGGGAGAGATGGGGAATCCCCTTGGAGTTACTGTTTATCCTCTAAGCATTCTGCAGGGAGAACCTGGCCGGAGTCCACTTCATCATGTCAGAACATTGTAGTTTTTGAAATATTTCCTTTGTTCTTGAGAAATGCTGTCTCTGATTGTCTGACTTTATGCTTTTTTCGTCCCACTCTTATAATCTCTCCCATTTCGTAAGATCTCATCCTTACATCCTTGGAGGTAAATTTTATGGGCAGGTTGGCTTTGTTTTTTGGTTACTTTGTTCAGGATGGACTTTTCAAAGTTTCTTAACATTAGCTGAGTCTGAAATAAGAGTTAAAACATTTTAAAAGCTCTTGGTGTAGTAAATGGAATGTTTTGTGCATTCCAGTTGCCTTGGGTTAGTTTTAAATGTGTAAAGTTATAACCAAATTTGAAATCTTTTTTTTTTTAAGAAGCAAAACTACATGAAAGTATCAAAACTATACAACCTCATTTACTTGTATAATAATAGCAAGAATTTACGTAGTGCTTACTTTGTGTCAGATTAAAATCCTTCTTTGTGTCAGATTGTGTTCTAATCACTTAAAATGTTAAACCATTTAATCCATACAACAATTCTATGAGAGAGATGTATTATCATTCCTATTTTATAGATCAGGTAATGGAGGTACAGAGAGGTTAAGTAACTTGCCCAAAGTCACCCAAGCTAATAGATGGTGGAATAGGGCTTTGAATCCAAGCATTCCAGGACCCTTGCTCTCAATTACTGCCACACATTACTCTTCACTAATTTAAAATTGGCAGCTACTGGATGGGAGTTGAATTTTAGTTACTTTTTTACCATCTTTGAAATATGGGTTTACCAAATATTAAAAATTCATACTATCAACAAAACTGTAAGATTAGCTTTTTGCTAAGACGAACTATTTACAAAACAGCATTCCTTTAAGACAAAGAGCTGATTTTTTAATTGCAAATTATTTCTATATGGTCATTGATGAAATACCTGAAGGACACTTTTTTTGGGGGGGGGGCAATACTTTTTCACTTAATTTGCTACTAAAATGGTTACATATGGAAGTAATGAAATCATATATCTTGAAAATCTTGAAAAGATCAGTTTTATTTTTTTTTTAATGAAACCATTGTGCTTTTTCTTTGGGCTGAAGCACAGTAGAGCGTTAATCACTTTAATATACGTAGCTGATGTTTATTTGAAGGTACTTTTTAAGACTTATTTTCTTTCTACAATAAACCTTATTCTGCTGGTTTGAAGCCCATTATTTGCAGTGACTAGTGTTGAAGTTAATAAAGGAGTGGAAGTCTAGTAAGTCTGTGTCATCTTTTGGTTGCTAGTCTGTGTTCACTTTTAGATCCTACTATTTTTCGGTACCTTTTGGCAAGTGGAAGCTATGGATGCTACAGAGAGTTATACCCGCACAAGATTTGGGAGCCAGTTTTATAAATAGTTGCAATGAGTGACACAGAAAATCTACATGGCAGGTTTTAGATGACAGATCTAGAGAGGAGGAAGATTTTCCCTTCCCACTACTATCTTAAGATTTTGTACATCTGTGTCCTCCCCCACCAAGACTTACTGTCATTACCTAAGTAACAGGATGAGGACAGGGTCTAGGCAAGTTGTCCAAAGTGTAGGATAAATTCTTCTGGGCATTGTTGATCTTGGAGATGGTGTCCCAGCCTAACACTAGATGACACTGAGTCACATAGTAAGGTAGGTATTTCCATTTCCATTTTCTTTTGACCTTCTGATTCAAGGAGGAAGTCAGTTGGCACAATTGCCTCTTTAACACCTCTCACATCCTTCAGACTCTCCCTTTATGACAGAGAACAGGCCCTGTAGACTCTCAGCTTGAGAGGCAACTGTGTTTAGTCAGAATGTAGTTTCATTGTTTTGTGTTCCCTTGTTTTAGTATGTATAATTCCCTTCCGCTTTTGACAGGAAATACTGGCTTTTTGTTTACAGTGAGAATAGGTATTTCTATGAAAATTAATTTTTTTCAAAGGAAACTGGTGAGTCAATCTAAAAACAACTACTAGAGAATATAATATAGAGGTGATCTATAGATATGGCAAAACTGAATTTGGTAGAGGAATAACAAAATCTTGGGAAATACTGGTCTAATATCTGCTATGGTTAATTTTATAGAGATCTACAGTCTCTTCTTTGAAACTCTTGGGACCATATTTGTTTTGGAATTCAGAATTTTCAGATCTTATTGGCATAGTGCTTATATATGATATGACTTGCATAGTATACACTAGGGCAGTGCCATCATCTAGCATGGTAGTATTTCTGCAACAAAATGTATGAATGTTCATACCAAGTAGGATAAACAGGGATTCTACAGGGCACCATGTGAGTTCAGGTCAGGCCAACAAATATATTTTTGAACCAAACTTAAGAAAAAAGTTTTGATTTTCAGAGATTTCTAGATTTCAAAATCACAGATAAGAGATTATAGATCTTTGTAAAAAAATTCCATCATTTTCTAAAACACTGATCAAATTAATCATGCAGAAAACAAATTAGACCCCAACTTGGTCCAAGTAACTCTACCATCTTTAAGTTTATTTAACTGCTCGTGTATGATCTCCTTATAGATTCTGATCTGCTATATTGGGCTAGGTAGATTTGTTTGTGGAAGAAAAAGTTGAATCCGAGTGACTTTTACCTGTGTATGTGAAAAAGGAAGTAGTTCCTGGTCCTGCTCATCCTTGAGATATGAGGGTCAGTTCTGAATACAGAACTTGCTCTGTTGGTAATTAAGAACTTGAATATTGGGTAACTGGCCAGTACATTCACTGGTGCCAGAAATTTTGGGGTAATATTTCATTTGATTCTGTGTTCTTAAAATCCATCAAATGTTTGCAATTGTTTTGTTGAGTATATTGTTAGTTCTTAAGATAGTCTAGTTATCAATGAAGTCTTAATTTAGCCATGATCAAAATGGTTAAAAAGGGGCACAACCAGCCTCCCAAGCCAGCTGTTTTATAGTCTGTGAACTTAAGATGTTGTAGAGCAGTTAAGCTGGATTAATTACAGTTCAGAGGGCCATGTTGAGTTATTTATGATTGTTTTTCAAACATTCTGGAAAATGATAAATGAGCAAGTATTTTCTTCAGAACACATTGGGTTTGTCAGATTCTTGATTTATACCTTTTAGAACATGCTTTTATTTTTTGTAATTAGAATGAAAATGTATAGTAATTGATCATAAAAATTATACTTATGAAGTATTTATGGGCTTTGTATGTTATATTGCTAACTATTTAAATAAATTGATAAAACTAGATACTATAAACAATGTTTTCCTTTTACATTGTATATTTCCTCAAGAAGCTTAATTAAATCTCACTTGACTCTTCTGTGGGGAAGAGGTGTACTTAGATGTAGAATCTGAGGCCTGGGCCATTTGGTTCATACATATTTGTATGTAAATTTTGTAATGTCACCTAGGACTTTCCAGGAAAGAATAGATTTTTTTTACTCCTGTTACATTAGCGCAATAGTTATTTATGTTTTTCCATTTCTTGACTCATTCCCACAGGCTTACCTGGATTTTAAGCCATGACATAAATAAGACAGGTGGTAGGATTAGTGCCATTTCTGATGGAATAGACGTAACACTATCCCTTTTGTACCTACTCAAGAAAACGTACTGGAATGTCAGTGAGGGTGACGTTTGCTATGGATATAACTTTCAATCTACCCTAGTAAAGTCATTTACAGATATTAAGAATCTCTTATTAGTATAATATACTATGATTAGTATTAATAACCTTGTACCCCACACTGAAAGTGGTAAAATCACCATTAATAATAACAAAACATAAAATATAATAGTGACAATATTTATTGAGCAGTTGCTAAGTGCTAGGCATGTGTTAAGTGCTTTGCATATCTGAACTCATTTAATCCTTATAACTGCACTATGAAGAAAGCATAATAATTATCTGCTTTTACGGATGAGAAAACTCTGTAAAGGTATTTGGAGATCAAATAAGTTAGCCAGAGTCACAAGAAATGAGGCATTCTGGCTCAACTGTGTTTTATTACCTTCAACTTTATGTTCCCCACAAATACAGTAACATCTCAACTCTCTGGGACTCAACTTTGAGCAACTTCATCTGTTTGGAAGAAACCTGAGAACATGGGAAGCAAGCAAAAACATTTCTGTAGTTAAAATAGAAGCAAAACTCTTTCTGAATGAGATTATGCATATTCAGCAGGCAATGAACTGCTAGACTGTGTCCTATCTTGGTTCCTTGAGTAAAGGGTCTGGAGTCTGAACACTTCAATGGAATCCGAGGCTCACAGTATGACCACTAATGCTTCCACATTATTAAGTGAAACGAGTTTTAGTTTAGTGTTAGGAATTGAAGGCTAAAAACCTAACTGATTTTTATGCGCATCTCTCATGATTGGAAAAATACTGCTTGAAATGGGCACATATTTGTTTATCTAGAACTATTCATTTGCAGTGTTGATCTTAATATGTGGAGACAGCAAAATGCTGTCTTGATTTTTTTCTTGTGGTTTGATTAAGAAGGTAAAGCTTAACTGTAAAATAAATTCCTTCTACTTTATTTGTCCTGTTTTCATTTTTCCTCTAGATCGTTCCTTTGATGTCCTCAAAAAATCCAAGCATCCCCCAACGTTCCTTGCTGCTGGCCGGCTTTCTGACATGCTGAATGGCGGTGATGAAGTCTATGCTAACTGCATGGTGATAGATCAGGTAAGGTGTGAGTGATGTTACTAGGGGGATCTGCCCTCTTTTCAAAACCTGAGCATGTGAGAAATACATTCCACGTCACTGTGTTCCTCTGAAAATTTCCGCCTAAGCACAGCCCAGGTGATGTTGCTGTGAAATCTCGCCATATGAGCATTTACCGTAGGTCCTTCCTTCAGAACACAGCACACCATAGCTCCCACCGAGAAGCACCGTGGGAGGAGTCTTAGGACACCGTTCAAGGAGAAGAGTGTGAGGGCTCATCCATGAGGCCAAAACTGGACATGACATTTGGGAGACCAATTTCTTCTCTGACCTGATTAAGCAGTATTCATATTCAAATCCAGCAAACACTAAGAGCCAGAGCTTGATGCCAGCCCCATGTGAAGCTGTCACATAAATTACTTGCTTAATCCTCACAACACACCTGTTAACGTGTACTTAGGTTATAGAGCTTTAATATTAAAACAGAATGGTGTCCTGTTGTAGGGAAGCTGGAACCCTTTAGAGTTCTCCACCCATTCCCTGATAGAGATGTGTGAGTTAAAACTCATACAGGCAAATGGTTTGAATGTGCACCTACATGTGGATTTACTCTTTGATCTTTTCTCTAGTTCAGTGATCCTCAAATTTTAATATTTATAAAAATTAAAGTATAGTTATAGATCTGAAAATTTCTGCATGCCCTAATTTATGAGAGACTTAAGGGATTTTCAAGAATAATTCTGACAACACACAATTTCTGCTTTACCCCCTGGCTTTAAAACCTAATTCCTACATAAGAAACACTATATAGATGTTCATTGAGCAGTAATCTATTTTACCCTTTGTTGTTGTTATTGTTAGTATGCATATATTGAACCCTATTACTTACCGATGTTTTCTCTGATATAAACTTTTTTCATGTCTAGTAGGTCTCAATTTCAGCCCATTGGTTGAATGTCTTTGCTTTTTCCTTTGGGTTATGAAACATTGTTACATTAAATGCGTAGTATAAATGGCATAGATTGGAATGATATTCAAAATGACAGAAGAACCAATAAATCAGAATGGACATCAGCTGTAAATAACTGGTATAGGTTTTTTTGGTATAAAGCAGCTGAATGTCAGCCCTAGTTATAGAAATCTAGGTGAGACACAGAGTTTAGGACAAAGTGGGAGTTCGGGGGACAGTCTTTGAAGATACAAGGTAATTGGACTTACTGTGCTCTAGCCACATTCTGATTTTAAAGGTTTTATTCTGTTGCTATATTTTCTCAGCATTTAAATGAAATACATTTGAGTCCTTATATATATATATATATTTTTTTTTTTTTTTTTTCATTCTGAGCCTCAGTGAATACTGCAGCACTTCCATTTACTTCAAGTAGCTTAAATTATACTTGACTGGACATTATGTGGAGGCAAACTGTGTCTTTATATGTTCTAAAATACATTAAAAATGCAAAACTTCCCAAACCAAAGATGAAGTTAGGATACAATTTCTGTTTGGAAATACTTTGAGTGAGAGAAATATTGCTTTAGTAATGTGAATCATACATTTAAAGAGAATACGAACAGCCTGACTGATAAACTGAAATGAGGAAGAGGATTGCTGAATTTGTGCCTTGAAAACAAAACTCAAAATCTGGATACAAATCACAAACTTCACTATATCGGTGTAGTATAGTTACATCATTTCTTTTACTGTTCCTGTGTCCATTTGAATAGCAAGGACAAAATAAGGAGTCCAAAATCTGCATATCAAAAATAATTTCTAGCAATATCTGGAAAGAACTTTATCTAATTTTCTTCATCTCCTTCAACCTGGCACAGAAGCCTAAAAAGATTGCTAACTTGTTTATGATGCTGTTTCCCATAAATTTTCAAGGTTATCAGCCTATTTAATGAGGAAACTCACATGACAAAAACTACTTTGAAAATTACTCTGTCAGGTAAACTACTTTGAAAAAAAATTAATTTGGACATCATTTCAAGCCTGCATAATTCAGTACAAAGAATCCCTCTATAACTCTTTATCAAAAAAATCTCCAAATTTTACCATATTTTACTTTATTATTCTAAGTATGTATTGTGTGTATGTACATGCAAATGCTTATGTATATAAATAGTAAACATTTGGGAGTAAATTGAAAATATGATGCCCCATTACCCCTCAGTCTTTCATGGTGTATTTTCCTAAAAGCATGGATATTCTCTTACTTAAGCACATATGGTTACCAAAATCAGGAAATCATCATTGACACAGTACTATTAGCTGTCCACAGACCTTATTCAATTATAGTCAATTGTCCCAATAATGTTCCTTGTAGCAAAAGAAAATTCAATAACATGTCTTGCATTTAGTTGTTGTGTTTCTTTAGTCTCCTTTAAGCTGGGACAGTTCCTTAGTCTTTGTCTTTTATGACATTGATAATTTTGAAGAATACAGACCAGGTTGTTGTTTGTTTGCTTGTTTTGTTTTTTGCTATACTGTCCTTTAGTTTTGGTTTGACTTATATTTCCTCATGATTAGATTCAGGTTATGTATGATTGGCAGGAATATTACAGAGGTGATGTCATGTTCTTCTCAGTGCATTGTATCAGGAGGCACATGACAATAATTTGTCCCATTACTGGTGATATCTTTGATCTACCAAGTTTCTTTTCAGTAAAATTACTACTTTTTAAAAAAATTATTGCGTATCTTGTGAGGAGATAGTTTGAGTCTTTGTACATATCCAGTTACTGATTTGACTCTCACTCACTAGCATTCCTTCATTGTTTTTGCCTTAGTAAATTATTATTATGATGGTGGTTGATTTAGGGCCCTACATTTCCCCCTTTGCTTCTTTTCCCCTTCACTGTCTTATTTCTAAATGGTGTTACTCTCTTCGTTTTTACTGTCTTCTCCCCCAGAAGTGATGCCTTTTGATGACCACCACCTCAGATCACCAGTACTTTTAAACCCCTTCCTTAGAGCAAGCGCTTTGATCAACTGGGACTTTTTTTTTCACACTGTCCAGAGGAAACTCTACTTTCTCTTCCTGGTGATGATTTTAGATCAGTCTTAGGCCCTCCACTAGCTCCCTGTTCTCCCTACCATGCAGATTTTTCCAGACTGCCCTTACTTTATGCAAAGGCTTATGGCAAGTATATGACAGGTTTCTTGCTGAGATTTGATGTTTATTATTTACAGGTAATTTAAAGTTTGGGGCATTATCTGTCTTCTAGTTATGCTAAATCCATATGTCTTATGTAGCTTTATTTGGTTTTCTTTTTGTTTGAGAGACTCAGATTTATGTGACCACCACTAACTTGGTTACCCAGATTCCTATAAACTATTTTATAAGCTAAAATGCCTACTCTTTAGTTTTTCTCTCAGGTATTTAAAACATTTCCCCTCTTTTGAGTCAGTGGTTCATAAAATGTTAAAAGCATAGTCAGTTTCTGGTTTTGTAATAAAGTTTATAAAATGCTCAGTCTTCTTCCTTTTGTGAATTATGGGATAGCAACCATGTGAACAAAAATATAGCATGTAAGAATTCTCTGCTTACATAAAGCAAAACAAAAACAAGAACAAACAAAAAAGGATAAATAAGTTGGAAGGTTTTTAAATTATGAAAACTTTATTCTTTGCTCAGCAAATATTTTTCTTTCAACTACCAGGTTGGTGATTTGGATATTAACTATATTAATATAGAGGGAATCACTGAAAACACTTGCCTTGAATCCATGGGTTCTACTCTGGGGCCTCAGAGTAGCAAGCCCATGCTTCCTACTGAAACCAGCACTGGCATGTACCCACCAAATGAGAACACAGAAGTCACATCACACACCGAAGCCCAACCGTCTTTCATGTCACCATCTAGTTCATATGCTTCCAGTTTGAATCTTTCTTTTGGTCTTCATGGATTTGAAAAGGAACAAAGTCATCTAAAGAAAAGAAGGTAAGGTACTACATTCTAGAGGGAAAATGTAGAAAATCAAAGAATCTTGTAGCAGGACTTAGAAAATTCTATTTTCTTATTGTTATTGTCCCCACCATTTTTATTTCTACATCAAAATTTGCCCCCTTTTAGGTTCTTATATTCCTCGACTTGAAAGTAAGATACATAAGAAAAGTGACAAAAATATAATAGAGGAAAACCACGAGATACCATTTAATACTTACTAGATAAGCAAAAATTTTTAAGTGTAACACCATATTTTGGTGAAAATGCATACGATAGAAACTCCTGTGTACAGTTCATAGGAGTGAAAATTGTATAATAACTTTGGAAAACACTTTGGCATTTCCTTATAAAGTTGGATACGCATATATGTTATGACCCAGCAGTTTTACTTCTGTGTCCTAAGAGACATATATAAGACTATTTATTGCAGTAGGAAATAGCCCAAATGGTGGGGAATGAATAGATAAATTACACTGTAGTTACACAATGTAATACCGTACAATAGTGAATATGAATTCACTACGACCACATCTACATGCGTAATCATATGCAACTTAGAAACATGAAGTGGAACAATAAAGGAGCCACAAAATACTTCAGTTAGATTTCACTTTTATAAAATGCAAAATCAAACAATCTGTTAATATAGGGCATGTATAATGTGCTTAAGCAATAAGGAAATCATAAATGAGAATGAAGAGGATAAAAATCCCCAAATTTAAGATAGTTGTTACATTGAGTGGGCAATGTAGAGAATGAGAAGGAATAAAACAATGGTGTGGCCAATGTTCGTTTCAAGTTGAGTGGGCTCATGGGTGTTTGTTTTATTTTTATGCTCTGTAACATAGTTACCTTATACTGTTTCTTGTATGTGTAAAAATGTCACTAAAACAATAGTTTTACTGTATAGGATATGATTGTACATATTTATATATATGTGTGTGTGTGTATGTGTGTGTGTGACCCTGTACCTTTGTATTCACGTCTTATCTATTCATACTGTTGTCTGTTTTCTTTAGGGAATAGGCCCATTTTTACTGATTTCGTTTTATCCTACTCTCTACTTTCCTTAGGAAATAGCTTATTTTCTCCTCATGCCTTAGACCTCTGATTATATGTCTAGTTTTACACATAAAATTATGAATCAAAATGAAAATAGAATGCACACACATATGTGTGTATATAAATATTTATCTGAATGAATATTCTACAGAGGCTTAATCAGAAAGGAGTGAAAGGGAGAGGAAGCAGCAGTCACTGGGTGCCAATCACTGGGCTCCACTTTGCACTGATATACAATAACTTAAGGTTATAAAAGTTTAACAGATATCGGTACCAAGAGTAATGTCTGGTGCATAAATAATAAAAGATTTTCTCTAGATTTTTATTGTGTGAATTATGGTTTTAAAGACACTTGCATGGTCATGGCTGCAAATTGAACTGATGGGACATTTTGGGCTCTCCACAAATCTGCTTGGGACCAGAGGCTGACGGTCAAGGCAAGATTCTACAGAGCTCTGCAAAGACAGATTGAACCATGTGATTAATGCATTCTGGCAGGATCTTTAAGATCTGTTGAGTTTGTGACCCAGATCTCAAGAGGTGAATAAGTTCTTTATAGGAGCTTCTCTAGCGAAAAGGAGGAAAAGCCAGATGGGCTGTCTGTACTGCATATGCAAATATTCACAGGATATCTAAATTGTATTTTCTGATCATGGTCTTCTCTGGGACATTTAAACGTCTCACTGCTGCAGATGGATTTGAATATAAGAAAAACTGTCCAGTTTGAGTAAAGGTAATTTGAAGCCTCTGTAAAAATGTCATAGCTCAGGTGTAGGGGGAGGGAATAAGGAGAGGAGGATGATGTCTTATGAGAAAATGGTCCCTTCTGACTTTACCTCCTGTACATTCCATCTCCTCTGAAAACTAAAGGAGTGAGGAGAAAGGACTTGAGTTCCCCAGAAAGCTCCATCTTGGCCCTGGGATGGCCATGGGACCCTCCTTTCAGTGGGTGTCATGGTGGAAGACAAGGAACAATTGATAATGAACCCAAAGTGAAATGCACCCAATTCATTAATAAGTGAATTTATTCCCAGAGGCTGGGAACTTCTCATGAAGGAGAAATTTGGGGGCTCACAATAAAAACTGAGGGGAGAATAAGCAATGCAGCATTTATTTTAAAAAATTATGTAACAAAAATTTGGTGATAAAAGACAAGTGTTTGTTTTAAAACTTACGTTTTTTTAAACCTTTTTTGTCTTACAAAGAATTCTTGAAAGAAAAAAAGAATTTCTTTTTCATTTAAAAAAGAAATCCTGGGCTTCCCTGGTGGCGCAGTGGTTGAGAGTCCGCCTGCCGATGCAGGGGACACAGGTTCGTGCCCCGGAACGGGAAGATCCCATATGCCGCAGAGCGGCTGGGCCCGTGAGCCATGGCCGCTGAGCCTGCGCGTCCGGAGCCTGTGCTCCGCAACGGGAGAGGCCACAACAGTGAGAGGCCCGCGTACCGCAAAAAAAAATAATAAAATAAAATAAAATAAAATAAAAAAGAAATCCTTGTAACACCATGAACCTTCCCCTCACACACACACACACATAAAATTTAAACAAACGTTACATTCCACATGTTATTTTATGTATTCTGCTTTTTTCTATTCTATACTATTTGAAAAGAAAATTGTGGTCACAACCTATTGAATCTATTTCATATCCCACTAATGGGGTTTTGAAAAATGGTTATAAAACGAGAAACCTAGAGGTAATCCTGAAGAATATTATCACTGATACCAAATATCTTAGTTTAATAGCTTAACAAAGGAAAATATTCGCCCAATTTGAATGAATAGAAAAAGGAATGTTTTAAAGTATAGTATAAAGAATAAAATAAAATACTTCTAGGGTGTATTCATAGTGATGGAGAAATGCTGTATATAACTGGAAAGGCTTGTGTTAAAACATGATATTCTCGTAGGCAGCCAACCATTTGAACTAGTTTTCACTAGTATGGCGATCACAAGTTGAAAGACAAATGCAGAGGCACAAGACATCAGCAAATCTCCCCTCCACTCCCACCCCGGGTCTCTTTCTGCCCTCAGATTATCACTGAATTAAGGAACCTACATAGCACCTTAAAATATTTGTAGTTACATTACTGTAATACTCAATGCATCAGCATTTACCAGAAAGGTTTTCTTAACTAAGCTTTAGTTTTTTTTTTTATGAGAAATAACTTTATGCTCTCCACCATCTTTAGGAGTTGAATTAAAGTATGAGGTCCACCTCCAATTTGTCCTCTCCTCCTCAAGGTCAAGGTGGAGGCCCTCAATGAGTTCTCCAAGGAGAAAACCCCACGTTGGAAATCCTCAGTGGTGACGATCATGGCCTTCACTGCTGGGTTTGCTGGTGCCCAGGAGGGACCCTGAAATAGCTCAAGGATTAGAGATGAGTCTGAGTATTTGGATTAGAGACATATATGGTAGGATCTCTGTTCCAAATGCCATATAATTTATTAAGTTGAGATTCAGTGGCCATTAAATAGCCTATGGTTTTTTAAGGAAAATAACCAAATTTGAAGTCTGTTTCTGGTTCTTTGTATTTCAAAATCAAGATGGTTTATTGTGTTGTTATTAAAATTTTAACTCCAGAATTGTAACAACCAAAGAAAAAATACATTTAAAAATGCACTGTGCATTAACATGCCTGTGGAAGCCCTCGGCCTCAAAGTTTGAGTGGTTTAAAAGGTAGATGGATGGAAGGAGCCAGGAATGTGCAAGGTCAAATTCTTGCCTTTTCATTTTATGGTTATCAAAGTTAAATGAGGAAAGAAAAGCAGTAGATAAGCAGAATCACCACCTGTTTCTGACATGTAAGTTTCATGGGAATCATTTTTTTTAAATCTCTAAAAATGATAATTGAATGTGACATATTTAGAACCTCACTTGACTCGTGCCTGACCCATTTCTTGACACCAACTCTGGGATGAGATCTTTGCACGTCTCTCCTTGTTTTCTTACGTATGCCTCCACCCTCCTGTGCTGTCCAGGGGTGAAAGAGGAACTGCCACGTGGTATCTTTCATGTCCAAATTGCCCCAAAGGCCCTCCCCTGCCCCCCCCCCGACAGCTCAGTGGCTCTGTTTTGTCTGTGTTTTTAATATTTGAAGGGTAGCTATTTGGGGCTTGTAATAATTATATTTACAAAGCAAAAATCGTGAGGATAGTACTAACTTGAACCGGCTTTTGTTTCTTAGAGCGCTTGAAGTGGCTTTTGCTAGGTTGAAATGTTCATTTGGGGAAACATAAAATCTTGTTTAAAAAGAGGCTATTTGGGGGGAGAAAAAAAACAATAAAAATCACTTAAGCATGAATTTTGTTAGATATTAAGCAGGTGCCCATTGCAGCTGATGCCAGTGAGAAAATCTGAATTCAGAGAAATAGAAACCCATGGCTCAGGACTTCCCCGGTGGCACAGTGGTTAAGAATCCATCTGCCAGTGCAGGGGACACAGGTTTGAGTCCTGGTCCGGGAAGATCCCACATGCCGTGGAGCAACTAAGCCTGTGCGCCACAACTACTGAAGCCCGCACGCCTAGAGCCTGTGCTCCACAACAAGAGAAGCCACTGCAGGGAGAAGCCCGTGCACCACGAGGAAGAGTAGCCTCCACTCGCTGCAACTAGAGAAAGCCCATGTGCAGCAACAAAGACCCAATGCAGCCAAAAAAAGAAAGAAAAAGAAACCCATGGCTCTGTCTTACTTGGTGATTTAGTTGTTTGTTTACTTTGTGCTCCATCCAGTTCCAGCCTTGATGCCCTGGATGCTGACAGTGAAGGAGAGGGGCATTCCGAGCGGTCGCGCATTTGCTACACTCCAGTGTCTCAGAGTTCCTCGAGAACTGGCATTCCTAGTGGGGATGAATTGGACTCTTTTGAGACCAGCACTGAACCAGATTTTAATATCTCCAGGACTGAATCACTTTCTTTATCAAGTAGCCTGCAGCTGAAGGTATTCTTATTGGTATTAATTTGGTTTATTGTAAGCCTGAAAAATATGTTGTCTAAATCCACCCATCTCTGAAAGACAAATTACGTTATGGTCACATGTGTAAACTTTTTTTTTTTGAAGACCCATGAGCTGCCTGAGCTTGCCTTTTTACTCTCTCCCACTCTAATGTGTATAGTCCTTACTTACAATGGCTGATTTGTTTTCATGAATCACCACCAATACAGATAATCTTTCACATACTTGGAAAATTTACCATTTTATACTGTGATTTCTGCCATCACCCCTTAAGCAAGAGAAAAGCTGGTAGTATGAAGTGAGTTTAAGTGATCAAACTTGTTTTGCACACATAAAATTTTACTTGGCACTGGTGTTAAGGTAAATAATATTGCTAAGGCAGAGGTGACATTTGTTGAGCGTTCCTGGCTGCATGAACTCATCTGGAACACCATAGACTTTGTCAGTTTTTCCATAGGAGACAGCTTTTCTGTCATTGGCGTTTTCGCATTGGAATTTCGTTTTGTTGTGGTTTTTTAAAAGACTAAACTCTTCCAGTCTTGCAGAGAAAGCCCTTTTCTGTTTGGACCTATGTTTTCTTTTTGATTTCTGTTGTCCACTTGTTTTCTTTTTCAATTGAGTTTACTACTATAAAACAATGTGTGCTGTGCCCAAACATCTCATACCACAAACATATGGTGGTTATGGTAATGCTTTATTTTTGTAGTGTTCTCTACAATATACAAAACATGCTTTTATATAAAATGTTTAATTTTCTCATAACTCACCTAGGATATAAGGAGTACTTTTATTTTAATTTTTAATCAGTTGAAGTTCTGGAGAGATTAGATGTCCATGTTGCCCAAGCTTGGTGATAGAGTCAGAACTCAAATCTAGGCCTTCTGACCCCAGATCCTGAATCCTCTTCCCTCAGCTCTGAGTTCTGTGGAGCTGTCATAATCTTCTGAACCTAAAGGTCATGTGATATTTCTGGATAATAAGAAATAGGTATGATTGTTAATGTAGCTACTTCTCAGATTTGCATTTTGAATAGAACTGTGAAAAATTCATCATTACTTGGAATGAAAAGTAATTCTTTGTGAAACAGTTCCATGCTGTTCACTTTTAAGAAGAATCTGTCCTATAAAATATGTCTTGCCTGGCCTCTGTAATTACCCTGTGTAACTTTTTGCCAAAGAATTCTGGATAATTTTCAAAGCCCTGTTATGAAAAATGATTACCATGCATGACTTAAATGCAGAGGGTGGTACTTGGCTAGGGCCCTTTGTGGCCAACTCACTGTTAGGGTTATAGGACAACTCGGGTTGGCCTTTCTGACATCCAGGCCCGCTGGGTCTTTCCCAATAAGTAAGTCAGGGAGCCATGGCTTAAGACCTTTTGAAGCAGGGTCAGGCTTCTGTTTTCAACTTTCCTCCAGGCTCTTCAACTAAACCGTAAGCCTAGCGCAACCACATGCTTTCACTTAGGGAGAAGAAGAAAACAGTGCTTGTGAGAAGAACAGTTGCTGATGGCTTAAGTTTAGTAACACATTTTGCACCACTTTCTTTCACCTGTAACCTTAAGTGGTATCTTAAAAATGAATGGGGGTGGGCATCAATCCTAAGGCCACTAGGCCTCTGTTGCATGGGATTTGGGTGCCATAAATGGCTTTAGTGGCATTCTATTGTGTATTCATTTAAATTTTCTAGAACATGTAAGAAAAGTATTTTTTAACTTATCTATCCATCTTGCATTTTTCATGTATGTTGCCAATATAATAATAGAAATAATAGGTAATTAGGAAAACAGGAAAAAAATAGCAGGTCATTTAAAAGAAATAAAATTGAACATATATAAATAAGTGATAATTCAAGCAAAATCCCAGGAAGTGCTGGATGGAAGGTCTGTTGAAAGATGAGCACAGACTAGAAGGATTTGTGTAATGACCTGATGCATTCTTTCCTGGAGGCTGCAGCTAACATTACAAACTTAAATAGCCATTAGGA
This sequence comes from Mesoplodon densirostris, assembly GCF_025265405.1. Classification (NCBI taxonomy): domain Eukaryota; kingdom Metazoa; phylum Chordata; class Mammalia; order Artiodactyla; family Ziphiidae; genus Mesoplodon; species Mesoplodon densirostris. The sequence goes on from NC_082663.1 coordinate 59,583,192, forward strand.
ACTTTTAAAAACTTGTCATTTTAGGTGACTGTTCCTCTACCTTCTAATAATTATGTATAGAGATCTCAGTTAATATGGAATTTTGCTTAAATGCTACAGTTTAAAGTAACAAAAATAAGTGACAACTCAGGTTTAAAAAAAAAGTCAAACTCGTTGAATACGCAGAGAAAGTCATGTGACTTGATTTTTCACTTTTAACCAACATGGTTGGAATGTCATGATTGTATCCTAAAGTATATAGGAAATATAGAAACTATTCCCAAAAGCTCAAGTTTACTAAAGCATTAAAAAGACAATAACATTTTTAAAGTTGTGAGAGGCAAACAGAAACAAATCATTAATAAGATTACCTCAGAAATGTTCAAGTTGAATCCTTTTTTTAAAGGTTCTGATTTTGATGATGAACACATACTTTCAAGTCTTCCATAGAATTTTTTTTTAACTTTGTTATGATTTCTTTTAGGAATCATTGTTTTCTGGAGTCCGCTCACGTTCTTATTCCTGCTCATCACCCAAAATTTCTTTAGGAAAAACTCGATTGATCCGTGACTTTACAGTGTGCAATTCAGCTGAAGGTAAGCATTGGTTACCATTTGGCTGTGAAAGCATTCTTTTCTAGAGTGGATTTTCAGTTAGTAAAAGTGCATAAAGTATGTAAGAGCAGCAGGCAAGTATTTTCAATTTCATTTTCACTATTGATTTTTCTAAGCTTAGCAAAATCCTTTTCTCATTGGATATCAGACAAGGTATAAATTTGATTTTGATGAAATCACAGATATGTACACACCTCTCTGTTGCCTTATTTTTTTGAATAAAATGTTTTCCTCAAGGACAGTGTAAACTATGACTTATTCTAGGTTCTTTATTGTGAGGGCTTTAGAGAATTTTATTTAAGGAAATTATAAAAGTTACTTTTGTCCTACATATAAATTGCTGAAATAATCCAATTCCTCACAGTTGCAAAAGCATTGCAAAATGGATTGTCTTCATTTCTTTATTTAACAAGGGACTTTAGAAAGTTAAAATAACAGAACATACTTGAAACACAAGTAAATATATCTCAAACATTTTTTGTGGCCAATGTAAACAATCAGAAATACAACTTTTATACAATAAAATTTTAATTGAAATATAGTATACCTACAGAAAGGGGTGCATATTATTAGCATATAGCTTGATGAATTTTCAAAAGTGAATTGAGATCAATAAAGAGAACAATGTGGCAACTCAGAGTTGCCCTTGTAGCCCTTCTTAACCGCTACCCCAATTTTCAACTTAATTCTGGAATGTAATTATTTAACACTTTCTGTGTACCATATGTTATGTAATAATTACATTTAAAGCTGTATTGGAAGTATTAATGTCAATCTGTAATACATAGCATTATAACAAATTTTTTCTCAATGTATTAGATGATGCCTTTTTTTGTCTATTATCCTTAAGAGCCTTAGAAGACTCAGAAAGTGAGAGATGTGCTTAAGTATTCTCAATTTCTCAGCATAGAATATTTAAAATAGGATTTATTTTACTCCTTCTTTTCCTTTCCTTTTTTCTTATTCTTGCTTTGTTACATTGCCATTCTTTTGCATCCTTATGCCATGTGGAACAACAGTGAAAGCATAATCTTTGTGCCTTGGACCTGCCATCCTAAAACAATGTCTAATGTATGGAGATGTTCAATCCATATTTGTTGAATGAATGTAGCAGACAAAATACATAAAATACAAAAGAAGTGCTACAAGGCATTTTTTCTCCTTTTTCTTTCTGGGATGTCTTTTTGGGGAAAGAGAAAACAGGACTGATAATAAATGTCAGTTTTGATTTTTAGAATGGGAAGATGGAGAGAAAGGACCAAGAGAAAGAAAGGAGACAACTACCTTGAGGGGACAGGAGTAGAAGAGGATTGACTTTGCCCTGGATGTTTTTTCTTTCTTTCTTTTTTTTTTTTTTTTTTTTTGTGGTACGCAGGCCTCTTACTGTTGTGGCCTCTCCCGTTGTGGAGCACAGGCTCCGGACGCGCAGGCTCAGCAGCCATGGCTCACGGGCCCAGCCTCTCCGCGGCATGTGGGATCTTCCCAGACCGGGGCACGAACCCCTGTCCCCTGCATTGGCAGGCGGACTCTCAACCACTGCGCCACCAGAGAAGCCCCCTGGATGTTTTTTCAGTACCATAATTCTTTCTAGGATCTCCAGGTCTCCCTAACCTTAGTTTAGGTTGGGATTCCTTTTAATGGCAGCTTTGACATCTTTTCACTGATAGTCTTAGAGATGGTGAATTAACTTTGTACTGTAACTATTTGGAAAACACTTTTAAATCTTCTGTGCAGTGTGCAAAATGGTGCCTTTGCCTTTATATCTGTAGTATCTCTGATTATTAAATTCCGACAGTTCTGATGTTTGAAATCTCAGACGACTGAGAGAAAAATGGATAGTTTATAAGGGGAAAGAGCCCTGATTTATGAATTCTTTAATGAACAAGAGAGGGTATTTTTGCTTTACATGCATTCCTTAAATCTTAGCATTTGAATTAGAAAGAATAAAAAGCAGAAATCAATTCCTGTGAATAAAAGCTTGTCTTTAGACAGTATGTTTAAAAATAGGGCTATTGGATGAAGTTTGACACTCTCCAGAAGGTAAGAATTACAAACAGGCAATTTAGGTTGAGGCTACACACTAAATATACAAAAATTCCAGTGGATATTCCTCTATGGTAGCAAACATTTGGAGTGACATCATTTAGGTCAGTCAAAATCATAGAACTGTGAAAAATAAATTAGCTCTTAAGGAAGAAAAAATAATTTTAACTGTGTGTGTGATCAAAGCGCAGGTGTGAAAGCTTGACTACTTCAAAGATGTATTCTAATGTTTCATTGTTTAATCTGCTTAATCAGAGGTAAACTGACATTTGTGTTGTTATAAATCCTCTCTCAATGAGTTTTGAATAGTTCTAAAATTGTTTTCTATTTGAACAGAGTCCAAGTCTTCCTTTTTCAGTGGAAAATTCCCGTAAATGAGCTATTGATATAATACAGATATACAGAGACAGAATAGTCTTTCAGTCCTTTTTATACTTATTTGTGATGTCCTCTCTTTCTTGTCACTTTCAGAGGGTTACTTACGATCATTTATCATGCTTTTGTTGTTGTTGTTTTTGAGGGGGACAAGAGTACAATGGTGGCAACTTTATTATTTAATGCTTTTTATATATAAAACAAAATCCAATCCTATATTTCCCTTGGGTACATCATGGATTTAGATAGAAAGGAATATTCTCCATGTTAAAATGATAATTACAGCATCACCAAGATGGACAAAAGTGCCCTACATTTAAACATTTAAGGAGTGAAGTGAATGCACTTTTGAAAATTGTTGTGCACTGATGGATGGAATCCTGTTAGACTTTGTCCAGTTGTCTGAGTCTGATTCTGTTACTTTATTAGCTTGATTATTTTGGATATATGGCTTATTCTCCTGACACCTCAGTCTGTATACAAAAAGGATAATGATTTCTGCCCATGACTTAATTTGAAGAATACTTAATGGCAATAAAATAAAAGTCTTCGAATTCTTCAGAGTAGGTTTTCTGTTACCTACAAGATAGTCTCGGGTTCAACATTGATATTTCCACATTTCAGGAGATATGTATTCATTAGTTTTCCCCTGTATATATCTGGCCTATCTCCCTTTGCAACCTAGTTTTGCCTCTTCACTCTTCCGGATTGTAACGGTAAAGGATTTGTCCCTGCTCTGTAGATGGTGTGCTCCACAGTGGCCGTTCCCTCCTTCAGTCTCTCTCACTGTCTAAATCAGTGTCTCTGCTCCATCCCTGTAGTAAGTACTCTGGTTTGGGAAACAAGATGGCGCTACGCTGCTTGCATGAGCCTGCCCCTTCTACCCCGCCACCCCAGTCCAATGGAGGAGGGGCTCTCCCTTTCTCATGAGCCACAAAACACATCTCCGAACTGGCTGCTCTGTAAAGGCATTACAGCTACATTAAAATGGACTCTTCCTTATGCTGGCCTTCAAGACTTTTCTTTTAAGCTTTGCTAAAAAGCCGCTAAGATATTTATTGATTCTGTACGTTGGGGAGTTAGTGTTACGAATAAGGGATGACGCTCTGGTGAGAAATATCCAGAAACATAGAACAGATTTTCTGCATCTCTGAAAATGTTTGCTGCCCCTTGCTGATGCAAACTTAGTTCACAAAATCATTAAATGTTTCCCTATGTTGGCCTCCTCCCCATTCTCTCCAAATTAGGGAAAGTGACAAAAATATCCAGAGCAACGCCCTAGTTATATAAAATGACATTTTTCATTATTTTCTAACTTGTGGTATGTGTAATGATAATGTACGGTTGAGTGTGTGCACTTCAAACTAACACACGACTGCTAGTTTGTCTGCCTTCGTTTTCATTTTATCGTTCTGTGTCTTGTAGAGCAAAGAGCTTACAGCTTACCGGAGCCACCAAGAGAAAAAAGGTATTTTAACCCTTCCAGATTTCCTGAGGGACCGCTTGATCCATCTTTGGAAATGTTTGCACATCATTTTTGATACCTGTTCAATAGTTTGTGAGAGGTTTCTGCCTAATGAACCTGCCTGAATCCTTCGTACCCTTTGTGATCTGTATGGGTTTAGGTTTGCCAGCTGTTCCTTTCAGTCTCCAGATGAACAGGCCTCAGGACTGGGGACAGAGTAGTCTGGGGTTATTTTCAAAGCCAAACACTTACAGTGTACAGCACCGTGCAGAGCAGTGTGAGACCACCTGCTTTAGGAAGGTGTCCGGTTCTCACTAGGTCTGTCCACTATGACAGGAAGACTTATTGTGGTAACAAACCCCTGGAGTCAGTTTTAGAAAGTGCCTAAACATCTCTGCTGTCTGTCGTCGTAGAGTATTGCTTAGAAGTGTTAAGTGTGAAACAAAGAATAAATGATGCAGAAAGTACTTTGAGCATTATCAGTTTTCTGATTAATATGAAGATTTGAAAGCTGTATGCCTAAGCTGCTCTTTTCCCTAGAAGGTAAAACTGTCCTTAGAGTAAAGCTTGGGCAGCTGACTAGCGAGCAGGCTGGATTGCTGCACTCTGTTGGTCTTGAGAAACTAACTGCTTGTGAATCACACTGTGAAATAGCCCTGGGATTGTGTCAGAAATGGTATAAATGCTTGGCTTTGAGAGACCATGGGAAAAGGAGGAAAATGGTTTTAATTTGGGTGCTATTAATGCTCAAACTCTGAAACCTTTTACTATATAGATCAAAAGGAATTATTTTGCTTTAAATCTTGGACTGAAAGTATGAAGAAGAAGGAAAAAAAAATCTCCTTTTGCTCATTCCTATTTTTTGGAGACCAGAATAGAAATTCTGAAACGATAAACCAGAGGAAGACTTAAGAATGCCCTTTAAGAATAAGCTGATGATGAAAGGACACCAGGGCAATGATGATGGTGACAGCGGGAGCAGCAGTAACTGACCGTTGTTGGGTGTTTTTATGTGCCTGGCACTGTTTTAAGCTGCTTACGTTTATTACTTCATTTAAGCGATTTGTTGACTAATTCTGGAATTTGCTCATCATTCTGGTCATCGTTCTGGTTAGAAGTCTTATCCTTGCTATCTTTTTAACAATTGGAGAAGTAATAGACTGATTGTAAGGATTTTTTTTAAATCAAAAATATTTTCCATTAAGAGAGGGATTTAAGACTGGAAGAGCCAATAACAGAATTGGTTAAATATTAGCCTATAAAATGTGTTAACTTGAATGAGATGTATAGGGATGTATTGGATGGGATGAATATTTTTCTCATATTCCTCATTCTTGTTTTTTTCTTCCTGTTCTTGGGTCCATCTTGGGTCTGCATCCCAAAAGCATCTGACTTTCTTAGTCATATCCCCTGGTGTATCTAGTAGAGTAGATATTCCATTTCCCCTACTATGTTCCTGATACCTTGTTGGATACACCAGTAAGGTCCCTGGCTAGACCTAATGCTTTGCTTTGGTCATGCAATAGACATTTACTTGGGGGTTTGCCTTCTTTGGGATTCCCTTATTTATGTTGATCACTTCATTTCTGGAAAAGAGTGCAGCCAGCTAAAAGCGGGGCTCACTCCAGACCTTTCAGGCTCATTTTTATAGGAGCAGGCACTTCATCTATCCCATCTTCTTAGGATTATATGGTACAACTCAGTTATTTTATTGCCACCATCTATCTTAAATCTGATACATCTGTTACCTTTTATTTTTTTAAGAAAATAAGAATCTGGCTGTTCAAAGTTGAAGTTTTACCTGTGTCAATTTTCAATTTGGATAGTTGGAGCTTTTTAAATACTTAGATGCCCAGTTCTTTTAAAAAATAGGTTATAGATATAATAGGTTAAGGATTAAGATATTGAGGCTATATCCATATTATTCAGATACTTAAAATATCTGTTTACCTATTGAAAAGGTAATGCCAAGAATCTCTGAAGAATGGGGCTTGTAAAACTTTATTGTGGGTAATTCCGTTGGTCATCAAATTGATAATAGAGTTAGGCATTCTTGTTCTGGGATGTTGAAAGAGTTTAAGTAAATTTTTCCAGATTCTTATAAATTGAAAAGCTGTTTACATTCTGTTGTGAAATCAGTTGAGGATTTTTCCCTTCTGAGTTCTTCTCTAAAGTACCTAATTTTTACGTAAGTGAATACCACATAGTTAAATTAGATTTGAAACATGGAGTCAACCAACCTTCTACATCTGCCCAGAAGTTACACTGTGTTTCCCATTGTCATAATCTGAAAATGGGTCATGCCTATGATATTCACGTGTCTACCAGGTTAGATGATTCAGAGTTTTTAATATTTAGTGTTTCAGTTTTTTTGTTTGTTTGTTTTGTTTTGTTTACTTTGTCATCTCTGTTCTTATCAACCTTTGGAATTAAAGATTAAGTGGTATGATTTTGTCTTTTTTTTTATAAATTGCAGTGCATCTGTAGGCTTTAAATCAAAACTGTAACATTGTTCTTGATACAGTCTTCTGTAGCATAGGGAGTTGGGAGTAGAGTCTGGTAAACAGGAACTCATTTTCTTTCATTTGAGAGAGTGTAGTTGTGTTCCTGCTGGTAAGTAGGGGAGAGGACTTCTTCACCTCAGAAATCACATTGACCTCATCATTCTTCAATTCTGAGATTTAGGTTTCCTCCCCATATTTTTCTTCTCTTAGACATTGGGTGGCTCTTGGTGGGGTCCCAAAAAGTGTTCCAGAGAGGATTCTTTCTCAGCTGTCAATTGTGCTTTTTTCCCCATTCCAAAAGTGAGCCTGTTGAATATTATTCCACGAGTTTTGCAAATTAGGATGCTTAAGACACAAGAGGTATGGAAATTTATAGATATATTAACCAATGATTTATCTAAGAAGGTGGCTGTGGAAGTAGAAAGGAAATGAGAGGGTCTAAGTTCCTTGTGTTATTCTGAGTAGTGTAGGGCACTTTCACTTCTGTTTTCCATCTTTGCTTTCTAACTTTTTCAACTGTTTTCTCTCAGTAGCAAACACAATTTCATGAACTGTGCAGGGCTCGAGTGGCAGGACACCCACTGTCCTGACTATACCTGCGTGACCAAGAGGTAGCTCTGAAGTAATTTATTATTTATCCTAAATGCATTCACTGAGGTTTGAACTCTCAATTATCTAATAAAGAGGTCAAATAACTTAGTTTTGCTTAATATGTACCAGTTAAGTACTTATTATATTTAAGCATGAGAAAGGGCCTTAGAAATAACTTAGTCTTTGATCAGATGAGAAAAACTGAAGTCCTAGAAGTTGTCTTTTTTTTTTTTTTTTTTTTTTTTGCGGTACACGGGCCTCTCACTGTTGTGGCCTCTCCTGCTGTGGAGCACAGGCTCCAGACTCGCAGGCTCAGCAGCCATGGCTCACGGGCCCAGCCGCTCCGCGGCATGTGGGATCTTCCCAGACCAGGGCATGAACCCGTGTCCCCTGCATCGGCAGGCGGACTCTCAACCACTGCGCCACCAGGGAAGCCCTAGAAGTTGTCTTTTAAGTCATTTTTGTAAAATGTAATCATATATATTTTGGTGCATATCAATAGTATGATTACTTTTGAAGGTATTTCCCAGAGATGAATGTATTAGCCACTAATGCTGACAAGTGAGAAGTTTGAGGGATAGGAGAGACATGGGTTATGAAATGTTCATTTTGGAAATTGTCTACAGAAGTGTTATCTGGTTTGACATGATACCTTTGTTGGTCTTTAATATATTCACTCTTTCTTTCTCTCTTTGTAATAATATTAGAATACAAGACCATCAGAGAAAGTTCTAGGGGAAATATAAAAGTTCCAGGGAAATTTCCTCTTCATAGCTGGGACTTTTTTTTCTCTAGAGAATGATTCTGTGGATTAGAGGAAAATCAGTGGTGTTCAGTGTGCTCACAGGTTGGGTACAATTACCTCTAACTTGCGTCTTATTTGGGGGGAATTTCTACAATGTTCTCTCCTTTGCAACCTAGAGTCTCAGATTGCAAATAGCCTGATTGAGGGGGAGAGATGGAACCATGAGGCAGACAGTCTGTTTCTCAGGCTGTATTGACAAAGGAAATGTGTGTCTGCTGAGTATTATCTCTGTTCCAAAAATAAATAAAATCCGGTTTAATGTCGTTGGTTATTTGACTTCTATGTGCCTGGAGAATTCTATTAGCATAGTAAACAGGGAGATGAATATTTTCAGAGTAAAATTATAAGTGTAAGATTTCCTTTATTTCTCTAATACTTTAATATGAAAATTTTAAAGTATGCAGAAAAGCTGAAAGAATTATATATTAGAATACCTATTTCCACCACTTAGATTCTGTAAGTGTTAACATTGTGAGATAGTTGCTTTATCATACACTTATCCACCTATTCATCTATAAGATATATTTTTAATAGTTTCTATCCTTATCTTTAGAATAACCATTAAAGCCTGAAAATATATATATGTGTAAAAATAATATGTACAAAATACATCTGTGTGTTTGTATACATACACACACATACATACACACACCTATGTATGACTGCTCTCTTTTGCTCCCTCTGGTAAGTTTTATAAGCTGTGATAACAGATTCTTTTTTGTAGAATTCAGGAAGAAGAATGGGATAAATACATCATACCTGCCAAATCAGAGTCTGAAAAGTACAAAGTGAGCCGAACTTTCAGCTTCCTCATGAACAGGATGACCAGCCCTCGGAATAAATCTAAGGTAATTAAGGTTTTATGCCTATCGTCTATAAAGCGTAGATGCTCCGTTTCTGAGCAATTAGTATAGTTTCCACTTTCCCTTTAAAATCATTTACCTTAGGTTTTGTACACACATATTTAAAAACCTCTATATTTCTTATGGGGTATTGTCCAAGTCATTGAACATACTGAGACCACTTCATGCTGGGTGCTGTTACATTTTGGCATTATCACACCTCTTGGTGTGTGGCCCTTCCGTCCTGATAGAACACGTGGAGACTTTGTATGGTTTCTGTACGTCGATTGGCTCTGAGCATTTCTCTTTTCTCCCCACTTCGCTGCTGCTGCCACATCTCAAGACAAAAGGCAAGGATGCCAAAGACAAAGAGAAACTGAGTCGACATCAGTTTGTCCCTGGAACATTCTCTGGGACTCTGCAGTGTTTGGTTTGTGATAAAACACTCCTGGGGAAAGAGTCGTTCCAGTGTTCCAGTAAGTTCTCGGGCCCTATGTGTGCTGTCTTCTTGCGTGCTTTGCCTCCCCAAACAGTAAGCTCCCTGAGAATAGTGCCAGTGCTAAGTGTGTTCATGTAGACTTTTGTTTTCATGTCTGTGTGTGGTTTCATCAGCAAGCAATGACCCATGATGGTTGAGTCAGTACTTTGTGTCCACAGACAATAGTCTCTCCTAGAACCCAGACTGTTATACCTCACTGCCTTCTGATGTCTCCGCTTGGATGTCTAAACAGCATCTCAAATGGAGCTCCGTTCTCCCCCTTCTGTGCCCACCTACAAGCTGACCCTCTCAGTTTAATGGCAGTTCCATCATTCCAGCCAAATGCTCGTGCCAGAAATCTTGGAGTATTTCTATATACCTCTCTTTCTCTCAGTCCCACATACTTCAGCATTCCTCTTGGCTGTGTCTTCAAAATATATATGGAAGTCAGCCTTTTCTCACCCCTGCCACTGTTATCACCCTGGTCTAAAGCCATCATTTCAGTAGCTTTGCAACTGGTGTCCTTGTGCTTTTACTGCAAAAATCATAGTTTTCAAAATCTCAGTCCGAGCGAGTTCGTCAAGGCATTTGTCCTTGTGTTCCAGATGCTCCAATGGCTTCCTGTCATCCTGAGGATGGCCAGAGCCCTGACAGTGGCTGCAAGGCCCCCATGATCTCTCCTGTCATCCACTCCTCCCAATCCTCTGCTTCAGTCCCTCTGGCATCTTTGCTGTTCGTCCAGTACTCCGGGCGGCAGGCATGCTCCTGCCATGGGGCCTTTCCTGTGGTTCTCTCTGCCTGCAGTGCTCTCCCCTCAGCTAGCTGTGTGGTTTGTCCCCTCACCTCCTTCAGGTCTGCTTCAGATAACACCCCCCAGTCAGGCCTTTCTTGACCACCCTCTGCTTGGCTCATTTTCCCCCTTTTCCTCCTTTTTATCCCACTATAGCATTCAACATCCTCTAACTCACTCTCTGTTCTGTTTATCAATTTTATTACCTATCTCCTTCACCGGAATACAAACCCTACAAGGGATGGATTTTTGTCTGTTGATTTTGTTCTCTTGTATATCCACAGTGCCTAGAACAATGCTTTTGCATAGCAGGGGCTTCGTAGCTATTTATGGAGTGAAAGAATAATTCAGTGCAAAAGAATTTAGGCCCGGGCAGGTGGAATCCATTTCATGGTGTTTGTTGGTGGCCAGAATTAGGGGAACATTTGGGGGGTGGGATGGGAGTACAAAGGGAGGTGAAGAGCAGAGGAAGGTTATATGTAAAGTTCTTCATTAAATTCCTAGAAAATGATTAAATTAAAAATTTAAATGTATCCATTCACACTGTCTTTAATGATGCCAGTTTCACTGCATGCTTGAACTTGGCTTTCCTTGGAGACTTGATTTCTTTCTTTTATGTGACCTGAGATAGCATCAAGCAAAATAATAGTAATAATAAAACTACTCTAAACCATAGTCCACTAATTAAAACACAAAGAGCATCAAGCAGTTCAGCTGTGATTTAATTTGCTAATTTTTTAGAAGTTTGCCGAAAGTATTGTTTGTGGATTATTTTTTAAACATTCATTTTATTTATTTATTTGGCTGTGCTGGGTCTCAGCCGCAGCACGTAGGGTGTTTTAGTTGCGGCATGCGGGATCTTTTTAGTTGTGGAATGTGGGGTCTTTAGTTGTGGCATGTGAGATCTCCGGTTGTGACATGCGAACTCTCAGTTGTGGCGTGTGGGATCCAGCTCCCCGACCAGGGATGGAACCTGGGACCCCTGCCCTGGGAGCGTGGAGTCCCAGCCACTGGACCACCAGGGAAGTCCCTGTTCATGGGTTGTTAATGGCTTGCCCCCATGTCAGCAGTCAGTTTATGGGTTTGATGGCATATGTTTCATAGGTTGTGGCTCTTCTCTTGTTCATAGGGCTGGATCTCTTCAGCTGTACCCCCCAGCCACATCCATGACCTTTCTCTCCCCTCATTTTAAGACACACTCCTCAAGTTGGGCAACCTCCACTCACTGCTCTGACGTCTATTCCTGCCACTTCTTCCTTAACCATCTGATTTTGGCCTCTGACCCCACTACTTAACAGAAGTCCTGCTCTTGACCTGAGCATCTTTCCTCGTTACTGTTCTCAGACTCACTGATCTCTCTCCTGTTTCCATGTTTATTGTCCCTTTGTGTAGGTAGGTGTCCTCTTTTCCATGGCACACTACTCTTCTGTTTACCACCTGTATTGTTTCCTTTCTCCTAACTTTGAGTACCCTCCAAACTCAGTTCTTGGGCATTTGTTCTTTTCTGGGTATAGTTTCTAAGTATAGTCATCCAGTCTTTTGTTCTAAAATACCGTACTGAAACCTGTTCTTCCCAGATTAACGTCTTTATCGCTCACTTTCTAATTCCATATTTCTAGTTGCCTAGAGAGGCTGAGCCCCCATGTAACTTGTGGCTATATTTGAGCATTATGGCAGAGCTACAGTGTAAACCAAGACTGTCCTGGTCACACCCTGTCTGTGGGCATCATCACTCAAATATCTTCTTGTCTCCCAGACCAACGTGTCTAAAACCGACCTTCCAGTCCACATACAGAAGGCCGTTCTTGCTGTGTTGATGGTACCAGCTCGAACGCTGGGCATGTTGACTCTTAGTTCCTCTTCCTCCTGGCACCCCAGTCCACGTGGTCCCTCTTTCATTTCCTTTCTCACCGTTCCTGCTCTGGTGGATTCTCATCACCTCTGGACTGCTGACAGCAAACTGTTCTAGTTTCCCCTCTCTCTAGGTATTTTCACTTACAATTTATCCTGGATACTTTCACCACCTTAATCTTAATGAAGCACTGCTTCCATCTGCACACATATGCTTGAGGACTTCTCTCTTTTTTGTTTACTGGACTAAGCCCAGGCTTTTCAGATGTGCGTTCGGTTCTACCTGCATCCTGCTGGCTAGTCCTACGGTCACTTCCCTGTTCAGCCTTGGTTTACAACCAGAGGCCTTGCCAGGCCTGTTGTCTTTTCTCCCACTGTGCATGTTTTCCTGCCTCTGTTCCTGCACTTACGATAGTCTCCTATCTCTGTTTTCCCTGCTCCTCAACTTCATCCAGATTTCTTGCCTCTTCTTGGGAGGTCTTCCTTGACCACTGTGGCCTGAGTTCCTGCACATCACACTTAGGATCTATTTATCCTATCCAGTTTAATACTGGGGTATGTACAGCCTCTTCTGATTTTAACTACTAGCATAGACTTTATGTTCTTGGAGGTCTATAGTCACATAATGGTTCTTTTGTATCCCCTACAGCAGCTACCGGAAAGCTGGGCCCTTAGACACTCATATGTAGTTCATGACTACTGAAAGCTTAGGGATCACTGAAAGGCAGATCTTTGCAGTACAGAATATGTTGGTTCACACTGAGTTGGTCAAGTGGGTTGTCATGAAAGTTTTAGTGGAAGATGGAAATTGCTGAAAGTACCTAGATTATATTTAGCTTTTAAAGTGGTCATTAATTTTTTTTAAAAAGGCAGCAGAATTCATAGAAGATACAAGGTTTAAGGAGAAACAAAATTATCCAGACTTTTACCACCTAGAGAAAATTGCTCTTCATATTTTTACGGAATCCCTCCTAATCACTAAAAAAGTCAGCTTTGTATGCTGATGTCTCATTTGATGATGATATCAAATGTGCTTAATTGTTCCTTACTAGTTGTGCATTTAAGTTTTTTCCAGTTTTTTCACAACGTAAATCATGTTGCAAGGAGCATTCTTTTCCACATATCACTGCCCACATCTTTGATCATTGCCTTAGATTAAATTCTAGAATCAGTTTGAGTATATGTTTAATTTCCTCTTTAACCATAGTCTTTTAGAAGTTTTAAGATTTACAATTTTGGGGGAAGGGGAGTATTGGGCATTTAAACTTTGGTTATTAAGTTTTTTACATTGGGTAGGAGAATACAACGTTCAGACTGCTGTTATTGGTAAATAACCCTACTTCATGGTGTATTTTTTTAATTATGAATATCAATATTTCTAATCTTAAAAATACAATATGATATAAAACAAATAATATAAATATTCAAAATCTTGGTGTCTGTATTCTTCTTTATTAAAGCCTGAGTTGCTAGTTTTCCACAAATATTGTATTTCTATAAAATTCTCCTTGTTTATAAATAGATTTCACTACCTATATTTTGATGTTACATTATTTGATGCACAGAAGTTTACTAATCACAGCTTCACTGCATACTTAACTTTCATAAACTTAAAACTACCCTAATGCGGTTAAATGCCATTTATAAGAATTTTACTTTGTTTAAAATTAATATTCTTCTTGCTTTCCTTTTGTCTGTATTTCTCTTACCTATTTCTGTGTTTTTAATTTGAGGTGTGTGTCTTTAATTTAGCTATAGGTAATCTTTAATGTAACTGAGAGACCTTGTTTTATAAGGGTTTTTTCCTTATTTACATTTAATTTTACAGCTGTCAACTATCTTTTATAGTTCTTTGCTGTTTTCCTTGATGTCTGGTTCAGCTATTTAGACCATGTGTTGTTGTCTTTTATCTTCTTCAGGGATTTGGCAAGATATGCTCTTTTAATACTTAACTAATAATAACTTTAAGGCTGTGTAAGGCTTATAATTGAAAACTCTTATTTCCCTTATAGTTACCCTTTTTTCCCCCTAGCCTCTGTGAGTATACTGAATTCATTATTATTACTTTTATAATGTATGTTTAATCTTTCAGGAATAATTTTCTATTTCAACAAAAAATTGATATTTGTATTCAGTTCTGTGTCTCTACTTAACAATACTTTTTAAGATGTGATTCTTTAGTTTCAGTGCTCACTTTTGCTCTTTTTTTTTTCCTTCAATAAAGCTGATCCATTCTGAACTCTTAATTTTGATTCTGCTTTTAATAGGCAATAAGATTTCAGGTAATTTTTTTTCCAAGAAGGTTATTGGAGTAATCTGTTTTCTGAAATCTTGTATATCTAAGGGTATATCTTTGCTTCTTTCACACAATAAAACCAATTTTATCTGGCTAAATAAATTCTTCAGTCAAACCTTTTCCTCTCAAGACTCTGCCAACACTGGTCCCTTATATTTGGGCATTTAATATTATAGTACGGTAGAAAATTCTGGGGCCTGCTTGTCCTCATTCCCTTGCTGGGAACCTGCTTTTTTGCCTAGATGCTTGAGGACTTTTAATTTTTTGATCATAGGGATATTGTCAGGCTGTGTCTATAGAATAGGTATAATTTAATGATTTTTTCCTAGAAAACAGTAAGACCTTTTGATTCGCCTTTTTGGGTTCTTTTTAAGCTTTCTAAACGTTTTTGTCAGTTGTAGCTGTCAGTTGTTACTTCTGACCTCATTTTTCTGATTTCTTCCTTAGAGAAGTGTGATCTGTCATATTTGTATGACATCTTGTTTGATAATTATACACTTCTTTTTCTCCACATTCTGGAGGGACTCTTTCAAGTTTAATTTCATAGCACTGCTTTGATACTTTGTCACATTGAATCTTCTCAATTTGGTTTAAATTCCGCTCTTGCTCTTTTTTCTTCCTTGTAGTACTTTCTCGTCTCACAAAGCTCCGTTTCCCTGTCATCCTGTTGGCCTATGGTCACATCCTATACTCCCTTCATGGCCTTTTGGTCCTATTTTATGTCTGTTTTGTGTCTCTTAGGGAGGACACGTTTCAAATATCCAAATTTTTCTTCTCCGTTTCTGGATTTCATAATATTCAGTGGCTCCCTCTTCCTGTGAGTTTTCAGTATAACTGTTCTGTGGTGCCTCCTAGCTTCTGCTTTTTTCCTTATCCTTTCATTTTCTTGTTCTGGGGTGAGGTGAGGGCCATGCCATTTTGATGTTTGCCTGCAGGACCAGTACGTGGACCAGCCTGTCTTCTGCTCATTGGCCATTGAGGTGTTGGCTGGGTGCCGCCAAAGACCTACAGCGGGAGGAAGGTTGTGGGCTCAGCATCTTGCTCAATTCCCAGGGGGCTGCAGCCACTGTTTGACGGGCCTCAGTGAGCCCTACTACCCTTGTGGAAGGATTTTTCTCCTGAAGTTTCTGATAAGCCTCCGGCTTCTCCATCTGCACTCAGCGTCTCGGGGTGGGGGTGGGCAGGATGAGGGTGTGGTGGTAGGTGATGTGAAGGTGGGAGGGCAGAGGGGCCAAGAAGACAGCAGCCTGGCAGGAGGTAGTCCCCATGCAGGGAGCTCTCTGAGCCTGCGGACACGAGGGGGCAGGCAAAGTGTTCCCTTACTTCTTTCAGTGAGATGCAGCCACAGTGTTTCGTGAAGTAAAATGTAGGCAAGCTGCTAACTTTTCTCTTTTAATTTGGTTTCCTCTAGTTAGTAGGAATTCTCTCGGACCCTGACAGTACATTTTTTCTAGCATTGTTGTGCATTTTTCTTTCTTTCCGTCTTCATAGGTGTTCTCCCTGGGGTGCGAGCAGGCAGTTGCCATATGTCAGAAGTCCCTTACTAATATAGGGCATATAGTAGTACCTGAGTTCTCAGGCAGACACAGAAGTGTATGTCATGCATGATTTCAGGTTTCATAATCGATAAGACCGTGTGCAATAGGGGAAAAAATCTCTCCAAGGAAACTAAAATATTAACAGTGCGATTGGCAGTTAAGTCTGCCCATAGGGGAATCGACTGTATTCATTGTACTACATCATTTTATATACGGGACTTGAGCATCCCCAGGGGCTCCTAGAACCAGTCCCCCAAGGACACCGAGGAAGGGCTACAGAGGGTGTACCCCCAACAGAACTTCAGGAAATTCTAAAGAATGTACTTTAGACAGAAGGAAAGCAATCCAGAAAAAAGATGGGAGATGCAGGAAAGAATGAAGAACATTGACAGTGTAAAACATTAATACTGTCCACTGGGCTTCAAGCAGCAAGATGAACACGTAAGAGGGAGAGGAAGTGAGGTTCATATATTCAAATATCCTTGTGTGGTTTGAAGGACCGTAAAGCTATTCATTTCAGATTTTACTAAGTTAAATATGAATTTCAAAATATCTAGGGTAAAAATTATTAAGCTAAAAATATGTCCCATACTTGTAAAAATTAAGAAAGTAATTAGGAAAAATATTTAATTGATCCAAAGAAAGCCAGAGAGGAATACAAATAGAAAAGAAAGCAATATAAAGCACAAAATAAGATGGACAAAATAATCCAAAGAGAGCACTGATTACCATATAAATTGTAAAAGAGTATATAAAATACAAATAACTAAAAATATTAATTTTAAAAGGACAAAGAGGGAACTCCCTGGTGGTCCAGTGGTTAGGACTCCATGCTCTCACTGCAGGGACTGGTTTCGATCCCTGGTCAGGCAACTAAGATCCCACAAGCCACTCGGCCAAAAAACAAACAAGCAAACAACAGATTGTCAGAATGGATTATAGAAAATACAGCGTTGGGCTTCCCTGGTGGCGCAGTGGTTGAGAGTCCGCCTGCCGATGCAGGGGATGCAGGTTCGTGCCCCGGTCTGGGAGGATCCCACATGCCGCGGAGCGGCTGAGCCCGTGAGCCATGGCCGCTGGGCCTGTGCGTCCGGAGCCTGTGCTCCGCAATGGGAGAGACCACAACAGTGAGAGGCCCGCATACTGCAAAAAAAGAAAAGAAAAGAAAAGAAAATACAGCGTTATATTGCTGACAAGAAATATCTAAAGGTTTAATTTTCAGAAAGATCTAAAGTAGAGGAATGCAAAAGGATACACTTGTATTTAGACAAACTAAGGGAAAGAAAGCAGATGTAGCCATGTTATTATCAGACAAAATAGAATTTAATGCAAAAAGCATTACTAGATGTTCTGCTCCAGTGGTGGGGCTACATGTGATTTAAATATTTTTCTTTCTTTTTTAAGTTTTCTAAATATTTTTAATGTTTATGTGTTATTTTTATAATGACCCTTAAAAGCATGATGTAGCCGTATGCATTTCACTTTGCAGATTAACTTAAATAAGATGGACACTTTTCTGTCTTCTCCTTTTGTTCCAGACTGTAATGCAAATGTACATAAGGGCTGTAAAGATGCCGCCTCTCCATGTACCAAGGTAATCTCTCAGTCGTGTGTGAATATTACATGCTTGTATGCAGCTTGTTGCTTTGTGTTATCTGTTTAGGTTTTTAGATTTACTAGTTATTACTGTCTAGATTTATTTTTAAAGTGGTCGTTGTAGTGATAAAATAACACATGCTCAAAGTGTATACCTATTCAGTTAACTATGCACTTGTAGAAGTAGAGGGAACGCTCCATGATGTGGGTGGGTTAGGCTTCCTGTCAGGACCTGCTTGGTTTACCAGTGCAAACCGTGAGCATATGTAAATGAAGTCTAGAGCAGTAATTCTCAAACATCAGCACACATCAGAATCGCCTGGAGGGCCTGTTAAAACACAGATACCTGGGCCCCACTCCTAGAATTCCTGATCCAGTAGGTCTGAGTGGATTCTGACAATTTGCATTTCAAACATGTTCCCAGGTGACGCTGCTGATCCTGGGACCACAGTGTAAGTCCCACTGGACTAGAGGAATGTTCTCTGTGTTTGGGGGTGGGCTTGAGTAGATGGAGGTATTTATCATTGCGTTCCTTTGTCTCCCACTCTAAAGCCATGCCAGAAATGCACATGAGTGAGCATGATGATCCTTCAGAGGGAAGCATGGAGTCCCCAACTCTGTGTTACTTGAAACACACATTGTGTCAGGTCACAGAGTTGAGGATGACATTTCAGTGCTCAAGGTCATTGTGTCCTGTAGGCGGGAGGAATAACCAGGAACAGAAAGAACAAATAGGAGAAAGGCAGCGCTGATAAGAACTCCTTTTTGAGCCTGAGTTTGCACACAGGAACTGGAGATTTTCTGTTCCATCGGGCTTTTACTAAAGCTGGGATCTTGCTGAGACGTGTTCATGAGGCACACCTTCCTTATAACTTGCTCATCTCATTGTCATAACATTTTTCTCTTTGTTGTGTTTTATGTCTTTTGCTTTGAATTCCTCTGTTTGAAATAAAATAACAAAGAAAATGGTATAGATAAGAAGCCTGTTCTGTGTAACTGTGGACATTCTTGTAGTCCAGTGGTGCTTTGATCTTACTTTCTGCGTTTCTAATGTTCTTTACAGAAATTCCAAGTGAAATATATTAAGAACAAACCTCAGACCATCCTTGGAAGTAAGTGATGTGGAAAACGGCAAGAACTTTTTTCAGTTTCATACATACACACATTTTTTCCAATGTAAAATACCCCATCCTTTTGTTCTCTCATTTGCCCAATTATTCCTTCTTTCATAGCATATGCTGGGTGTAATTGGCATAATTTTTAGTTATACAAAGAAGTCAAGAATGTCATAAACTCTGGCAGACTACTAGCCTTTGCGCTACATGTACTATATGATCTTTATATTAGGGAAGGCTGAATGGAGGAGGTATTATGATGTCGCCTCAATTTTAAGATGCGAACTAGTGTATATGCACTATTGATAACAGCCTTTTGGGGGAAAAGAGAAACACTACATTAAATGTACATAATTTTATGTTTTCCTAGCAGTGGCACATATTTATCTTGACCAATACATACCATATGCTTCTTAAGAATCACAAAGTTAGGAAAAAGTCTTCAAGTTGAGAATCTATAGATTCTTATCAGTCTCTGTTGCTCATTATCAGAGCAACCTGATACTTTTTCGTAGCCCTGCCTGAGGCTGTGATCTCATCAGCTGCATTAGGATGGCAGTTGAAATTTCAGGGCATACCTGAGTTTTCTGTGCATATGCTTGAACTCTTTTTCTTGAATTAATACATTGTTGAAATTTAAACAATTTCTCTTAGATAATTGGCAGTCCATGACAGTCTTTACATTGCTCGCAAGGGTCAGGCACACCATTGTCCTCCTGAGTGAAAATGCTTTGATTTGATGTGAGCAATTTTGCAATTTCTTTTGCCTCAAATGTTACATAGCTTGCCTTGTGGCAGGCATTTTAAGTTTGTGGTCACTTTTCACTTCAGTGCTGCCATATGTCACCAGTGTTTTAAAAGCCACTTGAATCGGGGGGGGGGGGGTCAATGAAATATGCAAATTAATGGTGACGTGTGACTGTGTGATGTTACACAGGGGTAAACTAGTGCAGGCAGTAACAAGTGTGACACTGTTTACTCTCCTGCTTCTTCACCAGAAGTCCTTTTGACCTCAGTTGGAACGTACTCCTCAATTTCATAAGGTTAAGCATGAAAATAATTTAAAAGCATCTTAGAATTGATAGAATACCATCTGTTCCTCCTCTTAACTTAGGAATAACATTAAATCATACATGTGTAGAATCCTTTGTAATATCTTAGGGTTCCATATAAGTATTTTTCCCCTTTACTTAAGAAAGGTGTGTGCCGGGCTTCCCTGGTGGGGCAGTGGTTGGGAGTCTGCCTGCCAATGCAGGGGACGCAGGTTCGTGCCCCAGTCCGGGAGGATCCCGCATGCCGTGGAGCGGCTGGGCCCGTGAGCCGTGACCGCTGCGCCTGCACGTCCGGAGCCTGTGCTCCGCGACGGGAGAGGCCACAATGGTGGGAGGCCCGCGTACCGCAAAAAAAAAAAAAAAAGAAAGAAAGGTGTGTGCCAAGCACATAATATTATAGGATTGAAATATTTTCGGAGAGTCACTTTTTAATACACATCAAATATAAATGCGTGGATGCCCATAACATTTCAAACTGACCAGAAAGGTACTGAAGCATCATTTCATTTTCCATATGTGAGAGAGAACAGCCCAGCTTGGCTTGAAGGTTTCATCTGCCTGACATTCTTATACCGTAAAGAACAGACTCCCCAGCATTGTTCCAATCTGTTTACATGCTCTGTGTGTGTGTGTGTGCTTGTTTATACACACAGTGTACGTTCTAGTAATAGTGCTAATAACACCTTGTATCTATTTAAAGCTGGCTCTAGGGAGTACACGCAGTGGTTTATGGGCAAGCAATCCCAGTGTTTCCCTATTCCATTTTCTTGTCTGTTTGTGTAATTCCAGCCACCCACAGTCTCCAAGTGGATATGCTGAAGCAGGCCTGCAGCCTGGGTACCAGGAGGGTGTGAACTGGAAGGGACATTTGAAGCAGGTGTTGGGATGTGGCAGGGAGACTAGTTTCAAGTCTGGGCTTGTGACACATTAGAAGTAGCCATTGGAGTGTTCAGCTTCTGGCTTTTAAGAGACATCTTTACTCGTTGGCATTACTGCCCACTATGGAAACCTCATGAAGCATCCATTCTGATTTCCAGATTCTTCATTTAGAGACGTCCCACCGCCTGGGCTCTCCTTGCACCCTTCCTCCTCCATGCCTATCGGGTTGCCGACCGGGAGGAAGGAAACAGCAGGGCAAGTCCAACCATTGTCCAGAAGCGTTCCAGGCATCACCTTGGAAAGGTAAGGCTCAGTGTGGTCTTACACCTTGATGTCTCAGAGCTGCTGCCGGGGCTGACTTTTCTCCCTGTCCTTCCAGCTTCAGGAGGTCAGGGGCAGCCTTGGAGTCCGAAAGTGATGGGAGCACCTGGAGAAGCAAGTCTCAGTCTGATGAGCTGTTCCAGCCCATGGGCTCACCTCCCTCCACGGACTCCTTCTTAATGGAAGGTGAGAAGAAGACGCCTTTGCATTTACTTGGGTTTCTGTGAGCATTTGCCGAAAGGAATGTTTTCTGAAGGATGTAAGATGGAAACGTTTTCTTTTATTCTTTTTAAAAGAATTCTGTTTCATGGTGTCACTTAGCTACAGGTTCTTCTGATTAAAAAGAATGCAATTTGAGCCACAGAGGAGACTCCCAGATAGTGACCAAGGAAACATGATGCATCTTTTTAAAGGGACATATTCCCCAAAGAATATGTCATAAACGTCATGAAGAGAAAGAAATATGTGCTTGTTCTTCTTTAAAAATGTTTTACAGCTATTGATGAATTGGTATAGGATCATACATTAAAAATATATGTTTCAGTTACTTAAGACTGGACTTGCCTGGATCTCTGAGATATTTATCCCCATATGTTGCCTCCTACTTGTAGGGGAATAAAAGCATTTTTAAAAAAACATGTTTTTGGATAGGACAATCTGGGGAATTGCTTGTTGTATCCTAGCATTATTAATAGGCAAAGGAAAACCAAATGAAGGGAGAATAGTGATGAGAGAAGGGGGTGGACTCTTCCCCAGGAATCTGCTTATTTTAAATCCATTGTCATCACATCTTGACTTCTCTGAGCTAGAGTATCTCTAAGGAGTGCCATTTGGACAAATAGAATTTAGTTTTCCTGAAAGGGGTATATGTGTGTTGTCAAAGTCTATCAGAAAAATCTGTACTCACATGTGACTGGAGGCCTTATACCCTGCTTCATGTTTATATTAAGGACAGCAAGCCAAGTAAAGAGCAAATAAAGTGGACAAGTACAAGATTCAGTTTTGAGTAAACAGCGCAAAGCAACCCAGGGCAAAAGAAATCAGTGGGTTTAAGATTCTGTGAGCACATCGTGGACTCTGCAGGTTACCAAAAATAAAACTAAAATAGGACAAGTCAAAAAAAAAACAAACAAAAGAATCTTCAATATATATATATATTTTTTTGGCATATACACAATCACTATTTTAATACCTGATTCTGCTTTGCTTTCATGAGGGCGATCTTGATTTGAACCACTTCACTTGTTTGGTTTCAGATGTTTCAATTGCCTATCACAGTATTTTGGCTTAGTTGTTTCTATGTTCATAGCAGGTTTCTTTAGGGTGATGAATCCATAAACATGGGCACTTGTGAAGGTCTGTTTGTGTTACGTGTATTCACCCACTTCTGACTTTTCTTTTCTTTCTTCAACGCACATTAGATGTCGTGGATTCGTCTCTGTGGAGTGACCTCAGCAGTGATGCCCAAGGGTTTGAAGCAGAATCTTGGAGTCTGGCGGTGGACCCCTCATTTTGTAGTAGGCAGGAGAAGGATGTCATCAAAAGACAGGATGTCATTTTTGGTAAGCATTTCAAACATTCTCTCTGGGCTCCAGCAGTGTGGTGCAGAGGAAAGTGCATGGCATTTGAAACCATACATACCTGGATTCAAGGCTAGGTTCAAATCCTGGTTCTACCATTTCCTAGTTACTTGGTCTCAGATAAAATATTTAACTCACATGGACTTCAGTTTTTCCTTTTGTAAAATGGGGATAATGATTAAAATGTTGTGAGGCTTAAATGAGGCATTGTCTGTACCTGGTATAAGCAAATTTTATGTCTTCTACCCTTTTCAAGTTTACTTAGGCATGGTCTCTACTCTTTCACCTCTTCTGTTGTATGAATCACAGTGACTGTTCACATATTTTAAGGTAGGGTAGTCAGGACTGCTGCATGCAGGGCCCTGTAGTTTGCTTGCACACAGCCAGAGACTGTGACTCACATAGACGCAGAGGGACTGGCGGCACCTGGCTTAGGGCCGTGTGTGATTGTGTGCCTCAGTCCTGAGTATGGAATTCAACTGTGGGAGGTTTTACGATTTCATGCTATTTGGGGTGAAGGCCGTCTGAATTAAGGGAGGTTAGATTATAGACTAGTTAGGAAAAAATGAAGTTTAAAAATTTTTCAAGTATGAAGTAGATGCTAAAATGTGGTTCCAAGAAAATACCTTACCTTAAATATGAGATTAACTCTTAGTTTTTGCTAATTCTGTGTGTACAAAGCATGGGCCGCAAAGTCCGGTGGCAACGATGGCCGCTTTTCTCCTGTGTGAAGTGGTGGTTATGTAGACCAGAGGAGCCGATGTGTAGTGTGCTGGCATCTAGGGCTGTGCAGGTGGGAGCTACCTTGGAAAGAGTGATACTGTCCCCTTTAGTATTTCTCACTTAATTTATATTATACTGTAATTTTTCTTCATTTATTTCTTGATTTCATATATTATTAAAAATAATCTCACCCATGTGGGATGAATTATATCGTGTAGTTCACAGCATGGCCTCAGGGTCAGAAAGTCTTGTGTTCCAGGGAAAATCCTTCACCTCTCTTCTTCATGTCTCTCTTTTAAAGATAAGGAAAATCATTCCTATTTTGGGGGTCATAACAGATAAATGGATTAACGGGTATGGTAGATGCTTAGTATGGAGTAGATATTAAAAATATGGTAGGATACAATAATTAATAATAATAATTTAAAGTTAGTCAGTTCCCAATTAGAGTTTTGTTTATGATAAAATAATAAACAAAGCTACATTTAGATTTGTTTATCCTCCATGGCTGATGTTTTGTGTTCTTTTTCAAAACATGTACATGAGTTTGGAAATACTCATTAATCTAGAACTTGTACTTCTGATGCTCCTACAAATTGTGAATTATTGTTTTCTCTCATGATGCATTTTTAAAATTGAGATATAGTCACAAAAAATTGAGATATAAATTTCACCCCTTTACAGTGTATAATCTATATTGTAGTATATTTGTAAAGTTTTAGTATATTTATAAAGTTGTGCAACCATCAACCACTGTTTAATTCCAGAGCGTTTTCATCACTCCAGAAAGAAACCCTGTGCCCATTAGCAGTCACTCCCCTTTGTCCCCTCCCACCAGTACCTGGCAACCACTAATCTACTTTCTCTCCCTATGAATATGTCCCTATGAACATTACAATATTTAGTTTTTTGGGCCTGGCTTCTTTCACTTAACATATTGTTTTCAAGGTTCACCCATGCTGTAATAGAAATCAGCACTCTATTCCTTTTTGTGGCTGAGTAATATTTCATTGTATAGATATACTACACTTTGTTCATCTAATCATGACTTGATGGTCATTTTGGGTTAACCACTGTGGAGGTCACATGGTACTTTATGTTTAACCTTTTGAAGAACTGCCTATTTTCCAAAGCAGCTGTACCATTTTACATTCACACCAGCAATGTATAAGGGTTTCAGTTTCTCCACAGCTTACCAAGGCTTCTTTATTGTTCATCCTTTAACTTACAATTATTGTAGTGTGTGTAAAGTGGTGCCTCATTGTGGTTTTGGTTTGTATTTCCCTGATGGCTAATGATGTTGTGCATCTTTTCATGTGCACATTGGCCATTGGTATATCTCTTTAGAGAAACGTATATTCAAATCTTTGGCCTATTTTTTTTTTTTTTTTTCTTTTTGCGGTACGCAGGCCTCTCACTGTTGTGGCCTCTCCCCGTTGCGGAGCACAGGCTCCGGACGCGCAGGCTCAGCGGCCATGGCTCACGGGCCCAGCCGCTCCGTGGCATGTGGGATCTTCCCGGACCGGGGCACGAACCCATATCCCCTGCATCGGCAGGCGGACTCTCAACCACTGCGCCACCAGGGAAGCCCCTTTGGCCTATTTTGAAGTGGGTTTTTTTGTTGTTGTTGAGTCATAAGTGTTCTTTATATATTCTGGACTCAAGTCCCTTATCAAATACCTTATCAAATATCAAATATTTGCAAATATTTTCTCCCATTGTATAGGTTGTCTTTTCACTTTCTTGATGATGTCTCTTGATCATGACACATTGTTTTCTCCTGGAGAAAATGGAATTTCAGAGACAGATCCAATAATAGAAAGGACCTACTGTTGTATGCATTGAGGAACTTTATTATATTTAATTCAACATAATTCACCAAATTAATTGTGCTCCTACTCAATAAAAAACACACAAAAAAATGAAAGAAGGAAAAAGAAAGAAAAGAGGTAAACTAAGTTACATTTTATAGAGCATTCAGGGGAAAATAAAACCTGGTGCCCAACTGAAGATACCTAAAGATGTTAGCTGGTTATATTATGAAAGTTTGATACATTGGATTCTTACATCTTGGACTTGACTTATACATATCCTCATATAATGTCAGGAAAAAAGAGAATAGTTTAATATTTTGAGCTTACATTAAATGTTTAATTAATGCTGACTTCAACAGTAGAAGAATATTATTATTCCTAAACATTCCCTCTTCTTTTATTTTATTTGTGTAACATACAGTGTTTAGCTACTAATTTATGTCAATAGGGATACATTTTTAAAAATTGAGGTATAATTGACATACAACATTATATTAGTTTCAGATGTACAACTTAATAATTGTCTGTATTGCAAAATGGTCACCACAGTAAGTCTAGTTAACATCAGAGGACACTTGTGTTTTTAAAGCTTGTTTCTGCTCACCTGTTTCAGAGTTAATGCAGACAGAAATGCATCACATCCAGACCCTGTTCATCATGTCCGAGATCTTCAGGAAAGGGATGAAGGAGGAGCTGCAGCTTGACCACAGCACGGTGGATAAAATCTTCCCCTGTTTAGATGAGTTACTTGAAATCCACAGGCATTTCTTCTATAGTATGAAGGAGCGAAGGCAAGAATCCTGTATTGGCAACGACAGGAATTTCGTCATCAACCGAATGGGAGATATTCTAGTACAACAGGTGAGAAAGGTATAAAGGTCTTAAAACCTCAAAGCCTAAAGGTATGCAGATGTCTAGAGTATTCAAAGCCTGCAGAGAACTGGAATTGATTTCATTATGATTATTGACAGATGGGTTTAGCTGGTTGTCTTTTATTTGATGTTGGTGTGTATGACCGATGTCTGAGAGTTTTTAATAGCCAGTGACTCTTCTGTGTGTCACAGGACTTGGATGGAGAAAATTTACATAGACTGTTTGTTTTTGTTTTTTTTTGCTGCGCTGTGCGGCTTGCAGGATCTTAGTTCCCCAAGCAGGGATTGAACCCTTGCCCTCGGCAGCGAAAGCGTGGAGTCCTAATCACTAGACCACCAAGGAATTCCCTACTTAGACTTCTTGATGTGATGGGCTCTCTAGTAACATGCCTTCCTGAGTGGCCCGTGACAGTCTCACGGATATCTCCAAGATAAGTGCTGCCTAATTTTAGGAAGAGTGAGGCAGATCTATTATCATGAAAGCCCTGGAGTTCATGCCTGGGGGATAAGACAAGCAAATCTCACTCAAAGGGGGCACTTTTTAGGTGCTTGGGATGTTTGAAGCATCAGTGAGAATGGGCTGTGCCACTCTCGTAGTTAAAAAAAAAAAAAAAAAAAACACCTTACTTTTGACAATTTGTATTGGTCCCCGATCTCTCTGAAAGAGGCTCTGCATTTAAAACATGCTAATACAGAAGTTAAATAACATGTATCCAGCAGCAGGGACTTTCAAGGTACTTCCATTATATTACCTCACTTAACCAACACAACACAGTGAGGCAAATATTTATTTTCCCTAAAACTGAGGCATGGAGAAGTAATGACTTTCTCAAGGTCACACATCTCCTAAGTGGCATAGCTGGGATCTGAGTTAAGAATATATCTTTGTGGGCTTCCCTGGTGGCGCAGTGGTTGGGAGTCTGCCTGCCAATGCAGGGGACGTGGGTTCGTGCCCCAGTCTGGGAAGATCCCACATGCCGCGGAGCGGCTGGGCCCGTGAGCCATGGCCGCTGAGCCCGCGCATCCGGAGCCTGTGCTCCGCAACGGGAGAGGCCACAACAGTGAGAGGCCCATGTACCGCAAAAAAAAAAAAAAAAAAAAAAAAGAATATATCTTTGTGATATCCACAGTGACATTCTGGGGAGGCTTTCTAACACCACTAGTCTGTAAGTCCCAGTAAGGCAGGAAGTCTCGTCTGTTTGGTTACCACTGTATTTCAACACCTAGAACAGTGCTTGGTACTATAAGTGTTTATTGAATGAAGGGGTCACTTGGGAAAAACACACCAGGAATTCACTCCAATGCTATGTTTTGCAGTCACTTACAGCATTTGAGGAAAGGCATGGAGATCTATCCCTAATTACTTTAGTTTGGCGTTCTCTAAGTAGATGCCAAAATGTCCCCTCCAAAATATTAATTTTGTATCAGTTTCACCCTGTCACACACACCAGTCAAGTTTAGCTGTTGGTCTATAGGTTAAACATTTAAATATGCTTAAATACAAATATTTTTAATACACAAAAAGAAGAAAGAATCCTGACAATTGCCCAAAATCTTCTTCCTCATGTCTAACAATGTAAAAATCCACACTAGTTATAAGTTTCTAGTCAAAGCACTATGTGCTTTGCATATTATCTTTGAAGTCCTAGACCTGTTCTGTCTTCATAATTCACCTGAAACATATACAGTGCCAGGTTAAGAGACCGTAAAGTACTTGGGAAGACAGTTTGAATAAAAATGTCTGATTGTGTCTTGGTGAACTTGAATCCGAGTGAGTGCATTCAAAAATGAAGTGCGAGCTTATTTTATCATTTGAAAGTATTTGCACAATCTCTCGTTCCTTGATACAAACAATCATGACTTTTAATTCTAATAATTTAAAACATTTTTTCGTTCTTGTGTCACTTTCATAGTTAACAAAAATTTCACATCTTTACCAGATATATTTTTTATTTAATTTTATGGAATTTGAGGACAAGTTTTGGGAAATTGGCTATTACACAGGGTGAGCCTGGTGGTCTTTTGGATGAAAAGGAAAATCCTCGGTATTCAGAGAAAAGGATTAAGTCTGCTTTTGTGTTCCTGTTGGTGGACATGCTTAGTGGGTATGGCTAGGGCTTCCTTCCAATACTATGTAAATAAAGTTATCTCCTGAAGAATGTATTAGCAAAGTCCTCAGACAATGGCTATGGGAGTGGCACTCTGTAGGAGCAGAGGGAGAGCAAGCTGTTGAAGGATGTATGAGAGAGTCTGGGGAAATCCCACACTCCAACCTCGGGGACTCCATAGATCTCAGGAGGCTGGGCTGGAATATGATGGTAACTTAGTCAGTGGGAACTTGCGGTGTTGGTGAGAATTTGTGAACATGTGGAACATACTTGATATATAGCAGTGGTTTTCCAATTTCAGGTACATAGGAATCTCCTAAAGCTTGTTAAGAACGAGGTATTCTGTGCTCCCAATCCCTAGTGTGTTGTTTGATAGGATTGGGTCAGGGGGTTGACATTTTAAAATTATTTTTTCCCCAATGGTAATATCTTACAGAGCTATAATACAGTACCACAACCAGGATACTGATAGGGATACAGCAAAACGCCAGAACATTTCTATCACAATAAGGATTGCTCATCTGGCCATTTTATAGCCACACCTACTTCCCTCCTGTTCCCAACTGCTGGCAATCACTAATCTGTTCTTTCTATAATTTTGTCATTTCAATCCAGTTATATAAATTACATACATGTTATATAGATTATATACACAGTATGTCCCTTTTGGATTGGCTTTTTTTCACTCAGCACAATTCTCTGCATCATCTAGATGGCTGTGTATGTCAGTAGTTCATTCCTTTTTACTGTTGAGTTGTATACCAGAGTATGAATGTACCACAGTTTGTTTATTTATTTATTTCTTAACATCTTTATTGGAGTATAATTGCTTTACGATGTTGTGTTAGTTTCTGCTGTATAACAAAGTGAATCAGCTATACATATACATATATCACCATATCTCCTCCCTCTTGCGGCTCTCTCCCTCCCACTCTCGCTATCCCCCCCTCTAAGTGGTCACAAAGCCCACAGCTGATCTCCCTGTGCTATGCAGCTGCTTCCCACTATCTGGTTTACATTTGGTAGTGTATATATGTCCGTGCCACTCTCTCACTTTGTCCCAGCTTACCCTTCCCCCTTCCCGTGTCCTCAAGTCCATTCTCTACATCTGCGTCTTTGTTCCTGTCCTGCCCCTAGGTTCTTCAGAACCACTTTTTTTTTTTTTTTTTAGATTCAATATATATGTGTCAGCATACGGTATTTATTTTTCTCTTTCTGATTTATTTTCACTTTGTATGACAGACTCTAGGTCCATCCATCTCATTTCAAATAACTCAATTCGTTTCTTTTTATGGCTGAGTAATATTCCATTGTATATATATGTCACATCTTCTTTATCCATTCATCTGTCAGTGGACACTTAGGTTGCTTCCATGTCATGGCTATTGTAAATAGTGCTGCAGTGAACATTGTGGTACATGATTCTTTTTGAATTATGGTTTCCTCAGGATATATGCCCAGTAGTGGGATTGCTGGGTTGTAGGGTAGTTCTGTTTTTAGTTTTTTAGGGAATCTCCATACTGTTCTCCATAGTGGCTGTATCAATTTACATTCCCACCAACAGTGCAAGAGGGTTCCCTTTTCTCCACACCCTCTCCAGCATTTATTGTTTGTAGATTTTTTGATGATGTCCATTCTGACTGGTGTGAGGTGATACCTCATTGTAGTTTTGATTTACATTTCGCTAATGATTAGTGATGTTGAGCATCCTTTGATGTGTTTGTTGGCAATCTATATATCTTCTTTGGAGAAATGTCTGTTTAGGTCTTTGCCCATTTTTGGATTGGGTTGTTTGTTTTTTTGATATTGAGCTGCTTGTATATTTTGGAGACTAATCCTTTGTCAGTTGCTTCATTTGCAAATATTTTCTCCCATTCTGAGGGTTGTCTTTTCGTCTTTTTTATGGTTTCCTTTGCTGTGCAAAAGCTTTTAAGTTTCATTAGGTCCTATTTGTTTTTATTTATTTTTTTTAAATTTTGGGGTCCCATTTGTTTATTTTTGTTTTTATTTCCATTTCTCTTGGAGGTGAGTCACAAAGGATCTTGCTGTGATTTATGTCATAGAGTATTCTGCCTATGTTTTCCTCTAAGAGTTTTATAGTGTCTGGCCTTACATTTAGGTCTTTAATCCATTTTGAGTTTATTTTTGTGTATGGTGTTAGGGAGTGTTCTAATTTCATTCTTTTACATGTAGCTGTCCAGTTTTCCCAGCACCACTTATTGAAGAGGCTGTCTTTTCTCCATTGTATATTCTTGCCTCCTTTATCAAAGATAAGGTGACCATATGTGTGTGGGTTTATCTCTGGGCTTTCTCTCCTGTTCCATTAATCTGTATTTCTGATTTTGTGCCAGTACAGTACTGTCTTGATTGCTGTAGCTTTGTAGTATAGTATGAAGTCAGAGAGCCTGATTCCTCCAGCTCCGTTTTTCTTTCTCAAGATTGTTTTGGCTATTCGGGGTCTTTTGTGTTTCCATACAAATTGTGATATTTTTTGTTCTAGTTCTGTGAAAAATGCCATTGGTAGTTTGATAGGGATTGCATTGAATCTGTAGATTGCTTTGGGTAGTATAATCATTTTCACAGTATTGATTCTTCCAATCCAAGAACATGGTATATCTCTCCATCTGTTTGTATCATCTTTAATTTCTTTCATCAGTGTCTTATAGTTTTCTACATACACGTCTTTTGTCTCCTTAGGTAGGTTTATTCCTAGGTATTTTATTCTTTTTGTTGCAATGGTAAATGGGAGTGTTTCCTTAATTTCTCTTTCAGATGTTTCATCATTAGTGTATAGGAATGTAAGAGATTTCTGTGCATTAATTTTGTATCCTGCTACATTACCAAATTCATTGATTAGCTCTAGTAGTTTTCTGGTAGCATCATTAGGATTCTCTATGTATAGTATCATGTCATCTGCAAACATTGACAGTTTTACTTCTTCTTTCACAATTTGGATTCCTTTTATTTCTTTTTCTTCTCTGATTGCTGTGGCTAAAACTTCCAAAACTATGTTGAATAATAGTGGTGAGAGTGGGGAACCTTGTCTTGTTCCTTATCTTAGTGGAAGTGGTTTCAGTTTTTCACCATTGAGGATGATGTTGGCTGTGGGTTTGTCATATATGGACTTTATTATGTTGATGTAAGTTCCCTGTATGCCTACTTTCTGGAGGGTTTTTATCCTAAATGGGTGTTGAATTTTGTCAAAAGCTTTTTCTGCATCTATTGAGATGATCATATGGTTTTTATCCTTCAGGTTCTTAATATGGTGTATCACATTGATTGATTTGCCTATATTGAAGAATCCTTGCATTCCCTGGATAAACCCCAGTTGATCACAGTGTTTGATCCTTTTAATGTGCTGCTGGATTCTGTTTACTAGTCTTTTGTTGAGGATTTTTGCATCTATGTTCATCAATGATATTGGCCTGTAGTTTTCTTTCTTTGTGACAGCTTTGTTTGGTTTTGGTATCAGGGTGATGGTGGCCTCGTAGAATGAGTTTGGGAGTGTTCCTCCCTCTGCTATATTTTGGAAGAGTTTGAGAAGGATAGGTGTTAGCTCTTCTCTAAATGTTTGATAGAATTCACCTGTGAAGCTATCTGGTCCTGGGCTTTTGTTTGTTGGAAGATTTTTAATTACAATTTCAATTTCAGTGCTTGTGATTGGTCTGTTTATATCTTCTATTTCTTCCTGGTTCAGTCTCAGAAGGTTGTGCTTTTCTAAGAATTTGTCCATTTCTTCCAAGTTGTCCATTTTATTGGCATTTAGTTGCTTGTAGTAATCTCTCATGATCCTTTGTATTTCTGCAGTGTCTGTTCTTACGTCTCCCTTTTCATTTCTAATTCTGTTGATTTAAGTCTTTTCCCTTTTTTCTTGATGAGTCTGGCTAATGGTTTATCAATTTTGTTTATCCTCTCAAAGAACCAGCTTTTAGTTTTATTGAGCTTTGCTATTGTTTCCTTCATTTCTTTTTCATTTATTTCTGATCTGATTTTTATGATTTCTTTCCTTCTGCCAATTTTGGGGTTTTTTTTGTTCTTTCTCTAATTGCTTTAGGTGTAAGGTTAGGTTGTTTATTTGAGATGTTTCTTGTTTCTTGAGGTAGGATTGTATTGCTATAAACTTCCCTCTTAGAACTGCTTTTGTTTCATCGTATAGATTTTGGGTTGTCGTGTTTTCATTCTCATTTGTTTCTAGGTATTTTTTGATTTCCTCTTTGATTTCTTCAGTGATCTCTTGGTTATTTAGTAGTATATTGTTTAGCCTCCATGTGTTTGTATTTTTTACAGTTTTTTTCCTGTAATTGATATCTAGTCTTGTAGAGTTGTGATATGTGTTGATATGATTTCAATTTTCTTAAATTTACCAAGGCTTGATTTGTGACCCAAGATATGATCTATCCTGGAGACTGTTCCATGAGCACTTGAGAAGAAAGTGTATTCTGTTGTTTTTGGATGGGATGTCTTTAAATATCAATTATGTCCATCTTGTTTAATGTGTCATTTAAAGCTTATGTTTCCCTATTTATTTTCATTTTGGATGATCTGTCCATTGGTGAAAGTGGGGTGTTAAAGTCCCCTACTATGATTTTGTTACTGTCGATTTCCCCTTTTATGGCTTTTAGCATTTGCCTTATGTATTGAGGTGCTCCTATGGTGGGTGCTTAAGTATTTTAAATTGTTATATCTTCTTCTTGGATTGATCCCTTGATCATTATGTAGTGTCCTTTTTTGTCTCTTGTAATAGTCTTTATTTTAAAGTCTATTTTGTCTGATATGAGAATTGCTACTCCAGCCTTCTTTTGATTTCCATTTGCATGGAATATCTTTTTCCATCCCCTCACTTTCAGTCTGTATGTGTCCCTAGGTCTGAAGTGGGTCTCTTGTAGACAGCATATATACGGGCCTTGTTTTTGTATCCATTTAGCCAGTCTATGTCTTTTGGTTGGGCCATTTAATCCATTTACAGTTAATGTAGTTATCGATATGTATTTTCCTATTACAATTTTCTTAATTGTTTTGGGTTTGTTATTGTAGGTCTTTTTCTTCTCTTGTGTTTCCTGCGTAGAGAAGTTCCTTTAGCATTTGTTGTAAAGCTGGTTTGGTGGTGCTGATTTCTCTTAGCTTTTGCTTGTCTGTAAAGGTTTTAATTTCTCCATCGAATCTGAATGAGATGCTTGCTGGGTAATCTTTGTTGTAGGTTTTTCCCTTTAATCACTTTTAATATGTCCTGCCACTCCCTTCTGGCCTGCAGAGTTTCTGCTGAAAGATCAGCTGTTAACCTTATGGGGATTTCCTTGTATGTTATTTGTTGCTTTTCCCTTTCTGCTTTTAATATTTTTTCTTTGTGTTTAATTTTTGATAGTTTGATTAATATGTGTCTTGGCATGTTTCTTCTTGGATTTATCCTGTATGCGACTCTCTGTGCTTCCTGGACTTGATTGACTATTTCCTTTCGCATGTTAGGGAAGTTTTCAACTATAATCTCTTCAAATATTTTCTCAGTCCCTTTCTTTTTCTCTTCTTCTTCTGGAACCCCTATAATTTGAATGGTGGTGCATTTGATGTTGTCCTAGAGGTCTCTGAGACTGTCCTCAGTTCTTTTCATTCTTTATTCTGCTCTGTGGTAGTTATTTCCACTATTTTATCTTCCTGGTCACTTATCCGTTCTTCTGCCTCAGTTATTCTGCTATTCATTCCTTCTAGAGAATTTTTAATTTCATTTACTGTATTCATCATTGTTTGTTTGCTCTTTAGTTCTTCTAGGTCCTTGTTAAGCATTTCTTGTATTTTCTCCATTCTATTTCCAAGATTTTGGATCATGTTTACTATCATTACTCTGAATTCTTTTACAGGTAGACTGCCTATTTCCTCTTCATTTGTTTGGTCTGGTGGGTTTTTACTTTGCTCCTTCATCTACTGTGTATTTCTCTGTCTGCTCATTTTGCTTAACTTTCTTAACTGGGGTCTCATTTTTGCAGGCTGCAGTTTTGTAGTTCCCATTGTTTTTGGTGTCTGCCCCCAGTGGGTAAGGTTGGTTCAGTGGGTTGTGTAGGCTTCCTGGTGGAGGGGACTGGTGCCTGTGTTCTGGTGGGTGAGGCTGGATCTTGTCTTTCTGGTGGACAGGACCATATCTGGTGGTGAGTTTTAGGGTGTCTGTGAACTTATGATTTTAGGCAGCCTCTCTGCTAATGGGTGTGGTTGTGTTCCTGTCTTGCTAGTTGTTTGGCATGGGGTATCCAGCACTGGAGCTTGCTGGTCATTGAGTGGAGCTGGGTCTTAGCATTGAGACAGAGATCTCTGGGAGAGCTCTCGCCGATTGATATTACGTGGGGCCGGAAGGTCTCTGGTGGTCCAGTGTCCTGAGCTCAGCTCTCCCACCTCAGATGCTCAGGCCTGACATCCAGCCAGAGCACCAAGACCCTGTCAGCCACACGGTTCAGAAGAAAAGGGAGGAAAAATGAAAGAAAGAAAGAAAAAAAAAGTTATTAAAATAAAAAATAAGAATAATGTTATTAAAATAAAAATTTTTTTTAAGTAATTAAAAAAAAGAACAGAGCGACCAAACCAATAAACAAATCCACCAATGATAACAAGCACTAAAAACTATACTAAGATAAACATAAAAATCAGAATCTAGTCAGTCCCATACAGCAAACCCCATGTCTACAGTTGCTCCCAAAGTCCACCTCCTCAATTTGGGATAATCGTTGCCTATTCAGGTATTCCACAGATGCAGGGTACATCAAGTTGATTGTGGAGATTTAACCCGCTGCTCCTGAGGCTGCTGGGAGAGATTTCCCTTTCTCTTCTTCGTTCGCACAGCTCCTGGGGTTCAGCTTTCGATTTGGCCGCTCCTCTGCATGTAGGTTGCCCTCTGGCATCTGTTCTTTGCCCAGACAGGAGGGAATTAAAGGAGCAGCTGACTCACTGGCTCTGGCTCACTCAGGCCTTGGGGAGGGAGGGGTACAGAATGCGGGGCGAGCCTGCAGCAGCAGAGGTCAGCGTGACTTTGCACCAGCCTGAGGTGCGCCGTGTGTTTTCCCAGGGAAGTTGTCCCTGGATCCCGGGACCCTGGCAGTGGCGGGCTGCAAAGCCTCCCAGGAGAGGAGGTGTGGATAGTGACCTGTGCTTGCACACAGGATTCTTGGCGGCTACAGCAGCAGCCTTAGCGTTTCATGCCAGTCTCTGGTGTCCACGCTGATAGCCGCGGCTCACGCCCGTCTCTGAAGCTCATTTAGGCGGTGCTATGAATCCCCTCTCCTCGCACACCTTGAAACAATGGTCTCTTGCCTCTTGCACAGGCCAGACTTTTTCCCGGACTCCCTCATATTTTAGGGATCATGCTTTTGATTTCAAGTCTAAGACCTCTTTGTCTAGCCTGAGATCCCAAAGATTTTCTCCTATTTTTTTTTCTAAAAGTTTTATAGTTTTATGTTTTATATTTAGGTCTGTGATCCATTTGGAGTTACTTTTTGTATAAAATATGAGACTTTGGTCAAGGTTATTATTATTATTTTTTGACCTGTGGATGTTCAGCTGCTCCAATATCATTTGTTGAAAGGGCTATCCTTCCTCCAATAAATTGCTTTTGCCTTCTGTCAAAATCTCTTGGGCATTTTGGGTTCCTATTTTGTTCCATTGATCTATATGTATCTTTCCATAGTCATAATTACAGTAGTTATAGAATAAATCTTAAAATTGTCTAGACTGAGTTCTTTCACTTTATTCTTCTTTTCCAAAAATTGTTTTTATCCTAGTTTCTTTACCTTTTGATATAAATTCTAGAATAATCTTGTCTATATGTACAGACACTTGCTGGCATTTGATAAGAATTGCATTAAACCTGTACATTAATTTGGGGAGAATTGACATTTTTACTATGTTGAGTCTTCCAATCTATGAACATGGTATATTTATTTAAATCTTATTTGAGTTCTTTCATTAGCATTGTGTAGTTTGTTTTCAGCACACAAGGCCTGTGTAGGTTTTGTTAAATTTATACCTATATATTATTGTTGGTGGTTTAAGGATCATCTCGTAAGATGTATTGGCCTCAAGCATAGATAAAACTGTGAGCAAAGTTGAAAAGACCAGAGATAGGGATGTACATTTTAAATACTTTCTAAGGAGGTGTAGGTGTGTTCTGGTGTCTGTTACAATGATCTTCAACACCCACATGTATACATAGGGTCATCAGAGTCTGAAACGTTGGCATTCAAATTATTCAGCTGATTCTCTCCATACAACCATATGATTCTAAGTTGTTCCCATGTAGATTTTTCTACAGAGATTTTTCTGCAGGTCAAGGTTATTGAAATATCCAGCCCACATCTCTACTTGTGTCCATCAGTTAATAAATTGGCCTTCTGGTTACTCATCTTTCTCTGTCATCTTGGCTAATGATAACCTGCCTGTTGATCCATTTGTGATGACAAAAATTAAATTCCCAACGAGGACTGAGTTCATGGACATGATCAGTTACTCAGTGTAAATGTGAACCTTCCTGAGGATCCCCAAATGTGCCCCATACCCTTCAATCTATAAAAGTATTAAAACTATAAATTGAAATTATAAAGTTGCATAAACACACAAAAATAGAAGATATCAAATGTTTTTCATTGGGCTATTGATAATTGAGTTGGTTCAATATAATATAATCACATTAGGTTGATGTCTTCCTCTTACCTCTTGACTACTTCCTCTTACTTTAATTTAAAAAGTATCTGGGGAAAAGAAGTGATTGTGGTCAGGAATTCCTGGATGTTTATTCTTTATTTGCCAAGAATGTACTGAAATATATGAAAATTGCATGTTCTTTTTACTGTTTAGAACTGACTAAATTTATAAACCATCATTGAAATGTTTTTCTTCTCAGTTTTCAGAAGAAAATGCAAACAAAATGAAGAAAATATATGGGGAATTCTGTAGCCACCACAAGGAGGCTGTTAGCCTCTTTAAAGAACTCCAGCAGAATAAAAAGTTTCAGAATTTTATTAAGGCAAGTATTTTAAAACTCTGTTACAAAATGGTAAGCCAGCATGAAGTTCATACTTGTTTTTTAGATGATCTAACCAAGTTTCACATCTAGGTACTATTTTTCAGGGAAGAAGGAAGTGATAAGTTTGTGGCAAAGATAGAAAGCCTCTTTTTCTGTGTTAGTAAAATATTTCTCCCGAATCATTTACTTTTGTATTTATACTTGCGAAGCCATGTTCTTCATACTTCTGAGCACCTTTGTAATATCCTGTGAAGCTTTTCATGCCCTGACAAGTTATAAATCAGAAGAACCACAGTAAAAATAAAGAACCCACCCCATCCCCACTGGATTAATTTGAAGCAAGTCTGTGATGCACATCATTTCATATATAACTTGTATCACTGAACAATATATCTTTTAAAAATTACAGTGGCATTATTCCACTTAAATATACAATAATTCTTTAATATCTTCAAACAGCTGGCCAGTAATCAAATTCCCCTCATTAGCTCATGAAATTGGATCAGGATCTGACCAAGGTTTATATATTATCCATGGGGGGTTATGTCTTTTAAATCGCCTTTACATTGAATGCTTCCCATCCCATTTTTTTGGTGTCCTACTTATTTATTGAAGAAATTTGTCCTTTAGAGTTTCATAGATTCTAATTTTTTATCTACCATTTTAAGAATGCTACTGGATTCTCCTCCTTTTTTTTTTTTAAACATACTTGTGTATTGAGAACTTGAAAATAAGGCTTTGAGATATTTAGAAAAAAGTTGCCCAGATTAGAGGAAACTTAAATGCTATGATGAATAATAACAAATGTAGAGGAAAACCTGTCAGAAAAACAAACAGTTAATTGCACACTCATGTTCAAAGTGTAACTTTGATTTCTGAGTATTTTTCAAAACTTCTGCTATTCATGAATCTTAGCACTTATAAGTCTTCAAACCTGCTCATTTTTGGAATTAACTCTAAGTACATCAGTGTAACTTGAAACTTCTTAATCTTGGAGAGTTGGGTTATTGAAATTAATTTCAAAGTATACAACTTAATGACTATATCAAGTTTTAATTAATGATGCAGCATGTTACGTCTGAATAGAATTATAC
The DNA here is from genome assembly GCF_025265405.1 of Mesoplodon densirostris. Taxonomy (NCBI): domain Eukaryota; kingdom Metazoa; phylum Chordata; class Mammalia; order Artiodactyla; family Ziphiidae; genus Mesoplodon; species Mesoplodon densirostris. The sequence goes on from NC_082663.1 coordinate 59,621,515, forward strand.
TATTGCAGATTCTTTGTATTATTAAATTCCTACCTAAAAAGAAAATACAGGTAGTGTTTGTGTATATTAAAATTAAAAAATATATACATATATATATATTTTTTTAAGCTCCGAAATAGTAATCTTTTGGCTCGACGCCGAGGAATTCCAGAATGCATTCTGCTGGTCACTCAACGCATCACAAAATACCCTGTCTTGGTGGAAAGGATATTGCAGTACACAAAGGGTGAGTGATGACTTCTGGGATAAACATTTGCCTCTTTCATTAGTTTTAAACATAGCTGAGGTGTTGTAAACAGCTATAAATGCTTGTGGGTGCCTGATTCATAAAGATTTTTCGTTATGGAAAAACTGTGAAGCCTTACGATTTGGATCCATTTTGAAAAGTTATCTTTCATAATGTGACTTGGCCAGTAGTCTGAATCCCTCCAAGCAGCCCAAAGCAAGTAGACTTCCTCATACTTTGACCCTACCCTTCCCATCTGTATTTCCCCCATATCCAGACCTTAATACCTCTTCTTCTTCATCTTCCTATTACCTTCCCAGTAGTGATTTATTAGATTGAGAATGATTTATGAAGGAGCTATTTTTGACCCTGTCAATTCATCAGGTTCAAGGATTAACATCTGGATGTCCTTTAAGAACCTGTTAATGCACATGGCTGGCCCGTAAGCTCCTTGAGGGGTCTAGATTCAATACCTAGTGCAGAATAAGTTATCAATCAATCAATAAATATAACAGTGCAATGAATGGACAGATAAAAGTGCCTGTTCCTCAAGCTAGCTTATTGATCGTGAGTAAATTATTAGGGTGGTAGTGTCTTCTGTTAACAAGGGCTTTGGTTTGGCCTTGCGTAAACTTGCATGGCCGTTGCAGGTACTTGGCTCTGCCGCTCATTAGTTGGGCAAGGTAATGAAATGAGCCTCAGTTCTCTCTGCTACCAAACGAGAATACTAATCTTTATCTTATGGAATTGTTGTGAGGATTAAGTGAGATTGTCTCAGAAAGTGCCCAGTACACAGCCTGGTATAAACAAGGTGCTTGATAAGTGGGAGCTGTTTTTATTATCTTTATTATGACCAACTGCCTTGGAGATCATGAAAGTGGTAATGAGATCTTAAATTCCCACTCTAAAAAGTCAACTTTTAACATCCTTTATTTGGAAGGGGTCTCAGTGAATAGAAACGCATGATTTGGTCTTTCCATTTTTTTTTAGTCACATTAGGATCTAAGTTCAGGCAGGAATGGTAGCATCCATTCCTTATGTCCCATTTGTATTGCTTCCTATAATTTAACATAAAAGAAAATATAAGCACAGTAGAAAGAGAAAAGCCTCATAATTTTGTTCTCAGTTAAAGAATGAAAACAAAATTAAGACTTTTAGTTTATATTATGGTTATATTCTCTTTCTTAAGTTTAATACAATACTCAAAGACTAACATCTGTCGGACTGTGTTAGGCCAGCTAGTGCTCCTCCAAGAATCATCCCATGCCAGATTCCAGGTAGGATGCATGACAGTGATTGCCTACTGTGTGTCGGAAATGAGAAGTGTGACTTCTGGCTCTGCACGCGTAGACGTCATAGTGGCTGAACGAACACTGCCTCCTTAGTTAGGTCAGACTTCTCCAACCTCTGTAGTTGCTGGGAACATTGGTTCATGTGACTCTTTATGGCAGTGCTTTTGGAATTTCATTAGGAGTACCCCTCACCTGGGGATCTCATTTACATGCAGACTCCGATTCAGTAGGTCTGGGGTAGAACCCAAGGTAAGCATTTCTAACAAGACCCCTGGGTGGGGCCAATGCTGCTGCACTTTGAGTTGCAAGTGGTTAAAAGACAGTAATTTATTCCTGAAGGTCAGAAGACTCGGAGCCTTTTCTTGGCCTTACTTTAAGTTACTTTGTAATTCAACTTTGATTTTTACTACTCAACTTTCCTATATTTAAAATATGCTCTTTATAAAGAAGAATCTTTTTTTTTTTCATGGTGGGGAGTGCTGCTTAGGTGGGTGGCAGGTATAGTAAAGTAGTGAAGTAAATGAAGTATATTCTTTTCATGAGCAATGAGAAAATCTTCCTTGTTAATGATTGGTGTCACAATCTATTCCTTGGTTTCCTCACAAAGTCCTCATGTACCTATCTGAGGCATTTAGAGCCTGGAAAGTTTAGACCCTTTGGAGGACTTGTTCTTATTCCATTTCACTGCTATTTCTGTGTGTTTATTTCTGCTGCTCTAGGCTCTTAGAGAATCTTTTATTTTCTCTGTTGTTTTTCTTTCTCCTCTCCTTCTAGCATTTTCTGACCTCCTGAAACTTTCCCTTTCAGTTCCATTCACCTCAATAAACATCAATTCGTTTTTTTTAAATCAGATATAGAAAATAGCTACATTTGGTTTCATCTAGAGCTCCAGGAGGCTGTTGCAGAAACTTCTCCAGCAGTTTTTCTTAAGATAATCTAGAGATAAGAGATATGGCCAGTATTTCAGAGTAGCAGCTGGATTCGATGATTGTCTACTCTGTTGGTGTGAGCGTGGCTGAGTTACCTACTCTGCACAGTGCCTTGGTCCCATTTTTTTTAGGTTGAAAAAATGTTTTAATATATATTAATATATTTATCTTTATGTTAATGCAGTTGTAAGTTATAATTTTATATGTTATTTTTTTAGGGAGAGAGGGATCTAGGAAAGCAAATGAGTCTGAGATCTATTCAAGTCACCCTGCAGCTCCCTTCTGGGAAAGGACTCCAGCTTGGGCTTGTAGCTCAGTTAAGTTCTAAGAAGCTAGGTGTGGGGTTTGCTTAATTACCTGTGTCTGGGAAGGTGGAAGGAAGGCCTAACTTGGGCTATGACACATTCACTGCTCTAGGAAGGAAGGTCAGACCAGTCTCTAGAACTCAGACATCATATTGTCACAGTGTTTCTGCTGAAGCATCTGATATGTAAATCTTCTTAATAATACATTTTAACCATCCTTTTGGGGGGGGTGTGGAGTGATGATAGAATATTTGAAGTTAATCCAATATTTTTGCTCTGGGATTTTTGCTATTTGGATGATGTATTCAACTTTATTTAAAACTAAAGAAAAAGTGTCTTCCTTATTAGCGCTCTGGCTTATTTCATGGTGTCTGTTCTTTCTTTTTCCCATGCAGAGAGCACTGAAGAACAGAAAGACTTATGCAAAGCTCTTTGCTTAATTAAAGACATGATTGCAGCTGTGGATTTAAAAGTCAGCGAATATGAGAAAAAACAAAAATGGCTTGAGATCCTAAATAAGATTGAAAACAAAACATATACCAAGCTTAAAAATGGCCACGTGTTTAGGAAACAGGCACTGATGAGTAAAGAAAGGACCCTGTTATACGATGGCCTTGTTTATTGGAAAACCGCTACGGGTCGTTTCAAAGGTACCATGGCTCTAACAGACCAATTTCTCCCTCATGTTCACGCACATTATTCATTTAACAGAGGACAGATTTTCCAAAGGAAAATGGTTCAGTGATGCAGGCCCACACACAAACCCTAGGTCAGTGGAAAGATCCCTGTAGGATCAAGATGAAAACTTCCATAGGCACAGGTGGACCACGCTACAAACCTTAGGGGGAAGTTTGCTGCCTCAAGCAAAAGGCTTCTTATGTATTGCATGGGTTTTCAAGTTTGCGATGTTTGAATCAAAGGACCTGAGAATTCTGCTAATTGTTGGCATGGAAATATTATTCTGGAAAATGTGCCTACACACTCAGGATCTGTTGTGTGCCAAGCCAGCCAGGAGCTCAGACCATTGAGGGGAAAAATGAGATCTAAACATGATCTTTGGGACTGAATGATATAATGCATAAATATACATAGTAATGCATAAATATACACGTTGACATTGGTGTGCTGTTTGCTATCAGGCATTAACCTGCCTATTAATCTGGTTAGAGTCTAAAATAGTTTATTCTGATCCTTAAGAAATGATTCTGTAGCTAGCACCTTGTCCGAGGCTTTGTCAACACTGGCCACTGGATTTAAAACCCTAGAATGGCCTCTGGAGTTTAAAAATTTTACTGATGCTGAAGTCTCCTCCCAGGGGTTCTGATTTTATTGGTCTGGGGGTGAAGCCCAGGCATAGGGATGCTCAAAGCACCCAGGTGGGTCTGCAGTCAGGGTTAAGCACCACTGGCCCAACCTTCTTGTTTCTGATATGTCTCAGTATCTTCCTTAGGTAAGCAATGAGAGGAAGAGGTGGTTAAATTCCAGGTACTCCAAGGTTGCTACCCACTGAAGGATTATCAAGTTTTGGTAGTGCTTGCAACAAATGACCAAAGGACTTACTGATCAGAAACTTGCAGTGTTGCAACTAAACATGAACCATACTTAGAATATTAACCACAACTAAAATATTAACCGCAGTCTGTAGATCCTATTGCTCCAAGTCATTTGCTCTTTATCTGTTTTGTGGACTGAACAGCTGGGTAACTTTTTGTTAGAATGTTAGTGGTATAGTGAAGGTGGGTTCTTGTGAACAGTATGTAAGGGAGGTGTAGGACCTCAGACTTCCCTCAGATCCAGATGGAACAAAATAGCAGATGAGTATATATAGTAATTCAAGGCAGAAGCTGCCCATGAACATTTTTAATTAAGCACTTTTTTGCCGTAAAGGTAAGGGCTTGCTCTATTCTATTAGAACCTTGTTTTTTATTGAATCTTTTTCTTCCATTTGGAAGGCTACAACATTAAATTTTGCTGGAGATTTAGCTGTACCAACCGTGACACACACAAGCGTGCACTTAAACACAGCTTACCTACTAAGTTATCTATAAAATATATCTTTAGCTATCATAATACAGGCATTTTAATAAAGGTTTTATAGTTAGACTAAAAGTTAGTATTTATTTTTAGTATGTTTATTTAAATTATTTAAACATGAAATTAGAATTTTAATAAAGACATTTGAATTGTGGTTTGCTTCATTAATACTAGAAATATTTTTCCTTTGAAGATATCCTAGCTCTGCTTCTATCTGATGTGCTGCTCTTTTTACAAGAAAAAGACCAGAAGTACATCTTTGCAGCTGTTGTAAGTATATGGCCGTGTGATGAATATTTTAATTGGTTTAATCCCACATCTCCTTGAAAAATGCCTGAAATTCCTAGTGAAATTAAATGGTCATTGGCAAGATCATGCCTGTGGTATAGTCCCATTATTAGTAATTACAGTATTCAGTAGCAAGGATCCAGTTGGGTTTACCAAGCATGATATGCATTGATTTATTGCAACTAGGACTGGTAGTCAGCTGATGCAGCAATTTAACCAGTTGTGAAAATATTGAAGTACTTTGATACTGGTTGGTGAATAGGCACTGCCCTAAACCCCACAAGGGGACCCTCTGCTGTCTGGCTATCTTGGTCTTTCCTCCAGAAACCCCCTCCCCCTGCAGTCCTGACTTCCCAGCACCTCAAATGTTAATGATGGGAATAACGAGTCACTTCTGGCACCTCACTCTCTCTACCCTCATTGGACAGTGCCTGCTGTACCAGTTGCCAACTCCATTCATAACTGTTACGATGCTCCTTCTGCCAGACACGAGAATACCAGATACCATCCTGGTATCTAAAGTGTAAAGACGATTCTTTCTTAATTCTCCCATAATGGCTACTAATAAGGTTGTTCATGTAACACTTACCTTTGTAGTGTGTTACTGTAATCTCATTGCCAGCACAGAGTGAGACTCAGACTAGCAGTAAAACCAGCATTTTATAGCATTTCTTATATAGCATCTTGTCCACAGTGACTTGCTTAAAGATGGAAGAGGTCATGAGTCAACCCCTTGTCAGCATCATGGAGTATCAGGCCCTGTTATAGGAAAGAATCTAAGATGCAGTACCAATGTGGGCGGTATCATGGTGCTTCTCTACAATGTTAGTGTTTATCATCCATTGACTGACAGGATATTTGGGTACCATTAGCAGATATCCTCAATTTCAACTGGTTTTGGCAAATTCATAGCTTAAAGAAGTTTATGTTATGCCGTTCAGAGGAAACAAAGAAGCATCCTGCTCAGTGATGGATGCTGGGGAGGAAGAGGCTGGAGCAGTATCTCAGCTGCCTCTCCATCTTGTCAGGTTGGCCCAGTAGCCTTCTTCACCCTGTTCAGCACATTGCCTCTCATCAACACAGGGATGCCAAGTTGTATAAAGGTCAGAGATTATTTCACAAAGCTACACCAGAGGATAACAAGAGACCTTAAACTAGTTCCATGGCCCTGATCCATTTGAACTGTCTATATTGCATATTTCATGACAACCTACGGATTTGTCGAACAACCTGTCTCTGCTATTATCTTGGATGCTCTGAAGGATCACAGAGAAAATAAGCAGGAAGGTGGGAACATTTTGTTTGCCCTGTGGGATGGTGAGGGCCATGCTGGAAGAGAAAACAAATTCACACCACATTTTTATAAACAAAGGTTTCTTCAAAAACTAAGACCGGAAAGAGAAGCAAATCCTGCTTCTTGGGTGGTATAGGCCCGGTGACCTGCTGATGGATCAAAAATTCGACACAGCAAAAAGACAGCTATCAGACTTCCCTGGTGGTGCAGTGGTTGAGAATCTGCCTGCCAATACAGGGGACACGGGTTCGATCCCTGGTCTGGGAAGATCCCACATGCCACGGAGCAACTAGGCCTGTGGGCCACAACTACTGAGCCTGCGCATCTGGAGCCTGTGCTCTGCAACAAGAGAGGCCACGACAGTGAGAGGCCCGTGCACGGTGAAGAAGAGTGTCCCCTGCTCACCACAACTAGAGAAAGCCCTCGCACAGAAACGAAGACCCAACACAGCCAAAAATAAATAAATAAAAAACTAAATAAATTTTTTTTAAAAAGACAGCTATCTTGTTTTCTAGGACAATGTGCAAATGGATTCAGATCAAGTTGTGATGCTTAACTTAAAATATGACCTGAAATATGAATCTGTTCCTCTTACCTGATCTCTTTTTTTGGGGGGAGGCCTTATATGCCTTTTTTTTTTTGAATTTTTGAATTTTATTTTATTTATTTTTTTATACAGCAGGTTCTTATTAGTTATCCATTTTATACATATTAGTGTATACATGTCAATCCCAGTCTCCCAGTTCATCACACCTGCCCCCCCACCACCACTTTCCCCGCCTTGGTGTCTATACATTTGTTCTCTACATCTGTGTCTCTATTTCTGCCCTGCAAACAGGTTCATCTGTACCATTTTTCTAGGTTCCACATATATGCGTTAATATACGATATTTGTTTTTCTCTTTCTGACTTACTTCACTCTGTATGACAGTCTCTAGATCCATCCACATCTCTACAAATGACCCAATTTCGTTCCTTTTTATGGCTGAGTAATATTCCCTTTTATATATGTACCACATCTTCTTTATCCATTCATCTGTCGATAGGCATTTAGGTTGCTTCCATGACCTGGCTATTGTAAATAGTGCTGCAATGAACATTGGGGTGCATGTGTCTTTTTGAATTATGGTTTTCTCAGGGTATATGCCCAGTAGTGGAATTGCTGTGTCATATGGTAGTTCTATTTTTCGTTTTTTAAGGAACCTCCGTACTGTTCTCCATAGTGGCTGTATCAATTTACATTCCCACCAACAGTTCAAGAGGGTTCCCTTTTCTCCACACCCTTTCCAGCATTTGTTGTTTGTAGATTTTCTGATGATGCCTATTCTAACTGGTGTGAGGTGATGCCTCCTTGTAATTTTGATTTGCATTTCTCTAATAATTAGTGATGTTGAGCAGCTTTTCATGTGCTTCTTGGCCATCTGTATGTCTTCTTTGGAGAAATGTCTATTTAGGTCTTCTGCCCATTTTTTGATTGGGTTGTTTGTTTCTTTAATATTGAGCTGCATGAGCTGTTTATATATTTTGGAGATTAATCCTTTGTCCATTGATTCATTTGCAAATATTTTCTCCCATTCTGAGGGTTGTCTTTTTGTCTTGTTTGTAGTTCCTTTGCTGTGCAAAAGCTTTTAAGTTTCATTAGGTCCCATTTGTTTTTGTTTTTATTTCCATTACTCTAGGGGGTGGATCAGAAAAGATCTTGCTGTGATTTATGTCAAAGAGTGTTCTTCCTATGTTTTCCTCTAAGAGTTTTATAGTATCCGGTCTTACATTTAGGTCTATAATCCGTTTTGAATTTATTTTTGTGTATGGTGTTAGGGGATGTTTTACTTTCATTCTTTTACATGTAGCTGTCCAGTTTTCCCAGCACCACTTATTGAAGAGACTATCTTTTCTCCATTGTACATCCTTGCTTCTTTTGTCATAGAATAGTTGACCATAGGTGTGTGGGTTTACCTCTGGGCTTTCTATCCTGTTCCATTGATGTATATTTCTGTTTTTATGCCAGTACCATATTGTCTTCATTACTGTAGCTTTGAAGTATAATCTGAAGTCAGGAAGTCTGATTCCTCCCGCTCCATTTTTTTCCCTCAAGACTGCTTTGGCTATTTGGGGTCTTTTGTGTCTCCATACAAATTTTAAGATTTTTTGTTCTAGTTCTGTAAAAAATTCCATTAGTAATTTGATAGGGATTTACTGAATCTGTAGATTGCTTTGGGTAGTATAGGCATTTTTACATTATTGATTCTTCCAATCCAAGAACATGGTATATCTCTCCATCTGTTTGTATCACCTTTAATTTCTTTCATCAGTGTCTTGTAGTTGTCTGCATACAGGTCTTTTGTCTCCCTAGGTAGGTTTATTCCTATGTATTTTATTCTTTTTATTGCAGTGGTAAATGGGAGTATTTCCTTAATTTCTCTTTCAGATTTTTCATCATTAGCGTATAGGAATGCAAGAGATTTCTGTGCATTAATTTTGTATGCTGCAACTTTACCAAATTCATTGATTAGCTCTAGTAGTTTTCTGGGGGCATCTCTAGGATTCTCTATGTATAGTACCATGTCATCTGAAAACAGTGACAGTTTTACTTCTTCTTCTCCAATTTGTATTCCTTTTATTTCTTTTTCTTTTCTGATTGCCGTGGCTAGGACTTCCAAAAGTGTTGAATAATAGTGGCGAGGTTGGACATCCTTGTCTTGTTCCTGATCTTAGAGGAAATGCTTTCAGTTTTTCACCATTGAGAATGATGTTTGCTGTGGCCTTTATTATGTTGAGGTAGGTTCCCCTATGCCCACTTTCTGGAGAGTTTTTATCATAAATGGGTGTTGAATTTTGTCAAAAGCTTTTTCTGCATCTATTGAGATGATCATATGGTTTTTATTCTTCAGTTTGTTAATATGGTGTATCACATTGATTGATTTGTGTATATTGAAGAATCCTTGCATCCCTGGGATAAATCCCACTTGATCATGGTGTATGATCCTTTTAATGTGTTGCTGGGTTCTGTTTTCTAGTATTTTGTTGAGGATTTTTGCATCTATATTCATGAGTTATATTGGTCTGTAATTTTCTTTTTTTGTAGTATCTTTGTCTGGTTTTGGTATCAGGGTGATGGTGGCCTCATAGAATGAGTTTGAGAGTGTTCCTTCCTCTGCAATTTTTTGGAAGACTTTGAGAAGGATGGGTGTTAGCTCTTCTCTAAATGTTTGATAGAATTCACCTGTGAAGCCATCTGGTCCTGGACTTTTGTTTGTTGGAAGATTTTTAATCACAGTTTCAATTTCATTACTTGTGATTGGTCTGTTCATATTTTCTGTTTCTTCCTGGTTCAGTCTTGGAAGGTTATACCTTTCTAAGAATTTGTCCATTTCTTCCAGGTTGTCCATTTTATAGGCATAGAGTTGCTTGTAGTAGTCTCTTAGGATGCTTTGTATTTCTGCGGTGTCTGTTGTAACTTCTCCTTTTTCATTTCTAATTTTATTGACTTGAGTCCTCTCCCTCATTTTCTTGATGAGTCTGGCTAATGGTTTATCAACTTTGTTTATCTTGTCAAAGAACCAGCTTTTGGTTTTATTGATCTTTGCTATTGTTTTCTTTGTTTCTATTTCATTTATTTCTGCTCTGATCTTTATGATTTCTTTCCTTCTACTAACTTTGGGTTTTGTTTGTTCTTCTTTCTCTAGTCCCTTTAGGTGTAAGGTTAGATTGTTTATTTGAGATGTTTCTTGTTTCTTGAGGTAGGCTTGTATTGCTATAAACTTCCCTCTTAGAACTGCTTTTGCTGCATCTGATAGGTTTTGGACCATCGTGTTTTCATTGTCATTTGTCTCTAGGTATTTTTTGATTTTCTCTTTGATTTCTTCAGTGATCTCTTGGTTATTTAGTAACGTATTGTTTAGCCTCCATATGTTTGAGGTTTTTACGGGTTTTTTTCCCTGTAATTGATTTCTAATCTCATAGCATTGTGATCAGAAAAGATGCTTGATATGATTTCAATTTTCTTAAATTTACTGAGGCTTGATTTGTGACCCAAGATGTGATCTATCCTGGAGAATATTCCATGTGCACTTGAGAAGAAAGTGTAGTCTGCTGTTTTTGCATGGAATGTCCTATAAATATCAATTAAATCTATCTGGTCTATTGTGTCGCTTAGAGCTTGTGTTTCCTTATTAATTTTCTGTTTGGATGATCTGTCCATTGGTGTAAGTGAGGTGTTAGAGTCCCCCACTATGATTGTGTTAATGTCAATTTCCTCTTTTATAGCTGTTAGCAGTTGCCTTATGTATTGAGGTGCTCCTATGTTGGGTGCATATATATTTATAATTGTTATATCTTATTCTTGGATTGATCCCTTGATCATTATGTAGTGTCCTTCCTTGTCTCTTGTAACATTCTTTATTTTAAACTCTATTTTACCTGAGATTGAGTATTTGCTGATCCAGCTTTCTTTTAATTTCCATTTGCATGGAATATCTTTTTCCATCCCCTCACTTTCAGTCTGTATGTGTCCCTAGGTCTGAAGTGGGTCTTCAGACCCACTGAAGTGTAGACAGCATATATATGGGTCTTATTTTTGTATCCATTCAGTGAGCCTGTGTCTTTTGCTTTGAGCATTTAATCCATTCACGTTTAAGGTATTTATCGATATGTATGTTCCTATTACCATTTTCTTAATTGTTTTGGGTTTGTTTTTGTAGGTCCTTTTCTTCTCTTGTGTTTCCCACTTAGAGAAGTTCCTTTCCCATTTGTTGTAGAGCTGGTTTGGTGGTGCTGAATTCTCTTAGCTTTTGCTTGTCTGTAAAGCTTTTGATTTCTCTGTCAAATCTGAATGAGATCCTTGCCTGGTAGTGTAATCTTGGTTGTAGTTTCTTCCCTTTCATCACTTTAAATATATCATGCCACTCCTTTCTGGCTTGTAGAGTTTCTGCTGAGAAATCAGCTGTTAACCTTATGGGAGTTCCCTTGTATGTTTTTTGTCATTTTTCCCTTGTTGCTTTCAATAATTTTTCTTTGTCTTTAATTTTTGTCAATTTGATTACTCTATGTCTCGGCGTGTTTCTCCTTGGGTTTATCCTGCCTGGGACTCTTTGTACTTTCTGGACTTGGGTGGCTATTTCCTTTCACGTTAGGGAAGTTTCGACTATAATCTCTTCAAATATTTTCTCAGGTCCTTTCTCTCTTCTCCTTCTGGGACCCCTATAATGCGAATGTTGTTGCATTTAATGTTGTCCCAGAGGTCTCAGGCTGTCTTCATTTCTTTTTATTCCTTTTTTCTTTATTCTGTTCTGTGGCAGTGAATTCCTCCTTTCTGTCTTCCAGGTCACTTATCTATTCTTCTGCCTCAGTTATTCTACTATTGATTCCTTCTAGTGTATTTTTCATTTGAGTTATTGTATTGTTCATCTCTGTTTGTTTGTTCTTTAATTCTTCTAGGTCTTTGTTAAACATTTCTTACATCTTCTCGATCTTTGCCTCCATTCTTTTTCTGAGGTACTGTATCATCTTCAATATCATTATTCTGAGTTCTTTTTCTGGAAGGTTGCCTATCTCCACTTCGTTTTGTTGTTTTTCTGGGGTTTTATCTTGTTCCTTCATCTGGTACATAGCCTTCTGCCTTTTCATCTTGTCTATCTTTCTGTGAATGTGGTTTTTGTTCCACAGGCTGCAGGATTGTAGTTCTTCTTGCTTCTGCTGTCTGCTCTCCCCTCTTATCTGATCTCTTGAAGAGTTATTGGTGCCACCCTTAGAGCACATTTGCCATTAAGTGGGACACTAGGAATGCAATCCACCAAATGTCAGAATGGCGGCAGCCACAACTTAGGTCCTCTTTGTATAATGTGTTTGGCTATGGACAGTAGTACGATGGTGCTGATACTGTTTCCTGACGATGTTAGTCTGCCACATAGCTGCCTTCATAAAGGCCAGTCAAGGCCTTGTCAATGTCAGGGAGCAAAAGCGAAAGCATTATTCTGAGAGTCAACGCACAGTACTGTTCAATCCTATGCTTTTTAGGTGCATCGTGTACATTTAGTGGACACAAACCCAGGTATCTTACTTTGTAGTTAACAGCATGAGAGAATGGACGCATTAGCTAGGAGTATACAAATATCTGGATTTCCTAGGACTCGCCATAGTATTTTAGAAAGTTATCGTCGTGCTGGTGACCACAGGTGAGACGCTCTGCTCCTTGTGCTGTTTGAAACTTCTCTTTAGTAAATTCTTAACTTGCTACATGTTGCAGAAGACTTGATGAATTTGAAAATGGCCGAGAAGATAAGCAGCTGAAAGTAGCCAGAGGTTGGAATAGCTTCCTTACAAGAGAATTTTGTTGGTTTTTAAAGAGGACTCTGGAAATGGGAGTAGGACCAGCTCTAAAAATGAGTAGGAAAAAGTACATGTGTTCACTAAATCCTGGAATACTGAATCTAGGAGGACCTCTTGAATATCAAAGAAGGTAGTTTCAAAATGAATGAACAATAAAAAAAAAAGTGAATGTGTAGATGTGCAAGTGCAAGTTCATTATGAAGCGACCTTAAGATCTTGTTATCACAGTGGAATCCTGAATGGAATGGTTCACTAAGAGAATCAGCCACTTTATGGAATCACCAATGGATATGGTGTAACGATGAGGCTGAATGTAGCAGTTCCTTTTCCTCTTTCCCTTGGGCAGAGGTTGTCAACTCCAGTGTCTACAGGGATTATTGGGCAGGAAATGTAAATGAGTAAACTGGACCGGACTCTTGCCATCAAGGAGCTGCTAGAGAGTGGTAGGGACCACAGTGAACTGGTGAATTCATGCCCTGTCTCAAAGAGGGCAGGGATGGCTCAGCTGTCACCTGTGTTTTAAAATGAAGCTATGGGCCCAGGATTGCCAATCTTCTGCTTTCTCCCAAAACCCAGAAATCAAGAGTTTTTAAAAAAGTGAAATGCTCAGTTTTTAAAGGCTGGCAATTATTTTTAAAAATCTTTTGTCAAAGTGCTGTGGCACAAAGAAAAGCTCTCTGCAGGCTGAGTTAGGCCTTTGCATCACTAGTTTTTTTTGTGTGTGTGTGGTACGTGGGCCTCTCACTGTTGTGGCCTCTCCCGTTGCGGAGCACAGGCTCTGGATGCGCAGGCTCAGTGGCCATGGCTCACGGGCCCAGCCGCTCCGCGGCATGTGGGATCTTCCCGGACTGGGGCACGAACCCATGTCCCCTGCATCGGCAGGCGGACTCTCAACCACTGCGCCACCAGGGAAGCCCTACATCACTAGTTTTTAACATCTGTCTCCAAAGTAGACAGGTTACCTCCATTCCTAGAGATTTAATTTGAATTCTTGATCATCTCTAGTGTCCATGTGTGATTAGTATGAACAATCATGGTCATGTCCCTGATGCCTCCTGGTCTGTGGTGGTTTAATTAATGCTACGTTCTACCCACTGACCTATTTTTCATTTTTAAAATATCTGACACCACCACCTCCTCTCCTGCAACACTAAACAACTAGTTCAAATAGTTATATATACATATGTGTGTGTGTGTGTATTCAAGCCTACTCTGCCTCTTTATGTACAGAGGCTACTGACTTTGTAAGCTGAGGAAGTTAAAACTGTGCTTTGCAAGAAGGAAAGCAGATAAGGTCTTAGATAGTAGATCCATATTCGAATAAGGGATGTTAACAGTGCTCAGGGGCTCTCCCTAATTAGAACGGGCAGTGTTCCAAAAGCTCTGCCACAAAGTGGCTTTTACTTCCATGAGCAGAGGCAGTGAGCAGGACTGGGTAGACCAGTGGTCTGTCCCATCATGGGTTGCTTTTTTGTATTTGCTACTCTTAAGAATTGGATGAAGATAGAATGAAGAGGTTCTCTGGTCATACCCTTGCACACAACTTCAGATGTGGTAAAGCTGGGTGATGCTAGGAAAGCCGACATGTCAGCACCAAGGAGTCAGCAGAGAGGGATGGAGCAGTGTGTTCTGGATAAAGGCGTCACTCAGTCCAAGAGTCCAAGAAGCAAAACCACACACTGCAACCAACTCTGTAAACAGTGGTAGAAGCCACAAACCAAAGAAGATTCTTCATATTTAGCCCCCAAACTGTTCATCCTGCCGGCATTCTTTTGGCCATCATTTTCAACCATAGCTACCTACCCCAATTAGTATTATCAGTGTCTTATTCATCTTTGAATCCCCAGTGCTTAGAATGGGACATTGAAGGATCATAGTAAACGTTGATAGAAAAGGTGATTTAATCGTGGCTTCGATGCCAAATTTTAGACTTTGTTCCTATTTCTCTCTGATGGAATTATGCCAAATATAGGTCTACTAACATTTATTGAGTTGCCTACTTTATTCAAAACATTGGGTTAGGCATATGAAGATGGATTAGACCCATTCCTGCCCACCAAGGGCTCACCTGGTTGGTGGGAACAAGAGGCATTTGCAGGTTGCAGTGAGGCTATTGTGCTCAGTACTACAATAGCAGTAGACATTGGTTCTGGGGAATCTGAGGTCTTGCCTCCCCATTCTTTCTTTCTTTCTTTTTTTTAAAATTTATTTATTTATTTTTGGCTGGGTTGGGTCTTTGTTGCTGCACGCGGGCTTTCCCCAGTTGCGGCGAGCGGGAGCTACTCTTCGTTGTGGTGCGTGGGCTTCTCATTGCGGTGGCTTCTCTTGTTGCAGAGTATGGTCTCCAGGTGCCCGGGCTTCAGGAGTTGTGCCTCGCGGGCTCTGGAGTGCAGGCTCAGGAGTTGTGGCAGACGGCCTTAGTTGCTCTGCAGCATGTGGGATCTTCCCGGACCAGGACTCAAAACCTGTGTCCCCTGCATTGGCAGGTGGATTCCTAACCACTGCGCCACCAGGGAAGCCCTAGCCTCCCCAGTCTTACCTTTCATATTTACAGTTTACTCTTTGGTACTTGGGGTTCTGTACCCATCAGCTTGTTCAAACAGTGTTACTGTTAACTGCCAAATCCAGTGGACTCTGTAGGTCTTCCAACCCTCTTAATCTCTTTGTAATATTTGATACACTGTTTCCTATACCATGCCCTTCTAGAAAAATCTCTCCATCCCTGACTACAACAGTTTTGATATTTTTTTCTTACTGCTCTGATTGTTCTGTCTTTTTAAAAGATATCCTTTTAAACCACCCATTCTTAAGGACAAACATTCTCCTGTATCCTCTTTTTCCATCCTCTCTTCAGCATACCCTTTTCATTGGAAATCTTATGAACTTCCACAGCTCTTCTGTGGAAGAGAAAAGGTTGAAGTGAAATAAGATGTGCCTAATACTGTTGCTTTCGTTAGCTACTGTGTTTTGTGAGACCCTTGCTTTAAATAGGACACTGTTTCATCTGCACCTCATCCTATTTTCTGTAGGATCAGAAGCCATCAGTTATTTCCCTTCAGAAGCTCATTGCTAGGGAAGTTGCGAATGAGGAGAGAGGAATGTTTCTGATCAGTGCTTCATCTGCTGGTCCTGAGATGTATGAAATTCATACCAACTCCAAGGAGGAACGGAATACCTGGATGAGGCGGATCCAACAGGCAGTAGAAAGGTAACATTTCCTTCTGTCCATTATTGAGGCAATGCACTTGTTCCATTGGAGAAAATATTCTAACTGTGTCTCCCCTGCATGAAAACTTAGCCTCAACTCCCCGTCCCCTGCCCTGGCCTGCAGTAGCCCCTCATCTGCACCTTTGTTCTCCATGCCTTCCTGCCTGTAACACCCTGTCTCCCTCTGCCTGTGTGAATCCTGCCCATCTTGGTGCCGCTCGTGGCTCACCTCCTTCGTGAAGACCTCTTCAGTTCCACTGGTCTCTTCCTTACCTGAAATTCCTTAACACCTGCTCTCAAAGCATTTATTTGGTGCTTGTCATCTTCAGCCTTGCAGCTATTATCTTTTTTCTGTATATATGTTTGGTTATTAGATTGGAAGCTCCTTGAGGGCAGGGACCATGTCTGTGTTTCTCTTTGTCCCTAATTCTGAAGAATCATTCAATAAACATTTTTAGATTGGTGGATCTAAGTGTGCTACATCAACTTACCCCTCATTACTTGTGCAAAGACAGTTTTTATAAACGGGGGTGTGAGGGTGATCATTCTTAACGGTAACTTGATTAGTTAGATCTTGAATGATGTTGTATAAAATTCCTCCTCCTCCACTGCACCCCACCTAACCTGGCACCCTACCACCATCCCCTCCAGTCTCTCTACCCTCATTAAGAATGGAAGTGCCCAAATGCAGTAGAAAGCAACAATTATGATTTGAGTTGTACCTACTGGTGGCATTGGTATTGTGTGCATGTATGAGTGTATGTTTGTGTATGTGTGTGTTTGTTGGAATATTTGAGTCATCCTAAACTGCTGACTTTGAGAGCTATGTTATATTATGCAAGGTCCATTATATACTCAAGAAAACCAAATCTCTTGGCCAGGGGGCATGATGAATTCTCTTTCTGCTGAATTTTTCTTCTCTGAATAATTCTACTGCCAAGTTCCCATGTCTTTCTAATGAGCCTAAAGATACCTGGATTTGATTTCAGTTGTCTCTCTTGACTATTGTCTTTTAAAGTTGCCCAGAAGAAGAAGGGGGAAGGACAAGTGAGTCTGACGAAGAGAGGCGGAAAGCTGAAGCCAGAGTGGCCAAAATTCAGCAATGTCAAGGTATAGTGCAGGCGCCTCTCGTTCCCGGGTCATGCAGTTCTCCTTGGAGGTTGGGGAAACCGAGGTGTCATGAATGGGAACGTATGACTAAATGATTAATTCTGTGCACTGGAGGCCCACCCCGACCACTCTCAAAAAAATACATACAT
The DNA here is from genome assembly GCF_025265405.1 of Mesoplodon densirostris. Lineage (NCBI taxonomy): Eukaryota > Metazoa > Chordata > Mammalia > Artiodactyla > Ziphiidae > Mesoplodon > Mesoplodon densirostris. Next base: position 59,638,676 of record NC_082663.1, read on the forward strand.
AAATGCATATATAGATAGATAGATAGATAGATAGATAGATATCAGTCTATCTAGATATTTATACATATATACACTGGCACTAAAGGTGCTCAAATAAAATGACTCCCTCCCTCCTTAGTGATTAAAAATATATTTAAAAAATTCTGCATATAACATAACAGCAATTGTGGACAGTATGGTGTAGATGGGCATTGGACCTGTTGTCTAGTGTTTTGATTTTAGATCTCACACTGTAAGGTCACGGTTGTATGACTTTGGACAAGGAACACAATAGCTCTGGTCCTCAGTTTCCAAATCTGTGAAATAAGGAAATTAGATGAGCTCAGTGATTCTCATCTCTGGCTGGGCCTTAGAATCACTTGGGGAGGTCTTTAAAAATTCTGATGCCTGGGCCTCACCCTCAATCAGTTCACCCAGAATCTGAGGGCAATGGGCTGTAGACATCAGTATTTTAAACTCTCCCTCAGTGATTCTGAGGCAGACTGAAAACCCCTGAATTCGCTTCTGGTTAAGGTCCCTTTAAGCTCTAAGAATTCTGTGACATGTTGAAATTAGAGGAAGATGATGCATGCGAAGGTGGTTAAAGACATTGGATGTTGAGAAACGAAAACATAAACCGGTATGTTTGGTTTTGACCAGGACTGGTTGAAGGCCGAGCAGTTCCAGGCCTTGCATTGTTTTCCCTTGTGGGAAGCGCTCATCTTGGACAGTTCCACCTCAATTTTCATTCCTGACCTTCATGTTTAGTCGTAATAGAAAACAGCCTGAATAAACAAAGATCAGCTTTGCAAGGTTTTCTGGAATTAGGGGAATGGGAAATGAAACGAACATTTATTGAGTACAGCAAATTTACAGAAAAGACAAAGGAAGCTCAGAGATGTTAATCATTTGCTGGAAACTACAGTCATCAAGTAGAATAGTTAGGATTTCAACCTAGGTTTGTCCCACCCAATCAATAACTTGTACTTGACCTGTTCAATGTACTGCTTGCTAACTAGCAACATCTTTATCTTAGAGCTTAGATTTTCATTAGTTGTATTCATGTGATAACTTTCAATGGTAAATACTATTTCTTAGAAATACTCAGTAACCAAGACCAACAAATTTGCACATATTTGGAAGAGAAGCTGCATATCTATGCTGAACTTGGAGAGCTGAGTGGATTTGAGGATGTCCATCTAGAGCCCCACCTCCTCATTAAACCAGACCCTGGAGAGCCTCCCCAGGCAGCCTCATTACTGGCAGCAGCACTGAAAGAAGGTAAGTTGCTTCCAAAAGGATTTGGTTCAGCAAATTCATACAATGTTTATTGGGCAGCTACGACGTGCCATGTGCTACGGTCTTGGTGCTGAGGACACAGCAGAATAAGACAAAATCCTTACTCTCCAGAAACAGAGAGTCCTTACTTATTCCAGAAACAGCAACATATATTAAAAAAAAAATGTCAGTTTGGTTCAAGTGCTATGAAGAAAAATAAGGGTAAGTGGAATAGAGAGTGATAGGGCTGGGAAGTTTCTATTTTTTGATAGGATGACCAGGGAAGGCCTCTTTGATATAGTGATATGTGAGCAGACAAGAAGTAAGTGAGAAAGCCAAGTAGATATCTGGGGAAAGAATGTTCCAGATATAGAGAACAGCAGGTGCAAAGGTCCTGAGGCAGGTGAGTGCCAGCCTTGTTTGAGGAACAGCAAGGAGGACAGTGCTGGTAGAGTGACGTAGGGGTGGAGAGTGGCAGGAGATGAGTCACAGTTACTTAGGACTCAGATTACATGGACTGGATCAAGGTAAGCCCTCAGAACTTCATTCTGAGTGAGATGGGAAAGCAGTACAGAGTTTTGAGTAGAGGAGTGACTTGATTTGTGTTTTAAAAGGAACCCTCTGGGTGCTGTGTGGAGAATAACAAAGTCTAGGGCATAACCGTGGGAGTTGGTGGCTGAAGGAGGGTGGAGGACAAGCTCACTGAAGGGGAAAAAGTTAGGGAGATGATAGGCCAGGGTACTGGAAGGACTGTGTTCACAGAATTGAAATTATAGAGAATTCTGACAAGAGTAGCATTGGGGGAGGTGAGGGAACTTGCACAAGGTGCCATGTCGTTTGAGGAGTCTGTAGATGAATGGCAACCAGGAGGACCAATGAGTGGTGTAATCTGGTGGCATGAACTTCAAGGGAAAAACAGGTTTAGGGAGGAAATGGGGCCAATAGTCTGGAAGTGACAATAGAGACAGAGGGTTTGGGAGATAAAAGAGCCACCACCCAAGAGTGGCAGGGAATGCTGTCATTCAGCACATGGGTTGGTAAATTACAGACCACGGACTAAATGCATCCCACCTCCCACTGCCTGTTTTTTAGCTGTAGTTTTATTGGAACACAGCCACACCCACTTGTTTCATATTGTCTGTGGCTGCATTCTTGCTACAGTGGCAAAGATGAATAGTTGCAACAGAGACTGTACGGCCCACAAAGCCTAAAATATTTACCATCTGCAGAAATGTTTGCAGAAAACATATGCCAGGTTCTGCCTTAGAATCTCAGAACACTACCTGTGGAAGAGAATTTAGAAATGATCAAATCTATTGTATCTATTTCACAGTTGAAGAGACTGAGGTCTTGAGGAGGGTGAAGAGGTTGTTTGAAGTGGAGTCCACTGATGGACTCTCTTACTCATTTCTTCATCAAATATTCATTAAGCATCTGCCTACTGTGTGCACTATTGTTGGTGCCAACTAAGGAAACAGTAATGCTTTCATAAAAACTTCTAGTTGGGGAAGATATACAATACACAAAGAAACCAGGTTATTTCAGAAAGTCACAAGAAAATAAGATGATGGGATTGGATGAGGGGAAGGCTTTGCTGTAGAGAGGTCAGGAAAGACTGCTCTGAGATTATATTTTGAGGTGAAAATTGACAGATGAGAAGCCAGCTGTTTGGAGATCTGGGGGAGGACCATTCCTGGGCAGACAGAATGTGAGTACGTAGCCCCTGCATCTGGAATGGGCTTGGCATGTTCAGTGAAAGAAGGAAGGCAGGGTGACAGGAGGCAGAGGAGGCTGCTATGGGTGGGCAGGGACCAGATCTTTGTAGATTCTGGTTTAAAAAAAAAGAGAGAGAGAGACATTTTATTCCAAAACCAGTGGAAAGTTAGTTGTTGGAAGCTTTTAATCATGGGTGTAGCATGATCTTATTTATATCTTGAAAAGAATGAGGGTTGCTGAATGGAAAACAAGATGGGAAGGAGACTAGTTTGCCTGGAGACTGTTAGGAAGTGCTTACAGAGGCTGAGATGAGAGAGGCTGGGGCCTCGGTCTAGACCAGGACTTTTGGCAATGCAAGTAGAGAGAAGTGGGCAGAAGCAAGGTAGATTTTAGAAATAAAGCCAGAAGAACTTCCAAATGGGTTGACACCACCAGGGACCTTCTCATCGTCCCTGACAATGTCTTTATCAAATAAGTCGCGCACTCTCAATTTTAGCCTGTGTTGCTGGGCATTTTCTGATGCTCTGATACCTGGATGGCAGAACTTGGCACTGATTGTGTGCTGCCCTGTAGTAGAGTTAGTTGTGTGTGTCTCTTTCCTTCTCTAGTCTGCAAACTCTCCTTATTAGTTAGCAGACGCCCAGTGGCCCCCAGAACAGAGTAGGTGCTCAGTGAGTAGTTGCTAAATTGAATCACTGGACAGAGGGTTTTGGAAATATTTGTAGAGTCCTCAGAATTATGCTATCCTATGAGCTAGTTGCATTTTTTTTTTTTTTTTTTTTTTTTTTGCGGTACGCGGGCCTCTCACTGTTGTGGCCTCTCCCGTTGCAGAACACAGGCTCCGGACGCGCAGGCTCAGCGGCCATGGCTCACGGGCCCAGCCGCTGAGCGGCATGTGGGATCTTCCCGGACCGGGACACGAACCCGTGTCCCCTGCATCAGCAGGCAGACTCTCAACCACTGTGCCACCAGGGAAGCCCAGTTGCAAATTTTTAATTGTAAATAAGAACTTGACTTTCTTGGTGTGGCGTTTCCCAGTCTTACCAGATCCTAAGAGTAGCCATTGGTGCTTGTTTAAAATTCAAACCCCCGGGCTTCCCTGGTGGCGCAGTGGTTGAGAGTCCGCCTGCCGATGCAGGAGACACGAGTTTGTGCACCGGTCCAGGAAGATCCCACATGCCGCGGAGCGGCTGGGCCCGTGAGCCATGGCCGCTGAGCCTGTGCGTCCGGAGCCTGTGCTCCGCAGCGGGAGAGGCCACAACAGTGAGAGGCCCGCGTACAGCAAAAAAAAAAAAAAAAACAAACAAACAAAAAAAATTCAAATCCCCTGTTTTCTCCTCTGGAGAATCTGATCCAGTAGGTCTAAGGTGAAGATTGGGAATCCGTATTTTATTTAAGGCACATTTGGGGAAATACTCTTTTGAAGAATAGCTAATATTTCTGAGTAGCAAGTTTTAAAATCCTAATGCCTGGGGACTTCCCTGGTGGTCCGGTGGTTAAGACTGCCCTCCCAGTGCAGGGGGCCCGGGTTCAATCCCTGGTCAGGGAACTAGATCCCACATGCCGCAACTAAGAATTCGCATGCTGCAACTAAAGGTCCTGCACGCGGCAAGGAAGATCCTGCATGCCGGAACTAAGACCCGGCGCAGCTAAATAAATAAATAAATAATAATGCCTAATATATTTAAATTAATTGATTTCAGGAAGTTTTTTAGCATACTAATTTACTGGAAGTTGCATTTGAGTTATTTTTATACTGTTCATTTTTTTATTGAATTAATTCTCTGTCATAAAGTAATGCTAAAAGTATTGGTCTAGACTGCGGGTTGGTAAACCTTTTCTGTATAGGGCCAGATAGTAAATATTTTAGGCTCTGCAGGCCATATACAGTTTGGGGAACACAACCTTCTTTGTGCATGTGTGTGTATTTTAACAATGCTTTAAAAAGGTAAAAGCCATTTTTAGCTCCTGGACCATATGAAAACAGATGCAGATCAAATAGTTTGCCAACCCCTGAACTATGTATATGTATGTATGTGTGTGTGTGTATACACACACACACACACACGCACACACACACATATATTTTTTTTAATTTACTTTTGTTTTCCTCCTTCTCCTTAGCCGAGAGCCTGCAAGTTGCAGTGAAGGCCTCCCAGATGAGCGATGCGTGTCAGTCGCCCAAGGAAGGTTGTGGAGAACCTGCTTTGCAGGATATGTTCAGTTCTCGGGACGCACCCGGATCGCCTACTGCTTGTAAGTGAGCATGTAGCCTTTGCAGTGAGCCTGGGCACAGTCCCTGGAGCATATAGTGGGCACATAGAATTAAGGCAGTGACTCTGTCCTGATTTGAAGGGTACTGAGTATATTCTTTTGAAAAAAACCTGAAAATAAATATGCTAGCCTCCTTTACCTATAGAAATGACACTGGTGTTCCAAGGACAAGGACTTAAAAAATAGTTTGTAGGTTATACTGCCATTACCCAGGGAAGCTGTGTACTTTGTCCAAACTCTACCCTGCCTTGTATTTGCTATGACTTACTGAATCCAGTCTTGAAAGAGCTTTTACACTTTTTGGTTTTTTGGAAAAGGGTCCCTGCAGTTCATTAAAGAATAAGTCCTTTACCTTAATCTCATATCGTCAACTCAGAAAACATAACTCAGAAAAGTAGAATCTAATGCATATATGCACACATGCCCATGCACAGACACAGAAACAGACAGACAGACAGACACACACACACACACACACACACACGAGGTTTGGTGTTCGGGTTAAAGGCAGAAATGCCGGAAGATTCTTGATCACTGTTGTCATACACTTTAATTGAGGTCAGAATTCATTTATTACACAGTGTTTCAATAGATTTTAAATACAGAAAAATAGAATGTGGTGAACTGATTTAGATAACTTCTCAGAACCGAATTATATGTATAGTTGTGAGCTAAATATTTAGTTCCCTAGAGGTTTCTGAGATAGGACCATAAAGCATATAAGTTTTCATTATGTCCTGGTGATTAAAAACCTTACTTCCACCAGGTCTTCTGTGCACAGATAAAATGTCTTTAGTAGCTAGAGATTGGAGGATTAAATTGTCTTAGAATTTCTTTAACAGCATCCCTTGGTTAATTAAGATACATGGAAGCAGTACAGTTTTAAAATTCTATACATTTTTTTAAACCAGAGCCAATAATTATTCTTAAGTTCTACTTTATCTAATCCTGGGTTTCTAGTTTCAGAATGTGCACATGTGTTTTTCATTTCGGCACAGCCCAGATTTGTCAGGGGAGTTGTACTGCCCCAGGTGATTTCCTTTTTAAAGAAGAGCCTCATGATGTCATTGAGGAAGTTCTAGCTCAAAATACATGTAGGGATCTGTCACTCTCAGCCTCAGCCCAGGGACAGCTGGACAGGCTCCACTCAGCTCCTGCAGCTGCTCAGAGCGCAGGCCACACCTACCTCCTGTCAGACCAGGCAAGGAAGGCTCTCCCTGTCTGTATCCACATCTCCCCTGACATCTGCTAGAACCATCGAGAGGCTGTTTACAGCGGCCTGAAGTCAGGGTTCATGTAGAGGAGGGGCAGGTTGGTGGGGTCTTGTACTGGTTTAGTCTTGTGCTGGGGTTTAGTGCTGGGCTGGATTGGAACACGGTGCCACAAGAGTTTGATTCTCTTGATAGAGTTGATGAGGGTGAAAAGCACTATCCTGAACGAAAGTCTGTAACTGGATGGTTTGGTTCTATGATTGACTTTGAGGACTGGGTCCTTCTAAGTCAGCCCCCTGTCAGTCTGAGCTTATTGACCAAGCAAGGCCCTCTATTTTTAGTCCTTGAAATACCTAATCAGGTGGACAGGTATAATCTACTTCCTGTGAAATTCTGAAGTAGAATACAGGAGCAGAGAGACCTGATCCATCCCACTCTTCTGCTTTCATGTGGCTCACCATCAGCTTCTTTGCCCATTTGATGGTCCTTGTATCTATTGGGGGGAAGAGAGAATGGCTCATTCTCTGGTAATGCTTTTGGCCTCTCTCTAAGAGTTAAGAATAGTACCCAAGAGTGGAACCGTTTTTTGAGTGACAGAAGAATCTCTATAAAGTATTTGTTCACTATAGTGAAAAAGTGTTGACTAGCTTGGGCAAAATGAGCTTAAGTTTTAGTTGATATAATTTGAAGCTATTTCTGCTTAAACAGAAGAGGCCTTTGGAATCTTAGAGGACTGTCATTTCCCAAAGTGTTTTCTAATTAATTTAAGTAAAGAAAAAGTATTTCCTTCATCAGTAATGAAGTTTCAAGATAGCACTGTCACAAAGCGAATATCTATTTCACCAGGGTCCTGATTGGACATGGTTCCAGTGAGACTCTGTGTGTGTGAAAGGGCTTTGGAAAGTCTAGCTTTAATATGTGCAAGGTGAGCATGGTATACATTTTAACTGAGTTCACGTGGGTAAAGAAATAAAATCCCACCAATGGAGATCTAATGGATGGCGTGAAATCTGTATTTGGTACTTAAACATATCTCTGGACTAGAAATATCTCTGTGTTTTCATATGTTAAATATACAGTATTTGTGAATTTACAGCATAAGTAAGAATTGTGAGGGAAAAAACACACTTGGAAATTATTTTAAAAATTAAGTTATTTGGGCTTCCCTGGTGGCGCAGTGTTTGAGAGTCCGCCTGCCGATGCAGGGGACACGGGTTCGTGCTCCGGTCCGGGAAGATCCCACATGCCGCGGAGCAGCTAGCCCTGTGAGCCATGGCCACTGAGCCTGCGCATCCAGAGCCTGTGCTCTGCAACAGGAGAGGCCACAACAGTGAGAGGCCCGCATACCGCAAAAAAAAAAAAAAAAAAATTAAGTTATTTGGAAATAAGGGCAGCTTCTCAGTTTGTATGACTCTGAGCTCATAAAGTATTAGCCGTCTTCACCTGATTAGAAAGACGTTTCATTCCTGCCATTGGATGCTTCCCTTCTAACCTTGTTTAAGGTCTGCTGCTCTTGTACTGGCCCTAAGGGAGCCTTTCCCAGACCTGTCTCCTTAGACCTGGCCTGCCAGCCCTTGATTTTCTTCTATGGTGCCTGTTTTCAATTTAACCCTCCCCAGGCGGCTTTTCCTATTAAGTGAAAGTGAGATGCAGTATCCTACCCTTTTGGTCCCACAAACATCTCTCCGCTAGAAAGAAGGAAAAGTAAAAAGATGGGTGACAATGGATGCTGTGGGTCAGTTTGGCATCTACTAGTGTGTAAGCTCCCTGGGGGCAGGGACTCTGCACTTTGCTCTGTACTTTTTTAGCACCTCTTATAAGAATATTCTATACATGTGATGTTGTGATGTTTCTTATCTTGGAATATGTGTCAGCTGAGTACAAAGAACCCAGTCTACTGGCTGATGTTTGATGATGTCCTTTTTGTTTCTGTCTCAATGGTGTGCTTCCAGCACTAGTCACAGAAGGGACAGGAGGAAGAGGCTGTTGGGATGTGGATCCTGGGACCCAGGGTGTGGGAACCGACCTGGCGGTCTCTGATGCGGGGGAGAAGGTATTGTGAACTGATTTGTTAGTAAACAGCACCGGTTACTACTTTGTGTAATAAAACAACCTCAGCTCCTGGTGTGTCCACGGCAGTGAATAGTCTGCAAGTGTTTTCCTGCATTGTTCTCAATTTCAGTATTCATACTTAAACTTTCCAACTTTTTTCTTCTTAAAATGTTCTTGCTTTTCTGATATCGTGTAGGTGTAAACCAAGAAACAAATGAAAAGTTATTAAAAAGATTTAAAACTCAAATGTTTATTTGTGTGTCTGCGCTTTTGCTTCTGGTCTCACTTTCCGCCCTGCAAACCTCAAGCTTTTCACCCACTACATACAGTAACTCTTGGCTGAGAGGTGGTCCTGGACATCCAGGCCCTTATGCAACCAGTTGGTGCTAAAGTGGCAGAAACAGTTTTGACTTTGGAATGTTCTGGCTTCTTCACTTTCTTTTACCTTCCTCTCCTTTACGATTGTTTTCCTGTCACCACCCCTGTTGTCACCTGCCTTTTTGTGATAGACTTGTAATCAACCTAACCAATTTCTGCTCTGGGGCAAAGTGATTCCAAACGCCTCTTCTTTTTTTTTACGTACTATACACATAGGTTATAACACACTCTTTTAAACATTAAATGCGTGAAATTTTCTGTTAACGTCAAATGAAACTGAGATGTCAGAGAGAGAGAGGGAATAAGAATATGATTTTGAGAAGTGACTAGTGGGCCTTCCCAGGATTATCTGGGGCTCAAGAGTTTTAACTTTATCTAAAATCGAATTAGGCACATTACCAGATACCACTGTGTGTTCATGTGGGAAGATGACATCTGTCAGATCTTTATGTAACATTTCGTATAGCATATGTATTTTTGTATATATTACATATGACTGAGAAACCAAAGATATTTTAAGAGCCATAAAAAAGATGGCTGTGATTTAGTGTTTTTTTAAACTTCATAGGCCAAAATGAAAATAGTCGTTAGAGTTTACTCCACTTACTCTGACTCTGAGCTTTCTAACTTATTTCTTCTTAAAACATTCCTGCTTTTCCATCCTTTTCAGGGCAGGCTTCACTTTCAAGTCTGTAGCTTCCAGCTGCTTTTACGTTACTAGGGGGGGAAGTTGGGGGAGGGTTGAGTAGGAACATCTTTCTCTTGAATGGAAAGCTGAGGTGGCTCCCACCCCTAAAGCCCTCCCCTTCCATGATTCAGTGACAGGTAAGAGGTTACGTGTTCAGGGTCCTCTTTGGATGAACCTACCTGGAAAATGTTGCCATTCGTAAGGCATTTTGAGAAACGAAATGAACTGACATACACGGCAGGATCATTTGAAATCACACTTTAAAGAAGCATATGATGGGGATTTTGTAATTATCTTTCTTAATATGGTAAGGTTTAAAAAAAAAAAAAAAGCATTTCTGAAAGGATTTTTCAAAATTACTGATTTGTAACCCAAACGGCAAAATATCCCGTGTGTAAAGCACCTACTGCAGCTATGCACATTCACCACAAGGTGGCAGACGAACTCCATTACAGAGATGATGTTCAAAATTCCTGCCTGGTATCAGACCAAGTGGATCTTGGGAATAAGTAACTACATGTAGCATAATCCAGCTCATGTCTATGTTTCTTATGTGTGTAGAATATAAAAATTATATCCCATACAATCTTTTTATTGCAAAAGCAGTGGAATGTGGAGCAAGGACAGAACCAGAAGAGCAGAGAGAACTCCAGAACTCACTACAGAACAGGGGTTCTCAGCCCCAGTTATCTTCCTGAGGGTTGGGCGCAGATCTAATGACTAAACTTCATCTCCTTTCCCATCGTTTGTCCTTCCTCTGTTGAAGGTGCTACTTAGTAATGATGTCTTTCATGGGCAGTGTTGGGGAACGGTGAGGGGTGGGAAGAAAAGACCTGGCTAGCTCATCATGGCCTCATCAGCCTGAGCTAACTGAATTCAACAAGTCCCAGGTTACCTGAGAACCGTTTCCTGAGGTTTCAATTTAAAGCTGCTCAGACAAGACCACAAGTGGTGTGCAGGAGACCGTAGGAGGGCAGGGAATCTGATGATCCCCATGGCGTGAGGTGTGGAGGGCCTAGTGGCCCCTCACTCTTGATCTATAGAATGGAGTGTGCATGTCCATTACATGCCAGGCAGTGTTTTTAGGTTTGCAGGTACAGTACTGAATACACAGATGAAATCTTGCTACTCGTTGGCTTACATCCTAACGAGAGAAAAGAGACAATAAACAAATAGACAAATGTTGAATTCTGAAAACTGGAAACCCTCACTATCCACATGTGCCCCCGATGTGTGCAGTGGAGAGGCAATGAGTGAGGTAGAGATGCATCCCCCCGGGAGCACATGGTCTCCTGTGGCCTCATTCAAGGCCTCTGCTGACAGGGCTTCTACTAAGGCGCTCATGCATGGGCCCAGTGAGCTCTGAGAAGGGGGACCTGGAGCTGACCAGCTGAGCGCTCTCCTTTGGGCTACCTCTGGGTCTGGTTTCTCCTCCCAAACACTGTCTATTGTGGCTTTGTAAATCTCAAAAGTTAGAGACCAGCCATGATGATCTCTAGCTTCCAAATCTGGCCTCCAGGATGGAAGCTGGGCCCAGGAGACAGCTTCAACCTGGGCGCAGAGAGCTCCATTTACAATACGGTTTGCACGAGATAAACATTGTCACTTAGAGCCTGCAGTGCTCCTTGACCATCTTCCCTGGGTGTTTTAAGGGATGGCTGGGTGGAAAGTTGCCATGCATCTCAGATACCAAGTCTGTACAGAGGGGGTTCTCTCTCATCAAGTGGTGGTTTATTCTACAGGCTTTGATTTCTGGGAGGAAACAGTCACTATGGAAGAGTTTAGAGAAGTGATTTCCTTGAGGTCATATACTGTGGAACACTACAGTGCAGCTTTTCAAGAGTAGAGTGTGTTCATTTTCTTATGTTTTTATGTATTTTAGGTGGAATATAGAAGTTTCCCAGGTTCTTCACAGTCAGAGGTGAGCTCTGCATACCTTAAATATGTTACCATCCTTTGTTTGTGGATAAAGAATGCTTTTTCAAAAATTTGACACTCACAATCTTATTTTTCAGATTATACAAGCGATACAGAATTTAACCCGTCTCTTATATAGCCTTCAGGTAACTATGCTTTGACCCTGTGAATGTTTCTCTTCATGCAACTCACTTTATTCGATGAGTTCTGGACTTTAAAAATTAGAACATTTGAGAGGTAGTGAATGATCTTAAAAGAACACCAAGCCTCACCCCAAGTGTAACTCAGCTAGATGCTTTGAGCTTCACCTGGTTTTGTAATCCTGAGGCATCACCACTACTACAGTTTATACCGTTCTTCTTTGAAACCATAAAACAGTTCATATCTTTAAAAAATATTGATGAGTATGATCTGGCTTGAAGTTTATGAATGAATTTCTTTCTTAGGTGAGTATAGCATGACTTCACATTTTCTGGTGAAAACTTAAATTCACACCTAAACTTTTTTCACTTCCACATGTGGCCTTAGTCCTTTAGGGCAGTTAAATAATTCATATGCTCTTTCACTGTTTTCTTGGTTCATCCACCTAACATTTATTGAGTTCCCTCTCTGGGCCTGGCACCATGATGAGGGCCAAACACACAAGGACAAGTGGTCCACAAAGTCTACCATCAGATGGCTCACTGTCTGTCCAGGAAAGACAGGCATTGTGAAAATGAGGACTCTAAGGCTGGATGATCCCTTAGGTCGTGCACAAGAAAGGCTGAATACATCTAGTTGCTTAATTTGTGAGTTAAAAAACATTTTAAAACGATGTGAAAGCAATGTTTATAGACAAATTTATAGAAAATCTTGATACAGGTAAATAAAGTAAAATGACTTGTGATTTTGTGAGAGAATTACTGTTGTCATGGGGGTATGTATCCCTCTAGTTTTTTGAATCATTTTATACATACTCTTGGAACCTGTACCTTTCTATGTCATCACTTGTCTCTATAGCACGATTTTTAATGGTTGAATAATATTCAGGTCTATAGAATTTATCTGTTCCTCATAGTTTATACTTTTGTGTTAATAACAGTCTAGCACACATCCTTGTGCACTGATCTCTTTGAACATATGTGAGTGTTTCCTTAGGATAAATTACTGAAATTATTTTTTGAGGTTTTTGATAGACATTGCCAAAATAATCAGCACCCCTCTCTACTTGTCCTCAATTCGAAAATAGGTCAAGTTAGCTTATGATATTAATTTGCATTTTTTTTTGGTCACTACTGAAATTAAACGTTTTTCCCCACTGGTTTATTGTCATTCATATTTCATATCTTATACCTGTTGAATATTAAAAGAAAATAAGGAAAATAAAAGTCTGATTTTAAGGGTTTTTTTTTAAGATTATAACACATTTCTCTTTATAATAAAAATGAACAGAAAATCAGTTAGGTTACAGTGGAATAACAGGAAGAGTAAATTTGACCTAATTAACATGCATAAAATAATACACACAAAAACTGAATAATACACATTCTTTTTAAGTACACCTGGAACATTTCAAAAATTTACCATATTATGGACCACAAAATAGGGTTCTACAAATTTCAAGCAACTAAAATCATACAAAGTATATTCTAGGGTCACAGTGCAATTAATTTAGAAACCAGTATCAAATATTCTACTAGAATATTCCTGTTGATTTAGAAGTTAAGAAAATATATACTTAAGTAAATCAGGACTCAATGAAGAGAATATATTGAAGATTTTAAAATAGTTTTAACTGAAGGATAATAAAATTACTAAGTATCAAAATATGTAGGATACAGTTAGAGTCATGCTTAGAGAAAATTTAGAGCTTTAAAAAGCACATATTCAAAAAGAAGAAAAGCTAAAAGTCAATGAGTTATGCATCTATCTCAAAAAGTTAAAAATAAAATCCAAAGAAAGTAGAGGGAAGGAAGAAATAAAGTTAGCATAAATTATATAGAAAATAAATAATAGAGAAGATCAATAAAATTCAGATATTGTTTCTTTTAGGACATTAGTAAAATTTTTAAAACCTCATATTGATACTAATGAGAAAAAAAGAAAAAGGCATGAAAAAATCATTATCAGCAAAAAAAAAGGGGACATGGACATAGATTACGTACACCTGGAAAAATTTACAATAGGGTAATATGGACAACTTGTTGCCAATTTGAAAATGTTGAAGTAATGGAAATTTCTATTTGAAAATAGGTCAAGTTAGCTCATGATCTTAATTTGCATTCTTTTGGTTACTACTGAAATTAAACTTTTCCCCACTGGTTTATTGTCATTCATATTTCATATCTTATACCTATTGAATATTAAAAGAAAATAAGGAAAATAAAAGTCTGATTTTAAGTTTTTACCAGAAAAAAAATCATGCTACATTTGCTGTTTTCTTATTAATACTTTGCATCAAGACTTCTTTTATGGTCTATTGATCATCTTCCTATTCTTGATCTAGTACCACTATCTTATTTATTAAAGTTTTGGATTATATTTGAATGCATGACAGTCTCTTCTTATTATTTTCCATGTTTGTCTATATGTTCTTTCATAAGAGCTTTTGAATCAGTCTGACAAATTTCTTAATCTTCTACTGAGACAGTTAAATTAAAATATTACTATATTTATGAATTAGATTGGGGAGAATTGACACTTTTGCAATAATTGATTCTCTTGTCTGAGAACATGTTATTTTATGTTCTGCTGGAAAGCTTTGTAATTGTCTTCATTTAGGTACTTTTTTTTCTGCTAAGTTTATTCCTGGATATTTTTGTCTCTTTGTTCTTATTGTGAATCGAATTTTTTTTTTTCATTCTGTTTCCCCAATGTTGGTTGCTGGTATAAATACAGGTATTGGTTTTTTATATATTTTTTAACTGGCCAACTCACTGAATTTTTGTTTTTTTGTTTTAATAGTTTTTCTGTTGATTCTTTGGAGTATTCCAAGTAGAAAGTAAAAAATTGAAAGTAGTGGTATTTTGGCTACTCTTCAATAATTATATCAATTTCATTTTCTTGGCTTACTGCTTTGGCTAGAAATTCTGAAACGTCTTAAATAATAGTAGCGATAGTAAGCATCCTTGTCATATTCAAGATTTAGTGGGAATGCCTTTAGTGTCTTATATTAGATATGCTGGTCTGGGGTAGATGGTCTTAGAGATTAATTTCTCATGTAAAACAAATATTCTTTCTTTTAAACTTTAACTGAGAAGGGGTATAGTTTGCGTGCAGTTCATTAACTTTTGGGAGATGAAAACATTGAGTGTCCCAGCTTGTGTTGCCTGATGAAAACACTCACAAGGTCATATCTCTTCTTTTCAAGCTTGAATGCAGCCCTCTGTGGATTCAAGGTTCAGAAAAGCTGGATGACCTAAATGACCTAGTTTTTGCAACACTGAAGCAAATACCAAATTCTATAGTGGGTTCTCTTAAAGCTTTTGAGCTGGTCTAGGGATATGGGCTCTCAAAGATTTCTGTTCATGGCACAGTCATCTCTTTTGAAGCTGAATGTTTTATGCATGATTAAAGTTTTTACAAAGGATTTTTGAATCAGATGAAAATGAAATTTGATCCTATGTTAGAAGAATAGAGTTAGAGATGAGGTATAGGCAAGGCAGAAAGGAAAGGACACAGTTCAGCTGAGAAAAATTAAGAGAGAGCGAATATACATGTATAACTAAATCACTTTGCTGTACAGCAGAAATTAACACAACGTTGTAAATCAACTATACTTCAATATAATTAAAAAAAGAAAAGGAGAGAGAGTGAATTGGGAATTTTCCTAAACTTCAAAAGCAAGTGTTATTCTCTGTCCTAAATGTAAATGTAAACTTTAAATGTGAAGATGAATATCCAGTCTTCAAATTTCACCTCTCTGCTACAGAAGGGAGTAGTCTTATCCCAAATGTTAAATATATATGAAGAATACTTCATGGTAGCATTTAATTAATCTAATTGTAATGCTTACATGAGCGTTACCATTGCCTGTAGCAGTTTTGGCATATAAAATGTTAGATTTTTTGTTTGTTTGTTTTACTCTGATGATGCCCTTAGGATTTATTAGAATTAAGTGGTGATGTGCAGTCTACAGTTTGCTTTAGCCAGGTCAGCAGAGTCCTGAATGGCTTATTATTTCATATTTAAATATCAGAGTTATTCGTACCTATTCTCAATGGTATCATTGTTTTCTTTATAATAACTGCTAAAAGACATTAATTAAATATTCATGTGAATTTGAAATTTTTTGAATTGATTTTCAAATTTAAAAACATGAAGTTTATTTCAAAAGGCCCCACTGAATACATTTTTGAGTCTTACTCTAAGACAAATACCAATTTAAAATATACCTTAGTTCTTTAACCTTCAAAAGCGTGGGAAACTGCTGAGTTAACAAATAACTAATGGTCAAATCCCCATCTTCCCAGCATCTGTTACATGGACAGCTTTTTAAATTTTTAGGAAAGAAAAATGAGAATTTATCCCTAGGAGAGTAATAATTTCTCATAACGAGTCACAACATACACACACATACCCAGTATGTGGCCATTTTCAATTTGTCCCTTTTCTGTTTCTTTGTCCTTTCACTGGGGACTTTTAAAATTAAAAGCTTCCAGGGGCATTTACAGATATTTTTTTGTTTTGTTTTGTGGAATCCTTCCAAAACTTGGCAGTTATTTCCTGTGATACTGCCAAATTTTTTGTAGGCAGATGCCGTAACTCAAAAATGTTTTTTTAATCTGGTTGGTAATGTCCTCTGGGTTTTAGAGTATCTGTGTCCCTGGTTGGTAATGTCCTCTGGGTTTTAGAGTACCTATGTCCCCTGAAGCAGTCCAGCCTCCTTTTAGCACTCTATTAAACAGATGAATTTCAGCTTAGTGTTTTGTGCATGACCTTCCTGCTATAATACAAAGAAATAACAGTAATGAGACTAGCTTTACCACTTATACATCTCCTAAACATGATATTAACTGCTATTCTCGGGCATTATATTATAAAAAAGTTTATTTAGCAAAGCTTCCAGGTGGCTGACTTTTATTTTTATGTCTTCATGTATGTCATATAGCTTAAGTAATTTCTGGTTTGAGACTCAAAGGGGACTACCAGATTTATATAGATTCTTAAATTCTCCTGAATTACTGACTGTCAAGACCTCAGAAAGAGAATGAGGCATAGCACAGGAATGCAGAGTCCTGTGAATTTAGGTACTGAATTCTTATTGCTTAAACATTATCCAACAACCAGCAACAAACCGCATTTCCCAAAGAGGGGATGAGTATTGCTTCTGTGCTTTATTTATTTTGTGTATAAATTCCAGGCCATACCACTAAGGAAATGCAGACAAGCCTATTTGAAGTGCCAAGGTCAGTCTCAGGAGGTAACTTAGAACAAGGACAGAAATATTCAGAGAAAATAATTTGGTCATGCTCTTGAGGTGGTATCAACCCAAGGTGCACACAGGTACGGACGCCTTTGCTTTTTTTGCCCTCTGCTCGGACAGGCCGCCTTGACCGTTCAGGATAGCCACATTGAGGTCCACAGGCTGGCTCTCCAGCAGGAGGAGGGTCTGTCCCCCGGCCCCTCTTTCCGAGGCAGCTCCTTCCAGGACCAGGAGAAGCGGCGGGAGGAGCTGGCCAACCTCCACAAGCTGCAGCAGCAGTTCCAGCAGGACCAGCAGCGCTGGCACCGCAGGTGCGACCAGCTGCAGCGGGCGCAGGAGGCCAAGGCCAGCCGGCTGCAGGAGCGCGAGAGGGAGTGCCGGCTGCAGGAGGCGCTGCTGCTGAGCAGCCGGGGGCAGCTGGACCAGCAGCGCCAGGAGTACCAGCAGAGCCTGGAGCGGCTGCGGGAGGGCCAGCGCCTGGTGGAGAGGGAGAGGGAGAGGATGCGGGCCCAGAAGAGCCTGCTGCGTGGTTGGAAGCACAGCCGGCAGAGGAGCCTTCCCGCCGCGTTGCCTGGAGGAGGCGTGGAGGTACGGGTCTCCCTGTGCTTGCGGAAGCAGCGTGTGAGACGGCCGTGGTCGTGGTGGTTCCGGAGCCACTGACCCCACGTCTGTCTTTTTCGCTGCTTGTGTGAGAGCTCACAAGAGTTACTCGGTGTTTAGGTAACAAAAGCTGGGACCCTTTAGAGACAATACATATTCACCTTGACTTGAAGTATGGACACGTGAAAAGTCCGGGTGCTGCTGGATCATGGGTTCATTGTACTCTGAGACCCCCTTACCTGAGGGAAGAAATACAGACAAGAGTTGTACCTGTGAGGCAAGCTTTACCCTGGAGGCATGCTCACCGTCAGCATGCTGTAGTTCAAGCTCCCCTGTATATGCTCCAGTCTTCAGCGCTATGTGTAGATTTACCTTTCAGCAGATCAGTTAAGCTATTAATGTCCATAGGTACTGAATGTAACAAGTACACTACTATTCCGTTATTGCAAGCTTATTCTCTTTTTGTAAATTTGACCTCATAAATTCAAAATCCATTTCACTCATGACAGTTAACATAAGTAGTATACTAATTAATATTTGGGCAGGATAAAGCCTTTCCAAAAGTTCCGTGTTTCATTTTGCACCCACTCTAACCATGCTTGACAATTCCATTTGTTCCAAGAGTTTACTTTTCTGTACTATGTGCACATAGATACTTTTTATTTTTTATATTCTTTTTTAAAATATCTTTATTGGAATATAATTGCTTTACAAAGTTGTGTTCGTTTCTGTTGTACAACAGTGAATCAGCTATAAGTATACATATATCCCCATATCCCCTCCCTCTTGAGCGTCCCTCCCACCCTCCCTATCCCACCCCTCTAGGTGGTCACAAAGCACCGAGCTGATCTCCCTGTGCTATGCAGCTGCTTCCCACTAGCTGGCTATTTTACATTTGGTAGTGTATATATGTCAGTGCCACTCTCTCACTTCATCCCAGCTTCCCCTTCCCCTCGCTGTGTCCTCAAGTCCGTTCTCTACATCTGTGTCTTTATTTCTGCCCTGCCGCTAGGTTCATCAGTACCCCTTTTTTAGATTCCATATATGTGCATTAACATACGGTATTTGTTTTTCTCTTTCTGACTTACTTCACTCTGTATGACAGACTTTAGGTCCATCCACCTCATTACAAATAACTCAGTTTCGTTCCTTTTTATGGCTGAGTAGTATTCCACTGTATATATGTGCCACATCTTCTTTATCCATTTATCTGTCGATGGACATTTAGGTTGCCTCCATGTCCTGGCTATTGTAAATACTGTACTTAAAGTTGTAAAAGTTGACAAGCTTCTAAGAGTGATCTGTGTTATATCTGACTTTCCTTTCAAGTTGGCTAAATTATATTTATTGCAAATACTTTATATATACATGAATGTCTTCAACTTTTATTCAGCAAAAGTGAAAATGCTATTCCCTTAAAGTAGAAACACTTTAATGGCAGTGAGCACACAGCTGCCCATGTCTTTTCATTTGATTTTTATTTCTTTTAAGATATGCTGTGCGTTGCCAATGGACGTTTTTGGTACTAGCTCATGAAAAGGGGATGGGAGGAGGGAGTCAAGGGTAATATCCTTCTCAACCTCACTCATTAAAATCCTGTAAATATCCTTCTCGACCTCACTCATTAAAATCTTGATTGCTAAATTCTGTTAGGAATAAATACTTTATAAAACTGGTGCAAATTGCTGGAAGAATTATTGTGTTTTTTCTTTTTTCTTACACAGGTAATGGAACTTAATCAATCTGAGGGTTTATGTCATGAAAATTCATTCTTCATCAATGAAGCTTTAGTGCAAATGTCACTTAACACTTTGAACAAACCGACTCCAGCAGATATCCATCAGGATGCCACTTACCCCCCAAGTATATCTCATTCCGATTTGGTAAGGACTAGTGAAAATCAAGTAGACCTCAAGATGAACATTTCTCAACCCTTGGACGTCAGCCATGAACTGTGGATAGCCGCTGGGTCCTGTCATCAGATACCCCCTCTCCACCAAAGCAGCAAGGATTCTTGTAAAAATGGTAATTAATACTTTAAACATCATCTGTATAGTTTCCACAAGGAGCTGTTTTTCTGAATGGTTGGCTGTTCTTTAGAACAAATCAAAGTGGGCCCTAGAATGGGAATAAATTGGTGCTGATGAGCTGGAGTTTGTGGCATAAACTTTTCTTTGGGCAAGTCTGAGGGCCATCGCTTGTGAGTATTGAGACAACTAGACCATGGTTGGAGGGCTTAGAGGATGCCACTGAGATGTGAGAACCAGACAGGGTTTTTAGGTCTGTGGGTTAAATAATAACTTTCCTTGAAAAGTGAAGCAACTTGATATTTATTCCTCACTGTAGACCCAACCACATCCTGACACACATACTTGTTGACTCTCGGAAATAAAAGATATGGACAGGGTTTGTGGTAGGGCTGTATTGTCTCTCGGGGCAATTTCCTGCAATGTTAGTAAAATCTTCTGTACTGTCGTTAAATACCCCAAATGAAACTGTTAACATCATTTGTCATTGTAAAAAAAAAAAGGTGTTGTGTCTGCATAAGTACCTCATAATGACACAATTTGCTAATCCCATTAAAGCATTTGCCAAATATAAATGAAAGGCAGCTCAAATTACCAACTCCATATGAATCCAAATGATTTAAATCTATGTCTATTATAAATTGTTTTCTGTGGGATATGAGGTAGGGAATGAGAAGAACTCAAAACCTCTCTACCGAAAAACAGATGGCATACAATAGAATAAACAAATGGCTGGCCACATGGATGGGAAATAAATCACCGACAGCAAAATGTTTCAGAAACATGAAACAAGCAGTGGTATAGAGATCTTCAGAACTGGACAGAGATTGGTTTCCATGCTTCATAGTTATTCTTAGTTTGTCAGTAGGATAATTTGTCAGCAATGAAAAGGTTTAAGTGCATTCAGCTTCTCCGAATTAGAGAGGAATAATTCTGACACTGCCTGAAAGTAGATGTATTACTAATCCAAATTATGTTGATTCTTAGTGGTGGATAATTCTTTACATTGTTCAGTCATTGCTGTAACATTGTTATTTCTTGTCAGCATATAAGAGAGAATGAAATAGTTCTTTAAGTATCGTTTCAAGTATTCCTTAAATAAAAAAGAAAAAAATGGAACAGTGAATTGGGGTTTAAAAAATGGGCAGAATGTAGCAAAGTGTAACCCCTTTAATGTATTACGTTGCAGCCCTAACACTACAGAGACCATATTGCAGAATGCCTTCTTTTTTTTTTTTTTTTTACATCTTTATTGGAGTATAATTGCTTTACAATGGTGTGTTAGTTTCTGCTTTATAACAAAGTGAATCAGTTATAAGAATGCCTTCTCTTGATACATGTTGCTTTGCTGTGTTGGATTCATTAAGTTGCTGTCTGCAGTGCTTTCTGTGTTGTCACTGTGATTTTGCCTGTGATTTTGGGGTAATTCAGAAACTCAGTTTGAGTTAAACCACATTCCACTTTTGTTTGAAAGAAGTATTTCTGCTTTTTCTGTATCTCCTACCTTTTTCTGTTGACTTGTGCTTTAGAGTAGAAAGCTTTTAAACATTTGGCAGCCTGCATACAGGAGACAGAACATGTACTAAGGAAATAAACAGTAATTATATACAAAACCAGTGTCTCCACATGTAAGGCATTAAATATAGCCCAGGGAAATGCTGAGAAAACGTGCTTCGGCTTCAGATGTTGTGTCCAGTGTAGGCCAAGGACACTCAGGACATTGATAGAACAGAGCAAAATCAACTCTGGCCTTCCTCTCTCAGGAGCGTCCTGGGGTGTGCAGGAGGGATTAGATCAGAAATGCAGTGTGGGCTGTCAAGCGCCGGAGTTTTGCAACTGGTCAGAAAACCCTATTTACGATTGTTTCCTTAAGCGTGATAAGCAGTTTCTGGAGGAGAGAGAAGAAAGTCAGAGATTAAGGAGGTGGTAGGGAAGTGGAATGAAAATTGGATATATATTCTTAAGGGGGTTGTCAGGGCCAGATAAAATTGTTCAAGCCACTCCAGAGCTTTCACGGTTCTTAGAATCAAAAGTAGCTCAAAATAAGCCACTGATGGTGGTCTTCACTAGACTCTGCTTGTGCTGTCCACGTAGGCCGGTGGGGAGGGGGTGGGAGGCAGGAGGGGGGGACAGGAGGAGGCCAGAAGAAACCAGTCCAGGCTATGCTGGTGGAGAGGGGGACAGTCCATGTGCTAGAATCAAGGATGGTGCCATGTCAATGTCCCCTGCTTTCACATTTGCTCCTGTATCTTTGTGTGAGTGGTCATCAGTGATGACCTGGCTAACAAAGTTTGCCTCTCCTGTTCTTGGCTGGTGTTTTTGTTAAATGTGTGTTTAACCGTGGTTTGGTTTCATCAGTAGGCCCTAAGGTCAGCTGTTTTCAGGCAGCTCCTTAAAGAATGCTTTGCTCTTTTGTCTGGTCTTGTACTGGGTGCCTAAGAGCAGCTCAGATCGGTGGAAATGTGAATTTTGGGAACAGTAAGTGGAAAAAATTGTATGTAAATAAAATTCTCTAACGTGTTTAGCTGTCACCTAGATTGGAGTTTTCATTTCGTTTTTTCAAGCCAGCTTCACCAGACATTTTACTGTGCTCTTCGTGTTCCAGTTGGTTTTTCAATATCTCCATCACCACTGCCACCACTTACACTTATATGACACTTGCCAAATTTCAAGCACTGTGCTAAGGTTTGACATGGAGAAATTCATTTAGTACTCAAAACCACCCACTGAGATGGTTCTGTTATTATCTCCATTTGAGGGGGGAAACTGAGGCACAGAGAGGTTCAGTGACTTGTCCAAGGCCACAGAGCTAGTAAATAGCAGAGCCAGAGAGGGACTGGGAAGACTGGTTCCGGAGCCCATGCTCTGAACCATTACACTGCACGTTCGTTGTTAATTTCTAGAATGCTGTTTTGAATTGTCCTTTTAAAAGAAGTTGGAGTAGAACCAGAATAAATCCTATTGTAATATCTGGCAGCATGTTCAGGATGAAGGCCCAGTTCTTTGTTGTTGTTTTCGTCCCTTCCTTCTTTTTTTAATATTACCATTTGGAAAATATTTCTCAATCATTTGGGCTGTGGTGGCCAGTGCTTGCATGAGCTCTGAGGATCTTCAGATATAAATACCCTTTAGCTTCACTTTTTTCCCATAAGACACATTTTGTTAAGGATCATTTGTTTCTCTAGTGTTGCCTAACAATACCCCTGTGTTACTTGTAAATATTTTTTAAGGTAATACTTTATAAAGAACTTTACTTTCCAGTTTTGGAAGTTGTCTCATGAACAAAATTCTTGATGTTTGAACATTAGATCCAAATCGGTATTTGATTTTATTTATAGTGGAAGAGATGGTTGGTTTAGGAACTTAATCTGCACTCCTCTGAGGGATACTAGCCAAGGCTACAGAAAATTTGAATTTCTTTAAACAATATAGTCCCCGTAGGACAATTGCTATGTAATTGGCCCCATGAAATGCTCACCTGTATTAGTCTTCTTAAAGGCAAAACCAACAAAAAACATTCTTTCTGTGCCTTTTTTTTCTCTCCTAGCTTTAGAATTCTAGGACTATTTACTCAATGTCTCTTTTAGTTTATATTTGCCTTTTTTTTCATTAATCAACAGAGAAAATACTTTCTGGTATGATAATTAATCTGAAATCTTCTTAGTCTCCCTTTTCAGTTGTATTTTTATCTGTACCTCAATATTTGCAGGTTACCTAAAAAGTTCCTTTTCAATGTAGTTAAAGCATCATAGTTTTGCCATAATGCATATGATAAAATTTAAATCGAGAACCAAATTTCATGCCTTAGTCACATAGTTGACATTGGAAAAAGAATAACTTTATCAAGTTTGGATTCCAGAAGAGTTTTTCGCTTTGCTGCTTGTTAGAATTTGGTGCCCATCAAAATATTTTCAAATTCAAAGCATTGTATTCAGAATACTTCATCTTGGCAATGTTGTTATATTTTTTTAAATACAGACAGCTGTGTTAAATTTTCAATGACATGTTTTTTACATATGGAAATAGGATAGAAAATTTCCAAATAAAAGGCTATGCTGTAGTTAGTATTCAAGTAATAGTCTTTAAGAAGTGAGTATGTGATAATTTCTAATGTTTTAAAAATATTCTATAATTCAGAAATGGGTACCTTATTTGTGTAATCTGTGTGGAAGGAAGCTTTGCTAAAGACCTACAGGCAATTTCCCATAAAACTGAAGCTGGCGTTAGATAATATAAACTTCAGTGACAAAGAAGTATTTGAAAAGGTGGATGTATAAGTTTGCTAGAGCTGCCATAATAAAGTTCTGGAGGCTGGAAGTCAAAGATCAAGGTGTTGGCAGGGTTGCTTTTTCTGAGGCCTCTCTTCTTGGCTTATAGAGGGTTATCTTCTCCCTGTCTTCACATGGTCTTCCCTCTGTGCAAATCTGTGTCCTAATTTCATCTTCTTAAAGGACATCAGCCGTATTGGATTAGGACCCACCTTAATGACCTCACTTAATTACTTCTTTGAAGGCTCTATATTCGAATATATTTTGAGGTAATGGGGGTTAGGACTTTATAATATATGAATTCGGGGGAGACACAATTCAGCCTTTAACACAGGATAAAATTGTTATTTTCTCTTTGCTATTTTTAGGTGCCATGAAAGGTTTAATTTTTTTAAAAATGTACCAAGCTTGAACTATAATTTAACAATCTAAGCTTTTTTTTTTAACTTGGTTAGGGAAGTGAACTAAACTTTGTTTAAAAAAATGCGTAACAGTAAAATTGTGATAAATATCTATATTCTTTATATTTGTAGATATAGGTATCTGTTATCAAACCTGTGTCAATACAGAAATTAGGGCAGAAAGATGTCTATATATTCATTAGGACATTTTCCCAAACCTAGACCATAATTAAAGGGCCTTGGGAATTTTGAACTCTCTCTCTGATTGGGAGGGAATATTAGATGCCTTTATTTTGGATTGCTTAAATAAAACCAAAGCTGAAGGGTTGAGAATATTCATATGACATCAAGTTATTATCCAGATATATCTATGGGAGTTTGTAGGAGTCAAAATTGGGAAATCATTGATCAGCTCTTTATCTTTTCTTCTAGAATCTTGGCTATCACTTTGGTTAACATTTTAAAGGAAATCATAATACTGCTTGCTCTCGGTCATCTGCGTTATGACAAGAGCATAAATAATTGGGCTCAAAGACTTAATTTTAATTTTTCTCACTGACAAGTATAGATGATTTTGCAGATTTCGTACCAGGAAAGGGAAACATGCCATTTGCTTGTAGAGCCTGGTGAGCCAGGGGTGCTGACTGCCAACTTCCTGACTGCATAGCTCTCTGGGGGCAGGTTTGCTATGTGAGCCAGCTGGGCCAGGGCCATCCCGCCTTAGTGAATAGAGCCCAGTACACAGCAGGAGAGCAAAACCAGCAGGTGGGTGGATTCAGAGGCAGCCAGCCAGCCGTGTGGCTGGCTGTTCATCCCCGCCGAGCTTCCAATTTGGTTTGAACAAGCTGCTAAAGTGGGAACCTACTCAGTACGAAGGATTCCAGGGGGTTAGGCCTGACCTTGGGTCATCCTTAGCTTAAATCCTGGAAAAAAAAAAAACCACCCTACATACAAGTACATATATACATACATGTACATACACATGTATGTGGTCTGTGGGTTACATATTTGAACTCTCTAGTACAGTGCGGCTTTACTCTCAAAGTGATTAAGGGTTGGCTTTGCAAGGAAAGTTTGTAACCATTTAGGTACCAAACATACCTGAAGGATAAGGCGTGCTCCTGTCAGTCTCAATGACTCCTGGGACAATGATCCAAAGTGGGCAAAGAAAACATCATGCCTTCCACAAATCAGAATCTGGGGACTGTCTCCTCTCTCACCCCCATGTCCATCCAACCGTGAAAATTCAATTTTTAGGACTTGCCTAAAATGTGGGGTGTTCAGCTAAGGACTGATGTTTTATGTTTGCCTAAGAAAAATATGACCATCTGGTTCAGAGGGGGTGACAGACTTTTCCTTAAAGGACCACACAGTGAAGACTTGAGTCTTCTCAGGCTGTCGGTCTTTGTTACATATAGTCAACTCTGCCGTTATAGCTCTAAATCAGCCGTAAACAGTACATTAAGAAACTAACACACCACTGTAAAGCAATTATACTCCAATCAAGATGTTAAAAAAAAAAATGAGATTAGCTGTGTTCCAGTAAAACTTTATTTGTAAAAATAGATGGTCTAACTTGTACTTTCTTTTTCACTTAAATTGAGAAGTTTATATTCCTCTTGGCTTGGAAATTCCATCCCAATTAGTTCACGTTTGGGTGAATTAATGTAATATTATATGGCACTTCATGCCATTCGAAAGCACATTTTGAATTCATGGTCTCATTTGCCCTTTACAACATCCTGTGAGATGGTGGTTGCTGTCTCTGTTTTTCAAAGAAGACAACTTTTCTTTTTATTCATTCAGTCTCTGTGAAAAGATGAATTTAGAAAAATGGAGTTGAGTGTACTGGATGGAGTTAAGGCCAGTGTATTAAAACCCAGAGAGACTTTGCCCCCCAACTCCAACTCCCAAAATCCTGTGATGGTGTTACAGAGGGCCACCCTCTAACTGTGAGGCTCATGAGAAGTGAGATGCCATGGGTGGGATTGGCTACCAGAACCGTGGTTACTGTAGCTGGCTGTGTACCATGGTTTCTGGGAGCAGGCAATAGAAATATGAATTCCTCTGTGCAGAGATTCTGATTCGGTAGGACTTGGCTGGGCCTGCAAATTTGTGTATCTGACATTTTCTTTAAGTGATTCTGAAGCAGTCATCCTGTTATCTTCCCCTGCACTTCCAGCCTGGAGTGCTGGGCTTGATGTTAGAGAACCTCAGTTCAAATGCTAACTCGGGCTCCTATGGCTGCTGCGTGATTCCTAAGCCTAATTCCTCATCTGTACAAAAGAGAAGGAAGTGTTAGCAGAACTTTAAAAAAAAAAAATTGCCAAGCATGTTCTGGGATCCGGTGAACTTCAGCTTCATCCCTACCTGGTAGAAAGAATTCATTGTAATTGTGATTCAGAGGTGGCCTGCTGATAGAAATGAAAGTGTCTCCTAAATGTCAGTAGGAAGCCAATAGTTTCAAATGTGATTTTTTTTAAATATGTAAATTGGGAAATTTTTTTATTCAGAATGGAAATATATTAGAATATAAAGGGTTAACTACTTTTCCATATTGGTCTAGGAGGAGGTGTTTGTTAGTATATCACCAGAACTGTCTTAGGGAAAAATCACAGCATTTTACTTCCCTTTGTTCCTCTCTGAAGAGAAGAAGTTACATCAGTCAACCATGTTTTCAGAACCAAATGTAAGAGATATTTTGGCAGCAAGACTGAACATCTCAACTTGGGATGTAGAACTTCCATATCTACAGAACATCCAACCCTCATGGGTTGCATTATATAAATGGTTGCATTATATCAGTATATCCCCAGGAAAACTTCTAATAATACTTGAGTTCCCTGAATAGGCTTTCCTACCAGAAAGAAAATGCTGAGAACACCCAACAGGAGTATTTTGGTTTAAACCATTTCTCACTTTAAATTTAAAAATTGTGTTCTGGTTTATGACCTTAATCTCTTTTGGGGTTCAGTTATCCTGAATTTATTTGTCCTTGTTAGTCCTGGATAGACTGATAAAAATCAAGGCTCAGAATCACCAGGAAACACCCCTTGTTAGCACTTCTCATAATTTGAATTAATGACATGTGTAATCATTTATGTAAGGTCTGCCTGTCCCACTGTAGAATAAGCTTCAAGAGAGTGGGGCGCTCCATGTATCTCCTTTGTTCATTGGTCTATCACAATTAACAAAGCACAGTGCACAGTGTTTGGCATCTAATGAACATTTGATAAAAATTTGTGACATGAATGAAGGAGTCAAG
This sequence comes from Mesoplodon densirostris, assembly GCF_025265405.1. Classification (NCBI taxonomy): domain Eukaryota; kingdom Metazoa; phylum Chordata; class Mammalia; order Artiodactyla; family Ziphiidae; genus Mesoplodon; species Mesoplodon densirostris. Next base: position 59,666,134 of record NC_082663.1, read on the forward strand.
GTCCACACTCTTTAGCAGAAATGAAAGCAACTATGAGCTTGAGTCACACAGCTTGACTTAACTGAGGCATTGAAACAGGTTGAGGAAAGCCAGTAGACGTGTGGGGTGTGATGGGGGTTAATACAGGTGGACTAGGCAAGTGCTTCAGGCTAGCTACCTGGATTGAGTGAGTTTGAAAACTTTTGTAAGATGGGTATATGTGAGGTAGCATTCCTGAAATGTCAGGATGACTATAAAATTGCTTGCCATAAATACCTTTCTGGATTCTAGGTAGCAGACTTTAACAGTTGCCAACTTTTCTTCCTCATTAATGTTGAAATAAATTTGATTTCAGATGTATACACATTTATCAGTTTGATATAGGTACTCTTTGTTCAACTCTAGAGGGCATCTTCTTATATGAGTTATTTTTCCCTTTAGAATATTGTACATATAGCCCCACAGGGCCATGTGTAGCAAATGAAAGCTCAAACAGTTAAAACATATTCTCCATAAAATGCCTTAATTTATTCTAAACAAGTAGAAATGAATTAATTCATTGCTGTCCTTTTAGGAAGATGTCACATAAACAACTTAGCATTTAATTGTTATATGAACAACAATTAGTCAGCCTATCTGTTCACTGGGGTATTTCTTTTTTAACCATAAAGTAGCTTGAACACCAGTAAATTAAACATGGGCAGCTAGCTCAACATCAGTGAAACACTTTCTTAAACCCTTCTTCTTCTGCTAAATCCTATTTAACAGTCCAGTGTATCTCCCCAGGCAAAACAATTAGTATTTGTTTCGTTAAGTACACTCTTAGAATGTGAACCAGTTTCCCCGGCACCACCTTCTACTTGTCAGCCTTAAAGTGTTGCCTGAAAGATCATATATTTATCATAGCAATCTTAAAATCAAATGTGGTGGCATCTTAAGAAATATATCCCTTTGCTCTACCCCAGACAGACTGACTGAAAGGCACCTATGTGTCCTCAGCTGGTCAGGTCCCAGAAACAGCTGGCTGAGGGGCCAACGTCTTGTCCTGTTTTTCTGCTCAGACTTCGAGCCAGATAATAAATAAGCCAGGGCCTGGGTTTTGATCTGTGGAGATGCTAATTTGCCATGATAAATCACTGTGGAGTTTGCTTGGAGAAGGGGCCAGGGTATCCATTCTCTTTCTAGGTAAGATATTAATTCAATTTAATTTGAAATGTTAATCCTTGGTTTGAAGGTTTACCTAAGGAAAAATGTGGTCTTACAGAGGTTCCCAGTTCTGCAGGATAGGACCCTGAGCCTTTTGCTGAACAATTTCACAGTACAACTGTGCAGAATTTAATTATTTTCATGGCGACTCTTTTCCATAGCCCTCTTTGTGCAAATTTCATTACACTACAGGTTTTTCTTCCTAAAACATAACATGCTGGATGTTTGGATTAAATATAGAATATTTGGATCATCCACCAAAAATACAGGAGACTCTACTTCTCAGGTGAATTGAGGTCATTTTGTAAGGACTGGTGCTGCTGTAAAGCTTTGGAAGAAGCATTTACCAGCAAAACATTGGCAGAGTTTAAATTTTATTTAATGACCTGCTTCCTACCAGCGATCTTGGCACCCTGTGCAGTGACTTGCAATCAATTAATCACACAGAATGTTATAACATTGCAATAAGGACCTTGTGTTCTAAGAGTCTCATAAATACGCCAGCAACAAAAAACAGGAATCGCGTGCTCAGAGCCCTCTCCATGCAAAACCCCAAATCAGGAGGTGATTTTAACGCTCTGTTTTCTAACATGTTCTCAAAAGCCTCAGTACTTTCTTGTAGATTCTGAATTTTGAAGTTCCTATTTCTCAAAGATGGTTTGGGCTGTCAGTATAGGAGTCTGTAAGTGTTCAATTTAGACACCAGTTCTTTATTTTTTTTTAAGAAGATGTTGTTGGTAGGAGTTTATTAATTAATTTATTTATTTTTGCTGTGTTGGGTCTTCGTTTCTGTGCGAGGGCTTTCTCTAGTTGTGGCAAGTGGGGGCCACTCTTCATCGCGGTACGCAGGCCTCTCACTATCGCGGCCTCTCTTGTTGCAGGAGCACAGGCTCCAGACGCGCAGGCTCAGTAGCCGTGGCTCACGGGCCTAGCTGCTCCGCGGCATGTGGGATCCTCCCAGACCAGGGCTCGAACCCGTGTCCCCTGCATTAGCAGGCAGACTCTCAACCACTGCGCCACCAGGGAAGCCCTAGACACCAGTCCTTTAGATGGGAGGGATTCTTGATTCTTCTGGATGGCTGAAAGAAGACTATGGCTTTGGTTATTTACCATGAATTCAGGGCAGTCATGCTCAATTGCAGTAGGCCATATTTTGGGGAGTCTTTTAGGAATGAATCAGAAAGGAAACATGCTTCCATCCTGGGAATCCACTGACATTTGCTAGAGGCAGATGGCAGAAGATGGGATGGTGAGATATTAGGAGTCAAGGAGAAAGAGACTTCACATACTTGGCTTTGCCAAAAGCTTCTAGAATCTGTGTTTAGGATCTTAGGCTTGTATTCTTCTCATTTCAGACGCACCCTTGCAGTTAACTGTTTAGCTATGCTGGGTTTTTTTTTCTTCTTATTTTAGTGCAGTAAATATGGAGCTATTAAATATTCTTAAAATTACGTAAGCCTAAACTTTTGGATAAATGTAGGTTGTGTTTCCTTGACTTGTTTCCATATGGCTCTGTTTTGAGGATGTTATTATATAACAAGAATATGGAATGTATAATTCTTAATATATATTCCATCTGATTCAAATGCAACCTTCTTTTAAGAAACTAAAGGCTTTTAAAGCTGCGTTACTTCCAATGAGTAGATTAAACTTCTGACTCTTGATGAATTTATTCCTACCAAAAATAGTTAACCTATTTTTGATTACTTGTTAATGTATCCAGATTGGCATGATAGATTATACACAAAGTAGAGCTCATCCTGTATTTTTAGACACTTGATGCTTCTGTTCAGCATGAGCTCTAAAATGCACCCACAAAGTTTCGCATGTGCAAACTACTTTTCACTGGCACATAGCTTGGAAGGAGAAAACAAAAGGAAGGTTTGGGCCAAAATGTGATGGTGTGTTAGTCAGCATAGTCATGAGGCGCTATTTTGCATTTGGGCTCCAGTGTGAGGATGTACAGTCACACACTGATGTGTCCCCGAGGACTGCGGACTGGAATCCCATCCCCCTTGAAAGGAGAATGCAGCAGTATTGCAAGGGGGAGGGTGTGCTTAGCTGCCTTTTAGGGTACTTCACTCAACTATCAGCAAAGATTTTTTTTTAAATTTTAGTTATTTTATGCTGAACAAGCAACCTGAGGTAAAGCATTGTGAAAGATCAGATACCACATTTGTCTTTTATGAGCTACGTCTGCTCTGAGCTGGGTATGAGGTGATTACCTTAATGGGCGTAGCGGGGAAAAGCTTAAATCTTAACTGTGTGAGCAAAGTACTGGGAAAAATCACATTAAAATTATCCTACTCTGGGCTTCCCTGGTGGCACAGTGGTTGAGAGTCCGCCTGCCGATGCAGGGGAGACGGGTTCGTGCCCTGGTCCGGGAAGATCCCACATGCCGCGGAGCGGCTGGGCCCGTGAGCCATGGCCGCTGAGCCTGCGTGTCTGGAGCCTGTGCTCCACAACGGGAGAGGCCACAACAGTGAGAGGCCCGTGTACCGCAAAAAAAAAAAAAAAAAAAAAAAGTATCCTACTCAAAGAAATTATCATTGCTTCTGATAGGAATATGGAAGCATTTTTGCAAATGCTGCTGCCAGTGAGTTAAAATATTTCATCTTCAAATTAAAATATTTCCTCTTCAGATAAGAGATATAGGTAATATATAGATATGGTGGGTATTTTTTTTAGAGATGGTTATTTTACATTTTTAGACTATTGGCTAACTTTGAGGATGTATGGTTCAAGAAAATTTCAGAAAATGTATTTCATGAAGGGCTTGATTAAATGACTAATTCAACAAGGACCCAGAAAAAACACTAGGGCGGAAGCCTGCCTAGCAATATCATTTTTGACCAGAATGATCAAGACGAGACATATGTTCATGTGAAGAAGGTAGGTGATGTGATATTTCCCTGTCATTCAAAGATAAAAAGATAAAGAATCCATCTTCTCCCACCTCCTAAACCAAGTTTCAGCAAACATAGACTAAAACGATGCTTTTTCCAATGTAATGAACTTTAGGTGTATTTTCTGGTACTTCACTTTTACATGAGGGATTTGAATGAATGAATCAATGAATAGATTAACAAATGAATGCATGAAGGAATAAACCTGATCAATATTGAACAGTGGAGGTGGCTGAGTGGCATAGTGGTGAAGATAGAAGGCCTGTGTTCAGATTTACCACCTGTGAAAACTTAAGCAAGTGCTTAAACTTGGTGTGTGTCAGTTTCCTCATCTGTAAAATTGGACTTCTGACAGTATCTACTTTGTAGGTGGTATGAGGGTTTTATAAGACGAAACGTACAATTCTGAGAACTTTGGAAGCACTTAGTAGGCACAGTTACTGTCACTGTTACTGTTATACCTTGTGTTTAGAGCATTAGGAAGAACATTCAGTTGCTTCATCCACTGGGCCGCTTCCAAAATAGTTGCTCTGGGGACCTGAAGGACATATTATATCTCATTGGAGTATTATCTAAATAGACACTTCTCAAAAAACATTCCACAGTACATGATAGAAGGTTCCCATAATCAGATGGTACTGGGAAATGGTGGTTTGGCGACTACACAACTTCTTCAAAACTTTCATTGTGCTCATGTGTACTGTGACTCTCCAAAAATGGCACTTCCCAAACCTATTTAACCGCAACATCCTCTTCTCCAGCCCAGAACCTTGCAGGGCTACTATTCCTTAAAGTATACTAAGAAGAAAACCAGTGATGTAAGTGGGTGTTGAAATAAACTCATTGTGCATGGCACACCCTTCAAATACATCCTTTCTCCTGTAGGAACAATTGAAATCCAAACGACATATGCCAACGTGATTTACCACGTGGGTTGTCTTCTGAATACCAAGTACAACACAATGAATTTTAGATAGAGTTTTGTTTAGCCCCTAGGCCAGCATTTGGGCCTGTGGATAAGGATTTGTGTCCAGTCCTCTTAGGGCTTTTTTGGGTCACCTTCCTTGGGCTTATTCAGATGCACCGTGTGCTGAAATTAGTCATTGCTGATGAAGCGCAGGAGGTTATGTGCTTGGGCCTGGAGGCCTGATCTGACCTCTGATCTCTCAGCCTCATCTCATGCTGCTCTGTCCTTTCTCTCCCTGTGGTCCAGCCGTAGGAAGTTCTTCCATTTATGTGAAAGGCCAGCTATCCCTGCCCCTTTTGTACATCTATTTCCTCTTTCAGGAATATCCTCTCCTCCACCCTTTATTCTCAACCTGGTAAACTCTTGTTCGTCTTTCAAGACCCCAGCTCCAGGGTCACTTTCCTCCAAATGCCTATCCAGACCCTCCCAATCTGGGTTAGGAGCTTTCCTTATGATTCTGTAGTGTCCAGTAAATCCTTGTGTTACTTTCCACCATATTTTGTCACTTGTTTTCCCTCTGGACTCTTAAGTTGCTATATATCGTTTGTTTGAGATATTTACACACATTGAATGCTCAGATATTAACTCTATTATTCAGTCATTTTTGTGGAAAGAATTTCAAGGCACAGAATACTGCCATCACTCTAGAAAGCTCCCTTATACCTCTTACCAACCAACCTTCACTCCCAGAAGCAGCTACTCATCTGCTTTCCATCAACCACAGGTTAATTTTGCTTATTCTAGAATGACATGGAATCAAATACTATTTACCTTTATGTATCCAGGGTTTTTTCGCTCAACATACTGTTTTTGAGATGCACCCATGCTGTTGCATGAATCTGCAATTGGTTCCCTTTTATTACTAAGGAATCTTGCTTAGATGAATTTACCACAATTATCCAGTCTTCTGTGGATAGATACCTGGCTTATTTCTAGTTTTTGGCTCTTATAAATAAAACTGCTATAAACAGTCTGTACAAGGCTTTTTGTGAATTATGTTTTAATTTTTCTTGGATAAATACCTAGGAGTAGAATTCATCCTAGAATTGGTGCCTATTTAGCTTTTAAGAAACCTGAACAGTTTTTGAAGTGATTGTATGGGCTATAAACTTCCTGGGTGCTGAGACAAAGTCTTGTTCAACTCGGTTTCCCTGGTGTCCGACCCAGTGCAGGGCACATACTAGGCACTCAGTGTTGATTGAAGAGTGAACGGACAAGAAGCTCAAAACAGTTTTCCTTCTGACACACCCTCTACTAACTGAAAAAATAAATAATGCTTTGTCCATCAAAGGGATGGAAACTTGACTGGCTAGATGTGGGCTTATTCCAAGCAGATGAAAAATGGGGAATAACAGTTCCCTTCTGACCCTGCCCTGGACCTACATGTGCAGGTGAAGCCAGGTATGTAGATAGACATGGGACCATAGAAGGGTCCTGATCACCAGCAGCTGCAAAACTTACCTCCTAAAGTTAAAACTCCCAGCATTCCCATTCAAAACCCTCCACAACCTACTCTTCCAACACAGCCCCACCCCTTTGATTTATCTGCACTAAACTCATAATTCCACCAGACCCAACAGCTCTCTTTTCTTATGGCATCCAGCATTTCCTCCCCTTTGCAGTAGGGGTGAGCTTTACCTAAAATACCTCCACCCGAGGCCACCTCTTCCTGTTGACATTCTGGTCAGCCAGGCTCAATTCCAGTTCTGTCTTTGCTCTGAAGGCTGTCCTGGCTACCACATCTAAAAGTGCTCTCTTTGGAAGATCTCTGAAGTGGTGTCCGCCTGTGGACAGTGTTCATTAGCCTCTTTTATAGTTATCTGTGTCTGCATCTTCCTACTCTGTGAGGTAACAGGCTATCAGAGGGCAGTGTGCTTAGTGGCCCTTATTGGTCTGGAAGGCGCTGGGGCCATTGGTCACTAAGTCACTGAGGCTACTTGCTCTTTGCTCTTGGTGGCTGATTCCACTAAAGAGAAGTTAAATTGTATGGTAATGCTATGGCTCCTTCTTAAAAAGAGTTGTTTACAGAAGAAAGAGATCTGTCTAAAAGGAGGAGGATGTAGTGTAAACTTGGGAATTTGTGTCACCTGGTAGATAATAAAAGGGAAATTCGTTTCTTAGGCTCCAGTGTTAGTCATAGGTCACAAGTCAGGAAGCACAAATATTAACATCTAGAGTAGCTCCACATGACATTTGTATGCATAAGACAATGTAAAATCATCTCCTATAGGAAGAGATGGCTCCAAGGAGTAAAGTAATTAATCTTAGTATATATGTTCTCATTTGATTCCTGTTTTAATAAAGTCCTAATTTTGCCTCTGTTCTGCAAACTGCCTACTTCTCTAATGGTACAATTTCTAAAAGTATTTAAGTTTAATTTCCAGAAATGTAATATAGTCATCTCTGCTCTGATTGCAAACATAAATATGAAAAGAATGCTGAGTGTGAAAATTTACATTGAAAACATTTTCTATAATGTTGTACTTTTCAAATTTTAATCATTTTTGAGTGACATAAATTCAAAGCTGCAGTTGGAAAAGATATTTCAGGGTTTGGTTTCTCAGCAAATGTTATTTCAAACAGATAAGAATTACAAAGTAATTCTCGTTTTTAAAAAGAAAAAATTTTATGTTGCTCTGAAAACTGTAAATACCAATTTCTCAGAACAGAAAAAGGCATGTAAGTTCTTTGACATCTCATAATTTTGTAGTTGATCAAGAGAAAAAAACACTCATTTATATACCTTTAAAGAATTGGGTGCCTTTTTTAAAAAGTCTGGTAATAACATAATTATTAAGAAGTAGGTAGAACTAATTAGCTTGGGTGTGTTTGATCTAATTGCTTGCCTTCTTCTGGTTTAAAGCAAAACACTGGATCTGGTATGCTTAAGAATTTTAACATCTGCTTTTCCCTCTACTGAACCAGTAAGAAGTAAATGCAGCATTAAAATTCCTAGGTTGATTTCCTGCATTATTCACCTGGCAGAGAAATGAATTCAGTTCTTCTTTCAGCAAAGTGAGAGGCATAACTCTTTCAGTGTGGGTAGGGTCATGCAGAAGGCAGTTTCCAATTTTATTGCCATGGTACTTAGGAGTCCCTGGTCTCTACAGCTTTAAGAGGAATTCAGTGCCATTTTCAGGCAGGAAAATACTGCCCTGTCCTTGTAGCTGGAGACCTACATATTGTTTAATTCAGCACAATCTTAAAAAGCTGTCCCTGGGCTTCCCTGGTGGCGCAGTGGTTGAGAGTCCACCTGCCGATGCAGGGGACACGGGTTCGTGCCCCAGTCCCGGAAGATCCCACATGCTGCGGAGCAGCTGGGCCCGTGAGCCATGGCCGCTGGGCCTGCGCGTCCGGAGCCTGTGCTCCGCAATGGGAGAGGCCACAGCAGTGAGAGGCCCGCGTACCGAAAAAAAAAAAAAATTCAGCCAGCATATTTTTAATTTCTAAGAGATTTTTCCTTGTTCTCTTATAGTTCCTATTTTATGGAATCTTGTTTGGTGGCCGAAATATCTTTTTAAAATTTTTTGAAGATGTTAATTATGGTTTTTGGATGTTTTCTTCAGCTTCTTGTGTTCCTGAGTTGTGTTCCATTTTCAAGTTAGGTTTGTTTTAAGCTCTCCTTTTCATATTCCATAGTGTACCTACCATTGTGGATTGGTGTGAGGTTTGAATTGAATGCTTGACTCAAGGTCAAATAATGTTAGTGGCTTAAAGAGAGAAGCCCTATTATGCAGTTCTATCTTGACTACATTTTCAGCTTCATTCCTACTGAGAAGACAAGGATTAGAATAAATGAAATTGTAAGGTACTTTCTAAACGTAAGAATTCCAAATTGGTGATTCCCACAACTCTAATTACAGTAGGTAGAGTTTTTGAATAAGGTATTCAGTAATTCATTCATTCATTTGACATTATATATTGACACCTACTATTGTTAGGAACTGAAATTTACTCAGATATTGTTGGACTAGATGTACATCTTTTAGTTCTTATTTCTTTAAAAATGTTACTTTTTAGTTTTAAGTAAACTCAGAAGACTAAAGAATAGGAATCCAAATTCTAAAAGAACATTATCAATTCACAAATGGACTCAGGGTATAAAATGAGATTTTTCTAGGACTTCCCTGGTGGCTCAGTGGTTGAGAGTCCGCCTGCCAATGCAGGGGATACGGGTTCGTGCCCCGGTCCGGGAAGATCCCACATGCCGCGGAGCGGCTGGGCCCGTGAGCCATGGCCGCTGAGCCTGCGCGTCCAGAACCTGTGCTCCGCAACGGGAGAGGCCACAACAGTGAAAGGCCCGCCTAACCCCCCAAAAAACCCAAAAAAACAAAAACTGATCTATACATATTTCACATCCAGAAGAGACATCTATCTAGTTTATTGCCACAGTATTCTGTTTATATCAGATATGTAGAAGCTATGCTATTGGAATAACAGAGAGCCCTTTATAATTTTATAGTCCAAGTATATGAAAGAGTATGGACTTTTAAAAAACTTATCATGGAACATGCACAAAAATAGAATCACTTAATGAATTAACGATTACCGACACAGCTAATCCTGGTTCATCGATGCCCTTTTCTTTTGTCCTCTCATGTTAGGTTATCTTAAAGCAAATCCAGGATATCCTATCATTTCATCCCAAAATATTCAATAGTTCAGTATCTTTCTCTAAAAGATATGGATTCTTTCTCTTTTTTTAAACATCACCACGGTATCATTTTTTTTTAATGTGGACCATTTTTAAAGTCTTTATTGAATTTGCTACAACATTGCTACTGTTTTATGTTTTGATTTTTTTGGCCATGAGGCATGTGGAATCTTCGCTTTCCGACCAGGGATCAAACCCGCACCCCGTGCATTGGAAGGCAAGGTCTTAACCACTGGACTGCCCGGGAAGTCCCCACGGTATCGTTATTACACCTTAAAAATTTTAACAGTTTTTACTTAAAATCATACTCTCAGTACTTGAATTTCTCTGATTGTCTCAATTTTTTTTCCCTTGGTTTGTTTGAATTGGGATCCAAATAATTTCAGGTATTGCATTTGGTTTATATATCTCACGAGTCTTTTAATCTAAAGTTCCCTTGCCTTTAAAAAAATCTTACAACTTGTTGAAAAGACTGGGTTGCTTATTTGGTGAAAAGACATTTTTTTTCCTGAAAAAAATATATTTCCTGAAAAATTTTCTACATTCTGGATTTTGCTGATTGCATCCCTGTGGTGTCACTTAACGTAGTCTTCTGTCTCTATATTTCCTGTAAACTGGTAGTTGGGAATAGATATTTGATATTTGACTAGATGCAGGCTTTATTTTTTGACATGAAAAAATCTTCATAGATGGAGTTGTCTGTTTCCTACGTTGTAGATGTTGTATATTTCCTCTTGCATCCCATCAGGAGGCTTGAGGTGTCTGTTTCTCTCTTTGTGATATTAAGATTGACCCATGGGTTCAGATGTTGTCCATCCATTATAAAGTTCCCCATCAGCTCTTCTCCTAATGCTTTTAGCAGCCATTGATGATGATTGCCCAAGTCTGCTATAGATGTTATATACAGAGTTAAGAGTCTCTGAATTTGGAAAACCTCACCTATTTCCAGCTTCCCACCCCTGATTTATTCTGGCATCTTGGTCATTTATTGTCTCTTTCTTTCTTAGTCTATAATAGATTTATTATTCTCTAGTGCACTATTCCCCAAAGTATATTACATAGAACACAACACTGAAAAGTACACTGTGAGAAAAAGCTCCCCGAGTTTGGGACCTGCCACATACAGTTTTTCCCTTTCAGAGATTAATAATACAAGTGAGCCTATTAAAGTTCTGAGGAATTTGTCAGTAAAGAAACTTGATTAACCCGGAGTCTCATCAACTTACTTGACCACTGTATTCTTTTATCATTAATACCTATTAATATCCTGATTAGAGAAACACACTTTGAAATGCATCTCAGAGAAGAGGGGAAGGTGGAGGCACTTGCCCCGTTCTCCCGTGGGACTTGCTGGTGTTAAGGTCATGACTCAGTAACACGGGCATTGGCATCACTCTTCTGGGTGAGAGAGTGTGAGAGCAAATCAAAGTTCACACAGAGACAATTGACGTATCTTATGCATCTTGTGTTAACATAATTGTACCTTCATTGTATTGATTGCTTCAATTGCTGTGTTTCTTACCAGCGTTACCTACATAACCAACATAGATTATTCCAAATATGTTAATTACTGGTAAGAAAATAAAGTCCAACTCTAACTGTCACAACTTAAAAAAATTATGAGTTTGCTTTCTTACATGACACATTTACACATATACAACCCCAGAGTACACTTCAGTTATTTTATTTCAGGTGCAGGATAGGTACGTGAGGAGTAATGAAGGGAATCTTAACACTCATTGAGATCACTGGCTTCGGATGTCCAGATTGGTTTTTATGCCAGATGCTCGCATGCTGTTTGTGGTTCACTATGGGAAATGCAGTTGAGCAAACGCAGTGAGGGAGACCAATTTTCCTTAGCTCTGAGGACACCTTGAGTTTTGTACAATAAGTGTTTTCCATTAGAAGGAAAATGCTGTGCATTAATGCTCCTGAGAAAAAAATAGTGATTGCCAGTAATGCCATCAGGAAACAATTTTGTAAATGTTTCACACTATAAGCATGAATCGATCATTAAATGGGGGAACACAACTTATTTTGCAGACTTGGAATATGGATGACAATTTTTTTGAGGTGGTGTTATTCTAGGAAAGTGTGAATTTTGATTATAGGAACTTGCACAAGGGATACAGTAGTAAAGAGTATGAGTTGGAACACTTCATTAAAATAACCAAGAACAGAGCCAAGACCCAGAGACATGAAGCTCTGTTTTGTGAGTCTTCTTGGGGAGAATGGATTGGGATAAGACACGGAGAGGGCTGACACGCATCATCAATGATCCGAACATTGACTCAACGTGCTTTTGTAGCACTGAGCTGCTGGCTGCCTGGCCATTGGGTAATGTGGAGTTAAATTCAGACCTGGACAGTTAATGTTTATGATGGAAGTTATCCTGGTGCTTTTAAATTGAAACAAAGCTTTTCTTTAAAAATTATTAGGATTTAGGGGCTTCCCTGGTGGCGCAGTGGTTGAGGGTCCGCCTGCCGATGCAGGGGACACGGGTTCGTGCCCCGGTCTGGGAAGATCCCACATGCCGCAGAGCGCCTGGGCCCGTGAGCCATGGCCGCTGAGCCTGCGCGTCCGGAGCCTGTGCTCCGCAACAGGAGAGGCCACAGCAGTGAGAGGCCCGCGTACCGCAAAAAAAAAAAAAAAAAAAAAAAAAAAAAAAATTATTAGGATTTAAAATGCTTTTCTATTCAGAAAATCCAGAAAAAGGCAAAGACTACATGAATTAAATATTTTAAAACAATAGACAACCGCTTTCTTTATGACAAATTACTGTTAGGTTTGATGTTCATAGAAGGGAAGATCAAGTGTAAATTTTGACCATGGACCTTATCTTCCACTCATTAGGTAGCTTTCCAAATCCTGTGCTCTGAGGGCTGTGTGGGCTCAACTCAAATACATGTTGTAGGGAAGACTGAAAGTAGAAGGGTGGGGCATATATCCAGAAATTACCCTTAAAACATTATTTTAAATGCAACTTAAGGTAATAAATTTGTATTCCTTGAGCAGAAAGCAGTTGAAAAATGCATTCATTTGTTGCACTTCTAGAATAGTATTTGGTGCTTTACTGAGCCAAAACACAGGTGTAAACATTCTCCTACAGTATAAGAAGCTTAAGAGGCCTGAACGATGACTTCAGTTCAATCCTTCGTGAACTGAAGCCCAGAGAGCAGAAGTGACTCGCCCAAGGTTACATTTACCTTGTGGTTTAAAAGAAGATTTCATTCACTTCTCAGCTTGGGAGACACTTCATTCATTTTCAGCGTGACACATGGTTGCATTTTACACCTTGACTTTCCAGTCTGGTCCTGCAAATAACCAATTATCCAGTTGGCTCAAAAGAATAATAATGATGGTGAGCTGATGCAGGGAAGACCAGTTTTTCTTCCCGCTCGTGTCAGCTTTTCAGGTGCCGATCCCTATGGTTGTATGTCATCCAGATCCCACATTCTCTTCCTTCGTAGTTTGAAATTCCAATAGCATGTGAGCAAAGTGTGAAAATGATAAATGCAAATGTCAACAAATGCATTTTTAGCCCTTCAAGGCTACAATGAAGGGCTAAAATTAGGGGGATTTGGGGAACTGTCTCTGGGTATCAGCACATCATACAGCCCATGGCCTGGGTGTTTTCTGCCCCCTGCCCATAAGACAAAGGGGATAGGACCAGCCAAAATCTGTACACTTATCATTTTTAGAAACTTCATGAGAAGACTGACTTAGACCCTACAGTGAGACTGAGGAAATTTCTTGTGAAGGAAGAAGTTTTAGGCTGTGAAGAAAAGTTCAGCTAAATAGGGAAAAAAAAAAAAAAAAAAAAACCTGCACCAAGATTCTACTTCTCCACTTGGTTTAGCTAGGCTTTGATGTGTTTTAGCCTATTTGTCCTTATTTTAAGGTTAATAATGCTCACTCTTTTGAGTTTCCAGAGGTATGGGAAGGATCAAATTATTTCTTTTATGTCAACTAAGAGGGACAGTTGTGTTGAATCAGTAGATTAAAAGGTTTTGTCGTTTGAAGTTTTGTTTCATCATAAGAGCATTTGGTTGTTTATCTGACCAAATTATGATTGTGTTACTATTTCTTTGCTTATTAAAAAATGAGGTATTCTATTTTTTTGAATTTTTGAATTTTATTTTATTTTTTTATACAGCAGGTTCTTATTAGTTATCCATTTTATACGTATTAGCGTATACATGTCAATCCCCATCGCCCAATTCATCACACCACCATCCCCACCACCCCCACACCACTTTCCCCCCTTGCTGTCCGTACGTTTGTTCTCTACATCTGTGTCTCAATTTCCGCCCTGCAAACTGGTTCATCTGTACCATTTTTCTAGGATCCACATATATGCGTTAATATACGATATTTGTTTTTCTCTTTCTGACTTACTTCACTCTGTATGACAGTCTCTAGATCCATCCATGTCTCAACAAATGACCCAATTTCGTTCCTTTTTATGGCTGAGTAATATTCCATTGTATGTATGTACCATATCTTCTTTATCCATTCGTCTGTCGATGGGCATTTAGTTGCTTCCATGACATTGCTATTGCTAATAGTGCTGCAATGAACATTGGGGTTCATGTGTCTTTTTGAATTATGGTTTTCTCTGGATATATACCCAGTAGTGGGATTGCTGGGTCATACGGTAATTCTATTTTTAGTTTTTTAAGGAGCCTCCATACTGTTCTCTATAGTGGCTGTATCAATTTACATTCCCACCAACAGTACAAGAGGGTTCTTTTCTCCACAAAAAAAGAGGTATTCTATTTTTATTTCCAGTAATTTACAGGCATTTTGATCACAAATAAAGTTGGATGATTCATTCTACTCCCCAAGAATTCTGTTTTCTGAATCAACGAGGGTTTATTTTAACAAATGTTTTTTCAGTTTTGGGTTCTATATGATGATCATACTCTCTAGGGTAGAGCGTGTGGAAAAAGGTGGCTGATCTTGAGAAATATACAATTGCTGTGCTGGAGTCCTTTCAGGGTTGAAATGGAGTAATAAAATCAGAAATCACAGAATGGTTTCTAATTTCAAAGACAGACTGTCTGACCTTGCCTAAGTAGTTCAGGTAGAAACCAAGAAGGAATGTGGAGAAGGAAATTGAGTTCCCCTCCAGGTGACACACAAGCGCAACATCAATCCATATGGGATTACAACGTGGGCCATTGATTCACTTTAGGGTCCAGGAGATGTTTTTCTCCTGTATTTTTATTCTTATTTGAAAAAGTTCTGATTAAATCTCTCTCTCTACCTGCCTTATACTCACGCACAAATGAAAAACCTCCCACCATGTTTACTCTTGTTTCTCTATCTTCCTGAACGGGAGCCTACAGTTTAAGATAAAAGAATTCTTTCTGAAATGTATTTGGTTCTTTGGCTCTTTTTGAAAAAGTCTTTTCTTGAAACCATGAAAGGGACTTCCCAGATGCCTAGAATCACCAGTATTTTGGATTCTTTGCTGCATATTTCATACCCCAGAGGAAGGAAACTTACATGGATTAAGGACTTCCGTTCTGCCCGGCTTTGTCACATTTGTCAGCAATCACGTCCCAACTGCTTCTTTCAGTGGATGATTGTTCATTCTCCCTGTAGTGCTTCTTGCACCCTGGCTGGACCTTCTTTGGGCTAGGAGGCAGCGCTGTGGTCGGTGGCCGAGGTGAACTGTTCTCCAGTCTGTCAGCCTTGTTTGTTTTTCTTTCTCTAGTTGCTTTAGGTGTAAGGTTAAGTTGTTTATAAACTTCTCTGCAGCTGTTATCAGAAAAGGGAAGATAGGCTGTGCCCGGCTGTTGCTAGGTAACCAGAAAAATAACACACCCAGTCAGTTGTTACCAGAATGATTTTCCCCAGGAACCTGGTTCCTTTTGCTAAGTGATTTGGGTGGTGTTAACAGATTTGCATAATGGTGAGGCTGGAGGGTCTCCACCCTTCGTCTCCTTTCTCCCCTCCCCTCGCCCCATATCAGGAAAGTCCCAGGTACGTTATTTGAGTCTTCCCGATCAGTTCTTGACTTTGAGTTACTCTGAGGGAAGATGCTGTGCAGACGCAAATATGGCTTATTGCACACAGCCGGAGTAGAGAACTGTATTTCTAAGACGTTGAACCCATTTTTAAAAATAACTGGGCACCCCCTTCTCAGCAGGTGCAGTGTTTGAACAGCCCACAAATGGTAACAAGTTTTTGTTTGCCGGTTTTGCTGGGAGTATTTTGTAAAGGTTATTTTTAGCCACAGGAGATGTTTGTACACCCAACCAACCATTTTAGTGATTTTGATTAAATCATTAGATATCCATTTCATTCCTTTCTCACTGGACTCCGTCATTCTCTCCGTGGCTAGCTCTATGGCCACAGCATTTCCCAATCTTCGAGGGCTCTGACTCTGATTCATAGTTTCACCTGACTTGTAGGTCTCAAGCTGACTCTCCTGTGACCTGTGCTGTTTGTTGCAGATTTGGACCTCTCTCAGACTGCATACCTGGCCCCCCAGGACTCAGATCCGCATGGCCCTCAGCTGCAAACGTTCATAGCAGAAGCAAAGCTAAATCTACAGAGAGTAACCAGACAAGAAGGGGACACTGGAGATGGAGCAGAAGAAACTATTGTTTACCTCTAATTGTGTTATTATTTTTCCAAATGAAACAAAATACAGGCATTTTGGGGAGAATTTTTTTTTTCCTTTCCTGATGTGTGTGTGACTGTGTCCAAATTGCTTTAGGAGTAATGTTTAATATTTCGTGCAAGTTTATTTGGGGGGCATGAGTCTAATAATTAAATTATTGAAAACAACTCTGTTTGTATCATCATTAACTTATCACACCTAATTCCAGACTCCTGGAGGAGAAATTAACTTAGATAAGCAGAAGTAGGTTCGAAGTTGTTATGACCCTAGAGTAAAATTCCATATTGTATTTTCTACGGGATCATTTGTTTTTTGAAATGCCTTTTAAGATCTAGGTGAAGCACTTTGGATGGAAAGTGATATAATTGGCACATTTTCACAATCACAGCAGCTGATCAGGAGGAGTGACCTCAGGGCCCTCAAAGGCGAGGAGGATGTGGAAAAGGACTTTTCTTGGCTAGTCTTTGGGACATCAAAGGGGTCACTCCTGGTGGTGAGCTGTCACAGTCACCAAGCAACCGAGGTACCCTATTTGGACCCCCGTCCTAACCGGGTGGCCACTCTGCTGTGGACACAATCTGGACTCCTGGGACCTGGGGCAGAGACTGTTCAGATGCACCTTCGTGGTCCTCATGCTTGTGGGCTTTGAAGTCATAGTTCAGCAGCATCTTTCAACACAGCCCAGAGGCAGGGCCCCAGCAAGTTGGGTCGAGGTAAACTTCACTAGCAACACTTTGCTACTGACGTAAGACTGTATTAGCCCTTGCTTCTCTCAGCTGGCCCTGCCTCCTTTTGGCCCCGGGAGCACCAAAGACCACCACTCACTGGAGGGGTTGCTGCCCAGCAGTTACCGAAGGACAAAAACTGCTCTCTCAGTGAAGCTTGCTGCCTGAATGTGCTTTACCACAAAGGAAAACTGGCACATCTTGCTTTCAGGGTAATATGGGTCTCTGTGTGAGAAAATAAACCAGGAAATGTTTTCAGTTTGTTCTTCAGAAGTATTTGTGTATGTTTTGGTCAGTGTCAATAAATATCTTTTACCTTGCTATTTTACTTTCAAATTTTAAAACTGTTTAGAACCATAGTAAAATACACATTTCACACTCAAACACAATCTCCCTTTATTAAAAATGAAAATAAAGGAGGAATACTAAATTCACCCAGGCTTGCAACACTTACCAGGAGGGAGCTGTGATAGGAAGAGAAAAAAATTCACCCTGATTCTGTTATGTTTTTTTCCCACTTAAGTTACCAGTGGAATAACTAACCTATATGTTCACTTGGGCAAGTCTAATCTGAGTTTTAAAAAAAACCTTTTGGGGGCCACTCTTTTTTCTGACTCTTGCTGCTTCTGGCCATTTTGGTCACAATCATATTAACAGATTCAGAGACTAATATTCACAGAATGGATAATAGCTTATTAAAATTTTAATCAGTATCTTCATCTCCAAGATGAACTCCTAAATTATAAGGTGCATCTTCTATTCCTAAAGACATCTAGAGAGAAAGATCTATCTTCCCTCTCTCTCCAATAATGTCTATTCCAGAATTCTCTATCCTTCAAGTAAAAAGTGTATAGATATTTCAGTATAAATCCTTGCTCTGATAACTATAAATATCTTTCCATTTTTTCCTGACAGAGGCTATGGAAATAACCATACGTGAAAATAGGTAAAGATGTTCAAAATCCCCATGGAGTTCTTTAAAAATACATGTGCTCGGTTGATTTTCAAGCCCTGCAAACTCTGGGGCTTTGTGTAGCCACCCAGGGGAAGCTTCAGCTTGATATATCTCTATTCATAGGTTCCTCTTGGTGATTTTTAAATTTAATATTATGACTTCTCAACTGAATCTAAGTCTCAACACTTTCTTGATAAGTTCTTCCTTTTCACATTGTCCTCGCTATATAATGAGCTCAGATCTCGTGGCATTCACTCTGTGGCTCTAACAGAAATTCACTTATCTTAGGAGAAAACCACCCTGTTTCTCAGCATCATAAATAAGTTTCCCTCAAAGGATATTTCCCACCTATTGAAGATCTTAAGGAAACCTTCATCCCTTTAGAGATTTGTTGCAGAAGGGAAAACAACATTTTAGCCCTGTTCCTTCCAGGTTTCATAAATTCATGTGCATCTCATTTGTAGTCCAAGCTTCTCTGCACTTCATCAGGGCTGCATAATTGCTGGAGTCCTTCCTGTGACAGACACTTGCAGCCCACTCTCAAATGGAGCCCTGCTCATTCGGAAAAGGGGAAAAATAATCGCTGCAGAGGTGGTGGTGGTGATGATGTTGTGTGTAAGGGATATATAAAATGAAGAAGGTGAGCAAGATGAAATCATGGGACTAGTGAAAAGGAGTATGTTTTCCTTCTTGTGACCTAGGACACACCATTCAAACTCAGGATCAAACTGAGGTTTTTAAGGTTCAACCATCTCTGTCTTTCTCAATGAGAGAGGCATAGCAGTAGAGTATCTATTCTGGAGCCAGACCTTCCACTTCCTGGCTGTGTCCTTGGCCTGTCACTTACCTCTCTAGGTCTTAGTTTCCTCATCTATAAAGCAGGGATGATTACCTTACAGAACTGTGAGAATTAAATGATTATGCAATGTGCTTAGAACAGTACCCGGGGCATAGTAATCACTCAACATATGCTAGCTATTATTATCATATCATAAGCTCTTTTAATAATTGGTCAGCCTGGTCCCAGTCCTTAGGCAGATTGCACCTGCACAGCCAGAAACAGTGAATAGAGGGGTCAGGTGCCTGGAGATGGCTAGCTATAAGAGTGGGCTAAGGCTTCATAAGGTTAGCTTTCAACTCATTTGCATCTCTAAACCTCCATTCAACTCATTCAATAAACATTTATTGACCCTCTGCTAAAGGCCAAACAATCTGTTAGGAAGCATGTAAAGATGAACATGCCTGCAAATTGTTGGAAAAAACAAACACATGAACAGATAACTGAGAAATACAGATCACCATGGGAGCTCAGAGAAAGGGCATGTTGGGGCCAGTAATATGTGGAATGAAGGGAGTTGTCCTAAAGTAGAAGATGCCTGAGGCTTGAAATGTAAGTAGAGTCAGAGGGTGTGGAAGAGACATTCCAAGTAAGGAGGGAAACCCAAGCAAAAGTCCAGAGACACAAAAGAAAAGACCACTGGAGTACACATTTGGAGGTACTGCAGAATGCGTTCCTTCCCTCTGGATCAAGGTGTCCAGGGAGAAAATCCATCTATCTCGGACTGTTCCAAGCACTCTGGTACAAGTGGTGGGAAAACATGGAAGTGTCTCTCTCAACTTGGTAACTGATCAGGTTCCATAGAGAGCTGGATTATGGAGGACTGATGAAACCCTGGGGAAGCATTAGTCAAATCCATTTCACCTGCCTTCACGAATCAAGGTCATCTACAAAAGACTTGCCTGTCCTCCAGGTGGCACGGAGCCTAAACAAGATGTCTGCCCCAGTTGTTCGCTGGGAATTGGAGTCAGCTGTGTCTAGTTGGAGCTGCGCTGGTAAAGACTGGATAGGACCAGGATCCTCCAACTGGGCATGCGTGAGTGTCCACTCCGTGACCTTTTGACGTCAGGGGGCTGAAAACTCCACCCTCAGAGCGTGCCAAGCGCCTCTGTTTTAGAACGTGCAGAACCCTGGAGCTTAGTTACACCTGAGCAGAGCCATGATTACCGCAGATTTTTCTCATCCTTTCCCCAAGCTCCCCACACCTTTGCCGGCCATGCCTCTTTATTTGTTATCGCATAAATATCCCACCCCCTAAGCCCTTTGCTTTTCTGGGAGGTGGATTTGAGTTGCGGTCTTTCGGTGCTTCTCCCTTGGTGGCCTTGTGAGTAAGCCCTCTCTTTGCTGCAAACCTCCGCGTCTCAGCATGTTGGCTTGCTGAGTGCTGGGCAAAATGATGACACCATGTCCCCTCACCCTTCCACCTCCACCTCCACCATAAAGCAACTGGGTTCTGGTCAAATGACCAGTTGGGTGTCTACCTACTGATCCTAAGCCACAAGAAACCAAAAGTAAAGGGGTTCCTGGGGGTTACCTGAAGATGCTTATTGGAAGAGAGGGAGCAGCGTTTTAAGTGGAGGAATAAAGTGGTGATGGGGAGGGGAAAAGTCTCACTTTGCTCTTCTTTATTTTCTTATCTCCGTTTCAGTAAAGTTTTCTTCCTAAGGTTTTATCTTTTCTTTCCTTTGGAACATATTCCTGTTTTCTCCTTTTACCTGACTCGGGGTGGGGGGTGGGGTTCTGTATCTTAGATGAGACAGCCACCTCTCCAGATCTTGCAGGACTGCTTTTGTTGTAGGAGATGAACCTTATTGTTCAAACCTGCCCTAGCTTTTGGTTATCTCCCAAACTTTCGTGATCGCCCAAGCAGCCTATTTTATTTTTCGTGGCTCCCAGTGTTTGAGGTGTGCCAAGACCTATCAGTGTCCTAAAGGTGGGTGGCGGGGGGGACCTCAGTCAGCACCTAGGTTTAGGATGTTTACGAAGCCAGACCCTCAGGCAGCAGCTTTAAAATATATAAATACAGTAAAATATATACAGTGCTATGGGAACTCAAGCAAAAGCCCGGCTGGCCAAGAGAGCCGGGCGATCTGGAGGTGTCCTCTGGACGACAGTTGCAAAAACTAGGACGCCAGAGGAGTGTATCAACTCCTTTCTGGGGGATACCGGTGAGCTGGAGCCAGGCAGAGGGAGGACGCAAAGATGGTGGCATCCCTGCCTCTGTTCCCCTGGGCTGCAGCTGCAAAAACCTGGGGCACCCCTGTGGGAGATGCTAGTGCAGGGAGAGGGGAGTCGGCTTTAGGGAGGCGCCAGCCGGAGGGGAGGCGGCACCTGCAGAGGGTAAAACAACTGGACTCCACTGGCTTTAGGGAGTCAGTGTCTCCATCCCCATTCCGGAAAAGTACGGGGCTCCGCCCTGTAGGCCGAGGCTTTAAGCTCAGCACATGAATCTCTTTCATGTAAAGTCTGTGCGCTTCTCAAAGGGCTGCTTCTGCACCGGGCCCTGGAGAGAGTGAGGCTGAAGCCCTTTAAAAGCTGGTCCTCAGGTCCCTACAGCCCTTTGGGTCTTGGGGTTGTGAGCCCCACTGGTTTTCAAGCCAGGTGTTTGGGGGACTTGTCTCAAGTGCTGCTATCAAAAATTGGGGTGCCTGATGTGAGGGATAAACCCTTTGTTCCTTGGAGAGAAGTGTGTGAGTTCCATCCAGATGGCGGGTTGCCACGCTGGGGGTTTAGGGTGAGACCACATCTCAGCCTCTCTTACTCGCCTCCGTGTGGGCTTTTTCTGATTTTCTGATGTGGTGGAGCTGTTTTGCTAGTCTAGGTCTTTTTCAGAGAAAATTGTTCCATATGCTCCTATAGATTCGGTGAGTCCAGGAGAGGAGGTGACTACACAGTATCTTCCTATATCACTATCTTGACCACCGCCTGCCTTTTTTTTTTTTATCAGGTTTACCCTTCACCCCATCTTCCTCTATCACTTAAGGCTTTGTGGAAAAGAAAAAGGAGAGGACACATGGAAGAAAGATTCCACAGTGATCTTGTGATTACCACCCAGAGTCCACCATGTTCTTTCCCGACAGCCCGTCAGGCGCAGAGCTCCCTCTACTAAGCATGACAGAGGCAGTGAAAAGGTACGGAAAAATCAGACTTGGGCTTTGCTTACTGAAATTCCCTAGGGCCACAGGGTCACAACGCCGCTTACATTGTCTGGATTTGCTCGTGGAATCCAGCGTGAATGGGATCTCTTGGAGTTGCACAATCCTGCAACCTTGCTTCTGAGCTAAGTTCCCTTATTGATGAAAGGGGATAATAATAGCCATGCCTTGCAGGGCTGTTGTGAAAACTAAATGAGTTAAGCCTAGTACAGTAAATGCCACACAGTAACCACTCTAAAAATGATAGCAAGGATTACATGCTGGTGATAGGGTGGGAGGGAGGCGAGCTTGAGCTTGCTCAAGAGCTCAATTAGCTGGGGCATCACTGCTTCCGTTTTTCACAGCCCATCTTCCTTTGCCCTGGGAGATGTCCATGATCTAACAAAGCCTGCCATGATGCTGCACTCAGAGTAAGAGCTTCATGAGACTTATTCAGTTGAGGGGATGAGCCTTTGGAAATCTGAGATCAAAGAGGCGACAGAGGGCCTCCCTGGTGGCGCAAGTGGTTGAGAGTCCGCCTGCCGATGCAGGGGATACGGGTTCGTGCCCCGGTCTGGGAGGATCCCATATGCCGCGGAGCGGCTGGGCCCGTGAGCCATGGCCGCTGAGCCTGCGCGTCCGGAGCCTGTGCTCTGCAACGGGGGAGGCCACAACAGTGAGAGGCCCGCATACCGCAAAAAAAAAAAAAAAAAAAAAAAGAGGCGACAGAACTAGAACTAGAACCCTGATCCTGTTTCCATTCCATTTCTTTGCCTCTGGCTTGTGAGTTCAAAACCGTTCCTTTAAGCTGGTGACTGAGTATTGTTTGGGGTGAAGTAACTTGAAGGGGAACCATGGTTCAGTAGTTTTGTAGAAGCTTCAACATGCCCTTAATCGAATCCTACTAGTCTGCTTACCAATAAAACTCTCTGGAGAGAGGAAAGTCAGAAGTTTTACTTACAACAGCCAAAAAGCTCATAGAGACAGTTGTCTGCGGATGAAGAATGAACTTGGTGAGAAACAAGGATTATACTTTCTTTGCTAATTTCACTAGATACCATAGTTACATTAGAGAACTGGCCCTTATTCCTGCAGGAGCCCCCAACCCTCCCTTCCCCAATGACTTGTCTTTCATTCAGTTTGGAGATACATCATCCCCAGGGCCAATGTCCCCAGGCCCCACAGACTTCCAGTCACTGGGGAAGGTTCAGGAAGTTCCCCTTCTTGTTCAGAGGCTCAACTGGGTGCCCCAATGTATATCATAGAAGGGATCTGATTTGTCTACTAAAATGAGTTTTGACTTACCCAAGAGTTTGTCTAAATTCTTTTCTTCTCCCTCCTCAGTGGGTTTAGGGTTATTTCCCTTTCACTGCTTCCTTCTTTGAAGAGGCAAAGGGGCTGGAACTCTGATGAGTGGTTTACTTCTTGTTAGCAACCCAAGTTAAACATTTAATGACGGAGCTGGTATGGACTGAACCGCTACTTGGGGGGTAAATGCCTGGCTTCACTTGTCCATGCTGTCTTTACCACCGCACCCCACAACACCATATGTAAGGTCTGAGCAGGTTTTCTGGAGAGTTGTCAGTGTTTCTTTTTACTATCACTAACGTAACAGCTTCAAATATAAACGCAAATACAGCCAGCGTCAAGGAGAGCATCTGTAGAGGCCATGGAGCTAAAAGAGACTCTCAGAGATGTGCTTGACGTTTCCCTTGGCAGCGTTCACGGCCCCCTTGGAAAGGCTCAGTGAACCTCTCTGCTGCTGGCAAGATCTAATTTGGGGAAGAAGTTGGCAGATGCCCGCAAAGAACAATAGGCTTGCTTTTTTTTTTTTTTTTTTGCGGTATGCGGGCCTCTCACTGTTGTGGCCTCTCCCGTTGCGGAGCACAGGCTCCGGATGCGCAGGCCCAGCGGCCATGGCTCACGGGCCCAGCCGCTCCGCGGCATATGGGATCCTCCCAGACCGGGGCACGAACCCGTATCCCCTGCATCGGCAGGCGGACTCTTAACCACTGCGCCACCAGGGAGGCCCCAATAGGCTTTTAATTAAGGTCTGTAGGGCCAGAAGCTCAGGAAGCACCCCCTCCTGATGAATTTCTTTTTAACACTTGCATTTCTTCAAACTGCCCTACAAACCATAACTGTATGCTCCATCAAGGTAACTGTGGTCATTAATCTTCCGTAGCACAGGAATTTCTTGTAACATGAAGGCAGTAATGGGATTTTTTTTTTTTTTTTTGCAATACCTTGAAAAATTAGTGTTAACTTGTGTTCCCGGTTTGAGGCAGTTGATTTTACTAAGGTGATGATGAATATGATCTCATAACTTGGTCTTTCCACGCAAACACCCTGTGTGCAAAGTTCTCGTTATATCTGACACTAGAATTAATGTAAACATGTTTCAGTAATGGCCGTATTTTGAGTCACTCAGGGGAAGATTTCTGCATGCAGAGACTGAGCCTGCTAAGCATCGTTGCTATGGAGACTGTGAGAGTTGGATTAATTAAGGCCTGAACAGATGTTGTGAAGTGTGCAGAATGCACACTGTTTTCTGCTAGTAATTAAAGAGGGTACGTGTGTACGTGAGAGAGGAGAAAAAATACAATCAGAGACAAGGCAGTCAGACAGATAGACGTGCTTGGCACTGGACACGTAACATTTCCTCTGGTAAAACTAACCACTGACGACTCTGCTGACACTACTCTGTTTTCTCCTCCACCCGTTGCCAGACAGAAGAAGTGCTTGAAATGGACAAGTGGTCCATCCATGCTTCCTTTCTTTGGTCTGATTTATAAGAGGTATAGGAATATACAAAAACATGTTCTTGGATCAGTGGGTTCAAACAACCCATCTTTCTGAGCACTCCAAAATCAAACTGGACTGTGTAAATGGTAAACTGCCTAGCAGGGAGGCCACGTGTGTGGGTTGGAGCTATATTAATTGTCCAATCTGCCGGGCGTAGTGTCCTCAGTGACTTGGCAGCCAAGAAAGAGATTGGCTGCCCAATGCCATGGAGAAATTGTCACGGGAATGCCTTCTAGATTAGAAAGTAAATGAAACATCAATCTAGTTCAGGTTTGATTGGGAGGATATTTGATGGTTTCAGTTGGAACTAAATGTTGATTTTTAAAGCTTTGCATTTCTGTTTTCACTTGAATGATATTAATGTTAGGTTGAGGTCCAAGTTCAGCAAATTAGGTTCCATCTGAATCCTGCTTAGTGGCCCCAAAGATGAGTAGTGTCCCCACGTTGCGTCCTCCTGGTCAGCAGGAAGGAGTTAATGGGCTGAAATCATCCTAAGATTTTTCTGCTGGACTGGCAGCAATTTGACTAGAACTGGTATCTTTCAAAGCATGATCAGTTTTTTCTTTGTCTCCAAGCTGTGGGGGCAGTGTTGTCTGAAAATGGGAATCAGAGCATCACACGCAGAGGTGCTTGTTTCCTGGGGGATAGTGTCCTAGCGCCTTAGTGGCCAAACTCAGCTTCTTCCCATTCCTAGACTGTGGAGCTGAGTCAGAATGGGATGATGTAATAGGGCATTGCAGGGCAGGGGTGGGAAGAAAGGGAGGCAAGGGAAGAGAGGGAGAAAAGAGAGAGAGAGAATGACAAAGCTATCTCATCCAATGTGAGGTAGGTGTCTGATGATATACGTATGCCTCTAAAGAGTCAGACATCCTGTGCCCCAACCCCTGATGTACCCTTTACCCAGTTTGGCTGTGCCACTGATAACAGCCTGGTTCTGTCTATGAATGGGGCCGTTTCTTTTCTTTTTGGACGAGGTGAAGGCTGCAGGTGGCACTCAATCTTAGCAAAGGTCAGACACCTTACGGTTGTGTGCCGCTGAGAGCTCTAGAGATAGGGGAAGAGGGACAAATTGGATCAGTGTGAATTTATCACCATGGGGGGGGAAAATGCAAGTGCACATCTTCCTTTCTGTATTGTCCTCTCCAGACGTGACCTGTAGTTCATTCACCTTTAAACTTGATTGTTGAATCTGTTTGTATTTTCCACTTTTCCTCTTATCTGAGGATTATCTCCACTTATCTCATGGGAGAAAGCACTACTGAGGCTACAGAAATAGAAAGGATTAGGATTTGCCTTTTTTTTTTTTGTCAGTTAACATAGTCTCATTTATTGTTAGTATTTTTTTGTTTGTTTGTTTTGTTTTTGTTTTTTTTGTTTTTTTTTTTAAATTTTTTGCCTTATAACAAATTTAATCAGTTATACATATACATATGTTTCCATATCCCCTCCTTTTTGCGTCTCCCTCCCACCCTCCCTATCCCACCCCTCCAGGCGGTCACAAAGCACCGAGCTGATTTGCCTTTTGAATCAATTGTGGTTTGTTTCTGTCTCTGGTCATTAATGAGAAAAAGGACATTTAAAAATATAATTGTCTTTTTCTTCTCCCCAACACATATAAAGGGAAAAAATATATTCTGGGTAATTTGTGTACTGAAAAAGAAATAGAGATGGGAGAAAAACCACAACAGTGGTTTGCCGCCTCTGGAGGGACATCTGTTAGGTGCTTTAGTACAAGAGCAACAATGGAAACCTTGAAACAAATAAAAATAGAGCCAGTATTGGGAGTTAGGGGAAAATCTCCTTTTCCCCTAACTCATCAAATTCTGAGAAAGTGTTTTATTCTTGTTACCTGTTAACATGTATTCTTTCCATGTGTGTGTATATCGTGGTCACTTCCATATACCTGCTGCCCCAGCAACAAACTTTACTGTTTGCCTTCTATTGTGTCCTGCCCTATGTTAGTATGAGACCAAAAGAACCCAACTGCCACAATGCTGCAGACACAATCCACAACCCCGGCAAGCCAGGAGGACAAGAAGCGTATGGAGCTTCTTGTATTTCTTCCTAAGCCAGTGGCCAGGGGTCCAGGATTTAGGTCACCTCTGTCATCCACCCACGAACTATTCATCTAACAAAATCAATGAGCATCTGCTGTGCCCAGGACTCTTCTTGACATGGGTCACCACCAGATGTCTATTCTAAGATATCTGCCCACCAGCAGGGCACCATTTATGGAGCCAGATGAGACCTCTTTCTACAGCAAGAGTACAATATAGTTCGAGCAGCATCACAGAGTGGTGAATCCCAGCAATGAAATGAGCAACCCAAGCACACGGTTTTAGGAGTCAAGTGAGGAGAGACTTTGTGGGCTGGTGAGTATTTTGGTTGGTTTTTGTCCGATGTGAGAGTTTTGAAACTCTCGATTTAGTCTCATCTCACCCAGAGCATACCGCAGGTCGGGAGGTGTTTGGAAATGAGTGGAAGGTTTTCCAGATGTCACCATAACTGGGCAGAATTATTAGATTTTAGTGAAGAGGAGGAGCAGGGACACTCAGATGCTGCAGTGTGTGGGATCGTCCTGTAAGGACAGTTGTCACCTCCAAAAGCCCACCGAGAAGCGCCGATCGAATGCCAGCTTTTTAGAATAATTTTTTATTCACAATGTGAATTCAAAGGTGGGGAAGCATTTAGAAATCTTTCATACAGGGTCAGAGGTGACTATTCTATAGACACTGGTATCTGGAGCACCTTGATTTTTAACCAGAGTTCAGATTTTTAGGGAGCATATCAGGAAGATTCAAAGAGGAATTTTAGGGCAAGCGTTCTTAGAGAAATCCTTTCCTTAACGTTGTCAACCCCAAAGTGAAAGACGAGACCAGCCCAGAAGCGAAGTTCACGGGGCTCTGACATTTTTATAAAACACATTCTAACTTTAGCTGACATTTAAATTAAAAAGCCCAGCAGTGTAGCAGGGAGCTGATGGATTTGGAAAGCGTGGATGTGAGATAATGAGGGCTCTGCCATGCTTTTCGTGGTGAGGGGTAATAGGTGATCTATTCCTGGCTAAAAACAAAGGAGATGAGGCACTTTCTGCATTCGCACTGCAGGAACTTGCATCGCATTGAGGCTAAAAGTCATTCAAATACTGCTTTCCTTCTGCTCACTATAGCATATTCTTATATTAATCTTGATAATGAACAGGAAAAAGACCCTAGCAGGCATTTCTTGTGTCAAAGACACTAATGGTTACTGTCTTAAATTTCCCAGTGTGCTTTGGACACACCAGCCCTGTAGGCAGACAGGCAAAAATTGGTTCTGTATGTGGGTTGGTCCTGCTTTGACCTGCCACATGTGGGAGGTTTGAAAAGCTCAGGTCAGAAAGCTAAACCAACCTGCCCTCATTTGGAAACTTGTCATCCGTTTTGGGAAGAGTGATGCCTTTGGGCTGCCCCGAGGTGCAGTGTGACCAGAAGGCGGAATGGGAAGAGGCAGGGACAGAGGACAGGCCTTGGGCCCTCCTTGATTGCCTCACCTCTCATGCATCAGTCTTCCCCATCCATAAGATGGTCTAATAAAATTCGCCCTCTCACTGAAGATTAACGAAGCGAGACTTGTAAAGGACTTTACGTCAGGGATCAACTCAAGATACTTTTTTTTTTTTTTTTTTTTTTGCGGTACGTGGGCCTCTCACTGCTGTGGCCTCTCCCGTTGCGGAGCACAGGCTCCGGACGCGCAGGCTCAGCGGCCATGGCTCACGGGCCCAGCCACTCCGCGGCATGTGGGATCTTCCCAGACCGGGGCACGAACCTGTGTCCCCCGCATCGGCAGGCAGACTCTCAACCACTGTGCCACCAGGGAAGCCCTCAAGATACTTTTAAATCCTTTGGAATGAAACCACACTAGGGAACACTTATCTGGAAGCCAGGTTGACAGAGGCCTTCTGGAAGCCCAATAAAAATTAACAGGAGAAGAGAACCCTTAGTCTCCTTTCAGAAAAAGTAGGTGCTCATTTCATTTTGCTAAATAGAGATAAAAGCACAAGATTGCTGTCCTAAGAGTCACGTCAATAGACACAGAATTTGATTGACAATGAGGTTCGTCCTTTTAATCAGATCCCATTCATTGCTCTAAATCAACTTCAGTTCTGACTCTTGTTAAGAAGCCATTGACTCCCCAGATCGGAGTGATATTTTGCCACCAAATATGGCTCCTTGTCCTTCCTTTGAGAGGATATACTCCTCCTGAACATGAAAAATGAATACCCACATATATATATATTATTCCCTTAGAAACAACAATGGCAAAAAAGAACGAAGCAACACAGTCCCTATGGTCCTTGAAATGTGGTGTATATTATCCTAATTGGACATTTTCTAAACAGATCTATGTGGACTAACTCTTGGGGTATTTATATTAATTAAATATTTCTCCAAGGAGCAAATTATTCTTTATGTGCTTCTTAAGTTGGTTGCTGTTGAACTGTATCTGAAAACAAACTCTTTCCCCCTTGATTTTTCCCTCTGGGATCCATCAAGAGATTGACTTTCGGGCAGCTTAATGAAAGACAAGGGTCCATCAACATTGCTTAAGGAACTGAAAGAATTGTGTGCTAATTGCCAGAGGCTCTGCGTGCTGGCTGGCAGCTTCATGCAGCCCGCTGGGGCACAAGTCTCCCACCCTTTGCTCCACCCTTGCCTGCAGAGAAAGAAAGGGCTTTGGGGGACTGTGGAATTCTAACAACTGCCTCTGACAAGCCTGCTGATGGACTCATCTGGGCAACCTCAGGTTACAAATGGGCATCTAGGAATGGCTGGCCTAAATTCAGTGAGTGGAATTTCATTGCTGGTCCTGCTTATGCATGGTGTCAGGGTTTACTCCTCCAGGGGGAGCAATCTGAAGGTGCCAACTAAGCACTTTGGGGATGCAGAAGCAAGGTAATTTAAGGTTAATTCATCCCAAACTAATTAGATGGGAGTTCATCAGCTGGAATGTGCCAGAGAGAATCCTAGCCTTGTAGAAAGAAATTTAGCCCCATCATTTTCTCCATTTCGTAGAAACAGTTTAAATAGGATACAGTAGAACCAGTAGGCCTTAACAGATCTAAGGTGAATACAAAACACAGTATGAAGTAGCGGTGATAAGCCTGGGTTCTAGAGTCAGACTACCTCAATTTGAAGCCTGGGGCTACTGCTGACTACTTGTATGAACTTAAGTGAGCTATTGCCTAACACTTCTGTGGCTCAGTTTTTCATTTGTCTGTTTGGGTAATAATGCCTACCTCATAAGGTTACTTTGAGGTGTATACAAAGCTCTTAGAACAGTGCCCTGTACATAGGAAACCCCCAATAGACTTCCATGATTACATTAATAGCCTTTACTGGGGCTTGCTTTCAGATACTTCATTTGTATCACGGCATTCACCATCCCCATTACTCCCTTGAAATGACTTTTATTCATAGGTTTTCTTTATCTGAGAAGTTAAAAGTGGATGGCAGACCCCTCATTAATTCTCACAACATCATCAAGAAGTAGAAAAGAGAACAAGTAT
Source organism: Mesoplodon densirostris (assembly GCF_025265405.1). NCBI lineage: Eukaryota > Metazoa > Chordata > Mammalia > Artiodactyla > Ziphiidae > Mesoplodon > Mesoplodon densirostris. Next base: position 59,696,485 of record NC_082663.1, read on the forward strand.
AAGCCACTTTCCCACAGTGGAAAAGAGAAGAGGTTCCTCTAATAGCATCATTGTCAAAGATGGGGAAATGATGCTGTATATACCTAGGTGGTCATGAGCTGGCTAGTTCTCTGGATTTTCATAACCCCTCTCTTTTCACCATGGCATCAAGTTCATGAACTTAGTGACTTCCCCTGGGAAGTGCTGATGGTCACTCACCACCCCCGAGAAGGGAAGATAAAGGGAAGAGGGATGGGGAGACCTCAAGCTGTTGTCACTTGAGAGATACTTAAGTATGACTTTTTTGGTTTTCCACTCAGGAACTGCTGCTAGAGTCACCACAAAAAACCACAGAGCAAAAGGGAATGGCATTTGCCATGGCTTTGGTAAAAAGCTACTCTCAGGCAAGATGCTAATTTTAGTAGGAATATGACCTTCTTGTCCCAGCATATTACATGTAATCAACAGGGATGGGACTCTGGTGGTTAAACACACTTGCCCAAGACTAATTCCGTTTCAATCCATTTCTCTGAAGCAAGATTAATACAGCCCAGAATAGACTTGGAGAGAAAGGAGCCATTTCCCAAAGGTAAAGGTTTCTGGATGCCTCATATTTACGTATCACAGAAATTCCTATTGGGTCTGTCTTCTGACCCAGTGGATTCTCAGGTACAATTTGTTGGGCCCAGTGTGATGGGTTGTTGAATGAGACATAAAATCCCCTGAGTCTCTTCAGCTGGATTAGAGGCCAACTGGGTCTAGCTCTAATGTTCTTCTTGGGCTTGAACTTGTTCCCACAGACTCTGTAAAGGAGACCATTTTGAATCCACAGGTTATATGCTATCAAAAGAAAAAAGATACCAGAAACTTGATTGACTCATTAATTGAACCCAGTACCTTTTCTTAAGCCAGTAATTCCAACACAACCATTTGGATGTTATAGGGTCCAAAATTTTTATTTTTCTTGAACCAAAGTGAAATTGTCCCATGGCCCTTATTACTTCTGCCCAGCATGCCCATGTCACGATGGTGTATTCTTAGCTCTCTTAGCTGCTTCCATGTTACCACTGTGGTCTGTTTGTGCAGCGTGGGTTACCCCACACAAGCTGAGCTGATAAACTCTGCCTATCTCAATGCAGAGAGCAAGCCACAGGAGGCAATTTAGGAGCCTGGGAGGTATAGAGCCAGGAAGATGAAAGAGAGGAGTGGGCCTTTGATGTTTACTGAAGAAAGTTGACATGTTTGTGCAGATTTTTCTGCAAGATGACATAACATGATTCCCAGAGCAACATGTAATCTGGCTGCAGTGGGGTTGGTGTCACTCAACTTCCCACTGGGAAAAACAGCAGACGGACCAGGCTCAGCCCAACGCCTGCAGACATTTCGGCCTCAACTGTACCCAGTGGGTTCTTGTTGGCTCTTTGCACCAAGTTCTGAAATGCAACTGTATCTAGAAGGAAACATTCTCTCTTTGCTTCTGTGTGACCCTTCTACTGAAACCAATTAATATTCTCCTTCATAAGAGCCATTTGATGTCCTAGAAACCTAATAAGTCTTTTTAATTAAAACAAGCTATTTTATTTTGAATGAGAAACAACCTGCCAAGAATTCTCCTCCAACCTCTGAAACCCAAAAACCACAGGCAAAGTAAGAATTCCAAGACCCAGCCAGATAGCCCTCCAGATTTGCCTGCCATGAAACAACCAGCCACCTAACAAAACTGGCCAGTGGCTGGCAGCACAGTAAATCCAGGACCTCCAGGCAAGACAAGTCCTAGAATCTGGGTGGGAGATGGGTCAATAGACAGAAGATAGGAGGACGTGCTTATCTAATGTTCTCTTCCTACACAAGAGTTGCTGTGGCTTTGTGCTGGGAGCTGGAATTCGTGCGCAGGCCTGGGTCAGAATAGAGATCCAATCAGCATGTAAGGACTACTATCTATTGATCACTCACGACTTGTCATGTGTTGTGCTAACATGTCACAGGCAGTATTTCTGCGGGTACTGTTATTATCCTCAGATAATAAAGGCTGAGGTTCAGAAAGTTTGAGTGATTTGCTGAAGGTCATCCAGTGGTAAAGGTAGATTCATTCACCACTGTCGGGCTGACTTCAAAGCCTGGGCATGGTTTTAAACATATGCTCCACTCCTGCTTGAGTTAGATGGAGATAAAACAGCTCACTGAGGGCCGCATACTACTCGGCATCAAAAGCGTTTCATATGTAGTGAGGTGGATGGACCTAGAGTCTGTCATACAGAGTGAAGTAAGTCAGAAAGAGAAAAACAAATGCCGTATGCTAACACATATATATGGAATCTAAAAAGAAAAAAAAAGGTTCTGAAGAACCTAGGGGCAGGACAGGAATAAAGACGCAGACGTAGAGAATGGACTTGAGGACACGGGGAGGGGGAAGGGTAAGCTGGGACGAAGTGAGAGAGTGGCATGGACATATATACACTACCAAACGTAAAATAGATAGCTAGTGGGAAGCAGCTGCATAGCACAGGGAGATCAGCTCCGTGCTTTGCGACCACCTAGAGGTGTGGGATAGGGAGGATGGGAGGGAGGCTCAAGAGGGAGGGGATATGGGGATATATGTATACTTATAGCTGGTTCACTGTGTTATAAAGCAGAAACTAACACACCATTGTAGCAATTATGCTCCAATAAAGATGTTAAAAAAATTTTAAAAAGCATTTCATGTATGTCTAGGACTACCTGCCCAGTGCTTGTTCTTAGTGTTTTACTACCAAATTTAATTCCAAAATGTTTATTCCTAAAAACTATGGATAATAATAGCTAATGTTTATTGAGCATTTACCAGGTATGAGACATTATACCAAGCACCTTAAAATCTGTGACTTCATTGAATCACTACAGCACGGGAGGTGTCATCTCCATTTTACAGAGAAGACAACTGAGGCTTGGAAAAGTAAACTGTCTAAGCTCTTGTGATGTCAGGTTGAACCATATAACATTGCCATTTTGTGTGTCAAAACCAACCAAATGGTAGGTCAACTTTAACCAGCAAAACTCAGACTTGAGTCCAGGTCTGTGCCCAACTAATGAGCAAAAGAGTAGTCTATGGGGGGAAGCTGGACTCAACTGTCCTTGGCATCTCTTAGAAACAATGCCTCAGATCAGGGAGTAATAAACCATCAGAAACCCCTTGTGGCTTTACAGTGCATGAATGTATATATTGTTCTAGAATGAACAGACACAAAATATGGTTGGGATGTTGTCTAAGTGGTGGAATTTAAACTCAGCCCTTGGTTATCATGCCACACCCACACCCCCATCTTCTTATTGTTTTCCACTTGATGCCTTCCGCTTCCCTTCAACTCTGCTCTGTTTCTGCCTCCCGATTCCTGTCCTTGGAGTCCCCTCAATCCTGTGCTTCTCCTGTCGTGACTTGTTTTGACCTGGCTCCTCTGGATTGGCCCTGCGTGTTGGGTTGTTCCATGCGACTCATCCCCTCGCTTGGTTCCCACCTCTCACTCACTCTGGGCCTATGTGCTCCCCCTCTCAGTTTAACCCTCTGGGGCTTCTGTCTCTTGCTCTCAGGCCCAGCCCTACCTGGGCAGCTCTTCACCCTGCAGCTGCCCTTGATGTTCCCTTTAGTTCCCAATTTTCCATACTAGCCAGTTTTCTCTTCCAGATTCCAGGTGATCCAACTTTCACCCCTGTGCCCCCAACCCAGTATGGGGCTGGAGCAGGACAGACTTTGAAGATGTTGGGGATAAGTTCGGAGGAGGTGGGAAGGTTCGCTGTCTCTGTATGGTTCCCATGAGTAGGAGGGGGCTCTTCAGAGAGTGGGCAACTCTGGCAAAGGCCATGAGAAGCTGGTGGCTGTGATTTCAGGAAAAGGACAGCTGTGGTGACGAAAGGGTATGATGGGGTGAGGCCAGTGGGGCGGAATACAAGAATTAGGTTCTTTTGGCTACCCAAGCATGTGAATCACTTGGAAGCTTAGTTCTCAGAGGAAACCACGAACCAGGCAAAAGAAGCAAGCAGGTGATGTCCTGAGAAGAAAGGTGGTGGGAGGAAGAAGTTGATTCCCACAGTTTTAACTAAGAAGGAGGCTGTATTAGGTCTTCCTTTTCCTCTGAACAATGATGGTGACTGGGGGTGGGACAGAATGGCATACAGAAGCGGAGGTCGACTGTTTTTCCTCCCTCCTCATGGACCTTATGTCTTCCTCCTGGCCAGCCCAGGCATTTGGCTTCATCTGTATGGGCCAGCTAATTAAAGGGGTGAAAAAATTTTAAGATCTGGGAACAAGGACCCAAAAGAAAGTGATGCTGCTGAAAGATATTAGTGGAGAGAAACCAACCTGCTTTACAGGAAAGTAAGAAGGGTCTTAGTAGACGTATTTGACATGATTGGGAAGTGGCTAATAGGAAACCACAAAGCGTTGTGTCGGCTTACCTTGGGCCTTTTAATACCCAGCAGCTGTAGGACTAGGCAATTGACCTTCTACATGTTTAAAGACAAATTCAACAAGGAAAGCCCTTTCCCTACAGTTCAATCATTCTTGCTTTCTATGAGGTATAACTACATGGATAGCTTGCAGTTGTACCACTTGGGCATCGCTGTGAAAGGAGTCGTGAGGGGCTAACATGAGCTAGGATAGTCATTGGGAAGTACAGAAGGCCAGAGAGCAACAAAGACCAGAATCTGAGCCACAAAGGGTTGGAACCCCTCCATTTCTATCCCGATGCTGCTCTTAAACTAGGCCACTTCCTCCAAGCAGGACTGAGAGTGTTTCCTTGAGCCTGACTCTGTGGAAGAGGTTGGAGGGTGACGTGGTTACTTTGGTGAGCATAAGAACATTGATCAGGAGCTTCTCTGGTGGCGCAGTGGTTGAGAGTCCTCCTGCCGATTCAGGGGACATGGGTTCGTACCCCGGTCCTGGAAGATCCCACATGCTGCGGAGCGGCTGGGCCCGTGAGCCATGGCCGCTGAGCCTGCATGTCTGGAGCCTGTGCTCTGCAACAGGAGAGGCCACAACAGTGAGAGGCCCGCGTACCACAAAAAAAAAAAAAAAAAAAAAAAAAACACCATTGATCAGCATTTGAGTTGTGGGCTTTGGAGTCAGATGTCTGGGTTCATATCCAGAAAATGCTACCATTTTCTACCACTTAAGCAAGCCTCTTTATTTACTCTTCTGTTTCCTTAGCAATAAAAATGGGAAAGTGATAGCTACCTCATAGGATTAAATAAGAGCTTGTGTTTATATAAAATGCTTGGCATAGGGCTTCATTCATACTGAAAAAGTGGTAGGTGATATATAATAAGCATGATGATGATAACAGTGATGCTGATTCCTAGTTTGAGAATCAAGGTTGATAGCAAAAAAGATGCTTTAGTTTTCAACCTCAGAAACCTTCTTTGCCTATCTCTGTTTAACCTTTCCATCTCCGGATGCTCTCTAAAACCTTGGTTTTCCTGCAGATGCTGGGCCTCATATTAGACTCATAGATGCAGGCAAGATGCTCATTACCTCTTCTTCAGACCTGGCCTCCAGAGCAATGCTCTTTCCCTTGCTGTCTGCCTGACTCCTGGGGCAGGTGGCACTGCCAAACCCGACCAGGAGCACCTGAGAGAAGGCACTTGATAAAGTCCAATCTTTCTTCCATTAGAGTAAGAGGAGAAAGCACACTCTCTATCACAGAGATATGAAAAGAACTTACAGCCAAATAGCTCTATACTGCTTCTGTTGAAGTGTCAGGAAGTGCCCCTCCTGATCAGTATACCCTTTTAGGCAGCAGGGTTATGGAACAGAAGAGTAATTGAGAAGGGCCTGAGTTTTGAGACTGTTAATACTTCTTTAATGGAAAATATTTAGTGTCCATTTACTGGAAGTGATGCGTCTCAATACTGTGGTTCAGTTGACTGAACTGAACCACATTCACAGAACCACATTCATAGACTATGAACGACTATGTTTCATAGTCATTAAAACATGCTTGAGGGACTTCCCTGGTGGTGCAGTGGTTAAGAATCCACCTGCCAGCCAATGCAGGGGTCACAGGTTTGATCCCTGGTCCGGGAAGATCCCACATGCCACGGATCAACTAAGCCCGTGTGCCTGTGAGCCACAACTACTGAAGCCCATGCGCTTAGAGCCCATGCTCTGCAACAAGAACAGTCATGGGCATGAGAAGCCCATGCACCGCAACGAAGAGTAGCCCCCGCTCATTGCAACTAGAGAAAGCCCACGCCCAGCAACGAAGACCCAAACGCAGCCTAAATAAATAAATAAATAAATAAATAAAGAGTAGTAATTAAAAAAACAAACAATGTTCCATATGCTTGTGGTTAATAAGCATTATACTTTGGTTGTTCTGTTTTCTGTCCTGTAATGTCTAGTCTTGCCTGTGTTATATGTGAGAGGAAGGGGGTTTGAAATGATTTGGAGGCAATTTCTATAGGACTCACATTGACTTAAGGAGTTAGTATGGGTCAGTAAATATCCTGGAGCATGTTTATTTCATTCTGTGTTCAAGTATGGCAATATTTACAGCTTGACTCAAAATGGATTATAATTAGAAAAGGATGGTTACCTCCTAAACATTGATCGTTTTCTTATGTTTTTACAAATTGAACATATACACATAACTTCACTCTATAGATACAATACAGTCACATCTCTCCAGCATTATTAGGGAATTAAGTCCTCCCCAATAAGAATTTTCCAGATAACTGAAACTTATTCCCTTTAAGGTTGAAAACATTTATTTTAATCATTTATATGGAAATCTTTTTTGAAATATAAAACACAGTTCTCTAACTTACTAAACAGTGACTCTCAACATAAATTAACCTTTTTTGATGAGTCAGAATGAGGGTTAAAAGCCACCATTATTGTACTGATCCAAGACTGGCCTTCTTTAGATGGTTTTTCATTTGATGGCTCCAGGCGGCAAGGTCTTTGGATTTCTGATTTTTAGAATATTTCTTGTATTTTTCCCTGCTGTCATTCTGTTGGTGTAACTTCTTGCCTCTATCAGTAGGTCTACTTCTATGATGTCTCTTGAAATCAGCCATTCCTACTTAACTTTAGACTGAGATCAGAATACCAGTCTTAGTGAACATTTAAGTAAAGCAAGAGTTCATAATTTGAGTGAGGTTTCCTTAGGAATAAAACATTTACATTTCAGTACATGGACTTAGTGAGTTCTCTTTTGGTTATTCTCGTAGCCTTTTGTGCTTGTTTTAGTGTTTTTCCAAAGTGTTCCAGATAGGGGAAATTACAAGACATCTGAATTCTAGGTAATTGAGATGCTGCTGTAATCTTGGGAAAAAAGGAATCCATCCCTTGAACTTAGTTTGCCTGTGTGTCCATTTGCTCCATCAATGAATGATGCAAGTCTTCCTGATCAGTCAGCCCATGCTAATCCCTCCCCTGAGTCCCTAAGGGTATGGCTTTGATCTCTACCACACAGTAATTTATTACACACAGTAGACCCCTGGAATTCACAGCAGATACATTCTAAAGCCTTAGCAAATCTCCAGAATTGCAAATATTATTGTAACATAATAATATCCCTCACACAATGCAATAAAATGTGGTAGAAAAATTTAAGTGTTCCTTTAGACCCTTAATGACTATAAATATAGGACTTAAAGTTACTTATAAAGTTGGTTGTCTTTCATTTCAGGGCCCTTTCTTACAAAGAAATAAAATTTTATTATTTCACCAACATTACTGTGTGGGCCCTGACAGAGGGAAGCAGAGTCCAGATCTGAGGGGGATGCTGTGGGTTACACTGGGCTCCGACATCCAGCTAAGTGATTCCCCGTACATACCAGGCTCACACCTTGAATGATTCACCTTTGGGTTTGCAACAATTACAGTAGGTCATGGACCAGGGACTGCAACCTCAGATGCTTCCAGGGCCGTGCAAATGAGTGCAGAGGGCCAGGTTCACCAACGCACTCTGATGGCATTTCCATTTCTGTCTGTTCCAAACACAGCTTTCCACATACTGACTGTGGCGATAACACTGAAGGGCTCACTCGACCCCCTTCTCCCTTCTGCCTCACGTCTAGAGGCTGAAACTTGATTTCCCAGTTTCCTTGCAATGAGGAGTAGATGTCTGACAGAGTCCTGGCCAACGGGCACAGGCCGAGGGCTTGGGGAAGGCTGCCTTGTATCCCTTTTCCTTCTTGCTCCCTGAAATGTGCAAAGTAATTTTCAACCATGGGCATGAAAACTGCACAAAAGATGGAAAAACAAAGATAGGAGTCTTTCTCTGACAGCTTTGTGGAGCTGCTGACCCTCATACTTCAACCAATATTTTTGAGTTTTCTGTTCCTTGCAGCCGGATGTATTCTTGACCAGTTCACAGATCATAGTTCTCATCACATCTTGTTTCATAATGGAACATTAAGCTGTGTTATTTCACCCAGACACACTTTTTCCTGTTAAACACATTGTCATAGTCTTCCTTTCCATAAGAAATATACCTCTAACCCACTTTTTGAAAAAAACAAAAACAGAAACAAAAGGCAGCCCTCTCAGTCTCCTTCTCTTTCTTGTTTTTTGAAAAGAAAACTTCTAAAATTTAAAGAAAGTAAAAAAAGATGATAAATGTTAGCTGAGCTCTGACTTAGTGCTGGAAGTAGGAAATGATGAGTACTAGGGGAAAATGGAGGACTCACACCCCATCCAAAGGCATCTTGGAATGGGAATATGGATTCAGCATTACCTGTTTTCCAAAAAGAGAAACTTATTTGATTTTTTAAAGAAAAGCTGGAAACAGATCTGCAATATGTTCTATTTTTACAAATTTCTTGGCAGTCAGTTTCTAAATTTTTAAACACTCTGTGAGCCAACAATGTGTAGGATAAGCTCTACATGTATGGCTGGATGATTTGGCTGATTGCCAGCGTGTATCTTCTATCATGAGGAAGTTCATTAAAATTGTACATTGGCAACACCAAGGATCTACCACACTAACTTACATGGTTTATTATTCCATCTATAAAATCTTATCTCTCCAACTCAATTGCAGGCAACCTGCAAAAAAGGAGCAGGCTATATATTTTTTCGTGTTTTAGGACACCCTGTCTGTGGCTGTCTGGAGGGTCTTCGTAGGACATTTTCACAAAAGTGTGTGGGAGACACACAAAAGAAACTGGCAAGCCCCATAATGGAAGGGACCACGCTCACATGACCTCGTAATCCTCGAGAAATAGCAACCACACACTATCAACTCGGGAAAGGGAGTGTTACACAACTGCACAGTAGATGTGTTATTACTCAGGGAAGCCTTCATACAGGGTCTGAATCTTAAACTGGATCTTGAATAGAAGGAGGACCTACCACGCTGGAGGAATAACTATTCAGAGTCAAAACACAGAAGCTGTTGAAGAAGGAGAAGCCTCTCTCCTAAAAGAATCTGAAACCTGAACGTCTTTTCTCAGACACGGTGAAAAATCATCCCTGTACGAATTGTTGATTTGTATACACATAGCACGTTTCATGACAGGTTAGGTGAAAATGGGCACCGTGAATGCTGAGAATATGCCAGATATGTTTGTTAAACATTCAAATGATTTCTATGATAATGAAGGCATGCTCGCTGGGCTGTAAACACTTTAGGTAAGATGAATTACCAGGTACCTTGGTCCATTTACCAGAGCGGGGATGTTATCAGGGCTGGGAAGTTAAATTTAATGCTGAACATTGAACATCCAACCAAGCACCCAAAGAATGTGGAACAAAAGCTAAGGGAGCCACACAGCTCTAGAAAAATGCCCAAACTTGAACAACATGTGCTTGCTTGATGCCTCAAGTTTCAGCAGGCCAGAAGCCAAATTTTCTGAATTCATTTCATACCTGTGATGGCTTCCAAAACTAATAGTTCTTGCTTTTGTTTGGTATACAGTAGTCGTGGGTGATATGATGACAAGAACCGTAAGATGGGGTGGAGCCAGAAGTGGACAGGGCAGCTGTTGGAAGCTCAGTGGGCCTGATGGGAGGAAACGCAAACGAGAAGAGGGGTTTGTGAGGTTCTAAGAGTGCTCAGCTCTGTGCTGGGGGCTGAGAAGGGGGCCCAAAGTGATCTGTGTTTGTCCCCAAGGAGGCTGCGACATGGGCACTTTAAAAATGAAGGAGACTGACTATGGAAGCAGACACCTACTTTAAGTTTTGCCTTCCTTGTGTCATACATCAGCTGGATGACCTTGAGCATGTTACTTAGCCTCTTTGAACCTGACCTCCATGTCCTCACACCCGGTGTGGGGCTGGTACATCAGACCTCAGAGGGTTATTGTCAGGGTTTAATGAGATAATGCAGGCAAGGGCTTAGTTGCCTGATACAGGATCCTCGTGCATTAAAAGCTGGCTAGTATCTTTGTGGCTATTACAATTAATTTGTATTATGCAAAAAATGGAATGAATTAAAGGTGGTTCCTATACAATGGCCTTAGTATCCAGGCAGATAGAGATAAATCATATTTGGCCCAGATGGTACCCTGGATTGTGTCATGAAGGCATTCATGATGGAGACTCCATTTGGTGGGTACAAAGCAGGCTGTGGCCTGACATGGTTTTGTATTTTTGGAGCCCAGCACAGGGTCTGTCTTGGGTTGTAAAGTGTGTGAACAGATGGTGTCCCTGGGAATTTAGAGTGGAACTGGTTGGGAGGGATGTCACCAGATCTCCCAAACCCCTGAATCCTAGAAGTTTGTCGCTGAGTGTGAATGTAAAGGTCACACAGCCTGAACACCTTATCTTATAGAAGAAGGTATCTACTCCCCTTTACCCCAGCTCTAACACTCAGCAGAGATTGCTGGTGGGGGCGGCAGCCTGGGTCATGGTTGGACGGTGTTGCTCTCCTTTTCTCTGCCCGAACTCCATCCCCAACTCCACCCAACATTCCCCCTGCAGCTGCTCCATCAGTGCAACCCTGGTTCCCTCTGAGGGCAGAGCAGAGGAACTGGGAGAGGGTGGGCTTCTTGCAGGGCTGGGTGGTTCCCTCAGGGTAGTGCGGCTGCCCACCTAGCCTGGGTTGGTTTTGATAAAATTCTGGTGAGAGGTAGAGGGATGAACCAAGATGATCTTCCTAGGATGCTGCCAATAACACTGAGACCCAGGATTTACCAACAGCCAGCAGAGTAGACCTCCTTTAAGAGGGTCAGGGAGGGGCTTCCCTGGTGGCGCAGTGGTTGAGAGTCCGCCTGCCGATGCAGGGGACACGGGTTCGTGCCCCGGTCCGGGAAGATCCCACATGCCGCGGAGCGGCTGGGCCCGTGAACCATGGCCGCTGAGCCTGTGCTCCGCAACGGGAGAGGCCACAACAGTGAGAGGCCCGCGTACCGCAAAAAAAAAAAAAAAAAAAAAAAAGAGGGTCAGGGAGAATGGGGACCCTGACATTTCCCTTGGGATTTGAGAGGCACATGAAAAGAGTCATCTTATTTGAGTCTGTGCCTATCGAGCCACTCTGTGCTTTCTAGAAAATGATTCTGGCAGAAGATTTCATTCACTTTAGGTCATTTGGGTAAGTCACTGACAACTGGCTTTGAGAGCGTGGAGATCGCAGAGCCGCTGTGGGTACAAATGAAAGCAAACTTTTCTCAGTGCAATGAAATGTAATTGAAAGATGACTCCAATTTTTAGTAAACCCCAGAATATTAATGCTCTGGGAGTGCAGTGATTGCTATTGGTTACAAGATAGCACATCACCCAAGTATGAACCAAGAAGCACTGTGGTGATGGCAAATGAAGGCCATCACATTTCCCGGAAATAACAACCAAAACAACAACAATAATAATGGCTTATAATCTCTGAGAGCTAGGTATTCAATACTATTCTAAAATCTTTGTGTTTTAACTCACTGAATCCTTACACAACCCTTCAAGGTAGGTGCTATTGTGATTTTCATTTTGTGAATGTGGAAACCTTAGTGCTTTACATTCTGGGATGGGCTAAATTTCCTGACAACAAGGCTTTTGGCTCAACCTTGGGGCCGGACAGGCACCAGAAGAAGCTCTGCAGTAAGCACAGACCCTCACTCATGAAAAGACTGTGGAAGCCACCAGCCCAGAGTCCCTGGGAAGCCATCACAACGTCACCATCACACCAATGGCAGTGATGACTGGTTTCTCACTAGGGCTCACTCTGTGCTTGATGTCACTCAAGAGATTATACACACTGTCGTGTTTAACTCTTACAATTACCTTCTGGGGTTGACAGAAATATCATTTCTATTTTACAGATGAAGTAAAGGGGGACTCAAATCACATAACTGATGAGAGGCTAGAGCTGGAAGGCAGAAGCGTGCGCGTGTGACCCTACGGCCAGAGCGGCACACTCACCAAGCACCAGGCTGGGTGGGAGCCTCAGGGGCACCCTCAGTTCTTGAAGCCACTCTGATGGCAAGTCCTGTCTGAGAGCCACCCTGGGTTCTTGGTACCATGTGACGTTTAATACCCCAGCATGGGTCAGAAGGGAGGGAGCCTCCTGAATCCCCCAGACTCGGCAAAGGAGGCCTCACCGCTGAATCCCAACAAAGCCCCCGTGGGACCATTTAGTTTCAAAAGTTCACTTCTTGCCCCAGAGTTGAGGAGAGGGCGACCTCCCTTCCTGCCAGGCTTGCGCACCATCAGCCCACAGAATGAGATGTCGATCTCTCCAACACAGGGCGGGGTGCCTTTGAACCATCTCCAGCTCAGGCCTGGAAAGGCCCTCCATGAACCGCTTTTTCTCAGCCAGTGGTCAGTCACCAGGGCCAAACAAAGTGGCTCCTGCAGAGCTCATGCAGAGTTGCCAATAAGATAAGGAATTAGCAAAATTTCGGTTCTTTCTCCCTTTGTTCATTCTAGGATTGTTTCATCTTGAGTTTCACGATGGGGGACAGTGTGGGTCACAAGGAAATTTATCAGGCTACTGCCCAGGGCCATCTGCAATGACCAGCCATAAATATTTTCAAGGGGATGAAAGCGGCTACTCCATCACTACCTGCCTACACACAAATGGGCCTTGCGGGGGAAGCAAAGCTGCCAGCAGCGAAGTGTGGGAAGCAGCCTAACCCTTATCTTTCCTGGGGGTTGGGGAAGGGAGGGAGGGAGGGGGCCGATGGCTGCTGTTGCAAGTGGGGTCCCAGCCCCTCCCTCTCCACTTGTACTTAATCTCTGGAGACTCGCCTGTGCTTCCGGTGCCAGGCCCGGATCCACAAGGTGCCATTTCCCTCCCATCTCCCAAGCAGAGAGCAACAAAGGAAAGACATTCTAAGAGCCCATGAAGTGCTGTTACTGAAACCCTGTTCTCCAGAGAGAGAGTGAGGAAGTGATTCAAGCAACCTTATCACAAAATAAAAATGTATCCTCCTACTCCATGAAAGGAAATGTGAGAAAGAGAGACAAGTTCATAAAAAAAGCTCTAAAAAAAAAAAGTGTGCAGAAGGGCTGGAAAGAAAAGGATGTTAAATAATTATGCGCAAAAGCAGCACAAAACATCAGGAGACTCAAAAGGACCTTTTTTTTAAAAAAAAGTCTACACATAATATTGCCCCAGGAGGAACCTTCTTTGGGATAATATACATTACTTTTCATATTTTCTAATTAGAACGATTCATCAAGCTGTGTATAATAGCTGGGAGGGGAATCCCTTATCTTTACCTTGATACCTTATGAGAGCGCTCTGATGCTGTGTCATTGACAGTATCATGAGAGCAGTTGGCAGTGCTTCCAGAAAGTTTTCAGGTGCTTCATATTTTGTTTGCATAACACTTGTTATACCATAATTTAGCGTCATCTAAATAAATCTGCTCATTAATGAGGCTGATTAAAAAGCAGGCACAACAGAACACAGCTACATTTCCAGACCGACTATCCACAGCGGCTCCGCACCTCTCCAGCCCCAGATCCGCCAAATATTCCACTGATACTGAAAGGAACAGGAAGTATGCCCCTGCTGAGCCCTGTTTTAGGAAACTTTTTTCTCTTTCTTTTTTTGCTTGGCTTTGACATTGGTTATTGATGGCTAATCTCTCACTAGATCCTCCAGGCATTTCAGAATACATGGATAGGGTGCATGTTTCACAGGAAAACCTCTGCCTGTATTTTAACCCACAGGTGCTTAGGGTTTCCACCTGAGAGTGGGAGGGTGGCCTGGGCTGGGTGTAAATACTTGGAGTATGTAGGTGCACTAAAGCCAGCCTTTTTGTCAGAGGGGCTCACTGACTTTTCAAGAAACACTTCTCTTGGGCTTGGTCTCCTTGGCTCCAGGAGCCCTAAGTGCCTTTTCCCTCCTATGAGGAGTGAGGGTTGAGGGTGGACTGGGGACACAGGCCTCTCCTGCCCCTTTGGGTGCCCGCCTGCTGGAAATGGAACTTGGGACTCTGCTGGTATCAGTGTTACCTGTGAGGGGTGGTCACGGGACAGGAGGAGTATAAAGGCCTTGGCGGTCCCTGGCTGACCCCCTCAGTGTGTTGGCTGGGGATTGGTTGGGTGGGGGGGATTGGAGGGAGACTGGATAAGTATACAGGGGTAGGGAAGCAGGTGGATGGCTGGGCTAGGGTGGGGTGGGATGGTTGGGTGGAAGGAGGCCAGCAGGGTGAACGACACACACACACACACACACACACAGGGTGATGGGTCACATCTACATAAGGTCTTGTCTCCTGTTTCATCTCCTACTAACCTCTGGGGGTGGGTACCATTCAACCCCCATCCCCCCCAAACATGTTTGCAGATGTGGCAGCTAACCAGTGGCATCCACACTATTTAGAAACAGCACTCCCCAAATCTCAAAGCACCTGTAGAAAACACGCAGAATCTCAGCAGTACTTGATGTTCTAAATAGCCTGATTTCTCTCTTAAGAAACTTTTAAGCTTTTAAGAGGACGAAGTCTGCATAAAATTGAGGTAGCAAGCAGTATTATTCCTCCAGGCGTGTTTGAGTCAGAAAGACCCAGAATTTTAAAACTAAAAACTGCCGCCTCGCTTAATGTATTCACTCTTCTAATAAGCCACCAAGCAGCCATTGCACTCTCCCATGCCGAAGGACATATATCTTGCTGAGACGCATGTGTCCAAAGTCAGGATATTGTCTGGGAAACCTGAGCCCGCAGCCTGCACAGCAGCAGACATCACCGCATAATTCCTTCCAGAAGAATAGAAACCCAGGCACAAAGCAGCATGCAGAGTCCCCAAAGGATGCATTGCCATTTCTTTTTTCTGTGATTGTTTTCCATTACACACTGCGGGAGGGGCGTTTCCTAATGCTCTCTTACTTTCTTTTCATGTCCCTTCCTTTACTGCACCCCGAGAGGCAGTCAAAGTCTCCAGGCTACACTCTGAAATAAAAGCTCAGCAAATTTGAAGGATACAGCATGAAGCTTCACAGACTGCCAGAAGTTCTGCTGACGGTACTAAAATTCAGGAGCTCTATCTAGCATCCAGGCAGGTGCGTTTATTCAGCCAAGGGGGAGCTGGAAATGCTTCCTTTGGGGATGCTTCTTCCTCTTCCTGGTGTGTTTTCCTCCTGGGCTGCCTTGATCCTGGACTTTGCCACTTTTGAGACTAGTTTCTGGGGCTTTATTTGGATTCTGGAGGTTACTTCCCTCAGGATCCTTTGTACTGTTTTGAGCAAGACTGAGTCCTTTCAGCAGGGGTCGAGGGCTCCTTATGAACTGTGATCCAAGATCAGAGTGTTTTTCTACTCAGGGTTTTTCTTGGGCTGTCCCTTAGTGTGTGGTGACAGAACACAGTCACACGTTGGTTCCTGATATGTAAGTACAAGGCACCCTCTAAATGTATTCATAGAAAAATAGTATGTTTCCCCACCAAAATAAACTCATAGATGCAATCTCAGATGAAATGGCCCACTTTGCATGTCACTGAGGATATATTCTCCTATGTCTGTGAATTTCTGAACTCTGAGTCAAGGTCACTTTGGTGCATTTTGGAAAATGCCTCGGTTGTATCAAAATCAGTGCTTCTCAAAACGTCCAAGCATCAGATTCACCTGGAGGCCTTGTTAAACTAGCTGGGTGGAGCCCTCCCCCAGAGTTTCTGATTGAGTAGGTCTTGGGTAGGGCCCAACAATTTACATTTATAACTGATTTACGGGAATAATGAGTTACTGTTCCCCACCAACCCCCCCCCCCCCGAATTCATGCCCTTCCCAGAACCTCTGCAGAGGACTTGATTTGGAAATAGGGTCATTTCAAATGTAAGTAGTTAAGATGAGGTTATACTGGAATAGGATGGATCATTAGCCCAGCTTGACTGGTGTCCTTATAAGAAAAGAAGGGAGACAGAGACACAGGGGAGAAGGCCGTGTGACAACAGAGGCAAATTGGAGTGATGCGTCTACGAGCTAAGGACTGCCAGTGGCTGGCTGCAGCACCGCAGACGAAGAGCGGCGTGAACAGATCTTTCCCTAGTGCTTTCAGAAAGAGCATGGCCCTGCCTACACCTTGATTTTCAACCTCTGGCCTCCGGAACTGTGAGAGAATGAATTTCTGTCGTTTTAAGTCACCAGTTTGCGATAATCTATTTTGGCAGCCCTAGAAAACTAAGACACCCCAAACCACACTTTGAGAACCACCGATTAAAAGTAACTCATCTCAGGGCTTCCCTGGTGGCGCAGTGGTTGAGAGTCCGCCTGCCGATGCAGGGGACGCGGGTTCGTGCCCTGGTCCGGGAGGATCCCATGTGCCATGGAGCAGCTGGGCCCGTGAGCCATGGCCACTGGGCCTGTGCGTCCGGAGCCTGTGCTCCGCAACGGGAGAGGCCACAACAGTGAGAGGCCCGTGTAACACACACACACACACACACAAAGTAACTCATCTCCCTCTTCAGCAATTTCTCCTTACAATGTCCATGATACATTTTTTTCTGGACTAAGTCCTACTTGCATCTGCCAGCACCTGCTTAATTCCCTAAGAAGAATTTTCACAAGCTCCCGGTTCCTTAATACTTCCCTGTTTCTCGTTCCTAATCTTTTTACCCCCAAATAACCCGTGGGGCTCTCTTTAGCTACACTGTGGTCAAATAGAATCTCTGATCCGACGCCCCCCGCCCCCAGGCTGATAGAATTGTGACTTCATGTGGTTGAGTCTTTATATATTCTAGTAAGAGACGGGATAGCAGGAAGCCGGTGCAGGAGACACCAGGGAGCTGCAGAGATGTGCGGTGAGGGGATTTCAGCCTCAGGAAGACAGGCATTAAGAGGGATTTATCTGCCTTCAAATATATGAAGTGCAACTGTGCATACAATGCAGACAGCCCGCTTTCTACCCCTCCAAGAAGGGGCCAAAGTAAAGCAGGCTTAGGAAGGAGGCCTTCCAGTGGACAGAAAGAACTTTCTGAGGTTGAAGGTTTTAAGTCGCTGGAATGTCAAGGAAGAGGTTTAAGTAAAGAGAAGACACCCCTTCATTAAATGTGATTTAGATGGGGCCCTTCCTGGAGCCAGGAGGATGAAGGAGAGAGACTCCTGAGGTGCTCTCTGCGCTTCAAGTTCGACAACCTTGCAGAACAAGAAAAATGCCCCGTTGGGAAAAAAATAACTCAAAAGGAAGAAACATCTCTCTGTTGGTATATTTGTGATCCTAGGTAGGGAATCTGCCCGAATTTCTTCTCATTTTTAACTTGATTCCTGGAAGACACCCTTTTGGGCTAAGGAGTCAGATTAGTTAGAAGGGTTTTTTTTGTTTTTTGTTTGGTTTTTTTTGTGGTATGCGGGCCTCTCACTGTTGTGGCCTCTCCCGTTGAGGAGCACAGGCTCCGGACGCGCAGGCTCAGCAGCCATGGCTCACGGGCCCAGCCGCTCCGCGGCATGTGGGATCCTCCCGGACTGGGGCACAAACCCACGTCCCTGCATCGGCAGGCGGACCCTCAACCACTGCGCCACCAGGGAAGCCCCAGACTGATGCCTATTTTACAGACCAGTTGTGCTCTAAAGTTCAATTAGGCAATCAACTGTTGGAATTCAAGTTCTTTAATCAAGAACATGATATAAAAATTCGTGGTTTTCTACGTTTATTTGTTTGTTTGAGAGTATAGCATAGAGGGTGTGTAGCTTTGTAGCCAGACTGCCTGGGTTCACATCCTCACTCCGACATTAACTGTGTAGCCTTAGGCAAATCATTTAGTCTCTCTGCCCAGTTTCCTTCATTTTTGAACTGGTGACAATAATACTTTATGGAATGCTGGTGAGGATGAAATTAATCAGTATAAAGCATCTAGAACAATGACTGTCATATCATGAGCACTATATATGTGTTACTATTTGAGTGTGGACACCAGATGTCTCATGCCGCTCACGTGCTCGACGCTCTGTGGGCATCCTTAGGGCTCTGAGCATTTCTTGGCTCATAGCTATGGCTCTGCCGCTTTCTTTTCCACTCAGAATGCAAGAAAGAGTGACATTAAAGTATTAAACTTGAATCAGGACGGACTGTTTTTAAAATGAAATGATTTCTAAATTTCAGTCTTTGTAACTAGTAATAATAAGAATGGTTATGGTAGCTGAAATGTGTCGTGCATTTACTATACGCCAGGAAGTCTTCTAAGTGTGGTGCCAGCATCACCCCTCTGAGGAACGTACTATTATCTCTTTTTACAGAGAAGGACCCTGAGGCTTAGAAATTATTCACTCAGCTGGTCAGGAGCAAGGTCTGCCATAGGAAGGAGCTTAAGCAGCTGGACTCAAAACCCTCAGTCTTGGGCTTCCTTGGTGGCGCAGTGGTTGAGAGTCCGCCTGCCGATGCAGGGGACACGGGTTCGTGCCCCGGTCCGGGAAGATCCCACATGCCACGGAGCGGCTGGGCTCGTGAGCCATGGCCGCTGAGCCTGCGTGTCCGGAGCCTGTGCTCCGCAACGGGAGAGGCCACAACAGTGAGAGGTCCGAGTACAGCAAAAATAATAAAAAATAAATAAAATAAAAATAAATAATAAAATAAAATTAAGGAGTCACGAAATAGGATTTAAAAAAAAAAAAAAAAAACACCTCAGTCTTCATATGTATCCTATACTGTTTTCCCATTTTATTGCTGGCAACTTAGCTCTCAACTTTTGTGTCATGACATGACAGCCAAGAAACACCAACATAGATGACATAAAAAGGAACCCTGGGTTCCTGTTTATCTAGGTGGGCATCGTGTAGAAGGAGGGAAACGACTTGGAAGATACACATTTCAGATAAGCACCTGCTACGAATCAGGCATATACAACGTTCCTCACTCACCATTCTCTCATTGACTCCTCAGAAAACACTGCAGAGGGCTAGTATTACCTTCTTTTAGCAGCTAAACAAATTGAGGCTCAAAAGTTGCCAGTGAGAAGCTGAACCAAGAGTCAAACCCCAAATCTTCAGGCTCCTAAGTCTGCACTCACTGTTCCCATCACACACCGTTGTCTGAGTGGTGAGCCCAGAAGAGGGGAGAAGGGACCGGCCTGGGGCTTGTGTTCTTCCAGGCTGAGGGAGAAGGCCCCGGGCAGGCAGCAGGGGGCCCCATCAGCCTGGACCAACTTGGTTGCTGTTCTGATGGATTTGCCATCAAAGGGCTTTGCCGATTTCTAATTCTGCCAGGTACCACTGCTGTAACCCAGGGTACATTACTCAGATGCCTTCAGCATCAGTTCCTCACTTTTTCAAATCAAATTGATCTTGTTTGACAGACAAAGTGAGACAATTGATGCTAGCACTGGGTAGATGCTCTAACACTTTTCTCACATAAGCAGATACTCAAAGTGTGGAGGGAGAGAGTAGGAGAGAGAGATTGAAAAGGAGAGGAGCTGCAGGCAGAGAGGGACAGTGTTGATGAGTAGCAAGCCCCATCTGTGATTTATCATTATACCCCAATGGACAAAAAGACAGTTTAATCCTGGAGCGTCAGAGGTCACTCCAGAATGCTATTTCCACTCTTTTTCAGTTTGCTTTTAGAAGATAGACATTACGTGAGCAAATAGAAAAATCCCTGACAAACAGAAGCCTATTAAACACGTAGTAGAGAAAACAGAGGCACAGCCCAGTGACTGGTACTGGGCGGGGGCTCAAGAAAAGCCTTCTTGACATCACGAGTTTCAAAGAGCAGAAGCTGACAGAATGGATTTGGAATCACGTGTACCTGGTTCCATTCCCGGCTCAGTGGCTTAGCTATTAAATGGGATAATTGAATTCTATTTTCTCATGTTTAAGATGTAGGTAGTAACAGCAACCTTGCAAGGTATTTGCAATAATTAAATTAGGCAATGATTCAGATTAGCGCGGCGTGGACCTCATGTGAAGTGCTCATTAGTGGTACCTGGTGCTCCTGCTGTATCATAACTATTAAAATAAGGATACAACCTGGAGGAAACATGGTTGCTTCAGTTTAAGTACTTTATAGAGAAGTTCTGATTTGAGTCCCACCTTTGGATTCTGCCAGGTGCGATAGGAGGAGAGTGGGACCAGGCAAAACAAGGTAGGTCCCAGATGCCATGTCCACGTGTCATGTCTGGTGCTGGAAACAGGGTGGTGTGGAAAGACAGTTGTGAGTTTCAGGAGTAACTGCGTGCTGACCTTAGAGCCCATGTGTCATCTCTTGGGTCGATAGAGGTGACAATGACAGCTGTGTGGGAATGGGGTAGAGGTGGAAAGAGGTTCTTTCCTATAACGTATGTCAACAGGCCCAAGAAAGTCGTTGACAGTGTCACTCGGCCATTAAGGACACAGACTCCGGAGGCAGGTTTGGTACCTATGGCCTCAGACATTTCACTTAGCTTCTGTCTGCCTCAACCTTCTCATCTATAAAATGGGGAAGAAGGGTTATAATAGGGCTGACCACACAGACTTCTGTAGTGATGAAATAAGACAGCACCCATCCAAAAGCCTTAGCACAATAAGCCCTCAGAAAACGTTAACTCTCATTATTACTACCCCTATAATTCAGAGGAAACTGAGATTCAGCAAAACCAAAACAATCAGACAAATAAAAAATTAGAAGCCAAAGGTGGATTTTGCACCTGGCTCTGTGATTCCACCTCAAGGGTACTCCTGCCCCTCCTGTTCATCTCAGAGTTAAGAATTCCCTTCATGTTCTGTTCCCTGTGTGTCTGTCCACATTGTTATTAAAACACAGGTTGTTGTAGAAGTGTGTCCGGAAAGGGGACCTGTAAGGTGCTCACATTGTCTACCGTTTGGCAGCAGAAGGGACTCTTAATGACTTTGATTTTGGGGGTAATTTAGTTGGGGAAGGTCAGTTGTCCTTCAAGACCATGCTATCAGGCTTCCCTGGTGGCGCAGTGGTTGAGAGTCCGCCTGCCGATGTGGGGGACGCGGGTTCATGCCCCAGTCCGGGAAGATCCCACATGCCGCGGAGCAGCTGGGTCCGTGAGCCATGGCTGCTGAGCCTGGGCGTCCGGAGCCTGTGCTCCTCAACGGGAGAGGCCACAACAGTGAGAGGCCCGCATACCGCAAAAAAAAAAAAAAAAAAAAAGACCATGCTATCATTATGAAAAGGTCCCATCTGACCAGCCGAGAATCACAGGATGTTAAGTACTTCCACCAGAGCTGAAAATGGTTAGCTTCTTATTCCTGTAGCCTCTCAAATGTTCTAAATACAACCTAGAGCTGAAAGCTAAGTTCAAAAGGCGATTTCAAAAGAAACCATTAGGCGTATCCTGAAAGAAATCAGTTGATTTCATCTGCTTGGAAAAAGCATTTCGGCACAAAGTGGCCTAAAACCGATGGGTTGGCCTTTTGCAAAAGGCCAGTTTTTGCGGGGGTCAGATGGAAAAGCAGAGAGGTGGGTGGGCTGATGGCTAGAGATAAGCCTGAGGGAGGCTGTGCAGGCAGTCTGAGCACGTAGCCTTGTCCTCATGTTAAGAGGCATATCATCCGGGAAGAAAAATAGAAATGGGCATCCCGGGCTTTCAACCGAGAGCAACTGTAAAGGAGAAACACGCGTCTCCTGTGTGTCTGTCCCTGATTATGCACACAGAACACTTCACTTCTGACACTTCTGGTCACCAAACGTATGGGGTTTCTCCCCACACCAGGCAATTCCCCAAGACACCAGATGCATGTCATATAACTCAATTCAATTCTGACCCTGTCTACCTAGAGAGTCCTCACCCACATACCACTGAGATTCAGAGTTAGTAGATCTGTGTGCAGGAAGAAATCTGGAGTTTTGGACTCTTTTTGGTTGATTCTGATAATCATCCAGCTTAGGGAGCCTCTGGTCTGCAGTGGAATCTGTTTCTCTAAGGAACTAAACGGAGATTAGTCCTGTAACAGTGAAGAGCTGAACGATACCTTCATTTAGAACATCTGACCCCCTCAAGCTTCCCTGGAATAAAGGAGACTAAATTAAGAGGAGCCAGTGGCGGGCACACACTATCCGGCAAGGTGACAACAACTGGAGACTGGAGAAAACCATTTATCCTTCTCCAGGAAGACGCCAGACAATCGTACCCCATTGGTTTTCCGATGAACAGATGAAGCCTTGGGGCAAAGGCCTTACATCCTGTAAAACCAGAGTCATGAGCAGGATGGATTCACTCAGCACTGCAGACTGAGGGAGGACTTGAGGTGAACAGAGCTGGATCGTGGGCTCCGCTTTAGAGCAGGTGGAAGAGTCCTTCCCCTAACAGGCTGCTCCCATGTACCCAGCGCAGGCAGCTCACTGAGTTAGAAGCTCTAATCTGCACCCCGATGCTCCCCACCCTCCCCGTCTCCATCTCTCTGGAACAGACTGAGTTAAATTCTGAGCACATGCTCCTTTCCTTCTTCTTCTGCTGATGAAAGGGGCTTTATTCCCAGTGACCTGAGATCCTAAGACCACATCAAAAGCAACAGCTCAGGGAGGCCCTGACCAAAGCCTGTGGCTCAAATGTTAATACGGTATCTTCCAGAGAGCTGGGAGGAGCTCTGTGCAAATGGGCTGGGAAGGAGTTCAACTGCCTGTTGTTCTGGATGAAGGATTCTGTTGGCTCAGGAGGGGAAACCCTCAGCTTCAAAGCCACAGATATTGATTTTCCCACACACTCAGCAACCATTTTTCAGGTAAATGCACACTTACTTCATTCTCCCTCTAGTTGGGTGAAGACATTCCCGCTTGTTAAGTGACCACCAGGTGCCAGGCACTGGGTAAAACTCAACACATTCATTCCTTTATTTTACCTTCCAGTGACTCTCTGAAGAAGCCATCAGTACATCATTATTGTCCCCATTTCATGGATCAGCACATTGAGGTTCAGGGAGGCGAAATGATTTGACCTTCCTTAGGCAGTAAATAGCAGAAAAAAGACTCCAACCCTGGTCTGTCTGCCTTCAGTGCTCTTGCTTCCTTGGTCCTCCATGTCTTGAAGCACAAGTAATGGGTCAGGTTAAGAAAAATATTGTAAGAGCTGTGAAAATTGCTAGCATGCTCAATGATGAGAGCCTTTTAGTAATATCCAAGTCCAATTCATTCTGTTGTTAGTTGAGCATATCTGGTGGTAAAGCTATAAATGTCCATTACTTTCCAAAAGGCTTAGAGGTAACTGCCTGCACATAAGCATCTACTGGTGTTTAGAAGACATTGAGAGAAAAACACAAATTTATCAAACCAATTAACATGAGCCTATTTTTGCCATGAGGAGTCCTAGTTTACAGAAGGATTTCCTTTAAATGGGAGTGGCGGTTAGCAGCCCCATTCGTCCCCCACCAGTTGTTAACTTGGTGCCCATGTAGTGCTCAGTGATTCCAAACCCTGGTGCCTGATGCCTGGGACCTACACTCAGAGCTTGTGATGTGATGGATGGGAGGTGTGGCCTGGGTGTCAGGGCGTTTCCAAAGCTCGCCAGATGGCTCTGATGTGCAGCCAACCTGGAGAACTACTGATTTATACTGGTGGGGAAAGGAGACGAGTGGGGGAGGAGAGGACCAGAATCTAAAGGATTAGGAAGCATGAAGCGGTGACCAACTCTTCCCAGTTTACTATGGACAGTCCCAATTTTAAAACCAAGTCCGATGTCCTGGGAAACCCCTCCACCCCAGGCAAACTGGGACTGTTGGTTGCCCTACATACCACAAGTGTTAAGCAAAGACAAAGGTTCTCAAATGACAATCTCTGTCTGTGGGAAATGGATCTGTTTGCCAAACTTCTCTTTATACAACCCTTTAAACCACATGGCTCTTACATGGAAACACACAGTGCCATTCCATTGGAAGTCTATCACAACAAATGTATATCCCTGGTTTCACAGCCTGCATTCCCTTTGCTTTGCACTGTGGTGCAAGGCGTAACTATTGTCCATAAAGCTTCAAGCACCAATCTGGCCCTGTGGATTCATTCCACAGCCCTGTTGTTTGAGAAAAGACATGCTGAGAGCCCTTTTTTTTTTTCTGTTGCCTTTCACTAAAAAATTCCCAATGCCTGAAGATTATCAGGGCTCTTTGAAGCATCCTATGATTCTGATTCCCATCAAGTTATGAGCGATGTGAGATAAATCTGAATTTACCCAAATTAATGTATAATTTTTAGAAGCACTCCACCCCTGCGAGCATCCTGGTTTCATGGAATCTCATGTGCTGCTGACTTCCCACGGGCTCTGGGATCTGGCCATGGAGAGAGGGAGGCTGTCATTCCTGCTCACTGAGCATGTTTGGCAGCTTTCATAGTAAACACCAGGGAGACTGGTCTCTGCTCTGACATGTCTCAGGTGGTGAATCAATCAAACTATGGGTTTCTGGTGGGCCCTGCCTGCCCAGACTGGGGCTGGTCTCCTGAAAGCCCAGGTATTGGCAAGTGACCAGTAGTCACAGACCAGAATGTCCACCTTCATTGTCAACATGATGCCACATTAGGAAACAAATGACACAGGGTGTTTCTCCGTGATACATCCCATGTATCGAGGGCTTCCTCTGTGCTAGCCGCCATGCTAGGGGCAGCACAGACTTGGCCATTCTTCATGTGAGAGGGAGATATTATTACCTCTGGTTTACAGATATTAGAGCAGGCTTGGTGAGAATGAGTAGGTTACCCAGGTGGTGACAGAGAGGAGAGATGGCAGGGCTTGATCTGCCTGTCACCAGGCCTGCGGCTGTGGACTCTTAAGCGCACACATTCCAAAAAGGGCAGAGAGAAACTGCTGAAAACACAACACATAAAACAGACATTTACATTAGAAAAAATTCTTAAATGTAGTGTAATGGTTACATGTTTGGACGTGGATCTACACTGCCTACTTCCCAATATTGGCTCCGCTTATCTGTAAAATGGGTTTAAATGAGTTAATCTGGTTAGAATGGAATTCAGATCAGTAGGCATCCTCTCAGTGATAGTTGTTGTGTGGCTCTTATTATTATCTTTATTGTCGTTATTGCTATATTATTTATTATTGCTTCCTTAAGTCTTTGATCCCATATCTTGAGCTCTTTGGGTCATGATAATACCAGGATTAACAAGCTCCTGGGAAAAGAATCCATCCAGAGCAAGGCACAATATTTTCTGTCAGATCATGGCGTACTTATTTTCTTAAAAGTTGTTTTTTAAAAAAAAAAATATCCCCAGGGACTTCCCTGGTGACACAGTGGTTAAGAATCCTCCTGCCAATGCAGGGGACATGGGTTCGAGCCCTGGTCCGGGAAGATCCCACATGCCACCGAGCCACTAAGCCCATGTGCCACAACTACTGAGCCTGCGCCCTAGAGCCCACGAGCCACAACTACTGAGCCCACATGCCACAACTACTGAGCCCGTGCGCCTAGAGCCTGTGCTCCACAACAAAGAGAAGCCACCGCAGTGAGAAGCCTGCGCACCGCACGGAGGAGTAGCCCCCGCTCACCACAACTAGAGAAAGCCCGTGTGCAGCAATGAAGACCCAACACAGCCAATAAATAAATAAATAAAATTTTTTTAAAAGAGAGATTAAAACTTAAAAAAAAAGATCCTCAAACCTCAGACTTTGCTAATCTTCATTCAAGAAATGTTGCAGCCGTTCAAGAAATGCTGTCTGTTCAATACTCACAGCTGATGCTGAATAATTTGCAGCTGGAGAACATTTTGCAAAGGGGACTTTGAATCGGCCCCCACCCCATTCCTGGGTCCAGATTCATTTTATTTTACTTTTTTATTATTATTATTTTTAAATTTTTTGAATTTTATTTTATTAATTTTTGTATACAGCAGGTTCTTATGTCATCACTTTTATACACATCAGTGTATACATGTCAGTACCAATCTCCCAATTCATCACACCACCATCCCCACCCCACAGAGGCTTTCATATGTTTGGTGTCCATACATTTGTTCTCTACTTCTGTGTCTCAATTTATGCCCAGCAAACCAGTTCATCTGTACCATTTTTCTAGGTTCCACATATATGTGTTAACATACGATATTTGTTTTTCTCTTTCTGACTTACTTCATTCTGTATGACAGTCTCTAGATCCGTCCACATCTCAACAAATGACCCAATTTTGTTCCTTTTTATGGCTGAGTAATATTCCATTGTATATATGTACCACATCTTCTTTATCTGTTCATCTGTCGATGGACATTTAGGGTGTTCCATGACCTGGCTATTGTAAATAGTGCTTCAATGAACATTGGGGTGCATATGTCTTTTTGAATTGTGGTTTTCTCTGGGTATATGCCCAGTAGTGGGATTGTTGGATCATATGGTAGTTCTGTTTTTAGTTTTTTAAGGAACCTCCATACTGTTCTCCATAGTGGCTGTATCAGTTTACATTCCCACCAACAGTGCAAGAGGGTTCCCTTTTCTCCACACCCTCTCCAGCATTTATTGTTTGTAGATTTTCTGATGATGCCCATTCTAACTGGTGTGAGGTGATACCTCATTGTAGTTTTGATTTGCATTTCTCTAATAATTAGTGATGTTGAGCAGCTTTTCATGTGCTTCTTGGCCATCTGTATGTCTTCTTTGGAGAAATGTCTATTTAGGTCTTCTGCCCATTTTTGGATTGGGTTGTTTGTTTTTATAATATTGAGCTGCATGAGCTGTTTATATATTTTGGAGATTAATCTTTTGTCCATTGATTCGTTAGCAAATATTTTCTCCCATCCTGAGGATTGTCTTTTCGTCTTGTTTATGGTTTCCTTTGCTGTGCAAAAGCTTTTAAGTTTCATTAGGTCCCATCTGTTTATTTTTGTTTTTATTTCCATTACTCTAGGAGGTGGACCAGAAAAGATCTTGCTGTGATTTATGTCAGAGTGTTCTTCCTATGTTTTCCTCTAAGAGTTTTATGGTGTCTGGTCTTACATTTAGGTCTTTAATCCATTTTGAGTTTATTTTTGTGTATGGTGTTAAGGAGTGTTCTAATTTCATTCTTTTACATGTAGCTGTCCAGTTTTCCCAGCACCACTTATTGAAGAGACTGTCTTTTCTCCATTGTATATCCTTGCCTCCTTTGTCATAGATTAGTTGACCATAGGTGCCCAGGTTCATTTTATAGTCATCAGAGCCACCAGGGATTATGAGGAAACACGCTGATCATAGGTTGAACTAGGCAACTGAAAGACCTCCTGTTCAATTTTCTCTGTTTCAGGAACCCCTCCTCTAGTGTCTTTCTTGGCATTTGAATACCTCCAGGGTTGGGGTGCTCACCACCTCAGGATGAAGTCTGTATCACTCTTCACAAGCTCTAAGTGTTACACATTCCTTTCTGGGTTAGTCTGCCATCTGTCTCCCTCCAATCACATTGACAAATTGACTGCAGTCCCGCCATCTTGGCAACATGGAGCACCCCACATCCTCTTCCACAAGAGGGAGACATCCCCTAAACCTATAGTCTAGGTAGTTGGCAATTCTGTTCTTTTTCAAAGTTTGTTTTCTGGGGGAACATGCTCCAGTCTTGGAAGTCAGGTCCTAGCATTGCTAGGAACAATGCACTTACTGTGTGGACTGTTTTTTGGACACAACCAACGAGCATCGCCTAACAGTTTTGTGCAAGCATGTTCTAATGGGCTTAAGTATGAGATTTGGTCATTTCAGCCCAGGGCTAGACTGGCCACGTTTCAGGCTTCCAATGGAATCACTAGCTCATAAACACCTTTATCACCTGGCTTGTTCAAGTTGTTCCCTGTACATCAAATCTTTGACCCATTCAGATACCAGTGAGGCCTGATCATTTTTGACTATTTCCATTTTCCAGGAGGAATTGTTATTTTCAGTCTAATGTCTTTGTCTGAAATCTAGAGACAGAGAAATTTCTCGAGGCAGGAATCTGTAAGGCCACTGCTTTCTAGGACTGAAATTAATTATGAAAGGAGACTTGCTCTGATTTTTGCAAAAAGGGTTGTCCCACATTCCTACTAATAATGTTTCCTTTTTATAGTCACTTCCCTTCTGTAAGAGAGTTCAAAGTGCTTTATAGGCATGGCCTAATCTTTTTTATTATTTTTTTAAGTGCAAGTTGTGTGCTATATCATTATCCCCACTTTGTAGAGAGGGACATAGAGGAACAGGGAAGCCCCGGGCATGGGAAAGGAGGAGGAGGAGTTGGACCTCTGGACCCATGACCTCATTCTGCCTGTTCCTCACCTGGGCAATGTCCTCTCGCCGACCTTTCACCCATTTCTCAAAGGTCATTTCATGTGCTCTCAACTGATGGCGATTTTTCTCTTCCCATTGGCTTGTTGCAATGCCATATGACTCTTGATTTAACTCAGGTCTTTTTTTTTTTCTAGGTAGGCGTTTTGATTCCTAACAATTTGTTCCAATTGTTTACATCTTATCCTTCAAATATGGAGTAGGAGTTCCTTAAGCCAAGGGGCTGTGTAATCTATTTCTGATGTAGCCCAGATAGCTCTTCCCTAAGGGCTGGGTGCATAGTGTGTACTTAACAAAATCTTAGCTCTCTCCCTAGGACTTCTATGATGGGATATGCCACAGCAGGAATGAGTGATTGTTCATGCCTGGAATGTGGCCTAGAAGGGGAGAAACTTCGATCAGTCAACACAGTAACTGAGTAGCCTCCATGTGCAGTGCATTGTGTTATGTTGTGAAAACAATGCAAAGAGAGGAAGGATTCTGCCCCTGCCATCAGGAATTGAGAGGCTAAGGACCACTTTACAGTGGCTGATGGCAGGATTTGCAGCCTACATATGTGGCTTTGAATCTCTGCTTGACCACTGATGAGTGGCCTTGAGTAGATCTTTAAACTCTTGGAGCCTCTGGAATTTCTTTTGTAAGATGAGAATAATAATAGCATAGTGATGATAAATGGGGTAAGGTCTACAAAGCATGTGGCACAATGGTTCCTACAGAGTTAAGAATCAATAAATAGCATCAATTTTAACACAATTATTAAATGGCTGGTAATTCTAAGAAAAGTGAAAAAAAAAAAAAAAAGAGGCACAGCAAGGACATGGGAGTTCAGCAGAGTTGCCAGTAAACCGTGTGATGAAGGAGGGACCTGCAATTAACCTTGAAAGATAGGGAGAATGTGGGTTTTGAAAAGCGTGAAAGATGTGGAGGCCTAGGGAAATGTGTGAGTGTGAGAAAGAGAGTGGGCTGGGCTGACGAAGTAAAGGTCCACATGGAGAAAGCCTAGCAGGTAACGATAAGATGAGTGCAATGCTATTGCCCATAGTGGTTAGTTCTTTCCTTTTAATAATTTCCTTTAATAATGATCAGGAAAGAATTATCACAGCCATTTTAAAGATTAGGAAGCGGAGATTCTGAGACAAGCTGAAGAGTTAGCTGGAAATAATTGCAGATGACTTGGCTGGTGTTGGTGCTCACGCATCCTCTGGCACGCTGTTGGTGGAGGGTGAATTAGACACAGCCTTTCAGAGAGCACTTTGACAGCGTCTGCTAAAAGTAGGGTAGCTTTTGTAGGGTCCGCTACCCTCAAGGTACTGATTCAGGAGAAACACTTGCGTATGTACCCAAGAAGCAGGAAGAGGGGTGTTCACTGAACAGTCCAAAAACTTGGATATGATTCACATGTCTACCAATGATGGAGTATGTCAGTAAATCGTAGCACGTCCTCATTGTGGTATATTATTCAGCAGTTAAACATCATGAGGTAAACCTACATGACTGACATGCAGTAATCTCTAAAAGAAGAGTGAGTTTTTTAGTGAATGAGAAAAGCTGCAAATCATAAAACCATTATAATACCATTCACTTTTAAAATCCTATGTGTGTATGGGTATATTGGTACATGCATTAAATGCATGGACAAAAGGTCTAAACAAAGACAAATCAAACTTTTAACAGTGATTGTCTCTGGGGAGTGGAGGGATATCTATTGGGGAGCGTGTGTGTTTAAAGGAGGATTTACATTTGACTCTACATATTATTGTCTTGTTTATAAAGAAAACATATCCAGCTACTACCCAAATTCAGGAACTAAAATTTTAAAATATATATGCTACATCAATATTGTAGAACACTCCAGGGTCATCAAAATATGCTATAAAATATATTTATTGATTTGGAAAAAACTTTCCAATTAAGTGGGGGGAAAAGTTTCAAAGCAGTATGTACTATATATATAGCTTTATAAAAGTTAGCATACACATAGGACAAACACACATATACATGAATAAATACTAGGAAAGAAATACACACCAAATATTGGTTATCTCTGGATAATGGGTTATGGGTATTTTTTAAAATTTCCTATTTATACTTGTAGCACTTAGCTTTTGCCACAATAATGGTGTGTAACAAACCACCCCCAAATTCAGTGCCCGAGGATAATGATGGCTTTTTCTTCACTCACAGCCATGTGTCTTTGGTCAGCTGATCCAGGTGGAGCTCAGCTTGGCTGGCTGTGGCTTCAAGCTTGGTCCAGCCTACTCTACATGTCTCATCTTCCTTGGACTGCGGACCAACCAGGGCAATGTCAGAAGGGCAAGGGAGCCAGTGGGAGCACTTGCTCTCTCTTCAGCCTTTGATGTGGAGTTGGTACACTGTCTGTTCTGTCCACAGGGCCAAGCCGAAGCCAACAGGGGAGGGAAATAGACTTCGTTTCTAGTGGAAGGATCTGCAAATTCTTTGCAAAGGACATGGATATAGGTGGTGGCGAAAAGTGGTAACTATAATGCTGGTATATCACAACTGAAATGGGTTTTCTCATTCCCCCCACTGTGAATGTCTATTACTTATGAAATAAACATCTTACTATTTAGTGGGCAACACTGCAAAAAGATGTGTAACAAAACATGGAGTTGGGAGCCATGGTGCTTTGTTTAGTCCTTGTCTGACTCAGCTCCAATCTACTGGCTTTGTGGGTCATCTCTAATTTCATCCTGCCAGTCAAGGTTTCCACCACCATCTTTAGGACATGCCTGAGAATAACTTGTCTTCTGTTTGGACAACCTTGCAGGACTCATCTTTCCTTATCAAACTCTGTGTCCAGAGAGTTCATGCACCTTGGGAGAATAACTTGGAATGCTACATGATTTTCTGAGTAATATAAAACTATGAGCAAGAATGGCAGCCAGTCACTGTATTGTAAGGTGAGCACACAACGAAGTTACCTGAAGCCCTTTTTGTACTGTTTGGCAAATCTCAAATGAAACAATGAAGTGCAAATCAAGTCTTCTGGCTTCACCATGGCCGGCAACAATGGTAGCCAGTCATTGCACACAGCAATGACAACCACTTATTATCTCAAGTTTTCTTCTTCCATGTCTTACTGCACCAAAAGCTTCAATTACAATAATGAGAGCTGATTATAAACCCCAAAATGCACCTACACTACACTCCTTGACATCACACCTGCCCACAAAAGAGAACACCACTTTCAGATAATGTGCTTGGGAGAGAAATCACTCCCTGAATTCCCCTCTGCCTCCCCCAAGCTAAACTTCTAGTTCAGTTCCCCTGAGAGAAGCCACTAGACCCTTTCAGGTGTGCAGTAAATCTTCCACCAGCCTATTTTAAACTCCTAAAAGGAAAGGCATTTAACCCCATCTGTGGGGTGTTCGTGTGCTTGCGTGTGTGTGTGTGTGTACCCGTGAGACAGAAACTTTTTTTTTTTTTTTTTGCGGTATGCGGGCCTCTCACTGTTGTGGCCTCTCCCGTTGCGGAGCACAGGCTCCGGATGCGCAGGCTCAGTGGCCATGGCTCACGGGCCCAGCCGCTCCGCGGCATATGGGATCCTCCCGGACCGGGGCACGAACCCGTATCCCCTGCATCGGCAGGCGGACTCTCAACCACTGCGCCACCAGGGAGGCCCAGAAACTTTTTTATGATACAAATATTTATGGACTTTTTAACCTTGCCCTCTAATCTTAGACATGTCTTGGCCAAACTATCATCTAACTGCTTTAATCTTTCTTTGTAAATCACTCGATGTCTCTTCCTTTTCCATTCAAATCTATCATCTTTTCCTTTTTTCTCAGGTGCCCAAAGTGGAGTGTAGAATTGTCTAGATCTACTCCCAGATTATGTTAGGGTTCCACATAGTTTAGTCTCTATCAGAAATGGGCCTGAAAGCTTTAACAGCAGGGGCCTTTCTCCTGAGACTTCAGGCTAAAGTGCTCATTTAATGCAAAAGAGACAACACTTCCATCCCGAGTGGTCAAGCAAAAACCATAAAATCCCTTCAGGCTTTTGCACACAGAGGCTTCGCTCGTTTTAACACCTGGGGAGCCTGTCTGAGGCGGCTGGAGCGTGAGGGGCTTTGTGCCTGTGGTTGATGGGGGAGAGAGCCCGTGACAAAGGCTCCATATTTTTCCATTTCTCTGTCCCCAAATTTGTCCACGGGTGATTTACTCACATACTTCACAAAGGTTCACATCTTATTAACTGCACGTCTATACCTCACCTTAAAATATGTAGGAGAGGGAACCACTTTTGGAAGATGTGCTTGGGACAGAAATCACATACCCCGCTGCCCCTACCTCCCCTCCACCTCCCTAAGCTAAGCTTTGGTTCACATGTTGTAGTTCAGTTCCCCTGACAGGATCCACTGAGCCCTTTCAGATGCGCAAGCTGTGCCCACCCCCAGCTGCCACCCCATCTCTCTTTGCCGGTGTTTCAGCCGTGCCCTGGTTGTGTTTCTCTGAGGCAGGAACAAGATTCTCAAAGAAACACAATTGCTTGGTTTATGGTCATGCTCAGTTCTGAATTAGTATCCTTTTCAGAATTGTTCAAGGTGGTCAAAGAGCAGAGGTAGGAACAGGCTGCAAGAACCTCCAAAGTAGCTTGAGGAGGACCCATCAGGGGACCTTCCAGCATGGGAAGTGATTATGTCAAAAAGAACGAATGAACCTTACCTGATCCGGTGCTTCTTAACAACACAAAGAGAGCTAAATGCTTTCTGGAATCTTAAAAATGAATTGAGGGGCATCCCTGGTGGCGCAGTGGTTGAGAGTCTGCCGGCCGATGCGGGGGACACGGGTTCGTGCCCTGGTCCGGGAAGATCCCACATGCCGCGGAGCGGCTGGGCCCGTGAGCCATGGCCGCTGAGCCTGCACGTCCAGAGTCTGTGCTCTGCAACGGGAGAGGCCACAACACTGAGAGGCCCGTGTACCGCAAAAAAAAAAAAAAAAAAAAAGAATTGAGAAAGTCTAGGAGAGGCCAATATTTCAGAAAGTACATTTGGAACTCTGCAACAAGTCACCTAGAGCAAGTCCTCTGATTCTCTGCTATTGGAAGACTTCATTTTGGGAGTTTCGATTTTTTTCCCACAATAGTTAATGCCAATAAGGAGAGCTCAAAAAGTTATTTAATTATTCCTATTACAGTTAAAGTTAAGGAAAAAGCTCCATAAAGCAGAAAATGCAAAAACTTGCTCTATTAGAAGAGGAAGCATTGGTAAAAAACAACAAAGTGGTAATTGACTAAAAGGGTCCACCTTCCTGGGCTGGGATTGTGGAGTAAACACACCACATCCACCACCCCACCCAGGCTGGGCACAAGGTACATCAGGTGCTTTGGAGATGGCATAACTACAATGCTGGTAAAATTTAGATTTCATAGGGACAAGAAATGGGCCAGTTCACAGTATTTCTGAAAGATTAGGACTTAGGAATGAAGATGGGGGTGAAATCTGCTAGTTCCTCCCAATGTTTCAGACCACGAGGTTTCCTGGGCAAGCAATAGATACTTATTTCTGAGTCTCATCTTTGGCCCAGTAGTCATTTTCATCACCTGTTTGAGGCCAGTTTCAGGCAAGGAAAGACTCGTGGGAGTTAGAGCGGAGCATTTCTGAAAGTGTGCTCTGAGGAATACACGTTCTATGGAATTGTCGTTGAATGTTATAGAGATTCTGTGATCATACAGACTTGGAAAATATGATTTAAACAACCTTAAATCTTTCTTTGCCAGAATGTCATTGAATGTAATAGCAATTCTGTGGTCAAACAAGCTTGGAAAATATGATTTAAACAACCTTAAAAGCTTTCCTTGGGCTTCCCTGGTGGCGCAGTAGTTGAGAGTCTGCCTGCAAATGCAGGGGACACGGGTTCGTGCCCCGGTCCAGGAGGATCCCACATGCCGCGGAGTGGCTGGGCCCGTGAGCCATGGCCGCTGAGCCTGCGCGTCCGGAGCCTGTGCTCCACAACAGTGAGAGGCCCGTGTACCGCAAAACAACAACAACAACAACAAAACTTTCCTTGCTGCATGGTTTCTCAGAGCCTTTTAAATTCTGAGGTGCCCTGTGAACCTCCAGGCAAAAGTGGGGCTGGGGTATGGGGCTTGGCTGGAGAGAGTATAGTGCATATACTGCTTCAAAAACTTACCTCATCATAAAACCCCCTTCTGCTTTCCTCTCCTAGAAAATCTTTTAGACCTGGTGTTCCGTGAAATATTTTGTGACCCACACTGTTCATGTGGGAAAAGCCCAAGATTGGGAATTAGTTTCTCGGGGTTCCAGTTGTGGCTGCTTATCTTCAGGCATTTATTTCACCTCTCTGAGCCTCAGTTTTCTCATCTGCAGTAAGAGTGAGTTAAGCTCTGATGGTTCTAGAACCCTGTGCTTCCTTTATCTTTTTCTGACCCAAAATGTATTCTGAGGACTCCATTAAGGGAGAGTCAGCTCACCACCAGTTGAAGACCTCACAGGATGAACAAATAGTGGTAGCCCACTACCACTTCTGTGGCTTCCCTAGGTATTTATAGAATCAAGTAGGTTTGCATTAAACCAACACACCACTAGCTGAGCCTTCCTGGAAAGAACAGTTTATACTGTTGAATGCCCTCTTAACAGATGACTTGCAAAGAACATGAATCACACTTCAAGTCCATTGCAAAACTCATCACATTTTCCACCAGGGCCAAGGAGAATCTTTGGTGTGGAGGGAGATATGGTCATTTACCCTGGGGCTGTTTGTCAGAATGATAAAGAAACTATTCTAGGGCAGATAGGACCTCATAAAATAGCTGTCTGTCGGAGGTTTTGTGGTGACTTTGATGTTCTGCAGGGGAAAACCATCACAAGTGTGGGTGGGCCAGGCTAAGTCCAAGTTGAACTGGAAGGCACAATTTCTTGAACTTCTCATTCATTCAACAACTCTTTATTTAGCACTGACTAGGTACCAGGCTCGCTCATGAGCAAGATCATCATCATCAACAGAGGCTTCCTTTCATAACACTCTTGCCAAAACTGGGTATTACTCTTTAAAACTCTTTGCTAATTTTGGAAGTGAAAAATAT
Organism: Mesoplodon densirostris; assembly: GCF_025265405.1. Taxonomy (NCBI): domain Eukaryota; kingdom Metazoa; phylum Chordata; class Mammalia; order Artiodactyla; family Ziphiidae; genus Mesoplodon; species Mesoplodon densirostris. The sequence goes on from NC_082663.1 coordinate 59,732,030, forward strand.
TTCACTGTGGTTTTTAATTTGAATTTATGATTCTTGACATTTTACAATTTTTTTAAATTAATTGTGTTTTCTCTTCTATGAATTTTCCACTTACACATTAGGATCTTAGTATGAGTGGAAGGAATAAATGCCAGGAGAATGCCTAATAATCCATGGGCATAGGAACGATGTCAAAACTGTGGGGTAGGGCTTCCCTGGTGGCGCAGTGGTTGAGAGTCCGCCTGCTGATGCAGGGAACACGGGTTCGTGCCCCGGTCCGGGAGGATCCCACATGCCGTGGAGCGGCTGGGCCCGTGAGCCATGGCCGCTGGGCCTGCGCGTCTGGAGCCTGTGCTCCGCAACGGGAGAGGCCACAACAGTGAGAGGCCCGTGTACCGCAAAAAAAAAAAAAAACCCAAAAAACTGTGGGGTAGATGATAGGGTATGCGATGTGTGTGAGCGACACTAAGTACCCCCCAGACGCCAGGCACATCCCTGGGTCTTCTCTCTGCCCAGCCGTTGTGCTAACTGTGACCACCTTGTACCAGTGGCCCCTCTGCCTCTATGAGCCCCTCATGACTTCTCGGGGTGGTTGGTCTTCTGGACTGGGTTGGGGTCCGGGACCCTTGCAGGGCAAACTATATTCTGTTTCTGCAGGGGTGGGATACACCTAATACCCAACAACTTTATTTAGGTATTAGAAATTTTTTTCCCCTTATTTGTCTTCTCTTCCTCATGTCCTAACGTGAATTTAGAATCCTTATGGGAAAGGAGCAATGTAAACAGCCCATCTGTTTAACAGAACAGAGGACATGCTTGAATGACTTCCCCAAGGAAACCAAATCCTCAGCAAACTTGGAAGCCAGTCTCTTTGCCTCATTTTATTCCTCCCACATCCTTTATGTCCCACACGAGTCATACTCCCGCGTGGTGTCACAAGGTTTACACAGCAGCAGGCTCATGTGGAGAGTCTCAGTGGCCCAGGGGATCTGGATGGACAGTCAACTTCCTAATGGTGACGTTCTCCTCAGCTACTTGGACCCCCTCCCACCAACCTATTTTTTTCTCCTGCTTAAAAAAAGAGTTGAGGCTACAGTGAGCCCTTTGCTTGGCCTGAAGACAAAGGAGCCTCCCAGTTTCTTTCTCCCCCTGCTCCCAGCATGAACCAGTGAGTTCATCATTTGGCTGGCCTCCCCTTAGTGATGGGACAGTCACAGACTTAGGGTGATTTCTGTGCAGATGTAAGACATCCAACACATCCTTTTGATGAATGAGGACCGGGGACATTCTAAGGCTGGAAAAGTTAGGAGAGTCCAGCTTGTGAGGCATGGTGCAAAGTGCAGTTTGCTTGGGGTTGAACAGACAGTCCCCAAGATGTTGTTTCGTTCACTGTCTGGGTTGACCATAGCGTTATTCATGCTGCTCCTTTCTTCTTCTCATCACCCATGACTGAGGATAAGAACTGGTAGAAGTTTGAAAAACAAAACTGAGGTTTGGGCCAATGTCCCAAACTTTGCTTTCTTTACATCTCTCTTTATTATTATTATTATTATTATTATTTGCAGTACGCGGGCCTCTCACTGTTGTGGCTGCTCCGGTTGCGGAGCACAGGCTCCTGACGCGCAGGCTCAGCGGCCATGGCTCATGGGCCCAGCCACTTCGCGGCACGTGGGATCTTCCCGGACCGGGGCACGAACCTGTGTCCCCTGCATCGGCAGGCGGACTCTCAACCACTGCGCCACCAGGGAAGCCCCTACATCTCTCTTTATTTAAGGAAGTGTTAGTCAACTCGTGGACCCAGACTTGGCTGCCTTTGGAAGAGTGCCATGCTTACCGTACACACAGCAGAGGAGAATGGATGGAAAGATGAATGTGCGAAGAGAGAAGCAACAGGTCCAGAGAGCTGCTCCTCAAGGTCGACTCTGCCAATCTCAGGCTCTTGACCATGATTCTTTACTACATACCAGTTGTGTGGCCTCGGACAAGTACCGCATTATTCTGATGTTAGTATGGGAGTAATTATTGTCCTTATCCCATAGAGTTGCTGAAGGATTGAATGAGTTAATACATGTAAAAAATGCAGAACACCATCTGCTTATGTAATAAGGGCTCGATAATGTTAGCCATTAAATAATCAGAGTGGCTCCAATAAACTGCACATGGAAGCCTCTGGTCTCCCCAAAGGAGAGGAGGATATTCATTGAGAAAGTGATTCATGGTACCAGGAACTACTGCTTTTGGAATTACTGAGCAGCTGCAGCAGAAAGCATGTTGCTTCACCCTCCTTTATGCTTTAATCTCCTAGTAGATAAAACAAGTTTAAAGTATTGTACCTCTGCCCATCTCCTTGGCTTTCCACAAAAATAAAATATTTTTTTGCAAAGCACTTTGGCTAGAAAAATGCAAGTGGTCATCATTGTGGTTTTCTTTTCAGCCGTGAAGGAGCTCAGATTTTTTCCCCAGTCACCAGCACAAGTGAAATGGACTATTTTTTCTTTCTTTTACTGTCCTTTTTTAAAAAGTAGCCTTACAACGTTTGGAAGTGAGAGAGTTGCCTTTAGGGTTGATTGTGTTAAGCGAGATCATGCAGTTATTCACTCATCACTGCAGCCTGTGTCCCAGAAAGTCCCAACACAGAGACAGTAAGCAGGCAGTAAGAATACAACACAAAGGAACATGTGAGATCTTTGTCCAGATGATAGCAGAAAACACAGTAGGTAAAAAAAAAAAAAAAAAAAAAAAGGCCTACCTGGGAAAAAAGAAACTAAATAGACACAAAATACTGGAGTGGCTGCTTGGGGAAGTCAGATCGCCGCTCTGGAACAGGGAAAAGAAAATTGCAATTCTCTGTGAACTTATGCAGCCGCCATGGCCTTCATCTTCTAATCATATCTGCTAAAATTTATTGGCTATTATCTGTGTTCTACGCACTCTCCTCAGGGGTCTACAGTGTCTTATCTCTTTTAATCCTCATTAATAACCCAATGGGGTAGGTAAATTATTCCTTCTATTTTACAGTTGAGCAAAGAGAAGCCCTGAGAACTTTCTGCCGATGATAGCTAGTAAGTGGCAAAGCCAGGATTTAATCCAGATCTATGTGACTCTAAAGCTCACGCTTAGAACCACGGTGCTATCCAACGCACACATCAATGAGTGGTACACCCCACTAGCCTCTAGGGCACCCGTATTGGGAAGGTAATAAAAATGTGTCCCTCTAGGGCCTCCCTGGTGGCGCAAGTGGTTGAGACTCCGCCTGCCAATGCAGGGGATACGGGTTCGTGCCCCGGTCTGGGAGGATCCCATATGCCGCGGAGCGGCTGGGCCCGTGAGCCATGGCCGCTGAGCCTGCGCGTCCGGAGCCTGCGCGTCCGGAGCCTGTGCTCCGCAACGGGGGAGGCCACAACAGTGAGAGGCCCGCATACCGCAAAAAAAAAAAAAAAAAAAATGTGTCCCTCCAGGGCTTCCCTGGTGGCGCAGTGGTTGAGAGTCCACCTGCCGATGAAGGGGACACGGGTTCATGCCCCGGTCCGGGAAGATCCCACATGCTGCGGAGCGGCTGGGCCCGTGAGCCATGGCCGCTGAGCCTGCGCGTCCGGAGCCTGTGCTCCGCAATGGGAGAGGCCACAGCAGTGAGAGGCCCGTGTACCGCAAAAAAAAAAAAAAAAAAAAAAAAAAGTGTCCCTGCAAAGGAGGTCATCAGCTATAAGAGGAATCGGGACACGTCAGATCTTATACTACAGTTGCTCTAGATCTTCATTTCAGTCTTGAGTTTGTGAACCAATGCCTTTAAGGAAGAGACACGAACAGAGGAAAAGCATATCCTGGGTCCAGTATTTCCATGGTAAGTGATCTAAAATGTGAGCCCACAATGAGCTATGCATTACTGCTCCTCAGCAAACTGTAATAATAATGGCAAATGATGAAATCAAAGGCATGTGTACCAATGTGATTCCTCGAGCGTTATACTTTCCAGGGAGAGCCCAGCCCATCTATTGCTCTAACTCAATAGAAATCAGACTCCTGGTATTTCTAGTGGGCAGTGCTGGATAGCTACTTTTTAAGAAGTCTGGAATAATCTTACATACTTTGGTGACTATGCAATTGACAGAAAATTTACTTCTTATTCATCAACATCCTCAAGGAAGGAAAATGTTGGAGTGATGAATATGATGATTTAAAGGGGGAGGGAAGGAAAAAAATCAGTCTGGGAACTTGGTATTTGGATAATTTATGGGCAGTATGGCATGGAAAATGCTACATCAGTTTTCGAGCAAGTACGAGTTATGTGCCTCAATAAGGAGCTTATAAATAAACATGAAGGTCTTGAGCTTCAGAATTAATCTCATCTGAAGCAATAAGGGACTCTGTTTCAAAGATGGAAATCTAGGGCAGAATGCCCAGCTCAGTAGACAATCTGAGGAGGGGAAAGCTTTTGGAGAAATTAAAAACCTCTCCTACTAGTTATTATTATTTTTAAGCTTTAACATAAGAGTACCAAAGTTCTTCACATGTAATCTCCATAAATTTAAGATAGATTAATTCTTATGGTGAAAAGGGCTTTAAAATCCATCTAGTCCAACCTGTCCTCATTTTATAAGGTGAAAAAGAGAGAGCCCAGGGAGCTGAATAGACTTGTATACAGTTGCATGTCCAGCCAGGCTTCATTTCTATTCACTAGATTTAAAAAATAATCATCATTTTATAATCTTTCTGATTATAAAAGTGACAAACACTCATTGGAGCAAAGTGAGAAAAAAATAAACCCTCACAATTCTACCACTCAAATTATCGTTCCATGAATATTTTGGTGTATTGCCACCCATCCTTCTTTTCTTTCTTTTTTTTTTTTTTGCGGTACGCGGGCCTCTCACTGTTGTGGCCTCTCCCGTTGCGGAGCACAGGCTCCAGACGCACAGGCTCAGCGGCCATGGCTCACGGGCCCAGCTGCTCCGCGGCATGTGGGATCTTCCCAGACCGGGGCATGAACCCGTGTCCCCCTGCATCGGCAGGTGGACTCTCAACCACTGCGCCACCAGAGAAGCCCCATCCTTCTTTTCTATACATTTATATTGAGTTTGTATTTTATTAAAATGGGATCATATTATCCTTTTTTAATTTAGGATTTTGCTTTGGAGAGTTTTACTAAATAGCTTTATTGCTTTTTTATAACTATAAAAGTAATACATGTTTATTGTAAAACTTTCAGACAACACAGAAATTATAAAGAAGAAAATAAAAATCACCTGGAACTCCAGCATCCAAAGATAAAAACTGATGATATTAATCTATTTTCTTCCAGAGTATTTTCTATGGTACCCTTGTCACCTGAATGTCTCCATGTCTCACCAACTTAAGGGTTCATATGAAGACTCTTAAAAATGAGTATATTTATTGGCTCATCCCTACCAGCTGAAGCCTGTGGGATCCCCAGTGCTGCCCCAATCTCTCCCCCAATCATTTCTGGGGTACCTGGGGTAGCTCAGGGTCCCCTATACTCACCCTCTCCTGTTTTGCTCTGTGACGTCCCCTGATCACAGAGCCTTGAGGGAGGCACGTGGTCACCCCAGCAGGAGCCTCTGTGAGAGGAGCCTGGCTTCCTTGTCCAGCGTGCTGTCTCCTGGGACCTTGAGTCTGCAAAATATTCGTGGTGTCCAGAGACCCTGTAGCTTCCCCAGGCCTCCATATGGCCTGCTCAGTAGGGAATATAAACCCTCCCTCTCCAGCCATGCTTTTTAGGTTCTGCATTCCTGTCTCTTTGAGGGAGGCCAGTGTGCTTAAAACCAGCTTCTGTCAGCAACTCCAGTCCTAATGCAAATTAACTCAGGCAAATTAATGACAGAAGACCTCCTGGCTTTAACTACCTTTAGCTCTCCCTGTGATCTATTTTGGGTTGAATTTTGGATACTTTGAATAAAGTTTTCAATGTGGTATGAGGTATGGATGAAAGTTCATTTTTTTTTGCATATGGATATCTAATTGTTCCATTGCATTTATTGAAAATATTATCCTTTCTCTACTGAATTGCCTTTGCACCTTTGTCAAAAATCACTTGTCTTGTTATGTGGGTGTCTATTTCTCAACTCTGTTCTGCCTCCTTGATCATTTGTCCTTCAGATCCCAATCTGACGCTGTGATGATTAGTGACCCTCATAATAAGGCTTGAAATGGGTAGTGTTAGTCCTCTAACTTTGTTATTCTTTTTCAAGGTTGTTTAGACTATTCTAGGTCCTTTATGTTTCTATGCGAATTTGAGAATCAGTTTGTTAATTTTTACAAAAACAGTGCTGGGATTTAATTGGAATTGTGTTGAATCTACAGTTCAATTTGGGGAGTACTGACATGTTAATATTAAGTCTTATGACTCATGAGCATGATAGCTCTCTCCATTTATTTAGATCTTTAATTTATCTCAGCAGTATTTTGTACTTGTCTCACCTGTTCTTGGTTCCCCTTTTCCTTTTTGTTATGTCTTATTTTAGATTAATGAAATATTTTTAATGATGCTATTTTATCTCCTCTGGCTTAGTAATTAAAACCTTTTATTATTTAAGTGGTTGCTTCAGGGCATATAGTATACATCTTTAACTTACCACACTCTAGATGGTAGTATATAGTTGTATTAAGTGACTTCACATGCAGTATAAGTGATATTATGTGACTTCAGGTGATATTATATGATTTCACATGTAGTTCAAAAATTTTACACTAGAATACTTTCATTTCTTCTCTCTCAACTTTTGTGGTATTAGTGTCATACAACTTAACTTGTACATCTGCTACAACCCAACACTTCATTGTTACTATTTTTGTTTAAACTGTGAATTATCATTTAAACATACTTTATTAATAAGAAAATCATCTTATATATTTACCCATGCAGTTACCATTTCTGGTTCTCTTGTTTCCTTTGTGTAGAGCCGTATCTGATATCATTTTCCTTTTCTCTGATTGACATCCTTTAATATTTCTTTTGATGGAGATTTAATGGTGATGAATTCTTTCAGATTTTGTATGTCTGAAGAAGCATGTATCTTGACTTGGCTTTTCAAAGATATTTTCCCTCAATATAGAATTTGAGGTTGACAGTTTTGTTTCTTTTAGTATCTAAAAGATGTTGCTCCACTATTCTGTTTTGCTATGAGAAAACTGATGTCATCCTTATTTTTATTGTTCTATAAACATGTCCTTTTTCTCTTGCCGTTTTGAAGATTTTTCTCTTTATCACTAGTTTTGATTACTTGTGCTCATTTAACTCTTGGCTTGAGGTCTGTCAAGCTTCTTGGTATTTGGAGTTTATAATATTCTTTGGTAAAATTTTGGTCATTATTTCTTCAAACCTTTTTTTTCTGCCCTCCCCGCCTTGGGGGACTCTGATTATACCTATATCAGGTTACTTGACGTCCTACACCTCACTGATGCTTTGTTCATTTTTTTAAAAGTTATTTTCTTTTGATAGTTTCTATTGCTATATCTTCAAATTCACCGATTTTTTTCCTTCTGCAATGTCTAATCTGTCATTAATACCATTGTTTTTTTCACTTCACATATTATAGGTTTCATCTTCAGAAGTTTCTTTTAAAGATCTTTCAATACCTCAATTTTTCTTTTCAAAGCTGAAAAGAAAAATAAAAATCTCCAGTGTCTTAATTTTTGAATATATGGAATACAATTATGATAACTTTCATGTTTTTGCCTGATAATGCTAACATCTCTGTCAGTTCTCATTCAGTTTTGACTGATTACCCACCTCATTATAGGTCATGTTTTCCTGCTTCTTTGCATGACAGCTATTTTTTTTTAATTATATTCCAGACATTGTGAATTTTACCTTGTTGGGTACTGGATATTTTTTTATCCCTATCAATATCCATGAGCTTTGTTCTGGAATGCAGTTAAGTTGATCAGAAATAGTTTGGTCCTTTTTAGTATCTTTTTTAGTCTTGCTTTTAAGATTTGTTAGGCAAGACTGGAGTTGTACTTTGTCTAGGGCTTATTCCCCACCAATGAAGCAAGATCCTTCCATGTATCTGTCTAATGAACTGAGAGGTTTTCCAGTCTGCCTATAGGAACATGCCCTGCATCCAGCCCTGTGTGAGTGCTGGGCACTGTTGCCTCTTATCCTATTAACTGGTCTTTGCCCCTCCATGGGTAGTTTTACACATATGGCGTGTGCTGATCACTGTAAGAGAGACTCAGCAGAACCCTCTGTGAAGCTCTTTCCTCCCCAGTACTTTGTTCTAAGAACTCTAGTTGCCTTGGTATCCCCAGATTCTCAGCCCCCTCTCCTCAACTCAGGGAACCTTCTGGGATCCACCAGGGAATACTCTCCCTGCTCCATGGTCTGGGAACTCACCAGGGAGTAAGATGAAGCAATTTTATAGGGCTCACCCCCATTTGTTTTCTGTCTTACAGGGAGTATCTTGAAAACCACTGTTTTGTATATATATATTTTTTCTTCTTTTTTTTTTTTCCAGTATGCAGGCCTCTCACTGCTGTGGCCTCTCCCGTTGCGGAGCACAGGCTCTGGACGCGCAGACTCAGCGGCCATGGCTCACGGGCCTAGCCGCTCCGCGGCATGTGGGATCTTCCCGGACCAGGGCACGAACCCGTGTCCCCTGCATCAGCAGGCAGACTCCCAACCACTGCGCCACCAGGGAAGCTCTTAATATATTTTTTGTCTAGTTTTCTCTAAGTCTATTTGGTAATTTCAGGCAGGAGAATAAATCTGGTACCTTTTACTTCATCTTGGCTGGAAGCAGAAAGTGCATTAATATTTATAGATTTTTTTTGTCATTTATACATTTTTTCATACATATTGCCAAATCTCTCTCCAGTAACATCAGACTATAAGTGGCAAAGCAGTTGAACCAAGTTTATGTACCTTCAATGGCCATTCTTTTATTCAAAATGCATCAACTTGGTAAGTGGCAGATATTACGTTGTCACATACCATTCTTTTAATCACTACTGAAATATAATGTACTTTCTTTATTAGCCACTTGCATTTCCTCTTCGGTGGGTTTGACTGTTCATGATCTTTATCTTATTTTCATTAGTTTCAAGGACCACTCACAGGATCTGAGTCAACACCAAGGGCAGAGAGGCCAAACACTTCAGAGTCCTGTTCCAGAAAGTTGCTCTGTGTGCAGGGAGGCTGTGGAACAAGAGACGGGGTGGAGTAGGATGGAGAAGCTAAGCCAAGGTGCTTTGAAAGCCAGAGAGAGCCTTTTACCTAACCCAGAACATTAACCAGATCTTTGTTAGCAGCAAACAGAAGTGTAAGTAAGCTCTAAGAACCAAGCTCTGTTCACAGTTCCTTCAACAGTGAGCTGCCTTGTGTGTTTGCAGGTGGGAGCCAGAGATCTGGAATTACTGGCAACCTTGTAGAAATGACTTGGGGCGGGGGTAGGGGGAGGTGGTTGTTGGCCAATAGAGCTGTGTTGGTCAGGTCTGAGATCAGTCAGCCCCGGTCTGTAATGTCTACACAGGCTGAATAATACTCCCTATTTATAATAAAGTTTTGCTCCTCTTTGGCCCATTTCATGAAAAAAAAGTTCATAATTTAGTTGATTTCCCTTATCATCTTGCTTCAGCAGCAGGTAATAGATCAAAGGTAAGTGAGAAAGGGTTATCTGAAACTCCAGGTTTAACTCAGCAAACTTCGAAAGTTTTTTTTTTTTTTTTTGCGGTACACGGGCCTCTCACTGTTGTGGCTTCTCCCGTTGCAGAGCACAGGCTCCAGACGCGCAGGCTCAGCAGCCATGGCTCACGGGCCCAGCCGCTCCGCGGCATATGGGATCTTCCCGGAGCGGGACATGAACCCGTGTCGCCTGCATCGGCAGGCGGACTCTCAACTACTGCGCCACCAGGGAAGCCCTTGAAAGTTCTTTTTAATAGCCTACATGTCTTTGATTACACTGGTCTCATACAAGTATTTGCAAGAATGTGTTATTTTAATCATGGCAATTCTCCAAATGAATAAATTTTTTGAATGAAACTGACAGTTACATTTCATCTGGCAGGTCAAGTTGTAATTATCTACAGATTGTCCAAGATCAACCTTCTCAACCATCTTTAAATAAATAACCTGGGTACCAAATTAAGAAGAGTCATACGTAAATTTATGCATACAAACATGTTCGCACATATCCCAGGGCCGTTATTAATTTGTGCATTTACCATGAAGAACTAGGAGATGTTCAAGGTTGTTCCAGCAAATTCATTTGTGTATTAGACTGCTAGGGCTGTCATAACAAAATACCACAGATCGGGTGGCTTAAACAACAGACATTTATTTTCTTACCGTTCTGGAGTCTGGAAGTCAAGCAAGATCAAGGTGCTGGCAGGATTGGTTTCTGGTGAGACCTCTCCTCCTGGCTTGCAGATGGCTGCCTTCTTGCTGTGTCCTCAAGTGGCCTTTTCTCTGTGTGTGTGCCTCCCTGGTGTCACTTCCTCTTCTTATGAGGACATTAGTCATATTGGATTAAGACTCCACAGTTATGAGCTCATTTAACCAAAATTACCTCTTTAAACGTCCTATCTCAAAACAAAGTCACGTTGGGTATAGGGACTTCAACATATGAACTAGGCGGGGTGGGGTGGGTAAAAATTCAGTCCTTAACAATTTGCAAGGGAGCTCCTGTGCTTTTGGGGAAGTGGAAGAAATACAGAAGATTTTAGGCTTAGTCTCAGGCCTCATGATGTTTCTGAAGAATACTCCTAAAAAGGTGTGAAGGGCCTGCTATTCAACCCCTGGATGTAAGAGTCGTAGTGGGTTTGGGGGAAATATTATTTTTGGGAAAAAGAGAACTCACCAAGATACAGGGAAGGGACAATGAATCAGGGTCTGCTCTAGAGATATTATGAAATATATTATTAAGATTTTATTTACTATCTGAGGGCAACTCTAGGGAGCTTTATATGACCCCTGCCCCTCACTGTTGAGAGGTAATCACTCTTATTTCTATTGACATCTTATTTGCTCCTTGGGTCCCACAGCTGTCGGCACCCCATTCTTTCCCTTACCACCTCCCAAGTCACCTCGGGTATTTCTAAGGGACTCTCCTTCTCATCGTGAAGATCCAAGCTTGCCGGTTTGGAAGAGCTTACCACTTAGCTCTCTGCTGCCATGCACGGCTAATTACCTCGGGGACTATAACAGTTGGGGTTCACCAGTCCCCTCCTCAGCCTGAAACCTCGCACCCACCTTGAAAGGGGGCAGAAACAGCACTGCAGGTTGTGTGTCCCTAGAGGAGGCCTCACACTAGGTATGCAGGGTCTGCAGTGCTGGAGGAGGCCAGCAGGGGCGCCCTCGGCACACGCTCCCCTATGGATCCCCTTCTGCCCCGCCACTGCTCCCAGGTCCCCTTCTCTCTGGTGTTCACCTCACTGACCTGTCTCCTCACGCAGAGGGTCGTCAGAAGCAGCGAGAGGAGCACGTTCTGAGAGGAGGTGCCAGGGGTCTTCTTTGGCCTGAGGTCCACCGTCCCCACCCAACCCTGGCTGCCCACCATTTCTTCTCTGTGTCTCTCATTTTTCCACAGTTGGGAGATGACAATGTAAGGGGGAGGTAGATGGGATTCTCTTGTTTCTCCAGTTCTTAAAGTACCTCTGGGGGGAGTTTCAGAATAAGAATGTGGCTGACCCCAATCACTTTTGAACTTTCTAGTCTCTAACTTGTGGGTAAGACTGGAATCTGGGGTGGGCAACCGCATTTGTGGAGGAGATATTTTTCTCTGCAGCTATCTAGAAAGAACAAGGGGGGCTCTAATGCAGGTAGAGCAGGGCTCTCAGGAAGGCCGGGGAAAAATACAGAATTCTCTTGGCTGAGGCTGAGGGAGGGCTTCAGGAAGAGCTGAGCAGCTGAGTGAGGCTGCGGCTGCCTAAAGAAGAGCCGGAAGGGCTCACGAGGGAGGAGCCAGAGGGGCCAGGCGCTGGGAGTCTGCGCCTGAGCCTCCTTGTTTGGGATGAGGGGTGGGCGGGAGTAGGGGGGAGGGGTGGGAGAGGGGGAGGGGGAGGGGGGAGGAGTGGAGAGGGGGAGTGGGGAGTGGGGTGGAGCCTGAGTTTTCCTTCCTACTTCTGGGGATTGTGAGTCAAGGGGTTACCTGCAGGGGATGACCCCAAGAGACTAGGGAGTCACTAGATACGTAATACAGGTACCCTCTTAGATTGGGACTTCTGTGAGGGAAGGGACCGTGGTGTCTTCTTCATAACTCAGCCCCAGCTGACTTACAACACCTGATGTAAATGTAGGTGCTAAAGGGTGGTTGTTGAGTGAATGAATGCATGAAGAAGGAAGACAGCTGGTGTTTGGGGTTAACTTTCTCTTTAAACACTGTGGTCAAAGTGCTCACAAGCTGGCTTGCCAGGCAGATAGCTGAGCTTTTCTTTCTAGATGCTGAATGGGAGTAGGCACCGAAGTCGTCATTCCCCCTGCCGCCTCCCCTGCACCCACAATAAAAGAGAACCTGTGCAGGGTCCAAGCCAGCTTGCTGAGTTCCAAGCTCCAACACATGTCTTTCCCCAGGTCCTCTGGTAAACCTGTGCCTGAGAAAAGCCCATGGAGGTGGGCAAAGGCGGGGCGGGGGGGTGGCGGGTGGACTGTGAGTCTGACCTTTCTTTTTACTCAGCTCTCAAGTCCAAGTCTCTGAAACCAGACCCAGAGCTCTAGACAGGGGTGCGTCCTGGGTGTTTGGGGCATATGCTCCAGCAAGCAGAGCCTTCCAGACCACAGGATTTGTCCAAAATCAATCTCCCACTAACCAGGGGATAACTGTGAATAACCAACCCATGCCCAAACTGGAGATTTCCAGGGCCTTAAAAGGTAATTAACAATACCCTGGGAGCGCCGAGGACGTTGCCATAAAAACCAGTGGCACTGCTGCCAGCTCCAACTCAGAGGGTTCCGGGACTCACAGGGCTGCTGACTAGAGTGCTCCCGGGCAGGTTTTAACGGGTTTCGTGAGCATCTTTTCTCACTGCTGTCTGAATATGGGAGGGAGGCTCTGCCCAGGTGATAACTGCCTTGACCTTGAGTCTAGTAAAAACTGGCAAGAAAAGTGCTGTTGTAGCCTTGGAGTTTTCAGTGCTTGAGAAGAGTGGAAGCAAAGCCAGGGCACATGGAGACAGAGTAAAAGCTGGTTTCACAACTGGGTTGGGAAATCAAATGATCTCAGGAGACCCAGTGGAGAATCCTGTGGCTTCCACGAAAAGCCCAGTTCTAGTTAGCAGGCATGAAGCCATAGAGGGGATTTATTGTAATAGCTCAGAGTGGAACTTACAGCCGCAGACCCCCTCGCTGAGCTCCTAGCTGATCATGACCTACCTTAGCCTTTATTTGCTCATCATTCAGATGGAGATAATCATAGTATATATTACATAGGTTGTTGGGAGGATTAAATAACTTGCATGGTGCCTGGTAGATAATCAGTGTCTGATAGCACTCACTTTCTTCCTCAACAGTAGGAAGCCAAGGTGAAGTCAATGGCTGGGCAAGAAACTCTTCTGGGGGCTTCCCTGGTGGCGCAGTGGTTGAGAGTCCACCTGCCGATGCAGGGGACACGGGTTTGTGCCCCGGTCCGGGAAGATCCCACATGCCGTGGAGCGGCTGGGCCCGTGAGCCATGGCCACTGAGCCTGCGCGTCCGGAGCCTGTGCTCCGCAACGAGAGAGGCCACAACAGGGAGAGGCCCGCGTACTACCAAAAAAAAAAAAGAAACTCTTCTGGAACATTTATATTAAATGACATGTTCTCCTCTTTTCCCACCACTGATATCAAATCCAGCAAACAAAGACAGACAAATACAATATATACATTGCAACTGGACAGTCGATTCTTTTACTGATGTGCAGCAAAATTCTTCACAGAATCACTGTACTTAAGCAGTACTCCAGGCCACACCAAGATACAACCAGTGGCTACTCAACAAGCTTGCATTAAACTCCTGTGCTTACAAGATGGGCCAAGCATTATGACAAGCCCTGCCCTCAGGAAGGTCATAGTCTATGTGGGGAGACATGTTCAAACACATAATATTGGCACTAGGGCATGGGTTCTAACACAGTTGTGCTTGAACTAGCCTGTCTCACAATCATCTGCCAAGCTTGCTAAAACAAATCCTGGACTCTATCCCCACTGATTCTAACTCAGTAGGTTAGGGATCAGGCCCATGAATTTACATTACGTTCCTCACAAAGTCCTAGGTGATGCGGATCCTTTGAGGAGCACTATTATAATAGAAGTCAAAAATTACAGGGTGGGGCTTCCCTGGTGGCGCAGTGGTTGAGAGTCCACCTGCTGATGCAGGGGACACGGGTTCGTGCCCCGGTCCAGGAAGATCCCACATGCCACGGAGTGGCTGGGCCTGTGAGCCATGGCTGCTGAGCCTGCACGTCCGGAGCCTGTACTCTGCAATGGGAGAGGCCACAACAGTGAGAGGCCCGTGTACCGCAAAAAAAAAAAAAATAAATAAATTAAAAATTACGGGGTGGATTATAGCGGAGCAAGAGAGTAATGAATTATTTTTTCTGGAGGGGTGGAGTTGCTATCTGGGGTGACTTGATGGAGGAAGTAGTACTTAAGCAAAGCCTAAAAGTATGGCTAGGCCTTTAGTAAGCTGCAACTCGAGGAAGTGTTTTCATGGAGAAAAATTACTAAAAAGGGAAAATGCAGAGTACCTGCAGCAAGCTGAAAACATACCAGGGTGTTTGTGTTGGAGAAGGAAGGGTAATAGGAGGAGGTGTTGGACACTGGTTTCTAGAAGACCTGGGTGCTCAGGCTGAGGAGGTTGGACTTACTCTGTGAATAACAGGGGGGCTGCCAAACGTTTTTGAGGATGGGAATGACGTCACCAACTCAATGACCTGATGCTTTACGTCTGAGTGAGAGACAGATTAGAGGAAGTGATGAGAAAACCAGTTGGCTGGCTGACTTCTAAAATTCTCTAAGTGAAAGGAGGTCGTCTGGAAGTCTAAACTAGGCCAGTGAGGGTAGAAAGAAGGATTCCTCCATGAAAGACAAAGTGGAGGGAATATCATCGGAGTTGTAAAATTAAATTGCATGTGGTTGATGAAGGAGAGAAACAAGTCAAAGATGGTCCTAAGGAATGCAGCCAGAGTACCAATGCCAGCAGAAGACTTAGGGGTTTTAGGAAGAAGAAAGATTTAACAAGGAAGATAATGACTTTGGTTTGTACCTCTTGAATTTGAAGTGCCTACAAGTTATCTAGTAGTTTGCAATGCAATCCTGGGTTCAGTAGAGAGGCTGGGTCTGAGCATTTATATCTGAGTGCATCGCATACAGAAGATTGTAGAAACTGGGAGAGTAGATCTTCATGGAGGGAGAACACATGGAGAGAAGGGTGTAAGCAACAGAACCTTAGCGAATGTCTAAAGTGGTTGGCGAAGAAGAGATAGCAAAAAAGGCTCGGAAATTGTGGTCTGGGAGGCATTGGGGAGGTAGTTGAATGCTGTCAGTGAAAGCACTGAAAGACAATGAGGAAGATTTTAGGAAGGGAGTGGCTCACAGTGTTAACTGCTAAAGAGGAAAGAGGCCTTTGGATGTGCGGATTGGGAACCTCAAGAGTGCGCTGTCCAAGGTGGGGCAGGATCAGGCTGCAGAGAGTCGAGGAATAAATAGGAGGTGAGGAAGTAGAGGAAGCGGGAGTTGAGTGGTGACAGGAAGAAAATGCGACAGTAACTTGAGAGGGAAACAAGTTCACGGGCAGGTTTTGTTGTTGTTTTAGGATCTAGGGGACCGGAGCAAGTGTGTAGGCCAAGTGGAAGGAGCCAGTGGAAAGGGAAAGATTAAAGAGGTAAAACAAGAGGAGATGATTGATGCCGCAGGGTCTGGGAGGAGATGAGAGGGTGGGAGGGAAAGCCCTGGGACAAAGGACCACTTTATAACAAGGTCCTCTAGGTGTTCTGGCAATGAGACAGCCTTGGATGGGCTCCAAGCAAGACTCTCCTTTTACTAAAACAAAGAGCATGGTGGCACCAACGCAGCCCTGGGAATCTCAAATCCAGAGCTGTCTGCTTTTTCCCGAGACCAACTTCTCCACTTTCAAGCATTCAGAAAGGACCAAAGGTTAAATGAGAGTTTCGGTATTCTAATTTTCCAACAAATTTATTTCCTCCCTGTTAGCCAAATCATGGAGTCTTTTCCCTCACCTGGGCTCCCAAATTTAATTAGCAAACTTCCTTCTTTCCCTCTGAGAGTCAGAACAGAGACCTCATTTCTCTCCTTCCCTTCCTAGCTTTTGCTTATCTAAACTAAGGGCCCATGGGAGCTTTCAGTTGATTTATTTCAGCTGGTCCCTCACAGCCACACCGACTCTGGGTTAACCTCGTTGGCCCCTCTGGGACCATTTTTAGGAAGGTCTGCTAGGTATTCTGACCTACTAATAGGTCCCTTGAGGGGAAGTCCACACTGTCACGGTAGATCTTACTACCTAACACCTTATGAAATCCTAGGCTTTGCTGAGCTCAGCCAAGACACTGCAGGAAACACATGGTCTGGGGTTCCCAGAGAGACTGTCTAGATCTCGAAGAATAATGCTAAACAGACAGCGTACAAAGCCGTCTGCACTAGGAGCCTTTAACTAGTAGCAGGAGAAAGGGATGAAATGTGTCTGTTTCCTAGAGTTTGTATTATTTTCAGATAGTATCACGGCATTATTAATTATGAGATGAGCCAGGAGTTGTTGGACGAAAGGATATTGTCAAAGGTGTTTCCCCCTTTTGTTCGCCTAGAGGGTGTGGCCTCCTCACCTTGGCCTTGCTCCTGTGCTAATGCTCTTTTTAGGGGCATGTCATTAGTTTGAGCAACAGAGCCCTGTTCTGCACCCTTCATAGAACTACATTAATCTCTGCTCTTCAAACACTTTCTTGAACATCTAGTTCTGTTTCATACCATTTACACAACCCTAGCGCTGGAAATTGTAACTCTGTGTCATCTTTCATGTTAAATTGAAGATGTCAGGAGAAAGAAAATAGCCACACATGATTATCAACACAGCAAGTGGGATATGAAATTCTGCTCGAAGCCATATTTTTAAAACTTTGTTATAACACATATAGGAGTTTGTTTCCTACTGTCTATAATTTTTGTTTTGGCCTTTAAACATAAGATATGGATGAAAAGGATGGGAAATATAGTTAGTAAAATATAATGAGCTGTGCTTTAAAGTTAGAAATGGAGTAAGACATATACATCATTGCATGAGAGATGTAGGTTTTGGTGCAATAGCCTTGCCAACAAGTTTTTCTTCTTTTATTTTCCGAAGTGTTGGTCTTAGTCAATCTTTACGTGTTGCAGTAATGAAAATATATTTATTCTCTCTTCGTAAAATGTCGTAGTCATTTTACCTGAGTGGGGGAGACTGCTAACCTAAGTGACTCAGTGACTATGTAAGGAAAAGGATTTGCCCATTTAATGCCACTTCAGATCTTCCCATGTAAAGAGCAGCTCCGTATGGAAGCTAGGCACAGGTGTTCAAGGCAGACTATCTTGGTTTAAATCATGGTTCTGTGTGGACTTCACCAATTTACTGCTCTCTGTGTCTCAGATTCCCCTTCTGTAAAATATGGATGGTATCAGTAATAATAGTAACCTACCTCCAGTGGTGTGGAGATTAAATCATTTGATATCTGTAAAGTGATAACAGATACCGTTCCTACTCCACACAGAACCCTTATCCAGGTACCCACACGCATCCCACCTGCTGCAGGTCTGGGCTACTCACACCTGCACCTCCCCAAGAGACTTGCTCTTGGCTGATGGGAGCTGTCTTGCTGGCCACGCTTGTTAGGTGCTCTCCCCACCTAACCCCATTGGGGGTGGCTCAGAGCCAATGACCTTCTGGTCCAGGGATAGAAGAGCCAGCACCGTTGCTTCTGGAAGGGATCAACACTGGGGTACAACTCGCCATCCGGAGCTCGCCTGGGATCGGGCTGAGGCTAGACTTCTCTCGAAGACACACTCTGCCCGGCTTCTCTCCCTGCCCTGCCCTGCTTCTCTCACTCCTTTACTGGTTTCTCCTCAATAAAAGTTCTCCCTGGCGGGCCCAGGAATCCCCATCTCAGGCTCCTCTAGGGAACTTGACCTGAGACCAGTACTTCAGAGAGTGCTTGGCACTTAGTACTCGTTCAGTAAATGTTAGCAATGATTAAGGATTGAAAATAATCAAATTTTTGGTCTTCGTCAGGTGTATGAACTGGAGAAGCCTTCATTGTTTAGAATTGAGTGGCCTACAAATCTGTCATCAGAGTTGAAAACTAAGGGCTTTCACAATCAATTGTCTTTTAAACTATGTTTCTTTTAGTGGTTGTGCTTGAGTGCCTAAAAAAGAGGGCTTCCATGGTGGCGCAGTGGTTGGGAGTCCGCCAGCCGATGCAGGGGACACGGGTTCGTTCCCTGGTCCGGGAAGATTCCCACGTGCCGCGGAGCGGCTGGGCCCGTGAGCCATGGCCGCTGAGCCTGCGTGTCTGGAGCCTGTGCTCCGCAACGGGAGAGGCCACAGCAGTGAGAGGCCCACGTACGGCAAAAAAAAAAAAAGGGCAAGTACCAGAGCCGTCAGGGGTGGTCAGTCAGTCTTGAAAGTGAAGAAGCACGATGGAGGAACACCAGGCCCAGCTCCATAAGTGATGAGCGGTGGAGTCTCAGGTGTCCTAGGGTTCAGGGTCTGAGGGGTGTAACAGGAGAGGAGGGAAACAGAGGGAGAAGAGGCAAAGCAGTGGTGACTGGAAAGGAGAAATTGTCCAGTTCTCTCTCATTTCTTGAGAGACAGGGGATAGGTTTGAATCTGGTGCTCAGGTTTTTTTGGTGGGCAGTGGGCGATAACCAGGCCTGATATATTGTTTTGTTCAAATCATCATTGAACAAAACTCCTTTCAGCATTGGGAGGGAAGAGGGAAAGGGCAAGGGAAAAAGGAGAGGAAAGAAGGGAGCTTTCGCTGCCGGAAGATGGTGACTCTTCTTGCGTTGCAGGGGAGAAACAGGCACTTTCTAGATTTAGGAGAGTGGACAGAGAACTTTGAGTCAGCTTAACTGCTCAGTGTGTGTTGAAAGGCAGGTGGTAGTCCTTCCTGGAATGTGTTGCTATCGCGGAGAAAAGCCACTGTAAAGCGCACAGCCGGCCATGCTGCAGGAGCCTAGCACCCCGACAATGCCGTGCCACAGCCCTTAGGTGGGAGAGAGGGCCAGAAGTGACCGTCACAATGGGCTGCTGAGCCTGGGAATTTCAGCTTCCTAAATTCAAATGCAGTCTTGAAGAAGTTCTTTTCCATTTACCATCTCACAGTCAGGAAAGCCGAGACCTGGGCAGCAATTTGCAGGTGCATGACATCCATTTCAGTAATTGCCAACTACTGGCTTTTTCTCCCGGAAGATGTGCCATTGTCACCAACATCATTTACAGCAGATGAGTTCGAGACACCCGCGTTAGGTAAAAACCTGGCCTCCCAGGACCTACCATCAGATATTGATTTGCTTTACTACTAGGATCACTCATGTGACCAGGTAACAATGGGTTCACCTGGCGGTAAGATGGTAAGGCTGGTTGCATCATTAGGATAGGAAGTACAGGAGAAGCACTGCTAAGTGTCTTCAGGTCCATTCTAGTGAGACTTCTTAGAGAAGGTGAAATTCAAAGCCAGAAGAGGAGGAATGGGTATGCTCTGGAGGTTGGGTTCATGACATTCAACAAGGCCCAGGCTCTCAGGGTTCACTGTATTAGAAGGGTTAACAGCTACTACGTATTGGGACCATTTTAGGGTGAACTTTGCACTTTCACACATTATCTTGGTCTGCTATCAACACAGTGATATTGTCATTTCCTCCCTTTTTTATTTTAAGAGAGAAAACAGAGGTTCAGAAAACTTAACCCAGTTAGGAAGTGGGAAAGTCAGCATTTGGACCCTGGCCATCTGCCTGGTATTTCTGAGTCTGGTATTTCTCTTAACTAGAGAAAAGAGCACAGCCCTGCTGTAAATACATCCTGAGAGAGAGTACATCTTATAGCATAGGATGTGTCATTTTTCTCTTTTGATTTATTTCTTGATTACAATTAACATTCACATGTATGAAAACCCAAAAAGGATAAATAAAACTCTTCCTACCATCCTGGTCCCTCATCTGCCAAGTTCTTCCTCCCCAGCCCCACAGGTGCCTGCTGGTATTCGTTTCTTATACGTTCTTCCAGGGTCTCCTTATGTCCTAAGAGGAAATATGAGATCCTTTTCTTCTTTCTACTTTCACACAAAAGTTAGCATATTAAAAACATTGTTTCATCCTTTTTTCAATTAACTCTCCTTCCTAGAGATCTTTCCATATCATTTTACAGGGAGTTTCCTCAATCTCTTTCACAGTTATATTGTCTTCCATTATATGGACGTCCTGTCATTTATGGAATCAGTGCCCCACTGATGTAAATTTGGGTTGTTCCTTATTTTTCACTATTAGAAAATGCTGCAAGGAGTAACTTGTACATTCATCCTTTAGCACATATACAAGCACATCTGTCAGTTCAATTGCTAAAAGTAGAATTGCTGAGGTAAAATGGTTGTATTTGTAATTTTGAGTTCCTTCAGAGGATTAAGTATTAACTGGGCACCCTGACTACTCACTACAGCCAAGGATGCCCGGGATTTGGCCTTTAGTTCCCCTTCCTTTCTGTGCCGGCTCTAAAACCAGGAAGCCAATATACCCTTGAAGTTCCTCCTCTTGCCCTTGGACTTATCATACTGGGAAACAGAACTGAGACAGGCAGCCATCTGCGACCTGTCTTAGAGAAACAGAAGAAGCACAGGCTCTGGGGCCAGAAAGACCAGAGTTCTAATCTTGGCTCAACCACTTTGTATCTGTGTCATCTTGGATGAGGTCTTTATCCTCTCTGGGCCTGGATTCCTTTATCTGGGAAAAAGGGGAAATGATGGCACCCATCAGAAGTGGTCATGGTGAGAATTAGAGATCATCTGTGGAAAGCACACCCCGTGCTCCATAAGTGGTTGCTATGATTTTGGGGAATTATCCTAAAGCCCATGTTTATAAACATCCTTTTTGTGTCACTGAGGCCTAGCACCCACCTCTACCTGGCATGCACATCAATGACTCATAACCTCAGCTACAAAACCATCTCATTATGGATGGTTCACCTCTTTGTAAGCAGTTCCCAAGTGGTTTGCCACATCCATCGATGATGCAGGATTCCTCACGAAGCAGCCATGCTAAGCTCCAACCACACCCTTCTAACATCAAAGGACCCTGGCTCATTAATTAGTCAGAAAGCAATTTTTCACTGTTCGGTCCAGCACCTAAGCTGGCCCTTCCTTGAAAAACACCAAGGTTTATCTAGAGTCAGATGAGCTTGGAAATCCTACAGGTAGGGCCACCCACAGCATCCCAGTCCATGACAGGTTTCTGGACACACAAGAAGCAAAGACCCACGGAATAAAGAGCAGACATTTTCAACGCTGCTCTGAGAGGTGCTGCTTCCAATTCTCTTTGTTCATCTTTTTCTGGTAGTTTTTGACCCCCAAATCAGCACACAGAGGTCTGTGTCCTCTTGGTGAAGGGAATGAACGCTCTCTGAAGTACAAACTCCAGTGATAGCAGTAATGCAATGGTGGATTACCCTTGTTTCCTCATGTTCTGAATCCATTAAAAGAGGGGCGGTTCCCTGGTGGCACAGTGGTTGGGAGTCTGCCTGCCGATGCAGGGGACATGGGTTCGTGCCCTGGTCTGGGAGGATCCCACATGCCGCAGAGCGGCTGGGCCCGTGAGCCATGGCCGCTGAGCCTGCGCATCCGGAGCCTGTGCTCCGCAACGGGAGAGGCCACAGCAGTGAGAGGCCCGCGTACCACACACACACACACACACACACACACACACACACACACACAAAAGGGGGGGGAATTGAATTCTATCTAATGAGGACCCTCATTCCTCTCCTTAATTGCTTTTTAAACTACTGAAATGAAAAGTTGCCAACAAGGCACGTATTAGCCATTCCTCCCCTTCTCGGCCCATTCTTGCTACACTCCCATCTTCCACCCTTCAAAGTAGTTCAGCAGCAAAGTGTTCCAAACTGTGAGTCACTCACGGATTGTTCAGGCAACCGAAGGAAAATCTGTTAATGGGATTCGCAGAGGTTACAGCCGAAAAGAGCGAGATATGGAATGGCCAATGTGTAAAGGATTCTTCCGTGTCATTCAGAGTAATGAGATTCAGTTGCAGCTTCATTCTGAATTGAAATCACTGACAATGTATTTGCCTATTCATTTTGGACACTTTGATCTAAAAACCGGTCATTGGAGGAAATCAGTCTAACATCTGAGAATTGTAGGCACTTGAAAATAAAGGAAAAATTCTCTAAGTTTATCTCTTATCTCTTTCCCTAGTACTTTTGTGGTCTTGAAGCAGAGGCTGAAGACTGAATATCTTGGGTGATAAGCTCACTGCCTATTTAAAAAAATCTGATAAAAATTTGTGGCAGGAATATTAACTTATAGTATTTGCAGTTTTTGACTTTGAGATCATCAAGGATTAATTGCAGGCTTTTATGTCACTGTGGAGATTTGAGTGGAAACGTTCTTATATCTGCACTGTGCAATACGATAGCCACTAACCACATGTGCTATTTGAATATAAACTCGTTAAAATGAAATCAAATTAAAATTTCTGTTTTTTGGTAACACTAGCTACACTTTTAGTGCTCAATACCCACATACATCTGTGGGGCAGTGCAGCTCGGAGGTGTAGAAAGTGTGATGGACATGGATCTACCAGACTGAATGTGATGGAGAGCTCTACAGTGGTTAACTGACAAATGAGTAGCTCCTTATAAAAGCCTTTCCTCTTCATTAGTGGGGCACTTTACTCAGACCTCCTAACATCACTAAACATGGTTAGCTACAGAGGAGGAGACTTACAAATCAGAGTTTATGCATTTATGGTTCAAGAACTAGTTAAGCATAACTGGGTTATGTATAGTAGTCAACCCTTCTGAATCACCAAGTTTATCCAAATTTTTTCATTAAAAAAAAAAATTGAGTCGGGACCATAAATGGACCTGCTTTGGGAGATAATGTTTCCCCCAGGGGAAAAAAATGCATTGGTTTTGCATATTGATGTTATTCAACGTACAAGCACATGTAAATTTCCCACCATTTGAAATAACACAAGAGTTGGGTCAGATATATGCAAAACTGAGCAAACAAACAAAACCCCCCTAGCCTAAGAGTCTGCATTTTCCGGTAACGAGCTGACTCTCAAGCCTGATGACTTGTCTACTTGCCTTGATGCAAAAAGGATATGAGGCAGTATTACATGTGTTTTATGAGTAAAATCTAATCATTGTTCCATATTCATATGTTCTTTTGGAGATATCTCTTAGGGAGTTAATAGCTGTTACCTGTCCCCCCTCACCCCACTACCTACCCTCCCAACTCCACCTATTGTCAGCATTATAGTCTAGTAGAAACCATCCAAATGAACACCACCAAAGGAAGTCTTGGAAGGAGAACAAAAATTCAAAGGGTTAAACATGAACATTAGTGTGAATTATTCTATGAGCTTCATCTAGGGGGACAAAGGGCAATAGAGGCTTATTTGATGTCTATAAAGTAACTAACCTTTAGAGGGTTTATTCTGTGCCAGGACTGTATTCCACACTCTGTATTTACTCATTTAATTGTCACAGAGCAGCTGTGTTTTTCTGATGAGGAAACTGCGACTGGGAGAGGTTAAGCAATTTACCCACGTTCATATAACCAGGCTACAAAACCAGGCAGTCTAGGGCTGCAGCGGTACCTTTACCCATGAGGCTAACTGCTTCCCTATTGTGTCATGTCTGCTTGGGCACCGGTTGGGCTCCGTCCTTTGTCCTGAGTACAGCCTGCTAGGGTAAGCTGGTCCCTGGAGCTATGTGAAAGCCTCGGAATGTAGGATGTGAGGTCTGTGCCATGTATCATGACTCATCCGGAAGCTGCAAGGTGAGCTCGGCAGTTACTGGAATGCTTACCTTCATTCCCCCTCACCTGGGGTTTATGGCTCAGCCAGGTGTGGAGGAGAGAGACAGGCTGCTCCGCTCACTCAACAACCTTTCCTTGGTCCAGGTCTAGGCTTCGCCAGGGGAAGCCAGGAGAGGTGGTCCCAGTCCTGCCAGCTCACTCTTTTTTGGCTCTTTGGTGGACTTGGGGGCACCAGGAACTGGTGAAGGCTGGAGGGTATGTGATGTCCCTTAGGAATAGAAAGTTGGTTTTGGTAGGGTCCAGCCTGGGTCCCCAGTCCCTTTGAGTAAGTGTAAACGGGCTCCCAGCTCCAAAACAATTCTGCTTTAAAGCCCCACATCTGGCAATTAAAACCCAAGATACAGTTGAAAAGAAAAGGAAAAAAGGCTTTCCTTTGTAGAAGCACCAAATTATCCCATTGCTAGTAACCTCTAAGGCATATAGTGAAAGCACAGTGTCGTTAAAAAGTGGCCCAGCACAGTGTCTATCCAGTTAGCAGACACTTAGCTGGCTTAGAGCCGGGCTCCTTTGTCGAGGGAAGCCATGTGGTTAGCACAATGCAGGTGCCCTCAGCGGTCCTCGTGTGTTTGTGTGGCTGGGCTGGGAATTTACTCCCCTACCCCTTATCTGTAGCGGGGTGACTGCCAGAAGGTAGGGTTTCGGAGCCAGACAGAAGGCGAGAGGGCTCTCTCTTCTCTGCCGGGGTGGTCTCTTTGTTCCTCTCTTCCTAGAAAAGATGATTAGATACAGCTCCGGGTTAGGAAAGAACCTTGAGATCATATAGACCCACCCGCATTGCTGCTTTGCAGATAAGAAAACTGAACCTTGCAGTGGTAAAATGACATGCCCAAGGTCAGTTTAATGTCAGAGATTATGATCATGGATGTCATCCAGAGAAAATCCCAATTCTTGTCCCAAGCTACAAAGTGGAACCAGTTTGTAAGATAACTTTCTTAAAGGTCTTCAGTGCTATTTCTTGGTAAAAAGCCTCCATTTTTGGGCTTCACGCATGGAGCCCTCTGTGCAGAGGAAACGGAGGCAGAGGAAAATGGGTTTTTTTTTTATTATTTATAATGAGGACCCCACTAACTGTCTAAAGGATTTGTGCTGGCTTGTAATGGAAGGGAGGCATCTAATAAGGCTGTTAAAATTAAAAAGCATTTTATGTAGAAGGACAGTAAATAACCATATTAAACTTCTAAGTTAAAGGCAGCCAAGGGGAACAGTAAGAGTAACTCAGGTCTCATCATCTGTTGAAATATATTAATTCTTCAGGTACAACATTCTTGTGGAAAATTTAGATGGTTACCTTACCATTCCTCACCCATTGCAGAGTTGTTTTCTTTTGTTTTGAATCCACTTAGGGAAGGGCTCTAGGGCCAGCAATGATGCTCTGATCCTTACTGGCATGAATGGATAGCGTTCGAGAGGGGGTGCCCGAAGGCATTACTACCATGCTTCGCCATTATTCTGAGGCACTGTTTTCATGGTGCACTATTTTGACCCCCCTATAGCTTTTATCTGGGAGCATATATTGTCACCTAATAACTTAGTTTGTCTTTTTAGAGACTGTCAGGGTCTTTACCTCTAAATACAAGGACACATCTGGGCACACCAAAGGCAGAACTTCCAGCAGGGAGATCTCATCAGAAGGCATTTATCTGAATTCCAACAGCATATATTGAGTACCTACTGCATGTCCCACTCCTGTTGAGGAGGAAGGGATAAGATGTGAGTTGGACCAGATCGATAGATAGATGTGGGTCTGATGACTTATAATACAATATAATGACAAAATATGGTGTGATATAATGGAACAGTGTCCAGAAAGGCATGTTTTAGGAACACAGTAGAAGAACACATTCTACCCAGGGGCGTGGGAAGAGTCTTCCCAGGGAAGGTAACATTTTATTCATTCTTTCAACAAATAGTTACTGAACATCTGTTTTCTTCCTGAGGTTGTATTGGGTGCTGGGATGATCAAAACAGTCTTGGTTGCCTATCTATAGAGGAAGAAGGGGACTCCTAGAGTGTATTCTAGAAAAAAGGAACCCTATGAACAAGGATGGAAAGGGCATAGAAGTTAAAGGGTGACCAGGTAATGTGAGGGGCATGAAGGAACTTGAACTTAATCCTATAGGCAATGGGGAGGCAGGGAAGGATTCAAGGAGGAAAGTGGAATAATCTGATTTGTGCTTTCGAAGTTAATTAGTCACAAAGATTTCATTATTTAAAAAACAAAACCATGAAAGTACTAGAAAAAGACACAGGTAAATATTTATATAATTTTAACTTGGGGGAAAGCTTTGTCAGTGTATGACATGG
The DNA here is from genome assembly GCF_025265405.1 of Mesoplodon densirostris. Classification (NCBI taxonomy): domain Eukaryota; kingdom Metazoa; phylum Chordata; class Mammalia; order Artiodactyla; family Ziphiidae; genus Mesoplodon; species Mesoplodon densirostris. The sequence continues at coordinate 59,758,339 of NC_082663.1, forward strand.
AAAAGTTAAAACCATACAGAAAAAGATTTGAATAGGTAAAGATTTAAAAGTTGTATACCACCAAATCACTATTAAAAGGACAAAAGTTAAAAAAAAAAAACTTAAAAGAAGTTAAAAAGGACAAACTCGGGAGAATTTAATAGCCTTAATAGCCTGAACATACAAATGGCTCTTACACAATAAGTAAGACAAAGAACACCTCCTAGAAAATGGGCAAAAGAAGAAATTCAAATGTCCAATAAAACAGATAAAAAATATTCAAGTGCACTAGCAACCGAAACATATTTGGTGACATTTTTCATTTGCCAGATTGACCAAAGGTTTTTTTAAGAAGGTAGTACCCAGTGTTAGTTGAGGGTCTAGAGAAACAGGCACTTTAAAGTACCAGTGGCTTTCAGGTGCTTTGGAAGAGCAATTTGCAATATGTGTTACAATGAATGGATACACTGACTCAGCAAATTTACTTTTAGAAATACACCTTAAGTAAACAGATTCATTCACAAAAATCTTTGTTCCAAATGATTCATTCCAATGTAGCTTATAATAGTAAAAACAAAACAAAACCTAACACAAACAATGACCAAAAAACCCCCTCAAGGAAACAATGTAAATGTTCCACCCTAAAATAAAGGATTGGTTAAAAATACAATGGCCCAGCCATGTGCCATGTGACCAAGAGAAAAGATATGGTTCTATGTTCACTGTCAGTGAAATTTGCCCACAATAGATCACTAAAGAAGAATTGAAGATTATGGAGAACTATCGTAGCAGGAGCTCATTTTTGTAAATATATATTTTATATACATGTACACAAGAAAAATCTGGGAAGAAAGACAACAAAATATTGAATGTTATTTCTGATCATAGTTGTTATTTTTTTCATCATGCCCATCTTTATTTTCTCATTGTGCTTTAGGAAACATGAATTAATAAAAGAAATAAGTCAGCTACTGTATCAAAGTAAGACAACTCAGGTGCAAAATCCTGATGGCTTTGAGGAAGCCTTTGCCATAATCCAAGTAAGAAAATGAGAAAGGTCTGTGCTGGGCTCCAGCGGTTTCCAGACCCTGGCAGTACTTCAGAATCACCTAGGGAGGTATTAAAAAATACTAATTCCAAGGCACAACACAGACTAATTAATTTAGAGTTTCTGGCATGGGGTATGTTTTAACCTCTGCTCCCCTAACCCCCTGACCCCTTCCAAGTGACTACAATGTGTGGCCGGAAATAAGACCACCACTCTCTAGGGCACTGGCAATTGGAAAGGAAAGAAGGATTTGATGTTACCTGGGTGGGATCTCTGAACAGGATATTAATAGAAAGACACCCACGAAGCTAGCTTTAGTGGGTTTCCTTTCATTCCATGTAGCTTTCAAGGTCAAGTGTATTGCTGAGGAATGCAGAGGCACTGAGAAACATCCTCTGTTGATCTCTCCAGGCTAAGCTGCCACTGGCATTGCAGATTGAAGGCTGCATCCAGTTTGGCACACATGGGGTGCACCGCTGCTGCAGGGACAAGGCGCCCATCTTCCCAGGGCCTGCATGTGAGCAGTCAGAGCGCCGGAGTACTGGCAACACAGAGAACTGCACAGTTCAGAGAGAGGATGACATTTCATACACATGTGTGAATGCGACTGTTACTTACATGATGCTTTTTTTTTAGGGGAGGTTTTGTTTTAAAGCTTGCTGGAGTTGGCGTTTCATTACTAATTGCAGTTTATGTAGGTGTTAGCTGACATTCCAATAGCTTGACTGTTTCCAGCAACACTACATGCAATAGCTTCCCTTAAGGTTTAAAAATTATGATTTGCTTTTAATTACTACCCTTCTGAATAGGCATTACACAAACAGGAAGGAAAACACCACATATTCTCACCAGTCTTTGATGTGAGAGGTTACTGAGGCAATTGGGAGAGATATCTTAAAAGGTGTCAGGTAACTACAGGGGAATTTTAATACATAATATGCAGTGACATTTTTATTCTAGCTAGCAACAGAGAGACTTTTGTACAGCTGGGGAGGAATCATATCAGATTTTGGCTAAGGATACAGGATTTCTCACTTCTTACTGGATATAAATAAATAAATAAATAAATAAATAAAGCCATTATAAACAGTATTGAAATATGACTCATGCCTTCCATAATTAAACACCCCTTCTAAAAATAAAAGGTACACAATCTGTCTTTCACTTTCTTTGACTTTCATTCCAACACTAGTGGGAGGCAATGAGCTCTGACTGGAATCAAACTTGGAAGTGATTTTGACTTTGCAGGAAGCAACAGTATTGAGGCAGAGAACTTGACTATATCTTCTCTCCCGCTTGGGGTCAGTGTTTCAGTAGATGCTGGAGAGGCTGAGGAAATAGGACAGGAAATGGCAGTGCCTCCACCAAAGGTGAAAGGAGGATTAAGATAATGGCCTGCATCGCAGACCCAATGCTGACAGCCCCCTTCAAAGTTCAGTGGTGTAAATACAGACTCAGAACCGCTCCCCAAAGGCACGACGAGGTCAGGAGCTTTAGGGAGAGAGACGATGTGGGGAGTGGGAATGGGGGATTCACGGAGCGGCTCTGAAGTTCTCCTCCCAGGCAGTCTTTGACATCAAAGGGCATGTGTGTGCTTTGCATGGCAGGTGAAAGTGCTGTGCAGGTGACACCAGGCCTCTGGGAAGATTAGAACAGAAATCACTGAGCTTCAAATCACTGATCTTTCTGCTTCACTAAAACTGGTCCTCTCCCCCTGGGGTGTCAGTCGGTCCCAGCTGGGACTGACCACCGAACCCTGAAGGCAGAGGCTCAAGTCCTAATATGCCCACGGAGTGACTTCATAAACTCTATCGACATCATGTCCATTTTAATGTTTAAGGATACAAATAAAAGTCAAACAACACTAAAAGGTATACAATAAGGAGTTAGTCTCCCTCTGTTCCCCTCCCTGTCCTCTAGACCCCCTTTCCCATGTCCCTTCCCTGGAGACAACCACTGTTTGTCATTTTTAGACATCCTATGAGAGATATTTTCCTCCTTGTCCTCCTGAGCTCCAAAGAAGGAGCTTTGTCTTTTCCCTCCCTCCTCCCTCCCCATCCTCTCTCTCTCACTCTCCCTGTGTGTGTGTGTGTGTGTATATATATATATATATATATATATATATACACACACATACATATATATACATACACACATATACATACGTACACACACATAAATATATGTGCACACTTTTTTTTACACAGGTGAAAGTCGACTTTACACACTGTTCTCTGTCTTGCTATGTTCCCTTATGTTCACTTATCAATAGCTTCTGGAGATCATTCCACACCATTCCATACAGGACCTACTCATTCTGTGAATGTCTGCACATCACTCTACTGTAGAATTGGACTGTAATGTATTCAGCCAGATCCCCAACGGACAGACTTTAGATTTTTTTTTCTTAACCTATGTTAATGCTTCAATCAATGTCTTTGCACAGCTGCGTTCATGTGGGAACGTTTCTGAGGGGTTAATTCTTGGACATAAAATTTCTGAATCAGAGTATATGCATTTAAAATTTTGGTTGATAGTGACACATTTTTATCCAAATATTGAGCTAATTTGCACCTTATCAAGAATGTATGAGAGCTTGAAAATATTATGTTAGGTAAAAGCAGCAGGTAACCAAAAGTCCACATATTATATAAGTCCATTTATAGTGAAATGTCCAGAATAGGCAAATCCACAGAGATAGAAAGTGGATTGCTGGTTGCCAGGGGCTGGGGGAAGGGGACAATACGAAGTGACCGCTCATGGGTACAAGGTTTCTTGTTGGGCTGATGAAAATATTTTGAATTTAGATAGTGGTGCTAGTTACACAATATATTAAAATCCACTTAATTGTACCCTGTAAAAGAATGAATCTTATGTGAATTATATCTCAATAAAGCTGTCATTTTAAAGAAATGAATGAGGGCATCTGTTTCCCCCTCACCCTTGACAGTGTATGTTCAAATTTTCCCATCATCCTTCATTCTAATTATAACAGTCTCTCTCCATTCTTCCAAGGAGGTGGACCAAGCAGGAAATAAGTTGCAAGATCTAAAGGGCCGGCCGGGGATCTAAGGATTTGGGCTGTCAACATTACAGTCTAACAACAGTGGAAATGACCGAGATGGCAACAATCAAAATAACCAAGTTGTCAATAACTGTCAGTGAATTCAGCAGTCCTGTAGGAACGAGACTTAAAACAAAAATTCCAGAAAAGATGAAGGACACATTTCTCTCAGCCTAAACTGTTTTGAGATCTCCTTTTGTTTACTTAACTAAGGATCTCCTGAATCTCTTAACCACATCTCCCGAATGCAAAACTTCATCCAACAACCCAACCTGTCTCCAGTAGAAAATATATTTGAAGCCCTAAGGATGTAAAAAAAGGCTTCAAAGCCAAATAAAAACTATTATTTTTGAACCCAATTCCAGAGCTACTGAAAGTCGGGCTGAAAAATTATCCATTGTCTATCTCTAACTGGTATTTTCATCAAGGTGGGGCTCCTTGGGATTCCATTTCACCCCTTTTCACCTCTCACCTCTAGCTTAACCCTACTAAATTCTTCTTTTTCTATGATGTCTTATATTTCAACCTGCTTGTGACCTGTGGGATTAAGAGCTAAACACTCTTTAACAGGAGTAATCCCCTAAGTGGACATGTTTCCGAGACTGTTAGGCTTTTGATCACAAAGGAAAGAAGAGAGAGGTATGAAAGCAAAGAACATAGAGAGGTTGGAGATTTTCACTTTAGTAATCATTGATTGCAAAGGGACTCTCCGAGCCAATATTTGCATGAAAATAGGCCTGTTCCTAGTTCCTAAGAATAAGCTCATTTTCTCTCTTCCTTTGAGAGACAATGTGCCCAAAGGCAGAGCTCCAGAGAGGAAAGTCTTGATGCATTTGACATTTCCCAGTTTTTGATTCAGTTTCTGTGACTCTGATAATAAAAACAGCTAGTACCTGCAAAGAGAGCTTAATTAATAAGTGGCAATCACAGGTGCAGGCACCTGACATTTATTGGTTCATTTCATCTTCATCAAACCCTACGAGGAAAGCATTCTTCGTACCACTGCTATGGACTGATTTGTGTGCCTCCCAAATTCATATCCTGAGGCCCCCCTAACCCCACAATGTCTTGGTATTTGGAGATGGAGCCTTCAGGAAGTAATGGGTTTCAGGAGGTCAGGAGGGTGGGGTCCTCATGATGGGATTAATGTCCTTATAAGAAGAGACACCAGAGAGCTTGCTTCCTCTCTGTTGCAGGTGAGGGCATGGCAGGTAGGTGGCCAACTGCAAGCTAGGAAAAGTGCTCTTGCCAGGGAAACAAATCAGCCACTACCTTGATCTTGGACTTCTCTGCCTCCAGAATTGTTGAAAAAGATCTAAACCACCTGGTCTGTGGTATTTCGTTATGGCAGTCTGAGCTGACTAATACAACCACCATTTTACAGAAGAGGAAACTGAGGCCAAGAGAAGTTAAGTAACTTGCCTACTAAGAACTAGAATGTGACAAAGGCAGGATTCAAACCCACTTAGTCTGGCTTCAGGGTCAGCGTTCTCCACTATGGTTGATTGCCTGTGATAAAGGCCACGATCTCCATGTGTTTTAGCCACCCCTCTTTCTGCCATCTTGAGACTCCAATCACACTCTCCTTTAGACTGGAAAAAAGACTGTGCTGTGCCTCCACTGAAGCCCTATTCACATTGTTTCAGATGCCTTGTCCTCTACCCACCTGGGAGTCCTGTAAGGCCTGGGACTTTTTTTCACCTTTTCATCCCCTAGTACAGTGCCTGGGTAGGTGTTTAATAAGTCTTTATTTGAGTGAATATGTAGATAGTAAAGATGAAACTGCCTAACCTCAAGAAGTCTTATCAATAAGAAGAAATCACAGTGAGTTCTTTGAAAATAAGAACATTGTAGCATGGGAAGCTATTTTGGTAATAATGCAGCCAACCAACAGACCTGCTCAAGCAGTTGTCCAAGCCCCAAGGTGAGAGATTTTGTGCTGCTCTGTGACAGTCCGAATGGACTCTGGATAAGGCCAAAGGGACACCAGTTTTCTAGTGTGCTCTTAGCTCCTTGCTCATAGCAGTTCTGTTGCAGGTTGGATTGCTGCAGAAGCAGCCCCGAGGTTGTATGTAGCGGGCAGGATATTTATTAAGGGGTGTCCTTGACTTCCACACCTGTGGTTGGGAGGAGCCTGCAGCAGGTGGGGTTAGAGGAGGAAGATGTGATGCAGGGCCAGTGAGAGCCTTGGCCATCCCCACGGGGAGCTCTTGAGCTAGGGTGGCCTTCCAGGTTGTCCTGAGTTGAGCCAGATGGTCAGGTCTTCACACTCCATAATGACTAGGCTACTAGGTAGGGGCTGCCCGGGAAGGGGCATGATCTTGATGGAGATGGCTCATTGCAGTGAGGCTTTCCCTGAAGGGGCCACCAGCTGAAGGCTGTCCACTGACAGATGCCCAGAAGCTGGGACAACAGGCCTTCTCTAATGGGGAGATCTGAGTGGTGTAGCCCGGGTCCTCCTCAGGAACCATACTTGAGAATGAGTGTTTTCGCAGCACAGGAGCCCAGCAGGCCGAGTTTTCTCCTTGTTACACAATGTTACTTTCATCTCTTGAGCCAGATTTCCTTTTATGATTCTTGGCAGACGCCCAAAGATATATGTCTGTGGAGGATCTTTTTAAAAGGTTTCCTTGCAGATTATCTCTTGACTGAGATTCCCTTTTAAGAACACTCCGCCTCTGAGTCGACTTGGAATTTGTTGTCTCATCTTTCCTTGTATCTCAGAGGAAGGAAGTTCCCTTTTCCCTTGTCAGGTGATTTGCCCTCCTGTACCTTTGACCTGACCTTTCTTGACCCCCCACAGAGCCTTGTCCTCTCCATGATTCTCTCTCAAGCCTTCTCAGTCTCTTTCCTCTCCTGCACAGGGGAAGGCTCTAGAACATTATAATATAGGTGATGGGGTCTTAGTAGGGGAGTAACACAATGACAATGGCATTTGGGGAGGAATGCTCTGGCAGCTGTGTTCCAGATGGGTCTGTGACTTTAGGCTTGGAAGCAGGGGACGAGAAGTGAGCTGCAGCTCAGCTAGCAAAATACAATTTAACACTTATGAGCAGGTTCTTCTAGGAAGGCCTAGCTAATGATTCTTTGTTGCTTCTTACTCTGTGCAGCCCATTAGGGTAGTATCTCAGGGCGTCTCATAGTGAAGTAGCGGAATGTGGTCTGGGGAGTTGTTCAGGCCTGGATTTGACTCCTTGCTAGGTCACTTCTAGCTGTGTCACCCCCAGCGGTTCATTTACCTTCTCAGCCTGTTTCCTCATCAGGAACACGTGGCTTAATAAGGCCTCCCTTATAAAGGGTTGCTGTGAGGCGGACACTTGCTGGGATGACATAGATAAAGACCCTCGCATGGTGTCTGGCACACAGTAAGCCCGGGTACACATCAACTGCCTCCCTGCTTTCAGGCGATTCCATTAAGGCTGTTGGTTCAGAGAAAGGCCAGCTGGTCAGGAGCTGCCTCTCCTTTGGCTCTTTCTAACAAATGGACCCAGTCACTTTCTGATTTTACATTGAAACCCAGTGTTCGAATCCCCAGCCTGCCTTTATTGGTGAGACAGCTCCTTCTTAATGACAGTTGAGCAGTTGAGTTGGGTGAATGCAAGATTGAACAAATAAAAAACCCAGCAGGTAAGGAAAACCTAAGAAATGCTTTGCGTGCCCTGAACTCAAATGGTTTGTGCTCTTCCACTCAAGGGTGACATGTTATTTCTGCTGTCACTACCGGACCGACTCTGACAAGATGGTTTCTTGGTGCTGAGAAGAGCCTAACAGCCTCTACCTGTCATTTGCCAGCCTCCTAGAGCATACCAGTCTTAACCAATCGACTTGCTAAAAATTTGTCCCTGCCTTTGCAGTGTGCCTTAGAAGAGTTAAAATTCTTCTTATACTATGAAACCTTGGAAATTCATCTTAAGTCAACAAGCAAAGAATTAGCTACAAGGAAGTGCAGAGCAAAAATCAGCTTTATCATGCAGTTGTATCTTAGGTGAAGAATTGGCCAGGGCTTTTTCCTTGTTTCAGTCGAAACTTCAATAACAGTAACAGAGAGTTAGAGGACAGCTAGATTAATGCTTGTACAGGCAAAAGGAAATAGCCAATATGCTTCATCAGATTAATCAAATACCTATCTGGAAGTGAATTTTGAACAATGACTTTGCTTTGAGAAAGTTGATTCTTGTTTTGGTTTGTTGTATGATTGCCTGATTTACTCTCTACCTTGTATGTCACCTGGTTTGTTTTGACAATAGCCTGACAGGAGGCAGAGAAAACGCCACAGGCCCAGGTGTCAGGCCTGGGACAGGACTCTGGCTTCGCTCCCTCGTGGTGGTGAAACCTGGGGCAAGTTACTCAATCCTCTGGACTCCGTTTCTCCAAAAGTAAAATGGGATTTTAGTACTTATTTCTTTGGATTAGAGTGTGTATAAAGTATCACAATGTATACAACCTGCCTGAAATGAAGTACGTATTAAAAATGCTGTAGGTCCTCTTTCCTTGCCTCCTAACTCCCAAGATACCCAGTGGTTTTTTGTTATGCGATATATGTCAGTTGCTACCATTTCCCTGTAAGTTACTACTTCCTGGTTATGGAATAGTCCACGCTTAGTGCCGCAAGCAAGTCCAGATACAAAGAGAGAAAATTGCTGAGGCAGTTTAGTTCAAAGAGTTTGAAGCCAGGCTCTGCCACTTACCAAACCTGTGACCTTGGGCAATTCCCTTAAGCTCTCTCAGTTTCCTCATCTGTAAAATGTGGATAACAAAACCCACCTCCTAGCATTGTGCTGAGGATTAAGTGAGTTCATGTATTTGAAGCGATTAGCAGGGTTCCTGGCAACTGTAAGAACTCTGTGAAGTGTTCGTTATTATTATTGCTGACTCTAGTAGACATGTTTGTGGCTGCCTGCTTACTCAGAGCCCCCATCCTTGGGGACTGCCACCACTCACTACCCCTTCTGCCCCCAGTGATGTTTGTATTCCACGTCACAGTTGTTTGGATCAGGAGTGGACGTCTTATGTGAGTTGGACAATCAGAACCCTCTCCTTGGTTTGGGACCTGTGAGCAATTGAGCCAGTGAGCTGTGGGTTGCTGAGCTGAAAGGTTGTGTAGATTCAGGTCTGAGGCCATTATCTGAGCCCTGATGGGTAGTTAGAAAAAGCTCTTCTGCTAAGAGAAGCAGAAAAGCGGGGGCAGGCATGAGAGAAAATCAGAGAGGAGAAACTACATGGCCCATAAGAAATGGTGTGAAGCCTAGGAAAATGAGTTTTCCGGTTCCTGAGACCAGCCTGTGCTGAGCACTCTGGGCTTGAATTCCTGACAGCTCGATTCTTACACTACCATCCTCCAGTGCCAGCCCCTTCCTTGACTAGTTTAAGCAATCCTCTCTGTTCTGTGATGAAAACACTGAACTTCAGCAGAAAATGGTCTGCATCCGTGGTGTACAAATGTTTTTTGCTCACATTGTTGCAGAATTTTGAAAAACTATGTATCCCCACACATTTTCAAGTTGACATCTAAAATTTCTATTTTCAGTTTAAATGTCATATATTATAGAATATGAATATGTGCATTGACTGCAAGCTATTACTCATCATATTTATATGCTGTGTTATATTACGTGCGGCTAAGAAAGAAAAAATACTGTCAAGCTATGACCTACCATCATTGTAAGATGCACCCTAATTTCAGAGATATTAAAATGTGAAAAAAAAATTGTCTCTTAGAATCATTGAAATGCAGCCATTCCCAAGGATATCATTGCCTTTCTTCTTTAAAAACCAGAGAAAGGCTTTTGGGAACATAGGCATGTTAGTCTCAGACCACATTAATTTTAGGAAAAAGTACAGTCAGAAATTGAGGATCTGGGGGAAAAAAGAGTCTCAGAACTGTATGTGATCACATAGCCCTTGAAAAACATGTATCTATATGAAAAAATCACTGGTTTACATGTTTGTTTATAAAAATAGTTTCTTCTTTGCTTTCTTTCTTTAAAAAATATTATTAAATATTAAAGCTATTATAACAGCAGTAAAGGGAATTTTGAAAAAGAAAAAATTTACATTTTACTGGACAAAATACTGTCTACGCTCCCTACTAGACAGTGGTTTTAGTAAACCTGGAGATTCTCCTTTGCCATGTAACTTCTTTACAGGTTCCAGGGATTAGGGCATGGACATTTTGAGAAGCCATTATTCTGCCTACTATAGACCTTAAAATCAGTTCGAGTGCCACTATATTCCCCGTTTTTTTCCTAGAAGAAACAAGAGGACCATTTGGTGTTATTATCATTCCATGTTGTTTGCCTGCCAACAACACACTGGGCTCTCCACTGAAACATATTTCGGAACAGTCCTGTTCATTGTGCTTACAAGTGTAATTATTGTTAACATTTTCAATTATTTAACATTTACTGAGCACCAACCATGCGCTAAGCACTCTTTGAAACATACAATTAGTCATGGTTGATGCCCAAAGGGCTTACAATTTAAAATTAGACAAGTCTAAAATCAGAGAGATGCAAACATCTATACCTAGCAATGCTTCGTGAAAGAATTGACTGTCCCAGACAAGTCAGATGTAGTGCTTTGTGTTATGTATTCCCCAAACTCACCTTTACTCCCATGAGACCTAAAACTATACACTCTTCAGAAAATACACATTGAAACGTTAGGTAAGACAGGAAAACAATATTGTGTAATTGCCACTTACAAGCACATTTTTAAAAGTTTGGGACATCTGCCTTGCTTCCTTACTTCAGATCTTATGACAAACAAGATTTTGTGTGTGTGTTCCATGATTAGTAGGATTCAACTATGAAAAGAAAATATCTCACAAAAGATGCACAGTATAAAATTTAATTGCTAACTGGAGAAAGAAATTTTCAAAAGATGCTGTTGAGAATGACAAGCCAAGTTCTTGGAGGCCCAGAATTATCTAGGAGACCCTCTCACACTAAGCCTAAGAGCAAGCAGAAACCATTTTTACAGTTTAGATGATCGAACCAACCACTGTGTTAATGTCTTCTTACGGCAGGTGGCTGAAGTAGAAACTCCTTTTGCCTATAACTCCTTAAAATAAGAAAAGGGGGAACATTTCTGTAATGCCATGTGTCTGTGATCATCGGCTTTTCCCCAATGTTCCTCCAAGGTGTCAGGTACTGTGGAAGCATCAAACTACGGCTGCAAGGAAAGGAAAGTCATAATGTTCCCTAAAGAACAATGTCATGGTGCTCCCCTGTCAGGATGGTTGATGAGGGTTTGAGCACACCTGGTTGACCTGGCTGATTGGCACTTTGTGCTCAAGCATGGGTGGAGGCTCCACCTGTTCTCACCACAGAGCATGGGGCTGCCATATTCAGGGGTCTCACCAGGGCATGCCAACAACATCTGGATGTACAGGACAGATTGTTACCTACATTAAAATAACTTAAGTGTTCATCTGACCGTCTTCCCAGAATTGACTAGTAAATGAAAAGGCTGGAACATGGCCTTTTGTTTTTAGGTACCAGTGCTCTTGTTGGAAGGAGATACGACAGCCAGTTTTACCCTTTCTGCACTTTCCCCGCAGACTGAGCATGGCATCTCCACCCATACTGAGTCAGTTTTTAAATTGCTTGAGGCTACCTCCCCGTGACTATACAATGACACTGCCTGGGTTTAACTCTAGCTCCATAAAACTAGACTACATCACTCTCACACCATGTACAAAAATAAACTCCAAATGGATTAAAGACTTAAATGTAAGACCTGAAACCATAAAAATCCCAGAGGAAAACGTAGGCAGTATACTCTTTGACATCAGTCTTAGCAATCTCTTTCTGGATCTGTCTCCTCAGACAAGGGAAACAAAAGCAAAAATAAACAGATGGGATTACATCGAACTAAAAAGCTTTTGCACACTGAAGGAAACCATCAACCAAACAAAAAGGCAGCCTACTGAATGGGAGAATATATTTTCAAATAATATATCCAGTAACAGGTTAATATCCAAAATATATGAAGAACTCATACAACTCAACCTCAATAAAACAAACAACTAGATTTTAAAAATGGGCAGAGGCCCTGAATAGAAGTCATTATTCTGCCTACTATAGTTTTCCAAAGAAGACGTACAGGTAGCCAACAGACACAAAAAAAGATCCTCACCATCACTAATCATCAGGGAAATGCAAATCAAAACCACAATGAGCTACCACCTCACACCTGTCAGAATGTCCATCATCAAATAGATAATAAATAACAAGTGTTGGTAAGGATGTGGAGAAAAGGGAACCCTGGTGCACGGTTGGTGGGAATGTAAATTGGTGCAACCACTAGGGAAAACAGTATGGAGGTTCCCCCCAAATTAAAAATAGAACTACCATATGATCCAGCAATTCGACTTCTGGGTATTGAAGTGGAATATGCTTTTTGAAAAAAACACTAATTAGAAAATATATATGTGCACCCCTATGTTCACTGCATCATTATTTGCAATAGCCAAGACATGGAAGCAGCCTTAGTGTCCATCTGTAGGTGAATGAATAAGGAAGATGATTATATATAATGGATTATTATTCAGCCAAAAAGAAAAAAAAAGAAAAAGAAAAAGAAATCTTGCCATTTGTGACAACGTGGATGGGTCCAGAAGGTATTATGCTAAGTGAAATAAGCCAGACAGAGAAAGACAATCACTGTTTGATTTCACTTATATGTGGAATCTAAAAAACAAAACAAAGCAAAATGAAAACAGACTCATAGATACATGGAACAAATGGGTGGTTGCCAGAGGGGTGGGTGTGGGGTAAATTAGGTGAAGGGGGTTAAGAAGTACAAACTTCTGGCTATAAAATAAGCCTCAGGGATGTAATATACAGCATAAGTAATATAGTCAATAATATTGTCATAACTTTGTGTGGGGACAGATGGTTACCAGACTTATCATGATCATTTTGTAATGTATGCAAATGTGAAGTTACTATGTAGTACACCTGAAACTAACATAATATTGAACAACTATATTTCAATTTTAAAAATGTATATATACTGTATATTTGAAGAGAAGTTATGCTCAGGCAGTCATGGAACATATTGTTTTTTTGTGTTTGGTTTTTTTTTTTGCAGTACACGGGCCTCTCACTGTTGTGGCCTCTCCCATTGCAGAGCACAGGCTCCGGACACGCAGGCTCAGCAGCCATGGCTCACGGGCCCAGCCGCTCCACGGCACGTGGGATCTTCCCGGACTGGGGCATGAACCCACATCCCCTGAATCAGCAGGCGGACTCTCAACCACTGCGCCACCAGGGAAGCCCTGAACATATTGTTTTGATCCTCTAAGGCAGCACTATCTGACAGGAATGTAACTTGAGCTGCATATGCAATTTCAAATTTTCTGCTGGCCACATAAAAAGGAAAAAGAAAAAGGTGAAATAAAATTTAATAAAACATTTTATTTAACTCAAAATTACAAATTAAAATAAAAGTAAAAATAAAATATCACCAAAGAAGCCATACAGATGGCAAATCAGCAAATGAAAAGATACTCCACATTATATGTCATCAGGGCACTACAAATTACAACAGTGAGATACTACTACTTACTTATTAAAATGGCTAAAATCCCAATCATTGACAACACCAGTGCTGGTGAGGATGCAAAACTCTCATTCATTGCTGGTGAGAATGCAAAATAATACAGCCACTTTGGAAGGCAGTTGGGCAGTTTCTTACAAAATAAACATTTTCATATCATACAATCCAGTAATTGTGCTCCTCAGTATTTACCCAAATGAGTTGAAAACTTATGTCCACACAAAAACCTGCATATGAATGTCTACAGCATCTTTGTTCTTAACTGCTAAAACGTGGAAGCAACTAAGGTACTCTTCGATAGGTATGGATATACAAATTGTGGTACATCCATACAGTGGAATATTATTTAGTGATAAAAAGAAATGAGTTATGAGGCCACAAAAAAGAAAACCATGGAGGATCCTTAAATGCATATTGCCAAGTGAATGAAGCCAATCTGAAAGACTGTGTCCTATATGATTCCAACTATATGACATTCTGGAAAAGGCAAAACTATGGATACAGCAAAAGGATCACGGATTCGGGAGGAGGGAGGGATGAATAGATGGAGAACAGAGGATTTTTAGAATAATTTAACTGTTCTGTATGACCAGTGGATACATGTCATTACACATTTGCCAAAACCAATAGAATATCAAACTCAAAGAGTGAATCCTAATGTAAACTGTGGACTCTAGTTGATAACAATGTATCAATACTGGCTCATCAATTGTAAGAAATGTATTGCACTAATGCAAGATGGTAATAGTAGGGGAAACTACGTCGGGGTGGGGGGGAGGGGATTAATGGGAACTCTGTAGTTTCCTCTCAAATTTCCTGTAAACCTAAAACTGCTCCAAAAAGTACATTACTTAAAAAAAAAATCACCATTTCAACATGTCATTAATATAAAATTTTTCCAAGACATATTTTTGTACAAAGGTTTTGAAATCTCATGTGTACATTTTATACTTACAGCCCATCTCAGTTCATCCCAGCCACATTTTAAATGATCAGTAACCACATGTGACTAGTGGTTACTATATTGGACATTGGAAATCTCAAAGTTTTCGTTAGATTAGAGATTAAAGGAAAAATACATACTTGAAAATATTTTACCTCCAAAAACAAACTCATAATTTGGAGAATGCTGTATGTCACACACAGTTCTCTAACAGCAAAACGTATCAAGATTGTTTCAGTAATCCCCTCGCCAACAGTTTTTAAAGAATAAAAGCAAACGCAAATCCAGTCTGACGACTTGCTCGACGGGGTGATTAAGATGTATGGGTGAGCATAAAGCAAGATTTCCTCCTACAATCAGTCTTCCAGTGACCTTCATTAAGGACAAAGAGCATTTTAATGGATGAAGCCTTCACCTTTAATAAGGCTTTACTCTGTTATTTCCTATGGAACCATTCATTAGATTTACAAAACAATGGTAGCTGGCTAATGACGGAGCCGTGGTCAGAACCCCAGGGATAGCCTATGTCACCATTAGCGCCTCAAGGCAAAATGTCACTTGGTCCACCTCGTCCAATCCAGTCAAGAAGACTTTGACCTATAATTGCATGCAGAGTTCAAGAGCTCAAGAGGTTACAGATGGGGGTGAGCGGATCCGTGATTTGCATCTTTGTGTCAGCTTGAGAAGAGGATGTATGAGAGCATAAACAGAGATGGAGACGGGCCAGGGTGAACATTTTGCTTCTGCTTCCAAAAGATATTCCTGTTTATTAGTGACTGCTTTAGGGAAGGTGTGTTTGTTTGTTTGTTTACTGTGTCGACAAAAAAATTAATCAGTAGATCTAGGAAAGAAATGGAAAATTTTATTGGAGCCAAATTGAGGATTATAACCCAGAATAGCCTCTCAGATAGCTCCGAGAACTGTTCCGCCTGTTAGAGGTCAAAGCACAGTTATTTAAGACTTTGAGACAGACATTAAATGTATGTCCTATGTACATTAAATGACATATTATTGACAGTTTACACAATCGAGGTTTACACATACAAAACGTGGGTCATCATGGTCCCATACAAGATTAAGCAGAAAGGTTATCTCCTAAGAAGTTATCTTGTTGATGCTAGGAGAATATTGCTCTTTATGATTGAGCAGGTTTGAGCGGGGGCAGAGGAGGGGGGGTTTGGTCGATGCATAATGCAGATACACAATGCACGGTAGAGAGGAGAGAGGAAGCCAAAGGTCAGAGGAAAATGTTTATGTTCCAATTTTCCTTGACTTGCCTTAGAGTATCAATTTTTCTTTCATCAGTTGTTTAAATATATTTTTATTTTGGAATAATTTTAGATTTACCGAAAAGTTGCAAAGATAGTACAGAGAATTCCTGTATCCCCTCACCTAATTTCTGCTTACATAACCACGGTGCACTTGACCAAACTAAAAAATCAACACTGACACTTTACTATTAGTTACACTGCAGGTTTTGCATTGACTTTTTAAAAAATCTCAGCAGGAAGAATTGTGTAAAAAATGAAATATAAAAGCACCTTTTGATCTTAATTAAAAAAAACAAAACAAAACTATTTTGGAGAGAAGATGGATAGAAATGAGGATGACTCAGCTTCCCAGTAGGGACATGCACATGAACTTGCATCATTCAAGTCAGATCAAGGCGACTTTCTTCAAGAAGCCTTCTTGGATTTTACAGCAGTAGTTAGTGTTCACATTAGAAGACAAAGCTCTGTGACACTTTCCATGTTGCATCACCCGGAACTAACAGACACTCAGCTGCCAGCTGGAAGAGGGAAAGGACCCAAGTGTTCCAGGAGAAATTATTACACCTTCCCCCTCTCTCCTTCTTGCCACCCCCATCCCCCTAGTCTGTGCTAACTCGTATGCTTTCCGAAAATATCTCTGAAGTCTTTATGCATGAGGAAAATCAGTCCTTTCCTTTCTGGATTATTGAAAGGGAGCTATATATCTCTAAAGATGTATAGTTTAGGAATCGTCATAGATAACACATCTTTGTGCCCTTAGGTAAAGCTATTATTACTCTAAAGTGAATTCAGGGGGAATTGGGCTTACTCAGTTGACTACTGACTGTAAATTCAACCAATATAAAAAGATGAAACTCTAATTAGAAAAGATACATGCACGCGAATGTTTATAGCAGCACTTTTGCAATAGCCAAGACATGGAAGCAACCTAAGTGTCCATCAACAGATGAATGGATAAAGAAGATGTGGTACATATATACAATGGAATATTACTCAGCCACAAAAAAGAATGAAATGTTGCCATTTGCAGCAACATGGATGGACCTAGAGATTATCATACTAACTGAAGTCAGAAAGAGAAAGACAAATAGCATATGGTAACATTTATATGTGGCATCTAAAATATGATCCAAAGAACTTATTTACAGAACAGAAACAGACTCACAGACATAGAAAATAAACTTACAGTTACCAAAGGGAAAGGGGGAGAGGGATAAATTAGGAATTTGGGATTAACAGATACACACGACTATACATAAAATAGATAAACAACAAGGACCTACCGTATAGCACAGGGAACTATATTCAATACCTTGTAATAACCTATAGGGGAAAAGAATCTGAAAAAGAACGTATACATACATATATAATGTACAACTGAACCACTTTACAGTGCACTGAAACTAACACAACATTGTAAATCAACTATACTTCAGTAGAAAAAAAAAATTCAACCAATATAGTTTGAGTACATGCCATGTATTTGGCTCTGTTCTAGGTGTGCTCTGAGGGCCACTCCTATGGGAACACTGATACATAGGATGTTTCTCTATTAGATTCAAAGTTCCCTGATGATAGGGATGGAGAGAACTGTGTCTTATTTAATCTCTCTTATCCTTAGATCCTCAATACCTAAAACATCCCTCAATGTCTGGTAGATGCTCAATAGTGTTATTGAATCAATAATAGACAAATAAATGTGGAATGGGGAGACGGTTGAATGAATGAATACATGAGTTCATAGATGAGTGATTCCTGATCACTGCCCTTAAGGAGATTACATTCTGGAAAGAGGCAGAGGAGGGCAATCACACAAATGATCATGACACATGGAGGAATGAGGTAAGGACCATCAGAGGTGAGCCTGCTAAAAGAAAGCACTGTATAGGTTTAGGTGCAAATGGCAAGTCCTGGGAATGTAAGCAGAGGTAAGTCGTACTTGAGATTGTCCAGGAGGATGGATAGGATATCCTAAGCAGGGATGGGATAGGAAATGAGGGAAGACATTCCAGCCTGAGAGAACAGAGTGAACAGACATGGCTAGGTAGAAAGTCATGAACATTTTGAGGAGTTAAGTTTGGATAGCTTATATGGCATGTGAAGGTCAGGAAGGGAAAATAAACAAGATTCACACACTGGGTCCTCATCATATGGGTCTTGGATGCCTGGGTTTGCTAATTTGGAAGTGATCACAGACAAATCATGAGGAGAAACTGGCTTCTCCTGGGGGCTGTGAGGTTTGTTTAAGCACATCTTCCAAAAACATGATGGTTCTAAGGAAAAAGGTGGAAGTGTAGGAAAGAAAAGAAATTTGTGATAATATGGTGATATAATTTGTCTTTAAGTTCTGTGATGACAAATCAGAATTCTCCTATGTTTGTAATGTAGGAGTCTGTGCTCTGATTCAATCACTCTATCTGCCCTGCCAATAACATGCAGAGAAAGCCATTGACGCACTTTTGTTAAATAAGCAATTAAAACAGTAGTAGGTTTTGAACTTAATGCCTTTTCTTTATATGTACCAAAATGTTCATAGCAGCCCTATTTACAATAGCCCAGAGATGGAAACAACCTAAGTGTCCATCATCGGATGAATGGGTAAAGAAGATGTGGCACATATATACAATGGAATATTACTCAGCCATAAAAAGAAATGAAATTGAGCTATTTGTAATGAGGTGGATGGACCTAGAGTCTGTCATACAGAGTGAAGTAAGTCAGAAAGAGAAAGACAAATACTGTATGCTGACACATATATATGGAATGTAAGAAAAAAAATGTCATGAAGAACATAGGGGTAAGACAGGAATAAAGACACAGACCTACTAGAGCATGGACTTGAGGATATGGGGAGGGGGAAGGGTAAGCTGTGACAAAGTGAAAGAGCGGCATGGACATATATACACTACCAAACGTAAGGTAGATAGCTAGTGGGAAGCAGCCGCATAGCACAGGGAGATCAGCTCGGTTCTTTGTGACCGCCTGGAGGGGTGGGATAGGGAGGGTGGGAGGGAGACGCAAAAGGGAGGGGATATGGGAACATATGTATATGTATAACTGATTAAATTTGTAAAATAAAAAAAAAAAAGGAAAAAAAAAAAAAAAGAATTCTCCTATGTTTGTAATGTAGGAGTCTGTGCTCTGATTCAATCACTCTATCTGCCCTGCCAATAACATGCAGAGAAAGCCATTGACGCACTTTTGTTAAATAAGCAATTAAAACAGTAGTAGGTTTTGAACTTAATGCCTTTTCTTTATATGTTACATTAAAAGCTGTGTGATTAAGCTGACCTGGGATTTCTGAACAGAAGCTGGACAGTCGACTTCACATTTTTAAGAAGTGAAAGATACATGCTGAGTTGCGACATGTACTGCTCATGGAGTCCCAAGGATAAAATATGAGCATCTCCTGGGGGGCAAAGAGTCCTTAGTGAGAGCAAAGAAGGCTCATGAGCATCACATTAATGTTCTGTATTTCAAGACCTTCCACTGCCGTGGAGTACCTCTTTAAGCTTCTCTGAACATCTTTGGCAAAGACACACTGAACCGCATTGCTGGGTGGTTCCTGTTTATTTCCCTTTACGGGGGCCTTCTGCTACTCTTGCTGAGTGCCTGGGTGGCTACTCTGTGACCGGCAAAGCCCCTCGGTTCCCAGCTCCAGGCTCGCCTGGTGTAAAGACAGATGCTCTCATGGCAGTAATGGCTGGATGTGCTGTGTTTGCACATCTGCGGTGGCCTTTTGAATTGAGTTTTGAGCCCAAGCCAGGCAGCCCCTCCTTTATTTTCACTGTCACACCATTAAAGGAAATGAGATTATGGCACAAATCATCATTCACATGACTCTGACATAGAAGGTTAGGGAGATATTGCCGAGATAATTCCACAGCCGCCATGCCCCTGACAATAATTACAATGTGACCACAGGGGATCGCCTTCTAATAGGCTTTTGTTCAGTCAATTCAGAGTCTGTTGTGTGCTCTGAGTTTGGATAATTAAAGTTGTGTCTCAGAAGCCACATGTGGTAGCTCATAATTATGCAGTCGAGTCTAAGAGGGAACTGAGGTGACTGACACCTGTGCTGGCGTGAGGAACAAGGGCCCTGGTGACGAGGAAGAAAGAAACCAGTCCCCTCACTGAGGAAGCGGGGGATGGCATTCACTCCATAGCATCCACTGCTTTATTTATTTTAAAACGAAAATGAGTAATTATAGCCCTTCCCAGTCCAATTGCTCACCCTCCAGAGGGATTTTGCTAACCCTTTCCTGTAGCCTCCAACAAAAGAATGGGAGCTGACTGGACAGAGAAGAAAATACAAATGGCTTATTGAAACACCAGAATGGTTTAATTATTTAATCATTTGCATGTTGAGAGATTTGCATAAAGGCAGGAAAAGGCCCATGTTGGAATTTGGCCTGTATCTCCCCCTGTTTCTCACTGGAGCAAAGATCTCGAAGAGTGGCCTTGTTTTAGCTCTTGAATTTTAGAGAAATGTGAACTTTGGAAAGCTTAGATTTGTTATTTCAAGGACACAATATTTGAAAGGAAAATAAACCCAAAGACCATATCCTGCTGGGCCATGCTTCCCAAGTCAGTCTATGGCTGTCAGAGAAGCAAAGTAGTTGCTTTTCCCCACCACGCAGGACACCCTTGGAGAACCATTCTCCCGAGCAGGACAAGTAGACTGCTGGGTAAGTGGGTGCCTTTTTAGCACTCTCAGACTGGGTCCCAGATTTTCTAGATTCATCACATAAGAGAGGTTGAAATGTTAGTATAGGACATCTTTTATCTGAAGTCTTTAGACTGTTTAGCAGATTCTTGGAATATACGTGTAAAGGGTTTTCAATTTCTGAGCCTTGAAAGTAGATTTCTGCTGTGTCCTAACATGAGATATCTTTTCCTCCAGGTTTTGCCAGGTAGAGAAAAAGCCCTCCCTTCTTCCAAACACTGTTTCCCCTTTTGAAGCACAGCAGATTAATTCTTCACCCAATGTGGGAACAACAATTGCTATTCAAAACACTGCCCTTTCCTCAGGCTTTGCCTTCATGAAAATGAAACATATTTCGTACTGAGCACCATATGGTGTTTGGGAAGAGTGGACACGCAGATGCTTCCTAATTAAAGCATTCAACTTTGTCATGAGAAATGGCAGCCACAGATGACTTTGGCTGGGCGCGTGTCCGGGAGGGGGTGGGTGGGAAGGGATCCCGGAGCGTGGATGAAGTGGGAGGCTGACGCCCAGCTTTTTCAAGCACAGGCTCTGATTGGTCCTCGGGGAACAGATAATGGCAAGAGGCAGTTAATTTGAAGATAATTGAGAGATCTCTTTCCTGTCTTCACACAATAAACCAAGGTGCCGGGCCTCAGCTGGCACTTGCACTCTGGCAGGAAGAAAAGGGCCCGGAATGGGTCTGCTAAAGCTGCCACCTCATTTTCACGTCTCACACAAAGCCGGGAAACGCCTCTCCCAGCCTCCCCCAGCCCCAGATGCTGGTGCCCATGTTTATTGTCTCAACACATCAGAACATAAATAAAAGTTTCCAAAGAGAGAGGCCATCAGAGGAATGGGGATGGTCTATTCTTCTGGAAAACAAGGGCCGTGCCTCTAAAACGGCAAGCTCACCGACCAGTCAGAAGAGACATGCCCTCTCAGATGGTGGGTTTTCTTGGAGAAGGTGAACTAGTTTTTTGTACCTTTTTATTTATTTATTTTTTTCCCTCAGCATCCTTAGTGCTCTGTGCAAAACTCTTTCCAAACCACTGAAGTCCAGGAATCCTGAGGGCCCTTCTCAGGTTAACTCAGACACTCGTCTGCACACTTCTGTGTGGATAGGAGCCACAGAGGTATCCCAGGCAAGGAATGGACTTAAAAGGAGGCTCTCCCGGGCTTCCCTGGTGGCGCAGTGGTTGAGAGTCCGCCTGCCGATGCAGGGGACACAAGTTCATGCCCCAGTCCGGGCAGATCCCACGTGCCGCCGAGTGGCTGGGCCTGTGAGCCATGGCCGCTGGGCCTGCGCGTCCGGAGCCTGTGCTCCACAACGGGAGAGGCCACAGCAGTGAGAGGCCCGCGTACTGAAAAAAAAAAAAAAAAAAAAAGGAGGCTCCCCCAGGGCTTCCCTGGTGGTGCAGTGGTTGAGAGTCTGCCTGCTAATGCAGGGGACACAGACTCGAGCCCTGGTCTGGGAGGATCCCACATGCCGCGGGGCAACTAAGCCCGTGAGCCACAACTACTGAGCCTGTGCATCTGGAGCCTGTGCTCCACAGCAGGAGAGGCCACGATAGTGAGAGGCCCGCGCACTGCAATGAAGAGTGGCCCCCGCTTGCCACAACTAGAGGAAAGCCCTCGCACAGAAGTGAAGACCCAACACAGCCCTAAATAAATAAATAAATAATTGATGGAAGTGAAATTTAAAACAGGCAGTCCGTGTATAAAAAAAAAAAAAGGAGGCTCTCCCATTGCCTTAGCAAGCCGCACTGAGAGGAGGAGGAGGGGGTCCGAACAAGTAAGGGGCTTTTTTTTTTTTCTTTCTGAGGGATCCTTCCGTCTGTCCTGCCTGCTTTCCCAGCCCCTTTTCATTCTCTTTTGGGGCAACTTGCTTATAAATTCTAGGAAACCCTTAAGCCAAGTAGGTGGAAAAATAATCTGATTTCCTCTTTTAACACACAGAAGGACTGGATATAAGGGCTACCTAAGTGTGAAAAAGAATGCTGCTCTTTTTCTCAGGACTGGGAAACTTAATGGTGTCAAGCATATGGGCATAACAATGATAAAGAACGTAAAAAAGTGAAAAGAGCCACGTTCGACAGATTTATTCCTCATCGGTAAAGAAAAGATTTGAAGGAGTGGGCACACAGGCAAAGAGGAGTGGCGGGGGCAGGCTAACTGAGAAAGCCAGTCAGGGGAAGCTGGATTAGGTGATTAATGCAGGATGGCTTGGGGCTTATTAAAGGTAGCTAGACAGCTGGGTTTGCTAATCTGATTTGAAATTTTTTTGGCATAAAATACATTTTTCTGTTGTTCTGGTAAGTTGGGGCCAAGTAAGGTTTTCTTCCCTCTGAGCAAGAGGATTGTGACGGTCTCCCCATGGAGGGCTATCTTCCAGCTTTTTCCTGGGGGCTACTGTACAGGTGGAAATATTGGTCTGTATTGTCACTTCTGTACTGTAGTTACACAGAAAAGGCAGAATGGGGAGAAACTGCTAGGACCATAGAAATAAAGAATAGTAAAATGAAAGGTGACAATTTCCGTTTATCAAATGAAACCATAAAGAAAGCAAAGAGATACGATCCAAACTTGCAGAAGAGATTTGCAACATATAGACCAACAAGTGTTTAGTATCAAGAATACAGATATGAAATCAACAACAACAACAACATAAATAAATAACCAAATCGAAAAATTAGGTAAATCACAGAAATGGGCAGCTTATGGCAAAGGAAACACAAATAATGGATATATACAGGAAAAAATGCTCCATTTCAGAAGTAGGCAGGAAATACAAATTAAACCCAAATGAGAACCTATTTTATACCCACCAGATTGGCAAACAATTGAGAAGTTTGACATCAAGCACTGACATGAGTCTAGATGAAAGGATCGTTTCTACGCTCTGGAGTAGGTCCCATGACCCTGGAAAATGATTGGGTTTAATTGACTCACCCAGGAATTCTAGTCCTGGACATATCCTCTAGGTAATTTCTAGCACATCTACAAGTGGTCATAACACACTGTAAGCGCAAAAATTATCTAAACAATCCAAAAGGTCATCAATAGGCAAATTTAAGAACAGATAGTGATAGTAGAGTACCACACAGCAGTGAAAATGCATAAATTAGAACTACACACATGATGCAGAATCTCACAAATATTGAGTAAAGCAGAGAAAAAATAAGTTTTACAAGATTTCATATAGTATGTTACCGTTTTTATAAAGTCCAAATCAAGCCAATTCAATTAGCAAATACTGAACCATTGCTCCTAAGGAAAATATACATCCCCACCCCCGCCTCAGACAGATTATAGTCTTAAATTCCAAGAGCAGCTCATCTGGTGGATTCTATTTTCTTTACTTTACAAAAGAGAAAATGAGGTTCAGAGTGTGACAGGACGTGCCTAAGCCCCCCACTACTAACTGCGGAGTTGGGATTCAAACCCCCTCCAACTGACCCCAGGGCCGGAGCTTTTTTTCCCCATGCTGCACTGTCCCCTACCTCTCCATCTTCTGCTCATCTCTGTGTGAGAGCTGAAACAAAGCACAGCGTCTTCTTGATTGACCCCAGATGGGGTCCTGCTCATCTGAGTCATCTGGGTGACTCAGATTTTTCTCTGCTCTGTGGATGTCCACTAATGACTGTGAAAGTGCTAATTCATTCTGTCTGGCTGCTGTCTACCAGGCTAGTGGACACATATAGTTATGTAGTGAACACTTTCCAGATATAACCCAGTCTCCTTTTATGCAGGGGTCTGTGTGTGTGTGTGTGTTTGTGTGTGTGTTCAAACAAAAATATAAACATTGGAATCATGGAGTGGGATGATCCCTCTTGATCTAAATAATCTTATAAATTTTTCCTCTATAGTCTCCACCATATAGTACATTTAAGGTGGGGAAAAGATATTAAGTATAATGATACTTAACACTCTCAGAGAAAAGGACAAAGCCCCAAGTAAATACACATATGAGCTTTCCCTCTCTTTATTATGAAAAGAAAGTGTGTTATAATTTTTATCTGCTTTTGAGAGGAAATTTTAAAACCAAGTTCTCCCTAATTATTAGAATTGAGAGGAGAGGATAGTAGAGCCATGAATAGCTAACATGTCTACAAACATCAAGAGACTTTTCTGTAGATCGACAATAATGCTACAAAATAAAATGGAAAAATATCCCACCCACCATAGCAGTAAAAGATTTCACACAGTTAGAAAACCTTAACAAGAAATGTGTGACACCTAAATGAATAAAATAATGCAACTTTACTGAGAGACATAAAATAACGCTTGAATATCCAAAGTCACGCACTAGATGGCTAAGGCAGTGTTGCTTGTTATGAACATGTTAATTCCTCAATTTATAGTTATAGTTATAGTTTATAACTATAGTTATAGTTTATAGTTATAATTCCTTAATTTATAGTTCTGAGACAATCATGATTAAAATCCCAGAGGGGTTTTGGGGGAAAAAAACAGACAAAATTATTTTTAAAGTAAACTACAGATGTAATGAGTAATGAATAGCTAAGAAAATGTTGAAAATGAAGAATATTTCTGGATCCAGTGTACCCACAGTGGGTCACCATGACCTGTGGCTGCATCTTCTAGTATCAACCCTAGAGAAATTAGTGGAATAAGAAGAAAGCAGGGATTTCTGGTTAGTTCCAGAGGAAAAAAATAAAGCCAGAAATCCTTAGGGAGAGTGAAACCTCTCTCTCTCTCTGTGTGTGTGTGTGTTGGGAGTGGAGGGCCTGAGGAGGTGGTGGTGGCCGCAGGCAGGACACAGGGCCACCAGAGGCACCTGGGAGAGGATAGATTGGAGAGACAAAGCTCTGTTTTCCTGTGTGGTCTCAGGATCATCCTTACCGGCCCCAGGGCTGTAGAAACAGGCCCTATAGCTCAGGCCACTGGCATCCCAGTGATATCAGGGCAGCAAAAACCCTACTGGGAAGAGCAGTTAATGAAAGAACATTTACTCTCTCCCTCTTTTTCCAAATCCCCAAATTTGGTGAATTTCCCTATTTAAAAAACTGCCTCCTAACAATGCTGCTTGTTTCTAAAAGTTTAAAGGGACTCAAATGAAGCAGGTCTGAGGTACATGTAGCTTTAAGTATATTTATCAGGAAATAAAATGTTTAAAAGCAAAAGTTAGCCAAGGGTTTAACTCACAAGTTAGAGAAAGAGTAGCAGAGCATTCAAAGTAACAAGAAGGAAGGAAACAATAAATTCAGAAATGAATAAAATAACTCATGTGTATACACTTACACACTCACAAATGAGGAATAGAGATTAACCAAGCTAAATGTTATCTCTTTGAAAGTATTCCTGGACTTCCCTGGCGGTCTAGTGGTTAATACTCCGTGCTTCCACTGCAGGGGGTGTGGGTTCGATCCCTGGTTGGGGAACTAAGATCCCACATGCTGTGTGGAGCAGCTGGAAAAAAAAGTATTCCTAGTATTGATTGACTTCTAGAATAAATGATCAAGAAAAAAATATGCAAGTATGCCAAATACAAAATGAAAACAGAGAAATTACTACAGATAGCAGTAAAATTATTTAGAGATAATGTGAAGAAAATGAATAGAAAAGGCACAGTCTGGGAGAAAGTATTTGCAAAACATATATCTGACAAAGGACTTGAATCCAGAATATGTAAAGACCTCTTATAACTCAAGAATAAAAGGCTAAACAGTTCCAACAAAAACTCAACAGAATCTTCACAAAGATATATACACTACAACAGGTACATGAAAAAGGTTTTAATATCATGAATCACAGGGAAATGAAGATTAAAACCACAATGCGATACTATACACCCACTAGAATGTGTAAAATTTTAAAAGACATGATGCCAACTGTTGACAAGGATATGGAACTACTGGAACTTTCCTAAATGGCTGGTGGCAGTGGTGACCCAGGGTAGCAGGAAGGAGTGGCTGTCCTGGGTACAAGCAATAAGCAGGCAGTTCATTGTCTGCAGATAATTTAAAATCAGTAATAAAACTAACTATAAGTCAGTCTGCTTTTTATTACCAACATATGCCAGCAATTCTAAACAACATTAGTGATAAAACACTTCTCTCTGAAAAACATTTTTTGTTGGTCTAAGCGCTAAACAATTGTTGAGGGTTACTCTTGAGTTTTAATGATGTACATGTAAGCTTCAGATTAGCACATTTTTATTATTTATCCTTTAATAATCACTGCACTTTACATGGAAATAAAGTCCAATTCTCCCAGTTGTGTCAGTCTCCTATGCACTAACACTCAGCTACGCGTGTTTTGAGAACAAGCCTCTTAAGGTTCAAGATCTTTTCAGCTGCCTTCAGAGCACATTTTTTTGTCTCAAACTCCTCTGTACTTCACATGCCTGTATTTAAAGAATAGATTTGAAATAATGAAAACATAGCGATCGTAAGTCAAAGAAACAGAACTTTAGTTACTTGAATTCTGTCATTCCATGTGACCACTTGGAGTTTTTATTTGTGTTTAAAATTTAGAACAGGAATAGAGGCCACACTGCAAGTTATAATATTTTTATTTAGAGAAGTGAACTTTTAAATTCATGTGTGTAATATTTTACTGGATTTGACTTACATTTTAAAAATGGAACATTGGATTATTTTTAATTTATTATTTATTTGTTCATTTATTTTAAATTGAAGTGTCATTGACATACAATGTTATGTTAGTTTCAGGTGTAGGACATAGTGATCCAACATTTATATACATTGCAAGATGATCACCACAGTCTAGTTACCCTCTGTCACCATTTAAAGTTACTACGATATTATTGACTATCTTCCCTATTCTGTATATTGCCATGCCTTATTTATTTTATAACTGGAAGTTTGTACTTCTTAATCTCCTTCACCTATTTCACCCATCCCCCCACCCCCTCCTCTCTTGGTAACCACCAGTTTGATCTCTGTATCTATGAATCTGTTTCTGTTTTTTTTTTTGTTTGTTTGTTTTTAGATTCCACCTATAAGTGAAATCTTACAATATTTATCTTTTGCTTATTACGTTGCCTTTCTTTTGCTTAGTTTTCTATGTGCCTGTTTATATTACATTTTAAAAATTAAAACTCTAACATATCTTATTTTAAACATTTTTATTGGAGTATAGTTGCTTTACAATATTGTGTTATAAAACTCCAACATATCTTTCAAATGTCATTTTATTTTCCAAACCCCCCAAACCTTTGGGGTCATTTTTCCCCTGGGAGACCTGCTCACTCAGTCCCTTGTCCTTCTTCCATCTGCTCTTGATCTCAGAGAGACAGCAGTGAGCAGTGGCTTAGAGAAAGATCTTAGTTCCCTGCCCAGGAATTGAACCTGGGCAGCTGGGATGAACACCAGGAATCCTAGCCTCTAGTCCACCAGAGGCTATAAGCTAGAAGCATGGTTGGCTCTTACCCCATTTGAAAAATGAATTTCTCAAAGAGGCAAAACCTGTAAAAACAGGTACAAAGTTTATTATTAGAGACAAGCACAAGTGGGAAAGCACACAGAGAAGTAGTTTATTTATTTAAGATAGAGGCAAGGCAGAAATATACTCCTGGAGAGTAAGGATGTGGGCATCCTCCCTAATGAGGAGGAGGGCAGTAAGGAAGCGGTTAAATCATTTATATAGGGCAGTTCTTCCAGGTCTTTGTTTACCTTTGACCAATTACCTCACTTCTTTTCCCACATCTGACCTGCCTGAGGACCCTCCCCAATATGCATGGGCAACTTTTTGCCAAGATGGATTCCAGTGCAGACGCCTGTGGGAGATTTGACAGCACCTATTATGGGGTGGTGTCCCCTCCTTTTTTGACCCCCGAGGAGCCTTTCTGCACATGTGCAGTCAGGGAGGTTTCCCTGGCCTCAGGAGTGATAGATGTGGTCCTCTTATCTGTTCACTCCAGCAGAGCTCAGCTCCTGCCATTAACTTTGTCCTTGGAGTGTCAGGGAAAACAAGGCTCCAATTACTCCACTTGACAAACTTCAGCTGCTTGGCCCAGGGGCCCGCCTACCTCCTACCTCACTCTGATCTGTACCCAGTGCCCTCCTCACCTGATGGGCAGTGTCAATGGGGGACTTCCCCCCAGTAGGTTCTTGTGCTGTGTCTTTAAGTCCCCTGGATACCACGTTTCCTTTCTCTTGATGTACTCCTTCATTTTGGTGGAGAACAACCTCTAGTAGTTTCCTAAGAAAGGGTGCCTGGGAGGTAAATATTTTGAGACCTTTCATGTCTGAAAATGTCTATTTTATTCTCACTCAAATATATAATTAATTCTAGATAGGAAATAATTTTCTCTCAGAGTTTTGAAGTCCTTCTTCAGTATATTCTATCTTCAGATACTGATCTTGTGACTTTGGTCATATGAATATGATTCCTACAATTTCTCCCCTCCATAGAAACTTTTAATATTTTCTTTTTATCTCTAGTGTTCTCAGCTTTCGTAAGGATGTTCTTTGGTTGTGGGTGTTTTGCTTACATTGTGTTGAGATTTTGATGATCCCCTTAAATCTGGAGACTCATTTTTTTTATTGCTTCTTTGAACATTTTCTCCCCTCTGTTTTCCTACTGTTTCCAGAAGTGCAACTAATTAAGCATTGGCCCTCTTGGATTGGTGCTCTAATTTTCTCTTCTATTTATTTGCCTTTTACTTTGACTTTCTGGGAGATTCTTGTCTTAGTCAGCTGGGACAACCATAACAAGATACCATATACTGGTGGCTTAAACAATAGAAATTTATTTCTCATAGTCCTAGAGGCTAGGAAATCCAAGATCAAGGTGCTGGCTGATTTGGTTGCCTGGCAAAGTCCCTTCCCTGTCTTGCAGGTGGCTGCCTTGTCCCTGTATCTTCACATGGCAGAAGGAGGAAACTCTGGTGTCCCTTCCTCTTCTTATAAGGCCACTAATCCCATCATGGGGGCTCCATCCTCAGGCCCTTCTCTGAATATAATTACCTCCCAAAGGCCCCACCTCCTAACACCATCACATTGGGGGTTAGAGCTTCAGTATATAACTTTGGGGCAGAAACATTCAGTCCATAATAATTCCTTGACTTCATTGTATAATCCTTCTATTGAATTTCTAATATTTCTAATTTTAGCTCTCATATTTCTAATTTCTAACCCCCCCTGTTCTTTGATTGTTCCTTTCCCTTATTTCCTGCTATATTTGCAGATACCATACCTTCTTGCTCTGGAGAAAGCAGATCTGTTTTTAAACTCCTAGGCCTGGAGATGACATCAACCTCTCTGCACACATGGGAAGAACCATCATATGGCCCCACGAGTCACAAGGGTCTGGACAATGTTGTGAGGTGGGTGCTGAGGAAAAGAGAACATTAGCAGCCTCTTCCACAGAGGATTTCCTTGTTGTGTGATGATCTTTGATTTTCTGTTTATTTTTAAGTGTGAGACACCAGAAAACTTATTGGAAGCTCTGTGTGTGCAGGTAAAACATGTTGTTCCTGAAGGTGACTGTGGTAGCAAGCCAGGTTTTTTGTTCAGGAACCCTCAAATACCATTGTCTGAAGTTCATTTCTCCCAAGCCATGTGTTGGTTTTTTTGTTTTTTTTTTTTACAGGAAAGAATTCTTCATTCTTCTATCTAGGGGTACACGTCTGGTTGTCAAATTTTTTGAAGCAGAAGGAAAAGAGAGCTAGGGAGTTCTTACAATTCAAACACAGAATTGCAGCAAGTCTCCTGAAATGATGTGCATGCTTCTCTTCCACCCCTGCTGTGTCTGGTATCCCTGAGTCCAGATTCTCTCTGGCTCAATCTATCCAGAGACTAAATGTCAGATTTCCTGTGGGAGTGGAGAGAAGGGGTGGAGAGGCAGGGCAGAGAATCCAACAGCTCCCTGTTAAGACTTCAATCGGTTCTCCTGTTTCCAGCTCTGCATCTCACTCTACCCTTCAGTGATACCTGTTGCCACCAAGTCCTAGGCCTGCCTGAGTTCTGTAGGGTGAAGAGACCTTCTTGGGCTACTGACCACTGCAGGCCTTGGAACTGTAGCCCCCTCTGTTCTAACAATTTATTACATTGCTTCTCTATCTGCCATCCTCCAAAAATTTTTCAGTCTTTTAATTTTTTTTTAACATCTTTATTGGAGTATAATTGCTTTACAATGGTGTGTTACTTTCTGCTGTATAACAAAGTGAATCAGCTATACATATACGTATATCCCCATATCTCCTCCCTCTTGTGTCTCCCTCCCACCCCTCTAGGTGGTCACAAAGCAGCGAGCTGATCTCCCTGTGCTATGCGGCTGCTTCCTACTAGCTATCTATTTTACATTTGGTAGTGTGTATATGTCCATGCCACTCTCTCATTTTGTCCCAACTTACCCTTCCCCCTCCCCGTGTCCTCAAGTCCATCCTCTATGTCTACGTCTTTATTCCTGTCCGGCCCCTAGGTTCTTCAGAACCACTTTTTTTTTTTTTTTTTTTTTTTTTTTAGATTCCATAGATATGTGTTAGCATACGGTATTTGTTTTTCTCTTTCTGACTTACTTCACTCTGTTGTCATAGTCTTTTATTTGCTCTCACCTCATTTTCTTTGTCCCTATGATTGCATATTTTAAAAATTCTTTTACTTTCAAAGTGGGTTTTAGAAGAGAGAAGAGAGAAACACTTGTGGTCAATATGCCACATTTAATGAGAAGTTTAGAAATAATTTTGATAATATAGTTGAGTTTATAATGCTTAATATAAAAGGGACAACTTCCCTTGTGGTCCAGTGGTTAAGACCCTGTGCTTCCAATGCAGGTGGCTCGGGTTTGATCCCTGGTCAGGGAACTAAGATCCCACATGCCACACCATCAAAAGAAAAAAAAAAATCTTTTGTAGAAACTAACACAACATTGTATTGCAACTATACTCCAATAAAAATTAATTAAAAAAATAATAAATAAAAGGGACAAAAAAGCTATATAAATAATGTGATCTCAGGCAGGTTAAAGAGCATAGAAAAATTTTTAGCTTCTCTTTAGTCCTTTTATTTCCAACTGTCCCTACTGAACATGAAAGACTTTTGTAAGCAGAATAAGTACTTTTTTACAGAACTGCAAAGAAAATAAGATCACAAAGTAGAGGAAGTGTTTGAAAGAAATTAAAAAGCATCTCAGCTGGAAGTGTTTTTCTTTGGGCATAGTGTATGCATTTCAAATTGGATGCTGATTGTATCACTGATGAATGATAAGTACACATATACAATGCCATGCATGTGCTATATGCCAAGCTCTATACAATATCTCATTGAATCATTACAGTGATCACAGAGGTAGATATTATTTTCCTCCCATTTATAGATGAAGAAACTGAGGCACAGACGTAGCACACTCATGGCCCTCTGTTGGTACATGACTGAGCCAGACTTGGGACCCAATAAGTCTCACTCCAGAGAGGCACCCTTACCCATCACATTCCATTTCAGTCTCTCACATGTATATACATACATGCAAGTACCTATGTCCTTATCTAACTCCTTGTACACATTTGTACTTATGTCTACACATATGTTCATACAGTCAAGAGCATGCCTTGGCTCTTGAACAAATTATAAAGTGAGGGCAAGAAAGGAGGTCAGCAGGGCCTCTCTGGGAACTGTGATAATAAACACTAGAGGTGGCCATATAACTGCTTGGGTCTGAATTCTCATCTCCTTCTCTTCCTCCCACTCTTTTCCATAGCAATAAATCATGCCCCACACATGGGAGAAGGGAGCCTTGGGCTTCCGAGTGCATTCAGGAAACAAGCTGCTCTCACACCTGTTTAGGCTTATGCTTTCTGACAGCTTTAGAGGCATAATATGGCTCCAGGTCTTTATTTTGAGTACGGTGGGTGGAGGGGGCTTCTTACCAGCCAGGATGCGTTAAAAGTTCATGGCAGCTGCCTAGAAGCCACTGCAATGTTTCTCATTAAAGACAAACTAGTTTAAACTCTGTAGTATGTCCAGGAATGTAGGAGTTTTTGAAGCTGTAGTTCTTTCCATCCTATTGTTTCAGAGCTCTAATTAAACAATGCCACGTGTAATACTCCCCAAGGCCCTAGGAAAGAGGTCATTTGAATGATTTGGGATGGTCTAATTTTCTTTAAAAAGTGCCCACAAGTTTTTAAGACTTTTTTATTTGCAGGCAGTAATTCCTCATGTGGCACCCTGGGGCCACATGCTGGATTCTAGCTGGAAAAGAATTTATTATGCAGTTTTTGTCTACATAGTTCTCTTTTGCTTGTGAAAGGGTAATCCCCCAGACTAATTTTCTTTTTTTCCCTCTTTTTTTTTTTTTTTTTTTTTGCAGTACGCAGGCCTCTCACTGTTGTGGCCTCCCCCGTTGTGGAGCACAGGCTCCGGACGCGCAGGCTCAGCGGCCATGGCTCACGGGCCCAGCCGCTCCGTGGCATGTGGGATCTTCCTGGACCGGGGCACGAACCCGTGTCCGCTGCCTCGGCAGGCGGACTCTCAAACCACTGCGCCACCAGGGAAGCCCTTTTTTTCCCCTCTTTTTAATGAGAGCTCTACTGAGATTCGCATACCGTACAATTCACCCATTTAAAGTGTACAGTTCAATGCTTTTTAGTATATTCACAAAACTGTGTAACCATCACCACAAACAATTTTAGAACATCTTCATCTCTCTGCAAAGAAACCTAGCACCCAGAATGGGGTTTCCAACACCATTCTCCAATAAAAGAAACCAGAGTTCCTTGGAAAAATGACTGATTCTAGTGCTGGGCAGGAAATATATAAGATGAACCTGGAGCATCTTCTAGTGTCAGGAAGTAAAGAAAGGCTAAAACAAACAAACAAACAAAAACAAAACCCATCAAACCCTACATTCATGGGGGTACGTCCACTGAAAGCTTCCAATGGACAAAGCTGGAATAATTTGAGCAGCAAAGTGTAGGAGTATTGAGTTATAACCCAAAGCATAGAATAAACTAAATATCCACGTGTTCATACTGATTCAAAGAAATGATTAAATAAATAAATAATTGGGGAGAAAAGGCGAAGCTCCATTGTAAAAGAATTCCAAATAATTTATTAATATTCTCTATCGATGAGACACCGTTACCACACCTCCCTTTAGAGCCTAGTTTCCTTTCTTGTTTTGAAGTCTTTGTCTGTTAAATCCAATATCTGTACTCTCTCACAGGCAGTTTCTGTTTCTTTCTTCATTCCCTGGGTGTGGGTCATACTGTCTTGTTTCCTTCCATGTCTCATAATTTTTTGTTGAAAACTGGACATTTTCAGGAGATATAAAATAACTCCTCTGGGATACTGACCTCCTGCCCCTCTCTGGGGCTTGTTTTTGATGTTGTTTGTTTATTTGGCTGGCCCCTTGCAGGGATGTCTATTTCCCCCATAGTATGAAACTTATGATGTCACCTCTCAGAGGGTGGAGACTTTGTCATGCACACAACCGCCCTAGGATGACAATCATCTAAGCAGGGCTCTCTCTGTTTTTTCCCTCGGTTTATCTGTTAAGGTGTCCAGCTTAGTATCCCACCCAGCTGATAGTTTCCTGTAATTGCTGGCTGGCTGCACTAGTGTTTTTTTGTTTGTTTGTTTGTTTGTTTGCGGTACACGGGCCTCTCACTGCTGTGGCCTCTCCCCTTGCGGAGCACAGGCTCCAGACGTACAGGCTCAGCGGCCATGGCTCACTGGCCCAGCTGCTCCGTGGCACGTGGGATCTTCCCGGACCAGGGCACGAACCCATGTCCCCCGCTTCGGCAGGCGGACTCTCAACCACTGCGCCACCAGGGAAGCCCTGCACTAGTGTTTTTGACAATGTCTAGGGCATGAATTGCTCCTCGGTCTGGTCCTATTAAATCCAGCACCTTTGCAGGGGCAGGCTTTGAGGTTTGTTCTGACCCCAGGAGGGCTTTTCTTAGCTACCTCTTTCCCTTGCTCTCTCTGATGAACCAGCTGGCTTACAGTTTAGTTTGTTTTTCTCAGAGAGCTACCAGCTGCCTCTAAATTGCTTGCCACCAAAATATCAGTTGCTTTTGAGAGCATCCTTAATCTTGAACTTCCCCACAGTCTGCTTCAAATAAATTTAGCTCCCTTAGGAAGAGGTTCGGAGCTCTCTGTTCTTGTGGTCTGTCTTACTCCTTGGAAAAATCTCTGAGCCACTGCTCCAGAGCTGGGAAGAGGGTGACATTCTTGCCTTATGAGCAGGGTGCTGGGCAGGGGCAGTGGCCTATGGTCTTCTCCATGTGTTTCTCCCAGCATGCGATCTCCACCCGTAGAACAAGCTGAGGTGAGAGCAATTGGAGCTCCAGTATTCTGGACCTTCCATGTTTGAGGTAGGACCTCTCTGTTATGAGTTGGGGCTTGAGGCAAGGAAGGGAGCAACCTCTTGGCTGCACTGCCGGAAACTTATTCTCTGCAAATCAGAGCGGAAGGAGGTGAGAAATGCTGGTGTCTTTTTCCCTGTCAGTGAGATACTCTATGCCTTGACGGGGAGGTAAGGGGAGAGGGTCTCCCTTCTTGGCCACACCTGCCCAGAGTGGCGTTTCCATCTCTCTGACTATGGGGGAGGTGGGAGGAGGGAGAGACGGCTTGTGGCTCAAGTGCCACAGCTTCTTACTGTTCTTACCAAGATT
Source organism: Mesoplodon densirostris (assembly GCF_025265405.1). Classification (NCBI taxonomy): domain Eukaryota; kingdom Metazoa; phylum Chordata; class Mammalia; order Artiodactyla; family Ziphiidae; genus Mesoplodon; species Mesoplodon densirostris. The sequence goes on from NC_082663.1 coordinate 59,793,518, forward strand.
TAGTAGAATTTCTCAAATAAATGTTTCTTAGTTGCCCTGAGGACAATTTCCAGAGACTTTATATGATTGCTTTTTTTTTTTTTTTTTTGCGGTATGCGGGCCTCTCACTGTTGTGGCCTCCCCCGTTGCGGAGCACAGGCTCCGGACGCGCAGGCTCCGGACGCGCAGGCTCAGCGGCCATGGCTCACGGGCCCAGCCACTCCGCGGCATATGGGATCCTCCCAGACCGGGGCACGAACCCGTATCCCCTGCATCGGCAGGCGGACTCTCAACCACTTGCGCCACCAGGGAGGCCCTATATGATTGCTTTTTAAAATAGTTTTCACTAGTTATGGTTGCTTTGCTGGGGAATGATTCTATGGAGCTCCTTACACCACCATTTTGAAGGTGGAACTCCTTTTATTTTCTTGCCTTGAATCGAAACCATTTCTTGGTATTCACGGGGGATGGTTCCAGAACCCGCTGGGATATCAAATCCCTGGATACTCAAGCTGTAGTATTTGCATGTAACCTATATAACCTAGACACATCCTCCCAAATACTTTAACCAACTCTAGATTACTTATAATACCTAATACAATGTAAATGCTATGTAAATAGTTATCAGTTCATGGCCAATTCAAGTTTTGTTTTGGGGAACTTTCTGGAATTGTTTTTTAATATTTTTGATTCATGGTTGGTTGAATCCACAAATGTGGAACCCATGGATATGGAGGGCCAACTGTATTTCCATGAACTCTCTGATGTTTAAGGAACTGTCTCCCCACCTGACATGAATCCAGATTTTCTGTATGACAGTTTCTCAAGGGAGTCCAATGGGGCCAACTTCCCTACAAAGAAAAATGGATGGAGGTCTGAGACCAGGTCCTGCTATGTCTACCCAAATCGATCAGATGAATATGCACAATATTCCCAGGGCACCAGGTTCAGTGATTGGATCTCCAGGGTGTGAGGAGCAGTAAAGTTGGGAATTCAGTGATAGCAACCTGTTTGAAGTCATACATGAGAATGCTTTCCCCTATGCCCTTCCAATTAACCGACTAAATTCATGAACCTTTTTTTTTTTTTTACAAACTGTAGAACATAGGATGATTTTATATAGTACACGAGTAACATTTTTTTGGTTGGTTATTTATAGGTTTACTAGGAAAAATACAGATAAAAAGATGAATAAATGTGAATATGGATATTGATTTATGGAGAGTGCTTCTGAGCACACAGATAGGTGAAAGATTCAAAGCAGGTGGTAAATACCTCAGTGTTTCCCTTTCAAAAACAAACAAATCCGTTTAGACGCCCACACATTTCCAGGAAGGTCAAAGGTCTCCAATACTGTTTTTCTTTCCATTTTATTGTTTCAGTGCTCTAATTAAGGAGTGCCACATCCATATTTTATAATTCTCCAAGGCCCTAAAAAATTTGCATGGTATGAGATTATACACTGTAAAAATGATATATGCACACACACACAAAGCATATCAAAATTGTAATTTCACAATGCTACTGCTTAGACAAGTCTAAAATAGCTATTTACTTTCATCAAAGTAAGCCAATTTAAAAGTGATCCAGGAAAAAAAAGAAAAAAAAAGTGATCCAGGGACATAGCCCAAACTGTAAAGGTAGTATGAAAATGACTGAATTTTGGGGGGAAAAAAAAGTGTAAATATCAGGTAAAAATTTTACATGATAGCAAATCTGTTTACACAAAACAATAAATGGGTTGTTTCATTATGAGCATGGCAAGAAGATACCTTCAGAATTCTCTCTGCTAATTAGTTACACTGGACAGCTTGAAAACGAGTGGCCTCAGACAGACAAAAGGGGAAGATAATGGCTCCTTCCACCCACTCAGGCTTCTCATTTGTAGCTTCAGGTATGGCTAATCATTTCCTTTTCATTCTTTGTGAAGCATCAGGAGAATTAGCTTGAATGAGCCGACAGCCTGAGTTAACTTAAAAGTGGAACATCCGTAAGCCTCCAGGGAATGACACAGTCAGCAGGACACAGGTGAATGAGGAGTGGACCGGCAGAGCCACGGTTCAGATGGACCCGAAGCTTCTGGTCAGTTGCCAGTAATATCATTTCCAAATTGAAGAGCAACCTTCCAGAGAAGGCCTGTGAGCGTGGCCACCTGTACCATTTATGTGTATGAACTCAAAGCATTGTTTTCTGGTTGTCATCTCCTTTGTTGTCAAACGTTGGTCCTAAAGTCGTCATCAAGTTTCTGAATATGTCAGAACAGGCTGTGAGGGAGCTGGTTAATATTTCAGTTCTACACATCTCCTGGCAGCCTCCTGCACGGCTTCCCAGTGACAGAGACTGGAAACATTCGTGTCTCTCAGTGCCTATGTGCCTGGCCATTGTCACCTCCTCTCCCTGCTCCTTCCCTGAGAAGAGGATCAAGTTTCAAGCAAAGGGACACACTCGGTCCCAAAGCCCCGCATTTAAAAGAAAGCAAAGGTGTTGCTGAAAACCAAGCTTAAGCAAACACGGTCTGGAAACTACGTCTCCCCCATCCCTCACCTTAATGCCATCTGTCCTCATGCATCTGTATCTTGCTTAAGCAGTTTTGTCAGTGAGCGTCTAAGTGTCGGCACTAAATGACATGGGTTTTGCTTCCTCTTGTCTTGTGTTGCCCTTGTAGAAGATCTGAATACATGGGCAGAGTAGGGATACAGAATGGAGAAGTCAAAGGAGAAATGGGTCTGGAAATTTCTTGGTATAAGGGAAGGACTGACCACAATTATTATGATATATCTGTGTGGTAATAATACATCTATGGGCCTCATCAGAGTCTCCTGTGGGACACATCCTATGGGCCTCATCAGAACACATCCTATGGGCCTCATCAGAGTCTCCTGGCCTTACCTGTCCCCTGGGCCCTCAGCTCCTAGACTGGCAGCTGGGGGGAAGACTCCACGCAGGACTCACAGAGCCCTGTGTTGTCTTCACCTCTTCCCCCTCTTTTGATCCCATAAATGCCACTGCCATAAGTTAAAGGGTCTGCTTCCCCGAAAGTGGTCTGCTGCCTGAAGAGGCCAGGGGACCCAACCCAGAAATATAGGCGGTTAACTCCCATGGCCTTCATTTTGATAAATGGGAAAGGGAAGGAGGAAAGGAGTCATTGGCAGGACCTTCTCTCTGTTCCTCCCTCTTAGACCTTGCTCTGAGTTTCATACAGCTTGTCTGGAGACATCCTGCACCTGCCTGGCCACTGGCTGTGTTTCTTCGTGGCTCGTTGGGACGCAGGAATGCACGTCCTGGCCTCAGCCTCGCAGCCTTCCCTCCCTGCCTTTCCATCACCCTTGCTTCCCTGTGACTGTCCTTCCCAGTAAAGCATGAGCACTTAAACCCTGCCCCACAACTGCAAGCATTCTGCCTCTTTATCTCAAATGTTTTGGTGTTTGACAAAGCACGTGATGCCTCCTTTTTGTTTCCCTTCAGAAAACCCCAGAGATGCGATGTATAAAACTAAAGAAGATGAGGCTCCCCTGGTGGCACAGTGGTTGAGAGTCCGCCTGCCGATGCAGGGGACGCGGGTTCGTGCCCCGGTCCGGGAGATCCCACGTGACGCAGAGCGGCTGGGCCTGTGGGCCATGGCCCCTGAGCCTGCACGTCTGGAGCCTGTGCTCCGCAACGGGAGAGGCCACAACAGGGAGAGGCCCGCGTACAAAAAAAAAAAAAAAAAACTAAAGAAGATGGTGGCAGCTCTTTAGGTCATTTTTTAATTTGCTGGCCTAACTTTCCAATTAATTTTTTAAAATTAATTTATTTAATTTATTTATTATTTTTGGCTGCATTGAGTCTTCGTTGCTGAGCGCAGGCTTTCTCTAGTTGCAGCGAGCAGGACTACTCTTCGTTGTGGTGCGCGGGCTTCTCACTGTGCTGGCTTCTCTTGCTGAGGAGCACGGGCTCTAGGCACGCGGGCTCAGTAGTTGTGGCTCGTGGTCTCTGGAGCGCAGGCTCAGTAGTTGTGGCGCACGGGCTTAGTTGCTCCGCGGCATGTGGGATCTTCCTGGACTAGGGCTTAAACCCGTGTCCCCTGCATTGGAAGGTGGATTCTTAACCACTGTGCCACCAGGGAAGCCCCCCAATTAATTTTGATCCTCTGCTTTTTTGTTTTCTTTTTTCTCTGCCTGGCAAAATTTGACTTATCCTTCCAAGCCCAGCAAAATACCATCTTCTGGATGACACCTTTCTTGCCACTTGTGCCCACGTCTGCCATGTCAACCTGTGCTGTTGCACGCCAGATGGAATAGAGCCTACACCTCTGCTTCCTAAAGTACTGACTGCAGTGTTCTTGGTTGCTGGATACAATGTAACCATAAGTTTCCTCCACCCGGCTCTAAATCTTACTGACTTTATCTCCAGGACTGCCCACAGAATGTGTTCAATAACGTTTGCTGAATGAAGGTGGTACAAGTTCTCCTTTTTGCATCCACCACTGTTGCATCCATCTCAGCCCAGATAGGCCCACCTCACCCCTAGACGGGACAGTGGCCTCTTAGTCTCCCCACTGCCAGTCTCCTCTGACAATGGAATCTGCATAAACCACCAGGCTGCTCTTCCTAAAAACTGCATCCTTTCACCCCTAGATCTCCAGAGCCTATAGAAAAAAAAGATAGTGTAGCACAAGAATAATATAAATGCACAAAGCCCAGAGAGACTGTAATAGCCCTTAATAAATGTTAGATACATCATCTCTGATGTAAATGCCTTTGTCTGGTGTTCAAGGTCCGGGTCAGCTTAACTCCTGGACCCACACCCCCCCAAACAAACTCTCCATTTTGCTTAGGTTTGGTTCCTCAGCCTGCTAAATGGTCCCCTGCATTGACATAACTCAGGACACCCCTGCCTCTGTCCAAAGCCTGTCTATTTTTCAATCTCTCACCTTCATAGATGCTAGTGGAGTTGCTATAACCAGACAGATCCCCCCTTATCTCAACTTCTATAATCATCAGAGATGCGCCATCCAAGTTCTAAGCTTGAGACCTGATCATGTTAGGCTTTCCCCATCTCTTTCTTCAATAAAATTACAAACTTTCCAAGAGCAGGAACCACGTTCAAAATTTCTTCAGGAATCTTCCTGGCCCAAGAGAGAGTCAACAAATATTAGCTGATTGATTCTTTGCTGTAGAAATGAACCTGACCAAGCCAGGCAGAAGACGTTAAGGATAAGCTACAACCTGATAGAGGGTATCATTAGATTTTAAATTAAAAAAAAAAAGTTGGGGGGAATTTTCTGTTATTTTTACTTATGTCAGCATAGAAGGAGAAAAACACAACACACAATTTTTCTATAAGTCTAGAGAGAAAACCACTACTATATGTTATAATAGCTCATTAAAGCATTCTTCTGCTCCCTTTCCTAACATATGCAATGAATCTTCATAGCAGTCAGGGTACATTTTTTCCCAATTAATTTTTCTCTTTTGCTGTCCTGGCAGTCAGTTTTTCTTATAGCCATTTTTCTAAGTCAAACCCTTTAATTAAAGTTGGAATGAAAAGTCTGATTAAAATCTACATTAGCTCAAGGAGTTGTGATCTTCTGGTCTGCTCTTTGCACTTACATAATTTATACCCCAAATTGCTATATTAGGACTTTGGGTCCACTTTCCTTACCTAAGGGGTTTTAAAAGGCCTGGAGCTTTGAACCAAATAATCCTAATTTGGGAGCTATTGCATACCCAATGTGAAAATTTTCAAGACTAGCAGTAGGTTATGGAGTGAGTTTCCAGAATGATTTAATTTTTGAGCAATTCCAAAAGATAGGCACCCAATTTCTTTCCTGTTGGTTGCCTTTCCCACCCTAACCTGTTACTTAAATATATCCAATACTCATCTTAAACTCATTCTTGGTGATAGATGCTCTGCTACAATCCAGAAGAAACCAACTAACTTTGAATATCTAAATGAATAGTTTAAAAAAATGATGATGTGGATTATCTGGGCTTAACTTTTTCTATTTTTCAGAAATCTCTCTGATGATAACCTTTTTAAAGGTAGGATCTGAAAACCCAGAAAAATTCATGTGTCCAAAAGAAAAAACCAAAACCAAGAAAAGAAAACACCAAAAACCTGAACCACAGAGTAAGTTGATAAATCTGATTCCCGTTTAGTGGCTCAGGTGGGTGAATTAACAATTTCATAAAAAAGTATAAGACCATCAGGGAAATGTGAAGGAGAACAAAGGCTGCCGAGAACAAAGGTAACGAACATGGGGAGCATTTATGAGGAAGAAATCAAAGTTACTTGGGTGTCTTGTTTTTCAGGCTCGGCTCTTGGGGGTCAAACAGGGTAGCTGGCTCTATTGCCTTCTCTGCAGATTGAAGTTGGCTGCCGAGGGCAGAGGTCACCCCACAGTATCAATTACTTGCTGCTACCTGGAAAATTTAATTTCATGCCCAGCAATAGATCTGCTTTCTTCTCTAACATGAATGGCAACTGTCCCCAATTGATAACAAGAATAACTCATTTCCTCAGAGTCATTAGACTCTAGAAGCTTCTGAATTCAGAAAGGCCTCTGCAGACAGCTGAGTGAACAGAATAAAAGCTATGTGTTTGCCCTTTTCTTAACCTTTTAAGATATTGTTTGGTTTCTGATTCGTAGTAGGGTTAGTCCAAACTCTTGTGTACGACTGATATTTAGATGAACATCTCCGTGGAATTCCTCAAAGAAGAGGCTGACTGGGGATGTTAGCAACAGAAAAAATCTGAATTTTCAAACAATGGGGAATCTGGTTGAAAGGAAGTTTGTACTGGGCTTATTTTTGGCTGGAAATATTGTAAAGGTCTAAAAATAATCTCTCCCTCTTCCCCTCCCCAAATCATAGTCTTTGGAAACACGAGATAAGAGCTGTTTTGATAATGAGATAAATATTATTCTAGGAAGTTGATAGGAATATTTAAAACAAACAAAGAACAAACACTTTCCATGTAGTCTGCTCCACTACTGACCTGGATCTGGATGCAAGCTAGAAGAGTGAGAATGCAAAACTGCCAGAAATCCTTGATCATAAATGACCAAAGGAAAGCTTTTTAAAAGGATCATATAAATGCTCTTCATTTTTGTTACTTTTGTTCCCTTGGCCTTAGTTCTAATTCAAAAAAGTTCCTAATGGTTTCCTCAGCATGGCAAAGAAAGAATAAAATTATAACTCAATTAAATAGCAATGTACATTCCACAGTATCTAAATTTTTTAAGGCAGAGATGAAAATTAACATTATTAATTGGTGTTTCTTGCAGAGTATGTATAAGGGCATGCTTGCACGCACGCACACACACACACACACACACACAAACACGACACTCTAACCACACAGTAGTGCCTATGCTTGTGAACAGAAACCTTAGGCCAGCTTGCCTGTAATAGAATCACTGGAGAGCACAAAATGGACCTCACATGCAATTCTTTATCTCCAAATCACCCTGTCAATTCTCTTTAATAAAACCACATCTACCCAGGTCATAAAACGATGAAAGGGAAAAAGAGCAGCTAGGGCTTTAGGTGTTAGGCATCTCAGTGGGTGGGGAGATGATGGGGGAAGTGAGGGAAGATAAAGAGGTAGGTGAGAATCGTTTCTTCTCAGGCCATTAGTTCCAAGAACAATGCCCCATCTGAGAAGAGCTGCCAGTGTTAGAGGAAGCAGCAAAGATTTCCTGCTGAGGGTCACAGGTCTTCAATTTATTCCATCTTTTTTGATACAAAAGGCCACACTCCACTCTTTTTTCTTCCCATGCTAAGAAATAAATGAACTAACTATTAATGTGTTTCTTTTGACTCGCTGACCACTGTTATGGCTATTTGGATGATTTTTAAGTGTAAGTTGAGTAAAAAAAATTCTCAAAACAGAAACAACCATGAAAAAAAGGCCTTTAGAAAAGGAAGAGAAGGACAATTATGTATCTTAGTTCTTTAAACCTACACAAAGAGAAAGAAATGAAAGGTTTTCTAGTGTAGTTCCCCTGTAATTCAAATGGGAAATTGGACTCAAAAAGCACAATGACTTGCCCCAGTTCACCTAGCTTCTTAGAGTCAAAAATGTTATTAAAATTCATGGGTCCTAAATCTGGGACAATTTGAACATCAAAATGAGGGATCATAGTACATTATAACCCACTGAATAAAATGAAAATCCCAACTCTGTATTGAAAAGTTCTCTTTAACTAGAATGACAACCTGTAAATTCAGAAGAAATTATTGATTTATAAAGTTATCAATGGATGCTAAAATTAGACAGTGAAAGTCTTGATGAGAAACAAGTCATCAACATAGTCTAAAAGGATTTTACCATAAATTACATCTTAATTACAAAGGGGAAAAATTAACTTTATAATGGAGAAACCTAGTGAGTACCAATAACCAAGTGACAAAAATTAACATCACCAATACTGGGATAAACTGACATGTCTCTTCTGATTTGATGCACTGAGAACACAACATCACTTCTGTGGAACTCCTGCCAAGGCTGCATCACCAGAATCTAATCATAAGGAAAGATCAGACAAACCCAAAGTGAGGGACACCCTGGAAATTAACTAGCCTGAACTCTTACAAATATCAAGGTGAAGAAGGACAGTGTTGAGGGAATTGACAAAACTTCTATGGCTTAGGTAATTGTATTCTATTAACATCAATTTTTTTTAAGATTTTGGTAATTGCACAGTGTGTAAGAGAATGTCTTTCTTCTTAAGAATATACACTAAAGTCTTTAGGGGCATAATGTCTCCATTTACTTTCAAATAGTTTAGGGGAAAAATGCATGTATGTACAGATATAAAAAGTACATGTATGTACATATTATATAATATATATTATAGACAGATAGGTGTTAGAATGATAAAACAAATAAGGCAAAATGCAAATCGGTGAATCTGTATAAAGGGAGTATAGAATTCTACATACTATTTTTGTAACTTTTCTGTAAATATAAAATGATATCAAAATAAAGAGTAACATAAAAAAAATCAGGGCTCTTAACTCCAAGACAGAGGCTACTTCAATACATTTAAGAACCAAGATCTTTTAAGATTCTCAAGGTTTGCAGTTATGTAACATAACTGCCTCAGTCAGTCAGGCTGCAATAAAAAACTACCATAGATGGTGTAGCTTAAACAACAGAAACTTACTTCTCACAGTTATGGAAGGTAGGAAGTCCCAAGATCAAGGCAGCAGCTGATATGGTGTCTGGTGAGAGCACTCTTCCTGGTTTGCAGATGGCCATCTTGTATCCTCACATGGTGGAGAGGACAGCGTGAGAGCAAGCTCTTGTGTCTCTTCTTATAAAGGCACTAATCCCATTCATGAGGGCTCCACCCTCATGACCTAATCACCTGCCAAAGGCCCACCTCCCAATATCATCACACGGTGGGCAGTGTCGGGGGTGCTTAGAATGTCGGCATATGAGTTTGAGGACACAAATTCATACGTAGTTCATAACACTAACCCTTACCAGGGTGGCCTGTTGAGCAGATTCCTCCCTCTGGTCAGCCTGTTATTCCTTTCATGAGATCAGGCCTCCGGGACAGTCCTGACATACTGACTTTGGGCTCTAAATCATGCTTGGCAGAGGTTGAATTCAGGGCTCTGGGCAACCAAAGGTCCATCATCAATCCTCTCCTGTAGCTGCGTGTTGGGCTCATGCTTCTGCTCTCACCCATCTGAGTTCTAACCATGGTGCTGCCTCTGGGCTGTAGCACCCAAAGATGCAGGGGTGGCAGCAAGCTCCTGACTACCACGCAGGGCAGTCACCCCACCCTCTGTGCCACGTATTACGTGGTTTCCCAGGATGCTCACACCTGTGTCCATAAGGGCTTTCAAGGCCTTTGCTCCATGATGTCAACATACCTTTCCAGTGAATGACCTCATGTTCTCCCAGGTGGGTCTTAATCCCTGCCAGATAAATGGTGGATATTCTTTGTGTGAATGGGACCATTCTTCTAGCTGCCCAGGCCACCCGTCCATCGTCTCTACTGATGGAAACGTGTGGAAGTCAGGAGTGCAGTCAGCATTGAAAGAGACCACAATCCATAAAGGCATTGTTCATGGCCTAAAGCATTCAGGAGAAGGTATGCTTGGAATATGTGCTGTTCTCTGTTGTTGCTATAAAATTCTAAATGGTAAATTTAGCATGACAAGAAAATAAATTATTGCTCATGCATTCCTACATACTCTGGGCACAACTTGCATTTGTGGTCATCATCAATGAAGCCCAGTAACAAATTTGAGAGTGTCACTGGAAGCCAATATTCACAAACGGCAGAACGAGAGAGGCAGTGTCATGAATGAAGATGACACTGGCCTTAAATCAGCAGTACTGGGGATGGCAGAGGCAGGCAGAACTAAGTTGTTTCAGTACAAACAGTTTCCGAAGAGCTATGACATCGTATGTAATAACAGCATTGTTACATTTTTCTTGTGATGACAGATATGAAATTAGCCAGAAATAGTGCATTTGAGAGTGAAGAAAGAGATAGTTTAGTTCCCGGGCTTGAACAGAAAGAGCTGGTGCTTGGACACTATGGGGAAGCTTCATGTGTGCATATTAAACAATCAGCAAATGCATAAGGACTGTTTTCTGTTGTTCCAAATCTCCATTGATTTATCAGTGTACCTCACATGAGCCCATGAATTTTGTAATATACATATACATATATATTATATATGCATACATATATATTTATTGAAGTATAGTTGATTTACTATGTTGTGTTAGTTTTAGGTATACAGAAAAGTGATTCAGTTATATGTATATATATTCTTTTTCAGAATATATTTTTGTAATTTTTTTGTAATATAATATTTTATAATATGTTTTTTAATCTAATGGTTTATAAAGATAAGGGCCCATACAATCTGGGGGGTGCCCTGCCTGTGGTGATGGCTTACTTTGAGGATGATAATTTAAGAAGGATTACCAGAAGAGTTCTTGAGAATTTGTAGTGCCTCTCTGAGCCTCAATTTTCTCACCTAGCTGATGTAGGAGGCTAATTTATTATTTTACACTGAAGCTAGAAACTTACTCTTTTACACGGAGAAATATTATTGTCAAGTCCAAGTAGGTATACAAATTGGCTGGCCAAAGTACTCTCTCTCTCTTTTTTTTATATATTAACTTTTTGTTTAATTCAGACTTATTGAGGTATTATTTACATAAAGTTCACCCTTTTTGGTCAGACATTAGCTCCAAAGCCACCTGTTTCACAGCACACAAGGAGAACATGGAAACTGCTCTGGGTGCTATCCCTCCCCTGTAACTTCGTTTCTAGAGAGGTTTTTAACCCAGGGTGGATATCAGAATTACCTGCTATATTTTAAATCTCTCCTATTGTTCTGAAATGATCTATTTCATGTTTCTTTTCCCTCGGGACTACATGTTCCTCCAGGGCACCAGGGAAGCCCCAGGGCCTCATACAGTGCCTGGTACATTGAGTGCTCAATACAGATTTATGGAAATGAACTCAGCATCTTTCTCGAGAAATTCACTTCTTTAAAAGCACTATTCAGGGGCCTCCCTGGTGGCGCAGTGGTTAAGAGTCCGCCTGCCGATGCAGGGGATACGGGTTCGTGCCCCGGTCTGGGAGGATCCCATATGCCGCGGAGCGGCTGGGCCCGTGAGCCATGGCCGCTGGGCCTGCGCATCCGGAGCCTGTGCTCCGCAACGGGAGAGGCCACAACAGTGAGAGGCCCGCATAACGCAAAAAGAAAAAATAAATAAATAAATAAATAAAATAAAATAAAAGCACTATTCAATAACAGCACTAAGAAAACAAACAAAATAATCTCCTCACTGGAAGAAAAAAAACCCTGTAGTTTTTTTTTTTTTAACCAAAGTAAAGAATATAACCATAATCCTGGTTTCCTGACCCTTTCCCCTTATCTGCAGTAATTTCTCTCCATGTGTACAGGGATATTGTCCTGCCCTATTCTGAAGGGAAGGATCAAATGATTGAAAGCACTCTCCTTACAGACAAGATCGTGGGGAAGCAAAGTTATGGGATCAGAAATAGGGGAGTTTGTTTTACTATGGAAGTGTTGAACGTGGCCATCAGGAATTGACAGCCAAATGTCGGGAGACACATTGGTATAAAAGCTTTGGTATAAAAGGGCATACTCTTGCCTGAACAGTGCCAAGAGGGGAAGCACCAACCTTTAGTTCTGAATCTCTCGTTGTCTAAAATCATCAAACACGGATGATCAGTCTTCCTAGTTAGAGTGTCCCTTATTTATCTATGTTAATAATTTCAGAGAGGTTTGCCCTGCAAGGGAGCTAGAGCTACATGGACCTTGCATATTTTTATTGTTATAGACTCACTGTGTCCCCCCAAAATCATATGTTGAAATCCAAAGGCCACATGTGTTGCTAATCTTTGGTGAAAGATTAGGTCATGAGAGCAGAGGCCCTCTTGAAAGGGATTAGTGCCCTTATATAAGAGACTCCAGAAAGCTCCTTTGCCCCTTCTGCCATATGAGATTATTGCAAAAAGATGGTCATCTCTGAAACAGGAAGAAGGCCTTCATCAGACACCCAAGCTGTCAGCACCTTGATCTTGACTTCCCAGCCTCCAGAACTCTGAGAAATAAATTTCTGTTGTTTATAAGCCATTCCATCTATGGCATTTTGTTGTACCAGGCCAAACAGACTGAGACTCTAACCACGAACTTGTGGTTACCAGAGGGAAAGGGTAGGGGGGAGGGATGGTTGGAGGGTTTGGGATTGACATGTACAGACTGCTATGTTTGAAATGGATAGCTGGCAGGAACCTACTGTATAGCACAGGGAACTCTGCTCAATAGAATATTATGTAACAACCTAAATGAGAAAAGAATTTGAAAAAGAATAGATACATGTATATGTATAACTGAATCACTTTGCTGTACACCTGAAACTAACACAACATTGTTAATCAACTACACTCCAATATAAAATAAAAAGTTTAAAAAAAATTCCTTACATCTGATACTTTAACTCTCTGCAGGCAAGGTTTCTCTCATTTATAAATTCCTTGGCATGGCTTATGTCTGTCTGACCAGCGAGGGCTGACCTGTTGCACAAGAGAGATGAGCTGGTTAACAATGATTTCAGCTTTATTTTATTTTATTTTATTTCGGTTTCAGAAAGCTTGAGGGTAATTGAAGTTTGTATCTCAGCTTGGATGCTCTTTTCCTTCGACTCACCAGTGATCTCTCTGATGCCCATCCTCTAGACCAGGCAGGCTGAGATGCTCCATCTTCTCAGGCTATTTTCAGAGCACATTCCTTTAGGATAACATTTCTTTTTCATTGTGCTTATTTTACAGTTCTGCTTCCTCTTCCAAACTATGAGCTCATGAGGGCACAAACCATGCTTGACTCACCTCTGAATTTCCTGGAGGCAATGTAGTGTCAAGGACAAGATCTTAGTCTCTGGAGTCAGACTGTCTAATGTGGGATACCTGCTTCTCCTAACTTCCCTCAGCCTCCATCTTCTCGCCTATAAAAAAAAGGATATTAATAGTAAGTGCCTCCTAGACTGTTGGGAGGACTATGGGAGGACATGGGTAAAATGTTTACCATAGTAGCTGTCACTTAACAATACCCACTAAATATTAGTATCTAGTTAGTAGTAGATGGTGTGCCTGAACAGAGTTACTCAAAGAAATGTGTACTGAGTGAATGAATGAATGCAACCAAGTCTGTGAACTGAAGTCACAAACAGAGCTCCAAAACCACAAAATGGGTCCCCATGACATACAAAGACATTTACTGAACGTGACTGCAACAGAAGGAGGAATTCTGTGACTGCCACAGATGGGTGGCTGAAACTCTGGCTTCCTGAAATTTTCAGCATCTCCTTCTTTGCCCAAAGGGACTTTTCCTCAGAAATCCCCTGGTAAAGACCCAGCCCCATTGGATGACAGAATTAATATGTGAGGAAGAGACATTAGAAAACATGAAATCTACCCCCATTTAATTCAGAAGTAGGAGGTTTAGACCCAGAGGACTCCTGAGGCTTCTGAGGGCTAAACAATAATATTCTTCCGGGTTTTCTGCCATCCCTATTAAAGTCAGGGCTCCTCTGGTTGGTGGCGGGGCTAGAGGCACACAGTGACCAGTGCCTTCATCTGTAAGGTCAGAGGTTAACTGCAAAGTTTCCAGGCCCTTGTTTTTAGGGGGGAGGGGAGTTCTTAAAAGGGCTGCTTCAGCGCATACGCACTGGCATATGTCACTGTGACAGGTAGACACATCTTAAAACAAACCTCACAAATACAATTCAAAACAAACCGAGTCAGTAGGAACTGGTTCCTTACATGAGCTCATTAAGTCCATCCCCTTGTGAAGGAAAATCAAATCTCCAGGTAGAAGACCAAATACTTGATCCTTTCCATAAGGCCACGTGAATTTCACTTCTTTCCCTTGCAGAACTGATAAGATCTCAAATAACCACATCGGCCTGGCTCACAAGAGCTAGACCTTGCTTTGCTAAGAAGCTGGTAGTTGTTAGTGAGGGCCTGAGTCCCCTGAACAAAGGGATTTTCAATGTGCGGCTGTACTTGTGTTTGGTTTCCCGTCAAGCTCTCTAACTCAGTGCTTACGTCACCTGCCTGTTATGTAGACCAAATGAGACGTGTATAACAGGGGGTTGAAAACCACTGAAAGGCCCTGTGCAGGTGTGATCTGTCCCCCTTCTTCAGGGCATTGTTAATTCACGATCCTTAACCTCAAAGAGCTCTCAGTTTGAATAAGTTTATGATCTGTACACAGGCTTTGCCTGTGTGTGCAATTCTGAGAAATAAAGTTGGCTTGAGCAACAGCCCTTGGACACAGAGAGAGAAGACACAGGGAGAGGGCATGGGAGCTTGGAGTTCAGAGTAACAGTAACCTGTGTAATTCAAGTCTCCCAAGCCTGAGGATACATGAACAAACCTACACCAAGCCCACCCCCTCTTGATCCCTCTTGATCCCTCTTTTCCACGAAGGGCCCAGGCCCTGTGAAATACCCCTCCAGTATTTTGGTCTGTCAATGGGTATTGTTCCTAAGCTGCATCTCCCACTGGATACCACCTTATCCCTCTGTCAGGTCACGCCCTAGGCACCTCATGCACGGCCCCGTGGCACACCACATTTCCTCTTACTTTCCACTCTGAATCACACTCAGTTCAGCATTATCACAGCAGGACTGCCTGAGCCTCTCCATTTTCCAGAGACTTCATTCTTATTTGCTGCCCACACTGCTCTCCGCTGAGCCCCACATTGAGTCCAGTGGTGCTGCCCCAGGAGCAAAACTAGATAATGGGCTCCATGTGCACAAAATCACTCTTCCCTCCCCATGGCTGAGGCTATGCTTTAGGGCTCACTGGCTGGACCCTGCTCTTTCCTCAAGACTTCTCTCTCTCAGGAGACTTGGTCTCCCATGGTCTGTGCTGTGGACTGAATGCTTGTGTCCCCCATGAATTCCTGTGGTGAAATGCTACCCCGCAATGTGATGGTGTTAGGGGGTGGGGCCTATGGGAGGTGATTTGGTCAGGAGGGTGAAGTCCCTGTGAACAGGATTAGTGCCCTTAGAAAAAGAGACTCCAGAGCTTGACCATTCTCTCTGCTCCTCACCAAGTAAGGATACCAGGAGAAAATGGGCCATCTGCAAACCAGGAACAGGGCCCTCACCAGGCCCTGGATCTGCCGCACCTTGATCTTGGACTTCCCAGCCTCCAAAACTGTGAGAAATCAATGTCTGTTTTTTAACCCTCCCCATTTATGGTGTTCTGTTATAGCAGCCAGAGCTGGCTAAGACTGTCTGTCCCAGCTGTTTGACTGTTTGTTTATCAAATATCCCCAGAAATGTCTGCATCTTATTCAGACTTAACCTCCCTCTTCCCCGCCTCACCACACCTGCTTTACAAAACTCTCCCTGCTTTTCTAACATTCATTTATTCCATAGACTTAGTTGAAGAGTAATTACTCTATGAAAGGTTTCTCAAGCTATAAAATGAAATTGCGTTCCAGCTCCAAGCTGTACTAAAAATGTTCTGTAACTTAAAACCCTGTAACTAGAGGCACTAGGTTTATGGAAAATTGAGGGACTTGTGACTATAATTTATCATGTATATTTGGTTTTAAGAGATGATTTAAATCCAAACACTGAAATAGATTTAAAGGGTTTTATTAAAAATATTTACTCAAAAACTACACCTTAATGAAACTGCAGTATATATCATTTTACAGCTCCAAATTGCAAAGTAAATGGCTAAAATGTGTGGATACTTACCTAGTTCTCCCGGAGGTAAGCTCTGGGAGGAACTGGAAGTTGGCAGAAGCTGGAATGGAGAGTGGTCCTGGGGTTTGCTGGAGGCAGCTGGGCTGGGTGGGGACAGGAATGGGCCCCCCACTCCTCTCTCTTCACCTCCCCCCTCCCCCACCCTCTTAGCCTCTCTAGTTCCCTAGGAGGCCCTAGCTGACCTCTGTCTGCCTGCAAGATAATCTCCACGTATGTGTGGTGGGTGGGATGGGGTGTTGGGAGATAGGACAGGATTCAGAGAGGGAAGAAAGAAGGCGTTCAACATGAATCCCATTTACTTTGAAAGCTTTTCAGCATCCTCTTTGTCCATAGGGGAGCAGATCCCAAGCTGACCCCACAGCTCCTTATGCTGCCTGGAGAGTCTGGTGTGAGAATAAGGAAGGGAGGGTGGGCATAGTTCTGCTGCCCTACCCCCACTCAGTCCTGCCCTTCAAAATTCTCTCCTCCCCCCCACTCCAGTCCACCCTTCATTTCAACTTTTAGAGAGCCGGACAGCAACTCATCCCCGCTCAGGCCAGCACCCTCCAGGAAAGTCAGTGGCCTTTGTGATTTGCTGAAATCAGAACAGTGAATTCCTGTGCCTGATTAAAATCAGTGGGGGTGGGATGGTGTTGGGGGAATGAAGAGGTCGGTTTGGGGCTGTGGTGTTTTAGGAGAGAGAGATGGGGGAGGGGCTATGGCTGAAGTTTGGCAGAGGTCAGCGTGAGGGCTCTGGACCTTGGGAAGACTATTCTGGTGCTCCCAGTTCTGGATTAGGTGTAACCTCCTACACACCCGCAAAGGGCCTCGTCCTTAGCCCTAGCACTTGTCCCACTGCCTGTTTCTTGTATGACCCTCCTATGAGGCAATAAGCTCCTCGACGTTGCAGATTGCATCCTGAGTGGCAGGGTATCCCCAGCCCCTAGCCGTAGCTCCCAGGAGGAACTCAGTAAGGTCACTTGTCTATGAATTAACTGGGCTGCCATATTGCAAAGGTCACTGGACTGAGACTTAAAAGACAGGAGGAATGCCTGCTCTATCATTTATTAACAGGGCTGGACACTTGGTCTCTCTAAATCTGTTTGCTTCAACAGCAGAATGGATTCAGTTCATCCCATCTTACTAAGGGAATAATGGAGCAAAATGGGATAATGGATGTAAAAGGGGATTTATAGACTATATAGCGTTAGTCACATATAGGATATTATCCAGACGAAGCTTGAGCAAAGAAAAGCATGATTCTGGTCATTCTATGTAAAGCAAGTCCGTGTACTCATATACAAAATTTCATAATGCTAGCTCTTTAGCCTCAGAGTAAAAATTTAAAAATGAAGAAAATTACAATAATAAACAATTATGAGATAATGATACTTTAATATTTGTGAATATTGTATTTGCTATGTGTCAGGAAATTATTTGAAACACTTGGCATGCATTGTCTTATTTAAAACTCTTCATGATAGTAGAAAGTAGATGCTGTTATTACCCTCATTTCTCTGAGGCTTAGAGGGTCATGTGACCCATGGTGGACCTGAATTCAAATGAGATCTACCTGACTTTGGAGCCCAGCTCTAAATCGGACCACTGAACTGTCAAGTAACCATGAGAACTAGTTTGAACCTCCTTAGAAATGAGGTCTTAACTAAAGACAAGTGGTCCTGTGCTTAAATCTTGCCTATGAAACAGCAATAAGTTGGTTTTCTCAAAAAACTGTAGGGAACGATTTTTTCCCAAACACTAAGGGCACTCTAGAGTGGAGGGGGTGCAGCGTGGCATGTGGGAGGGTGAGGGTGGCTCACAGGCCAGGCTAGATGACGTTCTATGTCCCTTGCTTCCACTTACATTAATTCTGGTTTTTGTCTTTTGTGAGAATCTTCTAAGGCCCAGGGGAGATTTCATTGTCTGAAGAGGATTTGCATTGGTTCCAACCAAATGTCCCAAATGAGAGCTTCTCATTTGGAAAACCTTTAACTTCTCTATTTTGGGTGTTCTCAATCATGTAGGTGGTGCACATTCAAAACACAGACCCACAGAATGACAAGCACAAGGGTGTAGATTTTCCAGGAAATCTATTTTTTCTCACCACTCAAAACCCAAATCAGGGCATGCATGTCTCCTTGTCATCTCCCTTTGCCAATACACCATTTCCCCCCCTTAATCTACACTTTGACTTTAGAAGTCCCAGATTTTGACAGGAGTCTCAGCTCCACCTGCTTAGCGGGCTCAGACCCTGTCCCCTGCACAGTCGATAAGACCCAAGGGCACCAAAATCCTATAAGACCCTCAGCACAGCCTGACTTGGAACTTGCTTCCCACTCTGGGTTCTGGCCGCCCTCTTCATTTTTGGCCCCTTGGGGTTTCCTTAACTTTCTTGTTTGTTATATTTTCCTAGCATTTTAAGGTATTTTATAGTAGGAGGGGTATTCAGAATACATAGTCTAATACATAGTCTATTATAGTAGGAGGGGTATTCAAAATACATAGTCTAAACAGAACTCCCACAGATACTTTTACACAAGTGAAATCTGGCTAATGGCTGACATGAGAAGAGAGAAAGAGAACCACCTGAGTGGTCAGTGGTCCTCTTCTTCAAATCAGAAGTCAGGACGGACAACTATGAGTTTCTTCAGAGTTCAAGGGATGGAGCATTATAAGAACTGGTCCAGGACTTCCCTGGTGGCGCAGTGGTTGAGAGTCCGCCTGCCGATGCAGGGGACATGGGTTCGTGCCCCGGGCCGGGAGGATCCCACATGTCGCAGAGCGGCTGGGCCTGTGAGCCATGGCTGCTGAGCCTGTGCGTCCGGAGCCTGTGCTCCGCAACGGGAGAGGCCACAACAGTGAGAGTCCCGCGTACCGCAAAAAAAAAAAAAGAACTGGTCCAACAGATCTGTGAATATAGGGTAGACAGGCATCACTGCCAGCAGGGCTCAACATGAACCCTGGCTGAGGAGAATGTCTCCAGAGACCAGAGACCAGCACCAGAGTGAAACTACCCCTGCCTTCCCAGCCCTGCCTCTCCGAGTTGCCCCCAAAGAGGGCAAGGCAAGGGCAGACAAGAACCCCCATCTCCTGCCCTGGGAAGGATCTCTGCCATGGCCTCGAGTGCCTCCAAGGACAGGCTCTGTAAAACACATTGTGTGTTCAAATGTTAAGTCTTTCTGCCACTCTCTTATTGTATGGCAGACTGGGAAAGAACTCAGAGAAATTGTCTCTTGCTATAGGACACAAAAATTAAAACACTTGAGTCCAACATCCAGCTCTTTGGTCGCATTGCTTAACATAAAGTGGCAGGGAATGTTCTTGATTGAATCACATCCTTTCAGTCAATCCCAGGTGTCTTCCTAAACAAGCAGATGGACTAACTTTGGGAGGCTTGGTGGTGGTGGCAGTGGTAGTGATGGGTGGGGAGTGGGTGGGGAGGAAGAAGAGCCCTTGTTCACTGCTCACTGCCCATCGGACTGACATCTGAGCTGGGCTGACTTCACCTTCACCTTGTACATAGTCACCCATGAAACCCACTTGTCTCAATGAGCTCTTCTTAGACTTCCCCCAGTGAATTTTCACCTTGGTATGAAATCGGGGCCACACTTGGCATGCTTATTGTGTAAGAACCATCTTACCTCATGTGAATGCTTCAGCTGGAGAAGAAATGCCCCCACAAAATTAATTAGCCTCAGATGAGTGGTGCTGGGGGCACTTGCCATGTCAGACATGCTTCAGCAATTGAGAACAAATCCATCTTTATTCTGGATATGGGAAACTATGGGCCTCAAAAGGCAGTGCTCTTAGAGTTTACACTTTCTCCTCATTCCCTTTAGGGCTACCAAAGTGTCTTAGTCATTACAGAATCCACTTTGTATTTTAAATCCACAGTCCTTTGGTTAATTTTAAGACTGGAGGGGTTTCTCTCTCCTCCCACCTCTTTTTTTTTTTTTTTTTAGTTATCTGTTTTATACATATTAGTGTACACATGTCAATCCCCATCTCCCAATTCATCCCACCCCCCCTCACCCCCCACACCCGCTTTCCCCCCTTGGTGTCCATACATTTATCCTCTACATCTGTGTCTCTATTTCTGCCCTGCAAACCAGTTCATCTGTACCATTTTTCTAGATTCCACATATATGCATTAATATACGATATTTGTTTTCCTCTTTCTGACTTACTTCACTCTGTATGACAGTCTCTAGGTCCATCCACGTCTCTACAAATGACCCAATTTCGTTCCTTTTCATGGCTGGGTAATATTCCATTGTATATGTGTACCACATCTTCTTCATCCATTCATCTGTCGATGGGCGTTTAGGTTGCTTCCATGTCCTGGCCATTGTAAATAGCGCTGCAATGAACATTGGGGTGCATGTGTCTTTTTGAATTATGGTTTTCTCAGGGTATATGCCCAGTAGTGGGATTGCTGGGTCATATGGTAGTTCTGTTTTTAGTTTTTTAAGGAACCTCCATACTGTTCTCCATAGTGGCTGTATCAGTTTACATTCCCACCAACAGTACAAGAGGGTTCCCTTTTCTCCACACCCTTTCCAGAATTATTGTTTGTAGATTTTCTGATGATGGCCATTCTGACCTGTGTGAGGTGATACCTCATTGTGGTTTTGATTTGCATCTCCTCCCACCTCTTAAACCAAGGACCAGAAAGGTCTGGTGATAGACCCAGGATCACATTGGTCACTTAAGGTGGAGTCTTCAATTCCTAGAGCAGTTTTCCTTCCTCCATATCCTCAGGGCTTCCCATCAAATAGTAACAGAGGAAGCAGATAAACAGCTGGGAAATACTCCCCCCAGGTAGTGGAAGGATTGGCCGTGGGGCCTGTCTTGCCTGCCATGGAATTTTGTTGAGTAAAGACACCAGACAGACCCTGGGCTCTGTCTTTAAATTTTCAGCCTAACACATGCCATGTCCAGTGAGGGGCTTAACAAAACAAATACTTGCTTTTGATTTTCATCATAGGATGAAGTCACTCGGGCTACTTGTAAAGCGGGACCGACATTTTATAGGCACGTAACTTCTCCAACTCTGTTTCCTTCTTTCCTTCAAAGGATGTCATAGCAACAGGGCCCATACCTGCCTTTGCCAAAAGGTCTTTATGTTAACTTTCCTGGACAAGCAACCTCAAAACCGATTCTCCTTTGAATCCAGGTCAGAGAAACCTAAGCCTCCTGCAAAGTACAAAAGGCCAGCCATCTATACCAATCTTTGGGCTCGTTATGATATTAGGACTCCTCATTCTTTATCCCTCTCTGGGAAGAGGAAATTCTCAATTTTAGAGAAAGCTCTGTTGTAAACTCCTGGCAAGTTTGCCTTCCCAGCACCCGAATCCCCAAAGATTTGTTGGAGGCAGGGTTCACCTCTCATCTCAGAGCGGAAGCAGGTCAGAGAGTTCCTCTCTCAGCAGCCTGGCCACTGGCATATGGAGTTGGATGCAACTGCCCTGGCCTTGGGACCTGAAGCTAGTGACACAGAGGAATGTGGGGTACTTAAAGATGAATTCTGGCACTACCAGCAACGTGAGGCTGCAGTGACATCCAGACCCTTCTGTGACACCCAGACCATTCTGTGACACCACCTTGGCTGTGTATCTAGCATCTGGCCTCCCTTGGAACCCATATATCACCCAAGCCTAGTTCTGCATGTGGCCTTCTCATCAATTTGGCAAGTTATCCAATCTCCTTCCAGTAAATTCCTTTTCTGCTTAAGTTAGTCATTAGAAATAGTTTCTGTTGTTTGCAACCACAGATCCTGACTAGCCCAGCCTCCTTGAAGGTGTGTCATTGAATGGATGAGTATTTGAGGAGTGAGCTATGCTCATGGCATCTTTATTGAAAGGGAATGAGGGCATGAGAACTTCATGACCAAGGCCTGAAGGACTTTTACTTCTCCAGCTGCTGGCAGTGGGGACAGGAAATGGGGTCATTTAGAGTCAGCAGGAGGTGGTGGTCTATGTTCAATCATCCACGTGACTTTGCTACAGCTCCCAACCCCAAACTTAAACACAGGTACTGACAGAGGTCCTGTGGATTCGTGTTTCCAGCCCTGGCCTCCCTTTCCCTCTGGCCCTCCTTTCTAGCCAAAAGTCAGGTCCCACAGCTGGATGAAATAAAATGGTTCTATTGGGAGGCCTTAAAATTAGCATGGCTCAGTATGTTTTAAACTTGGGGCCATTCCCTGAGTAGAGAATGGAGGCTTTTCTCACTTTCTCTGCCTCAGCTGCTGGGGATAAAGTCAGGAGCTGTCTGCTCCAAGGGCTCCCCCAGCCCAGATCTAACACATTCCCCTACTCCGACCCCCTCCAAATCTAGCCACCTACACACCCGTCACGGACCTCAGTGAAAGGCAACCCCACTCCATCAACGGCACATTATCACGTGGCTTTCCATTTTTCTTAGTCACCTTATTCCTTTGCCCTTCCAAAGTTGAGGATAAATTATTTAACAAGTCTCCAGGGGTTAGCTTTATGAGAACTTAAAGCCAGTGCCCATATGCTATAGGTTAGGGTGAGCCAAACGCTGAAAGTTAATCCTTCTTGTTCCACTCTGGAAAACACCCAGCCATGCACACACATGTGTGCACATGTGAGCAGTCACAAACTCACACAACCCACAACAGCACCTCCCAAACCACATGGCCCAAGCAGTAAAACATCAAGGCTCGAATCACCCTACTCAGGCCAATAAAAACTTAACTTTGAGCCCTGATGTAGTTGAGCCTGTGCTTGCAAAGTAGCCCGCACACGCCTGGCTGTGAGTGAAACACTGTCTTGCCTTTCAGACAAAAGGATAGGTTCTATTTAAAAGTTTAAACATTCATTTGCACCTATATCTTTCTGACACATGCAGTGAAGTACAGAATATCAGAGTTGAAAGGGAACATACGTGATATATATGATACGTACACCAGATTGTATCATTTTATAATTTATTAATTCCACCACATTTTATTTAGTTTTAATCTAAGGGACAGAGATAGCTAATGGAACAGTTTTCAATCTTTTGCAGAAGAAATGAGCTTGAATGTTGGCTCTGCTGTGTTCTTACTGGATGACCTCTTTAAGCCAGAGCTGTTTCTTTATCTGTAAAATGAGGACCGAAAATAGTATCTACCTTGTATTATTGTGACAACTAAATGAAATATCAAATGAAGCCTTAGCACAGAGTCTGGCAAACAGAAAAAGCTATAATTAGCTGGAAAAATGGTAGCTTTTATTGTTATTATTATTCACCCCTGAATGGATTCTGTTTTGAAGGAGATGGGTAGCAAAACTACATTTATGAATTAGTAATGAATTCTCTCTCCCTATCTTTTAGTTTCCACACACATTAATATCACCCCGTCAGAACTTCTCATCTGAGAAATCAGTTGCTATAACTCTGGTAAAAGGTAAAGACCATTCTAATTAAGTTTAACCCAAGCAGTCTTATTGTCAATGGGTGATAAACATTAGAATTAAAAATTTTCAACATTCGAATATAAAATATTTTAAAATATTTTGACTACTTATGTAGAACCAGCCTAATGAAATTTCTCTGTTTTTCAGAAAAAGAAACTGATATCTAGAGAAGGGAACTTGCCTTAGACCATAAAGCAGAAACAAGAACCCGAGTCTCCAACCCTGAGACCAGTTCCAATCTCCTTCATCCTGAATCCAACTAAGGACCTACAGCCCAATTTCAAACTACTAGTTGGTACATTTATAGGCCACGTCCTAAATCAGGAACTGTGATAGAAACCTACTGGGTTATGTGTCCAGCAAGTCACCCCTATTCCACCCCCAGCCCTTTTTGGGAACTGCTTCCCCCCTCCCCCTACTCCCCACCCATCTCCCACCGTGGTTCTTGGCGGCCATGTTTGTAGGATACAAATCAACCCCTGCCCACAAGAGTAGGTACCAGGCCCAGGTAGGGCTAGGTCAATAGGAGCATCTCTTCTTAGGAATATGGAATGAAGTGAGGAAAGAATTAGTTTTTTCCAGGTGGATAGACACCACTATTGGTTATGTTTTCAGTGGTGCTATCCACAGAAGCAGAGAAAGCCAGGGTATAAAAAGAAAAGAACGTGAACTCACTAGGAGGAGGAGATAGAAGAGTCAGATTCCTTATGGCTTTTGAACGGCAGGTTCTAGTTTATTTTGAGGTCTGCTTCCTGCTAAACCTTGGGCTTTAGGAAATATTGTTGAATGAATTCTTTCCTGGTTGAAGCCAGCTTGAGTCATTTCTCACTTCCCTTTACCCTCATAATGGTTACATTCCAGGAGGTGGGAGCATTAGGGAACCCACACTACATTGCCCATTTGAACATCATCCCTACTGGGAGATATTTTCCTATCATTAGAAATGGCTCTTCCATGCTTCAAATCTCTTTAATGCATGGCATGCCTCTGGTCGTGATCTCTGAAGTTCCTGTGTCTACCATGGCCTGTCAGACCTCCCAGCTCCTGGGCTATTTCCCTTGCAGATGTCTAAGGATGCCTACCAGACCCCCACAAACTTCTGCTCTTTCTTTCCACTTTTACCACCACTGCCTTGAAGGCCCCTTGGGCTTCCATGAAACTTGCATTTTACCATCCAGTAGACAGCCCCGTGCTTCCACTGAGCAGCTATGGCTCCAGCACTTGTGCATCTCCTGTCAGCCCTCTGGGGCCAAAAACTGTTCCCCCAGATCACAAGATGAATGGCTGAAAGAGAGATCACAGTGGAGCAGACAATGTGCATTACAGGACACTCTCAACCAAGAAGCACAAGGAGGAGGGCGCGTGCCCACTGCCGAGAGCAGGGAGAAGGCTGAGCTGGGGGCTCTGCCTGGTGGCCGAGCTTGCTCTGGTCCTCAGAGCACAGGGAAAATATAAGTGAACAATGACTAAAATGGAAGGTTCAGTGTGAATATGTAAATAAGTATATGTGTATACAGATGTTTTACAGAAAATATTTCCGAGGCAAATATCATTTTAACAAATCAGCCCTGTGCAGCACATGGGGAAATATGGGCGTTTGCAGTCCAAGACATGTTTCTTGTGCAGGAGCTAGAAAGCTTGTTAAGAGCTATGAGGAATGATTGGACTTGTTCACTCAGCAAATATTTCTCAGTTGCCTACTATGTGCTATTCAGCAGTGCACGAAATAAAGACAATTCCTTGCCATTCAGGAGCTTCTATCTGCAGGCATGAAAGCCCTAATGGAAATACTAGCAATGGAAACTAGTGATAAAAGTGTCTATTCAGTACCTTTTATTCCAAAATATGGTGTTTATGTGGGTTTTTTTTTACATTATTTCATAAGTTCTACCAGGTGATAAGTTATAAACTCCATAAGTGAAGGAACTGGCTTTTTATTCATTGTTGTCTCTCTAGTGCCTGACACATAGTTGGTTTCAGTAAATATTTCTTGATTATATAAATGAATGATTCCCCCACTTCAAAAATCCTGTGAGTTTGGTATTATTATTCCTATTTAACAGATGGTAAGTTGAGGATCAGATAGGCTAAGGAATTTGGCCCAAATCACACAGCAAGAAGAGCCAGGATTCAAACCTAGATGGTTTTCCCTTACACCAAAATATTCCTTTTGCATGCATCAGTTGGACCAAGTTTTCCTGGAGCTCAGATCACTCTTTACTATAAGCTGGACCTGGAGGAATAAACTATAGTACTTTCAGTCCCTGGAATACTATTTTGTGCTAATAGGAGAAACTGATTTCCTTATAAAAGTGTTAATTTTGTGTTCCTTGTGTGTCCCAGGCTTCACCAGGCCAGGCAGGCACGACCAGTGAGCTTCGGTTAACATCAGTGACCCAAAGCCCTTGTTTTTGCCCCAGTCTGCAGCCTCTCCACCATCTCTTTCCTTAAATAAAGCCCCCCACCTACCACTCCATTTACTCTACCTCCACCATGCATGCACAAACACCTCTTGAAATTTTCAAAGGTTAGTTTAGGTAGTTCTCAAACCCACCTGTGAGTCGGTCAGCAGCCACCCTGGACCACCCACAGCTTTTACCTTCTGCTACGGTGTTGTGTGGTCAACCTCTGCTCTTCAAGAAGCTGTTGAGGGCACCACACTGAGGCTGCTGTTAATGATGCCTTTTGGGAAAATAAGGATGATGAATCTCAGTTCTCCCAAAGCTTCCAGCCCTGAGCTGGCTTCTGTGACGGGATCAGGAGAATGACCCCACAGCCAATCGTCATGTGACCTGACCATGAAATAGCCGTCACATGTCCTGAGTCTCACAAAGTCCCTCCTCTATGTACAGCCAAATACTCTCTCCCTATGAGCCCACATCCAGGCAGAGGAAGCCTAGTGTCAGAGACCCTCGCACACGTTCAGGTGGCAGACTATCAGGAAGACACACGTTCTTTGTGGAAACCCATGAGTCATTGATCTATTAACTTAGAGTAACCAAGTAGTATGATTTTGCTAAGTGATGTATCATCTTGGATTTGCATCCTGACAAATATTAGCAGATGCTAGAATGTAAGCGTATACCCACAAGTACACACACACAAAGGACTTGCAACAGAAGAGATGCAACTCGTTAACACTATGTGTATGTGTATGGACACACAAGACAGAGAGAGAGGGAGAGAGAGAGACTGAGGTTGGAAAAATGTCCACATATGGATACGTCCATATGTGGCAGGCACAGCTCACGGAACACCAATGCTTAGAAGGAGCCGGGTTGGAAAGCACTGGAAAATGGCTGAGACTCTGGGCGTCGGTCATTCAGGTGACCTGGTGTGTGTTACTTGCAGCTCCAAATCCGTGTAATGTCATTCCTCAGAAGCTCAGCTCCTCCTCTGTGACACAAAGTGGTTAGACTTGAAGCTCTATTGGTTTTCCTCCAGTTTTAGCCTTCTGAGATTCTGACTAAAGTTGGTAGGCCAGGGCCCAGAAGGCTTTGGGCTAAAAGCAAATACTTTAGGGAGGGAAATGCCAAGAAAGGAGTTTTATTAGGTGGGAATAAGTTTATGATACAGCTTAGGACCTCACAGTGGTCTGTGTCTAAAAGAGTGGCACTGTAATTACAAGGTATTTTAAAGGGAACATTCTCAGCCAGGAATAATATAATTCCAGTCTTTTTTCTAAGCTGCTCAGTGCCTATGCACAGGAACTTATTAAACCCTACAGACTCCCAGAATGGGTTGTAAGTATCATTGCATCTTTCAGGCAATAAAAGGAGCTGTGGCCACAGAGGGTGTTGCCTCTGTGCTCCCAGAGTCACCGACCAGGCCACTGGTCCTCCGGTGTGGTCCAGACCTCCCTGGTGTGGTCTGACGTGGACTTCCAGGGGTCTGTGGGTTGGTCTCCTGGAGTAGCTATGCTTTGTCTCTACTTGCACTCCAGAGGGATTTATAATTTACTTATGCTCTCTCTTCTGGTAGTTTGCCAGATTTTTTTTGTTTTGTTTTGTTTTGTTTTTTGCAGTACGCAGACCTCTCACTGCTGTGGCCTCTCCCGTTGCAGAGCACAGGCTCCGGATGCACAGGCTCAGCGGCCATGGCTCACGGGCCCAGCCACTCCACGGCATGTGGGATCTTCCCGGACCGGGGCACGAACCCGTGTCCCCTGCATCGGCAGGCGGACTCTCAACCACTGCGCCACCAGGGAAGCCCCCCCGCCTTTCAACTTTTTTTGGTCTGTTTGACAATGAAATTTCACATCTGGGCTGAGAAGCCTGGTGCCAAGTTTTAACCTAATGCAATTTCAAGTGGATGAGCTATTAATGTGCAAGCAGGAAGAGCCAGGTTTCTAATGGACTTCCTTGATAGCCCCTCACCCACAACATGCTGCTGTAACAACAGGATCATCACTCTGCTTAGTGGCCAGTGAACTCAGATTCCTACTCCAGAGCATCTTCCTAGAGGGGACAGATGACGTTTTCATTCACTCTTTGTCAGTTAGTTGTCAGGCAGGGCCCAAACATCCAGCCTCGTCCATTTATGTCATCGGTGCCAATGTGCTCCCATGAACTTAGATGTGAGACTCATGTCAACACGATCCAGTTTATTCCAACTTGTCCTCTTCAGAGGGCTACTGCTCCCCTATTAATTATGCACATCAACAGTACCTCATTCAAAATCTATCGTAAAGATTCTAGAACAAATAACCTCCCACATGCTAATGGCTCAAATGTGATCAAGGTTTATTATTTCTTGCTTATATCAAGTTCAAAATATGTTCCCCATTAGCAGCCTGCTCTGCTGCAATATGGGACCCAGGGACCCAGGGTGGCTCTGCCATCTGTCTCACGTGGCCCATCTGTAATAATCCAGCACAAAGAGAAAGAACAGGGCAAAGCACATCTGGAGGTGTTTGAGGGCCAGGCCTGGAGTGTCACATACCACTTCTGCTCACATTTGTTTCGTCACAAGGCTGGACTGAATCAGGAAGAGCCATGAAAGAGGAAGAGGAAAGGGGATTGGTGAGCTGGTTCCTGCCCCACCTCGGCTCTAGCCCTAAGGCTTAGCTTTATAGCACCTCCCATCCCCACCCCCTTGAGATGATAAGAACCTCCAGCACAGGAACTGGAATAGAATCCTGTCTACGCTTCGTACTCATCCTGGTCTCTTGGGGAATGAAAGGATGAATTTCAGCCAGAAGAGTGGTAGTGTAGACACATTTGATGAATCTTGGACCTTTTGATGGCAAGGACAGATGGTGAGGCTCAACAGATGTAGTTGTTACGGTCATCTTGTGCAAACTGAAAAAAGACTCTTGTCTTTTCTAACTATAAAACTAATATGTGCTCGCTGTACAAATTCCAAAAAATGCTGAAAATATTTTAAGGAAGGAGAATAAAAACCACCCATAATCTCTTTTCCCAAGAGATGCTGACATTTTCCTTGCTTATATATTCTGATGGAATCTTTATGTGCATGTCATTTAAATTAATTTGTGTCTGCAAAACTGAGATCATACTGTATAGTATACACTACTTTGCAACTTGCTTTTCTACTTAACAGGATACATTAGGAATGTCAATGCATGTAAAGAAAAATAGATCTTCATCATAATTTTTGGCTATATATTATTCAATTGTGTAGACATAGATGAGAGTAATTGTATAATACACTTAGCTGAACAGGTATAGACTGGGTGGTCAATGAGACCTGGGATTATGTCTACTTTATTGATCAGTTTATTCCCAGGGCAAGATATGATGTCTCACTCATAAGAGATGCTCAGTAGTGCTCTGATGAAGCTGGCCTCAGCAAGGAGGAGAGCGCCTCTCAGACCTTGGTGTGCATACACATCACATGGGACCTTGTTAAAACACAGAGTATCATTCAGAAGGTCTAGGTGGGCCCTGAGATTCTGCAATTTCACCAAGCTTCCAAGTGATGCCCATGTTGCTATACATTGAGTAACGAGGATCTAAACCAGTAGTTCTCAACTGGGGGTGATTTTGTCACCTGGGGACATTTGGCAACATCTATAGACATTTTTTAGTTGTTATGACTGGGGTGTGTGTGAGAGGGGGCAGGGGATGCTACTGGCATCTAGTGGACAGAGGCCAGGGATGCTGCAACACATCCCACAATGCACAGAACACCCCCACATAAAGAATTATTTGGCCCAAGTTGTTAATAGTGCCACTGCCAGAATCTCTGAGCTAGCCTTTCTCAAACAGTATTTCTCATCTGAACCACAGACAAAAAAATGATTTGTGTGACCATTTTCTCAATTCTCCCAATGATGGTACATGACTAGTACTAAACTCTATACGTAGGAGATAAACTGATTGATTATATACAATGGATGCTTTAGGTAGTTCCAGCTTAATTCTTTTCCAGAACCTAGATTTACTGTGTTGGCTGTGCTGCAATCTTGTTTCAGGAATTAAGGGAAGTCAAAAACTTCACAGTTTCATTTCTCTTTCTCTCTCCCTTCTCCCTCCCTCCTTCCTTCTTTCCTTTCATGGAAAGAGGGATTGGAAATTACTGCTTGCACTTTATGCTTCCTTGAGGGCTAAAGAAATAACTTATTGGAAAAATAGAGAATGTGTGGATTATTTGTTGGAGGATATTCATAGGAGCTTTTTATAAAGCCGTGACCCCAATGTATTAGTCTTAACACAGAGTTGCAGCCAATAAAGCACAGTTCAGCTGCCAAAAGGTACTCAAGTTCTGTAAAAGAATTTCTTGAACACCATGAAAGAAATAATAGAACACAATAATATTTAAAAACAAAGAAACCAAGCAAAACTTATATACATGTTTCCTCCTTTTCTTGATGCAAATGGCCTTCAACTCCTCCACCAGTCTTAACTCTCAGGCCTTTTCTATTTCTCCCCAGTTACTCTTAATTCTGTGTCATAAAAGGCCAAAAGAACCAGCCTTGATGAGAATCATGTTCCTTGAAGGGTACAATAGATAAGAATCTCTATGAACAAAGCCAGAATTTTCTTTAGAAGACAGGGGAGAGGATATAGATAAAGATATAGCTACAGATATAGTATTAGAATTCCTCGGAGAAATACAACCAATATATGTACAAAACAAGGAATTGGCTCACGTGATTATGGAGGCCGAGAAATCCCAAGATCTGCAGTCCACAAACTGGAGACCCAGGAGAGCCGATGGTACACGTTCCAGTCTGAGTCCCAAGGCCTGTGAACTAGGAGGACAAATGGGGTAAGTTTCCAACCCAAAGCCAGCAGTCTCCAGACTTAAAAAGAACCGATTTTTCAGATTGAGTCCAAAGGCAGGAAAAGACCAGTGTTCCAGCTCAGCAGTCAGGTGAGAGGAGTTTTTTTGTTCTATTCAAGTCTTCAGCTGATTGAGTGAGGCCCACCCACATTAGAGAGGGCAATCTGCTTTATTCAAACTACAGACTCAAATGTAAATCTCATCCAGAAACACCCTCACAGACACATGCAGAATAATGTTTGGCCCAATGTCTGGGCACCCTGTGGCCCAGTCAAGTTGACACATAAAAATAAGCATCACAGGGGCTTCCCTGGTGGTGCAGTGGTTGAGAGCCCTCCTGCCGATGCAGGGGACACGGGTTCGTGCCCTGGTCTGGGAAGATCCCACATGCCGCGGAGCAGCTGGGCCCGTGAGCCATGGCCGCCGCTGAGCCTGTGCATCCGGAGCCTGTGCTTCACAATGGGAGAGGCCACAACAGTGAGAGGCCCGCGTACAACAACAACAACAACAAAAAGCATCACAGATATAGATATAAATATATGATATTGATAATATAGATGATGTTGGCCTGGTCCCATCAATGTACACTTACGAGAGTGGTCTGGGGCTCCCATGAGTGTCTCCAGATGGGGTTACTTCTGCTGACCTAAATTCTTCTGAAGGTTTCCTCCAAAGTTATGTTATTTTGAGCCAAGGCACAATGGTATAATATTGCTTTCCTACAGTGACCCTCAGAGAAGGGGAGAAAAGTAAAATTTTTTAAAGTTGGGACTATCCCAACTACGATGAGAGGCTCAGAGAAAAGTGACCTTTTTCGGGGCCTCTGCCTAGAGTCGTACACAGAGGTGCTTGGCCAAAGGGAAACCGAACCCCTATTCTTCTCACCAAGCCTGGTGTTCGCCTCAGGAGGAGGGACCGTTTTCTGATTGGTCTGCCAAGACGGACGCCTTTTTCTGATTGGTCTGCGGAGACCAATGATTCTGTACAGCCTTGGGCAAATCACTCTTCCTAGCAGGGGAGGGCTTTTTGTAGCAGCCCCCTGTTCCCACCTGGGGAGTGGGATGTATCTTTGCTTTACTTTGCTCTCCTTTAAAATGGGACTAGTAATCCCCACTGACGATCTAAGAATGAAAAGGGCGAGTGCTTTTGGAATGCCCAGCTCCGTGTTTGAAACAGCAGTCACCGCTCGGTACACAACAGGTGCAGCGGGAGGAGGGCGGGCTGGTGAGCTGATGCCGCCGAGGGAGGCCGTTTAGGTGGTTACGGCTTGTCCTCGGGACAGGCACAGCCTCCGAGGTTCGACTCCCAGCTAAACGCCTTACGGTTGTATGGCCTTGAGCAGGTTGCACATTACTCTAAGTCTCAATTTTTGAGCTGGTAAAATGGGGATTGTTTGGGGATTAAACTAGATATGCTGGTGACAGACTAACATAGTATTTAACACGAAGTAAGTCCTTCAGACACTTTCAAATCTAAAACACAGTGTATTGACTCTTTAACAGCTCCTGCACATCTTAAGGCAACACGTATTCCAGACTTACTGGAACAAGAGTGGGACCCTGTTTTAAAGGAACCCCTGGGGACTTCCCTGGTGGCACAGTGGTTAAGAATCCACCTGCCAAGGCAGGGACACAGGTTCAAGCCCTGGTCCGGGAAGATCCCACACGCTGTGGAGCAACTAAGCCCGCGTGCCACAACTACTGAAGCCCATGTGCTCTAGACCCCGTGCTCTGCCACAAGAGAAGCCACCGCAATGAGAAGCCCGCCCACCACAACGAAGAGTAGCCCCCACTCGCCGTAGCTGGAGAAAGCCCGCACAGCAACGAAGACCCAATGCAGCCAAAAATAAATTAATTAAAAAATAAAATAAAGGAACCCCTGGTCAAAAATCAGGAGATGTACCCTGCTCCTTGCCAGACCCCAAATTAACTAACAGATTCTTATTAGGTAGCAAGTGAAAAGATTCAGAATTCTAAGAAACAGGGATCAGGCTGAATGGATTTTCAACAGACTCTTAAATTGCATGTCTCCTCAAGACATCATTAGGTAAAATTAGTCTTCTGCTGGTAAGACAGCTTGTCTTGAAAAATTTCCAAGGTCCAAGTTGATCTGGAGAATCCTCCTCTGAGGTTCTCAGAAAAATAGGTCATCTAAGGTCATGCTCCATGGACACAACCTCAGAACAATATCTCTCTCTACAAGATGACCAGCTGGCATTACCAATAATGAGGATGACTGACAGAGATGACGCCAAATTACAGCCCTTCCCTTCCCATTTGGCACAGAGAGGCACTTCCTCTTTTAATGAACAGAAACGTTACAAAGTAATCAGAACGCCAGAAGTATCATTACGTGGAGGAAGACGTATAGAGTGATGATTTCTTTCACTCCCCTTCTTCTACCGTATGTAAGTGATCTAGTGGGCATAGAATTGTCCCAGCTTGAAGTCCCATGTGCACCTGATGGCAGGTTACCAAGGCTGCATGTTCACCTTGCAGAGGAAGGAAGCATTGTAACTTTGCAGTTGACCTAGCAGGATTGTCACAGGGCTCCTGTCATGAGACCAGACATATTAACGCTCCACAGTGACTCTGATGTGTGGTCATGGTTGAGACCAACAGATTGGTTGGATGCTCAGGATGGTCTCATTCCTTCCTAACATGGGCCGTGTCCTCATTTAACCAAGCTCCTTGCTAGTCTCTGTCACATAGACATTCTGTCCCTTCTAAGAAACGGTGACCTCCATGGGGCCAGATGGCCTTGTTCCTCTGGGCTCCAGGTGTCTGGTATTTACCCTAGAACAGAGCTGGAGTCCCCACGGTTATGTAAGCCAGGGGCACTTCCAAACATGACATTAGCTAGAGAATATTTGCTCAGCAAGTTAACAGTGTAAATAAGATTAGAGGGAGGCAAGGAGTGGGTTTAAATGTTAAAATGCCTGAGAACAGACTGTGCTTGAGCATCTTAAAAGCATCCATTAATGCTTAAGTAATTTAAAATTACTTGTACATGCATCATACCTATTCCACCAGGCCGTGCTTTACTAACCTACATATATTTGTATATATAGCTGGAATAAGAAAGCAGCTGCTTTTCCACTGTTCAAGGATCCACACATTTCATTTGTATCTCAAACGTCCTCAGCCTACCAGCCAGCCTATGGATTCCGATGAAATGACATGACTGCTACTGCCCACGTCTTGGAAACCCCGAACTCCCATTGTTCATATAGTACCTTCCATGATCCCCCCACGTATGTATGGAATTCACAGAGAGTGCTTACATCCATCTGTGAATCAGCTTAGGGACACTGCTCTCACTGCCTCTGCTCTCCTTGCTCAGCCTCCAAGGGCCCCTGCCATCCTCTGCTCTGACCTCCGCCACCCTGCCTTGGCCTGTGTTGTTTGCAGCTGTGGGCACCTGTGGACCCTGCTTCCCAAAACCACATTCCTGCCTTTGACCTGGATCCTTTCCAAAGGACTTCTGTCTGGCCAAGGTTCAGCTAATTCACCCCGGCCACCACCAGTGCTATCAGTCAGCACAGGACCGTGACAGCTTCACACTCTCCTGTAAATTAGAAAGGAAAACATTCACTCTCTGTATGTCCCCTTCCAATGGGGGTCCCACAGCATGGTTGCTTGGCCCTGGGATTATTACAAGGTTTATTGCAGCACCTGTCAGTTTACGCACTCAGCTCCTATTCTTCAAGGAATGGACAAATGCCTCCAGGACATCAGGGATGGGAAGATTTCACACCCAGACACCATGCTGCATGTTCCAGAAACATCTACTGTTTCTGGAAGGAGAAACAGTACTCTAAACTGCAGGCAGACCCTGCTGTTGTGTCCGGCTGGCTGGGCCATATTTATCCTTTTATTCCAAATAGTAAATTCTCCCTTGAGGAATCTGCTTTTCTCTCTGCTCTCCACCCATCTCCTACCACCTAACCCCTCCAAATATGTCCACACACATCTGAATCCCCTGGGAGACACCGTCAGGCAGCAAGTCACCCTCATGTTAATCAGTTGGTGCAAATAGACTTGGGGGGGGTGGAGTGGGTAGGCTGGGGGCAAAAGAAGGTGGGGCGATACCTAGCACATTCCACAGTTGAATAAATATTTAGTAATCTTGGATTTTAGCTAGCCAGGACCCTTGTTATTTATGAATTCATTTTAGCATTTTCTTCAATTAGTCTATATCAGGGAGGTCATGCACTTCAGAAGTTTATCTACTTACAAACTTCTAACCTGGGAGCACTAATAGAAAAACCCAAGGGTGTTGGGATAAAATTTTGAAAAATTAAGGTGTATATTTTCCACTGAGATATAATTTTTAAAGCTGAAAATGATGAGAAATGACAAGTACTTGCATGTGAGATTATTTATTTAGTACAAATAACCCCAAAGCCCAGAGACTGAATAATACAATATGTAACGTAATAATATAATACTTCTCTGTGTATTTTTCTAAAGGCTCTTAATTCCAAGTTTACTCTGATTTCCCAACTCTGTATTTAGAGAGCAGTTCCAAGAGAACTGTGGAAAAATAAATAGTGAGAGACTAAAACATTTTAGGTCGAAGTCTTTGAGCACCACCTACGCCCCATTCATTCCCCCTAAAGAAAGCTTTTCTACAATGCTTAAGAAGTCAGGAAAAGAGCTACTCAGACTTTGTCTTTGATTCTTTGGTTTTGCCAGCTACAGTCTTACCCTTCAGATTTTATATTTGCCTTTGGTTTCAACTATCACCCATACGAAAATGGTGCTTTGATTTCCATTTCCAACTCTGATCTCTGTTGAACGCTGGATATGCATCTCTCCAGAGCCACACCTAGTCCTTTCTCCCTTCATCTAAAACACAAGGTCTAAAACCAAATCCACTCACTTCTTTTTTCCCAAACTATGTCTGTTTCCGGACTTGTCCATTTCAGTCAATCGTTCTATATTGTAAGTTCAGTTACTATATGAAAACTTTTCAAAGGATTGGGAGGCTTTAAATATTTTTCAAAAAACTGGAGCCTTTTTTAAAAAGTTGGTTTTCCCCCTAGCCCTGAGCTGGAAGTGTTTCCATTTCTCTCATTTCTCTTCTGAGGGAAGGAACAAAGCTGAATGGCCAGCAGGCATGCATGGTGGCTGCAGGAGAAAGCGTGAAGGAAGGCAGCCACCATCTCCGTTGGCTGAGATGATGAGTGTGCAAGGAGTCCAGCACCAGCTGCCATTTCAGAATAAGGTCAGTGGCCTAAAGCCATTGCTCCCACATTCCCAGCATCCCAGGGGAGCAGGAGGTGGGTGTGGTACCTCGCCTGCATGTGATGCAGTGTTTCCAGCCAGCATGGCCACATGCAGATGGGCACTAAGAATGCAGATGATGTCACAAGCACAGCTGCTGCCGTGTCCACCCTGGGGTTTTCCTCACAGCCTGGCTTATGCCTGGTACTGTAGCTGACTGGGCCTGAGCACATTCTGTCGAAGTCTGAGCACATTCTGTGCTTCCTGATCTTCTCCAGGCCATGCCTTGCTTCTCCCACCTAGTTACTCCCAAGGGGCAGGCTGCAGCTGCCACTGCTTACAGCCTGTTTCCATGGTCTCTTTCCAGGCCAGTGTCAAGAGTGGGAATGTGGACTGACAGCTGACACTGGCTGGCTCTTTGTCTTCTTGTAGAATGGAACATATTGGGGGCAGCTGAACTATCTTAACTTTTCTTTTTATATTATTCTCCCAACTTCCAAATTCCTCTTAGTGGCTGAAAGCACAGACTCTGTCGCCAGGCTTTCTGGGTTCAAATCCTGTCTCCACCATTTTACAGGCTGTGTGAGAACTGGGCAAATCACTTAACTTCTCTATGCCTCAGTTTCCTCATCAATTAGAAGGGGATAATAATGGTACTTTTAGAATGATTAAGAGAATGAAATGAATTAATATATGTAAAGAACTTAGGAGAGTGCTTGACCTATAATAAATGCTACCTATTACAATTTGATTACTGAAAAGATGTTCACTCCACAGCAGTGTCCCATATCATGATTGAAGTTCTATCATTTCTAAGAGAGGTGTTTATTAATAGTAGCAAACATTTGTTAAACACTTTACAATTTTAAGGCAAGACATTCGCTATTTCACTAAATCCTGTGAAATGGACAAAGCAGAGGTTTTTGTTATACTTACAGAGGAAGCTCAGAGAGTTTTAATAGCTTGTCTAAGATCACAGAGTTTATAAGTACAGAGTTGAAACTTAAATTTAAGACCATTTGACTCCAAATTTCATACTCTTTCTACTATATCAAGCTGCCTCAATTTTTTTAAGACTTTTTTTTTTGATGTGGACCATTTTTAAAGTCTTTATTGAATGTGTTACAATATTGCTTCTGTTTTATGTTTTGTTTTTTTGGCCGTGAGGCATGTGGGATCTTAGCTCCCTGGCGAGGGATCGAACATATACCCCCTGCATTGGAAGGCAAAGTCTTAACCACTGGACTGCCAGGGAAGTCCCTCAAGCCACCTCAATTTTTATTGATCTGTTCAATCAATATTTGCTGAGTAAGGACTTGGTACTAGAACAGGTGAAATGAAATTAGGTGTGATGAAGAAATGACCACCAAGAAAAAGACAAGTAGACAAACTGATGTACAACCCTTCACCCAAGAGCTGTCCTCCTCAAATGTATAAAATTTGTTACAAGTTGAATAATGGATTGGATCCACTTACTATTTAAAGAAAATTTTCTAATAAGGTGCCCTCCTGAATCAGTCAGGGTTTGGTCAGAAAATCATTCTAAATATTTTAGCAGGAAGGGATTTAATAGTAGGAACTGTGTGCTTATAAAACTATTAGAAGAGCTTAAGGTGTGAAAGTCACAGAGATCCTCTGCTGCTTTTAGGAGATCACAGAGAACTTCTAGCAGTCTCTTTAGAAAACAGGCAAATCACAAGAACTCACTGGGAAGCCACTGCAAACCTCACTCACCACTTTCCATAGTCTGCCTACAGCTTCCAGAGGGAAGTAATGCCTGATTCTCTTCTGCTATGGAAATCTCATATCAGTGCCTTTCACTGGCTGCATCTGAAGAAGAACTCTACTGGCAAAGGAGTCTGGGAAGTATAGTTTCTAGGCTTCCAGCTCTGTAATAAGGGAACAATATTAGAACGGCAAGGATATTGCTGGGTATCTATAAATACTATACAGTACTCCGCCCACTGACTTGTAAAATGCCTAATGATGGGAATGATTCTCTTCTTCACGTTGAGGAAACTAGTAATGTCTGATGGAGACAGATGTCACATTGTCTAGCCCCACCCACATAAAAGAGCTGAAAGTTTTTCCTTGTCACCATCTTAATGGCATTAAAACCCCAACAGATGCTCTTTGAGGGTATTGTTTTTAGACAATTGGGCCCTTATAAAGGAGGAAGTCCATCTGAGTCTCAGAAGATCTTGGGGTTTGGGATGTTGTCACTTGTGTTAGATGATAAATACTTCAGGTGATTTGCAAGCCAAGGTCAGGGGAAAGCCCTCACACTGTGCATCACTCATGTGGCTTCTCAGCCCTGATGGTGGGTCATAGTCCCTGGAATGGCAATCTGGAAACAAGCACCTGATCTCTGTGCCATTTGTGCTGATCTTTCTACATGCCGATTCTTGCCTCCCTACAAGGTGCCTTGGTCCACTGCCCAGCCTTCAGGAGTACATGCCGCATCCCATTCTCCTCATTCCTCCCAACCCTGGTCCAATGTGAGCCTCATGGATAGGGGTCATTGGCTAGGGTCTCTCTCTCTCTCTCTCTCTCTCTCTTCCCTCCAACTCCAAGTTAACACAGTGCCGATTTCCTTTCAGTTCCCAAGGGCTTTTCCTCTCTGGACCAAACTTGCTCTAACAAATAAAAAATGTTGGCTTTCAAGACAACTGTTTCTGGTATGGGTTGCAAGAGCTTACTTTGGAAGTCAAAATCTGCACATCAAATACTTCCCTCTAAAAATATTTCCAAAAACAGACACACACATATACAGTCGCTTGATTTATGACAGAGGCACGATTCAATGAGGAAAAGATGACCTTTTTCATCAGTCATGTTGGAACAATTAGACATCTATGTGAAAAAATTAACCTTGACCTTACCTCACACTAAAATATTAATTCAGGATTGACAATAGCCTTAAGTGTGAAATAAATTAATAAATACCGTAAAAGAAGACGTAGAAGAGTATCTTCATGACCTTGGCACAGGCCACAGTTTTTAAAAGTCAGGACACAAAACGGACTAACCATGAAAGAAAAAGCTAAAAAATTAGAGTTCATTAAAATTAAGGACTTATATTCTTCAAAAGGCACCAGTAAAAGAGTGTAAAGGTAAGCCACAGACTGGAAGAAGATATATGCAATACATATGTCTGACAAAAGATTGACATCCATAATATGTAAAGAATTCCTATGAATCAATAAGAAAAATAAAGATAACTAAATTTAAATATACAGAGAGAGAGAGAGACTTGAGCAGGTACTATGAAAAAGAGAATGTATAAAGGGCCAATAACCATGTGGAAAAGTCTTCAATATTATTAGTCATCAGGATAGTACAAATTAAAACCACAAGGAAATACCATTACACACTTACCAGAATAAAAATTTTTTAAAAATTGACAAAACCAAGTGTTGACAAGATTGTGAGCAAGTGTAAATCTCATACATTGCTGCTGGGAGTGTAAACTGATGCAATCACTTTGGAAACTCCTTGTCAATGTCTAGTTAAGCTAACCATACATTGTTTTCCTAGATATATGCCCAAGAGGAGTAAGTGTTTACATCCAAGCAAAACATTCACAAGAAAGTCCTTAGGAGTTTTATTCATAATAGTCAGAAACCAGAAATAACTCAAATATCATCAACAATAGAATGGATAAGTAAATGTGATATATATGATATATATATCACAAGACATCAAACAGGTATATAAAACAACATTTTAACAATTTAATGTAAGTGAACAAGAAATGAATTTTTATATTTATATATATATGTATTTATAACTCAGCAATAAAAAAGAATGAACTACTGCTCTATTAAACAACATAGACAAATCTCAAAGACATTATGTTGAGTGAAAGAAGCCACCAAAAAAGAATGTATTCTCTCAGATTGCATTTATATGAAGTTCAGGAACAGGCAAACAGTTCTATGGTGATAGAAGTTAGTACGGAGGTTAACTCTTGAGGGTGGGTGGGTGCTGACTAAGAAAGGGCCAAGGGAGCCTTCTGGAGTGTGTGGGAATGTTTATGTCTTGATCTGGGTGGTGGTTACATGCATATATACATTTGCAAAAATCCACTGAATTGTGTTCTTGAGATGAGTGCACTTACTGTAGGCATGTTATACCTCAACTTAATAAGAAGGGGAAAAGATCCTACTTGGGAAATTTAAAAGATAAACATCAAATATTTCTGTCTCTTTTTTTTCTTCTTAGAACAATTTAAATTCTTCCCCAAGAAGTGTGTATACCTCTGACTGACTTGGGGAAGGGCCACAAATGAGAGACTCTGGAAAAGAAAAGAGCACACATTTGTTTTTGTTTCGTTTTTCTTTTGCCTTTTGCTACCTATGGAGAGACATATATGCTCCAGGATTGGGGGTGGAAGGGAGAAAGAAGAAAGCACCACCAGTCAGGCTGCCCCCTAGAACCCTCATACCCAGCATCATGGTATACACACACAATAGTAAATAAACATTTGCTAATTTTCTGATTGAGTCTTTCTAGGCAGACAAAATACACAAACAGTTCATGCAGCTCAATAACAAAAAAACAAACAACCCAGTCAAAAAATGGGCAGAAGACCTAAACAGACATTTCACCAAAGAAGACATACAGAGGGCCAAGAGGCACATGAAGAGATGCTCAACATCACTAATTATTAGGGAAATGAAAATCAAAACTACAATGTGGTATCACCTCAGACAGGTCAGAATGGTCATCATCAAAACATCTACAAACAATAAATGCTGGAGAGGGTGTGGAGAAAAGGGAACCCTCTTGCACTGTTGGTGGGAATATAAACTGATACAACCCCTACGGAGAACAGTATGGAGGTTCCTTGAAAAACTAAAAATAGAACTACCATTATGACCCAGCAATCCCACTACTTGGCATATACCCTAAGAAAACCATAATTCAAAAAGACACATGTACCCCAATGTTCATTGTAGCACTACCTACAATAGCCAGGACATGGAAACAACCTAAATGTCCATCGACAGATGAATGGATAAAGAAGATGTGGTACACATATATAATGGAATATTACTCAGCCATAAAAAGAAATGAAATTGGGTCATTTGTAGACATGTGGATGGACCTAGAGTCTGCCTTACAGAGTGAAGTAAGTCAGAAAGAGAAAAACAAATATCATATATTAATGCATATATGTGGAATCTAGAAAAATGGTACTGATGAACCTATTTGCAGGGCAGGAATAGAAATGCAGACGTAGAGAATGGACGTGTGGACACGGCGGGGAAGGGGAGGGTGGGACGAATTGGGAGATTAGACATACACTATCATGTCTAAAATAGACAATTAGCGGGAACCTGCTGTATAGCACAGGGAGCTCAGCTCGGTGCTCTGTAATGACCTAGATGGGTGGGATGGGGGGTGGTGGTTCAAGAGGGAGGGGATATATGTATACATATAACTGATTCACTTCAATGTACAGCAGAAACTAACACAATATTGTAAAACAATTATACTCCAATAAAAAAATGTGAAAAAAAATTTAAAAAAATTAATGACAAACAGAGAAGAAGAAAAAAAAAAAACCCCAAAGAAACAAGTCTGATTGTGTGAAGGTACACAAGCTTATTTCACAAGATGCCTTTGGGTGGACTTCCCCCTTTGATGCAGAGCTGGGCGTTGTGCTCACAGTAGCCCCTCACTCTTAGGTTAGCTTCGAGTGGGTCAGGATAGCTCTCCTGTTGGAGACTCTGGGCTCAACTGATTCTTGCTGCTCTAGCCTGGGAAAGTCCCTTTTATTTAAAATTTCCTGGCAGGCCTCCCCCTCCCCCTCCTCCTCCTGCTCTGCTTGGTGGCCTCTGGGTAAATTAGACATTGTACATTTGAACAAGCTGGCATGGGCAGGCAAGCTTATCTCAGTCTGGCTACAGACTTAAAAATACCTGCACTTTACATTTTGGGCAATCCATCCTTTGTCAATAGAAATGAACATCCCTTCCCATGAACTCCTAATAAATATCTGGAAGATTTCAAAGAATGAACCTTGGCTGACCCATTCGTGCACATCTTTGAAATCCCTCCCTTCTGCACTTTCTGTGGAGCTGGGCTAGTGGTCTGAAAACCCTTGAACACTTTTGTGAACCATAAATTCAGGGAACTGTGAGTTTGGGGATTTGAGGAACAGATTTCGGGAAGTAGCAAGGAATAATCATGTTTTGGGTCATTTCATCATGGTCCATTCCCAAGAGATTACATATGTTCTCTGACTGTATCCCTACAGATCTGCATTTCCTGTTGGAAGGAAAGAAACCAAGTCAGTATTCGATTTGCAAATGATATTAATCAAATTTTTTTTTTTTTTTTTTTTTTTTTTTTTTGCGGTATGCGGGCCTCTAACTGTTGTGGCCTCCCCCGTTGCGGAGCACAGGCTCCGGACGCGCAGGCTCAGCGGCCATGGCTCACGGGCCCAGCCGCTCCGCGGCATATGGGATCCTCCCAGACCGGGGCACGAACCCGTATCCCCTGCATCGGCAGGCGGACTCCCAACCACTTGCGCCACCAGGGAGGCCCAATCAAAATTTATTTTAAGTGACAGTTCTTGGTAATGTGGGGATAGCTCCATCTTTCACAGAAGATCGATTCTGCCTGTTTGAATGTGCATGTAAAACAATGTATGTCCTCTCTGCATAAAGAATCATCTCATAAATACATATTCCTTTCCCATATGGCACATTTTTTCAGCCCTTGTTATGTGTGCATTCAGAGGA
The DNA here is from genome assembly GCF_025265405.1 of Mesoplodon densirostris. NCBI lineage: Eukaryota > Metazoa > Chordata > Mammalia > Artiodactyla > Ziphiidae > Mesoplodon > Mesoplodon densirostris. The sequence goes on from NC_082663.1 coordinate 59,836,403, forward strand.
ACACCAAGCAGTAACTTTGAGCAGCATGACCAAGTTCATGTTATTTTAAGAATCTAAGGGTTTGACCTCAGTTCAGAGTCATACTGAAAATGGATAGGTTTTATGTCTTGCAACTGTAAAATGGGAATTCTTTGCTTGATGAGTTTATTTCACCATTGCTATGGGATGGAATAAGTGACGATAGTGATAATTAGGGAGAGAATCATTCATTTTTCTCCATGTAGAATTTACAGAATCTGCAGGGTTTGGGTTCTAGCCTAGAAGTAGAATCCTCTGGTGCTTGAACTTGTTTATTTTGGTCAAAAATGTGACTACAGGGGAAAAAGGATTAGAACATTCTTTGAACGACTTCCAAAAGCATCTTAGACATCAAAAGGATTATATGAAGCAACATTTTACTGATTTAATGTAAATGAACCAGAAATGGATATACTGCATTTCCTTTAGAGGTACACAGGGTTTAAAATTAAAGGGGAAATGCTTACAGATAGGGTTTCTGACTTTATTAAATCATAAGTGTTTCTAAGCCTAATCCTGTGCTGGATAAGATTAAAACAGAATTGCTTGCTTTTCCTAAAAAATAGTAATCTGTTATATTTTTAACTCATAGAATTCCATATTAGCTAACGGTGTTTAAATACAAATCATCTCTACCCATCATTGAAAATGCTGAGGCTCCCATGGCAACAATAGATTTCATTTTTTTCATGCTCAATAGCGACATTGTAGCAACTCTGAAAAACAAAGACTGAAATGTGGCTATCAGCAGAAATTCCAAGGATGTGTCAAGGTGGAGGTCGCCAGCTCATGGCCCATGGCTGAATCTGTTCTGCACTCATGAATTATTTAGCCCGGAGAGCATTCAAAATGTTTTTGAATTATTTGCCAGCATTGAAATAATCTGCTGATGGGATCAAAAAGTCAAGATTCCTGGTTTCTCTGGACAAGTAGAAAATCTGCTGCCAGGGACATTGATTGCCCCCTGGCCGCATCGGCAGGAGCTGAAGCCAGGCTGCCTCTTCAGAAAGCGAGTTCTCCAGTTTGCCACAGTCTCTCCTGAGCTGCTTCAAGCAGCCACATCATCTGGCCCTTCTAGGCTTTGAATGTGAACCAAACTGAAGAATAGAAGTAGAATGCAACAGCCCTTGAAAACTGCATCCTTCTTAAAAAGGAAGGATGCTCTATGCTCTTTAAATACTAACTTATTCAAGGTTATTTTGAATAATTCTCAAATGCAGGTTCTTTCCTTTACTGACCCTCAATCCCAGATCTCCCAGTTTACTGTTCGTAGACCCTCCATGGAAGGGGCAGGAGAACCACAGGGAGTCATATCTCTGGTCAGTACTTTAGGTCGATTCAGCCAAAAAAAGAGATGGCCCTTGAGACCAAAATTGAACTATGGCATTAACTATGACAATTATTTCTCCAAGTTCTAGCCTCAGCCACTGAGAATTGGGAGCTACATATTCCACTGGGTTATTTAATTATTGCCTGGAATCTATGGTAAACACAAGATAAAAATTGATTCCGTTGGACCAAGTTTTTAATTGATTTAGACACTGTCCTAAGGAGGGCAAGATAATGGGGTCAAGAATGGCATGGATCAGTTACATATTATGACCACAGACAATACCCTTAAATCAAGCCAACCACCTTGCCTAAGTAAATTGCTTATTATAAGGAAAGAAGTGGTTAGAAAGTGTACCTGAATCACTATGCAAACCCATCATCATTATGAATAAATAACTAAAAACACACTTGCAAGCAGAGAGGTGTCATTTATACTTGCTTCATAACCTTGATTTGAGTAAAATGGCTAAAACTATGCAATATGTCCAGTTATAACTCATAAGGCAGCCACTAATTACATCCTTGAATCAGTCCACATAATAGAAGGATGACACAACCCCCAGGGTTATGACTTACAGCACTTAGGTCAAGCTGACACTTGATTTCAGTAGAACCTGGAGGTAAAAACAGGAAGTCGATGCCCAGAGGTTGCCAAGATTTACCTTCCTGGCATAACAAGAGTCAGCATTCAATCCCGAACTCCTTTCTGTCCAACTAAAACTGAACATCTTTGTTGGAGTAAAATTGCTTTACAATGGTGTGTTAGTTTCTGCTTTATAACAAAGTGAATCAGCTATACATATACACATATCCCCATATCTCCTCCCTCTTTCGTCTCCCTCCCACCCTCCCTATCCCACCCCTCTAGGTGGTCACAAAGCACTGAGCTGATCCCCCTGTGCTATGCAGCTGCTTCCCGCTAGCTATCTAGTTTACATTTGGTAGTGTATATATGTCTATGCCACTCTCTCACTTTGTCCCAGCTTACCCTTCCCCCTTCCCGTGTGCTCAAGTCCATTCTCTACATCTGCATCTTTATTCCTGTCCTTCCCCTAGGTTCTTCAGAACCTTTTTTTTTTTTTAAGAATCCATATATATATGTTAGCATACGGTATTTGTTTTTCTCTTTCTGACTTACTTCACTCTGTATGACATTCTCTAGGTCCATCCACCTCACTACAAGTAACTCAATTTCATTTCTTTTTATGGCTGAGTAATATTCCATTATATATATGTGCCACATCTTCTTTATCCATTCATCTGTTGATGGACACTTAGGTTGCTTCCATGTCCTGGTTATTGTAAATAGAGCTGCAATGAACATTTTGGTACATGACTCTTTTTGAATTATGGTTTTTTCCGGGTATATGCACAGTAGTGGGATTGCTGGGTCATATGGTAGTTCTATTTTTAGTTTTTTAAGGAACCTCCATGCTGTTCTCCATAGTGGCTGTATCAATTTACATTCCCACCAACAGTGCAAGAGGGTTCCCTTTTCTCCACACCCTCTCGAGCATTTATTGTTTGTAGATTTTTTGATGATGGCCATTCTGACTGGTGTGAGATGATATCTCATTGTAGTTTTGATTTGCATTTCTCTAATGATTAATGATGTTGAGCATTCTTTCATGTGTTTGTTGGCAATCTGTATATCTTCTTTAGAGAAATGTCTATTTAGGTCTTCTGTCCATTTTTGGATTGGGTTGTTTGTTTTTTTGATATTGAGCTGCATGAGCTACTTGTGAATTTTGGAGATTAATCGTTTGTCAGTTGCTTCATTTGCAAATATTTTCTCCTATTCTGAGGGTTGTCTTTTCGTCTTGTTTATGTTTTCCTTTGCTTTGCAAAAGCTTTTAAGTTTCATTAGGTCCCATTTGTTTATTTTTGTTTTTATTTCCATTTCTCTAGGAGGTGGGTCAAAAAGGATCTTGTTGTGATTTATGTCATAGAGTGTTCTGCCTATGTTTTCCTCTAAGAGTTTTATAGTGGACAGAGCCTGACTTTAATGATGCTCTTTGGTGTCCATAGGACTTTCCAACAAAGACACCTTGCAGGGCCCTCCTGGAACTCAAGTGCAAATGGAGAAAAAAAGAAAATTGCAGGAGATGTTGGACACCAGAAACTTGGACACAAGAAAGGCTAAGAGAAACATGAGAGAAGAAAATTCTTTTACTCTTCTCTCAGGATGGATGCTTGGTTACTTTGAGATGCAGTGTGTTGACATGGGAACTGATATACTGCGAAGTTATAGTGAAAGCTAATTACTATCAATTTTGGTTAAAGATGAACCTTATAGTGAAATGAGATACATAGAATATTGATAGAATTTTGACACATGATTGAGTGGAGAAATAAGTATCTATTAATTTGGACTGCAAACTCAATAATCACTTATCCTTGTTTTCATGAACGTACATTTTGCTAAAAATGTCATGTGATAAGTGCAATAGACACAAATATGCAGGTGAGAGGCCCCGGAAGCAATTTCCATACCACAGCATGAAGAGGAAGAACACATTAAGTGTATTTCAGCTCTGCAACCTGCATCCCCAGCTTTAGCTCTGTGCAATACTCTGGCTAGCTACCAGGAACTAGATTTAATTTTTACCCTTGAGTATCAATTAGTCCACCACACCGACTGCAGGACTCCAGAGTTCAGCTCAGACTCAGCTTGCCTGAGCCCCACCATGCACTAAGGCAGGTCTCTCAAGCCGACCAGCTAATTAAGCTCACTTCCTGAAGGGAGAACTCCAAATGTGTGGTGGTCGTGAAACAGATATAAATGAGATGCTACTGAGATGTTAGGTAAGAGGAAGGGTCTTACCTTCTCTAGAAGTCTGATATGGTTTATAATTTTGTTTAAGCATATATTTCTTGAACACATGCAGGGTGTAACTCATGACTAAAACACAGCAATTATATTAAGTCTTTATCTTTTATTGGAAAACGCTGTCAATGGAAAGAATTGTGTTTATCTGACTCAGCCAAAGAAAATGTTCAACCCCAAACTGTTTCAGAAGCGTTAGGCCGGTTCATGTGAAATAGAATTAAATTAATGACTCATTTTTATTGAGACGAAACTAAGACACCATCCTGCTATTGTTGCCTTTCTTGCATACTGGGAAATTCAAGAATAGAATTATAGTCGGAACAGAAAAAATTATATGGAGAAAACCTCAGTAACCAGCAAGACACCTTAAAAATCATCTGAAACATTGCTGTTAGGAAATAGTGTAGAAAAAAAGGGTCATCAACAAAATAAGGGTCAGGGATTTGGGGAAAACATCAACTACTTTGCATTGGTACAATTTCACACTAGCTATCATGTGAAATGGGATGATGGCTCTGTTCTTGTGACAGCTTCATAAGGAAGTACCAACACATGACTGAATGTTAAAATTGATCAGGAAGACACCAGTGACGTGGGGTCAGCTGGAGGGGAGGATTAAGTGGCAGCCTACAAAAGCTCAGTCAGGGGCTTCCCTGGTGGCGCAGTGGTTGAGAGTCCGCCTGCCGATGCAGGGGACACGGGTTCGTGCCCCGGTCCGGGAAGATCCCACATGCTGCGGAGCGGCTACGCCCGTGAGCCATGGCCGCTGAGCCTGCGCGTCCGGAGCCTGTGCTCCGCAACGGGAGAGGCCACAACAGTGAGAGGCCCGCGTACCACAAAAACAAAAACAAAAACAAAAAGCTCAGTCAACGTCATTCCAAACAAGAAGTCTAAATGGGGAAAGGACCAGTGAGCCTTTCTGCAGAGAGCGGAAAAAGGGGAACTTGTACAGGGAAAGGAAAGGTTAAATACAGCTTAAGTTTGATAAATTAGAGGAGACTGAAACCAGTAAATTTCAGCCGTGTGAAAGGGACAGTGGGGTGAATGGTAGCTTGCCTGTGAAACCTCACCTGGGGGTGATCTGATGAAAGCAAATGACACTACAAAATATTTAAGGAATTGATACACAAAGAAAATTGAAAATGCATGGGTATACCTAGGTCAGAGGAGAGAAGGCTGATAAGTGGAGTTTTTGCAACTCCATAGGTACTCCCCCCAGTATTGTCTATAGATTAAATTCAAAGATGTACCCTCAGGAGTATTATCTTTCAAATGGGTGCACATGGAAGCATGAGGTGGTCAGGAACTGGGAGGATTGTACCCTATTTACAAGCTATCAGGCTAGCCGGCTGGTTTCATGGATGCTGGCAGAGGACACCGAGAATCCTGGATCAGAGACATAGGACATTTTATTACTTACAGCAATAGCTAGAGCTAGAATATTGTCATTTTCTTGTGTCAGTTCCCTGAGCCCCAAGTCCCACGGGGGTGACAGGCGAAGGGCCAGGCTACACCTGCACACGCAGTGGGTTGTCTTGTAGGAAAAGGATCTTGAGCTAAGGAAATCTGGATCACACTGGAGTGAGCTACAAACAAATCTTCCTCTTGCTCCAAAGGGAGACATTATTTCTATCTTCCAAGACTGATCTCTGTACCAATATTGTGTTTGTGAGATTCATCCACATTGTTGCGTGTAGTTTGGGATTATTTATTCTCACTGCTGTATAGTATTCCATTTGTAAACATTCCACAACTTATTTCTATCCATTCTACTGTTGATGGCCATTTGGATAATCTGCAGTTTGGGGTTATTATGAATAGTGTTGCTATGAACATGATAGTATGTCTTCTGATGAACAAACAAATGAATTTCTGTTGGGTACATCCTTATGGGTAGAATTGAGTGGGTCATATGTATGCTTATACTTAACTTTAATAGATGTTGCCAAACATTTTCCAAAGTGGTTGCAAGAGTTTACACTCCTCAGAAGTATATGAGAGTTCTGGTGGCTCCACATCCTTGCCAACACTTGATATTTTCCATCTTTTTTTTTTTTTTTTTTTTTTTTTTTGCGGTACGCAGGCCTCTCACTGTTGCGGCCTCTCCCATTGCGGAGCACAGGCTCCGGACGCGCAGGCTCAGCGGCCATGGCTCACGGGCCCAGCCGCTCCGCGGCATGTGGGATCTTCCCAGACCGGGGCACAAACCCGTATCCCCTGCATCGGCAGGCGGACTCCCAACCACAGCACCACCAGGGAAGCCCTCCATCTTTTTTTATATTAGCTCTCCTAGTGGCTATAAATGGCTATAAATGAGTGTTAAGCTCAGTGTGCTTTAAACATGAAGCAATTTTATTTTTCTAGCCCGTGCTTTCAAACATGCTGTCAAACCCTACTCTCCCACCACTGAATGATATCTTGAGAAAAATCTCATAACTTTTAGGTCCTTTTCAGTTATTAAAATTTAGTTTGGTTCAGTGTGAAATTTCAGTGTCTATCTGATTCAGAGCTCTTTCCCTTCGCCAGTCCAGACTTAGGCGCCTTGCGGCTTAAGAGGCTTGGAGTAGAAAGGAGTGTGGTCTTCTACTTACAGACTACCCTCTCCTCCCTTGAATAGATTCTGGTTCTGGTTTGGGGGCAGGGAAGAGGGTAGAGTTTTATTAAATGTCTCCTTTTCATTGTGGCTGCTTCTCTGGCTGTCACTGTTTAATGGGGAATATATCCAATGTCCCTAGTTTCTGGCACAGAGCTACAAAACCCCTTGGAATTTCCTGAGAGATAGGAATGTCTTTGTTATGCTAATGAGGCAACTCTGGTGGGTTCCTAGATTGCTTCAGGGTGGAGGCTGGTCCCCAGAAAGACCAAGAATGTGCTTAGGGAGTTGGAACTCTCAGCTGCCCTGACCTCTGGGGAGGTGAGAGGAGCTGGACATTAAGTTAAATCACAGGGCCAGCGATGTAATCAGTCATGTCTGTGCAATGAAGCCCCAGTAGAAATTCTGGACGCCAATGCTCAGTGGAGCTTCCTGGTTGGTGAACACATTGATGTGCTGGTAGGGTGATGTGTCCTGATTCTGTGAGGAGAGGGCATACACGTTCTGTGTTTCCTCCCAGACCTCACACTATGTGTATCCTTTAGAGTAAAACTATAGTCGTAAGTATACTCCTTCCTTGAGTCATTCTAGTGAAGTATTGAACTGAGGGGGTTGTGGAAACCCCCAGTTTGCAACCAGTTGGTCAAAATTATAGGTGGCTTGGGGACCCCATATGCAGCTGGTATCTGAAGTCAGGACAGTCTTGTTGGAGACCAAGCCCTTAAACCTGAGGTGTCTGATGCTGTGTCTGGTGGTAAGCATCATAACTGGATTGCAATACACCCCAGCTGAAGTGGAAACAAAACAACTGAGTCATCACCAATCCTCTCCGTGGCCGGTGCCCAGAGGCGGGCTCGGTCGTGGAGCTGCACGCGGAGTTCAGCAGAAGCTTGTGAAGCCTCCTATCACGTGAAAGCTCTAGCTCTAGCTTGACCGCATCCTCCTGCTCTCAACACAGCGGCCTGCCCATCAACTTGTTGCTGCTAGAATACCTTGGGCAGCACACAGCCCTCTTAGGGGAGAAGCTGGCAATGCAGGTCAAGTCCAGGTCCTGAGGCAGGAGATAGATGGGCCCGAAGCTGAACAGTTTCTCCTCTGTGAACAGAAACTCCATAAGAGCAGAAACTCCATGAAAGCAGGATGATGGAGGAGGCTGGGCCCTGCCCAGATAAGAGATAAAAAGACCGCATATTCCTCATTTTCCAAGTCAAGGAGACCTTCCCGACTACACATGCACAGAAAGGCTCCTTGGACGTCAAAAAGGGAGGGGGTGCCACCCCATAGTAAGTGATGCTAACTACCCATAGCCCTCTTCACTAGAATCCATCTTGACTAAGAGATGCACATGTGACATGGGAGGACCCTGAGATAAACCAAATACAGACTCAGAACCAGGCAAAGCAAGATGATTGGTCAAAGGAATCCCAGAAGAAATGCCCCATAAAAGTGATTCAAACTACCACGAGGGCGTGACTCTCTCTCTCTCTGAGCCCGCCTATGTGTCTATCCATATGTACTGTACTCTTTTTCCTCCTAATAAACACTTTACTTGCTTCACTGCTTTCCATCTCTGTGTGGAAATTCATTTCTACACAGCCAACAGCCCAGGGCCTTGTCACTGGCCACTGGTCCCCGGTGGTCTAGTGGCTAAGATTCAGCCCTCTCGCTGCCGCTGCCGGACCTCAGTCTCTGGCCGGGAACTGAAATCCTGCTTCAAGCTGCTGCAGGCCAAGGCCACCAGAGATCAGTCCCTTCCTGTGTGTTCACAATACCCCCAGGAACTTCACATGTGGGAATGCAGAGAGCTCCACCAAGGCCCCTTCCTTCTACTTTGCCATCACTCTCATGATGGCACAGGGGCAGGGCATTCAACCCACTGGCTAAGCCCATGTCCAATCTGGGACATGAAATGCCAGTCACCCCTTCTTGTAGGTACTCCAAAATCTTTACAAATAATTCCTTTGGGGCTTCCCCATTCCCCACTTGGATAAGAAAGAGAAATAATGTCCCTGTCAAATACCCACCTGAAACAGGAGGGAAGGGGGCAGGGCACAACCTCTAAAAGAATGACATAAACATAGGACATGACAAAAACTGGTTAGAACCCACTAGGTTGAGATGGCGGAAGATTCGACTTCCAGTAGACCGTGAGCCTCATTATACACTGATTGTGATATATCAGCCAAATGACACACCCACAGGTGCCATGACAGTTCTGAGGCTGACCATAAAAGGCTAAAAAGTGGGCGGTGGCCCAATTCCTGGAAATCTCCACCCCTTCCCCAAAATAGCTGGAATACTCCTCCCACTCATTAGCCTATGAAATTACCCACGCCCGTAAAAACTGACAACCCCATACCCTGATGCCTCTCGCCTTCTTGAGATGGCCCACACTCTGTCTATGGAGTGTGTTTCTCTCTAAACAAATCCACTTCTTACCTATCACTTTGTCTCTCACTGAATTCTTTCTGCAACAAGACATCAAGAACCTGGGTTTTGTCCGGGTTCCAGTCCCAATCTGAGTTGCATGGTTTCACACCCCAACTCCCGCCAAATTTAGGTTTCCAACAACTCTCTTCCTGATCTCTTTATATGGGCTCTGGAGGGATTCTTGTCTGGTGTTAGCCGGGCTCGATCTGCTTGCTATGGGTAAATCCTGCAGGGAGGTGCCCACCTATCTGAGCTCTCTCACTAGAATGTAGGGGTTCTTAGAGTCTCTTGTTTTCAGCTTTGGGCCTCAGCCTTTATTCCTGAACAGAGTCCTCTTATGAATTAACAAACAAATAAACAAAAACAGGTCAGATCAATCAACAAATATATTTTGAGCACCTATTTCATGCACTAGACTCTGGAATGAAAATGGTAAAAGAATCACATGGTTAGTTGTGAGAGACCTCAGTAGGGAGGGTAAATATCTATAATAAGATGGGATTTGGAAATTGCAGATAGAGAGACCTGGTCCTCGCTGGGGACTAGATGTGATTCTACGTTGGTAGTTTATCTGGTTTTCTTTCTCTGCTTTCTCCATTGCAGCAGCGCTAATTACAGGCAGGGGAAGGTGAACCCTGCATAACTAAATTGGATTATTTTCATTGTTTCCACAGGAACCACACCATGTGGGGAATGTTTGTTCAGGGACTATGCTGTATTTGTATTCATTTTATTCAGTTGTCCACAAGAGTGATTGAATTTTATGTCCTATAACTTTAATACCATGAAATATGCTTAAGGTACATTGATTTTAAACAGGATATGAATTTCAAAACTCCTGAGCTTCCCACTTCGTCGGGTTCTGTCATGATTTTATTTAGTTGATCTCCACTCTTGATATCCCATTAAGCTTTTTTAAAATATAAAAGCCTGAAGGCCATTTGCAAACCCCTGCTGTTGGAATTGGGACCTCAGCCTTTGCCTGGTGGCCATCGCCCTGCTGAGTTTAATGCAGTGGTGCTTCTGTTCCATCACACTGCAGGTCCTGGGAGGGAACAGGACAGCAGGCAGTGGAAAATCCTGGTTAGATCTGGGACGCACCCTGTCCACCCTGGCTGGAGTCAACAGCACCATCGCCTTCATGGAGGCTGCACCTAACTGCTACCTGTGCTGTGACCACGTGGCCTAATGGATAAGGCGTCTGACTTCGAATGAGAAGATTGAGGGTTTGAGTCCCTTCGTGGTTAGGTTCATTTTCATATAAAAAAAGAAAATAAAGTCATGGTTTAACCTGAGTTCATGTTCAGGTACCACCACTTAGCAGCTCTATGACCTTGGGACGTTGCTTATCCTTTTCTGCCCCTCCATTGTGTGATATGTACAATGGCAATAAAAATACTACCTCCCTAACAGGGCTGTTGGGCAGATTAGATGAGATAATGCACGTAAATCCCTGAGGGCAGTGCCTGACACATAATAGTGCTTAATAAATATGACATGCTATTCCGAGTAAGGGAGTGGGGTGGGAGTGGAGAAAGAAAGTTCTTCGTAAATGTGTACAGAGTCAGTACAAATGTTCCAAGTACTAGAGCATTTTTGTAGACTCGGCTGTCTTCAGGAGGGATATATGGCTTTTCATCAGGTCAGAGGACCTTCCTGGTGAAGAAGGAAATTATCTCACCAGGGTTTGTGTTCCGAGGTTGCAGTGCCGGCTGATGGTGATTTAGCTCACTTACCAAGCCACACACCACGCTGCAGTGCTCATTGGCCTCCACATTAGCTTATTAATCTTCGAGTTATTCCTCTATGGTTCAAGGGCATATTGGCTTTCCAGCAGAGGCACCAGGAGGTGAAATAATGTGCCCCAACCAGGCCGAAAGGGGGTGGCTGAGTCAGCTGTGTTTCTCCTGCACCCACCACACTTAGAGGCTTCATGTACACTGAGGAGTTTTTCTCCCTAGAACTGGTGTTTTCTTTTTTTTTTTTAACTGTACAAAAATTAAAAACTTTAGTACGCTTTAAGACAGATGAAAACAAAACAAAATGAAAAATTATAGAGTGGAAGAAAATAATCACTGCAGATAAATGATTTCTGTCCATCCTGGTCAATGAACTCCTATAAATTGCTAACATCTATCACGCATTTCTTTCTGTGCCTGGCATTGTTCTAAGTGCTTTTTAATATTTTTTTAAAATAGATCTTTATTGGAGTATAATTGCTTCACAATACTGTGTTAGTTTCTGTTGTACAACAAAGTGAATCAACCAAATGCATACATATATCCCCATATCCCTCCCTCTTGAGCCTCCCTCCCACCATCCCTATGCTACCCCTCTAGATCATCACAAAGCACCGAGCTGATCTCCCTGTGCTATGCGGCTGCTTCCCACTAGCTATCTATTTTACATTTGGTAGTGTATATATGTCCATGCCACTCTCTCACTTCGTCCTAGCTTACCCTTCCCCCTCCGTGTCCTCAAGTCCATTCTCTATGTCTACGTCTTTATTCCTGCCCTGCCACTAAGTTCATCAGTACCGTTTTTTAGTGGTTTTTTTAGATTCTATATATATGTGTTAGCATATGGTATTTGTTTTTCTCTTTCTGACTTACTTCACTCTGCATGACAGACTCTAGGTCCATACACCTCACTACAAATAACTCAATTTCGTTTCTTTTTATGGCTAATATTCTATTGTGTATATGTGCCACATCTTCTTTATCCATTCATCTGTCACTGGACATTTAGGTTGCTTCCATGTTCTGACAATTGTAAGTAGTGCTGCAATGAACATTGGGGTGCATGTGTCTTTTTGAATTATGGTTTTCTCAGGGTATATTCCCAGTAGTGGGATTGCTGGGTCGTATGGTAGTTCTATTTTTAGTTTTTTAGGGAACCTCCATACTGTTCTCCATAGTGGTTGTATCAGTTTACATTCCCACCAACGATGCAGGAGGGTTCCCTTTTCACCACACTCTTTCCAGCATTTATTGTTTGTAGATGTTTTGATGATGGCCATTCTGAACTGTGTGAGGTGATACCTCATTGTAGTTTTGACTTGCATTTCTCTGATAATTAGTGATGTTGAGCATCTTTTCATGTACCTCTTGGCCATCTGTATGTCTTCTTTGGTGAAATGTCTGTTTAGGTCTTCTGCCCATTTTTTAATTGGATTGTTTGTTTTTTTGATATTGAGCTCCACAAGCTGTTTGTATACTTTGGAGATTAATCCTCTGTCCATTGTTTCATTTGCAAATATTTTCTCCCATTCTGAGGATTGTCTTTTCGTCTTGCTTATGGTTTCCTTTGCTGTGCAAAAGCTTTTAAGTTTCATTAGTTCCCATTTGCTTATTTTTGTTTTTATTTCCATTACTCTAGGAGGTGGGTCAAAAAAGACCTTGCTGTGGTTTATGTCAAAGAGTGTTTTTCCTATGTTTTCCTCTAAGAGTTTTATAGTGTCTGGTCTTACATTTAGGTCTTTAATCCATTTTCAGTTTATTTTTGTGTATGGTGTTAGGAAGTGTTCTAATTTCATTCTTTTATGTGTAGCTGTCCAGTTTCACCAGCACCACTTATTGAAGAGACTGTCTTTTCTCCATTGTATGTTCTTGCCTCCTTTCTCGTAAATTAGGTGACCATATGTGCGTGGGTTTATCTCTGGGATTTCTATCCTGTACCACTGATCTATATTTCTGTTTTTGTGCCAGTACCATACTGTCTTGATTACTGTAGCTTTGTACTATAGTTTGAAGTCAGGGAGCCTGATTCCTCCAGCTCTGTTTTTCTTTCTCAAGATTGTTTTGGCTATTTGGGGTCTTTTGTGTTTCCATACAAATTGTAAAAATTTTTTGTTCTCATTCTGTGAAGAATGTCATTGGTAGTTTGATAGGGATTGCACTGAATCTGTAGATTGCTTTGGGTAGTATAGTCATTTTCACAATATTGATTCTTCCAATCCAAGAACATGGTATATTTCGTCATCTGTTTATGTCATCTTTGATTCCTTTATCAGTGTTTTATAGTTTTCTGAGTACAAGTCTTTCACCTCCTTAGGTTGGTTTATTCCTAGGTATTTTATTCTTTTTGTTGCGATGGTAAATGGAATTGTTTCCTTAATATCTCTTTCTGATTATTCTTTGTTAGTATATAGGAATGCCAGAGATTTTTGTTCATTAACCTTGTATCCTGCAACCTTACCAAATTCATTGATTAGCTCTAGTAGTTTTCTGGTGCATCTTTAGGATTTTCTATGTATAGTATCATGTCATCTGCAAACAGTGACAGTTTTACTTCTTCTTTTCCAATTTGTATTCCTTTTATTTCTTTTTCTTCTCTCAGTGCCACGGCTAGGACTTCCAAAACTATGTTGAAGAAGAGTGGCGAGAGTGGACATACTTGTCTTTTTCCTGATCTTAGTGAAAATGCTTTCAGTTCTTCAGCATTAAGGAGGATCTTTGCTGTGGGTTTGTCATATATGGCCCTTATTATGTTGAGGTAGGTTCCCTCTATGCCTATTTCCTGGAGAGTTTTTATCATAAATGGGTGTTGAATTTTGTCAAAAGCTTTTTCTGCATCTATTGAGATGATCATATAGTTTTTATTCTTTAATTTGTTAATATGGTGTATCACATGGATTGATTTGCATATATTGAAGAATCTTTGCATCCCTGGATAAATCCCACCTGATCATGGTGTATGATCCTTTTAATATATTGTTGGATTCTGTTTGCTAGTATTTTGTTCAGGATTTTTGCATCTATGTTCATCAGTGATATTGGTCTATAATATCGGTCTATGATTCTTTTTTTGTGATATCTTTTTCTGGTTTTGGTATCAAGGTGATGGTGGCTTTGTAGAACGAATTTGGGAGTGCTCCTCCCTCTGCAATTTTTTAGAAGAGTTTGAGAAGGATCGTTGTTAGCCCTTCTCTAAATGTTTGGTAGAATTCACCTGTGAAGCCATCTGGTCCTGGACTTTTGTTGGAAGATTTTTAATCACAATTTCAATTTCATAACTTGTAATAGGTCTGTTTATATTTTCTAATTCTTCCTGGTTCAGTCTTGGAAAACTGTGTCTTTCCAAGAATTTGTCCATTTCTTCGTGGTTGTCCATTTTATTGGCATATAGTTGTTTGTAGTAGTCTCTTATTATCCTTTGTATTTCTGCAGTGTCAGTTGTGATTTCTCCTTTTTCATTTCTAATTTTATTGATTTGCATCCTCTCACTTTTTTTCTTGATGTGTCTGGCTAAGGGTTTATCAATTTTGTTTATCTTCTCAAAGAACCAGCTTTTAGTTTTATTGATCTTTGCTATTGTTTTCTTCATTTCTATTTCATTTATTTCTGCTCTGATCTTTATGATTTCTTTCCTTCTACTGACTTTGGGTTTTCTTTGTTCTTTTTCCTCTAGTTGTTTTAAGTGTAGGGCTAGATTGTTTATTTGAGATTTTTCTTGTCTCTTGAGGTGAGATTGAATTGCTATAAACTTCCCTCTTAGAACTGCTTTTGCTGCATCCCATAGGTTTTGGGTCATTGTGTTTTCTTTGTCATTTGTTTCTATGTATCTTTTTTATTTCTTCTTTGATTTCTTCAGTGATCCCTTGGTCATTTAGTAGTGCACTGTTTAGCCTCCATGTATTTGTGGTTTTTACAGTTTTTTTCCTGTAATTGATTTCCAATTTCATAGCATTGTGGTCAGAAAAGATGCTTGATATGATTTCGATTTTCTTAAGTTTTCTGAGGCTTGATTTGTGACCCAAGATGTGATGTATCCTGGAGAATGTTCCACGTGCACTTGAGAAGAAAGTGTATTCTGCTACTTTTGGGTGGAATGTTCTATAAATATCAATTAAATCTATCCAGTCTATTGTGTCTTTTAAAGCTTGTGTTTCCTTATTTATTTTCTGTTTGGATGATCTGTCCATTGGTGTAAGTGGGGTGTTAAAGTCGCTTACTATTATTGTGTCACTGTCGATTTCCCCTTTCATGGTTGTTAACATTTGCCTTATGTATTGAGGTGCTCCTATGTTGGGCGCATAAACATTTATAATTGTTATATCTTCTTCTTGGATTGATCCCTTGATCATTATGTAATGTTCTTCCTTATCTCTTGTAACAGTCTCTATTTTAAAGTCTATTTTATCTGATATAAGTGTTGCTACTCCAACTTTCTTTTGAATTCCATTTACATGGAATATCTTTTTCCATCCCTTCACTTTCATTCTGTATGTGTCCCTAGGTCTGAAGTGGATCTCTTGTAGACAGCATATATATGGGTCTTGTTTTTGTATCCATTCAGCCAGTCTGTGTCTTTTGGTTGGAGCATTTAAACCATTTACATTCAAGGTTATTATCAATATGTATGTTCCTATTACCATTTTCTTAATTGTTTTGGGTGTGTTTTTGTGGGTCTTTTCCTTCTCTTGTGTTTCCTGCCTCGAGAAGTTTCTTTAGCATTTGTTGTAAAGCTGGTTTCTTAGAATTTGCTTGTCTGAAAAGCTTTTGACTTCTCTGTCGAATCTGAATGAGATCCTTGCTGGGTTCAATAATCTTGGTGATTGTAGGTTTTTCTCTTTCACCACTTTAAGTATGTCCTGCCACTCCCTTCTGGCCTGCAGAGTTTCTGCTGAAAAATCAGCTGATAACCTTATGGGGATTCCTTTGTATGTTATTTTTGTTTTTCCCTTGCTGCTTTTAATATTTTTTCTTTGAATTTAATTTTTGTTAGTTTGATTAATATGTGTCTTGGTGTGTTTCTCCTGAGATTTATCCTGTATGAGACTCTCTGTGCTTCCTGGACTTGGATGACTATTTCCTTTCCCATCTAAGGGAAGTTTTCCACTATAATCTCTTCAAATACTTTCTCAGACCTTTTCTTTTTCTCTTCTTCTTCTGGGACCCCTATAATTTGAATGTTGGTACATGTAGTATTGTCCCAGAGTTCTCTGAGATTGTCTTCAATTCTTTTCATATTTTTTCTTTATTTTGCTCCTTGGCAGTTATTTCCACCATTTTGTCTTCCAGCTCACTTATTCGTTCTTCTGCTTCAGTTATTCTGTTATTGGTTCCTTCTAGTGTATTTTTCATTTCAATTATTGTGTTGTTCATTTCTCTTTGTTTGTTCTTTAGTTTTTCTAGATCTTTGTTAAACATTTCTTGTAGTTTCTGAATCCATGCCTCCATTCTATTTCCAAGATTCTGGATCATGTTTACTATAATTACTTTGAATTCTTTTTCAGGTAGATTGCCTATTTCCTCTTCACTTATTTGGTCTTGTAGGTTTTTACCTTGCTCCTTCATCTGTGACATAATTTTTTGCCATCTCATTTTTTTTTGATGAGTGGGATTGTGTTCCTATCTTACTGGATTTTTGGCCTGAGGCTTACAACACTGGACCTTGTAGGCTGTTGAGTAGAGCTTGATGTTGGTGCCAAGAAGAGGACCTCTGGGAAGCCTCACTCTGATGAATATTCCCTGCAGTCTGAGGTTCTCTGTTAGTCCAGTGGTTTGGACTCAGAGCTCCCACTGCAGGAGCTTCGACCCAACCCCCAGCTCATGAACCAAGATCCCACAAGCCAAGGAGAACAATAACAAAGTAAAAATAAAATTAGACTAGGAAACTAACAGATATGTTAGAAAGAATATAAGGATATAGATGAAACAACAAATGGAGGTAAAACAGAACCACAATAGTAAAAAAGAGGAGGAGAAAAAAAAAAAGAAAGAAAATGTGGAAAAGTCCTTGGCTGTGGAGGGCAGGGCCTAAGCAGGGGTGAGCTTTGGGCAGTGGGTAGGGCCTGTGCTTAGGACCCACAGGGCTGGAAAAGGCCCTGGGGTGTGTGGGGGGTGGGGCTTAGCCTCAACAGAACAGAAGGGGCCCAGGCGTCCCTCCCACCTCTGGTCTCAGAGGGCAGGGGACCCCACCTGGGAGCCCAGCAGGCTTCCTGGGCTTGAGTGGGCAGGGCCTACCCCCTCCACTCCCTTCTGCTCCTCTGGTCCTGGAGGGCCCCTCCTACCTGCCTCTCCTGTTCTCCTCTCAGCCTCCTTCCTGTGCCCCCAGGACCAATGCGGCCCAGAGGGGGCCTCTGAGGGCATAGGACCCAGCCCCAGAGCCTGGCAGACTTCCCTAACCAATTGGGCAGGGGAAATGCTGGGCGCACTCCACCCTGATCTGAGCCCCTGAGGGTCCCTCCAGGCGTGGGAACCCCTCCCCCTTCTCAGCCACCCCTCAGGGGTGCCAGTCCTGTCCAGCCTCCACTTCTCCTCCCCCCTCAGT
The DNA here is from genome assembly GCF_025265405.1 of Mesoplodon densirostris. Classification (NCBI taxonomy): domain Eukaryota; kingdom Metazoa; phylum Chordata; class Mammalia; order Artiodactyla; family Ziphiidae; genus Mesoplodon; species Mesoplodon densirostris. Next base: position 59,853,880 of record NC_082663.1, read on the forward strand.
GCCCCCATGTCCTACCAGTTCGCTTGGGGGTTCCTCCCATCTCCTTGGGAGTCAAGGTCCCCCACCAGTGTCCGGCAGGCACCATAGTCGTGGGGAGATGCGAACTCCACGTCTTCCCACACCGCCATCTTCAGAGCTGATGTTTCCATTGTAGGCAAATTATTTGTTAGGTGAGAAAGAAGCAGTGGGGATCAGAGAGCAAAAACTGGACCAGTCATCGGCTTTGGCGTTTAGTCCCTCTTCTGCCCTCACTGCTCTGTGACTGGGTACAAAGAATTGGTAAATTTCCAGCCCTCATTCCCATGTCTGTACCATGCAGGATCAGATCGGAACAATCTCCATGTTCCCTTCCAACACAAGCGCTCCAGGGTTCAAGTTTTTGGAGAGAGGAGATGGCCGCTTGTGGTGACCCTAAAATCTTATTAAATTAGAAGAAAATTTAATTTTAGAATTTTCTTTGTAATTAAGTAATATTATGCAAGATTTGACCCATCAGCAAGTGACAGTCAAGTACTGCTCTGGGCATCTTTAGACCCAAAGGAAGTGCAAGGCAAGCAGTCAGAGGGTGTCTTGGCTACATCGAGGGCCCATCCTGGGCCCACTCTGACCCTCTTGGCTTTATCCAGATGCCGTGGGTGGTGCTACTTCCTGCAAAGCTTTCTGGCAGCTGCTGCCCTTGAGCTGCGTGTCTGATGGTTGCCAAAGACAGTGAGCTCATGACATGGCTGCCTGGCCCAGCATTCAGCTCCAAGGGCTCTTTTCAGCAAAGGCGTCTCTCCATTCTCCTTTCAGGCAAACATACAGCTGGCTTAGGGAGCACCTAACTGTAGTATAATCACCCAACTGTTCTCCGAGAGTGTCAGTGGCTCACTTCTACCCTCCCAGGCACAGATTTTTGTACCCCGACAATGCCCGGGTTTGTTTCTGGGAGTCGCACGTGGAAATGTGCTGCTGTTTCTCACGAATATCTCTGTAAGGCAGAAGCTCCAGAAAGTGATTTGCTCGTCTGGGGTCATTGTCTCAAATGCTGCTTTTCCTGGGCTCTGAGTTTCTGAGGGAGAAGTCTCTGGGTAATTCTGCAGAGATTTCTTTATCCCTCATGGCCCCCTGCAAAGTGAGGTGGACTCCAATTTCCCTGGCCTTCCAACAGCCAGCTCTCCCGTGAGGCCAGGTACTTGGCTATTCGGACTGGAAGAATCTGTTTGTGATGGGAAAAGGGAATAAGGATGGTAATAACAGTAGGAATACTACTGTTTGAGCATCTTGTTTGTTGAGTACCTTGTGTGTCCAGCACGCCTATTATTATCGCCATCTTAGAGAAGAGAAAACCAGACAACTGGAGAAATGCCTTTCTCAAGACCACAAAGCTTGTAAGTGGCAAAACTGGCTCAAAACCAGGAGGGAATGTACCGACGGCAGGGGCTGATTCTTACCCAGCAGTCGACCCCTGCAGCCCTGGAGAGACCACACAGAGTCTTGTTTTATGGACGGTCGCTGTCTTTATGCAGGGTGTGTGGTGTTTGTTGATTCACGTGGGAGCTCACCTCGGGAAGTATCCTCCAGCTCCTGTTTGAGGTCACTTGAGGGGTGGTAAACCCTGCCTCAGTGCTGGAGAAGAAAAGGAGCCTGGGGGCTTCCCTGGTGGCGCAGTGGTTGGGAGTCCGCCTGCCGATGCAGGGGACACGGGTTCGTGCCCCGGTCTGGAAGGATCCCACATGCCGCGGAGCGGCTGGGCCCGTGAGCCATGGCCGCTGGGCCTGCGCGTCCGGAGCCTGTGCTCCGCAACGGGAAAGGCCGCAACGGTGAGAGGTCCACGTACCGCAAAAAAAAAAAAAAAAAAAGAAAAGAAAAGGAGCCTGCAAACGAAGCTGCTGCTCTTCTGTGGAAAGGGCTCCCCCATTATCCTCTATGCCCACCCACCCCCCTGCAACGAACAGTAGAAAAACCCTGCAGAGTTGGGGCCAAGTGCACCAACCTCTATGATTAATTAATTAATTTATTTTTGCTGTGTTGGGTCTTCGTTTCTATACGAGGGCTTTCTCTAGTTGTGGCAAGCGGGGGCCACTCTTCATCGTGGTGCACGGGCCTCTCACTATCGCAGCCTCTCTTGTTGCGGAGCACAGGCTCCAGACGCGCAGGCTCAGTAGTTGTGGCTCACGGGCCCAGTCGCTCCGCGGCATGCGGGATCTTCCCAGACCAGGGCTCGAACCCATGTCCCCTGCATTAGCAGGCAGATTCTCAACCACTGTGCCACCAGGGAAGCCCCCCAACCTCTATGAAAGAATTAACCAGCATTTGTTGTAACTCCTCTGGTCCAGACTTTGCTTTCTCAATTTTAGATTTTTCCATAGGTCTTTGTATTTTTTTCCAAGTAGCTCTTTTTTTTTTTTAATGTAATTCATTTTTTTTTAATTAGGGTTTTTTTCCCTCCTGGTTTGTCATTATGACTAGTCTTTTATCTTGTTTTGGGGGCGGGCGGGGCACACCACACAGCTTGTGGCATCTTAGTTTCCCAACCAGGGCCCTCAGCAGCGAGAGCTCAGAGTCCCAACCACTTGACCACCAGGGAATTCCCCCAAGTAGCTTTTTATTAAAGTATTATATATATGTGCAAAAGTGCCCACATCCTAAGTATGCAGCTTGATGACTTTTGTTTGTTAACAAACTGAACACTCTTGTCCTAAGCAGCACCCAGCCTGCAAAATAACATCAGTAACATCTCAGAAACCCCTGTCTGCTCCTTATCCGCAAAGATAACGACTATCCTGACTTCTATCACCATAGGTCGGTTTTGATTGTTTTTGCACTTTGTAAGAACGCTCCAAGTACGTAGCAGACTAACACACGTGTTCTTCTTTATGTTTGATTTCTCCTGCTCAGCTTCACGTTTGTGAGATTCACCCACAGCCTTGCATGAAGTTGTAGATCATTCATCCTCATTGCTATCAAGTATTCCATTGTGTGAATACAGCAGTTTATTTCTCCATTCTTCAGCTGATGCACATTGGGGTTTCCATTTGGGGGCTATTATGAGTAGTTACGTGACTTCATTTTGAAAAAGTATTTGGTAAAGCCTCACCCTTGGTTGCTGAGTAATTAGGATTCCTGAATGATCACCCCTGTCATCAGTTCAGTTCCCTGGATGCTTGGGATTGGCAGGTGAAGTCAGTGAGGACTGGGAAGCCTACAGTGCCAAGTTTATGTCAGACAAGAACTGCGTTAACAAGCCTAGGTAAGAAGGAATATGGGGTCAGCTCATACCCTGAGATGCTATCAAAAATATCGCTGGGGGCTTCCCTGGTGGCACAGTGGTTGAGAGTCCACCTGCCAATGCAGGGGACACGGGTTCGTGCCCCGGTCCGGGAAGATCCCACATGCCCCGAGCGGCTAGGCCCGTGAGCCATGGCCGCTGAACCTGTGCGTCCGGAGCCTGTGCTCTGCAACGGGAGAGGCCACAACAGTGACAGGCCTGCGTACCGCAAAAAAAAAAAAATATCGTTGGGAGCCTTCTGGTAGCCAAGAATCCTGCCAGTTCTTGGGAACCGGGAAGACCATGTTACAACCAAAAATCTTTCAGACAATTAGGAATATTATAATTAATGGCCCAGATCGCTCAAATGTCATGACATAGTTGCAAGATGGGGATCTTGGGATCTGTAGATTACATTTTGAGTTAAAACTCTGTGACCACAAATTCAGTGTGGTTTTCTGCACTAAACATTTCAGGGAAAGCTTGGTTGTAGGTGACCTGGAATGGCCAGCATTTTAAACTACATACTTGAAGTTATGGCATAGCTTCTAAGTAAGAACTGCATAAACAAAGGATGTTCCAAAGGTCGTTAGTCTTTGGAAGATACCCAGTTACATACCCGACTGTGTTCAGACAAGCAGAATGAAACCAACAGGAGCCAGAGAATCTGATAATAGCAGAGTGTGGGAACGGACACTGTAAACTGAGGCTCTGGGGTGCCTGATAACTCTCTGAATCATGTATACAACTGTTGGAAACAGAAATATGTATTTTATTTTGTAAGATTTTTTAAAATTTATTATTTTTTTAAAGTTTTTATACAATTTTTAAAGGTTACACTCCATTTACAGTTATTACAAAATATTGTCTGTAGTCCCTGTGTTGGACAATACATCCTTGTAGCCTATCTTGCAGCCAGTAGCTTGCACCTCCCGCTCTCCCCACCCCCTAAATTGCCCCTCCCCCTCCTGTCCCCAGTAAAAAAAACTAGTAACCACTAGTTTTTTTTTTTAGTTTTTGGGAAACCTCCACACTGTTTCCACAGTGGCTGTAGCTGTGGAGAAAAGGAAACCCTCGCGCACTGTTGGTGGGAATGTAAATTGGTGCAGCCACTGCAGAAATATGTATTTTATTTTATTTATTTATTTATTTATATTTTTTATTTTTTTGCGGTACGCGGGCCTCTCACTGTTGTGGCCTCTCCCGTTGTGGAGCACAGGCTCCGGACGCGCAGGCTCAGGGGCCATGGCTCACGGGCCCAGCCGCTCTGCAGCATGTGGGATCTTCCTGGACCGGGGCACGAACCCGTGTCCCCTGCATCGGCAGGCAGACTGTCAACCACTGCACCACCAGGGAAGCCCCCACATATTCTTATTCATTCATCTGTCAATGGATGTTTAGGCTGCTTCCATGTCTTGGCTATTGTAAATAGTGCCGCTCTGAACGTTGGGGTGCATGTATCTTTTGGAATTAGAGTTTTCGTCTTTTTCTGGATATATGCCCAGGAGTGGGATTGCTAGATCATATGGTAACTCTATTTTCAGTTTTTTAAGGAACTTCTAGACTGCTCTCCATAGTGGCTGCACCAATTTACATTCCCACCAATAGTGTAGGAGGGTTCCCTTCTCTCCACATCCTCTCCAGCATTTATTACTGGTAGACTTTTTGATGACGGCAGGGCAAGAAATGGAAGTCACTTATTCTGCACACAGACCTGCACACACCCCAGGCTCTAACTTCAGGCTGCCTAAGATGTACAATCTTGACATGCAGACAAGCAGAATGCAGTGAGAATTAAATGACTCTTTCCAAAAGAAGCTGTGGTCTCTCAGCATCTGTATCCTTTTTTGGCGGGTTGAACCATATCACTTCAGCCCTGGGCTGTGCCCCCTTGCTTTCCTACCACTTTCTCTGCTCCACCAGCATTGCTGGGCTCTTCTCAGCCTCCTCATACAATTGTTAATGTTTGTTCAGGAACCTTCCTGCCACCTGGAGTCATCTCTCTGTATCTTTCTCTTTGTTTCACTTTGGTTCACAGCAGGGCACCACAATTTTCTCCCTTTCTGTTAATAAAAATTAAGCAATCAATTTCCTTCCTCTCCATTACACCTAATTCCCTCTGTAACTCAATTGTTATTGCAACTCCGGCAAGTGCTTTGCAAGGCAGATGGCAGGAAAGATACGTTGCCAAAACAAAGGGCATTGTTTGCAGAGAACATTGTTTACATGGAGGTGATGATACTCTCCTTCCAAGGATAGATGATTTTTTCTGAAATCAAATTCATGTTTAACTCTATTAATGTAATAGGTTTATGCAAGTGCTGCCAAGGTTAATACAAGCGCATGTAACCAACGATAGCCACCACTAAAAATACTGAATATGTAGTATATTCCTTATTCAGAAATTGTGGGAAGTTAGGATAAACCTATTATATGACCTTTTATTCAAATAACAATAAATACAATGAGTGCACTGCCTTTTGTGAGTGCTGAAATATCTGATTTGTAAAAGTGTTCTAGATTCTATGCATTGTATTTGTCACAGTGGAGAGCAAGCCTGGCAAGTTTAAAATACGGTTCTTTGTAACGAGACTCAGGAAAATTCAGTGTGGCCAGGAATGGCCAAAGGGTCCCAGCGCTAGTGCAAACTCCAACTGATTGACTGATTGATTGATTGCCAATGATGGTGTGGGAGAGATATGCAAGAAGAGGACAGGCATCCTTTGTAACTTTCCTGACTCCTGGGGAGGCCCAGAAAGAGGGGAAGGGAGATTGTCCTCAGGTGGTCCTCCTGCCCCCAGATCAAGCCCTCCTAGGTTTCAGTGGGCTCTTTCTATATTATATTAGGTTTGACTATAAAATAAAGAGGATGTTTTCTATGAGTCAGCTATAAAACCAATCTTCTTATTTATAATCACACTACATTTATAACACTTTCTGCCATGTTTGTAGAAACATTTCCATTTCTCCCTGCCCCTGTCTTTTGGGTCTGCATCTAGCAATTTGTTTCTCCCAGAAAACAGGGGAGTCCCTGAACTATAGATCTCGGAACCAAGACTTAACCGGTGTAGAGGGCTGCTACCACATCTCCCTGCTTTCAAGAGAAGCTGGACATCTGTGTGCCATTAATTCCCAGAGTGGATGTGAGCTTATCAGGACACATGAGGCTGGAGCATCTGGTCAGAATTCCCCTCTCCTAAAATCACTTGGTTAAGAAATACATGTGATTAGGGCCTCCCTGGTGGCGCAGTGGTTAAGAGTCCGCCTACCGATGCAGGGGATACGGGTTCGTGCCCCGGTCTGGGAGGATCCCATATGCCGCGGAGCGGCTGGGCCCGTGAGCCATGGCCGCTGGGCCTGCGCATCCGGAGCCTGTGCTCCGCAACGGGAGAGGCCACAACAGTGAGAGGCCCGCATACAGCAAAAAAAAAAAAAAAAAAAGAAAAAAAAAAAAAAAAGAAATACATGTGATTAATGGACAGAAATGTAAAAAGAGTACATTTTCTTTGTTTTAGGACAGCGGGAAAATGTATTCATTGTTGAAAGCCAAAGCATATAAGTAAGCCTAAAAAAGAAAATAATAAAATCACCTATAATCCTACTCCATGAAATTAACAGCCACCGACATTTTATTGTATCTCAACAGGTTTTTTTAAATGTATATATGCTCTTAAAAATGGAATCGGCCATATGTATTCCATTGTAACCTGTTTTTCCTTCAGTAGAATATTATCAATGCTGTTTCCATTTTATCAAACATGCTTCAGCATCATCTTTGTTTTTTTTTTTTTTTTTTTTTTCTTTTTGCGGTATGCGGGCCTCTCACTGTTGTGGCCTCTCCCGTTGCGGAGCACAGGCTCCGGACGCGCAGGCTCAGCGGCCATGGCTCACGGGCCCAGCCGCTCCGCGGCATATGGGATCCTCCCAGACCGGGGCACGAACCCGCATCCCCTGCATCGGCAGGCGTACTCTCAACCACTGCGCCACCAGGGAGGCCCCAGCATCATCTTTAATGGCTACAAGGTACTCTGTTACATGGATATACCATAATTTATTTATTTATTTATTTATTTTTTTCTTTTTGCGGTATGCGGGCCTCTCACTGTTGTGGCCTCTCCCGTTGCGGAGCACAGGCTCCGGATGCGCAGGCCCAGCGGCCATGGCTCACGGGCCCAGCCGCTCCGCGGCATATGGGATCCTCCCAGACCGGGGCACGAACCCGTATCCCCTGCATCGGCAGGCGGACTCTTAACCACTGCGCCACCAGGGAGGCCCCATAATTTATTTTAACCAGTTCCCTGTGGTTGCACGTTTAGAAGGGTAAGTGATTATACACGCTGCAATTGACCTTCCCATTGTGAAGACTTTGTATGTTATGTATCTGCAATTATTACCTTGGGACAAAGTGCTAGAGGTGGAACTGCTGAGTCAAAATTATTCAAAATTTCAAGGATTTTGATATTTATTGCCAACTGACTTCCTGAAATGCTCTGTGATACTTTGGAAATGATAATTTTTCAAAGCTGCATAGTTTGATTTTTATGTTCAGTATCTGAAAAGTCACTGCCTGGGTACACGTTTCACGTGTGTCCAGCTCTGTGGCTGGACATCCCAGGCACTGGGGTTCTTTATAAGCAATCGTTTAATTAGGACTCCTTTTAGTGCAACCAGTTTTCCAAGGTCACCAGTTATTTTGAAACGCATCCCTCATTTATACCACTATTATCATGCTTAGCATTACAAATCAGTGGCCCTAGGCTTGCAATAGGATTCAGATGTCTGTTCCCTGAGATTCATTTTCATAATGTATTTGAAGAAGTTTGCTCAATATTCATAAAGCCAAATGTTCAAGCAGTTGATTTGCCAGGCTGTTATGGCCCTGTCACTGCACGTGACTGCCCTTGTGTTTGAGGCAGGACCCGTCTGGCTCCGAGAGGCACAAGACAGGTAGCGTTGCTCTGGCTCCATCCCCAAACCACAGCACACAGATGGGGGAGGACAAAAGGCTTGCGTGGCCCACCTCATTTCAGCTGTTCCTCCAGCCTTCCCCCCGGCCCTCCCGGGTCTGCTCCCTCCCCACCCCCCCCTCTCTACTCCGCATCACATTGACAAAAGGCCATGTTCAGAATACCCCAAATGTGAGTCCAATGTGGTAAAGCTGAAAGGGGAGGGAGCTCATGTCACTCAGTCCTCTCATTAGACTTTGTCTTTCTCCTCCTCTCCCAGTGTCAGAGAAATAAAGTCCGTCTAGGTGCCAACAAATCCTTCTGAGAGAACGGTTGCTATAGCAACTTTATAGCGACAATTAAGGAGCAAACCATTCACTCGGAAGGGGTTGGCTCGGAAACTGCTCTACGTGGGACCCCACCTTCTTTTGAGACAAGATTGTCCTCGGTGACCCAGCATCTCGGTTTTGTTACTGTGTTTCAGGCACAGTCCTTTGTTAAGGTGTTTGATTTACCGTGGAAATCAGACTCCCGGGGTGCTGGGGTGGGGTGTGGGTGGGAAGAGGTGGGGTGGAGAATAGCTGAAAGACTGGAAAAATACGACAAATACAGGAGGATGACTTTTAAAAAGGGCGGGGGGGGGGTGGAACTTAAATAGCATTAATTCATTCAAAACCAGGTGCAGAAGAATAGCATAAATCCTGTGCTCTATGAGATGGTCAAACAAAAACAGCTGTATCTAATGGATGGGATGGTTTAAAACAAACCTCGTGTTATTATTAATATAATCCCTGCTTTGTAAGATGTGGCATTTAACCGGGTAATTAAATAATAATTGAATGCATCTGCGAGGCATAAAACCAGGCAGAAAGGCAAAATCCCCCGAGGCGATTTTGATCAAATATTGACTTACTCTTCAATATTAATGATGGGAATTTAATGTTATATTTTATATTTACATACTAACTTTGTTTGAAAGACCTTCTGTAATTTATAAGTTCTCAAGTTACACGTGACTTGAATTAAAAGCACAAAGGAAGCACGCAGGGGACGGGGAGCGTTCAAATGTAAGGTGTGTGTGGGATGGTCGGCAAACCTTCCCTGCACTTAGCCCTGCATCTGCTGGGCTCTTTCACCTATCGTGGTCTTCACATATGTGCTGTAAATACTCTCAATGTTCCTATTCTACAAAGACGCTCACTTCATGCTGGGCAGAAATGGAGCCCCCTTTTCCAGCAAACTCCTTTCCTTTTCTGGCTTTCCAGGCAGGCCAGATAGAGAAGGGTAGGGTGTCCCAACCCCAGTGGTGTGCTGGTAAAGAGTTAGCAACTGTCTCTCCAGAAAGAAGGTATGCACGTGCACATGCACATCAGTTTATTCTAAATTTTCCTGGTATAAAGACTATGTGGCAGAAAATTTAAGAAGAATAAAATACACAGTACTCCAGTTCTCTAAATTCATGCAATCAATTTATTCTCACAGAATGCTTTTTGGTGTTTGTTTTCTGCTGAACTTTTATATCTGTAGTAAACCTACAATTATCACCAATTTGTTCAATGCTTTCAATGAACAAACAAGAATAGTTCTTGCACAAATGCTGACTGATATCTTTGTTTCTGTTGAGTATGATGAAAGTAAAACAACATGTCTGGTCAATGCATGAGTGACCTCTTTGCTGAATCGGACTGTAGCTTTCCAATGCTGGAAGAATAGTCAATGTTTGATGCTATTCACAATGCAATGGCTACATACATGACACACTTTTAAGTTTAATTTGCCTTGTTGGCATTTTTCATCACATTCTTAAGTCTAAGCATCTACAAAACAGTAAGTTAAGCCCTGATTTGTAGCATTTGCAATTTGCACTCTCATCCCGGCAGATTTTCAGCTACCAATGTGACGCCACCAAACACAGGGTTAAGAAGAGATGAGCAGAGACACACCGCTGTACAGTATCCCCGCATGCAGGCACAAAAGAATTCAATAACCTCAAGAACATAGCTAATAGTAAGATGCAGTAAAATAATTAGGAGATGACGAGTTTGGGGTATTTATTGCTTTTAATAAATTCATTAATTAACAAAATGATTTCATTTCAGTAATTGCCATGTTTAACAGTTGTCTCACAAAATTCCTGAAAATTTTGCCCTTGACTCTTGGGAGCTGGGAAGGACTGACTCCAGCACACCAGCGATCCCTGACCCCTCCTACACGCACCTGTGCCGGCAGCCTCCGCCTAGGGTCATGCAAAGGCTGGTCATATCCTTGGTATTCCCTGCCACTGCTTGCCCTCTGGTGTCCTCCACCAAAAAGCACAGCATCAGCTCCCAGGGACTGAGCACTTGCTCTGTGCTGTGCCCCTCGAATACCCAGCCAGGCCCAGGTGCTGTGCCCCGGGTGGCCTCTCAGCTATTCCATCCTGTAGGAATGGACTGTGCTCGGCTTTGCCCTGAATCTCCACAGCCTGCAAATGTGCATCCATGGAGAAAGCACATTAGCGCCCGCAGCCCTGCCTTGCCCTGTCCTCCTGCCTGACTCAAGACTCCCATCTACTCTTCCTGAGTTCCCTCCAACTGGCCGTGTAGGTTCTGTTCTCTCCATAATTAGGGAATTGGAATTAATTATTTTTTTTCCACTTTGGCTCTCAAGAGTGTACTCTGTAAAAAGGGCTGGAATGAAAGCTTGTATGCTCTGGGCTCCTTTCCAGAGCATCCTTTTTCTTGCTTGGGACACTCTTTGTCACAGTGCCACCACCCCCACTCCCTGTCTTCAGTTTGGGCTACACTGCTTTGCCACTCTCAGGTGGCATCAGAGACAGCGAGCTCAGCTTCCTAGCAGGTATATGATTCAGGGATATATCCAAACCCGCTGTGTGCACACGTGTTACAGGGGGAGGAAATGGCAGAGAATTCCTATATTAGGCCAAACTCTTTCGGTTACAAATAAAAACTGGCTAAAGCAAGAAAACAAAAGGAATGTACTGGTTTGTATTTAAGATGTCCAGAAATGAAGCTAGCTTCAGGTCAAGCTGGATCCAAGGATTCAAATGAAAATAATATGACTTCTCTCTCTCTTGTTTTCCATCTCTTCCTCTTGTCTATTGGCCTCATTCTTTCCCCCTGCAAATAAGCCTTCCTAGGGGGCCAGAAAAGGGGCCTCAATGACAACTCTAGGCTGACCCAGCCTCACTCAGCAACCATAGAGGAAAGGCAGCATCTATCTTTCCATGCACAGAAATCAGGGAAGGACTTGCATTGGCCCTGCACTGGTCATGTGCCCAAGCCAGACCAGTCATGTGGGCTCTGATGGACCTGGCTTCTAGCAGAAAAAGAGGGAAGGTATAGCAGATGCTGTCAGTACCCCACCCTTTCCCCTTGGCCTTGTCCCTTTCAGTGCTCACCTGCCACACATCTAAGTGTCAGGCCCTGTTTCTTTTTGTGTGTTTTTTTGTGTGTGTGTGGTATGCGGGCCTCTCACTGCTGTGGCCTCTTCCGTTGCGGAGCACAGGCTCCGGACACGCAGGCTCAGCGGCCATGGCTCACCGGCCCAGCCACTCCGCGGCATGTGGGATCCTCCCAGACCGGGGCACGAACCCACGTCCCCTGCATCGGCAGGCGGACTCCCAACCACTGCGCCACCAGGGAAGCCCAGGCCCTGTTTCTTTCTGCCTGAGGGCTTTGTCTGGCCTGCGTGCAACCTAGGCCAGAAGTGCCTGCAATCTGCTCTCAACCAGAGAGTTGGTATATAAAGACCCCGGTCTTCTTGCCCTGCGTGTGGCCAATCCTAAATCTTGTGCTCCACGCTGCTCCTGAGTTTCCTAGCAGGTGTCAGCTCCATGCCCACAGATGTCACTAGCTTGAAGACAGAGCCTTGGCTGCACTCCTTCCCTCTCTTGTCTCAGGGCCTCACTCTCTTACCAGTGTCAGCTGGGCTTGCCTCACAAACTGCTTGCACTTCAATCCTTGTCTCGGGATCTGCTTCTGGCAATCTCACGCTAAGACAGAAAGAACCCACAATTAGCCCCTCCAGGTCCATATGGAGTGTGAGAGACAACACCCCACCCCCACCCCAAGGAAAGAAGGTGCTGGCAGACCAAAGCAACAGAGACCTACAATACCTCCAACCATTCTGATCGTGCTCCTGGCACCAACGGTCTGCTCCTTCCCTCCCAACTTTCAGGGCTAGGTGATAGGATCTCATGTCCATGATCCCGGAAATTCCCTTTGTCCTTTGGTCCTGGCCTCCCAGCTTCCTACACAAATGGCTTCCCGGAAGTTAGTCTCCACTCTGCCCCTCCCCATCATGGAAATACTGAAGCCAAGGGAGGCTGGACCATGCACCCACCAGAGTCCTCCAGCTCACCCATTCTTTTATTTCAATTTCAGACAATTAAATAAACACTTGATTTCTAAGGTTTCTCAAAGGATATTTTTAGGTTATAAGTAAATATATATAGGGACAATTCATATAAACTTGCAATTCAGGAAATTTCTTTTTAATACTGCTTTTTCCTTCACTTTGCCCCATGACTGTCTATGAAACACCAAACTGTTGGTTGACCTTGCAAAAGAGAGTCAACAGAGAGGCTTGTTGTAGACCAAGGAGAATACACACATATGGTGCTCGCCCCTTTGTGTTCTGGGAAGGATCCTGGGTTTTTCTTAGGTTTTGATTTCTGCTTACTCTTTCCAGAGGTTCAAAATCATTCACAGGTTTTTTTTTAACATTAAAAATTTTCTCTCAAAATTCCTTCCAAAAATCTCAGCATTTCTCAAAGAAAGCCAAGCCCAGGCCAATCATAAAACCAGCCAAAAATGTGGCTTAACTCTAGGTAGATTTCCCTACTTCTGGGGCCTTTAAAGCCACATAATTTCCCACAATGGTTAAAAAAAAAAATCAGGAAGCTGCTCTATACAAGTAAAGTTCAGAGAAAGCTTCAGCCCCGTGGGGGCATAGCGTTGTCTACCTGTCTCAGAGGCAGTCACATTATGTGGAGCTGCATCTACAAAATCCCAGGGAAGTGTGGGTGTCAGAGGATGTGATCCTTCTAGCTATAAGCAAGTGGTTGTGAGCAGAGTGACAGGTATGCTATGTGCCTTTGCTAATATAACAACTTTTCTATCAACTTTGCTAATCTGCTGTCATTGGGCTAAGTTGTATTCTACATTTGTGGTTGCAGAAATGTAAAATTTAGAAAATCTTCAATTAAAAAAATTTAAAACAAAACAATCACAGTCATATTTTTGGAAACTATTTTTCAGATATTTTGCATTTTTCGGTGCCTTGAAAGGAGGATAATGAATGTATTTTAATTTCTATTAATTTTGGTGTCTTGATGATTTAAGGTTTTGATAATCAGCCACCCTAATCATCATCATCATTTAAGCTGTAAAACAATGACGTTCTCAAGAATTTTCAAAGTATGGGGAATTTTTTGATACTACTTAAACTGTTCTTAGACTAGAGTGCTTTATGAGGTCCCCTCCATCTGTTCCCTTTCTCTTCTTCTTCTCCTTTTTTCTACCATTCCTTAGCAGATGGTCCCTAAAAGTCAGTGCTTTCAATTGCTCTCATTATTTAAGTCAGCAGGTATTTACTTAGCACCTCCTCCATGCCTAGGACTATTCTAGGTCCTGGGACTTCAGCAGTGAACAAAACAGACCAAGTCTTTGCCCTCAAAAAGCTTATATCCTGGCAGATAATGCCTACCTGTCTTCTTCAGTCTGCTCTCTTTTCCTTGCCCTCGTTTCATCTTCCAAACCAACGATACTTAAAGCTAAATAGAATTTTGTTCACAACATGAGTAAATCAGCTCATGTTGCACAAGGGGGCAGGGATCTAGCCCATGACTCAGCTCATGAAGTTCAGTGCATGTACTACACGATAGGAATTTTTAGGTAGTGAGAACTCTACTTCTGGTTTCTCAGCAGTGTGCCAGATGGTTCAGCTTATGAGACAATGGCCTCTGGATAAATACCATTTTATTTGATTCAGATGAATAGACTTTCAGAGAGAACCATTTCTCTCTCTAGCCCGATGGAAAAGGACAGCGATACATTACATAATAAGTCATATGAACTTTTGCTTAATATCCAATAGGACTTGTAGGATATATGACAAGAGGGGCATTTTGGGTCAGACTCTGCTAGTACATTCCTTTTTTGTTTGTTTGTTTCTTTGCAGTACACGGGCCTCTCACTGTTGTGGCCTCTCCTTTTGCAGAGCACAGGCTCCAGACGTGCAGGCTCAGCAGCCATGGCTCACGGGCCCAGCTGCTCTGCGACATGTGGGATCTTCCTGGACTGGGGCACGAACCCATGTCCCCTGCATCAGCAGGCGGACTCTCAACCACTGCGCCACCAGGGAAGCCCCTCTGCTGGTACATACTGAGTCGGTTCAGTATTGAGCATTGATTCCCAAGTGAAATTGTAAAAGACACACAGTAACGAACCAAAAGCCAGCTTCCAGCCCTACTCCAACTATGACTCCACTGTAGCTTAAAGAAAGTCAGACCACAAGACCAAAACTTTACTCTTTAGAGCATCCCATTTTAGGAACAGCCTGGTGGTTACCACCTGGTTGGTCCCTCCTGATTTGGCACATAGAATAGGGCAGTCTGCCAACCTGCCACCTGAAGGTTATTTTTCTTTGCTGACTTGGTCACCGATTTTTTTGTTTGTTTGTTTGATTTTCTCATGTGTTCAAGTTTGGCCAAATGGAAAAAAAAATCAGTCTTCAGTTAATCCAAGTAATCATGCTATGTGCATGGGAGAGAGAAAACCTAAATCTTTTTCTGGCTGCCTTACTGACTGCTATAAATTGTCCTCCAACACATGTAGAGAGAGTGGAGCCAGAATTTCCATAGAAGGACTCCAACCAGGAAACTCTGGATGTGCTTCATTTTTTAGAGGACTACTCTGGCTTCCAGGCCCCCTTGCCAATCCCACACCTATGGGAGACACTTGACTTGTTTTTAAGGAGACATTGTTGACTTCAGACAGAAGCTAAAATGCAATCCAAGGACTAAGAAGAGAGCAGAGCTTCTAGAAAGTCAAAAGTGAAGGAGCTCACACACTCTCTGTTACAAAGGCGAAAAATAAAAGCCTCTTGAAAATATTTTGAAACCAGACATGACATTCTATTCCTCTAACCTATGTACGTATAAGTAATTTAAAATGATCCATTCCCCTCCCCCAGAAACTATGTAGTTTAATCCTACAATCTGAGAATCTGAGGTTTTAATTATGGAAAGGTAAGGGGAGGGGAAGGGGACCTTGGGATCCTATTTTCTTCCCTCAGCACCTAAGTTGCTAATAGGTACTCACTGCTTCAGTCAGGGGGGATGCAAAACCCCTCTAGCTAGCTTTTGAATCCATAAGACTTCTTGGTAGTATAAGATATGAGGCCTTCTTCTACGAGGGCTTAGGAAGAGAGAGAATCCATGACTTCCCTGCAAATACAATTAAGTTGTCAAAGACAAATACCAGTTCTGAATTAGGACAATAAATCTTTATTCTGGGCCCACACTGCATCGAATGGTGGGAAAGGAGCCTCTAGCCCAACCAGGGTTGAGCTTGGCCCTGTAGCCTTTGAACACGAGGAGGCTGATGCTCACACACCTGAAGCTCTTCTAGGCCCAAAGCATGATGTGAGATGAATGGGAGTCCCGCCTAGCTGACAGCAGCATACCAATCAGGGTGAGACAGACGGGGAAAGCTCTGCGCCCATAATTGAACCCCGGAATGATCAGTTAACTTGAAGGCTCGAGTTGAAAGTTTCAGTTTGAGCATTTTCCCATTCTCCAGCCCCTAGCTCCCACCTTTGCATCCTTTGAGTACAGGTAAAAGGGATAAAGAATTTCCACTGAAGAGACGCAGTGCTGCCAGGGAGTGATAAGACACTTAAATGAAAAGGCAGCTCAGCTCTCAAAGCCTCTTTCCTTTGTCCATCTAGACAGATGGGAGGTGACCTCAGGCAACTAACTGTGCTCTGGGCTAGAAAAAGGAGAAGCCCTGGCTTTGGTTGACTGGGAAGGTGATGGGAACAGCCATGGAAATAGGGACACGAGGAGGCAGCTTCACAGGAATCTGGTGAGCATGTGACGTGCAGATCCAGGACCCCCAGGGATGAGCAGCAAAGAGGTCCTGGGAGAAAGGCCGTGGTTGAAGTTCATGATTCCACATATTCTACTCAGTGCTGTGGGTGGAAGTCCATGTTTCTGGCATGCTGGCTGGGGGCTTCTCCTCCCGGCAAACTCAACCTCCAGGCCTGCACAGACTCAATGGGTTGTACCTCTAATGTACAAAAAAACAACACTGAATGAACGGATGAGAAGATAGGATGGAAACAGCAGAAAGTGCGTGGACTTTGAATCCAAGAGACCTGGGTTCAAATCTTGATGGAGCTACTGGTTAGCTGTATTAGTCTGCAAGTGTTAACTTCTCCAAACGCCAGATAAGAATACGAGTAAAAATCAGAATGAGAGAAAAAGAAAGAATACCTACTTTTAAGGTTTGCTGTGAAAGTTAAATGAAATAATGCCTGTAGAGGGAAGCCTCTATTATGGTACCTGCCTTGCGTGGAACTGGACCAACCCTAGTGCTTCATCCACTGCTTTCCATTTCCCTGGGGGTGCATACTTGCTATCTTACTATTTCCCTGAGCATCTCCATATGGCTGGCGTTATTCTGGCTAGCCTAACCAAATCTTCAGTTTATCTAGATTTATTGTGAGCACAACAAAGACACATTTACAAATTATTCATTGTACCAAGCAATGCTTTTAAAATACAGTTTACTCTTTCTATAGATGACTGAGCCATTCCAGCCTTTGGGACATGGGTGTTTTTTGTTTTTTGTTTTTTCATATTGCTGCTTGTTAAAAAGCTTGCAATTCTTTTCTTGGTATTATCATCTTTTGCAATTCTATACCAAGTTCCTCTTTAAAGGAGCTCAAAGTATGTTATTATTATTTTGTTCATACAAATAAACACAATTTTCCTGATACAGGTGAAAATATAGTTTTGCTTAGTTATATTGTAATTACATAGACCACTAAGATTTACATATTTTAAAAAGTCCTTACATGGTCCAGAAGAAACTTGAGCTAATATTTATTATCAGGAAAGAAGTAAGTTAATTGTGTTTACATTTACATAATCAATTTGTATTGATGAGCTGTCTCAGTTTTACAGTTGATGTTGCCTTTGAAGGTCTTTGGCTTTTACATTTATGTGTTAACTGTATATCTCACATTTCCTAGCAGAGGTTGGGGACCTCTCTATGATTTCAAATAATAATGGCTTTTAGACAGATACAATGCCAATGTAACCTAATAAAATGTTTATAATGACATGGCAGACAGAATGCAAATTAATGGATTTTAAATAATTTTCTTCCCCCTTTGGAGTATGATATTTTGCTTCTAAGCACAAGGTGGATGCTAGAACCTTCTTTTAGATATTATTGTGTCTTCTAGATGCATCTCTAACTCAATAAATGGAATTGCTAACATAATCTCTGGGTCCAATGACCCAGTACATTGTGGTAGATGTAATCACTGTTGATAAGGGAGGACTGCAGACCAAGAGCAGATCAAAGTGATCAAAAAATAACTTGCCCTGATTATCTGAAAACTTGTGACTTCTTAAAACATCTCCTAGTGGCTTCCCGCAGCATATAAGATACAATACTCGTCCCTAAACATGGAGTGCAAACCTCTCCATGCTCTGACCTGGCTTGACACTCCAAACGTAACTGTCTCTACTCACTGCCTGCTCAATGAGTTGGAGGGTGAAGCAGAAGGAGGATGGCTGGCAATGTGGCCAGGCAGGGAGAGCTAAGTGGCATTCCACCAATTAGGCGCTCTACCCTCACTGAGGGCTGCAGGAAAGGCAGCTGTCCTGAAGGGCTGGCGTTGATGGGGTGGGTCATCAGGTTCTCTGCTCACCAGGCTGTGAGGAACTTGAAGACAGGTCATTCACCTTGCTGTGGGATTTTTATGACTTATAATTCACACACAGTGACATGTGCAGGTCTTAAATGCACAATTTGAACTGCGTGGACAATTACATACTCCCACATAACACACACACCACCCTTCCCATAATAGCAAGTATTTTCATTACTCCAAAAAGTCTCCTCATATCTAGAGTAGTCAGATTCAGAGACAGAAAGTAGCATGGGGGTTGCCAGGGGCTGAGGGAGGGACTGAATGAGGAGTTAGTGTTTAATGGGTACAGAGTTTCAGGTTGATGAAAAAGTTCTAGAGATGGATGGCGGTGATGGTTGCAGCCCAGTGTGAAGGTACTTAATGACAAAGGATTGTACACTTAAACGTGGCTAAAGTGGTACATTTTATGTTATGAATATTTTAATACAATTTTAAAAGAATTTTAAAACTCTCCTTATGCCTCTCCCCAAGCAATCCCCCCTCCTCCACCCACAGAGGCAACCACTGTTCTGATTTCTATCATATACACTAATCTTACCTGTTATAGAATTTCATATAAATGAGATCATACGGCATTTACTCCATTGTATCCGGCTCCTTTCTCTCAGCAGAATGTCTTTGGAATTCATCTGAGTTGTTGTATATATTGGTGGTTTGTTCCTTTTTTATTGCTGAGTCGTATTCCTTTGCATGGCTATACATAGTTTGTTTATTTACTCTTCTGTTGATAAACACTTGGCTTGTTTTTCCACTTAGGGGCCCTCGTGAATAAAGTAGCTATGAACTTTCTGATACAAGACTCTTTAAGAGTATATATTTAAATTTCCGTTTATCCTGGATAAAAATACTGAGAAGTTGAGGCTTCCCTGGTGGTGCAGTGGTTGAGTGTCCACCTGCCGATGCAGGGGACGCAGGTTCGTGCCCCAGTCCGGGAAGATCCCTACATGCCACAGAGCGGCTGGGTCCGTGAGCCATGGCCGCCGAGCCTGCACGTCCAGAGCCTGTGCTCCACAGTGGAAGAGGCCACAACAGTGAGAGGCCCGCGTACCGCAAAAAAAAAAAAAAAGAGAGAGAAGCGGAATTGTTTTTCAAAGTTTTTCAATTGCTTTTCAAAGTGGTTGCACCGTTTTACACTTCTACCAGCAATGTATGAGAGTCTTGGTTGTTCCAAATCCTAGCTAACATTTGTTGTTAGTAGTTTTAACGTCTGCCATTCCTTTTTTTTTTTTTTTTTTTTTTTGCGTTACGCGGGCCTCTCACTGTTGTGGCCTCTCCTGCTGCGGAGCACAGGCCCCGGACGCACAGGCCCAGCGGCCATGGCTCACGGGCCCAGCCGCTCCGTGGCATGAGGGATCCTCCCGGACCGGGACATGAATCCGTGTCCCCTTCATCGGCAGGCGGACTCCCAACCACTGCGCCACCAGGGAAGCCCATGTCTGCCATTCTTGTATCACACTCACAATACCCCACTGCGGTTTTAATTTGTATTTACCTGGTTAACGATGTTGACAACGTTTCATGCACTCATTGGTCATCTGAATATCTTCTTTAGTGAAGTGTCTGCGAGATATAAATTTGCCATTTTATTTTGGACTGTTTGTCTTTTTGTTATTGATTTGTAGATCTTTACACATTCGGGATACAAGGCCTTTGTTAGATACATGCATTGCCAATATCTTCTCTCAGTTTGTGGAGTATCTTTTTATTTTATAAATGTGTTTTCAGTGAACAGGAGTGTTAATTTATCCATTTTTTCTTTTATAGTTAGTAATTTTTCAGTCCCTCTAATAAATCTCTTCTTAGCACTTAAAATCATGGAGATATTCTCCAACATTTTCTTATATAAGCTTTATAGCTTCAACTTTATATAGTTAAGTCTATGACTCAGCTTGAATTAATGTTGGGGAGTGGCATGAGATAGGAGTAAAAGTTCATTTTTTCCACATATTTATCCAGTTTTCCCTGCATTATTCATTTTTAAAAATTTAACTTTTCTCATAAGCTTTCTTTGACAGCTTTATAAAAATCAGTTGACCATATACATGCAGGCCTAATTCTAAACTCTTTATTTTGTTTTATTAATCTATTGGACAGTCATTATGGCAGTACCAGAATCTTCCAGACTTTATAGTAAGTCTGGAAATCAGGCAGTGATAGTTCTTCAATTTTGTTTTTTTTCTTCAACACAGTTTTGACTATTGTAGGTCTTTTGCGCTTCCATATGGATTTTAGAAAGAACATTTCAATTTTTACAAGAAGTCTTGTAGAATTTTTATATGGATTGCATTGCATCTGTACAATAATATGAGAAAAATTGATCTTAAATTATTGGGTCCTTCGGTCCATGAAAACATTAAATCTCTCATTGGAGGCAGTCCTCAGGAGGATGTGACTACGGGTTGACCCTCGAGCTGGACCTTGGCAATCAGAGGCTCCTCACCCCCTCCCTGTCCTTGGAGTGTACCCTCTGCCCACCATTCCCACTGCGGGAGCCATTTTCAAGGACACAGCCTTGAGAGAGTAAGGTATTGCTAAAACCACCTGGATGGTATACATGACTGAACCCCTTAAGGTCTCTACAAAAACTTTTATGATTCTGGTGGGTGGGTGTGGATATCTACTCATCTTGTGGCTGCCTAAGACAAGCCTCATATATAAGTTCCCTTGCTTATTAATCCTGCCACCGACCAGTCTGGAATGATGTGCCTCTTTCTTCATTCTCTCCTTGCCCTGTGTGTAAGGGGGCCAGTTTGTGAACCAATATCTCTTTATTTAGTTAGTTCGCCTTTAATTTCTGTAACGATGTTTTATAGTTTTTGATATAAATGTATCATATGTCTTTTGTTAAATTTTTATGAGTATTTAATTTTTTGGATGCTATTATAAATGGAATTTTTTAGATTTCATTTTCCATTTAGTTGTTGCCATTATGTAGAAATACAATTGATTCTTGTATTTTGGTCTTACATTCTGCAATCTGCTAAATTCACCTATTGATATAGTAGGTGTTTCATAGATACCTTAGGATTTTCTATGTAAACATTGATGTCATCTGAAAAAAAGTCTGACTTCTTCCTTTCTGATCTACATGGCTTTTATTTCTTATAAATTGACTAGGATCTCTAGTCCAATTTTGAATAGAAATCATGAAGATGGGTGTTCTTGCCGGGTCTGCATCTTAGAAGGAAGCATTCAGTATAACATTCTCAAGTACGATGTTAATTCTAGATTGTTTTGTAGATCTTTTTATCAGATTAAGTTTTCTTCTATTTTCAGTTTGCCAAGAGATTTGATTATAAATAGACGTTGAGTTTTGTTAAGCCCTCGTTAAACAGAAGCCTACAGCATGCTCAGTTGATACTTTCCGAGAACCCAATCAGCTTAGTTTGATCAGTCTCACAAAATCTCCCCCAAAGCAACCTCTCCCTCTTGCTGTGAGAGAGCACAGACCGAGAAAGTCCTTCTTCCTGCCTCGTGTCCTTTCTTCTACCCCGTGCTTTTCTAGTGAAGGGTGCAGAAAGCCAAGCACCCAGAATTAAGAGGATTCTTGGGTCCATCGGCAGTTCTCCAGAGTGAGGATTTGAACATCTTCAGGAATCCGCACTTAGACCTCAAATTTTTATATGTTGCGTATGGATTTCACAAAGTTGAAAAATGGAACACAGCCAAAGCATAAATGAAGCAAGAGGTGGGCAGGAAAAGCTGGTCCTTCGTTGCTGCACCTCTCGTTCTTCCTCTCCATTTCATAAAATCTCCTTTGCTTCATCACCAACACCCTGCCTCCTCACACATTTCCAGAAACATACACATGCGCGCCATTTTCACCATCTGTTTAGAAATGTAAAATCTAAATGCTTTGAAGAGATTAGAAAATCTCTAAAAAGCTTAATAAAAGTGCTTAGCTATTTAACAGATGACTAGGACACCTTGTGAGAAAAATGCGGCTGGCACGGTACTGTCGTGATGTCCCTCACCATCACAATTTTGCACCTGCCCATCTGCTCAGGCAATGCTGCTGACAGTTGGCAATGCACTTGGCAATGCAGTTAGAAAGACCCACAACTTCCAAGCAGCTTTCACTCTTGCTTTCTGTGCATATGGTGCCTTTTTGGTTATTCTCCCATCCATTCCTATGGCTTCAATGCAGTCTTATTTCTTTTCCTACTTTGCCAAATGCTCACTTCTATCACGTCCATTTTCCAGTGATACGTGAATAGATTTTATGGTGCGTTCAAATGAGAAGACAGTTCAAGCTGTGCAAAGAGTCAGGGTTAAGACAACGGAGGGGACCATTGTACAACTCACTGGGCCATGACTTTAGAGCGATGTAGCAGAGCTGTTAACAGCAGCTTCCGAGCAGGTCTACCACCTCCATTGCTGGTGGCTTTGTGACCATGAGTCACATTAAAAGGAACAGGGCTGGTTACACAATTTACAGGGCTCAATGCAAAATTAACATTTAGTGGCACTAAAGGCACTAAAATATAAACATTTTTCCTTTCTCCTGTGGTTTTGAGCATTACCTTGGGCAAATTATGCTAGTTTCCTCATCTGGTTGTAAGGTGGTGGGTTAATTCACTTGAAGGACTTAGAGCAGTACCTGGTACATGACTGGCCTCACTGAATTATGGTTGTGTAGTTATAGATATGTGGTAGGCAACCATAGGCTCTCAGAGATGTCTGAGGGTCCCTCCCTATGCTCTGGCACCCACTCACGGCCCACTGGCTGCCAACTGTCAGCTGGAGGGGAGGAAATCGGAACAGGCATCCTCCCTTCTCATGGGCCTTCTGGTCAGTCCACTGCAGACAGGTGATTCCCTAAGACACTGCAACCTCTTTGAAGGGACTCAATTAGTACCTGCATCAGAGGTGGGCAAGAAACTCTCCCCAGGAATGTTCGTGGGGCTTCAAGTGGCAGTGGGGTTGGTTGCTGCCATGCCCCAGCCCAAGACACCTGAGCTACACGTACTGAACCCCACCCCTCCTCGTGACAGGGGTGTGGAGGCCTCAGTGGTTGCTGTGTGGGAGTGGAGAGGTGGGGCTGTGTCCCGGGCACCAGGGAGCAGGAACGTGCGTGGTGAGAACCCACTGATGGGGAGGTAGGGAGAAGGTGAGAGGCAGAAAGATGTTTGAGCTCATTCTCTAAGACCCTGGCACATGCTTCCTTGTCTCATTGGACTTCACTTACAAAATGCAAAGATAAAATTATAAAGAATCTTGAAAAAATGCAGATTGTTAAACCCCAAGTACAGTGCTCTTCTGAGCATGGGACCCTGTACAACGGTACTAATGACATACCAATAAACCAGCCCTTGGGGTAACACCTGAGGTAGAGTCAGGAGCTGGAAAATGTGAGCTGTTAGTATTATCATCATGAACTTGGTGGTCTGTATGGGACAGAATATACCTTACATATTTCAGGCATGTATATGGATGTGGATAAGTTGGTGTCTAGGAAAGCAAAACTAAAAAGACTACTCGGCCCTAGGAGGGTTGTGATTCTTGGCTTCCCAGCAAGCTGTTGACCAAGCCCAGCACTGGGTTTATGACTTCTCACTGACCCGGCAGCCAGTCAGTGGGGTACCTGCAATGATTTTAGTCTGATTTGGAAATGCCAGGGAAGCTTCATCTATTTTAGGTAGAGAAAAATGAGTTTTCCAAAGTCGACTGCTCAAAGCAATTCGACCTCAGCTCCCACTTGAAAAGCAGTGATAGGGTGAAGGTCTAGCCATCATGGGATCGAGCAAAGCCTTTTTTGTGTTCTCTTGTTTATATGTGTAACCTCCTTTGGCGTTGCTGGGTGAGGTGACTTTGAACAGCTAATCTATAAAGCAAACATCCTCTGGGAAGAACCACCTTGGCAGCAAGTGTCAATCAAACTTTTGCTGGAAGCAAGTGAGCCTAGGTGAGGTGTCAGCATGCACCCTCAAAAACTCCAGACTCTGGGGGCCTGGCTTGAAGGACTCAGGCTTTCCACAAGCCTGTGCAAGTGAGTTCACACGCTTTCAAGCACATCTTCTTAGATGTGCTTAGACAAGGTGCATTACTCAAGCAGCAGCTCTCTTTCACAGGCTTGAGCCCTCCTTTCTGTGCACAGATACCCACTCACTGTTGTGACTATGCTGGGTATGTTTGTTTGCACAGGCTTTTTGAATGTTTGGCCGGGATATAAAGTGACTGCTATCATTCAGACAGAAGGGTGGTCTTCCATATCCAGAAATCAGGCAGGCAAAAAAGGAAGCTGTTAAAGAAGAAAATCTGTGAAACACCAAGAACTCCCCTTTGAAGATACATGGGTAAAGGGTATCAAATGGGAGAGAATACCTGTTGTTTCCTACCCAATAATTCATTTAAAAATAATTTTCTGTCCTTGTAAACTTCCTCTTTTGAGAGAGTTGATATTTTCATGGTTAAGTTCCATGACAAATCCCCCTTATGACCAAAGGAGGCAAAAAAATTCTGGTCTGCAAAACAGCAAGTGTAAAAAGATGCACAAGTCATTCTGAACTGAACAAGAGCTAACTGTCATATCTATAATTGAGCAAGGCCAGTTATGTGCCAGGTACTTCTCTAAGTCCTTTATATCAGTGGTCCCCAACCTTTTTGGCACCAGGGACCAGTTTCGTGGAAGACAATTTTTCCACAGACTGGGGGTGGGGGGAAGGTTTCAGGATGATTCAAGGGCATTACATTTACTGTGCACTTTATTTCTATTATTATTACATTGTAATATATAATGAAATAATTATACAACTCACCATAATGCTGACAGAAGGCAGAGCTCAGGCAGTAACCAGAGCAACGGGGAGCAGCTATAAATACAGATGAAGCTTCACTCGCTCACCCGGCGCTCACCTCCTGCTGTGCGGCCCAGTTCCTAGCAGACCACGGACCGGTACTGGGGGTTGGGACCCCTGCTTTATGTGAATTAACCTTACAACCAGATGAAGAAACTAGCTTAGAAGTAACTTGCCCAAGGTAATGGCAGAGCAAAGATTCAAACCCTCCAGTGTGTCTTCAGAGCACACCCTCTTAGCTACTAGGCCCAAGTTCAAATTCTATGATAGTGAAGAAGTTTCATTTAAAAACTAGCCTGGGGGCTTCCCTGGTGGCGCAGTGGTTGAGAGTCCGCCTGCCGATACAGGGGACATGGGTTCGTGCCCCGGTCTGGGAAGATCCCACATGCCGCGGAACGGCTAGGCTGGTGAGCCATGGCCGCTGAGCCTGCGCATCAGGAACCTGTGCTCCGCAACGGGAGAGGCCACAACCGTGAGAGGCCCGCGTACCGCAAAAAAAAAAAAATTAAAAAAATAAATAAATAAAAAATAAAAACTAGCCTGAAGGAAGTATTTCTAAGCTCAACCACTATGACATAGGAATTATGATTTGCTGGTCTTTTTACAACACAGTTTGTTATTTTTATATATCGAATCCATTACTCACATAATGGTCACTCGTTATAAATTTAAGAAAAAACAAAAACAAAACACTGTATACAAATGAAGTCGCAGCAAAAGCTTAAGGCAGGATGTACAAATGTTTCCCCTCATCTCAGGAGCACCACTGGATGATGCTGAACCATTTGATGGAGCAAAAGGGCTTAGGCCCACCCGATCATTCTAATTGCTTCATTAAGAACAGACTGTAGAGAATGTGGAAGGTGAAAGACCAGTGAAGAAATGATTATAACAATTCAGTAAGGAGATGATGCTGGCTTGGACCAATGTGGCAGCACTGGAGATGGTGAGAAATGGTTGAATTCCAGCTATAGTTTTACATTAAAGCCAGCAGGGTTATTTGAAGGATTGAAGTGGGGTATAAAACTAAAAGAGAAATCCCGGGCTTCCCTGGTGGCGCAGTGGTTGAGGGTCCGCCTGCCGATGCAGGGGACACGGGTTCGTGTCCCGGTCCGGGAGGATCCCACGTGCCGCGGAGCGGCTGGGCCCGTGAGCCATGGCCGCTGAGCCTGCGCGTCCGGAGCCTGTGCTCCGCAACGGCAGAGGCCACAACAGTGAGTGGCCTGCATACCGCAAAAAAAAAAAAAAAAAAAAGAGAAATCCCAAATGACTCCCAGATTTGGGACCTGAGCAATTAGAAGGCTGAAGTTGCCACTGACTGAGGAGAAAACCATGGAAGGGGCAGGCTTTGAAAGGGGTTCTCAGGAGCTCAGGGTTGAATATATTAACGCTGAATTGCCTATTTTAGCCAACCAAATGAGGAGGTAAGCTGGGCAGTTAGATCCATAACTCTGGAGGTCAGGGGAGAAGCCCTGCCTGAAGATATAAATTTGGTACTTTTTGGCATGTAGAAATATTTGAAACTGAAAGTGCGTGCTATCATCACTAAAGTGAATAATGATAGAAAAGTTTAGGCAGTGCTACTCAAAATAGGATCCACTGATCAACATCAGCACCACCTTGTTAGATATGCAAATTCTTGGGCCCACCTACACCTATTGAATCAGAAACTCCTGGGGTGGGGTCCTTCACTGCAGGGTTTTTTTTTAATAAATTTATTTTATTTATTTATTTTTGGCTGTGTTGGTTCTTCATTGCTGCACGTGGGCTTTCTCTAGTTGTGGTGAGCAGGGGCTACTCTTCATTGTAGTGGGCAGGCTTCTCATTGTGGTGGCTTCTCTTGTTGCGGAGCACGAGCTCTAGGCACCCAGGCTTCAGTAGTTGGGGCACGTGGGCTCAGTAGTTGTGGCGCACGGGTTTAGTTGCTCTGAGGCATGTGGGATCTTCCCGGACCACGGCTTGAACCTGTGTCCCCTGAATTGGCAGGCGGATTCTTAACCACTGCACCACCAGGGAAGCCCCACTGCAGGTTTTAACAAGCCCTCCAGGTGATTCTTCCGCCTATTCAGTGCGGAGAACTGCAGAGTTAGAAATTAGGGAGCTAGAAGGAATCTGATGAGAACCAGCCAGAAAGGAGAAGGAAAAGCAGAGTTTGTGGAGTTTTGGAACCATGCAGAAGAGAGCAGCCCACAGCATCACATGCTCTTGTGCACTGTCCAGTGGGTACAACAGAGTGAGGCCACTGGTAACGTCCACTGGTGACGTTTTGGGGGAGTTGTATGTGGACACAAGCCTGACTGGATGACTCCATGGAGTTAAAGAGGATGCGTGTGGGGACGGGTGGGTGGGGGGATTGGAGACCATGGAAACAGGTCTTTGGAGGAGTTTTGCCTCAAAGGGTAAGGAAAGCAATGGGCAGTGTCCGGAGAGCAGAAGTGGAGTTAAGAAAGAGATTACTCGGGCCTCCCTGGTGGCGCAGTGGTTGAGAGTCCGCCTGCCGATGCAGGGGATACGGGTTCGTGCCCCGGTCTGGGAGGATCCCATATGCCGCGGAGCGGCTGGGCCCGTGAGCCATGGCCGCTGGGCCTGCGCGTCCGGAGCCTGTGCTCCGCAATGGGAGAGGCCACAACAGTGAGAGGCCCGCATACCACAAAAAGAAAAAAAAAAAAAGAAAGAGATTACTTTGTTTTTTGTTTGTTTGTTTTTGCGGTATGCGGGCCTCTCACTGTTGTGGCCTCTCCCGTTGTGGAGCACAGGCTCCGGACGCGCAGGCCCAGCGGCCATGGCTCACGGGCCCAGCCGCTCCACGGCATGTGGGATCTTCCCGGACCGGAGCACGAACCCATGTCCCCTGCATCGGCAGGCGGACTCTCAACCACTGCGCCACCTGGAAAGCCCTGTTTGTTTGTTTTTAAGAAGGGAGCTACAATAGTATATTTTCATGATGTTGAAACCGATCAGGTACAGAGGCGGAAAGTGAGAATTCGGGCGAGAAGGGGAGGTTTGGAGGAGCAGTGTCTCAGAGTAGGTGGGGAGGAGGGGACGAGGTGCCCGGCGGCGGGTCGGTGCAGCCGAGCATGCGCGCTTCCTGCGCAGTGACCCGTGGAAGGAGGGTTACAGGGGCGGGACGCTGGGAGGTGCGGGGGACGCAATGCCGAGAGTCTCAGAAGTTCTCTTCTGCTTGCTTCCATTTGCTCAGCTGTCATCTGAGGGTGAGGATGGTGGAGGAGTGTGTTCATTTCATAGAGGGGGAGAATGACAGGACTGGGGAAAACGATATAACCGCCAGGCAGCACAAAAGACCCGCTGAGGCCATTCGGTTTTGATAGACTTAGCTGTGATCAAAGTGGTCATTTTCTTTTTCAGAGAAGGCACTCCAGGGCTTCCCTGGTGGTGCAGTGGTTGAGAGTCTGCCTGCCGATGCAGGGGACACGGGTTCGTGCCCCGGTCCGGGAAGATCCCACATGCCACGGAGCGGCTGGGCCCATGAGCCATGGCCGTTGACCCTGCGCGTCCGGAGCCTGTGCTCTGCAACGGGAGAGGCCACAACAGTGAGAGGCCCGCGTACCGAAAAAAAAAAAAAAAGGCGCTCTGAAAAAATTGAAACCAGTGCACTGTACTGCGCGCACGCACACAGACACACAAAATCCTATCCACGGAATCATATACAGAAGAGGGAAGAAACATCAGAATGCCACTGTGAAAAAATTCTGACCATTGGAAACAAAAAATGGGCTCTGAATTGCAATAACATAGGAAAAAAGGAAGGTCACTGGCCCAAAGGATGGCCTGAAAGGGGACATTTGAGCATGTTCCCTAGATAGAAATGAGGTCGGGGAATGAGGAGGATGGGGTGTGTCCTCCTTGTCAGCCACACCCTCCCCAGGGGAGGGTACCATAGACCAAGGCAGAGGGGAGAACTTAAACATGTGTTCTGGGGCATAATGTGGGTGTGAAGAGAGAGGTGGATGTACAGACAGGGGTAGCACAGGCGAAAGGCGGTCAGGATGTAGAAGAAAGAGTGGGACAATGGGTGTGATTGGAGGAGACACAGAATGAGGGCCTGGGCTCCGGCAGCAAATGCGTCCATCTGAGCCCTAGCTTCCCCTTTCTGAGCTGTGTAACTTGGGCAAGTTACTCAATTTCTCTGAGTCTCATTTTTCTCCTCTAAAATATGGTACCACGACAAGTAAAACACCTAGCAGAGGGTTTCCCTGGTGGCGCAGTGGTTGAGAGTCCGCCTGCCGATGCAGGGGACACGGGTTCGTGCCCCGGTCTGGGAAGAGTCCACATGCCGCGGAGCGGCTGGGCCCGTGAGCCATGGCCGCTGAGCCTGCGCGTCCGGAGCCTGTGCTCCACAACAGGAGAGGCCACAACAATGAGAGGCCCACGTACCGCAAAAACAGAAACAAAAACAACAAAATACCTAGCAGAAAGCATGGCATATACTAAGTACTCGGTAAATGCTAATTACTATTATTATGGAGCAACAGGATTAAGGATGGACAAAAAAAGGAGAGGTAAAGAGAAAATATAAATATATTGAAAAAATATATTTTAAAATATAAAACATATAGGGGGAAGTCAAGGGAAGGAAAAGAGAGAGAAAAAGAAGAGAATTGGCGTGAGGAGGAAAAGTAAAATAGAAGAGAAAATAATAGAAGTAAATAAGGAGGAGAGGACAGTGAAGACAATGTAGACAGTGAAAATGAGAAACATACCAATAAGAAAGTAGGAGAGGGCCTCCCTGGTGGCGCAAGTGGTTGAGAGTCCGCCTGCCGATGCAGGGGATACGGGTTCGTGCCCCGGTCTGGGAGGATCCCATGTGCCGCGGAGCGGCTGGGCCCATGAGCCATGGCCGCTGGGCCTGCGCGTCCGGAGCCTGTGCTCCGCAACGGGGGAGGCCACAACAGTGAGAGGCCCGCATACCGCAAAAAAAAAAAAAAAAAAAGAAAGTAGGAGAAAAAAAGGATCAAAACGCTCTTTGTGCAGGATGAGGTCATTTCATACTGACATTAACAAGATTCTACAAGTCCCTTTCTGATGGGGAGAGGTGTAGACAGTTATCCAACTCATCCAAAGCCCTTGAGCAAACCAGCCATGCCACCAGATGGCACATTACCAGGAATCTTAGAGGGATGTGCTTTCTGGTTCCTTCTCTGGGTTCCTCTAAGAACCAAAGAGGCAGGCTGGCGCTCTGAACTGAAGGGGCCCTAGGAGACCTCGGACAGAAGGTTTTCCAACATCAGCACCTTGGCCCCAATTACTTTTTAACATGAACCGTGTGCCGCTTAGAAACTTTCTAAAGCTCGTAATAACATACTTGGAATGTAAACATTTTCTCCTTCTTCAGCCTTTCTGAACCTCTCTGAGCTTCATATCCATTTTGAACCCTCATTCCAGGGAGTGGCAACATCCAAATCTCAGGCAATTCAGGTTTCCTGTCCCCCTGTCCTGGGATTTTGTCTAGGTCCCAGGTGATCGCCATTCTAAGGCCTTGGGGGATGGAGAAGTGAGCCTGAGTCCTCTTTTCAGGCTGACATTCTCTGAGATGTATGCTGTCCCATCCAAACATCTGACATCCATCCAGACAGTTCACTTCTCAGCCATTTCCTGCTCCTGGACATATGTGGCTGTTCTCCCACAGTATTGGGGGCCTAAGAGATGGTGGGGCTGCTCGAGGCCCTTCATTATTTCCTTTGCTTTCCCTGTGCTTTCCCAGGGACCCATGTCCACTGAGATCCTCAAACTCAGCTGGGACTTGACCAGTGGTGGGGAAGGGACCCCACAGTGACCCACTGGGTTGGCATCTTCCTTCCCTCCATCTGGGCCACTTTCCCGAGTCCTGGGGATAAGGGGTGGCGCTGGAGGGAATAGAAAATAGCTCTAACTAATTACATATTTATCCAAATCTTTTGTCTGTGTCCTGGGCCTAGGCTTCTGAGAGGGAGAAGTCAGGAGTTTGGTGCCTTTGTCTTCCTTGCTTGGGCAGCCGAGAGGCACCAGAGACAGGATGCCTAGGTGCTCAAGCATTGCAGAGATGGTTGAGTGT
The DNA here is from genome assembly GCF_025265405.1 of Mesoplodon densirostris. Classification (NCBI taxonomy): domain Eukaryota; kingdom Metazoa; phylum Chordata; class Mammalia; order Artiodactyla; family Ziphiidae; genus Mesoplodon; species Mesoplodon densirostris. The sequence continues at coordinate 59,884,876 of NC_082663.1, forward strand.
GGGGAAGCCAGGAGAGACAACAATCACCTCAAAATTATCTGCCCCACGGGGGATAATTAAAAACTATTTCTAAAGTTATTTCACCCTGAGTGATAAAAACCAGCACGCTGCCCCATGTGCAGTGGTATTTGCACTGGGGTGACCACACGTGGGTGGTAAGGAGCCCACAGGCCCTGGAGGGCAGCAGGATGGTCCTGACGGCAGGAGTCTGGGGCAGGAGACCCAAGCATGGAGTGCCACGTGCTCTCATATGTGTCCTGGAACCTTGCTCAGAGCACATTTTCTAGTCCTGGGGAAATTTGCTTGTATGTTTCCACGTGATGCGGTCTACCTGGGAGGCCCCATCCCACTTGGCACTGTCCCACTTCAAAGGGGCCCTGCTTGGAAACCTCATTTCTCTTGCAACAGATGCTGAACTTCAGTCCAGATGCCTTAGACATTTTTGCAGTGTGTGTGTGGTGCTCTGGCTGGGATGGAAACAGAGCCAAAAGAGTTGAGAGTGGGCGTGAAGGCCCCTACACCATGCCTGGTTCTTCGAACATGTTTGTTTTCTCCTAGAAACTTGGCCTGTGGCAGCCAGGTTACCAAAGTGGGGTGTAGTAGACTTGTTTCTGGATCCCCCTTAGTTTTCCAGGGGAAACCCTCCTGAGGATCTTAGCGGGACTCTTCTTTGGGGTGGCTTTGTTGGCAACAGCAATTCCAAACTTTCATCAGCATAAGAATCAACAGGGGAGTTGATCACTAATGCAGATTCCCAAGCCTCACCCCAAGATCCAGGGTGCAGCCCAAGAATCAGCATTTTTAGTAAGCCCCCCACGTGATTCTGATACAGGCATTCTCAGATCACACGCTGAGAAACACCGTGATGGGGCCTCTCTGGTGGCCTTTCATGAGGCCAGTGGTAAGGACCCCTGGGTTTTGTGAAAATAAGCAGAAACCTCAACTAAATTCAAGTTGGGAGGTCAGAAGGGGGAGCTCTCATGCCCTGTGACTATAGCAGAACCCAGCAGGAAGAAGGAAGACTTCCCCTTCTCGCCTGGCAAGAGCTCAGCCAATGAGAGACTGTCACAACTCAGCCAGTGAAAAGCCACTATTCTTCTAACTCTCAGTTCCTCCAATGGACTCTGCTTACTAGCCCTCCCAGCTTCCTTTCCCCTCTATATAAGAGCCCTCTCCTTGTGGCATGGGGGCTTGCGGGGCTCACCATGGGTACAGACCCTGAATTGCCATTCTTTGCTGATCCTTAATAAACCCATTTTGCTGTAGAAACAACTGGCCGTCTATTTGTCCATAGTTCTGTATCTAGCCACCTGGATGTCGCCCTCCTACAGTTAATTCCTAAGCCCAGAACCCACCTATTCTTGTTACTAAACAGCCAGGTGAATACAGATGCCTCCTATAGCTGCCCACCCCTTTCCGGTTAACAGAAAACAGCTCCTGGGTAATTGTGAACAGTATGTGTCCATGAGACCTCTGGAAACAGGTGTCTGGGAGCTGACGTAAATAAACAATGGAAAAGAACTTCCAGGGTTGCTTTTACAACTCTGAAGCACTTACTGGTCAATCTCACACAAGTTCAGATTTGCTCATAGACTGCCTTGCCTGTTCGTTGTTTCTTGTGTTTTTGTCTCTCTCCCAAAGTATAACTTCTTGGGAAGAGCGCACAACCGTAATTTTTTCTCCTACTTACCCCACAGCATCTGCTGTGTAATTGGTATCCAACATAGGAGAAGAGTTTCTAATTTATAACCAGGTTGCTTCCAAAAGTTCATTCTTAAGTCAGATATTTGAATCTTGTTTCCCATTAGGAGAATGTTATAAAAGGTAATTATGTTCCCAGAGCAGCCCCTAAATGTTTATTTAACTAGCAATGTAGCTGAACGCTAGTTCCAATAGTATTACAGAACCTAAAATCATCTATAATACTGCTTTTATGGAAAAATGTGTTCCAGATTCCAGTGGGAGATGCCAGAACTCATTTTTCTGGCTACAGTTCCCGAACAAGACTTGACCCATTTGCAGTGAGGACTCACACACACACACACACACTGGACTGGCTTTCTTGATGGGGTTCCAGAGGCGGGGAAGGGGTGGCACAAATTCCTGTTGGGAAACTGGAAAGGGCAAGGGGTGCTCGTGTCAGACATGCTTCCAGTAGGCTTGACTGAGTCAGCAGGAGGGATCTGGAAGAAGATGGAGTTCAAGGCTGTGGGGCTGGGGAGTGGTCCTCACGGGAGGCTGGAGGGACCCAGAGGGCACCGACTCCCTTGGCTGCGGTAGCTGAGGCTGTCACGGCAGCCACCGCAGTAGCAGCACAGAATGTGGTGGCCACATTGGCTAGGGTCCCAGCTCAAGCCCGTAGATGTGCTGGGGGCGGTCCTGGCGTCTGGTTATTTATTGCTCAGTACGAACCACCTCAAAACGTAGTGGCTTAAAACAACCACCATCTCATTTGCTCGTGATTCCATCTGGGCTTGCCTGTGGTCCTTGTGTGGCTGCATTCAGCCGGCAGGGATGCTGGCATCTGGTCTTTGCTGGATGCTGAGACTACTGGACTCCTTCTCAGGTTTCAGGGAGTCTCAGGCTTTTCTTTCTCAACGTGGGCTCTGCACGGAATCTCTGCGCATGGTTTCTCTGGCAGAGTGGCCGGACTTCTTCCATGGCAGCTCGAGATGGCCAAGAAGCAAAAACAGAAACTTCCAGGCCTTCTTAAAACTAGTCTGGCCCCTGGCACAGCTTCACTTTGGTTAAAGCCGTCACAGGGCAGCCCAGATTCACGGGAGGGGAACACACAAAGGCGTGAGTTCCAGGAAGCACGCTTTGCTGTGGGCGATTAAAGCAACAGACTGCCATGGTCGGTGCTGTCCCATGTGTGAGAGGCTCCCAAACCAAGAGCATTTAGCTAAAGCTTCTGCATTATAATCACCACAGCCACAGTGCTGGCATTCCTAGAAGGAGCCTCGAAACAGTGTTCTTTACTTCTATCTTTTCATGTCTCAAAGATAGATATTTGGCTGTAAAAATCCATCCTGTCACGTTGTCCTTCACATCTTCTCAGCCCCCTTTCTCCTTTCATAGACACAGTTACCTACTTTATATAGGCAGTGTTCTCAGACTTAATGTCAACACACCTCGGTCAGTTACAGTGGATTCTGATGTACATCCAGAAAATAGACTATAAAGCACAAAGTTTGCAAATGGCTGATTTTTAAATCGCAGATTCAAGGTCAACTGAAGCCAATTCAAGGTTGGCCCTATAATAATGTTCCTGTTACATTCATGCACACACCTGAGGGAGAGAGAAAGAGGTAGCATTGGTGTTAGTGCTTTGGGAATTATGTAGAACCCTGGCAGAAACAGACTTAGCTGCTTCCCCAGTTTCTCTTCTTCAGGTGAAACTTCTGTTTTATTTGGGGTGACAATATGCCCAGCCTCTCTTCCAGCAAAGTATGGCCAAAGGACTAAGTTCTGGCTAACGAAATAGAAGGAAAAATACTGCCTGGGACTTCCAGAAAGGTTGCTTAAAGGGAGCTGACTTAGCTGAGAAGGAACCCTTGGGTCCTACTTTGGATTCCTTCTTCCTCTTGTCTGCATTGTGGATGCAATGGTTGGATCTCCAGCAGCCATTTGGGATCATGAGGTGACCTTAGACTAGAAGCCACACTTCAGGATGGTAGAGTGTAAAGACAGATGAACCCTGGGTTAGTGATGACCATGGAGCTTTATTCCAGCCCTGAACTCTAGAAATAGACATAGAGATCTAGATCAAGATGGAGACAGACAGAGAGGTTCTTGTTTAAGCCATTGTTATTTGGCGTTTCCTGATATAAATTAATGTTATCTTATGTACCTGGTCATAGCCCATTATGAATGCCATCTGTTAGATGTATTGCATCAGAAAAATGATTAAGAACCACTTGTCATGGCCATAGGGAATTCTCACCTGGACCATTTCCCAATCTCTCTCTGTGTTTGTTAGCTCTCTTGTCTAATTAATCCTTAGTGGACTGAGTAAGTGTTACCTCTTTGGGCTCTAATGGTCCCTGACAACCACTGATCTTTTTCCTGTTTCCATAGGTTGCCTTTTCGACCATGTCATAAAGTTGGAATCGTACAGTATGAAGCCTTTTCAGATTGGCTTCTTTCACTTAGGAACATTTATTTAATATGCATGTCTTTTCATGGATTGATAGCTTATTTCCTTTTAGCACTAAATAGCATTCCATTGTCCATCCAATAAGGGTATACCACAGCTTACTTATCCATTTACCTACTGAAGGACATTTTGGTTTCTTTTAAGTTTTAGCAATTAAGAATAAAGCTGCTGGGGGCTTCCCTGGTGGCGCAGTGGTTGAGGGTCCGCCTGTCAATGCAGGGGACACGGGTTCATGCCCCGGTCCGGGAAGATCCCTCATGCCGTGGAGCGGCTGCGCCCGTGGGCCGTGGCCGCTGGGCCTGTGCGTCCAGAGCCTGTGCTCCGCAACTGGGGAGGCCGCGGCAGTGAGAAGCCCGTGTACCGAAAAAAAAAAAAAAAAAAGAATAAAGCTGCTTCAAATATCTACGTGCAGGCTTTTTGTGTGGACAGAAGTTTTCAACTACTTTGGGTAAATACTAAATAACTTGATTGCTGGAGTGTATGGTAAAAGTATATTTAGTTTTGTAAGAATCTGCCAAACCTTCTTCCAAAGTGTCTGTACAATTTTGCAATCCCACCAGCAATGAATGTTTCCGTTGCTCTGCCTACTCTCCAACATTTAATGTTGTTGTTGGTCCAGATTTTGGCCATTCTAATAGGTATGTAGTTTTTTCACATTGTTGCATTCCCCTGATGACATATGTGGAGCATCTTTTCCTATGCTTATTTGTCACCTGCGTATCTTCTTTGGTGAGATGTCTGTTAAGGTCTCTGACCCATTTTTCAATTGGGTTGTTTTAAACAACCCAATTACAACCCCAATTAACTCAACAATATTGAGTTTTAAAGGTTCTTTGTGTATTTTGGATAACAACCTTTTATCAGATGTGTCCATTGCAAATATTTTCTCCCAGTCTATAGCTTGTCTTTTCATTCTCGATATTGTCTTTCACAGAGCAGAAGTTTTTAATTTAATGACATCCAGCTTATCAATTATTTCTTTCATGGATTGTGCTTTGGTGATGTATCTAAAAAGTCATCACCATATCCAAGGTCATCTAGGTTTTCTCCTAGGCTAACTTCTAGGAGTTTTATAGTTTTTGCATTTTACATTTAGGTGTATGACCCATTTTTTGTTTTGTTTTGTTTTTTTTGCGGTACGCAGGCCTCTCACTGTTGTGGCCTCTCCCGTTGCGGAGCACAGGCTCCGTATGCGCAGGCCCAGCGGCCATAGCTCACGAGACCAGCTGCTCCGCGGCATGTGGGATCTTCCCGGACCGGGGCACGAACCCGTGTCCCCTGCATCGGCAGGCGGACTCTCAACCACTGCGCCACCAGGGAAGCCCTGTATGATCCATTTTGAGTTAATTTTGGAGAAGGATGTGAGGTCTAAGCCTAGATTCACATTTTTGTATGTGGTTGTTCAGTTGTTCCAGCATCATTTGTTGAAGAGACACTGTTTTGTTGTATCTGTATTTCCCTGTATCTATCCCCTTTGATTAGCACGGTGCCTGATAGAGAATATACATTTAATATCTGTTGAATGAATGAACGAAACTCCAAACTTTCCCTGAGGCTGTGTCTGAAATGCCTTTTTCCTTTCCTGTTTCCCATTCCATTCTCTGCTGTACAGTTTGTGTGCACCAACCCCAGGGATGAGCCAGATAAACTTGGTGGCCAAATTCCTGTTAGTACATATGAGCAATACTTGCTGAATGAGTGATGTGTTTGTTTCACGTCTAAGGCATTGTTTCACTTGGGCTCTGTAAGAGGAAGGGGCGGAGTCTCATCAGAGGGGGAGGGGTAATTTGCTGCAATTGGCCATTCTCCTAAGGCACGCAGAGGTGGGCATACAACTTGAATCAGGGCAGGGGGAGGTGGGATGGAGGTGACTAGAAGAGATGGCTACTCAAGCAACTGGAAAAGAGGGATCTCGTCTCACCATGGAGGAGACAGGGGATGGGGAGGCCGTTCCCAGAAAGCAGGAAATCAGATGGCAGCCTCTCTATGAACATATGAGCCAAGAAACAAGAAAACTCTTTGGGTAGTGATTAAATCTATGGCCCAGCCAGGTAGGCATCTGTGATGGGGCTGTTCACCTGGCTTCTCCCTTCTTCACTCATATCTTTGCTGTAGTAGTTAAGGGACGGCTTAACCTTGGTGTCTCTTTATGTTTATCCCTATAATAGGGTTTTCCCTTCTTTTGTTTATGATTAAGACATTTTATTTCAGGTTTTTGAATTATGAAGGTAGATACCCACTGTAACAATTCAAATAGTAAAACTGATAGTCCCTCACCCCTGTTTTATTATTTTTTTTAACTTAGGACTTTATGATAAAAAGACTTGAGAGTGACTGGTCCCATACACCAAAGTACAAGCCAATGTAATTTAGACATTATGCAATTAATGAAAAGGTACCTCCTGAGTCCTATATCAGTCCCGAATCTTTTCTTACCGAGGCCAGAGGCAACTTTTAACCCATGTAGCTAAGGGAGCCATCTTTGTGTAGGTCTAGTCTGGAGCCTCTTAGACGTTCCATGGTGACCTTGTCTTGAGCAATCTTGTCTGTGTGGAATGTCTGCTTCTTGTTTCAGTGTCCTCATAATTAAATTTTACTTTTGGCTTATAATTTGTCGAAATGCAGGTTTTGAAGACTATGTCTTTTTGAATTGATTTATACAGAAGTTTCTGCTTCTTTCTAATATGTTCTGCAAAATATTGACTGTCACTCAGGGATAGAGTGGCTCTCTGCTTCTCTAACTCAAGGGCTCATGGTTATTTTACAAAAATCAGCATCCTCTGCCCTGGTACCATTTTGAAACCCTGCCCACGGGAGAAGCCTTTAAATACTCATTGGCTGGAAAGAGGCTCTCCCTAATGGAACATTGAACTAAAGAGGGAGCAATACATCCCTGAGGGCCAGCCTGGTGGGGAAGAAAGTGGAACACATGGGCCACCTTCCTCCCCATAAAGAGAGTCTCAATGAAGTGTTAAGACCAGGAATGTGTGCATGCGTGTGTGTGTGTTTGTGTGTATTAGTTCTAAAGAGATTGTCCTTTTGGAAGCTTGTAATACCTACCACTGCTCCTTATACCACAACATGTACGAGTTTTGCTTGTTCATAATGTTAATATTTTTATAGATGTTTATGTTTGTGTCCAAATATGGTTTGCCTGCTAGTATATATTTCTCTACTGCCCATCTCTATGAGTGTTATCTCAAGTTTTAAGCTGTTAGAAATATAACTCTTTCTATACCGCTAATTTGTCTGTTATATAGCACAGAGTTTCCTATAAACAGGGTGTTTAAAAATGAATTTCAATGATGATGATAACTTATCAGCAACTTCAGTGACAGATACAGAGATGGCTTTTGAGCAAGAGTAGAGGTTTCAATATGGCTTCACGGCTGGAGTTTCTTTCTTCCTTCAGGAGGTGTAGGCATTTGGGAAACAGACAAAAGCACAATGTTAAAAAAAAAAATGTGGCCACAATTTCCAAAGGATCAGTTGAACTAGAAGAGAGCATAAGCATCTCACACTGATTGGTGATGCTGCTGCTGAAGACAGAGATCTCAGTTTTTTCCTTGGAGGAACCTGGACGTTTCTTGGAGATACACACATCTGGATAGGCTGCAAGCTAGTCATGTAAATAAGAACTAGCCCCATGCTCCTGTCCAAAAAGAAATCTAAAGAGGCTGTTTGAGATTTGCTGAGCAGGTCTTAAAGAAGCTGAACATCATCTGTCTTTCCTTGTGCTTACCTTTGTTGTTTATTTGATTTCTTTTCATAGGAATCTGTATCATCACTCCAACATGTGCAAAAAAACCAGCCCTCGGGTCTAAACATATATACTTCTCAGCTCTTGTCATACAGTTAGAGCTGGGAAACGAGTGTCGAACATGTTATAAATCCCTATGTGCTAAACGCTGCACCATCAACAGAGGCGTGGCAAAGTCTGGGACTCAGGATGGAGGGGCTTGTTTGGGGCAGTAACCTCCATGGAGAGGCCCTGGCTACACTTTGAACTCTGGCTGTAACCCACAAAAAGACAAAGTAACATTTGCTTTGTGCTTTGTTGCGTATTAGAAATTATAATTTAGAAATTATTATCAAACATTAAAACACAATTGAAAATCCAACTCTTCCCACGTGTGTGAGAATGTGGACTAGTTTTCTCCATTTTGAGTCTGTCAACTTTTTCGTGTACTTAAAAATACATTTATTTTTAGTTTCTTCACAGCTTGCTTTCAGAGATTAGCTAGCTTTCAGATATCGTTTTCTCCAGGTGGCTTCTAATCTTGCAAACTCTCAGAATAAACTCATCCTGTAGTAATTAAGGCCGTGAGAGGAGATGGTAGCATCTCATCTTCACCAAGTTGTCAGCTTCTCTAGTAAGAAAACCAGTCCCAAAGGCAGCCCACTCTGTACTATGTTGACCTTTTTGAAGGAACCAAGATGTTCATCATTGAATTATTATCCCCTGGGACCACTGTTTGACAAAAACATTTTAAAAAGGAAAATTGGTGTTTTCAGGGTCAGTTCTCCAACCTTAAACATCATTTTTTAGTCAGTATCAAATCCCCTTTAGAGATGGAAGGTGACCTCATCAGCAACCCACTGAGATTTAAGCTCAGCATATTCTTCCAGAAAATATGGATCTTGCTCTTGGCTTTCTAGCAGTGATCTAATTCTGATGGCTGTATTAAAACACACACACACACACAGGATTTGAAGAGCCTTGTTTCATGTTGGGAAAGCACTTCAATTTAGGGCCAGGCACTTAATCAAAATGCTCTGTCTTGGTACAGGGATTATAGGTTTAATTTCAAAGAGATATCTGAAGAGCCCCACTGATTATCTAGGAAACTTCCAGACATGTTCCGCTGTTGGTAAAAACATGACAGTGCAGCCTCTTGATAACTCTGGTCCTGGGGGACAAGACTAAGGTCCATGCTTCAGAGTCAGATTCTAGATCTGTGGTTCTCACACTTGAACATGCAACTGAATCACCTGGAGGCCTTGTGAAAACATAAACTGTGGGCTCCACCCTTGGAGTTACTTGGAGTAGATCTGGGGTGGAGCCTGAGAATATGAGTTTCTTCCAAGCTCCAAGGTGTTGCTGATGCTGACCACACTTTGAGAACCACTGACCTAGAGCTTGGGCAGGTGATGCCCATCCGTGATTAAAGGAAGTCAACTGGGCGATGTCAGAGCCTGGAATTAGATGCACCAAGGGATCAAGGAAACACAACTTGACAGGGGAAGTCAGGTAGCAAAAATGAGTGGGGAATGTGGAAAGAAGATGAACAAGCACTGAGATATCACATCTGCTAAGGTAGCTCACACCAGTGATGAGGAGACCTGAAGGAAGAGGTTCTCGGCAGGCCAACGAGGGTTTAGCAGAGAGATAGGAGACCTCAAGGCTCAGGTCACCCAGCTTGGGGTAAGGAAAGGTCTCCAAGTCCAAGGGGACAATGGTAACAGCAGTGCTGGGGCCTAGTCCTCAGAGACTTGGAGAAATGCAAAAGGTTACCAGAAAAGAATTCAATGTAATGTTTAGGGTAACTCTTGCTGATGTAATAAATCTCCGAGTCACAGCGATGCAACTCATAAGAGTTTATCTATTATTGCTCTCCTACATGTCAAACCAAGTATTTTTAATTGGTAGGCAACTCCCCTCCAAGTCATGACTCAGTGACCCAGGCACTGTCCAACTTGTGGCTCTGCCATCATCAAACATGACTTTTAAGGTCACTGATGAGAGGGGAAAGCATAGAGAATCACACACGGGAGGCTTGTAATGGGCAAGACCTGAAAGGGACGCATGGCTTCTGCTTAAAATCCACTGGTCAGGAATTGATCGCATGGCCCCATTAACTCAGCAAATCTAGCCATGTATCCAGCTAGCTATGTGTCCAGGAGGAAGAAGAAACAGGTATGGCGGCCAGCTAGCCAGTCTCTGCCACACTCAGGTACAGGGGAGCAAGCAGAATTATGGTTATTATAATTCAGTCATGTAAAGGATGTTCTCCACCAACCAATGTAATGCCACTGAATGTTCTAGCTGGGGCCTTAGCTCATTCAGACTGTCTCATCTCTGAACTGGTCCTGCAGGTGGGGGGCAAAGAGCAACGCAGAGACTGCCAGCCAGACGGGACCTAGAGACCAGCCATGGATTACCGGCTTTTACTGAATATACTTGAGGGAGGTTGTGGTCTCTGAACTCAAACCTCTCTCATCTAAAAACATCGTATCAAGGAACATAGTCATGTTCTGCAGCTACCAAAGAAGATAAATGCTTATCCATATTATATCTTTCAAATGAACCCATCCAAAATTTCCTGGAGAAACCAGTTCGTGTTCCAAATGTGAGTACACATTTCTTGCTTTGGATGTATTCTTAGAATTTGGTTGTACTGTTTGGAAATATTAATTGAGCAAGCCTACCACTGACCATCCCCTGTTTAGCACATTTAGGGAAGATGGTCAAGGATGACACAATTGCAGATGAGAGGTTTTTAATGGACTAAAAGATGGAGGACTGCTCACTTTGGGAAAATGAAGACAGGGTGGGAATACAATCACACACAAAAAATCTGGAAGTATCTGATCTGGGAAAAAGACTGGGAAGTGTCCCAATTCCCCTTCTCATCACTGCTGGGGAGAAAGAGCCCTCTCCCTACTTCTTTAATTTGCCTTACCCCAAAGGCATGTAACCCCCAGAATTATTCTATAAGGATTTTTTTTAATGTTCAGCCATTTAAAAAATATCACCCCATTGAAATAATGGAGGGATGATTTGATGCTGGGCATGGCACAGGATGGAGGTATGATCTGTGGGCTGGAGCAGCGTGGTCAGGCCTGAGTCCATGGTGAGACCACAGCAGTCTCACTGATAACTCGTGAGTTTTCATTGTTTTTTTAGCTTTAGTTTTAGGTATTTATCATCTGTTGCTGTTTATATTTGGGTGGTGCGAGTATTAACTGGCTTAAGACATTAATTTATAGTTGTGTAAAAATATTACATGAAAACATCTTTGTCAAGTCATAGTGTTCTTTTGAAGTTATGTTATCTTATCACCGTAAATATCCTTTGTAACAGCTAAGTCAGCCCTCAGTCATCCTGTGTATAGTATTGCAATCTCCTGCAATCCTTCCAAGTGAATAGGGTAAGTGAGAACAGAACCCTTCCGATTTCTCAAAGGAGGGAGATGAGACGGCTCACGTGCACCTAAACCCCTCATGTGAAGAAGTCAGCACGTGCTGGAGGATGGTGAGGGTTTAATGTTTGACCAGCATGGTTCTCAACACCAGCTTCACTTTAAAATAATCTGGGGACCTTTAAAAAAGAAATACCAATGCTGGTGGGTCACCCAGACCAATTAAATCTGAACCTCTGGGGTGAGAACTGGGCACTGATATTTTCTTAAAGCTCTGAGAACCACTGGGCTCAGAGGGTCTCTCACGCCCTTCCCTTGTTCACCTGACTTATGGATGAGAGTGGAAGGGGGAAAACACTCCCAAATAAGACAAGGAGGGCACCCTGGCAAGCCTTGCTGGGAAGAGAAAGTAGAATGGCTGAAGGGCCATTGGCTTCTTCTGGTCCTACAACCAGGAGCACCTCCACCTAACTGGCCTGTGCACAGGTCCCACCCATTGGTTTGGTTCTCTCTTCTTGTCATGAGGATCTCAAGGTTCTCAGAATTCCAGAACCCAATTTTGTTCGGTCTTCCCCTGTTTTCTGTAGTCATGGATCACACCCTACTTCCTCTTAGCATGGTTATCAAGCTGGTATCACTGGGTCCAGCTGCAGAATTTCTGCTTGATCTTATGCTCGTTGGCATTTATTTATTTATTGACTCCACAAATATTCACTGCTCTAGGCCAGACACTGGCAACTTATTTGGCACCTGGCCTATGCCAGGTAGAGAAGTAACCAGATTTGAGGTTCCACACTGGAGCCCTGAGATTATGGTGCCATCTCTCTCCTGAACCTTGGTGATTATTTCCAATGTCAAAGACTGGCTCCTAGGGTGCAGCCTGCTGATGCGCTGTGACAAGCTCACCTAACTCATCCGTGCTCGAGAAATGGAGGCTGCTATCAACCAACATGATACACAGCCTGATACAGGCTGATACCAACCAGTGCTATCCAGGGACTGGAATCTTCGTGAGCTAAGGTAATAGCTAGAAAGGTCTTCTTTGACGTTAACCTTTTATTCTGGGCCATGATTTCAAAGGAAAGGCATTATTTGGTGTAATTTCTGTCATTGAGCCTTTCCTTTGGGCTATGCAGACTGGCTTTTCTCTACCATTTCTGTCGCTGAAGAGGTCTCCATCCAAAAGACATAAATAAATGAGAGTATATTTCATAGCATACCAGAGGAAGAACAGCTCAAAATGCTCCCTTTGAGCGTACCATAGGATAGTTATTTTATGATTGCAACAGATACCTGCCTTTAAAAATTTCCAGACCAGAGTTGATCCAACCTCATTTTATGTGGGAAACCTCAAGCTTCAATGGGATAATTTTTTAGATAATTATTTGCCCAATATAAATTCTGGCCCTAACTGTATACATAGGTGGGATTTTTAGCCTAAAACCAGGGAAAGGTAGGATAGTCCTACCTTCACAATGAAGAAATGTTTATCTCATGATAAGACTTCAGCCTTAACACCTGCACATCAGAGCATATGGCTCGCCTTGCTTTCCAACACGTGGACCAGTCTCCAAGGTTCTGTGTAAAGGTCAGCAGAAAAAACGAGTTCTTGAGAGTGAGCGTCTCTGAGTCGTGCTAACCACCCATTCCTCTAGGCTGTCTGAGCTCTATCTGTATGTCAAGATAAATCACCTGAAAGTTACAGGTCTGGACCACATTAGCTAAACTCCCCAAAGAAATATCTTCACTGAGTTATGATTTAATAAACAGCTTGCCCTTGGTGTTTATTGCAGGTCAGTGGAAGAAACGGCTGTAAGAAAATCATTTCTACATCTTCTATAAGGCACTTTCATTCTGTCTTGTCATTTATATAAAAATCAATTCAACAAAAACCCCTGAGAGTTTATTGTCAGGAGAAAATAAGTCTCTACCAAAGAACTCACAAGATTCCCTGGTCAGACACTGAAAACTATAAAACTCAACATCTCTCTCTTTTTCCTCTGATCGCTGTGAGGAAATGTGCTTCTGTCCTCTCCCTTCTAATTTCTAGTCTTTGACCTGTTTTGATCTTATTTTTATGGTTCTAATACACGTGTCTTCATTTGTAAATGGTTAGTTGTAGAAGTGAGCTGAGGCATCCAAGCCTCAATGCTTGACCTTCCTGACTCTTAGGCTCAGGTGAGCCCTCATCTCCTCAAAGGCAGGTCCCGAGGGAGCAAGATGGGACTCGTGTGTCTATTGATAGGGTTTGGGACCACCTGCAAGAGGCTGCAGTGGGGAGTTCTAAGCATCTTGGGAAAATTGTTCTCTGAATAGGGAGACTGAGAGACCAAATGGACCAATGTGGTAAGCAATGGGAATCCTGAAGACAAACGTGTAATCTGGTGTCTGTTAAAACCATCAGGTCTAACTGAGACTGTATCAACTACTCGCACTTCTGTCTGATAAAAATGACATTTGCTGAATTGTCCTCATAATTCAAGGTCATCAAAGCAGTACTTATTATTGGTGCCTTATTTTTTGTTTCCTTCTGAGCCATTCTGCTCAACCCAGACCACTAACAGGATCTTGTAATCCTACTTTGTCGTTTTGGGAGTGAGATTCCTGTTCTCCCTCAGGGACCATATTTTGTTACCTTTTCTTCACTGAATGACTCACTCTCACATCAGCCTGAAAAGTTTTTAAACCTTCCTCACAGGTGTCTTCTGAAAATACCATTTCTTGATCTGAGACTAGATCAGGGACATTGCCTTCATCTCTGCCCAGTTTAATACCTACCAGAATTTGTAGCTTTCCTCGTAGCTCTTAGAAATGGTACCTGCAATGAACTGCACGTGTCCCATCCTTCTGTGATACACTGATTATGGGAGTGGCTTTTGGTCATGCGTCTGGTGGCAGAGGCAGAAATGGGCTGGACCCAAGGGCCCCAGATCTCAGCTGGCTGCCTCCCCCTGTCTTTCTAGGGAGGGATGCTGAGGCATGAACAGTGTTGGCCTAGAACTCTGTCTCCAAATGTGAAATCCCTGGTCCTGGTGATTTGGGCAGAACTATGGACAGATGAACACTAAGCCCTCCTTGTGACCATGCACTTGGGTTTGAGGGGAGAACATCCCTCTTCACCCCAGTTTCCTAGACCTGCGCCATCCATTAGAAATATAACGTGAGTCATAAATGTGAGCCCCATATGCAACTGTATTTCCTAGTAGCAGCTGAAATTAATTTTAAGTTTTGCTTAATATGAAGTTTTGCTTAATCCAATATTAAGTTTTGCTTAATATGAAGTTTTGCTTAACCCAATATTAAGTTTGGCTTAATCCAATATATCTAAAATATTACCATCTCAACATTTAATCAATGTTAAACATTTATTAATAAGATGGTTTACATTTTAAAATTTGGATGAAGTCTTTGAAGTCCTGTGTGTATTTTCCACCTAGAACCTACATTTCAAGTGCTCACTGGCCACTTGTAGTCCCAGACAGCACAGTTCTGGGACTACATTTTAATGCTGGCCTTGAAGTTATGTCACTGATGACAGAAAGTAAAAGAAGTTGAATTAAAAGAGTGAAGAAGGGCTTCCCTGGTGGCGCAGTGGTTGGGAGTCTGCCCGCTGATTCAGGGGACACGGGTTCGTGCCCCGGTCCGGGAGGATCCCGCGTGCCGCGGAGCGGCTGGGCCCGTGAGCCATGGCCGCTGGGCTTGTGCGTCTGGAGCCTGTGCTCCGCAACGGGAGAGGCCACAACAGTGAGAGGCCTGTGTACCGCAAAAAAAAAAAAAAAAAGAGTGAAGAAGGTAAGGGAAAGGAATTTCATTCCTTTAAGAAATGTTTCTCAGGGACTTCCCTGGTGGTCCAATGGTTAAGACTTTGTCTTCCAATGCAGGGGGTGCGGGTTTGATCCCTGGTCGGGGAGCCAAGATCCTGCATACCTTGGGGGCCAAAAAACCAAAACATAAAACAGAAGCAATATTGTAACAAATCCAATAAGACTTAAAAAAAAAATTTCTCCGTGTAACCTACAAATTTTCTGTGTCAAAATCACCTATGATACATTTTGTTTTTAATAAAAATGCAGAGTCCTGGGTTTGACCCTAAATCTACCTAATCAGAACCTCTAAGCTGGGCCCTAGGAATCCGCATTTGTAAAGCTCCTGGGCTCATTCTCTTGTACACTTACTCCTCTGGTGCCCAGAAGAGAGGTCACACATGGGGGCGGCTCTCCTCACAGAGCAGCTGTATTTGCTTTGTCCCTAAAGTGTTTTTACATTTTTGTCATTGTTTTAAAATCAGGAACACACACACACACACACACACACACACACAGATTTTTTGGATTCTTTTGAAAACTCAGAAAATCTATAAACTGGGGCCTGCATTTCCACCTGGCAACAACTGGCTAGAGGTGACCAGTGGGCATTCCTAGAGACAAGAGCTGGCCAGTTTGTGACTGTCCCAGTTTGGCCCATGTCATTCCTCCAAGTTACATGCTAGCCCCCAAAGACTTTTAACATTTAGTTTTACAGTAATTTTATACTTCTAGAAAAATGGCAACAATAGGTCAGAGATTTCCCATACCCGCTTCATTCAGCTCCCCCTGGTGTTAACAGCTTCCGTAACTGCCGTGACTTCGTCAAAACTAAGACCTTAACACTGGTATAAAACTATTAACTAGATAGCAGACTTGATTCGGATTTCACCATTTCTTCCACTCTTCTGTTCCAGGATCCAATCTGGGATTCGGCATTGCATTGAGCTCCGTAGCCTTTTCAGTTGACCATCCCCGGTCTAGTGCAGCGGTCCTTAGCTGTCCACTGCATGCCTCCTCTCCACTGGCCCTTACCCAGGTCCTGTCAGGCCGTCCAGGGTTAGGTGACTTTTCCCAAATGCTAGGCAACCCCAGACACACTTTAATGCCACCAGCTGCACTGGCCGTGCGATAACAACTAGAGCTGCAAATGGAAGCACGATCTTGACATGTGCAGTGTGGAAAGAAGTCTTCCCGACAGGGGCTTGCAGGCCCACCTACACTCACTAATGGCAATGCCAGGGGTGCCATCTTCTAATAAGTAGGGCAGCTGTATGATTTATCTAGGAAGATTATTACATGTCTATTGAGTTCAGGTGGGACCAGAGGTGCTGGATTTGTGGCCACACACCTTTGTATGCAGGTACTTTTTCCAAAGAGCTCCTGAGCCCAGTGTCTCTTTGGTGTGTGGAAATGCTTAAATATCTGAATCTCCCATCCTAGTAGTGAAATTTAGACATATAGAGCTTTCACTTTCTTTTCTGGCTCTGCTGAACATGTAAATGTTCTTTCAGTCCAGTAGGACTAAACCCCTCGAGAAGGTGCTTTTATTTCTTGGCCAACCTTTCCTTGAGCAGTATTCCAATTCTGCGGTGCCTGACACCACTAACTAGCATATATGCTGATTTGCCTTAAATGCAAGAGCAAATCCAATTAACAAATCCAAGAGGAATAGGCTGGAACACAGCCATTCTTCCAGGTGGAAATATCTTTCTGTTAGACATGCTTCTTGTACTCTTCATGCCCTGTCCTCCGTTTGTACATATAATCCATAGCCTGACTGGGGGAATTTGGAGTCTCATAAATCCATCTTCACAAGGTCTGGGGGGCAATGGCTAACGCGATCAAATACTTTTTTTTTTTTTTAATTTTTATCATTTCCAGGGCTGTCTCCCTCTGATCCTGACACCTGAAATAATTCAATAGACAATTTAAAGGAAAAGCTTTTTGCACACAGTGAAGTTCTGGAAAGGAAGCCAGTTAAGATCACATAAAAGCCAAGATCCAAACAAACCAAAATAACTCAAGGCTATCAGTGGGCTAGTTTGGGCTACTGGGATGGTGCCATAAAATGTCTTCTATCTTAAGCAGCTGTTAGTGCAAACCCAGAGTCACTCAGTTTCCTGGATGATTGGCAGTTTAACCACTGGGTTTTGTTGTGTCTTAAAGGAGACAAGACCTCCCAAGAATGCATGTACTGTTTGTAGACAACACTCTGCCTTTTAAAAGCATCAGTTCACTTCCAGTTTACTGGTCGGTACTTGTTCATCCTCAAAAGGTCAGCTCTACCTTGCACAAGACAAGAAAATTACCTTAGAAAATAACAGCCCAGATTTGTAAGAGGCTTGGGTTTTCAAAATACTTTCAAATCTATGATTCCACTCTATTCTCTCAGTGGCCTTGATTGGAGGATAAGATGTAGGATAAGTATTATCATGATCTGTCAGAGGAGAAACTTCATTCTAAGAGGCATTAAGTAACTTTCCTAAAGTCATACATGTTCCTAGCAACAGTCAGTCTGGAAATAGAAAAGCTAGGTTTGTCTCAAGACTTCTGAGCCCTATTCTTCTGTCATGGTGCCCGGGGGCCCCTTGAGCCCTTGTAATTTCTCCCTTCTTCCTAGCAAAAGGCCTCACTTGGGACACTTAAAGGTGTTACCCATTCTAGAGCTATTTGTATCTTAATGGAATTCAGAACTTTAAACTGAAGCTACAACAGTAGAATTCATAGCAAGTCAGAGAGTAGAAAGGGCCTCTCTTCATTCAGGGAGTCAGGATAATTCTGGCCAGATGCAGACATGCTTGTTGTTAATCTTCCAGAACTGGATTTCAGTTCCAAAGTCAGGCTCAGTTTCCAAAGTCAGGGTCGGCGACGAGTCCTGATTAATGAGCTTCTTAGATGTGCGAAATCAATTAGATCAAAGAAAATTAATTGTCCAAGGAGTCTATTGATTCCAAGCTAGTCTTTGTTTTATTTTTACTAGCTGGACAAAATCATTATACCATTGCTAAGTAAATAAATAAACAAACAAAAGTATTTTAATTTTCTGCTAAAATAAAAACTTAATGGTTCTACTCTAATTCCAAAAACAATGCTTCCTAAACCAAACAGTCAGAGAGTGTTGAATTTGAGAGAAAAACAGAAAGTACCAGAACTTGAATACATTTTTCTCTCACATTAATTCATTGTTAGAGAAATTTCCCAATGTCTGCCTACATCCCTCTCCCTAGGGGTTTCCCATGGGTCCTCATTTTCCCAAGACCTCCCAGCACCTGAGGTCCCACTGATCTCCCTTCCTCCCAGCAGTGTCTTTGGGACCTTGGGGGAGGGGTGGTGCCTTGCATCTTGCCTCCAGAAGCTAGTTGCCCTCATGTGGTTTGCATGTGTTCATAATGACATGCTCAGAGTATGTCAGCCAGTACCATCTGGGGCGCCTCGCGCAGTGTCTGGGAGCCCGTGACAACTCAATCTCAGGCCAGAGGATGGGGAAATATATTGGATGATTACAATTCCCTTTCAGGCAGAGACTCTCTGGCATTAGGATGTCCACATCTGCTAAACCCATTATAGTCTCTGTTCCTCATGAGTATTACAATAAGAATAGTCATCAATCTGGCTAAATCACAGCTCCTTTCTGGCCACTATTCTCTGGTCTGATCTAGTCTGTACCTAACCACATGGTAGGGTGCATCAGTCTCTAGTGAGGGCTGCTGGCCAGCCTTCTGCCTGCTTATGTTGGAAAAGTCAAACCAGGCCACTTGGTACTGAATTAACAGTCCCTGAAAAGTCTGAGGCCTCATATCATCCTAGGGGCTAATTGCTGGGGAAAGGACTTGTATCCTGAATTCAACACATCTGGCCCCTAAGCACTGAATGTCTGTACCAAGACTTCTCAATCTTTAGACTGTGTAAGAATTACCTGGAGAGTTGGTTAAAACACCATTCTTGAGCCCCGTTCCCCATGAATTCTGATTCAGTGGGTCTGGGGAGGCACCTGGGAATCTGATGACCACACTTTGAGTAATTGTTCTATCCCCTTGCAATGAAAATTGTGGTCCCCATACCACCAGCACTCCTATCACCTGGGAGCCTGTTAGAACTACAAGTACTCTGGTGCCACCCAGGCCCGCTGAATCTGAATTTATTTTTTAACAAGGGCATTCTTTGCACCTTAAAGTTTGACACGCACTGGTCTATACCATTCATTTAGTGCTGAACACGTAGTGGCATATCATGGACTTGGAAAGATCCTTAGTTCAGATGCTCTAGGTCCTTGCCTTCAAAATGGTAGGTTATTAATTCTATATTGCTTTGATTTATCAACTTTCTATGGATATCTGTGCCTTTCACCTAAATTGTAATAACCTCAAAAGGCAGTGGCCTTGTCTTAAAATCCTTGCACAAAATATCCTGCATATAGTAGGCACGTATCAAGCATTTGTGACACTATTGCATAGCCATCTGATAAAAGGAAGGTATGGTCTCTGTTTTGTCCATAAAGAAAGCTGTATCACCAGCTGTGATATGTGTTTCATTTTTCATGTAAATTTACAAAACAGAAAGCTGAAGAACAATCTCAGATTTAGTGTCTGAACTCTCACTGGGTTAACACCCATGTTCTGAGGCTGTGTTTATGGGGAAGGTAGCTACAGTAAAGAAAGAGTTGGCTGGGAAGCCCTTGTTCCTCTCAATTCCAACCAGTATTGTATTTGAAAAGGTTTACTTCAAGGAATGATGTAAACTCTAAATCAGGAGAACTTTAAAAACAAACAAACAAACCAAACCCCACTCGAAAACAGTAACTGATTTTGTCATTTCAAATAGACTAGACTCTCGTTCTTTGGGCATTTTGATAAAGGATGAAGGCCTCATCAAGCCTTAATGCTTGAGTCAGAAATACCTTCCAATGCTCGCTGGCTTGCTCTCACCCAAAGCTGGAGACTTGGCTCTTTCATGCCCCTGAGAGCTGGGAGGAACAGAAGACATATTCAACAACAAATATTTATTGGTTGCCTGCTAGGATTCAGTGTGGTCCACAGGCCAGCAGTATCAGCATCACCTGGGAACTTGTTGGAGATGTAGAATTTCAGTTCCCAGCCCAGACCTACTGAAACAGAATCTGCATCTCAATGATTTGTATGCACACTGAGGTGTGAGAAGAACTGGCATAGAAGACCTCTATAAGGACAGAATGCAACATTCAAGTCAAGACCTCAGTGATAAAAAGAAGGCACCTGCTATTTGGCTGGTCAGGGGCAGAGCCATCAAGCACAGGCAATACAGTTCATTGGCCCAAGACATAAGTGGGGAGAATAGAAAGAAGGCCAGTGTGGTTGGAGCATGGCAGGAGAGGGGCAGATGGTAAGAGCAGTGAAAATCATAAACAGGAGGCTGATCGATCATTCAAGAAGGAGCCTATCCTTCCTTGAAACCACTGTTGGGAGCTTGGATTTTTTTTTTTTTTCTTTTTTTTTTTTTGTGAGCAGAACAAGACGCCTGATAGTCTTCAGGCAGGGAAGAATCATGATCTGATTCAGATTTGGGACATGTTTTTGAGATAAAAATTCCCAGGTTTAGTTGGTGAATTGGATGTGGGGTAGGGCTTCAGCAAGTGGGGTATGAGGAGAGAACTTGAGAATAATTCCTTGACTTTTGGAAGATTATGAAACACTGGGTAATAATTAATCAAATCCATTTCCCCTGCCTTCACTAATCAAGTTCGTTTTAAGACTTGCCTGTCCTCCAAGAGGCAGGTGGCCTAAACAAGAAAATGTTTGCCTGAGTTGTTTTCCAGGAACTGGAGTCAGCTGTGTCTGGTTGGAGCTGCACTGGATAAGACTGGAGAGGACCACGACCCTCCAACTGGGCATGGGCAAGTGTCCGCTCCGGGACCTTCTGACGTCAGAAACTGAAACGAGGCTGAAAACTCCACCCTCAGGGCGTGCTAAGCGCCTCCATTTAGAACGTGCAGAGGGCTGGAGCTTAGTTACACCCGAGCGGAGTGATATTATTGCACCTTTCCCCAAGGTCCCCACGCCTGAGACCACACGGCTTCTTTATCCATTATTCTATAAATACCCGTAGTCCCTTGCCTTTGTGGAGGCAGCTATGAATCTTGTTCTGCTGTCCTCGTGGTTGTTGCCTAAACCGTGGCATCTCAACATCTTAGCTTGCTCTCCAGCAGACAGAACAAACCTGCTCACAGCACTACTTGCTAAGATGGGGAATACGAGAAGAAGAGGGTGTTGGGGGAGGCAAGGGTGAGGGGTGGAGTGGAAACGTAAACTTCAGATGCTATGAGGCATCCACGTGGAGAGCGGGCTTGGCAGTTAGAGCAAATCCGAGGAGGAAGGCAGAGCAGGCCCGGAGGCGTGTTTGGAATCTCTAGACTCTCAGATGCCAGCCATGCTGTCCTCAATTTTAAGTTGTAGGCAAAGGGCCCTTCGGCAGAATGTCAGAAAACAAGTTCTAGTGATGTTGAGTCATTTTCCATATTATCCTCAGTATCCTGTGAGAATACAGAAGCTCCACCTTTTCAGGGAGCCATGAAACCAACAATCCCAGTGCTTGGGGGTCACTTGGAAATAAACAGAGGTGGACTGAGCATGCAATGTTCTGAAATCCTGTTTATCCTTAATTTATGTGTAACTCCCCTAAGTATGATTATTCACTCTCCCAGACCAAAGCAAATTAGAATAGTGACCTTGTTTATTGTTTGCCTCTCCTGCTAGCATGGCTCCTGCATGCGAAGTCATCCTTGAATAAGAGGATGGGAGTGGGGGAAGGTTTTTAGAGACAAAGACAGCAAGACAGGGACAAGTAAAGGTCTGACATCTAGGAAATCATTAGAAAAACCGGTAGAGCTCCATAAATCTAAGACCCCAAGACATTTACCTAGGAATTTTCCCAGCGCAGCTCATAACTCACAAGGCCCTGACGTCATTGCTTTATCCGTCATGCAGTAAAATTATACATGCTGACGGTGATGACACTGAGTCATCAAGAAGAAGCTGAAATATGTTCAGTCACTAGATTTAAAAAAAAAAAGACAAGGCATATGAAATCTTTAAAGTCATTTTTCTCAAAATAGTGGCTAAGATGTATATTTTGGACCTGAAGTCTTAGGATAACCCAACAACACATATACATGGAAAACTTTAGCGCCGATTGATACTATCTGTATAAAAGAGACAAAACTGCACTGTTCTTCATAAACAATTACCTTCTGCAAACTCTAGTATTTAGCTTTGTGATGACTACATGGTTCTAATTATCTATAACATCACTGAAGACGAACAAGACGTTTCTGGAAAAATTACAGACTCTTGCTTTGTGCTAAGGAGGGCATTTTCCTTTTGAACATGTTACCACTGCAAGCAGAAGAAGGCAGGAGGGCTTCCCTGGTGGCGCGGTGGTTGAGAGTCCGCCTGCCGATGCAGGGGACACGGGTTCGTGCCCCGGTCCGGGAAGATCCCACATGCCATGGAGCGGCTGGGCCCGTGAGCCATGGCCGCTGAGCCTGCGCATCTGGAGCCTGTGCTCCGCAGCGGGAGAGGCCGCAACAGTGAGAGGCCCGTGTACTGAAAAAAATAAATAAATAGAATCTCGAGAAGAACTACATCTAGGGGGAAGGGATCTGTCAACTCCCAATAAAAGAGGCCCACTGGAGCATGAGCTATAATCATAATAAAAGGTAATGATAATCCCCAGTAAAACTTTATAGAGAACTTCTGTGCTAGCACAACGTTAAAGCACCTTAATGGACCATCTCCTCTAAACTCCACAGCCCCATGCGGAAGGTACTATTAGCTCTCCACTGGCAGCTGGGGAGACTGGGAGGCCAGGTGGAAGGCTCCTGCGGCAGTTTAGGTGAGAGGATGGTAGCTAGCAGGGTGGGCGGTGAGGCTTAGAGAGACTGAGACTTTCCTAAGGTCGCAGGACAGCGGCTGGTAGAAGCAGCAAGTGCTACGACGGCCTCCCTGTGTGGGGCCTGGGCTGGGCTCATGGGGGGCTCCATGATTGTATATTGAACGGGTCAGGTCCCCACCCCTCTTCCCAAGCCCATCCCTAAGCCCACTAAAGCTAAATAAAGTGAAATATGGAAGACTGGCAATTAACAGGGCAAAGAGAGCCTTTTCAATTCTTCTCGTAACAGCTGGACCAAAATGTCAAGTTTTATACACATCAGAATATGGTGCTTTGAGTATTAAAATACCTCCAGATACACAGACATGTCTTTATGGCTACTCAGGGAATAGAAGTTTGATAAGAGAGAGCCACCACGCCCAGGAGGAAAAAAAGTCTGAAACTCTAAACTTTTGTGAAATTGGCTCAGAGACAAATGTCAGCATTTTCACCTCTTTTCCCATATGGCAGGAGGTATTTCACACTACTTTCCATAATAAATCTGGTAAGTGATATGAGTACTCTGCATGCCAAGAGACATATAATATGTGTATCAAAATAGATGTCTAGGTTGGCTTGTGACATGAACCAGATTTCAGCAACTGAAGTGAACAAATCTGGCCTGGCTCTGGCTCAGTGAATATGGGTGCACAAGATCCAGGATCTCTTTCTGCTTATTTTCTTTTTTCCTCAATTTTCTATTAATGTTTCTCTTAGGTTTGCTTATTCTCTAAAAACCTCTGACCATCTTGATAATTTCTTCTTATTAGCAACCCCTTCATCACTTACCGCCTTACTGGGCATTGTTTCCAGATGACGGTAAGAGCAGGAAGACCCAGGGATTTACTCCATCCAATCAATATTTAGTGAGCTCCAGCTCTGTGCCAGGAATTGTTTTAGGTACTAGGGACACTGTTGTGGGCAAAAGAAAACTCCCTGCTCACACAGAAAGGCTGACAATAAACAAATGAACAAACTCATGCAGTATGTCAAGTGGTGACAAATAATATAAAGAAAACAGGGCAGGATGGATAGGGAGTGACTGGGGGTATCAAAGGCCTCCATGACAAAAATGCCATTTTACCAGAGACTACAAGGAAATAAGGGAGCCATGCTAGTGAGTGAGCACGGCAAGCGCCAAGGCCCTGGGGTAGACTTGTTTATATTCAAGGACTTGTCAGGAAGCCAGTGAGGCCAGACGGTAAGAGAGAAGGTCAGAGTTAGCTAGGCCTCTTGGGCCCAACTAAGGGCTTTGGATTTTACTGAGTGAGATGTGAAGCTATGGGTGGGTTTTGAACAGAAGAGGGATGCAGGTTGACTTACATTTTCAAAGTTTATTCTGGCTCCTGTTGGAGAATCTACTGATTTGGTTGGGGCAAGTGTGGAGGCGGGGAGGCTTTTGCAAAAGTCAGCCTAATGATGACAGTGACTGGGGCTGTTTTGAAGGCAAGGCTACAGAGTCTGCTGATAGATAAGATGTTGAGTGTGAGGGAAATTAAGATAATTTCACCTTTTTATTTTGGGGGGAACTTTGGTTACAACTACAAACTTTGCAAATACAATGTATTGCCTACAACAAAAAGATGGTTATACCCCAGCTGACAACCCATTTTGTGTTGTATTTTGTGCACATTTCAATCCATCAACAGGGTGATTGGAGCCCAGAGTATGAAGCAATGGGGCTGTGCTGTGCTGAGCTCTCATCACAGGTTGTTCTGGAGCATCCCTAGAAGGCCTGTCCCTTTTAAGTCTCCATAAAGTAATTATTAAAAACGAAAATGGGTGGCTCTTCCCTGGAGCCCTTTTAAAGGGATGACTCTATGTTGAATGGTCCTGTTGTAACACTATCCCTATGGAAAAGTCAGGAAAGAGCAAGCCAATTTTCAAGTGAATTTACAAAATTGTTCATCTGGGTGTCAACCGGGCAAGCTAAGCTCTATGGATAAACTGCTTTTGTTTCTCCAGGGAATGGCACTGCTTTTCCATGTGTTAAACAATACACAGGCCGAAGGAAGAACAGGTGAACACCTTTGCCAGTGCTTGTCTACACCTTAAGCTGGCTTAGAGGCTTGTTGTCCATTTTCACTCAAGCAAGTAGCCTGGAGCACCTTAGAGGTGGGTCCTGTATGCTAATCATTTAGACTAGACCAAGGTCGATTGTTCCAGCTGGCCTTGATTTTTTCCTCTGGGTGATTGCACATATGCCTCCCCTCTGGGCAATTACCATATGTTCCAGGAGCAGATCTAAGCCATGGGAATGCAGAGTGAAGTGAGTAGCTCCTGGGGACCACCTCGCCTTTCCTTGCCACTGCTGACCTCTGCTGCTGCTGCGGACTAGAGCACAAGGCTGCAGAAGGTCCGTTACCTGGCAGTTTCTAACTCTCCTAGCCCACAAGGAGGACTGTGAATAGAACCAGCCTCCAGAGGTCCCCAGAACTGGATTTTTCTTCTCTCCCCAAGTGAAGCGACCAGAACAACGGAGGCAGGGTGCAGAGGCAAGCTCTCCTCAGGGAGCCTATTATTTGGTCCTCGCATACCTCTCCCTTGACCCACTTCATGCTCTCAGAGAGTGCAGACACAGAGTGGTTGGAGTTTCAAAATGCCATGGGGCAAACTTGGGAGCTGGACCAGGATGTGGGAACGGGGCTTCCCTGGGATACACCATGTGCTGACTCAGGGTTGGTTCCACTTAACATGTTCTAGAACCAGGTATAGTGGCTTGAGGAAGAGATGACAATGGTTGAGTAGTTGGGGGAGGCCCAGGAGGAGGTGGCTGGGAATGGCTCAGAATGGACTCTGACAGCGTGACTGCCCCTGAGGACCTTGACAAGACTACACGGATCTCGGGGGCCCACGTCCTTCCTTG
This sequence comes from Mesoplodon densirostris, assembly GCF_025265405.1. NCBI lineage: Eukaryota > Metazoa > Chordata > Mammalia > Artiodactyla > Ziphiidae > Mesoplodon > Mesoplodon densirostris. The sequence goes on from NC_082663.1 coordinate 59,910,748, forward strand.
GGCAGGCACAAAAAAGATGCAAGGAAGTTCCATGACCTTTGGCCCAACATCCTAAGGGGAAGCTCTAAGAACACCTAATCACCAGGTCATATGCTAATAATGCAACCCAAGTATTTGCCTCCCTGATAACTGCCAGGTCGTCTAGTTTTCTGAGGTCCTTAATGTTCAGATGCATTGGCTTGATCTTTCCACACCTAACTTACTGTGGCAGCCCAGATCCACCCCGTAACCCCTTCCTTATTTTCTCCAGTATCCTTTCTAGAAGGGGGTTGATATCTCACTTGGTCCTGAGATAGTTCACACCATGCCCTTGTTCTTTGCTGTCTCCTGGCTCCCAGGCATTGGCTCCTGAAGCTGCTGTCCTCACTTGGTACCACTTCTGCCAACTCTGGACCCATCTACTCTTCCTTCATCCCTCAAGACACCACTCACTAAGGTATCCTGAAAAGCAGGCACTGCTAAAGTTCTTGGGAGGGGTGTGGGGAGAAGGGAATTACAATGCAGAAAAAAAAAGTCCAAGAAAAAAATGTCAAACACAGGAGACCTCAAGTGAACCACACTGTTTTTCAGCTCAGCCTCCCTGTCCTAAAGCTTCTCTCTCCTGAGAACCTTCTTCTCCATTCTGCTTTGTCACTTGTTCTGAACTGCCTAAAAAAGCCAAGGTTCTGTTCGTGTAGTAAGAAAAACAATTAAGTCCTCTGGTTCAACCTGGACTAGGCTCTAGCCCAGGGAGGCCAGGAGTACTCATTGCCTATGACCACGAAAGCTCATTAAGGCCATGGTGGACGTGGAATAAAGCGCCTGTCTTGCCGGACTCACAGCGTGTGCTCTGAACCACTACCCCATACTGCTTGCTTCCTTTCCCTCCCTCTCCAAGCTCAGCAGGGAAATGGAGAGACCACAAAAGAAAGCTGAGGAGGAAATTCTCTTCCCCCAGGAGAAGCAAACATTTCATCCAAGGGAACACACTCCATGCCTGTACACACTCATTAGGTCTCTGCCTGGACCTTTATTTGCCTTGACTCCAGCCATGGTCAGACCGGGGGTTCAGACTGAGTCTGGCTCTGGTGTCTCTTGTATGAACTGCATGGAGCCCAGTCGGCTCCAGCTGAGCTGTTAAAGGCCTAGCGTTGGTTGCAGCCCCTCCCTAGTTACTGGGGGCTGCCAACAGCGTCCTGCTGCTTCGTCTCTGGACTATCTCTGTTCAGTTCCCATGCTCCAGCTCTAAGAGTTTGTAAATGTTTACCATACACAGACCGAGCAAATGTTTACAATGAACCTTTACACAGAGCCCAGAAAAGCTCCCCAATCCAGAAAAGTGTCCTGGCAAAAAACAAGCCCACTGAGTTCCAGGTGTGCTCAAGCTGCCTGCTGCCTGCACGTTGCATGGCTCCTTGCAAAGGCCAGGAGGTCCAGCTGCAGCAGACAAGTGTCCATGCCTGTGGTCTTTGTGAGGCTTTCACAGTGAGGACCTTCATTCAGAGGGAGTACAGTAATCTTTCATGATTCCCATAAATCAGAAAATTGCATACGTCAAAGAGGGTTAGGTCACTCTGGGGGCTCCTGTCTGGATTTTAAGAAACAGGAAAAAAAAAAAAAAGGCATGTTCTGTACAGTGAAAAAAGCAGAGGAGTGGGGGGAATGTTATAAATTGTGTTCTGAAAAATTCAGCTCAACAGTGCTGATAGGGCCAATACCTAGGCTAAAATATTTGGCTGGACCTGTTATGCAATTCATCTTCAGCAGGCAGACACACACACATGATCTGACCCAGAGCCAATTAATTTTTTTATGGAGTTCAATTAGTCTATTTATAAGCTGAAGAGGTTTCAAAAAGGCTATTTAAGGAGGGGGCCATGACTTTTCCACTGGTATGTTTGCCTTTCCATCATTCTGGGTTGCTTTTGTTTGATCGTGGTTTCTGAGTCAAAGAGTGGGCAGTATTGGTCAGGATAATTCCAGCTGTCTGAGTGCCTGGATCATTCGTCCTTCAAATGGAGGTGACAGATTGGGAAACCCTAGGCTGGGCAAGGGTATGTGGGTTGGAGGCCTGAGTTAGCTGTGCAAGTACAACCAAATGTCACCTGGATGTAGGTTTTAATTACTGGCAAGGGAAGAGAACTTCATTTCCCAGCATGGCTTGGATCCCTTTCCCATATTTCTCTCCCCAGTGGATCTAGGTCTAAAGGAAGAGATGCTCCCAAATTACCTGATCCAACACCTGCTGTGACAGAGATGCTAAAGTTACCTCGAGACCCACTCCTTGGCCTCCCATGCCAGCTTTTCCAAAATTACCCATCCTTTCTTACTCCGCTATCCAAATTCATCTTCAGCAAACAAATATGAGTGACCCTAGGGAAGAACATCAGAGTGTTCAGCTGAAAGATCTGAGCAATCATTTGTTAAGAAACCACTTTTTGGGGCCTCCCTGGTGGCGCAAGTGGTTAAGAGTCTGCCTGCCGATGCAGGGGATACGGGTTCGTGCCCCGGTCTGGGAGGATCCCATATGCCGCGGAGCGGCTGGGCCCGTGAGCCATGGCCGCTGGGCCTGCGCATCCGGAGCCTGTGCTCCGCAACGGGAGAGGCCACAACAGTGAGAGGCCCACATACCGCAAAAAGAAAAAAAAAAAAAAAAAGAAACCACTTTTTGCAAAGCGGAAGGCAAGAGAAGTAGAAAGTTTGCCCAAGGCCATAAAAAGGGCATCCGAGTTAGGGTGAGAACTCAGCTCCCCATACTCCAGCCTCCCTATGGTCTACCCAGGAGGGCACAGCCAAAAGTGAGGCACTGGTTTGTGAGGGTGGGAACTGGATATAGCAGGCTGAGCTCACCACCCCAATGTTAAACCTCCTCTCTTCCCAGTCACCATTCCTAGGAGAGGAAGACCAAGATCACTTACCTACCCATCATCAGTCAAAGACCAGATCACAGAGCTTCTCTCCCAGGAGAAGGCTGCTCCAGAAACTCATCTCTCCTCCTGGCTCCTGACTGGGTAACGATGAGCTTTCCTAGTGCTCAGTAACCAGAAATCACTTATGCCTCGACCAAAATGCCTGATTTGTATCCAGATTTTATCCTACCATCTAGCAGGATTCATCCAAATACTTGTAAATTATAGGACTCAGGAAAGAAGTAACTGGCAACTTTGTTGACCACAGGAAAAATAAGCCCCCTGCCCAGCATCACCTGCCCTCCTCCCAGGTACTTTCTCTAATTGCCATTACTCTGCTTTCCCAGTACCAGATCCGGTCCAGTACGCTCCCTCTTGCTCTCTGCTCAGGATCTCCACCAGACAGGGACCCACAAAGCTTCCCCATTTGCCCCCTCAGAGTTATGTGACAAATTTACAAAGGGCAAAGAGCCGCGTTGTTTAGATACAATGTCTTACCTCCTGTTCGGCATTCCAAAATGCTGATTGCCAACAGTAAATCTGAGCACTGATTCAAATCAACTTTTGTCACCCATTGTCTCAAATCTGCCATTAATTATCTGTGTGACCTTCAGCAAATTACAACCTTAAATTATAACTTTCTCACCTACAAAATGGGGGTGATAATAAGAACTTATAGAGTGACATTTATTGGGCCCTTCCTGGGTCTCTGAACAGTGGGGATCCCCAGTGAACAAGGTGAGATGCTTGCCTTCAGGAAGCTTGTCACGAGGTCTCCGTACAGAATGTGGTACTCCACGTCAGAGAAGTTGCCCACTCTTGCACTAAACTAAGAGTCAGTACCCAAGAACTTTAGAATATTATCTTTTTGGTTGGAAAGCTACTTGTAGAGTAAAAATCTATTTTATATCTTAAGCACAGAGAAAATTGAGAACTATTTGAAAAAACTTGCCCTGTTTTCCAATGATAACTTAGCAAGGTAGGGCAAATGTAGCAAACTTTGAACACTCTGTAATATTGGGATTTGGGGGTGAAATATTTCTTGTGTTAGACCACTGTACTTAAAACAAGAATACTGATTAGGAGACAAGAAGAAACAATCCCTAAACAGCATTGTCTGAGTCAGACAAAAGGAAAAACACTGCTTAAGTTCTTGAAGCTCTGAATGTAGAGCCAGAGTTTCCATGTCACAAGTATTTTCTTTGCACTTACCAAGGTACCTAAGACTGTGCCAACTTTTATAGGAAATAAAGGAAAATGCTACCCATGGCTTTACTATGACTGAGCAAGAATCTGGATGGGAGGTGAAGACATACAAAGGAAATGATACAATTCATTGCGGCGGCACCAGAAGAATTAGGAAATAATGAGGGATCCATGTCAGGAAGGGGCTTCAGGAATGGCTGTGGCCAAAGAAGTCAGCCATGGCTTAAAAGAGAAGCTGGGTCTATAGGATGGTGGATTACGGATGTCTGTACCACAAAGGGAAGGGAAGGGGAAGTAGATGGTGCCTGGCCCTAGGAGGCCTGTACAACCTGGTGTCTGGCTGCTTCTGACCTCTTCCCCACCAATCTCTCCATTGCTTATCACAGGCCAGCGCCACCGGCCTATATACTTTCTCCCCCTCCCCAGGTGTTCGTCTCAGGGCCTTTGCACTTGCTGTTATCTCTTCCCCGATTATTCATCCCCAGTATCCACGAGGATATGCCCTCCCTTCCTTCAGGTCCTTGTCTGAATGGCACCTTCAGAGGAGACTTCCCTGCCTTCTCCTACCTCCCCTCAGCTCTCCCTCTCCCCATTCCCTGCTTTAGTTTTCCCCGTAGCATTTGTCACCATCTGACATAGTCTATAGTTTATCTATTTTTTGTCATTGCCTATCTCTCCCTCCCCAAATGTGAGAGAAGAGAATTGTGTCCTCTGTGCTCACTGCTCCTAAGACACTGTGGGGCACACGGTAGTCTCTCCCTGAGTATCTGGGGACTGGATGAATGCTGCTCTCTATGGAGCTGGAACTAACCATCAGTCTTCTCCCCAAAGGTTTTCAACGGCAGCATCCCAGTGAATTTTTTCCATGGCAACAGAGCCTTGATTATCATAAAAGTCAACTGGAAAACATCATCTGCTTTACCAGCATTTGCTGTACTTCCAAGCCTGCTAAACAGCATCTATTCCATCAATCAAGAAGTATCCTTATTGGCAAAATTTCTGCAGAATAATCACCAAGTATGTCTCCAGCTACATAAAAGTCTCTTATTCTCCAGCGATTCTGTAAAGAGTGTGTTTTGTCATTGTACAAGTGGCCTGCATTCCTAGGCAATTTGGTAAATAAGGCACTTTTTGGAGCCAACGTAGAGACTACTAACCCCTCGAAGAAAGTCCAGCAACTTGCAATATTATGGTCAAGTAGCCCAGCTTTCACCAAGTTCCTTGCAGACTGGGTCCTCCATTCTGTAGTGAATGCTGTTCATCAAGGAACCAAATTTTCCTCGGGGCTTCCCCAGCAAGCACAGATAGGGCTCTATGGGGTTCTTACAGCAGGGCAAGCATCTGCCTTAAAGAGTCAAAGAGTTTGGGCTGCAGGCACACAGGAGGTGCCAGACCAGTTGGGGGGCTGTCTGCTGACCCTGGTGGCATGTGTCACCAGGACCAGACTGTGTTAGGGGACACCGCTGGTTAGTATCTTCACTTGGAAACATGAGGATTCCTTGGGTGGTTGGCTTAAGCAAATCCAAGAAATTAAAGGGGGGAAAAAAGGATGCATTCTATGAAAGGGCATAGAGTTTGTTTTATAGTTCTAGAAAGTACCATGACGTTTCCTCTTCCCCTCCCCGAGTGCTGCTCCTACCCCTTCCTTGGCCATCCAAAATCAGGAGAGACTTGCAGAAGTTAGAAGAGCTTCAATCTCTCCCCACGGGGTGAGGCAATTTTAGCTCAAAGGACTGTCTCCCCGGGAGTTAATTCTCTCCGAGCTCTATGCTAAACCTCCACTCCAGGGAGTAGTTTCAAAGGCAGTGTAAACCTTTCTCAGGGATTTATGTAAACCAGCCAGTGACCCAAGCTTTCCTGACAAAAACTCCCATCCCTGGGCAGTCAGGTGTCTCAGCTGGGCTCACAGAACTTTGCAATCTCATCTGCTCAGCAACAGCAAAGCCAAGGAACCCTAAAGGGGCTTTCTCAGCCAAGGGGAGCTGTTGGCCTCTTGTTGCTCTTTCTGGGCCCTGCCAAGAATGACATCATCTCTCTGGATCATTAGCAGGCCCTATCAGCAAACACTATCCCATCAGTCACATCAAAGCTGCCCCACATATGTTCATGCTGGTCAGGGAGCCAGTTTCTATCAGCTTCGTGCCCTGCTTTCAAAAATCCTGAGATGGTCTCATGAACTGAAAAAGCCACTGCCAGCTAGAATAAGTTTTTAAACACAGAGGGAAGATTCAGCAGGACACTATAATAACCGAGTATATGAATATAGAGTTTCAGATATACTGCTCCTCAAGGGATTCCTTCTGAGATTTTAAACAACAGTATTTATGATAAACACCTGCATTAGCCCAACGAACCAGTAAGGTGAGATCCGCCACGAAGCTCATAAAGAAATGGATATTACCTCTCTTCTCTGGGTCAAATATCCCCACTTGTGGTGGGAATAGCCCAGAGAGTAAGGGGTTCACTGTGTGGTTTTTCTGGGGTAGAAAATAGCAGAAATGATGCACTGCTGGAAGACATTCTCTATCCTGTGGACACCCTATAGATTTATCTGGGCTGATCAGTATTTGTGCCAAGATGGGCACTTCAGAGACCATTAGCCCAGAGAAGGACCCTAGAGATCACTCATACCTACCTTTTCATCTGGAATTCAGTTCAGTTTAACTGCAAAAGGGGAGTCTGAGGCCTAGAGAAATTCAATGCCCGCTGGACAGCTAACTAGCTAACCAAAGGCCCTGACCTAGCATGAGGGTGTTACTAGCAAGGTGAATGGTTCAGCTGGTAAAAAGAAAAGAGGAAAGGGGTGTGATTCATTATTTAATAATATAACCACCCAGGCTAAAAGGTTACCAGGGACCAGTGTTCCTGCCTCTAAGGCATAACTGACCTCTTTCTGAATCCACCAGAACCTCTGCCATCTCCAAGTGCAACCAGACACACTGGGCTAGTGCTCGGCTTTCAGGAAGGGGCAGGTGTACAGGTAACCCAGCCAGGGCCTCACCGTCACCCTGGTCTGCTTTCTCCTCCCACCTCCTGCCTTGGAGGGTCTGCTTCCCTCCTGCAGCCAAGCTCATTGTAGAGAACGTCAGGGGACATAAAAGGTCTTCTACCCCTGAGGTCAGTCTGTCAGTCCACTGCTGAGGGCCTACTCCGTGCTGGGCTCTGGGGACTCTGTGTGCTTCGGCAAGGAGAAAAATGGAACCGCATTAAAACTGCATAAACGACATCAATTTCCTGAACCCTAAACAGCAATGCATCTGACAGCATCACTAACTGTGAAAAACACAGTGGGTTTATTGATTTTTTGTTATAGTTTTTAAAAAAATATTTATTTATTTGGTTGTGCTGGGTCTTAGTCACAGCAGGCAGGCTCCTTAGTTGTGGCTTACTGGCTCCCTAGTTGTGGTATGTGAACTCTTAGTTGTGGTGTGTGGACTCTTAGTTGCAGCATGCACGTGGGATCTACTTCCCCGACCAGGGATCGAACCCAGGCCACCTGCATTGGGAGCACGGAGTCTTATCCACTGCGCCACCAGGGAAGCCCCTCTATTGGATTATTTTTATTTTTTATTAACATCTTTATTGGAGTATAATTGCTTTACAATGGTGTGTTAGTTTCTGCTGTATAACAAGGTGAATCAGCTATACATCATTAGTGTTATAGTTTTAAAAACACAGACGAGCTAAATGAATCTGAAGCTATACTTTTTGAAGCTTTTGAATTAGATAGAATATTGTGTTCATCCAGGACCTCCAAGACAGGACCAAACATACCAGGATTTATGAGGGGGGGAGCTGGAGACAGCTGGGAACACCGTTGTCAGACGGTGATGCAGGCCTGACCCTGAGGGCAGGAGAGGGGCAGGCAGGGGGCGGGGGGCGTAAGGAAGGTCTGGCAGGGAGGCCACCAGCCCCACTCTGGCTGCCACAGGAGTCAAACGACGCCAGGGAATGGGCACTGACCGGGGCGCCAGCGGGAAGCGTGACCTCAGTGCAAAGGTGGGGCAGGATCTCAGAGGGTAACATCTGGGCCCTTGGTCAGTTACATTCCCTCCAGAGGGAGGTCAGTGAGGCACGTTCTCCTGGCCACCACGAACACCAAATACGGTGGCTGCACAGAAGAGTAGTTGCCAGAACCCAGCCTGGAACCTGTTTTTGAGTTCTGCCTCTGCTTTTAGCGGTGCCAGCTTGGGCACAGTACTTAACTCTGTCATGACTCAGTTTCTTCAGTTCTAAAATTTGGATTCAAATGGTACTGAATTGAATTCTCATGGCCCTATAATTAATTGGCATAAAGCGCTCGGAGCAATGCCACGTTCAGAGCAGAAATGCTCAGGGAATGTTAGCTTTTCTTATTGGATTCCAGTTTAGTTGTTGTCTGTGATGGGTTGAATTGTGCCCCCCCCTTTACATACACCAAAAAGATGTGTTGTAGCCTTAATCCCAGCACCTCAGAATATGACCCTATTTGGAGATAGTCCTTACAGAGGTCATCAAGTTAAAATGAGGTTATGAGGGTGGGCCCTAGTCCAATACGACTGGTGTCCTTATAAAAAGGGGAAATCTGGACACAGGGACAGACACCCACAGAGGAAAGGCGATGTGAAGAAACACAGGAGGAAGCGTCCATCTAAGACCAAGGAGAGTGACCTGGAACAGATGCCCCCTCACAGCCCTCAGAAGGAAACGAGCCTGTGGAGACCTAGATCTTGGACTTCTGGCCTCCAGAACTGCAAGACTGTTTCTGTTGTTGAAGCCACCCGATCTGTGGTACTTTGTTATGGCAGCCCTAGCAAACTAACACACAGTCCATTCTTAAATTCTGAAACTAGTCCTTTCTGACGAAGTTTTGAATGAGAATACCTGCCAGAAGTGGGTGCATCAGTCCCTGGCTTAAAGGGACTGCGGCTCTTCCAGCATCTTTAGCTGGGTGAGTGTTTCTGGGATCAGACGCCATCAGGCAGCCCCCACTTCCCTGCAGCCACACACGCCCCTGTGTGTGGGTCCCCACCCCAAAGGACAGAACAGGTGCCTTGCTGTTATTTTCAACCACGTACAATTTAACCCGCACTGGCAGACTTGGAAACTGACATTTGCCAATAATTGCTGTGACCTGGCACCAGCATTGCTAGTGAATAACAGTGCTGAGCTTTATCAGAATTGGATGCTCCAGACAATGAGATTACAGAATTCAAGATGAAGTTTGCTGTGATTTCACGAACTCAGCCCGAAAACATGTGGCCATATAAATTGGATTCATTCAAGCGATTTGGGGGCACTTTAAAAACCCAGCCAGAATCTAAATTCTCCATCTGAAATTCAGTATGATCTTATTTCTTGTGAACAGTTGTCTCAGCGAAGAGACGGGGTTGAGGAGGATAAAGCAAAAAAGTAACATTTCTCTGATGTTACCTGTGGTTGTCTAAGAGTCGGAGCAAGTTTAATGAGCACTGATCCGAGTTTCAACCAATTTGATTCTTTGCATTATTGGAATCGGGTTCTCACTGTGCCTCTTATACTGTTTAAAATAAGGATGCTTTACTCCCCTGAGGTAGATTGGAGACACTCCTGGAGATGTCACAGCAGAGGTTAAGGCTAGAACCACTCCGGGGACCGTGGCCCACCCCTCTGTCTGGCTGGACTGGATGTCTCCTGGGAGAATCTGTTCAATCCAAGCAGCTTGTGAGCAAAGGTATAGGTGGCCCTGATGTCACTTTACCTGTGGCAGCTCCTGCCCAGTCTCTTGAACTGATGAGTGCCTGTCACTCTGGATGGGTCATGGGGTAAGAAGCTAGTCCAAGTGGGGTGGCTTTTTTCTTATTAAGAAGATTGATTTTTCAAAGGGTTTGCAGGAAGAACTGAATGCGTGAGGTTGTAGGATATCCTGCAAACGTCAGATATTTCCAGGATAAAAGAAAATGCCTACAGGAGCAGACCCTCTCAGTTAAGTAGGTCTGGCCACGGGAGGGTGAAGCCGTGGGAGCATAACTCTTCCTCCCTTCCCACCTTACTGTGTCTCCTGGCTGGGCTTCCCCTTGGTAAATTTATTACTTATTTTAGCATCTGAAGCCAGAGAGTGGATGAGTAAGATCAACCCCTGTGTCCTAACAGATTTAGAGCAAGAGGGTGTGGATGAGAGGAGAGTAAATCATTGGTTCTCAATGCTGGCTGAACTTTAGAATCACCTGGAGAACATTTAAAACCCACCTTTCCCAGCTGGAGCTCCAGATATTCTGATTGAAAAGGGCCGGCTGGGGCTCAGGCAATGGTAGCTTTGAAAAGCTCCCCAGGCTACTCCACTGTGCAGCCTGGGTTGCAGACCCATGAAGTATCTCCTCACCTGAAGCAATGAGGTAATGACCCAGAAAGACTGGATCTCCATCCCTCAGTGCAGCCCCAGCCCAGTTGGCCCTCACTGATGGAGAAGCTTCGAGAAATGAAGGGACCCGGCCTAGCTGAGGGAAGTCCCTGAGGCTGCCAAGGGAGGGGCCCCTTAGTCCAGTCCTGGTACCACTGGAGTCAGGAAGTCTGCAGGGACTCCCTCCAAGGGCAGGGATTGGGGTGAAAAGGGGAGTGTGGAAGTTGTTATGCCAGGACAGAGAGGCCCAATTGTTTCTGCCAAAAAAAGAGGAAGGTCGAGGTGGATGTTAGAGTTTGAACCTGAAGCCAGGAATCTGTGCAGCGGCAAGAGGGTGCCATGCTGTGGACCTGCCCTCATGTCCCAGCACCACTACTCAGTGAGGGGCAGGTCACAAGTCACAGCACAGTACAGTAATGGTGGTCTTCTTTCCCACCTAAAGAAGAAATAGAAGGATGTTATTTCCCGCTTTGACGTTGATGTTTTTGCATATGTTTCTACTAGGACATCAGTTGCAAGCTGTGTTGTTTCTCTCTTCTGGAAGTTGAGGCGTGGGGCGTTTCTTTGTCACTGGCAATGCCCTTTCTGGGGGCTGCCCCACCCAGCTGAGCTTATGCTCCCCATGCTTCGGTGTCTGCAAGGGCTGGCTCTGCTCGAAGCGTGGTCACCCAGGCTGAGAGAGGATAAGGGTGACGTGGATGGGTGCAGGGCCGGCTCAGTCATTCAGTGCACCATCTGAGTCTTGCCTCAGAGATGTGATTTCTTCTGCTGATGTGAGATCTAAGTGTAACACACAAGCAAGTAATGCCTCAGATGTGACAGGAGCCATTGGTGGAGGTCTGTGGACTGCAGCCTTGCCTTCTGTACTGCATTTAAGCCCCATCATGGGAAAATAAAACCAGATTGGCTGTTAAGTGCTCAAAGAAGGATTCCCGAGGAAGCACCTAATCCCGCTGCTTTGGTCAGCCAGGCCTTTAATCCTTGTGCCTCTGAAGCCGTGTAAACGAGGGGAGAGAGTGTCCTCTGCCTCCTGGCTCCCACCTGGGATAGACTGGGAAGAGGCACTGCATTTTCTCACCTGCTTATATTTTGCTTCTGGGGGTAGTTCCTTCTACCTTATCTGGATTAAATATTTCTTGAAGCGAGAAATGCTTTTGCCACCTGCCCTGTCAAGGCATTCTAACTCAGATGGAACCACCCCAGAGAATTGTGTAAGTGCCTCCACAGCCCTCTGTGTCACAGGGAGAGAGGCTGACCCCTCGCCGGAGCCCTTCAGTTCTCCCGGAGGGCATCCCTGGCCTCTTGTCCTCCATGCAGACCATGACTTGAAAGAAGAGGCATTTCCTATAGCTGGTTGGAAGAGACACTCGGGAATAAATCAGAGCTCTGTAACAGCAGGGGTGCAGCTTTGAAACTGCCAGTAGCTAATCTTCTGAAGGAGACAGAATCGGTTTGGCTACATGGTTGGGCTCCTGTTGGCTGCTCTTAACTACCTGTCAGAGTGACCACAACTTCAGAGGGGAGAGAAAAGCCATGGCAATGACCGCTGGAGAGGGTGTGGGCCAAGAGGGTGGAGCTAGAGGTAGAAAGCCACCCTCTCCTCTGTTCCTGCTTCCTGTAGTCAGAGAGGTTCAGGCCACACTCCATCCAGCCACGTGCACCCACCCAGCCGGCCTTCCACTACTATTCTAAGCCCCCGAGTCAGCCCATAACCCATGTGGGCCACAAACAGTAGAAAAGGAATGACCTCTGGGGAAGCAGAAAGGGGTACGAAACCACAGGACTGTGCTTTGGGAAAGCAAAGTATTAGAATAAATCCTTAAGGATCTAATCGCATGCTCAGAAGCAGTATTCCCAAACCATATAGGCCTCTGACAAGTGTTGGCTCCGTCCCCACTTATTAAAGCCGGCTGCTGGCCATATCAGCAGGTTAAAGGCACAGCAAAGAGGTGCACTTGGAGATGGGCCACCAACGATTTCCTGACGGTGGAACCTCACGGAATTGGCTCCAGCCAGACCCTCCTGGGAGAGAGGGGGCTGCAGAAGTGCCGTTAAGTAGGTCAACGCAATTATCTTGGATGACAGGGAGGGCAGTGGGCCCAAGGGGGCTTGCTGGGACTTGAGCAGCAGGGACCCCAGTTATATAGACCAGAGTACAAACTGGTCCCACAGACTACAAAGTAGACTAAACTGGGCAATGACTTCATCTTCTACTCCCCATCGTCCTCATGCAAAATAGGAAGAATAATGTTCCTATCGCATAGAGCTGCCGTAAGAATTAGTGAAGTAATCTGTCTAAAGCACTTTACCTAGATGTAGAGAGTGCTCAATAAATATTAGATATTAATATTAGGCACAGGTTGGAAAAGGAAATCTATACATTTCTAAACACCCAGATTAGCCCCTTTCCAAGTGATTACATACATGAAATACTGTACTATTACACATCTCCTTTTACGAAAATGTCTTAAAATATGCTCACCACGCCTGCACACTGGTCCCCACGTGCTTTCTTTCAGACTCCCTGGTAAATGAGGTCTGGTTGCATGTTTTCAAAGCCGATTTTTGCTTTGAAATGATGCCTTTAAGGAAACTATTGGTAAGGAACATTTTGGGTAGTTTGGATACCATGAGTTAGCAGAAATTTGAGTTCCCAGGATTATTGTCTTTTGTGTTGTTGAAAATTCCAGCAATTCATGAAAAATTCTCTTTCAAGGTATATTCAGGTCTGGAGGGACTAAAGCATAGTTTGTCTAAATGATATGTCTTTTAGGACATTCCTTAAATAATTTGCTTTGTTTGAGGCTCTTTTAAGAAACCACATGTAATTACGTTCAAGTATTCAGAAAGTTAAGCCTCAAACTAGCAAATGCCAAGAAATTCGAAGTTCTGACTGCCACCCCAACTCTAATTCAGCAAAGGGGCCTTTGTTCCTCCCCTAAAGCATGATGCCTTCAGAAAAGAATGCAAGCTGCAGTGTCCATGGCTTCTGGCTTCTCTCTGTAGCATTCCTTTCCATTATTTGGGCAGGTCTTTTGATATTAATCAATTCTAGTATTTATAAACAGTCCTGTCTAGGGGGAAAAGGCATATACATATTTTAAGACTGTCACTATGTGCTAATGATGGGGTCATGAGATTTTTGTTCAAAGTCTAAGGATGAGTCAGAAACGAAAAAGATTCTAAATCCCAGTTCTCAGCGGTTTATTATTCCTTATTTTGACTAACTTGCTTCTAATGTGTATTCATGCCTCCTGCATGCAGAAGTATTGCTCTTATTAATCACGGACTAGATCTCCACTGAATTCAATATTCTTCTTTTAGACCATTGCGACCCGAGATGTTGTTTTTTTCCCCTTACAGTTGCTTAAATTATCACCAGTGTATAAGGCCAAAGCTGAAAGAAATAAGGCCATGCCTACAGGAAATCAGACTTCACACGAGTGTGATGTGCGATTAAAGACAAAATGTGTAACTATTTTCTCCATGACCAGTCTCTACGCTGGATTCTCTTGAGCATTTGGTGCTCGGGGAGTACCAGATGAATACCTGTAATGTGAATAGAAAAGCAAAGAATGGCTGGGAGAAAAGAGCTTCATCCATCCATTCAGCGAACAGTTAGTGATGTCTAGTCTGAACCAAGTACTCTTCTAGTCTCTGAGGATACAAACAATGTTTGCCCGCATGGAGCTAAGGTTGTAGTGCTGGGAAACAGACAATAATGTAGGTGTGTATGGCGTTTGAAGGTAAAGTGTGTGTTATGGCAGGTGGACGTGATATGGAAAAATAAAATACAATGAGGAAGGCGGAGAGCTGTTTCTGTGAGCACAGGACAGGTGACTACAATTTATCAAAAGGTGGTCAACGTAGACCTACTAGTATTTGAGCAAAGACCCGAAGGAACTGAATATATGATCCATGTGGATATCTGAAGAAAAAAGCATTCACAGCAGCCATGGAAACTTGCAAAGAAGAGGCCAGCATGACTGCAGCTAGGGAGAGGGTAGAGTGGCAGCAGTTAAGGCCTGAGAGAAGGGAGGGGCCGTTTCAATCAGGCACCACAGGCCATTTGTAAGGACTTGGGCTTCTACTCCAAGTGAGATAGAGCCATTGCCGTGTTTTGAGCAGGGGTGCAGGACCCAACTTCTGCTCTAATGACATCCCCTTGGATGCTATGTTAAGAACGGGTTATATGGGGCAAAGGCAGAAGCAGGAAAACCATCGAGGAAGGCTCTTTAAAGACTTGGACCGGAGGTCTGAGAAGCAGCCAGATCCTGGATTAGTTTCAAGGAAAAACTAATGGAACTTGCTAAAGGATTAGATGTAGGTTGTGAGAGAAAGACAAGAGACAAGAATAACTCTAAGAGTTTTTGGCATAAGAACCAAAGGGTGGAACTGTCATTTTCTGAGAGGAAAGAAAGTGAGAAGGGGGTGAGGATTTGAAGATGGATGTGTTAAGTGTGAGATGCCTATTAGACATCCAAATGGAGATGTTGAGTAGGCAGTTGGAGAGATAAATCTGGGATTCAAGGGAAAAGTTGAAACTTGAGACATATTTTTAGGTTTTTATCAGCATTTTGATGATATTTAGACCCATGAGACTGACTGAGATCACTCAGGTAGTGGACGTAGGTGGAAAAGAGAAGATGTCTGAGGACTGAGCCCTGTGGCATTTTTTAGCATTTGGAAGTATGTACACGATGCAACTCTGGACAGTGGTGTTATTCGTAAATGTCTCGTCCTGCATAGTTCAGAAAACCCTCTTTTGCCAAATCAAGCAATTTAACGTGGGCTTTCTCCAAATATTCTCAACTAGAGTGCTCCTGTAATAAAATAGTACTTAACACTAAGATGACAATAACTCTAAAGTTTTCCATCTTGTTGGTGCTGAAGGAGTCTTTAGTCACTGGCTTTCAGAAGCAAGTTTCAAAAGCTTCTTTGTCAATGACTAGGCTAGTGTTGCATATCAAAGCAAAGACAGAGCTCTAAATGTCTTTTTCATTGTGTACATGATGGCAAGGGGACACTGTTACAAAACCAAGAATGCAGACGCCAATCTTATGTTTCACTGAGAGTGTATTAGTTATCTATAGCTGCCTAACAAATTGCCCCCCAAACTTAGTTGCTTACAACAACTATTCATTATCTTACAGTTCCTGCAGGCCAGGAATTCAGGTACTTTTAGCTGGGTCTCACACAAGACTGCTATCAAGGTGTGGGTTGGGACTGTGGTCTCATCTAAAGGTTCAACTGGGGCATGATCTGCAACTGGTCAGAAGCCACCTCAGTTCCTTGCTGCATGGACCTCTCCAGCTTAATTGATTACAGAAAGCCTGTGGGAAGAGCCAGAGGGAGAGTGCTAGCACGAGAGTAAGGGTGAGCAAGAAGGTAGTCGCAGTCTTCTGTAAGCCAACCACAAAAATGACATCCCGTCACTTTTACCGTATTCTATTAATCAGTCTCAAGTCAGTGGGGCCTGTCTATATTCAGACTACCAGGAGGCAGGAATCACTGGGGGCCATCCTAGAGCTTTGTCTACCACAAGAAGGATGGATAATTTTTAACACCAATGAATTTAGAGTTACACCATTCCTTTCAGTATGGTAGATGCCATTTGTCCTTTGAAATTGGTTATGATAACCCAATGTTTTTTAAACTGCAAGTTGCCACTATATATAAAATAGATAACTAATAAGGACCTACGGTAGAGCACAGGGAACTCTACTCAATACTTTGTAATGACCTATATGGGAAAAGAATCTAAAAAAGAGTGGAGATGTGTAGATGTACAACTGATTCACTTTGCTGTACAGCTGAAAGTAACACAGCACTGTAAATCAACTGTAAGCCAACAAAAGTTAAAATAAATAAATAAACTGCAACTTGTAACTTAGTCATGAAATAAATTTAGTAGTCATGATCAGCATTTTAAAAAAATAAAACAGAATAAAGCAGAAACTATCAGAGTACACTGCATGTAAAAAGGTTTAGAAGAGGTTCTAGGTTGTGATATAAATTGTATCTCTTTTTAAGGGTCATGGTCAGAATTAGTGATTTCCATAATACTATTAAATATGAATGGGCCACCAAAACAGAATCTGGTAAAAACAGCCACCCGCAAACTATACAAAGGCAAGAATGTCAGAATCAAAAAAGCCCCAATGCACTCAGGTGAGCTAAATAAGCGTGAGCTTGCCAGTTCATGCTTAGAGACCCCAGTTCCCTCCTGGGGTCTGTAAAGAATAATCAATAAGAGACTGTAAAACCCTAAACAGACATGACAGATATGACATCCTGCCTCTGCAGAGGCAAAGCAGACACACCACCAACTCACGAAAATACCCTATACAACCCTACACATCTTGAAAGTTCAAAAGCAAGAATTTTTCTGACCAAAAAACCAGCTGTGAGTGGCCTAAAAACAGTAGGCTTGCTCAAGACGGATGAGGCCAGTTTTCAGCCGAATCACTCCCTTCCCTCTCGAGGGAGGCAGCCACCACGGACAGGCACGGTTTCCCTGCCACAGACAGAGTGCGGTCAGGACTTTCCCAAGGCCTTGACCGGTTTGGAGACTGAGATCCAGCTGCTCCGCGCCTGCCTCCTCCCCATCTCCAGCCCCTGGCCCATCTAATCGTGCAGGCAGCTCCAATGTTAGCAGTGATTCCCAGCAGGGTAGAAAACAAAAGACTGTCCAGCTTCATTACCTCTTTCATCTGAAATGTCCCTTTTAAGATGAATGCTCAGATTCTGCCGTGGAAACACCAAAGCAAAGTCTTCATCTCTCATCCATCCTTATCAGCCAGACAGCAAACAAGCCAAGTTTTGATTTGAGTCCAGATTTGAAAAATCTATCGTATGCCTGATGTTTCACATTTTCCACAGTGCTGCCCTGCAGATCTTCCTGGTTTCATGTGAGAGTGCTTCAGAGCAGAGCGCAGGAAACCAAAGCCAGGAACTGGGGAGACATGCTGAAAGTCAAGGCATCTTGGCAGTGTTGACTGGGTAGGAATGGAGGGTCAGTTAATGGCATGTGCAACCTATTAACATTGGGCTTTGAGGGAAAAGGCAAGGAGAAAGAAGAGACTGAGGAGGAAGGACTCACTCTGAGTGAGTTTGAGTCTAAGCTTTAGGCTCCCCTAATTCCTAGAGATGAAAAGAGCTAAGCGTTTTGGAGGCTTTGCACAAAGTGAATTTGGAGGTATTTCTGCATTTTCATTTAGTATTTAATAACTATAGTCTGAACGATTTCATTTAAAGTTGTATAATGGGTCCAAAGGTTTGCTGTTCTACACATCCCACGTGTTATATAATCACAGCATAGGTGCCTGAATGTTAAACATTGTTTGCTGATATAGTATGTTATTAATTAGTTAATTCCAAAATAACTTTGACATTAAAGTGGAGGTAGTGCCTAGGTTTTAGACCAACTAGAAGTTGAGAAAAGAGTTATTTCTCCTTTTCTGAAAAATGAGTCACATTCCTGAAAGCTTTTTATGTGATAAAATCTGAGAGACATAGCAGGAGGCTTATTTTTTTGCCATGAAGTAAGATGAAAGGGCCAAGTCATTCTTAGATTTATAAATATCTCGAATAGTGTCTTCATAAATGGCTGTTTGTGATCTCATCAGAAGGGCCCCTTCTTTTTTTTTTTTTTTTTTTTTTTTTTTTCTTTTTGCGGTATGTGGGCCTCTCACTGTTGTGGCCTCTCCCGCTGCGGAGCACAGGCTCCGGACGCGCAGGCCCAGCGGCCATGGCTCACGGGCCCAGCCGCTCCGCGGCATATGGGATCCTCCCAGACCGGGGCACGAACCCGTATCCCCTGCATCGGCAGGCGGACTCTCAACCACTTGCGCCACCAGGGAGGCCCGGGCCCCTTCTTAAAGCATTTATATTTCAATTGTTTAGATTTAGACTAAGATTAGATTTAGATAAAGGGTATAGTTAGATTTAGATTAAAAAGCAGACTAAAAATAGCCTATTTAGCTCTATCAGTGAGGTATGTTTTGGGCTGCAATTAATAGCAAGACCAACTAATGCAGGCTTAGACAAGCAGGGATTTACCTTGCCTACCTTAGGATTTCTTATTATGTGATAATGTCCAGAGCTGGTCACTATGTTAAGAACCCAGGCTCTTTTTACCATCTGCTCCACTATCCTTAGAGCATTAGCTTATTGCTCCACTATGGCAAGATGTTTGCTGCGTCTCTACCCGTCATGTCCACATTCAAGGCAAAAAAAAAAAAAAAAGATGTTGCCATTGGAAACATTGGTCCCTTTTGTCAGGAATGCTAACAACCAACAAAAGGTCTTCTTGTATCTCATTCTCCCAGCTCAGCCTCAAAGCAAAGCCTAGCTTTGAGGGAGGCTGAGAAAGCAGGTAGATAGCTTTTCCATTCTTTAGCACGGAGATGGGTGGGAGAGAAGGGTCTTGGGGATGAGGTTGGGTCAACAGGGAATCCATTAACAGAAATGCCATTGACCCAAGCAAGAGCAGCAGTTAAGTCAGCTCTAGGTGACGAGGCTTGCAACCTCACCTAGGACCTCTGCTACTGCCCACGTGGAGGACAGAGATCTGCACCCACATAAGTAGAAATAAAAGTAGAAATCTGCACTGCTAAAGGTCAATGGGAAAGTTCAGTATTATTTGTGGTCTTTGTATGGGACACTGCTATGTAGCCTAAAGTTGAAGACCCAATTTCATGGTTACAAATTGAAAGTTACATAAGATATCAACCAAATATCTTATTTAAAAAAAAAAGAAATCAAATTATAATGATTATGTGCAGCAAATGAGATAAGCATGTTTTCAATGAGAATTGGTTTAAGCCATGACATTTCTTATAATCATTTCTTACAGTTCCCGTCTATGCACTCATTCATTCAA
The DNA here is from genome assembly GCF_025265405.1 of Mesoplodon densirostris. NCBI lineage: Eukaryota > Metazoa > Chordata > Mammalia > Artiodactyla > Ziphiidae > Mesoplodon > Mesoplodon densirostris. The sequence continues at coordinate 59,930,084 of NC_082663.1, forward strand.
ATAGCAACTGGGTCATTGAATTATTCATCTAAATCATTCAATATATATTTGTTTGTGCTTTTTTCCAGGTGCTAGTCTAGGCACTGGGAATACAGGGCTGAGCAGCAGCAGCAGGCACAGTCCTTGCCCTCATCTTCAATCACAACCATAATCGTTGCTATAATGTACAAGGTATTATGATATCAAGTCTTACGAGAGGAGCAGGGGTAAGTCAGAAGAGTCTACCTGAGAATGTCAGGTATCTTGAGTCCTGGGAGATGGCCAGGAGTTGGCCAGGCAAAGAGAGATGGAAAAAAAGCAGTCTCCAAAGGAGAACAGACTCTTCCAGAAGCTGGAAAACAAGTAGGAGTGCAGCATGATTCAGATTTCAGAAGAGAGTTACTGAAGAATGTTTCTTCAAGCTCATTTTGGGGAATGTTTATTTTTTTTACTACACCTAAACTATAATAAAAATGATTGAGCGTGTTAGCATGTCAAAATATATATAAATATGATTATCACATTTTACATTCACATGGAAGTCTATCCCATTTACTGAAGATGAAAGCTGTTTCATTTCCAACAAAAGCTCTAACTACCAAAATGTGGTTCTCTAAGATTGACGTTATTTATGGTTTAAGTATTAAATGAAAATAAGTTAATGAGTAAATTAATCTCAGGAGGTTTACCTTGAACATACTGTAACATATTCAATTCATTACAAAGTCAGTATGGTTCTTACAACCTAACAACTTGGGACATCTTGCTAGGGCCATAGTGGGAATCTCAGTAATTATAGATACTTTTGACCATTAATGTTCATGCTGGTTCAATAACCAACTAGAAACTTCAAAATCTAATAAATGAATGATAACACTAATTATGTGCTAAAAACATTCTAAAAGCCAGAGGACATGTGACTCTGAAGACTTGGATGGAAGGAAAGGAGTTTGGAGACTTAGAAAGGAACTCAAAGTATTGGGTTAAGTACTAGAAGAACAGAGTTGAAGCAAGCAGCAAATACAGAAGTTATGTTTTAGGAAGTGGAAAGGGAGGAGACAAATGGGAAATCAGAACTGAATTGACAAGACCACAGAGGGAGGTGACGTGGGAGGATGCAGACATGGGGAGGCTGAAACCCAGCTTTTCTGGTCAGTGACTGTCTCCAGGCAGACAGAGAGAAATAAAAGCACTGAGAAAGGAGAGGAATTCTCACTGGGGAGGCTGGGGTCTGCTGTGCCAAGGGGAGCAAAGAGCAGGGTTAGGAGAACCTATACTACTCTCCTAAACACTAGGCTCTGTAGGGTTGGGCTCTTGGTTTGGTGACATATAAAGTCAATATTTCTGGAAGAACAGGGCTGTTGAATCTGCTCATGAATGGCCTTCTTGCCTAGAGCAGAACTGGCTTTTCAGAAGGTCAGGCTATGAATCTGGGCCCAAATCTGTTGCCACCAGCTGGCTTCATGCTACAGAGCTGAACTGCCAGGCCCCTGGCACTGCTGCCAGCTAACTCCTTCAGACTCTAAGGAATGAAGCCAGCCCCACACTGAAACTTCTCCACTCCCTGCTCCCTAACAGAAGCTGACTGAGAAGTTGCCCTTTTCTGAAGGTTTATTTGAGACTTTAAAAGCATAACTTCAAAGTTTCAGCCAGGTCTTACGTATAAAACTGTACATGGTCAGCAACAGGTCAATTTCTAATTTCCTGCAGGGTCAGAGAACACAACTTGGAAAGGAGAGTGAGGAAAGGTTAGGAAATGAAATCTAATCCCTATACTCAGAGAGGTCATGCAAATTCTGGGACAATTAGGACAATATTTCCTCTTCTTAGGCTTTTAACCTCAAATGCCTTTAAGAATAAATATTTATTCTGGAAAGGCCTATGTGTGTGTTCAAACAATTACCAGCAAGACAATAAGAAAAATACGAGATGGATCTCTAACTCACATTGATGGGGATGCCTCCATGTAGACTGGATGAATCATTCCCAAATGTGTCTCTGAGACTCAGAACACCAGTGGAAGGAATCTGGAGAGCCCAAGCCCACTCTGGTGATAGTGGTGGACTATGCCTCTGGAGTTCCCTTGGGTATCACTATGGACTGAATAACTCCAACTTAAGGAAATATACTATTGGAGAAAGAGAACTCAATCTCTTCAGTTTGAGTTCAAACTCAAAACAACTTCATGGGTAGAGCTGGAATCTCTCAAAAAGCGAATGAAGGGCTTCCCTGGTGGCGCAAGTGGTTGAGAGTCCGCCTGCCGATGCAGGGGACACGGGTTCGTGCCCCGGTCCGGGAAGATCCCACATGCCGCGGAGCGGCTGGGCCCGTGAGCCATGGCCGCTGAGCCTGCGCGTCCGGAGCCTGTGCTCCGCAACGGGAGAGGCCACAACAGTGAGAGGCCCGCGTACCGCAAAAAAAAAAAAAAAAAAAAAAAGCGAATGAAGATTATAATGCAGATTTTATAAAGGAGGTTCTCAAAGAGATGAGGGAAGACATGAGGGCAGACACATGTGATCTACTCCCTGTTACCCCTTTGGAGACTTTTCCTTTGTAATCTGGGCTGAGTCAGGCCCATAATGTAGTTTTAAATGACTTTCTTCATATATTGTCATTCCTTTTGGCTCTCTCAGTGTTTCACAAAATATGATGAATCCACACAAATGTGGATCATGCTTTTGCCAAGGGATGTAAGAGACAGGGCCTACCTTATGTTGCCTTCCCTCTCCATGTGGGCCGTTGTGGAGGTAGCAGAATTACAACATTGAAACCACAGTCCATTATTGGACACCAAGATCCTCAGCAAGGGGAGCAGTGACCTTCAGGGGAGCTGGAAAAGACACACTTTATGGAGGAGCAGCTGGTTGTTTTGTGGACAATTTGGGACCTGAATTGAGAGAACTTCCCTTTCTCAAGAATACCAGAGGGAGGCAATCCTTAAGGGAAAGAGAAAATTGATCCTTGGTGTGGCCTTCTTAAGACAAGGCCACCAATTTCTTGACATTCCTCCCATTGAGAAGTGGGGTTTATGTCCCCTCCCCATGAATCTGAGTGGGCTTGTGCTGCTTTGACCAGTGGAGTATGGTGGAAGGGATGTTACATGACTTCCAAGGTTACGTCATGCAATGTCATGGGATTCTGCCTTGCTTGCTGGCTTACTCTTGGAATCCTGAGCCTTGCAGAGAGGCAAGCTTTGCATAAGTGCTCTAGATGACAGTCCCAGCTAAGCCCACCCTTCCAGTCACCCCAGCCCAGGCACCAGTCCTTTACATGAACTCTCCAGGTGATTCCTATCCCCGGCTGTGCTAATCAATCTCCAATGAGGCCCCAGATATTATAGAGCAGACACAAGCCATACCCCACTGTCTCCTAACCAAATTCCTGCCCCACAGAATCTGTGAGTCTCATACAATGGGGGTTGCTGGATGCCACTGACTTTTGGGAGGATTTGTGTGGTAACAATAAATAACCAGAACAGTTGGGTTACACACATGATTTAGCTACCTGCCCTCCTCTAGTTTCCCAAGTTTTGCATTCTCTGCCCTATTAATTTTTTCGGGTCCTAGTCAACTATGCCTGTCCTGGCCATTGTCTCATGTAACAATCCTCTCAAAGGGCAATTTGATTGCATCAACTTCCAGTGAAGTGTGTACTGTGCTAAAAGCACATTAATAAGGTTTTGAGTCAGCCTGTTGAAAGGAGGATTTAGTGTATTGGTCACACCAAACCTCAGAAAGTCTGACATACCCACAATATCCTTCTAATGGGTTACTTCAGCAAAAATCGCCCCAAATGAGTTTCACTGTTTTAACCGATAGTAATAAATCAGGAACCTGACCTCAGAATAGCTAACAGCAAACTTTAAATTGGCTGTCAGTCTCTAAGCTAGACATGTCAAGAAGAAAGATGATGGCTAACTGGTCCAAGGAGATGCTCTGGGAACATCTAGACTCAAGAGAGAGAACACTTGGGAGTTGACAGTAGTTGGTAAATATGTAAAGACACACAGAGAAAACAATACATAGAAGTCCTGAGATAGTAAGAACCATCCAAGATGGACACCAGAGTAAATGAAAGTCATGAGTAAGCAGAATCTGTAGGATAAAGAAAAGGGGAGTCAGGTCAGGTGCTGGTGTAAGGAACAACGGAGCTAAGTAGGAAAATGGCACCAGGAACCAGTGAGTGCTGATTTCAAAGGGTGTTGCAAGACACACAGGTCACTAGAGCTGCACTTTATCCAAGTCTTTATTCAGGGATATACCTCTCGAAAATAACGCCGTTCTCGTGGGAAGTGAATTTCCATTCCATCAGTTGGTGCCAGGATGTCTTATCATGCCATTTCTAGGAGTCAGTTTAGGTGTAAAGCACACACTGTATATATTTCCCACCCATTTTCCCATCTCATAAAGGGACACTATAGAATCTAATATGGGTTTGATAAGATGCTGTAGGGGTCCCTCAGCACCCCCTCTTGCAGACACCATGGCCAGAGCTGAATTCCCACAGAGCTGCACGTTCCCAGGAAGCAGCAGTAGCCACAAAGGCCTGGCCTGGGAGATGCTCGCACAGCAGATTCCTTCATCTTTCCCCATCTGGTTTCTGTAAACCCAACATAGGACTATCACAAAGTGGCCAAGGAAGGGCCATGGAGGCCCCCGGACAACTCCCCAAACCCCGTCCTCCAAGATGGTCAGCAGCCCCAGCAGAACAGAATTGGGAAAAGGCCACAGCCAGTCAATCCGACACAGTATCACCGGGAGAGTCCACTATGGAGAGACTTAAAAAGGGATGCCAAGTCATTCTGAGACTGTCTTTGCCCTGAACTGAGCTCATACTGACACCTCAGAATACAGACAAGCTCATCCCCAAAGATTTTCCCTGAACAGCATCCCATGGAACCCATACCATAGCCTTGGCCTCCACCAGCAGCTGTAGGATGAGTGCTCATGGAGTCGAGGCTGGAGCAGGGCTGTCCACTTCCTGCCCTGAGGGCCACATCCCAGCGAGAGCTGGAGAGAGCCCAGGCTTTCTCCAGAGGATGCCGAAGGAAGAAACTCTGCCCATCAGCAGCCTCCGCCCCAGGGTAACTAACGGAGACACTGATTTTGCAGCACGGTACTGTGCCAACTTTCTGCTCACTGTGGGCCTGGGCATAAAATAAACAATGGGGCCTCTTTGTAGAGACCCTGTTGTTTGGCAGCTGTACCGCCCTCCTAAAGGTAACCAGTCCCTCAGTCTGAGGACAACAAGGGTGTGTCTGAAAATGCTCAGCTCATGGATAAGAATGATTTGCCCAGACATGCTGTTAACCAATCTGGTGGCTTCACGTGAGTGAGAAGAAGGGGGCTCAGAGCAGAACCAGCCCTGCCAGGTGGATGCATGGAAGTTTGGGAAACAGGAAGTAATCCGTGCCTGCCCATGTTTCCACGAAAAACACGATTTAGTAACAACAAACACGTGCCCCTGGAGATAAAGCAGGGCAGGGCCTGACCGTACATGTGCAATGCACAGGATTAGGCATGAGGAGAAGGAACCAAGGAAGGGCCAGTTAGTGTTTTGGGCAAACAGGGTGACTGGACAGGTGTGGTGCGTGTCGTGTGGACGGGGCTGTGATAGCCTCCATCAGCTTCAGGCTTAGTAACTTGAGATGTGCTTCCAGGACTGATTGGCGTTCGTTATTATATCCTTTGGCAACTGCGCTCCCTTTCTTAATGTCCCTGGAGGAAATCGGAACCCTCTCCTGGTTTTGACTGCTTTCATTGACCCTTTGCCCCAAGTCAGTCATGGCAAGGTGGTGTGTATCTCGGGTGCACTTTCTCAGTTGTGACCTGAAACTGAATGCTTCATCTTCGCGGAGCGCAGGAAGGAGACTCACGCTGCGGGTTGTAACCTGTCTCTGGAGGCTGAGCCTCAGATGTCAAGGGCTGGGGGATGGAGGCACATCCTCGCTGCTCTAAACAAATGGCTCCCAGTGTGTTTGTCCTCAGCATGCTGTGCTTAGACTTGTGAATGAAGCTCCATCCCTACACTCCTCGGCAGCTTCCCTCTGCCACAGGGCATCATCCGGCATACCCTTCCTTGGAGGACAAACCTACATTACTAGGGTGAGAGGAATTTGGGGGGCTCACGATATAGTCATTACAACTTCTCAAAGAGCACTTCCTAAAAGGAGAATTCTAGGTGAGAGGAGTTCGCTGTACCCTTCTCCCGCAACTCCTGTTTACCTAGAGACTTCCTCCCAGGAGACTTCTGCTGTTAAAACATGGAGCTTTGTTCCCAAGAGGAAGCTGTGCTGGCAGAGGACCCCTTGTTCACGGTGACAGTCTTGGAGTCAGACCCCACTTCCCTCTACTGGGGTTTCTCACTGCTCACTCGCAGGCCAGCAAGGGCCATCTCCCTTAAGCTTTGCATGCAAGGCCACGAAGTGTGCATGTTCTCTCCAGGCTCTGCCCCCAGAATCGAGCCAGGACTGTCGCTGAGACAACTCTCTACGCTCAGGCACATCGCCCTGCCGTCCCCACCTCTCACACCCAGGGAACCCTCCCCACCCGAGCCAGCCTCCTTCCTGAGCACCATCTCCTCGGGCCAGTGCATATGATTTTATCAGGCCATCTCTGACTCATTTCATTTCATTTTATTTTTTTGGCCATGCCATGCGGCATTCAGGGTCTTAGTTCCCCTATTAGGGATTGAACCCACGTCCTTTGCCGTGGAAACGCGGAGTCTTAACCGCTGGACTGCCAGGGAAGTCCCAATCTCTGACTCATTTTAAATTGTTACTTATATCATGTACGTTTACAATTAACAGCAAAAGTGACTTCTTTGGGAGTTGAGGCAGCCACCCAAAGCAGATGTGTAAGACCTCAGGGAATAGACGCTTCCGGGCAGTTGACCTGCGAGAATTATAGTCTACGTTTAGGAAGAATGAAGTGAGGGAAATGAAGTAGAGAAAATGAAACAGCAGGGGACGGAAGCATGAGAGTGGATGTCACAGTATTAGGTCCCTACAACTCTCTGGCTTGAGAAAGGAAATGACTTACTTGGATTTGCCTACCTGATAGTGCAGATAACATGGAAGTGCTGATAACTTCCTGTATATGGGATCATTTGATTCTCATTCTGGCCTAGCCTCCCCGGAGGGAACCCTGCCCTGACAGCCTGGCACCAACGCCCAGCTCCAAACAGGCTCCAAAACACAGCAGTAGACCTAAATGAGGCAGGATCTCTCTCATCAGAGGAAACCCTGTATCAAAACCCCTCAAGATTTCCGTGGTCAGGATACAACCCTGAGAGGGAGTAAGATCAAATCCTGAATCCTCTCCCAGCATCCACACCCCAAATCATGTTCTTTTGTGCTAAGGGTTTTAAAAGCATACAGCTGAATTGCTCAGACCCATTTAAGCTGGCGGGGGACATGGGCTCAGTCTTAGGACAATAATTAACTGGACTCACTTCTTATAGTCCCAGCTTGCTCCAACCATAGAGAATATTGTCAATGTCCGGGGGGAACGAGCCTAATGGCCTTGAGGAAATAGCTGATAGTGCTGGCATCTACTGGAACTGCCTCTGTGCCAGATATTTTATATACATGGTCTCTAATGCTTCCAATGGCACTATAAGGTTGGTGTGTCTATCTCAATTTTGCAGATAAAGGAAGATTCAGGGCTTCCCTGGTGGCGCAGTGGTTGAGAGTCCACCTGCCGTTGCAGGGGACGCAGGTTCGTGCCCCGGTCCGGGAGGATCCCACATGCCGCGGAGCGGCTGGGCCCGTGAGCCATGGCCGCTGAGCCTGCACATCCGGAGCCTGTGCTCCGCGACGGGAGAGGCCACAACAGTGAGAGGCCCGCATACCACAAAAAAAAAAAGAAAAGAAAAGAGAAACAGATTCATATAGGATGAGTAACTTGTCCAAAGTCACACAACAATTTATGAGGTTAAGTTCCTGTCATAGATTGAGATCTCCAGAAGCAGTGAGAAGATGCAGGTGAAAGTACTTTATTAGGAGAGATTCCTAGGCAAAGTGGTAATAGTAGAGAAGCGGGACCAGGAAGGAAAGTAGGCGAAGTAAAGGTGCGATGTCAAGGAAAGTCTTGAAAGTAAGCCCTGAAGACAATGTTAGTCTCAGAGTTGATCCAATCACGGGCAAGAGAGCTGGGGTATTTATACCTCTGAACCAGTCAGTTCTCGACTAAGGATTGCCCCCCAGAGAGATGTAAATTCCCAGATATCTCCCCGCTCTGCTGGCAAATTGTTCCGTTAGTCTGAGGGAAAGCAAAGAGAAACAGGGATTGGCTGCTGGGAAGAAAGCAGACTGAGGGCCAGGTGCTTGCAAATGGTGGGGACCCAGAGATGGTGTGGTGCCCAGGCTTCTCCACTGGGACATACCCCTGCCACAGACACAGTCATAAAGCTATAGGTCTTCTGCATCCAGGGACTGCCCAGTTGGGCCTTGGCTGAAGCACTGTAGGGGACCAGGCGGGGTGCTGGCAGAGAGGAGGAGAGGGGAGTCAGGGAGTCCATTTATCTTATGTCACAGTCATAAAAAGCCTCAATTTTAAACTTTTGCTTCTAGCAAAGATAAAGTGAGAGAGCGGAAAGATCATCATTTAATTTTAATTTCCCAGACCCAGACTGTCTCTAAGGCACTATAAATTAATATTTTCTATATTTCCTATAATTATCTTGTAATTAGCAATTTTATATTATGTGACACTTCCTTCTGTGATGGGACATTTTTGTCTCTTTTTAGAATGTAATCAATAGATAATGAAGAGAATGTAGCAATGATTTAAATCATGATAGTCATGACATTCTCATAAGTCACGACATCCCTCTAATAGTCATGACTACCAATGTTTAAAGTTACATTGTTTTGTTATAAAACTTTTGATATTTCACATCAGTCAGATATTTTTAAACCATACTTTTGTCATGTATAAAAATCAACAAAATGTGACATTTCATATTAAAAGCATCATTTTCTTGAACATAACTATAAAAAAAAGCCACAATTCTTGTTAGCCTGTTTCAGCATTTTTATTTAACATTTGGAAACCTTGATATAAGAGGGAGGCTGAGCCTCTCAAACCCTGAGTGAGCTGCCAAGGAAGCAGTGGTGACACACAGCAGTGGGGCAGCCACCCTCCTGGACAGAGAAAAAAAGCCACCAAGATGTCAGGCTCAGAATAAGGATGTCCCCTGTGTATGCAAATGACCACCAACCATACACGCCTCAGGAGCCAGACTGGAAGCGCAGGAAGGTACCACACGCTCAGGAAATGAAATGATAAAGCATCCTAAAGACCCATGGGCCATAGGGGACAGTTCCAGATGAGGCCAAAGGCCTTTGAATCTGGAGGGGCTGAGCCGGCAACCGGAGCTGCTGGAGGTTGGAAACCAGCACGGAGCCCATCCTGCAGCAGCCTGGGAACCTCCAGCTTGGGATGCCCCAGCAGCATGGCCAGGGCTGTGGGCCTCACTCTTCACACCCGCCTCACAGGGAGCTGCCTCAGACCTCAGAGGCTGAGGGGGCTGGGCATTTTGAGGGGAATGCAAGAGTGCATTTGACATTGTTTATGGCAATGATCTGCAGACTTTTGCTGAATATCTGAACTGTCCAAAAAAAAATTTTTTAACACATCCCTAATATTGGCAGAACAAGATCTTTTTTTTTTTTTTTTTTGGCGGTACGTGGGCCTCTCACTGTTGTGGCCTCTCCCGTTGTGGAGCACAGGCTCCGGACGCGCAGGCTCAGCGGCCATGGCTCACGGGCCCAGCCGCTCCGCAGCATGTGGGATCTTCCCGGACCGGGGCACGGACCCGTGTCCCCTGCATCGGCAGGCGGACTCTCAACCACTGCGCCACCAGGGAAGCCCAGAACAAGATCTTTTGACCTAGATCTTTCTGACACGGGCTGGCAAGGTGGTGTATGTGTTATGGGACGCATAACACATTATCAGGTTAACTTAATTTCTATTTTATCCAGCATGAGCCACTAGCCCCTGCATGCCGAGCAGCATGCTAGGTGCTGGGATCCGAAGATGAACGATCCCTATTCCCTGCCCTCCGGAAGGTTATGGTCCAGTGGGGTAAACAGTCCATACATTTGAGGTAGAGGTGGGGGGCAGAGGGGTAGACCTAGAGGTTAACAATAGGTCACAGAGGACCCTCAGGCTAGAGGGAAGCTCAATTTGGCCAGCTTTATAAAGAGATTACATAGAATTATCATCTCAACCACCTAATGTACTAAGGGAAGTGGAAATGCCTAACTCTAAAGGAAAGACCTTCTTCTAAGGTACAGTAGAAACATACATTTAGACAAGAGGCAAAGGAGCTCTGGGTGGGAGCTCAAGGGTGAGAGACCTTGCTGAAGGAAGCAGAACTGTGTACCAGTCTCCATACAGACCCAGCGGAGGCAAACTCTGAGCCCTAGTCTCCGGTAGCTGAAACCTGCTGTAAAGCTCGAGGGGCTGGGAGGCTGATACGGGGGCCAGTGTGCATCCTTGTCCCTTGTATGTGAGCTCTGCCCTCAGATCTCAGAAGAGAACCTTCAGAACAGAGCAAATCACCAACTCTTTTCCCTTCTTGGTGAACTGATCTTCTATAAGGCTTCTTCGTCCTTCCACACACACCCCCAACTCCTGCCCTCTCCATTCCCCTCACCCAAAGCTTGGAGTCCCCTGCCTGTACCCATCTCAGCCTCCTCGCCAATCCCCACCTGACACGGAAACATTAGAAATGCAGCAGAAGCAGCAGCGGCAAAGATGGCAGAAGCCCCACCAGGCGAGGGGAGAGTGCTTCCAGCTTCCTCTGGTGGTCCACCTTATCAGTCCCATCACTTCTCCTCTGGGAATGCAGGACCTCAAGTGTTAGTGACTCACCCAGCAGGCTTGGTATTGCTCAGCTACAAAGAGCTGGCAAGCAGTTCCAGTTCATTATAGCTCTATTTACAATAGTCAGGACATGGAAGCAACCTAAGTGCCCATCAACAGATGAATGGATAAAGAAGATGTGGCACATATATACAATGGAATATTACTCAGCCATAAAAAGAAATGAAATTGAGTTATTTGTAGTGAGGTGGATGGACCTAGAGACTGTCGTACAGAGTGAAGTAAGTCAGAAAGAGAAAAGTAAATACCGTATGCTAACACATATATATGGAATCTAAAAAAAAAATGGTTCTGAAGAATCTAGGGGCAGGACAGGAATAAAGACACAGACCTACTAGAGAATGGACTTGAGGACACTGGGAGAGGGAAGGGTAAGCTGGGACGAAGTGAGAGAGTGGCATGGACATATATACATTACCAAATGTAAAATAGCTAGTGGGAAGCAGCCGCATAGCACAGGGAGATCAGCTCGGTGCTTTGTGACCACCTAGAGGGGTGGGATAGGGAGGGTGGGAGGGAGGGAGATGCAAGAGGGAGGAGATGTGGGGATATATGTATATGTATAGCTGATTCATTTTGTGATACAGCAGAAACTAACACAACACTGTCAAGCAATTATACTCCGATAAAGATGTTAAAAAATTTTAAAAAACAGGAAACCGTACCTTTACTCATTTTATTTTTCAAAATCCTCTCTCATTCAGATTGTCTTCTCAGTTCCTCTGAAATTGTGACCTTTATTGTCCTGTTAACATATTCGCCTCACAGAAAGCAAAGAAGCGCTGATTATGGCCCTCCTCTGACTGTGGCGAGAGCAGTGATTCAAGGTTGCCCTGTGGATGAATGCTCTCAGAGTGGAGTTTCGTCAGTCATCTCATCAGAATGATTTGGGGTGTGAACTTATTCAGATTCCTGCTCCCCCATTCCCTCATGGGGGAGTAGGGGAAGGAGGGTGATTCTGATTCAATAAGTCCAGGCAGGTGCTTAGGAATTTATATTTCTCCAAGTGTTCCTGGCAATTCTGCTATGTAGTCACATTGGGGGACTCATCACTCCAGAGCATATAATTAGCTTTTCTTCCCATTTCAGACATGAGCTGGTTTTCTTAAAACTTGTGGACTCTCAGACTCTCTGAAAGCCTTGTTTTCCCTCCGAAGGGAAGTGACACGTTGAGATGTCTCCCCCGCTCGGCTGCACACATTCCACCTCCCCGTCCCTGTTCACAGCCAAGGACGGGGCTCATCGCCCAGCTGGTGGGCAAGTTCTGTCAGCCCGACAGCTCTGCAGTCAACTCTGTAAAAGTCATCATCAAAATGTGCAGAAATGACCGTCTGGAGTCGCTATCCTGTTTCTCTGCGATGTGACACTCGTCCAAAGGGATCATGTGTGGAGGAAACGTGCCCCTTTGACAGAGGTGTTATTTCAGTGGGTATCCTCTTTCAAAGCATTCCCCCTTTATCTGCACTATCAAATTGTTCCTGGTTCCATAAAAGCAGGGCAGCTATTGTGATGGAAATGTATATACACTGCGTAAATGCTGAGCTTGTTTGTTGTTTGAAAGAAGCTGCTGGAAACTGACTAGATCAGGTGTGTCCTGGGCCTTCATCCAGGCGGCCAATTCAAAGGCTGGTCCTGAAGAGAATCCCTCCTCCCTCTTCCTTATTCAGGTTACAAAGGCCACTGAGGAGGAAGCCTGAGCCTAGAACCAGCTGAGCACAGAGCGAGTCTTCTCATCCTCTCAGAGTCCTGAGCGGGTGGTGCTTGGTGGTGAGGGCCTGGGTTTGGGGGCAATAATCTCACTCTTCATCACCTGGGAAAACTCACTGATCCTTTTTCAAGTACAGCAACACTTTTTTGGTATTTACTTTTCCCACCCCCTAGGTGGACTTCTGCTACCGTGTACCAGATTTCATAAGAGATTAAAAACTACTCCTGACACACTCCAGAGTGAATACCTAAGGTCTGGTCTATGGGCAGCAATCCATGAGTCATTCTTGATTGAGAACGTTTCTGAGTGGGCACCACAGGAGGAGAGAAAAGAGAGTATTCCTAAATTTGGCAAGGGCTTAAAGTCACAGTGGGAATAGAAGTGTAAATGCCTGAAGCACAAGTCTTACAAACATATTAAAGACAATCATAAACACAATCACAGCTTTGAGGAATTTTTAACTAATGTGTCCCTGTTGCCAAAACTTAAAATGAGATGTATTGACCCAAGTATAAACCACACTGCCCAGTATCTTGCCCAGAGCAAGGTGGAGACATCCATTTTTCTCATAAAATATGAGTGGGGAAAAAAAAATAAATGAGAGGACTAGAAATTGGGAGATGAGTTCACATCCCAATTCCATCATCAGATGTGTTTCTGCCCATGTACCTCAACCCCACAAGTATTTCTGAATGAATGGTAACAGTGAACGAAGGCAGATGAGAAGAGAGTTTAGGGATAACTTCACCAAGTCCCACATTTGACAGATAAAGAAGCCAACCACTCCAGAAGTTAACTGTTATGACCAAGGGAACCCAGCAATATTTAACATAGCCTGGGCCAAATCCCATGCTTTCTGATTTCTAATCAGTGCTCTTTTCCATGGTGGCCTCAGTTTTATCACTCAGCACTTGAGGACATTAATGCTTATCCTACCTACCTCATAAAAATCTTAGAAAAATCAACTGAGATAATATGTGTGTTGGATTGAATATCTCTAAGGTAAAGTGGTATTTAAAGACCATATATTGGTTTTTTCCTGTTTTCCTTATCATAATGAATGGCCCCACCACCCATTCTGTTACACAAGATAAAAGCCTTGATACTTCCCTTTCTCATGCCCTCAAATCCAATCCATCACTATATTCTATTGAACTTCCTTTAAAGGCATCTTGAGTCTGTCTACATTTTACCATGTCTGATTCACCATCCTTGTCTAGCTACCACCATCTCTCACTCAGACCACTGCAGCAGCCTCTTAATTGGTCCTCCTTCATCTACTCTTACCCCCTTAAATGAATTTTCAACACAGAGGCCAGAGGGATCTTTAAAAATTCAATCATGGTCATGCCCATTCCTGCTTAAAACACTTCAATGACTTCCATTGCTGTTTAAAGAAAATCCTTAACCCAGTTATATAGCATCATAAAATAAAATAAAATAAAATACTTAACAATAAATTTAACAAAAGTACAAAACTTATACTCTGAAAACTACACATTATTGAAAGAAATTAAAGAACTAACTAAATGGAAAGACATCACACATTGAAGGACCTGAAGACTTAATATCATTAAAATGGCAATACTCCCCAAATCGATCTACAAATTCAAGGCAGTCTCTATCAAAATCCCAGCTGGCTTCTGGGCAGAAATTGACAATCCAGTCTTAAAATTCATATGGAAATTCAAGGGACTCAGAATAGCCAAAACAATCTTGAAAAAGAAGAACAAAGTAGAAAGACTCATACTTTCTGATTTTGAAACTCACTATAAAGCTACAAAACAGTGTGGTTATGGCATAAAGATAGACATACTCATCAGTGGAACAGAATTGAGCGTCAAGAAATAACACCTTCGGGATTCCCTGGTGGCGCAGTGGTTGAGAGTCCTCCTGCTGATGCAGGGGACATGGGTTCGTGCCCCGGTCTGGGAAGATCCCACATGCTGCGGAGTGGCTGGGCCCGTGAGCCATGGCCGCTGAGCCTGCGCGTCCGGAGCCTGCGCTCCATAATGGGAGAGGCCACAACAGTGAGAGGCCCATGTACAGAAAAAAAAAAAAAAAAAAGAAATAACACCTTCACATTTACAGTCAATTATCTTTTGACAAGAGTGCCAAGATGATTCACTGGGAAAAGAATAGTCTTTTCAACAAATATTGCTGAGAAAACTGGATATTCATATGCAAAAGAATGATGTTAAATCCCCTTCCTCATACCATACACAAAAAATTAACTCAAAATGGATCACAGACCTAAATTTAAAAGCTAAAACTATAAAACTCTTAGAAGGAAATATTGGAGAAGATCTCTGTGACCTTGGGTTAGGCAAAGACTTCTTAGATATGATATCAAAAGTACCAGTGACAAAAAGAAAAATTAGGTAAATTGTACTACATCAAAATTTAAGACTTTTGTGCTTCAAGAGATACCATTATGAAAATTAAGAGAACTTCACTGAATGGGAGAAAATATTTGCAAATCATATATTTAATAATGGGCTTGTGTCTAGAATATATTAAAACCTCTTATAATTCACTAATAAAAATACAAATAACCCAATTTTAAAATGGGTTATGAGTAAGGATCAGTCCAGGCAAAGTATAAATAAGTCATCAAACTACGAGATTCCTGGAATAAAAATGCTCTAGGAATTCAGAGAAAGGAAAAATGCATGCAGGCTGGAGGAACAGAGTTTGAGCTCTGTCCTTTGGGGGATTACTAAAAACATGATCTCCAAGTTTTAGGACCTGTGTGTCCAGTAAAAATAACAACCAGTGAGTAAGGTTTGAAGAGAGAATGATCTGGAATTCTGGGCACAGGCGTCT
This sequence comes from Mesoplodon densirostris, assembly GCF_025265405.1. NCBI lineage: Eukaryota > Metazoa > Chordata > Mammalia > Artiodactyla > Ziphiidae > Mesoplodon > Mesoplodon densirostris. The sequence goes on from NC_082663.1 coordinate 59,945,489, forward strand.
GTTGGAGGAATAGTTCCTACGGAGGCCTTTGGGGCAGCACAGAGCAAGGAACAGAGGGAGACTAGGAGAGAGAGAGAGGAGGTTGCAGAAGCCAGATGGATTAGGGCTTTTAGGTCAATATACTGGCTTTTTGTTTTTTTACTCTAAATGAGATGGGGAGTCAGTAGATGATTCCAAACAGAGTGCAGTGCTCTGCCTTCAGTCGACATCAAGGGCAGAAGCAAGGGTATCAGTTAGGAGATTATATACAATAACTCAGCTGAGAGATAATGATGATAATAATAGTGGAAGTGGTGAGAAGTGGACAGATTTCAGAACAGTTTGGAGGTACAGCCCAATGTATCAATAGATACCCCAGAGGAGATGGCCAAAGTTGGCCCATTTTCAAGGATTGTGACCAGCATTTGAAAATGCCTCCAGGGCAGGATTTTTCAGAGCTTGGGAAGTGGGAGTTTGGGAAGGATTAGCTCCTGTGACTCCAGCCATAACCCCACAGCGATTCCCAGAAGACACCACGAGAGGCCATGTCAGACCATCTTCATTTCATCCCCAGGCTGCTCAGTATGGTCCTTTCGGCTTTCCCTTTATCTGATCTGTCCAAGCTACAGCACAGACAAGCACCCATCCTAAGGCTATTCCTTATCCTTTACATGGTCATCCTATCTAACATGGTAAAGAGATTAGTATACACAATAATTTGCTTCATGATTTAAGATGCTGAACTACTCCTAGATTGAAGAGCAAACTGTTTAACTGTGGGAGAGCTATCAAAGGCCAGATCCAGAAAGCCCACTACCAACTCAGCTGGGTTTTAAAAAACACCTATTGTTTTATAATAAGTACCTTCGGAACTTTAAAATCACACCGCATTTTCACTTCTTTTTTTTTTTTTCTTTTTGCGGTATGCGGGCCTCTCACTGTTGTGGCCTCTCCCGTTGCGGAGCACAGGCTCCGGATGCGCAGGCCCAGCGGCCATGGCTCACGGGCCCAGCCGCTCCGCGGCATATGGGATCCTCCCAGACCGGGGCACGAACCCGTATCCCCTGCATCGGCAGGCGGACTCTTAACCACTGCGCCACCAGGGAGGCCCGCATTTTCATTTCTTATAGCTCATAAACCATGTCCCATGCATCGACCCAGATCCAAAGGTTGGCCTGATAAACCCAGATACTAATTTTTTTCCAAGAGAAAGTAACAAACATTTGCAGATTCGTGCCACACTCTTTTATGATACCTTATTCATCTTCCGTTTGAGAAGAAAGCTCAGATTCAGAGAGGTTAACTAACATGCCAAAGGCTACGCAGCAAAGAAGTGGCAGAATCGGGAATAATAGAATCAGTAGCTCTGTTCCATCACACATCCCAGATCTGTACAGCATTCCTCTGCTCTTCAGAACCCGTCAGCCCTTTAGCTCTCCTGGTGTAGTCAAAGGAGGTCCCTCTGGAGCAATCATATGTGGATTCAGAAAAAGCAAGTTCCTCCTAAACCCTTTGGGATATGAGACATGTGACCCCAAAGAATGCGTCACGACTTGCCTTTATTATTTTGGTCCTTCTTGGATTTTAAATATTTGAGATGTTTTGGTCCACAACTTCAAACTTGCTAGAGCAGGGCATGTGGAGCCTGGCACAATCTTCAGCAGCAAAGACATGATCAACTACAGATTTCCATTTCCAACAAACAAACTTGTGCTTAATAATAAGGCACAGTCTTGTTGGGGTGGGAGGGGAGGTGTTCTGATTTCATCCCCATTTTACAGATGGGGAAAATGAGATTCAGAGAGGTTAATTCACCCCAAACTCACACTACTAGTAATAATAGCAGGGCCTTTACTTTGTGCAACAGCACAGGATTATTCCCATTGCTTATATGAATAACAAATAGTGTGCTTATCTAGAGCTTACTGCGAAGGAGACTTATGTTAACTCAGCCCTCACAAAAACCCCATGAGCGGGGTGCTAGTCTTATCATCCCCATTTGACACACAAGGAGACTGAGGCATAGTGGTATTAAGTAGCTTGTTCAAGGTCACAGACCTGGTAGGAGGCAGGTTCAGGATTCATATCCAGACAACCTGGGTCCACCGACCATATGCCATTAACCACTCCATCACGATCCTCTCTCTGCCTCTCCTGGCAGTGCCAGATTCGGACAAGATCATCTGAGTCTAAGTCCTGGGCTCCCTCATGTCTCTTTTGGCCAGTGAAAAGCCTGGGCTCCAGCCCAAGGGGATGAGCACACAAAGGGAGGAGAAAGTATGTTGGGTGAATGCAATCTGCAGCAGGTGCACAGCTCTACAATGAGGCAGAACTGGTTCCCCAGCCCGATGACTCTGCAGGAAACTAATGTTATACAAATACAGACCCAGCTGAGTGATGCCTGGGAGACTCATGCTCTCTGTCTCTTTGTCTCTCTTTCTCTCTCACACACTCACACACACTCACACTCACCTGCTGTGTATTAAAATTTCCTCCATCACCTACCTTTACAAGTGGCCCTGCCAGTGGAGGAAGAAAAAAGCAAAGATCTGTAGATGTGGTTGGTTTGCAGCTGCCAAAGGGACAGGTTGGTTGGCAAGCAGTGAATAGAGCACACACTCTGTGGGGTCCTGGCATTGTCCAAAGCCGGGCAACAGGGCGTTTTCTCCAGAGGGGTGTGAGGGTGAATGTGTGTGTGTGTGCATGTGTGTGCGGGGGTCACAGCAGGGACTATGGCACCAGAGTAGTGAGTAACACATAAGGAAACGGACCCACACATATCAAAGGCAAGAAATATGTGCACAGTGATTAGGAAAACACAGTCATTTTGACGTGGGGATGGAGATCGCGGCTCTCTTTCATGTGGAGCCAAAAAAACCTTAAACTTATATTGACTGTGTCTGAGAAAGCCCCAGCCACAGGGACACAGGTGAGTGTGACCACAGCAGGAAGTGCTATACTTCTAGCCGCAGAGCTGCATCTACACCCCGATGATAATTGAAGGACCTCAGTTATTAGCTGGGACCCGCCCCCTCAGACTGCTGCCCCCTCGGGTGCCCCTGTGTCCACACAAAGCCTGATGAATCCTATCGGGCAACTCACTTGGAAAGATCCCAAGGCTTCCTTAAAGAGCCAGGGAGACCTTCAATTCTGGACCATCTGTCCCGGCACAGAAATGCTGGGGCAGTGGGAAGGGGTCCTAGGAATGGCTACTGGATAGGAAAAAAGAACAAAAGAAACACAGAAGGAAGAGGAAATGAGCATAAAAACACCTCCCAAAATGCAAACCTTGTGCAGGGCTTCTGACCCAGGGGTCCCAGTCACACACCGTTTTTTAGTGATTTGCGTTACAGCAGGAGGCAGGATGGGAGTTCTAAGAATGGGGCATTAGGATCACCCGTGAGGAGAGAACTGGTAAAGAATATACTTAGCTATAAGCGTTTTTGATCTCCTCCCAACCCCTCCCCACTCCCCACTCTAAACAGAAGAAATTCATGAATCTGGCACTGGGCTCCTCTTACCTGCCTGGGACTGTTTACAGAGTTAATGGAGTTTTAAGGGGGCAGAATGAGATAAAACTGGAGTATGATGAGAAGCTGAGATTCCCATTGGACAGGACAGAAAGGGACTGAAGGAGAAATGGACAGGTCTGCTAAGGAGCTAAGGAGCGGGGAGGGGGGGAAGGAGGGTGGGAATCACACTCCGGAAGCTGAGTTCAGGAGTCTGCATGTAGTGAGTGGAAGGGAGGAAGGGCGGGACTTTGGAAGCAGGAAGGGGAGGTGGGACGTGAGGAGAGTGGAGTGGGGAGGGAGACCCAGAGAGAAATCATGCTCTGGGGATGAACTGAATATCCTTCTCATAGTGTTTTGTTTGTTTGATTTGTTTCATTGTTTAAAACCTCAGTAAACAGTTAAATCCTTTTTCTTTTTTAAAAAATTTATTTCATTTATTTTTGGCTGCGTTGGGTCTTCGTTGCTGCGCACGGGCTTTCTCTAGTTGCGGCGAGCGGGGGCTACTCTTCCTTGCGGTGCACGGGCTTCTCATTGCGGTGGCTTCTCTCGTTGTGTAGCATGGGCTCTAGGCGCACAGGCTTCAGTAGTTGTGGCACGTGGGCTCAGTAGTTGTGGCTCACGGGCTTAGTTGCTCCGCAGCATGTGGGATCTTCCCGGACCAGGGCTCGAACCCGTGTCCCCTGCATTGGCAGGAGATTCTTACCATTGCGCCACCAGGGAAGTACTTAAATCATTTTTCAATTAATTTGCAGATTGGGTGGATGTCTACAAATGAGGGAGTGAGTTCAGATGAGTGACAAGGCAATTTTATTAAGGTTTCATTCTGTTTCAGACTCCATGGGCTTCCTTGGCGTGTCCGGATAGAGAGGGAGCAGGGCAAGGCTAGCAGACAGAGTCTGGGTCCTCCTCTATCTCAGCCAGAATCACTACACTCCATTTTTAAAAAATCAATTTCGGGGCTTCCCTGGTGGCACAGTGGTTGAGAGTCCGCCTGCTGATGCAGGGGAAACGGGTTCGTGCCCCGGTCCGGGAAGATCCCACATGCCGTGCAGCGGCTGGGCCCGTGAGCCACGGCTGCTGAGCCTGCCCGTCCGGAGCCTGTGCTCTGCAATGGGAGAGGCCACAACAGTGAGAGGCCCGTGTACTGCAAAAAAAAAAAAAAAAATCGATTTCATCAATAACAATGATTTAGTCTGTGCCCCTTACCCTATCGAGAGATAAACTGAGCCCTGGAGGTTGTGATTCACCCAAGCTCAAGCTGCTTGGTTCTCGAGCCAGCACCAGCCCTAGGTACACGTTTCTACTCTGGACACACAAATATTTCTGATCCATCCTGCTCCCTAGCTGGGAGTGGGCAGTTTAGGCTTTCACTGGGAATGTGAGGGAAAAAAAATTAAAACCTAGAGTAAAACTATTCCACAACTACTACATCTAATATATACAAATGCCACCATACAAAATGGAACACCACTAGAAAGAAAAAGTGCACCAAAATCTAGCACACTTATTTTTACTCCCAGAGCAATAAAATTTGAGTCTATATATGCGTTTACTTAATTCTAAACTCAACCATGATCTTCTTCAGACAATTCCCTACTTAGTCCAGTGACAACCTGGAAGTAAATGGCATCTTCCCTTTACTCCCTGGCTGAGAGCTCAGCTTTACAACCAGCCCCAGCAGCTCCTTAAAGACACCTGCTCTTTCCTTCCTAACGTCTCAGATCCAGCAGCTGCTATCAACCAAATGCCATGGAAACTCCTTTCCTTATTTAATAAAAACAGAGAGTTATGACTCTGAGAGGTGACCTGACCAGCCCCAGGCTTATTAATCTCTGACTCCTATTTCTCACCTGTTCTCTTCTTTTTATGGAAAGGTATGTGCTGAGGCGTCTCTGCTTCCCAGCTGTTTCTAATTATCTTCAAAGACTCAGAGTCAGTGATTCAGCACAACTCAGGAATCTGATTTTGTAAAAAGGTGAGACTGTTTGGAAACACCACCAGCCTATGCTAAACAAAACTGCAGCATTTAACGTTAATTAAAAGTTAAGGAGAAGCAACAATGAAACAGCTTTCTTCACACTAAAAAAATCCAAAATATGCAGGCAACTCAAACCAAATCTGAAATGTGTTAATTTAATTTCAACCAATATCCATCAGTAGGTTGAAAGAATTATGTCCAACTTAAAAATGCCCATTTGACCAATCCAAAAAGATCAGGTTTGACTCTCATCTTTGGGCACCTTGTACCTTACTTTCCCTCCTAGCACCATGGCTGGGGGTAGCCTTTTTCTTTTTACATTCTACATGGGCCAATCTAACCCCCTACCCCATGTCCTGTGCCGGGGACTGGAGGTTCCCATGTGATTCTGACTCACCTGCACTAAGCTCGCCATCCAGGAGGGAAATAGAGCCATGGCACCTAAACAGAATAGAAGTACAATCACAGCATATTGAAGTGTGCTGAACTGTGACAGCAAAGATGAGGAAGTAATTTATTCTCCCTAGAGGCACTGTGAAGATTCTCTGCCCTCCTTCGAGGACTGGGTTTTCTATGAGTGGTAGGATTCTCTGGGGACTTGGGGTAGAAGGAACAACATGTATAAAGACATAAGCTTATGAGAACACATGATCCAGCTCAGAGAAGGCTGAGATTCTCTTCTGCTGCAACATTGGGCAGGTGTTGGGTAGTCAAGGGAGGTGAAAATGGAAAGGAAGATGGAAATAGTATTTGCCACATTTAGAAGATATGGCTTTTTTCTGTATGGATCGTTTTTAAATATATGCATTTATCTTTTCTTTCCAAATTATAAAAGTAATACATACTCCGTGTAAAAACTGAAGAATTTTTAAACGGTGGGAAGAATCACCCATAGTCCTATACCTCCAATGAGGACAGCTGTTAACATTTTCAGTCAGTATTTCAGATACACACACAGTCAAGGGACCAGATGTACAGATGGCCTTGTAACTTGTTCTTTTCATTTAACCACATATTGTAAACATTTTTCACCTTCCATTATGAGATATTAGACCATTTGTAATTTTGCCATGTTTTAATGAAGCTATAAGGAGCATGCAGGTACAATTCTGTTTGTTTAGTTGCTCATTTATTGCCATAATTTAAAATCGCAATTTATGACTCAAAGTGAATACACATTTTAAGGCCTTATGTATTTATTGCAAAATAGTTCTTGAGAAAGGCTGCACCAATAACTTAATGTGAGGAATTAAATGAGGAAATTTCCTCATCTTCTTACATTATGGGTTCTTGCAATTTTTATAATTTTTGTCAATTTATTGGCCCAAATGAATATATCATCAACATTTAACTTGCTTTTTTTTTTTTTTTTTTTTTTTGCGGTACGTGGGCCTCTCACTGTTGTGGCCTCTCCCATTGCAGAGTACAGGCTCCGGATGCGCAGGCTCAGCGGCCATGGCTCACGGGCCCAGCTGCTCTGCGGCATGTGGGATCTTCCCGGACCGGGGCATGAACCCATGTCCCCTGCATCGGCAGGCGGACTCTCAACCACTGCGCCACCAGGGAAGCCCCTTAACTTGCTTTTGATTACTACAAGGGTACATTTTTTTTTTAATGTTCATTGACCTTTTGATTTTTCTTCTTTTGTGAAATGCCTATCCCTATTCTTGGACTATTTTCCTATTAGGAGATTTCTTTTTCTGATTTATAAAAGCTCCTCATACATTAATGATAGAAACTTTGTTGCAAAGGCTTTTTCCAATTTGTCAATTCTTTGTAATTTTGTGTATGGTAATTTTAGACCTAAACAAGCTTTTACATTTCTACATAAGCAGAACCATTAATCTTTTCTTTTATGCTTAAAAGGGCCATTCCCTTTCTGAGATCAGATGACTATTTGCCTTCATATTCTTCTATTTAAGAATTTAACACATTATCAATTTACTTGATGTATAAGGTAAGATGAGAATGTAATTTACCCCTGTAGTAGGCTGAATAATGGCCACCCAAAGAGATGAAGTCCTAATCCCTGGAACATGTGCTCCCTTGTAAGTAAAAAGGGTCTTGATGATTGAGATTAATTTAAGGATTTTGACATGGGGAGATTATTCTAGATTATCTGGATGGTCCCTAAATCCAATCACAAGTGTCCTTATGAGAGAGAGACAGAGGGAGATTTGACACACAGAGACCAGGAGAAGGTGATGGCAGATGAAGGCAGGGTGTGGGGTGATGCAGCCACAAGACAAGGAATGCCTGCAGCCACCAGAAACTTGGAGAGGCGGGGAACAGATTGTCCCCTAACGCCTCCAGAGGGAGGGAGGCCCTGACAACATCTTGCTTTTGACTCAATAAAACTGATGTCCAACTTCTGGCTTTCAAATCTGAGAGAAAAAATTTCTGTTGTTCTAAGCCACCAACTTGGTGGTAATTCATTACAGCAGCCCTAGGAAACTAACACAACACCCCACCAAATAGTTTTCCTAAAACAATAAACATCTATCATTTTCTCACTTGTCTGAAATGTCATCTCTATCCCATATAAAATATTTTTATCTATGTATATGTTTGGGTTTTATTCTTTTTATTCATTAGTCTACTCTTATGTTAGTAAACACCTTTAAATATTACATCTTTTAAATTTCATATCAGGCAATACAAGTATCCCTTTGTTAACAAATTAGTCTTTCAGGTAATAGAATTAAGAATAACTTTTCAAGTTCCCTAAAAAATTTCATTTAAGGTTAAATGCATTAAATTCACAGATTTATTTGGAAATGGGCTTTTTAAAATATTACTTGTTCCCATCCCCATTCTCTTGTTATAAAACTCTTGTTTTATGTCCTACAATAACTCCCCAAATTTCCTTCCTATAGTTCTTGTACATTTCTTAACTTTCTACTTAGTTTTTCTGTCCCCGCCTTCCTCTCCTCCTTCCCTTCACACTCCCTCTCCATCCCTTCCTGCCTTCCTCCTCCTTCCTTTTTCCTTTTTTTCCCCTTTCTTCTGTTGCTGCTTATATAATGTTCTTAAACAGAAAAGTGACATAAGATTTCTTCTTTGGCAGTTAATTTAAATGTCTAACTTTGTTTTGTTATTCTCTTTGGCTAATACTGAGACTCGCCCTTGGGTTCTAACAGATGCCTTGTGGGTGGCAAGAGGCGGTGCAAGCGATGATGTCTGTGTTATGCTGGGGCAGTGGGGCGTGCAGTGTGCAGGCCACAGCAGCGCCTGTTCAGTTTCAATTAGCTCCCCATAATCAAGGGATCATTCTTCACATATTTGAAAATTGGGTACGACAGGGCCTTATGACTTCTTAAAAAAAGGAAAATATGCCTCCAAGGGCCACAGGTAGAAGCTCTCCTATAAAGACCTTAAATTCTCATTGATTGTTGTCAGCCCTTTGTTTTAGATATGCATCCACAAGAGTTCTGAACCTCAATCTAGCCCCAATCACATTTGTATCTGCATAACGCTTTGGCTTCCCAAAACCCTGGGTGTGAGGGTGAGGAAGGCTTTCGAAGGAGAAGAGTTAGCCTACTATTCAGGTCTGAGAAATAGTCCTCTTATCACATCTTCCAGACCAAGACAGTTGTAAGATAGAATTTGGTGAAGACTTGCTCTGCAAAAAGAGAGAGAAGGGGAAGATATGATTCCATTTTTACCAGAGGGAGAAACGAGAAGGAAAAAAAAACAATCTCCACTTCATTTTCAGCACCTAACGGAACAGAAAATGCTGGGCAGACAAGCAGAGGCAGCGGTTTCCAGCCTTGGGAATAAAACGAAGCAGATGTTTTAACGGCACCTTATGTGAAGCACCACATTAATAATCACTAAAGATTAATTAATGATGGTGATAATGACTGGAGTATTATTTTTATTAAAGTACAAGAGCAATCTGTAAAAAATATATATATATCATCTTCTTAGCTAGGCAGACATTTTATATTCTTTAACTAATCAACGCTGTGCCAAGGAAAAGGGAGCACTCTGCCAGAATTTACACTGAAATAAAAGAGTCCTCGGACAAGTTTATATAAAACCCAGGAAAAGTGATACGCAATAAATTAAATATACTGAAATAAGCAAAGCATGAATATTTAACCACTTGACTGCTTTCATTTAAAAGGGAGCCGTGAGACCAAGGCTCGCTCATACAGGATGGAAAGTTTAAGGCCTGGATGGCAGTACCAGAAGCTGTCCTGCATCTTTCTTTATTTGGGAGACTGGCGAACAAAACATGGCACCAATGTGGAATCAAGCTGCGGGCCAAGCCAAACGTTTGCCAAGGGCTGACCGTGTCCCAGAATCTACATGGCTAGGGAACTTGGACACAGAACATCCTGCACATCTAGCTGCTTGCACCATTCATCAGCATCACCTAAGAAGCCTGCAGGCACCAAGTGACCAGCCAGAATCATTTTGTTGGGGTCCTGGGATGGGGCCAGCTCTGTCTTACGGAGACCAGTTCCCCTGGGTCAAACCCCAAAGCAGGGTTAAGTAAAAATACGTGGAAGCTCTAACCAGCCAGTGGATTGGATGCGTGAGGAAGAGCCTTGGGGTCAGAGATAGCATTTGAGGAAGGGCCCAGAAAGGCAAAATGAGATCCCACTGTCACACAGAGGGACATCTGTTCCAGCCTCAGCAAAAGGAGGCTCTGTATCCGCAGGAAGATTATCCTCCCTCTTTGGCCCCAGTTTCCATCTCCGTTTGAAAGCCTGCCCTTTGATATTTATATAAAATTGATTGTACACCTCCCCTTTCTGTCCCCTAAGAAGTCCCAATATTGCTCCCCAAAATATCTGTGCACAAAGCTAGCACACAATTCTCTGCCCTCGTGGGTTTTACTATCTGGGAAGGAGAATGGATATAAGACAAAATAGCAGGGCAAAACCAAAGAGGGCAGATGGACTGACTGGGTTGTGTTCTGAAGGAATATTCCACAGAGCTGCAGAGGGATGACAAGAAGCAAAAATGAGTGGGAGGCAGCATTGCAGACCATGGGGAGGGAGGCCGTTGCCTTACGTTCTGGCAAAAAGGTTTAGGACCTAACATTATAGAATATTTTCTACCTACCTGGCCCCGTACTGAGAACTTCACATGCATGCTTTTATTTAATCAACACACAGTTCTATGAGATGTGTTATTATCATCACCCCATTTTATGCATGAGAAAACAGAGAGGCAGGGAGCCTGCAAAAAGGAAAAACATCACGAGCACCAGGACTGGCACCCAAGTGCCAGCCTGCACCAAAGCCCTGGCTCTCCGTATTCACGCTGTGCTGCTTTCTGATGCAGGGGTGGAGGGGTGGCAGTGCAGATGTCAGCCCAGCATTTGAAAATGTTCTGTGGTCCGTGTCTACATGGTGTGCAGGACTGCAGGGCCAATGTTCTCTCGGGCTGTGCTAGGGCTGACATATATCTACCATAGATGTGCTTAAAATGCCAAAAGGTAATTGATTCTTGAAAACTAATATTATAGTCTGGCAGGTAGTGCCAGAAGATATAAACTAAAGCAACAGATTAAAGTACCTAACGGCCTCAGCAAGAACAGACTTTTCTCTTAGGATTAGCAGAACACAATAAAAATGCTTCGTGGTTCTAGAGCCCTTTCCGCCCAATAGCTAGTTTCCCCAAACACTTATAACCCCCATATGTCTTCATTCTTTTGAACTGCCCCAGTGTTTCTTAGTAGCTTGTAATGTAATAGAAACATCTAGAAAATTTTTCTTTCCCCCCTCAATACTATCATTAGAGTCTTTCTTCTGTATTCACTTCATATTCAAGGAGAATGAAGCAGAGAGAAATTGAGTGTGTCCTTAATGTACACTAAGGGGACAGAAACAGGTGAGGATTCTGATGATCAAAGCTGTCTCTTCTTTGAGAGTCAAGTCATCCCTCTGTGATCAAGAGGCAGAAAAATTCCAGGTTTCCTAGGAAGAGATTATTTACACAAACAGATTCTTATCAGCGCAACTAAAATGCTTTCCACACAATAATGAAAACTCTCAGGGGACATCCATGCAGGCAGCCTTTTTTCCTGGTGAGCTCTGTAAATGCAAAGGCAGGGGGATAAATGAGAGAGAAGAAAAGCTTTCTTAAAGCGTTACTCACTGCTGGAAAAAGTACTGATTTTGTTGGAGCTTTATAAAAATAGCTCAGGTCGAATGTAATGTGAAATCTGACTTGAGTCTTGCACCTGTCAGCCTTCGGAGAGAAGATTTTCACTCCTAAGGCTTCCATGTAAGCAGTTCCTCTTGGCTGGGCCTTCAGAACCATGGCCAGCCTTTCAATTCCAGGGTTGAGTCTTGTGTTTGAACTCCCATTATCTTCCTCCCAATCTGTCAGTGCTATGATGCCTTTCTGGGTGGAACTACAAGGTTCTGGGTTAAAATGTGACCAGCCACACTGGGCGTTTCTCAGGCTGGTCAGAGTAAGCCAGGCCTGCCTCTTCTGTTACTACATGGTTTCCTGACTTGTAGTTAGGCCCATTCAACTAAGATAATAAGCAGTTATTACACTGTGTTCAGATACTAACTCCATTGGTGTGTGTGTTTAACCATATCTGGATTGTGTTTATGAAAGGTGAGGGAATCTTGTCTTCTTTTTTTTTCCCTTTGGGAAATAATTTAGTGGTGAAGGAGGATTTTACTTTATATGATTATATTCATATTATACAATATATATAATTATATACATTATATATTTGTTATTTATACTATTTATTTATAATTACTGTATCACTAGAATTTTTACAATTAGAATATATCCATGTACTCTTGTGTCATTTAAAATACATTTTTTAAAGCTTGAATGTCACATTTACCTTCAGAATTTTAAAAAATAGTATGAGTATGCTCATTTTAAAGAAACCTTAGGATACACCGATAAAAAGACTCAATTACAGACCATCCATAATCATATCTTTTTGGGGTAACATCTGATAATTACTTGGATGTATAGCATTTCTTTTTTTTTTTTTTTCTCCTGGACTATACACATACATGGAAATGCGGTAGTCTCCCTTTATCCAGGGTTTTGCTTTCCGTGGTCTCAGTTACTTTCAGTCAACTGGGGTCTGAAAATATTAAATGGAAAATTTAAGAAATAAACTATAAGTGTTCAATTGTGTGCCATTCTGTGTAGGGTGATAAAGTCTCATGTGGCCCCAACCCTGTCCCTCCTGGGGATGTGAATCATCCCTTTGTCCAGCGTACCCTGCCCCTTGGTCACTTGGCAGCCTCCTGGGTTATCAGATCAACTGTCATGGTTTCACAGTGCTTGTGTTCAAATCACCCTTATTTTGCTGAATAATGGCCCCAATGCACAAGAGTAGTGATGCTGGTAATTCAAATAGCACCCTAAAGTGCTTCCTTTAAGTGAAAACGTGAAAGTTCCCAACTTGATAAGGAAAGAAAAACAATTGTATGCTCAGGTTGCTAAGATCTATGGTAAAAATCAATCTTCTATCTGTGAAATTGTGAAGAAAGAAAAAGAAAACTGGGCTAGTTTTGTTGGTGCACCTCAAACTGCAAAAGTTATGGACACAGTGCATGATAAATACTTAGTTAAGATAGAAAAGGTGTTAAATTTGTACAATAAGGTATTTTGAGAGAGAGAGAGACCACATTCACATAACTTTTATTACAGTATATTGTTATAATGGTTCTATTTTATTATTATTTATTGCTTTTAACCTCTTACTGTGCCTAATTTATAAGTTAAATTTTGTCACAGGTATGTATATATAGGAAGAAACATTGTACACATGGGGTTCAGGGGGTACTATCTGTGGTTTCAGGCATCCATTGTGATCTTGGAACACATCCCCCATGAATAAGGGGAGATTACTATATTTTCCTGGAGCCATGTACAAACACACACATATAAAACTATATTTCATTTACTCTTTTGAACTGCCTTATGCCTTTTCACTTAAAAATATATTATGAACCTCTTTCTACTTATGGATGTATATATATAAAATAATTTTTAGTGGCAGAGTATTCTATTTTAACCACCACTGTCAATTATAAGTTTTTCTAATATGAGCAACACTGGAGATAAATGCCCATGCATTTTCATAGGAAAAATCCCCAGATAAGGAACTGCTGGATCAAAAAGTCATGTCTTTTCAAAGGCTTCCCATACCTATTGCCAAACTGCCCTCCAGCAGTGTGACAGGACATTTACCCACGCTCTGGCCAATGTGATATTATAATTCTTTTTAGTCTTCACCAATTCGGTAGGCAAAACTAAAATAATGTCTCATTGTTTTTATTTGATAGGCAAATATAGAATAGTAAATCTTTTTTTATTGAAGAAATTATTAGAGAAACTAAACATTTTTCATTTATTTTGATACCTTGTTTTTCTTCTTTGGGGATTAGTTATTTATCCCCCACCCCCTTTTTTTATTCCTATTTACCCTTTCTAATTTAGTTGCAAAAGTTCTTCATGTATTAGGAATACCAATTATTTGTCTGTCATAATGTTGCAAAAGTTTCTCAGTTTTCATTTTTCCTAATTTAGCTTATAGTATTTTTGATGTGCTGAAGTTTTAATTTTGCCTTAGTCAAACCTGTTAGTCTTTTTCTTTATGGTGTCTACCATCGGTGATCTTTGCTGCATATTGATTGAGATTGCTTATTTTATGGTATATCTCATAGATGGAATGTGGGCTAGTAAAACATACCCTAAGCCAGCTCAGATGCCAAGCTGAGCTCTAGGTATGCCAAATATGCTTTGGCAGAATAAGGCATGAAATTTTTTCTAAAATCAGAATAAAGAACCTGAGTGTTAAGAGCCCCAGGAATATTCAAATGTATCCAGAGATGGTATAGTTTTACACTGAAGAAAAGCTTTGCAATGTATCTCCAAAATGTTACTGAAACATCATCACTGTGGCAGATCATATTTTCTTCCTAACATGTGACTTTGACCCACCTTCCATGGGGAAGTAGAGTCTGTGTTCCTTCCCCTTGAATCTGGCATTCCAGGGGAAGCAACACTACGTGACTTTGGAGGCTAGGTTATCAAAAAGCAACATAGTTTCCTCCTGGTTCTCTTGGGACACTTGCCTTTGAATCCCTGGTCATCCAGGTGAGAATCTGATGGCTCTGAAGACACCCTGGGAGAGAAAGCTCAAACCAGCCCAGGTGGAGAGACCCCAAGTAAAACTTCATGAAGGAGAGATACACAGCCAGCCTCCAGCTGCTTTAGCAGCTCTCTCCCCACCCCAAGCTGTTCCAGCCCCAGCTCCTTTCAAATCTGAGAGTCTAATAGATATGAAAAATGTAACGACCAGTGCTCCTCCCCCAGCTTCTTCCCTTCCCACTTGAGGGCACACCAACCTTATTTCCAACTGCTAGCACCTGCATCTTCCAACTAAGGGACTTTCTCTGACCCCCAAAGCCCACTCTACATGCCCATTCAGTGGACCAGAAGTGCCAGGAATTCATTCCATCCCTCTCGCTGAGATTAGCCCTCAACCAATGGCTAATGCACATGGTGTATCAATACCCAAGCTCCCTCACCCTCAGGTTGGATAACTGCAGTGCATATTCTACAATAGCCCACAGATTCCCCAGAAGGGTCACATTCTGGTTACCCACCATGATAACTTACTTCATAAAGACTCCTTTATTTCCCACCTTTCTTTTTCTGTCTCACTTCCCTACTCCCCTGACATTTGGGGGTTTTGTTTTATCTAGGATCACCTCCCAAGTAAATTACCTGCACTCACATCTTTGTCTCAGAGTCTGCTTCTGAGGGGACCCAAACTCATGTTTTAAGTGACAGGAAATTATCATGCGCATGACAGGGAAAATACCTGATATTGAGATAACACAGATGGGAACCTGACCTAGCCCTGGGGGTCAGAGATGATGCAGGGATTGAGTGAAGGTCTGAAGAGCAAGTAGGAATAGGAATAGGAGGGACAGACTCAGCTTGGAGGGAATTCTAGTCAGAGGGATCAGCATGGCAAAGACCTGGAGGCAAGAGCAAGTCTGATGTATTAAAAAAAAAATGGAAGAGATTCAGAGAGGCTGAGACATGGACCAGGAATGGTACAGAGATGAGGGATGAAGCTGGAGAAGTAAGAAATGAATAGATCATGAAGGACCTTGTTTACTAGGCTGAGAAGTATGGAAAAATGTGCCTATTTTCAGCAGGAATTTTTAATATTAACATTCCGAAGCTTTGTTAGGATTTAGATATAAAGTGTGGGACTTGGATAGTCTAAGCATTTTCCTATATATTTTTCTCAAAAACTAATTCTATCCATCTTGCTCTGCTCTTCCTTGTGGCAGTTTTTCTCATTCTACCAGAAGCCCTGCCCTTGTCCTTAAGCTCTGGTTTAAAGCTAAGCTTCTCAGCGTGGGGAACATGTCCTGTCGTCTTTTGTATACCCAGAGTACCTAGCACAAAGCCCGGGTCATGGTAAATGCTTAGGCATCTTGGTGTCTTCACTTGCCCATCCCTTTCCTGCCTCCCTCTATCTTTCTCTCTCTCTGTCCCCTCTTCCCCCAATTCAAAACTTTTCTGCAGTCAACCCACATGTGTGTGAATCATCAGTAGCATCTCCAAAAGGGGAAACCCCCTCTGCCAACCAGCTGGTCCAGCCTCATTCCATCAACATTGCTGAGTGGGAAATTTCCTATTACACAACCGTGATGCAGCCCAGTGTGTGCTGAGCATTCCTCTCCCATCTCACCAAACTCAGCTTTTCCACCATCTTCCATCTTGTCTTCCTTTTCCTTGAGGGTCTGATTCTTTGCTTTCAAGTCCTACTTACTGTCAAGTGGGTATGTCTTGGCCTTCAGAGGGAAAATAAGTACTTATCCAACCGTGAGACACAGAGACACACGTAAAGAAAAAGATTAGTTCAAAATATAGAGGAATTGCAGGGTTTAGAGTTTGAATAATAGAACTCCTTTAGACCTGGTTGAACACATGTTTCCAGTAAAAGACCAGATACTAAGTATCTTGAGCTTTGCAGGCCATAAGGTCTATTTTGCAGCTACTCACCTCTGCCTTTGTAGTGGGAAAGCAGTTACAGACAACACCTACATAAATGGCCGTGGCTGTGTGCCAATACAACTTGACTTACAGTAATAGGTAGTAGGCTAACTGGACCCACAGACTGTAGTGGGTCAACACCCAATCTAGACCAATTCTCTCATACAAAAGAGGACAATGAGCCCCAGAAGCGATGCGTTCCTGTTCACCCTGACAATTAATGGCAGTGCTGAGCTGAGGACCTGGGCCTCCTGGCCGGCTAGTCCTTAGACTTAAGTCCTGCTTTTTCCACTTCGACTTGTATTCCTCACCATCACTCATGCCCAACCAGTTTGTCCCATCCTGATGGTTTGATAGATCCTAATACTCAGGAACCAAAGACAGATATCAAAACTTTAAAGGTTGTGGACTCTTTCCCAGGTTTCCTGTCATTTCTAATATAATGTCTGTCTCCTTTGGGAGTGATCAACCTCCAAGTTCAGTGGAGTGTGTGTGCGACCCAATGTACAGAAAAATGCCCACTTACAGATAGGCAAGTATATAGACAAATGGTGAGATGGATCTTGCTCAAATTAAGGAAACTTTTTCTAGTTTGTTTTTTGGAACTGAAGTGTGTAAATTTTTAGGAAGAAGGATTTTAAATAATACAAATTTGAAGAGGCTGAAGTTGAAAAACAAAGTAAACAAAACAATAAAACCTAGCTGAATCCCTGGTAGGACATTCCAAATTGCTTAGTGTGCTATTCATGACTCTAAAAGACAAGAAGGACAACAGAACTGGTTCCCACAGAGAGGATTGTTTTGTCTCACATCTCAGCCAAAATTGGCCCTGTGACTTGAATGGTCCTAAGCATGTTCTCAGTTATGGAAGAACTGATCTGTCCTTTTAAACATAGGTGCCTTGAAGCTGTTCCTTCAGAGTACAAAAGAGGGTGGGCGGGACATTCTTAAAGGCTTAAGCAAAGGCTCTGTTGGCCCTTCTCTGACCTAAAAACTTGACAACCAAGGGCTTGGCTTGAGAGGACAGCAGACAGCAATAAATAACAAATAAAGTCCTTCTACTCCCTTCTAATCCTAAGGATTTGTTCAAACTATTAGATCATTTCCAACACTCAGGAACAGTGGTTACAGATGTGTAGCTAAGGACCAGTTTTACCTGTGCACTTTTGTTTCTCATTGGCCATTTCAGCCATTCTCCCAAAACAAGCCTTGATCAATTTCAGTAGGGTCGTCTTCAAAATGGCCCAACAGCACTCCAAAGTATTAATTAATAAATTCAATGATATGGTTCTATATAGCTGGAGGGATCATGTTTATTCTAATGATGACTTAGGAATTATAGGAAGTTACTGTCCTGATAATTAACATTGGCAGCTGCTGCAGTGATAACAACAGACGCTCCTTCCCTACTCTTTGCTCTAACCACTTTTTAAAATTTGACACTCAGCACCAAAAATCTCCCACCAACCAGGAATTCAAAGAACATGGATAACGGACCAAAGGTAACAAAACTCATTCTTGAAAGTGAGGGTTTTAAGCTAATGCACCTGCCCTCCCCCCAACAATCCAGGTCACCTGCCCAGATTTGTGCCAGTGTTGCCTAGACATTTAAAATTTATATTTACTTTCATGTTTATTTAATAAAGGAAAAGCTAAATTCCCCGATGTTATTACAGCATCAAGAGATACTCTCATCTCCACCTATCTCCCTGCATCAGTTTTTCTCAACTATTCCTAAAACTTAATGGGCAATCAATATATGTAGAGTGAAGAAATAAATGAAAGACTGAATAGAAGAAACATAGGAAATATAAAAAGAATCACTCTATTCACTATGCATGAACAAAGAAAGCAATAATCTTTCGTATGTTCTTGAAATATTTCCATGAAACAGGGTAGATTTTTTCTCCAGCCCCTCAGAAACTATTGATAACAACATTTTACACAGTATAGTAGGGAAGGAAAACTATTTCCTGAGAGCCTGTTATGCCAGGCTTTTTGCTTAGATTACTTTATTTCTCATCAATTCCCTGGGAGATTATTGTTATCTCTATTTCATAGATGAGGAAATTGAAGCTCACAGAGATTAAGTGTTTTGACCAAGGTCACAAACTAGGAAGTGATGGACCCCAGATTTAAAGCCAGCGCTATCTGATCCCAAAGTCCTTGTGCTTTCTATAGCATCCCTTACTCTGAAGTAAGGGAAGAAACATTTCCTGTACAATGAGATTGCCGTAACACTAGTATTAAGAGGGAAGGAGAACAAATACAGTATTTAGAAAACAAGTTTTAGTTCCATTTCAAAGCTATAGACACCCAAAGCACAGAAGATTAAGGTTCCACTAGAAGTCCCAAGTGACATCAATAAAAACTCAAAACTCTAAGTTCCCAACTTTCTTTTGTCATATCGATTTAAACATTTTGCAGAGATCTGATGTGAACAATAGACTTGGAAAATTTTAAACAAGGTGAGTGTAATGCTCGATGAAAGTGTTCTTAACTCGAGTCTCAAATGGAGAACGCTTTTAGTGCCACTGTAAATATTAATGAAATGTAAAGTATTTACTAGAACACAGTGATCAATAATGCAGCTTCGATGAATGGGCAATCATAAATAATATTTTTATTAGTAGTGAGAAATTTCTTTTATTATTTAAATCCATTAAAGAATGACTTGAGCACTTTGGAACGCTGGTCTTAAAGTGTTACACCGTGTGGAGGAAGAAATGGCCTCACTATTACTGTTTTTATACAACTCACTGGAACTCACACATTGATTTTTATGTATAACTAGCCACAAAGTCTTTTTCTTCTTTTCTTGCTTTTATGGGACACTGATCATGCCTGTAGTTTAATAGACTAAATGTTATGTATTTTTTTGAAGTAGCTGGTAGGGTACCTCCTCCACAACAAGGCTCATATTAAAGTCTCTATTTTGAGCAGAGGTAGGAAGATGTACATTTGTAAATAATGACAATGAAAAATAACCACTGCAATATTTAAGCAAAGACACTCTAACACAAATGAAAACTAGTTCTATGACCAACTTTACATACGTAAGACTCCCAGATTGCCTTGATTTAACTAGCCACTGGGCATTGTATAGATAAAACCTAAGTCCACTGTCTTGTTAGGATGAAAGAATAAAGATAATCAAATCATCTAAGTTTTTCTCTGTGTAATAAAATGATGCCATACTCAGGCTTTTGTAGGGAGGATTAAATAATGTAATGGATAGAAAATGATATAGAGTTCTCATAAGTAGCCACTGAAATGGTTGTGGTTGCTAGTGTACTACTACTTCTGCTTCTATTGTAATCACCTCACAGCCGTCATTCAGTCACCTAATCCACCCATCAGTATGGTGCATGCAATGATTCAGGTTCTTTGGGAGGATGTCATAGGGCAAGACAGAATCACTGTTCTAAAAGGGACCTTGGTCCAGAAAACCAGCCAGAAAAACACAAACGCTGCAAGACTATCTTTCTCATATTTTGTGTGGTCAAAAGTCCTCAATTCCATTCTCCTGTTACTAGTCCCTAAAAACTAAGAGAACAGCTGTTAAACCTCAAGAGATATGCTTTGAGAAGGGAGGGTGCTCAGAAACGCAAAGTGTTTTCTTAAACCTAAACTGAGGAAGAAACTGTAATTCAAAACATTTCCAAATGGAGGATCTGTGAATCATGCACAGGAATAACTTGCTTTCTTTCAAGGCAAAGACCCTTGATGTAGTGACCATCTTCAATAGGTTGCTGATAGGGTCATTCCAAAGATGTTGTCCTTCTCAGTCTACTCCCAGTGGCTCATCACTCAACACAGACGCTGAACTGAAAAGTGGACTCCTGGGCCAGTCAGGATCATTGACAGGCTGGCCATACTGGGTTCGAATGGAAGTGTGATTTTGATTCATATTCAAACTGGTCCAGAGTGCTTTCTGACCTTGTATCTTTCCACCTATACGCAAAATTTTTTCCCATCTACATCTTTTTAAAGAGATTGTCCAACCCATCCATATCATAAATTTTTCCTCCCCTCTCTCATCTTCCCAGCTCCCAACTGTGGCCACAGTATTAGACCAGGATGACACTTGATCCAAGCAAGTAGATCAGATCTACTCTTCCAGGGGCTTGGAGGTGGTACCTAGTGATTGGGCCAATTAGCTACGGGGACAGGAAGTAGAAGATCATATAGATTCAGAGAATGAGATGGCTATTGCCGGTGGCCATGGCAACTGCCTCTAAGTTGATGAGTGAATCAGAAAAAGGGTCTGCAGATAGAGAAGATGAAATGAACATGAGAAGACAAGGAAAATAAGATGCAATCTTCCAGTGATTTTCCTATTCCTGGGAGGCCCGGCTGTCCTTCCTATACATGTGTTTCTGTAGGATTCCTTTGCATCCTGTAATAAACCTCCTATTCACTTGAGCTTCCTTGAAAGGATTTCAATTCCCAGAAACCAAAAGCACCCTGGCTAAAACATTCTCTAGCCACTCTGGCAGGTTATTTTGAACTAAGCATCTCCCTGCCCTAGTCTCCCAGAGGCGTCAATAACTTTTCAGCTTAGGGAGTGCCCAACTGGTAGAAGCTGTGCTGGTTGTTGATGAGAAACAGGAAGGCGGCAGACACAGAAACTTATGTAAACAGTGAGTAGCACTGAAGAGAAGATCAAAGTTCCGTCCTGCCCTAAACGAGAAGGTGGGGCACCGCAACTGCCTTTGAAATGTAGGTTGTCTTTTCATATCTGCCTTGGGTAGGTCTTTGGTTGTTTCCATAACATTTGGAGTAAGAACTAAAGGAGTTCCTATGACCCGGCCCCATTCCTTTATTCTGAGAGGAAGACTGACAGCAATCGACCCCCATGTGTATACACACACATACACACACACACACACACACACACATATTATTTTCTTTGCGTGACTAGATAACAAATCTCTATGGTGTTTAACCACTGTAGGCAATTAATAAAGTCTTCCCTAAAGAATAAATAGAAGCATTCATGAATAAATACCACCCCAAAAGGGACCTAGGGCACCAAAGAGAAGGAAGAGAGTGATTTCAAAGTGGAAAGGGAAAAAAGCTGTGGTTTTTCTTGGGGCTTCCCTGGTGGCGCAGTGGTTGAGAGTCCGCCTGCCGATGCAGGGGACACGGGTTCGTGCCCCGATCCCGGAAGATCCCACATGCCGCGGAGCGGCTGGGCCCGCGAGCCATGGCCGCGGAGCCTGTGTGTCCGGAGCCTGTGCTCCGCAACGGGAGAGGCCACAGCAGTGAGAGGCCCGCGTACAGCAAAAAAAAACTACCTCTACAGAATTTGAAGACTTGAAGACAGAGTATGGGGCAGTAGCTTTCCTTTTCCTTGGACTTGAAGTCAAGAAGCTTCTTATTAGGAAGAGGAAGAGACAAGGGCATAAAGAGAACCACACAACAGGAAAATGTCAAATGCCCTAAGAGGAGGACAAAGAGGCGTGGGACCTCGGAGGAGGAAAATACTACTTCCATATGGGAAATAAACAAGGAGGATATCATGATAAAGAGCAGAACCAAAGGAATATTTGGGGGCAAAGTAGGGGGATTGTGGACTACAAAACCTTGGGGCAGAGCGCCTCCAGTGACTGATACCAGAAGAGGCCGGACGTGGTCATTCCACAGCATATGTCTCTGTGGTCATAGCAACTCTGGGAACAAAGCATTGGGTATCTGAATATAGTTGTTCCCACGTCTAGGAAAGAGAATAGGAAATGCGTTACTATCAGGAGAAAGGGGGATGACCAGTGGGCTGTGGCCATTTTCCTGGGCATGGCAGGGCAGGGGTGGGGGCCGTGGAGGGAGGGATGGGGAAGGGGTCTGGGTAGCGATCCAAGACCTCAGAGGCTACACATCTCCATAGACCCTGCAGGCTTCCCCCAAAGCACCTGTGAGTTTATGCAGCAGGGGAGCAAGACTGGGAGAGGGTGCTCTCCCACTGGTCACTGAGCTCATTAGTGGATGATTTAGAAGGGTCCCTATGGTTACCTGTGCCTGGAACCCACAGAGTTCGCCAGTCCAGGACAGGTTTTTGGGTGGGTCTCTGGGTTCCCACACTCCAGGATTTCCACACTACACGTGACACAAGCATTCAGGCCCCAGGGGTCATCATGTGCCACAGAACTGGGGTATGACTCTCTCTCAGTTAACTCTGTTTCCACCCATGGTCCGGGGCAAGGAGCCCAAGTCTGTGCCATTCTTGGGATGGGGTGGAGACTTTCTTGTCCCCATTCAAGAGAATCTTAATGGTTCTCAGCTTTGTCCAGAGAAGCCAGTCCTGTCTCCCTCTGACTCATGAGACCAAACAATTGCCGTTCCCATGTCAGTTATAAAACCTTTTCCTCTGAGCCACATATCTGCTGTGTATGTCACCACAGGCCATGTGGTCTCAGCTCTTTCCCCACTATGGCTCCTTCTTTATCACGGCTTCTTGAAATTTCCCTCTCTTGCTTTTGAATTCAACCAGGTATGTTAAATTCCTTAAGTTTTAAAGCATTTGTATGCATTCAGAATGGGATGGAGGATTCCCATGTAAGCTCAGTGTACCGTCTTCACTGAAAGCCCTTCTCATCTAATAAGCGATAAATCTGGGTTTCAAACCTAGGTATTCTGGATCTAAAACCAGGGGTAATTTTTATTTTAACACATTTCTTCCAGAGCATCTCAACAAGGTTGAAAGACCTAGTCAAAGTGAATTTTAACAAAGGAAGAATAGAAGTAAACTCATGGAATTATTACGCCCCAAAGCTATTATAAGTTAAAACCATACATTTGAGAAGGTTTTAGAAAACCGCACGGAATGAAACTCTGCAGTCAATTAGGATATTCTAGAGGCTGCTCCTGACCTTCTGAACCTGGCATTGGAGGCAGCTGTGTGAACAGGCGTCTAGCCCAGCCTGGTAATCCCCATGTCCTTTCTGGCCGTAGCAAGAAGGAATCACTGCTTGCAGGTGCTGATTCTCATATACAGATCATCTCCCCCCATCTGCCGGTGAACATAAACACACACATACCCAGGGCAAAGCCAATAAGACGATGTTATGAGCATGGGCTTTGCTTTGGGAAGAAGTGAAACTTGTCACGCAACCTGGAATGTCTGCAGAAACAGGCTGCAGGAGAAAACAGGAGCCACAGACACTCCTAGAAAAAGAGGACTTTTGCTCTTTACCTGCTGCAGCCCTCAGGTAGGCCGTCATGTTCTTTACACCAAATTTCCATGTACCTGGCATCAGAATTTCATCACAGACACAGCTGGATTATCCACAGTTTCCATTCCACTCTTGCTACCTCCTATAATGCAGGTAACTGAGTGGTGATTGAGTACTGATTGTACGATAACTGACCTGGCTGGAAAATGGAACGATTGGTTGAGTGAGTTTCCTCTTTCTAAATCATTTAAGAGATTAGAACCTGTGTCTGAAATCTCCTTTATGCATATGCAGACATATAGATTGACTTAAATTAATATGCATTTATCAAGTACAAAATACAAAAGCTTGGGCATTGGCACAAGCTTGGGTTTCCATCAAGGCTGTCCATATTGTTGGCTGCATGATCTTGGGGAAGTTACTTAACTCCTGAGCCTTGGTTTCCTCACCTATAGATTGGGATGATAAGCCCCATTTCCTAGGATTGTTGTGGGGATTATGTGAGGCCCCGGACATAGAATATTTGGCATGGATCCTGATGTAGAATTCATGCTCACTAAGTAGCACCTATTATTGCTGTTATTATGATAGAACTGAAACCGTGTCACTGCCGAGGGGCCTCTCACAGCATGATGATCAGGGATAGACTCAGAGCAACCCACAACAAAAGTCACTTGGAGAAGGTGGGGTTGGAAAACCAAGCCAACGATTGGCCTAGAGATTTGCACAAGAGAAAGTGGGCAAGTAAGGACTAGGTCCCGGGCACCCTGGCTGGTGACTGAGCTCACGCTGCCTGAGTCAGTGCCCCGAAGCCCGTGTGGTTCACTGTTGACAGAGAAGAGAATTCCTTGTCCCTATAAGATGCAAATCCCCAAGAGGTTCCCTTTAAGAGTCATTTTTGGACTGGCTGCTGTAACACAGCATTTGGAGCCAAGATTGTTTTTCTGTGTGATGATAGCTCAGTAAAAAGAATCATGGCCTGGAGTCTAGCTGAGGAGATTTAGACTGTTGTCATTTATGGAATTCCAGCTAACAAACTCTCACCCAGCAGGACACGGTTTAGACAGATAGGGAGACATTTACTCTTAAGAGAAGCCACCCCCTCTTTGGCCTCTCCCGTCCCCCTTCCAGAGCCCCTGTCTGGTTTCCCACACACAGTGTTTGTTCCTCTGGGCATTGCTTCTCAGGAGGCTGGGAAAAAAAGGGATTTGGTTCTCCAAGGTTACCAAACTTATCTCTTCTCCTTGGCTGTACAAACAACTCGTGTGAAGGCCACCCAGGTTTCTGCAATTAAAGATAAACTTGCAGAGAAGGGGATGGCCAAGGCTGTTTCATATTCTGCCAAGTTGAGGCTCAAGTTGCCTCTGTGGGAGAATTCCCCTGCCATTGCTAACCAAGCCAGCTGCCTGTCCACGGGGCAGGGGGTGTGGAATGGGGCGCGAGAGTCCCAAGTCACTTTTCGGGCCTCTGCGCGATGTTCCAAGCACAGTCAGAGTCTGCTCGTGGACCCCAAGTTGAAAGTGATTTCACATTAGCAATAGAGATTCCAAGAGGGAAAATCCAATACAACTTGATGACCTGTAGCAGCGGTTCTCGGAGTCCAACCTGGACTGGTAACACTGGCATTACCTGTGAAAGGGTTAGCGAGCCAATTCTTGGACCCCACCCCATTCCTGTCTACTGACTGAGAAACTGAGGATTAGGCCCCAGAAGTGGTTTAGAAAGCCCTCCAGGTGATTCTGATACACGTTATAGTTGAGAACCACCAGCTTCTGGAAACCCCGACCATGGGAGTAAAGCAAGCCATTCTAGAGTCTTATGAGAACCAAAGTGTGGCCAGACAGGTATGCCTGTACTAATTCCCACCTACCATTTCCCCCATAATGATCTAAGAAAGGAGGGGCATGTGGAGGTAGGAGATGATGTGAACAGAGCAAATAGATGAGGGGGACACACCTGAGCCTATGTGAGTGGTGGTTAGTGTCTGTTTTCAGTTGCTCATTTATTAATTAATGTTTTCAGTGGCATATTAAAGGTTTCTGTTTACCCTTCAGAAATAGCCATCATCATGCACAGGATTCTCAAACTAGCAAGATGGGGAAATGATCCAGGACAGGCAAGGAAGCAGAAAGAACATCAACACCACCAGCCCTGAAGGTCAGTACCAGAAGTCAGCAAATCCCAGTGATAGGGTTCAGAGGAGAAGAGAAGATGGGCTGAAAAGGGAAGAGGAGCACAGAAATAAAATAGCAAGAGGACTGGATGTGAACAATCCCACCCCAACATGGCAGGGCCAGGGGACAAAGGACAAACAGAGATTCATATACTGTATGTCTGAATTTTTGAAAGTTATCAATTAATTGTACATCAAGTGAACAGACTATTAAGTAAAACATGTAATATCCTCCTACTTTGACAGACATGTCTTCTTAGCAAACTGAAAGTCCAGGGCTGGTAAATTCAGTATTCTTGGACTCTTCAGAGTTCCAGAATGCAATCATGCAAGGAGAATGGGTACCTATCCTGGCCTCTGGTCCACGACTCCACTCCCTTTCTCTTCCCATCCTAGCTCAGTCCCCAGACCACCAGGGGCTTCATTCATACACACAGATAAGCTGTCAGTGAGTCCTGGCCCCATCCACACCCCCTTGTAAATAGCTCTTCTTGGCTACCACACCGACCTAAGAGGAGCACCACAGCAACAGAGGCTGGATCCAGGGAAGATGCCCATAAAGGCTCTGGAAAGACTCAGGGTCTTTGGGGCAGAGAATTCTGCTTGACTTCTTAGAGCGAGGTCTTGAAGTGCAGGCTCTAGGTGCGCGTGACCCCTTGGCTGGTGAATTCTTCATCCCTTGGGGAGGGGTAGGAAAACAAGAGCAGGTCCCTGGAAGCATGGGTCCAGGACAGGGGCCATCTTGCTCAGGGCTAAGGATGTGACAGAGAGGAAAGAGGAGGGAGAAGGGAGGAAATAGCAGGTGATAAAGACTTAGAAGACATCCCTCAAAAAGTGGCTTTTACTGTTACCCATACATGAGGGACCAGGTATTCTTCTGGGTGTCAAGCTCTGAGTCTTCTTCTAGACTGAATGAACCACCGACACCGTGGAGAAAAGTGAGTGCCCGTGCCTGATTCATGTTTTATTCCCCCACCTACATTACTTCTCAGAGACTAGGGACATCTAATTTTCCTGTGATAATAACTGTAGATCCATAAAAATTTCCTATACTGCACACTGGGGGCAAGGGAGGAAGGAAGTTATGATCACAGACCAGAAGTTTCTCTGGTGAAACAAAAGAGTATTTCATTAGATAAACAACTGAAAAGCAAGATTACACAGAAAATTGGTAACTTGATGCAGCATTTTGGGCTTTGTGTTGTGGGTTGGTTACTACTTGGCTTAGCTTCTGATGTTGCAAAAGTTTCATTTGTGAACGTTTCTATGAGCAACTGTTTTGATGTAGATTACTTGAGTTTTGTTGTTTGCTGTTTAGCAGACATGAAATATGATGCATTTTCTCGGGGAATGTTTCATTTCCTGGAGCTGGAAGTGCAGTGGGCTTAGGGGAACTGCTCCATTTCTGAGCCATGTGTTCATAGTACTGAGGGCCAGGGCAACCTTGATCACAACACTCTCGTGCTTTCCAAACCATTCTTTAAAGTATTGTTTCTTGGGAGAAAAAAATACTTTTTAAGCATAAAATGAACAGAAGGAATCACAAAGGAAAAATCGATAGAGAAGCATCGTGCGAAAAATTTAAAAGGCAAACAGCAAACTGGGAAATAGATATGCAGCAAATATAGCAAAAGCAACAGTTATTAATATATTAAAAACTTACATATATTTTAAAAATCATTAGTGTTCCAATTTTTAAAAGAGTGGTAGAACATTCCCAAAAGAAAAATTATAATGACTGAAAAATATTTTAAAATATTCAAAGGAACGTATATAACATGAAAATGAGATATGTTGGGCTTCCCTGGTGGCGCAGTGGTTGAGAGTCCGCCTGCTGATGCAGGGGACATGGGTTCGTGCCCCGGTCCAGGAAGATCCCACATGCCGCGGAGCGGCTGGGCCCGTGAGCCATGGCCGCGGAGCCTGCGCGTCCGGAGCCTGTGCTCCGCAACGGGAGAGGCCACAACAGTGAGAGGCCCGCGTACAGCAAAAAAAAAAAAAAAAATGAGATATGTTAATTGATATAACTTTTCTGGATGCAGCTTTCCAAATGTGTCAAGAGCCTTAAAAAATGTCCATGGTCTTGACCTTGGCAACTCTGTCCTAAGAACATGCTAGAGATGTGGGGAAATATTGATATAAACAGGTGATCTGTGCAGCAGTATCTGCAGTAGAATTTAAAAAAACAAAACAAAACAAAACACCGTCTCTTCTCCCATCACAGTCCACCTGTGCTCTAGAACTTACACTCTGGCCCAGCTCCCTGGGGCTTTCATTGCTTCGATTATTCCCTCTCTCTCCTTTATCATCAGTCTCTCTCTAGTGGATATATCCCATCAGCATACCAATATGCTCAGTATCTCTCGAATTTTTAAATCCTTTTTTGTTCCCACATCTCCATCTGCTACAACTCCATTCCTCTGCTTCCCTTCAGAGGGAAACTCAAAAGAATTATCCCCACCCACTCCCTTCACGTCCTCGCCTCCCATGAATTCACTTGCTCTGTCTTGTCAACATGAACGCCATCTCTCCAAGTCCAACGAGCTCTTTACAGCCCTGTTTTTAAACTCTCAACAGTATTGCACATGGTTAGCCACTCCCTTTTGTGTCTTTCCTTGGCTTCCAGGGCACCAGTTTCCTGTTTTTCCTCTTACCTCACTGGCCACTCCTTACCAGGCTGCTTTCCTGAATCTTTCTTCTCCATCTGCCTTTTACAGAATAGAGTTCCTTGGGGTTCACCTCAGAACATCTCCTCTACCCATATTTATTTCCTTAGGTGTTCTCATCTAATCTCATGGCTTCTGATGCCATTTTACGTGGCTCCAAAATTTATGTTTCTGCCTTGAACTTTTCCTCTGAAGTCTGGACTCCGATAGCCAACCTCTTAATTGATATTAACACTTGTATATCTCAGTCATCTCAAACTTTCCATACCTAAAACAAACCTGTTAATCCCATCTCCTCTCCCCAAAATACCAGATCTCCCCCTGCTATCCCCATCTCCTTAATTACCACCACCCATCTGTTCAGTTATTAAAGCCAGGTGATTGCATGACATCCCTGACTCCTCCCACCCCTCACCCTGTACATCCAAACAAGCAACAAATCTTGTTGGTGCTCTTTCCAAAATATGTCTTTCTTGCCTCTCTACCACCACTGCCACCCGCTTCATCCCAGTCACTACTTCCTTTACTAAATCCGGAGTCTCCTAAATGGCCTTTCTTCTTCTACACTTGCTGCTACCTCTACAATCCTTTCTTTAAGCAACACCAGGATTTTAAAAATGCAAAGCAGATCATGGCTCTCTATTTCACTTAGAATAATTCCCAAATTCTTACAGTGAATTGCTAAACTGGGCATGAGCCAACTCCTACCTAGTCATCTGACTTTATCTCATGGCACTTGCCTCCATGCTCGCTCCAATCCTGTCCACTCTTCCCCTCCTACTTTCTGGAGCAGATTTATGTGCCTGTGCCCACACAGCAGTGTTCTCAACTGCAGTCAGTGGTAAGACACGAAATGTAAGCTTTGAAGGACATGAAGCCAATTTATTTTGAAACTCATGAGTTTATGAACATGCATGTTAAATTTTGCAACTGATCTCAAATTCCACACCAGTTAGGAATTATTTGGGGTTAAAATAACAGTAGCATAAATAATATAGAGGGTTTTTCTTTTTTCTCTCATGTAACATGAAGTCCTGAGGTAGGCAATCTAAAGCTAATGGGCATCCACGTAATGTCATCCATGCCCTGGGTGTCTTCTGTTTTTCACACCTTTACCTTATATGGGGTTGCCAACGTCAAGGTCATCTCCTAGTCTCATTCCAGTCATCATGTTGACATTCCAGAAGAGAGGAAGAAAATTGTTGGAATTCCTTTTGAGACTAATGAAGTAGTATCTTTGAAAAAGAAAAACATTAAGATAGATCATCTTCCCATGATTTCTCACAAATAATTTCCTGGGAAGAGAAAGAGGGAAAGTTAAATTGAGGGTAAAGGAAATACATTCCTTTCTACCAAGGACAAAGGAATCTCGAATTGAGAGAAGGAAGAACGAGAGCTAACATTTTTAGCATCTGTACTGTGTACCAGGAACTTGATTTTACAATATCTCAAAACACCTTTTTAGGATAGGTATGTGTTATGGGCTGAACTGTGTCTCCTCAAATTATGTTGAAGCCCTAACCTGCAGTACCTAATCCAATATGACTGGTGTCCTTGTAAGAAGAGGAGATTAGGACACATGCACAGAAGGAAGATCATGAAGACACATGGAGGAGATGGCCATCTAAAGCCAAGGAGCGGGGCTTCTCTGGCGGTGCAGTGGTTAAGAATCCACCTGCGAATGCAGGGGACACGGGTTCGAGCCCTGGTCCCAGAAGATCCCACATGCCGCGGAGCAGCTAAGCCTGTGCGCCACAACTACTGAAGCTTGCGTGCCTAGAGCCCGTGCTCTGCAACAAGAGAAGCCATCACAATGAGAGACCTGCACACTACAACGAAGAGTAGCCCCCATTCGCCGCAACTAGAGAAAACCCGCACACAGCAACAAAGACCCAATGCAGCCAAAAATAAAATTAAAAATTAAAAAAAATAAAGCCAAGGAGCGAGGCCTCAGAAGAAACCAACCATGACAACACCTTGATCTTGGACTTCTAGCCTCCAGATCTGTGAGAAAATAAGTTTCAGTTGTTTAATCCACCAAGTCTGTGGTACTTTGTTATGACAACCTGAGCAAACTAATACATGTGATTATGTCTACTTCTCAGATAAAGAAACTGATACTCCAAGAAGGTAACCTGCCCAAGTTCACAAGCCAGTAAGTAGCAGTGTCAAGATCCAGTCCCAAGTCCAGCCTCTGTGGCTATGCTTTTTCCATTCTGCCAGATGATTCTTTTCCTCACCCGAGAGCTTATTTCCCCCAAAGACCCTTCTGATATTCTCATTAAACGGAGGAACACAAGGGCTTCCCTGGTGGCGCAGTGGCTGAGAGTCCGCCTGCCGATGCAGGGGACATGGGTTCGTGCCCCAGTCTGGGAAGATCCCACATGCCGTGGAGCGGCTGGGCCTGTGAGCCATGGCCGCTGAGCCTGTGCGTCCGGAGCCTGTGCTCCGCAACAGGAGAGACCACAACAGTGAGAGGCCTGCGTACCGCAAAAAAAAAAAAAAAAAAGTAGGAACACAAGAAAGAAGTGCCAATCAGGAGGAACAAAAGAATGTTTCAGGACTCAACATCTGGAAAGGACAAGAGGACAATGAAAATCCTCTGTAATAAGGCATGTTCAGGAATATTTTAAACACCTAAAATCATCTGTCAACCCAGATGGAAAATGATCAACTGTTTATTCCCCATTTGACAAAACTGTAATATTTTAGGAATTTTAAGTTTTGGTTTTGACATTCTACTTACAGCTTCTGGTGATTTTGGAATTGTTGATTCCACATGAAATTAGGAGGGAATTATTATTTTTATTTATCCTTACCTAACACTCTGCTCTGGTTTTTTTGTGTCGAGCTGCCTAGACGGACTGACAACATTTAGAAGTAGCTTATCCTACCTATTGAGCAGATGAACATATATAAATCCCACTAAATTATAAATTAATGTCATGTATACACACAGGCAGGACCAAAGAGTGTAACAGAGCTGGCCTAATGACAAGGGCTCATCTGACAAACTCATTCACACTGTCATGGGAATAAAGGATGGGAATTTAAGCATATAACACGGTATCTGCATTGAAAACTAAACCATTATTTTCTGTCCAAGGTGGCAATTTGAGGCCACATTTTTATCTTCTCTTCACCTACAAGTCTAATGAAATGACCGAGAATAAAATTTTTTAATTATAACTTTTTATATAAATAAAATAAGAAATAAAAAATAAATTAAATAAAATAATGTCTTTATCAATATGAAACAGGGAAGGGTAACATGAAAGGCCAGATATTTTGGAAAATGCTGCAATATATGGAAATGGAATGGGGTTAATGAAGTCCCCACCTGCAAGTTAACATGAGTTCCCCTCATCTGCTGCTGTGTGACTAGGCACCCTGAGACTCATGACTAAAAAAAACAACAGCATTTATTTTGCTCCTGGATCTGCATTGGGGGCAAGGCTTGACAGCATCAGCTTATCCTTGCTCCATGGAGTGTCAGCTGGAGAATCTTTTTTTTTTTTTTTTTGCGGTACGCGGGCCTCTCACTGTTGTGGCCTCTCCCATTGCAGAGCACAGGCTCCGGACGCGCAGGCCCAGCGGCCATGGCCCACGGGCCCAGCCACTCCGTGGCACGTGGGATCCTCCCGGACCAGGGCACGAACACACATCCCCTGCATCAGCAGGTGGACTCTCAACCACTGCGCCACCAGGGAAGCCCATGCTGGAGAACCTTAAAGGCTGGAGTGTGGAGTCATCTGGAGGCTCACTCACATGTCTTGCGGTGCATGCTGGGAGGACTCGTGGGCGTCCTGGGGCACTTTTACCTCTGTGTGGTCTCTCCACACCCTCTCTCGCTCCAGCACTTTGGCTTTAGGGCAGCAAACTTACAAGTGGGCTCAAGGCTCCCAAGGTGCATAGAGGGACAAAGAGAAAACCAGGCTGAAACTAAGCTGCCTTCTACATCACAGCATCAGAACTCACGCAGTGTCACTTCGACTGCCATCTATTCATAAAGTCCAGTTCGTTTTCAAGGGGAAGGGAACTACTCGTCCTTTTGTGACAGAAAGGGCTGGAAAGTTCTGGAAGAGGATGACATGTGGCCATTTTGAAAATACAATCTGTCAAATACGTGACAGAAAAATTTAAGTAGGTGGAAGAGACTGTGATCACTAACAAAGTCAAGATATACCTTCAAAGTCAATGGGACAAGAGCAAGAAGAGGGGTGAGCTCAGGGGCAAATAGATCTGGGAAAATCCCAACCCCACACCTGAAGCAGCTCAGCCTGGGGATCACACCACAATGTCACCTGATGTGAACCAGTGGACTGGGTAAAATGGGTATTGTTTCAACCATCTATTCATGAGGGCATCCACCTCAGTTAGAAATAATAGCCATTAGCCGTTAGTGTGTCACAGCACATATATCCAGGAAATGCTTCTTGGCGTCGTGACACACCTGCCTGTGGCTGCCTCTGATATTGTTTTCTTCCTGTGCCTCATAGACAACTAGGCTAGAGAAAATGTAAACTTTCAATGTTCCTATTTAGTCTGTCACTAGAATATTTGGACAAGTATCTTCTAAAACTCTGATGAAATCTATCTCAACATCCAATATTAGACATACATAGACTTCCCCCTGAGGTTGAGAGGGAAGAAAGAAAGGGAGGGAAAAAGAAAGCTCACTGGATATAGCAAAAGATAAAGCTGTTCAAAAAAATGGCTGTTCTTAGATTCAGAGCAAAGACGACCCCCATCTCCAAGAAACAGGGAAGCACTTGGAAAAAATATGAGACCCCTAGGCAGAGATCTGAGAAGACATAGTCTGAGATTAAGAACTGCTTTTGGGGGCTTCCCCGGTGGTGCAGTGGTTGAGAGTCCGCCTGCCGATGCAGGGGACACGGTTCGTGCCCCGGTCCAGGAAGATACCACATGCCGCGGAGCGGCTGGGCCCGTGAGCCATGGCCGCTGAGCCTGCGCGTCTGGAGCCTGTGCTCCACAACGGGAGAGGCCACAACAGTGAGAGGCCCGCATACCACACACACAAAAAAAGAACTGCTTTTGGATTTTCGAAAATTAGTAAATTCAAGATGCAGTGGAGGCAATAGAGGTAATACACAGCCAGCCACATACTGAAATAATAAATGAGAATTAGGAGAAATTTGTCCACTATTCACAGGGAAAGGATAAAGAAAATTACACATTGGGCCACCTATAAGAGACACAGAGGAGAAGTGTAGGAAGAAAATTTTTTTCCAGGAAAGAACAGTAATAATGTTCCTGCAGAATGACCTGAGACTTCTAATCAAAAGGTTACAAATTATTTGGGAAAAGAAGATCCACACATAGGCATACCCTGGTGACTCTGTAAACACTCAAACTTTGAATTTAAAAACTATGGAAACCCACAAATGTGTATATAGGTATAAAAAAATAAATTACCTTCAAAATAAATCAGATTATCAGAGTTTCCTGTAGTACTAAATCACAAAAGTTAAGAGAGTCATATAAAGGCTCTGAATTCTGACAAATAATTAGAACAAATAGGGTAACTTGATAATGTGGTTGCTTACAAAATGAATAATCAAAAATAAATATCTTTACCTGTTCTGGACAGTACGGCGAAGTAAACTCAATTCTGGAACATGCTGGGAAGTGACAGGAAAATCCAGGACCCCAGAGCCTAACATAAAACCAAAGAGAAACCCGTGGAGAGGTACACGATGGTTAGGTCTTGACTGCGGATTTGGCAGAGAGACTGGGAATCACCCCCAGGGCAGGAATCCTAGTGTTTGCTCTTTCTGTGATCCCACTGTGCCTTGGGCAGCTCAATGCCTACCTTACTGCCCCTGTGGGACAAGAAGCGTCAACCTCAGCCCAATGCCAGCTGCATCCGTTGGGGGTGACAGGGCAGCACCACGGCAACATCACGGGGTAGCTGAGTGGAAATGGAGGAGAGCCAGCACAGGCATGCTGGCCAGCCCCCGACAGCGTCCCCTCCCACAGATCAGGTACCTAACACTACACGATCCTGCCTGCACAGAAGGCCAATTGGGTCTCCACGGAACCATGATGAACACACTCATTGTCTCCTTACAACTAAATCCCAAGAACCTGTGTCATCTAGCATTTTCTTTCTTCAACTTAGGATGTCTGCTGGATTTCATCTGTGGTGGAAAATGTGTATCAGGAGGGGTGCTCGCTGTTCACCTATAAGGGGCTGTTTCACTTGATTAAGTGGAAGCGAGAAGTCTTCCCTCGACGGTGTTCACAATACCTACTGTCACACCACATACACACAGGCACCACACACACATTCACCACCATCACCACCACCCCTACCCCAGCCCATGCTACACACATGCCACACCATACACACCACACCGTACACACCGCGCACACACACGCTTGCTTCTCATTTGAAGATTCTATTTGTCTCCATCATAAACCAATGACTCTCCCAACATTTTTAAGCTAGTGGATAGCCCTGGGAGCAATCACCATTCACTCATAGTTACGAACGAGAACAGAGAAAGGGTTTTATGTGAATATAAGAGAAGAGTGTCGCCAGGGAGTCACTGTTGCTTCAGCTTGTGTTATGCTTCTTAGGGAGAAAAGGTCACCCCTGCCGACCGTGAAGATGGGTCAGCGCCTTCCTGAATCTCTACTCCTCCACACCACATACACACTTTTGGATTCACTCCCTCTCACATCCTGCTGTAAAATATTTCTGAAGGCTGAGCCATCCCTCCCTTACAATATGTCTGTCAAGTCAGTTTGCTTAAGAGCAGCCCTTGGTTAGTGGTTTCTCCAGGGTGTCTCCCTCCCACTGGCCCGGAGGAGACTGAAGAAGATGGATGGGTTGGGAAGGAGCAAGGCAGACAATCTTCTCCCTCTGGCACTGGCCCGCCAACTTTTCTCAGGTCCACAAGAATCATGGCGGATGCTCCCATGTCCCTCTTGGAAGGGCCCCAAGGTAATGGTGCTGGCTGGATCCAGTGCCTCCGTGAGGATCTGGACCCCCACTGGAAGGGTCTAAGAGGCCAGTTGGGGGAAACTCAGCCCCAAAGTTGGCTGGATCATTCAGGAAATAGCAGAGCTGCCAGGGCTGGCAGGGGACAGTCTCCCTTTGACCTCTGTCCTAGCACACCCAGTTCTTAGCCAGAACCAATCCAACCTCTGAGCTGCTCCTACAGTTATCTCAAGGAGAGAGAAGGGGGGCAGGTGGGGAGGGATGGAGGGCAGATGTTCTTAGAATCAGCACAGTATTTAATCAAAGGTTTGTTTTTTTTTTTTTTTTGGCTTTATTTCTCAGGATTGTCATCCAAGACCATAGCATTTAGGAATCCGGAGAACCCCAAACTGTGCTCTGCCCTTCTTCCATTGGACCAGGCTCCAGCTGGATTTTCCTAAGCCCCATGTTTGGAATGATGAGGACATTTTCCCATAGAGATGGTGTCATAGGTTAGGGTCAGGTGCCAAGGACACACAAAAGCCTATGTAATTTGTGATGCTTTTTAGCGTGGAGGCTGACCCTTGGAACAAAACCTGCCAGCCATGTGGGCCAGAACAGAGTGAAAGCAGGACCACCATGGCCTGGGTTCTAACCCCAGCTCTTTGCTTGTTAGCAGTGAGACCCTGGTCCCAAAACCTGATCTCAGCTTCATCCCTAAAATGAGGATAATAATAGGATCCACCACCTCGGGTCATTGTGCAGATTAAATGAGATACCATGAGTAAAATGGTTAGCATGGTTCCTAAGTCACTGTAAATACTTAAAGGAGTTTAATACTTTATTTTACTATTCAACTAGTATTGATTGAGCGTGGCCAGGCACTGTGCCGGGTGCTGGGATACGGTGTGAGCGAAGATGAAAAATCGAAACCCTCTCCCTTGCTCCGCTGCCTCTCAGTCCTTGGGTGCAGGGATGTCTGGTTGGTACGGGTCCAGGCGAGTGGATGAGAACATGTAAGGGGGGCAGACCTTCTGTCAGGCCAGCTCCTGGACACCTCTATGTCCTAGACTGACTCTCCATCACTTTGTTTCCTACTCAGGGCTTCAGGGTGCATCTGCCCATCTCCCTGTTGCTTAGTCTAGGCCCACCTCTCCCTTCCTGGGTGATGGCCAAGTTAAACAGAGTCTCCTGCTATTCCCCTCACTCCCCTGTCTCTGGCAGGCAGTGTTCAAGAGATGTTTTTCTGCTTGGTAACAACAGAAAGGGCACACTCCCAGGCTCACGAAAGCCTTCTCCTCATGGCCCTCACCCCCGCCAAGCTGCAGTGGGTCTGCAATGGGGCCCAGGCAAGAGCATTTTTCAGAAGATCCCTGGCAATTCTGATGATCAGACAGATTCCAGTAGGCTCAGAGGGACGCCCAGCTCCCTGGGACTGCTGGGCCCTGCAGTCCGAGGACACCACCACCACAGGTGTGAGCAGAGTGAAGCAAGGCAGACCACAGCCACGAGGGGCTTCCTCCCATCCGTTCCCTCGGTCAAGGCCACCGGGGAGAGGGGACAGCAGGAAAGGTGGCAGGACCCCTTTAAGCAGACGCTGGGGTACATGGGGAGGAAGAAAGAGGAGGAAACCCCACAGCTGATGGGGAGGGTGGAGAATGCCTTTGGTCACAGGGCTGCCCCAGCCATTCTCAAGATCCCAAGTGACCTCCAGCCTCTCAGGACTGCCTGTAAATCAACTCACATAAGCCAGACACTGCCTGTGTATTGGAAACTGCCTTAAAATATTCTCCAGTCAAAAGTTCTGGCCCTTTCTTTTTTAAGTCACAGGACCCCAACCCTCCTGGCAGATCCCGAGGGAGACAAGTTACTGCAGAAGAGTGAGCTCTGTGCCCTGGCCTCTCCACTTGCTGGCCTGCAGCTGGCCCTCCATGAGCGGGGCTGTTGTGATTGCCCTGGGGACGGCCACGGGCCCCCTACCCCCGCCTCTCCCGGCAGGTGTGCCAGAGAGGCACCAGGAGTCTGGAAAAGACAGAGCTCTGGACCTCGAAGCTGATCCAAGCTACATTCTTATGAAGAGTTATTAACTGATATTCAGTTACAGGATCATGGGCGGAACAAAGAATGAGGCCCAGTGCAGCCGAAAACCATATGGCCTTGAAGGGCGCACACACCTGCGAGAGAACGGGCAGGCCTGCCTAGAAACCGCCGTCAGTTCTAGGAAAGCCATACAGTTCCGACTTGCTTCATGGCACTTTCTAATTAGTTGTGCACTGAGTTTTCTCCACTTCCTTATAAAGGCTTGTGCCCCCTCTCCCACGGCCCAGGACATCTGGGGAGGAGGTTCCCACCCCGACTCCCAGCCCTCAGGCAGACCACAGAAGACCTTGCAAACAGGAAGTTAGCATTTACTTCTGGATCCAAAGCAAAACTAGAAAGGAAGTTATCATGAGGAAATAATCCCAAAGGGAAAAAGCAGAGTGCTGTCCTCTAACAGCAAGAAGCTGGAAGCCATTCATATTGATTAAGTGTAGGGAAACGGTTACATCAATTATGTGCATTATATTCACCCAATGGGATGAGTAAGCAAAGAGTAGAAAGATAAACGCAAATGCTACGTGATGACATGGAAAAAGGCTTCCCGTATAATGTTCAGTGTAAAAAAGTTGATGCACAAGGTCTCTCTGCTATGATTATGCCGGTAAAGTTACATATTCATGTGGCTCTGAGCAGAAGAGGGTGACTGAAAAACTGAAAACAGCTTGGTTGCTTGTGGTGGTGGAATCGGGGATGGTTCTTCTTGCCTTTGACTTAGAATTCTGTTAATGCTTTTGTGATGTTTGCGTAATGCACACTTAAAAGGAAAAGGAAAATAAAAGTAACGAATATCGGTTTTAAAAAGCGTGGGAGGGCTTCCCTGGTGGCGCAGTGGTTGGGAGTCCGCCTGCCGATGCAGGGGACACGGGTTCGTGCCCCGGTCTGGGAGGATCCCACATGCCGCGAAGCGGCTGGGCCCGTGAGCCATGGCCGCTGAGCCTGCGCGTCCGGAGCCTGTGCTCCGCAACGGGAGGCCACAACAGTGAGAGGCCTGCGTAACGGAAAAAAAAAAAGCGTGGGAGGGGGCAGACGAGAAAAACAGACAATGTGGCGGCCGAGCCAAACCTACACCAAAGGTTCCCAGAACGCAGCCACGTGAAGCGACTTTTGTGAAGAAGAGTTCATTTTCACCACTACTCATCCCTCTAGGAAAGAAGAAGAAAAATGAAGAGTGTCTTGGAAGGGAGCAGAGGTTTCCACTGGCTTCTTCCTGGCCGGTAGAGATGCTGAAGTCACAGGTTGGCAGTTCCCAGGGTGAGGCTCTGCCTGGGTTTACTCCACTGAACCTGCATGATGTGAGCTTGTCACAGAGATCAATGTCAACCGAACGCAGAACGAGGCTTCCGGTACCTGGGTACATGAACGCACCCCCAACAGCTGCTGGGAGAACGCCGGGGAGATTTGTGAAGAATTCCCAGAAAACAGTGCTCGGCGCCCCTCCCAGGCTGGGCCCCCCTGCTCTGGGGCCGGCTCCCCGGTGCTTTACCAGAAGGCTTGGCCACCAGCCCCCTGGCTACTGGAATGGCCGAGCTGACAGTGCCCGGCCCCCAGCCCACACTGTGCTTTGCAAAAGGAATGACCTTGGAGCAACTCAGGACTTTACTCTTGGTCAAGGAAAATATACATTTCTACTGTCTTTGGATTCATATGCATTCAGAGTCAGGGGCCGGTCACTCCTCCTAAACTTGAGGCCTGAATAAATATGTCTTGTATTTAATATTCAACAGACTCATCACAGCGGGGAAACTCATCTTGGGCTAGGTTTCCATTCTTTCCCACTCTGGGGGTGAGCATAGGTCTCGGAGGAAGTGTTTGTGCACTCAGAGGAGGGGGACAGAGTGTGTGGGAAGGGTCAGGGGAAAGCATCCCCCTCTGTGCTTCAGAGGATGAGACAAGCTTGCAAAATATCTCATCTTCCAGTCCCAGAAGGGAGGCGGCTGCACCGAGTAATATTTCCAGTTAAGGGAAACACATGAACGTTCAAGGAACAGCCTGGAACAATCAGGGTTATAATTCCTGGCTGCAGCAAACGGAAGGGAGAGAGCAGGAACCAAGCAAGAGTAATTAGGCAATCAGTGAACGCAGCTCAGGACCTGATAACATAAAAATGTTTTAGGGCCGCGCTGCATGGAACACAGCTTCTATATCTGAGAAGCATTCAGACTTTGCCCTCTTAGGAGGCAACTCAAAGCTTGTAAGTTACACCTGTGATTCTCACACAGCTCTTTTCCGGCCAGTGCGCTTGCTGCCTGCCCCCCTGCCCTGCACTTTGTAACTGCCATTTGTATGTCTTCTTTTGAGGAATTGGCCTCTTGGCGCTTCCAGGATGCTTTAGAGACTGTGAAAATAGTTTTACCAGTTGCTGCATCCTGGTCACTCAAGGATGAGATGAAGTCTGGGGGCAGTTAACACTCCCTGGAGAAATGAATCTGCAAGAGAAAAGTCTTTCTTAAGCCCTACAAGATTCTCTGCTTTCAAGCATCTTGGGTGTTTTAAAAACCTCTCCCTTGCTCTCTGGTCGTGGCATTTATCTTTGTGTTTCAGCAGACAGATGGGAGACATGACAGGCATGGGGATTTCCACTGGAAGTAGATCCAAAGGAAGAAATCCTGCATTCCCAGAATACATTGCTCTCTCCTGCCCTGTGGTCAAAGCTTCCCAAACTCTTGCGTCTTGCAGCTGAGCATCAGGAAGGGGGAAAAAAAAAAAGGAAAAAAGAAGAAAACTAGGAAAATCAAATGTAAACACACAATGGATTTTATTTATTTACCCTTTCTCAAGTGGAGGTTGAGTCCTACACTTGGCAACATTAAGTTGTACAAAAGAAACAGACTACCTGGTCCCGGACCTTAGGACTGTCACAGATGTGCTGGCATTCGGAAAACACTCCTACCCTTCAGCTGAAATGCATGCCCTGCCCCTGTTTCCAAACAGCCAACTCCTGTCTATTGCTTCAAGGTCAATGCCCTGTCCTCCACGAAGCTTCCCCTGATATTCCACTCCCACGGGTATGAGAGATGTCACTGTGTAAAAGCACAGACACTGGAGCCAAATATACTGTGTTCACATCTCAACTGCCACTTGGCATCTGTGCAACCATGGGCAAGTTGCTCAACCTCTCTGTGCCCCAGTCTCCTTACCTACAAAACGGGGATACAAATAGCATCTACTTCATAGCTTTATTAAAGGTGTCAATACGCGTGAAGCTCTTACAAGAATGCCTCCCAGGGCTTCCATGGTGGCGCAGTGGTTGAGAGTCCGCCTGCCGATGCAGGGGACACGGGTTCGTGCCCCGATCCTGGAAGATCCCACATGCCGCGGAGCGGCTGGGCCCGCGAGCCATGGCCGCGGAGCCTGTGTGTCCGGAGCCTGTGCTCCGCAACGGGAGAGGCCACAGCAGTGAGAGGCCCGCGTACAGAAAAAAAAAAAAAAAAAAAAAAAGAATGCCTCCCATACAGTGATCACTTAGTAAGTATTAAATTATTACCCTCCTGACCATGTTTTATTTTTCACAGAATTATCCTGATGCTCTCTAGTGGCACACCCATTTTTGTGGTTTTTTTTTTTTTTTCTTTTTTTGCCTTGGATTCGTCTTAGTTGAACCATATCTTCTGTCCTATAAGGAAAGATTTGGGGCCCTGTTTTCTTTTTTTCATTCCTTAAACTCACCTGGTGGCAAAGAAGGATTGGCTATTAAGTGAAAGAATAATGAGAGACAGAAACACGAAAGCAAATCACTATATTGTATCTATGTGATTTGCTATGTATTTGCTATGTACCAAGCTATGTATCCTTCCTGCCTGCTGGGATCCTGCTGCAGAGAAGGGAAAGCGAAGGAAACATCATAGAGGGTCGACTACTGAGCAGAGTATGTAAGAAGAGAAAGACATGAAATAAAGAGAGGAGAAAAGACCCCAGGGTAGTCCAGGCTGGGGAATGCCACGTGGGAAGAAGTGTGTGTATACAGTATGTATTCTTTCCAATATTCATATAACATATATGTGCTGAGCTTACCATGTGCTAAAACCTGTGCTGGAAACAAGGGAGGAGGTTGGAGCAATGGTGGAAAAAAATTCGACAAAGCTCTAACCTCAGGGGGCGCTGTGACTTTTGGGGAAAAAAATCTCCTTTGGCATCCAAGTAACCACGTCTTCTGTGTCTCCCCAGGTGCCGCCCTCCACCCCGCCCAGTTGCTTCCAAAGCAACTCTCTTTTTGCCAAGGGGAGAGGAAGACAAACCCAGGGCCCCTGCACTGCCCACCAGCGCCCTCCCTCTCAGTGGCACCTGCTGCCCCCCTCAACCTGCACTCCCTACCACCTCAGCCCCCCCAGAAGCCACGCCCTAGCCCCGAGCCCCGTGCCCCATTCTCCCACACGGGCAGTACGGCATCCCTGCGGGCCCCCTCATTGGCTGGTCCCTCCCCTGCTGCAGCGAGGCGAGCATTCCCAAGAGGGGCCTCTTGCCTGCTCTCCCTCTATGCCCAGTCGGGAAGGGCCCCTGCACTCTGACCCACTCATGAAGCCAGGGTTGGGGGATAGCAGCCCAGGTGGGTTTGCACATCTGCAGCACTTCAGAAATGGCCTGGACACCCGGAGTATAAGAACTAATGAGAACTCCACAGATGGTCTGACTGAGCCTGAAGGGGTGTGGCACATTCACCCCAAAATATGCCACTCTGGCATAAGGAGTATTTTGAGCTGAAGACAATCGAGAAGGAGGAGACACAAGGAAAATTCTCAGCCCTCCCCCTCTTTACCAGGAAGGGCCGGACAATTCCTAATCACCACAGACAATTCCAGACTCTTATCACCCCAGAGACTACACCAGAGGCAGCTATATAACAAACCTCCTTAAAAGCAACGCATCTTCCATTACTTTCCCCTATATATTTACCTTCCCAGAGTTTGCTGCCCCCCAAGGCCCCCTTTTCTTTGTCTTGTCATTTCTCTATAAACTTATTGTTCTTTTGTTAAGATGCTCCATAACCCAAGTTCTAACCAGCCCTTTGAGTTACTCGCCACTGAGGCCTCCCACGGATACGCTCAGATGCACACATTAATAAACTTCTGATTGATTTTCTCCTGTTAATCTGTCCTTTGTTGTTCTAATTTGCAAAGCCCAGCCAATGAACCTAAGATGGGAAGAGAGAAGAAGAATTGTCTTTCCTCCCCTAGAAGCCCCTCAATTTAGAAATGTGAAAAAGGAAACCTGGGGATTACAGGACCAGCCTCACAGCACACAGCACGTTTGCTGCAAAGCTAAGGCCGGCAGCCAGGCTCTTTGCATGTCTTTATCCTGTGGGAAATGCCACTTCCCAATTCAGATGCTGTTGTTTTCTTCATCTCTCTGATCTCATTTCCCTTATTGAAATTATGTTGGCTTTTCATAAGGAAAATTGTCAAAAGCACTTAGAAACTCTGTTGACCGTGACCCACAGGAGGAAATAAATTCTTACCGTGACCCAGTATACATCCATATGTGGAGCTGAACCAAAGTGTCCATGATATAGGACATACACTCACTAACTGGGACACACAGTAATATTTCCTATTGTTTGAAAATGCTGGTTGGGTCCAGCACTGAATTCATGACAGACAATTTGAACACCATTGACTTAGGAAGGATCTCTGTGTGGGAACCATGCAAAAGCAGACACCGAGATGAGGACTTGCGTTCAGGTAACGACTTGGGAGGTGAGTCCAGGAAACACACCTGAGGGGGTGGGGAGGTGAGAAGGGAAGGGAGGAGAGCCGCAGGTCCCTTCCTTAGGCACATGGGGCCTTCTGGCACTAGGATGCTCTGAGGAACATTTAGAATGCATCCCAGAACTCTCCCAGCAGAGCTGGGGAGCCTGGCTTGCTCACCCATTACTGAGGATTATTGAGGATTTCCCCGGGAATATTAAACCTGTGAGACTTCGCACTGCTCTGGGAAGGCTGAGATGCATCTTCGGTACCACAGAGAGCCCTCGGGCAGGAGGAAGCCAAGAAAAGCAGAGCGTGTAGGTGCTTGATGTGGGCTGCAGTGAGCTCAGAGGTGAGTGGAGGGAGGGGACGTGGAGTGGAGCGACACAGCACCTGCCACAGAAAGCGCCGTGGTGTCTGGGGCTCTTGTGAGCCCATAAACCATAAACCATCCCAACTAGATTTCAAAATGAAAAAGCAACAACAAAAAACAAACAAACAGGGCCTCCCTGGTGGCGCAAGTGGTTGAGAGTCCGCCTGCCGATGCAGGGGATACGGGTTCGTGCCCCAGTCTGGGAGGATCCCATATGCCGCGGGGCGGCTGGGCCCGTGGGCCATGGCCGCTGAGCCTGCGCGTCCGGAGCCTGCGCGTCCGGAGCCTGTGCTCCGCAGCGGGGGAGGCCACAACAGTGAGAGGCCCGCATACCGCAAAAAAAAACAAAAAAACAAAAAAACAAACAAACAGCAACAACAAGAAAGCCAAGTTAAGAGGAAAGAAAAGGTTAACCAAGAGAGATGCTGTGAGATTCAGACCCAGAGAAAATACAAAGCACGCCCTTCTCATTTTTCACTTAATTGTAATATCACTGACATAAAGAAAAGGCAAGGAGAAAATTGACTGCCGTCTGTAATCAAACCATGTAGCACACTGGCTGCTTGAAAGGTTATGATCTAATGTCTGTGACAATAAATCCAGACATTCGTGGCATAAAGAGTTCGCCTGCAGATTTTTCTTTGTCTCTTTTGGATGTTCTACCCACACTCCAGCGGTGGAGGTCCCACAGCTAAGCACCTCCATGATGCTGGAGCCTGCAGAGTGACTCACAAAGCCAAACAGAAGGCACTAGTATATTTACAATCTAAAAGGGGTTTGAGGGCTTCGAGGTTGAAAGACTCCGTGTAATTACTAATTGTCATCATAATACAAATATGTCTGGAGAGACAAGTCCAAGGGACAAGTGGGTTTTCACCAAGGACTGAGTCCTCGTCATCATTGATCAAACACACATTTCAGATTTCCCGGCTGGCATGTTGACACCACAGCATGTGCAGTCCATCTGGAAC
Source organism: Mesoplodon densirostris (assembly GCF_025265405.1). Lineage (NCBI taxonomy): Eukaryota > Metazoa > Chordata > Mammalia > Artiodactyla > Ziphiidae > Mesoplodon > Mesoplodon densirostris. The sequence continues at coordinate 59,990,062 of NC_082663.1, forward strand.
ACACGGTCAGTGCAGGCAGATGGGCTGCGGAGCCGCTGGGGAAAGAGACCTGGATGCTTGGCATGCTTCTGCCCATAGCTGTGTGACCCTGGACGGGTTGCTCAGGTTCTCTGAACTTGTTTCCTCCAAAGCAAAGTGAAAAGCACTTTGAAGAGTAAGAAAGGGCAACGTCATAGTCCTTGTAAGGGATCAAAACAGAGAATTGCATCTTCTGCTAATTGCATAACTTGGGATAGCCCACTTGCTCACTGCCTGGACCCTTTCATCCCATTTCAGATGCGAACACTATACAAATAAAAGCAAATGTCAGTTTATTCAAAGGGAATTCTCTTTATCTTGCCTTAAGCTCCATATCAGGTCCGAACAAATCAATGTGCTCCCCTTTTATCTTTATTTCTTACCTCATTGCCATCATCTTTTACCATAGCGCACTTATTGAGCACCTACAGTGTACAAAGCATTGTGCTAAGTAATCAGTGGGGATTCCAGGGCTCATAGTCATGGTTCTCAACAGGATTTTACTGACAGATAAAAATAATATGTGTACATAGAGACACAACAACATGAGGTATCACACACTGAGGTCCGGATGAGCAGCCTGAATAGCTGGTGCGACTGGAGGTCAGAAATGCCCTCCTCGTATGTAAAGCCAATACCTTGTGCTTTGAGCCCCATTTCCTTCCAACTTGTAGGCACCACACCCCATCAACCATCCCTTATCCTCCCATTACATACAACCAGTTCCTTTCACTGGATGCTTCCCATCAGATCTTCAAGAGGCTCAAGTATTCACCATTTAAAACAAAATCCTCTCTGAGCTCCTTCCTGCCCTACCCTCTACCCAGGCAACCACCATTTTCAGGCTAACATCTCAAAAGAGTCACCCACGCTCACTCTCTCCATTCCTTCCCTTATCACTCCCCGCCTCACCCTCTTCCAACCCAACTGCCACCCAGAAACAGTTGTCAGTAGGGTTACCAGTACCTCCATGCTGTGAAACCCAAGGAACGCTTTGCCCTCCTCGTCCTGACTTCAGCTGACTTTGACATGCTTGCTCACTACCCACTTTCATTCTTTTTTTTTTTTTTTTGCGGTACGCGGGCCTCTCACTGTTGTGGCCTCTCCCGTTGCGGAGCACAGGCTCCAGACGTGCAGGCTCTGTGGCCATGGCTCATGGGCCCAGCCACTCTGCGGCATGTGGGGTCTTCCCGGACCGGGGCACGAACCCGTGTCCCCTGCATCGGCAGGCGGACTCTCAACCACTGCGCCACCAGGGAAGCCCTCCCCCTTTCATTCTTAAATAAGCTTTTGCATTGACATAGAATATAATTTAGAAAAGTGCAAAAATCACTACTATACATGTTTACAAAGTGAAAACGCCCTTATAACGACTATTTAGATAAAGAGAACGTCACCGGTACCCTAGAAGCCTCCCCCCGCCTTGGTGCCCCCTTCCTGGTTACTGAGAGGCCAGCACTAGCAGTGGATGCTGTGTGGGAGTCACCCAGAGCCCCCCAGATGGGAAGCAGTCATTCCCCCAGCTACCGGGAGTCTTAGTGGCCAACAGCTCTCAGCCTCCCCCTCCAACACTTCCGAGGGATAAGGGGAGCCTTATCCAAGCTCACACACCCTCCCGGGGGGCAACCCACATCCACTGACTGGTTGATGTGGGAGTATAAAGACCTGGCCCCTCATCCCAATTCAATACAACTCTGAAGGGCCGTAGCAGTTCCAGAGCCCCCTTTAGGTCAGCTGATGTCTTTGCTGTGACATCATCACTGTTCCCCATGTCCTTCTGCCCTCTCCACCTCCTTCATCCCCTCACAGGTGCTGATGTCAACTCCCCGAGTACTCCCCCCAAATTTCTGTGCACAAATCTTGCTTCCTGGGGCCCCCAAGCTGTGATACCACCAGCCTAACTTCCAACATCGTGGCTTATTCCATGTGATTTTGAACTTTACAATGAATGGAATCATATGACATGTCCTCTTTTGTGTCTGTTTTTTTGTTCAGCATTATGTCCGTGGGGTTTGCACATGTCATTGTGTACAACCATAGTTTTCTCTGTTTTTATTGTGGCGCAGTATTCTTGAAATAAATGCACCACGGTAATCTATGCTGCTTTTCTTGTGGATGGCATTTCATTCAGGTCTTTTCTAATTTTTGGTTCTTATGAATGATGCTGCAATGGCCATTTGTGTGGGTATCTTTTGGTGCACATATGGAAGAAATTCTGTTGGGTATATACTGAGAGGTGTCATTTCTGTTCTGTAAGGTGTATGTGTGCTCGGTTCTACTGGAGAGTACTAAGGGGGTATATGAAGTATTTGTACCAGTTTATAGTCCAATTAGCAGAACATGAGAGTTCCAGTTGGTTATGCTACCTGGAAGTTTACAGAAAAAGTTGGCTGATCCCTGATCTAAGCTGAAGAATGAGAGGGACAAAAACAAAGTACTAAGACAGAAAAGTACCAATATGTCGTCAAGAAAATGTAAGAACACCAGTGTGTCTAGGTAGATAAGACTGGGTAGAAAAATATAGTTTATGTCAGAGATTGGCAAAATGTTCCATAAAGGGCCAGATAGTAATTTTAGGCTTTGCAGACCTTATGGTCTCCATTTCAACTACTCTGCTCTGCCGTCCTAGATCAAAAGCAGCCACAGACAATGAGTAAGAAAACTGAGAGTGGATATATGCCAATAAAACTTTATTTTGGGACACTGACCTTTGAATTTTATATCATTTTCACAAAATATTATTCTTCTCTTGACTGGAAAAAAATCATTAAAAATTATCAAAACGATTCTTATCTCATGAGGTAAACAAGGCAGGGATGGAGCCAGATATGGCCCATGGGCTGGCGTTTGCTGACCCTTTTTGTAGATCGTGGAGACCTAAATAAAAAGTCAGAACTCTATTTGGTCAACACGTTTGGGATTTTTGAGGAGGGGTATGATGTGTAAAAATCAGCATTTCAGGAAAATCCAGGTGGCATCAATATTTAGTGTGAATTGGAGAGCTTGGAGGTGGGCCAGCCAGGTAAGAGGTGGCCTAGGTAACCTAGTAAGGTCTAGTGAGAATCTGGACCTCGCGGTGGAGGTGGGTGGCCAGGTGGGTAATGAAAGAGACAGGGTGTGCGCAGGAAGGCATTACGAAGGTGTAAGAAAAGGGCCTGATGACTGATGTGAGAGAAAGAAAGAAGAGTCAGTGCCTGACACCAGGGTCTTAGGTGTGGGAGGCTGGAAGGCTGGGAGTCTGATGTGAAATTGTGGAGGGACAATAGGGCTCAGTATTGAGGGCACAGGAACCGATGCCAAGTGCTGGAGTCTAAAACCTGGCTTCCCGACCCACTAGCTGTAATCACTCTGCTTCCTCCTCTAAAATGGGACTAATAGGAGCACCTACTTATTGAGTTTGTTATGAGGATTAAATGAGCTGACATCTAAAGTGCTTAGAACAGTGGCTAGCACGTAGCATACATGAACAGGTGCTAGCTTTTATTATTAACCGCAGAGTCTCATTTTTTAAAAATCACACACAAAATTTTAAAGCTAGAAAGCAAATTTAAGGGAAAAGGTGAGATCTGGCTTTAGATGGGTGAATTTCAGCTCACTCTGGGCAGCAGACAGAACACGGAGAATGGAGGCTCAGAAAGGTCAAGGGAAGTGCCAGAGATATGCGTTCATATAGATGCGGATGTGTGCTCGTGGAGAAAGCAACTTGACTCCATGGGAGCAGATGAGAATGTTGGAAGGTCCAAAATAGAAATATAGAAATACATACTGTGGTCAAGACCTCAAGCTCTGGAGGGGAGTTCCCTGGCGGTCCAGTGGTTAGGACTCCATGCTTTCACTGCTGAGGGTCCAGGTTCAATCCCTAGTTGGGGAACTAAGACCTCAAGCTCTGGTTCCTTCTCTCTTCTAGTAGCTCTGAACCCTTGGTTGGGTTACATAACATCTCCAACCCTTTGTTTTCCCATCTGTAAAATGGGTATAACTGTAGTACTTACTACATGGAGCAGTGGTAAAGATTAAAAAAGTAAATGGGGGCCCAAATAGAATCTACCACAAAATGAGTGTTCATTTAACTGTTAGACTTTATTATTAGGACCACATTTATGGAAACTATGGAACAGGGAAGCACCAGGAAAGGAAGACCCAAAGACACAAAGGAATTTGCTCAGCGAGCTAGTCCTTATGGAATTTCTCTGTCCCCACCTCTACTGCCCCACATCCGGGTGAAGAAGAATGCTTGTATGAGAACTTGTTCAACTCCTTTAAGATCAATGGCAAAAACACAAACTTTCCGGTTAAGTGCAGTTGACCTAAATCTGCTGAATGACAACCTCTTTAGGAACAGCCCCTGGTGCTCTTCAAGTGGCTGATTGGGCTGCCTGGAAAATCCTCTGCTTACATAAATCTCCTCCTTAGTAAAGCTCACAGAAAACCCCCAAGTTGCTCCTTTTCAGTCCCGGCTTAGGGGCTGCTCATCATTTCAGAGACCGCATGGGCTCCACCTCCTGCTCTCAAATTTAGCTCTGTATCACATCAATCAGGACCTCACACTACCAACTTGCTCATCCACTAATCCACAGTGACTGAGGGTTATTTCTTTTTAAGCTTCTTAATTTGCTGCTTAGAAAATTACTTTGGATGGAGGCAATTAGCATTGCATACTTTTGAGGAGAAAATTGCAGCCTAGCCCGCTCTGACTGCATGGATCAGGGATTTCCTCAGCTCCCCATTCGATCCTTCTCTTTCCTTTTTTTTTTTTTCTTAACCCCTGTTCAAACAATGTGGCCCCTTCAAAGTTCTGAGATGCTACCCTGGTGCCATATTTAAAATTAAAGCTTGGGGTTTCCTGGGTGGCGCAGTGGCTAAGAATCTGCCTGCCAATGAAGGAGACATGGGTTCCATCCCTGGTCTGGGAAGATCCCACATGCCGCGGAGCAGCTAAGCCCGTGCACCACAACTACCGAGCCTGCGCTCTAGAGCCTGTGAGCCACAACTACTGAGCCCACGTGCCACAACTACTGAAGCCCATGCACCTAAAGCCCATGTTCCACAACAAGAGAAGCCACCGCAGTGAGAAGCCTGCGCACCACAACGAAGAGTAGCCCCTGCTCGCCGCAACTAGAGAAAGCCCGCGCGCAGCAACGAAGACCCAATGCAGCCAAAAAATAAATAAATTTATTAAAAACAAAGAAAATTAAAGCTTGGATATAAGGAATATAGGTGACAATCTCCCCAAATAAGATCAGCTTCAGGAAGGTTTTCCCTGCTGTTATTAATTGGTAAACTCTGTGGATGGGTTGTTGGTGTGTGTATGTGTGTTGGAGTGGGTAGGGGTGAGGGTGTCTGGGAAGGGAGTGGAGACTGACTAGAAAACTTTCTTTTAAAATTTTCTTAGTAATCACAGCCTCTCTAAAGTCCTCTTTGTCATTTCTGGAAAAGTCATAGTGGAAATCTCTACTGGGCCAGCAAAGTACAAGTCACTGATGGGGAAGCCAGACACAGTCAGTCTTAGTTGGAGGCCACCAGGAAGGGACACTAGCCCCCATGGGGGTCAGTAGCTTTGCCTTCTCCACTGGTAGAAGGAACAGTACTAGCCAAAGTCTGCTTCTGCCTCTCCTATGTGACCACTGCAGCCACAGACACACCCTGCATACTGACTAACTGATTGGCCAAAGGACTGTTTGTGTTCTGAATGCCTAGCGATGTGGACTAGAGTTGCAGCTAGTGTGTCCAGGGCCATTCTCTGCTGTTTTCTGCCCCAGATCCCAGGGTTCCCAGATCTCAGGTTTCACAGGAGACAATCCTCCACCTGAGACATGTTCTCTACCCCAGACAGTCGGGGGACACTCTAGTGGCTCCTTTACCTTCACGCAACACAAGATATGGGTCTTATGGTATCAAAATCATCTTGACCTTCCTCAGGTGAAAGGCCCGGGACCTACTGGGCTTGTAGAGAAAGTAAGCAGGGTCCAGAAGGCACAATGGTAGCAAGTTTTATGACAGCTCTGGGTAGAGCCGGGCAGGTCTGTCCTCCGAGTGACACGGATGTGTGATGTCAGTGACCCATGTTCCCTGTTACTGCCCACAACCTTCCCTTGTCCCTGCGGCTCGTTTCTGAGACTTTAGTTTTTTGTATCTGGCTCCTGGGGCTATGAAAAATCATACCTCTTACAACATCTTTACCAGAATAGAAAGATAATCTGGGCTAAAAGTAGACTCCTGAGATTCAGTCCCTGGAGGTTTCCTCTCTTAAGAACTTAGTATTTATTAAAGGAGAGAGAATAAATGTGTCACCTATCTCCAAATATGTGGGAATGCTATTGAACTGTAATCAATAAGAAGTACAGCCTTAGTGAGCAGAACAAAACTTTTCTCCCCTGATGGATTATTGTGTTTTTGGAAATCGGTGGGACCATTATACTAACAGGGCTGTCTGGATTCTATAACCTTTGGAGTGGTTTACTCATTGGATTCTTTCAGTCCTACAATTAAGTCTTCCCCGTAGACCCACACCCCCTCATCAACTTCTCCCTCATAAATCCAGTGCTGTTTTATCTGAAATACAACAGATTTGCTTTCATTTTCATTCGAGTTTGAAGTGGGAGGTTACATGGGTGAGGTCTGGACTCTAATAGTAAGTATAAGTTATAATCATATTTCTTCCCATTATGCCTTTGATTAGGTTTTGATTTGATGGATTGCATACCTCCCCGCTGCACACACCAGGATCCTTTTGACACATGCTTTCATTAACCTTCCCAGGGACTTCCCAGACATACCTTTTGAAAAGTCTCCCAGTGTTCCACGACAGCCTCTCTTGCTAAAATCTTAACTCAAAGCCACAAAATTACTAGTAAGAAATACTCTCTAGAAACCTTGGGATATTTCTTTTCTAACACAGTCTGTGGAGGGACACAGACAGGAGCATTTGGACTGAGTTCATCATTTGCTTTATTCAAATACTAGAATGGACTGATGATTACCTCCCTCAGCTAAATGAATGAACACTGAATCACTAATTTATGGGAGCTTGTATGGTGATGATCTCAGGGTCCTGGTATCTGAGCCCAGGTTCCACTTCCTTGGTACATGACCACAGATAAACTCACTTGCTGTCTCAGTTTTCAAGACTGTGAGATGATAAGCAGAGAATTCCATTTGTGCCCCCCAACATGGCCAATCAATATTCAGAACTGATAGGCTGGGATATCTATTATTAAGAAACATTCAATAATGTTCATAATGATTATTGTTATTCCTAACATGTATGTGCCTTGAGTTGATAGGCATGGGAGATTTTGTTTTCGGGGCTGAAAGTGGGGGAAGAAAGTTGAGAGGCTGTACATGTATTTGAGTGTTTCAAAGCCCCCATTCCTGAGAGTGAACGAGAGACAGGTCACATGGAGGAGGAGAGCCTGTTATCTGTTCTCCACTCCTCCACTTAGGCTGGTGTTAACTTAGCTCCCTGGGGAGTGGGTTAGAACAGCAATTGAAGGAGCTGGATTTCTGAGAGACTTTGTGAGACTCGGGGCAAGAGCCATGCTGTGTTAGGTCAGGAGTCCTCAAGTTGAAAGTTCGTCTCCCCACTGAAACGTGGAACCTGGCCCCCTCTGACACCTGGAAAACTGACAGCAACATTGCAAATAGGAAGATGGCACTCCAGAAGACCATGGGCATTTTCATGTGGCCCCAGCAGGGCAAATGGTAGGACGGTGGGCTGACAGTACAGCCAAGGCAGAGGGGGAGCCCATGGCACATACTGAGGGATGGACTCAGCTCACGGGCTCTTCCCAACACATGGGTGATTCTCTTTAGGAGCCCCAAGAAATACCTAGAAAGAAGACACTTTCAGGGGGCTGAGCTAGTTGGGGAAACTGGAGACTCTTCCTAAGCAAGTAGGGAGAATAAAACCTCAGGTTATTGGCATTGTGATTTCATTTGTAGCTGCAGAAAATAATAAATCAACGTTGTTTAAAATATTTTTAAAATAAACAAAAAACAATTAATCATAAATGTGTGGGTTTCTTTCTGAGCTCTGTTCTGTTCCATTTTTCTATATGTCTATATTTATTCCAGTACCTCTCTGCTTAGTTTACTATAGCTTTACAGTAAGTCTTAATATGTAATTTATAGTTAGTCCACTAAAATAAGACCTCAAAAATTGGGTTTTTTCCCACAATTGTTTGGGCTATTCTAGGTCCCTTGCACCTCCATAAAAAATTTTTAAATCAGCTAGTCATCTTGGTTAAAAAGCCTGTCGGGCTACGGATTGATTTTGACAAAAGTACAAGGTAATTCAATGAAGAAAGAATAGTCTTTTTAACAAATGTTTCTGGAATGATAGGCTAGTTATATAAAACAAAATAAAAAAGAACACCTTGAACCTTATCTTACCATAGAAAAAAGTAACTTGAAATGGATCCTATAAGAGCTAAAACAACAACACTTCTAGAAGAAAACATAGTAGGAAATTTTTGTGACCTTGGGTTAGGGAAACACTTCCTAAACAAAACATAAAGAGCAGAAACCATAAAAGACCTGATAAATTGAACTGCATCAAGATTTAAAACTTTTGCTCTTAACTAAGACACTCTTAAGGAAATGAATAAGCAAGACACAGACTGGCAGAAAATATTTGCAAACATATGTCTGACAAAAGTTAGACTCAATAATAATAAGAAAAGCCACAAAAAATAAACGGGCAATAGAGTAAATAATAAGTCGGACACTTCCCCAAGAAGATCTAGGAACAGCAAATATATGCATGCAAAGATGCTCAATATCATTAATCCTTAGGGAAATGAAAATTAAAACTAACAATAGGGCTTCCCTGGTGGTGCAGTGGTTGAGAGTCCGCCTGCCGATGCAGGGGACACAGGTTCGTGCCCCGGTCTGGGAAGATCCCACATGCCGCGGAGCGGCTGGGCCCGTGAGCCATGGCCGCTGAGCTTGCGCGTCCGGAGCCTGTGCTCCGCAATGGGAGAGACCACGACAGTGAGAGGCCCGCGTACCGCAAAAAACAAAAAAAAAAAAAAAAGAGGAGGTCAGACAGGACAATGAGCTAAAAGTCAAGGTAACAAAAGAATTGAAGGCTGTAGTGGGTCCTCTTCACAAGTCAGTGAACTTGATTCTGGCTTATTGGGATGTGAGGAATCTGGGACTATTTCTGGAATGTCAGCAATTTTGCCCTAAAGCAACTTTGATCTTGTTGCCCCTCCCCCTGCCTGGTCATTAACTGGAAACTTGGGGACCACCTCCATGGCTGCCTCTTATCAGAGAGCCACTACTTATTGCTTAAATAAATCTCCTCCCATTGTTCTCTTTTCCTGGAAGAAAGAACACCAATCCTCTCAGCTCCCCTGAGAGGAGCTCTCACTGCTCATTTTAAGACTATTTACTCCAGCCAATGCCCTGACTTGGAGGCATGCCTTTGAAACCGGTAAACAAAGGCCAGAGGAGGAAGATGAGAGTCTCGGGCCACAATTTCCTAAAGTAATAATTCCATCCTGTCTTCCCCCTATCCACGCTCAGATCCCAACAGACTCGGGGCAGGGTTTCCTGTGACTTTAGAAAATTCCTTAAAAGGGGGGGAGGAGGAAATCATATGTAATTTCTATCATATTTTGTCACAAAAAAGTAACTGCTTTTCCCACCCTTTCTTTCCTTTAAGCTTTTAACTGTTAAAAGTGGCAATTAATATGAATTCCCCACAGCAAGGACGTTCTATACCTCATTTTTCTGGGAACAACTAGTTTAGGAATGGTTAGGCCTCCTAGAGAAGCCACAGGGGTTCTTTGGATGAAGAAGCCCTCCAAAATTCTCATGATTCTGAAACAGGAGGGAAGGGGGCAGGGCGACCTTTGAAAGAATGACACAGCCCGAGGACATGACATAAACTGATTAGAACCAAACGGGTCCAAGATGGCGGACAAGTCGACTTCAACTAGACCCTGAGCCTCAGTATACACTCACATCAGCTAGCTAAATGACACACCCACAGGCGCCATGACAGTTCCAAGACCCACCATAAGGATCAAAAAGTGGGCGGTGGCCCAATTCCTGGAAATCCCCTCCCCTTCCTAAAATAGCTGGAATACTCCTCCCACTCATTAGCCTATGAAATTACCCACCCCTATAAAAGCTGACAACCCCTTTCCCTGGTGCCTTTTCTCACCTTCTGAGATGGCCCACGCTCTGTCTGTGGAGTGTGTTTCTCTCTAAACAAATCCACTTCTTACTTATCACTTTGTCTCTCACTGAATTCTTTCTGTGATGAGACATCAAGAACCCGAGCTTCATTAAGTCCTGAAACCAAGTGTGTGATCTCAGCTGGAAGACCGTGGGTTTTGGCTGGGTTCGAGTCCTGGCCACGTGGATTCGAGTCCCAATATGAGTTTTGGCCAGGTTCAGGTCCTGGCCTCGTGGGTTCGAGTCCCAGTCTGAGTTTTGGCTCGGTTTGAGTCCCGGCTGCGTGGGTTCAAGTCCCAGTCTGGATTTTGGCCGGGTTCAAGTCCCAATCTAAGGTGCACAGTTTCAGTCCCTCATAAGCAAAGATCAGAGCAAGAATCCCACTGTCTCCTTTTTAATTCTGTTTCTCAAACTATAGCCTGGGCAGAGCCATCTTTCATTCAAAACTCTCTCCCCATATGTCTGAGGTTTAGGGTCTGTCATCTACAGGCTTTAGAGACTTGCATGGATTTTACTGTGTTTTCAAAAATTAAGAGGCCAAATTCCCTCAGAGCAATTACTAAGACTTGTTTAAGAGTCTCTCACCTTAGGAAAAGAAATGGTCAGCACACTTGTTCAAACAAGACGTGTGCCAGTTTTCTTTATTTTATAATCTTATACAAATGTTTTACTTACACCATGGGATTCTGAACATGTTTATGAACATTTTCCAAATGCTTTGAAGTCCAGAGTTGGAAGCCCAGTAATTGTCAGTTGCTGAGTTTGGGGGAGCCATTGGAGGGCACGATAGCACCACCCCGGCTTTCCTCTTTTCTCCCCACTCACCAGGACCTTGTCTCAAGAAGATTCTCCATGGCCTTGGCCTGCTTGCTCAAGGTAAGCAATCAGGGCAATGTTTTACAGTGAGCTGCTTGCGTGGCCATCAGCCTGATGGTTTCCTGAACACTTTCCTACTCACTATCCTGTTTTCCTCAGTAACAGAAGAGGGTGGGCCAACGGCACAAAGTTTGAAAGGCTGGGATGTTCAATTCAGTCCAGTTTTCTAGTTAATAGAGATTTCTCTCCTACCCTGTCTAATCAATCAAACAAAATTTATTGAGGGCTTCCTAATTGTTCAAAGTTAGTACTCAGTAAAGCATCTTTAAAAGTTTTTAAATTTACCTGGGCAAGATTTACCTATCTTTTGTGATACAAAAAGTCTATCAGAATTCTGCAGTATTTCAGGCTCATTTTGTGGAAGCTCCCTTATCTCTGTTCTTAGCGTCGACTGTGGAAATACTCGACGCTAGAGTATCTTAGCCGTGAATTCATGTACACATTTGTGGAGCTCAGCATGGCATTCAGCACTGCCACAGGCCCAGGACAAGTGATAATGCGTGCTTACAAAACAGATGCATGTGGCAGTAATTTTTCAATTTACAAAGCATTCACCTTTAGAATTCCTTTGCATGGCACTTAAAGACTAAAGTCATTTACATAATTTCAAATTACACCTATAGTTGTATGAACATTGTTATGGTGCATATCGAGTCCCCTTACCCTCCCTCCAATATAACCACACACACACACACACACACACACACACACACACACATACACATCCCTACGCACATATACTCAAACTTCCCTCCCAAGCAGCAGGGTCATAATAATAAAGTGAAGAAGGATCTCATTGCTCTCCTATTCTGCCTTCGGCCTAAAATCAAAATACACTGCATGAGGTCTTTTCGATCACCTTGTCCAATCAGTTTGTATAGATGAGAAGCTGGGGCCCAGAAAACTTACCTGGCCAGAATCACAGAGCTCATTAGCAGCAGAGCTGAGACTACAACCCAAGCTGTGAGCCTCACCTCATAGCCTCTACTCTGTCCACTAACTTCTGTTCCCACACCTGGGAAGATAAGTGCTTCTTTATTCACAGACCTGCAGAGAAGACAACTCTACAACCTGCCTGAGAAGCTCAGTTTCCAGATTCAATAATGCATACTCTCCCGGATACCTCCCTCTGAATTACTCTAATCAGAATGGTCCATATTATAGAAAAAAAGGTCATGTCCAGATGGAGATGAGTCAAGATGTGTCACCATTTAATGCAACCTACTGCTTCTTCTACCAAAAATGGTTAACCTAACCCTCAAGGATAACCTAACACTCTAGGTTGTTTTTTGTTGTTTTTTTTTTTCAACAAGGCTGAATATTCTAAATTCCTTCAGCTTTGTCTCCAAGCCCTATGTTTCATTCTTTAATTATCTTTATAGATTCCTCAGAACCCACTCTACATTCTTAGCATCCCTCTTGAATGGTGCCTCAGACTGAAATATAGGCTTGTACACAGGCCCTGCTTAGGGCTGACCTTTGAAGAAAGGTAGCACAGACTTACTGACAATTTCAGCTCTTTCATTTTACAAAATTTTTGTACTGTGCTTTGATGAGAAGAAAATTCCCACACGATTAAATCATTTCTTCGAGGCATGTGTGCTGAAGCGGCCCTTTCTTAGGGGCTGTGAGTAGAACCATACAATTTTCATCATTACAACTATTGTTGCAACAAACTTTCTTTTTAAACTACTTACTATGCTGCTCAGAGGCCTGTTTCATCTTTTCTTTGAGGTGGAAATATTTGTCACAATCTTGCTCTGCAGCCCCATAAATCAAAATGTTGAGCCTCTAGTAATAAAAATAGTTGCTTTGAAGTATAACCTTAAATGTCTAATTTCCTACCAGCAATAATGAGGATTTCTCCAGCCATCTGGGGGGGACTGGGTTTTCTTTTTCTTTTTCTTTTTTTCTGTCCTTTTGTTTTTCTAACATGTGAGCTGTCTAATGACAGGATTTGGTATTCCAGAAGTCTGGGTGAGAGAAAGCAGTAAGCAACGGGTACACATCTCAGAGTTCCATACCACCCAAGTGGCTGTTACATCACTGATCAGCGTGAGCCTGTCCAGACGGTCTCCACCAAGGCCTCCCCACCCTTGTATTTAATGTTGCTAACCCTTTAGTCATCAACACAAAATAACAGAAATTCTTCCATGCAGCCATTATTCCGCGACATCCAAAGAAGGGGGGAAAGAATCTACAACCGCACAGAAGTTAAAACCCATGTGGTTTTAATAAGAAAAGAAAGAGATGGCTTAATTCAGTAATAAGACTAGACTCCCTGGTGGTTAATAAGGTAATTTGCCACATGATTAAAGGTAGATGCAAGTGGAATTTCTGTGGTAACATTCTCGCTCAGATGGATACTTTGGGGAAACTGAGATTGTTAGTCTCTTGAAAACCACGATTCTTTTGAAACAAGAAGAGAGCAACAACAAAGAGTGGCTTTTGAAATTCTCTCATCATTATCTCGACCTTTTCAAAAAGGCTGAGGAAACAGAGGACCGCCCGGGAGAACACAATCCAGCAGCGGGGCGGGCAGGTTTCCGAGCGCACACCTTGCTGTGTGCACAGCACCGAGAGGGACCGCAGAGGCCCCCGGGGAGGCTCTCCAGGCAACAGAAACCAGGTCCTGCTCTGGCTGCTCTCTGGAGTGGGGGATGCTGAAGGTTTGACAAACCGATGCCTCCAGGGCACCAGCTCAGTTAAAAGATGCTTCCGTCTCACCATCTACCTTCCTGCCCGTCTCTCTTCCTCCGCCTCCCATTGTCCTGTCTCCACTGCTTTTTGAAGTCTTTGCCCTCCCTGGGGAATTGTCTTTCTTAAGCTTTGCTGTATATTCAGGTGACGGGGCCCAGGCAGAAGGCCAGAAGACCCTGCTGCCGGCTAAAGGGTGAGAGCTACACAGCTGCAGGCGACAATGGTGACTCTTGTTCCAAAGCGCTCTGCCAGAGACCGGTGTGCTGAGAGACTGAACTGTCCTATCTGGATTCCGGGCTCCTGCATCTGGAATCCAGCGCCTGCCTGCTGCCATCTGGGTGACCCTGAGAAAAGTCGCTGCTTCTTATCTGTTAAATGGAGGCACAGGATTCAAAAGGCTCTGTAAACTCCAAGGATACTGTATACACATGTCACATGTTATTGTTGCCTCTCCTAACAGCTTCCAAGTATCCCTGCCAGCCCTATCGGTCTGCATTTCTTCAGTCATTCACTCACTATTTCAACAAATATTTATTTAAAAAATTTTATTGACCTTCAGTTGATTTACAATGTGTTAGTTTTGGGTATACAGCACAGTAATTCAAATATATATATGTATGTTCTTTTTCAGATTCTTTTCCATTATAGGTTATTATAAGTTGCTGAATATAGTTCCCTGTGCTATACAGTCGGTCCTTGTTGTGTATTTTATATATAGTAGTGTGTATCTGTTAATCCCAAACTCCTAATTTATCCTTCCCACTCCTCTTCCGCTTTGGTAACCACAGGATTGTTTTCTATGTCTGTGAGTCCATTTCTGTTTTGTAAATAAGTTCATTTGTATCCTTTTTTAGATTCCACATATAAGTGATATTATATGGTGTTTGTCTTTCTCTTTCTGACTTACTTCACTTATCTAATCTCTAGTTTGTTCCGTGTTGCTGCAAATGGCATTATTTCATTCTTTTTTATGGCTGAGTAATATTCCATTGTGTGTGTGTATATATCTATATCTATATATCTATATCTATCTATATATAGATATAGATATATAGATATAGATAAATAGATAGATCTCACATCTTCTTTATCTATTCATCTGTCAATGGACATCTAGGTTGGCTATTGTGAATAGTGCTGCTATGAACACTGGGCTGCATGTATCTTTTCAAATTATGGTTTTTTCCAGATGTATGCCCAGTAGTGGGATTGCAGGATCACATGGTAACTCTATTTTCAGTTTCTTAAGGAACCTACATACTGTTCTCCATAGTGACTGCACCAATTAATATTCCCACAACAGTGTACGAGGTCAACAAATATTTATTGAGTTGAGGCTACCACAGTGAATAGGAATGCTAAGTTCTTGCCCTCATGAGGCTTAATTTTTTATCAGAATGACAGATAATAACCAAGAAAGCAACTAGGATCATTAGAAAGTATCATAAATGCTATGGAGAAAATTAACAGGCTGATGTAATGGGGAGTCAATGACATGGGAGCTGCTTGAGACGGGGGTCAAAGAAGGTCAAAGGGGCACTGCAACTATAACATAAGAATAAGCAAGAATGAGCTGCACAAAGAACAGCAAGAGGCCTGTTCCAAGGAGTGGGGTGAAGCTTCTGATGGGAAACAGCTTGGCTGGGGAAGCAACAAAAAGGCAGCCAATGTCCCTAAGACCAAGTGAATCACTGAGACGAGGTTAGAGAAATAGGCAGGGGCCAGGTCATGCAGGATCCTGCAGGCCCTGGTAACAAGTGCAAATTTTATTCCAAATGCAAGGGGAGCTATCAGAGGTGCTGAGCAAGAGTGTGACGTGATCTGCTGTGCATTGTTAGAACATCACTCGGACTGATATATGGAGAACACATTCTAAGGGTGCAAGACAGAGGAAAGAGACCAAGAAGAGAATATTGAAGTAATCCACATGGGTTGTGAGGGTGACCTGGACAAGGAAAATGGCAATAGATAAAGAAAAGTGTGGGAAATTTTGAAGGAGAGTTTGGAGGTAGAGCTGAGAGGACTTACAGAAGGTCTGGGTGTCCATAGTATGTACATTATCAGGATAGACCAGACCGTGCACACAAAAGGTCAAGGCCAGAGGAGGAGAAGGAAATTCCAAATAGGGAAACGTTCTATTTTGCGACCTGTTCTTCCCTAGGAAAACTGGGTTTTGGGCCTCTCAATTGGCTTCCTCAATGCTGTGTCTTTTGATGCACAGGGAGAGGAGACATGGCTAGATAAACCATGTCCTGACCACATATGGCCGGGTAAATGAAAGTCAATATATTGATTCCCTTGAAAGGCACAGGAAACCAGCATGTGTTTCAGACACAAAATCATCTTGTTGCAGGCTGACCCGCAGATGCCTCAGTTCAATCAGTGGCGTCTCTATCCAGCCAGAACATAACTCAGACATCTTATAACCTCTTGGGGTTTTCCTACACAACCTGAAGTCAAACTACACCGGAAAAGTCCAAGTATTGAAAATCATAGCCCTCTGTGCTCTCTCTCTCTCTCAACTTTTTATTTTGAAATAATTACAGATTTATAGGAAATTGCAGCGATATGACAGAGTTCCCATGTATCCTTCACCTAATTCCCCCAATGGTTACATCTTGCTTAACTATAACACAATATTAAAACCAGGAAACTGACATCGGAACAATGGTTGTATATAGTTCTATTCCATTTTATCACATGCATAGATTTCTGTAACCACCATCACAATCAAGATATAGATCACCACGAGGATCTACTGGAGCCAACGTTTTATCAGTTTGAGTGAAGTGTAGAAACCTTATATCCCTTTAAGTTCCTTTGTCGTCCTTACCCCCAGCCACTATTTATAATACAATCTTCTCAACTATTTCCTCTACAAGCACTGAAATCCACATCAGACAATGTTATGCTTTTTGCTTAGACCAACAAATACAATTTAGAAAACTTAAGAAGAAAAGGAACGTCTATTGCATTTACTCATATTTTTTACTCTATTGTTCCTTTTCCCTCCAGATGTTCCAAGATTCCTTCTTTTATCATTTCCTTTCTGTCTCAAGAACTTCTGATAGCCATTCTTTTAGGGTAGGTCTGCTGGTGATAATGTCTCTTAGTTTTCCTTTATCTAAGAATGTCTTGATTGCCCTTCCTGAAGGATAGCTTCACAGGATATAGAAGTCAGACAGTTATTTTCTTTCAGTTCTTGAAAAATGTGCTACTTTATTCTGACCTCCATGGTTTCTGATGAGGGCCCCACTGTCTTTGAAACTGTTTTTCCTCTTTGGAAAAGTGGCATTTCTCTCCCACTACTTTCAAGATTCTTTGTTTTTGTCTTTAGTTTTCTGATGTTTGATTATAATGTGTCTTGGTGTGGATTTCTTTTGATCTATCCTATTTGAAATTCTCTCAGCTTCTTGAATCTGTATATTTCACATTTTTGCCAAATTTGGGAAGTTTTCAGCCATAATTGCTTTGAGTACTTTTTCAGCCCCCTCCCCCTTCTCCTCTCTGAGATTCTGATGACATGAATGTCAGATCCTTTGTTAAAATCCCACAGGACCCTGAAAGTTTCTGTTCATTTTTTCTTTTTTAGTCTCTCTTTTCTCTGTTGCTCAGATCGGGTAATTTCTATTGTTTTTTCTTTAAGTTCATGGATCCATTTCTTTGTTCTCTCCATTTTGCTGTTGAGCCCCATTAAGCTTTTAATTTTGTTATTGTATTTTTGGAATCTAAAATTTTCATTTGGTTCTTCTTTGTATCTTTTTTTTCTGATATTTTCTATTTTTTTCACTATTTCAAGTATGTTCATAATTGTTTGTCACAGCACTGTTATGATGGCTGCTTTAAAATCCTTGTCAGAGAATTCCAACAGCTATGACATCTTGGTGTCTATGACAGTGTTGGTGTCTGATGATTCCTTCTATTCTCCTTTGGAAACTTTTTATTCATTACCTCACTGTCAGAATGACTTGGGAATCCCTTGCAAATTTCCTGTTGAGCCCCAGGAGATTTTTTTTTGTTTTTTTTGTTTTTTGTTTTTCATTTTTTTCATGGTACGCGGGCCTCTCATCTCTGTGGCCTCTCCCGCTGCGGAGCACAGGCTCAGGACGCGCAGGCTCAGCGGCCATGGCTCACGGGCCCAGCCGCTCCGCGGCATGTGGGATCCTCCCAGACCGGGGCACGAACCCGTGTCCCCTGCATTGGCAGGCGGACTCTCAACCACTGCGCCACCAGGGAAGCCTGTCCCAGGAGATTTTGATCTACATTGTCTTTTGTTGCATAACACAGGCATTTTACAGACTTTGGGGTCTGACAGACTCAGGTTCAAACTTGATTCTACTACTCACAAGCTATGTGACTTTGGACAAGTTATTTAACTTTTGAGCCTCAGTTGTCTCATCTGTAATTGGATATGGGTACATTTCTTATAACATTTGTTGGAGAGGGGACGGGGAGGAAGGGACCGGATAAATAAGATGGTGGTTCTGTAATTGGTGCAAATTGTTCCACAGTATTTCAGGAGCGAGAACACTTAAACAAACATTTATTATGAAAAAGAACATATAAAACATATGAACATTTCACAGTCAAAAAATAGAATAGCCATGGTCAAGAAATAGAACATCACTAGTACCTTATATATGGAGTGGCCCGAGTTACCAAATAAAAATATAAGAATTGAATTTCAGATAAAGAAATGAATGATTTTTTAAACTATAAGTCTGTCCCAGGCAATATTTGGGAAATACTTTCACTAAAATATTTTTTATTGTTTATCTGAAATTGAAATGTAACTGGGTGTCCTGTATTCTGTCTTGCAATCCTACTTAGAAGCCTACTCCCCATCACATTACCCTTCCTCCCACCATATGAATTTCCTCATAATCATCCCTTCGTTTTTCTCTATAATTTTACCACATATGTACTGATTCCAAAATGTAGAGTTTAGTTTTGCCTGTTTTGGACCATCGTGATGGTTGTTTTACTTTTTTCTAAATCATGTCAAATCTGGGTCCCACACTCCACTCACCAATGTCATGACCAGTCTAATATCTGTCATGTTTTTATGGCTCCTGACCCCTTGACCTGGTAATCCAGGAACCCAGTCAAGGAAATCTGGTGGGGGAGAGGTCTCAGGTTACCAGTCTGCTGACATGACCTCTGAAGATGCATCTTGCCACATTCACACAGCCTTGTCAAAGGCAGATGGCCCTGCTGGTGGCTGCACCACCTGCGTGCCTAGCTGGCCTTGGGAGATTCATTGCTTTTGAATTCCAGCACCCATATGTAACCCTGAGCCATCTCCTTCCAAGTTCCAGCACCTTCTAGAGTGCTGGGTGCATATGGGCTCAGGTTTTACCACCATCAGAACCAACCACCCCTCTTTCCTTATCCTGACTTCTGGAGAACTCCACTCTCCTCTGCCTTAAGCCTTTGTTTCCCAACCCTTAAAAAGAAAAAAACAAAACTTCCTACTCTTTGGTTTCATGAGGAGGTTTAGTGGCTCTAGGGGAGAAGTGCTGGATGATTTATGAAGCCAACAGCCCCATCAAGGAGCTGGTTTATCTTTCCTCAGGGAAAGAAGGATCAGCCTTCAGAAGAGCAATAGTGGCCTCCCTTCCCCCAGGAATGAAGAGCTTACTTCCTCCAAGCAGCAGAAATAAATAATGTATTCATATTTGCATATCCTGCTACATTAGATTCTCAAAAATTTACATATAAAGCACCCATATCAATGCCTGGAAAATAATGAGAGTCACTAAAAATATAGCCTGTAATATATATATATATATTTTTTGCTATACGCGGGCCTCTCACTGCTGTGGCCTCTCCCGTTGCGGAGCCCAGGCTCCAGACGCGCAGGCTCAGCGGCCATGGCTCACGGGCCCAGCCGCTCCGCGGCATGTGGGATCCTCCCGGACCAGGGCACGAACCCGTGTCCCCTGCATCAGCAGGCGGACTCTCAACCACTGTGCCACCAGGGGAGCCCTAGCCTGTAATATTTTTTATGTGATCTTTTCTTGTGCATCAGAATTTTCTCCCCAAGTTGCAGAAGGCCGGAGTTTAGCCTTCAAGCCCTGTCCACGGAAAAATACACTGTCTCCCCCTGACCACAAACCTACTGTCTTTTTTACCAGGTGCAAACTAGTGAAAATACATCCTGGAAAGGAAAAATCAGTGGTGATAGGGCAGCATGCAACCTGATGGGCAAGGACATGGGGAAGGAAGGAAAGGCTGGCTTTCCCTCCTCGCCTTGATGGGCAGGGGGTTATAGGCTGTCTGTGTGCCAGTAAGGGTCTCTGGTCTCTTTTCCACCATCCAGCAGGTCCCTCCTCCCCAGCTGCCTCTCTGAGTCTCTGCCCAGCTGAGCCCCATGAAACAGCTACAGAAACAGAGTGGGGAAGAGAGCCGCCTGGCCAGACCCCAGGGACAGCTGGCCCAGCCAGTATTTGTTGCCACCATAACAAACTACTGTCTGTCAAAACCAAAGACACAAACAAGGGCAAAGAAGTCAACCAATACCCTGGCTTGTATTTGACGAGGGTCGAGGCCATTAGGAAATAAGTCAGAGAGCTGGGCTTATAGTCCTTGCTCAAAACAGAAGGCCTGACATTCCATATCTGCAAAATGAGAAATTTTAAAACTGGAAGATCTGATCCTGCCCTAGAGTCTGTCTCTCTCTCTCACTTTTGTTTTGCAAAATTTGAAAGTGGGGTCACTGGGACTTTGATCTCAGAGAGTTGCTTGCATTGTCACCATGTCACCAGACATTGAGGGACCTACCTGCAAAGTTCCATCTAAGCCAGCGCCCTCCAGGTTTCCACATCACATCTGTACTAAGAGAAGCAAGGGCCTGGAGGGCTCTCTGATCAGCCTACTGATTGTTCCAAATCACAGCACCCCAGTCTGTAAGTCAAAAAGGGTCTTGGCCTCAGCCACCCCCATGACTTAGGCACCACCGGGCCTGCAGGACCAAGAAGCTTCACATACGAAGATCTAACGCAGAACGTTTCAGTCTGTGTAAAAAGAAGGTTCTCCCATTTATGTTGAATTGGCCTTATAGACTATTCGATTTATTTGTTAGTCATACCTACCCTAATTTCAACGACCTACTCCAGATCTCAGACATATATATCCTTTTTTGGGGTTTTTTTGTTGTTGTTGCCTGAAACTGGGGTTATCATTCTTCATATAGAAACTCCACCCACTTGTTTCAAGGATGCCACTGTCATGCTGGGAGATGAGGACTCAATAGAAAACAGTGTGGCTGGGTCCTAGTGGCATTAATGAGAGATGCTGCTCTTGCCTGACAGATGGTAGGTGGCCTTCTGTTAAGAAAAGTTCAGAAATTCTCTCTGTCAAATTGGCCAAAGGGGAAGAAGAACTTTGGGCCGGCATAGGCTCTCTTTTGTAGAGAGGAAAGTCCCTTTCAGAGGCTGGAGACTTCCCCTGGAATGAGCCTGAGGCAGACACTCTCCACTGCCCACCGCCCTGGTGGGCCAAGGGCAGGAGCTGGAAGAACTGGACGACCTGGACGAGCTCCGAGGAAGGACTCTGCTTGGCCCTGCGAGGCCACCTCAGCTCTTACGCTTGTGTAGCATGAACAGTTCACCATGTCCTCCACATCCAATATCTTCCCAGCCCCTAGGGTGGGCGACAGCATTGCACTGTACATAGGAGGGAGGAGAAGTCGAATGAGGTTGCATAACTGTGGACGGCACAGCTGGGAAGGGCAGGGGTCCCTCTGGACCACAGGTCTTCTGATTCCACATCCCCTGCTTCTTCTTGTCTCCCTCCTGATTACAAGTGTATTACCAGCTCACAGAGAAACTTTGGAAAGTACAGGAGAATGTGAAGAAGGTAGGCGTGATTTCCATCTTGCTGCATTTTTCTACTTATAGTTACCTACCATCCCTGCAGAACATTTGCAGAGTACGAAAATGTAGAAAAGTAACATCTGAAATCACACAGAGATAAACTGAGTCCATTTCCTTCTGATCTTTTTTCCTAAGTGTATTTTTCAAAACAACGTTATTGACTGTATACTAGGCCCTTGATTATATACTTTGCTTCTAGTGAAGATCCTAACCAGCTACACAGGCCACTGAGTCTTCCAAAGGCCTTTCCAGCCTATGGCTATGAAGTGGTCCTGTTGACAGTTTTAACCCAAAGAGGGCTTGCATGTAACACAAGATCCCCCCTTTCTCCAAACCCGCATTAGTTTTTTGTTTTTTTGTTTTTTTTTAACTTTTGCTTATTAGATTGATGATTTACTATAAAAGGATACATACAACTCAGGAACAACCAGATGGAAGAGATGCATAGGCAAGGTATGGGAAAAGGGATAAGGAGTATCCATGCCCTCTCCAAGTGAACCACTCCCGGAGTACCTCCCCAGAACCTCTCTGAATTGCATTTTGGGGGGATTTTATGGAGGCTTCATTACATAGGCATGATTAGTTAAATCATTGGCCATTAGTGATTGATTCATTCTCCAGCCTCTCTCTCGTCTTTTTTTTTTTTTAGTTTCTGCTTCATAACAAAGTGAATCAGTCACACATATACACCTGTTCCCATATCCCTTCCCTCTTGCGTCTCCCTCCCTCCCATCCTCCCTATCCCACCCCGCATTAGTTTTGAGACCTCCCAGTATATCTCATGTTTGTTCTCAAACAATCCTGGCATACTTTTCTCTCTCAGTCCTTTTCATTGGTTTCCACCACCTGAAAAAAAAAAAAATTCGCTTGAAGATTATGCTCTAACTGCCATTCCTCCTTCCATGAGAATCCCAGGGCCCTCTTGGTTCCATTTTATACCCTGTGTTCCAACCCAGGGCAGTGTCTAGGCAGACGAGGGGAGATGCTGCTCGTTTCTGCTCTCTGAGACGTGCTTGGATGTGCTGGGTCTTCCAGAGCGGCACTTCCCAAACTTCAGTGTGCACACAAATCACCCAGACCTTGTTAAGATGCAGATCTCCACTCACGAGGTCTTGGGTGGGTCTTGGGTCTAAATGCTCCCAGGTGATGCTGATGCTGCTGTTCCCAGCACCTGGCTTTGAGCAGTGAGGGCCTAGTGTCCCTCTGTGAAAATAACCTCTCTGCTTAGGCCTTAGAACTCTGCCCATGGACCAGGGGGTACCACTCTGTCTCCCTTACCCAGCTTGCCTCCTTTCCCTTTCTCTTTCCCCCATTCAAAAAGCTCAAACAGAGAGATGCCTGCAGACTACCCACTCCTTCAGCTCACCCATAAGCCAAGACATTTCTATACAGCACCTCTGCTCCCCGCCACTTCCAGATACTCTGTTCATTCTCTCTCTATTCTATCGTCAGCTCTTCCTAACACTCAGATTCCCAGAAACTTCATAGGCAGAGAAGTTTCGTTATCTCTTTGTCCAGCTCCCATTCATCACTAGAGAGCCTCACTCATCTTCATAACCAAAGCTACCCCCAGAAGTTGTGACCCGAACCCAAGGCAGTTTTCTCTCTTAAAAAATTATTTGCCAGCTCTTGGACTAATATTTCTCAAAAATATTGACTGCAATCAATATTTTTACACATAAAGCTTTGTCTGCATTTCTGAATATTTCCTCGTTAGGATAGATGCTTAGGGTTGCAACTACTACATCCAAAGATGTGAAAACTTTGGGCCTCCTGGTACATATCAGCTCCCCCTCTTCTTCCCTGGGGCCACACTGCCTATCATGAGGTCCTTGTGGCTTAATTTGAGGGTCTCTGAAAAACAGAAAGACACTCCCTGTTCCCAGATAGTTCCAAAACCAGCTCTTTCACAATGACTGAAATCTACCGCACCCTGCTTTGGTTATATGCACAGAATTTGCGGGGAAACTACCAAAGTTCCCATTTATTCCTCTAGAAAATGGACCACACTGTTGGGAGGTGTGCTTTCCCTCCTTCTCTGAGCCCAGAGTGCCATTAAGTTTGGGTTTTATTGTTGTTGAGGAGTATGTATATAAAGATGAGAAATGGTGTGAAAAGGAGGGGACATCTGAAACATGGATCTTGTCCCCCAGCCCCAAAGTCTCCCCACCCCACCTTGCATAAAGCAAGTGACTGCTGTGGGTGTCATGCTGTGGTGAGAGAGAGGAAGGAAAAGTGGCCACAGACAGAGGGAAAGAAAGGCCCCTCCGCCACTCCCACTAACCCATCACACAATCCTGCCTTTTCCGGTCTGGAGATGGTAGAAGAGTCTCCAGCTGTCTTCACCTGTGAACTCTCACTCTCCTCTCCCCGACTCGGAGGGTTCCTACATGCTGAGGGCCTGTGTCAAGGAGGTGACACAGGCTCTTTGGGAACCTCCCACCCAGAACCAAGTCTTCCCATGTCGCTTCACAGAAAAGCCCAAGGTCTCTGTGAGAGGCAGCCCTGTCCGGTCATGATGAACACTTGGGGTTCATCAAAAGCAAATTGTGCAAAGGGGATCACACAAAAGAACAATTAACAAACTTGAGGGAATCAAAGGGGCATCGGGAGCTGGACATTTTATAGAGTCTCCTCATTAAAAGAGAGAAACAATGAGCCCTCTGACCCGGGGCCACTCCCTCGAGGCCAGCCACAGTGGATCCCACTGTCCATTATCTCGGTACCTCATTTCCAGTTTGAATGGATGCCACCTATCCTGTGTCGGTCTGCAGTAGATGGTGTTTTCTGGTTTAAAAAGCAGGAAGAAAAAGACTCGTGTTCTGCTTTTTTTCATTTTTTTTTAAGGTTTATGCATTTTTTTTTAATTAAAAAGAAATGGGGCTTCCCTGGTGGTGCAGTTGTTGAGAATCTGCCTGCCAATGCAGGGGACACAGGTTTTGAGCCCTGGTCTGGGAGGATCCCACATGCCGTGGAGCAACTGGGCCTGTGAGCCACAACTACTGAGCCTGCGGGTCTGGAGCCTGTGCTCTGCAACAAGAGAGGTCGCGACAGTGAGAGGCCCGCGCACTGCGGTGAAGAGTGGCCCCCGCTTGCCGCAACTAGAGAAAGCCCTCGCACAGAAACGAAGACCCAACACAGCAATCAATCAATCAATCAATCAATAAGTAAGTAAGTAAGTAAGTAAGTAAGACAATGATAGTCAATATGCAGATCAGCACCTAAGCTTTTTCTTTAGCCACGCAGTATCTGTTCTCATCCCCAACAGGACTGCTGGCTGAAGGACATATGCCAGGATTCTTTTTTTTTTTTTTTCTTTTTGCGGTATGTGGGCCTCTCACTGTTGTGGCCTCTCCCGTTGCGGAGCACAGGCTCCGGATGCGCAGGCCCAGCGGCCATGGCTCACGGGCCCAGCCGCTCCGCGGCATATGGGATCCTCCCAGACCGGGGCACGAACCCGTATCCCCTGCATCGGCAGGCGGACTCCTAACCACTTGCGCCACCAGGGAGGCCCTTTATGCCAGGATTCTTTTTCCAATAATGATTTTTGAAATTCCCACGAAAGTTCCTATCACAGCTTTTTGAATGGTATCTTTTCTTTACATCTTCCTCCCCTTGGCTGAAAGAACTGGCATTTGCAGGCTAAGGACCTACTCAGTCCCAGGTTGTGAGTTGGTGTCATCACCTGATGGATCAACTGTTCACACACGTGCTGTCTGGGGCCCTGGAATTTTTCAGAAGTGATTTCAGTCCCCACATGTGAAAAATGGCTACTAGCAAAATTCGTTCTGCAACAGCCGTTATTTTTTATAATTAATCTTTTTGGCTTCATTTTTAAAAGAAAAACTCATAAAAACCATTGGTAGCTTAGTTGGTGCCCCGTTGGTTTAAAAATCAGTCTTTAATGTGATGGTTTGAATTCAACAAAGATGAATTAAGGAGAGACTATGTGCAAAACACCTCTTAGCCCATGGTGTGGGCGAGCTTGAGTAGTATTAGAGAAATAGAAGATTCTGGAACCACGTGACATTAAAGAATCACTAAGGGTAATAATACCCATCTCACACCTCTTCTTACCTAGCACCTTAAAGAGACGATATTCCAAAGTTGGTAACTAAGGAGAGAGTGGGAGAGGCCTTTCTCACTTCTGATCTCCTGGATCACATGGCTGTGGTATCTGCTTGATGGAAAGCCTTGCAGCTTCCTTTCTGAGGCTGAAGACAGATATTAAGGTTGTCTGCTGATTCACTTGGCAAGATGAGTCTTCTCAACCTTATCTCGAGAAAGTGGTAATAGTACCGTGTCCAAGGATATACTCCTTGGGAAAATGGAAGTAAAGTCTACGCCAGACTTTTTACAAAGACACACTAGAACAACACCAGGGTATCCAGAAGCCCTGAGGGAGTCAGGCAAGATGGGGGACAGAAATAGCACCAACAATAACAGCCTCAACAGAAAAAAAAGGGCAATGATTATAACCACCATTAACACAACACCTGCGATGTACCAGGCACAGAGATACAACTTCCATTTTATGGTTGAGAAGACTGAGGTTTTAATTCAAAGAGGTTGAGTAATTCATTCAAGGTCACAAAGCCAGTTAATGTGGTAATTGAAAGCATGAGTTTGAATGGGAGTTTGGTATTAGCAGAGGCAAACTATTATATATAGCATGGATAAACAACAAGGTCCTCCTGTATAGCACAGGGAACTATATTCAATTTTCTGTGACAAACCATAATGGAAAACCAAAAAATTATATATATACACACACATATATGTATGTATAACTGAGTCCCTTTGCTGTACAGAAGAAATTCACACAATATTGTAAATCAACTATACTTCAATAAATTTTTTTTTAAAAAAGCATGAGTTTGGGCAAAAGACTGACTTGGGTTGAAAACTCAGTCCATCACTTAATAGTTAAGTGATTTAGAGCAAAACACTGAGCTCTCTCTGCTGGCTCATCTCCATTTGAAATCTTGTAATAAAGAATCTGAGCTTTTAAGACTCACTCCTCCCTCTTCTCCTTCTGCCTCTCATCTGGGCAAGCTAATTAGATAGGCCGGGCGCTCTCTCCTTTGGCACGAGCCAGAAGTTTAAACCATGCATGCAAGTTTAAACCCTCACTCTGGTCCCACCCCCCAACCTCCATAAAAATACCAAGCCAGTCTCCTTTCTCTGCTCTCTCAAGCTGTTTTTGGACCTGCCTGGGAGCTGCCAGGCTCTCCCTGAAATCCTCATATGAGCTCAACCTCTGCATACCATTTTGGTGTATATATGGCATCACCAGTGTCAACATCCAAACTAAATTCTGGGTGGGATCCGATCTGCTTCTTCAGAGTGTTCAACCCTCAACCCATTCTCCTTATCCTCTAATCTGCCTGTGCCCCGGATCTGCAGTGTCACCAGTCTCCCTTACCCTCTGGCTTCCCATTGGGTTTATTAGTCAGCAAGAGGCATAGACCGGAGATCAGAGAGGAGAAGAGAGAGAGGAGAGGTGCTCTTCCCATTTCCTCCCTGATCTGATGATACACTTCTGGCTGTTGCAGCATCCCCCGACCATGACATCAGCTCCCACCAGGCAGGCCCTCCTCCACAGGCTAGCACTCCGTTTCCTCCTCTTGCCCCTTCAGCACCAAGGGTGGTAACAGATCTCCAAGGCTGCAGTCTCCCGAGCCTCAACATCCTTTGTTGGGTCCCTTATCCCTGCCCCACCTCTGCTAGGAAAGGCTCCATATTGGAACCATCTGCATTCAATTCTGTTTCCTTCCAGGACCCTGACTGATTCATTCTCTAAAGCCTCAACCTTCTCACTTGTAAAAGAGAAATGACTAATAATACCTCATGATAAAACATCAGAGGGGGCTTCCCTGGTGGCGC
This sequence comes from Mesoplodon densirostris, assembly GCF_025265405.1. Taxonomy (NCBI): domain Eukaryota; kingdom Metazoa; phylum Chordata; class Mammalia; order Artiodactyla; family Ziphiidae; genus Mesoplodon; species Mesoplodon densirostris. Next base: position 60,017,604 of record NC_082663.1, read on the forward strand.
AGTGGTTGAGAGTCCGCCTGCCGATGCAGGGGACGCGGGTTCGTGCCCTGGTCCAGGAAGATCCCACATGCTGCGGAGCGGCTGGGCCCGTGAGCCATGGCCGCTGAGCCTGTGCGTCCGGAGCCTGTGCTCCGCAACAGGAGAGGCCGCAACAGTGAGAGGCCCACGTACCGCAATAAATAAATAAATAAATAAAACATCAGAGGATCGTTGTGGTGATTAAATAAGATAATTCAGGCAAGCATCTAATATACTGGCTCTATGTGCAAAGTAAACTAGACTCTTTTTGTTATTATTACTATTACTTACAACAGCAATAATAGTAATGAACAGTGACACTAGAATTAAAAATCCAAGTCTTTCTACTTGTAAAGTTCATGGTTTTCCCACCAAGTTACACTTTTCCCTTCTTTTGAGAAAAGGTCTGACATCTCTCTCCTAGCCCATCTTGGAAATACCATATTTAGACAGTCACATGAATTAAATCATTCCATATTCCTTAATTAAACAAAGCTTCTCCAGCTCAAAAGATTTGTCAGTTAAATGGGAGCTCGCCAAAAGAACAAAGTGTACTGTTTTCCTTTTAACATCTCAATGCCAGACATGATTCTATGTCTTTCACCCAGCAGGGACTTTCTGGAACATCAACTTCTAAGGCAGCCAATGAGAATTCAGTATAAATCATAGTAATTAGTATTCAAATGATAGGTGTTTGTCACAAGTCCATTATCAGAAATCAAATATCCATTAGGCAATAGACATGACCTTTATAGCTTCTAAACATTGGTGACCACTGCTTGAGATGCTCTCCATCTGTCAGTGCTCCGAGAGGCAATCTCCTATGAAGGATCGTACAGCCTTTAAAAATAGCCAGGAAATGGGATTCTCAGAAAGACTCCCAGGTCGCGGTGACACAAATAATTTTGTGTGTGTGTGTGTGTGTGTGTGTGTGTGTGTGTAGAAGATGAGGAAGAACTAAGGAAGGAGGTAGAGAAGCTGTGGAAAATTAAGGAGACTTGGGTGATTATAGAAATAACCTGAGTTGAACAGGTCATCCGGCTCTGAAGGACCTCCATCCATTTTCCCAGACGGTTTTCCTACAATTGTCTCCTGTCCTCCCTGGGGTTCAGAAAGCAGTGAATTAAAGAGGCAGTGCTTTTTGTGACCTATCTACTTGCGGGAAGGGTTCCATCACTGAAGTAATTTTAAATGATTGCCTCTCCAGGGCACAGTCTCGCAAAGGATGAACCATGTGTAAGAACCTGGCACTGGGTGCGGTGACACAGAGGTATAGCAAAGAACTTGGTCTCTGAAGCAGGAAAACCTGGTTCAAGTCCTGATTCTGCCCCCACTAGCTGTGCGCTCTTGAGCAAGTTACTCAGCCTCCACCACCCTTTCTCTTTAGTAAGACGAGGGTAATGATACTTATTATAAAGGTTATTGGGAGTCATAGCGAAATTAGGAAAACCACTCAGCACAGACATAGTTTATGTTTAATGAACAGTAGCTACGGTTACTCTTGGCCTCTAAGTAAACACTTGGAACAGAGCTAACATGTGAGTTGACTCCATGGGAAATTGTTCATGCATGAGTAGGAGATAAACAGAGCACCCGGAGTATATGGGAGTCACAACAGCAGGATCCCAGTCTAATAATATTGCCAACACCTTGCTGTGACCTTGGGCGAGTCACCATACTTTAGAGGCTAGTGGGGGCCCTTGAGCTATTTTCAAAATTTCAGAGAGTCCAGTGGAGGGTATCTAATTGTTGGAGCTGAGGATGTGCAAGTTCTGCCTTTGCTTCCAGAAGGAATTATCTCAGAGTCACACAATGACCCTGGTTATTTTCACTCTGATGTGATGTTCTAATGGACATTACACATGTATTGAATTAGTAAAACTGAGAAAATCAATGGATCGTTATTGAAAAAGTATAAGGTTTTGGTAGGAAGATCTGACAAAATACAGGAAAGAAATTTAAAAAGAGACCTTTGTGGATGAAAAGTCCAGAAAGCTTTTCCTAAGGAACTTTTAGCTCAACCATATTACATATCTATTGTTCTCCGTCCTGTTTCTCCAGAATTTTCTCCCATAGGAGGAGAGTAAAAAGTATTTCAACTCATTTTCCCGTGCCTCTCCTCACCACACACATTTCTAGTCACATAACACCAGCCACTGGCAACCCGTCTTTTTACGATGACCTCTTTTAGGCCTTTTGTCATCCACAGATGAACAAGGATATGAAGTATTGACTTACTGTTCCTCAAAAATTTATTGAGCACATACTGTTCTAAATGATGGGAACATAACAGAAAAATCCCCTGCCCTTACAGAGTTTACATTCGAGTGGGGAAAAATAGACGATAAACCAAGTCATCAAACAGATAATATAATGTTAGTGTTAAGTGCCTTGAAGAAGAAGAAAAGGCTTGGTGAAGTTGGAGAGATAAGGCAGCCAGGGAAAGGCACAGTAAGGAGGTAAAAATCGAGTGGCTACTTGAGGGTAAGGGGCTGAGACGTGTTGATGTCTGGAGAGGAACGCCCCAGGTGGAGAGGAGAGACAGAGGGGGAGTGTACTTGGCAGAGGCAAGGGACCGCTGGCCACCACGCCTGGAGAGAAGCCATGTAGGAGTGGATGGCAAAGGGAGCGGGGAGGTGGCCGCCCGCCAAACCCTGGGGGCGCCCTGTGAACCACGGTCACGACTGGATTTTAGTCCAAGTGTGTGAGGGGAAACCATTGGAGAGCTGTGCATACGGAGGGGACATTTCCCAAATGTCATCTCTCCAACAGCAAGCCTGGGGCAGGGACACCAGTAAGATTCTGGACCGCATATTACTGTGGGATGACCACAGGAATAAAAAGCAGCAGAGTCTGCTGCCCTCGTGTCCCTGGATTTGAATAGAGTTTTCCCCTAACTAGACAGAGGGAGTCTCTGCCCTACTTAAAACCCTCGTGCTGCTCTTCAACCCTGGCAATAGCTCAAAGGAATTAAATGTAAAGACTCATTTTTTTTTAGTTACTTTTTTTTAAGTTCTTTAATATATATATGTATATATATATATTTAATTGGAGAATAGTTGATTTACAGTATCATGTTAGTTTCAGGTTTACAGCACAGTGATTTAGTTATACACATATATATATTCTTCAGATTATCTTCCCTTATAGCTTATTACAAAATATTGGGTATAGTTCCCTGTACTATATAGTAGGTCCTTGTTGGTTAACTTTATTTTTTTTTTGAAGTATAGTTGATTTACAGTGGTTCAGGTGTACAGCAAAGTGATTCAGTTTTATATATATACATATATATATGCTATATATATATTATATTCTACTATATATATATTCTTTTTCAGATTCTTTTGCATTATAGGTTATTACAAGATATTGAATATAGTTCCCTGTGCTATACAATAGGACCTAGGTGTTTATCTATTTTATATATAGTAGTGTGTATAAGTTAATCCCAAATTCCCAATTTATCCCTCCCCCACTTTCCCCTTTGGTAGCCATAAGTTTATTTTCTATGTCTGTGAGTCTACCTCTGTTTTGTAAATAAGTTCATTTGTATCATATTCTAGATTCCACACATAAGTGATATTGTATGATATTTGTGAAGACTCAGTTTTAATGTGAAGATTAAGTTGACAGCAAAGAGTATTGTAGGTAAATGCAGAACCCTTCACCAAATTGAATCAATTTTAAACTAGAATAGCATCGCTAACTCACAGCTTAAATATTTCTCAGTCAAGGCATGTCTAGGTGTGCCAGCATTTGTGTGTTGGCTGGTACAAAGCTTCTTTGCTCAGAAGCAATGATGGTGCATCCACTTAAAAACAAGTTCTCATTTTTCCTGCCTGTCTGCTTGGGACAAGGGCACAGGCATCCTGTCTCAATCCACAATGTCTGCCTTTCAAATACTTATTGGGGACCCCAATTTTGAATTGTCAGCCATATAGCTCCTATTAAAAACTCAGGTGAAATAACATATTTGAGAGGGTTTTCGGATTTTTCCATCAAATCATTCCCAGGGTCAGCACTGAGAATAGATATATTTATCTCAAGGTCTGGGGGTATAGACTGAAGTGGCCTGCTAAGAAAAGAAATTTTTTCAAAGAGATTTCAGCAAACCGGGACAGAGCCCTTCCTCTGCCGAGCCCTGAGCTGGGCTGGAATGTAGGGTAGTAGGAGTGCGCAATGGGTTTCTTCTTTTTCCCTGGGGAGAGACTAAATGGCCTCAGAACACCTCCTATAGTCTAATGTTTCCACTGTCTTTCCTTTAAAAGAAATAGAACTTTATTTTATTTTATTTTTTTGCGGTACGCGGGCCTCTCACTGTTGTGGCCTCTCCCGTTGTGGAGCACAGGCTCCGGACGCGCAGGCTCAGCGGCCATGGCTCACGGGCCCAGCCGCTCCGCGGCATGTGGGATCTTCCCGGACCGGGGCACGAACCCGTGTCCCCTGCATCGGCAGGTGGACTCTCAACCACTGCACCACCAGGGAAGCCCCAGGACTTTATTTTTAAACTAGGTGAGCTTTATTCTGTAACCAGCCGTGAAGGATCGTATTCTGAAGCCTGTTTCCCCAGAGACACCTGCACTCCCCACCCTGCGTCCCCGAGGGATCATGCTGAAGCCTGTTGAAATTCATGCTGTATCATTTGCCGTTTTCAAGCAAATTCCTACTTTAAAATACCAAACATGTGTGGCACTGAAGGTGAGAGGACTAGGTCTGCTGCCTCTGGAAGCTCGGGTTTGGGCTGTGAAGGCTTCCCTGTGTAAATCGTGGTCCAGGCTGGGACTCCAGACCCAGGAATCCATGAGCCAAGGTCCACAGCACTAATTTGTTTCTCAATAGCCAAGAAGCCACGTCTCAGACGCCCTCAAGGAGGCACACACCGGTGTGAGTTACTGGCAGCCCTTGGGGAAAATGGTGCCAAGCTTGGCCAGACTCTCTTTTGGTTTTGATGTGGTCTACACCGCTTTGCAGCGGCTGCAGAAACCTCCCTCTGCTTTCCACCATTTCAAGGTCCACTTCATGCTAGATCCACACATGGGAGCCGAGCTCACCGCCCACCAACAGGAGACTCCCTGGGAAGAAACCGGACTTTCTCACTGCCCACAGAGCAAGCATCCAAAAATGACCAACCACAAGTGACCGCTCTCGTGAGAGCCTGGGGGAGGTTTACAGAACCACTAAGTTCTGCACCCTTCTCACTCCCACACTGATACCTGCATTTTCCCCAGACAATGCCCTTTGCTTCAAAAAGCCCTGAATCCTCTGCTACAGCACGTGGACAACTTAAAAGCAGTGTTATAAAATTACCTTCTAATTAACTGGCTCTCCTGTTGACAAGCCAGATGGCTAGAGGGTGAGCCCCTTTACTGGATGATTTGCTTATTACTCAGGCCAAGTCAAACAAATCATAAATATCTCTAAGGACAATGTTGAGAAGGCTAGGGACCAGCATAGAGCCATTCCCCATCCAGCTTCTGCATTGGCTCCTGCACATGTCAGGGGCTAAAGATGGGATTCATCTACCCGTGAAGACACGTTGGGAAACCTTTGTAATATCAGTCTCCCAAGAATTGATCATGCTTTGCACGTGGAGGCCATTCCATAAATATTATCAGATTGGGAATGTTTCTCACTGTGTACAAATATTTACTGATCCTGGACAGCCCAATAATTCCTTCAACTGAAACCATTTGGGTTCACTCTCAGGTTCCACTTTGCCCTAGTTTCAGGACGAGCCTAAGCCTTAGACTGAGAAAAATGGACCATCTCTGGATTGACATAACTTGTGCGTCAGGAACTCATCATTCTTGCTGGTAACTTTTCTTCAGACACTACTACTTGTTGGAATTCGACCATTCTCTGTTCTAAGCTGGCCAACCTCCTGGTTCGTCCATGTCATCACCCATTCTTTTTTTTTTTTTTTTTTTTTTTTTTTTTTTTTTTTTTGCTGTACGCGGGCCTCTCACTGCTGTGGCCTCTCCCGTTGCGGAGCACAGGCTCCGGACACACAGGCCCCGCGGCCATGGCTCGCGGGCCCAGCCGCTCCGCGGCATGTGGGATCCTCCGGGATCGGGGCACGAACCCGTGTCCCCTGCATCGGCAGGCGGACTCTCAACCACTGCGCCACCAGGGAGGCCCCATCACCCATTCTTAATTACTCCCTCTTGTCTCAGAGGAAGAGTCCCTGTTCCTTTTTAAAGCCATCTTCCACCTGCCACCCCTACTCCTCATTAGATGGCTTCCTCTTTCCTGTCTTTGGAAGCTGGGTCTCCCCTCTCTGCCTACCAGCATTTTTAAATCTTTCAAGTCCATTCTAAAAATAAATTCCCCTTGATTCCGCTTCCTGTTCCACCAGAGCTCTCTCCCTCCTGCTGCTTCCGGGGATGACGAGGCTTGCCACCTCCTCTTCCCACTTGCCATTCTCTACCCAGTCCATGCCATCTGTCATCTTTTTCTGCCTGGTTTTTCTGTCTTCTGACCATCTTTCACTGTCCCTCTGCTCTGCTCTTCCTCCTCTGCCTTCCCCCCACCTGCAAACATTGATTCTGCCCCCGCCTTCCTTCTCTTTCTCTTCTACTTGCTTTTCCTGGAGACGGTGCAGCGCAGTGCTGAGGCACAAATCTTTAAATTCAGACACACTTGAGTTTTATATTCTGGTTCTGCTACTTGTGAGCTCTCAGAACTTAGACCCCGACCTTAGAAAATCACTTAACCTTTCCTTTCTTTAAAATAAAAGAAAGGTTTTTCTTTTCTTTCTTTTCTATAAAATAAAAGCAAATGATGGGACTTCCCTGGCAGTCCAGTGGTTAAGTCTTCACCTTTCAATGCAGGGGGCACAGGTTCGATCCCTGGTCGGGGAGCTAAGATCCCACATGCCTCACGGCCAACAAAACATAAAACAGAAGCAACATTGTAAAAAATTCAATAAAGACTTTAAAAAAAATGGGCCACATCAAGAAAAAAATTTTTTAAAGCAAATAACAACAATAATAATAAAAATCATAATCAGTTTCCTAGAGTTATTATTTGCAGAGTACCAAAGGTTCAGCCTAGTCCTAATACACAGAAACCTCAATACATGGACGCTATTACATTTTATTATCTTTATCATCACAACCCCCAGAGTGAGCTATTCTTTTCATCTTCTCCCCTGACCTCAGCTCATGCATTTGACTCATGCCACTCATCTCTACATGCCCAGCCCTGACCTCTCCCCTGAGTTCCAACTGACGCTGCAAACCACCTACTACACCTTCTCTGGGATGTCCACAGGTATGTCAAATTCTATGTCCTGTTATAGGCTATTTCTGTCCCCCCTCCCCAAATTCATATGTTGTAGCCCTACCTCAGAATGAGTCTGTATTTGGAGAGAAGGCCTTTAAAGAGGTGATTAAGTTAAATGAGGCAGTTAGGGTGAGCCTTAATCCAACCTGACCAGTGTCCTTATAAGGTGAGGAAATTTGGACACACAGAGGGATCCCAAGGATGCATGCACAGGGCCAAGACCATGTGAGGATGCAGGGAGCAGGCAGCCACCTGCAAGCCACAGAGAAAGGTCTCAGGAGAAACCCAACCTACCCAGCACCTTGATCTTGGACTTCTAGCCTCCAGAACTATTAGAAAATACATTTCTGGGGCTTCCCTGGTGGCACAGTGGTTGAGAATCTGCCTGCTAATGCAGGGGACACGGGTTCGAGCCCTGGTCTGGGAGGATGCCACGTGCCATGGAGCAACTAGGCCAGTGAGCCACAACTACTGAGCCTGCGTGCCTGGAGCCTGTGCTCCACAACAAGAGAGGCCACGATAGTGAGAGGCCCGCGCACTGCGATGAAGAGTGGCCCCTGCTTGACACAACTAGAGAAAGCCCTCACACAGAAATGAAGACCCAACACAGCAAAAATTAATTAATTAATTAATTAACTCCTACCCCCAACATCCTGTTTAAAAAAAGAAAAGAAAAAAGAAAAGAAAATACATTTCTGTTGCTTAAGCCACCCAGTCTGGTATTTTGCAGCCTAGAAAACTAATACACACCCCAGGCTCTCATCGCTGTATCTTTCCTAAAACACACTCCTCCACCTGTTTTACCCCTTTCCGCTGACCAATGACTCTTCCTCTGCCTCATCACCCACACTGAATCAGTCTCCAAGGCCTGCTGATTTTAATTTCTGAATAGCTCATAACCTATGCATCACCTTTTGTAGCTCAGGCCCACATGGTTTTTCATCTGGTCTATTGCAGTAGCCTCCCACCTAGTTGGTCTCTCCCACCACAGCATTTCTCCATTTCCATCCATCCAATACACCAGTTAGATGAATCATTCTAATGTGCAGGTTGCTTGCCTCTGTCTTCAGCAAAAAGTCCTTCGTCAGCTCCCCACTGCCTGGTGGACCTTTCTCAGCCTGACACCAAAGCCCATCAATAATTTGGCTCCAGCTTACCAATCACTCTTGTGTCCTGCTTTATCTTTCCTTAGCCCTTTGCTCTGGTCAAACAGGAAAATTCGCTACTCCTGGAAAAGGGCTCCACCCTTTCTGACCACTCCCTGAACTAAAATGCCTCCCCATTCCTCAGACTGTTCTATTTATTCCATTCTTTAAGTTTCAGCTCGAATGCCACACCACCAAGCCTTTCTTGCCTTCTTCTCTATGGGAGGAGTCTTTGCACTGGGCTCTGCCCCTGACTCATCATGATGCCTGTGTCACGTGTGTGTCCTCTCATCTCTCCTGCTCAACACTGAACCCACCGAGAGCCACACAAATGGCTTTCATTCACCTTTTATCCCCCTGGTGCCCAGCATAGCACTGGCATGTATCTCTCCCACAGTGTTGACTGATAAGCAAATGAAGCAATCCCACTACTGGGCATATACCCTGAGAAAACCATAATTCAAAAAGAGTCATGTGGGCTTTCCTGGTGGAGCAGTGGTTGAGAGTCCGCCTGCCGATGCGGGGGACGCCAGTTCGTGCCCGGGTCTGGGAGGATCCTACATGCTGCAGAGCGGCTGGGCCCGTGAGCCATGGCCGCTGAGCCTGCGCGTCCAGAGCCTGTGCTCCATAACGGGAGAGGCTACAACAGTGAGAGGCCCACGTACCGCAAAAAAAAAAAAAAAAAAAAAAAAAAGAGTCATGTACCAAAATGTTCATTGCAGCTCTATTTACAATAGCCGGAGATGGAAACAACCTAAGTGTCCATCATCAGATGAATGGATAAAGAAGATGTGGCACATATATACAATGGAATATTACTCAGCCATAAAAAGAAACGAAATTGAGCTATTTGTAATGAGGTGGATGGACCTAGAGTCTGTCATACAGAGTGAAGTAAGTCAGAAAGAAAGACAAATACTGTATGCTAACACATATATATGGAATTTAAGAAAAAAAAAAAAGCCATGAAGAACCTAGGGGTAAAACAGGAATAAAGACACAGACCTACTAGAGAATGGACTTGAGGATATGGGGAGGGGGAAGGGTAAGCTGGGACAAAGTGAGAGAGCGGCATGGACATATATACACTACCCAACGTAAAATAGATAGCTAGTGGGAAGCAGCCGCATAGCACAGGGAGATCAGCTCGGTGCTTTGTGACCACCTAGAGGGGTGGGATAAGGAGGGTGGGAGGGAGGGAGACGCAAGAGGGAAGGGATATGGGAACGGATGTATATGTATAACTGATTCACTTTGTTATAAAGCAGAAACTAACACACCATTGTGAAGCCATTATACTCCAATAAAAAATTTGTTTAAACAAACAAACAAACAAAAAAGAATGTCTAATGTCGGAAGTCATGACGACAAACAGGCCTTGATACCCTAAATCAACCATGCTCACAAAAGAGCTGCTCTTCCTGACTTCACTCTAGTAAACTGGGTCATTTGTTCAACTAGTCAAAGTGAAGCACTAGTCTCTAATATATTTAAGCTCTAGAGATGAGGCAAATAATAAAAAAAAATTTTTTAAGAAAATGGCAGTAGGAGGCAGAGGGGCTGGTTGTGATGTCATAAACACCCAGCCATCATATCTTTTGGTTTGTTTGTTTTATTGAAGTACAATTGATTTACAGTATTAGTTTCAGGTGTACAGCATAATGATTCAATATTTTTATAGATCATACTTCATTTAAAGTTATTACAAAATAATGGCTATATTTCCCTGTGCTATACAATATATCCTCATTGCTTATTTATTTTATATATAGTAGTTTGTGTTTCTTAATCCCATATCCCTACTCTTGCCCCTCTCCCATCCTCTCTCTCCACTGGTAACCACTAGCTTGTACTCTATATCTGTGAGTCTGTTTCTGTTTTGTTATATACATTACTTTGTCTTAGTTTTAAGATTCCCCATATAAGTAATAACAGAGAGTACTCGTCTTTCTCTGTATGACTTATTTCATTAAGCATAATACTGTCTAGGCCCATCCATGCTTTTGCAAATCCAGCCATCATATCTTGACCTTAACATTTCTCTGGGAACATAAAATATTTACCATGTTGTTATATGGTAAATAAGACGATGCTAAGGATTCTAATTATTTTCACATCATAAAAGATGTAGGGCCTCCCTGGTGGCGCAGTGGTTGAGAGTCCGCCTGCCGATGCAGGGGATACGGGTTCGTGCCCCGGTCTGGGAGGATCCCATATGCCACGGAGCGGCTGGGCCCGTGAGCCATGGCCGCTGGGCCTGCGCATCCGGAGCCTGTGCTCCGCAACGGGAGAGGCCACAACAGTGAGAGGCCCGCATACCGCAAAAAAAAAAAAAAAAAAAAAGATGTAAGTCAGGACCCCTGAAGTTGAAACATCTTTTTTTTGATCGTCCAAGTATGAACATGACCATGGTTCTTAAATGCAACCACATTCTTCTCAATCCATTTTCTCCACAGGCATTTTCTGGGGGCTGCTGAGGGCCGGGCACAGGGCTGGGGGCTGCTGATCCTTGTCTTCATGGAACATTCCAGTCTAGCTCTGTCCTGGCTTGAGTCACAGTTCTGAGAGCCACCCTCTAAAAAACAGAGTGATGATGTGCATATAGCTGAAGGCAAAATATATTCTGGGAAAATAAAACTTTTAAAAGTAGATTCATGTCTCATCACACCATATGGCCACATGAGTGATCAGATGCATCTATCTGTGCTATCGATAGAAAAACAGAGCAGATTACATATACTTATAATTGTGAGGAATTACATCATTAAAGAATTTAGATTTATTGGGAGGGTGTTGGAAATAAGATGCATCACCATATGGAAAACTTTAATTCTAATTTGCATTTTAATGAAAATGAAGCTTCAAATGCCTCATTCTCTTCAGTAAGCCTTTCGTAGGTCTCTCTAGCTTGAGCAAACCAGATTTCTGCTGGAATCTGATTTTCCAGAAAGTTCACACCACCTAAGAGCATTTAAGGTGAGAATATCATAGTGATATGTTAAGCCACATATATAGGGAATCCTTAAATACTGATGCTAAGAGTACATGGCTCTTTTTTTTAAAGAAATATTTTTCCCTGATGTTGAACATAATCCATATTCTTTGAAAGAGAAATATAAAATTCAATTATCTGGAATCCCAGCACCCCAAAATAAACACTCTATACTATTTTATATCCTTCCTTTCTCAACACACGTAAATGATTATAATTTTTATTGTTATTTTTGTTTTTACAAAAATGGACATCAGACATTCTATTTGTGATCTATGTGTGTTCCCTTAAAGCTTATGGTGAATATCTTTCCCTGTTCATATATGTAGATCAACATTAAGATTCTTAGGGGCTGCAATATTCTACTACATGAATATGCCATAATTTATTTAACTTGCTTCCTATTGCTATATATTTAGATTGTTTCCAGTTATTGCTATTGTAAACAATTTTGTAATAATCAAGCTTGTATCTTTGCCTTTCCAATAAGTTTCTAATTTTTAAAAATGGTACACATAAGTTTGTCACATCCTTTTTTTTTTTTTTTTTGCGGTACGCGGGCCTCTCACTGTTGTGGCCTCTCCCGTTGCGGAGCACAGGCTCTGGAGCACAGGCTCAGTGGCCATGGCTCACAGACCCAGCTGCTCCGTGGCATGTGGGGTCTTCCCAGACCAGGGCACAAACCCGTGTCCCCTGCATCGGCAGGCGGACTCTCAACCACTGTGCCACCAGGGAAGCCCTGTCACATCCTTTTGAAAGAGACATTTTGGCATAACTGAAAAAAAAAGAAAACTTTCAGCTCTTAAAAGTCATCAGGTATGTCAACATAATTCAAGGATAGTCTTCAGCCAATGGTACTGGAAAAAATGGATATCCGTGTGCAAATAAATGAACCTCAACCTTGACCTTACACTATAAAATAATTACCTCAAAATAAATCCTAGCTGTAAGAGCTAAAACAATATAAAATTCTTCAAGAAAATATAACCTTGGTGTAAGCAGATTCTTAGAACACAAAAACTTCAAGCCATTAAAAAATTTGATAAATTGAACTTCATCAAAATTTTAGATTTCCGCTCTTAGAAAGACATCATTAAGAAAATGAAAAGACAAGTCACAGACTGGGAAAAATAACTGCAGAACGTAGTCTGCTAAAGGACATCGATAATATGTAAAGAACTCTTACTATGTAATAAGACAAACATCTGATAAAAATAAACAGGCAAAAGATTCAGGAGACACTTCACCAAAGAAGATGTGCAAATGGCCTAATAGCACCTGAAATGATGCTCAACATCACACACATTAGGGAAATGAAAATTGAAATCACAACAAGAAACCACTCATACCCACCAGGATGGCTAAAATAAGGAAGAGTAACCATATAAAGTATTAGTAAGACTGGGGAGCTGGAACTCTCATACTTTGCTGTTGGGAGTATAAAATGGTTCAGTCACTTTGAAAAACAGACTGACAGTTTCATCAAAAGTTAAACATATACTTACCGTACAACCTGGCATTCTCACTCCTACATATTTATTCACATGAAATGAACACACAGGTTTGTGCAAAAACTTTTACATGAATGTTCATAGCAGCATTATTCATGATAGCCAAAAAGTGGAAACCATTCAACTGGTGAATGATAGACAAATTGTGGTATGATGGAATACCACCCAAGAATAAAAAGGAATGAGCTACTGATCCATGCAACAACATGGCTGAATCTCAAAAGAATTATGATAAGAGGAAAAAGCCAGACATAAAGTCGACATATCAGATGATGTCATTCATGTGGAATTCTAGAAAAGGCAGAAGTATAGTGATAGAAAGCAGAGCAATGGCTGGAACGGACAGGGGGTAGTGGATGGGGACTGACTGCAAAGGGACACGAGGGACCTTTCTGGAATGGTGAAAATATTTTCTATATCTTGATGTGGTAATGGCGTATATGCTTCTAAACTCCTGAACTTGTATACTTTAAATTAGTGAATTTCATTGAAAGTAAATTATACCTCAGTTTTTCAAAAATCATGACCTATAAATTGTAATATGTGCAAGACTTATTCTCACCTCATTCCTAATCTTCACCCCATCCTTCATCTTGCAGGGATATATGATGATTTACCCATTTTTCTGGGTAAAAACAACTTTTAAAATTGTTTTGATTCATCAAAGTATCTTCTATATCAACAAGCTGTGACAAATTGATTACATCCAAGTGTTTTGCTTCTTCCCAGCCTTGTCCAAGATAGGGCAGTGTCTTCTGATGCCGGACATCCAAATGCAGGTTAAAAATTTCAGTCAGTGCTCCAGATATTTAAGACAACCTAAGTGTTGGTACTAGATATATTGAATATCTGAACATCTGATTGAGTTTTTCATCTGGGTGTTCAGATGCAAAATGGACGTGAAAATTCTGAGGTGGATAGGTAGACATTTTGGAGGCCCGGGCATCTGGAAATCGATTAGGCAACTACATGACCTAATGATGTAAATTCAAGGGTTCACATTTAAAGCAAGTCAGAAGATAACTACACCGTGGACACGTGAGAAAGATTGTTGGTAAGACTTCTGCACCTCAGGAATTGGTGATGGTGATTGGTGGTGATGGTGATGGTGATGGTGATGATGAATAATTCTTGAGTGCTTACTAAGTTCCAGGCTCGTGTTAAGCCATTCACTTGCACTAACTCATTTATTCTTCGCAATAGCCCCATGAGTGAGGTGCTGTCAACAGCCCCACTTTATTGAGGAGAAAACTGAACTTGAAAGAGTATGCGAATCCTCCCCCAAGTTTGTGCAGCTAGTAGATGGTGGACCCAGGGCTTCAATCCTAGAAAATGGTTCCAAGAGACACAAAGTGCAAGGGGAAATAGGGCGCTGACTAAGCTTGCCGCCAGCAGCAGATTGGAGTGTTGGAGCCAATAATTCACAAGCACACAAGGCTAGTGATTGAGGGGAAGCTGGGTGCATGGTAAGATGAGAGGATGAAGATGAGATGAAGAGGGCAATATGATAGCCACAGAAATTATTGAGAGAACCGTAGGAGTTCCAGTTTTGTGCCCAAAGGACATTGCAAGCTTCCACTAGTCGGCATTTTAATTTAAAATTGTCTTAGGGGAAATTCAATCCAGTTTCCCCTTTCCTTACTATGAACTTTAAAAGGATTATTTTCTTCTGCCAAAACCTTACTTCATCCTAGGGGGTCTCCCACCCCCCGCCAAATGCAAGTCCGTGGCAGGAGAAAGTCCCCCATTGTCCCCCCGCTCCTTGCAGGGAGTGGGGCCTCTGAGGTATCAAAGCCATAAAAGGCCAATTTGATTTTGGAGACATAACCAAGAGGTTTGTACAGGTCAAAATACTCAAATTCAATCCTAGTCAGTTGTTTCAAGCATTCCAAAGCTCATCTAGTACTGCATTCTGCCAGCCTAGAACTCCCTTGTTCTTTCACTGGGAAGATGGTTCTTAGAGTAAAATAAGAGTTCATGTTCACTGAGCATTTACCATGGGCCCAGCACTACAACATGCGTTGTCCTATTTGAGTCTCACCACAACCCTCTGAGGTAGATATGATTATCATTCCAACATTACAGATAAGAAAACTGCAGTTAGAGTCATGTTTAAATGACCCAAGATAAAGACATGACGGCCTGACACCCTCCCTCTTCACCTCTACTCCTTCCTGCCCTTCCCTCTGGACCCCACACTGGTGAGAGACAGAGGGCTGAGTGCCCACGTTTCTGCCTCACCTGTATTTCATTGTGGGTAGAAACCTGGGCCACGCAGAATCTGGCTGTGCTGCTGATGGAGGACTCAGGGAGCTTCAGAAGCAAAGCTCCTAGGCTTGGGTGGCCATCACACATCAGCTCAGCCCACTAAGGCTCCACGGCTCCCGTCCTGTATGGAGGATTCAACAGTTCCAGCATGTTCCATTAGAGTGCTCCAAAGCATCAACAACACCTTCTTTGCTGTAAGGTGACACCATCAACTCCACAGAGTTTGCTAGGAGCTAGCCAAGAATAGCAAGGCAGCCACAAAGGTGAAAGCCCACCATGGATTCAGGAGGAGATTGTAGTGATGCTCTTACCCAACGGCTATTACTTCTTACCTGGGCACTTCCCGCACTGCTGGGATTGTTGGCTTATTTTTTAGAGGGTACTAGGAGTATCACAAGGAGGGGAAAGATCTGAAAAGAAAGGATTTTTTCTAAGAACTATGTCCACTGCCATTTTATTATAGAAAGCATTGCTGGTAATGTCCAGTGCAAGGAGTCAGGAGAGCAGTTACCCCTGGGAGGGGCAGTGACTGGGCAGGGGCACAGGGATGCTCCTGGGTGCAGGTAACATTCTTTCTCCTGATCTGGGTGCTAGTCACACAGCTGTGTTCAATCTGAAGATTCATCAACCAGTGTACTTATGATATCTACACTTTTCTACATGAATATTATGCTCCAATAAAAAGTAAAAGAGATATTGAAAATGAAGATGGCCAGTTAATAAATCCACCCTCTTTTAACCTTTCTGGAGCACAAAATCTGGCGAGAAGTGAAAATGAAGACTTATTTGTGATACAGGCTCGGGTCTCTGCTGCTCTGCTAAGAACCTCAGCAATACCCACTGTCCTGGGTTCCTGTTGGTGACTTCCCGTGAGTAGATCTCTCTCTTTATGACTCTGGATACTTCTAATGGAGAGAGGGGAAAGGAGGAAGAGCAGAGGTCAATTAACTCGGCCTCCTGCCTCCCTCAGAGACCGGAGCTGTGGTTCCTGCTCATTTTCCACACTTGGGTTCCGATTTGAGTGACTGTCAGCATGAAGACCCCTGTCACAGCTCTGTGCCTGGGCTGATGAAGAAGGCTGGAAGGCTGTCTGTACTCAGCAGAGGCATTCCCAAGAAGCAGTTCATACCATGTGCATATACTGTCTTAAGCTCAGGGACATCCTGAATTGAAGCTAGGGAAAGCCCAAGAATAGGATCTATCAGCCAATGTATTTTGCTACAGTCATAAACAAGTAATCTTAAAATTCCAAAGAGAAACAGTGCTTTTTATTTCCTGAAATCTAAGCTCCATCAATTTCATCACAAATTTCATTTAAACAAGATGCTCTGTGCTACATAGACAAGGGTTGACTCTCAGTGAGACGTAGGAAAACTCAGCCAGCACACTCCCCCATCCAAGAAAATGAGTGCTGGAGAGGATAGAAGTGGTGGGGCAAATGAGACAAGTCTGGTCAGGTACTGATCACTGTTGAAGCTGGGTGATAAGTATTCATTCAAACATCTCTTCCACACAGAGGACTCCTGAACTTGCAGCCGAAACCTCTCTGGCCATCAACACAGGGAGGTATTGGATGTTGTACTTGGTCACCGGGCCTTCACCTGAACCTCAACATCTCGGCCTAAATTTCTCATCTGAGCCAAGAACTGTCTCCTCTCCAGTTTCCTCCATTTATTCCAATCTCTTGGGACTAAAATCTCAAACTGAGGTCTCCTTCCTCCTCTTCTGGAAAGTATCTCACTAGTGACTACCTCTTGTTTTTACTTCACAATAGGATTATAGTTCTACTGCCAACGAACTAAATCAGACCCTTTAAGCTTCCCTAGTATTACTGAAAAAGGCCCCTTAATTGTTTCCTTGACTCTAGCACCTGTTACCTCCATTCTGCCCTCACCTCTATTTCAAATTAGTCATCCCCAAGATAGTTCGACCACGCCACTCTGCCACTCAGAACCTTTCCCTGACTCCCCATTGCTTACTGATTACCTCTAAAACCTTCTGCTTGGCCTCCACCACTGAACCCAATGGATTTTTACAACTTCATCTCCCCTCCACTCCTCTACACAAAACATCAGTTCCAGACAAATTTATTGATTGACTCTTGTTCAAATATAGTTTGCTTCTTCCACTCATCTTGCTTTTTTATAGGCTGCTTTCCCCACGAAGACTGACTTTCAAAACCAATCCTAACTCCCAAGGCCAAGGTCAGTTCCCCCTTCCTTAGTAATGAGGTTCTTCAGCCTCCAGTTTGAACTCATCACTCCTTCCTAAAATCCTCCCATAATCATTCTTCATATAATCCAATTGGCAATGAACCACTTACTGCCTACTGACCTTGCAACAATCATTGCTTTCTATTGTTAAGTGCTTTATTATTACTTAAGTTTTCATATTTGTAAATCTTGTATCTTCAGTTTGGTTGTTTACCTCTTCTGTAGAAAGGGACAAGTTTATTCTCTTTGTATCTCACAAAACATTTAAGAGTAACTTGCACATGGTAGAAGCTCAGTAAATGTTTGTTGAGTGAATGTGTTAAAGAGATGAGTTAAGAAGGGGTTACCTCTAACATTTAAGACCATTTAAGTTCATCACTTTATATCCTTTTAGTTAACATGCCTTCATGGTTGGTCCCAGAGCTTTGAGAAAGCACACGTCTCTAAAATGTTTGTGCATCTTGTCATGATCTTGTACCTTATATCCTTCATCCTGGCTTCACGTTCATATATGGCAAATTTGGCCTTTTACTCTACCATTAATGAACTGAGTGTGATTTTTAAACATCGAGAGTAGAGCACTAGATTAATTCTGCTACATTGTGTAAAATAAAAATTTTCTTCACCCCATCCCACATAGCTCTCACTCAACAAAACTGTAAAAAATAAAAGTGAACTTAGTTACCAATTGTTATTCTCCTCTAGTGTTATTTAAAATGCTTTGAAAAGAAATTAGTGTAAAACGCGCATTGACCTATTTGAAAGATGCTAGATGTCTGCAAGCTGTCAACTAGTACAGTCAGCTAGTTACTGACTTCTCATAGCTTCAGGGGTTTCCAGACAAGTGACTGGCGGTCGACTGCTGACCAGCCATCTCGGCCTCCAGCTTACACCCAGCCCCCTTTATCCAAACCCACTGAAGGAGATTGTTCATTTGGTCCAACTCACCAAATATCAATCTAAGACAGGTTGGAAAATAAGTACTTTCTCATATGCTGGTAACTGTCAGTTTGTAGTGGCTGCCTGGAGTGCAGTGATGGGAAGAATTCTAACACCATGTCCAGGCTCAACAGGAAGGGCCCATCAATGACGTCTTGATGTCTGCCGTGGACACAAGATGTGTTGGCCCCTGAGCCATGAATTTGCTACCTCTGGCCTAAGCAAAACTTAAGACATCAAGTTCCTCAAAGGCAAAGACTCTGCTCTATTCACCTTTGTGCCTCCCTACCTCTCCTCTCCCTTCACCCAGACTTAGTTCAGTGTCTGCCATGAAGTCGGTCGGCCCCATCAGAGGAGGTGTAGTGGCTTACATGTATCTGTGCCTATAATGGACGTGTGTGCCCTTTGTCACACTCAGTTTCCACTTCCCCTTCATGTGGAAACAGTCCCCATTTTCATTTGGAAATTCATGTGTCTCCGGTTTTCAGTCAGTGTGGTTCTAGGGGAGATGATTCTACCCCAGGCTCCTTGTGATGTGTGATCCAGGCCACCAAAAGAGATCACTGCATTCCTCACTCATTGGCTTAGGAAGGGCATGTGACTCTATTAGGGTCAATGAGATACCGTGAGATTTCTGCTGAGGTATCTGACAGGGAGACAGTCCCTCTCCTTGCTTGCCAGATTTGAAGCTCACTCCAAGCTATCACATGAAATTGAGAGTTTTATGTTAACAGAAAGAAAGACGAAGTCAAAATGTGATGACGACAACAACAGTCATGATTACGTCAACTGAGCCCCAAAGCCCATCACTCCTGAAGCCCTGACTACCTCTCACTGATAAATTCCCTTTCCTGCTTAAGCCTTTTTGAGTTTTCAGTTACTTGTAACTGACACAGCACCCCTGAGATAAACCTTTACAAGGGCCTTCTTTGACTCTTTAACTACAAAAATAGTAATAATATCCAGTGGAAAGTCTGAGAAAGGACTGCTTGGGTGGTATTTATGCTGACGTCAGGAAAGATCATACTCTGCCAACAGAAAACACAGCCATTCAAAAGCAAAAGGTTTGGGAGTTGACCACTAGCTGGGTGTATCTTTTGTTCTATGCCAGTTGCTTTCTTGTGTGAGTGCTGATGGTTGAGAATGGACTGTTTACATTGTAAGTGCTTTAACAGCAGTTTGATCAGCCCAGTAAGGGAAGGTTGGTGGCTGAGTCACTGTCCGAGCAGTGTTGGGAGCAATCTCCAAAGCCAGAAGAGAGGCCATCTCTAGAAGCAGTAGGACTGGTCCAGGCAGCTGTGGGGAAAGTTGCCAGTCACAGGCAGTCCCAAGGTTTGGAACAGAGTCCTCCAACCTCACACACGTTGAATGCTCCTCACGAGGGATGAGGAGGTAGGCGGAGGGACCGTAGTCTACTATCTCAAGAAGACAGTACTCAGGAAGAAGATTCCTCAAAAAGTGTCTACCCTAGCCGGGTTTAGGCAGCATCCTTGCATCACTTGAGTACTGGATCATGTCAGAATATTGCCCAGAGGGCTGTGCCCACTGCTTAGTGAGTACCTTTGACATTACTGACCTAGAGTAACTTGAAGAAACAGCAGAGTCTTAGCCACGATCCGAGTCTCTTCATTTTATGCTGCTGTTTTTCACAACTAAAAATAGTAGCTTCCTGCTTCCCTGAGATAGGGCTCAGAGGGCGCCTTGAACATCAGTGCTGAAATGCTTCTTTCAGCTCCAGGAAAATGCGTCTGTTGTGTCTCAACAAAATTGCTGTCTGAGGCAAAACTATCTTTTGCTGCAATGCTCCCACAAAGCCTGCAGGAAAGGGTCACACAAACATCCACAAAGGGAAAAGTCAGATAATATTTCTTCTCTCTTTTTCCCTCCCTTTTAGTTCTAAGCTATGAATGTGGTTAAAAGTCCAAGTGATGAGTGAAGTAAGTCAGAAAGAGAAAAACAAATACTGTATGCTAACACATATATATGGAATCTAAAAAAAAGAAAAAATGTCATGAAGAACCTAGGGGTAAAACAGGAATAAAGACACAGACCTACTAGAGAATGGACTTGAGGATATGGGGAGGGGGAAGGGTAAGCTGGGACAAAGTGAGAGAGTGGCATGGACATATATACACTACCAAATGTAAGGTAGATAGATAGTGGGAAGCAGCCGCATAGCACAGGGAGATCAGCTCGGTGCTTTGTGACTGCCTAGAGGGGTGGGACAGGGAGGGTGGGAGGGAGGGAGACGCAAGAGGGAAGAGATATGGGAACATATGTATATGTATAACTGACTCACTTTGTTATAAAGCAGAAACTAACACACCACTGTAAAGCAATTATACTCCAATAAAGATGTTTAAAAAAGAAAAAAAAAGTCCAAGTGTTGAGGCCCATTCTATCTGGTTCTTGTTCCTCAGGACATGTTCAAAGATATCAAAAGTCAGCCTCTGAAGCTGACAGGAAAATGGTCCTTTTTACTTAGCCGCCAAAAGAGTTTAAATCAGGGGCCTTGCAGAAATTCAACGGTGAGAGCTAAGAGGGAAGTTTAAGATTGTTCCCTGACGTCGGAATATATGGCTTTTTTTTTTTTTTTTTTTTCTGCAGGCAAATCAAATTCACACAGCTGTGCCTTTAGAACAATTAGACACACCTAGAAGATCAGGCCGGGATGCCAAGAAAATGTCCCCAGGAGAGAGAAACAGTAAACATTCTGACATCATATGAACTGATTGGCTTTTTATATTCTGAGGTCTTTTCAGAGAGATGTTACTCAGATAAAAATGCGAGCATCTGAACCATATGCCTCAGTGTTTTTTCTGTGCCGCTGGCCTGAGCAGCTGGCAAAACATGATCTAAGACTGATAAACCGTCTTGACAAAAGCACTTCAGAGGGCCAGGGTCTGAAAGATGTCTGAATTTTAAAAAGGTACTAATTGCTCCAAGGATGAAACAATTCTTCTGAAATCTAACCCAGTACCTTAAGAGAACCCAGAACAACACTGAGAGAATCTCAGAAAGAAAACCTGCTCGCTTTCCTGCCACAGAGGAAAAGTATGCCCACTACGGATAGGGTGACATGGGAGAAGGCACTGACTGGGACTTTTTGAGGCTCTGATGAATCCTTCAAGAGCTGGAAGAAAAATGTGACTTTAGCAACTGAGCAAGAGACAAAAGAGCAAAAATCTATTACTGGGGAACTACTGGAGATGAGGTTAGTGGTCTCTGCGTAAACTTTGAGTCTGTCAGCTCAATCCTCCCAACAGCTGTTGCGAAGGTCTGTCAGGACGACTGCAGGGGACTGTGCCCAAAGGCTGGGGATGGATGGCCCATCTGCACACTCAGTAGCTCTGACCCTCCAGAGACAATGTGAACTCCACAACTGGGCCTGTTCTGCTCCTCTGGCACCTGCAGTATGGATTTCATATCAGCAATTGACAGCTGTCGAATAAGACTTTATCAAACACACAAAATCCTACATTACTGGGCAGTGAAACCAAGTAAGGACTTCAGTGGCCCTATGCCATCTGAACCAATCAGGGCTGAGGACTTGTGTGCCCGCCACTGTGTTTTATCTGGCCACAGTGCTTCCACATCGGGGGTCTCAACAATTTTAGGTTCTCTAATGATCATGTCTCATCCCTGTGTTTTATCTAAAGAACTGGAAACTGGAAGATGAGTGAACATCTCCATACCTAATGCGCAAAAGTATGTTGGAGTAGGATCCTCAGCTCTTGATCCCCATTGCCAACGGCATTTGTGATGAGAACAGATGAACCAAATCAAATAAAGAAAGACAGTTATCAGGATAGCTATTCTATGTCCCAAATGAACAATCAACATATTACTGCTGTCTGCAAAAATATGATCTAGACAACTAACAATATAAAAAACATCCCAAGCTCATTCAGTATGCACACGTCAATTTCTTGTGATGTCTCCAGGAACTGAGTAGAAAATATTATGCAGAAAGGGGGGTAATGGGGGTAACAGAAGGTAATGGCTTTACAAAACACAGCAGTGAGCCTGGCATCCCAGTACCCTCCCCTCCATCCCCTCCTTCTCTGCCTCTTCCCTCCTCTGAGACAGCAATGCACAACCAAGGGAGTGGCCGAGATTACCACATGGAAGATGAATCACGGCTGTGGTCCACAGCTCCACCCGCACTCAGGAGGGAGCCGCTCTCAGATGGTAATGGCCTCCTTACTGATGCTATGGAGGCGGCGGCAGGCCTTCTCTAAAAAACAAACTGGTTCTATCCACACTTCACAGGGTAAAGTAAATTCCTTTGAAGAAATGGACGAATTCTTAGAAATGCACAACCTGCTAGACTGGATCAGGAAGAAATAGAAACTATGAACAGACCAATCACAAGCACTGAAATTGAAACTGTGATTAAAAATCTTCCAACAAACAAGAGCCCAGGACCAGATGGTTTCACAGGCGAATTCTACCAAACATTTAGAGAAGAGCTAACACCTATCCTTCTCAAACTCTTCCAAAATATAGCAGAGGAGGAACACTCCCAAACTCATTCTACGAGACCACCATCACCTTGATACCAAAACCAGACAAGGATGTCACAAAGAAAGAAAACTACAGGCCAATATCACTGATCAACATAGATGCAAAAATCCTCAACAAAATACTAGCAAACAGAATCCAACAGCACATTAAAAGGATTATACACCATGATCAAGTGGGGTTTATTCCAGGAATGCAAGGATTCTTCAATATACGCAAATCAATCAATGTGATACACCATATTAACAAATTAAAGGAGAAAAACCATGTGATCATCTCAATAGATGCAGAGAAAGCTTTCGACAAAATTCAACACCCATTTAGGATAAAAACCCTGCAGAAAGTAGTCATAGAGGGAACTGTCCTCAACATAATAAAGGCCATATATGACAAACCCACAGCCAACATCGTCCTCAATGGTGAAAAACTGAAACCATTTCCACTAAGATGAGGAACAAGACAAGGTTGCCCACTCTCACCACTCTTATCCAACATAGTTTTGGAAGTTTTAGCCACAGCAATCAGAGAAGAAAAGGAAATAAAAGGAATCCAAATCGGAAAAGAAGAAGTAATTCACTTTGTTATAAAGCAGAAACTAACACACCATTGTAAAGCAATTATACTCCAATAAAGATGTAAAAAAAAAAAAAAAAAAAAGAATCCGCCTGCCAATGCCGGGGACACGGGTTCAATCCCTGGTCTGGGAAGATCCCACATGCTGCAGAGCAACTAAGCCCGTGAGCCACAACTACTGAGCCCACGCACCACAACTACTGAAGACCGTGTGCTCTAGGGCCCACGTGCCACAACTACTGAGCCCGCATGCTGCAACTACTGAAGCCCGTGAGCCTAGAGCCCGTGCTCCACAACGAGAAGCCACCACAATGAGAAGCCTGCTCACCGCAATGCAGAGTAGCCCCCAGTCCCCACAACTAGAGAAAGCCCGTGTGTAGCAATGAAGACCCAGTGCAGCCAAAAAAAAAAAAAAGAGAGACAAATACCATATGATATCACTTATATGTGGAATCTAAAATATGACACAAATGAACCTATCTACAAAACAGAAACAGACTCACAGACATAGAGAACAGACTTGTGGTTGCCAAGAGAGAGGGATGGACTGGGAGTTTGGGGTTGGTAGATGTGAACTATATATATGTGGGGGGGGTGTATGTATATATATATATGCAAACTATATCTATGTATATAATATGTGTATATATATGTCTGTGTGCATATAACTGAGTCACTTTGCTGTACAGCAGAGATTGCCACAACATTGTAAATCAACTGTACTTCAATAAAAAAAAATTGGAAAAGAAAAAAAATTCCTTTGAGCTTATTTACCAACGTGAAGATGGCTGGACTCTTGCTAAGCAGAAGTTTTAGAGTGAGATTATGCTGATGCCTCATCCCTGTGTCTCATTGGTAAAGCACAAGAGAGGCGACCAGGCACGGGCGGGGGGGGTCTGTGTAAATGATGCTCTTTCTCCTGCCTTCAGAATATGCCAGAATTCAACCTTCTGCTTGGCTGGAGTTTTGAGTTTGGGATTTTTACATGTTTGTTTCGGGAGAGAGTAGTGTTATCACCTGGAGCTTCTGGCTTACCTATTGTTTATTGATCACCTATTCAATACTATATATATGCCAGACTCTGTGCTTAGTCAATACATATGCATTATCTCATTTAAAGACAATCGTCATCTCTCAAGGTAGATATATCTCCCCATTAAACAAACTAATACTCCAAGCAATTAAGTTTCTTCCCAAGGTCAAGTGAAATAGTAAATGACTGAAAAATTAGAAGCTTGATGTGCATCCTTTCACTATCCAAGAGCCACCTCCCCAGGACTAGAGCTTTGCCCAGGGGGCAAGAACCAGCAAGGAGCTGCCTCTGTGCACAGGGTCCATAGCAGAACAAGTCTGTCTGCAGGATTCCCACGTCTACGGAAGGTGAAGGTGCCAGCATTTGTCCAGCTTGTCAATGGAGCACCTGCTAACCCTCCCCATCACTGAGAACCGAGGGACAGCAGGGGCATTCTTCCTTTGCATGTGAAAATCTACAACGGAACCTCAATGTATAATTGGCTAGGAGGGGTGGCCAAAAGAAGTATCTAGAGCTTGCTAAAACAAGAAACATTCAAGTGGTACGTGAACCACCCAGAGTTACCAGCTCCCTGGTGCCCAGTGCCGACCTTCTTACTTGGCCTCTTGGCAATTTTACTACGTGTTAGAAAGTTCTTGGTACAGTATAGTTGTATTCAGACAGAATATAATCATAAATTAACACACATTTTTGGAATATAAGTTCACACACTTGTGAGTTTATATGCTCTGGATAGTGCAGAAAATTAAAATTACGTGATCCAAGAGAACCATATTGAAGAATACTGGTTCTCAACGTAAAGGCAAGCTGACGTCATCACCATCTCCATGCCATCTGTATTTCTTTCATTACATCAAATTAACACTGACCACAGTGGTGAGAATAATATGATTACCTAACTATGCATCTGAAATTTTATCAGATTGGGATCTGTTCAGCTTTTCTCCCAATCCCTGTCTCTCAATTTTGCTGGGCATGTGGTCCACAAGAAATCCTGCTCTTTCAAGAATAGGTATAGAGAGAGTCAAGGTCAAGGGTCACCAAGTCACAAGGGGCACTTCTCAAACTTTCTCACCAAAATCTCCCAAGGACAGGTTGAGTCAGCACATCCCCCAAAGGCCTTCAGCAAGAGAATAGATTCCTCAAAGTCTAATGTTTTACCTTAAAGCTTGTGGAAATCCCCCACTTTGCCCATAATAAGTCCACATATGTTAACATAGAAATGATATTCTATTTCTTATGTGCTTAGAACTGAAGCTTCAGGAAGACGTGTCACATGCATCCAGTATTCCAGGTGTCACCTTGCATTCTCAGGGTACAAACACGGAATCCAATGTCCTTGGTTCTTAAAAATCAGGGCAAAGTGGAGGAGTGAGGAGAAATGTAAAAAGGGAAGCTGTCTGGCCAACCGAAGGGAAGAGTTACATTTGTCATAAACCAAGAACAAGCACAAACCCCAGCCAGCCCCATTTCAAACAAGACCGTGCAAGCGCGCGTGAGCTTTGTATCCCAGCTGTGCTGGTAACACAGCCACGGCCTCACAGAAAGGAGCAACTGTCATAGGGCTGCTCAAGGGCTGATTTCCCAGGCAGGGCTCTTGGTCTGCAACCAGACAGCTGAGTCACTGGAATGCTTCTGCACTGACCCAGCCTGGAAATCCCCAGAGAACATTCCAGTCCTCCTCTCCTTCCCAGCACTGAGCTGGGGAGGTGCTGTGTCTCAGCTGCCCCGGCTCAACAGAACAGGTCCTTCCCCGACTGGGGGCACCGCATGGAGTGGGCATCAGGGTATGGAAGCCACAGCCTCAGCATGCTGAGGCCCTGTTACAGCACCGCAGGCTATTGTCAACAGGCCGTACCTGGCCACCTGTGTATGTTTGTGAGGACTGTTGCCATGGCACCTGGCCTCTGCTCTGTGCATAGTGAGTGAAGGAGTGCTGGCCAAGCAGGGCTCCTCACAGGATCGAAACTCATGTGGGACGTGCAGAGTGGTGGGACCTCAAAGAATCCTGGAAGGGAGCCTGACCCTGGGGGCGGGGGGGGAGAGGAAGTACAGGGAAGAGCAGGGAAGGTTCTAGAGGTTCTGAGAGATTATGTCACAGACTCCCTAAACCCCCTCAGAAAGAGCCATAAAACTCCTTCTCCTGCCAGAACTCCTTGGGCTACCATGGCTGACTTTGGCTCTCAGATTGGGCCAGTTCTATACAAAGATAAAATAGATGTATGTATAAATATACATTTTTTATATATTATTAAATATGCACATTATTAAATATATAAATTATTGTATATATAGAGAGAGATATATAGATGCAGCAAAGCAGCAATATTTCCTCTCCTTTCCTAGAGAGGAAAAAAAAACGAAACAGCAAATTTGACAAAAATAAAGCTAAAATAATTTCTACAGTTTTCAAGTAAAGGAAAGCATAATGGGAGCTAAACTTCTGTTTCCTCTGGGGCATAACAGAGTAGGGAAGGTTGCAGTATCTTCTGGTGTGAGGGTAAAATCAAAGAGGAAGGGAAAGGAAAAGAAAAGGGTGAAAGAGAGAACAAAGAAAAAGAAGGGTAACTCCATAGGGGGCAGAAGAGGCCATTTCAGAGTCAGGCAGTCAACATGTTAAGGCCTTTAAGAGCAAATAAACCTTAAGACTTTACCCTAACAGAACCCAAAGAGGTTAAAAGTGTGAATTAAGTATAGGTCACAGCACTGGATTTTGGACTTGCCCCATGTGTGCTGGACAGAGGAAATGGAACTCAGGGCCCAGGAGGGCAATGACAATACTATTTACATGGCACATCCTATATGCAGACGCTCGTCCAAGTGCTCCCCATATTTTAGTGCTCACAGAAAACCTGGAGTAGGGGAGAGGGCAGTATCACTCTCCTTATTTCATAGATGTGAAACCTGTGGCCCAGAGGGGTCACGTGACTTGTGTAAGGTCACACAGCGAGTAAGAGGGAGGGCCACTCAGGATTTGAACAAAGGTGGTCTGACCCAAACCCCACCCTCGTAAGAACTTCCCTGTACCACTTCTCCAGGGTAGTGGTTCTTGAGTGTGTGTTCACCATTACTCTCAGGAATGGTTTCCCACAGGCAAGATTACAAGTTTAAAAAAAGAAAAACTGGGTAGAGAGAAATTTCAAGCAGGTTTTGGAAAGCAATCTGATCAAGAGCTGTGTGTGGGAGGGCTGGTAAGGCGGCCTCCGCCAGGAAGAAGGCCATCTGCATGGCTGGAAGGCTGGCGATGCTCCCCACGCAGGAAAAGGAGCCTGGCCAGCACAGAACCTCTGCCTTCCCTTTGGTTTTCAGCTCGTTCTGAGCACTGGGTAAGTAGAGGAAGGGTTTCCCAGGGCTGTCATCATCTCACAGCCCCAAATCTTGCTTTAAAACGCTCAGCCTTGAGCTTCCAGGTGTCCTCAGGTCTTTTTTCAAAACTCAAACTGGAGCTGAAGACAAACAAACAAGCAAACAAAAACGCTCATTGTAATGATCTAAGGCATTGTTGACTATAGATAAAGTACCCAGGTAGAGCAATATTGGGAATCCTTCAGACAGAGAATGCACTGGAATATTCTTGGCCTTTCTGATATCATTCTACCTGTATACCTTGTCTTCTTGCCCTTGGCCTTGAGGAGAAATTGCTGGGAGAAAGTGTCACCAGCAGCCCTGGCCAAAGGCCTGTCTTTCTGCTATTCCACTGTAGTCTAGGAGTCCAGCATTTGGCATCCTCAGCTTGCCATGGTCTTTGGGGGGGCCTGAAGATCCACTGTGTACTTGAAATACTATTTAAGTGGTCTACAGCAGCTCTTCAGATATAAGTTCTTTGCTGAAAAAAACCCACAAATTTTACTTAAAATGAACCAAACCTGTTTGAGTAAATGAAACCTCAGAAAAAATGAAAAACCCTTCATTGTTATAACTTTTCTTCTCTAGATGCTACTGCCTGACCAACTTAGGTAGGAATCACTCTCAAAAACATAATCATTAAATATCTACATAAGAGAGGAAGTATAAATGCTCTGGCTTGGTTTCCAAACCTTGGGCTGCAGAGTTTCTGTAGATAAAGAGGGACATTGTTTCTAACAAGTGGCACTGACTGAACCATTTGGGATGAGACGATATAAAATCATGTTCTGTGATGAGCTTTCTGTTGTCCTTTTGCTTTTCTCTTTCCTTTTTGCAGCACCCATCCAGGGGAGAGTGTGTTATTTTCATTGGGTATGTAAGATGAATCCATTTTGCATTGAAAACTCAATTCAAACTGGCTGCTATAACGCAATGACTTACGAGGAGTGTCACAAATAAGTTGATACTCATAAGGGAATACCAAAGCGTGGGAATGAGTTCCTTTACAAATTAGAGCTGACTCAACAGTCTCACCATTCTGGAGTCACTCATAAGCCCGTGTAGTCCAATGTGCTTTCTTAAATGGCAGAGACAGAGATAGAATTACAGTTAGTGAAAGAAACTGCACATCCTCAGCATACAACCATGGCTCACCTCCTACCCATTAGGATGGCTACTATTAAAAACAAACAAATAAAAGTAAAAAAAATAAGTGTTGGCAAGGATGTGGAGAAATTGGAAATCTTGTGCACTGTTGGGGGGAATGTAAATGCTGCAGCTGCTGTGGAAAATAGTATGGCAATTACTCAGAGTTGAATGTAGAATTATGTATGATGCAACAATTCCACTTCTGGATATATATCCAAAAGAACTGAAAGCAGGGGCTCGAAGAGATATTTGCACACTACGTTCATAGCAGCATTATTTACCATAGCCAAAGGATGGAAGTTATCCCAAGTGTCCATTGATGGATGGATCAATGGATAAACAAGATGTGGTGTATACATCCAATAGAATGTATATTATATTCAGCCTTAAAAAGGAAGGAAATTCTGACACCTGCTACAACATGGATGAACCTTGAGGACATTATGCTAAGTGAAATAAACCAGTCACAAAACAAATACTGTATGAGAATAGTTAAACTCAGAGAGACCAAAAGTAGAAGGGTGGTTGACAGGGGCTGGAAAGAGAGAGAGATGGAGAGCTGTTTAATGGGTATACAGTTTCAGTTTTGCAAGACGAAAAGAGTTCTAAAGATTAGTTGCACAACTACGTGAACGTACTTAACACTGCTGAACTGTACACTCAAAGATGGTTAAGATGGTAAATGGTATGTTATGTGCATTTTACCACAATTAAAAAAAATTTTTTTTTAATTTTTTTAAAGATTAAAAAAATACTACTATGGGACCATGGAGTATGTTGCCTGTGAAATATCATCCAGCACATATGAAGGTGGAAAACCACTTTGGAGTACTGGGAAGCTGCACGGTACTGCTCAGACCACCACCTTCTTTTCTCCTCCTTCATCTTCATCATCTTCCTCAGTCTATGTACATTTGCCATCTGCAAAATCTTGCTGATTGGCCCTTTCTTTTCTGCCTTTGCTGTCTCCATCCCCTCATACAATCTGCATCCTAACTCATCTGTATGACTTTAGTTTTCTCTTCCCCCCAATCCTTTCAGTGTCCCTCTTCCATTCAAGTATTTCTACAAGAACGCTTTGTCCATGTCACTAGCCTGCCCAATAAAACTAATAATTACCCCTTAATTACTGCATCGTATCTGCCCTCAATACTCTTTAGCACTAAGCTATCACCATTCCAGCAAACCTTGTTCTCTATTGCTTTCTTATGCAAGCTTTCACCTCTAGCCTGATCAGACTCTTTATTATTTGCACCTCTGTGCCTCATACTAAATCTCCCCATTTTGAAATATACTAGAGCAACCTGGAAGGTCCATGGCCTGTACTTTTCTGTCATCAATCTGAGGGGAAGAGACATGAGCCACTCAGCTAGGAGGGAGCCTGCCATAGTTTGCATCTCTACATGGCCCCATGGTTCTCTGCTTGTCACTGCAGAGGCAAAAACTCTTTGTGTTTGACTGTGGCTTATGGGAGCAATGAAATACCATCGTGGTATTGGTGAAACTGGGCTCTCAGAAAAATTAAGGACCTATTAGACCTTCCTTCTCTTCTCTGCAATTTAATTCTCTCCTTCTTCAAGAAGTCTTCCCTGGTTACTCTGAGGCTTGGGGTTCTCTGCCCTTTCTCTGCTCTTTCTCTGCTCTGACGGCCAGAGAAGAAACTCTGACCTATAAACACTTAGCACAGGTTTATATACTATCTGGTATTGTTCCTTAGTTAATTCATTTGTGTGAACCTTACCTCTCCAACCAGACTGTAGATATTTTGAAAGATTAGGAACCATATCTTCTATGTCTCTTGATTTCACAACATCACTAAGTCCAAAGCTGGACAGATTACAGAACCCTAATAGCTCAAAAGAGTGTACCTGATGGCCATGGAAAACGATGCCCTATGCCGATCCTCCTAGAGAGACATGCATCTCCCATGAGGCAGTGAGTTCTCCTTTACTGCCATATACTACCCTAGGATTTCTCTCTTCAATTTTGAGAAATGTCTGACATGGGCTAGGATAATCAATCATTCTGGAATTCTATATCAACACAGAATCATGGATGGGGAAATTCCAAAAAATTTACTTCCCTTTTTCATATCCTATTTTCCTCATCTCAAAGTGGGACGAATGGAGGTTCCCTAGCGGCCTGGGGATTAACTATCCTGTAAAATCCCGTCAGCTTGAAAATCTAAAGTGTTGCATTGTTGCCCCATCACTGACAAACAAAGTGAAAGTTAAATTTCCTGGTGGCTCTCATACTCCATGGAGTTGGTGGCAACACTGAAGTACCTCTGCCCAGGAAAGAATCTCTGAGAAATAGACAACAGATTGTCTACCAGCCCAAGAGAAATTTAGTAAACGTTGTTCTGGAGTTCTGACAGAGCCATGACTAGTCAGAAACCTGTCAGGTAAGCCCACACCCTGGCAGGCCTATCCTCGATGGCTCC
This sequence comes from Mesoplodon densirostris, assembly GCF_025265405.1. NCBI lineage: Eukaryota > Metazoa > Chordata > Mammalia > Artiodactyla > Ziphiidae > Mesoplodon > Mesoplodon densirostris. Next base: position 60,049,044 of record NC_082663.1, read on the forward strand.
CAATTCCTTGGAGGCCTTCCTGAACATTCGGGGTTGGTTTCTATTGAAAACACAGACGGGAATGAGAAACAATCGAAAAACACTCCTTCCAGCCCTGGAACAATAGCCCTTTGTTTTGTGTATTCTTTATGCAAGAACATGGCAATTATTTTCTGAGCCAACTTGTTTAAGCAATAGCGTGGCAGGGTGAAATGCAGAGATATAATTAGAATATCAAGGCTAATGAAACTAGTAGTTTCAAGGTAAGCCCATATATGACTGCAGCACCACATAACTGCCTTCCCTTTTCTATTCTCTCAGGGAAACTTGCCAGATGTATCAGAAAAAATTAGCTGTCTTTTCTAAGAGTTAAAAAGAGAACAGGCCTGGTGCACAGAACACCCTTCAAGATTTCAAAGAGAATACTACCCAAAGCAATCTACAGATTCAGTGCAATCGCTATCAAACTACCAATGGCATTTTTCACAGAACTAGAACAAAAAATTTCACAATTTGTATGGAAACACAGAAGACCTCAAATAACCAAAGTAATCTTGAGAAAGAAAAACGGAGCTGGAGGAACCAGGCTCCCTGACTTCAGACTATACTACAAAGCTACAGTAATCAAGGCAGTATGGTACTGGCACAAAAACTGACATATAGATCAACGGAACAGGATAGAAAGTCCAGAGATAAACCCACGCACATATAGTCACCTATCTTTGATAAAGGAAGCAAGAGTATACAATGGAGAAAAGACATCCTCTTCAGTAAGTGGTGCTAGGAAAACTGGACAGCTACATGTAAAAGAATGAAATTAGAACACTCCCTAACACCATACACAAAAATAAACTCAAAACGGATTAAAGACCTAAATGTAAGGCCAGACACTATAAAACTCTTAGAGGAAAACATAGGCAGAACACTCTATGACATAAATCACAGCAAGACCCTTTTTGACCCACCTCCTAGAGAAATGGAAATAAAAACAAAAATAAACAAATGGGACCTAATGAAACCTAAAAGCTTTTGCACAGCAAAGGAAATCATAAACAAGGCGAAAAGCCAACCCTAAGAATGGGAGAAAATATTTGCAAATGAAGCAACTGACAAAGGATTAATCTCCAAAATATACAAGCAGTTCATGCAGCTCAATATCAAAAAAACAAACAACCCAATCCAAAAATGGGCACAAGACCTAAATAGACATTTCTCCAAAGAAGATATACAGATTGCCAACAAACACATGAAAGGATGCTCAACATCACTAATCATTAGAGAAATGCAAATCAAAACTACAATGAGGTATCACCTCACACTGGTCAGAATGGCCATCATCCAAACATCTACAAACAATCAATGCTGGAGAGGGTGTGGAGAAAAGGGAACCCTCTTGCACTGTTGGTGGGAATGTAAATTGATACAGCCACTATGGAGAACAGTATGGTTCCTCAAAAAACTAAAAATAGAACTACCATACAACCCAGCAATCCCACTACTGGGCTTATACCCTGAGAAAACCATAATTCAGAAAGAGTCATGTACCACAATGTTCATTGCAGCTCTATTTACAATAACCAGGACATGAAAACAACCTAAGTGTCCACTGACAGATGAATGGATAAAGAAGATGTGGCACATATATACAATGGAATATTACTCAGCCATAAAAAGAAATGAAATTGAGTTATTTGTAATGAGGTGGATGGACCTAGAGACTGTCATACAGAGTGAAGTAAGTCAGAAAGAGAAAAACAAATACTGTATGCTAACACTTATCTATAGAATCTAAAAAAAAAAAAAGTTCTGAAGAACCTAGGGGCAAGAGAGGAATAAAGACACAGACATAGAGAATGGACTTGAGGACACAGGGAGGGGGAAGGGTAAGCTGGGATGAAGTGAGAGAGTGGCATGGACATATATACACTACCAAACATAAAATAGATAGCTAGTGGGAAGCAGCTGCAGAGCACAGGGAGATCAGCTTGGTGCTTTGTGACCACCTAGAGGGGTGGGATAGGGAGGGTGGGAGGGAGACGCAAGAGGGAGGAGATATGGGGATATATGTATATGTATAGCTTATTCACTTTGTTATACAGCAGAAACTAACACACCATTGTAAAGCAATTATACTCCAATAAAGATGTAAAAAAAAAAAAAAGATTTTGAAGTGAGCGAAGGAAGCTTTCACGGCCGGAGGGCAACCTCTCACAGGGGAAGATCAGCCCAACTGCAAAGCAGTAGCATCTAGCTGGCACCCTACAGATGGGGAGGATGCAGCCCCCTTTTCCTTCTCCTTCTTTGCCTCCTCCAACCATTCTCTCTCCACTTTGTAACAGATGCATCACTAAGGAAACCATGGTAACATCCATGTTTCTGCGGAGCTGAGTGACAGCTCAAAAGAGAAAGGAATGGGTTCAGTTTGCAGTTTGAAATCAGGAGTATGATTTGGGGAAATATTCTGAAATAGCCCATGATTTGAAGAAATTGCTAGGTGGCTAGAATAATATGCAAGATGGTGGTTACGAGTCACTTAACTGCAGTCTTGGTTTGATAAAACTTCTCACAAGGTCTCAAATTTACGAGCAATACGGGGTCTGGTTGGCGGGTAAACTTCCCAGGTGAGAAGAATTTGGTCTGTAACATGTGGCAGCACCTTTGAGTTTGCTGTGTAATCTGAGGATCTGGCGCCAAGAGCAGTGCAGAGTGAAGTCCCAGATGTCTTTCATGACAACTTTTATCACATACCACTTTGTCCTCGCCCGTGTTGAACCACCACGCACGGGCTGTTGAATTCAGCGGTCTGTGGAAAAATTATACCAAGCCCATGCTTTGGCAGAAGGAATACAACATACTGCTTATTTTGTATCTACAAAGCTAAGCAATGTGGAAGACACCAAGCCTGCCCAGTCACTTCCCATAAGGACAAATGGAGATGCTTCCAAGCGGCCTTACGGCAAACACATCTCAATCTAGAGTCAGATGATGTTCAAAATAATAAGACATTCACTTGAATCTTAGAGTTGAATGCTGCTGACTGTGTCACCTCAGGATTCAAGAAGAAGGAGACTGTTTATTGAAGTGGCTTGGGTTTACCAATCTGAAGTCTTGGTAGATTTCTTTTTTTTTTTTTTTTGCAGTACGCGGGCCTCTCACTGTTGTGGCCTCTCCCGTTGTGGAGCACAGGCTCCGGACGCGCAGGCTCAGCGGCCATGGCTCGCGGGCCCAGCCGCTCCACGGCATGTGGGATCCTCCCGGACCGGGGCACGAACCCGTGTCCCCTGCATCAGCAGGCAGACTCTCAACAACTGCGCCACCAGGGAAGCCCCAGTAAATATTTTTTGAAAAAACAAATGGATGGATGAAGAAGGCCAGTTTAGGATGTGTCCTGTGGCTGCTGAAAGAATGAAGAAAATGATATAAAATCATTTTGAAAAATTAATAGGTAGTAAATGTCAGAAGTTTTATTCACAATAAGGTACATGCTATTGTTTTATGAAATGTGCCAGAGAAATAAATGTGCCATACAACATTTATTTGGTTGATGCAATCAAATAACCAGAAAGTCATTTGAGGCACCAGCTTGACAAGGTATCTGACTTGGATAGTCAGATACCTTGTCAACCAAACTAGGAGTCTGGTTGATCTCGTTGTCCCTTTGTGGTCATGCCCCTTGTGCCCTAGTGGTGACCCACCATTCCTGTCAGGAGCCAGAAGGAAAGGAAAAGGGAGGGAGGGCTGCAGCTGTGCCGTGGTGTGGTCAGGAGAGTACCGGCTGAGAGCCTGCAGACCCGGTTTCTACAACAAGATCACAATTCATATCCCCTCCAGAAACCAAGTTCCATTTCACCAAGCTGACCTTGGCCTGAGACCACTTGGGAAAGTTCTGTTCTCCTCAGAGGGAGTGGAGGGGTGTGCGGCAGGAAACAGGGGGCAGCGGAAGACCCCTCAAATTCTAGCGTTGTGGGCTTCCCCGGTGGCGCAGTGGTTGAGAGTCCGCCTGCCGATGCAGGGGACATGGGTTTGTGCCCCAGTCCGGGAAGATCCCACACGCCGCGGAGCGGCTGGACCCGTGAGTCATGGCCACTGAGCCTGTGAATCCAGAGCCTGTGCTCCGCAACGGGAGAGGCCACAACAGTGAGAGGCCCGCGTACCGCAAAAAAAAAAATTCTAGCATTGTACACTACTCCTTGGATGGGCCCCTCCTCAGCCTTGGGGAGGGCCTTCCTGGCCACGGCTCTGTGACCTCCATTCCTGGCCATTGGTCCTCCGTCTCAGGACCGTCCCCTGACTAGAGACACAGCAGGGGCAAGTCTGAGAGAAACTGGGCTGTCTGCTGTCCCAGATCCCTGCCCTTTCTTCTATGTTCTCCTCTCTACTGTAGGCAACTAGGAGCCAGTCCCCTTGCCAGAAAGCAGGAGGAAGAAGTAGGCTTTGTTGTCTGATGCTGGTGGTGCCATCAACTAGTATGGCACCAGCAACTATGATCTCCTGCAGCTCCAGAGGTGACTCTGAGCGGTAGCAGCACGAGCCCTGGTTTCACCAGCATCAGTGTGTGGCATCCTGAGCTCCTGTTCATAGAGACCAGCATACAGCCAACAGCAGCGGCATTGAAGCAGCTCAGCAGGGAGTGTGGGCTTAAAGCTTCCCACCCCAGGTCAAAACCATCCTCCTGATCTCTGGGGAAGATCACCCTCTCTCTGTGCTCCCCCAGCTCTTTCACCTTTGGAACCTTCTTTCTCTATGAATCCCCTCTATCTGAAGCATCCGGAGTAGTTTCTGTCTTCCTCTCTAGATACTGATCGATACACCTCCACCCACGGCTCTCCCAGAGCAGGTTCAAAGGCTGTGTGTGTGTGTGGGAACCACAGCCTGCCTCAGCTAGAAGGTAAAGGAGGAAGGGAGGACCAAACAGAGCACCACACCTTACAAAGCTCAACTCCATCTTGAAAATCCTGAAACGTGATAAGCCATCCTTCACCTTGATTTTATGGTGGATGCTGTGATGTACCACCCAGATCCCCCCTGAGGAATGAAGGACTATGCCCCCAACTCTGGGATTGATCCCAAAAGATCATCCCCAACTGTTGACCCTCTTCAGGAATTGCTTTGGCTGAAGAAAACTGCCTCCCCCGAGGTCATACCTCCTTCCAGAGGCAGCCCTCACCCAATGATGGATCGACCAGGGCGTACAGAGGCTCAAACCCATTTCCCAACCATGAAGGGCCATCCCCCAGATCCAGAGCATCCCATGGAGTCAGCTGAGGCCTTCACTGGGACTCCATCACATCTCCGTATCTCCCACTTCCCAGGCTGCTTCTTTCTCTTCTTTTCCACAGGAGTTTATCCCAAGAGTGCTCCCTTACAAACCCCCTTCATTTTAATCTCTGCCTCTGAGTCTGCTGCCCAAGGTCCCTGTATTAGTTTGCTAGAGCTGCTGTAATAAAGTACCACAGCCTGAGTGCCTTCAAAAACAGAAATTTATGTTCTTGGTTCTGGAGGCTAGACGTCCCAAATCAAGGTGTTGGCAGGGTTGCTTCCTTCTGAGGGTTGTGAGAGAAGACTCTGTTCTAGGCCTCTTTCCTTGACTTGCAGATGGCGATTTAATGCTCATATGACATTCTCCCTCTGTGTGGGTCTGTCTCCAAATATCCCCGTTTTTATAAGGACACCAGTCATATTGGATTAGGGCTCACTCTAATGGCCTCATTTTAACTTGATTACTTCTGCAAAGAACCCTATCTCCAAATAAGGTCACATTCTAAGGTACTAGGCGTTAAAACTTGAGCATATGGGTGGAGGAGGAGACACAATCAACACTTAACAGAGCCCAACCTGCAACCACATTCAATTATGTTTTCAACCAAGAGGTCAATGGACATGGACCTGACGGCTTCCTGAGCCCACTCTAAGATTCAAGCACAATCATATCAAGTTGCCTTTATTACATGTCTGCCCACTCACAAAGCTAAAAGAAAGAGAGATGCTTGGCCAGGTTATATGCGGGTTCTCCTACACAGGTTGGCAAGATTAAAATCAGGAAGGACAGAGTCTGGTTCCCAGGCTGGAGGGAAGCTGGAAATCTGCATTTACATGGAAGCTCTTTCTGACACATAGCTGGGTGACAAGAAGTGTGACTGACAGACTAACCTCTGGAAGGGTGTCTGGGAACCTAACGTAATTAGCTTTTTATGTCCTTTGTTCTCAGAATTAATAACAGTATGACAGTGAGTAGAGGTGGGAGGAGGGAGATGCAGGTAAATCGATGATGGATTTTTCACTAGAGAAAGATGGGGTTTTTTTTCAATTAATTTACTGGTAGAGTTATAATGGCGTCACCGAGGTTTTTCTCCACACATGTATTGCTTTAGTTTCAAGCTGGACAGGAAAGATGCACTGCTGTGGAAGGCCTAGCTGCTGTGAAAAGCCTTAAGCATCGACACATTGCTGGTGGGGGCAGGGCAGCAGGAAATGCAGGTTAGAGAAATTCACACATCAGTGCTTAAAAGCAACTCAAAGCCAGCCTGCATGTTGGAACTCAAGGATATTCAGGTTGGTGTGACCATCCGTATCTGGAGCCAGCAAGACCGTGTTTGGATGGGGCACACACAGGCAGGGTTGCAATCTGGCCCCAGGCCCTGATTCCCAAGAACACTCGTCTCAAAAACATCAGAAAGCAGTGGAGGTCTGAGGATCAAGTGCCAATGTGCTTATGTGCCAAGAAAACCTAGATGGCTATTTTCACAGCATACTGGGGCTTGGCCGGGTTCCAGAGACCATCAGCAAAGCAGCCTGCCCGATACTTCAAAGGAAGAACTCTCACTGATAAATCCTGTTCCACACTTTCCACAGCACACACTTAATCTTGAGGCATATAATACCACAACAGTGAGTCACTGGGCTGGAGCCTTAGGCCTGTCCACAGGACCGGGTGGGTGAAAAAAGTCTCCCACGTCTGTTTTCTAAGGTAATTCCCCCTCACTCCTCAGAATGGCACTAAAACAGAGTAATAAAACCTGTCACAAGGCAGATGAGTTATGGCCTGGTGTACCTGTACAGAGCCCCATACAGGACCATAATGAACTCAGGCCACCATTTTTCATGACCCTGTTTTATCACATTTTGATAGAACCCATCAGACAGGGGTTAACCAACCTGCTTGATTCCTCAGATTAAGCTCAGAGATCTCTGGAGGGCTTTCAGCCATGAGATAAGTTGAGAACTCTTCTTCAACACACACACACACTCACAGCTCTCTCAGGAGGTCTGAAACTTGGAAAGCCTCGGTGTTCTGAATTGTATTCCATATAAGTTAGAATCCAGCCAATATTCACAAGAAGGCCCTGGATAAATAATATCAAGCCTAGGTGTCGTGGAACAGAAGAAAGCAACAAGGGAATGCCAAGGTCAAAGGTGAAGGCCTTTGCTTCTTCAGGGAGCAGGGGAAGAATAATACTAATTCCTTTGCTACAAATCCCACACTGTCTGGAACGCTCGTGGCCCGCTTGGCAGTTAGGTCAGCAGTAGACTGCTTCCCATCTGGTCATTTAGCAGTGGTCTGTGGAAGGATGGTGGAAACAGTCTAAATCTTTTCTTGAGTGAGACAAGCAAGCCGGAAATTGAGTGACTGCATAATCCACTGGTGGCGGCCTCTCAGGAGACACCTGCTTTAGGTGTTTGCATCTGGCCGCGTACGCACTGGGGTGCATTTCTGGGCCCACAGACACTTGCCCAGCCCAGTCCACCCTCTCCTCGAGGCCCTCGTTATGCACACCTCCTAAGGGTATGTACTTTCCAGATGACCTACACCAAGTCCTTCTCCCGAAGTCCTTTCCCTCTTCCTGGTTTCACTGAATTCTAATTTTCCCTTCACTCGCATTTTGACTTCTGTCTCCTGGGACCCTGGCGGGCATCTGAGAACAGGCTCCACGGCCACATCTGTCGGGGAAGGAGAAAATGAGGAGCTGCCAATTTGCCTATTTCGAGGTGGCAATAAAACCCCTGGACTCTCTGGAACTCAAGCTGACACGACTGGTTCGGGAGTGGTGGCCGGCTACGTGGCCTTCCACCGTAAGGGCCACCTTTTTCATCACCTAAGAAATAAAAGCTGGCAGGTTTCATGCGGGGCCCTCTATAATTCTTACGGAGTAATTCTGTGCACATTAGCCACCCTAGCTTGAAGAAAGTGAGCCTTGGTGAGCATGAGGTTGCTTTGCCAAGGCCAGGAGCCTGGATGCTGTGCTTGAGGTCCTGTAGGGAGTGGCAAACAGTCCAAACCACAGGCAGGGGCAGAGGAGGGGCACGTGCTCCTCAAACACCTGCAGAGTCCAGGATCCTGCTGCCCATCAAGGTAGAGGGGTGGGGGGCTTTTTTTTTTTTGTGGTACGCGGGCCTCCCACTGCTGTGGCCTCTCCCGTTGCGGAGCACGGGCTCTGGACGCGCAGGCTCAGTGGCCATGGCTCACGGGCCCAGCCGCTCCGCGGCATGTGGGATCTTCCCGGACCGGGGCACGAACCCATGTCCCCTGCATCGGCAGGCGGACTCCCAACCACTGCGCCACCAGGGAAGCCCGGGTGGGGGGCTTTGACGAGGTCCACAAGACGCCCAGAAGGAAAGGGCCCTGGAGGCAGGGGCTGCGTGGAGTTCCTGAATCTGTGGCGAGGAGACTCAGATCCAGAGTGTACACTGGGGTGCCCCCTGCCCAGCCCCCTTTGGGAAGGAAAGAAAATCAGGGAGGAAGTTTCCAGCACTGGGACCTTCTCCAGAACCTCATCCCAACTACAGGGGGTGTCGTGGGAACGTCTGGTGGCGTACAAACACCATCTCACTCAAGCAAGAAGAGTGGTTCCCTATTCGAACTCCATCACTTACTGCCTTCTAGAACTTGAGCAAATTACTTGATTTCTCTGAGCCTCAGAAAGTTCTCAGGATGACTAAATAAAACAGTATATCATATTAATAGGTAATGTTTCTTAGACATTTCCTGAAAGCCAGGCACAGGGCTAAGAAAATAAATAGCCCAGTGTTCAGATAAGAAACAATGTAAAGCGCAGAGACCAAGTAACTTGCCTCACGCCACACAGAGCAGACGCCCAACACATATTTGGTTATTTTGTCTGTCTGTTTAGAACCATGAGCGTCTCAGCTACCTCTACAACACATGAAATGTTTAAAAACTCCAGTGGCCATAGTTTTGGTTGTTTGCTGGCAGAAGACAAAACTTGTACAAAGGTTCACCCAGGACAGCCGTTGTTGTGTGATCAGGTTGGGAGGCTGATTAGGCTGATGGGGGCCTTTTATTGCTGTTGTTGTTTTGTTTTTGCTGTTTGTGGCCACAGCCTTCACAGGCACCTGGAGGCCAAGGTGGCTTCCTCTTCTGGCCCTTGGGCCACAAGCCTGCAGCTGAGCAAATCGGAGGTGTGAATGGGACACGGAGAGATGGAGTGTAAACACTCAGAAGGCTGAAGACAAATCTTAGAGAAAATACACCACCCCTTACAGAAAAAGCATATAAAGGGAAGACTGGCAAGAATTGCAGGCCCACCGCTCCAAATGGAATGGGTAGCTCTTCAAGCCAATAACGTTTCCATCTGCACACGTGCCCAAGTGGACACCAGCTGACCAGAGCGGGCAGCTCCGCGGCAGGGAATCTCCTCGGCAGAGCTCACTCCTCTGTTCAGCGATCACAGGTCGGAGGCCTCCCCCTCCCACCTCTCCGAGAAGAAGGTGCTAGACCACGCCCAGTGAAGAAGGGTTGACCTCAAGGTGTCTTTCTGTGCCAACATCCTGAGATTCCTAATTGTGTCGAAGAAGCTACTTTGAACCGACTTTAGGCAAAAGAACCAGACCCAAAACAATGCTTGTTTGGGGCCAAGCCTAACAGTTCTGACCCTTTAAAGCTTGCATTTTATGTCTCTTTCCATAGTGCCTTGAGGAGAAGACACTTCAGAATCCCTGCATGGATCTTCTTCTTTCTCCCCTTCTACTTCTCCTTACTCTTCTCTTTTACATCATCAGCCTCTGCAGAAAGTGCTTTACTTGAGCTGCTGCTCCTACCTACTGAGGAACGGGAAGAAAGCCACGGAACTCCAAGATCTCACATGGTACCAAGGCTGCAGAACACCCACCAACAGAGCCCTGCCCCACGCCGCTCCAAGAGGGCCCAACCTACAGCCCCAACTGAGGGGTCTTGAAGCGTAAATTGCAATGTTCATATCATGACACCCTACCTCCCAGATAACTGGTCCAGGTACAAAAGCCTGACCTACGAGCAGCCAGTCTCTGAGTTGGCCCGACACAAACGTCACATCCAGCAAAGACAATGGGGATAAATGGAACCACTCGGATTCTCTCTGCTGAAGAATCTAAATTGAGAATCAGAGAGAGAAAGAAAGAGAGAGATTCGTGACTTGGAAGGTGGGAAGGAAACAGAAGCTGAGAGGCATTCAGTAGAAACCTAGAGGAACAGGAGCCACGGGCGAGGGAAAGCATGGGTAGCAGGAGCTAAGATAAGCCTGGGACTCTAGAAAGCAGAGACTGAGTGATGCACAGGAGAGACGGTGATCTACTTGGTTGTGGAGTGGCTTGAACGGTGGAAAATTAGAAAACCCCTGTCATTCTAGGGCAACATGATAATCCAGTTCCTAGAGTTGCTTTTGACCCTGCATAACCTCTCAGTTCCTGCTGCACATTCCATTCTCCATGTGACTTGGCTCTTTATAATTTCCCATGAGGGATGGTGCAGATGAATGCCTGCATCTATCCATCCATGAATCTCTATTTCCTCATTGTAACCTGAGTCAGTCTCTCTTTCTTATCATCAAAAATGCCTATTAAATATAAAACGCCACACGGACTCGTTGGCTGAACAATAATTTCCTGTTCACAGCTCCACTGACATTGATGCTTCTGTTCTATAAAATTCCAGGGTTCATCTTCTATTTTTATTGAATTAACCACATGCCTGTTTTTAAAATGCTCTAAACCTTGTATTTCCATAAATGCCCTTATACCCTCTTTCATATACCTCTCGCATTCTCTCTAGACACCCAAAACTAAAAGCTCTGGTACTATTACTTCAACTACCACCCTTACACGTGTACTTTTCCAGACCAATTTTTCCAAGTTCTTTTCCAAGTAATTTCACGCACATGATCTCTTTTGAACTGTGCAGTAACCTTATGAGGAAATAATAATAAAACACCTAATCTTTGTAGAATGCTACACAATTTAAAGACCACTTTCACATACATAATCTCCCTTGATGAGATCCCAGTCAACAGTGCTACGAGGTCTTTTTCTCATTTTACAAATAAGAAAACTGAGACCTGGGGATGGCAAAGAATTCATCCAAGTTCACACAATAAAGAATGGTTTCTACTGGGATTTATGGCCTCCGAATCAGCATTAAAATACTTTGTGGTCTTTTTTTCCACCACGGACAAACAGGCACTAATCTTGGATGTACTCATATGACATTGGAAATGTCTAGTTTCTTATCTCTATTTATTAAGTCAAAGGTCCTTGAGGTTTACCATGTACCACTGCACATGACTGTGGTCTGCCCGCATGGTCTGGCTGCCACTGCTCAGCAACACTCAAAGGATGGCCATTTAACAAGGAAACTCACCTTTGTTCTTCCACAGGTGCACAAATAATCCATTGATAATATTAACTTGACACACAGACCTGTTTCTTCCTGGTCACTGAATTTGATATATAAGTGTCCCGTAACCCAGGCTACCTGAGGCAAAGCCTTGGTCTAACATAGAGGGCTTTTTTTTAATACCAGGAAATTGACACTTTCAGAATAGTGACTCAAACTAGCTTGCTGTAAATACATTGTGCCATTTCAGCTTGTAGGACAGAATCTTGAGATCATTTTGGTTTAGGAGAGAGACTCAGAATATAAATTGTTGTTCGGTTTCACCTATAGTAAATGTGGTTGCTCTAATGATAGCACACAAAGCTCGTTGTTTTATCATTCCTTAAATAAGACCTTGACATTCAGCACCTCTTCTTCCTGTCATTTGAAAGCCAAGGGAGTTTAAATTTTGTTTGCCCCAGTAGCTGTTCTTCGCAAGCACACAGATGGCTGATGCAGTTTATAACAGGGACCCTGGTGATCAGAGCAGCATCGTACATGTAATAAAGTAAACACTATGTGCAACAGCATGAGCTGGATGCTGGGGGGTGGGACCTCCTCCGTGGTGTCTGAACCACTGCAGAGAGAGGCATTTAGATAAATGTCAGCAAATCCTTGGCGCATGGGTTCCACACTATTAATCAAAGCTTTCTTGCTGATACCAGCCATGGCCTCATATTCTCCAAAACATGGTATTCTAGGCACCTAATTACCAATAGATAAGACCTGATTATACAAGATGAACCCTACATGCTATTTAAAATTTAGATGATCCCTACCGAGCAAGACTGCTCAGGATTGATCTTTGTCCCACAACAACTGGGTCCAACTACATGGTCCCACTATAACTGGATGCCATGGCCAGTGCTGTGAAGGTGATAACTCAAAATATGTCCATTGCCCTAGATTATAAATGTGCACTGTAACATTCACTGCCCTGTTCATACTGGGAACTCCATTTGGAGTTATTTAAGTGCTACACCCCAGTAATCCAGGACTGTGATTCCCCAGCACATCATGTGATATCTCAACTCTATGCTTTTTACACACCCTGTTCCCTCTGCCTGCAATGTCCTTTCTCTTGCAGGTGACTTATAAATGCCTCCTGATCCTTCAAGATTTCAAGATTAAATATTATCATCAAGCCATAACTCACCTCTGGATAAAAACCCTAGAGAAACTTGTACACTAGGAAACAAACACAAAAGTTCATAGCACTGGGTAAATAGACGGGGGAATGGGTAAATTGCAGCCTGTTCATACAACAGGATACTGCAACAAACTAGACATTTACTTAACATTAATGAGGCTTATAAACAAAACGTAGTGAAAGAGGCAAAGACACAAAACTATATATATTCTATGATTTTCTTTATATAAAGTTCCAAAGCAGGCAAAACTAAACCATAGTGTTTAGTGATACATAGGTGGTCAAATGACAAAGAAATTGACAGCTGTGATCACCATAAAAGCCAGAGCAGAGGAGAGGTCGTCAGGGTTTGGAGGAGAAATGTGAGGGCGTCTGGGGTGCACATGATGCTCCACTCCTTAAAATAGATCATCATGACTTGGTGTTCATTCTTTGTTATACTACACATTTGTATTTTATATACCTTTCTATATGTATGCTATATTTAATGACTTTTAAAAGCAGTAAACGAAAAAATGAGTACAGAAATTGTCCAGACAGAAATTTTTGGTTAAGAAATGCCATCAGGGCTCCCCTGGTGGCGCAGTAGTTGAGAGTCCGCCTGCCGATGCAGGGGACACGGGTTCATGCCCCGGTCCGGGAAGATCCCACATGCCGCGGAGCGGCTAGGCCCGTGAGCCATGGCCACTGAGCCTGCGCATCCGGAGCCTGTGCTCCACAACGGGAGAGGCCACAGCAGTGAGAGGCCCGCGTACCGCCAAAAAAAAAAAAAAAAAAAAAGAAATGCCATCAAAGGGCTTCCCCGGTGGCGCAGTGGTTGAGAGTCTGCCTGCCGATGCAGGGAACACAGGTTCGTGCCCCGGTCCAGGAGGATCCCACATGCCGCGGAGCGGCTGGGCCCGTGAGCCATGGCCGCTGGGCCTGCGCGTCCGGAGCCTGTGCTCCACAATGGGAGAGGCCACAACAGTGAGAGGCCCCGCAAAAAAAAAAAAAGAAAAAAAAAAAAAATGCCATCAAAAATGCAGACATCATCTTTCTGATTAGAACCCCTTTTAATGGACAGAACCCCTTTGTGCAGTCCTTTATCAGTAAGGAAGCCCCCTGCACCAATGTAAAACATGCTGCTTTAGTAGCAGGGTGAAAAAATATATACCCTTCCTCTGGTGTGTCTGTGACTGCTGTAGCATAAAATATCTGTTTATGGAAAATAAATTGATCCAGTGTTTTTTGAAGACCCTAAATTCTTGCTTTGTCTCGTCTGCCTGGAGCAGGGCTTTTAGCAACCGTGGTTCATAGTGTTTGTATTCTCCCTCCTGGGGTCATTGCTTCCCTGGAGGCAAATTTTAAAGCTGTTTTTGGAAGCCAGCCTTGGCTGGCATAATGACGTATACAATTTTGGGATTCTTTTGGGTTTTTTTAAATAAGGAAGAATCACCACCCTCTTTGAAGCTGGGAGGCAGAGAGGTGCATCAGAAGTAACCTCGTCTTGCCTCCTCCAGTGCCCCCTGTGGCTGCAATTGGCTATGGTCCCCTTCTTCATTCCCCGTCCTAAACCGGTGTGCACGATTGCGTTGTGTGTTAAACAGCTGCGGGGCCTTCAGCAGACAGCTGCTTCTCGAGGCTGTGTGAAATGAGCCTGGTACCCTCGGCGCCTCAGCACCTCAACTCTTGGGTCCATGATACGCTCCCGTGTGCAGGTAGGAATTACATGCTCGGAGCTCAAGATTCTCTTTTGGTCGCTTCTTGTGTAAGCACCAGAGGTCAGCATTTTATGGGGAAGCTCAGGTTCTCAAAGGGGAGATGGGGGTGGGATCTAATCAGCTGAGTGTCTTGAAATTTTGCCCACGAACCAAAGAAAGGGAACCACAGCAGGTAGCAGGGGAGATGTGAGGCAACCAGGACTACGCTGAAATCTCAAGGAGAAACCTCAACACATAGCCAAGTGCACCATCACCCTGGCTGCAGCTGGCAGGGGACCAAAAATAAAGGGTGGGGTGCTGAAAGTCGGGGCAGTAAAGAGAGTGGTGGTTGTTTTGTTTTAATTTCTGGAAGAGTTTACTTAAATTGTTAGGCATTGTAACGTTAAATTGAAGAAGAAAGATTTTGTAAAAAAGAGAAAGGCATCTGCTGGAGAAACAGGGAGAGACAAGGATATACAGAGAAAGAGATTCAAAGGGACACAGAATGCAGAGAAAAAAAGAGATGGAGAGAGAGGCTGGAAGCAGAGACAGACCAAAAGAGAGACAGAGACAGTGAACAGGAACTTTCCTTGGTTTGGTTCATTTTTTTTGTTAGGACGGCAAAACAGAACTCTTTGCACCTCTCCAGATTAGTGCTGCGCTTAAACCCATTTAATTACTGTGATGGATTGCATTCTTGCCACCAATAGCCTTGTTCTCACTTGCCCTAACTACTAATGGGCTGTAAATATGGCCTTTCAAAAAGGAACCAGGTTTGATGTGGATTTGTGCTCACCTATGTTAATGTCATGTGGGGAGATGATTAGCTGCTGTCTGCCAGTGACTCACTATACTAACTTGGCCTGGCCCAGTCCAATTGGATAGAGGGTACTGCTCAGACTGTATGCAAACCTGGGCTTTTATCATCCAAAGAACAGGCTTCAGCAAAGCAGAACATTTCTAGCAGGAGCAGAAAGAGGTCTGGTTATTGTTTGGTGAGCAGTTGAGTCCTAGGGGATTCTTCCAAGCGATGAGCAGCTTCAGCTGGAAATAACTAAACAGCTTTCCTGGGAAAGGGGCTGAGGAGGAGGGGAGATTAATGAGCTCCAAGCAGCGAAAGGGTTACAGCATAATTAACTCCCAGACAGTCTCATGGATGGTACTGCAGGGTTGTCCAACCCAACCCAGAGCTTCCTCCCTGGCAAGACTAAAGGTTAATTCAGTGTCAAAAGGGCATTAGAAAAAAGCCCTGCACAGCACAAGAGGGAGAAATCAAGGACCCTTTGAGAAAGGGTCCCACGGAGAGAGGGTCACCATGTAGAAGCTCCTTCCTGCACACTCAGACGAGTGGGTGGATTCTAAGGGGCGACTGTGAAATCATCTGACCTAGACTGAAGGAAGTCTGAGTCTGGACCATTTGAGAGAGAAATTGATGGAAATATCTGCCTGATGCCTGGAGAAGCTATTTGTTTTGACTACTGCTGCTGCTATTTTCCTTAAGGTTAGAACCCACAGGACTGTGAAAAGCCAGTGCCCTGAACCAGAGAAAGTTTTCTCTTTAAGCAACTGGGAAGCCCTGTGCTCTGGGTGCCCACCTGCCACGGTGGGCATTCGGTGCTCAGGAAAAGCTAACCTGCAGTCAGTGGCCCACCTCATGTATTTAATATCCAGAGCAGATCATTTTTAACATCGCCTCCTCTTTTCAACAAAACTATTTTCATCAAAATCTTGAAATGGAATAAAAAATAGCTTGGCCAGGAAATGCAGGGAAAATTTCACAGGCAGTGACAAATTTCCTTTATTATACTTTGTATGTATAATCTTCCCAGTAAAAAAGAAAATTTATTCTATGTATATAAAAGGGAAAAAGCACCACTTGTTCAAAAGTTTTATATCCACCTTACAGTTTGGACTTTGATCCTTTCTTCACAATATTCTGTAATATTATTTTATGTAAAGAATTGTCCAGTAACTTCTAAATAAATTTTATTAAAATCCAAATGTCTACAAAAATTATAATATAACTGTTAAGTGATATAATTGTGTGTGGTAATGTTTTCTTTACTGGATTTGTTCTTCAGTTTAAAAACAAATAATTATAATTTTCAAAGTAGAATACATGGACAAAAATGCCCATTTTAAAGATATTGTTCACAGTCGGTAAAACATTTCATGTGTGAACTAAAATTTGCACTTAACAAAAATATTATTCCCCACAGGTTTACAGTGTTTCACTATTTCGAATTTTAGACACAGATACACACCCAAAATGTCCACAGAGAATGGCAGAAATGCAGTAATTCAAATTCTGTTTCTTTATCTTTTGCAATCATTGTTTACTTCAAATCTAGTGTTTAAACGCAGGAGTATGAACTACAATGGGGCTGGAGAAACAAACTCTCGTGATGCAATCTCTAATGATTTCAAACCGCTATGAACTGGTTCTGGAAATAAAAGCAGGTAACTCATTCCTACGTAACCAGAAATTATCTGAATTAACTTCTATATAAAATATAATGCTTATTAAATAAATATAGTGTTTATTGTGATTTGAGGATTACATATAGCATTGAAACTCAACAATAACCACAGCCATTGTTTAAAATTTAGATCACTAACATTTTTTCTTCCGGGAAGATATTTTATCGTGACATTATTTAGAATCAGGGTACATGGTGAAAATGAAAAGCAAATCCCATTTTAGTCAGTTTTATAATTGTTTTTCAATTCTTCAACACACTTGCTCTCCTGTTGCTGGCATTGGGCTGAACCTCTCCCACTGCCCTGCCCTTCCTATCCCTCTGTTATTCTCTGCTCATAACCCCAGACCCAGGCATCATCTCAGCGGGGACAGCCCAGAGTATCTCCAACAATACCCAACTGGAGTGAGAAAGAAGGAGGGTACTGGGCAGAAGTGACATTTGTTGAGGATCCCTTTACCAAGCATTTTCACTCACAATGACTTTCATTCTTCCCAATGTCTCTTCACAAGAGGGGTTAAAATCCCAATAGTTAGGAATGAGGAAAAGCAGACTACAAGAAGTTGAGTGGCATACACATGGCCCACTTCTCATAAGTGGCAGAATCCTTATTAAAGCCCAGATAAGGCTGAGAATGAGGCTCCAGTTACCTCCTGAAGGCACCGCAGGTTCTGCGACATCCTTAGGAGATGGTGTAGAACTCCCTGGCTGTGTACAAATGCACAGAAGGCATGCTGAGGGTCCACTGCTCTAATGAGAACAAATTCACCTCTCCTGGGGGTCTTTCCTGAATTCAAGTAAATCACACCTTGAACGTCATTGGACCACTAATCCTATGCCAACAAAGGGCTTCCATCTGACTCAAGGAGGTAGAGAAAGTCTCACTGGAGGGTTTCTGAACCTTCCTTCCTTCTTCCTCCCTCTCTCCCTTCTTCCCTTCTTCCTCCCTCCCTTCCTTCCTTCTTTCCTTTTCTTCATATCTTCTTGTTTCTCTCTCTCCCTCTGCCCATCTCCCTCTCTCTTTCCTTCCTTTTTATGACTTTTTAAAACTTCTTCCTTACCAATATCTGTATCTTGGGTGAAATGGCTAGGACTCTCACATTAAGTTTCAGAGAATTTCTCATTTGGGACCTTGCCTATTACACATAGTTCTGAAGGACTGATAAATCCTTTTTATGTCCTCTTTATGACTAAAGCTTAAGGGGAACATCTTGTGTCTCTCTTTCTTCTTCCTGCTGCATTAAAAAATGATAATCTAGCTCTCCATATGTCCAGAGTTCAGACGAGATCTTCCTTATTGGTTAGTATTGATTAGTATGCATTTATAACTGGTATAATATTTTCCCTACAGGGTGCATATTGCAATTTTCAGAGTCAGGCCACAGAAAGCTTTGAATCACATAATTGCAAGATTTGGCAAAACCTATAGTCAATGGTCTCTCTTCTCCTCTCTAATTCCCAGGAGAGCTATTTTGTCTCCGTCTGTTGTCTTGCCTTTGAGTATGACCAGGGGCAACAAATACAATGCTGGCCACCTCAGACTACTGGGGGAAGGGTTCCTCCCCACTCACCAACAGGGCGAGATGAACAGCCTAGTGGGAGTTAAGGTGTACAGCTAAGGTACACAGGGCCAGGTGCACAGCAGAGCCTTCCCTGAGCTTCCTCTCCTCTGGAGGCACACCCTTGAGAGCCTTCATAGCGAAGAGACAGGTGAGTAAGAAAGGGAGAGCAACTGAGTACTTCCTCTCCTTCCATGGCCAACAGAGGAACAGGTGTCATGCCACTGTACTCCTCTTTATTAGTTGATCTATTCAAAACACATTGAAGGAGAATAAGCATCTTCAGAATAACAAAAAAGTACCAGTTATAAGTAAGGTCAGTGCATATAACAGTAGCCCAAATAAGTGACTTAATAATATACAAGTCTATTTTAAAAAGTGGCTGAAGTGGGCAGCCCAAGACTGTAATGGAAGTTCCACAGTCAGGAGGGACCCAGGCACTTTTTTCTTTCTTCTCCATTGGACGTGGCACATGGCTTAAATCTTCAAGGCCACCTCGTGATCCAAGATGGCTGTTGGAAGGCCAGCCATCATCTCTTTTCTAAGAAAGAAAAGATAGGGCAAAAAGGGGACCTCTCCCAGTTGAGACAGCATTCTTGATGATTTCCAGAAACCCAACCAACAACTCCTCCAGAAGTCAAGGAAACGTATCTCTTTATCTAGGCACATCACCACCCAGAATAAAATCAGAGCTCTGCTAGTGAGGAAGAGGGGAGACTCAACACTGAGTAGGCATCTCCAGTCTCTGCTAAAAGCTAGGTGCCAGCCCCCGAGCTGAGGACATTATATACATTACTCTGCTTCTTCCACAAAACACCTCCACTAACCATAAGCCATTAGAGCTAAAGAAGTCTTAGGGAGTATCAATCCAACAACCCAATTTTATTTTAACTAACATTTGAATAGAGTTTTAGCATTATAGAACTCCCTCCAGATCTCATTTAATTCTCAAAAACACTCCCTTGAGGTAAATGGTATTCTTAGCTTGATTTTCCAGAGGAGGAAACAGATCTAGAAAGGTTTAAGTGATGGTTTCAAAGTTACACAGCTAATTAGAAGCAGAACTGGTACTAGCTACTCAGATCTCCTGACGCCCGGCACCATATATTTTTTTCTGTCTTTTTTAAAAGAAATTAAAGATACAGAAAAGTACAAATGTCTAGCCATGACTCAGAATTAACAAATCCTAATATTTTTATCATTTTGCTTCAGATTTTTTTTAGACTGAAAAAAAGAAAAAAATATTGCTGAGAAAGTTGAAATCTATTTTGTACCCCTCCCCAGTCACATTCCCCTGGCTCCCCAGAGATAATCAATATCATTAATTTGGTGGTTATCCTCCTGGTCCATATTTCTCTATTTTAATCTCTCATATGCATCCATAGATAAGTTGTTTTTGCAGCTTTTTTTTTCATTCAACATTTTTTTGAACTCTATTTAGGTTAATGCATATAGTTCAATCATTCTGATTGCTAAATGATTCTCCATTATATAAATATATAGTATGTTTTATTTATTCATTTCCCACTTTCCTACTACATATATTGATTAGGGGTTACTCAATCAGCAGATGAGTAAGTATTCCAAGAGCTTATCTTCATAACAAATCTGAGAAAGGGATGGTGATAATCCCTGCTGTACATGATGAGGAAACTAAAGCAAGCAAGAAGTAGGAATCTTCCCAGGCTTTCGTAGCTGATAAGCAACGGAGCCAGAATTCAACCCCAGAGGACCTGGATCCAGAGCCCCTACCCTTGACTTCTACTCTATACTACCCAGGTCTAATATTCAGACATCCTTACCAAGACAGTCATACCTGTTGTGAAAATATTGCCCCCAACACTCTATCCCAACCAGGTAGGACTCTGCCCAGGTCCACGGCCAGCATCGGTTCTGATTGGTTGGTGCCTCTACCCTACTTCACAGCTAAATATTTTGAAGATCACTCGTGTTCTGTATTGACTGGATGACACTTGAGTTATTTCCAGTTCTTCATCCCCTACGAACTAGGGAACCCAGCAGTAGAAATACTGACTCATATATCATACCCATCACAGGCTTTACTAAAAACTACTGACTGCTCTGGAAAGTTGGCTATACAAATGAACTAATAAACTAATAAGCTTAATACTAATAAGCTACTCTAAGCTCCCATTCTTCCCTAATATTTTATGTCATCAAACTTCCTCATTTTACCAGTTTGTTGGGTATAAAATGGTACCTCATTGTCTTTATTTGCATTTTGCCTATTACTAGTAAGGTGGATAGGGTTTTTAATATGTTTATTAGCCATTTCGGTTTACTCTTGTTTGAATTGCCTTTCTTTCTCTTTGAACATTTTAAAAATAGCTTCTTTTCCTTTTATGTATTTTCTTTTTCTTTATATAATTTGGACATTAATCTTTTGCCTATTATATCCAGTACAAATTCTCCCCACCACCCTTTACCTCTGGCCCCTATCTCTCCTGTCTTCTGCCATATAGAAGTTTTAAATTCAATACTGTCAAATCTAAAAATCTTTTCCTTTAGAATACACTTCTTGTTACTTCTCGTTCTTGAAGTAGTGAAGAAATTCCATATCTTCTTCTAATTGTTTTATAATTTTGTTTCTCCTCTTTATTTTTTGTGTGCGGTATGAGGAAGGAATCCAGATATTTTCCTACTTTGAAATCATTCCAACACTATTAATTTAATAACATCTTTTCCCCACTGATTTTCTTAGTATCACTTCTAGCGTAAATGACCCAGTTCCATAAATGTACTGATTTATTTCTTGGTCCTCTATGCTATTTCACGAATCTGGGTTTTTTATTCTTTTTTTTTTTTCAGTTTAATTCTCTGGCTTAAAAATAATGCATGTCTGAGACTAATACCCTCTATCTGATCATATCATTCCTATTGTCCTGGTGCTGAACACAAGCCTAAAAGTTTCATAAGTGCCTGGCAGATCTTCAGGATGGTAGACTAGAAGGCATGTGGTCTCTTTGGTTTCCATGCTGGAGATACCACTTGCACTGCTGGGGGATCTGGGTGTTTGGGATGCTTTCCTCTGAAGTAGAAGGAAGAATTAATTCTAGAGGTCATGAGAAAGAAGGAATGAGTCTCAGGCTCTGCATCCACAGAGATATCCCACTACTGATACCCACTCTTCCACATCTTATAAGTAAATCTCAGTGATGGCACATCATTCATAATCATCATTCTTATTAATTTAAGTTGACCAAATATCCCAGTTTTTGATTACACAAGTATAGAAAGATTGAAAAAAATCAGTTTCAGAGCTTAGAGAAGAAAGAAAATTTTAAAATCACATTGCTTTTTATAAGTGACTGCATCTATACTACTACATAATGGTCTGTGGTTTATAGTACTTTACAGGGTTCAGCTGTCTGTATATATTTATGGCTTAGAGTCTGGCTAGGGAAAAGTGCTCTTCTAGCGCAAGTTAGCAAGCACTATAGGCAGAGGATGTGAGGAGGATGATTGATGTTCCGCATACGACACCCTGAAGTAAAGAAGGGTAAGAAAGAGATAGACCCCTGACAGCAATCCTGAGTGTGGCTGTAGCAGTATCTTTCTGCCTGAGCAACCCGACTCCGGCCAGGGGTGGGGGAGTGGGGAGGAGCAAGCTCGGAAGGCATGCGAACTTTCTGGTTCTGCTGGTGAGGTTGGAGAAAAAATGGCAAGATGCTGACTGCGCAGAACCAACATTTAGGGATTCACAGTTTCTATATTTTCTGGTCATACTCCCCCCACTCCCAGCCCTACCCCCACTTCTACCTTTTCCTAAATAAAATTTTACAAAAGTGGAGAGAGATTATTTTTAATCATTCAAGGAAATTTGAGGATATTTCTGATTTGTAGCCTCTAATTTCTATAATGAAAATGATATGTGGCACGGACTAAATGTGAATAAATAGGCAATTGACTATATACCCAAGGATATTTACATTAAAAAAATTTTTTTGTCTCCTGCATTAGAGCTGACATGGCTTTCCTCATCTTCAAACAAAACAATTGTTTTGAAAAAGGAGAAGAATCCAGGCTACCCATTTGCTCAAAGCAAGCTGAACAGAGCATGACGTGAGAACGCCACTGCCTTCTTACAACCATGCTGGACCTCCCCTGTAACGCTGTTCTCTGGGTCCATGTCTGAGACCATTTTTAGGTAAATCTGTGTTTTAACAAGAGTCTCCTGCTTCATCCAGTCATAAACCACCTTGGACAGGGTCCAAGTCTAAAATGCCACGCTTTGTATTATATGCATAACGGCACGTCACATTTGTGCAAGGCCCCGGTGCAATTGGTCGTACATTTTTATTTCTTTTTACTCTATTTCTTAACATGCAGACTTGACTGGCACGCTTACGTCAATTGCTCTGTTATTCTAGCTTTGTTGTGGTTGTATGTTTTAATGAAAACTCTTCCTCCTGAAAGACAGGATCTGTGGAACCTACAGATTTTCTTCCTGGATAATAAAACAAGAGCTTGGCTAATGTGCACATTTGCTAAATGAGGCTTTCCTCAAATGTCACTCATTCATTCAACAAGTATGTACGGAACACCTCTTAGGCTCCAGGCTTTGTGTTTGTGTGTGAACACGAGAGTGAATGAAACAGATGTGCAGCGTCCCTGCATGTGTGGTGGGTACCATCCCCTGGCAGAGGCAGCACAGCAAATATCTAATTACCCGTTGTGCTGAGTGCAGGGAGGGGCAAATAGGATGCTCTGATAGAGAATAGTGCAGTGGGGAGAGAACTGCAGAGGAAGAGCTCTTGGAAGTGTGACATTTAAGCCGAGTCCTACAAGATGACGAGGGCCCACCATCCAAGTGGAAGAGGGAAGCGTGTGGGCAGAACGGCAGCTGTGAAGGTCCTGCGGAGTGCTTAGACCACCTCTGCTCACCACCTCGGCCCTTCCGTCTCCCACCAGCCTTCAGAGGGCAAGGCCAGTGCTTCTGCCCCGAGGGAGGCTTCCCAGCCAGCCAGCGCGCATGGCGCTCTCTCCTCTACGGCCTCCTCCAGCACTCCACTGGTTCCCCATGACTTCCCGCTTAACCATATGCTGGCTTGTATTGTCCTCAGATGGTCCCTGTGGTTAAACTTGCCTCCCCAGCAAGTCCTGGGAACCCACTGAGGACAGAGGGGAGGAGCTCCTTGGCGCCCCCCCGCCACGTCTGCCACCGCACTGGAGCAGAACCTAGGCGGGCTGCGTGGCGATGACCTGGCGAAGCAGGTGAGAAGCCGTGGCTAGGCCGCTTTCTGTCTGAATCTGCTCATATCAGACAAAATGCAAATAGATAGGCACCATCTCTCTCTGCTCTATTTAGCATTTATATGACACCTTTCAGCACAGAGAAATGAGTAAGTGGAACCAGAAGTGGCTGTTCTGTGCACTCATCCCCCCCAGCTCGGCTGCAGCCAGGCATCTGGTCCCCACCTGCCCCCCCACCAGACCCTTCCTCCCCAGGGGGCTGCAGGACCGCCGCCTGGCTTTCAGCGGTGCCCTTCCCTCAGCCACACGCTGTTGAAAGAAGGCATTGTCTGCACTAAAGGGAGAGTGCGGATAGCACGTTACAAATCTGAGCTGTTAAGTGATAAATGAGCAATGAAAAGTGTCCTGACATCATTAAGGGGTTCCGGAACATGTGCCCCGCTCAGCCTCACCCCCATGCAAGCACGAAGACAGACTGGCTTGTAGGGTGACAGGAGCCTGGCTCAGGAGTCACCAAATTGGGTCATTCCGACCCTATGGGGTTTTCCTAGATTCTGCCAGTTGGGAACATGGGCACTTTATAAAAAGCAGACTTGCACCTTTGCAGACTTTCTTAGAGGATATGGCTCTCTCCAACGATAGGGAAATGAACTTGCTCTTTCACTGCTCAGAGTATTCCCAGAGTAGGAAGCAGTCCCTCAGCACTCCCCCTCCCCCCCAGCCCCATGTTCTGGAAGCCCTCCCCCAAACCCCCAGGGCACACACATCTGGACTGGCCCCTCTTACAGAACCCACACCACATCCTCCGCATTCCCCTGGCTCTACCAGGACCCAGCATTGACGGGGAATCCGGGATAGACTGCCTGGTGGGCGACAGAGCAGCTCATGTGACATTTACGAGACAACATTTGCCAGGGCCAGAAAGGGCATCCCTTTAAGATCCTATAAAGAGCATCTTAACCCCTGGAATGCTGCGGGGACAGGGGCAGGGGCCAGGTAAAGCAACCCCTGTGCTTTTACCCACTAATGCCGTAGAATTCTAAGTTTCTAGAGAAGAATTCAGGTGTCGGTCAGCAAAAGCAGTGGAGGGGCTGGATTCATGTCCTCATGGCTCAATCACTACTAATTTGCTTGTATACATCCCAAGACCATTGGTGTAGAAGAAGGTACATAATTCCACAATAACATATTGTGACAATATGGATATAAATCCTGGTTCCATCTCTTAGCAGCTGAGTTACCTTGGGCAAGTCACTTAGCATCTTGGTTTCCCTACCCGTAAACCAGGGGCAAATGATGACAACCGTCACATAAAATACGATGAGGATCACGTGATGGCAAAAGTTACACGCTCAGCACAGTGTCTGGCACATAGAAGGGATGTAGTAAATATTTATTGTTTATTGCAGACCTATTTAATATGTCACACACTGAATTACATGTTTCACTTGGTTCTCTAACTTAATCCTACAACAACTCTCAAAGGTAAGGCCTGTATTTATAACCACTATGCTATTCTACTCACTAAGTTCCCCTACGAGAAATATTTTCATGTCAGTGGCTATTCCCACCTGCAATTTTCCCTTGAAAAATTGCTCCAGGATGGGTACTTCCTAAGGGGAAGCTTTCTCCATTAGCTAGACAGGAGGGGAAATGCAAGGGCAAGCCTTGACCCCCCATTGCCAAGAAATCAACTGTGGAAGTGAGTCATCTTTCTCTC
The DNA here is from genome assembly GCF_025265405.1 of Mesoplodon densirostris. Lineage (NCBI taxonomy): Eukaryota > Metazoa > Chordata > Mammalia > Artiodactyla > Ziphiidae > Mesoplodon > Mesoplodon densirostris. The sequence goes on from NC_082663.1 coordinate 60,074,469, forward strand.
GCCACTAGGCTGGATGTGGTGATTAATGGGAGACATTTAACATTAAAACACTTTCTTGTTCAAGTTTTGAAAATTAAAGCTCTTGGAAATGTGAGCCCAGAGAACGAAGGAAAAAGAAGGAAGTAGAACAAGATTCTCTTTCTAGTTGCCTGCTTTCAAAAACTCAATCCCCTTCTGCCAAAATGTAGAGAATCACCTAGCCTTGTCTATGTCACGTTGCTTTCCTTTTTTCCCTCCTCGCCTCCAAAAGGACCTCAGTTCCAGCCAAAATGGTTATCATAGATCCTTAGCACAAACAGTTTCCAAGTTCTCAAATGAGGCAGTGGAACAATTGATTGCACTGGCACAGGCCAACGGTAGGAGATAAGGGAGTAACATGTGGGCTCAAATAGCTATTGTTGCTGTGTTTTTCTCAAAGCATGAGTGCACAGCCTGTGCTGGCCTGAGCCCCTGAGATTCTTGGGAAAGAAAAGATAGCTCAGCTCGTGCCTTATCAAGGCCAGGCTTCTCGGGGCTCCGTGTTACCCTGGCCACCTTAGCTCACACCACCCCATCCTGAGATGGGCTCTGAGACCCAGCCACCAAGAGCAAACTTTGGCTCCATATGTCACCATCTGAGTTAGGCCACCTGACTGATTGTGAATGACATTTACTGAGCACTTTCCACTGTGATAAAAGTGCTTCTCAGCTTTCCATTTAAATATCCGAAACAGAGGATTTAAGAAAGGACTTTCAGGGCCTCCCTGGTGGCGCAGTGGTTAAGAGTCCGCCTGCCGATGCAGGGGATACGGGTTCGTGCCCCGGTCTGGGAGGATCCCATATGCCGCGGAGCGGCTGGGCCCGTGAGCCATGGCCGCTGGGCCTGCGCATCCGGAGCCTGTGCTCCGCAACGGGAGAGGCCACAACAGTGAGAGGCCCACATACCGCAAAAAGAAAAAAAAAAAAAAAAAAAAGAAAGGACTTTCGGGCTTCCCTGATGGTGCAGTGGTTGAGAGTCCGCCTGCCGATGCAGGGGACGTGGGTTCGTGCCGTGGTCCGGAAGGATCCCACGTGCCGCGGAGAGGCTGCGCATCCAGAGCCTGTGCTCCGCAACGGGAGAGGCCACAACAGTGAGAGGCCTGCGTACCGAAAAACAAAAAACAAAAAACAAGGAGCTCTGGTTCTAAGCACCCCAAAACTGTCACAGCCTTTACATGAGAGGGATGATGGGGAAAGCTATTCTCAGTTCTTCAAGCAAATAGGAATCCACAAGCACGCTGTGAAACTGGAGCATCTACTGGGGAGGGTGTTGGAACATTTATTCACCAAAAGGAGCTCACAGTTATTGAGTGTTTACTCTGGGGCAGGCACCGTGAGAAGCATTTACACGCAGGAACTCATTTCATTCATTCTCACCACATCCGTATGACGTCGATCCAAGTCTCACCCTAAGTTTGCAGATGAGGACATGGAAGGACAGACAGACTCATCAATTCACTCAAGGTTCCGAAATTCTGTGTAGCTGCTCTGGGGAAAGGGCCCAGGCAGTGGGCTATTGCCCAAGCACCCCAGGGGGTCTCGTGTGCTGCCAGGGTCAAGAACCACTTGACTGAGCCAGTGCGAGGATCCTGCGATCCTATAATCACATAACACTTTGCCCTGTGAACTGTTGCCTGAAGACGTTTTATGTCTCCAATTAGATGATAAACTCCCAGGAGTGATAAGGTTGAATGGGAACAAGGTCTTATAAGCACTTGGAATCTGTTCTTTCAGTACTGGCACCGCGGGGTGTAGCCGGAGTGTACACTCAGTATACTTGGAGGCTTCAGACTGAGCACAGGGATGGCAAGGCAGGCTGTACACCAATTCTTTCGTTTATTTGATGAGGTCGGTATTACTATTATTATTCCCATTTTATAGATGAGGAAACACAGGCACTAAGTGGTTATGGACACACAACTTGTAAATGCAGAAGTTAGAGTTGAATACAGTCTGGCCCAGAGCCTGGTCTAATCCAGTATGATGGGAAAGGGGGGAGGGAGAGGGAGGGAGAAAAGGAGGAACCGTCAATAGGAAGATGGAGGAAAACAGAGAATTCCAAGTCGTATTAGTTTGCTAGGACTGCCAAAACCAAGTACCATAGACTGGGTGGCTTAAACAACAGAAATTAATCGTCTCATCCTCCTGGAAGCCAGCAGCCCCTGATCAAGGTGTCAGCAGTGTTGGTTCCTTAACTGAGGCTGAGAGGAAGACTCTGTCCCAGGACTCTCCCCTAGCTTCTGGTAGTTTGCTGGCAATGTTGGGCATTCCTTGGCTTGTAGAAGCATCACACTGATCTCTGCCTTTATCTTCCATGTGACGTCCTTCCTGGGTGTGGGTCTGACTCCCAATTTCCCCTTTTTATAAGGACACTGGTCATGTTGGGTTAGGGTCCACCCTCCTGACCTCATTTTAACTTGATGACCTATGTAAAGACCCTGTCTCCAAATAAAGTCACCTTCTGAGGTCCTGGACGTTAGGACTTGAACATATGAATTGGGGGGTGGTACACAATTCAACCCATAACACACGTTAAGAGCCACATGGCACATGGGTTAAGAAGCGGAGCTCCACGGGAGCGAGAAGGAAACTACTGGAGACGAGACTCGGAGCTGCCTGGAGAAGGGCTCCAGTGTATGGGGGATGGGGGGTCGGGAGAGGGGCATCTGCAGCGGAGGCCAGCCTGCAAGGGCCTGGCCAGGCTTTCTTTGGCACAGAAAATGAGTGGTTTCCAACTGGTTGCTGGCTTTTCCTGGCAATGCCTCAGCCCCTGGATTGCACAACCATCTCATCAATGAAAACCAATAAGCAAAACAACAACAACAACAAACAAAAAAAAAAAACTAAACAAAAAAACCACACACAAAAAAGAGCAACCGTATGTTGTCTGTAAAAAACCTTAAAAAAATGCCAACCAGTGCTGAGTCAGGAAATTCTCCCCTAATAGCTTTTGTTGGAAACGTTTAACATTTCAACTTTATCTCTTCTTTTCTTGAAGACAGCTCCTCAGAGGTATTCAGATGCAACAATACCACCATTCAGGCCTTTTGGCTCCCAGAGCCCTGGCCAACACACACACACACACACACACACACACACACACACACACTCACAGAATCAGAGCAGTGTACACATCCTGGGTAGCTGACTTCCTCCAGCCCTACCAAGCTGGGAGAGAGGGGATATACCTGTGCCTTGTTGCCATCTCACCACTCGCGAGAGTATCCCCTAGGTAGGGACTGCGGAGCAGACACACCCCAGGAGCTGAGGTTTCATCTCTGGCAGTGGCCAAGATATACCAGAGAACCTCAGTAAGGGTCCTTCAGTGCCACCCAGAGACTCACGGTCACCTTGGCATCACAGGACAAGAGTTTGGCTAAGCCAACACCATAGCACTCCGTCAGTTTCCCTCACACCTCAGTCTTCTGCAAGGGGTCCCAGGCTGCTCTGACAGCAGCACTCCCTATGGGATGGCTACCCAACAGTTCTCGGTCCCCTGAGCAACTCCACTGTTTCTCCACTGCAGAATCTCCCCTGAGTGGGACGCCACCTTCTTCCGAACCAAACAAGCAAACAGGAGGACAGAAGGGAAAGTAGTGGAGTGGGGCTGGCATGGAGAGAGTAGCTGACAGGAACGGCAGTAACCAATCTGGTATGGCCTAAGCCGATTGCTGGCCTTCTTTAGTGAGACACCACCTCTCTGGGCAGACAAGCAAAGAGGCATCTTCTAATGCAGAACAATAAGTAGCAACGAAAAGAGAGGCGCATTCCCTTTCTCACCACACTCAGCCCCAAAGGCACAGCCTACTCCCCAACAGGGGATTCACGAGCGTCCAGGCTGGCACCCAGTGACCCTTAGTCAGCAAAGTCCGGCCTTCCCAAAACTGGAGTGGAATCAATGAGCCCATTGTGCTCAAGCTTGAGCTGAGAAATTGTATGTACAGAACAAAAGAGGAGCCAGTGCCAAAGGTAATCTTTGGCCACCCAATCATCATGCTAGAATAAATAATGCATCAATAAGCATTGATTAGGAAAGGACATATTAATTGTCCAAACATCATGAGGTCATTATGCCCAGCTGTGAGAGCTAAAGGACGAGGCTAAGCCAGCAACTTTTGCCCTTTTCAGTATGAGCATGAAAGTTCACTGAAGACACGGCAGAAAGGGCCAGGCTCACCATTGGGACACAGACTCAAGAACAGCAACCATGCCAGGAAAGGCTGGGGAGACTGAGTCGCTGGGGCCAATCATTCAAAACCGGGTGACAGGGCCTCCCTGGTGGCGCAGTGGTTGGGAGTCCGCCTGCCAATGCAGGGGATACGGGTTCGTGCCCCGGTCTGGGAGGATCCCATATGCCGCGGAGCGGCTGGGCCCGTGAGCCATGGCCGCTGGGCCTGCGCATCCGGAGCCTGTGCTCCGCAACGGGAGAGGCCACAACAGTGAGAGGCCCGCATACCGCAAAAAGAAAAAAAAAAAACAAAAAAAACCGGGTGACATTTCTCACCTTAAACCATGTTGACACACCCATCACCTGGAAGAGAAAGGAGAGGGAAGCAAGTGTCTACTGGGCACTTGCTCACTGACCGAAATCCTCCTCGCCCCACAAGTAGGTGCATCATTCTCATCGACAACACGAAGAGAGCATTAAGTGACTCGTACTCAAGGACCCGTTATCAAGTCAACAACCATTTTCCTTGCAAAAGGATCTTCAAGTCAGATTCAGGGCCAAGGAAAAGGGTCTCTAGTTTGGTGTTGGGTTATTGTAAGCACAGGACTTGGACAGCGTAACCAGGTTAATGAACTTGCTGGGGTGCGAAAGGAAACGAGTTCATCCTTCCCCCACCACAAGCTCCTGCAACATGATTCCCCCTTCCCCGCCCCCATACAACTTCCTGGGTTCACTCTATATAGCCTCCTGGGCTGCTTCCATCCATAAGAACAAGTCCCATGGGGGTTTCCCTGGTAGCACAGTGGTTGAGAATCTGCCTGCCAATGCAGGGGACATGGGTTCGAGCCCTGGTCTGGGAAGATCCCACATGCCGCGGAACAACTGGGCCCGTGAGCCACACAACTACTGAGCCTGCGCGTCTGGAGCCTGTGCTCTGCAACAAGAGAGGCCGCAACAGTGAGAGGCCCACACACCGCGATGAAGAGTGGCCCCCGCTTGCCACTAGAGAAAGCCCTTGCACAGAAACGAAGACCCAACACAGCCAAAAATAAATAAATAAATAAATAAATAAATAAATAAATAAATAAATATTAAAGGCAAAGAAGAAAGGGGAAATTGTAGATAGAGTAAGGATCTAGTTTAAAAAAAAAAAAGAACAAGTCCCATTTGGTCAGTTAAGAGCTTTTCAGGTATTAAAACGTCACATCCAAGTCCAAACTTCCTTGTCCCTCCATATTGAAACTTCCCTCTTCCTGTAGCTGAGGCTGAGTCCACTTGGGTCAGAAGTGGCAAGGGGTGTGGGAATCTTCTTCCCCTTTTTCTTACCCATCACTCCTCCTCCCTACTTCTGGGTCTTTCTGGGTCAGAGCAGGGTTGAGGGGACCAGGAGGTGCTCAGGGGTTTTGCTTGGTGGTCCTCTGAGCAGTGATCTCTTGACTCTGAATATTCTGTGTCACAAGCATCCCATGCAGCTTATGAGGACCCCATACAGGGCCCTTCTCTATATACAGTTCCTGTCTACGGTTGAGGAACACTCAGGCAGACTTCCTGTGGACGGTCCCAGCATCCCACCTTTCCCCTGACCCTCACAGAAAGTCCTCTTACTGGGAGATTGGGATTGACATATACACATTATTGATACCATGTATAAAATAGATAACTAATAAGAACCTACCATATAGCACAGGGAACTCTACTCAGTGCTCTGTGGTGACCTAAATGGGAAAGAAATCCAAAACAGAGAGGATACATGTATACATATAGCTGATTCACTTTGCTGTGTATTAGAAACTAACACAACATTGTAAAGCAACTATACTCCAATAAAAATTTATAAAAAAAAAAAAAGAAAGAAAAGAAAAGCAAGTCCTCGTGCTCAGGGAACCCTGAAGGCACTGAGGTGCCCGTGGGACCCACGGGAAGCTCACACACACCTGCCACACCAAACGGCGGGGAACACAGGCCGCCCCAGCCATCCTGCCTCCTTGCCCTGCCCTGCTGCGTTATTGCAGCTAGTCCTCCCAACGGCGGCATGCTCCAGGCAAGCGGTAGGCTTTGGGTTCACATCTGCCCCCAGATTGTCAGGGGGAGGTGCCAACCTCTCCCAAAGTGCTGGTGAGCCTCTGCTCCGCTGTAGCTCCCAATCAGCCACCCAGAGAGCAAGAGCCCGGCCCCTTCCTGTCAGCACCCGCAACGGCCCTGAGGGCCAGGCCCCCCCAGCACTGCAGGGCCCAGGGCAAGAGTCCGCGTGGAGGCCCGCATGCCAAATATCCAAACATTTAAGTTACAAATCTAGCTAACAATACCATTAAATGAAATATCCTCTTGCCTCCTACCTTGACAAATATACCTCCATTATGGCCTGGGAGGTCAGTTTGAATTTAGAATTCTCCGTCTCCTTGGAACTGGAAGCTGAGAGAGGCATTCCTCCCAACACCTGACCCTGCACCTGGCTGACAGCCTGCTCTGCAAATCTTCCTACCCCCGCCTCATCCCACACAGAGGACCCTCAAGTGAACACACGTAGCCACCCAGGCTGCACCTCCAGGCTCAGCCCACATCCCCCCAAAGCTGCCAGCCCTTGGCCATGCTCAGGCCCAGGGCTGAGCCCAGTCCACCTTGGGTCAAAGGACCTCGGAACAGGGCTGAGCAGGCTCTGGAAGGGGATCTGGGCATCCTGGGAGACCTGCATACCTGGAATGTAGTGGGGCCGAGGCTCCAGGAGGACATGTCCCCTTCAGGCCACAGATTATGGGCTCCATGGGGAGGAGAATCCTGGAGGAATTCCTGAGAAGATCTCTCTAGAATGCAGAGGTCAGAGCAGGGACCCTGCTGCAGGGCGGTTCCAAGGAGCATTTTCATGGCCTTGCCTCACCTGACTTGAGGGCACAGCATGGAAAGGGGAGGGCAAATGCCACAGCCCTGTCCTCCAAAGCCCTCAGTCACCACTCGGCAACTCCCCTTCCTATGAATCTGTTTCCCCTGCTTCTACAGGCCACATGGGATGGCACCAGGGAAGGACGACCCGCCAGCCTGGCTGCCTCCTGCTGAATCCCGGAGGGTACCCCTCAGCACCTCCCTGTCTGCTCTCGTTAGACCATGGAGGCCCATTCTACCTGCTGTCCTCAGCTCTGGGGCTTCGGCCATAATTCCAAGACCTCAGTTCCGTTAGGTGACGGGCTGGACACAGTACTGATGGGACACAGATTTTAAGTTAAGGAGTGTTTGACACGCCCACATTTTAACGTCACGTGAGGGGAGGAGAAGGGGAGAGTGTCGTTCACATGTGGGCAGCTTTCAAACCAGGCTTGACCCGTGACAGGCATACGTTTATTGAAACGTGTCTGCAGTGACATTGGGAGGAAACACAAAGCCCTTGCTAAGGGAAACCCCACCAAGATTTTGGGAGAGAAATTTGCTATTTCCCTCAACTCAGAGAGCTCCGTGCTGGCCCCAGTCAGGAGGCCACTGCCCTCACATCACAGCTTGAACACTGGGCCAGCAGGTCCTACCCCAGCCTGGAAGGCCCTCGCTTTCTTTTAGGGAAGTGTGCGGAGGCCCCGTCACCCCTGTCCCCAGCCTCCCTGGCCTCTGTTCGCCTGGGCCCACCAGGCCTGCCGCCGTCCGCACATTCAAGCCTGCTCTGGAAGCAGTTCAGGAACTTAGCTAACACCTCGGCACAGGGGACCGCATAGAGAAAACAGGACTGATTTGGAATTGGAAGCCCTGGATTGAAGTTCTGATCCGTCTACTTACTAGGAGATCGTAAGATGTTTAGGTGTCAGTGAATGTTCTGGGCTTCATCTGGAAATGGGAGACCGAAAGAAGCCAGCGGTCCATTTTCCTGCTTCCCAGCCCCGCAGAGGGGCATGGGTCGGGGAACACCATGCTGCCCCCTCTCTCTCAGGTAGGCGGGGGCAACCCCGGCTCTTTGCGACATCCCACTCATGCCAACCGAAGATGGATGATCTAAGGGGTGGGCCCCGGAGACTGACCCCGCACACGTGGACGCGCCATGCTGTGCTATCTGTGAGCAGGGAGGCCCAGGCAAAACCTCCCACCAGCCGGGCAGCGGCCTCCCCTGCCTCGTGGCCCCCCACCATCCTGCCTCCTGGGTGCAGGTGGGAGCCGAGACTCTGAGGACAGGCCCAGGCTCCAGAGCCACAGCGCCTCTGTGTAGTCGAGGGGGCAGAGCCCTGGACAAGTCCCTCACGCCTCCCCACAGGGCTCCCACGGGCCACTCAGGGACAATTCCCAGGGAGCTGCATTTTCCGCCTGTGTGGACAACACCTGGCAGGAAGGCAAGCTTTCGACAGTTCCAGCTTGATGATCTGGGCCTCGGGCTTTACTCCTTATCCTCATCTTTCCCACACAAGAAAAGGGATGCTGGCCCAGCTCTGCAGATCTGGCCCGGTTGCGAAGCACTGTCGCTAATTCCTAACTGCAGAAGCGCCAAGAGTGCTGGAGGGGCCGAGGGGAAAGATGATAGAACCATTTATCTTTCAAGGAAACCCCGAGGGCAGAACCGTCCCAGGATTGGACGGGGTGACTGGGCTGCCAGGGACGGGATGGCAGGAGGGGAACCTACCCCCCCAGGCCACCAGGAATCAAGGTTTTAAAACGTTTGCAGACGTTAATCTTGACTTCTCAAAGTAGCTTCCGGGGGAGGAAGGGTGAGTGACAATTTAATCTCTCCACCCTCACCAACCTTTACTTCCTCCTCTCTCTCCCACTCTCCCGGCCTAGAAAAGCCATCTGCTGTCGACTGGGGCTGAGCAGCGGTTCATAAAAAGCAGCTGGATGGGCCTCCCTGGTGGCGCAGTGGTTGGGAGTCCGCCTGCCGATGCAGGGGATGCGGGTTCGTGCCCGGGTCTGGGAGGATCCCATATGCCGCGGAGCGGCTGGGCCCGTGAGCCATGGCCGCTGAGCCTGCGCATCCGGAGCCTGCGCATCCGGAGCCTGTGTTCCGCAGCGGGAGAGGCCACAGCAGTGAGAGGCCCGCATACCGCAAAAAGAAAAAAAAAAAAAAAAAAAAAAAAAAAAAAGCAGCTGGAGCAGCAGGATGCTGCGACACTCAGTTAACGAAACGTTTTTTTTTTTTTTTTTTGGCGGTATGCGGGCCTCTCACTGTTGTGGCCTCCCCCGTTGCGGAGCACAGGCTCCGGACGCGCAGGCTCAGCGGCCATGGCTCACGGGCCCAGCCGCTCCGCGGCATATGGGATCCTCCCAGACCGGGGCACGAACCCGTATCCCCTGCATCGGCAGGCGGACTCTCAACCACTTGCGCCACCAGGGAGGCCCCGAAACGTTTTTTTAAATGGAACCATTTGGGGGCTTCCCTGGTGGCGCAGTGGTTGAGAGTCCGCCTGCCGATGTGGGGGACACGGGTTCGTGCCCCGGTCCGGGAGGATCCCACATGCCGCGGAGCGGCTGGGCCCGTGAGCCATGACCGCTGAGCCTGCGCGTCCGGAGCCTGTGCTCCGCAACGGGAGAGGCCACAACAGTGAGAGGCCCACGTACCGCAAAAAAAAAAAAATTTTTTTTTAATAAAAAAAAAATTTTTTTAATGGAACCATTTGGCTGCTGACTATTGGGTGATGTGGGTGTGCGGGGGGGAGGGAGGAAAAACCCAGACAAGTGAATGGGCCTAGAATAGTGGGGAGGGAACGGACCACAGAAATGGCCAAAAGACGCGGAAAGACAGAAAGTGAAGAGCCTGCCCTCGGAGGAAAGGGAGAGTAGAGGCCGAAGAGGGAGGAGACGGCAATGGAGAAGAAGAAAGTGCTAGAAATGAGGGGAGGAAAAAAACAAGGAGGCTGAGGATGAGAGGAGTTATAAAGAGATGTATCATTAAAAGAAGCAGGAGGAGAGGAAGGGAGAAATCCCCAGCTCGTAAATGGGTCGTGCCCTGGAAATGTTTTTACAATACACAAGTTTAAAACTAAAAAAACCCATCTCTATCGAAACAATGAATGTTGCCTGAGTTCCTAACATCACCTCCCAAAAAAAGAGCCGACTTGCACCCCCCTGAGAGTGAGCAACTCCTTGAATTTTGCCCCTGGGCGCCTCTCGGGCCTCACCCCAGGCCTCACCCCGCTGCAACATCCCAGGGCTCTCAACCCTCTACACACAGTAGAATTTCCAGGGAAACTTGTTAGAAGCACCTATGCCTGGGCCCCTGCTTAGGCCAGTTTAATCTGACTTTCTGGTAGAGGGACCCAGGCAGGGTTTAAAAGCACCCCGAGGTGATTCTAATGGGTGGTCAGAGTTTAAAATCACTAATATAACTTACACGGTAATGTTGAGCTCTGTGAGGGTAAAGAGGGCCTTCTGACCTCCATGAAGAATATTGTTTCTAAGCCAAAATGTATTTAGGACTTCCCTGGTGGCGCAGTGGTTAAGAATCCGCCTGCCAATGCAGGGGACACGGGTTTGAGCCCTGGTCCGGGAAGATCCCACATGCCACGGAGCAACTAAGCCCGTGTGCCACAACTACTGAGCCCACGTGCCTAGAGCCAGGGCTCCACAACAAGAGAAGCCACCGCAGAGAGAAGCCCGCGCACCACAACGAAGAGTAGCCCCTGCTCGCCGCAACTAGAGAAAGCCCGAGTGCAGCAACGAAGACTCAATGCAGCCATAAATAAATAAATAAATAAATAAAAAGAAAACACATTTAGATTCTAACTCCAGATGTCAGGCACAGACCAGCCCGCATATCCTGTATGCCTCCCACCTGCCACTCACTGCAAGGCTTACTCATCAGTGAAGGTGGGGGCCAGAGGGTCTGGTAGAGCATCCCCCACCCCAGATCCCCCTGCAGGGCCTCCACGCCGCTCCCAACGTGGGGACACCATCCAGTCACGTGTGGCAAACATTCCATAACTTGGGTGTTTGAGCAGTCAAGGGGCTCTTATTCGAGTTTGGTGAAAGCCTGAAAGGAAAGGGAGGTGGGGAGGGAAATGTGACAACAATAAATAACAGAGCTCCGCAAGAAAGGGCAGAAGCTTCGAGTTAATAAATAAAGAGGACACATGCCTGGAAATGGAGATGAAATGTGGCTTCACAACTCTATACTAGAAAATCGGCCGAGCCCAGATGTCAGAGAAGTTGATTTCTGGGTTCACTTGTGTTAGAGCCGCCAGACATAATGAGATTGTTCCAATCAAACAAATACAGCCATTTCTCCTGGGACGAAGGGGAGAAGGCAGAGAATTTAGGCACCGGCACTACAAATTCTCTGACCTGGAGGGGCCCTGGACACCCCACCCACGTGCGGGTGACTGAGGGTTACACTGCCCCACTTCCTACGGAAGACAAGCTCACAGAAAGCAGGACGCTGCTTGTGCAAAACACCCGGGGAGACCGTTGGCAGCAACACAAAACTTCATGAAATCCTTAGAGCCAACAAGACAGAACAGGCCAGAGGGTACAGCCAAAAACCTGTTGCCTCTTCACCTCTGCCAGCATCGCACAATGTAAAGTCAATCAAATAATCGAATTACACAAGCAAAGGCCTAGGGAGGATTATGTAAATGCAGCCAGCTTCTGGTGGCCAAGCTGGCTCCCCCGAATCCCTGTCCGAAGAGTCTCCCCGTCAGCCAACAGGGGTCCAGGGGGTCCTGGTGCCCAGGCTGATGAGCCACTGAGCCTGCACACAACAGAATCTCAGCCCGGCCTCAGATAGCTTTCTCCCCGCCAGAGTGGCTGCTCCCTGACGGGCAACCGTGGGAGGTGTGGGAGGAGGCCTACGCCTCAGTCACCCTCTTACTCCATAAGGGACAGAGTAGCATACTGTCATGCCTCAGTTAGTTGAATTCCTCAGTGAGTCAGGCTCTGCAGCTGCCGGGATGGGACACCATTGCAAGTCAGCCCGAAATGGGACACGTGGGGAGCAAGGGAGGCAATAGCCCAGGCAGAGGACAATTGGGAACATGCCCCAGGATCCAGGGGAGCTCCAGCAACCTCAGGCAAAGCAGCGGCCCCAGGAGCTGGTCTTCCCGCCCCTCACAGCATGGGCTGCTGCTCCCATCACATCTCGACCATTATCTCATGGCTTCTGCCTCCTCCGCTTCTGTTCCTCATGGCATCTGCTTACTTGTCCCCGCTCTGTGTGCCCCTTGGCTTCTGGACAGCTCTAGGATCTCCCATTCAAAGAGTGACTCTTAGACAGAGAAGCTGATTGGGTCAGCTAATTTCCGCCCTGTATGGAGCGTTCTTATTGGGTAGAAATCTCACTGCAGCCTCCCGCTGGCTACCTCTGAGTCAGGTCCAAACTGCTAAAGCCAGGGTAGAAGGGGCATGGGCAAAGCGTGGCAACCCATACCTGAGGAATACCCTGTGGCTTTGTCAGAGTCAGAGGGGGTCATAGGCAAGCCTAACACCTTGTCCAGGACAATCTCAGCCTACCCTGCGACTCAGCTTTCCTTCCACAGATGCACAATGTGACAGCTCCTAAACCACACACTGAAGGTGGCGTGAGCAGAGCGTGCACGGGGAAGGAATGTGTTTCTCTATGGGAAAGAAGACCAGTAACTTTCTAATACTGAATATCCGTGGTTCAGGTCCACGTACTACATGGTTGAAAATAACTGGGGTGAGGTTGAATCAGTGCAAAGGGAAGAAAAATCGGTTCTTGGAGAATAATAGCTAACAATTATCGAGTCCTTGCTCTGGGTCAGGCTGTGCACTAAGCACTCAACCACTGGTGACATCCTGACATCGCTGTGGGGCGGTGTGGCACACCTGTTTGCTGGCTGACCCCAAAGAATCCCAACCCGTTCTCCTTTAACCACTACCACAAAAGCTGAAAACGAATCTGCCAATTTCCCTCACAGATGGGGGGCCTTGTAGCCCTGTTCTGGCCAATGAAATACAAGAGATCATCTGGGAGCTTTGGTGAAAGTTTTTCCTTTTTGGAGAAAAGGAAGATACAGCCCTGAAACATGGGCCTTTGCCCTATGCACCTTTTCCTTTTTTTATCCTGCTATCACCTCTCATTTCCACCCCCTCTTCCTACTGTGAATGAGGACAATATCTCGAAAAACCACAGCAGTCTTGCAAGATGAGGCAACAAATATGAAGATGAAAAATGAAGTTGTCAAAAGAGCCTTTGTCCCTAATAAGTCAGTTGAGCGGCTGCATATGCAAACTGATACAAGTAGTAGTATTACTATCCCCACCTTACAGGTCAGGAAACTGAGGCCCAGAGTGAATAAGGATTGGTGTAATGGTCTGGGATTTCAGCTATAAAGGGACTTCATCAAGATTCAAAACCAAACCTGTTGACACCAGAAACCTAACCATCATGAAATACTCCTCTCCCACCATGAGAAATCTTCGAATTGAAAAGTCCATATTTGGAAGGTCCCTTAAGGACCCTGTGGCCCAATTCCTTTTAATTAATGGATAAGGCCCACAGTGGTTAAATGCTGGCCCCAGGTCCCATTGGCTTCACCCTCCTGAATATTAGGGCTGAATCCTGACTCTTCATCCAGGGTTCTTTACATTGCTTTATGCTTTACATTACCCATGCCTTCTTTCCTGAGAACAAGAGACTCTAAATCCTGTGCAGTACCACGGTGGCTTCTCTGCTGCCTTAACTAAGGATTTATCATCTTGACTCACTTTGGACCTCTGACGCCACAGGAACCAAGACAGAAGTAAAGACAATAGTATTGTATGTCAGTCGTCAGAAAATCTATAAACAACAAATGCTGGAGAGGGTGTGGAGAAAAGGGAACCCTCTTGCACTGTTGGTGTGAATGTAAATTGATACAGCCACTATGGAGAACAGTATGGACGTTCCTTAAAAAACTAAAAATAGAATTACCATATGACCCAGCAATCCCACTACTGGGCACATACCATGAGAAAACCATAATTCAAAAAGACACATGCACCCCAATGTTCATTGCAGCACTATTTACAATAGCCAGGTCATGGAAGCAACCTAAGTGTCCATCGACAGATGAATGGATAAAGAAGATGTGGTACATGTATACAATGGAATATTACTCAGCCATAAAAAGGAATGAAATTGGGTCATTTGTAGAGACATGGATGGATCTAGAGACTGTCATACAGAGAGAAGTAAGTCAGAAAGAGAAAAACAAATATCGTATATTAATGCATATATGTGGAACCTAGAAAAATGGTACAGATGAACCGGTTTGCAGGGCAGAAATAGAGAAACAGATGTAGAGAACAAACGTAGGGACAACAAGGGGGGAAAGCCGCGGGGGGAGAGGGAGATGGTGGGATGAATTGGGAGATTGGGATTGACATGGATACACTAATATGTATAAAATGGATGACTAATAAGAACCTGCTGTGTAAAAAAATAAATAAAATAAAATTCAACAACAAAAAAAATAGTATTGTATGTCAGAACGCTGTCATGTTGACCGCATTACACTTCAATGTATTTAGACGATATTAAGCCAAGATATTTTATACCAGAAAATGTTACCTGAGAAGGACCATTATTAGCGGCTTTTGCAATATTCACTCTGGGAGCCTGCCACACAGTCCCTTAGGGAGAACAGTATTGCACTGCTAAAGCAATGGCAGGCCCCATCCCTGAGGCAATTTCTATTATCAAGCTGTTCAAACAAAACAAAACAAAACAAAACTCTCCAGTTTCCTAAGGATCACAGTAAAACAAAGAAGTCTGTTTACACTTAAATTTGCCATCTCTCCAAAGGGTGTTGGGCAGGATGGAGACTCGTTTTGAAAACCCAACTCTTAAGGATCGGTTTATTCTGCACTCTGGCTACTTTTCAAGCATCTCTGAACTTTCCCCCAAAAGTGCCGCCGTCCTATGATTGATGCATTTCTGGAGATCCAGCGGAACTTGTCTCTTCACATTATCCAGCTGTTCACTGCCTGTGGTTTTCGCTAATGGTCGTTCCATTTGATCATTCCCTCCTTGTCCCTAATCTTCTGACAGTGCTCAAGAAAAATGGAGAATGCAGCTGGGACTGGGAGCCTTGCAAATTTAGCAGAGTTTAGGATAGGAAAATGTCTTACATTTGAAATAATATGGGATCAAGGTGGGAAATCAGAAGAATCATTTGTTCATTTATTCCCCCGGTGTTTACTGTGCCCTCATGGTACAGCAAGCTCTGTGCTTAGCCCTCTAGATGCATTCCCCTATTTAACAATACCACAAATGTATGAGTTCAGCACTAAGATTATACTCATTCTATTCTTCAGGGAACTATGGCTTAGCAAGATAGAATAACTTAACAATCCAGAAAAGGAGAGAGCAGGTAGTACAGACACACATATGCATGTACAAACTCCAACACGTAGCAGAATCTATTAGTTAGATGATCTAAATGTCAGGGCCCAGATAAAGAAGAGATTGCATCCCAGCCTCAAAGAGAAGATTGCGTTTTAATAAAGTTCTACAAGATGAGTAAGAGTGCAGCAAAATTATAATAATAATAGGGATCCCAGAAGAAGAGACGGCATAAGTAAAGGGGAAGAGGCAAGCAATGTAGACCGCATTTGGAAACGGTGGACCATCCAGTTTAGGAAGAGCAAATTTGTGCAGTAGAGTAAAGGCGTTAGGACTGGGCACGGGTCATGTAAGACATAGAATATCTAAATCTGGAATTTATCAGTATCACAAAAAGAAGCCACTGCGGAGCTTTGGGGAACCAGGAAACCCTCCCAGGCTGTCTTTAAGTAAAGTGTATTTAACAGTAATACAAATATGGAAAAGGAAAGAGGCTGACAGCTGGGAGCCTGGGCAGCTGCAACCACAGGACCGTACGGCAAACAGTGAAGATCTGCACTGTGGTGGAAGGGGTGGGGATGGAAGGATGTCTATACAGGCGAAAAATGTGGTAAATAGACCAGGCCATCGATAAGTGGGAGAATATGGTGTCAGGAATGATTCTGATGCTGAGTGCCGTCAACATACATTCAGGCAGGAGATGCTGAGCAAAAAAATTACAACGTAAAGAGCTTCCAGTTAAAAATGATACCTGGCTAGCAGTCCCTGCCTCCACTAATTTCCTGCTAGACATACAGAAGACTACACACTTTCAAGAATGAAACTCAAAGATAGCACAAAAATGAAAACAGAATTGCCAAAATGTGGAAAGAATTTCAAGGGACTCCAGGATGGCTGAAGGTTGATTCAGAGAAACAGTGAGTGGCCAGGCTGTCCTTGTTGTCCTGAAGCAGTGAAGCCCACACATGGCAAAGAAAGCCAGGTGGGCCCTGGCCCTTCCCCACTGTCTGCCCTTCCTCAAAGGCCCAGGGTGATTGCCCAAAGGAAAACTGGTTAACTGTCACTCTGTTATGTGAGTGTTTCTGTTAAGGTGCCAGCGTGAGATGCCAATCATCTGTCCCCATCTTGTCCTCTCTGACTAAGGCCATCCCACCCAAATTTTCTATCACATCTATGGACTGAAAACAATAAGCAGGGAGTTGAAGGGGTCTATCATGATGCTCTGCATCCTTTAGGATGTAGCCCACACACTGAAGCCATATTAGCGAGAGAAAAAACTGTAAGAAATCTAACAGCAGGGCTTGCTGGAGTTGTTCATCTGCACGAACATCCTCAGTTTCAAAGCGTCAGAGAATCAAGCAGTGGGATGAGAGGATCCCATTTCTATACAACGGAACCACAAAATCTGTTGTCTGTTGACAAACCTCAAATCCGGGGAACCTGTCTAATCTAAAGATTAATAAACAATAAACTAAATAGGAGGTCTATGAAAAAAGTGCCAAAGCTCCAGAGAAAGGGAACCATATCTTAAAGATCAAGAAGATGAACAGACCTTTGAAAATAATTTACAACTGAAAAAAAAGAGAAAATACTATGAAACGTTTTTATAGCTTCAATAGGACCTAAGAATATGTGGCTTCTCTGAGACAGAAGCAGAAAGCCAAAAAGCTGAACTGAAGGAGCATGGTGAGATGAAAAGACAAGACAATGGAATGCAAAGACAATGAGGCAGGTGGGAAGGGAGCTGGGTGAGGCAAGGAGGCTGACATTACAATAAGAGAACTAAAGTCATCACTGAAGACAGTAAAATAGACGGTGGGAAATCAAATCAGTAACAAAGAATTTGAAAAGCTCTCCCGGAATAGGGGGAAAACGAGGCGGAGGTCAAAAAATGTGTTCATTTTCTAAGGCAAAAGAATAGGTGATACATGCAGAGGACAAAGAAAGGAAATTCAACGCACCAATAATAGGTGTTACCAAAGACAGAACCGAAACACAGTGGGACCAGAGCAATGAGCATGGGTATAGTTTGGAAGCCGTAGCTGTAAGCATCTCACAGAGGAAATCTGCTTCATTTCTCTGTGTCTCAGGGTTCTTGTCTCTGAAATGGGGTTTTAAAGAAATAGGCAGAGAATTCGGATGACCAGTAAAGGAGATGCTATATGTAACGTGCTTGGCTTCAATACTGGTACATAGTAAACACTAGGTAGCATGGGTTGTCATTTATTATTTCTCTATAAATTGTCCTGACAAACTGATAAGCAAAGTTAAATAAATAAATAACTGCAAGCTTGAAGAGTTAATTCATGAAATAAGAACTACGAATAACACAGAAGCGTACAAAGAATATTCACCTTATTAGGAATCAAAGAAACTCAAATTCAAACAATGAACAACTTTTCTAATAACAGGTTAGCTACAGTTTTTTTCTTTCTTTAAGGATAATGCTCTTATGTTGAGAGAATATGCTTAAAAGAAGCTCTCCCCACCTTGCTGGTGGAGCTCTAAATTGGTTCAACCTAAACTGGTTGAAATTTATAGATCAAGAGGATGAAAAGGGTTTGTATTCTGGCTATGGAATGAATATTTGTGTCCCTCTCAAAATTCATATGTCGAAACCCTAACCCCCTAATGTGACTGCATTTGGAGCTGGGGCCCATGGGGAGGTGTCAAAGGTTAAATGAAGTCATAAGAGTGACCTAATCCAATAGGGCTGGTACCCTTATAGGAAGAGGAAGAGACACGAGAGCTCTCACTGCCACGTGAGGACACAGAGAGATGGTGTCCAGCCACAAGCCAGGAAGAGGGCTCTCACCGGGAATGGAATCAGCCAGCACCTTGATCTGGGACTTCCAGCCTTCAGAACTGTGAGAAAATTAATTTCTGTCGTTTAAGCCACCCAGTCTATGGTATTTTGTTATGGCAGTCCATACAGACAAATGTAATTCTTTAAGCAGAGTCTCCATTTATAGGAGTCTATTCTAAGGGACTAATCAGTGAAGTTGACAAGGATTTATGGAGGTGTCTTACACCACTGTTGAAACAGTTAAAAACAAGCGAAATGTCTAACAATAGAAGACTCTTTAGAAAAGTACTAAATGCACCAGGGTTTTTTTGTTTGTTTTTTTGTTTTTTTTGTGTGTTATGCGGGCCTCTCACTGTTGTGGCCTCTCCCATTGCGGAGCACAGGCTCCGGACGCACAGGCTCAGCGGCCATGGCTCACGGGCCCAGCCGCTCCGCGGCATGTGGGATCTTCCCGGACCAGGGCACGAACCCGGGTTCCCTGCATCGGCAGGCGGACTCTCAACCACTGCGCCACCAGGGAAGCCCAATGCACCAGGTTTTAAAGCTCATTTATGATGCAGGAGAGTGATTATTATATAATATTAATATAAAAGCAGTAGAAAAAACTATATCACTCTGATCCTCATTTCATTAAATTATGTATTTACCAAGTATGTACACATAGAAAAAGGAATGAAAGAATATACACCAAAAATAATAACGGGTATATTATCTCTGATGGTGGGTACAAGTGAGACTTCTTTATTTTTTGAGATGTTCTAAATCTCCAGCAACCATCCTGTATTATTTTATAATCATAAAAAAAATGTCATTTTAAAAACAAGGCATGTTATACTCCAATAAAGATGTTAAATAAATAAATAAATAATCTAAAAGAGTGGAAAAAATTAAAAAATTGAAACAAGGCATGTGAATCCTACTTCTGACATTAGCTTCAAATAGGCTTTAAAGAGAGCCTTGTTTCTTCATGGTACGCTTGTTTCCTGCCTGTAAAGTTGTAGAGATATTACCAGTCGTTCAACTGCATTCACAGCATAATAAATAAAAGTTATTAAAAAAACTGCCACTGCAGGATGGTGGCATTGTTACTTTGTTAGTAACCCCTGCATCCTCTTTTATCCACAATCCCCAAACAAATGTGTATGGTTTCTGCCTAGGGGTTTGGTGGCAGAGCCTAGCAAAATTCTTGCTTTAGTCTTTAAGATGTAGCAGCCCCAAATCACAACAGGCTCCTTGGAATTTTAAATGTTGAAAAAAGTAATCTAAGTAAACATGAGTATGTTCTTGAAAAATATGCCACAAATCAACCAACATGGAAAATATTTTGTGGAAGACAGAAGAAGCTTGTCCTGTATTGCTGCAGAGGAAGGAACTAGAATCAAAGGGTGAAGGTTAGGGGAAGGAAGATTTTGGTGCAGAACCAAGAATTCCTTAACAAGAAGAGGTTCCTTGCAAAGTAGTGAGCTCCTAGGCACCAGTAATGTGGAGAGCAAACACATGATCACTTGTTTGGAAGAAGGAGAAAAAGTAATTTCTGCATTAAATCTGAACCAAACTGAAAAATGAACTGCATAATCCTTAAGGCAAAAATAACCATAGAACTTCTCCAAACTGAGCACTTTTGAGAGAAAAGAGGCAATGTTAATAATTACACTGGGACAAGGGCATCCTAGTTCAACTGGAATGTGTGGCCATCCCTCTCTAGGGTCTCTTCTAACTCTTGGCACTAACTAAAAAAATTCTACATTCATACACCTTAAGTCTTTAATCCATGTTTCAAGGGCTAAATTCTTCCCATGCCCACGTTTGAATGGTTTAATGGCCTATTGTAATGGTCAGACATTCTGGTGTGTAACAACATTTCTCTGAATGGCTGGAGATGGAGATGGGGGTAGAAATACCATGTTTCCCCAGTAATTGGCCCTTGGAGAAAAAGAGAGGAGTGAGTACAGTTAATTGGAAGCCTACAAGGCATATGGCACTGGCAACCCCAGATTTATTTTGAGCTGCAGTTAGCATACCTAGATGATTAGTACTTGGATATTTCAGTGCTTCCTAAGCATAGCTGGACTGTGTAGCTCTGATCTGTTTTCCAGCTGGAAATGTTACAGACATGGGAAGATTTCTGCTTTTGAGCATCTTGATGTACCCGGCCTCTGCCTGGCAGGAGTTCTGCTCCAACAGTCTGCATGTCACTTCCGCTGGGCTCTGGGCTCCACGTAAGTAATTTAGATTGAGCTGCAGGAAGGCCAGCAGAACCTCACCAGCAGCAGGCAAGCCCAGCCCCAAGCTGATTCCCTGCAGTTTTATTGTCTGTGATGATTAGAGGGTCATCAGTTGGAAAAGGGTGAGAGAGGAGGTGAAAAGGTAGCTGATGTGATTTTAAATGTCCCTGCCTCTTCTGAATACCTCCCCATTGGCCTATCAAAAGTACCACTGGGCTAAGCCATCATATGCCTATAATTTCCCTATGGGAATGCATAAGTGTTTCATTCTAGAAGCGAGACAGCAATCTATTAGTTTTCAGTAGAGCTTGTTTTCCTACAATCGGACTGTAATCTCTCCCAAGGCAGAAATTCTTTTTATGCTGTGTGCCCTCATGGGTCAGGTGAATTTTGAGAGGAAATGAGTCCAGGAATGACCCAGAGATACTCTCAAAGGCAGACCAAGCTGATGCTGTACAGCAAAGAACAGTGAGCCGCTGGGAGATACTGGGCCTTGGAGGGGTGAGGGGAGGGTGTAGAGAAAAAGCCTCCGAAATGGAGATGGAACATACTTAAAGACAAACCATCCCAGATTAGAAATTTTACCTGAAGCTTGGGAAATACACAGAGGGAACAAAGCGGACCTTCTACTTAAGCAGAGAACCAGGTCACATTTCTACTGGGTTGGCCAAAAAGTTTGTTCGAGTTTTTCCATAAGATGTTACAGAAAAACCCAAATGAACTTTTTGGCTGATCCAATAAAACCCAAGAGGATGAGCTCTTTCTAGAGAAACTTGTATGTCAATGAATGAGCAACTGACTTAAATTTCAAGTATACAGTCTTGGGCATACTTGTTAAGCTCTGGCAATTGGGAAGGAGAGAAGAATAAAGTATGCAAATAATGATATCTTCAATATCTTCAACTCTTGGCACCTTCAAGAAAGCCAGCACATCCTTTGGGTAGTTGTAGCACCGATCCAGCACCAAGCTCCTTAAGACAGTCAAAAGCAGAGCAACTAGTTTTATAGGTGAGCAAAACTGAGATGTTCCATGGTCACCCTTGACCAGTTAAACCAGCCTCATCTCTAAAGCTTTCAGAATGTCAGCCAACAAGACAGCAACACCAAACTTCCTGGAATGAAGCCAAGCTACCAGTTGAGTGGGGATGGTCCATCTTTGAACACCTCCCCGGCTGTTGAGCTGAGCTGACATGGAGGAGAGGCCAGCGGTAACTGTACAGCTTTTGTGAGGAGCGTCAGTCAGGAGAGATGCTGTGAAGCCACAGGTGCAATTGCCAGGTACCTGGAAGCACAGCTTCAAGCAATTCAGAGGAGCCAGGCACCTCTGGAACCTGAGTGCCACTGGCAGACTGGCGAGGCTCCAGAAAGAGGACTGTGCAGGCTCCTTTTAAGCAAAGGCTGCGGATTATCCAGAAAATCCAACAAGTAAGATGGGAATAACCTACCGGGACAAATGCTATTTCAGCCACAAACTGAAGAGCAACCTACCGGTGCCTACCAAGGCAAGCTCAGTGCACTGCCCACTTGGACCACAGATGGAGCCATCTTCATGAAGGATGCCAACAGGTCATGAGCTTCATGACACACTGCCTTCTAGGAAGGATAAGCACGATACCAGGAGGCAGGAGACTTTGGCTCTGGTCCCCACTTTTCCACCAACATGCCTTATGACCCTGGACTTTTCTCTCAATTTACATGCCCACAATCAATAAAATAAACATCCCTTCCCTTCCGGTTCCAATTAAGTCTTGTTTACAGGGATATTCGAGTAGGGAATGAGATAACAGTAAGAAAATTATGTGGAAACTACAAAGTCGAATTCAAATGTAAGGTGTTATTTTCATTTAATGGAAGACAGACTAAAAACTGAACAAAATAATGGGGTCATGTGCTCAAAGAGCAATAAAGAAAATCCTTGTTAATGTTTCCAGACAAAGCAAACAGCTTCAAATCATTTGTCTTCCAAACTATGCCTATTGCCAAGAAAAGAGCCTACCAATTTGTCTTCAAAACCATCCTCTTTATCACTTGAAAACTCAGGCAATGTGACTGGGACTGATGAGTCTCTTTACTCTGACATTTCCATCTCCACCTTTCTTCCCCAATCCTGTGACCAGAAATGGGTGCCTGTAACTGCCGGCAAATAAATAGGAGAAGTGCCAGGTCCTAGTAGGCAGCTACCACCCTCTGACCCCCAGCACCCCCGCCCAGAATCATAGAGTCTCTGTAACTACACTGTGAGGCCATGTCAAGACATCAAACGTAGTTGTTGTTGTTTAATGCCATACTCCTTCCCTGTTCTCTTCAACATTTTCACTCATCTCTACTCTCCTTCCATACTTGAGCGAAGAAAAAATTTCTAAACATTCATAACCCCATGGCTCCGAAAAAAATAAGCAGTTCCATGAAGGCACGTAGGCAGCATGCATTTTAGCACAACCAGAGAGTGGTGGCAGGAAGTTGGAGGCCTCAGATAAACCTGCTTACAAAGGCATAGGCTCAGCCTCCACAAAGACCAGCTGCCCGGAGCTATCCATTTGTTGGTATAATTTGCACGGAGTCCCTGGCACACCCATTTTAGCTCTAAAGGCTCCTCCTCGGTTATCTCTTTAGGCTTCATCATCCATTTGTAAGATCAGGAATCAAATCACATAAAACTGGGCTCTGCACATTTGAAACTAACCAATGTCGTTTTTCAAGAGCTCTCCGAAAAAGAAAATGGATTATGCAGGAAAATTTTGTAAATGGCAAATATTGCATACGCAGATTCTGAGAGAATCCAGGACATTTTAAACAAGAGAGCAGATGGAATAAGTGCGTTATAAATTAGTGGAACTATATTTTGCCAACTGCAAAGTGACTCTAACTCCAAACAGAACTTCTCCCCAACTTGTTGACGGCGTATATATTTGTCTTTAATTACCACTCGGTAGAATTTAGTGAGAGGTTTAGTGTTAGAATCACAGAGTCTATGAAACTAAGGAAACAAGGACATAAAATTCTTGCAAGGTATTTACATTGGATGATAATATCCGTGCATATGCTCTATAAGCCAATTAACAAAAACTATGCATGTGGCAGTTTTTAAGAAACAAAGAGACAGTATATTAAATACTGAACAGAAGGGCAAGACTTCATGAGCAGTCCTTTCCGGACTTGGCCCTCTCGCCGTGACCTCCGTCTTGTCTCTCGGATGTTACGGCAGCTTCCCAGTGGAAGAGTCTTGGCCCCTGGTTGTCAGGGTCAGAGCAGGTCTTAATCGACTCAGTCCTCTCTAGGCCATCAAGTCAGGCTTAGGAAGCTTTGTCCAAATTACCCTGCCTGGAGTGAATCAATTCAGTCACACTAGAGCAAACCAACCCGCTAATTTATAAAGGAGAGAGGGAGGGGTTGGCACAGATTCTTCCCTGCAGTGCAAACTGCAGTAAAGAGACAGAGACGCTGATGACTTCTTGGTGAATCTGCCCCCTTCTCCATATTCCTGCCGAGGTGCTCAAGCCTTGAGCCGTTTCCTTGGGCTGGGTGAGCACAGATATGGCTTGACCAGCAGGCCACCGTTAACCAATGTGCTCCAGTAAACACACACCCATGACTCCCCAATCCACTGCCCAGCAAGGCTTCTGTTTGGACAAGGAACCTTGCTCAATATCCTAAGCCATGATTGGCTCAGGTCTTCAAAGCCCAAGTTTTCAGTGACAAGCAACTCTGGAGTGTGGATGATGAGGGTAGATGCCTCCTATGTCTAACATCTCTCTTCCCATAAATATTGGGTAGCACAGAACTGCAGGTCCGCGCTAAAAGACACAGGCATTACAAGGTGCTTGCTGCATTCTTACTTTTTCTTTGACATGCAGTCCCTCTATACTCTTTCGTCTCTGCCACAAAGACACCTTCATTCTCCTTGCTCAGTTTCAGATCTCTCACCAGCTGTTACTATCAGGTAGAGAGGCTCAGGGTGGAATCGGCATCTGGAAATATGTTAATTTTGCATGAAATTAGAGGCTGATGGCAGAAATGACAGAGACTGAAAGCTAGAGACATCTGTGCATTACACCATTCTACCACGCAGTAACATCGTGAAGCAGGAACTGGCAGGAAGGTGCTCTCCACCCCACAGCTCAAAGGGGCACCATCAGAGGGGATTGGGAGAGACAAACCAGGGAAATGAAACTGGCTAAACTAACTCAAATGTAGAAGAGCCTGTGCTCTGACATAGAGGGAAGGTAAGAGGGTAAGAGGGACAGGACTCCCAATCCCTGTCGAGCAAAGCTTTAGCCCTCGTTCGTCCCTGTAGAGCTCAAGAAAGGATGCAAGGATGAGTCTTTGGGAATCGCAGGAATGAGGAGTGGAAAGACAACACTTCCAACACATCATCCATGTGCAAGCACTCGGTTCTGGGCCAAGTGAATGCAAAGATGTGGACTCATTTCCACTCAAAAATCAAAATAAATACTGTACTAGGCCCATTTCTGAACCCCTTGAGTCATATGCAACACAGTGGCCATAGTTTGCCATGGGGCTCTGGCCTTCACAGCTCACTCAGCCTCTCTGCAGCGGCTTCTGGAATCGGGGGTGCAGTCCACCACGGGAGCTTCCCGAAAACTGGGCACCTTCAGACCCCTCAGAGGGCTTCTCTTCCCAAGAGTATTCCCACCACAACAGACCTGTACACTCAGTTAAAGGAGCAGCGAGGATAACTTCCATCCTAGAATTAAGTGGTAGCATAATATAGGGACTAAACCCAGTGCAGATTTGTAAACTGCATTTCCTGCAAAGTTTCTGGGGGAGAAAAGTGGGTGGGGTTGTAGACAGCAAACATAACCACATTCACTTACCTCAGAGGACAACTGAGAGAAATGGCTAATAAAAATTATTACAAATCACTACACACACATAAAGTGCTTTACAATCAACATGAAGACTTTAATCCCATGTTGACTGTTCTTTAGGCTTGAAGTTTAAGTAAAAGTTGAGCTGAAAAGAGTGAGAGAAACAAACTTCACAATCTGTCATTTTCTAGTTTCAAGCAAAGACCAAAGAAGAAGAAGAAAACCCCAAGAAGTCCATTTTTAACTTGCTGCTTATGTAATAAGAGCCTGTGAACTGCACCAGAATTTAATTGAAGGAAAAGTAACTGTAGGGAAATTGCTTGGAGAGCTGCCAGAAGGGTTTTAACAGCTGGAAGTTGAAAAGTGATTAATTTTGACAGCAATAAAAGCCTCATGTTCATACATAATTATGCTTAGATTTGTGGGCTGCTGGAATTCTTTTCTAGGCACTATTAACCTTTTGCTGTCCAAATTGGAATTTAGATACTTTAACTGAGTGCCTATTTTTATATTGAATAATAATGGGCTTTCCATGGCGTTGACTCATCTCAAGATAAAGAAGACTCCAGGGGAGAAAGTGTGGAGTAACGGGAATATGTTCAAATCCTCTTCTGAGTATTTTTAGAACTTAATACAAATAAAGACATCTCGTTTTACCCTATGCGGAATCACAATGCTTACAAAAGAGGGAGTTCATGAAAAAGGCATTCAGAGCAAATAAAAAATGATGCTGTAGTGGTTGTCCATTGTCAACCAAACAATTTAGCTAAATTCCCAACATTAGGAAATAGAGACAAATCTGTAAATGGCCACTATAATGCTACTTTCGCAAATACTGCATAGACTAAGAAAGCTATTAATTAAACGGAGTTCTAGGACTGGCAATGTTGCTAATTAGCTATAAAAGCTTAGACAAGTCACTTCATTTCTCCATGACGTCTCCGTTCCCCACATAAAAAGAGAGGGATAGAGCAGATAATTGAGAAGATCTAAAAATCTAGTTATTTACATCACCTGCTCTAGGATTAGTCACATCCTGAAATTTTTCTGTTAGTCACCTTTACTATCCTCGTGCCAACCAGTTTGACCAGATAAGAGTGAAACTTCAGTAATAGAAAATATTTTCAATTAATTGAAAATAACTAATATTTAATAATAGTGATTACAGCAGTTTCTAAGGCACAAGTCTAAGAACTTTATATAAAGCTATATTTTAATCCTCACAACCCCTCTGTGAGGTGGGTCCTACAGGGCTATTACTATTATTATCCCATTTTACAGAAACTGAGACAATAAGAGGTTACACGACTCCCTAAACACAACAGTCACCTAGTGGGAAAGCAAAGAGTTGGAGGCTCTAATGTCCTGTTGTTTCCAAGCAAATACATATTATTATGAAAACACTTCATTTGTGGCTTTAAAGGGGCAATGGTAAGAAGAGCAATGAACCTAAACTCAAAAGAACTGAATTTAGTTTTAGCTCTTCCATTTTTTCAATTGGACAGTCCATCCAATCACCTTGGACAATACACCAACTTCTTCACTCCAAATTCCTTGATTGTAAAGCACAGTAGTTGTCTAAATTGGTGGTTCTCAAGGTGTGGTACCCAGAGTAGGAGCATCACCCTCACCTGGGAACTTGGTAGCAATGCACATTCTTGAGCCCCACCCCAGACTTACGGAATCAGGAACTCAGAGCATTCATCTGCGTTTCACACGCCCTCCAAGTGATCCTGATGGACCCAATAGTTGGAGAACAACTGGCCAACTTGTTTTATCAATTCCACGTATCACTAAATTGCCTTCTGATTCCCACATGCCACGATTCTATCTCTACATGTCTGGTTTTGAGTTGCTGGATTTCAAACTGAGGTGATTTTACTATATCTAAATTCTTCTTCCCTGATTCAGCAGATATTCGGGCCTCTGTTGCCAGAGGGCAGGACACCTAATGTTGGCTCCCTGGAATGACTGTTTCCTTATTCATCATCGGATCATTATGGAATTAAAAGGCAGAAAGGAGTCGTGAATCTAAATAGAAAGATGATATTGTGAATGTTTTGTTACCTCCAGTCAAAGTCTCAGACTGAAACCCACAGTCAGAACCTCAGCATAATCTGAGTTCTTAATCCACTGCCATGTCCCACATGGGGGCTTACTGAGTCCTTGTTGCCCTTCTGAGACAAATGGCACCCAAGCTGGGATTCGCAGCCTGGAGGAGCTGGCCTGTGGTTGCTCCCATATTCTCAGCTATGCCAAAATCCAGACCTACCTTCCTCCTCTGAGTCAAGAGGGAGGAAACTAACCCCAGAGAGAATGTTGTACTTACCTCTTAATTTAACATTCCATCGCCATTGGGCAACTGAGTAGATAAACACGACCACTTTAAGCCAGAAGCCAGAATGCCCCACAAGAGACAATTCCAAATGTACTCAGGAGCCCAAATGTAAATGGGCCTTTGCCTTGTTCTCTTCAAGGAACCACCTGCACATCAGAAACAGCAGAGGAGGGCTTCCCTGGTGGCGCAGTGGTTGAGAGTCCGCCTGCTGATGCAGGGGATACGGGTTCATGTCCCAGTCCGGGAGGATTCCACATGCCGTGGAGCGGCTGGGCCCGTGAGGCCATGGCTGCTGAGCCTGAGCATCCGGAGCCTGTGCTCCACAACGGGAGAGGCCACAACAGTGAGAGGCCTGCGTACCGAAAAAAAAAAAAAAAAGAAAACAGCAGAGGAAAACCTCTGAGTTTTTGTATCACCCACAATATGAAAGTCCAGTGCCTCCTGCTTAATAAACCCGCTTATAAAAGGAGAACATTGGGTGACCTCACACCTGATGGACAACACAATGAGCAACAGGTGAGCAAAGACTGGTGTCTCTACTTCCTTTGCACGTCTCATGACACCTCATTAACATAAATTGTTTGCTGACTCATCTTTTTAAAAGATACTAGAAGAAACAAAGAGGCAGAAATGCAAACACTATCAGAGTTACACAGATTTCTAGAAAAAAGTGGGAATTTAGGCAGGAATAACATATTGAGAGCAAAGGTGGCCACATGAAGTATTAGAAACTTGTTTGGAACTGTAGTTACGAAGTACGGAAGGTTCTACTCCTCAGAGCTGAGTAAGCCTAAGACTTCCATGTGGAATAACTCTGTTCTTGTGTTTTATGAGAGTGGAGAATCCCAAACATTTATTCTAGACCCTCTTGGAGACTAACAATTTTACATTTGGATAGCATAAATATGAGAAGGGCTGAAAAACTTTTACAAACCATTTCCTCATCCAAGTCTACTTAAAGTGACATGTTAGCAGAGATTTTGCATTCTTTTATTAAAAATAATCTAGACACAATTTTCCAACTCTGGACACCTGTGTCCTGCTGTGACCCCCATAAAGAAGTCAAGCTGATATTTTGGTATTTCTTCTGAACTACACTGCACAATCTATGTAATAGGTACTATCTTACAGATAAAGAAACTGAGGCACAGGAGGCTTAGCCCAGCCAAAGTTACAAAACGAGTACACAGAAGAACTTAGATTCAATCCCAGGCAACCTGGCTCCAAACTTCATGCTTTTGGATGGTCAAGTCATTCTTATTTTATCAATTGCACGTATCACTTAAGAATGCTTTTGGTGATGTAACAGAAAACCCACCTGAGAGTGGACCTTTAAAAATAGGAATTCAGGGGCTCCCCTGGTGGCATAGTGGTTGAGAGTCTGCCTGCCGATGCAGGGGACACGGGTTCTTCCCCCGGTCCGGGAAGATCCCACGTGCCGTGGAGCGACTGGGCCCATGAACCATGGCTGCTGAGCCTGTGCTCTGCAATGGGAGAGGCCACAGCGGTGAGAGACCCGCGTACCACACACACAAAAAAATAAAAATAAAAATAGGAATTCATTTTTCTCACTTTGCATTGAGTATGGGGTGAACAATCGCTAAGCAGTTCAGTTGCTCACAGTGTCCCCTGGAACCCACATACTCTCCATTTTGCTGATCCATCCCCCTGGCATCCTCATCCTTATCCCCTCACGGTCACTTCCAGGCATCACCTCCCACGATAGGGAGGCAGAATAGGTAGGAGAAAAACTTCTTCTGGGGAGGTACTGTCTTTTCTTTGAAAACTAAGCTTATTTCAGTAGACGTCCCCTTACATCTCACCAGCCAACACAGGATCACATGCCACCCTTCAAGCAACCAGGGTCCAGGCAAGATTACAGTGTCATAACTGGTTCTGATCAATCATGATTTATATTTTGGAACTGGGAAAGAAGCTGAACTGATGGGTCTCTACCTAGCTCCTGAATAAACTGGACTTCTTTCACTGGCGAAGAAGAGTGAGCAGGAGGGGAGATGAGCATCGGGCGACGGTAAACAGTTCCTGCCGTACTCCCCGACTTGGAGTTTTGGTTGCTCTTCATTGTTCAATACCTCACTTATTTGAACTGTGGAAAGGCACTGTGCTGACAAGTATGAATAAAGATAAAAGATATAATCTCTGTATAATTATCAGTCACTCAAAGTCTTCATTCGAGAGAACCAATCTCATATCCAATTTTAAACAAAGAGGTGAAAGAATTTAAATCACGTATAGCTGAGTTGGCAAATGGCTGTCAAGAGAACCCAGTGGGCCTTCCTTGGGCTCTGAGTACACAGCAGGTAGAAAAGATTAAGCCTCAAGGTGCCGTTCTTAGACTGTAAAACAACAGACAGGGCTTTTAAGCACATACAAGGCTTCTGTATGTGCTTAAAAATAGAAGACACTGTATGTTCAGGATTTCTGAGGCATTGGGCACACAGAGTTGGCTTCTACCCAGATGTAATTATAGCATAACCTGAGTCTCTCCAAGTCTCACCTCCACTGGCTGTAGAGAGGATCTTTCGAGAGTAATGACTCAAACCTCACTGGCACCTGCACCCCTGGCCCCCGCTCTGTGTTTGTGGAGGTCCCACTGGGCTCTCACGTGTGCACACAGACAAGTCCAGTCCCTTTGGGCCTGCTCCCTGCTCAGATTCCACAGAGCCACACATCGTTCTGGAGCACAGCAGGGGAGAGTAGCTCTATCCTCTCCCCTCTGTCTTTGCCCCCACTGTTAGAAGGTTCTGGAAGCAGTCCTGCATGTAGTTTCGCTCTCACAGGAACCCAGATATGTGTCCATAGGGCTGGGCTGGACGCAGATTCAAGTGCTAGTGAGTGTGATAAACTCACTGTCTATTCTCTTCCCAAATATCACACCTTGTTACTGTCTCACATCAGCCTGTCTCTTTCTTCCCTTGGGACAACTAATTATCTCTGTTCTAGGAACTTATTCTTAGGAAATAACCAGACCTATGGCCAAGAATATGTGTAAGGAATCAATTACAGAGCTCTTCATTCTGGTTAAAAAAAAAAAAATCCTAAATTTATCAGTCGTAGAGTGGTTAAATTAATTATAGCACATTCATTTTGAAGAAGAATAGGCATCCATTTAAAATGATGAGGCAGATCTATATTTATTAACATAGAAAGATATTCATGATATATTGTTGAACTGGATGGAAAAAACTATAATCTCATTTTTGTGAAAATATAGATAAACACATGCTCCTGTGAATGTATGTGGATTGATGTGTGCCCACACTCACACCGATAAAACAGAGGTTATCTCTGGAAGGCAAGATAAGGGTATTTTTACTATCTTCTTTACATCTTTCTGGACAGCACATATTTTTACGAAAAGCATGAATTGCTTTCCCAATCATAATCACAAAAAGATAAAGCCATAGCCATTTTGAAAAATAATTCTTTTAGTAAAATGGGCTTTACTCACTGATGCATTCTTTAGAGTAAAAATATGGGCAGGTAGGAAATCTCCATTTAGTGAGATTATTTTAATAAAAGGAAGGCTCAATCATTTGCTGGATATTCCTGGGTAATGTGGAAGAACATGACCCTTGACAGAAAGATGATTACAACCGTACATCTCCCCCAAAATACCATGACACTGGCCAGTAGCGCTATACCCCCAAAACTGCTGCTCCTGGAAGTCTGAAAAAAATCATGATTTCTGGAAAAAAAAAAAAGGGTACATGGAGCAAAGCAAACACATGGGCTGGTATATTTTGTGGTTGCTTCTTTTTAGTCTTGCCTCAGTTTTTTTCAGTTGGTTGTTTATCTTTTTCTAATTGATTAGGAAAAGCTCAAAGTTTACCAATACCTGGCATTTATGTTACACATTTTTTCTCTGTTTGCCTTTCAAGTTTCGTTTTTTTTTGTTTTGTGTGTGTGGGGAGTGGGGGGGGATCTGATACCATACAGGAGTTCTCATTGTTCGCACAATCAACCATAACAATCCTTTATTTTATGATTCTTGGCTTTGGCAGCATGCTTGGAAATGCCTTTTCTACCCCCCAAAACACCAAAATTATTCACCCCTATTTTATGTAATCTATAAATTTCATCTTTTACAATTAAATGTAAAGCTAATCAGAATTTATTTTTGTGTGAGGCATGGAAGAGGTAGTGATATAAATACCCCAATTGGTTGGTCATTTTCCCTAACACCATTTATGAACTATCCAGACTTTCCCCAATGATTGGAAATGAAATCTTTATCATATACAAAAACAAAACAAATGCACATATGTATCCTTGGGTCTGTTCTCCTATTCCATCATCTGCCTGCCTATTCCTGAACTAATACAATTACAATTATTATAGTTTTAAGCTGTATTTTATTTTTTGATAAGACAAAGTCTCCATCACTGCTCTTTTCAAACAACATATGAGCTATTCTGAAATGATCATCCTTCTCAATAATTTAGATTTCATCAAATTCCAAGTAAGTCAATTAAGATTTTTATTGAGATTACATTAAATTTACAGTTGAATCTACAGAAAACATTTAATATTTTCAGTGGGAAGACTTCAATCTCCCTTTAAGATTTTGTAAATTTCTCTATATCATTCCCGGATATTTTCTGGTAAGCTTATGAAAAGTTGATTTTTTTTTTTTTTTTTTTTTTTTTTGTGGTACGCGGGCCTCTCACTGTTGTGGCCTCTCCCGTTGCGGAGCACAGGCTCCGGACACGCAGGCTCAGCGGCCATGGCTCACGGGCCCAGCCGCTCCGCGGCATGTGGGATCCTCCCAGACCGGGGCACGAACCCGTGTCCCCTGCATCGGCAGGTGGACTCTCAACCACTGCGCCACCAGGGAAGACCAAAAGTTGATTTTTTGACCCACAAGTTGGGTCACCTGTACCGTGTTGGAATCTCCTTATCACATTTACAGTTGTAGGACAGACTTGCATATCTGCAACTCCCAGGCAAATTTCCTCTTCCTCTTGGCACTTCCCTCTGACCCCCACTATCTGGCTTCTGGTTTCAGAGAACCCACTTGGGCATCCTAATCCCCAGCATGCTCTGCTCCCAGGGCTCTTATTTACTCCCCACAAAATGCTCACCTCATAGAGACTGTAACTCACTCTATTATTTTTCTTTTGCAGCCCAACAGACAACCACAAGCTTAGCAACATAAAACAACACACATTGGTTATCCCACAATTTCTGTAGGTCAGGAGTCAGAGCACAGTTTAACTGGGTCCCCTGCTCAGGGTCTCACAAGTCTGAGGTGTCGGTGGGATGTGTTCCTTTCTGGATCTCGGGGTCCTCTTCCAAGCTCACAGTGCTGTCACAAGAATTCAGTTCCTTGTAGCTGTCGGACTGAGGGCCCCACTTTCTTGCTGGCCGTCACTGGGGTCCTTGCATGTAGCCCCCCTCTTGGGCCCTCTCACAACATGGCGGCTTCCATCCTCCAGGCCAGCGGGAGGCTCTCTCCCTCAGTAATATAACCACAGGGGTGACATCCATCCTTCACCTTCACCATTCTCTACTGGCTAGAAGCCAGTCACGGGTACTGCTTGCACTCAAGGGGAGGGTATTATTCAAGGGTGTGAATAATTTGGGGGGGGGTATTTTCCACATTCACAAGTCTTAGGCCATTGCCAGCACCCCACTACTTCCCAGTCACTTCTGAGATTTGGAGTGTTGACCTAAATATAACAAGGTGGAAGCCTGAGTGGGGACAAGGGGAAAGAGGGACAGGTGGTGGTAGGAGGAAGGAGAGGAGAAAACAGAAAGCGAGGCACTCTGCTCCCTTCACAGCACTGGAAGGCTTCCTGTTTGATGTAGGCATTGGCTCTCCAAATCATGGAGGCACAGTAGAGGGATGACATAGCTGGAAGCTACATTGGTTATTCTTGGTCCTCTCCATCTGCCTCGTATTTATTGTCAGTTCCTTTATAATTCTGGAATTTGGTGGTTAGTTATTTTCCAGTGTTGTAAGTTTTATCTTTTTTTTTTTTTTTTTTTTGTCTTTGTATCTATGTTAGTAAGCGGTTAGGGAAAACGGCCAGCCTCGTGATACTTTGAACCGGAGTCTCAACCAAGCCAGTCTCCAGCAGGCTTCCACTTCTGTCTTCTTGAGATGGTCCTGCTGCCTGGTTTCTGGCTCTTTGGGAGCAAATGCAAGGATGAATGCACACAGACTAGCTATCTGTGCCTCAGGACGCTGTGGGTATCAGAAGCATATCTGCATTGCTGGCAGCCATTTAATCCTCATGATAACCTAGTGAAGTAAATATTATTAAACCACTTTACGGAAGAGGAAGCAGAGGCTCTAACTAGACAAATAACTTTCCCCATGTCACAAAATCCCTAAGTGGCAGAGCTTGGATTCAGATCACACTTTGGGTGACTCCAAAGCTCGTTCTGTCACGTCATGCTCTCAGGGTGGGGGAACGCCTCCTGGAAGATTCAAAGGCATTTAGTAATAATCAACACATTTTTCCTATTCTTAATTCAGTCTATAACCTCAGAACCCTAAAGTAGTAATGAACTACAACTTTTCTGCAGTTGGGAGTTTTTTATGATGAAAATGGACAACATTCTCACTTCTAGGATTATACCACATCGCCTTTGTCCCACAGATTTTATACCTAAAATAAAGCAAGTAAAGTCAGTTTTTGAGGGATCTGATAGTCACACTGGGGCTTTCTCTCCCTGAAACAAGCCACTCTAAACACGAACATAAGCAAGTCACAGGGAGACTCCCCGCTTGTTTCCTTCAGGAAACTCTTTAGGGGGCAGTGCATCCTGATGGGAAAGGACACGGATACTGGATTCAGAGTGTCTGGGTCCAAATCCTGGGGCTGTGTGCCCACCAGCTGCCTTGGCAGGAAGGTCATGTGCCGGATGGTGGGATTATAATAGATACGCACTAGGTATAAGCTCTTAAATAGCTAATGATACCAAAATTTACAAAGATGTCTTATAAAACAGGAGACCACACAGCACACCCATAGGTGGAGGCAGAGACTCCCCTACAGAGGTCCCTACAATGTATCGCTGCTGACCACAAGCCCATCCCCTCTGACTGCCTGAGCTCCGTGCCTGCCTGCTAACTAGGTACAAGTAATTACCTGAAGCAAACCCCAGCACATTCTTAAGTGTTTACAGATCAACAAAATCCATTTCTCTGGCATACTAGCCTCACTAGGCTCAAGATTCAGACCCGCCTTGGGTCCATTCCTGCAGCAATCTCGGGCAAGTCACAAAATCTGGCCAATCATCCATGGCCACTAGTACAGTAGTTCTCATATGTGGTCCTGGGCCAGCAGCATCCATATCGTCTGGGAACTTCTTAGAAATGCAAATTCTTGGGCTCCACCCCAGAAATACAAAATCAGAAACTCTGGGGATGAAACCCAGCCATCTGTTTTAACAAGCCCTCCAGGTGATTCTGAGGCCCGCTGATGTGAGAACCACTGCTCCAATACCCGGAGTTGTGAGAATGAACTAAAATCATGCATCTGTTCTGCTACAGTGTGCCTTTCTGTAGCACGAATCACCCCATCAGTGACTGGTTACAGAGGAATGATGCCAAGAGAATGTGAAAACTGCACACTAAAGTGTCATATTGCACTGTGAAAATTGCACATTGCTTTTCACCATATCGAAGGTGGGTTTTCCTAAGCAAGAGGAGGTGGAATAGCAAAAGTGGAACCATGACCTTCAACGGAAAAGGAAAAGGTCAGGGGCTCGGCTGCTACATCATCAGCAGGAACTTTTTTGCTGTTTTCCAGGAAATGTAAGACTAGCACCTGTCTCCAGGGCTATCTTCTCCCTCAGCCCACCCCAGCCTCGGAGCTCTCAGCTTGTGCGAGGTTTTCCTGCCGCCTGTGCTCTCCTTGACAGTAGCTCCATTTCCTCTGCCCTGTCTCTACCCCTGCCAGTGCTGGTCTAAGAAAGTTACCAGCTTCTCAGCTCTATTACTTTTGTGGACTTTAATACCCCTGTGGCAGCTTCTAGACACCCAGGTGCTGTCAAGGTGGTCCAAGCGACCTCCCCAGGTAGCAATGACTGCTTGGGCTCATCAGGGTTGCACGGGATTTGAATGGTCTATCTCGGCCCTATTTTTCCCATAAATCCTATTATTTTTTTAATACGGAGGTTTGCAGATGGCGAGATTTTCTGGGAAGTGTTATTCTGTGTTACAAGAAGAAGTGCCTGTATATGTAAAGTCCCGGGCACATAGTACAGACATAATAATTCTTATTATTAGTCTATGTCTGCCATACTTTGTCCTTGAAATGCTGACCAAAAAAAAAAAAAAAATGGAGCCAAGAAAACCCTGCAGTGACAACCCCAGTGCAAAGCAAAGAAGCACCATGATACTTTTTATAATGAAAGGGTGAAGTTTTTACCCTCTTTGGCCAATATTTTGAATGACATTCATTTGGAGCAATTCCTTCTGCTTTCTTTTTTTTTTTTTTCCAGTTTGAGCAGCTTTTTCTAAGACATGGGGATATTTCCACTCCTACACACTTAAATCCTTAATTACACTCAATCTCTTTCTTTGTGACTCTAGAAGCTCAGGCACTCATTCTTAGAAATAGCCAGGTAGAGGGTAATTATCTTGGCCATAATTCCTGATGTTTACAGAGTATGGCACTCAGACTTAAAACCTCCAGTCACCTTTGCTGGCAGGGACTAGTTCAGTCTCCTCACCTGACAAGAATGGGAACTGAGGTCTGGCTCAAGGTCTAACAGCAGGATAGTCTGGCCAGGAAAGCCAGCCAGGTGTCCTGGCTCCTAATTCAGTATTCTGTCTAATGTTTACTCTCTAGTCATGCCCTGCCTTACGAGGTCACTTCTAAATTGTTTCCTTAAACATGGGGTCACTAGTCAAAACTGGTAATCCATAGGTCAAATCGGGCCCACAGACATGTTTTGTTTGCCCATGTATTACCAAAAAACTGGGAAATTTCACACTAAAAAAAAATTTAGCTTCATTTACAAATTCAGAACATCTGGCAACGCTGAGCTAATATTCCCACGTGGCAACAAGCAGCTAGAGCTAAAGAGCATCTTCCCCTTTCAGCCACGATGAACTCACCCAGTCTTGCTACAGTCTCTACCACTCCCTGTAGTTTTACCCACATACACACACCTATCCTCACACAAGCACACACGTTCTGTATTCGTCTGCTAGGGCTGCCATAACAAAGTACCACAGACTGGGGGGCTTATACAACACCATTTGGTTTTTTCACAGTTCCGGAAGCTAGAAGTCCAATATCAAAATGTCAGCAGGGTTGGTCTCTTCTAAGGCCTCTCTCTTTGGCTTGGAGGGGCTATCTTCTCCCTGTGTCTTCACATGGTCTTCCCTCTATATGTGCCTGTGTCCTCTTCTTATAAGGACACAAGTCCCATTGGATTAGTCCCAACCTAATGACCTCATATTAACTCAGTTTCCTTTTTAAAGACTATTTCCAAAAACAGTTACATTCTGAGGAACTGGGGTTTGGGACTTCAACATATAAATTGGGGATGGGGGCACGGGATATAATTCAACCCATAACGTATTCCTTCCTCCTTCTATATTACCTGCTTGACCCCAAAAGCATTTGAATCTGCAACTGAGACAAGCAGTAGCACAGTTTGGTTTGTTATTTAACTTCCACAGCTCTGGGTCTTATTTCATCAGGCAGCCCCTATACGAAGCGCCTTAACGATGAAATGCACAAAGTACATTTCAAAGAGATGTAAAACTTTGAAGACAGCAAGACACTCAGAGACCATCTCCTGCAGTGGTTTTCAAACTATTTTTAAGTCACAGAACAAAAGTGAACTATTGATAGAAACTGATACATAAAATAGCTAAGCTTCATTCCTATTCTCCAAAATGGCTCCTAAGAAAGCTCCAGAAGATACAGGGCCTCCCAGCATGAAACATGATTTGAAAACCGCCGATGTAATCCAAATCATTCGGGTTATAGATGAGAAACTTAAGCTCATATACATGCCCAAGGTCACAGAGAGCCAAGAGCAGAACAGGACCAGATGCCGTGTCTCCTTCCCATGTAGGTTCCAAGGAAGTCATGGCATCAGTGGAACCCAACAAGATAGTGTGAATAATGTCATCAGGACAGGGAAGTCCTGATACTGTATTGGTGGGAGGGGCAGCCTGGAGCCCAGATCTAGGAGTCAGAAGGCCCAGATGCTAACTGTGCTTTGCCAGTACAGGCTGTGCAGCCCTGAGGACAGAGGGCTTGACCCCTCTGTTCATCCCCACGGGGAGCACAGTAGGATGAGACCCCACGGGCTCTAAGGTCCCTTCCAGTGTCAAAACAGTAGGATTCCAGAATGCTACACGAGTACTTCTGCTCATCTTTAGTTTTGCTCTGTTGGTACAAAGGACTTCATGATAACTCCTCACCCCAGAGGCATGTGTTCCAGTAATGGGCAGGCTCACCCTTCACACACACCCAGAGCACCCTGCAGAGAGGGGTCCTCAGATCCGGTCTGCTGACCACCAGGGTGACTTGAAACCATGGGGTAAATCCATTTCTCCTGCCTTCACTAATCGAGGTCGTTTTAAGATTTGCATGTCCTCCAAACCACACGGGGCCCAGACACGATGTTTGCCTGGTTTGTTTTTTAGGAACTTAGAGTCAGCTGTGTCCAGTTCAAGCTAAGCCAGTTAAGACTGGATAGGACCATCCCCCACACACACAACTGGGCGTGCACGAGTGTCCGCTCTGTGACCTTTTGAACGTGCAGAGGCCCCTGGCCTAGTTACACCTGAGGGAAGGACAGTTATTGCACTTTTCCCATCACCTTTCTCCACGTCCCCACCTTTTTCCAATCACTGCTCCCCACGCCTCTGACCGCCCTGCTGCTTTATTGGTCATCCCGTAAATACCCCCAGCCCCTGGCTTTTAGGGGGAGGTGGGTTTCAGATTTGTTCTCCCGTCTCCTCGCTCAGTTGAGTTGTGAATAAGCTCTCTCTTTGCTGCAAATCTTAGCATTTTTGCTGCGCACGGGGCAAAACGGAACTTGAACTCTTGAGTCCCGCTTGCTCTCATAGAAAAGAAAAGCCAAAAGTGAAGAAGGCATTCCACAGAAGAAATACTGCTATCTGACCCTCTCTTTTCTCCGTAACGTGAACTAGGAAGTTTGCCCCCCAAGGAAAGAGGAAGCAGGGAGGGTGGGGGAATTGCTGTGCTATTTGGGAACTGTAGTTTAGAACTCTGAAGTAGAAGTGGCAGGAATTTGTTCTCCAACTAACACTCCAAGGATGATCTTGTTTCATGAGGTTGCCCATCGTGGACCATGCTAATTCCCCCAAGTAACTAGTAACTCATTTCGAGCCAAAACCTATGGCTCCAAACATCCAAACTTTGGTTACCACCAACACCCATGTTCTCTTTTTCCTCTTTTCTGACATTTCCAGCCTCGATGCAGGTAGCTGCAGCCGGAGAACTGAGCTCTGGCCAGTGGCACAAGGACCAGGTATTCTGTGTCTCTTCCAGGCCTGGCCCATAAGAGGCTCTCATGTGTGATCCTGGCTCTCTTCTCTTCTGCCAGCAGCTTGGAAAGGCCTCCAGAGACAGGAGGACATGGCCTAGGGCCCTGAATGACTTCACGAAGCAGAGACCTACACCCACCCACATCCCCACTGGCTTGCGATGGGGGGCAAGAAGTAACTTTTCATTCTGTTTAGTCATCGGGGTTTGGGAGTTACCTGTTTCAGTAGCTAGCACTATTTAGTTTAATACATGCATCCTGTGAAGTGCAAGAAAAACCTACTCCTTTCCACTTGCCAGACCCTGAAATATTTGAGGCTAGTGCTCATCTAAAGGTGGCAGGGTGATAACCTCTCTTCTCCCTTAGTAGCTTCCTCCTTTTGACTTTTCCCGATTCATGAGATTCCCCAACATGCTATCCGGAACACCTTGCATCAGGACAGGGTTCGCATGGAAGAACTTACCGATAGTCTTTTTCTGGCTAAAGTTTCCAAAAACCTAAGCTTTTGATAGGTCAGAGAGGAGTCCCAACATATTCAGAATATTTGGGAGAAATATCATCAATGACAGGAAGATGATGGGACCAGAGTTTCTCCACTCTCAAGACAGAAAAGCATTCCACAAGTCTCAACCAGAGTCCCACAGCTGAATTAAGTCTTAATGCCCTCAGAGATCCGTTGCACCTCATGCAGTAACTTTTCTCCGACACATCTAGAGTGATACTAGTTATTTATCATCCTTGGGGGAATTTTAAAAACTGCTTCTGAGGACTGTTTAGATGAGGAATTCTATTTAAAAGCTGCTTAGAGGAAGGGAGAGGAGGGTAAAGAGAGTGGAGGCATTGAAGGATCCTACAGAGCAGAGGGAAAAGTGCCAGGGAGCCAGCAGAATGCCAGGTACACATGGCAAAGGAGCCTGGCCTGGCCGAGTGCTGCAGGCATCAAGGTCCGTGGGAGCAATAGCACAATGGCAAGTTGCAGGCACCTTCGCAGAGGTCCTGGCCCTCAGGGGCTCCGAGGTAGTGGGAGTGCACTCACTCGAAGGAGGGAGGTTGGCGGAGGGAGGGCCCCCTCCAGGGGGCCAGTTATTAAGGATTCTATGGGGCAATGAACATCTCCATGAATACCTTTGAAGACAACTCAAGAACTTGCTAAAATTTTCACCCGTCAGGCCAAGTATTCAGAAGGCCTAAGATGATGAAGCCAGGTACTGTTCAGTGAAGGCTTCCCACTGCGAAGTCTTGAGATAAACAGCTTCTTCCCCAGGCTGATTTTTTTTTTTTTTTGGCTTTTCTCCGCTCTCTGTTGCCAAAGAGCTTCTCTAAGACACTAGCAAAGCCCATCTTCAAATGCAAAAGCAG
Organism: Mesoplodon densirostris; assembly: GCF_025265405.1. Classification (NCBI taxonomy): domain Eukaryota; kingdom Metazoa; phylum Chordata; class Mammalia; order Artiodactyla; family Ziphiidae; genus Mesoplodon; species Mesoplodon densirostris. Next base: position 60,114,965 of record NC_082663.1, read on the forward strand.
TCTTTGGCCCTCCTAGAAGACCCTGCCAGACTACCAGTGCACTCCGGACAGGATGTGGCTGTTCCCTCATTTTATGTTTTTCCAGAGGAATCTCCTTCCTTATCTGGAGTCATCAGACTCCAGAACTGTACCCAAACAGCAATTCTGCAATAAAAGTCAGGAGAAGGCTTTGCTCTAGAGATTCCTAACAAGGAACAAATAACCGTGCACAGGGCTGGCACATACACTGCCAAGAGTTCATATTTAGTGGAAAGATTTTTCTAAATTAAGTAAAAAATGTTAGTTTTTCAGCAAAAGTCGGTATTAACTAAAGTGCTCAATGTGGGAGTCACGGCCATCTCTCCTGAAGTGTGCACAGCACACATGAAATGGATAATTACATGTATAACTTGCGAAGGATTGCATTTTAATAGGGATGTGGGAAAACAGGAGAGAGCAGCTCAACCCAAGTCACCTAAAGCCTTGAGAGAAGATTAAAGGAGTTGTGGGCTTCCCTGCAACTCCTTCGTGCCCCAGTCCGGGAAGATCCCACATGCCACGGAGCAGCTGGGCCCGTGAGCCATGGCCGCTGAGCCTGCGCGTCCGGAGCCTGTGCTCCACAACGGGAGAGGCCACAACAGTGAGAGGCCCGCGTACCGCAAAAAAAAAAAAAAAAGAGTTGCGATGGTTTTGTCCTGGTGCTGAGAAAGCTAAGGGAAAGCTACGTAGCTGTTTTCAAACACCGTAAAGTTTAGTCCCGGCACACACTTCTGAACTCAGGCCCTGGCCCTGCCCAACTCAGAGTGCTTGAACTTCTTCTGGCTGAGCACTGCTATCCTAAGTGGAAAGTCGAGTCATACGCTCTCCTATTTCCCTGGAAGCTTCCCCCTGAGAGCCCCATGTTCTCCTGCACCACTATCTCCCCACCCGAACCATTAAGTTAGCATCATCGCTGAGTCCCGGACTCCTACCCACCCAGTGCGCAGGGTCCTACCGAGCCTCATGCCCCGCTAACCTGCCCTTCGGCGCTCCCACCCCCGCCCCCTTCGGGATCCTCTTCGCTTCTTGCCTGTAGCTTTGCCACAGCTGCATCTGGTGGCTTCCCCAGCCCACCCAGGAACCCATCTCCACGCTGCCACAGAGCTCCCACCCAAAACAGAAACCTAAGGGTATCACTCCCCCACGTAAACAGCTGCAGTGGACTTTCTGCAGGCTTAGAATTTCTCAAAACAGTAATTTTTTTTTAAAATATCTGCCTTGGCTCCTTTTTGCATCCAATCTCCTTCGCTTTGTTCTCAAGCTCCTTTACAGCCTGACCCACGCCCACCTCCCCTCTCATTTGCCCCACAGGATACTCCGCTCCAGGCCTATTCCAGAGTCACAATTCCTTGAACGTCCTGCTGCTTCGCTGTCTTTCTCTTGCTAATCCCGATGCCTGGAATGCCATTCTTATCTCCTCCCAGTGGTAGAATCTGAGCCATGTTCCACAGCACGGCTCAAACATCAGCTTCCCTCTTAGGCCTTCCCGAACCTAAGCAGAACTCCCCACTTCCTCCTGCAATCCCCACAGGGCTCGGCCCTGCAACAGCACTTGTCACGTGTCACGATTACTTGTGTACATTTTTGTCTTGCTCACTAGACTGTCAACCTCTTAAAATTAGGAACCATATCTTATTTATTTGGGTTTTCCCCTAATACTTTGCAGTGTCTAGTATATAGTAAATGTTTGATAATGGTTGAATGAAAGAATAAGCTCCCAGTTCAAAGAGTCTCCAGTTTACCTAACATACCCAGCCTGGCTGGGATCTGGGAGTGCTCAGCTTGGAGGAAGAGGCAGGATTCCAGGAAAGGGTTAATAGGAAGTGAGCTACAATTGCCTATAATGGCTCCTGCTGGGCATACTTTTACATCCCAGTGTCTGGATCACAGCTGGCAGTTTCTGCCCTGTCTATTCCTAAGTGTCATAACTGGAGCAAAAGTCCTTCACCAGCCACTCCGGCCACACCACAAACACGTGGGTTGGAAAGCAGGGACTGCCTCGTTCTTTTCAGGTTCCTATGGATACGGTGCCACCACTGATCCACTGGGATTCATCTGTGTGGGCAGCTGCCACTTCCGGAGTGCAAATACACAGCAAACAGTCAGGGAGGGAGGAGGGGAATGGAAAGGGCAAGTAGGGGGAGGGCAAGAAAGAATTGAGAGAGAGCATATGGGCAGAAGTGCAGAGGGAGGAGGGTTTGGTATTTGTTCCTGCAGAAGATAGAATGTATCTGAAAAGCAAGCATATTTTTTTAAGTTCCTTTTGCTAAATATAAAATGTGAAAATCACCTATGGAAGACTGTCTTCCTTTCTGCAGCCAGGATACAGCTCCTGGATATATTTTGATCAGAAACCTCTAGATACATGCTTCACAAACAAAATTAGGCGGGCAAGCATTTTGACATGTGCTTATTTAACTAAGAAGCAAATTAGGCAGCCAATCTGTAAAAGTGTAATATGGTGTCTTTTTCTCCCTTTTGATCATTTCATTGATTGAACACATACATTTATGCATGCAGTAATAGTGCTTTATATAGTTGGCTCTTGATAAAGAAATTTTGCCTAGAGCTTCACAACAACCCAGTGAGATAGGCAAACTGGATATTACTGTCTTGTCTCCTGATGAAGAATCGGAGATAGTTCACTGCTCCCCAGCTGCTCAGTGGAGGGAGAATCAAGACTTACACCCAGAACTCCAGCTTCCAAGACTGGTGTGCCCATCACCACATTCTCCACCTCCTGCCTCGCCAGGCTGCCAGCTGAGCCCCAGGCTACTTCTTAGTTGGAGCACAAAAGATAAAGAAAGAGGAAATGGGTGGTTTGGCTTGGGATGGGCATGTTGACAAAATTTTTATAGTTTCCTGGTCTTTTAAAACTCCACGTTAAAGTAATTACATGAATTATACTCCAATAAAGATGTTTAAAAAAAATAAAGTAATACATGCATGTCCAATCATCAAACCACTGGCTTATAACTTAACTTATTTTCTCTGAATATATAAATTTGGCTCTCTTGCCAATGCATTCAAGATTTTTGCATGCGGTTCCTTGAGTGGATCAGTCTCCAGAAGCAAGGTCATGATTTCTGTCCCCGTGGGGGCCTGTAAGCTTAGTTCTGCATGGCAGCCCATGATTGCCCTCCCTTCCATGAGCCACAGGAAGCCCCTGAATGCAACCCACTGTCTCCCTTTTAACCAGGTTTTATCTGTTTCTCAAGCATCTGTATTTGTGGGTATAGTGATGACAATACATTACATTTACAGGACGTTACAGTTTCTGAAAAGCTTTACTGTTTCACATACCCAACCCCCTACTGCCTCTCACCACAAGGTCCCGTTCCTGGCCATGAGGCTGACGGGGCTGATAACACTATTTTAATTTTACAGATTAAGATATGGAACTTGGAGAGGTTACATAATGTGTCCATTTAACACAACAGGAATGTGGTGAATCAGGAACTGCTAAATCCTAAACTTCCAATCCCAAATCCAGAATTCTTGCCAGGAGGACTGTTGATTTCTTTGTCCTCTCCCACACCCACCACAAAAACCCTGATAAGACGGGAAAAATCCATCACCAGTGACAGAGCACAACTCAGAGCATACGCTGGACTACTGGTGAGGCAGGGTCCTGGGTGGAAAGGGGACCTCGTCTACAATCCCACAGCACTCTGGACACGCCTCCGGGATGGAACCTACCACTCTGCTGTGACTGTATATCCACTTATCCATGCCTCTGACGAGGGAGTAATAGTTCTTAAACTTATGCCCATGGATAATTGATGGATCCCCTGCAATCGAATGTTTTGCTCAGATAGAAGGTCTGTACTTTTCACCAGATTCTCAAAGGAGTGTAAGAGAGGTTAAAAAAAAAAAAAAAAAAAAAAAAAGCAGCTCTGTTCTGTAAGCGCACCGAGCTTGGTAGGTTTCTCCAGTGCCTACCACAGTGCCTTTCATATCAACAGTGCTGGCTGGCTGGATGCGTGCATACCTGGCTCTGTGTGTCTCTGTCAAGCCCTAATTCCACAGTTGACCCAACTACCATGCAAACTGAATGATGCACTAGACAGGACCCAATCAATGAGACAGAATCTTGGGAAGAAGTATTTGAAATGGAAAATTTTTTCTCTCAAGGGCTATAAAATGTGACATGACGACGCACACTCAATGTTGTTCTTCCTATCTTCCCATCCGTTTACTCTATCACCAAGCAAAAAAGAGGACCCGAGTATCATCAAACGCAGCAAAGCATATAGAGAAATTACGTGGCATGTGATCTTAGTCCTGACTCATTATACACTTTACATTTTATAGCTGTTTCCCCATCAGAATTATAAATCTCCATACACACAAAACCATTAATTTTAAATGGAGCATATCAGAAAATCACAGCTCAGCAAAATAGGGCTTTTTCTTGACAAATACTGAATAAGTTATATACGCACATTGTGCTTTTAGAGACTGTCCAAACTACAGGGTGATTTGAGACTTCAGTCCCTCCTGAGCACTGGATTGATTTCAAGAAGATAATTAAAGTCAATGGTACCTGGCGTATGAAATCAAACACCCATCCTCTACTCTCTGGCTTTGGTAGATAAAAGATAATAAACCTGTCATAAACCAAGACAAAGGGCCACCAGGGAGTGACAAAGCACTCTCGGGTTGAAATGTTGGCAGAACAGGCAGTGGAGATAGAGGATTGGTAAACATGCCAATCCTCCCGCTAACCTCGACTGAACAGCCTGGAAGGAAAACTGGCCGGGCCCTTCAACATGCTGGCAAGAGCCAACGCCCGACAGCCTGGAAAAGAGCAGAGAATTGGAGAAATGCACTGGAGAACAGTGCTCTTCTGTCCTACTAGCACCCCACATCCCCATGGCCACAATCTGTCACTGGATATTTTCATGCTGCTATCAATAAGCTGTATACAAAAACTACCTGGAGGCGGACTCTGACTCTGGCATTAAATACCAGAGGGGATAAAGTATCCCGCCAAGGACACACTTTTACAACCCTACATTCCTCTACCAGTGATCTGTATTCTTTTCCTTGTCCGATTAGAAAGAGGCGGCGGGGTACAATGGATGGATTGAATATCAGATCAAAAGTCCTAAGGTCTAATATGTTTTTCCACCACTGGACGAAAGACATCCTAGGATTCAGGAGGTCAATTCAGCTTATTTCTTACACCATTTTGATAAGAAGAAGGAGAATTCTTTGTAGTTTATTGCCTCATTTCTACATTATCTTATTTACCTTCACAACTCCGCAAAGTAAGAAGAACTGGTAGTATGGTTCTGAGTGTGCCGATAAGAAATGGAAGATCAGAGACTTTGAGTAGCTTGCCTGGGTTCACATAGCAGTTTTGAGAGGCAAGTCCCAAGCTTTCTGACTCCAAGTCCAGGGTTCTCTCCAACATAGTCTTTTCCTAGGTGGTTGTAAGAGCTCTACCCCCCCTTAAACAGCTGCTCAAATGCTCAGATAACCCTTGTACTAGCAAGTCATCTTATAAGTGAAACTTTTATACAGGGGACCTTTTAGCAATTTGATAGGTAAATCCTTTGGGCAGATACAAAAGGTACTCATTTGGCATTGTATTCTGTTCTCTCTATAATGGTCTAGAGTAAACTCTATTTTTAGTACTTTAATTACAAAATATAGCCACACTTTTTTTTTTTTTTGAGGTACGTGGGCCTCTCCCTGTCGTGGCCTCTCCCGTTGCGAAGCACAGGCTCCGGATGCGCAGGCTCAGCGGCCATGGCTCACGGGCCCAGCTGCTCCACGGCACGTGGGATCTTCCCGGACCGGGGCACGAATCCGTATCCCCTGCATCGGCAGGCAGACTCTCAACCACTGCGCCACCAGGGAAGCCCTAGCCACACTTATTAATGTTACCTTTATGCCTTTAGTGCAATTATCCAGTCTAGTCTATGGCCTTTGAAAATTTTTTAAACATCTGAAAGGCATTACTTACGGAAAGCTTGCATTATTCATTCCGTTCAAGAAATATTTATTGAATGTCTACCAAGCACTACCCATGCATTAAGAAGACAAAAGTGGTCAAGACTAGGTCCCTTCTGTAAGGAGCTTAAATCAGAGAGGAAGTCAAATAAAAACAGGTAAATGCATATATTGAACGAAGAAATACATTGGGACAAGGGCAGAGGTTCTGAAAGCACAGAGAAAAGGCACTTAATTCAGTGTTGGAGGTCAGAGAAGGCTTTCCAGGAGGAATAACATCAATGCCAATAATTCAGGAGAGTAGGATTTTGCAGAACTTTTCTAGCCTCAACTATACCTCTAGGGCCACTGGGGGACACTGACCAACATTTAATGAAGCACACCATGCCTTTTCCCACTTCTTTGCTTTAGCCACACTATCCCCTTAGCCAGAATATCTTCTCTTGAATTTGATTCTGATATCATCTTTTTCATCATTTAAGGCTCAGCTTTAATGTTGCCTTTAAGAAGCTTTCCTTGATCTTATTTTAAGAAACAGAACTGAAACTAAAAGATTCTAAACACAAGATTCAAGTTCTATTACATTTCCCTTGACCTTTCAGTCCCTCAGTTATATTATCCTTAATAGATCACAATGTCCATTCTTTAACATTTCAAGGATAAGTCACACTGTACACTACTTGAGTGTTACTGGGGAAGCCTAAAGAGGGAAAAATTACGGCCAATCCTAAATTCTTCCAAGGCTTGTGTTATTACAGCATCTTGGTCTTTACCCAAAGCCAAGGAGTAAGAGAGCCAAAGCTCTTTCAGTTCCGTTGGATCCCAGTTGGGATATATGAGGTAGCCTGAAGGATAACCACCATCTGAATCCTTGGCCAACTGGTGGCAAATCTGGGTGAAAACATGTCAACATGGCATTGCAGAAGACCTCAATTTTTTCAGTCTAAAATTATATACTGGTTCTTTTGGCCATCATCAAATCTTTACAAATGGGACCAAGAGAACTTTCTTCAGAGATACGATGGGGACTAAAGAGAGAAACAGTATTCATATGACAGAGTTTTGCAAACTCTCCGGATGTCCTAAGAATGAGTTACAGATGCTTAATCCTAAATTAAGAAGCTAAATATAATGTGGACTCTACAGTGGTAATTTTCTATAATTTGAGGAAAATAGTTGGTAGCTCAATCCCCACTAGAAATGGCTGGCAATGGTTCTGCTCTGTTAAACATCTCTGTCAGCTTTTTATAAGGACCAGATCCTCTAGAGAAGAACAACAGATTTTTAAGAAAATTAATCAAGAAACTGTAATTTGAATTTTCCTCTGGACATGCAGGTATTAATTTATAACAAGAGAAGTAATAAGAAATCACGGGACCTGTATTCATATCTGTACTCATTCCATCGAACCATTTCTTGGCTTTTCATATTTTGTACTATTGCCTTGTTCTCCTTTGTTTTGAAAAGAAACTTCTTCAGTTTTCCTGTGGCATGCCATTTTATCTCCTTATTCTGCTTGCAGTAAGATATCAGCCTCTTATTAGCACAGCAACTTACAACAATGATTCTTTGTCCCCCCCCCAAAAAAAATGCATGAATAGTACATTATTAAAATAGAGAAGGAAGTGTGTTTCGTTTCATTGGTGATTTACTTAGTGAATGTTGTCATGGTACTAGGTGCTTTACAAAAGACAAAGTGAAGCAATAATACAGTGCACTTGCTTCTTGCATTTATCATGAGGATCTGAGTATTTACCAAACTACCAAACGGTGACTTATAAATCAATTCACTTCAGGTAGGATGTAAATGTGCCTTTAAATTTATAGTCAGCTTTATGGAACCTCCATGTCACCAAGCACTGTATAAACTACCTTGTTGGATCTCCGAGGGCTTCTGAGGAAAGGTGAAACCAAAATGGGGGTGGGCGTAGGAAAGATGATAGATGAGTTTTGAAGAAAAACAGCCAAAAAAGGTAATAGAGGAGAAACTGGGAAACAAAGCTACAGCAATGAATTTCATAGACAACTGACAGTTAACTCCAGATTCTAAATCAAATGCATACTTAACGGCTGTCAGGGTAAATATTTTACTTATCTCACACTGGCTCTTATCTATGTCTACCACACTTGTGACATCTGAAACTGTTTGTTCCTGCATGGGAGAAAATTTCTCTACATTTTTTAAAGATATTAATAACCAGATTGTACTTTTATATTCACAAAGCTGAAGTCTGTTTCATCCTAAATAATAATCACATATAATTTGCCACACACCATCTTGATGTGAAGGTTGAAATCAGGAAAGCCACATTAATTCAGATCCCACTAAATTCTGCATTTGTGGGAAGATAAGCAGAAATCAGTAGAAGATTATGCTTGTGTGTTTTGTCATGGCCCAAAGAGGGTCACACCTGTGAGGTGCAGAGACCAAAGGCAATGGGCAGCTGCCATTTGGGGGACTCTGACATTGGGGACACAAGGTTGCCTCTGCAGATCTTCATGGACAGGGTCCTCACACCTTTTCTCTTGGGAAGATTTTGGTGAGCCCTATGCTCAGAAATAAAATGGAAGGCAGAGAGCCTACAGGCAAGTCTTCCAATCACTATTTCAGAACCAGGTGCCAGAGACCAAGCCTCTGCAGGGGGAGCTCGGCTTCAGCCTGAGATCTGCTGCCATCCACCACCAGGCTCCAAGCTCTCTGGGTCTGAGCTGGTGGCTGGGGCCAGAAGAGGTCTGTTGCCTGGGGGCTGAGCAGCCTCCTGGGAACTAGCAGCCCGCTTTGTGCCCACGGCTGGAGGGTATACAATCTGGGTAAATCCCAGCCTGGTGGAATACCAGGCAACATTCCACTCGAAGGGAGGACCTAGGAGCCCTGGGGGACAGCTCATTCTAAGAGAGGAAGGAGCCGGGAATAGGGCAGAAGAAAGTACCAGAGCCCTGGTTACTTTCTATTCAAAGAAGGCAGTGGGAGGCGGCACGGGCTTGCAGCATCCTGGTTGTTACACCAGCCCTGGCCCAACTCCGTGGGCCACATGATCAGATCCCAGGTGAGAGAAAGAGGTTATGACCAAATTCTAAGACAGCTGTCTCAGTAAATGCTTTAGCTCCGTGGAGCCCATGCCTCACATTGAGCGCAGCATAACATTACTGCACCCTCTGAGCACAGCTGAGCCCACCAGAGTCAGCAAGGGAGGCTCCACCGCCAGAGAAGAAAGGCAGCCCTGGGGGTCAACCTCTCCCTCGGGACCCTCAGAATTACTCGAGGGAGGAAAGAGGACATTATTAGAGCACTTATGAGAGCAGTTTGAGAAAATAGTGTTTGAGGTTATGTTTCAAATAACTTTATATTTCTGAACATTTACAATTTCCTCCCATCTGCAATTTCCATTATCGTCTGTTTCAAAACAGGTAAATGACAAGGGATTGCGTATTTGTCTTCAGAGAACATAAGGAACAGGTAAGACCAAGACCCACTCCACAAACGTATTTAGCAGAAGCAGAACAAAACAATGCAGGATTGTTGGTGGGGGAAAAAGGTAACAGACTAAGATTTTAGGTCCTGCATGAAGAAAGCAAACAGAATTTGCAGACCCTGAAGATCCCCAACAGGGCTTGCCAAGAAAAATAACAGAAATATTTTAAACATTGGGATGGGAGAGGGAATTTTCAAATTTCATATAGGAGCAGACTCTATACAACCATTTAGAGGGATTTGTTCTCCCATTCAAATCAACATACTTAATTACAAATAAATAATTTGTATATAGAATTTGGCCAAATAGTAGATTTTTCTTTTAATCTCCTACATACAAACACCTATTAATGGCTTTTGACAAAATGATAGTTCCAAGTCCCTATAGGCCCTCTATTGCCAATACTTTAGAGCCATTAGTTGAGTTACTATGGAGGCTTTAAAGTACTAGAATCACATTTCTTCTGGCATTCAGACCCTTATGGGGATTCAAACAGCTCTTTCCAGCCCTCAAGACCAATTAGGGAGGTGATACTGTGTTCGAATTCAGACTGCAAGAGGTTTCCCTGGCAGGTCAGGAAACCGAGTCCAAAAACAATGCAACCCCTAAAAGCAAAAGGAGTTGTGCATTTGTGTCTGGACCCAGCAAAGCACTCAGGAAACGTGCAGCCTCCTGTTGATCTGCTTGGTTTTCCCGAAAGAACAATACTGTTCATGATGAGGGTATTGTTTATGGACGATGCAAATAAGTAAAATAATTAATTAAATCAATTAATTAATTAAATTATCAAATAATTTTAAACAAATAATTAATTTAATAAATTAATTTAATTTAATGCACTCTTTCTTCTTCCGTCTCTAACTTGGTCTTTTCTGCTTGAGTCCTTTGCAGGTCTAGGCAGTGATCTGTGACGGCTGCTGTTCTCCAGTTGAGAGTGGGGACCGTACAAGGCAGGAACCACAGTAGGATTACCTCAATTAAACGCACAGACTTCAGGGTTGGAGAAATAAATCAACAATTGTATATGTGGTCCCTCTGCCAAACAAGATTTCTGTTTTCCTATTCTGTGCTTCCTTCTCCTTCCTAGTTCTCTCCCACCTGTCCGGGCCTCACTTATCTTATGCTATTCCTCCCTTTAGTTGGGCTGCCCAGACCCCGCAGCAGGCTGTCTCCACACTGACACTCAGACCAGGCAGAAATAACAAGAGCCCTCGACTCGCCTTTTTTACTCCTTTGCCTGTAGCTCCCACCCTCCCTGTTTTATGTCTCTTGACTTGCTCCCAGGGAAGTTTTATGCTTTCAAAATGCTCCCACGTTCCTTATCTGTATCCAGGAATTAGCTTTCAGAGCCATGAGTTCAGGCTTAAAAATTTATGTGCTCGGGCTTCCCTGGTGGCACAGTGGTTGAGAGTCCGCCTGCCAATGCAGGGAACACAGGTTCGTGCCCCGGTCCAGGAAGATCCCACATGCCGTGGAGCGGCTGGGCCCGTGAGCCATGGCCGCTGAGCCTGAACGTCCAGAGCCTGTGCTCCGCAACGGGAGAGGCCACAACAGTGAGAGGCCCGCATACGGCAAAAAAAAAAAAAAAAAAAAAAAAAAAAAAATTAATGTGCTCATGTGGCAAAGTTTCCATGTTGATTATGTCGCCTGTTCCTAAAACAGGAAATCAGATAGATTCAGAAATACACAAGGATATTATGGGTAGCGTAGCATCTTCTTCAACTCCTTTCAAACCCCCGTTCTTCCCCAGCTGTGGGAAGTAGAACTGCTCTTGGCTTCTGGCTCTCATACAGAATTAGAGCAAGAAGCAGAACGTGAGAGACATACTATGTTCAAAAAGGAATTGGTCAGGATCCAAGAGTCCCCTGAGGATGGGATCTACAAAAAGCTGATCAATTGATTCCATCCATCCACTGATCCATCTCTCTGCCTATGTGGCTAGCTCTCTATCTTTTTTACACATATAAGGGGCATCAGGCTGTTGAGAATTAAATTTGTCTGCCTGTTGGACAGAGTTTAATTTTCTTGCCCTTCACACCGCCCTCCCTGGGGCTGTATTGGATTCCTCTCCTGTCCTACTCTGAGGATAATAATGATCCCTATCACTTTGTATTGGAATTGTTAGTAGCTATCTGTGTCCCTATAGACCTTAATTCTTAAAGACAGACTCTTGCTCTCTCCCGCACCTTTGTAACCTGGAAAGTCACAAGGAGTAGCTGCCAAGGGATCCCCCACTGCTAAAGGGGAGAGACCGAGAACGCAGGCAACTGTGAGGATGCAAAATGGGAGATGGAGAAGAATAAGGACTCAGGAGGGCAGGCTCAGTCAGATGCACTTGTTTTTTGATCAACATAAAGATGGCTTCCAGAAAAATCTTACCATCTACTTTAACCATCTAGCTTTGTTTCAAATTTTAAGAAATAATTATGTAAATAATCATTGAAAAGCATCCTGGTTTAAAAAAGCACAGGATACTTGACAAGTTTGTACCTATTTCTGCGTGCCTCTTCTCCAGTTTACTTCTTTCTTCTCTTCTGTTGATGTCAAGGATGAACCTACATAGAAACACTAGGCTGGCTGACTCGAAACACAGTCTTGAAGTCTCAGGCGCATCTTAATCTCTCTTATATGAAATACAGTCTCCTAGAAACAAAGGCAACTGGATTGTACCAGACACCTCTGAGACATGCTCATCAGACTCATTCCTGTTTTAACGTATGTTTCTTAATTATTCATCAGCAAGACATAAAATAGTTCATATGAGAAGAGATCTCATTTGGATGTTAATTTGCAAAAAAAATCAGGAAGACGTTTGAATAAATTATTTTTGTAAGTTTATGTACATAAAATATCTTCTAAAATTTCAGAAAAATGGTGAATAAAATCTTCTTGGGAAGAATAATCCACAGGCAATAACCTTGACTTTAAAGAATTTTATCACAGTCCGTCTTCTGTGAGCTTGTTTAGCAATCTAAAGGGTGAAATTAGACCGCATTATGAACTACTTATATACATCATTAGAGACGATGGGAAAGTAATTTGAAGAATTTGGAGCCTGGTGATGAGTTTCCATTGAAGTTGGGAAGGGGCTGGCAGTAGGAACTGAATTTGAGATAATTGGGGTTCTCTCCAAGGAGTCCAAATATTGATGAAGCTTCTGTGTTGAATAATTAAAGATGCTAACCTCAGAGAAAGATGGAGGGACGTCGTCAGGAACCCCTGGACAGTTAAAAAGCCTGTGTCCTGGTCTAACAATCCACTATTTAACTCCGCCCTCCTGTTCCCCTCTTTGCTCCTACCTCTGTACTTGCGGTGTCCCCCAGTGTAGGCACTGAGAAGGACAACTGAAAGCCTGGAGGATGGAAGAAAACCTGGTTAGGGAACTTGACTCTGGCTGCATCCCACACGACAGTTGTAAAACCTCCCCCCTTCCTGTCTGAGGTGCCCTTCTGGAGAGCAAGGGTAACGAGGATCCCTCTCCCAAGCATGTTCAGGAAATCAGCAAACGTTTGCCCAACTCTTTGAAGTTTATAAGCTCGGCATCTGGGTAAAGTCCAATGAATGCCTCCCTAGGAAGCCCTTTCCTAGGAGAAAAATGCCACTCTGGGCCTGGCTTTTCCTTCCCATTCATTCCAATCTCTGCTATTCGGCTCATGAGAACTTTACTCTGGTTAATCACGCCCCGCCTGGAATAGTCTCCCAGGATCTACTACCAAGAGACGTCAAAGTCCATTTCCAGTGTTCCACATTTGGCCTGGATCACCCTTACTCCAATCTAAAGTGCCTCTTGGCAAAGCTGTGTGGGCCAGGGGACTTCTAATGGAAAGGAGAGGGAGATGTGCTCATTTCTCAGGCCAATCCCCAGAGTACCCCGTTGTCCTAGAGGCATTCTGCAGCCAGGCCAGCAGAGCACCTAGAGTTTGTAATAGAGAATGAAGAGCGTGGCCATGGTGACCTGGGAAACAAGGTCAAAGGCACGACCTCATCTTAACTAATTACATCTGCAATGATCCTATTTCCAAATAAGGGCACCTTCTGAGGTCCTGGGGGTTAGGACTTTGACATATGAAATTGGAGGGGACACAATTCAACCCATAACAACATCTAAGTTGGTGATTCCCAAATCCTGGTCCAGGGCTAAGGCAGATGGCAACTGCAACCTCCATGGCAGATAAATCTCTCCCAGATGAAGTCTTGTCCGCTGTGGTCCAGGCCTCACTAGGTGACCCTGGCTCTTGTAGAGAGAGCTTTCTGCCCCCCTTCCCATCCCTTCCACCGGCCAGACACCTGGTCTGCCCCTGCCTGCTCTCCCCCAGCCCAGAGAGAGGACAGGAGAAGCAGTGTTGCAGGGAGAATGGCTCTTGTTTTTTGACTTCTCTTGGCCCACTCAGAATTTGGACCCAGCTAAGGAGTGGGCCAGCAGAACATCTTTCCTGGGTGCCAACCTCTTATATCACAGGATCTCTCCCAATTACTGAAAATGATATAATACAAAGACAACTGTATTTACCAGGATGAGTGGGATCGTGCAGTCCTCGGAGAGCATGTTCAAATAACAGACAATCAGTCTCCCTGATTGTCTTCAGAGGAGAACAGATCACTGACTAAAGGATTTTGGTAATGCCAAATAGGGTGTTTGAGGTTGGGGCAATATTTAATAGCTCAGATCATCAAAGCCAGACTGAGTTCTCCCACCAGGTTCCTCCTCTGACCTTCCTCTACTCAGTAACAAGCACCCTGGGACTTCCTTCGTGGTCCAGTGGGTAAGACTCTGTGCTCCCAATGCAGGGGGCCCAGGTTCGATCCATGGTTGGGGAACTAGATCCCGCATGCCATGCCACAACTAAGAAGTCCGCATGCCACAACTAAGACCCAGAGCAGCCTAAATAAATAAATAAATATTTAAAAAAAAAAATAACGACCACCCCTCAACAAAGGCTGAGTGTAAGTATTACCAGTGTGAATGTAGTTCCAACTTAGGTCATAGCCTCAGGTACCCCAATTACCACCCCACACAGGATATTCCAAGTTCAGTGAAATAACACCAGGTATGATGTTTCCATTTGCATGGAAATCATTATGAGAGAATGGATTTTTCGCACTGAATCTGATTTTTAAATGTACTTCCTAGAAGCTGGACATTTGGGCTCCACTTCATATCATAGAACATAAATCTTCAAATCAACAAATTTGCAACAAGAAAACAAGTATCTAAAAGGTGACATGATTAACTAAAATTGTACTTAATCGCTCTACATTCGACAATTTTAAATCTATCTTTCTAAACACACACATGGGTTTATAGTTATTGACCATAGGTCTTAGGAAGGATGGTCCTGCTTCCTACCCTCTAGGGTTATGTTGTCCTTTCATATGTGAAATGATGATGAGAAGAAATATTTATTTTTAATGTCCTTACTTGATAAAAATAAAAATTGGCAATCTTAGTGATCTGTGCCCTCCTCTATACACACATACACTCACTTATTTTTTTCTTTACTGGGCTCTGATATCCAGACATCTGTAAACACTGGCCGAAATAAACGAAAACCCAGAGATGGTTCAGATGATACTCTCTACTGTCAAAAAGACTTTAGTAAGTAAGAGGAGGTGAGTAAAATACTAGACCTGATCAAGACATTCCTCCTGAATACACAGCCCTGCAGAACTCCAAAAACATCGTTTCTCAACCCCATCTAAAACAGAATCTGTCTGCGACGCGAGGGTCTTTATTTCTGCCCTTTGTTCCTTGCTGCTACCATGAGCTTTATGTACACTATTTATTTCTCTCTGGACTGCTGGCCGGTGAGTAGACTGTCTCACTGTCTAGAGAGCAGGAAGCAGATGGAAAATAAATACAGTTGAGGAGCTCTGGGGGCAAAGCTACAGACGGGACAAGAAAGCCAAGAAATAAACAAACAGGAAGGAGACTGATCTTTCTGCCTTTCATCCCTGGCTCTGATAGATAAGACTTAAACAGCAAGACATCGACTGGGCTCAGTTTCAAATTCTACCCAGCTTTTACTCCGGGGTAGTTTTTCCCTTTGAAAAAAACCTATCTCTGCATTTTTAAAAAAAGAATGATCAAAATAAGCTCTTAATAAGCGATTACAACTCATTTCAAATGCTATAGCCATTATTACATCAGAGACACATAATAACGCAAGAAGCAGAAATCAACTTCAGCACAAACATTGCACGTGTATACGGTGCACATGTGTTAAAGGTAGAAACACTGACTTAGATGGATCTTACATGTATTGAAGCAGGGCCCAGGTCTTGGAATGCTTCTGAAGTGAATGGAAACCCTGACTGTACTGCCTTCATCATACTTCATGTGTCTACTGTTCCACATTCTTCCCTTTCCTCTTGTCAAATCCAGCTTTAATGACAGAATCTAAAACCAATCATTTACACCTCATAATAAACTGAAGCCAAAGCATAATCTCTGACTTTACGTCATTATTCTTATTGTAAATACATCAAACTCAAAGCCAATTCCATTTGATTTTCCTCACTAAGAATTTCTTCCTTAAAACTCCTATTATGGTCTGATACGTCTTCAATACTCCCCACCTTACCCCCAGATAAATGCCTCCTCTTTCTAGGAGTTGGCTAGGTGACTGGTATGAACCACACTGCAGCTGGATTACCCAGGTTCACATCCTGACTTCCCCACGTCCTAGTTGTTTGACCTTACCAATGTTTTTTAGTCTGAGCCTCTGTTTCCTCATCTGAAAAATGAGAACAATACCAAAACTACCTTCTTCGGAGGATTACTGTGAAGCTTGACCGTGGTAAATGTAAAGCTCTTGGAACAATGGCCAATACTAGCTAATATTAGTACTTTCATTGTATGGTCAGAAATTGTTAACATGGACATATATATGTTCCGTGATACTAAATAAATGAAATTTTAAAAGTAACTAGCTCAACAGAAAATAATAAATAATTTAAGAAATCTCTCATTTCTTAAGATCACCATCTTTTTACAGAAGTCTCTCTCCATGATCATTTTATACCATATAAGACTATCTTGGTAACATTTTTTTAAGTATAGTGTTTCAAAGAATCTTCAGGAAGAAATACATGTAGGACAAGAAAGTCTTTTAAATTTTAATTTTTTCCCCAATATAGGCAATTATCATCTGTTGTTACTAATCTAAAACCTCAGTTCATTTAGTATATTCTGATTCAATGCATGCCTTACTTTCTATAAAATCTGTTTCAATCTCTATCATCAATTTTAAAATGTTATTGAAGAGGAAGTGTTTTGAGCGGAAGGAATGACATTCAAAGAGTTAGCAAAGGGTGAAAACAGTTGACTTCATCTTAAAATAATGTTTACAACACTTCACAGCTACAATATGGCACAGTGGCCAACAAGAAGGAACCCATGCCTATTAGACAACGTTTTCTGGCTTTGGCAAGCCGTGTGTCTTATGGTCACTCTCGGCAATTCGACAAGATACACTTTGATCTTACCTCAACCCAGTGCATTTAAATGTCAAAGGTATCATAAGGATTGTAAGGGGAGAGGGGAAGGGTGAGAAACTCTTGAACCCCTACAATCGCCCAGTATAAGTGGCATCTTGCTTGGTCTTCACAAATAAGGCTAGCAGAAGGCAAAGATTAATTCTGACTTAAATTAACTGCATTTTTATTTTGCATTAAATATAAACTTGTTATAGTAAAAATAAATTTTCTCATATTTTAATTTGTGACTGTGAAAGAGAAAAGTCTGAGCAACAGTGCAATGAGTATTCCCTGCCTGAGGGAACGGGCTTTTACTGAACACTCAGGTCACCCATGGCTTCCCATCTTGTCCTTCAGGTCGAATCATAAAGCTTCTTGGTACGTCTCTTCTGTAAAGCTCAGATCAGAATATTTAACTACAAAGGATAGTCTATAGATTAACTGTCAAGGGTTTTGAGACTCTTAACTGCTTGATAAATGCTAATGAGACAGGTCGAGAAAGCTGCTTTTATTTGCTCACCAAACATGAGGATTATTCTATCCACTCTGTAACCGCCTTAGGTCTCGTTATTTACAGAGGCTAGTTTTTCACTTGTATTGCCCCTCTACATTGTCCTCCAAAAAAACATCATGTTTTAATTATAAAGTCTTGAGTTTTCAACCATCACTGCTGAGTCAATCTTTAGGGTCTGTGTTATGATCAGAGGGAAGGTAATCTGCCTAAAGCCTTGGATTTGGCTGGGAATCACCAGGCATCACAAGCCTGTGAGTTGTAACAAAGACATTTTAATAGTTACTTTAAGGAAAGATCAGCTAGGAAGCTGGGAAGAAAAACCAGGCTAAGGGGGAAGAGTAGGATGATGACTATCTTCTAAGCCTCAAATTAAATCCAGCAGTTGGGCCAAAGGCCTTATAAGTACTTTAGAAGAGACTTGAGAAAATATAGACTTTGCAATTTCTTTGATTCCCATCTCTCTGACTCTAAACGTATTTGAAACACACTAGGAAAAATAAGCATTACAAGCATCCCTGTCCTAAGGAAATAAAAAAAAGCCATGCTGCATTTACCCAACTTTTCACTGGGAGAAAGAAAATAAAGACTACTTTAATATGGGGCTACAAAATGTCCAGCTCCATTCCCACCTTGGTCTTGATTCATTCGGAGTTCCTGAGAGGGTCCTTGAACCTATATCTCCATCACATTCCCCCTCTACCTGAAAAAAAAAGGTAATTAAAACAACTCTCTCATACCTCACAAGTAAGTCATAAAGATTAGAGCATTGAACTCCAAAGATGAAAGGCTCAATATAAATTCCAGCATTATTGTCAAGACATCAGTGTGAACGGCCAGAAATGTGCTGCTGAAGCAATTCCTACCTGTCAGCAGATCTAAACTAGGATGACCTTGATCTTCAGAGGGAAGGACAGCAGTGCCTTGGACTGGGAAACACAATATCTCAGAGCCATTCCTTGTTATAACACCACTTAACTGTCCATACGGGCTAGTTCACCATAAAGATTAACTGCTACAATTTAATGCATACCTGCTACTCTCCCCACCAGCCCCCGGACAAGAAATAAATATTTATCCTGCCCCTAAAATGTGCAAGGCTGTGCCTAGGGCTTGAAATACAGAAATTAAATAACATACTGTTCTTACCTCTTCAGAGCTCATGTTAAAATAGGAGACCCATGCATTCTCTGTGTCACCTAGGGAGAAGTGTCTGCTAAAGCTTCGAGCATCCCAAAGAAAGATCCTCCGCAAACAAAAACTACCCAGTAACTTTGTAGCTGACTTCCATCATCAGTGACTGAATTTGCCACGTACTGTGACAAATTCAAATTTTGCCATTTTTTCCTGTTCTCAAACCGAAAAGATATCAGTGATATTTGAATCTACAGCTGCTCCAAATTAGCACTGAAGATATTTTTAAAGGGGCTAAGCTGAAAGCTCCACCACTCTGCTCTCAGAATCAGCAAGCTCGAAGGGGTCCTTCAACCCAGAAGACAAATGCTCACACCAATGTTTGGCAGCTGACTAGCCTCGAGATGATTTTCAGCATGGCCAGGGGTATAGAGAACAGATGTGTGTGTGTGTGTGTACGCACACACCAGGGACAGACAGCGTGCCACATTGCCCTGCCCTGCCTTGGGTCCCTGCCTTCCTCCCATTCGGTGGTGAGTGAATGAATGACCAGTTCGGGTGCTACCTCAGAAAACTCATCAACCTCAGCCTAAGTCACTTGAAGCAGCTGTTCCAACCCTGTTTTAAAGGTCACCAGGCCCTGACCTCCTTTAGAAACCTCATTCCAACATCTGACCCATTTACAGTTGGGAAAACCTTCCCTATGTGGAAACAGAGAATAACAGTTCAGCTCATTTTCTAGCTCATTTTCTAGTAATCTAGAGCTAATTGTTGTCACACTTTTAATTTTCCAACCTCTATCATGAGAGTCTGGCTTTCCCCAAAGGACATTTAATAATTGTTGATTTCATTCTCCAAATTCCCTCCAGTTTTTTCCATGTGTCTTTTTAAACATAAAGATTTAAGCTAGCTAGGAGAATGTGGATATACATTTCCTCATCTATAAAATGAGACAAGATGATTCCTAGGGTTCCTTTTGCTAAGGATCTTGATTCTTGAGAAACTCTGCACAGTAGTCTAAAGCAGCAATCAGCAAATTTTTTCTGTAAATCACCAGAGGGTAACTATTTTAGGCTCTGTGGCCATAGGGTCTCTGTTGTAACAACTCAGTAGGGCCGTTGTAGGGGAAAAACAGCCATAGACAGTACATAAGCAAGTGAGTGGAGCTGTGTTTCAATAAAGCTTTATTCACAAACTCAGGTAGCTACTGGATTTGGCCTATAGGCCATAGTTTGCCAACCTCTTGTCTAAGTTAAAAAAACAAGCTCCCATTCTGTGTGTTCGTACCACCCTTCCTGTCCCTGTGTTCAGGCTCAGATTTTCTGAAATGACCCACAACCATTCAGCAATCAGTGGACTTAAGAATTCCTCAACTGCCTGTGTATATAATACACACACGTGCACAGGGAACGGGTAGAGAGCCAAACTTGGAAAGCAGCATGTCTTTTTGTTCTGTTTTTCCATCAGTCCATTCCTGACTTTCAGGATGAGAAGAGGCCTACATTTTTGTTTACTGTGTTTTGTAATGAGACTCAATTTTTTAACTGCCTGGGCCACATTTGTCAACAGCTATGACCATACAGTTAAGGAAGTTAAGGAAGAAACTTCCTCCTGCTTAAAGGACAGTCTAAAGACCAAGAGCCTCAGCATCATAATGAGAGCATGATAGAGATGCTGAATCTTGGGCCCCACCCCAGATCTACTGAATCAGGATCTGTATGTTAATCAGACCCCAGGTGAACATTCCATTTGAGAAGCACCGTTGTATGTGATGTATTAGTCAAGGTCCTGGCAAGAAACGGTCATTAACCACAGGTGGAACAAAAAGAGAGGTGTGGCCAGGATGAGGTGAACACACAGGGATGCAGAGGAACCTCTGGGCTAGCAACAGCTGTAGCCATTACAATCCCTGGGGTTGAGGGGACATGAAGGAGAGAGAGTGATGCTTGAACCCAGTTTGTACTAGAACCGTTGAGGAGAGGCTGCCTGGTAGAGCTGTCTCCAAAGAGGAAACAGCAACTTCTAGAGACACATCACTAAAGCAGGGACAGAATAAAGACTACCCCAGCCTCTCTTCCCTCCTGCCACCCACCCTCTTGCTGGTACCTCCTATTGGCCAAACCCAACCAGGAGACAGAGTGTAAGGAAGCCCAGAAGGGGCGGTCCTCAAGGGCCAGCTCCCAGGACACAGAGCAGAGAATGAGGGAGAGCGGAAGAGAAGAACCAGAACAGCCAGATAGCACTTCCAGTTGGGGTTCACTTCCCCCCGGGGCTCTAAGCCGGTGTCCCACCAGCTGGTGGCTCCCATCTGCCCTTGTCTCCTTCACATGTAGCTCCATGTCATTGGTTGACGCTGGAATGTTGGCTTTTCCTTTTATTCAGAATTCAAAATTGTTCAACTCCTATTACTGTCCAAATTTTTAAAAACTATATATCTCCATACCACCTCAAGAAAACCACGCCTCAAAACTGCTTCTTTTTTACTGTCATCCCCACATCCCAATGAAGTTAAAACACGCCTGTTGTATGCCATCAAAGCACCCAGTCTGTGGGAAGGACCGCCTGCCTTCGCCAGCAAGGAGTTTGGCTCAGAAAGCCAACTTCCCTCTCTCTTCTACTTGCAGCAAATTCCCAGAGATGGTTTCCAAACAAGACTTCCCTTTCTTTCCTGACAGGTACAGTGGATCAAGTTATTTCTTAGCAAAACATAAGAACCGACGGTGTTGAAAAGAGTGAAAGAGGAGGCAATAAATAGACACATAATGAAGAGTTTGCCTCTTAGTCACCCTGTCTGGGCAAATAACTTACTCGAGCTTCAATATGTAAAATGGAGATACTATATATATATTGCAGATAACAATAGTACCTACCCTACACATTCGAAAAGAAGAAAACAGCAGTGCGATATAAGGTTAAAATGAGATGATGCAGAAAAAGCACTTAGCTAGCCTATTAGCTGTAATTACTATTACTTCTGTTAACATTGAGCAACATTTCAAATGCTACCAGAAGAGTCTTTGCATCACCCAAACCCAACCTCCACTTCTGGATTATTGGGAAAGGGCCCATCAGATATGTAATCTTTACTCAGGGAACAACACGTCTGCCCCTTTTTCTATCATGCCAATCTGAGTCATGTGGACGACCTAGAAAGAAACCACAGGACCCTCCTCTTTTCCCTTCTGGGTCTGGTAACAGCCCTGGGGAGAGCACTGCCTTCATCCTAGCCTTCCAGCCTCATCCAATGGGCTGGCTCTTCAGAGGCCAGTAGAACCAAAACACCCCAATCCCCACCAGGCCACCCAGCCATCTCAAGGAGAAAGAGTAAGCACTACGTCACTTCCTGTTCTTTTTTGGGTTCCCATCCAATTTCTGCTAGGAGAGGCTTCTATGTGTGGGAGTTGAGGAGGGCTGTTGACAGGGAAGAAAATGCTAGGGTTAGATGTTACCTCCATACCCTCCCTGTCTTTTCTGTTTTCAAATGACTCTTACCAACCATTTATTTGCCAACACCTTACACCTCCCCCTACAACTCCTATTAGTATATAATCTTGTAGTCACCTATATTCCTTGCCTAAAGACATGACAGCAAAGTAGGACAGATAAAGTTTTATCTGGTGTTTTGTTTTGGAAGCACTGTGTTACACAGAAGGCAGACAAAGCAGTATCTGGGGTACATGCATAGCAAAATAAAGCAAATGAAAAGAAGAAGAAAAGAAGGGAAGGAAGGAGGGAGGGAAGAGGAAGGAGGGAGGAAAAGGTGGAGAGAGGGAGAGAAGAATACTATGAAATAGTTGCAATTTGATATTTCAAAACTGTTCTGAATTAATCATCAGGGCAAAACAAAAAATCTTGTTGGAGTTCCTTATACCTATTTCGTGATTTAATATTATCTTTGTCTTAAATTACATTAGAGGAGGTACTTCCTTTCTCACAATGCCTGCACACAAAATTATTTTTAAAGAAATACAACCTGGGTTGCCCAGGAAGTCTGGGCAGGTATGATGTAGACCTCTAGGAACCCTGACTGCCCCACCGCATGCAGGCACAGAATGGCAAGATGACTCACTAGAAATCACTCAAAAAGTCAGCCAAGTGATCAGGGCATCTGGCCATCAAATCTATGTTTATTCCACCCAAACAACAAACTTCCATTCCCAGGGTAAACAGATGGTATTTCTTTTTCAAAAGTTCAACACAGCTATCGGCCACAAAAATTACTTGAACCAAGAGGAATCAGACTGCTTGCTTTGTTTCAATCCAAGCCTCCCCTTCAGAGTACCTGCTACCTGGAGGTCACATACTTCCCAGGACAAAAAGTGGTACTCAGTGTGTATACTGATTTTGCATAAATTGCAAAATCCAGGGACCCAGCACAACTCCAAGGAACTGCCACAGTCACCAAGTTTATTTGATAACTTTTGCAAATACACATTTGACTCATTAAACATGTTTTCTTTCCTGGATTAGTGTGCAAGAGTCACAGGAAAAATTTACTTAGTAGGCGGGTGTACTTTAGTGCTGTTTAAAGAAGATTTTCTCACCATTACTTGGGAAGAGGAAGGTACACAGGATGGGAACCACACTGATAAGTAATCTCCTTCAACAATTTTTGTGGATCTTTTGACTTTTTTGTGTGTGTACCCTTAACCAAAAAGTCAATGTAACCTGTGGGAAAACCAGCAGACCTTGATTCCATGTTATTTTTTAAAATATTTTTTATTGTGGTAAAACATACATTAAAAAATTTTACCATTTTAACCATTTTTAAGTGTATGGTTCAGTGGCATTAAGTTCAGTCACAGGGTTGTGCAGCCATCACCACCTTCCATCTCCAGAACTTTTTTATCTTCCCAAACTGAAACTCTGAACCCATGAAACAATAACTCCCCATTTCCCCTCTCCCAAACCCTGGTAACCACCATTATACCTTCTGTCTATGAGTTTGACTATTCTAAGTATTTAATATAAATAGAATCACATAATATTTATCCTTTTGTGTATGGCTTACTTCACTTAGCATAATGGCTTCAAGGCTGAACACGCTGTAGTATGTATCCGAATTTCATTTATTTTTAAGGCTGAATAATATACCACTGCACATACAGACCACATTTTGTTTATCTATTCATCTGTGGAAACACATTTGGGTTTGCACATTTTGGCTGTTGGGGGTAATGCTGCCATGGACGTGGGTATACGAACATCTGTTCAAGTCCCTGCTTTCAATTCTTTGGGAGTATATGCCCTCCATCTAACTTTAATTAGCTTTACCAAAATGCCTTCCTCCATCAGAGAAGACTGTTCTCTGAACATACAGTGTGTCCTTGAGAGAACTGTCATCAGCCTGGTGAGAGAGGAAGCAGGAAGGTCCTCGTCACCATCGGTTAACTCAGCCCTGGCAACCAGCAGAGCGACAGATGTGGCAGTCAAAACGCCCCATGTTCTTACTTTAGTACTTTTTAATGGTATGAGTTTTTAAATCCCTAGGGACTTCTTTGAAAAAATTTATGGTGTGACCTTCCAAACAGCAGTTTGGTAGCCAGTGAAAAGATGGCCAGGCTGGGTAGAGAAGGACATCTCAGGTGGACTCCTGGGTGTTTGGTGCTCAAAGGGAAAAGGCCAGAGGAGGCTGAATGGAGCTTCTCTGATGAAGTCATCCAGGATGGAGAGTAAAAGACCAGAGAGGAGCAAAGATAGTGGCTCCCGGATGGAGGAGAAACAGGATTCCCGTGGAGTGAGGGACAAACCCTCTATGGCATCCTGGGGCACAGGAATCCAACTGCAGGTCTAGAGTAACCCGAAGTATGTAATTTACAGTGCAGCCTCTAGAGAAGCATTGTCCAGGTCCGGAGAGAAGATAGGAAGCAAAATCCCTAGTGAGAAGCCAGCAAGAGAAATGACAGCTTTCGCAGGAGCTCAGCTGAAGGCTCAAGGAAGGTACAACTGGTGTCTGAACAGAAAAGACTCCTCTACTGGTTCCACAGGTCAGGTAAGGGGCTGAGGACCATGTCAAGGCCCAGGCCTCAAGAGTAGAAGTTACGTGGAGTCTCCAGAAGGTCTGTGGGCCCAGGAGACCCAGCACAGAAGATGGGAGAGGAGTGAGTACACAAAGGATCACACACGGCTTCCCACCAATCATCAGGTCACGTGAGCTGAACAAGACTAGGCAGAGTTCTTTCTCGGATAAGTCACAGCCCACTCAGGTTCAGTCACCTACAAGCCAACTGTTCACACCAGGCTTCAGGAGACCACGATGTAAGGGAAGAAACAGGGGAGGAAAGTGGCTGGAATCAAGGAGTTGGGGATAAAAGGACACTTCCCACATTCCCTCACATCCCATTCTCACCTTCAGTTGCTATCATCAAAGGGTGACAACCAGATCTTACCAAGCCAGAAATGGCAAACACGCTTCCTTTTGATCCATGCTTTTGATCTGTCTGAAAATTCCCCATTTGGCACTGATTTCACTAGTTCACTGAACCATTGGTTGAGTTCTCCCTCCACGCTAGGCCCTGCACCCACAGCTGAGACACAGATGTGAAGGAAGCACACATCCAATGAGGAGACAAATAATTACAAGGGCAATTACAAAAGAGAGTGACCAGGGCTATAAGAGAAAGAGATGTGGGGTGAATTAAGGGCACACAGGAGTCTCTAAACCAGGAGGCGTATACAACCCAGAGAATCAGGACAATTCAGCAAGTTTGTATTCGTTTCCCATTGCTGCTGTAACAAGTTACCATAAACTTACTGGCTTTAAAACAACACAACTTTATCCTAGAGTACCAGAAGTCAAAAAATGGGCCTCAGGGGGCTATAATCGAGGTGTCAGCAGGGCTGCAATCCTTCTGGAGGCTCTATTGGAGAACCCATCCCTTGCCTTTTTCAGTTTCTAGAGGCCGTGTGCTTCCCTGGCTCATGGCCCCCTCTCAACAATGGTATCACTGACCTCTGTTCACACTGTCACGTCTCCTTCTCTCTGGCCCTCACGCTCCTGCTTTCCCCCTTGTAATTACATTGAACCCACCTGGATAATCCAGGGTAATCTCTGATCGCAAGATCCTTGAACTTAATCGCATCTGCAAAGTCTCTTTGCCATGCAAAGTAACACATTTGACTTCCAGGGATTAGGACGTGGACATCTTGAGGGGGCCAGAGGGGAGTATCATTCTGTCCACTGTGAAGTTAATTCCCAAAAAATGAAAAACACTTTGCCTAAGTAGATCATATCATTATTCTCCTCCTGAAAAGACTATCCTCCATTTTTCTTGATCTTTTTTTTTTAATGGCAAAAAGAACTCACACAAATTTTCTATTTGAAAATGTGCCGCATGTCATCTGAATGACATATTAAAATATTGTGGATAACATCAGCACACATCAGACCCCTTCTGCAAAGCCTATGTTCCTTTTACCATTTACAGTTTCTCCAAAATGTTTCTGTAGTAAGTCACTCCGATTCTCGGATTCTCCAAATGCTGATTTTTCTCATATTCTGGTCTCATCACTCCTTTTCTCTTAAGGTAGAAACTAGGGAATCCCCTGAGCAGACCTGACTTTTCATGAGCTCATAAAACATACATTAGTCAGTTTCACTTTCTAAATTGGTCATAGGAATAGAATTCACAACTATTTCCTGAAACTATTTACTTGTATCTATAAAATCATGAGTTGAAAGTCTTAAGTCTTCTGATGTTTTATTATCATATTTCTACAGCTGTGGTGTGGGCTGGTGGGCGGGGCGAGTAAAACTGTAAACCACACTGGAACCAGAGATAAACTTTGCTCAGCATCACACAGATGGTATGGTATAACCTGGATGAAAACCTCAGCCTCTGGACTCCAGAGCCAGTACTCTTCACACTAACCGGGCTATCTTTTCTATGTCATTCTTCTCCTCGAGATAGAAAATTTGGGAGGAATACAATTAAGTTTAAATACTTGTCCTGATTTTCCTCTTCATTGAAAACCTCCCACCAATACTAATAATTGGTGTTCCATGAACAGTCCTTCCTGTTGGTGGATGTTTGACTGTGAAATATAAACAAGATTCAACAAGAGGACAGAGAATATGTAATCAATGTACCTTGGCCCATGTTCAGCACGGCCATGCCTCTGGCACTTGATATCTTTGCAGAAAATGGATATCGGAAAGGAAGATCGCACTTCATTTAAAAGCAGAACAACAGATGTAGGGACGATGGTGTCAGTGAGAATCAGTTACATATATGATGAAAGTCTTTGTGAATCTCAAATAATGGCAATATGGCAATCCTTCGATTTCTCTCTAGAATTCCCCAGAGCGGCTCTTCCAGACGCCCTCCCCCTCCAGTCTCTCTCTCCCAGCCAGATGGCCGCAGCAACTACTATAGAGAGGAAATCAAGGCCAGCCGCCACCAGCTCCCGTGACGTTCCTCCTCCCTGCCTCATAATCACTCTTCCTTTCACTCGGCTTCTCCTGCTTCCCCCTTGGTTATCATGTCCTCATCTTTGTTCAACTGGCTGCCCCGCCTTCAATCCACTGACAACATTAAAGCCCAAAGTCCTCAGCATAGTGTGAAACTATGAAGCCCTCTCCTGCCTCACTGAGCTCTCCACTCCAGCCGTACTTCTCACTAAGAACTCTCCATTCCTTTGCACCCACTGTTTTCTCTGCCCGCAAGGCCATTCCTCCATTCTTTGCCTGGAGAACTCCTAATCATCCTTCAAAGCCCCACTCAGCAGTGACCCCCGTAATGCTGTTCCTGACCAACAGCCCTCCTCAGTAAAGGGTCATACTCTTGCTCTGTGCAGCAGGAGCCCCAGGCTTTCCTCCTGGAGAGCTCTTGGCAAGAAACCTTAGCATATCTGTCCACCCCACTCCCTGTCTCCCTCCAAAAGTTCCCAGACTGAGAACTCTTTAACAGGAGAGTCCTCTCCTTTTATCTTGAAATCCCTAGCACTTACCACAATCCTCAATACTTAGTGGACAGCCAGCAAATGTTTGAATGATTGAAAGTATGTTCAAGTCTTTCCATTAAAAAAAGAAAGGAAACACAACCTATCACTCTGCCCTTTCTGGAACGGTTCTCTACGCCTACATCTTTGCTTCCCTTTCTCACTAGATTCTCAGAACCCAGGCCTTACCCTCTGCAAGAGGATACCTTCATCAACTGACCCCTGGATCTGCTTTACTGATGCTAGATTATTTCTTAGTCACCTCGTCAATATCTATAGTCAATCCTGGCTGCTTCTCATGTCCATTCTCCCTGCCCTTCTGGGCATGTGATGGCTTTTACCTTCCTGCCTTTTATGTCACTGCCTTCTATTTTAAGTCGAGAGTTGACTCCCCATCTCTTCCAGCTTCTCTGTCTCGCAAGCGTTCTCCTTCCCCAATTCCCCCACCATCACCTTCATAAAGATGCTAGCCTCGGCCACACTCCAAACCTCAGTGTAGACAGCCTGGGAACATACGTGAATTGAAACAAGCCTCTGGAAACAAGACAGCAATTCAAAGAAGTAATGTGTGAACCCACAGAGCTCCGGGCCTTAGCCCTCCACGAACGCTGTTGGACCCCATCCTGGTCAAGCTCCCTCCAAACCAGCCAACCCTGCTCCCATTTCCCTGCCCTTTAATTCATGCTGAGCACTGCTGCTATCATAATATGTCTAGCGAAGAATGTTAATTCCCAGGTTAAAAGCCCTCAGCGTGCTGCCCTACCAGTCATAAAAAGGAGGGGTTCCTCAGAGCAAAATGAGGAAGATGGAGGCAGCAAGGGCAGCAAGCCTTCCATTACGTTTCATTTCTTCAACTTCAAGTGCTGCCTTTCTGAGATGATGTGCCTCCTGCCTTCTATATTAAAATGCCCTTTCTGTAATGAACCCGTGGTCATTTTGCTTTGTTTCTTTATGTCAGTATCCTTATTTGGGAAAATACAGAATTCATAACTGTAATTGGCCTAAATTTTGCTTTTTGGAAATTCCATTAACTAGTCCGTTATCCCAGATTTCTACAAGGAACCAAGTGGCCTCTGCATTCTTACCACATTGGATGAAGGCCTTACTACCACTGATAGAATGTTAAAAGAAAAAACAGGCAGAGACAAAAAGATGTTTGTTTATAATATAGACCTCCTCGAGATGTTTGAAGCCCCCAGTTTCTTTTCAAGAAGGTATATGTCGGCTTCCCTGGTAGCGCAGTGGTTAAGAGTCCGCCTGCCGATGCAGGGGACACGGGTTCGTGCCCTGGTCCGGGAAGATCCCACATGCCGCGGAGTGGCTAGGCCCGTGAGCCATGGCCGCTGAGCCTGTGCGTCCGGAGCCTGTGCTCCACAATGGGAGAGGCCACAGCAGTGAGAGGCCCACGTACCGCAAAAAAAAAAAAAAAAAAAAAAAGAAGGTATATGTCCCCATATTGATTACTCAAGAGATGGACATTTTTCTCTGCCATGAATCATCTCCTGTTTTATATTTGGAAATAATGCATTCAGCAAGAAATGAGATTTCTTTGACTCCCATGTCCATCAGGAGGGTGCAAATGTCCAGACAACCCTAAGGGCCTTTTTGTTTACTCACACCTTCAATTTTTTAGTTATTATTTGCCTTTAGTTTGCCTTTAAGTTTTGTAGACACACACATACTAATAGTGACTGTCATCAAACACACCACACACACACACACAAACACACTTTAAAGCAGGCAATTCATCATTTCCTCCCCCAAGACCATATTTTACAGTCAGAAGCCAATTGTCAGCACACATGCTCCTAAATAAACTGACACGCATACCAGCTAATAGATCAATTTGCATGGAGAAGGCGTCGTAGGAAGGAAACCTGTGTTCCCAGATTTCCCAGGCAGGTGCTCAGCCTGTTAACATAAAGATCAGTCCTTCCGTCCAACCCCTTGGGAACACTGCCCCAAATTACTTACAATTACAAACATGGTTGATGCTAAGATAGTTCTGCAAAAGGAGACCCTGGTTTCCGCAAGGTAACATAAGAAGAGCTCAGCTCAGGAGGGGCCAGTATGAGCTTTTCGAGGGGGGCGGCGGGGGGTTGTGTTCTTGCATCTGACTTTTCTAATAGAAGACAATCGTGCACCAGTGCTTCATGCTTTCAAGTTCCCTTGCTGGTGTCATCCATTGTTCTTCTTATACCCCCTGTAAGTGGGAACGGTTATGAGTCCCAGGGAAACTGAGACCTGGTAGAATTAATGTGTTCAGAGGGGTGAAGGCTTCCCACGTGCACACGCGCTCATTCGCGGGCCCCTCCCTTAGCATTTAGAGCTCCTGTGACCCCTTCCTTCCCTTGTATCTCCTAAGCTCGTCTCTGAGCCCATGCAGCCAGCCCTTCTGAATGGCACGTTCAGCTCCCCTATAAATCACTTCATTGAGGGAAGGGATCATGGTAATATGCTCAGAGCTCCAGAAAAGGGCAACTTATGGTCTGTTTTTTCACTCCGCTCCACAAATTCCTCGTCCTTAGAGCAATAATATAAAGGCTTAGCATGAGGGGAGGGGAGAGATTTACATGACAAAATATTAGACTTCCAAAATTCAGAAAAAGAATCTACCAACAGTGTTCTATGTTTAGTTTGAGTTTCCCTAAACAAGGATCATCCACAGTGTTTTCCAAATAGGATTTACAAAAATATCAAAGGCAGTGGCTGCAAACCAGCCCTGTTGTTT
Source organism: Mesoplodon densirostris (assembly GCF_025265405.1). NCBI lineage: Eukaryota > Metazoa > Chordata > Mammalia > Artiodactyla > Ziphiidae > Mesoplodon > Mesoplodon densirostris. The sequence continues at coordinate 60,145,209 of NC_082663.1, forward strand.
GCCTGCTGGGTCCTCAGTGAAGAGAGGATGTGAATCCGGTGAAGTCTGCTCCTGGGAAATGGGCTGGAGGAGGAGGGTGCTTCCCTGGGAATTAGTCCCCCCAGCTCAGCCTAAAGGCCCAACAGAATGGCCGAATCCCAGCAGGGCAGTGACCCTTTGTTTTTACCTATCCGTCTACTGTAATCCTTCAGTATCCCACCTGTTTTCAAAGACACCATCCTCATTGTTCTTAACTCCCACCCCACCCCACCCCCCAAAAAAAGCATTAGACTCCCGCTAACACAGCAAGTCTCTGTTCCAGCACCTTAAGAAATAAAGGATTTCCCTTCCCTTCCGCAACAGGAGCAAGGCCTTCCCTCCCTGCAGGGGACATGGTCCCATTCTGCAGCTTTTCTGAACAAAGACCCAACTGTCTGTGCAGTACAGGAGACTCTCCCTCCCTGGAGTTCAGAGCACACCCTCCTACAAACCCAGACATGCACAAAAGTTCCACATTTCACTGCAGGAAGCAAGGCCGGTGGCTTCAGGCATCGTTCATCATTTTGAAGTAATTATTCTTAAAAAGGAAAAACAAAACAGGGATGCAGTTTAAGTCATGCCCAATGAAAATGAGCACTTCTCCTCAAAATCGCATTTCCCTGATTCCATGTAGGACGGTAAAAGCTCACTGTACTGACAGAAGCTGGGGAAAAAAGAATGTTTCCTCCTTAATTAGAACTCCGACAGATATTTGGGACGTGGCTTGGTCAAAGGAAACATCTTAGAGGGAGGTTCAGATGGAGGAGGGTGGTCTCCACTTCCTTGGCCGTTCCACCCAGAAAGACACACACTTAGGAGGAGGATAAAACAAGAGCCACTGGCGGGGGGGGGGGGGGGGGGGGGGGTTTTGCTTCCTCCGGGAATCTTCATTTTCCATTGGAATGCCATTAAACAGAGCTTGGGACGATCCTGTTTTGTGCTCTAATTCAGCTCTGGAACGGTGGAGGCCCCACCCCTAGGCCCTCCCCTTGCCAGGAAGGGCTGCCCCCTGCGGGTGTTCCTCAGTAAGGGAGCAGAAAGGGAGCAGGGCACCAGCCAGTCTAATCCACTCACCCCTCCCTAGCCCACGCCTTCGAAGTAAAATTGTGTCTCTAGCACAGAAAAACCGATAACTAGAAAATGAAATCTCCAACTCTGTCTTTCCTGGGAGGTTACATTTCCTGCCTACTGGGTTGAGAGGAAATTCACTTACATAAAATTGGATTCATTTCTTTTTCTTTCCCCTGGAATCTCCTGGTCTACCAGAAGCATCTTCTGTCAGTTGCCTCTTTCTGAACCTTTGGCTATTTCCCAACCTTTATTTATCCCTTAATCAGAATATCTGGCCCTGGAGTCAAGACCAGAAGCCAGAATGGAGGCAGGAAAGAGTCGGCCACTTTCGGCCTTGTTCCCTGTTGCCTCCTTACCCCCTAGGCTGGCACGTGCTTTGCCCGGGTGAGAACCTAGACACGCCTTCACCTCCTCCCCCATCAGTCAACTGCTGAAGTCTCACAGCCAAGTCCTATCATTTGTTTTAATTTAAAGTCTAAAAACAGAAGAGAGGAGGAGAATTGACAAATGTCATCTTAGCAGTCTAAGCTACAGATTTGAAATGTAATAATGTTATTAAATCGGGTGGTCTTTGTTTTTCAGAGCTTGGTTTCTTAAACTAGTTTTGTATCTATCCAAGAGGAGCCTTTTAAAACCTGAGTCACACTGTAAATGACCAGCAGAAAGCCTGAGTGGGATAAGGACGGTGGCCTGGCACAAGGTGGGGGAGCTCGGGCCAGTTAAAGACGGTGTCCCCATGGAGACCTAGAGGAACAGCCTGGTGTGGGAAGGAGGGTATCCCCGTCTGGGAGCTGGCAGGATGGGTGTCAGAGGAGGGGTTTCATGTAGCAGGAGGTAATCGTGACCCAGAATGCGGACCAGAGCCAGGGCATCTAGAGGAGGGAGTATGACAAGGGGAGATGGGAGATTGGTTATGTACAGGAGGACTAACCAGATAAAGAATCATTTTAAGGATAACAGGGAGAAAACTAGAAGGAACCCTATGCATTGTTGGGTTGGAATTGGATATATTAATGTTAATAAATCGTTTTCAATACACATGGGTAAATATAGAAATAAATATAGCTCAGTCCACTGCTAGGGCCTGGGAGTAATGACATCACGATGTCAATGAACACACTGAGTGTGCCTAGAGGGTCACTTCTGAATATCCTCCCCTCCTCCCCTAAAAGAAACCAGGGCTCCTTGGAGAAGCAGCTGATGCTAAAGCTGGAACCAGGGAAGTCCAAGATAAGTGGAATATCTTGCCGTGGCAGAAGGCAAGGAAAAGCTCAAAGACTGAGGTAGAAATGTCAAAAGGACACAGGGACAGCTTCAATGGACTGCCACTAGGCAAACCAGGGACAATTCGAGCATCAAAAAATTATAGCAGCAGCAGCTTATAACCCGTTAAATAAAATAGGAAACTATGAGTCGTTCTGAAATAAACAAATTGAAACCTTGATGAGGAACAGGATATTTACATAGTTTCAAAGTACCTCCCCACAAAATGCTCATGAATTACAAAGGAACAAAGGATCGCTTGACAGTGGAGAAGCCCGGCAGAGGCCACCCTGATCAAGTGCTCACAACGGACATCATCAGTATGGAACACTTTGAAATCGTGCCACCCAACAAGGTGCAATGAAAAGAACACAGAATCATTTCTATGTGATCGCTCCCCAAAAGGCACAGCCTAAATCTAATCATGAATGATCATCAGTCAAATCCAAACTGAAGGCCATTCTACAAAATAACCGGCCAGTAGTCTTCAAACATGTCGAGGTCCTGAAAGACAAGGGAAGACTGGGGCCATGTTCTAGACTGAAGGAGACGAAGGGATGTGACCAAATTCAACATGTGATATCAACCTGGAACCTCTTGCTATAGAAAATATTACCAGGACAAGCGGCAAAACTTGAATGGGGTCTGAGGATCAGACGACAGTCATAGCGATAGTGTCCGTGTTATTTTCCTGATTTGGGTGGCTGTATCGTGGTTATGGAGGAGAATGTCTTTATTTGTGGGAAAGACTCCCTAAGGTCATCAGGAGTTGATGGCATTACGTGACAGCTGACTCCAACACAGGTCAGGGGAAAAATTATTTTGTGCTCACAACTTGTTTGCAAGTTTATCATTGTTTCAAAGTATTTTTTCAATTTAAATTTTTTTAAAAAAAGACTGTTAGCTCATGAGCACCTGGAAGGGCAGAGACCACGGAAATTCATTCTTACCCAGTACCTGGCACATGTCCAGCCCAGACGAGTGCTCAATAAATGTTTGCTGACTTTAAATGTTTGGAAAACTCTCTGAGATACAGAAGGAATGCAATGAAAGGGCTTCCACTAAGGTTTATGTATTTATTTTTTAAACATCTACGGGGTTTATCATGTGCCAGACATTATCATAAATATTTGACAAATAGCTCTATGAGATAGGTGCTATGAATTTCCCCATTTTACAGAGACGGGAGCTGAAGGACAGAGAGGTCGTGTGGGCTGCCCAAAGTCACACAGCTGATGAGGAGTAAAACGAAGGGTCGAGGGCTTCCCTGGTGGCACAGTGGTTGACAGTCCGCCTGCCGATGCAGGGGACGCGGGTTCGTGCCCCAGTCCGGGAAGATCCCACATGCAGCGGAGCGGCTGGGCCCGTGAGCCATGGCCGCTGAGCCTGCGCGTCCGGAGCCTGTGCTCCGCAACGGGAGAGGCCTCAGCAGTGAGAGGCCCACGTACCGCAAAAAAAAAAAAAAACCAAGGGTCGAGCCCGAGCAGTGGGGCTGCAGGGTCCACGCTCTTAGCCACACTGCTGTGAGGTCTCTTCAAGATCCCACCTGCAGAAAATTTAACATCTTCCCCATTCAAGACATTCAGTTCTCAACTAGTCAGCTGTATTTTTTGTACATTCTAAGTTTACAAAATAATTTCGTATTCTTTATTACATAATGCCTAGAGTCAGCCCAAGAGAAGCCCATTCCAGAGCTGGGTGCTCACCTTTGCAGGCAGTACTTGTCCACCAGCTTTGGTCTTCACATAAGCTGTGATCACCCAAAGAGACCTTTGGGTCTTAATTCTATCAACGACAGTGTATGTGGCTCCAACTTTTTAGATTTCTCTCTGCTGTGCATGCCCCTTTCTCCTACTTGTATCCAGATTTTAACATGGAGAAGATATATCCTGGGCATATCATGGTACAGCTAATCTTCCATACGGCAAGGAACGTCCCATTAGCCACTGGCCAAGGTCCCACATTATGACACCTCGCTGTCAGGTTTCCCTCTCACAAGCATCTGAATTTCCTGAGGCATTGACTCAACCGTGCCTCCTAATGGAATGGCTATTTCTACAGCCACTGTGAAAAAAGCTGAAGATACTCCGCCCCATAGCCTCCTCTGCCTAGCTTCCTCCCTCATGTGAAATGTGAAAACAGATGGTTCCACATTCATTTATATTCTTCTAGGGAAAGGAGCTCTGTCAACACCAAGGTGCAACATCCATTAGGCTCCCCTTTAGAGCAAAGGGCTCATAAAGGAAATCCAATAAACAAATACCTTTCTTTATCATTCAGTGTAGCAAGTTACCTAATAAAACTGTAATAGGCATGACACAATGAATTCTATTTCACAAGGCTGGTTTGACTATTTTTGTAGCCTACCATGTTATAGTAAAAATGTATCGCAAGTTTCAGGCAGGCTTCGAGCAGAGCAAGTTCCACGTTGCCAAATAATAGCTCTTAGTGTTTTTACCTTCAAATAATATTTAGTCATAGGAACAAGATCGTCCATTTGCTATGCCCCATTTCCAGAGAGGTGAAAGCACTAGGGATAAAACAGGAAGAAGAAAAGCTTTTATTCAATCTTAGGTGCGATTTCTCTGTCTAAAATAGAACTATAAACTTTTCCTGCACTTCTTCTCTGTGCCAATTTCCAACCATCAACAGGTATTATTTCCTAAAGTTTATATTTATAGATTTCCATATGTGTACATATGTGAGTCTGTGTGTATATCCTCTGCCCTCCTATTTCCACTGTAAATTTCTTTCCGTTGCAAAAGCACAGATGCAATGCCCACAGTACACTGGCTACATCTCCTCACCCTTATCCCTGAAGTGCACACCTGCCCAGCTCCTAGCTGCAGCATCAGCCTTTCTTTGTCTAAGAGTCCTTCCTCATTGCTGGAGTCCACTTTGCTGCTTTGGAGACAGGCAAAGTATTGTGGAACGAATGTCCCCAGGAGTGGTCCTCAACCCACGACTCGAAAAAGTTGGTGCCTATATACCCCAGCTCCCTTGCCCCCTGGGTGGGATGAGTCTGAGGGAGTGCTTTCGACCCTGGTTGCCAGAGCTTCCCCAGAGGGGCTGAGTTCCAGTCACCCACAGGGGCAGCTGGCTTGATAATACACTCTTTATGGATTGCCTTCTCGAATTCCTGTCTCACTTCCCCAAACCGCTACTGGCGTTCCCTAAGTTAACTACTTGCACTTTAATCCTTGCCTTGGCATCTTCTGGGGAAACCCAAACTAAGGCACTCACTCTTCAAAGAACATGGAAGTTGATCAAAAGCCACTGGACAAACAGCTACCCTGCTGTTCCAGCTGTTGACAATTTTCCCATAGAAGAACCTCAAAGCACAATTTGTATCCAGACCTTAATTTTTCCCTATCTCCTCTTTTCCCCACCTTCTACAATGTTCAGCATGCCAATGATAGATTTCTTCTTCCCTAGTTCTCAACAGCCCTTACTCCAAAGTTTTCCTTCCCTAGCAATCTGCTGTCAGAGATGTCCACTGATTGTGGCACCAACCCTTTTGTTGAATTGGCTCTTAGAACAGTGTATTTATTCTTCTTCTGTGCACGACAGATATAACCTACCATATGTTTATTTCCACCAGGGTCACCCTGCCATCTGGACGATGGAAGCTAATGCCCCAGGGAAGACATAGCCATAAGGCAATTTACATTAAGACACAGATTCTAGACATACAGTCCAAATTTGGACACAGAGCTGACTCCAGCTGACAATGCCACAGACTCTGATTGATTTCACCCACAACACGTGGAGGTTCCCGTGTCTCACAGACAGAGGCAAAGGCATTATTTAGGCTGCATGACTAATCCAATTGTCTATTCCCTTGCCGTACTCATCTTTATTTGATCTGAGGGTACCAAGTCCAGGATAATAGTTTCAGGTGCCTCCCCAACCCCTATCCAATTCCCTCAGGCTTGCTTTGAAAGGGACCCAAAGACACTCTGCCTATTGGTCAGCATTTTCTTTATGGCTATTCTTGGCCTTTCTGCAACCATTAAAAAATTTTTTAAGATTATACGGCTGGTTACCATCATTAAAATTAAAATTATTTAGCACCAGTTTTTCACACTCTCTTGCCCCCCGCCCAAAACACAATGGGGGAGGGAGAGTGTAGACTACCTTTTAGTGACCTACTTTCTGTCTCTTGTCCAAAGCGAGGTTTCTGCTTTCTCCATTTTTTTTTTTAAATGGCATCAGGTATGGAAAGAATCTGTCAGCATTTTCAGCAATCATCTCCCTTCACCATCCTAGTGCTTCATACAATACTATCCAACATATTCGTTTGGAGCCCAGAAGCAGGGAGGAGTAAACAGCCCTATCAGCAGTCACTGTTTGCTAGCTGCTCTGGAAGAATCCTCTCTGCTTACTGAAGATCTGGAGTCCTGTTGGTTAGAATGCTGGTATTCCCTGTGCCTTGCTGCTGATAAGGTAGAGGCCCTTGGTAGCACAGTTTTCTCACAGTCCCACAGCCCTCTGCAGGAGACGCACTCCCTATGCATCAAAAGCAGCTTTGTGGATAGGTTACACACACACACACACACACACACACACACACACACACACACACATTTCATTCTTTTAATCAGCCTGGAAATTTCTCACAAGCTTTTTCCAAATCTAATCTTAATAAGAACCCTCAAGGGAGGGTCTTCTGCAAGGTTAAGTACATTCCTAGTATCTAGCATAGTATCTGACACACAGTAAGTTCTCAATAAATATCTGTGTCTTTATCTATTTATCTGTTTAAACAAAACACCAGGCCAATTAAGAAGTGTCCAGCAGAAAAATACCTCTTAAAAAAATGAAAAGAGAATATGACTTTATGAAAATTGGTACATTGAATAAATACAGAGCTAGTGTCTTCTCTTTTCCCCAAAGCTTGATTTCCTAGAGAACTTGTTCAAGTCTGTGGTTAACATGAGTATATTACAATAGCTAAGAAGATGCGCCAATAGATTATGAAAAAATCTAGGAAAGAGCCAATTCAGTTCTCTGATTTTGTGTGGAAATTGGATCAACAGGCACCAAAGCTGTCCATCCATTATAAAACAGGCATCCTCCTCTTATGGCCCTATTATTATAAGAATTGATGATTTCTTTGTCTCTTCAACTACTTGGAAAATAGGACTACCGTTGGGTTGTTTTTCCATCCGAGTGCCTGGCACAATTCTCATGCGCAGTAGGCATTCGAGGAAAGTTTGGTGAATGAATGAATGAGTATATCGTAGGAAACAACCATGTTATATACGTGAACGCTTTTTAAAGGCCTTACTTGTACAAGGTGATCTTTCCATAGACAGGCTGAAAGGTTTCTCAGATTCTAGAAACCAGTTAGAACCCCGCAGGGCCGGGTGGGGCTGGGGAGGAGGGAAGTGGGGGAGGGCTTAGCCAATGACTGAAGGGCTTAGGAGTGTGGAAGCCAAATTCCTTGCCTTGAGTCAGACACACCCTGACTCCAGGGCTTCTTACAGGATCAAGCTAAAGCTGCCATCTGAGGGACTTGTCCAGAAATCACACCCTTCCTGTCTGTCCCCTTCCCTGTCCTGCTGTTCCCACCCCCATACCAGTTTATTAATAGGTTAGCAACACACGCGGGGCGGGGGGGGGGCGCGGTGCGGAGAAGCAGGTTAGGATCAAAGGACGGAGTCTGTGTCAGGAGATCCGTGCACAGGCTGACCCATCCCCTAGAGGCGTCCCCTCACTTCTTCCCCTTCCCTCCTCAGTGGACACCAGTCCTGCCCAGTCGCTCTCTTCCAAATCTCTCTGATTTCCACCCACTCTCCCTTGCTGCTGGTTCTCCCCCAACCCCCACCACTTGCTGCTTCCTACACACGTTGCCACCCTTGAACTCTGACCCTTCCTCCTGCCCATAACATTCTTTCCTACCACCTTCAAACCTCTGTGACTCACTTAATGGACCCAGCCTCCCAGGATGGGATGAGTCTTTATCCCATTCTGTTTCTAGGGAAAGTTGGGAGAATAAACGTACCTCTTGGGTGGCACACCTGCCCACAAGAGCAGCCATCAGACAAGTAGGGCAGCTGTTAAGGAAAGGCAGAGGAGCCCCTGTCTTGTCAAATACATGATAACGATTCCAAACGGGGAAAAGGTACAAATGGAAAACAAAAGGTACAAAAGGTACATCCTCTTTCTCTTCAAGGAATCTCTCCTGGCTACTTTGCAGAAAGTCCACACTATGTTGAAGGCACCACCAGCGCTGCCATTTAGTTACCTGAACTTAGAGAATAATAATTTCCGGTGAGCAGTCTGGGCCCTGATCTCCAGGACGATGGTGGCCGCACTAAACTGGTTTAGGAGGTTATTTGATGAATTCCACTTTGTAAGCCACTGCAAAGTCAACATGGCTAGAGACAGACGATGGACAGATAAACCATTCTTTCTAGGGTCACCTGATGCAGTCATGCAGATGCTCCCTGATCCTCTCGGTCTGTTTTGACTCCAAGAGTTGAGAGCAATGCTATATTGGAATCTGTTTCTTTCTGAACAGTGTTCAATATTCATATCATGTAGCACTTCCTCCATTTTATTTATTTATTTTTTTTTTATTATTATTTTTTTTTGCGGTATGCGGGCCTCTCACTGTTGTGGCCTCTCCCATTGCGGAGCACAGGCTCCGGATGCGCAGGCTCAGCGGCCATGGCTCACGGGCCCAGCTGCTCTGCGGCATGTGGGATCCTCCCGGACCGGGGCACGAACCCATGTCCCCTGCATCGGCAGGCAGATTCTCAACCACTGCGCCACCAGGGAAGCCCTAGCGCTTCCTCCATTTTAGATTTATAACAGTAACACAAGGAAGTAGAACCAGTTGGCCTGCTGGGCAGTTCGCCTGCCGTGCCATGTGTCTTTTTAGGGAGTATGATCCCCTTCTAATGAGGACTCTGGACCCAGGCCATGTCAATTTAACCAGAAATGAGCACCCAAGTCAAGACAGGCCTAAGCCAGGAAAAAGGACTTGGAAATACAGGGCCTCGTGGGTCCTTGGGCCTTCTCAGGGGTCTAGTCCGTCACTGTCGGGTAACTGAACTGAGAAGTGATGTAAAGCTGAGGCTGGGGTAACCACATTCGTTCAAAAGAAAATGAAGGGGGGTGTGCTGGTGAGAGAGAGGGGAGATGAGCACACAGAGAGAGGCAGAGATGCAAGAATACGGCCCCAGTATGACTGAGGAACTATCCAGCTCTCCTGGTCCCTCCAGGTTCCTGGTGAAAATTCCTACCCTCAGGTTCCATGACACACTCCATGTACTTCTAAAAAATTCCCCTCTTTGTTTAAGTGAGTCTGAGCAGGTTTAATTCCAGAAAAGAGAAAAGAAAAGAATTCCTAAGACAGGAACAGGAAGGTACTAGGCCTCGGTTTTAGTCTGTTTGAACACCACCTCAAAGGCGGGGGAGCATTCAATTAACCAGTGATTTCTGACTTCTCCACGTTACACAATTATCCTTTCTTTGTAGATAAGGAAAAAAGTCACCAACCTTTAAAATAGATTATGTCGTCTTTTGTCGTTTTAGGAAATATTCTCAGATTAGATAACAGAATTCCTGATTTTCCAGACAACTCAACAGGGTCCCAGAGACTCTCAAATCAACATATCTAGTCATCATTACTGTACCATGTCATGAGCTGATAAATTCAGAGAGCCTAAAACCTTGCAGATGAGAGAGGTAGTGGAGAAATATGCTTATCTCCCTTTTGAGTTAGCCTCGATTTCAGAACAAACTCAGGAGTGCCAAGAATTACTGATATTCTCCCGGTGATGAAATGTACTTTCCAGCAATCTTGAGCCCTTCCCACCAGTACTGGGTTACGAAGTCAACATGGCTTAGTTATTCTCATGCCAACTTGAGGGTTGGACTAATTATTTAAGCGCCAACCTGAGAGCAGAGCCCTCAGTTTCTCTTCCAGAAGTGAGAGTACGACCACCCTGACAAATAAAAGACTTCCTTCTGCCAAACTTCCCTCTGCAGGAGACTGAACCAATGCCATCTGAGCTGTCATGCTTTCTCTTCCTGAATCTGATGTAGCATTTCACACATACACGTGAGCTGTTTGCCAGCCTCTGGCAATTTCCAAGTTTCCCACAGATGAATGAAAAATCCAGCTGGTTTTCCAACTATTTGGAACACAGCACTGTGTGATAAAATGAGGATAGAAGGGAATCTTTATCCCATTTCTCCAGCAGTCAGAGAGATCTGGAACATACTGGGAAGAAAAATTGCAAGCTCAATTGTCCAAAGATTTTTTAAAAAGAGGAAAGCAAGCTTTGTGTTAAATTTCTGAGAATGCCTTTTCTTTACCAAACAGAGAGAGCTAAAAAGCTATTCTTTGAGTCATCAGGTATGAGCTCATGCTGCCTTCCTAATCCAGCCTGGGAGTACTTTCAGTGAAAGGTGAGCAGCTAAGGTTCACATGAAGGACATTTGGACATCTTGATGATCTCAGAGCTGCAGCTAAATGAAATTGTTGTGAATGTCAGTGCCCCTCAAACTATCCTTGCTGAAGGACCACTGTTTGTTTGTTGGCTTATTTAAAATCTTTCACAGCATCTTTTCAACAGTCCTCAAACAACTGGATAGCCGTATATAAAGAGAGGAAGGGAGGAAGGAGGGAAAGAAGGGAAACATCCACACTTCCCACCCTTTACAAAAATTAACTCAAAATAAAGTCAGACAGAGAAAGACAAATATCATATGATATTGCCTATATGTGGAATCTAAAAAAATAGTACAAATGAACTTATTTACAAAAAACAAGCAGTCACAGATGTAGAAAGCAAACTTATGGTTACAAACTTAGGGGGGAAAGCAGAGCTGGGGGGAGGGATAAGTTGGGAGGTTGGGATTGACATATACACACGACTATATATAAAATAGATAACTCATAAGGACCCACTGTATAGCACTGGGAACTCTACTCAATACTCTGTAATAACCTATATGGGAAAAGAATCTAAAAAAGAGTGGGTACATGTATATGTATAACTGATTCACTTTGCTGCACAGCAGAAACTAACACAACATTGTAAATCAATTATACTCCAATAAAATTTTTTTAATTAATTCAAAATAAATCATAGACTAAATGCAAAATCTAGAACTAAAAAACTTCTAGAAAATAGAATATGACACCAAAACCATGATGCATGAAGAGAAAAATTGATAAATTAGAGTTCATCAAAACTAAGAACTCCTGCTCTTCAAAAGGCACTGTTAAGAGAATGAAAAGATGAGACAGTCTGGGAGAAAATGTTTGTAAAGCACAGCAGATAAAGTACTTGTATCCAGACTACATAAAGAAGTCTCACAACTCAATAATAGGAAAGCAATGTAATTTTTTCTAATCGGCAAAAGATTCGAACAGATACTTCACCAAAGATATACAGATGCCAAATAATCACATAAAAAGATGTTCAACATCATTAGTAAAAACTGAATCAAAAACATAATGAGAGCCTATTACAAAGGCGGAAATTTTAAAAACCAACAGTAACCAGTGTTCACGAGGATATGGAGCACTGGAACTCTGATACACTGCTGGCTGGAATGTAATATGGCACAGCCAAGTTGGAAAAGCTTTTTGCAGTTTCTTATAAATTTAAACATAGACTGTCATATGACCCAGCAATCCCCACCTAGGTATTTACTCAAGAGGAATGTTCACATATGTTCACACAAAAACCTAGACACAAATGTTTATACTGGCTTGATTCAAAATTACCAAAAACTAGAAACAACTCGAATGTATCTCAACTGGGGAATTGACAAACAAATTCCAGAATGTCCATAGGATACTACTCTGCAGTCAAGAGAAACAAAGTAATTACAGGAACAACAACAGGGAGAATCTCAAATGTATCATGCTAAGAGAAGCCAGATTCAAAAGGCTACACACAAATGTCAAATCAAATATCAAACTGTTATGTTATATACCTGAAATCAATATAATGTTATATGTCAATTATATCTCAATTAAAAAATAGATAATAAAGACACACTGTATAGCACAGGGAACTCTACTCAGTACTCTGTAATGACCTAAAAGAATCTAAAAAAGAGTGGATGTATGTATATGTATAACTTAATTCATTTTGCTGTACACCTGAAACTAACACAACATTGTAAATCAATACAATATTGAACAAAAATAAAATAAAATATAAAATTTTTAAAATAAGTTATTTAAAGGCTACAAAATGAATGACTCCCTTTATATGGTATTTTTGCAAAAGCAAACTATAGGAACAGAAAACAGATCAACGGTTGTCAGAGGCTGGAGATGGTAGAAGGGGTTGATTACAAAGGGGCAGAAAGATATTTTAGGGGCTGATGGAACCCTTCTATATCTTCACTGTGGCCACAAAACTGTATACATTTGCCAAAACTCACACTACAAAGGGTGACTTTTACTGTAAGTAGGTTATACCTTAATTCTTTTTTTTTCTAATATCTTTATTGGAGTATAATTGCTTTACAATGTTGTGTTGGTTTCTGCTGTATAATAAAGTGAATCAGCTATATGCATAAGTATATCCCCGTATCCCCTCCCTCTTGCATCTCCCTCCCACCCTCCTTATCCCACCCTTCTAGGTGGTTGCAAAGCACCAAGCTGATCTCACTGTGCTATGCGGCTGCTTCCCACTAGCTATCTATTTTACGTTTGGTAGTGTATATATGTCCATGCCACTCTCTCACTTTGTCCCAGCTTACCCTTCCCCCTCCCCGTGTCCTCAAGTCCATTCTCTACGTCTGCATCTTTATTCCTGTCCTGACCCTAGGTTCATCAGAACCATTTTTTTTTAGATTCCATATATATGTGTTAGCATATTTGTTTTTCTCTTTCTGACTTACTTCACTCTGTATGACAGACGCTAGGTCCATCCACCTCACTACAGATAACTGAATTTCATTTCTTTTTATGGCTAAGTAATATTCCATTGTATATATGTGCCATGTCTTCTTTATCCATTCATTTGTCGATGGAAACTTAGGTTGCTTCCATGTCCTGGCTATTGTAAATAGTGTTGCAATGAACGTTGTGGTACATGACTTTTTTTATTTTTTTTTTGCGGTACGCAGGCCTCTCACTGTTGTGGCCTCTCCCGTTGCAGAGCACAGGCTCCGGACGCACAGGCTCAGTGGCCATGGCTCACGGGCCCAGCCGCTCCGCGTCATGTGGGATCTTCCCAGACCGGGGCACGAACCCGTGTCCCCTGCATCAGGAGATGGATTCTCAACCACTGCGCCACCAGGGAAGCCCTATGATTGTTTTTAATGGGCGTAAAATGTGATCCATGAGAAATGTATTGCCACACAAAACCCTTTCCAGAGTTGAGTGATAAAATAAAATTACCGATAAACCATAATGCCTATAAAGAGTGAAGGCGGGCCTCCCTGGTGGCGCAGTGGTTGAGAGACCGCCTGCCGATGCAGGGGATACGGGTTCGTGCCCCGGTCCGGGAGGATCCCATATGCCGCGGAGCGGCTGGGCCCGTGAGCCATGGCCGCTGAGCCTGCGCATCCGGAGCCTGTGCCCCGCAACGGGAGAGGCCACAACAGTGAGAGGCCCGCGTACCGCAAAAAAAAAAAAAAAAAAAAAGAGTGAAGGCATGCTGGCAGTAGAGATTAGAACCGTCAGAAAATAAGAGCCTTCCCAAAGGCTGTGACCTCATCTCCCAGTGCTTGCTTCTGGAAGGGCTGGCCAGAACGCGTCAAGCTGCAAAAGGCTGGTCTTCATGAAAAGTGAAACATGGCGAGCACTGGAGCTGAGAAGGGGGGTTAGAAAGCAATAGCAGTTATATTAAATGTGTGACTCAAGCACGACAGTTGAAAACAAAACAAAACTCGCCTCTCCCAATCAACAGGAATCATAAAAATACTCTGACTCTCTGACACCAATGTCACCACTCCCTCTCCTGTTTAAAATGTAAACATGGGAAGGTGGAATAAATTTATTTTTCCTTATTCCTCTCACTAACTACCACCAGAAAAGCCCAAACTTTCTATATAAAACTGACTCCAAGGGCTTCCCTGGTGGCGCAGTGGTTGAGAGTCCGCCTGCCGATGCAGGGGACGCTGGTTCGTGCCCTGGTCCGGGAGGATCCCACATGCCGCGGAGCGGCTGGGCCCGTGAGCCATGGCCGCTGAGCCTGCGCGTCCGGAACTGACTCCAAAAGGTAAAGAGAAAGCAAAAATGTTAGGGAGCTCATGACCCAAGGAACAAAATGGGGGTAAGTTTCCTGGGTTGTCTTCTGCCTCATGTATCTCAGACTGGGAGCTGAAGAAGCTAGCAACCCAGAAACACCAGCGGATGTGAACCAAAACAACAACAAAGGCCTGCTCTCTTTAGCCAAAGGACCAGGAAAATGGTAGCCTAGTAAGACAGAAAACTTTTAGGCAATAACTGCCCTATTCCAACCAAACACCACAGAATAAATATGGGCCTACCCCAACCCATGCCAACAAAGGCTGAGGGGAGACTAGACTTTCACCCTCTGGAGGTTGTAATGAGGTGCAAAGCACGGAAGCAGGACTTTCATCCCTGTTGAATGATTACAAATCCCACCCTCACTCCTAGACATAGAGACCACGTGGAGCCTGGACCTCCACCTCAGCCAGCACTATTGAGGCATCCCACCATCCTCTGTGAGAGATGGCAAAGGAGACCTAGTGGAGAGTCAGGATGTGCATTGTGACCATTGTCACTAGCAGTTACAAGGCTACTCATGCTGTCAGTGAAGACCATGTGGGGAGCAGTAATAAGGCATCCCTACATCCTTTCCCAGCCAGGGAGGTATAAGGTGGGTTGTCTCAGCTCCCACACCTTCCTGCACTTACAAGAAGAGCCCTTGGGTGTCAACAGAGGTACAGAGCAGAAAGCAGGATTTCCACCTGCTAATAATGAGGTGCTTTCCCCCCTTTGCCTGCTGGAACGGCAGCAGACAAAGCCAGCTAAAACAGAAGGTCTGAATAAGATTCAGAATCTCACAGCACAGTACCCAAAATGTCCAGGCTTCAATCAAAAATCACTCATCATACCAAGAACCAGGAAGACCACAAACTCATGAAAAAAGACAATCAACAGATGCCAACAACACTGAGATGACAGAGCTGTTTGAACTGTCTGAAGAAGATGTTAAAGCAGCTGTCATCAAACGTTTCAACCAGCAATTATGAACATACTTGAAACCAATGAAAAAATAGAGTCTCCGCAAAGAAATAGAAAG
Source organism: Mesoplodon densirostris (assembly GCF_025265405.1). Taxonomy (NCBI): domain Eukaryota; kingdom Metazoa; phylum Chordata; class Mammalia; order Artiodactyla; family Ziphiidae; genus Mesoplodon; species Mesoplodon densirostris. Next base: position 60,160,817 of record NC_082663.1, read on the forward strand.
ACTCGCTAAAGAGATAGAAAATTTTAAGAAAAGCCAAATGGAAATTTTAGAACCCTAGATGTCCTTTAAACTGTGTTATAGCCATAATGTGGAATATTACTTAGCAGTAAAAAAGGAATATACTATTGATACATGCAGCAACCTGAATGAGCCTCCACAGAATTATGCTGAATGGCAAAAGTCAATCCTCAAAGGTTACATACTATATAATTCCATTTATATAATGTTCTTGAAATGAAAAAAAAAATGTAAATGAAGGACAGATTAGTGGTTGCCAAAGGTTAAGGAAGGGGTGAGGGTAGAAGGGAAGTGGGTGTGGCTACAAAAGGACAACTTGAGGGATCCTGGTGGTGATAGAAATGTTCTATACAGTTGTCTCCCCTTACCCGAGGGGGATACATTCCAAGACCCCCCAGGAGATGTCTGAAACCATGGACAGTAACTATGTTTTTTCATATACATACAGTTTAATTTATTAATTAATAAGCACAGTAAGAGACTAACAACAATAACTAATAATAAAATAGAACAATTAAAACAATATACTGTAATAAAAGTTATTTGAATGTGGTCTCTCTCTCTCTCTCTCTCTCAAAATACCTTATTATACAAATGTAATGCCTTTCCCATCTTAAGTAAGTGCTTACCACGTACTGTGGTCATAATTTTGCAGTTTGAGACGGGACAGCGAAACTAAAACAAATTTCTTTTTCTCTTCACAATTTCACAGATAGAAGATTTGCTCTTACCATAGATCTTAGCAACCTCAGTATGTGACTGTTTTTCTGTCCTTATCAAGTTGAGAACTTTCATCTTTTCTCTTAAAGGAAGCACTTTACAGCTACTCTTTGGCACAACCGAATTGCCAGCATCACTACGCTTGGGCTTTGGGGCCACTGTTAAGTAAAATAAGGTGACTTGAACACAAGCACCTGTGATATCACACAGTTGATCTGATAACCAAAATGGCTGCTAAGTGACTAAGGGGTAGATATGCTGGACAAAGGGGTGATTCAAATCCCGAGCGGGACACACCAGGGTGGTGTGAGATTTCACCATATGACTCAGAATGGCACACAATTTAAAACTGATGGATTGATTATTTCTGGAATTTCCCATCTAATATTTTTGGACTGAGGTTGACCATAGGTAACTGAAACCTCAGAAAGCAAAACCATGGATAAGAGGGGCAGTATTGTATCTTGAAGCTAGACTACTTTCTTACACCATGCACAAAAATTAACTCCACATGAATTAAAGACTTGAATGTATGACCTGAAACCATAAAACTCCTAGAAGAAAACACAGGCAGTAAGCTCCTTGACATCTGCCTTTGGACGTGACTCCAAAAGCAAAGGCAGCAAATGCAAAAATAAACAAGTGGGAGGGACTACATCAAACTAAAAAGCTTCTGCACAACAAAGGAAACCATCAACAAAATGAAGACAACCTACTGAATGAGAGAAAATACTTGTAAATCATATATCTGATGAGTCAATATCCAAAATACATAAAGAACTCATACAACTCAATAGCAAAAAAAAATCCAATTAAAAAATGAGCAGAGGATCTGAATAGACATTTTTTCAAAGAAGACATACAAATGTCCAACAGGTCCATGAAAAGAAGATCCATGTCACTAATCACTAGAGAAATGTAAATCAAAGCCACAATGAAATATCACCTCACATCTGTTAGAATGGCTATATTATTATCAAAAAGACAAGTAATAATAAGTGTTGGCAAGGATGCGGAGGAAAAGGAACCCTTGTGCACTGCTGGTGGGAATGTAAGTTGGTGCAGCCACTATGGAGAACAGTATGGAGTTTCCTTGAAAAATTAAAAATAGAACTACCATACCATCCAGCAGTTCCACTTCTGGGTATTTTTCCAAAGAAAAGGAACACAGTAACTCAAAAAGATATATGCATCCCCATGTTCACTGCAGCTCTATTTACCATAGGCAAGATATGGAAACAGCTTACGTGTCCATGGATGGATGAATGGGTAAAGATGTGGTGTATACATACAATAGAATATTATTCGGCCATTTAAAAAAAATGGAATCCTGCCATTTGCCACATCATGGATGGACCTTGAGGGCATTAAGCTAAGTGAAATCAGTCAGATAAGAGAGACAAATACTATATGATCTCACTTATATGTGGAATCAAAAAACAAAAACAAACAAATGAACAAAATGATCGTATATACGGAGAACAGATTGGTGGTTGCCAGAGATGGAGGATGGTTGGTGGGTGAAATGGGTAAACGGAGTCAAAAGGTACAAACTTCCAGTTGTAAAATCTGTAAGTCATGGGGATATAATAATGTGCAGCATGGTGACTATAGTTAATAATACTGTGTTGCATATTTGAAAGCTGCTAAAAGAGCAGATCTGAAAAGTCCTCAACACAAGAAAAAAGAATTGTAACTATGTATGTGTTGTTAACTAGAACATATTGTGGTGATCATTTCACAATATGTACAAATATCAAATCATGTTGTACACCTGAAACTTACATAGTGTTAAATGTCAATGATACCTCAGAAAAGAAAAGTTCTATATCTTGGCTGTATCAGCGCCAATATCCTAGTTCCTAGTTGTGGTACTGAACTATAGTTTTACGAGATGCTACCACTGGGAGATATCTCTGTATTATTATAACTGTAGGCAAATCTATAACTATCTCAACATTAAAATTTTAATTTAAAAAATGTTAAATAGTGCAGCTTCTAAGGTAAACAATTTCATAAATTATGACCAAATATCAAGTGATTTTGGATCCATTTGCCACCCTCCAATCTAATACGCATTAAAGTACAACATTTACTGTAATAAAATTGTATTAATTGAAATGGAGTACAAAATTCATTCTCAATTCAAGGAAACACAGCTCTGGTGCATAGACAAAGGACAGAGAGGAAGGCCTTAAAAAAAACAGCTGCACTTCTTTTCTAGATATTCATTGCAACGTAATACTTACAATTCCTTAACCATACAAAGAGCTTGATCTTTAAATGCATTAATCCAAAAGCATTCTATACCTAACATGTGCCTAAGTTTATATTTGTTTCATTTAATATTTCAAACCCTTTGAGAACAGGGGACCTTGACTGGACAATCACTGAGTGTCCCCCTACCTCCACCCTCAGCTCTAACATTTGTGACCCCAGGTCCCACTCCCACTGTCATCTCAGAACAAACTGTTATGAATAGAATAGTACCTTCTGACCAGAGCAAAATAACACCATTATTCTGTCATTAACAGATAATGCCTGTTCCTTTCAATCAATACTACTGATGTAGTTAGTACCGCAAAAAGCCTACCAGGGACACAGATAGATTACTGGGCAATGAGAAGGTAAGAATTATTTGGAAATTACCATTTCTCTTTTGACTCATCTCCTGCTGCCCGGAACCAATCTGTGTGTTATATTTGGGGGTAAAAAAAAAAAAAACCCAATGATGGGCCACAGAAATTGTTTTCCCATGCTCTGGCAACTTTACATAAAACCTAGAGATGGAGAATAATGTTTTCTAAAAGAGCATGTGCTTTCTTGAAAATCCATTTGGAAATTTTACCAAAACAGCTGCCTCAAAGTCAGCTGCGATTAAGAAGAGTGAGAACGCACTTCGTGTTGTTCAAACCCTGCCGTAAGCATTATGGCTTTGGAATTGGGATCCCATCCTAACCATCCCCAAATGCAAATGTCTCTGTGGGGAGAGAAGGGGTGAAATTGGTGTTACATCTTATGAAAAGAGATCATTTATAAACTATCTTCAAAGACTCCTTACAAGATATAACAGCCCTTACTCAACACGGCTTTTGGATGAATTAAGTGTAAATAAATATTTAAATAGCTATTAAGTTTCCATTCATACACATGGGTTTAATACTAATAATTAAAGAAGGAAAGCTGGCAAACCACACATAGAATTTAGCCAAACCCAAAATGCTTGAAAAATAAGTCAGACTTTCTGAAAACACTACTGGCTTTGCTCATCCCTCGTGACAAGAAAATGAGAAACTGAAACTAACTCCATTTAAGTATACTCTCTGCTCCCAACATATGCTAGAGTCCATTGCCACCAAGCAGCCCCGTGGGCTGGCTCTGCAGTACCACTAACAAAGCATGTGTCTCCACATGCCTCCCCTTCTGTCAGGGCTCCACACTCTTCGTCCCTCCGCCTCCAACCAGGCGACACATTCAGGCAGAAGTCGTACTTGCTTTTAATTCTTATTTTCTTATCTCTGGTTCTTGAAGGGTACAACAGCCCACATTCTGAGGTCAAAATGATTACCATCAAGCCTCTAGAACCCTAGGTTTGTACCTATCCTGACAGGGAGTCTCTTTGGGGACATTACAAGACTGATTATAATTACTTGGTAAGACTGATGCTCCATAACTGCTATTAAATCAACATAGCAGAGCAGACAAGGAGGGACGCTGCAGACATGCCACGTATTGCTAGGTGAAAATGTAGAGGGCAGGACGGATGTCGTCGATCCTTATCAACTCTTAACCAGACTTGCTTCTGACAGAATTAACACAATTGCAAATACATGATACCTGTATAGAGCTCCACAATTCATAAAATATTTTTCTCCACGCGATGTCTTCTCATCTTCACAATAACCCTCTGAGTGAAGTCTTGCCATCCCCAGACGAAGAGACCATGACTCGGAGAGTCAGTGGCTAGGAAGGCACTGTCAGGACCTGAGTCCAGGGATTCTCTGTCCAAGTTCAATGTTCTGTCCACGATACTACTGCTGAAACAGGGCAGAGGCATGCAGAAGGTGCCAGAGCTGGTAGGTTACCCTCAAGCAAACCCAACACTTTAAACACAGAATTTATACAAACTTAAAAGACCTCATGCTCTCCTGGGACTCTGGTTCTCAGATTCAAATGGCTAAGCCCATATCTCAGCATTACCATGAATTTGTTGCTTTTAACTCTTAAGACTATATGGACCACAATGTTTTTATGTGAACAAGTTAGAATCTCCTGAATGTTTAACTTTATTTTCCACCATAAAAGATCTAAACACCCCATAGATATCAAAGCCATCTCTGACAAAATGTCTGCCAAAATGTTTGAAGGAATTATGGTACCTAATTAGTGAGAGTTCATTGCATTTTTTACAGACAGAATAAAAAGAAATAACTATCTGAAGTTTTGAAGAATTTATACAGTATTTTCTTTCATTAGTCAAAAGATATTACCTAGTCTTTGAATTCACCTGGCCAAATAAATTGACATGCCACTATCCATCTGTATTTTATGTTTCATGACGATTTGAATACAAGACTATAGTTCATTAAAGAAAAGTATTTTGTTTCATATTAACCAATAAAATAGTTCCCTAGAAGTCATTTGAATGAGGAATACTTGAATATAATCTTTATCAAAAAGCCAAACCAGCTGATCTTATGGATATCAAAACCAGGCTTATATGTAAAATTTATAAAAATATTCTTAATTGCCCCTCATTCTTTCATACTTTGGAAATATTTTATTGAAACTAGAAAACCAAGTAGTGAAAAACAAGCAGACCTACAGTTACTATAAATTCTGACCCAAACAAAAGCAGTCAGATCAGCAAACCTCATGAGAAAACAAGCTCCGGTGAAATTTTCAGCCCATTAATCTATTTCTTTGACAGAGTAACAGACCCAGTAGATTGAAGAGAAGTCAGCAACATAATATATCTTGATTGAAGAAAGGTTTTTTGATTTCATCTCATACAGCAGAGACTAACTAATTAGAAAAATATTTAGAACACGAAACTACGTGGTAGGTGCCCACCTAATTGGAGGATTACGGCCAAGAAGTGTCTATGAACAGATGATGTCAGCAAAATAAACATGTTTTACGTTTGAATCTGCGGCATGAGAATTGCATACGGCAGCTCTCTCGCTAGGTTGGAGAACACCACCCCATTCAGTAGAGAAACCAGCCCCTTGCAATGGGGCACCCAGGGTGGTGACACATAGCCTTTCTGCCCTTGAGAGATTACCTGGGAAACAGTCAGAAGAGGAGGAGGAGGAAGTGGGAGTGAGCAGGAGAGATGGAGTGAGGAAAGAGAGAAAATGCATGCAAGGAAAGAGTTACTTAGAAGGAAAAAAATGAATAAGGATGAAAGGCTCTTTAGGTCATAGTGAAGGATAAGTTAAATTCAAGTCAATGTTATATCTAGAAGGGACTCTTAAAAGGTCACCTGCCTCAGTCGTTAAATGCCAGTTTTTACCAGTTTTTGGTGAAATGGAAAAAAAATAAAGATACCATATTAAGTTTTTCATGGAGTTTTTTAAATTGAATATAATGGCTGACCTTTATTGTTAAACTTCTCTCTCTCTCTCTCTCTCTCTCACACACACACACACACACACGCACACACACATATGTGGTGGTCATAATAGGGGATATCTTGATCCTTTTTTAATGCCCTTACTTGGAAAAAAGAAATGTTGATAATTCTATGTCAGTCTTCAAAATCATTTTAGATGTTTTATTGGTCAGTGAAATCCAAGAGTCTGGAAGTCACTAACCTAGTCCATCCTTTTGTCCTTTTCACTAAGTAAATAAGTCTCAGTATCCAGGTCCATTCACTTTGAAAGCTCCCTGGCAACTCAGATAAAATGTAGTCAGTTTCCAAATGTTCCGGCCGGCTGGTCCAAGGTTTACCCGGTGCCAAGCCTCCCACTCGCCTGGTGCTTTTAACTGAATTGACAGGGAAGGTGGTGTCGGGCAGGCACATTCTGGGTATGTCAGGAGCCCAGGCTCTCAAACATAAGTCAGAAGGAAGGACATTAACTCATATCCCTGTATCAGAAACCAACACATTCAAACAAGGAGAGGCCGGGCCCAAAGAGGAAACAGCAGGAAATGATTATTTAGGATTAAGATGCTTGTTTCTAGACATGTGCAGTAAAATACTGCCTGGATCAATTTTATTTGCCTTCTTTGATGAAGACCAATTAACGTAAACCAACTGTTAGAAGAACTGCCAGTTATGGACATGAATGCCACATAACCCAAAATACTCACCCTGGAGGCTTCTTGATTAAAACATTTTAAAACGCTTTTGATAATTAAGAATTCCTACAATAATTAAATTCATGAGGAATTACACTTTGGTGGGTCCTAAACTAATTATTATAGAAACTTCAAACAGAAAATTCCTTCCCAGTTCTCCCCTCCAACCTCCCCAAGGAAGCTGCCTCCACTTCCAGACCCTCGGGTCAAACCAAACAGTGAAGAGAAGTGCTAACCAGGGGCAGTGCCTTCCGAGGAGTTCAGAACACTTAGCACCAAATGACTGTACTTCTCCAGTGCTACAGGAGCAGAGAGGTGACCTAACAGGAGAATGGAGAGAAAAACTCTTTAATCCAAGCTGTCTTTGGTCACATTCAGGCAGAATCACCCTGCTAGGCCCCTTAACATGTACATGTGTGTAGACACATACACACATGCACTTAATTACATTCCTTTTGTCTTTTCATTTCCCTTACAAAAGCCTCTGTACCCCCAAAACACACTGAACTACATGTATACATATATAGCTGCCAATCACCCACATGGACGGTGCGGTTAGCAGGTGTGCACAATACGTTGCTACACTGGGTCATCCAGTAACAAGGTATCACTAAGAAGCAAAGAGCATATACCCAATATCTTGTAATAACCTATAATAGAATGCAATCGGCAAAAAATCCGAATCCCTATGCTGTACACCTGAAACTAACACAATATTGTATATCAACTATACTTCAATTTTAAAAAAAAGAATTAGGGACTTCCCTGGTGATGCAGTGGTTAAGAATCCCCCTGCCGGGACTTCCCTCGTGGCGCAGTGGATAAGAATCCGCCTACCAATGCAGGGGACATGGGTTCGATCCCTGGTCCGGGAAGATCCCACATGCCACGGAGCAACTTAAGTCCGTGTGCCACAGCTACTGAGCCTGCGCTCTAGAGCTGCCAGCCACAACTACTGAGCCTGCGCTCTAGAGCCTGTGAGCCACGACTACTGAGCCCGCGCGCCTAGAGCCCGGCTCCGCAACAAGGGAAGCCACCGCAATGAGAAGCCCGTGCACCGCAACGAAGAGTAGCCCCCGCTCGCCGCACCTAGAGAAAGCCCGCGCGCAGCAATGAAGACCCAACGCAGCCATGAAGACCCAATGCAGCCATAAATAAATAATAAATAATTCTTAAAAAAAAAAAAAAAAAGAATCCCCCTGCCAATGCAGGGGACACAGGTTCAAGCCCGGGTCCAGGAAGATCCCATATGCCACGGAGCAACTAAGCCCGTGCGCCACAACTACTGAGCCCACGTGCCACAACTACTGAAGCCCGAGCGCCTAGAGCCCGTGCTCCGCAACAAGAGAAGCCACCGCAATGAGAAGCCCGCGCACCACAACAAAGAGTAGCCCCTGCTCACACAACCAGAGAAAGCCGGCGCACAGCAACGAAGACCCAACGCAGCCAAAAATAAATAAATAAATTCATAAAAAAAGAAAAAGAAATTAAAAATTTTTTAAAAGAAGTAAAGATCTCTGCCTGGGAAAGGGGGACTCTCCCACTCAGCTCTGCCACTCAGTAGCTGTGTCATCTCAATCCAGTCATCAACCCCTCTATGCTTCTGTTTCCTTGTGTATAAAAAGACAGAAGCAGAATACTGGCGCTGGTCATTTCCTTGCAGCCTTAACATTCAAGATTCTGTGCACCAATAAATGACTTAATAACCACCACCAGCTAAATAGAACACAAGTATCCCAGCCAGAGGGTTAGCAGAATCTGTGGCTGACCGTAGCCAAACTTAGACTTTAATGTGGGGTTCTTTTTACAGTTAGTTTTGGAATATACTCAATAACTGAAAGGAAATTGGATTCCAATCCCTAAGTCAGTCCAGCAGTCATTTTCCAAGGGCAAAAGACAAACTTGCCAGCCTCAGGGAGAGCAAAGAGAGGTATGGCTGTAGTGTACCAGCAACAGACTGCACCAGAGTCCTATGGATGGGGAGCCCTGGCTCCAGGCTTGGAGAAGCCTCTGGGCTCATCAATTACCTCATCAATTACATCTGGTCTACAAACAGACCAGAGCTGGCAGCCAGCTTCCTCTGGGCACCAGAGGCTCTCATGTTAACCACCATTCAGAATAAAGGCACACAAGTCTTGGGCTACCCACCCTCACCCATATGCGACGACTAAAATCAAGTTGCCCCCTGCAGCCGCCCACAGACCAAGTCAAAACATCAGCATTTATTAGAATGCGGATGGGTTTTCCGAAACAGAAACCATAATGAAAAAGAATATGAAAAAGAATGTACATATATGTATAACCAAACCACTTGCTGTACAGCAGAAACTAACACAACACTGTAAATCAACTATACGTGAATAAAATAAGTTTCTTAAAAAAAGAGCTGCTCGCTGAATGGAATAAAGCAGTTCGTTGAATAATATGGCACAGCTTGAGCGCCTGCCTTGACTGAAGGGGAATTAAAATAATGAAAATCAATGGTAATAATGTGCTCGAGAAGCAGTTCTGAAATGCAGATTACCCACTCAGTAGTCAGCTTACTAATGACATTAGATAATATGAAATACAAACAGGAGAAAAAACACAATCTAAGCCAATTACACTGATTATGCTTCTGACATCAAAAGGTATGGCAAATGAAGCTAAATTTCCATATATTAATATTTAAGCCAGTGTGCAATGGAAAGTAACACACATAATGAAGACCCACTAGATTTGAGTACACATAGTTAAAATCTCTAATCAAGCAAAAAATAATTTTCTAAATGATAATTAGCAGTCATCATGTTCTTTAAGTGTAGGATATTAGGAAGCACAAGCTGCAAATATTTTTTAAAAAGCAAAAACCCCATTTCCTAGCTACAGTACATCAAATATAATAAACAGAGCAACTTCAGCGTCTCTCTCTCCAGATCTTATCAATAAATGTGCCTGCAAAGAAACAGTTACAAGTGACGGGTGTGATCAAAAAGTAGACTGATATTTACCAAAGAAGACAGTGTTGGCTAGGTTGTATGTTCTACGTCAGAGGAAGAAAGGAGGAAAGAAGGGAAAGAGGGAGGGGAAACATAACAGGAACGGGCAGAAAAAACTAGAAATCTACACCTCCTAAATGATTTTGTTGAAACCTACAACTCTGTCCAGGCCTTTAGCTGGCTCTTCTTTTTATTTCTCCGTTTGCGAATAACCACTGACGTGGAGCAAAGCAGAATTCCTGCCAAGGGAGCAGTGAAGAATGCAACCGTCATTTAGTTTACTACCTAGGTTTGTTGTAGTTGTTGAGTAAATAGGGGGAAGATGGCTCATCAAAGCAACAGCATACATTCACCATGCCCTCCTACACACACACAAACACACACACACACCATCCAGAAAGTACTGACAACTCCTGGTACGCAAGATGCTTTGTAAGAACAAAGCAGGGTGAGCCCACCTGACGGTGCCATTGAAGATGGCACGATTCTATGGTACTACTCATACAGATCGCATTAATCCTTCAGCTCCCCCATGATGTGCAAAACGTTGCCATTATCTGCAGGATGAACCACGTCACAGAACAGAAAAGTGACTTTCCTGGAATCCCACGGCTGGTCCCTAGGACCACCATGGAAGACAGAAAGGACAACGCGGTTGCATGCACTGCCTTTAGGAGACACCTCAGAAGAGCTGAAATGCGAACCCTGCGTAGGAATGAGCACCAGTTTAGAAAGCCAGCTCTGGTGCAGGATGAGTGTTCCATTCCTGAGGTTCCAAAGACTTTTATATCTGAATTATCACACCAGTGACATTCCCTTAATGTCATATTTGACAACAAAGCCAGGTTTTATTTTCAGTCTCACATGTAAACCACCACCACCACACTCCAAATGAAGTTAGTCTGAATTTTTAGAACACAAATTTAAAATTTCAGACTAATTCATACAATGTCAGGTGCCAATCTGTTTGCCCTCCGGTGGCCTCATGGGCCTGAGGCAGGAAATCGTGAAAACTTTGGTGTTGAAAATTCAGCAATACCACGGAACTGAACACTTTAAAATAGTTAATATGGTTAAGTTTTGTGTTACGTGTATTTTAACACAATTTTTTTTAATTGGGAAAAAAATCCTGGCAAAATCATGAAAAGAGATACCTGTGGCTGCAAATAGAAAAGTCAAAAAACAACAGTGGTTAGAAGAAGTACACGGCTGCACGGGATGTGAAGAGGTAACATCGGAGGTCTCCATGAGGACCTCACCTTCTAGCATGGTACTTTCTGCCTTTCTTTTTTTCATCATATAAGCAGCCAACATAGCCAGTGGTTGATTTCCCAGTAGAAGCTGCTTTTCAAACAACTACTTTGTGCTGCCCAGAACTTCTTTTTTTTTTTCTTTTTTAAAATTTATTTATTTATTTTTGGCTGTGTTGGGTCTTCGTTTCTGTGTGAGGGCTTTCTCTAGTTGTGGCAAGTGGGGGCCACTCTTCATCGCGGTGCGCGGGCCTCTCACTATCGCGGCCTCTCTTGTTGTGGAGCACAGGCTCCAGACGCGCAGGCTCAGTAGTTGTGGCTCACGGGCCCAGTTGTTCCGCGGCGTGTGGGATCTTCCCAGACCAGGGCTCGAACCCATGTCCCCTGCACTGGCAGGCAGATTCTAAACCACTGCGCCACCAGGGAAGCCCTGCCCAGAACTTCTGACATGAAATTCCAACCTCCGACCTCTGGCAACTCAACACTGTCAGACCCCAGAGCTTCACTTCAGTTTGACTCCTCTTCCCCAAACTGCTCCACTCATGGTGGGTCATCTAGTTTTTTCTAGCCTTTTGTGGATGTTCTACTCTCTGCCTCCAGCCTGGAGCAGAAAAAGACAGCAAGATGCCTCCTCATCTAACAAGTTGCTTCACAGATTTAAGGGAGAAACAGGGCTGCATTTAGACGAGAGAAGAATCTTCTGGACAACTCCTATCTGACTGTGACACAAGATAACAAGGAAACCAAGAGCTGAAATAAGAATCCAAAATGAGGCTTTGAAAAAAACAGCTCGTATATTCAACTGAGATTTAACATTACATTTAGAATATTTATTCTCAGCCAGGAATATAAAAAAAAAATTTAGTTAAAAATGAAAATCCTGGAAGACTAAAAAAAAATGTCCTCCTGTTGCACATAAAATTGCTAAGAATAGCAATATGCGAAAGAAAAGGAAATTAGAACCCCTTGGTACTCACTGATCATCTAATAGACATTCAGCAATTTTCTGGGCACTGTAGGAAATAAGGTGCAAATAACATGGACATGTCCCTTAAGAAGCTTGCCTTCTTTTTAGAAGACAAGACTAACTCCAAAGCCTTTATTAATGCAAAATATTATGTCACGCTATACAGTTCAGCTCCTGCCCTTAAACGCTGTTGGTGATGGGAGGGTCCAGTGTGGTTTGTCTCTTCCTTACTCTTGATCTGTCCAGCATCACCGACAAAGGTACACATGCTGTTTAAACATCCTGGGAGAGGGGTATGTTTGGAAGGAGGCTGACATGTATTCATGACGGGGTCTCAAATATACCGACTGATTCAGTGCGTCTACACCAGGAAATCTGTGTGAAGTCATTTCTGCCTAGAGCTTCCTATTTCAAAGATCTATCATTCCCACAGCCTCAAGATGAGACTGCGGCTACCCCTTGGACTGCATATTTTTCGCATAGTTCTTCCTCCCCCAGAGACTGTTCTCTCCTTTATTGAGTAAATGTTTAATGAGACCTACCAGACATTATGGACTCAGAAGTACAAGGTTCTAGTTCATGTTTAGTAGGAAAATAGACAAGTTAACAGTGACAGCACTATATGAAACAAACCGAGAGGGAAGAAATGAATTCTTCATGAAATAGTGCTAGGAAAACTGGAAGGGCTTTCAAAGTATAAATACAATGAAAGAAATCTTTAATGAGCGGGTATGACTTTAAATTTGTTTATCTAAGAATCATCTTAAGATAAGGAAAAATATATAATAAATGCCCACATATCCACCACCTATATTTAATAAATAGATATTTGTATTTGTCCACATAAAACGATGTAAACATCTGTCCACCAGAAAATGGTATAAATAAAGTTGAAATCAAATGATGGATAGGGGCCTCCCTGGTGGCGCAAGTGGTTAAGAGTCCGCCTGCCGATGCAGGGGATACGGGTTCGTGCCCCGGTCTGGGAGGATCCCATATGCCGCGGAGCGACTGGGCCCGTGAGCCATGGCCGCTGGGCCTGCGCATCCGGAGCCTGTGCTCCGCAACGGGAGAGGCCACAACAGTGAGAGGCCCACATACTGCAAAAAGAAAAAAAAAAAAAAAAAAAAAATGATGGATAGGAAATGTACTTGCAAACAATACAATAAAGATTTAATATTTTTAATATGTAAAGTGTTGTTATAAATTAAGACAAAGAGTTAACATCTAATATCGAGATAGGCATATGCAATTAGACGATTCTCAGGAAATTAGAACTGGTTAATAAACACATTAGAAAACATGTTTAGCCTTATTAATTACTAATAACCATAGGTATGCAATAAAGACAACAATGAGATAATACTATTAAGTACTGGTAAGAGTGTGGAGAGATGGCTGTTCTCACAAACTCCTAGTTAGGAAGGTAAATTGGATTATCTTTCAGAAAAGCAGTATTTATGAAATATATGCATAACTCATTTAAGTCCACACACTTTGACCCATAATTTTACTTCCAGGAATCTTCTCTAGTGAAATAATCACAGATTTGGGAGGATTTATGTACAAAAAAAAGTTACTGTAACATTACTTATAATTGGAAAAACTGGAAACAATTTAAACATCCCAAACAAAGGAATGGTTAAATAAAATTCAGAATAGCGGTGAGGTCTGGATGTCTGAGTGTGTGTGCACATGCTCACACATGCCTGCTTGGGTTACACTGAGTGCTCAAGATTTTTTAATCAATCAGTCAGTAGTCAACAAATGGTCAATTGATATTATATTTTTAGGAAAAAAAATCTCTTTTCTTCCAGATCCCTTGATCCTTACGACCACATGAATTCTGCTGCCCCCGCAAAAAAGGCCTCATTCTACAGATTTAAAAAATGAAGTCCTCTAGGGCTAAACAGCTAATAACTGGCTTCTATAAACTCCAGAGGCCACATTTCCCCAACACTGTTCTGCCTTTGAGAGAATGTTCCTAAATACAACCGCCAAATAACAATGAAGCTTCACATTTGTTACATAACAAAGCTTAACACAGAAGAAAATTATATGGTTTACTGTCTTGTACCAATTATCACAATATTTATTGATAATAATTCCCTAATAATGGGAAATTACAGTAATCTGCCTTTTAACACTGCATCAGAAAGGTAAGGTAATAAACTTTTAAATGAACTCATGAAAAAAATGTCAAGAAAGGTAGTATTTCTGAGTAAAGAAAAGTCAAAGGGAAATTAAAATCTGAGGGTTTTATTTATGCATTAAAAAGAAGAAGAGGAAATAAGCAATTACAGAAAGTTCAAATGAGATAATGGTAGATGGTTTTTCCAGCTATTTAATTAGAAAAATCTGGGATACTTGTTTTGAAGCTCGCCATGAATACAAATGAGCCCATCACATTACAGCAATGTCAATCCAAGAGCATAATATTTTAGTATTACCATTTTTTTCAGGGAGCCAGAGAACAGCTTTCTAAATACAATGACATACCACTTATCAACATTTAGATGCCATACACACTCAGCTTTCCAGGGAAACTGTGAAAGGGTACCTGAGCATGGGTAGCAACCAAAATAGCTAAAACAACAGAAGGTGTGCTGCGATCAACAAGCTCACTGAGGCAAAAAAGGGGCCATCTCACTGACCTGGTTGGGGATGGTTATAAAAATCTGCATCAAAACCAATAAGCAAAGGTAAGAAGAAACTAGAATATTTCATATAAAGACCAACAGGCTTACCCGCCTCAGCTTTCTCCTACTACACACCAATGCACACAAAAGATTAGCACAAGAGTTTGAGTAGTTTTTTCCAAATTCACTCAGAGGCAGACACAAGGAAAGTTCAGCAGAGTCAGCTAGACCCCTGGCTGGACAGGATATACAGTGCTCTGTGGAGAACGTGGTCCAGCCCAATAGAGCTCTAGGCCTAAGGCTATTAGGCTTGACAGATTCTTATATCTCATTCTTGCAAGGCTGATGGGGACTGAAAAATCTTTTTAGCCAGCTGTGCATCTAGAATATAATCCACAACACCAATTTTTTAAAATGTATTTCTAACATTTTTTATGTTAAACTTCCTGAAGTAGATTTCTATTGGGTTGGCCAAAATTTTCATTTGGGTTTTTCCCAACGATGTTAACAGAAAAACCCAAACAAACATTTTGGCCAACCCAATATAGTGATATATGAAGCACACTACAGCCATTTCTGAAATAGGGAGTCCTCATCTGAGTGCTTCAAATGCTAACAACTACTTATATCAGTCAGGGTTGTTCAGAGAAACAGAACCAACATATGTGTGGAGAGAGAGAGAGAGAGAGAGATTTGTTTTAAGGAATTGGCTCATGTGGTCATGGAGGCTTGGTTAAGTTCAAACTCTGATGGGGTAGGATGGAGACTTGGGAAAGAGTGGAGTTCAAGTCCAAAGGCCGTCTGCTGGGGAACCAGGAAGAGCAGAAGTTGCAGAGGAAGCTGGAAGGCAGACTGCTGGCCGAATTCCTTCTTACTTGGGGGAGTTCAATCTCTGTTCCATTGAGGTTTTCAACTACCCAGATGAGGCCCAGCCACATCACAGAGGGTGATCTGCTTTACTCAGACTCCACCTATTTATTTATTTATCTATTTATTTATTTATTTATTTATTTGGGCAGTTAAAGCGAACTTTTAATTATTGGAAAACATAAGTAATTGGGAAAGACAAATCATTATACCTCAATAACAGTACAATGATGACACTAATCCTCTGCAAGAAGTTCATCAAAATGATATAACAACTCAAGTTTATAATGGAAATAGAGTTTGTTTTCATAGTAAAGTGAATTCCTTTCAACATGTCAGAGCAATCATTCCAATACAAAAGATACTAGGAAGAAAACAACATTAGGACAGTAAGGAATTAATACAATGTTGGCTTGCCTCATTTTTCATTTCAACCACTATGTGGGACATAAACCCTGACCTCACAGGTTTCACCAGGATGCTCAAAAGGAGAATCCACCTATTTAAATGTTAATCTCATTCAAAAAAAAAAAAATTACCTTCACAGAAACATGAAGAATAGCAGTTGACCCAGTATCTGCGCAATGCGTCCCAGCCAAGTTGACACACAAAATTAACCATCATACCACCCCAATAATAACTAACCATAGATTATACTGTTTATACTAAAATATTTTAAATAAATTTCTACACTGTACTCATGAGAGTAAACTAAGCTCCAATAACAAATATCCACCCCCTAAAATTCCAGGGCTTAAAGAATAAGTTCATTTCTCACTCATGTCACTACCAGCCCAGGGTGAGGGCTCCAGATCAAGTGCCCGCTAACCCACTGGATCCCTAAGAGACCCAGGCCCACAGCAGCTCTACTGTCTTCAGCACCAGCTTCCAAGGCTGCCCTGGTCACGGCCGCCCTTGGGTCTGGGGAAGGAGTGTGGAGTCTAGAGGTTCTATTGGCCAGGCTGGGAAGTGGCCCACATCACCAAAAGAGAAACCAGATAATGCCAACTGGCTGTGTGCCAGGAAGAAGAACAGGATGACAAGCAGTCACTGCTATCCATGTGGTGAAATATCTCATGGTACCAGGAAGTAGACATACCGTCAATACATTAACTTCATATTAATATGCCCCCTTTTATTTTCTTCAGAGCATGTACTTCTCTTTGAAAGTATCTTATTCATTTACTGGTTTACTTATCTGGTTTGTAGGAGAAGCCAAATGGTGATTCAGAGTGTGCGCTCTGGATGAGACTGCACAGCGTTCATCCTGGACCTCCATGCCGCTGTGTGACCTTGGGCGAATTGTTAAACTCTGGAAGCCTCTGTTTTCTTCTGTAAAAAGAGTAATGATACCTGTATTGATGACTATGGTGGGGTACCCAGATAGCCCCACTTCAGCACTCAGGCAATCCATCCCCAACTGCTAGGAATATTGACAGCTGATGGCTCTCAGCTGCTGAGAGATGGCCTTGCCCAGGATCATACCCCTTCCTGGGGACATCTGACATCCACTGATCATTGGAGGGGGGGCAGTGTAGCGGGAGATGAATGACGGCTGTAAAACCTATTCCCCTGTCTCAAGACGGAACAAAGCTGAAGGACCTTCCAGGTCCCCAGTGGGCTCAGCTTCATCCTCTGCTGCACCTCTGCAGCAGTGGGACTCCTCCCTACCCGCCCCGCTCCCAGGCCATTGCCTTCACCCCACAGGTGTTGATCTCAAAAGCATTCCCCCATCAACTTTCTACACATACCTCTCCGCCTCGAGAACCCGACCCAAGGCTCTATCTCATAGGCTTGTGGGGATTCAGGGAGATAAACCTTGTCAAGCACTCAGAACGGAACATGGCACACAGTAAGCAACTCAATGAGTATTCGATGAGTTGAAGGAATAAATGATGCCATGTCCTTTTTTAATTAGAAATATGAACCAAGAGAAGAGAGCATCCCTAACGGCATAACCTTATCTTTGTCTAAATTATACTGAGAACAAAATCTAAAAGAAAGTAGGCAAAGTTATTTGTAATATTTTAATGCCATTTCTTCATATAGCCAGAAAACTCTTCATCATGTGTGATTCTAGCTGCAAACTGTACATGAGGAAAAACTATGAAATCAGGAGCTACTTTCTTGGATATAAGCCTTGAAGCCTTTCATTTCACCCTAATTTTAGATCAATGTTTTCATTCTTCAGATCAGCATGGCAAATATTGTGAGGAGAGAGACAGGCAATTCTGTCTCCCTCTATCTTCCTGGGAAACCTAAGAGCTGTGTTTGATTTCTCATAGTTCCTCCTCAATTCTGATTCTTGCCGAAGACTTAACTGGCACAAAATCTCTTACATCTCCCCAACCTCACTAGCAAACACACAAATATCCGGGATGCACTTTGCATTTTTCTGCCCCGAAGGCTCTTTGTATCACCACTCAGCCCAGCTGGCTTCTTCCTCAGAGCCCTACCTTCACTTTCAACCCTGTTCACCTTGGGGGTTATTTCTCACAATAGTGTGCCATATTCAGAATGTGAAGAGGACGTTAAATTCAGTGTATAAACTCCACCAATAATCTTTAAATCATTTTCTCTTCAGACCATTCAAAGCCAACTTTTAAAAAAACATCGCTAAAAGAGGTCACCTGCTCACCTACGGTGCTAAGGGCACTCCCTCGTGCACCTTTGCATTCATTTCCTTCCCATGAAAATACACTCACAGCCCACAAGAAAGAGGCACAATTACCAACCTCAACCAGATCCATCTCTTTCAGTTGAATGTCAAAGAAACATCCTGGTAAGTCATAATTTACATGTAGCCCATTCATCGCCCCTTTTCAGATGGACCACATTAATTCACAGGGGAGAGTAACTTTCTCAGAGACACACATTTACATTTATATAAAGTAGACTGGAAAATAATTGTGTTTCTCTATGAGAAATATGATAGCTACATCAAGGAGTCTTCAACCTTTTTGTGCGTCACTCATAACATTGCTTTAGTATTACATCCGTGGAGAGGATGCTCGGAAAGACAAGGCTATTTGTAACAAGCACTGTTCAAACCATTCACAAGTACCCTTACCTTTTTCCTTCTTACAAGTACACCTTGCTTAATTTTAGCATATGTTACCCCTTACAAAATGCATCATGTAGAAGACTTTCAAAGAGGTTTCTCAGAACATTTCCCCTCTGAGAGTCTTAAGACTGTACATTAAATAGTTACAAAAGACCCTGAATAAAGGCTATTATCTACATGTAACATTCACTTGCACTATATCTCTGATCTATTGACATAAAGCAGTTTATTGGTCAATATCACTGGCCAAAGGCAGAGACAGAGGTCCGATTCCAGCCATCTGGAAATCTATTATCCCAGTGCTAATGCATAAGCCTTTCACCTCTACAGATCTGGTTTCAGCTTCATCAGTTAAAAGTGAGTTGGGTGGTCTTGTCTTACCCACATTAAAGACCCATTATGCAGCTCAGCCTAACGAAACACCATTGGTCATGGACATCCATTTAGTATAAGTCAACCTTGGGGAAAAGTTCAGTCTCCTAGATATGCCTCCTTCTCTGATCACTTATTCCCTGCTCAGCTGACCCTGGGCAGAATTATGAAGTAGGCAGAGTCAGTATGGGGTTACTCTCTGTTAGTCAATAGTGTGGAACAGAAGAAATAGACAGGAGAGCCAAACAAGAGACAAAAGACCTGTGTCCTGGTCCCAGCTAGCCTTGAGCAAGTCACTGCCTCTCTGTGGCTTAGTATCTTCATGTGTAAACTGGGGATAACACCCACCCCTACATCTTGAATATTCTCAGAAGGATCAAAAGAACTCACGGGTATGAAAGCTATAAATCATTTTCAAATGACAGGATGACTACTACTAACTTTTCATTCCCTCATTTTTACTTCCCACATTTTCCACGTGCCCTTCCCCATTTACGGAGGCCCAGGGCTCTCAGATTACCCCTGCTCCTACCCAGACCCAGCTGTAATCAATCCTATACCCTGGGCCTTTCCTGCCCCTGAAATCTCCCAGTCATATTTCCCTGCTGATTTCCCCTTCCCACAAGGTGTGATCTCTGCTAGGTGTCAAGTAGTCAAGCTGAGAAGCTGCTACTGCCTGTGCTATCAGAGCTGGTGCTGCCCTGCTGAGCACTTATTAGAGACCCTGAATTTCACAGAGCAATTTCAATATTGGCACAGGATGACTAGGAACTCACAGAGGGGAAGGTACAAATTTTCAAACCTAGGAGAGGGCGTGTGATTTACTCAGTATCGCTCCAGGCACCAGGCCTAGGAGGCCAGGGGCAGCCTGGTCCTGGAGGATATAAAGATGGCTACCGTACATCCGGATCCCAAACTCAGGTGACATCTCTACACCCCCATGGGCCACTCTGTAGACAATATGTCTCACCTGTGATTCTAAGAGGCAGGGCTCAGTTGAGAACTTCCTACCAGTGCCAAATGGATTGTTATTCCCTTTACTCCTCTCATATGACCTCACATACATCCATTGGTTAAACTGGAATCAAAGCCTCTTTCAAGCAAGCTCAAAATCATCCACTTGTGGATTGTTGATGAATATATATTTTTAAAAACTCAGATAAGTAGGGAGGGGAATACAGAGGTAGGGGACTAAGAGTATAAGCTATTAGGTATAAAATAAGCTACAAGGACATATTGTACAACAAGGGGAATATAGCAAATATTTAATAATAACTATAAATGGAATATAACCTTTAAAAATTGTGAAATCACTATATTATACACCTGTAACTTATATAGTATTGTATATCAAGTATACTTCAATTAAAAACCAAATAGATTTCTCCATATGTGCATCAATGCTTCTGGGTCACATTCTTTCATCCACAATTTGATTTATTCTCAGGAAATGTAAGCTAAAATTCTTATGGTCCTGAACCAAACTATTAGAGAGAGAAACATACAGCCCCCAAATCATATCAATATGGGTGTCCATCTCACTCAATGGAAATGTTTTTATACGAGGCCCTGCATGGAATATTTCCCACCCCTGCTCTTACCCCCCAACCCCAGGAGGAACTAATGCAATCAAGGTCATCCTATGAGGGCAGAGCTCTTTTTTTTTTTTTGCCAGCAGGTTCTTAATAGTCATCAGTTTTATACACATCAGTGTATACATGTCCATCCCAATCTCCCAATTCATCACACCACCACCTCCACCCCCCTGCGGCTTTCCCCCTTTGGTGTCCATACGTTTGTTCTCTACATCTGTGTCTCAATTTCTGCTATGAGGGCAGAGCTCTTGGGACAAAAGTACAAAACTCTCCAACTGCCTCACCTCAGCCCCACCCACTCCGCAATACACCCACTCTTTTTTTTTTTTTTTAATTTTATTTATTTATTTATTTTTGGCTGCATTGGGTCTTCGTTGCTGCACACGGGCTTTCTCTAGTTGCGGTGAGCGGGGGCTAATCTTTGTTGCGGTGTGCAGGTTTCTCATTGTGGTGGCTCCTCTTGCTGTGGAGCATGGGCTCTAGGCACATGGGTTCAGTAGTTGTGGCACATGGGCTCAGTAGTTGTGGCTTGCAGGCTCTAGAGCGTAGGCTCAGTAGTTGTGGCACGCGGGCTTAGTTGCTCCGTGGCATGTAGGATCTTCCCGGACCAGGGCTCAAACCCGTGTCCCCTGCGTTGGCAGGTGGATTCTTAACCACTGTGCCACCAGGGAAGTCCACATACACCCACTCTTAATCCATGCTTTACAAATGAGATCATTTCTCAAAAGACTTTAAGGGAAAATTACAAGGAGCAACGGGAAGAATTTAAGGTCCAGTGAGGAGGCAGGTGATGGGGTCTGGTTCAGGGGTTGGGGAGGGGTTGGTGCAGTGATAGAGGGAAGAGAAGAACAGGTGTTAGGGCTGCTGATGCCTATGAGGACCTGAAGGCTTTTTAGCACCAGGGACAGCCTCCACCCTCAACCTTCCTTAGCTGAGGGCTTAACTGAGCACTAGGAAATAAAGGAACCTGGAGCCTACCCAAAATTCACATTATATTGATACATCTTACCCCCAGAAATGGATCAGTTGGTCTGGATTTGGGTCTCTGCATTTTTAACAGGCACTCCAGGTTATTCTGAAGCAGGGGGCCAGAGGAGTTCATCTTGAGACCTGGCCATTGATCTCATTAAATAGAGTGGCTTTGAAGCAAAGACTCTGGGCTTTATGAATGGGACTCCCACAGCAGACGTGATCCCAGGAGAAGGTTTGCATGAAGATACTCGAAGACGGTGTGACTTGAGAGAATTCAGCTGACATGTGATGGCTGCACTATCTGTTGCATAAAAGGAGGTGTTACGGTGCTTAATCATTACCGTTCGAGGGTTTGAAAAATGTATTCTCTGAGGGCTTTCCTGGTGGCGCAGTGGTTGAGAGTCCGCCTGCCGATGCAGGGGACATGGGTTCGTGCCCCGGTCCGGGAGGATCCCACATGCCGCGGAGCAGCTGGGCCCGTGAGCCATGGCCGCTGAGCCTGCGCGTCCGGAGTCTGGGCTCCGCAACGGGAGAGGACACAACAGTGAGAGGCCCGCGTACCGAAAAAACAAAAACAAAAAACAAAAACCACAGGAGGGCTTCCCTGGTGGCGCAGTGGTTGAGAGTCCGCCTGCCGATGCAGGGGACACGGGTTCGTGCCCCAGTCCGGGAAGATCCCACATGCCACAGAGCGGCTGGGTCCGTGAGCCATGGCCGCTGAGCCTGTGCGTCCGTCCGGAGCTTGTGCTCCGCAACGGGAGAGGCCACAACAGTGAGAGGCCCGCGTACCGCAAAAAAAAAAAAAAAAAAAATGTATTCTCTGATCGCTGATTGCCTGAAAATTTGAACCTAGGGAAAAAATGTCTCAGAGCAACGCCCATAAATAACAGCAATGAAGAGCAGTGAAGAATGACTTTATCTGGCTTCAGTGTGAAATGATATAGGCATTTTCCCCAAATTTACAGGAATACCATTTCTGTATTTTTATTTACTCACATAAGATATAAGCAGTGTTTACATTGTGCTTTGTGTTGTACAAGGAAGGGATACTTAAAACAGCCCTACAATTTTTTTTTAATGTAAAATATCTATGTTGCCCACTCTATTCTGCTGACCATCTCAAAACAGCAACAGTTTCCTTTTGGGGGAACTCTATTTTGAAAGCTGTTTTCAATATTCCAAAAAAGATTTCTTATACTCCAAAAAGGAAATTTACATTTCTCTGAATAAGAGAAGAAATATAGGCCAATATTGAAACTTCCAATTATATGGGTATGTTAAAAATCTTTTGAAAAGATGAAAGGAAAAAATAATAAGAGGTCCTTGATAGCAAAACGGTTGGGGAAATCTCACTTCAGAGGAATATCTCACTCTTTGGCTATATCCTGGCAACTAAAGGTAGCTTAATCAAGAGTCAAATTCATTTCCCAGTTAAAAGCCTTTATAAGTGTTCTGCTCAAGAGCTATCTCTGGAAGCACAAACCACTACATCTGCCACTGATTGCCACATGCAATGTCAGGTTGAATTTTTGTTTTTAATGATTTTATTTTGGTCTCAAAAAAAGAAGGCAAGAAAGATAACAAGAAAGAGAAGCCGTCAGAAAAATGAGCACATTCCAAAAACCAAATAAGCTGTCTTCCCAAAAAAAGCTTCACTTTCATTGTTGTTTATCATATGCTAAAGTGATTTGCATGTTGTTATTTCAGGTGGAACTTTCCACTGCATTTCCATTCTCTCAAGAGCCAGTTGCTACCCTCCTCCTCATTCTGTCTTGTTGCTATGGAAACAGTGACTTACAGTAGGACCAGGAGCAAAGGTAACAAGGCTTTAAATAGAAATAGTAACAAAGGAATCATCTGGAGAGAACACGGAAATTGCTCTCCATCAAGCAAAATATATTCGGGGGGGGGGGGGGAAATGCCTGCATTTACAATCTGCCCTAAAAGAATAATTATCTAGCAATAAAGACCCTTTCACCATCTTTGTTCAACTGATTTTATTTTTAAAACCTGAGTGATAGGGCTTCCCTGGTGGCGCAGTGGTTGGGAGTCCGCCTGCCGATGCAGGGGACACGGGTTCGTGCCCCGGTTTGGGAGGATCCCACGTGCCGCGGAGCGGCTGGGCCCGTGAGCCATGGCCGTTGAGCCTGCGCGTCCGGAGCCTGTGCTCCGCAAAGGGAGAGGCCACAACAGTGAGAGGTCCACATGCCGCAAAAAAAAAAAAAAAAAAAACCTGAGTGATAGTCATAGAGTATACGTTATACAGTTTGAATTTTATTTACTTGCCCTCTCAAGTGTTAAAACCTTTAGTCTGTCTTATATAAAAGGAGATTAAAGTTTGCCATGCTAAACTGATAAAAATGATTTCAGCGTCCTCATACTCATAGAGAAGTTTCTATGGCTCAAGTTACCAGAAGTAGCGGTTAACCTAGAAGTCATTATACATTTGAAACTGGGGTATGACCTTAGACAAGTATCTTGAACTCTAAATCTTTGTTTCCTCCTCTGGGAGATAAGATGATACCACTTATGTCGCCAAGTTATATATAAAGATTTGAGCTAACAAAAAGTTTGGCATAAGATAGGCATTTAATAAATGCAAGCATGGTGGCATCACAACTGAATTCCTCAGCACATACCAACTGAATGGAGGCGACAGTTTACAGACTCATCGTGGGTGGCAAGACAGGGAAAAAGGATCCAGGCTTGACCTAAAAATTCCTGTGAATAATCCACAAAGTGGGTTATCCACACAAGCAGATAATCAAGCATTGGCTATATATGGAAAAGAGCTTCCCCACCCAACCAAGATGAAGGTCCTGATGGGCACAATAATTCCAGGTTGTGGTTTGACACTGAGCACTGGCAGTGTGGGCTTTCCCCACAAGCTCAACTATTCAGAGCACAATCCGCCCTGTGGCAAAGGTGATCTGAGAGTAGTGCAAACTCCTCCCTTCTCTCCACCAGCATCCAGACTGCTAAATATTTGGTGCCAGCGGTTACGGTTGATTCCATTTCCAGAAATGCAATGCAGCTGGAAAATATTTTTTACTTACAGTGGAAAAAGCCTATGCTGTTATGTATCTACTCAGCAAACATGGGAAGCCATTATGATACATATAGAAATTGATTTTAATGCAATGGAAAGCAAACAGTTCACCAAATCCCGAACAGGAAATAAAGTCTATGTTGGTACTATGGCATAAATTTATCTACAGTTCACATTATCATTTGTGTTTACTAGTGATAGTGAAAAAAACTGGTCCCTTTTTCTACAAGTAGCTGACTGAATTTAGAAATGCTCTGGAAACGTAAACTTAAGTTTGTTAGTGTAAGTCCTTTCCACTCAATTCCTTTCATGATTTTATGAAATGTGAGAAAATAAGCTGACGCTAACCCTTACACTTTTGTTGCCATGTATTTTTACCATATGAAATGACTTGGAGACCCTAACACTAGGAATTCATTCAAAAGGTTTCAATAAACCACATTTAGCTCCATTTTTTTCTCCCAGGCTCAAGAAATCTTTCAATGTAAATTAATAGTATTTGCAAGAAAACCTCCACTTAAAGGTATCTATAACATGTCATAAAATGCAGCAGGCATTTTATTACATATCTTGTTTAATGTTCACGACAACCCTGTGAAGTGGATATGTTGCTATTTTAGAAATGAAGAAACCAAGGCTGGGAGAGGCTAAATCACCTGCCAAGGGCCATAACACTAGAAGTTAGAGCCAGGACAGATCTGTTGATTCCAAGCCAAGTGCTCCTTCTTCTTCCCCTAGGGCACCTGATTGAACTTCTCTAAGAGTTGGAAGCCAGGTCTTCCAGTAACTTTATTAAGAGTCACCCTTACTTGGTTTTTGATTGCTATGATGACACATTATTTTTCTTTCCACTAAAGGCTGTGACAGTGGTTCCAACTCTTAGTTTTTAATACAAGTGCATAACCCCTTACCCCAACCAATTTAAAAGAATCTCTGAGGTGATGACCAGGCATCTTATACATTTTTTTAAAGTGCTCCAGATGATTCTCATGTATAGCCCGGATTTAAAACCACAGCTTGAAAGGACTATATCTTAGTGAACTTAGGAAGTCATTGATTGTTAAGTCACATCCTGATTTCAGAAACATTAAAATGGGAACAATAGTTAAAAGTGATAATAAGACACGAGGGATTGTGAGATGCATCCCAGTTTCAAGGACATTAAAATATGAACAACTGTACATTTCAGAATTATTATTAAAAGAGAGTTTACCGTATCAGCTGAAGAAAAGTTAGACATGTGATCTTGGGTTTACTCCATTACTTAAAACAGGTCAGAGTAAAATGACCTCTAAAGTACCTTTTGTATATAAGGCTTTGTGATTTGACTTTATGTTTGCCACACAATAGTTACTGCTTGTCTCCTTAATGTGAGGTGAAAATCATGCAGCACATTATCCCCCCAAAAAAATTTGCCCAGCAAGTCAGCCAGTCACACACCTGTAGTCCAGAAGCAAGCAGAGATGGAGGAAGATGAATAGCTTCTTTCAACTCCTGTAGAGCCCATTCTGGGTGAGAATCAAGAGCACCCTGTACCCACCCACTTCTCAGAGCTCAGAGATCTCCCTTCAACATCCCCCAGCACTTGCTCCTCCCTCCCTGGCCCCCGCCGAGACCAGCAACAGATTATTCAGAGTTTTCTAACTCACGCTTCCAAATGTTGTCAGAGGGTAAGAGATATTACATGAGCATTTATTTGTGTACGGGAGAATAATAGGGAGCCATTTAAAATCATGTTTTAGAACACGAATATCATGGGGAAATTCTCATGATACATCATTAAGTAAAAAATTAAAGATGCAAAATAATCAGGACTAGAGAAAAATGCATCAAAATTATAGCATCAAAGTGCAGCAGTGACAGATGGTCTTTATTTTCTTCAGAGTTTATTTTCCAAATTTGTACAGCAAACATACAGTATGTTAAAAACCAGAGAAAGTGTTATGCATATATGGAGTAAATGTGGTTTTATAAAAATTAGAGTAGGGCTTCCCTGGTGGCGCAGTGGTTGGGAGTCCGCCTGCCGATGCAGGGGACACGGGTTCGTGCCCCGATCCCGGAGGATCCCGCATGCCGCGGAGCGGCTGGGCCCGCGAGCCATGGCCGCGGAGCCTGTGTGTCCGGAGCCTGTGCTCCGCAGCGGGAGAGGCCACAGCAGTGAGAGGCCCGCGTACAGCAAAAAAAAAAAAAAAAAAAAATTAGAGTAACTATATGGAAAATTGCTAAGAACCAATAATAAAGAAAAGAAAAGGAATACAAAGTTTCTTTTGCAACTAAAACTTGCAACTAAAACTTTATTTTACTAGGCGTAGGCAATAAAAAGACTAGAATTTTTTAAAAAAACTACTGATGTGAGGCTTCCCTGGTGGCGCAGTGGTTGAGAGTCCGCCTGCCGATGCAGGGGACACGGGTTCGTGCCCCGGTCCGGGAGGATCCCACGTACCGCGGAGCGGCTGGGCCCGTGAGCCATGGCCGCTGAGCCTGCGCGTCCGGAGCCTGTGCTCCGCAATGGGAGAGGCTGCAGCAGTGAGAGGCCCTCGTACCACAAAAAAAAAAAAAAAAAAAAAAAATTACTGATGTGAAGTCATTTTTATATTTTTTGGATACTTATTGTTTGCTGAATTTTAGAAATTGAAAAAAACCCAGTTTGAGGTTTTTTTTAGCTCTATAATGCTTTGTCTCACAGATGTTTACTAATTTCAGTGTAGTTAAATGTATAAATCTTTTTCTTTACAATATGTTCCTTATATGTTTTATTTAAGAAATCCCCTCCTATTCCACTATTTTAAATTTTTAATTTCCCCCATTTTCCCCCTAAAAGTTTCTAAGTTTTTATTTTTCATATTCAGCTCTTTAATCCACTTAGAGTTTACCTTTATACTGATGAAAGTATACATCTTTTTGTGTGTGTGTGTGTCAATATGGTTAGACGTTTGTCTGTGTTGGTTTCGAATGCCGCCTCTGTTACATTCAAAGTTTAATACATATGTAGGACTTCTTTAAGGAGAAAAAAAAAACAACTCTACCTCAAGTTTTCCCAGAGGCAAGGATGTAGAAACAAAGTTAATGGGCAAGAATAAGTAGTAAATAGCAAGTCGCTGTGTATAGGTATCCAAGAGGTATGTGAGCAATGCCGGAAATTATCTGTTGGAAAGCAAAAGCCTCGGCCACATTAGTTCTTTAAATGTAATTTTTTTGATGGTGCTGAGATAAAATATGAGTAAACACTCTGTAAAAGAAATTTCGCCTCCAAAAAAGAGATTAAAACAGTGATCACTTCAAAAAACAGGAGCTAATGGCTGGACAGTTCTCCATGTATACATCCACAATCTCTGAACCTGAGATCGGCTACCCAGGCAAGGCAGCAGAACATCAAGTGAGGCTGACCTGGGCCAGGGCAGTCACTGAAGGCTGGCAATGCTGCACAAGTGAAATCAAGAGGGAACACGCATATTTAGCTTCTCCACTGACTTATTTCACAGAGTGTAACAGGTAGTGAAATTAACATGCAATGTACAGTCTCACAGAGAATAAAGCACCCATGAACCTCACATGATGACTGGGTTTCGCTGAAATATCAGGTTGAACCACATGAAACTGCCATTTCTGTAGTTTGAAAAAAAAAGAAGGGCTTCCCTGGCGGCGCAGTGGTTGAGAGTCCGCCTGCCGATGCAGGGGACACGGGTTCGTGCCCCGGTCCGGGAAGATCCCACATGCCGCGGAGCGGCTGGGCCCATGAGCCATGGCCGCTGAGCCTGCGCGTCCGGAGCCTGTGCTCCGCAACGGGAGAGGCCACAGCAGTGAGAGGCCCGCGTACTGCAAAAAAAAAAAAAAAAAGAAGGTTGACTACCTTCACTTCCATATACCTCGACAGAACAGAAGAGGAGGAGAGTATCAAGTTAATAATTATCCAGGAGTCTCTTGCTCCAAAGCTAGTCAATATAGTGGAATTTTCTACTCAGATCCAAAGAAGAAACTCACTGGTGCTGGAATTACTGACACTTTCCCCTCTCATGTCATTAACTCACTGGCAAAACTGGAAATTAAATTTCTCTCAGACTAAACAAGAGGAGTCCCTGACTTAGAGACCTGATGACTTTTTTCTCCAACTGATCAGGATTATGGTTTCAAGAAAGTGGTTCCAGGCGTTCCTTTACCTAAAGCTCACCTCCCCAACAACATGAATAATGCTCTTCTCAGAAACGGCACCCTGTTCTGCTTACTCACACCCAGGAAATGAGATAATAAAACGGCTGAAATTAATTAAGAGCATCTGTTACACTAAACAAATAAAGTATTGTGGGCCTTTCAGAGAGAACCAGCAGAGCAAACTCTTTCCTCCATGACACCCAGTGAGGCCGCCTTCTAAAACAGTGCTCTTCACAGGGCTCTTCCAACTATTTCCTTCCAGATCTGTGGTTCAAGAGTCACATTGGTTCATCCTTCCAGCTGTCAGCTGGGCAGCCCACTTACACTCAGCCACATTCCAGCTTTTCTAAACATAGAAAAGAATTTTCTGGAAGTTCACTGCACCTCCCATTCTGAAACTAGGAAATCAGATTATGTTAGTGAACCAAGGAAACCTGAGGGGACCCAATGAGCTGTGAACCCCTTTGATGAGCATCCCAAAGTACATGTATTAGGCTGACTACTACCAGTCTCCGGTTTTCTTGTCTCTTGTTGTCCTCCCCTATTGTCAACACTGTCTCCGGCTGCTCCCTTAGGGTCATGGTTAATTAAATGAGACTATCCTAAATGAAGGAAATTGAATTGGAAGCTTTTAGAATTTTCTTCTCATCATCTAATTACAGGAATAGCATTTATGGGCAGTCTAACTCTGACTAATTTGCTCTCTGAATCTTTTGCTGTCATACAATTTGAACATCAAACCCTGAAACCACAGGGTGGGTATTTTCCACTGCTCCGGTGGCATACTTTTTTCAAGTTTCCCTAAAGTGGATTCTGCCAGAAGACTGCTTGCAGGCTACCCCGGGTAGCCAGAAAGTCTTTAAAAACCACATCCAAATGACTGCTGTTGTCCCCCTACTTTGAGCATTCCAAGATTTTCATCACTCAGTGGCTCCAGATAGAGCCACTCACATTAGACATGGTTGAAAAGAGAAAACTGAGACAGGAAATTATGGGCCTTCTCTAGCCCCCCCCAGAACACTAGCTTCCTCACATCCCCCTCACACTGGACAATATCACCTCACCAGCAACTATATGACTGAGAGCCTTATGGTGATAGGAGATTGATCCTTCAATCTATCCAACCAGTTTTTCATCGAATTCTCCTGCTTTCTTGTACTTCTCAGCATGTTGTCAACCATCCTTTCCCATCTCTGCATCTACAGTCTTAAAGGAGTCCTGCTAACGCCCCACAATGTCCTTTCAGTAAGCCCATGAAAAAGACCTGCCAGAGTAACTGTCAAAGCAACTATCTGTGCTTAACTGCATGGGTGAAGATGCTTGGGTGGCATAAGTCCACGGGTAGAACTGGCTTCAGAAGTCAAATGATGTCCTCAGCATTGCATCTCTCAACTCTCCACTGCGTGAGCTTCATTCTCAGCTTCATCTTAGGGTTCCCCAGGATACAGGTCTTTTGCATAATCAGCCAAGCCACAGTCTCCAGATTTTTCATCAGGAAACTCCAGATCAGCTCCCTTCCTGTTCCATGGCTCCCTCATCCCACTGTGATTCCTCCTTTCCCTAAAGCAGGGAAATGGCCTGGAAGGAGTCATAGCTTCGGGCCAGAGGGCTTGAGTTGTATTCTCAGCTCTATTACTCCTCTGTTGTGTGTTCTTGGACAATTGATTTCACCTCTCTGGACTTCAGTGTCCTCATCTGTAGAATGCTACTTCCTCAGTGAAGCTTCCCCTAAGCACTTGCCCTCCCCCACCCAGCTAGTCACTTCCTCCCAAGTATTCACAACACATTGTACTGCATTCACCCTGACACACCAGATACTGGAGCGGTAGCTCTCTTGGAGAGCAGAAATTGCTTTATTTCTCTGTGTAGCCCTGGGCCAGGATACATTAGCTGCAGAATATTTCATTCAGTGGTAGGATCAGAAGATCTCCACGGCTCCCCTAATTTTTGAAATTGCGTGATCTCTGATCATTCCACCCCAATCCAGATTTATCCCTAACTAGGTGAACCCATCCTCTCTGGGTCCTCTTCTTCTCTGAAGCAATTCCTAGAACCCACTCTCCAGTTTTGAGATTTTTCCAGACTAACTAACTTCTACCCATCTCTACACCCAATTCTCCTTCCTCTGCATTATTCACTATGTTTCACATAATCCCCAGTATTCCTTCCCTTAGTTGTGTGCCTTGAAAAATACCTTAACTGCCACCCAAGCTGGCCAGTTTTTTACCTTTTAAGCCTTCATTCCTGACTGTTGCAGAACCATCCTAGCTTGGGAGGTGCCAGAAATCAAAGGCTGTGGATCGATCAAAACAGTGCCCCAAGCATGTAGCTGTCCCCTAAATGCTTTTAAGGGTAATGAATTCAGATTGATTATGTTACTATATTCTGCAGTATACATTCCCACTCCAGAAGAGCACAAAGGTCAATTTAAAAAGTCTAGGGACTTCCCTGGTGGCGCAGTGGTTGGGAGTTTGCCTGCCGATGAGGGGGACGCAGGTTCGAGCCCTGCCCGGGAGGATCCCATATGCTGTGGAGCAGCTGGGCCCCTGCGCCACAACTGCTGAGCAACCCCGGCTCGCCATAACTAGAAAAAGCCCGCACACAGCAACGAAGACCCAGTGCAGCCAAAAATAAATAAATAAAAATAAATTTAGGGCCTCCCTGGTGGCGCAAGTGGTTGAGAGTCCGCCTGCCGATGCAGGGGATACGGGTTCGTGCCCCGGTCTGGGAGGATCCCATATGCCGCGGAGCGGCTGGGCCCGTGAGCCATGGCCGCTGAGCCTGCGCGTCCGGAGCCTGCGCGTCCGGAGCCTGTGCTCCGCAACGGGGGAGGCCACAACAGTGAGAGGCCCGCATACCGCAAAAAAAAAAATAATAATAAAATAAATTTTAAAAAAAAGTCTAATCCAGTGACTCTCAGTGGGAGGGGGCAACTCACAAATGTCGGGAGGGGGAGGGGGTGGCAGGGCTTATAGTTTGAAAAAACATATTCAGTGTGATCATACAATCGTTTACCTTTGGAAAGTGAAACAGAATGATTATTATTTAAAACACAAACTATAGCTTTGATTCGTGGGTACCTAATATATTCATCTTTTCTTACGTCCACAACAACCCTACGATTTCACAGGTACGGCTACTGAAATTCAAAGAGGCTAAGTTACTTCTCCAGGATCAAACAGCTAGGAAACAGCAGAGGTAGCATTTGAACTTGGGGCTGCTCTTCATACCGCTACAGTTTCTCCATGACAGGGGCAGCAAGTGTCTCAGGCCCCCGCTTAGCTGATTCTGTACTCTGCCATTCTCCCTCTGAGCTTGACGGACATGGTAAAGGACCCCACAGTAACCTTTGAGATTTCAGAAAAACTCTGTCCCACGTGATGGGGTGAGTAAGACTTCCTAACAGCCAACCAAGAAAGCCTCGAGGCACCAGGGTTCAACCAACACCCAGTGTCACAGAATAAGAACCAGTGCCCGACCTCCTTCCTTACAACGAAGAGTCAACGTGCCTCCGGCTTCTTCCCAGAAAAATGACGTGGTTGGATGATCCAGAAGCCCTGTTTGTCTCACAGGCTCAGCTGACTAGCCTGAGCCTCTATGTACCAGGCATGTTCCAGATCAGTGTTGCTGTTGAGCTTTTCTTTACAATGAAGTTATTAGAGAGCCAAGTGGAGCCTCCAGGGGCTTCAAATACAGTGTAGAGAACAGGTTATTTGACCCCCGGGGGAAATTGGACAACGGTAATGGTTTGAATGGACAAAAATCTCATTTTTACAAACACATCCTGGCGCTGCATTCTCTTCTTCCTAACCTGCAGTTCAGGTTTCACTTCATACTACATTCTGTGTGATGACTTTGTAAGAGTGGTTGAAATCATCCACTCCTTCATGTTCAGAATCACTTTCAAGAAAGAGCTTCGCAGGGAGATTTCACACTTGGTAAATTTAAACACCACTGTGGAGGCATAGAAAGCAGAAACAAAAATAGTTTTCAGGGCAAATTAGGTCATAAATGTTGGTCTGATATAGAACCGACCTCAATAAAGACCTTGCTGAGAAAGTTGTAAACAAAGGAAAGTGGCACATCCCAGAGCTTTGAAGAGTACGCTATGCCCTGAATAAAGAAAACCTGAGCTTCTATTAGGAAGCTGGAATTCTAAGTATGGCAGGAATAGCATTTCTGAAACACTTCTGAGGGGTTTTTGCTCTTGGTAAATTTTCTAAGAGCAAATCACTACCCCTTTCCCTTTCCTTCCCTTACCACCTACCCTAGCTGCCCCCCATTTTTCCTCTATGAAAACTAAATTCGTGGCTGAGGTTTACGGTCTCAGGAGGAGGCAAAATATAGTGAGGACAAATAACGCCACCACTTCTCTAAAGAATTTTTAAAACTCATAGTAGAGACAATAGCGTTGAAAACCAGATAAAGGTTCCCTGAGATCCAACAACTTGGTTTTTAATATTAAGAGCCATAGCCCTAAATAATCTCTTTATAAAGCTTATCCACAAATAATGGTTGGCGGGGGGAGGTGGGATGGCACTTTCTCTCCACCAGCAGGAGAGGAGATTGAAAATATTTCTGGCCGAAGCGAAGTGTCGAGAAACCAGAGGGGAGAGCAATAGTGTTCCCTGCTGGTCTATTCCGCCCTGCCTCCAGGCCCCTGCCCAAGTTAAATTCCACGAGGGCATCCCAGTGCAGCCGATTTTCCCAGAGACCATTCACCTGCCAGTGCTCTCACGGGGAAAGCTGAAAGAGGTGTCTGCGGAGACACCCACTCCCACAGCTGGGATGTGGAAGGGCAGAGAAAAGTCGCAGACCTGAAGGGGTCTCCTGGTTGGAAGGTGGAGGATGCAGAGTGTGGAGTGGTGGTGAGGGTGAAGGGCTGGTAGGGAGAGGCCACGTGGACACAGCAGCAGAATCCGGGAGGGATTGGGGCCAACAGCCCTTAAGGATCAGAGGGCCAAGGACATCTCATAGAGTGCCAGCCGCCGGGGCCAGGGGCCAGAGGATTCCCCCACTTCATTCGGCGAGTGCTGCCAGCCCCTTCCCTTTCCTGTGAACTTAGACGCCACCCCCGCCCCCGGGATGAAGGGAGGGGCAGAACCCTACAAATGACTGGATGGAGGCAGGAAACAACTGGGTTATCGCTAACTGGGTAACTGGACTGTCTTCCTTGAAGCGGCAAGATTCAATGTTCAGTAGTTAGGGATGTAAGGTAGAGATTAAGTTCAACTGCTTGTGAATTCGTATCCATTACGTAACTTAATTAAACCAGCAAAACTTTTAGCCTTCACCAGAGCAATAAATAAATCCAGAAAAAGGTGGGAGGCAGGGGGAAGAATCAGTGGAATCGTTCTTTTTTAACTTCTACAACACAAAATAATATTTTTTTGGGGGTATTAGAAAGCTTTTTTGGTGGTATTAGAAAGCTTCTTGGAAATTTAAGGCATAGTCCCGTCACTGAATACATGTCACCTTTTTAATTTTCCTGGTATTAAGGGGTTCTATTTCAGAAGTTTAATCAAATATTATAATTTTCATTAAAACTCCAAAATAAATGAGGCTGAGCATTTCAAAATGCAAATCTAATCGGGGCAGTTCTCCCCAACGTCCCCCCAGTGAGGGTGGGAGCTAATCTGCTTTTGCCCACCATTGTCATCCCAGCACCCAGCAGGGAGACTGGCATATAGTAGGCCCTCATTCGTTGAATGAATGCAAAAATGAATGAATCAGTGTGATGAGACTGGAGAACTCCAAGTCTCCTTCTGGCTTTGAAATCCTGCATCACATTTCCCAGACAAAG
This sequence comes from Mesoplodon densirostris, assembly GCF_025265405.1. Lineage (NCBI taxonomy): Eukaryota > Metazoa > Chordata > Mammalia > Artiodactyla > Ziphiidae > Mesoplodon > Mesoplodon densirostris. The sequence goes on from NC_082663.1 coordinate 60,195,563, forward strand.
GATGACAAGAACCCCATGAATTTCAAAGAGTTTCAACTGATGAATCTTTGAAGTACTGAGAAATAGCTTAATATGTTTCCATCCTATCAGTTGCAGTTCTAGTATCACAAGTACATTTATACACACAATATATTAATTGACCTTATTTAATCCAGTTCTTGATCCTGAAATCTAATTAACACAGGCATTAAGTTATTAAAAACTTGAAAGTTTGAACTAAGAACTGGGGTAAATGTTAGAGTAGGAACAGGTATAATTCTTCCAAGTTGCAATTAAAATTAATACATAGAACTGGTCATGTTTTGTTCCTTAAGAAAAAAATACATATGGAAATTACATTCTACTAAAACAGGATAGTGCAAATGAACACACTTTCTTTTTCCCAGATTGGTCTGTGGAGGAATTACTTTATGTCCATGACAAAACCTTTTCCCAAGAAAGAGTAAATAGTAAAGCTTAGGTCTTCAGTGTTTACCCTCTGATCGTTTGTTCATCTTGTTTTGCACATAAACATTTCTATAGGTTTATGGCTATCTATATAAACTGCTGCTACTCCAGCAGTCCCCACATTTTCAGCAACTGTAGGAATTTAAGATTTTCAATTCTCCACAAAATATGAGCAAAATACTGCAAATTCTTGTTTCTCATCCACCAAAATCTCTCACACAGTCATTAAAGTCTTTATCAGCATCACCCTGTGCTACATAACAATCTAGTCTCCTTAAAAATAAATGCATGGGGGGAATTCCTCTCAATGATAAGCAAACAGCAATTATTATTCCCTGTTATTAAAATGCTCTCAGTTAATTGCACAGATAGCAGCAGAGAGATTACCTTAAAAGGTTGGATACCAAAGGGGAGTTAGTCAAGAGTTTTGAAACTTCTGGTCTAATTTAGAAGACAGTTTACACAGAGATTTAGTAAATATTTGCAAGGAACCATTAACATTGAGTAAACAATTCAATTCAATGCTGTCAAAGAAAAATGTATTTAAATAATTGTAAAAGAACCTTCCTTGATAAATGATGAAAACGAATTATTTTGACATGAAAACAGCCCAAATGCATTCACAGAAGACTACCAACTATATTTTCTAAGCATTCTTTGCTGTATATACACAGTTTATCATCCCGGGCTGTATTTATAAGAAGCACATGTTCAAAAAAAAAAAAAAAAAGCGCTGCTGTTTTCACTTGGGGATTATTTTACAGGGAATTCAGTGAGCCAGCCCTTTCTTAGCATTTTCCCTGCTTTAGTCCCATCAGAAATGGGAATTTACTGTGTGTCCTGCGTGCTGATAACACACAACTTGCCAAGGTTTGATGCTGTACTTTCACTGACGGGATGGAGGAGGAAAGAGCAAAGTAAACGAGGAAGTTGTGAGATTTCTCTTCACCTCCAAATGACAGATAAAGCTAGCCAGTGAACATGAAATATCTTGGAAGGCTTCCTGGCTCAATTAAAATCCAACTTTAATGAAATATTTTGTTTAAAGAGAAAAATGATGTGTCTCTCTAGTGAAAACTGTTTAGGACAGCTGCTATGGGGGAAGCAGGTGGTTGCAACTACCCCGAGGGCTGCAGAAATATTAATATGTAAATATCTCGAATTTCACTCAAGTTCAGGGAAGCTTCCTAACGTCTGGAGGAAGACAGAGCAGGCCACAAAGCAGGGAATACCCTCTCATTTGACCTGGAGCAGGGTCTGTTTGTCTAAGTCCCCATCTCAGCCTCTCTGTTTGCTGTGAGCTCACAAAGGCACTGGGTTCAAGTTTCAAAGCCAGCTCCTCCCTCCTCCCATTGCAAAGACATAACATGTCATCAGAACCCAGGGTTTGCCAGAAGCCATGATTTGTTTGTCTAGACTGGCCATTGAACTCTGTTTATTACTAAACATCATGTGGAATGGGCAACAAATCAAAGGGGTTCCTGGGAACCTGCAAGGCTTGTCTGGCTGAGCACAGCCAGGGCTGCATGGGGACATTCTTCCTTCTCAGTTTCCACAGTCTGGAGAGGCCTACCTTTCCCAGGACCTGGAGGCTGACCACTAGACTAACCTTTCATCTTTTTTTGACCCAGGACATGACCCCAGGTCATTAGTGACCCCCGGAGCCCCTCCCCACCATTGTTGGAGTGGCAACCCTTAAGAACTATATTCTGGGAGAGGTCATGAGGAATGAGTCAAGATGAACATTTGAAAATGGACCATGAGAGGAAAATGCTACCAATCACAGCAAAATAGCCTGCCCAAAGAGCAGAGAACCAAAACAACAACAACAAAAAGATGCGTATAAATAATATCCTCTTTTCAAGATGCAAAGGTGGCATTTATAAGAACTCTTCGGGTTTGGTTTTAGAAAGACACATAATTAGCAGATACACAGTTCGGATTTCCATGGATAATTGCTGCCTAAATTTTAATGAATATACAAGTTCTCTACTTTAAAAGATTTAATCTGGAAGATAAAATGAATGGAGACTCATGCTTTCTTTAGAAAATAATGTACAACTTGATTCTTTTTTTTAAAAAAAAGCACCTCTTGGGAATGTAAATTGGTGCAACCACTATGGAAAATATGGCGGTTCCTTGAAAACTAAATATAGAGTTACCATATGATCCAGCAATCCCACTCCTGGGCATACATCTGGAGAAAACTCTAATTCAAAAAGATATATGCACCCCAATGTTCACAGCAGCACTATTTACAATAGCCAAGACATGGGAGCAACCTAAGTGTCCACCGACAGATGAATGAATAAAGAAGATGTGATATATGTACGTATACAATGGAATACTACTCAGCCATAAAAAAGGAATGAGATAATGCCATTTGCAGCAACATGGATGGACCCAGAGATTATCATACCAACTGCAGTAAGTCAGAACGAGAAAGACAAATATCATACGATATCACTTATCTGTGGAATCTAAAAAAGGATACAAATGAACTTATTTACAAAACAGAAACAGACTCACAGAGTCTGTTTAGCACAGGAACTATATTCAATATCTTGTAATAACCTATAATGAAAAAGAATACATATATATATATGTATGTATAACTGAATCATTTTGCTGTATACCAGAAACTAATACAACATTGTAAATCAACTATGCTTCAATTAAAAAAAAAAAAAGGAAAAGAAAAGCACCTCTATTGCCTATAAAAATAGAACAGCTTTGGACAAAAATCAGTTCTCCCATGCAATATTTTGGAAGTACATTGATTTTGTTAAGGAAGACCTATGAGCTGAGAGAGCTACTATAAGATCCAGGGTCTAAGGATCCAGGTCTCTAGTTGGAAAGGCCTCAGTATCTAATCCATATGAACTTTTACACATTATCTAAATAGGGGTAAGTTCTCTAATCTGTGTTTCACTTCTCCCTAGAATTAAAAGTGATCACACAAAGGGATGTAAAGCAACACAACACAGCACTTCCAAAGGAGGTCTACCTTCTGTACCATGACAATTTCATGGTCATTCATTCATCAGACAAAGAAATCAAAAGGCTCAAAACTACCAGAACCCTAGAGCATTGGCCAGAGCCTCCTGGCCCATCAATGAGCAGCAGCAGATTTGGCCTCTGCCAGTCCACTGTGCTCTCCATCTGCATCCACAGGCTAGAACTAGAGACCAGTATAATCCCAGAGGGGTCAACCATACCCACAGGCCTGCAAGTATTCTGATAGTTCTAGGGAAATTCCAGGGGAAGTGGGGAATGGAGAAAACCAACCGAGATGTTCCTGGGGCCCATTGTGACCAAGGCCCTTGGGATGGCTTCCAGAACCCGAAAATGACTAAGAGGACCTCAGGGTGCTGCCCCAATGAACCTGAGGGGATGCCACAATACACCCAATCTGATGATCAGGGGTCTCTGGTTCAGCTTCAGCCTTTGGAGAAAACTCCTAGTGAAGCCAGACGCCTTATTATTATCATCCCTGTCATGGAAAGGCAAAAGCGGTTTTGTGATTAGAAGGAATCAGATATAATGAATGTATATTTATGTCTAGGAATAAGATTCCATTTAGGGTACATACCAGTGCCTTCTGCTTTGGTTTTTACCCTTCCTCTCCTCTCCTCGACCTAACCAGGTAGGTGCCTCTAATGCTGAAATGCTGGTTGAATTAAATTGAATAAATTCAGTTGAACTTTTGAAAGTTCCAAAACAAAACAAAAAAAGCAAATAGTCATTTTCACCCAAGTTCACACAACAAATCATTTTCTTTAAAAGTTGAAGGAGTATCACATGAAAGTAGAATGAGCAGATGTATGAGAAAGGATCTCCCCCACTCAGTTTGGGCATTGATTTTTCTTTTTTTTTTTTCTTTTAAAGAAGTCTTCACATAGATGGTACTAAGTTATAATTTAACTCTCAAGTTAACTATAGGTCCCCTTGTCTTTCAAGTCATACAAACACAGGGCTTCAATGATTTTTAGCTAAAAAAAGAAAAAACATGCCATATGAAAATCACTTCTTCTAACTCCAATCCTCTGGCCACTCAAACGGCCTGTGAGATCTTTATCTATTCGTGAGAGTAACACAGGAAACTCTCAACAATCCAGACACCTTTAAGTTGGACAAACACAGGAAGGTTATGAGCTTAAGAGGTTCTGGTTGTGCAGTTAAAACTTTATTTGAACACTTGAATAATAATTTCCCTCCTAAAAAGAGGATGGTGGATTTTTAGCTAAGTCAGTTCTCAGTTTCAGTTAGACCAAACCTAACACATTAACAGCTTCTTCCATCATAATAAAGAGAAAAGGAATCCAGTTGGAAGAGACACAAAATAGTTTTCACAAGGAATCCCTGAGAAAGACATTCCTTCTTAAGGACTGTTCACATACACAGGAGACTAATGAATATATGAAATTTGTGCATAAAATCATCCTTTAAATACAACAAAGGACTTACTCATTTACCAAAGGAAAAAAAAAAAAAAAAAAAAAAAAACCTTTGGAAAAAAGAGGACCGTGATTTTCACTGAGTTATGGGATTATGAATAATTTTTCTCATTCTTTTTCCTATTTTCCAAGGTTTTACACAAAGACCAATTCTTACCTTTAAAAATCAGGGGAAAAAAGTTTTTTTTTTTTTTGATTAAAGAAATCCTAGGGTAGAATCTAAGGTGAAGAATCAGTCTGAGAACTGTGAGCCAGCCCATCCCTTGCCTTTGTGTGCTTTAGAAAAAGGCCAGGCCCGGCCCATGGGGACCAGCAGGATTCTGCCCCACTCACCCCTTCCCACAAGCACCACCAGCTGTGCACACACTCAGTGCTGTTTGCTCCATCTCTCTGTGGCCCAGACTTCTATTACATCAAGTTCTGCTTACATGTTCATGTGCACCTGTGTGTAACTGTGTGACCAGGGTCCTCAACCTTCAGATGCTGACCAGGAATTTGAGGCCTAGCGCTGTGGAATCTAAACTGGCCTTGACGTTCCACTCGAAACTCCCGTCTAAAGAAGGCACCCCAGACAGTTTATGTCAAGAAACAGAGCAGTTTTACTTACCTTTCAGCGTGAAGGAATACCAGAAAGGGCTTCACTAAATAAAGGGTATGCCGACATGGGCAAGTAAGAAGGAGAGAATGCCTGCTTTCAAGTCCCCTTTCTGCACGTGCAACTTAAAGACAGATCTTTACTCACCATGGCATTGGGTCCTCATCAACCTCAACATCTGGACCAACTTCTTTTGACTTTCAAAACAGGGCCCCTGGGCTTCCCTGGTGGCGCAGTGGTTGAGAATCTGCCTGCTAATGCAGGGGACATGGGTTCAAGCCCTGGTCTGGGAGGATCCCACATGCCGCGGAGCAACTGGGCCCGTGCACCACAATGACTGAGCCTGCGCGTCTGGAGCCTGTGCTCCACAACAAGAGAGGCCGCGACAGTGAGAGGCCCGCGCACCGCGATGAAGAGTGGCCCCCGCTTGCCACAACTAGAGAAAGCCCTCGCACAGAAATGAAGACCCAACACAGCAAAAATAAATTAATTAATTAATAAACTCCTACCCCCAACATCAAAAAAAAAAAAAAAAAAAAAAAAAAAACAGGGCCCCTAACCACCCCAGCCCTAGGACAGCGCTCACACCTTCCTAAGTGGTCACACAAATCCCCGTGGGCGATTTACCGTTCACTCTAACAGGCCCATGGGCCCCCCTCTGGGTTCCATGTGTTCTGGGAGCCTGAGTTTGAGAACATTCTGCTGCCTGGTCAAATCTGGAGGGTACACTCACAGCCCTCGGCTGTTCCCATGTTGGCAAAACCTCCCAGGTAACTGACGGAGGCTGTGAGAGGAGAAACAGCCACCTGCATCATCCAACGGAGCTACCAAAGTGACCTGACGGAGAAGGAGGGAGGGAGGGAAGGAAGAAAGGGCCTATTATCTGGCCGGGCAAATAAATAGGGTTAAATCTGGCCATCAGGACTGGCGACACAATTTGCAAAACTTGGTACAAAATGAAAACATTTTGTACTTTACGTTTTAAAAGTACAAGTATTTCAAGATAGTCACCCAGAGCAGAAACCAAGTGTGGGGCCCTTCTACGCACAGCGCCCTGCGTGACACACAAACACCCAGGAAGCCGGTCCTGCTGGCTGTCGGTGGGCAAGTCATTGGCTTCCGTGTCCAAATAAGCCATTGTCAAATGGGCCAGAGAAGGAAAGCAGTGAAATAAACAAATAAACTCACAAACAAGCCATCAAGAAGGAAAAAGCTCCAAGTCCCAGGTCAGCCTTGAATTTGCAGACAGCTCAAGGCATTGTTCACATAGTTTTCTATTTTGTCATCTGGAAGATGGGGCATTATTAATGACCAACATCACGGTGATATGACTCGAACTTGGCAGTTCCTGATCCTGCCAAGCAATGCAAGTGACCAGCATTTTAAATATACGCTCGATCCAACTATGGAGAGTAGTTTTCATTATGACAGAACTGGATGGAATTCAAATCACTCTGCAAAAAAAAAACCCATCAAGCCATAATTTTCTCCCCCAGTGTACTCATCATGTTCAGATAGAAGATAGTTGTGAAATAAATGAAGTTTACCTTTTTCTGGGCAGCCAAAGACAGCATTAACAGCCTTCACTTCTGGAAACCCCTGAGCCAACCCAGGCCCACGCTCCCACCTGGACCAGCCCTCCCTCGAAAGCCCCAGAAACTCCTCATCCCAGCTTTCCTGGGATTTACCAGGTTCCCATATTCCCAAAGTTCCCCCCAGGTCTTGGCAGGGATCCCAAGAAATAAATTTATGTACATATTTTTAAACCAATTATTTTATTTTTATGCTCAAAAAGTGGTTGGAGCCAAATTTTTTAACAAAATTCATAGAATTCAGGATCTCTCCAAGCTGGATCCTCCATCTTTAATAAACAGTTAAAGAAAAAATGTCCAGGCACCAACTGCAAAGCCTGCCAAAGCCAGAAACTGCTTTGCAATGTAAATCACTTTTTTAGGAGAAAAGAGAAAACATCAAAATTCTAAAACTGGCACTAAAAGAGTCCTGCCGAGGTGGATGAATGGTTTGTGGAGCTGTAAAAACATACTGAGGCCTTGTATGAACACATCCTGGGCCTTCAGACATACGAGCCACATCATTATAAATGGTCTCGTGTATGGGCTGCACGGGCCTACCCGCTCACACATCTAACCCACATACACCCACAGTTCCTCCTCTGGGGGACTAAGCAAACTCATGAAATTCCTAGGCCCTGTGGCTAAAATAGGCACTTTTTTATTCTGAGTAGCTATACTTCATAGGGAAAGGCAGGGGAAAGGAATAGAGATTAGTTGATAGCCTACTGTGTGCTAAGTTCTATGTTAAGTACTTTCATAGCCATTGACCCATCTTTTCTTCCCAAGGTAAGCCCCAGTTTAAAGATGAGTGACTCTCTCAAGGTCACGAGCTCATCTGCAGTGGCCAGGGGGTTCAAACCCACTTCAGCAGTCCCAAAGCCGCCTTCTTTCCTCTCCACCACAGTGCGGTTCTGACACTCTGTGAGCTGAGGACCTAGCTGAGCTGAGGACCCAGCTACCTGTCCGGCGAGGGCCAACTGTGGAGCTCAGGAGGTCACAGCTTGTCCTCCCTCCCCACTAGGAGGAGTCCAGCCTAAAAACAGAACAGGACTGGAGGCTGTGGCAGTCGCACACTCCAGTAAAGCAGCTGGACACAGCACTAGGGTGTCCAGCCAGCTGGAGGCCAGGAGCAGGCACTGGAAGAAATCCACCCTTGGCCAGGTCGCTGCAGTGGGGCCATCTGTGCGGAGAAGAGGGTCCCTGCCATCAGCCACCTGTCAGTCAGTAGCCATCCCACAGGTGGAGAGCTCACTGCCTGGCTCAAAGCCTGGTTCTACTCTTTACCAGCTGGGGGACCTTGAACAAGTTACCTGAACGCTCGGCCTCACTGTCCAATACCAGACCGAGAGGTTTGGAAGATCAGAGAATACATCCAAAGCCCTTGGAACAGTTCCTAGGACACAGAGAGTGAGTGATCATTGTTAGATGTTCGTGTGTACCAAGCACATTCTGAAGCAGACCTGGGACATCAGAAAGTTCTCGCAACTCCAAAGAGACAGCGCTGTCTGTGGGAAGCCATGGAGCTCCCAGCAATAGCCCAGCACTCAGCAGCCCCTCACACAGAGCGCTCAGTGGTCTTAGCTCCGAGAGGGGAGACCCTCTGCTTGCACCGTCCAGGCAGACCGTGATCCGTGAGCTGCAGCCTGCAGACAGGGTGATGTGCCACATTCCCGTGACAGGATGCCCAGTCCCTTCCCTGGGGCTCAACATTAAGACCCACCCGTGGCGGAAGTGGTGCTTCTGAGAAAAAACTATCAAATCACTGAGGCTGAAACCATTGGCAAATTCCTGGGGAGTGTTGCAAAGAGGGCACCATCATTCCCTACTATGATTATAATAAAATGCTTGGGTGCTGCCAGGGGACTTGCCGTTCCCCCAAACCAATCCCTGCAGCTTCCCCATGGGAGGGCCACCCTTCCAGCCGAAGAACTTTCCCAGCATGGAGTCCATCAGCATTTCCAGCAGCTGGAGAACTGGTTTTCCTCCAAGACTATTGGGAGATTAATGGTTCAATTTGCAGCTGCTTAATGGTGTTCTAGGCAGCCTCCTCCTCTCATTTGCCCCTGGCCTCCCAAGGACTCGTGGTTAATGGGGCAGGTGGAGAAGCCTTTTGTTTCCCCTTGACTGGACGTGTTAACACTGATCTGTTACTCTATCAGGTCTCTATGTCTTAATCTCAGTCTTGCTCTGTTGGAATGTTCCTCTCCCACATTCTTCTATAAGGCCAGGTATTGAATATCCAGAAAGTGATAGCTTCAGCCAGTGCCCAGCTTGTGTTCTCCAAGGATCCAGTCCTTAAGAAGGTAGATATCTACAGCCAGCTTAAAATGATAAGAACATGTAACACCCTCCCCTTTACCAAAATGACTGCTCTCTTTTGCAATATCGATAGCTCTGTCTGCACCTTTGCTAAGGACATGAGAATTCACAAGATTAGACTAGAAAGGGTTTCGGTTTGCTTGTTAGCTTCTCCACAACCTCCTTCCCCCACCCATCTCTTTACACTTCTGTTCACTCTGTGCCCTACAGTTACTAGGACCCCTTTTATACATTTTGTCCCCTTCAGTAAAACACGGTTTCAGTGCCAGTAACGTGATCATTCATTTTTATCTGAGTCTACAAAACAGAATCCAGAAAATTTGGTACACGGAGGTAGAAGTCTACTCCCTAGTGGCTGGCCTTCTTAAGAGCCCAGTCACAGAGCCCACAGAACATCAGGCAGCTTGGGCCCTGCAGCTTCCTCGGATGGAGGGGAACTGACTGACTCAAGCGTCCTCACAACCACTGGCTATTCTGGACATTGGATGGAGGGGTTCTCCAACTGGGCCAGGGGATGGGGGTGGGAACCAAGAGTTCCCAGCCAGGTAGTCCCACCACTTCTACTGGGAGAATTCCATGACTGCCATTGGCTTTGCTTGGGGAGCACAGAGGTGCTGGGACAGTTTTGGGTGTCCACAATTGTCATGTTCTTTTTGGTGAATATTGGTTGCCTCCCCTAATTTGAGATGGTGAAGGCAAGAGGACCCATCCCCCGCACTTATTCCTAGGGTAGATGTGCTGGGAGACATGGCTGTCTCCACTCTACATGTCTTGTTAGCAAGCCACTGAGTGCCCTTTGTTCTGGACTACCTTTTCAAGGATGTCTGTAGAGTGAATAGTCTTGGGAGACAGAGATAGTGTCTCTCCCCAGAACTTACTTCCGTTATAAAAAGACTTGGGTTTCCCTAAACTCAGGTGTCACCTCCTGTGCCAAGATCCACTCCATGCTTAGTTAGCATCTGGCCCTCTTATCACCCTGTGGGCCTTGAAGCTCAAGGAACTGGTGCAAAAATGCTGATACTCTGGCTACTGCTATTGCTGTGAGTGACAAACTGCCCTTCATCTCTGACGCAAGAGTCTCGTGTCTTCTACGAGCATCCATGAAACTGTGGCAGGCTAACTGGTTAGCAGGCAAGTAGGGTCATGTCTCAGGCCCTTCACAGTTCTTGACACTACGTTATAATGACAGCAAATATCGGGCCACATTTTAGCATGCATGCAAACATTTATTCGCAAGGAGGCCCAAAAGAGTCACATAATCTGTTCTTTTAGTGAGGTGAGGTTCTGCCTCTCTAACCCTCAGGCAGGTCCACAAGTCCCTGGTTTACCTGAGGTTGACGCAGCAATGTTCCAGTGGCAAGATTCAGCTAATATTCTGTTTGGATCAAGTGAAAGAATCCCCCCAACCCCTCATCAAGTAACCAGACACAGGACTGGATTGCAGCTCTAAGCCAAGAATACCACTCCAAAAGGTATTAGGTTTCTGGGCCCACCAGTCTTCTATTCTGTTCATACAAATGTATATTTCTACCCAATGCACATAAATTAAATGGCAATCATCTCTCCAGTAAAAAGTTATTTCCAACATTCCTTATAGGAAATGACAAGTCATCCTCAGCAGATCCAGATGGGCCTAGTTGAACTGAACTTGTGGTAATGGACTTGGGGTGTGAATTCCCAATTAGGACCTTTTAAATGAGAACTTACTACCCCTGGAATATGAATCCCAGACTGGGACAGAGTTCAAATGTCTAAGCTACCCTACCATTTGATTAAAACCAACAAGTCACACACACGGTTCAAACTGTCTGCTCTGCAGTATGTTAAAGTAAATTACAACACTTTCAAGGAGGCATTTGTTTTTTGAAGATCCAGCTTCTGGGACCCACAGCTCTCTTCTCTTTCCCTTCTCTGTGTTCCCTCTGTTGCAAGCGAACATTTGGTAGGCTCTTCTTGGTTTGTAGAGCCTTGGGTCTTTGGCCCAAATGGCCTAAAGACGAGTACCAGGTACAGTCCCAAGTCATTTAACTTACCCCCTTTAAACCCAGTTTAAAACCCTGATAACTCTCGCCCTTTCTCCTCCCTTCAAGTTGCCTAGCTCCTTTGCTAGCCCCAACTCGTAGCACACATATATTCATTCAACAACTATTTATTTCAACCCCTGTAGACACTATGCTGGTTTAAGACCCTTGTGCTACACAGTCAGCTTCTGTATTCTGGCCCACAGATTCTCTCATCGCTGGTCGGACAGAGTGGCGTCACAGTCCTTTTCTTTTGAAGATGAAATAACATAAAATCCTTATGACCCTGTCACATGGTCACCTCCAAGTGCACTACCCAGCAGGCTCTCCCAGACCAATGAACATGCTCATCCTGCGCAGTTTATTACATTTATTTAAACACATGACAAGGGAACCAGATGAGTTAGGTCAACATACTTAGAATAACATATAAGAGCAGCAGAAGGACCCCACTACCTGAATCCTGGTTACACAATGTTCCTATTCTCTCTTATAGTCTCTCTCTCTCTCTGTCTCTTCTATGAGCCTTCTCTGCTACTGCTGTGGTTAGAAAGACCCAAGCTGATGTGGGCCAAAGACGTGCCCTTGCTCTATCAGGGACAGGGGCAAGTATACCTGGCCAAGAGCTGGCACTTGCCAAACAGCCTCTGAACAACTATGGATTTTATTTTGGTTCTTGGGCTGAACACATGTGGGTCCATTGCGGGTGCCCATTTCAGGGTGACATAGCTGTCAGCCCAGAAGTGATGAAAACTTACGGCTTAATCTTTCTATTCCTTCCTTATCTAAAGGTAACACTCCTGTTTGTTCCATTATATTCTAATTTTTAACATGTCTTCCAGGTCACTAATTTACTTACTACCTATACTTAAATACCTTCTGAATTCTGCCTATGCCTCACAAGCCCCTTGCTTCTTCATTACTGCATGCCTAACACGTCCACTGAGTTTTGCCTGTGTCTCATAAGCTACAAGCTTACTTAGGTGCTAATGTATACTTAACAACTAAGCTTCAAAAATCCCATTTGTTTTTCTTACATGATTTGAAATTTCTCAAATAATTTAGCCCACATCCATTACAGACATCCTAAATGAAATTGTAAATTACCAAATGGTATACATAAAACGATTGTAAGTAGGTAAGAATAAGCAGGTATGTGAATAACAATCGGAAGATAATACAGAAAAATGGAAAAAAATTGCTGGGATATCATGAGTAACTTCTGTTTCAAAACTTTAATATTATTTGTATAATATTTTCAATACCATATTCTTTTTAAGTAGGCTGACATTCACATATGCTATAACATACTCCTTTCTGACCAGGAATTCAGCAAAATAGCAAAACCTGTCTTAAGTTTAAGGAATTTCATGAAGTAAACTGAACTCTTAGAGAAATATATGCATCCTAAACCATTTAATTCCAAAAGCATGGCTAAATGTATTGCCTAAAACTTGTGCTATAAAGTCTGTCAAGAACCTGTATGGTTAAAGCCTTTTTTTTTTTTCAGGGAAATAAATGGTTTAGGTTTTAACCATACAGGTTCTTGACAGACTTTATAGCACAATTTTTAGGTAATACATTTAGCCATGCTTTTATTTTAAAATAACTACTGAGTATTACCAGACTAGTAACGCTTGTCTCTGCTATTTATAAAATTCCATTTGAAATGGTAACATAAAGAAAATTGAACTTACTTGTGTGTTTTTGAGTAGAATTTTCCCCTTTACGTGATTAAGTAAAGCAAAACCTAATACTTTGTCTGACTGTCTGTCTGTCTCTCTCTCTCTGTTTATTACCTACTGAGCAATTTTCCTGAATGCCAATAGCCGTCTGTTATTATGATCCAGTTTAATCTCTTATATTCATATTTATACTATGAGTCAGTCTCTCCAAAGAGACAGAGATATAAAGGGGAGCTTGGAAATTCCAAACATTTTGAATTTTAGAAAACATATCTGCATTGTAAATTGAAAAAACAATGGGTGTTCAAGATGTAGTATTCAGAGATGAGAGGCCCTCGGTGGTTTCCAGCTAAGCATCTGCCAAACCCATTTGCAGTTTAGTGAGAATGGAGCTCTCCTTTCATCAAATAGCCCAGCAATTTAGCTTCCCTGTGCGACAACATAAACAGAGACCCGTTCAAATCTTATCTTTTGGATTTTGCTGAACTGCCCAACTTGAAGACTGTGTAACTTGAGCAAGGACAGACAGCCTTAGCTTGAAATTTTCAAATGCCAAGGAAACAATTTAGAACATTCTTGACATGGAGAAGTTCTGTCTCTTTAAAGCACTCAATTCTTGGGCAACTAAAAGTTCCATTAAACCCAGAAATAATTTTTCAGGTTACATTGGGGCTCGTTCAAATAGAGCCTCTCTCCTAGAATTGTCACTAATACAATTAGTGTCCCAACTGAGGTAGACTGTTTGCTTTACATCTTCTCCCTAGATCTGCGTATAGTGAGGAAGGGCTGTTAGTCCATCAGACTTGTGCTGACAAAATCATTAATGATGGTAAAATCAAAGCACAGTTTTGTTTGTACAAAGCCAATCTTTTTTTTTTTTAAAGAGGGAAAGAGATTTGTTTTAGACAAATCAGCAATTCTCATGGGAACTCTAAATTTAGTATTAGTGGGTAAATGATAGTAGACATCTGAATTTCATATGTGAGATTAATAGTGATGAGACTTATCTATTTTTCAAACCAATGGATCTTATACATTGAGTACAGAATTGTCATGGAGGTATCCACCTTGGAGGATGATTCTAACTGGTCTGCCATTGCTTGCTACCATATTGAAATTCCTGTTGTAATTTCTTTTAGGACCACTTTACACAAAGAACAGAATAGCGAGATATTATAGTTGAGTCTTGCTTGGTCACCTACTTTATTCACTGAATCTGACTCATAAGGACTTTGATGATTTATGAGAATCAATTTACCATCCAAGTAGAGAGATCTGCCACAACTGAGTATATCCAGAGAAATCGCCAGAGGGGCAAGAGGACTTTTAGTATGCTTTGAAGCTACTTTGAAAAGGCTAGTACTCATTTACTTGGATGACTATGTCCTGGAGTGTTGCGCTTATTGAAAAATAAATGAGGTCCCTTATCTCCACGCTGAGAATAAGGGCACTATCCTAGCAAAGCAGAGTCTCTGGCAGAGTGCCGGCTCACAGGACGGCTGAACTGAGGTGTTACAGGGACCAGAGAGGGCTTCCTGAGGGAGATCCTGCCTCTTTGGAGCTAAGATACAGCTTTCTGAGGTCCCAGGCCTGCTTCAATAGAGCCTCATGAGGGACTTCCCTGCTGGCACAGTGGTTAAGAATCCGCCTGCCAATGCAGGGGACATGGGTTCAAGCCCTGGTCCGGGAAGATCCCACATGCCGTGGAGCAACTAAACCTGTGCACCACAACTACTGAGCCTGCACTCTAGAGCCCGCCAGCCACAACTACTGAGCCCACGTGCCACAACTACTGAAGCCCACACGTCTAGAGCTCATGCTCCACAACAAGGGAAGCCACGGCAGTGAGAAGCACGCACACCACAAGGAAGAGTTGCCCCAGCTCGCCGCAACTAGAGAAAAGCCCGCACACAGCAACGAAGACCCAACACAGCCCCCAAATTAACTAAAAAAAAAAAAAAAAGAGCCTCGTGGGATGTTCTCTGCAAAGGGGCTCTTTAAGTCCTTCTCTCTGCCTGTTTACTCATCCTGTAAAGTTGAGCCCCTAGCACGATGGAGCCTGCAACCCCTCACCATATGCTAGGCACCAAAAAGAAACCCAGGACCAACGAGGTGATGAGGTTACCCAGTGCCCAGTGGCAGGTGGATTAAGAGTTACCATGCAGGTTAGAGCCATGCTTCTCAATCTTCAATTAGTTATCACAGCAATAAAAAAGGAAAGCCTGGGGCTTCCCTGGTGGCGCAGTAGTTGAGAGTCCGCCTGCTGATGCAGGGGACACGGGTTCGTGCCCCAGTCCAGGAAGATCCCACATGCCGCGGAGCGGCTGGGCCCGTGAGCCATGGCCGCTGGGCCTGCGCGTCCAGAGCCTGTGCTCCGCAACGGGAGGGGCCACAACAGTGAGAGCCCCGCGTACCGCAAAAAAAAAAAAAAAAGGAAAGCCTGTTCCAGGAAAAAGACCAGTTTGTTCCAGCTTGAGCCAAAGTGTCCAGTCAGCACTCAGCAAAGTGGCAAAATTGTTTTCTAGCCATTGTAGCACTTAATTTACAACTGTCCCAAGGACTGGGTAAGCAGGGTCAGCTCATAGGATAAATCACTCCTCTGCACATGTCTGTGCTTCATCTCAGGATAAAGGAATCCCAAAGGCAGGTCCTGAACCAAAGTGCCCCCCTACCACGTGCTTGTGTTGATTCCTCAGCCCCTGGCCCATTACTACCTAGAGAATCCAGAAAGAGTTTCTTCAAAGACTTCTACCTCTGTCTACCCCTCCCCCCATTCTGGGACTCTGTTCCTCCTCCATCCCATCACTAGTCATGTAAAACGCATATGACGTTTTTAGTGCAGTGGGAAAGTGCCTCAGGGTCAAGGTCATTAGCTAAGCCAAAAGATGCTGTCCGCCACAATTCAGTTACCTGGATTCAGGTTTCCAGTATTAACCAGTTTCCTTCCGTCTTCCCTATGCACCTCCACCCAGAGGACCACCTGGGGTGGCAAGTTCTACTTCAACGCCAGGCCTACGGCTCAGCTAGTTCTCTCTGCGCTTCCTGCCCACAGAAAGCAAGGCCCTTTCTTCTCGGTTTTACACTCCTGCAGCTCCTGCTCGGCCTCTTGAGCCCAGGTTGGCTCCATCACAAACTCCTCCAGGGGCACTGCAGGTGACTAGAGCAACTGCTGGGCTTCCCTGAACTCCCTCCTCCCAACACACTGGTCTCTCTTTCTTACTCGCTGGCCCTCCCTCTACAAATTCTCCCTTCCAACTTTCAGACTTTTTCAGCTTCCTCCCCCAGGGGTAAGACTTCAATGTCACAACCAGGAGCACCCCCAAACCAGCCAGGAATCAGTACCTACTCTATCCAATAGACATCCAATCTAGCCAACCCATCCACAAAAAGATGGACACATGCAAATTAAGCCTATTAAGTCTATTTCCTGGCATGCTTTAATTCCCAAAACATCCATTGATAAAATTCGTGGAGAAGCAAAGCTCTGGATTTCCCTCCTGACCTGCCCACATGCTAAAAAGCATGAGGACTAAGCCCTGATGATGGATACATCAGTAACTCAACGAGGCCTTCCATAAACATTGGGATTATATTCATTGATTCCTCTGGTTGCCGCAAAGATCACGCTACCCCACTGCCACTCAATGCTGATTCCTCTACTTTTTAAACACACCTGCCACGCATTTCCCATCTTGAGGCCTCTAGGCTGCACACTTCTTTCAATATCTCTTGACACTTCCCTCCAAGGGGCTATATAGACACAGAAACGAAGGCTTTATACCCCAGCTTAGAGCCAACTTTTACTCCAGACCAATGCTACTCAAAATGTATATCAGAATTATCTAGGAATGGACTTGACTTAAATGCAGATTCCTGGGTCCCATCTGCTTTGGATCTGGGAATCTTCTTTTGTAAGAGACCTGTGATTCTGAGGATGGCTCTTTGAGAAACACTCTTATACATGTTTTACTATATGGTAAATCCCTTGGGGCCAGGGGATCACTCCTGGTTCTTCTTCCCATCTCCTGCAGGCTTTAGTACAGTTTCCATCATACAACGGGCCCTCAATAGATTGAATGACACTGAAAAATGTCATTACATTGACGTTTAGTGCTCATTCTCACGTAGAGGATGTTGCATTGACCCTGTAATATCACAGTGTCTGTTGTAAGAATGACAGACTAGGAGTTGTTTATAAAAACAGCTGGTGTGTACTGAGGGGCTCTGTTTGCAGTGATGATAAATTCTCTTCCCCCAGCTGCCACTGTCTTTTCTCCTAAGTAAAACTGTGTGTATAGCCTGGCCATCAGCCTCTCTGCTGGAGTTAGTGAAATGTTAACTTCTAGCCATTAGTTGAGAGATAGCAGATCACTTATCTACTTTCCCACTCTTTAATCTCTGTCCCCAAAGATGCACTTCTCACATTCCTTCCGAATGACCTGGCTCTTTAAAGCACAAACACCCAGCCCTAAACCCAGCTCTCCAGCTGAGGGATTTGTACGCACCACCCCAGTGCCCTACAGCGGTGAAAGAGCCAGTGGGAATTCTCACACCGGGGTTTCCTGGCTACTCCTGGCCACAGAATCTGGGGTGAGTGCAGGAACCCCAGTGTCCATCCCAGGTTCCAAATGACAAGAGGTGAGTAGACAACCCAGTCCCAGAGGCATCACTGAAGCCTGGAGAAATGTTAACAGCTGTATCTGGTTTAGATCTGATTTGGTTTTACCTCTTCAACTTCTAGGAGAATTCTTATTCTCCAGTGGCAGATGGATATTTTAAGGGTATCAAAATGTTTTGTTTTGTTTCTACTTTAAATTTAGGTGAACAATAGGACTAGGGGGAGTTTCAAGGTTTTAGTACACAGCTGAACATTTTACAAAAGAGTCCTAACGCTTCTGTGCAATGCATTGCATTGTATTCAGGACTGATGTTGACATCTATTGAATTAATTGTGCCAGACACTGTGATAAGCACTCTACATGTATTACTGACTTACTAAAACAAAACAATATCCCTATAAGTAGGTGCTGTAATTACGCCCATTTTACAAACGAGGAGAATGAAGCTTTACGAAAGTAATAAGAGGATATATTTATTTAGGGCCAGACATCTTCGTGGACTGTGCAGTCATCTCCTAGTATGTTCTGATGCAGGGAGCCCGTCACGAGCTCTCTTCCTGTTTGCAGCTCCTGGAGCCCGTCAGAAGGGTTGACAAGTGGGGACTCCGGGAGGCCTCCCTGCCATCACCCGGCCCTGTGACGATAAAATCATTAACCTGGTAAAAGGGGAGCTAACGAACCACCTCCTTCAGCAATGCCCTCCACAACCAAGCCTGCTCCCCAAGCAGAGGGGACCCCCTCACAATCCCTCAGGGCCTTGCAGCCTTGCTCACTGCAGGACAGCTCCTCTATCGGATGCTTCTGACTTTGTTCACGTGGGGAAAGTTCCAAGGAGTCGGGGTGGGGAAGGAACAGAGTGGAGCAGCAGCCCACAGTCCCCCAGGTCCCCACCGCTGATGAGGGCTACAACCCTGGGGCAGACGAAGCTCCCGTCCTAAACACAGGCATTGATGCTGCCGAAATACACTTCTAGCCCAGATCTCTGACACTGCCCAGAGGAAGTTTCCCATCATCACTGGATGCAAACCCCCCCTTGGCAGTGAAGGGCACGGAGTCCCGGAGGTGGACTGACCAGCCCAGCTCTGCAGAGCTCGGCCAGAGTGAAGCTGAGTCAGGCCCCGGGCCCCTCCCGGTGCCCCACCTCCCTCCCCTGCCTCCCTGGGCCAGGCTGTCCTCAGGCAGAAGCAGGGAAACCTAGCGCTAGGCTCAGAGACTGTGCGGAGGGCTTGAAGAGAAGCACGCAGCAAGCCCAGAGAGAAAGGTTCCATGTTAAGTTCTTTCTCAGTCTTCTTTTGGTTATCCAATTTTCAAGGGAATTTTTTTTCTCCTTTGGAAAATGATGAGAATATTTGAGGCTGGCAGATCACTCCTGTCCCCAAGGGTCTGGTGACAAGAGTTGCCTCGAGGTGGGAAAGGGTGGGGCAGACAAATGAGGAAGAGCAGGAGGAAGGCTAACACACAATGTCCACTTGGTACCCTACAGATGCCACACGTTTTGTAGCCATTAACTCATCGAATCCTCACAACTCCAGGAAGGAGACACTATTCGCAGGTCCATTTTACAGATCTGGGCACTGACGCACAAGGAAATAAAAAGTAGCTAGACCATGTCATCCAGGTAGGTAGGTTTGATTATAAATGAAAATTCAGTGGACTGCTCAGCACACTGAAGGGCCCTTATAACGAACCCATTTCAGAGAGCGTCCATGTTCAGTAAAAGGAAGCTTCCAGAATTATTTTTAATCCAGAAGAGTAAAACATTCATGTCACTTTTGCAACCTGCTCAGAGACCTTTACTTGTCCAACTCCCCTACAACTTGGACACCAGGAAAAACCAGCGTCTCCCAGTTGCCGCTGCTCATAAGGCACCTGCAAAACATGACCCCCTCCCCACCACAGATGCCCAACAGGGAAGAATCTTGCTCTTCAGCCATTATTTTAGAAGAGACAAGGTCTCTTTGAGCCCAGGAATTCCTCCTTAGTGTTTTCTCAATTGTTTCTTGAATGTTGATGGAGGGTACTAAATTTAAGATAAAAGAGGATAAGTCCAGAAAGCCCATGGAAAGAAATGTGTTTCTTCTGCTATTTCTAAAAAACCTACCATCGACAAAGCAGGTGATGGGTACCTAGTCTCTTCTAAAGGTTGGCAAGTTCACCCCTTAAAAACTCCAGACCTCAGAGAGGTATCCACGCTTACACTGGACCTCAAATTGCAGTATTAAGCGAAACTGTTTCTAAAGCATTATTCCAGCAAATATGCTAGTTTTTAAACCGTGTTTAAGACGAAGCCCTCCTCAGCCCCAGCTCCCTCTCCCTCATCCCCACCGGCGCCATGCACAGCAATCCCTTTGCCCTTCCATCAGAGGGAAACTAGCACAACAAGAGCCTTGTTTCTGATAAGAGTATCTGTCACTGACAAAGAAGAGGCAATGTGTTTTTTATTGAGTGGACCCTCATAATGAGCAATACACAAAAGATCGTTAATTATAAGCCATCCTTGGTCCCAAGCCCATACACACATTTGCATTTCCAAAAGCTCCACTCGGCCCTTTTGAAAGGCTTTGCCCTGGTTTTTGACAGGCTGGTGGGGAAATGGCTGTACCCAAAGGCACCGCCAGTATCAACACTCAGTGCGCAGGACGTGTATTTAAATTTAAATAGAACAGTCTCCCGAGCCCGGCTGCCTGGGGAAGGATGTTCAGAGGTAACATGGGCATCGTCCTGGAAAAACACATGTCAACTGAGAAGAGAGAAGGCATCATCCACGTTGATGGTGAATTTCCTGCCTCTTGTGCCTTTGTGTCACAGCACGAACACCACCCAAACAGACAATTTTGCTGAGTTTTGGGACTGTGTACAAATGAAAAGAAAAAGGATATGTCCTGTTTAGAATAGCTCTGTTCTCCCCGGGAAATAGGGATTAACCTGTCGAACTAAAACAATTTATTGCAGCTGCTTCTTCAGATATGCTTTGTGGGCTCAACACACTGGGACAATCCTCATGTTTATATTTTACATGACAAAGCGTTGTAAGATTGCTTGTTTTATAAGAATAATGTGGGCATGCTTGTTCTCCACCATGCAAGGGATGTGCAGTATGTTCTAACAGGATAGAAACATGCTGTACAGGAGTCCTAACCACACTTCTGGTTTAGGAAAGGGTTGCGGGGGGCAATATGGAGCAGGGGGTAAGGGATCCCACCTGGTGAGCACCTTCCTAGCCTAAAAAAGTAAATGAACACATCATATGTCATCAGGGAAATGCAAATTAAGATAACAATGTGATACCACTACAGTCCCATTAGAATGGCCAAAATCCTGAACACTGACAACACCAAATGCTGGTGAGGATGTGGAGCAACAGGAACTCTCATTCACTGCTGGTGGGAATGCCAACAGGTACAGCCACTTTGGAAGACAATTTGGCAGTTTCCTGCAAAACTGAACATACTCTTCCTATAATCCAGCAGTTGTGCTCCTTGGTATTTACCCAAAGGAGCTGAAAACTTATGTCCACATAATAACCTACACCTGGATGTTTACAGCAGCTTTATTCACAACTGCCACAACTTGGAAGCAACCAAGATGTCCTTCAGTAGGTGAATAAATAAGCTGTGTTACATCCAGATAATGGAATATTAGTCAATGCTAAAAAGAAATGAGCTATCGAGCCGTGGAAAGACATGGAGGAAACATACATGCATGTTACTAAATGAAAGAAGCCAATCTCAAAAGGCTGCATCCTGGATGATTCCAAACATATGACATTGTAGAAAAAGGCAAAACTATAGACAGTAAAAAAAAAAAATCAGTGGTTGCCTGGGGTTGGAGGGGGGAGGGATGAATAGGCATACCACAGAAGATTTTTAAGTCAGTGAAAATACTCTGTATGATACTATAATGATGGATACATGTCATTATATGTTTGTCTAAACCCACAGAGTGTACAACACCAAAGTGAACCCTTATGAAAACTATGGACCTGGGGTGATGATGATGTGTCAGTGTAGGTTCATCAACTGTAACAGATGTACCACGCTGGTGGGGATGTTGATAATGGAGGAGGCTATGCATGTGTAGGGCAGGTAGTATATGGGAAATCTCTGTACATGCCTCTCAATTTTGCTGTGAACCTAAAACTTCTCTAAAAAAAATAAAGACAATTTTTTAAAATTTTTAAAGAAAAGCTTTAGGAGTTAAGTCAGGAGAACATCTTCCCCAGGTTTAGCAGAATTCTCAATAGACTGAGGCAGAATGAGCAACCGAATGACATCTGTGTGAACCCTCTATATGTATATGTGAGAATGAATGCAGTAGGAAACAAATAACCCTTTAAATGAGGAATATTTCAGATTCTGCAATACAGAAATGGGTTCCCGATTTCAAACGGTTTTATGCAAACCATTGTTTGTAATTACTGTGATCCTAAAGTGTTGCATGTACACCAAATTTCTGTAAATCAATTTTTTCCTCCAATGAATTATAATCTCTGTCAGCTCTAAAGTTAATGATTCTATTACTGTGCTTTCTAAGGTGCTTATCTTTATTGTACATCCTTCTTTTTTTTAACATCTTTATTGGAGTATAATTGCTCTACAATGGTGTGTTAGTTTCTGCTTAATAACAAAGTGAATCAGCCATATTTATACATATATCCCCATATCACCTCCCTCTCGCGTCTCCCTCCCACCCTCCCTATCCCACCCCTCTAGGTGGTCACAAAGCACCGAGCTGATCTCCCTGTGCTATGCAGCTGCTTCCCACTAGCTAGCTATTTTACATTTGGTAGTGTATATATGTCCATGCCACTCTCTCACTTCGTCCCAGCTTACCCTTCCCTCTCCCAGTGTCCTCAAGTCCATTATCTACGTCTGCGTCTTTATTACTGTCCTGCCCCTAGATTCTTCAGAACCTTTTTTTTTTTAGATTCCTTATATATGTGTTAGTATACAGTATTTGTTTTTCTCCTCTGACTTACTTCACTCTATATGACAGTCTCTAGGTCCATCCACCTCACTACAAATAACTCAATTTCATTTCCTTTTATGGCATAGTAATATTCCATTGTATATATGTGCCACATCTTCTTTATCCATTCATCTATCAATGGACACTTAGGTTGCTTCCATGTCCTGGCTATTGTAAATAGAGCTGCAATGAACATTGTGGTACATGATTCTTTTCGAACTATGGTTTTCTCAGGGTATTTGCCCAGTAGTGGGTTTGCTGGGTTGTACGGTAGTTCTATTTTTGGTTTTTTGAGGAACCTCCATACTGTTCTCCATAGTGGCTGTATCAATTTACATTCCCACCAACAGTGCAGGAGGGTTCCCTTTTCTCCACACCCTCTCCAGCATTTATTGTTTGTAGATTTTTTGATGATGGCCATTCTGACTGGTGTGAGGTTTGCAGTTTTGATTTGCATTTCTCTAATGATTAGTGATGTTGAGCATCCTTTCACGTGTGTACATCCTTCTTAACTTTAATTTCCCCCAATATTCTGTCTTTCCCTTTTATTCATTCATCAAATATTAATTCGGCAAGTATTATGGGTCAGGCACAGCTCTAAGCATGGAACTGTGTTCATGTTTATTTGCCATTCTGCCTTTTTATTTATAGTCTGTGTCTATTTAGGATGATGTTGTAAGAGCACACACAAAAGTTGTAAAAGTGATAGTGATGACTGCTGAAATGGAGAGGTTACAGAGAGGATTTAGCTGTTGATGAGATGGTAGGATAACGGGACAAAATAGTGAGATGGAAAAACTAATGAGTCTTCTCAATGTGGACAGGTATAGCTTGGAATACTAATCTAGTTTATCTCTGTGCTTTCCTACCCTCTTTTTTTCTCCCACTTGCACCCTGGGGGTTTTTCTGTTCTCTAGCCTATACCACAGCAGGAAAAAAATAATTATTCAAAGGAACTACTTCCTTTTCAAAACATTGCATCATTCCAATCTGTCTGAGGTTCTTAGCTAATAGAGCCAAAACATTGACAGTTTTTCTATGTATGCAAGAAAACACAAAATCAGAAAGAGGTGGAATTGATTTAGAACAGCTATTTGATCTAACTGAAAAGTAATGCTTCACAGAGTGACATATTGAAACTTCTGCAACTGCTATCTTCTTGTAAACTTGTAAATGGTAATGATTTGGGGGGAAAAAAGTGAATGGAGTTCTCAAATAATAACTCATGCTTAGTATCACCATTTTGCTCCCTGACTTTTAGAAGTTGTTATATACTGTACGTATCAATGAAATGACATGACCCCCAGTTATTAATGGCTCTCATCATAAAATGAATGAGCACCTGTCCTCTACAGCCACACCATGGCTGTTGAATGCTTTTCCCAGTTAAAATGGTGAATCACTTTTCCCCGTCTCTCAATGAGGATTCCATCCCAATACAGAGATAAACTTCCCCGCTTCAAGTTTTGATCACTCCATTAACATGATTTAGGAGGAAAACTCCAAGTCTCTAAAAACTCAAAAATTCCAGGAGTTTCAGTCAACAATTGCCTTAAAAGAGCATGTGTTTCCTGACTAGGACATGAGCAATAAGCCCACAAATCTGCTGAGAGGGCAGCACAGTGCCTGGCATACAGGAGGCACTCAATTAATGGTGGCTGAAATGAAGGGGATCAGTTGTCCTTTAAAGAGAACAAGAGTATATTCTTTGCATCTCAACTTTTCACGTTTATTATCAGGAAAATATTCCCCGGTGAGACAGGTTTGCCCAGAACATAGAAAAGAATGACAGTTGCAAGTTCAGAAAGAAACTTGCCCCCAAAGAACATGAGGCTTACAGAAGTGGATACAGCTGTACATGATTGCAATCACCCCAGGTAAACCGGGCCACCTGAGCATTCCAGATAAGTGAGATGTGTAAATAACTCTCATCTTCAAAGACAAAAGAACACAAAACATGTGGAGGTACTTAGCAGAGGGATTAAGAGCATGGGCTGGATTTGGATCACTGGCTTTGGACAAATTGCTTAGGGCAATTTGCTAAACCTTTCTAAATCTCAGGTTCCTCATCTACAAAATGAAAATAATATAGTTACCTCCTAAGGTTGTTGGCAGGATTAAGTGAGATCGTGTGCTAAGAAATATTTAATAAATGTAAGCTATTAATCATAATGATCTTGATGAAACAAAATAATTCAAGGGACCAAAAAAAGAAAAATGAGCTTACAAAGGAAGTGATTTCAGGTTGGCCAGATGAGGACACCCATCAGCAGAAGCTTTCTCCCTTAGTCTGTCCCCCACCCACTAAAGCAGGATTCTCAACCTGCGATCTACAGCACCTTCAGACTCCCTGAAGCTGAATGAAAAATATTTGCATATGTACAGTCTCCTAAGAAAGGAGTCCATAGTGTTCGTAAGATTCTCAAAGGAGTCTGGCACCTCCCCAAAATTAGGAATCACTGCCCTGGGGTATAGCAAACTCTTAATCTGAGTCTCGTTTTCAAATCTAAATGTACACAAAACTCCCTTTCTTCTTCTTCTTTTGGTTTAGCCAACACATGTTGGGCTTTTCAAAAGAATTTTACTAGGAATCTAAGGAGAAATTGGAAGGGAAATAGAGCATATACAAAAAAAAAAAAAAAGGTGAACATCAAAAGGACAGTTACAACAGTACAGTCACACTGGCTGGGCAAGCTTGCAGGTGTGTGGGCCCAGATCCCTTCCTTCCCAGCTCCTCTCCTTTGTCCCTTGGAAGATTCACTGTTTTCTTTTATTTAGAAGTAGAATTCATTTAGAGAATCTGCCATCTGCTTGGATTTGTTCATATACATACAGACCATTGCTTCTTTCTTAACATAATTCCCAAAGGAGAGTTTACTAAGAATCAAAAGGGGCTGGGAATTATCCAATCTCTCGATGACTAGATGACTGGGAAGACATGCAGAGGAGATTAGAAAGAAAGAGAATTTGGGGAGAACCAGAAAAGGTAAAGAAAAATCACATTAGAGCCCTAAAGTATCAACAAAAGAATTTTTTTTAATAAGCAAGTGCACCATTATCAGTTATTAAGAATGTAATGTTCATGAGTTTCAGAGGCTTTCCTGAAAAACAGATTCTTTTTCCGGGGGAGGGATCAGAGGTGATTAAGTAATACAAAGATATCAGATCTATTAGAGCTCTGGATTCGCTCTCCTTTCCTTCCTCTGTCATTGTCTGAATGCATGAGGGCCTTCCTAAAAGGGGAAGGAAGCGTAAAAAATAGGGGAGCTTCTGAAAATCATTCACATCCAATCCACAAACACTGACTGAGCCCTTATTGAATGCCAGTCTCCGGACTAGGCTCTAGAAAGTAGGAAAATGAGTAAGATCGAGGTCATGTCTTCAAGAAGTTCTTAATCTAAGGAAAGATATAAGCAATAAACAAGTATCATTCCCAGTGATAAGTATGTTATTAATTGTGTAACAGGGAGACAGAAGAGGAGTAAGATTGGAGGAAATGCATCCCACACTGAAGATCATACTACCCTACTTTTTATAAAACTATCTCTGGGGGCTTCCCTGGTGGCATAGTGGTTAAGAATCCGCCTGCCAATGCAGGGGACACGGGTTCGAGCCCTGGTCCAGGAAGATCCCACATGCCACGGAGCAACTAAGCCCGTGCGCCACAACTCTAGAGCCTGCGAGCCACAACTACTGAAGCCCGTGTGCCTAGAGCCCATGCTCCGCAACGAGAGAAGCCACCACTATGAGAAGCCCGCACACCACAACGAAGAGTAGCCCCTGCTCGCTGCAACTAGAGAAAGCCCATGTGCAGCAATGAAGACCCAACTCAGCCATAAATAAATAAAAATTTTAAAACACAGCTATCTCTGGGATCTGCCTTTTCCTGACTACAACCACCCCATGCTCCTCTTAGACCCATAAGCCAAAGTTGCCCTGACAAAATTTCCTGGGATCAAAGCATTTCATGGTAAAGTCCAGAGATGAGCCACCCTGAGCATTTTGGTTATAGGGAAAGTAATTTCTTCCCACTTTCAAGGAAGAAGAAAAAGAGAGTTGTTTTTTTTCCCATGGATTGAGCCCTTGTACTGTAATCTTTCCTTTTGCTTCCAGAATACCTTGTTCTGCAAAACTTAGAAATTTGTGACACAGAAACTACTTTGCCAGAGAGTAAAGAAATCTCAGGGTGTGAGTGCCATAAAGGTAGGAAAACTACGGGCACACAGGATGTTACTTCCAAGCTCTCCTTCCTGGCCCTACTTCTCTCACCAAGGAAGTTACAGACTTCTTGCATGGGCCCCAGTCCAATTCTAAACCAAAACTGTTCTCCCCACCATCACAGGAACCTCTCAGCGAGTCACTGAGAGACTGAAACCTTGGGTGACAACAGGTGTGGGTAAGGAAAGAGAACAAGACAGGCCAACCCTGGGGTCCCCCAGAGGGGAAAGGAAAGGGATCCCAGAAAACTCCATTGTTATGGGCAGAAGGCACAGCTTTTCACGCCTCAACTTCCTGGAATTCCCACCAACCCACACACCACCACACTCAGTTCTCGCTCCTGGGCTCCATGCCCACCTTTCAGACCTGCACCAGGCCTGCCCATCTGGAATCCCCAACCTGGACCAGGTTTGTGGACACCACAGCTGGTAGATGTATGTTTCCTCACTGCTGCTGCAGTAGGAGAAGAGTTTCTAACTCAAAGTTAGCACTGAGGACCACAACTGAGCTCTCCAATTATACCTTTCTACATACACACACACACACACACACACACACACACACACACACACACTTGCCTTCCTGTACTCCTTATCTTTAGGATGGCTCCACTGGGATGGTTAATTTTGTGTCAACTTGACTGACCAGAGGATGCCCAGATTAAATGCTATTTCTGCATGTGTCTGTGTGGGTATTTCCAGATGAGATTAGTATTCAAATCAGTGGACTCTATAAAGGCGATTGCCCTCCCCAATGTGGGTGGGTGCTATGGTCTGAATATTTGTATCCCCCCAAATTCATATCCTAACCCCCAAGGTGATGTTAGGAGGTGGGGTTTGGGGGAGATGATAAGGTCATGAGGGTGGAATCCTCATGAATGGGATTAGTGCCCTTATAGAAGAGGCCCCACAGAGCTCCTTAGCACCTTTCCACCACATGAGGACACAGCTAGAAGCTGGCAGTCTAAACCCCAAAAGAGGGCTCTCACCATAACCAGACCATACTGGCACCCTGATCTTCAACTTCCAGTCTCCAAAACTGTGAGAAATGAGCTTCTGTTGTTGTAAGTCACCCAGTCTATGGTATAGCATCCCAAATGGACTAAGACATTGGACATCAACCAATCCTCTGGGGGACTAAATAGAACAAAGGACAGAGGAAGGAGGGATTTGTTCCCTTTATTTTCCTGCCTCACTGATTGAGCTGGGACATCTCATCTTCTCCAGCCCTCAGACCAGGGTTTATACCATTGACTCCTCTGGTTCTTAGCACTTTGGAATCTGACCAGATTATATCCCCAACTGTCCTAGGTCTACAGATTATGGGACTTCTCAGTCTCCATAATTATCTGAGCCAATTCCTCCTACTGATTTTCTTCCTCTGGAGAGCCCTGACGTATACACTCCACCACCCTCCAAGCCCCCACACCTGACAGTAAGACCTCAAATCTCTCCCTTACCTCCCTCATCTGAATTGTCCAAGTCCTAAAGACTCAAGCCATCATCACTTCTTGCCTAGATTACCACAATCATCCTAAGTGTTCTCTCTCTGCTTCCAGTCTGGTCCCTCCACCCACACTTTTCCAAATAATTCACCACAGAGCAGCCACAAAAATAATGTGAAGCTGCTCATGCTTAAAATCATTCAGAGAGGGACTTCTCTGGTGGCATAGTGGTTAAGAATCTGCCTGCCAATGCAGGGTACATGGGTTCGAGCCCTGGTCCAGGAAGATGCCACATGCCACGGAGCAACTAAGCCCGTGCACCACAACTATTGAGCCTGCACTCTAGAGCCCATGAGCCACAACTACTGAGCCCGCATGCCACAACTACTGAAGCCTGTGTGCCTAGAGCTCATGCTCCGCAACAAGAAAAGCCACCGCAATGAGAAGCCTGTGCATCACAACGGAGAGTAGCCCCCGCTCTCCACAACTAGGAGAGAGCCCGCACGCAGCAATGAAGACACAATGCAGCCACAGATAAATAAATTTAATAAAAAAAGAAAATCATTCAGAGAATCCCCAGTGCCTAGGGAACAAAGTTGAAATAACTCTGTATATCATCTATGACTTTCTGATCTAGCTTGTCAACTACTACCCAGCATACACTGTGCCTTACCCATGATAAACTCCTTGCTACCTCCCAAAATGGATTTGTTTACTCAGTTAAAACAAAAGAGAATTTACTGAAAGGATATGGGGGTTGAGGCTTGGGAAGTGGTAGGAACCATGAAGACTCAGGAGGAAATAGAAAGCACAGCAAGAGTGTTCTAATGGGAACAATCTAGTAGGCATGCCACGACTGCAGTGAATTACCTCCAAGACTTCTGTCCAGCCCTGGAGCAAGAGCAAAGTTCTAGGAGAAAGCATCTGAATGGCACAAGCTTTGCTCAGTGCCATGGCTGTACTGAGGTCAGATAAGGGAGGATGCGGCTCATTCAGCTCTCTAGTAGGAAGAAGGGACCTGTATATTCCTCCTGCCAATAGTACCACAGTGGGGAAGAGGTACGGGGAGAGGTAAGTTTCCAAAGGAAATCAGTGTGATATAAGGGAAAGGGTGCAGATGCTGGTCACTGAAAAGTAACGAGTATATACCTCATAACCCTGTTTTTCTTCACACTTGAAACACTATCTCACACTACCCACCCACTTCTACCACCCCCATTCTGCCTGATGTATTCTTACTTTTCTTTGTAGGCTTAGCCCTGCCATCATCTCCTCCAGGAAGTCTTTGACCCTCAGAGTCAATATTAGGGGCCCCTTATCTGCATATCATTATCACAGTTCTTATACCAAACTGAAATCGTTTCTTAGTCCTCTTCCACAATTATGGGTTAAATGGCTCCTTGTGAACTGACAAGGGATCCAAACCACTCAGCGCAATGGTGCAAAAAAAAAAAAAAAATGTGGATGAGTTTCAAGCTTAAAAATAGTGATCTGCCAAATACGATTTTTTGGACTGCTTTATTGAGCCATGTTTAATGAAGGAAATGGAGGTTTCTCTGGGAATCCCTAAGACATTCTTGCATAATTCATGTGTCCCGACGCTGTCCCATGATTTGCATACTGCACTGCTAAGGGGATTCTAGAACCAAGTCCAGTCTCACCTCTGGTTCCCCACTGATATAATTCAGCACCCTATCATGACCATTCTCTCCAAGCTAAAGCAAATAAACTCACTGAAAGCTTGGCTGGGAGTCTTAATCTGCAGGAATTTTCTGTTTGTTTCATTATCTGCAAAGGATCTCAGTTTAATCTGTAGAAACATACTAATATATTTCTATAGCCATTTTGTGTGCTTTTGAGAATGATTCACTCATTTTTAAACCATGTTCCTCCTAAATTAGTCTGGCTCTCCTCCAGATCCATTTCTTTAGAGGATACTGCAAAGTTATTACAAAAGTGCTCGCTAAGTGAATCACTGATGGGCTTAATAAAGTCATGTAAGAGAGAATTCATCCATATGGAATGGACTTTGTCAGGCACTGAGCCATATTAGGAGAGTAACTCAGGTTATATGGGAAACACAGGACAACATCAGTCTAGCAGTAGCAGGAATGGTAGATGTTCCAAAGATAGCATCAGGAGAACTATTGCTGTTCTCATCCCCAGAGGCCGAGTACTGGTCTCAAGATGGCATTTTAAGCTTATGTTTTGAAGTCATTTCCTCTAAACTCTTAGAAATTATACGTAACATATTTTAAAAGACTAAATTTAAAAGATAGTAAGGGGGAAAGTAAAGCATGAGCATATATACACACACATAAAGAAAAAAAATCTGTGCACTAGAAATTGGACAGAAAACTACAATAAGTTACTAAAGCTGTGAGTCTGGTGGGCTCTAGAGGCGCCGACACAGGCAAGACAACTCCTCCATCGTACAGGGCAGCAAAGGTGCCTTGGATGGTTGGAGCTTGGATCCAGGCTTTTTGCTTAAACATTTACCCAGCACAAGCTCCTGTGCCCCACACACACTGAGGCCAAACCAAAACATCGGAGTCTGGAGCAGAGAAAGGTTTATTACAGGGCCGAGCAATGAGAACGGGTGGCTTGTGCCCAAAAAACCCCCCAAACTCCCCAAAGGGTTTCAGCAAAACATTTTTACAAGCCAGTTGAGGGACGGGAGTCACAGGGTATGTGATCAGCTAATGCAAAATTCTCTGACTGGTTGATGGTGAAGTAAAAGGGTGGTTAACATTATCAGAGAAGGTCTGTGGGCTACATGTTCATGATCATCAAGTAGTTAATTTCTTCCATTTTGGTGGCAGTTTTTAGTATCTGAAAAACTCTAAGCAAGCATTTTTATTCGTTTATTTATTTTTATTGAGATATATTTGACATAGAACACTGTGTAAGTTTAAGGTGTACACATATATTGATACATTTATATTGCAATTTGATTGCCACTGTAGCATTAGCTAACATCACATAATTTTCATTTCTTCTAGTGTTGGGAACAATTAAGATCTATTCTCTTAGCAAGGTTAATGTTTATAATACAGTTTTGTTGTCTATAATCACTGTACTGTGTGTTAGACCTCTAGGACTTATTTATCTGCTAGTTGCAAGTATATACCCTTAAACAACATCTCCCATCCCCCTACCTTCCAGCCACTGATAACCACCATTTTACTCTCTGCTTTTATGAGTTTGTTTTCTTTTTAGATTTGACATATAAGAGATACCATACAATATTTACCTTTCTCCATCTGACTTATCTCACTTAACATAATATCCTCAAGTTTCAGCCATATTGTTGCAAATAGCAGAATTTCCTTTTTTCTTATGGCTGAATAGTATTCTATTGTGTGTGTGTGTATATATATATATATATATACCACATCTTCTTTATCCACTCATTCATTGATGGACACTTAGGCTATTTCCATATCTTTTCTTTGTAAGTCCTGCAATAAACATAGGAGTGCATGTATCTCTTAGATAATCTGTTCTCATTTCCTTTGGATATATACCCAGAAGTGAGACTGCTGGATCATAAGGCAATTCTATTTTTAACTTTTTGAAGGACATCCATACTCTTCTCCATAGTGGCTGAACCATTTTACAATCGCACCAACAGTGCGCAAGGGTTCCCTTTTCTCCACATCTTTGCCAACACTTGTTATCTCTTCTTAATTATGGCCTTACAGGTGTGAGATAATATCACATCATGGTTTTGATTTGCATTTCCCTGATGATTAGTGATGTTAATCACATTTTCATGTACCTGTTGGCCATTTGGATGTCTTTGGAAAAATGTCTTTAGCCCTGCTGTGCATTTTTTAATTTGTGTTTTTGTTATTGAATTATATGAGTTTTTTATATACATGGTTTGCAAAATTTTTCTCCTATTCTGTAGTTTGCCTTTTCATTTTGTTGATTTTTTTTCTGTACATAAGCTTCTAAGTTTGATGTAGTCCCATGATTTTTTTCTTTTGTTGTTCAAGCAAGCATTTTTTAAATATAAATTTATTTATTTTTATTTGTTTATTTTTGGCAGCACCGCGCCTTCGTTGCTGCACGTGGGCTTTGTCTAGTTGCGGCGAGTGGGGGCTACTCTTCATTGTAGTGCGTGGGCTTCTCATTGCGGTGTCTTCTCTTGTTGCAGAGCATGGGATCTAGGCACGCGGGCTTTAGTAGTTGTGGCTCATGGGCTCTAGAGTGCAGGCTCAGTAGTTGTGGCGTATGGGCTTTGTTGCTCCGCGGCACGTGGGATCTTCCCAGACCAGGGCTCGAACCCATGTCCCCTGCATTGGCAGACGGATTCTTAACCACTGTGCCACCAGAGAATCCCTAAGCAAGCATTTTAAATCAATACAATACATTAAGTTGACTTTGGACCAGGTAAAGCGGTTCTCAAGCACATAAGACTCTTTTAGGGAAGCTTATTAAGATCCAGATGCTGGATACAGCTCTCAGAGATTCTGATTCTGAAGCTTGGGAAAGTCTAGGGGGGGCCTGCATTTTTAACAGATAATTCTGATACAGGTGGTAGAAAGATCATAATTTCTAAAACATTGGCCGAGTAAAATTAAATTAGCTAGACATCCCTGAGGGAATCAACACCAAACATAAAAATTGAGCCACAATTCTTGGAGAGATCTAGGTTGGAACTGCAACAATTCTAATTAATGAGTTAAACAGTAGTCTAGAAATCAAAAGACCTGGTTTCTATCCCAGCCTGCTGGTAACTAGCTTTTTTTTTTTTGATAAATCTGTTTTTAATTTTGATAACACCAAACTCTTTGATTGTTGACTAGTTTTGAGACCAGCATTGGAGGGATGGAGATTACTTTTCTTCTCTGGACCTCAATTTCTCATCTATAAAATAAGATAGGATTAATCCCTGCCAACTTGACTGCTCTTTGGCTCTATGAGTTCAAGTGATGGGAGTGTGGCCTATAACTAATTACATTTTGATGCATTCTTTGAAAGAAGAGCCCCCCCCCACCGCCCTCTATTTCCCTAGATGACCATGGGAATGTGCAGCATAGCAAAACACCCAGGATAGTTTCTGTTTGGGGACTGTGTCATTAGCATTAGGGCTGTGAGCAGATTCAGGAAGCTACACCAAATTGCTCCTCAGAATCAGATCTCCACCCTCCACTTGCAAAACTTATTCCCTAGGAAGCAACTTACCAAACTAATACAGCAAAGGGTGGGTAAAGAAAATTCAGTAGAATTCCTTTCATTGGAAATGACCTTGGCAATTGCACAAGGCAATTTAAAATAAAAGCAGGCGGCAACTAAGAACAAGAGAAAAGATTTGATTCCCAAGTTAAAATGTCTCAGATGCAGCCCAAAGCCAATCGGCATACACAAGCTACAAATCATGGGAGATGCAGGCCCCTGGGAGAACTGTATGCTTGGTGGAAACAGGGGCCCTAACAAAACAACCTTCAGAGAACAAACAGACTGTTCACTAGTGCTTCTAAGAAAAGAGTTTTCCTTTAAAAGCTGTCTTTTGGGGCTTCCCTGGTGGCGCAGTGGTTGAGAGTCCGCCTGCCGATGCGGGGGACATGGGTTCGTGCCCCGGTCCGGGAAGATTCCACATGCCACGGAGCGGCTGGGCCCGTGAGCCCTGGCCGCTAAGCCTGCGCGTTTGGAGACTGTGCTCTGCAACGGGAGAGGCCACAACAGTGAGAGGCCTGCGTACCGCAAAAAAAAAAAAAAAAAAAAAAAAAAAGCTGTCTTTTGTGAGTCTTAGATTCCTCCAGCTATGAATGTAGTGCCAAGTTGTTAATCCAAAGACTGGAGCACCACACACCACCTCCTGCATTTACCTTAGGGTTCTTGATTTGTTCTGGAAGCCCTTTTATCAACACTTCAGTTACTCCTAGTTTGGACTCCAAAGGATACTGTTTAAGAAACTATCTGCAAATACCATGATGGCTAATCCCCCAAACAAGGAGTTAACTGGTTCCCTGGTGATTCCAATGCTCCGCACAATAACCTGTAGCATTTCTTTTCAACCATAGAGGTTTGGCCCTCACCACTAGTCCACAGTGCTGGGTCCCTCTTATCTGGATTTCTTTCTTCTTTTTCTTCTTTTCAGCTAATGTTTTAGGGAAGGAGAAAGGAGAAAGAAAGTAGTAAGAAACGTAATGGGTCTTTCTCTCTTCATCTGACGGTAATTACAGAGTGTCACGTCCAGAGTAAAGCAGGCCATACAATGTCGTCAGGAAGAACCAATCAGGAGGGAAGCTTGCCATTCCTGAAGTCTTCAGCAAGAGCACAGGAGGCCTCCATTAAATAACAGACACCTCTCAGTGCCTCTGGCCCAAATGCCCAGTTAACTGTGGCCCGGTTTCCCTGGTTGTTGGCTGTGTGCTGACCTGAGGCAGAGAGTCAGTCAGCAAATTGCTGACACTGACCCTTTTCATTATCTGTATTTTCATCTCCCACCTCTGACCTGCAACAACTTCACACTGTAACTTCAGATCCTGGAGTTTCTGAACCCTTCCCTTGCCACTAAAAATGAATGTTTCTCAAAGGAGTGCAAGGAGTATGATTGTGGAGTGGTCATGCAGCAGGAAGGACCTACCGGGTCCCCGCCAGGCAGGGACACACTGCCTCGGGCTTTACTCCCAGCCCCCTTATCTTTTGAACCGCCCCCCACTGCCACCATTTCAGCGGAAGTTCCTTGCTTTGGCAGGAGCAGGAATCTGCCCTGTGATTCGTATTGGTTTGCAGGTGGGTACGTGGCCCTAGAACAACAGAGTTCAGAATTTCCTTGTGCCGTTCTTGTCCTCTGCTTGTGAGAAGGGCGGGAGCAGAGTGAGAGGAAAGGCTTGTGCTCATGGGGATGGTCCTTGCCCCAGGCTCTCCAGAGCAGATGCAGTGCTGACCCACACTTGTGAGAACCTCCCGGGACTGTGTGTACTTCCTGATGGTCCTGGCCATCCAGTTGCTTCCAGTGGGTCTGGCCTGGAGCCTGGAGAGCAAGGGTCAGGAGACAGGATGCAGGGTCTATGTTACTGTCTGAACTGGGACAGAGACTGAGCCGGCCAAGCGCTGGGAAGCGAACGCTCAGACGTGACTCCACATCCCAGCCAGCTGACGCAGTGATGCCCTGCTGTGGGCTCTGTTAAACAGCTCAGACTCTGGTTCTCTGTCCTCGGTGACATTCTTGTCACCAAGCCAATGGCTTCATCAGAGGAATTAAGCAATGATCCTAGGATAGTCATTTTTTGTGATTGGTAGTAACAGTAATAATTACGGGTTCCCTATACCGACCACTGGGCAAAAACCAAAAAGAAAAAAAACAGCACTGCCTTTCTAACAGCTCTTCTCCCTAAAGATTATTTTTAAGTCCTTCTATATGATTCATTCAACACATATTCATTAAGCAGTTCTTATGAGCATGGCAATAGGCTGGGTGTTGGTTTTGCTGGAGAACGATGAATTCCACATCATCTTAGCCTCAAGGAACTTACAAGACTTTTCAGGGGACAGTTGTGCACATACAACTCAACAGTCCTAAGTACCATCACAGAGATCCGGAGCTCGGTGGAAGGGAAGGCTATTTCTAGCTGAGGAGGAGAAATCAGGTGTTGGGCTGCTTTGAGTTATCCTTGTATGTATGTTATACTCAGGGGTGACTAGTGGATAAACTCTGCCATTATAACTCAGTGAGCCTGTTGCTGTGCCTACTCCATCCCTTCTCCATATCAGGATGCAGTGGAATATGTGTTTTACATAAAATCTCACCTGCTTTAGTCTTTCACCCACTACAATAGATGAAGAAAGAGAGGTCAGGGACCTCTGACATAGTTTAGAATAATATCTAATAATAAATCCCACTGGTCGTTAAAGATCCAGCAGTACAACACTGATACCCCGCTGATACCCACATGGGATCTGAACAGAATTCCCACCCGATAACCAGGAATGGGCTGCAGTTGTCTTCAGTTCTTTACCATAACTTCCGTCTATCAGTGATGCACCTGTAACACACCCCAGCTCCTTTCCCCAGTGCCTGAAACATCACCTCCCTTCAACTTCCTTGAAGATTCTATGCAAGAGGATCTCCACACTCCTCACCTGTTCGTTTAATTCATGAAACACATCACCATTTGTAAGGTTTATTTTCCTGTCATCCATCTTCCTGTCCAGACTGCAACCTTCTTAAGGACGAGGTCTTTCTGTCTTTTTCACAACGGTGTACACAGTGTTCAGCACAATATCTAACACAGAGCAGATGCGCGAAAATTGCTTGACACATGATAAATGAGTAAATAAAGTGAACGGAAGCGCTGTTACTTTAGACAAGTTCTCCCACCTCTCCGGACCGTGGTTGCCCCACCAATAAAATGAAAGAATTCAAACCAGGATCCAGGTTGAATAATCTAGGATTCTATGACTTTGCAAACTCAAAACTAGCTACTCACCAGAAAATGTTGAGCGTCGCTGATTTAACAATTTTCCTAGTAGAGAGATAAAATAGGCAATTGATGGGAGAATGATGGGCATTCTGATCTCTTTTTTTTTTTTTTAATGAAAATGCCTAAATACATTTTGTGTCTGTTGATAAGCCAGGAAGCTGAAAAAAAGCCCTTCCCACATGCAGGTGAGGGCAGTCGGGGGCCCCAGGCTCAGCCCCATCCACTGGAGGACACTCACAAGAAGATACTTGGAAAATACTTTCTGATGGAGTCAAGACTGCCTCTGCTCAAACCCACCAGCTTGCATTAAGTGCCGCAGTTCAGCCTTACGCCAGCACCACCTTATAGATCCTACAAGTGGGTGGTCTGAACCTCTGCTTCTAAGCCTACCTCAGACTCAAGCAAACCCCACATTAGTTCAAAACACGGAGGCCAGAGGGATTGGCTGGATCACCCATGTTGGTAAATACAGTGGCTTTTTTTTTTCTTTAAGCAGCTTTAAGTAGCAGAAGCTCCTGTTCAGGACAAGGGCGGGTGGGGGGGAGCACTGAAAGTAATTTATATCTGAGAGCTATTTAGTAGCCCGTGTGAAATGCATCAGTGGTGTCATTCTCATTCACAGCAGACCCAGTTCCAATTTTTTTTTAATCAATCTTTTTCTGTTTCCTGTTAGCAAAGAACATGGGGTTATTAAAAAAAAAAAATCCACTGGGTTTTCCCAAGTGTTGATAACTTGGACTATCCTGCATATCTCATGAGAAAAAATCAAAAGTCCTAATTAAAAGTTTTGTTCTCACAACCAAATCTTGAACCTGTGCCCTTTGGCACTGCTTCTCATATGGTAACTCGTTTTGATCTTCCTCCAAAATATAAGTCACAGTGTGTGGGAGGAACCATTATCAAAAGATGATTATTATCCTTTCTGGTTTTGAAAGGAAAAGTATTTCACTGTAACATCATACTTCAGAGACTGTTAGGCATATCTGTGTGCCCAGGACTGGGGGCATACCCAGCAGGCAGTGAAGACGTGTTGGATTGAATTTTTCCTGGATTAATCACAGGTGTTCATCTTTAGGGCTGGCCAGGTAGACAAAGGCGGTTTATTAAATAAAGTTTAGGCTCAGGTTGAATCCAGTGACAAGAAACTGGAAATAGACCTGACATGGGTGACTCGGCATATTTCATAATTTTAAACAGGTAACTCAGATACTGGTGATTTGGAGGGCTGCCCAGGATCTACTCCATACAAACAAGCAAACTGTAAAATGCAAACCAGGGCTATAACGAACCACCTGCCAATTTCCCTGGCAGGGTTCATATTTTCTCTTGGTCTGACCACAGGTCTGAATATTCAGAATTGGGACTGTCCCAGAAATCTGGGACATATGCTCAGGACTCAAAGCCTGTAGTCAAATTGGAGTTTTCTTGGCTATACGTGAGCCTACTTCCCCTCCCCCAACACACACACACACACGCGCGCGCACGCCATCCCAAATTTCACATTACTGGGAAGGCCCAACATATTTTATAGAACTTAAGTATTGAAAAGAGCCACTTTAAAATTTTTAAGGTGGTTGGTATTTAAATGCTTCAAGACAGAAAAAGACATATGGAGAATACAGTGTTAATGCCATGGTGGACTCACCCAGCCAAACTCCTTTTATTAGCAAAAGTGAGAATCTGACTTCTGAGACCTCTAGGGAACACTTGGAAATTTCTGGAGGGCAAATGGTGTGAAAATCCTTTCTGATACCAAGACTGTCAGTAGTTGCAGCAAATTATAAAAAGTTCTGTTTTACTTGTGAAACAATACACCTGTGTTTGGACAGCTCTGGGTGGAGGTACGAGGTGGGAAGGCAAGCCCCGAGCCCACCAGGCAGTAGCAAAACTGAAAGTTAGCCCCTCACCTCCCCACTCTCCCCGGCTTCTAAGAGGCCTCTCCATGCTGGGATGGATGGTTGCCTGAAACTGGAAGGAAAGGTGATGCTGAATGGAATCCTTACTGATCAAGAGAAGGGCCTGCCCTGTGGCTTAACCCGTCTTGTGATTACCCACCCACGGGCTCCACAGTGCCTGATGCCTCCCCCAGTGTTGTCTATTTCTAGTTGGGGAAAGACTTATTTTACCCTCCTATGAGGTAAAATTCTAATAGCCTAGTTTTCCCACTCTTCACAGCTAAGATTTTTTGAAGAAGAAATCTACAAGTTGTGGCAAACTCAAGGCCTTTGGGATAATCAAGCTAAATCGTGCCTGATATATCTGTTCTATCTGCCCATGCCTGACTGAAACAAAACCAAACTCATTGAACCTTGTTATTCTATTCTGCCATTTCATATTTTAAGAAATCCACAGAATGCACGTAGGAACTTTTTTTTTGCCAAAGAGCAGCATCCTCTTACAGGTGTTCTCCCAGGGACCCAACTCCTAGCCCATCAGTTTTCTATAAAGGAACCTTGAGTTCTAAGAAAGCCTAGCTAGCTCTCCAGCCCACGAGGTAATGGAGAGGTAGGTCATCTCACTCCAAAAGAGGCAGCAACGGGCAAGGAGTGGAAAGGGGATTTCACTGGGGGACCGGAGACACGGCAGGAATCAAGCAGCGCGGCCCCTCCTCCTCCCCTTCCGGTCCTCGTCTCTCCCTCCTCCTCCCCTTCCTCTCCTTACCGGTGTGAGAACAGGAGCTAATCGATCAGACCCCTTCCAGCAGCGCTGGAGCACGCTTCCCCACCACCCCAGCTCGGGGGCCCCTGGTCTCCCCACCTCCATTCCTCCCCAAATTCATCTCTAAGGCTCTGCGGGGCCCGCAGGCAGGCACATTCCAAAAAGGATCTCGCATGTTTCATCGTCAGGGACTCCTCATTAGCTGGCTGCTATAGTCACTCGTTTCTCCAGCTCTCCCTTAAAGGCAGGAGTCCTGGCTTTGTCCCCTTCTAATTGGCCCTCTCCGCCCCCTCACATCCCAAGCCCACCGCCCCTGGCACCTCCCCTCCCACCCCACCCCCTACGCACCCCCCCCCAAGAACAATGGATGGGGAAGAAAACGTTTCCGGGATTAATCTCATAAATCTTTCACCCGCTTCCCTGGAAATTCTCTACCCTGGAGCAAGTGGGGCGTGGGGCAGCCTGAGAAGATCATTCCTGACTCATTAGCATGTTTCTGCAATGTGCCAGCTGGATCATCTAAAAATTATTCTTCTACCCAGGAGGAAAGGCTTTTTGCCAAACTGCAGGCTAACTCGAAGAATTTAGGGCAATCCCCGGCCCTGGCGTCCCGGGCGAAGCTGAGAAGGCCATTCAGAGAGCCATTTCCTGAGCCCCAGGGCGATCAGTGCCCCCCTGGAGTGGATTTTTACAGATTCTGCCTTTGCCTGCAAAGCTTCCTAAAGAACAGTCCATTGTGTTGTTACCTTTGTGCGTGTCTGGGAAGAGAGAATTCATATACCTTCCTGTTCTTGATAGAGTGGGCCCTGAGAAATATTCTTACCTTTCCCTTATCAGATCCTCATGAATTCAGTCAGGCTGATAATACAAGCCTTGAAAGTTTGCATTCACTATTTATTCTCCAAACAGCTTTTATCTTTTCTGCTTTGGCCCCTCCCCCATATTTAAAAGATTTTTATCATCACTTTCTCATTGTATTTGTGTCTGTTTTTCAGTCCTGTGCTGAGGGTTTTACAAACCAGATCTTATTTACAGTTTGACAACACTGCAAAGTAGGTGTTTAATAGCCTATTTATAAACAAGGAAACTGAGCTTTAGGAAAATTAGGACTGTCACTCAAATCACACAGCCAGAAAGTGGCCACAAGGCATTGGAACCTAGCTCCATCTGGCTAGCAGGCATTGCTCATAGCTACTTCACTAAGACACGGAGAGCCCAGGAAATGGACATTTTCTCTGATTAACACCCATATCTGAGCACATGCTATGTAGCCTGAACAATGTCCACTGTCACCTGACCAGCTTTCTGAAGATGATGATGATGACCAGGACGGCCATGACAATTTCTGCAAAGAGGCACAATATAAAAGGAATTTAAGAACTGTCAGAACGAAGTGAGAGAGTGGCATGGATATACATACACTACCAAACGTAAAATAGCTAGCTAGTGGGAAGCAGCCGCAGAGCACAGGGAGATCAGCTCGGTGCTTTGTGACCAGCTAGAGGGGTGGGATAGGGAGGGTGTGAGGGAGACACAAGAGGGAGGAGATATGGGGATATATGTATATGTATAGCTGATTCACTTTGTTATAAAGCAGAAACTAACACATCATTGTAAAGCAATTATACTTCAATAAAGATGTTAAAAATAAAATAAAGTAAAAAAATTTTAAAAGAAAAATGTCAGAAACCTCGAGGTCAGGAACATAACTAGTTCCTAAGAGAGCAGGTGCTACATAGGTGCCTGATTCAATGCTTTTGATGGTGAGAGAGAATATCTCCAGCAACGGAGACAGCAGATGAGTGAAGCGAGGCGTACGGGGAGCAGAAACAGGGCCGCCACCAAAGACAAGGAGACAAGTCAGACCCGCATAAAACCAGCACAGCTATGGATAGAAAAGGAGAGCCTTTGGAGGTCTGAAGGATGGGAGGAGGTCAGAGACGGTACCCAAAGTCCCTCTGCTGTTGGATTCTGGTCTTCAATTCTCTACATTTCCCCCCCACCCCCACCCCATACTAACCCTCCAGCAACATGGGCCAGTAGAGTGCCAGAGGCTAAGGAAGTTAAGTGTAGAAAATCATTGGCACTAATTAGGAAGGGCTCGGTTTTGACGCCTTTAGTTCCTCTGTCCTTAGTTTTCTCATCAAATATATCCATTCATTCTAAAATATTGAGAGACTACAGTAGACAGGGCTTTGTCTTAGCACTGGGAGAGACAGGAGCCCTGACCCTGAGTGGCTGGCTCCCTAGGTTGTAAAACAAGAAGTGCACACATCAAAAGGTGAATGAAAATTGTTCAGACCCATATCCATCTGCCTGACACCATCCCCACTTGGAGGTCTAATAAACACCTTGAATGTAATGTGTTTAAAAAACAGACCCTGGGTTTCCCCAGGATCTTGACCCAACTCTTTTCACTGTTCTCCTAACCATCCTGCAAGGCTCACCTTGTCCCTTCTCTGTGGAGCCAACCTGCCCATCCAGCCCATACTGACTTCTCTCTCCTGTAAGACACTTTACCTCTGCCACCCCTACAGAGGTGACCCACCATCCCCACCTCAGTAATCGGCACCTCATACCACCCAACTTCTCACCCAACATCATCCTTGGTCTCTCCCTTCCCCTCTGCAGGTACATCAATCCATCAACGAGTCCTGCCTGCTACATCTCCAACGTATAGCCCAGCCTGGGCCCCTCCCTCTTCCGGTACCACTTTTGCCACCATCACCCTCAGCCTCGTGACCAGCCTCTCAGCTTCCACTCAGTGGTTCCCTCACTACTTCTAGCTTCTTAAAGTAGCCAGAGTGATGCTTTTTAAATAAACTGGAGCTTATCATTCTTCTGCTTAAAATCCTCAAATGTCTTGTCATCACATTTAAACTTAAGTCTAAAACTTCCTACCTGACGCTACAAGGCTGTGCCTGACCTGGCACCTGTGTCCACCTGTGACAGCCCCCCTTACTTATCTGCCTCCCTCTGTGTCCAGCAGGTAAAAGGACCTTCTTTCCATTCCCCCCACCACTAAGCTTTGTTCCATTCTGGGGGCTTTGAACTTGCTCTTCTCTTCACCTAGGAAATGCTTGCCCCCAGATCATCCCAGGGTTGACTCCTCTTGTGACTCAGGTCTCAGTTTAAATGTTCCCTCCTCAGAAGATCCTTTTCTACATGGCCAATTCAAAATAGCCCACCGGGGCTTCCCTAGTGGCACAGTGGTTGAGAATCTGCCTGCCAATGCAGGGGACACGGGTTCAAGCCCTGGGCCAGGAGGATCCCACATGCCGCGGAGCAACTAAGCCCACGAGCCACAACTACTGAAGCCCTCGCGCCTAGAGCCCGTGCTCCGCAACGAGAGGCCACCGCAATGAGAAGCCCGTGCACTGCAATGAAGACCCAATACAGCCAAAAATAAAAACAAATAAATAAATAAACTTATACAAAATAGCCCACCAAGCACTTTCAAATCCATCACTGTTTAATTTCATCATAGCACTTATTGCTAGATTTTTCTTGGTTGCTGATTTATTTATGTAATTGCTAACTACCTCTTCCACACATGCCCAGTTAGAATGTAAGCTTCATTATGTGCCCTGTTCCACACTATTTCCCCAGTGCCTAGGAAGGTGATCAGTAAATATTTTCTGAATGAATTAATTTAGTACAATATAAGGTTTTCTAACTAGAAAATGGTACTGCTAATACATGAGAGCTAATAAGAGCTGAATGAGGATTAGGATTTGAGCTGTGAAAGGGAGCAGGCCATGCATTTCTGGCCAGGGATTTAACACAAGGACAAGCTCCTTGACACATGGTAAGAAGCAGTAAAGCCTTGACACAAAGAAGCCAGGCGGCCCAGCTTCAAATACAGAACCAAACCTCACACTCTACTAATATAAGCTGGGGATATTGTATTCACTCAAATGTAAGATGATGACCCAAACCACAGTGGAATTGGAATGGAAATGGAGGGGGCATGGAAAGAAGAGGAGATGTGAGGGATATTATAGAGAAGAGACAAACAGGCAACAAATCATCTACTGTAATTAAATTGAGCAGACATAAATTAGAAGTAGCAGGAGGAATATGAGATGAATTTGAAAACCAAAAATCAAAGATGATTTTTTTTAAACTGGGGAAAATGGTGACCCAGATTGTGTGGGAAAGTGGTCAGATTTCAGGAGAGTTGGGTCTAAGGGGGTGGCAGGGTCTTCTAATGGACTATCTAGGAAGCCATGGGAAATGTGGACTGGTGTCTGAGAGTGAGATTAAAGTCAGAGAAATGTGTCTGTGAGTCATCTGAACAGAAATCATAGAGGACTGTGATCTATTCTAAGAGAAGAGAAGTTTGGGGGGACAGTCCCAATGTCTCTCCCCTCAGCAGCTGCCCTCCAGCTTCAGGAAGGGGAGACCTGCCCAGGCTAGAGGTGGACATGCATCCCAAACACCAGGAATACAGAATGTTCTCCCCGAAGAACCAAAGAGTGCGCTCAAGCTCCAGGGAAGCAGCGTGTCTAGGTGGGAAGACAATCCAGACAGGCAGGGCATGTGTGCTGGACAGGCAGAAAAGGTAGAGACCAGATGAGGAAGGAGTGAGAATTTGGTCCACAGGTGGGGACAGATAGAAGATGGGAAGGAAGCCAACAAGGATATTCAACTGTATGGTCAGAAGACCCAGGATGGTTGAGTCAAGAAGGCAAGGGATGAAACTTCACAAGACTAAATGTGACCAGAGTGTCTCCTGCTGCAAGGATGTCAAGGAGAATAAAGTATACGAAAAGGTAACTGGGTTTTCCAATCGGTGAATTCACATTGACTATTGTGAACAATTTCAGTTGAGTGGTGGGACAGAAACCAGATTGCTTGGGTTTACAGTGATGAAATAGAAACCCCAGGTGAAAAGAACTGGTTCAAGAGGAAGAACTGCAGTAACTAATATTTTTTAGTGTTCTGTTAGGCCGTGGATGAAGTCATTGGCTAGAAGAGAAGAAATGGAAGGGGGGAGGGTCAGAAGAACAGAGAAGCATTGGCATAGGTGCTATGGAGACAGGACAGAGAATAAATCTTCAGAT
The DNA here is from genome assembly GCF_025265405.1 of Mesoplodon densirostris. NCBI lineage: Eukaryota > Metazoa > Chordata > Mammalia > Artiodactyla > Ziphiidae > Mesoplodon > Mesoplodon densirostris. The sequence continues at coordinate 60,240,072 of NC_082663.1, forward strand.
CTGATGGTTATTTGAAAAGTGAAAGATGCTGAATACAGTTATTTGTTAATTCAGTAAATCCCTTTCGAGAACCAGCTTAGGCAGAGAGATACGGCCATGAACAAGACAGCCTCATGCAGCTAGCAGGGGTGGGTGGTCATGGTAGCCACCATAACACTTGCCACTACTCTTCTGTAGCAAATTAGAGTTGGAGAAGCACTTTCACATTCCATTACTTCTCCAGATCTGACAATATTGCTTGGAGGTCAATGGTGGGAAATTCATTTTAAAAAAAAAGAAATCTAAGGCTGGGAGATGCGAAGACATGTCAAAGTCTGCACAGCTACTTACTGTGAGAGCGAAAATGAGAACTCATGTCTGCACTCAGGGCAGATGCTTCTCGCAACAAGCAAAGGGCTGCATGGGCAGAAAGTAGCTGTTTGGGGCATCTCTTTTCTTCCTTCTCTCCTCCTTCCCCTTTCCTCCTCATCCCCCTCCCCTTTTTAAATTAAATACAGTCCTCTTCTTATATCTGATTTCTTGATCTGAGCTCAGGTCCAGCACTGAAATGCCAATTCAAGTCAAATACTTCACCCATCTTTGGATTGGGGTGTAGCCAAAGATGATAGCCATCAATTTTTAGACGAGCACCAGGTGGAAGATAGTTTTTAGAACATTAACTCAAATTCTCATGAACCCAGCTATCCTGTGGGATTTCCTTGTCCCTTGAGCTCTAGTAAACTTGGCTTAAACGTCCAAATTCTAAAAACTGTGAAAGTTCAAAGCCCTCCCCTCAATTTCTATGAATTCCCTAAGCTTTAGCATCTAATCTCCTTGTATCTGGTTTCTACATTCACACATGCTGTCTTCTCTTTGGCCCCAAACTGAAATCCAGACCCCTTCACTTGTTTCCACACCAATTCAGTGAGTTTATTCAAATGTATAGATTTCCCAGGGGGTGAGGAAAGGACTTTTGAGGAGATAACCTAATTACACGACGCAGAGCCCTCCACCATCTCACTGTCTCCACTCTCTCCTTCCCTCTTCCCCTCCCAGTCCTCCCCTTGTGAGCTAAATGAAGTCTTCTTATTTCGGGCAATTCAGTGTTGTCAATCACATTATATGTCTTGAGGCTGCCCTGAAAAAAACCTCAAGACACGTAATGTGATTGATACACTGAATTGCCTGAAATAAGAGGACTTCTACCAGAGTGGTTTCTCCAAGTATTTCTTCCAAGTAAGTATAGTATTCTCTATAAGAGAAATTAAGGCAAATAAAATGTGCTACATTTTGTGACGTTCATAGTAACCCTCTGAAGTAGGCATTATTATTATTCCCATTTTGCAGATCAAACCTGAGGCACAATCAAGCTAAGCCACTTATCTACATTTTTACAGCTGATAAGTAGCAAGCCCAGATTGCAGCCATGTTTTGTCTGACTCTAAAGTCCATTGATTTTTGTAAGACACCATCATCTTGAGGTTGTCCCAGAAAAGTCTAGATGAAGGACAAATACTGCAGGAAGGAAAATGGAAAAGGGCCACCTTCTTCCGTATCCAGGAAGGAACTGGCAAGCAGAAAAGTATGCCTACAGAAGGTACTTCCCTGTGCAAATCCCAGTGAGAATAAAGCCAGAACACCCAAATTGTTATTTTGAAGTGATCTGATATAGGTATGTCTGTAACTTTCAAAACCAACAGAGAAACTTATCTTGAAGTATTTATCCCAAGCACCAGAAGTACTTGAACTTTAACATTATCCACTTCAGAAAATTGCAGTGCAACAACACTGGCTAGACCTTGAGGACATTATGCTAAGCAAGATAAGTCAGATGCAGAGAAGCAAATACTTTGTATCACTTACATGTGGAATGTATAAATGGAATGTATAAAAGCCAAACTCAGAAACAGAAAGTAAAGTGGGTGTTGCCAGGGGATGGAGGGTTGGCGCAAGGTTGGGGGAGGGGCGGGGGGGCCGGGGGGGTAGGACAGATATTGTTTAAAGGTACAAACTTGCAACAAGTAGTAAATAAGTCCTGAAGATCTAATGCACAACACAGTGAATATAGACAATAATATTGTTTTATAATCGTCAAGCTTGCTAAGAGACTAGATCTTAATTACCAACCACTAAAAAGAAATGAAAATTATGTGACATGATAGAGGTGTGAATTATTGCTACAGTGGCAATCATATTGCAATGTATAAATGTATCAAATAAACATGTTGTACACCTTAAATTTATGCAACGTTATGTCAAGTATATTTCAATTAAAAAAGAAAAGAAAAAAGAAAATGGCTGGAGAGACTGACCCCGAGGAAAACGGAGTCATGATTGAGGGCACATCAATCAAAAGGTCCTGGGCTTCCCTGGTGGCGCAGTGGTTGGGTGTCCGCCTGCCAATGCAGGGGACGCGGGTTCATGCCCCGGTCCGGGAGGATCCCACATGCCGCGGAGCGGCTGGGCCCGTGAGCCATGGCCGCTGGGCCTGCGCGTCCGGAGCCTGTGCTCCACAACAGGAGAGGCCACAGCGGTGAGAGGCCCGCGTACCACAAAAAAAAAAAAAAAAAGGTCCAGAGGCTGACGCTAAGGATGGTATTGGATGGCCGAATTTAAATTGGGAAATGAACCCGGCTATCCTGGGGACTCTTCCTGCTGACGCTAAGAATGTAATGTCTCTGAGAATCTGCCTAATACCTTGCACGGCAGAACAGAGTCCAGAAACGAGGTCTATACAAATAGGTTGAGTAACTGCATCCAATTTCTGTGTTTAACAACAATTGTAGAGGGAAATCCTAAAGAGATGCCCCTCATCATCACCGTGTATTTACAAGAATTGTAATTTACAAAATTACACCGTGTTTTACAAGAAATCACCCTCGAGAATTCCCTGGCGGTCCAGTGGTTAGGACTCCGTGCTTTCACTGCCGGGGCCCGGGTTCCATGCCTGGTTGGGTAACTAAGATCCAGCAAGCACCGTGCGGCCAAACAAAAAAAAAGAGAGAAAAAGAAATCACCAGGCACCGTGCTAGGCACTCTAGGTATAAGGACAAGTAAGAGCAGAGTTGTTGCCCTCAGAGAACTTCTAGTCTAGTGGGGAAGGAGATTTTAATTTTTAAAATCACAGATAAAAGTGTATAATTGCACCAACAAATTCTAAGTACTTTACTTTTGTTGGCTTATTTGATTCCCATAGCCCAAAATGTAGGCAGCAGTATCCTCATTTTATGGGTGAGTAAATTGGGACTCAGAGAGGTGAAGCCTAAGGTTACTTGGGACTGGGATTTTATCGAAGTTCAAAGTTACTCCTCTGCCTTCTTGCACTGCTGAAAAGAAGGACGTAAGTTGAGCAATTTGACACCGAATTTTGACATGTTAAATCATGTTACTACGTAGGAGGAGTGATTATCTGTTGAGCCTCACGGAACCGTCTTAGCAACCCCGTTTCTGCTGTCATTTCTGACAAGATTATGGATATGAGCAACTCCTTGGGTTTTTCTTATCTTGAGTTCTCCTTAAAAGGGGGATGCTTTTAGAACCTTCTTTTGATTACTCCCTTATTTATTTATTACCCTGTTTATTTGATTATGCCTGTGATTATTCTGAACCAGAAAATGACCAAAATTCTTAGCCTGACAGATCCCTTACAACCTGACCCCTTTCATCCCCTCTCTAGCTCCCAACCTGGAACACATCATTCTTTTTTCCAAGACCATATCCCCACATTTAATTGTCTTGGGAAAGCTTTCCTCACCTACTGCAGGCATTGCCTCCTTTGTGATCTCACCTTTATTAAAGCTCTTTTCACCTCATATAGGGTATTTGTGCCTCTCCAGGTAAACCCTGAGTTTCTCAGGGTTCTCTAGAATTGTCAAGATGCATATGAATGTCTAGATGAATTGTCGAGATGCACATGAACTGTGTCATATGCATCTAGACAATGCTAGCACCTAAGAGCAGGCACACAGTATCACAGTAGGCCCTTGATAAATACTCAATGGATGAAAGCATGAGTGAGTAAATGAATGACTGAATATCCTGTGACTCAGGGCTCTAGCGTTCCAGGCAGGTACAATTTCAAAAGTCCCAGTAAGCTATTTCAGTTAGGCAGCTCAAAAAGTAGCATCACAGAATATCAGCTCTGGAAGGCTCCTGAAATAACCTCTTCCAACAATTTTATTTTACAGATGAGGAACGGAGGTTTGCAGAAAAGAGACTTGCCCAAGGTCACTTCTGCATTACTCTCCACTTACCCCTCAATACAGGTGCTTCATTCTTTTAACTTTGAGCTCAAAAGTAATCCCAAGATATTTTTTTAATTAAAATTAATGACTGATCTACAAAGAAGCCTGTTAGTGTCACAATTACCCAGAGACCTGGAGAGTCACTCTGGCGGGTGGAGGGAGAAAGAGGCGATGAGGTCATCTGGTGTCTGTATTTATCAATAGGGATCTTAGCTTCTTCCCTCCATGAAGACCCTCAGCATTTCATGAGGAATTTTAAAAGCTTGTGGTTTGCAATAAGATCCATCACTGTGGCTTCAGTTGCGCCTATTGTTCCTTGCTGCTCACGGCAAGTACAAAGTGGGACTCAAATAAATATGGGCTAATATTAAATAAATATACATATGGCATTGGTAACATAGAATTAGCCCAGTCATAGGTAGTGCAACTAATACTCAACTGTGTGTTGTAGCCAAGAACTTGGCAGTCTCACCCCTAAGTCATTATGGTGTTGTATTCTTCACAAAGAGGTTTTGTCTAAAAAAGAATTATATAACAGGGAAGGGGAAGCTGGGACAAAGGGAGAGAGTGGCATGGACATATATACACTACCAAATGTAAAATAGATAGCTAGTGGGAAGCAGCCGCAGAGCACAGGGAGATCAGCTCGGTGCTTTGTGACCACCTAGAGGGGTGGGATAGGGAGGGTGGGAGGGAGATGCAAGATGGAGGAGATATGGGGATATATGTATATGTATAGCTGATTCACTTTGTTATAAAGCAGAAACTAACACACCATTGTAAAGCAATTATACTCCAATAAAGATGTTTAAAAAAAAAGAGTTATATAAAAGTGTAATTCTCCTCCTTATCAAACAGGAAGCAGCCAGACTTCATCGGCCTGCCCATGGCTGCTTGGCTGTTGTTCTTCCCTTTAGAAACCAAGGGTTTGCAGCACAGGAATCATCTCCTTTTATCTTGTATCCGCAGTGCCTCGGACATAGTTGGAGCTCACTAAATGTTTGATGAAATAATAAATCAACAAATAAAAGAATGAATGTTTGCCTACTACAGTCATTAAAATTAGGTTTAGCTATACAGAACTGAAACCAAGATGAGAGGTTTGAACAAGACAGAGGTTTCTTTCTCCTTTACACAAAAGAGAGGTAAGAAAACCATGCGGATATGAGGGTTCTACAGTCACCAGGGATCCAGCTCATTTTATCTTTGTGCCATATCCTCCTATCCTCCTATACTCAAGGTTGCCTCAAGATCAAAGATCATCAAGTCTATGATGAAGGCACAAGGAAGTGGGGAAATGCACAAGGAAGTGGGGAAATGCAGCCCACCTAGTCAAGAAGAGCTCTTTTTTTTGGAGGGCCACACCCTGCAGCTTTCAGGATCTCAGTTCCCCCAACCAGGGCTCGAACCCAGGACCCTGGCAGTGAGAGTTCTGAATCCTAACCACTGGACCTCCAGGGAATTCCCTAGAGCTTTTTTTTTTTTTTTAATAACCTAAGTAGTTTTTAATCTTTTTTATTGTGGTAAGAATATAGATGATAAAAATTACTGTTTTAACCACTTTTAGGTATATTTTTAGGTATATTTTAGGTAACCATTTTGAGTGGTATTAAATCCATTCATAATGTTGTACAACCATCACCCATCCATCTCCAGAATTCTTTCGATCTTGTAAAATTGAAGCTATGTATTCCTTAAACCCTGATTCTTCATTCTCCCCTCCCCCCAGCGCCTGACAACCACTATTCTACTTTCTTTATGAATTTGACTACTCTAGGTCCCTCATATAAGTGGAATCATACGGTATCTATCCTTTTGTAACTGGCATATTTCACTTAGCATAATGTCCTCAAGGTCCATCCATCCATGTTGTAGCATGTGTCAGAATTTCCATCCTTTGGAATATTAAATAATATTTCATGGTATGTATGTACCACAGCTTGCTTATCTATTCATGTCAATGGGGCTTCCCTGGTGGCACAGTGGTTAAGAATCTGCCTGCCAATGCAGAGGTCACGGGTTTGAGCCCTGGTCCCAGAAGATCTCACATGCCACAGAGCAACTAAGCCCGTGTGCCACAATTACTGAAGCCTGTGAGCCTAGAGCCTGTGCTCCACAACAAGAGAAACCACCACAATGAGAAGCCCATGCACCGCAACGAAGAGTAGCCCCCTCTCGCTGTAACTAGAGAAAGCCCGCGCACAGCAATGAAGACCCAACACAGGCAAAAATAAATAAATAAAAAATCTACAAGGATGTATTAAAAAAAAGAAAAGCTGGGGGCTTCCCTGGTGGCGCAGTGGTTGAGAGTCCGCCTGCCAATGCAGGGGACGCGGGTTCGTGCCCCGGTCCGGGAAGATCCCACATGCCATGGAGCGGCTGGGCCCGTGAGCCATGGCCGCTGAGCCTGCGCGTCCGGAGCCTGTGCTCCGCAGCGGGAGAGGTCACAGCGGTGAGAGGCCCGCGTACCGCAAAAAAAAAAAAAAAAAAGCTGTTAAGAGAGTAAATCCTAAGTATTCTCATCACAAGGAAAATTTTTTTTCTATTTCTTTAATCTTATATCTATAGGAGGGGACAGATGTTCACTAAACTTATTATGATTATCATTTCATGATGTATGTAAGTGAAATCATGATGTTGTACACCCTAAGCTTGTACAGTGCTGTATGTCAATTATATCTCAATAAAAAATGGAAGAAAAAAATGCCCACTGATTCCAAAATAATCCTGTCTACTCCCATGTCTGAACTTTCCTCCAAGACAATCTGTCTGTGGCTTAAAGGGCTGTGTCTCCAGAAAGCTCCTTCCCATAAAAGACTGACATGGTCAGGCCTCAATAATAACTCTCCTGTATGTTTTTCAGAGCATTTTCACATATCTACTTTCACATCTCCAGACCCACAGTTGCAATGACCGGTTTAACATCCCCACTTGGAAATTCGCTGGCATTTTAACTCAACAGATCAGAAAGGTCAGTTATCCTCCCGTTGCTCCCCACCCACCGAGCAGCTCTTCCTCTGACTTCCTAATTTCAAATCCAATAGGTTTTCTTTACGTAACCTCAAGGAGTCTTAATATGACAATTTATATTGTGAAGTTCCAAAAGAGAGGTAGAGCTTAGAACACTTTTCAAATGTATTTGTCCGTGGAAACCTTTTCTTCTTTTATGGAACAGCTCTAGGGATAAGCGTGCTAAGCAACGTATTATGGGGGAACAGCCACCAAGCCTGGAAATGCAGAAACATCGTCAAGTCCCTCTTACCTTTGGTGCTTTCCAAGTCACCTCGATTCTGCCTCCAAAAAGTCCTCTCTCCTTTCCTTCCCGTCTTTCTTGTTAATTCAACAAGGAAGTCCTGAGACTAATGTGGTTCTAATACCTTAACAGCCTCCGGAAGCAAACCAAAATCTAAGCCTGTAAGCACCTGTAGGTTAGTAAGTCAAAACCTAAGGATAGGGCTTCCCTGCTGATGCGGGGGATGCGGGTTCGTGCCCCGGTCCGAGAGGAGCGGCTGGGCCCGTGAGCCATGGCGGCTGGGCTCGTGAGCCATGGCGACTGAGCCTGCGCGTCCGGAGCCTGTGCTCCGCAACGGGAGAGGCCACGGCGGTGAGAAGCCCGCGTACCGCAAAAAAAAAAACCTAAGGATAACCAATCACAAACAGCTAGGCTTTCCCTTGTAGCCAATCAATAATGTCCGTACTCTGCGTCCGCCTTTTCTCTTTAGAAGTCTCCTCCACTCCTGCCGGTGGCCAGAGTGCGCCTAACCAGTTACAGTTTGTCGCTGCCCACTTTATCAATTTTTGCTCAAATCCACTCTTAAAATTTTTCCTGTGCCTCAGTTTATCTTTTAACAGTTCCGTCCATTTCTAAGGCCACCATTCAACCTTTCCCAGAGTGACTTATCTCCCTGAGCTAGAGCATTTGCCTTACTGCTTCATTCCTCAAACTGTGTACCAGTGACCATGCTGGGCTCTAGGAATGCCGCAGCGGCAAAGGAGCCGTGGTCCTTGTCTTGTGCTTGGCATTGCTTAAGGTCCAGTGGGCAGTAATAACAGAGTAAGAGTAAAATGTCAAGTGTGTTGGGATTGACATATATACACTAATATGGATAAAATAGAAAATCAGAACCTGCTGTATAAAACATAAATAATTTTTTTTTTTTTTTTTTTTTTTGCAGTACGCAGGCCTCACAGAAGCTGTGGCTTCTCCCGTTGCAGAGCACAGGCTCCGGACGCGCAGGCTCAGCGGCCATGGCTCACGGGCCCAGCCACTCCACGGCATGTAGGGATCTTCCCAGACCAGGTCACGAACCCGTGTCCCCTGCATCGGCAGGCGGACTCTCAACCACTGCGCCACCAGGGAAGCCCTAAAATTTTTTTTAAAAAAGAGTAAAACGGCAAGTGTGATGGGCACTGCAAAGGAGAACAGCATGATGCTATGTGGTTCTCTGGGAAGGTCCCTGGGGAGCAATGTTTGGATGTTTGAACAGAGAGCTGAGGGTTGCACAGGAATTAATTAGGCAGATGGGCAGGAAGAGCTCTCCAGGCAGAAGGGAACGTCCTGCGCTAGGCAGAGCTGTGGAGAGAGGCAGCCTGGTGAGGAAGGCTGGAGGCTGGCATAGCAGCTGCAGGACACAGTGATGGTGTGCTCAAGATGGACAAAAGAGGGCCAGAGAGACAGATGGAGCCTTGAAGGCCTTGTTAAGAATTTTTATCTTTTGCCTTGAAAACTGGGGGTGATTTATCACTGTTTGCATCTTGAAAAATCAGCTTCATCTGCTGTGTGGAGGATGTGGGACTATAGCGAGGCAAGGGTGGATACAGAGAGACCAGATGGAGGCTACTGCAAGTGTCCTCATGAATGATGGTCGTGCAGCTTGGGCCAGAGGGGTTATGATGGCCATGGAGAAATGTGGACGGATTCGAGTGGTACTTAAACAGTAGAATCAATAGGACGTTGCATTGGATTGTATTAAGTTATCTGTGGATTGGTCTCTTTCCTTGAAGACAAAAATCTGTGTCTTACTTATTTCTTGATTCCACATACCTAACTGCAGACCTTGCATTTGGTAGGAGGTGGTCATTAAATGTGCAGAATTGATTTGCATACAGAGAGCAAAGGTTTGAGGAAATCCAACCCAATAGGTGCATTTTGAAGCAAAAAGAAGGGGCAAGTCTCACCTTGCTGGACAGTTCCTGAGGAGGGCAGACTGACTGAGTTGGGTACCACAGAGGTGCATGCCTGGGCCCAGCATGGAGACACAAAAGGCAACTCTATCTCTCCCTTACCTCTACCTGATGGCACAGGTATAGAACCTTTACCTTCTGTGGCAGAAATGGAATCATATGCTCATTTTCCTAATGGATTAGGGAGATAGTTGGACCCCTATCAAGCCATGTAGCTCCAACTATTGAAGGGAGAGAGATTTGAGGACTTATTTCAAATTAACATTTCACAGCAAAGAGGAGTTGCTGCATTGGGTCTTTGTTGCTGCGCACAGGCTTTCTCTAGTTGCGGGGAGTGGGGGCTCCTCTTTGTTGCGGTGCACGGGCTTCTCATTGCGGTGGCTTCTCCTGTTGCGGAGCATGGGCTCTAGGCGCGCTGGCTTCAGTAGTTGAAACACACGGGCTCAGTAATTGTGGTTCAAACGCTCTAGAGCGCAGGCTCAGCAGTTGTGGTGCATGGGCTTAGCTGCTCTGCGGCATGTGGGATCTTCCTGGACCAGGGCTCAAACCCGTGTCCCCTGCATTGGCAGGCGGATTCTTAACCACTGTGCCACCAGGGAAGCCCCTGGACCACTTCTTTAGATGTCAGAATCTGTGCCTAAAGTTGGAGGAAATAAACAAATGAACCCACAAACAATGGTCCAAAGAGTGTTTTGATTAATTGCTATAGCTCAGAACACTCAGTGTGAATCACCAAACAATAGTCATTGTGATCCACATTGCTTATGAAGACTGGAAGTAAAAAAACCAGCTCACCCCAGCCATAAACAGAGTTAACTTCTGTCAGAGATTCTGAAGAAAGTTCTAGACTCAGGGGTCAATCATTGCCTTTTTTGTTTCAGTGCTGAAGCAATTATATGCCAGAAACAAAGACCTCCTTGTCCTCCCTGGTCTCCCTCTTCACTCTAAGAAACATTAGTGTTCTCCCTAAATCTTTGTCACTGACCCCGCACCATAATTATAAGCCCAATCTGAAACTTTCCCAGAGTTCAATGGCTCTCACCTAAGGGACAGACTTAGAAATGAAAAAATATTTTCTTTGAAACACAACAGTGCTGTCAACATCTGTGATGGTTTGTTAATGATGAAACGGTACAGGAACAGGGATAGTTTAGGGGAATTGCAAAATAGCAACTAGTCATGGGATAACAGGAGGAAAAGAGGATGCCTGAGGGGAATTGCTAGGTCAGGGCTTCTTTTCCTTTTCTTTTTTTTACTCCTGCCCTGCATTTTCATGAGTTGCTGTCTGGGTCTGAAAAGGTCACAGGCCTAATTATACCTGTGGACACCCCATAATAGAAGCATTAACATGGTGCCCCGTGACCTGCCAGACAGCCTCTCTCTGCCTCAGCCTGCAAGTTCCCAAACTAGTCAAATCAAAAAGCCCATGAAATGTGGATGACATTAAGGAATTATTGTTGGGATTTTTTAGATGTGATAATGATAGTGCGGGTATGTTTAAGAAAGAGAAAGAGAGAGAGTCCCTAGCTCTCAGAGGTGAATATTGAAGTATTTACAGAGGAAAAAATAGGATGTCTGGGATCTTCTGTAAGATAATCCTGGCGTGGGGAAGGGAGGGGTGGAGGATAAATGAAGCACAATAGGCCTTGTATTGATCATTGCTGACGGGCAGTGATGGGAGGATGAGGGTCAGTACACAATGCTGCCTTGTGTGTATGTTTGAAATTTTCCATGATAAAAAGTTTTTAAAATACGGCAGGCATGTTCTTCTTTCTCAGAGACCCCTGAGAAAGCCAGTCTTTTTACACCCAGAAACCTCTTCCTCGAGGCCACGAAACCAATATAAATGTGTTGGTTTTATCACATGCTCTTTGTGTTTCTAAAACATTGTATGTTGAACTCTTTGCCTCCAGAGATAGGGAAACCTAGATATGAGGTAGAGACCCTCTCTTATTCCATAAAAATATGTGTCACATCAACATTTTTTCCTCACTTCTAATCACGTGTGCCCCACGCATGCCAGATGTTAGCCAACCTATTCATTCCAGAAGAGTTTTTAAAATTCTACTACTGTCATCATCAGGCACAAACCTGAGAGCTGGCTATAAATTCTATGTTCAAAATAGCATCTCTTCAGAAGCCACATCCACAACCTCCCTAGAAAACTTCCCCTATGGGGGGTTTAAGGATTTCTCTGCCCAGGGCTCTGGAGGTTTCCTTAAATGGCTCAATTCTCAGGCCCTTTGTCTCCTTTCACAGCAAGAAGCTGAAATCACTCTTCTGGAATTTTCTTCCCACCCTTATGGTTTCTCCTTCCTCTGCAGAGCACTGTTCAAGTATGGCACCTGTCCCTGTTGACTCAGGTGTTCTCACCAATCAAATCAAGCAAGGTCAAAAATGATCAGTGCAGCAACTTCTGTGTCCCCGGAACTATCCAATGTCCTAAAAGAAAGGGGGAGAGAGAGATAGAAATAGAGGGGGGAGGGATGAAGGGGGGAAGGATAGGGAGGGAGGGAAGGAGGGAAGAAGGAAGAAAGGGAGAGAGGGAGAGGGAGGGAAGGGAGGAAGGAAGAAGGGAGAGAGGAAAGGAGGGAGGGAGGAGGGTGAAGGAGGGAGGGGGAGGGGAGGGGAAAGGAAAGGGGGAGAGAGAAGAGAGGAAGGGCAAGGAGGGAAGAAAAGAAGAAAGAGGAAAAACATAACTTCCTAATTAACTATCTTCTGTGACTTTCAGACATGAAAATGTTTTTCCAGAAAATACTTTCCTCAGATTGACTAATACAAAACTTCAAGAGGGAAAGAACTAAGCCTGATGTTCAAAATTTACCTTGACTTTTTCTCTTTTCATCTTCCATCACCTGGGTTCGGAAGGCTGGTTCTGTAGCTACGTCATTTGATGGAGCCAGCATCCAACTTGGTGATTCAACTGACTCAACAGGTGACTAGATAGTTTTAAAAGCCCTTTGTGTCAGCGAGGCCTTTGTCTCTATCAAGTGCAAAGGCAGCTCTGCAGCTGCCTCAAATCACCCTAGAAAGCTCTCCCCATGGACTGGATGCCATGACTTGTCAATAAAAACAGAGCATTACCTGGTAAAGTTCCTCCTGAACAATGGGTCCAGATGTGAGCTTGAAAAATGTCCCTCATGCTTGTTGCATTATAAAGTATGTGGTTAAAAGACTTTGGCATGATCTATTTGTTGGTTGGACATGTGGTGGAGTAGAGGGAAGGGGGCAGAAATTATATGATGATTTAAAACATAACAGATTTCATTTGGCACTCCTTGGTGGGAACTTGAAATCAAATACAGTAGCAAAGCCATCTGTCAAGGGCAACTTGTTCTGATGTCCAAGAGAACCTCCTTAAAAACCTATAAGTCATCGATGTAAGAAATAAATGACACTTTCATTCCTTCCACTCTTCATGTCTTGGGGATAGAAGATACAAGGAATGAGATCTTGGATTGTAAATCATGGTGATTGGCTGCTAAATCTGAGTGAGGCAAGGCCCATAGGTTAGTCTGCACATTCAGCATTATTCGGTTCCAACTCTCTCTTTTCTCACCCGTCACCCCCCGGACACCTCAACCCCTGTCGGCTTGATATCCACCTTCATTTATCTTGGTACGAATGGCATAATGGGAAAAGGTTAAGGCTTGAAGGAATTGCAAAAAAACGGTCAACTGAAAGATTAAACGTAGTCCTGCCCCCCTTTTTCTGGACTTGTGATAAAACTAAATGATAAATGAGGGAACAGGGAGGAATTGAATTAAACCAGCAAGTTGCTTTCTCATCCTGAAAAAATACAATCTAATCCAATCCAATCCAATCCAATCTTTTGGACTGTGACTCGACAGTAGCAGCTGCTTGGAAGATCTTTAATAATCTGATGGCTCAACCGAGGAGATAAACTCCAGCCTATGTCTGCTCCTGCACCTAAAAGAAGTCAGGATTGTAAACAGCTACCTAGGTCATAGAAGGAAAATAAAGAAGTTGCTTTAGGGGTGGGGGAGAGATAGACTGGGAGTTTGGGGTTAGCAGATGCAAGCAAGCTATTATATCTAGAATGGATAAACAACAAGGTCCTACTGTGTAGCACAGGGAACTATATTCAATATCCTGAGATAAACCACAATGGAAAAGAATATAAAAAAGAATAAAAGAAAAAGAATGTATATATGTGTATAACTGAATCACTGTGCTGTACTGCAGAAATTAATGCAACATTGTAAATCAACTATACTTCAATTTAAAAAGTTCAAAAATAAAAGGAAGTTGCTTTATTTTATATAAATAACACCAGCTTAAGTGTGGCCTTGAGTCCTATTTAGAGAAGTATGTGTGTGTGTGTGTGTGGTGGGGGTGTGCGTGCGTGTTGGTGGAATCTCAGGAGAGGCGTAAGAGGTTGGATCATTCTCATCAGATCCTGGCCACTTCCAATATGTGCACCTGGAGCCCTTCTGCCCAGGTTCAAAACTTCCACGCGGGTCTGGGGAGGATGCTCCTGGAGGCTGCCAGCCCTGGATGGGGGGGGGATCGCTGCTCCACTGAATCCTGCACGCGGTCGGGCCGGAATCCAGGAGGGGTTGCGGCTGGGTGAGGGAGCAATTATCTCCTTCCGCAGTGTTGGCGGGCACAGTGCTCTTACACCTCCCCAGGGGCACAAGGAGGGCCAGGCTAACCCCATCTGAAAAGCTCTTTTCGCAGAAGGGAAAAAAAAGGTTATTTCAAGTCAAGAAACTGACACATTGATTTACATTGGTTCTGGCAGTGAGCTGGCAGGAGAGGAAGTTTTTTCCAATGAACAGTGGACGCCGTGGCCCTCAAAATGGCCTAGAGCCATCAGGCATTCATAGTCTCCCACGTCCAAGTGTGGCAGCCCCACGAGCAGGAGCCTTGCAGAAACTGTGTTTTCGCATGTGATTATTCAGGTCCTCTGAGAATAGTAAGAGTCAAAGGGGGTCAAAATAGTGGGTGGAAAGAAATGGAAATAAATTAAACACGCCGCTAAAGCACAAGCTGGTAGGTGAATGCAGAGACTCTCTCCACATCCAGTCCATAGAATCAGAGTGACCAGCAGCCCCCACGGGAGCAGAACAGCCCAGCCCACCGACAGCCTCTTCTTCTCTTCAAGACCAGGAAGACTCGGGCTGCAGGGCTTCCTATGTTTCAGGTCAAAGAGAAAAGCATGTTCCTCTACAAGTCATTCTTCCTTCTCTCCTTACCCTGCATACTCTCCATGGCCTATTCCCCAAGGTCACAAGAGATTGGCCAGCAATCCCAGATTTGTGTTTATTACTTTAAGGACAGACATAATGGTCAAAAGGACTGGACTTCTCATGTCCATCTCTTAGAACCTTCTGTTCCCAGCAGGAAAATCAAAATTATAGCAGAAGCTTACTTAGGAAGTCTAATCATTGCCAAGAAAGTTGGACTCAAGAAATATTTTTATCAAGATATTACAGCTCAAGAAATCAACTTTTTCCTCTAAAGGAACTCATCTGCTACTTGGACAAGAACTGGTCTCTCCTTCCCTTGAGTTTACAGCCTGGAATACTTCAGGTTTTCCTGTGGTTAGTACAGCCCAGATCGTCAAGCTGAGAAAAGAGTCAGGGATTTGGGACAGACATTCAATCTACGTGGGGGAAAAAAAATTCTCTCAGAGGACCAAGTGAAGCAAGCGTGTACGGAAGTGTAATCCTGATCACTGTTAAGAGGGTACACTCTGGGTGCAGATCCAGGCTCCACCACTTACCAGCTGTGTGACTTTAATCTGGTTACATATCCTCTCTGATAATAAGTTTCTCTATCTATAAAATGGGATAATAAAGTTGCTGGGAGGTTTAAATGAGCTATAAAACAATATACAGTGCCTGGCCCATTGTAAGCAGGATACATGTGGGCTAATATAATCATTATCATCATCTACTGTCTTGATTTTGCCATTTTTACCTTATACACCCTCCACCTTGCTTTGGATTTCTCTCTATTATTCAACGATCTGTCTATTTAAAAAGAAGGGTACCCTGACCCACTACACTGTCCAAAATTTTCTTATTAAAGGTAAAAAATAAATTAGTAGTCAACTGGAAAGGAGAAGGGACATTCCTTAGCACAGTATTCCTTTTTTCGCAGAGAAGACACCTATGACCACGTTGCCCACCACTTGGCTGCTGCCAGGAGACTTGGGTGGCTTGCCCAGTGACATGGAGAAAACTGAAGAGGACATAGGAAATTGTCCTCTCTCACTTACATGTGGAAGCTTTAAAAAAAAAAACAAAAAAAAAACCGAGCTCATAGATACAGAGAACAGGTGGGTGAGTGGTGTCAGAGATGGGGGATGGTGGGAGCAGTGAGCGAAAGGGGTAAGGGTACAAACTTCCAGTTATAAAAAGTCCCAGGGATATAATGTACAGCATGGTAACTATAGTTAGTAATACTATATTATATTTTTGAAAGCTGCTAAAAGAGTGGATCTTAAAAGTTCTCATCACAAGAATAAAACAATTGGTAACTATGTGTGGTGATGAATGTTAACTAGACTAGACTTATTGTGGTGATTATTTCACAATATATACAAATTCTCAATCACTATGTTGTACACCTAAAACTAATATAATGTTATACGTCAATTATACCTCAATAAAGAAAAAAATTTTTTTAACTGCCCTCTGAGTTCGGTCTGCAGGCTCCCAGGAGGGAGCCAGGGGGCACAACCCTGCCTGCCATCACCTAGGCCTGCTTGGCTCCTGAGAAGAATACGACACCTGACCTGGTCCCACCCTTGCCTCGTCCTCAGCCACCTCTGCCAAATAAGATGGGGAGAGCAAAACATTCTCTGGCTTTCTCCAAGTCCAGGGTAATTTTATTCAAAGGAGCTTTGTTTCCAGAGAAACTATTCATTTGGTATCTCTGTCGTTGTTTGGTGTCTTTACTGTTGAGTATCCAAGACCCTGTAACCCATACGTTCCTGGGATAAAATTGTTTTGAGTATTGACATATTCTTCAGGAGCAGATGAACGCAAGTATAGCCCTGAAGGGGCTCAGGAGGAAATGATTATGAAAACAGAAACAGAAACCAGAATCTCTTTTATCACAAACAAAATAGATGGTCATCACCATGGCAAACATGTAACTTATTACTACCTTTCCCTTGGTCTCATAAAACAAAATTCTTCATACCCTTCTATCCAAAAATTCCACTTACAAATTTGACATGTGTAAAGATATTCATTGTAGAATAGTTTTTAATGATTAAAAAAATTGGAAGGAGTGTGAGTAAATTGTAATAAACTATTATAGATCCATATTTTGGAATACCATCTTATAGTTTAAAAGAATGATATAAATCTTCATGGAGTGACTTGGAAAGATGCCTAAAACATATTAAGAAAAAAAAAAAGCAAGTTACTGAACAAATATAACCCCATTTGTGTTAAAGTATGTACACACATATACCAAACAAAAACAAGATACGTTTTTCTATAACATATAAATGTAAATGCATAGAGAAAAGGGGAAATGGGGGTCTGATTCAGAAGGGCTTTGATTTTCCTGTATTATTTGAATATTTTACAACAAGAAGGTATTTGTGCATTAGTCATGTGTTTACATATGGATTTTTAAAGGAATTATTAGGAAATATAATGAAATACCTAATCTCAATCGGATGAAAACAAGATGTAGAGCCACATGCCATTTACAGCAGGAGAATTCTCCTGGCATTTACCAGCCCTTTCAACAATGAAGAGACCATTTTGTTTGGCATAGAAGAAAAGCCTGAGGCGAAGATCTAAGGGAACCAGAGAATCATGCATTTTAATGAAATCAGGTTCAACCATCTGGTCACATTAAAGATAACCCATCACCTGTTGAGAGCCACAAATCATTTACTAAATTTGAATCTACCCACCATGCAGGCAAAGATTAATTTGCCAAGCCCAGCAGTGATCCAACCCAAATCACTGCTCTCCCACTAACAGTATCTTTACAGAATAATTTTCTAGTTCTCTTATGTTTATAAAATGGAAGCAGAGAGCATAAGTCACATCTCACACAGTAGGGTAGCCAACAGGCAGTAGGGAAGATGAGCAATTCACATAAGGTTTTCATAAACTGTCAACTGTTCATTCAATATTCTGTTGTGGAATATAATAAAAGGATGATTGAAGCTGTAAACACAGAGCTAACTGTGGTTGGATTATAACATTTATGTTGATCAGCCTATTTTTCAGCCATTCAGCTGCAAAATCTCATCTACTTTCAAAGGTAAATCTTCCTGATAAGTAAAATGTTTGAGACATTTTGTATCAAGATCACACTAAAGTGTGAAAGACATTAATTCAAGCCTTGCCACCCCGCAGAAAAATAAAGAAAGCAGGGAGTGAAGAAACATCACTTCCATAGCGAGTAGCATACTTTTGAAACTCATTTCCCCAGGATGCTGTCAAGAAAAGTTTAAATAAATTCTAGGGACACAGTGGACATAATTGCTTTCATTATTTCCAAAGCATTTTGACATCTATTGTAGGTGATACAAAAACCCTATGGAACAGGCAAGCAGAAATAGTGTTCCCATGTCACAGATGCAGAAATCATGATAGATTTAAGAGTCCAAGATCAGATGGCTAATTAGTGACAGTGCCAGGGTTAGAATCCAGGTATGTTGACTCCCAACCAAGGTCTTAGAATATTGCTTAAGTAAAATATCAATTTCCTAGTTGGCAAAGACTACTTATTCTCTAAAAATGCCAGTCATTTAGTCAAGTCTTAGAGAAATGACCTTTGCTTAGGGCAGGCCTTGAGCTCCCCTTAAAGAGGAGTGGACCAATGGCCCCAGTCCAGGCCATGCTCTTGCTGTTTTGCAGGTCGGGCCTGTACTGCAGCTTCTAGTTGTTCTAAATTTTTTCACCAAACAATTGTCACAGCCTGTGATGTTTCCATCCAAATCATTTTAAGGTCAGAACATGTGGGGTCAGAAGCACATTGGAAAGTGGGTACTGCCTGCTTTCTGATGTTAAGAAACATCAGAAAGGGCTTCCCTGGTGGCGCAGTGGTTGAGAGTCCACCTGCCGATGCAGGGGACACGGGTTCGTGCCCCGGTCCGGGAAGATCCCACATGCCGCGGAGCGGCTGGGCCCGTGAGCCATGGCCCCTGAGCCTGCGCGTCCGGAGCCTGTGCTCCACAACGGGAGAGGCCACAACAGTGAGAGGCCCACGTACTGCAAAAACAAAAAAAAAAGAAACATCGGAAAGCATCTTATCCTGCCTACAGGCTGTCCATCAAGGCTCAGAGTAAGCAGCAACATACATTATTGATTAGTCTTTCAAACTTTTCCACCAAGATCATGGTCCACATCCCCATTAGTAAAGCTCCTCCAAGTGTCCCAGACCTTGGAAATGAGAGCTTCCTGGCTTTGGAGAAGACTGTAGTTATCTAGGTACATCACCCTTCCCACCACTCAGCAGACACTCTCCTTCCCTGGAGGAATGACTCGCGCAGACAGCATGAGGCTGTTTTTGCAGGATCGATGACCTGAATATATGGGAGTAAAACTCGCCCAGAGAATTAGATTCAAGAGACTTGAAGCTTCCCAGGAATCTGAAAGAAATGGCATTTCAGTTTTCACGGCCCACTAGAGCCGGTTAAAAGGTCAGAAATAAAAGGTTATTGACCCGGGAGATTTTCTTGGGTGGAGAAGGGCACCGCAACTGCAGCCCCTGAGTTCCTCCAACTCAGGGATCATAAAGGAGCTTGCAGGTCACTGACTCTGGAGAAAATCAAAGTGGGGAAATGATTGGAAAATCTAGTCTGCGCTTCGTTGGATTTTTATGGAAGGGAGTTACTAGGGAATGTTCTGCTTTCAGAAAGAATAAGTTGTATTGGTTTGTTTTGAGTTTTGTATTCAAATTCCTATTCCTTTAATAATTTCTGCATCGGGGGAATTCGCTGGCGGTCCAGCAGTTAGGACTCCGTGCTCTCACTGCTGAGGGCCCCGGTTCAATCTCTGGCTGGGGAACTAAAAATCCCACAAGCCGTGTGGCCAAAAAAAAAAGGGTACCTAATCATTTCTGCATTGGGACTTCCTGAGGTTCACACAGCTCAGTTCCTGGGTTCCAAGTAAGTAAAGAATGGGTTTCTGGCTGGTTCTCTTTTATCTTCTAAAAATTACCCCCTTGTGGGCTTCCCTGGTGGGGCGCAGTGGTTGAGGGTCCGCCTGCCGATGCAGGGGACACGGGTTCGTGCCCCGGTCTGGGAGGATCCCACACGCCGCGGAGCTGCTGGGCCCGTGAGCCATGGCCGCTGAGCCTGCGCGTCCGGAGCCTGTGCTCCGCAACGGGAGAGGTCACAACAGTGAGAGGCCCGCGTACCGCAAAAAAAAAAAAAAAAAAAAAAAAAAAAATTACCCCTTTGCCTTCCAACCAGGAAACATAGCAAACATAAAATTCTCCTTAGCTTTGATCAAGACAAAATGCCAGTCATCTGAAACTGCATTTGACAGAGGGCATGTCCAATAGGAAGCGAACTAGTAAACTGGGTCGTGAAATTGGAGAAAAGGACAAAAGAAGAAGTTCACTGATCAAAAAGCCGTCACAGCCACTAAGATTAAACGTCTCCAGACATGACACTGGACACCCTTTTGGAAAGATTAGCCTTGTGGAAAGTGCAGTTGTAGATTTCCTTAGCATGTTTGAAACATTCTCCAGCTCAGAACAATCAAGAGGCCGTGAAAATGCCACTTTCCCTCAGAACTGACAGAACCTGGAAAAGCCCTGTTCCTGGTCATTGATTACACCCCACCAGAGCCATTAACATGCAGCTTCACAGCTTCTTGGAGTTTGACACAGGCTGAGCTTGTTTTTATAGTCCCCTGGGGCAAAAACTAAGCAAGCACCACAGTAATTTCACACTTTGAAATGGCCCTTTCTCTCCTAAATTTCTCCCCCCACCTCAGTCACCGTGCAATACCTGAGCTCATAATCAGGAGAGAAACATGAAACACACAGCTCAGCAGCCAGTGCTCCCCATGCAAACAATGGGGCCATTGGTCATGGACAGTTGATCACCAACGGCTGGACCCAGACCAGCAAACAACTTTGCATAGGCCTCTAAGCAACCATTAAGCGAGGTGGACTAGGGACTGAGTCAGGCTTCAATCAAGTGACTTGTTAAAGGCTCTCGGTCCACCATCAATCTCTAGGCTTATAGTTCCCTGTGACTTTTGATGGTTTCTGATCAGTGTGACATGTCCAAATAAAAGCTTTTCCCCTGGGTACACTAGAAATGCCAAGGGACAAAAAATAAATATACTGTTTGCGTAGCACTATATCCAGGATAACAGTCACAGAGGTGTCATTCCTACAACGGCAAAACTAGGAAACTTTAGTAGGAGACAAAGCCACCAATGTGTATGTTTACAGCATTCCTTTCTCTCCTCCAAGCCTAAAAAGAAGTAGGTTTTTACCCCTCCAGTTCTGGTCTCTGCTTTTGTGATGCAGAATGAGAGAAATGGATGAAGAAAGGGAGAGGAGAAGGAATGAAGGAGACAGGAAATAAAGGGGGAACAGAGAGGCTGGACCCACTGGGTGTGGGAGAGTTTTTGCTTGTCAGTGCCTGGGTTTTTTTGTTTCGTTTTGTTTTTTGTTTTTTTGTGGTTAGGAATTAAGCATGGGAGAGAGAGAGATGGGGGAGGTCCACTCCTTTCTGCAGAGTCCCCTAAGAGAGGCTGGAACGGGAAGACAAGATGTTGAAGATAATTTGGCGTGGGTTAAGGGCATATTTCCTTCTGTCCTTTTGTGGTTTCTCCAGACACAAGTTAGAAACAAAGTCGCTGTTATTTACATGTTTTTTTCTGTTAAACAATTGTTTCTTTAAACCACCCTGAAACTGGACCACCTGAGGCCCCACTTGTAACAAAGTTATCCTTGAAACCAGCAATGGTAAAAGCGGAATTCAAATAGGACTTTATAATCACGGCTGCTTAGAGCCCCTTGCAGTTCAGAAAGCTATTTTTGCCAACCTAGCCCTTTCTTACCTACTGATAAGAATGCCACCTGTGCAACTGCTAGCCCTTGATGTACTTGAAAGATAAAAGTATCCTGGACTGACACTGACCATAGCATTACACTGATAAAAGTGTTCAATCAACCAGATGTCTGCCCTTGAGTAAACAGAAGATCTAGATGATGAACTGGAATTTTCTTTTCATCTGGATGTTTTCTGTGAGGAAGATGTGGTCACTGACATCTCAGGTGTCAAAACCTTGGTAGGTTTGATGCAAGGCATGCGGGTATCTCAGCAGAGAATAAGCTAAGAATAAAAGGACTAAGATGGATGATGGAATGGGTCCCTTGGGGGAAAAGATGGTCCACAGTCCAAATCATCGTATTCAGCAAGCACCGTGAACTCAGACTCAGTGCCGTATCTGGAGTATTTGACACGTGAAGTGGATCCTTTTTTAACACCCTCTCTCTCTTCAATACAACAAAATTATTCTTAGTGACAATCATGAAATAAACCTAAGAAGAAAAATGTCCAGAAAAGGAACAAAGACAGTGAAAATGCTTCTATTGAATTGC
Organism: Mesoplodon densirostris; assembly: GCF_025265405.1. Taxonomy (NCBI): domain Eukaryota; kingdom Metazoa; phylum Chordata; class Mammalia; order Artiodactyla; family Ziphiidae; genus Mesoplodon; species Mesoplodon densirostris. The sequence continues at coordinate 60,262,052 of NC_082663.1, forward strand.
CTGTGCATAATCTTGCCTGTAAAAAACAAAAATAATAGTAAATAATAAAACACATTCAGGTATATAAAAGGGGAAAGCTAATGCATTAACGCTCTCCAGTTTACATTACCGAGTTTTTGAAAAAAGAAAAATCTCCTACATACATAGTTGCCTGTTGCAGTAATGAATCTCCCAGTTCACACTGTTTCCCTGTTTAAAATTTTAAACACAAGTAAAAACTCCAAGTGATCGTGTTTCTTCACGATCACGTTGATAATCACTGTGCCATCATTTTTATTTTGAATCTACTCTTTAAACGCAGGAATATCTGGCCCTGCAGGGGTTAGAGAACTAACTGGTGCCCTGAGCTACCTCAAATGATTCTAAATTGTTACAAACTTAGGAAACAAGCATACCTCTGATTCCGCCTGTGTTGGAGGCCTACTGTATAACTAGCAGGCCTCAGAATTAAATTCCATGTTTTCATGGAATGTGTAGTAAAGCACGATGATAAAATATGTACTACAATTGTATTAAAATGTATATTACAACTGTATTAAATTACAATGTGTATTAAAGGACAATAATAAAATGTGCTCATTTGACTCCTACATTATTAAAAGTCAATTGGTTAGAACTTAGAAAATGTACCCCCTTGTTTTTTGCACCCTGGGGGAATTGCTCCCACTTCCCTGCCCTTAAAATGCAACTGTGCAGGCTCCTTCTGGCCCGATGTTGTCTGTTTTGATGAAAGGAGCCTAGCTGCAAGAATTTCAAGGTAGTTCCAAGAAGAGGGAAATGAAGTCTAAATCAGAAACTGGACACAGCGGAAGTCAGAAAGGATTCTTGAGCGCTCATTAGGTGCTCAAGACTGACTCTATTCCTTACCTGCTCATAAGAATTGGATGTTTAATTTCCTGCTAAGTTTGGTCCCGAAGGCTCAGGACCAAGTGGGTGGGGCGGACATCTGGGGAAAGCTCTTTGATCCAAATTTGAGTGGGGTTGGACCAGGCAGAGCCAGCTTGGAATGGTCCTTAAGGGGGTGTTTTATCAATATCAGATGATAAAAGGAAGACAGTCAAACTCTTCCAATCAAACAAGTGTGTTCACGGTATTATTCCAAAGTATGGTTAATTACAAAGTGCATGCTAATTTTGGGAAGTTCTCATCTGTCTTTTTTCATGGAAGAATTGAAGAAATGAAAGGGATAAATAAAAAGATGCTACAGCATATCATTTATTTGACTGCTTTCCCTTGGGTTTCTGATGTGGCCACTCTTGAAAAGCTTTCCAGATTTCCCAAGTTATTATGTGACTGGAGTGCTTCAAAAAGCACCTGCCCAGCAGGTTCCTGAGCAAACCTTGATTTTTAATTATCATACCCACCATTTATTGATTGAGCACCATGTCCCAGGCACAGTGTTAAGCTACATCTACAAAAGTAATACTAGGGGCCTCCCTGGTGGCGCAGTGGTTGGGAGTCCGCCTGCCGATGCAGGGGATACGGGTTCGTGCCCCGGTCTGGGAGGATCCCATGTGCCGCGGAGCGGCTGGGCCCGTGGGCCATGGCCGCTGGGCCTGCGCGTCCGGAGCCTGTGCTCCGCGGCGGGAGAGGCCACAACAGTGAGAGGCCCGCATACCGCAAAAAGAAAAAAAAAAAAAAAAGTAATACTAATAATTGGTCTTCTCGGTGCAGATTTACAAAGAGATAGTTCCCCATCACAAATAAGAACAGACAGAAAATAGCTTGGAGGAATTTGTCATCATCCAACTGATAGAGATAATCATACCAAAGTATGTCAGAGTCAGGAAATACCACAAAGTTAAGAAGATTACAAAGGACGAAGATGACCATAATTACCTACGTTTAACTGAATAGTATAATTGAATCACATAATTCTTTTCCACTATTTAAGTTCCTGGCTTAAAAGTCAGGACTGACCTATACACCACTGCACTCTTGGCTAGTCAGAGACCATGGGGGGAGCGAGGGGGCGTGGCATTCACTGAGGCAAATAAGGCTCTCCTGTTCTTCCCCCTCCTCCACCCCCACCGAAAAGTCTGTGGTAAGTGAAGTCTCTGACATTGTCAACTGCAAGAGGACAAGACTTTGACTTCTCTGGGGTGTGAAGGAAACAACTAGAAAAGCAACCATCTGTATGACCATGTACTGAAGCAGGGCCGTGTGTTAGGAAGAAAGCAGGATCTGGCAATAGATCTGATATTGAGGCTCCATTCACACCTAACTGGCTTGGGACCTTAGCAAGTCACAGTCTCTCAGATTCCTCTCCGTGAAAAAATGATAATGCCTCTGTTCTGCTTGCCTCGCCGGTCACCTGTGAGGATGACATGGGTGATGCACCTGAGCTCACCGGGGTAGGTCACAGAGTCTACAAAGGGAAGAGGCATCATCCACATATGTATTCTACCTTCCATCCCAAGCGCATGCTAATAACCACAGTTTTTCTAAGCGATGGATAATATTCAATTCAAGATACACTTTATCGTAAAAATTATTTCAGGCCATGCAATCTTTTTTGGGGGGGGGATTGTCTTTTATGAGAAATGGTTTAGTCATTTTGCTGTCATCCAGTCTTTTTTTAATCTTGTTATTCCATTGGGCCAAATGTAGAAGCTATAAATTAGGGAAGCAATGGGAGGCTGAACAAAATGCTTGCATGGTTTCAGTTCCACAGAGGACTCTGTGAGAATGATGCAGGTTTTAGGACTGGGTGGAAGAGGTGGCAGTGAAGGAAATCCAGGGAGAGTGGGAGGGTATTTCCAGCTCTGTGAAAATATCCCTGGCCAAGACACAGACTCAGGGCCTCGGATTCCAGCGTCAGCTCAAGCCGGCCCCCCAACTCAGCCCTCAGCTCTACTGCTCTTTGACAAGCATCCAGTTGGAAAACCCATCCTTTGGGTCATAGGACTTGGTGCATTTTGCTGCAGTGCATGGCCTGGAGGGCAGTATCAACACCAGAGCATGTTTACTTCTGATGTGACAAGGATGGCTTCGCCACAGAGTCGATGTTTCCTTGAGCCTCAAAGCTTATTAGATAGATTAGGAGGCAACTGGCCTACCCTGTCAACCCCTCAGGTTGTCTCATTGTTGTGGTGTCCGGGCACCTTGGTGTTTTGTCTTCATTTGTTTGTGTGGCTGGAGGGGTGTGGGTTGTAGAGTATGTGTGTGGGAGGAATCTCTCCATCGATTATTTCAAATAATGGTTCATTTCAAATAAGCTATTTTTTTTTTTTTTTCTTTTTGCGGTATGTGGGCCTCTCACTGTTGTGGCCTCTCCCGTTGCGGAGCACAGGCTCCGGATGCGCAGGCCCAGCGGCCATGGCTCACGGGCCCAGCCGCTCCGCGGCATATGGGATCCTCCCAGACCGGGGCACGAACCCGTATCCCCTGCATCGGCAGGCGGACTCTTAACCACTTGCGCCACCAGGGAGGCCCAAATAAGCTATTTTTCATATAAAATGAACCTTCCACTTAGAAGGACTAGGCCATTAGCTAAATTGTATTTCTGGGTCTAGCACACTTCTTGTGAGAGTTTTGACCACGTTCACATTTTCTGATTTCCATTTTGCTTTGATACCATAAATATTATCTTGCCTGGGAATATAGAGTATACAACAAGGGGGAAACAAGTCAGATCACTAAACATTGATTCTCTGTCATTATTCACTCAACATTATGTGCCCAAAAGAGGTGCCCCGGGATGGAACAGAAGCTTGCATATATTTGGAGGAAGTCCTTGGCTTCCCCTCAACTCAACCTCCTCACCTTACTCACCAGGGGGCAAGAGAAAGCCCACTCACCCAGCAGTGACACGAGTGGACCCTGTGCCCAGAGATCACTAAGATCAAAGTCACCACTACAACGCTTTCGGAGATTCTTATTGGAAGGCTGGACCCTTTGAAGAAAAGTACAGCATCACTAAGAACCAGATTGTGTGTTTGAACCCTAGTTTGCCTAATCAGCTATTACCCTCAGGCAAATTCTTAACCTCTCAGTACCTCAGTTTCTCTATTTGTAAATTGGAGATAATCATGGTATTTTATGATGCGGTTGTGAGGAGCCACTGGTATAATACATGCAAAGCAATTAAAAGAGTACCTAGGGGGCTTCCCTTGTAGCGCAGTGTTTAAGAATCCGCCTGCCAATGCAGGGGACATGGGTTTGAGCCCTGGTCCGGGAAGATCCCACATGCCGCGGAGCAACTAAGCCCATGCGCCACAAGCACTGAGCCGGCGCTCTAGAGCCTGTGAGCCACAACTACTGAAGCCCACGCGCCTAGAGCCCGTGCTCCACAAGAGAAGCCACCGCAATGAGAAGCCCGTGCACTGCAACGAAGAGTAGCCCCCGCTCACCGCAACTAGAGAAAGCCCGCTTGCAGCAACGAAGACCCAATGCAGCCAAAAATAAATAAATAAAATAAATTTATTTTTAAAAAAAGTACCTATGTTATAGTAAATGCTCAATAACCATCACTACTTCTTCTTTCCTTCCTCCTCCTTCTCATTATTAATATTATTATAAAAATACACTATTCAACAATGATAGCCCCCCCAAAATCTTTTCTTCTTATCTCTCTAACCAAAGAGACTAAAACTAAAAGAGGTAATAATAGAGAAAAACAGGATTTCTGAGCTCATAGAAACAGTCAACATGGTAGCCATGATCTTAAAACGATGAGTGGCAGAAATAAACCAGGCAAAAATCAGCCTTGTTAAGGCAGAGTTCTGAAAAGAGGATATGCAGTCCTGGCTTCGCCCTCTCTGAATCCTGACGTTGACCTTCATTGCCCTGGCACCTCTGTGGAGCCCAGGGTTTTCGATTATGAGGGCCCTTGACCTTGAGTCCGTCTTCCCACCCTCAGATTTAGCTAATATGGGTGTAAGAGGAAGACTGATTAATTTTATTTAGAAGTAATATTAGTGTCAAGACGTCAACCACACGCATGAACAAGTTTGCAACTAAAAAGATCAAGAGTAAACACAATAAAATGGAGAAAAGAGAGTCTTTCCAACAAATGGTGCTGGACCAAGTAGACATCCACACACAAAACAATGAATCAGACTCACACTCTTCACAAAAATTAACTCAATATGGATCATAGACCTAAACATAAAATGTAAATCTCTGAAACTCCTGAAAGATAACATAGGGGAAAATTTTGATGACCTTAGGTGCAGTGATAACTTTTTGATATGAAACCAAAAGCACAATCTATGAGAGAGTTGTTAATCTGGACTTCGTTAAAATTAAAACTTCTGCTCTGTGAAAGACATTGTCAAGAGAATGAAAAGACAAACCACAGGCTGGAAGAAAATATTTCCAAAAGGTATATCTGATAAAGGACTCATCCAAAATACACAAAGCACTCTTAAAACTCAACAATAAGGGCTTCCCTGGTGGCGCAGTGGTTGAGAGTCCGCCTGCCGATGCAGGGGACACGGGTTCGTGTCCCGGTCTGGGAAGATCCCACATGCCACGGAGCAGCTGGGCCCGTGAACCATCGCTGCTGAGCCTGTGCTCCGCAACGGGAGAGGCCACAACAGTGAGAGGCCCGCGTACCGCAAACAAAACAAAACAAAACAAAAAACTCAACAATAAGACAAACAACCTAATAAAAAAAATGAGCCAAAGACCATAACAGATAACTCACCAAGGAAGATGTATACATGGCAATAAGCACATGAAAAAGTGTTCCACGTCACCCATCATCAGGAGAATGCAAATTAAAATAATGAGCTACCACCACCCATCTATTAGAATGGTCAAAATCCAGAACACTGACAACACCAAACGCTGGCAAGGATGTGGAACAAGAACTCTCATTCATTGCTGGTGAGAATGCAAAATGGTACAGCCACTTTGGAAGACAGTTTGGATTACAAAACTAATCATTCTCTCACCCGATGATCCAGCAATCATGCTCCTTGGTATTTATACAAGGAAGCTGAAAATTTATGTCTACACGAAAACCTGCACATGGATGTTTATAGCAGCTTTGTTCACAACTGCCACAACTTGGAAGCAACCAAGATGTCTTTCAACAAGTGAATGGATAAATAAACTGTGGTACAAACAGACAATGGAATATTATCCAGTGCTAAAAAGAAATGAGCTCTCAAGCCACAAAAAGAATTGGAGGAAACTTTAATGCATGTGACTTAGTGAAATAAGCCAATCTGGAAAGTCTGCATATTCTAGGATATACGTCATTATGGAAAAAGCAAAAACAAAAACAAAACCCTATGGAGACAGGGGTTAGTGGGAAGGGAGGGATGAATAGGCAGAGCACAGAAAACTCTTAGGGCCGTGAAATGACTCCGTGGGATACTATAATGGTGGATGTATATACATTTGTCCAAACCCATAGAATGTGCAACACTAATTGTGAACTTAATGTAAACTGTGGACTTTGGGTGATAATGATGTGTCAATGTAGGCTCATCATAATGAATGTGCCACACTGAAGGGGGATTTTTTTTTTTTTGGCTGCGTTGGGTCTTTGTTGCGTGGGCTTTCTCTAGTTGCAGTGAGCGGGAGCTACTCTTCGTTGGGGTGGACGGGCTCCTCATTGTGGTGGCTTCTCTTGCTGTGGAGCATGGGCTCTAGGTGCGCATGGGCTTCAGTAGTTGTGGCACGCGGGCTCAGTAGTTGTGACTCGTGGGCTCTAGAGCACAGGCTCAGTAGTTGTGGCGCATGGGCTTAGTTGCTCCCCAGCATGTGAGATCTTCCCAGACCAGGGCTCGAACCCGTGGGCCCTGCACTGGCAGGTGGATTCTTAACCACTGTGCCACTAGGGGAGCCCTGACCATCCAATTCTTCCATGGTTAGAAGAGATCTGCTAGTGTTGGAGGGTCTCCTGCAGAGGCAGGGGGTGGCTGTCTCCCACTGTGAGGACAAGGACACTGGCAGCAGAAGCCCTGGGAAGCACTCCCTGGAGTGAGCCCTCCCAGAGTCTGATGGGGGATCTTGACAATGGGGGAAGCTATGCATGTGTGCAGAGGCAGGGAAATCTCTGTACCTTCCTCTCAATTTTGCTGCGAACCTAAAACTGCTTTAAAAGGTAAACTCTTTTTTAAAAAAACAATCAAAATTTGAACCTCACCTTTGAGCTAGAGGCCCCAAGCCAAAAGGCCTGCTCATCCCTACCCTCTCTTGTAGGATCTATGCATATTCCCATATGTATCATTCTCAAGAAAGTCTGTGCAGCAGAAATGTGGATAAAGTAGTGTTTCTTAACATCTTGAGGAGCATAAAGATGTTTGAAGCAATGGACTCATTCTCCAGAAAAATTATACCTCACAAATTTGCATGAAATTTTGGAAAGCTATGCATCCACCACTCCCACAGCAATTCTCAGCCTCCAAGAGGACAGTGGGACCTGCACTAGAAGTGGGAATCAGAGTCAGGGACATAAAGTATTTGCTGCCCCAGGAGAATGGGAAGCTAGCTCTCACTTGCACTCCAAAGAAAGTCTATCACCCCATCTTCTGTACTTGGTTGATTCTTCCTGGAAACCAACCATGAAAGACCTCAGCTCAGAACAGCAATGAATTTGGTGGCTCCCAAGTTTTGGGGAAAGCCACACTGTGATCACCTAACTCTAGCCCAGGTCACCTCTGAGGTCCTTCTCAGGGACTTGTACCTCCAGCAATCCCCTGCCTGCCCACCACAGAAGGCTTCATTCACAGTCCTTGGAAACTTTCACTTTCACGCTATCAATCAAATTCTTATGAAACATGTACTCTGTCTCCAGCGTGAAACTAGGTATTATGGGAAATGGGGCATTTCCCAAAAATGTCTCCTAATCTCGGCTCCTAATCTTGGGGGCTACAAAACAAATACTTTTTTTTTTTTCTTTTTTTGCGGTATGCGGGCCTCTCACTGTTGTGGCCTCTCCCATTGCGGAGCACAGGCTCCGGACGCGCAGGCTCAGCGGCCACGGCTCACGGGCCCAGCCACTCCGCGGCATATGGGATCCTCCCAGACCGGGGCACGAACCCGTATCCCCTGCATCGGCAGGCGGACTCTCAACCACTGCGCCACCAGGGAGGCCCACAAATACATATTTTAAGAGAGAGAGAAACGATGTGGTCAGAGGTTCATCATGGTCTAAGACTGGAATATTTTCTAAAGGTCAGTGTGCTATATGAGCTGAGGGCCCATAGAACATAAAAGGCTTCCAGGAAAAGGTGGGGCTTGCTCCAGGCTTGTTCTATGCGTCCCTGTAACAGCTGTTCTCCTCAAAGTACACTTTCTTCTACCCACCTCCACCTTAATCCACTAGAATCAAATATTGTCTTAGCAACCTGTTTCCTGATTGATCCTAACGAGCCAGGCAGGTCAGCATGAATCCTGCTGCCAAAACTCAGACCTTTGGCTCTGGGCTGCCTTTATTCCAGCACAGAGTTTCAAGGTCAGGAGGGACTCCGAGGTCACCTAGTCTAAACTCTCTTCTGTTGCTTAGGAAAGAGACATCTGGGGACACGTTCTCCAAGCTTCCGAGGAGAGTAAATGTGGGAGCTGGGGGAGTCTGGTCAACGGTGGAAGCCCTGCGCCTGCGAAAAAGCAGGAGCTGCGCAAAAGGGAGGGGATATGGGAACATATGTATATGTATAACTGATTAAATTTGTTATTAAAAAAAAAAAAAAAGGGCCTCCCTGGTGGCGCAAGTGGTTGAGAGTCCGCCTGCCGATGCAGGGGATACGGGTTCGTGCCCCGGTCTGGGAGGATCCCATATGCCGCGGAGCGGCTGGGCCCGTGAGCCATGGCCGCTGAGCCTGCGCGTCCGGAGCCTGCGCGTCCGGAGCCTGTGCTCCGCAACGGGGGAGGCCACAACAGTGAGAGGCCCGCATACCGCAAAAAAAAAAAAAAAAAAGCAGGAGCTGGCAGGACACAAAGCACACCTGGACAAACTCACCGGTGCAGGAAGAACACAGTCAGCTCGAAGATTCAGCAGCAAATTGTGTGCCTATGGCCATCCATTGAATTACCCCTTCAACCAACCAAAGTTTACCAGACCAGACACACAGTAGTCATCAGTATGTGGACAGAAGAAGAGGGAAGAAATATGAGAAGATATCGTCAGAGGGATAAGGAGAGGCCAGGACACAGTGATGTCCCAGCAGCCAAGAGGAGTTTCGATGGCAGCAGGCTCAGCAAATAGATAAGGACTGAACTTTCCATTCAAGGTGGCAGTTAGGAGGTCAGAGTTGACGTTAGCAGGAGCAGTAAGTGAAAGAACTGAGATGGAAGCCAGATTGCAGTGGCCAGAACAGCAATGAGAGTCAGAGGCCCCGAGAGGAAACCAGTTTGGGGGTCACTTGGTGTTAGTAGCCTGACTGGGGGTGGAACAGAATCAAGAAAGGTTCTTTATAATTAGAAAGTCTTGACCTTTTTCACAGGTAAAGCAGCAGGATCAGTGAAGTGGGATGGGTTGGGAGGCCAGAGAAAGAGGGAGGGTGCAGCTGGAGGGGGGCATTTGCCTTAGAATGGATGAACATATAACAACAGAACATCATGCACCTTGGTAACTATCCTCTTCCCACATCCCATGCACAGATTTTCGTGAAAAAAAAACAACTCGCTTTGTATTTTTTGCCTCTTAAAAAACAGCAAACGAAAACTCCCCCTCAGCAAGTGTGGATTCTCTGTCAGACTTGGTACTAGGTAACTTGACACTTTTACTGGGTCATTGAAAAATCTCAGAAGCTCAGCTGGCTATAGGAGGTGAGATGCCAGTGGGGTGACATCTGGTCCCAGTTCTGTGAGACCGGAGTTCAGGGCCTCAGAAATGCCTGTGCAGAAGGGCCCCGACAGAGCAGCAGCCCACTGCCATCTGCCCACTGAACGTTCCAGAATGGCAAAGAGAGAATGACTGAGTCCCTGGCACACCTCCAATGACCCTCTCCTTCATTTGTCAACTTCTAAGTCAGGCAACGTGATCACAAAATACTATCTTTTTTTTTCATCTTGTAGAGGAAAATGAAATACCCTCAAGTGTTCACAACTTGCTTATTCTGAATGCTTATTAAGCACCTACTATATACCAGTCTGCACCCGTTTGCTTTTACTGCATAACAATTCACCCTAAAGCAACAGGCATGTATTATTTCTCCCGATTCTGCATGCCCAGGTAAAAATCAAGGATCCTGATGAAGGGACAGTGGTGCCACAGAGATGGGAGCAGCCATTTCTTCCTGGGGAGCTCAGGGAAGGCTCTGAAAAGAGCAGCACTTAATGGAGGTCTCAGACCTCGGACATGGGGTAGAAGCTCATTAGGCAAATAGGGGAAAAAAGAAGGTCATTGAAATAAAGAGAAACAACAGGTAAAGCCAGAGCAATGTGAAACAACAGGGTGAGTTTGGGGAACTGTGCAGAAATCAGTGTGAGTAGAACACAGGGTGAGGCAGGGGTAATTAGGAGATGACAGGAAAGGTTGGAAGAGTCAGGTCATGAAGGATGGTAAGCAACGCCAGCGTTGTCTTTGCTGAACTAAGGGAAAGACAATGGAGAAGAGGAAACATTTGCAAAAGCGACATTGAAGTAGCTTGATCATTGGATGCAAAAAGTCATCCAAGAGAGAGTCAATCTCAAGAGAGAGAGAAAGAAGGATGAGTCCCAGGTTTTGGCCTGTGTTAGTGAACGGACAGTGGTACCGTCAGTCAGGGTGGGGACGTGGGAAGAACAGGAGTAACGATGACGAATTTGCAGCGTCTCTGCCACATCCTGGAACGGCTGTGCAATGGGTGGTGGTAAACATTGGTTTGGACTCCAAAGGAGAGTCCTGGCCTGGCGAATTCAATTCGCAAGCTGTCAGCATAGGCAGTGCTTTAGGGATATTAAAAAGGATAGCGATCTTAAACCCGTGTTTCATCCCAGCTAGCAAAAAAATAAATAAAAAAGAAGAAAAATAATTTCTTTTTTAAAAAAGAACAATCATTTTCAAATTCTTTTCTCTCCCAGCAAAGGAACTAGCCAAGGGTTTGTTTCAATACCAAACAAAAAGAGGGAAGCGATCGGCTTTCTACATGAATGCAATGGGTAATTCGTGAAGCTCTGAAAAATATAGCTGCAGTTTTGCCAATGATTTCCTGTGCCCATGTAAACAGTACCATATTCTCTGAAGCTCTTTCCCCCTTCAAAAAGGTAAACTGTGCTTTGCCACCAAGTAGGGAGAGAACAAGTATGCAGTCTCCAAATTCTTTCTGCTAAGACCATGTTCTTTCAGAAGAGTCTTCAGATATTAAACAGATGGTAACCACTTCGGTTACCTGCAGAAGTGGGTAGGAACATGGTAAGTCCAAGTGGCCAAGTATAGTGAGCTGTTATTACTTACAGAGCTGAGGACGATTGAGGAGGAGGAAGATGGGTCCTAGTAACAGATTTCTTGCTGTATCATTTCCCCACATGGCAGGAATTGTGTGCTCCTGCTTGAGGAACATTTTGCTACTCCGCCAAAAAGAAAAACAAAAACAGTCAGTTTGCATCATATAAATTTAGGGAATACTGGACACTAAATCCAGTGTCCAGTAGAGAACCACAATAGTGAAGAATCTTATTTAACTTTATTTTGTCAGTGTTTCCCCAGATTCATTTGACCAAGGAAACCTGGGCTCTGCAGAGCAACCAAAGCTTCCCACTCGGCCTTTCTACCAACGCCGACATGGATTTGTAACAAGAGGGCGGTGCCTTCTCCCATCCTCATAAACCTGGGGACAGGATCTCAGCTCCAGCCATCTATCCCCATTTAAATTCTGAATTTGAGTGGTCAGAACAGCTGCCTCCCCTCCCCCAAACCTGCCCAGCTCTGGGAGGGATCCCTATTGAAGAGGAAATCCACCATTTCCTGTCCAAGCAGCCCCTTTGGTGAAGTGGGTCTTTGACCTGCTGAATTGGAGGTCTGTCTTTGGGATTTTTCCAGGACAGGGAAAAAGCTCCTCTTAGAAAAGATCCTTTGTCCTTGAGCAGCACACCCCGAGGGAAAAATCAAAAATGAACATAGTCAGATTTTTGTAGCCTTCTCTTCTATTTTATTCTGTATGTTAGGTCAATAGGAAGCACTGTTTAAAAAAAAAAAATCCAGTCAGGAAAAATAAAAATGTTTATGACAGCATTTTTTCTCTTAGATATTATATCCCATTTTAAATCAGGAAGTACAACATCTGCATCTGCTCTTAAGGATTCTCTTTTTATTTCCTCATCACCAGAGATTTTCTTTTTTGGCTAAAATGTCAGACACTATAAATTTGAATGCACATAAGATGAGATCAGGGGAGCTGAGAGAAAGTACTTAAGAAAAATGGGAAGATGGAGGGAATTGAGAAGGAGGTGTAAATTGGCATCAAACCTCAGCCATGAAAAATAAAGAAATAAGCAAATAAACCATTGCACTGACCTCATTAGGAGATTCTGGGCACTGGAGCAGTGGGAAAAGAAAAGTAGAGAGAAAGAGAGGTGTCTGGGTGAATCACAGAATGGGCCTGTGATGGGGCACGGGGTGTTGCACTCTATGGAAAGCTGACTTTTCATTTTCTCTCAAAACAATAAGATAGTTAGACTGCAATATTCTTATTGCATCACTTCCCCATGTGTGTAATGGAGGCTGGGAAATCATCTTTCATCTTCCTTTCTTAGGTCTTTGACTTATTCCTTCAACCTACACTATTATCATCCATCCTGTGCTTGGACCCAAATGCTACCTCCCAGGCCTGCATGGATGGCCCAACCCATGGGAGACCCCAGGTGCCACGATGGAAGAAGGAAGGTTGAATGAGTTATTCAACTCAGGAAGACTGTCTCAAGGCAGATACAAGTGTATAGGATTTATATCAGTCAGTTACTATTTCTGTTACTGAACCAGACTTGGGTCCACTCGCCCTCATGCAGTAAAGCCAACCTCCTGACATGGGGGAGGGGTCTGTCCCGGGAAGACCCCATAGGGTCCTGCTTGGTTACATTACTCTCAGCTGCAAGTAAACAATAAGATGGCTTAAACAGGAAGAAACCTAGAGGGAGGAAGTTGTTGGTTTTAGTCTAGTACCTTATCCAGTTAAGGGTAATGTCTGCAATTTTTATAGGCTTTCCTTTATGGTCATAAGATGATTGCCTGTGCTCTAGACATCACATCTACATTCAATCTTTCTCTTAGGGACTAAGAAGGAGAAGGAAGTAGGTCTGGTGATGTCTTTCCCTTTTATCAGGAAAGAGAAATGTTTCCCAGAAGCCCCTAGCAAGCTGTGACTTTTAACTCATTGACCAAAACATGTGACATACCTTCAAGCAAGGCTGGAAAGGGGGCACTGAGATTTCCCAGCCTCTAAAATGGAGGTTAAGTCAACTATACGCCAAAAAAATTTTTAATAAATAAATAAATAAAATTTTTAAATGGAGGCAACAAGAAGATTGAGTAGGTCTATCGGCTCAACCAATGATAACTATCTGCCACCAGATTATTATCCACTAACTCTATTATTACTGGATGCTCATTCCTGAAATTTGATCAAAGACCCACCCCATCATGAGGCTCTTAAGGCCACATTCTGCTCATCACCTGACCACTTAGAGTTGAGCTATGGTGTAAGTGAACTGATGGTATGCAATAACTTTGTTCCCACTTAAATTAAAAGCTTTTAAGTAAGTTGAATTTTTTTTTTAGGACCACTCATGTCTTCCAAAAACTCTCAAGTTTCTTTGGTTTACATCAAAGTCCTATCTAATTTGCTCCCGAGAGGAAACCTACCACAATAGTAAAGTTGTATATTTCCACAGGGATTTTCCCTAAACTGTTAATGAGTTGTGATTTCCTTATATGTACATGCAGACGAGACTGGTACACTCCAAGCAGGTAGACAGAATTCGAACCAGATGGTTCAAGGAAAGGAAACTGGATTAGCAGATCATTTCAGACACCTCCATGTGTTGACTGAAATCCATAAGGGGAATGACAAAACATGTACCTTATTTTCTCAACAAACTGTGCACCATATTGAATGTTAAGCATTAAACTGAGGGAGGGGTGGAGCAAGCTCTGGTTTCTCTTTCCTTGTCACTAGAACCATAAGCCTAGTTTTGCCTGATTCATGTATCCAGAGCCGGGGGGCGGGGGGGGGGGGGGGCAGGGGGGCGGGGGGGCGCGGAGAAAGAAGTGCATGGCTGGTTCATAAACTCATACCACTGAGGGTCCCTGTGGTAATCCTATAGCGCAGGCATTTGAATAAATCGGAGGTGGCAAGGGTGTGTCTAATTTCCATGAGTTCCTGTATGGAAAGCAAATCCCATTTTGCTTGATTTTCCAGTTTAAACAATAAACCATAAGAGTCTCTCTTCCCCACCCTTAAGCCAATTTCACTGAAACTGGGCCCTATGCAAATTAAGGCACTTTCCAGTATTCAGCCTCCCAACCCCCCCACCCCCAGTTTAATTAAAGCCCACTTTGGCTGAGGAGTAAACTGGTATTTACACATCAGGAGAAAAATCTGGTTCCAGTAATTAACGGGATTTTCTAAATCTTGTCCCCCATGTTAGAACACCCGTTTTAATAGTTAATTAAAGACTCCTTAACCATCCTCTGAAGGAAATTTGAAAAAGAAAAGATTAGGAACCTGCCACAAAGACATTACTGACAACGAGGACTGAAATTCTTTGTTAGTCCCTTTAAGGAAAACTAAGGTCTTCATTTACCTAAAATACTTTGGGTATGCAGACTTTTTTTTTTCTTTTACCTAAAGGAGATACTTATTTGCCTTTGTAAACAAGTACAATCTGAGGGTAGCCCTGCAAGTTTCACAGCTGTTCCACAGATATAAGCCAGCTTGCAAGTCACCTGCATACCACCCCCATTGCAGTGAAGGTAGGTTGGGAGCACAGATGCCTTCTTCCTTTGGTCTCTTAAGGTATGGCTGGTGCCAAAATGGCAAACTCCATAGATAAGGCCCACCCCACCGCCGGCAACAGGGAAGAGCAACATTTCAGGAAGTTACTTAAAATCTATTTTGTCAAATGTGTCATAAAATATGTATTTTAATTACAATCAGTGCTCATCTTTAATTACAATCAGTGCTCATTTCAAATTATAATGTGTTTAACACTTTCTACCTCCCCTGACAAAAAGTGAACTTCTTTAAATCCAGGATGAAAACAGTTAGATGTTAATTTAAATGTTTATAAGAGAGTACATAGTTTTGAAAAACTCTTTTGGGAGTGCCCTAGCAAGTGAGTTCTAAGAAACCCGATTTCCTTGGGATGTCAGTACAAGTTGGGAAGGGAAGCAAAGTGAGGGGAGGTCGGGCTCTGTGGTAAATTAAGTTTGAGAGGTGCTGAGTTACAGTGGCACAGGCCTCAGAACCTTTTAATAGGCTAATAGTGTTAGGATCCTCTCCAGAGAGCAATAGTCTTCAGTTTTTCCCAAGCTTTGACCATAAGAGAGGGGTGGCAGCACCAAAGGGTAACTTGAGAGCATTTTACACCTCGCCCCAATAATCTCCATCTCTCCAACCTCCCCCCCATAAAACATAAGCTAAGTAAATACATATCTTACCATAAACACGAGCTTCAGGCGGTGGTGTGATGAAGCCTGTTCGCACGGTCTCATACCAGCAACTTGGGCATACCTGGTGATCAAAATGTGCTCGGCAAAAAAAGTTCTGGAGCAGTAGGTCAAATCAACCCTGACCATATTTACATCATGCAGGAGAAGTAAACAGTTGAAGCAATTGCGAAGATAATGCCAGACCCCCGAAAATGTCTATGTGTCAATACTTTCCTTAGAATATCCAGATGTGCACATCAGATATTTTTCTGTTGAATTATCTGAAAACTTGCTTCAGTTCTTAACATCATTTTGTATGAATATGTGCAGTCTCTGTTCATAGAATACTTAGATCATTTCTGATTTGGGCCTTATTAGTGGCATATTCCTCATACCAAAAAGTGTGTGGAAATAAACTAGTTAGCTAGAGGCATGGACCAGCAGTTGAGACAAACCATGATAAAGGACACCTTCTTATTTCATCGATTCATGCTCCACATCAAATCTTATCCCCTATGTGTATTTCACATGGTCTTTCTAGAATGCTTACAAGTATTGTCTTTGCTTTTCTCGAACAAAATTCAAAATGTTACTTGGGCTTCCCTGGTGGCGCAGTGGTTGAGAGTCCACCTGCCGATGCAGGGGACGCGGGTTCGTGCCCCAGTCCGGGAAGATCCCACATAGCGGCTGGGCCCGTGAGCCATGGCCGCTGAGCCTGCGCGTCCGGAGCCTGTGCTCCGCAACGGGAGAGGCCACAACAGTGAGAGGCCCGCGTACCGCAAAAAAAAAAAAAAAAAAGGGTACTTGGTTATCCATCTAATGCCCCCAAACACCTCCAATTTAGTTAAATCACTGGGTTAAAAGATGTCTTTTCAATCCCGAGATTAATAAAAATCTCTTGTGTGATATCAATTCGACAAGATAATCTATTGATTGAATCTTTGACTTTTCAACTGAGTATTTTGCCTTTGTGTCTGACAATGACATATGTCATTGTGCAAAATGGAAAGGCCATCTGGCAAGAGCTGCCCTGCCAGATAAGGAAGAATGCTGGCATTCTTACCTCAGGGATGCTCAAAATCAAACTAAGTTGAATGCTGTGAAAATGAAAGCTTCTCCAACAAAAAGTATCCTTCAGATGCAAGCTTCATATCTCCCAGTCACATCTGTGCTGTCTCTGCATGATGATGAGTGATTCTGATATAGCATTCCCTTGCCCTCAGAGTCCCCAAAGAACAGTGCAAAGGACGTGGATAATTCTCCAGTGCAGGGCAAGAAACATAGAATTTCAGAAATGAGATGAAGGCCCTTTTCAACCTCCAGTTAGAAAATAAGCCAAGGGGATGTAATATACGGCATAAGGAATATGGTCAAGAATACGGTAATAGGGCTTCCCTGGTGGCGCAGTGGTTGGAAGTCCGCCTGCCGATGCAGGGGACGCGGGTTTGTGCCCCGGTCCGGGAGGATCCCACGTGCCGCGGAGCGGCTGGGCCCGTGGCCATGGCCGCTGAGCCTGCGCGTCTGGAGCCTGTGCTCCGTAACGGGAGAGGCCACAACAGTGAGAGGCCCATGTACCGCACAAAAAAAAAAAGAATACGGTAATAAATTTGTATGGGGACAGGTGGTTACTAAACTTACCATGGTGATCATTTCATAATGTATGCAAATGTCAAAGCACTATGTAGTACACCTGAAACTAATAGGGTGTCAACTATTTTTCAATTAAAAATAAAAAGTGCAATTGTCTCTGAACTTTCTTTCCTCACAACACATTATTACATTATTTTGTAATCACATATTTTCCAAGCCATCTGTTTTGTCTGCTTGACCAAGAGCACGTGCTGTGTGGCATTACTTATCTCCATAACCTCAAAGCCAGCAGAGACTGACCCAAGGTGGGCACTCAGTAAATATTTGTTAAGTGAATAAATGGAAAGTTGAATGAATGAATAATGAAGGAGGGAAGGAATTCAAGATTTGAAGTCCTGTCTTCTGGATGACACAGCGTGTGAACTCTAAGAACCATCTGAACAGCATCTTTTGGTCAAACTGTTTATCATGACCTGTCTGCACCATAGTGTGACAGGCAACAACTGACACTTCCAGGTCTTAGAAACTTGCTCTGCCCTATATTCTCTGAATAGTTGGATTAAAATTTATAGACCATTCAATATTGAGCTTTTCTAGGCTTAGGTGCAGTTTTTTGTGCTTTGACATTATCTAACCTCCCTTTTTTCCAGATACTAAATATTATTTAGTATCATCTGATGCTCTTGACTTTCCTTAAATGTGCATTTCTCCCCTATTTGTCTTCTCGGTCACTTTTAGAACACACCAATACTTCCTGTCTTTCCAGCCTGATATTGTTCTAATTAAATCTCTCCTTTGGAAAAAAATTTCTATCTTGTTTCCTTTATTTCTTTTCTATAATTTGTTCCCAAGGCCTTGACCCCTGAACTTACACTGAGTTTCCACAGCCACTTCCTCAGCTGGCCTGCCGGGCACTATCTCTAAAACATTCCTAGAATTGCTCCTTGCTGAGATCGAAACCCATGTGCACACCTAATCTCAACTTATCTTGACAGGTCCGATTTTTCCATACATGGTCCCTATTGTCTGACAGTCTGCAGATGAAAATCCCGTGTCTGTTCCACATCCAAGAAGGGCACATATCACTTCCTTGGTTTTCCTCATCTCCTGGGACATTTGGGACTTCTCTAGGAGAGCTGTCATCTTCAAATCTGATATGGCTCTTCAAGTTATTTCATTAGAGCCAGTGATCCCATGTGGAGACTTGTGTTTTATTTTGTTTTCCCCCTAGTTCTGCTACTGACATGACAAAAAACTGGAGACAAGGTACTGAACTTGACTCTCTCAGTTAGTATAAAGCAGGGATTTAAAATACTTGGCATTCATCCATTTTGGAGCGTAGCTCTAAGGATAAGTGAGTCTGTAGCTATACTCAAGATTTTATTATTATGGATCTCTATTAGCAGTCCTACAATTTTACTGATGTTGTTAATGGAGCTCATAATAATATAAGAAATCCATCAGCAGGCCTGGAAGCTCACTCAGACAGCCTCTACTACCACAGCCTTTAAGAATGATCTGCCCACTGTGCTCCCTCCCTTCACTAAACCCCACTGAATTTTTTTTAGCACGTGTCAAACTGCCCAGTGATTAATTTTTATCTTATAATTTTCTGTGGGTTAGCTTTATCCTAATGAGTTTGTAAGACACTTGGAAATAAGGCTCAGGCTTGGGCTTTCTCCTGAACCTCTGCAGTACCAGCTTCAGGATGGGTCATGTAAGTTCTCAGTAACTTTCTTTTTTTCAATTGAAATATAGTTACAATGTAGAGATTATAGTATGGTAATCAGTGAAGTAAATCAGACAGAGAAAGACAAATACCATATGATATTACTTATAGGTAGAATCTAAAAAAATGATTCAAACGAACTTATTTACAAAACACTAACACTTTTTGATTGGCAATATAGAATTTCATCCTGAGGATTCTCTTCATCATAGTGAATAAAGGATGGCTTATGACTTCTAATGAGATTGTGAAGTTGAAAGAGAAGTTCAGTGCCTTTTAAAAAAATATTTCTCTGGAAGAGGAGTTGCTCCAAGCCCCCCCAACCCAAGCCCTGAACGAAGTCCCCAACAATCCCGCTACTTGCAGCCAAATTTCCCAAGAGATTTCCCTGCTCCAGCCTGTCTCCTGCTTTCAGGAGTTGATGCTGAGTGGGAGCACCCCTCTTTTCAACTCACATTCCCTGGCCACATCCCTCTCCAGACTCCTCATTTTTATATTCCAACCCCTGAAAATGCCCTATTTATCGGTGACAATAGACCAGTAGCCAGAACGCTCCCCCAGCCCCAGCCCCACGTACTGCTATCGCGGTCGCACTCCTCTTGTCTGCTGCTCAAGGGAAGGAGGAAATCGCATTCTCTGAGCGCCTGCGTGGGTGTGGACTCCTCTGCTACAGGTGGGGAAGTGACGGTAAACGTGTAACAACCCATCTGCAGGAGGGAGCCCTGATTTGTAGCCTGGGCAGAGGGTCCTGGTGTAATTAGCGCCACCACGGCCAATTGCAAGTTACGAATGTAACACCACTGAACGCAGAGGTAAAAGAGCTGTGCCCCTCTGCACCAGTGAACAGGGTGGAACGGGCTCCAGGTCGGGGGAAGGGTAGGTAGCTTGGCAACTCCAAATGCTCAGCTCATAGAAATTAAGCATAACTTTGGCTTCTTTTTTTTTTTTTTTTTTGATATCTCACTTTTAAAATTTGACTTGGCTCCCTTTTTATACATGGAAGACTATTTACCCGAAAGGGTAGCAGAATATGGCATCCCCAAATATGCCACCCTTTGCCCAGGATTCATTACAGAAGGTCTGCCTCAGCTTGCAAAAGACATTTTTCTCCAGTTTCTCCAGTGCAAAGCATGGAGGTAATTTTAATAAAAGGCACTTAATAAAAAATAAATAATACCTTAAGACCATTCATGCAGACACTTCCTGACAATCCCTAGAAGTGCCGACTAGCCTGTGAGCTAATTATCCTGTAAATTTCCTTTTCTTCCCCAGTGTGGAGGTGAGATCCAATTTGAAAGATTAAAATCTTTGCATGATTACACACTATCTGGTAATTGTTAAGCTCTGTAGTTACATGCTCAATAGCTACTAACTAAGTGCAAAGAATTACAAGGTGATTTGTGCCTGTAAAATAAATTCCAAGAATTTTGCTTTTACAAAAGGCAAGGAAGTCAAGGTGGCAGAATAACAGATGTGCTAAGGGGAGTAATTGATCGTAAACTTCAGGAAAGAGAGACTTAGGGGTCTCTGGATTCATAGAGAGGCCAAGTCGCAGAATGCCTTCCTGTGCATTTCTGAGATTGTGCTAAACTTTATTTACGTAAAAGCCCAGCTCAAGTGGGTAACGCTATCTAAGGGATATTTAGCCTAAGCTTCTGGAGGGTTCCGAATGTCTGCCCTTCTCATGACAGAGGACCCACGCTAACCACGCATTCATCACTTTCAAACACAAAAAGCCAAAACCAAACTTCTTGAACTCAGTACTAGAGCAATGATATGAGATTGTGTGTGTGTATAAAATTAGAATTTTAAAGAAAGAAGAAGAAAAAATAACAAAGCCTTTAGCATTTATGTTTCTGACTCCACCACTATTTGATTCTGTGCCAGCCATTCTTTCTCTGCTTTAGTAGGTCACACCGGAAAATTCATTCATTAAGCAAATATTTATTCAGTACCCAGTGCATACCAAGCTCCTGTTCTTGGCACCGGGGACATGATGATAAGTAAAATAGATAAGGACTCTGCTCTCATGGACTTAGAGTCCAGCAGGAAAGAAGGATTTACTAATACTTACAAGTATTCATTTCAATTACAAATACTTACAAGTAATACTTAGAAGTCCTGGAAAAGAAACGGGCAGGCCACCATGGAGAGTGTAGGGTCTATCTTAGATTAAGAGTTAAGGAAAGCAGCTATGAGGAAGCGATGCTTAATCTGAGACCTTAAGATTAGGTCGGCATTATTAGCTTGGAGAAAGGGGAAGGGCAAAACCAGTCTTTTTTTCCAGCCAAGTAATGCAAAAGGAGTTTTCAAAATGATTATCTTTTAAAGCTTTTCTCCCTCCAAACCTTGAAGCTCCCCAGCCCAGTTTGTTTGTTGTAGCTAAGATTTTTAAGATTTTTCTAGCTATAACCTCTGACGTTACTGGTAGCTGCAGGCATAATTCTAAAAGAACAAGAAATATCAGATCTGATGAAGCCAGGCCTTTTTGTAGACAGGCAATAATGAATCATTAGAAATTAAACTCAGAATGGCCTGGGAGTGGCCTGTTCCAGAATCCACTCTGTGGAGTATCCCGGAGTCAGGCCTCCCTGGTAAAGAGAAGGAAGGGGACACATGGGCAGGCCAAAGAAGGAGGGGCTGGTGGACAGGGACTGAGTCAATCTGGGCTCACACAGGACAGGGTAAATGGTGGTAGTTAGTCCACAGGACCATTTCAGGCAAACAAAAAGAAAAATGCAGAATACCTCCTTTCCTTGGAGGTTTGTTCACATGTGCAAAATGAGAAACATAACTAGATAACTGTCCATGTTATGCCTCATGTTTGATTGTAATGACTCAGCTTAAACCATGTCAACATCCAGAAGTTTTGGAAAATTCACCCATTTCCCTTAATGGTAGGACTTTTCATGTGCTACCAGAATAGGAGCCTCACCATTCACCTATCTTGGCCTACAATCATAACATGTTATTACTGATAGTTTTTATATTTATATCTTTAGAAGTAGTTTTTGTTTTTTTAAAGAAAATGAGAAAGGTAGGGAAAAAAGGAAATACATGATCCATCTTTCAAATCATCACTCAAATAAAAGTCATAGTTTACATTTGGGTATATTTCTTTTCAATCTTCTTTCTCATCCATCATTTTCAGGTTTTACTTTTTCTTCTTTTAAATATAACCATTTAATAATCCACATATGGCTCTGAGAGCTGTTTAATTTTTATTTAACGTTCTATCATAAACATTGTCCTCTGTTATAACTTTTGTAAACGTTACGTTTAGTGGTTGCACAATATTCCATCAGTGGGGGTGCCACCAATCTTCTACTGTTGGACATTTAGGGCTTCCATAAGCCTCTTAACCTGACACTTTTTGAATAATGAGGACTATGTCCATAGTAAGGACTCTTGGATGTGGCATAACTGGGTCAAAGGTATAAACCTTTAAAGATTCCTAAAATTTATTTTCAGATTGTGTCTTAAAATATTGTCAATTTATCCTCCCATTGACAATGTATGAAAGCACTTGTTCTACGACACACTTGTCAGTTTCCTCTCCTTTCCTCTCTTTTTCCCTCTCTTAACTTTTAGTAATTTGTCAGGCAAAAAAAGTCACGGATGGTATCCTGTCCTTTTTTTTTTTTTTAATATTTAGTTATTTGGCTGTGCCAGGTCTTAGTTGCAGCATGCTGGATCTTTTTTTTTTTTTTTTTAGTTGCAGCATGCAGGCTCTTAGTTGCGGCATGTGGGATCTAGTTCCCTGACCAGGGATAGAACCCCGGTCTGCTGCATTGGGAGCGTGGAGTCTTAACCACTGCACCACCAGGGAAGTCCCAGTGTCTTGTCTTAATTTGTATTTCTGTGTGCTTGATCATTTTCCCATATTTTGTAGTAGTTGAATTTTCTCTTTGATATGTTGTCCATTTATGCTCTTTGTTCATTTTCAATTAGTCTTCTTTTATGCTTTGGGGGAAAAAATTGCCCAGTTTGTGCCTTAATATTTTTTAACATATTGAACAGTTTCATTCTTGTGATGATAATTCTAAACTATGACCATAACACAAATAATGCAATTTTTATTTGAGATACTATTTTAAAATTATTTATTTATTTATGCCTGTGTTGGGTCTTAATTTCTGTGCGAGGGCTTTCTCCAGTTGTGGCAAGCGGGGGCCACTCTTCATCGCGGTGGGCGGGCCTCTCACTGTTGTGACCTCTCTTGTTGTGGAGCACAGGCTCCAGACGCGCAGGCTGAGTAGTTTTGGCTCATGGGCTTAGTTGCTCCGCGGCATGTGGGACCTTCCCAGACCAGGGTACGAACCTGTGTCCCCTGCATTGGCGGGCAGATTCTCAACCACTGCACCACCAGGAAAGCCCTGAGATACTGTTTAAATACAGCTCATTTTTGTCTCAAATTAATTCAACTACTCTGAGACTGACGCTACAATGTATCTTTTTACTAGGCTTAAGTCTTTTCCTGCTTATGTTCTTATAGCTTGCCTCCTTACTTTAATGTATATAAACACACACACACACAGACTCATACACACAATGTGCAGGCAGAGACAAAAAAAGGAGATAAATTTTAATTTGCTCTTTTTTGTTTTAGTCACCAGTCCAATAAAATATTTGG
Source organism: Mesoplodon densirostris (assembly GCF_025265405.1). Lineage (NCBI taxonomy): Eukaryota > Metazoa > Chordata > Mammalia > Artiodactyla > Ziphiidae > Mesoplodon > Mesoplodon densirostris. The sequence continues at coordinate 60,285,530 of NC_082663.1, forward strand.
CTAAGTTATAGGTGTCAATTACATATGATATTCTTGTCCTTAGAAGCATAGAAAATTGAGAATTGAATATAAAAAATTAATGAGAATCTTTAATTTTTTTTGAGAATCTTTAATTTTTAAAATAGATTAAGCATGTAATTTACTTTAAAAAATAACTATTTGAAAAATTGTGCATTAATTTCACTAAAAACATTTTTTTATAATCTTCTTTTGGAATTGACTTCCAATTAGTTTCTGAGCCTCCTTCATTTTTATTGCAAATGATATTACCCAGGTTGGTACAATTCTTATTCACTTATTTTGGTTTAACCTACTTTGGGAGGGTTCCAATGATAAAGTTTCTCTCATCTCCAGGACTAGAGAATTGCTACATTAGTCCATAATCCCAAGAATCTAAGTCCAAATCTGAAAACCAAAGTAGGAGGAGGTTTGGGGTAAGAGAATGTCGTTGAAATAAGCATAATGCTTTTAAGGGCACCTACTATGAAGGAGTCCAGGTTCATCTGCATATATTGGTTCTGGCTGGGGTCTCCGTGAGCAGGTGTGCCATGCACAACCTGTTCCACTGAGTGTGATGGCCCTACTTCTCAAATGTGCATTTGAAAAAAAGTCCATTTGAGTCCTCGCTTGAAGCTCAAATACTCAGAATAGCTTTTATTATTTTTTCAAAAACTAAGAAAAATTGTGTAAAATCAAGATTAAACTGTAATTATTAAGGCTGCACCATATCAGATTTAACAAGGTTTTGTTACAATTAACTGTGTACACATAATTTTGAGCACTGCTTTTTCTGATGAGATGTGAACTAGTGAAGTCTGTAAAGGTGTAATACCACGATTTAGAACATTATCATGCTGCAATCCTTGGCATATAGAATGGGGCTTATGTCAACATACACTTATTCAAAAATTCCTAAGATGTTCACTTTCTAAGGTAGAATCAGCAAGGTGATTAATTATTCATTTAAAAAAACACTCTTGGGCATCTCAGCAACAATGAACTAATGTCTTTGGTAGATCAATAATTTTTCACTCTAATCCCAAGAAGAAACCCAGTGCATCAAAAGAGTCATCAGCAAAAACATAAAAAGATATGTGCCAGCTGTTTCTGGCAGCCCATCGAAGAGGGAACAGGGCAAAACAATCAGAAATTTTTGCGATATGTTGGGAGAGGAGCAGTAATGGAAAATATTCATAAACAAATGACTAACACTTGTCTGTATGTTATTCAGGTGTGCAGATAAAACACATGCATCTCTTGCACGGTCTCTTCTGGATACAAATTACTCTAAGGCTCAGGCAGTCAGTTCCAGGGTCTTGTAATTCTTTATGCAGCCCGAGCCATCATGGGTATCAGCAGTTTTGCTGCATAAGCACTTTAAGATTAAATCCTAACATCAAAACTAGCATAAAACATCCCGTGTAAAATAAGTCACATCAGAGGCTTTCTTTTTCAATTTCCAAATTGGTGTTGCTATTGTCTTGTACTTCGAATCAGCCTAGAAACATGTTCCCTTCTCTCTAATCCCATTTCCTTGGTGCTTGGCCTGACAGTCCCTCCAGGCAGGCTACTTCCACTGTGTTTGCTGGGACAGACGTTTGATGCAGGAGGAAAGGAATATGGTGTCTGCCCCACTAAGAGTCAAATCAAGCACATGGGAAAACAACCATTTCCTTTGCTTGTATTTAAGCAGGTATGACAGATTTATTTCTCCTGAAATTTAGCTTTCCCACAGCAAGAAGCAGGGGAGCAGCCACAGTGGGCAATACAAAACCCTGCTAAGTAAGACTCACACAGCCCTTCCTGGATGCTAGAAATCGATAAACCAGATTGCACCTTTGACAACCTGCTTGGGCTTCAAACACTTGAGGGAGACATCTCCGGGCCTTGTGGGAGGGCCAGGGAGGCCCGCCCTCAAGACCATGGGATCCCAGGTGTGACCTTGGTCTTGACCGCGTGTGCACGTAGCCATGGAAGCTCCTTAATTTGGACTACTTTGCTGAAACAGGGACCGACCAGAGGTTGCCACATCTCCTGCTTTACAAAACCTTGAGAAGAGAAAACAGGTGTGTTTAGGCTAGAAGCAGAGGATTGACCAACTCAGTTCTCAAGGGAAGGGATAGTACCCTTTGGGGAAATATGGAAATCTGTGGGAGTATTTTTGATTGCTGATTGGGAGACACCACTACCGTTCAGTGGGTGGAAGGTAAACACCTTGCTAAGTGTGGGATTTGGTCCACATGACAAAGAATTTTCCCATATCCCTTCCTAACTTCATATGAATGTCCAATTATGTAAGTGAAAAACGTGATAACATTATCTGAGCCTAAGGTCTAACTCCATTTAACCTGGACACACAATGTATTTTTTCACAGATTTAATATACATTGAATTTTTCTAGAATGCCACCACTGTGAGCAAACACCTGTTTTGTTCGTAATTTGACCAAGACTGATCACCCTTTGAGTAAATCTCTGATGGCAATGTATCAGTCTGCCTGTATAACTTCTGTATAGATGCAAATATACTTCCTTGGTCCTTCTTTCAAAATGCCAAATATAAAGAAAAAGTGTTGACAACACTCAGTTGAGTGTTGTTTTCTCTTAAGCCCAATTCACCAGAAGTAGTTGTGGCTACACAGTAGAATTTAATTCCAATAGAATTGAACTATTTCCAAAAACCTTTTAGTTTTGCATACGTTGGGCTTCCCTGGTGGCACAGTGGTTAAGAATCCGCCTGCCAATGCAGGGGACATGGGTTCGAGCCTTGGTCTGGGATGATCCCACATGCCGTGGAGTAACTAAGCCCGTGTGCCACAACTACTGAAGCTCACATGCCTAGAGGCCATGCTCCACAACAAGAGAAGCCACTGCAATGAGAACCCTGTGTGCCACAACGAAGAGTAGCCCCTGCTCGCCGCAACTAAAAAGAAAGCCTGCGCGCAGCAACGAAGACCCAACGCAGCCAAAAATAAATTTTAAAATTTATTTAAAAATATATATATATATGCATTCAATATGAGTTACTTTCCTATTATTTTCTCCTATCTATTACAGGCTGTGCTGGACCCCATGTACCGCCCCCCAATCCCCACTCCAGGGCTTCCTCAGCTGCTGGAGCGTTGACCGCTGACAGCCCAGAGCTGAGTGCCACCACCCTCTCCCAGCAATATCTCCAGACGGCTGTCTCTGCCAGGGTCTCGCCCTATCACTCCTCCCTAGGAGCTGCCTACGTCCACTGACTGGTTGCTGGGGGGATAATAAAGCTCTAATTTGGCACAGTTCTGCGGGAACACCCCAGCTCCAGAGCTCCCTGTGGGATCTGCTGAGTCATTTGTGGGATTGCATCAAGGCAGAGCCCAACCTCTGCCTCCGCCCAAACCTGCTGCCTTCTCTCTCCCCCACGTGCTGATCCTGAGAGCGTGCCCCATGTATTTCCTACCACCTAACGCCATCTCAGGTTCTCTTTCCTGGGCAACCTGAACCGTGACACAAGTAGAGCATTATAATGGCATTTGGACGTTGGGTAGTATGTTATCTGGCAATTTTAACTGAGGATAGTAAAGGGGGAAATTACAAAACATTTGTAATTTTTAAAAAAGAAGCACTGGATCTGATGGGCCTGAGAACCTCTGGACTAGGTGATCTCTTCAGGGTCCTTCCACCTCAAGACCCTTTCCTTTAGGGCAGGAACACTGCTTGCCCCAGAAGGGCTGCAAGTAACCCGGACTCAAAATGACACCTTCTGTAACTCTTTCTCACGCACTTGAATAAAATAAGTGGTCCTGTACAGCATCACTTCACACAAGCACTTTTTCCTCCAGATTGTCTACCTACCACGCCTGTATCCTTCATCAAGCTCTTGCTGTTATATGAGGCAACCAGCAACCCCCGGGAGTGCGTGCCCTTCCTACATTCCTGAAGCCTCACCTGCAAGTGGCCGGCGCCTCTTTAGCTCTCTGAGAGACACAAGGTGCCTAAGGAAATAGTAAACTGGCTCAATAGCATCAGGCACTTGGCCCTGTGAGACTTTTTTAGTTGAAATACAGTTTTAATTTAATTCTTAATATCACAGGACTGTGTTCTCCTTAAACTGTCAACTGAAGAAGATTCACAAAGCCAGAGGAGAGCTGGAGCATGTGTATGTGTGTGTGTGCATTAGTGTCTGTGCATGTGTGTGTCTGCAGATGCTCTATGTGTCTGTGTGGGAGAGAGTGCTTGCTGGCCTAAGGGGCGGCAGAGGAGGACAGTCCAAAAGCAAGACCGGTGAGCACTACATTTGTTCCTCTGGTCTAACCTTCTGACCAGGCTGCCTCAAACCAATGATTCAAAGTCCTTGGAAACAACTAAATTTTTCCTCATGCCAGGCAAGTGTTCCTTTATAATCAGTAAAGCCAGAATGAGGGTTATTTACCTGGCTCTGTGACCTCATTCAAATTGACTGTTGACATAATCCTTCAGCATGCCACAGGGCCATCAACTATCTTAGCTGTCAGACATTCCACACAGAAACACAGATCAGTGTCTGAAAGTGTGATCCCAGTTCCTCAGGGCTGGCATGCTGCCTCTAGGTTGGCTGCGTATTAGAGGCTGTCTTGTCACTCAGTATTTCTTAACTCCTTCACCTGTAATACTAGAATGCAGGTCAGAGTTTCCACCTCTGGTTCCTCCTAGGGGTGAGGTGATAATTAAAGCAATGATAGTTTTCAAGTACAGAGACATTCCAGATTAAAGACACTACATAATGGAACACATTCTGCTTCTAATGACATAGACTGATGTAACAGCAAGCTAGGAAAATAAGATTAAGCCAGGCGTCCCTATTACAGCAACAATGCCATTTGCCTTACTCTCATGACTTAGGGCCTGCCTCCATATAAGAAGCCCTAGTGCCCAAGAAAGAAGACACCAGGTTGAGAAAGAAATGCTTTCATTCACTCAACTTCCATTTCACCAGTCAACAAAGGTGTACAATTCTATTCCAGTCACTTAGTTCAAGGCTAAAAATCGAGTTGAGAAATAGACGGCCCATCTATTTGTTCATCGTGTCATTTGTACTTCAGAGAGAGGTTTTATTAAAATATTCAGGTTGCTCATGGATGGACCTAGAGATTACCATACTGAGTGAAGTAAGTCAGAAAGAGAAAGACAAATACCATGTGATATCATTTATATGTGGAATAGAAAATATGACACAAACAAACATTTACAAAACAGAAACCGACTCCCAGACATAGAAAACAAACTTAAGGTTACCAGAGAGGAAAGGGGGTGGGAGAGGGATAAATCAGGAGTCTGGGATTAGAATTTACAAACTACTATATGTAAAATAGATAAACAACGAGGTCCTACTGTATAGCACAGGGAACTATATTTAATATCCTATAATAAACCATAGTGGGAAAGAATATGAAAAAGAATGTATACGTGTGTGTGTGTGTGTGTGTGTGTGTGTGTGTGTGTGTGTGTATATATATATATATATATGACTGAATCACTTTGCTGTACACCAGAAACTAACACAACATTGTAAATCAACTATACTTGAATTTAAAAAAAAAATTCATTAAGGGCAGGAAGACCACATAAGGTCTGCCAGTTAACCTAGGCAAATGCATTGCACGTTCATTTTCTTCTCTCACATATACAATTGGCATACTAGGCTGTGGCACGGTTACTCTGCTGCCGCACACAGCAGCTCTTAGCCAAACATCTTACATCCCAGAACAATGTTGATTGACATAGATCCTGGCAAATCACTGTTAGAGGCTCAGCAGTGCCAAGGCTGCAGACCACAATGGTGGTATCAAATGTCCTGCAATGATATCAAGAAAAGTGGTTTGGAGGACTGAGCTGTTGGCCAACAGACTGTACTTCTATAAAATGATGCTTATCAGAGATTGTAATAAGTTCTGTCCATAGCCAAGCCACTGTGAAGATATTTTCTGATTCCATTCATTCAAATATATTTGAAGTCCCAGGTCTGAACTGGCAAAGGAACCCAAAAAAAGCAGTTAGAAATACAAGCGTTTATTAGGCAGCTTGGATTAAGGGGGCCAATAGAACATGAAACAGAAAAGAAAAAAGTCTGTTTCTCGTTGGGTATATCTGTTGTTGAATGGTATATAAAACTTGGCCATAGTGCCTACTATATTCCTAAGGTCCTGATGCCCAGCCTGCTTCCAGAGGAAAAGAGAGCAAGATCAGAAAAATATTCACATGGAAAGAAGTCAATGACATATTAAAAGAAAAATGCAAGTTGCAGATTCAGTAGTATGCTTGATCCTCCTTGCTCCAGCCCATGACCAAATTTATCAGAATCCAAGCAAGCACGGTATTATGAATCAGCTGCATTTAGGCCACAGCACTTTAGAGGCCATCACAGAAAGTTCACCCATCAAGGATGACACCTTCTCTGTGGAAAGGTATGTCCCAAATATCAAACAATTCTTGCTTATCAGCTTTTCAACATGAGTCATTCTTAAAGGCTTCCAAAAATTTGTTACACAATGGCTTAACTTGGCCCTACCTTGATTCTTATTTCTCAAAAGCTGGGTGGTTTGTAAAAATTATTTCCCAGGAGCAAGCTAACATGTTCTCATCATCTTTCATTCAGGGCTTTGGTGCATTTCTGTGGACCCTCCCAACATAGGCGGCCCATGAAGACCCAAACCTCACCTCCAAAGATATTTTTTCAAATCCCCTGGAAAATATTCCTATCTGGAATTATGATTAACAGGTTAAGTAACAAGTTGAGTACGTAGTACTATTTAAGTAAATCTAGTTTTAGGCATCACACTATACAGGGAACAGGCAGAGTTCCTTAGATTTTTTAATTTTGGTAAAAAGAAGTTTGAAATTATTTTTATCAAGCTGCCACATGAAAACTATCCAGTCAACTTTTTTCTGGATTTAAAAAACTTATTCTTCATCATCTGTCATTTCTCCTTCAGTTAAAATTCTAAGGATGAGTTTGTGACAGGCAAGGCCTGTGGTTGTCAGTGATTCTACTTTAGCTCCTTGTACCATTTCCAGTGGGTGAAGGATGGCACACTGACAAAGCTTAACTTCATCTCCTGCTGTTAACATTTCAGCAGAAGGGGATCTTCTTGGTGGAATCATTCGATAACTCCCCAATTACAAATAACTTTACAATGTAGAAAGGGAGGCCCCAAACTTTTTTTTTCCTGTGACTAATATGGTTTCTTCTCCTCCTTTCTTAAAATTTCTACGTGAATCACAGAGATGACCTGAAGGCTGAAAACTATGTGTCAGCTTTTTAATAAACTTTAATTGTCACCACAGAAAATTAAGCACAGGCTGAGAGTCAGGATCCAAGGTTGAATATAAACCGCAGAGTGGTAATCAGCTCTGATCCCATGATATTGCGAAAGCTTTGTCTTTGGGGTAGAGAGAGAAAACCTGTGATGAGCACTGAAAGAGAACTTTCAGCTCTTCCGTGTGGCCCCAGTTGAGACCACTTTCAGTCACCCCTGCCCCGTGGAGTTTGTCCCGGGCGCCCTAAGGCGGGATGGGAGCGCAGCGCACAAGGCCTGCACCTCCCCTTGTGCCTGGCTGATGGCATCAAGACACTGGTATCCGTTAGTGGCAGCTTCCAAGGTGCTGTCCTCTGGTCATCTTCCAATTCTATATCCCGACAACAGAAAACTGACCTTGAAGAAAAACACTTGCTAGGGGGTCAGGATATTTAATAAACTGAAGGTGACCAGTGTGGGCTTCCTGTTGCTTCTAAAGCTGTTAAGATCTTTGCAGGTGCATTCAATCATCATGCTGTTCCTGAGTAACATTATAGCTGGGGGGGAAAATAGGAGGAGAAATAACTGTGGAACTTGGCGTGCTCGGCATCTATTTCATAACCATGCTCAAAGGTCTCCACTGGAAAATCTTGAATAGATGCAACAGTCATGCTTTTAAAACTGATCAGAAAGGGATGGGCTGTGGTGCTATTATGGAACCACGTTATTTTAAAATGCACATTAAATGCCTCCCAAATCCTTTTATTCAAAACCCCCAGATAAAAGGAGTAGTTTCCTCTCAAAGAAACCAAGGCTGCTTCTTCCTCAAAGAATAAGCTGTGAGAGCTGGTAAGACATTAGCAAATAGTCCATCTGAGCTAAATGAAAAATAATGATTTGGTTTTGTTAACCTGGAGAAGTGCCATTACATTTAAGTCTTTGTTGTAGACTGCCCCTGGATGATTGCTGCTGCTATTAACTAGAATGTTCTAATTGAATATAAGCTCATTTATGGGGCAGAGGGAGGAAGAGTGTTTGCCCAGGTGACTTGTAACAAAATGAACTAAGCAGATGTTAGGCATCCTGAAATTACCGCCAAGTTTTCATGAGTTGTTAGACACTGAGATGCTCTGAAAATCCTGCCTAAAATTGCAGCTTATTTGTGAGCAGAGCAATCATATCACTCTGTTCAGGCAGATTGTTGCCAAATGCTAGGAAGTTTTCAAAACCATTTAGTCATCCCCCCAAATATAAAAAGGAAAATGAAGAAACTATCCCTCTGAAAGTGAGATACTGAAAGCTGGGCCACTGGGATGATCTCATCCCTATTCCAAACTTTCCCTCACCTGCTCCTACACCTGCCTGGCCCACATGAAATCACAGGGCCACGGGGTGAGATAGCAGGTAGGGGGTGATTTCAATCTTAGCCTTCAGTTGTAACCCTCCTGAGTTAGTCGGGTCCTCCGAGAAGCAGACATCAAGACAGGAGGAGCCCAGCAAGAGAATTCAGGAGAAAGGCCTGTGAAGAATAAGGGGGCGCGGGGGCGAGGGCTTCCCCGGTGGCGCAGTGGTTGAGAGTCCGCCTGCCGATGCAGGGGACACGGCTTCGTGCCCCGGTCCGGGAGGATCCCACATGCCGTGGAGCGGCTGGGCCCATGAGCCATGGCCGCTGAGCCTGCGCGTCTGGAGCCTGTGCTCCGCAACGGGAGAGGCCCGCGTACCGCAAAAAAAAAAAAAAAAAGAATAAGGGGAGACAACCAGAGAAGGCGGGGATGGCATTCAGACTGCATCCCAGGTCAGACCCCTGGGAAGCAAGGCAGGAAGGCGGGAAAGCACTTTTCTAAACACTAACGTTTCCTGTTGGTAGTGGGTAGAGGGGCCGCGTGTCAGGCATCAGCTGCCCTGTCTACTCATCCCACTTCCCTTTCGTGCAGATCCTATCCAGTGTCATAGGTTACCGAGACCGATGCTATGCCCGTCACAGGCTCTGATACCTCTCCAGGTCCACCTGTGAACGCGGGTGTTCGTGCGTGAGCCAAGCCCCGGAGAGAAGTGGGCAGCTCTTCTCCACTCTCTGTCTCCGCTTTCCCCCTTTCTGCTCCCCACAGAGGGCTGCTGCCTGGCCCCTAGTCTCCAGGTGCAATTACCACTTCCCCTTCCCACCTCGAGGGTGGCTCCTTTCCTCTCTGGTTCTGAAAGAGCCCCTACAAGCTTTCTCAGAGATGCAAAAGGAGGGTTCCTGCACATCCCTTGCTCTCGGAAGGAGGAAGGGATCTCCGCCCAGCCTGAGTAACTCACTGAATGTTGAATGTCAGAGCACAAGCAGTGCCGACCCAGAGGCCCCAGGACTCCGTGGTTCTCTGCCCTTGGACATGGTTCTTGGATGGCAAGGAAAGCTCTGAGTGCATTCAGAGGTTGTACAGGCAGTCACCCCTCTAGACCCATTCTCCTCACAGCCTTCTCTCTGGTCTGCTGGAAGCAAAGGGCACCCGGCAGTGTTACCTGCCTCCATGGTGCCTCTGTACCCCATTCCGTTCTCCACCCCCAGCGATGCCCAGGCGGAAAGGTGCCTCTTCACAGAAAGTTCAAGGAGCCTGCCCTAGCCCGGGCCAGCAAGGCCCACCTATGTCATCCGAGAGAGAAACGTTCTGCTTCCCCCCAGCTAACTTTAATCAGCTCCACCAGAGCTTTCTGAAAGACCCATTGTTTTCCCCAAATGGTTTGGTTTATCTCTGAACATTTCTACATTTCCACCTGAGATTATTATCCCTTCCTTCTCTGATTGTTTTTAAATTTTTTTCCTAGCCAATGAACCAATGAATGACGAAATGAATTTCTAGTTATATGGGCGTTTGGACACCCACACCACACACCACACTATGAAGTTAGCTTTCTGCTCCAGAGAAATACCTGAACGTGGAAATAAGAATATATTACAGTAATTAAATTTCAAACACAAAGTCTTGTGGAGGAAAAAAATGTGCAGAAATAAAAATCTCTGAATCAGCATTTACACTGTGAGTGCAGATATTCACTTCAAGGTATTTGCTGTCATTAACCTGTGAGTCAGTCGATTCTGGCAGTGTGAATTCTAAGTTCGCCATTTGGAATGTGGGACAAATCCTCCTAGCGGCGATGTTATAATTGGTGGCTGGTTCCCCGGTCACCCATCATGACTCCACATCCTAAGCCTCCGCTAGGCGGGCTGATCCTGGGTCCTGGGACAATGAATGCAGGGATGGGAGGAGGGTTTTTCTCTCTTTCCAGTGCATGGAGTCCACCCATGGTAACAGTTTAAAAAAAAAATATATATATATATATATATATATATATATATATATATATACTGTATACTTTATTAGATTTAACAATTTATTTGACATCCTTAAAAGACTCCTTTTGTTTCTTTTTACTTTTTGGCATTTAATAGACTTTCTTTTTTTAGAGCAGTTTTAGGTGCACAGCAAAATTGAGGCCAAAGTACAGAGTTCCCACACACCCCCTTACCCGCTCCCCTGGCCAGCACAGCACACAACCTTCCCCTCTATCAACCTCGCCACCAAAGCGGTCCATTTGTTACAGCCTGTATCTGTTAGGAACCTACAAGGACACATCATTATCACCCACAGTCCAGAGTTTGTTAGGGTTCACTCTTGGTGTACATTTTGTGGGTTTGGGCAAATATAGAATGGCATGTATCAATGATTATAGTATCATACAGAATAGTTTCAGGGTCCTAAACATCTCCCATGCTCTGCCTGTTCATCCCTCCCTCCCCCTTCACTGTAACATTTTGAAGTAAAATATTGCCTTTCTCCTTCTTCTCCCACCTGCTACGGCCTCACCAACAGGCCTCCTGACGCCCAGTGTTCCTCTGGGTGCGTCTTCCTGTTCAAGCCCCCCTCGGGCAGGCACTCCCCCCAGGGTTCCCAACCCCCGGCCACCCTCAGAGTGGCCTGATTCACAGGAAGGGATGAATGACTAACAGCCCCCCAATGGAGCTGAGGTATTTCCGTTTTGAGAAAGGGTGCTGACTGACCCCCTCCACCTCTTGAATAGCTACACTCTCAGAAGGTACCAGAAAGGGACGTGAGGTGGACCACCACTCACCAGACACGTCTCCCCGGGGTTTCTTCTGCTTCTTCCTCTTTCTCCCTTCCTTCCCTTCAGAGCAGACACATGCGAGTACAATTCCTAGATCTGTTCTCTCAAAATGGTTCTCATGGCAGCAACGCCTGGGCTGGAATGTGTGGAGATGGCTGAGTGGGACACCGGTGTTTGCAATTTAGAGTTTGCGCCTAGATTAGATCCTCAGACAGAGACATTTTAGTCCTTCACTTTGCAGGTGCCCAATTTGTGTCTACTGATTTCATCTTCTTTGTAGCTACAATAGTAGCAAGTACCCTCAGCCCCTCTAGGATGTCCAATAAACGCTCCCAGCAGCATCTAAAAACTGGGTGTAAAATCACTTTTCGTAACAAGACAAATTATCTGATAACCGAAGAAAAGGATTAGTGAGAGACTTGGCTGCACCTCCAACTGCCTTTCCTTGATGCAGTCCCCCATCTTTGCGCAGATAAAGATTATGGTTGCCAAGGAAACAGGACCAGAGAGAGAAAGACAGAAACTTTGTCTCATTTGGTTTTCCCCAGATTCACAAAGCAGGCTGGGTTGTAAGCAGAGCTGGATGAGATTATGGTAGATTTGTAATTTACTTAGTCAAATTGCTTTTAATTCCTAGTCATGCCTTAATGTACACTTTTTTTTTTCCTCTGAAAGTTAGGTCTTGCACTTAGTGGTCCAAGGTCTAACAAATAACAGAGCTTTAAAATTCATTGTCTATGATTAAACTCAAATACAGGACAGATGGCTTGTCTAAGTATGTGTCAGACGGGCAAAGCACTTAAGATTTGTGACAGGCAAGACCAGGAATTAACTGCTAAGTTTTTGCACTTATTCATACATTCATGTGCACCATGATTACAACTATAAAACTCACTTTAGTGTTCTCACTTTATTCAAAATATTCCCAAACAAGCAACTACTCTCCGTTTGGCAAACCAGATGCCCTAAGCTCAACCCCATTAACTCAAAATCCATTTTTCTCATACTATATGTATTGTGTACATTTCATCTTACCCTGACATTCAGGATGAAAATAACATCCCTTTGAAAGCCCAGCTTGCCCAGAACCCCAAATGTTGGTTCCCACCTCATTTTTATGAACCTTTTTGTTGAAATATTTAATTTTTTTATTGAACAAACATTTGTCTGTCAAAATAAACAAAAACCGACCAAATGAGAACAGGCAAAGGCTATTTATTTAGAGCTTGCTATAGCAGGGGAGTCAGCCACTGTCACTTGGTTTTGGCAGAGACTCAAAGGCAGGCTCAGAAGTGGGAAAGCTGTATAAGTGGAAAAAAGGGAAGGTTTCAGATATGCCCTGATTGAAGGCTGGTGGCCTAGGGAAGCTGGAAGCAGGCTAACTAGAAGTAGGTGCCGTATGTGATAGTTAGGGGGGCATATTTGATTTTTTTCTGTTTGGTCCCAAGTTGGAAGCAGTAACAAAAATTAAGGAAGCTGCAAGTTATTAATCAAGTCCTGGCTGTTTGGGGCCAATTGTTAACACGGTTATTGTTTGGCTTCCGGGACCAGTTGCTAGAGATAGTAATATGACTTCCTGTAAGTCTGATTTGCAGATTGCAGGCTGACATCCTGGGCTGGTTACTGCAGATAATGGGGTTGGTTTCCTGCACTGGTTGCTGCAGATTGTGGGTCAGAGTTCTATTTTTATTATGCTCTGGCCATTGTCCATTTGTATATTCAATCTCTCAGGCAATAAACAGTGTATGAACAAAAAAGTACACTGAGCCTAAGTGTACAGCTTAATGAATTATCAAGTGTAACAACCACCCAGGGCCCCCATTTATTTTAAAATTCTCCTCAATCAGAATCTTAGAAGCCTGTTGTCAAGGAACACTGTGAGTTGGAGGGCAGATTCTTTCCCTGTGCTTCTTTAGTCCTGGTGTCCAGTGGTGGGACTCACCAGCTGCAACCTTCTCGGCCCGTGTCACAAAGTCAAATCTTCCCAGACACAACGGACACGGGCAGCCCTGGGTTTCCCACAATCAGGCTCAGCCCCATGAGTCACCGTTCTCCACATTCCTGGACAGGTCAGAGAGTGTGCCTTGAAATCCAGGCTTCACCACTCCCTTGGGCAAGTTAATCTCTCCAAACTTGTTTCTTAATCTACCAAATAGGGGTAATAATTGTGCCTGTTCTCAAGACCTCCCTGGAAGTCTAGTGGTTAAGACTCCATGCTCCCACTGCAGGGGGCATGAGTTCGACCCCCGGTGGGGGAATTAATATCCTGCACAGTGTGGCCAAAAAAAAAAAAGTGCCTGTTCTCATTGGATTGCTATAAGGATCAATTAAGGTGATGGACATACAAACTTTTAACACAATTCCTCACACAGAATAAGCACTCAGATTTTGATTTATTGGATGTTTCCCATGTCTAAAAATGACAGCTGAAAATTAGTGAGAAACTACTATGTGCCAGGCACTGGGCTTGGTACTTAAATGTATATTATTAAATGTTTCTATTAGAGAATATTAATCATCCTTATTTTATAGAGGAAGGAGTTGAGGCTTACAGATGTTAAGAAACCTCTCTGGGGCTTCCCTGGTGGCGCAGTGGTTGAGAGTCCTCCTGCCGATGCAGGGAACACGGGTTCGTGCCCCGGTCCGGGAAGATCCCACATGCCGTGGAGTGGCTGGGCCCGTGAGCCATGGCCGCTGAGCCTGCGCGTCCGGAGCCTGTGCTCTGCAACAGGAGAGGCCACAGCAGTGACAGGCCCGTGTACCACAAAAAAAAAAAAAAAAAAAAGAAACCTCTCTGTACTTACCTGCATTTTTTGTGAGAATTAAAAGAGATGAAGGAGGCCTCCCTGGTGGCGCAAGTGGTTGAGAGTCCGCCTGCCGATGCAGGGGATACGGGTTCGTGCCCCGGTCTGGGAGGATCCCATATGCCGCGGAGCGGCTGGGCCCGTGAGCCATGGCCGCTGAGCCTGCGCGTCCGGAGCCTGTGCTCCGCAACGGGGGAGGCCACAACAGTGAGAGGCCCGCATACCGCAAAAAAAAAAAAAAAAAAAAAAAAAAGAGATGAAGGAAACATGTCCTTAGTGCAGTCCCAGCACATCGTAATCACTCAGTCACCGGGGCTATTGTTTAAGCTGACCCTTGGATTATTCACTGTGACAGACCCTAGGCAGCAATTAATTGCCTAGCCAACGTCTGTTCTCCCTTTCACCCTTACCAACAAAAATCACCTTTTGTGTAAGGTGGCGTCATGCCTCCATAGAAGTACTCCTCTTATCAGGCTCCCTTGCTTCTTCCGAAGTTCATGAGACCCAATTCTGGCCAATGAGAGATAAGTGTAAAGTCTCCTAGGTGGGCCTTTTGGGAAAACGATTATTGTCCCAAGAAAGAGGAAGTTTCATCTGACACATACTTCTTCCCCCTTTGTCCCCATCTTTGCTGCCTAGAAAGCACATGTAATGCCATGAGGTACAGCTGCCATCCTGTAAGCACGAGGACTAAAGGCCCATGCCCAGGATGCCAAGGCAGAAAGAAGAGCTGTAGACCCCTGATGGCCTTGTAGGGATACTCTCCCAGCTGTGGACTGCCAGCCTCCATAAGGGTTTCACCACTGTGGTTAAACCACCATGGCCAGATTTCTATTACATGCAGCTGAAGGCAATCCAAACTAATACAGCCGCTGCTTGGGGTGATATGAATCTCTGAATGAACTGAAATTTCCAAACAACTGAAAATTAGGAATTTGAAGTATCTTCTTTTAATCTGTTTACACATCCCAACTGAGATGATAAAGAAAAAAAACTCCCGAGAATGAAAAGTCGGTTCCCAGTCATCTCTACGTGAATTATTCTCAACCCTTCTGAGGACTGGTGTCATATATGGTGTCATCAACAGGGTTTCCATGGGTCATCAGCACCGTGCACCAAGGTGTCTGAGGACTCTTGTCAGAGTCATTTATTCTCAAAGCTTGGCTCTAGACCAGCCTCACCCAGCACAGAATTGAATGATGCTTCTGTAAAATCTGAGGCATCTGCTCCGGCATCTTGGTCAAAGTCCAAGGGTGGTAATTGCATTCTGCCTACTTGTGAGATCTCCTAGATTTCTAGTTAGGTAGTATTTATGTTCTCTCCAAAAAAGATTACGCCCAATGTTGCTCTGCCCATTAAAACAACAAGGGGTCCACCCTAAGTGATAAAGGAGCATCTCATTGTGACACGAAGCAGTCATGAGGTAGAAGCAGGAGGCTTCCTCTGGCTTTACAATGAGCCAGCTGGGATGGCGGCTTTCCACTTGGAAGAAGCTAAGTATACCAGAGGGGTTAAACTTGTGGTTTTCTGTGCCATTTCAGAGAAATAATATGCACATATTTCCACTCACTTTAAATGATTCTAAGGTCATGTCAGATGAAAAGAGGATTGAACTATAGCCCCCTCTCTCACAGCTTTCCTATCAAAATATATCCCACATGATGAGTATGGAAACTAAATCCTTTCTATATACTAAGTATGCCATCTCATCATTGCATAGTACATGACTTTATATTCTAAGCTATCAATAACCCTAACTGAGGTAGTTTTGGTTTGCTTAAATATTCTAAAAGGTCAAATTTTTAATTATTCAATGTGCAAAATTGCTTTCATAAATGGACGTAACTAAATGGTGAAACAGAAGACATCCAAAAAAATTTGAAATGATCCTCTCTTGGATTAAACTAGAAAAAGCACAAGTTTTCAATGCCTAAAATTATGTTGTATTCAAATAAAGACCCATACACACGATGAAGAGAAAATCTCTAATAATTTATTTGACCTTCAGTTTCACATTGTGAAAAAAAAATAACAGTTTTACAAAACCTCAAAAATGTAGTAGCAAACAAGTACATATGAACACGAACACTTTACTTCTTCAACTTATACAGTTTTGTATGTGAACCACATATTCAATAGTCAAGAGAGGGATATTATTCAGCTCTAATCATTCTTATTCAGACAGGTGTCAAGCCCAGAGAAAAGGGGGCTACACAATTATACCAGAAGTGGAAGGCTGCCCTTTGTTATCCGTTTCCACAGCAACCAGTCCACAGAATAAGAAGAACCTTCTCTGTCTTATGCCAAGGTTTTTGTGTGCACTGTGCTGTGAATTGTATTTGCTTCAAAGTGTAGGACGTTTCACAGGGTGAGAATGGTCAAGTAGTGAGCCCAAATGCCTCCATCAATTCAAAGAGCGGGGAGTCCAGAAAGTTCCCTGCAGGCTGGGGGCCCACCCTGACCACAGCTCCTTCTGGCTCACACACAGCAATTAATAGAGAATTCAAGGACAGACCACAACTTTGAAACAACTGCAAAAAATTCACCCTGCTTTCAAAAGCCACGCAGTGACACCCATATGTTGGCAGATTTGCATCATAAACTGCGGAGCTGTAACTGCTACAATATACTGCCAGGGTACAATCAGACGTTTGCATTGTTTAGAACAGGGGTCCCCAACCCCCGGACCGTGGACTGGTATCCGTCCTAGGCCCATTAGGAACCGGGCCGCACAGCAGGAGGTGAGTGGAGGGCAAGCGAGCGAAGCTTCATCTGCCGCTCCCCATCCCTCGCATTACCTCCTGAACTGCTCCCCACGCCTCCCACTCCGGTCCGTGGAAAAATTGTCTTCCACGAAACCGGTCCCTGGTGCCAAAAAGGTTGGGGACCGCTGGATTAGAACACATCTAGAAGCGAGGGGCTGACTACTGCCAAGTATTGAGACTCTTTGATTCCAACCGTTCATTTATTTTGGTCCAACTATAGCCCACTTATTCACGGCACAAACAGACATGTACAATTAGTCTAATATATTCAGGTGGAGAGAAATGTGAAGGATTCATCTGTCATTAGACAATGCAAACACACGATGTCAAAGGTTATTGGTCTTAAACCCTATTTTCTAAAATACAGCAATGAGAGAAACAGCAATGAAAGCATTGCGAATTGCAAATTCTGAGCTTCCCCGGACACCTGTGAGGAAGCACCTATGAGTCTACCACTAATAACTATCACGGCACGTGTTTAGGAAACAAGCACTTGAACTAGCAAAGAACGTATTCACAACTGATTCCCAGCTCTCCCAGAAAGCCTCTCGGCAAGGGCCACTGCTTACAATTCTTTGGTGTTTGGGGGCCATGTGTCACTTTTGTGCACCAAAGAGTTCTTTCAGAGACTTACCTAAGAGGGAGCACTAAAGTATACACTGTACCCATGTGAATATTGCCTTGGAGAACTTTTAGCACTTGCTAAACCCTACAGCAGGAAGAGAGAAGGACCCGTCCAGGTCAAGTAAATCTGGTGAGTGAATTAATTTCCATCGGTGAGTGTTTCGTTTTCTCCTGTTAACTGTGGTTATGGCCAAGCATTCTCATAGGGTAATAAATAGATAAATAAATAAACTTTGGACAATGCCTTTACCTGTGCCCTATATACAGAACTAGTCCATAGCATTTTCCAGGATTTCAGGATATTACACAGAGGAGAAAACAACAACAACAACAACAAAAACAACTGCCAAGCGATTTGGTCCTTTCCGAATTTCAGTAGCTGAGATTGAAGCGAGTGAATCGGACAGGAAGAAGGGCAGAAAGAAGCCTTCCCTTGCCCCAGGAGCCATTGGCAGGACCACAGCCCACAAAACCCCAGTCAAAGTTGATGAGTCTGAGAAAAATGACCTTCATGCTTTCTCTACCTCTAGGATGTAACTTAAGTTTCTGTCTTGTAATCCTTCCCTGTCTTGACATTTACAAAATCCCACCCCCCACCCTTCCCAACCCACCCTCCAGTTATATTCCTAATTGTAACTCCAAAGTTTTCACTTTTGTGCAGCAGAGCACATCATAACAGCCACAAAATTGTGCAAAACGTACAACCATTCACACGCGTCCATACACGTGAAGACAACTGTAAGCATTGTTTCAGCATGCAGGCCTCAAACAATAAATAGCTAAATCTACAACAAATTTCTTACCAGCCAAGGGAAAGTTTAAAGTCACTTATAAATAGAAAAGAACATCTACCAAACAGCTACCAACAATGTCCCCATTGTTCAGAAACGTTCCTGGGGAGAACAGCCCCTCGGAGATTATCGTGGAGTCCAGTGGTCCTCACCCTGCAGCCAGCCCAGCAAGCGTTCCTCCAGGCCCCCCAGTTGGGCTTTCAATCTCCAACAGCAGCTGGTGTGGAGGCTTCAAGCTTGCTCCTCAGAGAGAGGTGACAACCATTTCAAATTTTACACATAAATGGTGGAACCCATGGAAATCAAATGCTGAATATGGTACAGCAAGGGAAAAAGGCCGGCTTTTCTCTCCCTTTGAGGGGCTGATTAATGCTGACATTAATCCACAATTACAAGACAAGGACTAGATCACAGGTTCGTTCATTCATATTTAAACCATGTGCCTCTTGCACGGGAAATCCCACCCCCTCCCTCCTCCCCCTCCCCCCTTCCTTCAAGTCCAGTTAGAAGCATTTACAAGGTGTGGTGGATTGGACTGTAGCAACTTCCTTGCCTTTTTTCCTTTTCTTTCTCTTCATTCAACTTGGCCTCTCCAAAGTAGAAATCCCATCTTGTCTCACTGAGGGACGGAGTCAGCTAAACTAGAGGAACAGGAAAATTTTTTGTTAGTCTCAAAATCTGAAAAAAAAAATTAAACTTGGGACAGAGTAGGTCAATATGGCTTCCAGAGGTCTTAATTACACATTCGGTAGGTGCATGCATGCATGCAGACGGCCCAACAAAAACCGTGGTATCCGAAGAAAGATCTCTGCTTCTTTCCTAAACATGTATACGTTTAAAGTTCAAACCTATACATCTAGGTGCTGTTACGAGTTGCCTTCTTCTGCTCCCGACATTCATAATTCCTCTCCACAGTTAAACAGAGCCACTGTAGTGATCACCAGAGGGTCTCAAGAGATTCCTTTGCCAATCCCCTCCCCGCGCCCCCCGCCTTGGGCCCATTTACCATAAAGGATTCCAAATTAAATTTATTCACCATATAGAAGGCAGACATATTAATCCTCTTATTTAAATGCATCTCTGCTATTCATTACGGCAGAAATCAGTCTCGCTTTCTTTCACATGACAGCATACCAGGCCTCACCAGCCCAGGGCTGGAGTTTATTCTCCAAGTTCATCAGTCCACACTGAGGAGACTCGGGCTGTGGTATGCAGTGTGTTATTATCTACAGAATCAACCGCCATCAAATGTGAATATAAATTCAAGGTGCCATAATCATGAAGCCTGCACATTTCATGGGAGCTGGTGTTTCCCCACACCACCCATCCTTCCCATTTAGTTAAGTCTAATTTTACAGAAGGAGAGTTTGCAGAGGGCTTTTGTCTTTCAAATGCTCACCCTATCTGTTCTTGGAGCCCATTTCCAGCCCTAGCATAAGAGTCTGCAGCCCCAGTGCTGAAACTCGAAGTACAGACAGAGGGAATTCAGGAGGGGCGCTCATCACTTGCACTGACTTCTTCTTGCTCTTGTGTGTTCGGAAGTCTGATTCATTTCATTAGTTGTTTCTTTTGGCAGTTTCATAACAGTGATTCAAGCTTTCAAGACATTCCTTAGACGACGGGTGTCATCGCCCACCCTCACCTCCTTGAAACCTATACATCAACATTAGGCCTAAAGAATGTATCTTATAATAATATGAAATGTCAAGATGTTGCACACTCAAACAGAAAAACAAAAAACCCCAAAACAAAAAACACCACTAAAAAGGGGGGCCGGGAACAAAGCAAACCAAAATCCAAACGCCGTCAAGTTGGGGGCCACACAGCACCATGAAAATGGAGCAAAATCAAAAGTAATTTCCTCTTTGTCCCTCCCAGCAGCTGGGAGCAGCTGGAGAGAGTTAAAATCTCCTTGGTGGATAAGCTTTTAGACCTAGGGAAACTTTTTGTTAACACTATTAATTCAGGTAGCACCTACATGTGGAGGGCAAAGCCAGGTCCCGGAAGCGTTTGCAGCTTAGGACTGATACCTACACAGCACCTCTTTTAAGTCACTCCATCCGGCTTAAGTGTTTTAACACTATCTTGTGTGTAGTAAACTTTAGAAATTTAAACCAACATTCTCTCTGTCGGAAACTCCAACCGTGGCTTTGATCAGCCCCACACCACCCTTTAAAAAGGCGAACCTGGCCCTGTCGAATTTCCTTATTCTGTGCTTGACTCTCTGGCTAAGAGCACCAAGGGCAGAGGGGATGTTGTTTCGAATATAACCGAACACTTTATTTGTTCCATTTCCCAGGGACCGGACATGTGTGATTAGGTTCAAATACCCAGGAGAGGGTGAATTCGAGTGTTTGCCAACATACTCACTCTGGGCTGAGAAAGGAGGTACCAAAAATGAAGTATAAAGATAACAAGCTGATAATAGTCAAAGAAACCTCATTTTCACATGACACACAAAGCTAATTCCACTGCGAGCTAAGGTCTAAATTGAAGGGAGGAAAGAAAACTAATACGAGTATTGAACACTTAATATGTACCAGGCACTGGCTAGGTATTTTCACGCCTCTCTTTTCTTTTTCCTCATTTATCAATTCACCCAAGTCTGAACTGGGACAGATCTTAAGGAAAGCATAATTCGAATCACTCATTTGACAAAGGAGATCTCTGAAGTGCAGAGAGGTCCAGACTCCACAGCTAGAAACAGAATGTACATGTGGTCTCTCTCTTTTCTACCTATATGACATATAGGATGCCAGCCACTTCCAAGGATGCCAGCCAGTTACCATTTGGATGTACTGCCACCATCACTGGCAATTTTTAAGGCTCTCCTATGCAAATATAGTCAGTTTTGGACTAACACCCAATTTAGTGCACTGTTAATTGATGCTTTTGCCTAGAAGGTTCTTTAAACCTTCTTTAGAGTTGAGTAATGCATTCATATCGCAAATGAAATAACCCCTTTCAGAGCATTTGTTTATTCAGGATTATTGAGATGCCAGCAAGGCTGCAAAAACCAGTTTGGCGTGGGACACTGTTAGCCCCATTCGCTCCCCAGAGGACGGTTCTGACAGTTCCTGCTCCTTTGAAGGAGTCTCAGTCCAGGAAAACATTACATTACTAAGAACTGTACTAACTGTAATAGGCTGGAGGAGATAACTGAAGCAATGAAAGACACAGAACGATTACATGTGAAAGGGAGGCCAGTTTTACTGGTGTTTCTAAATGAGCTGTAAGAAATGAGCAAAGAAAAGACAAATGAGTCCAAACCCCTCTTTGCTAGAAGGTCCCCTTCAAAGGTGTGAAACATACTAGGGAACACAGAACCAAACCTTTCCAAGGAATGAGTTCATTTTCCCAGCAGTTCCTCCAAAGCAGATTTTTAAATTTTATTCTCTTATTATTAGTAATGAGCCCATTAGTCACCAAAACAAATCAATCCACTCCGTGTGTTCCGTGCTACACTTAGATACGCTTAAGTGATTCCGGGGCCAATCCTGAGAATGCTTTAACAGCAGCAAAGCGGCCATTAGCTTCCCAAACCCTGAACTGTGTAGGCCTATTAATTATTTGAGCCAAGAGTATTATATACTCTTAAGTACACAGGACAACCATTATGTACCCAGATATATGACACAGAAACACAACTTTTGTTCGCCCTGACAATGGGGTCAGCTTGACTGATTAACTCTGAAAAGCTAAAGGAAGGGGAGTTTAGATGCTCAGTGTGTCCGTACATCAGACAAGCTTATACAGTGCAGGTGCAACCTTTTCTAAGGACAGACCTAGACTTCTCAAAAGTTAATAAATGCCCTAAAGGGGGCTGTTTTTTTGGGGCGGGGGGGGAGAAGGAAAAACCTTTAAAATAAGCTAATGAATAATTCTGGACAGAAGACAATGGGAATCATTTTCAGCATTCAATTTTTTAAACTCCACTTCATTCTAAAAAGGGTTTGAGGAAGTTACATTTAAAAATCTACAATTATTTCCTGGGGTGATAACAACGTGAAGTTTATTAAGTAGCCATTCGGCGTGAGCTCAAGTGCTTATGCTCTGGAGCCAGACTGCCCGGGTTGACGTCTTGACCAACCCTTCCGCCTGCAAAGCCCTATGACCTTGGGCAACTTACTTAACCCCTGTGTACATCAGGTGTTTTCATCTACGAAGTGCTCTCATAATAATATCCCACAGGGTTGTTGTAGGGACCAAATGAAATGATCCATGGGCAACACACAGCCTAGCTGCCGGCACACAGGGAGGGCTCAGGAGACAAGGTTCCCAACCTGGCCGTAATTAGAATCACTGAAGAACTTTCTAAAAATGCTAATGCCTGGGTCCCACCCAGACCTAATGAAACCCAGCCTCTGGAGTGGGCAGGTTTCAAAAAGCTCTTTGGGAGATTCTGAGGCCCAATAAAGGCTGACAACCACTGGCTTATGTTTGGGGGGTTGCAGCTGTGGTCAACATAAGTGTTTAAGTTTCGGGGTACAAGTGCTTTTATTTGTAGTTCTTCATGTAGAACCTCTATAGGATGGGCTATATGGAGCCTGTTTCACTTACGTACGGGCTTACACAGCTAGCTCAACTATATGGATACTTACAGCTAAACTGACTCTTACCTTACGCTCACTCTCTTTAGGATGCATTGTGTTTAAGAGGGCAGATGTTTCCAGGTGCTGACAAACGCAGTAGGGATCAGCGAGTACGGGACCGTGGTTATGCTGTTCCATGCGTCCAACGTTGGATCGTAGCAGTCCAGAGTTTTGCATCGCTGAATGCCAAAGTACCCTCCAACCACGTAGAGTTTGTTTCCGGAGGCCACAGCGTGGCAGCTCATCCGCTTTGCTGTCACGTCTCCCACCTTGGTCCACTGGTAAGTCTCGCTATTGAATTTATAAGCAGAGCAGGCGGAGAACTCGGTATCTCCCCCCATAATAAAAATCTGGTTACCCAGCACAGCTGCCGCCGTGTAACGCCAGGGCTGGGGACAGGTGGCCGGGACCGTCCACCTGTTTTCACACTGATCGTAACACTGAACCTTGGGGAGCTTGTCATGACTGACGCTGGTACCTCCGAAAGCAAACAGCTTGAGCTTGGCACTCACCACTGCGGCATTGCTGACCCCTTCTCGGAGAGGGGCCACCATGGTCCATTTGTTGGTTGTGGGGTCATAATGTTCTACTTGCTTTAGAGAGACTGAGGGGGAGGCCGGGAGGCAGCCAGTGGCGGCAGTGTGCCCCCCGACCACGTACAGGCAGTGCTTCAGTTCAGCAGAGCCATGGCCAAACCTGGCCACCAGCATGGGGGCCGCCTTGGACCACTCCTCATGCAGGGTATCATAAACCCAGACATCTTTCGAGACTCCATTCTCAGACCCTCGCCCCCCAGTAATGTATACTTTGCAGCCAATTGCACAGGCGCTGAACTCTTTTCTCGGGCTGGGGATGTCGGCCTTGGGAATGATCTCTTTGGCCTTCTGGTCGACCAGATACAGCTTGTCACACATGAAAGTCTGTCCTCCCAAGAGGAAGAGGGCATGGCCGGTTTTCCGGGGCCGGGCACAGAGGCTGGTCACCACGCCGTCGTTCTGCAGGATTTTCAGCTTGCACCTGATGGCCTCTTCCACGATCTCCTTGCTCTTCCTCTGCTTGGTGATGAGCTCCTCCATGGCCACATTCTCCATGAGATAGATGGCCGGCAGCAGAGCCAGCCTCACCGTCTGCAACAGCTCCGGGAGATAGCAGTAACGCTTCTTCAGGTCGTAGCTGATCCAGTTAATTGCAGACTCGTACACAAGTCTTTCGTCTTCCGTCTCCAGCTCTTCACTGGACAGGAGCTGCACTACCATGTCCTGGGGCAGCTGGAGGAAATCTTCGTTCTTCCTGATGGTCTGGAAATTGCTGAGACACATCCTCCAAGAGAGCTCGTACAGCTTGGTGCACTGGTGTGCGTCGGACAGCAGCAGCATGCCCAGGCAGTTGGTGGGGTGCAGGTTCTTCTCTAGGAACTCGGCGCAGGCATCCCGGATGTCTTGAAACTCCAGCATGTCACCAGCTTCCAGGAGCGATTCCGCGTTTTCTTCATTGATGATGACCCGGGAGGAGTAAGCGTAGTCGAGGAGCAGCTCCAAGACTTCCGGGTGGATGGAGTTGTCGAAGTTGACTTCGCTGTCCTGGCTCTCCTTCAGGCCGCCGCTGAACATGGCTTCGAAGTAGCGGCTGCACGCGGCCAGCACCGCCCGGTGACACGGGAAGGTCCTATTTCCGGCATGGAGAAGGACGTCGGTGAAGAGACGCTGCTGGCGTAACAGGTTCAGGTGAGTGAGGACACTGTCCGCGTAGGAGGACTTGTGAAACAGATAGATGTTAATGGAGCCACTGCTGGCCCTGGACTTGCGGTTCTCGTGCACGCTGACGGACATTTTGTTTCCACTCCTGAAAAACAAAACACAACTATTGAACCTGATGCTCTCAGTGTTCAGAACGGCCGAACCAAACCAGCAACTGTTTTGGACAGAGGAAACAGAACACTTCGCTGTTGGCCCTGCCGCCAGGGACAGTCAGGCCTATACAAAGTCAGAGACGAATAATGGACAGTCAGGCCTATACAAAGTCAGAGACGGCTACCTACCTATAAGGAAAGACACTTATTATAATACCGTTGAGCTATTTAAACTATACACTGTTTAAAAAAAAACAAAAAAACAATCACTGCTTAAGAGCAGGTTCATCTTGGAAAACCTGATTGCCAACTTGCAGGATATTGAAGTCCTTGAGAATGTAAGTCAGCAAAAGCCAAGAGGAGCAAGGTCTCATTCTCACAGCTCCCTGCCCTAGTCCAGCTGATTCACTGCTGGCCACTTGAAAGGCCAGGCCTCCAGCTCTTGTAACGCCGGATGGGCACTGGCGTTAATGTCCTATGCAAGCAACGTAAAGCCATGTGTAAAACAAATACCTACTAATTAATTCCATTAAGAATTCCTTTGGTAAGACCCAGTGTCTTACCAAAGTGTAAGTGCAGTAAATGGGAAATGTAACATTAAAACCACAGGCTTAGGCCAACTTCTAAAATGACCAAACCTTTATTTATCATTACAAATAATTTGTAACCAGACACCTCTACCACTATAGTGTCCTGAAAGAGCCCCAATATAAACACAACCATATATGGATCAGCAAGCTATCCTGGAAACAGGATAGATTCTGGCCACAGTCACCACTCCCCTTTCCTGCTCCAGACAGCTTCCAAAGTGGCGATTTGGGCACAGAAAGGGAAGAATATTTTGTTGTTCTGTTCTCCCTGCTTTAAATCAAATCTTAGAAAACCAGTTACAAGAACAAAGGATGTAACCACCCATCTCTCTTGATTAAACAGGGCATCACCAGGACCATCCTTGTGTACCTGCAAACGCTGGCACCTGCATCTAGGGAGTCCAAAATGCAAATGTCGCTTTATCTAAATCAAAACACACACGTGTGTGTGTATGTGTGTTGCCTGCCATTGTTAATTTAAGGCCACTCTAGAATTTATTTGCTGACTAGAGTGTTTTCCTCAGTATCTAAATGGAAATTATAGCAGAACCGAATGCTCTCTTTGGCTTTCCTCAGTAATCAAACTGTAGGCTAAAGATACAGGACATGCCTATCACCTATCTTCAAAAATTGAACCATCTTTTTCCTTTTTCACCCTACCCTTCTGTTACTTCAAAGAAATAATAGCTTCAAGAACCTGCCTGTCAAAGGATTCCTAGGGAAACTGTTTATCCCAGGAGGGTAAACTGCGTGGTTACAGTATCTGTTCCAAACACGGAACAGCCAGTCCTTATGGCAGAGCTGAAACCCAAGGCCTGCTTGTTTCCTTCAACCTGACCAGCAGAGGCAAGGCAGGCACAGAAAACAACAGAGGCAGGTACCTAACTTGCCTTTGACACACAGGCCTCATACTATTAGGAGTTGCAACTTGTTTTCTTTCATTTGGGGCATGTAACTTTTCACTGTGAGTAAACGTGACTTAGTGGAATAAAATAAACAACAGAGTCCTAGGGCTCTGGTATTAAGAAGCCTTTACGAAGCACCCATCAGTCTCCACAGTGACTTGGGCTTTGACAAATGGTGAGAAGGCAAGCATCACCGCAACCCTCAAGCTAAGCCTCTATGGTCTAGTCCATTTTACCCAATGCCCAATGCTCCTAAGAGCAAGTGACAGGACCCTATGTGAATACACTAGGTTCTCCAATGTGTTAAAACAGTATTAGCATCCCTGCTGTCCTACTGCTGGTAGTCATCATTTGCATTAGTACATTCAAGCTGAAATTCTTTGAGGAAGATTTTAAGCCTAAACCTCAAAAGATGCTATAAATATTCCTATGCCTCATACAGAAAGGTGCAAGACTCCAAACGAGTAGCTATGCTTTTTTTTTTTAAGCTAATGCTTCCAAAGCAACCTCAAAAGCTGCCTCCTGTGGATGGACCTAGAGATTATCATACAAAGTAAGTCAGACAGGGAAAGACAAATATCATATGACATTGCTTATATGTGGAACCTAAAAAAAGATACAAATGAACTTATTTACAAAACAGAAATAGACTCACAGACAAAGAAAACAAACGTATGGTTACCAAAGGGGAAAGGGGGAGGAGGGATAAATTAGGAGTTTGGGATTGAAATATACACACTACTATATATAAAGTAGATAACCAAGAAGGATCTACTGTATAGCACAGGGAAATATACTCAATGTCTTGTAATAACCTGTAATGGAAAAGAATCTTAAAAAGTATATATATATATTATATATATATAATATACATATAATGAATCACTTTGCTGTACACCTGAAACTAACAACACTGTAAACCAACTATACTTCAATTAACAAACAACAAAAAAAGGGCTTCCCTGGTGGTGCAGTGGTTAAGAATCAGCCTGCCAATGCAGGGGACACGGGTTCAAGCCCTGGTCCGGGAAGATCCCACATGCCACGGAGCAGCTAAGCCTGTGCACCACAACTACTGAGCCTGCGCTCTAGAGCCCATGAGCCACAACTACTGAAGCCCGTGCTCCGCAACAAGAGAAGCCACCGCAATGAGAAGCCCGCGCATCACAACGAAGAGTAGCTCCCGCTCGCAGCAACCAGAGAAAGCCTGTGCACAGCAATGAAGACCCAACGCAGCCAAAAATAAATAAATTTTAAAAAAAAGTTGCCTTCTTTCCAGCTAAGAGTGAATGCAGCTCTGACAGAAGAATGAGGCTGCACAAGGTACATAAGCACCGAAGTGCCTGCAGATTGAGCTGGAATTACACCCACCCGGCCCGGAAGGCGTTTCCCTAAGCAGTGTAAAACAACACTCACAACGAGGCTTACACTTAACAAAACAGTTTAGAAGACCTTGGGATATAGGATCTGCATCTCTTTGCAGCCTATGTTTATGCTCCTGTATTTCCCAGGTAGGTTCATAAAGCCAGCAGAAAGAGCCTAGCCTGTCACCTTGGATGCCACCCAGATGGAGAAGTGTGTCAGTCAAAATCCAACAATCTTGCAGCAATATTTGATTAAAATAAAAGGTAAACTTGAAGACCCAAGGGAAACGACTTGCCTTGTATTTTAAAATTATGCAAATGTGAGAACATCAGCAGAAACCACGTATACAGCCACTAAACGCACCTTCAACATGAAATGAATCATCCTTCTGGCATTTTTTTTAAGCCCCCAGAGAAACAATATTTGCATGCCAAGTTAAGTGGCAAAAAAAACGCACACATATACTTAACCTGCCTCTACAAAGAAGGGGAAAAGGGCTGCTATTACCAGTGAACATCAAAAGGGATTCTAGCTACAGTAACTTCAGTTCACTTAATGCTCTTTAACCAGGCTCTGGGCCTCCAATACTTAGCGGCGTGTCACATTTCTTTGGGTTTTAAACCTGATCTCAGTGCAATCAAAGGAGAAACTAGGCAGATTTTCTCGGACATTCATATTATTGATAACAACGGAACATTATAAAGAGACTGTTAACAAGAAAAGCATTTTACTATACAGCCCTCTATAACACCTGTAACGCTCTTTAACACTCTGCCCATGCCTGTGAGGGCGACACCACACACACGCCAAGTTCAACGGTTCATCTCCACCCTGCCCACCAATTCCTATCCTTCGAAACTAAGCATGTTAAGACTAAATACTTCCATGAGAAGAAACTAATTTTTCAGAAACCAGTTTTCATTCATTCCCTACAGACGTCTGGCCGCAGTGAACGTGCCCTCACTAGGGGTGTCTGCGCGCGGCCCTATTGCTCACCGTGCCGGGTAGGGTGCAACGTGGACCAACAATCCCGCGCGCTCGACAATGCTCTTTCCGCTGGGGGGGGAGGGGGGGATTGATCGTATTCCGGCTCAGCTCCTAGCTCTCCAGCAGCTCGCCCGGGCGGCGCGCCACCGAGAGGAGCCCCCTCCAGCAATGCCCGTCTCTTCTTGCTGTGGGAGGGCAGCGGTGGACACCAGGTCTCCGCCCCGAGAACAGCTCCCCACCGCCGCCTAAGTCGGAGCCCCAGGCTCCGGGGCGCACACACACCCCCTCGCGATCACACCCCGCAGGCCAGGCAGCCCCTGAAACTCGCGGCGCCTGCAACAGGTCCGCGGCGGTAGGGGAGACTTACAACAGTGGCGACCGGCCACAGTGCACGACCGGCTGGGTTCTTGCCTCGGTCACCGGGTAGGGAGGGGACGGAGCGGACGTCTCAGCCCCAGGAAGCAACAGCGACTGACCGGGCGAAAGGAGCGCGCATGGAACTCTGGCTCGCGGGCTGGTTACCGCGGGCGGATCGCCGCGGCCTCACGACCCCCACGTCGCGGACTCTGCGCCCGCCACCCGCGGAGCAGCTCCCGGAGTGAGCTCTGGAGGCGAGAGCGAGCCCGCAGCTGCAGGCGCCGCAGAAGGAGGCGGGCTGTACCCTCGCGGGAGGGAGCTGGAAAGCGCCTTGTGCGCCGGCGGCCGCTTGGCGTCTCGACTCGGCCTCTGCAGCGCCACCGCCGCGCCGCCTCCTCTCCGGCTTCCCGAGCAGTCTGCGCCCGGCCGCCCAGCGCCCGGCTATAAGCGGAGCGGCGGGGAGGGGAGGGGAGGGAAGGGGAGGGGAGGGGAGAGGGCGCGTAGGCAAAAAGTGACACCAGGGGAGGGAGGGAGGAAGCGCGTGAATGCGGCCAGCGGAGAAGGAGGAGGAGGAGGAAGGGAAGGAGGACAAGAGTCGGAGGAGAGTGTGTCGGGGGAGTTAGTCGTGAGAGGAAGCGGGGGAGGGGGCTGTGGCGAGTGGAGAGAGACAAAGCGCACGCGGAATCTCAGCCAAGAGCAGCTGCAACCCTCGGGGATCGCGAATAAAACAAGTTTTCCTGCGTCGGTGTGTCTGCGTCTCTAGCCCAGCCGGGTGCTGAGGGATCCTCGGCCGGGGAGCGCAGCCCCTCACTGTGCGCTCCGAGCTGCGGGAGCCCGCCTGATGCTCAGGACAGGGCGGCGAGGGGCGAGCCGGGTGTCCGCGGCACGCGCCGTGGGCGCGCACAGCCCGCGCGCTGGGTGGGATATCTGGATGGAGGATGGTGGCGAGGTTTGGACACAATTTTGGACACTCCGGGGACACCGCAGGTTGGGCAAAGCCGGGCCGTAGGGTTTCTCGGTGGCAGTGGACCAGAAAGACTCGAGCCCCAGGCGCTTCCCGCCCCCCAGTCCTCCCTCCCCACCCCCCGCGGGTGCTGCACCCGCGGCTGGACTCTGCCCCACGCCGCCCGGGGCAGCAGTAGCCCGGCACTCTCCGGCGAGGCGTGCACCACGTGCTTTGCAGCCAATCGCCGCCGCCGCTTTATTCAAAGCGACCCGCTCCTAGGAGCGGCCCAGCCGCCGCCTCTTCGTAGCGATAAAGTCTCAATCTCCTTCTCAGACTGGGCCCTTTCCTGTCTTTTATCGCCGGGTCGTGTTAGTTAGGAGTTCAGCAAAGAAATGGTTCAGCACACACACGTTTGAAGCGCCCTTGTGCCACGAGAAGAGAAGGCGATTAGAAAACTAATCTCGAAAGGCGATCACTATTTTTGAAGCCCACTTTTGATATTTGTACCAAGGGCTTGTCTTTCCACTGGGAGCTGAAATGCCTGTTTTTCTTTTTATTGGGTATTTGGAATAAAGTATATGAATGAACTGTAGAGATTACTGATCCGGCTCCCTTGTTTTACAGGTTAGGAAACTGAGGCCCAGGGAGATGTGAATTGTCCAGCTAGAGGGCACACAGCTACTTGCAGTGGCCCAGCCCTATAGCTGGAGTGGGGACCCACGACGGAGTTTTCTCTCCCCACTCCACCTCCCAGCTTTCTTTTAAATATTAGATGCAGAGGGCTTCCCTGGTGGCGCAGTGGTTGAGAGTCCGCCTGCCGATGCAGGGGACACGGGTTCGTGCCCCGGTCCCGGAAGCTCCCACATGCCGCGGAGCAACTAGGCCCGTGAGCCATGGCTGCTGAGCCTGCGCGTCCGGAGCCTGAGCTCCGCAATGGGAGAGGCCACAACAGTGAGAGGCCCACATACCGCAAAAAAAAAAAAAAAAAAAAAAAAAAAAAAAAAAATATATATATATATATATATATATATATATATATATTAGATGCAGAAATGGTTTAACAGGCAGAAGAGGCTCTGCCTGGCGCGCCCAGAGCCCAGAGACTGCCGAAACCAAGGCTCTGTCGGTCCTTTAATCCTACTTTCCTTTACACGCAGTCCCTTCTGGTATTCGCGCTGAGAAATTTCGCTCCTTGCAAACAAAGAAAGACAGTGCCCTCTGAAGTCCTTTGTTAGCATTAGCTCGTCAGCCTCACCACGAGCCTTTACATATCTGCTTCATGTTTTAACGTATTATGCAGAGTCTCGGCTCGAGACTGCTTCACAAAGCCGGAGAGGCCAGATCAATTCCCGGTCAGACCCACGAGCAGGGGTCTGCCTGCTGCGAGGTAAAGACAGGGGGAGCGCCGCGAGCCGACCCAGTTGCTAAAGATGTGGATAAAATCAGCGAAGACCAGACGGATAGAAACACCGTAGACGTCAGAGATAGGTGCTGAAAAGCCAGGAGAGGGAAACGTGAAGCTATTGCACATATGTCTTTTAAAAAACATGCTTCTGTAGCCTTCAGCAAGGAGTGGGGGGAAGGTGATCAGTGCAGCCCCCAAAGGCACCTCGTCCAAGTGCTTTGTCTGTCTGGGTTGTGGGTCAAAAACAAGCAGGTTGGTTATGAAGACCAAATGTTAATGTCTTCCGCGGGGAGTGGGACTGGGTGGGGTGGGGTGTTCTGTTTAAATTAAGAGATTAACATTTTTTTCTCATTAAGGAGTATTTCCTTCTTACTTAAATTACCTAACAAATCTACTGGGAACTGTACCTAGATGACCCTGCCTAGGAATAAAACATGTCCTCAGTTCAGCTGGTTGGCTGGGGATTTTGCCACAGAAAGTCACTGAGCTAGGAACAGGCCATCTATTTTGGTTGTATCTTTACCACCCGGAAACTGCAGTGTCTTTAACCGAGGGGCCGGAGGGGAGAACAAAGTTTACATGTCTTTGCAAATAGCTTTGCTAAGCAGGCAGGGCTGAGAAAAGAGTGAACTCGTCTGGCCATTGTGTCATCATCCACCGATGCTAATTTCCTGTGTCTGTTCTACCTAACGTTGCCACCTTTCTACGCTTCAAGAAAAGAGAAGGAAAAAAAAGTTGTGGCCTGGAAAATCTTGAAAGTATTCAGTGACCACATACATTTGCTTCATCTGCCTTAGGGAGATAAGCAACATGGATGAAGGGAAAAGAAATTACTTATTATATGGGTTATGAAAACTGGAAGACAAATGACCTGCTGCAAACCGTACACTGGTTTGCTTGAACCGATGTATGAAAAGTTTTCAGGCCTATGGGCAGTTTCTAATGTTTATTCCACAGCTGAAAGTGATTTGCTAGTTAGCATATTACAATCACAGCAACTAAAACTGTTACTCCTCCAGCGTCTCTCAGCCAATACTAAAGGTAATTCTTATCACTTCACTTACAGGAAGAAAAGGTGAGCAAGTCTTGTATCTGTACAGGAAGAACTCTAGACAGACTTGTGATCAAAATGGATGATGATAGACGTAGATATGAAGTCATAAACATTTTGGGAAATACTACGGACATCCCTGTTGTACAATGGCCACCACCTCCCTCAAGATGTTAGGCCGGTCCCCTGGGCCCCTGGGAGCTGGTCTGCGCCTCTGCCTTGTGACACCAAACCAAGGTCTTGTTTTTAATGCTATTAAGCTGTGCCCAAGCCTTTGGCCTTGTTATCTCCCTTAACCATGTTATTTTGTTAGGCTGAAAAATAAGCAGCATGGGGTTAAATGTATTAGCTGCCTTCAAACGTAATTTATCTTCATTCCATCCTAATTTACACTCTGGCTGAATTAATGAGAATGATTTAATTAACACCGTGTGACCATAGTACCAGGGACAGGACAGCTCAGGGGATTAGACCAAACAGTGGCTAAGCAGCTGCCATCCTGCCTCCTGTGGTTCCCCGCACCCGAAGCCCCACCCACATTTCAGACACATTCCCTGCCAGTCTTCCAAAAGCGTCCTGTTCTTTGCTCCTCTTCCTGAATGTGTGACGAAGGTGGCTCAGCTTTCCTTCCTCCTGTGATTTTCGAAATGGGCCTCAAGACTGTGGCCTGTAGTCAGTGTGGCCGAGAGCCTAACAGCCTGACAAAGACTTGGGCTCTTCCTCCCCTAATGTCAAGTTCGTGCTGCAAGTGGATACCCAGCCAGGGACGACACGCCTCATCTTCCACCCCGCCCCTCAGCCCGCCGTGGTGCACACGTGCGCATGCGTGCTTACATCTTGGGCGCAACACCTGCGGAAGGAAAGGGAGGGAAGTAGGATAGGCAGGGGAAGAAGTTGAGCTGGGGTGCGCTCTCAGTCAAGGCCTTGGCCGACCCCAGGTGGAGCTCAAGAGCGGGTGACTCTGCGGAGTTGTCCTCAGGTAAGGCGAGAAGGCCAGGCTTATAGAGAGCTGCTGCATTACCAATTGCTGAATGCAGGCTGCCCAGGAAGGGGGCCATGGCCACGGTAGCGTTCCTCAGACGCAGTTCTGAGGAGGGCAGAGAGCTGTGTGCCTTCTGCTGCCAGCACCCCCCGGGGCCAGGCAAGAAGTCCTTCATTCTCCAAGGAGATTCTGAGGAGCTCAGTGCAATGCCCTCTTTGACCCTTCACCCTAACACAGAGATACAAACCTAGGAAAATGAGGCCTCAGTTCCTGCCAGCAATCCTCTTTCAAAAAGAGGGAGTTTTTTTTTTTACTCTGGCTGTTTATTAAAAAGACAAGGATAAGAAAAAAGTAAAGGGGCTTCCCTGGTGGCACAGTGGTTGAGAGTCCACCTGCCGATGCAGGGGACACGGGTTCGTGCCCCGATCTGGGAAGATCCCACATGCCGCGGAGCGGCTGGGCCCGTGAGCCGTGGCCGCTGAGCCTGCGCGTCCGGAGCCTGTGCTCCGCAACGGGAGAGGCCACAACAGTGAGAGGCCCGCGTACCGCAAAAAAAAAAAAAAAAAAAAAAGGTAAGGTAATCAATACAAGAAGTCATCAGCATTGTCTAAGTCAGTTATTTGTCTCTCTGGGGACAAACAAGAGGTCTAAACTGGTAGTTGTCTAAATTTAGGTTTACCACCTGCTGCATTTATGTCTTTTTAACTGTATTTGTGTTAAACACGTCATGGTAAACTGAGAGTATTCTTAGAATTGGATCCAAATTGGCATGGTCATATTTTAAAATTTTAGTTGCTTCCTAAATCCATTATATGTGCTACCACTTTACGTGTATTTTGTGAATTAAGTTGGATTATAGTGTGACTTTTTAATTTCCAAATCCATTATATGTGCTACCACTTTACGTGTATTTTGTGAATTAAGCTGGATTATAGTGTGACTTTTTAATTTCCAATTCCAGTTGCTCATTTCTGATATATAGGAATACAGGGGACTTTTGTATAATGATGTTTAATGGAAAGTTTTCTGTGACAATGTATTTGTGTCCTTTCAGTGCTGAGCCACCATCGGGCTGAGCTCCTTTATTCGGGGTTAGAGCTGGGGAATTCATTCTTCCTTTGAGACACCGTCACTTTCCACACCCCCAAGTGACATTGCAAGTGGTAGATAGTTTATTGGCTGCTTACAGGACTGCAGAGGGACACATTTGAGGCACTTTTCCTTGGTATTCCTCGCCAAGGTCCAGTCATTAGTAAATCAAACCATTTAGGATGCTTCTGCTATTTCTATTGCAGGGCCCTTCAAAACAGTGATCTTCACAGCCTGTGGCTGGTTATATATTTTAGGGTCAGGCTTTTAAAACTGCATTTATTATTTTCTCTCTGATCACAAAAGCACTGCATGGTAGAAGATTGGAAAAAACAGAAAAATAAAAGAAAAAATTAACCATAAACCTACCACATAGAGATAACGACACCTAGCATTTAAATTCTAGTCTTTCTGGGACTTCCTTGGTGGTGCAGTGGTTAAGAATCTGCCTGCCAATGCAGGAGACAAGGGTTCGATCCCTGGCCCGGGAAGATCCCATATGCCACGGAGCAACTAAGCCCATGTACCACAACTACTGAGCCTGCACTCTAGAGCCCGTGAGCCACAACTACTGAGCCCACGTGCCACAACTACTGGAGCCCACGTGCCACAACTACTGAAGCCTGCGCACCTAGAGCCCGTGCTTCGCAACAAGGGAAGCCACCGCAATGAGAAGCCTACGCACCACAACGAAGGGTAGCCCCCGCTCGCCACAACTAGAGAAAGACCGCACACAGCAACGAAGACCCAATGCAGCCAATAAATAAATAAATGTTCCTTTAAAAAACAAACAAATAAATAAATAAATTCTAGTCTTTCTGTATCCACATAGTATTTTATTTTTAGCAGTTAAGTGGTTAAGGACAGAGACTCTAGAGCCAAGCTGGAATTCCTGCTTTGACATTCACTAGCAAGGTGTTTGGGGGGCAAGTATTATAATATCTGGGTGCCTCAGCTTCCTAGGTTGCAATATGAGCTAATAACAGTGCCTGGCTCAGAGGGTTGTTTGGCTCCTTAACAAGCATATGTAAAGCATGTAGACCAGAGCCCAGCTAGTGGTAAGTGCTATATAATGGCTCCTTTTATGATTGTGGTAGACTGTTTAAGGAGAATGATATTCCTGCAACCCCAGAGCTATTTCCTAGGAACTCTCCTAAATAAAAGTGACTTGAATCCTTGTTAAAGTTGCTGTTTCCGCAGTCTGCCCAATAGCACTGGATTAAAGGACACTTCTGGTCTTGAATGAATTGACATACTCTTTTGGAGTGTTTATCTGAGGCTCTGCTTCTCTCAGACCTAGCTTGTGCAGTGAAAGCTCATATTCATGGGAATCACCTTTGCTTCCCTCTACCTCTTACGGACACTGTCTTCTTTTTGTCCTGGGACCATTGTTCTTCAGCTGATGCTGGAGAAACAATTCTTAATTCTCCATTACCTTAAAAACTAAGCTGCTGAAAGGGAAAAGTATTTAGGAAAGCACATTTTTTAAAAGCAGCTAGCTGTATTTGGAAGGCAGCAGGCCCAAACAGCATACGTGAAATACAGGTCCCTGCTTTTTCCTGCCCTGAAGATCTGGTAGAGGGCACTGGGTAAAAGGTTACTCATATCTGTCAGAATCATACCAGATCTCTGCGGGGTGTGGCCTTTCACAGCCCAGGGGCATCTGAACCATTTTCCTTCTCTTTTCCATAATTTTTGAGTGCACCAAGCCCCTGGATCTAAACTCTTAATTCGTTCTCAGTAATTACACTGAAGAATTGACCGTTGTTCCGAGCAGTGAAAATGAAGGTTTTGTTTGGCCTATAGGCTTTGCTTCCAGGGCAAGATGCCAAGTCTGAGCATGTCTGGGCATGAAGAAGGGACCAGAAGAAGGGACCTTTGTGGCCCAAGAGCTCGTACCTCTGAATGAATGAATATTCAGAGGATTTTATGGCACTCTGTGAGCACACACTTCACTCAGACAGGAGTCTGAAATCAGGAAGCTGCAAGTCAATGTTACGAGAATGAAGAAAGAATGTAAAAGGAGAGACATGCTGGCGAGGGTATTGTCTTTAAGTTCTCATAACTGTTCCTCCTTGTGATTTTGAAAATACAACCTGAGCAAGGATATGAAGTCACGTGCATTTTGTGGTCTTAAGTTTCCCTTAGCCACGTAAGTCATTTTTGACAGCAGTTGCTATAAAATCCCAAATAAAGTTGGAAGACTTGCTATTTCTTTATCCGAGGCTATTTGGAAATATTGAACTATCAGGAGGAAATGATAACTTTAAAAAATCATGTATATTCACATAGTACTAAATCCATTTTCATACCCACAATTATCTGAGAAGTTGTGGTTTCATTCATTCATTCATTTGTTCATTCATTCATTCAATCTGTCATTCATCCAGCAAATATTTATTTACAGGCATCGTATTAATACTTAAGGCTGGGGTATTCCCCAGTTCCATTAGGGTTTTTCCAGCCTTCCACTGTGATTTTACACCGTGTAGGCTTGGCTTGCCATCAGTGTACTCATATTTGCATTTTGAATGTCTCCTCCCAACTCTGAAACCCCGGAAAGGACTCATATAGGGAAACTTGAGAGGAATGAGGGGGAAAAGAAGAAAAGCACAGGCAGAAAAGGAGCTCAATTTCTGTCACCCTTATTAGACCGTTAGTCTAGAAGAGAACCAGAAGAATGCAGAGTGCCTGGGTTGTGAAGTGGTGGTCTTCAGTTGCCACTTTTCACCCAAGGATTGTAAATAAAGCCGTATTGCCTCATTAAAACCTGGCCTGTTAAAAATGGTAAAGTGGATAGGGAGGGTGGGAGGGAGACGCAAAAGGGAGGGGATATGGGAACATATGTATATGTATAACTGATTAAATTTGTAAAATAAAAAAAAAAAAATGGTAAAGTGGCTCAGAATGGCACCAGCCAGGAAAGGAAAAGCGAAACCTCATAGGCAGGAGGTGAGAGTCCACCTTGCACCTCCTTGCTTTTCACAAAGGCTTTTGTTTTCGAGAGGCTCCGAGTTTTGCCACAGTGTGAGGAAACATCCCAGGGGTTCCCAAAACTGTGCATCAGTTTCTTCTGCACCTTTTCTGGGTCACTTGTGATGCCCCCAATGAGCAGGAACAGCAAGTTACACTCTGATTTTTCTGATGGTGGTGGGGTTCCAGGCAGATCCTTGATCAGTTTCATCTGCATGCCTTTTCTCTGTCTCACTTGTGTA
Source organism: Mesoplodon densirostris (assembly GCF_025265405.1). Taxonomy (NCBI): domain Eukaryota; kingdom Metazoa; phylum Chordata; class Mammalia; order Artiodactyla; family Ziphiidae; genus Mesoplodon; species Mesoplodon densirostris. Next base: position 60,323,206 of record NC_082663.1, read on the forward strand.
TTTTTTAAATGCCGTATACAATGTTACGTAACTTAAACAAGTTAAAACTTTAAAAAGTGTCTCAATATTTTATATATATATATATTTTCCTGCTACAGACAAAAGGTTGGTTTTTTTCACCCCTTGCTGGTTACATAAGAAAGGAAACTATCATCCCAGACAAAGCCAGGAATGCCACATTAGTGCAGGACAAAGATACAGGGCCACAGTGCAGAATTTGGGTGAAGCAACAGTGCCCTCTTCTGGCTACAATGAAGAATCAGGCAAAATTCAAGACGATTAAGGCTTAGCGATTCTACTGTATGGCATAGTGCCCTTAGGTAACAATACTGTATTGTGTTCTTGAAATTTTGCCAGGGGGGTAGGTCTTATGTTAAGTGTTCGTATCACAAGATTATAGTAATAAATAAAGAGGGCGGAAAAAAAAAAAGAGGGTGGGAGGAAACTTGGAAGTGATGGATATGTCCATGGCCTAGATTGCAGTGATGGTTTCATGGATATATACTTACTCCCAAACTCAACAAGTTGTATATAGTAAAAATGTACAGCTTTTTGTACGTCAATCATACCTCAATAAAGTGCTTTTTTAAGTCAAAAAAAAACAAAACCCGACCAAGATATTGGAAAAGAAAGAGTGAACACAGTGTGGAGCCTTTTGAGCAGCTGCATAGCCCTGAAGGTTATGACTCAAGTGAGCACGGCCAAGTGAAATCTGGAGGCCAGTCTGTCTGCAACAATGTGATGCCACTCTTGTGCTCGACAGACTGGCAAACAGAGGGCACAGCTGGGCCATCTGTCTCCCCAGCACAGACTGGGCAATTCCCACTGTCCAGTCCAGTGCCATTGCCCCTTCTGCACACAATGCTAATATAAGTTGTCCTCAAGACTACTGGACAGGGACCCATTTGTCCACGGGGATGGTCTTGGAGCTAATAAGAATGGCGAGAATGCCTGGCATTTATTTTTGTCTTATCGTGTGCTAAACACTACACATGCCTGTCTCATTTAATCCCTGCAGCAGCCCAAAAAGACTGAAAGTCTCAGTGGGTGAAGCCAGAACCGAAGGTGGGTTTTATCCCACTAGAGTTGTGCTCCTAACCACTGACCTATCCTGTCTCCTCTACTTACCTGATTAGCTAGGGCCCCTGCTTTTCCATCCCCTGGAAGGCCAGGTTTGGACCCCTGGCACATATGCAGAGAATTTACAAGAGGAGAAGAAAAAGTGACTTGTTTCATTTTCTTTGCTTCACGTTGACAGGTCTGATAAGGATGTGACAAATGAGAAGCTGGAATCAACTGACTAAAATTACATGTTTTTTTAAAATTCATTTTTACCCTTTAACCATAGTTGATTAAACGTCTTACCAGATCATTCTTTCATTCTGGCACGCTGTACCCACTAGAAATGGGTACATCAATTCACAAACAAGATAATGTCCTAATCAAGTTGCTTTTAAAAATGTAGTTCAGACATAGTTTCTTAACTATGGAACGAAGCACTATTTCCCCAGCTATGATTAAACACCTAATATTGAGAGTCACACCTCTGCCCACTTCAGTGTCTGCAGTCCAAACATCTGGGGAAGCTCTGTGTGTGTTCCTGGAAGGATTTGGAGAGAACATGCAATGGAAAATGAAGGAAGCACTGAACTTCTTGGCTATATCCAACAACTGTGAGATTATAGTTAAAAACCTAAGATATGGGGCTTCCCTGGTGGCGCAGTGGTTAAGAATCCGCCTGCCAATGCAGGGTACACGGGTTCGAGCCCTGGTCTAGGAAGATCCCACATGCTGCAGAGCGACTAAACCCGTGCGCCACAACTACTGAGCCTGTGCTCTGGAGCCCAGGAGCCGCAACTACTGAAGCCCGCGCACCTAGAGCCTGAGCTCCGCAACAAGAGAAGCCACCGCAACGAGAAGCCCATGCACCGCAACAAAGAATATCTCCCGCTCGATGCAACTAGAGAAAGCCACACGCAGCAGCAAAGACCCAACGCAGCCAAAGATAAATAATTAATTAATTTTAAAAAAACCCCTAAGATGTACAGATTATGCTAAAGTTTGAAATCCTTAGATTGGACAGTGGTTTACAGATGGGAAGGATGTTGTCAGTGAGGAGACATGGATCCTCCTTGAGAAAGTCACAGTGCTTTTCACTCCCTGAAGAAGCCAAACACAATAAACCTCAATTGTCTAGAAGCCAACTAGACATTAATAAAACTAGATGACTAATAAAACATCTAGAATGATTAATAAAACATTTTCCTATACTGAACTTTTAGAGGAAAGATGCTAAACACAAGAAAATATGTCCCTGTTGGAGCTTTTTTAATTATTTATTTATTTTGGGGGGTTGGGGAGGAGCTTTTAAAATTTTCTTCTTATTTTTTTTTTGGCCACACCGTGCAGCATGTGGGATCTTAGTTCCCCCCACCAGGGATCAAACCTGGGCCCTCTGCATTGGGAGCGTGGAGTCTTAACCACTGGACCACCAGGGAAGTCCCTGTTGGAGTTTTTTTGTTTGTTTGTTTTGTTTTTAAAAAGCAAGTAGGGCTTCCCTGGTGGCGCAGTGGTTGAGAGTCTGCCTGCCAATGCATGGGACGCGGGTTCGAGCCCTGGTCTGGGAAGATCCCACATGCCGCAGAGCAACTGGGCCCGTGAGCCACAATTACTGAGCCTGCGCGTCTGGAGCCTGTGCTCCGCAACAGCAGAGGCCGCGATAGTGAGAGGTCCGCGCACCGCGATGAGGAGTGGGCCCCGCTTGCCGCAGCTGGAGAGGGCCCGCGTGCAGAAATGAGGACCCAACACAGCCATAAATAAATAAGTAAGTAAGTAAGTAAGTAAGTAAATAAATAAATAAATAATCTACCCAAGCAACAAATCAGTAAGAAATATCTCAGATTGAGAAATAAAAATGAACTGTATGAAGGCAATATTGACAGATGTGGGAAACAGCTGAAGAGCAGAAAACAGAAACCATCCCACATGGCTGCCTCTGCAGAGTGGGCTGGAGCTTGTGGGGTGGGGACCGGAGACTGCTGCCTTTCCTGTTGTCCTTCTGTGCTGATTATGCATCCACTAGTTTGGTTAATGTTCGGAATTTTTAAAAGTCAACAACAAAAATTAAAATGTTATTAAAAAAAATACCCGTTTATTGTCTCACAGTGGGTCAAAAGTGCCAGCACAGAGTGGCTCAACTGTTTCCTCTGCTCAGAGCCTCCCATGGCTGAAGCTGTGGTTCAGCCAGTCTGAGCTCTTATCTAGAGGCTCTGAGGAAGATTCTCCTTCCAAACTTATTTCAGGTTGTTGACAGAATTCAGTTCCTTGAGGTTGTAGGACTGTGGTCTCCATTTCTTTGACTCACATACCCCTTCATCTTCAAGCCAATGATGGTGCATTGAATCCTTCTCCTGCATCTATCTGTTTTCCTTTTCTGTCTGCCTTTTCTGCTTTTAAGGGCTCATGTAATTACATTGGGTCCACATGGATAATACAAGATAATCTACCTATCTCAAGGCCAGTTAATTAGTAACCTTGATTATATTCACAGTGTCCCTTTTGCTACATAATACAACATAACCACAGGCATAACAATGGAGGGCAGAGACCATGGGGGCCAAGCTACTACAGAAGCTTAAATATTGAAATAAAATCAACAGTTCTTGGAAATGGATGAAGGAACAATAATTATATTCTTCTTCCTTGAAGACAGATGCAAGTGGAGAGAAGTTATAGCCCAATATCAGGTAACAGGCTACTGTTCTTTGTCAGCTAGTATCATCAGATGCTTTGTAGGTCTGGCACGTAACTGTAAGTAATGGGAACTGGATCAGAGCAAGAGTGGCCTGAGCTGTAGGCCCAGCCCTGTGGGTTGTTAAATACAAGACAACAGGCGCAAAATGGAATCACTTATGCTAAGCCCCACATCACCAAACCTAGTCTTAATTACTGTTTTGGCTCTCCCAGAAATGGAATTTTAAACCAGTCAATCAGGAATGGCCCGATCAGCACTAGTTAGGTCGCCTGCCTGATAGCCCTGTCATCCCCTAAAGGTTGCTATAACCAACCTGCTTTTTGCCTACTCTAACTTGCTTGTCCTTGCTGCCTTCTGCCTGTAAGGGTCTTCCATTCTGTACAGCTCCTTAGAGCTCCTTTCTATCTGCTAACTTGGATGCTGCTCAATTCAAATAGATTTTCACTCAAATAAACTCTTAAATTTTTAAATATGCCTCAGTTTATCTTTTAACAGCGTCCCTGAGCAAGTCAGTCCATCTCTTGAGGTCCTGGTTTCCTAATTTGTAAAAGGAAGGAATTGAACCAGATAGTTTCTTCCAAAGAAATGCTATTTTTAATAAAATATAGAGTCAAAATAGAAACGGCTTTTTTTTTTTTTTTTGTGGTACGCGGGCCTCTCACTGTTGTGGCCTCTCCCATTGCAGAGCACAGGCTCCGGACGCGCAAACTCAGTGGCCATGGCTCACGGGCCCAGCCGCTCCGCGGCATGTGGGATCTTCCCGGACCGGGGCACAAACCCGTGTCTCCTGCATCGGCAGGCGGACTCTCAACCACTGCGCCACCAGGGAAGCTGGCTTTTCTTTTTAAATATCCTAATGTTTGGACCATTTAGAATGATTTTCATAGAGCAATGCAAGATTCTCAGGCATCAAATAATATGACCATTCATAGAGAACTGCAATTTTTAGAGTGTTTTGTGCTTTATAATCCTCAAATGTCCTTGGCAACTAGACATTATGGTTATTGGGGCCCATCTCCTGATGAGACACTGAGTCCGAGAGAATATATACCTAGCCCAGGATTACATAGTTGTGAAGTGATGGTGTTACAGCCTGCACATGGGTTCTTTTGACCTCCGTTAGACTACCTTTGTCTTTTTTCCACCATGTGTCTAGCCCCTAGCCCAGCACACAGTAGTAAAACAATAAACATTTGTGGAATGAACAAATGAGTGGTTTAACAAATGAATGACTCTCCCAACTATCTCACAAAGAAATAACCAAAGTATGCTCATTGCTCTGTACTTGCTAAGTCAAGAAATCTAACAAAGCATTTAAAACAGATGTTCAACTTGGGCTAAGCCCAGATGATTTGTCTGACATGATCTGGAAAACCCCATTTCCAGAATATTTTGCCTAATCAGAGTTTCACTGGATGCCTCAAGAAATAGGACCACATTCAGAGCCATGAATTAGAGGAAAGTTCCCCCAAACCTCCAAAGAAGAACCGTCATCAGCATGTGATGAATGAACCTTTGCAAACAACTTGGGTTTCCTTGGAAGCATGGACCATTCCAACTGTAAACTAACCAACATCTCTGTGCTTTTCCTCTCGAGATAAGAAGTGTTAAATCACCCAAAGAGCAAGCCACCCAAAGGAGAGGTAATTTATTTCTGCTCCTTGGTGATTAATTGGTCTGTACTCCTTGGTGCAAGAAATGATAAGACTTAGGTAATGGAAAACCAGAGCATATCTCCCGGTGGGAAAGCCTCACAGTAAGTCATGGGTTGTTAATTCTAACATGCCAGCGCAAGTCCTCCTGGCCTGTGGTCTGGTAGGTAAGTCTATTCACCAGCTCTATGTAACAGTACCTTTACGTCAGACAAACTAGGAATTCCCTTAAAAGTCTAACCCTAAATCTTTTTGCTGGGTCTACTAGTTAAGTCTGGAGTGAGGAGCCTACACAGAAATTAGTTTGAAGTCCACAGGTAATACAATACACATGAATCACCTATAAATAATAATTCATGTCCACTTATAGTCACACCATGGCTTACATAGTGTTTTGAAAGCTTAGTCATTCTGTGAGGTAGGTACTATCATTATCCCTGTTTTGTTAATGAGGAAACAGGGGTAACAATGTATTTTAATTTGCCCAAGAGCCCACAATTAGTAAATGGCAAACACCAAACCCCAGACTTTTTTACTCAGAACCTGTGTTCTTCCTAATCTGTGTGTCTACTGGTCAGTGAACCCGCTCATGCAACCAGCAGGCAGCTCATGAATGCAGAGTGGTTTCTTACCTTCCTGTATTTTCTCAATCGGTGGATAAAAAAATCACAGCAGCTCTCATACTTGGAGACATTCTGCAAAATTTTTTATGTTGAAAGGGGTCCTTATACTTGGGTAGTAATTATGAATCTTAGGACAAAAACTTAGAAGTATAAGAAATATATTTTTCTCTTTCTAGAATAGAACTTGATTTTTAAATGTTTTTTTTTTTTTTTTTTTTTTTTTTTTTGCGCGGTACGCGGGCCTCTCACTGCTGTGGCCTCTCCCGTTTTGGAGCACAGGCTCCGGACGTGCAAGTTCAGCGGCCATGACTCACGGGCCCAGCTGCTCCGCGGCATGTGGGATCTTCCCGGACCGGGGCACGAACCCGTGTCCCCTGCATCGGCAGGCAGACTCTCAACCACTGCGCCACCAGGGAAGCCCAGAACTTGATTTTTATTATAAGCCCCTAATCTGCTGGTTTGGTGAAAACTTAATCTGAGTCATTTAAGGGATTCCCTCCCTCACCACCCACCCTCCCACTTTTCCTCTAGGGCTGTGTCCCAGTTCCAAAGTGCTCTTTAAGAGCCAGAAGGTCAAGGATAGAGGCCCATCTGGTGCCCTCCACCATCTGTCCATGGCACCACTGCCAGAACAATCCCCCCCCTTTTGATCTTCATTAGGTGGTCACTGGGTCACCCCAGCTTCCCTGACCCTGTGTCATTTTGCTGCCCTGTTCACACTGGAAACTGTGCTAGGTTGTCTAAGGCCCTTTCAGCCCAAACACACCACACAGCTCGCTTCCTCTGAGGTCATGTCACAGCCCCAGGCTTAGCCCATCAGGAGTAAGGGGGAAATGCCTCCTTCTCAGGGAAGTACCCACATCTACACCAGAGACAGTCTCTTTTTATGTCAATTATTTTTAATGCCCCCTTTGCCTTCCTAAAACAGAATTTTTAGACAATATAATCTATCAATATAATTTCGCAAAAACTCAATAAAATTCCTTAACTGTAATGTAGAGGAGAAACAAATGGAAAATTACAATAAAATCATATATACTTAAATATGTAAGTGCCCTAGCAGGACTACACTAAAAGACATCAAAAGAAGTCAGATGGCCGAACATGCATGCAGAATCATTGTGAATATGGGTCTCCAGATGTAGCCTGAAACTGGGCCTTATATTGGCCATTCAAGTACCGTGGCTCACATCAGCAACATGATTTAACAAAATGATGATCAGCTCTTGCTAAAGTCCCAAAGAGAACAAAGAGCTGTCTCTCAGTTTTCACAGCAGTCCCCCTCCTGAATAATTTGGTGGGTATTAAGGCACTGCAAAAGTACTGTGTATTTATAAGTAAAGTAGGTAACATGCACTTCTGGCCAAAATGGAATCACAGGGACCAGATTTACCTTCCCACTTGAAACAAGTAAAACCAGACAAAGCATACAAAACAAGGGCCTTCAAGACATCGGGTCATCAGGCAATGAAGGCCACAGGACCTCTAAGTACCTCCTCTCTCTTTGCTTGAATGAACAGACACACATTTACAGTTTACTAAGTGAAGCTTCCACAGGAATTGTGGTGAGGTTGGTGGTGGTGTCGATGTAGATAGTTTTGGCTAAAAGTGATACCTTTAAACCCTGATAAAGTCCCTGGAATTCTGTCATGATTGACTCATTTCTGTTCAAATCAGTGGGATGGTGCACTGTGGTGGCCTGAGAGGCATGAGCAGACACAATGTGCATCACTTAAGCCAAAATCCACCCATCAGCATTTATGGAGCCCCCACTATGTGTCTGGTTCTGGGGGGTCGGAGGATACACCTCCAGGGAGCTCAGAGACTAGCCTAAGTGTTCTAAATCAGCCATAAGGCCACCTCGTGCCAAATACCTCAGTGTCCTATGCAACTAAAGATAAAGATGTCGCATATCCTGTGGAAGCCCGCCTGGGCGGCTCCAGGGTGTAGATGGTGAGCCCACCCAGCTCTCTCCTGGTGAAGCGGCCTTTGCTACCTTTGCTCCCTTTTCCCCACTCAGACGCGTACCTCTGGAGCCAGGTGTGGCCAGCCATGCTAGTGCCCAGTGTGAAGAGCCAACACATCTTTGGAATCTGGCCAACTTAAAACATCCGCGCCCAGGAATTAGCAGGTATTGTACACCTTCTATTTAATCCTCACACCAGCGCTTCTCAAACTTTAATGTATGTACAAATCACTCGTGGATCTTGTTCATCGGCAGATTCTGATTCAGAAGTTCTGGGGTAGGTGCAGAGATTCTGCTTTTCTAACAAGCTCCCAGGTGATGCCCATGATGCTGGGCTGCAGGCCACACCTGAGTAGGGAGGCCTCACGAGATACAGCCTCATGGAAGCCATCTGTAACCACAGAATCACACAAAGACATTCCTGTAAGTTTTACAGACAGCTCTTCAGTCCCCTGGGGCTATGACTCCTTGGAGATGAGGTTAGCCTTCATTCCTTAGTCAAGGGGATCCGACACATCAATAAATACATTACATAGAATGTAAGGAGAATGACGGACTCTCTGGGGAGGTGAGGGAAGGCTTCTGGGAGGAGGTGATTTCTGAGCTGGGTGTGTAAAGATAGGAGTTCAGCGGGTGGAGAGGAGGGACAGCCATGGAGGGGTGAGTGCCTGCAAGGCAAACACAGCCACACTGAAAGGTTAAACTGGAAAGACTCCATGGACCATGTATTTCAGAGAGAGCACACTGACTTCTGTGTAGGGAACCAGCTAGAGAGGAAGCAGACCAGGGAGATAGCTCTGTCCAATGCAAGAGACAGTACAAGTCTGGACTAAGTAGACAGAGCAGGGAAGCAGGAAGCGGGATCTTCATAAGCTGCGGATGGGTGCCTGGTGCCTTTTACTGGGACAGTTGTGGATGTGGAAGGTAGGGGCACAGCTGTGCAGGTGCTGAGGCTGGGTGGGGTTGAATGTCCAGGAGACGGACACCAGCTATCTGACCTTGATCCCATGAGCACAGGAGCAGTGGTGGAGTAGGGGCGCTAGTCCTCCCAGGGAGGGTGCAGGTGTGGTGAGGCGCTGGGAAAGCCGCATGAAGTGGTTCTTTGGCTCAGGGTGCCCTTTCCCATTTCAACAATACCGAGTATCTATTAACATGAGGATATAAAATGATATGTTTGCTTCTGCCGGGCACTAATAAGGGCTGTGGTGAGAATATCAATGTTATTTTAAGAATGTTCTAACCAATATCCAGGTAAGCATGGTGATACTAACCCTTAAAGTGTTGAACCTTTTTAAAAATTTTTTGGATAGAATTTTAGACTACTGACTGTTGATCTCTCAGCATCTATAAGAATCACCATTCCTTATTGTGTGGCAAAGCCAGCTAGTTAGAACCAGTCGGCAATCAGTCTCTATGCTAATTCACACAATTAGGTACTGCACTATTATTAAATGCAAATGACTTGCAGCAATGAAAAAAATCAGTTTATTTTTAAGGGAGTCAAATCCAATTTTCACAGCAAAGCCAGTCTTCTACCAATGATTATTCTTGCTACTTTATGTGTTATTTGTCAGAACTTCTACATAATAGGTTCCCCCCCGCGATGGATATGTGTATCTTACTGGTGTTTATTTTTTTAAGTTATACTTTCAATAATCTATTATGCAACTTGAGATATACAGGTTATAGTTTGGAAGAATTTATTTTGATTATTAGTAAAGAAAATTTATTCACAGGATTGCGTACTCTGAAATATGACAGAAGCAATGTTTTCTATGTCTTTCTTGACTTACGGAGGATAAAAAAGAGATTCCAGCAATTTGATAAAATTTACTGTACTCTGATACACACATTTTCTCTCTTCTGACCAAATCAGTCTATTACTGACATTTATGAACAGCTAAGCTGACAATGTACAGAATCATTCATTTTAATTATTTCTTAAATTTATTTCACATATATTTAGTGAGCACACGGTAGTATCCAAATTGGTAATTAAAGGAAAAGTGATCAGTTAAAATGATGACTGTCATTTGCATTATTTTTTACATACACAGTATCATTTAATTCTCAAGATTCTGGGTAGAAATTTTTAAAAATTACCTTCATTTATGGATAAGACTACTGGCGCTCAGAAAGATCAGTTGACTCATCTGAGATAACATGTCCTCCCCCAATAAAGCCTTGCCTGAAACAAAAACAAAAACGAAACAAAACAAAAAACATGGCCTCAATAGCAAATTTGAGACTCCAACTGAAGTTACTTGTTGCCAGATGACAATTTGCATAAATATTCTAAAGTGACACAGAGTGTATTTTTTCAATTGTTCAAGGAAAAAGACAATCTTTAGAGTTGACTAGAAAAGACTATTGAACAGCTAGTTCATTGATCTCCTCATGGACACTATAAATAGAAATGAAACCTGAATAATGCTGGGCCACTTTGGGGCTGGTCTTGGCAGAGGGTCGTGTCCAGAAGAAACACGAATCCAGCTGCAAAAAAGCCTTGCAACGTAATGTGAGGAGTCTCTTGGAGAAGCAGCATGACACACTGGGGAACATCCCAAAATCTTTTTTCTAAAGTTTCCCTCATCTTGGTATCTGCTCCCCCTAAAATGGCTCTTCCCCAAAAGACCAACCTCCATACACCCTCTCTGCCGCTGTGCTGCCCCTTTGCCGGCCACCCTTATCTCTCATGGCTTCCCGAGTTCATTTCTTTCCATGGTCATTCCACAGCCTTTCTAAAATATAAATCAGTTTAACACTTTGGCTCCCTCTAAGGCTCTTCCGCAGTTACCTCTGGTCAAGATGATGACCATGGGACCAGAAGGCAACACAGAACTCAGGCTGAGGATGGAGACGCAGAGATGGCCGTGTGTGTGTGTGTGTGTGTGTGTGTGTGTTATGTGAACCTTTGTTGTCCCTGTCACACAAACTTACAGTTTACATCCTTCAGTGGTTCCCATCTCCTTTCTACAACCACAAGGCCCAGTTTATCTGGCTTCATCTCTGCTCCAGCCACACTGCTGCTTCATGTTCATACTGCTGCTTCATAGTTCATCACCAGCCACTCTCCAGCCTCAGGACCTTTGCACTTTACTGTCCTGCCCTGAACAGTTTTCCACAGATACCCACATGACCAGGTACCTCCCTTTACTCAAATCTCTGCTCAGATCTCTCCTGATTAGTGGGGCTGTCCATAGGCTCCTGATCAAAGATAACAAGCTCCTGTCTCTCCATCTCTTTGCCCTGCTTTATTTTTCTTCAGCACATTTATCTCCACTTCAAGGTGTATATTTATTTATTATTTGTATCTCCCACTAGAAAGCAAGCTCTGTGAGGGAAGGGACTTTGTTTTGTTCTCTGCTGAATCCTCAGCACCTAGAATGTTGCATGGAAATAGTAAATGCTCAATAAATATTTGTTAAATGAATAGATGGCACTTATTCATCAAGATCTTATGAGAAGGCTAATAAATCCTTCACTTAAGGAAGAATATATTTTCCTTCTGAAACTTGACACTAATTGTGTAGTCACAAGTTTCCTAACAAATCTCTGTGTTCTATTTGCCCCCTTTGGCTTCTTTGGTTCCTGACGCTGTGCCTCACGTGTTGTGTGGTGCCCTCCACCCCCAGCCTGCCCCTCCCACCTGTTGTATATAAGGTCCAAGTTTTCCTGTCCAGTTTCCAAGTCAAGCTGCTTGGTCTCGTTGAATCCCCGAAGCCTTCGTGCCCCCAGATCTCCAGTTCAGGTGTTCACAGACTCTGAACTAGTTAGAGCTGGTCATTTGCCTCCAGAAGCGTCAACTATCTGTGAGTCCCCAGGGCACTGGTGTCTTGAAACACAGAAGACTCCGGAGCCCTGGCTTCTCAGCATCTCTGATGTCTGTGAGCCGCGGGGAGTGGTAGCTGGGGGCTCTGGTATGTGTGGCCCCCAGCGACGTTAGGGCATTTCTGGTGAGAAAGAAAATGGCTCAGGGCAGCTGTGTGTGGTCACCAGGACCACTGACAAACTGCTGCCTGCAGGATGGCCCCACGCGTCTCTCACTGCACACTGTCCTGGAGACAGCACCATGACGTCAGACCAGCAAGGAGCAAAGCATCCTGCTGGTAAAGAATCTGGCTTCGCCCGAAGAGAGGTCTGGCCCGTGCCCCAGCTTCTGGAAGGGAGTCTGTGTCATTCCTGATAGAAGTGTCTTTGTTTAGGGCAGAGCCTGGACACAGCAGATCTTGAGGGGTTGTGGGGGGGCAGCCACACCCCATAGTTTTAGGGTGGGAGCTGGCCAGGCCGGAAAGACCAACCTTGTGACTTAGGATAGGAGCTTTAGGTCGCACGGTATCCGTGGACCTGGAAGCTGGGATCAACTCATGGGCAGTTGGTCAGTCAACCATGCCTACAGAATAGGGCCTCCATAAAACCTCCAAACATCGAGGCTCAGGGGAGCTTCCCTGGTTGGTAATATTCCTTGTGTTTTGTTGCACATAGATGTCAGGGTGGTAATGTGTCTTAAAGACAGAAACTTTGCTCTTGGCACCCTCTCAGACTCTGCTTTACGTGTCTCTTCCTTCAGCTAATTTTATTTTATTTTATTTTATTTATTATTTTTTTTTCTTCAGCTAATTTTAATCTGTATGCTTTTCCTGTGGTGTTCCATAACTGTGAGTATAATAGCTTTCAGTGGATTCTGTAAGTCCTTCCTTCTAGTGAATTACCAAAACTGAGGGTGGTTTGGGGAACCTCCTCCCACAAACGGCAGTTGGTGTCAAAAGAGAGGGCAGTCTTGAGGACTGTGCCTCCAAACCTTGCAATTTGGCTAACTGTGGGTCCGTCTCCGTGCCATAAGGAGACTGATGCTTCTGCTCCAAGGTGTTTCAATTCAATACAACATGCATCCTCTCTTTTTCCATTTAGCTGTAACTTTTATATTTCTTTATATCATGTTTCAAAGCTTTCATAGAGGAAAGGGACTTCTAAAACAGGAGAGAAACATGTCTGGTCTTTATGTAATATTCGCATCAGTAAGTCCCAAGATACTCTAAAAATATAAAATTTCAAAATGATTTCCCAGCACAGTATTCATTTTTCAGCATAATTCGATCACCTGCCTAAGGCCTCATAACACTCAGAGCAAAACTGAGAATGGAACATGAAATGCCTGATGTCCCTCTGCCCAGCAGACCATGGTCAAGACCAGGGACACACTAACCTTAGAACACACTGGAAAGGACACCAGCCCCAGTGCAGAGCAGGTGAAGGGGCCGAGCCAGCAAGAGATGAGGGAAAAACACAGAAATGCTGAAGGGGGAGCCGCAGGCAGTTCTGAACTCAGAGATCACAAGGTGATACAGGAAGTTCCCACCAGCAGGCGATAAGAAAGCAGAAGGAAAAAAGGAGGGGGTGAAGAAAGACCCAGAGGCACTTGGTAGATGTGAACACAGAGAGAAAGCGGGGAGGAGATCATAGAGCTGGGGAATAAGCCCAACTCATCCCTGTTCTAGGAAAAAGCAAGGATTGCGCTCAATGCTTTCTCCTTTTATCTTTTCAGTCAGCCAACATGTAACACTAGGGGCTTTGAGCAGAACCTAGCATTGCCTTATGGTCAGCTGAACATGAGTGTTCTTCCTCAACCCAGGAAATCACATTTTGATGAGAATAAATGGAATTCAAACCTTAAAATCTTGACGAATAGCTGGAATTTAGTGCCATGCCTCAGAAGTCAAAGAAGGCTCTTGCCTTAGAAATCACATGCTTTTCCACCCTGAGGGTGAAGGGCGAGAGGGGAATAACCCTCTCTCCACCCCGTCTATAACTGGTGGAGAAGAAGGGGAGCCCAAAGGCAGAGAGGCAGTCGCCACATTACCTGAGCAGGAAGCAAAGGGAGAAGAGAGGCTCTGACCTTCGTCAAGGAGCAAAGGGTCATTTGGGAAAGAAGCAAGAGGATAGGGCATGTGTGGTACAGAGACCCTCAGCCTGGCAGAGCCCACTATCAGGCCCGACAGCAACCCCAAACACGGATGTTATGCCATACAGTGTGCCCAGCCCTAAGTAATGAATGGTGATGGGTCTAAGCCAATCATAGCAACCCTCTTCCTCTTACCAAGTGCTGGTTGCCCAGCTTCCCTCTTTAGCTAGGGTAGCTGTGTGACTCAGTTGGTGCCAATAAAATATAAAAGGAAGCCTGCTACGAAGTTTCTGGGAAATGTTTTGCTTTTTTGTTAAAGCAAATCAATATGGCTGGTTGGATATGCAATATGGAAGCTGCAGCAGCCAACATGCAGCCGCAAGGGACGAGACAGGAGAGTCACAGAGACACCAGCCCTGACGACGTTAAGCCACTGAATTGAGCCAGCAGTTGCCCACCTGCGGACGTCATGGGGGTAAGAAAAACCAGAACTTGTTTTCTTAAGCTACCCTTGGTTGTGTCTGCTCTTCCCAGCCGCCGCTGAGTGCAGCCTCAATACAAAAGTCTTACTCCAAGAAGACATCTTTCAATCTTGATAGCCTTTATAACTGGTAAAACCACAGTTTAGATGATCACAGGAGAAATCCTGCAAAAGAAAAAAAGGAAAAAAGAAATTTGTTTTGGAGCTCATGGAATCCATCAAAGAGGCCTCTGATTCTCAGGGCTTCACACACTCCAGTTTGAGAACTGAACTAGGCCAGAGACGCCATTACAGCGAGGGTAAGAAAGGGCATTGACTGGAAGAAAAGGGTCAGCTCAGGAAACTGAGAACATGGGAACTGGAACATGGGCCGGCCCACCATCCCTCTGGCAGAAGGAAAATGACAGTAAGAAATCCCTTTTGGCTCGGCCTCTACCCTTCAGGCCAGACAGCAGTGGACTGAACCGCCAGGAGCCAGGGAGCCTTGTCTGTTGGTGTTGATTGGGGGTCGAGGAGCAAACAGCACCCCTCTGTCTCCCAGCACGACAAGCCCAGAGCTGGAGCAGAGGCCAATTGCGCTTGTACCGAGCATTCATTAGATCCCCAGAGCATTCTGGAAGCTGAACGTAAAGTGAAGTTTACAGTCCTTGACCCCCAAGAGTTATCCTCTGAAGAAGCATGAGAATAGGGGAAAACCAACAGGGAGACAGAGGGGTGGAAAAGAAAAGCCAGAAAGGGAGCAGATGCTAGACAAACCAGCTGAGGGCTCATGTCTTCCTCTAGTTTAAGAAGGCTTTTCTTTTTTAGTTCTGACTATATGTTGAAACTGAGTTCTACTTAAAGGAAATTCAATACATTAAAAAATGGTGAAACAAGATCATTCACATTGTGGATGGAGAGTTCATTGTACATACTGCAGAGGTTGTTCATAAAATGCACTCTCATAATACCTTTACTCCAAGATCCAAATTCAGCAGAATTCTTCAGTATCATGTCCATGTACAATCATAACATCTTACCTGTGTGTAAAGCACTTCATACTTTACAAAACGTGTCCACAACTTGTTTGCCCTCATGACAATTCCATTTAAAACTTATGATAACCCTATGATTATGAAAGGAACATATTTTCCTTTCATAATTATGTTTTTGTTCAAAGAAGACATATTCATTTTAAAAGTGGGTTTACTTTTAGCTGAGTATAACATTTATATGTGTTCATTGCATGAAATTGGAAAATACAGAAAAGTAGAAGGGGAAAAATTTACCATACCCCAAAGAAAACCTCCATGATTTTAAACTTTTCTTTCTTTTTAAATAATTTTTTAATTAAAATATTATAGACAGATAACATCATATTAGTTTCAGGTGTACAACATAATGATTCAGTACTTGTATGTATTGCAAAATGATCGCCACACTAAGTCTAGTTAAACTCCATCGCCATACATTTTTACAATTTTTTCCTTGTGATGGAAACTTTTAAGGTCTACTCTCTTAGCAACTTTCAAATATACAATACAGCGTTGTTAACCACTGTCACCATGCTGCACATTATATCCCCATAAGTTTTTCTTTTAGTCTTTGTGCTGTGCATGTTATTTTTCCATAGGCATAATAATATTGATTAGACAATTTTATTTTCTGCTTTTTTTTCACCTAACATTATAACATGAACATTTTCTCAGGATACTGTTACTCTTACTAAATATCATTTTTTAATGATTGCACACTATAATTTACTTACGTATTTCTGATAATGAAATACTTTACTAAAATAAATACTTGCTTTGTTTTGAATTACCCCGTCAGTGTCATTTAAGCAAAAATCTAAATGAATTATGTCATTATAAGATCTTCCAAACTAATCATTCTCCCTACTATTGAGATTTTCCTGGTTTCACTCGCTCTCCGACGAACATCATTATGTGCAAATCTTTTTATATATCTTAGATGAATTTCTTTTAGGCTAAATTACTAGAGATGGAACTACTGGTCCCAAAGGAAAAAGATGTTTTAAGGAGCTTGATTGTAAAAATTGCTTCCCAAAAGTATTATAGCCATCTATACGCCAAAGTTTCCATTTAACCACACCCTCACAGCACTAAGCAGGTGTTTAAAAAAAATTCTTTATCAGTAAAAAGTCATATCTCATTATTATATTAATTTACCTCATCTTTGATTACCACCGAAGTTGGTACATCTTTCCAGAAATTTATTAACTAGCTCTATTTTCTCTTTTGTGAAGGATTTGGTCCTAGGTCAGAAACGGGGAAAAAAAGCTAGCAGAAGTTAAACCATTTCCCCAAGACTACACAGTTAATAAAATGATTAAGTGAGGGATCCGGTTCAAGCATTTAGACGCCTGCTTAAGTAATTGCCCCTCCTACCACCACCAGGTTTTTTTTAATACCTCAAGCCTACTTGCAAATATTAGCAAGATAAGTACATTTTAAAGCACACATTTCGGGACTTCCCTGGTGGCGCAGTGGTTAAGAATCCGCCTGTCAGTGCAGGGGACACGGGTTTGAGCCCTGCTCCGGGAAGATCCCACATGCCGCGGATCAACTAAGCCCATGCGCCACAACTACTGAGTCTACACTCTAGAGCCTGCGAGCACAACTATTGAGCACTATTGAGCCCGCGAGCCGCAACTAATGAAGCCCGCGCACCTAGAGCCCGTGCTCCACCACAACAAGAGAAGCCGCCGCAGTGAGAAGCCCGTGCACCGCAACGAAGAGTAGCCCCCAGGGCTTCCCTGGTGGCGCAGTGATTGAGAGTCTGCCTGCCGATGCAGGGGACACGGGTTCGTGTCCCGGTCCGGGAAGATCCCACATGCCGCGGAGCAGCTGGGCCCGTGAGCCATGGCCGTTGAGCCTGCGCGTCCGGAGCCTGTGCTCTGCAACGGGAGAGGCCACAACAGTGAGAGGCCCACATACCACACACACACAAAAGAGTAGCCCCCGCTGGCCACAACTAGAGAAAAGCCCACGCGCAGCAACGAAGACCCAACGCAGCCAAAAATAAATAAATATATAAAAAAAAATTAGTTCCTTTAAAGCACACACTTCAAGCTCGTAGCGTCTCTGCAGGTTTATCATTGAGTAACCTGAAGCCCACAGACTCACGTGGGCATCTGTTGCAGACCTAGAGTCGGCTCTTCAACTGGAAAGAGGACCTGTTTCTAGTTGTGTACTGTGTGACTTCTCTTAAGGCTTTAGATGCTTACACAACAGAAATGTATATATTATGGTGAAATGTAATGGGCAAGCTAGGAGCAAAACTGAGAAGAATTCATTTCTAAACAAAACTCTTAGGAGTTAAGGGTTTCAAAGTCAGGCAGAGAGTTGTGGTTTAATAGGTAAAATAGTGAAAATAGGTAAATCCTATTTTCAGAGAGATCGATTGCCTAAGGAAAAAATTACATATTGGTGAATTATCTGTGAGAGTAAATACATTTAAGAAAGACCCAGATAGAGAAATAACACAAATTCTGCTTTTAATTTTTAAAAAATGGATTGTTTTTAAATGGAATATTGAATCAGTGGTGCTGATACAATCCGTTAACCACTTAGAAAAGAAAAAATTATTCCCTACTTCATGTAATATGCCCATTAGTTCTGGATAGATTGGTGTTACATATAAAAATGAAGCCATTAAAGAACTAGAAAAGTGCAAATTTAAGAAAAGCCTAAATCTAGGTTCTGATTTCAAGGTGGGAAAGCTTAAAAGCCAAGGAAGCCTCCAGAAAGGAAGAGACAGAGGAAAGAAGTTTCAAACTTCTCAACAAGGGAGAGGGAGGGAAGAAGACTTGGCAAAACAAATAAACATTTTCCAGCTCACCATCCAAGTTAAAAGGCAAATATCAAACTAGGGAAACAGTAGCAACTTAAACAGCAGACACAGGGTTAATATCTTTACTGTGGAACTGTTACTAACGGGAGGACCCAGAGAGCATGGAAAGTAGAACACCCTTATTCTCATAGTGGGCGTGTATGACACACGTCATTACACCCTTTCTGAAGAACACGTGGGACAGTATGTCTCAAATAAAGTCTTAAAAAGAAAAGCTCATACCCTTTGATCCAGCAATTCTACTTCTAGGAAGGAATCAGAGATCTGTGAAAAGATTTTTATATAAAGATATTTATCATAGACTTTTTTAAAAATTGAAGTCTAGTTGATTTACAATGCTGTGGCAATCTCTGCTGTACAGCAGAGTGACTCAGTTATACCCATAGAGACATTCTTTTTTCATATTCTTTTCCATGATGGCTTATCACAGGATACTGAATATAGTTCCCTGTGCTGTATATTAGGACTTGTTGTTTATCCATTTTACATGTAATAGTTTGCATCTACCAACGCCAGACTCCCCGTCCATCCCTCTCCCTCTCCCCCTCCTCCTTGGCAACCACAATATCATAGACTGTTTATAGTAGTGAACATTTCTAAAAATTCTAAATGTCCCCAAGTAAACTAGTTTGATAAGAATGGTTTTTCCAACAAGACTCATATTTTAAAAGAACATTTAATACAAGGAAAAATGTTTGTGGTATTTGAAGTGACAAAACAGTATATAGAGCATCACTGTAATTTTATAAAATGAAAAATACTACGTATCTACACTGTGGTGATAACTGGATATGGTTACAGATGATTTTTTAGTTTTCTTCTTATACTTTTTAAAAATTTTTATTTTTTTAAATTGAGGTGTAGTTGATTTACAATGTTGTGTTAGTTTCAGGTGTACAGCAAAATGTCTTCTTGTACTTTTCTGTGTTTTCCAAACTGTCTAAAATAAGTTTGTGTGTGTGTTTCTGTCTGTGTGTGTCTTTGGTGGTGTGGTGTACAGGAGATCTTTGGAATAGTAGCCCAGTGGACAGTGCTCTAAATATCTTCGTTTCCCTCCCCCCATACACACACACATGTTAAAAACATCTTGTTGGAACCCCACAAAGGCCTATAAAATGGAGACTACACAGGTGGGTTACCAGATAAGCTTTCTTAATGAGAAACTGGAAAGAAGTGAACAGCAAGTTTGATGAAATCATTTTTTTCATAAAGCTGTAAATATTCCAGAATACAGATAAGAACATAAACGACGGCAAGATCAAAGACCCTCTGGAACAAATCCACTAGGAGAGAAGGTAAAATTTATAGACTGAATTCTTCTTCTTAAGCCAGTTCCCTGTGAGTGTCCAGTTTAATGATGGTTTAAATTATATCTGCAATTTTCTTAGCGATTCACTTACTTTTCAAGTTTGTAAACCAACACATCAACAATTCCCAATCAGTGGGATAGCATTTCCCCAGGGAGCTATGAAAAGATACCTTGCATTTAAAGGTAATAAAAAGCATGACTAAACATGCCTCTGTTCTTCATAACACAAAAGTACCACATCTGGTCATTAAAAAAAAATGCATTGTACAGAGTTGCAAGGATGCCAGATACTTATTACAGAGAACTGTTTTATCCATTTAGCCCAGTTTTCCAGATGTTTTACTACTTGGACACAGGACAATTGTTGAAACTGGTTATTGAAGCCCATTTATTTCAAGGGGTTCGTCTGCAAGCCATAGGAAGCGCTTGAGGGACAAGTAATTAACGACAGGCCACAAGGCAATGCTTGAGGAGGGCTGCTGTCGTCTCACTGGGTCACAAATAATCCCAACAAAGGACAAACTACCCTATTTTGTTAACACCCAGCTTCATTTGCAAAATTTGCCTCTTAGGCCAGCACTTAGTTGTCATTTCACATGCAAATGTGATGCACATAATTGGAGCAATTTCCATAATAGTAGGTCAAGTTAGCTGTGACAGTTTAGCTGTGATTGGAGGCCTGGTTCTCATTGTCTACCAGCAACAAAATACTCACTCGGACCAGTTGGAAGTCTTGTCCTCATAAAGACAACAGGATCAGGTTCCACGGAGCAGGTGTGGCTTCCCCCAGCCCTTCAGCAGCCGGGTGTCCCTGCTTGCGCCTCCCCCATCCCTCCCCAACACCCCACACAATCAGAACCTTCAGAGCGCTAGCCTTGGGACATCAGTGGAGCTGGTCCTGGCAGCCACAGTCATTGCAGCTAATTAGAAGGCATCTCACTGGGGTCAATTCTCTCCACACGTCTATCAAAGTAGGGATCTGAGCAGGGAGCAAAATCTTTTTTAGCTTTGTGTCTCTGAAATCACAGCCAGACACAGTCACTCTGTGTCTTTGCTTCACATACAGATGTAGGAGATCTCAGGGCCTCTTGTAGGTATGTTTTCAGGCTAAAAGGGCCGTGTTGCAAATTGCCCTAAGCCAAAGCATTCACGAGCAAGTAAGTATTGGGCAATTTATTTGTTGTTGTTTTTGGTATTCTTGTAAATGCCGGTCACCTCTGGCATTCAAGAGAGTGGAGACTGTACGTCTTCTTGACAATTTTGCTACCAGGTTGTTTATTGCAATGAAATGGAATCTGAGACCAAATTCTGCTAAGTATGTCGGTGTTTATTAACAAGCAGGTATAAAAATGATCATATTGTGCTCTCTTGTGAGTGGGGGAAATGTCCCCTCTGTCTTCAGGCATTCCAACTAGCTCTTTGCTTGAGAGATTCAGTTCAAGGAGGAACGATATTTTTTAGAGCAGGATTAGCCAATTTACTGGTTGGGTCAGGGGATGAGGTCACAGGGATGAGGAAAAGAGCAGAGTCAAGCAAAGGTCTGAGGGTCAAGTACCGCTCCAAAGGCTTGGGCTGGGCTGGCCAGATCCTCATGTTACCGAGTCCAAGCTCGCTCTGCTTGCCGCATGGCAGGCCAATAAATCGGGAGACAAGGTGTTGAGGCAAAGAATACTTTATTTGGCTTTAAGCCAGCAGACTGAGACGATGGCATACTAATGTCTCCAAAAAAACATCTTATGGGGTCTGGATGCCAGTTTCTTTTATAGAACAGAGAGGGGGAGGAGGTGAGGAAGTAAAGTGAAAAGGCCATTTATCTTGCAAAACATCTCCTCACACATGGCCTGCATCAGGGAGGGGATGTGTTATTTTCTTCTTTTCTGCAGCCATTCACAGGTGGGCCGGGTTCCCTGAGGCAGGCCATTATGTATGATTATAATAACAAAAGCAAGAAAAGCAAAGGTTAAAGTCAAAGAAACAGATCCAACATGGAGTCAAAACTGGCTCTTTCCTGTTACACTCATACTTGCTCAGGTGAGGGCAGTAGGGCCCAGGACAGTCTTTCTAGTCAGCCACAGATTTCAACTCTGCATTTCACTGGGGAATCATTCCAGTCATTACTTCCACTAGTTAACCAACGCTCTATTGTTAGATTTCAAAAGCAATATTCAAATCCATAATTCTGGAGTGTATCTTCTTGATTAGGGTGATTTAGATGCTCACTAATCATCCCCGAAGTGTGGATTCCTGATAAGGGGGCCTCAAATGCTAACTGGCCCCTCATGCATCACACTGTTTACAGTGGATAATATTAAACTAAATGATCTCAGGTTATATGACATCCACAGTCCATAAGGAGTGGGTTGGGAAGGGACAAAGGCTCCCAGAGAATGGACAACTTGTTCTGTTGCTCCACAAAGGGACGGAGCCTGGCTCTTTGATATTCAGCCATAAAATGCCTTGATTGTGATTTGTACGGAGGCTGGACCCAGCCCAGGCAGGGTTACCTGATGGAGATAGGAAACAGGTGCAGGGGTGGGGGAAGGGGAATCCCAAGAGCTGTAGCAGTGTGCCTCATCCAGCAGCTTGTCTTTTTTGTTTGTTTGTTTTTTGTTGTTTTTGTTTTGTTTTTACTTTTTACATGGTGTATCTTTTTTTTTTTAATTGGGGTATTGTTGTTTTACAATGTTGTGCTAGTTTCTACTGTACAGCTGAGTTCCCTGTGCTATACAGCAGGTTCTTATTAGTTATCTATTTGATACATATTAGTGTATATATGTTAATCCCAATCTCCCAGCTCATCCCACCCCCGCTTCCCCCCTTGGTGTCCATACATTTGTTCTCTACATCTGTGTCTCTATTTCTGCATTGCAAACCGGTTCATCTCTACTATTTTTCTAGATTCCACAAATCTGCGTTAATACACGATATTTGGTTTTCTGTTTCTGACTCATTTCACTCTGTATAACAGTCTCTAGGTCCATCCACATCTCTACAAATGACCCAATTTCATTCCTTTTTATGGCTGAGTAATATTCCATTGTATATATGTATCACATCTTCTTTATCCATTCATCTGTTGATGGACATTTAGGTTGCTTCCACATCCTGGCTATTGTAAATAGTGCTGCAATGAACATTGGGGTGCATGTGTCTTTTTGAATTATGGCTTTCTCTGGGTATATGCCCAGTAGTGGGATTGCTGGGTCATAGGGTAGTTCTATTTTTAGTTTTTTAAGGAACCTCCATACTGTTCTCCATAGTGGCTGTATCAGTTTACATTCCCACCAACAGTGCAAGAGGATTCCCTTTTCTCCACACCCTCTCCAGCATTTATTGTTTGTAAATTTTCTGATGATGCCCATTCTAACCAGTGTGAGGGATACCTCATTGTAGTTTTGATTTGCACTTCTCTAATAATTAGTGATGTTGAGCATCTTTTTCATGTGCCTCTTGGCCATCTGTATGTCTTCTATGGAGAAATGTCTATTTAGGTCTTATGCCCATTTTTGGATTGGGTTGTTTGTTTTTTTGATATTGAGCTGCATGGGCTGTTTGTATATTTTGGAGATTAATCCTTTGTCCATTGATTCGTTTGCAAATATTTTCTCCCATTCTGAGGGTTGTCTTTTTGTCTTGTTTATGGTTTCCTTTGCTGTGCAAAAGCTTTTAAGTTTCATTAGGTCCCATTTGTTATTTTGTTTTTATTTCCATTACTCTAGTAGGTGGGTCAAAAAAGATCTTGCTGCGATTTATGTCCAAGAGTGTTCTTCCTATGTTTTCCTCTAAGAGTTTTATAGTGTCCGGTCTTACATTTAGGTCTTTAATCCATTTTTTTTTTTAACATCCTTGCCCATGAGCTTCTTTTTTAAAAAAATTAATTAATTTATGTTTATTTTTGGCTGCACTGAGTCTTCGTTGCTGTGTGCAGGCTTTTCTGTGGTTGTGGCGAGCGGGGGCTACTCTTCGTTGTGGTGTAGGGACTTCTCATTGTGGTGGCTTCTATTGTCGCAGAGCACAGGCTCTAGGTGCGTGGGCTTCAGTAGTTGTCGCTCACGGGCTCTAGAGTGCAGGCTCAGTAGCTGTGGCACATCGGCTTAGTTGCTCTGTGGCATGTGGGATCTTCCTGGACCAGGGCTCGAACCCTTGTCCCCTGCATTGGCAGGTGGATTCTTAACCATTGTGCCACCAGGGAAGCCCAAGGAGGGCTTTTAAAATGATAGCTTCTCTGAGCCCCCAGGAGCCTCCTGCTGTGAGAAATACTGAAATGAAGCAGGACCCTATGGGGCCTTTCCGGGACAGACCCTTCCCCCTCACATCCTCTGCTTTAGCTCCTCTCTGAATTACCTAGATAATAGTATCTGATGCACATTTCCTGAGTTGTTTTACAGATACGAAACCCCCCACCAAATGGAAGATGTTAACTATTTAATGACCGTGAGCACGTAGCCCCTAGACCTCCTGGAGCCTGAGGATTCATCGTGTTAACCCCTGTGACACTGCCCTGTTACCTCCCCATCATCCAATCAGAGAAGTGTGCAAGAGTCGATAACATACCCTGCGACCCTCCCTCAGCTTGCCTTTAAAAATGCTTTGCTGAAACCCTTTGGAGAGCTCGGGTTTTTTGAGCACTAGCTGTCCTGAACTCCTTGCTTGGTGCCCTGCAATAAATGCTGCACTTTTCTTCACCACAGTCCAGTGTCAGTAGATTGGCTTTACTGTGTGAGGGCGAGTGAACCCACATTTGGTTTGGTAACAATACTATAACATGTATGAATCTTAAAAAAATTATGCTGAGTAAAAAAACAGGACCAAAGAAGAGAACATACTGTATGGTTCTATTTCTTTAAAATTTTAGAGAATGCAAACTAATGTTTGTTTACAAAAGCAGATCAGCAGTTGTCTGGACAGGAGGTGAGGTGGGAGTGGGCTGAGGGTAGAGAGGTCAGGGGCAGGGGGCAGGGACTGCGGAAGGCATGAAGAAACTTTCGGGGGTGATGGATATGTCCATTATCTTGATTGTGGTGATGGCTCCACTGTTACATACATAAAACTTACCAAACTGTACACTTTGAATATATGCAGTCTATTGGATGTCAATTATACTCAAGAAAGTTGTAGAAGAAAAAAAAAGAAAAAGAATCACCCTCATCTTCTACCTGCTGATTCTTATTTTTTTTATTTTTTTATTTTTTTTATTTTTATTTTTTATTATTTTTTTAAAATTTATTTATTTTATTTATTTATTTTTGGCTGTGTTGGGTCTTCGTTGCTGGACGTGGGCTTTCTCTAGTTGCAGCGAGCAGGGGCTACTCTTCTTTGTGGTGCACAGGCTTCTCATTTTGGTGGCTTGTCTTATTGCAGAGCACAGGCTCTAGGCGCGCGGCTTCAGCTCTAGGCACGCGGGCTTCAGTAGTTGTGGCACGTGGGCTCAGTAGTTGTGGCTTGTGGGCTCTAGAGCGCAGGCTCAGTAGTCATGGCACACGGACTTAGTTGCTCCGTGGCATGTGGGATCTTCCCGGACCAGGGATCGAACCCATGTCCCCTGCATTGGCAGGTGGATTCTTAACCACTGCTCCACCAGGGAAGCCCCTACCTGCTGATTCTTAATTAATAGATCTGGGGCTGAACTCCAGCATCAGTGTTTTTCCTAAGCTCCTAGGTGAGCCTGAGGCGTAGTGAGGTTCAGGCCCGCTGGATATCTGAGCTGCTTCCTGGTTCTCAGATTCTGTCTCTTTGGAATGGGAGAATTCCTTGGTGGATACTAGGAAAGTATCTTCTTGCCCGTGTGGAGTCTGGCACCTTGGTAAAACCAGGAAGGAGCCCCTCCTTTGCTGCTGGTTACTCCTGCCTCTCTTCACATGCTGGGACTCGGGGCTGATGAGATCTATGTGGTTTGTTCTCCTGGAGGTTCCTGTCTGAGTTCCTTCTGCTGTCCCAACGTATGTGATGCTTGTTCTCAGGCCGTATACTCTACCCCAACCCACTCTGGTCCCATGACACGATGAAGTGTCAAAAGGGGTCACCATGTCTCCCCTCATCCCCATGCCTGTGCAGGCCATTTCAGGTACGTGCCCCCTTGCTCAGATGGGGCAGTTCTCCAGGGCAGCCCATGGTTCCTTCTTCTAACCAGCACATTTTCAACAAAAGGAAGCAGTTCCTGTTTAGCGCTCTTCTGAAGGCTTCTAGCTGAATTTTCTGGTCCTCCACACACCACACCACACTTCCCAGAGCATTTCCATGAGCGCCAGCTGCCTGCAAGTCCTAGTGAGAAGTGAAGCCTCACTCAGTGTCAACTTCACATTTCATGTGTGGTTCTCTTGCAATCTCTCAGCCTCCGAAGCTGCAGACCAGACTGGATGACTCTGGCAGGGAACAAACCAAATGCTAGTCCGTAACTCCCAAGAACGTGGCTCTTCCCTAGGAAACAAACTCCTTACCTCTCTCTAGACCTCTTCATGTGGAGAGCAGGGCAGGTTAACATTCAGGTCTGGCGGCAGTGCCCTCCTAGTAAACCCTGCCCTGGGTAGCTAGTGCCATCTCTTCTCACGTAAGAGATGTTCTCTGACAGGCCCTGGTTCATCTCCACACATCAAATCAAGTCCTTCGGTCATTACATTTCTCATTTCCCCCCAGTTCAGATTCCTCCATCATAACATCTCACATTCCATGACAAATTGGGGATGGTGGGAGGAGGGTAAGAAGGAGGGGTAGGTGGGCTTCCCTGGTGGCGCAGTGGTTGAGAGTCCGCCTGCTGATGCAGGGGACACGGGTTCGCGTCCCGGTCCGGGAAGATCTCACATGCCGCGGAGCGGCTGGGCCCGTGAGCCGTGGCCACTGAGCCTGCGCGTCCGGAGCCTGTGCTCCGCAACAGGAGAGGCCACAACAGTGAGAGGCCCGCGTACTGCAAAAAAAAAAAAAAAAAAAAAAAGAGGGGTAGGAGATAAATTTTATTCTAGGGACAATGGGAAACAAGCCATTGACATGTATTGAGTAAGGAAGTGACATGACTTAGTTTACCTTTTACAAGAAAGACTTTGGCAGCTAGCTGTGTTTCCACACTGGTTGAGGTAGGGGTGAGATCAGTGGTATAAGCAGCAGGTGGAAAGATCTTTCCAGGCCAATATCTAAAGGTCTACCTCATTCTTTTTTAATTTCTGGGGGGAAACTAGGGGTCAGGAGGGATAATATTAACACCAACAACAAAGGAATGAAAGGTCTAGGAACATGCCTAACGAGAAATAAGAAAGCCCAGGTAGACTATGGGACTTTGGCGACAGGTATAAAACAACTTTATAAATTCAGAGATTATGTCTAAGTGGAAAGATTCAATATTGCACATTCTCTCACGGAATATCTTCGGCCTAACTTTTTTTTTTTTTTTAATATTTACTTATTTATTTATTTGGCTGCGCCAGGTCTTAAGTTGCGGCGTGCGCGATCTTAGTTGCCGGGTGTGCGATCTAGTTCCCCTACAAGGGATATAACCGGGCCCCCTGCATTGGGAGCGGGGAGTCCTAACCACTGGACCACCAGGGAAGTCCCTATCCTCTGCCTAACTTTTAACCTCCCATCTGTTCAAAACTCTGTCCTGAGGGGTTCTGATGGGAGGCTTTAATAATTAAAGCTTTACTGCAGTTATATAAAAGTCCAGACTGAGGGGCAAATAAGCACCCGGTTATCTGGTGTTAGGGGTGGGGGAAGTTAGGTGTTCGTGGCGTGCGTTGTGCAGTTTCTCTAAGTCCAGAGGCCGGGAGGAGACCGCGAGCGCTGCGAGCACTAAGCCAGCGTCCCGCTCAGCGGCTGGAAGAGTCCGGGGTTGGGCTGGGCGGGGAAGGCAGCTGGGGCGGGGCGGGGCGGTGGTCGCTCTGGAGGCGGAGCCGGGGCGGAACACACAGTCAGCTGACTCTGTGACTCGCGCGCGCGCGCGCGTGCGCCGCGCTCCCTGCTCCTCGGCGGGGGAAGAGAAGTCTGGTACCGGGGCGGCGGCTCGGGCAATACCCGGCCGACCGCGGAAGAGGGCAGTTGAGCAGCCATGGAACATCGCGGGCTGGGGTGGCCGAGGCTCCCCAGGCTGCTGGAGCTGCTGGCGGCGCTGGCGGTGCAGGCAGTGCGCGCCTCCGCCGTCGCCGCCGCCTCGCCGGACCTGCGTCTTTGGCCCATGCCTCTCTCCGTGCAGACCACCCCGCGCGTGCTGCACCTCTCTCCCGACAACTTCTTCTTCGGCCACAGCTCCACTTCCAAGGCCGGCCCCTCCTGCTCACTGCTGCAGGAGGCGTTTCGGCGGTGAGTGCTCCCGACGGGCGGCCGGGCGGGAAGGGGACCCGGAGACGCCGGGACGGGGAGGTACAGACCACCGTGGGACGCAGTGCAGGCGCGGCGGTGGGGGGCGAGAGGAGGAACACCTGAGCGCTTCTTACCACCTGCACAGCTATCCAGCCGTGCCGGTGCTCTAATCTCCACTCGACAGGGGAGGAAACAGTCTCCGAGTCGGCCAGTGACCCCACCAAAGTCACAGGTCTAGAACATGGCAGAGCCGGCTCGAACCAACACGAACTGAAACCCAAGCTCTTCGCCTTCCCCTCCTGCCTCCTAAGGAACTTCCTGGGTGCTCTGGAACCCTGCTTGAGTGCGGGATACTGAGTGGACGGAGTACGTTGCTCAGGGTCAGTGGCCGTGTTCGCCTCGGAGGGGAGAATGGGGTAGACGAAGAGGAGGCTGAGGGAAATGGCAGCTTATTTGACGGGAGTTCTGAGAGGAAGATGAGTGCTTAAAGCTTGGGGACCAGGGGTTCCCCAAAGTTGCTTGTCATTTATAGGCCATCTCTCCCCCTCCCCAAGTCTGGTTACAATTCAGATGGCAGAAAGTCCGTAGGTTGGAGCACTGCCCAAACCGCCCCTTCCCTTCCCAAATCTCTATTCCATGCAAAATGCTGGATATTTTCACCTAACTGCTTTGATATGGTCGCTGCGCCGCAGTATCTGCTTCTCCTTTTGTTTCCCAGAAACACTTATGTGCTTGCTCTTCCAGCTTCTTTAGATCTTTAGCACCTCACGTTTCCACAGCCCTCATGACTGTAAACCCGTTGGCCACAGGGTGAATTGTGTAGTGAGGAGGGAGCCCACAGTGCTGGCTTTTTGGGGTTTTTTTTATTTTTAAATTGATGTAAAGTTGATTTACACTGTAGTGTCACAACGCTAGCTTTGCTAACTGCACCATGTACAAGACAGATTGCACTTGGGGAGATGTTTCAGTAAGACTTACTCTGCGACCTGTGTGGGCAGGACTGTCCTGAAGGTGTTCAGTGCCCCGAAGGACTGTAATTTGGTTCTGACAGTACTACCCCTTTTCTCCCTCAGATTTTGGTCTGTTCCTAGAGGTAATTATAGTTTAATTGTGCCTGCAGGACACCAAGCAGCTGGTGGAAAGATGCAAAACTAGTTTAATAACACCTGCTGGCCTGGCCCCAGGTAGGCCTGGAGCTTAGGCTTAGGCTGAAGAGGCTCAAGAAGTTGATGGCAGAAATGTTTTCTTCTCCTTCGGTTGTGTACAATTAAAGGGACATTGTTACCCTCAGTTTAGATGCATACTCCAATGAGCCTTTTGTGTTGAATCTGCTAACAGGTCAGAATGGCTAGAGTCTGGATGAAGAAGTAAAATCAGGGTGGTTGGTTGCCTTGGGATATTGAGAAGGAAAAAGTACCTGCAGGCCATCTAATGG
Source organism: Mesoplodon densirostris (assembly GCF_025265405.1). Taxonomy (NCBI): domain Eukaryota; kingdom Metazoa; phylum Chordata; class Mammalia; order Artiodactyla; family Ziphiidae; genus Mesoplodon; species Mesoplodon densirostris. The sequence goes on from NC_082663.1 coordinate 60,352,466, forward strand.
AAGATCATGACTAGGAAATCTTTTAAAAACAAACACACCATATTTGCTTCGGGACTTAATTCATAAAATTGGATTTTCCTTCTGTGCCATCCTGCTAGTAAAATAAGGACTCGGTAATAAGCTGAAGTGATATGAGTATGGCAAGAAAGTTTGGAAGACTTAAGTTAACCATGGTTAGATAACCAGAACTTGAATCAGCTGTGAGATGGTTTAAAAACAAATCTTGGCATCTCAAGGCAGTGCAGGTAATTATCTGAGGATTGCCTAACTAATTCATGCCATGTGTCTGAAGCAGCTATTAATTATACCCTGCATTGTTAGGAAGCAGGTTATAAAACATTAACCCTATAGGGGGATATATGTATATGTATAGCTGATTCACTATGTTATAAAGCAGAAACTAACACATCATTGTAAAGCAATTATACTCCAATAAAGATGTTAAAAAAAATAAAACATTAACCCTTATGGCTAAGACTTGAAAGCATTCAGGTGAGCATTCTAGGAACTCAGGAGGGGCAGTATCTACTTCAGGGTAAAAGCATGATGGGGTTGTTCCAGAAGCTCTAGGCTGTGGGGAACACACAAGTTTGTTCAGATTCTTGTGGCTCCTGTCTCCTGAAGAGCCCAATTTCTATCTCAAACCCTGCTTTGAAACACTGTGCATTTTGCAGGCAGGGTTCTGTCTGTTTGGTACATGGCTGCTTCCTCAGCTTCTAGAACAAGATCGATCACATGCTCGTTACTCATTTTTTTAAAGAACAAATAGCTTTGCTCCCTCAGTTCCTGAAAAGCTAAATTAACCCACAGACCTTGCACACCACTGCGCCAGAACCCTTTGAGTTTCCTGTTAGAGTTTTAATATCCAGAGCCAAGATTTTCCTTATTTGGGACAAGCCAGCACCTAACTCAAATCTCAAAGCCGCTGGCAGCTTTAATTTCCCTTAAAAATTTTTTTTTAAATTGTGGTAAAATATACGTAAGATCACTCTCTTAACCATTTTTAAGTATACAGTTTAGCGATCTTCATTTCCTTTTGAATCTGTCAAGGTTTTCCTACGAAAAAGGTCCTCAGCACCTTCATCTGTTCCACTGTCTCACTGGTTAACTTCCATACGCTCACTTCCAAGTTCATCAGAACTCTCCCAGCTCTCCTTACATCCCTGGAAAAACACAAGATGGTCTTACATATAAGTAGCATGCACAACCTTCTGGCTTATCAAAATCTATTAAATATCATAGGCTTTGAAGCCTGTGTGATCTTTTATCTTCTAGCACCTTCAAATGTTTATTTAATATCCACTTTCTCTGCTATTCGGGTACCAGCAGAAGGTAAATTTTCAAGGCCCTAGTGAGAATTCTGTGGTGTTTGTGTATTAGCTAGGATACTTTTGTTGGAAGGTAACAGGAACCCTGACTCAGTCTGGCTTGAGCAAAAAGAAAACCTATTAACTCATGCATTATGGAAATAAAAAAGCAGGCAGAATTTCAGGGCTAGTTGGCTAAGTGGCTCAACAATGTAATTAGGAAATCCGGATTCTTTCCACCTCTGCTCTGCCATCTTTGGTGTGGCTGCAACTGGTCTAGGTATCACGTACAGAGAAAGTTTTCTTCTTGTGGCTCACTTAGGAGAGGAAGCATCCCTCCCCCCGTCCTCCCACCCCTGCCCCATCACTGGTCAGAATGGACTTGCACACCCAGGATTATTAGTTTGATTATTTGTTCTTTTTTTTTTGATTTATGATTATTGGTTCTTAATGGGGACTTCATAGGAGTCACTTGGGATTGTGGCAGGGGGACTTTTAAAATCTTTGTGCCTGGATCATGCTCTCAGAGATTCTGATTCTGAAGGTCTGGACATCAGTACTTGTTTGCAAAAAGCCCTCCATGTGATTCTAATGTGCAGCTTGGGGTGAGAGCCTCTAGTTAGCCTGATACGGGGTAGCAGGGATTTGCGGAGTCACAAACAGTGTCTGCTACCACATATGTATTTAAAACTTGGCTACAGTGCTTTAAAATTTTGTTTGAATTTCTCTCTCACACAGATATTATGACTATATTTTTGGTTTCTACAAGTGGCATCATGGCTCTGCTGATCTTCGTGTTGAAGTGGAGTTGCAGCAACTTCAAGTCTCAGTTGTCATGGACCCAGAGTGTGACACTTTCCCCAAGATCTCTTCGGATGAGTCCTGTGAGTACCTATGTCATGTGAATGTATTGTAAACAAAGCTGCCTGTTACAGACTCGAGTGCTAGAAGCTGGCTCCATGCCATGAACTATTGTGAGCTCTTGACCAGTGAGTTTATAATTCCTATTTTTAAAATTACCATTAGGGGACATCCCTGGTGGTCCAGTGGTTAAGACTCTGTGCCTCCACTGCAGGGGGCACAGGCGAACTAAGATCCCACGTGCCGTGAGGTGTGGCGCAAAAAAAAAAGAGAAAATTACCATTAAAGTCTGATGGCAAAACGAATACATAATTGTTGTAGGAAATCTTTAAGTACAGTAAGTGAAGAGGAGGAAATAAATTACTCATAACCCCCAGCACTCAGAGTTAACCACTGTTAGTTCAGATTTTTTTTTTTTGCAGAGTGATACATTTAAATATTTTACATAGATATAAATAGAAGCATATGATAAACAATGGCATGAAAAAGGTGTAGTTCTGTACCTGTGGTTTTTCTGTTTTGCATAACAATCCATTATAAACATGTATTTCACTAAATATTTTTCTATGACAGCATTTTTAGCATCTGAATAATGTTCTGCCAACTGTATGGATGTGTCAAAACTTACTTGGCTTATCCCTGATTTTTGGGCATCTAGGTAGTTTATTTTGAAGACAAGTCTGTGCTGATAGGCATGCTCTCTTTTTTTTTTTTTTTTTTTTTTGGTCTTTGCTGTGTGGCATGCGGGATCTTAGTTCCCTGACCAGGAGCTGAACCCCTGCCCCCTGTAGTGGAAGCACAGAGTCTTAACCACTGGACCGCCAGGGAAGTCCTGGCATGATCTCTATTTATAATTTAATTTGACACAAAGATAATGCAGAACTGGGAGGGGTGAAGCGTTTCATTTTCTTTTATATTTATGTTGTATTATATATGTTTCATCTTCATTTATATTGATTGACAATGTAATCAACATTTAGCTACATGATTCTTTTTGTTTGCCTAAAACATTATTCTCTAAGGCTTTTCCTAAATTGTTCTAGAAGGAATAAACAAATGGGCAGCCCTTTTCCAGAGTGTACTGACTGGGAATAATGTGGAATTGTATCAAGGAATCAAAGAGCAATGGGTGATATAAGACTAGTGCAGAAAGAGCAGACTGGTGAGTCAGGGGTAAAAATAGAAAGGAAAATGCATATCAGAGAAGAGAGTGACTCCTTTGTTCTCAGACTGCCTCACAGACAATTAAGTACATCTCTTCATCCTCTCAGTAGAGGTGAGATTTCTTAATACATCTCTGAAAAATAACTTAATTTCTCTTCAATTCTGTAGCTGTTATTAGAAGAGAAACAGGATGATTTGCCAACATCAGCCATGTGATTTTACTTGACAGCACTCAGACACTTTATTAATTAGGTTTTGCAAAATTGAGAAATGGTCATTAAATTACTAAGGAATCTTTGCTGACAGGCAATACAGTGACATATTGTAAATTCCAAAAAATGGATCATATCAAGGCTGGGGAGTTATAGCCTATCTTCCATTCAGCTTTGCAAGCCCTCTTTATTCTGAAAGGGAAGCTTCTGGAGACAAGCTGCCTGTGAAATTTTCTGGTTAAAGGATAAACTAGTTTTAAACTAGTTGATGATGATGATGATAAAAGTAACACACACAAATGGAAATAACAAGATATCAACCATTGTCCAAGAGTATGAGGAAATCTTGGAGAAAGTGACAAGTGTTACAGCATCATCAATTAAAATAAAAATATGCATACCCTCAGAACCAGAAATAGACTAATTTCTACCGTAGAGAAATAATTACATACATCAAGAATGTTCCATGCAGTTTGCCTGCAATGATGAAGATTTATAAGCAAAACTAAATGTTCATCACTGGAAGAATGGCTAAATATATCTTGTCAGTTGACACTAGAGAATACTATACAACAATTAAGAATAAAGAAGTGGAGTTATAAAGAACAGATGTGGAGAACTTGCGAAGATAAATTGCTGAGTTGGACAAAGAAATTTATATAATGTGTACAGGAGGATACCGTTTATATACCAACATACAAAAGAAGGCACACATAAAGCAATAGTGTATTTTTTTGTTACACGTATGTGTATGAAAATGCCTAAGAAAAGTCCTGATATTTCCTCTGAGGAAAATAGGGGGAGTTGAGTGGGCATCTCAAAGGGGATTTTAGCCTTATCTATAACATTTTATTTTTATTTTTATTTTTTTGCGGTATTTTGCGGGATCTTCCCGGACCGGGGCACAAACCCATGTCCCCTGCATCAGCAGGCGGACTCTCAACCACTGCGCCACCAGGGAAGCCCACATTTTTTTATTTTAAAAAGAGGAATCCATTACTGTTATTTGTATGTATACCCTTCAAAACCACAGTGTGGTGCAAGAAGTACAGAAAGGGATAACTGAAAAAAAAAAAGATGCCTCCTATCCCCCGTCAGGGAGGTAATCACTGTTAACGCTAAGAATTTGGCTTTGAAATAAAAATTGAAATTCTATAACTTATTTGTCCATATATTTAGAAACCAAAATCTTCTTCTCACTGCTTTATATCTGTGGTTTTTGCGTTGAGTTGAATCAGAATCCTTTTTTAATATCAGCCCGTCCTCAGCTACTGGAAAATAATTGGCATCAGGTACATGCCACATGTTAATGTTTTTAGATAACTCTTTAGGCTGACTAATTCCAGGAGATCTCAAAACTGTAATGTGGCAAAAACTGGCCTTTAAACAGTGACCGGTGGAACGGTGAGCTCTATCTAGGTAGCTAACTAAGAATTGGGTATAGAGGGGGAGAATCGTGGTTAGATTGTGGTCATAACAGCTATAGCATTCTTAGCCTGGCCCTTAGCTAACTCATGACTCTGTTCTTCTGTTGGCAAAGGCTACCTTGTCAGAAGACTGTCACCTGATTACTGGCTGTTGATAGAACTGTTTTCCCTACCTATAGCCAACTACCGTGGGACAGCCTGGGGCGGTCAGGGTGGTGGAGGAGGAGGATGCAACCCAGATACGCTATTAAATCATTAACCTGCAGCCCTTGAGTGTCTACTGTGGCAAAGTCTGCATCTGTCACACCCCTTTAGATCTCTCTGTGCTTTCTGGTGCTTTCCTTTATCTGTGGATGATTCCATCCCAAACCTCTCCAAAGACTAAGATGACTATTGGGGCAACCTCAGGCAGAGTATGATTTCAAGGATTGAGAGATTAGTGCCCCCTTTGCCCAGAAGCAGCCAACTGGAGCCCCATTTTAGATGGCTGTGAACTTCTTACTGAGTGGGACAAAGCTGAATTAAGCTATAGTGAGTTAAGAAGTGAGTCTTGGGGCTTCCCTGGTGGCGCAGTGGTTAAGAATCCGCCTGCCAATGCAGGGGATGCGGGTTTGAGCCCTGGTGCAGGAAGATCCTACATGCCTCAGAGCAACTAAGCCCGTGCGTCACAACTGCTGAACCTGTGCTCTAGAGCCCGTGAGCCACAACTGCTGAGCCTGTGTGCCTAGAGCCCGTGCTCTGCAACAAGAGAAGCCACCACAATGAGGAGCCCGCGCACCACAGCGGAAGAGTAGACCCCGCTCCCTGCAACTAGAGAAAGCCCACGCGCAGCAACGAAGACCCAAAGCAGGCAAAAATAAATCAAATCAAATCAAATTAAATTAAAAAATAAATATTTGAAAAAAAAAGAAGTGAGTCTTAAGATTTAGGATAATGTTGGGGGAAGGTAGGTACAGGGCAAGTAGGGGAGCACAGGGAGATAAGGGACAGAGTAGAGAAGACTCTGTGGCCTTAGACGGAGTGGAAGATTGAGTGATACTGGAGGCTTCACCAAGGAATTTTGGGCACTGAGGAATTTGCACTTTTTTTTTTTTTTTGTGGTACGCGGGCCTCTCACTGTTGTGGCCTCTCCCGTTGCGGAGTACAGGCTCCAGACGCGCAGGCTCAGCGGCCATGGCTCAGGGCCCAGCCGCTCCGCGGCATGTGGGATCTTCCCGGACCGGGGCACGAACCCGTGTCCCCTGCATCGGCAGGCGGACTCTCAACCACTGCCCCACCAGGGAAGCCCAGGAGTTTGCACTTTTGACTTAAATTCTTAGCTTAAGTAGGACCCTACTCTGTAGAGGGATAGTTGGATAGAATAACTCTCCTGCAGGGGAAAATGAGGAATCATGGAGGTGACACCCAAGTTCCTGACTTGAGCAAATCAGCTGGTCGGAGTGTGGTGCGCGATGAGCCCAGATCCCGACAGGTGAAAGAGGGAAGAGTTCAGAGTGGGGTATGTGGAGTTAAAGGAACCTATAGGACTTCTAAGTGAGGATGTACAGGAGGCAGTTGGAGAAACAGGTCTGGAGCTCAGGAGAAAAGAATGATCCAGAAATACCAATTATATGTTTAGGGAAATGTGTGTTATTGAGGGATTAAAAACAAACATTTTTTTTCTTCCAGTTTTATTGAGATATAATCGACAGCACTGTTTAAGGTGTACAGCATCATGATTTGACTTACATCATGAAATGATTATCACAGTAAATTTAGTGAGCATCTGTCACCTCATATAGATACAAAGTTAAAGAAAAGAAAATTGTTTTCCTTGTGATGAGAACTCTTAGGATTTACTCTCTTAACAGCTGTCATATACTGCATCCAGCCCTGTTTACTATATTCATCATGTTGTGCATTACAGCCCTAGTACTTATTTATCTTATAACTGGGAGTTTGAACCTTTTGACCGCCTTCATCCAATTCCCTCTCCCCCTACAACCCGCCTCTTTTAACCACAAACCTGATCTCTTTTTCTATGAGTTTGTTTGCTTTTGAAGTATAATTGACTTACAACACCATGTTAGCTCCTGTCACACGACATGGTAATTCGATATTTCTACACATTTCGAAATGATCACCATGATAAGTCTAGTTACCATCTGTCAGCATACAAGAAACTTTTTTTTTTTCCCAATACAGATACTTTACTTGTGAAAGGACCAGTGGCCTCGCTCACTGCCAACAGAGTTTGGGGAGTATTACGAGGTAAGTTCTATGTGGTTTCATTGTTATTTTCTAGTAAGGAAATATTTTCAGTTGCCACTTTGGGAAATGAAGCACAGCAAAACTTTGCTTCCTTCGACCCTTTACAGAATGATTTGTTGGGTATTTCCAAAACAATTTCCATTAAATATATACCACTTAAAGGATGGGAGAAAGATCATTTGACTTTTTAAAGATGCTTGAAGGTTATTAAATTCATAATGCTGTAATTCATTGATGTTCTTGGGACTATAATTTTTTTAAATTTATTTATTTTATTCATTTATTTTTGGATGCATTGGGTCTTCGTTGCTGTGTGTGGGCTTTCTCTAGTTGCGGTGAGCGGGGGCTATTCTTCATTGCGGTACGTGGGTTTCTCATTGTGGTGGCTTCTCTTGTTGCGGACCACGGGCTCTAGGTGCGCGGGCTTCAGTAGTTGTGGCACGCAGGCTCAGTAGTTGTGGCACTCAGGCTCAGTAGTTGTGGCTCGTGGGCTCTAGAGTGCAGGCTCCGTAGTTGTGGCACACGGGCTTAGTTGCTCCACGGCATGTGGGATCTTCCCGGACCAGGGCTGGTAGGTGGATTCTTAACCACTGTGCCACCAGGGAAGCCCCGGGACCATAATGTTTATAGAGTTGTAAATGGCTCTGACCTGCTCTGATTAAGGAATTTTGTTTTATCATCACTTCTTGCTGCCTTCAGTAGCAAGCATTTCCCTTCTGCATTTGTTTATACATTCAAACAAAAGTATACCCACATATCTTTTTCTGAACCAACGTATTAGTGCAGAAGCATAAAAACAAAGAGAATAATCATTTTCCCAATAAAACATGTCCAACTGTCCATGTAGTGGTGATGTTGTCAGCGTGATATGGTAAGATGCTAGTGATGTAGATGCAGCATAAATGCATGTGCCATTGCATGTGAGAGTCCGTATCAGCTCAACTTGGTTCTTCTCCACCGTCTCCTCATGGGAATTGTACTTGATCTCATCACCCGCTTTCATCTGAATACAGTGGGGAATGGGACGCTTCTGCTTCTGTTTCTTGGCCAGGAATCATTTGATCCTGGGAGTCTTGTGGGAAGACAAGGTCAGGAACAGAGTCAACCATACACACCATGATGGCCAAGAAAAGAAGAGAACCCTTCCCCCATTTTAAATTCCTGTGGATTTAGAAATATAACAAAGTTTGCAGGAATAGCATGAAAAGATAAAAATATACTCTAGAGTGCTTGGAGGTCGTGGGCAGAGAGGAACCTTAAAAGCTTTCCCTGTGACTTTCAGTCAACTTCAAAGCTCGGGCAGTGGGAAAGTTACTCTTGCTGTTCAGAAGCTGCTATGACCTCTTCTTTTTTTTTTTTTTTTTTTTTTGCGGTACGTGGGCCTCCCACTGTTGTGGCCTCTCCCGTTGCGGAGCACAGGCTCCGGACGCACAGGCTCAGAGGCCATGGGTCACGGGCCCAGCCACTCCGCGGCATGTGGGATCCTCCTGGACCGGGGCACGAACCCGCGTCTCCTGCATCGGCAGGCAGACTCTCAACCACTGTGCCACCAGGGAAGCCCTGACCTCTTCTTTTAAGTAGATAAGATTTTGCTGTACTGGCTTCCAAATTAGTATAGTTTTGAGAAAGGAGTAATTTTCTTTAATGTGAGCAAGCCAACCAAAGTTGTTAAAAATAAAGGCGGCTTTGGATTTGACTCAGGTTGAGTGTTATCTAGAATAAAATGATCAGTGTTACTGCTATATGTATTATAGTCATAATAATAATGGTATGATTATGATCTTATTTCAAAATATGACATGAAAACAGCTATAGATGTTTACCGCAAATGTAACTACAAACATTATCATGTAGATCATTTACATATAATGTTATGTGATTTTAAGCTTTTGTCGGTCTGATGTGCCTGTCTTGTCTGGGGCCTGTTAGGGAAAACAGAGCTTTATTGATGTTTGCCCTGATCCACATCAAAATAATAGAACTTTTGAGAGCATTTTGTGAATCTAGTCCAGGAAGACCTTATTTTCTGCTTACTGTCAGACTTTGAAAGTAACAAACGTGCTCTAAATGATAATTGAGTGTATTGCCACTTAACAGAAAATTTCAAAGTTATTCCTCCTGGTATGGGCCTGTATTGGGGGTGGGAGGGAGGCGTAGCAAAAATGACTTTGAACTTTTTATTCTTTCCTATTTCCTTTTTTTTTTGATGTATAATTGACATAACATATTAATTTCAGGTATACAACACAATGATTTGATATTTGTATATAATGCAAAATTATCACCACAGTAAGTTAACATCGTCACCACACATAGTTAGAAAAATATTGTTTTTCTTATGATGAGAACTTCTAAGATTTTACTCTTTTTAGCAACTTGCAAATAGGCAACACAGTATGTATTAACTATAGTCACCATGCTGTACCTTACATCCTTAGGACTTATTTATAAGCGAAAGATTGTACTTTTTGACCCCCATCACCCATTTTGCCTACCCCCTACCCCCGTCTCTAGTAACCACAAATCTGTTCTTTATATTTATGAGCTTGGTTTTTGTTTGTTTGTTTAAGATTCCACATCTAAGTGAGATCATTCAGTATTTGTCTTTCTCTGACTTAATTTCATTTAGCATAATGTCCTCAAGTTCCATCCATGTTGTCCCAAATAGCAGGATTTCCTTCTTTCTATGGCTGAATAATATTCCATTGTATATATATACCACATCTTTATCCATACATCCATTGATGGACAGGTTGTTTCCATATCTCGGCTATGGTAATGCGGCAGTGAACATAGAGGTGCACATATTTGGGGGGTTAGTGTTTTGTTTTCTTTGGATAAATACCCAGAAGTGGGATTGCTGGATCATGTGGTAGTTCTATTTTTAGTTTTTTGAGGAACCTCCATACTGTTTTCTGTAGTGGCTGCACCAATTTACATTCCCATGAACAGTGCAGGAGGGATCCTTTTACTCCATGTCCTCACCACCCTTGTTATTTCTTGTGTGTTTGAGAACAGTCATTCTAACAGGTGTGAGGTGATATGTTACTGTGTTTTTTTTTTTTTTTTTGTGGTACGTGGGCCTCTTACTGTTCGCGGCCTCTCCCGTTGCGGAGCACAGGCTCCGGATGCGCAGGCTCAGCGGCCATGGCTCTCGGGCCCAGGCACTCCGTGGCATGTGGGATCTTCCTGGACCGGGACACGAACCTGTGTCCCCTGCATTGGCAGGCGGACTCTCAACCACTGCGCCACCAGGGAAGCCCTACTGTGGTTTTGATTTGCATTTCCCTGATGGTTAGTGATGTGCAACACCTTTTCATATATCTGTTGGCTATTTATAGGTCTTCCTTGAAAAAATATCTGTTCACATCTTCTACCCATTTTTTAATTGGATTGTTTGGTTTTTTTGCTATTGAGTTGTATGAGTTTTTTATATAGGAACCCCTTAACAGGTATATAATTTGCAGGTATCCTCATCCTTTGGTAGATTGCCTTTTTATTTTTCTTGGAGGGGGGAGATAAAGGGCTGTCATTCATTCATTCATTCATTCATTCCGTCTGCACTGGGTCTTAGTTGCAGCACGTGGGATCCTTAGTTGCGGCATGCAAACTCTTAGTTGTGGCATGCTTGTGGGATCTAGTTCCCCGACCAGGGATCGAACCTGGGCCCCCTGCATTGGGAGCGTGGAGTGTTACCCACTGGACTACTAGGGAAGTCCCAGATTGCCTTTTCATTTTGTTGATGATTTCCTTTGCTGTGCAGAAGCTTTTTACGTTGGTGTAGTCCCACTTGTTTATTTTTGCTTTTGTTTCCTTTGCTTTTGGTGTCACATCCAAAAAATTAAATCTTTTTCGGACACGCAGGCTCAGTGGCCATGGCTCTCGGGCCCAGGCACTCCGCGGCATGTGGTATCTTCCCGGACCGGGGCATGAACCCGTGTCTCCTGCATCGGCGGGCAGACTCTCAACCACTGCGCCACCAGGGAAGCCCAAATCTTTTTTAAATGTTTGGTAGAATTCACCAGTGAAGCCTTCTGGTCCTAGACTTTTGTTTGTTGGGAGATTTTTGATTACTGATACAATCTCCTAGTAGTCAGTTTGCTCAGATTTTCTGTTTCTTCATAATTCAGTCTTGGTAAGTTTTCTCTCTCTCAGAATATATTCGTTTCTTCTAAGTTGTCGATTTGTTGGCATATAGTTTGTCATAGTAGTCTCCTGTGATCTTTCATATTTCTGTGGTATGTTGTCACATCCTCTCTTTTATTTGACTTTGAACTACAGGCAAATCTTGGAGATATTGTGGGTTTGGTTCCAGACCACTGCAGTAAAGTGTCTGTCTCAATAAAGGGAGTCACACAAATTTTTTGGTTTCCCAGTGGATATCGAGGTTATGTTTACACTATACTGTAGGCTTTTAAGTGTGCAATATAGTATTTTGTCTAAAAAAAACAAGGTAACATACCTTAATTTAAAAATACTTTATGCTAAAAAATATTGATCATCATCTGACAATGCGGAGTTGCCACAAATGTTTGATTTGTAAAAAATGCAGTATCTGTGAAGTGCAATAAAATGAGGTATGCCTGTATTCTTTTTTTAAAAATTTATTTATATATTTTTAAATTTATGGCTGCATCGGGTCTTAGTTATGGCACACGGGATCTTCGTTGCCGCATGCGGGATCTTTCGTTGAGGTGCATGGGTTTCTCTCTAGTTGTGGCTTGCAGGTTTTCTGTCTCTAGTTGAGGCACGCGGGCTCAGTAGTTGTGGTGCACAGGCTTAGTTGTCCCGCGGCATGTGGGATCTTAGTTCTCTGACCAGGCATTGAACCTGCATCCCCTGCATTGGTCCAGTGGATTCTTTACCACTGGACCACCGAGCAAGTCCCTATGCCTGTATTCTTAGGTTAAAATTTTCCTTGGCAATATAGTTGTCAACTAGAATGATGAATTTTGGTAAAGTCAAGGCCAGATAGAGGAGTTGACCTGTAATATAGAGAACAGTCCACTTGAATAAAAAATGGTCAGGAGATAGTCTTTGCAGGTATAAATAAAACACTGTAAGTTGGGCCTTTATCTATAGTTTCATGGTGTTTTCTGAACCTTTTTGCCCTCTGTTAAGTTTAGGTACCTTCTAAAGTGCCTATAATATTTTATGATATAAATTCTTTCTTACAGTGCTATAAATTTATTAAGGAACTGGATTTTGTTTTATTAAATCACTATTTTGTGTTTATCATTCAGACAAAACCAAGGCTAAGGGTGTACAATGAAGTAAAGCAGTTTTATTAGATGGCACAGGGATTTTTTAAAATTGAGCTTTGATTTTAAAAAATATGTTACAGGGTATATGTATAACATTTAATTTTATTTGCCTTTTCTGGTTATGGTTCTGTGTATGGATAATACATCTTTTATTGTCTCTTTTATAAATTAATGCAATAAATTATAAATTTTACTTTCCCTAGGTTTAGAGACCTTTAGCCAGTTAATTTATCAAGATTTTTATGGGACCGTAAGTATGATTATTATATGTTACTAACATTATTGGGTAGATATAATACTATAGGAAAAATAAAAACTTTTTAGTTATTTATTGCTTCTTGAATGTTTTTTCTCCCCAAGTGCGTATCTTATCTGGTAAATGTATATTTCACACTTTTTTTTTGGTTTTAAATTAATCTTTTATCCAATACTTGCATAGATAGGTATAATTTATTTATTACATAAATAAAATGAGTACACATTTTATCTAAGACAAAATAAATAAAAATTTTCTTTTGTCTTTTAGTTCACTGTCAATGAATCCAACATTGTAGATTCTCCAAGGTTTCCTCACAGAGGAATTTTAATTGATACATCCAGACACTTTCTGTCCATTAAGAGTATTTTTAAAACTCTGGTAGGTAATTATTTTATTTTAATCCACTGTCTATTCTGAAGATGTGTTCTTTAATGTTGTTACTTTACATTGGTTACATATGCTGTTGTGCAGGTTGGAACAGGGGATTCATTTTCCATATACTAAGTATAAGCACTGGGCTTTCTTCCCTCCCTCCCCTGGGAAGTATATTTCCTCTGCTGAGAAGTGGAGGCTCCCCTAGGGAATCACTCTCTTGTTTTCATTGGGGTGGGAGAGGGGCTTAGCCAGTATTCAGTCAGCATTGTTAAGAGAAAGACTCAGTTTTAATAGTGCCCACTGGCCCTCTGTGAATCATTTGTCAAATCATGGGTCTAGACTTCTGGTTAGGAATATATGGTCATTGTACCTCTAGTTGGCTTTAGTTTTGTGATCTCCACTTACTTTTTTTAAAGTGGCCTAGAAAGGAATCTGAGAGCAGCTTCATACCTAAGGAAGTGTTCCAAAGGAATATGGAACTTCAGGTGGTGGGAGCTTGGGGGCAAGGTGGACATTAACTATTTTCCCTTTTCATTGGTTCATCCCCACCATCACTGCCAGTTTGTAGGGATCGGGAAGTTTTCTTGACATGTTTTTCTGCACCTTCACCTGATCATTTATGAACACACTATGTTATAAAAAAATTATTTTTATGTTTACATTAAAACCCTGAATTTCTTTCTCCAAAAGACATTATTGTAATTTTCCTGAAAGAAATATATGCTTAGTGTAAAAAGTTTGAACATAGATATGCATAAAATAAGTAGCGATCCCATAATTTCATTTACCAAAGATTGACATAAATTTTTATGTCCCATTTATCTCATTTTAAACTTAAAACATGAATATCTTAACGTATAATATGACTTGTTTTTTACTGAAATATAGTTGACATACAACATTATGTTAGTTTCAGGTGTACTAAATCATGATTTGACATTAGTATACATTATGAAACGATCATCATGATAAGTCTAGTATCCATCTCTCCCCATACAGGGTTATTACGATATTATTACATCCCCATGACTTATTTATTGTATAGCTGGAGGTTTGTTCCTTTTAATCCCCTTCACCTATTTTCACCCACCCCCTTACCTTCCTCCCTCCTGTCAACCACTCTCTGTATTTATGAGTCTACTTTTGTTTCGTTTTGTTTTGTTTTTTAGATTACACATATAAGTGAGATCATTGATATTTGTCTTTCTCTATCTGATGTATTTCATTTAACATAATATCCTCTAGATTTATCCATGTTGTCACAAAGGCAAGATTTCATTTTTTTATGGCTGAGTCTTCTCTGTGTGTTTTGATTGGAGAATTTAGTCCAATTACATTTAAAGTAATTATTGATGGATATGTACTTACTGCCATTTTGTTAATTGTTTGGGGTTGTTTACATAGTTCTTTTTTGTTCCTTTCATCATCTTTTGCTCTCTTCCCTTGCCATGTGATGACTATCTTTAGTGTTATGTTCAGATTCCTTTCTTTGTGTGTGTACCTATTAATAGGTTTTTGGTTTGTAGTTAACTCTGTGTGTGTGTGTGTGTGTGTGTGTGTGTGTATCTATCTATATAGATAGATACACACACATACATACATATATATATATGTATAGTTTTATATACATGATTAGGTTATATATACATGATTATTGTAAGTTGACGATCTCTTAAGTTCAAACATTCTAACAACCCTACGTTTTTACTCCACCTCTCACATTTAATGTTTTTGACATCATATTTTACATCTTTTTGTTTTCTGTATCCCTATGCTACTTATTGTGGATATAGATGATTTTTATTACTTTTGTTTTTTAACCTTCCTACTAGCTTTTTAGATGATTGACCTACTACCTTTACTGTATGTTTGCCTTCAGCAATGATATTTTTCCTTTTGTAATTTTCATATTTCTAGTTGTGGTCTTTTCTGCTTAGAAAAATCTTTTTAACATTTCTTGTAAAGTTGGTTTTGTGGTGCTGAACTCTTAGTTTTCACTTGTCTGTAGAACTCTCTCTCTCCTTCAACTCTGAATGATAGTCTTGCTGGGTAGAATATTCTTGGATGTAAGTTTTTTACCTTTCATCACTTTGAATATGTTATGCCACTCCTTCTGGCCTGCACAACTTCTGCTGAAAAGTCAGCTGACAGTCTTATGGGAATTCCCTGGGAAGTACTAGTTGCTTTTCTCTGGCTGTTTTTCAGATTCTCTGTCTTTAATTTTTGCCATTTTAATTGCAGTGTATCTCAGTGTGGTTGTCTTTGGGTGACCCTGTTTGAGATTCTCTGTCTTCCTGGACTGGATGTCTGGTTTTTTTTCCCAGATTAGGGAAGTTTTCAGCTATTATTTCTTGAAATACATTCTCTGCCCCTGTCTGTCTTCTCCTTCTGGGACTGCTATAGTGTGTATGTTATTGTCCTTGATGTTGTCTCAGAGGTCTCTTACACTATCCTCATTTAAAAATTTTTTCTGTTCAACTTGGCCGATTTCCACTACTCTGTCTTCTAGTTTGCTGATCTGTTCCTTTCTATCTACAAATCTATTATTGATTCCTTCTAGTGTATTTTGAATTTCATTTACTATATTCTGCAGCTTTTTGGTTCATCTTTATATTTTCCAACTGTCTATTAAAATTCTGTGTTCATCCATTCTTAGGTTCAGTGAGCATCATTTTTTTTTTTTTTTTTTTTTTGCGGTACGCGGGCCTCTCACTGTTGTGGCCTCTCCCGCTGTGGAGCACAGGCTCTGGACGCACAGGCTCAGCGGCCATGGCTCACGGGCCTAGCCGCTCCGCGGCACATGGGATCTTCCCAGACCGGGGCACAAACCCATGTCCCCTGCATCGGCAGGCGGACTCTCAACCACTGCGCCACCAGGGAAGCCCCAGTGAGCATCTTTATGATCATTACCTTGAACTCTTTTTTGGGTAGATTGCTTATCTCTACTTTGTTTAGTTCCTTTTCTGGAGTTTTGTCTTGTTCCTTTGTTTAGAACATATTCCTCTGTGTTCACGTTTTGCCTAATTCTCTGTTTATTTCTATGTATTAGGTAGGTCAGCTACATTTCTCAATATTGCAGAAGTGGCCTTATGTAGGAGATGTCCTATGGGGCCCAGCAGTGCACTCCTCTGTGGTCACCAGAGCCACCTCTAGGGGTGTCCCCTATGTGGGCTGTGTGGGCCCTTGTGTTGTGGTATGGCTGACTACTGTGAGTACACTGGTAGGCAGGGCTGGCCCCTGGACCAGCTGGCTGCCAGGCCCCGCCTCCTATGGTGGCTGCTGCCCTGTGGGTGGGCAGAGCTGGGTCTTGGGGCAGCTGGCTCTGGGGACCAGGGTTCCTGGAATGGTGCTGGCCTGTTGGTGGGCAAGTAAGCCCCTGGTGCTGATAGTCTAGAGGGAGGACTACAGAATAGCACTTGACAGCACCACTATCCTCGTGGTACAACAGCTCCCTGAAGTGGTTCCCTCCAATGTGTTTGTTGCCAGGGGGAGTCCCAGTTGTCTCCTGCCTCTCTGAGAGGCTAAGATCAGCAAGTGGGTCTGACCCAGGCTCCTTAGAAACTACTGCCTCTGACTTGGGACTCAGAGCCTGTAAGATTTTAAATGTGTTTTGTTTTGTTTTGTTTTTTAATTGGAGGATAATTATTTTACAGTGTTGTGTTAGCTTCTGCTGTGCAAGGAAGCAAATAAGCCACATATATACCCATATCCCCTTCCCCTTGGATCTCCCTCCTGCCCTCCCCATCCCACCCATCTAGGACATCACAGAGCGCTGAGCTGAGCTCCCTATGCTATACAGCAGGTTCCCACTAGCTATCTGTTTTACACATGGTAGTGTATTTATGTGAAATCTAATCTCCCAATTTGTCGCACCCTCCCTTTCTCCTTCCTATGTCCACATGTCTGTTCTCTACGTCTATGACTCTATTCCTGCCCTACAAATAGGTTCATCTGTACCACTTTTTCTAGATTCCACATATGTGTGTTAATATATGATATTTGGTTTTCTCTTTCTGGCTTACTTCACTGTTTCACAGACTCTAGGTCCATTCACGTCTCTACAGATGACCCAATTTCGTTACTTTTAATGGCTGAGTAATATTCCATTGTATATATGTACCACATTTTCTTTATCTGTTCATCTGTTGTTAGACATTTAGGTTGTTTCCATGTCCTGGCTATTGTAAATAGTGCTGCAATGAACATTGGGGTACATGTGTCCTTTTGAATTATGGTTTTCTCAGGGTATATGCCCAGTAGTGGGATTGCTGGGTCATATGGTAGTTCTATTTTTAGTTTTTTACGGAACCTCCATAATCTTCTCCATAGTGGCTATATCAATTTGCATTCCCACCAGTGTGCAAAAGGGTTCCCTTTTCTCCACACCCTCTCCAGCATTTGATGATGGCCATTCTGACTGGTGTGAGGTGATACCTCATTGTAGGTTTGATTTGCATTTCTCTAATAATTAGTGATGTTGAGCATCTTTTCATGTGCCTCTTGGCCATCTGTATATCTTCTTTGGAGAAATGTCTATTTAGGTCTTGTGCCCATTTTTTAATTGGGTTGTTTGTTTTTTTGCTGTTGAGCTCCATGAGCTGTTTCTATATTTTGGAGATTAATCCTTTGTCAGTTGCTTCATTTGCAAATATTTTCTCCCATTCTGAGGGTTGTCTTTTCGTCTTTTTTATGGTTTCCTTTGCTGTGTAAAAGCTTTTAAGTTTCATTAGGTACCATTTGTTTATTTTTGTTTTTACTTTCATTACTTTAGGAGGTGGGTCAAAAAAGATCTTGCTATGATTTATATCAAAGAGTGTTTTTCCTATGTTGTCCTCTAAGAGTTTTTTTTTGTGTGTGTGTGGTACACGGGCCTCTCACTGTTGTGGCCTCTCGTCGCGGAGCACAGGCTCCGGACATGCAGGCTCAGCGGCCATGGCTCACGGGCCTAGCCGCTCCACAGCATGTGGGATCTTCCCGGACCGGGGCACGAACCCGTGTCCCCTGCATCGGCAGGCGGACTCTCAACCACTGCGCCACCAGGGAAGCCCTTTAATCCGTTTTGAGTTTATTTTTGTGTATGGTGTTAGGTAGAGTTTTAATTTCATTCTTTTACATGTAGCTGTCCTTTCCCAGCACCACTTATTCAAGAGGCTGTCTTTTCTCCATCATATATGTTCTTGCCTCCTTTGTCATAAATAAGGTGGCCGTATGTCCATGGGTTTATCTCTGGGCTTTCTATCCTGTTCCATTGATCTGTATGTCTGATTTTGTGCCAGTACCACACTGTCTTGATTACTGTAGCTTTGTAGTATACTTTGAAATCGGGGAGCCTGATTCCTCCAACTCCATTTTTCTTTCTCAAGATTGCTCTGGGGCTTCCTTGGTGGCGCAGTGGTTGAGAGTCCGCCTGCCGATGCAGGGGACACGGGTTCGTGCCCAAGTCCGGGAAGATCCCACATGCCACGGAGCGGCTAGGCCCGTGAGCCATGGCCGCTGAGCGTGCGCGTCCGGAGCCTGTGCTCCGCAAGGAGACAGGCCACAACAGTGAGAGGCCTGCGTACCACCAAAAAAAAAAAAAAAAAAAAAAAAAGATTGCTCTGGCTATTTGGTGTCTTTTGTGTTTCCATACAGATTGTAAAATTTTGTTCTAATTCTATGAAGAATGCCATTGGTTGTTTGATGGGGATTGAATTGAACCTGCAGATTTCTTTGGGTAGTATAGTCATTTTCATAATATTCTTCCAATCCAAGAACATGGTATGTTTCTCTATCTGTTTATGTCATCTTTTATTTCTTTCATCAGTGTTTTATCATTTTCTGAGTATAAGTCTTTTGCCTCCTTAGGTAGGTTTATTCCTAGGTATTTTGTTCTTTTTGTCATGATGCTAAATGGGATTGTTTCCTTAATTTCTTTTTCTGATTTTTTTGTTGTTAGTGTATAGGAATGCAAGAGATTTCTGTGCATTAATTTTGTATCCTGCACCCTTACCAAAATCATTGATTAGTTCTAGTAGTTTTCTGATGGCATCTTTAGGATTTTCTATGTATAGTATCATGTCATCTGCAAACAGTGAGAGTTTTACTTCTTTTCCAATTTCTATCCCTTTAATTTCTTTTCTTCTCTGAGTGCCGTGGCTAGGACTTCCAAAACTACATTGAATAAGAGTGGCGAGAGTGGACATCCTTGTCTTGTTCCTGATTGTAGTGGAAATGCTTTCAGTTTTCCAGCATTAAGAAAGATGTTTGCTGTGGGTTTGTCATATATGGCTTTTATTATGTTGAGGTAGGTTGCCTCTATGCCCATTTTCTGGAGAGTGTTTATCATAAATGGGTGTTAAATTTTGTCAAAAGCTTTTTCTGCATTTATTGAGATGATCATATGGTTTTTATTCTTTAATTTACTAATATGTTCTGTCACGTGGATTGGTTTGTGTATATTGAAGAATCCTTGCATTCCTGGGATAAATCCCACTTGATCATGGTGTGTGATACTTTTAATGTGTTGTTGGATTCTGTTTGCTAGTATTTTTTTTTTTAATTTTTATTTTTTATTTTTTATTTATTTATTTATTATTTTTTTTTTTTTTAATTTTTTTTTTTTGCTGTACGCGGGCCTCTCACTGCTGTGGCCTCTCCTGTTGCGGAGCACAGGCTCCGGACACACAGGCTCCGCGGCCATGGCTCGCGGGCCCAGCCGCTCCGCGGCATGTGGGATCTTCCGGGATCGGGGCACGAACCCGTGTCCCCTGCATCGGCAGGCGGACTCTCAACCACTGCGCCACCAGGGAAGCCCTGTTTGCTAGTATTTTGTTGAGGATTTTTGCATCTGTGTTCATCAGTGATGTTGGTATGTAATTTTCTTTTTTGATAGTATCGTTGTCTGGTTTTGGTATGAGGGTGATGGTGGCCTCGTAGAATGAATGAGGGTGATGGTGGCCTCATAGAGTGTTCCTCCCTCTGCAGTTTTTTGAAGACTTTGAGTAGGATAGGTGTTAGCTCTTCTGTAAATGTTTGATAGAATTCACGTGTGAATCCATCTGGTCCTGGACTTTGTTGGAAGATTTTTAATCACAGTTTCAATTTCATTACTTGTGATAGGTCTGTTTATATTTTCTAATTCTTCCTGGTTTAGTCTTGGAAAATTGTACCTTTCCAAGAATTTGTCCATTTCTTCGTGGTTGTCCATTTTATTAGCATGTAGTTGTTTGTAGTAATCTCTTATAACCCTTTGTATTTCTGCGGTGTCAGTTGTGATTTCTCCTTTTTCATATTTAGTTTAGTTTTTTTTTTTTTTTGATTATGGGGTTTTTATTGTGGTAAAATACACACAACAGAATTTAACATATTTGCCATTTAAAAAAATGTGTACATTTAAAAAGTGTACAATCTAGATAAACAAAAAGGACTTACTGTATAACTCAGGGAACTATATTCAATATCTTGTAATAACCTTCAATGGAAAAGAATTAAAAAAAGAATATAGATATATACATATCTATGTATAACTGAATCACTTTGCTGTGTATCTGAAACTAACACAATATTGTAAAGCAACTATACTTCAATAAAAAAAAATAATAAAAGTGTGCAATCTAGTGGCATTTAGTACATTCACAGTGTTGTGCAACCATCACCACTATCTAGTTCCAGAACATTTCTGTCACTCCAAAAAGGAGACCCCATACCCGTTATCAACCATTCCTCATTCCTCCCTCACATCCAGCCCCTGACAACTATTAATCTGCTTTCTGTTTCCTCTTCTGGACATTTCATGTAAATGGAATCATATAGTATGTGGCCTTTGCTGTATGGCTTCTTGCTCAGCAGAATGTTTTCAAGGTTCATCCATGTTGTAGCATGTGTCAACACCTCAGTATTTATTTATTTATTTGTTTGTTTTTGCGGTGCACGGGCCTCTCACTGTTGTGACCTCTCCCGTTGTGGAGCACAGGCTCCGGACGCACGGGCCCAGCTGCTCCGTGGCATGTGGGATCCTCCCGACTGGGGTGCGAACCTGTGTCCCCTGCATCGGCAGGTGGACTCGAAACCACTACACCACCAGGGAAGCCCCACCTCATTATTTTTAATGGTTAAATAATTGTCTGTTGTTTGGATATACCATATTTGTTTGTCCATTCATCAGCTGATGGACGTGTATTGTTTCACCTTTTGGCTCTTACAAGTAGTGCTGCTATGAACATTTTTTTTTTTTTGTAGTTTCTGCTTTATAACAAAGTGAATCAGTCATACATATACATATGGTCCCATATCCCTTCCCTCTTGTGTCTCCCGCCCTCCCACCCTCCCTTTACCACCCCTCCAGGCGGTCACAAAGCACCGAGCTGATCTCCCTGTGCTATGCGGCTGCTTCCCACTAGCTATCTACCTTACGTTTGGTAGTGTATATATGTCCATGCCTCTCTCGCACTTTGTCACAGCTTACCCTTCCCCCTCCCCATATCCTCAAGTCCATTCTCTTGTAGGTCTGTGTCTTTATTCCTGTTTTACCCCTAGGTTCTTCATGACATTTTTTTTCTTAAATTCCATATATATATGTGTTAGCATACGGTATTTGTCTTTCTCTTTCTGACTTACTTCACTCTGTATGACAGACTCTAGGTGTATCCACCTCATTACAAATAGCTCAATTTAGTTTCTTTTTATGGCTGAGTAATATTCCATTGTATATATGTGCCACATCTTCTTTACCCATTCATCCGATGATGGACACTTAGGTTGTTTCCATCTCCGGGCTATTGT
Organism: Mesoplodon densirostris; assembly: GCF_025265405.1. Lineage (NCBI taxonomy): Eukaryota > Metazoa > Chordata > Mammalia > Artiodactyla > Ziphiidae > Mesoplodon > Mesoplodon densirostris. The sequence goes on from NC_082663.1 coordinate 60,374,345, forward strand.
AAATAGGGCTGCTATGAACATTTTGGTACATGTCTCTTTTTGAATTATGGTTTTCTCAGGGTATATGCCCAGTAGTGGGATTGCTGGGTCATATGGTAGTTCTATTTTTAGTTTTTTAAGGAACCTCCATACTGTTCTCCATAGTGGCTGTACCAATTCACATTCCCACCAGCAGTGCAAGAGTGTTCCCTTTTCTCCACACCCTCTCCAGCATTTATTGTTTCTAGATTTTTTGATGATGGCCATTCTGACTGGTGTGAGATGATATCTCATTGTAGTTTTGATTTGCATTTCTCTAATGATTAATGATGTTGATCATTCTTTCATGTGTTTTTTGGCAGTCTGTATATCTTCTTTGGAGAAACGTCTATTTAGGTCTTCTGCCCATTTTTGGATTGGGTTGTTTGTTTTTTTGCTATTGAGCTGCATGAGCTGCTTATAAATTTTGGAGATTAATCCTTTGTCAGTTGCTTCATTGGCAAATATTTTCTCCCATTCTGAGGGTTGTCTTTTGGTCTTGTTTATGGTTTCCTTTGCTGTGCAAAAGCTTTGAAGTTTCATTAGGTCCCATGTGTTTATTTTTGTTTTTATTTCCATTTCTCTAGGAGGTGGGTCAAAAAGGATCTTGCTGTGATTTATGTCATAGAGTGTTCTGCCTATGTTTTCCTCTAAGAGTTTGATAGTTTCTGGCCTTACATTTAGGTCTTTAATCCATTTTGAGCTTATTTTTGTTTATGGTGTTAGGGAGTGATCTAATCTCATACATTTAAATGTACCTCTCCAGTTTTCCCAGCACCACTTATTGAAGAGGCTGTCCTTTCTCCACTGTACATTCCTGCCTCCTTTATCAAAGATAAGTTGACCATATGTGCGTGGGTTTATCTCTGGGCTTTCTATCCTGTTCCATTGATCTATCTTTCTGTTTTTGTGCCAGTACCATACTGTCTTGATAACTGTAGCTTTGTAGTATAGTCTGAAGTCATGGAGACTGATTTCCTCCAGCTCCGTTTTTCGTTCTCAAGATCGCTTTGGCTATTCAGGGTCTTTTGTGTTTCCATACAAATTGTGAAATTTTTTGTTCTAGTTCTGTGAAAAATGCCAGTGGTAGTTTGATAGGGATTGCATCGAATCTGTAGATTGCTTTGGGTAGTAGCACAACATTGATTCTTCCAATCCAGGAACATGGTATATCTCTCCATCTATTTGTATCATCTTTAATTTCTTTCATCAGTGTCTTATAATTTTCTGCATACACGTCTTTTGTCTCCTTAGGTAGGTTTATTCCTAGATATTTTATTCTTTTTGTTGCAGTGGTAAATGGGAGTGTTTTCTTGATTTCACTTTCAGATTTTTCATCATTAGTATATAGGAATGCCAGAGATTTCTGTGCATTAATTTTGTATCCTGCTACTTTACCAAATTCATTGATTAGCTCTAGTAGTTTTCTGGTAGCATCTTTAGGATTCTCTTTGTATAGTACCATGTCATCTGCAAACAGTGACAGCTTTACTTCTTCTTTTCCGATTTGGATTCCTTTTCTTTCCTTTTCTTCTCTGATTGCTGTGGTTAAAACTTCCAAAACTATGTTAAATAAGAGTGGTGAGAGTGGGCAACCTTGTCTTGTTCCTGATCTTAGTGGAAATGGTTTCAGTTTTTCACCATTGAGGACTATGTTGGCTGTGGGTTTGTCATATATGGCCTTTATTATGTTGAGGAAAGTTCCCTCTATGCCTACTTTCTGCAGGGTTTTTATCATAAATGGGTGTTGAATTTTTTTTTTTGCGGTACGCGGGCCTCTCACTGTTGTGGCCTCTCTCGTTGCGGAGCACAGGCTCCGGACGTGCAGGCTCAGCGGCCATGGCTCACGGGCCCAGCCTCTCCGCAGCATGTGGGATCTTCCCGGATCGGGGCACGAACCCATGTCCCCTGCATCGGCAGGCGGACTCTCAACCACTGCGCCACCATGGAAGCCCATGGGTGTTGAATTTTGTCGAAAGCTTTCTCTGAATCTGTTGAGATGATCATATGGTTTTTCTCCTTCAATTTGTTAATATGGTGTATCACGTTGATTGATTTGCATATATTGAAGAATCCTTACACTCCTGGAATAAACCCCACTTGATCATGGTGTATGATCCTTTTAATGTGCTGTTGGAATCTGTTTGCTAGTATTTTGTTGAGGATTTTTGCGTCTATGTTCACCAGTGATATTGGCCTGTAGTTTTCTTTCGTTGTGACATCCTTGTCTGGTTTTGGTATCAAGGTGATGGTGGCCTCGTAGAATGAGTTTAGCAGTGTTCCTCCCTCTGCTATGTTTTGGAAGAGTTTGAGAAGGATAGGTGTTAGCTCTTCTCTAAATGTTTGATAGAATTCGCCTGTGAAGCCATCTGGTCCTGGGCTTTTGTTTGTTGGAAGATTTTTAATCACAGTTTCAATTTCAGTGCTTGTGATTGGTCTGTTCATATTTTCTATTTCTTCCTGATTCAGTCTTGGCAGGTTGTGCCTTTCTAAGAATTTGTCCATTTCTTCCAGGTTGTCCATTTTATTGGCATAGAGTTGCTTGTAATAATCTCTCATGATCTTTTGTATTTCTGCAGTGTCAGTTGTTACTTCTCCTTTATCATTTCTAATTCTATTCGAGTCTTCTCCCTTTTTTTCTTGATGAGTCAGGCTAATGGTTTATCAATTTTGTTTACCTTCTCAAAGAACCAGCTTTTAGTTTTATTGATCTTTGCTATCGTTTCCTTCATTTCTTTTTCATTTATTTCTGATCTGATCTTTATGATTTCTTTCCTTCTCCTGACTTTGGGTTTTCTTTGTTCTTTCTCTAGTTGCTTTAGGTGTAAGTTTAGATGGTTTATTTGGGATTTTTCTTGTTTCTTGAGGTGAGATTGAATTGCTATAAACTTCCCTCTTAGAACTGCTTTTGCTGCATCCCATAGGTTTTGGGTCATCGTGTCTCCATTGTCATTTGTTGCTAGGTTTTTTTTTTTTTTTTTTTTTTTGCGGTATGTGGGCCTCTCACTGTTGTGGCCTCTCCCGTTGCGGAGCACAGGCTCCGGATGCGCAGGCCCAGCGGCCATGGCTCACGGGCCCAGCCGCTCCGCGGCATATGGGATCCTCCCAGACCGGGGCACGAACCCGTATCCCCTGCATTGGCAGGCGGACTCTTAACCACTGCGCCACCAGGGAGGCCCTGTTGCTAGGTATTTTTAAATTTCTCCTTTGATTTCTTCAGTGATCACTTCATTATTAAGTAGTGTATTGTTTAGCTTCCATGTGTTTGTATTTTTTACAGATCTTTTCCTGTAATTGATATCTAGTCTCATAGCATTGTGGTCGGAAAAGATACTTGATACAATTTCAATTTTCTTAAATTTACCAAGGCTTGATTTGTGACCAAGATATGATCTATCCTGGAGAATGTTCCATGAGTACTTGAGAAAAATGTGTATCTGTTGTTTTTGGATGGAAAATGAAATGTGTATTCTGTTGTTTTTGGATGTCCTATAAATATCAAATAAGTCCATCTTGTTTAATGTGTCATTTGAAGTTTGTGTTTCCTTATTTATTTTCATTTTGGATGATCTGTCCATTAGTGAAAAAGTGGGGTGTTGAAGTCCCCTACTGTGAGTGTGTTACTGTCTATTTCCCCTTTTATGGCTGTTAGTATTTGCCTTATGTATTGAGGTGCTCCTATGTTGGGTGCATAAATGTTTACAACTGTTATATCTTCTTGTTGGATCGATCCCTTGATCATTATGTAGTGTCCTGCTTTGTCTCTTCTAATAGTCTTTATTTTAAAGTCTATTTTGTCTGATATGAGAATTGCTACTCCAGCTTTCTTTTGGTTTCCATTTGCATGGAATATCTTTTTCCATCCCCTTACTTTCAGTCTGTATGTGTCTCTAGGTCTGAAGTGGGTCTCTTGTAGATAGCATATACATGGGTCTTGTTTTTGTATCCATTCAGTCAATCTGTGTCTTTTGGTGGGAGCATTTAGTCCATTTACATTTAAGGTAATTATCGATATGTATGTTCCTATTCCCATTTTCTTAATTGTTTTGGGTTCGTTATTGTAGTTCTTTTCCTTCTGTTGTGTTTCTTGCCTAGAGAAGTTCCTTTAGCATTTATTGTAAAGCTGGTTTGGTGGTGCTGAACTCTCTCAGCTTTTGCTTGTCTGTAAAGGTTTTAGTTTCTCCATCAAATCTGAATGAGATCCTTGCTGGGTAGAGTAACCTTGGTTGCAGGTTTTTCTCCTTCATCACTTTAAATATGTCCTGCCAGTCCCTTCTGGCTTGTAGAGTTTCTGCTGGAAAGATCAGCGGTTAACCTTATGGGGATTCCCTTGTGTGTTATTTGTTGTTTTTCCCTTTCTGCTTTTAATATGATTTCTTTGTGTTTAATTTGTGACAGTTTGATTAATATGTGTCTTGGTGTATTTCTCCTTGGATTTATTCTGTATGGGACTCTCTGTGCCTCCTGGACTTGATTAACTATTTCCTTTCCCATATTAGGGAAGTTTTCAACTATAATCTCTTCAAATATTTTCTCAGTCCCTTTCTTTTTCTCTTCTTCTTCTGGAACCCCTATAATTCGAATGTTGGTGCGTTTAATGTTGTCCCAGAGGTGTCTGAGACTGTCCTCTGTTCTTTTCATTCTTTTTTCTTTCTTCTGCTCTGCAGTAGTTATTTCCACTATTTTATCTTCCACGTCACTTATCCGTTTTTCTGCCTCAGTTATTCTGCTATTGATCCCATCTAGAGTATTTTTAATTTCATTTATTGTGTTGCTCATTGTTGCTTGATTCATCTTTAGTTCTTCTAGGTCCTTGTTAACTGTTCCTTGCATTTTGTCTATTCTATTTCCAAGATTTTGGATCATCTTTACTATCATTATTCTGAATTCTTTTTCAGGTAGACTGCCTATTTCCTCTTCATTTGTTAGGTCTGGTGGGTTTTTATCTTGCTCCTTCACCTGCTGTGTGTTTCTTTGTCTTCTCATTTTGCTTAACTTACTGTGTTTGGGGGTCTCCTTTCCGCAGGCTGCAGATTCATAGTTCCTTTTGTTTTTGGTGTCTGTCCCCAGAGGCTATTGTTGGTTCAGTGGGTTGTGTTGACTTCCTGGTGGAGGGGACTAGTGCCTGTGTTCTGGTGCATGAGGCTGGATCTTGCCTTTCTGATGGGCAGAACTGCATCTGGTGGTGCATTTTGGGGTGTCTGTGACCTTATTATGATTTTAGGCAGCCTCTCTGCTAATGTGTGTGTTCGTGTTCCTGTCTTGCTAGTTGTTTGGCATAGGGTGTCCAGCACTGTAGCTTGCTGGTCGTTGAGTGAAGCTGTGTGCTGGTGTTGAGATGGAGATCTCTGGGAGATTTTTGCCATTTGACATTATGTGGAGCTGGGAGGTCTCTTGTGGACCAGTGTCCTGAAGTTGGCTCTCCCACCTCAGAGGCACAGCACCGACTCCTGGCTGCAGCACCAAGAGCCTTTCCCCCACACGGCTCAGAATAAAAGGGAGAAAAAGTAGAAAGAAAGCATTAGTAGAAGAAGAAGAAGGAAAGGAAGGAAGGAAAGAAAGGAGGGAGGGAGGAAGGAGGGAAGGTAAGAAAAAAAGAAAGAAGATAAAGTAAAATAGAATATAGTATGATAAAATATAATAAAGTTATTAAAATAGATAATTATTTAAAAATTTTTAAAAAATTAAAAAAAAACGGACGGGGGCCTCCCTGGTGGCGCAAGTGGTTGAGAGTCCGCCTGCCGATGCAGGGGATACGGGTTCGTGCCCCGGTCTGGGAGGATCCCATATGCCGCGGAGCGGCTGGGCCCGTGAGCCATGGCCGCTGAGCCTGCGCGTCCGGAGCCTGCGTGTCCGGAGCCTGTGCTCCGCGACGGGGGAGGCCACAACAGTGAGAGGCCCGCATACCGAAAAAAAAAAAAAAAAAAAAAAAAAAAAAAAACAAAAAACGGACGGGTAGATCCCTAGGAGAAATGGTGGAAGCAAAGCTGTACAGACAAAATCTCACACAGAAGCATACACATACAGATACACACTCACAAAAAGAGGAAACGGAAAAAATCGTAAATCTTGTTCTCAAAGTCCACCTCCTCAATTTGGGATGATTTGTTGTCTATTCATGTATTCCACAGATGCAGAGTACATCAAGTTGATTGTGGAGCTTTAATCCGCTTCTTCTGAGGCTGCTGGGAGAGATTTCCCTTTCTCTTCTTTATTCTCACAGCTCCTGAGTCTCAGCTTTGGATTTTACCCCGCCTCTGCGTGTAGGTCGCCGGAGGGCGTCTGTTCTTCGCTCAGACAGGACAGGGTTAAAGGAGCAGCTGCTTCGGGGACTCTGGCTCACTCAGGCCGGCGGGAGGGAGGGGCACGGAGTGCAGGGCGAGCCTGCAGCGGCAGAGGCCAGCATGACGTTGCACCAGCCTGAGGCGCGCAACTATGGGGATTCCTTTGTACGTTATTTTTTGTTTTTCCGTTGCTGCTTTTAATATTTTTTCTTTGAATTTAATTTGTTTATTTGATTATGTGTGTCTTGGTGTGTTTTTCCTAGTGTTTATCCTGTATGGGACTCTCTGTGCTTCCTGGACTTGGATGATTATTTCCTTTCCCATGTTAGGAAAGTTTTCCACTATAATCTCTTAGAATATTTTCTCAGACCCTTTCTTTTTCTCTTCTTTTTCTGGGACCCCTATAATTCAAATGTTGGTGTGTTCAGTGTTGTTCCAGAGGTCTCTGAGATTGTCTTCAATTCTTTTCATTCCTTTTTCTTTATTCTGCTCCTTGGCAGTTATTTCCACATTCTATCTTCCAGTTCACTTATTCGTTCTTTTGCCTCAGTTATATTGTTATTGATGCCTTCTAATGTATTTTTCATTTCAGTTATTGTGTTGTTCATCTCTGTTTATTTGTTCTTTAGTTTTTCTAGATCTTTGTTAAACATTTCTTGTACTTTCTCAATCCATGCCTCCATTCTGTTTCCGAGATTCTGGATCATCTTTACTGTCATTACTCTGAATTCTTTTTTAGGTCGGTTGCCTATTTCCTCTTCATTTATTTGGTCTTGTAGGTTTTTACCTTGCTTCTTCATCTGTGACATATTTTTTTTTGTCATCTCATTTTTCTTTTCTGGGGTGGGATTGTGTTCCTGTGTTACTGGTTGTTTAGCCTGAGGCTTCCAGCACTGGAGTTTGTAGGCTGTTGGGTAGAGCTGAGTCCTGGTGTCAAGATGAGGACCTCTGAGAGACCTCACTCCAGTGAGTTATTCCCTGGGGTCTGAGGTCCTCTGTTAGTCCAGTGGTTCAGACTTGGAGCTCCCACCACGGGAGCTCAGCCACGACCCCCAGCTCATGAACCAAGATCCTGCAAGCCATGCAGGGCGGCAAAAAAAAAAAAGAGCTGAAGAATAACGAAGAGTAAAAAAGAAAATAAGATTAGAAAACTAACAGATATGTTAGAAAAAAATATATAGATGAAACAACAACTGGAAGGTAAAAAAGCAAAAAAAGAGGAGGGAAAAATAGCTGTAAAAGGCCTTGGCTGTGGGAGGCGGGGTTTAGGTGGTGGGCAGGGCCTATGCTTAGGACCCACGGGGCTGAAAAGCCCCTTCGGAGGTGGGGCTTAGGTTCAATGCAGCAGGAGAGGCCCAGGAGTGCCTCTGGCCTTGAGGGCGGAGGACCAGGTCTGGGACTCCAGCAGGCTCCCTGGGCCTGAGTGGTCAGGGAAATGCCTGCCAGGCCTCCGGTCCTGGGGGTTCCCCCGCCACCATCTGCCTCCTCTTCCCCGCTCCTCCCTCCCTCCCACATCCCTAGGACCTGTAAGGCCCGAGGGGGCCCTGGAGAACAGAGGACCAGGCCCAGGAGCCCAGCAGGCTTCCCGGGGCCTGAGTGGGCGGGGGAAACGCCTTCTGCATCTCCCCTGATCCTCCGATCCCAGAGGGCCCCTCCCCGCCTCTGTCCTACACCCCTAGGAACCACGCGGCCTGGAGGGGGCCTCAGAGAGTGGAGGCCCTGGCCTGGGAGCCCAGCAGGCTTCCCCAGGCCTGATTGGGCAGGGAAACACTAGGCGTGCTCCCTACTGATCCTCCAAGCCCCCGAGGGTCCCTTCAGGTGTGGGGACCCCTCCCCTCTCCCACCCACCCCTCAAGGGTGCCTGTCCTGTCCGGCCTCCGCTTCTCTTCCCCCCTCACTCCCCCACATGTCCTACCCGGTTGCTCGGGGGTTCCTCCCATCTCCTTGGGTATCGAGGTCCCCCACCAACATCTGCCAGGTGCCCTAGTTGTGGGGAGGTGCGAACTCCTGTCCTCCCACACTGGAGGAGGAATCTACATACGCTTTTTAAGAGCACAGTCTGTTTCCTACAGCCTGCCAGCTCATCCATATGTAAGCCCTGCTGGCCTTCAAAGCCAGATATTTGGGGGGCTTGTTTTCCCGGTGTTGGACCCCAGGCTACAGAGCCTGATGTGGGCTCGGATTCCTCACCCCTTGGCGAGAACCTCTGCAACTGTGATATCCTCCCATTTGTGGGTCACGTAGTCTAGGGTGTGGGTCTTGACCCACCTACCTGTCTCCTTGTGGTTTCTTCTTTATACTGTTAGTTGTGGAAGAATCTTTTCTGCTAGTTTTCAGGTCATTCTCATCAATAATTGCTCTGTTAATAGCTGTAATTTTGGTGTGTCTGTGGCAGGAGGTGAGCAGGAGGGTCTTCCTGCTCTGCCGTCTTGGCCACATCATAAGGAGAAGGGAGGCTGTAAGTTTTGATTCTCTGATAGGGCAAATCTCTCCTCTTAGCATTTTTCATCTTCATATAGTCTTTTATATTTTATATACATATTGTTTATTCATCCAGAGTGTACATAAAATCAATGTCAATTTCCCCCCAAATTTGAGGATTTTAATTAGAATTGTACTGTGTTTGTACTGAGTTTCTTTCATCTGTAAGGAAGGGTTGGCACTCAAATCTCAGAACTGTGGGAATTACAAGTCCCATTTTTCCTCTGCTGCATTCCCAAACACAGTAGTAGTGGTAGCCAAGAACTATTCTCCATTCTTGGCTAACCCCTAAATACTTACTGGAAATTTATAAGCTTGCTCCCTTCCCATAGGGCAAAGTTATAGCTTACTGTTTAGAATAAATAAGAATTCTGTATAGGCTTTTTGAAAAGCAACATGCCATGTAAAGAATATAAGGAATTTATACTTCTTCACATTCTTCCCTTGTTGAAAAAGTAAATTTTAAAAGGAAACAAGACACATTGGAAACAATCCTGCATGCAGGTAAGTAAATTGGATTGTATAATATACCTGTGGTATGTAATTTTTTTTTCCTTCTCTCTCCCCACTGGGTTTGTTCTCTTTATCTGTGAATCTGCTTCCTTTTTTGTTATATTCACTAGTTGTATTTTTTAGATTCCACATATAAGTGATATTATACATATCTTTCTGTCTGACTTACTTTACTTAGCATAATGCCCTCCAAGTCCATCCATCTTGTTGCACACAGCAAAATTTCTTTTTTTTATTGCTGAGTAGTATTCTATTGTATATATATACACCACATCTTTATCCATTCATCTGTTGATGGATACGTAGCTTGCTTCCATATCTTGGCAATTGTAAATCATGCCGCTATGAACATTGGGGTGCATGTATCTTTTCAAATTAGTGTTTTTTTCAGGTATGTATACCCAGGAGTGAATGGGGATTGCTGGGTCATATGGTAGCTTTATTTTTAGTTTTTTGAGAAACCTCCAGGCTGTTTTCCACAGTGGCTACAGCAATTTATATTCCCACTAACAGTGTACAAGGGTTCCCTTTTCTCCACACCCTCACCAACATTTGTTGTGTCCTTTTTGATGACAGCCATTCTGACAGCGTGAGCTGATAATCTCATTATGGTTTTAAGGTATATAAATTTTTAACATGTTTGCTTGCAGGATGCTATGGCTTTTAATAAGTTTAATGTTCTCCACTGGCACATAGTAGATGACCCGTCTTTCCCTTATCAGAGTGTCACTTTTCCTGGATTAAGCAAAAAAGTGAGTAAATCACGTTATTGTTGTTCGTATACAAAAAAAAATTTTTGGTATAGTTTCATTAGAAGTTTGCAACTTAAATGTTTCTTCTTATGGATAGAATTGAAGTATAAAAGTTAGATATTTGTGGGACCTCCCTGGCGGTCCAGTGGTTAAGACTCCATGCTTCCACTGCAGGGGGTGTGGGTTAGATTCCTGGTCAGTGCGGCCAAAAAAAAAAAAAAAAAAAAAAAGATATTTGTGGATTTGTGGTTTTAGATGTTTTTAATAGGCTGCGGCTGAGCATTTTAGATCCACAAAACTTGTGGTTTTGTAATTGTTATGTTATCGTAAATGTAAACAATCTCTAGGGGCTATACAAATAAAAATTTTAAAACCTTAATGAATGTAGGAGACCTGAAGCATTCGTGATTAACATAAGGTCAAGTAATTATATTTACCAAGTAGTCCAACTGTATAGTTGTTTTATTTATTTATTTATTTATTATTTTTTATTTTTTTGCTGTACGCGGGCCTCTCACTGCTGTGGCCTCTCCCGTTGCGGAGCACAGGCTCCGGGGCCATGGCTCGCGGGCCCAGCCGCTCCGCGGCATGTGGGATCTTCCGGGATCGGGGCACGAACCCGTGTCCCCTGCATCGGCAGGCGGACTCTCAACCACTGCGCCACCAGGGAAGCCCCTGTATAGTTGTTTTAAACAGAATTGTTTTGAATTCTATAAATGACGACTTCTTTTCTCTCTGATAAACTATATGAAACAGGGAATCTTACAGATAACGGCTCCTTCTTGGAAAATAATGGTTGTCTTAGGAGTGTTCAGATTCACTGTATTATAGACCAGTGAAGCTGGGAGTGAGCCTCGATACCATCTAGGTGACTCCCCCTCTAGTACAAGGCCAGTCACTGACAGCCAGGAGAAGCTGCCTGTCTCATCCAGAGTTGTAGTTAGCAAGAGGCAGAGCCAAGACCCTACATTTTGTCCTCTGGCCACAATTCCAGAACTCTCTCCAAGGTGTTGATGTAGTTTGGATTGAAATCCTAGCAGCACTCCTGTTGCGTGCTTTTAATATGGAAAACTTCAAACATATACAGAAGTAGAATTTAATGCATTCCTATTTCCTTATCAGTCAGCCTCAGTGATCAAGTAATGGCCAGTCTTGTATCACCTATACCCCCTCCATTATTTTGAAGGTTTCCCAGACATCATATCTTATTGGTAAAAAGGCCTGTTTAAAAAGTTATAGTTCGTTATCACAGCTAAAAAAAATAGCAATAATCCAGATAGCCAGTCATTATTCATGTTTCCCCAAGTGCCTTTTTCTTTTTAAAAAAAATTTATTTGCATTCGGATGCAAATAAGGTCCATACATTGTGGTCAGTTAATATGTCTGTTCTCTCTTATATGTAGCTGCCCATCCCTGCCCATCTTTTTTTTTTCTTATAATTTATTATTTTCATTGAGGAAACTAAGCTCAGTTTGTCTTATAGTTTCCCACAGTCTGGGTTTTGCTGGTTGCATTCCCAGTGTCAATATGTTCTTCTGTCTCCTGTATTTACTGTAAACTGGTGGTTAGATCTAGTCTTGATTCAATACAGATTTGATGTTGAGGATGGGGTAGGGCAAGACTACTTTTTAGAGGTTGAGCATTTATTTATATTTATATATTTATACCTTGAGAAATGTGCCATGGTAACACCTTTAATGGACCTTTATCTTTAGTTACCACCAATATTGAGTTCTAATTTTTCAAGGACCTACAGCAGGACCAAGGGTAATCTTTAAAAAAAAGACAAAAAACAAAAACAGGTCACTTATCAGAGCATCTCGGGGAATTTTTTTTTTTTTTTTTTTTTTTTTTTTTGCGGTACGCGGGCCTCTCACTGTTGTGGCCTCTCCCGTTGCGGAGCACAGGCTCCGGACGCGCACACTCAGCGGCCATGGCTCACGGGCCCAGCCGCTCCGCGGCGTGTGGGATCTTCCCGGACCGGGGCACGAACCCGTGTCCCCTGCATCGGCAGGCGGACTCTCAACCACTGCGCCACCAGGAAAGCCCCTCGGGAATTTTTAAAGCTGACACTAATTAAAGTGACTTTGAAAGACAACAGCTATGCTTTGTAATAATGTGTGAATTTTTATTCTAAAACTGACAAGGGCAGTGTATTCAGAATTTTCACTTCGGAGTGAAACATTTCTGTTTTGTCGTACAGTTACATGAGGTTGAAACAGCCTGACGGTAGACATTGCTGAAACGAGGTGCTGGTAGAGATAGACAGTCCTATCAGTAAATCTGGAATTAACCCAAAGTGTGCTGAGAGCTTATTGATAAGATACAGTAAACAAATAATTTAAATGAGTCATCCAACATCACATAAGATTATTTTATACTTTGTAATACTTGAACAATCTGCCAGCAGATACTGAAGTACAGAGCTGTAAACAGTTCATACATTTTAAGAAATATGGCTTTTACAGGGAAGCTATTCTTCGTCTCATGTTTATACTCCAAACGATGTCCGTATGGTGATTGAATATGCCCGATTACGAGGGATTCGGATCCTGCCAGAATTTGATAGCCCTGGACATACGCAGTCTTGGGGAGAAGGTAAGGAGTGTGTTTTATGAGTTGCAGAAAATGAACATTTGAGGTCCTGCATCTCCTGACTTGGTGTTTGCTCATTTTGTTCTTGTGATTTGCACAAAGGTTGTGCAAACTATTGATAGTTGTAATTCAGTAACTATTATGTGTCTTTTGTGAGCAAGTCACTATAGGCATTGCCTAAAGTATAAACACAAGGGATAAAGGAAAACAAGAAATGATTACAACAAGTAGAATGCATAAGTGAATTAAACATTACATGAATGAAGTAACACTTAAAATGCTTTTGAGAGATCAAAGAATATATTCATGTTTCTGGTAGAGGGAATAACAAGAAAGGCAATTTAGCTGGAGTACAGTGCAGCAGAGAGTAGTTGTACTGTCGGGTGCTTAAGAACTGGCTCTGGAGCTAGATTGCCTGGATTTGAATCCTGCTTCTGGCGTTTATAAACTGAGTGACCTTGGGCAAGTCAGAACATCTCATCCTCAGTTTACCCATCTCTAAAATGGGAGTATTAGCAGTAGCTATCATGTATTTTTTTTTTGAAGATTACAGAATGAATGTAAAGCACATAGCACCACACCTAGCATTTATAATTGTGCAATAAGTATTATTAGAATAGACATGGAGTACAGTGGGAAATGAGTCTGAAAAAGTAGTGTAGAGGGCCTTGGGTGAGGATGTGGGATTCATCAGGACACATGGAAGCCAGTGAAAGTTACAGAGTAGAAGAGTGACATGATGGGAGCCACACTTCAGGGAATCCTATGTGAAAGTGACAGATGGGAAGGGGGAGGAGATTGAAGGTCCTAGACCAGAATGGTGATAGCAGGGATGGAAAATAATATATAGAACTGAGAGACATCCTGGAAATACAACCCATAGAACTTGGGCAACTGACTGACTCCAGGAGAGGGACAAGAGACGTAGGAGGATGGTGTCTCGCTTACCAGAATGTGAAAATCAGGAGAAGCTACAGAAGGAGTTTGGGGAAGACCATTTGGTTTTTGTTTGATTATATTTGAAGTGAAGCTAGGATATCTAATTGTGTTCAGCAGAGACTTTGAAATATGGTTTGAAGCTCGAGACAAAAGGATTGGGGCAAGGTTTAGATTTGGGAGTCATTAATATTTGAGATACTTGAAATGGGTAATATTTCAGAGGCTGATGGAAAGGGAAACAAAAGAGGTGTACAGGGATAGTATTCAGGAAACAATTCTTTTCTTATTTGGAAGAAATTATCATAGTAACTCTTAGTAAACACATTTATCTTTTTCTGTATAAAATCTCCTTTGGCTTCAACAAAATAAAGTAATATAATCATGTGCAAAGCCGTCTCTTTGTGACTGAAATACTTCTTTAGAAAAGATTCTCCATGTTTCCTTCCAGGCCAGAAAGACCTCCTGACTCCATGTTATAATGGAAAAGAGCCATCTGGGGCTTTTGGACCTATAAACCCTATTTGGAATACAACTTACAGCTTCCTGTCTAAATTTTTCAAAGAAATTAGTACCGTGTTTCCGGATGAATTCATTCATTTGGGAGGAGATGAAGTAGATTTTGATTGTTGGTATGAAAATTTGTTAAAAACCCCCTATTTCTAAAAACTTTCATCTGAAGTAGGTGTAGAGGTCTCCACATGAAAAGGGAAGATTTGGGGTAACATCTCTATACGGTTTTAACTTGGCAACACAACTCGTGAGATGGTGGATTTCGGTAGAATGTCCATATGGGTGGTATGACAAAGTAAAAGCTTTTAGTAAGGAGAATTGAGATGCAGAAGGAAATGGGAATTTTAAAAAAAAGACTAAAGAGTGAACAAGAAGAGCTTTAGTGAAAGAGGGTAATGATTAAGTGGGAGAGATTTTTCAAGTAAAAGTCCTCTTTGCAAATAGCCTCAGATGGAGGAGAGAGGTGGGAGGTTAGGGAAAACCATTTTTATAGGAAATCAGCTTCTAGAAAAAAATTATTTGCAGTGGAAAGCTAAGATAACTCATAAGTAAGTTTTTAGGTTTATTTTACTCTACAAAATTTAATAGTTTTACATGTGTATAAGATGTTAGGGATATATGCTGCTTTAAAAAGATTGGGCAGGGACTTCCCTGGCAGTCCAGGGGTTAAGACTCTGCACTTCCAGTGCAAGCGGCGTGGCCTCAATCTCTGTTCGGGGAACTAAGATTCCATGTGCCACGCAGCCAAAAAAAAAAAAAAAAAAGATTGGGCATATTGAACTTTTAATAAAATTTTGATCACTTTTTGTTTAAGGGCATCCAATCCAGAAATCCAGGATTTCATGAGGGACAAAGGCTTCGGCAGAAATTTTAAGGAACTAGAATCTTTCTATATGCAAGCGTAAGTTACTTTAAAGCCTACTTCTGTTTTTATTTCATCAATGCCTTTTGTAAAAGCTTAAGCTGTTATTTAGTACTACTTTATTTTTCATTTTCTCTCCACTCCTTGCCAAAGTATAGATGTTATGTTCTTTGTTACACAAAGTATAGATGAAAATCATAAAGGAGGGAGCAATAGCCACTATTTTCTTTAAATCAATAACATAGTGACTCTGATCCTTTTGCAGTAACTGTTGAAACACAGGATAACAGTCATCTGTTCTGAGAACTCAGCTCAGAGCCCTGGCTGCCCTGCGAAGTCTTCGTCACCATCCATCCCCTGGAATTCAGTCCCTTTTGTCAACAACGCTGGAGCATTTCTTTTACTTTCTATCTGTGCTGTCTCGTGTGGTAGCCACAGCCATATGTGGCTGTTTGTATTTAAATCAGAATTGAAGAAAATTAAAAATTCAGTTCCTCAGTCACATTAGCCACATTTCAGGTGTTCAACAGCTAGATGAGGCTAGTGGCTACCATCCTGGAAAGTGCATACATAGAACATTTCCATCACTGCATAAAGTTCTAGTAGACAGTGCTGCTCCATGCTAGGGAGCAGTAAACTTGTTCTCTGAAGGGCCAGACAATAAACATGGGAGACTTCATGGGGCACATATGGTTGCCCACTTTTTTTTTTTTTTTGCATACTCTTATTTTTTAAACAATGCTTTACAAATGTAAAAACCATTCTCAGCTCAAGAGCCATACAAAAATAGGCTGCAGGCTATAGCTTGCCAACTCCTGCATTGAGCAAGCCCAGATTCTAGCCTTTTCCTGTTCAGCTTTTTGTGTGATACAGTCTAATTTTTTATCCTGCAGAGCACCTGCCATTTTCTGAACATCAGGAAATATTTGTGGATTGATTGTCAACACTGTTGGAAGTTATTTAGGTGATGTCACAGGCTAGTTGATACCCATGAAATTACAAAGATTGCTGTTTATACACTTCCCTGAGTTGCCCCATCTTCCTATCTTTGGGGTATGCTTAGCTCATTCATTCTGCAATTGACTGTTGAACCCCTCTGCTGTGTCAGGTTCTGAGCCATGCGCTAGAAATAAGGAACCACATGGGTCGCCACCCAGCTTTAGCTAGTTCTGCTGTAAACTGAGAGGCACCTCTCAGTGTTGGAGTTCTTGGGATAAAAATGTGCATTCTTTACACATATTGGTAAGCTTGTGATCTGAAATAACTTTGTAATTTTTTCAATGGTAGGGTTTTGGATATGATTTCAGCCATGAACAAGAACTCCATAGTCTGGCAAGAAGTTTTTGATGATGCAAGCAAGGTGAGAAGTATTAAGACTGCATTTGGTTTTAATATGAGAGACTTAATACTTGCTTGGATGGAAGGAACCCTAATGAAGCTTCCCTGTAATGCTGGGGAAATGAGTTTACCTTTCCATTTGAGCTGTAACACTGAGACCAATGATAATGGTATTGATCTGATTTCTTCCATTTACTTCATTCTTCAGCGCCACCTCCTCCTCATCTCCCCATCTCCCCTTCTCCCCCATCTCCCCACCTCCCCCGCCATCTCATTTTTAATCACAAATTGAAGTACTTTGAAGACCGTTCCTTTTTTCAGAAGGGCAGAACAAACAGATAAATAAGTCTATATTGCTGTTAAGATAGTTTTGTTTTAAGTAAAATTGTCAATGTACACTTTTTATTTTAAATGGCATTTCTCTGACATACTCAGAATTCTTTATTTTCCTTTGGGGGCAACTGAGAATTTGCAAGTCCAGCTACTAGTATTATCTTTCCAGAAGGGTTGGTGGCATCCTCAGAGTTCCAAAGTAAGTGCAATAGTGTGGTAGCAATGGGATGAAAACCTTTAATTCATTACACCTATATGGTATCATATGTAGACAAAGGTTAAATATCCAACCTTAAGGTTGATGAAACTTCTAAGTCCCTACAACAAATAGTATTTGATATTCTAAGGAGAAAGGGAAAAAAGGAAATGTTGCTTTTTTCAAGGATCTTAAAAGTTATTTTCTTAGCTACAATGCCTTGGACTTTTAGTTTCATCTACTGTAGTTGGGAGACCTAATAATATATATTGTGATTTGTGACTTTAATAGCTCATGCCAGGCACAGTAATTCAAGTGTGGAAAATGGAGGACTATACTCAGGAACAAAGTAAAGTTACAGAAGCTGGCTTCCCTGTGATCCTTTCTGCTCCTTGGTACTTAGACTGGATCAGTTATGGACAAGACTGGAAAAAATACTATGCTGTGGACCCTCTTAGTTTTGAGGGTAAGTGAAGCAACCATCATTACTTGATTTGTTAGGTTTTTTTCCCTACCCTCCCTCCAGGGAACCCTTACCTAGGTAGCATCTACCAACTATCCTCCCTTTTATGTTTGACCCTTGATTTTGTTTGTGTGTACTTAAACAGACCAACTACAATATCATTTTAAACTCTGTGAAAGAAACCACATTCTTCCCTAAATGAAAGAACTTCAAAAGTAGATTCCCTTAGATTTTTCTCTCCATTTTCACTGATAAGACTTGTTATCACTATGCATTTAAAGATGCCTGACTGCATTAACCTTGTATCTCCTACTCTGAGCTGCCTCTCCAATGCAAGCCACCTAAGCAGGGATCCCGTCCTGTTCAGTGGCTTCCGGGTTCTGAGGAGGAGGCGTCCTTGGGGGTGGGCATGTCAAGTGGTGGGGCTCCAGACTCTCAAACCCCCTTCATTAAGAACAGTTCTACTTTGTCCATTTTTGTATATCAGACTTTAATATAAAATTTCCTTTGAGGAAAAGTATTTTGCTGTTTAAAAGAGTTTCAAAACTGTAGGTCTATTAGGAATTGACATAACTGTTAATCTAAAAAGCATTTTCTGAGAATCAGAAAGTCATAATTACTAGAGATAGTCCCTTTAATAAAATGGTATCTTTACTACCAGACTGCCACATTAGTTAACATGCTAACAAATACTATGTGAACCATGGGGTCAGCCATGGCAATAAAGTTGGCCACCTTGTGCCACAGCCACGAACGTCTCCCAAGGTCCTGCTTAACAGGAGAGAAATGTTGCCCTAAGATAACAATAGAAATCAGCATTGCCTCTGTATATAGGCCTCCAGTTGCAACTACCTAACTTACATCAATGATTTTAATCTAGGTTCTCAGGAACAGAAAAAACTTGTCATTGGTGGAGAAGCTTGTCTATGGGGAGAGTATGTGGATGCAACTAACCTTACTCCAAGATTATGGTATGGAATTTAAGGGATAACATTTGAATTAAGGTGCCTGAGTTTTCCTTCTGTACCCAAGTAGGAAACCACTAGGAACTTCCCCAAGCATGTGGTTTGCTTATTTAAGAAAACAGAAAACTACATTGGGGCACATGTGGTTTAAATTTTAGGCCTCGGGCAAGTGCTGTTGGTGAGAGACTCTGGAGTCACAAAGATGTCAGAAGCCTAGAGGATGCCTACAGGAGACTAACAATTCACCGCTGCAGAATGCTCAGGTAAGACAGATTTATTTTTCAAGCTAGGATACTATTAAGTACAGGGTGAGTTTTAACCTTATTTAGTGTTAGATGGCTTATTGGGTTTTTTTTCCTATAAATAGAAATGTATGTCACCTAAGAGGCTGTGATTTAATTAGGAGAAATTGGGAACTATTTCCAGTACCTATAAGGAGAAGATATCTTGGACTTTAAACTGTTTTATAGATAAATTTTGCTGTAACTTAGAACTCCATTATGAATCTCTTTTTTCAATAATTAGTGATGGTTTAGTGATTCTGATTTGAGCTATTAAGTTCCTTAAGATGGAGATGAGTTATATCAATCTAAAACATCTTTTGTTTGTACTTTACCTGTCGTACAGACGAGGAATAGCTGCAGAACCTGTCTTTACGGGATATTGTGACCACGAGGACACAATGTAAAAATGAGCTGAAACAAAAGAAAAATAGGGGAAAATGCCCACAATCATCTGTACCACGATCAGCTTGATTTTAAAAATCATGTTTTTGAATAAAATCTTTTTATTGATTGAACCTCCATCTTATTATACGTTATACATAGAAGACTGACATCTTTCCTGTGAGAGCAGCTTAAAATCAACCAACCAAAAACCTCGTGATATCTATCATTCAGTATATTGCAAAAGACTGAACCTTGACTACCGACAGTAATAACATCCTAGATACACAATACAGTTCAGGTACATTAACCTTCAACATCAAAGCACGTTTCTCATTCTATAAAATAGAATGGGCAGCACCAAGTGCCACTGTCTGTTTCAAGTTCTACCTTTTCAGTTGTTCTTACTGAAAATGAAGTAGGTAGGTGCTCCTGAGTTTCTCTCCAAGGACTTAGGACAAGCCACTTCTCTGGCTGAGCAGTGTACTTTGGTCTTGAGGATTCATGGCTTGATAATTAGAGAGCTCTAAGGCAAAGGTAGCTGAGCCTGATGTTAACGTTCGAAGCACAGTTGAATAACCCTAGTTAAAATAATTTTAAGTCAGTTATCTCTGCAAAGTTAAGCCTCAAGTCTCTTCCTGCAGAACCTTTGACCATTATCAGGAAAAATTTGGTAAGTATTGTGGATGACAGAAAACCAGTAGTGTGGGTATGCTTCAGAAGTATTCCTTGGTCCCAACATTTGGTAAAAAGTCTGCTGGCACTCAGGTGCCTGTCCTAGCAGGACAGGCTGGTGGGGAGGAGAATGAAACTTGCCTCAAAGCCGGCAACAGAAGAAGTAAGATAAGTGCTTATTTAGGCTGGTGATGCATTTTGGTACAGCACACCTCAGCCTCTGTAGAGGAATGGAAAGGGACACCCGCCCCCCCAGGCTGCCATAATCCCCTGGATTTCTCCAGCAATTTACGTAAAAAAGTATGTACATTTAGTCACAAAGTACCTACCATAATTTCTGCTAAGGGAACAAATCCAATAACAACTTTGTTGTCCTGACGAGTCTGGATTTCCTGAACGTTCCCTCTTCTTTGTGCCAGATCTGCTAGGACAGGACTGAGGTAATCTCTAGTCACTGTAACCTCAAGATTCATCAGGGGCTCCAAAATTTGCTTATCAGCTTTCTTCAGAGCCTAAAGAAATTAAAGAATATTAACTCCTCTTCCTTAAACTGCAGATCAAATTTCTGTTTTGAAGGGAAGACTCATAAAAATTTAAATACTGTCCATACTCTTAGCCTAGAGCCTCTAGCAAAAAGACATAAGCCTGCTTTAACACTCTATAAGAAGTCCAAAATTTCAATACTTGCTTGTACATGCATGACAGTAGCATGTCTGAGACCTCTTGTATGGTGTGTTGCAAGGGAATGCTTGGCAAAGTCTCATTATGTAGAGTACCTGTGAACATGTGCCCAGAGACAGAGGGAAAGAAAATGGTTTTCCCCCTTCAAAGATTTCTTCATATTTAAACCTCTTCTTTTGTTTTTGATACCTATAGTTATAGTGCATACTACAAGTCAGGGCAATCAAGGAGGGAAATAAAGGAGAGAGCTAAAAACACAGTAAGTTAATAGAAACACATTCTCTATTTGAAACAGACTGAAATCTAAAATTCTGAACAGATAACAAAGGCCAAGAAGAACAAGCACATGGAAAGAAAAGAGCATGGAAACTATAAAAAGCTAAAACAGCATAGGGCAAATAGGAAGTGGACGAAAGCAGAGGTATAAAGACTTACTGGGGTCCTAGTCAGACGCTGTCTTTAGAGCATCATTCATCAGGCAAATTGGTAAACGGATTTTGGAGGGCGTTTAGGAGCACCATAACTACTGATGGGTTTGATTTTAAAAGCTAACTTACTTCTCCAGCCTGCCAGAGTTTAAAAACAAAACAAAACAAAACAATTTCTATAAATTCTAAGCCTCTGGCTGTCAGGTGGGATGTAATAAACTTAGACTTAGCAGCAGAAACCAGATAAAAGAGCTAGGGCTCTGAAATGTACCCCTCACCTTTATTTGGCTATGGCTGATCATCTCTTTGCTCACCTGCCACCACTCACTTAGGACCAGGCAGTATCTTCGCCTATATTGTCAAGTAATGCTCTTCTGTCCCTGATACCTCACCACCTACTCCCTCCCCCCACCCCCGCCTCCTACTTTCACGACCATGAAAAATGGCCAGCAGTATAATTCTCTATATCATAGAAATTTCAAAAAACGTAGCACACATATATAGTAAAAACATAATCTCAGTTCTTCACAGCAGATTAAGCCTTTAAAATCACTATCAACTGAAATAACTATAGAAAAAGTAATAGTCTTTGAATGAAAACATTACTAAAAAATAATGACAGTCAACAACTAAATATATCCTCCGTATTTTTGCAATTCTTACCAAAAGCTTTGTGCCACTTCATGCAGTGTCTTTTAGAACAACATAATGGAGTGGGAAAAGGTTAAAAATTAAAGAGAAAAAAATGCTACAACTAAGGAAAGGACTGAGTTCTATGTAACTGAACAGGAAGTACTGTGCTTGTGGGTCTGTCCTTAGTCCTCTTTTCTTTTCACAGCCTTTTCCTTGGCAACATAGTTACAGAGCATCAAGAACAGCTTCTAGGGCCTCCCTGGTGGCGCAGTGGTTGAGAGTCCGCCTGCCGATGCAGGGGATACGGGTTCGTGCCCCGGTCTGGGAGGATCCCGTGTGCCGCGGAGCGGCTGGGCCCGTGAGCCATGGCCGCTGGGCCTGCGCGTCCGGAGCCTGTGCTCCGCAACGGGAGAGGCCACGGCAGTGAGAGGCCCGCATACCGCAAAAAAAAAAAAAAAAAAAAAAAAAAAAAAAAAGAACAGCTTCTACATTAGCTTCCTCAAAAATTCTAAACTTTATCCAAGCCACGGTCTCTGAGTGCTCCAGCCTTGTACTCCACTGGTCTGCTCTGGGATACTGTCTAAATATCTTATAGCAACCCAATATGCCCCAAACGGAACTCATCATTTTCTTTTCCAAACACTCCTGTCTGCTTTTTCCTCTTTCTGTTGATGGCATCACTACTCTTCAGTTCACCGGGACATGCATCTTTGATTTCCCTTTTTCCACAAGTAAGCTGTAAGATTTCCACTCCTGTTGCTGGTATCCTGGTTCAGACCTAGTCCATTCCCTGTCCTAGACTCTTTTCCCTACTCCAGTCCCTTCTGTATTCTAATGATTATACTGCTCTCTTCAAAAAACTTTAAATTATTCACCACTGTTCTCAAAACAAATCTCAAACTTCTAGATGTAGTTTTTAAAGGTTTCTCTACAGTCTGACTCTATTTTACTTTTCCAACCCTAATTTCACTACTCCCCTGCCTTCTTTAATCTCCCCTTGTCTGGAATGCTGCCCACTGTGCCCAAATCTTCCAAAACATCACAGCTCAACAATTAATGAAACCATGTACAAGCCCCTGTTGTGTTTTGAAATAAAATGCTGACTCCAGAGTTAATGATTGGGAAATGTGAAGATGCAGAAACAAAGAACAGCTGTTGGGCTAGGGAACTGGTAACAATTTAGACTATAATGCTGCCACATGGCAGAATCACCGAACTCCCAGTTCCCTGAAAGGTATAGAGGCCTGACACACACTCCTAAGTTGTTTGCACAGGAAGCAGACCGCCTGCCAGAGGAAAACTGCTGACCACAAGCACATAGACCCTAGACTGGTTGAAACCAGAAGGCTGATTGATGATGCTTGAAACTTCACCTTGATGCCAGCCAATCCCAGAATTGTCCACAAGCTGATCACATCCTGCTCTTTGAACACTATAAAACTCCTCATAACCCCTCCAGGGTGGATCACACAGTCTTGAGGGCATTAGCCCTCTGTGGCCCCCTTTGCCTGGCAAAGCAATAAAAGCTACTCTTTTCTACTTCACCCAAAACTCTGTCTCCGCGTTTCTGTTCGGCACTGGTGGAGGCCGAGTTTTGGCAACATAAACTTCTTTCCAAGAACCCTGCCCCAATTCCCCACGTCTCAGCTTTTATGGATCTCAGTCCATTCTATCTGATATTCTGGCTATTTGGTTATTTATTTCCCTTTTAAATCATAAGCTCCTTTAGGTCAAGAAAAACGTATGCATCCTATTTGTGCCCCTCTCAGTGCCCAGTGCACTATACTATAAGCACACCACCAATGGCTCAATAAATATATGAAGCGTCATTAACTTCTCATAGCAGAGGAGGAGCTTCCCCACTAGATGAAGTTTAACAAGGGCCAGAGTATTTCCATTAGTAGTATTTAAAGTAATGAATTAAAACAAAAGATTAAGTGTAAGCACCATAAAGTTAATTCTTATTCTCTACTATGATCTTAATAAAAAGGCTAACCAAGGCATATTAGATTTTGAAGGACTGGCCTATATACTGGGGCTTGGGGTTAATTTAGAAACATTGTATCTTTCAGGTTACCATTATTTCAAAACTAAAACCAATGTCAGGAAAAACTAAGAATTACTGGAAGGTAAATGTTCTCAACAATTTAATCATGACCACTTTACAGGTAATATTTCTAACTATATGCTTAGGCAAACAATATTTAAACAATTTTATTTTTGAAAGTGTAGTGTTTTTTCTTTGTAATCAAAAACTTTTTTTTTCCCAAAAACTTTTTAAGAAGTATGAATTTGAACTTATATGAAAGAGCCGTTAAAGTTCAGCCTTCCTAAGTCAGGGGCTTAGGGTATTTAACTTTATAATTATGGATTCAAATAAGACTACAGAAAATCAGGTCTCAACCACAGTCCAAAACATTAGAAAATGATTATAAAAGCAAGCGTTTTAATGCAAAATCAGTCACCAACAAAACTATAGTATTCCCATACTGAGAAGAATGCATGGAATCAGCATTCAGCACACTAAGGCCCTGGGGGTTAATCCAGCTCTGGTAGATTACTGGGGCAAGACACTCAAGGACATACCCTCAGGTAACCAGAGAAGACCAGACTGCTTTATGCTCTGAGAAGGAAAAATGCTTATTTGATCTGTTATTCAACAGGACTTACCTGATTTCAGTGATCCTTAATTAATTTTATTAGAACAAACATGAACTCCAACATTGGAACCAATATTAGACCTTCAATGTCCTTTAGATTATAATCCATTTTGGGCCAAGCTGACCCCAGATATGTCTTTTACTCAAATCTACCAAGCTTGCCTCTTATGGCTGTGTATCTGGGATGGGGAAAGCAGAGACACCACTTAAAAAAACTTGCCTCTTTGCCAAAATCAGAGGATATTTAATAACTATCTGTGTCAAACAGTAATTTCTTAGATCCTCTTTTGAATAAAACCCTGGTGATTAAGAAATCAAAGATTCTCCATGGTAAAAACTCTTGACTATAAGGCTCAGGATACAAAGACACAAGGTCAGGCACTGTGAGCACAGCTGTCTGTGGACTAGTGGTTCACTACTGTCCGGAGAGTCACCTTAAAGCAAAAAGGATTAGGACACTTCCATACCTTTTGTAGGCATCTTGAGGCACAGGCAGAAATCATAGCTGTGGAGGTACCGGGATGAATTACCAATGAATGTAAAGTAATTGCTATATCTTGAATTGGCGATCCAAGCAGTGGTCCTAGGTAAGGGGGAAAAGATTTTATTAGGACTCAGTATACAGTGAGAGGTAAATGAAATGTGTAAAGAGATAGGCAGAGAACTTCTAGTTTCCAGTTCTGCATGTAAAGGAGCTCTGAAGTCATCACTTTGTTGTAAATAATAAGTAAAAAGCAA
This sequence comes from Mesoplodon densirostris, assembly GCF_025265405.1. Taxonomy (NCBI): domain Eukaryota; kingdom Metazoa; phylum Chordata; class Mammalia; order Artiodactyla; family Ziphiidae; genus Mesoplodon; species Mesoplodon densirostris. The sequence continues at coordinate 60,399,074 of NC_082663.1, forward strand.
CAATTCTTTTTGAATTGGCAAGAGATGGGAGGACAAAGGGCAAACCACTGTCCCCAAGACTGGAGAGACAGGTGAGTGCAGGCAGTCACACCTGAACTGTAATTGAACTGCTTGAGGCTCGGTGTGGCCAAGTCAGAGTTAAAAACTCCAGGGGGGGGCCTCCCTGGTGGCGCAAGTGGTTGAGAGTCCGCCTGCCGATGCAGGGGATACGGGTTCGTGCCCCGGTCTGGGAGGATCCCATATGCCGCGGAGCGGCTGGGCCCGTGGGCCATGGCCGCTGAGCCTGCGCGTCCAGAGCCTGCGCGTCCGGAGCCTGTGCTCCGCAGCGGGGGAGGCCACAACAGTGAGAGGCCCGCATGCCGCAAAAAAAAAAAAAAAAAAAAAAAAAAAAACTCCAGGGGGACCCAGTCTTGGGGGTGGAGAGGGGCATAATTTTGTGAGCTCAAGCAGGTTCTCACAGTAAATATCAGAGATTCAGGGGGAGGGGAAAAGAATCCATCCTGAAATACTCCAAGGCACTCCATTCTTAACAAGGCCTGCCCTCAGGGGAAACTACTTAATTAGAGCAAAACCTGCAGGGATATTATCAGAGACTAACTGACTTGAGGGAAGTACCCAATTCCAATCTACTCTAGCCATCCTGTCCCACCTAAGGGGGGTGAAGAAAACTGAGAAACACTTGTGTAGCTCAGAGTCCAAAGGCACAGGCTGACTAGAAGACTGAGACCTAATCCTGGGACTACAGATGCTTCCCCTCCCCTTTACTTCACCACCACATTACTAAAGGCCGGTTTATAGCAGTCCCTTACCCAGTACATCACATGTGGCTATCAAGAAAAAATTATGGGATGAATTGGGAGATTGGGATTGACATATATGCACTAATATGTATAAAATAGACAACTAATAAGAACCTGCTATAGGGCTTCCCTGGTGGCGCAGTGGTTGAGAGTCCACCTGCCGATGCAGGGGACACGGGTTCGTGCCCCGGTCCGGGAAGATCTCACATGCCGCGGAGCGGCTGTGCCCGTGAGCCATGGCTGCTGAGCCTGTGCGTCCGGAGCCTGTGCGTCCGGAGCCTGTGCTCCGCAACGGGAGAGGCCACAACAGTGAGAGGCCCGCGTACCGCAAAAAAAAAAAAAAAAAAAAAGAACATGCTATATAAAAAATAAATAAAAGAAAAAAAGGAAAAACTTATAAGGCATATTGAAAGGCAAAGAGCACAATTTGAATTTGAATAGAGAGCAAGCATCAGAACCAGATGTGGCAGGGACGCTGAATGATCAGACTGAGAATATAAACAACTATGACTAATATGCTAAGGGCTTAATAGGTAAAGTAAAGGGCATGCAAGAACAGATGGGCATGAGAGCAGAGAGACAGAAGTCCTAAGAAAGAACCAAAAAGAAATGCTTCAGATGAAAAACACTGTAACAGAAAGGAAGAAGCCCACTGATAGTCTTAGATGGGAAACAGCTGAGGAAACAGTCTGAGTTAGAAAATATATCAGTAGAAACCTCCAAAACTGAAAAGCAAAGTGAACAGAAGACTGAAAAAAACCCAAAACAATATCCAAGGCTGTGGGACAACTATAAAGGTATGACATATGCGTGATGGGAAGAGATATGGAGAAAACACCACCAAAGTTAGAAGAGAAGAATGAAACAGTTTCTAACATTAGGAGGGATTAAATGGTTGAGTGTGATACTAATGTGCACTCTGATTGGAGTACCTTACCTTGGAGGCACGCGCTGTAAAGGCCATTTTCAATGGCCTCTCGTGAGGCCTGAGAAAGGTCTTCAGCAACACTTGCTGCATACTCGATGACTGGCAGAAGAGATGATGTTTCCAGTGATTTTGCTTCCAGTTCTACAGTCACAAGATGCCGTCTGTCTCCTAAAGTTCTATCTAAGGTATCTGTAAACAAATCGAATATAGTACCTCAAAGATTTGTTCCAGAAAGATGTCAAGGTACCACAACTGGCAAAATTACAATCAGCAAGTTCAAGGTCTCATGGAAGGTAAAGCGGAAGAAAATATCAACAGTGACACTAAATACAGTGTAAAAATATCAGAGTAAACAGTTCTACCAAGAAAGCATCTGCTGGGACTTTCCTGGTTGTCCAGTGGTTAAGAATCCACCTTCCAATGCAGGGGATGCGTGCTCGATCCTTGGTCGGGGAACCAAGATCCCACATGTGGTGGGGCAACAAAACCCAAGCCCATGTGCTGCAACTACAGAGCCCATGCACTCTGGAGCCCGTATGCCACAACAAATATCCCAGTGTGCCGCAACTAAGACCAGATGCAGCAAAAAGTAATTAAAAAAAAAAAAAAAGAAAGCATCTGCTTCTGTGTTTACCAACATTAAAAACCTGCTCTGAATCACCTATTAATATTGCTTTAGGACTTCCCTGGTGGTGCAGTGGTTAAGAATCTGCCTGCCCACATATATACAATGGAATATTACTCAGCCATAAAAAGAAACAAAATTGAGTTATTTGTAGTGAGGTGGATGGACCTAGAGACTGTCATACAAAGTGAAGTAAGTCAGAAAGAAAAACAAATACCGTATGCTAACATATATATGGAATCTAAACAAAAAAAAGGGTTCTGAAGAACCTAGGGGTAGGAGGGGAATAAAGACGCAGACATAGAGAATGGACTTGAGGACATGGTGAGGGGGAAGGATAAGGTGGGACAAAGGGAGAGAGTAGCACTGACATATATACACTACCAAATGTAAAACAGCTAGCTAGTGGGAAGCAGTCGCATAGCACAGGGAGATCAGCTCGGTGCTTTGTGACCGCCTACAGGGGTGGGATAGGGAGAGTGGGAGGGAGATGCAAGAGGGAGGAGATATGGGGATATATGTATATGTATAGCTGACTCACTTTGTTTTAAAGCAGAAACTAACATGCCATTGTAAAGCAATTATACTCCAATAAAGATGTTAAAAAAAAAAAGAATCCACCTGCCAACACAAGGGACATGGGTTCGATCCACAGTCTGGGAAGATCCCACATGCCGCAGAGCAACTAAGCCTGTGTGCCACAACTACTGAGCCTGTGCTCTAGAGCCCGTGAGCCATAACTACTGAGCCCATGCTCCACAACTACTGAAGCCCTTGCATTCTAGGGCCCATGTGCCTCAACTACTGAGCCCACGTGCTGCAACTACTGAAGCCTGCATGCCTAGAGCCCGTGCTCTACAACAAGAGAAGCCACCGCAATGAGAAGCCCGTGCACCACAACGAAGAGTAGCCCCTGCTCGCCACAACTAGGGAAAGCCTGCGTGCAGCAACAAAGACCTAGTGCAGCCAAAAAATTTTTTTAAAAAATTACTTCAGTGTTAGGGTGTGTTGAGGCAGGTGATCGCACAAATTTTGTTATGCAGATTACACTTTTAAACATTTCTTATGTGACTGATATTCTTCTAAATACAATTTTTTTTTTTTTTTTTTTTTTTTTTTTTTTTGCAGTACGCGGGCCTCTCACTGTTGTGGCCTCTCCCATTGCGGAGCACAGGCTCCGGACGCGCAGGCTCAGCGGCCATGGCTCACGGGCCCAGTCGCTCCGCGGCATGTGGGATCCTCCCAGACCGGGGCACGAACCCGTGTCCCCTGCATCGGCAGGCGGACTCTCAACCACTGCGCCACCAGGGAAGCCCCGAAATTTTTATTTAAAAGTAAAACAGAGTACAAACCGTTATCTAATGAAAATTAAAAGGCTTCACCCTGCCAACCAACAAACTTAAATTTCATACACTCTTCCAGCAATATTTTATGTATTGGGTTTGGCCAAAAAGTTCGTTTGGGTTTTTCCATAAGCTGGTACGGAAAAACCCAACGAACTTTTTAAAAAAATTTATTTATTTGGTTGCACTGGGCCTTAGTTGTGGCAGGCAGGCTCCTTAGCTGTGGCTCACCGGCTCCTTAGTTGTGGCATGCAAACTCTTAGCTGTGCAATGCATGTGGGATCTAGCTTCCTGACCAGGGATCAAACCTGCATCCCCTGCATTGGGAGTGCAGAGTCTTATCCACTTGCACCACCAGGGAAGTCCCCCGAATGAACTTTTTGGCCAACCCAATATTTAATGTTTATGATTCTTCCCCAAAAACTAGTGATCTATTTGTAAAAATGAAAATAGACTCCCTCATTAGCTAACAACCAATAGCTTTCAGTGAAACCGAGTGAGGCCCTGTGGGGCTCCGAGGCATGGAGACCCTTTTGTCCCCCATTTCTTGAAGGCAAGACTCCAGCCTCCATGACCTTCCCTGAGTTCCAAAGGGCAGATTCGAACAGTTGCTAATCAAGGGAGGAAGCAGCCAAGAAACCACCTGAGGCAAAATTAAAGGGACCAGGGAAGCTCCTCAAGATTAGGAGACCACCTGAGACGAGATGAAGGGAGTGAAAGCCCTGTGTACACCCTGATGTTGTCAGAGACCCCACCTTTGAACCACTGTTATAAAACCCTCATCAAATCCTCCCAGGTTGGGACACATAGTTTTTCGAGGCAGGAGCCTGCTGTGTCCCCCTTTGCCTGGCAAAGTAATAAGGCTATCCTTTTCTATTTTGTCTCTGAGATTTGATTTGGCACCAGTATACAGAGAAGTTGAGCTTTCGGCAACATCACCAATCTCCAAGATTTTACTAAGACAAAACTATGCTGTATTTATGTGAGTGACCATGGAACACAGTGACTCATGGCCCAAATTCAAAACTGAGAACTAATTATGCTCGGTAATTCCTCTTCATAATTCCTTTTATATTATGAAATATAAAACTTACTTTTATATTATGAAATATTTTATACTTAAAAATACATGCATAACCTAAAACCAAAATGAACATTTATAACCTAAAAACAAAATGAACATTCATGAAACCTAATATTACTAAAGAAACAGAACATTACCAGTAACCTAGAAGCCTTCTGAAGAAACAACCACTATCATGATGTTGTATTTAAACATTCATATGGGGCTTCCCTGGTGGCGCAGTGGTTGAGAGTCCGCCTGCCGATGCAGGGGACACGGGTTCGTGCCCCGATCCCGGAAGATCCCACATGCCGCGGAGCGGCTGGGCCCGCGAGCCATGGCCGCGGAGCCTGTGTGTCCGGAGCCTGTGCTCCGCAACGGGAGAGGCCACAGCAGTGAGAGGCCCGCGTACAGCAAAAAAAAAAAAAAACAAAAAAAAAACAAAAAAAACATTCATATGATTTTCTTTAGAGTTGTATCACAGATGCAGGTATCCCTAAACAATATAGTTTACTTCTGCTTTGTTTTGAATATGTTATTATACTGCATGTATTCAGCAACTTGCTTTCTTCTGCTTCACATTTGTGGGTCATCTGGGCTGACACCTGGTGATGTAGTACATTCTTTTTCACTGTTATACAGTATTCTATTACATGAACAGAGTACAATTTATCCACTATGTCCACAAATATTTGGATTTTTTTCACCTAAAGTTTTATTACAATGCTATTATGAAGGTTCTTGTATCTGTCTCTCAATGTACATGTGTAAGATTTTCTCTAGGGCATATACCTACTAGTGGAACTGCTGAGTAGTAAGGTCTGCACATAGTCAACTTCATAAGAAAGTTGCCGAACTGTTTTCACAGTGGTTATAATTTACACTCCCACCAGAAGTTTCTGTATAACTTTCCATTGCTCAACATCTCACCAACACTTGGCATTGTCAGATTTGCATTCTTGCCAATTTTGTTGGTGTAAAATGCCATCTTGTCCTTTTAACTTGCATGATCCTAATCATTACTGAGATTGAGAATCTTTTAATATGTTCACGGGCCTTTGGGGTATCCTCTTTTGTGAAATGTCTGTTCAATCTTTTTTGCTCACTTTTCTACTTGGTTGGTTGTCATGTTTTTGATGATCTTTTGAAGTTCTTTATATATATTCTGGATACTAAGCTGTCAGTTTTATATGAGGCAAATATCTTCTCTCAGCTTTTGGCTTGTCTTTTTGCTTTCTTTATAGTGTATTTGAATAAGTTCTTAATTTCAATAATATCAACTTTAGTAATCTTTTAGTTCATAGTTTCAACCTTATCTGGTTAGTAAAACAATTCTCCTATATTGTCTTCCAAAAATTCGAAGGTTTTCCTTTCATAAAGTTTTGGGGTTTTCTTGCTTTTTTTTCTTTTTTGCATATATTAGCATTTATTCTCTTTATTCTTTTGTGCTCAAAGGGAGATTTCCAACTCTTCTTTCATATTTAGGCTTTTAAATTCACCTGGAATTGACTTTTGTATACAGTATGAGGTGGGAATCTAAACCTTTTTCCATATGAATAATTATCCCAGGCCCCTTTATTGAATATCAGTCCACCCTTTCTCACTGAGCTGCAATATCACTGATGTAAATCCAATTTCCACATAGATATGAGTCTGTTTCTAGGCTTTCTGGTTTGTTCCACTGGTATATTTGTCTATTCTTAGCTTGATTTGTGTCATAATGACTATGGCTTTATAATAAGTATTAATGTCTGATACACTTCTTTGGGTAGAACTGGTATCTTCATGATATTTAGTCTTCTTATCTATGAATAGTATGGTTTTCCATTTAACTTAGGTCTTCTTTAATGTCTGTACATTTTGATAATTTTCTAGATGTACACAAATGTAATCTGCTCCTCATCAGTGATGTGATCATTAGTGATCTGACTGTCCAGTCAGGGTGTGGTCTGATTGCTGCAGCATCTGGTTACTAGTTTTCACCTTGTAACTAATAAGCAATCTAGAGCGAGACGCTTGGAGACCACGCAAATATGCTGCTCAACAACGTACTCAATATTAAGCATTCACCATATTACAGATGACGATTTCTTATTCCAGCCCTCCTCCTCAACATCTAACAGTCAGCATTTGGCACTTCAGTGTAAGGAAGAAGAGTCTCTTCTTCTGGTTGATCTATCATCAGTATGGACTCATGAATTCCAACTTTTTCTCAGTGGTCTGTGATTATTGTTCGTAATTATTTTGGAGTTCAAATCAACCCAGATTTAGCCAGTGGAGCCTCTTCGGGTTGGTTCCTGTGTCCTTATGACGCATCCCCATCATTTTTTTGAGCATTTCCTTTCTTTCTCAGAAAACATGATGTCCTGTTGCTTGCTTATTTTTGATAGTCTCCTATTTCTTACTAATACTTTCTATCCCCTTTCTTATTTCTTCAAAAATAATACTTATTTTATACTCAGCATATGATAATTCTAGTATCAGAAGCCTTTGCTGGTCTGCCTGTGATGTTTATTGTTTCTGCTGCCTTTTTTGCTCCCTGTGCCTTTGCTCAAGGTTTTATGATTAAAAAAAATTTTTTTTTGGGGGGGGGGGCTTCCCGGGTGGCACAGTGGTTAAGAATCCGCTTGCCAATGCAGGGGACACGGGTTCGAGCCCTGGTCAGGGAAGATCCCACATGCTGCGGAGCAACTATGCCCGTGTGCCACAACTACTGAGCACTCGAGCCACAACTACTGAGCCCGCATGCCACAACTACTGAAGCTCATGCACCTAGAGCCCGTGCTCTGCAACAAAGAGAAGCCACAGCAATGAGAAGCCCGCGCACCACAACGAAGAGTAGCCCCCACTCGCCGCAACTAGAGAAAGCCCGCGTGCAGCAACGAAGACCCAACAGAGCCAAAAATAAATAAATAAATACATAGGTAAATTTATTTAAAAAAGTTTTTTTAAATTGTGAGTTCATATTCCTTTGTGGGATTTTCTTTGAGGCCTGGATTGAGGATACATTTATCTAAAGAAGCCCTACATTTGTTTTCTCCAGGTTCCTTGGTATATTACCAATCCATGAGCACTTTACACTAAATTCTACTGTTTGGAGTTTTTCAGGTCACACTGGTTCTATGAATTTAGGCTGAAAATGCTATCAGAAGCCTACAGTTACAAATTCTCAGAAATTTTTCCTTTTTGCCCCCCAGTCAGTTAGACAAGTTTCCTTGTCCTCTTCTTTTTTTTTAGATGTTGGGGGTAGGAGTTAATTAATTAATTAATTATTGCTGTGTTGGGTCTTCGTTTCTGTGCAAGGGCTTTCTCTAGTTGTGGCAAGCGGGGGCCACTCTTCATTGCGGTGCACAGGCCTCTCACTATCACAGCCTCTCTTGTTGCAGAGCACAGGCTCCAGACGCGCAGGCTCAGTAGTTGTGGCTCATGGGCCCAGTTGCTCCGTGGCATGTGGGATCCTCCCAGACCAGGGCTTGAACCCGTGTCCCCTGCATTAGCAGGCAGATTCTCAACCACTGCGCCACCAGGGAAGCCCTGTCCTCTTCTTTTATGGAGAAGATTTTCCTCATTACTTCCATGAGGATGTGGCCCTCAAGTTCTAGGTTAGACATGACCACAGATTTCTCCAGGGTAGCTAGTGGCTTAGGTGCTGGCTTATTTTCCAAGATTCCTGCTCTGGTTTCCTTTTTGGCCTCTGGAAATTTCCATTACATTCTAACCATCTCAGACATCAATTTAAAAGATGTTATTTATATTTTCCCAGAATTTTTGGGTTTTCCAGATATAAAGTCCAGAAAGAGAAATCATCATGTCATTTGCCCCTATATCCTGCTTAATTTTTCAAGTTTCAATGAAAAATAACCACCTGGCCTTTTTACAAATCACTGAGTTGCTTAAAAGTTCCTAGTTATCCTAAAGATACCTCTTCTGTATTTTTTCACAAACCTGCCCATGTTTTCTCCTTGCGGGGGGGACAGGAATGATTGTCATGTTCTTTTGTTTAAGGGAACCAAATTGAAATTATCACATGTAGAAAAATCATGAATTCTTACATTTTGGGACAGAAATATAAAAAGTGCACTTTCTTAAGAATACCATCAGCACAGGATTACCATACTTATTAAATAGTGGAAATTATTTTCCACTCTATTTTTGTTTGTTTGGTTTTTTTTTTTGCAGTACGTGGGCCTCTCACTGTTGTGGCCTCTCCCATTGTGGAGCACAGACTCCAGACACGCAGGCTCAGCGGCCATGGCTCACGGGCCCAGTCGTTCAGTGGCATGTGGGATCTTCCCGGACCAGGGCACGAACTCGTGTCCCCTGCATTGGCAGGCGGACTTTCAACCACTGCACCACCAGGGAAGCCCTGTTTTTTCTTTTTAAATTTTAAAATTTTATGTCTTATTTTATTGAGATATAATTGACATACAGCACTGCAGGAGTTTAAGGTATACAACATGATTTAAGTTACACAGATCATGAAATGATTACCACAGAAAGTTTAGTGAACATCCATCATCTCATATAGACACAACATTAAAGAAATAGAAAAAAAATTTTTTCTTTGTGATGAGAACTCTTAGGATTTACTCTCTTAACTTCCATTTATAACGTACAGCAGTATTAATCATCTTTATCATGTCATATATCATATCACTAGTACATATTTATCTTATAACTGGAAGTTTGTACCCTTTGACTACCTTCATCTAATTCTACCTTCCCCACCCCCCATTTCCACTCAATTTAGGGAGTAAAACTGACACACCAACTTCAAATTGTTATACTCCTTCTGGTAGTGAGGACTGGGATGAGCTGTCTACTTCAATGGCTGATCCCACTGCACATTTGCTTGATGAGTGGCTCAGCCAATATATGTAATAAATGAGTTGTAATGAAATAGAGCTGTGTCTAAAACAAACAAATGCTAAAAAACAAGAAAACACACACACATAAAACCTGTCCCCACTGATGGAAGACACTAGTGACTATGAACCCTGCCTTATGCAACTAAACTAAGAGATTCAGAAAACAGGTCATGGAGAAAAAGAGAGCAACAGAACCAGCGAATTCTAAATGTTGTGAATTCGAAATGTTGTATTTTTTACCTGTGGCACGAACTGAATTTAGGATGGTCTCTCGGTATGCCACCTGGAGGGGCCCTAGATAGGTTTCCAGTCCATATTCCCTCTTGATTCGGTCATGAATTATCTCAATATGTAACTCCCCCATTCCACAAAGGATAGTCTGGTTAAAAGAGGAAGAAAACAAAGATCAAGGAAAAAATTAAGTTTATCACAAAATACTAATAAAGGTATATCAATATATTTTATTTTTCAAAATGAATTTCTTCTGTAATTTTTTTTGGCTCTTACATCAAAACACTGCCTTTAACTTTTCTGATTGAAATAATAAATCAATTAAGAGTGAATCACTAGGCCAATCTCTTATTCTTTGATAGCTGAATTATCAGTTGGGTAAGTGGTATCTAATTAGAACTATACTTCCCAACCACAAAGGTAAGTTCTGGCCAGTGAAATATAAGCATAAATGATGTTGGTAACTTCTGGGTTACGTCTTTAAGGGTAAATAAAGCCCTTCTCTTAATGAAGATATAGACAACCATCTTGACATGTGAACGAGGGCAACATCTTGTGAATGGGGGGAATAATCCCTCCCCCAAACACTCCCAACCACATGGCTATTTCCAACCATCCTGGGCACCTTACAGTCTTGTGGGCAGCTGAAACTTCCAAAGTAGCTTGGAACTTTACGTGACAGAGAAACTTTTATCTTCTTTGAACCAATGTTATTTTGGGTCCTTGTTAGAACAGTCAAATTTGCATCAAAACCAATCAAAACATGTTTTTGTTTTTAGAAAGCAACAGTGGTTATTCCTTCTCACCCATTTTAGGTGTGTTATCATCATTAAAAGTATACCTATGCATCCTTCCTTTAGAAAGCTGCTTCTATAAGTTTTAGCATAAGAGGCTCAAGGTTTTGTCTTGGGGTTGAACCTTATTTCAAAATTTCAGAAAAGGCTATCTTCTGGAAGGTAGAAATGTTGGAAAGTAGTTTATATAAGTAAGGTATAATCATACTGAGGAATTAGGAGAATTTAGCTTGACAGTCAAAATATAATCAGAAATTTATATTATGAGAGAACCAAAAAAGAAGGCTTTTTCTTTCAGGGGCATAGACCAATCAATGTTTTGGATATATGCACTTAAACACTCTCTCTCACACACACAAATGTTTTTATTGAAAGATTCTTGGGATTAAATAATAATATGCATACTTGTCCAGAGTCAGGATCTAGCTTCACTTTCAAACTGGGATCTTCACGCTGAAGGCATTTCAATGCATGATCCAAATCTAGAGGATAAACAGTAACTGTTATCTTTATGTTTCATTTTTTTTGATAAGGTACTATACATTCTAGTGGGAAAACAGATGAACAAGCAAATTTTGAAAAAGAAAATTTCAAACAGCCAGAAATGTTCTGTAGAGAATAAAACAAGGTGATGAGATAGTGATGGGAGGTTACTTGAGATTGAGTGACCTGGGAAGACCTGTCCAGGATGATTCAGATAAAGACACAAACCAAAAAGAATGACATCGCAAGTAGAATCCTAAAGAAAAAGAATTCCAGGTAGAGGAAATGGCTGTGCAAGGAATGGCTTCTATTGGAGAAACAAGAAGGCTACTGTAGCTGGATATTGGTGGACAAAAGGAAGAGTAGCATCAGATGAGGCGGGAGATGTGTGACAGGGAGCACACCATGTAAGGTATTGAAGGCCATGGTGAAGAGTTTGGATGTGCACTGGGAAGCCACTGAAGGGTTTAAATGGGACAGTAACATCATCTGATTATGTTCTGCAAAGGTTAAGGAACTGGCAAAAAAGACTTTAGAAACACATACAATAAGAAACTGGCAAAAGGAATCTAAATTACATCATGAATAAAGAGATACTAATGTGATTACTCTATGATGAATTATCACACCAAGGAGGAAGTAAGAATACAGCTGACCCTTGCACAACATCAGTCTGATGCAGGTCTGCTTACACGCGGATGCAGAATCGGAGGACCCAAGCATAGGGAGGGCTGACTGTAAGTTATACTGGGATTTTCAACTGTGTGGAGGGCTGGGGCCCCAACCCCCCTGTTGTTCAAGGGTCAACTGTATGTTATTTGCATTAAATATGCCATCTAAAGTAAAGAGATACTTTGATACAATCAATTAACTGATATGCACATGCTCCCTCTTTAGAGCTGCACTGTCCAAATGGTAGCCACAACCCATCTGTACAAGATATTACTAGTCTGAATTAACGTTAGCTGTAAGTGTAAAATTCATACCAGGTTTCAAATATTTCACATGGAAAAGAAAAAAGAAAGTAAAGTATCTCAATAATTTTTATATTGATTATGTTGAAATGATAATATTTTGATATACTGAGTTAAGTAAAATATATTACTAAATTAATTTTGCCATTTTAACTTTCTTTAAATGTAGCTATAAGGAAATTTTAAGAAGCGGGATGGAAAGACTGGAGCTTGGGTGCCTGATGACGTGTGGAGTCATCCTTGAACCCCTGGGCTACCAATTCAAGGCATATTTTACAAGAGAAAGAAGTGAACTTTTGTCATTAAAGCAACTGCTATTTGGGGGTTTTATGCTCTATGTAACCAAATTTAACAAGAAATGTTACAGCTGGAACCATGAGGTTTACTATATACTGACTAAGGAGTTTGGGTTTCTGCTATAAGTAATGAGAAGCCACTGAAGTATTCTAAGCCAATATGCTAAAGAACAAACTATTTATCACTCAAAAAGGTCAAATGACATTAAACATAGTATATAAATATCTTCACTGAGTTCTAAAAGTTAAGCCAGAAAACAAGGAAAAGTTGATTTTTATAAATGGTGATGGGAAACTGAATCGGTTATGAATTGGTTACCATCTAATCTAATATACTGGAAGGGCAGTCCTGAGGTCATTACTTAGAATCCCATAGATAGCACCACAAGAACAAGAATAAGGAAGAATATGGTAAGAGAAAAATGGCAAAGCTGAAAGAAAAAAAATGAAAAGAGTTTGTAAAAATCAAAACAAATTAAAAAACTAGACCAATCATAAGAAATACTTACCAATAAATGCTCATAAAATTGAACTCAGTGACATAAGAAACCTTCTGAGGTTAAAATGTAACTATTTTATCTAAGTTATCAGAGCACTAATTAATTGATGCACCAAGATTATATGTACCTGGCTGCTTAGCCACTGATGGAGGTTCTATGGTACAGAAGAAAACAGGTTCTGGAATCTCCACCCCAGCCAACAAAAGCCTCTCTGCTTCATTGTTTTGTCTGTGCTTCTTTTCTCCCTCCCTTTCTGCTCGACGACATGCAGCTAATGCGCTGGACTTGGATGAGACAATGGTGTCCCCAGTGGCAGTCTGCGAGCAAAGAAGATGCCTTGGGACAAAACAGGCTATTGGCAAGCACTCAGCTTCCACCAAGGACCACGAAAACCAAAGAAAAATTTTAAGGTAGCACTTCCTCTTCATCAGAACTTAAAAAAGAGAGACAAATTCATTAAGCTCATCATAACTCTGCATTGGTAAAGCTAATTTTTTTTTTTTTTTTTTCGGTATGCAGGCCTCTCACTGTTGTGGCCTCTCCCGTTGCGGAGCACAGGCTCCGGACACGCAGGCTCAGCGGCCATGGCTCACGGGCCCAGCCGCTCCGCGGCATATGGGATCCTCCCAGACCGGGGCACGAACCTGTATCCCCCGCATCGGCAGGAGGACTCTCAACCACTGCGCCACCAGGGAGGCCCGGTAAAGCTAATTTAAGTTGTAGAAGAATTCTGTCCAAAATATTGCTGTAATAAATTCTAACAATAAAACATTCATACATACAAAAAATACATTTAAAACTCATTTGGTAAAACAAATTTATCTTTGAACAAGAGACAAAAGAACGAAAGAGACAAAAATCCTTGCTCTTACAGAGCCTTCATTGGCAAAATATCTTCACTTTTTAACCTGATCAGTTATAAAGTTAGATTTAATTGTCTGCAATAATCAAGATAGGAAAAAAACAATGCAAATAACATTATTTTACATAAACTTAATACATAAGTATATATCCATAGTGTATTTATTTTACTTGCATTTGAACTTTATATGAATACAATCCATACTGTTCATAGTCTTCTGTAATTTACTTTTCTTTCTATTAAATGTTTGAGATTCAACCACGTTGATGAATATACTACAATATTCATTATTCCACTACTGATAGCTTTTGGATTGTCTATGGGCTTTTGCTATTACAAAATACCTACTTTTAATTAAACATTTAAGCTGTTATTTCCTAGAGAAACGATTTGGTCACTTACGTGTTTAAGCCCAACAGTCAAAGCAATGTTACCAGCAGTCAGTGAAGGGATTTCTACATGCTGGTCAGCAAATGGCAAAAGCAGACGACTTATTCTCTCCCTGTAAAACCATGATTTATATTAGTAAAAGTATATTTAAAGAAATGAGTGAAGTTTTAGAAAATAACCTAGGCTTCTACTTACGTGCAGTTTCCATTAATATTATGGATGGCCAATTGGCGTTTTATCATGCCTGAGTAAATGCGCAAAAATACCAGTGGGCCTCGCTGCTTGTCATGGAGAACTTTAAATGCCAGGGCACATAAGTCACCCTTATACCACTGCCTATAAAATTAAGGAGAAGTTCCAGAAAAGCCACTTTAAAATGTACTTCCTATATATCTATACAGATCAGATCAGATCAGAATCACTGCATAAGCCTAACCCTGATGTCCTCCAAAGATTCCTCATATCTTCTAGTTTAGCTACCAAGGCCAATTAAATAATGTATTATGTACCTCTCTTCCTCCACCGGACTAAATTATTCACTGGAGATCTTACCATTAATTCCTCAAAACCAAAAACAACGGATTCTCTTCCAAATATTACCTCTATTAGCAAATAATTCTTGCCTAGATTTCCCTCCCCAAAAAATATACCTAGGAACATCATACCACTTCTTAAAACCCCATACAGGGTAAACAAATAGGTACTTTCCAATTACTGCTTTCACTCTCTCCTCCCACTTGTCTTCAGCTGCACAGCCATATAAATCTACACTATAAACTTGAACTTGTTTACACAGCGAACACTTACAGAATGATGTCCTTAAATTGGGGTTCATTACTAGGTTTCAGAAAGTTTGAATCCCTCTCAAATTGCCAAACTTTGCACATAGGTACATTTTTCTGAGGAAATATGGAAATATTTCTCCATATTTTCATTAGTTTCAAAGGAGTCCATGATTCAAAGTAGGTTAGACACTTCTATTATTGAATTTCTCTGATCTTATTCCTGTTCCCTCCAAATTTTAATTTTATTTAACAAATCCTTATATAGAGAGTTGATCATACACTAGGCACTGTTTTATGTGCTTTATAAATATTAGCTCATTTGATTCTTGTAACAATCCTATGAGATAAGTCCTATTCTCTGCATCTTATAGATGAGAGGTTAAAGCAACTTGGAAGATCGGAGATTTAAATCCAGGCAGTACACAGTCTATGCTCATCATCACATCACCATAATGCCTCTCCAGTTGAGAGATATGAAAAGTGACTCAGGTCCTAGTTAACAGGATCAAAGTTCACCTCTGTCTGCCATTTGGCACAAAACTCACTCAGATTTTAGAGGATTTATTACGAAGGACAAAGCTGTTAGTGACAAGAGGAATAAAACAATGGACCTTTCCTTACAGTCACAAAACATTATGAAAAATCTTGAAATCCAGAATAAATATAAATGTATCTATAGAATGTTTATCAAACACCTACAGTATACTACTTTGTTTTTTTTTTTTAACTAAGATGGCAGGGTCAAAACTTATACTTTTACACAGCAAAAAAGCCATAAATTCTTATTTAGCTCCATCTGTAAACACAGCAGGTTACAAGAGATGATGACAAATATCCCTTTCAAGTAAAAATTACTATGGCTCTATATTATATTATTATTTTTATTTTTATTTTTATTTTTTTTGCGGTACGCAGGCCTCTCACTGTTGTGGCCTCTCCCGTGACGGGGCACAGGCTCCGGACGCGCAGGCTCAGCGGCCATGGCTCACGGACCCAGCCGCTCGGCAACATGTGGGATCTTCCCGGACCGGGGCACGAACCCATGTCCCCTGCATCGGCAGGCGGACTCTCAACCACTGCGCCACCAGGGAAGCCCTATATTATATTATTTAGAATAATATTCTTCACCAATGTTATTCAAAAACTGTGATTCAACTACTCTCTGTGAAACATGACCTATCTGTCTACCTGTCTTTTCAAGGCTATACGATTTTAATCTATGCACTTGCATACTTACAGAAATTCATAGTTGCGTTCTTCAGGTGAAGGCAAGTACATAGTAATAGCATCTAACAAGGGCTGGACCCCTTTGTTTTTCAGGGCACTTCCACAAAGCACAGGCACTGCTGTCTGAGCCAGTGTTACTCTGTGTACCGCAGCTTGTAGCTGTAAAGCAGAGATATAAATGTTTTATGTGTAGTATTCTGGTCTCGACCAAAATATCCCAGAATTAGATGCCTTCCCTAACCAACCATGTAAAATATCACTCCTCAGCACACTTCCATCATTCTTTATGGCCTCATTCTTCTTTATTTTTCATTGTAAATAACATAAATCACTACCTGGTATCTTAGATATATATTTATTACTTTATTATCTGTCCCCCCAGTCACTAGAATGTAAAATCTATATAAGCATTATAGTAAGTCCCCTAAAGATACTGTAAATCACAAGAAACTGGAAAAGTGCTTAAAATAAAGTAGATGCATAAAAATATTTCTTGAATAAGTGTATTAATATACTTGTGATTTAACCTCGATAGTCTACTAGAGGAATTGGTTAGAAATTAGAAATATAAATGAGTTACAATTTCTTCAAATAAATTAAATCCACATTAAATAAAATCCAAAGGAAAATGAGGTATCAAAGTAGAAACAATTTTTAAAAGACCTCAAAAACCAAGAAAAGCTTAGGTGTGCTTGCAAGCTATTGATAAGAGAAACGGTGGGTCAATTTAATTTTAGATTGTAAGCTCTTTGAAAACAGAAACCATGTTATGTGACTACAGGGCACAATAAACATCACATTTAAGCATTCGAATACTAAACAAGAAAAAAATTCAAACTTACAGCATTTCATTCAAAAGAAAAGAAGTAATTTTTTCCACCTCTAACTTCAAATGGCTCAAAATTAATCTACAGATCTTGTGTTTTTCTTTACTTCTTTTCATGAAAAATAACCAAGTGAATTTGCTGGGCTCATCTTGGAGCCCACTGAAAACACTACCACTTAAAAACACTTTTCATGGGGGAAGGTTCCTGGCAGAAAAAATAAAAAATGCCTTGAATAAATCTGTCATAATTCAAATACTACCAGTATTTTACTGGCCTATTCTCTGGTTTAATATATTTAAAAAGAAAACCAAAAAAGGGGAAGACCTGGAATAAGTTTCCACTAACAATTAAAACAGATTCAGAAAAAATGTTCTGAGAAAAATGACCATTACAGTAGTCCGAAAGAGCAGTAGATCAAAAAAAAAATTCTGTGATTTCCCTAATACTACTTAGTGAAATGATCACAATGAAGGGAAAAGGCTGCAGTAAATGAACAATGTCTTCTAATTTTTAACAGCGTTCTACTAATTTTTAAGTCCGCATTTTCTAATGATATGCAAAGTTGAAAAAAAACCCACCTACAATAGAGTAATCAAACCACATCCAATTAGTAAAACTTGGTCAAAGTAAATGAATAATAAAATTTACCTTTTCAGCTGGTAGTAAATCAAAATTCTCACTAAATTCTCCTAAAACCAAGTCAGCAAATTCATCATCCAAATCTGCAACCTGTAAAGAAAGGCTTTAGTTCTGTAACTTGCATTCATCATCACAACTATTAAGTCTATACACTGTAAGTATTCATTACCCAAATATTTCAAGACAGCTTCTAACTTATCCAGGCCAAGGAACTCTTCACATCTTCTAAAGAGAAAGAGTTTTTCTTTCAAAGGAAAGGAGATTGAAAATTGAAGATACGCTCTCATGAGTTTCCTAAACTCATGGGAAGCCAGATCCAGACAGAGCACCTCAATAAAGTGTGCTACCTACTCAGAGTGCTCAAAAGAAATAAAAAAAATCCACAGCTGATAACCATTGATAATATATACAATGAATTGCTGTTTTTAAATAGATTTGGGGGGGGGGTCTTAGTTCATAAAAAGAAGTTTCATTTGGTAATCCTCTAATATTTTGAATGTTCACCAGATCTCCAAGACAAAGTAAAATGACTGAACTTGTTTATAATCCTTCACTGAGGGAATAAATTTAAGTTGAGGGGGTAAGTGGTATAATTTCAATAATAAAAATGTAATTATCTAATTCATGTTCATTTCATAATCATCTGCTTATATGACAGGAGAATTCAACGGACAATAAAATTGACAAAAGAGTTTCAAAAGTTTATAATAGTAAAAGGGAGCAAAACATTCAAACTTGGTGAGAAAAACATATTTTTAACAGCTACCTATAGCAGAAATGTACCCAACCATCTTTCCAAAAAGCAGCAAATATGATGGTTAAGCATAGCTTCTGGAATCAAACTGTCTGGAAACGGCTCCACTACTTACAAACTTGTTCAAAAAAACTTTGGTCAAGTTACATCACCTCTCTTTGTCTTGGTTACTCATGGAGATAATACTAGTACTTATCCTATGGTGCTACTGTGAAGTTTAAATAACCAATTCCAATTATGCTTCCAGAACATATAGTAAGTATATAATAAGCATTGTTTTCATCGCTGTTCACCTTTAGAACACAGGAAGTCGATTCTAGCCCACACTAATCTTATTCTCTAATTGAAAAAAAAATTTTTAACTTTGATAAAATATAACAAACATAAAAGTACCTCCTTAACCATTTCTAAGTGAATAGTTAGGAAGTGGTAAGTATATTCCACACTGTTGTAAAACTAATCTCTAGAACTTCTTCATGTCACAAAACTACAACTCTGTACCCATGAAGCAACCCTTCCTCCTTCTCCCCTCCCCACAGCTCCTGGTAACTACCATTCTACTTCCTGTCTCTATAAAGTTGAGGACTCTAAATACTTCATATATCTGTAAACTATAAAGTAAAGCAAATGAAAGATAAACACTGCAATCAAGACAGTGGTGATGGCTGGGGTAGATGATTAGTGGAAGGGAGAGAGAAGAGCAGGGAGTAGCACAGGGAGATTCAAGAGTATTGCTCATATTCTATTTCTTAAGCTGGGTGGTGGTTACACGGGTGTGCACTGTATTATACTTTACATATTCCATATGTAATTTTAGATGAAATTT
Organism: Mesoplodon densirostris; assembly: GCF_025265405.1. Taxonomy (NCBI): domain Eukaryota; kingdom Metazoa; phylum Chordata; class Mammalia; order Artiodactyla; family Ziphiidae; genus Mesoplodon; species Mesoplodon densirostris. The sequence continues at coordinate 60,418,289 of NC_082663.1, forward strand.
CACAATGAGTATTTTTTAAAGTTTCTAAATATTTACACAATTTTAAGCTCAAAGTATTTATTTTACTTGTTCAATTAAGGCATTCCTTGCTTCCGTTATCTCCTTCAGCAATTCAGGATCACTCATTTCCAAGAGGGGTTTTCTCTCAAAGTCTTTTCCATCATCTGAATTGGGATTCCAAAGAAGTTTTTCTTTACTTACTACATCCACCACTCCTTTGAAAGTTTTGCCTTCACCAATTGGTAACTGTAAGTCAGAGTGAGATTAACATTTTATTAAATGATCCTTAGAACTCAATTAGAACTGCACTGGTGACAGAATTTATCTCTCCCCACTCCCCCCCAAATGTCTCTTATCATTATTGCCATAATCTATACCTATTTTTATTCATATCCTAACTTCTTCCAAAAGGATTTGCGATAGCTTCAAAAATGTATATAATATGCTACAATAAGATATGCTGATGAGGAAACTGAGAAGGATCTGTTTATATTAATAAACCAAATACTAATCAACCAACCTGTAAAAGCAAAGGCTTTGCCTTCAACTTCTCTCTGATGCTTTCAACAGCATAGTTAAAACTGTAGAAAGTAAAATCATTTAAAATGTTAAGATACTTAAAACAGGATTTAAGAATGTACTCTCAAATTATAACCCTGAATTGTTCCTAACGTTTACCATTTAACAGTTTTCCACAGGACAACATCTTGTAATCTTTTAACATTAATTTCAGATAATAGTGATTGAGTATCTACCATAATTCTGCCACACACGTATTTAGGGTATTATTATTATTGTGAGCTTCTTCATTTAACTAAAGTTTGAGGTTAAGTGACTTGATCAAGGTCACACATAATAAACTGGAGTTAAGATTCAAATGCAAGATTTGTGATTACAAGTCAAAAATTCTTTCTTCTAACAACTATATTTGTTATCACACAACTACCCACTTTCTTCCAAGAGCCAGCCTGACTAATTTTTCTACACTTTTATCTTAGGCATTGTTCGTATCATATGCTATGCTGTTCATTTCTGTGCTAACACTAGGGTTGGCTACCTATGGAACACATGACACATCTTTGGCACGTGGGCTGATTCATACATGCAGATCATTCTGGTCCCCATGTCTTTAAGAAGCAGCCTAGTATCCAGTCATCTCCCTCCCCATCATCACAGGTGCTGTCAGTCAGTATAGGCAGTATTTCCCTCAGCCTCAAGGAACTCCAAACAGAAAAGGGTCAGAACCTAAGCCTAGCACATTTTGAAGGTTGCTGTGCTTTTACTAATCAAGACAAAAGTCCTCTAAACCAGCAGCCTTAGAATTACTGTAGAGTTACAGAAATACAAAGCATACTGTGTGATATCAGGAGAGACACGGTTTATGTTTTCTTATTGCCACTCTCATACCACAGATAAGGATCTCTCCCTTTCACATTTCCCCAGTATCCTTTGATTCTTAATTCTTGCCCTTTCACATTTTCTCCAAATCCTTCATATATTCTTGATTGTCTGAATTCTGTTCTCAGAACAACGTATCCATTTTGGATTACCACTCTGTAAGTCTGCCGTACTACCACTACATCTCAGCATTAACTCTTTTGCCCTATATGCAGGTCTCAAAACATCTACATTCTCCTCTCCTAGTTTCCTTTCATTGAGAGCATTTTACCCATTAAAGAAAATTGGGGACAAGGAAGAACATCATTCTGTGAAGCAACTACAAGAAACAATTCTCTTCCCTCCCCCATTAGCAATGACGGAGCACCGTAACATTCAGCAATACAAGGACTTGACCATACAGCTCTAAATAGAAGCAATGGAATCAGCAAGACATCACTCTGTCAGGAGCCTAGAAAACAGGATAAAGCCTCTCTAAATTAGAATCAGAACGATTCATCATCTAGCAGCTCTCTATTAATCCCACATTGTTACTTTACCTATGAATCAACTGCTCTGAAATTTTTTAAAAATGGGATTGAATTGGGATTCCATGGAATATTTATACTTTATAGGGAACAGCTGTTTATAAATTTAAGTTATAGTGCATTAAAAGCTCAAATCATATTCTTACTTTGATAAGCCAAAGAAACACACATGAAATACCTTGCTCCAATTTTGTCCATCTTGTTTAAAAAACAGATTCGAGGTATCTTGTGTTTATCAGCTTGCCTCCATACTGTAAGAGTTTGTGCCTAGAGCAAAGATAAGAAAAAAAACCCATATTTGACAAAAATAACTATGTTACTACACATGGAATAAGCAGACCTAAGACTCTATTATAACATAGAATTGGGCCCTATTCTAGCGTAGAATTAGCGCTGTTGCACACATACCTCTAGACCCACTCTTATGCTATCAGGTTAAAACAGTTAAGAAAATGATCAAGCATGACTGAAGATTATGCTTCAAACTGAGAATACTTCGGGTGAACTAGGTTGCAACACAAAGGGAATTAACAACTGGGAAGTACTGGGAGTCACAGAAAGAGGACTTAACCAAGAATTACAAGACCTACTTTTTGTTTGCCTTCACCTTACTTAGTAACGTCACACAATACTGAACTCATCAGTTTTCTGATCTGTGAAATATGGACTTTTGCCTTAATTAATTCAGACAGTTGTGATGTAAAAAGAATAGGAACGTACTATAAAACACTACTATGATAAAAATCGTGTATTTTTACTGTGAATGTTTGAACGTTCATATAAACTGAAGAGGATTTAAGGGGGGAAAAGGAAGCCAATACCTGTATTTCTAAGTTACAATTCTCATATGCTTTTCTACTCGGCTTTTTTGTTGTTGTTAAACAAGTAATTTTTAATATTTGGCTTCTTTTAATTCCACTTTCTGTACATGTTAAATATAAACAGTTTGCCTAGTAGAGTCTAATAGCCCTGAAGCAGAGCATTGAAAGCCTAATGTGCTGACACTGTTAAAACAGAAGCCAGTTTGTCATTTGTTTTATTAGGTAAAATTGATATACAATAAAATAGTTGACCCTTGAACAATATAGGGATTAGGGGCGCCAACCTCTGCAAAGTCAAAAACCACTTATAACTTTACAGTTGGCCCTCCCTATGTGCTGTTCCGCAACTGCGGATTCAACCAACCATGGATTATATAGTTCTGAAGCCCGTATTTAGTGGAAAAAATCCACATATAAGTGAACCCATGAAGTTTAAACCCATGTTGTTCGAGGGTCAATATAGATTTTCAGTTTATAGTTCAATGAATTTTAATAAATGCATATACTTGTATAACTATTACCCCAATAAAGAGAAAGAACATATAGAACATTAGAGATTTTTATGTCCCTCCCCCCATAGCAATCTGTTCTGATTTCTGCCACCATAGATTCATTCTGCCTATTATTGAACCTCATATAAATAGCATGGCTTCTTTCACCCAACATAATGTTTTTGACATTCATTCATGTTGTTGGGCACACTGGTTCAGTTTTACTGCTAAATTCCTTTGTATAAATGTACCAGTTTTTCTATCCACATGTGGATGTGCACTTGTGTTGTTTCTAATTTGGGACTATTATGAATTTAGCTGCTATAAACATTCTGAACAAATCTTTGGTGAACAAATGTTTTCATTCCCTTGGATAAAGATGGAGGAGTAAAACTGCTGGGTTATAGGACAAGTGTATATTTACCTTTATAAGAAACTGCCAAATAGTCTTCCAAAATGGTTATAATATTTTACAGTCCCACCAACAATGTATAAGAGTTCCAGTTACTCCACATCCTCAACCACGATTTGCTATCATTCTTTTTAATTGTAGCCATTCTTGTGGGTATGAAATGGTCTCTTTGTAATTTTAATTTGCATTTCCCTAACGACCAATGAGACTGAGCATCTTTTCATGTGCTTACTGGTCATTCACATGTCTTCTTTGGTAAAGTACCCATTCAAGTCCTTTGTCTTTTTTTTAAATTGGGTTGTTAGTTTTTATTATTGATATGCAGTTCTTCATATATTCTGGATACAAGTCTTTGGTCATACACATGTACTGTGAAAATTTCAGTACATACTACCTAAGACAATAATATTCTCTACATAATCAACTGTTATTGCACTCTGGAAGTTCAACATTCATATAATATTTTATCTAACATTATAAATTTTCCCACAGTCTAAGGCTTGCCTCTTTGTTTTTAAGTTTCAAGCACATAATTTTGAAGAGGTCCAATTAATCAACTTGTTTTTGTTTTATGCTTCTTGTGTCTTCTCCAAGAAATTGTTACCTACCACCCCCTCCACCCACACCAAAGTTGTTAAGATAATACTTTATTTTCCCTCTAGAAGGTGTACGGATTTAGCTTAACACTGTGATCCACTCCAAACTAATTTTTATGTGGGGGTGGGGGGATATATACTATAAATTTCCCAAGAACTAAACATATTAAAAAATAAAACAAAAATTCCCATCACCCCACCTGCCAGCTAAAAGTCCATCTACTGTTTTAGCAAACAACAGCCTCCTGTATCACAAATTCAGAAACTTCCTATTACAGCATATTTCAATCTTGTAAATAATGCAATCTGAATGATTAAGTGTCAAATTTATGTAAAGAAGTTATAATGACAGGAAGGATGCAACCATTAGGAAATGAAATGACTCAAAGAAATAGAAATAATAGGTGTATAATCAACCTCAGACATCAGTGTCAGGCTTTATATCCAGCAAATATAACTGTCTGTCAGGGGTCCTCAGGTGGGGCTTTCAATAACTGTATTATTTCCCCTCGAACTAGTACAATTAAGTATCCATGTACTCTTCACCTAGATTCACCAAATATTAACATGTTACACTTGCCTTTTTTTCTCTCTCTATAAAACATTATGTGTCTGGTGGCTGGGAAAATGTGCCACTTGGAACTACTATAAAGAGCATGATTAACTGATGGTTCCAACTGTTACCCTTCTAGATCTACCACCACGTATTCTCAAGGCGCACCTTCTTGGGGGCTATTTCCAGCTAATGACTGAGCTCAGCAGAGGACTAATGGAGGCCTATTCCCACAAGACATGGGCTCCTCTAACAGGTAACATTAGCTTGGGGACTCCCCATGAGCGTAGCCAAACCCTTTTGGAACTGTACTATAGCCTGAGACTCTTCCTGCCTAACCCCCCATCCTTCCCCCTCTCCTTCACAGGTGTCAGCCTGCCCTGTGGTCTGAACACGCTCTCCCACTTCCCTCTTTTCTCCCTTATTCTTCGCAGGCATTTCCCCCCGATAAACCTCCTATACATCTAATCCCATCTTGGCATCTACTGATCAAAGTACCCAAACTAACACCATGTGTGTATGTGTGGGTGGATGGGAGCTGAACCATGAGAGCAAGTTGCAGACACCATGAGACTTTAATCCTAAATACTTCAGCATGCATTTCCTAAGAATAAGGACATTTTCCTACATAATCAGTTACAAAGACCACATTCAGGAAAATTTAAGTTGACACAATACTTTTATATATTACATATTCAAATTTCTGATTTTGCCAGTGATGTCCTTTGTAACTTTTTCTTTTTGATCCAGGATTCAGCCAAAGAGGATATATTACATTTAGTTTTCTTGTCTCTTTAGAATCCTTTAATCTAGAACAATTCCACAGCTTCCCCCCAACCCCAATTGTTCATTTTCCTTATGTTAAAACATTTTTTTTGAATTTCTGAAAAGTCTTGGCCAGTTGTTTTGCACAATGTCTTTCAATTTAGATTTGTTTGTTTTCTCATGATTTGGGCCAAACATTTTTGCCAGGAATACAACATAGGTAATGTTGTATCCTTCTTAGTACATCATATCAGGAGGCCCATGGTATCAATCTGTCAAATTTGGGGGGATATTGATTTTGATCCCTTAATTAAGGTATCGTTTTTAGTAATTTTAAGATTAGAAGAACTAATGTGGGTTCTATATTCAAGATAAAGCCAATCTTGAGATTATAAAACAAATGGAGTACCAGCTAAAGAGAGCATAACTGACCCCAGTAGCAACAATTTTATTATAAACCCACTTGCAGGATTTATTCAAGGAGTTTTATATTAAGTTTTGGGAGAAAATCCTTCATGGGTCGCTCACATTTCTGCATGTTTTGTCAGGAGAGGCACTGACTGCCTTTATTCTGGACTATCTTTTCAAAAATGTTTGTATAGCGAACAGTTTAGAAAGGTATTGTATCTCCCTTCAGAGCAAAAGGTAGGTTGGCTTACAAGAAGCAGGCATGTTTACTGCCCATTATAAAATACTTGCATTCTCTAAGCACAGGGTTCCACTGCAGCTGTCACCTGACTTCCCTTTGTCACCCTATGGGAATTAGGGCTTGAGGAACCAACACAAGGAAATGCTGATACTCTGGATATTGCTATTTTGGTGATTAATAAAGTCCTTCATCCCTGACTCAGAAACCTTGTGTCTTCTGCCAGAATCCATAAAACTATGGCAGACGAACTTGTTAGCTTTAAAGTAAGAATCTCAGACTCTTCAGAGTTCTCAAAACTTTCATATTTCCTACAGAAAAGCAAACTTTACCTTCCCTTTTACTATGAAGTATATGAGATCATATATAAATCACATCTCAATATTAAATTCCAAATTCCTTTAACCATAATTGGATTTATATGAGCTTACCAAATAAAGGGTTATAGTTAAATCAATCTGATGCATTCTACTTTTTTAAAAAAATCATGCTGTTCTATCTTCACTTTACTTTGACAATATTTTTTACCTCTACACCAGCAGAGGCATCAAACACAGCCACTGCACCATCTAACACTCTTAGGCAGCGCTCAACTTCCAAGGTAAAGTCCACATGACCTAAGAAAAGGATGAGAAATGTAACACCTAAAATCTTTAAACCATCACCACCATCACCACCACCACCACCATGTGATCTAGCAATCCCAGTTTGGGTACATACCCAGAATAAATGAAAGGATAATCTCAAAGAGATCTTTACGCCCCCATGTTCAGAACAGCACTATTCACAATAGCCAAGAGGCAGAAGCAACCCAAATATCCATCAATGGATGAATGTGTGTGTGTGTGTGTGTGTGTGTGTGTATAAAATTTTGTATATATACAAAATGTGTTACTTATGGGCAATGGAATACTATGCAGCCTTAAAAGGAAGGAAATCCTGTCACAGGCTACAACATGGATGAACCCTGAAAAATTCTGCTAAGTGAAATAAGCCAGTCACAAAAGGACAAATAGAGTACGACTCTACTTATAAGAGGTATCTAAAGTAGTCAGTCTCATAGATCTACAAAGTAGAATGGTGGTTACCAGGATTTAGGGGAGAGGACAAAGAAGAAAAGTCGTTTTATGGGTGTAGAGTTTCAGTTCAACAAAATGAAAAAGTTCTGGAGATCTATTTCACAATAATGCGAACATACTTAACACTACTGAACAGTACACTTAAAAATGGTTAAGACAGTAAATTTTATGATATATATATATTTTTTACCACAATTAAAAAAACCCCACACATACACAAACAGAAAAGCCTCAAAATAATGCAGCACCTCTGCATTGCTGAAACAGCACTATACCTGGTGTATCAATCAGATTGATTCTATACCCCTTCCAATCGAATGTAACAGCAGCTGATTGAATAGTTATGCCTCGTTCTCGCTCTTGAGCCATGAAATCTGTCACCGTGTCTCCATCATCAACATCTAACCAGGAAAAAAAATGACAGTTAGGCTTAAAAGTATATTTTATAGGTCTCTGATATCTACCTGACATAGTTTAATTTGCTTTAAGAAAAACTGTTCATAAAATATTTGGTTTAATATTTAGAGCCTGTAATCATTCTCTAAATAAATCATCATTCTAGAAAAAGATTTTTCAGCAGATGAGTAATTTTTCCATAAAAATAATTTTTCTGTAATAACTAAGATTAAACTCTTTTAATATTTTAATTTTACTGAACCATATACTTCTTCCATTTTTTTCCTAGTTTAACTTTCATTATCCCGTCCTTATCTGACGTTCCTCACACCTGATCCCTTGACAGGAGGCAGAGTAATGCCGTCAGAGCAGACAGACCAAATTTAAATCCCAACTTTATCACTTCCCTACAATCTTGAGCAAGTTACGTAACCTAGTTTTTAAAATATGGCTAATAAAGCCAACCTTGCTGGATTGTTATAAGAATGAAATGAGACTATGTATATAAAGTACCTAGCTCAGTAAATGGTAGCTACATGGAATAAGGTAGAGAAAAAATTCCTCCCAAGTTAAATCATCTTTTACAAACTTTTCTCATTACTAAATTTTCCTTTTAGGATTTATTTATACAAATATAAAGTCTTCTATAGTATAAAGTCATGGATAAAATTTATCCTGACTACCAAAAAGGTCACTCAAATTACTCTGCAGTAAAATTCTTGAATTATGCATTTTACTCTTACTCTCATTCAGTAAAAGAAATGACAAAGAGCTGATCTTTACCAATCAAAATTCAAGTTATCATGGCCTTATACTACCACTGCTTATGTCAGCATTAAACCTCTAAAATGCTAACTAGTTACTCCATATCATTTTTGTGTGTGTATACGTGTATAAATATACATACACACACAAATGCACCAACAGAGGGTAAAATAGCAAGAAAAATGTATCTGTCAGCAACTCCAAATATCAATGTTAAAGAATTGTAGCAGTATTGCCAGTTATTCACAATATAACTAACCGAGAAAACAAGCATCATTAAGAAGACAAAGACCAAATAACTAACCAGAGGTTCTACATAAGGCAGTAAGTTTCTAAGACACTCAAAAAATAAAAATTTGCACAAAGATAAAGAACTTTATTTCCTATTACTATTATCTTAAAATATAAATTATTTATTTATTTATTGGCTGTGTTGGGTCTTCGTAGCTGCGCACGGGCTTTCTCTAGTTGCGGTGAGCGGGGGCTACTCTTCGTTGTGGTGCACGGGCTTCTCACTGCAGTGGCTTCTCTTTGTTGCGGAGAATGGGCTCTGGTCATGCGGGCTCAGTAGTTGTGGCTTGCGGGCTCTAGAGCACAGGCTCAGTTGTTGCAGCATAAAGGCATAGTTCCCTGCGGCATGTGGGATCTTCCCGGACCAGGGCTCGAACCCGTGTTCCCTGCATTGGCAGGCAGATTCCCAACCACTGTGCCACCAGGGAAGTCCTATTATTTCTTTATGATTACACATATGGCTAATAAAATCAACCTTGAATCAACAAATTCTGCCACAATTTGGATAGTTTCTAGGCCTCTGGCCTGAACCAGAAAAAGAACCTCAAAACATATCTAGTTTATGTGTGTGTGTGTGTGTGTGTGTGTGTATATATGTATCTAATATATATATATATTCCTAGACTAGTCAGATTCATAGAAAAAGAAAGTATGAGGGTGGTTTCCAGGGGCTGGGCAGAGGGGGCAATGGGGAGTTATTGTTCGATGGGCATATAGTTTGGGCTTTGCAAGATGAAAAAGTTCTGTAGAATAGTTGCAAACAATGTGAATATACTCAACACTATTGAACTGTACACTTAGAGACGGTTAAGATGGTAAATTTTATGTTATGTGTTTTTTTACCACAATTAAAAAATAACTGTTTACTTGAAAATTGCCTGCGTCCACCTCATCTGGACCCTTGACTCAAGGATACACTCAGGGGATTTGAGGGAAGGATTCTAATCAGATTCGTGATACAAAAGAGGAAGCCTAACAATGTTCAGTGTTTTGCTGTCTGTTATTTCCCCATTTACACAGCAATAAATTCTATGAGAAATTCATGTGCGTATACATTTAGGAAACTATCATCATGAAGATTCTAATCGTGAGTGGTTTTCTCCTCTATAAATATTAAGTCTCAGCCAATTCCAAGGGTCTAGAGAAATGGGTCTCGATAGAGTGCATTTCAAAATCACTGCGGAGCTTTTGAAAAAGACAGTAATTTCTACTTCTGGTATTATGGACCTGATGACCTCCATGTCACATTTCAAAACAAACTGTTTCACCAGAGATAAAGAAAGGCACTTCATAATGATAAAAGGGTTGATTCATCAGAGAAATATAACAATCATAAGTGTGTGTGAGTCAAATACAAGTTTCAAAATATGTGATGCAAAAATACAGACATCCAGGCCATACCCAGACATGCTGAATCTTAATTTTCAGAGTGGAGCTAGGGCACTGTTATTTAAAAACAAAACAAAACAAAACAAAACAAAATCTTTAAAAGATACATGGGCATTAAATGTGCATGCCTGGTCAAGAACCACAGTTTTGGGACTTCCCTGGTGGTGCAGTGGTTAAGACTCCATGCTCCCAATGCAGGGGGCCCGGGTTCAAACCCTGGTCAGGGAACTAGATCCCACATGCATGCTGCAACTAAGAGTTTGCATGCCACAACTAAAGGAGCCGGTGAGCCGCAACTAAGGAGCCCTCAAGCTTCAACTACAGAGCCCGCCTACCGCAACTAAGACCCAGCACAACCAAATAAATAATAAAATAAATAAAATTAAAAAAAAAAAAGAACCACACTTTTTGACATGCTATAATAAAAAAGTAAATTCAAAACTTAGGTAAATTATACTATTACTGGGGGTTAAGGATTAATGAAATTCTTTCTTGTTCTGCATGGGAATTTGACTTCTGGTTAACTTTCTGTCTCTCTTCTCCTACAGCTCAGAAAACAAGTATGCCAACTGCATTGCTAGGCAACACACTTATAGAAAAAATAATTTCTGACTGGTAAACTACATCTGACCTGGGAAGAATTAATAATGAATTATAAATACCTACTGAAGATACATAGCTTTAGGCTTCCCTGAGTGGGGTATGGCATGCCCCTTGTGGGAAACCAGGAAGATGACCCATGGAGCTGTAACAAGAGATGCTCGTTCCTACGGGGCATGAGCCTTCTAAGCTAGGGTGGCTCCTGTGAATCTTGTTACCTTGCAACTAAGCTATCGCTTTGGGTGGCCAAAGAAGACAGTTCCCACATAGCTATGTGGACTGCTATAAGAACTTCTATAGAAAGACACATCTATTGCTGGTCTGCTGGTAAGCTATGTTTCCTGTCTCACAGCCTTCTGAGTAGACCAGTGCCAACTATAGCCCAAGATAGTCTTGTGAGTCTGATTGTTTAATTGAACCTAAAAAGACCCTTTGGTGAGTACTGTAACTACCTTAACTTTATGCTGTGGTTTAGACAGCAGTGCCTCCAAGCCATACTCAAGGTCTCTAGGTTGACTTCTTAATCAAAATATTTTCCATTGTTTTTTCTAATGGGGGGGGGCAGGGTGAGAGGAGGAATCCATTCTAACCTCCCAGTGATCTTGTGTATCCAGAATAATACAATATTCTTTCTGTGGTGGTAGTTTTTCCTGCATCAATATGAGCCATAATTCCAATATTACGGATTCTGTTTAAAAGGGGAAAAATAAAAAAAAGACGTGTATTATAAGGTGGACATTACTAAAATTGTAAAACCAAAATATCTATGCTGCACAAATTTCAAAGCTGGTTGGTATTTCAACAATTTATATAATGGTGTAAAAACTAGAAAAATGGAAAACATATCACTATCACATTACTCTGACAAAACAGCTAAGTAACAGAAGAGCTAACTACAATTTTGTGACTATCTTATATTTATTTCTATGAAAAGTGTGCTGTTGCTACATTAAAATTTTTAAGCATTGAATTGAGACAAGAAAATAGCTTTTAAGATACATACCAATATCTATTTATAGTTAATTAGCTAGGGCAGGAAGTTACAGAAATTAGAGCATTCACTAAATGCTGAATTAAGCCTGTGTGAAAAACCTGTAACTTTTCATGGCAGCCTATGGAAAAGACAATATCAATGACAGTACTTACTTAGCAATAGGAGGATTGATGATGGAATGAAGGGACTTGATATCATTTCCTATTAAACCTAATGGAAAGAGTGTTAAAATTGAACTGTTAAATTTAAAGAAAATTTCCTTTAATTTATAAATGAAAGAAATTAAAAGAATTTTAAGCAAATAGTAAAATTACTATTAAAGTAAATCCAATTAAAGTAAAATTCAAGCTAAATATAACACTCATTTACCTAAAATTTATTTTCTTGCCATCTCTAAAAAAAACCTGTGGATGACAATAAAACAAGATAAAGTTTTTAAACATCAATTTCTAGATTATATCCTTAGAAAAATATAGATTTACCCCAATCTCTGCCACCTGCTACAATTCTATAATAGAATTCTATAATAAATAGAATTTTAAAAGTACAATTAATGTTCATAACAATCATCTTCAGGCACTAGTAGATCTTGAATCAAAAAAAAAAAAAAAAAAAGCACAGTCCTGTAAACCTACATTGTCAAGGCTTGAAGAGCAAAGAGTGATACTCATATCAGCTGATAATGAGTTTTTGTACAGCTTGAGACCTACCTTCCCTCAGCAATTCCAAGGACATGATACCTATAAAGACAGCCTGGGAGGTATCACTGAATAGAAGCTATAATAATCTAATACTTGTAAAAGGCCAACTTGTAAAAACTAACAGTACTTCTGGAAAAAAAAAAAGTGCATAATGACTTACTCCATGCTTACCATTTATTCTATTAATACTAAAGAAACAATTAAGTTACATTTATAAATTTAATTTATACCTTCCTGCTATTTAAACCAGTTCTCCCAAATTTCTATAATAAATTATGATGACTTCTGTTACATTTTGAAAACCTGATGGCAGTTTGAAGACTGAAAGATAATCTGTACTGCTATAGATAAATTTGTACAGGCAAAATATAGAAACCCAGATATACACCAATAATGCAGAACATTAAATTCACATGCCTTTACAAGTCACACAGCCAACTGGTATTTTTACTCCATTATTCTCACATGACAAAGATGGTAATGAGAACAGCTACAGAATGAAGCTACAGGTGACCCTTGAACAACACAGGTGTGAAGTGTGTGGGCCCACTTATCCAAGGATCTTTTTCAATACATGCATGCTACAGTACACGATTTGCAGCTGGTTGAATCTGCACATGGAACTGCAGATGCGGTGGGCTGACTGCAGTTATATGTGATTTTCAACTGTCTGAGGGGTCAGCACCTGTAACCCCCTCATTGTTCAAGGGTCAACTGTAGTTTCACTAAGTCTCCCACATGCTTGCTTACTTCAAACACAAGAAGCACATTCAGAATTACAGCACAATTGACCTTTGAACAATCCGAAGGTTAGAAGTGCCAACACCTGTGCAGTCAAAAATCCAAGTGTAACTTCACAGCCTACCCTGTGCATACATCGTTCCTCTGTATCCTCAGTTCCACACGGGCAGATTCAAGCAACCGTGGATCATGTAGTACTGCAGTACCCATTTAGTGAAAAAATATAAGTGGACTCTTACATGGTTGAACTTATATCGGAGTTCAAATCTGTGTTCAAGGGGCAACTGTAGCCAGTTCCTCAGCCTTCAGGCTTTTAATAGCCATATTACCTAACCTAATCTATCCCAGATAAATATTAAACCAAACTACTCTTAAGAACCCTCAAAATAAATTATCCTGTTAAACCTCTATTAACAGAAAATACTTTTGTATAAAAACCAGAAATGAACTAGGAAAATCAACATTTCACAGCAAGAGCACTCTACAAGCAGACTCACCTGCTAAACCTCTGAGCCGACCCTTCCCTTTGCTCAGCTCATGAGGATGGACAGCAGATGAGGAACATAAGTCTACTTACTGGTACTACCTCCTAGCATCTATCAGAACACTCCAGCTCCTAATCATCTCAAGGAAAGAGCCAAGAAGTAAAAGGGAGCCACTGTTTCCAAAATGGTTGGAGACCCCTAATAAGGGAGAAGCTTGCAAATGAGAGACAGAGAGAAAGAGAGAGAGAGACAGAGAGAAAAGGGAGAAAGCAAGCAAGCAGTTTAAGTAAAATGAGAAGAATCTAACATTTGTACCTGGTAGGGAACTGTAATTTCTTCCAAGAAGCACATGTAGCCTTAATCTTTTTAGACTTGCTCTTATTTTTGAGGAACACATATTCTAGTGAGGGGAAAAAGAAACAACGTTAATTTTATTTTAGCATAACTTACTACTGTAGTTTTAACATCATAATTATGCTTTGAATCTCCATATAGTAGTCTCAATTTATTAACTCCAATTCTTTTAAAAAGTGACAACACAAAATTACACTACAATAAAAAATAAGGATACAATTAATACTGCTTGCTCTTTTGAGCTGACCTTAGATGATGGCTCTCCTAGACATGCAGCATTAGCATCACAGGGATCTTATTTGAAAGACAAGTTCTCAGGACCCACTCCAGAGAAGAGAATCAGAAACTCTAGGGATAGCGTCCAACAATGTGTTTTAACAAGCCCTCCAGGTGATTCTGATAGCTGCAGTTTGAGAACGACCCTAAAGTTTCCAGAGAGCCAGAAAGGTTAAATAAGGTTGCTAACCCTGGATACCCCTTGGTTCTCCTTTAAGCCTATTAAGAGCTGGTGGGAGTCATGAACTCTGAAACCATTAGGTGTTTTCACCTAGATTTATAACAGCGGCTACATATCAGAATCACCTGGAGAGCTTTTAAAAAGGAAGGGAAGTTGGAGGAACTATAGCATTTTTAAAAGCTCCCCAGGTATCTTCTCCTAATATTCCCACATAGAGGTTGAATGTTCTCCATCGATTTATCCCTGGACCGCTAAATACACATTTAATGGCTGTCAATATATTTGGAATTGTAGTTAGTGTATGTAGTGATTTTGGGCTGCCACAATCTGCCTTTCATGATGTCACGGAATGCATACCTGGGCCTTCTGTATTATTTCTACATTAGTTAACAAGTTTCTGGCAATAAAACACTATTATTCTAAGCAAATATATTAAAAGTAGAGAAGAGACTCAAACTATTTAAATTTCTACTTCATAATGGCCAGGGTAAGACAGCATCACCTGTCACAGGGTGTACAGTCTGAAAGCATCAGAAATGAAAACGCTGAAGAAAAACTGTGCAACTCCTTGGGCTGCTAATGACCTCAAAAATGGAATACAGATAGTCTCAAAATGCTGCACAGGTGGTTTTAAAGTAGCAAAATGAATTTATAGACTAATGATAAGGCATACTTCTTGTTGATTACAGGTTCCCCCATACCTCCTGTTAAGAAACTGTTGATATACTAGTATATGAGATACACTAGACCTTTGGGGAAGTCAAGTAACTGAAGTTGTTGAAATACATTTAATTTTACAAGAAAAACTTACGTTAATGTGCAAGCTGGATATTTTCTTATGATTCACTGCAAATATCCTCAGATTGGACATCTTGGACCTCCAAACTGTTATTCTCTGAAAAAGAAATATACAAAATTACAAAACTAAATTTACGTATTACTGTAAGACATATGTAAGTAAGGCAAATGTAATATATTAGGTAAAAATGTATTACTTTTAAAAAGTAGGAATAATATTTGTAGCTATCAAAAAGAAAATACGTAATTCAGAAAATGAAAGCTCAAACTAAACATGAGAATATGGTCCCTTATTTTTTCAATATCCTTTAACTCTTCAAGAAAGATATGAAGAGGGACTGCTCTGGCAATCCAGTGGTTAAGACTTCGCCTTCCAATGCAGGGGGTGCAGGTTCAATCCCTGGTTGGGGGAGCTAAGATCCCACATGCCTGGAGGCCAAAAAACCAAACATAAAACAGAAGCAACATCTTAACAAATTCAATAAAGACTTTAAAAATGGTCCACATCAGGGCTTCCCTGGTGGCACAGTGGTTGAGAGTCCACCTGCCGATGCAGGGGACACGGGTTCGTGCCCCGGTCCGGGAAGATCCCACATGCCGCAAAGCGGCTAGGCCCCTGAGCCTGTGCGTCCGGAGCCTGTGCTCTGCAACGGGAAAGGCCACGTACCGCCAGAAAAGAAAAAAAAAAGGTCCACATCAAAAAAATCTTTAAAAAAAAAAAAAAAGAAAAAAGAAAGATATGAAGATACTGTAGAAAAAGATACACTGAAATTACAAAAATATATCATACCAAACAAAAAGCACTTTTATGTAAAAATAAAAAACAGAATTAAGTATAGAAAGGTAAGCATCTACATGTTAACTTGGTAATTTCTCACTGATAGTGTAAGTTTTTGGTTTATTTGTATATTGATTTTCCTAATATATTGATTTACCATATTTGTATATTGATTTACCATAAATACGTAAATATGTATTTCTACCATGTAAAAAATATACAGAAGTAAATCCTCTTCTTCTATAATCACGGAAACTAAGCATCTTTAGTTTAAAAACGTTTACTAAATATTCACGATGCATCAAGGACACTCTCAAAGCTATGAGAAATGCATGGAGGTATATGAGACAGGGGGGTGGGCAACAAGTAAACAGAAAAGGTTAAACCACTGTGCACCATGTTATGTAAGAAGGCATGTCAAAACTTATTATTATTCCTCCTAAATCTGCTCCTTTCTGTATCTTAAGACAGAAACATTCACTACCCTTATTTAGGAAGTCACCAAGTCCTTTTGATTTTATTTCCTAAATATATCTTGAATCCATTCCCCCTTCTTCATTTCCAATGCCAAAGTTCAGAATGTTTGCAAAATCATGCATGTTAGATCCATTCTAAAACAGAACAATGGATTCTACCATAACAGAATACAAAAAGCTCACTAATATGGTTTGATCCCACACTGCAACTAACCTTTGAGAAACCATCACTTGTCAAAACCTGGTATAACATCTAAGACGGTCCACAATTTTCTGAAAAGACTATTAAAATACTCCTCCTTTTCCCAGCCACATATATGTATGCTGCTAGATATTCTTCAGACACTTCAACCAAACATTTTACAAATATATATACAGTAACATAATAAATACAGAAGCAGATGTAAACTGTTTTCTGTTAAGCCAGGCATTAAAAAGACTTGCAAAATTATAAATATAAAACACTCTTCAAACAAAATCATTTTTGTTTTTGAAAATATAGATTTTTTTCATAAAAGTATATTAATTACATTTGATATTTAATGGTTTATTATTTTTAATGAATTATTAAAACATTTTAAAGATTTGTTTTCATTTCTGGTATTTGAATATCAATTACAACCCATACAAACAAAACTGCTCATTCTGACTCGTTTTTAAGAGTGTGAAGGGTTCCTATAGACCAAAACAATTTTTTTTTTTTTTTTTTTTTTTTGCAGTATGCCGGCCCCTCACTGTTCTGGCCTCTCCCGTTGCGGAGCACAGGCTCCGGATGCGCAGGCCCAGCGGCCATGGCTCACGGACCCAGCCGCTCCGCGGCATGTGGGATCTTCCCGGACTGGGGCACGAACCCGTGTCCCCTGCATCGGCAGGCGGACTCTCAACCACTGCACCACCAGGGAAGCCCTAGACCAAAAAATTTTTAAACTTATTCCAGCACTGTGTTTCTTAGGTGACTGCCCATGATTATTTTACGTTATAAGTAAAAAAACAAAAAACAAAAAACAAAAACTAAACAAATGTTAGAAACAATAGCCAACAAAATCTGTGATCTTGTAGTGTTGCTTATGATGAAATTATTTACATAAAAATGTGAATTTAAGGAAAAATATTAAGTAATTAATAGCTCAGGTAATTCAGTTGTCAGTCTTAAAAAAGTAGTACTCAGATCACTTAAGTGGGAAACACTGCTTGAATCCATTCTTAACACATACCTTTCAAGTAAACAACCTCATCTTGTCAATTCCCTACTTAAAAACCTGTAAAAGTTCTTAATACAACAATTTCTGTCCCTAACTACCTTCACAGCCTTGTACTCTCCTACTCCCTACTCTATTCCAGGAGCTCTAGCCAAAATTCCTCTAAAACACTGCGCTCTAACACCTTTGCATGTGATGGTGCCACTGTCTGAAAGCAGTCCTCAAATTCCCAAAGCCATACACCTGGCAAATTTCTATTCCGTATTCAAGCCCCAACTTGGAAGCTTTTCCTAATCTCCTACAAAGTTTTAACACTACCTTGTCTGTGTTTTCATAACACTTGGAACTTATATTTACTCATGACAAATATGGTATTTCCACATTATCTCCACTACTGGGAGCTCCCCAAAAGGTGGGATTTTCTACCAGCAGCCTAGCACAATTCCTCAAACATCCTTTTGACCTATAAAGTCATTTAGGGCCCACCACTGATTTTCTTCTTCCCCATGGCTCAATGATTTTCAACAAAAATGGTTTCCTACTGGTACTATCAAGTGAGTTATTCTACAAGGCCCAGACCTCCTTAGGCCTTGGACAACACATAAGCATAACCAAGCAGGGCCCTATGGGCCCTTCCCAGAACAGACTCCTCTCCCATGTCCTCTGTTTGCCTCTTGTCTGTAGAAAAACTTTAGTCTCCTAGGGCTTCCCCAAGTTCCAAAGAATAAATTTAATAAGAGAAGTGAGAAAGTGCAGAAATAAAACAGTCAAACAAGACAAAATAATAATAGTTTAGCCATTAAACAAAGTCAAGGACCTTTAGTGCCTCCTAAAGGGCTACAGATAATATTCTAAGCTATGTCCTTTGAGTTATTTTGCAGATACTGAAACCCCCACCAGGTGGAAGAAGTTAACTATATGCTGCCCGCAAGCATGTAGACCCCAGAACCGTTGGAACCAAAAGGTTGATGATGTTGACTCCCGACTATCTCACCACCAACCAGTCAGAAGAGTGTCCATGAGATGATCACACACCCCACAATCCCCCTCCCTCTCCCTATCTTTAAAACCTTTCCCTGAAAGCCTTTGGGGAGTTTGGGTCTTTTAAGCACTAGCTACCTAGGCTCCTTGCTTGGTGCCCTGCAATAAGCACTGCAGTTTCCTTCACCACAACCTGGTGTCAGTAGACTGGCTTTATTGCGCTCAGGCAAGTGGACCCAAGCCTGGTTTGGTAACATAAGTACTCACTAAAAACTGTGACACCTGATGGTATAAAAATGGCAAGTAATGAGAAAAAACAGGTAAATACCCATTCTACATTATCAACAAGTTACACAACAAATAAACAAAAGAATCCATGGACTATTTAAAAAAAATCAGTAGACTATCACGCCTGTAAGGCTTAATACACAAAAACAGGAATCATGGGACACTAAAGTACAATCACAACATACATTAGCATAAAAGCACAAATGAAGATGATGTTGCTGAGGATAAAGTAATGTAGGAAAAGAGATTCTAAAGCATCAAGTTAAAATAGTCTGTTTGCATATGGTGTTTGTTACCGTACTTAGTAATTTTTCCTAAATTAGAAACTTCAACTTAGATTTGTGTCATATTCACTGTTTCTTTCTTTTTTTTTTTTTTTCGGTATGCGGGCCTCTCACTGTTGTGGCCTCCCCCGTTGCGGAGCACAGGCTCCGGACGCGCAGGCTCCGGACGCGCAGGCTCAGCGGCCATGGCTCACGGGCCAAGCCGCTCCGCGGCATATGGGATCCTCCCAGACCGGGGCACGAACCCGTATCCCCTGCATCGGCAGGCGGACTCTCAACCACTTGCGCCACCAGGGAGGCCCCACTGTTTCTTAAAAAAGTATCAAATATGAATTAAGCCAATATGTTCATTATTGATTAATGTCAATCCCTAATGTCATCTTTGCTCTTTTTCTCTTTATATTGAATAGATCATCTCAAGCTATCTATGTAAACATTTATTTTCACTACAGAATTTATGTCACAAGTTCTAAAACAAGCTATTTATCTAAATTTTAAAAATTAGTTCTAGCCTTTAACTTCATTCAAGAGAAAAGCTTGGCAAATCAACTTTTACTTGCTAAAAACAAATGCTCAGTAAAGATACTCTTAAATTGAGGTCAACTGGACTGAAAAAGCCCCTTCCAATTCCCTGTTCATCTAACATTCATTGGAGCAACACAAGGAGTTGATTATTGGAAACATGAAAATGAGTAACACATGATCCCTATCCTCAAGAAAAACATTAGGTTTAACAATCCTGCATATCACAATAACAAACATTTCATTCATAATACTTTCTGCATGGCTCTTACTACTGTACCTGTTCTTCCTCTTTAACACAAATAAGCTTAATTTTTTAACACCATGCAATTTATAAAGCAGCTCTCACATCTCCTGGCTTATTCTTCTAAACTATACCAATAAATACTGTCAAAGTTTCATACAGATCAAAGGAATACATTTTTATGATTCTGACTGCCAAAATGCAAAGACTGAGTATCTAGTATATACTTGTAGATGTACCAAAATAGTGATGATACCCAACTTGGCTACTGCCAGTTACATAGGAAGAAATTTTTTAAGAGACCTTTTTGCTGACATTGATCAGTTTAGGCCATTTTTATCCCACAATCACAGCTGAAAGAACAAATGATAACCAACATAGCGATGACTTTGCCTCGTCTATTTCACACAAATCAAAATGTGACTATTGCTTAACCTCTAAAACATTTATTTTCTATTTCTGATTCAGAAGGGAAAAGGGCGTTATGGCTTTGAGAGTTGTAAATGAAAAAACATGAGTTCACAATTTAAACAAACCTATTAAAACTTTCTATAAACTGACAGGAAACAGGGTAAATCTCACAATGTTAAGCAAAAGAAACCAACACAAAAAGTTCATACTATATGATTCCAATTATGTCAAGCTTAAAACAGGCAAAACTAATCCATTCTGTTAGAAGTCAGGATAGTGTGTACCCTTGGGAATGACAGTTACTAGAAAAAGGCACGAGGAGGGCTTCTCAGGTGCAGGTAATTTCTTGATTTGGGTGCTGCTTATACAGGTATATTCAGGTTTTGAAGAATCCACTAAGAACGTTCATCTACAATATGCATTTGTCTGCCTGTCATAATTATAACACATCAATAAAGTCTTTTTAAAACTCTCCATAAACTTTTAATTATACCAGAAATGTCAAGTGGGCCCTTTACTTGTGGTGGAAAACGCCAGACTAGGCTTTACAGTCAGAGGACTTGCTGGAGCCCCAAGTCTTCTGTGATCTCTGACAAGTCACTTCAAATCTGAGCCTGTCTTTTCATCTATCACATCACAGGATCCACATGAGAAGTAAATTCAATCATCAACAAGAATTTTTTGTGTCTACCACTACCTTCTAAGTAATGGGGTTAAAAGTAGTGAACAAAAAACAATCCAACAATCCCTTCCCTCATCCTGTCCCTATCCTAATCAGTGGATACAAACAATAAACAAAATAACTAAATAAAATACATAGCATCTGCTATGGTGACAGGTGCTACAGAGAAGAATTAAGCAGGGAAGGGGAACTGGGGCAGTAGTAACTATAAAAAAGGAGCTCATGGAAGGTCTCAATAAAACAGTGACCTGAATCAGGTGAGGAAGGCAATACCAGGGGGAAGTGTATCCCAGGAAGAGAGATTACATAATTTACTGTACTTGAAAATATACAAACGCTAGTTAGAATTAGTTCGGGTTTTAAAGGAAATAAGTCCCGTTAGAAGATGAAGCCTTCAAAAAAAACTGCCTCAAATCCAAGCTCTAAGACTTAGGGAGACGAATAACAATGACGTTCCAGACCGTGAGGGTAATTAAGGGAACTTCAACGACCGTACATTAAAATGTAAAACCGACAGCTTTCCTCAGTACCACTAGAGGACCACTAGATGCAAATCCACTCGGCACCGTCCTGGGCACCAAAAGGCCTCAGGAATTTCAGGAATTAGTCCGGAAAAACAGGACGTTGTCTTTCTTTTCTGACAGCTATGAAGGCCCAGTAATTTACTTTCCTCTATAGTAAGTTTTCATTCCTCTGCATCCTTCTCAGTCGTGCACACATAACACACGGTGACAGGAACCAAGACCAGTCGCTCTCGCCAAAGGCGAGAGAGAAAGGCCCACACGTGGGCGGACACCGAGGTGAGGGGGCGGGAGGCCCTGCACTCCTCGCGCTTGCCTGGCTGTAGCATCCTGTAAGGTCGCCAGTGGCCATCGTGGGCCTAGGCACGCGGGAGTCACACGGCGCAGCCCCGTACCCACCTGGCACTTGGTCGCATTCCGGAGGCCGGCTTTTTCTCCGCCGGGCTGGTGAGAGCCGAGGTGCGGGCTGCACCCTACAGTGCAAAGGCCTCACGTCGCGACGCCCTACCTCGGAGAACGCCCTACCCGTGAGCGGAACTTACGTTTTCTTCCCTCTGCCTCCGGCGACGCCGCTTTTCACCACTTCCGGCGGTGCCCCACTCAAAAGCCGCCGGCCGGCAACTTCCGTCCTTCTAGCTGAAAGTGGAGAACGGAGGCTCGGAACGGCTGTGTGGCGGTTTCTCTGGAGTCGGTCGAGTTACAAGCGTCCCTTTCCTGTAGCTGGCGGCGCGGAGTCGGCTCGTGGGTCTCTAAGACCGGAAAATTGAGAGCTTCTTCACGCCCCGGCGGCTGCACCCGGTGGCTCGGCGGCCGTCACCATGGTGAGGAGGTCGCCTCGGGAGCTCGCCACTTAGGGCGTCAGAGGTGGCGGGGCCTGGGGGCCCAGGGGCGCTGGGGTTAGCGGTGAGGGGTGGTAGGCGGAAGTGAGGTGCAGTTGAGGGAATGAGAGTGGGGTGCGCTTCGAGGAGTGAAAACAACTTCAGTCTTGGGCCATAGAGTGGGGTATTTGCCCGAGCACAGGCTTTTGGAGCCAGACAGGTTTCACTCTGTTGAATTCCTGGCTTCGCCCAAAGTTGTGTGACTGTCAGTGCCAGAGCCTAGTGATAACTCCATACCGTAGGCTTTAATCCCGCATCAGTCCTCATCTCTGCCGAGGAAACCGAAGGTATGCCCTGCCACCGGCCAAGCAGCTAATGAATTGCAGAGCCGGGCTTATAGCCCAGATCTGACTGCCAGACCCTTTGTCTTTCTACTACATGTCTAATCTCTGTTTCTCTGCAAAGTGGCATTCCACATACCTTTTTCATGGTTGCTGCCAGGTGTATGTGATAGCAGTTGAAAACACCACACATGATACCTAGTACCTTGTTGATTGTTACATAGCGTTATTCTTCGTGCTGGAGTTGGCTTTACACCGTTGTTTTATTTTTGTAGTCTTAAAGTACAAATAGACTGGGGCCGAGTGTTTAAAATAAAACAATACTGGCGTGTAAGATAAAACAGGCACTTAAAAAGCAAAAGGGGATCCCATACATTGCTCATGAAACGCAAAATAGTACAGCCACCTTGAAAACAGTTGGGCATATGTCCACACAAAGACTTATATGCAAATGTTTATTCACTAAGAACTGGAAACAACCCAAATATCCATCAACTGGTAAACGAATAAACAAACGGTGGTATATCCATAAAATGACTACTTGTCAAAAGAAATGAAGTATGGATACGTGCAACAACATAGGAGAATCTCAAAAGCCTTATGCTAAGTGAAAGAAGCTAAATGCAAAAGGCTACATACTGTAGATTCCATTTACACTTCATTCTGGGAAAGGCAAAAGTAGAACAATAGATACCAGATTGGAGATGGAAAAAGAGGATTGACTTCAAAGGGGAACTTTCTGGGGTGTTGGAAATATTCTCAGTTTTGATTGTGGTTACAGAGCTGTGTAGCTTGTCAAAACTTACAACTCTATATCTACACCTAAGAAGGGCACATTTCATTGTATGTATGTAAATTATACTTCAATAAAACTGAGTAAAATGTTAAATTTTTAAAAAGTATGATGATGATATTGAAAGACCAGATTATCGATGTTCAGAAGAGAGAGATCCTAGAATCAGATCGTCCCTTTTGTGGTCCAGTGGATTTTGGACAGTTCGCTTCAATGAACAGTAACTTTCACTGAGTTTATCACAGATGTAAATCCTGATGCCTCATATCATTCAGGATCAAAATTTATTTAACTTACATCATGTGATTAGGCTTAATAGTGCAAGAGTTATTTAATCAAGTGAGCAGTGGATGACCTAGGACCTTCTATACTTTATGTGCTACTCAAAAGAAAGCATTTTAGAATAATTCTGTCAGTGATTTTTTTTAAATTAAAGTAACACTTCTTGCATCGTTATAGCCACAAAATGAATACATCGAGTTACACCGTAAGCGCTATGGATATCGTTTGGATTACCATGAGAAAAAGAGAAAGAAGGAAGGTCGAGAGGCTCATGAACGTTCAAAGAAGGCAAAAAAAATGATTGGTCTGAAAGCTAAGCTCTACCATAAACAGCGCCATGCTGAGAAAATACAAATGAAAAAGACGTAAGTGATCATTTATTTGTTGTACCAAGTTAGTCTTTTGAGTAATAATTATTAAAACCAATAATCCTGAATCTTTTTCATTTTTGGTAGTATTAAGATGCATGAAAAAAGAAACACCAAACAGAAGAATGATGAAAAGACTCCGCAAGGAGCAGTACCTGCATATCTACTGGACAGAGAGGGACAGTCTCGAGCTAAAGTACTTTCCAATATGATCAAACAAAAACGAAAAGAGAAAGCGGTAAGCAATAAAAATTGAAGTCTTTATTTTTGTTGCCGTTGTTCAGGAGAATTACTTAAATACATATTTGAGGTTCTTAGTTTTGTTTCTTCAGTTAAATGGAAAAATGAAGTCCAACTATTCCCATTATTTAGATGTTGAAGTCTTTGTAAATTTCACTTTATATAAAATGTTTAAGTAATAAAAAATGTGCTTTCTCACCATGAGAACATTCAAC
The DNA here is from genome assembly GCF_025265405.1 of Mesoplodon densirostris. NCBI lineage: Eukaryota > Metazoa > Chordata > Mammalia > Artiodactyla > Ziphiidae > Mesoplodon > Mesoplodon densirostris. The sequence continues at coordinate 60,442,991 of NC_082663.1, forward strand.
AGGATTTAAAATTTTTTTTAGAATGCCATGCGTCTTTAGTTTTAAAAAATTATTTAAAACAGCTTCTTATACTTGACAACTCCTAATGTTGTGCAGTTGTGGAGAAGGATACAACTGCTTCTTGTTTTTGCTGCCCTGCAGTGCCAAAACTGGTTAAAAAGTAGAATAGTGGAAAGCATCCTAAGTGATTTGACTTAGATAAAAATTGAGCAATTAAAAAAAATAAATACTTCTGCGTTGCACTTGGTGTCAAATTAAGTTAAATTCTGCTAAAAGCAGAGAAAAAGACATAGATACTATTTTTAAACACCTGTGGATAGATTGACAGAAATCTGGGTATCAGCAGAATATGCAGTGTCTGCATTTAAAGAACTTAGTCTCCAGACTGGATTTTTAAAATCTTATTGCTTATTTTTTGATATGTAAGTATCAAAATTAGAATGGTAGAACTTTAGCACCAAAAGAAACTTTAGAGATTATCTACTTAACCCCTCTTCATTTTACAGATGAAGAGACTGGAATCTAGGAGGTTGTAAATCACTCTTCACAGGCGCTTATCTGTGAAATGGTAGAGTTGCTTCTAGAACCTGTGCCCTTAGTGATAGGTCCAGAATTCTTTCTGCTGCCTTGCACTGCTTCCATTTTTTCATAGAATCTGCATTCTAGGGAGGTACAAAATATGGGGTGATGATTTTGTCTTACTAGTAATCTAAAAATCCATTCAAGGTAGAAATATAAAGATATGTTAAGAGGTGGAGACAGTTTACAATAGTCAGGACATGGAAGCAACCTAAGTGTCCATCGACCAATGAATGGATAAAGAAGATGTGGCACATATATACAATGGAATATTACTCAGCCATAAAAAGAAATGAAATTGAGTTATTTGTAGTGAGGTGGATGGACATAGAGACTGTCATACAGAGTGAAGTAAGTCAGAAGGAGAAAAACAAATACCGTATGCTAACACATATATATGCAATCTAAAAAAAAAATGGCTCTGAAGAACCTAGGGACAGGACAGGGATAAAGATGCAGACGTGGAGAGTGGACTTGAGGACACAGGATGGGGGAAGGGTAAGCTGGGATGAAGTGAGAGTGTCATGGACATATATACGCTACCAAATGTAGAATGGCTGGCTGGTGGGAAGCAGCCGCATAGCACAGGGAGATCAGCTCGGTGCTTTGTGACCACCTAGAGGGGTAGGGTAGGGAGGGAGACGCAACAGGGAGGGGATATGGGGATATGTGTATATACCTATGGCTGATTCACTTTGTTATATAGCAGAAGCTAATGCACCACTGTAGAGCAATTATACTCCAATAAAGATGTTAAAAACAAGAAAAAGGTGGAGACAGTCTTCCAGTTTTACCCTATTAACTATTTAGTAGTAAACTTAACTAGTTCCAATTAATTTCAGGCTTGTGAGGAGACAGTGCAGATCTCTAGAAAAAAGTTGAGCCAAAATGTTGTTGGTTAAACAAAAAAGTGAATCTACTACTTTGTACAACTAAAAAATATTTGACTTTTTATTCTCATTGTCTTTTACTAACAATATAAATTTTAACTGTGGTCTGTTTTAGGGAAAATGGGAAGTCCCTCTGCCCAAAGTTCGTGCCCAGGGAGAAACAGAAGTATTAAAAGTTATTCGAACGGGAAAGAGAAAGAAGAAAGCCTGGAAGAGGATGGTTACTAAAGTTTGCTTTGTTGGAGATGGCTTTACTCGAAAACCACCTAAATATGAAAGATTCATTAGGCCAATGGTAAGACCCTGCTAGAGTGCAGTGGCTTAAATATCAGTTTCTATGTTAAACTGGATAAAGTACTTGACAGTTTCCTGAAATTCCTAAAACTGATAGAAAAGAACAGGTTGAAAGATGTTTTTAGGCTATTTTTGTTATTTTAAGTTATTGATGGAATTGGTTAGCACTCTTCCACTACTGTCAAGAATCTTGTCTTCAGCTTCATAGGAGATTTGAGATGAAAAAGAATTTTCATTACAGGGATTGTCAGTGAATCTTGACTTTTAAATATGACATATTAGAATCTTCGTTTTCCAGTCATTTTACTCATTGAGCAAGTGATCTACTGTGTGCCTGACACTTGTCTTTGAGAACAGTTAGAAAATGAGTACAATTGTTTTTTTCAAGAGTTAATTCCAGTTTAGTAAGGGAAGTATCTTAATGCTTTTGAAAATACTTAGTATGCAGTCATTGACAAAAGAGAATATTAAAATGGGACTTTAATTTCTGTTGCCAGCAGTGATGGCCAAAACCAGTCTCCTCTCCACCTCCCCAAATACAATTGAAGATATATTTCTGCAGAATCCCTTTAAACAGAATGAATTAATCTGCCCACTGGATACCAGCCTGCTTACAAAAACAAAGAGGGGAAAGTTGGCAGTGTTACTCTAGCTCTCAACCTGAATAATTTTCAATGAATTAAAATGTTGTCAAACAGCCTGCTTCTATTAAAAAAAAAAAAGTTCTACTGGAACACAGCTGTGCCTGTTCATTTACATATTGTCTATGGCTATTTTTTTCTACAGAGTTTGAGTACAGTATTTGTAACAGAGACCATGTGGCCTGCAAAGTCTAAAATAAGAGCTTCACTATATGGTTATTTACAGAAAATGTTCACCCATCCCTGGATTCCATCATGGACTCCCCTTATTTTGATTGTATATTCATAATCTTCTAAATATATTTTGGTAATCTTAACAAGTCCTACAGGGAGAGAATATACTAGTCAGGCTGTTCTAGGCTTTCTGTAGTTTGGCAGGTACATTTCTTATTGTGAATTAATCATATGGCATTCTGAATGTTATGTAAGCTTGACTAATGAGTCTGTTACTAAGAATTTGATTTACTGTCATTTGCCCCCTTCCCCCCGTACAGGGAAAAATCAAATTTAAGAGATTGCAAAAGTGTTGTGGCTTCTAAAGTGCCTTCACCCCAGAAGACCGTATCTAGGTGACTGGGTGAACCTGGTCTCTGTAACAGAGATCTCTCTGGGCTCTCTCCAGTTTTTGACCAGTAGTATCCATTAACTCAGAGAAAGCTGACAATCTTTCATCATGGAAGGTGGCTTAAGTATACAGACTTGGAATCAAGATACTTAAGTTTTATTCCATCCTCACACTATGTAGCCTGGGAACAAGTTATTTAACCTGCTGATCCTTGTTTTTATCGTTTAAAAAAAAATAGGGAGAGTTGTAAGGCTATCATGTTTAAATGGTGCTGTTTGTGAGCTCTAGCATAGTGCCTGGCATGTAGCAAGTCCTCAGGAAGTATAGATAACTGGACAGGAGAAAATCTGAATATGACGCTAGGTAGCTGTTCCGTGGTTAAAACTTTTCAGAAGTATGTGTTTGGGTTTTTCCCCCACATACTTTTCTTGTTACCTATCAGGTTTTTAGTCTGTAGAATTAATTCTAAGTATTTTCTTCGATGCCTTAAGATTAGACGTTCAATCCTTTTGGGGTGGGGTGGGGAGACAATTGGAAAAGATAAGCAAGACGGATCAATATTCATCACTAACATTTTCGACTCAAAACATTCTTGTGTTTGACTTACTAGGGATTACGTTTTAAGAAGGCCCACGTAACACATCCTGAACTGAAAGCCACCTTCTGCCTGCCAATACTTGGTGTGAAGAAGAATCCCTCATCCCCACTATATACAACTTTGGGTGTTATTACCAAAGGTACTGTTATTGAGGTGAACGTGAGCGAGTTGGGCCTAGTGACACAAGGAGGCAAGGTCATTTGGGGTAAGTACAGTTTTGAATATGGGGCTGCTAACGTTATCCTAAGATAGAAGTTTTTAAGTTGACATAAAATGCAGAGCAAATTTTAATGCAGTTAAACTTGATGTGAATCAGATTTAAATCTTTAGGAAGAACACTGTAGAGAGTTATGAATGCAGTTCTTCTTTAGTTTACTGGTTTCAGTTACATAAGGTTTACTACATCGCTAGATAATTTTTGATGCTTTTTATTTAAAAAGATATGAGAAAAGCAGATGGGAAATTGTAATTGTAACTGAAAAATATTGGAAGAAAATACATTGACCACAAATGGGGGAAGGGAGGCAGACAGCAAACATTGTAGCCACACTATTTCAGTAATAATTAAAACCTGAAATATGTCATGCAACAATTTTAAATTCTTTTCTTCATTTTCTTAGTTTTCTGCTTTCAGTACCCAGATATTTCTAAACTTTAATGTTCTTTGAAACAGTTTGAAACTGTATAGTTTCTTGATTGAATCTTCAATGAGTCATTGGCACATACTTCATGTTAGTTGACCTCGATTGTTAGTTTTTTAAAAAAATAAATTTATTTATTTTTGGGCTGCGTTGGGTCTTTGATGCTGTGGGCGGGCTTTCTCTAGTTGTGGTTAGCCGGGGCTACTCACTGTGGTGGCTTCTCCTGTTGCGGAGCACGGGCTCCAGGCGCGCGGGCTTCAGTAGTTGGGGCACGCGGGATCAGCAGTTGTAGTGCACAGGCTTAGTTGCTCTGCGGCATGTGGGATCTTCCTGGACCAGGGCTCAAACCCGTGTCCCCTGCATTGGTAGGCGAATCTCAACCACTGCGCCATCAGGTAAGTCCCTTGACCTCGGTTTTAAAATAGGTTAAATTGATTTGAAACTTAGTTAATACTTGATGCTTTTTCCAGTAAGGATTCTGTGGAAAAGGAGCAATGCTCAGGTCAATCCATAAAGGCTTGTTAATATAACATAGTAACAGAATGGAGCTAGCCACCATTTATAAAAACAATATTTATATAAAAATTGTATGAAGAACTCAAGCTTGGTCTTGAGTGATTTCATTTTATAAAATCTCATTTATACTACTGTCATCCATTTTTTCTTTCTTAAAAGTGGTAATTGTAAATAATTTGGGCAAAGATTATATGTATTCTTCAAAGGTAATTTTTATTAGCTAACATCCCTCCTTTTTGTTTTGTTTTCCTTAGGAAAATATGCCCAGGTTACCAACAATCCTGAAAATGACGGATGCATAAATGCAGTCTTACTGGTTTGACAGCAGATACATACAAATAACTCCTTATAATTATTGAAGACTACACACCAATCAGGAAACCATTACTCTGATATTTCTGAATACTACCAATCAGCCTTACATGTCTGCAGTCATCGAGAAAACTATTTATTCTATTGTTTAAAAAAGATTAAAATGGCCTAGTTTTACAAATTGGGCTTTTGCGTCTGTTTAGCGTTTAGATGTTCATAAAATTGCATGATTAAAAAATCAATTATAGAAATATCCTACTTCATCAGTGTCTGCATTAATAAGTGGTACTAAGCAGTGTAGATCTGTCATCATTAGAAAAGCCAGTGCAGTCGAAAACACATTTTATCAAAGGTTTGTGCACACTTAACTGTGAGGAATGGGCCACGAAACTTTTTGTCACATCTAAGACCTTACCTGAGGTCTCCTCCTCCTCACTGTAGATTATTAATCCTAAGAAATGTAGCATTAACACAGCATTTTAATGAAAATACTTTATATGAGAAGGCATACTACACTATAAAGTTCAAAAGAACTTAGATAAAACTTTTTACCTCTAATTAATCCTTAACTTATTCCTATAGTAAGTCAGGGAATTAGTATTTTAAACATTTCCCCCCTCACTCATCATACATAATGCCATATACTTGGAACTGTATTTTCTACTCAAGATACATGAAAAAAATACCAACCAAAATATTTATACTTTTAGCATTTCCTGTATTCTAAACTTAGGGTAGTGTATTTATATTTTTAGAGTGGTAAAAATTTAAGTAATTCCAGGTAAAATAGTTTTAAAAAGAAAAAGGCTGCACTGATGCCCTTAAAGAGAAATTTATTTGCAGTTACTTAGATAATATTAAAAAGGTCATGTTTTAGTCAAAAGCACATTTGTGATTTGAGTTATGTTTGTGACTGAGCTTTAGGGTGTCTATATATTATATTAATTATAATCACATTAATTGTTTTCAATTCTGTTTATTTTTTTAAGTCTGTCTTGAAAGTACAACCAATGTGATTAATTGTGCCTTAAATGAAATCAGTATCTAAACAAATTCAGTATCTAAACACATCTTCACCAATGAACTTAGGGAAAAGGGAAGGAATTTCAAAACACAGACCAGGAAACAATCACAAAATATAGGTTTAATTACTACTGTTAAAAAAAATAGAAAAAAGAAACTAACAAGAAAACAAACGTAAGTACTTGAATAAGTCTTGCTATTCTGAATAATGTAACATCTTTTCTAAATTGTATAAACAGTAGAAGTTTTAGAACACACAGACACTAAGGAAAAGAAAGGCTAGTTCCTTGGGAATTACTATCCAGTATGATACAATTACTTCAGGATAACAGAAGCAGAACCTTCCTTACAATTAGATTTTAACAAATGATTTTGCCGCTAATAGAAATGGGGAATGTGTGAATGACAAGTTTTGGAGGATGAAAGAAAAAAAATCTACTGAAGGTAAGCACTGGATACAGAACTGAGGTTTGCTTATTTTTCACAACCAAAAATAAGCAAGTTAAACTATCTGTACAAATAAAGCTTGATACTAAGTATGCAAACAGAAGCATAAACATTTGTAACTAATCACACCCATGAAAGAATGGGTTAACACTTCAAACACAGTATTGCTACTAGTGGACATACAAGGCAGAAATTTCTAAAATACTGTTACACAGATGAGTAATGTTAGTATAAATTCTTTATTTACATTAAAATCTGTTTCAGTTTGCTGGTGTGACCAAACCTTAGAAGGTAATCCCTAAGGGTAAATCAGAATGTAAGAGCAGATATTTAGATACCAGGTAAAGGCTCAATTCGATGCAATCATAAACCTTCAAGACATTTTTCTAAAGTCACTGAAACCATTTTAGGTGGTGTTCTGGTGGTCAGCTAAAAGTGAACCATTAATCACTAGTAGTTTTTATCCTTGCCATGATAATTTTCTGCACTGAATGGAAACACCATGAATAGAGACACATTTTAAGTAGTAGAAGACTGACATTCTGTCATGCTATTTGATTTTATAAAAAATCATAATAGACCCTCTCACTGTTAAAAGTTGTAGAGGAACTTTATAATAAATTCTTAAATATATTTCTGTGATGTCTAGCAATTGAATAAACTTGAAAGTAAAACTAAAATTTTGCTAATAACTGCTTTATATTACACAAGGAAATATATATGTATTTACACAAACTGAACTCCCTTTTCCACAAATAAGACTTTTAAACAGAAAAAAGTTCATAAAGGACTATAGAATGTGACTGGACACTTAACAACTAGACTACCTGGTTGAAATCAGATTTCAGTCCTGTCATTCTCAGAGTTTTTCTAATGCCTTTTGCAAAAAGTACAAGTAATGTGATTAAGTTTTATTTAGATTCCTTGTTGAGAAATTTTGTTATAAATTCTACACTCACTGAGCATAGAACTCATTGTTACTGAACATGAAAGTTAGGTTTTTTTCATGTGACCTAACTTTTTTTCCTCTACCAACTATAAACTCCAAAATAACATATTCTGTCAGAGATAATACGGACAAAAATTGTGGCTGAACAGGTTTTGAAACTGCTTAGAATGCACCTACTGTTTAAACCAAACAAGTTTAAATTTATACTGCGAGTCCTTAGTGGTCATATATGAATAAACATTTCTTTTTTTGTAAACCTCAGCAACTATATTCACACATCAAGAGTTGTCAGTGAGCTCAGTCTTAAACTACACCTTTTTAAAGAAAGTATTTTAAAGAGAACAATGAAGAATCCAAGTAAAAAAGTAAGTAAGCGTTAGGTTTTTAAATCTATTTTAAGAAATTAAAAATGGAAAGGTTAAGAATTTACTAATAACAAAAATTTCTCACAAAATGTATAAAACAGCATAAACATTCGATAGATACACTAATATTAGTCATACTTATTCTTTCACTTGATTAGCATTTGTTGGGAAAACAAATGGCCAAAGTGCTTAATTTTCATTTAGAATGGAATAATCTGGCCTAACTGACCAATAATTAAAGAAAATAGTAGAGGATACAAGTATTCAAAGTTTTACACGAATAAGGAGGGTTTGCTATTTTGTCTGCTAAAGGTTTTTACCTTAACTTCAAATCTTCCTAAAATGCCAACATCCCAAAATAAAATTTAGTATCACCTGACTGTAGACTGAATAAACCTTCAGCATCAATCCTTAGCACCTCAAATAATGACACAAAGTCATAACATTTTTTTTCATGTAAGGACCAAGCAGTTTTAAAAACAATCTAAATGGCCTCAAAGCATTCTCAAACTTACATGAAAATTTGAGTACACATAATACTTCCAAAGAGTAGGACTGTTTTAAGATTCTCTTTGGATTCTAAGAATAACCATTTTGTTCATTTTTAAATAAATTATTACACAAAAATAAACAATTGAGGATGTTGTTTTTAGTTTACCCAGGCAAAGGCAACCACAGTGTACACACAGGCTAGACTGTAACCTGTCTGCACGGAATAAATCAAAAGTGAGCAAGCCAAAAGGGACAAATGAAGCCTCCAATGTGATTTAAGCTCTTGTAACTATGGCTCCTAGGGCAGCTTATTCCTGCCATCTAGGTCTAAGATTGTGGGGCGCAGTTCCAAACCTACCAAAAATGGAAGCCAAGGGCATAAGCTGGCAGGCAGGCAAGATCTTTTGACAGGAATCACTCCATGAGTTAGGGAAGTGGATGAAAGTGAGGGGAATATAATGAAGATTCTAGAATAAAGACAGTGGCAGGATTAAGGTGAAGCCTTAGGAAGGGTTCTCACATTTCTAAAGTATACATGTTAACTGGGTGAGGACAAAAGTACAGTCCCCAGATTCAAATGAAATTTTAAATAATTATACAAGTGCCTACAGGCCAGGGTTAAATCCCTAGCAGTACTGTTAATATCAGATGTTATCAAGAGTGAACTGGAAACATTTTGTTTGTGCCTTTCCACAGACATTGAAGTCAAAGGAAGAAATTGCACCTACAACTAAGAACTAAGAGGCCAAAATACCACCTTCATAAACCTTTGACCATAAATTTCCAAATTTGTGCTCTTATTTAGTTGAAGTTGCATTTATCCTAATTTACTGACATTTTTGTTTAAGCATGCCTACATTTTAAAAAATGGTGATTAGTTTTGAAATTTAAGATAAAACTCCTAGAACCTTCACCAAGATTACTATTAAAACCCTTAGTATAAAAGATTTCTGTGATCCTTACAACTGATGGAAGCCCTACTACTTTCACATTTTTTAATTTATATTTTCTGAAATATTAATGGTCAGATATCCCCAACTGCTAAAGAAAATATAGTATGATCTGGTTTCCCAAAATCGAAACATGGTTAATAAAAATAAAAAAAATTGTACTTAAACAAAATAGCCTGAAAAAATTAAAAAGAACTGTGAATCCTAGGTCCTACGGGGGAGGGAAAAGCGGCATCATAAATAAGTTCAAATTGAAAATTTGGAGTTTTTGTCCTGTGCCCCATGCTATTTATTAACTGCCATATTTTAAAAACAACAATTTTGTTACAAAGAAGAGGATTTATCATCCGCATTTCTTCCTCATTCAGGTCAGCTTGGCTTTCTTCTTCGCAGGTCCTTTGTGCCCTTTGGCCTTTCTTCTTAAATTCCGCCTGTCGACCACAGGCACTTCCACTTCTATCTCCTCTGAGCTGCTATCCACAGTCTTCTCTGTTGATTGTGTCAACTGATCCAGTTGCTCAGAAGATGCTTCAGACTGCTCCTCTGACTGGTTCTTCTGTCCTGCACTCTGTGAAAATGGCACATCTTCAAGTTCAACCTCTATTAAAGAGCTCTGAGGAAGAGCTGGAGATGTTTCCTGGGGCTCAGCTACCCCCTCCTCACCCTGGTCTTCCAACGAGGCAGTAGTGTTGGGTGATACATTTTCAGGAATCGATTCTTCAGAAAATTCAGTTACCACGGAGTTTGGAAAACCACTGTCGGCCCGTTCTTCATTTGGGAGAGTGGCCACATTGTCTGAACTCCCGAAATGTGCTTTCTTTCTTGAAACTAGAGGCAGCCTCTCTTCAGTGTGCCCCTTGTCATCAGATGGGCCTTCATCTAGCAACATTTCTGAGTCAGTTACATGTGAAGTCTAAAAACAAAAAACCCGGTGAACAACTTTTGCAATATTGTTCTTACATAAATTATTCTCAGACACTAATATGCAATGAGCCTGAACCACATTTTAAAGAATTCAGTACTCACTACTTTTGTTAATCATGTGCACATGTTCTGAATACAGCTCTATTTCTTCGAAACTGGCTGACATGATAATTTGGATTTATTAAGTTCTTGCTTTAAAGATGCAATAAAAGTCATGATTTTACCTCAAAAAGCACTTAAGGCACAAACTTTATGTCAAGATTCTTCAAAACCATGAATCAACTCAGTTTTTAGTTTCCTGGTGTTACCGGAGCCAGAACCAAGAATCCTGGGACTTGACACTGTGCTACCCCACTGAGTTTGACTATTAGGTGAAAGGTGAGGGCAGCGAAAATTTTATTCATGTAATTATGTGAGACACTAATAAAATAATGCTATACACGAGTTTTTTACCCTTAAATTGGAATATTCAAAAGTAGAAATTAAATTTCCTTTTCGACGTGGCACCTATATATACAATGGAATATTACTCAGTCATAAAAAAAGAATGAAATCTTGCCATTTGCGACAACATGGATGAACTTAGAGGGGATTATGCTTAGTGAAATAAGTCAGACAGAGAAAGACAAAAACCATATGATCTCATTTATATGTGGAATCTAAAAAACAAAACAAAATGAAAACAGACTCAGATAAAAAGAACAAATGGGTGGTTGCCAGAAGGGAGGGAGTGAGGGGACTGAAAGAGGTAGGGGATTAAGACGTACAAACTTCCAGTTACAAAATAAACTACGGGGATGTAATATATAGCATAAGGAATATGGTCAACAATATTGTAATAACTTTATATGGGGAACAGATGGTTATTGGACTTACAGTGGTGATCATTTCATAATGTATGCAAAATCAAATCACTAGGTAGTACACATGAAACTAATATTGTACATCAACTATATTTCAATAAAAATAAATAATTAAATTTCTTTTAAAATATTCCATCAAGTTTTCCCCACTAATCTAATCTGTCTCCCTAATTAAAACAAATTAAAATGAAAGTACTGGTCACAGACTACGTAAGTAATAGGTATTCAAATATTTGGTAAATAATGCTTTATCCATTTTTCTAAGCATTTCCTAAATCTACAAAGTGAAACTCATTTTGTTACCGTAAGTCAGACGAATGAAGTTACAAAGATTTGAATTTAAAAAAACATTACTGATTGCATCTTCTTAAAACACCCAATGTAGTAAAATTTATTTTTCCTGAAGGACTGTACATGTTAAAGTAGAGGAAGATATATATCCCGCACTGCCCTAGCCAAGTCACCAACACTGGACGCTATAACTATAAAAAATTAGGATATTTCTCCATTACCTTATCCTGTGCAACAGCCTCAGGAGATTTTGAAGATTCTACCACCAGTGGAACAAGGTTCGTAGAGTCTTCACTGGAATTAAAAGACTGCAATTTTAATTCTTCACCTAAAACTTCGCTAGTGGAGTCCTCCTCTTCTGTTATAAGTGAAGTCTTAAGAGTATCATCCATTATCTCACCATTCATAGGCTCTGACTCAGATTCCTACACCATCGAGGGCAAAAAAAAGTCAGGACAAAATTACAGATTAATTTACTTGTCATACAAGGTGGGTCCATTCTCAGTCACCCTGTCATGCACCAGGACTCAATTCTACCACGTTATAGGACACAGGTTAAGGAACAGCAGAGTCAGTAAGAGAAAAGAATCCGTAAGTACCCCAATTTCCCTCTGTTCTCATGGAGAAAAGACATGACCAGGATGCTCTATGGACCCAGTGTGGGTCTGAGATTCAGTGAAGAGACCCTGCCTCCTTCTTGCTCTTCCTCCATATAGGGCAGTGACAGGAAGAACCTTTTCAGTAAAAAGCCACCAGAGAAAGTCGAGATTTGGTGCCATCTCCTCACAGACCATCAGCTGTTCAGCACTCGGAATCCTTGGGGCCCCCGGGAAGCCACAGTTTAGCATGCCAGGGGGAGGAAGCACTAGCAGTCTGGTGGGACGCTGAGTTTGGGTACAGCTTCTTGCTGGGAGGAGAGAGCCCTCAGTCTTAGTGAGCTCATTCTCCAGTCAACAAAGGGTCATCTTTGAACAGTGCTGCTCCTTCAATCACATTAAAATATGGAAAAGCGATTTGATAACACTAAGTCTCCAATTTCTGAAACACCTCCTCCAAGGTTTATCAATTTACAAGACTTTCATTGACATCTAATATTTCTAATTAATCCTAATGACATTCTAATAACTAGAGATTATTTTATTTAATTATCATTTTAAAAAGTAGAACACTGGGCTTCCCTGGTGGCACAGGGGTGAAGAATCCGCCTGCCAATGCAAGGGACATGGGTTTGAGCCCTGGTCCAGGAGGATCCCACATGCAGCTGAACGGCTAGGCCCATGTGCCACAACTCTGAGACTGCGCTCTAGAGCCCACAAGCCACAACTCCTGAGCCTGTGTGCCACAACTACTGAGCCCGCATGCTTAGAGCCCATGCTCCGCAGCAAGAGAAGCCGCTGTAATGAGAAGCCCATGCACCACAACGAAGAGTAGCCCCTGCTCATGGCAACTAGAGAAAGTCCACTAACAGCAACAAAGACCCAATGCAGCCAAAAATAAAATAAATAAATTTAAAATAAATTAATTAAAAATAAAATAAAAATTAGAACACTGATGCACTCAAATTTTAAGAAATAGACTTGGCTGGATTATATAGAACCCCTGAAATCATATAATGAATGTTTTCCTAAGGGATACTGAAATCAGAGACTTAGAAAAATTAATCTGGCCAGAGAGTATAAAGAATAAACTGCTGGGCTTCCCTGGTGGCGCAGTGGTTGAGAGTCCGCCTGCCGATGCAGGGAACACGGGTTCGTGCCCCGCTCCGGGAAGATCCCACATGCCGCGGAGCGGCTAGGCCCGTGAGCCATGGCCGCGGAGCCTGTGCTCCGCAACGGGAGAGGCCACAACAGTGAGAGGCCCGCGTACCGAAAAAAAAAGAATAAACTGCACACAGAAGGTAATTATAATAAAACTCACAAAAGGACCAACTACAGTATGAGAAATGTTAAAAGGAAGAAAATGAGAAAGATATAGCAAAAGTTTTTATAAAAAAACAGAATTTTGGTGAGTAACTCCAAGTGAGAAGCAACAGAAGAGAAAAACTCAGTCCTTCAAGTTCTAGGTTTGGGAACAGAATGAAAAATAAGAAATAGGAAAAAAGGCTCAATAGAGAAGTGATAGGAAAGAACAGAGATGTTAAAATTTAAGATGATAAAAGACATCTGTCTAAACAGATATATTCAGAAGGCAAGTAATACTGAAGTCTGGATCAATACTGAAAGTCTGGAGTTACTGGTCACCCCCACAGAGATGACCATTCAGCCATTAGACTAGATGTATTTTCAAATGAGAAACATGAACAAAAGAGCAGAAAGTCAAGAACTGAGTCTTCTAGAATGTCCACAAATACAGGGGAAAAAACAGGAAGCAGAAGAGTCAAAAAGCAAATAAATAAAACCAAACAAAACTTCAGAGAAGAACACCAAGAAACCAGAACACAACAGTGTTATAAAGCCAGGGGACTAGAGGATCTGGAGGAAGAGAGAGTAGTCAACCTAGGTAAGGAAAGCCACCAGAATTGAGTGAAAGTGTCACTGGTGACCTACAAGAGTAGGTACTCACATGTATTACTGGACAAAAGAAACAGGTTACATGAAGTATGTACAGTATAATCTTAAGTTTTTTAAAAAAACAACCACAAAAATATACATTCCCGTAGACATCTAGAAGCATATAAATCCCTTTTTAAAAATATGTCGGGCTTCCCTGGTGGTGCAGTGGTTGAGAGTCCGCCTGCCGATTCAGGGGACACGGGTTCGTGCCCCGGTCCGGGAAGATCCCACATGCCGCGGAGCGGCTGGGCCCGTGAGCCATGGCCGCTGAGCCTGCGCGTCCGGAGCCTGTGCTCCACAATGGGAGAGGCCACAACAGTGAGAGGCCCGCGTACCGCAAAAAAAAAAAAAAAAAAAATGTGTTTGCTTCCCTAATTTTTACAAGAAGAGAAAAAATGCCATTTAAAAATACAATTTCATGAAGTAGAGGAAACAGGAGCTAAATTGGAGCAAGTTAAGGAAATAAAATCAGTAATGCAGTTTCACTTGCTTAGCTCCTGGCTGGACTTGACAAACAGGTAAAAGATTTTTAAAGAAACTTAAGTATGGGGGCTTCCCTAGTGGCACAGTGGTTGAGAGTCTGCCTGCCGATGCAGGGGACGCAGGTTCGTGCCCTGGTCTGGGAGGATTCCACATGCCGCGGAGCGGCTGGGCCCGTGAGCCATGGCTGCGGGGCCTGCACGTCCGGAGCCTGTGCTCCGCAGCGGGAGAGGCCACAGCAGTGACAGGCCCGTGTACCGCAAAAAAAAAAAAAAAAAAAAAAGAACCTAAGTATGTTTGAAAGAAGAAATAAGGAATCTGTAAGAGAGGAAAAGACTGAAGATATTAAAGAAAAAGAAGGATAGGAAATAGAAAAGAGGAAAAAAGAAATGAAGCCAGATAAAGAGTTTTTTACTCAGTCACAAAGGATTTTCCTCCTTGTTTTCCAGTGGTAAAAAAAAAAAATGAATTTAGTTATTTTACTAGGAATTTGTAAATCAACTGTAGTCAAATACATATGTTTTTTCTGGACAACGAATTCTATCCTTCTAACCAAAATAGGGGTGCAATTTAGGGCTTGTTGGACATTAAGGCATTCTAACTGTTTTTATAAGGTAGACCTCTTACAGTCACATCATTTGTGTCACTTCTTAAGTATGTTTAATTCTACAAATTAATTTGTACTTTAAATACACTGAGGGACATTACTAACTAAACATCCTCTATTTTATCTTTGCAATATGTAAAACTTTATAAACTCAGTTTGAAATATAAAATACTTGTAACTTTATCCTCTACTACCTGACTTTGCTTTAGACATATATGCTTTTTTTTTTTTTTTTTAATTTATTTTGGCTGTGTTGGGCCTTTGTTGCTGCACGCGGGCTTTCTCTAGTTGCAGCAAGCAGGGGCTACTCTTCATTGCTATGAGCAGGCTTCTCATTGCAATGGCTTCTCTTGTTGCAGAGCACGGGCTCTAGGCTCACGGGCTTCAGTAGTTGCGGCACATGGGCTCTGTAGTTGTGGCTCACGGGCTCTAGAGCACAGGCTCAGTAGTGTGGGTGCACGGGCTTAGCTGCTCCGCGGCATGTGGGATATTCCTGGACCAGGGCTCGAACCCATGTTCCCTGCATTGGCAGGCGGATTCTTAACCACTGCGCCACCAGGAAAGTCCCAACATATATGCTTTTTAACATTAAATACAATTTCTACTAAGAGTCTAAAATACACGTTATGCTTTTCTAACAATATATGACTAAGAAAGTTAAATTTTACTTCCATTCATTTTATTTAATAAGTGAATCTCCTACCTTTTCACCTTCTTGCTTTTCCAGGCCCGGCTGGGTTTCTGGTGCTGGTCGAACATTTTTGTCACTACTTTCATCCTCAAATTCAATCACACTCTGTTCAGGTTCTTCTTCCAAGAATTCTTCTGAGCTCTCTGATGTTCGTGCAGTAGACTCCAATCTACAAAACCAAAGAAAAATATTCTTACATGTTTTATTAAAGATGAATATAAAATTTCAGGAATCCGTTAATAAAGTAACACTTTAGAGAATCAACTAAGTGTTGTTCAGACAACAACTTCAAATTTTACAGATCCCAAACCAACCTCTTCATCTTCTTACAGGTTTGTTCTCTTTCCTACCTTGTTCTCCAGTTCTATCACCATCTTTTCAATTATGTAAACTAGACCTTTCTTTTACTCTATCTATATTGATTGGATCTTATTCTCCTAGAATGAGCATACATCTCAGCTTACCTGGGACAGTCCAGTTTACAACTTTTGTCCCAGCACTGGCATAATTATGGGCATCCCTCATTTTATTGCACTTTGTTTTACTGCATTTTGAAGATACTATGTTTTTGCTAATTGAAGGTTTGTGGCAATCCTGTGCTAAGCAAGTCGATTGAAGCCATTTTTCCAACAGTATTTGCTCACTTCATGTCTGTGTCACGTTTTGGTAACTCCCACAATACTTTGAACTTTTTTTGTTATTATTATATTTGTTACAGTGATCTGTGATTAGTGATGGTTGATGTTACAATTTTAATTGTTTCCAGGTGCCACACTCATATAAGATGACAAACTTTTTTTGTAATGAATTTTTTTACTGGAGTATAGTTTACTTACAATGTAGCGTTAGTTTCTGCTGTACAGAAAAGTGAGTTGGTTATACATATACCTATGTCCACTCTTAAGATAGCAAACTTAACTGATAAATGTTGTGTGTGTTCTGACTATTGCAACTGATTGGCCATTCCCCATCTCTCTCCCTCTCTTTGGGCCTCCCTATTCCCTGAGACACAACAATATTGAAATTAGGCCAATTAATAACCCTGCAATGGCTCTAAGTGTTCAAATGAAAGGAAGAGCCACACATCTCTCACTTTAAATCAAAAGCTAGAGATGATTAAACTTAGTGAGAAAGGCACGTTGAAAGCTGAGATAGGTAGAAAGCTATGTCTCTTGTGCCAAATAGTTAGCCAAGCTGTGAATACAAAGCAAAAGTTCTTGAAAAAAATTAACGGAGCTACTCTAAGTGAACACACCAGTGATAAGAAAGCAAAACAGCCTTATTGCCGATATGGAGAAAAAGTTTTAGTGGTCTGGCTAGAAGATCAAACCAGCCACAACATTCCCTTAAGCCAAAGCCTAATCTTGAACAAGGCCCTAAGTCTCTTCAATTTTTTGAAGGCTGAAAAAGGTATGGATGCTACAGAAAAAGAGTCTGAAACTAGCAGAGGTTGGTTCATGAGGTTTAAGGAAAGAAGCTCTCTCCGTAACAGTGCCAGGTGAAGTAGCTAGTGCTAATGTAGAAGCTGTATCAACTTATCCAGAAGATATAGCTAAGATAATGAATGAAGGTAGCTACACTAAACAACAGATTTTCAATGCAGACAAAATACCCTACTGGAACAAGATGTCATCTAGGACTTTCAGAGCTAGAGAAGAGAAGCCAATTCCTTGCTTAAACTTTCAAAGGACATCCAAAATATATAAACAGCTCATGAAGCTCAATATTAAAAAAAACAAACAACCCAATCAAAAAATGGGCAGAATGGGGCTTCCCTGGTGGCGCAGTGGTTGAGAGTCCAC
Organism: Mesoplodon densirostris; assembly: GCF_025265405.1. Lineage (NCBI taxonomy): Eukaryota > Metazoa > Chordata > Mammalia > Artiodactyla > Ziphiidae > Mesoplodon > Mesoplodon densirostris. Next base: position 60,460,463 of record NC_082663.1, read on the forward strand.
CTGCCGATGCAGGGGACACGGGTTCGTGCCCCGGTCCGGGAAGATCCCACATGCTGCAGAGCGGCTGGGCTCGTGAGCCATGGCTGCTGAGCCTGCGTGTCCGGAGCCTGTGCTCTGCAACGGGAGAGGCCACAACAGTGAGAGGCCCGCGTACCGCAAAAAAAAAAAAGAATTACAGTTCATAAGGCAATAGTTGCCACAGACAGAGATTCCTCTGATGGATCTGGGCAAAGTCAATTGAAAACCTTCTGAAAAAGATTAACCATTCTAGATGCCACTATGAACATTCATGATTCATGGGAAGAGGTCAAATATCAACATTACCAGGAGTTTGGAAGAAGCTGATTCAAACCCTCATAGATGACTTTGAGGGGTTCAAGACTTCAGTGGAGGAGGTCACTGAAGATGTGGTAGAAATAGCAAGAGAATCAGAATGAGAAGTGGAGCCTGAAGATGTGACTGAACTGCTGAACACTCCTCCCAGCTTTGTGCCTTTGCTCATGTTACTCCTGCAGTCTAGAACTGCACAGTGCAATACAGTAGCCACAAGACACTTGTCATTATTTACAGTAATTAAAACTGAGTGAAATTAAAAACTCAGCTCCTCAGTTGCACCAGCCATACTTCAAGTGCTCGGTGATGAGCAAACTGAGTAGTGGCTGCCATACTGGACAGGGAAGGGCAGACAAAGAACGTGTCCACCATGACAGGTTCTTTGAACAGCCCTGGTGTATACCAGGGGTCAGCAAACTTTTCCTTTAGGTTTTGTGAGCCATATGGTCTCTGAACAACTACTGAACTCCACCAGGGTAAAGCAAAAGCAACCATAATAAAAATGTGAACTAATAAGCACAGATGTGTTACAATAAAATTTTATTTCCAACAATAGGTGGTGGGCCAGATTTGGCCTATAGACCATGGTTTGTAGACCCTCGAACTAGAAAAGAAAGTCTTCTTTCCCAACTCTGCTTGTTGAGTTTCTACTTATCTTTGAAGCCCTAGCACAAATGTCAAATTTCTCTATCCCCTCAATTAGAATCAATCACACCCTCCTTTGCATCCACAGCACTTTGCACTTCTATTATTATATCACAATCCACCTCGCAGTGCTCTTAACCTGTGTCACAGGTACAGATATGTGCATTAGAAACTAATAGATTCTTCAAGGGCAAAGATGAAGTTTTGTTCTTCATAGCGTCTGAGCACTTAAGCAGTTAGTCTCACTGTTACTATTTTATAAAAAGCAAAAAAAATTCCACAATAATTCTGAGGTGTTCAATTTAAAATTTACTGTTACATTCCCTTCTTAAAAGGGTATTACAACAAAATGTTGCTCAGTGAAAAAAACTATAATTATCTAAACTCATTACTCTTTTCACAAATTAAATATTTACTTAAATTTGACTTTAAAGTGATGAATTTTTCATTAAAATATAACATTTACATAATTATCCAAATTTAAAGTTACATACATAATGAAATTAGCAGAGCTACAGAATTCTCTGAGTAGAATAATTTCACAACTAAAATGGCAACACTATGAATGGTTGACTCAGGAACAGTTAGCAGGACTATCAGAGCAAAAGCCTAATTTAACTATAACACTGAAAATCTTGCTTTCTTTAAGATTCAAAGGAAGATAGAGAATAAGGTTTTGATCCAAGTGTTCTGTTGATTCAGCTGGCTATTAAGTTTCTGGAGGAGTTGACAATACCATTTATGGCTATCACTAATTGGTTATATTCTATAACCCAGTAAAATGAATTAGTTATAAAGTAAAATTGAGGGTTTTTAAAATTGACTAAACCTCAGCATGTCTAAAAACCATAGCTACTGTCAAATGCAAAGTTGACAATAATGACTCATTTGGATAATACAATCACTAAAATATTCTCCTGGATTTTCACACAAGAGACTAAATCATGAGTTTATTCCACTCTCTTACTAGCAACTTCTCCCTATACCACTGTCAAAGGGACACTTACCAAGTGTAATCAATAATTTTGTGGAAGAACTCAAATACAAAGTTCTACACCAAGGTCATTTACTACACAAACAATATAATAAACTTTACCTTAAAAACTAAATACTAAAAATATGAAAATAAGAATAAACAAAATAATGAGAGTAAAATAAACAATACTTCACTTGTTCACTGAAGCTGTAGGTGAAGTCTGGGGAGTCTTTTCTTCTTCCCCTTGAGAACTACTAAATTCAGAATCCTGAAACCGTTTTCCAATCTTTGGCCGCTTTAGATGACTACTTCGAGTACGAGTGGAAACAGGTGTTTTACCGTGACCTGAGGAAAAAAATGGCAAAACTATAATTGATTGATTATGTATTCAAAGGATTACCTATTAAAATACACAGAAATGAAAAAAAAAAAACACAGAAATGCAAAAACTACTCTAGTTTACCTAAATCCCCAACATTACACACTTCCTCTCCGTCACTTCAGGTTAAGAAACCATGTCAGTGTCTTTTTCTAAATTATGAAATAACCTTGTCAGTATTCATTCCTCACATTTCTGTGTTACCTTGAGCTTTTTGCAAAGTGTTTCTGCATTTTCAGTTAGACCCTCTTCCAATAATCTTGGGAAATAAACAAGGTAGACATTACTGTCCCTATTTTACAGGTAAGGAAATGAAAACAAAAAGGGCAAAATAGCGTACCTAACTGTTCACACAGCAAAATCAGTGGTAAAAGAACCCAGATCTAGATTTTAGGGCTGGAGAAGTCTTCACTTTGCTCTAAGGGACACACACACACAGACACAGACACACACACTTAATTCTAACTGTCTCAAACACTTACTAATAGACCAGCTGAATTTCTTACCTTCAGAAGTACTTGCAAAGGCATCTTTTAGAGAATCAATCTAAAACAGAGATACAGATTAAACCCACAAGTTTTAGATCCTTTCTTCTCCCTATGGATCTACTTCATACAGTTACAAAGAAAATCTTTTAAAAAGTTTTTCAAAGAGCACCTTTTGTACTCACTATTCATCAACTAAGAAACTCACTTAGGAAGTAAAAAAGCTATATTACAGCTTCAGTTTATTAAGAGCTTAAGAACTTCGGAAGCCATCTAATATGCTATAGTGATGTACACGGGGTTTCTGAATGTTCTGTTCTTGGCTCCCTTCTCTTCTCAGTCCACATCCTCCTTCTATGTAACTGTATCTACCACCTTTACTTCAAGAGCTATTTGCTGATGAATCCAAATATACAATTTAATCTCCCCAACTTTTTCCCTGATTTCCAAATGATGAATCCAGATATACAATTTAATCTCCCCAAATTTTTTCCCGATTTTCAAAGCTCTATTTCCAGTGAAATCTCTCTGCAGTGGATACACCACCAATTTCACAACCAACCTGTCCCAAACTGAAGTCTTATATTTTCCCAATATTATCCTCTATCTTGGTTAATGGCAATAACAATTCAGTATGCCATTCCAACCAAAATCCCGTGAGGCAGTAATGCCTTCTTCTTGTCCCTCATTCAATCAACCACAAAGTCTGTGAATTTTGACTGAAGAATCTCTCAAAACTGCCCCCTCTTTTGTACTACCAATGCTTTAATTCAAGCATTTATCATCTTTATCATGAAGGTGTACACCTTATACATGTACAATTTTTGTCAATTATACCTCAATAAAGCTAAAAAAATTATGTAGTTAAAATAAACAAACAAAACCACTTCCCCATGTGGTTACTGATTAAAAAAAGATAAAATAGTTTAATATGAGAAATATTTTCCTTGAATTAATTAAAATATTAAAGTAATATAAGGAATATGAATTTCTAAAATGAAAAAAGTCTAATTTATATTGCCAACCTTATGGTGAAATTTTAATATGTTCTCATTAAAATAACACATTTTAAATGATATGGCTTAATATAAAAGTAGATCATTGCTCTCACCACATGTATGAGAAGAGTAGATTTTTCTACTTTCCCTAGTCTTATGATATCTGACCAGGACTAAAATGAATTTGCATATATCTGAGGAATTTGGAATGCAGTATAATAGAACTGGGGCTTATTCTGAAGTCTGAAATTCCAAAGTAGAAAAAAAAAACCAAAAAAACTGAACTCCTTATATATAGTTACTGTATCAATATTATTTATATAATCCTTAAAAATGTTTTAAAAAACTTTTACTCAAATAGTCAACGCTCATGCTAACTAAGACAGGAGAAAAGAGGCACAAATATGGCTTCCCTGGTGGCTCAGTCGTTGAGAGTCCGCCTGCCGATGCAGGGGACAGGGGCTCGTGCCCCGGTCCGGGAGGATCCCACATGCCACGGAGCGGCTAGGCCCGTGAGCCATGGCTGCTGAGCCTGCGCATCCGGAGCCTGTGCTCCGCAACGGGAGAGGCCACAACAGTGAGAGGCCCGCATACCGCAAAAAAAAAAAAAAAAAAAAAAAAAAAAAAGGCACAAATAATTCCCCAAAGCACTGTCTCTCTGAAATGTACATGCATTTACATAGACATATTCAACACTCACTAAAAATACATTTAGATACCCGTGTACAAAACAAATATGACTGTATTAAATGCCACCACAACAAAACACTGCATAAAAATAGACCTCTAGGATCCCATCAATGAACCTGTATTTTAAATAATATCAAGTAGTTTCTAGAAAAGTAACTGGTAAGTCCTCTGGAATTCAGTAATGGGACCTGCCCTTCTACTTTCAGGTTACCTAGTATTTGCAAAGTATATTACATTCTACAAAGACCTAACACATATAGCCTCAGACTTCCCAAAATAACTTCATAACCTTTGACCTACTACTAATTCCACTTCTAGAAATTTATCTGTGCAAGGAAATAATTACATTTGCACAAAGATTCATGTATAAATGCATTCATGGTTGGGTCACTTATAAAAAACTTAAGTATAAATGTTAAGGAAACAAATGCTGATATTTATATATAATAGAATAGTGTACTATTTAACAATGATTTAAAACAGTAATGACATAGAAAATGCTTACAATATTATATTAATGGAGAAAAGCAGTTAGAAGCAGCATAAAAGAATAAAAACAGGGCCTCCCTGGTGGCGCAAGTGGTTGAGAGTCCGCCTGCCGATGCAGGGGATACGGGTTCGTGCCCCGGTCTGGGAGGATCCCATATGCCGCGGAGCGGCTGGGCCCGTGAGCCATGGCCGCTGAGCCTGCGCGTCCGGAGCCTGCGCGTCCGGAGCCTGTGCTCCGCAGCGGGGGAGGCCACAACAGTGAGAGGCCCGCATACCGCAAAAAAAAAAAAAAAAGAATAAAAACAAAAATGAAACATGCAGATACATGTTTCATAATATATATTAAGTACATATACAAAAATGTTAGTTGCTACATCTAGGTAATGGAATTATAGATTTTTATTTTCTTCTATATTATTTTGTGTATTCCAAATTATTTTTCAAAGAAAATTAAATCTTAGAAACCAACTAACAGAAAATGCCAAGTAACTAACACAACAGAAGTTACATAAGTCTGTTGAATGAAAAATAACATTAAAAAAATTAAATATTAGTATTAGCTGAACCTCTTTTTTAAAAACAGCAAAATTATTATTTCCTACAGCAAACAACAGTGTACCTACAGTTAGCTGCATCTCACTAGACAGACTGTCTTCAGCTCCTGCTTCACAGTCTGGAACAGATGCAAGACCGTATTCTCCAGACACAGGTCTTTTAGCTTCATTTTGAGAAACTGCTGTGTGTAAAAGAATTTTTTAAATTGTAAACCAGTTAGTGTCTGCTTTTAATTGTAACACTCTGTACTGATTTTTACAAAGCCCTAAAGAAGGGTGTTGAAAATCCAAGTGTGGGATATCCCCTTCACCAATATCTTATGATGAAGCCTTGCAATTGTAAAGAGTCTTAAACAGTTATCTGTATTTAGTGACTTCAAGGGGAGATGCATGAAACTGGGTACTACACCTTTGATCCACTGATGCCTATTCTATGCTGTTTGAGTAAATTGTGTTTATTTCTTATCCACCAATTCCTACTGGACTACTGGGCTACATTCTACTGGACTACTCTAGGTCCTCTGACTATTAGTGACTCAAATGTTTACATATAACAAAAATTCAAAGTTTAGACAAGGAGGTCTGCTACTAGAGAGATCACATTACAATACACCACTACTCTGGACTATAAGACACAACCATCATTAGGCACTGCTTTTTTAAGCTGGACTTGTGTTCAAATTGAAAACATTCTTACCCGTAATTTTAAATGCTTCTCTTTGTAATGCTCTGGTGATTGGTATTCTCTGGTACCAGTGTCCAACACCTTCAACTTCCCAAAGCAGTTCATGGTCTCCTGGATATTTTTCAAAGTACTGGTTGCAAGCTGCAAAACACATTGAAAGTTTTCTAGAAATCCCCAAAATCAAGTGTTTGGGCAAACAGAAGACGGAAAGTAAGCTGCCCAAGTCACTTAATGGGGCTAGCATAACTTTGATACCAAAAACACCAAGGAAACTCAAGAAAATTATACAGCAGTCTCATTTATGAATAAACAAAGATAAAGACGATAAACCTCACCAGGTGTGAAGGAAATATAAGGTGAAACAGCAAGATTCCATTTTCACACCCATCAGATAATAACAAGCATCAGAAAAATAAGGGAAATGGAAACTCCCACACTGCTGGTGTGAAAACAATTTTAAAGTGCTTAGGCAAGTTGAAGAAAAATATTTTATGATCCAATTCTACTTCTAGGTATATACTGTAATGACTTATACATATGCAGAAGACGACATCTGTAATGATCATTACAGGACTGTTTTAGGGGGTACAACCTCGGTGCCCATCATTAGGGGATATATGAATAAATTATGTATATAATAAAATACTATACAGCAACTACAACCAATAAACTACAGCTACATATAATCAACGTTGATAAATCTAAAGAAACAGTCAGTAAAAAAACAAGTCAGGGCCTCCCTGGTGGCGCAGTGGTTGAGAGTCCGCCTGCCGATGCAGGGGATACGGGTTCGTGCCCCGGTCTGGGAGGATCCCATATGCCGCGGAGCGGCTGGGCCCGTGAGCCATGGCCGCTGGGCCTGTGCATCCGGAGCCTGTGCTCCGCAACGGGGGAGGCCACAACAGTGAGAGGCCCGCATACCGCAAAAAGAAAAAAAAAAAAAAAAAAAGTCAATATTACCTACAAAAGGATGCCATTTTATAAGTTTAAAAACACATTAAAAATGATGCAGCATCTAAAAAAAACAAAATAATGCCATTTGCAGTGACATGGATGGACCTAGAGATTGTTATACTGAGTGAAGTAAGAGAAAGACATCATATGATACCGCTTATATGTGGAATCTAAAAAAGGGTACAAATGAACTTATTTACAGAACAGAAATAGAGTCTCAGATGTAGATAACAAACTTATGGTTACCAAGGGGGAAAGGGGTGGGGGGTCAGATAAACTGGGAGACTGGGTAGTGTACACTACTATATATAAAATAGATAATAAGAACATACTATATAGCACAGGGAACTCTACTCAGTACTCTGTAATGACCTAAATGGGGAAAACAATCTAAAAAAGAGTGGGTATATGTATAACTGACTCACTCTGCTGTACAGCAGAAACGAACACAACATTGTAAATCAACTATACTCCAATAAAAATTAATTTAAAAAATAATAAAATAATTTAAAAAATGATACAGCCTCTGTGGAAAATGGTTTGACAATTCTTCAAAAAGTTAAACATAGAATTATAACCCAGCAATTCCACTCTTAGGTTTATATCCAAAAGAACTGGAAGCAGGGACTCAGATATCTGCACACCCATGTCCACAGCACCATTATTCATAGAAATGCAGAAAAGTAGAAACAACCCAAGCATCCATCAATAGATAAATGGATAAACGAAATGTCACATATTCACACAATAAAAATCTACTCAGCCATAAGAAGGAATGAAATTTTGATATATGCTACAAAAAGGATGGAACTTAAACATTATGCTATGTGAAATAAGGCACAGAAGGGCAAATACTGTATGAATCCACTTATGTGAGGTACCTAGAATAAGCAAATTCATGACAGACAGCAGAAAAGAAGTTAGAGAATGAGGGGAGAGGAGAAGGGGGATTATTGTTTGAAGGGGACAGAGTTTAGACTGGGGATGATGAAAAAGTTTTGGGTATAGACAGTGATGATGGGGACACAGTATTGGGAATGAATGCCACTGAATTGTACCCCTACAAATGGTTAAAGTGATAAATATTATGTTACGTATATTTTATGACCAAAACCTGTTGAGGAGACACTGCTCTGGGAAAGATCCCCGGTGTTCTCCTTACTTACTGCAAGTGGTAAGTTCTCCCACTCTTTGGCTTGGTATGTCTTCTGGCTCAACAACCACCAAGAGGCGAACCCAGTTTCCAGGCAACACCTCTAATAGGGCAAATGAGGGGAACTTCAATGCTATTTAAATTATATTTTGGGAGGAAGTGTGAGAGTCTAAAGTAACTGTTTAAATAAGAATATATATATAAAATAAATCTAAAATTATTATTTTTAAAAACTTTAAATTTCTTAAAATAAAAAAGCACAAGAAATAATGCTTTATAGTGTTTATAGACATAGACTTATGTGTGAAAACATGGGCAGGAAGGATATACACCGACTTGAGGAACACAATTATCTCTGGGGAGGAAAGAAGAAAGGGGAATGGGATTAGGGAGGGGTCCAAAGAGAACATCAACTGTACCTACGTTTTGTTCAGGTCTCCCCAAAAATAAATGAAAACAAATATAGCAAAATCTTAACATTTGTTAATCTGGACACTGGATATGTGGACACAAGGATACCATTTGCTCACTTTTCCCCCACATATTTGACAATATTTCTCATGTTTTCTGGTTGTAGTTCCTATACTTATTAGGAAGGGAAAAGCTGGAGAAAACCAACAAGCCACACCTAGTCCTTTGCCTGAATTAAAATAACTAAAATAGCAGAGGATGCCTTACATAATACATAAGCACCTATAATTCATTTGGTATTCGATTTATTTATCATGAGAATCCTAAAAAAGGGTAATAAGAGAGTCTGCTTGCAGTAGATGTGTTTGCATTCCTCCCCAAATTTAGTAAAGCAATAATTAGACTTCAAGAGGAAAATCCATTTTCATATTATCCAAGGGTATACAGGGTTCATTCCATTCTCATGTATGGGTCTAGAGAGAAACTGTGATTCAAGATGGACATGCAACACTTCGCTCTTGTTTTATGGATTTTTGGTATTAAAAGGGGGGAAAGAAACTTAGAACAAAAATATTTTTTCAGTGGAAATAAATATCTGATGTTAGGTTAAAATCAATGGTAAATTATATTTTATAAAAGTTTTCTAATAAATTACTTTCCAGTTAAATATTACTTCATTAAGAAAAGAATAGTGCTATGGACTTTACACAAATGCAAATATAAATTCACTAATTGCTTTTAAAACACCACAACACAATATATCCACACAATGAAATACTAAACAGCATTAAAAAAGAATAGAGCTACATGAATCCACAGGAATGAATCTCATAATGATAAAGATGAATAAGAAAAAGCAAACTACAGAAGAATTCATACAGTACATATTATTTACATAAAGTTTTTTATTTTTTTTTTTGCGGCACTGCACAGCTTGTGTGATCTTAGTTCCCCAGCCAGGGATTGAACCCCGGGCCCTCGGCAGTGAAAGCACAAAGTCCTAACTACTGGACTGCCAGGGAATCCCCTAAACTTTTTAACTATGTAAAACAATATGACATTGTTAGAGGATGTATACATATGTATTAAAGCCTAAGAAATGCATGGGGAAAATAAATGCCAAATTGAGGATAGTGCTTATTTCAGGGAAGGGAGTAAGCTAATTGGATAGGACAGAAGTTCAACTTATTTTGGCAATGATCCACTTCTCATGGATAGTACATGCTGGATGATACATGAGTATTTGTTACCTTATTCTTTATATTTTTTTGTGTATCTGAAATTTCTTTTTTTTTTTAATTTTAAAAGCCACCACAGAAAAATAACCCAAAGAAAGAATGGTTAAAGGATCTAAATAGACATTTTTCCAAAGGAGATACATAAATGACCAATAAGCACATGAAAAGATGCTCAACATCAAATGCAAATCAAAACTACAATGAGATGCCACTCCACATCCACTGAGGTGGCTCTAATAAAAAAGACAAATAATAACGAGTGTTGGCGAGGATATGGAGAAACTGCAACTCTCATACAATGTTTATGAGAACGTAAAATGGTGCGGTTGCTTTGGGAAACAGTTTGGCAGTTCCTCAAAAGGTTATGACCAATTTCATCCACACCTAGGTATATACACCAGAGTAATGTCCACACAAAAACTACACAAATGTTCAAAGTAACACTATTCGTAATATCTAAAAAGTGGAAACAGTCCTCAAGTCCATCAACTGATGGTGGATAAACAAAATGTGGCATATCCATACAAGGGAATATTCTTCAGCCATTAAAAGAAAAAAATGAAGCACTGATTCATGCTACAACATGGATGAACCTTGAAAACATTTATGCAAAATGAAAGAAGCTAGACACAAAGGGCTTACAATAGAATTATATCATACAATTCCATTCATATGAAATGTCCAGAACAGGTAAATCCATAAACACAGAAAATAGATTAGTGGTTGATTGCTAGGGGATAAAGGAATGGGGGAATAGAAGAGTGACTGCTAATTGGTACAGGTTTTCTTTTTGGCGTGATGAGAATGTCCTGGAATTAGACAGTAGTTATGGTTGCATAGCTGTGAATATAATAAAAAACCACTGAATTGTACACTTTAAGAGGGTAAATTTTATGGTATGTGAATTATATTTCAACTTTTAAAAAAAGTTACCACACCCCCAAAATGCCATTTATGTGGAGGTAAGGGCACATTTGCAAAATTAAGCCCTAGGGAGCCAAGGAATATAATTTACTTAATATTGATATATGCACATTTAAAATATCCTGCAGAAACAAGTCAGAAGTGACACTGAGACAAGTTTAACTTCCTAAAAATTTAATCCAATTACCTGTGTACATGAGAGAGGTCAGTGGATACCGCAAGCCAAGTGCATCTTCTGTAAAGGAATCAACAAAGTCCTCCAGCATATGAAGCCCAAAGTCTTTGCCTCTATATTTCTTTCTTACGAACATTGTATCAAGAACTGGCAGTTGGTAGCTTTGGGTAAGAAACGAGGCACATATGCTTCCTGCAGTCATAAAACAGAAATCCAACAATTTTTCACATTTAAAAGGCCATATATGTATATACATTTAGAGAACATGAGTTAAATCTAAAATTGTTTAGCTTTTCTTACATGAAGAAAAATGTTAAAGACACACATAAGTTTTATAATATAAAATGCTTTCCAGCTATTACATATCATAATGTATACAAGATGATGAGAAGAGCTATTTATTTTACGTTTGCCAACAGTATCTCATACAAGATAAACAACTATTACCATCTGATGAACTATATACTAGAATATATATCACTGTCCATAGACTTGCACAGCTTTAAAACTCATCAACTATTAAATTTTCAAATTTAAAGAGTATTTGGTGATTGTATATAGTTTATATTATAATACCTGAAGTATCTAATTCCAACCTTATTATGTGAATATTCATCTTTTCCCTTTACTTTTTGCCTAGTGATTACAGTCTCATTTGTATCTATTTAATGATGGCAAAGAAGTGAGTTAGTTCTCCAAATTTTTAAGGACTATGGATTAGGACTAAATGGAAACATCTGTTTTAGAAATGGCTAAGTCAGCAATCTTTCTGCTGTGAATATTCATTTTAAAATATCTTGTACGTTTAAGGTTTAACAGGAGAAATGTTTGTAGTAGTAATTAAATGTCTCTCCTTGTTACATTACAGAGCTATTCTGATTTGTCTTTTAAGAACTCTGATTTGGGTTTTGACCCTCCAAATAGATGTGTAAGCTCCTGTAATGTATCTTAAGATAGTTTATAAGTTGAGGGCATCATGGTGGGGCGGCCCACTTTCTATTAATTTTAATATTAATTCATAGTTAGCTATCAGTCAACATTCTACTTTTTTGTGCCTCAAGTAAAACAACCTATTATTCTCAGTTACATTATTCACATGATTTTGGATAATTATAATAACGTAGTTCAAGAAAGAAACAAAATTTCAGGTAACAAACACCTCACAAATTAACTTTTACCAATCATATCATTTGATGAGTTGGTCAGTGTAACAAGGCTTTTTTTAGTTCAACCAAATAATGAATTACATATGATTAAATTGGAGAACTCCAATAACTTTTTGCAATAGACTCTAAGACTATCAACTAATTTAAATTCAGAATAGTTAACGCACATTGCTACGTACTTAGATCTTCACGGCTGACATTCAGTTTGGATACTGCTAAGGGTCAAAATGTCTTATTATAGTGATTTAGTTAACAATATTGTATTATATACTTTAAATTTACTAAAAAGGTAGATCTTAAGCGTTAGCACCTCAAGAAAAAAAAAGAAAGAAAATGGTAACCATAAATTTATTAATTATCTTGATTTTGGTGAATATTTCACAATGTACATCAGATCATCAAGTTGCGCACATTAAACATATACAACTTCAAATTATCAATTATATTCAAAAGCCTAAATAAATTTTTAAAGAATCTAACAGGTAGTCTCACCAACAAGCTACTGTGACCATTATCAGTTTTTAATGCCTTAAAATCAGGGTTTTCTCATAGTAACTGCTAGAAGTGATAATGAAATCAAAGGAGACATTACTTTATAAGTAGCAGTAATTCAAAGGACAAAGCAAAAATGAGAAGAGAAAGCACTATCTAGTTCTCAATACCATCTGAGGATCTGTTGCTACTTACTATTGTGCGTGCCTCAGAATACCAATTATATGAAGTAAATTTCCCACAAATTAATTTTTTTTTCTGTTTTCACACAAACATTCCTTTAAGCAGAGAAAAGGTAAAGTCCAGCATCTAATAGTGTTCAAATGGTCAATTTATGGAACTAATAATGTTCACAAAGTTTAAAGTTCTACCATTTACTCACCATGTACATATTCATTTCAAAAAATCATGCTAATTCTCTTTTGCCTACACCTCAATACTTATTTTTGTATTTGTATCAGGTTCTACCCTGATACAAAAGCAATCAAATAAAGGGCAGAAAACCTCTGCCCTGTTACCAGAGTTTCTTCAGACACATCAACAGCTGCAGATAATAGCACAATTACTTAGTAAAAACCACAACCTCCTTAAATGAAGTTTTCATTAAAATAAATCTACTAATTGAAATAAAATTAAATTTAGCATTGCATATGGCAGCTTGAATATTTATGTTCCTCAGAGTACCATCTTTGGCCACCTTCTTTTTCTACATGCTTTCTCTGGGTAATCTCACCTACTCTAAAGCCTTCTACCATTTATCCAAATGCTCATGACCACTAAACTTTTTTTTTTTTTTTTTTTTTTTTGCTGTACGTGGGCCTCTCACTGTTGTGGCCTCTCCCGTTGCGGAGCACAGGCTCCGGACACGCAGGCTCAACGGCCATGGCTCACGGGCCCAGCCGCTCCGCGGTATGTGGGATCTTCCCAGACCGGGGCACGAACCCGTGTTCCCTGCATTGGCAGGCAGACTCTCAACCACTGCGCCACCAGGGAAGCCCACCACTAAACTTTTATTTCTGTAATACATGAGACTTACTACAAGATGAATGGAAGAGCTAATATAAATGTAAATACAACAAAAAACACATGATCATCTCCAAAGACAAAGCAAAATTCAGTACATTCATGATAAAAATACTCAACATCCTCAACCTGATAAGGGATCTATGGCTAACAAACATCACACTTAATGGTGAAAGACTGGATGTTTCTCCCTAAGATCAGGAACAAGATAAAAATGTTTATCCTCACCACTTCTACTCAACATGGTAAGGAGGTTCTAGCCAGGGCAATCAGGCAAGAAAGGGAAATTAAAGGCACCCAGATTGGAAAGAAAGAAGTAAAACCACATTCACAGATGACATGATCTTGTATACAGACCTTAAGATTTTCATCTTAAGAAAACCACTAAAAAATTATTATTTTTTAAAAAAATATTTATTTATTTATTTGGCTGCACTGGGTCTTAGTTGGCACATGGGATCTTTGTTGCCAAGTGCAGGATCTTTTAGTTGAGGCATACAGGATCTAGTTCCCTGACCAGGGATCAAACCTAGGCCCACTGCATTGGGAGCATGAAGTCTTAACCACTGGATCACCAGTGAAGTCCCAGAAATCCACTAAAAAATTATCAAAACTGATTTTTTTTTAAAGTTCGGCAAGGTCACAGGATATAAGATCAATATACAAAAATCAGTTGGGGACCTCCCTGGCAGTCCAGTGGTTAAGACTTCCACTGCAGGGAGCACAGGTTCGAACCCTTGTCAGGGAACTAGGAACCCACATGCCACGCAGGACAGCCGAAAAAGAAAAATCAATTGTATTTATATACACCAGCAATGAACAATCTGAAAATGAAACTAAGAAAACAATTCCACTTACAATAGCATCAACAAATAATAAAATTCTTAGGAATAAATTTAACAAAAGTACAAAACTTGTATACTGAAAACTACAAACATTTAAAAGAAATTAAAGAACACTTAAATAGGGCTTCCCTGGTGGCGCAGTGGTTAAGAATCCACCTGCCAATTCAAGGGACACGGGTTCGAGCCCTGGTCCGGGAAGATCCCACATGCCGCAGAGCAACTAAGCCTGTGCGCCACAACTACTGAAGCCTGAGCTCTAGAGCCTGTGTGCCACAACTACTGAAGCCCATGCGCCTAGAGCCCGTGCTCCGACAACGAGAAGCCTGTGCACCCCACTCGCCGCCAACTAGAGAAACCTCAGGCACAGCAACAAAGACCCAACGCAGCCAAAAACAAATAAAATTAAAAAAAAAAAAAAGAACACTTAAATAAATGGAAAGACATCCCATGTTCATGGTTCAGAAGACAACATTGTTAAGATGTCAATACTCCCCAAACGGACCTACAGGTTCAAAATCCCAGCTGGATTTTTTGCAGAAATTGACAAAGTAATCCTAAAAATCATATGGAAACGCAAAAGAACCACAAACAGCCAAAACAATCGTAACAAAGAAGAACAAAGTTGGAAGACTCACACTTCCCATTTTAAAACTTACAAAGCTACATACAGGAATCAAGCCAGTGTGATATTGGCACAAGAATAAACAGAGACAAACAGAATAGAAGTTCCAGAAATAAAACCTCTTATTTATGGTCAACTGATTTTCAACAGGAGTCCCAAGGCATTTCTATGGGAACAGAATAGTCTTTTTAAATGAATGGTGCTGGGACAACTGCATATCCCTATATGCAAAAAAATGATGTTGGACCCCTCCCCCTTTCCTCAGACCATATATAGAAATTAACTGCAAATGGATCATAAACATAACTTTAAGTGCTAAAACTATAAAATCTTAGAAGGAAACACAGAAGTAAATCTTCACCACCTTGGGGTAGGAAAAGCCTTCTTAGCTACAACACCAAAAGCGCTACACCACCAAAAGCAAAAGTGACACATAAAAAGAAGATAATTGGCTTTTATCAAAACTAGTGTTTCAAAGGATACCATCAAGAAAGTAAAAAGACAACCCCAAAAATGAGAGAAAATACTCTCAAATTATGTATCTGATAAGGGACTTGTATCTAGAATGTATGAAAAATGCTTACCACTCAATAACAAAGACACAAATAAAACCCAATTTAAAAATGGGTTGGGTTTCCCTGGTGGCACAGTGGTTGAGAGTCCGCCTGCCGATGCTAGGGACACGGGTTCGTGCCCCGGTCCGGGAAGATCCCACATGCCACGGAGCGGCTAGGCCCATGAGCCATGGCCGCTGAGCCTGCACGCCCAGAACCTGTGCTCCGCAACGGGAGAGACCACAAGAGTGAAAGGCCCACGTACCGCAAAAGAAAAAAAAAAAAATTCAATGTCACTAATCATCAGGGAAATGGCAAATCAAATGAGGTATCACCTCATACCTGTCAGGATTGCTATTATCAAAAAAACAAAAACAACAAAGACAACAAATGCTGGCAAAGATATGGAAAACTGGAACCCTTGTATACTGTTAATGGGAATGCAAAATGGTGCAGCCACTATGAAAAACAGTATAGAGGTTCCTCAAAATATTAAAAATAGAACTACCACATGATCCAGCACACTTCTGGGTATATATCCAAAATAATTGAAATCAGGATCTCAAAGAGATATTAACAATCCAGTGTTCATTGCAGAACTATTCACAATAGCCAAGATGTGGTAACAACCTAAATGTCCACTGATGGATGATGGATTAAAAAAAATATGGTATATATATATATATATATATATACACAACAGAATAATATTCAGCCTCAAAAAAAAAAAGTAAATCCTGCAATATACAACATGGATCAACCTTGAAGACATTATGCTAAGTGAAATAAGTCAGTCACAGGACAAATACTGCATGATTCCAATTATATGAGACATTTAAAATAGTCAAACTCACAGAAGCAGAGAGCAGAACAACGGTTGCCAAGGGCAGGGTGAGGGGGAATTGGGGAGCTGTTAATCAATGGGTTTAAAGCTTCAGTAAGGCAAGTTCTAGAGACCTGCTGTATAACATTACACCTATAGTCAACAGTGTTGTAATCTACAGTTAAAAATCTGTTGAGGGCTTCCCTGGTAGCGCAGTGGTTGAGAGTCCGCCTGCCGATGCAGGGTACACGGGTTCATGCCCCGGTTCAGGAAGATCCCACATGCCGTGGAGTGGCTGGGCCCGTGAGCCATGGCCACGGAGCCTGTGCTCCACAATGGGAGAGGCCACAACAGTGAGAGGCCCGCATACTCAGAAAAAAAAAAAAATCTGTTGAGAGTAGATCTTACGTTAAGTGTTCTTACCACAATAAAGATTACAAAATATTTTTTAAGATAAATAATCTAGACAGAAAGGAGATTAGTGGTTTCCAGGAATTTCAGGGTAAAGGAAATGAGGAGTGATAGCTAATGCGTACAGAAATTCCTGAGGTGATGAAAATGTTCTCAAATTAGACAGTAGTGATGGTTGTACAACTCTGTGAGTATACTAAGAATCACTTCAGGGTGAATTTGATGATATATGAATTATAGTAGGATGGATCTCAAAATAACTATTCTGAAAGAACCCAGACTAAAAAAAACTGTATACACTGTATGATTCCATTTTATAAAATTCCAGAAAAAGCAGGCTAATATATAATAATAGACAGCAGATAACTGTTTGCTTGGGGTCAAACGGGGGAAGGAAGGATGGTTACAAATAGGCACAAAGAAACTTCTGGGGGTAACAGATATGTTCATTATCTTGATTGTGGTGATAGTATCACAGCTGTATAAATAAGTAAAAATACAACAAATTGGAAACTTTAAATATGGTCAAGTTTTTGTATGTCACATATACCACAATAAAGCTGGGGGGGGAAGATTTTTTTAAAAAAGGCCAACTCGATTTAAAAATGGGCAAAGGATTTGAATAGACATCCCAAAGAAGACATATAAACAGCAAATATGCACATGAAAAGATGCTCAACATCCTTAGCCATTTAGGAAATGCAAATCAAAATGACAATGCTATGCCACTTCACACCTACCAGGTTGGCTATAGTCAAAAACATAGATAAAAATAAGTGTTGGCTCACAATGCAACGCTTAAATGAAATGTTTATTTTTTCACTATTTTCTGTGCATCTATATATTTTTGCTGAACAAAAAGAATCATTGCTTTATATCATGTTTACTTTTTCTTAAATAGTCTATTTTCCCATGTCATTAAATATTCTCTGAAAGCATTTTAAAAAAGTATCGGCAAGGATGTGGAGAAACTGCAGTCCTGGTACATCGCTGGTGGGAATGTAAAACGATGCGGTTGCTTTAGAAAACAGTCTGACAGTTCCTCAAAAGGCTAAATTTAGAGTTACCATATGAACCTGGAATTCCACTCTTAGGTATATAACCACGAGAAATAAAAACCTGTACACAAATCTTCATAGCAGCATTATTCATAATGGCAAAGTCATAAAAACAACTCAAAAGTCCATCAAATGATAAAAGACAATATTAGAACATCCATACAAGGGAATATTATTTGGCCATAAAAAGGAATGAAGTGCTGATTCAAGAATGGATGAAACCTGAAAACAGTATGCTAAAGAAGTCAGATGCAAAAAACTATTCTGATTGTATGATTTCATTTACATGAAATGTCCAGAACAGGCAAATCTACAGGGACAGAAATCTATAAGCAGATTAGTGGTCACCTAGGGCCAGGTACCAAGGGTGGGGAGGGAATGGAGAGTGACTGTTAACGAGTACAGGGCAGGGTTTTTTTTGTGGTGATGAAAGTGATCGAAAATTGGTTATGGTGAAAGTTGTACAATTCTGTGAATATACTAAAAAAAATTGAATTGTATACTTTACATCTGTGAACTGTATGCTATATAAATAAACCTTAATAAAGCTGTAAAAATGTAAATAAACAACATAATTTATACATGTGACTCCAATAAACCATTTATAATTAGATTTTTCATATACTCCCCAAACCTGCTTCTCCTCCTGTTTACTAATTTTTCAGTAAATCTCATCACCATTCTACCAGTGGCTCAGAGCAAACCGTGAGATCTCATCCTTGACTCTTCCTTCATAGGCCATGTACAATCCATCAGAAACACTGCAGCAATAACTTCATAATTTATCTCAATTATGATGACTTCTACCCGCTTCTTCCTTGCCCGAGCCACCATCACCTCTCACCAGGGTTTTCTGCAATAATAGCCTCTTAACAAGCATAGCTCCTAACCCTGCCACCTCTCTTTCTGGTTTTCTACACAACAGAGCTACCTTTTTTAAAAGGCCAATCAGACTGTGTCACGCCCATGCTTAAAATCCTCCACCAGATTCCTATCACCCACAGAGTGAAATTTAGACTCTTTCCTTGGCTTACTGGACGTGTCAGGATACGTGCCGGTCTCTCTCCATCCCCATATCACTCACTCCCTCTACTCTGGCCACACTGGCCTTCTTGTTCTTTCTGAAACACCCTGAACTTTCTTCTGCCTCATGGCCTTTGCCTTTCAGTTCTTTGCCTGAATACCTCTTCTCTTGGAACTTCACGTATCTCATCATTCCCTCACTTCCTTCAGAGGTGCTTCCCCGACCGCTCTATTTAAGATAGTACCCCCCAACACACACTCTCTATTCTTTTAATCTACTTTTTCTTCACAGACCTGAGAGCATATCGCCTATTTGTCTGTTCATTGCTATCTCCTCCTCTCAAATGTAGGTTCTGTGATGACAGTTTACTTACAAAAATTGTATTACTATCTCTCAATTTCTCCCTCTTGCTCTTTTTCCTATTCACCCTCCTCCCCTTTCCCTCTCCTTCCCTATCAATATGATACAAAAAATAACTTTTGAATAAATGAATACATTTCAACAGTACCATTCAGGATCTATGCATCACATTCAAGAACAGCTATTCTGTCGCAACTGAATGACTCTCTTTTCATGGAATTACCATTTCTTCTTTGTCCAACCAGGAATGTGTCTTTCCTGACCTTCATAAAACCTTCATAAAGCCATCAATGTGTGACTGTCTCCACAGAACACAACATAAAGTGAATTCTAAACAAATAATGTGATTATCTTTATACGAGAGATCTTGTCATACACCACTAGGCAAGTACTCTCATTACAGTCTTCAGGCTTTATAAATTGGTTAACGTAACGTTAGCTGTTATAACAAACCAAATCTGGAAAGCTTAACATTAAAAAGTTTCATTTTTGTTTAAGTAACAGTCCCACATAGTTGTTGCTGGGTAGTGGACGGCTTTCTGACTCACAATCATCCAAGAACTTTTTCAGTTACCTATTGTTGCCTAACAAACCAGCCCAAAATGTACTGGCTTAAAACAAAATTTATTATTTCATTATTTATCACAACTCTCATATGGTATCAGATGGGCCACTGGCACAGCCAAAGGTCCAAATGGCTTCACTCCCACAGCAGTAGCTAGCCGGCTGCTGACTGGAATTGCAGCTGGCCTTGCCAGCTGGGCACCTCAGTTCAGTGTAGTTGCTTGAGCTTCCTCACCACATGGCAGTCTTGAGGTAGGTGTGTTTCTTACATGGTGACTAGTCTCTAAGAGTACCAAAGTGGAAACCACCAAGCTTCTTAAGGTTTAGGAGAGTGTCACTTGTGCTGCAGTCTACTGGTTAAAGCAAGTCACAGGGCCAACAGATTCAAGCAGGCTACACAAGGACATAGATACTGGAAGCACGGTTCACTGGGGCCCTCACAGTAACACAGGAACTCACGCTCCTTCTATCTTGTGGCTTCTCCATCCCCTAGCTCTTCAGAATCTTTTGCATTTAGCAGACAGATGAGGAAAAGGAATGCATCTTAACCACTCTGCTCTGATGTCATACATATCATTTCTCTCATTACCATGGGGAGAATTAGTCACACAGCCCCACCTACTTGTGAAAGCAACTGAAAAACATAATCCCTGAATGGACAGTTGCTGGCTGATGACAAGAATACAGAAGAGGAAGCACAAATATTTGGTAGACAGCTAGCAGCCTCAGTTAACTTTCTGCTTTCTCTTATCTCCCAGTAGATTAACATTTCCTTTTCAACTTTCAGGAAATCAACTTTGCATCTCAGCAGATAGTACTTTTTGCTGGCAGACTCCTTTCACAGTTATGTTTGCTTATCTCAGGCTATTTTCAGTAACTGGTAGCCTAACACCTATATTCACAAATACACATACTCACGTTATACAATAGTTTTGACTGATCTCATTCACATTTTAAGATTACACTAACTTCTGTGGCCCACACAAATATCCACATCTCCCCCATGTGGTCCACCTTACATTTCTAACTATGTATCTCTACTTATATGTCCCATAGGAACACTGAACTTTACATATCAAAACTGAACTCAAGTATTACCAGATCCACTCCCCGTATATTCCCAATTTTAGTTAACAGCTTCCCACCTAGGCACCTGAGTCAAAACCCTCCAGATTCATCACTGGTTCCTCCCCTCCCCTTCCCCCACACACGCACTGCAGTCACCTCACTCTGTCCATCCAGAAACCTCCCTCACATCTGTTTCCTTCTTTATCCCTATTGCCTCTTTCCTAGCATTGGTCCTTCCTTCACCTGGATGACTGAAATAGCTCTTTTAAGCGAAGTCCCTGACTTCAGAACACAATTTCTTTATCCATCACCAAGTGCTACAAAAA
Source organism: Mesoplodon densirostris (assembly GCF_025265405.1). NCBI lineage: Eukaryota > Metazoa > Chordata > Mammalia > Artiodactyla > Ziphiidae > Mesoplodon > Mesoplodon densirostris. The sequence continues at coordinate 60,481,888 of NC_082663.1, forward strand.
TTATCTCCCTAAAATATTTAACCATGATGCCCCTAAATAAAATTCTTTGATCACTTCGTGCCAATAAGATGAAGTTCCAATGTTTAGTATGGCATTTAAGAACCTTCACAAGGGGACCTCCATCTCCACCTCTCCCCACCCTACAATCCTTTTAGCCCCACCAGCTTGCTCAAGGTGGTGTTATAAATGCACTTTGAACTTTCATGATTCTGTTCCTTCTTTCACATTTATATTCCATTCATCTGTTTACTAAGAATTTTCCTTTTCTTTCCCCTTCTCTGCCTACTGACATCCTACTTATCCTTCAAAGCCACTTTTAAATATCTCTTTCTCAGTGACACCTTCTTCCAGGCAAAATTAACTGCTCCATTCTTCCATGACTACTACTGTTGATACCTCAGATACAGTACTTACCAAACTGAATTTTGATTAGGTAACTAGTTTTCTGTCTCATCCACTAGATTTTTGGTGCTTTGAAGGCTCACCCCATGACCAGTCATCTTTGTGTCTCTACTGAGAATGGAATCAGCCCTACCTCCCCAATAAACAGAAACCCTATTGGGAAGTACATACTTTTTAAGATGGCTAAAACTTGACCTGAAAACAAAGTACCCACCTCATTTCCCAATGATACATTTCAGGCAGCCACAGAGTACAGTGGGACTCCCCCATGCCTCTGCTCACCACCTTAAGAAAAGGATTAAGCCTAGACAGTCTCAAGGCCCTAAAATATAACCTCAACCCTTCTCAAACACAAACTTCCACTATATTTTGCCTTTAGCTATATGTATCATCAATACTTATCATTTTTTTTTAATTTTATTATTTTTTTTTATTTTTTTTTTATTTTACAAATTTAATCAGTTATACATATACATATGTTCCCATATCCCCTCCCTTTTGCGTCTCCCTCCCACCCTCCCTATCCCACCCCTCCAGGCGGTCACAAAGAACCGAGCTGATCTCCCTGTGCTATGCGGCTGCTTCCCACTAGCTATCTACCTTACGTTTGGTAGTGTATATATGTCCATGCCGCTCTTTCACTTTGTCACAGCTTACCCTTCCCCCTCCCCATATCCTCAAGTCCATGCTCTAGTAGGTCTGCGTCTTTATTCCTGTCTTACCCCTATGTTCTTGATGACATTTTTTTCTTAAATTCCATATATATGTGTCAGCATACAGTATTTGTCTTTCTCTTTCTGACTTACTTCACTCTGTATGACAGACTCTAGGTCCATCCACCTCATTACAAATAGCTCAATTTCATTTCTTTTTATGGCTGAGTAATATTCCATTGTATATATGTGCCACATCTTCTTTATCCATTCATCCGATGATGGACACTTAGGTTGTTTCCATCTCCGGGCTATTGTAAATAGGGCTGCTATGAACATTTTGGTACATGTCTCTTTTTGAAATATGGTTTTCTCAGGGTATATGCCCAGTAGTGGGATTGCTGGGTCATATGGTAGTTCTATTTGTAGTTTTTTAAGGAACCTCCATACCGTTCTCCATAGTGGCTGTACCAATTCACATTCCCACCAGCAGTGCAAGAGTGTTCCCTTTTTTCCACACACTCTCCAGCATTTATTGTTTCTAGATTTTTTTTTTTTTTTTTTTTTTTTTTTTTGCGGTATGCGGGCCTCTCACTGTTGTGGCCTCCCCCGTTGCGGAGCACAGGCTCCGGACGCGCAGGCTCAGCGGCCATGGCTCACGGGCCCAGCCGCTCCGCGGCATATGGGATCCTCCCAGACCGGGGCACGAACCCGTATCCCCTGCATCGGCAGGCGGACTCTCAACCACTTGCGCCACCAGGGAGGCCCTGTTTCTAGATTTTTTGATGATGGCCATTCTGACTGGTGTGAGATGATATCTCATTGTAGTTTTGATTTGCATTTCTCTAATGAGTAAAGATGTTGAGCATCCTTTCATGTGTTTGTTGGCTGTCTGTATATCTTCTGTGGAGAAATGTCTATTTAGGTCTTCTGCCCATTTTTGGATTGGGTTGTTTGTTTTTTTGCTATTGAGCTGCATGAGCTGCTTATAAATTTTGGAGATTAATCCTTTGTCAGTTGCTTCATTTGCAAATATTTTCTCCCATTCTGAGGGTTGTCTTTTCGTCTTGTTTATGGTTTCCTTTGCTGTGCAAAAGCTGTGAAGTTTCATTAGGTCCCATGTGTTTATTTTTGTCTTTATTTCCATTTCTCTAGGAGGTGGGTCAAAAAGGATCTTGCTGTGATTTATGTCATAGAGTGTTCTGCCTATGTTTTCCTCTAGGAGTTTGATAGTGTCTGGCCTTACATTTAGGTCTTTAATCCATTTTGAGCTAATTTTTGTGTATGGTGTTAGGGAGTGATCTAATCTCATACTTTTACATGTCGCTGTCCAGTTTTCCCAGCACCACTTATTGAAGAGACTGTCCTTTCTCCACTGTACATTCCTGCCTCCTTTATCAAAGATAAGGTGACCATATGTCTGTGGGTTTATCTCTGGGCTTTCTATCCTGTTCCATTGATCTATCTTTCTGTTTTTGTGCCAGTACCATACTGTCTTGATTACTGTAGCTTTGTAGTATAGTCTAAAGTCAGGGAGCCTGATTCCTCCAGCTCCGTTTTTCGTTCTCAAGATTGCTTTGGCTATTCGGGGTCTTTTGTGTTTCCATACAAATTGTGAAATTTTTTGTTCTAGTTCTGTGAAAAATGCCAGTGGTAGTTTGATAGGGATTGCATTGAATCTGTAGATTGCTTTGGGTAGTAGAGTCATTTTCACAATGTTGATTCTTCCAATCCAAGAACATGGTACATCTCTCCATCTATTTGTATCATCTTTAGTTTCTTTCATCAGTGTCTTATAATTTTCTGCATACAGGTCTTTTGTCTCCTTAGGTAGGTTTATTCCTAGATATTTTATTCTTTTTGTTGCAATGGTAAATGGGAGTGTTTCCTTGATTTCACTTTCAGATTTTTCATCATTAGTATATAGGAATGCCAGAGATTTCTGTGCATTAATTTTGTATCCTGCAACTTTACCAAATTCATTGATTAGCTCTAGTAGTTTTCTGGTAGCATCTTTAGGATTCTCTATGTATAGTATCATGTCATCTGCAAACAGTGACAGCTTTACTTCTTCTTTTCCCATTTGGATTCCTTTTATTTCCTTTTCTTCTCTGATTGCTGTGGCTAAAACTTCCAAAACTATGTTGAATAAGAGTGGTGAGAGTGGGCAACCTTGTCTTGTTCCTGATCTTAGTGGAAATGGTTTCAGTTTTTCACCATTGAGGACGATGCTGGCTGTGGGTTTGTCATATATGGCCTTTATTATGTTGAGGAAAGTTCCCTCTATGCCTACTTTCTGCAGGGTTTTTATCATAAATGGGTGTTGAATTTTGTCAAAAGTTTTCTCTGCATCTATTGAGATGATCATATGGTTTTTCTCCTTCAGTTTGTTAATATGGTGTATCACATTGATTGATTTGCGTATATTGAAGAATCCTTGCATTCCTGGAATAAACCCCACTTGATCATGGTGTATGATCCTTTTAATGTGCTGTTGGATTCTGTTTGCTAGTATTTTGTTGAGGATTTTTGCATCTATGTTCATCAGTGATATTGGCCTGTAGTTTTCTTTCTTTGTGACATCCTTGTCTGGTTTTGGTATCAAGGTGATGGTGGCCTCGTAGAATGAGTTTGGGAGTGTTCCTCCCTCTGCTATATTTTGGAAGAGTTTGAGAAGGATAGGTGTTAGCTCTTCTCTAAATGCTTGATAGAATTCGCCTGTGAAGCCATCTGGTCCTGGGCTTTTGTTTGTTGGAAGATTTTTAATCACAGTTTCAATTTCAGTGCTTGTGATTGGTCTGTTCATATTTTCTATTTCTTCCTGATTCAGTCTTGGCAGCTTGTGCATTTCTAAGAATTTGTCCATTTCTTCCAGGTTGTCCATTTTATTGGCATAGAGTTGCTTATAGTAATCTCTCATGATCTTTTGTATTTCTGCAGTGTCAGTTGTTACTTCTCCTTTTTCATTTCTAATTCTATTGATTTGAGTCTTGTCCCTTTTTTTCTTGATGAGTCTGGCTAATGGTTTATCAATTTTGTTTATCTTCTCAAAGAACCAGCTTTTAGTTTTATTGATCTTTGCTATCGTTTCCTTCATTTCTTTTTCATTTATTTCTGATCTGATTTTTATGATTTCTTTCCTTCTGCTAACTTTGGGATGTTTTTGCTCTTCTTTCTCTAATTGCTTTAGGTGCAAGGTTAGGTTGTTTATTCGAGATGTTTCCTGTTTCTTAAGGTGGGATTGTATTGCCATAAACTTCCCTCTTAGAACTGCTTTTGCTGCATCCCATAGGTTTTGGGTCGTCGTGTCTCCATTGTCATTTGTTTCTAGGTATTTTTTAATTTCCTCTTTGATTTCTTCAGTGATCACTTCGTTATTAAGTAGTGTATTGTTTAGCCTCCATGTGTTTGTATGTTTTACAGCTCTTTTCCTGTAATTGATATCTAGTCTCATAGCATTGTGGTCGGAAAAGATACTTGATACAATTTCAATTTTCTTAAATTTACCAAGGCTTGATTTGTGACCCAAGATATGATCTATCCTGGAGAATGTTCCATGAGCACTTGAGAAAAATGTGTATTCTGTTGTTTTTGGATGGAATGTCCTATAAATATCAATTAAGTCCATCTTGTTTAATGTATCATGTAAAGCTTGTGTTTCCTTATTTATTTTCATTTTGGATGACCTGTCCATTGGTGAAAGTGGGGTGTTAAAGTCCCCTACTATGATTGTGTTACTGTCGATTTCTCCTTTTATGGCTGTTAATATTTCCCTTATGTATTGGGGTGCTCCTATGTTGGGTGCATAAATATTTACAATTGTTATATCTTCTTCTTGGATTGATCCCTTGATCATTATGTAGTGTCCTTCTTTGTCTCTTCTAGTAGTCTTTATTTTAAAGTCTATTTTGTCTGATATGAGAATTGCTACTCCAGCTTTCTTTTGGTTTCCATTTGTATGGAATATCTTTTTCCATCCCCTTACTTTCAGTCTGTATGTGTCTCTAGGTCTGAAGTGGGTCTCTTGTAGACAGCATATATATGGGTCTTGTTTTTGTATCCATTCAGCCAGTCTGTGTCTTTTGGTGGGAGCATTTAGTCCATTTACATTTAAGGTAATTATTGATATGTATGTTCCTATTCCCATTTTCTTAATTGTTTTGGGTTCGTTATTGTAGTTCTTTTCCTTCTGTTGTGTTTCTTGCCTAGAGAAGTTCCTTTAGCATTTGTTGTAAAGCTGGTTTGGTGGTGCTGAACTCTCTCAGCTTTTGCTTGTCTGTAAAGGTTTTAATTTCTCCATCAAATCTGAATGAGATCCTTGCTGGGTAGAGTAATCTTGGTTGCAGGTTTTTCTCCTTCATCACTTTAAGTATGTCCTGCCACTCCCTTCTGGCTTGTAGAGTTTCTGCTGAGAGATCAGCTGTTATCCTGATGGGGATTCCCTTGTGTGTTATTTGTTGTTTTTGCCTTGCTGCTTTTAATATGATTTCTTTGTGTTTAATTTTTGACAGTTTGATTAATATGTGTCTTGGTGTATTTCTCCTTGGATTTATTCTGTATGGGACTCTCTGTGCCTCCTGGACTTGATTAACTATTTCCTTTCCCATATTAGGGAAGTTTTCAACTATTATCTCTTCAAATATTTTCTCAGTCCGTTTCTTTTTCTCTTCTTCTTCTGGAACCCCTATAATTCGAATGTTGGTGCGTTTAATGTTGTCCCAGAGGTCTCTGAGACTGTCCTCTGTTCTTTTCATTCTTTTTTCTTTATTTTGCTCTGCAGCAGTTATTTCCACTATTTTATCTTCCACCTCACTTATCCGTTCTTCTGCCTCAGTTATTCTGCTATTGATCCCATCTAGAGTATTTTTTATTTCATTTATTGTGTTTTTAATCGATGCTTGATTCGTCTTTAGTTCTTCTACGTCCTTGTTAACTGTTTCTTGCATTTTGTCTATTGTATTTCCAAGATTTTGGATCATCTTTACCATCATTATTCTGAATTCTTTTTCAGATAGACTGCCTATTACCTCTTCATTTGTTAGGTCTGGTGGGTTTTTATCTTGCTCCTTCTCCTGCTGTGTGTTTTTCTGTCTTCTCATTTTGCTTATGTTACTGTGTTTGGGGTCTCCTTTTTGAAGGCTGCAGGTTCGTAGTTCCCGTTGTTTTTGGTGTCTGTCCCCAGTGGCTAAGGTTGGTTTAGTGGGTTGTGTAGGCTTCTTGGTGGAGGGGACTACTGCCTGTGTTCTGGTGGATGAGGCTGGATCTTGTCTTTCTGGTGGGCAGGTCCACGTCTGGTGGTGTGTTTTGGGGTGTTTGCGGACTTTTTATGATTTGAGGCAGCCTCTCTGCTAATGGGTGGCGTTGTGTTCCTGTCTTGCTAGTTGTTTGGCATAGGGTGTCCAGCACTGTAGCTTGCTGGTCGTTGAGTGAAGCTGGGTGCTGGTGTTGAGATGGAGATCTCTGGAAGATTTTCGCCGTTTGATATTATGTGGAGCTGGGAGGTCTCTTGTGGACCAGTGTCCTGAAGTTCGCTCTCCCACCTCAGAGGCACAGCACTGACTCCTGGCTCCTCAATTTGGGATGATTTGTTGTCTATTCATGTATTCCACAGATGCAGGGTACATGAAGTTGATTGTGGAGCTTTAATCCGCTGCTTCTGAGGCTGCTGGGAGAGGTTTCCCTTTCTCTTCTTTGTTCTCACAGCTCCTGGGTCTCAGCTTTGGATTTGGCCCCGCCTCTGCGTGTAGGTCGCCTGAGGGCGTCTGTTCTTCACTCAGACAGGACAGGGTTAAAGGAGCAGCCTCTTCGGGGACTCTGGCTCACTCAGGCTGGGCGGGAGGGAGAGGCACGGAGTGCGGGGCGAGCCTGCAGCGGCAGAGGTCGGCGTGACGTTGCACCAGCCCGAGGCGCGCCGTGCGTTCTCCCAGGGAAGCCGCCCCTGGATCCCGGGGCCCCGGCAGTGGCAGGCTGCACAGGCTCCCGGAAGGGCGGTGTGGACAGTGACCTGCGCTCGCACACAGGCTTCTTGGCGGCGGCAGCAGCAGCCCCAGCGTCCCACGCCCGTCTCTGGGCTCCGCGCTTTCAGCCGCGACTCGCCCCCGTCTCTGGAGCTCCTTTACACGGCGCTCTTAATCCCCTCTCCTCGCGCACCAGGAAACCAAGAGGGAAGAAAAAGTCTCCTGCCTCTTCGGCAGCTCCAGAGTTTTCCCGGACTCCCTCCCGGCTAGCTGTGGCACATTAGCCCCCTTCAGGCTGAGTTCTCGCCGCCAGCCCCAGTCCTCTCCCTGCGCTCTGACCGAAGCCCGAGCCTCATCTCCAGCGCCGCCCGCCGCGGCAGGGGAGCAGACAAGCCTCTCGGGCTGGTGAGTGCCGCTCGGCACCGCTCCTCTGTGCGGGAATCTCTCTGCTTTGCCCTACCCAGGTATGTGGGGAGTTTCTTGCCTTTTGGGAGGTCTGGGGTCTTCTGCCAGCGTTCAGTAGGTGTTCTGTAGGAGTTGTTCCACGTGTAGCTGTATTTCTGGTGTATCTCCATACTTATCATTTTATATCACAGTTTTGTTATTCCTTAAATAATCTTAAAACAGAAGGGCCAGATATCTGAATTTCAGTCAACAGAAAGAGAGTGACCTGCCCAAAAGAGGAGGTAAGATCACAGCTATAGCTCTCAGTAAAAAGGTTGGAAAGTCATAAGGAAAGCTAACTAGCAAATGAAGAGAGGAAAGAATGCTTCCACTATAAATTATTTCAAATGGAAATTACAAAAACCAAAACTATGTCTCCTGGTATTGATCATAATTCCCTTTAGAAGTGAATCAACAAACTGATTTTAAAGTAGTTGTTGATTAGATTCTGCTTCTCCCATATGGTTCTCATGCTTTTCCAAAACATGAGTCTTCAAACTGGATCAAGGTGATTCACAGTTGAGGCCAAATAATATTTCCAAAATAGCACCTAATGATAGTGTCCTCCATTTTGTTTTTTTTCTCAGCTTGTCTACACTAAAATGTGGTATCTGATTTATACACATTTATATCTTTTGTATTTCTTGACATAGGACAAACAGTTAACAGAACTTCCACTGATTTAACAAGTGGTTTTGTCTTATTTTTCATACCTGTATGAGATTTTTTTCCTTAGCAGTTTTCTAGTTAGCACAGCCCTTTTACCAGGGGGTCCTGATCATCTTAGGCCCTGTGAGGATTTATAAGCTTCATCTAGTTTTGTGGTAGACACTGATTAGACTCTGGGAATAGTTCCTTCTCTGATCATGTTCACTTCTTACTTTTAATCAAAGTTTTACATGTACATTGTTCGCGTACAACAGTCCTCTAAGATTTGTTGGGAAAAAAACCGTCCTGTGACTGCTTCCCTGATCCACACATACAAACACACTTTCCATCCCCCAGAAACACACACTTGGGTCTTTTTCGGTATTTACCCCCATTATCTCTAAGTAACTTACTACTTGCTTTTTCCATTTTAGGCATAATCAACTGGCTTCCCAGTATGGAAGATGAGAATTTAGCTTTTATATACATGCACATACCCTACTCCCAATACACCATTACCATACTGCCTATACATGCCCTGCCCTATTACCCCAATACAGTAATTTATAATTTTGGCTAGGTCAATTTTCAGCATTTATGTTATACACACACACACACACACACACACACACACACACACACACACACTTTTGATAACTGAGCCATGTAGTATATCATGATTGTTTTCCTTTTCCTGCACTGCTTTTTTTTTCCTGCACTGCTTTTTGATTTGCCTTAATAATGGTTGATCACTCATTATTTAGTATTTACCTCTAACTTACCCCCCAAAGTCTCCCACAACTGTAACACTTATCTTGATAAGTGCAAACACATCAGGTATTCCATATTCTTTTTTTTTTTTTTTTTTTTTTTTTTTTGCGGTACACGGGCCTCTCACTGTTGTGGCCTCTCCCGTTGCGGAGCACAGGTTCCGGACACGCAGGCTCAGCGGCCATGGCTCACGGGCCTAGCCGCTCCGCGGTATGTAGGATCTTCCTGGACCAGGGCACGAACCCGTGTCCCCTGCATCGGCAGGCAGACTCTCAACCACTGTGCCACCAGGGAAGCCCTCCATATTCTTGGATCAATGACGCAGAGCTTTCTGACTTACCACAATCTAGATTAGTCAATCTCTAGAAAAGTGCTGTCCAAAAGAACTTTCTGCAATGATGGAAATGTTCTATATCTCTCTGTTCAATGTGGTAGCCACTAGCCACATGAGGCTACTGAACACTTACACAGTGGCTAGTATGACTGTGAAACTGAATTTTAAATTTTATTTCATTTTAATTAATTTTCATTTAAATAGTCACATAAAGCTAGTGGCTGCCAATCTGGACAGAGCAGCCTCAGAACTATCAAACAGCTGTGATGTGGGGATATTTCTCTCCTTAGTTTCCTGATCTGGTATCATTCTTTCCTGGTTTACTTCCTTATTTTAGTAGAGCATAAATTCTGTTAGTTTCCTGAAAAATGATGCATGAAAGGTAAAAAAAAAAAATTAAAAAAATTAAAAAAAAAATTAACCGTGTAGAAATTTCCTTCTGTTACTCTCATACTTCATTCATAATTTGGGCATAGAATTATATTGGAAATCACTTTCTCCCAGTATCTTAAAGGCATTGTTCCACTTCTAGTGTTCAGTGCAGTGCTGCTTTTGAGAAATCTAATCATTATGATTCTTGATCCTTTGTATAAATTCCCCCCTCTCACTCTGTAGAGGCTTACAGAATCTTTTCTCTATCCCAGATGTTCCGAAATTTTGCAATAATCTACCTCAGCACGGGCCTATTTTAATTCATTCATTGCGATGGATGTTCAATGGGCCTTTTTAACCTGGAAATACATGTTCTATAATTCTGAGACTTTTCTTGAACTACTTCATTGGTGATTTCTTCCCCTCCAGTTTCTCTGTTCTCTCCTTCTGAAACATCTATTATGCAGACTGTTCCTCTAATTTTATCTTTTCTTTCCTATTTTCCATCATTTAGGGTTTGTTGTTGTTATGGTTGCTTTCCTTTCTAATCAACATCAACTTTATCTCCCTTATACTGCGTTTTTAATTTCCAAGAGCTCTATGGACATTGTTTTAATATATCTTGTTCCCATTTATGAATGTACTAACTACTCATACGTTCCACAAATATTGAATTGTTTTGTTTGTTTTTGCATTGTCTGTCTCTTCCAAATTGCTTTTATTCTTTTTTGGTTTTGATCTCCATCTTTCATATCAGTGACTTTTCCTAACTAAGCTATTTGTTCATAGTTAAGAATGAGACATTAGAGACTTCCCTGATGGTCCAGTGGTTAAGAATCTGCCTTCCAATGCAGGCGATACGGGTTCGATCCCCAGTTGGGGAACTAAGATCCCACATACTACAGGGCAACTAAGTCCGCACACCACAACTACTGAGCCCACGCACCACAACTAGAGAGCCCATGTGCTGCAACTACTGAGCCTGCGCACCATACTAGACAGCCCAAGTGCCGCAACTACTGAGCCCATGCACCACAACTGCTGAGCCCGTGCACCACAACTAGAGAGCCCGTGCACCACAACTACTGAGCCCACAAGCCGCAACTGAGCCCGCAAGCCACAACTACTGAGACCACGCACCACAAGTAGAGAGCCTGTGTGCAACTACTAAGCCTGCACGCCGCAACTAGAGAGCCTGCATGCCGCAACTAGAGAAGCCCGTGCACCGCAACAAAAGATCCCACGTGCTGCAACAAAGATCCCATGTGCTGCAACTAAGACCTGACTCAGCCAAATAAATAAATGAATATTTAAAAAAAAAAAAAAGAACGAGACATTAAAAAGTTGATCAGTGTGCAAGGTGGGGATTGCTGACAATGACTGGGACCTTTCCCAGGGGAACCATTTATACTGGTATTTTTAGAATATTTTTTCTCTTGGCCCAGTCAAATTCCTCAAAGGGAACTTTTTTGCTCATGTAACCATTAAATAATATTGAAATAGATGGCATGTATTCACACATTTTGGTAACATCTAAAATTTCCATCTTAAGTTTCAATAATTACAAAGAATGTAATTTCTAACATAACATTAACTTTTTAACAACTATTTATCATAAAAATAACTTTAGACTTACAGAAAAGTTGCAAAAATATACAAAGAGTTCCCACATACCCTTCACCCAGATTCCCCTAATGTTAACATCTTACATAGCCAGAGTACTATTATCAAAACCAGAAAATCAACATTGATAAAATACTATTAGCTAAACTACAGGCCTTATTCAAATTCTGCCAGTTTTTCTACTAATTTTTCTGTTTCAGAATCCAATCAAAGATTCCATATGGCATTTAGTTTAATGTCCCAACTCTGATTTTTGATAATTCCTCCACCCTTCCCTGTCTTTCATGATCTTGATACTTTTGGAGGTTACTGATCAGTTATTTTGTAAAATAACCTTCAATTTGGCTTTGTCTAATGTTTTCTCATGATAAAATTGAGGTTATGCATTTTGGGCAAAAATACCTCAGAAATGACATTATGTCCTTCTCACCACATCATAAATTGGGGTCTCTGATGGTGATGTGTCTCATTGCTGGTGATGTTAACCATGATCTATTAGTTAACACGGTGTCTGCCAGGATTTGCTATGTAAATTTACTATGTTTCCCTTTTCAATTAAACAATATCGATTAAAGAAAAAAAACTGTATCACTACTATTTTAAATGTATCAAATGGACCCTAAAAACTATTATCAATTTGATTTGATAACTGTCATCATCCATTGAACAAACTGTTCCTCTACTATTGAACTAACCACTCTTAACACTCAAAAAGCTTACATTGTTCCTTCCCCACCCCTGACCTTCTATTTCTATTATATTTATACTATAGACTATTACCCTAATGTAATATATTTTTATATTTGGATTATATATTGATTATCTAATCATTCTTCTCTGCAAAAACATATCTGTATATAAAAATATACATTTTTTAAGTTTCTTGTGACCATAAGATTCTAAGTATCAATTCAAAAGAAATTCTGAGTTATCATTATAATTAATATTAGTATATGATGGATCAAAACACAAGTATATTATACATTTGGAAAACTATTATACATTGGGAAAACTAATTATTCAACAAAAAATAAAGTTTTATTGAAAATACATCTCAACGAAATACATGGAGCTTACCTTTTTTTTTTTTCCAGTTTATGAGTCCATGAATAAATATTACTTACTACCAGAATGTGACAAGGTTCAGCATTAATCCTGTTCCTATTTTTTATTTTTATAGATTAAAATGCTTAATAACCATAGAAGGGACCAGAAAATCTTATTATAGTGATGTTACTCAATTCTGCAAGTTCCCTTTAGAGTTATGTATCAGATATTACACAACGACCTACTGTTAAAAACTATTTTTAGTGATCTGACATCTACCTAACCCAAGAAACAAACTATACATCCTTCATAGTAATCTCTTTATTTCAGGCAAAAAAAAATTTATACTTTCTTGAATTTCATTATACTGTAATAGGATTTGACCTCATAAACAAAGTCCCCTCAAGGCTATTTTTATGTTCCAACTAATATCCCTATATACTGATTTGCTATTTTATTTTTAAAAATCATAAATAATAAGTGATATCATAAGGCTTTTATTCAACTACAAATGTATTTAATAAAGATTTTATCTTTTTGCTACTGGTACAGTTTTTTTCCTGATATGTACATTAGGAATACTTCTATCACAAAGTGTTTCGGTATTTGTTTTGGACAATTTTTTTCAAATTATTTTATGTTTGGGTTTCCTTTGTAGAAAAAACACTTCCAGACTGAATTAGATGGTTACTGATCCAAAGGCATAAGCACATCTAATTCCACTGTTCTCTGGCAGATGAGAGCCAGAACTTAAAGCAGGAAAACACTGAAATAAATACTAAGGAAGTAAGGCAATTAGTAGAGAAGTATGGAAGGAGCTAAAAGGGTAGACAAGTAGTACTTGGAAGCTCCAGCATATAAAACTGAGTTGACTGCCAGAAAAAGTAACAATAGAAGCCGGGTCCCAGAGGAGTGGAGGAGCTCCCAAAACACAGAAAACAAAGAGGAGCCGATGCCTGGAATCAAATATTGATCAGAAATACTGAGGGGGGAATGCTATGCCCTTTCTTAACTGTATGTCTTTCATCTACAGATGCTCTAAATGAGAAAGCATAAACTCTTATGTACTTCAAATGTCTATGAGCTAGTTTCAAGTAGGAAACCCCGCTGCAGCCAGCGTGAGCAGCAAAAAGCCTCCAATTCCATAGGAATTACTTGTATAAAGTAAAGCATAAAGTAATTAAACCATATTCCAGCCCCAAACTTATGAAAACATTTTAAAAACAATAAAGTGATGCCTTTTATGCAATGCAGCACTAAGCTTCCATTTAACAAACATTATTATTCTACCTCTGTATGATGATATCTTTCTGGAGCTGCGTAAATTATTGGTTCTACTTCAAATTTATACAAGAATAAAACAGCATATTAAGGGAGAGTTAAAGTATTTACTAAACAGCAAAAACATTTAAAACTATAGATCTAAAAAAAACTACAGGTTTTTTTTTATTGAGAAAAAGTGACCTTCCTTTTACTGACTATATGTACTCATCATATTCATCATGACTGATGTTCTCATCATAAATGTGTACTAATTATACAATTAAGGTATTAGTCACAACTGTCCTTCAAATTAGCAGGAAATTTGGTATTATCTTTAGACTGCATCTGACCACAAGAGCTAAATTTGGCAAGTGTGAAATATAAAAGACAGGAAAATAATGTGAGTATTCTCTGTGAAAGGTCTTTTGGCCAAGGTACACAAGGCTGCCTTTGTGGTGTAGTGGTTGTAAGGTGTGGGGTATATGTGTACATGGAGTAAGCAGGTTTGATTTTTCTGGCTCCAGTAGCTCTAGGGAACTGAATGAACGGGAAAACAGGTAAAGCAAGATGAAGCTGCACTAGTCTTTCAGGAAAAGGGTATAGTTGGGTCTTAGGATCAGAAATCCAAACTTTACAAGATTGACTATTTCAAAGCTGTTTGGATTCTCTAAATATATTAAAATACTTTGCTTTAGCTGCTTTACTATGTCAGGCTGAATCAGCTATACTAGAAGAAAAAGGCTACGCATTTGGTCCACAGGTAGGGGATTTAAAACGAGCCAGTAATAGTGATAGCAGCAGGAATCAAAGTAAAACAAGGACCTTTAAATAAAGGGAAGGAAATGGGAGGGAAAGAAGACAAATCTGAGGCTCAACATACAACTCTCTGTCCACATACGTGGAGAAATTTTCCACTCTGTCACAGGTTTACTTTTTTTTTCAAAAGACTTTCCTAACAATCCTCACTTATATAGAATCAAAGTACTCCCAAGAAATACTGAGTAAAATCATCTCAATTCATACTCTAGATACTAATTTAAAAGGGACATTGATACAGTTGGGGTCCAAAAAGTGGGTTTACGTAATATATATTTTAAATAACTTTTAAAGACTCACCTGTAGGCTTAACTGAATAAAACCCAATGGCCTCTCCTTTCTTCCACAGAATCTTAGCATAATCAGTACTGCTATGACACAGGAATGGGATCTCATTTCTCTCCATTTCCTGCTTTCTATAAATAATTCGATTCAGAACATACAGAACCACTCTCTCCCCAAGAGTTCTCACCTACAAAGAGATGAGACACCAGGCACAACAGTTAGCATCAACTCGGAGATGCAATTTACCTTGCTCCCTGCTTCCATACCTTGTACTGACATTCAAAGCACTTTGAATACATTCAGAATGATTTGTAAACCATTTTATTATCACAAAGATGAGACCAGTCATTCATACCAATAACAATCCATTTCTATGGACACAAATTATGCATGAAATAATGCCTCTCAGCAAAATTCTAAAACAGGTTTCCAATATACCAATCCCCAGCATCTCCATGTTAGCCGTCAGTGCTCTCTTTCTGCTTCCAGCTGCCCAGATCCCAGGTCTCCCCCACTCTAATTGCTGCCCCCCACCATTTCTAATGCTTCTTTTCACCCCATTCCAGCCTACACATTAAAAAAAAAAAAAAAAAAGAAAGAAGGAAAAGAAAGTGAAAAAAGCTTAGTGTTACGCCCTGAGGACTTTAAAAACAATGATTATCTCATTTGATGAGCAAAGCCATAATTATGCTCTTGGGAAAGGAATCTCTCTCATCTTTTCTAGGTAAAATGGTCATTTAACAGTCATGTCTTTGTTGTCTAACTATAGGAATACCTGTCTCCCCCTACACACATACACACATACCCCTCTGCCAGACCAGATGGGCAATGACAGGGGCACCAGGGCAGTCTGATGAAAATAAAACTTGCGGCAATCACAGAATGGAAACAGAACCTCACCTCCTACAGGCAGGGCTGCACGGTCCCAGGGGCACCTTCACCAATTGCCTGACATTGAACAGTGGGGTTTTCCCCATAGACATCTGTCACTGCTAAAAACAAGAGTCTATCCATGAAATCTATCCCCCCCACCCCATCCCAAGTCTCCCTAAAGAAAAACAAGAATGTCCTCTAATTAGGCGAGAGGAGACAAAAAGCATTAGGTATACACACACTACTCTCAAAAACCTCCCCGGTAAGGAATTTCCAATACCAAACATCACATGAAATGACAAAGCTCTCCAGCTTACAGGGTACCCCATGCCTTCCTTGAACAGCTCTGACCAGAATGAAGTTCTTTCTGATACTGAGCTGAAATCTCTTTCCCAAAGACTATACTTTGATATTCTGGATCACATAGTCTACAAATATTTGAAGACAGCCATGATATTCTCTTAAGTTTCCTATCAAAGCTAAACAGAGGAAAAGACGAATCTAATACGATTTGGGGTACTCTTGCCATTTCAGTCTTCTCCCTTCAAATTGCTTCAGATCCCTAACATTTTTTTTTCTCTTCATGTTGGGCATGCAGATATTACAGGTATAAACATCAAAGATATTGATAAGATAATGGGGCTTTTCTGTATAAACTTAAGGTTTTTATTAGCTTTTTTGCTTTCCTTGATTTTACTTCTAATTAACTGAAGCCCAATCTTTTTCATATGTGTTGCTGTTTTAGTATGGTCTTCATGGTATACAGTACAGTTAAATTTTTGAACCCATAGATACTACTTTACCTTTCTCACTAATTTATTTTCATCATGTTAGATCTTTCTCTTTGTTTCTTAATTCTGCCTTTATGGATTAGTTCTCCCATTCAGCACTGTGGCATGCAGAACTGATAAGTATGCCAACTATGTCTTCTTCTAAGTAACTGATAAAATGGTGACTAAGACAGAATAAAGGACCCAGTTTTACAGCATGCTGCTGAGGACCTCCCTTCCACTACACTGTTTGGAACACTGAATAGACCACTCAAAATGGCCCTACTGATAAGCAAGTTTACTGGTCATTCTCTCCTAGAGACAGAGAACTTAAGCAACCACACAGAGGTAATAAGCTTTTTCCCATCCAAAAAGAAAAATCAGAAGCTAAAGTTGATATGGGTAACTACAGCTTAACTAAACCACAGGTACTCATTTCTCCTCCCCCAATTCTCAGACACTTTCACATAAAATCAAGGAAGCCCAATCTAAGTGCCAGTTTCACCGTTAACAATGGAACTCTAAGGGTTTAATATAACCTGGTATACTAAAATGGAGAAAAGCTCAATAACTTCAAAAACTATCACTGTTTATGGGAAACATATTGTGAAATGGCCTCCTAAACACTTTTAAAATTCCAGGATCTTGTTACCTGCTTAAGTCCCTCTCTAGAAGGGACAGATGTTTTCACAATATCATCAATAGCCCACCACTGATCGGCAAGGTAAAGTGCCACAGCTAAAAGAAAATAAATGATTGTTAACATTTAAGTCTTAAAGTACATGATATTACTATTTGGTAAGGTTTTCAAGGATACCCTTAAATATACCCATAGTTTACAATACAATGTGGCAGCCCCATTTATACCATTTTTATTGTATTTCACGCACTAAACATTTAATTATAAGCAACTGAGGATTTTATTTTCTTGAATTTACAGTTTGAAATAAGTTTCTTTTTAAAAATTCCTTCATGTAGCTATCTTTCAATAGATTTCTAATTGCTTGAAAAACAAATTCCTCAATTTACAAATATTAAACAAAACAGAGACCTGTGAGTGAGTCCTCGGGTGCAAAAAGAGCAAGAACTTTCTGGGTCTGATCTCCACCATAGAGAGGTACAAAGCCTACATTTGACAGGCTAATAGGAATCTGAAATGACAATTTATTAAAGATTAGTCAAGAGTCGGTAAGAAAACATCAGACAAAAACACCATGCTTCTACCAAAATTTCAAACGTACGTTAACGCTAATTATATAATTTCATTTCATAGGAGATATTTCTAGTCTTAAAAAAAAAGAGCAAATCAGATAGACTTCGCTTTTGCAGGAATTTTATTAACTTGGGGGAAAAATGAAAGTCTATTTCAATAAACATTACTGCGCTCTAGCTATGCATATGAATAAAAACAAAAGCATGATATGATCCATAAAGTTGTTAAACTTTATCATCTGTTATTTAGACCACTTGAGGAGGAAAGAATTCCATTTTCTAGTAAAAACCACTAGGGTAAATTCATTTTTCCAGTGAGATATATGCAATACTTTAAATTTTTTCTGCTTTCATTAATCCAACGTTAATTCCCTACTTACACACAATATTGCCATTCAGAAAATTACAAAATATTGATTTTGGAAGAAACTTTAAAGAATTCTTGGGCTTCCCTGGTGGCTCAGTGGTTGAGAGTCCGCCTGCCGATGCAGGGGACATGGGTTCGTGCCCCGGTCCGGGAGGATCCCACGTGACGCGGAGCAGCTGCGCCTGTGAGCCATGGCCGCTGGGCCTGCGCATCTGGAGCCTGTGCTCCGCAACGGGAGAGGCCACAACAGTGAGAGGCCCGTGTATCGCAAAAAAAAAAAAAAAGAATTCTTTAAATAAACATCATTTTCCAGAAGAAAAACCTGAGGCCTAAAGAGGTTAGAGAATTATTTGACTATCATCAAATTCACACTAGAATTCTAATAATTTCACATCTAATGATCTATGAAAATATATCTCAGTTTACTAATTAGA
Source organism: Mesoplodon densirostris (assembly GCF_025265405.1). Lineage (NCBI taxonomy): Eukaryota > Metazoa > Chordata > Mammalia > Artiodactyla > Ziphiidae > Mesoplodon > Mesoplodon densirostris. Next base: position 60,500,159 of record NC_082663.1, read on the forward strand.
AATTTTATTTTAATATTTTGGGAAAAGGAAGATTTGTGACACAAAAATGTGTAATGTAGTGTTTTGCTGATTTTTTTTATTAAAAAAATTTCTAAAACAACAATTTCCAAATCTAAAGTAGACTTAATTGGGTTAGCTCAAATATGGTAATCAATCTCAGCAAAACTAGTAAACTACTTACATATAATTTTAAAGGCACAATACAAATAATAAGCAACTGCCTGTAAAGTTAGTCCTTTTAAAACTTGATCATGCTGCTGTACTAACTAATCAATATTTATGCATTTTACTGAAAAGTCTTCTGATAAAATTTTCAAAAGTGATTAGTTAACACTTTAAAAGATAATAAAAGGATATTGATTTCATGTATAAACTCAACTGAAAAGATTGATAAATCACTGCAGGATGCCTTACCGTAATATTGAGAAGAGAAAAACATTCAGGATTTTCAGGGTCCCCACACCTGAGATCTGACATGTAATCTTCAGCAGAATTTTCCATTTCCTCATGACTGCAATTATCCAACATATCCACAGGGAATGCCATCCTCTTTAACAAACAACATGGGACAAAATGTTTCAGAACGTGAAAGGCTATCTTCCTGTACTGAGAAAAAACTTTTTATTGTAATAGCGCAGCATTTTGTTGTAAGGAGACTTCTTTTTCACTATGCCAAGACAGACTACAACGTAAGCCTGCTAATCTAAATATATGTCAGAAAGAAAACTTAAACACTCACTTGTATTAAAAACAAGCAATGAAATAAGAATTAATGCCCATGCACCAATGGTCAATTAGTCTATGACAAAGGAGACAAGAATATACAATGGACAAAAGACAGTCTCTTCAATAAGTAGTGCTGGGAAAACCGAACAACTATATGTAAAAGAATGAAATTAGAACATTTTTCTCACACCATTTACAAAAACAAACTCCAAATGGATTAAAGACCTAAATGTAAAACCGCAAACCATAGAAGTCCTAGAAGAAAACATAGACAGAATACTCTTTGACATAAACTGTAGAGATATTTTCTTGGATCTGTCTACTAGGGCAAAAGAAACAAAAGCAAAAATAAACAAATGGGACCTAATTAAACTGAAAAGTTTTTTCACTGCAAAGGAAACCATCAACAAAATTCAAAGACAACCTACTGAATGGGAGAAAATATTTGCAAATGATATGACTGATAAGGGGTTAATATCCAAAATATATAAACAGCTCATACAACTCAATATCAAAAAAAAACCAACCAATTAAAACATGGGCGGAAGACCTGAATAGTCATTTTTCCAAAGAAGACATACAGATGGCCAACAGGCACATGAAAAGATGCTCCACATCGTTAATCATCAGACAAATGCAAGTCAAAACCACAGTAAGATATTACCTCACATGTCAGAATGGTTATCATCAACAAAAACCACAAATAACAAATGTTGGAGAGGGTGTGGAAAAAAGGGAACCCTTGAACACTGTTGGTGGGAATGTAAATTGGTGCAGCCAATGTGGAAAAAAGTATGGAAGTTTCTCAAAAAACGAAAAATAGGCAATTTCCTAGTGGTCCACTGGTTAGGACTTGGCACTTTCACTGCCGTGGACCTGGGTTCAATCCCTGGTCAGGGAACTAGGATCCCACACACCTTGCGGCACGGCCAAAAAAAAAATTTTTTTTTTAATTAAAAAGTAAAAATAGGAGTAACATATGATCCAGCAATTCCACTCCTGGGTATATATCCAAAGAAAACAAAAACAGTAATTCAAAAAGATTCATGCATCCCACTGTTCATAGCAGCACTATTTACAATAGCTAAGATACAGAAGTAAACTAAGTGTCCATCAACAAATGAATGGATAAAGAAGATGTGTTAATATATATACCATGGAATACTACTCAGCCATTAAAAAAAGAATGAAATTTTTTCTTTTAAAGAATAAAAGAGGGCTTCCCTGGTGGTGCAGTGGTTGAGAGTCTGCCTGCCGATGCAGGGGACACAGGTTTGTGCCCCGGTCTGGGAAGATCCCACATGCCACAGAGCGGCTGGGCCCATGAGCCATGGCTGCTGAGCCTGCATGTCCGGAGCCTGTGCTCCGCAACGGGAGAGGCCACAACAGTGAGAGGCCCGCGTACCGCAAAAAAAAAAAAAAGAATAAAAGAAAAAGAACAACATGGCTAGACCTAGAAGGTATTATGTTTAGTGAAAGAAGTCAGACAAACACTGTATGTTATTACTTTTATGTGCAATCTAAAAAATAAAACAAATAAATGAACATAACAAAACAAACTCACAGATATAGAGAACAAACTGTTCATTACCAGTGGGGAGAGAGAAACAGAGGGGCAAGACAAGGGTAGGGGATTAAGAAGTACAAACTACTATGTATAAAATAAGCTACAAGGATATATTGTTCAGCACAGGGAAATATAACCATTATTTTATAACTTTAAATAGCATATAATCTATAAAACATTGAATCACTATGTTGTACACCTGAAACTAATATTGTAAATCCACTATACTTCAATTAAAAAAATGAATAATTCCTTAAATTATAAAAATAAATATTTATAAGGTATAGGATATAAACACACATACATACAAATATATCCTCATATACCTCCCAACATAAAAGTCACTGTAAAAGGACACAAGGGAACTTTTCAGAATGATAGAAATGTTTACAACTACATATAGTGATGGCTACACAACCCTATAAATTTACTAAAAAAACCCCACAGAACTGTACAGCTGTTATCGGTAAATGTTACAGCATGTAAACTGTATCTCTCATGTATACAGCTGTTAAAAAAAAAAAAAAGCCAGCACCTTAATGGGGAAAACTCTATAGACTTTTTCACTAAAGTCAAGAAAAATAAGGACTTAACTAATAAATAACATTAAATAGGTACTTGCCAATGTAATTAGACAAGAGAAAGCAATTAGAGGTATAACAATTGGGGATGTGCATGGCTTGGGGCGAGGGGAGACTATCTCAACCTTACTTCGCAAATAATAAATTTAATTGAAAAACCGAAAAGAATCAATGGAAAAATTATTCCAAACAATAAGAAAATGTAGTAAAATGGTAGGACATAAAATTACATACAGAAATCAAGCCCTCATATATATAATAATCAGTAAGGAGAAATAATAAATGGGAAAAAATGAAGTAAAAATAGAAAAGACAACCCCATTAACAATGGTAAAGATAAAAATAGACTTAAATTTAACAATAAACAATATAAAACTTATATAAGGAAAACTATAAAACAGCATGCCTGAAGGAAGCAAAGTGAACAACAGGGAAGACAAACCACGTTCTTGAAAAGGAAGATTCTGCATCATTAAGGTAGCAGTTTCCTCTAAGATAATCTGTTAATTTAATGCAATCCTAATGAAAACATCTTCAGGATTATTGTTTCCTGAAGCAAGACAAATTGATTATAAAGTGAATTTGAAAGAATAAATAAGAATAGCTAGAAAAATCCTAAAAAGGCAGAGCAATGACTGGAGAAAAGTTCAAACCCTCTAAGATATTAAAGCAGGTTATAAAACTTCTATGGGGCTTCCCTGGTGGCGCAGCGGCTGAGAGTCCGCCTGCCAATGCAGGGGACACGGGTTCGTGCCCCGGTCCAAGAAGATCCCACATGCCACGGAGCGGCTAGGCCCGTGAGCCATGGCCACTGAGCCTGCACATCCGGAGCCTGTGCTCCGTAACGGGAGAGGCCCCAACAGTGAGAGGCCCGCGTACCGCAAAAAAAAAAAACCAAAACCCCTCCCCAAAAAACCTTATATGATACAAGCATATATAAAACTTCTATGTGATACAGGCATATAAATAGACAGACCAATGGAGAAAGATAAATACACCCTAATGCCTATAGAAATTGCGTATATGATTACAGAGCTATTTCAATCAATTGGAGAAAGAAGCACTTTTTAATAGGTAGCATTGTTTCACTGGCCTTACAATATGTTTAAATGAGAAATTAATTTTGCCCATTTTTTAACTTCTTATATCTGAAATCATATAGTATGCTCTCTATTGCATCAACTCTTTTCACTCAACATTATTTCTGTGAGAAACATAAGTGGTGCTGCATCTATCATTTAATTTGTTCCCTTTTATTGCTATGTAGTATTCCACAATACACATATACAGTTTATTTACCAATCTACTGCTGATGGGCATTTGGGCTGCCATGAGCATTGCTGCAGGAATATTTCGGTAGATATACGCACTCACTTCTGTTTTTTTTCCAAGGTATAAAATATTTAATAATGCTTTGTTGATTTATGTTTTTTTTAAATGCACTCCTCTGTGACAGGCCTGCATACCCAGACTTATCAATCTTACTAAAAGTAAGACAAGCAGATATTGTATGTAGTTTGATGTAATGCAACAAGAAAATTGGATCCAAATCTACCTAAGCCATTAGACAAACATGTGAAATGCTGTTTAAAGTATGCAGCCGGCCAAATTTAGAATAACTCAGTTTCTTCAATATATATACAGAATAGAGTTTAAAGAAAAAAGTGGAAACTAATGTAAATTAAAAGAAACTAAAGAGACATATTGATCAAATCCATTGTGGAGAGCATCCTGATTTGTGTATTCTTGAAAATTTCCATGAGAAAAAGTTAAAAAAAAAACCCAACTTATGAGCTATGTCAACTACTGATCTACTAGTTCTTAAAGGAGGTATAAATAAAGCTGGTAAAGATTATATTGTCTTAAAAGTTACCTGCTTTGTATTTACCCACAATAAAAACTGCAGAGCCGAATATCTGTCAAAAACCTCAATTTTAATTTTTTAAAAAATTTATAAATGGAAAGGCAGGAGAAAATAAATTGAAAAAATAAAAGTTACTTTTCTCGAAGGTGACCTTCATCAAATCTATTTTAACACAACAAAAGTATTAGTAGACAGGAAACTGAAAATCTAATGGAAATATGAGATAAACACAAAAAAGACAGGACAGACATATACTGTAACAGATATACATAGTTAAACATATTTTTATGAATTTCGAAGATATGATAATGAGAGGAAGTTACTTTTTTGCCATAATCTGAAATCTTGGTGCTAAGAACTTTAAAACTTGATATACATATGACTGGGGCCCTGATTTGTATATATAAATTTATATACATACAAACATGTATTTTTTAATTACATTGATTTTTAATTTTTAAAAATCAAAACCTAGAAATAGAACACATAAATTCAGCCCATCTGTTAGTAAATGTAAATGTCTAAATAAAAGGAGAAAGCAAGAAAAATTTGTGAACGATTTATGAAAGCAATACCACAGAACTTCCATCCAACTTACAAAAAGGGGGGAAAAAAAAAAGACTGAATTTCAGGAGAGAACCATCAGGAGCTTATCTTAAAAAGAGGCTATACTGGGCTTCCCTGGTGGCGCAGTGGTTGAGAGTCCGCCTGCTGATGCAGGGGACACGGGTTCGTGCCCCGGTCCGGGAAGATCCCACATGCCGCGGAGCGGCTGGGCCCGTGAGCCATGGCCGCTGAGCCTGCGCGTCCGGAGCCTGTGCTCCGCAAAGGGAGAGGCCACAGCAGTGAGAGGCTTGCGTACCAGAAAAAAAAAAAAAAAAAAAAAAAAAAAAGAGGCTATACTTAGAAAAGGATCATAAAATAAAACAGTAGCTCTGCATTGAAGGACGCTTATTTGTTAGTGTGGCAAATCTTTATAACTCTATCAAAGTCAATATGCAAAAGCGAACTAAGGAAATACAACATTATGTTCTATAGTCAGATCTAACAATTGTAGTGAAGATTAAAATTTAGACAAAACTAAAAACATGAAACAAATGGTCAGTAGTGGGTGAAAGAAGCATAATGAGGACGCTAGTTAAAAGAATGTTAGTAACTGTTTTTGCTCTTTTGTAGACAAGCTCCCAGCTTTGTATCCAGGTAAAACATTCAAAAGCATTTAATATACTACAGAAGCTCAAAAAGTATTAATATAAAAGCATTCCTGGGACTTCCCTGGCGGTCCAGTGGGCTACCACTGCAGGAGACGCAGGTTCAATCCCTGGAGTGGGGGGCAGGGGGGGCAGGGGACTAAGATCCCGCATGCCGCTCCCCCCTCAAAAAAGTATTCCTCTTAAACCAACTCAAAAGACTCTAGAATATTAGCTACCAAAACAAGGTATGAATGAAACATTTAAAATTTTCATTTGCTAAGAGTAATCCTGATTTAAAGGATAAAATGTAAATTAATATTTGAAGATTGCTGCCAAAATCTTGGTCTACAAAAGCATAGTTGATTACAATCACATAAAAATAATACAGTAGGGCTTCCCTGGTGGCGTGGTGGTTTAGAGTCTGCCTGCCGATGCAGGGGACCGGGGTTCGTGCCCCGGTCCGGGAGGATCCCACGTGCCGCGGAGCGGCTGGGCCTGTGAGCCATGGCCGCTGAGCCTGCGCATCCGGAGACTGTGCTCCGCGATGGGGGAGGCCACGGCAGTGGGGGGCCCGCGTACCGCAAAAAAAAAAAAAAAAAAAAAACAGTATTCTAGACAAAGAATACACAGTGGACCCACAAGGAAGAGACTGGCGGAATAGCAAGTTTATCAGGGATTGTTTTTTTTAATCTATTACTAAATTAACTTTCTTAGGGACTTCCCTGGTGGCGGAGTGGTTAAGAATCCGCCTGCCAATGCAGGGGACATGGGTTTGAGTCCTGGTCCAGGAAGATCCAACATGCCACAGAGCAACTAAGCCCATGCGCCACAACTACTGAGCCTGTGCTCTAGAGCCTGCAAGCCACAACTACTGAGCCCACGTGCCACAATTACTGAAGCCCGCGCACCTAGAGCCCGTGCTCCGCAACAAGAGAATCCACCGCAGTGAGAAGCCCGCGCACCACAAGGAAGAGTAGCCCCCACTCGCCACAAGAGAAAGCCTGCACGCAACAACAAAGACCCATCGCAGCCAAAAATATAAATAAATAAATAAATAATAAAAATTAAAAAAGAAGACTGCTACAGATCAAAGGCAAGTATAACATGACTAAACTCAAGTGTAAAAAGAGAAAGTCATTATCCTTCATTCTTAAACCTTTTTAGATTGAGATTTTTAAATAGAAAAATAATCTATTCTAGGCTAATTTTTATTATTAAAGATTATACAGGGCTTCCCTGGTGGCGCAGTGGTTGGGAGTCTGCCTACCAATGCAGGGGACGTGGGTTCGAGCCCTGGTCTGGGGGGATCCCACATGCCACGGAGCAACTAAGCCCGTGAGCCACAACTGCTGAGCCTGCACGTCTGGAGCATGTGCTCCGCAACGGGAGAGGCCCCAACAGTGAGAGGCCCGCACACCGCGATGAGGAGTAGCCCCCGCTCGCTACAACTGGAGAAAGCCCTCGCACAGAAACGAAGACCCAACACAGCCAAAAATAATAAATTAAAAATTAAAAAAAATTTTATATACAAACACAAAATGAAACAATTCTATTTTCCTGAAATCCAATCATTTAAATACTCTGAAATTTACATAAAGAGCATTACTGGAGGGAAAAAACTTCACTTAATTAGAGGTTGTGATTTTTAACAACTAACTTATTAAGTGCCAGAATGTGTCAGAACTGTGCTAGAAGAATGCCATTCACTCTCATTCAAGCCTTGTAGCAAAGATATGTGGTGGACCCAACCAATATTCTTATTTTATAGAAAAGTAAACCACCTTGGAGAGGTTAATCATTTCCCCAAAGTCACATGGAGAGCGGGTGGCAAACCTGAGATCCAGACATGGATCTGACACCCAAGCCCATCCTACAGACGCAGTTAAATACTGGGTTACTGCATCACATTCAAGGCCCTTTAAGAGCACATTTTATAGTGAAAAACTTTAGACTTGGAGCACTAGAAATCTGGCAATTTCCAGATACATCTGACTTGATTTTAATATTGTTGATCTAAAGGACTTTTTTAAAATCTTTTTTTTTTTGAGATTTGGAAGCATAACTAAACAAATCCTTAAATCCATCATTTTTGTGGCAGCAAAGCTAGTTTAAAATGAATGTATTTCTTCTTCACTATAGAAGGAATTATTTCACTCTTTTCTCTCTCATCTCACCTCCAGGACATCTCCCAACAAACTTAAAAGTTGTGATTTCTGGGGTTTCCCTGGTGGCACAGTGGTTAAGAATTCACCTGCCAATGCAGGGGACACGGGTTTGAGCCCCAGTCCGGGAAGATCCCACATGCCGCGGAGCAACTAAGCCCGTGCACCACTACTACTGAGTCTGCGCCCTAAAGCCCGCGAGCCACAACTACTGAGCCCGCGCACCTAGAGCCCGTGCTCCGCAACAAGAGAAGCCACCACAATGAGAAGCCCACGCACCGCAATGAAGAGCAGCCCCTGCTCACCACAACTAGAGAGAGCCCGTGTGCAGCAGCAAAGACCCAATGCAGCCAAAAATAAGTAAATAAAATAAATTTATTTTTTTAAAAGTTGTGATTTCTCCAAAAAAAAAGTTGTGATTTCTGAATATAGTTTAAAAACAACTATGGCATCAGTTTTTAATATGAAAAAAATGAGAAAATGTTTCCCCAATTCCAAAAGCCCAGACACACACCTCCTCTAAAATATTTTTGTGTTTTCAAATCTGTCCTTAAATCTGTTACGTTTATTACTGGTCATTCTCAGTGCTAAATTTTATTGGCTAAACAATCACCAATTAGTATTTAAAGAAGATGAAAGAACTAGAAATTATTATAAATCGGTAATAGCAGGTAACATTTACTGAGAAATGACCACACACCATACTTTAAAGGGACTGTGGCATGTAATACGTAATGAGGCACTTCTATCAGCCCCATTCTACAGATAAAGAAATGGAGCTTTAGAGATTAAGATTTGATCAACGTCATACCACTAGTGGAGCTAGAAGAATATGAATCCAGACAATCAAATATACATTCCAATATAATTATTTGTACTCAATATGCAAAATCAAATATCATAGTCTTTGTCATGGTTACAAGAAACTTCCTTTTGCAAAATATCACAATAATTACCTTGTTATTAAATATTCTATTCACATATTACACCAGAAAAAGTACTCGCATTGGAATCCTGTGACCTTGATTCCCGGGTCAGCTGTGCTAACCAGCTCTGTGACCCTAGGCGAGTTTCTTACCGTCTTTAGGCTTCTGTATTCTCATTGGTAATGTGATGCAACTGGACAGGATAATCCTAAGGACCTTTCACCTCTAAATGTTTCTAACTGTTTATTTTAAAAAATAGTGGTGACTTAAGACTGTGTAAACTACTAGCCTTAAGCTGGTTCCGCTAGTTCAGGGAGGCAAGAGAAGGGTAATAAGGTTCTGGAGAGAAATACAGGTTGCTGTGAAAAAAATCAGTCACTTCTCTCTCCTTTTTGTTGTTTTTAAGCTTCTGTTCTATGTTACATAACTGTAAAGCTGTCAGATCAAATTCTGTCAAGTACTTTATGCTCTGCCCATGAGATGAACCGAAAGGCCTAACTAGATTCTACATGAATGAGAAAGCTTAATGTCGCCTTGAGCGAACTAACTCATCAAAAAATTTACGCAGAATGGACAATGAAGTGTAAAAAGTGTCCAAATTAATTTATAAATTAAGCAAAATGGCATGCTCATTAATCCTGGATAACCTGTAAAAAAAAAATTAATGCTTATACCTCTTACGTAAGAACTCTAAGATGCCCACCAGCTATTTTACACCCATCTTTTAATAATTTCATCCCTTTTTCCTGAAAAAGTATCTATTTGCAAGAATGAATGCTCTTAACAAGAAAGAAAATATAAGAGTTAAAAAACATATTCCTATTATTGTGATTTTTTTCCCTATTTAAGGTTAATTACTGGATATCAACTATACTCTTAAAACAGGGAAATATATTTTTTTAACACTAGTTCCTAAATAATTTCAAGATTCTTATAGATTATTGCTATTATCTGGGGGCTTTAGGAGGAGGAGAAGATCCAAAAAATTACGGAAATTTTAGAGCTGAAAGAGTTCTTAGAGAAAAAATAATTATCTCAACCAATCCAAGGCATGATCCTACCTCTCCTCACTGTTCCCCCAACACCGAAAATAGCTTAGGTGTCCCAGCAACATAATCCGCAAAGCTCTCAACCTTTTACACAGAAGGCCTGTTTCTGGACCTTATTATGATTCTCCTCTTGATTCTTCCCTTGTCTCTTTCGAACATCATAACCTTCCCTAACGAACCTAGCCTATGTACTACATCAGCTCAACTGAACTCTCTCCCCAACTCACCTTTTATCCTTCTATCCCTCCTACCCACACAAGACCCTAGTTCCTAGGTTAATCCTTCTCTGCTCTTAGAGCTCAGTTTTTAAGTATGACAAAAATGAAACCACTGAACAGACTGCTACAACTATCAACTCTCAGGTGGGCTCAACACTGCTCAGAAATCCTTTTCTATCTTCTGAGAGAGGAAAAAGATTTGATTACATATAGGTAAAGACTACCTATAAGTTTATGGGTAATGGGGCAGGAAGTTAAATGCAGTTCATACCTGTTACCTCTTTTTATTTCAAGTAGAAAACAAAATCATCTTTTGAAGCCAACAGTGGACTACACACCTGGTTCTATTTGAAACATTTCACATGTATCCCTGATAGAGTTTTTATCCCAAACCCATGAAGTGGATAATTTAATTATTTCATTTGTCAGATGAGGAAATTAAAACACATAGCAGCAGAGTAACTTGTTCAAGGCACACTATAGTAAGTGGCAAAGCTAGAATTTAAACCCAGGCAGTCTAGCTGTGAGGCCTATCCTTTTAGTTACCACGCTATGTCTGAAAGCACAGCGCCTTAGGACCCTAAGATGGTATAAGATTGCTTATACATATCAAAAGAAATCTTACCAGTTTTCTTTCTAAAGGTTTAATTCCTCTCCATATCCAGAAATGGTCCTAGATCTAAGAAATCATTTAAAGATGAAGGTATTGGGTATCTGGTATGTTTTAGGGCTTACAAAAGAAAAATCCAGTCATATGTCATAGAATTTTGTACACATGAAAGGTGGAATATGTAGAATACTAGTTAAGGGAGTGTGTTCTTGAGCCAAACTGCCAGGATTACTAGCTGTGTGACCATAGGCAAATTACTTGAACAGAGAGAGAAAAAGGGACTCTGAGGAAGGAATAAATTGCAAGGGTAAAACTAATAACTTTGAATACATATTAAAATTTTTACATATAAAAACAAAAAATTCAGAGACAAACGTTATATAACCAATATGACCTGCAAGAGTTAGGTTGCTTAATACAAATACAATGGTTTTTAAACTAAGATGCAAATAAACAAGCAAGTGGCATGGACAATTCGTAAAACAGGACAAACACCAAAAATGCTCAACTCTTAATTTCTTTTTAAAAAGCCTATTGCATGTACTTTTAAAACTAATTTATGAAAAATATTGGTATATACTTACATGTTTACACAGAAGATGATGTGGAAGGGCATACATTATATTGCTATTGTTAACAGTAGTTATTCTTGATGAAGGAGGAAGGAGGGACCCAAGGGAAGAGACATGCGGGGAAGAAAGGAGATTCCATATAGAGCCTCTTCCTCAATCGCTTTTGTAGTGCAGCCTCTCTTGGATGCATCCGATTGACAAAATTTAGGTTACATGCCTGCATCCAACCTCCAAGCGAGACAGAATATGATATGGGGGTTCTACCTTGGGGAGGCAAAACAGGGCTCATAGGGCTGAAATGAGACTCCTAAGCAAAATGAGTCAGAACACAAATACTAAATGACCACACCCAGAAATGGATGCTAAATCCGTTTCTAACTAGATATACACTTGCAGCAAGATATAGAGAGCTACTTACACTCCTCAGATACATATGCAAAAGCCTAACAATAAATTAATAGGTGATATTTCCACTACTGGGCATATACCCTGAGAAAACCATAATTCAAAAAGGGTGGGCCTCCCTGGTGGCGCAAGTGGTTAAGAGTCCGCCTGCCGATGCAGGGGATACGGGTTCGTGCCCCGGTCTGGGAGGATCCCATATGCCGCAGAGCGGCTGGGCCCGTGAGCCATGGCCGCTGGGCCTGCGCATCCGGAGCCTGTGCTCCGCAACGGGAGAGGCCACAACAGTGAGAGGCCCACATACCGCAAAAAGAAAAAAAAAAAAAAAAAAAAGGGTCATGTACCACAATGTTCACTGCGGCTCTACAATAACCAGGACATGGAAGCAACCTAAGTGTCCATCAACATATGAATGGATAAAAAGATGTGGCACACACATACAATGGAATATTACTCAGCCATAAAAAGAAACAAAACTGAGTTATTTGTTGTGAGGTGGATGGACCTAGAGACTGTCATACAGAGTGAGGTCAGAAAGAGAAAAATAAATACCATATGCTAACACATAATATGGAATCTAAAAAAAAAAAAGTTTCTGAAGAACCTAGGGGCAGGACAGGAATAAAGATGCAGACGTAGAGAATGGACTTGAGGACACGGGGAGGGGGAAGGGTAAGCTGGGACAAAGTGAGAGAGTGGCATGGACTTATATACACTACCAAATGTAAAATAGGTAGCTAGTGGGAAGCAGCCACATAGCACAGGGAGATCAGCTCCGTGCTTTGTGACCACCCAGAGGGGTGGGATAGGGAGGGTGGGAGGGAGACGCAAGAGGGAGGAGATATGGGGATATATGTATATGTACAGCTGATTCACTTTGTTATAACGCAGAAACTAACACACCATTGTAAAGCAATTATACTCCAATAAAGATGTTTAAAAAATTTTTTTAAGTTATACAAGATAAAAAAAAAAATTTGCTTATAACTGAAGCTTCCACTTGACTGACTACATATAGTACTGCAGAATACACGCGCCTCTAGAACATGTCGGCTACTCTAGCCCTTCATGACCCAGCTTACTGAACAGCTTACTGAACCCAGCCGTCTACAAACATCAGGAAGGGCAAAATAAGAACTACTTAAATGAATACACCATAAAGTTTTGTCCTTCATTTCAACATTAGACAATCTAAATTTATTATTTTTTTAAACCTGGTTTCTTTACCATGTAACAGGTCTGATTTTATGGTGCTTAAAGTTAACAGGGGTTTGGTAGGAAACCTCAAGGACACAGGCAATTTTAAAAAACAGGAGTCCAAACAACATGCATATTGTTGTAGATATCTTTCACATAAAATATCACAGGTTTGTCTCATTCAGAACCACGAAGATGGATATTTTCATTTTAAAGGAAATACTCAGAACAAAAAGCAAAAACAAAACAAAACTTGGTGCTTCATTTGGGCATATGATTTATGAAATATTCTGCTGAGTCACAATCACCACCACCAAAAACCACCCCACCCCATCCCCTAGTATTTTCACTGCACAACAAATAAATGTAACCAAGGGCTGCTGCTATCTGCAGAGTATCACCCCAACTTGGAAAAACAGCAGCCTCCAACCCACAGGCTAACCATTCCGCTCTCCCTTCCAGGCTTCTCCAACTCTGCACGTAAGACTCATGGCCCCATACACCTGCTCTTGCAATCCTCGTGCAAACTCAGGTGTGTATGCTTACCCAGGTCAAGTGAAATTGTTTTCTTACCTTTCACTGGCAGCAGTCCTGGGGAAAAAAAGAGATAGTAGTAGCCTTCCTCTCTGGCTTCAATACATATTTACTACATAAATGAATGACTGAACAAAGGCTTGTATAAATAAACCACACACTGGTGCTAGGAGCAAGAGCTGCCACAGATGAAACACGTGAAGTTCTGCTGCTAAAGGAAGAGCAAGAGATAGTCTCTCAACAGGCAGAGATAGAAGTGAAGACCCTCGAGTAATGCAACTATGCTCCAATAAAAATTAATTAAAAAGAAAATAAGAAAGGAAGACCCTCTAAGAAGATGGGAATGCTAAATGGAAGCCAGAAAGCATGCTGAGAATGGCAAGTAGTTGGATTCACCAACAGAGTTAAGGTATATAAAAAGAAGTAGTGGTAGGTACACTAGGAAAATAAATTGAGGATAGAACATAACAGGCCAAGAATACCAGACTAAAGAGTTTGGACTTTATTTGGCACACAGAAGGAGGCAATTTAAAGATCCTGAGCAAAAGAGAGACATCCAAGGCTATGCTTTAAGATAATTTATCTAGCAACTGTGTGTAGGATGGATTAATAGGTAGAAATGAAGGCACACAAGTTGAGAAACTCATGAGTTTCTCGTAAGTTCCTTGTGCATACTTCTTTTAACATACTTATCACATGAGAGTGTGATTTACTTTTCTTCGTCTATTCTACCAGGCTCAGAACTCCAGAGAAGCATAATCCATTTTTCCAAACATATAAAGTAGGGATGAATCAAATGATTTCTGATGTCCTTTCTAACTAGTAACTTAGGTGTCTATGTTTGATTACTTAGATAATGAAGATAGATAGGAAATAATTTACAAAGGGGTAATATCATCAAATTCATTTATAACCACTTTTTATAATTCAAAATGTTTTCTGATGATGAACATTCATTGCTTGCTTACCTTGCACGAGGCATTATGTTCAACACTCTACACGTATTATATCACTTATTCCTCAAAATGACCCTATGAGGCAGGTATTCATACATTCTTCCAACGAGGAGCCTCAGGTGTGAAAAGGTTAAGTAAGTTGCCCAAGTTCACACAGCTAGTAAGCGGCAGAGTCAGTCTCTAAACCTAGGCAATCTCTCTCCAGAACCTGGATTTAACCAGGTTCCCAGGTCAAGACAAAAGGTCAGTATAACCCATAATGTATCTAATCATACAATTATCATAGAATATATCAAGCATATTGTTCAGTCACTCTTTAAGTGTTAGATTTTTTTTAAGTCTTGCAGTATCCTCTCTTCAGACTTTAGATACTTGTTCTAATCACTATGATCCATCTTCGTCAGAATTTTTAAATGTTTACTACATAATAAATAGAAAGCCAACTGTTCTAAAATAAAAGGGAAACTTAAAAGCTGACAAAGTAAAATGCTTACCAAATATTTCTTTTAACAAATTACTACAAAATAGAGCTAAGGGAAAAAAACCGAAATTACAGTTTTTTTTATTATCCATTGCTTGAGATTCAGTTGGTACTAGACTCAATACGAATTATGAGCAAGTTTTTTTTTTTTTTAAGTTAAAGCAAAATGACCCCAGAATAGGGCATCATTATTAGGGTTCTGACTGTCCAGATGCAGAGATGGAAAAGAATCCCTGCCCTCTTCATGCATCGGACAATGAACATCCACATTTTAAGAAAACCACACTGAAAAACTGGAATGCCTCCGGTGGAAAACAACCAGGATGGCAAAGGATCTGGAATCCACGGTACAGTAGATGAGGAATAGGAATTGGGAGAAATCAGTGAGGGCATGTCTTGCTGGGGAAGTCTTGGAAGGGAGGCAAGAAAGTTCCCTTCAAATATTTGAAGAGTCAATACACAGATGAATACTTAGACTTTTTCAACATATCTCTAAAGAGTAAAAGAAACGGGCCTTCCCAACAATAAATTCTACCCACAAATGTATCATGCCGCATGAAAACACAGACCAACCAATTAGCTGATGAGAGTACTGTTAGTGACAGCTGATACATTCCAACTCTGGTTGGAGTAACATATCTTTACCCTGTTGTAAATAAAGGCACAAGAACATCTGTGAGCCAGTTCTAGAAAGGAGAGCCAAGAGCTTCTAGACTTCAGTTGAGTGGTTATTTGTGTATGAAATTGTAAAATCATGTAAATCATTTTATAAAATAAAACTATGCTTTTTGTTGTTGTTGTCGCCATTCTGAGAAGCTACTCAGATACAAAAAGTTAGTATTCTCCAAACAAAATTTACTCAGAATCACTTCAATTTTTTTTCACAGTTTAGAAAATTTTATCAAGAAATCTCCTCAGCCTTGAAATTAATTTCAAGGACTTTTAGATATGCATTAACATACAAAGCTAAATATCAAGACTCCCAACATGTGGTTGTTTTTTGCTAAATATAGCTCTATTTCCCATTCATATGGATTAAGTAATTAATAGAAAACAGATTCTTAGTCTGGGATCCACAAAAGCTATAAAGGGGACTACGTGAATTACTTTCAATTTTTCAAAAAACACATATTTCCCCTACATAATACACAAAATAATGAAAACCAAAGATTTTCTTGGTTTTAACTAGAATTCTACCAACTCAACTCATTTTGGTTATACTTTATCTCAGGTAAAGCAAAAGCTCTGACAAGTGGTAGAGAAATCACAATTTTAAAAATGAAAAAGTAAATCAGTGCTTTGAAATGTACCTCAAAAAAGTGCTGTACATGGCGCGATGTGGGGAGAAGATAATAAAAGGGAGAAAAAGATTAGCAACACTGAACTAGATACAAAAAAAAAAACAAAAAACTATCCTAATCTCATTGATAACATTAGTTGTAGCTCACCTTTAGGAACATTATCACATTTACCTCTGCCAACATTTTGAGATAAGCTCTGTTATAACTACTCTTTTATAAAGCCAGGGTTCAAACTTATGTCTATTTGGTTTAAATTGTGTAATTATACTGCTCTGAATAATAACTACTGTTAACTTAAGAATCAGAATAACTTCATCTGATATATCAGGGGCTGGCTGATCTAAACCTGAAAGCATTGTTAATACGTATAAGACTTTAGAGGGACATCCTTTGTGGTCCAGCGGTTAAGACCCCGTGCTTCCACTGCAGGGGGCTTGGGATTGATCCCTGGTGGGGGAACTAAGATTCCACATGCCTTGCCGTGTGGCCAAAAAGTAAAAAAAAAAAAAAAAAAAAAAAGGACTTCAGACTAAGAAGTTCCTTATCAGTACAGTTTATTACTTTATCAATCATTGTACAACAAAGAGTCAAGCTCATTGACTTTTTCTCCACAGCTATTCATTCTTAAATTGGCATCTCCCCTTATCGCTATACTTATATTACTTCTCTTAAGGCCACCAATAACCTCTCAATTCCCAAATTCAAGGGATTATTTTCATTCTCACTCCTCTTGTCCTTATGACAGACCAGACCCAACTGACTATTTTCTGCCACTTAAAAGTTTCCCTCCTTCCTTGGACAACACTCTCTCTCAATTCTATTTTTTAGCTTCTTTCCCTCAGTTTCTTTCAGCAACTGAACCCTCTCTCTCCTCTGCACAATCCATAAATGCAGGGGTCCCCCAACATGCAGCTTGGCACTTTCTTGAAGAATACAATTTACTAAGTTGATTTGTTCCCTATACATATTTGCAAAAATCTTTGTGCATTTAGATTTTAAGGAATTTTAAACATTTTAATCCACAATACTTCACTAAACTATAAACACCATGTGGGTGGGGTCTATTTGGTTTTGTGGTCCATAACATAAGACACTCAGTGTTTGCTGAATACATGAAAGCTACCTTTGGTGTAACCTAAAACTAACATCTCATTGGAGCAGCTGGTAACTAAAATCATGCTTTTTTTAAAAAGTATGTGCGAAGTCACAAACGTTCTGGCCCAAAAAATAGGTTGGACTAGATGAGTAGATCCCTCCTACAGAGCAGATAAACCTTAAGGTTTCATATACCAGCTCTAAAATTCAGTGAGTCTAATAATTATCAGCTGTTCCCAGATTATCTTTAAATCATCACACCTCTTCCTTAATAAATACAACCTTGAGTAATTTTGTTGTTGTTGTACTAAAGAATTGTGAAATACCCCTACTACCGATGAAGCATGCCAAATTTAGTACTTTAATTTCAGGGTTAAACATACAAAGGATCAGAAGCCTAATGGTGTGTGAAAAGAAAATCACTATAAACACAATAATCGTGCAATTCTTTTTTTCAATTTCGAATCATAAAATCTTAGAAATGGGAATAAACATGAAAGTTTTGTTTAACTTCCTACTCAACCAACGATCCTTTCTACAGAATCCTTGATATTTTTTGAAAACCTGCCCGAATACTCAATCCTTTTGTATTCTAATTAACTCTAAAAAGTAAATCTTAGGCATATGACTGAACCTAACACACACAGAAGGCTTAAAAAGGGTTGTTAGCTAGGTAGGAGATAAGTAGAAAAATGTTGGAGGTTTTTCTTTCTCTTTTCAATTTCTCAACCATTGGTATAATAATGCTCAAAATCTCAAGCCACATTAAAGATAAAAAAGCACACCAAGATCACTTCCAAACTCAGGTTAATTAAATACAATAGTACCAATTCAGTGAACCTCTCTGACACGTGTATTAAGAGAATCAGTGTAAAGATACAGGGATTGTGTTTGACTATGTGCTGAACTTGCCGGCAGGAACAATCTCAATCCCTTGGAACCTAGCACAGGTCCAGTCAGGGCATAGGCAACCCTTAGCAGGCAATCTTTACTTCCTTAAGTTCTCTGAAACAAGACATCTCTCAGCTCATCTCTTGACGTCCAAGGTCCCTTTCACATCCGTAATTCTTCCCACAGAACATGTCATTAAGGAGTGGCATGACACTTCTGCTAGGGATGGTACATGATATGGAATCATGTGTTTGCAGAGATACTAAGTGAAAGAGTCTTCAACTAATCAAAAAAAAAGTTGAGTAATTTAATAAAGAGGATGACTCTCAAAAGCATCTAACTATAAAATATTTTGTTTTCTCCAAATCAAAGTTAAGCCTTTTGTTTGACGTATATTGTATCTTTATTAGAGAAATGATACCAGCTGTAATGATTCGAATACTATTTCAAAGGTCAGTCTCATTTGGAACTTGTTAGAACCTAAAATCCACAGGTAAAGCATCTTAGGTTATAATCACTCAAGCAGCAGACCAATGTTGCTACTCATATAAGCTAAGTTCCCTAAGCCAATCCTCATCATAAATTCAAAGAGAGGAGTTCACTGTGACAGCTACAAGCTTTCCGTGAAAGGCTGTGATAGTTTACCTTTATTTGTACTGCAAGTCTTATCACAAATGGACTTTTCCCAGGTTCCTCTCACCACCACATTCCCTGGGCTCCCCCCACCAGAAAAACCAAACAACAACAAACAAGCAAAGGTTTTTAAAAACCAAAAACTTAGTCTCATCCACATACCAAAAACTTAATCTTGTCCATGTTAGTCACTAAAAATCGTTCCTCTTGAAGGAGAAAAGCAAAATACAGTTTGCAAAAATAACCTATACATCTTTTGTACATACATACATAAATGTAAGCAGACGATACAAGGCACATCAAACCCGGATCCATTTTAGTGAATTCCCTCCAGGGCCCAAATGTGTGTATTATGCAACTGCCACCATTCCAGACTTTAATCCCTGTCTGTGATGCAGTGATAAAATACAGATGACCGGAGTATAATCTACTAGGTACGTACGTATATTTGCGAGGAGACAAGTTAAAACAAGAATTACCAAATTCTCTGGAACCGTGAAAACGACGGAAGGTGTAACAGTTCTAAATCACAACTTTTCCTTTGGGTAGTCTTTTAGCAACCTGTCCCTACCCCCCTCAAAATCCTCACACGAGAGCGTTTTCATTCAGGTTTTGAAACGATATCCCAAAGGAGGAAGGGGTAGAGGTTATTTTAGAATCTACTCCAGGTAAGACACTCATACCACTTTCCAGAAGCTGAAAAGCCAGGGAGATACTTCACCTCCTCTCCCAAAGGGCGATAATGGGGGTAAATGTAATCCAGATCCCTGAGCCTTAAACAAACCAAAGCTTCACCCACTGATTTCCTAGGGCACAGGCCTCGAAAAATTGCATAATGGGCAGCTATGAATTAGAACAAAATTGTAATGACCTACATTCTAGAACGGAATCTATACAATACCTATTCCAAAAGTGGTTAAAGGTAAGAGAGGCCGTCAGAGCATCCGTGGCTGAACCCGAGTCCAAATGCTTCCGCCCCACCAGCCACCAGGTCCGCTTCCCCCACGCTGAGGCGACCGACCGGGCGGACAGGCTCCAGGTGGGAGAGGTGGGACGGGAGGGGAGTAGAGGGGGCACAGCAAGCAGCAGCTGGGGAGCGGGCCGCGGCGGGCGGAGGAAGGAGAAGGAGGCATTCCCTCACACAAAATGGTGGCGCTGGCGCGGAGGCCGACGCACCTGGGGCGCGCCACACGCCCCTCGGGGGAGCAGGCCAGTCGCACACAGCTAGACGCGCGCCCCGCGCCCGGGTGGCCGGCGTGGGCCTGCGCCGCGCCCGAGTCCTCGGGGCAGCCCGCAGCTCGTGGTCCGCGCGCGGGGGTGCGGGGCCGGGGCCGGCGGGACGCGAGGCCGGACCGGGCAGCCTCGGCCTGGGCCCGCGGCCCCCGCCCGGGACGGGCCGCGCACTCACCTCGGACGCGCCGCCGGAGCCCGGGAAAGGAGGCGGAGCCGCGGGAATGAATGAAGCCGGCGGCGGCTCGCTGGCGACCTCCGGCCGGGCCCGGGCCGCGCCGCTCGCGGCTGCCGGGGCCGGTACAGCCGCCTGCCCCTCGCCCGGGACGCCCGGCTCCTGGTCGGCGTGTCGGCCGCAGCCCACCGTGCCCTCCGCCAGCGTGACGCACTCGCGCCGCAGCGCCTCCAGCCTTAGCAGCCGCGCGGCGTCCGCGCCCACCGCGAATCCCCCCGCCCGCCCGCGCCGCGCGGCCCCTCCTCAACGCCCGGGACGCCGCCCTGCCTCCCGCCGGGCTCGCTGGTTAGGCGGGCGCCGGGCAGGTGCGGGCTCGGCCGGCCGGAGGGCGCCACGCGGCCGCCGCCCCGCCACCCGCGCCCCCTCTCCCCGCTCCCGCCACCGTAGCTAGTCAGAGCGCGACGCCCCAGCTCAGGCAATGGCCGGGTATTAAAGAGTGACCTTGGCTTAGGTATAAAAATAGGTGCGGGTAAGCTGCGGGGACCACGACGCTGAATTTGCGTATTCCTTGAATGTCAACATTCGCAGGATCCCGTTTGCACGCCCCAAGGAGTTCTCCTCTACCGAGGGGCGGGACCTCCGGGAATTTACCCAGGGTGGGCGAGGCCTGCCGGCCTCGGACAGGGATACGGAGAGTGCGGACGAGGTCCAGAGGCCTCCGCCGGCCACCTCCCTCCGAAACCCACTGCCACACTGGAGGATGGAAGGCGAAAGGAAGTCGAGAGGCCCCTTCACAATTTGGACAAGCCCAAGTGCCCAGACTTCCATCTTGAGATTACAAGGAACCACCAGATTCCTGCGTTGAGCCTTTCTCTTTCAGAAACTAGCACACGCAAAACTATCCCTAACCCAGAAGGACCGTGCTCCACCCTCCTTTCCTCCGCTTCCTCTTCCAATTCATTTCCCTTGCCTTAGCGCCCAGGGCCCTTTTGCTAATTACACTCCCACGGAAGAAAGATAAACTCTCAAGTATTTAAAGCCTGGTAGATTTCTTTAAAGTAATGCATGCCATGGTTTAAATATGTTTAATAAATGTACTGAGGAATAGTATTGCATTTGAGTAATTTTAAGACTTCCTATTATCCATAAACTCTGGAAAATAAACTCATCATTCAAGAGCCGTGGCACTGTTTTTAGCTCATCCAGTGCCTTTGAAATTGCTTCTTTAATTCCTCAGAAATATTTAGCAATCATAGTACCGACCTTTCATGAAGTTACTAACGATCAATGAGATCAATAAATACTTCAAAGAATACTTGTTGATGCAGAGATATTTGGCTCAGATTTTTTTCATCAAATAGACTTTTCTACCTTCAGTTGCTCGTAAGAATCAACCTCACATCTGTAATGTTTTTTTAATTTGTAATATTAGCAGAAATCTTAAACGTTATACATAAAGTAGTTACCATTTCTGTGGACCTTAACAATGAACTAGATTTAATTGAGCAGGAATTTTGAATAGTTGGGGTTTTTTTAATTTTTGAATTTTATTTATTTTTTTATACAACAGGTTCTTACTAGTCATCCATTTTATACACATCAGTGTATACATGTCAATACCAATCTCCCAATTCATCACACCACCATCCCCACCCGCTGCGGCTTTCCCCACTTGGTGTCCATACGTTTGTTCTCTACATCTGTGTCTCAATTTCTGCCCTGCAGACCGGTTCATCTGTACCATTTTTCTAGTTTCCACATATATGCGTTAATATGCGATATTTGTTTTTCTCTTTCTGACTTACTTCACTCTGTATGACAGTCTCTAGATTCATCCACGTCTCTACCAATGACCCAATTTCGTTCCTTTTATGGCTGAATAATATTCCATTGTATATATGTACCACATCTTTATTCATTCATCTGTTGATGGACACTTAGGTTGCTTCCACATCCTTGCTATTGTAAATAGTGCTGCAATGAACAGTGGGATGCATGTATTTTATCCACAGCAAATCTTGAATGAATGAAGTTATATAACTCTGGAATTTATATTTCTAGGGCTGTATGTAAGTCGGAGTCCCCAGGGCAATTCCAAACAATTGCCACTTGGGAAGATGTTCTTTTGGCTACCCCACTACAGGTGTTGACGCCTTGGGCCATAGAGTAAAGCTAGCCAATGCAACTTTTTATGTTTGAAATGCATGAGTGTGATTGGCTTTTAGCTGTTATTGTAGTCAGTGGCTACTTGTGCCTGGAAAGCCTGTCTTTCGAATGTCTGGCCACTCTGTTAGGAATCAAAGCCACACTCACCTAGCCCCATAAAAGAGAGGGTCCAGTGGCCCCTCATTCAAGCAGCTAAACCCAGCTCTCTTCCTGCAGCAAAAGGATCTTTACTGCAGAGACCTGCTAAAGAAGTGCTGTCTCCTACCTATGAGGAGTGTCCTGTGAGGAAGCTCTGGCTTCGTTCTCTTTACCTGCAACGTGATAAGGCTTTGAGTGTTTTAAGAAAAAAAAAATCACCATTTACGTTCCTCTTTGGCTGAGATACATGAAATCTTGCTTCTGTGTTTACCCATATTCTGAAGATCCATGTGCTCTTAGTGCGCAAAGAATTAAAAAAACAAGTCTTTATCAGATTAATGCATGCTGTAAATCACTACCAAATAATCTGAAATATGCTTTGACGCTTTTGTCTAAAAAGTTTTATAGCAAGTAAAAGGATTATTGCTTTGATTTTTGTTGTTGCATATGCTTGCTTTAATTATTATTTTGTTAAGTTATAAGCGGAAAGAAACATGTTGAGTTCTTACTGCATTGTTAGTATATGTCAAAAGTGGAATGAAACCATGTTAAGAGAGACTTGTTACAACACTGGACTTTGGAGATTGCTGATACAAATGACCCAGAAAAGAGCCCTTAAACTGTACTGGAAAAGAGAAATTCCTAATGGCTAAAATAATGGCTAATGTTTTTGATTGTTAACAAATTGCAAAGCACTCTACTAACTTCTTTGTGGAAATTAACTCATTTAATTCTAATAACCATCCTTTGAGGTACATACCAATGTTATCCCTGGTTTACCTACAAGGAAATTGAGGCACACAGAGAAGCTAAGTAATTTGCTCAGGGTCACACAGCTAATAATCCTGGCAATCTGGCTCAAGAGCACACTCAACCAGTGTTCTCTACCACCTTTCATGGACACAAAATCTTATGCCATATGATTGAATTTCACTTTTGAAGCCCTAAAACATACCAAATACCAGTGCCTTCATGTTTAAATGATTTCTTAGATCCAGTAGTATTTTCCTGGACATGAAGAGGGAATTAAACCCTTAGTTAGAAAGAAAACTTTAAGACTTCCTCACATATATATTAAGCAAAATTACATTATCTGTTAGTTTTTGAAAAGCAAAAAACAACAAAACAACAAAAAACCCCACAAACTTTTAAGGTTAATTGCTCTCCAAGTTTTTTTTTTTTCAGGTTCCAGAGAACAGTTATAAGTTTTACTTATACATTTATTTAGTGAATGGAAGAAACACATTTCCTGAGAAAAGATTCATCACCATCTTTGACCCTCCATTAGACTTAGATGGGTAGCATTAGGGTCCAATGTATACAATACACATGTTTTAAATTCATAAAATTACAATGAAAAGGTTTTCATGACTGAGGTAGCCAAGGGACTTCTAGATCTAAAATATTAGCCAGTTAGTTAACTAGTTAGCTAATAGTGTCAGCCATGGAAAATGGGAAGCGAGAAGGTAATCTTTCCTACTCACCCTAGAAGAATGCTTTATTTTTTCCTCAGGTATATAAAGTATGTCACAGGAATGCTTTAATTATTAAAAGCAGTATTTTGTTGGGGTTTTCTTTGTCAAACACTACTACTATCTGAGGATTTCAAATTCCTGAATGGTACTATGCACTGAGAAAAAGAAGAAAAAAGAACCTGAAGAACAAGAGAAATAACAGGTTTGAGAAGACCAGTTACATTTGTTCTTCCGGTTTGGTTTGATCTAATATGAGATACAAGTTTAAGCACAGAGTATTTGGTAAGTTTAGGCTCAGTTTAAGAGAAAGAAGATGTGGTATTTTTCATATTACTAAAGAAAAGTTACATATTTACATCCATATATAGCAAGATGCCTAGTTAATATCCATTTTCCCCTTCTCTCTGACAGACCCAATTTTGTTCAGGGTGGCAATGTGTCCAACCCAAACTATTTTCCTTCCCAGACTCCTCTGGCAGCTTATGATCATTTTGGTCAATGAAATGTAAGCAGAAGATTATTTGGTATGGCTTTCCAAGAAAGCTTTTTTTTTTTTTTTTTCCTGATAAAAGACACGCTGAGCTATCCCTTTGCCTTTTGCCATTTGTGCTTTTTTCTCCTTCCTGCCTGGATGAAGGCCTGACCTCTAGGATCAGAGCAGCCGTCTTGTAACCATGAGCTGACCATGAGAATGAAACCCATGTATTAACTATGCCAGAGTCAAGATATAGTAACATGGAACAATCATGACGTGATAGAGCTACCACACCAATTCCAGACTGCCTACCCCCAGTCTTCTTGGTCACTTGCCAACAAATGCAGTCCTCACTAAAATTCAAAGTTAAACACTGTCTCCTTGCTATGGCTAGGAAAAAAGAACACTCTTCTATAATATGTATACTATACTTTATAGATGCTCTTCTATCATTTTGCTGCTGTCTTAAGAAACTGCATTTTGCAGAAATCAGTGCTCTCTGTGACTTACCTACCTGGTGTTTGATGAAGAAAACACACTACTCCCTGACCATGAAAAGAATATCTTATACTTGATCATTTAGTGCATTTGATTTTAAACATTGCACACATGACCTCAGTAAGTCTCGAATATCACTGTGAGGAAGGATAAGAAGTGGCTGTAGTAGTCTAGAAACAAGTTACTGGCCAGAGTAATCGCCATGCCAAGTGTATAAGGAATATACAGAAAAGTATAATTATGTTTTTCATTTTTAATTAAAAACAAGTAGAAGAATCAAGGCATCAAGAGGAATCCTAAAATGAGTATAAGTAGTCTATACTTCATAGAAAGCCACCTGACAATACGTATCAAAAGTGATGAAAATGTGAATGTTCCCCTTAATACTTAAGGAAACTTTGAAAAAGAAGAAAAAATTAACTACAATCTAATGTTTTTTATTGAGTCTATTTCCTAAAGTGGCTGTTGAATCAATGACAAGAAAATAAGTAAAAATTTCAAAACAGTGGAAAAAAAAGTTATGTGCATGAAGATGTCACTAAAGCATTTTTTTAAAGCCAAAATGTATAAATAATACCATGAATGTCTAAAGAGGTATATTACTATTAATCAAAGAAATACAAAAAAGTTTGCCTATCTTATTGCAGGCAATAAGAGGTATTATTTTTCATCACTCATAGCAACCACAAAGCTTATTGAAACAGCTACTCACTCTATAATAGGTTGGCATGCAAATGGACCCTGCCCATCTGGAGGCAAAGTATCATGGTCACCGTTATCACTGCTGCTGGGTTACGTTTATTAAACACTTATGTACCAAACATTGTACTAAATGTTTTACTTAAGTTGTCTTGTTTAATCCTCACACTATTTCAGGTAGATACTATATCCTTATTTCAAGGATGAGGAAACTGAGGTTTAGGGAGGTGAAGAAATTGACCCACGGTGGTAGAGCAGGGATTTGACCGTTGTCCTGAATTATACTAGACTTTAGACTTAACCATACTGCTTCTCCATTAGTATATATCCAAGCTTCTAGAAAATATTTATATTAACACCCTCTCACCCAATATTATATATTTATTAACTGAACATGTGTCTTTTGAAAAGTCTGTTATGCCAGGCACTGTGCTGTATAGACCCTGTGATGGGACAAAGTGACAAATGGGACAGGCAGAGCCAACAAGAAATGTGGATGTGCCTGCAGAACAATGGTTTGCTGGCAGAACTGAGAAGACAACTAGTGCTTTTAGCAGAGTGCAGGGTGTCAAGAAACGAGACCAGAGAAACAGGCAGGACCAGTTATTCCTCTAAAAAGCCCTGGTCAGCCATGGTCAGTATGGACTCCCTCCCAAAGGCAAGGGAGAGCTGTTTAAAAAGTTTACGTTTCAGAGTGACACATGTTAGCAAATTTTCTCAGGCTGCAATGGGGAAAATGAATTGAAGAAAATATGACTGAGGCAGGGAACCAGTTATGGAGCTGATTAATTAATCTGGGTGAGAGAGGGCAGTCTGGTCTAGAGGTCCCAGTGAGGATGAAGAGAAGTAAATGAATTCTAAAGCTCAAAGGTGGGAAGTGGAATCAACAGGACTTGGCAAAATGTGCAAAGTAATAGAGAAGGGAAGCAAGACCACCAGGCTTCTGGCTTCAACCAGGGTAGATGTTGGTGCTGCTTACTAAAATAGGCATCACTAGAGAAGGAGAATTTAGGAGGTAAAAAAAATCATGAATTCAATTTTGGCTCTGTTGAGTTTTCTGTGCTGTAAGACATTCAAGTGGGAACATCTGAAACAGATCTTTAGGAACTGGAGCTCAGGGTTGTCAGGGACGGGGGGGCAATTTCCCTCTCTACCCCTCTTGAGTTCTTGTGGTGTAATGAAGCAGGATCCTATGGGGTCTTCCCAGAACAGACTGCGCCCTCCCATTCCCTCTGCTTTAGTTCCTCCCTGAATTACCTAGATAACAGTATCTGATGCACACTTCCTCAGTTGTTTTACTGAGATGCTAAAACCCCCACCAAATGGAAGAAGTTGACTATTTGATGACCCGACCTACTGGAGCCTGAGGATTGATAATGTTAACCCCTGTGACATCATCATCCACCAATCAGAGAATTGTGCATGAGCTGATCACATACCCTGCAACTCCCCTCCATATCTTGCCTTTAAAAATGCCTCCCTGGACTTCCCTGGTGGTACAGTGGTTAAGAATCCACCTGCCAATGCAGGGGACACCGGTTCAAGCCCTGGTCCAGGAAGATTCCACATGCCACGGAGCAACTAAGCACGTGTGCCACAACTAACTGAGCCTGCTCTCTAGAGCCTGCGAGCCACAACTACTGGAGCCCACGTGCCTAAAGCCCGTGCTTCACAAGAGAAGCCACTGCAATGAGAAGACCGCTCACCACAACAAAGAGTAGACCCCACTCTCCGCAACTAGAGAAAAGCCCACGCACAGCGACGAAGACCCAATACAGCCAAAAATAAATAAATAATTGATTTTTTAAAATAAAGAATAAAAAAAATAAAAATGCCTCCCTGAAACCCATCAGGGAGGTTGGGTATTTTGAGCACTAGCTGCCCTGGACTTTTTGCTTGGCACCCTGCAATAAATGCTGAACTTTCCTTTACCACAACCCAGTGTTGTTACTGGACACAAGTCCATGTGCCCCATGCACGGTGAGGCCAAACAAACCAAAATGTGGGAGTTTGGAACAGAGAAAGGTTTATTGCAGGGCCAAGAAAGGAGAATGAGTGGCTTGTGCTCAAAAACCCGAGCTCCTCGATAATTTTTGGGAAAAGTTTTTACAGGCAAAATTTGGGGTGAGGAGGGTGTGTGACTTTCTTCTAATTGGTTGGTGGTTGAGGTAAAGGGGCGGTGCCCGAGGAATCTTGTGCTCAGCCTGAAGTTACCATCCTCCACCTGGGTGGAGGCCTTAGTTCCTGCAGAAAACTCAAAGATATTGTTACCTATATTCCTTGAGGAGGCACCAGGATCCTGCACTATAGTTTCTTGATTGTTACTCCTTTGTTTCTGCATTTCCTTACTTCCCTGATTAGCAACTGTTTGAATCTGCTCTTTGGAGCTCAGGGAGGTCTAGGAGGCTGAAGCCTTTATCCTGTAAATAAGAAGCGGGCCACGGGCCACGGGCCACGGTACAGTACGTGGAAAGTCTTTTGTACCTGGGAGGGCCCTGCAGAGTTTCAGTGTCAGTAGACTGGCTTTACTGGGCACAGGCAAGCAGACCCACGTCTGGATCAGTAACAGTGGCTGGACTAATATACAAGACAGATGAACAAGAGAAAAACCAATTAAATTTCATGCACATAGGAGATCATAAAATGATGCTCAGAAAGTGACCAAAGGCGGGTAGCTTTTATATTTTTTCACACAAAGAAACAATAAATTTGTGTGGATTTGACAGGACAAAGAACCTTAAGTTTGGATGCTTAATTAGTAAGGAATTTAAGCAAAGTTTGGGCTTGGATAGTAAATTAGTAAAGGAGGAACAAGGTTTATTTATACAGGCTTCTCAGCCCCGAATTCCCTACCTCTGGTGATAAGGATATCTTTCTACCTCCTGGCACAGGGAAGGCACCTTTCACATGGGAGATTTATTTCCTCCTTTCAGGGAGACAGAGAGGAGGGTCAAAGTGTCTCTACTGCATTGGCTATTTTTTAATTATTATTATTTTTTTTTGGCTGTGCCTCGCAGCTTGCTCCCCAGCCAGGGAGAGATTGAACCCGGGCCCCCGGCAGTGAAAGCATGGAGTCCCAACCCCTAGACTGCCAGGGAATTCCCTTAGGTAACTTTCATTCAAAATAATCAATATGCCACTGAGCCTTCTTGATTACTGAGGCGGCCTGCCCTGGGCCCCAACAGGGGAGACATCTAGACTGAAGGTATAGATGGGGAGTCATTGCATAGGGATGGAGGTTGGAGGAGCCATGGGATGAGTGAGCTTACTGTGGGAGACTGGGAGGAAAAAGCACAGGCACAGGCAGAACCTAACAGAGACCAGAAGAAGGTCCTACATGGGAAGCAGAGACGTAGCCAGAGAGGAAAGGGTGAATGTGGGGTATTGAGGCCCAAAGAAAGGAGTTGAGTCATCAGTGGAGTTAAACGCTCCCTTCAGAATTTATCCAAAGGAACTAGTTAAGGGTGAGCACAAAGAGTTGCAAACAAGATGATTTTGATATTGTTTGTAACAAGAAAATACTGGTGGTGGGAAAGCCCACCAAAGAGTTGTTACTGAAAGCGTTGGTACCTCCATACAGTGGAACGTGCTGTAGTCTTTACACCGCCTTTCTGAACAATATTTATGGACAATAGGAAAATGTTGAGTAGCAAAGACATCTGTCTAAAGAGTATGATACCACTTTTGCTTTTAAAACTATGCTCAATTATACAGATATATTCAGAGAATGTATAAACCATAAGGATATATGTTGAAACGTTAACACCAAAAGTTGGAAAATGAATTCAAAAGGGGAAAAACTGGGTAGTGGCATTACTGAATAGGTAATTTATATTTTTTAATATTATTTTTTCATGATAAACATATAGTCTTTTTATAATAAGAACAAATTTAGTGGGGTGTTGGTTAAGAAATGTGTGGTACGTAACCCATAACATGCAGTGATTAAATATTATATTTATAGAAACTAGATATCAAGATGGAAGAATATGTGTGCTAGAACATTAAGGGACGGCAAGTTAAATTACTTTTATAGAAAGGAGCAGGATAAGAATTGGTAGAACCATCAAAGACAAACAAAGCCACACACTAGTTAAAGGGGATGAAGACAGATTTTATTCAGTAACTACTGCCGCAGGGGAAAGAGCTGAACTCAATTCTGATTTGCGCAGAAGTGAAGGGGCATTTTAAAAGGAGAATTGGGGATTAGGGAGGGGGGAGCAAAGCAGGGAGGGAGGGGCAAGCAAAATTAGAAAAGGGAAAAGTTACAAAAAGCTGGTAAGGGGGTTGGTTAACGTGAATGTGAATGTGATTAGGCCTTCTGTGTCTGCTATGTGGAATTCATCCAAGTTAGGCATCTGGTGTCCCCCAGAGACTGGGAGGCAGAGGCCCTATCATCCTGATGATTAAGCTTCAAAGAAATGGCTTTCAGGTCTTTGAAAAAGACATTCTTGGGTTGTAGGAGACTCACATATATCTCAAAGGGACAGAAGAAGAATTTACAACTGTAAGTTTTTTCAATAAATGCTCTGAGAATGGGAGGTCAAGGGCCTATGGTCCGGTGTTGGCTGGAACAAACAGTAATTCTTTTGTCAGCTGAGAGCTTTTCCAGACAGGAACTTAAGGGGGGGTGGACGGTGGGTCATGCCAGGGCCTTAGGCTGCTAGAAGCTGGCTAGAGTTTGGTCAAGTCTCTTAGGACGAGGGTTTGGATGGAGTTACTCATACCCAGAGTTTTTGCAGTTTTCAGGACCAACGTGTCCAAGATCAAAAAGAGGGGACAAAAAAAAAAAAAAAAAAGGAGGTGACAGATCACGGAGAGGCTGTGTAGGTCCTCTTCCTACACAACTGGGTAAAGGCCCCTGCTCCATCAGTCTCGTAGTAAATGAGTCCCGTACTTTAATCCTTGCCCACTCCCCAGCAGAGTCGATTCCTAGCTGAAGAGGGACCCTGAGAATACACACTATAGTGTCCTTGCTCCATGGTCTTTATACATGCTAGACCTGGCACAAGGCCACACGCCAGAGGGCACGAGAAAAGGCTAAAATCCTACCTGGGCTCTGTGTGCCATACCAAGTGCCCTAACTCCATCAGCCAGAGGATGGGGCGCCTTTTTCTTTTCTCTTTTTTTTTAAATTAATTTTTATTGGAGTATAGTTGCTTTACAATATTGTATTAGCTTCTACTTCACAGCAAAGTGAATCAGCCATACATGTACATATATCCCCCCCCCATTTAGGACACTACAGTGCATTAAGCAGAGTTCCCTGTGCTATACAGTGTGTTCCCACTGAGGCAGGAGATAGATGGGCTCCAGGCTAGGCATTTACAACTGGCCTCCTGTTCACACCTCCTGGGGTGAGAAGAAGATGAGCTCCAGGCTCATTACCAGCCCCCTGTTTACATTTCCTGAAGCAGGAGACAAATGGGCTCCAGGACTACATATTTATGACCGGACTCCTGTCTATATTTCAAGATCTGTACCTTGATATAAAAACCAGCAACAGGAATAGGGTAAATAACCGGACATTGGGCATTTTTATGGCAGGGATAGAGTGGGACTAAACCCTGTTAAAAGATCAAGAGTTCACCCATTTCCCATCCTTGGAGCAAGGGAGGCACTACACATGTGCAAAAGCCTTCACGGGGTCAAAAAGGCAGGAGATGCCAGACCACAGTAAGTCCTACTAACTCCTCCCAGAGGCCTTTGCAGTGGGATCCATCTTAACCGAGGGTGTGTGCGCACCCAGGAGAGGGTCCAGAGGCAAATTAGCCATGGGTTCAAAACAATACGACTGGTCAAAAAGAAGACAAAGACCCAGAAGACTGCCCCCTTATAAAGGATTTAAACTCCCCAGAAGGGCGACTCTTGGGACTCTCTCTCCCTGAGTTCGCCCGTGCGTCTTTCCACAGGTACTTTGCTTTCCCAATAAACTTTTCTACTTTTCTCTTTTCCTTCTGCCTCCTTGCCTGAATTCTTTTTTGACAAGGTGGGCAAGAACTAGGGATCCAGGCCCTAGCTGCTGGCCCCTGTGGTCCAGTGGTTACAACTCCCGGCCCGGGAACTAAGATCTTGCTTGCAGCTACTGCTCCCTGCAGATGGCTGCAAGCTGACACTTACTGCTACCTGCAGCCCAAATCACTGTCAGTTGTCTGTTTTATACATAGTATCAGTAGCATATATGTGTCAATCCCAATCTCCCAATTCCTCCCACCCCACCCCTTTCCCCCTTGGTTTCCATACATTTGTTCTCTACTTCTGTGTCTCTATTTCTGCTTGGCAATTAAGGTCATCTATACCATTTTTCTAGATTCCACATATATGCGTTAATATACTATATTTCTTTTTCTCTTTCTGACTTACTTCATCTGTATGACAGACTCTAGGTCCATCCACGTCTCTACAAATGGCCCAATTTCATTCCTTTTTAGGGCTGAGTAATATTCCATTGCATATATGTACCACATCTTCTTTATCCATTCCTCTGGTGATGGACATTTAGGTTGCTTCCATGTCCTGGCTATTGTAAATAGTGCTGCTATGAACATTGGGGTATACATATCTTTTCAAATCAAGAGTTTTCTCTTGGTATATGCTCAGTAGTGGGATTGCTGGGTCGTATGGTAGTTCTATTTTTAGTTTTTTAAGGAACCTCCATATGGTTCTCCATAGTGGCTGTATCAATTTACATTCCCACAAACAGTGCAAGAGGGTTCCCTTTTCTCCACACCCACTCCAGCATTATTGTTTGTAGATTTTTTGATGATGGCCATTCTGACCCATGTGAGGTGATACCTCATTGTAGTTTTGATTTGCATTTCTCTAATGGTTAGCAATGTTGAGCATCTTTTCATGTGTTTGTTGACCATCTGTATGTCTTCTTTGGAGAAATGTCTATTTAGGTTTTCTGGGGTGTCTATTTCTAATTTGTCTATTCTGGAAATAATTAACCTTTTTTTAACCAAACAAAGTGTTCCTCTACACTAAGGTGATCCTAACTGTATTAGGTGAAGGATCTTTGATACTGGAAAGCAGATCTCAGATAATTTGGGATTGGGAATTCCCTGGCAGTCCAGTGGTTAGGACTGCATGCTCTCACTGCCGGGGGCCTGGGTTCAATATCTGAATCCCTGGTCCAGGAACTAAGATCCCACAAGCTGCACAGTGCAGCCAAAAAAAAAAAAAAAAAAAAAAGAAAATTTGGGATCACCCTTTATGGGACCTTATAAAAAGACATAACTCATTTTATTTTTTGTTTATTTGTTTTTGTTTGTGGAAATGAACTAGGATTTATTTATTGAATAAGTTAATACCTATGTTGTATTATAGTTTCTGGATGCTGTAATTGAAAGCCCACTTCATACAAAGATATAAGGAGCACATATAAAAATGAAAATTTTATATTGTTTTGACCTTTAAATTAGATATTTTTACTAAAACTATAATGTGTAAAAATATACAAAAGAAGCGACTTGATAATTATGTCGAAGATGTCCATGAAATTTTCCATAATCTGTATACCTATGTATGCTCCATGGATTAAACGATGGACATAAAATTAGTGAATAATCACTAAGTACCTTTCATTAAACATATATATATATATATATTTTTTAACATCTTTGTTGGAGTATAATTGCTTTACAATGATGTGTTAGTTTCTGCTTTAAAACAAAGTGAATCAGCTATACATATACATATATCCCCATATCTCTTCCCTCTTGTGTCTCCCTCACACCCTCCCTATCCCACCCCTATAGGTGGTCACAAAGCACCGAGCTGATCTCCCTGTGCCATGCAGCTGCTTCCCACTAGCTATCTATTTTACGTTTGGTAGTGTATATATGTCCATGCCACTCTCTCACTTTGTCCCAGCTTACCCTTCCCACTCCCCATGTCCTCAAGTCCATTCTCTACGTCTGCGATTTATTCCTGTCCTGCCCTAAGATTCTTCAGAACCATTTTATTTTTATTTTTTTAGATTCCATATATATGTGTTAAGATATGATATTTGTTTTTCTCTTTCTGACTTACTTCACTCTGTATGACAGACTCTAGGTCCATCCACCTCACTACAAATAACTCAATTTCGTTTCTTTTACAGCTGAGTAATATTCCATTGTATATATGTGCCACATCTTCTTTATACATTCTTCTGTCAATGGACACTTAGGTTGCTTCCATGTCCTGGCTATTGTAAATAGAGCTTCAGTGAACATTGTGGTACATGACTCTTTTTTGAATTATGGTTTTCTCAGGGTATCTGTCCGGTAGCTGGATCATATGGTACTTCTATTTTTAATTTTTTTTTTTTTGCGGTATGTGGGCCTCTCAGTGTTGTGGCCTCTCCCGTTGCGGAGCACAGGCTCTGGACGCGCAGGCTCAGCGGCCAAGGCTCACGGGCCCAGCCGCTCTGCGGCATGTGGGATCTTCCTGGACCGGGGCACAAACCCGTGTCCCCTGCATCGGCAGGCAGACTCTCAACCACTGAGCCACCAGGGAAGCCCTATTTTTAATTTTTTAAGGAACCTCCATACTGCTCTCCATAGTGGTTGTATCAATTTACATTCCCACCAAGAGTATAGGAGGGTTCCCTTTTCTCCACACCCTCTCCAGCATTTATTGTTTCTAGATTTTTTGATGATGGCCATTCTGACCAGTGTGAGGTGATACCTCACTGTAGTTTTGATTTGCATTTCTCTAATGATTAGTGATGTTGAGCATCCTTTCATGTGTTTGTTGGCAATCTGTATATCTTCTTTGGAGAAATGTCTATTGAGGTCTTCTGCCCATTTTTGTATTGGGTGGTTTGTTTTTTTGATATTGAGCTGCATGAGCTGCTTATAAATTTTGGAGTTTAATCCTTTGTCAGTTGCTTCATTTGCAAATATTTTCTCCCATTCTGAGGGTTGTCTTTTCTTCTTGTTTATGGTTTGCTTTGCTGTGCAAAAGCTTTTAAGTTTCATTAGGTCCCATTTGTTTATTTTTGTTTTTATTTCCATTTCTCTAGGAGGTGGGTCAAAAAGGATCTTGTTGTGATTTATGTCATAGAGTGTTCTGCCTATGTTTTCCTCTAAGAGTTTTATAGTGTCTGGCCTTACATTTAGGTCTTTAATCTGTTTTGAGAAAGACATAACTCATTTTAAATGAAAATGAATTACAGCACATTATTTTGCGTTTTGGTGGAACATTCCACAATCTGAGTACACTGTTGTGCAAACACTCTACTAACCAAAATGTATAAAGTACCTACACTTGTGTTTACTAAAGATGGAGAGGCATTACAATCCCACCCTGCCATTCACCCTCCTCCCCACCTCTCCAATACCCCCCAGCCCCATTGTAACCAAGCAAGACTCTATAAGGCCTTCCCAGGACAGACCTCCTCCCCCATGTCCTCTGCTTTAGCTCCTCTCTGAAGTACCTAGATAATAGTATCTTATGCACATTTCCCAAGATGTTTTACAGGTGCTAAAACCACCACCAGTTGGAAGAAATTAACACATCCCCTCTGGAACCAGGAAATACGTGCAACAATTTATCGCCTTTTACTTTACCTCACCATCAACCAATCAGAGGATTGTGCAGAAGCTGACCACACACCATGGGACCGACCTCCCTCCCCTTGCCTTTAAAAACGCTTTCCTGAAACCCACTGGGGAGTTCAGGCTTCTTGAGTATTTAGCTGTCCGAACTCCTTATATGGTGCCTTACAATAAACGCTGCACATTCCCTCACCACAACCCAGTGTCAGTGGATTGGCTTTACTACACGTGGGCAAGCGGACCCAAGTTTTTTTTTCACTAACACCGCTGCCAGCTTCATTTACTGATTTTTTAAAATATTGCAGAGCAGAAGGCAGCAATATTACCAATTGGCTTTTTTTCATGTCAGCTTAGTTACCAGAATGAGGAATTTGCTCAACAGTTAAATTCTGTCCTACAAGTAATGCTGGAACTAAAAATGCTTTCAAAGAAATACAAACACATGGAGGCTAAACAATACACTACTTAATAACGAAGTGATCACTGAAGTAATCAAAGAGGAAATTTAAAAATACCTAGAAACAAATGACAATGGAGACACGACAACCCAAAACCTATGGGATGCAGCAAAAGCAGTTTTAAGAGGGAAGTTTATAGCAATACAATCCCACCTTAAGAAACAGGAAACATCTCGAATAAACAACCTAACCTTGCACCTAAAGCAATTAGAGAAAGAAGAACAAAAACATCCCAAAGTTAGCAGAAGGAAAGAAATCATAAAAATAAGATCAGAAATAAATGACAAAGAAATGAAGGAAACGATAGCAAAGATCAATAAAACTAAAAGCTGGTTCTTTGAGAAGATAAACAAAATTGATAAACCATCAGCCAGACTCATCAAGAAAAAAAAGGGAGAAGACTCAAATCAATAGAATTAGAAATGAAAAAGGAGAAGTAACAACTGACACTGCAGAAATACAAAAGATCATGAGAGATTACTACAAGCAACTCTATGCCAATAAAATGGACAACCTGGAAGAAATGGACAAATTCTTAGAAATGCACAAGCTGCCAAGACTGAATCAGGAAGAAATAGAAAATATGAACAGACCAATCACAAGCACTGAAATTGAAACTGTGATTAAAAATCTTCCAACAAACAAAAGCCCAGGACCAGATGGCTTCACAGGCGAATTCTATCAAGCATTTAGAGAAGAGCTAACACCTATCCTTCTCAAACTCTTCCAAAATATAGCAGAGGGAGGAACACTCCCAAACTCATTCTACGAGGCCACCATCACCTTGATACCAAAACCAGACAAGGATGTCACAAAGAAAGAAAACTACAGGCCAATATCACTGATGAACATAGATGCAAAAATCCTCAACAAAATACTAGCAAACAGAATCCAACAGCACATTAAAAGGATCATACACCATGATCAAGTGGGGTTTATTCCAGGAATGCAAGGATTCTTCAATATACGCAAATCAATCAACGTGATACACCATATTAACAAATTGAAGGAGAAAAACCATATGATCATCTCAATAGATGCAGAGAAAGCTTTCGACAAAATTCAACACCCATTTAGGATAAAAACCCTGCAGAAAGTAGGCATAGAGGGAACTTTCCTCAACATAATAAAGGCCATATATGACAAACCCACAGCCAGCATTGTCCTCAATGGTGAAAAACTGAAACCATTTCCACTAAGATCAGGAACAAGACAAGGTTGCCCACTCTCACCACTCTTATTCAACATAGTTTTGGAAGTTTTAGCCACAGCAATCAGAGAAGAAAAGGAAATAAAAGGAATCCAAATGGGAAAAGAAGAAGTAAAGCTGTCACTGTTTGCAGATGACATGATACTATACATAGAGAATCCTAAAGATGCTACCAGAAAACTACTAGAGCTAATCAATGAATTTGGTAAAGTTGCAGGATACAAAATTAATGCACAGAAATCTCTGGCATTCCTATATACTAATGATGAAAAATCTGAAAGTGAAATCAAGGAAACACTCCCATTTACCATTGCAACAAAAAGAATAAAATATCTAGGAATAAACCTACCTAAGGAGACAAAAGACCTGTATGCAGAAAATTATAAGACACTGATGAAAGAAACTAAAGATGATACAAATAGATGGAGAGATGTACCATGTTCTTGGATTGGAAGAATCAACATTGTGAAAATGACTCTACTACCCAAAGCAATCTACAGATTCAATGCAATCCCTATCAAACTACCACTGGCATTTTTCACAGAACTAGAACAAAAAATTTCACCATTTGTATGGAAACACAAAAGACCCCGAATAGCCAAAGCAATCTTGAGAACAAAAAATGGAGCTGGAGGAATCAGGCTCCCTGACTTCAGACTATACTACAAAGCTACAGTAATCAAGACAGTATGGTACTGGCACAAAAACAGAAAGATAGATCAATGGAACAGGACAGAAAGCCCAGAGATAAACCCACAGACATATGGTCACCTTATCTTTGATAAAGGAGGCAGGAATGTACAGTGGAGAAAGGACAGTCTCTTCAATAAGTGGTGCTGGGAAAACTGGATAGGGACATGTAAAAGTATGAGATTAGATCACTCCCTAACACCATACACAAAAATAAGCTCAAAATGGATTAAAGACCTAAATGTAAGGCCAGACACTATCAAACTCTTAGAGGAAAACATAGGCAGAACACTCTATGACATAAATCACAGCAAGATCCTTTTGGACCCACCTCCTAGAGAAATGGAAATAAAGACAAAAATAAACACATGGGACCTAATGAAACTTCAAAGCTTTTGCACAGCAAAGGAAACCATAAACAAGACCAAAAGACAACCCTCAGAATGGGAGAAAATATTTGCAAATGAAGCAACTGACAAAGGATTAATCTCCAAAATTTATAAGCAGCTCATGCAGCTCAATAACAGGAAAACAAACAACCCAATCCAAAAATGGGCAGAAGACCTAAATAGACATTTCTCCACAGAAGATATACAGACTGCCAACAAACACATGAAAGGATGCTCAACATCTTTACTCATTAGAGAAATGCAAATCAAAACTACAATGAGATATCATCTCACACCAGTCAGAATGGCCATCATCAAAAAATCTAGAAACAATAAATGCTGGAGAGGGTGTGGAGAAAAGGGAACACTCTTGCACTGCTGGTGGGAATGTGAATTGGTACAGCCACTATGGAGAATGGTATGGAGGTTCCTTAAAAAACTACAAATAGAACTACCATATGACCCAGCAATCTCACTACTGGGCATATACCCTGAGAAAACCATAATTCAAAAAGAGACATGTACCAAAATGTTCATAGCAGCCCTATTTACAATAGCCCAGAGATGGAAACAACCTAAGTGTCCATCATCGGATGAATGGGTAAAGAAGATGTGGCACATATATACAATGGAATATTACTCAGCCATAAAAAGAAATGAAATTGAGCTATTTGTAATGAGGTAGATGGACCTAGAGTCTGTCATACAGAGTGAAGTAAGTCAGAAAGAGAAAGACAAATACTGTATGCTGACACATATATATGGAATTTAAGAAAAAAAAACGTCATGAAGAACATAGGGGTAAGACAGGAATAAAGACACAGACCTACTAGAGAATGGACTTGAGGATATGGGGAGGGGGAAGGGTAAGCTGTGACAAAGTGAAAGAGCGGCATGGACATATATACACTACCAAATGTAAGGTTGATAGCTAGTGGGAAGCAGCCGCATAGCACAGGGAGATCAGCTCGGTGCTTTGTGACTGCCTGGAGGGGTGGGATAGGGAGGGTGGGAGGGAGACGCAAAAGGGAGGGGATATGGGAACATATGTATATGTATAACTGATTAAATTTGTTATAAAGCAAAAAATAAAAAAAATGCTTTCAAAGTAAAAATTTGCATGTGGAAGCAATACATGTTGTAATCAAGAAAGCATAAAGCAAAGACTCCTTTACCCCAACTTCATAACCAAAAATCAATGAATAAAACATACAAACAAAACCCCATGAAACTCTGAACTAGGATGACTAGGAAAAAAAAAGATCAGGCAAAACTCTTGATTTCTTTTATATATTGGAAAGGAGCAAAAAGAAATGAACTTTCAATCCAAACAAAGGCATATCCGGCTATGAAAGGCATGTCCTGCCAAGGATTAGAAGAGGGACAGTCTTCTGCTTCCCCCACATCAAGGCTAAACAATGCACAGTGTCTCTCAATGTTTCAGCTTGGCCTTAGTTTGAAAATGCTACAGTGGAACTGATTAGCACCAGGGTGTGGGCTAGGCTGGAACTAGGCCTTCAGTGTGCAGGCTCCCTGTGTTCCCCAGCTTCAGGGTTAAAATGCAGAATCCTGAGTCTCTTCTCTCTAAACATTCCAATCCAGGACATCTAGAATGGGACCAAAGAATCTGCATTTTGAATAAGTATCATGGTTATCACCTTTATTAGAACTCTGCAGAGGGTGAGATTATTCACGCAACAGAGAAACTGAGATGAGACAAAGTGAAGGGATTTAAACTTTTGATATTTAAGTTTGAACTAAGGCATCACATTTATAGGAAAGGGCATAAGTTCTCTAATGTTAATCGTACAGTTCAATGAATTTTTTTTTTTTTTTTTTTTTTTTTTTTTTTTGGTACGCGGGCCTCTCACTGTTGTGGCCTCTCCCGTTGCGGAGCACGGACGCACTCCGGACGCGCAGGCTCAGCGGCCATGGCTCACGGGCCCAGCCGCTCCGCGGCATGTGGGATCTTCCCGGACCGGGGAACGAACCCGTGTCCCCCGCATCGGCAGGCAGACTGTCAACCACTGCGCCAACAGGGAAGCCCTCAATTAATTTTTAATATGTGGGCACCCAGATAACTACCACCCAAATCAAGACAGGGAACATTTCCAACATGTCAGCAGGCTCCCCCATTCCCCCTCCCAGTCAATACCTCTCCCCAGAGGTAACCATCATTCTGACACCTGACGTCATAGATGCCTGTTTTTGAAATTCATGTAAATGGAATAATGTAGTATGAACTTTTTTTGTCTGACTTTTTTGCTCAGCATTATGTGTGTGAGACTCATCCATGTTGTTGAGTGTAGAAGTAGCTTCTTCTGTCTGATTTCTGTGTACTATTCCATTGGATAAAAATGCCATGATGTATTTGCCCCTTCTCCCGTTGATGGACATCAGTCATTTCAAGTTTGGCATTTCCATCTTATTGTGTAGTGGTTTGATATGATTTCAAATCCACATGTTTATGACAAAAATGAAATTGTTGTTAAGAGTGAAGTTGTTATTTTGATATCAAAGTGAAATCATATGTCAGGATGTCATCATCCACATCTGGGGCTGCTGATAAGCACTCAGTAACTCAGCTGCTGAGGGGACCCACTGGAGGCTGATTAATAAGAACATATGAAGAAGCAACTATTATGAGGGGACATTTAGGCTAAAAATAGCTACAGTATGTGAGGATTATCCAAGAGTGTTAGGTATGGGTAAGGCCACCCTTTGCTGATCTAAATAGCCTTTGAAGATCTTAGGGCATTAGCTCCTGCCATGGTAAAGGTAACTGTTTTATCCACAGTGGCAAAAGCCATGCAGTGGCCCAAAGAAGAAGATCATCTTGCCTGCCAACACCAGTGCCATGGTTCCCTAGCAATGTGTTCTAGCAACAGGGGACTTTTCACTTTTGTTTTGCTGGCAGCTGGATGTCAGCTCACTGTTGGCTAAGCTGCCTCTCCTGAGAACCAACTTGTATAAAGGTATATCTTGAACTAAATTTGGACTTTATTTCTTTTATCTCCCTTGCCTGGAACAATAGTATCTTTGATCTATCATTTGTTTGGAGTATGTTATTTCTTATCTTTTTTCTTTCTTTCTCTTTTGATGTGGACCATTTTTAAAGTCTTTATTGAATTTGTTACAATATTGCTTCTGTTTTATGTTTTGGTTTTTTGGCCACAAGGCATGTGGGATCTTAGCTCCCCAACCAGGGATCAAACCTGCACCCCCTGCATTGGAAGGCCATGTCTTACCCCCTGGACCTCCAGGGGAGTTCCTGGAGTATGTTATTACTTTACTGACTTATTAAGAGACATTATCCTGTATGCTGTTGGCTTGCAAAATTATTATAATTCCTACAGTAAACGTGTGTCAAATAGATACAAAAATATCGGCAAAGACAATCTCAGTCTCTGAGCATAGTTTGCCACCACCGCCAAACAAAGCACATATGAAGTTTAGAATCATTTTTTCCATTTTTGTAAAAGAGGCAACTGAGTTCTTGATACAGATTGCATTGAAGCTGTAGGTCAATTTGAGGAGTACTATCATCTTAATATTATGTGTTTCAGTATGTATACACTGTGTATCTTTTCATTTCTTTAGATCTTAACTTTTTTTTAAACATTGTTATAGTTTTCAGTGTATAAGTCCTATACTTCTTTAGAGAAATTTATTTTATTCTTTCAGATGCTACTGTACATGAAATTGTTTTCTTAATTCAGTTTTCAGATTGTTCACTGCTAGTGTATAGAAATAAAACTGATTTTTGTGTACTGATCTTATATACTGCAACTGTTTTTTTTTTTTTTTTTTTTTTTTTTTTTTTTTTTTGCTACGTGGCTTGCAGAATCTTAGCTCCCAGGGATTGAACCCGGGCCGTGGCCTTGAAAGCGCCAAGTCCTAACCACTGGACCACCAGGAAATTCCCTCCTGCAACTTTAATTTGTTTATCAGCTCTATTATTTTTCTGGATTTTTTAGGGTTTTCTATGTAGAAGATCATGTCATCTCAAATAAAAATAATTTTACTTCCTCCCTTCCAATCTTGATTCCCTTTTTTTTTCTTTTTCTCACCTAGTTGCCCTAGCTAGAACCTCCAGGACAACACTGAAGAGAAGTGATGACACCAGATATCTCTGTCTTGTTCCTGATCTTAGGGGGAGAGTTTTCAGTCTTTTATCATTGAGTATGATGTTAGCTGTGGGTTTTTCATGGGTGCCCTTTATCAGGCTGAGGAAGTTCCCTTCTATTCTGCTGAGTGTTTTTTATCATGAAAGGGTGTTGGATTTTGTCAAATGTTTTTTCTTTGTCTGTTGAGATAATTCTGTGGTTTTCCTTTATTTTATTAATATCATGTATTATGTTGATTGACTTTCATATGTTGAATCAACCTTGCATTCTTGGGATAAATCCCATTTTTGCACCTATGATCATAGGTGATATTGGTCTGCAGTTTTCTTTTCTTGTGATATCTTTGTCTGGCTTTGTTATCAGAGTAATACTGAACTCATAGAATGAGTTATGAAGTATTCTCTCTTTGGCAGTGTATGAAAAGAATTATTGTTAATTCTTAAAGTGTTTCATAGAAGTCAGCTGTGAAGTTGGTGCTTGGGCTTTTTGTGTGTGTGTGTGAGTAGTTTTTGATTACTAATTCAATCTCTTTACTTGTTATTGGTTGATTCAAAGTCTATTTTTTTCTTGAGTTGGTTTTGATAGTATGCTTTTAGGAATTTGTTGATTTCATCTAGGTTACCTAATTTGTTGGCATACACTTGTTCATAGTATTCCTTTATAATCCTTTTTATTTCTGAAAGGTCAGTAGTAATGATCCCCTTTCATTCATGATTTTAGTAATTTGAGTCTTCTCTTTTTATGGTCAGTCTATCTAAACATTTGAAAGGATTTCAGTCTAAAATGGACCAGAGGGGACTTTCCTGGCGGTCCAGTGGATAAGACTTCATGCTTCAAAGGCAGGGTACACAGGTTCGATCCCTGGTCAGGGAACTAAGATCCCACATGCTGTGCGGTGTGGCCAAAAACAAACAAACAAACAATAAAATGGACCGGAGGTATGAAATGGAGACTCTCACTCATACACCCTCAGAAGAATGAAACATAAGAACTGAGTGACTACAAAATATTGGCTATATTCCCCCCTGTTGTACAATATATCCTTGGAGCTTATTTTATAAATAATAGTTTGTATCTTTTTTTTTTTTTAGTTTGTGTCTTTTAATCCCCTACTCCTACCCTGCCCCTCCCACTTTCCCTCTCCCCACTGATACCACTAGTTTGTTCTCTATTTTTGTAAATCTGCCTCTTTTTTTGTTATATTCACTATTTTGCTGTATTTTTTAGATTCCACATATAAATGATATCATACAGTATTTGTCTTTCTCTGTCAGACTTATTTCACTTAGCATAATACCAATCAAGTCCATTCATGTTTTTGCAAATGGCACAATTTCATTCTTTTTTACTGCTGAGTAGTCTTCCACTGTGTGTGTGTGTGTGTGTGTGTGTGTGTGTGTGTATCACATCTTCTTTATCCATTCATCTGTTGATGGACATTTAGGTTACTTCCATATCTTGGTAATTGCAAATAATGCTGCCATGAACATTGGGGTGCATGTGTCTCTTATAATTAATATTTTTGTTTTTTTCAGATATATACCCAGGAGTAGAATTGTTGGATCATATGGTAGTTCTATTTTTAGTTTTTTGAGAAACCTCCATACTGTTTTCCACAGTGGCTGCACCAATTTACATTCCTACCAACAGTGTAGGAGGGTTCTCTTTTCTCCACATCCTGGCCAACATTTATTATTTGTGTTCTTTTTGATGATAGATCTTTCTTCTTTTTTAATGTACATATTTGTTTTATAGGCTAAAATATAATTTATCCTGGAGAATATTCTATGTGCACCTAAGAAGAATGTGTATTCTGCTGTTGTTGGATGAACTATTGGGTGACCCATTCTGTAAATGTCTGTTAAGTCTAGTGAATAAGTAGTGTAGTTGAAGTCTTCTATTTCCTTGATGATTTTCTTTTTAGTTACTCTACCCATTATTGAAAGTTGGGTGTTCAAATCTAACTATTATTACTAATTGTCTAATTCTCCACTTAATTCTGTCAAGTTTTGCTTCACGTATTTTGGGGCTCAGTTTTAGGTAAGTATTATGTGTATAACTGTTACATCTTCCTGATACTTTTATCATGATAAAATGTGACTTTTTAACTCTAGTAACTTTTTTTGGTAGTAAGGTCTACTTTGATATTTATATAGCCACTCCAGTTCTCTTTTGCTGTTTGCATGATATATTTTTTCCATCCTTTTACTTTCAACCTATTCATATCTTTGATGAACAATATCTTTTTATATGCTTATTGGCCACTTGACTATCCTCTTTTGTGCTTCTTCAAGTCTTTGCCTAATTTTTTCATTTAGCTTTTTTTCTTTTCCTTATTGATTTGTAGTTCTTTTCTTGTTCTGGATATAAGTCCTTTGTAGGATGTATTATTGCAAAAGTCTTTTCCTAGTTTGTAGATTCTCTTTTCACCCTTTTAATAGTGTTAATAAATAGTTAATGAAGT
Source organism: Mesoplodon densirostris (assembly GCF_025265405.1). NCBI lineage: Eukaryota > Metazoa > Chordata > Mammalia > Artiodactyla > Ziphiidae > Mesoplodon > Mesoplodon densirostris. Next base: position 60,544,856 of record NC_082663.1, read on the forward strand.
TCAATTTATCAAAGTTTTCTTTAACTTCTTTTCATTTTTCTTTTGTATTCTTTTAAAGAGATCTTTGCTTATTTGGAGTGGTTTTTTTACAGAGCATTATTATGGCTATGGCTGACTAATACACAAAATACTGCCAACTTGCTCTCCAAAGCAGTTGTACTAACTTATACTCAAATCAGCAGTATTTTAGCACTGCATTGCTCCACATCGTCCTCTTGTCAGACTTTTAAACTCTTGACAGGATGATAGATGTAAACTGCATTCTTACTGTAGTTTGAATGTGCATTTTCCTAACTAAAATGAGATTGAGAATATTTCCATATGTTTATTGGCCATTTGGATTTATGCTTCTATTTATTGACTACTTCTTATATATATTCTTCTGTACGTTTGAAAGATCTCAGAATAAGCTAAAAAAAGGTGCAGAACAATAGATATAGGTATACACACATGTGTGTGTGTGTGCTTACATATATGCAATACACATATATCTGTATTTTTTTTTGTTTGCTTGTTTGTTCTTTTTTTTTTTTTGGCCATGCCACATGGCATGTGGCATGTGGGATCTTAGTTCTCTGATCAAGGATTGAAGCCGTGCCCCCTGCAGTGGAAATGCAGAGTCCTAACTACTGGACCGCCAGGGAATTCCCAGTATGTTTTTTATATAAATAGTATATTTTTGAAAAATAGGAAGCAATAAAGTTGGAAGAATTATTTAAAAGACACTTATAGTGAACTGTAAAAGCAAAATGACAAAATGCATTATAATCTGTCAAACTTATGGCAAAGTTTTTAAAAAAGTGAAATGAGAATAAAGTTCCTGACCTGTGTGTAGGGTGAGCAGGTAAAGGGATGGGGTTGGTGGGGCTTAAACATTGTTAGAATCTTGGTGGAAATGAGGAAGACCCAGAGAGTCAGCCAGATGGCCAAGTGAAATTGATCTCAAGTGAATCCATGTGAAGCCTTTGATCTCTCTCTGGTAAAGGAGTTCAAAGGAAATCCTTTGGGGATGGGCTAGCTCAATAAAACTTCAACCCTGGCTGCATGCTAAGATCACAGGAGGAGATTTAAAATAAGGGCCTTAGCCTCCACCTCAGAACAATTGAATCAAAATCTCTGAATGTAGCTCTGGAAACTTTTTTTTTCTTAATTGAGGTATAATTGACATATAACATTATATTAGTTTCAGGTGTACAACACAATGATTCATTGTATATACTGAGAAATGATCACCACAATAAGTCTAGTTAACATCCATCACCATACATAGTTACACATTTTTTTTCTTCTGATGAAAACTTTTAAGATCTATTTTTAAGATCCAAGCAACTTTCAAATATACAGTACATGGGAACTGTATTTAAAAAAAAATTCCCCTGATGATTCTTATGGGCAGGCAAGGTTGAAATTCCATAAAGTAGACACCGATATGCAGAATATCAAATTACACTGTTTAGAGGCACATGAAAAGATGCTCAACATTGCTAATTATTAGAGAAATGCAAATCAAAACTACAGTGTGGGGGCTTCCCTGGTGGCAGAGTGGTTAAGAATCCACCTACCAATGCAGGGGACATGGGTTCAAATCCCGGTCTGGGAAGATCCCACATGCCACAGAGCAACTAGGCCCCTGCACCACAACTACTGAGCCTGAGCCCTAGAACCCTCAAGCCACAACTACTGAGCACACGTGCCACAACTACTGAAGCCTGCATGCCTAGAGCCCATGCTCCAAAACAAGAGGACACTGCAGTGAGAAGCCCACGTGCTGCAACAAAGAGTAGCCCCCTCTCGCCACAACTAGAGAAAGCCCACGCACAGCAACGAAGACCCAATGCAGCCAAAAATAATTAAATAAAATAAATAAATTTATTTTAAAAAAACCCTACAGTGCAGTAGCACCTCACACTGGTCAAAATGGCCATCGTTAAAGCCTACAAATAACAAACGCTGGAAAGGGTATGGAGAAAAGGGAACCCTCCTATGCTGTTGGTGGGACTGTAAGTTGGTGCAACCACTGTGGAAAACAGTATGGAGGTTTGTCAAAAAACTAAAAATAGAGTTGCCATATGATCCAGCAATCCCACTCTGGGACATACATGCAGACAAAACTTTAATTCAAAAAGATATCTGCACCCCTATGTTCATAGCAGCACTATTCACAATAGCCAAGACCTGGAAACAACCTAAATGTCCATCAACAGATGAATAGATAAAGAAGATGTAGTACATAAATACAATGGAATACTACTCAGCCATAAAAAAGAATGAAATAATGCCATTTGCAGCAACATGGATGGACATAGAGATGATCATTACCAAGTGAAGTCAGACAGGGAAAGACAAATATCATATGATATCACTTATATGTGGAATCTAAAATATGACACAAATGAACTTATCTATGAAACAGAAACTTGTGGTTGCCAAGGCAGGGGTGTGTGGGAAGGGGTGGTTTGGGAGTTTGGGATTAGCAGATGCAAACTATTATATATTGAATTGATAAACAACAAGGTCCTACTGTATAGCACAGGGAACTATATTCAGTTATCTATATTATCTATATTATTATATTTAATTAACTATATTATCCTGTGATAAACCATAATTGCAAAGAATATGAAAAAGAATGTATATATAACTAATCACTTTGCTGTACAGTAGAAATTAATACAACACTGTAAATCAACCAGACTTCAATCAAATTTTTTCAAAAGCTGAAAAAAAATTACACTGTTTAGGAAAATAAGCTTTTATTTTTTGCTATGTGGTCATTACAGTCAGGTTTTTTTTAATTGAAGAGTAATGAAATTAGGAAAAAATTGTAGATTTATCATAAGCTACATCAACAGAAGAAAAGAAGGAAAATATCACTTTAAAATGGTTTCTATCTCAAAACCTGGTTCTTTTGAATGATTTTCATTCAAAGAGCATTTATTGAGAATCTATGACATGCAAAGCCCTGTGCTAGAATTGTGGGGTTTTTTTTTTTAATGGCTAGGAAAATGGCTCTGACCTTTAAAGTTGTTACAGTCTGGTTCAGAGATATAAGTAACTAGTGATAGAACAAGGCAGAAAGAAATGCCATCCTTGAAGAAATAAAGTGCCATGGAAACATTGAGGAGGTGACTCTGGAAAGGAGACTGGGATTGGGGAGGCTTTATGAAGAAACCAGGATTTGAACTCGTCCTTGGAGGATGAGCAGAATCTCAGTAGGTGGAGAAGTTGTGGTGGGAGACAGATTCCTGATTTGGGGAGGAGCACAGCAAAGGCTCAGCAGTGAAAGAGTGCATATAATCCACACATCATCCTCTCCTGGATCTGCTGCAAAGGCCTCCTGACTGATCTCCAGCCTGTATCTGCTCCACCCCCTGCAGCCCCCCATCCCTACCTCACACCACTGCCACAGCCCTTATTTCCATAGAACACTGGGCATTTATTCTAAAATGTTCATTATTAGCCTATATCTACATAATCCTTAAATTTTTATGCTTTTGAGATTTTTATATTACAAAATCAATGTATGCTCTTGTATCAAATCCAAATAATCCTAAAAGGTATAAACAGGAAGTGAAAGTCCCCCCTCCAATCTGCCTTCAGAGGTAACCATTTTTAGTAGTGTAGGTAGGTATCTATCCAGTTTCGCCATCTCTCTACCTCTCTCTCTCCAACTGTTTGTTTCGCCCTCTATACAGTATATAGATACGTATATACACATTGCATACATACATATAAATATCATATTCTTTATATATACATACGAGATGGTATTATGTATATACATACATGTATGTATATATATATATGTATAACACACCATATATGTGTGAATATAGTAAACTAAGCAATTATGTATACATTTATATACATATTTGATACATTTATAGAGAATCTATCTAATGCCTCTAAATAGTGTGTCTATTTATCTGTACATGCACATATGTGTATGTGTGTGTAGGAGTGTGTGTTTGCTCTCAGATGTGTAGGGTTTTTTGGACTAATCCTTTGCCTAAAACCTTTTGCTGGGCACATCACAGACCAGGTTAAGTCCCCCCCCCCCGCCCCGACCAGGTTAAGTCCCAGCGATTAGCAGGTTTTCCCAAGTCCCATGTGGTCAGGTCCCTGTCTACTTCACTCTGCAGCCACTTTTCAGAGGGATGTACAGTAGGGAGCAAAAGGAAGAGTGCTCCTCCTGAGCACCTTCTTCAAAACGGGGGTCCTTTCAGCAATTATTTTTCCAGATTAATATGTTAACGTGACTTGTTATGGCAATAATGAAAAAAGCTTAGGGGCAGCAGTGTGAAAGCAGAGGGGTAAACGTGCAGAGAGAAAGTGACATGGCTGTTTAATGTGCTCCCTCGCTCCTCCCAAGACACAAAGCCTTCCCCCTCCAATCTGACACTTCCGTGTTCGGGCTTGCCCTTGACACTACTGCAGTCATGCTGAGAGCTCTAGAAACTGCTCATAGGTCCTTCAACAACCCAGCTGTTTCCATCTCTGTGTTTTCACATATTTTCATTCCTCCACCTGGAATGCCCTTACCTACCACAGTCTGCCAGGCAAACTCTAATCATCTTTCAAAACTCAGCACATGCAAGGATGTTTTTTCTATCTCGAGACCACAGTGAGATGTCTCTTACCCAGTGATTTAGAAATAAGGCTGCCACAGAATAAAACAAGCAAACGTGTACACCGTGGATGTGATTAGCCCTCTGGAGGTAAAGCAAGCAATTGTTTATAAATATGTGACTGCAGGATATAGAGACTTTCCAATTAAAAAAAAAAGTGTTGGGTAATCTGAGGGAGAAAATATGGGGGAAAAGAAAACCCTGTAATTTAATAAACAGAAAGACAATTAATTGTATTTGCCCCGTTCACAGTAAGACCATGTGAAGAGAAGGGTCTGGTAAACCCAGGAAGCAATGAGGAGAGGGCTGGGGGAGGTTCACAGAGACACAGTCTGGCAGGTGCCCATCATTAATGTTCACTGCTGTGAGTTAGTCTAGCAGGTGAATCAATTATAGTTTACCTCCTATTGGTAGAAATTAAGACGGTTTCCAATAACTAGCCATTATAAATACGGCTCAATGGGCATTCTTGCCCATGTCACCTTGTGCTCATGGGCTTGTATTTTCAAGAATATATATTTAGGAGTGAGATTACTGAATCTTAGCGGTTGCGCCTGTTCGAGCTTACTGGATAAGGTCGTACTGTTCTTCACAGTGGCTGTGCGAATTTCTGCTGCTGCCACCAGCGTAATGATGTTCCAGTTCTTCTACATTCTTACCAGCACTTACTGTCAGTCTTGTTTGCAGGTTGGATGCTCTGGGAATGTTGTCTCATCCCTGTTCTACTATGCATTTCAGACCATGTCTGTTCAGTGAACTGAGTTGATTTGCTGTTCTGTGAAAGAAAACCCTACATATCACATTAGCTAGGTATTGTAGTCATCTTGCAGAGATGAGATTGTGCATCTTTTATGTTTTATTGACCGCTGGGTCTCCTGTTCATCCCCTTTGCCCATTTTTCCATTGGGTCATTTTTTTTTTTTTTTTTTTTTTTTTTTTTTTTTTTTGCGGTACGCGGGCCTCTCACTGCTGTGGCCTCTCCCGCTGTGGAGCACAGGCTCTGGACGCGCAGGCCCAGCAGCCATGGCCCACGGGCCCAGCCGCTCCGCGGCATGTGGGATCCTCCCGGACCGGGGCACGAACCCGTGTCCCCTGCATAGGCAGGCGGACTCTCAACCACTGCGCCACCAGGGAAGCCCTCCATTGGGTCATTTTTATTCTGTTTATTGTTTTGCAGATATTCTGTGTGTGTGTGTGTGTGTGTGTGTGTGTGTGTGTGTGTGTGTGAGATATATTCTCCTGGTCCATGGCTTGTTTTTCACTTTTAAAAAATCCTTTTTGCCTCAATTTCCTCATCTGTTAAATGAAGGTAATATTATTAAGCAAGTATGTATTATTGTTATTAAGCAATAATATTAAGTATTATTAAGCAAATATGTAACATATTTAGAACAGTGCCTCACATCTAGGAAGCACTCTATTAATATGTATTATTATTATTATTATCAGTGTCTTTTGATGAAAAGTTTAAATTATTTTTATAGTATCTTTTGATGAATAGACGTTTTTAGTTTTAATGTGTAAATTTACTAATCTTTTCTTCTATGGTTTGTGCTTTTTGTGCCTACCACTAGCTTTTTATAGTTGTTCTCTGTTTTGCCCATTCTATGAGTATTTTTACAATTTAAGTTTTCCCTAAAACACTCTGGAACCCATTATAATTGGGAGAATAAGGAGAACACTTAAATCATTGTCTTTTTGTTTTAAGGGTTTGTGGGTTTTCCTTCTAGACACTATCATGAATACCAAAAACATGCTTTAGTTCACTCAGTTCACTCTATAAAAGAAGACTTTTATCATGGCATCTTATTGAGCATATATTAGTGGTTCTTGCATGGTATTTACATTTAAAATTTTTACTTTTTGTAATTTTTTTTCCATTTTCTTTCCTCTGGTTGCTATTTTTCCTCAAATGTTAATATTTTACATATATGCCAGAATTATTCTTTCAGTCTCATAAAACTTACTAGACTCCAACAAATACATGAATGCTTTACCAATGACCATGTCTGTTCAGTGAACTGAGTTGATTTGCTGTTCTGTGAAAGAAAACCCTACATATCACATTAGCTAGGTATTGTAGTCATCTTGCAGAGTCATTCTCCATGATTAAAATCACTTCCAGGCCCCTTTGTAGTCGATTATTCCCTTCTGCTCTATTGAAGACATTATAATACTTGTTGGGAAAGTTTCATGGCCACAAAAGTTGTAGCAGTCACTATTCAGTGGAGATGCTGGCAAATACAGAGCAGCACTGTCCAAACTTGTGATCAAGATGGGCTATAAGCCACAAAATGTAACTTCACAGGACAACTTAGATAGCGAAAATAAATGCTGGGAAAGTTCCAAAGCTGTTTCCTGGAGAAAAGTCTGCTTTGCCTAGATACCCCTGGGGTTCTCTTCCATTTGGAGTTCCTCAGAGACTATATATTGAATTTTCTGTCATTCAGTTTGTAGCAGAAATCTAGCCCAAAGAAATGATACTCAGGGAAGATCAGCTCTAGTTTTCCAAATTTTGGGGGGTCATGAAATTCTTTCTCTAAGACCATATTATTCAGAAGCTACTCTGGTTGAAGTGGGAGGAGAACATTCAGAACTTTGGTTTCTTGAAAGAAAGGAACTGATATACTTATTTCTTTCCAATAGTGAGAGTCATATATTAGAATATGTGTCCTTTGTTTCCCTGGCCAGGAAGCTTAATGCCCAATTTAAATTTCAATCATATGTTAAAATGGCCACACTACTTAAAGCAACCTACAGATTTTTTTTTTGGCTGTGCCATGCGGCTTATGGGATCTTAGTTCCCTGACCAGGGATTGAACCTGGGCCCATGGCAAAGAAAGCACAGAGTCCTAACCACTGGACTGCCAGGGAATTCCCAATCTACACATTTAATGCGACCCCTAACAAATTACCCATGACATTTTTCAAAGAACTAAACAAATAATCCTAAAATTTGTATTGAACCATAAAAGACCTAGACCCACAATTGCCAAAGCAATCCTGAGGAAAAAGAACAAAGCTGGAGGCATAACCCTCCCAGACTTCAGACAATACTACAAAGCTACAGTAATCAAAACAGCATGGTATTGGCACAAAAACAGACAAATGGATCAATGGAACAGAATAGAGAGCCCAGAAATAAACCCACACACCTATGGTCAATTAATCTTCAACAAAAGAGGCGAGAATATACAATGGAGGAAAGACAATCTCTTCAGTAAGTGGTGCTGGGAAAGCTGGACAGCCACATGTAAATCAGTGAAGTTAGAACACACCCTCACATCATACACAAAAATAAACCCCAAATGGCTTAAAGGTTTAAATATAAGACATGACACCATAAAACTAGAAGAGAACATAAGCAAAACATTCTCTGACATAAACTGTAGCAACGTTTTCTTAGGTCAGTCTCCCAAGGTAATAGAAATAAAAACAAAAATAAACAAATGTGACCTAATCAAACATACAAGCTTTTGCACAGCAAAGGAAACCATGAACAAAATGAAAAGACAACCTGGGAGAAAATATTTGCAAACAATGAGACCCACAAGGGCTTAATTTCCAAAACATAAAAACAGCTCATATAACTCAATAACAACAACAACCTCCCCAACACAAAACCCAATCAAAAAATGGGCAGAAGATCTAAAGAGACATTTTTCCGAAGAAGACATACAGATGGTCAATAGGCACATGAAAATACACTCATCATCACTAATTATAAGGGAATTGCAAATCCAAACTACAATGAGGTACAACCTCACTTCGGTCAGAATGGCCATCAGTAAAAAGTCTACAAATAAATTCTGGAGAGGGTGTGGAGAAAAGGGAGTCTTCCTACACTGTTGGCAGGAATTAAATTGGTGCAGGCACTATGGAAATCAGTATGGAGGTTCCTTAAAAAGTTGCCATATGATCCAGCCATCACAATCCTGGACACATATCTGGACAAAATTATAATTTGAAAGGATACATGCAACCCAATGTTCACAGCAGTACTATTTACAATAGCCAAGACATGGAACATGGAAACAAACTAAATGTCCATTGGCAGATGAATGGATAAAGAAGATGTAGTGTGTGTGTGTGTGTGTATGTGTGTATATATATATATATATATATATATATATATATATATATATATATACAATGTGTGTGTATATATATGTGTGTGTGTGTGTGTGTGTGTGTATACACACACACACACACAATGGAATATTATCCAGCCATAAAAAAGAATGAAATCTTGCCATTTGCAGCAACATGGATGGACTTAGTATCATACTAAGTGAATTAAGTCAGAAAGAGAAGGACAAACAGCATATATCACTTATATGTGGAATCTAAAAAATGATACAAATGAAGTTATTTATGAAACAGAAACAGACTCACAGAAAATAAACTTATGGCTACCAAAGGGGAAAGGGGTAAATTTGGAGTTTGGGATTAACAGATACAAATTACTATATATAAAATACATAAACACAGAGGGCAGACAGCAGAAGAAAGAAGAACTACAATCCTGCAGCCTGTGGAACAAACCCACATTCACAGAAAGAGAGACAAGATGAAAAGGCAGAGGGCTATGTACCAGATGAAGGAACAAGATAAAACCCCAGAAAAACAACTAAATGAAGTGGAGATAGGCAAACTTCCAGAAAAAGAATTCAGAATAATGATAGTGAAGATGATCCAGGACCTCGGAAAAAAAAATGGAGGCAAAGACTGAAAAGGTGCAAGAAATGTTTAACAAAGAAATAGAAGAATTAAAGAACAAACAAACAGAGATGAACAATACAATAACTGAAATGAAAACTACACTAGAAGGAATCAATAGCAGAATAACTGAGGCAGAAGAACGGATAAGTGACCTGGAAGACAGAATGGTGGAATTCACTGCTGCGGAACAGACTAAAGAAAAAAGAATGAAAAGAAATGACGACAGCCTAAGAGACCTCTGGGACAACACTAAACTCAACAACATTTGCATTATAGGGGTCCCAGAAGGAGAAGAGAGAGAGAAAGGACCCGAGAAAATATTTGAAGAGAATATAGTTGAAAACTTCCCTAACATGGGATAGGAAATAGCCACCCAACTCCAGGAAGCACAGAGAGTCCCATACAGGATAAACCCAAGGAGAAACACGCCGAGACACATATTAATCAAACTGGCAAAAATTAAAGACAAAGAAAAATTATTAAAAGCAGCAAGGGAAAAATGACAAATAACATACAAGGGAACTCCCATAAGGTTAAGAGCTGATTTCTCAGCAGAAACTCTACAAGCCAGAAGGGAGTGGCATGATATACTTAAAGTGATGAAAGGGAAGACCTACAGCCAAGATTACTCTACCCAGCAAGGATCTCATTCAGATTCGATGGAGAAATCAAAAGCCTTACAGACAAGCAAAAGTTAAGAGAATTCAGCACCACCAAACCAGCTCTACAACAAATGCTAAAGGAACTTCTCTAAGTGGGAAACACAAGAGAAGGAAAGGACATACAAAAACAAACCCAAGGGCTTCCCTGGTGGTGCAGTGGTTGAGGGTCCGCCTGCCGATGCAGGGGATGCGGGTTTGTGCCCTGGTCCGGGAGGATCACATGTGCCGCGGAGCGGCTGGGCCCGTGGGCCGTGGCCGCTGGGCCTGCACGTCCGGAGCCTGTGCTCTGCAATGGGAGAGGCCACAGCAGTGAGAAGCCCACGTACCGAAAAAAAAAAAAAAAAGAAAAACGAAAACAATTAAGAAAATGGTCACAGGAACATACATATCGATAATTACCTTAAACGTGATTGGATTAAATGCTCCAACCAAGACACAGGCTTGCTGAATGGACACAAAACAAGACCCATCTATATGCTGTCTACAAGAGACCCACTTCAGACCTAGGGACACATACAGACTGAAAGTGAGGGGATGGAAAAAGGTATTCCATGCAAATGGAAATCAAAAGAAAGCTGGAGTAGCAATACTGATATCAGATAAAACAGACTTTAAAATAAAGTGTTACAAGAGACAAGGAAGGACACTACATAATGATCAAGGGATCAATCCAAGAAGAAGATATAACAATTATAAATATATATGCACCCAACATAGGAGCACCTCAATACATAAGGCAAATGCTAACAGCTATAAAAGTGGAAATCGACAGTAACACAATAATAGTGGGGGACTTTGTAACACCTCACTTATACTAATGGATAGATTACCCAAAATGAAAATAAATAAGGAAACAGAAGTTTTAAATGACACAATAGACCAGATAGATTTAATTGATATTTATAGGACATTCCATCCAAAAACAGCAGATTACAGTTTCTTCTCAAGTGCACACGGAACATTCTCCAGGATAGATCACATCTTGGGTCACAAATCAAGCCTCAGTAAATTTAAGAAAATTGAAATCATATCAAGCATCTTTTCTGACCACAACGCTATGAGATTAGAAATGAATTACAGGGAAAAAAATGTAAAAATCACAAACACATGGAGGCTAAACAGTACATTACTAAATAACCAAGAGATCACTGATGAAATCAAAGAGGAAATCAAAAAATACCTAGAGACAAATGACAACAAAAACATGATGATCCAAAACCTATGGGATGCAGCAAAAGCAGTTCTAAGAGGGAAGTTTATAGCTATACAAACCTACCTCAAGAAACAAGAAAAATCTCAAATAAACAATCTAACCTTACACCTAAAGGAACTAGAGAAAGAAGAGCAAACAAAACCCAAAGTTAGCAGAAGGAAAGAAATCATAAAGATCAGAGCAGAAATAAATGAAATAGAAACAAAGAAAACAATAGCAAAGATCAATAAAACTAAAAGCTGGCTCTTTGAGAAGATAAACAAAATTGATAAACCATTAGCCAGACTCATCAAGAAAAAGAGGTAGTGGACTCAAATCAATAAAATTAGAAATGAAAAAGAAGTTACAACACACATCGCAGAAATACAAAGCATCCTAAGAGACTACTACAAGCAACTCTATGCCAATAAAATGGACAACCTGGAAGAAATGGACAAATTCTTAAAAAGGTATAACCTTCCAAGACTGAACCAGGAAGATATAGAAAATATGAACAGACCAATCACAAGTAATGAAATTGAAACTGTGATTAAAAATCTTCCAACAAACAAAAGTCCAGGACCAGATGGCTTCACAGGTGAATTCTTTCAAACATTTAGAGAAGAGCTAACACCTATCCTTCTCAAACTCTTCCAAAAAATTGCAGAGGAAGGAACACTCCCAAACTCATTCTATGAGGCCACCATCACTCTGATACCAAAACCAGACAAAGATACTACAAAAAAAGAAAATTACAGACCAATATCACTCATGAATATAGATGCAAAAATCCTCAACAAAATACTAGCAAACAGAATCCAACAACACATTAAAAGGATCATACACCATGATCAAGTGGGATTTATCCCAGGGATGCAAGGATTCTTCAAATACACAAATCAATCACTGTGATACACCATATTAACAAATTGAAGAATAAAAACCATATGATCATCTCAGTAGATGCAGAAAAACCCTTTGACAAAATTCAACACCCATTTATGATAAAAACTCTCCAGAAAGTGGGCATAGAGGGAACCTACCTCAACATAATAAAGGCCATATACGACAAACCCACAGAAAACATTCTCAATGGTGAAAAACTGAAAGCATTTCCTCTAAGATCAGGAAGAAGACAAGGATGTCCACTCTCACCACTACTATTCAACATAGTTTTGGAAGTCCTAGCCACGGCAATCAGAGAAGAAAAAGAAATAAAAGGAATAAAAATTGGAAAAGAAGAAGTAAAACTGTCACTGTTTGCAGATGACATGATACTATACATAGAGAATCCTAAAGATGTTACCAGAAAACTACTAGAGCTAATCAATGAATTTGATAAACTTGTAGGATACAAAATTAATGCACAGAAATCTCTTGCATTCCTATACATTAATGATGAAAAATCTGAAAGAGAAATTAAGGAAACACTCCCATTTACCATTGCAACAAAAAGAATAAAATACCTAGGAATAAACCTACATAGGGAGACAAAAGACCAGTATGCAGAAAACTATAAGACACTGATGAAAGAAATTAAAGATGATACCAACAGATGGAGAGATATACCAAGTTCTTGAACTGGAAGAATCAATATTGTGAAAATGACTCTACTACCCAAAGCAATCTACATATTCAATGCAATCCCTATCAAATTACCAATGGCATTGTTTACAGAACTAGAACAAAAAATCTTAAAATTTGTCTGGAGACACAAAAGACCCCAAATAGGCAAAGCAGTCTTGAGGGAAAAAAACGGAGCTGGAGGAATCAGACTCTCTGACTTCAGACTATACTATAAAGCTACAGTAATCAAGACAATATGGTACTGGCAGAAAAACAGAAACATAGATCAGTGGAACAAGATAGAAAGCCCAGAGATAAACCCCCGCACCTATGATCAACTAATCTATGATGAAGGAGGCAAGGATATACAATGGAGAAAAGACAGTCCCTTCAATAAGTGGAGCTGGGAAAACTGGACAGCTACATGTAAAAGAATAAAATTAGAACACTCCCTAACTCTGTACACAAAAATAAACTCAAAATGGATTAGAGACCTAAATGTAAGACCAGACACTATAAAACTCTTAGGAAGAACACTCATTGACATAAATCACAGCAAGATATTTTTTGATCCAGGTCCTAGAGTAATGGAAATAAAAACAAAAATAAACAAATGGGACCTAATGAAACTTCAAAGCTTTTGCACAGCAAAGGAAACCATAAACAAGACCAAAAGACAACCCTCAGCCTGGTAGAAAATATTTGCAAACGAATCAATGGACAAAGGGTTAATCTCAAAGTATATAAAAAGCCCATGCAGCTCAACATTAAAAAAACAAACAACCCAATCCAAAAATGGGCAGAAGACCTAAATAGACATTTCTCCAAAGAAGACATACAGATGGCCAAGAAGCACATGAAAAGCTGCTCAACATCACTAATTATTAGAGAAATGCAAATCAAAGCTACAGTGAGGTATCACCTCACACCAGTTAGAATGGGCATCATCAGAAAATCTACAAACAACAAATGCTGGAGAGGGTGTGGAGAAAAGGGAACCCTCTTGCACTGTTGGTGGGAATGTAAATTGATACATCCACTATGGAGAACAGTACGGAGGTTCCTTACAAAACTAAAAATAGAACTACCATATGACCCAGCAATCCCACTACTGGGCATATACCCACAGAAAACCATAACTCATAAAGACACACAGGGCTTCCCTGGTGGCACAGTGGTTGAGAGTCCGCCTGCCGATGCAGGGGACAGGGGTTCGTGCCCCGGTCTGGGAAAATCCCACATGCCGCCGAGCGGCTGGGCCCGTGAGCCATGGCCGTTGGGCCTGTGCGTCCGGAGCCTGTGCTCCGCAACGGGAGAGGCCACAACAGTGAGAGGCCCATATACCGCAAAAAAAAAAAAAAAAAAAAAAAGACACACACCCCAATGTTCACTGCAGTACTATTTACAATAGCCAGATCATGGAAGCAACCTAAATGCCCATCAACAGATGAATGGATAAAGATGTGGTAAGTATATACAATGGAATATTACTCAGCCATAAAAAGGAACGAAATTGGGTCATTTGTTTAGACGTGGATGGATCTAGAGACTGTCATATAGAGTGAAGTTAAGTCAGAAAGAGAAAAACAAATATCGTATATTAACAAATATATGTGGAACCTAGAAAAATGGTACAGATGAACCGGTTTGCAGGGCAGAAATTGAGACACAGATGTAGAGAACAAACGTATGGACACCAAGTGGGGAAAGCGGCGGGGGGGTGCGGGGTGGTGGTGGTATGAATTGGGCAATTGGGATTGACATGTATACACTGATGTGCATAAAATGGATGACAATTAAGAACCTTCTGTATAAAAAAATAAAAGTAAATTAAAAATTAAAAAAAGATAAACAATAAGTTCCTACTATATAGCATAGGGAACTATATTCAATATCCTATGATAAACCATAGTGAAAAAGAATATGAAAAATAATACATATATATATCCTGAATCAGTTTGCTGTATACCAGAAACTAACACAATATTGTAAATCAACTATACTTCAATTAAAAAAAAATTTTAGGGCTTCCCTGGTGGCGCAGTGGTTGAGAGTCCGCCTGCCGATGCAGGGGACACGGGTTCATGCCCTGATCCCGGAAGATCCCACATGCCGCGGAGCGGCTGGGCCCGCGAGCCATGGCCGCGGAGCCTGTGTGTCCGGAGCCTGTGCTCCGCAACGGGAGAGGCCACAGCAGTGAGAGGCCCGCGTACAGCAAAAAAAAAAAAAAAAAAAATTTTAATGTCAATCATAGCATCTATGTTAATGTTTATCATTAACACCCATGCAATTCTATTTTTCCCTTGGTCCTGATTTTATATTTCTATTTTCCTAAATTATTACTTATGTCCCAATTATCTGTCTCCAGCTCAGATCACTTTCCAGAGATTCAGAACCAGTCTTCTCAATATCTCAGTTTAGATTGCCACTAGAATCTCAAACTGAAAATGTCTAAAACTGCACTTAATTCCCCACCTAAAAAACAAAACAAAAAAATATCCAGCTCTTCCTCCTTGTTTTTCTCAAGCTCAAAGAATGTTAACCCCATCCATCTAATAGACTGAGTCAGAAATCTTAGTCATCCTTGATTCTTCTCTTTTTCTCACTCTCTGTATCTGTCAAGATGTGCTAGGTTGTATTGCTGTATAGCAAATAACCCGCAACTCTCAGTGGCTTAACACAATGCAAGTTTATTTCTCCCTCTGACTACTGAGTCGGAGCTGGGGGTCTGCTCCACTTTGTCACACTGCCTCTAGGTCCCAGGCTGAGAGATAAGCCACTATCTCAGCATTCTTGGTCACCACAATGAAGGGAAAAGAGCTCTGAAGGGTTTCATCTTGGCGATTTCATGCTCAGCCCAGAAGCAACACACATCACCTCGGCTAGAGCTGATAACTTGGCCCCAACACCCAACCACAGAAAGCCAGGAAGTATAGCCCTACCACGTGCCCAGAGGCAGAGGGCAGAAAAATTAATAAGTAACATTAATGACTACCACACTGTCTTAGGATGGACTCCCCAGAAGCAGACTCTGAGATGAAGATTCATGTGAAAGCGACTAATTAGGAAGTGCCACTAGGAAGAAACAGTCAGGGAGTGAGGAAGAGAGACATGGAAGAGAAGGAAGTTAAGCAAGTGTTTGATATCAAACAAAGTCCTGACTATGGTGGCTGGGGAGCTCGAGGTACCTGTAGCTGCGGCGCTGAGGTCAGAGCGTCTGCATGTGTGCTGGCTACTTTTGTAGCAGTTGCTGCTGGAGCTGGAACATTTCCTGGACAAAAGACTAAACTTACAGAAGAATGCAATCAAGTGATGGCTTTTTCTTCAGAATCTGAATAGGGAGGCCACAGGAACAGATGAAGTTGACAAGTTAAAAACTAAATTTATATCTGCTTGCAACAATGTGAAATATAGTTGGGTGTTGAAAACAAAGACATATTTTAGTAGAAATTCCCCTGTATTATTGCTTGGAAAGTGTTACCATTTTAAATATGAAGTTGTTTAGACTACAGGCATACCTCAGAGATATTGCAGGTTTGGTTCCAGACCACTGCAATAAAGCAAAGATTTCAATAAAATGAAAATGAACTGTTACCTGCAAGATCAGGATGTACAATAGAAGATCATGTAATTGAGGGAAACGTAGAAGAATTTCGTAAAGATTTCATTTCAAGAATATGGCTTACCCACAGGGAAGAATTTCCTCAAATAGAAGGCTCAGCTTTGACAACAGACTGTGCTTGGAGCTGTACATTAACAACTGGCCAGATGCTATTTATTGGCTCAAGGACTCAGACTACACTTCCTTGGTAGAGCTTAGACCTGGCTGGCCTGAGGCTTTGAACACTGAAAATTCAGACTCTGAATCATGGACTTCCAACACTGTAAAAAATATTTACTGCATCTTTCGAAGCGTCACTTTCAGGGGAAAGAGAACTTAAAACCCCAACAATTTCTCTGAAGGAAACAATCGGGAGATATTCTGATGATCATGAAATGCAAAATGAAATTTATCACAGGAAAATCATCCCTTGGTTTGGTGATTCCCCCTTCACTCTCTTTGGTTTACACCAACTAATAGAATATGGAAAGAAGTCTGGGGAAAAAGCTGGAGATTGGTATGGACCAGCTGCGGTTGCTCACATTTTAAGAAAAGCAGTTGAAGAAGCAAGACACCCCGATTTACAAGGAATAACTATTTATGTTGTGCAACATTGTACAGTTTACAGTTCTGATGTAACTGATAAACAGTGTGCTTCCATGGCCTCTGATAATACAGATGACAAAGCTATTATTATTCTAGTTCCTGTTAGACTTGGTGGAGAGAGAAACAATGCCGACTATTTAGATTTTGTAAAGGGTATTTTAAGCCTTGAATACTGTGTGGGTATTATTGGTGGCAAACCTAAACAGTCATATTACTTTGCTGGATTTCAAGATGACACTTTGGTTTACATGGATCCTCATTACTGCCAATCTTTTGTAGATGCCAGCATAAAGGATTTCCCTCTTGAGGCTTTCCACTGCCCTCCTCCCAAAAAGATGTCATTTCGAAAAATGGATCTTAGCTGTACAATAGGATTTTACTGTCGAAATGTTCAGGACTTCAAACGAGCTTCTGAAGAAATCACTAAGATGCTGAAAATTTCTTCTAAGGAGAAATATCCCTTATTTAGTTTTGTAAATGGTCATTCCAGAGACTATGATTTTACATCTACTACAACCAATGAAGAAGACCTTTTCTCAGAGGATGAAAAGAAAAGATTAAAAAGATTTAGCACAGACGGGTTTGTCTTGCTGTAAAGATCAGCACATTTGTGCTCAATGAGAAGAAATCCTTTGAAGGAGGAAAAAGGAAGAGAAACAAGTATACTTGAAACTGGTTTACTTTCACAAATATCTTAATTTTATATGTTCTTTATAAAAAGAACATTTGAGGGCTTCCCTGGTGGCGCAGTGGTTGAGAATCCACCTGCCGATGCAGGGGACGTGGGTTCGTGCCCCGGTCCGGGAAGATCCCACATGCCGCGGAGTGGCTGGGCCCGTGAGCCATGGCCGCTGAGCCTGCGCGTCCGGAGCCTGTGCTCCGCGACGGGAGAGGCCACAACAGTGAGAGGCCTGTGTACAGCAAAAAAAAAAAAAAAAAAAAAAAGAACATTTGAAAATATACAAGTTTTAAAGCTATTTTTCTGAAAGAGAAATGATTTAGTAAATCTTGATTTCTAATAAATATCAAGTGATTCTGGCTGCATTCCTATTTCCCTAAGATCTGCTAGTGATAACTCTACCTTAACTGCAAGTCTTCCAGTCTTCAAATTCTTCCACCTGGGTACACTATTCTCCTGAAGGTTTTATGATATTGGGCCCCAAAATGGGATCACCAAATAGTTTCAAAAGCTTCAGTTTATACTAATGACCAGAAGACCAGAGAATGAATCTTCAGTGCTGCCTAAGCCTCCTGATATTAATGCAACCAAAGGATACTTTTGGATGTATCTTGATATTTTAAATAGTAATTTTTAGCTGTGATATGATACAATTACATAAGCAGAATTTTGAGTTAAGGTAATACTTAGCAATATGATTTTACAATGGCTCCTCATTTTGCTTGCTGTTGAGCTTTCTCTGGGGAGTGAAGGTAAAGTATTGGTTTTCCCCACAGATTTAAAGTTTACGTTATTAATAATAACTACATCCAATCCAACAGATAAAGGCAAAATTGTTTGTTTCCTATCTCAAAAATGAAATTTTATGGAAACTCTACTTATTATGCAGTTTTAAAAGCTAAAGATTGGGCTTCCCTGGTGGCGCAGTGGTTGAGAGTCCACCTGCCAATGCAGGGGACGCAGGTTCGTGCCCAGGTCCAGGAGGATCCCACATGCCGCGGAGCAGCTGAGGCTGTGCGTCCGGAGCCTGTGCTCCGAAAAAGCTAAAGATAAGTACCAGGAAAGATGTCAGTAGATGCTCCTCCATGTGATTTTTGCTATTTGTATAAACCAGTGCAGTGGTGTTTAGAAGCTGAGGCCATCTATAAGGTAAATCTGCCCTAAGTGTATTATGTATTATTTAAAGGCAAATTTGTGATGTAAAAGTATAAGAGTTATTACTGAGCCAGGTTTATAAAGTACTTTAATAAAGATATAAGAACATTAAAACAAACAAACAAACGAAAAAACAACAAAGTCCCTAGGAGGGCAATTTAGGCTCAACTCCACGGAAGAGCCTGGAGACAGTCGTACCTGAGAGCGGTCTGGACCAGGGGCAAGGAAGCTGGAGGAGGTATACTTCCATGCCAGGAGTCATTTGCTCGGGCTCTCCCCTGGGAGATGTAATCCCAGAGAGTTCTGGCTCTCTTCGCAGGTGTTGGCTGCTTGAAGTGAAAGCACAGCATGAAAATGGTAGAGGGATCCAAAAGCACACAGGTGGAGCACTGACATCATCTGCCACAATCCCGCTTCCAAAACCGCTAAATCGCAACATCCTAATAGTTCTACCTCCCGAGTATTTCCTAAACTGTCCCATTTCTCTCTACCCTTGGTTGCCCCCTCCCTCGAGTACACCTCGAGCCCGTTATCCTTGATCTTCTGCACTATTGCAATCAGAATATGACCTTCAGTCCTGACATCTCCAATCTAGATGTCACACTACAGTCAATAAGAATCAAGTTTTTGTTTTTGTTTTTTTTTTTTTGGCTGCGTTGGGTCTTTGTTGCTGCGCTGTGGGCTTTCTCTAGTTGTGGTGAGTTGGGGCTACTTTTCGTTGCAGTGCTCAGGCTTCTCATTGCAGTGGCTTCTCTTGTTGTGGAGCATAGGCTCTAGGTGCGCCGGCTTCAGGAGTGTGGCTCACGGGCTCAGTAGTTGTGGCTCATGGGCTTAGTTGCTCCGCGGCATGTGGGATCTTCCCAGACTAGGGATCGATCCCGTGTGCCCTGCATTGGCAAACGGAAAGAATCACGTTCTGATTGCCTGGTGACATCTCAAATTTGTCATGCTTGCTTTCTAATCAAGATACAATCCCTATTTTGCAGATGAGAATGTTGAGCCTCAGAGCAGTGACTTGCCTATTCAGTTAGTAACCGGCAGAGCCAGAATATGAATCTAGTATATATTAACTCCAAAACCTTTCCCATTATATTTCACTGTTTCAGGATCATGATTAACTGTCCACCTTACCCTGATTAATACCCAATTCTATAAGCTTCAAACTCAATGTTTTAAACCAAATTTATCATATTCCTTACTTCTCTCACCAAATGTCCTGCTCTTGAGTTCCCAATGTCGATAATGACCCTGTCATCTTTTGGTGTCATCCTTTTCTCTTTCCTTTTTGTTTTTCCACAGTTACCGTACTTCTGACTTCTCAGTGCCCATTGCTACAGGTAGCGCTGGCGTTATGTGCCTGGCAAGTACCCATTAAGTGGGAGGTCCTGGAGCTGGGCCCAACGAGGGCTCATTAGTAGTGGATATCATTCCAACGATGTTCTGTGCCAAGAAATGAGATCAGAATCCAGGGAATGAAGCCAAAGTTGGCCAGTCAGTTTGCCAGGCTGGAAGTTCTTGGACACAGTTATAAGCAAAGGGAAGGAAACCAGTGGAGAGGGAGAGACTGACTGATGATGGAAATGAAAAAAAAAGTGATGGATGGAGCAGAGTCCTGGAGGAGGCAATGAAAGGGGTCACCATATGGCTCTTTGGTAGTGGACTGACTTTGAAGATTGGGATCTTGAGGAGAAGGAGGTATATGCCTTGCATATAGTAGGTGCTCAAAATGATATTGAAAGGTCTTAATGAAAATATCAGTTCCCTATTCCCTGGAGGCACATATTTTGAATTAATTTAGCTTTTTTTCCTAAACCTGGCATTTATCTTCATATTTCTAAGTAATATATACTGCGATTTCTTGATTTATCAGTTTGAAACTATTAACTTCCTATTAAGTGGAAGATAATACAGTCTGTTGTATTACCACCTCCTACTTCCACTCTCCTTCTCCAGGATAAAAAATTCTAGCTAAATCAGTAGTCAATATATTATTTTGGCTACGCAAATATAGTTTAGTGATGATCCAGTTAGTTTTATATTTATCTCATACAAGTTTTTATTTTTCCTGGAATTAATAATTATTAAAATTCTGTTTGCTCTGTACTGATCTTTTATATTTTCCCAAGTGGTCCATCTGTTCTGTCAAATACTCTCAATAGGGCCTCCCTGGTGGCGCAGTGGTTAAGAGTCCGCCTGCCGATGCAGGGGATACGGGTTCGTGCCCCGGTCTGGGAGGATCCCATATGCCGCGGAGCGGCTGGGCCCGTGAGCCATGGCCGCTGGGCCTGCGCATCCGGAGCCTGTGCTCCGCAACGGGAGAGGCCACAACAGTGAGAGGCCCACATACCGCAAAAAGAAAAAAAAAAAAAAACTCTCAATAGGTTTTTTCTTTCCCCACAATGCTCGAGCGTATTTCTCGATAATCTATTTCCATTTTTTTCTCTGAGGCCTCCCTCCCATAGCACTCTACCTTCCTACCGCAGTCTGGATGGGTCGCTCTTAAGCCCTTCTGTGCAGCTATAATCCTGAGAATTCCCTTCTCCATCAAACTGTTTCTCTTGTGTTGGGCTTCCTTTTCCTGGATCCAATGATATTCTTTCCTTTCATTTGTTTGCTCTCCGCATTTGCTGAAGCACAGCTTTCAGCAGGCTCTAAGGAAGGAGAGTGTCTTAATCAACCCCTACACTTGATTCATGGTTTGGCTGGGTAATTGTAAAGGCATAACTACATTATTATCTACTATCCAGTGGTGTTGAGAAGTCTTATGGCACTCTGATTGTCATTATTTTATATGTAACCTGTTTTGTCTCTCTGAAACTTTTCATGTTGCCTCTTTAAGTCAGGTGTTCTGAAATGTCAGGGATGTGCCTCCTCGTGGATGTTTTGCTATTCATGTTGCTAGCACTTAGAGGGCCCTTTCAGTTTGGAGGCTCTGTGTTCTTCATGTGTGGGAAATTTTCTTGTACTTTTCCTTGGGAAAATTTCTGTCTTTCCTTTTTTTTTTTTCTTTCTATGATTTCTGACCTCTCTGATTGATGCTCTATGTCCATGTCACCCGCCCCTTTCTGTTCTATTTTCCTTTTCTCTTTTTGCTCCTCTTGCTGGACAATAACCTTGACTTGACTTTCCAACTCTTCTATCACAGTGTTTTATGTCAGCTTTCATATTTTTCAAATTTCCAAATGTTCACTGTTAGTTTTTCAGAGTACCCCAGTCTTATCTGATGGATGCAAAATCTTCTATTATTTTCCCAAGGATATTATTTATTGGTTGGTTTTCTTTTCTTCTGTTCCTGTTTGCTTCCATCAGGTTCCTTTTTTTTTCTGTTTGTTTTTCCACATCTTCTCATGTTGGAGTTTTTATCAAATGTTTATTGTTTCTGGTATGCAATATGCAGAATCCAGACAAATGCTATTTAAATATCTACATGAATTGTGACCCGAAAAACAGGAAAAAAGTGCAATGATCACGTTCAAACAGCACTAATAATAAGAAGATATATGGGGCTTCCCTGGTGACGCAGTGGTTGAGAGTCCGCCTGTCGATGCAGGGGACACTGGTTCGTGCCCTGGTCCGGGAAGATCCCACATGCCACGGAGCAGCTGGGCCCGTGAGCCATGGCCACTGAGCCTGCGCCTCTGGAGCCTGTGCTCCACAACGGGAGAGGCCACAACAGTGAGAGGCCCGCGTACAGCAAAAAAAAAAAAAAAAAAAAAGAATAAGATATATGTAGAAAGAGTCATTAAAACAACCTTTAAGTCACGCAGAAAGACATTATAATAGCTTTTAAAAGCCAAATAAACACACATTTAAACAAGGAACAAATAATGGACTATAATTTATGGAGAGGGCAGGGTAGGGTAGAAGATTCAAATCAGAAGAATAGGTAAGGTGTGATTTGAATCTAGGAGATGTGTTAGCCCAAGACCATCCCTTTTAAGGTATAGAACTGCATTAAATGGCTCATAATGTCCCATTAGCAAAGTATAAAAAATCAAATCCCAAGTCCCAGTTAAAGAAAAATCCCTCTGGCTGATATACAACCACAATTGGCTGAATTAAAATAAGAATCCCAATTTGCATAGATGATATAATTGTTTTATAGATATCTTTTGACTAAAGGAAGATTAGAATTAGTAGAAAAAAGAAAGTAAATCACATCCATAACATTAGTACTTTTGTGTTAAGATTAATAATATATTAGTTTTCTATTGTTGTGTAAGAAATTACTACAAACATAGTGGTTTAAAACAACACACGTTTATTATCTCCCAGTTTCTGAGGATCAGGAGTCCTGGCTGGTCTTCAGCTCAGGCTCTCACCAGGCTTCCATCAAGGCTCTGGCTGACTGCATTTTCATCGGGAGGCTTGTCTGAGGAAAAAATCCACTTCCAAGTGCATTCAGGCTGTTGGTAGAAGGTATTTCCTTTCTGCTATGTGACTGAGGACCCTGACTTTTTGCTGGCTGTTGGCTGGAGGGCTCCCTCAGATTCTAGAGGTGTCCACGTTTCTAAATGAGTCCACAGTGCTATGTGGGCTTTTTCTTAGTCCACTTGGGCTGCTATAACAAGGTATTATAGACTGAGTGGCTTATAAACAACAGCAATTTATTTCTCCCAGTTCTGGAGACTGGATGTCAGATAGCAGCATAGCCAAGTTCCAGTGAGAGCCCTCTTCTGGGTTGCAGACTGTCGGCTTGTAGTTGTGTTCTCATGTGGAAGAAAAAGGGCACCAGTGCTCTCTGAGGCCTCCTCTATAAGGGTATTAGTTCCATTCGTGAAGTTAATGAGGTCACCCTCATGACCTAATTACTTCCAAAGACCCCACCTCCTAATTCCATCACTTTGGGGGTTAGGATTTCCACGTATGAATTTTGGAGGAATACAAACATTCAGTCCACAGCAGGCTTTCCCAACATGGCTGCTTACTTCATCAAGTAAGATGAAGAGATGCTTACATCTCCCACAAGGAGAATCTCTCACTCCAGTCTGCTAAAACAGTCTTTTACAACATAACGTAATCATGGGCGTAATGTCTGGTCATCTTTTCCATATAACACAATCTAACCAAGGAACTGATGTCACATCACTTTTGCCATATTCTATTGGCTAGAAGCAAGTCACAGGTCCTGCCTGCACTCAAGGGGAGGGAATTACACAAAAGTATGGACACCGGGACAAGGGAAATCATTGGGGATCACCTTAGGGTCTGTCTGCCATGAGGAACAATCTTTATTTGCTTGGTATTTAAAGTATTTGTAATGTTAAGAAAATTTGGCAAATTATAGCATCTAACAGGTTAGCTTTGTGATTCCAATTTAAAATGAGTAAATAAATGATTTAGATTTGGAATTTGAGCTAAGAGGTATAAGAGAATTTTTAATGTTTGAAAATTATATTGAACCATTTAAAATATCTTAACATCCACCATACTTGTTTAATGTATTATAGATATTAGAATTATTAAAGTACTTGAAAGGGTGACAGCCC
Organism: Mesoplodon densirostris; assembly: GCF_025265405.1. Lineage (NCBI taxonomy): Eukaryota > Metazoa > Chordata > Mammalia > Artiodactyla > Ziphiidae > Mesoplodon > Mesoplodon densirostris. Next base: position 60,569,156 of record NC_082663.1, read on the forward strand.
ATCTCTAAAGATAGCCAAGTCCAATTCATGCCCTCCTTGTATGTGCATTTTACTCTTCATAACAAGAAGAGGAGCTCATTTACCCTCCCCTTCAGTCTGGGCTGGCCACGTCACTAACTCTAATCAAGAGAATGTGGCAGGGCTTCCCTGGTGGCGCAGTGGTTGGGAGCCTGCCTGCCGATGCAGGGGACGTGGGTTCGTGCCCCGGTCTGGGAGGATCCTGCATCCGCGGAGCGGCTGGGCCCGTGGGCCGTGGCTGCTGGGCCTGCGCGTCCGGAGCTTGTGCTCCGCAACGGGAGAGGCCACAACAGTGAGAGGCCCGCGTACCACACAAAAGAGAATGTGGCAGAAGTGACATTCTGGACTTAAGCCCAGGCTGTACAAGGACTGGCAGCTTCTACGTTTTGCCTCTTAAAAGGCTCTTTCTTAGAACCCAGCTGCTATGCTGTGAGGAAGCAAATTATATGTCTGATTGCAGAATATATAAAGAACTCTTAAAACTCAATAATAAGATGATAAAATCCAATTTAAAAATGGGCAAATTTCTGAACAGATATGTCACCAAAGAAGATATAGGAAAAGCCAATAAGCACATGAAAATAGGCTCAACATCATCAGTTATTAGAGAAAAGCAAATTAAACTACAAGATAACACGTCACACCTGCTAAAATGTAAAATGGCTATAATAAAAAAGAAAGGTCATCACTAGTGCTAATGAAATTATAGAGAAAGTGGAACCTTCGTACATTGCTGAGATGAATGTAAAATGGCATAGACACTTTGGAAAACAGTTTGGCAGTTTCTCAAAAAGTGAAACATATGTGTATTAAGCATGTCTTTTCATTCTAATGTTTGACATCTGGAGCCTTGCAGATACTAGGTGGGGAGTCTGCCCTCCCAGGTCCAGCTAGAGAGTAAACAGCTCTCCAGGAGGGCGCCTTTCATATGCAAACCAGCAAACCAACCAATCCAAAACCCAACCCCACTCCCTTCTTTTTTTTCCTTTTTTTTTTTTTTTTGCGGTACTCTCACTGTTGTGGCCTCTCCCGTTGTGGAGCACAGGCTCCAGAGGCGCAGGCTCAGCGGCCATGGCTCACGGGCCCAGCCGCTCCGCGGCATGTGGGATCTTCCCGGACCGGGGCACGAACCCGCGTCCCCTGCATCGGCAGGCGGACTCTCAACCACTGCGCCACCAGGGAAGCCCCCCACTCCCTTCTTTATGGAGCTCTGCACACAGAGCCACTATCCTCCTGCTCTAATCACCTAAGGGCCAGGTACCAGACAACTAGGGGCAGCCTCTATGCACCATAACTTACTGAAATTATTTAAACCAGCCAATCATAAATCCACTTACCCTGCCTTGCCAGTACCTTTCTGCAGAAGCCAAAATAAGGTCCTTTGCTCACATTTTCCCTTTCTGTCTCCTGACCAACCCAGTGCTTCCCAATATAGCCTTGCCTGGCCTGGCATGCCCCCTTCTCCTGGGAACTGTGAGTAACAGACCATCTTTTCAAAGAAAATTATCTCTTGATCTGTTGGCCTCACTACACATGAATAAAAATAAGACCAACATTTTAAAACAATATGTTTGCCATATGATCCAGCAATTTCATTCCTAGGTATTTACTCAAGTGAAATGAAACTATTTTCACACAAAGATTTGTACATGAATGTTCATAGCAGCATTATTCATGATAGTCAAAAAGTGGAAACAACCTAAATGTCCATCAGCTGATGAATGGATAAACAAAATGTGTTATATCCATACAATGGAATACTCATTCAGAAATAAAAATGTTTGACCTACTGATAGATGCTAAAACATGGACAAACTTTAAAATAATTATCTAAGTGAAAGAAGCCAGGCATGAAAGACCGCATACTATATGATTTCCTTTATAGAAATGTTCAGAGGATTTCCCTGGTTGCCTAGTGGTTAGGATTCTGGGCTTCACTGCCATGGCCCAGGTTCAATCCCTGGTCGGGGGACCGAGATCCCATAAAAGGGATGGTGCAGCCAAAAAAAAAAAAAAGTACAGAAAAGACAAATTTATAGAGAAAAAAAGTAAGTTTGTGACAGCCCGGGGCTGGGATGGGAACAGGGATTGACTTCAAATGGGCATGAAGGTTCTCTTTGGGTTGATGATAATCTTCTAAAACTGTAATGATTGAAGGTGGTAGATACAGAACTCTGTAAATTTACTAACCATCATTAACTTGTGTTCTTAAGTAAACTTTATGATTGATAAATTATTCCTTAATAAAGTTGTTTAAAAAAATAAGAAAGTCTGAATAAGGAAGTCAATGCCTTGCTTCTACCCAGGGGATGAATATAATGTTTCAGAAGAAATGTCAGGATGTGGTTCAATCTTCCTACAGGTACCAGATCATGTGAGATGGCAGTTCTGTGGTTCACCCAAGAAGCAATCCTCACCGGACTTAACAAAGTCTGTGCAGACACAGTGGATTCTCAGCATGGAGCCATACAGTCTTAATGGTTTATTGTACGCATGTGTAGGGAAAATGTGTGCTTCAAAGGCAAACGATAGCACATGCTTCCACAGTCCAGATGCTAATTCTATGGGAACTAGTTTACAGCTCTGTACCCCATAGATAACAGAAATGCAGATTGATCTTTCTAGGCATGCACATGTCTACAGGCACGCAAATTCTATTCTGTCCAACAGATGTTCAGTTGACTTCCCTCCCCCACTGAGGAAGAAGTTCATTTGCCTCCATTGGCACATTCATCACTATATTCCCACTATATGAACGTGTCTGTTCTTTGACTTTTCCTTTGAACCAGTTTTAACATCTGCCTGATTCCCTAATTTTGAGTAAAACGTAATCTTCAACATGCTCATTTTGCTTCTGAATGAGAATCACGATTTTATCTTTTGGGGTAAGTTATCTTTAACATATTGTTTTTAATAGACTTTATTCTTGAGAGCGGTTTTAGGTTCACAGTAATATTGAGCAGAAGGTACAGAAAGTCCCCACACACCCACCCTGGTCTCCCACCACTGCAGCCTCCTCCACTATTGACATCAAGCTCAGAGTGATACATTTTTACAATCAATAATTTTTTTTAAATTGGGGTATAGTTGCTTTACGTTATGTTAGTTTCTGCTGTACAACAAAGTGAATCAGCTATATGTATACATATATCCCCTCCCTCTTGGACCTCCCTCCCACCCCAACCCCAATCCCATTCATCTAGGTCACCACAGAGCTCCAAGGTGAGCTCCCTGCGCTATACAGCAGGTTCCCACTAGCTATCTGTTTTACACGTGGCAGTGCACATACATCAATCCCAATATCCCAATTCATTCCCCCCCTCCCCGCCACGTCCACACATCCATTATCTCTGTCTGTGTCTCTATTCCTGTCCTGCAAATAGGTTCATCTGTACCATTTTTCTAGATTCCACATATATGCGTTAATATACAATACTTGTTTTTCTCTTTCTGACTTACTTCACTCTGTATGACAGACTAGGTCCATCCACGTCTCTGCATATGACCCAATTTCGTTCCTTTTTATGGCTGAGTAATATTCCATTGTATATATATACACATCTTCTTTATCCATTCCTCTGTTGATGGACATTTAGGTTGCTTCCATGTCTTGGCTATTGTAAATAGTGTTGCAATGAACAGTGGGGTACACGTGTCTTTTTGAATTATGGTTTTCTCAGGGTATATGCCCAGTAGTGGGATTGCTGGGTCATATAGTAGTTCTATTTTTAGTTTTTTAAGGAACCTCCATACCGTTCTCCATAGTGGCTGTACCAATTTACATTCCCACCAAGAGTGTAGGAGGGTTCCCTTTTCTCCACACCCTCTCCAGCATTTGTTGTTTGTAGATTTTTTGATGATGGCCATTCTGACCACTGTGAGGTGATACCTCCTTGTAGTTTTGATTTGCATTTCTCTGATAATTAGTGATATTGAACCCACACTGAAACATCATTATCTTCCAAAGTCCATATAACACATGCTTTGTAATTATCAATGTTTTAAAATTAATTAATTAATTTATTTTATTTTAGGCTGCATTGGGTCTTCGGTGCTACACGCGGGCTTTTCTCTAGTTGCAGCGAGCAGGGGCTACTCTTTGTTATGGTATGCGGGCTTATTGCTGTGGCTTCTCTTGTTGCAGAGCATGGGCTCTAGGTGCACAGACTTCAGTAGTTGTGGCATGAGGGCTCAATAGTTGTGGCTCACAGGCTCTAGAGCGCAGGCTCAGTAGTTGTGGTGCACGGGCTTAGTTGCTCCGTGGTATGTGGGATCTTCCTGGGCCAGGGCTCGAACCGGTGTCCCCTGCATTGGCAGGCGGATTCTTAACCACTGCGCCACCAGGGAAGCCCCTATCAATAAGTTTTTTTGTCATCCTCATGAAATCTCAAGATGACCTTTCAAGGAGTCAGCCTAGATAGATCCTCTGAAGGAGCAAATTCAGCCTGCCCTTTCAGAATTCTGCCTTAACTCTGTTCATTTCCTCTTTGGTGTGCTACGTGTTGTAATAGGATGGTGCTGACTGAAAAAAATGCACAATCTAAAAGTTGAGAGTTATGTTTTATTTGGCACACAAAACTGAGGATTTTAGCCCGGGACACAGCATCTCAGATCACTCTGAGAAACCGCTCCAAAGACGCAAGGGGGAGCCAGGATACATAGGAGTTTTTGCAACAAAGACCAGGAAGTTGGAACAGCAGAAGATTACTGTTAATGAAAGAAAACCAGCCATCTCAAGTTAAGGAATGTAGCACTTTTCTATGTATGGGAAGATGCAAGAGACTGGGCTCCCTGAAATCATTCCTTTGATATGCACATCAGCTCTCTGGGGCCAGTATCCTGTGATTTGTCACCTTGAGTCTCCTCAGGGTGCACTGTCAGGGGATGGCTACGGTGTCTGATGATTTGATGGCAGGCATCCTGCCTCCATCCTGAGTTCCCTCAGGGCTCACTCTTGGGCGGCTGTACTGTGATGGCTTAATGGCTGCAACATCCTTTGTTTACTGATATGACAGGCAATATTTTTCATTCACAATGGCGAATTCCATCCACAGAGAAGCCTGTGAGACTCCTCAGAGAGGCAGAGGAGAATGTACCTCTTCCAGCTCTCTTTATCATAAATGCACATATCTTTGTGCTTTATTTCATAAAAGAATTAAATGGAATTGAGCTGAGTTGAATTTCACAATCCACCTAGTTGCTTTTGCCAGAAGCCTGATATTCATTCTAGAGTCCTCTTTCTTCTTTTATGTTTTTGTATTCAACAAATAGCCATCAAACACCCACTCTGGGCAGGCACACTACCAGATCCTGGAGAGACAATGATAAGTGGGGTCGCTACTCCATGGAACTTATGACACATAGGTAATCACACAAGTATATACTGAAAATGTGCTATGAAAGACACCCATGCCTTAAAATCAGGGCCCCTGATTTAGTTGGGCAGTGAGGTGGGATCAGGTTAGGCTTCTCTGAGAAAATGACATTTGGGCTGAAACCTGAATTTGAAAATAAGTTAGCTAGGATGTGTGTGTCTGTGTGTATCTCTGTGTGTGTGTGTGTGTGCATGTGTGTGTTTGCAGGTGGGTGTGGCAGTTAAGTAGACCTGACCGGGCAGGTGAAGAGGCTAGGATAAAGTCTTTGGGGAGAGAAAGAACATTCTAGTTGCTGCAAGGTCACCATGGTGGGAGTTTGGGCAGTGAGTAAGGGGTGGAGCGATGAGGTTGGTGATCTAGACAGAGGCCAGCATTTGGAGGATACATTTTTTTTATTTATTTTAAGGGCAAAGGGAAGCCATTGCAATATCTGTACCCTTCTTAAAATATTCCAAATTTAAAAAGATCATTTTATGGACTATGGTCAGGTGACACACTGGATATTGCAGCAGTTTAGGATTAAAATAATGTTTTATGAACTAGGATTGTGACTATGAAGTTGGAAAGAAATGAAGAGATGCAGGAGATACTTTGGTAAAACAGAAAAGTCTAGGTGATGGGCTAAATATGAGAGGCAATGCAGGAGAGGTTCTAGTGAAGGATGAGTCCCAGGTTAGTGGCTTGCACTACTAAATGGGACCCTTCTCTGAGGCAGGGAACATCAGAGGAAACTGCACCCCGACATGCCCTGTTTTAGTCTCAGGAAATCTCTCCAGCTGCTCTCACTGGGTTTGGTTCCTTGCATGGAAGGCCATGAGTGGTCAGTCTCCTTTCCCTGGAAAGTGATCACTGTAACCCCAAATGAACCTAGATTTTACAAAACAAAAGCCAGGAAAGGGGGCTGTCTTATGCAATATCTCTTTTTGGTCTACTACACAAATGCCTCTGAACAAGGACACATAAAAACTTTTCTAAGTAGGGAAGGGAAAATGCTGGGAGAAGAAAAGACACTGGGTAGTAAAAAAATAAGTAGGAGGACTGTGGGTCCTTGAACTCAGAGGAAAAGTCATTTCTCTGATGATAATTTCCAATAGGTCACATCAAATTAATCACAAGTCCTATTGATCCTGCTTCCTTAATAGCTTGTAAGTTAATCCTGTCACCCATAGCTTCATTTCACTGTCTTAGTTCAGAGGGGTGGTGTGGTTCTCATTATGTCATTACCTGAATTGCTGTAGTAACAATTGTATCAGGATTGTGTTTGGCTGCATGTAAAAGAAACCCAAATACAAAGTCTTAACCAAAGAGAAATTAACAGCGCAGAGCTGGTGCAACAACCCAAACAAGTTACCAAGGACAAACCAACAGCCTCCTAACTGCATTGCAGGTGGGAGGAGTAGTGAGAATGGAGAGCAGCATCTTATCTGGAAAGTAAAACATTTCTGGAAATTCCCAGCAGAATTCTACTTTTGCCAGAACTGTTGTCACAGCAGTTTCAAGGGAAGAGAGAAATAAGAGATACTTAGCAGTGTTCTTTTTATTTTTTAAAATAAGGATTGGATAAAGATGGATAAAGAATAGGTCACTGATAGGATTTGCCACAGAGGCCTAACCGGTTTCACTGTTGCTAAATCCTGCCCCTTTGGGCAAACCTTCTCCCTGTGACTGCTAGAGGCATCATTCTCTTGCTTAAAATACTTCAGTGGTAATCTATGGCTTTCAGGATAAAATTCCAACTCCTGGCTTAGCACACAAGGCCCTCAGGATCTGGCCCCCGCCTCTCTCTCACTGCATCTCCCCTTTCTCTTCTGCAGGCCTCACTGCTCCACTGTCTCTCCAGCGTCTAGTAGTGTGCCTGCCCAGAGTGCGCATTTGACAGCTATTTGTTGAATACAAAAAATAATAAAAATAAAATAAAATAAAGGAAGGAAAGAGGTAGCTTAGAATGAATAACAGGCTTCTGGCACAAGCAACTAAGTGAACTGCAAAATTCAATTCAGCTTAATTCAGTTTAATTCATTTATGACATAAAGCACAGGGATATGTGTATGCATGCTAAAGAGATTTGGAAGAGGTACATTCTCCTTTCCTCGGTTTTCTGAGGATTCCCACAGGCTTCTCTGGGGATGCAATTTGCCATCTTACTATAACATATGTTTTTTAATTAACAATAAGGTTTTTGCCATCTTGATAAAAATCTCAAGGTAACCTTTTGAGGGATCATTCTACCTAGAGACAGTCTAGATTGGTCCCCTAGATGAGCACATTCAGCCTGCCCTTTCAGAATTCAGCCTTGACATACAATTCATCTGCCCAAGTGGGCTACTATTATAGCCTTACCTAGATTACCTTTCCCCTTTCCTTCCAAGCTCAATCCTAGTTTTCTTCAGACTTCAGTGGGGGTGTAATTTCTTCCCAGAACTCTTTCTGGGTCTCCTTTTTCTCTCCTAGTGTTTCCCGAGTTTACCTCTTTCTTAGACGGCACTTCTCACACTACCTTCTCGTCACCGGCTTACTGGGTAGTGAGCTCCTCAAGAGTAGAGACCGTATTTCACTCACCTCTGTTCTCAGCGGTGTGTGTTGTCAGCCATCATGTTCTGAAGGAGTGAATCCAGCCCCACTTGGAATCATTGCTCCTCTGTAGAGTAGATGGATGTAGAGAGCTGTCCGTGTTGCATATATTTAACAACTTCCTTTCCTAAAGGAGAAGCCAGAAAGTGAGAGACGATGCTTCAGTGGGGATCTTTGGAGTAGTTAAGAGCTTCAAACCTCCTTTTCCAGAGAGTGTTCTCCAAACCAAATGGGAAATAAAACTTTCTTGAATCTCACTTTCTCTCCTTACCTCATATATCCATCCTTGGTGGAAATTCCAAAAGATAATAAAATAGATAAAGCACAAAGAGGCAGAAACAGAGTTTGTGCCATGAATTCCTACATTAGTGAGAAGTGGGCAAACATTGTGTCTCATTCATTTGTAAAGACTTCACAGCTTGTTATGGGCTGAATGCTTGTGTTTCCTCTCTCAATTCGTAAGTTGAAGCCCTAACCCCCAGCATGACTATGTTTGGAGTGAGTAAATAATTAAAGTTAAATGAGGTCATAAGTGTGGGCCCTGATCAAATAGAATTAGTGTCCTCATAAGAAGAGACACCAGAGAGCTCCCCCTGCCCACTTCAACAGAGGAAAGCCCACGTGAACACAAAGAGAGAGGGTAGCCATTTGCAAGCCAGAAAGAGGAGTCTCACCAGACAACAGATTGACTGGACTTGTAGCCTACAGAACTGTGAGAAACTAAATTTCTGTTGTTTAAGCCACCTAGTCTACGATATTTTGTTATGACAGCCCAAGCAGACTAAGACACAGCCCTTGGAATATACTTTCTCCACAGTGAGTATTCAACAAGTATTTGTCAAATGTGCATGTATATAATGATATACCTATAAAAAAGTTTAAAAATAGCTATCTGTGGGAATTCCCTGGTCAGGGAACTAAGATCTTGCAAGCCGTGTGGTGCGGCAAAAACAAAACAAAACAAAACAAAAAAAGGTACCTGTGAAGATTGTGACTATGGGTGATTTTCATTTTTGTTATTTATATTTGTATAATTTGTACTCTTTATGGGGTAGGTATATTACACTGTGAAATTTTTTAAAAGCAATTTAAAAGTCATAACTAGCTGGCTTGATATGCAGAACAGACCGGGATGTAATCATGGGTCTTGGAGACAATGTTCTGGACCTTGGAGCAGCAGACACTTCCTGTGCGGGCTGCACACGATGTCTCCCATCAAGGCAAAAGCATCTATGGGGGTGAATTCCCCGAGAGTCTGCTTAGAGGTACTAGGAAGGAGAGCGCAGGTGTGAGCTCTGCAAGGCTGGGGTCAGTGTATATTCCCAGCCCCTAGGATAGTGGCACGTGGTAGCGAATATTTATTTGCTGAGTTAAAAAAATGTCCATCGTTCTTCTGGTTAAATATGAAAAGAGTAATAAATATTTGCAGGACAATCAAATGAATGACTCAAAGGCATCTTAGGCTTAAAGTGATTATATTCCTTTTGAAATTTGAGAGTGACTATATCTAACGAAAAGAGTCAAGTTATGGGGGATCTTGATAGGGAAACGAAGGAGAGTGGGGTGTGGAGTGCACAGTTCAATCTAGCTTTCTGAATTACTGAGCTACTGTCTCTTGTTCTCTTCAATAAGTTTTGTCGATGTCCAAAGGCCTGTTCTTATGAGGCCAGGACAACTGTTTGGAGGCTCTAAGATTGAAATTAATGAAACTGTCCACTCCAGGAGATGCTGACTTGTTGAAACTTGAGCCCAATAGACTTCAGATTTTGATATAATACGTGTGCTAGGAACCTCTTGTGGTAACTCTGTGTACTTCATCCTTCAGCACCTAGAAAACACACACACACACACACACACACACACACTCAGAAGTGAAATGATTATTGTTATTTGGGGAAAAAGCACAAATTTTTTTAACATCTTTATTGGAGTATAATTGTTTTACAATGGTGTGTTAGTTTCTGCTTTATAACAAAGTGAATCAGCTATACATATACATATATCCCCATATCTCTTCCCTCTTGCGTCTCCCTCCCTCCCAACCTCCCTATCCCACCCCTCTAGGTGGTCACAAAGCACCGAGCTGATCTCCCTGTAAGCGCAAATATTTCATGTTAAAAATGTAGAAGTACAGATGGTCAGTAAACATCTAAATTTTTTTCAATATCTTTATTAATTAAAGAAATGTAAAGGGTGTGTACATGGGCATGGGCATGTGTAGGTGTGGGTGTGTGTGTGTTTAGTACTGAGTTTTTTTTGTTTTTTTTTTTGCGGTATGCGGGCCTCTCACTGTTGTGGCCTCCCCCGTTGCGGAGCACAGGCTCCGGACGCGCAGGCTCCGGACGCGCAGGCCCAGCGGCCATGGCTCACGGGCCCAGCCGCTCCGCGGCATATGGGATCCTCCCAGACCGGGGCACGAACCCGTATCCCCTGCATCGGCAGGCGGACTCTCAACCACTTGCGCCACCAGGGAGGCCCAGTACTGAGTTTTAAAGAGAGTCATACCCAGTACTGGGATGAGGAAAATAGGCATTAGACATTCCTATAGGCTTGGTGGGAGTGTACACTGACATAACAATTAGTAAATTAGGTCTTAAAATTGCTTTAAAATGTTCACATTCCAAATCCAGTAGGTCTACTGCTAGAAATTTTTCCAGTGAAAATGATTGAGGGAGTTCCCTGGCAGTCCAGTGCTTACGGCTCTGGGCTTTCACCATGGCCCTGGATTCAATCCCTGGTCAGGGAACTAAGATCCGGCAAGCCAAGAAGTGCAGAGAAAAAAAAAAAAGAAATGTTGAAGACACAAGTAAGTTTTTCATATTTTCACATTGTATGGCAGAAAGGGGGAAATGATAGGGGTTCCAGAAGAAGAAGAGAAAAAGAAAGGGACTAAGAAAATATTTGAAGAGATTATAGTTGAAAACTTCCCTAATATGGGAAAGGAAACAGCTAATCAAGTGCAGGAGGCTCAGAGAGTCCCATACAGAATAAATACAAGGAGAAATACGCCAAGACACATATTAATCAAACTGTCAAATATTAAATACAAAGAAAACATGTTAAAAGCAGCAAGGGAAAAACAACAAATAACACACAAGGGAATCCCCATAAGGTTAACAGTTGATCTTTCAGCAGAAACTCTGCAAGCCAGAAGGGACTGGCAGGACATATTTAAAGTGATGAAGGAGAAAAACCTGCAACCAAGATTACTCTACCCAGCAAGGATCTCATTCAGATTTGATGGAGAAATTAAAACCTTTACAGACAAGCAAAAGCTGAGAGAGTTCAGCACCACCAAACCAGCTTTACAACAAATGCTAAAGGAACTTCTCTAGGCAAGAAACACAACAGAAGGAAAAGACCTACAATAACGAACCCAAAACAATTAAGAAAATGGGAATAGGAACATACATATCGGTAATTACCTTAAATGTAAATGGACTAAATGCTCCTACCAAAAGAAACAAATTGGCTGAATGGATACAAAAACAAGACCCATATATATGCTGTCTACAAGAGACCCACTTCAGACCTAGAGACACATACAGACTGAAAGTAAGGGGATGGAAAAAGATATTCCATGCAAATGGAAATCAAAAGAAAGCTGGAGTAGCAATTCTCATATCAGACAAAATAGACTTTAAAATAAAGACTACTAGAAGAGACAAAGAAGGACACTACATAATGATCAAGGGATCAATCCAAGAAGAAGATATAACAATTGTAAATATTTATGCACCCAACATAGGAGCACCTCAATACATAAGGCAAATACTAACAGCCATAATAGGGGAAATCGACAGTAACACATTCATAGTAGGGGACTTTAACACCCCACTTTCACCAATGGACAGATCATCCAAAATGAAAATAAATAAGGAGACACAAGCTTTAAATGATACATTAAACAAGATGGACTTAATTGATATTTATAGGACATTCCATCCAAAAACAACAGAATACACATTTTTCTCAAGTGCTCATGGAACATTCTCCAGGATAGATCATACCTTGGGTCACAAATCAAGCCTTGGTAAATTTAAGAAAATTGAAATTGTATCAAGTATCTTTTCTGACCATAACAGTATGAGACTACATATCAATTACAGGAAAAGATCTGTAAAAAAAATAGAAACACATGGAGGCTAAACAATACACTACTTAATAACGAAGTGATCACTGAAGAAATCAAAGAGGAAATTAAAAAATACCTAGAAACAAATGACAATGGAGACACGACGACCCAAAACCTATGGGGTGCAGCAAAAGCAGTTCTAAGAGGGAAGTTTATAGCAATACAATCCCACCTTAAGAAACAGGAAACATCTTGAATAAACAACCTGACCTTGCACCTAAAGCAATTAGAGAAAGAAGAACAAAAAAGCCCCAAAGTTAGCAGAAGGAAAGAAATCATAAAAATCAGATCAGAAATAAATGAAAAACAAATGAAGGAAACGATAGCAAAGATCAATAAAACTAAAAGCTGGTTCTTTGAGAAGATAAACAAAATTGATAAACCATTAGCCAGACTCATCAAGAAAAAAAGGGAGAAGACTCAAATCAATAGAATTAGAAATGAAAAAGGAGAAGTAACAACTGACACTGCAGAAATACAAAAGATCATGAGAGGGCTTCGCTGGTGCAGTGGTTGAGAGTCCACCTGCCGATTCAGGGGACACAGGTTCATGCCCCGGTCTGGGAGGATCCCACATGCCGCAGAGTGGCTGGGCCCGTGAGCCATGGCCACTGAGCCTGCGCGTCCGGAGCCTGTGCTTCACAATGGGAGAGGCCACAACAGTGAGAGTCCCGTGTACCACACACACAAAAAAAAGATCATGAGCGATTACTACAAGCAACTCTATGCCAATAAAATGGACAACCTGGAAGAAATGGACAAATTCTTAGAAATGCACAACCTGCCAAGACTGAATCAGGAAGAAATAGAAAATATGAATAGACCAATCACAAGCACTGAAATTGAAACTGTGATTAAAAATCTTCCAACAAACAAAAGCCCAGGACCAGATGGCTTCACAGGCGAATTCTATCAAGCATTTAGAGAAGAGCTAACACCTATCCTTCTCAAACTCTTCCAAAATATAGCAGAGGGAGGAACACTCCGAAACTCATTCTACGAGGCCACCATCACCTTGATACCAAAACCAGGCAAGGATGTCACAAAGAAAGAAAACTACAGGCCAATATCACTGATGAACATAGATGCAAAAATCCTCAACAAAATACTAGCAAACAGAATCCAACAGCACATTAAAAGGATCATACACCATGATCAAGTGGGGTTTATTCCAGGAATGCAAGGATTCTTCAATATACGCAAATCAATCAATGTGATACACCATATTAACAAGTTGAAGGAGAAAAACCATATGATCATCTCAATAGATGCAGAGAAAGCTTTCGACAAAATTCAACACCCATTTATGATAAAAACCCTGCAGAAAGTAGGCATAGAGGAAACTTTCCTCAACATAATAAAGGCCATATATGACAAACCCACAGCCAACATCGTCCTCAATGGTGAAAATCTGAAACCATTTCCACTAAGATCAGGAACAAGACAAGGCTGCCCACTCTCACCACTCTTATTCAACATAGTTTTGGAAGTTTTAGCCACAGCAATCAGAGAAGAAAAGGAAAGAAAAGGAATCCAAATTGAAAAAGAAGAAGTAAAGCTGTCACTGTTTGCAGATGACATGATACTATACATACAGAATCCTAAAGATGCTACCAGAAAACTACTAGAGCTAATCAATGAATTTGGTAAAGTAGGAGGATACAAAATTAATGCACAGAAATCTCTGGCATTCCTATACACTAATGATGAAAAATCTGAAAGTGAAATCAAGAAAACACTCCCATTTACCACTGCAACAAAAAGAATAAAGTATCTAGGAATAAACCTACCTAAGGAGACAAAAGACCTGTATGCAGAAAATTATAAGACACTGATGAAAGAAATTAAAGATGATACAAACAGATGGAGAGATATACCATGCTCTTAGATTGGAAGAATCAACATTGTGAAAATGACTCTACTACCCAAAGCAATCTACAGATTCAATGCAATCCCTATCAAACTACCACTGGCATTTTTCACAGAACTAGAACAAAAAATTTCACCATTTGTATGGAAACACAAAAGACCCCGAATAGCCAAAGCAATCTTGAGAACGAAAAACGGAGCTGGAGCAATCAGGCTCCCTGACTTCAGACTATACTACAAAGCTACAGTAATCAAGACAGTATGGTACTGGCACAAAAACAGAAAGATAGATCAATGGAACAGGATAAAAAGCCCAGAGATAAACCCACGCACATATGGTCACCTTATCTTTAATAAAGGAGGCAGGAATGTACAGTGGAGAAAGGACAGCCTCCTCAATAAGTGGTGCTGGGAGAACTGGATAGGGACATGTAAAAGTATGAGATTAGATCACTCCCTAACACCATACACAAAAATAAGCTCAAAATGGATTAAAGACCTAAATGTAAGGCCAGAAACTATCAAACTCTTAGAGGAAAACATAGGCAGAACACTCTATGACATAAATCACAGCAAGATCCTTTTGGACCCACCTCCTAGAGAAATGGAAATAAAAACAAAGATAAACAAATGGGACCTAATGAAACTTCAAAGCTTTTGCACAGCAAAGGAAACCATAAACAAGACCAAAAGACAACCCTCAGAATGGGAGAAAATATTTGCAAATGAAGCAACTGACAAAGGATTAATCTCCAAAATTTATAAGCAGCTCATGCAGCTCAATAACAAAAAAACAAACCACCCAATCCAAAAATGGGCAGAAGACCTAAACAGACATTTCTCCAAATAAGATATACAGACTGCCAACAAACACATGAAAGGATGCTCAACATCTTTACTCATTAGAGAAATGCAAATCAAAACTACAATGAGATATCATCTCACACCAGTCAGAATGGCCATCATCAAAAAATCTAGAAACAATAAATGCTGGAGAGGGTGTGGAGAAAAGGGAACACTCTTGCACTGCTGGTGGGAATGTGAATTGGTACAGCCACTATGGAGAACGGTATGGAGGTTCCTTAAAAAACTACAAATAGAACTACCATATGACCCAGCAATCCCACTACTGGGCATATACCCTGAGAAAACCATAATTCAAAAAGAGACATGTACCAAAATGTTCATAGCAGCCCTATTTACAATAGCCCGGAGATGGAAACAACCTAAGTGTCCATCATCGGATGAATGGATAAAGAAGATGTGGCACATATATACAATGGAATATTACTCAGCCATAAAAAGAAATGAAATTGAGCTATTTGTAATGAGGTGGATGGACCTAGAGTCTGTCATACAGAGTGAAGTAAGTCAGAAAGAGAAAGACAAATACTGTATGCTGACACATATATATGGAATTTAAGAAAAAAATGTCATCAAGAACATAGGGGTAAGACAGGAATAAAGACACAGACCTACTAGAGAATGGACTTGAGGATATGGGGAGGGGGAAGGGTAAGCTGTGACAAAGTGAAAGAGCGGCATGGACATATATACACTACCAAACGTAAGGTAGATAGCTAGTGGGAAGCAGCCTCATAGCACAGGGAGGTCAGCTCGGTTCTTTGTGACCGCCTGGAGGGGTGGGATAGGGAGGGTGGGGGGAGACGCAAAAGGGAGGGGATATGGGAACATATGTATATGTATAACTGATTAAATTTGTAAAAAAAAAAAAGATTACTAGGTGAAAAAATAAATTAATTAATTAAAAAAAAATCTAGAAACAATAAATGCTGGAGAGGGTGTGGAGAAAAGGGAACACTCTTGCACTGCTGGTGGGAATGTGAATTGGTACAGCCTCTATGGAGAACAGTATGGAGGTTCCTTAAAAAACTAAAAATAGAACCACCATATGACCCAGCAATCCCACTACTGGGCATATACCCTGAGAAAACCATAATTCAAAGAGTCATGTACCAAAATGTTCATTGCAGCTCTATTTACAATAGCCCAGAGATGGAAACAACCTAAGTGTCCATCATCGGATGAATGGATAAAGAAGATGTGGCACATATATACAATGGAATATTACTCAGCCATAAAAAGAAACGAAATTGAGCTATTTGTAATTAGGTGGATAGACCTAGAGTCTGTCATACAGAGTGAAGTAAGTCAGAAAGAGAAAGACAAATACCGTATGCTAACACATATATATGGAAATTAAGAAAAAAAATGTCATGAAGAACCTAGGGGTAAAACAGGTATAAAGACACAGACCTACTTGAGGATATGGGGAGCGGGAAGGGTAAGCTGTGATAAAGCGAGAGAGAGGCATGGACATATACATACTACCAAACGTAAGGTAGATAGCTAGTGGGAAGCAGCCGTATAGCACAGGGAGATCAGATCGGTACTTTGTGACTGCCTGGAGGGGTGGGATAGGGAGGGTGGGAGGGAAGGAGACGCAAGAGGGAAGGGATATGGGAACAGATGTATATGTATAACTGATTCATTTTGTTATAAAGCAGAAAGTAACACACCATTGTGAAGCAATAATACTCCAATAAAAAAAATGCATTCAAATAAAAAGAAAGGGGGAAATGTGTAAAAATAGGAATATGGTTAAATAAATGATATTTCCACATAAAGGAATATTGCTTAACATTTTAAATTGTGTTTCCAAGTAATATTTATTGACATGGAAGCATATAATATAATGCTAAGAGGAAATTCTAATTCGAAAATATACCTGCGCCCCAATGTTCAAAACAGCACAATTCACACTAGCCAAGACATGAAAGCAGTCTAAATGTCCATCAACAGATGAATGGATAAAGAAGATGTAATATATGTATATATATATATATATATATATGTATATATACACAATAGAATATTAGTCATGAAAAGAATGAAATTATGTCACTTGCAGCATGGATGTACCTAGAGATTACCATACTAAGTGAAGTAAGTCAAACAGAGACAGACAAATATTATACGATATCACTTATACATGGAATCTAAAAAATGATACAAATGAACTTATTTACAAACAGAAACAGACACACAGACACAGAAAACAAACTTATGGTTACCAAAGGGGAAAGGGGTGGGGGGAGGGATGAATTAGGAGTTTTGGATTAGCAGATACAAACTACTATATGTAAAAGAGATAAATAACAAGGTCCTACTGTATAGCACAGGGAGCTAAATACTCAATATCTTGTATTAAACTATAATTGAAGAGAATATGAAAAAGAATATACATATATATAACTGAATCACCTTGCTGTACATCAGATACTAACACAATAGTATACATTTTTTTACTTCAATAAAAAATACAGTGCTATGAGAGTAAAGCAGAATTACAACTGTAATACATATATCTCTATACATACACACATATGACGCAGACAGATGAAAGGGAGAAAGAGAGACAGAGAAATAGAGAGACAGAGAAGCTGGAAGGAAATCCACCAATATGTTAATAGGAATTATTTCTGTTGGGAAGTGTTATGATTCATTTTCAATTTCCCTTCCTAAACTTTTCTGTATTTACCAAAATCTAGACAATGAACATTATATTAAAGAATTATGCAAGTCATACACATATATTCTTATTACAAAACATTAGTTTGACTTTAATTTTTTGTAACTTATAGCAGTACTATATATATTGTTCTAAAACCAGTTTTTTTTTTCATTTTATGCTTTGGAGCTATTTCTATGCTAGTACTAGTAGTTCAAACTCACTTTAATGAATATAAATTTTTATTTACAGAAAAAGATATCATTTAAAACTGCAACTGTATTCATTGCTATCAGTTCAGTTTCAGATACATCCTTTGGGTTGGAATATCTAGTTCCACCAAAGAGGATGTGAGAGGTTTGATGAGGTCATCCATTTCCTCTCTAATGAGAATCTAAGATTCTATCTTAGAAAGAGCTGCACTGCCTAGTGAGCAGATAAAGTACTTAAAAGCAGTCATCTCTGCTGCGACTTGGATAAGCGCTCAGCACGTTGTTTAAGCTCCTTTGTGAAGCTGGAAGGTTAGAGTTTGCAGTTACATGAGTTCCTTAAAGGAGAAGGTTGTATGAACCTAAAGTAGTTTGGTTGCAACTTGCAACAAAAGGTATATTATCTAATGTAGCAGAAACTAGAAGAGCCCCTCTCAAAAAACATAGGTAGATTTTTAAAATTAAACACACACACACAGAGTAAAATATTCAAGCAATATAAAAACATCCTTCTACCTCAGATCCCCAGTCCACTCTCCAGAAGGAACTGCTAGCAGTTATTGATGTATTATTCTACAAGTATTTTATTTTATATCAAAGTAGTGAATACAAACATATATCTCTCCCTCTTTACTAAAACACAAGTGGAAGCATACTATATAAATACTCTTTGGCATCATTCAATTTAAAAAAATCTAACAATATATCTGGTAAATGTTTTATACGTGTGTGTGTGGGTGGGGGGGGGGGTTTAAAAACATAATGGGATTTCAGTAGAATTTTAAAAGATAAGTTGGGGAAACTTACATTTCTGGCAATATAATAGATATCCTGGAAAATGCTTCTGCTATAGAATACCTATGAATGCTAAATAAAATGCAATATATATATATATATATATATGGATCCAGAGAGATGAGTGAGTGCTGAAGGGTGCTGCCCTAAGGCATCTGCTTACCCTGTATGCCACCTAGTCCATGATGTATGGATGCAGCAGACTGTTTGCTGTTTCTAATATAGTGGAATAGTTGATGCTGTCAGAAAGTTTGAAACTCAGGCAAAATAGAGATTGATCTGTTCCTACTGAATTAGTTTCACATCTTTTACCATTGTTTGAAAAAAATTACTAGAAGTGTACATAGTTTGTCAGATTAATTTTAGTGCATGGTAGTATTTGATGTAGTTGTGTTTTCCTTAAGCATTTTGATTTCCTTCGTCATCAAGTGGATTTATGATTCATTCCATATTTCTCTTGTTAAAGTGTCTTTTTTTCTGTATTATACTCTACTATGGAAGGTAGTTTTAAGAAACATAAATGCCACTCTTGTTATAAAATCTTTTTTGTTTGGTTTGGTTTTTAATTGTGGTAAAACATACATAATATGAAGTTTACCACTTTACCATTTTACCTTTTTTTTTTTGCTGCGCCACACGGCTTGTGAGATCTTAGTTCCCCTACCAGGGATCAAACCCAGGCCCTCAGCAGTGAAAGGGCAGAGTCCTAACCACTGGACCGCCAGGGGATTCCCTCATTTCACCAGTTTTAAGTGTACAATTCAGTGGCATTAAGTACATTCACAATGTTGTGTAACTATCAACACTATCACCCAAACTTTATCACCTAAAACATAAACTTTAACACGCAAACATAAACTCTAATCATAAGCAATAGATCCTCATTCCTCTTTCCCCCCAGCCCCTGGTAACCACCATTCTACTTTCTGTCCCTATGGATTTGCCCATTCTAGATACCTCATATTAGTGGAATCATGTAACCTTTGTCCTTTTGTGTCCAGCTTTTTAACTTAGCATGGATGTTTACCCTTATCGTAGCATATATAATCCACGTATTCATCCATGATGAAGCAAGCAAGGTTCATCCGTGTTGTAGCACGTATCAGAACTTCAATCCTTTTAATGGCTAAGTAAAATTCCATTGTTTGTATATACCTCATTTTGTTTATCCATTCATCTGTTGACGGACACTTCAGTTGTTTCCATATTTTGGCTATTGCGAATGATGCTGCTACAAACACTGACATACAAGTATCTGTTTGAATCCCCGTTTTCAGATCTTTCGGGTATGTACCTGGGAGTGGAATTGCTGAGTCATATGAAAATTCTGTTTAACTTTTTGAGGAACCGCTAAACTTTGTGAGTGACTGCACCATTTTACATTCCAACCAACAATGCACAAGGGTTTTAATTCCTCCACATCTGTCAATATTTGCTGTGTTCTGTTTTTTTTTTCTTTTTGTTACGTAATAGCCATCCTAGTGGGTGTGAAGTGATATCTCATAGTGGTTTTGATTTGCATTTCCCCACTGATTAATGATGCTAAGTATCTTATTGGCCATTTGTAATATATTTTCTTCAGAGAAATTCAAATCCTTTGACCATCTTTTGATTTTTGTTTGTTTGTTGTTTGGCTGCACCACATGGCTTGCAGGATTTTAGTTCCCTGACCAGGGATCGAACCCGGGACCCCTGCAGTGGAAACATGGAGTTCTAACCACTGGACCACCAGGGAATTCATTCCTTTGATGATTTTTTTTTTTTTTTTTTTTTTTTTCGGTATGCGGGCCTCTCACTGTTGTGGCCTCCCCCGTTGCGGAGCACAGGCTCCGGACGCGCAGGCTCCGGACGCGCAGGCTCAGCGGCCATGGCTCACGGGCCCAGCCGCCCCGCGGCATATGGGATCCTCCCAGACCGGGGCACGAACCCGCATCCCCTGCATCGGCAGGCGGACTCTCAACCACTTGCGCCACCAGGGAGGCCCCCTTTGATGATTTTTTAATTACGTTGTTGTTTTTTGTTGTTGTTGAGTTTTAGGAGTTTTTTTATATAGGACTAAGATCCCGCAAGACATGCAGTGCAGCCAAAACAAACAAACAAACAAACAAAAAACAAGCAGCAAGCCACATTTGGCCCGTAAGTTGCAGTCTGACAACTCCCATTCTAGACCATAAAGCAAAGTTATAGATATTAACCTCTTACCAGATATATGATTTGCAAATATCTTTCTCCCATTCTATGGGCTGTTTTTTCACTCTCTTGATCATGTCCTTTGATGAACAAAAGTCTAAAATTTTGATATAGTCTAAATTATCTATTTTTTCTTTTGTTGCCTGTGCTTTTTATGTCATATCCAAGAAACCATTGCCAAATCCAATGTCACAAAGGTTTTCCCCTGTGTTTTCTTCTAAGAGTTTTATAGTTTTATGTCTTATGTCTTTATTTTCAGTTAATTTTTGTATGTAGTATAAGGGTCCAACTTCATTCTTTTTTTTTTTTGATTTAAAAATTTTTTGGCTGCGTCGGGCCTTCATTGCTGCGTGCAGGCTTTCTCTAGTTGAGGCAAGCAGGGGCTACTCTTCACTGTGGTGTGTGGGCTTCTCACTGTGGTGACTTCTCTTGTTGTGGAGCATGGGCTCTAGGTGCATGGGCTTCAGTAGTTGCAGTATGCAGGCTCAGCAGTTGTAGAACGTGGGCCCTAGAGCACGTGGGCTTCAGTAGTTGTGGCACTCGGGCTTAGTTGCTCTGCAGCATGTGGGATCTTCCCGGACCAGGGATCGAACCTGTGTTCCTTGCCTTGGCAGGTGGATTCTTAACCACTGCGCCACCAGGCAAGTCCCAACTTCATTCTTTTGCACGTCAATATCAAGTTTTACCAACACCATTTGTTAAAAAGACTGCCCATTCCTCATTGAATGCTTTTGGCATCCTTGTTGGAAATCAATTGCCCATACATGTGAGTGTTTATTTCTGGGCTTTCTATTCTAGTCCATTGGTCTATGCATCTGTCTATATGCTTGTACCATACTGTTTTGATTACTGTAGCTTTGTAGTAAGTTTTGCAGTCAGGAAGTGTGAGCCCTCCAACTTTGTTCGTGAGCTCCTGTTTTAATCATTGTGTAGGTGACAGGACACATAGTCTAGTATCCTCAGGGCATATACGATGCAGGGAACAGGAGGCAGCATTCTTAGTGAAAGGGCAAACTAGGACAACACCTGCCCCCCTCCCCAACACACAACAGTAAGAAAACTCATATTCGTGAGGAGGAAAGTCCCCCATGAAACTGTTCATAACCATTTTTAAAGGATCATTGCCATAAATAACGTTCCTGTTAACTTAAATGCAAAAACCTCCACCCTATCTACATCATATTCAGTCTTTCCCAAACAATCATCACAACTAGACCTGAGTACATGCACTTCAGATGGTCTGCCTTTCGGGTCAATGTAAAGCTGTTTTGAATGTTCCTTAGATGCTTTAAGAAAATTCATTGACATAAAGCAGAATCTCTTTGGCTCAAAACACTTGAAGATCTCTCCTTCTAGGTAGTGCTAGATGCCACCAGGCTTGACATAAATGAAAAGTGTGCTTATTGTCGGCCATGATCCAAGAAAGCTGAGATGAGGAACAGAACTACTGCTGTGGGTGTGGGTGTTGGTGAAACTAACATCATGATTCTGGATTCATATACACCTAGTAATACGACTTAAAATATACATAAAGTGGGCTTCCCTGGTGGCGCAGTGGTTGAGAGTCCACCTGCCGATGCAGGGGACACGGGTTCGTGCCCCAGTCCGGGAGGATCCCACATGCCGCAGAGCAGCTGGGCCCATGAGACATGGTCGCTGAGCCTGCGCATCCGGAGCCTGTGCTCTGCAATGGGAGAGGCCACAACGGTGAGAGGCCCGCATACCGCAGAAAAAAAAAAAAAAATATATATATATATATATATACATACATAAAGCTAAAATTAACATCAGTACACGGATCAGTTGAAAAACTCACAGTGGAAGATTTTTCTTTTTCAAAGAAAAATATTGAACTTTATTTTGCACTTGAGGTTCCATTGTGTCTTTAATTAATTTCAAAAGTTATAATACCTAAATAGAATTCCATGAGGCACTGGGATATTTAATATAAAACTAAATTTACTTTCTTCTTTCTTACAGTGGAGGATTTTAATATACCACTCAATAATCTTTTTTAAAAAAATAAATCTATTTATTTATTTATTTATTTTTGGCTGTGTTGGGTCTTTGTTGCTGTGCACAGGCTTTCCCTAGTTGCAGTGAGTGGGGACTACTCTTTGTTGTGGTGCATGGTCTTCTCATTGCAGTGGCTTCTCCTGTTGTGGAGCATGAGCTCTAGGCACACGGGCTTCAGTAGTTGTGGCACGTGGGCTCCATAGTTGTGGCTCACGTGCTCTAGAGCACAGGCTCAGTAGTTGTGGCACACAGGCTTAGCTGTTCCATGGCATGTGGGATCTTCCCGGACCAGGGCTCTAACCCCTGTCCCCTGAATTGGCAGGCGGATTCTTAACCACTGTGCCACCAGGGAAGTCCCTCTCAATAATTCTTAAATCAAGTATACAAAAAAAAAATCAATGAATGTATAGAAGAAGATCTGAAGAACACAAATAAGTAAGTCAATATAAATATAAACTCAATGCCCATGATTTGGAGAATATGCATTTTTTAAACATCTTTATTGGAGTATAATTGCTTTACAATGGTGTGTTAGTTTCTGCTTTATAACAAAGTGAATCAGTTATACATATACATATGTCCCCATATTCCTTCCCTCTTGCGTCTCCCTCCCTCCCACCCTCCCTATCCCACCCCTCTAGGTGGTCACAAAGCACCGAGCTGATCTCCCTGTGCTATGTGGCTGCTTCCCACTAGTTATCTATTTTACGTTTGGTAGTGTATATATGTCCATGCCACTCTCTCACTTTGTCCCAGCTTACCCTTCCCCCTCCCCATATCCTCAAGTCCAAACAATATGCATTTTTAACACAAATGAAGCAGTTATGTTCTAGATCAGGGTTTGGTAAACCTTTTCTGTAAAGAGACAGATAATAAATATTTTGGCTTGGAATACCATATGGTCCCTCTCTCAACTACTCAATTCTTGCTTTTGTGGACATATACAATATGTAAACAAATGAGTGTGGCTGTATACCAATAAAACTTTATTTATGAAAACAAGCAGCAGGACTTCCCTGGTGGAGCAGTGTTTAAGAATCCGCCTGCCGGGCCTCCCTGGTGGCGCAAGTGGTTAAGAGTCCGCCTGCCGATGCAGGGGATACGGGTTCGTGCCCTGGTCTGGGAGGATCCCATATGCCGCGGAGCGGCTGGGCCCGTGAGCCATGGCCGCTGGGCCTGCGCATCCGGAGCCTGTGCTCCGCAACGGGAGAGGCCACAACAGTGAGAGGCCCACATACCGCAAAAAGAAAAAAAAAAAAAAAAAAAAAAGAATCCGCCTGCCAATGCAGGGGACACGGGTTCAATCCCTAGTATGGGAAGATCCCACATGCCACGGAGCAACTAAACCTGCGTGCCACAACTACTGAAGCCCGTGTGCTGCAACTACTGAGACCTGTGCTGCAACTACTGAAGCCCGTGCCCCTAGAGCCCATGCTCCACAACAAGAGAAGCCACCGCAATGAGAAGCCCGTGCACCGCAACAAAGAGTAGCCCCGCTTGCTGCAACTAGAGAAAGCCCACACACAGCAACGAAGACCCAACGCCACAAAAAAAAAAAAAAAAAAAAAAAAAAAGCAGAAACAAAAAAAAACAAGCAGCAAGGGAATTCCCTGGCAGTCCAGTGGTTAGGACTCTGGACTTCCACTGCAGGGGGCACAGGTTCAATCCCTGGTCAGGGGACTAAGATCCTGCAAGACATGCAGTGCAGCCAAAACAAACAAACAAACAAACAAAAAACAAGCAGCAAGCCACATTTGGCTTGTAAGTTGCAGTCTGACAACTCCCATTCTAGACCATAAAGCAAGTGTCAATCTATTTCAAAGACTCAGTCTCCTGAAAACTATGCTATTTGACTATAATAAAATCAAAATTTAAATCAATAACAGGGACTTCCCTTGTAGTCCAGTGGTTAAGAATCTGCCTTCCAGTGCAGGGGACGCGGATTCGGTCCCCGGTCAGGGAACTAAGATCCCACATGCTGCGGAGCAACTAAGCCTGTGTGCCACAACTACTGAGCCTGCGCTCTAGAGCTCGCGAGCCACAACTACTGAGCCCATGTGCCACAACTACTGAAGCCTGCGCGCCTAGCGCCCGTGCTCTACAACAAGAGAAGCCACCACAATGAGAAGCCCGCTCACCGCAACGAAGAGTAGCCCCCGCTCGCCACAACTAGAGAAAGCCCACGCACAGCAACGAAGACCCAATGCAGCCAAAAATAAATAAATTAAATAAATAAAAATTTTAAAAAAGTAATTCTTCACTATATCTTAAGAAGAATCGGTGAAAACAACAATAGTGGGCTTTTAATGAAGCTTCTTTGAAACTCTTAGGATAGTTCAGTGAAATGTAAGCATTTTCAAGAGTTCAAATATTTTCCTAGACTTTCCCGGGGCTGTCACTGGAGCTGACTTTAAAAAAAAGGCAAATACCACCCCTAGAGAAGAAGGGTAAATTGGTTATGGTTAAAGAGGGGGAGGTGGGAGGGAGGGTATCAAAAGAGTTAAGTGTTGGCTAGAATTGGGTCATAAATAGAATAAGACAACTCTTATGACATCTATTTTTGGATGAACAATATTAAAAATACTTTGCTTTTCAGTTGTACAACATAAGGAAATCAGCCTAAAACAATAAAATTATGTTAGACGTTTTCAAAATTCTCTTTCTGTAGCCGAAAAAAAAAAAAACTCACAAAGGGATTATAGCTAGTCCATACAAATGGGTGATCTATTTCATTGTATCAATACAAATGATCATCTTGTTTGTGCAGAAATATATATTTTTAATAGTAAGATTCAAGTACAAAATAACTTGGAGAATGCAAGAATGCAACGTGTTATTATAAAAATCGTACAAAGAAGTCTTTACCTTCAATGAAGGTACTTGTTCAGAGTAGACAAAGATGTTCAAACACATATACACAAGGATGTCCAAAACTTACACCCTTCAGTTCTTTCGGGATGAGCCAAAAGGAGGCTTTCAGGTTTAAAAGAAAAAAAAAAAAGTTTATTTTGACTGAATGTCACATATGAAAGTAAGTGACTAATAACAGAAGCATGAAAATCTAAGCACCATGAAGACCACTGTTAGAAAAATCCTTCTATTCAGAAGTTCCTTTTGATATGTGCTAGCCATTGTTGTTGCCAGTGAGCACCAATCTCCCCCCACCTCTCCCTAATAGACATAAAACAGACCTCAAATGACGAAGGCAGGGTATACTGCCTTTCTACTCTGGTAAGGTATGTGTGCAATCACATTTTTCATCTCTAGATGGTGCAAGCTGAAAGTAATTGCTCTTTTTCAGGGTTTAGCTACATGAGATGATTTGTAATATCTTCAGGTTTACTTTTTTCTGCATAACCACAGAAAAGGCATTTCTGATCTTATTTATTACAGTTTGCTCAGTCTATTTCTTATATATATATGTTTTCATATTCTTTTTTCATTATGGTTTATTACAGGATATTGAATAGAGTTCCCTCTGCTATACAATAGGACCTTGTTGTTTATCTGCTTAGTCTATTTCTTAACACACTTATCTATGATTTACAGAGGTCAATAAATACAGAAAAGAAACTTTACTAAATGTGTCCTAACAGCCATTTCCTATCAGATTCTATTGAGTTAAATTTCTAATGTACAATAATTACAATAATTATTTTAAATGGTCTAAAATATTCTGGGGAAAATTTTTTTTTTACTTAAAATAATTTGACATTAAAATCTAGTAGAATCTTCTTAGAACGTAATTCAACACAACAGATTCAGATCTGCTAAAGATCAAAATATTACCACGGCTGGCAAACTTTTTCTGTAAAGGGCAAGATAGTAAATATTCAAAGCTCCATTGTAGGCTAAAAGCAGCAAGATGCAAACAAGTGGGTGTGGCTGTGTCCTGGGATTCCTCTGGGCTGTAGTTTGCTGATTCCTGTTATTTACGGCAAAAGCCTGATTTCTTATGATTTAAACTCCCCCCAAAACTGGATGCCTGTGCTCTCTTCAGCAGCCCATATACTAAAATTGGAATGATACAGAGAAGATTAGCATGGCCCCTGTGCAAGGATGACACGCAAATTCGTGAAGCATTCTATATTTTTGTAAAGCAATTATACTCCAATAAAGATGAAACAAACAACTAACTAAATTAATTAATTAATTAAAAAAACAACAACTGGATGCCTGAGTCTGTTACAGAGTATATTTTGTTTGGGTCATGATATGAAAAATAGTTGAGTTCACATAAAAATCCAGATTTCCATCTTCTTTTGGGAAGAAAACCCCTGAGGACCTAGAAACACTGAGCCCAGAAAATGAGCTGAGGTTGAATATTCTGTCCTCTCCTTGGAGGGATCAGGTGCTCTCCAGCTGCTGCTGTTCCCACAGGCTGGCTTGTTCACTCACCTTTCCACAGCGCTGGGCACTGGGACTGAGACCTCTTAGAACTGGAAAACCTCCATCAACTCTGTGTCCTAACGCTCTTCCTTATGTCCTTTCACTGACTACCCATTTATCTCCTCTTACTCTGGCCTACATTCTTCTATATTTCAGCTCTCATTGTTTTCATTTAAATGCATCAAAACACCTAGTAATAATAACATGATAGCAATGAGCGATTACTTACAACACACTTTTGCTGCAAATATGAAAACAAGAGTTCGTATTAGTAAAAAATCTTCATTTTGATTAACTCTCCTCATATACATCATAAGAATGATATGTCTCAGATACAAACCAGGAAACATTCCAATTTTTTAAAATCTTTATATAAAAAAATAATCATTTTTCAATTTAAAACGTAATCTTTTTATAGTAGTCTATATTTTTTTCAAAAAAAGCTTTTATCTACATTAATTAACTTTAACATCCATGGATTTCTGGAATTGGAACTGAATAATAAGTCTGAATAACTTATTGAATTACTCAGATTGTATTATTACCTCATTCACAGATTTTTGCTTTATATTCATCAATACATGTCTGAATCAATGTGAGAAACTATTTCCAGATCAATGCCCTCATGAAAAAGACAATAAGCCCTGCACTGTGTGGACTTCTCACATTTTTACCTTATTTACTCCTGTATTTTCCTCTTTCTGTATTTCTTTCCTCTTTCAATGTTGAGGAGAAAATGCAAATATTTTCCTTTTTTCACAGCATTTTCCTAGGTTTATGCTTAGGTTCCCGTGTGCCTGACATCGTTTGTCTTTCTTTACTTCCAAAATGAGATGCAGTTTAAAAAGTCCTTTGATTTTTAAACCCTTTGGTTTTGTTGTAGGTGGATTATTCCTGAGTCTTTGTTAGACACAGCTAACATGCTTGGTCTCACTGGTGCCCAGTTCCCATCCTGAAGCTAGCCAGGAACCCAGCAAGAGTTGCCTTATTAGAACAAAAGACACTCCTATCACCCAGGAAATTGCAAGGGATTTAGGAGCTCTGTATCAGGGACCAGAGTCAAAGACCAAATATTAGAACAAAAGATGCTCCTAGCACGTTTATCACATAGGAAATTACAAAGGCTTTAGGAGCTCTGGCCAGGAGCCAGGGACAAAGACCAAAATATATATTAATATTTCTTATTACATCAAAATATCATACTACCTTAACAATTTTATCATATGAATGTACCATCTGAACCACTATTTAAATTTTAATTGATTTATCTTTATATACATTATTTTAAAAAGAAAAATTGCTATTTAAAAAGGAAACATTTGATAGGAAACAAAAACCAGGATTGCTGACTATGACTAGAAGATAACCATAGGAATAAGTATGAAACTATAAAAATTAAGATATTCTTTAAATATACCACCAATATATGTCATCAAATATACCACTAATATATTTGAAAAATGCTCTTAGGGTTCACCAGCTTCTAGACCTAGTGTGAGAAGACTTCCAAGTGCTACTTGGGCACAGGTAGTTTGATGGAAACGTTTCCATTAACCCTTTGCTACAATGCATCTGCCTGAGAATGTGCCCATGAGAGTGTCAGGGTCTCCTTTCCCTCCTCCTTTTTCAAAATCTCACTTCTCTTACTTCATAAAAAACAGAGAATTGTTCTATGGTTCTTCACCTGGGAGACATGGGTGTTATTGGGCTAGAAAACAAAATGGCAGTTTGAAATATTTGTGTCAGTTGTTTTTTTTTTTAATTTATTTGGCTGTATAGGGTCTTAGTTGCAGCATGAGGGATCCTCGTTGCAGCACGCAGGATCTTTCGTTGAGGCACGTGGGCTTCTCTCTAGTTGTGGCAG
This sequence comes from Mesoplodon densirostris, assembly GCF_025265405.1. NCBI lineage: Eukaryota > Metazoa > Chordata > Mammalia > Artiodactyla > Ziphiidae > Mesoplodon > Mesoplodon densirostris. The sequence continues at coordinate 60,598,119 of NC_082663.1, forward strand.
GTGGGCTCCAGAGCCCGTGGGCTCAGTAGTTGTGGCACGCGGGCTCTCTAGTTGTGGCGCATGGGCTCCAGAGCATGCAGTCTCAGAAATTGTGGCATGCGGGCTCTCTAGTTGTGTGCGTGGGCTTAGTTGCCCCACGGCATGTAGGATCTTAGTTCCCTGACCAGGTACAGAACCTGAGTCCCCTGCATTGGAAGGCAGACTCTTAACCACTGGACCCCCAGGGAAGTCCCTTGTGTCAGTTCTGAAAAAAAAAAATGAGTCCAAGACCAGATTTAAAAATCCTTTTGTCAGGCTCCCCTGGTGGCGCAGTGGTTGAGAGTCCGCCTGCTGATGCAGGGGACACGGGTGTGTGCCCCGGTCCCGGAGGATCCCACATGCCGCGGAGCGGCTGGGCCCGTGAGCCATGGCCGCTGGGCCTGCGCGTCTGGAGCCTGTGCTCCGCAACAGGAGAGGCCACAACAGTGAGAGGCCCGCGTACCGCAAAAAAAAAAAAAAAAAAAGTCCTTTTGCCAGTCCAGTGGTTTCTCGTTTTTTACTTTCATCAAAATAGATGGGGCTTCCTTGGTGGCGCAGTGGTTGAGAGTCCGCCTGCCGATGCAAGGGAAGCGGGTTCGTGCCCCCGTCCGGGAGGATCCCACATGCCGCGGAGCAGCTGGGCCCGTGAACCATGGCTGCTGAGCCTGTGCGTCCAGGGCCTGTGCTCCGCAACGGGAGAGGCCACAGCAGTGAGAGGCCTGCGTACTACAAAAAAAAAAAAAAAAAAAAAAAATAGATGGATATGATTTCCAACAACTATCAATGATAGCTTACTGTATACATTTTGGCATAAAACTCAGGAGTTCATAGAGTTGAGTAATATTGCTCTAAAAAAAAATCTCTTCACCATTTTAAACACATTTGTGTGAATAAGCTTTCTCAGTGCTTATAATGGATAATGGTGGATATCATTTTGCTATGATATTCAGATTCCATTGGCTACTTTAAAAACTGTAAAGGGATAGTTTTATTTTAAAAACTCAGTATATACCATGTTGGAAAATACATCTTTTGTAGCTATTTAAACTTACGATATAAACTTTCATATGTCAATTTAAAAATGTGTGACAGGGACACTGTTTTACAAAATTCTTTTTGAGATTATGGAAGCAAAATAATTTGAAAACCAGGAAATCTTAAATATGTCAGAGATTTTTAAACCTACTAATTGTGAAATAAAGAATGTTGCCCACCAACCAGTTCTACAAGAATCAAGTCACTAGCCACTACAGTTGCTGACCTACAATACACCCTGAAAGGAATTCAAGGTGAAGATCAGGATGAGGTACTCTGTGCTCTGGGGAAACAGGCAAAACAGGCCCTTAGTTAGAAATATTTCAGGAGAAATTTTTTTTTTTTTTTTTTTTTTTTTTGCGGTACGCGGGCCTCTCACTCTTGTGGCCTCTCCCATTGCGGAGCACAAGCTCTGGACGTGCAGGTTCAGCGGCCATGGCTCACGGGCCCAGCCGCTCCGCGGCATGTGGGATCTTCCCGGACCGGGTCACAAACCCGTGTCCCCTGCATCAGCAGGCGGACTCTCAACCACTGCACCACAAGGGAAGCCCGAGAAATTTTTTATGAACCTGGATTCTTGCATCCTCCATACTTAGAAAAGCACTAAAATCATTAACTGAGATGTCTGTTCCTTGTGACTAGTAGCATTCTACCAAGATGTGTGCTTGAGTGCATGTACCCCTTTGCCCAAATCACCTATATACTGACCTACATCTTCAGAGCAGTTCCTCAGAGCTGAGAGGCTCTCTCCCAGGCTATAGTCCTTAGTAAGCCCCCAAATAAAACTGAAACTCATAGCTCTCATGTTGTGTATTTTTATTTCAGTCCACATATTATGAATCCTTACTGAAAACATTACTCAAAAACAAATTCCAACTGCCAGAGTAATACTCAAAATCAAGAACTCAAGACTGGAAAAGTCAGAGTAAGAAAAAAGAAGTGGAACATCGAAAACAATTCACCTCACAAAACTGAGTATAAATAGCTGTGTTATCATTTGTTTTCAAATTTAAAATTTTTCAAAAGTGAGCTCCAAATGAATGCAAACGTTAAAGCCAATTCTTGGTGGGCGGGACCAGGAGAAGCCTGATGGATGGCAGGTACAGGAGGTGGGCCAGAAGCCGGTTGGAGCCTGAGACGTCTTGTAGTTGTCTGAAGAGTCTTCAATCACTATGCCAAGCGATACAGATGTTTCTTCTTCTTCATATGATGAAGATCAGGGATGTAAACTTATTAGAAAACCTAGAGAGGCACCATTTGTCCCCCTTGGAATGGCACATTTTGCAGCAATCATTGCGTATGGATTATATATTTAAATTGAAGAGCAGGGGAAATACTAAAATGTCTGTTCACCTGATCCACATGCACATGGCAGCCCAAGGCTTTGTTGTGGGAACAATTATTCTTGGTATGGGCTATTCCATGTATCAAGAATTCTGGGTAAAACCTAAACCTTAGAAGAGGAGATGCTGTCTTGGTCTTGTTAGTGGTGCTTGCTTTAGTTAGACATCTCATATTGAGGTTATATGTTTATGTTGAAAATAAATTGTTTGGGTCAGACAATAACATGGTAATTTGAATACTGGCTTCCTTTCTTGCAGGCTTGATTTGCCTGGTGACCAAGTTACTGGTGACTAGCTCACTAGCTAGGTCATTCAGGGGAGTCAAATTAGCACAAAAGAAACATGTCACTATTTTTTTTTTTTTTTTTTTTTTGCGGTACGCGGGCCTCTCACTGCCGTGGCCTCTCCCGCTGCGGAGCACAGGCTCCGGACGCGCAGCCTCAGCGGCCACGGCCCACCAGCCCAGCCGCTCCGCGGCATGCGGGATCCTCCCGGACTGGGGCATGAACCCGCGTCCCCTGCATCGGCAGGCAGACTCCCAACCACTGCGCCACCAGGGAAGCCCGAAACATGTCACTTTTAAATGCACTTGATAGTGGTACAATGTCCACCTGCTTAAACTCTTCTGATGAAATTAGTTCTAAAGAGGACAACATGCCAATCCTGAAATGCTCCCAGTTGCTGCAGAATATCATATACTTTTGATGTAATGTAGGAATCCTATTTACCCCAGTTAATTTAACTCTTTCTGACTGCCTTGTGGAATGAGTACTGTTTTAAGGGCTGGTTAGCGCTTGAGGAACCTTTCAGAACAGCACATGGACATTATAAACCTCCTGGCAAGTATGTGTGTGTGTTTTAAACCAAACCTGAAAAGCTAATAACAGAGCTGCTTAGAAGTAATATTTATTTCAGAATCATAGTTGTAAACGTGAGAATAACTCAATTGTAGATCCCCTTTTAGCTCTTTTGAAATTGAAGAATTATATTTGGCTGCTGGTATACTAGAATAATTTGTCAATGTCATTTTGAAGTAGAAATGTGTATTTTACATGCTAATGCAAAGGTAAATGAAAAACAATTTTTATTTATTTTTTAAAATTTATTTTATTTTTTCATTTTTGGCTGCATTGGGTCTTCATTGCGGTGCATGGGCTTCTCATTGCGGTGGCTTCTCTTGTTGCATGCAGAGCACAGGCTCTAGGTGCGCAGCCTCCAGTAGCTGTGGCACATGGGCTCAGTAGTTGTGGCTCATGGGCTGTAGAGCGCAGGCTCAGTAGTTGTGGTGCACAGGCTTAGTTGCTCCGGCATGTGGGATCTTCCCGGACCAGGGATCGAACCCGCGTCCCCTGCACTGGCAGGCGGATTCTCAACAACTGCGCCACCAGGGAAGCCCCCAAAAACACTTTTTAAATGTCTGCAGTGTGTTTATTATCTCTATAAGAATCATAAATGTTAAACTAAGTAAATTACCTATAATGGAAGTGGTTTATGAGAAGGCTGGATTGGTCAGACTTTATATAAACTTTGGTATGTTACAGAATGCTTTATTGTACTTGTGAAATTCGCTTGTCTAACCTGAATTTACATTCCATGGTGATAACATGGTAATGTAGTGATATTAAAGAAAGTGAACACACACACACACACACACACACACACACACACAGCAATTCTTGAAAAGGATTTAGATGGTGAAAAGAAAATACCGTGGGCATACGACCCCAGGTTAAATTAACAACAACTGGTGTAAGGCAAAGTAAATGATTGACAGCTCTTGAATGCATTCATTTGCTGACAGAACACATGAGTGTTGAGTGCCAGCAGTGTGCCAAACACTCTCGGAGGTGCCCAGACCATATCACTAAAAAAATCATCAAAGATCCCTACCCTTGGGCTTCCCTGGTGGCGCAGTGGTTGAGAGTCCGCCTGCCGATGCAGAGGATGCGGGTTCGTGCCCGGGTCCGGGAGGATCCCATGTGCCGCAGAGCAGCTGGGCCCGTGGGCCGTGGCCGCTGAGCCTGCGCGTCCGGAGCCTGTGCTCCGCAGCGGGAGAGGCCACGGCAGTGAGGGGCCCGCGTACCGCAAAAAAAAAAAAAAAAAAGATCCCTACTCTTGCAGAATTTAGAATTTTCTTCTTGTAGATGTAATGTATGGCTTGGGGAAAGGGAAGTAAAGAAAAGTTATTTTATTTTTGACTATCCTAATTCAAGATATTGAGTTTTAAGTTGGTATTTAATAAATGAACTTGACTTTCAGGTGAAGAAATACATAATCTAAAAAGGAACACCATATGAAAGGAGTGATTTCAGTGAGCCCAGAAAAGCGCTAAGTTCCTTAACTTGAGATATCCAGCTTTCTTTAATGAACAATAATCTTTTGACGTTCAGACTACTTTTCCTTTGTTGCAAAATTCCTATACATCCTAGCTCCCCCTGTGCCTCCTTGGAGCAGTTCTCTCAGAGTTCCTTGAGATGTTGCCTCCCAGGCTTGAAGTCCTAAAACTTTCTGCCGAATAAAACATAATTCTCAACTTAAAAAGAAAAACCATTAAGCAAACAAACAAAAAGAAACACCCAGTAATGCAGGGAAAAGGAAATGCTAAAAAAACCCAAAACTCAACTGTATGAGTATATAAATATTACTCTGTGAAATGCAGGATATCTGAATGCTTGGAGAATATTCCTCCTTACCCACCAGATACTCTCTTTTTCCCCCTCTAGTTTTATTGATATATAATTGACACACAGCACTGTGTAAGTTTAAGGTGTACTGCATCATGATTGGACCTACACACATCATGAAATGATGACCACAATAAGTTTAGTGAACATGCCTCATCTCATATACAAAATTAGAGACATAGAAAAAAAATTTTTTCCTTGTGATAAGAATTCTTAGGATTTACTCTTTTAACAATTTTGATGTATAACATAGAGCAGTGTTAATTATATTTCTCATGTTGTACATTACAGCCCTAGTACTTATTTATCCTATAACTGGAAGTTTGTACCTTTTGACAGCCTTCACTGAATTCCCCATCCCCCCTACCCCTACCTCTGGTGGGGTGTGTGTTTGTTTTTGAAGTATAATTTACCTACAACACTATGTTAGTTCCTGTTACACAACACAGTGATTCAATACATAAACAAAAAATGCTGCCTGCCATTCCGGTTCTACAAAGATCAAGTCATTAACTGCTGCCATTACAGACCTACAGTACAACCTGAAAGGAATTCACAGTGAAGCTTTCTGTGGTGTGGCTATATGAGCCCCTAGATAGTTAAGATACATATCTTAACTATGTATATAGTTAATATATACATAGTTATATATACATATGTATATGTATATATATATACATATATATATATACATATACATATACATATACAATCTTTCGATGACCCAAGATTGTTGCATCTTCCCATCCATAGAGAAGCACTAAAATTCTTAACTTGTGATATGTTTTTTGTGATTGGCTGTAACCTTTTAGCAAGATGTATGCTCAATTACATGTATTTCTCAGCAAAACATTCATCTATATCCTGGCCCCTCCCCTACCTCTTTGGAGTAGTTCTTTGGAGCTATTTGAGAGGCTGTCTCCTGGGCTCTAGTCCTCAGTAAGACACGGAATAAAACTCAACTCAAAGCCTTTATGGTGTGCGTTTATTTATCCAGTCAACAAATACTTCTATACATTTCAAACAATCACCATACGTCTAGTTACCATCCACCAGCTGCTCTCTGAATCCAGTCATTTAGGGTTTTTATGAGGGTTCTACCATGTGGGCATGTTTGATTAAATCATTAGCCATTGGTGATTAACTCAATCCTCAGCCCCTCTCCCCTCCCTGGAGGTCAGGGAGTAGGGCTAAAAGTTCCAACATTTCAATCTCTGTGGCTGGTTCCTCTGGCAACCAGCCCCCATCCTCCAAGAGTCACCTCATTAGCATAAACTCAGGTATGGGCTTATTATGAATAACGAAAGACGCTCCACTCAGCCCTGCCACTCAGGAATTTAGAAGGGTTTTAGAAGATTTGTGCCAGGAACCAGAATGAAGACCAAATATATATTTCTTATGATATCGTAAGATCACTCTGTGTGTGTGTGTGTGTGTGTATCATAAGATCACTGTGTGTGTGTGTGTGTGTGTGTGTGTGTGTGTGTGTGTAGAGGGGAAGATAAGGAGGAGAAAGAGAGAGAGAGAGAGAGATAAAGGAGGAAGAGGGAGGAAATTGTTCCCTTTCTCTTACTCCATCTGAGGAGGTGGCATGGGACCCAGGGGAAAGGCAGGTTCCCCCGCAGGCCAGAAACCTGCTCTACTTGAGGGCTCTGGCCGATGGGGTCAGGAGGTCAAGAAGACCTAAGAGTTAGCTGTCCTGAAGGGGGTGGATGTACACCACCCAGGTGGGGCTAGGAGGAAGGAGGTTCCTGTCCTAGAAGGCATCCCTCACTGTCCAACAGCCTTCCTTCCTCTGGTAAAAAAGAAGCAACCCAGTGAGGTACTGGAGAGCTCGCTCATAATAAACAGAGGGGTTCTGGTGTTCTGGAAGCCCTGCTGGGCTCAAACAGAGCTGCGAGTGGTTGCATCTTGTTTTTGTAAAGCCTCACCTGTGATCAGAGCTGTCCTGGGCAGCCCCAAACTAGGAAAAGCAGCAGGGGGTTTGTTTTTCTCTTTTGCGAAGGGAGGAAGCCATCAAGTCATGTATACGCACCAATTCTGAGCTTACGCTGAGAAAACAGAGGAAATCCTCCGGTTTATACTGACACGACTTTATGAGGAAGGCAGACACTGCATTCCCACTCACTGACACAGACTTGCGTGTGGGAAACTCTAACTCTTGGAAATGAGCGCTCTGCCTGGTGTGCCTGACTGTGAGGCTTGAAGTCTTCATAATCAGAATATAACGGCATCTTCCTGGACGATACTAACCAAGTTGCTTTACTGTACATACAAATTCGTGAGGAATTAGATGAAATAGAGTGTAGGCGCTGCTAGAGAGTGCTTCTATTTAAGGAGACAAAACTTTTCTGGGTTTCAAATAAGTAGACTTACAACATCCAAGGTTGATTTTTATTATTGGTTCCATAGCAATTGTCTTCTTTCCTTGGAATGAAAGTGTGGAAGATGAGAAAGCGCATTTTAAGCCAATGGCTTAAATGGTGGATGTTTTCTAGTCAAATCACATTTTTCCTTTTCTGGCTTGATGCCACTGTTGGTGATGTATGAACTCCGTCCGTAATTATCAAAGGTTTAGTACACCCTCCTCCCACCCGAGCTCACCAATCACATTCCTGCTGAACAACAATGGTGGCTGGTTCTCAGAACCAGGTGCCTTTCCAAAAGTGATGCCAGGAGCATTTGTCTGGCATGTGGCATAGAGTCAAGTAGGAGCTATTTCCTCACCCATCTTCTTCTATTGTTGTTTGTTGTCTTTCTTTTCTGTACATCCTTTTTCCCGTTGACCATGTCTCTGTTTCACATAGCATCCCTTCGCTTATACTGTTAGGAGACCTCCAGAGCTCTGATGTCTTCTTGATGTTGAGTTTGTTGTTGTTTGCTTGTTTTTTGTTTGTTTCCAGGTCTAGACATTCAACATTATGTGACTCTCTTGCCTATCGGTTGAAGATGATGGGTTCATTGTCCAAGAAACTGACACACACAAACTCAAATCACAAGAAACCAGCATGATTTTTTATTATTTCTATTCCTTGAGTTTGCATCTTTGGGATTTAAGGCACCGTGGTCCTACAGGAGTCAGAGCTTATCCTAAATCCCTCACTTTCTTTATTAAAAATGTACAGAATTTAAAGATAAAAGTTGAACTAGAATGCCATTATGGAGAAAAGATCGAACAAAAACAGCTTTTTCATGTCCATTTGATGCTGGTCAAAACACATTACTGGCCATTTACTTAAAAAAACAAACAAAAAAAACAAATGCAATAAGCTTGTACACAGACACATAAAAAATGGGAAAAGGGAAAATAAAAAATTAGAGAAAATGACACTCTAGTTGCTAGGAAGTGATGGGACCAAATTATAGCGTTCTAACTGAGAATGTATCCTTGTTTGTAGAACCAAGTTCTGGGGTCAAGTAGCAGATATTCTTTTTAGTAGACACCTCATTTTTGCTGCCCAACACATCAACTGTATCTTCTTCCACCATTTTCAATTGTTTAGGTATCTGTTTCACTGATTGGCTGCTCATCAAATGGGTGTCTGATCTGCCTAACTGACAAAATCTATCATTCACAACAGGTTCCAGCATTTGAAGGCTTGACTAGGGCTAGGATTCACTTCCAAAGTGACTCACACATAAGCCTGGCAAGTCAGTGCTGGTTGTTGGTGGGAGACCTCAGTTCCTCAACCACAGGGTTGCTTGAGAGTCTTATGACTGGCAGCTGGCTTCCCCCTGAACAAGTGATCCAGGCCTCAGGTTTTGATTCAGAGAAAGGAATTCCTGCTAGAGTAATTCTTCTGGCCTATTTCATTACCTCTCACCTATTCTTGCCCATGGGAGGAGGTGGGACTTCCGATTGGTGAATTTGGTTGAAGGAACTAAGCATGGTCCACCAGCTTCTCTGAGGTTATTTTATTTTGGAGCAAGCATGTCTCTAGGCTGCAGGCATTCTAATCTGTTTTTGGCCAGACCAGAGTCAAGGGCCAGCACTTTGGGGTGTCCCTGACTTGTCCAGCTATGCCAGTGTCTGGATAAGTAAGTTCATTTCATTGGGGTGAATTGATGGTAAACCCACATGGTTGTAGATCTAAAATCATGATCTCACATCAGCATTGCCAGTGATATTTTGAGTTCTCTTTGTATGACTTGTATCAACCAGTTCTGAACACTGGAGGGGAAGATGGAGCCTCTTCAAAACCTCAAAATTTGTGGGAAGAGAATACAGTTAGGTAACTCAGCCAGGAATCTGAAGAACTAAATTGCTTCCCTGTTGGCTTAATTTTAGCATCTTCAAGACTGAGGGTGTTGGGACTTCCCTGGTGCTCCAGTGGTTAGGACTCTGCGCTCCCAATGCAGGGGGCCCAGGTTTGATCCCTGGTCAGGGAACTAGATCCCACATGCATGCCACAACTAAAAAGTCCGCATGCCACAACTAAGAGCTCCCATGCCACAGCTAAAGATCCTGAATGCTGCAACTAAGACCCAGCACAGCCAAAATGAATAAATAAATAAATATTTTTTTAAAAAAAGACTGAGAGTGTTACTGTGTTCCGTTTTTTTCCCTTAGAGCCTAAGAGGGTTCTCGCAAGACTTCTTCTAGACGGGCATCTGGGCACAGGGAGTGGGAAGGAGAGAGTCATTTTTGTACATCATTCTTGCCCTCAAATTCTCTCCCCTGGTTGGGTCAAATGTCTAGTGGTTGTAACAGTGTGAGAAAATTTCCTGGAAGACTTGACTCCAATTTTCACTTCCTTTTCTAATGATAATAATAATAATAATAGCAATAATGGCACTGACTATTTTGAGCACCAGCCACAAGCCAACCAGTATACTGTAAGCTTTACATATATTGTGTCTAGCCTTTACATCAACCCTGAGGCAGATATTTTCATTTTACAGAAAGATTAAGCAATATGCTCCAAGTTGCGCAGAGTGGAGGCTGGAACCCCATTCTGTCTGACTCCCAAGCCCAGGCTCCTTCAGTTTTCCCACATTTCTCTGAGCCCCTGCTCCATCTCAGCTTTTCAGGGTCGAGAGGGCAGTTAAGAAAGAGGATGTTCTTATTTTTCAAGGCTGGCTGACTTCTCCCTAGGGGGTTTTCCAAATAACCTAGAAATTCATGAGACAGTAAGGCTGAGCATTCTACTCAGAGGCTATTTTACCTTTCAAACACCCCCTTCCTACCCTGCAGTCCCAACACGCCCTCCCTCCCCCAGCTTCCCAACCATGAAACTGTTATTGTACCTATCTTAGAGTTGTGCTCAGAGGCCATCTGTTCAACCAGGGGGTGCCGTTATCTTTATGGTCCCTTAACATGGCCATTTCCTGAAATTGCATTTGATAATGGAAAATGCGTTTCTGTGTCTCTGAGGGACCATATCTACGTTGCTATTTTGTCCTCTCATGGCAAAGGAATTTGAAACAGCTCTAATATTGAGAGAGAAAAGCAGCAATTCCCTTAATAGGTGTGGTAGGCAGAATAATGCTTCCCCAAAGATGTCTACATCCTTTTCCCTGGAACCTGCAAATATGTTGCTTTACATGGCAAAGAGAACTTGCAGATATGTTTAAATTAAGAATCTTAAGCTGTGACAAAGCGAAAGAGAGGCATGGACATATATACACTACCAAACGTAAGGTAGATAGCTAGTGGGAAGCAGCCGCATAGCACGGGGAGATCAGCTCGGTGCTTTGTGACCGCCTGGAGGGGTGGGATAGGGAGGGTGGGAGGGAGACGCAAGAGGGAGGGGATATGGGAACATATGTATATGTATAACTGATTCACTTTGTTATAAAGCAGAAACTAACACACCATTGTTAAGCAATTATACTCCAATAAAGATGTAAAAAAAAAATCTAAAGACAAAAAAAGGGATATGTATTAGATATAAATGGATATAAAGGGTACTTTTTCATGCTTTCAGAACCAATGATTATCTTTCTAATAGGGATATGAAGATTCATTCTTGGAGGGTGTGTGTGCTGATCTGTTTTTAGACCAATTTTCTCCTATCCTTTCGACAAAATTTAAAATATATGTTATGTTTTCATCTTGAAAAAAACATGCAGTGTGAGGCTGAGACAGAGAAGCATGTTCTCAGCAGCTGTGCAATGCTAGCATGTTGTGAATATTCAACAAATATTAAGTGACATTGAAATATGAATTGACGGATAATGAATCACTTTAGGGAATTATCCTGCCAAAATGTTTTGGAAGATCCATGAAACATTTGACAAATCCAAAGAATCCCCCCCCCCCAAAAAAAGAATCTTGCAATGTGGGAGATTATAAAGCATTATTTCATGGGTCTAATGTAATCACAAGGGTCCTTTTAAGGAAAAGAAGGCAGAAGAGTCAGAGAAGGAGATAAGACAACATAAGAAGCTGGAGCAATGGGATTGCTAGCTGGAGACCATGAGCCAAAGAATGCAAGCAGCCTCTAGAAGCTAGAAAAAGCAAGGAAACAGGTACTTCCCTAGAGTCCCCAGAAGCAACAAAACCCTGCCAGCACCTTGATTTTAGCTCCATAAGACCCATTTCAGACTTCTGACCTCCAGAACTGTAAGATAACGTTACGGAACTGAACTTACGTCTGCTCACCCACCACACAGCAAAGACAATTTACTGACAGCGGTTTGTGATGAAGGAAAGTATAGCAGTTTTTGCAGGCATCAAGCAAGAACAGGCAGCTCATGCTCAAAAGACCCAAACTTCCTGATGGCTTTCAGGGAAGGGTTTTTCAAGGCAACATTTGGGATGAAGGTTGCAGCTTGTGGACTTTCTTCTGATTGGTTGGTGGTGTGGTCACAGGGTGATGTTTTGGGAATCTTAATCATCCACCTTCTGGTTCCAACCAGTCTGGGGTCTAGTGCTTGTGGTCAGCATGCAGTCACTATCCTCCATCTGGGTGAGGATCTTAGTCTCTGCAGAATAACTCAAAGATATGCATCAGGTTGTTATGTATATCCCTTGAGGAGGAACTAGGACTCTTGTTTTATTGCTGAACTATTATTTCTTTACTGCTTTTCCTTTGTTTCTGCATTCTCTCACTTCCCTAATTATTAACTGCTTGGAACTTCCCTGGTGGTGCAGTGGTTAAGAATCCGCCTGCCAATGCAGGAGACACGGGTTTGAGCCCTGGTCTGGAAAGATCCCACATGCTGTGGAGCAACTAAACCCGTGCACTACAACTACTGAGTCCATGTGCCACAATTACTGAAGCCTGCGCACCTAGAGCCCGTGCTCCACAACAAGAACAGCCACTGCAATGAGAGGCCCGCGCACTGCAACAAAGAGTAGCCCCCGCTGGCTGTGACTAGAGAAAGCTCGCACGCAGCAATGAAGACCCAATGCAGCCATAAACAAACAAACAAACAAACAAATAAATAATAATAATAAATTAACTGCTTGAGTCTGCTCTTTGGAACTCAGAAAAGGTATAGGAGACTAAAGCCCTTTTTTTCTACAAACAAGAAACAGGGGACACAGAGGGGCTTTTGTACCCAACAAGGCCCCAAAGGGTCCTGCTCAGTTTCAATCACCCATTTTCTTTTTTACTCCTCCATCCTGAGGGGAACAGGGGGCGGGACAAGAAAGAGAATAAAGTTTTGGATAGAGAGGTAAATCATAAACTCAGGCAGGGAAACTTAGTTTTCGGGGGACTTGGTTTCAATAATAAATTTATGTTGCTTTAAGGCACTAAGTTTGTGGTAATTTGTTACAGTAGCAACAGGAAGCTAAGACAATACAGTACACTCCACCTTTCTCTGCTTAATCATTTATGCAATGGGCCACTAAACATCCTGGTCAGAAACTCCATGTCAGCTAGTGACCCTGTCATTTAAATTTTTCTCACAAAACAAGAGACACCATGGAATAGTATGTCTGGTGTACCCTTTCATTATTGCTTGTTTTCATAACAGCCTTTTGGAAAAATGAGTTTACACAATCCTTTTTCATGGTGATAAGACAAGAAATCTTTATAGATCAAGACCATATTGGTGGAGACTACCACCAGAGGCCCCTGCATATCCTCTTACTTACTCTGAGGTATAATAGATACAAATTAGCAACAATGTAGCTAACAGATGTCACATGTCCATTTATTGCTTGTGCTCCTGGAAAACAAGGCATGCCTCATCACCACTGGAAAATGCCACTGGGTTTCCTGATTCAGGTATTAACAGAGCTCTTTCAGTGCTATAGGAACTGACATGAAAGAGCCAATGACTCCTAGTCAGGCTCCGAAGGAAATTGTGCAGCTAATGCAAGTTCCATGGAAGCTGACCCAGTCTGTCAGTGTGGAAGGTTAATGGCCCTGAGTTGGGTCACCTTTAGAGAGCAGGACAAGGAGGGTCTTAACTCTGTTTTCAGCTGAACACTTTTGAAACTGCCTTGCTGATTCAAGGCATCCACTGTTTCAATGCCAGTCAGCAGGATAATGATTTAATTAACCTTCCTGCTGAAGCTGGTGGGAACCCAAAGCAGTCATTCCCCAGCGGAAACTTTCACCACAAAACAAATTCAGTTGATTTCTGCCTGCTCTTCCCATTCTCTGTGGAGATCTGAAACAACAAACCAGTTCTAGCTGGTTAAACCAATGATCCCTCCAGGAGGGCTTCAATTGGCCAATACTTCTGGGGTCCAGAAGGTGCTTAGTCCCAATTCCATGTGGCTATGGTGCCAGGTGTCAGGTCACTTCTGGATTCTTGTACCCTCTGTGCTCTGGGCTGTCTCCTCCATTCACACTAGGGGGAAGGCTCCCATTCATTGATTAAAGGCTGCATCTTTCCTTAATTGGTGTTTCCGCAATGACCACATTGTGAGGAGGATCATACAGCCTTAATAATTTGTACATGGGAGGATAGCCATATAAGACCAAGCATGGTATACTCCTATGGAACTTTTTATCCCTGCCACTAACAGCTCATAAGTGTGGTCAACTCAGATCCCAAGATCTTCTTCAGATAAGCTGAATACTGAGAGAATAGAAATGGGACAGATAAACATACATGAAAAAGGGAAGTAGCTCTGAAAGCTTGAGAACTAGAGGAGAGAAAAATACATAAAAAGAGGCCTAGGAAACGGCATGACGTTGCTGAGTGCTTAGCCACAGAAAGGAATGGTGCCAAAGGGGAGAGGTTATAATAAGAAAGTGGATAATTCAATTTAAAAATTCTACTTCATTTACATTCTGCTTCTATCACTAAACGTAGTTTAAAAACCCAAATCTAGTTTACTATTTTGTTTAATATTTCAATTGGTAAATTCTGAGGTTGGCAAAGATGGAACATAGGATGATTTTGATTGGTTGCCTCCCTGCAGGCTCAATGAACTGCCTTTGCAACCAGGACTTGAGTATAGGGAGCTTCAAAGGGTTGAAAGGTAGCAAGAATGTACTCAATAGGAAAAGGGAGTGAATGAAGGAAGATGTGAAGCACCAGCTCTGAAAGGTGACCACCCTGTACTACCTATTCCTTTCTTTCCTTGCTCCCCTAGGAGGTCTCCTAGGCTGGGTCAGAGATGACATAAAGTGGGTATATTTGCAGGCTGGCAATTTAACTTGATCCAATAACACTCTAGCGATTGTAGTTCATGCCTTTATTTTAACAGAGGCCCTGAGTGAGTGTAACTTCCTCAAATCATAAAGAAATACATATATAACACCCAACTGTTATTTACAAATTGAAATAAGTGACAGCTAAGTGGAACACAAAGTCCATAGATTGTACCCAATGAAAAAATATTACTGCTAATGTCCAACTAATCATCAGCAAATTAGTCTGGATCTGACAAAGATTAAACACAAATACAATTTATTACTTTTGAGGTTTGACAATGCTGCTGAATTATGAATCCTCAGGGAAGACAAAATGATCTGTTACGTAACATAAGACTTAGGAGCAATAGTTTCCTATGATTTGTCAGCCAGCTGAAGAACTGATTTTTTTTTCTTGCTTAGCTTTTTTTTTACATCTTTATTGGAGTATAATGGCTTTACAATGGTGTGTTAGTTTCTGCTTTATAACAAAGTGAATCAGTTATACATATCCATATGTTCCCATATCTCTTCCCTCTTCCCTATGCAGTTTTGAAGCTTTTGCTTCAAGCGTGTCTCTGTGCATGTGGCACGTGCATGCGCTGAGTTACTACAAATAATGCACTTTCTACCCTGAGTTGAGGTAAAACAATATATGAATGCCACAGCAGTAGACTGAAATCTTACCAACTGAGTCCTCAGAGAGTAGAACAAAGAGCGAGTGGAGAAAGGATTCCATCTCCAGGTGATAATACTGTCCAGCCCAAAAGGGTATAAGAAAGGAGAAAATCACTGCACCCAATAAGAACCTTATGCTCTGATGCCAAGCTTATCCTGCCCAGCTAATGGAGACAGATTGACCTGTTGACCTGCTGGATAAACCATTAACACTTTAGAGGTTCATCACTGTCCCCCTCATAAAAGAACTGCACTCCTTCAGACTGCTTCTGACGCTTCAGTCCCTGCTCCAGTAGCAGTTAGAAGATTACGCTTCTTCTGCCTGGTGTGCCTATGCCTTGCAGCCCTGACTAAAAACCCCCTCAGGCTTAAGGGACTGGATGGGCCACCGCCCTGGGTCAAGCTTGGAGCCAGTGGTTCTCAATTTAATTAAATCACAGCAAGAACTACAATGCTGTGGAGGGAGAAGACTGCCAGTGGTTTGGAACATAACCCACTGTGCTGTTAAAATGCCCCGGGCGGCAGTATGATGTGCTATCTAGATGAGTTGTAGAAATACTGACATCAAACACAAAAACAGGCTTGCTAGAGGGCTGAGGTCAGAGTGAGCATGAGTCATTGACTCCTGGACACCTCAGGCCATTAGCTGTAGTCAGATGTCAGCCCTGGCAATTACTCCTAACTGCTGACCCAGGACACTGCGCGGAGTCCTCTAGTGAAAGCTAGCCATGTGTCAGCCATCACACTGTCTGAGAGCATCCTTTGGTGACCATATTGAGAGGACTGGGTGTCAGGGCTCATGTGAGAAGTAAAAGATGGCAGAGTTCACACACACAATTATGAAATTCATCACTGCACTGTAGGGGAGCTCAAGTTTGGTCTGTATTTTGTCATTTTTTGAAAAAGAAATGGCAAATACAGAATCGCTGTCTGTAAATTTTCCTCTTCACATGAGATCACAGTGAGGGAAAACAAGCCTCAGCAAGTGCCCATGATTGTTACCAGTCTTTAGGGGTTACAAAAGAACAGAAAAATGCATCCAGCTGGAGACATCATACGTGATTTCAAACATCTGCAGACCAAGTAATGCAACATGGACTTTATTCACATGGCTATTTTCCACCCACATCTTCTTTCTATTGGTTGACGGTTGCCACAGAGGAGGCTAGGACAACTGCCTCTTGCTCCCCAAATGATCTTTCTCCTCAACTCTTGTCTGTGTCCCAGTCTCCCCTGTACCTCCAATTCTGCAGAGTAATCTGGAATTGTAGAAGCATCCAGTTCTTTCTTTCTTTTTTCTTTTTGGATCAAAGGCACTCAGAATCTGAGTACGGAGAGGCAAGGGAATCCTAAACATAAATGATTCCTTCAAATCCTCTACACGTTGTCTTTCTTTCCCTTCCTCCTCCTCTCTCCCATCTATTTACAGGTTCTGAACTCCTTTCTTGGAAGCACTGTCAGAAAAAAGAGCTTTGCTGTTGGCTATGTTCTAATCCTGGCTGGATCCCTATTTGGTACTTAATGGGTTGGAGAATTTGAAAGATCAGGGAAAATCCTAAACTGGACAGAACCTAGATGCTTACAAGACCTCCTCCCTTGTTCTTAGAGTGACAATGACATTATTCAATAAATATTGATTGAATCCCTGTGGTATTGCAAGGCTTTGCATGTAGGGGACACAAACATTTTTTGTTTCAGTGATGATGTTAGTCATATGATAATCAAACCCCCATACCTTCTTTTTTTTAAAACTATTTAAAATTTTTTTGTTTTTAATTTATTTTTGGCTGCTTTGGGTCTTGGTTGCTGTACGCGGGCTTTCTCTAGTTGCGGCGAGCGGGGGCTACTCTTCGTTGCGGTGCGCGGGCTTCTCATTGCGGTGGCTTCTCTTGCTGTGGAGCACGGGCTCTAGGCACGCGGGCTTCAGTAGTTGTGGCACGCGGGCTCTAGAGCGCAGGCTCAGTAGCTGTGGCGCACAGGCTTAGTTGCTCCGCGGCATGTGGGCTCTTTCCGGACCAGGGCTTGAACCCACGTCCCCTGCACTGGCAGGTGGATTCTTAACACTGCGCCACCAGGGAAGTCCCCCCTATACCTTCTGAGACTATATTTCTTCTGCCCCAATTCTTGATGAAATGGTCTATTCTTGGCTTCATGTGAGCCCCTTCGCCAAAGCTGGGCTGGCAAACTTCAGTGACCACCCATTGCCGTACCTCTCACTTATCACTCTAATATGAGAGCATCGAATGGGAGCCCTGAGGCTCTCAGACCCCATGAAGGTGAATGCTGGGCCCTGAGAGAGCCTGCAGGCAGCTAAATTGCATACACAGCATCGTGCCTGCAACAGCTTCTGAGTGCTGTGAAAACACTTGGGTCTTATGACGCCTCTATTCTGTAAAAGGATCATTGCTGAGGTCAAATGACTTGCCCCAGTATCACTTGGCAACTCAGCAGCTACACCAGAAATAGAATCCTGCCCAGTGTTCCTGACTGCCTGGAAGGAGCTTAAAACACTTCCAACCTTTGGGGCAGGAGAAAGAAGTCACCCATGGAGTCCCTGTCCCTGAAAAAATACAGAAGCTCACCTGGCCTCTGAGGTCATAATGGCCCTTGAAACTTGGGGTGTGCCAGCATCCCCCCCAAACCCAGCTCAGTTCTGAAAGCAACCCAAGGAAGGTGGTGCCCGCTGAGCAGCTGGCAGCGCAGGCTGGTTCATCTGCTCTGCTGGAGCGCGGAGCGGTGTTCCAAGAGGGAATTGAAACTGCTGGTGGGGGCAGGGCTCCCCAGGCATGCACTCAGGCTGCGGGAAGAAGGTGAGAGATGCTACCTTGCCGTTCTGTCCACTCACTGAATGACTCGTGGCGCAGAGGTGCTGGCTTCAGAGGATGGCTGCCCAGCTGTTGGCTGGAGCAGAGGCACAAAGCAGCTGGGTATGGTAAAGGCTAAGATGCTGCAGTAAGAGTTCAAATCCCAGCTCGCAGGCTTGCTTATTACCAGTGGGACAGTGGGCAATTTACTACTATTTTCTGCCAGAGTTTCTTTATCTGCAAAATGTGGATGATAATAACACCTACCTGATAGGTTCTGCTGCTAGGATTAAATGGCTAAATGAATAAGGTGCTCAGTACATGGTATGTAATAAGTATCATATAACTGTTTACTATCACGTATTTACTCAAAGAGCTATTCGGTGACCATTAAAAATAATGGTTATAAACTGTGATATGCTGGTAAATCTTTACTGGCTCCCTTGGAGAGAAAAAGAAGCTCTGACTTGTATTGTTTGCTGACTTCCATGGTTTAAATATTTCCATCATGAATGATTTCAAGAACACAGAATTAGGAAGAAGTGCTCATGGTCAGCTCTCAAGAGCTGGCATGTCACTGGTTATAAAGCCCAAGGAATAACATGAAAGATGCTATGATATATTATGTGAAAAATAAGAAATAAAATTGAAATACAAAATGATTATTAACTATGTAAAAATCTAGTGTGTTCAAAGAAAAAAAATGCAAGGAAATATAATGAATACTGACCATGTTAAGAGTGGTGGGAATGTAGTTAACTCTTTTGTATATATTTTTTCATTTTCCTTAAAGTGCTTATGTTAATATTAGAGTGGAAAAGCAAGTGGAGTTCTAGGGAGATTGGCCAAGATGGTGATGTTGAAAGATCCTGAGCTCACCTCCTTTCACGCACACACCAAAATTACAGAACACCTACCAATGAAAAAGACCAGAACCTACCAGAAAAGATCTTCTACAACTAAAGATAGAAAGAAGAAGCCACAACAAGACAGGTAGGAAGGGTGGAGTTGCAGGATAGTCAAGACCCATAAGCCCAGGTGGGTGACCCACAAACAAAAGAATAATTACAATTGCAGCAGTTCTCCCTAAGGAGCGAGGAGTCTGAGTCCCACATTAGGCTCCCCGGTCTAGGACTCCTGTGCCAGGAAGATGAGCTCTCAGAACATTTGGCTTTGAAGGCCAGCGGGACTTACTATTGGGAGCGCCAGAGGGCTGTGGGAAACAGAGACTCTACTCGTAAGTGGCGCACACAAGATCTCAGATGCTTTGGGACCCAGCACAGAAGCAGTAATTTGAAAGGAGTCTGGGCCAGACCCACTTGCTGATCCTGGAGAGACTTCCAAAGAGGCAGGAGGCCACTGGAGCTCACCCTGGGGACACAGTCACTGGCGGCAGCCGTCATGGGGAACTCACTCTACCACATGCACAATGGTGCTGGCAAAGCGCCGTTCTATAATCCTCCCTCTACCTTACCAGCCTCAGGACCCAGCTCCACCCACCAGTCTGCTGGTCCCAGGACTGGGACACAGCCAGAGTCCCTGGGACCCAGCTCCACTCAATAGTGGGAAGGCACCAGCCCAGGAATCCCCAGTCCTGCTCACCAGCAAACCTGGTCTAGCCTTGGGACCAGCCTCACCCACCAGTGGGCAGACACCAGCCCCAGGAAAACCTCAGCCCCACAGCCTATGGACCCAGTCCACCCACCAGCAGGCCAGCACCAGCTCTGAGACCAGCTGGGCCCTAGCAGGCCAACACAAACTTGGGACACCCCAGACCCCACAGCCAGCTGTGTCAGGAAGCAGCCACATCCACCAGTGGCCCAACACTAGGTCTGGGACCCATGGGCCCTGCAGCCAGACCCTAGGACCTGGCTCTGCCTGCCAGTGGGCTGGCAAGAGACCCAGGATCTGGCTTCACCCACCAGTAAGCCAGCACTAGGCCTGGGCCCCCCACAAAGCTACAGTTATCAAAATGGTATGGTACTGGCACAAAAACAGACATACAGGTTAATGGAACAGAGTAGAGAACCCAGAAATTAGCACATGCAGTTCTGGTCAATTAATCTACAAAGGAGGCAAGAACATACAATGCAGTAAAGATAGTCTCTTTAATAAGTGGTGCTGGGAAAACTGGACAGCTACATGCAAAAGAATGAAATTAAGGGGCTTCCCTGGTGGCGCAGTGGTTGAGAGTCCGCCTGCCGATGCAGGGGACATGGGTTCGTGCCCCGGTCTGGGAAGATCCCACATGCCATGGAGTGGCTGGGCCCGTGAGACATGCTTGCTGAGCCTGCGCGTCCAGAGCCTGTGCTCCGCAACGGGAGATGCCACAACAGTGAGAGGCCCGCGTACCACAAAAATAAAAAAAAATAAAAAAAAAAGAATGAAATTAGAACATTTTCTCACACCACATTAAAAATCAACTCAAAATGGGTTAAAGACCTAAATGTGAGACTGGAAACCATAAAACTCATAGAAGAAAACATAGGCAGAACACTCTTTGACATAAATCGTAGCAATAATTTTTTGGAACTGTCTCCTAAGGCAAAGGAAACAAAAGAAAAAAATAAATAAATGGGACCTAGTTAAACTGAAAAGCTTTTTCACAGCAAGGGAAACCATCAACAAAATGAAAAGACAATCTACTAAATGGGAGAAAATATTTGCAAATGATAAGACTGATAAGGGGTTAATATCCAAAATATATAAACATCTCATGCAACTCAATATCAAAAAACACAAACAACCTAATTGAGAAATGGGCAGAAGACCCAGATGGATGATTTTCCAATGAAGACATACAGGTGACCAACAGGCATATGAAAAGATGTTTAACATTGTTAACTGTCAGAAATACAAATCACAACCACAATGAGATATCACCTCACACCTGTCATAATGGTTATCATCAAAAAGAACACAAATAACAAATATTGGTGAGGATGTGGAAAAATGGGAACCCTCATACACCATTGGCGGAATGTAAATTGGTGCAGCCACTGTGGAAAACAGTATGGAGTTTCCTCAAAATATTAAAAATAGAACTACCATATGATCCAGCAATTCCATAACTGGTATATATCCAAACAAAATGAAAACAATAATTCAAAAAGATACATGTACCCCCATGTTCACAGCAGCATTATTTACAAGAGCCAAGATATGGAAGCAACCTAAGTGTCCATCAGCAGAAGAATGGATAAAGAAGTTGTGATATATATATATATATATCTATATATATATATATATATACATACATACATATATATATATACACACATATACATAAAATGGAATACTACTCAGCCATAAAAAAGAATGAAATTTTGTCATTTGTCACAACATGGATGAACCTGGAGGGTATCATGCTTAATGTAATAAGTCAGAGAAAGACAAATACTGTATGTCATCACTTATATGTGGAATCTAAAAAATAAAACAAACTAGTCAATATAACTAAAATAAACAGACTCATATATATAGAGAACAAATTAGTGGTTACCAGTGGGGAGGGGGACAGGGGAAGGGGCAAGATGGGGTAGGGGACTAAGAGGTACAAACTACTATATACAAAATAAATAAGCTACAAGGATATATTATAAAGCACAGTGAATATAGCCAATATTTTATAATAACTAAAAATGTAGTATAATTTATAAAAATTTTGAGTCACTATGTGGTACACCTGAAACCAATATATTATAAAGCGACTGTCTCAATTTTAAAAAATCTAAAAAAAAAAGCAAGCAGAGTTAACTAAAACACACACACACACAGCCTTTTTATTATGGAAAATTGCAAATATGCCAAACGCTAGTATGATTTACTTTAGGTGCTCATTAACCAACAACTATCAACACTTTGCCAATCTTTTTTCATTTTAATCAAATGAAATTTCTTTCATTTCATTTATCCCAGAGATCATGTTATTTTACTTGGAACCCTCCAATATAATACATAGGACATTTTTTAAAAAACATAAACATCACACCATTAATCACATCTAACCAAAGTAATAATTCCTCAATATCATTCACAACTGGGAAAGATGTCTTTTACAGTTTGTTTCTTTGAATCATGGTTCAGACATGGCATTGGGTTGTTATTTTTTTGTTTCTTTAATTCCATAATAATTATCCTTTCTTTTTATCTTTTATGCCACCAATTTATTGAAGAAGCTGATAATTTGTCCTGTAGAATGTCCCACATTATAGATTTGGCAAAATATTTTCTTATGGTTACTTGTACCTCTGGTCCCCATATTTACCATAAGCTGATGGTTACATCTAGAGAGTGATTCAGACAAGAAACCTTCATGGGTGGTGCCATGGACTTGCTATTGCATCACATTGAGACATACATGATGTTTCCTTGTGCCACTTTTACTGATGCTAAGATTGATCCATGGATTTAGAAGTGTAACACATTTAAAAACAAAAATAAATAAGAGAAAACAATTGGAAGATTTCACTTAGGCAGGTAATAAGTAAGTACACGGTCTGGATTAGTCAAGAGAAGGCACCATGCTATTTGTGTGTCAAGATTTGCTGACAGAAAGACTCAACCCAGGAGTTCTCGCCTCCTATACTTTTGTGATAGCACAGCCCATCTGAATGAATTTGGTGACTCCTTTTTTAAAATTAATTAATTAATTTATTTATTTATTTTGGCTGCGTTGGATCTTCGTTGCTGCGCATGGGCTTTTTCTAGTGGCAGCGAGCGGGGGCTACTCTTCGTTGCAGTGTGCAGGCTTCTCATTGCGGTGGCTTCTCTTGTTGTGGAGCACAAGCTCTAGGCACACGGGCTCAGTAGTTGTGGCTTGCAGGCTCTAGAGCACAGGCTCAGTAGTTGTGGCGCACGGGCTTAGTTGCTCCGCAGCATGTGGGATCTTCCCGGCCCAAGGCTCGAACCCATGTCCCCTGTATTGGCAGGTGGATTCTTAACCACTGCGCCACCAGGGAAGCCCTTGGTGACTCCTTTTTATGACACATGTTCTCATAATATTTGGGAGGATATGACTTAATATCAGTTCAGTTAATTCTTTTCAAACCCATTCTCTTGTTTGAGTCCACCACAGAGATGCCAGACACAGAATAAACCAATTTCACCAAAACATTAGGCAAAGTCCCTAAACTCCTTCAGCCTTATTGAGAGCCCCTTGCTCCCTATGACAGCCAGAATGGCCTCCCTACCTGGAATCCCACCTCCAAGTCATCCTTCACACCCCACCTGCCAGAGTTCTAAAGTGCAAATCAGACCATCTCCCTGTGCTGGTTAGACTTTTCCAATAGCTTTCCGTGGCCTGCGGGAAAAACTTATAATTCTTTAGTTTGTCACTTAAGGACCTTTCCCACCTTCTCGCCCATACTTCCTTTTCTTCTCTCTTTCTGTAGGTCATGCTTTCATCCAGTGCTCTAACTTCATCCAGCTCCATGTTGTTCTCTGGATACAATGCTCCTTCACAACTCTGGGTCTTTTTTTTTTTTTTTAATTTTGGTAATCCTTGTTTTGTTTTCTTTCTTTTCTTTTTTTTTAAAAATTAATTAATTAATTTATTTATTTATTTTTGCTGTGTTGGGTCTTCGTTTCTGTGTGAGGGCTTTCTCTAGTTGCGGCAAGTGGGGGCCACTCTTCATCGCGGTGCGCGGGCCTCTCACTATCGCGGCCTCTCTTGTTGCGGAGCACAGGCTCCAGACGCGCAGGCTCAGTAGTTGTGGCTCACGGGCCCAGTTGCTCCGCGGCATGTGGGATCCTCCCAGACCAGGGCTTGAACCCGTGTCTCCTGCATTGGCAAGCAGATTCTCAACCATTGCGCCACCAGGGAAGCCCCACACCTCTGGGTCTTGATGTGCTTATCCCCTTGCCTAGAATGCCTTTCCTTTGGTCAGCTTGGCAGTTTCCCACCCACCCCTGAGACTCCTGTACCAAGCTGCCTTCATCTCCCCAGTGTGGTTTGAAAGCCCCTCTCTGTTTCTCTCTTGCCTCAGAGGTCATATCATCATTCTGGCCCAGCAGACTCTCCTGGGGCTGGCATGTTGCAGGCACTCAGGAAACATTTGTTGAATTCATTAATGTAAAATGAAGCCCAGTAGGAAGAATGAAGAAAGTGCTGGGTGAATCTGCCATTGGTTGAACAAGCACACTCAAGATTAACTAAGTGCTAAAAAAAAAAAAAAAAAAAAAAAAAAGATTAAGTGCTAACTGACCACATCTGCATGGGAGCACCCCTGGCTTTGTCCTTACTTCTGTCTGCTCAACATTTTTATCCCTTTAAGAACTTGGGTTCAAATACAGACTATACCCCTTTCTAGCTGTGTGGTCGTAGGCACTTAACAGTTTCATCATTCATAAACCAGAGATGATAGAATCCACCATAAAGCTTGTTCTGAGGATTAAGTGAGTTAATATACATAAGGTGTTTAGAGTGGTGCCTGGAACATAGGAGTTCTACTGGAATGGTTGTTATTAATATTTCTGCATAGGTCTTAACATCTTTACTTGATAGTTGGTTCTTCAAATGCATAATTTGTGTCAGATTGGGTTGTATTTTCTCCACAGCATTTGGAGTAAACTGTTAGAGGATGAAAGAATATTACAGAAGCAACTGGGGAGATTCTTCAGGGTGGTAGTAAAGAGGGTGGACTTTGAGGCCAGGCTCCCTGGGTGTCCATCCTGGCTCCTCCACTGACCACTGTATGATCTTTAGCACACAGACTCAAGCCATTTGTGCCTCTATCTCCTTGTCTGTAAAATGATGATAGTCATGGGTCTGTTGTGAAGGCTATGTGAGATCATTTGTGTAAAGCTCTTAGCACGTGTGCCTGGCACATGGGAACTGCTCAATAAATGTAAGTTAATATTATTATTTATTTTCCTTTTGGGGAATACATTTTTGCATGAACCTAATAGGGGACCTATTTTGGGGCAAGTTAGCATTTTGGACCCATCCCAATAATCCATCCTCTTTGGTTATTTTTTTCATTCTAGAGTCTTTGAAAATCATGCCAATTCTGCTTATACATGCACAAACAAGGTAGTTGAAATCCTGTCTGTTCATTTGAATGACTTCCATGTCTGTCATTGGCTGTGTTCAGCACAGCCCCTCCCAGTAACTCAAAGTAAAAAAAAAAAAAGAGCAACCAGACCATTCAGGTCTAAGGATGGGACCAATCCAGGGAACTCAGGACAAATGTGGCCCTTCAGCAGTCCACATATCAGTCAGGAGTGGGTGAGAATTCCCAAAGGTCTATGACTTCATGGCTACGACACCTTGGGCTAAAACAGGCCCAAATGGAGATTAAATCATAATTCAGGGATTGCCCCAACATCTCAGCACAGGGCTTGAGCTGAACTGACCATCCTTCTGGGAGTGTTCCTTGATGGGGAACAAGACCCATTTAGCAAGCAAGATGGTGGACAGTGGCCTGGATCCCAGCTTCCTCATAGGCTAAGAGCCCCAGGGAAATGGACAAAGGAAGGAATTGACTAGCGGTCACCTCACAATGGCTTTTGTATTCTAGATATGCCATATTTTTCTCCTGAAACTTTATCTGGAGATGTTGTGAACATAACTTCTTTGCTTTTAAACCCAAGTTCAAATGTCCTTTACCTGTGACTACAGGTTAAAAATACCTTTCTTTCTTAAATCTCACTCCTCACTAAATCCTATAGATTACTAATGCCAAAAAATCCTTATGATAAGCTATCAGACGATTCTAAAGTATCTTCAGGCTGCCAGGTGAAGTGATCTACACAATTTACAGTGATCAAGGAGGAAGAGGGTTTTGAGGATCCAGGGTCTTTCCTATAATAATAACAGCAGCTAACATTTACTGAGCATTTACCATGTGCCATACATGGTCCTGCATTATCTCATGTAGCCTCATCGGTGATAGGATTAGGTACCAGCATCAACCCAATTTTACATATCAGAAAACTAAGGAAGCAGAGTTGAAGTAATTTGCCCAGGGTTGTATAGTTAGCAAGTGACAAAACTACATTTCAGACCAGGAGTGTCTGACCTGGGGGCTGAGCTTCTAACATGTAGTGTATGTATACCTCTCCTCTTTTTCCACCACTTCCATAGTTAGTACAGATCTTCCTTGACTTACGATGGGGTTACATCCTGATGAATTCATCATAAGTTGAAAATATTTAAGTTGAAAACGCGTCTAATACACCTAACCTACTGAACATCACAGTGTTCTCAGAACACTTAACATTAGCTTATAATGGGCACAATCATCTATCATAAATCCTATTTTATAATAAAGCATTGAGTAACCCATGTAATTTATTGAATACCATACTAAAGGGAAAAACAGAATGATTGTATGTGTACAGAATGGTTTTAAGTGTATCAGTTATTTACTGGTCATGAGAGAGTATCATGACACATATCACTAGCCCAAGAAAAGATCAAGATTCAAAATTCGAAGTACAGTTTCTACTGAAGGCATATCACCTTCACAACATCAAAAAGTTGAAAAATCAGGGCTTCCCTGGTGGTGCAGTGGTTGAGAGTCCGCCTGCTGATGCAGGGGACATGGGTTTGTGCCCCGGTCCGGGAAGATCCCACATGCCGCGGAGTGGCTGGGCCTGTGAGCCATGACCACTGAGCCTGTGCATCCAGAGTCTGTGCTCTGCAACAGGAGAGGCCAAAACAGTGAGAGGCCTGCGTATCGCAAAAAAAAAAAAAAAAAAAAAGTTGAAAAATCATAAGTCAAACCATAGTAGACACTGTCTGTATACTCTACAGTCCAAATGTTCACGTCCCTCTAAATTCATATGCTGAAATTGTAAGTCCCAAGGTGATGGTATTAGGAAGTTGTGCATTTGAGAGGTGATTAGGTGGTGAGGGTGGAGCCCTCATAATTGGGATTAGTGGCCTTATAAAAGAGATCCCAAAGAGCTCCCTAGTCCCTTCTGCCACGTGAGGACACAATCAGAAGTTGGCAGTCTGCAACCAGGAAGAGGGTGCTCACTGGAACCTGACCGTGCTGTCACCCTGACCTCCGATCTCCAGCCTCCAGAACTGTGAGTAATATATTTCTGCTGTTTATAAGCCACTCCATCTATGGTATTTTATTATAGCAGCCTGAACAGACTAAGACAGTATATATGCATAGGGCAAAATCACAGGGTTCGGAGCTCATGGTGATCTCACCCTTCCTTAGTTCCCTGAGGTCACAACTTTCTCCCCACTTGCCATTTATCCTTTCAATATGCATTCAGTGAATGTTTAAAACTGAGCACCAACTACATCCCACACCGAGAACGAGCTCTGGGAATACAGAGGCGATCAGTACCTGATGTGGCCCGGCTCTCATGACGCCTACAGTTTACACGGGACTCCAACACAGATGGAGTAATTACACATACATGTGAAATTGCAGCTGGGACAAGAGCTACAAGACAAAGGAATGAGATGCTGTGAGAATGTGTTAAGGGGAAAGTGCACTGGTTTGGGAGGTCAGGGAAGGCTTCTGTGACTCAGTGACAAAAGAGGTGATAGCTAAAGAAAGAGGAGAGGGGAAAGTACACCAGTGGGAAGAACAGCATGGGAGAAGGCCCTGTGACAGGGAGTGTTACACATCCTGGGACTGAAAGTTGACCAGTGGCTGGAGGAGGCCCTGTGACAGGGAGTGTTACACATCTTGGGACTGAAAGTTGACCAGTGGCTGGAGGACGCCCTGCTGTGCTAAGGACTTGGTCTTGATCATAAGGGCAATGGGAGTCCTTTGAAACCCAACTTTAGACCCCATTCTTAAAAAGTTGCTCAGAGCCCACAGTGCCTCTACAGCCAGCATCCATGTCTGTCTGGTATACATGGAGCATCAAGGAGGCAGGTCTCTGTAGCATCAGCATCCCTAGAATTCACCTTAAGTCATGGTGATGGCCAACTTGGGAACAGGAGAACTAGGCTTATGGCAGCTTCCTGCCCTGCCTGTAAACTCACATCCCTTGGCCTGGTAGGGAATGACAATTCCAGGAAAATGAAGTGTCACAGGTAGAGACAGTAATTATGGAATTTGTTCAGGACAAAGTTTACCCGTACTTCTTTACAAGCAAATTGCCCATAATAAGGAGTAATTTTAGTGTGCTCAGTGAACAGAATTCCACAGATTGTACCCTCTATCTCTGCCTTTTCTGTCAGATAACTCTAAAAATTCTCTCCTTGAGAAATGTGATGATATGTAGTTTTCTGGTACAAAGCTCCCTGCTGGTATTCCATCAGTATAAAAGAGTAATGATTATGGTGACTCATTTATTACTCTTGTTACTTAAACATTATTCACTAAACTTTGTTAACAATAAAGAGTTACTATAAAACAACTTCTCTGCCTCATCAGATACAATTTTCCCTTTGCCGTCAGATGCTATTTCCAATGCCATCTAAGAAAACTCACTTTTCTGAAAGGTCTCTTTGGGGGAGGGGGTGTTATATACTTATTTTTTAGCTATCTTTCAAGTTACCCCAAGTGAATGGTTCTGATATGAGCATGCACAATCCCCTTCTACAGACTCAAACCTTCTTAGGATGATACCGAGTTCAGCCTCATCAAAATAATTTCCAAAAGACTGACACTTTTTTCCAGAATCATACATTTTTAGATTTCAAAGCTGGAAGTGTCACCTAGAGGTCTTTTACATAATCCCTTTAACTCTAAAGAAGCAAAACACAAATCATCCTTGACTGAGGGGTCTGCATTTGTTGATTGAAAGCTTATTTGGATTTGCATTTGCACAGGTTGGATTGGGGGGAAGCCCAATTTGTGGCCTGTGTCAAGTGAGGTCTGCTCCAGGTAACATCTGCCATCTTAGCCCATGCCCAGGGACAGGAGATGTCAGTTGGAGAGATCCTCTGGAGAAAATGGGGGAGATGGTGAATTTTATGTGTCAATTTGGCTGGGACAGCGGGTGCCCAGATACTAAGTGAAACATTATTCTGGGTGTTTCTTTTTGGATAAGTTTAACATTTAAATCAGAAGACTGAGTAAAGCAAATTGCCCTCCCTAATGTGGATGGGAACAATCCAATCTGTTGAAGGCTTGAATAGAATAGAAAGTTGACCTTCCTCTAAATAAGAGAGAATTTCTCCTCCCTGATTGTCTTCGAGTTGGGACATTGGGTATTTTCTTGCCCTCGGACTCAAACTGAAACTCTGATTCTTCATGGGTCTCGAGGCTGCCGGCCTTCAGACTAGAACCACACCATTGAGTCTCCATCTTGCCGACTGCAGATCTTGAGATTTGTAGCCTCCATAATCATGGGAGTCAATTTATTATAATAAATATCTCTCTATAAATATGCACATTCTATTGGTTCTGTTTCTCTGGAGAACTCTGACTACTACAGCGGGAGAGTTGGCTCATACCCCCCAAAGCGTGGGTTAGAGTTACTGGAAGGCTTGACAAATGAACCACCTCCATTCTCTCCTTCTAAGTCCCAGATTTCTCTGTGAGCGTTCATCATTTTCTGTATTTCAGTATCAGAGGATGGGGCAGGAGACAAAGTAAGAGAAACAGAGGTTTTGGCTTAGAAAGTTCAGATTCTTGGTTAGGTGGGAAGGAGGTGGGAGGCTGGAGGTTATCTAATCCAACCTCTTGCTGAAGGGCTTTCCACATGGTGCTGGGCATGCTTAAGCATGCACTCCTATGGTTTAGGCCTGAACACCCTCAGAGAGACATTGCTGTGTGTTGCTTAAGAGCAGGGCTCTGGAATCTGACGCCTTGGGGTCTACCTGGCCTCCACCTCTCAGTAGCTGTCTGACCCTGGGCATCTACTAGGCCTTACTTGACTCATTTCTAAAACTGGGATAATAATAACACACAACTCATGGGTTGTTAGGATATGTTAGAAGTACAGAACTCAGGCTCTGAGCAAAACACAGGCACCTTAAGGTTTGGTCTAAGGCTCTGACCGAAATGATGAGGAGCATAGGGCTTAGTGCTAGAGTCCTGTGATAGTGCCCTAGAGGCCCTCTGCAATTTAATCCTGTTAATGTTCAACTCTGGCCAACATAATAAAGTCAGATTTATAGGAAGGATTCTGAATAGTAGAAAGAGCAGAACTAAGGGAGGGCAGGACCAAGGCAGCAGTAGGAGCTCCTGTATTCTTCCACGGCACTGGCATTAGATGCCTCAACTCCACTTGCCTGTATATTCAAGGCAATTTCTCTTTCATTGGCCAAGTCTGAGTCAGTGTCTTCTACTCTTGGATCAATCGGCCTGCCCAGGTTGAGGGGGCGACTGGGAAGATGCTAAGCCAGGAACCACCCCAGTTTGTCTCCACTACAAAGACCATCTTCCAGAAAGATAGATGAGTCCAGATATTTGCTCCAAACAGCCTTCACAGATGTCCATTTAAATGAGCTATATCAGTTGACAAAGGATTCCAGACACAGTTAATGTAACGTGAGGCATCTCAAACTTGCCTCAAGGAAGAAACGGTGAAGGGAATCTGACTCAGAAAAAAAGTTATTTTTGGAGAATAGCAGTATATTTACCCAATTAAATTATTGAAAACAACTGCTAGCACATTTGGTGTGTGTTCTTAGTAGAGATTTCATTTGGGGAGTTTAATCAGACAGAGGATTCTTTGGGGATTGTAGCTTCCTCTAAAAGCACCATTGCCACCAATGGCTGCTGAATCTGGAAAATAGAGCCTGAATTTCCCAGAGGGCTGTATCTGGGCACTGACGTTAGAACTGGACTATGGTAATTTGAGGGAGAAGATAAGAATTATTTCCACACCTTTATCTGAACCATTGTTTAATCTCTGACAAAAATATGCATGTTGATAAAACCCCAACCACCTGGAACTCAGGTAAGGAAAAGGACAGGCACATTTTTGTTCCCAGTCAGCTAATGCATTAAAGGTGTATTATGGCCTTCAAAAGGAATAAACCCGCTGTTCTTTTTTTTTTTTAAATAAATTTATTTATTTTATTTTATTTTTGGCTGAGTTGGGTCTTTGTTGTTGTGCACGGGCTTTTCTCTAGTTGCAGCGAGCAGGGGCTACTCTTCATTGCAGTGCATGGACTTATTGCTGTGGCTTCTCTCGTGGCGGAGCATGGGCTCTAGGTAAGCGAGCTTCAGTAGTTGTGGCACACAGGCTCAGTAGTTGTGGTGCCCGGGCTTAGTTGTTCCACCGCATGTGGGATCTTCCCGGACCAGGGCTCAAACCCATGTCCCCTGCATTGGTAGGTGGATTCCTAACCACTGCACCACCAGGCAAATCCATAAACCTATTGTTCTTTGAATCAGTTTAAGACATACCTGGGGCATTTTCAAGTATGTGTGCTACATTCTAAGAAGGGCATTGGAAGCCAGAGGATTCCAGGTAAAGAGCATCAGAAAAATGGAGAAAAGTTCTGTATATCAAATTACACAAAGAACCATATAATATAGAACCAGGAATTGGGAACCATGGAATTTAGGCAGAAGCAGCATCTTCAGCCAGGGTGGCCATGTGGACGAGACAGACCACAGATATGTTTTCCTCTGCTCCTAAGGGGCAAACTGAGATCATCCAGTGGCAGTTATGGAGAAAGGGATTTTCAATGAGTACAAACATATTTCTGGCATAGAATTTCTCTCATGGAGAAGATTGTCTATGATTGGGGGGAAATTCCTTGATACAATGTCTAATTTGTGTTGGAGAGATTTCTGGAGCTGAAATGCTGTCAGATTTGAAAGGATTAGAGGAGGTGAGGGAGACTCCTATCAAGGGGCAAGGAGAGGGGAATGTTGATAATGGGGGAGACTATGCAGGGGGTGTAGGAGAAACCTCTGAAACTTTAGCTCAATTTTGCTGTGAAGCTAAAACTGCTCTAAGAAATAAGGTCTGCTTTAAAAAGAGAGAGAAGGAAGAACAGGAGTCTGTTGTGTTCCTGAGAGGCAGGAGTGTGTAGAAAAGGGAGAGGGGGAGAGAGTAGAGCCAGCAAGAAGTGGGAAGCTAGGAGAATGGCATAGAGGCAGACCTGGGGAAGACAGACTGGATTTGGGAGAACCGAAACACCTCTTCCTTCCTTCCTTCCCTCAGCAATCTATATCTATATATTTGTATCTATATACTTTAAAATTTTTATTGAAGTATAGTTGATTTACAATGTCATGTACGTTTCAGGTGTACAGCACAGGAATCCAGAGAAAACCATAATTTGAAAGGATACATGTACCCCAAATGTTCATAGCAGCACTATTCACAATAGTCAAGACATGGAAGCAACCTAAATGTCCATCGATGGATGAATGGTTAAAGAAGATGTGGTGTATGTGTGTATATGTATATATATATATATACACACACACATATATATATACACACACATACATATATACACACACATACACGCACAATGGGATATTACTTAGCCACAAAAAAGTGAAATAATGCCATTTGCAGCAATATGGATGGACCTAGAGATTATTATACTCAGTGAAGTAAGCCAGACAGAGAAAGACCAATATCAATATATATTTTTGAGTGCTCAAACCTCTGTGCTAGGTGCTGTCATAGCCACTGGGAACAGGGCAGTGAATACAGCAGACACACGGAATGCCTACTCCCAGCGCATGTTCTAGTGGGGAGATAACAATAGACCAACACACAAATAAGCACACAGTACATCAGCCCATGGGAAGTGCCATGAGGAAAAACAAAGCCAAGGAAAGCAACTGGGTGAACAGAGTGGTCGGGGAAGGCCTTTCTGAGAAGATGACATTTAAGCAGGAAACTGAATGAGGTGAGGGACTGAGCCTCGGGAGTATCTGTGGGGAAAACTTTGGCAGAAAAGACTGTAAAGTCTACAGGACTGGAGTAGATGGTGGGATGGAGGGGAAGTTGTTGGTTGTTTTTCAGTTGTTGGCTGTCTTGTGAATGCCCACCAGTGCCCATCCCCCAAACCCAATGCTTGCAGAGATAGAGGTTGTACAGGACCGAGGCAGTATGTGAAGACACAGGAGCCTAGAGCCTGAGATGGAGGTCCAACACCCATCACAATACAAGGCACCTGCACCCTCTCTGAAACTTGCAAATGTCTTGGGGAAGACTTTGAACTTGAACATGCTATAAAATTGTTAGGGTTGGAACCAATTTTACCCAGACTTTGCAGGGGCAAGGAAGTCCCACCTATACCTGATCAATGAAACATGGAATCTTCTCTCTAGAAGTTTCTCACAGGTGTAATAAATGTTCGTCTCTGAAGTAACCTACATCAAGGTTTCCAGAGGAGGGTTACTGCTTTGGGTAGGAGGTTGAAATAAATAGTTCTTATGTCTGGCTTAGTACCAGAGTCACCTGGAGATTGTTTTAAAAATAGGTTTAAAAATAGGTTTCTCAGCCTCATCCCCAAAATTCTGAATCATAGTGTCTGGAAGATAGGGACCAGGAATCTGTCCCCATTAAAAAAAAGTTTCTTACAAAAAAGTTTCCCTTGTGCTTCTGATGCAATTAGAATACAGCTTGCATTTGGAAACCACAAAATTAGATGACTTTTAAGGTTTTCTTCAGCTCAGAGTCTTTGATGGCATGAAATGTCAGCTCTTCCAAGAGGTCAACCTTAAACTTTCCAACTGGAGTTTTTTTTTTTTCTTTTTATATCTATTTATTTATTTATTTGGCTGTGCCGGGTCTTAGTTGCAGCATGCAAGATCTTTTTTTTAGTTGCGGCATGCAGGATCTTTCAGTTGCGGCATGAGAACTCTTAGTTGTAGCATGTGGGATCTAGTTCCCTGACCAGGGATAAATCCTGGCCCCCTGCACTGGGAGCGCAGAGTCTTGGCCACTGGACCACTAGGGAAACCCCCAACTGGAGTTTTAAAAACATCTTTTTCAAAATAAATAAATAAATAAATAAAACATCTTTTTATGGTTTTAAAGGAATATAGGTTTGTTGTAAAAAAATTTGAATGATATAAGATTATAGGCTGTACATCCTCAGAAATAACTATATTAATGTTTGGTGTCTATTATACCAGATTTTTCCATATACGTGTGTGTTTACACATACATACATGTGTACATATAATAAAATCATTAACCCTTTGGTTCATAAAATATGACCATAATTTACTGCAATTTGCTTTGTATACTTGATCTATCTTAAAGATCTTTCTGTTGTTCCATTGTATGGCCATGTCATAATACATTGGATATTTGGGCTGTTTTCAATTTTTACTATTACAAACATTGTTGCAATAAACACCATTGCAGTATACTTCTTGGTTTTCACTGTAAGTGTATTTGGTATAAGTTCCTAGATTGGGAATTTTGAAGATATTCCTACAAGGCTCTACCAATTTATACTCATACGAACAGTTGTATTAAAAAGTTCCTGTTTCCCCATCTTCTCACCCTTCACTGATATCATCAATCTTTTAAATTTAAGATAATCAGGTTCATTAAAAATATCTTATTGTTTTAATTTGAATTTTTTTGTTCCTGCTGAGAATGGTATCATTATGTATGTTTATTGTTGTTTGTTTGTCTTCTATAAATTACATGTTCATGTCTGTGATATTGTGATTTATAATAAGAGATTTGATGTTTGTCCATTTCTGGCACAGAGCTCCTAAAACCTTTGGAATTTCCTAAGTGAAAAGAGCAATAAAGGTGCCTTTTGTTATTCATAACAAGTCCCTTTCAACCACCCCTGTGTTTATGTTAATGAGGTGACTTTTGGAAAGCCCATAAGGATAGGGGCTGGTTGCCAGGGGAACCAACCTTATAATTAGAGGGCTGGAGACTGACTTAATCACCAACTTGTGAATGGCATCTGAAGTGTGTGGGGGGTGGGGGTGGGGTGCAGTACTGTGGAACTGAACACTTACTCTATGGAATCTGATGCTATCTTCAGGTAGACAGTGTCAGGATTGGGTTTATTGTATGACACCCAGCTGGTGTTGTAGGATTTCTTAGTGCAGAAAAAACTACGACACATTTGGTGATCAGAAATGCCAGAAGTATAGTACTGAGGGTAGAGGAGACAAACAGAAGTGTATTTTTCTATGAGTCTCCTTTGGTAATTTTTCTATTAGATTGAAATTTCTTATTGATTTGTGTGAACATTTTATTATCATGGTATCTCTTAGTCAGTTTGAGCTGCTATAAGATGGGGTGGCTTAAACAACAAGTATTCACTTCCTACAGTTGTGGAGGCCAG
Source organism: Mesoplodon densirostris (assembly GCF_025265405.1). Taxonomy (NCBI): domain Eukaryota; kingdom Metazoa; phylum Chordata; class Mammalia; order Artiodactyla; family Ziphiidae; genus Mesoplodon; species Mesoplodon densirostris. The sequence continues at coordinate 60,633,390 of NC_082663.1, forward strand.
GAAGTCCAAGATCAAGGTGCTGGCAGATCTGGTGTCTGGTGAGGTCTGCTTCCTGGTTTGCAGATGGCTGCCTTCTCATTGTGTCCTCTTACGTCAGAGACAGAGAGAGAGCACAGCTCTAGTGTCTCTTCTTATAAGGGCACTAATCCTATCATGAGGGTTCCACCCTCATGACCTAATTACCTCCCAAAGGCCCTACTTCCTAATACAAGCACATTGAGGGTTAGGATTTCAACATATGAATCTTGGGAGGACAAAAACATATAATCCACACCATTCCAGGACACAAATATTCAGTCCATAACATGGCTATTAATCCTTTATGTAGGGACTTCCCTGGTGGCGCAGTGGCTAAGAATCTGCCTGCCAATGCAGGGGACACGGGATCGAGCCCTAGTCCGGGAAGATCCCACATGCTGTGGAGCAACTAAGCCCGTGCACCACAACTACAGAGCCTGCACTCTAGGGCCCACGAGCCACAACAACTGAGCCCACGTGCCACAACTATTGAGTCTGTGTGCCACAACTACTGAAGCCCACTTGTCTAGAGCCCATGCTCTGCAACAAGAGAAGCCATGGCAATGAGAAGCCCGCGCACTGCAACGAAGAGTAGCCTCCGCTCAACGCAACTAGAGAAAGCCTGCATGCAGCAACAAAGACCCAATGCAGCGAAAAATAAATAAATAAATTTATATTTTTAAAAAAACCCTTTATGTACTTCCCCTAGAATGTCATTTTTCTTTCTAATTTAATTTAAAATTTTAATAGATACTATATTTTACAAGATTCACAAGTCAAAACTATACAGAAAGGTAAACACAGAAAAGTCTCAACTCTACCTCTATCCCTCCATTTTGTTTCTCCCCATCCCCTATAAGAAACCATTTTTCCTGCTCTTCACTTTGTAAACATAAGTGAAAATGTCTCTATAGTCTTTTCTCTCCTTTTCTTACATAAAATGTAGCAAACAATAAAAAAATGTTCTGACCTTAGTTTTTTTCACTTACTATTTCACTTAATATACACTATAGATCTGCAGGTGATCACGCCATATCAATACATAGGGGTCTTCCTCATTCTGTTTTCCAGTTGCCCAGTACTCTATTGTGTGGATGTTCCACAGTTCATGCTGGACAACTGAGTGGTTTCCAATTATTTTATAATTATAAACAACACTTAAGTGAATACCATTTTACATATATCTGCGAAGTGTATTTATAGGATAGATTCCTAGAAACAAAATTGCTGGGTCAAAGAATTGTCATTTATCTCTGAACTTTATGATGTCTTTCATTGTAAAGAAATTTTAAGTTCTTATGTTAATTTTTTTTCTATTTAATACGTTTGGATTTTGTTATGCCTTCCTTGGGAACACCTACTCTGACCCTAAATTATAAAGGCATTTTATCTTCCCCCAAGGTGTGCACGGACACATTTAAAAACACACACATATCTTTATTATATGTGGATTTCATGTTGTCTGTGATGTAGGGATCTAATTATTTTCTTCCATAAGGATATCCTGTGACACTTTATGCCTCATTCATCAAACTAAACTTTCTCCTTCTTCCTGCAAAGATAAATTTGTGTCAAATATTAACTTCCTACTGGACTATGAGTTCCTGGATAGTAAATATTGTTCCTTATTCATATTTATATACCTGATAGCTCCTACCACAGTCTTGGCTTGTGATAGGTGTTACATACTTCCTTGATGAATTCAATAGAAACCATAGAATGGTGGCCAGGTTTTCAATTTCAGCCATGATAAAGTGAGAGAGAAAAAACTTATGCTGCTGTTAGAGACAGTGGAATTTGTGTTGGGATAAACTTCTAAAACTCTAGCAATATGAGACACTGGTGTAAATGGTAAACAAGAAAGGAATTCTCGGAGGTCTCTTACAGTCTATGAAAATTCTGCGTGAAACAAGCCAGAAATGGTAGGAACAATTTTACAATATTTGGAGTATGTTTCCATGACTTCTTTAGAAATCAATACCTTACGGGGAGAAATCTCATCTGTTCAACAAGTATTAGACTGAACCACATGAAACTGCTAATAATCAACTATTTTTACCTATGAAAGCTGCAGTTTCATATGGTACCACCCAATATTTATTGAACTCCAATTGTGCCTCAGGTAGTATGTAAATATAGTAAGCAATGGATGATATTTCAGTGAAAAAAACCAACTCTGGTCCCTGTCCTAACGGAGCTGAAAATTTAGTGAGCAAGACAGACAATAAATAAGAAAGTAAGAAAAGAAGTATAAGTGATTATAAATCTCTAGATTAGTATGTCTTTCTAATACTTTTTCAATCATTCAAAATATGTTGAAGTTGCTACATAAAGTTTAAAAGAAAATATAACTTTTTTATTATTCTTTCCTTCACTCTTAATCTTCTTTATATCCTTTCTCTGTACTTTCTAATCTTATATGTATTCAATTAAATTGTTTAATTAATGTATGATTTTAAAGTCAGTTTTACTGAGGTACAATTTATATTCACAAGAAAATTTACTTTTTTTTTTTCTTTTTTTTTTAACCTTTCAGCCGCGCGGCATGTGGGATCTCAGTTCCCTGACCAGGGATCGAACCTGCACAGCCTCCAGTGGAAGCGTGGAGTCTTAACTGCTGCACCAGCATGGAAGTCCCCAAATTTACTCTTTTTAAGTGTACGGTTGCATTAATTTTAACAAATGGATCTGGCTGTGTAGCCACCACCTCAATCAAGATACAGAATATTTCTATCACCTCAAAATGCCCCCTCATGCCCTTTGTAGTCTATTGTTGAGTTGATTAACTTAACTATCTGTTGGCAGACGGGGGCCCTCTGGATACCTAGTCTTATTTCAGACAGCCTAGTCTTCTGGGTGTGAGGAGAGAGGTCTGGCATTGAGAGACGAAGTTTCAGGGACCTACGTCATGCCCAGGAGACCCAGCGTTTGTCTGAAGCACCTAACTGGTCATTCAGTTTGGCTGGGATCAACCAGCCTGCATCCACAACCCACGACGTGCCAAACATGTCTGGGGACATTTGCTTTCAACCAGAAAGCTCAGCCTATCAGTGTATGCCACCCTGTTAGCACACCCATTCTCTTTCGTTTGCCTACATATTGCTATCTCAGCCTTTCTGAACCCTTGAACTTCCTCTGAAGCCTTGAATTTTTTAGGTGTGGAATTCATGGTCTGTGGAGGTCTGTGGGGGATAGGTGTACATGCTATAAGCTTGTCCTTCGTTTGAAGGGTCTGAACATTGTAGAAAGGGAAAGGTGATTCTAGCTATGGAGACCTCCGAGGAAAGAGGTTCGGGGACTTTGGCTCTGATTCACAGGGAATTGTAATAAGTGACAAAGCTCATGATTCATATGTGGATTCAGCAGCTCTGCAGAGGTGGCGATGAAACATTAGCTGTTGCTTTATCCCTTTGCTAAGTATAACTGGATGAAGAATAAATATTGCCAAGCAGTCACGACCATGTCACTAACTTTTCAAACAAAGGAACACCAGCCACTGGAGTCCTATTCTGGTCTTCAGGATTTGCAGTCACATGCAGGCTATTTATTTTGACAAACAATGCTTACAATAATCAAAGTAGCAGTGATGTCTAAACAAACTCTTACTAATATACACAGTATTAGATAAACAGTAAATTGATAAGAACCTATAAATGGTTTTTAATCAACTTATTGGTTATCTAATGCTACATATATTACTCTAGTGAAGTAATTCCAAATACGATGGATTCTTGGAATTATCTTTAGAATGTGTTGAAAATACAGATTCCCTGGAGATTCTGACTGAGTCATCTGGTGAAGAGTCCTAGAAATCTGCATGTTCATCAAACTCCCCAGTTGGTTCTGATGCCACTTATCCAGAGCCTATCCTTTTAGGGCATCACATTTAAAACGAGCAGGCCTGGGTTCTGGAGTTCCAGGATTCCAGGGTTCCATCCACCAGCTGTGTAGCCTTGGTTTCAACATGTCATGCTCTGGGCCTCAGGAGTTTCACTTGGGAAGTGGATCACAAGCAGTTTCTGAGCAGGGCAGAAACACGGTAAGAGGTAGGCCTTGGGGAGGTCAAGCTGGTGGCTCTTTGGGGATGCGTTGAGGCTGGAGACATGGGAGCAGGAGGCGAGTTAGGAGGTAGCTGCCGGAGTGTAGGCAGAGCTGTGACAAGGGATGATGGAAGGAAAGGCAAAGGTGGTCAGAGAGGAGAGCTGGTGCGGAGCATGAGTCAGAGGACTCAGTGAGGAGTGGAGGGTGAGGAAAAGGGTCCCAGGGTTGGGTAAACCCCATCAGTAGTAGCCATGGCTCAGCTTGAACTCATGAAGAATTTTTAAGTTTTCACTATTTTTAGCATATTAAGATAAATAAGTACAGCATTTTCACATATTCTGACATTTAAAAAACAAACCCAAAAAAACCAACTTTGCAGAGAAAAAAGTCAGTTATTATCATTACAACCCTAAAGAGGTGGGTAGAGTATAACACAAGAGCTTCTTCCTATAGTAGAAGCATACAGTTTGATTCTTGTATGTTGGTGTTATCTATTCTTTCTGAATCTATAGGTAAAATCACCAGAGATAAAATGTAAGGTGTCACCATTGGGGCCCCTGAAACCCATACCCTACTCAGAGGAACAGTGTGATAAAGATCTATTAATGAGATTTAGGATATCTGTTCTTTTCTTATCTTAGAGCACAGACCCACTTTGAAATTATGTTAAGTGAAATCAATGAAAATAAAGTTTACTGTAAATTAAAAAAAAAAAAGTCACCTGGGTGACTAGGTCAATGGAGGCTTCCTTTATAGAAATAAGGGAGTCAGTCACAAACGAATCAACGGACAAAGGATTAATCTCCAAAATATATAAACAGCTCATGCAGCTCAATATTAAAGAAACAAACAACTCAGTCCAAAAATGGGCAGAAGACCTAAATAGACATTTCTCCAAAGGAGAGATACAGATGGCCAAGAAGCACATGAAAAGCTGCTCAACATCACTAATTATTAGAGAAATGCAAATCAAAGCTACAGTGAGGTATCACCACACACAGTTAGAATGGCATCATCAGAAAATCTACAAACAACAAATGCTGCAGAGGGTGTGGAGAAAAGGGAACCCTCTTGCACTGTTGGTGGGAATGTAAATTCATACAGCCACTATGGAGAACAGTATGGAGGTTCCTTACAAAACTAAAAATTGAATTACCATATGATCCAGCAATCCCACTACTGGGCATATACCCAGAGAAAACCATAATTCAAAAAGGCACATGCACCCCAATATTCATTGCAGCACTGTTTACAATAGCCAGGTCATGGAAGCAACCTAAATGCCCATCGACAGACGAATGGATAAAGAAGATGTGGTACATATATACAATGGAATATTACTCAGCCATAAAAAGGAATGAAATTGAGTTATTTGTAGTGAGGTGGATGGACCTAGAGTCTGTCATACAGAGTGAAGTAAGTCAGAAAGAGAAAGACAAAATATCGTATATTAATGCATGTTTGTGGAACCTAGAAAAATGGTACAGATGAACCGGCTTGCAGGGCAGAAGTTGAGACACAGATGTAGAGAGCAAACGTATGGACACCAAGGGGGGAAAACCGCGGTGGGATGGGGATGGTGGTGTGCTGAATTGGGCGATTGGGATTGACACGTATACACTGATGTGTATAAAATTGATGACTAATAAGAACCTGCAGTATAAACAAACAAACAAACAAAAAACTAATACTAAACTTTCTTTGGGTTATTTGTATGGAAATATGTTAATATAAATGTTTCAGACATTACATAAAATTTCTAAAAATCTTATATGTTCTGGTATAATGTTATAAGTCATAATTCTAGTTATTACTTTAAAATGTATATCTCAGAAATAACTAAATTTCCTTGTCAATTGCATTATTGTGAACTTTCATCAAATCTTTAACTGTGGTCATTTTTAAGTCTTTTGTCATTTACAGACAGTTCTGGGTGTACTCTGATGTTTTCGCAAAAATGCTCCTATAAAAGGGTTTCATCCTCAAGGAATTCATGGAAAAGACTCTGACAAGTACAGGTTTCTGGTAACTGACTATATTGCTGAACTGAATGAATAAGCATTTTCAGAACTCTAATGGAAAACTGATGAATTCATAAAAGTGCTAACAAAAGATCAAGATGAAAAAAAAATTAATAACATGGGACTGAGTGAACTGATGAGGATGATTATAATTTTTGTGACTTTCTGTTTGAATAAAAAAAAGTATCCCACAAACACTCAGAGGCAAAAAATATACAAATCAATTTTCACTGCAAAGTAAAGGAGCTGTTACAGTGGAGGATTACTGGACTGAATGTCAATATTATGACATAGTATGAGTGTGGTTCGTGTTTGGTAATTGCAATCATTGTTGCTTTTGTTGTGGTCATCCATTTACAATGCTTGGTGTCAGTTTATTTATCTCTTGTAAAAATAAATCCAGTGTGTGTGAAAAAAAAAAAGAAATAAGGGAGTCAGGAAGAAGAGATATATAAAACGCCTTGCAGCCCCTTTAGAGGATGCTCACAATGGCACTATGTTCCCTTCTGGGATTTGCCCACCTTTCTGGTTGAAGGACTGGTGAATGTGCTGCAGGAGAAGCAGACAGCAGCTCTCCCATCACAGACTCCTTCCATCACCTCTGGCAAATCCTCTCGCCTCCTGGAACTTAGTTTCCTCATTTGTAAATTAAAGAGGAAGGACTAGAATCCAGGGATTCTTGTATGTGGTATGCAAGATATTCATGAATGGCCTATCTAAATTTTCTATGGAAAGGGCTCTGAACTTTCACCAAATTCTCAAAGGAGTGAGTGGCCCAAGAGGAGCCAATAACTTTCATAACAGACAAATTGTTTTAAAAAAAATCTTTCTATCATGGAAAATTTCAAACACATAAAAGAGGATAAATGAGAGTTATGCCCTTACTACTCACTTGACTTTAATAATTGAAATGATCTCTTAAGTCCTTTTTGAAGTGCTAATATTTCATTGTATGGAGGTACCATTACTTTGACTTTTTTTTTTTTTCATGTATTACCTCTAAGTGGGCTTGCCTCTATAAAGGGAGTGTTCCCTGTCAGAATGGCTATCATGAAAAAGAACACAAATAACAAATGATGGTGAGGATGTGGAGAAAAGGGAACCCTCATACACTGCTGGTAGGAATGTAAATTGGTGTAACCACTGTGGAAAACAGTATGGAGGTCCCTCAGAAAACTAAAAATAAAACTACCATATGACCCAGCAGTTCCACTCCTGGGTATATATCTGAAAAAAAACCAACACTAATTCGAAAAGATATATGCACCCCAATGTTCATAGCAGCATCATTTACAATAGGCAAGATATGGAAGCAACCTAAGGGTCTGTCAACAGATGAATGGATAAAGAAGATGTGGTATATATATATATATATATATATATATATATATATATATATATATATATATATATATATATATATATATATATATATATATGTGATCTAAGTATATATATGTAAATGTTACTTAGCCATAAAAATATAATGAAATTTTGCCATTTGCAGCAACATGGATGGACTTGGAGGGCATTATGCTAAGTGAAAGAAGTCAGAGAATGACAAATACTATATGATAGCACTTATTTGTGGAATCTAAAAAATACAAATTAGTGAGTATAATAAAAAGAAGCAGAGTCACAGATATAGAGAACAAACTAGTGGTTACCAGTGGGGAGAGGGACGTGGGGAGGAGCAATATAGGGGTCAGGGATTAAGAGGTGCAAACTATTGGGTATAAACTACGCTACAAGGAAATACTGTACAACATAGAGAAAATAGCCAATATTTTATGATAACTATAAATGGAGTATAACCTTTAAAAATTGTGAATCACTTTATTTTACACCTGTAACTTAATAATATTGTAGAGCAACTGTACTTCAATTAAAAAAGAAAAGAAAAAGCAGGTGTTCAAAAGAGGGGATGGTAAAGTTCACACCCTCCACATAAGCCACTCACCACTCAGGATTTCCTCTGTAAAACAATGCCCTCTGGATATCCTGGCCTCTATCCACAGCACTTGAGGTCTTCCCCTGCCACTAATTTAATTGTCTGCTTACTAACAGTCAGTTGTAACTGTTTCCAAAATTGCTTGTGCCTGTTGCACTAAGTATTAAAATTATGTAACTTCATTAAATATGTACCCAATGTACTGAATAAGAATTCAGTGTGCAAACGGAAGAAAAAACCCCCCAAAAAACCAACATTTTCTTTCTCAAATATGCAGTATTGAATTTTTTTCCCTGCCATTGTATGGTCTCTCCAACAGATCCCATAACATTTCTACTCACTTTCAGACCTTAATAAGTAATCTGACTTTTTATACAAAAGTGCAGGCTAGTTTAATATCAAAGCTTCACCTTGTCCTCCAGCGTGGGCCTGACTGAGGCTCAGAATCCCATCAGGGGCATGGCCGGCTTCTTACTATTCCTCCATCTACTCTTCTGTGCCTCCTTCCCCACTCACTGTGCTGTGTCTGGATATAAAGGGTTAAAACTAGTCAGAGAAAGAGAAAGGAATGTGTGTGACCAGTGACTATAATCTGGTACCAGTGGCCCTGAGTGGCAGATGCCCAGCGGTTTGCTCTTTCTCTCTGGGGCACTTCTGTGGGTTCCACCATCACCAGCACCGCCTAGACCTCCCACTTCCCCATCCCTTGGCACAGGCGAATGTTCCCCCAGTTGGCCATTTATGACTCTCCACTCAGCTCCTAACTTCTGATGAGTACATTGCTCTGGTGGGCAGATGTCTTGGGCGAGGCCCTTTCAAGGAGGTCGAGTTCAGTATTCTTCGGTGATGTCCACTCTGGCCACTGGGAAACAGACTTGCCTGACGCTGGTGGAAGCACAGGATGTTGGAAGTACAGTTGTGCTCACTGTACCACTACCTCCCCCTTCTGCAGCCAAGGGCAGCTTCCTGCCTTTAAACTTTTCCAGGCACAACGCCTGCTTCCCGTCTTGGTGACCTTCAGCTCCAATGAGCCACATCATGCTCTTCTAGAAGTTCACTTTGAAGATGTCCCCAATCCCAACTTCAAAGAAATTCCTTCTATCAACCTTCTTCAATAGCTCTACTTTTCTCTTGTGCAGCCTGGAAGTTGGGGTTGAGCTAAGTTATGATGGAAATGTTTGGCCACAGCTTGGCATATCCTCCAAGAATGATATGGGTCCTCTCTTTAAAATGTGCGGATACTTAATCCCCTTTGTTCTCAGTTTCAGGGCCTCAGCCAAAATTAAGAAAATGGAAATGTTCCATTTTGACATTGTCCTTAGACAACACTTAAATGGGGAAAATGTGAGCATAAAAGGGAATTGTTTCTATGAAAGCTAATTTAAGTAGTTAGGAAAGACAGAAAACAAAGCCAACCCCCCAAACCCCAAATCCAAAACCCAAATCATTAAAAAGATCCTGTAGATTTAGGTGTGGATGAGACAAGTATAGATTGGGGGTATTATAGAAGTCTATAGGATCATGTCCTTAGAGTGTTCAAGATCTTTAAGTTCCTGCTTCTCTCTCTTTCTCTTTTCTTCCCCCAAAGAGAAGAATTTGTTATTTGCTGCCACTGTAAGTACAATATATTACTTAAACATGCTTTGTACCCATGAAGATGAAGGCAAACCAGACAGTTACACTTTGAAAGCAAAGAAACAAGAGAATACCCCTGTACTTTCACTTTTTAGCTTATAAGCATTTAACTCTATTATCTAAAAGAGTCATATATTCCTTAATCTGTATTTATCAATCTTCCAACACTTGTAATTTCACAGATTATGGATGCAAAATCCATGAAACAGATCTAAAAAATTCAGATATTTGGATGGAGGGTTCATTCACAACTAAGGTGCGTCACTAGTAGATTTCAGAATCAGCTTGTCACCCTTCTTTCAACCTCAAAACCCATTTTATTAAAAGTAGGGAGATGCTTCTGGCTATTGTCTCCTGTAAGGTTTCTGATGCCATGTACCACCCACTGGGTCAGAAAGGGGTTACTGTCACTGATGCTGCAGCTGTTCAGGATTAAGGAACTGTCATCCAGTGCATTTACCTTGTCCTAGCTATCTTTATTCTTACAGCACAGTTTTCCAATCAGACAAATGAAATGAGACTTAAACCCCTCAGCCATATTTGAGATGTCATTTTCTGCTTTTATGCAACCAGAGGTACTGAAGATGTTTGTGGTGTTTTTGCCAGCTACATGAATCAATTATAAAAGACTGGATTGCAGGTTTTTAATAAAAGAATATAACTCAGGAACAGCCAGATGGAGGAGATGCACAGGACAAAGTATGGGGAAAGGGCGTGGAGCTTCCATGCCCTCTCCAAGCTCACCACTCTCCCTGAATCTCCATGTATTCACCAACCTGGAAGCTCTCTGCTTCTCTTTCAAGAAGCCAAAGTGATAGCTACTCAGAAAAATGCAAGACTGACTGTCATCAGCAGCCTCGAAGTTAAAGAAAGTGATGAATGGGGCTTCCCTGGTGGCGCAGTGGTTGAGAATCTGCCTGCTAATGCAGGGGACACGGGTTCAAGCCCTGGTCTGGGAGGATCCCACATGCCGTGGAGCAACTAGGCCCGTGAGCCACAACTACTGAGCCTGCGCGTCTGGAGCCTGTGCTCCGCAACAAGAGAGGCCGCGATAGTGAGAGGCCCGCGCACCCCAATGAAGAGTGGCCCCCACTTGCCACAACTAGAGAAAGCCCTTGCAGAGAAACGAAGATGCAACACAGCAAAAATAAATTAATTAATAAACTCCTACCCCCAACATCTTAAAAAAAAAAAAAAAAAAAAGAAAGTGATGAATGGACATACTTGATATGGTAGAATTTGTAAGGAACATTTACAGTAAATATCATTAATGTGTAAGTCTTTTTTTTGTGATTCCCTGCTTTAACTGACTTTTTCAATTACCAAAAAAACACACCAGTTTTAATAGAGTTGGCCAAGAGGTTTGCAGAGAATACTGTTTCCCCCTCACTATTCATTCTTCCCTTCTTCCATATTAATAGAGTTCCCAATTTTAACTGCGCTCTAGACCTCCAGAATAAAAATATTTCTCTTAGTCCCTTGAAGCTCAGCATAACCATGTGACTAAAGCCTGGTCAACATATGTTGAAATACCTTTTGGCAGCTTTTGGGAATGTTCTTTAAGCAAAAGCTACCATGTGCCCTTTGCTCCTCTCTTCTTTGCCTGTCTTCCATCCTGCTACCTGGAATGCAGATGTGATGGCTGGAGCTCTAGCCATCAACTTGGGTTATAAGGAAAAAATGGAAGGATCCTGGGTTTCTGAGGAATTTATGCAGTCCAGCTGCCAGAATAACATGGAAATTTTATGTCTGCCTTCTTTAAACTGTTGTTATTTTAGGTCTCTGTGATTCACAGTCAAGCTTAATTATAAATGATATAGAGAGTTTGGGCCTTATTATGTTTTCTGAACAGAGATACAACCTGCCCTATATATTCTGTTAAGAAACTTATAGGCAACCAATAGTTATGTAGACATTATTACAACACTCAGGGGCTTAATAGAAGCGATACTGGAATTAGGAAGAGAACCCTCCTCAGGTCTTTTAGACTCAAAGATTCCACAGTGCTCCAATTTACTTGAAGACTATTTGTTTTTTAATTATCAGAAAGTGTATGCCTTGTCCTGAGATAATTTTATTAAAATCAGTGATTTAGCTCAGTGGTTTTGGTAAATATTTCTACCTGCAAAATTTCCCCAGGCCATATTGATTTATTTTCCCTTGTCTAACTTGAGAAATGGCCACACATTTTTAGAGCCAGGACCAGTATGTTAACACATATTGATGACAGAAGTACCATGTTCCCTCAATTGTGAGATGCGTCAATAGAAGATGCATCACTGGTTTCATAACAGCTTTTGAGAAAAAAGAAAAACATATTAAATGAACTCCTTTTTTTCTTAGTAAATGTTAATAGCCATATATATATATATATTCACTACTTTTTTCTTTGGTACCATAATCAAAGTTTGAGTTTAAATGTTTTCCACGTCCAATCTGAAGATTCTTTTGAATTACTTTTGTTTTACAGCACACTGACTCTCTGCTTTATTGAACCAGTTCTTGTGTTTTGGGGTCTTTTGCAACTTTGTTATTAGTCCTGTGAATAGTTAATGCTATATGCTCCCATTTAATTGTCTTTAGGTAAAGTTCTTTTCATCCCTTTCTCCATTTTTTCTTTTTCCTAATAGAATTGGTCTTTAGGCCTGATTAGTGTTTTGAAAGTTAATGAAATTCTAGAATCTGACTTTAAAATGCAACTCCTCATAATGAACAAAAAGAGATTCAGAAAAAGATGGAGTTGTGTCTCCCCCTTAAGCTTCAGAGGAAGAGGGGGGTCATTTTTGTCACAGATCAGTTTAACGAATCATACCGATAAGGAATAGATGGAGAACCCTCACAAGAACATTTATCTGCTTTTCCTGTGCGCAGAGGCTTATATGAAGATGTCTAGTTGTAACCAATCATCCTTGGTGGTATAATTTGAACAAAAGAGTTTTTCAAGATGCTAAAGTCTTCAGAAAATTTTGCGTGTACTGTGGAAAATAATCTCCCATAGAAACCTGCAATTCTGACTTGTTGTCTTACTTGATCATTTGCTTTCTTGGTACTAGTGTTGTATTAACATCTCTGTGTCCTTAACTGTATAAATACTTGTAAGACTGTTCTGTCAGGTCAGAAAAGAATTATTAGCACTTTTCTATCGCATACATAATAGACATAATAAATGCTTACAACTCATTTTAACAATGAGATGGAGAGTCTTGCTTCATTTAAATTTACATGATAATTTCAAGGTGCATTAAAAAAAAGTCAAGGTTCTAGATATCCTGGTAAGATTTTTTAAAAACATCAACTGTGAGACTGTAGTCTGATTTCAGGAATGCAGATATTTGCAGAAATACAGATTTTTAAACAGAACTTACAATCAAGAAATCTTGGTATCTTTGTAATGTAATTCTTGTCGTTTTATTTCTGTGTGCCACTGGATATTTAATTGTCAGAATTTTCTTTCCGTATTTGTGAGGGCTTTTTTTTTTTTTTTTTTTAAACAATGTATAAGGTTTAGAAGAAATCACAGTGAGTCTCCTCCCTATTTTGTGCTGGGGAAGTCTGTTTAAAATAATTATCAAGAGCAACTTAAAAGGTGAAGTAAAGTACAGCACCCTAAAGAGGCCATGACTGAATGGTGTGTGGAAGGTGCTAGGAGCCTCAGTGCTTCCTGGCCATCAGTTAGGTGACCCATGAGGTGAGGGATATTCTGTGCTACCTTTATGTGGACACTTGGGCTTTTAGAACAACACAAGGCAGAGTCACATCTGCCTCTTTCTCTAGGCAGCTGCCTTCTCAAATCCTCGGCAAAGTACTGAGCATCTGGTCTCCTAAGCATATCGGGACGCAAACAGATTGTTCCATTTCGCTCTGCCCAAAGGCAGTGTTTCTCTAATTTTAGTCATTCAGGTACCAACTTTATGGTTTTAGCCATATCTATATTATTCACTCAATATTTTTATAAGGCCTGTTTCCTTAAATACATTTACTTTAAAAGGAAACTTCACATTATCTTAAATGGAAAAACCAGTATCACACAAAAAATGGAAGGCAACTATAGGCCAGAGACAGGCCCACATCAGAAAAACCATAATATTCAACTATGTGCTTCTGATTAAGACAGCCAGTGTCTTCTGAATGCCTGTCCCAGCTGACAAAGTTCCTCATGATCTGATCTCCCCCAAATCACCCTTCACATCCTACAGTCCTGGTCCACTGATCTTCTGCCCAGACCCTTGACTCACCAAGCTCACTCTTCCTCTGCATTTGGCATGACCAGCTTTTTCTTATCACTCCAATGGCACCATAGGTCCCATTTGCTTATTTTTGCTTTTATTTCTATTGCCTTGGGAAACTGACCTAAGAAAACATTGGTACGATTTATGTCAGAGAATGTTTTGCCTATATTCTCTTCTAGGAGTTTTATGGTGTTGTGTCTTACCTTTAAGTCTTTAAGCCATCTTGAGTTTATTTTTGTGTGTGGTGTGAGAGTGTGTTCTAACTTCATTGATTTACATGCAGCTGTCCAACTTTCCCAGCACCACTTGCTGAAGAGACTGTCTTTTCTCTATTGTACATTCTTGCCTCCTTTGTTGAAGATTAATCAATTGTAGGTGTGTGGGTTTATTTCTTGGCTCTCTATTCTGTTCCATTGATCCATATGTCTGTTTTTGTGCCAATACCATGCTGTTTAGATTACTGTAGCTTTGTAGTATTGTCTGAAGTCTGAGAGGGTTGTGCCTCCAGCTTTGTTCTTTTTCCTCAGGATTGCTTTGGCAATTCTGGGTCTTTTGTGGTTCCATATAAGTTTTAGGATTATTTGTTCAGTTCTTTGAAAAATGTCATAGGTAATTTCATAGGTATCACGTTAAATTTGTAGTTGCTTTGGGTAGTATGGCCACTCCAATAGCAGCTTAAATGTCACCTCCTAAAGTGGTCACTGTTGGTGTCCTGTCCAGAAACCCCTGGATATCTTTTACTAGCTCTGTTTATCACTCTCTTTTTTCCAAAATCCCCCAAGGCACCAACAGAATATTTTACATATACTTTATTGAGTAGAAGGGGAACACAGAGAAATGGATGGATGAATATATTTGAAGAATTAAAATTAATTGAGATAATAATTAATTCATTAATTGATAAGGCAGAAAACTTGTTAATTATTCTCCATTTGCAAGAATACTTTCAGAATAATAGAGATTTAGCTAAGGGAATGAAACTAAGGCAGGAAGATTTATTCTCTTCTCCTGTGATTTGATGACTGTCTTTAGTGTTGTGTCTGGATTCCTTTTTCTTTTTTGTGTGTATATCTATAATAGATTTTTAGTTTGTGATTACTGTGAGATTTTGTATAGCAGTCTATCTATCTATCTATTTATCTATCTGTGATTATTTTAAGTTGCTGATCTCTTAATTTCAAATGCTTTTAAAATACCCTGCATTTGTACTCTCCTCCCCCTCATGATTACTGTTTTGATACCATATTTTACATCTAATTGTTTTGTGTATCCCTTAACTGAAAAAATATGGAACACTTCATGAATTGGCGTGTCATCCTTGTGCAGGGGCCATGCTAATCTTATCTGTATCGTTCCAATTTTAGTATATGTGCTGCCGAAGTGAGCACTAAGAGAGGAATGTTTAAGGAGAAATTTCCAAGACTGGGCATGATAACCAGAGAGGGCCCTCCTAGGTGAGTTAACATAGAGGAGAAGGGAAGATCTGCTTATTTGGTGACTAGCACAAAAGGAACACAAAAGACAAGTTTATTTGCTCTTCATTTCCCTTAGGCAGACCCATAATATATCACACCTAAAGGTATCACACATAAAGGTATCACAGGCCTTTTGTGTGCAAGGCCGGCTGAGCCTTGAGAGGACAAAGCACAACACCAACATCTGGTTACCATATCTGGCAGGGTCAGAAAATGGCTGAGATACCACCTGGAGGGCCAATGTGGCCATTTCGGATGATAAAACTCTCACTGTCCCTGGCACCTCTGTGATTTGATTGGACTCCCTAGACTGATAAGAGCCTCCCAAGGTGGAGGGGCTGTGAGTCATCTGGCTGCATGTCTTCCTGTCTGCCCTCCTCCCAGCTCACTGACTGGGTTGAGTGCTTAACCATCACAGTCCTGCTGAGAAAACTGCGTGCTACTCTCTGTTCTCCTGCTCTTTCCAGCACAAACACACGGACCCACTCCTAATAGGAGACGAGCTCCAAGAGTTGAAGCAGTAATCTAATCTATTGATTGCACTTTTCCAGTGGTCTTTCCTGAGAAGACACATTACTGGGATAGCAAGCTGTGGAACTGCTGATGTTTGCAGGAAACAGAGGTTGGGACAAGGTATCAGCACAGACTGAAGGGCCATGTTGTGGAAGCCAGTGTCTCATGGGTGCCTACACCACTTCCCTGGGCCTCCCTGCCCATGAGGGCCCATTGGTGACCTGCCCTTTGGGGGTTTTGACTGGTACCAAATGCGCACATGCTCACTGCATCATACTTAAAGCACTTGAAGCTCAGGCACTGTAAGTGAGAAGGCAGGGGAGAGAGAAAGAGGTGGGATAGGGGGTTTTGCTCACTCACAGCTTCCACCAGCATCTTCCAAAGTTGCCTGAAATAAATGTTCAATCTATATAGCTGTTTCTGGCTTTGTAAATGCAGTTTCAAAATAAGTTCCTTAAAACTTCTTCCAACCATAAGGCTGACCCTGAACCCCTTCTGGAAAGAAATTCTAAACTGGGGGACAACTTGGGACAGAATTCTTCTCTAAGAGAAGTTTTACAAATTAGAGTAGTCTATTTGACATCACTCTATCTACCAATATCTGACTCCTTTTGTATTCCAGGCATACGAAAGACTGCACTTCTCAGTTTTTATATTCCTTGCAGTTGGACAGGGCCACATGACTTGTTGTGATGGCCAGTGTAATGGTGCACATCATTTTCAGGCTGAGACAGTGAAACGCCCATGTGTGATTCTCTAGGCTCTTTCTTGCACCACTGAGGCAATCATGGAGAAGGCTGTAAGTTGAGATGGAAGGTCCAAAGAATTGAAACAGCCTGGACAACTCAGTCACCATGCAGAGGACAACCACCCTAGAGATCTGCCTGGGCCCACAAAGGTCTTTTCATGAGAGAGAAATAAACTTTTGTTGCATAAAGCCTTTGAGATTTTGGGGTTGTTTGTCATTGCAGCATAACTTAGCTCATCCTTACTAATATAAGAAGTAATGTTCAATGGAGTACCTGTTAATTCTCCTCTGATCCCATCTTTCCCCTCCTCCAGCCAGGTACTATCCTCCAAGCTGGACCTCTCTCTTCCAATCCTCTCCAAGCCAGATACCCCTCCCAGGCCTTTCTTCCACAGACTCTGCTCAGTTGTAGAGTTTATGCTTAACCACCCAAATCTTAGGACACTGCAGACCCAAGAATCTTTCTCAGCCAGATTGGCCTAAGCAGGAAATTCTGCTGAAAACTCATGCAACTGTTTCATGAAATAAACAATTTTAAGCTCCATGGAGAATTAGTTTGGGGATCCAGGAAAGAGACACTATTTGACTCTCTTCACTTAATGAGTATCTTTACCTGACTCAGTTGGAAAGTAGGTCAAGTCTGTCTTTACTAGGTAAATATAAGAACTACTTTCCCTATTTCCTGACACCTATAAGTCAGTCTTAGGACTTAAAATGTTGGTGTAAAAATAATTGCTTTTTTGCGTTTCCCTGGTGGCACAGTGGTTAAGAATCCACGTGCCAATGCAGGGGACACGGGTTCGAGTCCTGGTCCAGGAAGAGCCCACATACCACAGAGCAACTAAGCCCGTGCACCACAACTACTGAGCCTGCGTTCTAGAGCTCGTGCTCTGCAACAAGAGAAGCCACCTCAGTGAGAAACCTGTGCACCACAAAGAAGGGTAGTCCCCGCTTACCGCAACTAGAGAAAGCCCGCGCGCAGCAACAAAGACCCAACACAGCCATAAACAAACAAACAAACAAACAAACAAATAAATAAATAAATGCATGTATGTATGCATGCATGCTTTTTCTTTTTCTGTAAAGTTAACATCTAAGTGCCTGGAGGCTCTGCCAGTGACCCAAACATGAAAGCTCAAGCATTCGCACAGAAGGATGTCTCCTTAGCCAAATAAGATGCCTCCTTGGCCCAAAAGTCAGGCTTGTAAACTGCTTCATCAATTTGTCTGGAACTTGGCACTGCTGTGCCATGACTGCTGGGAAGAATGCTAGGAACTAACTGGCTCTCCATTCTCCCTGATCACCTCTGAGCCGAGCCAAACAGGATAAACAAAACAATGGATCCTCAGATGGGCTGTAAGAAATCTTCTGAGGTCGCCTTTGAAGTTAGTGAAGTAGGCATCACTTGCTATTTTAACTTATTTAGAAGCAAGTAACAGAAAATCTCACCACAGAGGCTTGAACAAGTAGCAGCTTAATTGCTAATTTCTCTTTGGTTTGATGTTTTAGAGCTTCAAAGTCCTTCTTGAAGGTAAGAAGTAGCCCTCAGAGAGCACTAGAATGTTATCCCTGGTCCTCAGGACATAGGACCTTTTTATCAGCTATAGAGAGGTTGGAAAGCAGCTGTCAGAAAAGTCTCTGTGGATTATGTGCAAGGCAATGATGCTGATTTTACTGTCTGTAAAAGACACTGGTAGTTGCCTCAGTGCCAGAACCTGCTAGTTATCTATCCAATATCCTATGTTCCTCTTTCCTTCCTTCTGCAATTCTTTTGGGGTGGCAATATGTCTAGTGATAAATCATACCTAGCTAAAGCCAATCTTGACAACACTGTTTCCTGTTTTCTCAGACTCACAGCTAAGGATGGTCTCATTATGACCAATGAGGTATAAGGATAAGTTTGCTAGGGAACCTTTGGGAAAATATTTGTATTTGTAATGAAATGGACAAGCATGGCTGGCACTAAATCCTGCCTTAAATGTAAAGATAATGCTTAGTGATGTAGTAGTCATTTTGTGATCATTAGGCTCCAAGCAGGAGGGAAGTTCCAAGAAAAAGACTAAGATGCTAGCTAGCTTTCCCCCCCCCAAACTTCTGCTTCTGGCTAAGATGGAATAACAGGGATCAGGTTTACCCTTTTACCTGAAATGAACATAAAAGAGGACAAAATATATGAAATGACAGATTTCAAGACCCTGGGACATCAGGCAATGAAAAAGTGATACATAAGAGACTGGGGGAAAAAATGTGAGCCCTATGATTGCCCCAGATTCCTGCCTTGACAAGAGTTTCTAGGCTGTGGAACGGGGAGCAGGAATCCAGGCAAAGCCCAGTGGACATCCTGAATTGAAATGACAGAGGAAGAATCTGAGGAATGGCAGCTAGGTTTGCAGGACAGGGTACCAGAGAAGAGAGAGCTATACAAAGAGAGAAATCCAGAGATCTGCAGAGGGTTCTCCTTGAGTTTCAGCCAAATACTGATCAACACGTGCATGTAAGAAAATTACCTAAGGCTGGGCAGAAAAACCAAATGGATTATGGTATGTTGCCCGACCACATGGAAGTAAATTAGAAATTAATATCAGAAAGATCTGTGGAAAATCCCTAAATATTTGGAAATTAAACACTTCTCTAAATAACCATTATCAAAGAACTCAAAAGGAAAATTAGAAAGTAGTTTGAATTGAAGAAAAAAGAAAACAACACATCAAATTTTATGGGATGCCACTAAAACAGTACTTAGGGGGAAAGTCATATTACTAAGTATCTATATTAGCAAAGAAGAAAGATTTTAAAATAAATGATCTCAAATCAGTGGTCTAAGCTTTGATCTAAAAAAAAAAATCCTAGAAAAAGAGCCAGTGAGACTCAAAATAAGCAGCAGAAAGGAAATAATAAACATAAGAGCAGAAATCAATGAAATAGAACACAGAAAAAAGAGATCAATGAAACCAAAAGCCAGTCCTTGGGGCAGATCAATGTATGTAACTGATAAATGTTAATAGGGAAAAAAAGAAAGAAGACAAAAGTTACCAATGTCAGGAATAATAAAAGCAATATCACCACAGATTCTACAGATATTAAAAGGATAATAGTGAAATATTATGAATAATTTTATGGAGTAAGCTTGATATCTTAGATGAAATGGAAAAATTCTTTGAAAGACCCACAGAAAAGCTCATTCAAAAAGAAATGGGGGGGGCCTCCCTGGTGGCGCAGTGGTTGAGAGTCCGCCTGCCGATGCAGGGGATACGGGTTCGTGCCCCGGTCTGGGAGGATCCCATATGCCGCAGAGCGGCTGGGCCCGTGAGCCATGGCCGCTGAGCCTGCGCATCCGGAGCCTGTGCTCCGCAACGGGAGAGGCCACAACAGTGAGAGGCCCGCATACCGCAAAAAAAAAAAAAAAAAAAAAAAAAAGAAATAGGGGGGCTTCCCTGGTGGCGCAGTGGTTGAGAATCCGCCTGCCGATGCAGGGCACATGGGTTCGTGCCCCAGTCTGGGAAGATCCCACATGCCGCAGAGTGGCTGGGCCCGTGAGCCATGGCCGCTGAGCCTGCGCATCCAGAGCCTGTGCTCCGCAATGGGAGAGGCCACAGCAGTGAGAGGCCCACGTACCGCAAAAAAAAAAAAAAAAAAGAAAAGAAATAGGGAGGCTTCCCTGGTGGCGCAGTGGTTAAGAATCTGCCTGCCAATGCAGGGGACACAGGTTCGAGCCCTAGTCCGGGAAGATCCCACATGCTGTGGAGCAACTAAGCCCATGCGCCACAACTACTGAGCCTGTGGTCTAGAGCCCGTGAGCCATACCTACTGAAGCCTGCACACATGAAGCTCATGCTCCGCAACAAGAGAAGCCACCGCAATGAGAAGCCCGTGCACCGCAACAAAGAGTAGCCCCTGCTCGCCTCAACTAGAGAAAGCCCGCACGCAGCAGCAAAGACCCAACTCAGCCCAAAATAAGTAAATAAATTTATTTAAAAAAAAAAAGAAATAGATAACCTGAATAGCTCTATATCAAGAAATTGAATTTATAGTTAAACATGGTCCACATGGCATTGCTCATAAATTCTACCAAACATTTAAGGAATATTAATCCTAGATAATGTTACTATAACTCTAAGAAAACTAATCCTACAGAAACTCTCCCCCCAAAATTGAAGATGAGGAAAATACTTCCTAACTCTGTTTATGAGACCATATTACCCTGAGACTAAAACCAGATAAAGACATTACAAGAAAAGAAAACTAAAGTCTAATATCCCCCCTGAATATAGATGCAAAAATTCTAAACAGACATTAGAAAGGCAAGTTTGGTTTAACATTCGAGAAATCTGTCAATGTAATTCACCATATAAACAAACAAAAAACCAAACAACTTTATATGATCATCTCAATAAATGAAGAAAACATTTAACAAAATTCAGCATCCATTCCTGATATAAACTCTCAGCAAACAAGGAATAGAAGGAATTTTCCTTAACCTGATAAAAGACATTTACAAAAATGTACAGCTAACATCATACTTGATGAAAGACTGAATGCTTTCTTCCTAAGATCAGGAACCGGACAAAGAAGACGACTCTCAACACTTCTATTCAACATTGCCCTTGAGGGCAGTGCAATCAGGTAAAAACAAACAAATCAAACAGAAAAGAAATAAAAAGCATCCTAATTGGAAAGAAAGAAATAAAACTCCCTATTTACATACAACATGATCTGTAGAAAACCCAGTGTAATCTACAAAAAAGCTTCTAAAATGAGTGAGTTTGGCAAGGTTGCAAGATACATGCACAACCTATAAAAATCGACTGTATTTCTATGTACTAGCAATGGACAACCAGATATTGAAAAATTTTAAAATAATACCAATTACAATAGCACAAAATTTACAAAATACTTAAAGATTAATCTAACAAAAATGTTCAACATCTGTACAATGCAAACATTATTGAAAGAAAATTTAAGACACAAATAAATGGATGGATCAACTGTGTTTATGGGTCTGTTACAATGCCATTCCTCTGCATTCTGTAGATTTCATGAATCTCAACCAAAATCCCAGGAAGCTGTTTTGTAGAAATTGACAAACTGATTCTAAAATTCATATTGTACTGCAAAGGACCAAAACTAGCCAAGTATCTTTGAAAAAAATTGTTGGAATTAAATTACCTGATTTCAAGACATTACAAAGCTACAATAATCAAGACTGGGTGATACTGGACTTCCCTGGTGGTCCAGTGGTTAACACTCTGTGCTTCCACTGCAGGGGGTGTGGGTTCGATCCCTGATTGGGGAACTAAGATCCCACATGCTGTGCAGTGTGGCCAAAAAAATCAATAAATTATAAAAAGACAGGATAATAGTGACACACATAAAGAGATGAATGAAATTGGATAGAGATACCAGAAATAAGTCCACACATATATTGACAACTTATTTTTCACAAAAGCAGTTCACTATAGAAGGATAATCTTTTCAACAAATAATGCAGACTCCTAGGCATATACCTGGAGAAAACCATAATTCCAAAAGATACATGCACCCCAATGTTCATCGCAGCACTATTTACAATAACCAGGACATGGAAGAAACCTAAATGTCTATCAACAGAGGAATGGATAAAAAAGATGTGGTACATATATACAATGGAATATTACTCAGCCATAAAAAGGAACAAAATTGTGCCATTTGCAGAGATGTGGATGGACCTAGAGACTGTCATACAGAGTGAAGCAAGTCAGAAAGAGCAAAACAAATATTGTATATTAACACATATATGTGGAATCTAGAAAAATAGTATAGATGAACCTATTTGCAAAGCAGAAATAGAGACACAGATGTAGAACAAACATATGGACACCAAGGGGGGAAATGGGGGTGACATAAATTGGGAGATTGGGATTGACATATAGACATTAGTATGTATAAAATAGATAACTAATGAGAACCTACTGTATAGCACAGGGCAAAAAAAAAAAAGAAGATACAATCTGGTTGTAGGACATGTATTAAGATAACCTTAAAAATGCATTCCAAAAAAAATGCATTCCAATATACAGTAGGTACAGACAAATACTGTTTGATTCCACTTATATGAGGTACATAGAATAGTCAAATTCATAGAGTCAGAAAGTACATTGGTAGATGCCGGGGGCCCAGTGGTGGAAGGAGGTGAGGAAGGGGAATGGGGAGTTAGTGTTTAATGGGGGCAGAGTTTCAGTTTAGGAAGGTGAAAAATTCAGGAGACAGATGATGGTGAGAGTTGCATAACAATGTGAATGTACTTAGTGCCACTGAACTGCACAGTTAAATACGGTTAAAATGGTATGTTTTATATTATGTGACTTTTACCACAATAAAAAACATTAAACAAACAAATTATGCTGGAATAATTGAATATCCATATACAAAAAGAAAAAAAAAGGTGGAGTCTGAGCCATACCTCATACTATATACAAAATTAACTCAAAATAGATCATAGATCTAAATGTAAAATCTAAAGCTACATTAAAAAAAAAAACTTCTAGAAGAAAGTGTAGAAAATCTTTGTGACTTTGGGTTACACAAAGATTTCTAGATACGACACTAAAAGCATAATTCATAAAAGAAATTATAAATTGAATCTTATCAAAATAAAAAATATCTGCTTTTTGAACAACACAGTCAAGGGAATGAATAGGTAAGCACATACTGGGAGAAGGTATTTGCAAATCACATATCTGATAAAAAAACTTGTTTCCAGAATAGAGAAAGAACTTTCAAAACTTGATAAAAAGAAAACAAAAATCCAATAAAAAGGGGCTTCCCTGGTGGCGCAGTGGTTGAGAGTCTGCCTGCTAGTGCAGGGGATGCGGGTTCGAGCCCTGGTCTGGGAGGATCCCACATGCCGCGGAGTAGCTGGGCCCGTGAGCCACAATTGCTGAGCCTGCGCGTCTGGAGCCTGTGGTCCGCAACAAGAGAGGCCGCGACGGTGAGAGGCCCACGCGCCGCGATGAAGAGTGGCCCCCGCTTGCCACAACTAGAGAAAGCCCTCGCACGGGGGCGGGGACCCAACACAGCAAAAATAAATAGATGAATAAATAAATTCCTACCCCCAACATCGAAAAAAAAAAAAAAAAAAAGAAAGAAAAGAGAGGAGTATTTAAAAAAAAAAAATCCAATAAAAAAATGGCCAACATTTTGGACAGACACTTCACCAAGAAAATACACGGAAATAAACACATAAAGAGAACACTGTTAGGGAAATGCAAATTAAAACCACAGTGTGATACGACTATACAGCTATTAGGAAGGCTAAGATTAAAAAAAAATGACCATACCAAGTGTTGTCTAAAGGATGAAGAACTGGAACTCTCATACTGTGCTGGTGAGAAGGCAAACTGGTGGAGCCATGTTGGAAACAGCTTGGCAACTTCCTTAAAAAAAAAATTTAAACATTTACTTACCATATGATCCAACCATTCTATTTCTAGGTATTTACCCAAGAGAAAAAGAAATATATGTCCACACAGAGATTTTTACACAAAGATTCATAGCAACTTTATTTGTAATAGTCAAAAACTGGCACCATACCAAATGCCCTTCAGTAAGTAAATGGATAAACAATCTGTGATGCATCCATACAATGGAATACTACTCAGAAATAAAAGGAATGAACTATTGATATAATGCTACAACATGGATGGATCTCAAAATAATTATGCTGAGTGAAAGAAGTCAGATGAAAAGAGTACATACTGTTGATTCTATTTATATAAAATTCTAGAAAATACAAACTAATCTATACGGACAGAAAACAGATTAATGGTTGCCTGAGGAGTGTGGGGAGAGACAGGAAGGAAGGATTATGCAGGGGAAGGAGGAAATTTTTTTTTTTTTTTTTTTTTTTTTTGCGCGGGCCTCTCACTGTTGTGGCCTCTCCCGTTGCGGAGCACAGGCTCCGGACGCACAGGCTCAGTGGCCATGGCTCACCGGCCCAGCCGCTCCGCGGCATGTGGGATCTTCCCGGACCGGGGCACAAACCCATGTCCCCTGCATTGGCAGGCGGATTCTCAACAACTGCGCCACCAGGGAAGCCCAGGAGGAAACTTTTGAGGGTGATGGACATGTTCACTATCTTGAGAGTTGTGATGGTTTCATGGATATATACAAATGTCAAAATTCATCATATTGTACATTTAAATTATGTGGACTCTATGTCAATTATACCTCTAGAAAGCTGGGGGGAAAAAAAGATGCTATCCCTGATGTTGTTAAGCCATTTAGTCAATGGCCGCTTATCTTCAAATCATTGATTATGAAAAAAATCTAAATAATTAACCCAAAATAAGTAATTTTTCCTGTATTTGAAGCTGGAAGCAAAATTTACTACTATATCTACCTAACACCTTGGCTTACATAATAAAAATTACAGCATATTAAAGCTTGAAAGACTTTGGGGATTAGCCATTAAAGTCTTCCCAACAACCAGTGCCCCCCCCCTTTTTTTTTCAGCTAAAGGAATTAGAAACCCAGAAACATGGAGGGACTTGCTCAGACCTGTTAGCAGATCGATGACAAGAACCACAGTATTCAGAGTCCCAAATTGGGGCTCTTTCCAGGATGCCATACTGTGGTCTGCCGTTTCAATTTTTTAGTTTCTAAATTTTGTTTCCTTAAAACCACAAAGAGGAAAAAAAAAAAAACAGAGTGGAATTTAATGCTTACAAGTGGAATTACCTTAAGGAACGGTTGTATGTTTTATAAATGAGGCAACAGAGCCTTGTGGAACAGGAGAGAAAGGTGATATTTTCTCCTAGAGTCACAGAGCAAACATTAATTAAACACTGGTCTCTTGAAGCAAGTAAAGGAAAATGACATCACTTGCCCCAACAGTAATTCTCAAGTGCAGACTCACTTCCAGGAGTCAGCGTCTGCCTCGGCTAACTGCCCCTCTGAGCTCGCCTGGCTGGAATAGCAGCCGGCATTTCAGTCCTGAGGTTTCCAAGGGTACTCACATGTTAAAAGTGAAGTGTAAAAATTCAGTCATTTTGTGTTAGTTGACATTTTTAAAATGGCATGGCTTTTTTTTTCTTGGTAACTTAAAACTAAATTTGTTTTAGATTAGGCTTACTCATGAAGCGTGGAAAGTTTATTTTATTCCTTAGATGTTCCCATCTTTGAGCAAAGGCCAAACAATGAAAATTCTAACTGAGGTAGAAGAGGAACATGAGTATTTCATCAAATCATGGGTGACTGAGAACCTTCCTGGCTCCACGTGCTATCAATATCCTATGTCTCAAACAAAAGTTAGGAACCTTAGCCTAACTATCTGTGTGGTTAACTTTATTTCTCTAGAGCATAGCACCAATGCACATATTGCATAGAACTTCGCGGTGGAGGGAGGATGATTTCTACTCACTATTCTTCCTTTACCAGAAAAGTGACTTCAAATCTGGGCTCACAGGAGATGTTGGAGAGGCATAGTGACTTGGGGAAAAGTTATTAGAATGATTAAATTTTGAAAATTATAAATGAACTCTGAGAAAAAATGAAAGGAATTGCAATCACTCAGCCTCCATGACAAGTTCAGAGGATACTGAATCTCTACCTTGTATTATTTCCCAGCCTTCCTGTCCAACTCCTGCTGGAATTGCTCATGACATTAATTACACCGTATGGTGGACACTGATATTTGTCCACTCGACATCCATTCCAGTTTCTTCCTCATAAATAGAATCGCTGGTTTGTTAAGGCATGGCAATGTGCCCGGCAAAATTACTCTTCACATTCCCTTGCAGCGAAGGGTACCCATGTGACCCTCATCTGACTAACGAGGCCTGAGCTGGGAGTTTCTGGGAAAGCTTTTTTCCCTATCCTCCACAACTGCTTTTATGACACATGGACAGGAAGGCTGGAGGCACAGCAGCTACCTGGAGATACAGGTAACCAGCAGAAGGAAGACATACCAGGTAGCCAACTGCCTTCCTGAAATTTTGCTAAGATGTTTCTCAGGCATCTCAATCTCAACGTGCCCAAAGGGGAACTCGGGATCCTTCCATTTTGACCTTTAGGATTTCCTATTTTGGTAAATGGCATCACCACTCCTGCTGTTATGATTGTCAAAAACCTGGACGGTATACTTGACTCACTCCCTTCAAGCCAAGTCCCCATAATTCTACCAACCAAACATTTTTTTTTTTTTTGCGGGATCCTTGTTCCCCAACCAAAGATTGAACCTGGGCCCCCTAGCAGTGAAAGCGCCAAGTCCTAACCACTGGACGGCCAGGGAATTCCCCCAACCAGACATTTTTCTAACGGGGTCCTTGTTTTCAATTGTTTTTCTCATTGTGACAAAGTACACATAAAATTTACCATTTTAACCATTTTAAAGTGTAAGTTCAGTGACATTTAGTACATTCACAGAGTTGTGCAAGCATCATCATTATCTAGTTCTAGAAAGTTTTCATCACCCCCATCCCCAAAGAAACCCCAGGCTCATTAGGCAACAATTCTTATTCTCCCCTACCCTTGGCTCCTGGCAGCCACTTATCTAGGGTCTCTATGAATTTGTCTATTCTGGATATTTCATATAAATGAAATCATACAATATATGGCTTTTTGTATCTGGCTTCTTTCACTCAGCTTAATGTTTTCAAGGTCCATCCATGTTGCAGCGTTTATCAGTACTGTATTCCTTTTCATGGCCAAATAAATTCAAGCATGTACATATACCACATTTTGTTTGACCATTCATCAGTTGAGGGACATTTGGATTGTTTCTACCTTTGGCTACTGTGAATAGTGCTGCTATGAACACTTATGTACAAGTGTTATAACACCTGTTTTCAATTTTGGGCAGTATATATTCCTAAGAGTGGAATTGCTGGCTCATGTGGTAATCTATGTTTGACTTACTGAGGAACTGCCAAAATTTTTTAATAGTGGCTGTACAATTTTACATTCCCACCAGAAACTGGAGGGTTCCAATTTCTCCACATCCTCATCACACATGTTATTTTCTGTTTTGTTTTAATTATAGCCATCCTAATGATTGTGAAGTGGAGTCTCACTTTAGTTTCGACTTATGTTTCCCTAGTGACTAATGACGTTGAGCATCTTTTCAAGTGATTGTTGGTCATTTGTATACCTTCTTGTGGAAATGTCTATTCAAGCCATTTGCCCATTTTTTCATTGGCTTGTTTGGTTTCTTGTTGATGAGCTGTAAGAGTCCTTTATATATTCTGGATATTGGGCCCTTATCAGATATATGACTTTTGAATATTTTCTCCATTCTGTGGGTTGTCTCTTCACTCTCTTGGTAGCGTCCTTTGATGGACAAAAGTTGTTATTTTGATGAAGATGAATTGATCTATGTTTTTCTTTTGTTCCTTGTGCTTTTCATGTCTTTCATCCACTCTTGTGTCCTTTAACCCATGCCCAGAGAAGAATAATATTTTAAACACTTAAACCTGATTTTCACTCCCCTGTTTAAACTTCAATAATTTCCCATTGCACTTAGGATAAAGTCCAAAATCCTCTCCATGGGCTACAAGATTCTGCGTCATTGGGTCCCTGTCTTTCTCTTTAATCTCATTTTTCCACATTTTTCCTTTCTTTGCCTTTTATTTCTCAAGTATGACAGGCCCTCTTTAGTCTCAGGACTTTCTTACATGCTAATGTTCCTGCCTGGAGCGGGTATCCTCATCCCTTCTGTATAGCTAATTTTGCTAATTCCAATTCATCCTTCAGGTTCAATGTCACCTCCTCAGGAAAGCCTTCCTTAACCCCTTGGCCCCAAACTTGTTCCAGCCTGTGAGAGGGGGAGTTTTGCAAGCTGGCTGTTAAACAGCCATGATTAGAAATGGAATTATGTAAACACAATTAAATAAATTATATTAAAAACAAATGTAATAAACACTTGGGACTCATTACATCCTAATTTCTTTTTACCTTTACTATTATCTATATGCTCTTGAGGAAATTCTCTACATGGAAATAGAATGTAATGGTCTGCTATTGTTCACCTTCTCCCAACTTTTCCTTGATGACAGGGATAGCTTGACTGTCATGGTGGGAGTATTTGAGCAAAGGCTACAGATCAGGTATTTTTTTTTGGAGTGCCAGTGTTAACATTTACCAGCACACTGTCACCAGTCAAATCTGAGTTCTGTGATGCAATTTCACATTATGTAGAGGCTTAAGATAAATTATACATTGTGAACTCTGAGCAGAAGAACCGTTATCATACTCTGTGCTAGTACTCCTAAATCCCAGGGGCCATACAGCTCACATTCTACACTCCTGTGAAGGTAATTGATTGGAAGTGATTACCATAATTATGTACTCTGATTTTTAAAAAAGACTCTGGAAAATTTCCGGTTATACTTTGCAGATTCCACACTCGGTTTTTTTTTTTTTTTTTTTTTTTTGCGGTATGCGGGCCTCTCACTGTTGTGGCCTCCCCCGTTGCGGAGCACAGGCTCCGGACGCGCAGGCTCCGGACGCGCAGGCTCAGCGGCCATGGCTCACGGGCCCAGCCGCTCCGCGGCATATGGGATCCTCCCAGACCGGGGCACGAACCCGTATCCCCTGCATCGGCAGGCGGACTCTCAACCACTTGCGCCACCAGGGAGGCCCCACACTCGGTTTTATCTCCACTGTCTTCTGAAATCCCACTAAAATAATAGTAAAGGAGGAAAAAAAGTCATAAATGAGAGCCATAAATCTCTTGATTGCCATTCAAGAGCATGGAAATGGAGGTAACTGAGACAAGATAAATCAAAAGAAAACAGTTTGGAGGAGCTGGAGTATGTTAACTGACTTATCAGACCAAAGAAAACAGAAACCAAAGCCTACAGTGGGGGAAGCCAGCAAGAAAGTAGTTCATTTGCTCAGAACCCTGAAAAGCCTTAGGAATCTGAAAGCAGGGGTGAAGAATAGGGCTGAAACTGGAAGATTGATTGAATACATGGGACCAGTGAGCCTCCTAGATTCCCTTCCTCAACCAGCACAGACAGATGACGGCCTCTCTGCAACTTGGCAGGAAACTCAAGATTGACTCCTGAAACTGAATCAGAGAGGACCTGGCTTAGGGGACCCAAGTAAGGCTGAGACACCATATTGAAATTGGGTGAAGGTCTGCAGATGAAATGGGAGAGATCCCAGCCTCCTTCACCTGCTTCAGTCTTAGAACACCAGCAGCCAGACACATATAATCCATGCAAGAGATTAGAGGTTTCTAATCCAGAGACTGACCAGCCCAAGATGGATACTGACAAGTGTTTGATAGGGTAGGGCCTTGCTTGATATCTCAGCCGTGGCTCTCAACTTGGCTGCACACTGGAATCACTTGGAACCTTTAATATATACAGATACCTAGGTTCCACTTCCAGAGATCTAATGTAATTGGTCAGAAGAACAGCCCAGGATCAGAGCTTTTTTACATTGCCCCAGGGGACTTTAATGCTCAGCCAAGACAGAAACACCAATGAAATCTATGGGTCAATAGCTTCTTCTAAGTGCTTCATTTCTGATCTTTTCACAAACCAAGTTTTAGGTTTGATTTTCTCTATTCTTTGCCCACTTCCTACTTATTTCATTGATTTGTCATCTTATTTCCTTTCTTCTGCTTATTTTGGGTTTAACTTGCCCTTCTTTTTCTAGTTTCTTAAGTGGAAATGTAGAGCTCTGATTTTAGACCTTTCTTTTTTCCTCAAAGAAGCATTTAATGCTATAAATTTCCCTTAAAGCACTGCTATTGCTGTGTCCCACAAATGTATATATATGGGTTTTCATTTTCATTCTGTTCAAAATATTTCCAATTTCTCTTGTGATTTCTTCTTTGACTTCTTATTTAGAAATATGCTGCTTAATTTTCAACTATTTGGGGTTTTTCTCCAGGTACTTTTCTGCTACTGTTTTTAAATTTAATTCTATTGAGCAGAGAATATGCTTTGTGGCATTTTGATCCTTTTGAATCCATTGAGACTTGTCTTATGGCCCACAATATGTTCTACTTTGGTGAATGTTCTATGTTCATTTGAAAAGAATGTGTACTCTGTTGTCGGGTGGAATATTCCATAAACATCAATCAGTTGAGAGTATTATAAAATTGTTTATATGCTGACTCATTTTCTGTCAACTTCAACTATTCATTATTGAGAAAGTATTAAAATCTTCAACAAAAAGTTTAACTTTGTCTACTTCTCCTTGAAGTTCCAAAAGTTATTGTTTCATGTATTTTGAAGCTATGTTATTGTGTGCCTACATGCTTGGAATTGTTATGTCTTCTTGACAAACTGTTGCCTTTATCATTATGAAATATATCTTTTTGTCCCTAATATTCTTTGTTCAAAGGATATTATTTTATCTGAATATACTCCAATACAGCGCCCCCCCCAGCTTTCTTTTTTTTTTTTTTTTTCTTTTTGCGGTATGCGGGCCTCTCACTGTTGTGGCCTCTCCTGTTGCGGAGCACAGGCTCCGGATGCGCAGGCCCAGTGGCCATGGCTCACGGGCCCAGCCGCTCCGCGGCATATGGGATCCTCCCAGACCGGGGCACGAACCCGTATCCCCTGCATCGGCAGGCGGACTCTTAACCACTGCGCCACCAGGGAGGCCAGCTTTCTTATGATTAGTAATTGCATGGCCTACCTTTGCCCATGATTTTACTTTTTAAAATTAATTAATTAATTAATTAATTTTGGCTGTGTTGGGTCTTCGTTGCTGCGTGTGGGCTTTCTCTAGTTGCGGTGAGCAGGAGCTACTCTTTGTTGTGGTGTGCAGGCTTCTCATTGCAGTGACTTCTCTTGTTGCGGAACATGGGCTCTAGGCACGCAGGCTTCAGTAGTTGTGGCACGCAGGCTCAGTAGTTGTGGCTCATGGACTCCAGAGCACAGTCTCAGTAGTTGTGGTGCACAGGCTTAGTTGCTCCGTGGCATGTGGGATCTTCCCAGACCAGGGATCAAACCTGTGTCCTCTGCACTGGCAGGCAGATTCGTAACCACTGCGCCACCAGGGAAGCCCTCCCATGATTTTACTTTTAACCTATTTGTTTTTATACTGTAAGTAGGTTTCTTATAGACAGCAATATAGATGGGTTGTTTTATAAGATTTAAAGATTCTTTTGATAGCATGATACAACACAGTGACACTCAGATAGCTGAAAGGCAGAACTCTGTTACTTACAGGTCCAAAGGAGAGCAGGCTGCCAGTCAGTGCCACACAGGGATCTGCACCAGGGGTAACAGCAAGCTGGAGCTGTAGAAGACAATTTACGTATGGTAAGTTGCATGGGGTTAGCTAGGGTTTTCAGGTTCCCAGTGGATTGGCTACTTGAAATAATTTCAAGGGCTCTGGGGCACAGGAGCTGTCCCAAGTTGTCTGGTGTCTGGCTGATGGTCAATTAGGGCTGGTGTATGGTGGCCAGGAGTGTGAAAGCCCCTAAAAAGGAAGTGATTGGGGTGTGCATTTTATCAGCTGCTCAAGAAGGGGAAGTGACTGGCCTCTAGCCAGGGTCTCAAGATGGGGTCAAGACAGCATTAAAAAAAAAGAAGCTATATGACATGGATTTTTCTTCCTCCCCCCACAATCAAGTGTGATAATGTCTACATTTAATTGGAGTGTTTAGCTAATTTTCATGTAATTTGATTATTATTATGATTCAGTTTAAATCTATTATCTTGTCATTTGTTTTCTTTTTTTTTAAAGATTTTTTGATGTAGACCATTTTTAAAGTCTTTATTGAATTTGTTACAATAATGCTTCTGTTTTTATGTTTTGGTTTTTTGGCCACCAGGCATGTGGGATGTTAGCTCCTGACCAGGGATTGAACCCGCACCCCCCTGCATTGCAAGGCAAAGTCTTAACCACTGGACCTCCAGGGAAGTCCCTTGTCATTTGTTTTCTACATTGTTATTTGTTCCCCTTTCCCTCCTTTCCTGCCTCCTTTTAAATTAATTTAGTATGTTCTATGATTCCATTTAATCTCCACCATTGGTTTAATAGATATACCTCTTTGTTGTTTTTAATTTGTAAATATTTGCCCTGGGGTTTACAGTTTATGTCTTTAACCTATCACAGCCTCCATTCAAATAAAAGTATATTTTAAGAAACTTAGAATACTTCCATTCTCCAGAAAACCACCCATTCTTCATGCTACTGTCATAGATTCTACTTTAATGATGTTTTAAACTCCACAATATGTTTCAATTTTTAGAAATTTAATTATCCTTTAAAGAAAATTTTTAAATTAGGAAACCATGTCTTCTATAATCATCTACGTATTTACAGTTTCCAGCATTCTTCATTCTTTTGTGTAAATCCAAATTTTCATTTGGTGTCAATTTACTTCTACTTGAAGATCTTCTTTTTTTTTTTTTTTTTTGCAGTATGCGGGCCTCTCACTGTTGTGGCCTCCCCCGTTGCGGAGCGCAGGCTCCGGACGCGCAGGCTCAGCGGCCATGGCTCACGGGCCCAGCCGCTCCGCGGCATATGGGATCCTCCCAGACCGGGGCACGAACCCGTATCCCCTGCATCGGCAGGCGGACTCTCAACCACTTGCGCCACCAGGGAGGCCCGAAGATCTTCTTTTAACATTCTTTTGTATTGCAGGTCTGCTGGCAATGAATTCTCTTAGGTTTTGGTTGTTTGAAAAGCCTTTATTTTTATTTATTTATTTATTTTTGCGGTACGTGGGCCTTTCACTGTTGTGGCCTCTCCCGTTGCGAAGCACAGGCTCCGGACGCGCAGGCCCAGCGGCCATGGCTCACGGGCCCGGCCACTCCGCGGCATGTGGGATTCTCCTGGACCGGGGCACGAACCCATGTCCCCTGCATTGGCAGGCGGACTCTCAACCACTGTGCCACCAGCGAAGCCCTGAAAAGCCTTTATTTTAAAAAGGTATTTCTGACAGATGTAAAATTCTAGGTTGAGCTTTTCTTTCTTTCAGTGTGGCTTGTGCAGTTCTAATGAGAAGTCTGCTTTAAATTTTATCTTCGTTCTCTGTGTACAGTTTGCTTTTTTCCTCTGGCTGCTTTGAAGATTCTCTTTTTTATTGATTTTTGGCAATTTAATTATGATTTTCTTTGTTTCTTTTACTTAGATTTCATTGAGATTCTTGGATCAGTGTGTTTATAGTTTTAATCAAATATGAAACTTTTTTGACTATTCTTTCCTCAAATATTTCTCTTGTAACCCCTTCCCCCATTGCATGTATGTTAGCTTGATATTGTCCCATGGTTCACTGAGGTTCTGTTCAATGTGTTTTTTTTGTTGTTGTTTTTTTCCACTCTGTGTTTCAATTTGGGTAGTTTCTATTGCTACATCCTCAAGTTCACTGATCTTTTCTTCTGCAGTATCTAATCAGTTAATCCCAACCAGTATATTTTTTATTTCAGATATTTTTCATCTCTAAAAAACTCCCATTGATCTTTATATATCTTTCATTTCTCTTCCCATCAGGTCCAGATTTTCTGTTATATCCTTGAGCATATGGAACGTATTTATAACAGCTGTTTTAATGTACTTGCTGCTCATTCCATCACCTCTATCATTTCTTAGTCTGTTTTTTTTTTTTTTTTTTTTTTTCCGGTACGCGGGCCTCTCACTGTTGTGGCCTCTCCCGTTGCGGAGCACAGGCTCCGGACGCGCAGGCTCAGCAGCCATGGCTCACGGGCCCAGCCGCTCCGCGGCATGTGGGATCCTCCCGGACCGGGGCACGAACCCGTGTCCCCTGCATCGGCAGGCGGACTCTCAACCACTGTGCCACCAGGGAAGC
Source organism: Mesoplodon densirostris (assembly GCF_025265405.1). Lineage (NCBI taxonomy): Eukaryota > Metazoa > Chordata > Mammalia > Artiodactyla > Ziphiidae > Mesoplodon > Mesoplodon densirostris. The sequence continues at coordinate 60,667,776 of NC_082663.1, forward strand.
CCTTAGTCTGTTTTTAATAACTGATTTTTCTTCTAGTTAAGGGCCCCATTTTCCTGCTCCTTCATATGGCTAGTCATTTTTGACAGGATGCCAAACATTGTGAATTTTATGTCACCAAGTGCTGGTTTTATTTTCTTTCAAAGCATGTTGAACTTTTTCTGGTAGGCAGTTTAAGTTACTTGTGGATTAGTTTGATCCCTTTGAAATTTGTTTTTTCGCTCTTTTAAGGGAGTTCTAGAATAACCATTATACTAAAGCCAATTTAGCCCCACTTTTAAGTCAAGGTCCTTTTGGGATCTCTACTGAATGCTCCAGGTAGGTATTCAATGAGACCTCTCCACTCTGGTGGGTACTTGAAAGGATTTCAGCCCTGTGAGACCTGAGATTTATCTCATAGCTCTACTTCAATTATTCTTTCCCATTGTTGTCCAGTGGAATTTCACCATATGCATAAGCAGATTGGTGCTCAGCCTATCAGGAGAGACCCTATGCAGATTTCTGGATGTCTGTGTAATTCCTGCCTTTTAAGTACTCTGCCCTGAAAATTTTAGGCACCTTGACCTCTCCAGACTCCAGTCTCTGTTTAGGTTTCTCCTTCTTGTCCCACAGACTGGGTGTTGTCTCCAGGCAGAAAACCAAGATGGTAGTGAGGCTTACCCCACTTGTTCCCCTTTCCACAGGGATCACAGTTCTGTGCTGCCTGTTGTCCAATGTCTGGAAGTAGTTTTTCCCTATTTTTTTTCCAGTTTTCTAATTGTTTTTGTGGGAAGGTACTTCTGTATCATCTTCCTTTATTATCAAAAGATAAGAACAAGTAGTTGCCTCACTCTTAAGTTTGAGTTTCCAGCAATGGATTACCAGATTGAGGGAACCTCCACTATGAAACAGAGACTAAAACAAAAAGGAGAAAAGGAACCAAAGAAAGCACACAGTGCAGGGAACAGAAGAAAATGTTAAAAAATTTATAATTAAAACCCTCAAAAGGATCTGAGAAGATACTCCATTGCTGAAACCACAGAATGCCATAAAATTTTTTTTTAATTCAGAGAATAAGGTTTTTATTTTTTTATTTTTAAAAGAAGTTGATTTATTTTATTTATTTATTTTTGGCTGCATTGGGTCTTCAATACTGTGCGCAGGCTTTCTCTAGTTGTGGTGAGCGGGGACTGCTCTTCATTACGTGGTCTCTAGGTGCGCGGGCTTCAGTAATTGTGGCACATGGGCTTAGTAGTTGTGGCTTGTAGGCTCTAGAGCGCAGGCTCAGCAGTTGTGGCGCACGGGCTTAGTTGCTCTGCTGCACGTGGGATCTTCCCAGACCAGGGCTCAAACGAGTGTCCCCTGCATTGGCAGGTGGATTCTTAACCACTGTGCCACCAGGGAAGCCCAAGAATAAGGTTTTTAGAATTAAAAACATGCTAGCAGAAATAAGAATGTCACTAGAAGATGACAAGTATTGTATCAAAAATACAATAGAGAAGGGGCTTCCCTGGTGGCACAGTGGTTGAGAGTCCGCCTGCCAATGCAGGGGGCGCGGGTTCGTGCCCGGTCGGGGAGGATCCCACATGCCGCAGAGCGGCTGGGCCCGTGCGCCATGGCCGCTGAGCCTGCGCGTCCGGAGTCTGTGCTCCGCAGCGGGAGAGGCCACAGCAGTGAGAGGCCCGCGTACCGCAAAAAAAAAAAAAAAATACAATAGAGGAACTGTTTCAGACAGCTGAACAAAATGACAAGGAGATAGAAAATATGAGACAAAACTGTTACAAGGTTGATCAAGACAGCCCAAATTTTCAACCAAGAGGACCTCCAGAAAAAGAATAAAAAAGAAAAAAGGACAGGAAATTATGAAAAAGGAAAAGAAAATTTCCCAAACTGAGTCATATGGACCTCTAGATTTAAAAGGACCACTAACTGCCCAGTTCAATGAATTAAAAAAAGATCCACACCAACGTAAATTGTGACAAAATTTCAGGACACCTGAGTGAAAGAGAAGCCCTCAAAAGCATGCAAAAGATCAGGAATTAGAATGGCACAGAGACACAGGAAGTTAGAGGACAATGGCCAAATGCCTACAGCTTCTGAGAGGACAGGATTGTCACCTGGAATTTCATACCCTGACAAACTACCAGCTACATGTGAGAGTATAATGAAGACTTTTTCAAACAGGCAAGGCAACAAAAATTTTATCTTCTATTCATTCTTTCTCATGAAACAACAGAAGCATGTGTTCCATCAACTCAGAGTGAAAAGATACAGGGTCTAGAAAATGGGAAACTCAAACAGGAGACTGTAGGAAGCCCCCAAACAATGCTGAATGGAAGCTGCAGGGTTACAGTTGTACAGAAGCCGAGAGATCAGTCAGTGCAGGTCACAGAGTAGGACAACTCCAAGGGATTGTTTAAAAAAAGGGGAGGGGGACCCATTATTTACTTGATATGACTGTCCTGCAAAGAGCATGATTTGGTGTTATTTAGAATTATGAAGGCAAATATGAAAAAATACAATGAGAAGATTTGAAAACTGTTCTTCTGGGTAGTGGGAATTGGAGATCAGGAGGACGTTGGGGAAGTGAATATTATTTTTGGTTTTTTTGTTTTGTTTTGTTTTGGTTTGGTTTTTTTTTTGCACTACATGGGCCTCTCACTGTTGTGGCCTCTCCCGTTGCGGAGCCCAGGCTCCAGACGCGCATGCTCAGCGACCATGGCTCACGGGTCCAGCCGCTCCGCGACATGTGGGATCTTCCCGGACCGGGGCACGAACTCGTGTCCCCTGCATCGGCAGGCGGACTCTCAACCACTACGCCACCAGGGAAGCCCTTATTTTTGTTTTAATCCTGTATTTCTATTTGATTTTTAAAATTGTATTCATGTAATTACTTCAATACAGCCAAAAAAAAAAATGTAAAAGGTAAGAGGCCTAGAAATTGAAGTTCACAAATACCAAACCTACTCCTGGCTCAAACTCTTCCCTGATACGCTAAGGGATGTGAGTGTGATTGCTGTGTGAGGTCAGAGCGTGGGGCTCGGACTCCGAGGGGTCACCTCAGGTCCAGAGCACAGTTTTCCAGCCCTTCAGGTCTGGACCTAATATAGAGGGATGCTGGACCCCCTAAAAACTGGCGTACCATGTGAATTTATGAGAGACTGTGGCAGAAGCCCAGTTTAGTAGTTTATAGTGAGAAATGCAACTGCCCAGGATGTTTGGAAATCTGTGTAGCAAGTCTGCACATCCTCTTTCTTTAATAGAGAAACATACTCCAGAAGCCCAATTACATTCAGGACGTTGCTTGATAAAGAGGGACGCAAAGTGAAGGATGTTACACAGTCCTCAGAAATATTTCAGTAAGATCACAGTAGCCTGGTAAGTCACGCTGCTCCTTTAATAGCTACCGAAGATCAGCAAACTTTTTCTGTAAAGGGCCAGATATTCAATGTTTTCAGCTTTGCAGACCATTTCTGCTGCAAACAGTTAATGCGACAGTTACAGAGGAGCCACAGATGGCACGTACACAACAGCGTGGCTGTGGCCCAACTTTATCTGGATCCATGCAGACGAGAGCTTGGTTAGCCCTGCCTGTTAGACCTCTGTCCCCTGACAGTCTGAGAGACTTACAAATTCTTTTTCCTTTTTTTACTTTTATTTGCATTTATATTTTTGCGCCATTTATTCCCGGGCCATAAGGTTTTGTTTCTTCAGTTTCTTCTGGGATATCTTTTTCTTCTGGGCAACCTCCTCTTCTGGTTTAGTAACAATCTGCTCTTTTTCAGTAAGGATCATCTCAACGTGGCAGGGAAAGCTCACGTATGGGTTGATCCGACCACGAGCTCTGTAAGTCCTGTGCCGCATCTTGGGGGCTTTATTCACCTGGATGTGCTCAATGACCAGAGAATCTACATCTAAGCCCTTAAGTTCAGCATTACTCTCTGCATTTTTGAGCATGTGCAGTAAAAATTCAGCACTCTTTTTGGGCCACTGACCCCTATGTCCAGCCCCAGTGTTTGGCCTGCGCACACCTACCAACCCCACCACTGTAACGATGGAAAAGCACACATTGCTTCTTTAAAGTAACATCCTTCAGATACTTGGTGGCTTTTCAGATATGCATACCCTTAATGGCCTGGGCAGTTTCACGAGTGTTCTTAAAGTGAACATGAAGATTTGAACCTCTTGACTTGCATGATTTTGTGGGGTTTTCTGGGTCAAGTGAATAGGGAACCATTTTTAGAGGTAACCTCAGGCCGCTTACCAGAAAAAGGAGACTTACAAATTCTTATTCTCTGATTCTCCTTTCTTTAACTTTCTTCATTTCAATAATCTCATAATGTCTTTAACCTCTGAGACTAGAGAAAAATTGATCTAGTTTTAGTTCTAAATGATAGCATCTGGGTTAGGTAAAGGAAACATCTTAAGGTCAATAGTGGATCAGCCTTCATATCAGCTTGCATCAAAGTTATTTGGGGGACATTTTTCACAGAGGCAATGGGGCATACCAGTGAGAATGTAAGTTCTCCTGTCTTTCAGAGAGCAGAAATTCCTTCCTTCCTCTCTTCCCTCCACCTCCCCTCCCTTGTTTTAAGCCTCTATAGTTTTGGTCAGCATCGCTAGACTTTTCTTTACCTACATGGTATACAGATCTTTTTGAGATACATCATTATAAGCACCGTGTGATATGCAGCTTTCCTCTGAAATGTGTTTGCAGTGTTTGTGCTCATTGGGAGAAAAGGCTGCCAGTATCAAGTGTGAACCAGTGTTGAGCTGAGTTGTACAACTGGTGAGCTGCATTCACAGTCATTTAGGCTCCTTCTGGAGGGAAAGCACACAGCACACACTGAAGGGTGTCTGGGCCAACCCTTGCTAAGATGCTTCCTAGACCCTGCTTCAACCTCATGGGAGGGCATGATGCTATTCCTAAATGATAAAGGAAAGTATTTTCCTTATCCCCTCGGAGTTACAGAGCCCATAACCCAATGCCAGGCACATTTTCAGAGGAATGGCAGAGGGCCAGATAATTCCGGAATGGTAATTGCTCACTTGTCCTAACCCCCAGTATTAATTCCACAAACCAGCTTGCTTGGGGTTTTATCCTGCGATTCCCCAGGATATGTTTTTGAACCACTTACTCTCTTTTAGAAATTCATGTCTTATTGATCCAGAGCACTGGCTTCTCATGGATCTCCGGGCCCAATGAGAGTTATAAATGTGAAGGAGATTTCGGCCATTCATGTACTCATTAACAGGCCAGCTGCTCTGGAAAAATAAAATTTCATCATTTAAGAGACATTTTACACCCTCTGTGTGCCAGGCACTGTTCTAAGTGGTAGGAACTTCGCTGTTAACAAAACAAAAATCTGTGCCTCGCTCTAGTAAAACTTAAGTCCTATGTGGTGCAGAGTGAGGGAACACACAAAATAAACGAGTCAGGTGGTGATGAGAGCTAGTAACAAAAATAAAGTAGGACAAAAGGATAAACATCTAGGGACTTCCCTGGTGGTCCAGTGGTTAAGAATCCACCTTCCAATGCAGGGGACGCAGGTTTGATCCCTGGTCAGGGGATCTTGGAACTTTTCTGTTCCAAGTCCAAGGGATTAATGGATGCCAAATAGACAAATACAGAATCTGAGAACTAAGATCCCACATACCCATGTGCTACAACTAGAGAGAAGCCAGCAGTGAAGAGCCCATGTGCCCTAACGAAGACCCGGTGCAGCCAAAAAAAAAAAAAAAAAAAAAAAAAAGGAGGGGGGTGGACTTCCCTGGCGGCGCAGTGGTTGAGAATCCACCTGCCAATGCAGGGGACATGGGTTGGAGCCCTGGTCTGGGAAGATGCCACATGTTGTGGAGCAACTAAGCCCGTGCACCACAATTGCTGAGCCTGTGTGCCACAACTACAGAAGCCCAAGTGCCTAGAGCCTGTGCTCCACAACAAAGAGAAGCCACTGCAATGAGAGCCCGTGCACTGCAACAAAGAGTAGCCCCCGCTCACCACAACTGGAGATAGCCCGCGTGCAGAAATGAAGACCCAACACAGCCAAAAATAAATAAATAAATAAATTAAAATAAATTAATTAATTAAAAAAACAAAACAAAACAAAGGATAGACAGCTAGAGTTGGGAGGGGTTGGCATGCTAGTTAGATGTGTGCTCAGGAAAGCCTTGCTTGGAGGTCATGATGTCTGAGCAGGGACTTCAGTGTAGTGAGAGAGGAGCCATGTGGACACAGGCTCCCGGCAGAGGAAACAGCGACTGTAAAAGGCCCCAAGGGCTGATCAGTCTCAGTTGTACCCACCATGGATTTCAATTTATGTAGGTGACCGAGTGATGATGTGGAAATGCTAATGCCATTGAAAGAAAAATGTATTGCTTACAGTTCCTGGGGGGATGGTGCATGCCACGCCACACAGGGCCCCACTGGGAGGAACGGGGTTCGGTCACAAGGCAGAAGTGGAGTGAGGGGAAAGCCTCCCTGCCAGAGCCTTGAATGGGGTTTCCACAGCAAAGGCAGAGGAAGCAGCAGAGGCGTGGCTAGTCTGAGTAATGTAGGCGGGCTCTGGCTATAGAGGTGGGCCCTGGCCCTGGGGTGATTTAGGGCAAGGAAAACATCGGCTTGGTGTGTGAGAGTTAGACAAGGAAGTGGTTCAGAGCGTGGGCTCCAGATCACAGCGAAGGGTAAGCAACTTTGAGCCTTAGTTTGGTGCTGTGATTAATGGATGCCAAATAGACAAATACAGAATCCGAGAAAACACAGAACATTATCATGTAGGGTCTTGCAGATCATGTTAAAATTCCTACAGTGGGAAAGATGGATGCATCTGGGAGAGTCAGGAGTCCTTCCAATCACCAGTGACCTGTGTGACAGTGACAAAGGTGAGCGCCAACTGCTTATACTCAGTTTTTAAGATTCTTACTACCTCCTGACTTATTTTAGGCTCTATCCCTACGCTCATTTGTACAGCTGCTTACAAGTTTTAGCTGATCATTCTTGGTATTATTTAGCACATTTTGCTTTTTCTTTCTGTTTTTTTTTTTTCCTGTTCCAAGTCCTATTTTTCTTTGTTCCAAGAAAAGTAACAGCAGAATTTGTACCCATGCACTTTCTAGAACAAGACGGATGATGGCAAAGATGCCAGGGAGAGCCTATGCTTTGTGATTTGTCATTAAGCTCTCATCTCATGGAAGAATGTATCATGAGATTCACACTCACATACAAGGACAGTTTAAGGTTCATTTGTGAACTCACAGATGCTTCTTAAAAAAATTAGAGATGTCTCTCAAAGCCTGGCTGTCTGACCAGCTTTGTCTTTTGTTCATTTGTTTTCACCACAATTAAAAACCACAGCAATTATTCAAATGCAGAGAACCGTAATGGCAAGAACTGAGGTTTGAGCCTTGGAAAATGAACACTTTGCTTCCCACTTGCTGCATGCTGGCTTATTTCATCTGCTGAGAGCAAAAAGGCTAAATAAATCATGTCTTCCTAGAGCTGCTTCAGTTCAGATGACAAAGAAATGTCAGTTGTAGATTCAGTCACAGAAAGCTCAGAATTTGATTCATTTGGCAGGTATTGGTTGGGCATTTGCTGTGTGCCTGGTACACACAGAGGACGTAGTGTTGAATGAAACAAACATGGTCCCTGGCCTCATGGAACTTAGGTCTAGTGGGGGAGACATTTAAAAAGGAAAAACAGGACTTCCCTTGTGGTGCAGTGGTTAAAAATCTGCCTGCCAATACAGGGGACATGGGTTCAAGCCCTGGTCCCAGAAGACCCCACATGCCACGGAGCAACAAAGCCTGTGAGCCACAGCTACTGAGCCTGCGCTCTAGAGCCTGCAAGCCACAACTACTAAGCCCACGTGCCACAATTACTGAAGCCTGCACGCCTAGAGCCCATGCACCGCAACGAAGAGCAGCCCCTGCTCGCCACAACTAGAGAAAGCCTGCGCACAGCAACGAAGACCCAATGCAGCCAAAAATAAAAAAATCAAAAAAAAGGAAAAATACCTAATGACGTTTATAACTATAAATTGTGATATGTGCCAGAAAGGAAAAGTAAAGAGGGGAATGTAATTTAGACTTGGAGGAGGTATCTAAGGAGACCTCTTTGAAGAAATGTTACTTGATCAGGCCCTTAAAAGATGAACAGGAATTTCCAGTTATCTATTATTGTGTGATAAACCATCCCAAACTCAGTGACTTAGAATACCATTTTATTATGCTCAGAAGTTCTATAGGTCAGGATTTCAAACAAGGCATGGTGACTGTGGCTTATGTCTGCTCTACAATGTTTAGGGTCTGAGCCAGGAAAATGTGAGTGTCTGGCAGTAACTTAAACAACTGGGGGCTGGAATAATCTCTAGGCCACCTCATGCACATGGCTGGGGCTGTATTAGGCTGAACAGTGGTTCCCAAAGAGATATGTCAAGTCCTAATCCCCAGTACCGGTGAATTTGGCCTTATTTGGAAAAAGGGTCTTTGAAGATGTAATCACAGTTAAGGATCTTGAAATGCTATCATCCTGGGTTTAGGGTGGGCCCTAAAGCCAATAACTGTTGTCCTTTAAGAGAAAGGAGAGAATTGAGAAGAGGAGAAACATGGGGGAAAGTGATGTGAAGGTGGAGGCAGAGATTGGGCTGATGTGTCAACAAGCCAGGGAATGGTAAGGATTGTCAGATACCACCAGAAATTAGGGGACAGGAATGGAACAGATTCTCTCTTAGAGACTCAGAGCGCAGCAACACCTGCTGACACCTTGATTTCAGATTTCTAGCAGATTTCAGAACTGCAAGGGAGTGGATTTCTGTTGTTTTAAGCCCCCAAGTTGGTGGTAATTCATTATGGCAGCCACAGGAAACTAGTATGGTGCCTAGGCTGGGATGACTCAAAGGATGAAGCAGCTACATGTGGCCTCTTTATGTGGCTTTGGCTTCTCATAGGATGGTGACTGGGTTCTGTGATGGAGCTTCCTGAAACCAAGTGTCCTAGGACCATGACCTTAAAGAGACCAGGGCAGGGGCTTCCCTGGTGGCGCAGTGGTTGGGAGTCCACCTGCCGATGCAAGGGACACGGGTTCGTGCCCCGGTCCGGGAAGATCCCACATGCCGTGGAGCGGCTGGGCCCGTGAGCCATGGCCGCTGAGCCTGCGCGTCCAGAGCCTGTGCTCCGCAACAGGAGAGGCCACAACAGTGAGAGGCCCGCGTACCGCAAAAAAAAAAAAAAAAAAAAAAAAAAAAAAGACCAGGGCAGAAGCTGCAAGGTTTCTTCTTACCTAGCCTCAGAAGTCACATTAAAATCACTTCTGTCGGGCTTCCCTGGTGGCTCAGTGGTTGAGAATCTGCCTGCCAATGCAGGGGACATGGGTTCGTGCCCCGGTCCGGGAAGATCCCACATGCTGCGGAGCAACTGGGCCCGTGAGCCACAACTACTGAGCCTGCATGTCTGGAGCCTGTGCTCCGCAACAAGAGAGGCCGCGATAGGCCCACGCACCGCGATGAAGAGTGGCCCCCTTTTGCCACAACTAGAGAAAGCCCTCGCACAGAAACGAAGACCCAACACAGCCAAAAATAAATAAATAAATTACTAAACTCCTACCCCCAACATCTTAAAAAAAAAAAAATCACTTGTCATATAGTCACAAGCCCAACCAAATTCAAAGAGAGGAGATATAGACCCCATCTCTCAGTTAGAGGTGTGTCAAAGAATCAGTGACCATGTTCTAAAACCACCTCAAGGAGTAAGTTACGTGTCTCAGGGAGTAGAGAGGTCGAGACCTGTACTGTCCATCCTGGCAGCTGCTAGTCACGTGTGGCTGTTTAAAACATAAATTAATCTAAAATTAAGTAAAATTAACAATTTATATTCTCAGACATACCAGCCACATTTCAAGTATTCAATACTTGTGGCTAGTGGTTATCATATCGGACAACACAGATAAGAACATTTCCATCATGCAGGAGGTGCTATTGGACAGCCCTGCCCTAGACTGAGGGAAGAGCATGGGTCAAGGCTCTGAGTTGGAAAATAAATTAGCTTATAAGCAATATAGAAAAAAAGTTGGCTGTAAGGGCTAGGTCTGCTGCTGTGTGCCCACTGCACACGTAGCTCATAATAGGTCCTCACAAGGTATATGTGTTATGAAGGAACACAGGCGTAACACTGCAGTATACCCTGTGCCAGGCCAGAGAAGAGTGGTATGAGATTGGACAAGTAGACAGGGGTCAGATCGCACCGGGGCCTTTCTGACCATTTAAAGGAGTCTATATTTTATTCTAAGTGAAATAGAACTTGCCCAATATATTGCTTTGTATTTTGAATATTTATGAGAGGCATAAAAAGAAGCAGATTTATTGTGGTTAGTTGGTATATTTGTTAGTAAAATGTTCTGCTACAAGAGACAGAAATCCAAAAGCCACAAAGGCTTCACCAAATTACAAATCTATTTTTCTCTTAGTTTACGTAAATGTCGGCTGCTGTCGTTACCGGAGCTTCTCCAGGTATTTGCTCACAACCCCCCAACCCTCACCTTTAGCAGGAGTGTCCTTGCTCAAAACCTGCCAACTCCCACCTTGCGCAGGAGTTAACATAAATCTTCAAGTTAAAGGGTCCAGAGATAAGAAGGGAAGCTACAGACAAAAAACCAGGTGGAACCAGCTGGGACTAAGATGGCAATGAATCTGACCTCTAACAGACCCTGAGTCTCATTACACCTTGATTTTACTACATTAGCATATTAAATGACATACCTACCAGCGACCATGACCGGACATTAAGGACCGAAAAAGGATAAAAAGGTGGTGGCAACCCACTCCCTTGGAAGAAGCCTTTCCCGGTGAATTAATTCATATGCTTCCCCATCATTAGCCTCCCTCCTCCTCCCTTTACTCTTTAAAATTAAATCCCTCTCACCAGCGGGGTGAGAAGTTGATCTGAACTTAGTTCCCGTTTCTCCATTCTTTGGTCACTGAATAAAGCTTGTGCCGTGTTGATCTCAGCTTCCGTGGTTATTTGGCTGCTCGAACACGAAAGGAAAAAGAACTCTCCCTCGCCAAGGCAGAGAGCCTCAGCTCTCGGGCTAGGGCCCGAGCAGGGTCCATAAGACTTTTAATTCGGTAACACTATGGTGACTCTACAGTCATCAGGAACCCAGGCGATCGGTTGAGGCTTCCACCTCACTGTCTAAGATGTCTACTTTGATCCAGCTATTATATCTGCTTTCCAGCCAGTAGACAAGAGAAAAGGGGAGATGGAGAGCCCCTGCCCCTCATATCCAGGGTGAGCTCACAGCCAGATCCTTAACTTAATTACCTTTGCAAAACCCTTTTTTCCAAATGAGGTCATATTCACAGTTACGGGGGTGAGGGCTTAGACACCTGCTCGAAGTAAGGACACTACACCCCACTGGCCAGTACTTTGTCATAGGACCACACCTACCTTGCAAGAGAGGCTGGGAAATATAATCTTTATTCTGGGGAGCATGTGCTCAGCTAAAAAGGAGAGTTCTATTACTATGGAAGAAGCAGAGGTAGGATGTAAGGGGCAGCAACTATCAACCTCTGGCATCATTGTGAAACAGAAGGGAAGGGGGCAGGGCACAACCTTTAAACGAATGACATAGCCATTGAGGATGTGACAAAGACTGATTAGAACGAACTAGGTCCAAGATGGTGGAAGATTCGACTTCTAGTAGACCTTAAGCCTCATTATACACTTGTTTAATACGTTAGCATGCTAAATGACAGCTCTGAGGCTTATCATAAAAGGCCAAAAATGGGGCAGTGGCCCAATTCCTGGAAATCCCCATCCTTTATCCAAAATAGTTGGAATAATCCTCCCACTCATTAGCCTATGAAATTACCCAGCCCATAAAAACTAACCACCTGTGTATCTCTCTAAATAAATCCACTTCTTACCTATCACTTTATCTCTCACTGAATTCTTTCTGGGATGAGACATAAAGAACCTGAGCTTCATCAAGTCCTGAGACCAGGTGTGTGATGTCAATGAAAAGACTGCGGGTTCAAGTCCCAATCTGGGTTGTGTTATTTCAGTTGTATGCACATATGCATTTCCCACTAGAACACGAGCTCCTGGAGGAGAGGGAGCCAGTTTTATTCTCAATCCGCAGCATCTAGCATATAATAACCCATCATTGATTGTGTGTTAGTTGCCTACTTGCTCAATTTTTTTTTTTTTAGCGGTACGCGGGCCTCTCACCGCTGGGGCCCCTCCTGTTGTGGAGCACAGGCTCCGGACGCGCACGCTCAGCGGCCATGGCTCACGGGCCCAGCCGCTCCGCGGCATGTGGGATCTTCCCGGACCGGGGCACGAACCCGTGTCCCCTGCATCGGCAGGCGGACTCTCAACCGCCACCAGGGAAGCCCTGCATTTTATTTTACTTTTTTTGCCGTACGCGGGCCACTCACTGTTGTGGCCTCTCCCGTTGCGGAGCACAGGCTCCGGATGCGCAGGCCCAGCGGCCATGGCTCACGGGCCCAGCCGCTCCGCGGCATGTGGGATCCTCCCGAACTGGGGCACAAACCCGTGTCCCCTGCATCAGCAGGCGGACTCCCAACCACTGCGCCACCAGGGAAACACTACTTGTTCAATTTTGAGGTTGTTTACTAATTCCAACATCTTTTTCAGAAAGATTTATTTCCTAGAAGCCACACCTTCTTCTCCCCTCTACTTGCTGGAAGTATAAGGAGACTTTTCTCTAGTCTTCACCCTGAGAATCTGATGCGGCTTCAGGAAATAAACAAAAGAGCAGAGGTCCCCTAGAAGTACCCCCATCTCCACCCCCATTCCCACCCCCACCCTTGGAATTTTTAACTCTCAAGCTAGTCCGCCCTGAGCCTCCAGCAATTTGTCACTTACATTGAAGTGTTCCCACTGGTACTGGCTCCAGCTGTGAACTTGTGCCCCTGGTAGGTTGTGATTCTCTGTAGTTTCTTGTCGCTCCAATTTTCAGGGTGATGGTTGCCTTGTGACCTCAGTTTTCTGAGGGATGTAGGAAGAGTTGTTGATTTTCAGTTTGTTTAGCTTTTTTCTTTTTGAGATGAGGATTTGGGAAGTGGAAGGATTGGTAGGAGGAAAATAAAAGAGAGAGAAAACGCAAGTGACAGCAAGGAGAGGCAGGAAGCACAAGGAAGGAAGACGCTTACAAGCCAGGAGCCCCACCTTCCTGTGGCCACCTCACTTCCTCCATCTGGCCAGGGATTCATGCAACTGACCACCCAATTCCTGCTGCTGCTTCAGCCTCCAAAGTAGTATTTTTCAACTCTGACTGTTCATTAGAATCAGCTGGGGAGCTTTTATAACTCCCTGCCCCTGTCTCCCTTAATTAGAAGCACCTTAGGGGGTTCTAATGTGCAATTGGTTTTGAGAACCAGTGATCTAGATGCTTGCTACTCAAAGGGTGGTCCACGTTCCAGCAGTATTGGCACCACCTGTTAGCTTGTTAGAAAGGCAGCATCTTGGGACCTACCCTAGACCTACCGAATCAGAATTTGCATTTTAACAAGATCCATGTGGGATTTGTATGCATGTTTGAGAAGAAATGACGAGGTGATCCTCCTATACCTCCACTTCTGGTTGTCCTCACGAAGCAGCCAGCTCCTTGGGAAGTGCTATGTGAACTAGGCATCCTGCTGAATTATTTTAAAGTTTTGTTTGATGGTTTCTTTTTTTGTTGTTGTTTGTTTGATGGTTTTTGACTGTGTATTAATATTTTTGACTACAATGGAAAGAAATCCAATTTAATCTTGCTTAAACAAAAGAAGGGATTAACTGCGCTGGGATTTAACTGACCAGAGGGCAGCATAGAGCTGGGGGAAGACTGGATTCCCTGCCTTGAATACCTTGAGGACCCTCTTTGTCCTTCTCTATTTCTTCTCTGTTGCTTTTGGCACATTAACCTCGTTGGCTGGTACAAACTCGGCCAGGTGGTGGGGTGGAGAACTGCCCTTGAGGTATATCCTTGGGTTTTGTGATCAGAGAGGAACAAGAGGTTCTTATCCCTGGGCAGGAATTTGAAAAGTCCCAGGAGCCCCGATTGGCTTAGTTTAGGTCATGTGCCCGCTCAGACCACTCACTGTGGCTGTGAGGGACTATAATTGGCCCACCCTTGGTCACCTGGCCACCTCTGTAGCCAGGAGGGCTGTTTTCTGAAGACTTGGGAGGGATGGGTGGAGGGACAGGGGCTGAGCAGATGCAAACAGTAGCTACCTTTATAAGGTTTCTGGTTATTTGCACTAGTTTTTAGATTACAATCAGCCTTTGATCACAGATCATGTCTTTTTCCTTTCCAGTGTCTGTCTCTCCCACCCCCAGTTTTTATTTTAAGGTTTATGGAGCTGGTTGCAAGGCTTGTTGAAAAAAAATCAGCAGTTTCCATCTCTTCCCCCGTTTCCCTTCCTCGGAGGCGACTAGTTTCAGTTCTCTGAACGGGTTCTTTGGCTTTACTTGCACGTTTCTGAATGACATCCTTATACTCCTACACTTGATGTTTCAGTCTTAGGCAGTATCTATTGATCACCAGAATGGGAGATGACTTTGATATCTTTCACACACACCCACACTCCCCACCCCATGTGTTCACACTTTTTATCTCCCCAAGTTCCCAATAAATTATATCAGCATCGTGTTGATTAGATCAATATTTAAATAGTACATGATGAACATTATATGATTATGACTATGAAAACAGTACCTCCAGTTAAGCCACAGCTGTACCCTCATTGTTCTCCTTTGAGTTCATAATTTTTTCCCACAGACATTTATTCAGTCCTTAATTCCCGATGGTCTAATTTGCTTCTAAATAAATACACTCAGATTTACGAGGTATTCATTATATTCATCATCCTGAAGAAATCTCTAAAGCTTTCTGACCTACTCCGGTCTGAACTGGTTGCCATTTGCATTGGTACCCACCTTTCATCCTAGGATGTCCCTTCACCATCACCCTAGGGATCCCTTTCACCTCTTTCCATATTGGATTCCATACTTCCTGCACAAGTGGTCTTCTCAACAACAGTGAGTGAAACTACCTGTAAAACTGGATTAATAATAACCCTGAATAAAAAAATAATTAGTAGCCATTAAGACAAAATTAAATAATGGGTGAATGATTGCAATGTCCTAGAAAAACATCGTTTAAGTTAGGGATCAGGTTCTGCTGTTAGTAATAGAGAAGTGAGGTAACAGTAACTTAAAGTACATGTCAGTTTTTTTCTCCCATAAAAAAAGACTGGAGGTAGGTAGTTTTGTATGGTTCAAGTGGCATATTTTTATTCTATCCTTGCCTTATAACTTACACCCTCATGGTTTTAAAATGGCTGCTGAAATTCCAGCTATTACAAACACATTCCAGGGAGTATGAAAAAGAAAGGGAGGTGGGGGAAAGGCAAGCTAGGTAACCCACAGTTCAAGTGTGTTTTCAGCTGCCCTGTGCAATGACTTCTGCTTTTCCTCATTTGCCACCATTAGTTGAAAGTGACTACATATTTAAGTTCATTTAAAGATCAAAAAAGAGTAACTATGGTTCAGGCATCCATAATGGAGCTGGATGGCCATTCTGGATGTGGTTTCAGACACTTGCCTACATCACTGAGAATTTGAATCTTCTCTGAATTATATCAAACTCAAGGACACCATCAGCCATTTTTAAAATAATATCTGCTAGCTGCAAACTTGTCGCTTCAAAGTTCTCTCCCTCTTCGCAACTGTGTAATCATTTCAGATCCCAACCAACCCTTGCTTAACAAACACTCTTACTTCTTGCCAGCTTCAATCCTAATTCATGACAATGTATCTAACCTTGTGGGGTTTTGCCTTTATAAGCCTCTCCCATTTTGTAGTCCCAGGGAACATAATTCAAGTGCTTCTTGAAACTGTGTCTCCCTGGCTGCAGTCTTAACAACTCCCCAGTAAATGCCTCCTTATTTCAGTCAGGTCTCCTTTTCTGAAATTTTAGTTAACAAAAGGAAGGCTGGGAATTAACAGTTGGTCATATTGTTGCTCAGAATTAAACCACAGAAGCCAGGGAGAATGGATCCTAGAAGGAACTACCAGCCTTTAGATCCTTCCTGGAATGGAGCAGTCATCAAAATGTAAACTTCGAGAATAATACTGTTCTGAAAGACCTCTTTACTAACCATGCATTAAACACCTTCTTTGATCTGTTAGAGGACTGGCTGCATCCTTGCTTTAGGCAAAGGTCTTTGCTTACCTTTGAGAATCAGCCTAGCCATTCATCAGAATAAATACAATTTATTTCACATAGGTTGAGGCTATAGTTGATATACACCAACCGAGTGTCCTATACAATTCCTTGAGAGGGAGATTTGCAACATATATAAAAACCAATACATTTAAAAAAAAAATCCATTCTCTTCAGGATTGTCATTCCTCGCTCAGAAATAAGGAAGTGACTCAAGGAAAGAAAAAGATTTATATATAAAGCTGTTCACAGCACCATTATTTATGACAGAAAGAAAAAAGGAGTTTACAGTTCAAATGCCCTACAATAAAGGAAGGACTGAGTGAATTATGGTATGACCATTAGATAGCCATAAAGATCATGCAGCAACATGGGAAAGTGATGGAAAATATACTGGCAGTGGGAAGAAACAAAAAATGGATACGGGTATGGATAAGATTAGAAGGGCATTCAGAGAACTATAATGGTTTTGTCAGGACGTTAGAATTATGAATATGAATGATTTCTGTTTAAATTTCCTTTATTGTTCTATAGAAAACAACAGCAATATCAACAACAAAAAAGTAAAATAAATTTACCCAGGTCATTGACCAAGATTTTTCCTCAGATTCTTTCCTATTTGTCCTCTGCATGATTTTGTCCATGATGCTCCCAGGAAGGACAGTGCTACTCTACGTGAAGGCCATACCTGAGGTCAGGTGAATAGTCTTCCTGTGGCTTTTATGCATCTTCGTGGGTTGACACACTGATCATCTGTCTCTGAAGCACAGCTGAAGCTGTTTATTATGCATCATCATAGAAATTTTTTTCCAAGTAGTAGGAATAAATTTGCAATCATCTACTTTCCCTTGCCAAGGTTTCTTCATAATCGGTTTCATGAAACTAGAAGCCAGTTGTCCTAGTTTAGATGCAGATTTGTAGGCACCAAAGGGAATTAAAAATATATGGAATTGCTAATCTGGGAATCAAGCCTATGGGTCTTCAATATGATGCTGTATACCTACCCATCCTACCACTGCCACTACCAAAAGCAGTCCAACTTCTTTCATGGGATTACATAGTTGTCCAGTTTGGCAAGACCTAGAATTAACCTTACGTTAAAGTAGATGTTAATTTTTTTATCTTGAAGTTTCCTAAAATGGCCCTACTCCTTGAGATGGATTGTGATTTATGAGTGTGACATGCATACTCCCTGTCAGCTAGGGAGGCTGGGGACTCTTACAGCTTTAGAAAGTGTGATAGAAGAAAACTAACTGACCAGGGGGATTTTCAGAACAGGGGTGGGAGCGCGGGGATCAGTGATGACAAATGCTCCTCTGCTTAGTAGAGCTGGAAAAGATGATGTTATTCAGGACACAGGGAAACTCATCCAGAATCACTCACCAACCGAGCCTGAGGATACTGGTGGAGCCAGGGTCCTCATGTTCATGGGGCTTACAACCAAGGCAGGTATCCTGGTGCAGAGAGAAAGAGTTGATTTTCCAGGGGTTGAGGGATGTGAGATAAAGAGCTCAACCTACTCTATTGTGAATAAACTTCCATAAAGTAATCAAGGAAACAAGAATATTTATCTAGATAGTTAATCTTAGAGGAGAAACCAACTTGAAGGAGAATGAAAACAGAGAAATTCTGAAAGATTCTTTGAGATTTTGCCAAATTAAATTCAAGTTTGTGTGCCTATGTTCTGTGTATAGTGCACACACTGAATTTTTTTTACTCTGATGTGAAATTAACTGTGTTCTTCAAATACTGGGCAAGTGTCATCAATTGAAAGAAACTTTGTGGGGAACCAGCACAACCTGAAAAAGGAAACATCAAAGATTCCAAGGCCTTGGTTTTGGGAGCACATTTTATTTGACAGTACTGGAGAATTAACATCTAGTAGCAGCATAATACAAAAATGCAACACCAATCTACTTAAAACTCATACAATGAGAAATATGTCATTCAAACAAACAAAAAAAAACAAAAAAAAATTAGGAGATTTAGAGACCAGTTGATAAAAATGTTAACAAAGATCAAAACTCATTCCATCATCAACAGCAACAGTTATAACATACATGGAGTACATTCACTTTACATTCTCAAAAAAGATTGTCATTTTGTTTTCTCTGCAATATGTCAATATATATATTTATGTGTAATATTCACATTCTGGAAGGCAAGAAAAATCTTCAAATTTAATTCCCTAAGTTTAAAACATTACATATATTTCACTTAGAATAACCAAAACGTTAAAAATAGCAGCAACACTGGTCTTTAAATATTATTACAGTAGATTATTCACATAATGTAGATATATTTGGGTAGCTCTTTCACTATTAATATTATCTAATATAATTTACAAACTCCAAGGTCCTGGCCTCATTGCCAAGTAATAATCTAGAGTCAATAAATACTGTGCAAAGAATAATTATAAAACACAGACTGCAGAACATTCTCCAGACTCGAGAGAATCATACCAAAGTGTTTTAGGGAAGAATCAGGTTTGATGGAGGTTTGAAGGCATGCAGGGAATCTGCAGGATTTCCAAGGCAAGAGAGAATGATCTGATAACCTTCCTGGAATGTCAGGAATTGAATCCTGAGAAATATGTCCATGTGGAGAAGGCACTGCCACCTCTTCTTGGTGTCATGGGTCATTTGAATATGGCACTAAAGTGATTAACCATTGGAAAATATCCCAATAAACAAGGGATAGAATCATTTCTCACCAGGAGGCAAGACACCAGACCAGGAGGTCGATATTTATTTTTCATCATTTTCATTTATTCCAACGACCAAAGGCATAGAAAACAAGATTTCGACAGGGCTTTGTGTATTTAAGCCTGGATAGTAGGAAAAGTATTTCTACCCCTACTCCTGATCTAAGCCACTGGAACAATTTGCTAATCCTGTTCGTTTAAAAGGAGTCCCCAGATGTGGTGAGAGGGGTTTCTTGTACCTGGATTCTGTTACAAAAGTTGCCCCTGCAAGTGTGGCTTCTTTTTGTATTTCGAAGGTTTTTCAGAAAAGGTAAATGGTTAAGTGTCACAATGGGGTTAGACCTATGTTTGCCTCATAGTAAGGCTGCTCGCTGATATTTCAATCATTTGTCCTCACTTTCAAACCACTTTATATATTATTTCAATTGATTCGCACATAGAAATGTGTGAGGAAGCCAAGGACACATCCAACTGTTCACTTTATAGACCAAGAAAACTGAGGCTCCTGGAGATCATAGTGATTAGATTGTCACGGTCACACACATGGAAAAACTGGTAATTTGAAAGGGGTAGGGGAAAAAAAAGGGAAAACCAACAAGTTCAGGAGAAAAAGAAAGGGAGAGAGAAATGGTGCCACAGATCGTATCATAAACTTTAAAACAAGCAAAAGGCATTTCACATGTAGAACACAGACATTTCAAAATATTTAAATACTTGTCTTCCAACAGTCTCATACTGGTCTTGATGACTACATCTTTATGTAGTTATTGAGGCTGACATTGAAACATAAGATCATGGAGAATTTCTTACATGAGTTCCATTATTTCCCAGGAGACATAAAAATATTATAGCCTGTTCTGGGGACCCCACTCCTGTCCCATTTCACCTCCAGCACAATAGTTACGTGAAAATATATGTATATTTTGACTGATTTTGGTAGTTTTCTAAGGTGTAGGTTTCATAAAATATCATTAGTGAATATTCTTGCTATGTCCTTAGGAAAATTAGCTTTTTCTCTCTTGGATTGAAGCTGAGAAGACTGCAATGAACTTAGAGCTTTTATAAGTTTACGTTTGGACTCCACTTGACAGTTGCTGGAGAAGTAAGAACATTATTTTAATGACTAATAGTTAATTTAGTAAGCTGTCATATTTCACACAACCTTTTCAAGAAAATTTAGTGATTCTTAGCTTGACAGTTCCACAAAACAAAATTATACTATTCCATTGTAAAAAAAACTTACATATAATGATAATCTATGAACAGAAAGACTTAGGTTCAATGTTCTGGAGAGTGACACTTTGAACTGTTAATCAGTTTTTAACTTTAATCAGTAAATGTATTAAAGAAACAGCTGAATTACAAAGGAGGTCTTTCATGACACCATTGCTTAACATGAGGGAAAAGTCACCCAAATCCCTTTGTTTCTCCTCAGGCACCACCTGTCCCAATCCTCCGACTTAACTTCACCCCCTCCCTAACAGCCATACACTAGAAATGCCCCCCCAACAGAGTCACCCAACCCTGAATTGAATAAGCGAGGTACCATAAGGTAAGCTATGCTTTTGGCAAGCAGGAAATTGGACAATTCTTTCAGTTCTTCTGAGGTAGTAGAGTCTCTCCTTCTAATATTCTAATGGTTAAGAAAAGTCTAGGGAGCTGAATTAAGAGGCAAGTGGAATGTTGGTCACTGTACGTCAACACTGCTCTGAAACTGGTGGTGATTATGGCTATATAGTTACCGCACACTCCACAAGTTCTTCAGTGGGACCCTGACTGTTATGTGGACAACTTAAGATATGAAGGTTGCTGTGTGATTGGGGTAAGCCACAGCTCCTTGAGGGCACTGTATAACTCATCACAACTTGGATGCAATTCCTACCTGTTTCTAAAAAAGTGCCTGGCATATAGCAGGAACTCAATAGATATCAGATTACTGACTGTTGAAAATCTCCCATTTAGCTCAGTGAGATTACAAGCAAAAACATACATAAATACACCCAACCAACCACAGACTAATTGTCACTAAAGGCCAGGTCACTTTCCCTTGTGTGTGGAATTGTAGACACCTTTCAGACTATGAGAAGGTTAAACGCAAATGGTACTGGCCATGGTATAGCATGCAATTCCATATTAACCTTATTTCCATCATGGCTTTATCATAATGTGGTTGTGGCTGTTTTAGCCATAAATAACTTTTCTGAAGATAAAGTGATCCACTCTCTCTGCTGTTCTTCAAGCTTTTCTGCCAAGCATTTAATCAAGACAGGGTCCACCTTAGAATCAAATTTATTAGCAAACCAATGTCCATCTTTCATAAGCCACCTTAGTTCTGCTGCTCCATAGATACACACACTTCGGAGGTGAGAGCCAGTACAACTGGGATAGAAAAGGCCTTCTAGATAATTCCATTTGACTAGGCGGGTCTTACTCTGTAGGTCAGACACATCCTGGGCTGTCCTAGAAATCTCCCCGGGGATTCCTGGTACCCGAATTAAGGTAGCCCAAAAGTGCTCATCAGGCGAGTATGTATCTTTAGACCAGGCAAAAAAGTCTTTAACGAGGGAGTTGTTGAGAACATATTTAACAAATGCTCGACTTAAAACAAAATAAGCACTGCCAACAAATATCTCGATGTTATGAGGGGGGCCTTCCTTGGAGATGTTTGTCCTCACTGGTAGTTTCACATATTCATAAGGCACCTGTCTGAGTTCATGGTGATAAGTGAATCTTTCCATCTTAGTGTTAGGGGGTTTCACTGTCTCTAACATATTTGATCCGTTGAGTTTCTTCAACTCTGACACTAATTCAAAGTTTGATTTCAAAGGAAAATCCTGCCCACACAGGTTGATAACATATTTCCACTGAACTGAAGACTTGAGAAGGTCTGACAAGCAATTTAAATCAGCCTGGAGTCTGGAAATGTGTGCATATTGCACAATCTCTAATTTGGAAGCAATGAAAATATTGGAGAAGCACTTAGCTAAATTGTTCATGGCAACTTTGAAGGTATCAGATGATTTACGGTCATAATGGATGCAGTAAATATTGTGCTGGTTGTATATAGCATGGATTAGCCTTTCAACCATAATTGCATCTTTGTGAACAACCAAAGAATAGGCTATTGGGAAGCTTTTCTCCTCCCTTGAAACAAGCTTTTCATGGTAGCTTCGTAGGGCCTGATAAATGCCACAATCACTGGTCATTGCCACGACATCATCATCATCCAAGTCGATGATGGTTCTTCTTCTTATTTCCAGACTCTTGCCAATTTCCAAAGGCTCCTGTTCATAGACACCTGAACAGTTAATCTCATACCCGATTTCATTCTTAACATGGGTATATCTGTTCTTTACAAAAGGCGAGGTACTTAGGAAGTACTCAACCAAGTAAATGCCTCTTTCAGGGAAGAGGAGGCGTTTCACATTTAGAAGCTTCAACAAGGAGAACAGCCATAGGGTTAGAAACAGGATGAAAACTTTCTGCTTTAGGTGGTATTTAAAACAACATTTGAATGTCTTCATTCTGTAAGAGAACAAAGGAATAATTCAGTTGAAATATGAAGAGAAAATTAGTTCAGTTCAACAAACATCCACTGGGTGCCTACCACACACCAGGCAGAATGCTGGGCCCAAAGATGATTAAAACAAGATTCTTGTCCTTAAAAGAATCCAGAAACAAGGAAATGGAAATATGTACAATGGTTGTATTTTGTCATAGTCTGTGTTAACTACACCTAATTTTGAGAGATGTTGGTTACTAAATAGAATGAAAAATAATGTTAACTCCTAAAATATAGGTACTAAGTATCTTAATTGTATTTGTGCTTAGCATATTTGGGGAGGGATTGCTCTGGCTTGGGCAGAGGCCTAGAGAATTGGATGTTGTCAAGAGGTCATTAGAAATGCAAATGACCCACCTGAGGCTAAAAGGAATATCCATCTTGATGCTACCTTCAGATCCTGATTAGATCTACATCTGATGTCAAATGGGGAAAGCCCAGTAAATCACTGCTATAAACTGAATGTTTGCATCCCCCGCCCCAAATTTTAAGTTGAAACTTAATTGCCAATGTGATTGTATTAGGAGGTGGGGCTTTTGGGGAAATTTTTAGGTCATGAGGGTGGAGTCCGCATAAATAGGATAGATGCCCTTATAAAAAAGACCCCAGGAAGCTCCCTTGCCCCTTCCACCATGTGAGGACACGGTGGGAAGCTTGTTGTCTATGAACCAGGAAGCAAAGCTTTCATCAGGCACGGAATCTGCTGGAGCCTTGACCTTGGATTTCCCAGCCCCTAGAACTGTGAGAAATACATTTCTGTTGTTGATAAGCCTCCCAGTCTGTGGTATTTTATCATAGCTGCCTGCGCGGACTAAGACACCCACCTTCAGAAATAAGAGCAGTGGGCAGACCCCCAAAGGAGCTATAGTAAATGTTAGACACTAAAATTTTATATAGATTATACAAATTTGGTAAACTTGCACATTTCACTAATTTATTTTGTTAGGCCCCATTTCCTCACAGGGATTAGAAATTTAGCCCGTAAAATGAAAAGAACCGGATGCACTGAGAAAAGGCAGGGGCCAGGGGCCAGTTTGGCAGAATCTGTCAGTTTTACGAACCCATGCAGAAGAGCTCATGTGTGTGCAAAGAAGGTATGTAATGAGAAGCTTCCCTGAAGTTAAGGCTAAAGACTGAAAAGCACTAAAATGCCCTACGGGGCATTGATTAATTACACCCACACTGTGTGAAAAAGCCTGAGAAGAATCTGCACATATCCCTGTGGAACAGTCCCCACTGTAGACTGTGAAACAGAAATAAGGAACAGTGTAGAGTGAGCTCACATATGTGTCCAAAAAAGACTATATACACCCAGAAGCCTAGACACAAAGAGCACACGTTGCCAAACTTTTTCTTTCTCTGTCACAACTACTCACCTCTGCCGCTGTAGTGGGAAAGCAGCCATAGACTGTGTGTAAATGACTGGGTGTGGCTGGGCTCCAGTAAAACCTTATTTACAAAAACAGGCAGCTGGCTGGATCTGGCCCACAGGCCAATACTTCCAGAAGGACTAAGGATCTGGAGCCTGGGGAGGAGGGGGGTTTACTTATCACTGAATAGCCTTTTGGACTATTAGAATGTTGAAAATGACTATATTACTTTAACAGATAAAAATGGGCTACCCAACAGAAGGGCATTACATGTGCTTATTTGGGGAGCAGCAGGAAATGGGGAAATCCTAGGAGTATTACCCAGAGGCTCGAGGACAGGAGGGCTGACCAAGCTCCTAGGCCTGCTTCCAGGAGGTTCAATTACTGAGCCCTGGGGAGGTCTGAGGAGCCCACATACAATTTCCTTACACATCTCAATAAATCTTAACCGAGGACATAATCACTGCACCCTATTTCCTTAGAAGAGGTAGCAAGGCATTTGAACCTGATTTACTTTTGTAGTTTTCTTTTATACAGATTGATTGAAAAAGCTCTCCTAGGAATGCCATACTCTCATTCACCCTCACTTGAATTACCCTCCTTTAAAGAACCATACCTTATTTATCAACGCCGAACTGTTCTGTAGAATCTGGGTCCTCCCCACCACACCTCAGTCTCTCCTCTGTGGGTTTCTCCGGGGTCCTATTCTTAGCTTACTGCTCTTCTCACAAACACTCTTCCTTGCTTTTGGGATTTCCATGTATATACATCGCCAACACCTTTATCTTCAGCACCCAGGCCTTGCCCAAGCTTCTGACGTGAACATCCAATTGCTTGATAGACATCTCCACTAGATAGCCCACGGGCACTCAACATCAGTGAGTCCATAACCGAACAGGACACCTTCACCTCTCCTGTGTTTTCTGTCTCAGTTTATCCACTCAATGACCCAAGCTCGAAACTCGAGAGCCACCCGACTCTTCCATTTCCTGTACACCCACAGAATCATCTCACAAATACGCCTCAAATTCATCCCTTCATCTCCTTCTCCATTACTAGGTCCAGACAACATCTTTGCTGACCAGCATCACACTTACATAAAAGGGCAAAGGCTTCAGTGCCTGGGGATAACCTGATGACATCTCCCCAGACTGGGAAAAGGTCAAAAGCCCCTTTCAGGATTTGATAAAAGCTCATTCTCACCAAAAGGCTTGCACCTCCACCCCTTGTTCCTTCTAACTTGGGGAAAGGAATGCTTTCGGTCAAAGGCAATTCTGGCCTGGTGAGTAGGTGAAGGGGCTTTACTTGGACTTAGGACAGGGCAGAATAGGGAGGGCTGCTTGCTTCCCCTGATGTT
Organism: Mesoplodon densirostris; assembly: GCF_025265405.1. Taxonomy (NCBI): domain Eukaryota; kingdom Metazoa; phylum Chordata; class Mammalia; order Artiodactyla; family Ziphiidae; genus Mesoplodon; species Mesoplodon densirostris. Next base: position 60,692,973 of record NC_082663.1, read on the forward strand.
AAAGGCCGTCCCAGAGACAGACAAGCTCTCCCGCTTAAAGATGTCTGGCGTGGGAAGAAAGTCAGAAGGCAAGGCCTCTGGGCTGTCCCGATTCCCTCCTCTTCTTCCTTGAGAATTCATTCTTGTCCCTGGCTGGCGACGCTCAGACACAGGGCCCAGAGCTAGCTCCCCCAGGACTCCTCACAGCGTGCTTGCCGCCTCTCCTTCCCGGGTGCCCTGCGACCCTCCCTCTCTGGGCAGGCAGCCATGGCCTCCCGGCTCAACTCAAGACTGTGGACGACGCACTAGCTGGAGTCGGGAAGTGTGTGCTCCAAGCCTCCTCAGGAAGGGCAGGGAAGCACGGGTGCAGCTTAGAGATCACAGTTCTCAACCTTAGCTTTTCTCAGGACACAACCTCTGCATGAGACCCACAGCCCCTCCCAGCACAGACGATGTTGACATACATACAATGTTGTAGAATGAATGTCTGCATGCTTCCATGTAATGCTGTTTGTTAATTTAATAATATCATTATTATTAATGCAGAGTCACTCAATAAAGAGTTGTTGGAACTCCCCTGGTGGTCCAGTGGTTAAGACTTCGCCTTCCAATGCAGGGGGTGCGGGTTCAATCCCTAGGATCCCTGGTCGGGGAGCTAAGACCCCACATTCCTCATGGCCAAAAAGCCAAAGCATAAAACAGAAGCAATATTGTAACAAATTCAATAAAGACTCTAAAAAAGGTCCACATTGAAAAAAATCTTAAAAAAAAAAAAAGTTGTTACTTGGGGTACTGTTCTACCAGGGGCCAGGGGTGGAGGGCTGGGAATGATTTCCAGAGGCGTGACCCAGGTGTGACTGGAGCTGGCTGGGCTAAGGCTGGCAATTACACAGCCAAGTCTTTTCTAGACGAAACCAGGGCAGCGAGGTCACCTTCTACAAACACCCCACCCACTCTTTCCCCCTTAAAAGCTCATGGGCAGAGAGCAGGCAGGTGTTTTGCTGCCACGAGGTAGTCTTACATTACAAATAATTCCCCACCCCTGGCAGAAGGGGTATTTCCCTCCCACCCACCCAAGCAGACGAGGAAGCTGACCTGCTTAGGGAGTTATCACCACATGGGCGCGAGTGCCTGGTGATGACGCAGAATCATGAAGGAAATGGCAGTAAGGGTGGATCGCTACATCAAATGAGGTCTATTTGGATAAGTCAATAAAACCCCAGCAGGGATGTGGAATGCAGCATTCTCCCCAAACCATCTTCTTTTCCTCTACCCTCTCAGGCATTGTTTACAGTCTTAAAGGAAACAGCAGGCACACCAAGGTACACCCCAGCTAAGTGGCTATAATTGCATTCAGGGCTAAATGGCCACAGCCATTAGCAGCTTTTCAACGAACTCTCGTTCCTCAGCAATTCGTCAGCAATTTAAAACCCAGAGCTGTCACTGAAGTACGTGACTCCTAACCCAGGGCAAGAGGGCGAATGGTAAATCACCAACGAACTGGAGGAAGGGTTGTGCATGTGGTTTAGCTTAGGCACCAAGACTGCGGGGCCCACCGTGCATGTTGCAGATGAGGTGGCCTCTGCCTTTCCGCCCCCTCCCTGCACACCTGCACGTCTTCCCAGGCGCTCACACAGGTGTGTATATGTGTGTGTGTGTGTTGGGGGGGCTCCGGGAGGAGAAGAGAAAGTAGAGCAAGGGCTTCAGGATGCCCCAGACCCGGACATGGATCCCTGGAGAAGCAGTGGCTTTAAGACCGATCAAACTAAGCCTGGTTTTCTGGGCTCAAATTGGGGATTAGAAGTGTCCCCGCTGGGGCTGTGAGGGCTCTGGAGCCTGGGTGAAAGGAGTTGCCCGCAGAGGTCCTCAGGGCACATTACAGGTCTTTTCTTTCCCGGCACCCAGCTTGCCTGACTCCAAATCTTGGGGGTTTTCCAGTGTAGTACACAGGGCGTGCTGGTGCTTGTTTTGTTTTGTGTGTTTTTAAGAAAAGAATACACTAGACAATTTTAGGCAGTGTGAAGGAAATGACCTTCACTTTTCTGACCAAAGGAGGAGGTGGAAAGTGCAGAAGGAAGGATCAAGCGGCTGGGAGCTCATAAGACCTTGCTCTGGGCTGAGCTGGAGAAGAGGCAGCCACACGTGGTCCTGGCGGCACAGCCGGGCTTCAGCTTGCGGGAGGCCCCTGCGCTGGACCCTGGACGAGCCCCTCAACCTCTCCACATCTCTGTGTCCCCATCAGTAAAAAGACTTTAATAATAGTAACTACCTCAAAGGGCCTTTGAAGTTAAGTGAGGTAATGCATGCAAAGTGCTTTGGCACAGTCCAGATCTTGACTGCCTGGTTAATGCAGGTGTGACTTCAATACTTTAGAACCAATGCTTGAATGCGTCCATGTCATGCTCGTTATTAATTTAGTAATATCATTATGCTTCATGTAGAATCACTCAATAAAGAGTTGTTGGGCCTCCCTGGTGGCGCAGTGGTTGAGAGTCCGCCTGCCGATGCAGGGGATACGGGTTCGTGCCCCGGTCTGGGAGGATCCCATATGCCGCGGAACGGCTGGGCCCGTGAGCCATGGCCGCTGGGCCTGCGCGTCCGGAGCCTGCGCGTCCGGAGCCTGTGCTCCGCAACGGGAGAGGCCACAACAGTGAGAGGCCCGCATACCACAAAAAGAAAAAAAAAAAAAAAAAAAAGAGTTGTTACTCGGGGCATTGTTCTAGGTACTCCGTGTGTAATAACTCAGTTCCCTCCACAGACCAGTGAGGTAGGTACTACCTCTCTCCCTCTTTTTTTACAAGACAGGAAACTGAGGCACGTGGAGATAAAGAAACTGCCCAAGGTTATACAGAACTAGAAAGTGCTTTAGTTGGAACTTGAACCCAGAGAGTCTTTCTCCAGGGGTGAACCCTCTAGGCAATGCTGTCTCTTGGAATATAAGTCTAAAAATACTCCTTATTTGCCACAACAGTTTTAGTCCTTGATTAAAATTTCTCATTACTGTGTCTTATCTAGCTGTCCTAAAGTTGGAACAGAAGTGAACATCAAACCACGTTTGAAGTCCTCAGAACTTCCACCCAGTTTAAGGGCTTATTTAGACAGAGAATCAGCCTGGAGGAATGCTGGCTGATGAACACTTCTGTTCCTGCAATCAGAGGCTGGCGCCAATCCACATGCCAGTGAAGAGATCAGTCAACCTCCCGGCCAGTGGAATCCACTAAAGGAAAAGAAAACGAGCTCCTCCTAAGAAATTCTGCCATCAGTTAGGCTTGTATCCTGTCACTGACTATTCACTGATTCACTGGTTCTTGTTGTGACCAGTGACACAGATTGGGCTCTCTGAGAATTACTAATTGTTTTAGAGGACTGCCTGGGTTCAATCTCTCTCTACGTGGTGAATATTTCCTCTATGGGCCACCTGTAAATTCTTAAAAGTTTGTATCATTTAAGAACACTTAAGAACACTAATCATCACTTAAGAACACTAATATAAAGATGAGCTCACTCAAAAAAAAAAAAAATCCTGATCTAGTTGAAAAAGTCAAGGTCCTCATACTGCACCTCTTTGATTTCAATAAAGCCATTGATTCTCCCCTTGGTGACGTACTCATCACCAAACCCAAGGAAAGTTTTGGAGTAAGACCATTAGTGGGAAGATGACTCAGCTAAGATTCATTTCCTCAATGCCCCCATAGCACCTGAAGTTAGCAAAGGAGCAGAAAGGCAAGTTTCTTGCTCTGATGACCTTACATCTTCATTGTTCTGGAGGGAAGATTGCAAAAGGCAAGTAATTATCAGACTGTGTGCAGCTAAACAGTAAGACTGGTGTCCTGGGTCATTAATACCATACAATATAAATTGAGGACAAACGTCCTCAAATAATAAGAGGTTATAGTCTCAAAAAGGAAAAAAAAAGGTTTTCCATTCTCTGTTTGTAAAAGTAAACTTTCTTCATTATTTTCTTAAATCAGGAAGTAAAAATAGTCTAAAAAAGAAAAGAGAACTCACCAGTAATCTGCCACCTGGCCATAGCATTCTGTGGCAGTACGTCCATCCAGACTGTTTTAAATAAACATGCCTGTTTTGCCTTCCTTTTTTTAAATTTGGTAAAAACAAAAAAATTTTTTTAATTAAAAAAAGTTTTTTACGTTTCTTTTTTAAATTAATTTTTATTGGAATATAGCTGATTTACAATATTGTGTTAGTTTCAGGTGTATGGCAAAATGAATCAGTTATACATATACATATATCCACTTTTTTAGATTCTATTCCCATAGAGTATTGAGTAGAGTTCCCTGTGCTATACAGTAGGTTCTTATTAGTTATCTATTTTATATAGTAGTGTGTATATGTCAATCCCAGTCTCCCAATTTATCTCCCCCACCCCCGGCTTGCTTTTTAACAAGAAGGCTCACTCCTTAGGCACTGCCTTAGCTGTTTCTTTCATTTCACAATATACTGTGAATGAGTCCTCTTCTAAACTGGGTCTGTGAACTGTTAGAAAGTAAACGATTTCTGAGGTCAACATAATTTTCTATAGGAAAAAGACAATTGAAATAATAGAATTGACTTTTCTGGGCCTTCCCCACCAAAGCTGAATTAATTATCCCATAATTCTTGAAGAAGCTTAGAAGGAAGATCCTAAAGCTGACAAGAACTTCAATGGTGATTGAGTCCAAATTCCTCCTTCTCTAAATGAGGAAGCAGAGACCTACCCATCCTTAGACCCTGTTTCACTCTTGGGATGCCGGGAACACGTTCCCCCGTTACATACATGTTTGTATATCCAGCTGCTCCCCCTTAAGGGAGTGGAGAGAGGGGGACCTCTACTCCCCGTACCCAGGCCCCCTCAGGTGGTACTCAGTCCAACTTGGCTCCACTGCCCCCTCAGCTGAGGCTGTTCTGGCCAAAGTCAACAAAAATCTTCATGCTGCCAGAGTCAGAGGACACAGACCTGTTGCTCTCTAATGGTCTATGCTGAGCACCAGTACCATTTACATTATCTTATGAATTCCATTCAATAAACCTGTGAGGGAGGTACTATCATTGTCTCCATTTTTCAGATCAGGAAACTGAGTCACAGAGGATAAGTAGCTAGTATGTGGAGGAGCCAGGATTTTCAACTGTGGCCCGATTTCAGAGCCTACGCTATTAACCATAATGCGAGGTTGCCATTCCAATTTCTTGGCAGTATAAAAACCCTGTTGGTTCTGCATCCAAAATGTAGGGGATGTAGGGGAATCCACCCATCCCTTTCCACTCTAACCCAAGCCAGCATCAACTCTTGCCTGTATATGAACTAACTTCCTCACTAGCCTCCCTTGCTTCCCCTCTAACCCAGGGGTCCCCAACCCCCGGTTCACGGGCTGCACAGCAGGAGGTGGGCGGCGGGACAGCGAGTGAAGCTTCATCTGCCGCTCCCCATCGCTCGCATTACTGCCTGAGCCTTCCCCCACCCTGCCACCCTGGTCCACGGAAAAATTGTCTTCCACGAAACCAGTCCCTGGTGCCAAAACGGTTGGGGACCGCTGCTCTAACCCACTCTCTGTACTGTAGCCAAAAGGATCTTCTAAACCCACCAATCACATCACTCCCCCTCCCTACCCCACTCCTTACACTTAGACCACCTTCACTTGGGTTTCACTGCACTTACAGTAAAATCAGAAATCCTTTCCACAGACAGGGGCCCAGGCTGTTCCTGCCCCTGCCTTCCTCTCCAACTTCATCTTTTTTTTTTTTTTTTGACATCCTTGCGTGGAGGTTCTGCACAATGTTTATTGGCTAGTTTCTCAGGAGGTTGACAGTAACACTCACACTTCATACATGGCTGAGAAAAAAAATGTGCTTTTTTTCTTTAAAAACAAAAGAATTAAAATACCCAGCATCATAAATAAAGTAGTTTATCGTATTCTCTTATTTTGGATTCCCCCAACTTTCTGCTTCAAACGCAATAACAGTCCAAGTAGTGTTGGAGCCCAGGGGCTTGAGGTGAGTGGGTGAGGGTCTGCTTTCACAGTTTGCACTGAATTCTCTCCAACTTCATGTTATTCTGCTTTTTTCTTGCTCATTAAGCTCTAAGCAATACCAGCCTTTCTACAAGTCCCTAGAACACCACAGTCTCTTTCCTGCCTCAGGACCTTTGCACTTGCTCTTCCTATGTTGAGATAATTTTTCCCTGAGTCCTGGCCTGACTGGCCCTTCCATATCCCTCAAGTCACAGGAGAAATATCCTTTCCTCTGATCGTCTTTGGTCACCCTTCTCAAATCTCTTTCCTCACTGTCACACTCTGTTTTCTTCTCAGCACTCATCACAGCAGCAGTTACTTTGTCTACTTGTTTATTTCGATCTCTGGGACAGGCCTCATTTACGCTCTATCCCCTGCCCCATGTACATACCTACCTGGCACAGGGTGGTTGCTCAGTAGAACAAAATCAGAAGACCCAAGTTCTATGTGGGCTCCGCCACCAAAAATGCCTCAAGTGTCCCTGGCAAGTCATTTAATGTTGGGTAAGTCTTTATTTCCCAAATGTTGAAGGGGATAATGGTTTTGCTATCCCACAATGCTGTTATGAAAGTCTTATGATACAATGCATGTGAAATAGCTATGGAAGGAAAACTGTGGTATATGCAGAAGTCAGGTACTAGAACCTTTACAATATGAATGATTTTTTTGAAACCAACATATTGACTTTTCCCCAGTTTTCTAAATAGTGCGTTCATTATATTTCTAAAATAGTACATTCATTATTCTCTTCATTCTGACATTCTAATTATGTTTTTCACTTCCTGACAACATTCTTTTTTGTTAATGCCTAAAGTATATTGCTCCCGATAGATACACCTATCTTCGATTTTGAAAGGTAGGAAGATGGTTACTCTAGTTAAACTTTAGAATTTTTTCCCCAGTCTGCTCAATACTTTTTGAAAGATCGAGAGCCAAAGAATTCCTTTAAAAGACATCCAAGAAGAGCAAATGGAACTAGTTCTGTGCATTTACAACCAGCTAAACTGTTTCTGTAACTTTATGCATTGCGGAAGCTGTAAACTTTTCCCCTGACTTCATTATCTTCAGGGGCAATTCTCTAGAAAGTACAAAACTGCAATGACTTGTTCTAGCATCCCTGTCAGGCAAAGCCATCCCCAGGGACCACGTAAGAAAGTGGTCCTGAGGAATCTGCAGCAATGCGAGTACACAAAACATACCCTCAAACAGGGCCTCCGACGGCTCAGTTTCTCAGATCATATGTCCAGTTTAAACTGTCTCACTCAGGGAAATAAGATGCCCCTCTTCCAAAGGGGCTCTGGTTGAGGTCCCTGTGGACCACGTCACAAGTGATAGCTTCCTCTACAGGCAGCAGGCTTCTGTTTACAAGTACAAAGACTATGGTCACCGCTTTCCTTAAACGAAGGTCTACCTAACTTGCAAGGTTTGAGAACAGAGGTCTGAATAAAAATCCTGGACAGTAATATCAGTCTATCAACCACCCCTTTAGATTATACTTCTAACAAATAGTAACTTGGCTGGAGCCTCTCCGGTTTGGGGGAGATTTATAGGGTCATTTAAGGTCAAGTGGAAAACTGAGCAACCCACATTAGGATGTATTTACCCACGGTGGTCCCTCAAGGTCATTGCAAATCTGGGCTTGCAGCAGTAGAGAAAAAAAGTGCCAAATTCAGCCAGCTGTTTATACTCACACCAATTAGGAGACAGCCAACGATTCTGGGCTTTGTTGCAACTGGTCCACAGGGCAAACCTCAAAAGCTGATTGTGTGCGGAGAGGCTGGGCCCGTGAGCCGTGGCCGCTGGGCCTGAGCGTCCGGAGCCTGTGCTCCGCGGCGGGAGAGGCTGCAGCGGTGGGAGGCCCGCGTACCGCAAAAAAAAAAAAAAAAGCTGATTGTGTATCATGCTGAGCAAACTATATGGCTAAGAAGTCTTTAGTAGGAAGTCAAAAGGACCAGAAATGATCCTACTGAAGGAAAAGTTTCTTATTTTGAAACAATTTATGACCCTCATTATGTTGCAAAACATTGTTTTTCCATAAAAACAAAAACAAAAATGCTGGTGGGGGGGTGGGGTTGGTTCAAAAATACCTATGCTCTCAAATTTCAGCTCTGATGGCAAGAGCTTAAATCAAATGTTTCCTTCTTTGTAGATATAAAAGGTTACCAAAAAGGTGCTCGTGATGTATTCAATCTTTATCTTCCAGGCTTTATAAACAGAGAGGTTACATTCCTTTCTCCAGTTCTCTTCTCTGCCTTCCACACTTAGCTAGCCCAATACAGAACCAATATATAGTTTACGTTTTATGTTCTAACTTAAAAATGTGGCTTTATTTTGGCTTCTTTTTCTATAAAGAGGAAAAACTGCACTGAAAAACATTTAACTCCTTTAAAAAAACAAACAATCACATGTTTAGTGCACTATAAAGAAAAAAGAACTTTCTCTGCCCAAGGTCTACATATGATTTCCACCCCATCTCACCCCACCCCAGAAATTTCTGGAAGCACTTCTTTGGTATTATATGGCTCTCTATTTTACACTGCCGAAATTAATTCCTCAAAGGTTATGCAGCAACTGAAGAGACACAGTAACTGATTTCTACACCTGCATTTAAAGTAGAATTTCCAATGCTGTAACTACATCAGAGGGAGCACAGGGACCCACAGAGGTGAATCAAGGGTACAGACAGCAAAAATGGCTTAAAGCCAGGCCACACTCTCCATGAATGGATCAGAAACATTCAGTTTTAAATCATCAGAAAGGCTCCTTTGTTTACCTTCTGTGCTCTGCCACTGTGGTGGGGAGCTGAGCCGGAGATTTCAATATGCTTCTGCCCTTCCACTAAAAAATTCTAGACTGGCATCCCTGTCATGATGTTATCATTGAGTCAAGATCTGTATCGCTTGGTTTAAAATGGAGGTATTGGGCTTCCCTGGTGGCGCATTGGTTGAGAGTCCGCCTGCCGATGCAGGGGACACGGGTTCATGCCCCAGTCCGGGAAGATCCCACATGCCGCGGAGCGGCTGGGCCCATGAGCCGTGGCCGTTGAGCCTACGCGTCCAGAGCCTGTGCTCCACAACGGGAGAGGCCACAACAGTGAGAGGCCCACATACCGCTAAATACATACATACATACATACATAGATAAATAAATAGATAGATAGATAAATAAATAAATAAATAAATAAGGTATTGTCCCAAGAGCTTGTGTGCACAGAGATACAATAAAATTAAGACCCAGGAACTTAAGTTAAAGGTTCTGCCAAAATAGGAATTTCAAAAGCAGAGGCTTCATGTAAAACCAGCTGGCACCTCCAACAAGGAGACATTCTAGTAATGGTTTTTATTATTATTTGTATTTTTATTGTGGCATTGTTGATTTCCAACATAAGTTCCAGGTGTACAACATAGTGATTCACAATTCCTAAAGGTCATACTCCATTTATAGTTATTATAAAATATTGGCCATATTCTCTGTATTATACCATATATCCACGTTAACATTTATTTTATACATGGTAGTTTGTACCTCTTAATCCTCTACCCATATCTTGCTTCTCCCCCTTCCCTCTCCCCACTGGTAACCCATAGTCTGTTCTTTATATCTGTGAATCTGTTTCTTTTTTGTTATATTCTCTAGTATTGGTTTTTCCTTTTTTGGGGGTGGGGGGGCGGTTCGCGGGCCTCTCACTGTTGTGGCCTCTTCCATTGCGGAGCACAGGCTCCGGACACACAGGCTCAGTGGCCATGGCTCACGGGCCCAGACGCTCGGCGGCATGTGGGATCTTCCCGGACCGGGCCACGAACCCGTGTCCCCTGCATCAGCAGGTGGACTCTCAACCACTGCGCCACCAGGGAAGCCCGTGAAATAAATTTATTTATTTATTTTATTTTTGGCTGTGTTGGGTCTTCGTTGCTGCGCATGGGCTTTCCCTAGTTGCAGCGAGCGGGGGCTATTCTTCGTTGCCGTGTGCGGGCTTTGGAGCACAGGCTCTAGGTGTACAGGCTTCAGTAGTTGCAGCACACGGGCTCAGAAGTTGTGGCTCGTGGGCTCTAGAGTGCAGGCTCAGTAGTTGTGGCACATGGGCTTAGTTGCTCGGAGGCATGTGGGATATTCCTGGCCCAGGGCACGAACCTGTGTCCCCTGCATTGGCAGGCGGATTCTCAACCACTGTGCCACCAGGGAAGTAAGTCCCTCTAGTAATGGTTTTAATTAAGATAACAGCTGCTGAGCCTGCGCGTCCGGAGCCTGTGCTCCGCAACGGGAGAGGCCGCAACAGTGAGAGGCCTGCATACCGCAAAAAAAAAAAAAAAAACCCTAAAACTAAACATCTCAGCAAATTTATATGCCAACTGTACAGAATACAAAAGTAAAAGACTCTTCAGATCTCCAAATATATTATGTTACAATCATTGAAACAGTGTGGCCAGAATAGACAGGGTTCAGTGGGATGAAATTCAGCAACAGATCTAGTAGGTAAGGATTGTATGTATGGCTCTAGTAGAGATGGCAAATGCCTCCCAACATCCATCCTCCCTATCTTCCTTACTAAGAGAATCTCTATATTGCTGGTGGCAGTAACATACCCCTCTAAAAGACTTTCTCCCCTGCCTCCATTGTAGAGGAGCAGTCAACGAAATACAATGTGGGGTATCTGGGAAAGTTCTTCAAAAGAACCTGATTCGGGCTTCCCTGGTGGCGCAGTGGTTGAGAGTCCGCCTGCCGATGCAGGGGACACAGGTTCGTGCCCTGGTCCGGGAGGATTCCACATGCCGCGGAGCGGCTGAGCCCGTGAGCCATGGCTGCTGAGGCTGCGCATCTGGAGCCTGTGCTCCGCAACGGGAGAGGCCACAACAGTGAGAGGCCCGCGTACCGCAAAAAAAAAAAAAAAAAAAAAACCCAAAAAAACCCTGATTCACGGTGGAAAGTATGCCATTTTTTTCCCCCTTCATCCACTTTTCTGCCTGGAACCCCAACATGATGGCTCACATTGTAGCAGCCACCTTGGGACCATGAAGAACAGACCAGGAGAATATTAGCAACCTCAGCCCCAAAATCCTCAAAGCACTGAACCACCGGCAGCAAATGCCCACTCTGCATTCTTATTACGTGAGAAGAAGCCTTTATATGTGTAAGCAATTTTGCAGACATGCACTTTGAAAGATGACAATATGAAGATGGCAATGCTTCTCTCTCTCTCTCTCTCTCTCTCTCACACACACACACACACACACACGCACACAAAATAAAGCTTAAACCAGGTTAAAGTGTCTACTTGAACAATAGTATAATCCTGTATATTGTCAAGTGCAAATGTGTCTCACATGATGCTGAAATTCTCATCTGTGTGGATTTTGAGGCAGATGGTGGCTTTAGATAAACCTCTGAAGAAAAGCAAACTCCAAGAGTTACCAGTTTAACTCTGATATTGGCATGAACAGAGCAGCTTGCTCACCAGGCCTCAGGTAAGCACCACTCAGCTTACGGCACACCTCCTCTTGGTTTTGGCCAGGAGCCCCATATAATCTCTGAAGGTCACCTTGCAGGCTGGCTGCCTTCTTGAGAACTTGTTTGGTTACAAACTTGTTATACACCAGGAGAAAGATATCACCACCACGTAGGGTGAACTGTGGGGCGTAGTTCTTCCCTCCTCTCCTTCCTGCCACACCCTCGGGTCCCTCCATCTCACCTTCCTGCTTTACCTTTGTACACAGCATAATGGTTTGGAATTTAAAGCCAAGGTTCTGAGCTCAGTTCTGACTTCACTAACCAGCTGTCCCTAATCTCGTTGCACTCTGCCTCTTCATCTGTGAAGGAGGGCCGGGGGCACTCACTCACACGGATGCGGTGACGACTAACTCAGCTCACGCTCTGGGTATATTTTGGCAGGAAGAGCCAACGGGCACTTGGGGTGCATTGATGGTAAGAGGTCAAGAGCAGTTAAACAGGCAACAGCCAGGGAGGAGCACCAGATAACACAGACCAGGGGCTACTCTGCAAACGTGGACTGTGCTTTGTCTGCCACGTGCCAGCCCCACTCCTGCACCCAGAGACCACCTCCAGAGGCATCAGCAGGGGGTCTCCATCGGGCAGGATGATGCAGAGGCCACATGAAAACCTTCCACATTCTCCTGGTCAGGAGGGAATCAGACAGGTGCTCACTGTAATAGTCTTACAGCTTCTCCATAGGTTTGAAATTTTTCCAAAATAAAGTTGTTGTCTTTTAAAGAGAGAATCATAGGGGCAACAGGGAGTGGGCAGGACTAAAAGCCTTTGAAAGTCTCTGCCTTATATGAGGATTCAGGCGACACGGTTTTAAACATGTTTTGAAGTCTAGTGTCATCGCTATCTTCTCTCTATAATCTATACTTTCAAAGTGTTACCCCGTTCACGTCTTTGTTATAAAAATAACTTTTCTTTTGTTGTTCCATATTTAGGAATTAGTTGATGATCATAAAAATATTCCATTATTTTATGGTGGTAAAATATACATAATAGGAGATTTACCCTTTTCACCATTTAAACAAAATCAGTAGTGTTAAAAAGTCTCTGTTCCTCAGCCTATCCTAGAAAAGCCGTTCCGTAAATGTTAGAGAGATCATGGGTGGGTGAGTGGTTGGATAGATGGAAAGATGGGTGGTTGGATGGATGGAGAGGTAGATGGACATGGATGGTTAAAATTTTAACCATTTTTAAGTGCACAGTTCAGTGGCGTTAAGCGCATTCACACTGTTGTGCAACCATCACCACCATCCATCCGCGGAACTTGTGCATCCTCCCCAAATGAAAGCCTGTGTCCATTAAACACTAAACACTCCCCTCTCCATGGCCCCTGGCAACCACCATTCTACTTCATCTTCCTATGAACTCGACTCCTCTAGGAACCTCGCATTAGAGGAAACGTGCGATATTTGTCATTTCCTGGCTGGTTTATTTCACTTAACATCATGTCTTTAAGTTTCATCCCTGTTACAGCATGTGTCAAAATTTCCTTTCTTTTAAGGTGGCGTAATACTCCCTTGTATATATTATCATATTTTGTTTCTCCATTTGTCTGTGGATGGATACTTCATTGCTTCTATATCTTGGCTACTGTGAGTGCTGTTGCGACGGCCAAGGGTGGACAAATGTTCATGTCCCTGCTTTCACTTCTTCTGTGTACAGATCTTATATATGCCTTTATTTTTATATATCCTATTTATGTCCCCATTCAGTTGGCCGCCCATCCAGCAAACATTAGCTGTGTGTCTACCACATGCCAGGCAGGCACTGTGTTAGATTCTGGAGAGATACACCTAGAAACTGCTGCCTGGGGGAATGAATACAGAGGGAAAGAAATAGTGAGGTCTTAGGAGACTTGACAATGCAATCTGAGAAATCCCAGTTATTCTGTTACATTTGAATTTTAGCATCTAGAGATAATCTCCCCAAAACGGTAAGTCACTAGCTAGCGTTTGGAAAAGTTTCTATTCTTTAGGGATTCTCTTGCCGTCGTGTTCCTTTCATGTTCCTCCTGCCTGAGCATCTCTCCTCTGGTTCCACATCCGTTCCTCCAGCTCCACAATCTCCATTTCCCCCAGTAGTACGGTCCCACGATCTAGCCTTCGCAACTTAATTTGTGCCGACCTTGCGTGTCACTCCGCTTCTCTCTCCCGACCCATCTGATACAACATCTTTCTGTCTCCGCCTGCCTGAGAGTAGGGCAGGGTGGTGGCTCTACAGGCTGAAGTAAGGGAGAACCCGGAAAAGATGATGGCTGGCAGAGAGAGCCCCCCTTGTTGCCCCCAGGCGGAATGTGGGCAGGTGGGGAAAGGCCGCCACAGTGCAAATAGTCCAGCTACGCTACAGTGATGCAGAGAAGAAGGAAGAGAAAAGGAACCTTGGCAAGCACAGGAGCTATGCTAGGCCTTGTTCTTCCTGATCCTGGGGGCACATGCTCGCCCTCTGCTTCCGTCTGGTAGATGACCAGGAAAAATACCAAGGTTTGTAGAGCCTTTGGAAACAAGTCCACCCTATCCAAGAGCAGACAGGCCGACTGTCTGAGCCTGAGCATAGCCAGGAAGCCCTCCTTCAAAGGGGCAACCTCATCTATTCTCCCCTGAACTAGATTAGAAAAACAGAGGGGGTGGGGGAGAAGGAAAAGCAATCAAAGAGCCAGAAGTACAGGGTGTTCATGGAGATTTACTAGAAATTACAAATTTTATAAATTACAAAAATAAGTGCCCTTATCACCCGGCACTTTTTTTTTTGCTTGCCATGGTAAGGGAGAATGTCACATCAAAAGCGGTTTGGTAGCATGCTGGAGGAGAAAAGTAGGCTTGGATTTTTTTTATATATATATATTTTTTTGCGGTACGTGGGCCTCTCACTGTTGCGGCCTCTCCCGTTGCGGAGCACAGGCTCCGGATGCGCAGGCTCAGCGGCCATGGCTCACGGGCCCAGCCGCTCCGCGGCACGTGGGATCCTCCTGGACCAGGGCACGAACCTGTGTCCCCTGCATCGGCAGGCGGACTCTCAACCACTGCGCCACCAGGGAAGCCCAGCTTGGATTTTATTGGGATTTTTTGCAGTTTGGTTTAACCCTGGTCTTTCAAACCAGGCTGAGGGAGGAAGGACAGGGCTTGGGTAGGATTGGATAAGGATCATGAATGATGGAAAAGTGCAGGATTCCAGGCACTTTTTCATGCCCTAGCAATCATGGCTCAAAAGCATTCTTGCCATAAAATTGTTTTGCTTTTTGACTTTTTAAACTTTTTTTGGTGTGATTATATTATCTAAGTGTACTCCTTTAAGAATCATGTATGAGTACCATTTTACATCAAAAAAAAACATTAAGGGCTTCCCTGGTGGCGCAGTGGTTGAGAGTCCGCCTGCCGATGCAGGGGACGCGGGTTCGTGCCCCGGTCCGGGAAGATCCCACATGCCGTGGAGCGGCTGGGCCCGTGAGCCATGGCCGCTGAGCCTGCGCGTCCAGAGCCTGTGCTCCGCAACGGGAGAGGCCACAACAGTGAGAGGCCCGCGTACCACAAAAAAAAAAACCAAAAAAACCCCTAATCTCTTGGTGAAATATGGACTTGAGCACAAAATTCTTGAGTTCTAGAGCCTGGGTGGGAAGGGCTGTGAGGCAGAGAGGAATGACAAGGCACAATTTTTGCTTCCTATTATTTGGAAATTTCTGAATTTCACCTTAATCTGACCATAAATAAGCTGAAACTTACCTTTGTGTCACCTACGAAAAAAACCCCAAGCTGATGGTATAAACATAACAGAGAGAAGCAATCGTCACAGTCCAACTGCTCCTGCCGACATGCTACGGAGATTGTTCTGTGAGGGGCACAGGATGGAGTTAGAGAACACGGCGCCACACGGGGAAACCGTGCGAGGGGCACATCAGAACAGCAGTAATTTAAATGCAAACAACGATGGGACTGATAATTATTCTTCTGATTTTAGCCCCACAAGGTCTGCAAAAGATGCCAAGTTTTTAAGCCTCATTAACTGTGACGAAGGCCTCTAACAAAGAAGCTCATATTGTTATTAATTCCTCAGGCCAGGACATCAGCAAATTGGCACAGGACTCAAAGGTTTACGTGAAAAAGGACAGAAATGGTACTCAAATAGATCTGGACAGACTTGGATCTAGTAAGACGAAATTTAACAGAGATAAATACAAAGGCTAACACTTAGGTCCAAGAAATTAACTGCGTCATACCAGATGGAGAAATGTGATGTAACAGGAGCATCTGGAGAGAACAGTCCAGTGTTCTGGCTGACCCTGCTCTGGAGGAGTCCCAGTTCATTTGGTATGAGACTGCCAAAAGATTTTTTTTTTTTTTTTTTTTTTTGTGGTACGCGGGCCTCTCACTGTTGTGGCCTCTCCCGTTGCGGAGCGCAGGCTCCGGACGCGCAGGCTCAGCGGCCATGGCTCACGGGCCCAGCCGCTCCACGGCATGTGGGATCTTCCCGGACCGGGGCACGAACCTGTGTCCCCTGCATCGGCAGGCGGACTCTCAACCACTGCGCCACCAGGGAAGCCCCAAAAGATTTTTAAAAGGCAGAAAAACCAAACCAGAAACCAAACCAGTGTGGTCCTGGACAGCGTGAGAACCAGAGAGCTGCAGAAGGTGAGAGCCTCAAGGGATCTTAGAGGGCATCTTCCATCAGTGTAGACTCTGGGACAGAGGACGGGATGGGTCTGTGTCTGGGTACAACCCTCTACTAGGACACTGTCTCACAGCAGGTAAGCAGCACAGTGAGAAGCGAGTGACCACAGGAGGGAAATGGAAGTTTAAGACAAAAGAAGTGAAAACTCAACAGGAATGAAAGCTGGCTCCAAATATTAAATCGTGGGCTGCTGGGCCCCATCCCTAGAGGTTATGTTTCAGCAGGTCTGATGGTCGCAGAATTTGCATTTCTAACAAGTTCCCAGGTGACGTGCAGCTGGTCCAGGGACCACAATTTGAGAATCACTGTTCTAAGTAACAAAATCATTGTTTTTGTTTTGTAATATATATATATTTCTAAGGTTTTACTAAGATACAATGGCTTATTTCCCAGTAAGTCCAAATTAGGGAGAATTTATTGGTTCTAAAACACCACACATTTGTATTTAAGATTATGCTCCTTTTAAAATTTCATATTGTTTAGCAGAAGTTCCACCTTTACTTTCTGACCCTTAGTGTTTCTTATTAGTTCAGCTTCATAAAGCAGACTTCTGCTTCTGCTTCTGTTTCTGGCATTTTATATAATAGGTAGTTTCCCTCTGGTCTTCTTCCACTTTTCCTGTATTTTTCTATTGTGTTCAGCAAATCAAGCTTCATTACATATTAAGATGTGACCTGCTTTTATCAAATGGTATCTGGTTTCCCACATCTTCTAAAATAGTAAATATCGACCCAATCCTTTCCCCCAAAGCCCACCTGAGCACACTGTGCCCAGGGGCCCATTAGATTTTGAAGCAGCTGCATTTAATTCCTGATTAATTTAATTTGATCTTATATACGTGAAGTTTCAGCCTTTAGATCCCACTAGGAAAATTACCAGCATATGGAAATGCATATAAAATGACATGCAAAGCAATGCAAATTAATATAAAACATACATCTCTAAACTGCTTGGGAAAACTCTGTAAGCCTTGACATTGAGATATCTGTTTCGCTTCTTGTACTCTGACAAGCAGTGACTGGATCCTTTTACTACAGTTAATTTCATGTAGCATCCAGCACCTGACACTTGTTGACATGCTAAGTGGGAGGCGACCCTGTCTTTGAGTCAGGCAAATGGGATCCTGGCTTTAACTTTGCCACTATTTGGCTCTAAGGCCTTGTACAGGTTTTCAAAATTCTGAGTCTCAGATTCTGCATCTAGAAATGATGGAAATGACATCACCATAATAAACCCACCAGCACTAAGGCTTACTGAGCACTCATTATGTGCCAGGTAAAATGCACACAGGCACACACTGTACATAGATGATGCACACACATGTTGTGCATACATGATGCACACATGCCTACCTTGTGCATACATCATGCACACAGGCAATCCTCACAACCGCCCACAAGAAGGTACCATAGAACGTGTACCCCTTAGATGTGGTGCCATTTCAGAGACTAGAAAACCAAGGCAGAAAGGTCAGGAAACTTGCATAAGGTCACAAGCTAGGGAGTGGCAGGGCCAGAGCCAGGGGCCCTCGGCAGTCACACTCCAGGGGCCACTCTTAGCTACACTGCAGCTCTGTTTCATGATTTCCATCTATGTCTCTCCTAATCATTAAACTTGCATGATCTACAAAGTAAAACTTCAAATTTCACCGCCATATGGGCTTCAAAATATTGTTTCAGTAGATGGTGACGGTTTATGTTACATGAGTTTGATATCAGAATGGCAGCACAATCATACTCATTTTTACCTACTGCTCCAAGAGTCGGGGGGGGGGGGGTCCTGAGATATCCTGCGTGTTCCACCTCTCCTCCCAACTTGCTCCATCCCATTCACATATAAATATGAGGCTCTCTCATCTTCAAAAAGCCATCCCTCCATCCCACTTCTCACTGGAGGAGTTGCTTCCAGGGAGTTAAGTGCGGTGGCCACTGTTAGTCCTCAGCCCCCCAGCACACACACACTGGCATCATGCAAGGTGCTCACTCCCACTACGGTTTAGGTTGAGACTCAGCACCGCTGCCCTGGTTTTCCTCCCACCTCTCCCCATAAAGATAGGGGCTCTTTCCCAGGTCACCCCCCCATTTACCCCAGCCTTAAAATAACACCCCAATACAGATGACCCCCAGCTTCTTTGGAGGGTCTGCTTTCTCCAGCCACTTATTAAGTATTTTCACTCAGGAGCCTCAAAAGCAGCTCAGACTCAACAAAAGCAAATGTGTCTTTCCTCCCCCAAGCTGCACCTCCTCCACGTTCCTTTGTAAATGGCAGCATCCATCTACCCAAGTGCAGAAGTCCAAACTTAGAGGGAGTCCCCCTGCACTCTCATACCTTACAGTAAACTAGTCAAGTCACTCCAGAGTCTATCCTGAATCTACCCACTTGTGTCATCCTCACTGCCACTGCCTCAGATAGACCTCCAGGCCCCTCATACGCCCCACCCAAACTAGCCATGTCTACTTCAGGGGCTCCTCAAATCCATTCTCCACACAGCACCTGGAGTTTTGTTTTGAATCTAAATCTCATCAGGATACTTTCAGGTGTGAAACTGTCTCGAGAATCAAGCCCACAAAATGGCCCCAAGGCCTGGCATCATCCAGCCCTGGCACCTGCTGACCTCATCTGGCGCCATTCTCCCCTCAGTTCACACTGGACCTTTCCTTTCCTTGGACTCTCCCTGCTCTACCCTCCTCTGGTCTTAGGGTGCCCTCTTTCCTGGGGTGAGAATACTTGCCCTTTCGCCTCTTCCTGCTTAGTTTATGCAGCTCCTACTCATCTTTCGGGTCCCCCTTAAATCTCCCCAAGAAGGCTTCCTGCCTCCCCCCAGACCAGTGAGCTACCTCTGTGCTCCCACTGCACCCTAGTATGGGCCTGGCACACAGTAAGTGCTCACTAAATTTGGATTGACGGATTGACTTTTCAACCTCACATCATACAATCTGTCTTATTGCTTTCTTCCTGCATTCAAACCTACAAAGGCCCAGGTCACCAAGTCATACTCCCAACAGTGGTGGCTCTGCTGTCAGTCATTCTCAAGGGAGCAGATGCTGGGCACTGCCACGTACAGTCTCCACCACTGCCCCCATGACCGAGCTCATTCAAAGTCAGGATGATAACTATTTATTGCCTGCCTATCCCAAGGGTACTTAATGTGATGCCATCAAGGGCCGACTTGACTTATGGCCCAACTCCGCCATTCACTCCTATACCCCTCTGGGCAGACATTGCAGTATTTAGTAAATTTGCTTCTCAAAGGAACACTTCTCACCAACCCCCCTCCCCCAAGGAAACTCTCCTTTCACTCAGTGCCACAGAACCTGACTCTATGGCTATTGTTTCTCTGCAAATACAAGTAAGATATAAGATATGATTCAATAGCATCTTAATCGGTCATTTCTCACAGACAATTGATTCTTCGAAAGTGCAGCAGAGGAACTGCTCTCTGCAACAACCGACTTACTTTGAAAGATTTTACTTCCTCAAGACACCATCAACAAAAGCTATCAAAACGGACAGCTAGGTTCTAGATTGTCTTAGACGGCTAGGTGGCTTAATAATAAGGGCATGCTTCTGGAAGATCAGAAGGGGTGACCCCTGTCTACCAAATCACATGGACACTTTATTTAATATCATCCCCAACTCCCTTAATCTTCTGGTTTGCTGCTTTTCAGTTTAAAGGACGAGAAGAGGAAAAGACAAGTGCCTAAGGGCTAAGGCCACCTCTCCCTTACCCAGCGAGGGAAATACACGGTTCCGGGCTACAACAGGGAAAACCTCCCCCAGGCAGGAAAGCTTAGTTCTGAAATTTACAAAACAATACCCACCCACTAGCACTTTTAGCCTAAGTTAAGATGGTAAACTGACTCGAGAGCCCAGACCTCGTGGCTCGGATCCTCAGAGGCTCCCAGCTCGATGGAGGAGGTGCCGCCACCTCACAGGGGGACGATCCGGGCCAGCTCTGCGGCACGAAAACTTGACCTTAAAAAGCGCAGAAGCTCGTCCCAGCGGAAGGCGCGGCCAGGGGGACTGCTCCGCGGCTTCTAATCCCCAAACTATTAAGAGACACCCCACTCCCACCTGGCCCTAAAGGAGAAGCCACGCCAGCAGCCCGTTCCCGCGCCACGCGCCGGGCTCCCGCACACTCGCCGGGCTCCCGCACACTCGCCTCCGCCGCCCACAGGCAGCGTGGCCCGGCCCCGCGGGTGCAGGGCTGCAGAGAAGCAGGCGTCGCGATTCCGGCTCGGCACGTTCCTCGCGGAGCCCGCCCCTCTGCGCCCCTCACCTGGGCGGCTCCAAGTGGCCAGGAGACCGAGACAGCGGGACCCCTGACCCCGGAAAGGGCGCGTCCGGGAGCCGCGTTCTCACCGCTCGGCGAGAGTCCCGGGAAAACCCTGGTGCGGACGCGCCCCGCTGCTCCCGGCCTCCCCGCCGGCCCTGCCCCGGGAGCCCGGGATGCGAGCGCCGTGCCTCCGTCTCCCAGAACACCCTCACGCTGACACGCGCTGGTCGCCCGGCAGCCCGCGGACCTCGGAGAACTTTCCAGCGTCCGGCCGCCGGCGGGGCCCCAAAGTCAAAGCGGGCGTGCAGCCAGGCCAAGGCTCAGCCCGCTAACCCGCTGCGGCTGCCCCGGGAAGCCTCCCTCCGTCCTTCCCTCCCTCCCCCCTCCCCCACCTCGCGAGGGACGCGGCGCCTAAGTCTTCCCCCGCTGGAAAGTGAAAGTCGCGAGAAGGGGGTCCGGGCGTCCCGGCCATCCGCGGCTGGGCCAGGAGCCCCGCACCCCGGCCCCGCGCGCTCCTCGCTGGACTGCGTGGCCAAGTGGACTTACGAAAGGGAGCGGGGGGAGCCCCGAGCGCGGGGTCCCCGCGGGTGCAGGAGCCGCTGCGGCGGGACCGCGAGCTGCGCTGCGGACTCCTGGTCCGGCGGCGGCGGCGACTGGCTCCCGCCTCCTCCTCCTCCTGGTCCTCCGCCGCCACCTCGGCGGCTCACCCTGCTAGAGAGTTGCTCTCCCTCGGCCGGGGACGGGAGAGCGCCGAGCGGCCCCCGTGACGTGGAGGGGAAGGAGGAGCGCCTCCGCCGCGCTCCCGCAGAGGGAGCTCCCGCCCCTGCACTCGGGGGTCCAGGCTTCGCGCTCGAGACAAAGTTCCCAGGCGCGCGCGGCGCGCTCCGCTCTCTGCCGCTGCCCTGAGCGTCAGCCAGGTTCGGTTCCCTCCCCACATTAAACGGCAAGAAAGTCGAGGTTTGGAGAGCTAAGTGACTTGCCCAGAGATGCTCAGGGGGCGGTGACAAAGCAAACACATCTGCGACTCCTTGCTTTTCCCTCTGCGAGGCTCCGGTCCTGCAGGAATCGCCTCGCTCTCATTGGTAAGACCAGGATAGTGTCCCACGCAGCCTGGAGAAATATCATCTAGGAGCAGCGTGGGAAGGGGGAGCTGTATGTCCAATAGTACGAAGTTGTGTTTCAGTCTGTGCCTACATTTCAAATAGACATTCTAAAGCTTCCTCTTTACCCTCAAGCGGGGGTGAAGGTGGCGGGCTGTGCCGGCGCGGCATCCGGTCCCAATTCTGCTCACCAAATAATTGCCTGAAAGCAAGCACACGCCTACTTAACCAACTGGGCAATATCTACGCCTCAGCCTTGGTAGTGGGCTCTTGGGACTATACTAACTCTGTGAAGTGGATGCCCGACGCTGTGCTTGTAATTCCCGACCTTCCAGACGTCTCCCGTGGCGCTCCAAGTCCTTGGGGGCCAGAGGCTCCTGGCCCCCGCTTCACAGTCAGGGGATGCGCCAGGGAAGTCAATCCCAGCCGGTTTCTTCCTTCCGTCCTCAGTCAACTCATGTTGGCTGAGAGCCTGCTGTATGCCAGATGCGTTGGTGAGGAGCCAGAGAGGACCAGGTAAAACGGGTTAGGCCTTGAGACCCAGGGAATCCCAAAGAGGGAGCGCTGCATGGGACCCCATATCCTTTACTCCCAGGATCTGGAGTCTGCCCACAGTACTAGAGACTCTGAGACCACCCTGCCATTAAAAAAAATCCCTTGTGTTCCGGAAAGCAAGTATTTTAATATCCACCTTGCAGACTTATTTTCAAGCAAATGACCAGCTTTGCATTCATCTCCTCTCTAGTGCGACCTCCTCTTTCTGGAAGAGTCATTAAAGGTCACATTATTCACCCTTCTGGTCTCCCTCATGATGATGATGATGATAAAAACAATTAAGGCTTCTGTTACCCACTGTGAGCACTGTTCTAAGCAGTTTATGCAGATTCATCTTTCAATCCCCACAACTTTATGAGGGAAATGCCATTTCTATTCTGATTTTACGGAGGACCAGAGAGAGGTAAGTGAGGTGTAATAACGTACCTGTAAGGGACAGAGCCAGAACTCAGCCCTGGGTGGTCTATCTCAGTGTCCATGCCATTAACAGCTGAGGAAATGGAGGCTTCCAGGGCTGGAATCCAAATAATCCACCAGCCATCATCAGCCTGGTTCACACCATAGATTCCAGTTACCTAAGCAAGGGGTGCTATGAAATCCATACACACACAATTCCTCCCAAGTTGGTCAATTAAAAAATTTGAATATATCATATCATAAAGTAGTTGTCCATTCACTTACTTGCTCCCCTGTTTCCAACTCCCAGATCAACCTTTTTGTCATAAAGCAAATTGTTTCTATGATGGGACCTTAAAAAAATACCTTTACCATAAAGTTTGTAAATTTTTTTTTTCTACTCAGACCATATTCAGCTCATTCCCTGTCTTCTTCAGTTAGTTACTCTCTTCCCTTAAAATCTTGCTCTGATCAGCATCCCAGGTCTTCAGAAAGGATGCCTCTAGGCTGGATGGTGGCCCACTAAGGCCTCTGCTACACTCTACAGTGTGCTTAGCATCCCCAGGGTATTAGTTTCCCAGGGTTGCCTAACAAATTACCACAAACTGGGTGACTTAAAACAGCAGAAATTTATTCTTTCACAATTTGGAGGCTAAAAGCCTGAAATCAAGGCATTGGCAAGGCTGTGATCCCTCTGAAGGATCTAGGAAAGAATCCTTCTCTGCCTCTTCCTAGCTTCTGGTGGTTGCTGGCAATCCTTAGCATTCCTTGGCTTATAGCAGCATCACTCCAATCTCTGCCCTGTCATTACATGAGCTTCTTTTCCTGTGTTTCCTCTGTGTCCAAATTTCTGTCTTCTTTAAGGACACCAGACATTGGATTTAGGGTCACTTAAGTCCAGTATGACCTCATCTTAACTTGATTACAATACACATGCAAAGACATGAACTTTGAGGAGACACTAGTCAACCCAGTACAATCCCCAAAAGTCATCGTCAATGAAAATGTATTGCTTGAGCTAAGGATGCAAAGAGGCATAAATCACAGACCTTGCCCTCAAAGAAAGACACTGTAGTTACAGAGGTAGTCCCTGCACTCGGAACATAAATCACCAACAAGATAGGGGATGCTTAGAGTCAACTGACTGGGGCCAAATGGCAGCCATGCCAGAGGAATTCAGCCAAGGGGACACAGTCACTGAGGACACCACTAAAAGATTTCACTCAGAGTGGCAGGGTGGGTGGTGGTGAGTTCCAAGTAGATCCTTGAAGGAAAAGTAGGAATAGCAAAGATAAGAAAGGAGGGCTTATCGAAAGCACAGCTCCAAGGGGGAAGGTGTGCCTGGCAGAATCTTACTTCTGAAGTTTTGCTGTAGAAATGAGAGGCTGAAAGGATGCAAATAACTACCATATGGAGTAGAACATGGTGAATTACTTTGGCTATAATAATAGTATGCTGTAATGCTGCAGCAATTAGCATGTTGTGAAGTGGTCTCTCGTTCATTAATTTTATTTAGTCTTAAAAATGACAATCCTGAGTGTTATCATATAACCAAGGATCCTGGGGCTCAAAGGTCAAGTAACTTGTCCAGGTCAATCAGCAAATCAGTTGTAAAACTGGTAGGAAACCCACTGGTCTCGCTATTCCTCGTTCAGGAATTTCCCCACGAAATGATGTTGCCTCCTGGGTCAACCTTCCAGTACTGATTGTGTTGTTCTTGGCCCAAGGAAAGCATTTGAAGAACAGAGTAATCCTGCAAGAAATAGAAAGGCTCCTAAAAGCCAGATAAATCCCAAATTGGAATTGTGAAAAACCCTCCCAAGCCATCTGAATTGGTTTCATGAAACCTTCTAAGGAATTTCTAATGTAGTAAAAAGTCTTTGGCCTTCAGAAACATTATATGATCCAGTGGCCTTCTGCAGAACTCAGCTGTTTATCTTAAGGAAATAGGGGCTGAATGTAACTTGAAGGCATGCAGAGACATTGGTAAGAAGCTGAGGGGAAGTTGAGTACAAAAGACAAATTACACCACAAGGTGGTAAGGCAGCAGAAACTGATAATCGAAGCTCTGGGTCTGGGCTCACCAGCGTGGAGTCATACACAGATGACCAGATCTCGGCGTGTTTTGGAGCCTTTCTAATCAGAATTTGTAACTATGGCTACCAACTGGAAGCAAGCAGGAAGTCTAGCCTTGGGCTGAATGTCTGATGCTTAATATGTTTCCCTGGATTTTCCTTTACTTAGCAAGCAGGTAACTTGCCAAATTCTCTTCTGGCTGAGTCTTTAAAGGTATATTTAAGGATGAAATCCTTTTGCGACTAGTGTGATTCACTGAATTCTTGCTTGTGCAAAATGCCGCACTGGTTGCTATGGAAGAATACAAAAATATAAGACAGTCCCTGACCTTGAAGAAAATCCCATTTAATTTAGGAGACGTGAGACATATAGAGTAAACATGGTATAAGTGAGACTACAAATGAAATTTGTAAGCAGTTTCTCGTCATTCAATTGTCTGTTCAGATGCAACTTTTCAAAACCAGGCCCTCCTGGCTCCCCTTTTAAAAACAATGGCTTGCCCCACCTCCATATCACCTTCTAGCCCTTTATCCTGATATGTGGGCTTTATGACATCTATCACTATCTGAAATTAAATTTTTCTGAATTTAATTATTAAATTAAATGTTTGCTTGTTTACTCTAGACATACTCAAGACATAATAACCATGAGGACATGGAATTTGTCATGTTCTTTGCTGTATTCCTAGCACCTAAAACAATGTTGAACACACATTAGGTGCTCATTAAATATTTGTTAAATAAATGAATAAAATACATATTAATCAACTGAAAATGGGCTGAGATAACTTGGATTAATGTAGTGTTTCCCACATTTGCCTTATAAGAATCACCTAAGCAGCTGTCAAAAAAATTCCCTGGAGGTTTTGATTTAGTAAGCCTGGAGTAGGGCCCAGGAATCTCTATTTTAAAGAAGCATCCCAGGTGACTCTTTTAATGGGGCAGCATGAGAAACACAAGGTTAATGCAGTGATTGATGGTGGGTGAAAGAGAAAAATGAAGTGATAAGAGCAGGTGCCCGAGGTCAGTGGCTGCTCATTGGAATCATCTGGGGGAGATTTAAAAAGTACTGATGCATAGATGCACAGATTCCGGATCAATGAAATCAGAATCTCTGCCAGTGGGTCCTGGATTTGGGCCAGTTTTAAAGTTCCTCAGGTGATTCTCATGATCAGCCAAGGCTGAAAACCCCCTAAGGTCTGTGGAAATATTTTATCAGTACTCCAAGCATATTGCTAGGTTGTGCTCCAGTGGTGTCCAGCTTCTTGGATCCCTCAGCTGCAACCCTTGATCTCCTAGTCTGGAAGGGACATGTGTAACTCGATTTGCGGTGAACTATAGTAGCTTTTTGCTCTTGTTTAAAAAAAAAAAAAAAAGTCATTTAAAGCAACAACTGAATGTAATCTCTTATACTTCATGGCTGGAGTGGAAAACACCTACAAGAATATTTTTATGGTGAGAAAGTCAAGGCACCCTGAGCAGAGCCTAGATGGGCAGAACTGAGTCACAGAGCCCAAATGCTATGCTTGTAATACAATGAGGAAAGCATAGGAGAACACTGAGTTTCTCTCATGGGCCTGGAGAAAGGTGATAGGTGGCTCAGGAAAGAAAGCCAAAGGGAAGATGTAGAAAGAGTCTATAGATGTAGTTCTCAGCCTGGCTGCGTATTATAATCACCTGGGGAGCTTAAGTCATTACTGATGCCCAGACATTCTCAAAGATTCTGCTGTTATGGATATAGGGGTGTAGTGTGAGTGTGCGTGTGTGTGTGTGTGTGTGTGTGTGTGTGATGCAGCAGGGTTGTTAATCAGAGGTTTACAGAGAAAGGGGGGAGCCTGGTAACTTACTCCTTATAGAAACAAAAGCTACTATGTGCCAGCCACCGGGATGCCCGCTTTGCACAGATTATCTCATTTAATCCTCAGGAACATCTCAGGAGGGAGGCACCTTGGTAGCTCCATTTCAGACATGGAATGAGACCTGGGGAGGGTCACAAGGTTCCATAACCAGTGAGTGGTGGAGCCAGGATGTCAGGTGAGTCTGCACTCATATCCACTGTCCTGTACTGCTTCAGCCAGAGCAGGGTCTAAAGAGAACGTCCTCGGGGAGAAATTCCCTGTGGTAGGGGTCATGTCCAGTCAACCTTAAGTTGTTTGCTGTGCTGTGCTATCACTGCTTTCCCTTTACCACCAGGCCTTCAGTGAAGCCTGCCCCACAAGAGCGGGGGGTGGGTGGCGCTTTGGGGGAAGGACCAGCGGGGTGAGATTAGCATGCGGTAGAGAGATGTGGGGGTGAGGACAGCACTAGTGGCTAAGAGCAATGCCCAGGTACCAAGCTGACCGGCTTGCTGATGAATTTCATAGAAAAGCAGCTACAGGGACTTCCCTGGCGGTCCAGTGGTTGGGACTTCCCCTTCCAATGCATGGGGTGCGGGTTTGATCCCTGGTTGGGGAGCTAAGATCCCACATGCCTCGGGGGCCAAAAAACGAAAACATAAAATAGAAGCAATATTGTAACAAATTCAATAAAGACTTTAAAAATAGGCCACATCAAAAAAATCTTTAAAAAAAGAAAGAAAGAAAGAAAGAAAAGCAGCTACAATGGGAGAGCCTATTCTTGGGAAAATGTAGAGCAATAGGGGTACCTAAAGTCAGGGAGGTGGTGGACTTTGCCCTGTACATTGACTGAGGGATTCAAGTCATTCTACTTGGCTTCTAAAGGAAAAGGAGATGCACGGGTACAGAGACTTCGGGCTCTCTGGTTTACATTACTACACATAATCATTCGTGGCACAGAGCTAAGCTCTTCCAAATTTTACTGTTTACTCCTTTTTTCACCCTGGTTTTTTATTTGGCTGAGAACCAACATATTTTTTTCTTTCCTTTTTAAAAAAATTGAAGTATAGTTGATTTATAATGGTGTGTTAGTTTCAAGGAATTATATATATATATAATATATATTATATATGTATATATATTCTTTTTTTTTTTTTTTTTTTGCAGTACGCGGGCCTCTCACTGTCGCGGCCCCTACCGTTGCGGAGCACAGGCTCCGGACGCGCAGGCTCAGCGGCCATGGCTCACGGGCCCAGCCGCTCCGTGGCATGTGGGATCTTCCCGGACCGGGGCACAAACCCGTGTCCCCTGCATCGGCAGATGGATTCTCAACCACTGCACCACCAGGGAAGCCCTATATTCTTTTTCAGATTCTTTTCCATTATAGGTTATTACAAGATATTGGGAACCAATATTTTCTTAAACCTCTTCATTTTCATCACCAGCATTGCTTTTGGGGCCATTTTTACCCAAGAAACATAGCTTTTGTTTTGTTTAATCATTTCACGACAGTTAATGAGTAGGCAGTAACGAACAGAGAACAAATAAGTTGTGCTGAGATGAATATGCTGGGGGATTGGCGAGGCTCACCCACCAGCTAGGTGATTTGCCTTACCACTTCCTTGCCTCCAGCTTTGAAGGACATGAGCCAACTTCATATCTCAGCCACAATGCCAGGGGTCATTGAACTTCAAGGTGTCTTGTGAACAGCGAAAAACAGAAATGTTAACAGCTTTTACCTTTAGAAGTACCACTCTTTACATTACAGCTTCAAATGTTTGCATCTACTGTTCCTACTTTAAAGTCCCTGGCAAAGTAGCCTAAATGAAAGAATATGAACTTACAAATATTACAAAGAATATGAACTTACAAATATCCAAGGAATTTAGAAGTTAACTATGTAGCTTTTACTTGGGACTTTAAATGGAGGCGACTTGATTTGACATGGCCTCAAATTCTGTTCCTCTTATTTAGGTGGTAAGAGAACTGGGGACATGAGAACATTATGATTAAGTTTAAGCAGATAACACATATATATACAATCTAAAAAAAAAGGTTATGAAGAACCTAGGGACAGGACAGGAATAAAGATGCAGATGTAGAGAATGGACTTGAGGACATGGGAAGGGGGAAGGGTAAGTTGGGACAAAGTGAGGGAGTGGCATGGACACATATACACTACCAAATGTAAAACAGATAGCTAGTGGGAAGCAGCCACATAGCACAGGGAGATCAGCTCGGTGCTTTGTGACCACCTGGAGGGGTGGGATAAGGAGGGTGGGAGGGAGACGCAAGAGGGAGGGGATATGGGGATATATGTATATGTATAGCTGATTCACTTTGTTATACAGCAGAAACTAACACACCATTGTAAAGCAATTATACTCCAATAAAGATGTTAAAAAATGTAACTACAAAGAAAGTACATAATTCTAACTACATTTCTGTGATTGCATTAAAAAAAAAGTTTAAGCAGAAACTTACCACATGAGATGAGAAGAAATAGAAGACGAGGGAATCCAAAGAAATACACGTGGAGGTTACGTGCTATCAGCCCTCAAAGTCTTGAGAATCCAAAGGGACTTAAAATACAAGTCCTATGGGCACATGCATTCAATTAACAAGGTAGTTTTCTGTGAAAATTGAGTTTGGGCAATATCTCAGATGAATAAACTTTACACATTATTTATGCCTGACACTCCCTAGATTGAAAAAGAGAGAGCCCAAGAGCAGATACCAATGTATTCATATTGAAACTCTTCCAGTAAGACTTCTGCATTCCATTTTCTACCAATGAGTATCTCCGTCTGTCCTGCCTATCATCCACCAAAGTGAGCAAACACTGACACCTCTGAATGTGTAGGTGGCAGAAGTAAGTAGGGTCACTGTCACTCAGAGTGATGTTCACAGCTTTAATCATATTTTCAGGCAGATAATTTTGGTTGAGACAGAGGAAATATATGATACCTAACAGCATGAATTGTGAAACCAGATTACCAGGTTCGAATCCCAGCTCTACCACTTGGTAGCTGTGTGACTTCGGACCAAGTTACTTCATCCTATACCTCAGTTTCCTCATCTATAAAATGCGGATAATATTTCCTGCCTCATAGGGTGTGGTATTAAATGAGTTAACATGTCGGAAGTGCTTATAACAATGACTGGTACATGTTAGGTGCTCAATAAATATTAGCTCTTACCCCACCCCTGCCCCTGCCTTACACAGGTTTTTTTTCCCCAATAAATTTATTTATTTAATTTATTTATTTTTGGCTGTATTGGGTCTTCATTGCTGCGTGTGGGCTTTCTCTAGTGGTGAGCAGGGGCTACCCTTTGTTGTGGTGCACGGGCTTCTCACTGTGGTGGCTTCTCTTGTTGCAGAGCATGGGCTCTAGGTGCGGGGGCTTCAGTAGTTGCGGCACGTGGGCTCAGTAGCTGTGGCTTGCGGGCTCTGGGGTGCAGGCTCAGTAGTTGTGGTGCACGGGCTTAGTTGCTCCGGGGCATGTGGGATCTTCCTGGACCAGGGCTCGAACCCGTGTCCCCTGCATTGGCAGGCGGATTCTTAACCAGTGCACTGCCAGGGAAGCCCCAGGGTTTTTTTTTAACTGGCAGTGTGGAGTTTGTACATCTGACTACTTTCCTGCACATGGGCATGTACTTACTTCTCGCAGCCAGTCAAGGTAACCCCACTTCCCTGGCTAGTGACTGCTTTGGAACAAGCAGATGGCACAATTTTGTCTAATGACATACAATTTCCTGGGGTGGTGGTATTCAGGGAAGGTTTCTTCCCAAAAGACGTGCATTGGAAGAAAATTTTCCTTCCTTCTTCTAATAATGCTGTTTCTGCATGTACACCTGCCTATAACAGCAGAGCCATCTTGGCACTGTGAAGGGAGCTGGAAGAAAGATGGAAACAATCATGATATTGTTGAATTAAAGAATTAACCAACCCCCAAATTCCTACCTCTGGACTTAATATATGAAATAGTAAAATTTCCATTATGAGTATGGTTTTGTTATCATACTTGAAAACATCCTGATTGATACTTCTTGAGTATCTAGTATGTTTGAGATATTTTATTAGAAACACAAAGTACAAAACCCTAAACCTGACCTCAACAAGTTTTCCAGCTACTTGAGGGAGATGAGCCATTGAAAGAAAACTAATAATACCAAGCAGTAAATATTAAGTGCTTGGCCCGAGAAAGCAACACAGGAGGTCATATATGAGGAGAGGGCTTAAAGATGGACATAGATGGACAGATGGGAGAGGGAACATTCCCGGTAGTATAAACAAAATGTTGGGTAGAGTTAGGGACTGTATTAGTTTGCCAGGACTGCCATAACGAAATATTACAAACTGGGTGGCTTAAACAACAGAAAATTATTTCTCAAAGTTCTGGAGGGTAGAAGTCCAAGATCAAGGCGCCAGCAGGGCTGATTTCATTCTGAGTCCTCTCTCCTTTGTTTGCAGATGGCTGCGTTTTTGCTGTGTTCCTTATGGTCTTTTGTCTGTTCACATGCACCCCCGGTATCCCTTTGTATGTCCAAAGTTTTTCATGTAAGGACACCAGTCAGACTGCATTAGGACCTACTTTAACTGCCTTATTTTAATAGTCTCTTTAAAGGTCCTATCTCTAAATACAGTCACATTCTGAGATACTGAGGGTTAGGACCTCAACATATGAATTTTGAAAGGGCACAATTTCAGTCTATAAAAGGGACGAAGAAGGAGCTTAAGAGTGAGTAAAAGGTTAGAGATGGCTGGAGATGAAGCTGGAAGGTTACGTCAGGACCAGAGAGCTAGGGGCCTCAAATGTTGGGCCTAGATTTTACTCTCACAGTAGCAGCAGGGAAGTAAAACAGACCCTTAGGAAGAATAATTTGCCGGAGTGTGCTGCAGGTTTTTATAAGGCAAAGAACTGAGGTGAGAGAAACAGGATAGGGTTGCACATAGTCTAGTCCTGATAAGGGACTGAGCTCAGGAGGGGAATTCGAAGTGACTGACTGAAAGAGAAATGGAGGACGAAAGGACAAGATGTATGCTTGGACATTCCCAGCAATCAGGCCAGGGGAGGCTTATGCTGTAAATTCAAGTCTTAAAAGGAAGTGTTGTGAGTCCTGGGACATTGGGGTTCCAGCTTTCTAATATTTAGGAGTACCTGTCTGAAAAGGAATAGGCTTCCTTGTTGGGTATGGAGTATCCTGGAGATATTCAGGAACTTAGTTTTATAGAAAGGATACAAATATCAGAGAAGATTGCATTATTAGATATTCTTGGAAGTCCCTCGTATGGCTTAGGGTCCAGAAGCTTGTTTCATTTAGAACACAAAATAGGCAAAACATCTAGCCAATACTCCAAATCACCCAATCATCTCACAGGGAAGATCTGAGGTAAGGTAGCTCTCCGGACCCCAACCCTGCTTGAAGTAGACCCTTTTGTTTAGTTTGGGCAATACTCAACATGCCTCCACTAGGTGTTAAGTCAGTTGCCAGTTGGTATACTTAATGTTTAATGGGCTTGGAAAACTAAGTTTAAGAAGTTGATCACTAAAATGAAAACTCAGAATTGCAAGATTTCTTATACTATAAACTTAGAATGTATGACTTTTGTAAATTGTAATCACTAAACAAAATACCTGCTTTTGTTATTTTTTAAAAAATATTTTTAAATTACAAAAGAAATATGTGCGTGGCTTACTTTTTTAAGTTGAAAGTAAACTGTAATATATCCTTCCAACTTCCCCAGTCCAACTCCCTTAGGGACAGGCACTGCAATTTTATTTGTAGCATTCCAGACCTTTTACTTGATATCTCCCACACCACACACATACTTATACATACAAATACACATTTCATAGCTTATAGATATACCATGCATAATATAAAAATATGTTATTTATATGGCTATATATATTATACATGCACTCAAAGGCATATAATTTTCTTTAAACTTTTTATTTTATATTGGAGTATAGCCGATTGACAATGTTGTGACAGTTTCAGGTGCACAGCAAAGGGACTCAGCCGTACATATACATGTATCCATTCTCCCCCAAACTTCCCTACCACAGAGGCAGAAAGGCATATAATTTTTACTTAACAAAACCAGGATTTGTACTAAATACTGTCTAACAATTTGCATTTTTCAGTTACTTATATATATAATATATATAAGTATATTGTATACTTATATATATTGTATATACTTCCCACATTAGTACATATATTCCCAAATGGCCCATGTTTTAAATATCTCCTTAAGTAATGAAAGCCAAATAGACCACCTCAGGTATATTATTCAAAAATTAGAAAAACAGGGTATTGGAACAATAAAATTGGAACAATAAAATGGAACAATAAAATTCTTGTCAGTTCTCAAACATTACAACGTGTAGGGTTCACTTTATCCTGAACATTTTCAATGGACTCTCAAAGGAAGAAAAATTAAATGATCTGTCTTTACACTTTTATGAATAGACAAACATTTTCAGGTGCTATCTTTTCAGATATTTAAAATTTTTATCTGAATACAAAGAATAAACACAGAGTACCAATTTCAAAGTTGCCAAAGGGTGCATGTAGTTAAAAGTCTTCCTTTCCCCTTAGTTCCCCAGTCCCATAATTCTTCTCTCCACAAGCAACTGTTGACAAGTTTCTTGTGTATTCTAAAGATATTTAAGATTCTGTACATTTAAAATAAGAAAATATCAAAAAGCAACACCATATCGCTCCTCCCCATCCCCCCACAAGTTCTAGCACTTGCTAGGGTAATTTTTATTGCAATTTTGACCTGTCTACCCAAATGAGAGAGAAGTGACAGAATTAGGCCACAGAGTTAAAAAGCGTATTTGGGAGCCTGGGGTAATGACAGATAAGAATAAGATGGATATCAAAGGATTAAGACAGACCCGTATAAAGAAAGCTTATAGAAACTTATAAAGCTCTTGAATATAGCTCTTTTAAAAAAAATCTTCATGACAGTGTAGCAAACGTTAAAGATGAAATATATCCTATTTAAAATAATCAGCCCCTGAATCAACACTTGATTCATTTTTTGTTCTCAGACTTAGCACAGCTACAATTCTATCTACACTAAATTTTGTGAAACGTAAGACAAACCTCTTTCATAATTTTACATTTTGATTTCAACATAAATTCCAAAATAAATGGGGGCAGGTAGTGGGACTTTAAGTTCTTTTTTTAAAGTAGATTTACTTTACCAGGGACATTTCAGGACCAACAGTCACTCCTATTTTTATTCTTACTTCCCATAAGGAACAACTGTTATTTATGCAAAGGTAGAGGTGTTGATTTAAAGATTTGTTTAAAGTTTATTTTAGTAAAAAGAAAGCCAGAGAGTCAATATTGTTTATGTCAAAAATGTCTTTATTTTAATTGCAAAAAACTATTAATCTTACTACAATAGTTGAAGTTATATTTTTTCTTAAAACAGTAAACACACCTTAAGTAGTAACTCATAAAGTGTGTATTAAATAGGCCCACCAGCCCACACATGACAAAATATGAACATTGGTTAATAATATGAACAAATACGTAATAAATTATTAACAAAACAAGGCGTTAGAATGTTAGCTCCTCACATTCCACATAGAACTTCCAGTGCTCATCCATTATATGGCATGGGAGAAATTCTTGATCACTGATTAACAGTATTTCATTTATTTGAAGATAATGTGGGATGCTTTGCTTTGACCCTTTGGAAATTCCTGTTTAAAGAAGAGTCAACAAATTAAAAGCTGTCTTTTAAAAAATAAGATTTAAAGATGATACAAACAGATGGAGAGATATACCATGTTCTTGGATTGGAAGAATCAACACTGAAAATGACTATACTACCCAAAGCAATCTACAGATTCAATGCAATCCCTATCAAACTACCAATGGCATTTTTCACAGAATTAGAACAAAAAATTTCACAATTTGTATGGAAACACAAAAGACCCCGAACAGCCAAAGCAATCTTGAGAAAGAAAAACGGAGCTGGAGGAATCAGGCTCCCTGACTTCAGACTGTACTACACAGTTACAGTAATCAAGACAGTATGGTACTGGCACAAAAACAGAAATATAGATCAATGGAACAGGATAGAAAACCCAGAGACAAACCCATGCAAATATGGTCACCTTATTTTTGATAAAGGAGGCAAGAATATACAGTGGAGAAAAGACAGCCTCTTCAATAAGTGGTGCTGGGAAAACTGGACAGCTACATGTAAAAGAATGAAATTAGAACACTCCCTAACACCATATACAAAAATAAACTCAAAATAGATTAAAGACCTAAATGTAAGGCCAAACACTATAAAACTCTGATGAAAACATAGGAAGAACACTCTATGACATAAATCACAGCAAGATCCTTTTTGACCCACCTCCTAGAGAAATGGAAATAAAAAGAGAAATAAACAAATGGGACCTAGTGAAACTTAAAAGCTTTTGCACAGCAAAGGAAACCATAAAAAAGACTAAAGGCAACCCTCAGAACAGGAGAAAATATTTGCAAACGAAGGAACTGACAAAGGATTAATCTCCAAAATTTATAAGCAGCTCATGCAGCTCAATATCAACAAACAAACAACCCAATCCAAAAATGGGCAGAAGACCTAAATAGATATTTCTCCAAAGAAGATATACAGATTGCCAACAAACACATGAAAGAATGCTCAACATCACTAATCATTAGAGAAATGTAAATCAAAATTACAATGAGGTATCACCTCACACTGGTCAGAATGGCCATCATCAAAAAATCTAGAAACAATAAGTGCTGGAGAGCGTGTGGAGAAAAGGGAACCCTCTTGCACTGTTGGTGGGAATGTAAATTGATACAGCCATTATGGAGAACAGTATGGAGGGTCCTTAAAAAACTAAAGATAAAACTACCATACAACCCAGCAATCCCACTACTGGGCATATACCCTGAGAAAACCATAATTCAAAAAGAGTCATGTACCACAATGTTCATTGCAGCTCTATTTACAATAGCCAGGACATGGAAGCAACCTAAGTGTCCACTGACAGATGAATGGATAAGGAAGATGTGGCACATATACATATAATGGAATATTACTCAGCCATAAAAAGAAATGAAATTGAGTTATTTGTAGTGAGGTGGATGGATCTAGAGTCTGTCATACAGAGTGAAGTAAGTCAGAAAGAGAAAAACAAATACCGTATGTTAATACATATATATGGAATCTAAAAAAAAAAAACGGTTATGAAGAACCTAGAGGCAGGACAGGAATAAAGATGCAGACGTAGAGAATGGACTTGAGGACATGGGGTGTGGGAAGGGTGAGCTGGGAAGAAGTGAGAGAGTGGCATGGACATATATACACTACCAAATGTAAAATAGATAGCTAGTGGGAAGCAGCCGCATAGCACAGGGAGATCAGCTCGGTGCTTTGTGACCACCTAGAGGGGTGGGATAGGGAGGGTGGGAGGGAGATGCAAGAAGGAGGAGATATGGGGATATATGTATATGTATAGCTGATTCACCTTATAAAGCAGAAACTAACACCATTGTAAAGCAATTATACTCCAATAAAGATGTTAAAAAACACCAATCAATGAACTTAAAGATACAGATTCAATAGAGATTATCTGCTCTGAGGAGCAGAAAAACAAATAATGAAGAAAAATGATAGGATCTCAGAGTTTTGTGAGAAAAAGGAATCACATAATAAATTAGAAAACACAAGTTTGATCAGCTTAAATGTTCATCAAGTGATGAATGATAAACAAAAGTAGTATTCTACTCAAGTCCATAAGCTGCAGAGTAGGCTGGAAGACACAGGAAAAGCCAATGTTGCAGTTCAAGTCTGAAGGTCATCTGCTGAAGAATTCCCTCTTGCTCAGGGGAAGTCAGCCTTTTATTCTATTCGGGCCTTCAACTGATAGGATGAGTCCCATCCACATGGTGGAGGGCAATCTGCCTTACTCAGTCCACTGATTTAAATGTAAATCTTATCCAAAACTACCTCACAGAAACATCAGAATAATGCTTGATCACATTCTGGTCACTGTGGTCAGTCAAGTTACACATCAACAACAATCAGAGCCTCATGGGCCTGTAGAACAAAAACAGATTAATTCAATATTTGTATTATCAGAATTCCAGAATAAAGTACAAAGAAAGTGGGACTGAGAGACTATTCAAGGAAATAATGGATAAAACTTCCCAAATTTGGTAAAGGACAAAACCCTACAGATTGAAGAACCCAAGCAAGTGAGAAACACGATAAACCAAAGAAATCCATGCCAATACACACTGTAATTAAACTTCAGAGAAGTAAAAACAAACAAAAACAAATCTTAAAAGCAGTTAGAGAGAAACAACACTAAATCTAGAGAGGAACTCCACTTGTAAAGACAGTGGATTTCTCATCTGAAACAACAGAGGCCAGAAGGAAGTAGCATTTTATTTTAAATGCTTGCTTACTGTACGTTGAGATATAATTTACATAACACAAGAAAAAGAAAAAACTAAAAATAGAACTACCATATGACCCAGCAATCCCACTACTGGGCATATACCCTGAGAAAACCACAATTCAAAAAGAGTCATGTACCACAATGTTCACTGCAGCTCTATTTACAATAGCCATGACATGGAAGCAACCTAAGTGTCCATTGACAGATGAATGGATAAAGAAGATGTGACACATATATACAATGGAATATTACTCAGCCATAAAAAGAAATGAAATTGAGTTATTTGTAGTGAGGTGGATGGACCTAGAGTCTGTCATACAGAGTGAAGTAAGTCAGAAAGAGAAAAACAAATATGTTAACACATATATATGGAATCTAAAAAAAAAAGGTTATGGGGGCTTCCCTGGTGGCGCAGTGGTTGACAATCTGCCTGCCAATGCAGGGGACACGGGTTCGAGCCCTGGTCTGGGAGGATCCCACATGCCACGGAGCAACTAGGCCCGTGAGCCACGACGACTGAGCCTGCGCGTCTGCAGCCTGTGCTCCGCAACAAGAGAGGCCGCGACAGTGAGAGGCCCACGCACCGCGATGAGGAGTGGCCGCCGCTTGCCACAACTAGAGAAAGCCCTCGCACAGAAATGAAGATGCAACACAGCAAAAATAAATTAATTAATTAGTAAAAAAACTCCTACCTCCAACATCTAAAAAAAAAAAAAAGGTTCTGAAGAACCTAGGGGCAGGGCAGGAATAAAGATGCAGACGTAGAGAATGGACCTGAGGACACAGGGAGGGGCAAGGGTAAGCTGGGACGAAGTGACAGGGTGGCATTGACATACACACACTACCAAATGTAAAATCGATAGCTAGTGAGAAGCAGCCACATAGCACAGGGAGATAAGCCCGGTGCTTTGTGACCATCTAGAGGGGTGGGATAGGGAGGGTGGGAGGGAGACACAAGAGGGAGGAGATATGGGGATATATGTATATGTATGCCTGATTCACTTTGTTATAAAGTAGAAACATCCCATCGTAGAGCAATTATACTCCAATAAAGATGTTAAAAAAATAATAAATTTTTTAAAAAGTAAAAAATAAGATTTAAATTCACTTATTACGAACCCTAGACCCTAGTCAAGTCTATGAGCACATATAACAGGTTTTCTGACCAGGTCATTCTTCACTCACTCCATTTTCTATACCCAAGATAAAGCTGTAAATCAGCACTGACCTATCTTGGAAGAAAGAAGCCTATTTGCAGTCTAAAACACCAAGGCAAAAAAAGGATAACTGAAGCTTCTGAAGGTAGTTATACAAAGCCCCTCTGTTCCTCAATTTTCAATAAATTGAGAATAAAACAGTTGTAAAGATTAAATGAGATACTGCATGTGAAATGCCTGTCTACTGCCTAATACAGAGCAAACACTCAATAAATAGTAGCTGCTATTATTATAGCAGCTATTTATTACTAAAAAGAGTGTTAGGCTGGAAGATGAATGATCAATTTTCTAGGTCACACAAACTTGGCTGTGATCTCAAGCAAGTTATATGGCTTATCTAGATTTCCATCTCCTCTGAGAGGTGAGAGAGTTGATGATCAGCAGGGTCCCTTTTAGCTCTGCCAGTTTAAGAGCCAATGATGCTAAAACTGGCTTCTTTAAGCTCTCTGACAGTCTCAGAGATTCCTTTCTTGGAGACTGGCTATATGAGCTATACGTCATTCAACTAATTGAATATTATTCCAAGGTTAGCACCAACATGCTCTCTGTGTGACCTCAGCCAGGCAGTTTCAGATAGACGTATCATATAGTCCAAGTGCTTTGTTCATAATTCTAAGCAGTACAAATGTTTACATAGTTACACATCTGCATGGATATCTGGTGCTCCTGATAAAGTACCCATTTATCCTTCTAATGGTGATCTCACCCTAATTTGCCTCTGGAGGACCATCCCTTTCCCCACACTTGGTCCATGTGCTTCTGGTGAAATTGTTCTCAACTGTGTGGCTGAACCACACTGACTCCATTTTGTCAGCTCCATCTTAGGTCTGCAGTCGTACCCCCTTCCCTTTCTGCATGACTGTACTTTAGCCTACTCACAAGGAATGCACCCAAGCCAGCTTTTACCTTTGTCTTCATCTGATATGAAAACTGGAAGAATGCCTTTGCTGACGCAGATAGTTAATAGTTCTCTATCAGCTTACCCTTGTCTTCAACTGATATGAAAACTGGAAGAATGCCTTTTGCTGACGCAGGCAGTTAACAGTCATGAGACCCCTCAGGGAAGGGCAGGGAGGAAAAACAGGGGTTCCCGTCAGTGTGGACCAACCACGCTTCTCCCAAGTAGTCGGATTCTATTTTTAGCTTTGGTCCCTTTAAATCCTCCTTACCCTTTTCAGAGGCAGAGTACGGCTATGAATGCTTCTGAATCATCTCCGCCTGATCCTTCCTACCCGTATGTAAGTTACCCACAATAAACTTCACAATTACCCTTTATGGAGTTGCCTGCTTAGTTTTTTGGTCTTAAAGTTCTTGCTCAGTTCAGGGGATATAATTCAATATCTCTTCCTTCCAACATTCATCTCCTGATTTGTTTAGATCTAGGCCAATCAGTGAACAGGCATTGATTCAGGGTAAGAACACGACCCATTCAGAGTGAAGTTACACGCAATGAGATCTGTGTTTCGCCTTCTGGGAAAGAGTCACATCCAAATTCCTTCCCTCTGGACTTGACTCTGGAAGCATGTAGCTCTGGGATGATGAGAGGAGAGGCTGCTACCATGGAGCTGAGAAATGGAAAGCAAGAAAAACTGGGTGCTCAGTCATGCTCTTTAAACACTGGCTTAAGCCTGAAGAACCTACTCCTGGTCTTTCATGTACATGAGTCAATAAAATTCCTTTTTATGGGGGGTGTAAGCCAGTCTGATTTGGGTTTTAAACTGTTACTTACAACCCAAAGAATTTAAACTGTTTTACACATGGTCCATATGTAAACAAAATACTCCCCTTATTAGCAGGTTTGTTTTATAGACTATCTGAAGCAAGGTATCTCACAAAAGTTGGGAGTGGAGAGCATTCATCCTTCAGGAAAAGCCCATGGAAATAAGGCTTTAAATATTACTTTAAATTAATTTTGCTAATATTAGCTTAGTTTCATCAGAGCAAGGATGGGCCTGTATGCACAAAAAACCTATTCTCTTTCCAGTGAATGGGCCTTGCCTTAAAAGTCACAGATCCAAACATGGGCACTTGTAAGAGATGGCC
Organism: Mesoplodon densirostris; assembly: GCF_025265405.1. Lineage (NCBI taxonomy): Eukaryota > Metazoa > Chordata > Mammalia > Artiodactyla > Ziphiidae > Mesoplodon > Mesoplodon densirostris. The sequence continues at coordinate 60,733,072 of NC_082663.1, forward strand.
AAGAGCACCTGAATAGCTTCATCTTGTTTGTAAACAGAAATTATCACTATAGGGCTCACATAGAGAAGGTCACCAACGAAAGTGCAGAATGATAAGCAGTAGCTCCACAGGAAGCAACCTGCCCATCTTCCCAACTGACATGCTGGAAACAGAGTGGCCCAAACTTGGGATGCTGAGATGATATAACAAAAGTGTTTGAAAAACAGCATTTTCGGATGGACATTTATTAACCTATTAACCCACAGAAGTGGAGTTTGGAGTTTTCAATAAAGTAATGCTAATGTTAAACCTTTTTTTCCTTTTGCCTTACCATTCCCATCATTCACCTTTGTCAAATGAGAAAATAACACCTATGTGAAAGTTTTCTGTAAAATTGTAAAGTGTTATTCAATACTGCTTTGCACTCTAAACTAGCTTTGCTTGGAGCTGATCTGGCTCTCTCTCTCCCTTACGTGCTGTGATAAATTAAGATAAAGGGACCATTTTAGGCCCACCTTCTTTTTTTTTAAGCAGGGCTGACTTTATCACTAAAGTCAGTGCAGTGTGATGGTTTTGATTTATAACTTTCTCAACAGGTTAGCCATGATATATCCACAAAAGTTATTTGGTTGATATTCTGTCTAGTGGCTATTCCCATGGCTTCTCTTTCAAAGGAACAGAGGTCATGGCAGCCCAAATCCCACCCCCAGATCCACTTACTTTCACTGTCAGCATAATACACTCCTGACTTTCCTGGAATCTGCAGGACTTTAGGAAAACTGCAAGTGGCTCTGTGGTAACAGAAGGTGCCACTTCCTGGGTAAGCCCATGGACATGAAATTCTGGGAACATACATATCACACCACAAAACTTAGTATTAAGACCATCCCCCAGTTTCTCACAGAATAGCCTCTTTTCCATGATGATCAGACTGGAAGAAACAAAGACCATTCCTTACAAAACACCTGTTCTCACCTCCTTCACCTCTCATTTTCTGCTGCCTTTTCTTTCTCCTCTACCACCTCTTCCGCAACAGGTATCTCTGAACTCCATCTGCCACTGCATTCCCACCCGTTTCATTCCAGCCCATGCTACCAGGATCTGGCACCTTTGGCTGACCACAACCTCTAGCTTCCAGATTTCTTTGTTATCCACAATTCCCAATATATTGGGATGGGGTGGGCAACAAAACAAGAAACACATTCATACAGAAAACTGAGCTAAACAGGGTAATCCTCATATAAGAAAATATAAGAATACAGCAAACTGATTTCAAATTTATGATCCCAGTTTGAATTGTGTTAAGTAACTATACAATTGCTACGTTGTCTTATTACATAATAGTACAAGCTTCAAAATTATTTGAATCATTCCAGGCAAATAACATTCAGGAAAGTTAAAGACAAAGAACTTCACTAACTTTTCTTCCTTTTTTGAAGTTGAGTAAACCTTTTCTCCATGTCTACATATGGAAAGCATCAATGCCAGTATGTAATATTTTAAAAACTCTTTGCTTTTTCTTTTCATAAAAAATTAAACATACATGCAGTGTACTACAGCTACTTAAAATAAGTAAAAATATATTGTGGTTTGTATTATTAATCTTGTGAGAAATAAATAATAACCTGTTACTACAGTAGCTGAGAACACGGTTCTAGAATTGAGATTCTCTTCTGTGGGCCCTAGTCTGGGCTCACTCTGCATGTCCCCTGCTTTCAGGGCTTTTAGAACTGTTTTCAGTGGTTTACCTTTGTATATACTCTAAATCTGGCCCGAGGGTATGGTTTTCCTGCAATCCTCTCCCTGCCCCAACTCCCCTGCTGCCCAGGTAACCAACGATAACAACCCAGGGTATATCATATCCTTCTATAGTTTGTTTCTGTGCTCTAATAGTCATATCACACATTTGTCCATCACTTTTCAATACTTTAATCCTTGTACAACCATGTGAGACAAGAAAGGGAAAGAATCCAAGTAGTTAGGAAACTGAGATTTAGATTTTTTTTGATTTAATAATTCATTTATAGTACTCAATATACTCACTGTTACTTAATAGGAACTTAATAGGTTGCACAAAATACAGGCACTTAAATATAAAAGAACAGTGAACTAAAGTTTCCTCACCAATGCAGTCTATACTCTTACTACAATACTTACTACTCCCACCAAGCTTTGGGCCAGTTAGCATAGGAACAAATAAAGGGACTGCAGGAAGCACACACTTAAAAGACCCGTTTCCAAATTGGAAGCTCCCAAACACTGGAGTTTTGCTTCCACTCTAGCCCTGACAGTCATGTTGGAGGTAGGTAGCTAAGAGGGAATGAAGCAGCAAGATTCAGATATTGGATGTAAAACATTTAAATTTAATATACTTTATAGGAAATGATTTTACTTTGGGTCCATTAGTAAATTGTTACTGTTCCATGGAAAGATCTTAGAAAAACTAAGCTGTTGTGATCTGCAGCAATATGAACTGACAGGTACGGCACTTTAATACCAGGAGCAAACACACACATAGTCTTAAGCAGTCTGACAATATCTACTATTCATTTTTCCCAGTCCTCACTGTGGGGAGGATTAAGTGGACTAGTGCTCGGAAGTTCAGTTCTGCTTAAGGGGCTAGACACCTGTGACTCTGGAGCCTCAAAGAAACCAAGAGGAATAGGAGGATTTAAAAAAGAAGTTCTTGGTCACCTTATCTTTGATAAAGGAGGTAGGAATGTACAGTGGAGAAAGGACAGCCTCTTCAATAAGTGGTGCTGGGAAAACTGGACAGCTACATGTAAAAGAATGAGATTAGGGGCTTCCCTGGTGGCGCAGTGGTTGAGAGTCCGCCTGCCGATGCAGGGGACACGGGTTTGTGCCCCGGTGCGGGAAGATCCCACATGCCACAGGGCGGCTGGGCCCGTGAGCCATGGCTGCTGAGCCTGCGCATCCGGAGCCTATGCTCCGCAACGGGAGAGGCCACAACAGTGAGAGGCCCGCGTATTGCAAAAAAAAAAAAAAAAGAATGAGATTAGATCACTCCCTAACACCATACACAAAAATAAGCTCAAAATGGATTAAAGACCTAAATGTAAGGCCAGACACTATCAAACTCTTAGAGGAAAACATAGGCAGAACACTCCATAACATAAATCACAGCAAGATCCTTTTTGACTCACCTCCTAGAGAAATGGAAATAAAAACAAAAATAAACAAATGGGACCTAATGAAACTTCAAAGCTTTTGCACAGCAAAAGAAACCATAAACAAGACCAAAAGACAACCCTCAGAATGGGAGAAAATATTTGCAAATGAAGCAACTGACAAAGGATTAATCTCCAAAATTTATAAGCAGCTCATGCAGCTCAATAACAAAAAAACAAACAACCCAATCCAAAAATGGGCAGAAGACCTAAATAGACATTTCTCCAAAGAAGATATACAGATTGCCAACAAACACATGAAAGAATGCTCAACATCATTAATCATTAGAGAAATGAAAATCAAAACTACAATGAGATATCATCTCACACCGGTCAGAATGGCCATCATCAAAAAATCTAGAAACAATAAATGCTGGAGAGGGTGTGGAGAAAAGGGAACACTCTTGCACTGCTGGTGGGAATGTGAATTGGTACAGCCTCTATGGAGAACAGTATGGAGGTTCCTTAAAAAACTAAAAATAGAACTACCATATGACCCAGCAGTCCCACTACTGGGCATATACCCTAAGAAAACCATAATTCAAAGAGTCATGTACCAAAATGTTCATTGCAGCTCTATTTACAATAGCCCAGAGATGGAAACAACCTAAGTGTCCATCATCGGATGAATGGATAAAGAAGATGTGGCACATATACACAATGGAATATTAGTCAGCCGTAAAAAGAAATGAATTTGAGCTATTTGTAATGAGGTGGATAGATCTAGAGTCTGTCATACAGAGTGAAGTAAGTCAGAAAGAGAAAGACAAATACTGTATGCTAACACATATATATGGAATTTAAGAAAAAAAAATGTCATGAAGAACCTAGGGGTAAGACAGGAATAAAGACACAGACTCACTAGAGAATGGACTTGAGTATATGGGGAGCGGGAAGGGTAAGCTGTGACAAAGCGAGAGAGAGGCATGGACATATATACATTACTAAACATAAAATAGATAGCTAGTGGGAAGCAGCCACATAGCACAGGGAGATCAGCTCGGTGCTTTGTGACCACCTGGAGGGGTGGGATAGGGAGGGTGGGAGGGAGGGAGACGCAAGAGGGAAGGGATATGGGAACAGATGTATATGTATAACTGATTCATTTTGTTATAAAGCAGAAACTAACACACCATTGTAAAGCAATTATACTCCAATAAAGATGTAAAAAAATAAATAAGTAAAAAAGAAGTTCTATCACTGAAAGAATTTTTGTGAATGAAGTAAAGAGAAATTAGAACCCTGAGAGATAGTAACTTAATCCGTTATTTGGTCAAATAATTACCATCTTCTTTGCAATGATAACTAAGGACATCTACCTGTAGTTTTGTGACAAAGAATTTTTCCATCAGAACTGTGAAATCCACCAATTCACCCCATTAGAAGGTAAGAGCCCTTCTCCCTTTAATTTTCACTTTTACTTGGGGTAGATTCCCTAGGCAAAGTCAGTGCCCTCTGAGATCTATAAATAAAATTTCTAAACAGTAGCACATTTAGTAGCCCAGTACAACTAGGAAGATGGCCATTTAATCAGACATTTGTCTTTTCTTGTTGTCCCTAAGCCCCAACAGGAAAAGCACAACTAAGGAACTAAGGAACCATTCTGCTTATGGACAAGGTAGGGAGAAATAAATCTCCCTCAAGTAATATCACCAGACTTTAGATATTCTGCACAAGTCTGCTTAAACAGGATTGATAGATTCATTAGTAGGCAAAAGAATGGGCTCATGCAACTATTCATGTTATCCAGTGGCCAAAACTGGCACTTCAGAATGACATACTAGTTAGGTTAAAAATAATTTAACTTTTACTGTTCTTTTTCCTCTGTTTTTTTGGGGTTTTTTTTTACAGTAAAGAGAACCTTTAATGTATGTCATGAAAACGTCTTTTATACAGATTTCAATGACCATTGAAAAATGCAATAAATAATGTGAGATAAAAAAATTTTTAGACAAAGTAGAGAGGGTTTATGAATGAAGGAAATTCTAAAGGATATAACATGGGAAGGAAACTTGTCCTAGATGAAAAGTTTGAGAAGTGAAATAGAACAGAGAGCAAATAAAGTAGTAAATATGTAGATAAATACAAATGAACATTGATACTTAAAAACAATACACAATACAAATACTACATATGATAATACACAATTATGTAAGGCTGATGAATTTTTTTTAAACATCTTTATTGGAGCATAATTGCTTTAAAACGGTGTGTTAGTTTCTGCTGTATAACAAAGTGAATCAGCTATATGTATACATATATCCCCATATCCCCTCCCTCTTGTGTCTCCCTCCCACCCTCCCTATCCCACCCCTCTAGATGGAAACAAAGCACCGAGCTGATCTCCCTGTGCTATGCAGCAGCTTCCCACTATCTATTTTACATTTGGTAGTGTATATATGTCCATGCCACTCTCTCACTTCGTCACAGCTTCCCCTTCCCCTTCCCTGTGTCCTCAAGTCCATTCCCTACGTCTGCGTCTTTATTACTGTCCTGCCCCTAGGTTCTTCGGAACCATTTTTTTTTTTTTAAGATTCCATAAATATGTGTTAGCATACAGTATTTGTTTTTCTCTTTCTGACCTACTTCACTCTGTATGACAGTCTCTAGGTCCATCCACCTCACTACAAATAACTCAACTTCGTTTCTTTTCCTCTGTTTTTGAAAAAAATTCCCTTAATATATCAAAAGCAAAAATAATCAGATTCATTATGTTAACTGATGGTTCACTTCTGACACATCCCTAACCCATTTTACTCCTCTGGTTCTCAGTTTCATCATCTGTAAAACAGGTCCAACACTAGCTGATCTATTAGGTTCACTTCTAACCTGAAAATTATTGAACTCAGACTTCCAGAACTTGTGCTTACAAACTAAGTATTCTAAAGTTCATTACAATTATGGAATGAAACATCACTTGCTCTAGTTACAAATGAAAATGAACATACTTATGTATACATTCTCAACCTGAATCAGAAATATAATTCCAATCAAAGCAAAATGATTAAGAATAATTTTAATGAACTGTAAAAATACATCTGCTCTAGTTATGATGGGGAAAAATTCTACTATGGCTATTTAAATACAAAGTTCAGGGACTTTCCTGGTGGTGCAGTGGTTAAGAATCCACCTGCCAATGCAGGGGACACAGGTTCAAGCCCTGGTCCAGGAAGATCCCACATGCCATGAAGCAACTAAGCCCATGTGCCACAACTACTGAGCCTGTGCTCTAGAGCCCACGAGCTTCAACTACTGAGCCCACGCACCGCAACTACTGAAGCCTGCGTGCCTAGAGCCCATGCTCTGCAACAAGAGAAGCCACTGCAATAGAAGCCCGCGCACCGCAATGAAGAGTAGCCCCTGCTCGCCACAACTACAGAAAACCCATGTGCAGCAACGAAGACCCAATGCAGCCAAAGAAAAAAAAATAAAGTTCAGTGTCTTCTGATAAATGAAGGATCCTAAAGGATAAATATGGTGATACAGTATTACATGATTGGATATCTAAAACTAAATTAATAATTTGGCACAGATTTACATTGATAATATCAAAAGCCACCTGTGAAACTGTACTGGAATCAAGAAATAGACTTGATTATTATATTTAGAAGTTTAAAACTATTTAGGCCCTCATTGTTCAGGGGAAAATTGAAATTAACAGGTGGTTCTTCAAGCTGAATTGGGTTTGAGGTACTTGATTTTATATGTAAAGTGTTCAGGTTCTCTGTGTCTCTGTCGTACAGATGTGAACCTTGTAGTTCTACTAAAAAGAAGCTCCTAAATGTCCTAATGTATGTAAAATAATCTGGCAGGGGGTCTGGCACATGGCAAATGCTCAACAGGTAATTTGTTTTCTTCTCTTTCCTCCCCTATCAGTAGATATAAAATACCAGGATGAAAAAAAATACTATTAAAATAATGAAAAAGGATTAGGAGTTTAAACAGGAGCTGAAATAAACACCCTCTGCTCTGTTATCAGGCACCCATCTTCCTTGGCTGTTTAAGAAGTTCTTAACCACATAAAATAGAAGCACCTGTGAATGTTTGTGTTCTATTACATATACTTTTACAGAGAAATGAAGCACAATAACAGCACTGAAATGAAGAAAACTCTTTCTTTAAAGTCATTTATTCACAACAGATTATAAGTAAGTCAAAGACCGTTTTCATTAAAAACAAAAAAAGTCTATTTTTTTCCTGAAAAAGCATATTCTATTTTCAAATGAACAAGTGATTTAGATCTTCCTGAGAGAAAATTATAAGTTATATAATCAGTGTGCATTAAATGATAGCCTGGGAAAAGAAAGGCCTCAGGAGATACTCTTTTTTTGTTTGTTTGTTTTGCTTAGATGAATACATTCAGCTTCATGTGTTCTGAGTGTCTTGGTACTATGGTGACAGGGGACATAAACATATAAAACTGGCTTTCCAGGTAAATAATGAAATGTGATCTATATTAACAGAATGTTCTTCTAAAGAACTTTGTGAAAAATATGTCAATATGTTTATACATAATGTTCACATTATGTAATAGAAGTTTTGGGAATGTTCATTTTTCCCATTCCAATATATACTGAAATATCAATGAAGATTCCCTCAATAACACAAAGGAGGAACTACAGCCAAGTAGGCAGAGGGGAGAGAGGCTTGGGAGGAAGCTGTGAAATTTTAAGGGAAAATGCATCATAGACTCACTCCATCTTAAAGCTTATAAAGGACTTTAGAGACAGATACTTTAGGGATTCCACCAACATTTCATCAACAGAACTTCATTTTTAAAGATTAGCATTGGTATGTTTACAATCTTTCATTAGAAACAACATATATCCTCAAATGTGTTAATATACCACATTTTAACATCCTGGAGTCTATCAATACATTGCCTCAAGTTGCCAAGTTAACTAGTTTTTGTGTAGAACTCAAATAAATAAAAAGCTCTTCCATTATCTCTGACTTACTGAAGCAAGTCATTTTATCACTTAGCTTCATGACTCATGATTTTCTTGATACCATGAATCCAAAATGATATGTAGAAGTAAACTGGATGAGGGGAAAGGAGAAATAGTTCTCTTTTAAATTTCTGGTTAAGAAAATGTGGAGGGCCATCATTCTTTTTTCTTTTTTTTTTGAAGTATAGTTGATTTACAATGTTGTGTTAGTTTCTGGTACACAGCAAAGTGATTCAGTTATACATATATATATTCTTTTTCATCTTCTTTTCCATTATGGTTTATTAAAGGATACTGAATATAGTTCCCCATGCTATACAGTAGGACCTTGTTGTTTATCTATTTTACATATAGCAGTTTGTATCTGCTAATCCCAAACTCCTAATTCATCCCTACCCCACCACCCCCTTTCCCCTTTGGTAACCATAAGTTTGTTCCCTGTCTGTGAGTCTGTTTCTGTTTCACAAATAAGTTCATTTGTGTCATATTTTAGATTCTACATATAAGTGATATCAGGTGGCACATGTCTTTCTCTTTCTGACTTACTTCACTTAGTATGATAATCTCTAGGTCGATTCATGTTGCTGCAAATGGCATTATTTCATTCTTTTTTATGGCTGGGTAGTAATTGTGTATATATACTACATCTTCTTTATCCATTCATCTGTTGCCGATGGACATTTAGGTTGCTTCCATGTTTTGGCTATTGTAAATAGTGCTGCTGTGAACACAGAGGTGCATGTATCTTTTCGGATTATAGCTTTGTCCAGATGTATGCCCAGGAATGGGATTGCTGAATCATAATGGCAACTCTATTTTTAGTTTTTTAAGGAATCTCCATACTGTTCTCCATAGTGGCTGCACCAATTTACATTCACCAACAGTGTAGGAGGGTTCCCTTTTTTCCACACCCTCTCCAGCATTTGTTATTTGTAAACTTTTTAATGATGGCCATTCTGACAGATGTGAGGTGATACCTCATTGTGGTTTTGATTTGCATTTCTCTGATAATTAGCGATGTTGAGCATCTTTTCATGTGCCTATTGGCCATCAGTATGTCTTCTTTGGTGAAATGTCTATTTAGGTCTTCTGCTCATTTTTTGATTGGGTTGTTTGTTTTTTTGTTGTTGAGTTGTATGAGCTGTTTGTATATTTTGGAAATTAAGCCTGAAGGGCCATCACTCTTATACCTCACAGTTAGACAGAAAATTCAGATAAGGGAGATTAATTCAGATAAAGGCGATAGTATTAACTAACCAAAATCCCATTTACCATTTGTTGAATTCTTCACCACAAATTCTGTTATAGCCTGTGAGATCTAGGAATGTCCACCTATGAGGACAGTCAACCGTAAGTAAATTCAGTTTTAAAATAAGCAGTCCTTTGGATCATATTCATGTTTCCATTCACTCATTCATTTATTCAATGAACATTTTACTTGGAAGCTACTATATGCCAGGCATTGGGAATATAATAGGAAGCAAGAGCCCACAAAAATCTCCCTGAACTCAAAGATCTTCTCAGTCTATTGGGGGTTAAGATTAGGTAACCAGCAATTATTTATAATATAGAGTGATATACATAAGATTTAACCATCTATTTACACAGTAGTATGCTAGAAACTATATAGTTAAAATTAAATAAATAAATAAATAAATAAATAAATAAAATAAAACTGAAAGTTTCTCTCTTTTTTTTCACCTTGTCCAAATTTCATTTTTCCCAACAGTTATTTGCTTGGTTCCTGTACTAGGTCATCTAAACAAGGCATGTCTGAAAGTGAAAGGGAGTGGTACTAATAATTTTGCTGGATTAGGGACTGCCCCGGTCAAATGGGGATACATGGTCATCCTAGTTATGGGAAATGTAAATATCTCTTCCTAGTCCACTATTTCCAAAAAACAGTATTCTGAAGAGTGTGATTATCAAAAAGCGTAAGAGAACAGATATGTTCATGATCTGAAGTAGGCTAATTAAATCCACGTGGACATGTTTTTCCTTTAGACTTTATGGTCTCTATGGTGTCATAGCCACAACTTCCATTACCACATTTTGATATGCAGAAGAGGGGAAAAGATTCTCTCCAGAATGCTTTGCTTATAATAAGGTTAGAGACTTTACATTTTTCTAACTTACCAGGTCTTTGGATTTCTGTCAGGTACCACAAAACCAGGTACAAAAGAATCCTAAATCAAGGATGCTCAAACAAAACTTCAACAGCAGCCTACAGATGCCTGCAGGGACCTGTCTATAGATTCCTAGGTCCAGATCAAGGTAGCAAGATGCTGGTTGGCATACTGGCGCCTCCACAGTTCTCAAATTAGCACTAACATTTTCTGAAATATCTAAAGGAAAGAAAATTCAGGATTTCTGGACAGAAATTAGTAACAAGAAACTGTTATACTGCAGGCAACAGAAGCAGCAATTCAGAACCCATTTTTTATTTCATGCTCATTTAGCAGAGGAACTGTGAGCCCTCTGAGAAAGAAGATGCATGGCTGGGGCTGGAAATACGTGCCGGGAGCTAGAAAATCTGAGGAGCAGATATCCTTTCTGATATGAGGAAGAACCTATATTTCTGCTTTGACTCTTAAGGATAGAAACTAGGAGAAAGGGTTTGCTTGACTTTCCTTCAAGTGCGTGTGTGTGCACGTGCACGAGACAGAGACGAGAGGGACAAGAGAGAGAGACAGAGGGCTTGAGTGTACAAGCACAAAAGTGGGTGTGCTTTGGAATCAAAGTGAAGGGCTGAATATTAAGAATTTTCAAATTATTACCTGCATAAGAAATCAGATACTACTAGTCATTCAAAGTCAACAGTCAGGCTGGCTGCGTAAGAATCACTCCTAAAAACTCAGGTTCCTTGGCCTATCTCTAAGATTAGATTAGGTAAGGAACCAAAGACCATGAATTACTACAACTCCTTCCAGTTTCTTAAGCCCTTTAACTTCCCCACAATTGTTTTATTTTATGTGTTTCCCCAAAATGATGAAAAATACTTTTGAGGCTATCCTTAGAAAACTGGGGAAAATGCATCTTATTCTGAAGCCAGTTTTTGAGACAAAGGTTAGAGTGAATTCAGTATAAAGTTAGGAAAGTACTTTGAATTATTGGGATTTGTTGTAAGGAAAGGAGTAACCCTGGGAAACCCCGGGTTAGGGGCTTGTGATAGTAATCCTGTTTGGTTCTTGACTCTGGTTGTCATAGAATTATCATTTTTTGTTTTGTACCTCCTCTCCTCATATATTGTCCCCAACTAGTCTAAGACAGGGAAACTGGGGGAAAAAGAGGGTGCACTGCAGCAGAGAAAGGTGATATAACATTAGTTATGTCTGCTTTTCATAAATGTGTACCGCCCTTTCCAATAACTTCAAAATCGGCTGCTGATTGGTGAAGACCACATTCTCTTCAGTTTTCTGAAGGTTTATTCCATTAGATGAAGTGTATTAGTGTACCCTAACAAGCAAAGACTTAATTCTAGTATCTAGGATCTATTTTTAGAAAATATGGAAAACTAACCAAATCATGCCTGCAGGAAGGAAAAATATACCATTTTTCTCTTTTACATGACACTTAAAAAAAATCTACCTAAAGTAAGCACATCACAGATTCAGAGAAAGGAATTGTGAGGGAAGGTGTCATTCTTCTAGAATTTTAAGTTAAACGGTGTTTAAACGGAGTGCTGTAAACAAACAAACAGAAAATAACAAGTTTTGGTGGAGATGTGGGGAAACTGGAACCCTTGTACATTGCTGGTAGGGATGTAAAATGATTCAGTTGCTGTGGAAAACAGTAATGGCTGTTCCCTCAAAAGTTAAACATATAGTAACTATATAATATAGCAATTCCACTCCATGGTATACACCCAAAAGAACTGAAAACAGGTATCCAAACAAATATATGTATACATCTGTTAATAGCAGCACTATGTGCAATAGCCAGAAAGTGGAAACCTAAATGTCCATCAAAGGATGAATAAATAAGTAAATTGTGGTTTATATATATATGCAATGGAAGCCATAAAAAGGAATGAAGTACTGACAGATGTTACAATGTAGATAATCCTAAAAGCATTATGCTAAGTGAAAGGTGCCATACACAAAAGGTCATATATTGTAGGATCCCATTTATATAATATATTCAGACTAGGCAAATCCATGCAGACAGGAAGCAGACTGGTAGTTCCCAGGGACTGGAGGGAGTGGGGAATGGGAAGTAACTGCTGAATGGGTATGGGTTTCTTTTTGGGGTGATGAAACTGTTTTGGAACTACACAGAGCTGGTGGTTGTAAAACACTGTCAATGTACTAAATGCCACTGAATTGTTCACTTTAAAATGTTTATTTGAATATCATGAATGAAAAAAAAAAAGACAAGTGCCAATGCCTTCTCAGCAGATGTGGGTGTGTTTTCCCCACAACTAAGAAATAGGTGTTGGTCTGCACATACCTGGAAGACAAGGTTGATGTTGCTGAGGTACCAAGTTTGGGTCTGGAAGCAAGGGTAATTCCTCAGAAATATACTTTAAAAGTTCCTTCCCCTGGTATGTTACCTGCACATAATTAAACACAGAACTTCAAAATCATATATTTTATAAGAAGCAAATACACCTTTCCCCTGCAAATTGTAACTCCAGTAAAGTACTGATTGTTGTACATTATGTATTGGCAAACTAGCCCACAGCCAAATCTGGGCTGCCATCTTTTTTGTAAATAAAGTTTTACTAGAACACAGTGATACCCATTCATTTACTTAACATCTATGGCTGCTTTTATGCTACAACAGGATGGAGTAGTTCTGACAGAGACCATATGCTCACAAAGCCTGAAATATGTATTATCTGGCCCTTTACAGAAAAAATTGCTGATCCCTGATATGTAGCATTAATTCTCTCATATGTTCACTTATTCAACAAATATTAATCCAGCACCTGCTATTTTATAACTTTAAGAAATTAATGTTTGGGCTTCCCTGGTGGCGCAGTGGTTGAGAGTCCGCCTGCCGATGCAGGGGACGTGGGTTTGTGCCCCGGTCTGGGAGGATCCCACATGCCGCGGAGCGGCTGGGCCCGTGAGCCATGGCCACTGAGCCTGCGCATCCGGAGCCTGCGCATCCGGAGCCTGTGCTCCACAGCGGGAGAGGCCACAGCAGTGAGAGGCCCACGTACTGCAAAAAAAAAAAAAAAAAAAAAAAAAAAATTAATGTTGCGGGCCTCCCTGGTGGCGCAGTGGTTGAGAGTCCGCCTGCCAATGCAGGGGATACGGGTTCGTGCCCCGATCTGGGAGGATCCCATATGCCGCGGAGCGGCTGGGCCCGTGAGCCATGGCCGCTGGGCCTGCGCATCCGGAGCCTGTGCTCCGCAACGGGAGAGGCCACAACAGTGAGAGGCCCGCATACCGCAAAAAAGAAAAAAAAAAAAATTAATGTTGCATTAATAAAATTAAGTCATAAAAGTAAAATGGTACTTTTCAAGAAATCACATATAAAACTGGTTAGATTAACTGCATTTTAGGTCTATACATCAAAGTTTTTTTGTTTTTCTTGGTTTGTTTTTGAACTTAGTTATTGTTTATCAGCCCAAAAGGTCAGAGCTTAGAAATATGTACATACAAATGGGCTGGACTGAGGTAAACTGGCAAACACCTGCCAGAAATGTTCTGAGTCCAAGGGTCTTTGCGTCCTCCGGACTTAGTTCTAGAGCAGTCTAATAGTATACTCCCAGAAGCTAGGTTCACTATGGTTAAACCAGCAAGTCTCAACTTGGACATTCCTTCCTCCAGGATGCCTTCCTATAACTGCTAAGCTCAAGTAATGACGATCCTCTAGAATCCCATAAAGTCTGTGCTCATATTTCTGTCAAGGTACTTATCCCACTTAAAGGAAATTATGAATTAATGTGTCCGTTTCCACTAAACTATAGGCTCCTTGAAGAAGGATCTGTATAATATTAATTTTAATTCTATAGCTCTTCATATAGTGCCTGACAATACTAGGAAAAAACTCTTAAGTCCCAGCTCTTAAGCAAAATTCTTAAATTCTCTGAGCCTGAGTTTGTGCATCTGTTAAATGAGTCTCTCCAGATTTTTAAGTTGTGAGGAGTAAAGGAGATAATATATATGATAATATATACTTTTGGCATGCTGTCTAGCACATCCTGAGTGCTCAGTAAATGCTGTTACTGAATAGGGCAAGGAAGGCCTAAGGAATACAGAATGGTTAGGCAGACCTTTAGCTCAATCCTATGACTAAACAAAGCTTGGTAATGTTAATGGAACAGACCTGGCCTACTCAGTATGCTAAACCCTCCTCACTTGCCAGGGAAAAAGAATGGTGAGGCCACTGAATGCCACGTATCATTTCTCCAAACAACTAACAGTTAACAACAATGGATTTTGAACATTCATCCAAAAACAGCAGAATACATTCTTTTCAAGTGCACATGGGACATTTTCCAGGATAGATCACATACTAGGCCACAAAACAAATCCCAATAAATTTAAGAAGACTAAAATCATATCAAGCATCTTTTCCGGACTTCCGGGTAAGATGGCGGAAGAGTAAGACGCGGAGATCACCTTCCTCCCACGGATACACCAGAAATACAGCTACACGTGGAACAACTCCTACAGAACACCTACTGAACGCTGGCAGAAGACCCAAGACTTCCCAAAAGGCTCGCCCCGCACTCCGTGCCCCTCCCTCCCGCCCGGCCTGAGTGAGCCAGAGTCCCCGAAGAGGCTGCTCCTTTAACCCTGTCCTGTCTGAGCGAAGAACAGACGCCCTCCGGTGACCTACACGCAGAGGCGGGGCCAAATCCAAAGCTGAGACCCAGGAGCTGTGAGAACAAAGAAGAGAAAGGGAAACCTCTCCCAGCAGCCTCAGAAGCAGCGGATTAAAGCTCCACAATCAACTCCATGTACCCTGCATCTGTGGAATACATGAATAGACAACAAATCATCCCAAATTGAGGAGCCAGGAGTCAGTGCTGTGCCTCTGAGGTGGGAGAGCCAACTTCAGGACACTGGTCCACAAGAGACCTCCCAGCTCCACATAATATCAAACGGCAAAAATCTTCCAGAGATCTCCATCTCAACAGCAGCACCCAGCTTCACTCAACGACCAGCAAGCTACAGTGCTGGACACCCTATGCCAAACAACTAGCAAGACAGGAACACAACGCCACCCATTAGCAGAGAGGTGGCCTAAAATCATAAAAAGTCCTCAGACACCCCAAAACACACCACCAGACGTGGACCTGCCCACCAGAAAGACAAGATCCAGCCTCATCCACCAGAACACAGGGACTAGTCCCCTCCAACAGGAAGCCTACACAACCCACTAAACCAACCTTAGCCACTGGGGACAGACACCAAAAACAACAGGAACTACGAACCTGCAGCCTGCAAAAAGGAGACCCCAAACACAGTAACATAAGCAAAATGAGAAGACAGAAAAACACACAGCAGGAGAAGGAGCAAGATAAAAACCCACCAGACCTAACAAATGAAGAGGTAATAGGCAGTCTACCTGAAAAAGAATTCAGAATAATGATGGTAAAGATGATCCAAGATTCTATTTCCCAGATCCAAAATCTTGGAAATAGAATAGACAAAATGCAAGAAACAGTTAACAAGGACCTAGAAGAACTAAAGATGAATCAAGCATTGATTAAAAACACAATAAATGAAATAAAAAATACTCTAGATGGGATCAATAGCAGAATAACTGAGGCAGAAGAACGGATAAGTGAAGTGGAAGACAAAATAGTGGAAATAACTGCTGCAGAGCAAAATAAAGAAAAAAGAATGAAAAGAACAGAGGACAGTCTCAGAGACCTCTGGGACAACATTAAACTCACCAACATTCGAATTATAGGGGTTCCAGAAGAAGAAGAGAAAAAGAAAGGGACTGAGAAAATATTTGAAGAGATTATAGTTGAAAACTTCCCTAATATGGGAAAGGAAATAGTTAATCAAGTCCAGGAGGCACAGAGAGTCCCATACAGAATAAATCCAAGGAGAAATACGCCAAGACACATATTAATCAAACTGTCAAAAATTAAACACAAAGAAATCATATTAAAAGCAGCAAGGCAAAAACAACAAATAACACACAAGGGAATCCCCATCAGGACAACAGGTGATCTCTCAGCAGAAACTCTACAAGCCAGAAGGGAGTGGCAGGACATAATTAAAGTGATGAAGGAGAAAAACCTGCAACCAAGATTACTCTACCCAGCAAGGATCTCATTCAGATTTGATGGAGAAATTAAAACCTTTACAGACAAGCAAAAGCTGAGAGAGTTCAGCACCACCAAACCAGCTTTAAAACAAATGCTAAAGGAACTTCTCTAGGCAAGAAACACAACAGAAGGAAAAGACCTACATTAACGAACCCAAAACAATTGAGAAAATGGGAATAGGAACATACATATCGATAATTACCTTAAATGTAAATGGACTAAATGCTCCCACCAAAAGATACAGATTGGCTGAATGGATACAAAAACAAGACCCATATATATGCTGTCTACAAGCGACCCACTTCAGACCTAGAGACACATACAGACTGAAAGTAAGGGGATGGAAAAAGATATTCCATGCAAATGGAAATCAAAAGAAAGCTGAAGTAGCAATTCTCATATCAGACAAAATAGACTTTAAAATAAAGACTACTAGAAGAGACAAAGAAGGACACTACATAATGATCAAGGGATCGATCCAAGAAGAAGATATAACAATTGTAAATATTTATGCACCAAACATAGGAGCACCTCAATACATAAGGCAAATACTAACAGCCATAATAGGAGAAATCGACAGTAACACAATCATAGTAGGGGACTTTAACACCCCACTTTCACCAATGGACAGATCATCCAAAATGAAAATAAATAAGGAAACACAGGCTTTAAATGATACATTAAACAAGATGGACTTAATTGATATTTATAGGACATTCCATCCAAAAACAACAGAATACACATTTTTCTCAAGTGCTCATGGAACATTCTCCAGGATAGATCATATCTTGGGTCACAAATCAAGCCTTGGTAAATTTAAGAAAATTGAAATTGTATCAAGTATATTTTCTGACCACAATGCTATGAGACTAGATATCAATTACAGGAAAAGAGCTGTAAAAAATACACACACATGGAGGCTAAACAATACACTACTTAATAACGAAGTGATCACTGAAGAAATCAAAGAGGAAATTAAAAAATACCTAGAAACAAATGACAATGGAGACACGACGACCCAAAACCTATGGGATGCAGCAAAAGCAGTTCTAAGAGGGAAGTTTATAGCAATACAATCCCACCTTAAGAAACAGGAAACATCTCAAATAAACAACCTAACCTTGCACCTAAAGCAATTAGAGAAAGAAGAACAAAAACATCCCAAAGTTAGCAGAAGGAAAGAAATCATAAAAATAAGATCAGAAATAAATGAAAAAGAAATGAAGGAAACGATAGCAAAGATCAATAAAACTAAAAGCTGGTTCTTTGAGAAGATAAACAAAATTGATAAACCATTAGCCAGACTCATCAAGAAAAGAAGGGAGAAGACTCAAATCAATAGAATTAGAAATGAAAAAGGAGAAGTAACAACTGACACTGCAGAAATACAAAAGATCATGAGAGATTATTACAAGCAACTCTATGCCAATAAAATGGACAACCTGGAAGAAATGGACAAATTCTTAGAAATGCACAACCTGCCAAGACTGAATCAGGAAGAAATAGAAAATATGAACAGACCAATCACAAGCACTGAAATTGAAACTGTGATTAAAAATCTTCCAACAAACAAAAGCCCAGGACCAGATGGCTTCACAGGCGAATTCTATCAAACATTTAGAGAAGAGCTAACACCTATCCTTCTCAAACTCTTCCAAAATATAGCAGAGGGAGGAACACTCCTAAACTCATTCTACGAGGCCATCATCACCTTGGTACCAAAACCACACAAAGATGTCACAAAGAAAGAAAACTACAGGCCAATATCACTGATGAACATAGATGCAAAAATCCTCAACAAAATACTAGCAAACAGAATCCAACAGCACATTAAAAGGATCATACACCATGATCAAGTGGGGTTTATTCCAGGAATGCAAGGATTCTTCAATATACGCAAATCAATCAATGTGATACACCATATTAACAAACTGAAGGAGAAAAACCATATGATCATCTCAATAGATGCAGAGAAAGCTTTCGACAAAATTCAACACCCATTTATGATAAAAACCCTGCAGAAAGTAGGCATAGAGGGAACTTTCCTCAACATAATAAAGGCCATATATGACAAACCCACAGCCAGCATTGTCCTCAATGGTGAAAAACTGAAACCATTTCCACTAAGATCAGGAACAAGACAAGGTTGCCCACTCTCACCACTCTTATTCAACATAGTTTTGGAAGTTTTAGCCACAGCAATCAGAGAAGAAAAGGAAATAAAAGGAATCCAAATTGGAAAAGAAGAAGTAAAGCTGTCACTGTTTGCAGATGACATGATACTATACATAGAGAATCCTAAAGATGCTACCAGAAAACTACTAGAGCTAATCAATGAATTTGGTAAAGTTGCAGGATACAAAATTAATGCACAGAAATCTCTGGCATTCCTATATACTAATGATGAAAAATCTGAAAGTGAAATCAAGGAAACACTCCCATTTACCACTGCAACAAAAAGAATAAAATATCTAGGAATAAACCTACCTAAGGAGACAAAAGACCTGTATGCAGAAAATTATAAGACACTGATGAAAGAAACTAAAGATGATACAAATAGATGGAGAGATGTACCATGTTCTTGGATTGGAAGAATCAACATTGTGAAAATGACTCTACTACCCAAAGCAATCTACAGATTCAATGCAATCCCTATCAAACTACCAATGGCATTTTTCACAGAACTAGAACAAAAAATTTCACCATTTGTATGGAAACACAAAAGACCCCGAATAGCCAAAGCAATCTTGAGAACGAAAAATGGAGCTGGAGGAATCAGGCTCCCTGACTTCAGACTATACTACAAAGCTACAGTAATCAAGACAGTATGGTAGTGGCACAAAAACAGAAAGATAGATCAATGGAACAGGATAGAAAGCCCAGAGATAAACCCACGGACATATGGTCACCTTATCTTTGATAAAGGAGGCAGGAATGTACAGTGGAGAAAGGACAGTCTCTTCAATAAGTGGTGCTGGGAAAACTGGATAGGGACATGTAAAAGTATGAGATTAGATCACTCCCTAACATCATACACAAAAATAAGCTCAAAATGGATTAAAGACCTACATGTAAGGCCAGACACTATCAAACTCTTAGAGGAAAACATAGGCAGAACACTCTATGACATAAATCACAGCAAGATCCTTTTGGACCCACCTCCTAGAGAAATGGAAATAAAGACAAAAATAAACACATGGGACCTAATGAAACTTAAAAGCTTTTGCACAGCAAAGGAAACCATAAACAAGACCAAAAGACAACCCTCAGAATGGGAGAAAATATTTGCAAATGAAGCAACTGACAAAGGATTAATCTCCAAAATTTATAAGCAGCTCATGCAGCTCAATAACAAAAAAACAAACAACCCAATCCAAAAATGGGCAGAAGACCTAAATAGACATTTCTCCACAGAAGATATACAGACTGCCAACAAACACATGAAAGGATGCTCAACATCTTTACTCATTAGAGAAATGCAAATCAAAACTACAATGAGATATCATCTCACACCAGTCAGAATGGCCATCATCAAAAAATCTAGAAACAATAAATGTTGGAGAGGGTGTGGAGAAAAGGGAACACTCTTGCACTGCTGGTGGGAATGTGAATTGGTACAGCCACTATGGAGAACGGTATGGAGGTTCCTTAAAAAACTACAAATAGAACTACCATATGACCCAGCAACCCCACTACTGGGCATATACCCTGAGAAAACCATAATTCAAAAAGAGACATGTACCAAAATATTCATAGCAGCCCTATTTACAATAGCCCGGAGATGGAAACAACCTAAGTGTCCATCATCAGATGAATGGGTAAAGAAGATGTGGCACATATATACAATGGAATATTACTCAGCCATAAAAAGAAACGAAATTGAGCTATTTGTAATGAGGTGGATGGACCTAGAGTCTGTCATACAGAGTGAAGTAAGTCAGAAAGAGAAAGACAAATATTGTATGCTGACACATATATATGGAATTTAAGGAAAAAAATGTCATGAAGAACATAGGGGTAAGACAGGAATAAAGACACAGACCTACTAGAGAATGGACTGGAGGATATGGGGAGGGGACAGGGTAAGCTGTGACAAAGTGAAAGAGCGGCATGGACATATATACACTACCAAACGTAAGGTAGATAGCTAGTGGGAAGCAGCCCCATAGCACAGAGAGATCAGCTCGGTGCTTTGTGACCGCCTGGAGGGGTGGGATAGGGAGGGTGGGAGGGAGACGCAAAAGGGAGGGGATATGGGAACATATGTATATGTATAACTGATTAAATTTGTTATAAAGCAAAAAATTAAAAAAATAAAAAAAAATTAAAAAAAGCATCTTTTCCAACCACAACACTATGTGACTAGAAATCAACTACAAGAAAAAAACTGCAAAATATCCTCACAGACACGTGGAGGCTAAACAATATGCTACTAAACAACCAATGGTTCACTGAAGAAAGCAAAGAAGAAAAAAAAATACCTAGAGACAAATGAAAACAAAATCATTATGATCCAAAATCTAATGGACGCAGCAAAAGCAGTTTTAAGAGGGAAGTTTATAGTGACACAAGCTTACCTCAGGAAACAAGAAAAAATCTCAAATAAATGACCTAATCTTACACCTAAAGGAACTAGAGAAAGAAGAACAAACAAAACCTAAAGTTTGTTGAAGGAAAGAAATCATAAGGATTAGAGCAGAAAGAAATGACACGGAGACTAAAAAAAAAAAAAAAAAATAGGAAAAGTCGATGAAACTAAAATCTGGTTCTTTGAAAAGATAAAATTGATAAACCTTTAGTCAGACTTATCAAGAAAAATAGGGAGAGGGCCTAAGTCAATAAAATCAGAAATGAAAAGGAGAAGTTACAACCAACACCACAGAAATACCAAGGATCTTTAGAGACTACTACAAACAACTACATGCTAATAAAATGGACAATCTAGAAGAAATGGACAAATTCTTAGAAATGTACAATCTCTCCACACTAAACTAGGAAGAAATAGAAAATCTGAAGAGACCAATTACCAGTAATGAAATTGCATCAGTAATTTTAAAACTCCCAACAAACAGAAGTAAAGGACCAGATGGCTTCACAGGTGAATTCTACCAAACATTTAGAGAAGAGTTAACACCTATCCTTCTCAAACTATTCCAAAAAACTGCAGAGGAAGGAACACTTTTGAACTTATTCTAGAAGGCCAGGATCATACTGATACCAAAATCAAACAAGATATCACAAAAAAAACCTCACAAAATTACAGCTCATATCACTGATAAACACAGACACAAAAATCCTCACAAAATATTAGCAAACAGAATCCAACAATACATTAAGAGGACCATACACCATGATCAAGTGGGATTTATCCTAGGGATGCAAGGATTTTTTGATGTCTGCAAATCGATCAATGTGATATACTATATTAACAAACTGAAGAATAAAAATCATATGATCATCTCAATAGATGCAGAAAAAGCTTTGACCAAATTCAACATCCATTTATAATAAAAACACTCCAGAAAGTGGGCACAGAGGAAATACACCTCAACATAATAAAGATCACATATGACAAACCCATAGTTAACATCAAACTTATGGTGAAAAGCTGAAAGCATTTCCTCTAAGATCAGAAACAAGACAAAGATGCCCACTCTTGCTACTTTTATTCACATAGTATTGCAAGTCCTAGCCACAAGAATCGGGCAAGAAAAAGAAATAAAAGGCATCCCAATTGGAAACACATAAGTAAAACTGTCACTGTTTGCTGATGACATGATACTAAACATAGAAAATACTAAAAACACCACCAGAAAACTACCAGAGCTTATCAGTGAATTCAGAAAAGCTGCAGGATACAAAATTAATATATAGAAATTTGTTGCCTTTCTATACATTAACAATGAACTATGTATGCATATGGCTGATTCACTTTGTTGTACAACAGAAACTAACACAGCATTGTGAAGCAATTATACTCCAATAAATATGTATTTAAAAAAAAACAATGAACCATCAGAAAGAGATTAAGGAAACAATCCTGTTTACCATTCCATCAAAAAAGAATAAAATACCTAGGAATAAACCTATCTAAGGAGGTAAAAGTCCTATACTTGGGAAACTGTAAGACACTGATGAAAGAAACTGAAAATGAAACAAACAAATGGAAAGAAAAACATGCTGTTGGACTGGAAGAATTAATATTGTTAAAATGACCATACTACCCAAGGCAATCTACAGATTCAATGCAACCCCTATCAAAATACCAATGGCATTTTGCACAGAACTAGAACAAATAATTTAAAAATTTGTATAAAAACACAAAAGACATGAATAGCCAAAACAATCTTGAGAAAGAAGAACAGAGCTGGAGGAATCATACCCCCTGACTTCAGATTATACTACAAAGCTACAGTAATCAAAACAGTATGGGCACAAAAACACACAGGCAGATCAACAGAACAGAATAGAGAGCCCAGATGTAAATCTATGCACTTACAGTCAATTAATCTATGACAAAGGAGGCAAGAATATACAATGGAGAAAAGACAGTCTCTTCAATAAATGGTGCTGGGAAAACTGGACAGCTACATGTAAAAAAATGAAATTAGAACATTTCTCATACTATATACCAATCCAAATGGATGGAAGACCTAAATGTAAGACTGGAAATCATAAAATTCCCAGAAGAAAACATAGGCAGAACACGCTTTGATATAAATCAGAGCAATATTGTTTTGGATCTGTCTCCTAAGGCAAAGGAAACAAAATAAAAAATAAACAAATGGGACCTATTTAAACTTAAAAGCTTTTGTACAGCAAAAGAAACCATCGACAAAATGAAAACACAACCTACTGAAGGGGAGAAAATACTTGCAAATGATATAACTATTTGCAAGTATTAAGGGGATAATATCCAAAATATATAAACAGCTCATACAACTCAATATCAAAAAACAAACAGCCTGGTCAAAAAATGGGCAGAAGACCTGAATAGAAATTTTTCCAAAGAAGACATACAGATGGCCAACAGTCACATGAAAAGATGTTCGACATTGCTAATCATCAGAAAAATGAAAATCAAAACCACAATGAGGTATCACCTCACACTGTGAGAATGGCTATCATCAAAAAGAACACAAATAACAAATGTTGGCAAGGCTGTGGAGAAAGGGGAACCCTTTTGTATGCTGTTGGTGGGAATGTATATTGGTGCAGCCACAGTGGAAAACAGTATGGAGGTTTCTCAAAAAACTAAAAATAGAACTGTCATATGATTCAGCAATTCCAGTCCTGGGTATATATCTGAAAAAAAAAACCCACTAATTTGAAAAGGTACATGCACCCAATGTTCATAGAAGCATTATTTACAGTTGCCAAGATATGAAAGCAACCTAAGCGTCCATCAACAGATGAATGGATAAAGAAGATGTGGTATATATGTACAGTGGAATATCACTCAGCCATAAAAAAGAATGTAAACTTGCCATCTGCAACAACATGGATGGACCTGGAGGGTATTATACTACATGAAATAAGTCAGACAGAGAAAGACAAATACTCTGTTATCATTTATATGTGGAATCTAAAAAATAAAATGAATGAATATAACAAAACAGAAGCAGACACAGATAGAGAAAATAAACTAGTGGTTACCAGAGTGGAGAGGGAAGAAGGGCAAGATAGGGGTAGGAGATTAAGAGGTACAAACTACTATGTATAAAATAAATAAGCTATGAGGATATATTGTACAGCACAGGGAATATAGCCAATATTTTATAATAAATTTAAGTATAATCTATAAAGATTTTGAATGACTATGTTGTACAGCTGAAATCAGCTATACCTCAGAAATAATAGTTTACCTGCAAGTATATAAAAAGAAGAAAGAATGGATTTTGTTCACATTATCACCCTGACAACATCCAACACACCTTATGCACTCATCAATGTGTAGGCTCAGTATGTTTTCACCTATGTCTCAGATTTAAAGTATATTTTTATCAGTTAGTGCTGGGTAAAATTTTACCTTAGTAGCCTTAGAGGTCATGAGTCCCCATAGGCCCCAGACATCACTAGGGATAATTCACAAATTCAAAGAACACAGCTTTAAGAAAATCCACTGAGTTAAAAATCTATTTTCCACAAGGTAGGAGTGATTTAATGAACAAGGATAACAATGAATAGAACTCAAACTGAACAGGCACTAGGTCACTTCAGGAGACTGAAGCGGCAAGAGGAGTGAGTGATGTCCAGTGGAGTACGCATGAGGATTCCCTTGGCAAAGCTGTACAGCAGCTCAGCTGTTTGGGTACGAAGTGTGAGTCATCTCCGTGTCTAGTGGCTGTGTCATTCTGTCTGATGTAGCACAAGACCTAGTTTTCTGGCATTTCTTGCCTCACAACCAACCAGTCCTGGCTCTATAGCCCCACCACTGTACTAGGAACTAGTCAGTAGAAATGTTCACATTTACCGAGGTAGCAAAAAGCTCCTATCAAGAAGTGACTGTGAATTCAGGAGTTACCCCAAGACAAGAGGGGTAGAGGTTACTGTGGTAAAATTTAAAAGAGGCTTTAAAAAATTGTAAACAAACTCACTGGGGCAGTGTTTCTCAGCTTGTGGTATTTACTAGAAGTACATGAGTATCCTACCGTAATTTTTGAAACTATTTCCATTTTTAGGATAATTTTTAAAAAATCTAAGCTTGCTCAGATAATCCGTATGAATATCTTATATCCAAGAATTGCCCTAATTTTAGTGCCCACATTTGTATTTGGCTTCACTATCACATAGATGTTAAACAATATGACTCCAATTGACATGGCTAATGAGAAAAGACCAGAGGCAATGTGATATGTAAATGAGGCATATAAGTACAGAGTGAGAGCCAAATGATATCACAGCCAGCTATTCAAAAGCAGAAAATGCAGTAGTTCCAACAGAGAAAAAGAGTGGGAGGACTGAGTCATCATCAGTGGGCCACAGGCATGTTAAGCTCAAAAGAACCTAAGCTACAGCAATTAGTACCATATTCACACTGTGAGCATAGATTCAGTTTCAGCAAAACAATATCATCTATCATGAATATAAGAAACTTTGTAATAAAAAGGGATTTCCATGGGTAAAATGTTAATTACTAACATGCAAATATGATTTACGAAGCCATGGAAAGGATTAGGCGGTTGAATTGAAAGCAGACAGCCTGGTGACTCCAGTGGTGGGAAAAAAATAATAATAGTACAGGAAAAAAGGAACACAGAGAGACTATAATATAAAGCAGAGAAAATTTAAAATGTGCTCATGTAAGTGAAGGAACTGAAACACTGTTCTGGAAGCACCTGCAACAGAGGTCTAGGAGACCAGAATGCAGGGTTTAGGGACTAAGACTGAGATAGGAGCTAGGAAAGAGAGCGGGCAGAGCTGAGTTGGACAAAAAACGAGAGAGGAAACCACTTTCTATTACTGGTGCACTGAGACTTACTGTAATGGCTAGTGGAGGTTGAAGGTATTTGCAATTCTGTGAAACAGTAATGGTGACTGTCTGATGACTCACACTTTTCTGGGTGAATCACTGCAATACTGTTCCCTGAAGGGGTGCCATGGACATCTGGAGGTGGCTGATCACTGGACCTAAAGGGTGTCAGTCATTGATACTCTTCAATTGGTTATTAAACTGGGCTTATAACTCAGAAGTCAGAACTGAGGGGGAGACCACTAAGTCTGGGAAGTCTGAATAAAAATTCAGAAATATTTTTTTGGGAGGCTAGCAATTCATGGATAAGACTATGTTCAAACATAAAAGTGCACCATAACTTCTGTGTGTCTTAGGCCCCTTTATCATAACTTTCGTCTTTAGGGGAAGATTTTGCTTTATTTTATCAGAATATTAGTAACATATTAATTAAATTATCAATTCACTAGTGGTTCCAAATTTTCTCTGTGGAGTCACAGGGACCTGCAATCACTGTGGAGGTGAGGTGGCAGGGACAAGGCGGGAAGATCGGGGGCATTCAATTTTCTCAGACTAGGTGAGGAACAAGGAAGGAGAGGCTCAGTTAGCTGTGCAATCCTGCTGTGGGGAATTCTGGCAAATAGGAATTGTGGGAGAAAGCATGTAGCACACTGCAGAAGGGATGCATGAGGACAAAACTAATTTGGAGAACTTTCAAATTCCTTAAAAAAAGGAAATTGTTTTATCATCAAAAAATATGTACCTTTCCATTTGAATATGAAGTTAAAGATAAACTTAAGAATGACCCACCTTACTCCAAGCATAATTCCAGGTCACATAACTGTCATCTCCTAGAAGATCCTTGAGCCAGATGACTGGGTTTTGATAAATCTGACCATTTTCTACCTTAATTTTGCCATTCAATAAAACACTGGCTTTATGGGTAGTCTCCTGAAGTGAAAAATAAAACAAAAATTAGGATTAATATCTGAAATATATGAACTTCTGCTTTTGTCCATGATGAAGCAACAGGGACCAGATTTACCCTAACACATGACACACCAAAAAAAAAGGCAAACTAAATATATGAAACAATGGTTTCCAAGATACCAAACATCAGGGAAAAAAGTACAGTGATCCTGAGAAATGAGAAACTAATGAGGTGAGCCCTACAATTGTCCCAACTCACTGCCTTGAGAGTTTCCAGGTCATGGTACAGGGAGAGGGCATCCAGGCAAAACCCGTGGATTCTGAGTTGAACAGACAGAGCATAGTCTAGGGAGGCATGATGGCTAGAGTTTGCAGGACGGAGTACTGAAGAAGAGAGAAATATATATAGAGAGAACTCTGCAGATCTTCAGGGGGTCCTTTTTAAGTATTCCGCTGAGCTGTGATTGGCCATGTGTGTGAGGAAATTACCCAAGCCTGGGAAAAGAACTACTTGAAAGAATTAGAGGTAATGGCATTCTCTGGCATTCTCAAAGGGCAGAAACAGCACCTGTTCCCAATAGTAAGACTAGAAAAACCTCAAAACTGATGGGGCATTGGGAGGTACACAGAAGTGTCTTGCCTCTGTAGTGGGATATAATTAGCTTTAGACTGAACACTGCTCCAATCCTGCCTAACAAATTGTAAAAGCAAGACCCAAAAGGATAAAACTGTTTCTGTGTAAATTAGCTATATTCTAGAACAAATATCCTAAATATTTTTAAGAATAAAAACATATCTGGGGCTTCCCTGGTGGCGCAGTGGTTGAGAGTCCGCCTGCCGATGCAGAGAACACAGTTTCGTGCCCTGGTCCGGGAAGATCCCACATGCCGCGGAGCGGCTGGGCCCGTGAGCCATGGCCGCTGAGCCTGCGCGTCCGGAGCCTGTGCTCCGCAACGGGAGAGGCCACAGCAGTGAGAGGCCTGCGTACCGCAAAAAAAAAAAAAAAAAAAAAAAAAAAAACCATATCTGGCATCCAACAAGATAAATTTCACAATTCTGGGATCCAATAAAAAATTAACAGGCCTAGAAACAGGTAGGAAAATAAATCCATATGGAGGAGAGAAAGCAATCAATTGAAAATGACTGAGAACTCTCAAAGATGTTAGAATTAGCAGATAAGGACATTAAATAGTTATTATAATCATATTCCACATGTTCCAAATGTTACATGGAGACATGGAAGATATAAAAGAAGACTCAAATCAAACTTCTAGAGATGAAAATTACAACATATGAAATGAAAAATACACTGGATGATATTAACAGATTAGACACTGCAAACAAAAAGATTAGTGAATTCAAAGACACAGGAATAGGAATGGCATAAAAAACCCAGAGAAAAGAGAATTTAAAAATAAGGTCATCACAGTGAGTTGTGGAATGATTTTAAGCAACCTAATATATATGTAATGGGAATTCAAAAATGAGGGGAGGGAAGAAAAAATATTTGAAGAAATAATGGCTGAAATTTTTCCAAATTTGAGGCAATGATAAAACCAGAGATTCAAGAAGTTCAACAAACCCTGGAGCATCGTCAGCGAGAAATCTCCAGCACAAAACTTCACAAACCACTTTTGACACATTCGATCAGTCACAGCACGTTCTCCATACACTGCACAAATCTTTTTGTGCATTTCAGTTGTGTTTTAACCCTTCTGGAAATAATAAAGCATAATATGCTGAAAATGTTGTTTTCCTTCCACCTTCAATATTAAAATGTCTACACAAAAATTCACCAGTTTTGATAAGTCTTTTTTTAAATGCACACTGATATGACAGCTGTCACATACAATCTATTGTCACATACAATTGTTTCAAATGAAGTTAAAGACAACTAAGTGCTACTAGAGCCAACTCAAGGAAAAAAATGAACAAACGTTTTGGCCCAACCAACAGTATACATGAAGTGGTATAATATCACTTAAAGGTAGATTGTGAGAAGTTAAAAACAGATGCCATAAACTCTCAAGGCAGAACTAAAATACAAAGTTATAGCTGGGAGTTCCCTGGCAGTCCAGTGGTTGAGACTCGGCTCTTTCACTGCTGCAGCCTGGGTTCAATCCCTGGTTGGGGAACTAAGATCCCACAAGATGCACAGTGTGGTCAAAAAAAAAAAAAAGAGAAAGTCATAGCTCATAAATAAACAAAGGGGATAAAGCATAAAAAGATGAAAAAAGGAACAAAGAGAGATAAGAGAAATAGAAAACAAATACCACATGACAGATTTAAACTAACTATATAAAAAGCCACATTGAATGTAGTATTCTAGAATTGACTTCTGGCATGACAGTATGAGGATCCACTTCCAGGTAAAAACTATTAAAAAAAATTTTAAGTTGTTGAAAATGGTCATAAGGGCATGCAGTAAGTGAAGACACATATATTCAACAAAATCTATGAAAATCAGGTTGAAAAAATGTGAGAAACAGTGATATTTGAACCAAGACTGCTTCCTTCCTCCCCCTGCAGTGAGGTGGAGACTCCCCTTGACTGCTACAGCCAAGAGCACAGGGCTCTCTCTCCCTAAAACTGCCAGTCAGAGGGCTACCTTCTTGGTAGGGGTAAGACATAAATACTTCTCATCCTGCCTCAGCTATCTGTTGCTAAGTCCAAGTTGTGGGCAAGTGCAGCCAAGAGGTGGGGGTTCTTTTGTTCAGTTTAACCTGTACTGGTGAGACAGAGTCTCTATCTTTGGCAAGGTGCTACTGAGACTATTGGGGTCCTGCTCACACTTTCCCTGGCTTGTAAGGTGGTGGTTTCATGTCAGGAGAGGCAAGTTGAAAACGTAAGAGGCTAATGTGCCCCTTTCCACTAAATGCTCAGATCCTAAAGCAGAGGTATCATTCAGAGAGAAGTTGCCATGTTCCTGCCCTAAGCTCCAGAGCCATGGCACAAATATTTTGCCTGGGAACAATAACAAACATAAGAGAAGATGGGGATCAATATACAGACTTGCTACAATACATTACCTACTCTAAAATATCTAAAGTGTACAGTTCCAACAAAAAATTATGAGACATGTGAAGAAACAGGAAGTATGACACATACAGCAAAATAAACTAACGAAAAAGCAACATAAACTGCCTGTGAGAATGACCAGGTGTTAGATTTAACAAAGACTTCAAAACAGCCATTTAGGGCTTCCCTGGTGGCACAGTGGTTGAGAGTCCGCCTGCTGATGCAGGGGACACGGGCTCATGCCCCGGTCCGGGAAGATCCCACATGCTGCAAAGCGGCTAGGCCCGTGAGCCATGGCCGCTGAGCCTGCACGTCCGGAGCCTGTGCTCCGCAACGGGAGAGGCCACAACAGTGAGAGGCCCGTGTACCGCAAAAAAAAAAACACAAAAAAACCCCAAGGAAACAAAAAGAAGTTATGGAGTTGAAAAGTTCAATAACTAAAATGAAAAACTTAATAGAGAGGCTCAACAGATTTTCAATGTCAGAAGAAAGAATTAGTAAACTTGAAGAGAGATCAATAGAGATTATGTAAGCTGAGGAAGAAAAAAAAGAGTGAAGAAAAAAGAAAAAGCTTCAGAGAAATGTGGGACACCATTAAGCACACCAACATATGCATAATGGGAGTACCAAAAGGAAAGGAGAAAGGAGCAGAAAAAATATTTGAAGAAATAATGGCTAAAAATTTCCCAAATTTATTGAAAAACATTAATCTACATATTCAGGAAGCTCGATGACGTCCAATAAGGATAAACACAAAGAGAGCCATAAATAGATACATAGTAAAAATACTGAAAGTCAAAGACAATAAGAAATTATTGAAAGAAGCAAGTGAAAAATGACTCATCACTTACAAGGTAAACCCCTAAAGATTAACAACTGACTTCTTATCAGAAACAATGAAAGCCAGAAGCAGTGGAATAACACACTCAAAGTATACAAAGAAAAACCTGTAACCAAGAATCCTATTTTCAGCAAATCTTTCAAAAATAAAGGTGATGTAAAGACCTCTCTTGAGAAAATTTGTTGCTAGCAGACCTGCTTTACAAAAAATACTAAAGGAAGTTCTTCAGGTTGAAATCAAGTGACCCCCAAATGGTAATATGAATCCACATGGAAAAACAAAGAGCATCAGTAAAAGTAATCACATATTATAAAAGACAGTATAAATGCACATTTCTTCTTTCTTTGCTTAACTGGTTTTTAAAACAATTGTACAAAACAATAGGGATATAATACATATATATTTGCAAAAGCACAAAGGAGGTGGGTGGAAGAAGTTTTACTGGGCTAAGAAAATGACTCCATATGGTAACTCAAATCCACAGGAACAAATGAAGAGAAGCAGCAAGGATAAATAAGAAGGTTAATATATCAAAAGTTATAAATATAAACTTGCTCTCCTTTCTTCTCCTCAGCTCCTTTAAAAGTCAAAAAATTTAGGGGCTTCCCTGGTGGTGCAGTGGTTGAGAGTCTGCCTGCTGATGTAGGGGACACGGGTTCATGCCCCGGTCCAGGAAGATCCCACATGCTGTGGAGCGGCTGGGCCCGTGAGCAATGGCCACTGAGCCTGCACGTCCGGAGCCTGTGCTCCACAATGGGAGAGGCCACAACAGTGAGAGGCCTGCTCACCACAAAAAAAAAAAAAAAAAGTCACAGAATTTTATAAAGTAATAATTATAACAATGAATTATTGGGCTTATAACATTTACAGATATATCAATAATATATATAATAATATCACAAAAGGGAAAGAGAAAACTTGAGCAACACTATATAAACTAACTAGACTGAACAGGCATCTATAGAAAACTTCTCCTAATGATAGAATATATACATTCTTCTCAAGTACACATGGGACATTCTCTAGCATAGGCTATACACTATCTAAGCCACAAAATAAGTCTCAGAAAATTTAAAAGGACCCAAATAATACAAAGTAGGTTCTCTAAGGGCAATGGAATGAAATTAGAAATTAATAACAAAAAAATGAGAAACTCACAATTATGTGGAACTCAAACAACATACTCCTAAATAACCAATGGGTTAAAGAAGTAATCAAAAGGTAAATGAGAAAATACTTTGAGATGAATGAAAATGAAGGCAAAACATACTGAAACTTATGGGATGCAGTAAAAGCAGTGGGTTAGAGGGAAATTTATTGGTGTAAATGCCTATATTGAAAAAGATGAAAGATCTCATGTCAATAACCTAAACTTACACAAAACACACTGGAAAGAGAATAGTAGACTAAACATAAAGCAAGCAGAAGGAAGGAAATAGTAAATATTAAAGTGGAAAAAAGTAAAACATGCAATAGAAAAATAGAGAAAATCAAAAAAATCAAAATTGGTTCTTTGAAAAGATTAATAAAATTGACAAACCTTTAGCTAGATTAACCAAGAAGAGCAAGAGGGAAGACTCAAATTACTAAGAGCAAAAATGAAAATGTGGACATTACTACTGACTTTATAGAAATAAAAAGGACTATAAGAGACACTATGAACAACTGTATGCCAATAAATTAGATGAAATGAGCAAATTCCTAGAAAGATACAAACTACCAAAACTGACTCAAGAAGAAATAGACAATCTGAAAAAAAAACTATAAAAAGTAGACACTGAATTAATAATCAAAAAACTATCAACAACAACAAAAAAGCCCAGGTACAGATGGTTTTACTGCTGATGGCTAGAAAACATTTTAAAAAGACTTAATACCAATTCACAAACTCTTCCAAAAAATAGAAGGGAAGGAAACACTTTGGAATTCATTCTGTGAGACCAGTATTACTCTGAGACCAAAACCAAAGACAACACAAGAAAACTACAGACCAATATGCTTAAATGACTCTATGGACACCCTGTAGGAAGAAAGAGGAAAAAATACAAAAACAGTAGAAAACTTTTTTTTTTTAGCAATCATTTAGACTTTATACTTTGCATATGTACATACATC
This sequence comes from Mesoplodon densirostris, assembly GCF_025265405.1. Classification (NCBI taxonomy): domain Eukaryota; kingdom Metazoa; phylum Chordata; class Mammalia; order Artiodactyla; family Ziphiidae; genus Mesoplodon; species Mesoplodon densirostris. The sequence goes on from NC_082663.1 coordinate 60,765,785, forward strand.
AAAACTTGTCAAATTATATACTTTAAATACGTGTAGCATATTGTATATCAATTATATCTCAATAAAGCTGTTAAAAATAGCTGAAATACAAAAAATCATATTAGAATTTTATCATTGCTGATCCAGAGGAGTAACCACAGCTGTCAAAATTTTAGTTAATGTAACCAATTAATAACTGAAATTTGAGTTGCTTTGGCTAATGTGAAGTAGGTACTACTTAGCAATAAATTGGTTGACAGGCAAGCAAACAGGAACATCTAGAGGGATCTGAGATCAAGCTGCTAATTTAGTGTTTAAACTATAGTTTGAAGCTTTGAAATTAAATTTTTTTGCTCCTAACTTATAAATAAAGCTTATTAACTAGGAAAAGTCTTATAATCCAGAAGTGGAAAGGGTTGAAAAAAGGGGTCAATTAGCTTGAATTGGTTTTCTGTTGGATTGGTCCACAAGCAAAGCAGCATTCCAGGACCCTGCAATCTCTGCCACTCTTATATCCTCTTTCAAAAAATGAATGGGGGGGAAAGGGAAAGGAAGCCTCCTTTGTAGGCATTTCTAGCAGAACCTTTTTTTTCCTCTTCTGTTATTATGCATATGTGATATTGTTTTAATTGAGTTATATTTACCCAACACAAGTCACTTCCTGTTTCTAAACTGAGCTACTATGGAAGATGAGTTTATACTTAACCCATATTAGGGGAAGCTTCAGCAGTACACACTGGTAGTTCCCAAAACTTTGGAACGAAACACAGGTCCAATTTATCATTTTTATTTTGTTCTTAAATCCTTCCTGCTGCAGTAAAACTAATTCTGGTCTGAGAGCCTAAAGGTGCTTGTGACTAAAATGTACAGGGCAATTTTAGAAGCATGATTTCACTTGCTAAGATATAATGGTTAAGTCTCTCCATTCAAGAAGCCCAGCCAAACCCTATTCCCCTAATTAGAGCTAAACACTGACACTATGTAACAGCAACATTTACTCACTTACTTATAAAATTTACATAATTTTAGAGAAAAAAAAAGGATACCTGTGTTTTGAATTCCAGAATATTATTTCCCGGATTAATTCTTCCTAGCAATATCAGATCCTTTATCTGCATGCATTTTTTAGGAGTTGTGCTGTATTTTGAAGGATTTTTTACAGTATGTTGACGGCCAGACCCAGAGGAGGAGCTCTGACTATCATTTGCATGTGGAACAGCAAGAGCTGATTTTCTAAGATAAGGTTTCACCTGATGCCCTGTATTACTGCCAAAGACATCAATCCCTTGATGTACCAGGGATTCTGATGTCCCCCTATGTGGTTGCTGGGAAGCTGTTTTCCTGTTTCCTTTTTTTGGATCACAATTGGAAAGAGCCTGATCACAAATAACAGTTGATGGATTGGCATCATTGTGGGCAAATACACTTGCGGTTTCTGAAATCTTTAATGTGCCAGTTACTGCTGAACGATTAAAGGACTCATGCCCTTTGGCTGTAGTATCTGTAAGATCATTTTCTTTTTGTGAATATTCCGCTTGAGCAATAAAAGAAATAGGTTGGGATTGTAATTTAATCTTCTTAGTGCCATCTGAAAGTCTGGATTTTGATAATCTATCTAAGGTACAGTCACTGACACTTTGTTTAGAACTCAGTTCATTTCCAGAAAATTCTTCCCTTCTCACTGTCTTTGAATTTAGACAAGTGTTGGTATTTTGGTTGTCATGCCAGATTTCCCAAGACAACTGTGTTTCCTGCATGCTTCCACAAACAAGGTTGACAGGAGAAACTGAACATGACTGGGGCTGTACTGAATTTTCCAGACTAGTAAACTCTTGGCTGTCCTTTTCATTAGAGATTTCTGAGCTCAATGGCAGCTTCTTGAAACTAAGACCAGACAAAGATGTAACATTCTTATAGTTCTGAATTTTCTGGCTTATTTTTTTCTGTTTTTTTGCTACAAGTAAAAGGCTCTTCTGCCTTGTGGCCAAGTTAGCTAGTTGTTCTCTAAGGACTCCATGCTTAAATGACTCTATGGACACCCTGTAGGAAGAAACAGAAAGGAAAAAATACAAAAACAGTAGAAAACTTTTTTTTTTAGCAATCATTTAGATTTTATACTTTGTGTCAATTTAATCAGCTCAAAGTACACAAGAGTCTATCTTTTTGCAATGTATATTCTTTGAGAGAAACTGTTGCTTTACTTGAGGTAAATAAGTTTGCCTTTTTTAGGAGGTGACAGTGTGGTTATCCACATTTATATTCACATCATTACTTATCAGTTGTGAGTCAGCCCTAAAAGAGAAACAAAACTTGGGTTGTTTATCTAGATACCTAGTAGTCCTTTAGTTTGAAGGTATAAATTGACGGCCAAGGAGCAACACCATTCTTTAAGTTTGGAATTCGCTTACCTGTTTACAGTGAAATGGTGTATCAAGAAGTAAAATTTGGGAGTAAGTTCCACCCAAATTCCCCTAGTTATGGAGGACTGAGATTGTTTTGTGAATAATTATAAGTAAGCTAGACCTGAGAAATGTCAATTCATCAAGTACTTATCGTATTGGGTTGGCCAAAAAGCTCATTTGGGTTTTTCCACAAGATGTTATGGAAAAACCCGAATGAACTTTTTGGCACTTTGAATCTGTAGTGAGGTACTTTGAAGTGACTACCCAGATAAGCATTATCCTGTGTGCCCTCCTTAAACCAAATCTCTCAGGGGCTTGAAGACTGAATGGGAGGAAACTGGCTCATCCACACCTGTCTTTTGGTTATACTCACCTATTCCACACTGATCTTCAGGATATTGGACACTTTGTTTCCAGTAGCTCTCAAATTTTTTGGTTTCAGGACTTTTTTATACTCTTAAAAATTATTGAGGAATGCAAAGAGCTTTTGTTTATTTGAGTTATATCTATCAATATTTACTGTTTTAGAAAATAAGACAGAAAATTTTAAAACACAAGACTACACAACTGCACATTCCATTAGCTATTAGAGTGGTGATATCATCACACGCCATGTGGCCTCTAGAAAATTCCATTGTACACTTATGAGAAAATGAGAGCAAAAGAGGGCAAATAACATCTTAATGTTATTATAAAAATGTTTTTGACTTCTTAGACCCCTTGAAATGGTCTCAGGGATCCTCAGGGACCATCTTTTTAGAGCAGCTGTTTTAAGAGAAAGCAATAGTATAGATACTTGTCTCTCCTAACACAGTTTAGAGTTGTTGGTACTGAACTCCAAACCAACTGGATGTTAAAGCAAGTAGTGGATGTAAGTGGAAGAAGCATCAAGAAGAAATAAGATTAGTAAATAACTGGTAGTATAAAATGCAAGAAGCTGGATAGATAGAGGAGAAGAAAGAAGAAATTAATATCACATTTAAAACTATGTGAAACAGAGTTCAGACAGAAAATACAAGTGCTCTTTAGATTACAAGATTTTAAGGCTACGAGCAACATTGGTATGAAGACACACATATATAAAGGAATATTATTCAGCCATAAAAAAGAAATAAATCCTGCCGTTTGTGACAACATGGATGGACCTTGAGAGTGCTATGCTAAGTGAAAAAAAGTCAGACAGAGAAAGACAAATACTGTATGATCTCACTGATATTTGGAAGCTAAAACAAAAACAAAAAAGGCATAGATACAGAGAACAGATTGGTGGTTGGTGGAGGTGGAGGTGACAGGTGGGTGAAATGGGTGAAGGTAATCAAAAGGTATAAATTTCATTATGAAATAAATAAGGCATGGGAGTGTAATATATAGCATGGTGACTATAGTTGATAATACTGTATTACATATTTGAAAGTTGCTAAGAGAGTAGACCTTAAAAGTTCTCATCACAAGAAAAAAGAAAAAAGGAATAGAAAAACTAAAAAAAATAATGCTCAAAACAAGAAAAAATATATAACAAATTTCTCAAAAAAAAGGATGAGTTAAATAATCAATATAATCAGGATAAAACTCTTTAAGGACCCTGAGAGTTTAGAAGTACACAAAACCACAAAATATACATGATTAAACTGCTTAGAAGAACAACATTTGTGATAGCATAAAAGAAAAAATTTTAATGTAAAAAATGTGAGCTTACTAAGGAAAGAAATTTACTTATGGGATTCATGACCAGAAAGGCTTTCATAAAATTCATGGCTGTAGACAACTTTTTAAGATAGTAAAATGTCCTTTTCTGAACATTTCAAGTAATAAAGTAGAAAAATATCTTTCTAGGAAGTATAATTCCTCATGGAGGTAATAGATTAGATGACCTCATAAAGTCCTTTTCTGGTCCTAAGCAACATTTGTAATCTTAAGAAATTCTAGGCCTATTGTAGATAAAAATAGATAAATTCTGAAAACTCTAAAGCATTCCTATATTTTTTTTCACTCACCTGTATTTTTTAGCTAAATCATCCCTTTCTGCCTTCTGTTTGGCAAGCACGTTGTTCATAACCTCCTTTATCTCTAACATCTTATCAGTGTATTGTTCTAGAAACATGGTAATAAAATAAAGTCAGTTAATTGAGAGATAAATGTTAAATTTGGTCACACAGGACTTAGCCTTACTGTTAATTAAAAAGCCGTATTTCCCTAGGAATTATGTCATTCTATGGAAGTACCCTGAAGTGTATAAGTAAGAACACGGTATCAAGAAGAAGCAGGCCAGACTGAATTCTAATCCTGCTACTCCACTGACTAAGCTTTGTGAACCTGGACAAGTCACTGACCTCTCTGGTCAGCTTCCTTACCTGTGAAATGAGGGTAGTAAAGGAAAATAAATAGGAAGATAAATATTTTTTCTGTTAAAATTATTTACTTTTTAAAACACAAAAGGAATACATTGTCAATATAAAGAAAATTTGCAAATAATATGAATGTTTACGGAGAAGAGAAGTCAAAGAGTATCCCACTCAACCACTCCTTTTCCTCAATATTTCACCCCATGAAAGAGATTGCTGTTAATACTTTGGTAGGGGTGTGTGTAAACTTTAAAATATATTTATATAATATATTGTTCTATACTATATTTGTACTATATATAACTTATACGTACTTAAAAATAAGAGTCACTATCAGTTCTTTTTTTATTTTTTATTTTTGCGGTACGCGGGCCTCTCACTGCTGTGGCCTCTCCTGCTGCGGAGCACAGGCTCCGGACACGCAGGCTCAGCAGCCATGGCTCACAGGCCCAGCTGCTCCACGGCATGTGGGATCTTCCCGCACTGGGGCACGAACCCGCGTCCCCTGCATCGGCAGGTGAACTCTCAACCACTGTGCCACCAGGGAAGCCCTCAGTTCTTTTTTAAAATTAATTTATTTTTTATTTTATTTACTTCTGGCTGTTGGGTCTTCATTGCTGCACATGGGCTTTCTCTAGTTGTGGCGAGTGGGGGCTACTCTTCCTTGCAGTATGCAGGCTTCTCGTTGCTGTGGCTTCTGTTGTTGCAGAGCATGGGCTCTAGGCATGCAGGTTTCAGTAGTTGTGGCACACAGGCTCAGTAGTTGTGGCTTGTGGGCTCTAGAGCACAGGCTCAGCAGTCATGGCACACGGGCTTAGTTGCTCTGTGGCATGTGGGATCTTCATGGACCAGGGCTCAAACCCGTGTCCCCTGAATTGGCAGGCAGATTCTTAACCACTGCACCACCAGGGAAGTCCCACACTGTTAGTTTTTGTTCTTTACAGTTAACACTTAGATAGGGCTATATGATATCTACAGTCACTTATTGATCTATATAAAATTACTTTTATAACAATTAAATTTTTCCTACTTTCTTCCATTGCTTCCCAAGGCATCATGACCTCCCGCATCACAGATTCACAGGATTTACATGTAAATGTCAGTTATGTCCAAACCCAGATTCCCAAATAGGAAATTTCACTTAGATGAACACATTTTATCTCTTTTAAGCCTACTTGCTATTCATTTCATTTTTGGCTTTGTTTCTTAAGCTTTTTCCTAATTCTTTTAGACCAACGCATATTTTTCTAGATAATTTAACTAGACAAAATCAGTGGTGAAAAATGACATGAAGTTCATAGTTGGAATTTACTCCAGAACCTCCCTCCGCAAGTCAGACATATAAGTATAGAGTCTGTTCCGAGACTAGTTTCTATCTCCCTATTATTATGGCAAAAGATTAGTTTCACGATGTGATGCATAGGCTAACCAAGGGGAGAAACTTGTATGATAATTAAGAATTTAGATATAAATTTTTTAGCAGATTTGACACTTCAATAAAAATCATTTACATTATCTATGTCTCCTGTTACATTTGGGTTTTCTAACTGAATTTTAAACCACTGGTAAAAATAACATTATCATAGCAACCTAAAGATTCTATATATTTCTATAAGAATGGATATAAAGATGTTTTACATGTAACTTGATACTATATACTTATTTATCAAAGAGACAAAATTAATCAATGGTATCTTAGAGAAAACCTAGAAATTGCCCTAATATGTGTAAGATTTTAATATGTGATAATAAGGCATTGTAAACAATGAAGATGAGAGGAATTATTCAACAAATAAGACTAGGCAAATGGGGTAGTAATATGGGGGAAAGCCCTATTCTATCCTTATACCGTATGTGGCAGAGAAATTTCAGTTGAATTATAGAGTTAAGATGCTTAGAAAAAAACATATAAAATGTTTAAAATGAACATTTTTTTCGGCCTCAATTCAGTTGAGGCACTAAAAATATTCGACATCAAAGTGTATATAAAACATCAATAAGAAAAATTTACAAAGAAATGTACAGAAAAAATTTGTTACTCTTGGATCTCTCAACCAGATCAAAGATATGAAAGATGTCAGAATATGGAGGTGGTGACTTTGTAAAGCTGTTTCTTTAGAGAGCTGTAGCTTAACTGGGTGGGATTCTCTATGCTGAGCAGCAAAAGTGAAAGGCGAGGGCGTTTCTCCCCTTTACCTCAAGCCTAAAGGGGTAGTTTCCCAAAGGACTATTAAGAGTGTAACGACTTTCTATTGAGGTGACAATGGACTCATATCTGACTTCCTCCTTGACCTTGAACATCTAGAGGTTGAGACCCTGAAAAGCAGGGAGCTTCCACAGCAGGGCAAGGAGAAAGTTGCTGCTGTGCTAGGAATTAACTGTCCTTCCTTCTAACAGTGGGTCCAAGGAGCCAGGATCTTGAAGACAGTGTGGAGACTGCCCTGTGGTCCTGCTTATGAAGGTTTGTACCTGAGGTGACAATCTGTGTAAGGTGGACCACCAGGAAAAAAAAGAAGCTGAGAGGAGACTGAGAGGGCCCCGGGAAAGAAAAATGTGCACTGTCACATTATGGGAGCTATGTAGAAGTTTCAGAACAGCCTCAGAAATTTTGTTTTGAAGAAACTTAGTTTTAAACAACTGCAAAAGAGTGGTGGCACCAACCACAGTCAGGACTTGATCACCAGCCAAGAACTCTAGAGTCCTACTGCCTTACCTCTCCTCCCCTAAAGGGGCAATGAGACAAAAAATAGGGATCATGATTAGAATAATCATGGCGATAACAGAATCATGGTTATAACAGAATAAAATTAAGTTACAAAGCCTGGGGGTGGGGAGGGGAAGAAAGTTCCTAATCTTAGAAGCATTAAAAGAAACAGCAAAGAGGCTGATACATTCTACTATACAGAATTTGAGAATTTCTGTATTTAAGCACACACTAACATGTTATAAATAAAAAGACAGTTAAGGGGTGAAAAAAGTATTTGCAGCAGTTATGGCAGAAAAGGGGTCAATAACTTGATTATATAAAATGGCTCCAATTTATTAACAAACAGGAACAGTCAGTTTACAAAACAGAAAATAAAACTAGTGAACAAGTACCACTAATAAAATCAATGAGGCAGATGAAAACACAATGCATATTTTTTATTAAAGTAGTAAAATTTTTTTTCTGTAAAATTATTTAAAATGAAAAGACTGATGCTATTAGCAGCGTAAAAGCAAACAAACACCAATGTGTGTTGGCGAAAGTACAAATTCTTATGTAATACTTTAGGAAATCAATTTATCAATATGAACCAATAGATTTTTAAATTTTATATATTTTTGACCCAATAATTTCAATTATGTTAATTTTTCCTAAGAAGATAATCCTAAATCCAGAAAAAACTATGTGTTGTAACAGCAAAAAATTACAAAAATCTAAATGCTCAACAAAAAGGGGAAAATTAAGTAAACCATGGAACATTTATTGAACATTTACTATGTAACCACTAAGAATGATGATTATGACAAAAAAGAATGTAAAAACAGCACATCTAGCACACCTACCAAAAAAGATATCCTACATCCAAAGACAAAGAAACCACAATGAGACAGTAGGAGGGGCGTCATCGCGATAAAATCAAATCCCATACCCGCCAGGTGGGCAACCCATAAACTGTAAAATAATTATACCACAGAAATTCTCCTACAGGAGTGAAAGTTCTGAGCCCCACGTCAGGCTCCCCATCCTGGGGGTTTGGCAATGGGAGGAGGGGGCCCCAGAGAATCTGGCTTTGAAGACCAGCAGGGTTTGATTGCAGGAATTCCACAGCACTGCGGGAAACAGAAACTACACTCTTGGAGGGTGCACACAAGGTCTCATGTGCACCAGGACCCAGGGAAAGAAGCAATGACTTCATGAGAGCCTGGGCCAGACCTACCTGCTAGCATTGGAGGGTCTCCTGCAGAGGTGGGGGGTGGCTGTGCCTCACTGCAGGGACAAAGACACTGGTGGCAGTAGCTCTGGGTAGTACTCACTGGCTTGAGCCCTCCTGGAGGGTGCCATTTTCTCACCAAGACCTGGCCCCACCCAACAGCCTGTGGGCTCCAGTGCCTGTGGACACCTTGGGCCAAACAACCAACAGGGCAGGAACACAGCTCCACCCATCAGCAGACAAGCTACTTAAAGTCTTCCTGAGCACACAGCTGCTGGCTAAACACACCCCTTGACGTGGCCCGCCCACCAGAGGGACAACACCCAGCTCCACCCACCAGTGGGCAGGAACCAGTCCCTCCCACCAGGAAGCCTTCACAAGCCTCTTATACGCCTCATCCACTGGCGGGGCAGAACAGCAGAAGCAAAAAGAACTATAACCCTGCAGCCTGCAGAATGGAAACAGCAATCTCAGAAAGTTAGACAAAATAAGATCGCAAAGGAATATGTCCCAGATGAAGGAACAAGATAAAACATCAGAAGAACAACTAAGTGAAGTGGAAATGGGCAATCCATCTGAAAAAATCCAGAGTAATGATAGTAAAGATGATCCAAGACCTTGAAAAAATAATGGAGGCACGGATCGAGAAGATACAAGAAATGTTTAACAAAGACCTAGAAGAATTAAAGAACAAACAAACAGAGATGAAAAGTACAATAACTGAAATAAAAAAATACACTAGAAGGAATCAATAGCAGAATAACTGAGGCAGAAGAATGGATAAGTGAGCTGGCCAGATGGTGGAAATCACTGCTGCAGAACAGAATAAAGAAAAAAGAATGAAAAGAAATGAGGACAGCCTAAGAGACCTCTGGGACAACACTAAATGCACCAACATTCACATTACAGGGGTCTCAGAAGGAGAAGAGAGAGAGGAAGGACCTGAGAAAATATTTAAAGGGATAATAGCTGAAAACTTCCTTAACATGGGAAAGGAAATAGTCACCCAAGTCCGGGAAGCACAGGCAGTCCCAGGCAGGATAAACCCAAGGAGAAACATGCTGAGACACACAGTAATCAAAATTGTCAAAAATTAAAAACAAAGACAAAATATTAAAAGCTACAAGGGAAAAACAACAAATAACATACGAGGGAATTCCCATAAGGTTATTAGCTGCTTTCTCAGCAGAAACCCTGCAGGCCAGAAGGGAGTGGCACAAAATACTTAAAGTGATAAAAGGAAAGAACCTACAACCAAGATTACTCTACCCGGCAAGGATCGTATTCAGATGCGATGGAGAAATCAAAAGCTTTACAGACAAGCAAAAGCTAAGAGAATTCAGCACCATCATACCAGCTTTGCAACAAATGCTGAAGGAACTTCTCTAGGTGGAAAAGAAAAGGCCACAACTAGAAATGAGAAAATGATGAATGGAAAAGCTCACCAGTAAAGGCAAACATATAGTAAAGGTAGGAAATCATCCACACACAAATATGATATCAAAACCAGCAATCATGAGAAGAGGAGAGTACAAATTCAGGATACTGGAAATGCATTTGAAATAAAAAAAACAGCATTTAAAACAATCTTGTATATATATATATAGACTGCTATATTAAAACCTCATGGTAACCGCAAACCAAAAATCTACATAGATACACACACACAAAAGGAAAAGGAATCCAAACACAACACTGAAGTTAATCATCAAATCACAAGAGAAGAGAACAGAAGAGTAAGGGAGGAAAAAAGATCTAGAAAACCAAATCTGAAACAATTAACAAAATGGCAATAGGGACATACATGTTGATAATTATCTTAAATGAAAATGGATTAAATGGCCCAACCAAAAGACATAAACTGGCTGAATGGATACAAAAACAAGACCCATATATATGCTGTCTACAAGAGACCCACTTCAGATCTAGGGACATACAGACTGAAAGTGAGGGGATGAAAAAAGGTATTCCATGCAAACGGAAATCAAACGAAAGCTGGAGTAGCAATACTCATATCAGACAAAATAGACTTTAAAATAAAGACTGTCACAAGAGACAAAAAAGGACACTACATAATGATCAAGGGATCGATCCAAGAAGAAGATATAACAATTGTAAATATATATGTACCCAACATAGGAGCACCTCAATATATAAGGCAAATACTAACAGCCATAAAAGGAGCAACTGACAATTACACAATAATAATGGGGGACTTTTAACACTCCACTTTCATCAATGAACAGATCATCCAGACAGAAAATCAGTAAGAAAACACAGGCCTTAGATGACACATTAGACCAGATGGACTTAATTGATATTTATGGAGCATTCCAACCAAAAGCAGCAGAATACACATTCTTCTCAAGTGCACATGGAACATTCTCCAGGATTGATCACATGCTGGGCCACAAAGTGAGCCTTGGTAAACTTAAGAAAATGGAAATACTATCAAGAATCTTTTCTGACCACAATACTATGAGATTAGAAATCAACTACAAGAAAAAAACTGTAAAAAACACAAACATGTGGAAGCTAAACAATATACTACTAAACAACCAATGGATCACTGAAGAAATCTAAGAGGAAATAAAAAAATACCTAGAGACAAATGAAAACAAAAGCATGATGATCCAAAACCTATCGGACACAGCAAAAGCAGTTCTAAGACGGATGTTTATAGCAATACAATCTCACCTCAGGAAACAAGAAAAATCTCAAATAAACAACCTAAGCTTACACCTAAAGCAACTAGGGAAAGAAGAACAAACAAAACTCAAAGTTAGTAGAAGGAAAGAAATCATAAACATCTGAGCAGAAATAAATGAAATAGAGATGAAGAAAACAATAGAAAAGATCAATGAAACTAAAAAGTTCTTTAAAAAGATAAACAAAACTGATAAACCTTTAAGTGGACTGATCAAGAAAAAAGGGAGAGGGCTCAAATCAGTAAAATTAGAAATATAAAAGGAGAAGTTACGATGGACACTTCGGAGATACAAAGGATCACAAAAGACTACTACAATAAACTATATGCCAATAAAATAGAAAACCTAGAAGAAATGGACAAATTCTTAGAAAGGTACAATCTCCCAAGACTGAACCAGGAAGAAATAGAAAATACGAACAGACCAATCACAAGTACTGAAATTGAAATTGTGATTTAAAAGCTCCCAACAAACAAAAGTCCAGGACCAGATGGTTTCACAGGCAAATTTTATCAAACATTTAGAGAAGAGTTAACACCCACCCTTCTGAAACTATTCCAAAAAATTGCAGATGAATGAACACTCCCAAACTCATTCTGTGAGGACACTATCACCCTGATACCCCAACCAGACAAAGATACCACAAAAAGAAAGAAAGTTACTGGCCAATATCAATGATGAACATAGATGTAAAAATTCTCAACAAAATACTAGCAAATTGAATCCAACAATACATTAAAAGGATCATACACCATGATCAAGTGAGATTTATCCCAGGGATGCAAGGATTTTAAAATAACCACAAATCAATCAGTGTGATACAACACCATGTCAACAAATTGAAGAATAAAAACCATATGATCATCTCAGCAGATGCAGAAAAAACTCGACAAAATTCAACACCCATTTATGATAAAAACTCTCTAGAAAGTGGGCAGAGAGGGAACATTCCTCAACATAATAAAGGCCATATATGACAAACCTACAGCTAGCATCATACTCAATGGGGAAAAGCTGAAAGCATTTCCTCTAAGATCGGGAATAAGACAAGGATGTCCACTCTCATCACTTTTATTCAACATAGTATTGGAAGTCCTAGCCACAGTAATCAAAGAAGAAAAATAAATAAAAGGAATCCAAATCGGAAAAGAAGAAGTAAAACTGTCACCGTCTGCAGATGACATGATACTATACAACATTTCTATACACTAACAATGAAAGATCAGAAAGAGAAATTAAAGAAACAATCCCATTTACCATCACATCAAAAAGAATAAAATACCTAGGAATAAACCTACCTAAGGAGGCAAAAGACCTGTACTCTGAAAACTGTAAGATGCTGATGAAAGAAATCAAAGATGACACAAACAGATGGAGAGATATACCATGTTCTTGGATTGGAAGAATCAGTATTGTCAAAATGACTATACAACCCAAGGCAATCTACAGATTCAATGAAACCCCTATCAAATTACCAATGGCATTTTTCACAGAACTAGAACAATGGAGACACAAAAGACCCCAAATAGCCAAAGTGACCTTGAGAAAGAAAAATGGAGCTGGAGGAATCAGGCTCCCTGACTTCAGACTATACTACAAAGCTACGGTCATCAAAGCAGTATGGTACTGGTACAAAAACAGAAATATAGATCAATGGAAAAAGACAGAAAGCCCAGAAATAAACCCACACTCCTAATGGTCAATTAATCTAAGACAAAGGAGGCAAGACTATACAGTGGAGAAAAGACAGTCTCTTCAATAAATGGTTCTGGGAAAACTGGAAAGCTACATGTAAAAAAATGAAATTAGAACATTCTTTGACACCATAAAGATAAAATAACTCAAAATGGATTAAAGACCTAAATGTAAGACTTGAGGGCTTCCCTGGTGGCACAGTGGTTGAGAGTCCGCCTGCCGATGCAGGGGACACGGGTTTGTGCCCCGTCCGGGAAGATCCCACATGCCGCGGAGCGGCATGGCCCATGAGCCATGGCCGCTGAGCCTGCACGTCCAGAGCCTGTGCTCCGCAACAGGAGAGGCCACAACAGTGAGAGGCCTGCATACCGCAAAAAAAGAAAAAAAAAAAAAGACTTGAGACTATAAAACTCTTAGTGGAAAACACAGGCAGAACACTCTTTTATATAAATCGCAGCATTATCTTTTTAGATCCATCTCCTAGAGTAATGGAAATAAAAACAATAATAAACAAATGGGACCTAATTAAATTCAAAAGCTTCTGCACAGCAAAGGAAGCCATAAACAAACCAAAAACTAACAGAATGGGAGAAAATATTTGCAAATGATGTGACCGAAAAGGGATTAATCTTCAAAATTTACAAACAGCTCTTGAGGCTCTCTATAAAAAAAATAACCCAATCAAAAAATGGGCAGAATAACTAAATAAAAAGAACATTTCTCCAAAGGATATATATAGACGGCCAAGAGGCACATGAAAAGAGATGGTCAATATTGATAATTATTAGAGAAATGCAAATCGCATCTACAATGAGACATCACCTCACACTAGTCAGAATGGCCATCACCAGAAAGTATACAAACAATAAATGCTGGAGAGGGTGTGGAGAAAAGAGAACCCTCCTACACTGTTGGTGGGAATGTAAGTTGGTGCAGCCACTAAGGAGAACAGTACTGAGGTTCCTTAAAAAACTAAAAATAGAGCTACCATAGGATCCAGCAATCCCACTCCTGGGCATATATCTGGAGAAAACCACGGTTCAAAGGGATACACGCAACCCAATATTCACTGCAGTGCTGCGTACAATAGCCAAGACATGGCAGCAACCTAAATGTCCGACAGACGAATGATAAAGAAGATGTGGTACATATATACAATGGAATATTACTCAGCCATTAAAAAGAATGAAATAATGCCGCCATTTGCAGCAACGTGGATGGACCTGGAGATTATCATACTAAGTGAAGTAAGTTAGACAGAGAAAGACAAATATCATATGATATTGCTTATATGTGGAATCTAAAAAAAATGATACAAATGAACTTATTTACAAAACAGAAAAAGACTCACAGACTTAGAGAACAAACTTATGGTTACCAGTGGGAGAGGTGGGGGAGAGGGATACACAGGGAGTTTGGGATTGACATATACACACTGCTATATTTAAAACAGATAACCAACAAGGACCTACTGTATAGCACAGGGAACTCTGCTCAATATTCTGTAATAGCCTAAATGGGAAAGGAACTTGAAAAAGAATAGATATGTGTATATGTATAACTGAATCACTATGCTATACATCTGAAACTAACACAACATTGTTAATCAACTATACTCCAATATGAAATAAAAATTAAAAAAATAATAAAGTAGCATATGGGAGAAAAAATTAAATATAGACCATCCATTGTTTAATTAATACTATCTAATACATTATTTCTCATACATCTAATACATTATTTCTGGTAATGCCTTAAATGTTTGCAATTCTGTGAGTTTCAACTCTAAAATTTAGATGTTTTAGTAAATTAATGCCAAAAAGGAAGAAGAAAAAAGGTTATAAATCAAGGATCTTCCCAAGGTGTCTGATTTTATCTCAAAGGGTACTTTTATCTTATGAGCAGAATATGGGAAGTTTCATGCAGGATAAAAGAAGCAAACAAACAAGTCTTCAAATAAATCCTACTCAGGACAAATAATAATTTGGCTTATGGCTTAGTAATTATTATCAAATTGCAACATGACAAATATGGAATGTATAGTCAAGTCATAAATGATTCAGAACTGGTTCCCTCTGACATGAAGTTTTTCTAGTGCATTTGAAGATGTGTAATTATATTTTAAAAAATTCTTCCTAATGAAACACCAGTAGTATAACCATTTTATAAAGAGAAACTTGCCCTAAATACTTCTATGCGAAGATACTTAGTCTACTCAATAACTTAGAATTAACTTTGAGGATTTATTATCACTTTTAAAAAATGATTTCATTTTATATTATTTTACTTTGGTTTCAAGGGATATCATACTCCTGCAAAGAGTGAAGTCCAAAATTAAGGTACTGACACTACTGTACTCCCTCTGAAGGCTCTAGGGGAGGAAATTTCCTTGCCTCTTCTAGTCTCTGGTGGCTCCAGGCATTCCTTGGCTTGTGGTTGCATCACTCCAGTCTCTGCCTCCATCTTCACATGGCCTTCTCCTTCTGTCTCTCTCTTGTGTGTCTCTTATATGGACACTTGTCATTGGATTTAGAGCCCATTTGGAAAATCCAATATAAATCTCATTTCAAGATCTCTAATTATATCTGTAAAGACTCTCCCCCCTGCAAAAAAGTCACATTCACATGTTCTGGGGCTTAGAATGAGGACATATTTTGGGGGGAGGGCACCTTCAAACCCACTGCACTCCTATTTTGAATTCTACCAAAAGTTAATTTGGCCTGTTCTTGAACTTTATAAAAATGGAATCATACTTATACCCCACCCCCCAAAAAAGAAGATGAGATAGCAATACCTTGGATGATTGAAATAATCAGACTTGAGTATGAGTATATATTTACCTGCATCTTCAGGGGTTCTTATTTCAAACGCTAACAAATTTTCTTGTTTTTCTTCTAAATCTTGTAGAATGGCACTGATGGTCTGATGCTATCAGATAAAATATTAAAAACTTCATTACAAGAAGGTAGATGTTTTTCTCTGATATGCAACTGACAAATGCACAGTAAAAGTGCTAAAGAAAGTGCCACTAAAAATGCTTATTTCCCTTTATGTTCCAAATGTACTCAGGCTTTGTTTAAACTTAATTGTATATATATTGCATATCTGGGGGAAAATTAAACTTAAATATATCTTGATTTATGTAGCAGATCTGCTCCAGGAAAACAGAATGTAAGAGTAGCAAGCATACAAAGAATCACAATTTCTCAATGACTTCTGTTATAGGCATAGGAGAAAAAGAACAACTCAGCACATACTTAAAGACCATATATATGCAACAAGTTCACTTTAAGGCTTTATGACTATCATTGCACACTACTGAAATTTCACACAGTCTTACAAATACAAAACACTCTCAAAAACTCACAAAGGGGATTTAAAACCACCTCTTTATATACTTGTCAGTATTAATATTCCTGACTCAAATGCCTTCTATGTATTCTGCCCGGAACTTTCTCTTTCTTATGAGAGATGGAATTGTGGAGTGGACTCTGGAACCGGACTGCCTGGGTTTGAATTCCGGTTTCATCTCTTCCTAGCTGGGTGACTACAGCAAGTTAATTATCCTCTCCTTGTCTGAACTGAGTAACACATATAAAATGTTTAGGACAGTGTCAGCACAAAGTAAAAGCTCAATAAATACTGCTTATTATTATTATATTAAACCAATCTCACACACAAAACCCCTGACTAATCTAATCCATATTGATTTCTTCTTTCTCAGAATTACTTAAGAATTTTAGTGCTACAGAAATTAGCATTAACATGTATAATGTCTTATATATTATATTTCCTCCATCAAAACAATGAGATCTTGTAGGCAGGAGCATGGCTTTCATATTTGTACAGGTTTCCACACTGCTGGATACACAGTTGTTGCTCAATAAATGACAACTGATGGACTGACTCGTACTATGTATCCTTTATTTTTTATTTTTATTTATTTATTATTTTTTTTTTGTGGTACCCGGGCCTCTAACTGTTGTGGCCTCTCCCGTTGCGGAGCACAGGCTCCGGACGCGCAGGCTCAGAGGCCATGGCTCACGGGCCCAGCCGCTCTGCGGCGTGTGGGATCTTCCCGGACCGGGGTACGAACCCGTGTCCCCTGCATCGGCAGGCGGACTCTCAACCACTGCACCACCAGGGAAGCCCTATGTATCCTTTAATACATTCTCAAAACACATTCATTTTTAAAAGATTTATGTCCTCAAAGCCTTGTGAAGTATGTTGCTCTAAAGTTTTACTTTGGTGCCCACAAGGGATATGGAAAACGAACATAATAAAACCATCCAGTTATGTGGAAAAGCAAACTAAAGGTCTAAATTTGTGACCAGACTAAGCCTCTACCTACAGGTTGGGATAAAGAAAACATCTTTTGGTGCTGACTTCCCCTTCTGTTTTGTCTCACATTGTAGATGCACTCAGTCTTGTCCACCATGGGCCATAACTTTTCACTCCATACCAGCTCCACATTTTACCATGGAGGGCCCAGTAAAACTTCCCCTCCAAGATCCCTCTTCTTAGTCCTTCATTACTATTTGTTTATCTTACCAAAAAAAAAAAAAACCCCAAAACAAAAAAAAACACTCCTAACCTAGGATCTGTCTTTGGAATAAGCAACTTATAGACAGTTTACACTCTACTTACTGTAAAGCTTCACTATGATTTTATTCCAGATTTACAACTTTTACTATGGCAGGATCATCTTTGCCTCTGACACCTCTTTTATAATTTTGAATATTAAAACATAGTGGTTAAGAGCACAGGCTCTGGAGTCAGATTGCCTGGAGTTTAATTCTGCCATTGCTACTTAATAGAAATGTAATTCTGGATTGTTACTTACCCTCTCTTACTTTAGCTTCCTTATCTGTAATGAGGAAGGTAATGATATTAATAGAAACTACCTAGAATTATTATTATAAGGACTAAATGAGTTAATATAAAGCACTTAGAGGAGAGCTTACCATATAATAAATACTCGGTGAATGCAAACTATTATCATTATTATTTTTTATTACTTCTGTACTCATTCTATATGGAGGTAGAGAAGGAGGCTGCCTACACATGCTGTGATCTGAAGGTGTTAGAAGGTAGCACCAAACTAAAATCATCTCATTTCCTTTGCACCTGGCCATAGAGTCACACCCCCCATCCTCAATTTGGTTTGGAAATTTCAACATTCAAAAACAATTTTACATTTACAAAAGACAAACCCTTGATTATTTTAATGTCTGCATATTTAAGGTTTTTTTTCTTTTTTTTTAAGTTGGTTTTCATTAAACTCCTAAATTTCCACTATATTCCTCTGTGGCTCAGCATCTAAAATGATATACATTATTCCTAAAGCAAATACCCATATAGTTAATAACAATAGGGTGATTTTTCCATAATGTTTTAATCTTTACATGAAAATATACCTTAAAGATACTAATGGTCAATATGGTGAACTGAGCTGATACAGAAGGACTCCAGTCTACTCCAAACAGTTGGAAAAACACATTAGACAAAATACAATAAACTTTAACCACCTGTCCCCAGCTAAGACTGGAAAAAGAAAGAGAAATAAAATGAAGCTAGTAGCAGCCCATGAGGGATCTGGAACAAACACAGATATTAGGGATTAGGGTCCTACAAAGGAACAGAAGATAAGGCCTCAGGGCCACATGAAGAAGGAGTTAGAATGGAGTCCCCTCATAAAGGTAGTGACCTTAAGTGGGTGTCCTTTAGCTTAAATAAGGATTAGAAAAAATTCTACTTGTCACCCACCCAAGCCTTTGGGTAGAAAATCAGAAATCAAAGACTATTGCCCAGAATATAGTGCAGAGAGTTAAAGAGATGGAAAATACGAAAAAGACATATGGAGACTGGTCTAACAGCCATCTAAATATGAGTTCCAAAAAAGGAGATACTGAGAATGGGAGAGGGGTAATATTCAAAGATATAAGGGCTGAGAGTTTCCAAAATACAAATGAGAAATGTGTCTTCAGATTAAAGGAGCATGTCTAGTCCTTAGAATAATTAATTAAAAACACATTCACATTTAGACATAACCTAGTGAAACTGCAGAATATAAAAGAAAAATCTTAAAAACTGTAAGCTTAAAAGACATTACCTACAAGGGAATGACAATTAGATTGACAATTAACTTTTCATTCATTACAAGAGATACCAGGAACAATGTAAAATATTTTTTAAATGCTGAGGCAAATACAATTTAGTTTGAATACCATTCAAAATATTTAAGGTATAAAATAGTTGATTAATCATAGTTTAGGTTCAATGAATAATATTTTCCCCTCTACACTAACAAAAAATATGTAAGGGAAATCTAATCAACATACATAGTCTTATTCAAAATAATATTTCATTGAGGATGCTACTTTGCTTAAGAAGTTAGTGTCTAGTAAGCTGTATGTTTTAATCAAACTAAGAATATCCATCTTATATATTAATATATGTGCAACTACTATGTTTTTTTTTCAAAAATATACATTTACATGAGGGATTTCACATATAGCAAACACTATCACTATAAACCATGTGGGATCCACGTTGGTTAAACCAGGTTTCTTTTCTCTTCTCTGTGTGGGTTCCAGGGTCTTTTCTACCTAGTATGTATCTTAGATACTTTTTGGAAGTGGGTGGGTGAAGACACACTATGACAGTGGCACTGTCTGTCGGATAAGAAGTAGCCAAAAAACCCAACCTAGGTGTAAAGGATAGCAGCTAAACTATAATTCTGCGTTCAATGCAGATAATGGAGAGTTAACTATATACCATATTTTCTTGGTTCATTCTGTTCAATTATGCTGTATTATTTTCTTATGACAAAAAACAGTTTCAACCTGTATATCCTTAAAATGGAAAGAGTGCTGCCAACAGCCAATGGCTGGCTGGCCCAAAGAATGGCATTTTCTAGGCTGAAGAACAAAAGGATTTCAATTTCACTCACCATGGCAAGGTTTTCTTTTGTTTTTTCTTGGTGTGAAATAGAATGTGTATCAACAGTTTTGCAGTCATCACAAAAACACTGTTTAGGTCTTTTTGCCTGGATAGCAGGAATTGTTACTTTAAAACATAAAATCAGAAAATATAAGAATGTGTAAAAATTTAGCATCATTTTATCAATTGTAATGGTGACAGAAATGGGAAGGATAAATTAAGTCTATAATTACTATGATATCTTAATGTTGGTCAGCACCTCATTATTTATTATCAATTGACTAACTACAGCTAACATTTGCTGAATACTTATCACATGCTGGACATCGAACTCTTTTCCTGAATCATCTTATTTAATCTTCATATGAGCCCATGAGGTAGGTAATTAATTACATCTATTTTACAGAAGAGGAATGTGAAGCTTAGAGGGATTCAAGAAGTTGCCTAGGGCTTCCCTGGTGGCGCAGTGGTTGAGAATCTGCCTGCTAATGCAGGGGACACGGGTTCAAGCCCTGGTCTGGGAGGATCCCACATGCCGCGGAGCAACTAGCCCCGTGAGCCACAGCTACTGAGCCTGTGCGTCTGGAGCCTGTGCTCCGCAACGGGAGAGGCCGCAATAGTGAGAGGCCTGCGCACCGCAATGAAGAGTGGCCCCCGCTTGCCACAACTAGAGAAAGCCCTCGCACAGAAACAAAGACCCAACACAGCAAAAATAAATAAATTAATTAATAAACTCCTACCCCCAACAACAACAACAACAAAAAAAAGAAGTTGCCTAAAGTCACATAGCTAGTACTGAAACCAGATCTGACTTCAAGTCCATGCTCTTAAATACTATGATTATAATTCACTGTCTCTGTAAAATTCTCTCTGAACCTTCTCCCATTTTGGATTCTCTTTCTCCATATATGGGTACCCTATACCCCTCATTCTGTTGGGGAACCTGATGAAGGAAAGGTAAATACAAGAAACAACAGAAAAGTGGGAACAGATATAGCACTTTTTAACAAGAGTGCCCAATAACTCCAAATATGGCTGTGAAGAGGGAAAGAGACATGCCTGGGGCTCTAAGAAAGTCCCTGACCCTATGGACTTAGCATATGGTAGCAGGCAAAGAAAAGAAGATTTGTGTGTCAGTCTCTTGACTTTGATCTACATGTGATCTAGCTCACTAGTAAAATAGGACACAATGATTATCCTTGCCTCTCACCAATCATTATCAGTAATAATGATTCCTCCCTTGAAAACAAACAGTTGGTAAGGACTGTGGTAGGCTGGGGGAAAAGTGAGTCACGGGGTTTCTCTTCCCAATATTATCTCCTCACAAGACTGGAAGCTCTTCTTGGGCAAGTGCCTGGTTTGTATAGCAGGTGCTCAACAAATGTATGTTTTCTCAATTAGTGTTCACTAAATGCTTCTTCTTTTTTTTTTTTTTTAACACATCCATCACCTGACATTGTTACCGTATGTATGTGTGTGTGTGTGTGTGTGTGTGTGTGTTGGTGAGAACATTTAAGATTTACTCTCTTGGCAAATTTTAAGTATATAATTTATAATTATAAACTATAATCATCATCTTATATATTAGCTCCCCAGAACTAATTCATCTTATAAGTGAAAGTTTGTATTCTTTGACCAACATTTCCCCATCTCCCCCCCTCCCCGCCTCCCCCAAGCCCTTGGCAACCACCATTCAATACCTTCCTGGTTCTTTAAGCTTGACTTTTTTAGGTTCCACATATAAGTGACACCATAAAGAGTTTGCCTTTCTGTGTCTTTCTATGCTTATTTCACTTAGCATAACATCTTCCAGGTTCACCCATGTTGCCACAAATGGCAGGATTAAATGCTTATTTCTTATAGATAACTCATTATATTATTTAAGTGCAAACTACTGCTAAAAATGGTTCACAAAATTTTACCTGACTATATATTCCCTTGAAATATTCTTTCCATTGTAATATATTACACATACACTCACATACATATATAAGCATAATATATTTGCTTAACAAATTCATATTCTAGCATTAGAAAGTTTGTCTTGAAAAGTTGGCATCATTACAAATTTTGAAGTAATGGAATCTTAGTTTCAAAGACTTTAGTATAATGTCATTCTTTTCCAGCCCCACTACAAGTAAACCAATCTGCATAGTTTCAGCAACATCTCTATCTCAGATCCAATGTTATGAGAGATTAATGTTTGTTTAATGAATGATATGTGTTTTGTTTCAACATATAATCCCAATACAACAGGACCATATAATCTATAAATTAAACCAAGTTTGGAAATGTTATTTCTAAAAATAAATGATGCTTTTCAAGAGTTTAATAAACATACAAAACATTTATCCCTAGTTATGAAGCAATTTACACAAATCTTAAGATTTTCTTTTTCTAAGCGGAGGTACACACCCTTATAAAATAGCAAGCACCACTGACATACATACCAGTGACTACAGCATTACTCTCATCTCTATTGTCAGTCTCAATAGCACCATAAGATTTTAGCAGCTCTTTCATATTTTTATCATCTGCTTCATCCAAAGCAGTCTTCTGCTTTTGATCCTTTTGATTAGGGTTTGCTCCATGTTGTAGTAGAATCTCAGCTGCCTAAAAGGTATTTTTCCAAAGTTATCTCTACAGACACCTAAGATCAATAATTCCTGCTTTCATTACAAGACACCACTATCAAGTACTAAAAGTTATCAAAAAAAGTTTTCAAACTCTGACCAAGAAAATCTTGATTAAATTTGATATGACAACTGTAAACTGCTCCACTGATTTGGCCTGATCTGTCCTCACAGAAGAACCAAACACCACAAGCACCTGTGAAGCAACTGATAAATGAGAAGCTTAGAGGTAAAACTGTTAACCTAAAAAAAAAAAGAAAAATTTTGAATATGAATGGATTAATACAGGACCTAGGAAAAACTTGTGGTACCTCTCAAAATTTTTGAAAAAAAGACCTTCCCTGAGGTCATGATGCAAAAAACCAACTGTGAGATAAAGGATGTCCTATGTGCTGTCATACTATTTTTCCAGAAAAGCTAGGCCAAGAAAACATACATTATTCTGCTTTTGCTATTCCAGAAATCAGTATGTATTTCAATTAGAAACTAAATATAATACTATTTTAGAAAGGAGTTAACATAGCAGGCCTAAAACTGCTATCTAGAAAGGCTGCTTGCTAGGTTGGTCTGTAGCTGGCATCTGTGAAATTGGCTGGTAAACAGTGCCCTACACTGATATAAAACTTTCCCTAATTGATAAGAATGGCTCTCTGTGCTTAAGCTGTCTACACAAGCATTGTGGTTTATTTATGCTTCTGGGAGTCTGGAATCTTGCTATGTGCTAGGCAGAGGGTGCCTACATGATCAGCCCTCAATATAAATCTTGAGCACTGAGTTTCTAATGAGCTTCCCTGGACAGAAACATTGCACTTACGTTGTTACATTTTCACTGCTGAGGGAAAAGCAAACTGTATGTGACCTCTCATAAGGAACAGTGCATAGTACAGCCTGCACATGAATACCTCCAGACTCCACCTTTTTCTCTGATGATCTCCCTGTGTATCCTTACTATACCGCTGTAATAAATCTTAGCTATGAATACAATCATATGCTGAGCTCTGTAACACTTTCTAACAAATTTCCAAGTATAGGGGTGGTATTGGGAAACCCCTTATTTTGTTTATATTCCATTTTTCAGGATAATGTCTAAAATCCTGATTTTCCTACTATGAAATTTTGACCCTTGTTTAAGTGGTTTCACTTTAAGTAACCTTTTCCCTGTACATACAACCAGTAAGTTAATCACTTCAATGACTCTTCCTGTTTGCTTTCTGCCATTGCATGACCACATAACTTTGAGACTTTGTCAATTCTTTTTTGATTTAAATATCTTAAAGGTCAAAGAGCTTCTTTGATCAAAAGAAGCCTCCCTGGACATTAGCCCACCCATTTGGTGTTATTCTTAATCATTAGTTTATCTCTCTTATCTCTGCAAATCATAAATTCAATACTATTCTTTCACATGACTATATTTAGACTGAAAACAGTGGGAATATATTTTCATAAAATTAAATAAAATTACCAGGCTATTAAAAATACCTAGAGACAGATAAAGTAGTTTAGTGAGAGATCCAACGAATTTTTTATATGAACCTTGGTTTTATATTGTTGTTGTTGCTGGTAGTTTCCTTAACTATTTTTCAAAGCCAATTATTATTCCTGAAGTCTATATTGCCTACTGACAAATCTTCTCCTAAGGTTTGTCAAACAAAAAAGATAAGTTTAAAAATCTGGAGAATTTTAAAGTCTAGATTTGAAATTGAGTGTTACTGAAATAATTACCCTGGTGATTTTCTCTTGTGATATTTTTACCATAGCTATCTGATTAAAAAAAAAAAAAGGAGAAAAGATACAAGAAGCCCCAAGGAAACAAGCAACTTGAGCTTTTATCCATTTCTTTGAAACTTCAAACCCACTGAGAAATTTCGAGTTTAAAAAACATCTGGCTGTCACATATATCATCACTATATAGACTCTTTTATACACAACAGCAAAGCATTTAACGCAATTAAAATTGGAATGTATTATATTAATAGGCTGTGTTTACTTCTAGCCCTTTCAGTTTATTCTCACTTACATGAATTACATGATGAAGAGACCATGGAAAAATGATTCATTAGGAAATACACTGGTTTTCTAATCTATATGTAATATCATATTCATTTGTACTTTTAAGCAGTTTTTAAAAATCATTTGTTTTAAGGAATCACTTTAGTTCGCAATTTAAAATATCTTCACTGTCTTCATTCACTTTTTAAAGAAAAAGAAATAGGAACCTAATCTGATGTGCACTATACCTTTAAATGGTTGTTTGCAACAGCATCATGTAAGGGCAGAATTCCATCTACGTTTTCACAATTAACATTAGCACTAGCTTTTAACAACTCTACAATTATATCATTACATCCCGTACTAGCTGCCTCATGAAGTGGTGTCCAACCTAAAAAGGGAAAAAAGAAAAAACAAAACAAGCTGCTTACAAATCAGTATTCAAGTAGTATATTCATTATTAAGTTTATTTGCACTAATGGAATTATTAATTTTATTGATTCAAATGTATGTACTAAGTACTGGACAAGAAATAATATTGAAAACAGGCTACCTTAAGATTCCTGAGCCCAGAGCTGCCCCTGGACATGGCCCTGTCCACCAGAGGGCCCAGGATCCAGACCTGCCCACCAGTGCACAAACATCAGACCCAGGATGCACAGGGCCCTGTAGCCAGAGACCCTAGCACCCAGTTCCACCCACCAGTGGGCAGGCACCAGCTGAGAAACCCTTGGGCCCCAGGTCTGTGTACCAGCAAGGCTGCTTTAGCCTCAGGAACAGCCTCACCCACAGTGAGTGGACACCAGCCCCAGGACAACTATAGCCCCACAGCCTGCTGTGGCAGGAGTCAGCCTACCCACAGGCAGGCCAGCACCAACCCTAGGACCAGCTGGGTCCAAGCTCTGCCTAGCAGTAGGCCAACACAAACTTTAGGACACACTGAACCCCACAGCCACCTGTATCAGGAACTTGCCCCACTCACCAGCACTCCAACACGAGCTCTGGGACCCCTGGGTCTTGAAGCCAGACCTCAGGACCTGGCTCTGCTCGCCAGTGGGCTGGCACTGGTCCCAAGAACTAGCTTCACCCACTGGCAGATGGGCACCAGCCCTGGGATCTCCTATACCCAGACTCTGCCCATCAGTGAGCCAGCACTAGCCCTGGGGTCCCCTGGGGTTCTGCAGCCAGCCACCTTGTGACCCAGCCCCACCAACCAGGGGCCAGCAGCCTCCACACAAAGCAGGGCCTGGCAACCAACTGTACTGGGGGCCAGCCAAGCTTACGAGACCACACACAGTAGTCAGTCTGCCACAACAGAAGGACCCATGCAGCCCACCTAGGGGGCACCCCTAGAACATACAGCCCTAGCGATCAGAGGGGAGTGAACTCCTGGAAGCTTAAGACATTTCCTATAAACGGCTACTTCTCCAAGGCTGGGATATGTAACAAGCCTACCAGATACATAGAAATAACTAGTTAAGCAAAATAAGGCAACAGAGGAACATGTTCAAAACAAAGGAACAAGATAAAACCTCAGAAGAAGAACTAAGTGGAGATAGGAAATCTACCTGAGAGAGAGTTCAAGGTAATGACTGTAAGGATAACAAAAGAACTTTGGAGAAGACTGGATGAACAGAGAGGTTAGAAGTTTTTAACAAAGAGTTAGAAAATATAAAGAACAACCAAACAGATGAAGAATACAATAACTGAAATGAAAAATACACTAAAAGGAAGTAACAGTACACTAAATGATATATATAGGAACGAATCAGCAAGCTGAAAGATAGAGTAGTGGAAATCAAGAAGTGAGGACAGTTTAAGAGCTCTCTGGGACAATATCAAGTGTACCAACATTTTCATTATAGGAGTCCCAGAAGAAGAAGAAGAGAGAGAGAAAGGGATGGAAAGCATATTTTAAAACATAATAATCTGAAAACTCCCCTAATCTGGGAAAGGAAAGAGACATCCAGGTCCAGGAAGCACAGACAGTCCCAAACAGGATCAACATAGAGGACCACATTAAGATACACTGTGATTTAAATGGAAAAATTAAAAGATAAAGAGAGAATATTAAGAGCAGGAAGGGAAAAGGAACAAATAACATACAAGGGAACTCCTATAAGGCTTTCAGCTGACTTTGCAACAGAACTATGCAGGTCAGAAGGTACTGGCAGCATATATTTAAAGTGATGAAAGGGAAAAATGTACAACAAAAAATACTCTACCCAGCCAGGCTCTTATTCAAACTTGATGATGATATCAAAAGTTGTACAGACAAGCAAGAGCTAAGAGTTCAGCACCACCAAACCAGCTTTATGTGAAATGTTAAAGGGACTCCTCTAAGCAAAAAGGAAAAGGCCACAACTGGAAACATGAATATCACAAAAGAAAAAGTTCATCAGTAAAGGCAAATATACAGTAAAGATAGTAAGTCAACTGGGTACAAAACTATTAGGAAGGTTAAAAGACAAAATTAGTAAAATCATCTATATCCACAATAAGCAGTTAAGGAATACACAAAACAAATACATGAAAAATATGATGTTGAAAACAGTAATTGTGAGGTGAGGAGAGTAAAAATGCAGGGTTGTTAAAATGCATCTGAAATTAAGAGATCAGCAAGTTAAAATAATCATATATATATATACACACATATATAAATAAAACTCATGGTAACCACAAATCAAAAATCTATAATAGAGCCACATGCAAAAAAGAGAAGGGAAACCAAACATAACATTAAAGATAACCATAAAATCACAAGAGAAGAGAACAAAAGAAGAAAGGAATAAAAAAGAATTACAAAAACAACTCCCAAACCATGAATACAATGGCAATAAGTACATACATATCAATAATTACTTTAAATGTAAATGGACTAAATGCTCCAATCAAAAGACACAGAGTGGCTGAATGGATACAAGAACAAGACCCATATATATGCTGCCTACAAGAGACTCACTTGAGATCTAAAGACACACACAAACTGAAAGTGAGGGGATGGAAAAAGATATTCCATGAAAATGGAAACAAAAAGCAAACTGGGGTAACAATATCTGTATCAGACAAAATAGACTTTAAGACAAAAACTGTTACAAGAGACAAAGAAGGACATTACATAATGATCAAGGAATCAATCCAAGAAGAAGGTATAACGATTTTAAATATATTTGCACCCAATATAGGTCCACTTAAATACATAAAGCAAATATTAACAGACATAAAGGGAGAAATTGACAGTAACACAGTAGGGGACTTTAACACCCCATTTTCATCAATGGACAGATCATCCAGACAGAAAATCAGTAAGGAAAAACTGGCCTTAAATGACACATTATGCCAGATGAACTTAATTGATACATATAAAACATTCCATCCAAAAGCATTGGAATACACATTCTTTTCAAGTGCATAAGGAACAGTCTCCAGGATAGGTCACATGCTAGGCCACAAAACAAGAACTGGTAAATATAAGAAAACTGAAATCATGCTGAGCATCTTTTCTGACCATAATGCTATGAGACTAGAAATCAACTACAAGAACAAAACTGCAAAAAACACAAACACATGGAAGCTAAACAACATACTACTAAACAACCAATGGATCACTGAAGAAATCAAAGGAAAAAACAACAAATACCTAGAGACAAATGAAAATGAGAACACAATGATCCAAAATCTATGGGATGCAGGAACAGCAGTTCTAAGTGAGAAGTTTATAGTGATACAAGATTTCCTTAGGAGTGAAGTAAGTCAGAAACAGGAAAACAAATACCATATGCTAACACATACAAATGGAATCTAAAAAAAAATAAAAAGGGTTCTGAAGAACCTAGGGGCAGAACAGGAATAAAGATGCAGATGTAGAGAGTGGACGTGAGGACATGGGGAGGGGGAAGGGTAAGCTGGGACGAAGTGAGAGAGTGGAATGGACATATATACACTACCAAATGTAAAATAGATAGCTAATGGGAAGCAGCCACATAGCACAGGGAGATCAGCTCGGTGCTTTGTGTCCACCTGAAGGGGTGGGATAGGGAGGGTGGGAGGGAGACACAAGAGGGAGGAGATATAGGGATATATGTTTATGTATAGCTGATGCACTTTGTTATACAGCAGAAACTAACACACCATTGTAAAGCAATTAAACTCCAATAAAGATGTTAAAAAAAAAGATTACCCCAGGAAACAAGAAAAATCTCAAATAAACAATCTAAACTTACACCCAAAGGAACTAGAGAAAAAGAACAAAAAACCTGAAAGTTAGTAGAAGGAAAGAAATCATAAAGATCACAGCAGAAATAAATTAAATAGAGGCTAAAAAAATAGAAAAGATCAATGAAACTAAGAGCTGGTTCTTTGAAAAGATAAACAAAATTGACAATACTTTGGCCAGACTCACCAACAAAAAAAGAGAGAGGGCCCAAATCAATAAAATCAGAAATGAAAAAGAAGTTACAAGGGACACCACAGAAATACAAAGGATCATAAAAGATTACTACAAACAACAATATGCCAATAAAAAGGACAACCTACAAGAAATGGACAAATTCCTAGAAATATACAGTCTCCTAAGACTGAATCATGAAGAAATAGAAAATAGGAACAGATAAATTACCAGTAATGAAATTGAATCAGTAATGAAAAACTCCAAACGAACCAAAGTCCAGATGGCTTCACAGGTGAATTCTACCAAATATTTAGGGAAGAATTAACACCTATCCTGCTCAAACTATTCCAAAAATTGCAGAGGAAGAAACACTTCCAAACTCATTCTACAAGGCCAGCATCTCCTTGACGCCAGAGAAAGATATCACACAAAAGAAGAAAATTACAGGCCAATATCACTGATGAACATAGATGCAAAAATCTTCAACAAAATATTAGCAAACAGAATCCAACAACACATTAAAAACATCATACACCATGATTAAGTGGGATTTATCCCAGGGATGCAAGGATGACTCAATATCCACAAATCATTCAATGTGATACATCACATTAACAAATTGAAGAATAAAAATCATATGATCATCTCCACAGATGCAGAAAAAGCTTTGGATAAAATTCAACATCCATTTTGAAAAAAACTCTCCACAAAGCAGGTATAGAGGGAACATACTTCCACATTATAAAGACCATATATGATAAGCCCACAGCTAAAATCATGTTCAATGTGAAAAGCTGGAAGCATTTCCTCTAATATCAGGAACAACACAAGGATGCCCACTCTTGCCACTTTTATTCAACACAGTATTAGAAGGCCTAGCCACACCAATGACACAAGAAAAAGAAATAAAAGGAATCCAAATTGGAAAGGAAGAAGTAAAACTGTCACTCTTTGCAGATGACATGGTACTATACATAGAAAAATCCTAAAGACACCACTAAAAACTACTAGAGCACATCAATAAATTCAGTTAAGTTGCAGGATATAAGATTAACATACAGAAATCTGTTGTATTTCTATACACTAACAACAAATTATCAGAAAGTGAAATTAAGGAACCTTCTCATTTTCAACTGCATCAAAAAGACTAAAATACCTGGGGATAAACCTGCCTAAGGAGGTAAAAGAGCTGTACTCAGAAAATTATAAGACAGTGATGAAAAAAAAAAAAAAAACAACTGAAGATGACACACACAGATGGAGAGACAAGATATACCGTGTTCATGGATTAGAAGAATTAATATTGTTAAAATGACCGTACTACCCAAGGCAATCTACAGATTCAATGCAGTTCCTATCATAATACCAATGGCATTTTTCACAGAACTAGAACAAATAATTTAAAAACTTGTACTGTAGCACAAAAGACCTCGAATAGCCAAAAAAAATCTCAAGAAAGAAGACCAGAGCTGGTGGAATCACACCCTCTGACTTCAGACTATACTACAAAGCTACAGTAATCAAAACAGTCTCATACTGGCACACACACAGACACACAGATCAATGGAACAGGACAGAGAGCCCAGAAATAAATCCACACATTTATGTCAATTAATCTATGACAAAGGAGGCAAGAATAAACAATGGAGAAAAGACAGTTTCTTCAATAAGTGGTGCTGGGAAAACTGAAGAGCTACATGTAAAAGAATGAAATTAGAACATTTCTCACATCTATACAAACATAAACTCAAAATGGACTAAAGAACTAAATGTAAGACTGGAAACCATAAAACTCCTAGAAGAAAACATAGACAGAATACTCTGACATAAATCATACCAACATTGTTTTGGATCTGTCTCTTATGGCAAAGGAAACAAAATAAAAAATAAACAAATGGGACCCAGTTAAACTTAAATGCTTTTGCACAGCAAAGGAAACCATTGACAAAATGAAAAGAAAATCTACTGAATGGGAGGAAATGTTTGCAAATGACATGACCAATAAGGGGTTAATATCCAAAATATATACACAGCTCATAGAATTCAAAACCAATAAAAGAAACATGCCAGTCAAAAAATGGGCAGAAGACCTGAATAGACATTTTTCCAAAGACATACAGATGGCCAACAGGCACATGAAAACATGCTCAACATTGCTAATCATCAAAAAAATGTAAATCAAAGCCACAATGAGATATTACCCTACTCCTGTCAGAATGATAATCATCAAGAAAACCCCACCAATAACAAATATTGGTGAGGATATGTAAAAAAGGGAGCCCTTGTACACTGTTGGGCATGTAAATTGGTGCAGCAACTGTAGAAAACAGTATGGAGGTTTTTCAAAAAACTAAAAACAGAACTATCATATGATCCAGCAATTCCACTGCTGGGTATATATCTGAAGAAAACAAAGACACTAATTCAAAAAGATACATGCACCCCAGTGTTCACAGCAACATTTACAATAGCCAAGACATATAAGCAACCTAAGTGTCCATCAACAGATGAATGGATAAAGAGGTGTGTGTGTGTGTGTGTGTGTGTGTGTGTGTATGTATATATATATATATGTGCAATGAATACTACTTGGGCATAAAAAGAATGAAATTTTGCCTTGTGCAAAAACATGAATGGACCTGAAGGGTATTATGCTTAGTGAAATAAGTCAGACAGAGAAAGATACTCTATGTTATCACTTACCTGTGGAATCTAAAAAAGAAAAGAAACAAGCAAATTCAGCAAAACAGAAACAGATTTATGGATATAGACAATAAACTAGTGGTTACCAGTAGGGAGAGGGAAGGGGGGAGGGGCAAGATAGGGGTAGGGGATTAAAAGGTACAAACTACTATGTATAAAATAAATAAGCTACAAGGATATATTGTACAGCACAGGGAATATAGCCAATATTTTACAATAACTAAGTGGAATATAATCTATCAACTTTGGGTTTTTTGTTTTTTAGTTTTATTTTTAATTAAAATTTTTTTTGAGGTACAGTTGTACAATATTACAACTTTGAATCACTATGTTGTACACCTGAAACTAATGTAATATAATAAATCAACTATACCTCAATAAAAAAGTATGCTTCATTTTTTAAACAAATTAACCACATCAGAAATATCTGTTGATACAAGTGCCAAAAGACTCACAGAGCATAAGATATAATGGGACCAGAGTAAATACTAATCATGTCAAATGGTTTCAAGTCAGATATTAAAATAGAGTAAGATCATCTGACCTTCCTATTTATATCTTGTATTGTCACATTTCTCTTTGAAATGACATTTGATCAATCAATCTGAGTTTTTTCCCTCTGGAATTCCTTATACAAGTTTCTTTTGTGCTTGAGAAAAATGTTAGAAGATCAATTTAAAAATGGAGGTTTAAGATAAAAAACAAGACATGGGAGAAAAAAGGAATCATATTAATAGACAAGGAAAGAAAAGAAGGGACAGGGAAATGGGAAAATTTGGCATTCTCTACAAAGTTAGATAATGATATTAAGGGCTTTAAGGAAAAGGTCTAAATAAAGCTTCTTTCCCTTCCCATTCTGTATACTCGCTCTGAATGCTCCCAAACGTTATGTTAAAAACTGTTTCAAAGGAGGTTATTTTAGCAATTGGTGTGAACCAAGATAAATCTTACTATTCAACTAAATAATGATATATTATAAAAGAGATTTTCAAAGTGAGTAGCTATATATCAGCCAGGATCAAAATGGGGGAGGGTAGATGAAATGTGTATATCAGTGAGTTCACATTATAAAGACAACTACAATTTAAAATCGAAACCTGTGTTATCTTTTAGATTCACATCTGCTCCAGATTCTATCAGAGCTTTCACCAGAGACAAGTTTCCTCTTCTGGCAGCCAAATGAAGCCGGCTTTCTCCTCTGGCATTCCTCTTACTGATCCCAGCTGTTTTCATTTCTGTAAATTTGCCAAGCAAAACTGAGTATTCTTTTCTGCCAAGTGCTGATTATTATGAAGGATCTTAGAAAATACACAGCAACTTCCTCAAAACATCCTAAGTAGGATGTACTACACAGAAACATACCTCAATTAATATCACTGCTGTTACTATTTAAAAATATAACTTGTAAAGAATTGATAGAGTATCTCATCACATTACTTCAAATTCATTCTAGCAGTTGTTCACTCTATCATATGCTGGATTAAAACAAATAATACTTGCTTCATTTCTACACTCACTTCACTCTCAGTAGTCTTCTATCAATGGATAAAAATTTTCTTAAACCAAATTGTGATTTTATAAAATCCTCTTTCTATAACTATTCTTATATCTCAGTGGGTGTGTTTCTGATCACAAAAGATGCCAAGAACCAAACTATGGCCTATTGGGTATTTCATTTTCTTTCATAGAAAATGTAGTACAATATCATTATCTGAAGATTTTAAAATCTTTTCCTTGCATCACAAGTTAGACTTGAGTTGGAACTAAAAACAGTGAATAGTTTTTTTCCCAAACTATGCTAAAATGATGTACTAAAAGATTTTTTATAACATCATATAAAGAAAATAGAAGACACTATCTCTTCTTCAAGTGGCCTACAGCATAGTGGAATGACAGACATGTAAAAAATTACATTAAAATATGATTCAGTGCTGCTAGAGAAATGTATTAGTTTCCTGTGGTAGCTGTAACAGATGACCACAAACTGGGCGGTTGTGTTGCGCGTAACACAACACAAATATATTGTCTCACAGTTCTGGAGACCAGAAGTCCAAACCCAAGGTGGCAGCAGGGCTGCACTCTCTCTGAAAGCTCTAAGGAAGAATTCTTCCTTGCTTCCTCCAACTTCTGATGGATACCAGCATTCCTTAGCTTCCTTGGCTTTTGGCCACATTGTTCCTTTGCCTGGCTCTTCACATTATCTTCTCCTTTCCTGTGTGTCTCAAAGCTCTCTCCATTTTTCTTTGATAAGGATACTTGTTGTAAGATTTGGGTCCCATGTGGAAAATCCAGGACAACCTCCTCATCTCAAGATCCTTAACTACATCTGCAAAGATTTTTTCTAAACAAGGTAACGTTCACTCTTTAAATGAGATAGTATCACAGATTCCAGGAATTAGGACATGGACATATGTTTTGGGGGGCCACTATTCAACCCACTACAGGAGGTATGTATAAGAAGGGCTTTAGTTTACATGACAGGCGGACAATGGGGGAAGGTTCAAAGAGTATGCCTAATATTCCTACCTCTTACTATATCAACTTTTTCTTACTAAATCAACTTTTCGGTGCTTAACATTTAACCTGAAGTAGTCCAGCCTATTGTTCACACAGAACTAGCTCCAAGAATTATCAAAGAATAGTCAGCTATCCATGCTGCTAAACACACACAGTTCATGCATCTGACACAAAGAAACTAGTGGCTATGCTTCTTTAATTTCCCATGTGTTAAAAGGGCTCAGTGAAAGTATCTAAGGGATCTGACACAATTCAGGTGTGCTGCCCCCACTCAACATTCTTGCTGTCTCTACTGTTTATCTTATCTCCTCTAACATAACAAATTAGAAGTCATAGGCAAAAATATGACAATATATTGGAAGACTAAGAGATTCTCAAGTGGTGGATTACAATAAAACCATCTGACAAATATAGCTGAAATAACCTTAAAAATTAGTGAATGACTAAAAAAAACAGTAAATATTAAAGTGTATAATCCTTTGAAGGAGAGTGGATTGCTAGGCTTGATCATGCAAACCTTTCCCTATATAAAAATAGGAATATAAACCTTGGCTGCAGGTAGCTTTCAAGAAATTTTGCCTTTTTCTGAAATTCCGAACTTTTTTGTGTTCCTGGAAGTTAGTAGGCATGTGAATTTCTGAATCTGTTTTTTCTTTCTTCTCCTCACAATTTCTTATAGTGTTTTCATCTCCATTGACATTATTAGTTAATTCCTCACCTGAAAAACAAACATTTTGCAATATCAGTGTTGTAGGTCTCCTTACCTGTTAACATGACTAAAAAAGAGTCTAGTCATGTTAATTGTTCCAAGTTTCTGTTCCTAGCCGGACTGCTTATTTTAAAGGAGTGGAAGCCTTTAAAAATGTTTTCATACAACAAACATAAATTAGTTTTCTGGATGCAGTTTCAACTGTGAATCACTGAAATCAATGGAGCTAACAATTTCCTGCTATGAAAATGTTGTTTGGTTTCTTGATACTAAGTAGGTGCTATATTAAAAAAACTCATAGAAACATAAAAACTCATAGATATACTGTTTATTATCTCCTGTCAATATCAATTTAGCACCTTCTTTCA
Organism: Mesoplodon densirostris; assembly: GCF_025265405.1. Taxonomy (NCBI): domain Eukaryota; kingdom Metazoa; phylum Chordata; class Mammalia; order Artiodactyla; family Ziphiidae; genus Mesoplodon; species Mesoplodon densirostris. The sequence goes on from NC_082663.1 coordinate 60,801,079, forward strand.
AAGTAAATACCATTACTTAACTAATTAACAGTATCTCCAAATTATGGTCCACATGTCCTCATTCTTATCAGTTTGGGCATAGGTTGAGTGAAATTCAGTTAGAAATTTCTGTGAAATAAGTAAATCTATAGGAAATGTGTACAAATTGAGCACTACTACTAATACCTGGTTTGTGAGAAATTTCCTTCTCTTCTCTTTGACTAAGCTGTGAGACAGTCAATTCTTTATTGATATTGTCAGTGGACTGAAAGCCTATACTATGTATAGTTTTGCTCTCTTGTCTCCTTTTTTCAACTTTAGTTGTTTCTGTTACTTGAGAATGAACAACTCTGGATAAAGGCCTATTTGAAGAACTTGGTTTTTGGCCTTTGTCAGTGTAATTCCTTTTAGTGTCTCCTTCCTTATTCACCTTTTCCACAATATGTGTATCCGTTTGATTCATTAAAGGAGTTGGTATTCTGGGGCTACAATCCTGAGGCCTCTCGAATAGTTCCACATGACTAGTCAACTTTGAAACTTCATGTGTTGAGAGTGTTCTTGTACAAGCAAGTGAAGTATGTTCAGGACTGCCATGTGAGTGATCAAAAGAAGTGCCACATGTACATTGTTCATAATTTGAAACATGTTCAGAAACTATTATATTATCTGAATTAGAAAACCTAACAGCTTTCTGTTGTGGAAATATGGTTAGGCTGCCTGCTTTTATTAACTCATTTTCCTGTGAAAAATGGTCTTGAGAAGGTAAAAATTGTTGAAAATCCATTTCTTCTCTATTTGTTTTATTCTCTTTATAATTATCGTGGTTTTTGCAACCTGAAGAACTTATCACCTTTTTAAGTGTTACAGTCTTCTCAGGAGCACAGGAATCACCATCATCATCATTATTAAAATTTTCCTTTATAAAGGATGGGGAAAAGTTTTCCCACTTATTAGGGCTCTCATCTTTTTGAACTGAGTTACTGTTTTCATGAGATTTATAAGGGCTAATGTGCTGCTGTTCTTGGTGAGTATGAGGCTGCTGATCTGTAGTAACAAGTGGTAACTCGGTTTCTTTATGTAAAGAAAGTCCTGAGAAAGAAACGGCTTCAGCTTGGTCAGTGGATTCTAATTCCAAAAATTTTATTTCTTGTCTATCTGATAAATCCAGGCTTTGGGTATGTGTCTCTTTGGGAAATGAACAAGTCTCAACATCGTTACTTAAACCATTTTTCAGGCCTGACAGAGATGGGCTAAAAGGTTTACATGACTTTTCTGGAAGGTCATCAAGGGTTTGGAGAGTATGTTGTTGACAAGTAATCAATCTGTTTATTTTTCTGGAAGAAGAGACAGCTATTGTCTTTCTTGGATTGCTTTCTTGGATTGCATCATCCACTTGAGTCCTTTTATGTCGTGTATTTCTTCTTCCTTTATCTTTAGACACATTTGTGCTGGGATCCTCAACACCATGGAGATTGTCCTTTCTGAGTCCTGTCCAGTATATTTGGTTAAGAGTTGACCGTGTATGCTTGGATTTACCAAATTTCATGTTTTGGGAATCTTTTTGGAAATGTTCATATACATCTTCATTTATAAATAAACCCACTTTGCTTCCTTTATTGTCTTTTGCATGTTCTGGCTTCTGTCTCTTCGAATTTTCATCACAAACAAACCCACTGTGATTTTTAGAACTGAATTTTGGTTTCTATAGAAACAAAACACATAGTTAGCTTTAATTTTCAACTATAGTTCTACACTTAATTCATTCTGGATTGGAGATAAAGCAAACTAATATTCCATTCAATGTTATAATTTGATCTAACCACAGGGCCTGCTGGGATATATACAACCTGATTTGTATTTCAGAAAAGCAGACTAACAGAAGAAAGGCAAAAGTAATAGACTCAGTATGTGTACTAATCTTTATTTTCTCCTGTACATTTTAATTTCTTTTTGCCAGTATTTTAGCACTATCTATCTTACTAAACATAATGAAAAATTTTAATCTACCTAATTTTTAGAGGTTTTTAAAACAATCAGATAATTCCTTTACAAGGAATCTTTACAAGAATACTGTAGAAACACTCTCCACTTCCATTTGTTATATAGATAGACCTAGAATTAAGAGAGTTTCTTCCTCTGGTATCTGTGAGAGACCATAGGTAGGGCAGTGGAAGAATGGATTTAAAAACAAAAAGATAGATATACAACCAAGTTGGCCTGCATGCAAAGATTACTGTGGGCTGCCAAGATTAAAACAGGGACAGTGCTTCCTCTCACACATCACAACACAAGCACCAGATGAAAAGTAACTGCCCACCACGTGAAGTTTGAAGGGATGGATCGACACTTTTGACTCTTATACTGTGCTCAGGCCAGAGGAAATTCGACATTGTTGATAACCCTCATGGCTCCATAAAGAGGAGAAAGGAAATGGAAATGGCTACCAATACATTAGTGTGCCCACATATGCTTTATTTACTCAATTGCTTCCCAAACTAACAGGCCAGAACCTTCTGATTATGTAATTATTCCAAAGTGTCTTAAAAGCAAAGGTGAAGTCACTGTTCCTGGTGAATGCTTCAGTCGTCTTTCTTTCCCCTCTGATGATCTATAAAATAACCAGCAGGTGTGCTCTATAAAAATGTTTATTGCTGAACAGAGATATACCTTGTGGTGTTCATCCTCTAAGTCTGAAGGGTCAGTGCTATTTGTCTGCGCTGTAAGCAAAAAGAGAAAAATCAAAGAAAAGAGCCTCCAGTAGTCAGACTCTAGACTTCTAAAACCAAAACTCCTTTGCCATGAGAAAACCAAGTGGAAAAAGTGAAATTATGCAAACACTTTCTATTAAAATTGGCACATATAACATTCCATAATTTATAATTTCCATATTTATTGAGAGAGCTGAAAACATTTCTCTAGGAAAAGCAAAACAGACCCAACAAAATTATGCTAAAGATGGGCACTGAACTCAATATTTTTATATTCCCCACAGTTATACTCAGATATGCAACTGTGTGGAAGGTTTTATAAGGCAAAAAATTTTTTCATAATTAATTGTATTATCATCATTTTCTAATATGTCTGCTTAATAAAGTTGCAGGATACATGAGTAATATACAGAAATCTGTTGCTTTTCTATATACTAATAGTGAACTACCAGAAAGAGAAAGCAAGAAAAAAATCCCATTTACATTTACAATCTCATCAAAAAGAATAAAATACCTAGGAATAAACTTAACCAAAGAGGTGAAAGACCTATACTCTGAAAACTATAAAACACTGATGAAGGAAACTGAAGATGATACAAAGCCATGGGAAGATATACTGTGTTCTTGGACTGGAAGAATACTGCTTAAATTTCCATACTACCCAAAGCAATCTACAGATTTAATGCAATCCCTATCAAAATAGCCACAACATCTTTCACAGAACTAGAACAAATAATCCCAAAATTTATATGGAACCACAAAAGACCCTGAACTGCCAAAGCAATTTAGAGAAAGTTGAACAGAGCTGGAGGTATCGTGCTCCCTACTTCAGACTATACAATACTACAGTAGTCAAAATAGCACAGTAATGGCACAAAAACAGACACATAGATCAATGGAACAGAATAGAGAGTCCAGAAATAAACCAACACACCTATCTTCAATTAGTCTATGACAAAGGAGGCAAAAACATACAATGGAGAAAAGAAAGACTCTTCAACAAACGGTGCCTTCAGTAAGTGGTAAAACTGGACAGCTACATGTAAAAGAATGAAATTAGAACATTTTCTCACACCACATACAAAAATAAACTCAAATGGGTTAAAGACATAAATGTAAGACCAGAAACCATAAAACTCCTAAAAGAGAACATAGGCAGAACACTCTGACATAAATCATACTAATATTGTTTGGGATTTGTTTCCTAAGGCAAGGGAAACAAAAAATAAACAAATGGGACCTCATAAAACTGAAAAGCTTTTACACAGAATAGGAAACCATTGACAAAACAAAAAGATGACGTACTGAATGGGAGAAAATATTTGTAAAAGATACGACCAATAAGGGGTTAATATCCAAAATTTATAAACAGCTCATACAACCCAATATAAAAAAAAATCCAATCAAAAAAATGGACAGAAGACCTGAAAGATATTTTTCCAAACAAGATAACACAGAAAGGGCTTCCCTGGTGGCGCAGTGGTTGAGAGTCCACCTGCCAATGCAGGGGATGCAGGTTTGTGCCCCGGTCTGGGAAGATCCCACATGCCACGGAGCGGCTGGGACTGTGAGCCATGGCCGCTGAGCCTGCGTGTCCGGAGCCTGTGCTCCACAACGGGAGAGGCCACAACAGTGAGAGGCCCAAGTACCGCAAAAAAAAAAAAAAAAAAAGATAACACAGATGGCTAACAGGCACATGAAAAGATGCTCAACACTGATAATCATCAGAGAAATGCAAATTAAACCAACAATGAGATATTACCTCACACCTGTCAAAATGGCTATCATCAAAAAGTCTACAGATAACAAAGACTGTTAAGGATTTGTAGAAAAAGGAGCCCTTGTATACAGTTGGTGGGAATGCAAACTGGTAAAGCCACTATGGAAAACAGTATGGAGGTTTCTCAAAAAACTAAAAGAAGAACTACCGTATGATCCAGCAATTCCACTGCTGGGTATATATCCAAAGAAAATGAAAACACTAATTCAAAAAGATACACACATCCCAATGTTCATAGCAGCACTACTATTTACAATAGCCAAGACATGGAAGCAATCTAACTGTCCATAGCAGATGAATGGATAAAGAAGATACAGTATTATATATATACAATGGAATATTACTCAACCATAAAAGAGAATGAAATGCTGCCATTTGCAACAACATGGATACCTAGAGGGTATTACTCTTGGTGAGATAAGTCAGAGAAAGACAAATACTCTGTTATCACATATATAGAATCTAAAAAAATAAAACAAACCAATGTATGAACAGAAACGGACTCACTGATATAGAGAACAAAGTAATGGTTACCAGTGGGGAGAGGGAAGGGGGAAGCGCAAAATAGCATTTTGGAATTAAGAGATACAAACTACTATGTATAAAATAAATAAGCAACAAGGATATATTGTACAGCACAGAGAATGTAACCACTATTTTGTAATAACTTTAAATGGAGTATAATCTATAAAAATACTGAATCACTACACTGTACACCTGAAACTAATACAGTATTATAAATCAATTATACTTCAATAAAAAAATAAACAGTTCTTATATAATCTTCTTGAAACTGCAGGTCAAGTTCTTTTGTAGTTCAACTTAGGGCAATGATGAATGACAAGGCAAAAGTACAGCCATAAGAAAATATTCTTAAGGAATGAAAGTAAACAATCCTGGCCATATTCATGGAAAATGATAAAGCCAAATATAAGTTACATCACCTCATGTTATTCAGACAACGGATTATGGGGAAAAGACCCAGAACTTTACAAAAGTTTTCTTAACTGTTTCCAATACATATCCTGGGGGAAAGTACATTTAATACTATCTTTCTTTGTTCTTTTAGAGTTCTTCCATTTGGTGCATTTGCAAACAAGTCAGTGTGCTCAACTAAAGGAATGGAGCAAGGACACCACAGGATGGATTTTCTCAAAATTTATGAGGAAAATCAATTTAATTTCTATAATTCCAAGTTTGATTTCTATAACTCTCTACTGACATGATGAACAGATATAACAGGGCAGTTTAATTTTACCTGATATAAGATGTTTTTGATGTTTAGGAACGTATCTCTCAAGGAGACGCTTCATACATGAGTCTTTGGCTTCATCCAAAGCACACTTTCCACTGTCATTTCTAAATAAAGGATCTGCTCCATTCAAAAGAAGTAACTGTGCCACCTAGAGGAAGATTGTGTGAGAGAGCCCAGACAAAAGGTGTATTATTATAAATGTGTGCTAGCATACAACTCTAAGCAACATCAAATATTTCTTTCAACAATACAGTTTGGGTTTCCTGTAACACTACTGCCCCAAACCAAAAATCAATGTAACTGCTACTGAATCATAATTTATTGATATAAATATGCCTTCTCTTACAAAAAAAAAAAAAGGAGAGAGGAAGTAAGGAAGAGGGAGGAAAGGAGGAATGGAGGGAGGGGCAGAAATGTTTGTGGTTCAGTTGCTGATGAAATGGAGATAGTAGATATACCAGGAATTAGGATTACATTCTGTAGTAATAAATGTAATTTTAACAGGTTCCAGGAAATAGCTAGATCTTCTGTATAGACCTGTGTTGCTGCTGCTCCCCCTCGGTATCAGAGGGAAACAGGTAAATCCTTAATCTGTTACTGCTCCTCAAGTAACCTCCTCTATGATGCTCTCCCTGATCTCCTCACCCACTGATCCCCTAGAGAAAAATGACCTCTTTATTCTTTTATATATATATTTTATGTCCAATATGCTCTATATTATACTTATTTCTTATGTATTTCTCTCTCCTGTACTCCAAGTTTTTTGAGGGTAGGACTTTGTTTTCTTTTAAAATTAATTTATTATTTTTGAATAGGAAATTAATAAATATGGTTCAAAATACAGAAGGCTCAGAGAAGTTGACAATGAAAAATAAGTTTCCCTCCTCAACCCTTGTCCTCTAGTCATCTAATTATTTTTTCTAAGTCAGCTCTGGTTACAGTTTCTCCTGAATTTTTCCAGAGTTAGTCTAGTCCAACAGGTATATATGTACGTATCATAACTGTGTACACACATTTTTTCTTACACAAGTGATCATATACTATATACATTCCTCTATATCTTAGCTTATTTCCTGCCCACCCCACCCTGCAACAGACTTTGAAGATTGTTCCAAATCAGTATGGATTGAACTTCATCATTCTTTTTAGCAGCTGAGTAATAGTTTGCTTTTGAATGTACTATATGAATGTAAATTATAGTATATAATTTACTTAACCAGTACCCTACTGATGCATGTTTAAGTTGCTTCCAAGTTTTTGCAACAGATATATGTCTTAATCATCTTTATATTCCCAGTGTCTATTTCAGTATCTGGCATAGAGTATATATTTAATAAATGTTGTTTAATAAAAGAATGAATATTGACCATGGAGGATGTGGGTAACAGGCTTTAAATAACATACTAAATGAAGCCTAGATTTCCAAGTTAATGTTTGGAATGAGAGAAAGGATCTGAATTTCTGTAAATTTTATGCATCTAAAGATTAAAGGTATATACATTTTTCCTTTTATAAGAAAGCATTCTAGAAGAGAAAAATGCCCCACCACACACAGGGAGAATATGAGCTAAATCTTTTAAAAATTATTAAGACTCAGCAACTTGATTCTGCTTTTCAAATGGCTTTACTGTGGGAGTTTAATGCTAGATAGGGGGATTGAAAGTAATAGTAGATACAATTAAATTTATAATTCATATTCCTGAAGCTTCACATTTTGTTTAGTAATACAAATAGAGAGTGTACCACTTTCTTTCAGGAAAAGTAATTTCATAAGTGGGTTGCCAAAGGAGCTGTGTTGCTTATCTCTGGAGGTTTCATGTCAAATACTAAGCCATTGCACTATGAAAGTAACTCAGGATCAATAAGCATGAGAAGGAAGATGGGAGGAAGGGAAAAGGCAAGGGCTAGAGCTTCACTTTTCTGTTAATCTGGGTTGGTGATCCCAAGGGAGTGAATACATTACCTTGACAGAGTCTCTGTTTTAGACTCTGGATACTCTGCTTCACCAACTATTCACATTTACCAATTCTCTCTATGGCTTGGTATCAGGAATTCTGAAGCCTAACTAATATATCCTCTTTAAAAAACTCTCTTCTTACCAAATGGTAGTAAATCAGTTATTTCCACTGCGTTTTTTACCCCTATTTTAAATCTGCATTTAGGTTCTGTATTAGTTATCTGTTGCTACCTAACAAGTTACCCCAAAACGTAGTAGCTTAAAACAGTAATAAATATTTATAATCCCATAGTTTCTGTGGGTCAGGAATTTGGGAGTGGCCACAGGTGGATGGTTCTGCCTCAGGGTCTCTCATGAGGTTACAGTCAAGAGGTTGGCTGGAGATACAATCACCTAAAAGCTTGCCTGGGGACTTCCCTGGTGGCGCAGTAGTTAAGAATCCGCCTGCCAAGGCAGGGGACATGGATCGAGCCCTGGTCCGGGAAGATCCCACATGCCACGGAGCAACTAAGCCCCTGGGGCACAACTACTGAGCCTGCACTCCAGAGCCCGCGAGCCAAAACTACTGAGCCCACGTGCCTAGAGCCCATGCTCCGCAACAAGAGAAGCCACTGCAATGAGAAGCCCACAACGAAGAGTAGCCCCCACTCGCCTCAACTAGAGAAAGCCCACGTGCAGCAACGAAGACCCAACGCAGCCAAAAATAAATAAATAAATTTATTTTTAAAAATTTAAAAATTAAAAAATAAAAATAAATAAAAGTTTGCCTGGGACTGGAGGATCTCTTTCTAAGATGGCTCACTCACATGGCTGTGGGCAGGAGGCCTTTGTCCACTGCCACATGAACCTCTCCATGGAGCTGCTTGAGTGGCTGCATGAAATGACATCTGGCTTCTCCCAGCGTTGCTGAACAAGTGAGTGAGAGAACAAGGAAGACGCCACAACAGTTTTCAACCTAGTCTTAGAAGTCATGTGCTGTGTCACTCCTGCCACATGGTGTTTGTTAGAAGCAACTCGCTGAAACTCCAGCCCACCCTCCTGAGGAGAGGAATCAGGATCCACCTTGCGAAGGGAGGACTGTTAAAGAATTTGTGGACATATTTTAAGATTACCACATGTTCTTAACTGGAACAAGCAGAGCAATTTCAGTAAGTGGCTGGCCTCACAATCCCTACTTATTTAGTTCATCAAACAATAGGCCCCATAAGGAAATACACTGCTACTTAAAGCGTGTCCGTGGCTTTTCACCTTTAATCATATTATTGACTCTAGTGCTTTCCTCCCTCTAGAATCAGCTGACTTCTGTGTGGCTGAACCACACTGACTCCATTTTGTCAGCTCTATCTTAGGTCTGAAGTCCTACCCCTCCCCTTTCTGCATGATTAAGCTTTAGCCTACTCACAAGGAATGTGCCCAAGCCAGATAAATTCCCTGTCAACTTTTACCCTTGCTTTCATCTGATGTGAAAACTGGAAGAGTGTCTTTTGTTGACACAGATGCTTAATGGTCATGAGACCCCCCAGGGGGAGGAAAAATCTCCAGTTCCAGTCAGTGTGGACATGCTTCTCATTTGGTAGTCAGATTCTGTTGTCAGCTTTGGCCACTTTAAATCTCCCTGTGCTCCTTTCAGTGGTGAGGAGCACAGCTGAGAATGCCTCTGGATTGTTGTCTGCCCAATCCTGCCAGTATGTAAATTACCCACAATAAACTTCACAATTGCACTTTATGGAATTGCCTGCTTTGTTTTCCAGTCTCTCTCAAAGTTCCTTTTCAGTTTGGAGGATATTATTCCATATCTCTGCCTTCCAACAACTTCCTTGCATAAGAAGCCAACAGGACAGAGAATAAAATTCTTTCAAGTACTGGAAAAGACAGTATTTTTACCACACATCCCTAATGGAATATAAACAAAACAAAAAGAACTGTAAAAAAAGCACTTCATTAGTAGTTCCATTGTTAATAATAATATTGTTAATATTCATAATAATAATACACTAATAGTAATACTGTAAGTATGCTGTACAATAAAGAAATTAATGTATTAAGAAACAAATGTTTAGCATAAGAGAAAAAGAGATACAAGTATAAAATCAAAGTTATTATGAATCTATAATATTAAGTCTGAAGTGGAAATATCAGTAAGAACTCATGATTTGTTTTTCTTTCTAAAAGCATACATTTCACTGAAAATGCCTAAAAACAATGACATCCAATAGCAATGAGCACACATAGCACCCAGATTGTGGTCTCTGATAGATTTTACATTAAAACACCATTTAGAGAAAATATGGGAAGAAACAAAGATAAACTCAGTCAAATCCAGGATTTAGGAAGTTCTATAAGACAAATGACCCAGGTTCTAGAAGACACAAAAAAACAAAATATAGGAAGAACTGTTATAGATTAAAACACACTTAAGAGGGACTTCCCTGGTGGTCCAGTGGTAAAAAATCCACCTTCCAATGCAGGGGACGCAGGTTCAATCCCTAGTCAGGGAACTAAGATCCCGCATGCCGCAGGTCAACTAAGCCTGCGTGCCACAACTACTAAGCTCCTGCACCTCAACTAGAGCTCACGTGCTGCAAACTACAGAGCCCACGCACTCTGGAGCCTGGGCACCACAATTAGAGAAGAGAAAACCTGCATGCCACAACTAGAGAGAAGCCCGAGCACTACAACAAAGAGCCCACACGCCAGAACGAAAAATCCTGCATGCCTCAATGAAGATCCAGTGTGCTGCAACTAAGACCCGATGCAGCCAAAAATAAATAAAATAAATAAATAATAAACCTATAAAAAAACCCACACACACTTAAGAGACATAACAAACACATGTAATGTACAGACATTGATAGATCCTGATTCAAACAAAAACTTGTAATAAAAAACATTTTTAGATAATTTGGGGAAATTTAAATATGGACTAGATATTATTAAATGGTATTTAAAATTTTAATTTTTATTAGGTAAGATGATAAAAAATGTGGGTGTGGAAAAAAATGTCCTTATCTGTTAGAGATGCAGGTACACGTATTTATGGATAAAATGGTATGATGTCTGGGATTTTTAAAAAATACTCCCAACAACAACAAAACACCATCCATGCTCCGGCCTGTTGATGTGGTATGACTTTTTAAAGTGTAGTAGAATATACAATCAAACTTTATAAGAAAGCTCACTCGAGACACAAATGGAATGCATAATCACCATGTCTGGGGGATAGCTTTTCAATATCTGTGAATCCCAGTAACACTGTCAGTGAACCTCCAATTCAACATCTCAAATATTTATATACCACAGGATACTTCAGGAGTTAGAGGCCTGTGTCTTTGGTCCCTTTTACTTCACTAAGGGTACAAGAGAAGGCTACATATCTGCAAAGGCCAGAAAGAAGACTGCAGTTATAGTTTGTGAGGCAGAAGTTAATTGGAGCCAAGTTATCAGGAGGGGCAAAGGAAGAACTGAGAAAGAAAAGAAAAAAAGGTATAAAGCACCCACGGCTCATATTACCCAAAGGGAGAAAAGATTCTTGACCAGGACAGGTCAGCCCTGGCAAGTTGGAGAGCGGATGGGCCATGGAAAGAGAGAAGAAATGCTTTGGCATGAGGTTTCTCTGCTAGAGGCCAGTTTTGAAGAGCAGATAAAAGACAGAGAGAGGGCTCACACCATCACTTGTTCTAGCATTCTTCTGGCCATTAAATTAGGTCCAAGGCAGAGTTCTCTCCCCCAAGCCCTCTACAAAATGTGCAGGAATGACCACCTACCGTCAGGTGATACATTATCCAAAAAAAGCAAAACCACCTAAACCCTCCAAACTAGGAAGGGATATGTCCTATTTGTCTATGCCCATGGTTCCTGGCAGCCTTCCCCAGCTCTACCTGTGGTAGGCATTTCTTCTGGAGGAACACTGAACAGATCTTCCTGAGCCTAGCTGATTAGCCCCCTTTCCTACCCTAGAGGTTTTAAACCCAGAGGCAACTTCCAATACTTGAAATAAATAATAAGCTATTTTCACAAGTGCCTCAGACCAATGCAGTTCCTGGACCAGAAAAATGTCTAGGAAGCTCAGAACGTATATGATAAAGCAAGTGTGCTGGAATTCATAATCTTAATTAATATTACCATTATTGAAGTTACTATTAACCAACTTGTATAGAATTATAGTATTTTTTTTTCTTTTTTTTTTTTTAAATTTACGCGGGCCTCTCACTGCCGCGGCCTCCCCCGCCGCGGAGCACAGGCTCCGGACGCGCAGGCCCAGCGGCCACTGCTCACGGGCCCAGCCGCTCCGCGGCACATGGGATCCTCCCAGACCGGGGCACGAACCCGTATCCCCCGCATCGGCAAGCGGACTCCCAACCACTGCGCCACCAGGGAGGCCCTAGAATTATAGTATTTTGATACTATAACCACTGGTACCTCTGTGCTGGTGTGTACTGGCTCATCATTAAAACCTGGGAGGTTCTCATGTCTTAGTCTGACTCTGAAAGTAACACTAGACTACAAAAAGCTGTAAGCCTGCTATCAGGGCTGGACATCACTGTGTAACACTCTAAGAAGGAAATGTTCTCCTAAAGCCTATAAAGAACCATACAAAAAGAGTCTAAAGAAATTTTTAAAATACTGTGTATAACCAAAATACACATTCTGTAGTTATTAAAAGTAACATGTAAAATGGGATCTACCACATTAGGCACAACCGATCCATCACACAGTAAAATTTTATTATGAATTCTGAGTATTGATTAGCAGAATGAACTGAAACTGGATCCCTATCTGTTTTTCTATTGCTTGGTCCCAGAGGTTTTTTAATACTTGAAGAATGTAATGTTTGCTCTGCAAACAAAAGAATCACAGTACCTTATAATGTCCATTCATCACAGCATCATGTAGGGGAGTGATCTGGTACATTCCTCTGATATTTACATCTGCTCCACCCTTTAATAGTTCACTTGCTGTCTGATAAAATCCTCCTACACTAGCTTCATGAAGTGCTGTCCAACCTATTACACAAAAAAGAAATGGTGTTTGTTTATATTTGGTATCTTAGTAATGTTTGTGCTTGCCCTTAAAATAAGAACTCTAAGTTGTTGCTTTAAAAATATTTTGGTTATATGAGACAAGATAATCTCACCATGAAAGCAACCTGTATTATTTGTGGATTCAATAAATCTGATGGACAAATGAAATTCCTACCCCTAATTCTGTTGGTGTTAATATGGAATTTTACTTATGAAAATAAGTAAAATATTTGAAACTATTTTTGCCCCCCTCAAATAAAAAGGCTGTAAGGGGGGTCATTATTAGCTCATAGAGAATGCTGGTTGCAGGCTACTTTTCTGCAGAGAAGAGGGGGAAAAGTCTTATTTGTAACTCAAGGTACTTCCATTAAAATAACCCACCCAGCCAGCAAGACTACGCAGACATCAGTTCAAAAGTATACAGTCGACTCGTGAACAACGTGGGTTTGAACTGTGCAGGTTCGCCTTACACACAGATTTTTTTCCAACAGTAAATACTACAGTACTACACAATCTGAGGTTAGCTGAAGGAGTAACCATGGATACGGAGGGCCAACTGTAACTTATTCTCAGATTTTTGACCACACAGAGGGTTGGCACCCTTAACTCCCACGTTGTTCATGGGTAAACTGTATATTTCTTTTCTCCCTATTTGCAAAAAGTTAGTTACAGTAAATTCAACAAACATACCACAAACTGCTCCAAAAAAACCCAGTCATCCAAATAAATATCTTCTTCCTTTGCTAGCCAGATATAATGGTATAAGTCAAAGATATCTAAACTCCAAAAAATCATACGATTGATATAAGAAAACATAAAAAGTTGCAAGTTAAAGTGTGCTTCATTCTTTCCTTCCATAAACCAGAGTTTCTCAATCTTGGCACTAATATTTTCAGAACCTTCTCCATAATCCAGTTTCTCAATCTTGGCACTGACATTTTAGGCTAAATGTTCTGGGCACTGTAGGCTGTTTAGCAGTATCCCTGGTCTTAATCCATCAGATGCCAGTAGTACCCTGCTGCCCATTCCAGTTGCAAAAACTAAAAATGTTTCCAGAAACTACCAAATGTCCCCTTTGAGGGGACACTCCAGTTAAGAACGTCTATAGAAGGACTTTCTCCAATAGTATTAATTAGAAAGCCTTGAGGAAGAAATGAAGAGCACCAAAACTGGTAAATATATAGTTAATAGAATTTATTTCCTATAAATTTCCTTAAAATACACTAAGCTACTTAAAGCAAAAATTATAACTATGTTTTGGAGTTTATCCTGTATATACATGTAATATATGCGACAGACATAAAGTAAGGGATAAGGGAGGGGCTTCCCTGGTGGCACAGTGGTTAAGAATCCACCTGCCAATGCAGGGGATACGGGTTCAAGCCCTGAGCCAGGAAGATCCCTCATGCCATGGAGCAACTAAGCCCATGTGCCACAACTACTGAGCCTGTGCTCTAGAGCCCACGAGCCACAACTACTGAGCCTGTGTGCCACAAGTACTGAAGCCCGTGTGCCTAGAGCCCACGCTCCACAACAAGAGAAGCCACTGCAATGAGAAGGCTGCACACAGCAACAAAGAGTAGCCCCCACTCACTGCAACTAGAGAAAGACCACGCACAGCAACGAAGACCCAATGTAGCCAAAAATAAATAAATAAATTTATAAAAAAAAGGAAAAAGGAGATATATTTGATGTTCTTACATTTTATATGAAGTATTACAATATTAACTCTAAGAAGACTATAAAACATTAAAAATGTATATTGTAATCCCTAGAGTAATCACTACAAAATAATGCAAAGACAAAAACAAATAAATGAAGACACAAGAAACACGAGTAAAATGGCAGTAAATCCAAATATTCATATTAAACGAAAATCGACTAATTACCCCAATTAGACAGGCAGAGGTTGTCAGAATGAAATTAGAACATTTTCTCACACCATATACAAAAATAAACTCAAAAAGGATTGAAGATGTAAATGTAAGATGGGAAATCATAAAACTCCCAGAAGAAAACAGAGGCAGAACACACTTTGACATAAATCATAGCAATACTTTTTTGGATCTGTCTCTTAAGATGAAGGAAACAAAAGCAAAAATAAACAAATGGGACCTAGTTAAACTGAAAAGCTTTTGCACAGCAAAGGAAACCATCGACAAAACAAAAAGACAATGTACTGGATGGGAAAAAACATTTGCAAATGATATGACCAATAAGAGGTCAATATCCAAAATACATAAACAGCTCATACAACTCAATATCAAAAAAACAAACAGGCCAATCAAAAAATGGGCAGAAGACCTGAACAGACATTTTTCCGAAGAAGACATACAGCTGGCTAACAGGCACATGAAAAGATGCCCAACATGAAAAATTATCAGAGAAATGCAAATCAAAACCACAATGAGATATCACCTCACAACTGTCAAAATGGCTATCATCAAAAAGTCTGCAAATAACAAAGGCTGGTGAGGATGCAGAGAAAAGAGAACCCTTGTACACTGCTGGTGGAAATGTAAATTGGTACAGCCACTATGGAAAACTGTAGGGAGGTTCCTCAAAAACCAAAAAACAGAACTACCTTATGATCCAGCAATTCTACTGCTGGGTATGTATCTGAAGAAAATGAAAACACTAATTTGAAGATACATGCACCCCAATGTTCACAGCAGCATTATTTACAAATAGTCAAGATCTGGAAGCAACTTAAGTGCCCAACAATGATGAACAGAAAAATAAGATGTGGTACACACGTACACACACACACACACACACACACACACACACACACACACACAATGGAATATTACTCAGCCATAAAAAAGAATGAAATCTGTCATTTGCAACAATGTGGATGGACCTAGAGAGTACTATGCTTAGCGAAATACGACAGAGAAAGACAAATACTATATGTTATGACGTGTGAAATCTAAAAAATAAAACAAACAAATGTATATAACAAAAGAGAAACAGCCTTACACATATAGAGTAAAAATTAATGGCTACCAGTGGATAGAGGGAAGTGGGGAGGGGCAAGAAAGGGGTAGGGAATTAAGAGACACAATCTACTATGTACAAAATACATAAGCAATATGGAAATATTGTACAGGACTGGGAAATATAGCCATTATTTTGTATTAACTTTAAATGGAGTATAACATATAAAAATATTGCATCACTATGTTGTATACCTGAAACTAATATTGTAAATCAACTAAACTTCAATTTTTAAAAATAATAAAGAAATAAATGTCTGAGAAAGCCATGTTGGAGTTGAAAGAATAATTTAAAAAATAAAAAATATGTATACTGGCCTCTGCCCCCTGGTTCCTAACACAGAGCTCCTAATACCCTTGTAAACAGGGGTGGCAGGAGAATCTTTCGTCCTTATAGTCTTTGACCCTAGTTCCTGATACAGAATTTCCAAGACCTTTGTAATTTCCTGAATGATAGGAGAACTGGTCTCAGAGCTCCTAAAATCCCCTGGAATTTCCTGGGAGATAGAAGTGTATTTTGTTCCAATGAGGCAAGTTTTGGTGGGCTCATAGATGAGGCTGGTCACCAGAAAGACCAAGTCATAATTAGAAGCTGGAACTTTCAAGTCTGCCTCTGTACTTCAGAAAGGAGAGAGGGGCTAGAAATGGATTTAATAATCGATCATGCCTACGTGATGAAGTCTCCATAAAAATCTCCAAAGTATGGGGTTTGGAGAGCTTATCCAGGTTGGTGAACACATCTGCATGCTGAGAGGACAGCACACCCCAATTCCATGGAGACAGAATTTCCTGTGTTTTAGACCCTTCCAGACCTCACCTTATGTACCCTCTTCATCTGGCTTTTCATCTGTATCCTTAATCATATGCTTTATTACATAATAAACTGGTAAATATAAGTTAAGTGCTTCCCTGAGTCCATGAGCTGTTCTAGGAAATGATCAAATCCAAGAAATGGGTCATGGTAACCCCCAGTTTGTAGCCAAGGTGAGTGAAAGCTGTGGGTAACCTGGTGATCTCCTACTTGTGATTGGCATGTGAAGTGGGGTCAGCCTCATGGGACTGATTTCTTAATCTGTGGAGTCTACACTAACAATGTTTAGTGTCAGAATTGAATTGAATTGCAGGATACCTAGGTGGTGTGGAAGAATTGTTCAATGTATGGAAAACCCATGTATCTGGGTGTGAGTAGAGGAGAAACACATGAGTGTTTCCCTTTACAATAAGTACGTAACAAAAACAAATATGGAGAATCTAGGAATTAGGTATATGGATGTTCACTGTTCAATTCTTTCAACTTTTCTGTATGTTTGAAATTTTTCATAATTTCATAAAAATTTTCAAATAAATGTGAACTTTTGGAAGATAACTATTTAAGAACTATCTATTTAAAAAAAATAATATAAAAACTCTCTTCCCCCAAAGTACTGTCTCCAATAAAAAGCGTGAACTAATTGCTATTTAGATTCTGGGACCTGTAAACCAGTGGAAATTTGCTTACTGATAATGTACACTGGTTAACTTGATTATTTGTCACAGTCTAGGTTTAGTGGGATAAAAAATGAAGTATCAGAAATCCAAAAGTTATTAACTTTGGAATGTAGGTGATTTTCCTTCTAGGAAACTTCCTTTCCTTATTTAGGTTTTGCTTAAACTACAATAAAAATTAGTTTCCTAAAGGGGACAGAAAAGGCTGCTACAGGAATGAGAAAATAACCATAACAAAGGATGTTTGTTTTCCCTGAGCTCAGAATGACTAAAAGATAAGGTAAATGTAAAGCAACTGTCTGGCTTCCAAGAAAAAGCCAGTCTCATACACTAAATTTACTTCAGAAAATTCCCAAAGAAAACAAAGTCCATGTGAGCAACTCATAGTAAATGATGGGGTCTTGGGGAGGGAAGCTGAAAATGAATGCTACTTTAAGTGTGACCTAAGTAAGCAAGGATGACCCAGTGATGAACAGTATCAGTTCCAGGGTTGAAAGAAATTCCCAGCAGCAACAAAGCCAGAGGGACCTTTATTCTGCAGAAAGCTACTCTAGACCACATAAAGGGCTACATATTCCAGAAAGAAATCAAATGTAACAAAGAATTTCCCTTCTCCTAAGGCTTACTCCTTCTGTGTTGTAAAACCACTCCTCTTAAATAAAGATGGAGTACATTTTATAACAGATCTTTTATTATCTCCCAAAACTGCAGGTTGGGAGATCCTTAAGCAACATAGTTTTTTTTTTTTAAAAATGTAACTATCTTGGAGGAAATTTCTTCAAAGGTTAATAAGAGTGTAAATTTCCTATGAAGACAATATAATTTAACGCATTTGTTTAAAAAGATTCAAGATCATATAATATTAGTTATATGATCTAATGCAGCAATTGTTAACACCCACAGAGATATAAAGTGCACTCTCTTCATTACAGCCCTCAACAATTTTGCCTCTCATTTTTTATCTGTCTCTTGCCTTGCTGTTGGCTTAAACTTCTTGCTATTATCAATATCCTGGCCTAAGCCAACCTTTCTTTTCAGTTCTAATGTATCATAGGCTTAGGAATCAGATAGGATTCTGTGTAAAATAATGCTCAAGTCATTGATCTGAGAGGGTTTTAGCAAAGAAGCTTTATTAGATCTATTTTAGGTATTCAGAATTTATTTTCAGGCTACTTCATGGTTGTCACCCTTGGTTTTGATAGGTAAAGAATTACTGAAATTGGTTTTTTAAATCAAAGATATCACAAAATGTAAATGAGGACTTATAAAATGCAAATGTTACCTATAAAAAGACCATTGGTCTGTTACTATAACATTTTGTTAATTCCTCAAAAGGCACTTAAGCCTTTATTGGATTATCTCACAAAATAAATTTATTTAAACCTTCCTAGTAGATACTGTATATCTTTTTGTTTTCATAGTATCTGGCACAGAGAAGGCATATGGTAAAAGCTCACTACATTGAATTATATGGAGGCCATACACCTCTTGTCAGTAGTTCTTGAACATTAATGAGAATAAAAATCATCTAGGGAACTTGATTTCCAGATTTTAACCTACAGATTTTGATTGTGACTTTGAGTGATTTTGTGTGTGTGTGTGCTTTGGGGGGGTGAAGTAAAGGTTGCATTTTGAACAAATATTTTAAGTGACTCTTACGAAAATGGCTTATGGACAACCCTTTGCAAACACTGCCCTCTGCAATTCTGTGGGATGTGGTAGCCAGAAGTAGTAAAGGTCAGATTAAGATGCAAATTGAGAAGGAAAAACAGAAAACAAGAGAGTTCAAAAAGTCTGGAAAATATGGAAGGATAAAGAATTCATGAAGGTCACAGAAGTACCTAGGGAAGTGAGAAGAAGGTCACTGCCTGGCCAAAGACAAGCAGGGAATAGCAACTGGGGATGTTAGTGATGGCACAGAAAAAAAGGTTAATGAAAAGAAACATGTTAAGATTGATGCTTGGGAAATCCATAAAGTCCAATTAGTGGCATGCTGAACTACTCCTGAACTTAAGGAGCACATAGAGACTAAGAGAAAGAACCATATATTTCTCAAAATCAAGGGAGCAAGTGCTCTGGCTAGCAAGTAAGGATCCAAGGTTGAGAGCTATAAGACCATAATGGATGAACTGGGTGTGAGACTTAGAATAATAGTCTTTAAAACACTGATTATAGGATAAACCCAGGTGCTGCTAAAGTAAGTACTGGGGGTGCTTGTCCATGGACTGTGCTGCTGATCTCTGTGTACCATAAGACTTTGTGCACTGTTTCATACACCGAGAAAGTCTAGAAACAATAGTAAAAGTATGGACACAGTGCTGCTCAGTGTTTTAAGTACTTACGTGCCTTTAAGAAATCATTCCTCTCCAGGAGAACGTATCAGGTTCTCCCCACAGGAAGACTGTACCAGAGACCTAGCCTTGCAGAAAGACTGTTCTTTCTGAGCTTCCTGCCCCACCCTCTCTACCTCATAGTCTGTTCTCTCCATTTCCCTGGCAATTGTCCTTGTTGTACATCTACCATTTTATCATCAATTTTCCCTGAAGCTCAGTGTACCATCTGCTTCTTTCAGCTTTGAACCTCACTCCTCTTCCATTAAAAGCTGAGTCCATAGTAAAAATGCCCACACAAAGCCAGCAAGCCAGCCCCAGGAACCCCATCCTTCTGTGTAATGCCACTGCACATGGCCCACCTGGTGCAGTGGGCCTTTGAAGGCATAACCTTTGAAGGAAGGCATAATCTTTGAAGGTGAAATGTAATGTTCTTCTCCTGCCTCTCCCCCTTAACTTACCACTTCCCTGGGAGATGATGGTGAAGCACTGCCTAAGTAGAAAAATTACCTGGAAGCTTTCTGTTTGAGACTTGTCTTAGGCCTACTTTGCCATACTTTCATAGTAGTGACTCAGCTGAAACTACAAACCATTCTTAAGATAACTGTAAGTGGTAACCACAACCTACCAGCATAACTTGGTTGATTAACATTTCCACCTTTCTTCACATAATGATGAACAAGATCAGCGTCATTGTGCAGAGCAGCTTTATACAATAAGTTCTCTCCAAAGATGTTTCTACGGTTAATGGTACAACGAGATACTTTATTCATCTTCATTTTTTCTGAAATGAGGGCATGAACAAAAGAAAACAAAAAAATTAATAATCCTTATTTGAAAATCAAGAGGAATATAAGTAATAGAATGAATCCAGTCAACATTCTGGAATAGAGTATATTACATTATGGAAGAGTATTTCATCCATTAACCCAACTATAATGGTATCTACATGCAAAAAGGTGAAAAAGACAAATGTCATTAGTTTGAAATATTTGAGTAAATTATACATCATGTAAGCAGTTTATATTGATTGAAACTCCAGGAAAGGTGCATACATGAGAAGACTAATGGATTATTTTCTTAAAAGTTCTGGTGAAAGGGATTATTTAAATCCAGAATTAGATGTTATTAAACCTAACAAAATATTACAATACCAAAATGTCTTATAAAACCATGAGGAGAAAATCTCAGAAGTATATAAGGAAGATACAAAAATTAACCCCAGCAAGACCAGAAAAGAGAATACTAAATTTTCTTTCTTTACTAAAAATAATTGTCATGAAATTAAATAAAGCTTGGTCTTGAGCAGTATAATAGTTTTGATTTCCTAAGCTGGGAAATACACAATTAAAATAGTTTTCCAGGTTATATATACCAAGTATCATTTCTCCCCTGTGCCTCCTAAACTCCTCATCTAGATAATCCAAATTCTGTCAATTTTTACAGATAATACTCATTTGGTTTTCCTCAATTTCAGAATAGCATTTTTTTCCTTTGGCGCACCACCCAGCTTGTGGGATTGAACCCCGGGCCCTCGGCAGTGACAGCGCAGGGTCCTAACCACTGGACCGCCAGGGAATTCCCTCCGAGTAACTTTGGTGATAGCTTTTCTAGTTTCATCTAAATAACCTGCCCCATCCTAAAACCTCAGAAAGGTAATCGAGTACTGCAACAGATTGCTTAATGGACCACAATTTAACTGCTTTGTTTTTATTTGATTCTCTCCATTCAGTTCCACTGTAAAACAAACCAACTGCTGAACACCTGAGCCTGCCTCCCCCCACCCCAGACTACAAAGTATTCTGTTCCCACCAGATAAACTATATGCAAAAATCAACAGTCTTTACTCCCAGATCTTTCTTTTCCAGTTGTACCCGCTATTATAAATATGCAATTTATTCAAAATAACAAATTAAGAATACAAAAATTTTCAATGAACCTAAGTTGTGAAAGACATTCACTTCCAATCATGACTAAATAACTGCTGTGACTTGCCCTCCCATTGTAAACAAATAGAATATTAAACAAAATATATGGGGGAAAAGACCCTTTATTCAGACATTGGAAAACAGGTAGTTCAGACCTATTTGACTCCCCTGAGTGAAGACAAACAATGAAGTGAGCCCTAAGGTCACTCACTCAAGCTTCTTGTCTGGAGGCTTTTCAGAGTATAGCACAAGCATAGCAAGGTGATTCTGCTGAGCTAAGGAGACAGAGGTCAGAGTCTGGGGAGGCTGGGGTGAACAGAATTTACAGGGCAGGGCACCAGAGATGAGAGCATAGAGAAAAGGCACCAGAAATCTATAAGAAGGGCTCCTTGAGTCGTTATCTGAATACTGAACTGCTTATGCGTGGGGTGAATCTTCATGAGGCTGGGCAAGAAAAGTTACCCAGGAACTATAAATTAACAACCATCAGAGATCACACAGGCTGGGAGACATTCACATTCCTGCCAGGCTGAGGAGAGAGACCTTGCTGAACTACTGGAACATTCAGAGAGACCTTTAATGGGTCATGTCTTAGTAGCAGAGCTAAAATAGTTCTAGAGCAAGGCCTACACTAGACCTGACTAACAAGGTTTTAAAAAAAGTGTTGAAAGGATCAAACTGATCTTCAAGTAACTTGTTGGCCAAAACAAATATCAACACTCTTAAAATACACAGAATGACACTGAATAACATTCTGCTGCATACGGATATACAATTGTTCTCTACTAAAAAGGCCTTGTGCCTTTGTCAAAACTCAGGGTTTATTTCTGAACTCCTTTCTCCTTCCATGGACCTATTTCCCTATCTTGATGCCAACATCATGCTGTTTTTTTTTTTTTTTTTTTTTTTTTTGCGGTACGCGGGCCTCTCACTATTGTGGCCTCTCCCGTTGCGGAGCACAGGCTCCGGACGCGCAGGCCCAGCGGCCATGGCTCATGGGCCCAGCCGCTCCGCGGCATGTGGGATCCCCCCAGACCGGGGCACGAACCCGTGTCCCCTGCATCGGCAGGCGGACTCTCAACCACTGCGCCACCAGGGAAGCCCCATCATGCTGTTTTGATTATGCCATATAATAATTCTTGAAATCAGGCAGTGTTAGCCCTTTAACTTTGTTCTTTGATATCAGAGTTGTCTTACTATTCTAGATTCTTTGCATTCCATATGAATTTTAGAACCAGCTTTGGAATTTCTACAAGAAAATCCTAATCAAAATCAAAATCCTTTTGATTGAGATTGTGTAGAATCCATAAATATACCTGAGTAGAAATAACATCTTAATAATATAGTCTTCTGACTCTCTCTCCATTTCTCTCCATCAAATTTTCTGTTTTCTGTTTAATATTTTGTAGGTTTCAGCGTACCTGTCTTTTACATCTTTTGCTAAATTTTTTTTCTTTTTTTTTTGCGGTATGCGGGCCTCTCACTGTTATGGCCTCTCCCGATGCGGAGCACAGGCTCTGGACGCGCAGGCCCAGCGGCCATGGCTCACGGGCCCAGCCGCTCCGCGGCATGTGGGATCTTCCCGGACCAGGGCACAAACCCGTGTCCTCTGCATTGGCAGGCGGACTCTCAACCACTGCGCCACCAGGGAAGCCCTCTTTTGCTAAATTTTATCCGTATTTCACATTTTTTGAAACTGCGGCATAAATTTCACTTCCTAGTTGTTTGGTTTTCATATTTCACTTTCTAATTGTTTGTTGCTAAAATACAGAAATATAATTAATATCTGTATATTAATCTTGTATTTTGGAACTTTGCTAAACTCACTTACAGTTGCTTTTATTGTAGATTCCATCAGATTTTCTATATAGACGATTATGTCACTTGTGACTAAAGACTGTTTTACTTCTTCTTTTCCAACATGGATGCCTTTTATTTGTTTTTCTTCCTGACTGTACTGGCTAGGACCTCCCGTACAATGATCAATGGAAGTGGTGGGAACAGACATCCCTGTCTTATTTCTGATCTTAGGGGGAAAGCATTCAGTCTTTCACCATTAAGTATGACAGCTGTGTATTTTTTTTGTAGATGCCCTTTGTCAGATTAACCAAGTTCCCCTATATTCTGAGTTTGCTGAGAGTTTTCATTAGTAATGGATGTCAGGTGTTGTCAAAATCTTTCTCTGCATCATCTACTAAAATGATCATATGGTTTATCTTTTTTAGTTTATTAATATAACAAATTACAGTGATTGATTTTCAAATGTAATGTAATGTAAATTTTTTGTTCTAGTTCCATAAAAAATGCCATTTGTAATTTGATAGGGATTGCATTGAATCTCTAGATTGCTTTGGGTAGTATAGTCATTTTCACAATATTGATTCTTCCAATCCAAGAACATGGTATATCTCTCCATCTCTTGGTATCATCTTTAATTTCTTTCATCAGTGTCTTACAGTTTTCTGCATACAAGTCTTCTGTCTCCCTAGGTAGGGTTTATTCCTAGGTATTTTATTCTTTTTGTTGCAATGGTAAATGGGAGTGTTTCCTTAATTTCTCTTTCAGATTTTTCATCATTAGTGTATAGGAACGCAAGAGATTTCTGTGCATTAATTTTGTATCCTGCAACTTTACCAAATTCATTGATTAGCTCTAGTAGTTTTCTGGTGGCATTTTTAGGATTCTCTATGTATCCTGTCTTCTGCAAACAGTGACAGTTTTACTTCTTCTTTTCCAATCTGTATTCCTTTTATTTCTTTTTCTTCTCTGATTGCCGTGGCTAGGATTTCCAAAACTATGTTGAATAACAGTGGTGAGAGTGGACATCCTTGTCTTCTTCCTGATCTTAAAGGAAATGCTTTCAGTTTTTCACCATTGAGAATGATGTTTGCTGTGGGTTTGCCATATATGGCCTTTATTATGTTGAGGTAGGTTCCCTCTATGCCTACTTTCTAGAGAGTTTTTGTCTT
This sequence comes from Mesoplodon densirostris, assembly GCF_025265405.1. Lineage (NCBI taxonomy): Eukaryota > Metazoa > Chordata > Mammalia > Artiodactyla > Ziphiidae > Mesoplodon > Mesoplodon densirostris. Next base: position 60,825,490 of record NC_082663.1, read on the forward strand.
AAATGGGTGTTGAATTTTGTCAAAAGCGTTATCTGCATCTATTGAGATGATCATATGGTTTTTATTCTTCAATTTGTTAATATGGTGTATCACATTGATTCATTTGCCTATATTGAAGAATCCTTGCATCCCTGGGATAAATCCCACTTAATCATGGTGTATGATCCTTTTAATGTGTTGTTGCATTCTGTTTGCTAGTATTTTGTTGAGGATTTTTGCATCTATATTCATTAGTGATATTGGCCTGTAATTTTCTTTTTTGGTAGTATCTTTGTCTGGTTTTGGTATCAGGGTGATGGTGGCCTCACAGAATGAGTTTGGGAGTGTTCCTTCCTCTGCAATTTTTGGAAAGAGTTTGAGAAGGATGGGTGTTAGCTCTTCTCTAAATGTTTGATAGAATTCACCTGTGAAGCCATCTGGTCCTGGACTTTTGTTTGTTGGCAGATTTTTATCATAGTTTCAATTTCATTACTTGTGATTGGTCTGTTCATATTTTCTGTATCTTCCTTGTTCAGTCTTGGAAGGTTATACCTTTATAAGAATTTGTCGGGCTTCCCTGGTGGCGCAGTGGTTGAGAGTCCGCCTGCCGATGCAGGGGACGTGGGTTCATGCCCCGGTTCGGGAAGATCCCACATGCCGCGGAGCGGCTGGGCCCGTGAGCCATGGCTGCTGAACCTGCGCGTCCAGAGCCTGTGCTCCGCAACGGGAGAGGCCACAACAGTGAGAGGCCTGCGTACCGCAAAAAAAAAAAAACAAAAAAACAAGAATTTGTCCATTTCTTACAGGTTGTCCATTTTATTGGCATAGAGTTGCTTGTAGTAGTCTCTTATGATGCTTTGTATTTCTGCAGTGTCTGTTGTAACTTCTCCTTTTTCATTTCTAATTTTACTGATTTGAGTCCTCTCCCTCTTTTTCTTGATGAGTCTGGCTAATGGTTTATCAATTTTGTTTACCTTCTCAAAGAGCCAGTTTTTAGTTTTATTGATCTTTGCTATTGTTTTCTTTGTTTCTATTTCATTTATTTCTGCTCTGATTTTCATGATTTCTTTCCTTCTGCCAACTTTGGGTTTTGTATGTTCTTCTTTCTCTAGTTCCTTTAGGTGTAACGTTAAGATTGTTTGAGATTTTTCTTGTTTCTTGAGGTAGGCTTGTATAGCTATAAACTTCCCTCTTAGAACTGCTTTTGCTGCATCCCATACGTTTTGCATCGTCGTGTTTTCATTGTCATTTGTCTCTAGGTATTTTTTGATTTCCTCTTTGATTTCTTTAGTGATCTCTTGGTTATTTAGTAACGTATTGTTTAGCCTCCACGTGTTTGTGGTTTTTACATTTTTTTCCCTGTAATTCATTTCTAATCTCATAGCACTGTGGTCAGAAAAGATGCTTGATATGATTTCAATTTTCTTATATTTACTGAGGCTTGATTTGTGACCCAAGATGTGATCTATCCAGGAGAATGTTCCTTGTGCACTTGAGAAGAAAGTGTAATCTGCTGTTTTGGGATGGAATGTCCTATAAATATCAATTAAATCTATCTGGTCTATTGTGTCAGTTAAAGCTTCTGTTTCCTTATTTATTTTCATTTTGGATGATCTGTCCATTGGTGTAAGTGAGGTGTTAAAGTCCCCCACTATTATTGTGTTACTGTCAATTTCCTCTTTTATAGCTGTTAGCAGTTGCCTTATGTATTGAGGTGCCCTTATATTGGGTGCATATGTATTTATAGTTGTTATATCTTCTTCTTGGATTGATCCCTTGATCATTATGTAGTGTCCTTCCTTGTCTCTTGTAACATTATTTTAAAGCCTATTTTATCTGATATGAGTATTGCTACTCCAGCTTTCTTTTGATTTCCATTTGCATGGAATACCTTTTTCCATCCCCTCACTTTCAGTCTGTATGCGTCCCTAGGTCTGAAATGGTCTCTTGTAGACAGCATATAGATGGGTCTTGTTTTTGTATCCATTCAGCAAGCCTGTGTCTTTTGGTTGGCGCATTTAATCCATTCATGTTTAAGGTAATTATCAATATGTATGTTCCTATTACCATTTTCTTATTTGTTTCGGGTTTGTTTTTGTAGGTCCTTTTCTTCTGTTTCCCACTTAGAGAAGTTCCTTTAGCATTTGCTGTAGAGCTAGTTTGGTGGTGCTGAATTCTCTTAGCTTTTGATTGTCTGTAAAGCTTTTGATTTCTCCATCGAATCTGAATGAGATCCTTGCTGGGTAGAGTAATCTTGGTTGTAGGTTCTTCCCTTTCATCACTTTAAATATATCATGCCACTCCCTCCTGGCTTGTAGATTTTTGCTGAGAAATCAGCTCTTAACCTTATGGGAGTTCCCTTGTATGTTATTTGTCATTTTTCCCTTGCTGCTTTCAATAATTTTTCTTTGTCTTTAATTTTTGCCAATTTGATTACTATGTGTCTCGGCGTGTTTCTCCTTGGGTTTATCCTGTATGGGACTTGCTGCATTTCCTGGGTTTGGGTGGCTATTTCCTTTCCCATGTTAGGGAAGTTTTTGACTATAATCTCTCCAAATATTTTCTCGGGGTCTTTCTCTCTCTCTTCTCCTTCTGGGACCCCTATAATGTGAATGTTGTTGTGTTTAATGTTGTCCTAGAGGTCTCTTAGGCTGTCTTCATTTCTTTTCATTCTTTTTTCTTTATTCTGTTCCGCAGCAGTGAATTCCACCATTCTATCTTCCAGGTCACTTATCCGTTCTTCTGCCTCAGTTATTCTGCTATTGATTCCTTCTATCGTAGTTTTCATTTCAGTTATTGTATTGTTCATCTCTGTTTGTTTGCTCTTTAATTCTTCTAGGTCTTTGTTAAACATTTCTTGCATCTTCTTGATCTTTACCTCCATTCTTTTTCCGAGGTCCTGGATCATCTTCACTATCATTATTCTGAATTCTTTTTCTGGAAGGTTGCCTATCTCCACTTCATTTAGTTGTTTTTCTGCAGTTTTATCTTGTTCCTTCATCTGGTACATAGCCCTCTGCCTTTTCATCTTGTCTATCTTTCTGTGAATGTGGTTTTTGTTCCATAGGCTGCAGGATTGTAGTTCTTGCTTCTGCTGTCTGCCCTCTGGTGGATGAGGCTATCTAAGAGGCTTGTGTAAGTTTCCTGATGGGAGGGACTGGTGGTGGGTAGAGCTGACTGTTACTCTGGTGGGCAGAGCTCAGTAAAACTTTAATCTGCTTGACTGTTGATGGGCAGGGCTGGGTTCCCTCCTTGTTGGTTGTTTAGCCTGAGGCAACCCAACACTGGAGCCTACCTGGGCTCTTTGGTGGAGCTAGTGACAGACTCTGGGAGGGCTCACGACAAGGAGTACTTCTCAGAACTTCTGCTGCCAGTGTCCTTGTCCTCACAGTGAGACACAGCCACCGCCCGCCTCTGCAGGAGACCCCCCAATACCAGCAGGAAGGTCTGGTTCAGTCTTCCCTGGGGTTACTGCTCCTTCCCCTGGGTCCCGATGTGCACACTACTTTGTGTGTGTCCTCCAAGAGTGGAGTCTCTGTTTCCCCCAGTCCTGTCGAAGTCCTGCAATCAAATCCCACTAGGCTTCAAAGTCTGATTCTCTAGGAATTCCTCCTCCCGTTGCTGGACCCCCGGGTTGGGAGCCTCAGAGCCTTCACTCCAGGGGGTGGACTTCTGTGGTCTAAGTGTTCTCCAGTCTGTGAGTCACCCACCCAGCAGTCATGGGATTTGATTTTACTGACTGCGCCCCTCCTACCGTCTCATTGTGGCTTCTCCTTTGTCTTTGGATGTGGGGTATCTATTTTGGTGAGTTCCAGTGTCTTCCTGTTAATGACTGTCCAGCACCTAGTTGTGATTCTAGTGTTCTCACAAGAGGGAGTGAGAGCACGTCCTTCTACTCTGTCATCTTGGTTCCTCTCCCCTCACCTTCATTTTTGAAAGATATTTTGCTAGGTATAGAATTCTAGGTTCTTTATAGAATTCTATAGAATTTCTTTTAGTACTTTAAAGCTGCTGCTCCACTGTCTTCTTGCTTGCATTGTTTCCAACAAGAAATTTGATATCATCCTTATGACATGAAAAAAAAATCCATGGCCTTTTTTTCCTTATCAACACATACATATTCTTCTGACTTCTTAAATGACTGAATATTATTTCATTGGTTACATTATAGTTTGTTAACTATTCACTTAATTTAGATTGTTTCTAGTCATTTTATTATAATAAGCAATGCTGTAATGAACATCTTTATAAAATATATTTACATATATAAGCAAATACAGCCATAGAATAAATCCCTTTAAACAGAATTGCTGATTCAAAAGAATTGTGATTTAAAATTCTGATGAATGTAAATAAACTGCCTTATAAAAAGACTGAAAAAACTTTTACCAAAAACATGAGATTGTTTACTTTTTCCACATTCTTGCCACTGGGAATTCTCAAATGTTTACTGGCATTCTCTTAGCTGAAAATTGTACTTGTTAATTTGCATTTCTTTAAGTATGAGTGAGATGTTAATCTTTTCAGATATAAAATTGTTTTTTCTGTGAACTCCCTATTTTTCTTTATCCTTACTGTTTTGTAAGAGCTCTTTGCATACTAGTATAATTAACCCCTTGTCATGTGTTATTAATATTTCTTCTGTGTTTGATGATTGGTTTCCTTTAGGATATCTTTCCATATAATTTTTAAAAAATGCATATAGTCAATTTTATCATTCTTTTCCCTCCTTCTGGCTTTGAATTGTTCTTCACAAAGAGTTTTTCCAAGATTATAAAAAGATTCACTTGTCTTTTCTCCTAGAACTTTTTTTCCCCTTTAACTCTGGCCAGACTGGAATTAAATTTGGTATAAGGAATGTTATAGGGATCCAACTGTTTGTGTTTTTCACTATTTATTATTTAGTCCTTCTTTCTGCCATCAATTTGAGATGCCATATTTATCACAGACCTACCCCCATATTCCCCTTGTACCTGGCTTCTACATCTAAACCCTTTATTCTGTTTCACTGATTTATCTGTCTATTCCTGTGCCAATACCAACTTATTTTAACTTCTATTGTTTTCTAATTGCTTTCACATTATGTAGAGCAGGTTCCTGCCTCTCTACTCTCCCTTTGTTTCATTTTTCAGAATTTTCTTTGTTAGTCTTTTATATTTAGTTTTCCAGCTGAAATTTTGTATCATTCTCATAGCTAACCTCCAGCCCTCCAGCCCTATAAAGCAAAATAAAACAAAACAATTAACAAATACACAAAAATCTGATTTTGATTGAGCTCTCATGCATTTACAGAATAATTTAGGGAGAAGTAAGTTTCTTACAATACTGAATCTTTATGGTCAAGAATAAGGCTCTTCTTTCCATTTATTCAAGTCTTTTTTATGTCCCTCAGCATAATTTTTACACTTTCTTCTTACAGGTATGGCAATTTCTTATTAGGTATATAAACAGGTATTTTCTCTCTTTTGTAACTATTATAAATGGGATCTTCTCTTATATTTTGTAACTGGGTAATACTTATGTATATGAAAGGTATTTATTTTTGTCTTCTTTTGGTTTATTGAATTTTTTAAACTTTTTAGCTGGAAATAATTTCCGATTTATAAAAAAGTTGTACAAATAAAACAAAGGATTCTCCCATTGTTAACATTTTGCGGCCACTTAAATCATTCTATCTCCCTCTTTATATATACATACACATGCACACAGACACATATACACATAATGAATAACTTGCATACACCATGCCTCTTTACTTACTAATACTTAAGAGCATATTCTCTAAAAGCAAGGATACTATCTAACATAACCAAATTATTAAATTAAGAAAATTTAACATTGATACAATATTATTCTTTAATCTACAGTCCATATTTCAATTATGCCAACTGTCCCGCCATCTATTATTTTGTAACCAGTACTCCTAGGTTCTTATTATTTCTAATAGTTTTTTAGTTCATTCTTTAGGATTTTATATATAGGAACAAAGAAATAACATCTAAATATATAATAATTTCCTCTATTCTTCTGGTTATAATTTCCCAAAGCCTATGCTAGTTTAGTCACACCACAAATAGGTCAGATATCTAAATTTGAAAAGAGTTCTGAAACTATTCTCTTAATAGTACAAGTACAGGAAATATACCAGCCTATGAGGCAGGAGTTCAGGATCCTAGTTATACTACTAATGAGCTGTGCAGTGCTGGGGAAAATCCTTAACCTCTCTGAACTTCCTCATCAGTAGAATGAGAAAGTTGAGACATATAATCTCTAAATCCTTTTTTAGTACCAGCATTCTATATTTTTATAAGTTACTTATTAAAGAAATAAAGAAATAAAGTAGGCCTCACCATTTTTCCCTGCAAGTTTTCTGTTTTTCCTGATCTGTTCTCCACTCTTGAGTCTGGATGAATGCATAGTCTTCCCTTTACCTTCAATCCTTAAAGCAGGATTCTGCATTCTTGAAAAATAAATGTGCTTTTAAAATTACTATCATGTTCTCCACAACTGTTCAAAGAGAATCATACCGAATTTTTGACTAAATTTTTTTAAAACTCAAAGATATTTTACTGAGCTGTTGTCAAGCAGGATGGCAGTTTTAAGTATGGAGATGGCTCCTGAGTAAACTGCAGAAAATTCTGTGAGAGACATGCCAGTCATTATGGTTTCTTTGTCTTTGCGCCACCTATGGGTTTCTCTCCTTTAGGGATAGTCACCTATAAGTGAGTATTCTGAGGCTCCTGTCCCTCACTCCCCATGCTGGCATGCCACTATCCACTCTATTCACAACTTCTAGGAAAAAAAGAGGCAGGCAAAAGAAAAGGACTTGCCCTGTGGTATGGCACTGATCAAAAACTGTAAAATACTGGCATAAAAGCATATATGGGTAGGTTTATTTTGGCTCTCTCTATTCTGAGAGCCACAAAATAAACCTACCCATATATGGTCAATTAATCTATGACAAAGGAGCCAAGAATATACAATGGGGAAAGGACAGTCTCTTCAATAAATGGTGTTGGGAAAACTGGACAGCCAAATACACAAGAATAAAGCTGGATCACAATCTTACACCATATACAAAAATCAACTCAAAATGGATTGAAGACTTGAAAGTAAGACTTGAAACCACAAAACTCCTAGGAAAAAACATAAGTAAGCACCTTGACATCAGTCTTGGCAATGATTTTTTGGATTTGACACCAAAAGCAAAAATAAAGAAGTGAGACTACATCAACCTAAAAAGTTTCTGTACAGCAAATGAAACTATCAACAAAATGAAAAGACAACCTACCAAATGGGAGAAAATATTTGCAAATCATATACTTGAAAAGGGATTAATATCCAAAACATATAAAGAACTCATACAACTCAATAGCAAAGAGAAAAGCAATCCGATTAAAAAATGTGAGAGGAACTAAAAAGACATTTCCAAAAAAGGCATCCAAATGGCCAGCAGGTACATGAAAAGGTGCTTAGCATCACTGATCATCAGAGAAATGTAAATCAAAACCACAATGAGATATCACCCCACACCAGTCAGAATGGCCATCATCAAAAAGTCTACAAATAATAAATGCTGGAGAGGGTGTGGAGAAAAGGAAACCCTCTTGCACTGTTGGTGGGAATGTAAATTGGTGCAACCATGATGGAAAACAGTATGGAGATTCCTCAAAAATTAAAAATAGAACTACTATATGATCCAGCAATTCCACTCCTGGGTATTTATCCAAAGGAAACAAAATCACTATCTCAAAATAATATCTGCAGTCCCATTTTTACTGTGGCTTTACTTACAATAGTCAAGACATGGAAGCAACTTAAATATCCATTGATGGATGAATAAATAAAGAAAATGTGATACACACACACACACACACACAATGGAATGGTATTCAGCCATAGAAAAGAAAAAAATCCTGTCATTTGCTAGAACATGCATGGGCCTTGAGAGCATTATGCTAAGTGAAATAAGTCAGAGAAAGACAAATACCATATGATCTCACTTACATGTGGAATCTAAAACAAAAAAACAACAAAAAAACAAAAACCCTAAACTAATAGATACAGAAAACAGACTGGTTCTGGAGGTAGGAGACGGTGTGGGTGGGTGAAATGGGTGAAGGTGGTCAAAAGGTACAAACTTCCAGTTATAAGATAAATAAGTTCAGGGGATGTAATGTACAGCATGGTGACTATAGTTAATAATACTGTGTTGTATATTTGAGAAGTTGCTAAGAGAGTAGACCTTAAAAGTTCTCATCACAAGAAAAAAAATTTGTAACTATGTGTGGTGAGAGATGTTAAAGAAAGAAAATTAGCATTAAGCTAAAATACAATTATTTCCCATTACTTTGTCTTAAAAAAAGAAAGTAAAAGAGTTTTCTGGGGTTTTTTTAAATTGCAAAATAAATAAAATAACAACACTGAAAAATAAAGTTCTTTACTTAGAGGTAAACTGACTCTAATGTCCCAAACACAGAATTATCTATTAGGTTGGTAGCATACCTGAAATTCTCAGTTGAAGAGTTATTATTTGTTTGATCCTCACAGCCAAGTATTTTGGGTAAAATCTTTTCTGGCATCTTATATATGTCATCTGTGGGCTTTGCATCTCTGCCTACTTTCAGTCTGGATGATCTCCTTAACACACATGGAGTGTCCTGGTCAGAGCTATTTCCCACCGGCTTTGAATTTCCCTTATTATTTAGTGGATCACAAGAGGTGACATTTTGATGAACCAAAGTTTGCAATCCAAATGGATTTGGGTCTTCTAGACTCTGTAATACGATGTAAATACATACACAAATAATTACAACAATGCAAAAAAATAAAATAAACTTAGAAGAAATTAAGTTTTATCTTGTCCTTTTTTTTTTTTTGCTTTACGCGGGCCTCTCACTGTTGTGGCCTCTCCTGTTGCGGAGCACAGGCTCCGGACGCGCAGGCTCAGCGGCCATGGCTCACGGGCCCAGCCGCTCCGCGGCATGTGGGATCTTCCCAGACCGGGGCACGAACCCGTGTCTCCTGCATCGGCAGGCGGACTCTCAACCACTGCGCCACCAGGGAAGCCCTATCTTGTCCTTTGATTACACAAAAATACCTTATAAGATGGAAATACAAAAACCCATAGACATATGTGGACATAATGAAAATTTTATCATAATTAATGTAACAAATGACAATGCAGATTTAAAAGCCTAAGACAAGAAAAGCATAAGTAAATATTATTTTTATCAATATTCATCCTTAAGACTCAAGGATAAACCTAAGGTCACTCTGGGTGCTTTAATTTCACAGGAAGTGGGTAGCACGAAATGATGAGAGACACATAAAAACAGTAGTACTGTCACACCAGGCCAGATCAGTGTTCTATTCAGCCTAGTATTTTGTTATTTGATAGCAACAGTAAGTGTATTTGTGAGACGAGATACTATATAACTTCCATTACATTGATTTTAAAAGGTTAGCAATATATCATGAACGGCTCTAACTTCCCCTTAATAATCCATTATAGATTTAACTTTCGTGGGGATACATATTTTTATACATATCACGTAAACCTTTCTTGAGCTTATTTATATATCCAGCTTGCAAAGCTTCTCAAGGTAACAAGTTTCATATTTTTTTAAAAAAATATTTATTTATTTATTTGGCTGCACCAGGTCTTAGTTGCAGCACACGGGGTCTTTGTTGCCACATGTGGGATCTTCATTGCGGCATACGGGATCTTTAGTTGTGGCATGCGGGATCTAGCTCCCTGACCAGGGATTGAACCCGGGCCCCCTGCATTGGGAGCGCAGAGTCTTAACAACTGGACCACCGGGGAAGTCCCACAAGTTTCATATTTTTATTATAGCTAAGTAAAAGAGTATTTAATTTGATTTGTTCTAAATCAATCTCTTTTCTACTTCTAAGTAGACTTTTTTTTGAAGACCTCCTAAGTTCATGCTCACTCTATCAATACCAGTCATAATTTCCTACACTTTACTCATATTACCTCTTTATAGATTAGAAACCTGGAAAGTTTAACTTAATCTTCATGCCCTATCCCCATGATTAGTTTCTCTTTTTCTGGATTTTTAAACATATCATTATGTCTGTTTTGAAATTTTTTGACCAGAATTGCATGCAGTATTATTCCAGGTGTGTATGTTATAACCTGAGCTTAGTATCATGTCATTTAAATCTTCCAAGAAATGTTCACAGGAGTATTTTGGTAATAGCCAGAAGGAGGATAGAAAAGAAAAGGAAACATAACACAGGGAGATCAGCTTGGTGCTTTGTGACTGCCTGGAGGGGTGTCATAGGGAGGGTGGGAGGGAGACGCAAGAGGGAGGGGATATGGGAACATATGTATATGTATAACTGATTAATTTGGTTACAAAGCAGAAACTAACACACCATTGTTAAGCAATTATACTCCAATAAAGATGTTTAAAAAAAAAAAGAAAAAAAATCCAAATGACCATCATTAGTGAATTGGTTAAATAAATTATATTATTATACACACACACACACACACACACACAAACATACCCATAGAGTGGAATACCATTCAACAAGTAGAAAGATTTAAGTAGTGCTACTTTTGTTGACACAGAAAGATAACCACGATGCCTTATTAAATTTTAAAAACAAGTTGCAAAGCATTACGTATAATATAATCCCATTTATATAAAATAAACTTACATAGAATATGCACAGAAAAAAATTGAGACATGCAGCAAACTGTTAACAATGATTATCTCTGGAAAGTGGAATTGTGGGAGACTTCCTCTTACTGTAATGTTTGATTTTTTTTTTATAATGAGGATGTGTTACTATTATAATCAGGAAAAAATAAAGATTACTTTTAAAAAGAAAAAAATTGTCAACATGAAAAAGGGACTTGGCAAGTGACAGGCCACTCCAGGGTCTCCAGGCATAATAATCCCGGAATTCTAAACCCTCTCCTGGCAGTCCAATTGCATATATTTTACTTCCAACTAGAAACTGATGTGGGATATCTTATCTCTACTCTGCACCCAGGCAGACATAGTGATTTTGTGAGCTAACCAGGAAAATTCTGGTAAAAAAAATTTTTCCTTCTTCTATATAAGCAATGTAATGACGATATATCTTCTCAGGTTTTCAGAGGAGAAACTTATCTATTTTAACTTTTAACCCCTTGAAAACTCTACCCCGGGAACCTCGAAAAATGTAACTATATGCTTCAAAGTCAAAAAGTATCTTCTGAGTGTTGGTATTTGGGTAGAAGGTTTGAATTTAAAATAAAGTATATGGGCAATGAAGACTTGTTAAAGGTCACTATAAAAGGCAAAATCATAGACTCATACTTGCACTTACTTGCTGCACGGAAAGATGCTTGTCCTGTAGCTCACCTAACTTGGAATCCTGTTCAAATGGTTGAGTAGAACAAAGAGTCTCAAAATTCACCTCTGCTATTTGTGTACAATCTTCATCAGTCTGAGACATATTGGGCTCTACTCCTAAACATTCATTTCCAGCACTGAGACTGGTATCTCCCTCTTTTCTGTGACAGATGGGTTCCACCTTGGCTTCTGACAACGTGCTTAAGGCTGCTAACGACTCAGCTGGCAATGCATCATCCTTTGAGTTTTCTAGTAAATCTTTGTGACATGTCAAAGGTATTGATATGGAACTCGAGGAACTGCTCAATGGGTTCATCAACTCTCTATGTTGAAAATCAGTCATTATTCTAATCGGTCTTTCCTCCTGGGTGATTTCTGGTGATGTCAGTAACTTTTCTAAGGCAGACACAAAAGTTTCAAGAGAGCTTTCTTCATCTTTGGTTTCTTCAGAAGTCATGGTCAATGTGACTTCCTTGCTAGGCTCCTTCTCTGGCTCTATTAACAAGTTCTCCTTTACAGCAAATGTATCAAATTCTTTAACAGTAGTACTTGAGAGAAGGCTTATTTCAGGAGAGTCTCTGTCTCTACTTAGTTCCTGTATATTCCAAATAGAATTTAAATCATTATTACATATACAAAAAAGTGTTTAAAATGAAAATGTTAGTTTTCTAGTTCATCATGTTGCTAAGTTATCACCAAAAAGCTTTATCAACTTTCCTCCCTTCCATAAATAAAAATACTCTTTATTACTTTCCTATACCAAATTACTAATGACTGTGAACACATGGTTACACATTTAATAGTAGACCAAGGGTAAAATTGGCCAGGCCATAATTACAGATGGCAAGTTATCTATTCAGCTAAGTTAAGAGGCAGGAAGGGAAGAGGCAGAGATAACATGGATAGTTAAATCAACAGATAACCTAAAAACTTAACTGCAGTTAATAGTTGACAAATTCTTCCTTGCTATAAATCCTTATTGAATTTTATTAATTAACCAGGAACAAAATTGGTATGGTTTGACCTTCCTTTTATTCCCCACCTCTGTATGCATATGTAAATGTGATGTAAAAAGGCCAAAGGACAGGTGGTAAGGGAGGAGAAAAGGAGAAATGAAAACAGTTCTATGTAAATATTACAAGCTCTGGCTATAAATCAATGGTTCTAACTTGTGGTTGTTTTAAACAAAAAACACAAAACTACAAAACACAAAATGACTATTATTTTCAAAGACATCACCTTAACAGGTTATACCTGTTCTCAAAATATTTCCAATGACCAAAATATTATTAGACTTCCTCTTTTGAAAGCGCTTTCAAAATTGTTTATAAGCCATTCAAGAAAATCAGTCTCAATAACTTAAAGGCACTAAACTTTTTTTCAACATTGAAAACTGTTAATTTGCTTGACCTTAAATAACAGAATGGGTTTCAGTGATTTTTGCCTGTTTCTAAAAATCAAATCCACCTTCACTGGCACATCACTCTGCCAGAATGCACTGTAACTTGTAAGCCCTCTAATACTATGATTTGATTTCAATAAGGGAAGTGAAAAATATTTTATTCTCCCTCTCTTCCTTTTCTACCTGCCACCATTTATATTCTCTGTACATAGCATCCAGAGCTTAATAAGATATATTTATTAGCAATGCAAACTATAATTTGCTCAGAAAGATAAAAGAAATTTAGAAGGAATTGAAGAACTGGATCCTATCCATTCTTGAAGTCATGTTCAAGATCTCCCTCTTATCTGAAGTCCTTATATCTATTAAATTCAAGGCCTTAGATCTAATAAAGTATATATATATATATATATATATATATATATATTGAACTCTGCCCTAAAGGAACTTAATTCTTAAATTAAGATTGAAGGCATTAATACATAAGACATTAAATAAACTATAAATAATGTCAAAAACACTGCATGAACTCAAATGAATGGCATAAACCATAGCCCTAGTGTTACAAGAATAAGTTTTCTGGGGGGAAAGAAAGGGAGGCAGTGAAGGGTTTTCAAGATTGCCTGAAAAATGCTCGGTTAAACAAAGTTAAACAGATTTATTTACTACAAGACTTTTCAAAACGTGCACTATAAATCTTTGAGGATACTTTAGGATACAGTGTTCTCTACACTTTGTTCAAAAAAATCCTTTATTCTCAGAAGATCTATTAATGTCACAGGAGGCAAGTGCTAGGGAAATACTGACATAGTGAATAAGCAATGTTAAAGAGGGAGCAATTACTTTGGTCAAGATCACCAGTCATCTGAGACAGATCCAAAGAGAAGAAGGAACTTAAGCCAGAAATTAATGATTTGTGAAGGCGTAAAAGAAGGAAAAAACACGTATTTCTTAAGCACCAACTAGGTACCACACACCGTGAGCCATCACTGCTCTCAGTCCTCACTACAATCCTATGAAATGAGTATCACTTTCCATATATTACACATGTAAATGACACACTTGCCTTTGGGACACAACCTATGTGGTTCCAAATTTTATGCTCTTTCCCTTGCTTTCTGGCTCCTGACTTAAACAAAGGCATGGAGGTGGGAATGTGTAAGGTATACCTGAGATGAAGTAAGGTACAGGTGTATGACAGGGTTGGCCTGGGGAGGTCCTTGATTGTTGGAGTCTGTTATGGGCAGAGCCAATCTTATAGTCCTCTGATTTCCCATAGCACCAAGCAGAAAGCAAAGCCAAAACAAACACTCAGTACATGGTTACTGATTAGTAACTGAAAGATGGGAAACCAGTATCCAGCAGGAAGTATTAAAGGAACAAGGGTAATAGACAAAGCAACAGAAGGCATTTTTGCTATTACATCTCAGCAACTAGTTTGATATTAAATTATATGCTTCTCCTCTACATAAAGAATAAAAGACTTATAATGCTAGATAAGAAACACAGATCAAGAAAATTCTATTTCATTAGAGATAAGGAAGAATAAATACTGAAATGCGTCTCCACTACAGATGTAAGAAAAGTGTCCTTGCGCTTTCTGTCTGACTGTGGCAGCCCAGACTAAATGCGGGAATGCAGGGAAAAGTTTTTTGCAACTCACAAAAAAACCTGTGAACAGTGAAAGCCTGCTTTATTCCAAAGACAGATTTACAAGAGTTTATGAGAAAAGTACTGGAAAATTATTCCCCTTAAAAAAAAACAAAAACACTGAAATGGGTTGTTACACAATTCTATTTATTGAAATGGTTCAGTCATATTCCTGCCTAGGGGAAAACTTAAATGAGCTTGATACTTTAATCAACATAATGTTTTAAAAAAAATCTAAACCCAAGATTTGAAGAGCTAATTTCTATTATACAGACCAACCTTTTCTGGGTGTGTTAGCACTTTAGGATCTTCAGCCTCAGGTCCTAGAAGATAACATTATATGTTTTCATTCCAGTTTTATTAAAGCATTAAAACATATTATCTCACTCAGCATTTCTTAATCATATAACTTGAAATGATTCCCTCATTCATGTGATATATCAAATATTTAATAAATATTATACCAATTTATTGATATAAAAGTATGTTGGCAATAAAATTATGAAATTCTTCCATTCCTTAAAAAAATATTTCACATGAAGCCAGGTAATATTATAATTGTTTGGAATTAGATTAGTTAAAAACCAACCTCTCTACTTTGGCTGAGTTATCCTAAGTATTCGCAACTACATGGAAAAATCATATCTACTTTCTCTGTGTCATTATCATCTCCATTATAGGTAACAGAATTTAAATGAATTCATGCTGTTGAGTTAGGCATAAAAAGGAACATTCATGTAGTGGCCAAAAGTAATCAGGAGATGTCCTAAAGGTACATGTATCAACAAGTCTCTATTTCTTAAAGTCATTAAAAATTTTTAAACATTCTACTATAGCTGGTTTTTTTCCTGTATTGAGACTACCTTTTGAACACTACTAACATTTTTTGAGTATCAAAAAAATCACAAACTTAACTTATTTCCATGAACCAAAATCATGTGTTTTTTCCCCCAGCTAATTTGTCACAGGTTGGCCAGTGGGAGCACAATTGACCTAGCTCTTTATCCTTTTAGCACTGCCCCCTGACATCCTTGAAAGCATTTTTGTTTTCCAACAATGGTAAGATTTTGAGATCCATCCTAATATCTTCAAGCTCCAAGACAGATCAGCTATCCTTTTAGGATCCCTGGTTTGCTTGGCATTTGTAAAGTCATAGCACCCATACACCTGGCACTTAGCAGGCTAAATAAATATTTGTTAAAATAATTAATAAATAATATTACAGACCAAAATGCAGGCACTAGGAGTGCATGCAAGAGTTGGTGATGGCGTTAAGTGGTACTGCTATTGTTGTAGTAGCAACAGATCAGGAGAAGACAGAGATTTTACAACTTAGCTTTTCAACTTCAAGTATCATGTCCTTGTGCCTTTTCTCATAATACAAAGTTTCAATGACCACTAAGAATACTTACTACACTGTCATACAACATACACAGGTGGCACTTCAAAGTGAAAGACAGCTACCCTCTAATACAGCTGAAATCAAGTAAATGGTCTGCCTAACTGCCAGTCAAGAAAGACATGACAGGGCTTCCCTGGTGGCGCAGTGGTTGAGAGTCCGCCTGCCGATGCAGGGGACACGGGTTTGTGCCCCGGTCTGGGAAGATCCCACGTGCTGCGGAGTGGCTAGGCCTGTGAGCCATGGCCGCTAAGCCTGTGTGTCCGGAGCCTGTGCTCTGCAACGGGAGAGGCCACAGCAGTGAGACGCCCGTGTACCGCAAAAAAAAAAAAAAAAAAAAAAAAAAGAAGAAAGACATGACATACATATTAAGAATGTTATGAATAGAGAAAACAAACATTGTTTTCAAATTTCAGCCCCCAAATTACAAGTCAAAAAAGTAGATGTGGAGGAGTAGGTATTGACTGCACCTGAGCATTTCGCATATGGGCAACTTTAAGCGGCATGATTCCAAGGTCAACAGCAACACTGATTTCATATGTAAAAATGTATGGTAGCAACGTATGGTAGACCAGCCTAGTTGTAAATAAATCCATATCTGACTTCCGGGTAAGATGGTGGAAGAGTAAGACGCGGAGATCACCTTCCTCCCCACAGATACACCAGAAATACAGCTACACGTGGAACAACTCCTACAGAACACCTACTGAACGCTGGCAGAAGACCCCAGACCTCCCAAAAGGCAAGAAACTCCCCACATACCTGGGTAGGGCAAAGCGGAGAGATTCCCGCACAGAGGAGCGGTGCCGAGCGGCACTCACCAGCCCGAGAGGCTTGTCTGCTCCCCCGCCGGGGCGGGCGGCGCTGGAGCTGACGCTCGGGCTTCGGTCAGAGCGCAGCGAGAGGACTGGGGCTGGCGGCAAGAACTCAGCCTGAAGGGGGCTAATGTGCCACAGCTAGCCGGGAGCGAGTCCGGGAAAACTCTGGAGCTGCCGAAGAGGCAGGAGACTTTTTCTTCCCTCTTGGTTTCCTGGTGCGCGAGGAGAGGGGATTAAGAGCACCGCGTAAAGGAGCTCCAGAGACGGGCGCGAGTCGCGGCTGAAAGCGCCGAGCCCAGAGACGGGCGTGGGACGCTGGGGCTGCTGCTGCCGCCGCCAGGAAGCCTGTGTGCGAGCGCAGGTCACTGTCCACACCGCCCTTCCGGGAGCCTGTGCAGCCTGCCACTGCCGGGGTCCTGGGATCCAAGGGCAGCTTCCCTGAGAGAACGCACGGCGCGCCTCGGGCTGGTGCAACGTCACGCCGACCTCTGCCGCTGCAGGCTCGCCCCGCACTCCGTGCCCCTCCCTCCCGCCCAGCCTGAGTGAGCCAGAGTCCCCGAAGAGGCTGCTCCTTTAACCCTGTCCTGTCTGAGCGAAGAACAGACGCCCTCCGGCGACCTACACGCAGAGGCGGGGCCAAATCCAAAGCTGAGACCCAGGAGCTGTGAGAACAAAGAAGAGAAAGGGAAACCTCTCCCAGCAGCCTCAGAAGCAGCGGATTAAAGCTCCACAATCAACTTGATGTACCCTGCATCTGTGGAATACATGAATAGACAACAAATCATCCCAAATTGAGGAGCCAGGAGTCAGTGCTGTGCCTCTGAGGTGGGAGAGCCAACTTCAGGACACTGGTTCACAAGAGACCTCCCAGCTCCACATAATATCAAACGGCAAAAATCTTCCAGAGATCTCCATCTCAACACCAGCACCCAGCTTCACTCAACGACCAGCAAGCTAGAGTGCTGGACACCCTATTGCCAAACAACTAGCAAGACAGGAACACAACGCCACCCATTAGCAGAGAGGTGGCCTAAAATCATAAAAAGTCCACAGACACCCCAAAACACACCACCAGACGTGGACCTGCCCAGCAGAAAGACAAGATCCAGCCTCATCCACCAGAACACAGGCACTAGTCCCCTCCACCAAGAAGCCTACACAACCCACTAAACCAACCTTAGCCACTGGGGACAGACACCAAAAACAACGGGAACTACGAACCTGCAGCCTGCAAAAAGGAGACCCCAAACACAGTAACATAAGCAAAATGAGAAGACAGAAAAACACACAGCAGGAGAAGGAGCAAGATAAAAACCCACCAGACCTAACAAATGAAGAGGTAATAGGCAGTCTACCTGAAAAAGAATTCAGAATAATGATGGTAAAGATGATCCAAAATCTTGGAAATAGAATAGACAAAATGCAAGAAACAGTTAACAAGGACCTAGAAGAACTAAAGATGAATCAAGCATCGATTAAAAACACAATAAATGAAATAAAAAATACTCTAGATGGGATCAATAGCAGAATAACTGAGGCAGAAGAACGGATAAGTGAGGTGGAAGATAAAATAGTGGAAATAACTGCTGCAGAGCAAAATAAAGAAAAAAGAATGAAAAGAACAGAGGACAGTCTCAGAGACCTCTGGGACAACATTAAACGCACCAACATTCGAATTATAGGGGTTCCAGAAGAAGAAGAGAAAAAGAAAGGGACTGAGAAAATATTTGAAGAGATTATAGTTGAAAACTTCCCTAATATGGGAAAGGAAATAGTTAATCAAGTCCAGGAGGCACAGAGAGTCCCATACAGAATAAATCCAAGGAGAAATACACCAAGACACATATTAATCAAACTGTCAAAAATTAAACACAAAGAAATCATATTAAAAGCAGCAAGGCAAAAACAACAAATAACACACAAGGGAATCCCCATCAGGATAACAGCTGATCTCTCAGCAGAAACTCTACAAGCCAGAAGGGAGTGGCAGGACATAATTAAAGTGATGAAGGAGAAAAACCTGCAACCAAGATTACTCTACCCAGCAAGGATCTCATTCAGATTTGATGGAGAAATTAAAACCTTTACAGACAAGCAAAAGCTGAGAGAGTTCAGCACCACCAAACCAGCTTTACAACAAATGCTAAAGGAACTTCTCTAGGCAAGAAACACAACAGAAGGAAAAGAACTACAATAACGAACCCAAAACAATTAAGAAAATGGGAATAGGAACATACATATCAATAATTACCTTAAATGTAAATGGACTAAATGCTCCCACCAAAAGACACAGACTGGCTGAATGGATACAAAAACAAGACCCATATATATGCTGTCTAAAAGAGACCCACTTCAGACCTAGAGACACATACAGACTGAAAGTAAGGGGATGGAAAAAGATATTCCATGCAAATGGAAACCAAAAGAAAGCTGGAGTAGCAATTCTCATATCAGACAAAATAGACTTTAAAATAAAGACTACTAGAAGAGACAAAGAAGGACACTACATAATGATCAAGGGATCAATCCAAGAAGAAGATATAACAATTGTAAATATTTATGCACCAAACATAGGAGCACCCCAATACATAAGGGAAATATTAACAGCCATAAAAGGAGAAATCGACAGTAACACAATCATAGTAGGGGACTTTAACACCCCACTTTCACCAATGGACAGGTCATCCAAAATGAAAATAAATAAGGAAACACAAGCTTTAAATGATACATTAAACAAGATGGACTTAATTGATATTTATAGGACATTCCATCCAAAAACAACAGAATACACATTTTTCTCAAGTGTTCATGGAACATTCTCCAGGATAGATCATATCTTGGGTCACAAATCAAGCCTTGGTAAATTTAAGAAAATTGAAATTGTATCAAGTATCTTTTCCGACCACAATGCTATGAGACTAGATATCAATTACAGGAAAAGAGCTGTAAAAAATACACACACATGGAGGCTAAACAATACACTACTTAATAACGAAGTGATCACTGAAGAAATCAAAGAGGAAATTAAAAAATACCTAGAAACAAATGACAATGGAGACACGACGACCCAAAACCTATGGGATGCAGCAAAAGCAGTTCTAAGAGGGAAGTTTATGGCAATACAATCCCACCTTAAGAAACAGGAAACATCTCAAATAAACAACCTAACCTTGCACCTAAAGCAATTAGAGAAAGAAGAACAAAAACATCCCAAAGTTAGCAGAAGGAAAGAAATCATAAAAATCAGATCAGAAATAAAGGAAAAAGAAATGAAGGAAACAATAGCAAAGATCAATAAAACTAAAAGCTGGTTCTTTGAGAAGATAAACAAAATTGATAAACCATTAGCCAGACTCATCAAGAAAAGAAGGGAGAAGACTCAAATCAATAGAATTAGAAATGAAAAAGGAGAAGTAACAACTGACACTGCAGAAATACAAAAGATCATGAGAGATTACTATAAGCAACTCTATGCCAATAAAATGGACAACCTGGAAGAAATGGACAAATTCTTAGAAATGCACAACCTGCCAAGACTGAATCAGGAAGAAATAGAAAATATGAACAGACCAATCACAAGCACTGAAATTGAAACTGTGATAAAAAATCTTCCAACAAACAAAAGCCCAGGACCAGATGGCTTCACAGGCGAATTCTATCAAGCATTTAGAGAAGAGCTAACACCTATCCTTCTCAAACTCTTCCAAAATATAGCAGAGGGAGGAACACTCCCAAACTCATTCTATGAGGCCACCATCACCTTGATACCAAAACCAGACAAGGATGTCACAAAGAAAGAAAACTACAGGCCAATATCACTGATGAACATAGATGCAAAAATCCTCAACAAAATACTAGCAAACAGAATCCAACAGCACATTAAAAGGATCATACACCATGATCAAGTGGGGTTTATTCCAGGAATGCAAGGATTCTTCAATATACGCAAATCAATCAACGTGATACACCATATTAACAAACTGAAGGAGAAAAACCATATGATCATCTCAATAGATGCAGAGAAAGCTTTCGACAAAATTCAACACCCATTTATGATAAAAACCCTGCAGAAAGTAGGCATAGAGGGAACTTTCCTCAACATAATAAAGGCCATATATGACAAACCCACAGCCAGCATTGTCCTCAATGGTGAAAAACTGAAACCATTTCCACTAAGTTGAGGAAC
Organism: Mesoplodon densirostris; assembly: GCF_025265405.1. Classification (NCBI taxonomy): domain Eukaryota; kingdom Metazoa; phylum Chordata; class Mammalia; order Artiodactyla; family Ziphiidae; genus Mesoplodon; species Mesoplodon densirostris. The sequence continues at coordinate 60,846,296 of NC_082663.1, forward strand.
AAGACAAGGTTGCCCACTCTCACCACTCTTATTCAACATAGTTTTGGAAGTTTTAGCCACAGCAATCAGAGAAGAAAAGGAAATAAAAGGAATCCAAATGGGAAAAGAAGAAGTAAAGCTGTCACTGTTTGCAGATGACATGATACTATACATAGAGAATCCTAAAGATGCTACCAGAAAACTACTAGAGCTAATCAATGAATTTGGTAAAGTTGCAGGATACAAAATTAATGCACAGAAATCTCTGGCATTCCTATATACTAATGATGAAAAATCTGAAAGTGAAATCAAGGAAACACTCCCATTTACCATTGCAACAAAAAGAATAAAATATCTAGGAATAAACCTACCTAAGGAGACAAAAGACCTGTATGCAGAAAATTATAAGACACTGATGAAAGAAATTAAAGATGATACAAATAGATGGAGAGATGTACCATGTTCTTGGATTGGAAGAATCAACATTGTGAAAATGACTCTACTACCCAAAGCAATCTACAGATTCAATGCAATCCCTATCAAACTACCAATGGCATTTTTCACAGAACTAGAACAAAAAATTTCACCATTTGTATGGAAACACAAAAGACCCCGAATAGCCAAAGCAATCTTGAGAACGAAAAATGGAGCTGGAGGAATCAGGCTCCCTGACTTCAGACTATACTACAAAGCTACAGTAATCAAGACAGTATGGTACTGGCACAAAAACAGAAATATAGATCAATGGAACAGGATAGAAAGCCCAGAGATAAACCCATGCACATATGGTCACCTTATCTTTGATAAAGGAGGCAGGAATGTACAGTGGAGAAAGGACAGTCTCTTCAATAAGTGGTGCTGGGAAAACTGGACAGGGACATGTAAAAGTCTGAGATTAGATCACTCCCTAACACCATACACAAAAATAAGCTCAAAATGGATTAAAGACCTAAATGTAAGGCCAGACACTATCAAACTCCTAGAGGAAAACATAGGCAGAACACTCTATGACATAAATCACAGCAAGATCTTTTTTGACCCACCTCCTAGAGAAATGGAAATAAAGACAAAAGTAAACACATGGGACCTAATGAAACTTCAAAGCTTTTGCACAGCAAAGGAAACCATAAACAAGACGAAAAGACAACCCTCAGAATGGGAGAAAATATTTGCAAATGAAGCAACTGACAAAGGATTAATCTCCAAAATTTATAAGCAGCTCATGCAGCTCAATAGCAAAAAAACAAACAACCCAATCCAAAAATGGGCAGAAGACCTAAATAGACATTTCTCCACAGAAGATATAGACTGCCAACAAACACATGAAAGGATGCTCAACATCTTTACTCATTAGAGAAATGCAAATCAAAACTACAATGAGATATCATCTCACACCAGTCAGAATGGCCATCATCAAAAAATCTAGAAACAATAAATGCTGGAGAGGGTGTGGAGAAAAGGGAACACTCTTGCACTGCTGGTGGGAATGTGAATTGGTACAGCCACTATGGAGAACAGTATGGAGGTTCCTTAAAAAACTACAAATAGAACTACCATATGACCCAGCAATCCCACTACTGGGCATATACCCTGAGAAAACCATAATTCAGAAAGAGACATGTACCAAAATGTTCATAGCAGCCCTATTTACAATAGCCCGGAGATGGAAACAACCTAAGTGTCCATCATCGGATGAATGGGTAAAGAAGATGTGGCACATATATACAATGGAATATTACTCAGCCATAAAAAGAAATGAAATTGAGCTATTTGTAATGAGGTGGATGGACCTAGAGTCTGTCATACAGAGTGAAGTAAGTCAGAAAGAGAAAGACAAATACTGTATGCTGACACATATATATGGAATTTAAGAAAAAAAAATGTCATGAAGAACATAGGGGTAAGACAGGAATAAAGACACAGACCTACTAGAGCATGGACTTGAGGATATGGGGAGGGGGAAGGGTAAGCTGTGACAAAGTGAAAGAGCGGCATGGACATATATACACTACCAAACGTAAGGTAGATAGCTAGTGGGAAGCAGCCGCATAGCACAGGGAGATCAGCTCGGTTCTTTGTGACCGCCTGGAGGGGTGGGATAGGGAGGGTGGGAGGGAGATGCAAAAGGGAGGGGATATGGGAACATATGTATATGTATAACTGATTAAATTTGTAAAATAAAATTTAAAAAAAAATTTTGGAGATTAAAAAAATAATAATAATAAAATAAATAAATAAATCCATATCTAACTAAGCCTTCTATTTTTAGGCAAAGACAAATTCACTTTATATGACTCTACTCATAAAAGTGTACCTTGAATGCTCTGGTGGTTCAGTGAAAGTTCAGCCTGGGGAAATGACACAGTGAACACCGGAAAAGTTTTTCTAATCCTTAAAAAAAAAAAAAATCAATCAATTAATTAATAAATACATATAAATTTTCAAATGGAAAAAACCCCACTATTTCTCATTCAGATACAATTTAAACTTCTTTTCATTTAAAGGAATTTCAAATAGGATCATCTTTTTTTGCTCCAATTACTAGCAATTTGTTAACATTTAAATTTCAAATGGCTGCAAAAATGGAGAGAGCCAAAAAAATTAAGGAATGACCTTTAGGAGTGTAGACAAGCTAAACTACATTTAGGTCTGAAAGTAACTTTGGAGATGACTGTCTACCAAATAGAAAGGTGGAGTGAGAGAGAAAAATTGGTCCTAATTTATGAAGCTTGACCACTTAAATCCTCAAATACACTGAAAGTTTGTCATTATAGCTTGAGATGTAAGTGAAAGTCACTCATGAGAAAATTCTCAGACATTATTTACCTTTCTTGTATTTCACAGCAGGGGAAAAAAAGGTAGGAACTACTGAAGGGAAGAGGTTGCGAGCAAAATAAAGGTCATGCCTAATCTACAATTTTGATCATCTACCCTGGGATAATTAAAAGTTGACTGTAAGCTGGGACGAAGTAAGAAAATAGCATTGGCATATATACACTACCAAATGTAAAATAGCTAGCTAGTGGGAAGCAGGTGCATGGCACAGGGAGATCAGCTCGGTGCTTTGCAACCACCTAGAGGGGTGGGATAAAGAGGGTGGGAGGGAGATGCAATAGGGAGGGGATATGGGGATATATGTATATGTATAGCTGATTCACTTTATTATACAGCAGAAACTAACACAACACTGTAAAGCAATTATACTCCAATAAAGATGTTTAAAAAAAGTTGATTGAAGAAAAGCAGTTAACTATTTTTTTCTCAATCTAATTTACTATACAAATGCAATCAAGATATCTTCCTTTAAAAAAAAAAAGCTTCTTGTTCCAGTTGTTTTAAGAACAGTTTTTATGAACCAGGCATAGCTACTTGAATCCTAAGCAAGAATAATAAATTGAACATTCTCTCCTGCCTAAAAAAATAGAAGTGATCAGTATAAGCTATCTTGAAAATGAAACTGCTCATATAGAATAATTTCTATGAGGCAAACAGAAAAGAATGCCATTTTTTTCCCTAAAACATGATTCTTTGAGTACAAGCTGATTTAAAATAAAACAAAATCATTGTTTCAATCAACAGCAGAATTTTTTCCTTAATTATAAAAGAGAATTTAACACAGAAGTTTTGAAAATAGAGCAAACTTTCATCTAAGGTATTAAAAAATAATTATTTATATTAGGCAAGACTGCAAACAAATACATGTCCAATATTAGCGAAATGATTAAATGAATTACAGTATAGTAAGTTATATAATGAAATATTATGAGGTCATTAAAATTCATGTTTTTAAAAATTATTAATGATGTGAAATAATAATTATGATAAACACTACTTAAAATTTGAAAACGGGGAATTCCCTGGCGGTCCAGTGGTTAGGAGGCTGGGCTTCCACTGCAGGGGGCATGGGTTCGATCCCTGGTCAGGGAACCAAGATTCCTCAAGCTGCGTGGTATGGCCAAAAAAAAAAAAAGAAAGAAAGAAAGAAAAAAAAAACCCAGGAAACAAAAGTATCTGCAGAATAATTCCAATTTTGTAGAAAATATGAACAAACAAAAATATATAGAAAGCCTAAAATAAAATGTACCAAAATGTTAACAATGGTTCTCTCCAGGCTGTGAGACCATGGATGCTGCATTAGTCTTTCTTAGTCTTTTCTCTTTTTCCATTTCCGTAGATGAACTTATACTGCTGATATATTCAGTAAAAGGATTATTTTAAAATAGTGATTCTCAAACTTTTGGTCTTTGGACTCCTTTACACTCTTAAAACTTAGTGAGGAACTCAAAGAGCTTTTGTTCATGTGGCTTCTATTTATTTATATTTACATATTAGAAATTAAAATAGAGAAAAATGTTAAATAATCATTAATTTTTAAGTAACCGTAATAATCCAATATATTATTATATTGTTATGAAACATTTTTGCATTTTCCAAAATGAAAAAAAATTTAGTGAGAAAGTGGCACTGTTTCACATTTTAAAAAATCTCTTTAATGTATGGCTTAATGCAAGACAGCTGCCATCTGAACTGCTACAACACATTCAATTTTTTGTGGTATATTTTTTTATTTGAAGTATATTACAAAAATCTGGCCTCATACAGATATGCAGTTGGAAAAGGAACGAGTACTTTAGCAGCCTTTTTGGATAATAGTGCATATTCTTTTTAGATAACATACCAAAACTCTAAAAGCAATAATTTCCTTAAAGGTTACTGGAAATGTGAAAATTGAAACAACATCAATGAACTTTTACATTGGTCTACGCTGCACTTTGAATGGATCTTTTACTTGTCTGTGGGTGATGCTGTGACATTATGCATTGGTCTTTCAGAAAATACTGATTTGCTGAGTTATGCAGGTCTTCCCTATATTGATCTATTTCATCATAAAAATCTCAAAAAGGTCACCTTTGTAAATATTTCCACTGATCTTACCAGAAAGTTCAAGAAAATGTCTGCCATATACTACACTGTGAATAACCAGTTTGTCAGTTATTCTTCCAAGTTAAAAAAAAAAGGTGAAGCTAGTTTTTTTTTTTTTTTTACAAATCTTATAACTCAAACAAGTGCAGAAGTGCTCTTCTTAAGACAACTATCACACTTTACACAGAAGTGTAAAAAGATATATATTCAAGGGTAGAAATTTAATAAAACTAATAACTTTTCTGCTTCATCAAATGCACTAAGTACAACTGGCCTTCTTTTTTTTTTTTTAAACCACTAGTACATGGCTGTGAAAAAATACGGTGACTACTAGTCCTATTTGGTGCCACTGCCCTGATGCCTACTAAGGCTCCAACTTTTTATCCACCATTTGCTTTAGCACTGTAAGTGCAAATGTCAATACCATGAAATAGGCAAATAATGTGTTAGCATTATTATGAAAATAGTTTTAACCTCACAGATCCTCTGGAAAGAGCCTCAGGGACTCCCCGGGGGTCCACAGGCTTTACTTTGAGAACCATTGTTTTAAAAAAAATTGAAAGGATAAGGTCTCTTTAAGTATAATAGTTCTATGAAAGTCTAATGTCAATAAGCTCTACAAATTCTTCCCTCATGCTATGCTATAAATTTGCTTTTTAAGTAATATTAGAGAATCAACTTAATCTGATTCAGTCTTTCTCATGAAATGAAACTTATCTACAATGTTTGTAAAATAACATATATTTATGCTGCTAAAGGGCAATTATTCAAAAATATACAATAACTCTAAAACTCTTAAGAAAAAGAACACTTATTTTATATGTGTAAAGTGACAAAAAATATCTATAATATAATAATGCCAAAAATCATTATACTTACTGTAACGGAGCTTCAATTTGTTCCATTTCATCTTGAGGTTGCTAGAAAGAAAAAACAGTAGTTTTTTCCAACTGAGGAGTACTAAGCTAATGCAACAAGCTAAAAATTTAACATTTAAGATATGTTATTCTTTCTTAGTATCTTTTTTTTATTGTGGTAAAATATATATAACATAAAATTTACCGTTTTGACCATTTAAAGTTCTGTGGCATTATGTACATTCCCACTGATGTACAATCAACACCAACATCCATTTCCAGAACTTTTTCATTTTCTCTAACTGAAAGTCCATACCTATTTAAACACTAACTCCCTATTTACTCCTCTCCCAACCCCTGGCATCCATGATTCTATTTTCTGTCTCTGTTTTGACTACTCTAAGTGCCTCATATAAAAGGAATCATACAATATTTGTCCTTTCGTGACTGGCTTATTTCACTTAGTAATGATGTCTTTAAGGTTCATCCTTGTTGTACCATGTATCAGCATTTCTTTCCTTTCTCAGGCTAAATAATATTCCATTGTATGTATGTACCACATTTGATTTATCTACTCATCTATTAATGGACACCTGGGTTGTTTCCACCTTTTGGCTATTGTGAATAACGCGTCTATGAGTGTGGGTGTACAAATATATTTTCGAGTCCCTGCTTTCACTTATTTTGGATATACAACCAGAAATGGAATTTCTGGATCATATGGTAATTATATGTTTAATTTTTTGAGGGATCACCATACCATTTTCCATAGCAGCTGTACCATTTCATTCTACATTTCCCACCAGCAATGAGCAAGAATTCCAATTTTTCCATATTCTCATCAATACTTGTTATTTTGTTTTGGTAATAGCCATCCTGATGAGTGTGAGATGGTATCTCATCATGGTTCTGATGTGCATTTCCATAATGGTTAAAGATGCTGAGTATCTTTTCATATGCTTATTAGCCATTTGTATGTCTTTTTTTTGGCCACGCTGCGTGGCTTGTGGGATTTTAGTTCCCCAACAAAGGATCGAACCTGGGTCCCAGCAGTGAAAGTGCCAAGTCCTAACCACTGGACCACCAGGGAATTCCCTACATCTTCTTTACTAAATGTCGATTTACGTCTTTTGCCCATTTTTTAATCAGTTGTTTGTTGTTGTTGAGTTATAAGAGTCTCCATATACTCTGTGTATCAATCCTTTATCAGATATATGATTTACAAATAATATTTTCTCCCTTTCTTTGAGTTATCTTTTCACTTTGTTGATAGTGTCCTTTGATGCACATAGGTTTTTAATTTTCATGAAGTCTACCTTATCTATTTTTTATTTTGTTGCTTATGGTTTCATAGCCAAGAAATCATTGCCAAATTGAATGTCATGATACTTTCCCCTATGTTTTCTTCTAAGAGTTTTATAGTTTTGGCTCTTATTCTTAGTATTTTGTTTTAATTTCTTTCTGTAAAAGAATTTGTGGAACTTAGGTAAAGAGAAAGGGAGTGTTCCTTCTTTTTATTCCTAGTATTTCCCTTTTCTTAGTTCATTAATCCATAATGGTTCTGATGAGCCACTCTTGTCAGGTTCTGAGTTCTAATATTTCTCCTGAGGGCCAAAAATCATACAACCTTCTTGTTACAGCATTAAGTGCTTAATGGGTTCTGCCTAATTCTCAAGTCATGCCAGAAAATCTGAAGTTGTTGTGTCCCTTTCAAAAAAGATTAAAATGTTCTGATAAAATGTTTCCATTTTAAGATTTCACAGCACACTGGCTTTCATCGCTTTAAAAGGAATTCTTACCTTAAATATCTTATTAGTATCAAAGATCTTTACAAAAAGATCTCTCTTTGGGGGACCCTCTATGTTTGTTTCTATGATCAATAATAAAGCTTTCTGAAAATATGTAAAGTCATTAGCCTGAACTTCCAAGCATTTTTTGATCACTGAAACAGCCATAATAACAAGAAAACACAAAGTAATTTGAGAACTTAAATCCTCTCCAATTAATAATGTTCATTGTTATTTATTGATAGTGCATCCTTATAGTGCTCAAGGTTATCACATTGGTTCCACATATACATACTTCCTAAGCAGACTTTACAAAAAGCTCAGAGGTTCAGAGTGAAGAAGGAATTTCAAGAAGTAAATCTAGGGACTTTCCTGGTGGCGCAGTGGTTGAGAATCTGCCTGCCAATGCAGGGGACACGGGTTCGAGCCCTGGTCTGGGAAGATCCCACATGCCGTGGAGCAACTAGGCCCGTGAGCCACAACTACTGAGCCTGCGTGTCTGGAGCCTGTGCTCTGCAACAAGAGAGGCCGCAATAGTGAGAGGCCCACGCACTGTGATGAAGAGTGGCCCCCACTTGCCGCAACTAGAGAAAGCCCTCACACAGAAACGAAGACCCAACACAGCCAAAAATATAAATAAATAAATAAATAAATAAGACCACATATTTAAAAAAAAAAAAATCTGTTGGGGGTGGGGTGTGAGAGGTGAAAGAAGGTTTAAGTTAATTGTATTAATTTAGAGGATCTGGGAAAGGAGCAAATCTGTTTATATATCCTTAACCAAAAAACAATACTCTAGGGCCTCCCTGGTGGCGCAAGTGGTTGAGAGTCCGCCTGCCGATGCAGGGGATACGGGTTCGTGCCCCGGTCTGGGAGGATCCCATATGCCGCGGAGCGGCTGGGCCCGTGAGCCATGGCCGCTGAGCCTGCGCGTCCGGAGCCTGCGCGTCCGGAGCCTGTGCTCCGCAACGGGGGAGGCCGCAGAGGTGAGAGGCCCGCATACCGAAAAAAAAAAAAAAAAAAAAAAAAAAAAAAAAAACAATACTCTACTATCTGAGATCATTTTCTTCAACTGAATCATGGATTACTGGGAGAGAAATGGAAGCCTGGCCAACCTGATCAGCCTGACCAACCTTGGCTCTCCATGAGGCATGAGATGTCTCACACAAACTATCCTCACTTTCCGCAGAAGAGAATAAATACACATTCCTGATATTCAGCATTTTAGTGATCTTGATGAATTATTGATAACGTTTGCTTAAAATATCTTTCTCTCAGACTGAGGTAGCCAAATTTGGTTATCTATACAAATATTTTTTATTATTTCCAAATATCCACATGATTGTCTTTTAGAGAGTTTGATCTGGACATATGGTACCAACTCTACATTGCTTCAGTGTTAGTAAATGCTAAAATGATCATTTAAAACTCCACTGAGTAGTATCTAAATACAACTTAAACACAAAGTTATTTAACCACTAAATGAGAAATATCTTTACTCTGGCTGAGTCAGGTGCCAAAGACCTGTTTTCATCCATTCCTTCCCCAAATATTCCTAAGCAATTGCAACTCTGGGCAGAGACAGCAATTCTAGGTCCCTAAGAATTAAAGCAGGTCAGGATGGGTTACAGTCAGGAAAAGGATATCAATGACATTAATGATCAGCATAGTAGAGTCAAGGGGTTCCCTAAGTTTTGAAAACTCACCCTGAATGTGAGTGGTCCAGTTATTCATGAATCAGAGAGGTAGCTAGTAAGAGAGAATATTACCTGCCTACTGGGGCTTAAAAAGACCCTGCAGGATGCAAATTACTACATATAGAATGGATAAACAACAAGGTCCTACTATATAGCACAGGGAACTATATTCAATATCCTGTCATAAACCATAATGGAAAAGAATATGAAAAATAATATGTGTGTGCGTGTGTGTATATACATATATATATATATATATATAACTGAATCACTTTGCTGTACAGCACAAATTAACAACATTGTAAATCAACTGTACTTCAATAAAATAAATTAAAAAAGAAAAAAGACCCTGCAGTATATATATACATAATCTCTCCATGAGCTCTGGTCTTGCCAACCATGATCCTTCCGTTACACAGTTGTCAAACAAGCCTGTGCTTGTTCGTTTCTCTTTCAAGGTTCTCTTAAATGTTCATTTTAACTGATTTTACCACTACATATGGATAAGGGTGGAAGGTGGAAGCTGCTTAATGGAGAGGGAAAGTGAATTCAACCTGGATTCATACCTCTTAGACAGCATTTCAGAGAGCAGAAGATGGAAGAAGCAGCCTGATGGTAATAATCACAAGATTGAATTAATCATTATTCCCTGTCAAACAAGTATTTTCCAGTATGCAAAAACGATTATAGTAAGATCAATGATGCCTGCTGTATTAGTCAGGGTTCTCCAGAGAAACAGAACTAACAGGATATGTTTATACATAGAAAGAGATTTATTCTAAGGAGCTGGATCATGTAACTATGGAAACTGGCAAGTCCAGATCTGCACTGTGGGCCATCAGGCCCAAGACCCAAGAAAGCTGATGGTATATATAAAGTTCAAAGGCCATCTGCTGGATAATTATCTCTTGCTCAGGGAAGCTGGTCTTTTTGTTCTATATAGGCCTTCAATTGGTTGGATGAGGCCCACCCACATTATGGAGGGCAATCTGATTTACCCAAATCCACTGATTTAAACGTTAATGTCATTCAAAAACATCCTCAAAGAAATTCCCAGAATAATGTTTGACCAACTATCTGGGCACCTGATGGCCCAGACAAGTTGACATATAAAATTAACTATCATACCTCCTAATTTTGATAGTAATGTCTCCAATTATCTCTCCATACATACTACTAAACTCTCCAAACAAAATTATTAAAATTTCTATGTAAAGTTTAAAAACTGCTTGCCATAGCACCTATAAAGAACAAGAAAAGGTATTGCAAGACCCAATAAAAATGATGAGTATGAAATATTTTAAAAGACTGCTCCCTATGTTTTTAGAAATTAACATAGTGGGGCTTCCCTGGTGGCACAGTGATTGGGAGTCCGCCTGCCGATGCAGGGGACACGGGTTTGTGCCCCGGTCCGGGAAGAACCCACATGCCGTGGAGCGGCTGGGCCCGTGAGCCATGGCCGCTGAGCCTGCGCATCTGGAGCCTGTGCTCTGCAACGGGAGAGGCCACAACAGTGAGAGGTCCACGTACCACAAAAAAAAAAAAAAAAAAAAAAAAATTAGCATAGTGCGTGTCAAACCAAAGATCCTCTATTTCTTCATAGTTTGCCCTTACTTGAAATGTTCCATCATTTAAAAAAAAATTTTATTGCAGTGTAGTTGCTTTACAATGTTGTGTTAGTTTTTGCTGTACAGTAAACTGAATCAGTTATACATATACATATATCCACTCTTTTTAAGATTTCTTTCCCATTTAGGACACCACAGATCATTGAGTAGCGCTCCCTGTGCTAAACAGTAGGTTCTCATTAGTTGTCTATTTTATACATAGTAGTGTATATGTGTCAATCCCAATCTCATCATTTCTAAAACAGTTTGTTTTCAAGTTGAATATCAATATTATATCTGAGTTTTAAGGAAAATTTATTTAGAAATCTGTTTAGTAACTGATTTATTTAGAATTTACTTAAAATCAGGTTGAAGTTGTAAAACAATATACATTTTTTTCTTTAAATAACTCTGGGAAAGCACCTTTTCTGGTCTCTCTATTTATTTGACAAAATCAATTTTCCTCATACAGTTAAATTTCTGAAGGCTTATTTTCAAGGAATAAAATTAAAAACTGTGAGAGCAGCATCTGTCAATTTAAAAACTAATATCAATTAAAATTTGCTACAGATGTTTAACACTTTGGTAACATGGTCTCTTACTGTAAACAAAAACGATGGAGGGGGGCAGTGGAAAGTTAAAGGAGGTATCTATTTTACTACCAATGAATTCCCATGAAGGCAAAAAAGAGGGACAAATATCAAGTATTTCATTTATCCTTCTTATCTTAATTTTACAACAAGCCCATAACCAGCAGATGGCTGAGTTACAAACTCATGAAAAATCTTTGAAAGATACATCATTAACTCTTCAAGTCCTCTATGGCAACTGTTCCAACAGCTGATCATCAGCAATTACTTGGGAGGCTTTTGAAAAATGGACAGTCCTAGGTTCTACTCAAATACGGATCTGAGAGTCTATATTTTTAAAAAGCTACTGATAGATGGAATATTTATAAATGGAGTATTTCCTGCCATATCGATAAACAAAGGATGTCACAGTCATCAATGATTGCCACCATCCAACGTGAGCTGGTGAGCCCTGAGGAAACTCAGGGCTGAAAAGAATACCTGCCATCTAGCAGCCATCAGACTGCAGCCACTCCCTGTGGTGAGCCCTGAGGAAACTCAGTATGTGAAAATACAGGATACCGGCCCCAGTGAGCTGAGGTTCACATCAAAGGAATGATTTCAAGGAGCCCAGACTCTTGCATCTTCCCATACACAGAAAAGCTCTAAATTCCTTAACTTGAGATATTTGGTTTTCTTTCATTAACAATCTTTTGACGTCCCGACTACCTGCCCTTTGTTGCAAAACTCCTAATTTATCCTGGCTCCTCCCCTCACCTCCTCAGAGCAGTTTCTCAGAGTTATCTGAAACGCTGTCTCCCGGGCTGCAGTGCTCATTTTGCCCCAAATAAAACTTACCTCGTAACTCTCACGTTGTGCAATTTTTTAAGTAAACACTATCCAAATAAGTTTGGTAACCAAGCTCTCAAAATCACCATTCTGAGGTACAATCTAGAGCCTGGTACAATATTCACATGGTAAATGTTTCTCAGATAAATTGAAAAAAGTTAATTTTTATTTCCCATTTCACAGTTGCTGAAGCTAAAGGGAAAAAATTCTTTTTCTTAAATCAGAAGTTACAAAAATGATATTGCAACAAATTATTAGAAGCTAAATATGGACATCTCAGCTTTAAAAAAATATTTCGTTTTGAATTTTACTCTTGACTAGATATAATTCAAGTGATACACCTTCCGAGGTACAATATTAAATAAACCCGCATGGTCACTCTTTGGAACTGCTGTCAGTTTCTGCTATTAAAATACATGTATTCTCCGTTCTATTCCTTAAGACTCTGTAGTTATCTCTGGCTAGCTAACTTATTTATGCCAAGGTGCTAAATGAATCATCCCTTACCTTTCCCTGTGGTAACTGCAAAAGAAACAAGTGAAAATTTGTGTTTCTAAGTGTGTGCCCACACACATGCACTCACTCACACACACACACACACACACGAATAGAAGGGTCTTTCAGTGGCCCATATCTCAAATTATACTACACAGACTAGTATCTTTTTCACAAATTTAAGGTGACCTCTGACACACAATGGAGATGAAACTGTAATTATTATATCCTATTTTAGCCTATTTTAACCTTCTCAATTCCACAACTCTACCAGAAAGAGAAATAAATAAAGGAAAGAGGGCTTAAAACATTTGGCTTTTACTGAAGTTGCAGCGAAGAAACAGAATGACTGGCGAAGAAAAGGGAAAAAACTGAGTAAGAAAAGAAAGAAATAAAATAATAGACAAATAGAATTAATCATTAGTAATTTGCCCCTATTTCAAACAGCATTACCAATTTTTAATAAGTATGTATTTAATCAATATACTACATACCTGTAAGACTGCACCCTCACTAGGAATAGGCATCATCTGATTTTTATTCATTTGCTCTTGTGGATCCTCTCCAAGTTTGAATCCAAGTTGAATCTCTGGAGGTGTGCCTAGAATGAAATATAATCATAAATCATTTGCAATAGTTTTATTGCTCTGCTTTAACAATGACCCAAGGATTTTATAAACACTGCAAAATGTCATTAAAAATCATCATGTACAGGACTTCCCTGGTGGTGGTGCAGTGGTTAAGAATCCGCCTGCCAATGCAGGGGACACAGGTTCGAGCCCTGGTCTGGGAGGATCCCACATGCCGCAGAGCAACTAAGCCCGTGCGCCACAACTACTGAGCCTGCGCTCCAGAGCCCGCATGCCACAACTACTGAAGCCCGCACACCTAGAGCCCGTGCTCTGCAACAAGAGAAGCCACGACAAAGAGAAGCTCGCGCACCGCAAGAGTAGCCCCTGCTAGCCGCAACTAGAGAAGGTCTGCGCACAGAAAGAGACCCAACGCAGCCAAAAATAAATAAATAAAATTTAAAAATCATTTTGTAAATCATAATTTCCTAACTGCCACTTTTATGTGTCAAGGTTTTTAAATTTAAGAAGAAACGTATACACAACACTGAATGAAATAATACTTGATATTTCTTTGTCCCAGGATGAATGAATGCAAAGGATATATAAAGAAAATTGTACAGACTTAAACCCTGCTAGAAAGAACACTTTCTTTTTTCATTTTAAGTCATTTTTTAAAACTCATAATGCTAATATATTATTCAAGAAGAGTCAGAATTTTCAAGATGGCAAATTTAGCCCATATTTAACTTTTCTTCCCTTCCTAGTTCCCAAAAAGAATCCAAAGAAATTAGTTTTTAAAAAAAATCTGAAGCAGCAATGGGAAAAAGGAAATATAAAATTAAAAAATATATAAAATAAAAAATATAGAAGATGGGAATGGATTAAAGGGAAACCAAACCCTGGTTAGCAGCTTGTCACTCATCATAGGAAAAGGCGGGGCTCCCTCAGAAGTAACCAGTATATGGAATTCTTCCATCAGAATCCCAGAAAACCACCTAGCTCAGAGCAAATCCCACAGACAAAATATGAAGGAGGGTAAGCTGGAAGCTCACAGTAGCTGAAGTCTCATACTATTTGTACCAAAGAGCCTGCTGTTTGTACCAAAGAAGCTTAGGATGTATGCTGCAGCCAACTACTGGGTGTAGGAGAATATGTTCCCTCCAAGATACAGAAATGTACTAAAATCTAAGGTGGATAAAATAATGTAGTGATGGCACAGAAGTAGAAATAATCAAATATATCAGTGAAACAAAGCAAAAAGTGGGAAACAGACCTATAATATATTTGGGAATTTAATATATAACAATAATGGTATTTTAAACAGTGGCAACAAGATGATATTCAATAAATAATACTGGGGCAATTAGTTAATCATTTGAAAAAAATGAAGTTAGAGACCTACCCTACCTACCCTCTATATGCTAAATTATTCTAAAAATATTAAAGACATAAAAGTAAAAACAATAAATATAATAAATGGAAAAAAAGATAAAGAAAATATTTTTATGGTCTTGAGATAGGTAAAATATTTCTAAGTTTGAAAAAAGAAACATTTAAAGAAAAGACTGACAGATTTTACTATATAAAAATTTTTAATTTCTGTACTACAAAATATATCATGAATAACATTAAATAATAACTAGGAAACTGGGTAAAACTATTTACAATGTACATAAGACAAAGTTTTGCTACCTTTAATATATAAAATGCTCTAATAAATTAACAATAAAATGAGATTAAGAGACATTAAGGCAATTCACACACACACAAAAACTATAAATGGTCGATATTAAAATATGCCTAGCCTTGGTATTCTTCAAAAATGCAAATTAAAATAATCAGATATGTTTTATTCACCAGTTTGGCAAAGATTGTATATGTCCTGTGTTGGATCTAGAGGGAAAAAGTCATCTATATTAGGGGGCAATATATGTCAAGGTCTGACATGTGCTCATCCTTTAAAGCAAATCTAACTTTAGCTAGTTACTCTAAGGAAATCATCAGAAAAGTAGACAAAGATATAATACTGAGAAACATCAAACATAATCAAATCATTATATAACGGTACATTCATACAATGGAATAAAAGTAGCAATTTAACAGGCTGAGGTAGATCAATATAACAAAGAAATAATACATGTAGTGCAATACTAATTATGAAAAAATATACATGTATTGGTATGCAAAAGTCTAGAAAGAAACACAAATACTAAACACTGCCAATTGTTGGGAGTGGAATTACAGGGAAGAGAAGAGGATGGGATCTTTCACTTTCTACATTATATAATTTTACATTTAAAAAATATTTTATACTTTTAAAAATTAGCAAAAATAATTAAGGTCTATCCATTTGCGGAAGGGAAGGGAAGGGAAGGGAAGGGAAAAAACTTGGTTGGAATATTGAAACAGATCTCTAACTTCTTCCTAGTGTCATTTCATATATCATAAGAACACATTCTGGAGACCAATATTACACACTATCCCTTCTGATTAAATGTAGGAAAAACTACTCCAAGATGAAACTGTAATTTGCCACCGGGGTATCAGGTGAGAGGAAGTACACTGAAGACTTTGTGAACTACAGTGGGCTTGAACTATGCAGATCCACTTAAACGAGGATTTTTTTTAATAGACATACATTTGGCCCTCCATATCCATGGGTATGGCGTCCACAGATTCCACCAACCGCAGACCATATCATGTACTATGTTTACAATCTGCAGCTGGTGGAATTTGTGGATGTGCAATCCACAGATGGGGAGGGCCAGCTAGGGGACTTGAGAATCTGAGGATCTGGGTGTAAACAGGGGTTCCTGGAATCAATCCTCCATCGATACCAAGGGACAAGTGTATACACAAAAGAAGATTTTCATAATGTTTAGGAGATTTTCCTTCCATTCTACACCTATTTCCAGACATCCTCCAATAAAAAATGGCTCACAGGGCCTCCCTGGTGGCGCAGTGGTTAAGAGTCCGCCTGCCGATGCAGGGGATACGGGTTCGTGCCCTGGTCTGGGAGGATCCCATATGCCGCGGAGCGGCTGGGCCCGTGAGCCATGGCCGCTGGGCCTGCGCATCCGGAGCCTGTGCTCCGCAACGGGAGAGGCCACAACAGTGAGAGGCCCGCATACCGCAAAAAGAAAAAAAAAAAAAAATGGCTCACAGGAAGAAATCATAAAAGGAAATAACCTACAATTTGAACAGCTACTGCAGATTTGATGTTTCTGAACTGTAACAATTAGTGATAGATTTTTCCAGAAGTGCTTAAATTGATCTAGAAGTGGACTTAGGAGGTTTGGAGAATTTGTAAGTGAAAGGCTCTTTTTAAAAATATATATACCGGGCTTCCCTGGTGGCGCAGTGGTTGGGAGTCCGCCTGCTGATGCAGGGGACGCGGGTTTGTGCCCCGGTCCGGGAGGATCCCACGTGCCGCGGAGCGGCTGGGCCCGTGAGCCATGGCCGCTGAGCCTGCGCGTCCGGAGCCTGTGCTCTGCAACAGGGGAGGCCACAACAGTGAGAGGCCCGCATACAGAAAAAAAAAAAAAAAAAAAAAAAAAAAAAAAAAAAAATATATATATATATATATATATATATATATATATATATATATATACCAAGGATATTTGTACCTTAATTTTAGTCAGAAAGAACCAGACTGATTATTAAAAAGTATTATTTACTTTTGCAAATAGGAAAGTTCAGGGTTAAGCAGGAGATTTTGGGGGGAGAATTGTTATTCGAGTGCCACTTCCACAACTCGGAAGCCCTCTCTAAGAGTCATAAACATCTTCCAGAAGTTACAATCCCCATTGCTATCCTTATAAAATAACAGATTTTAAGGTCTATTACAGATGCCTGTAAGAAACTAACTCCGTGTAAAGTTAAAGAATAATACTAAATATAAAAGAAGTTAATGGAATAATAATACTTGGAAAATTAAAGGAACTACTTAGAGAAAAGAATTATTTCTCACCTTTGCATGTTCTACTTATAGCAGGATGGAGACTGAACTTAGATCTAAGAGATGTGTCTTGATTAAAGATCAACCTTTCAAACATAAGAAAAGAAGGTACAGATGTTATGATGTTTCCTAAACAAAGACTAACAAATCAACTGTCATCTTTTAGAAAATTTTTTCCAGCTTTATCGAAATACAATTGACATACAACATTATGCAAGTTTAAGGTGTACAATATGATGATATATTGCATATACTGCAAAATGATTAAGTGGATAAACTTTTAACATGGTTCAATGTAAACTACTCATAAAAATTATAATTAATTTGTTAAAATTCTTAGTTACACCACTATTAATATTCTATATCAAAGCATTTTTTTCAGAAATGTAGCCTTTAATTTAAAACTTATCCAAGATGAAAAATAAAGACATTCATATGGTCCTGTTCATTTTTATAAATATTGTTATTTTTGGATATTTTGGAGTAAGGGACAAATATCAATATAGTTTTTGAACAGAAGTGAAATGAGGAGATTATCTGAAGGACCAGTGATGTTGGGTTTTTTCCTTCACCTTTCTCTATACCACAGAGAATTTTTTTTTTTTTTTTTGCGGTACGCGGGTCTCTCACTATTGTGGCCTCTCCCGTTACGGAGCACAGGCTCCGGACGCGCAGGCTCAGTGGCCATGGCTCATGGGCCCAGCCGCTCCGCAGCATGTGGGATCTTCCCGGACCGGGGCACAAACCCGTGTACCCTGCATTGGCAGGTGGACTCTCAACCACTGCGCCACCAGGGAAGCCCACCACAGAGAATTTAAGATTAAAATCCCAGGGTTAAATCTGAGTGTATATTTTCAGAACATACAATTACAGAACTTTAACCTTTGGATTCACTTCTTACTATGCTCTTGGCAGCACCAAGGTAAAAAGAGAAGACAGTTCTTGGTCTCAAGAAGCTTCAAATCTGGCGAGGGATACAAATAGCAATGATATAGCATGGTGAGTATGCTACTAGGCAGACCTAAGTGTTTATTTCTTCTGCTTAAAAAACCTTTAAAGAATGAAAAAACAGGCAAAGGACTTGAATAGACATTTCTCCAAAGAGAATATACAAATAGTCAGTAAGTACATGAAAAGATGCTCAACAATACTAAACATTAGGGAAACGTAAATCAAAACCACAATGAGATACCACTTCACACCAACCAAAAAACAAAACAAAAAACAGAAAATAACAAGTGTGGCAAGGATATAGAGGAACTGGAACTCTTGTACATTCTACTGGAAATGTAAAATGGTACAGACACTGTGAAAAACAGTTTGGTGGTTCCTCAAAAATTAGACATAGAACTACCATTTGATCCAGTAATTCCATTTCTGGGTATGTACACAAAATAACTGAAAGCAGGGACCTAACTTGTACACCCATGTTCATAGAAACATTATTCACAATAGCTAAAAGGTGGAATTGACAAGTATCCATCGACAGATGAGTGGATAAACAAAATGTGGTACAGACATACAGTGGAATATTTTTCAGCCTTAAAAATGAAGGAACTACTGATACATGCTACAACATGGATAGACCTTAGAAATATCATGCTAAGTGAAATAAGCCAGACACAAAAGAACAAAAGTGATATAATTCCACTTACATGAGGTATCTAGAGGAGTCAGATTCATAGAAAGTAGAATGGTAGTTGCCAGAGGCTGAAGGCATGAAAGAATGGGGAGCTATTATTTAAAGGGTACACAGAGTGTCAGCCTGGGAAGATGAAAAAATTCTGGAGATAACTAGTAGTGATAGTTGTACAACAATGTGAATATACTTAATGCCATTGAATTATACACTTAAAAATGGTTAAAATGATAAATTCTATGTTATATATATCTTACCACAATAAAAAAAAAAGTTTTAAAATCTTGCCAGAATCCAGGAATGTAACAATGTACTAAGGCATAAATATATGATTTGGAACTAGGGGTTTTTTGGTTTATTTACTTATTCATTTTGCTTTTTACTTTTTTTATGGAAAATTACAAACATCAACAAATAACAGAGACAACAGTATACTCATCGTCTAGGTGCAACAATTATCAGTACACAGCCGATCTTGCGTCCTCTATGATCCCTCTGCCATCCTCTCTACCTGCTGCGAGTCTCCCACTGGATTATTTTTAAAGCAAATCCTGGACATCTTATTCCACTTCATCTGGAAATATTTCAGTATTCAACTTTAAAATATAAGGACTCTTCAAATGTAACCGTAATAATCACACCTTTAAAAAAACAGCCAAAATTTCATACCTAAAAAAAAGTCAATAATTCCTTAATATTATTACATTTACAGTCTGTAGTAAGCAGCCTCTATAATGGCTCCTGGTATTTATGCCCTTGTATATGGTATTTATCCCTGAGTACGGACTGGATCCAGTGACTCTTCTAACGAACAAAATAGAGCAAATAGGTTGAGATGTTCCTTCTGAGATTAGGTTACGAAAAGATAGTGGCTTCCATCTTACTCTCTTATTCTCTTGCTTCTTCCCTCTCATGGAAGCCAGCTTGCCATGTTGTGAAAGCCATTTGCAGAAGCCTATGTAGCAAGAAACTAAGGGAGGCCCCCAGTCAACAGTCAAAGAGGAACTAAGGACTCAGTTCAATAGCCAGAGAAGGAACTGAATCTTACAGCCACCATTTGGGAAGAAGATCTTTCTCATGAAGGCTTGAGATGAATGCAGCAGCCTTCTGAGTCCTTGAAGCTGATGATCCAGTTAAGCCACTCCTGGATTCCTGAACCACAGAAACTACAAAGTATGTTTATTGTTTTAAGATGCTAGTAAGTTTTGGAGTAAGCTGTTATACAGCAACGTAAACTAATAAACAGATTGTAGTCAGATTTCCCTGTCTCTTTTTACAGTTGTTTTGTTCATATCAGGCTCCAAACAAGATGCACATATTGCATTTGGTTGTATGTCTCTTAAGTCTCTTTTAAAATCTATAAGTTATCCCCTTCCCTGCCCCTTACAATTTATTTGTTGAAGAAACTGAGTTGTTTTTCCTATAGAGTTTCCCACATTTTGGATTTGAAGACTGCATGTCATTTAACATGTTCCTCTGTCCTGCATATTTCCTGTAAACTGGTTATTATATATAGAGGTTTGATCTGATTCGAGTTCAATTTGGGGAGGCAATGTGTGTACTTCCTACAGGAGATAACAAAGAATGTGCTGAGAAAGGCAGTCTTGTGCATACAGTCTTTCAACCCCTGCTAGGCCTTGGGTCTGGCACACCTTCTTACTAAAAGATAGAGTCCTCCCAGCCTGTACTGGACTTACCACCTTGTATGGGAATCCCTTTCCCTGTTTAGACTCAGTGTGTACTCCTTCGTTCTGTTTAAACGTGTGTGTCATATGGTACCTGGCCAACCCCACTGCTCTGTCTATCCTCTGTGGGGAAAGGATGAAGTCCTTTGTTCTGTGGCACAAGAGGGGTGTGGGCAGGCCAATGGCCATGCGTCAGCTGCAGAGAGTGACTGCTGGCCACGGGGGACTGATGCCCACTACTGAAGCTAATCTTTCTCTGTCTCTTCTCTGCTCTCCGTTTACCAGTTTTAAGAATAGTACTTGGCACCATTCTGTTTTAATCATCGGAGGAGCCCTTATTTGCCATATATCCTGACCAAAAATGTTGCTTTCTTTAGCTAATTTAATGTGATTATTAATTCTTTGTCTCCTTGTATTTTGCTATTTTTCCCTTCTGCAACTGTATCCTTTAAAACAGGCATTTTCCATCTAGACAATTCACATGAAAATAGTGCTAGTCTATCTTAAGGGAAAGAATTAACACTCATCTTGCAGGGTAATTATGTTCAATTAGCCTTTTACTATATGCACTTATAATGTTCAGAGGACATGATTTGACCTGAACATATACCTAAATCCAGGTAATAATGAGCTATCTTATAAGGTGGTTCTGTTTAAATGTATTGAACAGGATTAGTTTGCAATATATCCCTTAATGTTATTGAGCAGTTCACATTTACGGGAGGCTGGGACAGAAATTAAGGATTGGTAAAAGGTTCCCAGGGCACATATAAGAAAAATGAATCCTGCCTCTTAGTAAACAAATCACAAGCAAAAAACCTCACTAACCAGCAACCTAAATTCTTACAGATTAGTAGCAACACTTACCAAGCCAAAAAAGGGACTGGATGCATTTTACAGTTTCAAGAGGGCTAGGACCAAGTCCAGGTCCTCAGAGTACTTTTCAGGCACAGTTAACACCTGCCATCCTCATTCTTTGAAAGCCTTGCTTTATCTAATCCCAGTGGTCATCAAACCCCTTCTCAGATTTTAGCAAAAGCACCTTAATAGCTGCAACATTTAAGGATTATTTATGTATAACATTTTGCCTGTTGGGGGTCTCTGCTCTACTAGGACCTGTGCTCCTCATTCCAGTCAAAGTTGAGAGCTTGTGCATGAAAAACAGAGTAAACTGCATATAAGTAAGCAAAGAAGATGGGCGGGAGGGAAGCAATGGTATTCAGCTCCAGCAATGCTTAGATTTTGTATTTCCATACCAATAAAAAGAACATTAGGGCTTCCCTGGTGGCGCAGTGGTTGAGAGTCCGCCTGCCGAGGCAGGGGACATGGGTTCGTGCCCTGGTCCTGGAAGGTCCCACATGCCGCGGAGCAGCTGGGCCCGTGAGCCATGGCCGCTGAGCCTGTGCGTCCGGAGCCTGTGCTCCGCAACGGGAGAGGCCACAACAGTGAGAGGCCCGCGTATGGCAAAAAAAAAAAAAAAAAGAACACTAATTTTTAACCTTGAGCTATGAGATCTGAAAGAATGATGTTTCTATGGCACTGCAGAGAAGCATTTAAAAATGAATTAGGGGGAAAAAAAAGATTGGTCAGTCAAGATAGAGTAAGCCATCTATAGCCTAGTTCCCCACTCATTACAACTAAAAACTCTGGCAGATGGGACTTCCCTGGTGGCGCAGTGGTTAAGACTCCATGCTCCCAGTGCAGGGGGCCTGGGTTTGATCCCTGGTCAGGGAACTAGATCCCACATGCATGCCACAACTAAGAGTTCGCATGCCACAACTAAGGAGCCTGTGTACTGCAACTAAGGAGCCAGTGAGTTGCAACTAAGGAGCCCACCTGCCACTAAGGAGCTCGCCTGCCACAAGTGAGGAGCCCGCGAGCCGCAACTAAGGAGCCTGTCTGCTGCAACTAAAACCCAGTGCTACCAAATAAATAAATAAATAAATATTTTTAAAAAAGTGCCATCTATAAAAAAAACAAATAAAAACTCTGGTAGAAATTTTTTTAAAAGCTACCTGAGCAATCTGAAAAGTAAACAATAGCAGGTAAACTAGGGACTGAAATTGAAATCTAAATAACAACTCTGGAGTAGGTGAGTCTCATGGTTTGCTTGGTTTTTTTGTTTTGTTTTTTGCTCCTTTTTTCTTTTTTTTGTCTCCAGCTTTGATCCTAGGCCTAAACCTGGAAGTATACAGTGGACACAGACAGCAAAAACTCCAGAAGAAACCTCTCCTACCTTTATCCAGAGAACTAGGGAAAGGGATCCCTGAATGCCGGAAGGTGTGAGGGGAATGTGCCTGAGTTTTCTTGTTTTCTCTCTTTAGCTTCAGAGCTATACTGCTACCAATCATGGTAGCTTGGGCACTTAAAACTCAAGAGAAAACCTGTCTCTCTCCTACTAGAGGAACCATACTCCCAAGAGTATGAAAAAAACCTCTTTTATTTTCTTCTCTTTTTCTTTCACTTTGCCCTGAAGGTGGCCCCAACTGCAGGGAACTACTCTACAGCGAGAAGGCTAACACTGAAAGAAATCCATCTTTCTGGTCATACGAATCAACATGTGGGCATGGGGAGGAAAGGGTGCATGAGAATCCTGGAGAAAAGAGAGCAGGAAGGGGAATCACCTACTTCTGTATATGATCCAACCTAAGTGTGAGGCTCAACCCTGAGCTGTCCACATGCAGAGCAGATTCAGAAAAGTGTAACAAAGGCTTAGAGAACTGAACTATGATATTAACTACTGTCCAAATCCAGATTAATCCCTGAGTGGTACATAAGTCAGACAGACTCAAACAGTAAAGTAAAGGCTTTACTCAAATAGTAAAGGCTTTGAAAATTGGACTGATGTAACCACCACCCACAGAAGGCAAAAACAGAACATGCAGTCAGAACCTAATCAGATTGACTGCCTGTTACAACAAACAAAAATCAACTCCCTCTAGAGGATTTTAACAGGAACAAGAGTCCAAAACATAACATTCAAAATATACAGGATATAATCCAGAATTACTCAACATGCAAAGGAAAGGAAAATCTGACTAATTCTTGAGAGAAAAACTAACAGATGCCAATGCCCCAACCTCCCAAGCCCAGATGTTGGAATTACAAGACAAAGACCTTAAAGCAGCTATTATAACAAGTCTCTATTACATAAAGGTGAACATTTATCAATGGATGAAAACAATGAAGTTCTCAACAGAGAAATAAAAACTGTAAAAGAGAATCTGATGGAAAATTTAGGAGATATAATTATAATATCTGAAATTAAAAATTCACTGGATGGTCTCAACAACAGAATGGAGATGAGACAGGAAAAACTAAGTGAATCTTAAGATAAAGCAATAGAAATTATACAGTCTGAAGAACTAAGAGAGAAAAAATCGAAAAAAATTATTAGAGCCTCAAGGATCTGGACACTATCAAAAGGTCTACCATTCATGTCATTTAAAACCCCAGAAAGAGAGGAGAAAAAGATTGGTACATAAAAATATATATGAAGAAATCATGAGAGAAAACTTCCGAAGTTTGGTGAAAGATATGTTTATAGATTTGAGAAGCAGTGAACCCCAAACAGGAAAAACACAACTAAAATCATTACCAGAAACATCATAATCAAACTGCTGAAAATGAAAGACAGTGGGGGAAATGAAAGCAGACAGATTAAAAAAGATGATATATCACACAAATGGAAATAGTGATTTAAATGGGGAGGGAGGGGCTTGACTACAAGGGACAGGGCAGCACGAAGGAGTTTTTTTTGTTTTTTTGGCATAACAGAACTGTTCTGGATCTTGAGTGTAGTGGTTGTTATAAGACTCCAGGTACCAGTCAAAATGGTCCCTGTACACCAATAAGAGCAAATACTACTGTTTCTATGTATAAAAGGGCCAAAAATCTGGATATCACCCTTTACTGCTGCCCTGCCCTCATCCTCCAAATCTCATCCATCACCATCTGCGGCCAAATTTACTTTCTAAAGACTTCTCAGATTTGTCCTTTTCCCTCTATTCCCACTGTTTCTGCCTAGTTGAGCTCTCATCATCCCAGTCTGTTACTACTTTGATCCCACAGCTAACCCCTATAGCCTTGCTTTGCAAAAGGTGATCCCTGATCTAATAGTACCAACTTTAACCTGGACGCTTGCTAGAAATGCAGAATCTCAAACCCCAGCCTAGAACTCCTGAGTTGGAATCCACCTTGTAACAGGATTCTGAAGTGATTTATAAGAAATTCATAACTTTCATTAAAATTTGCAAAGCCCGGGCTTCCCTGGTGGCACAGTGGTTGAGAGTCCGCCTGCCGATGCAGGGAACATGGGTTCGTGCCCCAGTCTGGGAGGATCCCACATGCTGCGGAGCGGCTGGGCCCGTGAGCCATGGCCGCTGGGCCTGCGCGTCCGGAGCCTGTGCTCCGCAACGGGAGAGGCCACGACAGTGAGAGGCCCGCGAACCGCAAAAAAATAAAAATAAAAAATTTCCAAAGCCCTAGTCTAGGGCTTGCCCGAGTGAATGAAAATCTGATTATGCTGCTCCTCCACTTAACATCTTACAAGCTCCCTACCAGGACACACACAGGCTATAAGAGGCCTCACGTGACCTTACTGTACCTTCCTCTCCAGGCTCATCTTTCACCACACCCATCTCACCATTTAACACTTCAGTAACACCCAACTGTTTGCACATTCCAACACACGTAACACAATGCTATGTCCCACCACTACACCTTTACCCATGCACGCAGTTCCTGAAAACCTCCTCTCCTTCATCTGACAAATTCCTACCCACCTTCGAGCCTCTACCCAGAAGTCAACCCTGGCAAACTCTGATGACCACCCAGGTTGAGGTAAGCATCCCTCTGGGCTCCTAAACCAGCCCGGGCATCCTTCCTACCCTGACTTCTCACATTACATTGAAATGATCTGTTTACGTCTTTCCTGGCCTGTAGGTTTCTCAGTCAGTGGCCTCATCTCTTTTATCTTCTCCCTGTGTCCAGCACGGGGAACTACATATGTTTTGATGAACGGAACTACCATCTTCTCTTGATTCTTATAAAACTATCTGTTTCCAGTTTGGTAGTAACCAGTTCCCCCGTCACACATTCTCTTCCTGAGAGAAAGTATACTACCCGTCTCCTGGACCTGAGCTACGAGTCGCTGGAAGCAAAATGCACTTGAGGGGTTTAGGCCGAAGACTGTTTTGCCTACGCAAAAAAGCCCCAGGCTAAGAAAGAAGGCTTTTTAAAAATGTCAGAAAGCCACCTGCTATACAGCTCATTCGGTCCTAAGTTGGGGAAGGGCTGGGGGGCAGTTGCGGTCTTCTTTATCTACGAAATTCTGAGCTCAGGCCTGGCTGCCCCACAAGGCCCGACTCCCGCCCGCACGCAGACGTTCGGCTGGTAACAACTTCTCCTCAACCCTCAGAGGGCCACCCGCCGCCAGAACCCAGGCCCAACGGCGGTCACCTTCTCCAGGGCAACTCTTCTTCCTCGTCGCTCTCCGTCACTGATGCCTCGATCACCGTTTCATCACTGTCCCAGTCTGGGGCCTGGGCACCTTCCTCCATCTCCGCCTCGCACTCGAAGTCTTTTTTATCCTCTTTCTCTAACTCCTCCATTCCCCCAAAAAATAGAAATAAAAAAAAATTTTAATTTGCTCTGAGGGCCAGGAGAAATTGTGAATTCAGAACAAAACTGGTGGCGGGAGCCCGGTGCGCTACGCGGGCTCACACGGCGGGGCCGAAGGGCGTCGTGGGAAGGCGGGCCAGCGCGGAGGCCTGACCCCACGCCG
The DNA here is from genome assembly GCF_025265405.1 of Mesoplodon densirostris. NCBI lineage: Eukaryota > Metazoa > Chordata > Mammalia > Artiodactyla > Ziphiidae > Mesoplodon > Mesoplodon densirostris. The sequence goes on from NC_082663.1 coordinate 60,872,701, forward strand.
CCGGCAGGGGGAGCCGCGCGCCGCTCGTCTGACCCGCGCGCCGCAGTCGGCCCCGCCCCCGCACGCCGGCCCCCGCCCCCCTCCCCCGCTCCCGTGGCCGGAAGTGGCCCGAAGTGGCCGGGCGCGGGCCCGCGGGCCCAGGGTTTCCCGGCGGTCTGGGGTGTGGCCGGCTGCTACACCCGCCTTCCGCACTTTTGCTTTGTGGCTGGGCGGTGGGGGGACTAGAGCTGCGGCCGCGGGGATCGGAAAGGAAGCGTTGCCCCAGACAGACTGGAGGCCGAGCCCGCCTAACGCTACCGGCAGCGAGGGAGAGCTGGGTCTTGTGCCGTGCAGCTCATCTCGGGCTTGTGAGACGCAGACCCGGAAAGAACTGTCAGCTCTGCTTGAGTTTTCTGAAGCCAGAATGTGGTCTTAGCCCCGAAGAGTGTTTTTGAGTCCGCCAAGTGCTGCCTTTCTCCTTAATCCCTTTGACATCCCTTCCCCAAGAGTCCCGCTGAGGTAAGCAAAACAAAAATGTTAATCAGAAATTTTTAGATGATCTAACTGGTATGTTTTATATTTCTGTTTTTTCCTCAACTCTTTGGTTACGCTGGAATACAGATTGTGTGGAAAGGCAGGTTAAATGCCTTATATTTTCCCTTTATTACTTTTTATAATAATATTGGTGCCTAGCAGCCTCCCACAGTAACCAATTATTATTTTTAAATGAAGTGACTACATTCTTATATATTGGATTTCAGTCTCTTTGCAAGTTTTTAATTCAGACTCATTCGAAACAAAGCCAAGTGAGCTCCACCTCCCAAGTGAGAGGAAGATTCCAATAAGACAGACCCTTTCTGCATAGCAAATTTTTACTACTCACTTAGGAATCTACAGGGTCCAAGCACATATTGGGTCTTTAATGGTTTGTCAAATAAATGGAAGAAACTAGGGTTTTCTGACTCCTCAATTTACTGTGCTTTTCAGTACCTGGAGTGGCTTTGACATACTTATTATTATTTTACTATTTTTTTAAATTTTTATTTTGTATTGGAGTAGAGTTGATTAACAATGTTAGTTTCAGGTGTACAGCAAAGTGATTCAGTTATACATATGCATGTATCTGTTCTTTTTCAAATTCTTTTCCCATTTATGTTATTACAGAGTATTGAGCAGAGTTCCCTGTGCACTTTACTATTTAGACCATATTTAAGCCACTGCTGTTTAAAACACTTGGTTCGTGGTTGTCTTTTAAACTTACTTGATTCTGGGTGTGGAGAAAAGGAAACCCTCCTACAACTGTTGATGGGAATGTAAATTGGTGCAGCCACTATGGGAAACAGTGTGGAGGTTCCTTAAAAAACTAAAACTAGAGCTACCATATGATCCAGCTGTCCCACTCCTGGGCGTATATCTGGAAAAGACAAAAACTAATTTAAAAAGAGTCATGTACCCCAATGTTCATAGCAGCACTATTTATAATAGCCAAGACATGGAAGCAACTGAAGTGTCCATCCATAGATAAATGGATAAAGATGTGGTGTATATATATACGATGGAATATTACTCAGTCATAAAGACTGAAGTATTGCCATTTGCAGCATCATGGATGGACCTAAAAAATATCACACTAAGTGAAGTAGGTCAGACAGAGAAAGACAAATATTATATATCACTTATATGTGGAAAAATAATACAAATGAATTTATTTACAAAACAGAAACAGACTCATAGACATAGAAAACAAACTTATGGTTACCAAAGGGGAAGGGGGGGTAAATTAGGATTATGGGATTAACAGATACACACTATGATATATAAAATAGATAAACAACAAGGATTTACTGTATAGCACGAGGAACTATATTCAACATCCTGTAATAACCTACAACGGAAAAGAATCTGAAAAAAAAAATATATATATGTATAACTGAATCACGCTGCTGTACACCTGAAACTAACAATATTATAAATCAATTATACTTCAATAAAAATAAAATAACCTACAGTTAATATACAAAAAATAAAAAATAAACTTATTTGAATATTCCTCACCTCAACTCTATAAACGAGGCAGAACAGTAATAAATATGCAAAGCACTAGACCTCTTTGTGTTTTTTACACCTCTCCACCTATATATCCTCCATGTTTAAAACAGTCCTAAATTCCCAGGTAAAAGGCTGATGGGGAATTTTGTAACAGGTAGATCAGGCTGACAACATTACATCCACTGATAATCTTAACATATCACTAATAGTGAGACAACCAAATATGTTCCTCCAGGCATGATACAAGAGGAATAAATAGTGCTACCTATGAAGTATTCTAAGCCTCCATGAAAGTTAAAAACCTGAATCTAATCAAGACTCTAGATCTAACTATCAGTTATTTATATGAGGGGGGAAGGTGGAAAAGCAGAGAAATGTGTTAACACCAGGAAGATAAAATTAACCAAATCTAGAATGTGGGAAGTTCAATGGACAAATGACCTGGTTTCTTTCAACAATTTAATATCATGGGGTAAAAAAAGAGGGAATGGGAACTCTTTTAGATTTAAAGAGTCCCTAAGAATAGGGGAGAAATTCAAGCAGTTAAAAAGGAAAATTGATTGCTTGTTAATATAAATACTAACACATAGTGAATGAGTCAGAAAACCTTGAGAAGAGCATTATATTCTTTTTAAACCAACAAATATCTGTAAAAAATTAAAGAATATGAGGCAGAATACAATTAAGTTAGATTATATCAAAATTTGAATCTTTGAGGAATAATATTGTATAGTAAATTTATAAAATGAAACCCAGTAATCCTTCAGAGCTATAATTAAATTTTCATTGCTTGATTTCCATTTAGGCTTTAAGTCTTTCAAGAAAAAGTTCTATTTGGGAATTCTTTACTTGTTTTAAAGGTGAATTAAAAGTAGAAGGCTAGCTTTGCCACCTCAGATTTTCATTAGGAAGGAAAATTCCAAAATCATACCAATAGCATATATGCTATACCACAAATGCTCGTGAGGCTCAGTGCTCTGAAGGAGGGCTGGGAATTAGGGCCCCTCCCTTCCTGGCCTAGCCTTCTAATGCATGAGGCAGACAACAAACAAGTACATAAATAAGTGAGATAATTCAGAGAGTGATGTGTGCCTGAAAGAAATAAAGAGGCTTCTGATTAGAGAACATGGTCAGAGATCACCTCTCTGAAGAGGTGACATTTGACCTAAGACTTAAAGAATGAACATTAGTGCCCAGGCCCTGAGACATCCCAGGAGGCTTGTGTGCCGGAAGTTGGGGAGTCAGAGGAGAGTGGTGTGACATGAGGACTCAGGCACTAAGAAGGACAGTGGAGTATGTACAAGGTGTACTATAATGAGACTTGTTTGGAAGTGTGGATTTTGAAAAAAGAAGTTTCAGGATTTTTGTGGTTACACAATATATTTGGCTTTTATAATTTAGATTTTTTCCTGCCTATATAGCTTCATAGCATTTCCATTCTATCCAGGTTACTTTAGATCCCAGAACTGTAAGAGATGAGACTTCCATGGAAGATTTGCTTGATCATAAATACAACACAACATGAATATCTCAGAGAGTAAACCCACTTTTCACCTTATTACTTTATTTCCCCCCAAAATAAAGGTATATAAAGTATTTCACTGAGTATTTTATGACAAGTATTTTAAAATCATTTTCCAAAAAGAACATTCATTTTCTCAAAGATTTGGATTAAAAAAAAAAAGATTGCCGTCCATCAACCCAAATCATTCGCATGGTCTTTAGCACAAATAAGAACTATTTTGTGAATTTAAAAATGAATGAGAATGTGCATGTAATCTGAAAAATCAGTATATGTGAGACCCTTTCTCAAAAACTGCAAAATGTGGGAAAGCAAAGAGCTGAACAGTGACAGCTCTGGAATTTCATATCGGAAAGGTGTCAGGGTGATAATCTTTTTGAAGTGAGAGCTATGAAACTTCAACAAAGGTTGTGTTTGAATAGCAAACACAGTTGTCACTTAGCTGCTTACACAGCAAATTCAAGCCTTTAAAGATTCTTAGAGTGTATGTTTATTTGGGGTTGTTTAGGGGGATTGAGGAAATAAGAGGGTATCAAGCATACCAAGCCACCCCCTGACTCTGCTACTGAAGAACTGTATAATCTGTTTCTTATTGCTTCTCTTCATTAAGGAATAATTTGCATATAATGACATATATGGACCTTAGTGTTCAGTTCAATGTGTGGTGGATTTTTTTTTTAACTGTTGTAAGTTTCTGTATTTCTTACACCAGCATACACAACCTACAGGAGGAAAATCGGAGTTGTAAGTGGAAAAATGGTAATCTTAAAAGCTCAAATCTTAAAAGTATAATTTACATAAATGATTAATACATAAAAAATAATAAACTTTAATTGATTTTTGGACTCACGAAATTGCCAAATTTACACATGGTAATGGGATATTCTTTGTGTGTAACTGAAACAGTCATGTAAACTAGTTTAGACTAACATATTAGCAGGTCTGCCAAAGTAGAAAGACACAAAAATGCCAGCCATGAAAGGTTAATCAGAATCTTGATGTAGTAAAGTGATGCAGTTCAGTGGTATTGAATACACACACACACACACACACACACACACTCAGGTAACCACTGCTTAAAACAGGATAAAGAATATTTTCATTGCTTCTGCCCTTTCCTCAATACCTACCCCCAAGCAAACACTTTCTGATTTCTATCATGCAGTTTCTCTAGCACCACAGAGTAGCCTTTCATGTAAATGGAATCATATTGTATGTATCTTTTAAAACTGGATTCTTTTAGTAGGTTTAATGTTTTTATTATTATTATTTTTTTTGTGTGTGTGGTACGCGGGCCTCTCACTGTTGTGGCCTCTCCTGTTGCGGAGCACAGGCTCCAGACGCACAGGGCACAGGCTCAGCGGCCACGGCTCACGGGCCCAGCCACTCCGCGGCACGTGGGATCCTCCCAGACCCGGGCACGAACCCGTGTCCCCTGCATCGGCAGGTGGACTCTCAACCACTGTGCCACCAGGGAAGCCCGGTTTAATGTTTTTAAGATTCACCGATGTGCTTTATATCAATGCATTCCTCTTTATTGCTGAGTACTATTACACTGTATGAACATACCAAATTTGTTTAGTCCATTCGCCTGTTTACAAACATTTATTTCCACTTTGGAGGCTATTTTTTTTTAAATTTTTCTTTATTTTTTTGCTTTATAACAAATTTAATCGGTTACACATATACATATGTTCCCATATCCTCTCCCTTTTGCGTCTCCCTCCCACCCTCCCTATCCCACCCGTCCAGGCGGTCACAAAGCACCGAGCTGATCTCCCTGTGCTATGCGGCTGCTTCCCACTAGCTATCTACCTTACGTTTGGTAGTGTATATATGTCCATGCCGCTCTTTCACTTTGTCACAGCTTACCCTTCCCCCTCCCCATATCCTCAAGTCCATTCTCTAGTAGGTCTGTGTCTTTATTCCTGTCTTACCCCTATGTTCTTCATGATATTTTTTTTCTTAAATTCCATATATATGTGTCAGCATACAGTATTTGTCTTTCTCTTTCTGACTTACTTCACTCTGTATGACAGACTCTAGGTCCATCCACCTCATTACAAATAGCTCAATTTCGTTTCTTTTTATGGCTGAGTAATATCCCATTGTATATATGTGCCACATCTTCTTTACCCATTCATCCGATGATGGACACTTAGGTTGTTTCCATCTCTGGGCTATTGTAAATAGGGCTGCTATGAACATTTTGGTACATGTCTCTTTTTGAATTATGGTTTTCTCAGGGTATATGCCCAGTAGTGGGATTGCTGGGTCATATGGTAGTTCTATTTGTAGTTTTTTAAGGAACCTCCATACCGTTCTCCATAGTGGCTGTACCAATTCACATTCCCACCAGCAGTGCAAGAGTGTTCCCTTTTCTCCACACCCTCTCCAGCATTTATTGTTTCTAGATTTTTTGATGATGGCCATTCTGACTGGTGTGAGATGATATCTCATTGTAGTTTTGATTTGCATTTCTCTAATGAGTAAAGATGTTGAGCATCCTTTCATGTGTTTGTTGGCAGTCTGTATATCTTCTGTGGAGAAATGTCTATTTAGGTCTTCTGCCCATTTTTGGATTGGGTTGTTTGTTTTTTTGTTATTGAGCTGCATGAGCTGCTTGTAAATTTTGGAGATTAATCCTTTGTCAGTTGCTTCATTTGCAAATATTTTCTCCCATTCTGAGGGTTGTCTTTTGGTCTTGTTTATGGTTTCCTTTGCTGTGCAAAAGCTTTGAAGTTTCATTAGGTCCCATGTGTTTATTTTTGTCTTTATTTCCATTTCTCTAGGAGGTGGGTCCAAAAGGATCTTGCTGTGATTTATGTCATAGAGTGTTCTGCCTATGTTTTCCTCTAAGAGTTTGATAGTGTCTGGCCTTACATTTAGGTCTTTAATCCATTTTGAGCTTATTTTTGTGTATGGTGTTAGGGAGTGATCTAATCTCATACTTTTACATGTCCCTATCCAGTTTTCCCAGCACCACTTATTGAAGAGACTGTCCTTTCTCCACTGTATATTCCTGCCTCCTTTATCAAAGATAAGGTGACCATATGTGCATGGGTTTATCTCTGGGCTTTCTATCCTGTTCCATTGATCTATCTTTCTGTTTTTGTGCCAGTACCATACTGTCTTGATTACTGTAGCTTTGTAGTATAGTCTGAAGTCAGGGAGCCTGATTGCTCCAGCTCCATTTTTTGTTCTCAAGATTGCTTTGGCTATTCGGGGTCTTTTGTGTTTCCATACAAATGGTGAAATTTTTTGTTCTAGTTCTGTGAAAAATGCCATTGGTAGTTTGATAGGGATTGCATTGAATCTGTAGATTGCTTTGGGTAGTAGAGTCATTTTCACAATGTTGATTCTTCCAATCCAAGAACATGGTACATCTCTCCATCTATTTGTATCATCTTTAGTTTCTTTCATCAGTGTCTTATAATTTTCTGCATACAGGTCTTTTGTCTCCTTAGGTAGGTTTATTCCTAGATATTTTATTCTTTTTGTTGCAATGGTAAATGGGAGTGTTTCCTTGATTTCACTTTCAGATTTTTCATCATTAGTATATAGGAATGCCAGAGATTTCTGTGCATTAATTTTGTATCCTGCAACTTTACCAAATTCATTGATTAGCTCTAGTAGTTTTCTGCACTTTGGAGGCTATTATGGAGAGGCTGCTAGTAATATTCTCACTGAAGTCTTTTTGCGGATGTATGTTCATTTCTCTTAGGTAAATACCTAAGAGTACAATTGTTGGGGTATATGGTGGGTATATGTTTAACTTTATAAGAAACTGCCTTTCTATACTCCTACCAGCCATGTATGAAAGCTCCCTTTGCTCCATATCTTCACCAACATTTGATAGTCAATCGCCTATGTATTACCCATTCTGGTGGGCTTGAAATAGTATCTCATTGTGGTTTTAATTTGCATTTCCCTAATGGCTAAGGACACTAAGCACCTTCCATGTGCTTTTTGACTGTTTGTACCTTTTGTGAAGTTTCTATGCAAAGTTTTTGCCCACTTGTCAGTTGGGCTGTTTGTATTTTTATTGTTGGTTTGTAGGAGTCCTTTACACAGTCTGGACATGAGACCTTTGTCAGATTTATGCATCATGAATATTTTTCACTTGTCTCTGGCTTGCCTATTCTTTTTTTTTTTTTTTTTTTGTGGTACGCAGGCCTCTCACTGTTGTGGCCTCTCCCATTGCGGAGCACAGGTTCCGGACGCGCAGGCTCAGCGGCCTTGGCTCACGGGCCCAGCCGGTCCGTGACATGGGGGATCTTCCCGGACTGGGGCACGAACCCGTGTCCCCTGCATCGGCAGGTAGACTCTCAACCACTGCGCCACCAGGGAAACCCTTTTTTTTCTTTTTTTGAATTTTATTTTTTTAATACAGCAGGTTCTGATTAGTTATCTATTTTATGCATATTAGTGTATACATGTCAATCCCAATCTCCCAGTTCATCCCACCACCACCACCCCCCGCCCCCCTACCCCCCACTTTCCCCCCTTGGTGTCCATACGTTTGTTCTCTACATCTCTGTCTCTATTTCTGCCTTGCAAACTGGTTCATCTGTACCATTTTTCTAGATTTCCACATATATGCGTTAATATATGATATTTGTTTTTCTCTTTCTGACTTGCTTCACTCTCTATGACAGTCTCTAGGTCCATCCACATCTCTACAAATGACCCAATTTCATTCCATTTTATGGATGAGTAATATTCTGTTGTATATATGTACCACATCTTCTTTATCATTCATCTGTTGATTGGCATTTAGGTTGCTTCCATGACCTGGCTATTGTAAATAGTGCTGCAATGAACAATTGGGGTGCATGTGTCTTTTTGAATTATGGTTTTCTCTGGGTATATGCCCAGTAGTGGGATTGCTGGGTCATATGGTAATTCTATTTTTAGTTTTTTAAGGAACCTCCATACTGTTCTCCACAGTGACTGTATCAATTTACATTGCCACCAGCAGTGCAAGAGTGTTCCCTTTTCTCCACACCCTCTGCAGCATTTGTTGTTTGTAGATTTTTTGATGATGCCCATTCTGACTGGTGTGAGGTGATACCTCACTGTAGTTTTGATTTGCATTTCTCTAATAATTAGCACGTGAGCAGCTCTTCATGTGCCTCTTGGCCAGCCATATGTTTCTTTGGAGAAATGTCTGTTTAGGTCTTCTGCCCAATTTTTTTTTTTTGCAGTACGTGGGCCTCTCACTGTTGCGGCCTCTCCTGTTGCAGAGCACAGGCTCTGGATGCACAGGCTCAGCGGCCATGGCTCACGGGCCTAGCCACTCCGTGGCATGTGGGATCTTCCTGGACTGGGTCATGAACCTGTGTCCCCTGCATCGGCAGGCAGACTCTCAACCACTGCGCCGCCAGGGAAGCCCTTCTGCCCAATTTTTGATTGGGTTGTTTGTTTTTTAATATTGAGCTGCATGAGCTGTTTGTATATTTTGGAGATTAATCCTTTCTCGATTGATTTGTTTCCAAATATTTTCTCCCATTCTGAGGGTTGTCTTATCATCTTGTTTATAGTTTCCTTTGCTGTGCAAAAGCTTTTAAGCTTCATTAGGTCCCATTTGTTTATTTTTATTAATTTACATTACTCTAGGAGGTGGGTCAAAAAAAGACCTTGCAGTGATTTATGTCAAAGAGTGTTCTTCCTATATTTTCCTCTAAGAGTTTTATAGTGTCTGGTCTTACATTTTGGTCTTTAATCCATTTTGAGTTTATTTTTGTGTATGGTGTTAGGGAGTGTTCTAATTTCATTCTTTTACATGTAGCTGTCCAGCTTTCCCAGCACCACTTATTGAAGAGACTGTCTTTTCTCCATTGTATATCCTTGCCTCCTTTGTCATAGATCAGTTGACCACAGGTGCATGGGTTTATCTCTGGGCTTTCTGTCCTGTTCCATTGCTCTACATTTCTGTTTTTCTGCCAGTACCATATTTTCTTGATTACGGTAGCTTTGTAGTATAGTCTGAAGTCAGGGAGTCTGATTCCTCCAGCTCCATTTTTTTCCCTCAGGACTGCTTTGGCTATTCAGGGTCTTTTGTGTCTCCATACAAATTTAAAACTTTTTTATTCTAGTTCTGTAAAAAATGCCATTGGTAACTTGATGGGGATTGCATTGAATCTGTAGATTGGGTAGTATAGTCATTTTCACAATACTGATTCTTCCAATCCAAGAACATGGTATATCTCTCCATCTGTCTGTGTCATCTTTGATTTCTTTGATCAGTGACTTATAGCTTTCTGAGTACAGGTCTTTTACTTCCTTAGGTAGGTTTATTCCTAGGTATTTTATTCTTTTTGCTGCAATGGTGAATGGGGTTTTTTCCTTAATTTCTCCTTCTGATCTTTTGTTGTTAGTGTATAGGAATTCAAGAGATTTTTGTGCATTAAAGTATCCTGCTACTTTACCAAATTCATTGATTAGCTCTAGTAGTTTTCTGGTGGCATCTTTAGGATTATCTATGTATAGGTATCATGTCATCTGCAAACAGTGACAGTTTTACTTCTTCTTTTCCAATTTGTATTCCTTTTTTTTCTTTTCTTCTATGATTGCCGTGAATAGGACTTCCAAAACTATGTTGAATAAGAGTGGCGAGAGTGGACATCCTTGTCTTGTTTCTGAACTTAGAGGAAATGCTTTCAGTTTTTCACCATTGAGAATGATGTTTGCTGTGGGTTTTGTCATATATGGCCTTTATTATGATGAGGTAGGTTCCCTCTGTGTGCACTTTCTGGAGAATTTTTGTCCTAAATGGGTTTTGAATTTTGTCAAAAGCTTTTTCTGCATCTATTGAGATGATCATATGGTTTTTATTCTTCAATTTGTTAATATGGTGTATCATACTGATTGATTTGTGTATATTGAAGAATCCTTGCATCCCTGGATAAATCCCACTTGATCATGGTGTATGATCCTTTTAATATGTTGTTGGATTCTGTTTGCTAGTATTTTGTTGAGGATTTTTGCATCTATATTCATCAGTGATATTACTCTGTAATTTTCTTTTTTGGTAGTATCTTTGTCTGGTTTTGGTATCAGGGTGATGGTGGCCTCATAGAATGAGTTTTGGAATGTTCCTCCCTCTGCTATATTTTGGAAGAGTTTGAGAAGGATAGGTGTTAGTGCTTCTCTAAATGTTTGATAGAATTCACCTGTGAAGCCATCTGGTCCTGGACTTTTGTTTGTTGGAAGATCTGTAATCACAGTTTCAACTTCATTGCTTGTGATTTCTCTCTTCATATTTTCTATTTCTTCCTGTTTCTGTCTTGGAAGGTTATCCCTTTATAAGAATTTGTCCATTTCTTCCAGGTTGTCCATTTTATTGGCATAGAGTTACTTGTAGTAGTCTCTTAGGATGCTTTGTATTTCTGCGGTTTCTGTTGTAACTTCTCCTTTTTCATTTCTGATTTTATTGATTTGAGTCCTCTCCCTCTTTTTCTTGATGAGTCTGGCTAAAGGTTTATCAGTTTTGTTTATTTTCTCAAAGAACCAGCTTTTAGTTTTATTGATCTTTGCTATTGTTTTCTTTGTTTCTATTTCATTTATTTCTGCTCTGATCTTTATGATTTCTTTCCTTCTACTAACTTTGGGTTTTGTTTGTTCTTCGTTCTCTAAGGTTCCTTTAGGTGTAAGGTTAGATTGTGTATTTGAGATTTTTCTTCTTTCTTGAGGTAGGATTGTATTTCTATAAACTTCCCTCTTAGAACTGCTTTTGCTGAATCCCATAGGTTTTGGATCGTCGTGTTTTCGTTGTCATTTGTCTCTAAGTATTTTTTAATTTCCTCTTTGATTTCTTCAGTGATCTCTTGGTTACTTAGTAACGTATTGTTTAGCCTCCATGTGTTTGTGTTTTTTACGGTTTTTTTCCCTGTAATTGATTTCTACTTTCATAGTGTTGTGGTCAGAAATGATGCTTGATATGATTTCAATTTTCTTAAATTTACCAAGGCTTGATCTGTAACCCAAGATGTGACCTTTCCTGGAGAATGTTCCATGTGCACTTGAGAAGAGATTGTAATCTGCTGTTTTGGGATGGAATTTCCTATAAATATCAATTAAATCTATTTAGTCTATTGTGTCATTTAAAGCTTTTGTTTCCTTATTAATTTTCTGTCTGGATGATCTGTCTATTGGTGTAAGTGAGGTGTTAAAGTCCCTCACTATTATTGTGTTACTGTCGATTTCCTCTCTTATAGCTGTTAGCATTTGCCTTATGTATGAGATGCTCCTATGTTGGGTGCATATATATTTATAATTTTTATGTCTTCTTCTTGGATTGATCCCTTGATCATTATGTAGTGTTCTTCCTTGTCTCTTGTAACATTCTTTATTTTAAAGTCTATTTTATCTGATATAAGAATTGCTACTCCAGCTTTCTTTTGATTTCCATTTGTGTGGAATATCTTTCTCCATCCCCTCACTTTCAGTCTGTATGTGTCCCTAGGTCTGAAGTGGGTCTCTTTTAGACAGCATCTTGTTTTTGTATCCATTCAGTGAGCCTGTGTCTTTTAGTTGCAGCATTTAATCCATTCACATTTAAGGTAATTATCAATAAGTATGTTCCTATTACCATTTTCTTAATTGCTTTGGGTTTTTTTTTTTGTAAGTCCTTTTCTTCTCTTGTATTTCCCACTTAGAGAAGTTCCTTTAGCATTTGTTGTAGAGCTGGTTTGGTGGTGCTGAATTCTCTTAGCTTTAGCTTGTCTGTAAAGCTTTTGATTTCTCTGTCGAATCTGAATGTGATCCTTGCCAGGTAGAGTAATCTTGGTTGTAGGTTCTTCCCTTTCATCACTTTAAATATATCATGCCACTCCCTCCTGGCTTGTAGAGTTTCGCTGAGAAATCAGCTGTTAACCTTATGGGAGTTCCCTTGTATGTTATTTGTCATTTTTCCCTTGTTGCTTTTAATAATTTTTCTTTGTCTTTAATTTTTGCCAATTTGATTACTATGTGTCTTGCGTGTTTCTCCTTGGGTTTATCCTGTATGGGACTCTCTGCGCTTCCTGGATCTGGGTGGTTATATCCTTTCCCATGTTAGGGAAGTTTTTGACTATAATCTCTTCAAATATTTTCTCTGGTCCTTTCTTTCTCTCTTCTCCTCTGGGACCCCTATAAATGTGAATGTTAGTGCATTTAATGTCATCCGAGAGGTCTCTTAGGCTATCTTCATTTCTTTTCATTCTTTTTTCTTTATTCTGTTCTGCAGCAGTGAAGTCTACCATTCTGTCTTCCAGGTCACTTATCCATTCTTCTGCCTCAGTCATTCTGCTATTGATTCCTTCTAATGTATTTTTCATTTCAGTTATTGTATTGTTCATCTCTGTTTGTTTGTCCTTTAATTCTTCTAGGTGTTTGTGAAACATTTCTTGCACCTTTTCGATCTTTGCCTCCATTCTTTTTCCGAGGTCCTGGATCATCTTCACTATCATTATTCTGAATTCTTTTTCTGGAAGGTTGCCTATCTCCACTTCATTTAGTTGTTTTTCTGGGGTTTTATCTTGTTCCTTCATCTGGTACATAGCCCTCTGCCTTTTCATCTTGTCTATCTTTCTGTGAATGTAGTTTTTGTTCCACAGGCTGCAGGATTGTTGTTGTTCTTGCTTATGCTGTCTGCCCTCTGGTGGATAAGGCTGTCTAAGAGGCTTGTGCAAGCTTCCTGATGGGAGAGACTGGTGGTGGGTAGAGCTGGGTGTTGCTCTGGTGGGCAGAGCTCAGTAAAACTTGAATCTGCTTGTCTGCTGATGGGTGGGGCTGAGTTCCCTCCCTGTTGGCTGTTTGGCCTCAGGTGACCCAGGACTAGAGCCTACAGGCTCTTTGGTGGGGCTAATGGAGGACTCTGGGAGGGCTCACGCCAAGGAGTACTTCTCAGAACTTCTGCTGCCAGTGTCCTTGTCCCCATGGTGAGCCACAGCCACCCCCCTCCTCTGCAGGAGACCCTCCAACACTAGTAGGTAGGTCTGATATGCTACCCAGCAACTGATATAAAGGCAGAAATCCTAAGCTTTCCTTTTATTTTTATAACTTTGTCTTCTGGCTTCCATTTTTAGACTGTATTTTTTTCCTTCGTGTATGCCCATTTTCCTTGTTTTCAATCTGTATATTTTTAACACCTTGAGAAAAGATTTAATATGTCTTCACTTTCATCACAAAGAACTTAGTTTTACCAAAACTTTGGAAAGCAATGCACTTTTTAAAAACATAATTTTTGTTATTGAGATAAATCTTAAAGGTATAATTTGTTAAGTGTAAATCCATATACAGGATCCTGGATGTCCACATCATGGTGGTGTGAGTTGTTACTTTTTTCTCTCCCCTTTGACTTCAATTAATTGGACATCCATAATTAAAAAAAAAATGCCTCTACACAGCATGCTAGGACACCCGAAAGATCCATCCATCTATGCACCAGAAAGTGAGTGGATTGGACCACAGAGAAGATGGCAGAGCGAGAGAAATGGTGGTGGAGTCAGCGGCAGCAAAGACAGAGAAGGTAGAGAAGGTAATGGCTGCTCCAGCAGCAAGCTAGCACAACTTTTCTGGCAGAGGAGGTGGAAGGTGAAGGTGGTAAGTGGGAGTGTGCCTAGCCATGCATGCTGCAGCTGGAGGGACCAGCTGCTCTCTCTGAGGAGAGACCACATTGACTAGGGGGACAGAAAGGAAAGAGCAGTAGGCAGACAAAGAGAACTGAAGGAAAGCGTCTCTTGCTGTCTGCCTTGGGAAGCAAGGAGACTGCTCGTGGACCTCTGGGACCATCCCCCCACACACACCTTGAGGATCCCCCTACTAGGCCGTAGGCACATTCAAGTGCTAAGTACACACATTCCTCCCTTCCCCACCCCGAAACAGGCACACACTCTGCCACCACTCTTTGCTTTTTTTTTTTTTTTTTAATGCACCTTGGGTCCACTCTACTGCGAGAAACCAAAAACTTGTGCTGTAGCGCCACCTTCTGGAAAGCAAAAGGAAGACTCATAACTACCAACCTGTTGAATCAGAATCAAAGTAAACAAAGCTTTTGCCTACATAAGAAAGGTGTTCACTATTTCAATTGCAGCAGTAGAAGCTCTTTTTACCACACACCATAAAAAGTCATGGTAATATGGTATCACAAAAATAAAATGACAGTTTTCCTGCAACCAAACCCAAAGACACGGAATACTGAGATGTAACCCATAAAGAATTTTAAACAGCTGTTATGAAGAAATTCAATGAGCTAAAAGAAGGCTCAGAAAGGCAGTTCAGTGAACTTCAGAATAAAATTAATGAACAAAAGGAGTACTTTACCAAAGAGACTGAAATTCTAAAGAAAAACCAAATAGAAATTCTAGAGCTGAAGAACCCAATAAATGAGATGAAGAGTGAACTAGAATGCATTGGAAATAGAACAGATCATATGGAAGAGAGAAATAGTGAGCTTGAAGGTAGAAATATAGAAATGATTAAGGTGGAAGAGGAGAGAGAACAAAGATTTTTAAAAAGTGAAGAAACCCTGACTCCATTAGAAAAGCTAACATAAGGGAATTCCCTGGTGGTCCAGTGGTTAGGACTCCATGCTTTCACTGCCAGGGCTGGGGTTCAATCCCTGGTTGGGGAACTAAGATCCTACAAGCTGTGCAGCATGGCCAAAAAAGAAAAAAAAAAAAAGCCAACATAAGAATAATGGGTGTCCCAGAAGGAGAAGAGAGTGAGAAGGGATCAGAGTGTATTTAAAGAAATAATAGTTGAGAACATCCCAAAATTGGGGAAGGAACTAGATATGCAAGTCCACAATGCTCATAGAACATCTTATTATCTCAACAAAAAAGACCTTCTCAAAGACATATTATATTAAAATTGTCAAAAGACAACAATAAAGGAAGAGTTTTAAAGGCAGCCAGGGAAAAAAAGACAGTAACTTACAAAGTTACCCCCATTAGGCTATCAGCAGATTTCTCAGCAGAAACTCTACAGTCCAGGAGAGAGTGAAATAAAATATTCAAATATTGAAAGATAAAAACTGCCAGCCAATAATACTCTATCCAGCAAAGTTATCCTTCAGATATGAAGGAGAAATAAAGGCTTTCCCTGATAAACAAAAGCTGAGGGAGTTCATCACCACTAGACCTGCCTTACAAGAAATGTTGGAAGGAGCTCTTCTAGCAAAGATAAAAGTACACAAAACTCTAACTCAGGTGATAAATAGCCAGTCAAAATTAGAATACTGTAATTTTTTAGAACAGTATAGTAAACTCTTATCTATAGCATGAAGTTTAAAGGAAAAGAATAATTAAAAATAATTATAGCTACTACAATTTGGTAATGAAATCACATCATAAAAAGAGATAATCTATGACATCAAATACTTAAAAGGGGAAGAATAAAAAGATTGAACCTTTATAGGCAAACAGAGATCAAATGCTATCAGCAGAAAAAAGACTATTTTATCTATGAGATGTTTTATATAAACTTAAAGGTAACCACAAAGCAAAAATGTATAGCAGAGACACAAAACATAAAAAGAGGGGAAACTGAGAAGATCACCATGGAAAACTACCAAGCTACAGAGGTAGACAAAAGCAGTGGAGAGACAAAATAACCAAAAGGCAAAAGATACAGTGGCAGTAGTTAATCCTTACATATCAGCAATCAAGCTAAATACAAATGGATTGAACTTACCAATCAAAAGGCACCGAGTGACTAGATGGGTTAAAAAATAAGACCTAGCTTTCTGCAGCCTGCAGGAGACTTGCTTTAGCTCTAAAGACACATGTAAAAGTGAAAAAAGTGAAAGGATGGAAGATGATATTCCAAGCAAATGGAAATGGAAAGATGCAGGTGTAGCCATACTTACATCAGACAAAATAGACTTCAAACCAAAAAGAGTAACTAACAAGAAACAAAGAATGTCATTATATAATGATAATGGGATCAATACATCAAGAAGATGTAATAATTGTAAATATATACACTTCCAACACCTGAGCACTGAAATATATTAAGCAATTAGTAACAGATATTAAGGGAGAAATAGACAACAACACAATAATTGTACAAAACTTCAGTACTCCACTATCAGCAATCAATAAATTGTCTAGACAGAAAATCAACAAGGAAACTTTGGAACCATACTTTAGAACAAATGAACTTAATAGACATATAAAAAGCATCCCATCCAGTAGCAGCAGAATACACATTCTTCTCTAGTGTACATGAAACATTCTCCAGGATAGATCATATGATAGGCCACAAGACAAATCTTAGCAAATTTAAGAAGACTGAAATCACACCAACTATCTTCTCTGGCTACAGTGGTATGACACAAGAAATCAACAATAAAAGGAAAGTGAGAAGGTCTACAAATATGTGGAAACTAAACAACACACTTCTAAACAACCACTGGGGTCAAAGAAAAAATCAAAAGGGGAATAAAAAATTATCTTGAAACAAATGAACATGAAAACATATCAAATATTGTGGGATGCAAGAAAAGCACTTCTGAGAGGAAAGGTTATAGTAATAAATGCTCATATTAAGAAATTAGAAAGGTCTCAAATAAACAACCCAACTTTACACAAGGAAAAAGAGAAAGAACAAACTAAGCTTAAAGTTAGCAGAAGGAAGGAAATAAACCCCTAATTTTCTAAGATAATATGAATAAATAATATTCAATAATATGAATAAATCTTTGTTCCTTATAGACATATCCTGTTGATGTCCCTGGTGGAGAAGACTGAAGAGTATAAATATATAATTTCAGCCCATGTTAATATGGGGATTTATCAAATTCCCACCAGGAATTGTTTGGGGAGGAGAGTGCTTGATAAAATAATCCTGAAATTCATTGAAAGAACTGGTAAGAATGGCAAGGAAAATTTTACAAAGAAGAATATTTAGGGGGACTAGGCTTCCCAGGTATCAAAACATTATAAAACCATGATAAGCAAAGGTTTAGAAACAACAAAAGAATACAAAAATGAATGAAACAGAAAAGGAAATTCCCAGACACTTGTATAAATAAACATTATAATATATAATAGCTATTTGATATACATTATAATTTAATTGGGAAGAAATTGATTATTCAAGGAACAACTGGGGAGAAAGGGTTAGATATTGAGAAACGAATCAGTTAAGACTTTGATGTCATTTGTCTATTCATCTAATCTATTCCAAACCATAAAAACTGAAAGCATTTCTTTTTTTTTTATTTTTTATTTTTATTTTATTTTTGCAGTATGCGGGCCTCTCACTGTTGTGGCCTCTCCCGTTGTGGAGCACAGGCTCCGGACACGCAGGCTCAGCGGCCATGGCTCACGGGCCCAGCCGCTCCGCGGCATGTGGGATCTTTCCGGACCGGGGCACGAACCCGTGTCCCCTGCATTGGCAGGCAGACTCTCAACCACTGCACCACCAGGGAAGCCTTGAAAGCATTTCTTAATAGTTCCCATCTCACACCCCAGGCCCCAGTCTGAGTCAAATGCCTCCCATTTATCATACTGCATTGCAATAATTGGTTTACTTGTCCATTACCCAATTCAGGGACAAGGAACTGGGAACTCAGACCAAGACAAGAACTGCTATGTGTCCCATCCCTGTTTAGTTCATATTAAATGCTCAATAAGTGTAGAGTTCATAACAGAGGAGAGGGAACACTAAGTCCCCAGGATTGTAAGCAAAGACTCCATTCAATAGCTTTTATTATTCAACCAATAACTGATGTTTGGGTTACTCAAGACTTCCTTATAGCTGTACAAGTCTAAACAATAGCAATTTCAAAACCAAGATATTAAGGAAATGCACACCTATATTTTTTGGACTAACAAAAGGTAAAGTAGTAAAATGAAGATAAACCATAATATCCTGAAACAATAAAGGACTTTCAGCTACATCCAATCTCTCTTTTTAAAATATCTTTACTAGAGTATAATTGCTTTACAATGTTGTATTAGTTTCTGCTGTACAACAAAGTGAATCAGCTATATATACACATATACCCCCATATCCACCCCCCCTTGAGCCTCCCTCCCACCTTCCCTGACCCACCTAGGTCATCACAAAGCATTGAGCTGATCTCTCTGTGCTATGCAGCAGCTTCCCACTAGCCATCCATTTTACATTTGGCAGTCAATGCTACACTCTCACTTCATCCCAGCTTCCCTTTCCCCACCGTGTCCTGAAGTCCTTTCTCTACGTCTGTGTCGTTATTCCTGCCCTGCCACTAGGTTCATCAGTACCATTTTTTTAGATTCCATATATGTGCGTTAGCACCTGGTATTTGTTTTCCTTTTTATGACTTACTTCACTCTGTATGAGAGACTCTAGGTCCCTCCACCTCATTACAAGTAACTCCGTTTCAGTCCTTTTTATGGCTGAGTAATATTCCATTGTATATATGTGCCACATCTTCTTTATCCATTCATCTGTAGATGGACATTTGGCTTGCTTTGAAGGTTGCTTCCATGTCCTGGCTATTGTAAATAGTGCTGCAATGAACATTGTGGTACATGACTCTTTTTGAATTACAGTTTTCTCAGGGTATTTGCCCAGTAGTGGGATTGCTGGGTCATATGGTAGCTCTATTTTTAGTTTTTTAAGGAACCTCCATACTGTTCTCCATAGTGGCTATATCAATTTACATTCCCACCGACACTGCAGGAGGGTTCCCTTTTCTCCACACCCTCTCCAGCATTTATTGTTTGTAGATTTTTTGATGATGGCCATTCTGACCAGTGTGAGGAGATACCTCATTGTGGTTTTGATTTGCATTTCTCTAATGATTAGTGATGTTGAGCATCTTTTCATGTGTTTGTTGGCAATCTGTATGCCTACTTTGGAGAAATGTCTGTTTAGGACTTCTCCCTATTTTTGGATTGGGTTGTTTGTTTTTTTTGATATTGAGCTTCATGAGCTTCTTGTATATTTGGAATCAGGCTCCCTGACTTCAGACAATACTACAAAGCTACAGTAATCAAGACAGTATGTTACTGGCACAAAAACAGAAATATAGATCAATGGAACAGGATAGAAAGCCCAGAGATAAACCCATGCACATACGGTCACCTTATCTTTGACAAAGGAGGCAAGAATATACAATGGAGAAAAGATAGCCTCTTCAATAAGTAGTGCTGGCAAAACTGGACAGCTATATGTAAGAAAATGAAATTAGAACACTTCCTAACACCGTACACAAAAATAAACTCAAAATGGATCAAAGACCTAAATGTAAGGCCAGACACTATAAAACTCTTAGAGGAAAACATAGGCAGAACACTCTATCACATAAATGACAGCAAGATCCTTTTTGATCCACCTCTTAGAGTAATGGAAATAAAAACAAAAATAAACAAATGGGACCTAATGAAACTTAAAAGCTTTTGCACAGCAAAGGAAACCATAAACAAGACGAAAAGACAACACTGAGAATTGGAGAAAATATTTGCAAATGAAGCAACTGACAAAGGATTAATCTCTCTCTTTTATTTGGTCGCACAACACGGCTTGTGGGATCTTAGTTCCCTGACCAGGGATCAAACCCATGCCCCCTGCAGTGGAAGCTTGGAATCCCAACCACTGGACCACCAGGGAAGTCCCCAATCTACCTCTCTTTTTTTCTATGTGGAATAATACTATATCTTCTTACATAACTCTAAACTCCTCCCAGGTGTATTCCTCATCTGCTAACTTTTAAAGGAAAATGCAGGATTCTTTGGCATAGCATGTTTTTTCTATGGTGGGCTGACAGAATAGTTGTTATTGAGCATTTTATAAACATTCATCAAGGCTATTATTTTTCCTGCTACATTGGATGGAACAGCTACAATGCATTCCAAAGAACCATGCATCCTCATGATGGTACAATGGAGCAACCATGCCTAGTTGTGTCAGGTACAGGGGAGGGGAGACCGTGTTCTACTAGATTTCCAAACAGCTTAACAGCAGCAACAGTGATGTTTGTAGGTGTGATAGTAGTGGTGGTAGGGAGTTTTATTTTGTTTTGTTTTAATATTTATGTGTTTTGGCAAGATCTTTTCTTTTTTTTGTGTGCAAGCTGACAGGTGGACTGTTCTTTGATGGCTTTACTGTTACACAGAAGGAAAAGTTTTTTGTGTTAATAATCAGGCCACCAAGGGAAATTCAGAAAGAAAATCCATGCAGCAGAGCACGCTTTCCTTTTACCTGTATAATCCCTCACTGAAGGAAGCTGCATGATCTTTAGCTTGTTCTTATCTGCAGTATGGGGACCCTTCCCAAACTAAGACAATATTCATGAGCAGATGACATAGGTAGCCTAGAGAGAAAAGTTGAATGAGAGGGAGAGCTCGTGGCTGATAGTTGGGGAAAAAGGATTAGGGAGAAGTCTAATGAGGATAGTAGATTGACTAAGGCTCCAAAGCCTAAATGAGGTATCCCTGTTTTTGTCACAACTTGATGGGCCCTTGCATTTATAGTGACACGGTCTCTCTGTTCCTGTCTTTTTTTTTTTTTTTTTTTTTCCAGTACGTGGGGCTCTCACTGTTGTGGCCTCTCCCGTTGCGGAGCACAGGCTCCAGACGTGCAGGCTCAGCGGCCATGGCTCACAGGCCCAGCCGCTCCGTGGCATGTGGGATCCTCCCAGACTGGGGCACGAACCCGTGTCCCCTGCATCGGCAGGCGGACTCTCAACCACTGCGCCACCAGGGAAGTCCTGTTCCTGTCTTCTTACTTACTACCAATCAACCACCTCACCCTCCACCTCAGGTCTACTACTTACTCGTAGTTTCTGCTTTCTCATGGCATCTATGTGCTGCGTTCTGAGTCTTTTAGATTCTGTTCCTGCCACCAACTGCTTGGCTCCTTCCTCAGACCTATAGTTCAAATTTCCTAGGAAGAGAATTGGCTTAACCAAACATTGTCCCCATTAGAATAGAGTTTTCCTATCAGGGCACTTAATAATCATAGGGCTGAGGCAACCTATGGGTTGAGGAAATACCTAGGACTTCTACAGTCAGCAAGATCTTCGTGGGGGAAGGTTCAATACTGCAATGTAGAAGGGGCCTGTGGACACAGCCATAGCCTGTGGCTTGTCTGGTACTACAGTATAGAAGGAAGAACTTGGGAAAGTGGGAAGGAGGGGGAGTCACAACTTAGATTTTGCTCTTGTTTCATTAGTTGTCTGTAGTCTGTCCCCATAGATATGTCCTGCAAGCTGAGGGAAGTTCTGGGCCTGAAGGTTGGGAGTTTTGGCAGCATTTTTCATGTCTCTTGTAGTACCTACTTTATTATAATTATCAATTTACTTGTTTCAAAACACCAGATTGTTAGCTCCTTGAAGCCCAGTATTTGGTCTTATTTACCTTTGTGCCTTCAGGGCCTGACACAGAGGAAATGTTTAATAACTGTCTGTTGAATGAATGAACGGTTGTGGTTTGGAACCTGAACATTAAGAATGTTTCAGAGTAAGTTGATAGAGATCATACTAATTGTATTTTCCCTATTTTGTACTTGAAAAATATTAGCAGGAAAGACACATTTCATCTTTTGAAATCTTTCATACAATTTACATAATCTTAATTCAACAAATGTCTTAGCTTACATTGTCTTTACATATTACATTCTTTTTCCATTTACCATTCTTTTGTATGTGGATTTCTAAATAATGATGTAGCCACATAGCAGATATTTTTATGAACTTCCATCGTCTTAATATATCATTGTCTACTTAACCACGTGCCAGTTATTAGATGTTGGCAGATATTACAGTGTCCGTTAGCATAAAGAACTAGGATTCAATCAAATATTCACACATTGCAGTTGGTTGTTTCTTTAGTCTCTTTTAATCTAGAACAGTCCCTTCTCCTTTTTCTTTAAAAATGAGTTTTACTTTTGGGACTTCCCTGGTGGTCCAGTGGCTAAGACTCCACACTTCCAATCAGGGGGCCCAGTTCGATCCCTGGTCAAGGAACTAGATCCCACATGCCGCAACTAAGAGTTCGCATGCCACAACTAAGATCCAGCACAGCCAAATAAATAAATAAATATTAAAAATAAATAAATAAAAATTTTAAATGAACTTTACTTTTTGAAGTCAGACCATGTTTTAAGACCATCCTTTAAACTTATTCCCCACCTCAGAAGGAGCACAATTCATTGTCTTGCACTTGTACTATTGCAGTTACCTCCTCACTCAAGTCTTGGCTCCATCTCTCCAATCTTGTCGACAAGATTATTTTTCTAGAGAACATCCCATATCACCTTCCAAATCAGGCCTGGTGAACAAAGCCCTGCATCCTCCATGCAAATATGACTTGAGCTTGGTCTACCAGCATGAGTCTCAAGACTTTGACAGGAGCTACCAGACACTACTATTCTCTTCTTGCTAGACTTGAACTTGACAGCTTTTGAGGCTGGAGTGCCCACAGACATCTTGCCACCATTAGGGAGAGCCTGGGGACATTGGGGGTGCACTTGGAGCCAGAAAAAGAAGCCAACATGGCAGAAGGCAGAGCAGGGAACTAGAGAGAAATAAACCCTGGGAATATCTTTGGAGGCCTGAATCTAACTGAATAGAAGTCAGATCTTACTCCTGGACTTTTCAGTAAGGTGAACCAATAAATTCCCTTTTGAGAGCAAGCCAGTTTGTGTTGGGTTTCCTATCACTACGTTCCAAAGAGGCCCAGTAGATGTATGTTTTAAAAATTTGCTTTCACAATAATCACTGATTCTTAGTGACTCTTGGAACTTGAGCCTGAGCACCGTCATTTATCAACATCCCACCATCTTCTTTCTGAATACTTGTTTCATTTGCAGAGCTCTTCACTTCAAGGAGAGCAACTTACGCTTATGCTAGCTGATCTTTTTATGGCCTACATGTTTATATTCTATTATCTACTTGCTTTAATTGATTTGTTTTTTCACTCTGCATTTTCGTTGGTATCTCAAGCCTTTCTCTTTATCAGCAATTCTATATTTAATCCTCTCTAGTCAGTTCCTTGATATTTATAATTTATTTATTTATTATAATAAAACCATTATAATGGTTTTATTTGGGGACTCAATTCATTTCCATAGCATTGAAATCTCCTTCTTCAGCCCATTCTGTTACTTTACCATGTAGTCTTTGAACTGTGCTTTATTGAATTTATATTATTAATAATATTAATTGTTCTAGATTATTAATTGTTCTAAAGTGAGAAAGCTTGAGAGACATTTCTTCTTTTCCTTGATTTATATTGTCTTCTAGAGTGGATTTACTTTACATCTTTTGCTTGCTAGCTTCCTTAATTTAATTCACTTATTTTCTTATAGTATGTTTCTCTAGTTGCCATGTCATTGCTTTTCTTCTTGCTCATGTTTGAAGTGAGCTACCACGTCTAGACTCTAGAGCAGTGGTTTTTAACTCAGGGTGATTTTGCACCCCAGGAAATATGGGGATATTTTTGGTTGTCACAACCAGGGCAGGAGTGGGGGTTGTGGTGTTTGCTACTGACATTCAATACGTAGAGGTCAGGGATGCTGCTAAACATTCTACACTGAACAGGGTACCCCACTCCCCTGCAACCAAGAATTATATGCCCCAAAATGTTAAGTGCTCAAGTTGAGAAACCCTGCTCTAGGGCCTTCTGTTCATCTGATGTCTGATCTATGATATGAAGGAATTGTCCTTGTTACTCTTCCATATTTGTCTTCCTTTGAAAAGAACTTTCAAGCTGAACACTGGGTTCTGCTCATTTCTCTATAGAACTGAAGGGGAGAAGGGAGAGTCCTTCTGGGGCTGCATGCACCTGTTATTATGGTACCTGGGCTTTGCTCTATTTTCTGAGATTTCTTATAACCAGGAAGCCTCTACCTGGTTGGAGCAGCATCTATTCCTGTGGCTTCAGATCACATCCCTAATTCAGCATGAAACCAAGAAAATGATGAGCCCAGGCAGTTCTTCCTGTCTCTGTTGACATCCTGTGGTGATAGTGGCTTCTCTCTAGGGTTCCCTGGTCTATCTACTGACCACCTCAGTCCATTTCTCTCCTAATTGAAAGTTATTAAGAAATATTGGATCAAATAACCTAATTCCTCCATCTTGCTTAATTGGGATGGGCTGGGATAGGAATGAAGAGGGGGGTTAGAGGTAAAAATCTTCTCTTTGGTTCCTTGGTCACTACTTTTCAAAATTTATGACCTAAAGTTGTTTCCTTGCTTTATTGCTACTGGTGAAATTTTTTTCATCTCTCTCTCTCTCTCTCTCTCTCTCTACCTTGTGAAGATTTTGTCAGGTAGTAAGAAAAGGAGAATTTTGTGTCCCGCCCATCCTCTTTCTCCCCAGTTTTCCTACTATAGCAATAGGTATTAAGATATCCCAGACCCAATATTTTATTATCCTGATATTACTTTATTTTTGATCTTGGCTGGCTACAAAGCCAGGCCAATCAGGAAGCACTAGATCTGGGCACTGGGTGGCAGTGAGGAGCTTTATAAGAAAGGAATCATGATCATTTGAAAACTTTTCTAGAAAAGTTTTGTAAATACCATCTAACCAGAAAGAAAGAAAAAAAATCAATTTTGAAACAGACAGTTCAGATGGGATTCTTTTCCAAGAAATCAGGCAAATCTGGCTGAGAAATAGTAATAGGGTCCTCAGGGATTGACCCTCAGACAATAGGTGCTCAAGAAACTGCCTTCCTCACATGCCTTTAATAAGTCTTTCTTTCCTTTGGGGCATGTAATACCTCTGTCTCTAATCTGGTCTGCTTCAAAGATTGTCCCAGTCTAATTCCACCAAGCTTTCTTTGGTATTTATAGAACAAGGACACTGGATGGGAGGAGGGAAAGAGATGTCTGAATCTCTGTTTTCTTTTTCTTTTTCTTTTTCTTTTTTTTTTGCGATACGCGGGCCTCTCACTGTTGTGGCCTCTC
Organism: Mesoplodon densirostris; assembly: GCF_025265405.1. Classification (NCBI taxonomy): domain Eukaryota; kingdom Metazoa; phylum Chordata; class Mammalia; order Artiodactyla; family Ziphiidae; genus Mesoplodon; species Mesoplodon densirostris. Next base: position 60,898,139 of record NC_082663.1, read on the forward strand.
CCATTGTGGAGCACAGGCTCCGGACGCGCAGGCTCAGCGGCCATGGCTCACGGGCCCAGCCACTCCGCGGCATGTGGGATCTTCCCGGACCGGGGCATGAACCCCTTGTCCCCTGCATCGGCAAGCAGACTCTCAACCACCGCGCCACCAGGGAAGCCCCTGAACCTCTGTTTTCTTGAAAGCGCAGCTTTCCCACCCTGATCCTAGTTAGGTCTTCTCTATTTCTGTGCTCTGCCTTCCCGACTCCCAGCTTGCTGTGTTTTCTTCTTCTGAGCAACGAATCAATATAGTCACTTCTCCAATATAGTTTTCAAAACATATGGAAGAATCCACAAACTCTGTGCCTCGGAATCCAGTCTTTCTGCCCTCAGACGTGCATGGCACACAGCTGTGCCGACAGCGTGTTCTGATCATTGGGCAGAGCTTTGTACCTTCCACCGATTACCTTCAATAACAGTCATTCCCTGAGCAAGGCAGCTTGAGGGCACCATCTGTCAATAGACGCAGTCTCCCCACCTGCACAGTGCCCCAGGGAAAAAGGCTGAGGGAAGAGCTGTCTCCACACAGACAGCCCAGTAAAGAGCCAAAACATCCTGGCAGGATTTGGGGCCACAAAAACACTTAATGCTCCCTATAAGTGCTGCATCTGGAACATCTCGGCAGTTTGTCAGACTCAAGTCAATACAGAGATAGCAGCCGGACATAGATATCCATTTCTCACAGCCAGGAGAGGGTCAGCTCCACAAGTGCTGTTTATATGTGCCTTTGGCTTACTGGCTTCACTTCTGCAGCCACAGTTCATGAGAGATCATAAACCTGGCCTAAAGCAGGTGGGAGATATTTCTGGCAATGTGGGCCAAGAGAGCGGAAGATAAAGAGGCAGGAAATGCTCTAGCACCTTTATCCCCAGCTGCCTCCCAAACACTGATGTTCCTGGAAGGCCCTGAAAAACTGAAGAAATTCTGAGAATTTCTCCATCTGTTTAATTCCATATCTATACGAGCTACCATAAATTGGTAGGAAAATAATTTTGCAATTATGTGTTTCTTGGAATTCAACCAGTAGCTAACCCACTTGGGGTAAGCAGAGGAGATGTGACCAAATCAGATGGTCAGACCCTCATCATCCCTGGAGTGTCCTCTGGTTTCTGAAAGGTGGGAACCTGACTCTGTTGCAGACTCATGTAAGGTGTTGGGCAGCTTTTAGCAAATTGGTTAATTGGTAAGTTGACTTTTGAAGGAATTATTTTCAGGGACATGACCTAGAGCCCACTTCTCTCCCAGACACTGGTCCCTCATCACCCACTCTGGCCCTTAGCATGTCGCCCATTCCGGGCTCTGACACTGACAACCTGCTCCAGCTCCTACTCTGCTTCCCAGGCCTTTGACCTCAGCTCACAGCTGGCCAAAACCAGCCACCTCAGAGCCATTAGTCAACTTGCCTGACTTGCCTTAGGCCCTTCTAAACTCTTATTCATCCTTAGCTATCATCCTTGATCGCTCAGAATCATGATCTCTGACTTTCTCAAAGCTTTCTCTGACTTTCTTATAAGGCTTTCTCGAAGCTGACTTTCTCAAAGTTGTTGTTTTTAATTCCACCAACACCTGGTCTTGTTGACTTATTCTTCCAGTTCAAGGCTGCTACCCTCTGGCAGAGTAAGCTGGCCCTCCATTTTCATAGTGGGAAGCCTGCAGAGTCATTCTAACCCATCCTCTCCGGTTTTTGTTCTTTTGGTGTCTCTGAGCTGTTTTTACTCACAACACTTCGGACACCAAATGTGCAGTGTCTGTTCTGACACCGCTTCTCCAACTCTCCTATACCAGCTGGCTGACCTGCAATTCAATTTAATTCTGATGCTATCTACCAGGAATTAGAATCAGAGCCCACAAGCTAAGGGCTCAGTCCCACAAGACTGCCCCATTTCAAACGCTAGTCTCAAGTGCCAGGTTGTCACAGGTGCTTCTGATCGACTGGTTATAAATTTGGGGGTTCCCATAAACTCTTCCTCAGGTTCGATAATTCACTAGAATGACCCACAGGATGCAAGAAAGCACATTTATTGGTCTATTATAAAGGATACAACTCAGGAATAGTCGAATGGAAGATATGCGTAGGGCAGGGTTTGTGGGAGAGGGGGCCCAGCGCTTCCACTTACATGCCCTCTCTGGGCGCACCCCCCTCCTAGCACCTTGATGTGTTCAGCGACCCGGAAGTTCTCTGAGCCCCATCGTTTAGGGATTTTTATGGAGGTTTCATTACGTAGATATGCTTGATTAAATCATTGGCCATTGGTGATTAACTCAATGTCTAGCCCCTCTTCCCTCCCTGGGGTGGGGAGGACAGGGCATTGGGGGAGGGGGAGTTGAGGTGAAAATTCCAACCCTCTAATCATGCCTTGGTCTTTCTGGTGACCAGCCCTCATTCTGACACTATCTAGGGACCCCAGCCACTAGTCGTCTAATTAGCATACAAAAGACACTCTAATCACTCTGCAGATTCTAAAGGTTTTAGTAGCTGTGTGCCAGGAACCAGGGACAAAGACCAAATATGTATTTATTTTGATTATATCATAGTATCCCAAACAAAATAAAAATTAACAAACTTGCCTGCTAAATTTCTGAAACTGGAAATCAAGACATTTCTGCTTAAGAGCAGGCATAATTACCCTACTTAAAGGGCAGTTGTCTTCTTTGGGTTTCTGGATCTGACAACATACCACCAATTATCACATACCAACATACTAAGTTGTTTAGATTTTTACATTGTTTATACTTACATATAGTAAAATATGCTGTCCTTTTGCCCCCAGCATCTCCAGGGATAAGCCCTTAGTGGTCAGGCTTTCTTTCCATGACTTGCCCCCCTTGCCTGTGACCTCAATAAGAGTGGGCAGCCAATTCAACCTGGTCCAACCAACCTCTTCCATCTGAATTTGAATTGTGAGGCATAGAGACTAGGAGTTGGGAGATGCATGCCATCAATAGCAGAGCTTTAAGCATATCTCTCAACTCATGCTGTTGAGATTCCTACCTTCTGCTTGTTTAAATTTTACTTAGATTGCATAAGATCTGGTACGGCATTTTCATACCTGCATCATACCAGACATTGTTTTCAGCAAGCAGAAATGAGATATTTCAATGTGGTTGATCCATTGGTTGGTTAAGTAGCCATTCCCAGTCCCCTTCTCCCTTGCTGTTTCCCCCAAAAGAGATTACAAAACTTAAATATTTTATTTCCCTGCTTCTCTTGCATTTAAGGGTGGCCATGTGATAGTTCTGGCCAAAGAAACATAAGTAGAAGTCTTCTGAAGAACTTTGGAGAAAATTTTTTTCTGATAAAAGAGACAGATGCAGTATGCCCCTTCACCTTATTTCTCCTTTGAACTATAGGGGAAGCAAAACTTTTCCTCAACCCTCTTAGAGTCTCTGGCTGGGCCTGAGAATTAAGTTGACATAAGACAGGTTAACAAGAGAAAAGTGTACGAATTTCATTTTTTACATCTACGTGAGAGACTTCACAGAAAAATGAAGACCCAAAAAGCAGTTACACCTAAGTGCTTATATACCAGGTTGAACAAAGGGTACTAATTGTGGAAAAGTAACTAAAATATATGGGGAGGCTAAAGGAAGATAAGGGTTGATTTAACAAGATCTGTTTGTACAGGTTTCACTTAGCCTCGACTCCCGATCTCTGGTGATAAGAATATTCTTTCCTTCCTGGTATAGAAAGGGCATCTTCCACATGAAAGAAAAAGCACTTTCAGGAAGAAAAAGGGAGGTCACAGTGCCTTTCCTGAATCTGCTATTTTTCAAGTGCCTCTAGCTCAAAATTATCCTTATGCCAAAGTGGTGTATTTGGGGATGGCACATTCTACTACTATTCAGAACCCAGATGTAACACCTGGAGCTTCAGCAGCCATCTTGGAACCATGTGTCAAAAGCCAACAGAATTGTAGAGGTGCTATTCCTGACACTGTTGAGCTACTGCACCAATGCTAGTAACCACCTACCTCCAGATTTCTTGATGTGAGAGAAGGAAAAATGTTTAAACCTCTGTGAGTTAGGTTCTCCATTATCTGAAGCAGAAAAGAATAATTCAAAAGCAACTCATTCGTAAAGACTAATTACCCTATATATATCCGAAGAAAACAAACACTAATCTGAAAAGATACATGCACCCCAAAGTTCATAGCAGCATTATTTACAATAGCTAAGAGATGGAAGCAACCTAAGTGTCCATCAGCAGATGAATGGATAAAGGAAATGTGATACACACACACACACACACACACACACACACACACACACACAAAATGGAGTACTACTCAGCCATAAAAAGAACTTTGCCACTTGCAACAACATGGATGGACTTGGAGGTATCATGCTTAGTGAAATAGGTCAGAGAAAGACAAATGCTATATGTTATCACATGTGGAGTCTAAAAAATAAAACTAATGAATATAACAAAAAAGAAACAGACTCACAGATACAGAAAACAAACTAGTGGTTACCAGTGGGGAGAGGAAAGGGGGGAGGGACAAATGGGGGTAGGAGATTAAGAGATACAACCTACTATGTAAAAAATAAGCTACAAGGATATATTGTACATCACAGGGAATATACCCAATATTTTATAATAACTATAAATGAAGTATAATCTTTAAAGATTGTGAATCACCGTGTTGAAACTAATAGAACATTGTAAATCAACTACATCTCAATTTAAAAAAAAATGAATTACGCTAGTGCAGGGAAAGTACTTCCTGGTATTGAGACAGTAAGCCAGAATGTAAATTTCATTAGTTCTGTGCAGCCTTCAATTGTTTTCTAATCACTCTGCATGTACTCCTTAATCATGGGAACCATATCATCCACCTTATTGAAAATATCCACAATCCTTGAGCAGGGCTGGACCATCAGAAAAGTGTTTTTTAAATACAATATTCTTTTCATGAAGCACTAGGGCTCCAGATAAGGTACACCCCAGAATCTGTAAACAGTTTCAGAAAATAGTACCCTTTGGAACCAAGGGTACTGTTTGTTTTGTTGGAACCAAACAAAAAAACTAAGATGATTCAATACAGGCAGAAGTGACTCACCCTAAGAGGGAGTTATAGGTGTGGCTGCAGAGAATACAGTGTTCTGTGTATAAGAAAACCGGAATACAGTAACTTGGCAAAAGACAGAATTGGATCTACACCTCACACCACGTACAAAAATAGACTCCAAAGGAATCAGAGATCTTAATGTAAAGAACAAAACCCAACAAGTACTAAAAGAAAACACAGATGGATTCCTTTATAATCTTGGTGTAGGGAAAGGCTTTTGAATTATAATTCAAAATCGAGATATAATAAAAGACTACGTTTAAAAAAACAAAAACAAAACCCAAAACTTTTGCATGGCAAAAATCACTATAAGCAAAGTCAAAAGACAAACTGGAAGAAAACATTTGCAAAATATATCACAAATAATGGGCTAATTCTCATAACAAGAAGTACATCTCAAATCTAACAGCAAATAGAAGGGTAATACTGACACAGACTAGAGCAACTCGGTAGGCAAGCATTCACTAGCTAGTTCACTAGCTAGTTCTCATGCATATTAGGACTTCATAGTTAAATCTTACAGGCAGACAGTTTCAAATGCTTACCTATCTCTGATAGACTCTTTCAGTAGTCAGGTGGTGTCAAATCTAGTGTGCAGAAGAATTTCGGTCAAATCTGTAAAAACAAAATATGCACCCTATATTTTAAGAAATACAAGTAGAATTCAAGGATACTTTTGACTCGGACATTTTCCCTCCTCACATGGTTTTAAAAAAATTAAAAAGCCTAGGGATTCTTCTGGAGTTCTGATTTTTACACTGATTTGAGAAAATAACTCCCACAAATCATATGCTTCCTCTGTCCAACAAAGATAAGATTTTATATGTTGGAATCATAGTAACTCCACCTGTACGTAGAACCTTCATGAATTCCTGCTTAACCAGCCATCAGCCCTCTTGTCCTTCCTTTGAAATACTAAGGGCAAGAAATGTTTGTTGACTTCACTTGACTGGGCAAGTTCCTGCTTAACAGTATTCATAACCAGAGTCATAGTTTCACTATTGTTAGAGTCATCAACAAATATATATTGATCACTTTCCATGTGTAAACTAGAGTACTTGCAAGCTTAAAAATGTTGACATCCACCAGTTACGGGGACCAGGTCTACTCAGAGGCCAAGGACAACCAAAGTGAGGAAATAAGAGGCCTTCAGAATGGGGTTTGTGAATGGAATACTATTGCCCAGGCGTTAGGAAGGAATTATAACAATTTGGGGGGGAACAGGGCCAGCTTCTGAAACGGCTTAGGGCTTGTAGTCAAAAGAGGCCCCGTAGGAATATAAAAGGAACGAAAAGGCTGGCATGGCAACCCATGATGCAGTCCTCACAGCTACGAGGTACCTCTTGCCACATCTCCTGCTCATGTGTCATCATCAGCTGCAATTCCTGGCAGGCTGAAGACTTCCACCTTCAAGTGTCAACCATCAGGTCCTCCAACTTTTTTGTCTCAAGGCTTTTCCCAAAGCCTCAGTATCTCTGCTCTGCATACATGTAGCTGGAAGTGTGCCCCAGAAGGCATTCTCAACCAAAGAGTGAGGGACAAGTGATCCTACCTCACCACCATTCCCCCACCCCCACTCCGCCATCCTTCAGAGAGGCATTCTACAGAGGGTCCCCAGCAGAACTGAGCCCCAGTTGCCCACAGTGGTGGCTAGCTGGATACTGGCCTTTCCTTCTTCCCTGGTATTCTTTGCATTCTTATTCTGACTTCCTGGGGTCATCCCCCAAATGAGTTATTGCACTAGGGTTTTTGACCCAGTCTTTGCTTTTGGGGGAACCCAAACCAAGACAGTCCTACTCTCGGTGAAGGAGGAATAGGATCAACTGAAAAAGTAGGTTGAAGTTTTAGACTCAGTCAGGCCTGCTTGAAAAGAATAGGGTACCAGAGAGAAGTGGGTCTATCATATGTGTGCAGGGGAGAGTGGAAAGAAATACTTCTGTTATATTTAAGGCCTACCCAAATCAGAATGCCTTCCTTCTCTGTACCTGACTATACTTTTATCTTTTTCTTTTTACTGGAATGAGAAGGGCATCTAAGAACAGAGACCAAACAGTTTCACTCTCACTTTATTCCCTATTAAATGCAGTGTCACACAATGGCCAGATATTACAATCTGAGCTTTAAGCTCTTTACCAAAATTGAGATTATTTGGTGGTCCAACCAGTCCTAGATTCCAAAATAAAGATGGCTCCTCTTGTGAGGAATAAAGTAGAGGAGACCTAAGGCTTTGTCCACAGCCTGTAATCAAGCTCCTGGAGAGTTTCCAGAGCAACTGTTTCAATAAAGGACTGGGCAAGGATCTGTTCTGGCTACTTGCATTACCTTGTTTAGGGCAAAAATTATTAGCCCAACTATAATTATCTTAACTTCTCTTGGTGTACATGGGTCAAATTTCTTCCTAAACATGTATTTCAAAAGAACAAGCAGGGCTTCCCTGGTGGCGCAGTGGTTGAGAGTCTGCCTGCCGATGCAGGGGACGCGGGTTCGTGCCCCGGTCCGGGAAGATCCCACATGCAGCGGAGCGGCTGGGCCCGTGAGCCATGGCCACTGAGCCTGTGCGTCTGGAGCCTGTGCTCCGCAACGGGAGAGGCCACAGCAGTGAGAGGCCCGCATACCGCACACACACACACAAAAAGAACAAGCAAGCAGGAGTTCGGACCAGAGAGGCATTGAGCAGTCTTTGCAGATGTTTTATGTTCTCCCTTGGGGAAGATAAACAGCCCATCTTTCTAGAGGAAGCACAGAGACCTTGGCAATACCGTTCTTTCTTTCTTTCTTTTTTTTTTTTAACATCTTTACTGGAGTATAATTGCTTTACAATGTTGTGTTAGTTTCTGCTTTATAACAAAGTGAATCAGCTATACATATATATATATCCCCATATCTCCTCCCTCTTGCATCTCCCTCCCACCCTCCCTATTCCACCCCTCTAGGTGGTCACAAAGCAGGCAATACCTTTCTTGAGAAGAGAGGTTAGTTTGCTAATTCTACTCATTCTCCAGGAGAAGGGAAAAATTAGCTTTAGGGATGTTTGGACCCAGCTAGGGAGATTTTTATCAAGAACATCTCATAACATACTGTCATTCAAGAAGCACAAATTCTTCAAAGCCTGGAAAGTGCAAAGTCAAACGGAAAAAGTAAGATTTTAGGGATGAAACAAGGTCAGGAGACTTATCAGTGCTCGTCGGGGCCCCCAAGTCATGGGCTTTGAAAGCATCAATAACTAGTTTCAGTTCAGTCCAGCTGAAACAAATGTGGAAAGAACTGGAAACCTTCTCAGGGAGGCAGGAGTCACAGGCCTAAGAAATTTCGGAGAAGGAGGTAGCCATTGTGGTAACAAAGCAGGGAGATCATGGTAGGTATTAGACGATGCAGAGGAAAAAGCAGGGAAATCAAGACCACACGCTGGTTGAAAGTTGCGGGTAACCATTCAGCGTTACAGGTGTTAAAGCAATGAATAAGACCAGTGAGGCCCTTTATTCTTTTTTTCTTTTTCTTTTTTTTTTCTTTTGGCTGTGCCACTTGGCTTGCGGGATCTTAGTTCCCTGACCAGGGACTGAACCTGAGCCCTTGGCAGTGAAAGCGCAGTCCTAACCTACTGGACCACCAGGGGATTCCCAAGGCCCTTTATTCTGAAAAGAGAGAGAGAGAGCCCTCTTTGCTAGTTTCACAGATTACCTTTTTATGTTCAACCATTTGTAATATTATACATTTTTAGTGGTTTTAGCTGAAACTCAAGTCTAGATGTTAATGAGAATTCCATTGATATTTCAAGCTAATGTTTATAAAATAACAGATCTTTGATCTTAGGTTTATATATTTTGCTATGCCCCTAAAATCTTGATAGTAAAATTGTTTCCTGTTTTTGAGTTAAGTGATCAGCAACTGGTTTGGGTACTTACTGTATGCTCACCCAGTGTGGGGACAGTATGGAAGATTTAGAGGTGGAAGCCTTTCTTCAGTTTTGAGCTGGGCACATTGTTGCCGGAAAAAAGGTTACATTCCCCAGCTCCCTTGTTGCTAGGTATGGCCTTGTACTTCTGGCCACTGAGATATAAACAATGAAAAGGAGGTGACTCAGCTGGGAGGGGCCCTTTTTCCGCCCTTTTGTTTTTATTCTGCTCCTTCCAGAAGGACTGAAATGCAGATATGAAAATGGAGCTCCGGTTGCCATCTTGGACCATGAGGTGATCCTGAGGATGGAAAACACAGGCTGAGGACGGTGAACCAGAGGGACAGAAGGGTCCCTGAAAGCATCTTGCGCTTCCATGTTAATCCTAGATGAACTATTTCCAGTTTTCTTTACCCAAGAAAAAAAAGAAACACTTATCTTGTTGAAGCCACTTCTAGTTTAGGCTTTCTGTTACTTGTAGCCAAATTGATTGCAATTTGTAGCAGGTACAGTTAGGGTGCTGTACACTTTTTGGGCCATATTTACGTACGAGCGACAGTACTTTCATACTAAAAGATAGCCTACTATTTGCAGGCCTGGGCAATTGTTCTTTGTCTTTTCTTTCAATGGAGTTGCTCAGGGAAGCTGAAGAGAGCCCCCCTTGCGCCACTATCCTTTATTTTCTTTTACACTTGCCTTGTTTTTTCTCCCACCATTATAATTTCCTCCCTCAACTGGGAGCAAATACAAAGCTGAAGGAAGAGGTCGGGATTGGAAGAATGAAGGTGAACGGGAGGAAGATACTGGGGACTTGACAACTGAACTGGTTACAGATTTTATAGTAAATGGCTCACTCCACTCTTATCAACTGAGACCAGGACCAGGTTTGTTATTGAAGGAGAAAAAGTGGTGCTCACACTTGGGTCAAAATGTGTTCTTTTTCTTTCCCCCTTTTATTTGTCTTTCATTGACTTTTTTGAGAACCAGTCACCCTAGCCAAGAATCCCTAAGAATCTCAGGAAAAGATGTTTACTCCTCATTATAGATATGCTGTTTCTATTGATATGCTGTCTGAGCATTCTTTTTTCCTGAGGAGTGTAAATTCCTTTAAAAGAAAAAATATATATATTCCAATATATCTCATACCCACTCCCCAACTGATTCTATAAAGCTGGGGAAGAGCCTAATGAGAGGAATGGAGAAACTGTAAAGAAAATCACTGTTAAACGGTGAAAGCAGGTTTGGTGGACAGAAGAAATCTTTAACTCTGGGCACCCTCTCCTGCAGAGAGACCTTTGCTCCTAACTTCAAGAGAGGCTCCAGCTATTGATTTCTGTTTAGAAAGTTTTAGAAACAAAGAAGAAGCAGAATTCTAAGTTTTGCTACTGAAGTAAAATAGCAAAAAAAATTTAAAAAGAGAAGTAGCCAAGACTTTGGCCTACGTGAGATGCCACCAGTAGAAACTTGAGATCAGCCAACCTGCTCATGACTTCCTCACGTTTTAAATATCTCATATCCTACAGTACTTCAAGATTTCTGCCTAATTAAATGTTCTGCTCCTGTATCTGTCACCTCCATTTTCATGCTCACAATCTTGACTCTAGTGCCTACAATAGCTTCCTTCAAACCACTTCCTCCCCTTGTTCAAAACACCCTGCACCCTAACTCCATGCCGTACCTCTTTTCTCAGTGGACCCTTGGCATACCTCACTCAGAACCCTTACCATGTTATCTGGAAGGATCCGTTTGTGTATGTTTTCTTATTTAAATCTGCACCTTGAGGGACTTCCCTGGTGGTCCAGTGGCTAAGCCTCCCTGCTCCCAATGCGGGGGGCCCGGGTTCGATCCCTAGTCAGGGAACTAGATCCCACACGCCACAACTAAAAGATCCTGCATGCCACAACTAAGACCCGCGCAGCCAAATAAATAAATAAATAAATATTAAAAAAAAAAAAAAAGAAGACTGTGCTTCCACTGCAGGGGGCGTGGGTTCAATCCCTGGTTGGGGAACTAAGATCCCACATGCCGTGCGGCACAGGTAAAATATATATATACATATAAAAATCTGTACCTTGAGTGCCTAGCCCTTTGCCTAGCATAGAGTAGCTCCTCTGTGAATATTTCTTGACCTTGAGCAGGAGTGATAATCACAACATCTGCCAAAAGCTAAGTGACCAGTTATCAGGTGTAATGTACTAGTTAAAAAAGACATCCCTGAGATTAAAAAAAAAAATTTTATGCAAGACAGAGAGAGAGAAAATTACCCAAAGCTGGAAGATATAAATTTGAACACAGCTGGGAACTGTGAATGGGAAATAAATAAGTAAAACGCTTTGTTGATGTTATGAAAGGTCTTTCACAATGGATCATCAGAAGCTTCAACAATCATGATATGTGCTAACACTAAAGATAGCACAGTGGAGTGGTTTAGAGCATGTGCTCAGGAAATGGACTTCAAAGTTCATATTCCAGCTGTGTAAACCTAGGCAGATTACTTGACTTCTCTGTTTCTGTAGCTCCATCATTTGTAAAATGCAGATTCTACTAATGCTTTCTGAATGTTATGAGAATTAAAGGAGTTAATATAAATAAAGCACTTAGAAAAGTGGCTAGTACATAGAAAGAGCTATATAAAATTTTACTACTATTGTTATTATTGTTCCTGTTATAATTCCTCATCCTAAAGCATGGCCTATGACAACAAGAAGAAGGAAAAGTGATGGAGGGCTAACATATAAGTAAATACTAAGAGCTATGTGGATAAAGATGGCAATGTGGGCCATTCACTACTTTAAATTGTACTTTTATAAACTTTTATAAACTCTTTGCTGTGAGGGTAAACCCACAAAAGAAGAAAGCACAGATTCCTTTGTCCCGCCCCACTTTCCCCTTCTATGTGTGTCCCTGCCAAATTTTATGATTTATCATTAAGTACAAATTATTATTTAAGTGCATAAAGATCCTTTTGACATAAATTGGGAATCATATAGAAGTTGTTTTAAGAACATAAAACTAGACAATTAGAGTTTCTTTATTACTTGCTTTTGAACTCATAGTCTCACTGGAGTTCTTAATCAAGCCGAGTTTGGGAACACAGTTTCCAAATCTTGGTCTAAAGACTTTTTGTTGAAACACCTTCATAATCCTTATTTGAATTTATATTAGTAAGCATTTGTATAATCTGTAACTTATAATTCTGAGATAGCTGGTCCTTTTGACTTCTGGGGACATTAAAAGTACGACAAAGTTTCTAGCTCTGAGTACTTACAGATCTTTTTTTTTTTCTTTCTTCTTTTTCCTTTTGATAAGACTCATAATAGGATACTTTAATTTTTGGTTAGTTCCCCTTAGTCTTCTTCACTGTGAAAACTCTTTCCTTCCATTATGATCAATTCAACAAATATTTAACAGTCATCCAATTTTATGAAGGGGTATAAGATTTATAAAGGAAGTTTCCATGTCTGTCATGTGGCTGCTGTAACTCCAGTGCCAACCAAGGTGTGTTGCACATAATGGGTGCTCGAAAAGTATTTCATAAAGAGATATGAATAAAGATCCTATACTGAAGCAGTGGAGGATAGTAGAACCAGTATAAGTTTTAGATATGGGTTCAAATCTCAGTTTTCCAAATTATTATCTATGTGATCTAAAGCAAGTTGTTTAACAAACTCATTTTTTCTTGTAAATGGAAATACCTATTTCATAAGGATTATGAGAATTTATCAAGATAATAGTTCATTAAAACTCCTCCTGAGTGTATAGTGGGTATCAGGGACTGCGTTTCAAAATATAGGTCTTTAAAAGTTGAGGGGATTGCAGTTCCTGTTCTTAAGAAAGTTCCACATATTAATAACACAGGTCACAGAATATGGACATGTTATGGGTGTTCAGAGTAGGGAGAGATGACTGTATTTGAGGGAATCAGGAAACGAGGTGACATATGAAATAGTCCTTGAAGGAGAGTTAGGATTTCAACAGTTGAAATGTGCAAGCATGTCCAGATTAAACAGAGAACATAAACAGGGAGCAAAAAGGTACTGAGTGTGACTGAAAAAAGGTCAGTTACTCTTTTGGCTGAAATGTAGGGTTGACACAGGAAGTAGTGAGAGATACAAGAAATGTGGGGTAGGGCCATACTGGGGTTGCCAGTTTCTTTAATTCAATAGACAATGAGCAACTCTTGGTAATTTGTGGGCAGGCCAACGGAATAATAGTATTGGAAGGTGGAAGCACCTAAGCGTGGAGAGACCAGTTAGGAGAGGCTATTGCATTATTTCAGGCAAGAGATAATAAAGGTCTGCAGCAGGGAGGGATCAGAGGGAAAGCAGACACGACAAAGGCACATTTCAGAGCGAATCGACAGTCTGTAACTAGTGCCTTGTGCTGTAGGGAGAGAGGGAGAGAAGGGGGGAAGAGAAGGAGGGAGGTGGGGGAAGAGAAGAAGGGAGAGAGGGAGGGAGAGAGAAACCCCATGACTGGAGCCATTTACACTATTTACAGGAATGGGTAAATCACAGGAAAGTGTCGGTTTGGGTTTCGGAAATGGGTCAGCTTGAGGTTTGGATTGCTTCTTGCTGCCACCTTCCCTTTTGTACATCCTGGTTTTCAGGGCCACCTCCACCTCTCTCCACTAAGTAATTGTGCATTCTATCCTTGACCTGACCCTGCGTTTATCTTCACGCCCCAGTTCTGCTCCCTACTACTCCTGGCCATTGTACTCTCACAGCCACAATGACCCCAGCTCAGGTCCTGGGCTGTAGGACACTCCACCCGCCAGATCCCCTATCGTCTTCGCCTAGGCAGCTTCCATGCGTGCACCCCCACGGCTCTGTGACCAATAGGCAGGCCCTAGTGCTGGGGTTCGACTGGCTATTGGTTGGCTGAGCCATGGTGAGAGGTGGTGCGGTGCCCGTTCTCAGCACGGGTGAGAGCTGTGGGCGGTTGTTAAGGCGACTGTTCGTGACGTAGCGCCGTCCGGCCGAGCAACCCCCAGATGATTGGCTAGACGATCGGACGATCCTTCCTTATTGGTCACAGGCTCGTCCGGCTCCGAGCGTGCGTAGAAGCAAAGGTTCCTTCCGCTCCGCGTTTTCGTTGACTGGAGACGCGCGGAGCGCTAGCTCCCGGGGACTGTGGCCTCTGGTGAGATCGGGAGGTGAGGAGGGCGGCGGTGGGCGGGAGCGGGTTAGGGTCGTGTAGGTGGCGGTTCTCGAGTTCCGTCCGGCCCTGGAAAGGGGCAGCCGGCGCCTCCTGCCGACCCGGGGGGAGCTGCGCTGGCGGCTTTGCCCGGGGTGGCGCCCCGGTCCCGCGGGGACTGCGAGGAGACGTCCTTGACACGCGGCCGGCCGAGTGGCGGCCCGCATCTATGCCGGGGAGCCCGCGGGCCAGGCTGGGCCAGAGGGGCGGGCGGCGGGCCGGCCTCTTCTGGGCTCCCGTCTCCATCGGTGGACCGGCGGGGCGTCGCCGCGTTCGCTGGCCCTGTCCGAAGTTGGCGGTGCTGGCCAAGCAGTCACGATCGTCGGGGCGGAAAGGGTGCCAGGCAGGGTGATCTCGGAGTCCCCTTGATTCGAGGAATGCTGGTGGGCTGTGGGGCAGCCAGGCCCGCAGGTCGGGGAGGGAACGCGAGAAGGTCTATCAGGTGTGGGCGTTCACGCCCAGGCTTGCAGTTATCACTGGGCTCACGCCCTGGCGCTGCTGTTCGTCAGCACCTTAAATGCTGCTGACTAGCTCAGAGCCGTGAAAGAACCGTGGATCTGCATAGATGCGTCCGGTTATTTCCAGGAGAAACGGATTGAGAGGATGCAGAACCCAAGGTAGAGACTTGCCCGAAGACGTCAACGATTCTTCTTCTTCTTCTTCTCCTTTCTCTCCTTCTTCTTCTTCCTCTCCTTTTTCTTCTTCTTCTCCTCCTCCTTTTTTTTTCCCCCCAGTGGGCGTAGTCTCCTTGGTGCTGATTGCTGATGTCCTTTAGTCTAAACCTTGTAGGTTTTTCAGAATATTTGGTTTTGGTATTTTGATAAGGAAGAACGTACCTTGGAGACTCACAAATAGAACAGTCAGTTTTTGCAGTAGGAGGAGGTTGATGTACTTCATCTTAAATGGTCGTTTGAAATTTTTCAGGTCTTTGAGGACATGCCTTCTTAGACTTGGTCCTGAAAAGTTATGGGAAACATCTGTTTCCAGGCCGTACTAAGTAATCGTGTAAAATTTTAGCATCACGCAATGTAGAGAATGTATTTTTTTTGTTTGCTTGTGAATTAATTTTTTTCTCCGTGCAATGAAAGACATTTTTTGATTTAGAGGTAACCTAGAAAGGCCCAGAGTGTACTTTGGGGATAGACTGGATTGTGAGGGCCTGCTTGGTTGTAGTGTCTTTCCAATTTGTGATAAACTTGGCTGTAAAGACAATGGGAGTTAGTAATATGAAGGCTTGAAAAATGTGCAAAGATTACATCATTAACATGTGAAAACGGTTGTGTGTGTGGCATAAGCATTTCAAGATGAAGTGTGTGTGCACGCATGTGCATGTGCTCTTTTTATTCTTGTATGATCCAGTTTCTAGGCCATGGATAGATTAACACATCTATATCACTATCTATTTAGGTTGACCATATGAAATTGCTGATATTTGACATTTGACCATTTTTCCCATACAAAAAATAGCAGTTTCATATGGTTCACTTCGTACTTGCCTTTGTTTTAAAGAACTTTGGAGCTCTAGCTTCATAAGTGAATAAAAAGATATGTGACTTACACAGAGGCACACCATGTCATAGAATTGGGTGTAGAATTCAGGTTTCCTGATTCCAGTGTGAGAATTTTTTTTTTCCATAGGATACTGGGTTGAGCAGCAGAATTCTCGATCCTGTTGGAATTAAAAATGACTCCGTACAAGACATGGTTTATTTATTTATTTGTTTATTTATTTATTTTGGGCTGCGTTGGGTCTCTGTTGCTACGCGCGGGCTTTCTCTAGTTGCGGTTGAGCGGGGGCTGCTCTTTGTTGCGGTATGTGGTCTTCTCATTGCGGTGGCTTCTCTTGTTGCAGAGCATAGGCTCTAGGTGCACGGGCTTCAGTAGTCGTGGCTCACGGGCTTCAGCAGTTCTGGTGCACAGGCTTAGTTGCTCCGCGGCATGTGGGATCTTCCCGGACCAGGGCTCGAACCTGTCACCCCTGCATTGGCAGGCGGATTCTTAACCACTACGCCACCAGGGAAGTCCCCTACATGGTTCTTGCCTTCAAAGAGACAAAACGTACACAGCAATTAATATGAGAACAGTGTAAGATAGTGTATAATCAAATACTGGAATGTGTAGCACAGGAAGAGTGCTGAGTGGGAGGAAAGAATCAGAGTAGGATGCCAAAGCATCTTTTTCTGCAATTGGCCATAGTAGATGGTTTTTGTAGCATATTGAATTAGAGTTTGGGAATTCAATTTAATTTAAATTATCCATTCTTTTGAATAATCTGTGAAATGTTTGCAGCATACTTCAGTCTGAATAAGCAAGGCATAAATTGCCTAACTTGATTTTTTAAACTAAAATTCATTTTTATTGCAGCATGGCCTAAATACTGTACTTTGAATTGGCATGAGCTGTCTATTGCCTGCTAGTGCCACTTGCAACTGCTGATGAGGTTGGAAGATTGGATTCCATGGCATTTAAATGATTTGCATAATCATAGGGAAATGGGGAGGGTGCTAGTGTGAATTGTGCAATTATAGTTACTTTTGACACACCTTTGTACATTTGGTTACTCATTTTGTATTTCCAAATAGGTGAGGTTCTCTGTGTTTGGGGATGGTTTATGGGATCATGTCACGGGATCATGTGTAAATCTTTTCTGGAATGTTGCAAAGATGACTTTACACTTAGGAAAGAAATGTTCCAGTATTGACAATGCTACCATGAAGCTTTTGAGGGAAAACATAATGTCCCTAATACATAATTATAGATTAATAATGCTAAACCTATTTGTGATCAAATTGGGGTGCCTTCTTGCTAGCAGCTCAGATTTTAATTCAACCAAATTAACTTTTTAATAGTGAAGAATACATTTTCTTGTTAAGGGAATATTCTAAATTGAGAGAGATTGGGGGGAGAGAGTGTTATAAACTTTGACCTAGTTTCAAAATGTGTTTTTAGTTAATTCATTTTCTGTAACACTGATGCTAGTTGATCCTTTAGACTAGTTGATAGGGTTTTGTTTTTAAATATAAGGAAGTTATGTGATAGAAGGCTGTCATGAAAATCTAGGCTCTTATGAGGCTTTTAGTTGAAATGAAGTAGAGTTCAAATCTAAGATATGATTAATATTCTCCAGTACTTTAAGTCCAAGTCCCTGCTAATTTAATAGAAAGTATGTTCGTTATTGTTCATTTTCCAGGATAATATAGGAAATGTATAGCCTCTCTTCCCCACCCCATCCTCCCTTAATATGTTCTCTGAATGCAGAGAACTGGGGGGCTTGAAGTGGGGGAGTTATATCCATATCTTTAAAAAAGTCATCTTGGGCTTCCCTGGTGGCGCAGTGGTTGAGAGTCCGCCTGCCGATGCAGGGGACACGGGTTCGTGCCCCGGTCTGGGAAGATCCCACATGCCGCGGAGCAGCTGGGCCCATGAGCCATGGCCGCTGGGCCTGCGCGTCCGGAGCCTGTGCTCTGCGGTGGAAGAGGCCACAACAGTAAGAGGCCCGGGTACCGCAAAAAAAAAAAAAAAGTCATCTTTAGGTCTGTTTCAAGATGTGTCAATAAAATGCATGCTACTGTAGCTTAAGAATTTATTTTTAATTAGCAGGTATTTGTTGAGCAACTGCTATGTATGAATGCAATGTGCTGGAGGATGAAATGAGCAATAGGCCTCAGGGAGGAAGGTTGAAAAAGCCTGAATAAACACAGGCAGATGCATGGCACATTTATACATTTCAGTGACCCGCCTGCCTTTTAAAATTGAGACCCACAATAAGAAATACATGTTATGTCAGAAGCCAGTACAAACACTCATATGTATAATTTCATGAAACGTAATGTTTCAAAAAATAATATCTACCCATACCACGTCTTACCCACAGCTTTTTTCTCTTTTTCCTTTTATTTTAAAATATTTGTTCTGACTCATAAACTTGATTTCATGATCTCATCAATCCAGTGAAGGGTTGTGACCTGCGGTTTGGAAACCAGGTATCTATTTGGTGGCCTGGTGTGGCTGAAATGTAGAGAATAGAGAACATTGAGTGATGCAGTGAGAGGTGACGCTTAGTAATTGCTTTGGTTTGTAAAAGCATCTCTTATTTTCTTTTCCCTAACACTTTAAATAGATTAATGCTTTATTTTCCTTAATTTGGTGCCTTTTTATTTTCCTTCAATAAATGAATCACTTTCTTAATTATTACCATAAATGTGAGATTCATTTGAATTCTTGATAGTCTGTCAATCAGTGGCCTTAAAATTAAATCTTAATTGATTTTTATGGGTAGTTAATATGCTTTATCATAAGCACTAATTTTAGTGTAAGGCTTGCAAGTTCCTATATTAGAGATTAATAACTATACTAGATTTTTTTAAAAATCAGAATATCAAAATTATTATTACTATTATTTAGCCAGCAAACATGGAAAAGTTTTGCCATGGTAGTCATTAGGTCAAAATAACCCATATTCTGTTGGGAATTTTTCAATGCTGTAGATGTCTAGTTTGGCCAGCCATCCTCTTATTCTAGTACTGTTCTAGCATTTTTATTAAATGCTGTTAAAGTTTGGGAAAAGACCTCTGGTGACAGCAGCATTAGGAAGGTTTATTAAACATTTTGACATACTATGCCATGTGTTTTATGGAATGGAAAAGTCTAATGGACTCCTGCCCTTGAAGAGCTTTATAAACTAAGATAATGATTTACAGGAGGACGCTGAACAAGTAGATTGTTTGGTATTTACCTTTTTTCTGCATAACTAGAATGTAGAGAATGAAGAGGGTGCTTATATGCATTTTGTGTCAGGGTAATCAGAAAATAAATGTGAATGGTTGTTTCTCACTTTTGTTTTGTGCTTTATTGCTCTCCTCCTTGCCTCAGATAATAATCGGGCTGAGGTATTATTTGGTTTGATCTTAAATGCTCGAATTCATACAACTGGTAAGAAAAAGCTGCTTTTAAGTTGTTAGTGAATAATAGAGGATTTAAGTATTGTGAGTAAAGAAGTAATAATAGTCCTCTTATTTTAATTTTGTAATTATTTTCCAGAATTATAAGGAATACTGTCAAATAGTTTTATTCTTAATATACAAGACACTGCATACAAATCAGGGTTTACAATGCACTTTTCCTTAAAATGTTTCCTTAAGAATACAGTGAGCTGTATACTAAGTGTTCATACTTGATATTCCTTCCAGAATCCAGGGATTCTTCAGCTACAATGTTGTCGAGACTTTTCCGAATGCATGGCCTCTTTGTGGCTTCCCATCCCTGGGAAGTCATAGTGGGGACGGTGACACTGACCATCTGTATGATGTCCATGAACATGTTTACTGGTAACGATAAGATCTGTGGTTGGAATTATGAATGTCCAAAGTTTGAAGAGGTTTGTGAGATTAATCTGATTATTGACTAAATACATTTTGAATTTCTAAAGAGTGTCTCCTTTTACAGACCACATAATTTAAAAAACTTATGAGTAAAATTTTTATTTCAGTATTCATAACTTTCATTTACTTTTATAATATGGAAATGCACTGGAAATACTTTTCTTTTGCTTTTGGTATACAAATGAGTGTAATTGACTTTACTTGAGAAATATAGCTTTCATAAGTGACTAACATTGAAAAATGATCGGCTTAAACATTAGATTGTTTAAAAATTGGGAGTAAATTTTTGATTTGCCTTGTAATATTTTATCTGACTTGTGCCTAAATTTATACTGTCATGATGATATGTAAACTAATGATGCATGCAAAATAAAAATTCTTATTTTTGATTTGGATTTTTCTTTTCTATCTCTCCCAATAGGATGTCTTGAGCAGTGATATCATAATTCTGACAATAACACGATGCATAGCAATCCTGTATATTTACTTCCAGTTCCAGAATTTACGCCAACTTGGATCAAAATATATTTTGGGTAATAATTTTATATATTAACCTTTTTGTGTGCTATCAAATTTTTGATTTACTGTGGAAATTTACCTGTTTGTTTAAATCATGTGTGTGGAAATGTGTGTGCTGCATGTATTCAATAGTTTCATTTCTTTTTATTCAAGTTAGATGTTCTGCTATTTGAGACCTTAATAATCTGGAGAAAACAGTATTATTTCTCTCAGAATATCGTATGGGACTGTATGTTATTGTGTGTGTAAAAAAGGCTGAAGTTTTTTCAGTTTGCTGAACTTTGTCATTTTAGGTATTGCTGGACTCTTCACAATTTTCTCAAGTTTTGTATTCAGTACAGTTGTCATTCATTTCTTAGATAAAGAATTGACAGGCTTGAAGTAAGTATTTAAGCATAAATATACTTTCTTTCAAAATATATTGTTAAGAACTGTTCTTCTCTATGATATAAAGCATTATAGTATATAAATTATCAAAAGTTTATAGAAAATATGGGAAAATTTTTCATGTAATCATTTAGCTAATTTTAATACCTGTTAATGTTTTAGTATATATCCTATCCCACTTTTTTATACTTAAATAAAACTTCTGAGATCATACTGTATATACTGCTTTATAACTTTTTTGCTTTATAATAGTTTATCAACACCTTTGCATGTCCTTAATGCTAAACTAAATTATTTGTAATAGCTGTCTAGTATTCCCCTATCCTCTAGGTTGGATTGTTAGGTTATTTAATTTCCCCCATTAATAACAACACTGTGATAAATGTCTTTGTAGCTAAATTTTTGTTTGTATTCATAGTCATTTTCTTAGGATACATTCCTAGGAGTGAAACAGTGGCTGTGTAGGTTTTTAGGGCTTTTAAGTGCTGTTATTGCCAATTTGTTCTCTAGAAAGATTGCTCAGTTTATTCTTCTATAGATAGTAATTAATGAAAAAAGAATTGCATACAGTATACAGGTTTCCCCTGCTATCTGAAAGTACAGCTTTCCTATGAAACCTTTTGTAAGTGAAGAAGCAATTGCCTTGGGACACATCTTTGAAGGGACGCACACAATAAATCAAGGTAAAGCACAGTGCTCACAGACACAGTTCAAAGCTATGGCAGCTTGGTGCTGAGATGCTAAGTGTAGTTCCCAGGCAGTGCCGTTCTCTCTGCTCCAGGTACCCACTGCCTCTATAACGGTTCCCTGCAAAACAAACACTGAATGCTATTTTCACTTTTCACCTTTTTTTGTCAAAGTGAAAACCTTGTTTGGATTTCTTTTGGTTAGCAAAAATGTAGGTCTTTCATAAAAGTGAAGTGGCGTAAAGCAAACTTTCGAAAAGTGGGGGACACCTGTATTCCTCTTTTTCCCCCATGTTGATTCACAAGGACACATTTTTTTTTAACTAAGGATGATATTTTTTTTTTTTTTTTTGCGGTATGCGGGCCTCTCACTGCTGTGGCCTCCCCCGTTGCGGAGCACAGGCTCCGGACGCGCAGGCTCCGGACGCGCAGGCTCAGCGGCCATGGCTCACGGGCCCAGCCGCTCCGCGGCATATGGGATCCTCCCAGACCGGGGCACGAACCCGTATCCCCTGCATCGGCAGGCGGACTCTCAACCACTTGCGCCACCAGGGAGGCCCAAGGATGATATTTTGCTATAGAATTATCAAAAGGTGTTTCTGTATAAATATATTTACATTTTTAACATTAAAAATATTCTTAAATATTTTGAGTGACTAATATATTTAGCTTTGAGGATGTCAAAGGAATATAGGTTATACCTTTTGGTCTGCAGAGGTAACACATGCCAGAGCTCATACAAGGCATGGGACGAGGAGTGGGGGGGGAGTTTTGTTTTAGGAAGGGATTTTTCGGTAATATTTTTTCTTTTGTTAAATAATACCTGATCATCTTGTTTTCTTTTTTTTCTTCCCCCAGTGAAGCTTTGCCCTTCTTCCTACTGCTGATTGACCTTTCCAGAGCAAGTGCATTAGCAAAGTTTGCCCTCAGTTCCAACTCACAGGTATTATTTATAAGACATGAATGTTAGTAATATCCTTTTTTTCAGATTGTTTACATTAATAGGAAAGATTAATAGTTTCTTCACAGTCCAAGATTCAGGAATTGCCTGCAATTTTGTCAAGTCCTAAGACTGGTCTTCCTAGGAACCCTAGGAACTGTCCCATTTATCTGACAACTCAGTTGTAATTCCACAGCTTCTAGAATTTGGAATCTTCCCTGTTTTCCTTTTTGAAGTTTTCAGAATGTAAGGTATTATGTCTTTTGGATAAATTAGAGTATCTACCTAGTGAAACATACCAGAGAACAGACAGGATCTAATGGAAGAATCTCAGGGTAGATAGATTTCTAAACCCTGTGAATTAACACTAGCGTTATTTCCCATCTAAAGTTTTATCTTGGTGTTCATTAGTCACTTTAAAGAATGTAACATTTTTAATAATACTGAGTAACTGAGTATAAAATATTGTGTACTTCTGCCCTGATTATGTATTTGATATTTATGATGATTTGAGCATTTTGACAAGGATATTTAGGTTTCATAATACTAATATGATCTCAAAAAATTTGCAACTAAGAACTTCTGTCGGTGGTAGCCAAAGTATAAAATGTAGGATTTATGTGGGATTTAAATGGCAGGATTAATGCACCACTTCAAAGGAATCTTCCTAAGAAATATCTCGTTCAGTGGACGGGGAAAGCAGGGCAGTGTATATATTCTTCTTTCTCTAGTCCTCTATATTATCCTTTGTATCTGGAATGCCTGTTAGTCTTATCATATTGTGTATTTTATTCTTAATATAGTAGATTAGGTTTAGTAGAAGCCCTGGGATGCTCTAACATTTTTAAAAGTTACTTTGTACCTTACCCTCATTGATATGTTTGGTCTGTGTTTTAGGATGAAGTAAGGGAAAATATTGCTCGTGGGATGGCAATTTTAGGTCCCACATTCACCCTTGATGCTCTTGTAGAATGTCTTGTGATTGGAGTTGGTACCATGTCAGGTTTGTAAACAGTTTTTAATATATTTTAAAATGAGTTTGTAGAAGAGAAAAAGGAATATATTAAATTGTATCAATTACTCTTAAATTCTGACTTTTAAAAGTCTGACATTACTCTTAAAATTTTTTAATTGTATGACTATGTAGGTATATCTGATCTGACCTTATGTCTCTCTGCTTTAGCAAAAACTTAGTAGGTTACCGATTTCTTTTCTTTTTTTTACATTAATTAATTATTTTAAATATTTGGCTCTGTTAGGTCTTTGTTGCTGTGGGCGGGCTTCCTCTAGTTGCATTGAGCGGGGGCTACTCTTCGTTGCGGCACGCGGGCTTCTCATTGCAGTGGTTTCTCTTGTTGCGGAGCACGGGCTCTAGGCACGTGGGCTTCAGTAGTTGTGGCATGTGGACTCAGTAGTTGTGGCTCACGGGCTCTAGAGCACAGGCTCAGAAGTTGTGGCGCATGGTCTTAGTTGCTCTGCAGCGCGTGGGATCTTCCCAGACCAGGGCTTGAACCCATGTCCCCTGCGTTGGCAGGTGGATTCTCAACCGCTGCACCACCCGGGAAGTCCCCTGATTTATTTTCACTCTTACTATCGCATCATCTTTTCCTGTGCTCCACTTTTTTGATGACTTTAAGGTGTTTTTATTTGCTTTTTGTTTGGTTTTTAACCAAGATTGTATCCTAGGCTCATTTAGAAAGCATCATCCAGCCTCTACTGTTGTCTGGACTAAATTAATGACTTGGTTCCTTGTGTTTTAATTGTCATGTAGGAGACAGTGCAAAAGTCAGGAGGTGGACAGATCTAAGTTGGGTCCACCTAACTGAGTGGTTAGGAAGATTTAATAAGACAGTATGCAGTACATCTTAGCACTTAGCCAGCACTGACCTCAGCACATATGTTTCTTCATCCTTAATTGGATAGTAGAGAATGAGATATTAAATATCAAACACAGGACTCCATTATATAGGACAAAAATTATGGCCTCATATGGAAATTTGCCAGAATGAATATATCATGCTGTTGTCAAGTTTTCCTAATCAACTAAGACTAGATTTTATGGCTTTCTCATGAGGGTCACACTTAGTTAACTACTATTCTAGTGTATTTCCTGGTGCCTTAGTGCCCTCAATAAGGGGTTTCATTCTTTCAGAAGTATATTATCTAACTTTTAAGAGAGTAGTTAGTTGCTATTATTGGTTGAGGTCTGTTCACTAGATAGTATGTTAAATATATATAATGTTTCTTCTAACTTTCTGATGGTAAATTTATTATTTATTCAGTTATTTTACCTGTCATTCAAAGTTTATTTAGCAAAGATTTTTTTTAATTATTTTTTTTAATGTACATTTCTTAAAATTTACTCTTTTTGGGTATAGTTTTGAGTATCGACAAAGATGTAGTCATGTAACTGTCACCACAATCAAGAAAAAATGTTTTTGATCAGGTGAAAAATATACCTATGTGATTTTATACAAGCAGAACAGTATATAAGAAGATGAGAGGCTTAGCTAGGAACGGGTAGTGGGCTGTGAAACCAAGGATTATTCATTTGAAACTGATGTGGAAAGCAGTGGAGACTGATGTGGAAAGTAGGGTGATGAGTTTGGTCATAAGTCAGAGCAGTGGACAAAGGAAGTGATTAGATTTGATGTTGGAAAAGCCAGCTAGGAGGCATTTACAGCCATACAGAAGTGGTAAAATTAGGGATTTGGCTTAGGGTAGAATAAAAGGACAGATTTAACACATACTAACTAGGAAGTAAACCTTTGGAAAGCCAGTAAACAAATTTTTTTTAAGTCTTTACTTCTTGGAACTTGTAGATTGGTGCTGTCTCCTTGTAGTAAAAAAGTGGCACAAAGAGGCTGTGCCACTGGGACAGAATAAGGAAGAATGCCTGAAGAACCTGGGACGACAGTGGTTACTGATGTACAAAGGGAAGGAGTAGGTAGCCAGGTGGTAAAAAGCAGTGGTCAATATGGCTTTGATAGTCTCAAGTTTGAAGAGATTACAATTTGGCTACTTTTTAAATAGAGGTTGTTCATAATGCTTTTGTCATTGTAATTTTGTATTCTCTTGAATTTCTGCATTTGAGGGTAATAGCTATAGAATTTTTAGAAAATACAATGTATGCTTTTTTTCTATTATTTAGTCAAATGATCTATTACGATTCAGAAAATAAAATACAACATTGAGGTTTTTTTTGTATTACTCTAGTTAGCAGTTTTTATGGGAGAAGGGAATCAATTTTTATATGTATTTCAAAAATTTTTATATTTAATGTGAATAACATCAGAAAATGTTTTATATATATATATATATATATATATATATATTTTTTTTTTTTTTTTTTTTTTTTTCGGTACGCGGGCCTCTCACTGTTGTGGCCTCTCCCGTTGCGGAGCACAGGCTCCGAACGCTCAGGCCCAGCGGCGATGGCTCACGGGCCCAGCCGCTCTGTGGCATGTGGGATCTTCCCGGACCAGGGCACGAACCCACAACCCCTGCATCGGCAGGCGGACTCTCAACTACTGCGCCACCAGGGAAGCCCAGAAATATGTTTTATATTTTATATTCAAGTTTATTTGTGAAGAGAGGGAGTAGGATTTGGTAATCTAATCTTTCCCCAGCTCTGTTCCCTTCTATTTGAGAAGATTACCGAGTGATACCGCAAGCATTTTGTAATGGAACATTTGTTAACTTTGGATCTTGGGTTGCCTTTTTGCATTATATCATTTTTCAAACAGATCAATGAAATGAACGAAAATTGTAAGAACATCAGTAGACACCACAGAGGTTATATTGAAAATAGAGCTGAGTAGTACACATAAAATATTTATTATGATACTATATCAGGAATGGTATAACTAGCAGTGTGGTTTTTACAAAAAGTCCTTGGTCCACAGGTGAATTGCTTTTGTGGTGATGAGTGGGATTGGATCAGTAGTATAACGGAGTGGGAGGAGTTTGCTCCATTAGAGTTGACTGTCCTTGATATCCTATCTCAAAACAGAGTACTACCATTTGATCAAAGGGGATGATCAGAGGGATATTAAACACTGCCGTGCCTGGCATTGTGACGCTGGGGACATGGGAGAAGCCAAAGTCTCTGCCTTCGAGGAAGTTATCCTCTGTGTGCTCAGGCTTCACAGCACCTCTGAGTTTCCAATTCTTTTTCCAGTAGATGGCAAAGAGCTTAACATACTAATACTTCCATGTATTTGTCTACCTATAGGAAGAGTCCTTGTGATGTATGCAGCATCAGAAATACACATACTTCTTTACTAGCCAATGCATTTAATTTTTCTCTAACCAGGGGTGCGTCAACTTGAAATTATGTGCTGCTTTGGCTGCATGTCAGTTCTCGCCAACTACTTCGTGTTCATGACTTTCTTCCCAGCGTGTGTGTCCTTGGTTTTAGAGGTAAGAGCAGTTCTTACTTATACTAGTAGAAGAGTAATATTTTTCATATTAGTTCACCTAAAGAAAATTAGCACCTTCTAACGTAGTGCTGACTTACTTTGTAGCTTTCTCGGGAAAGCCGCGAGGGTCATCCAATTTGGCAGCTCAGCCATTTTGCCCGAGTTTTAGAAGAAGAAGAAAATAAACCAAATCCTGTTACTCAGAGGGTTAAGATGATTATGGTAATTATACAGTTTTATTCTTCTTTCATTATTTTTGGTTCCAATATCATATTCTGCTTTTCAATTTTTTTCCTTCTTATTGTCTTTGTGCAATTTTTGTGCAGTTTTTGGCTCTTTCACTGATGTTCCTCTTCCCTTTTTTTTTTTCCTATCTTTTTTTCTCATTTCTTTGAGGCCCCTGGTTTTCTCTCTGCCCTAAATAGATTTTTCAAGTTCTTCCACTTTACCTCTCTTTGAAAATCTGTTCTTTTTTTGGGAATGTTTTCAGCCGTTCAGTGGAGCCATTGCTTTAGTCAGTCACATAGCAAGCCTGGGTCTTTCTTTTCATGGTAAGGGAGGCCATGGGAGGATGGTAGTGTTTAATTATCCAGTTGCACAGGATGAGTTTAGGTTCCATTGATATGCAGAGGATACATGATTTTTACATTTTTATTTCAGTCTCTAGGCTTAGTTCTTGTTCACGCTCACAGTCGCTGGATAGCCGATCCTTCTCCAGCAGACAATTCTAAGGTTTCTTTAGGATTGGATGAAAATGTGTCGAAGAGAATTGAACCAAGTGTTTCCCTATGGCAGTTTTATCTCTCTAAGTAAGTTCCCCGAGCCCTACTTTGTTGTCTATGAATCATAGCACTCTATGCTACTGAGAGTTTAGGTGTGCCTTTTGTATTTGAGTAATAACATTTTAATTTGCTTTCTTTTATTCAGAATGGTCAGCATGGATATCGAACAAGTTATTACCCTAAGTTTAGCTCTCCTTCTGGCTGTCAAGTATATCTTCTTTGAACAAGCAGAGACAGAATCTACACTCTCGTTAAAAAACCCTATCACATCTCCTATAGTGACCCAAAAGAAAGTCGCAGACGATTGTTGTAGACGTGACCCTATACTCGTCAGAAATGACCAGAAATTCCATGCAGTGGAGGAGGAGGCCAGGATAAACAGAGAAAGAAAAGGTGATTTCTTATTCTCTTCATTTTCCATTCTTCCACTCTGTTGATTTGTCAAGAAGTCGAGTCGTTTTTAAAAGTTCAGTGTTGTGAGATTTCTTTTGATCTCTTGAACAGTTGAGGTTATAAAACCCTTAGTGGCAGAAACTGACACCTCAAACAGAGCTACATTTGTGGTTGGTAACTCCTCCTTACTGGATACTTCACTGGAACTAGAGACACAGGAACCTGAAATTGAACTTCCCATGGAGCCGCGGCCTAATGAAGAATGTCTACAGATACTTGGGAATGCAGAGGTGAGAAAATAAAACAAACTCAAGCTGGTATCTTTCTTAAGAAAAGGAGCTTTTTTATTAAAGGAAGGAAGGAAGTTATAGCTACTGAGTACCTAAGTTCTGGGCACACTGTTGCATGGTTTACAAGTACTGGTCTCATTTATTCCCGAAAACCTTGTAAGATAGGTGGAATTTTCTCCATTTTTCAGATGAGAAAATGTAGGCTCCAGGAGGGTTAATTAAGTACGTCGCAAAGTAAAACATCTAGGAAATGGTAAAGCTGGGATCAAGAGTCCAAGATTTACTGACTCAAGTGTCACAGTGCTCTTTCTACTTTATTACTGTTTATTAAAGAGATGAGCAACTGCTGTATTCTCATGTGTGTTAAGGCCTAGGAAAGCTTTCACACAGAAATGAACTTCAGAGAAGGAAGAAGGGTTTTGGGGGCTTTTTGTTTGTTTGTTGTGGTATTTTAAAGTAAGCTTGATGCTCCTGAGGAGGCTTATTTTCTTTCTGATGTTTGAACAGGATGTCCTGCTGACAGTCTGCTCATGAGTTAGCGTGACTATTGTGTTCTATCCGTATCTGCTTACTCTGGTTCATTCCTAATTTATGTGCATATGAGTGAGAATAGATTGTGTTTTTCTTCATCAGTTTCCTTTCCCTCATTCTTGTTAACATGTGTACCAGTATCTCAGCTGTCATGCTGTATTACAAAGCTTATAGGGTGGGTGTCAGAATCTTAATTGGAATTTTTTTTTTGTATGAACATCATTTGAAAAATTTAGTGTTTTGGTTTAACATTTGTTTAGTTTTCACATTTTTATAAAGAATTTGTTTTTATTTTGATGTTATTTCTACTTAAATCATCTCCTTCTTCAGAACTTCAAATTCCTTTGGGTTCTTAAAGTACTTGTGTTTTAGTTCTATGGAGAGCACTGTTTGTATTAAATGGTCTATTTATTATGAAGAGTATGAAGTATGGTTCTTCAAGTCTTTTTTCATTTCCCTCTATCCAACCCCCTTCCATTTTTTTCCCCATTTCTTTAGAAAGGTGCAAAATTCCTTAGTGATGCTGAGATCATCCAATTAGTCAATGCTAAGCATATCCCAGCTTACAAATTGGAAACTCTGATGGAAACCTATGAACGAGGTGTATCTATTCGTCGACAGTTACTTTCCAAAAAACTTCCAGAGCCTTCTTCTCTCCAGTATCTGCCTTACAGGGACTATAACTACTCCTTGGTATGTTATTTTCTTGATTTGAGCAGGTTTGCTTTGTAGCTTTAGTCTTTAGTTTTTCAGTCTTCTTCTTGACTTGTCTTTTATACATACATAGTTTCATAAAACATCTTTTTAACTCATTTTACTGTAATTTTGTATTCTGCTTATGATATAGGTCATCAAAATTCAAAAATATTTTTCCTGTTGTTATTTATAGTCATTACTCAAGACTTTTAAAGAGTAAATAAAAAATTTGCTTGAAAAATACACTAAAGCATTAAGTTTGAAGAAAGTTATTAATGACAAGGGCTGGGTGTTTGCTATATAGATTTTCACTTGGTGCCTGACTTTACCTTTTAGGTGATGGGAGCTTGCTGTGAGAATGTTATCGGTTATATGCCCATCCCTGTTGGAGTGGTAGGACCTCTGCGCCTGGATGAAAAAGAATTTCAGGTTCCAATGGCAACAACAGAAGGTTGTCTTGTGGCCAGCACTAATAGAGGCTGCAGAGCAATAGGTGTAAGTTGGCATTTGTATATTTGCCTGTTTTAAGATACACTCTAGGCAGTGAGAAGAAATTTGGGGACAATCAAGGACACCTTTTGGGACAAGCAGAACTGTTTTCACGATTAACGTGCTTTTGTAACATACTCTGCATAGCTTGGTGGAGGTGCCAGCAGCCGAATCCTTGCAGACGGGATGACTCGTGGCCCAGTGGTGCGTTTTCCCCGTGCTTGTGACTCTGCAGAAGTGAAGGCCTGGCTCGAGACACCTGAAGGGTTCACAGTGATAAAGGAGGCATTCGACAGCACCAGCAGGTGTGTGGGGGGGCTTATATGTGCATTTATGTTTATTTCAGAACCAGTGCCATCTTCTAGGATGGCTAAACATAACTGTTAACGTATTGACTGCCTAAGGGGTTGTAATAAAATATCAACTTTAAATCCATTCTTTCAAAATAAGTAATATTAATGCTTGGTTGGGATGGGGGGAGCAGAATGTTGATACAAATGAATATCTCCATAAAGGTTAATTAGAAAAAAATAGTGTGAGCTAGTAAGTTTGTGTGTTGGTTTTACAAGGCTCACTTTGATTAGGCTATTACTTTGCCCTAGAAGAGTTTTGACCAAAACTTGCCCTAGGGCAGAATTGCCTGAGAAAAAGATGTTCCAAGCAGGATAGAGGTAAATATTAGTATAGCAGATTTACTTTGAATACAGAAAATTAAATTTATAAAGAAGTATAATCAATACAAATGATAACCCCACTATAGTTCAAGCTTATATGCTTGTTTTTATTTGGACTTTTAAAGTTTATTTATGATGACATGACTTTCTGCAGCCCTCCCTTCTTGCAGCATGTAAGAATGAGTCAGAGTTGAAGTAGTATTCTAATATAATGTTTCATTAAAGAAGAAGGCACATTTAATATGTAGTCTCCATGAGCTTTCTCTTAGGTGTAAAATGAACCAACTAAGGTAGACTTTAAGATAACTTCCATTTTCTGAAAAAAGTAAAAAATAAAAAGTCTTTGCTTCTTTTATTTACAGATTTGCACGTCTACAGAAACTTCGTATGAGTGTGGCTGGACGCAACCTTTACATCCGTTTCCAGTCGAAGTCAGGTGATGCCATGGGGATGAACATGATTTCAAAGGTGAGCATGGATGGACTATAAGAGAACTTGCAGGAGTGACTGTCCCTGGAGTGGGAGAACAGACTTGCTGTTTACTTTATGCCCTCCTGTACTTTTGAATTTTGTACCATGTACACATACTACTTATGCAAAGAGTTAATTGATTGAAAGATTTTTATTGAAAGGTAAATATTGATTCATGTAACTCATGTTATATAAAGTAGGCATTTGTTGATTGGTGTTGTTTGTATTTGATGTATTTAATTTAGACTTAACATTGTACATGTTCTGGGTCTACTCAGAAGGGCTGGGAGGAATCTGGGGATTTGTTCTTCAAAACTTTCTTAAACCTGAAAGCTGACCTCTTCTAGAGGCTTCAAGACATATTTAAGAAGCCAAGTTCATGTGTGTATAGTTCCTTTAATTATCTCCTTATAAGAAGATTGTGTATAGCTTAAATTTTATTCTACTGATATTTGTTATTAGATAGAAATGTAAAATGTTAAAGTCAATTAGCTAGGCTAATTGTGCTTTACCTGTTATAAGGACTATTCAGAAAGAGAGTATAGTGACTAAATACATACGGTTTAAAAATTTCCAATCAATAGTATAGCAGTTCCTGAAAAAAATAAAAATAGAATTACAAGCAGGGTCTCAAAAAGAGGTTCATATAGCCATGTTCATAGCAGCATTCACAATAGCCAAAAGCTAGAAGCAGCCCAAGTGTCCATCAGCAGATGAATGGATAAATAAAGTGTGGTATGTACATACAGTGGAATGTTATTCAACCCTAAAAAGAAAGGAAATTCTGACACGTGCTAAATGTGGATGAGCCTTGAGGTTCACTTACTAAGTGAAATAGTCTGGTCACAGAAAGACAAATACTGTATGATTCCCACTTAAGAGTTCCCTAGATTAGTTAAATTCATAGGGACTGAAAGAAGGGTGGTTACCAGGGGCTAAGTGGAATGAGGAGTTGTTTAATGGGTATAGAATTTCAGCTTTGCAAGACGAAGAGTTCTGGAGATTGCTTACATACAATGTGGATGTACTTAACACTACTGAACTATACACTTGAAAATAGTTAAGATGGTAAATTCTATGTTATGTGTATTTTACCACAATTTAAAAAAACAAACTTAAATTTCCAATAAGTATGTTTTGTGTTTTTGAAGTGTGAGTTAATTGGATTAATTTAACTTAATTGGAAGTCATTGGAAGGCTTGTTTACATTTTATGTAAATCCTAATGACTTTGCATTAACAACAAGATTTACTTTAATGTCTGACTTCTCTTTACAGGCTCGGTAACTTGGGTCTTTAGGTAACAATTTAATAACTAGAAGAGGGGATTTATTACATGTTGATGGTGGATTGAGTACTCACTCCCCAGTGACATGAATATAGTATTATATTCTCAATGAGTTTTTTTTAATATTCTCATTATATTCTCATCATCCTATTCATCGATGACTACAAAGAACTCCATTTTAATATCTAAAAACGTATTAGGAAAAGATTATTATAGTTATTATATTTAGCAGTGTTAGTATTATTAGACACAAAGCCTCTGATTTATAAATAACTGTGTGTTTTAATATAGTTTTTGTTGTTGCTGTTTGTTTGTTTTTTTTTGGCTAATAGGGTACAGAGAAAGCACTTTCAAAACTTCATGAGCATTTCCCTGAAATGCAGATTCTGGCAGTTAGTGGTAACTATTGTACTGACAAGAAACCTGCTGCTATAAATTGGATAGAGGGAAGAGGAAAGTCTGTTGTTTGTGAAGCTGTAATTCCAGCCAACGTTGTCAGAGAAGTGAGTGATTGGATGACTATTTTATTTTGTTAATCTTTCATTGGATTACAAAATTGGGAAAAGTAATATTAAGGGTTAAGTAAACTTGAATATATGGGTCTGTTTTATCTTATCTCGCCCATCTGCCTGTGGGTGGCATTCACAGGGACAGACCTTACTGATAATCTTTTTATTGAGCATGGGGCTTACATGGGGCCACGTCTACACTCCCTTGTTTTCTGGAGGTACAGAAAGTAGATCTGGGTAACCCACTCCTGAATCTTCTGGGGGAAGATGTAAGATGTGCACCACTCTGTTTTCTAGGTATTAAAGACTACTACAGAGGCCATGATTGAGGTCAACATTAATAAAAATCTGGTGGGCTCTGCCATGGCTGGGAGCATCGGTGGCTACAATGCCCACGCAGCAAACATTGTAACTGCCATCTACATTGCCTGTGGACAGGTGAGGGCGCCAGCCTCCATCTTTCTTGTCTTTCGTTGTTCTAAGTGAGAGAAGTTTTATATTTTTTCCTTTCTGTTTTTTTTAAGGATGCAGCACAGAATGTTGGTAGTTCAAACTGTATTACTTTAATAGAAGCAAGTGGTCCCACAAATGAAGACTTGTATATCAGCTGCACCATGCCATCTATAGAAATAGGGACTGTGGGTGGTGGGACTAACCTGCTCCCTCAGCAAGCATGCCTGCA
This sequence comes from Mesoplodon densirostris, assembly GCF_025265405.1. Taxonomy (NCBI): domain Eukaryota; kingdom Metazoa; phylum Chordata; class Mammalia; order Artiodactyla; family Ziphiidae; genus Mesoplodon; species Mesoplodon densirostris. The sequence continues at coordinate 60,931,472 of NC_082663.1, forward strand.
GGTAAGACTCATGGGGCACAGGCTCCAGTGACCTCAAGCCCAGTTCTGACTCGTTGGGATTCTTTGTGTTTCTACCTGATACCACACATCGCTCCCCTCTCTATTTTAGCCGGTCTTTTCATTCGTTTCCCACCAGCCTAATCCAGTGTGTCCAAGTAAAGCATGTTCAGGCACAGGCTTAGTAAATTGAGAAAGTAGATTAAGAGAGCAAATGATTGTTCATCTGCTCTGAGTAAGTGCACTTCCAGCCAGGCTGTGGATGTTAGGTTCACTGTGGTGTATTCCATTGTTAGTGCTGGCTGTCAGATCTTGGAAATGTAGTACTTCCACTGGAGCCTGGTTCTATTCTAAAGCCATTGTACTTGCCCTCATTTCAGTTGATTGAGTAGGAGGTTGTTGCTGTGCCTTGAAGGGTGAGTCCTGCTGTGTCTGTCCCTGGCTGCAGATGCTAGGTGTTCAAGGAGCGTGCAAAGACAATCCCGGGGAAAACGCCCGACAGCTTGCCCGAATTGTGTGCGGTACAGTGATGGCTGGAGAATTGTCTCTGATGGCAGCATTGGCAGCAGGACATCTTGTCAGAAGTCACATGATTCACAACAGGTAAGACTTAAAGATTTGTTTAATATGTTTTCCCTGTACTTAAAATATGCAGTAGAAAAGCCTACTTCTCAGATACAAGTCCTAACTTAAAATTTTGCGTTCCTGATATTTTGTATATCTCTCCTTTGTCTTTTTCTGCTGTAGGTCAAAGGTAAATTTACAAGACCTTCCAGGAACTTGCACTAAGAAGGCAGCTTGAATAGCCCGACAGTTCAGAACTGAAACACAGGCGTTGGGTTCTAAAGGACTCACATAAAATCTGTGAATTAAAAAAGCTCGATGCAGTGTCCTGTTGAGGATGAATAGACATGATCAGTGAGACGACTGCTTGGTTTTTGGCTCTTTCAGGAAGTCTGAGGTTCTTCTTTCCACACAGAGTTCTCAGATCTGAGAAGTTTACATGCTTTACATGCTGTGCTCTTTGGAAAGGTCTCAACATGGATATTATGCCTTTATAGTATCACAGATGGTAAGCTACAGCACACTTCTGAAAGAGAATACAGCTGGAAAAACAAGTTTTCTTTTGATAAAATTCTTGGAGTTCATGGTGATCAGTGTGAGATTAAACCCTCCTCCTGTCCACACCCGCCCCAGCCCCAATCCTGGGTTGAAGATGGATTTTTAAATTATATTATAGCTGACAAAACTCCTGATTTCATAGTTAATTTATTAAGTCTGGGTTGTAGACCTTTAAAAAAAATAAGAGCTAAGTTTATTTTTTGTAAACGAATACTTCATTTGGTGCTGGTCTATTTTGATTTTGGGGGGGGATAGGCAACATGATTCTTCAGAAGGGGACCTGCTTTCTTCAAAGGAAGAATTACTCGTATTCCCAAATTACAGAATAATGTGCTAAGCAGTGCTAAATAGTTCTCTTTCAAGAAAAAAAATCACTGCATTTATCTCTGCAGACTATTTGTTCAGAGAGGACTCTTGTCTAAATACAAATGTTTGTCTAGATTGGCTATAACATATCTTTCAGCATATAAGGCTTTAAGAAACAGAGTTTTGTGCTTTTTATGAAAGATACAAGAGCTCTTAATATTGCTTAGACAAAGTTGACTCTGTTTATCAATGACATACAAGTCTGTGACCTCTCTTGGAACTCAGGGGATAGGCAGGTTTGGAAGAAAATTACCATTTCTCGAAGCCAAGTTTAATTTCTTAAAAGACTTTTAAATTTATTTAGCGGAAAAATCTAGGTAGTTTTTTGTAAAGAACTGTATCAAATCTGTATATGTTGTAATAAAGCTTCTTGTGCTAGGAGTTTATTGAAAGTGTTCAAGAAATAAACAAAAATCACCCGATATACTGGTAAAACACTCTAAGCTTGGGCCAGAGAAGGCAGTGTTCTTTAATGTTGTCCAGGAAAGCCTGGCTTGCTTGTTGAGCCTAATGAAGGGGAAAGTCAGCTTTCAGAGCCAGTGAAGGCGCCGTGTGAATGGCCGTGGAGGGAGTGTCCCTTGTCCTGTGGCCAGGAGGTTGGTGACTGAAACATCCACACAGGGCTCTTTGATGGACCCATAAAATCTTCCTCAGGGGGTCAGCAGAGTTGTTGAATCTTAATTTTTTTTCCTAATGTACAACTTTTGTATAAATAATAAAGAACTCCTTATTTTGTATTACATCTAATGCTTCAAGTGTTGGTCTTGGAAAGCTGATGGCTCATGTAGAAGATGGACTCTGAGAAACATTCCAGTAATGCCGTGGCAACATGGAGAGCCTCTGAGTGATTGTGTTTGCATTTTTGGGGAAGATTGACATTTTCTGTTGTATGTAAAGTTTAAATTGCTTCTGTTGTGACTTTTCAGCCAGTGACTTCTTATTTATCTGAATTTTTCATGGAAGTGGCAGTGAGAAATATTTTGAGTCTTCATTTTGGTGACTGTAACCAATATCTTGCTAAACTAATGTTTTGTACAGTTACTAAATTGTATACATTTTGTTATACTTTTTTCCCCCAGTTCCAGTAAATTATGAAAAGGAGGTTAATACTGATAAGTGTAATCAGTAACCTTTTTTGTTTGGATTAATCATAGGCCTGCCTGAGACTTGGAAGCTTTAAAGTCTGGCCTGAGTGGTACCCTGTAATTCACACTAGGTGTCCCAAGACCCATTTATCATTCCCATTGTCTTCTCCCACTCTACAACAGGAACAGCAGGCCAGGGTTATACATACATTAAAACTATCTTCCTTATACTTTGAATAGTTTAGATTTATCATCGTGGACTACTTTTGGATATTGGGGGTGTGACTGTTAGTTGAGAGGAAGAGGCCATAAAGGTTGGGCAGCCAAAACCAAATGGCCATTGCAGGTATGTACATAAGCTGTATCAACTGAAAGTACAGCTTATATAGCTAAGGCTGGCCTCTTTAAAATCCCAATTACTGGTGATTTTTGACTATACTTCTGCCATAGTTAGAGGTGAACAGGTGTGTATGAGCCACTAAGAACCAAGCCCAGATACTTGAAAATCATTTTGAATTTTTCTCCCAAAATGGCATGTGATCACTTGTCTGGTCGGCCCTGTCAAGAGTGGGGCAAGCTGGACAGGACATGGGGAAGAAGTTTCGTCCCCTTACTGCTCCGGTGATTTGATGAACAGTGAGATGCATGTGGCAGCACAGGATTTTCCCTCATCTTTGGAGAGGATGGAGAATTAAATCCAGAGAGAACATCTCACATTGAAGGGTCTGACTCAAACAAGAGGACACAGAACAGCAAAACATCAATACAAATCCGCTGTGTACAGAAGGTTCAAGTAAGAGCAGTAAATTCACTATAGGAATTTTTTTTCAAGACCAATGTTTCTCAAGCTGTCTTTCTGTTCTGGACATGACTTAAATTTATTAAGAACGAACTTTGCCCAGTTAGCAAAAATAATAGATAACTTCTACACTGCAAGCCAAAAGAAGATGGCAAATGATTTATTTATATCTTAACAGATTCCCTTTTCATTGTGAGATGCATGGAACCCCTCCCTCCATCACACACACATATACTTTTTGTTCTTTTCCTCCTGAGCAAGTTTGGGAACTCCTGAGGGAGGTGTTGGTACTCTTGTATCAGGATGTGAGGCACTTCCTGTTGTTCTCTAAGGCCAGTGGGAGAGACCCTCGTGCCACCAGCTGGAGTTAGGAGGTGGGGCACGAGAGAGTGTTGTAATCCAGGGATTCTCCAACTCCAGTGCAGCACACTCACCCGGGCTCCTGATTCCCTTGGTCTCGGGTGAGGCTGGGACTTCCGCATTTCTTTCTAATGTTGCTGTTGCTGCTCTAACGGTGCTGGGTTTCAGTGTGAAGTGCCTGGTGTTACTGTGAATAAATGGTATTAGAAAGTTGTGTTTATTCAGAAGCACACAGCAGACACCCACGGAGAGGCCAAGTGCTGCTTAATAGCTGCTTAATAAGACAGAAATAATCCTAGAGAGAGATAACCAACTAGAAGGTATGTTATTTGGGTCTGTGTCTCCCCTACTGCCCCCGACTTGTGAACCCCCCCCCCCGCAAAACACCAAATTCTCTGCATTTTCAAAGAATGGAATGACTGCCCCTAAAAAGGACATTTTTAGCCACTTATTCCCCTCACTTTCCTACCCCTTGGTCTCTGCTCGCTCTCTCCCAAATGAGACAGTGGGGGACCAAAGGGGGAAAAAAGTCCACCTTTAAAGAGGTTCGTGTAGATACCATACCCTGCTCAGTACCCTCACCTCACCCACCCTATAGCCACAAAGTTGGACTGCTTTGTATTGATACCTTCCCAGGATTGCGGCCCTGGAGCAGGGTCACTCAGAGGCAAGAAGCTGATTCCACAGACCATTCGACTGGTCATTTCTGAAGCCAGAGGGCAGAGAGCCTAAAGGCAGTAGGGCCCTGTGCCATTTACTAACATAAAACACAGGCACCTTGTGTGTTTTGTCAAGGCAATCTGGGAAGAAAGTATCAGGAAGTAATCCAAAAGAAAAGGACTGCAGTCACTAGCCTGTGTTGATTATGGAACTCCTTTGCTTTCCTGTCACTTGAAATTTGAAATGGTAAACAGGGTTTAGTGGGTGAAGTGGAGGGAGGGGACAGTGAAGGGAGCAATTCTGTCTCGGTCTCCACAGCAGAATCAGCTGGGATTGTATGTGAAAAACAGTGGACACAGTAAAGCAAATCCAGAGTATTATTAGCCCTAAATGATGTGTGATGGAAGAACCTCATTCTGCAGCTCTCTCCTAGCCCTTAGTTCAAAAAGGAGATAAACACTGGTGCCCCTACCTCCCTGCCCATTTCACCGTGTGGACTAGGGCTATAGCCTCAGGGCTCTAAATGGTCAAAACCCACCAAGCTTTGGTGCATTCCCTGCCTCAGTCTCTTCTCATCTAGGGTATGGCCTGTGAACAACTTACCTCATTTTTAAACCTTTATTGCTTTTAATAGGAAAGTAGACTCAGGTGTGTGTGAGCAGCCCACTCACCTCTGGCCATGGTTCCTTCAGCAGATCTGGATGATCTCACCCACACTGCACAACCCTTGGTAAGTAGCCAAAGCTTGAAGCTGGCTTGCTGGTATAGCCTGGATAATTTAACAACTTTAAATGGAAAGCTCTTGAGGAAAGGCCCATTTTTAACTTGCTTTTAGGACAGTGCCTACCCAGCCCAGTAGAATCCAAATCTTGAACAACCTTGAGCACTCCATCAGAAAAAACAAAACTCAAATGATAAAAATAAAACAAATCAAAGTTGAAATTTTTTGTTTCCATATTTCAGTGGTACATCTTGCCCATATTTTCCTCCAGACCAAGGTCTCTTGAAGACAGGCACCATGTCTTTTCTTATAACCTAGTACAGTACCTTAAAATTAACGGTCCTCCATGTTGTTGAATGACTGACACAATAAATTTGTAATTAGGACTTACTCCAAAGAGAAAATAATAGTTAGTTACAGTAGGAAGACAACGGCAGTGTTGAGGGAGCTGGGAATCCAGAGACCTCCATTTCAGTCAAGGCTCTGCCACTAGCTGTGACACCTTGGGTTATTGGCTTCGTGTTTCTTTCCCTCAGTTTCCTTATTTGTATAATGACATAGTTGGATTGGCTGGCTTCTAAGCCCTTAACTGGCTCTACAAATTCCATGAAATGCTTTATTTACTCTCTCCTCCTGTATATACATGAGCCAATTGCGCTGATAAGCTAGAGTCTAGCTTATTAGTAGAGCTGATAGATTAATACAACAGCAATGTCATAGTAGTTGCATAATCCAAGTATGACGGGAAAAGCACATACAACTGGAGAGGAAGAGTTGAGGGTTGAGGGGGCTGGTATAGTTAAGGTCAGAAATTGGGACCCTGAAGTAGGTTCTGGATGTTGACTGAAGGGAGGAAAGAGAGAAGTTCCTTCGAAGGTAAGCATGGATCACTGAGTGACTGGAGTAAGTCCACCTGGATGGGATGATTTATTTGTAGAGGAGAAGCAGGTTGGTAAGGCAGATGCAGTAAGGCCAAACTCTTAAATGATACTTTGAACATCAGACTGAAGTCAAGGAGTGTGGACTCAGTCCTTGGAGATAAGGGCACTATTGAAACATTTATCAAGAGGCATTAGGTATTAAAGGATAACTCGATCAGGAGAAAAGAGATCACTTAGGAGACTCATCTCTACCCTGATTCTTCAGCTCGGAATGCTTCCCCATTCATTTACAAGCTTGGCAGTGACTGCTGGGCAGCTTGTTTGAGGCACTATCACTTTCATTTCCCAAGTTTTAAAAGCTGTCACTATTATTACTGACATTGTAATTGTCACTGTTCTGACATTAGCATGAGAATTACACACAAGTAAAAACATTAATGGTTGACTTATTCTACATCCAAACAACCAGGCACCAAGTCCCACTGGTTTTTCTTAGATATGTAATGCTCAAGAAAGCCCTTCAGTGATGCCCACTGCTGGTAGAATGAAGATCAAGCTCTTTGCACAGCATTCAAGGTTTTCCATGAACTGCCTCTGCCTCTTTCTGGTTTTCTCCCTCATTAGACATACCCTATAGGCTAAACCCCACATGACTTACGGTTTGGCTCAAAGCCCCAAAATGTTTGCGTCCTTCTTGTCATTATTCCTGTGTCTTATTCAGATTCCTGCCTTCAGCACTCAAAAGACAGTATATAGCACATATTTGTGGTTGACCAAATCGTTCCTTACATTTGCACAGTAGAGTGCAAAGTGTTTTGAATACATTATCACACTCTTCCCCAAACAATCCTGTGATGTAGATGATTTCATATTTTATGGAAAAGAAAAATAGATTTAGAGACATGAAAATGTCTTGGCAAAATCAAAGGTGTTCAAGTGAGAGAGCCAGAAAAACTGGTCTTCTGGCTTTTAAATTTCATTCCTTTCAGTTTGTTGAATGCATGGTATCCAGAAACATGGGGAGAAATACACTTAGAAGTAACAGAAAAATCTACTGGATGTTACAAATGAAAAGTCAAAGTCACAAACCACAAAATAAATTGTAGTTTTAAATAATCAGCAGAGGAGACCAGTTTACTAATTTGGTGCTATTGACGTGCATGGAAGTTGGTGAACTTGTTAAAACACAACAACAATCCATTCCCTATCTACCTTTTGAGTACACAACCAAGAATCAAAAAGACATTCACACACCTCAAATGTGGTTAAGTCTACCATTAATGCACTGTATTGAAATGCTCTTGATCTCAATGTCTATTTCCTCTTAGTTTAGGTGCATTTCTAAAAAGCTTGGTTATGACAGAAACAATGAAGGCCAGATGTTCTGTTTGTTGCTGTATCCTTAATCCTGGAACACTGCATGGCATGTAGTAGGTGCTCAACAAACATTTCTCTGCAACTTGTTTCGGGTGCTGTAGAATTAGTGCTACATATCTATATTGCTAAAATTACTGGATGTTGACATCTTGACTTATTGCCACACAAGGATTCCCTGCTGCTGGGCCCAGCTACCACTTGGGTCTCCCAATTGCAAGTAGTAGTAATAGAAAAGAATCACAGTAAACTGACTAGGGGTGGGTCCAAAGCATGTTTCAGTCACTACCTCAGTGGTCATTTTGCAGCAGGCTGCCCATAAAAGTGATAGCTATGTTGAATCTCATCCTTGGGTTGAAAAATTCAAGATAAAATACCCTCCTTGGGCTTGTTTGTGGTGATGTTTCATCCTTCCAAACTGGAAGACAGGAAGGCAGTTAAGGCACCAAGTAAAGGCCAGATTTAACTTTTAAGACAAAATTTATAGATCTGGTGGGGTTTTGTGACATGTAGGTATTGTGGTTTTGTGAAGCCAATACTGAAGTGTGTGATGTTAAGACCTCTACCCCCAAAGTTCTAGTCTTCAAGCATGTCAGCTCTTCCTATTGTGCTAAACACTATATTCTAGACATTAAATACATAAGGCACTAAAAAGTAGCAGAGTCTCACAGAGAAAAGACTTGAGAGTCACTCAGTAGGCCTGGAATCCTGGCCCATTTCCTTACCTTTATAATACGGGTGGTACCACCAACTACTACGACCACCAACCACTGCTGCTGCCACCCAGCATGTTGTAAGGGAGGAAGGTAGATAAAACGCAGGCAAGGTATGTGCTATACACAATGGAGACATCCTCATTTAGCACCTCAACAATCCTAAAGCCTGGGTGATGAGAAAATCGTTGGGCATCTTTTAGTAACTTCAAAGATCTTTAAGATTTGTTCTAGCACTAACCTCACAGAATTCTTTGCAGCAGAACAAAGAGGCCAAATAAAGTAGTTTAACTTTATGATACTTCTTTAAGGCTATTCTAAGTGTACATAGAGGGTTCACAAAAAATTTCTTAATCGGAAGACAATGCAAATGCCAACAATAAGAGTCCTCTGGTAGTCTAGTTCAAACAATGACGAGAAAATATGCAAGACACTATAAAAACAATTCAATTGAAAACAGCTAGTTAGAACTACACCTTTCCAATTCTGGAGATTGGTTCAAGATGGAAGAGGAGAAGGTTGTCCGCTCACTCCCTCTTGCGAGAGCACTGGAATCACAACTAATTGCTGAACAATCGTTGACAGGAAGACACTGGAACTCACCAAAAAAGATACCCCGCATCCAAAGACAAAGGAGAAGCCGCAATGAGACGGTAGGAGGGGCGCAATCACAATAAAATCAAATCCCATAACTGATGGGTGGGTGACTCACAGACTGGAAAACAATTATAGCGCAGAAGTCCACCAACCGGAGTTAACCTTCTGAGGCCCACATCAGGCTTCCCAACCTGGGGGTCCGACAATGGGAGGAGGAATTCCCAGAGAATCAGACTTTGAAGGCTAGTGGGATTTGATTGCAGGACTTTGACAGGACTGGGGGAAACAGAGACTCCACTCTTGGAGGACACACACAAAATAGTGTGCGCATCAGGACCCAGGGGAAGGAGCAGTGACCCCATAGCAGACTGAACCAGACCTACCTGCTAGCGTTGCAGGGTCTCCTGCAGAGGTGGGGGGTGGCTGTGGCTCACCGTGGGGACAAGGACACTGGCAGCAGAAGTTCTGGGAAGTACTCCTTGGCATGAGCCCTCCCACAGTCTGTCATTAGCCCCACCAAAGAGCCCAGGTAGGCTCCAGTCCTGGGTCACCTCAGGCCAAACAACCAACAGGGAGGGAACCCAGCCCCACCCATCAGCAAACAAGCAGACTAAAGTTTTACTGAGCTCTGCCCACCAGAGCAACACCCAGCTCTACCCAACACCAGTCCTTCCCATCAGGAAGCTTACACAAGCCTCTTGGATAGCCTCATCCAGCAGAGGGCAGACAGAAGAAGTAAGAAGAACTACATTCCTGCAGCCTGTGGAACGAAAACCACATTCATAGAAAGACAGACAACATGAAAAGACAGAGAACTATGTGCCAGGTGAAGGAACAAGGTAAAACCTCAGAAGAACAACTAAATGAAGTGGAGATAGGCAAACTTCAGAAAAAGAATTCAGAATAATGATAGTGAAGATGATCCAGGACCTCAGAAAAAGAATGAAGGGAAAGATCGAGAAGATCCAAGAAATGTTTAACAAAGACCTAGAAGAATCAGAGAACAAACACCTAGAAGAATTAAAGAACAAACACCTAGAAGAATTAAAGAACAAACAAACAGAGATGAACAATACAATAACTGAAATGAAAAATACAGTAGAAGGAATCAATAACAGAATAACTGAGGCAGAAGAACGGATAAGTGACCTGGAAGACAGAATGGTGGAATTCACTGCCGTGGAACAGAATAAAGAAAAAGGAATAAAAAGAAATTAAGACAGCCTAAGAGACCTCTGGGACATCAGACACACCAACATTCACATTATAGGGGTCCCAGAAGGAGAAAGGAGAGAAAGGACCCAAGAAAATATTTGAAGAGATTATTGTCGAAAACTTCCCTAACATGGGAAAGGAAATAGCCACCCAAGTCCAGGAAGTGTAGAGAATCCCAAGGAGAAACACGCCAAGACACACAGTAATGAAATTGAGAAAAATTAAAGACAAAGAAAAATTATTAAAAGCCAACAAGGGGGCTTCCCTGGTGGTGTAGTGGTTGAGAGTCCGCCTGCTGATGCAGGGGACACGGGTTCGTGCCCTGGTCTGGGAAGATCCCACATGCTGCAGAATGGCTGGGCCCGTGAACCATGTCTGCTGAGCCTGCGCGTCCGGAGCCTGTGCTCCACAATGGGAGAGGCCACAACAGTGAGAGGCCCGCGTACCGCAAAAAAAAAAAAAAAAGCCAACAAGGGAAAAACAACAAATAACATATAAGGGAACTCCCATAAGGTTAACAGCTGATTTCTCAGCAGAAACTCTACAAGCCAGGAGGGAGTGGCATGATATATTTAAAGTGATTAAAGGGAAGAACCTACAACCAAGATAACTCTACCCAGCAAGGATCTCATTCAGATTTGATGGAGAAATCAAAAGCTTTACAGACAAGCAAAAGCTAAGAGAATTCAGCACCATCAAACCAGCTCTACAACAAATGCTAAAGAAACTTCTCTAAGTGGGAAACACAAGAGAAGAAAAGGACCCACAAAAACCCAAAACAATTAAGAATATGGTCATAGGAACATACATATAGGTAATTACCTTAAACGTGAATGGATTAAACGCTCCAACCAAAAGACACAGGCTCACTGAACGGATACAAAAACAAGACCCATATATATGCTGTCTACAAGAGACCTACTTCAGACCTAGGGACACATACCGTGTGAAAGTGAGGGGATGGAAAAAGATATTCCATGCAAATGGAAATCAAAAGAAAGCTGGAGTAGCAATACTCATAGCAGATAAAATAGGCTTTAAAATAAAGAATGTTACAAGAGACAAGAAAGGACACTACATTATGATCAAGAGATCAAACCAAGAAGATATAAGAATTATAAATGTTTATGCACCCAACATAGGAGCACCTCAATACATAAGGCAAATGCTAACACCTATAAAAGAGGAAATTGACAATGACACAATAATAGTGGGGGATTTTAACACCTCACTTACACCGATGGACAGACCATCCAGATAGAAAATAAGTAAACACAAGCTTTAAATGACACGACAGACCAGATAGATTTAATTGATATTTATAGGACATTCCATCCAAAAACAGCAGATCGCACTTTCTTCTCAAGTGCACACGGAACATTCTCAAGGATAGATCACATCTTGGGTCACAAATCAAGCCTTGGTAAATTTAAGAAAATTGAAATCATATCAAGCATCTTTCCCAACCACAACACTATGAGATTAGAAATCAATTACAGGGAAGAAAACGTAAAAAGCATAAACGCATGGAGGTTAAACAATATGTTAGTAAATAACCAAGAGATCACTGAAGAAATCAAAGAGGAAATAAAAAAATACCGAGACTAATGACAACGGAAACACAATGATCCAAAACCTATGGGATGCAGCAAAAGCAGTTCTAAGAGGGAAGTTTATAGCAATACAATCCCACCTCAAGAAATAAGAAAAATCTCAAATAAACAACCTAAGCTTACACCTAAATCAACTAGAGAAAGAACAACAAACAAAACCCAAAGTTAGCAGAAGTAAAGAAATCATAAAGATCAGAGCAGAAATAAATGAAATAGAAACAAAGAAAACAATAGCAAAGATCAATAAAACTAAAAGCTGGCTCTTTGAGAAGATAAACAAAATTGATAAACCATTAGCCAGACTCATCAAGAAAAAGAGGGAGAGGACTCAAATCAATAAAATTAGAGATGAAAGAGGAGGTTACAACGGACACCGCAGAAATACAAAGCATCATAAGAGACTACTACAAGCAATTCTATGCCAATAAAGTGGACAACCTGGAAGAAATCGACAAATTCTTAGAAAGGTATAACCTTCCAAGACTGAACCAGGAAGAAACAGAAACTGTGAGCAAACCAATCACAAGTAATGAAATTGAAACTGTGATGAAAAATCTTCCAACAAGCAAAAGTCCAGGACCAGATGGCTTCACAGGTGAATTCTATCAAACATAGAGAAGAGCTAACATCCATCCTTCTCAAACTCTTCCAAAAAAGTACAGAGGTAGGAGCACTCCCAAACTCATTCTACGAGGCCACCATCACCCTGATACCGAAACCAGACAAAGATACTACAAAAAAGGAAAATTACTGACCAATATCACTGATGAATATAGATGCAAAAATCCTGAACAAAATACTGGCAAACAGAATCCAACAACACATTAAAAGTATCATACACTATGATCAAGTGGGATTTATCCAGGGATGCAAGGATTCTTCAATATACGCAAATCAATCAATGTGATATACCATATTAACAAATTGAATAAAAACCGTATGATTAGCTCAGTAGATGTAGGAAAAGGTTTTGACAAAATTCAACACCCATTTAGGACAAAAACTCTCCAGAAAGTGGGCAAAGAGGGAACCTACCTCATCATAATAAAGGCCATATTATGACAAACCCACAGCAAACATCACTCTCAATGGTGAAAAACTGAAAGCATTTCCTCTAACGTCAGGAATAAGACAAGGATGCACACTCTCGCCACTCTTACTCAACATAGTTTTGGAAGTCCTAGCCATGGCAATCAGAGAAGAAAAAGAAATAAAAGGAATACAAATTGGAAAAAAAAATACAAATCAGAGAAGAAAAAGAAATAAAAGGAATACAAATTGGAAAAGAAGGAGTAAAATGGTCACTCTTTGCAGATGATGCTATACATAGATAATCCTAAAAATGCCACCAGAAAACTACTAGAGCTAATCAATGAATTTGGTAAAGTTGCAGGATACAAAATTAATGCACAGAAATCTTTTGCACTCCTATACACTAACAATGAAAGATCAGAAAGAGAAATTAAGGAAACAATCCCATTCTCTGTTGCAACAGAAAGAATAAAATACCTAGTAATAAACCTAAGGAGGTAAAAGACCTGTACTCGGAAACCTATAAAGACACTAATGAAAGAAATCTAAGATGATACAAACAGATGGAGAGAAATACCATGTTTTTGGATTGGAAGAATCAATATTGTGAAAATGACTATACTACCCAAAGCAATATACAGGTTCAATGCAATACCCATCAAATTACCAATGGCATTTTTTACCGAACTAGAACAAAAAAATCTTAAAATTTTTTATTTTTTATTATTTTTTTTGTGGTATGCCGATCTCTCACTGTTGTGGCCTCTCCCGCCACGGAGCACAGGCCCCGGACGCACAGGCTCAGCGGCCATGGCTCACGGGCCCAGCCGCTCCGCGGCATGTGGGATCCTCCCGGACCAGGGCACGAACCCGTGTCCCCTGCATCAGCAGGCAGACTCTCAACCACTGCGCCACCAGGGAAGCCCAAAAATCTTAAAATTTGTATGGAGACACAAAAGATCCCAAATAGCCAAAGCAATCTTGAGGGAAAAAAAACGGAGCTGGAGGAATCAGACTCCCTGACTTCAGACTATACTACAAAGCTACAGTAATCAAGACAGTATGGTACTGGCACAAAAACAGAAATGTAGAGCAATGGAACAGGATAGAAAGCCCAGAGATAAACTCAAGCACCTATGGTCAACTAATCTATGACAAAGGAGGCAAGGATATACAATGGAGAAAGACAGTCTCTTCAATAAGTGGTGCTGGGAAAACTGGACAGCTACATGTGAAAGAATGAAATTAGAACACTCCCTAACACCATACGCAAAAATAAACTCAAAATGGATTAAAGACCTAAATGTAAGACCGGACAGCATAAAACTCTTAGAGGAAAATACAGGAAGAACACTCTTTGACATAAATCACAGCAAGATCTTTTTTGACCCATCTCCTAGAGTAATGGAAATAAAAACAAAAATAAACATTTGGGACCTAATGAAACTTAAAAGCTTTTGCACAGCAAAGGAAACCATAAACAAGACGAAATGACAACACTCAGAATGGGAGAAAATATTTGCAAATGAAGCAACTGACAAAGGATTAATTTCCAAAATATACAAGCTGCTCATGTAGCTGAATATCAAAAAAAGAAACAACCCCATCCAAAAATGGGCAAAAGACCTAGACATTTCTCCAAAGAAGATATACAGATTTGTAACAAACATATGAAAGGATGCTTAACATCACTAATCATTAGAGAAATGCAAATCAAAACTACAATCCGGCATCACCTCACACTGGTTAAAATGGGTATCATCAGAAAATCTACAAACAACAAATGCTGGAGAGGGTGCAGAGAAAAGGGAACCCTCTTGCACTGTTGGTGGGAATGTAAACTGATACAGCCACTATGGAGAACGGTATGGGGTTTCCTTAGAAAACTAAAAATAGAATTACCATATGACCCAGCAATCCCACTACTGGGCATATACCCTGAGAAAACCAGAATTCAAAAGGACACATGCACCCCAATGTTCACTGCAGCACTATTTACAATAGCCAGGTCTTGGAAGCAACCTAAATGCCCATCGAAAGATGAATGGATAAAGATGTGGTATATATACATATACAATGGAATATTACTCAGCCATAAAAAGGGATGAAATTGGGTCATTTGTAGAGACGTGGATGGACCCAGAGACTGTCATGCAGAGTGAAGCAAGTCAGAAAAACAAATATTGTATATTAATGCATATATGTGGAATCTAGAAAAATGGTACAGATGAACTGGTTTGCAAGGCAGAAATAGAGACACAGATGTAGAGAACAAACGTATGGACACCAAGGGGGGAAAGTGGGGGGGTGGGGGAGGTTGGTGACAGTGGGCTGAATTGGGAGATGGGTATTGACATGTATACACTAATATGTATAAAACAGATAACTAATAAGGACCTGCTGTTTAAAAAATAAAGGAAAAAAAAAGAACTACACCGTATTTACAGGTTATATTCCAAAGCCAAGCCTAAGGCTAAAGCTGCAGTAAGTTAAAATTGTTCTTGAAAAACTTCTTAAAAGTGTGCCATGAGGGTGACAATACTATTTCTCTGTCAATAAACCCAACGGACAGATTTTCTCTCCAGCATCCCCTGAGATTAAGTAGTTGGCTTGTATGTGAGGTCATATTGTTTGGATGGTATTTATCTTTGAACACCAGGAGAAAAATATGCTCAGTGCCTTTCAATATGGAGGAAACCAACGACCAAGTGAACTGCAAATCCACACTTCCCATCTCATCGTGGTTCTAGGGCGTAAATTCCCTGAGTGTAACAAGTGGAGCTGGCCATATTATTTAAATAAATGAGGGATGATTTTTTTATGGTTAAACGCATATAGCTAACTTTCATGTGTGTATGACTGGCTGGGTTTTAGAAACACCCAGCTGCATATGGCTTCACTCTCTAGCAACTGAAAAAAAACTTTTGGACCAAGGTCCATAGTAAAAAAAAAAAAAAAAAAAAAAAAAATCATTTAAAACTGTAACTTACTACACACACACACACACACACACACACACTCTGTGTGTGTATATACAATACAGGCATATACATACACATATATATGTAAAAAGGTTCACAAAATATTTACCTTTATTACATCCTATGTATTTGATCTATTCCATTCTGTTCTACTTTCTTAAAATTTTTTTAGGTTGCAACTCAGTAGTTTTCTTGATGCCCAACCGGGTTACAACATACAGTTTGAAGAACATTGAACTGGAGTATTTCAAGCTCTTAACTACTCAGAGAATTATGTAGGGCAGTACCTGGGGGTTAAGAAAAACAATCAAGCAAGCACATTTGTCCATAATATTTTAATACTTTTCCACTTTTAAATACTGGTTTTAATTTTGTGATTGTAACATGGAAGATCCAACTTTATTATTTTTTAAAAACATCACCAGGATCATAAAGCTATTTAGAATACACTCTACACACTCCCAAGGTACTTTAAAATGATTATGTTTTGAGTTTGTAGATGAACAATGACAATAATCCAAATACACTGTCTGTACAACTTGGATCAAATAGTGGTGAAAGTGTTTAACTGGACAAACAACTGATAAGCTTAAAGATAATCAGCACAATTTCACAAGAGAACCAGCTCAGCCCAACTAAAATTTTCTCAATAGCAATTGACACTGATGTTGTATAGGAGTACAAATTAGTTGATGAAACTGAACAAATGGGAACCCCATTCCTCCTTTTCCTTCTTTTGTATTCCTACATCCCTCCCAGTCATCCTCCTCCTTGGTCTGGCTACCCCTGCGGTGAACCCAAATCAAGAGCTGCTATGATCACCCTCCACCTCAAAATCAGGAGCCCTGAATTCCAAGTGAAATACTGTGCTCTCTTGAACTGTACAGTGGGCACTCAGGGACAAAACCCCTCATCACCAATATTTTTCATGTTTCTATCACAGTACGAAAGAGTAACTGAGTAGAAAAGAGAGTAAAATTATAATTTTTTTTTTTTTTTTGCTTGGGGAAGAGAAGTAGGAAATAACTGTGGATAAGAAAACATCATGTATATTCAATATGTAGGAATTAGCCTTATGGAAATAGTTCTAGAGGGTCTGAATGCTGTCTAAAGGGCTAGTACCTCTCCAAATTTTGATCTCTTTTAAACTCCTTTCATATTCCCCAACTCATTTCTAAATCTGGTTGGGCAGGATTAACCCTAGTGAAGTACCAGTGCAATTACCTGAAGGTAAAATGTATCTTTTTCTTTTCTTTTTTTTTAATACAAATATTTTTCCTGTAATCATTTTATTTACAGAATTGCAAAAGTATATCATTAACATTTAGTGCAAATGCAACTAATGTAGGTTTAGACACTGCTCTGTAAACTTTCCATACCTTTGTAAAATAAAGCTATCCAATTTAGTCATGATAGTACCAGAAATGGCAAACAGATAAACATTTATAGTGGGCATATAGAATTGTTTTTGAAGATTCCCATCAGTGGCTATGGTGAATAAACCTTCCCTCCCCAACCCTCCCATACTCCCAACCCCAATCCCGCAACTGATTGTAAAATAAAATACACATTTGAGGTATAAACTTTTCTTTTTTAAACATCACAATATAAAATGTTAACTGGTGATGTAGTAAACTGATAAGATAATTTGTCTTATTTGCCTTAACTAGCATTACCACCATATAGGCACTTTTTCCTTGTAGTCAAATTATGAATAGTATTTTTCTGTAATAAGGCATATTCCATGCACATCATTTAGAGAAAGGTAAATTAAAAAATAGAAAAGATTTATGGAGCATGAAATCTGCGTGCATGTAATGTAAGCATATGTTTTATATGTATTTTCCTCTCTGTACAGACTAATAAATACCACTTTATCTGATGCAAGTAATTCACTTCCAGGATTGTGTATATTAAGTGATCAGACTAATCCCATCATTAAATTATCACCTTGCATTTATCATTAAGACTCCATTACCATGTAGGAAATATATACAGGACATGTTCCACATGATTTTCTGCTTTACAAAATGGGTCTGGTTTCTGTGTTTCTATAGAGATCAACAAGTCAGCAAAGCATCTACAAAATGCCTCTGATTTACGTAAGCACATTTGTGTATAAACACAGTGAAGATTCTGAAGTGGGCAGTCATTTCTACTTCAATGAGTACCATTCCCTGCCTCTGCTCCATGTTTCAGGGTTTTTCAAAGGGGCCTAAAACTAAAAAAGGTATTTTACGTTTAACTTCTTACAGCAACAAAAGGAAGAATTTGTTTGAATCACATGGTTTTCTTTACTGCCCTGTTGAAGTTTCTGATCAAGAGGCAAACAGGAGCGGTGCCCACATTTTCTATGCATATCTTGCAATGTATCTTTTAAACTGACCCAAATTAGAAGAACAAACACGTTACTGAATACTAGAAATATAGAATCAAATGCCAAACTCAAACAGTGAGATTTGCTGGAACATGTAATACCGTATATCCTCTCACAAATTTCAGGAAAACATAAGCTCATTTTATTCTGACCGTTTTACCAGAAAGTAGTTTATGCCTATAAGGTTGTACAGATATTTCTGTTTGGAGGCAGGCAGAACCAATTTAGAAATTACCAAATTGTGTTTGTAACAAACTGAAAAAAATCTGTAGCACACAGTACACAACTAAAAATACAATAGAAATATAAAGATATCTGGAGAAAAAAATAAAGCTTTTCACTCTTTCTCCATCAGAACCAAAGTTCTTCATGGGAGTAAGACTATAGAAAAGGCGAAATCACAGGTTATTGACAGCCCTCAGTTATTAAGAGACACTTTACATGACAACATGAATTATTATAGAAATCAGCAGCAATGAATTCTATGATTATACAAAGCAAAAAAGTCAAAAAATTCTGGACACTGATTTGACTGTAGGCCTAAAAAAAGAACCTCATCCAGAAATTTGGTGCACAGAAAGCACATGCCCCATGTGCGTCCAACTTTTGTGCTTTTCTCTTGTGCACAAAGCCTGGTACAACTGAGGATCTTAGGCCAAACCATAGTAAATTAAAAATTCTGAAAAAGTTTCCAAAAATTAAAGCATCGATTCCTAGTTGTGATTCAAAGTTGATTTTTTTTCTCTTCTAGGAGCAAGCAAATAAAAATATAGCCATATACATGTAATTTTACATGTATTTATAGTTATATGCTGAGCAAGGAGATCTAGCAAAAGACAGCTAGTGTTAAGATGTTCAGCTTTGCTATTGCAGTATTTCTTCATTTTTGTACACAAGGCCAAGGTGTTGGGCCATAGACAAGGCTATAGATCCTATGTTCCAGCTTAGAGCATTCAATTTTGTTTTTTAATTTTTTTCCTCCAACATGGAATGTCACACAGCCTTGTTTCAGTCACTGTAGGAAAGAAAATGACAAGTAAAATATTCAGCACTGTATTATTTACTAACAGCTGCAGTACTACCAGAACAGACTCCTCCTACCTTCTGAACTCATGTAATGCACAGAATCTTTATCGAAGTTTATATTTTAAGGATTTTTCACCTTTAAGAATATAAAATTATTAACTTTATATATTTGAAATTTATCATCCGAAAGGAATAGAAGGTATAAGAAATGTTCTGAAAGTTAGAAAAAATTAAAAAGGGCAATGTGCTACAAGAAGCAAAGAGGGAATCAAGTAGAGGTTTCTGGATCCATACCCCATAAACTGGAATTTCCTTCTTAGTGTTCAATAAAAACTATGCTATAGAATATCATTTATCAAGAATTAAAAAAAATTATTTAGGCTATGGGAAAGAGGTCTGCCTTATCTTAAGAAATACTGTGTCAAATGAGTTTAAGAGTTTTGACTAAGTTTTAAATATCTTTGGGCCTCATTAACTCTTTATGGAATTTCTCTAAAGATGATACACACTATTGAAAGTTACTATTTCTCCATCACCAAAATTAAGAATGTTAGCTTTCCTAAGGTTTCAATGCTAGGATCCACTTCACACATACATCTTCCAAAATTATTATGAAACAATTATTACTTTAGGTAAGTGAAGATTTATTTTAGGTAAATGAAAATTTGGTTCTCTGCCGGAAAGAAGCTCAATCTGGACTCAAAAGGCCAGAGCCAAGTTTTGGCCAGTGAGTCTTTCCAGTTCTATCTTTACACACACACGTCCACAAACAATGGTACCATCTCCTTCCCCTAATATGAATTCTTTTCGAAGGATTTCGAGCCCTTCCCTCTAGGTCCACAAAAGAAGAATGTGTACACTCGTGGGCGCACACACAGTCAGTCAATAAAACAATGCCCCAAATCCAACAGTTTAGAGGCAAATGCTGTGAACATGTTAGCATGTATTTTGCAAATATTTTCAAAATTATTCTTCTCAAACACAGTTGAGAGCATGTTTTATTATATAACTGCATTCTGATTTCTTTTGCTTAATACCCAGTTATATTTTCTACCCTTCTCTGCAGGGCTGAAGGTAGAGGTGAAGAGGGAAAACAGATACAGCTGCAAGCTTGGTCTGGTTCAAGCAAACAGCAACTCTAGAAATCTTAAGGCTGTGGGGAGAGACACCCAGCTAAGTAAGATGACAAGCCTGCTGCCATCATGTGGCATCACGTTTTCAGTGTATTTGATAAATACAATGCAGTGACAGAATCAATAAGAAGTTATGTGTCCAGATCGAGCCGTAACAATTCTGAAGTACAAGATATCCTAAAACTAGTGCATTTTGGCAGTGCATTTATGCTTTAAGAGAATCCCTCAAAGGTCAGGCTTTGTCCCAAACACTAACCATTCAGAGAAGTAAGACTAGAACCTGTTTAACATTTTCATGTAACCTGTTTTCCTGGGAAAAGCTACATATCTGGGACATCAATGCACTAACCCTTGTGTTAATGTCTGAAAATAAATTTAGGCTTTGAGTTTTTTTTTTTTTTCTTTTTGCGGTATGCGGGCCTCTCACTGTTGTGGCCTCTCCCGTTGCGGAGCACAGGCTCCGGATGCGCAGGCCCAGCGGCCATGGCTCACGGGCCCAGCCGCTCCGCGGCATATGGGATCCTCCCAGACCGGGGCACGAACCCGTATCCCCTGCATCGGCAGGCGGACTCTCAACCACTGCGCCACCAGGGAGGCCCCGAGTTTGTTTTTTTTTTAAGAAATAGCACACTAAACACATTATCAGAAACCAGACTTAATTAAAAGTATAGTCACTACAGTTGACCCTTGAACAACATGGCTTTGAACTGTGCACATCCAACTACATGCAAATTCTTTTCAGTACTACACGACCTCGGGTTGGTTGAATCCTCGATGCAGAGGCACCTAGGACATGAAGGGCGGACTGTAAGTCATACGCGATTTTCATCTGTGCAGAGGGCCAGCGCTCCTGACCCCCACGACGCTCATGGGTCAACTGTATATGGTTATTAACTATATTATTTTTATCTAAAGAAATTGACTCAAGAATATAAGTTTCTCAGCAAATGATTTAACAGTCAATGTAGGTGAGCATGAGAGGATGGTCATAAATACTTACTGCTTGTGAATTATACTTTGGTAATATCTATTACAAATTTAAATGTTAACACTCAGAGAGTTTCACAGAAATCGAATTATACAAATCATTCTCAAACGGATGAAAAGATGCTCAAATTCATTTGTAACAAGAGGACTACGACAGTTATTTTTTTGGCCATGCCACGTGGCTTGTGGAATCTCAGTTCCCCGACCAGGGATTCTGGAATCCTAACCACTAGGCCACCAGGGAACTCCCAAGAGGACTACAATGTAAACTACACTGGGAGAGTATTTTTCACCTATCAAGTTGGAAAAAAGTCAGAGAGTTTTATTTCATACGTTGTGTGAGAGGGTCAGAGAAACAGGCACTCCAACGTGTTATTGCTGGTGAGCTGGTAAATTAATACGACCTCTACAGAGGCCAGTAGCTAAAGTACAGATGCACACGCCCCCCAGAAGTGCCAGCAGTGCCTCATCTAGCAACTTACCCACATACAAAATGACATACGGATATGACTGCAATACTGTGTGCTCTAGCAAACATTAGAAACAACTTTAACATCTACAAATGGAGGACTGGTTAGATAAACTGTGTACATCCATACACATGGGATCCTACATAGCCATAAACAAAGAATAAAGCAGCTCTGCACGAATACGGAAAGACCTTCAAGATAAAGCATATGCAGAAGCAAGATGCAGAACCCTGTGCAGAGTATGCAATTTTTTTCAATAACAATAAATGTATGTGGGGGAGGAATACACTTATATTTGCTTATTCAGGTGAAAACGAAACATCTCTGGAAAGACACAGGAACTTACTCACAGCAGCTATACACTTGTATGCGTGGAGGGGGGGGGCGGGCGAGTGTGGTGGTGCAGAACTGGGTGAGCAGGGGACAGGGGATGAATTTTACTGTGTATCTTTTCATACTTTTGACTTCTGAACCATGTTAACATGTCACTTATTTAAGAAAAATTAAAGAGTTCAGCTCCTTGCACAAAGACAGTCAGTGCAGCATTATTTGACACTAAAAATATGGAACCAACCAGACATTAACATGGGACAGTGGTTAATAAATTCTGCAACATTTATACAACAGATGTTAAAAGAATGAGATGGTTTTGTATGTCTCATATCTTTATAAGGACTAACAGTCAAGATATATTAAGTAGAAAAAGCAAGCTGCAAGATAATGCGTTGAAAAAAAAATTTTTAGACATATGTCAATACATATGTACAAGTCTGGAAGAATATACAACAAACGTTAACACTAATTTCTGGGAAGGGAGAAACATAGGGAATTTGTACTTCTGAAATTTTATAGTTCTGTAATATTAAAATTTCCTTCAATTAAGCAGACATTATTTAACATAAACAGAAAAAATAATGAAAAATTAAGTTTTAAAGGCTATAAAAACTACAACTCTTCATATCTGGAAACATCATGTAAAAGAAACTACTTTCAAAAACTAACTTGTAATGTCTGCAGAACCATATTAGTCTATAAAGTTTAAAAAAAAGAATAACATATATTTTCCAGTACCTGTTAATACTAGAACAAAATAGGTTTTCCTGCAGTTTTTTCTTGTACGTAAGAAGTAAAACGTTTTAGAAACTTTGGATACTCTCGTTTTGCCACTGCCCTTAACACTGAGGCTGGTGCCCATCCTCCAGGGTTTACTGTGAGACAAAAGAAAATGAAAACTGTTAAGATAATTCTCCAAATACGTAAAGCACTCATTTTGTTCCTTTGTTTTTTTAAAATTCCTCACACTGAAAAAGCATCTCTTAAAAGTCTTGACCACTCAGTCCTTAGTACTGTACTAACCACCAGATGAGAACAGATAACAAATAAGAAAACATTTATTACTGTTCTAAAATGTTCTTGGTTCCCTAAATTATAAGCAAATATTAGTATAGCAACACTTTAGGTTACTTAAGGCAGATTTATTCAATGAACTCTACTATAATCAAATAGTAACTTGCTCAGGCATAGTTGTCTCTTTAAACATACTAGCAGTGATGGCCCTGTATAAAGAAGGTTTGAAGGTTTGATTAGAGGGACTCCAGTAACTACTGCAGGTAGGAAATAGGTGTAGCAAGGAACCATAACAAGTGATAAACAGGGCTGTCCAGCAGTAGGCCAATGTGAAATATGTCACTAGCAACTAAGAAAGAAGTAGGGAGCAAAGATTCAGAAAACTAAAAAGCCTGACAACAAGAAAAAGAACTGTTGGGCCTCCCTGGTGGCGCAAGTGGTTGAGAGTCCGCCTGCCGATGCAGGGGATACGGGTTCGTGCCCCGGTCTGGGAGGATCCCATATGCCGCGGAGCGGCTGGGCCTGTGAGCCATGGCCGCTGAGCCTGCACGTCCAGAGCCTGCGCGTCCGGAGCCTGTGCTCCGCAACGGGGGAGGCCACAACAGTGAGAGGCCCGCATACCGCAAAAAAAAAAAAAAAAAAAAAAGAAAAAGAACTGTTCACCTGAAACTAACATAATATTTTATATCAACTATATTTCAATTAAAAACAAAAACAAAAAAACACACAAAAAACCAAAATTATAAAGTAAAAAAGAAGAAGAAAACTATTTCCAGTAATCCAACAACCAAGCAACAATTCAATATTAACATTTTGTTGTATTTCTTTCCAACTTTTCATATATATATTCTTTTCTTCTTTTAAAAATTATTGAAATGGTATTTTGTATGCTTTTTCTCACCCCACTTAACATTATGTTGTAAACATTTTTCTAAATCACTAAATGGTCTTTGAAAATTTGGGGAAAAAAAGAAGTGTTAATTTTCTTTCTCACTGTTGCTTATTTTCCTAATTACACATATTCTATTAGGCAAATATCTAATAAAACAGTTCTTAAAACCAATAATATGTAATAGTGATCTAAAGATGAAGTTAAAAAATTTACCTATCCAACCCCAGCTTCAGAAATTCTGATACAGCAGTTATTCAGACATGTATATTTTGAAAGATTCCCGATTTTGATATACATCTCTCCAAATTAAAAATTACTAAATCTAAAGGATAAAAACTAAAAAGACATTTATAAATGGTATTTGTCCAAACTGTGAGTTATCATGTAGATCACGATAAAAACATCCATATTACTAAGTAGCAAAAACAAAACCAAAATACGTACCATTAGCTACATATGTAATCTTGCATAGAATGTTGTCCCTGCTAATCTCCTGGTTTCCCTCTGGCGGGCTTACCAAGGTTTGACAAATCATAGCAATATTTATTTTGGCACGGACACATCGATTGTTTAGCTGCCAAAACAAAAAATAAAAACAAAACACCAGTGTAGAAGATACCCAGTATTTTGTAACCTCTTCTGGTCTAATTCTACATTAGATTAACCAAAACCATAAATCATCTACATCTCCCACAAAATCTCATAAGCACTAATAAAGAATACATGCCAAGCTGATACGACACCAGGAATGGTTTTCCCCCCTCTCAAGTAGTAAAAGGAGCTAAACAGAGGTAGAAACCACAGAGGTTTTGCCAGTAGTTGATCACGGCTTGAGAGACAACTGTGAGAAGTAGCCTACCTATACTACCCATTCAGCTGTCTCATCTAACCTCAGGAGGGAAGAAAAACAACCCTGCTGGGATGCTCATGGCCATGACTGTTGCCCTCAGATAACACAGTGGCTATACTCTTCCAAGAAGCCAACTTTAATAAACAAAAATTTCAGAAGCATTTTCAAATTAATTATCTCTGTATGTGTGGTATGTGTTTATCACTTTTGCCCTGTGTTGTATATTTAGCTTTGTATTGTACAATTATACACATTTATACAATGTACTTACAGGAGCACTGTTGTGATCCACAGAAAAATTACAAACTATCCAAGTTTCCGGGTCATTTTCAGTCAAGGCTGGTATCTTTCGAATGGCAGAAAGATATAATACATCCCGCTGAGAAGCAGGCCAAACTCTCTGTGGAAGAAGTACAAATCTTTTGAAAATTTGAACTACTTTTTTTTTTTTTGGCCACGCCACGTGGCATGCAGGATCTTAGTTCCCTGACCAGGAATTGAACCTGCACCCCCTGCAGCAGAAGCTCGGAGTCTTAAACCACTGGACCGCCAGGGAAGTCCCCAAAATTTGAACTTTTTATTCATATATAATATGGAACTAACAAAGAAACAAGTGTAAAACTAATAAATGCCTTTAAGGTAACATCTGTCAAATTTTAAATGGAAAGCACCCACCAAAGGATTGATTATGAACACTGAGTTCAAGGCTTTTAAGAACATACCAAAGGACCAGGGATCCAACCCCGGCCTCCCTGCATTGGGAGTGAGGAGTCTTAACAACTGGACCACCAGGGAAGACCCTATTTTTCCTTCTTTTTAAATGTGGTAATATATACGTAACATAAAATGCCATAAATAATTTTTAAGTGTACAATTCAGTAGCCTTAACTATATTCACAATGTTATGTAAATACCACCACAATCTAGTTCTAAATGTGTCATCACTCCCAACAGAAACTCTGTACCCATTAAGCAATCACTCTGCATTAGCCCCTCCCACAGCCATTAGTCCACTTTTTTTTTTTTTTATAGTTTTTATTCTTGGCTGCGTTGGGTCCTCGTTGCTGTGCGTGGGCTTTCTCTAGTTGTGGCAAGCGGGAGCTACTCTTTGTAGCAGTGATCAGGCTTCTCATTGTTGTGGCTTCTCTTGTTGCAGAGCACAGGCTCTAGGCACACAGGCTTCAGTAGTTGTGGCACACAGGCTCTAGAGCGCAGGCTCAGTAGTTGTGGCACATGGGCTTAGTTGCTCTGCAGCATGTGGGATCTTCCCAGACCAGGGCTCAAACCTGTGTCCCCTATATTGGCAGGCGGATTCTTAACCATTGTGCCACCAGGGAAGCCCCATTAGTCCACTTTTAAGGATAGTATTAAGCCTCTGTTTCAACTGTTCAGAACAAAGATTTTAAAAGCAAGTATATTAGGGAAAGAGCATGCTCCTTTGATATCACAATCATATTTAAAGAATTCCAAAGCAGTAATTTAATCTTCCAACTTCATGGTATGCATTCCAACATACTGTTGGAATGACATGGAACCTAGGTCTCTGAAAACTGGGACTATGTACTTTTAAATGAGAGAAAATACGCACAGGGTCTTTCCCGATTGCTGAATTTAATAAATCGCCAACAACTCAGTGTCAATACAACACAGAGCATTTGCAAAGTGAAATGGTTCATCTTTTAAAGATACAAATTTTCATTAAGTTGATGAAAGTAGTGCTGGGCAAATGTATGTGAAGCCAGTAATAAATGAAAATGTGGCCATATTAGAACTAATGGATGCAAATCCACAAGGATGAAGATAAGACAGAAATGTAAAGAGTGAGAATGACAAGTATCAAGAGATGAGTAGCCCTTTTAAAGACCATATTATAAAAGAAGCCAAATTTAAAGAGAAAGATGTTGAATAGTTATTGAATTTTGTTGAAAAAATTATGCCAGGACAATTCATTTATTCAAATAATTACAACTGTAACTTAAATTTTGTTACATATAAAGTACATTATTTTAATAATTTTTAGTTTTATTTTTCCAGAAATAATCCTAATATAACCTATATATTCCTCCTCTCCATCTACTATTTACCAAGTGAAGTACTTTCAGCAGACGATTTTCCAGGATCAATTACCTTCACAGAATAAGAGTCTTCTGATTCTAAATGACTGGTCATTTATTTTCATTGCAAATTACAGGACAACTAATATTTTAAAGTCTACTAAATTTTAGACTTCACTTTTGACCCCCCTAAATCAGTAGGTTGAAACAGAATCTTCATTGTTATACATTTCTTGAGTAGCTGTCATATAAAAGGAAGCCTAGGTCATAGTCTTTAAATATAAGATGCCTCAGATGACAAGACTGAGCTCAAGATATACACAGCAAACCTAAAATATTTTCAAATATTCAGCTCAGTTAAAAATTATTTTAGAAACTTCCACAAGCCTCTTAGATAACCTCATCCACCAGAGGGCAGACAGCAGAAGCAAGAAAAACTACAGTCCTTCAGCCTGTGGAACAAAAACCACATTCACAGAAAGATAAACAAGATGAAAAGGCAGAGAGCTATGTACCAGATGAAGGAACAAGATAAAACCCCAGAAAAACAACTAAATGAAGTGGAGGTAGGCAACCTTCCAGAAAAAAAATTCAAAATAATGGTAGTGAAGATGATCCAGGACCTTGGAAAAAGAATAGAGGCAAAGATCGAGAAGATGCAAGAAATGTTTAACAAAGATCTAGAAGAATTAAAGAACAAACAGAGATGAACAATACAATAACTGAAATGAAAACTACACTAGAAGGAATCAATAGCAGAATAACCGAGGCAGAAGAACGGATAAGTGACCTGGAAGACAGAATGGTGGAATTCACAGCTGCGGAACAGAATAAAGAAAAAAGAATGAAAAGAAATGAAGACATAGAGTCTGTCATACAGAGTGAAGTAAGTCAGAAAGACAAATACCATATGCTAACACATATATGTGGAATTTAAGAAAAAAAATGTCATGAAGAACCTAGGGGTAAAACAGGAATAAAGACACAGACCTACTTGAGAATGGACTTGAGGATATGGGGAGGGGGAAGGGTAAGCTGTGACAAAGCGAAAGAGAGGCATGGACATATATACAGTACCAAACGTAAGGTAGATAGATAGTGGGAAGCAGCCGCATAGCACAGGGAGATCAGCTCGGTGCTTTGTGACCGCCTGGAGGGGTGGCATAGGGAGGGTGGGAGGGAGGGAGACGCAAGAGGGAAGGGATGTGGGAACAGATGTATATGTATGACTGATTCACTCTGTTATAAAGCAGAAACTAATTAAAAAAAAAAAGAAATGAAGACAGCATAAGAGAACTCTGGGACAACATTAAACGCAACAACATTCACATTATAAGGGTCCCAGAAGGAGAAGAGAGAGAGAAAGGACCCAAGAAAATATTTGAAGAGATTATAGTTGAAAACTTCCCTAACATGGGAAAGGAAATAGCCACCCAAGCCCAGGAAGCGCAGCAAGTCCCATACAGGATACACCCAAGGAGAAACACACCGAGACACATAGTAATCAAATTGGCAAAAATTAAAGACACAGAAAAATTATTGAAAGCAGCAAAGGAAAAAATGACAAACAACATACAAGGGAACTCCTATAAAGTTAACAGCTGATTTCTCAGCAGAAACTCTATAAGCCAGAAGGGAGTGGCATGATATACTTAAAGTGATGAAAGGGAAGAACCTACAACCAAGATTACTCTACCCGGCAAGGATCTCATTCAGATTCAATGGAGAAATCAAAAGCTTTACAGACAAGCAAAAGCTAAGAGAATTCAGCACCACCAAACCAGCTCTACAACAAACGCTAAAGGAACTTCTCTAAGTGGGATACACAAGAGAAGAAAAGGACCTACAAAAACAAACCCAAAACAATTAAGAAAATGGTCATAGGAACATACATATCGATAATTACCTTAAACATGAATGGATTAAATGCTCCAACCAAAAGACACAGGCTTGCTGAATGAATACAAAAACAAGATCCATATATATGCTGTCTACAAGAGACCCACTTCAGACCTAGGGACACATACAGACTGAAAGTGAGGGGATGGAAAAAGATATTCCATGCAAATGGAAATCAAAAGAAAGCTGGAGTAGCAATACTCATATCAGATAAAATAGACTTTAAAATAAAGAATGTGGGCCTCCCTGGTGGCGCAGTGGTTAAGAGTCTGCCTGCCGATGCAGGGGATACGGGTTCGTGCCCCGGTCTGGGAGGATCCCATATGCCGCGGAGCGGCTGGGCCCGTGAGCCATGGCCGCTGGGCCTGCGCATCCGGAGCCTGTGCTCCGCAATGGGAGAGGCCACAACAGTGAGAGGCCCACATACCGCAAAAAAAAAAATAAATAAATAAAGAATGTTACACGAGACAAGGAAGGACACTACATAATGATCAAGGGATCAATCCAAGAAGAAGATATAACAATTATAAATATATATGCACCCAACATAGGAGCACCTCAATACATAAGGAAACTGTTAACAGCTATAAAAGAGGAAATCGACAGTAACACAATAATAGTGTGGGACTTTAACACCTCACTTACACCAATGGACAGGTCATCCAAAATGACACAATAGACCAGATAGATTTAATTGATATTTATACGACATTCCATCCAAAAACAGCAGATTACACTTTCTTCTCAAGTGCACATGGAACATTCTCCAGGAAAGATCACATTCTGGGTCACAAATCAAGCCTCAGTAAATATAAGAAAACTGAAATCATATCAAGCATCTTTTCTGACCACAATAGTATGAGATTAGAAATGAATTACAGAGAAAAAACATAAAAAACACAAACACATGGAGGCTAAACGATACGTTACTAAATAACCAAGAGATCACTGAAGAAATCAAAGAGGAAATCAAAAAATACCTAGACACAAATGACAATGAAAACACGATGATCCAAAACCTATGGGATGCAGCATAAGCAGTTCTAAGAGGGAAGTTTATAGCTGTACAAGGCTACCTCAAGAAACAAGAAAAACCTCAAATAAACAATCTAATCTTACACCTAAAGGAACTAGAGAAAGAAGAACAAACAAAGCCCAAAGTTAGCAGAAGGAAAGAAATCATAAAGATCAGAGCAGAAATAAATGAAAAAGAAACAAAGAAAACAATAGCAAAGGTCAATAAAACTAAAGGCTGGTTCTTTAAGAGGATAAACAAAATTGATAAACCATTAGCCAGACTCATCAAGAAAAAGAGGGAGAGGACTCAAATCAATAAAATTAGAGATGAAAGAGGAAAAAAAAAATTATTTTAAAAAAGAAAAATGAAGTACTTACTGAATTATCATGTTTCTTATATAACATACAATATTGTTTTTGATGGATCTCTACAAATTTTTAATTTATTTTATTATTGTTTATTCAATATAATATTTGGCAATTTTCAGAAAGGGAACAGAGCAGAATAAGAGAAATATTCTATAATTTAAATATCTACATTAACAGAAGAAGAAATGAAGTGAAAGGCAACCAATTTAAATGACAATGTTTCTTTGTGCTCTGGTGTATGACCATCCTCTCAATAGCT
This sequence comes from Mesoplodon densirostris, assembly GCF_025265405.1. Taxonomy (NCBI): domain Eukaryota; kingdom Metazoa; phylum Chordata; class Mammalia; order Artiodactyla; family Ziphiidae; genus Mesoplodon; species Mesoplodon densirostris. The sequence continues at coordinate 60,961,668 of NC_082663.1, forward strand.
GATGCTCAGCAATTTTCCCTTCATGTCAGATAATCCACTTAGATCACCTTTACTTCTGAGTCTTAACACAGACTAATAACATACTTTGCATTTCCCTATTATTCTCACAGGAAACTGATTCGCTTTCATATTTGGTAATTCATCTATCTCCTCTAGAGACTAGATGCTAGAAAAACATTTAAGTGGATTTTCGTACTTTCTTGTCCAGACTTAAAGTTTGCATAACTAACTGTACATCTTTGTCAAACACACTGTTTCTGGGTATTTCTCAGGTTCTTATTTTCACCCATTTCTGCTTTAAATGAACTGAAATTACCTTTCAAATACATGAAATTCATGAATTGTTAATAAAGTCTTAAAATCTTTTGTGGCACTTAATTTCCTCACAAATTTTACTTTAGAGAATTTATATGTCTCTGTTTGAACTACACTGGAATCCTTTTGGGATGAAAAGATATTTACCTTGTGCGTTTGATAAATGATGATTGCATTATCAGCTAATGTTTCCACCACATGAAAGTTTTCTATAGTTGCTGCAATGAAGAAAAAATGTTAGCAGTCAAAAAAGATATATTACCTTTTCCCAGAATGTGATTATTGAGAAAGTCAATTACAAATGGACATTATAGTAAAATGAACAGGATCCTACCCTATGTAGGCTAAGTCCAAATGGAAAGCAGTTTAGTATTAGGGCTATAGATGGTGGCTGTGAGACCTAATCACCAGGAAATCTCATTAGCTTCCACTGCAAGAGAGCAATTCTAATCACCATTTCATTACTAGGGTACAAATTATTCCCTAACACTATGACCCCTCCCCTCCCTCTAATCCTTAATTTATTGAAGCTGAATAAGTTGTTCTATTTAGGTTTAGGTGACTATGTTCGTGAGAGTGTCAAACTGCCACTGATAAACATGTTGTTCAGAAGTACCCACATTTATGAAATTGGATGCCTGAGGGGATCAAATAACTCTAAACAAACCACAGCAGGATTCAGCTACAATTTATGATGGAAACAAAACAGTCTAGAAAAAGAGAAGATGATAAAACAGAAACCTTTTATTTTAGTCCTGGCTTTTCCAATAATTAGTTCTGTGGTCTATAACAAATCACTTGAGCTATCTGAACTTTACTTTATTACCTACCTATCACACAGGATTATTGAGGTAGCAGATCAAATGCTATACCTTACTGAGAAGGATTTTGTACAGTGAAAAGCTCGATTTAAATGTAAGGTATTATCAGTTCCCTATACGATTCTCCAGATATTTTCTATATTGACTTTGTAAACCATAGATCAGATGTAGAAAGCCACGTTAGATTTGGTATTAAATTCAAACTAATAATTTTATCAAAATATACTAATAATGGCAGCTTACTTTCCCAATCATTGCGAACATCAACATTCCAGAAGTAATTGCAGACCTCATGTCCTGTAACACCTTTAACTGCGTGGGTAGCTTTCAAAGGATCCAGAACAATCCCGTTTTCTTCTACTTCTCTTCTGTATACCTAGAGGATATATTTTAAAACATGTTAATACATATTGATAATTACCTTAAAAGTAAATGGATTAAATGCTTCAACCAAAAGACACAGACTGGCTGAATGGATACAAAAAACAAGACCTGTATATATGCTGTCTACAAGAGACCTACTTCAGACCTAGGGACACATACAGACTGAAAGTGAGGGGATGGGAAAAGATATTCCATGTAAAAGGAAATCAAAAGAAAGCTGGAGTAGCAATTCTCATATGAGACAAAATAGACTTTAAAATAAAGACTATTACAAGAGACAAAGAAGGACACTACATAATGGTCAAGGGATCAATCCAAGAAGAAGATATAACAATTGTAAATATTTATGTACCCAACATAGGAACACCTCAATACATAAGGCAAATGCTAACAGCCATAAAAGGGGAAATCAACAGTAACACAATCATAGTAGGGGACTTCAACACCCCACTTTCACCAACGGACAGATCATCCAAAATGAAAATAAATAAGGACACACAAGCTTTAAATGATACATTAAACAACATGGACTTAATTGATAGTTATAGGACATTCCATCCAAAAACAACAGACTACACTTTCTTCTCAAGTGCTCATGGAACATTCTCTAGGATAGATCATATCTTGGGTCACAAATCAAGCCCCGGTAAATTTAAGAAAATTGAAATCGTATCAAGTATCTTTTCCGACCACAACGCTATGAGACTAGATACCAATTACAGGAAAAAATCTGTAAAAAATACAAACACATGGAGGCTAAACAATACACTACTTAATAACCCTTCCCAGCCCAGTATCTGGGGCCCTCATCTCCCAGGGGTGGGGCAGGACTTTCCCTGACTTCTTCCCCAGTGCGTCCCGGCTTGAATGTCCTCAGTTATCACCCACCACTCTGCGTCCCGCACCATGCATGAAGCTGGATGCCCAAGAGCCCCCAGCTCTGAAGAAATCAAAGAGGAAATCAAAAAATACCTAGAAACAAATGACAATGAAAACACGACGACCCAAAACCTATGGGATGCAGCAAAAGCAGTTCTAAGAGGGAAGTTTATAGCAATACAATCCTACCTCAAGAAACAAGAAAAATCTCAAATAAACAACGGAACCTTACACCTAAAGCAATTAGAGAAAGAAGAAAACAACAAAAAAAAACCCCAAGTTAGCAGAAGGAAAGAAATCATAAAGATCAGCTCAGAAATAAAAGAAAAAGAAATGAAGGAAACAATAGCAAAGATCAATAAAACTAAAAGCTGGCTCTTTGAGAAGATAAACAAAATTGATAATCCATTAGCCAGACTCATCAAGAAAAAAAGGGAGAAGACTCAAATCAATAGAATTAGAAATGAAAAAGGAGAAGTAACAACTGACACTGCAGAATTACAAAGGATTGAGAGACTACTACAAGCAACTATATGCCAATAAAATGGACAATCTGGAAGAAACGGACAAATTCTTTGAAAAGTACAACCTTCAGAGACTGAACCAGGAAGAAACAGAAATATAAACAGACCAATCACAAGCACTGAAATTGAAACTGTGATTAAAAATCTTCTAACAAACAAAAGTCCAGGACCAGAAGGCTCACAGGTGAATTCTATCAAACATTTGGAGGAGAGCTAACACCTATCCTTCTCAAACTCTTCCAAAATATAGCAGAGGGAGGGACACTCCCAGACTCATTCTACGAGGCCACCATCACCCTGATACCAAAACCAGACAAAGATGTCACAAAGAAAGAAAACTACAGGCCAATATGACTGATGAACATAGATGCAAAAATCCTCAACAAAATACAAGCAAACAGAATCCAACAGCACATTAAAAGGATCATACACCATGATGATCAAGTGGGGTTTATCCCAGGAATGCAAGGATTCTGCAATAAACACAAATCAATCAATGTGATACACCATATTAACAAACTGAAGGAGAAAAACCATATGATCATCTCAATAGATGCAGAAAAGGCTTTTGACAAAATTCAACACCCATTTATAATAAAAACCCTTCAGAAAGTAGGCACAGAGGGAACTTACCGCAACATAATAAAGGGCAGATATGACAAACACACAGCCAACATCGTCCTCAATGGTGAAAAACCGAAACCATTTCCACTAAGATCAGGAACAAGACAAGGTTGCCCACTCTCACCACTATTATTCAACATACTTCTGGAAGTTTTAGCCACAGCAATCAGAGAAGAAAAAGAAATAAAAGGAATCCAAACCAGAAAAGAAGTAAAGCTGTCACTGTTTGCAGATGACATGATACTATACATAGAGAATCCTGAAGACGCTACCAGAAAACTACTAGAGCTTATCAATGAACTTGGTAGAGTAGCAGGATACAAAATTAATGCACAGAAATCTCTTGCATTCCTATATACTAATGATGAAAAATCTGAAAGAGAAATGAAGGAAACACTCCCATTTACCATCGCAACAAAAAGAAAAAAATACCTAGGAATAAACCTACTGAAGGAGACAAAAGACCTGTATGAAGAAAACTATATGACACTGATGGGAGAAATTAAAGATGATACAAACAGATGGAGAGATATACCATGGTCTTGGATTGGAAGAATCAACATTGTGAAAATGACTATACTACCCAAAGACTACAGATTCAATGCAATCCCTATCAAACTACCAATGGCATTTTCCACAGAACTAGAACAAAAAATTTCACAGTTTGCATGGAAACACAAAAGACCCCAAATAGCCAAAGCAATCCTGAGAAAGAAAAACGGAGCTGTTGGAATCAGGCTCCCGGACTTCAGACTATACTACCTAGCTACAGTAATCAAGACAGTATGGTACTGGCACAAAAACAGAAATATAGATCAATGGAACAGGATAGAAAGCCCAGAGATAAACCCATGCAGCACATATGGTCACCTTATTTTTGATAAAGGAGGCAAGAATATAAAATTGAGAAAAGACAGCCTCTTCAATAAGTGGTGCTGGGAAAACTGGACAGCTACACGTAGAAGAATGAAATTAGAACACTCCCTAACACCATACACAAAAATAAACCCAAAAACGATTAAAGATCTAAGTGTAAGGCCGGACACTATAAAACTCTTAGAGGAAAACCTAGGCAGAACACTCTATGACATAAATCACAGCAAGATCCTTTTTGACCCACCTCCTAGAGACATGGAATAAAAACAAAAATAAACAAATGGGACCTTATGAAACTTAAAAGCTTTTGCACAGCAAAGGAAACCATAAAGAAGATGAAAAGACAACCCTCACAATGGGAGAAAATATTTGCAAATGAGGCAACTGACAAAGGATTAACCTCCAAAATTTACAAGCAGCTCATGCAACTCAATATCAAAAAAAACAAACAACACAATCCAAAAATGGGCAGAACTAAATAGACATTTCTCCAAAGAAGATATACAGATTGCCAACAAACACATGAAAGAATGCTCAACATCACTAATCATTAGAGAAATGCAAATCAAAACCACAATGAGGTATCACCTCACACCAGGCAGAATGGCCATCATCAAAAAAATCTACAAACAATAAATGCTGAAGAGGGTGTAGAGAGAAGGCAACCCACTTACACTGTTGGTGGGAATGTAAATTGATACAGCCACTATGGAGAACAGTATGGAGGTCCCTTAAAAAGCTAAAAATAGAACTACCATATGACCCAGCAATCCCACTACTGGGTATATACCCCGAGAAAACCATAATTCAAAAAGAGTCATGGGGCTTCCCTGGTGGCGCAGTGGTTGAGAGTCCACCTGCCGATGCAGGGGACACGGGTTTGTGCCCCGGTCCGGGAAGATCCCACATGCCGCGGAGCGGCTGGGCCCGTGAGCCATGGCCGCTGAGCCTGCGCATCCGGAGCCTGTGCTCCGCAACGGGAGAGGAAAAAAAAAAAAGAATAGACTTGAGGTCACGGGGAGTGGGAAGGGTAAGCTGCGACAAAGTGAGAGAGTGTCATGGACTTATAAATACTACCAAATGTAAAATAGATAGCTAGTGGGAAGCAGCCACATAGCACAGGGAGATCAGCTCGGTGCTTTGTGACCGCCTAGAGGCGTGGTATAGGGAGGGTGGGAGGGAAATGCAAGAGGGAGGAGATATGGGGATATATGTATATGTATAGCTGCTTCACTTTGTTATAAAGCAGAAACTAACACACCATTGTAAAGCAATTATACTTCAATAAAGGTGTTAAAAAAAATCAAAAAAACCCAAACATGTTAAAAAAAAATCCGAAACTACAAACTTGAAATCATGTTTTACCATTTAGCAGCTTTTTAGAATTTTATGTATGAAAATATACTTATGGAACATAAATATTCTGCCAAAAAGTTTAAAATTTCAAATTATTGCCACATAAAATATTTAAAACTACAAATCCAAGGTAAACACCAAGTATGAAACATATGCATATATGATGAATGACTAAATTACTGTGAGTTGTTGAAAGAGTAAATATATCAATTTAAATTAGGCATTATTTACTGAACATTCTCAAAGACCATTCAACATGGCTGAGAAGGCCAAATAAAGCTAGTTGGAACATAATCTCCTTAGGGACAGTGACTTAAGGCAGCTCTGGTCAATGCTGTATCCCCACCATCTAGAACAGTATCTGAAACACAGCAGGCACTCATATTTGTTGAACCAATGATGGAAAGCTAAAATCACTTAAAGATCAATGATATCTTGCTTTTAAATACTGAGGCTGCAAACCTAAAGGTCTATCTTGCTTTAAATACTGAGACTGTATACACAAACTGCTGAACAAAATTAATTACTTCAAAATTACAGAGGGTTTGCTACTTTAGACAGCCCTGTAGTAAGTTCTTTTGAAAAATGAATAAACATGTTATCACAGGGAAGACCAGCTCTCAATTTATGGAGTGCCTATGGTGCCAAAGACTGTGAGGCATTTCACATTATTTTGCTTTTACAATCTCTCTCTCCAAAGTACCTTTCCTTACATACTTATTCATGTTATTGGGACTGATATTTTCCCAGTCATGGAAACTGGGAACTCTAGACTTTTGATTCCTTCCCTCACATTTCATGTAGCTATTAAGCTTATTACTAATCTTCTATAAGACATCCAAAAGCTTGACTTTTCTACTATTGGATACCTTTTAAAAAAATTTTTAAATTTTATTTATTTTATTTTTGGCTGCGTTGGGTCTTTGTTGCTGTGTGCGGGCTTTCTCTAGCTGCAGCGAACGGGGGCTACTCTTTTTTTTTTTTTTTTGCGGTATGCGGGCCTCTCACTGTTGTGGCCTCCCCCGTCGCGGAGCACAGGCTCCGGACGCGCAGGCTCCGGACGCGCAGGCTCAGCGGCCATGGCTCACGGGCCCAGCCGCTCCGCGGCATATGGGATCCTCCCAGACCGGGGCACGAACCCGTATCCCCTGCATCGGCAGGCGGACTCTCAACCACTTGCGCCACCAGGGAGGCCCGGGGGCTACTCTTTGTTGCAGTGCGTGGGCTTCTCATTGTCGTGGCTTCTCTTGTTGTGGAGTGTGGGCTCAGTAGTTGTGGTGCATGGGCTTAGTTGCTCTGGGGCATGTGGGATTTTCCCGGACCAGAGCTCGAACATGTGTCTCCTGCATTGGCAGGCGGATTCTTAACCACTGTGCCACCAGGGAAGCCCTGGATACCTTTTTTAGGTAAGCTTTCATGACCTCATACCTGACTCTGAAGTGTTTTTCTTGGTCTCTAGTTTCATCCCTATCAGCCTAGTCCTCCAAAAATGTTACTTCGTGTACAATGGCTAGCCTACTGCTACAGACAACAGAAAATTCTGTTTAGTAGGTTATTTTACACTCCCCATAATTCAGCCCCAATTTCTCTCTCTCTAAAGTTGTGGGAGAACTTTTTCTATACCACTCATTCCAAGTGGAAGACCATCATCTAGACTATCACTCCTGGTTTCTCTTCACCCTTTCACTTCCTCTTCCCTGGGGGGAAATGGGGACATCTGAATGGTGAGCACAGAAGGAAGACTAGGCAGGCCTGGCTCAAGCCCTTCTCCTGTGGACAGGATGTATGCTGGTCTGCTTTTGGGTCTTGCTCTTGTCGGGGAAGGCCTGGGACTATCCAGCTATGTCAGAAATATTATGTTTAGGGGACTTCCCTGGTGGTCCAGTGGTTAAGAATCCACCTTCCAATGAAGGGGACATGAGTTCGATTCCTGGCGGGGAACTAAGATCCCACATGCCATGCGCTGTAACTACTGAGCCCCCAAGCTTCAACTAGAGAGCTCACGTGCCGCAACTACAGAGCCCACGTGCTCTGAAGCCCGTGTGCCACAACTAGAGAGAAGCCCACGCACTGCAATGAAAGATCCTGCGTGCTGCAACAAAGATCCCATATGCCGCAACTAAGACCCGACACAGCCAAAAATAAATAAATAAAATATTAAAAAAAATACTATGTTTAATTCTGGGGTAACATATTAGCAAGACCTCATGGCAGCTGGTCTTCATGTTCTCCAATCAACTTATTAGAATTATAACTAACATTCTGGTATCTCATTTGCCTATCTCCTCTATCTTATTTCTTAATTTCTTCCATTTTCAGGAGGAGAGGAAATCCCAACATCTAATATTGTATCTCATTTGCTGGAATAATTCTGGTCAAAAGTCTATACAAAACTCCTGAATACAAAATTTGCTTTGAAGTTTTTGCTCATGTTATATTTCTTTTCTAAAATGCCCTCAACCTCACCTTTGTCATAAGCTTGTTTCCATTTCTAGACATAGTTCAAATGCTCCTCAGTGTAAAACAGTCTGTCTCAAATCAGAGATCTCTTTCTTTTCCAATTTTTCTCCATTATTCACCTGTACTTTTCACTCACTGTTATCCAACGGAGCTAATTTTTTTGTGTGTGTGTTACGCAGGCCTCTCACTGTTGTGGCCTCTCCTGATGAGGAACACAGGCTCCGGACGCGCAGGCTCAGCGGCCATGGCTCACGGGCCTAGCCGCTCTGCGGCATGTGCGATCCTCCCGGGGCACAAACCCGTGTCCCCTGCATCGGCAGGTGGACTCTCAACCACTGCACCACCAGGGAAGCCCTAAGTAATCTTTTAAATGTCAATATCCTCTTTCTCCAACCAAAGTTTCAGCTTGGAGGGAGTCTTATTAAACATCTCTTTATTGTTAGCATAGCACCTTGGGCATGAAGTAAGCCAAAGTTCAATGCTGCTGCTGCTTTTCAACACAGCTCTCAATCTCTTGTTCCTTGCTCTTACTCTCTTCTGTGTTTAGGGATGTGAGCAAGATTAGCTAACCAATGTCCAAATATCAAAAAAAGATGCAGTGAGAGAAAGACCAAGAAGTGAGGTACAGACCAAAGAGGGAAAAAAGTGACACCTGGGCACAACATTTAGTTTATTAAAAGAGAGAAATATCCGAAGAGAGAGACATCAGCTAATTATGACCTGTTCATATTGAAACCCCCAAACTATTTTCTCCATGGCCTAGGTAAAACAGAATGATCTGTGCACAGATTTATATTATGATAATAAAGAAATTATGTAAAAGCTAACCAGGGAAGCAAAAGGACATCTTATTTCTCAATATTTAGTGCTTCTTTGATCACATGTAATAATTTATTTAAAAGAAATTTAAAAATGCTATCTTACTTATATCAATAGTAATAATATAGTATGATTGCAACAGGGCTGCAATTAGCAACCTACAACAATACACTGGGAATTACCTTCATTTCTCCTTCTTCTACAACCAACTGCCAATTGGCATCTCCACCTACATCCTGTAATGAGTAAGTCATGTGGTTCTGCACCATCTCTTCAACCTTAAAAAGAAAAACAGAGCCATAAGAATCCTCCTCCAATTAACAGCTATGTCATAATCTCTAAAACAGAATGGTATTCAGTTTACTTCAGTTCAGAAATGATGTTCTTAGAAAGCTAAGCGACCAAATGCACAAAGGTTAGTAGGTTTTATATAGTGTTGAAGAGTTTTAGTCCACATTCCAGATATCATATCCAGGTTAATGACAGGAAGGAGAAATGTGGGGAAGGAAGGTGCTTCACTCTAATAACATTGGCCTAATGTGCATCAAGTGACCAAAAAAATAATTACTCCTTCATCATAAAATGCATCCTTAACAGAGATAATGTCTTAAAGCATAAAATCATGGAACATTAAGGGTAAAAGGGGCACAAAGAGATGACCTAGTCCAATGTTCCTATATTTAAGACTATATAGAGATATTAGAAAGCTCGTTATTTGTCAAGATTTCTCTACAAAAAGGTAAGAAGATTTTTGTTATTTCACTGATAAGCTCCTCTTTTATCATGAATATAAGCCGACTTAAAAAATAACCAATCCCTCTATATATTTGATTCCAATTTCATTGTTCTAAACTCTTTTAGGGACATTGCTAATAATCATACATGCAAAGATTTGCAAATTATCATCTTTTATTAATAGTTCATTCTTTCTAAATTTCTAACTAAATTTCTTTTACTAAATTTAAATTGCAACCTCTGCTTTTTTTTTTTTTTTTTTTTTTTTTTTGCTGTACGCGGGCCTCTCACTGCTGTGGCCTGTCCCGCTGCGGAGCACAGGCTCTGGACACGCAGGCCCAGCGGCCATGTCTCACGGGCCCAGCTGCTCCGCGGCATGTGGGATCTTCCCGGACCGGGGCACGAACCCATGTCCCCTGCATCAGCAGGTGGACTCTCAACCACTGCGCCACCAGGGAAGCCCGCAACCTCTGCTTTTAACTATCAAATTACCCCTACCCATCTTTTATAAGCAAATAAGGTCAAACAGTTCACACTCCCATAATCCTCAATAAGATTTATTGGTAAGATTTCATTTAAGTGTTCTTTGGAAACCTTCCTAGTATGAAACATATTTTTAAACAGAACTAAAGTGACAGAAAGATCATCTCTGAAGGAACTGGCACCTTTACCATCTACGCATAGACACTTAGTTTCTAAGTTCTGTTTTCTAAACTTCTACTCATAATTTTGTTTTACCTAGTAATATTATTAAGAGAAGGCAGAAAAGAGTTGAAAAATATGCATATTATATACTTCAATTTAAAGATTTATTCCTAAGTTTAATTACTTATTTTACATAAAGTCTATTGCATTTGTCAGGGAAACATAAGAACCAGGTTTACATGTGTTTTGAAATAAATACATGAATGCTTTGGGGGCAGAGATCTTAAAATTATTCACCCTGGGGATATAATTTTTCTACACAAAAGGATGTTATCAATATGTTATTGTGATGTGTAAACCAAGTTTTCTGGATTTCAGAATGCAATTTTGGTTACTGAAAGTAGTTATGGCTTTAAGTATCTCTTTAATTAGCAATGATCACCAGAAAGTTTTTGATAAAAATGATTATGCTGAAATTCTACAATCTAGTTTTGCACTAAATAAACATTACATAATATCTTACTTCTTTATTCATAAACTTTAATGTGAATGGTGCTGAGTTAGAGACTTGAAAGAAATTTTAAAACATGACTACTAGTACCTCTATAATTTTATAAAGCCTTAATTAGAAAACATAACTTCAGAGGCTGACTGGAAAAAACCTTTGTGCCTCTAAAATTTTGAAATCTGCTTTGAGAGGGTAAGGATGACTAATGTAGGACCCCAAGTTACAAATAATACATACAAAACGTATTTTATTACCAAAAGATGAAGAACAAAGAAAGTCCCAGTTAGTATGCATAAATAAAGCCTCAACAGTAGCGCTGGCTTGATTCATTTGTCTGTGTCACATCATGATTGGGAACATTTTTTTTATGATTTTTAGATCCCAAGATCTTAAAAAATCTTCAGATCTGAATACGTATGTACTTATAGGTACGACACTGGGAGTTAAGAACACCCATATTTATTATGAGATTAGAGGCAGAAAGAAATGTTTCCCCCAAATAGGCCCTACTTTAAATGGATTACTTGTGAAAGAAGAATGTTAAGGATTTTATTCTGCTAAAAAACAAAGAGAGTTCTGTTTAAAAAAACTTTAGTGCCATTTAGCTCTTTTGTTGAAAAATATTGCAGGTAATTGTGTTTCTGTTTACGAGATTATTCCTAAATCAGTTATTTCAAATGTTTGAAAAATGAGGTGCTTTTGATTTATGCTTCGGTGCAAAAGAAACCAGATTCCACAAATATAAATTGATAGAAGGTAACTTAAGTTTGAAACAATGTACAGTAAATGCATTCAACATTGTCTTGCTAGATAGATGAAAGAATAGTTACCACTGCATCTATGGAAAAGTTTTCAGTCTTTTGTCCTCATTTACTTCCTTAAGAGGGCTTGAAAAAGTCCAACAGAGAAACAAACAAGATGTATTCAGTACTGTGCTCCTAGGAAATTAACGAAACTATCGAAGTACCCAATTACTGTACTAACCATGTCTGCAAAGCCTTCATCAAGGAATCTTTATCCATTATGGTATATTCCCCGAGGTAATAACATTAAGGTTAAAAAGAAAAATGATACTGGTAAAATTTCACTATTATGAATTTTATGTTAAAATATGCAGTAGCCAATGTTACTATAGGGGCAATGACCTGGGCACATGTGACCACACTCACATTTCAGATATAAACCTAAAGATGCTCCATTTACTGTTTTCAGTTATGACTCTACATCAAAAATAAGTGGGAAACTAGAGACCATTAATTGGATGACAAGAATAAACATATGCCAAATTTTCTACCTTATCAGGTTCAAAATTTGATATACTAGAAAATAATGTTACTAGAAACATCTATCACTTAAAAAAAGGCTGAATTTTACACTAAGCATAATTTCAGGAATCATGCCCTTGATTTTTTTGCACCTTACATACAGCATCTTCATACCAAATGAACTATGAAAAAACTGAAGACAAAACAGATTTGAAATAGAGGTGATGGCACTCCAATTCTTACCTTTTCTTTCACTTCACATTTGAATCACTCAGTATGCCATTTTAGGAGGCTAGATCTAACTGGATCTTTCTAACATTATTAATATAGAAACTTTAAAAGAAAATTGTCCTTTGATGGTACGACAAAATTGTATTGAACAAAAGTCTCAGAAGGGCTCAAAAAGAGCTTGGATCTCTTTTTTCTTACCCATGTGAAAGGAATACAACTATGCTTATTGTTACAGAGTCATAAAGGGATCTGTTGGATACAATAATTTATTAATAACAAATTAACAGTACACTGTTAACCCAAAAGAAAAATGGTCAAGGACATGAATAGCCAATTCACTGAAAAATGCAATTAGCCAAGAAGAAAAATTACACTTTTATTCTATCAGATTGGCAAATATTAACTGAATAATAATATTCAGTGTCAGTATAGCAAAAGAAAACTGACCTGGGAGTGTAGCTGGTTCAACTTTTCTAACAAACAGCTGGCAATAAGAATAAAAAGCTTGGGTGTGTGCATGGCCTTTGTCCTAAAAATTCTACTTCTAGAAATATATTCTAAGGAAATAATTGGATAAGTGTACAAAGATGTACATACAAGGATGCTGTATATACAAGGATGCCCATGTAGCACTATTTATTAAATAATAGACTAACTGGAAATAAACTAAATGTTCAATATTAGGTGAGAAGGTAAATCTAGTATGCATATCCATACAATAGACAAGGAGATCTAGACCTATATTTACTGATGGGAACACGGGCCTAATTATATGTGTGCTTTAAAAAAACAAAACAGCTAGTTACAAAACAGTATATATAGAATTACCTACTTTGGTAGAAAAAAACAATTACTAAGGTGTGTGTAATTATAAGTATGTGACTGATTTTATTTAATTTACATATGTGGAAAAAGGATATGCATAAGAATATTAATAGTGATCTAGTAATTTCATTTTATTTACTCTACTTTCTAGTTCTGCTAAATTAGCATTCTATTACTTATATTGATACAATAAAAAAGGGAGGGGTAAAATAAATAATTACCACAACAATGATGTTACTATGCACAAAAGTGGGAAAAAGCTTTACGCAGAATTGTTTTTGCAATGGTGATGCTCATCATATATTAACCCACAGATGTACTACCCACCCTTTGATTTTCTTTTTTTCTTTCCCCCAACTAAGGATGCTTTTTATTTCCCTTTGATTTCTGAGGTGACATCTTTAGGTGGTAACTGTTATAGAAATAAATGTGGCCAAGAAGATCCATTTATAGATCTAAGTCCTTCCTACTTTCTATACACTTTCATTGAGAGCTACTTCATTTCCAACATCTGTCCATCAGACAGATACAGATTCACGTGTTGCTACTAATTTCCTAGTAGAGTCACATATATTATTTGAAGTTATTTTCAGGGCATCTCTCAGTTCTACATTTAAGTATCTTACTCAAGCAGGACTATGACCATTATTTCAACAAGAACAAAACAGTCATGAGCCAAGACTTATAAGTAGATAGCAAAGCCAAATTAATCAATAGTTAACTGCCAGAGTCCAAGTCTGCTAATGACAACAAATACTTTAGCAAGGAAAATAAATACTTGAAGACCTCAATGTTGTTTTCCTTCATTTCCTCTTCTGGAATATAAAACAGTAGAATAATCAAAAGTTTAAAAACAGAATCGGATCAATAACGAGCATCATACATTAGAAAAAAATACTAGAAAGATTTTTCTCAACTTATACACAAAAGTTACACAAAAAATTAGGTAAAGAAGCTATAATTTGACAGTCTTATAAAAATGTGGACACCTCCTTCTCAGTGATATTTCACCTGTATTCAAAGGCTTTCAGCTGTTTTATATATCTCTATAGCTAAGGCCCAGGTCTGGGTTCTGAAGCCCTAATTCTTAGGCACCTATCAGCAGCTCAAATTCTTTTCTTGCTCTCATTACATTTTTAAAAATTTATAGCCTGTATATTTCTATATTTTAAGGGAAAATGGTGACCAGTACTGATGTCTTTTAGTTAGTCTGTTAATTTATTATTTTAATGCAACATGGAGCTTAATTAAGAATAAACCAAAGTCTCCCAGTATAATCTAGTTTGGTCAATGATTTATTGTGAGTATAAGTCACGATTTTAAAAGCATACATAAATGAATGAGCAATAGGTAAGAAATACTGTAATAAATCTGGCTAAGGGTACTTTCTGATGAGGACCTGATGCATCTCTTTCTCAAAAATGTTCAAGGAAAAAAAAAAGCTACAAAAGTCAGAAAAAAATTTAAGTCTTAAACTTAATTTTCTTCTTTATTACACAGTTGAAAACTAATGTAAATTTTATTTGTATGCCTGTTTTAAACTGACTAAAATTTTTTTTTATTGGAACACTCTGATAGAGAAAAAATAATGTAGATAATTTTGATTAGCTCAAAGAAATAATATTATAATGATAAAAGCTCACTTACTGAGCACTTACTACATGCTAGGTTCTAGCTCTATCACACTCCTAGCTAGATGACAGAAGCAAAACACAGAGGAGTTAGAAAAGTTGTGAAACGTCATGCAGGAAACCGGATTTAAACTTGATCATTTTGACTATAGAGCTCAGGTTCTTAACATACTATGACATATTGCAACCCAATAAAATGCAAACACCATAAAAATACAAAGTTGAATGGCAAGTATGTGAAGATTATAAAAAACTTTTTTAACCTAATGCTGATGCTAAAAAAATATTCCTCCATTGATACTTTGATTTTATTATGAGGGCAGAGACTGCAAGCATCCAGCTTCCTGTCCTAAATTCCTAACCCGTGCTGATACTAAGTAATTTAAAATCAATTTCCATAGATTTATCATATGGACTGGAATACTCATTTCCAGGGATAATTTGCCAAAGCAAAATGCAACCTGTTCAATGAAGCTTAGTATAATGGTAATGAGACAAATTTTATTTAAAAAATTATTTCCCTGTTGAAAATATTATGAGATATTTTAAATTAGGTTAGAAGTAAGGCTTGAAACCTGCTTTAATGCTATAACATATCCTATAGACCATGTCCACAAAAGTTGCTGAATCCTGTCTGAAGAAACAGATATCACAGGATAGTTAAAAACCAGGTACCTTCTACTCGTTTCAATTCAATTTGAAATCTTTCAGGAGTATCTCCTGTATGGCGAAATTCCAAGCTATTCACAATAGAGGATACAAAGGGCACATGCAAGCCTGACAGAGGAACTATTTAGCAGATAAGGAAGGCTTTCTTTAATGCTTGATGCTACTATTTAAAATTCAAAACCAAAACAAGTGGCCTAACCAAAAGATTTCTAGGAACTGGGAAAGCAGGCTGAAATTTAGCACAGAAAGACTCAAGTCCACTCTATACATTCATACAGTACCTGGGAGCTGAATCTGTGAACATCGTCAGAGGCACTGACTAGATCAATGGAAGACATGGAGGAAGAGCGACTATAGGGCTACCAGAGACAGACAAAGAAAAAACCAAGTAATCAGAACAAAGGCACAACAGAGCATTCAGTACCAACTTCCAAACACAAGATAAAGAAAGAGAGAACAAAGCACTATATGAAACAAGCTCAGCAGCAAGTGCTGACTTCATGCACCTATTATGTGTTATGCTCCAAAATCGAATGCAGTGCTTCCAATAATACAAAATAATACCACTTAACCCCAAAGCAAAAAGAGATCTAATATCACTGGCTATGCTTCTGGTTAACTGTTTTGGACAAGCCACTCCCTATTCCCCCACCCTTCTTTCCCCCTTAAATAAAAAAGAAAGAACATTATGTTCAGAAGATTTCTAACAGTTCTGGAGGATGTATATGGAAGAAAACATGTAATACCAAAAAATCTCATTACTTAAATTCAAGAAAAGGAAAAAGACTTTATATAACAGGATAGTTTCGTCAACAGTGAAGAAAAATATAGCATATACTTTTAGTAAACTGTGATATTAGCTTACCTTTTGGACAAATCTATGAGTCCCCACAGAAGAAAAGGCATCTCCAGATGGCATTGATGTAGGCCAATGTAACCTGACCTTTTCACTCTGTGACTAAGAAAACATATAATGTTAAATGGGAAGGTTTTGAAGTGTATTTTGCAGCTTAAGAATGGATAACAGACATTTAATTACTGAACACTTTAGTGCTTATAAATATTTGAATTATGAAGTTACTCTAAAGATATAAGCCTTGCCAAATCTTGACACTTCATGTATCCCAATTTTCTTCTTCTGGATTCCATAGATACTACCTTAGACCAAGGATTAATTCTTTTATTTTTGCTCCCAGTCAGAATTTCCAATACCAGCATGGCACCATTTACCATGAATCAACCTTAACACTGCTACCAAAATAATTATCTTATCCAAACTCTGGCCAAATTATTCTAATCATTCTACATCATCAGGGCCCTGGAGGGCTGTATCATTTGAACCAATAATCATTGTTTGCTTCAGTTATGTTCAAAAGAACATATCATGTATATCTTTGTCTCCTTTCCATGAAGGTATTCTGCCTTCATCCCATCACCTCACTCTTGTTAAGCTGCCACTTAACCTCTTGCCTCCTTCTCAGCTTGCCTAGTTTCTTCTCACTTATTCAATAAATATTTACTAAATATACTGTACCAGAAACTATGCTGTATTGTGTGTGTGATTATCTTTGTCATATCAACGTGCCTGGATCTTAGGCAAAGAAAATCATGGTCTGTTTAATGACTTGTTTTTATCTACTAGAGTGTCAGGAATAGACTGATATTAAATGAGTTGATCTCCCTGTGAATATTTCTTTTTTCTAAAGCATACTGAAGTTTTTATTGATTCTCTTCAACTCCAACTCAACCACCATATTGATACTCAGTGGAGGAGCATTTTAGAGCCAGAAGGGATGATCTGAATCATCTTGTCCAACTCCTTGTTTCACAGATTAGAAAATCAAGGCCCAGAGAATTTAAGTGATACATTTAGAGCTACACAGTTACTGGCAAAACTAAGACTAACTTGTCTTGACCTCACAGTTTGCTATTCTTCACAAAATAACACATCTTAGATTAAAACAAAAGCGAAAACAGTGAAGGGAAAAAAAACCCACCCAAAACACCCTAAAAAGCCAAATACAATGATGCTATTTCAGATATTTTTGGCATCCAAAATTAGAACTTATTTAGGAACTGAAAGTTCTATTGAGTGCTGTGTAGCATCTTTTGGGTATAAAAATGAGCAATAAGCTTTTATAAATTAATGTGACAAACTTTTCATCAATGATAAAAAACAGGGAAAAATAAACATGAAAAGCAAACAGCCACTATTGCAGATGACTTACCCTCGGATAGATAGATCAGTAAATGGGCATAATAGCCATGACTGCCTTAGCAATCAGAGGGAATAAACAAGCCAATTCTTGTATGCAAGTTAATTTGTAGTATAAAACTGATACACATATGATTTATTTGCAAGATGCTTAAAGTCTTGAGAAGAATAACTAAAATTCATCTTTAAGTACCATCTAGTGGTAATATATGGTAACTGCATTGTTGCAGAATTAAAGGTAAAGGATCAAATTAATCTTGAAACTAGAGTTAAAGGATTTTAGAAATGCCTTCCTTCAATTTCCACAGAAGGAGCTGGGTATAACTGCTGTGAATTTAATGATGAAAAAACACTGAGCAAAGTTAAAAGTGAGGAAGTAATTAAGGTGAAGGTAGTGAAGGCAATAAATGAGTTAATAATAAAAACTGAATGGGGGCTTCCCTGGTGGCGCAGTGGTTGAGAGTCCGCCTGCCGATGCAGGGGACACGGGTTCATGCCCCGGTCTGGGAAGATCCCACATGCTGCGGAGCTGCTGGGCCCGTGAGCCATGGCCGCTGAGCCTGCGCATCCGGAGCCTGTGCTCCGCAACGGGAGGGGCCACAGCAGTGAGAGGCCCGCGTACCACAAAAAAAAAAAAAAAACTGAATGGTACTAACATAGAAGAAAAATAAATTCTTAGTCATCTTCCTTTTGAATTCATATGGCACTTGGTAGTGAAGAGAAATTCAAAGAGACTGTTTTACTCAGAGCAAATATATACTTTGTATTAATAGAATGATAATAAGGTTGGATACTTCAAGGGGAACAGGCAGAATATTTCCATTTAATTTCATGTTAATTATGCATGCTTGCTTTAAACAATCATTAGTCTTCTTTCTATTGCTTGGAAATTGGTCAATAAAGTGACTTATAAAGATTCTTCTACATTTGTGACTCACTGTAGACGAGAGTTCATTTTTAGGTTATTAGGATCATGATTTCAAATTCTATTTATATGAATAACATACATCAAGGATTTTTAATAATTTTTAATAATATACATACCTGTTCTTCTATTTTATCTTGTCTGTCAAGAGCAGCTTCAACAGCATCAAAGAACTCTTCCTCATTAATCAAACTGTTTGGGCCTTCCTATTCAGACACACAGGAAAAAAAAAAAAGCTGTTGATTCAAGAAAATAGAAAACACTGATAACCCTGGCATTAACTCTAGGAGAAAGTTGAAAAGTGAGCTGACAAACATTTCTGAACCAGTTAGTACACTAGGTAATATTATCACAAAGATGAACAATATATGCTCTGTGCAAAATCAGTGCACAGAGTGTTACAATTAATTCACTCACTCAGTACTCAAATACTTACTGTATATTGACCGACACTGTGTTAGGGCAATAATCTAGAGCAGGGGTTGGTGAACTATGGCCCGTGGGTCAATTCTAGTCTACTGCCTACTTTCAGAATGGCCTTTAAGCTCAGAATTTCATTTTTAAATGGCGGGGAAACAATAACAACATTTCATGGGGAATTCCCTGGCGGTCCAGTGGTTAGGACTCTGTGCTTTCACTGCTGAGGGCCCGGGTTCAATCCCTGGTCAGGGAACTAAGATCCCACAAGCTGAGTGGCATGGCCAAAAAAAAAAAAGGAAAAAGGAAAAAAAATTCATGACATGTGGGAATTATATGAATTTAAAATAAAGCTTTATTGGAATATAATCATGTTCATTCATGTATTGTTTATATCTGTTTTCATGGTACAGTGGCAGAGTTGAGTACCTGTGACTTGAGGACTTGCCACAGAAACTATATAAAATTGCAGGAAGGTTTTAAGTACAAAGTTGTAGATCTACAGCCAATGAGAAGTACAGATAGGGCTTCTGAGGGGAACCTTCCTAAGCAAAGACAATAATATCAGAGAGAAAAAAAAGGTGAACTGATGCTTGAAAGCCTGCTTAGAATGGTAGAGCAGTGGTTCTCAATCACTTGGGGAACTGCCTGGGGAACCTGTTAAAATGAAAATTCCCAGGCCCCCCATTCACAGAAATTACTTTTCAGTAGGTCTTGGGTGGAGCCAGGAATACGCGTGTTTAATAAGTCCTCCAAGTAGTTCTAATGCAAGTAGAACCTCAGCTGTATCAGAAGATAAAAATATAAAGAATAACAGCAAAATGGAAACAAGCAAGCTATGTGTGTATCTTGCTGTGATAAAACAAATTTAAGTGGACTATAAGTGGAACAATAGCTTTGTTGGGGCCCAGAGTAGGCTACCCCAAAATGTGTCTCAGTGGCATATTGATTATTTTGAATTAAGGTTACTTAAGAAATGGCCAGTGCAAGAGGGACACTCTGACACTCCCATCTCCCTGAAAGCAGGAAACAAATCTCATGTGAAATGTGTATTCCCTGCATCTGGAGGTAGGACACCATCATTGCCAAAGATAGGGAATCTCGTCTGAGAAGCGGGAAACCTATATAAACAAATCTTGTTACATTTTAAATTTACTACTCCAAGTCCAAACTCTGTTTAGATTCTTCACTAATTGGGCACCCCAAACCTAAGTTTCTTTGCCCTCACAACTTTGTAGTTTCTTTGTTGAAAGAGTATAAAAGCTGCCTGCTTTGGCCACTGCTTTGGTCCCATTTCTGTAGGACCCACACACACATGAATTAAAATTTGTTTTTCTCCTGTTAATCTATCTTGTGTCAATTTTATTATTAGTCCAGCCACAGGAACTCAAGAGGGGCAGAGGGGGAAATATCCCTCTCTAAAGCAGCTTCATATTACTATTAAACTTGAGGCAGGAGACAGATGGGCCCCTGGGGCAAACAGCTGGAGTTGTTCTCTGTGGATACTCTATGATGAAAATAGGAGGAGGAGGCTGGGCCCTGCCCAGATAGAAGATAAGAGAACACATATTTCTCATTCTTGAAGTCAGGAGACCTCCCCAACTACACATGCACAGAAAGGCTCCTTGGAGGTCAAAAAAGGGAGGGGGCGCCACCCCATAGTAAGTGATGCTAACTACCCGTAGGCCTCTTCAGTAGAATCCATCTCGGCTAAGAGATGTGCGTGCACACGTGGGAGGACCCTGAGATATACCAAATACGGACTCTGAACCAGGCAAATCAAAATGATTGGCCAAAGGAAACCGGGAAGAAACACCCCATATAAGTGATTCAAACTACCACGAGGGCGTGACTCTCCGAGTCTGCCTGTGTATCTATCCACACGTACTGTACTCTTTTCTTCCTCCTAATAAACACTACTTGTTTCACTACTTTCCGTCTTTGTGGGAATTCTTTTCTGCAAAGCTGAAGGGCCAGGGCCTTGTCACTGACCACTGGTCTAGTGGCTAGGATTTGGTGCTCTCACCACCGTAACCCGACCTCAATCTCTGGCCGGGAACCGAAACCCTGCTTCAAGCCTCTGCAAGTCGAGGCCACCTGAGATCAAACTGAAGGCTGAAAAGGCAGGCTTGGGTTTAAGTTCCCCCAATTTTTAAATATACAAAATAAGACACGTGAACAACTGTGGGTCTGTCTGGAATAAATCCCAAGTTGTCACTACTCCATTAAAAAGTATGAAGCAACATCATCCCTGCGCTGCCACAACCTGGGGCCACACAAGAAGAGAGGGAGGAACTATGCTGTAATGCTCCTGTCATTTCGCCCAGGCATATCAGAAATCTTGATTCAATGTAGTAGTTCTTGTAGAGTTATAGGGATCCCTCAAAAGTCACTTCAAACCACAACCCCCCAAATTTTAATTTAACTACAACACACATACAGAACAGTGCACATCTTGATGAATTACCATTACGTGAATATAACTGCAGAGGAGCAAAACGTACCACCCCAAAATGTCTCTTTGGCACGTGGATTATTTTGAGCTAAAAACAATTAAGGCCCAAAAGACTCAGGAAGAAACTCTGACCTTCCCCTCTCACTGCCTAAAAAAATTTTAGATAGAGGTTCTGTTCCTGGAATAGAGCTATCAGTAGAGATATCTGCAAAGAATACTGGCTAGGTGTTATAGGGGAAACTCAGCAGGGTCTAGAGACCAGAGCCTACTCTGTGTCCCACTGTTTCTGCATGGCCCAGCAAACATCTGTTAACCAAACATTTGCATTCTCATCTTCTGTGAATTGTCTTACAGCTCTTTTAAGTTCCAAACCACTGCTCCCACATCTTCTTTTGTCTTTAGCTGAAGATGGTATTTAAGGTGAGGGTTTCAGTCATTTTATTGAGTTACTCAGTTTTCCTGGATCTCTCCCACATATACATATTATTAAACTTTGATTTTCTGTTAATCTGCCTCATGTCAATTTAATTCTTAGATGAGCCAGAAGAACATAGAAGGGCAGAGGAAAATTTATTCCTCCCTGACATAACCGTCTAACGACCAGCTGGATCATGAAAGAGTCCTGCAGGACTCCCTTTATAAAGCCAAAACATTTCAGACACTTAAATGACAGCAGTATCACTTTGGTCTCTGTTGATATGAGAAAAATATAAAATACCCCAAATCTATTCTGAACTCAAACGTATTTTCTAATGATTTAAAAATTCTATTGATCATAACCACATCTACACTTTAAAAAATTGTAATACTCATTCAATCTATTCAATTACATCAGAGTCTCAGGAGTTTACCAACTGGGAACTACAGCGTTAAAAATGTGACGGAGAACTAAAGTAATTGGAATAAATTTTCCTTTATTAAAAAACTTAAACACTTTTATCTCATCACGCTTACCAAAGAAAAGAGCTATTTATTGCTGAATCTATGGGACACTTCATAGTCTTTATCTACTTGCCGTAATTATTAGCAGCATTTCTTATGTTAATGACTCTCTTTGGAGCCATCTTTCCCCTGGGAGTCTTAATTTCCCAGCTCCTCTCTAAGTAAGCACTGTTCTTTGGGTTCCAGGGCAGGCTCCGCCTCTGTCTACCCCTTAAACGTGAGTGCTCCTCAGGGTTCCACACCTGCTCTCCCCACAGCATTCTTACTCATTTCTGTGACTTCAGTCATCTTCTGATGATTCCCAAATTCATAGCCTGTCCACCTCTCTCCTAAGTGTTAGATCTTTTTTTTTTTTTTTTTTTGGGGGGGGGTAGGAGTTTATTAATTTAATTTATTTATTTTTGCTGTGTTGCATCTTTGTTTCTGTGCGAGGGCTTTCTCTAGTTGTGGCAAGCGGGTGCCACTCTTCATCGCGGTGCGCAGGCCTCTCACTATGGCGGCCTCTTGTTGCAGAGCACAGGCTCCAGACGCGCAGGCTCAGTAGTTGTGGCTCACAGGCCCAGCTGCTCCGTGGCATGTGGGATCTTCCCAGACCAAGGCTCGAACCCGTGTCCCCTGCATTAGCAGGCAGATTCTCAACCACTGCACCACCAGGGAAGCCCTAAGTGTTAGATCTTTACATCTAATAATATATAAGATGGAGTGTTCAAGTGAATGCTTCAACTCAGATGCACCATGTCTAAAACCTGTTCTTCCCTCATCTCCATACCAATCTATCTAAGGCAGAAACCTGGGCCTGTTCTTGAATCCCTCCTTTTCCCCTCATTCACCACACCCTTCAATTCTACCTTCCAAATATCTGATTTGTCCATGTAGGCAATTCTCTCCTGTAATACTGAAAAAGTCTCCAAGCCCTCAGTCACAACAGTCAACTTCAGTCCACTCTCCTCACTGCAGGAAGTAAGAATGACTTAAACCCATTGCCTGAGGATACTGGTTCTAGCCAGTCTTGCCACTCCCCACTTTTGATTGGCTCTACCCTCCACAGATAAGTGCTTTGCATTGCCATGCGGCAAAATGCTCTTTTTCTTCTGGTCTCCAAATGTCTTCTTTCTTCTCAGCCCCTATAAGCAAACACTTTACAGGCTATTCACCTGGTTAACAAATACTCAGCTGACTCATTCTTAAGGTTTTAGCTCAGACGTTGTGGCATCTGGAAGCCATCCCTGACTCAATATCTGTGTTCACCGTGTTAAAGTGTTCCATAACATACATTATTCTAATTGCCTGTTAACTACTCCGTGTTCCCATTATGTACGCAGCTAAGGCCCTCAGGCAGGACCCTTGTCTACCTTGTTCCTTGCAATATTACCCATGTCTAGCAGTGTCTCACATTAGTAAAATCTTAAGGCATGGATTTAAGATTATAATTTCTGAGGCCACAGATGACAGAAACATTTAAACTTTGTTCAATAACTAGAACATCATGAACATTTGATAAGGACCAAAACAAAGTCATATTTTGAATTAGTGTCTAAAATCCATGCAAATGTAGTATGAACACAAGTAAATATAGATGGTTTAAAACTCCAAGGGGAAAAAAGTGTAAAAACAGGCCCTAGTTTACTTAAGAATTACATAACTTGATACTACAGGGATTTGAAATAAAATTCATACTTTATGGCAAGACAAGAAAAATTTAAATGTAAAAAAATTTTCTCTGCCCTTTGGCCTCCTCTTTCCCCTCTACTCTGTACTGTATATCTGTATTATGCATCCTGACCAAATCTTCCCCAAGAATACCAGCCCAATCTAAGGTGCAACATTTTCCTAGCATCAACAAGACAACTCCTTAAAAGATAACCTTCTTTCTTGATCTTGTAAGGAAGGGGTCACATGACTTACAACCTTGTCACTGTAAAACTGGATTGTGTAAACTGTCAATATTACGTCATTTGATGTACCGTCCTCTGTCTCAAAAAACTTATATTACTATGCTTTGACTTCTAATTAATGGGCAGAACAGTTCTCCTCAATTTGGCTCAAATAAAATTTCCATTTCTTTCTCAGATTGACTGATTAATTTTTGTTGACATGCATGGTTTAGCTGGCAGGATATCAGAGATACCCACTAGTGAACACCTGGAGTCTACCCGGAACTGGTGCTCAGTACCAAGCATGGGTCCATTGAGCCCCACCAGCTTCTCAGTACTCCTCAGGTGTTCTGGTGAGCTCTCCTAATATCTGGATCTCATTGTTTGAGTAACGACCCTGAAATTTTATTTGAGCTGTTTCACTTAAGGCTTGGAGTCTTAAGGGGCACTGGTGCAGTTCTTGGGCAGGACTTCGGGGATCGGGACAAGGGGCCCAGGGAATCATAGGTGGCTGGGTTTTTGTTAAATTTGGCTTACACTGAAAAAAATGAGTTGATGTATGTTCTGAACAAAGCTTTTGCTAGTGAAATGAGAGACTGAATTATTCAGCTCTGAAGAATAAGAGAGATCCACTACAACCACTAGGTAAATACTGCTCATCCGATTAGGCACAACAGAGGCTGATAACCTAGTGCTCTCAGCACCCATGGTGGTTTTAGACTGTCACAGGGAGAAACTGAGCCATGTACAAGAGTCAAACCAACCCAAGGTTAACTCCTTGGGGCTAGATTCAGAAGCAGTACATATTTGATCTACCACACTGTCCTCAGAAAGTTGTACAGATCATATCTCATATCCCATATCTGAATTAGGCTACAAAATAATGGGAAATTGTGCCTCAAAGGCCAAACACCTCCCAGATGGACAGTCACCTATGGGAATACCAGCTGGGTTTATGTATGCTTGCAAGTTCTTAATCAGAACTAAAGGATGTTGGGCCCTGAAATGGTGAGATAGGTTCTTCTGGCACTCCCAAACTGATTTTTTTCAACAGCAGTAAGAGTTTTTCTCTTTTCTAAAATTATACTAGCAGGGGAAAATATTTGTCAGGCTAGCTTCTTAGATCCTTTGAATGGGAAAGTCTACTAAATTGTTAAAATTTTAGAGAGCTCTCATCTTAAATATTGTACCTATTTTAACTGGTATACAGAAGCCCCAAAAGGCTTCAAAATTTCAAAATAGCTACATTGAAAGATTTCTTGTAGAAAGCTAATAAAAGATTAATGATATAAAAGGTACCTAAAACTTTAACTACTGTTCCCATCTACTAATAATCTGTCTGAATTGCCTTTCTACCCAGAAGACCCTATTAAATGGTTACCTTTAGGAATGGGACTACATGAGGCTTGTAGGCAAGCCTCTTCAGATCAAAGGCCAAACTGAGGGCCACAGTTAAATAATTTCTTAAACCCAGGGAGAATCCTTAAAAGTGTTTATAAACAGATTACCAGGACTTCCCTGGTGGCACCATGGTTAAGACTCCACACTCCCAATGCAGGGGGCCCAGGTTCAATCCCCAGTCAGGGAACTAGATCCCACATGCATGCTGCAACTAAGAGTTTGCATGCCACAACTAAAGGAGCCGGTGAGCCGCAACTAAGAAGCCCTCAAGCTGCAACTAAGGAGCCCTCGAGCTGCAACTAAGGAGCCCACCTGCCACAACTAAGAAGCCCGCCTGCCACAACTAAGACCCAGTGCAACCAACTAACTAACTAACTAACTAATTAAAATTAAAATAATAAATTAATTAATTATCAAGTTGGGAGGTGGGAAGCCAATGGTTTGACTAAACTGACCATAGCTGGTAATTGGAACCTGATAGTAATTTTTTTTGGAGCGGGGTGGTGCTGCTTCTTCCCTAAGCTAAATGAGGGAAAGTAAGACATTCCAACATAGGTGAAGGGGTATGTCAGTCCTTTGAAATCACTGAGGTGGCCACCCAATTCTTTGAGAAAAAAACAAGAATAAACAAAAAAACTATCCTTATTTTACAAATCTAGTCTTTATAGGACCAGAGGTATGGCTCCAGAAATAATCCAAAGCCCACCAATCTTTTTACCACTCCCCAAATGTCCCCTTATTTATCTTAAGAGGCTTGTAAACAGAGAAAAAAATTTTGTTTTCTGGCCTTGAGGGAGGGTAGATAACTTGGTACTTGACTTGTTAATGACGAATAGAAATCTTAAGTGTCTTCTCATAAAGACTAGTAAAAAGGTTTTAGCAATCTAGATAGGTGATCTAGATTTGTTCCATCTGCCAGAAACTCAATTTGAATTCAACCTCTTTTATAACTGAGGGTTTTATATTGTTACACCTGATTCCTGGCTGAAATTTTGGAATGGGCACTATGAGGTCTCTGTGTCTGTTTGTGTGTTTCTTTGTATCTACACAGGTGTGTTGTAGATGTGTGGTACTGCAAAAATTAATTTGTGAAAGAACTCTGTTTAACTGGCTTAAAGGAAATTAAGCACTTATATAAATATTCAGAAATACAAAAGAATCTGGCCAGAATGAACTTCAGGCTTATGTGATCTAGGAAATATTCAGTACTGAATTAATATCTGGTATTAAACTTAGCTTAAGCTTGTTGGTTTAATTAATACAGACATGTCTTTAAAGTCATTAACATTAAGTATAATACTTTTATTGTACCTAGGTATACTAGAAGTCAAATAAAACCTTATTATTCTTGTTAGAAAGTTGTTCAGCAAGAAAAAATAACAATATGATGAAACTTTTAACTCTTTAGGAATAACTGTGTCTTGGGGATGTCTATCTAAAATACTCTTTCCAGATTTTGGTAACTTGAAACTTTAGAGTTGTGCTAAATTAACTTAAATAATGGGAATCCATCAAATACCCAGGTCATTTCCAGCTAAGATACTGGGACATTAAGTACTGAGCATAGGTTTCCTTTTTCAAAGAAACTAAGGTTAGTTAGGACTATTAATATGTTTGATGTCACATTAAGACTTTTTGTAAGAAAGAGAATGTTTTCTAGAACCATAAATAGTATTTATAAGCTTGCCAATCTGAAGAATACTAACGGAAAAGGCAGTTCATAATTGCTTATTTAGTTTTTGCTAGAAACTATGTTTTAAGGTTAAGAATTATAATATGTGTAACTAAAGCTACTAAAATAATAAGGGAAACATTTCAGTATCCAAGGAAAATGGGAAGTATGTTTTCACTAAAAGAGGATATAAGGAATGGAAATGCATTTTGTTAAAGGAAAAAAAGGGTAGTTTTGTCTTAGAGCTGGTTGTTTCTGAATGGAAAAGAAAATAAGGGACAAAATAATATGGATACAGAAAGTTGTAAAAGGGTCAAGGAAAAGCAACACTGAGAAAAGAGTTTTGTATGTGGTCAGGATTGGCTAAGATTGAGTTTAGTTAAGAAAATGATTTTTTTTTTTTTGGTGGTACGCAGGCCTCCCACTGCCGCGGCCTCTCCCATCGCGGAGCACAGGCTCCAGAGGCGCAGGCCCAGCGGCCATGGGCTCCTCCCGGACTGGGGCACGAACCCGCGTCCCCTGCATCGGCAGGCGGACTCCCAACCAGTGCGCCACCAGGGAAGCCCAAGAAAATGATTTTTAAAGGTAAAGTGTATAAAACCTGAATTTAGTTTTCTCTCTAAGAGCACAAAGTTTTCTGAAAATATTGAGCTGCTTTTGGTAAGAGATTGTGTGACTTTCTTTGCCTTTAAGTGATTTATTACCTTTGAGATCTTTTATTGTCACTTTGCTTAAATGAATGGGTATTGTTTCACAGTGACCTATAATCCTATTTAACTAGGTATTTTGAAACTTTTTGATATTTTTGACAAATGTCCCAAAGATCAAATTCTGAATGAAGTTCACTGGATCTCTAGTTAATTCTGAGGTTTTCCAAAGGGTCCCTGGTATGCCTCAAAATATTTGTTTTCTCTCCATCTCAGAGAGAGGAATATTAAACTAATTAGTCTTATTTGGTATGTTAAATTACATGGGAAGCATTGTCAAATTTGAGTGGTGATAAAACTTCTCAGGTTATATCATATGGGTAAATATTATTAATATAGAAATTCTAGAAATTATATAGAACTCCTAAAAATCTGGTATGTCCTGGTAAAATGTTATCAGTCATAGTTCTAGTAATTACCTTAAATTGTTGTATGTCACAACAGTAAGGAAGTTTATTTGTCAATTGGCATTGTAATCAGGTCTTTAACCTTGACTTTTTGAATCTTTTATCATTTATGGACAGTTATTATTTTACTCTGAAGTTTTTGCAAAAATGCTTCATCTTGAAGAAGATTCACAGAAAGGACTTTTGGACAAGTATAGGTTTCTGATAACTTTCAGATCATATCCTGAACTGGGTAAGAAATTAAAGACTTCTGATGGAAAACCTGATGGCTTCATAAAACCATTAACTGAAGATTAAGATCAAGGATTAGTCACATAAGACTGACTGAAATTACGAGTATGGTTATATAATTTTTGTTTTTTGTCTGAAATATTATTTGTTTTTAATCTGTTTTCCAGATATAAAGAAATCTTTAAATCACAACTCTGTATGTAGAATTGAAACATTTATCTTTTCTCTCTACCTGATCCCTTCAGAATCTGTAAACTCTTAGGTTCCTAGCAACTTTCTCAGGTAATAAGGAAGGTCACCTCCTAACAGGTACAGGAATCTCAAGGTATTCAGGAGACTTTGAGAAGAGAGAAATTCACCCAAACCTAGCACCCAAATCTATAGCTGTCACAGGTGGAATCTATGACATGCCTTTAGTGTGGCTTTCCTGGCCCTGAGAATTTTTGTTTTTAAAGTTCAATCTGAGATTCCTTGTGAAAAGTTCCAGCACAGACCATTTAAAAAGCCTAGGTTGTCAATTAACCAGACATTTTGCAAACCAATTAGTCTTAATGTGGCTACATTTGGTAGAAATTAGGGTAATTTTAGAGAGAAACAGATTATGTTTCAGTGGATATTAAATTCTAGTTTTATTAAATGAGGTCTTTATTTACTACTGCCTAAGACTCATTTCCCAGATAGTTTCCTTGTTGTTATATTATTATAAAGTTTAGTTATTAAAAGGACACTCCAAGTTTGTTTCTGAAGCTTATCACAGTAATCTAACTTTGGATGAAGATCAGATGTGCCATGACCTGCAACCAGGAGATTATTCATACTGGAACAGGTATCAGATAAAGGACTCTTTATAGCCATATTGGAAGAGTCCTCCTCTCCTGAATAAACTGCATATCAGGCCCCCTCTCCTGAATAAACTGCAACTCCTGTTTCTGACACTTGACTTTGACTAAGAACAGCACTACCAGACCAGCAAGAGAAGACATCTGAAGAAGACAGCTGATCCAAGATGCTGGACTAGGTCTGTATACTGATTACTTTGACAATGCTCACACTTTTTTTTCTCCTCACACTTTTGCTTGAGCTCCATCATCTGCAAGTTTCAAAAATCAATCTAATTACTGGGTTTGTGGCCAATTACCTATGTCCAGTACTCCCAGATTGCCTTGGTAGATTTCTCCTCTCCAAGGCTCTAACTGGACAGCCCTTAGAAATTTTATTTTAAAGAAAGAAACTCTAACACCATGCAAGCTAGTATCACTGCCAATATCACTAAGTGAGATGCTATTACCTGGCCAATTAATTTTTTTTGCAAGTTCATATTTTATTTCTAATACATTTGGAGCTTTGATTTTTGTGTTTTTGTAAAAAAGTTTTAACTTAATTCATTGAAAGCCCTTTCGTGCTGAGTCCAAGGTGGGGCCTGGGCCAGGCCAGACCCTTTGTAGCCTTCTTGCTCCCACCCCAGACACCCAGTGCTGGGAGCGGGGTGGCTTCCCTCTGTCCACTCTGCCCTCCCAACCCCTGCTGCATCTCTCTGTACAGAACAATTTTTAAAATGGAAGTTAAGATACAATATACATTGGACAGGCATGCAAACACATGCACACAGGCATCTGCTCCAAATGGGCAGGACATCAGATGCACTCAGAGAGCACCAAGGAATGCATACGGAGCCCCTCCTGGGGAGGAGGACAGGGCCTGAGCCCCACCTTGGTCCTCACAGTCCGCAGCTCCTCCCCACCTATTGCCCTGCTACCTGCCAGAGGGAGGGGTGGACAGCACAGAAGGCTGTGCAGAAGGGAAGACAGCGGAGGGCAGCTGGGGGGTGGTGGAGAGGGCAGTGCCAGCCTGGTATGTTGCCCTGGGGCCAGTGAGGCTGTTCTAAGAGCCAAGGGGTTGGGGGAGGACTAGGGTAGACCCCCGGCCTCAGGTACCTGAGGGGTAGAAGGCCTGGGCTTTGCCCATCGAGGAGCTTCAAGTCTTACCTGGCCAATTAATGATCCCTGTTCTGAACCTGGTCATAAACAATCCTTTTCATTAGATGGTGAATACTGGGTAGCTCCTAAGAGGACCCAATGGATTTATGGAACAAGTTTATGACCTCTGCTTCCCCCAGGTTGGTTAGGAAGATATGCTATTCGTTTCCCTGGGGCTCAAGGTCAATGATGGGTAGCTCCTGTCAATTTGTGATGTCAATCTGTAATGTGAGCACACTGGTTTCTATCAGGTTTCCAATGGTATGACCATTTGGCCACGATATTTGTTAACTCATCTTATGACATACAAAGAGTCAAATTTCCACTATGAAAAATCCTCTTCCCAGTTTAGGGGAAATACTAGGAAAAGGGTTTGGTTCAGGAGGATCTTGGCTTAAATCTTTGTTAATGATGTTGTTGGTTCTACTGGCAACTTAAACTACAGTTTGTGAAACTTACAAGGTAATAGCTTCTTGCCTTTCATGCTGTGTATCACCTATTTGTAGTAAAATAATGATGTCTAAACAACTTAAAACTTTGGATCATGTCTACAGTGCTCTATAAAATAATGCACATGTGAGGGGAATTGTCTTATTGGACAGCCTAGAATTGGCTCTCAGTCCATGCTGAACATTCTGCTAGTATAATTCCCCACCCCACCCCCCATTCCCCCAAAAAAGAGAACCAGGCTATTAGGACCCAGCATTGAGGGAAAAGATGGACCAATGGCAGGCGAGCAACCACCCTGGCACCAAGGGACCAAATATTTGATCACCTAACGCTTTCCATCAAAAGGTTAATGATCAGAAAGAGGAAATTGTGAAATAAAATTCATATTTTATGGCAAGACAAGAAAAATTTAAACATAAAAATTTTCTCTGCCTTTTGGCCCCCTCTTTCCCCTCTACAGTGTACTGTACATCTGCATTATGCATCATGACCAAATTTTCCCCATCGGCAAAAATACCTGCCCAATCCTAAACTGCAACATTCTTCTAGCATCAAGACAACTCCTTAAAAGATAACCTTCCTTCTTGATCTTGTGAAGAGTCAGGTTACCTACTACTTTGTACCTGCAGAACTGAACTATGTAAACTGTCAGTATTACATCATTTGATATGATGTACATCCTGTCTCAAAAACACTTCTAACGGAACAGTTCTCAGAGCTTTCTGAGATGCTGTTCCTAGGTTGTAATTCTCAATAAGACTAGAATATATTTTCCATTTCTTTGTTAATTTTTCATCAACAGGAAGACGGTGAAAAAAGAACTGAAGTGCCCTTAACTATTTTCTTCATTAAAAGAGAAAGAGGGAGATGCATTTCAAATGGCTGGAAAAAAGATGGCTTATTCAACAAATGCCACTGGAATAACATATAGATTCCTCCATTACACCATAATTTTTCTTTTTCTTTCTTTCTTTTCTTTTCTTTTCTTTTTTTTTTTTTTTGCGGTGGCACTCACTGCTGTGGCCTCTCCTATTGCGGAGCACAGGCTCCGGAGGCGCAGGCTCAGCAGCCATGGCTCACGGGCCCAGCCACTCCGCGGCATGTGGGATCCTCCCAGACCAGGGCACGAACCCGTGTCCCCTGCATCGGCAGGCGGACTCTCAACCACTGCACCACCAGGGAAGCCCTACACCATAATTTTTAAAAATTCAGATGTATTAATATACTTAGGAGAGACCATTAAAAAAAAAGAACAGAAGATACAGAAGATTATTTGAAGTACAGTGTGAAAGGATTTCGATCTAAAATGGAACCAGATGGGACTTCCCTGTCAGTCCGGTGGTTAAGACACATTGCTACCAATGCAAGGGGCACAGGTTCAATCCCTGGTCGGGGAATTAAGATCCCACATGCTTCACAGTGTGGCCAAAAGATTGAAATAGAGAATTTTATGCATGCACCCTCTGAAGAATGGAATTTAAGAATGGAGAGAAAGACTTCCCATAAATGCCAGATAATCAGAAGACTGAGTCTTATCTCCTGACCAAAGACCATCTACCAAGTATCTCTCCCCATCCTCAAGCCAATGAACTTACTGCTTGGACTCTGGCTGGACTCTCCTTGTCTGTACTCCTTGCCCATAAATACAACCTGCCCCAAATCCTCAACAAAACTGCCTGTAACTTGGTACTGCATGCATTCCCCGAATTGTAATTCCTCTGCTGTTCTGAAATAAACTCAATTTCTGGAAATTTGAGCATATCTCAGTTTACCTCTTTAGGTTGACAAGAGAATGCTTTTTAAAACATGAAAAAAAATGTAGAGGTAAGTGTACCAAAAGACTGTGAGTTAATTACAAGAAAGTATGAAACTTTTATATGACAAAATGAACAATTAAAAAGATTTTTTTAAAACTATAAAAAGAAGAAAATAATTGAGAAATGAAGTCAATCCTGCCCATCTTCTAAATCAATAGGGGGAAAACACCCAAATTCTAATAGTAAAAACGTGAAGGGACGTGTACAAGTCATTAAAGAAGAAATGCAAATGACCAATAAACATTTTTAAAAGAAAACCTAAATCACATCAATTAAGCAATTTTTTTAAAAACTAATAAACACATAAACCTAGCACAAGGACCCTCCTTTCTCCACCCTGCTCTCTCCCTTGAAATAAAACCTGTCTTGACCAAAGTGGAAATTAACAAATATAAAATTATACAGTACTTACATATTGCTCATAGGAGATAAATGGGTACCACATATTGTTAAATTAAAAAGATAGGCTTATTTGTATTTTCTATAATCTTCCTATAATGTACATCTATTTTATTTATAATATGAAAAAATAGGGTAATTTTTAAAAGCTGATAGTCCTCCCCAAAATAAACCTAAAATAGCAAAAGACTTTGCTCAGCTTCAGAATAAAAGTTAAAATTGTAACAGCTAATATTTCAGTAATCTAGACTTTTAAAATCCCAGACGATAGCTAATTATGTAATTTTTGTACATTCCAGAAGGAATGAGATAACAGCTTAGCAATTTAAAAATATTACCATTCATAAGAGGGTGTCTGTCCCACCCACTAGGGCCTGGGGAGTCTGCTGAGATACCAGGCTGGTCCCCTGCCCTTCAAGGCCACCCCCTCCCCATGTCTGCATTGGTCCTGGGGTCACAGGAAAGAGACTGAGGGTAGAACAGGAGAGGCAGGGGGAAGGGGTCCTCCAAGACAGGAGGAGCAGGAGGAGCAGGAGGAGCAGGAGAAGAGAGGAGGGTGTTTGCCCTGCCGACTTGAGCCCAGGAAGTCTGCTGGGCTCCCAGGTGAAGTCGCCTGCCCTCTGAGACCAGGGGTGGGGGGCTCGCCTGGTTCCCTTCTGTTCCTTGAGCCTAAGGCACACACCCCCACAGCCCCCAGGGCCTTTTCCAGCCCTGTGGGTCCTGAGCATAGGCCCCGCCCACCACCCAAACCTCACCCTTGCTTAGGCCCCGCCCTCCACAGCCAAGGCCTTTTCCAAGTTTTTTTTTTCTTTTTTTGTTTTCTCTTTTCCCTCCCCCTCTTTTTTACTATTGTGGTACTATTGTACCTTGTGGTTGTTGATTCATCTGTATTTTTATTTTTATATCCTTTCCAATGTATCTGTTAGTTTCCTAGTCTAATTTTATTTTTTACTTTGCTATTGTTCTCTCTCTCCTTTTTTTTTTTTGGCCATCCCACGTGCCTTGCGGGATCTTGGTTCACAAGCTGGGGGTCGGGCCAAAGGTCCTAGGGTGGGAGCTTCGAGTTGGAACCACTGGACTAACAGAGAACTTCAGACCACAGGGAATATTCATCCAAGTGAGGTCTCACGGAGGTACTCATCTCAGCACAAAGACCCAGCTCCACCCAACAGCTTACAAACTCTGGTGTTGGAAGCCTCAGGCCAAACAACCAGTAAGACAGGAACACAATCCCACTCACAAAAAAAAAGAAAAAAAAAAAGACTGCAAAAAAAAATGTCACATGTGAGTGAAGGAGCAAGGTAAAAAACTACAAGACCAAAAAAATGAAGAGGAATTAGGCAACCTACCTGAAAAAGAATTCAGGGTAATGATAGTAAAGATGATATAGAATCTCAGAAATAGAATGGAGGTACAGATTGAGAAAACACAAAAAATGTTTAACAAAGAACTAGAAGAACTAAAGAACAAACAAACAGAGATGAACAACACAATAACTGAAATGAAAAATATACTAGAAGGCATCAGTAACAGAATAACGGAGGCAGAAAAACGAATAAGTGAGCTGGAAGACAAAATGGTGGAAATAACTGCCAAGGAGCAGAATAAAGAAAACAAGAATGAAAAGAATTGAAGACAATCTCAGAGATTGTCTTTAAAGAAAAGAGAATTGGTCAGAATTCTTAGGTGCATGTGAGAGTAAGCCTGGTTGACTAGCAATATGTATTCTTTAAAACAAGCACTGAAAATGTCCATTTAAGGTACACGCAGATACTTGTGTCTGGGATAACACTAAACATACCAATATTCGAATTATAGGGGTCACAGAAGAAGAAGAGGAAAAGAAAGGGGCTGAGAAAACATTTAAAGAGATTATAGTCGAAAACTTCCCTAATATGGAAAAGGAAATAGTCACCCAAGTCCAGGGAGCACAGAGAGTCCCATACAGGATAAACCCTAGGAAAAACACACCAGGACACATATTAATCAAACTAACAAAAATTAAATTCAAAGAAAAAGTATTAAAAGCAGCAAGGGGAATACAAAAAATAACACAGCTGATTTTTCAGCAGAAACTCCACAGGCCAGAAGAGAATGGCAGGATATACATACAGTGATGAAAGACAAAAACCTACAACCAAAATTACTCTACCCAGCAAGGATCTCATTCAGATTCAAGGGAGAAATCAAGAACTTTTCAGACAAGCAAAAGCTAAGAGAATTCAGCACGACCAAACCAGCTTTACAACAAATGCTAAAGAAACTTCTCTAGGCAGGAAACACAAGAGAAGAAAAAGACACACAAAAACAAACCCAAAACAATTAAGAAAATGCTAACAGGAACATATATATCAGTAACAACCTTGAATGTAAATAGATTAAATGCCCCAACCAAAAGACACAAACTTGCTGAATGGATACAAAAACAAGCCCCATATATATGCTGTCTACAAGAGACCCATTTCAGACCTAGGGACACATACAGACTGAAAGTGAGAGGATGGAAAAAGATATTCCATGAAAATGGAAATCAAAAGAAAGATGGAGTAGCAATACTCGTATCCAATAAAATAGACTTTAAAATAAAGGCTATTACAAGAGACAAGGAAGGACACTACATAATGATCAAGGGATCAATCCAAGAAGAAGATATAACAATTATAAATGTTTATGCACCCAACATAGAAGCACCTCAATACGTGAGGCAAATGCTAACAACCATGAAAGGAGAAATCGATAGTAACACAATCATAGTGGGGGACTTTAACACATCACTTACACCAATGGACAGATCATCCAAACAGAAAATAAATAAGGAAGCACAAGCTTTAAATGACACAATAGACCAGATAGATTTAATTGATATTTATAGAACATTCCACCCAAAAGTGGCAGAATATACTTTCTTCTCAAGTGCACACAGAACAATCTCCAGAACAGAACACACCTTGGGTCACAAATCAAGCCTCAGAAAATGTAAGAAAACTGAAATCATATCAAGCATCTTTTCTGACCACAATGCTATGAGACTGGAAATCAATTACAGGGAAAAAAAAACTGCAAAAAACACAAATACATGGAAGCTAAACAGTGTGCTACTGCATAAACAAGAGATAACTGAAGAAATCAAAGAAGAAATTTTAAAAATACCTAGAAACAAATGACAATGAAAACACGATGATCCAAAAACTATGGGATGCAGCAAAATCAGTTCTAAGAGGGAAGTTTATAGCAATTCAATTTCACCTCAAGAAACAAGAACAATCTCAAATAAACAATCTAACCCTACACTTAAAATAACTAGAGAAAGAAGAACAAAGAAAACTCACAGTAGAAGGAAAGAAATCATAAAAATCAGAGCAGAAATAAATGAAATAGAAACGAAGAAAACAATAGCAAAGATCAATAAAACTAAAAGCTGGTTCTTTGAGAAGATAAACAAAACTGAGTCCTTAGCCAGACTCATCAAGAAAAAAAGGGAGAGGACATAAATCAATAAAATTAGAAATTAAAAAAGAAGAAATCACAACTGACACCACAGAAACACAGAGGATTATAAGAGACTACTACAAACAAGTATATGTCAATAAAATAGACAAACACGAAGAAATGGACAAATTCGGGCCTCCCTGGTGGCGCAAGTGGTTGAGAGTCCGCCTGCCGATGCAGGGGATACGGGTTCGTGCCCCGGTCTGGGAGGATCCCATATGCCGCGGAGCGGCTGGGCCCGTGAGCCATGGCCGCTGAGCCTGCGCGTCCGGAGCCTGCGCGTCCGGAGCCTGTGCTCCGCAACGAGGGAGGCCACAACAGTGAGAGGCCCGCATACCGCAAAAAAAAAAAAAAAAAAAAAAAAAAAGAAATGGACAAATTCGTGGAAAAGTACAATTTTCCAAGACTAAGCCAGGAGGAATCAGAAAATATAAACAGACCTATCACAAGTAATGAAATTTAAACCATAATTAAAAATCTTCCAACAAACAAAAGCCCAGGACCAGATGGCTTCACAGGTGAATTCTATCAAACATTTAGAGAAGAGCTAAGACTGATCCCTCTCAAACTCTTCCCCAAAATTTGCAGAGGGAGAAACACTCCCAAATCCATTCTACGAAGTCACCATCACATTGTTACCAAAACCAGAAAAAGATATCACAAAAAAAGAAAATTATAGACCAATATCACTGATGAACACAGATGCACAAATCCTGAACAAAATACTAGCAAACAGAATCCAACAACACATTAAAAGGATCATATACCATGATCAAGTGGGATTTATCCAGGGATGCAAGGATTCTTCAATATATGCAAATCAATCAATGTGATACACCATATTAACAAATTAAGGAATAAAAACCATATGATCATCTCAGTAGATGCAGAAAAAGCTTTTGACAAAATTCAACACCCATTTAGGATAAAAACTCTCCAGAAAATGGGCATAGAGGGAACCTACCTCAACATAATAAAGGCCATATATGACAAACCCACGCCAAGCATCATACTCAGTGGTGAAAAACTGAAAGCATTTCCTCTAAGATCAGGAATAAGACAAGGATGTCCCACTCTCACCACTCTTATTCAACATAGTTTTGGAAGTCCTACCATGGCAATCAGAGAAGCAAAAGAAAAAAAAGGAATACAAATTGGAAAAGAAGAAGTAAAATTGCCACTGTTTGCAGATGACATGATACTATACATAGATAATCCTAAAGATGCCACCAGAAAACTCCTAGAACTAATCAATGAATTTGGTAAGGTTGCAGGATACAAAATTAATGCACAGAAATTCCTGGCATTCCTATACACCAACAATGAAAAATCAGAAAGAGAAATTAAGGAAAGAATCCCATTTACCATCCCCCCAAAAAGACTAAAATAACTAGGAATAAACCTGCCTAAGGTGGTGAAAGACTTGTACTCAGAAAACTATAAAACACTGATTAAAGAAATCAAAGATGACATAAACAGATAGAGAAATATACCATGTTCTTGGATTGGAAGAATCAATACTGTGAAAATGACTATATTACCCAAAGCAATCTACAGATTCAATGCAATCCCTATCAAACTACCAATGGCATTCTTCACAGAATTAGAACAAAAAATTTTACAATTCGTATGGAAACACAAAAGACCCCAAATAGCCAAAGCAATCTTGAGAAAGAAAAATGGAGCTGGAGGAATCAGGCTCCCCTACATCAAACTATACAACAAAGCTATAGTAATCAAGACAGTATGGTACTGGCACAAAAACAGAAATATAGATCAATGGTACAGGTTAGAATGCCCAGAGATAAACTCATGCACATATGGTCACCTAATTTATGACCAGGGAGGCAAGAACATACAATGGAGAAAGGATAGCCTCTTCAGTACGTGGTGCTGGGAAAACTGGACAGCTACATGTAAAAGAATGAAATTAGAACACTACCTAGCACCATACATAAAAATAAACTCCAAATGGATTAAAGACCTAAATGTAAGGCCAGACACTATAAAACTCTTAGAGGAAAACACAGGAAAAACACTCTTTAACATAAACCACAGCAAGATCTTTTTTGACCCACCTCCTAGAGTAAATAAAATAAAAATAAACAAATGGGACTTAATTAAACTTAAAAGTTTTGCACAGCAAAGGAAACCATAAACAAGACAAAAAGACAACCCTCAGAATGGGAGAAAATATTTGCAAATGAAACAACAAAGGATTAATCTCCAAAACATACAAACAGTTCATGGAGCTCAATATGAAAATAAACAAACAATCCAATTAACAACTGGGCAGAAGACCTAAATAGACATTTCACCAAGGAAGACATACAGATGGCCAAGGGGCATATGAAAAGATGCTCAACATCACTAATTATTAGAGAAATGCAAATCAAAACTACAATGAGGTATCACCTCATACCAGTCAGAATGGCTAATATCAAAAAATCTAGAAACAAAGAATGCTGGAAAGGGTGTGGTGAAAAGGGAACCCTCCTGCACTGTTGGTGGGAATTTAAATTGATACAACTATTGAAAACAGTATGGAGGTTCCTTAAAAAACTAAAAATAGAACTACCATTTGACCCAGCAATCCCACTACTGGGCATATACCCTGAGAAAACCATAATTCCAAAAGAGACATGTGCCACAATATTCACAGCAGCACTATTTACAATAGCCAGGACATGGAAGCAACCTAAATGTCCATCGACAGATGAATGGATAAAGAAGATGTGGCATATATATACAATGGAGTATTATTTAGCCATAAAAAGGAATGAAATTGAGTTATCTGTAGTTAGGTGGATGGACCTAGAGTCTGTCATACAGAGTGAAGTAAGTCAGAAAGAGAAAAACAAATACCGTATTCTAATACACATATATGGAATGTAAAAAAAAAAGGTACTGATGAACCTAGTTGCAGGGCAGGAATAAAGATGTATATATAGAGAATGGACTTGAGGACACGGGGTGGGAGGGGGAAGATGGGGAGAAGTGAGAGAAGCATCGACATATATACACTACTGAATGTAAAATAGTTAGCTAGTGGGAAGCAGCAGCATAGCACAGGGAGATCAGCTTGGTGCTTTGCGATGACCTAGAGGGGTGCAATAGGGAGGATGGGAGGGAGGCTCAGGAGGGAGGGGATATGGGGACATATGTATGCATATGGCTGATTCACTTTGTTGTACAACAGAAACTAACACAGTATTGTGAAGCAATTATACTCCAATAAAGACCTATTA
The DNA here is from genome assembly GCF_025265405.1 of Mesoplodon densirostris. Lineage (NCBI taxonomy): Eukaryota > Metazoa > Chordata > Mammalia > Artiodactyla > Ziphiidae > Mesoplodon > Mesoplodon densirostris. The sequence goes on from NC_082663.1 coordinate 61,001,860, forward strand.
AAAATAAATACATTTTAAAAATAAATAAATAAAATAAAATTACCGTTCAAGTCTCATACTATGGATTTTCACAGTTGGAAATCAATTCCAACGTAAAAAATATTGTCAATAGCAGGTCTTCTTTTTTCCTTTCTAGAATAAAAATGGTAGGAAATTTTTCTTCTACTTTCTTAAATACAGTCTAACTTTTTTACCATTCTTCTTCTATGTCAACGACACTCTTTGCCACTCCTATATGTGTTTGTATATGGAGAGGCAGATTTTACTAACTGCTTAACAAATAACCGAAAGGGGAAAGAAGCTGGTTTCAGACATTTTCCAAACATAAAGGCACGGCAATTTGAATAGTTCATGCTTTCCTATGGAGAAGACCTCACAGTATACAGCACAGCCTAAAATCTTTCACCTGTAAAGTTCTCAGGTTTTTCCTCGTAGGTTGCTTTTGTTTAAAAAAAAAAAAAAAAAAAAAAAAGAGTTAGGGACTTTCCTGGAGGTCCAGTGGTTAAGACTCCGCATTCCCAATGCAGGGGTGACAGGTTCGATCCCTGGTCAGGGAACTAAGATCCCGCGTGCCTCATGGAGTGGCCAAAAAATAAAATAAAATAAACTATCTATAGATTTCAAATAATAAAATTAAAGAAAAAAAGAATTAGAATGTAATATCAGTAAGTATCATCCTCACAGGGGAGACAAAAACTTGTCCTATAGACAGGCCTAGTAATAAGCCTTTTAAAGCCCTTTAAAGCTTTGTAGGTGAAGAAGAAAAAATCTGTTTCAGGGTAAGCCTAGCATATATACATTATGAAATATTCAAAACATTTAAAAGTAAAGTATTATGTAAAAATTAATCACTTTTGTGATATATATATATATATATATATATATATATATATATATATATGTATATCTCCTGTGTGTTTCTCTTTCTAAGACCAAAAATATAACTTCATACCTCATAATCTGGTCCTCCAAAGTGAGATTTTTTCTTAAGTTCTGTCATGGCATTTTTGTATGCTTCCTCTATTCTTCTTCTCTTCTCACTTTCCTATTTTAAAAAAAAAAAGCAAGTGAAAAATTTATCATGTCAAGTGGGATTTTCTCTACATTTCATCAAAATTTTATAACTTGGCCCCAAAATAACTCCACTTCTGTGAAAAATGAGTATTCTTCTGCCCAAGAAAACACTTTTTTCTGGGCCATATATCACATACAAGCTACCATTTAAAAATACCACTAAGATCACCTTATAGGTAGGTTATATATTTAAATGGATTAAGTAACTACCAAAGTGTCTACACTTCAAAAAAAAAAAAAAAAGGATAAATAAGCACCAGAGTAATGCCTACAATATATATTCACGTGTTTGTTTCCCCCAGTAGGAGCTAAATTAATTTTGTTACAGAGAAAAAAGGCAAGTAATGGATGCCAGGAAGAAAATAACTCAATTATTGGTAGAATCAATAAATGCAAAAAGATATTCTAAAGAAAGATACCTTTCTTTTACTTTCCAACTGCTGGTTAAAATTATTTTAGAGCTGAAAAAGAGCTTAGATTTCTACTTTAACCTTCTCCTTTTATAGACAGGGTCTATGGCTCTAAGAGTTTGCGCCAAGATCCAAGGACAAAATGTAAAAAGGCTGGCCCTGGCACCAACCTCAAACTTTTTTTTACAAGAATGGACTATAATGAATCAAATGTGATATTAAAGCCCTACAAGCTTATAAAGAACCTAATGCCTTTATTCCCTCACCTCAAATATTTAAGGGCTAAATTAAAGTCCACACCAAACTCACCCAGAGCTTAACTACTTCTAAAAACCCTACCTGAATTAAGCTAGTGCAGATCAATGAATTAGTTCAGTAGGCCCAAAGATTAACTGATTTTTGTGTACTGAAGAGAAAACAGGACTACAGAGCCATTAGAATGGCTAAAATTTAAAAACACAAAAAATCACCCACAAAAAAAAAGACAATACCAAGTGTTGTCAAGGGTGAAGAGCAACTGGAATTCTCATCTACTGCTGGTGGGAATATAAACTGATATAACTACTTTGGAAAATTGTTTGCCTCTACCCACTAAAGCTAAGCATATACCTCATGAATCGATAATTTTACTGCTTGGTATGTACCCAAGAGAAAAGAGTGCATATATCCACCAAAAGATATGTACAAGAATGCTCACAGCAGCTTTATTCACAACAGCCAAAATATAAAAAGTTAAATGTCCATCAGCAGGAAAAAGGAAAAAACAAATTGAAGTCATACAATGAAAATTCATCATACAATGAACAGCATACAGCAATAATACTATACAGCAATAAAAAATAATAAACTACCACTAGAAGTTACAAGATGAATGAACTTCACAGTCAGTGTTGAGGGGGTGGGGGAGCGAGCCAGACACACGAGTATATTTTGTATGATTCCATTTACATGCTGTTCAAGAACAGGCAAAACTAATCTATGACTGTATAAGTTAAAACTGTGGTCACTTCTTGAGGTACTGGTACGGTATGGACTAGGAAGGGGCATGAAGAAACCTTCTGGGGTGCTATAAAGGTTCTATATCTTTTTTTTTTTTTTTTTTTGTGGTATGCGGGCCTCTCACTGTTGTGGCCTCCCCCGTTGCGGAGCACAGGCTCCGGACGCGCAGGCTCAGCGGCCATGGCTCACGGGCCCAGCCGCTCCGCGGCATATAGGATCCTCCCAGACCGGGGCACGAACCCGTATCCCCTGCATCGGCAGGCGGACTCTCAACCACTTGCGCCACCAGGGAGGCCCAAGGTTCTATATCTTGATTTGAGTGGTGGTTACAGGGGAGTATACATGTGTATAACACTCATCAAGCAGTACACTTAAGATTGGTATACTTCACTGTATATATGTTAAACCTTAATTTAAAAAAATGAACAAAACAAAAACACACAACACAGCAATAATATAAAAAAGATTTCAAGGAAAGCGAAAAAACATGTGAAATTACACACTTGTGAATCTACTAATATAAGCAAACATCTTCAATGAATAATTTTTTCCTTATTAACATTCTTAACTAAAATTTGTTTAATCTTAGAATTTTTGGTCTTCCTGGACACAACTGGCTAAAAATTAAGTACACTTCTTCTAGAAAAGAAGGAATTATTTTTATAGGTAACTAAGAATATTCAATTATTTAGCTGTAAGAACAATGGAAATGACGTTAGAAATGTACATAAGAGCTATTAAACATAAAATCAGAGAACTATTAGAGATTTGTATGTATGTTATACACATCTATTGTATGTGTATATCTATTATATACATAGATAAACATATATTAGAAATCTATATAAAAGGTACACAGGGCTTCCATGGTGGCGCAGTGGTTGAGAGTCCGCCTGCCGATGCAGGGGACACGGGTTCGTGCCCCGATCCCGGAAGATCCCACATGCCGCGGAGCGGCTGGGCCCGCGAGCCATGGCCGCGGAGCCTGTGTGTCCGGAGCCTGTGCTCCGCAACGGGAGAGGCCACAGCAGTGAGAGGCCCGCGTACAGCAAAAAAAAAAAAAAAAAAAAAAAAAAAAAAAAAAAAAAAAAAAAAAGGTACACAAACAGCTATTAAATAGCTATTATTATATCACCTATCACCTACTTAATCACTCTCATTAGATTTTTAGCTCCTTGAAGAATGATTTCCTGTACACTACTGTTTTCTCATTTCTAGCTTAGAGTCTAGCACACAACAAGCATATAAATACTTCTTGAATAAAACAACAATTTCAAGTAAACCATATTGTTAACACTGTATTTTCCTCCTCAATTATATGAATTACCTAAAAGACATGTTTGTTGATAAACAACTCTCTCTATTCAAGAACTTCCTAATCTTTACAGAGTGTGTATATATACATGTATGTATGCACATACACATATGTATATATACACACATGTATATATATACACATGTATACACACACACACACACTGAATATATACATATATACTGTGTATGCACGTATGGACTTACATTTCCTGTAAAATGTAACTAGGAGCCTATATCAACCTTGAGAAAAAATTATGGTGGAAAAGGTGAATAAGATTTGACATCAGATAGACCTGTAAAAGGATTACAAATTACAGCCATTTGCAGATTTCGATTAATACTACCATCTTTTGTGACTGTTATTTGGTTAAATGTGGTCTAACAAAACTGTTTTTTCACAGATCCTTTGGTATAGTCTACTTGTTGCTACTCAGTAAAGAAACAGAATGGAAAAGATTACCAATATTGAAGACAACTGCAAGTACACATCCCTTTCAAATAAGAAATTTGATTGACAAAAAGATGGGGAAGCCATGTCTTATTTTTAATGAATTTTTTAAGGCAGTGTGGTTAGAGCATATGACTAGAGATGATGATCCTTTAGTGAAGGATAAGTAGACTGAACAGAGGGGAGCTTAAGAGAAAGTTGCCAAAAAGTTTTGAATAAACTAATCTGGATAAATTGAATGATTCTCCTGAACCATTAGTCTAATGGATTTAAGGGAATGTCCTGTTTTCTCAGTGTTATTTTTTTGTGTGAACAGAGAATCTTCTAAAAATTGAATTTGATCCAAAATTGAAATCAATGACAATGTAACAGTTCTACTCAAAAGTAATAATGAAGTATCTGCGTGTACCTTAAATGGACATTTTCATTGCTTGTTTTAAAAGAATACATATTGCTAGTCAATCAGGCTTACTCTCACATGCACCTAAGAATTCTGACCAAGTCTCTTTTCTTTAAACATGGGGACCTTCTTTTTTTTTTTTTTTTTTGCTGTACGCGGGCCTCTCACTGCTGTGGCCTCTCCCGTTGCGGAGCACAGGCTCCGGACACACAGGCTCCGCGGCCATGGCTCACGGGCCCAGCCGCTCCGCGGCATGTGGGATCTTCCGGGATCGGGGCACGAACCCGTGTCCCCTGCATCGGCAGGCGGACTCTCAACCACTGCGCCACCAGGGAAGCCCAACATGGGGACCTTCTTAAACATACAGTGCTGTTTAAATCCTGTAGCCATTCTGCTATTACATCAATGATGACATTGCTTTCCTTAGTGTTCTGTTCACATTGATAAGACCTCCAAATACCACAAGCAATATGACTCACTAATGAATGATAAGATTCTGATTGTTGTCTGCCCTGATATCCAGAGCTGAAATATAGAAGAGTAAAATTCTTCTTATTCTGCTACTTAACACCTCTAAACAAGTCTCTGGGCCTCAGCTGCTGCTTCTATAAAATGATGGCATTGGACTAGAACTAAATTCTCTAAGGTATGCTTTGGTTCTAAGATTTTACTGATGTTGAACTATAAACAAACGTTTTCCTACTAAACAAATTCACTGAGCCAAATTCTACTTCACACTCGAAACTAAAGATTCATATTATTATTATCAGTGCTGCAGTTTAAACAAAGGTGGGAAAGGTGAACATAAGGCAAATGTTCAAGGAACAACAAAATGTGTGTTAAAGGATATCACAATGACCTTGGAAAACACATGGCCATGAATGCAATAAGTTAATATTTAACTTTATAAATTGGTGTTTTTAGTAGTTCATATAACTTAAGTACAGTTTCATGTATTACATAATAAAGCTAGGAAATGTCAAATGGTTCATTACTTCTATTCCAAAGCATTACTATTACCATTACAAAAACTTTTATGTTAAAATCCAATGAAGAATGCATATCGTACAGTAACCAAATACATAACTGGTGAATCTCATTAGAAAAATGAGTTTAAGATGCTCACAAAGTTTCAGAGGAATAGTACCACCTGCTACTTCTCTCAATCCAATAGATTTTTCCCTAAGAAGTTAGTTTGGTTTAAATGTTCAATCAGTATATAAACAAACAAAATCTGATTATTTTTTACAAAGAAGAAAAACAAATCTTACCTTATCCAGTCTCTTTTGCCAGCTGTCCTCACGTTTTACCATTAGTTCAATACAATGAGAAAGTGTAGCAAGGATTCCAGCAGTAGTTGCTTTAAAAGTTATCGCCTCCCCTTTAAAATCTATACCATTAATTCCTTTTGGTGTTACATGTGGAAATACTGAAAAAAAAATTTATTCACTAAAAATCTTTTTAACAAAGAAATCATTCCTCAGCACAACTTAAAATTTGAAAATTTTTAGAAAACTATCACATCAGAGCAGACTTTCAAACTGTAATTTCCTTCCTGTTGGCCAACATTTTAAAATTTGCATCCATCTCTATGAGCAAAGAAGCTTGTGACAGCATATGTACTCTCAAGTCCTTTTTTCTGGATTCTGTTTCCTGAAATCTATTTGCTATGCTGCACCCAGTGAAGAAAGTGGTAGGTGGAATAATACTTTAATAATAACACTCAAGACAGCCTAGAGTGAGACCTAATTCTGGCAAGAACTACCTTACGTTTTGAGAAATCCTGAATTTAAAAAATATCTGAGAAGAAACTGCGGAAATGAATAAGGTAATATGTTAAAATTTAAATAAATGTCCAAATATAATTTGGGGACCAATGCACACATATATTATATTATATTATGTTTGTATATTATAATTTTAATTCAAAGTTAAGTCTTTGAATTAAATGAAAAATCTTAAAACTCCTAAGATGCAAATAAGAGAGCACAATATCTTATACTATAGTTAATGAGAAACCTTTTCAATAGAACTCTTTAAATGAAATGATACTTTAAACTTTAAAAACTCATATGTAGATATGACAGCAAAGGCACAATCCATAAAAGCTAACAAACTAAACTTCATCAAAATTTAAAATTTCTGCTCTTGAAGGCATTGTTAAAAGAATGAGAGTTACAGTTGTGTAGGATAAGTCAGTCTAGAGAGCTAATCTACAGTTAATAAAATAATGGTAACTGTGAAGAGATACATTAATTAGCTTGACTGCAGTAATCATTTCATCACGTACACCAAATCATCATATTGAACACCTTAAATATATGTAATATCTATTTAAAAAATTTTTTTAAAAAGAATGAAGAGACAAGCCACAGACTGGGAGAAAATCTTTGCAGAGAATATGTATGATAAAGGACATATCCTTTATCTATCTATATATATTAATATAGACATATTCTGTACTATAATATATGAAATATAGTAATCTCAAACTCAACAATAAGGAAACATATAACCCAATTAAAAAACTGAACCAAAGAATTGAACACACATTTCACTAAAGAAGAGATCAGGATGGCAAATAAGCAGATGAAAAGATGCTCAATACTATTAGTTACTAGGGAAAAGCAAATTAAAACTACAGTGAGTACCACTACACACCTATTAGAAGACTAAAATTTTAAAAGACTGACCACGTCAAGTGTTAGTGGGGGTTTGGATGAACTTGAACTCTCATAAATATGACTGGTGAAATGCAGCTTGGAAGATTTTTAAAAGGTTAAATACATACCTACCAGATGATTCAACCATTCCACCTCTGGGTATTTAGCCCAAAGAAATAAGTTATATGTACCTAAAAAAAACTTGTATGTGAATGTTCACAGCAACATTATTTATAATAGCCCCAAACTGTAAACAACCCAAATGTCCACCAATAGACGAATGGATTGAAGAAATTGTGGCTGTTATCTATACAAGGGAACACTACTCAGCAATGAAAAGAAATTAAATACTGATACGTACAACAATGAGAAATCTCAAACTAAGAAAGAGATCAGGCAAAAACACTGAGTTCATTTACATTAAATTCTAGAAAATGCAAACTAATCTATAGCGACAGAAAAATCACTGGTTGTTTGAGAATGGAGGGAGGAAGGTAAGACAAAAGGGATGGAAGAACCTTTTGAGGGCGATGGACATAATAATGGTCTTGATTGTGGTGACAGCTTCATGATAATATCAAAACTTACCAAACTGTACACTTTAAATATACGTAATTTATGGCATGTTAATTGTATCTCAGTAAAGCTGTTTTAAAACCTATTTTCTTTTTCTGGTATTTTCTGAAAATCCTTCCTATCACTATTTTCTACCATTCTTACCAAGATTGATGTTTTATTACAAACTACGATTTTTTTAAATAATCAACTTAGAAACTAAAAGTCATCTGTGTCCTATATATGAGAATGTGTGCTATTGTAATAATGGGTCCTCCATGCTGTTTGCTAATTTATTATAGAGTCAGTACAAGATGAAAGACCAACATAAAATGTCTTTGAAAAAACTTTTAGAAATGTACCTCTCCAGCTGCACTTAACTACTTTCAGAAGCTGTCACCCTCAAATCCTTTTCAGAATGATACAAGGGTTATGTAACAGATTTTTAAACTTTCAAACAGTTGAAAGTAAGTGTCTCAAACATAGTAAGGTCTCTGAAATAAATTTCTCTCATGTTACATCTGTTAGGAAATGAAGGTCATGAAGACAAAACCTCATCTTAATTTGTCCTCCACTGGGCTCCTCTAAGTATTGGTTACTTTGATTTTTGCTCTAAGTCTCTTATACCTTATCTTGTAGAACTACATTAATCTTGATGGAAAAACTTAAGCAAAACCTCAAAGTACTCAATAATTTTAGATGAGCATACTCATCTAAATGTCTCAGCTGATCACAAGGGAAAGAAGATCTTAAAGAGACAAGGTGGCATGCCTTAGTTTCTTCTGGGAAAATGATACACTGTAGCAAAAGGAAGTTGAAAGTATGTGAATGTAACCATGCTTATGAAGGGCAGAGATGAAAGAAATTATAAAATAATCTATAAATCTAGATTTTTAAGTACTTAAGCCCTTAAAATTATCATTCAAATCTATAGTTCTTTTAGTTGAACTGACATTATACAGTTCAAAACTCTTTTAAAGGTGTTAACAATCAGAAAATCAAGGAACCCAGAAGCTAACATCAACATGTCAAAAATAAAAACAAATACTGACAGAAGCCAAGAGATTTGTAATCCTTTCATTTCATTAAGACTCCCAAACACTAATTTAAATAGTAGGCAACCTAAGGGGGAATCCCCAGTTTCTGTGGTGAGGATTTTTTCATTTCCCCACCTGAAATATTCCAAATGACTGTGTCCTTCTGGACATACAGGATGGCAACTTTGTTTAAATCTCTCCTCACCTGTCTACTATGATAAAGAAGAAACATGGCTTAAGACTATGACCATGCTATTAATCGTACTAGGGTCAACAATCAACTGGTTTGGGACTACTGGTCTATTATAGATATGATTATTCTAACAAAGTAAGATACAGTTGGCTAAAAAAACTAAATTTAAAATATTCTCACATGAAAAATCTGTGAGCTAAAAGACGATGAAAAGTGATCTGTGGCTGGTCCAACTTCTTCATTTAGACAATTAATGTATGAGCATCTGTACACAGACTATGTGGGAGAAAAGGACAAGATGATAATCATGTTTCATAGAGCAATCCATGTTCCATTAACACTAAATTGCCTCTCAATGAGTTTCATCAAGAGTATACCTTGATTTGACAGATTAGTTAATATTTACTGTCATTATTTTATATAGTAGATGACAATATGCTCTTGTATATTATTTACAAAACAGGAATAGATAGAAGTTCAAAAATTGGTTAGAAAATATGGTTAAAAATATAGTTAAATGGGAACAACTGGAAAATATAATAGATATAAAAAATCCATGCAAGTAGCCATCTTTGACATGTAATTAATACAATTAATCATTAGAAATAAGGGTTTAGGGGTAGGAAATCTCTGACTTTAGATTGATTTAATCTAAAGTAGAGGCCAGGGAATTCCCTGGCAGTCCAGTGGTTAGGACTCTGTGCTTTCATTGCTGAGGGCCCAGGTTCAATGCCTCGTCATGGAACTAAGATTCTACAAGCTGCAAGGTGCGCCCCACCCCCAAGAAAAAGCAGGGGCCAAAAAATTGAACAGTACTAAGTCAGTGAATTTATTTACACTTTTCAAAAAATTTAAAGTGTACATTTTATTTATTTCTTATCATTTATTTATTTAGCTGCGCCACACAGCTTATGGGATCTTAGTTCCCTGACCAGGGATTGAACCCAGGCCCTCGGCAGTGAAAGCAGAGTCCTAACCACTGGACTGCCAGGGAATTCCCTAGTCTTTTTATAAAGACCAGCTTTATTGAGATATAATTTTCACAGCATAAAATTCACTCATTTAACACATACAATTAAATGATTCTCAGTATATTCACAGAGTGTACAAGCGTCACCACAATCAAACTTTAGGACATTTTTATGAACCATCCCCTCAAATCCCACATACATTAGTAGTCACTTCCCATTTCCCCCAACCCTACTGCCCAGTTCTAGGAAACCACTAATACACTTTCTGCTCTACGATTTGCCTCTGAATATTTCATATAAAGTAACAATGAGTGGTCTTCCGTGACTGGCTTCTTTCACTTAATATTTTCAAGGTTCATCCATGTTACAGCACATGTCAAGTATGTTATTCCTTCATATGGCTAAAAAATGTTCCATTTTGTTTATCCATTTGTTAGTGGATGGATGTTTGGGTTATTTCCACTTTCTGACTATTATGAATAATACTGCAATGAACATCCATGTACAAGTTTTTATATGGATGCATGTTTTCATTTCTCCTGAATATATACCTAGGAGTAGAACTGCTAGGTCAAATGGTGACACCATGTATAATATGTTGAGGAGCTGCCAGACTGTTTTCCAAAGCAGCTACGCCTTGTTATTGTATTTCTTTCCGATTACAGCCAGCCTAATAGGTGTGAAGTGGTGTCTCACTGTGGTTTTGATTTGCATTTTCCTGACAGCTAAAGAGCTGAGGAACTTTGCAGGCGCTCACTGGCCATTTGTATGTCTTCTTTGGGAAAATGTCTATTGAGATGCTTTGCCCATTTTTGAACTGAGATATTTGTCTATTATAGATTTGTAAGAGTTCTTTATGTATTTTAAATACAAATCCCTTACCAGATAAATGATTGGCAAATGTTTTCTCCCATTTTGTAGGTTATCTTTTTACTTTTTGATAATTTCCTTAAAGCACAAAAGTTTAAAATTTTGCTAAAGATCAAGAATGCTTTGCCTTGTTCAAGGTCATTAACTCCTATATTTCTTCTAAGGTTTTATGGTGCTAGCTCTTTTAATTAGGTTTTTGATCCATTTTGAGTTAATTTTTGTGTTTGTGTGAAGTAGGGGTTCAACTTCATTCCTTAAATATGGATATCCAGCTGCCTAACACCATTTGTTGAAAAGACTTTTTTCCTCACTGAGTTGTCTTGGCACTCCTGTGAAAAGTCACATTTATTTTACTATAAATGTGAGGGTTTATTTCTAGACTCTCAATTCTATTCCACTGTTCTATATATCTTTCCTTATGCCAGAACTATACTTTACTGTTGCTTTTGTAGTAAGTTATGAAATTGAAAGTGTGAGTCCTCCTACTTTGTTCTTTTTCAAGACTGTTGTAGCTACTCTGGGTCATTTGTATTTCCACATGAACTTTAGGATTAGCTTGTCCACTTATGCAAAAATCCTACCTAGGATTTTGGTAAAGACTGGATTGAATCTACAGGTCAATTTGGGGAATACTGAATTTTTAACAATATTAAGTCATCTGATCCATGAACAGGGCAAATCTTTCCATCTATTTAGGTCTTTAATTTTTTCAATAATGTTTTGTGGTCTTTATAATATAAGGTTTGTGCTTCTTTTGTTAAATTTATTCCTAGGTATTTAATCCTTTTTGATGCTGTTATAAACAAAACTGTTTCCTTAACTTTATCTTCATATTCTTCATTGCTAGTGTATAAAAAATACTGGGTTGGCCAAAAAGTGCCTTCAGTTTTTAAGTAAAAATAAAAGACACATTTTCCATTTTTACCACGAACTTTACTGAACAACATATGCACCCTTTTGTTCCACTACCTTCTGCCATTTTTCAAGCAACTTCATAAGTCCATCTTCCCAAAACTTTTTATCTTTTTGAGCAAAGAACTGTTCCAGGTGCCTTTTATAGCTTCCAGGGAATTGAAATTTTTTCCATTAACAGAATTTTGTAAAGACCAAAATAAATGGAAATCCGAAGGTGCAACGTCTGGTGAATACGGCGGTTGAATCAGAACTTCTCACCCAAGCTGTAACAGTTGTTGCCTGGTCATCAAAGAAATATGCGGTCTTGGGTTATCCTGATGGAAGAGTATGCGTTTTCTGTTGACTAATTCCAGATGCTTTTCATCGAGTGCTGCTTTCAGTTGGTCTAATTGGGAGCAGTACTTGTTGGAATTAATCGTTTGGTTGTCCAAAAGGAGATCATAATAGAGGACTCCCTTCTAATCCCACCATATACACAACATCACATTCTTTGGATGAAGACCAGCCTTTGGTGTGGTTGGTGGTGGTTCATTTCACTTGCCCCACAATCTCTTCCGTTCCACATTATTGTACAGTATCCACTTTTCATCACCATCACAATTTGTTTTTAAAAATGGACTGTTTTCATTACGTTTAAGTAGAGAATCACATGTGGAAATACGTTCAAGAATTCTTTTTTTTCTTAACTTATGTGGAACCCAAACATCAAAGTGATTCACATAACCAAGCTGGTGCAAATGATTTTCAACACTTGATTTGGATATTTTGAGTATGTCGGCTATTTCCCATGTGGTATAATGTTGACTGTTCTCAATTAATGTCTCAGCTTGATCGCTATCAACTTCAACTGGTCTACCCTACCATGGAGCATTGTCCAGCGAGAAATCTCCAGCACAAAACTTCACAAACCACTTCTGAAGTGTTCGATCAGTCACAGCACCTTCTCCATACACTGCACAAATCATTTTTTGGGTTTCAGTTGCATTTTTACCTTTCTTGACATACTGCATAACATGCTGAAAACATTGTTTTTCTTCCATCTTTAATATTAAAATGACTACACAAAATTTCACCTATTTTGATAAATCTTTTTTTAAATGCACGCTGATATGCCAGCTATCACATACAATCTAACAAAATTGTTTTGAATGATGTTAAAGCCAACGAAGTGCTACTAGAGCCATCTTACAGAAAAAAACTGAATGAACCTTTTGGCCAATCCAATACAACTGATTTTTTGTATACTGATCTTATATCCTGCAGTCTTAATTTATTAGTCCTAATAGGTTTCTAGTGGATTCCTTATGATTTTCTCTATGTAAGATAATGGCATCTTCAAACAGAGAAAGTTTAAATTCTCCCTTTTGAATCTGGATGTTTTTTATTTATTTTTCCTGCCCAGCTGTCCAGGTAGAATCTCTAATACATTGTTGAATGGAAGTGGCAAGGTTGAACAATAGTTAGGAACAAGGTTATCTTGTTCCTGATCTTAGGAGGAAAGCATTCAGTCTTCCACCATTAAAAGTGATGTTAACTGTGGGTTTCACTAAGAGATACTGGTTATCAAGGCAAAACTGGCCTCAGAGAATAATTAGTTAGGAAGTGCTCCCCCATTCTACTTTTTGGAAGAATCTGTGAAAAACTGGTATTAATTTTTCTTTAAATGTTTGGAAAAATTTACCAGTGAAGTCACTGGAGCCTGGGCTTTTCTTTGTGGGAAGTTTTTTTTACTAATTGTATCTCTTTGCTTATTATTGGTCTATTTGGATTTTGTAGGTCTTCTCGACATAGTTTCAATAGTTGGTGTCTTTGTAGGACTTTTGTCCATTTCATCTAAGTTATCTAATTTGTTGGCATACAGCTGTTCATAGCATCCCCCTATAATCTTTTTTATTCCTGTAATGTCAGCAGTAATATCCTCCCTTTCATTCCTGATTTTAATAAGTTGAGTCTTCTCCCCCTTTTTCTTGATCAGTTTAGTTAACAGTTTGTCAACTTTGTTTTTCAAAGAATCAACTTAAAGTTTCATTGATTCTCTGTATTGTTTTTCAATACTCTTTCTTCTTTATAATAAATATGTTTCACCTACAAATTTCCCTCTAAGTACTGTGGCAGCCCGTAAGTTGTGGCATCTTGTGTTTCTGCTTTCATTCACCTCACAGTATTTTCTAATGCCCTTGGTGATTTTTGTCTTTGATCCACTGGTTATTTATGAGTGTGTTAATTTTTACATATTTCTGAATTTCCCAAATTTCTGTTATTAATTTCCAATTTCATTCCACTGTGGCTGGAGGACATACTTTGATTTCAGTCCTTTTAAACTAATTAAAGCCTGTTTTGTGGCCAAGCATAAGGTTTATACTAAAGAATATTCCATGAACAATTGAGAAGAATATATATTTTTCTATTGTTAAGTGGAGTGTTCTGTGAATGTCTACTAGGTCTGGTTATTTAGACTATTCAAATATTTTATTGTCTTGTTGTTCTTTATCTTACTTGTTCTATTCATTATTGAAAGTTGGTTATTGAAGTCTCAAACTATTACTATCGACTTGTCTCTTGGGTCAGTTTTTGCTTCATGTATTTTGGGGCTCTGTCGTTACATGCAAATACGTATTTTATTGTCATAAAATCTCTCCTTTTGTCTCTAGAAATATAATTTTTAAAAGATGGTATAGAATTTAACAGAAGAAAACTTATATAGAGGTAGATGAGAAGTTTGTTCACAAAAGATTGAGGAAACCTTCCTTTCACTGTGATCTAGAACTCTTAAAAGTCTTTAACTAAGGAAGGTGTTTTCTCATTCAAAAATTTCTCCTCTGCTCTTATCTTCAAATCACTTTAATTGCCTTTCTTCTCATCTTAGAATATCTGGAAGTTTTACTCCTGTTTCAGTCTTCACCCCATACCCCCCATTCCTATTCTTGGCATATTTACTAGCAGGTTGGTAAACTAGTTCTAAACTTTAAAAAACTTTAGTATAGTTACATCACGATATTTGATCTAGACCTAATCTTTAATAATGGCCCTAACGGTGAGAACATTACAATGACCACTCCCAAGAACAGAGTATTATTTTTCCCTCTTCCAACAGTTGATCAATCTAGGACTACAACCCTGTTTTTGAGAGATGACTGAAATACCCTAATCCCAGACTACAATCAAGTAGTTCCAGATTTAAAGACTATGCTCTGTTCACTTTACCGGATTATACTCAATGCTTCTGACTAATTTATTTCTAGAGGTTAGCCATAAAAAGATACTTTCCACCTATGATGATTTTCAAGAGTTAATTTCCATCAACATTAAGAAAGGAATTCTTTTCTTTAATTGAAATATAGTTGATTCACAATGTTGTGTTAATTACTGCTGTACAGCAAAGTGGTTCAGTTATACATATATATACATTCTTTTTCATATTCTTTTCCATTATGGTTTATCACAGGATACTGAATATGGTTCCCTGTGCTATACACTAGGACCTTGTTGTTTATCCATTCTATATATACCAGTTTGCATCTGCTAATCCCAAACTCCCAATCCATCCCTCTCCCACCCCACCTAGCCCTTGGCAACCACCAGTCTATTCTCTGTCCGTGATTCTGAAGAAAGGAATTATTTTAAACAGTGAATTCCCCAAGTATACTTAAAACATCACTCGTGATTTAAAAAATTATTTAGATATCTTATAGGATATTTCTCTAAATGACTTTAATAACCCAGTCTTCTATTGCTTGGTTTCAGTCTCTTCGAAAAAGAGATGTTGGAGGCTTCCCTCAAATGTCTGGAGATCTAGCCAGATCACATTTAAGAGTTAGGTACTGGAAGCTCTACATGCTTTAACTCCTGGACTTCATCAAAGGGTGATCTGGTAGTGAGACAGCTTTTTCATGATGGACCCTGCAAAAGCTCTCAGTCTTTTCTCTATGGCCTTTCAGTGCCTCCAGAGTTAACTTTTAATTTGGTATCAGAAAATTTATGTCCAGTTTTGTATCAGAAAATATACTATGAACACAGGGTAAGAGAAAGAAGCTGGGGATTGCATCTTTCCGTGTATAGACTTTCATTTAGTCCTCGGCTACGAGAGTTGTTAGAGATAAGCAGAACGGTGAGGCTGTTGGATTTCAATAGTCAGCACGTACATTTCTACTTAATTACTTTACTGATAGGCCAATACAACCTATCTTTTGATGTATCTGGTACTCCTGAATCTAAAAATCTGCAGTTTAATTTCTACAGAAAATAAGCTTCCATTCTCTTTTGGGGAATACAGATGGGGCAGCTGAATGTACGTGAGATGATGGAAGATTGGACCTGAGAATTTTACAACTTCTTTCAATAATTTTTCCCATATCCAAACAAAATCTTTTTTCTATTAAAGCAGATTATTCACTGTAAAATTAAAATGTAACAGAAAGAACCTTCCCAAAGTAATCCTCTATTTCCATCAAGACATATAAATCCAGATGACTCAACAAGGTTCAACATTTTAGCCCCAAGGTATAAGGAAAACTTTGTAATAAGAAGCTAGTACTTTGCAAGATTGAGAGTAGAGTAGGTTATAAAGAAGAAGAGAACCATTAGGAAAATAAGAAGCACGAAGAGGAAAGAAGGAAAAGGTGGGGAAGAGAAGCATTAGATCTTAGTATCAATATTACAATATTCCCATATGATTTATGAAATTTCCATGCATATAACTGTTTAAAAAATTATTTGAAAATATGCCGCGGCCACAGATTTTACTTCATATTCTTTCATAACTTCAGCAAAAATAAGCATAATTAGATTAACTTATTTTTTTTCACAAAGGCTTATTTGCAACTTAAAAAGTTTTAGGAATCCATGCCAGCTTTTTCTTAGGATATGTTAAAAGAAAGCGCTGACCATGAATCACAGGTTTCTGTCACAACCTCCCTGCCCACCCCTGCCCCATACATAGATTCCACACATAAGTGATACCATGCAGTATTTGTCTTTGGTTTATTTCTCTTAGCATAATGCCCTCCAGGTTCATCCATATTGTTGTAAAACACAGGTTCCCAATGAACAATTAAGAATTCCATCTAATGAGTGAGCCCTTATAAACAGAGCACCAATTAATTGATATATGAAATAAACTGATATATGTAATAAACCACCTTGCTCCTGAGTCTATAAACAATTGTGCTGTGAAATCGGTGTTTTCAATAATTTTCCATTAATAACACTGATTATATACTTTGCAACACCAGTTTATCAAGTGGAGAGAGAAAAGAACATTAACAGAGAGAAATACACTCTAAAGAAACATTCAAGTTCCATTACAATGTTTCTCCTCCCTAAGAAATACTTTTTCAGTACTAGAAAGTGATTCTACCAAATACTGCTGAAATAAGAGGCCAATGTCTAAAATTTAGAATAAGTCTGTCAGATGAGCTGTCACTTTATTTAATGTCAGAATGTATATTTTACCTACATATCTTTTCTTAGAAGAAAAATTTCACTTTTCAGCTTAAAAAATTTTTCTTAACTATTCCATTATTTATTCTTGTTATATAGTTAGTTATTATGTAACTTTAGAAAGTGTATTTTACCCAACTGAGGGGGAAAATTTTACTACTTACCCTTTTCTTTATTGCCATTGGTATTATGCAAGAAGTCTCCATCAGAACGTGTTGTAGGAAAGTCATCTTCATCATCTTCTACCACTAAGTAAAATATATTTAAGGATATCAGGATGAAAGCACATAGAAATTAACCAGTTTATTCTTATGTTCAATGGAGTAAATATACTCTGGATTCTGTGAGTACATGGTCTTATTCATCTTTGTATTTTCAGTGCTTATCAGTGTATGCCCAATAAATATGCTGTGGAATGTCTTTAAATACATTCTTATAAAAACTGTACCCATTCTCATTTGTGTAAGGGATGGTACTGAGATACGATTTATTCTGTCCTTTAAGTCTTCCTACCTCTTCCTCCTGACCTTGGGGAGATTTCACAATTTTACCAGAGGCCTACAAAGACTGAAGAGGATGGTAATGGTACATGCAGAAGATACTTTATCTTGCCTCTAGGATATGCAGGGAAAATATAATGACTTATAGATGTGATATCGATTTTAATTCATCCCAATGTGTCTGTGCCTGGACATCCATTTTAACCTACCCAATTCCAGAAAATACAGAATCTCCTGTGTTCTTCCACATACCTCTTTCTTCTACATACTATCCCTTTTTCTATTGCCTAACATACTTAATCCTCTGCACTATGTATTCCACTTCTTAGTGCAAATTTCTAAACCTCAGCCCCCAACCTTATTCTCTGTTTCTGAATGGCTTCTTTAGTTTATTATCTTTTGAGGAACTCCCTTTCTACAGAATAAATCTTCACTTTAAACTGATGTCTTACTCCTTGCCTATCTCTCTTTTTACGTCAGGAGTGATTTGGCTCTATGAGGAACATTTCATCTATTTTTAACTCTCTCTCCAATGGATGCAAGGCCCACTACTATTCCTTACTCCCTCCCATGACTAAATGGTAGTAATTACTATGGAAAATACCTTTATTCTGTACTACAATTTTCTAATTACTGGGCTATTTCATTTTTTCATCACCTGAAAATTTTGCACTCATCTATAACAACTTTTTCAAATCATAAGCTGCTATTATCTACTAACACCTACTATTTTATAACCAGCTAACTGCTATCAGTATCCAACTGACATTTTTCTTTTCCACATCCATCATTCCAACAGACTTCAGTATCCATATTGAAGCCTCTGCAAACGCCTTAGTTCCAACATTAATCAAATTCCCAGATTCTGTGGATCTCTGTCTTTTCATCAATAATTTGCAAATATGGTTAATTCTAAGAAATTAACTACTACAGTGCTGCTCTGATTTTAAATCATTACTGATTTTAAATCATCAGACAACATCCTGACCTTGACTCATTACTAATCTGATTAACTGCTCTTAAATACTGAAATGTCTGCATTTCACTTGTCTCCTCAGTATCTACCTTGGGTTCCTAAAGATTCACTTTCATATCTCTAACCATCCAATAGCCTAGTACTACCAAACAGGGATCTTCAACCTTCTTTTTCTAGTAAATACTCAAAATATAAGACTGATGAAAACAAGAGCTGCTCTGGCTAAAAGAGTGGCCCTCCCCCTTTCCTTCCCAACCAAGCACTCCTTGTCCATCATTGAGGCACCTTTAAGGGATGTCTGACATGATTTAAAACCACTGTCCTAATACAAATCTCCCATCCCAATCAGACTGGTCTCCCTTACCAGCCCTCAAATCTATTATGTTAAATTCCATCTCTGGATCTTATACATTCCTGCTTTCATTATCCCTGCAATAATCCAAATCAACCACAATAATAATAGCAACTATTATTGATTTTTTGCTATTAAGCACAGGGCTAATATACATATTCTCATTTAAATCTCACAATCATATGTGCTGGATACAACATCCATGTTACAGAGGAAACAGATGTGCAGAAATGTTAAGTAATCTACTTCAAGTCATCAAACTAATAATGAATAGAAGAGCAAGATTAGAACCTTTACGTTTAATATGGTATATATGTCTTGTTTTAAAATATATGTTCAGGTCAGAGATAATGTCTTCTACTTCTGTAATCCTAGAGTATCTAGACCTAAATGGTTAATTAAATCTTACTGAAGTGTGGGGGGTGTGTGTGTGGTTAAGTCTCCTTACTAGCAATTACGATAAAACTTTTTAAATGAAAACATTGAACACCTAAAATGAGAGCTTGCTATTATCATTTCAGTGACACACTTAATGAAGAACAGTGATTCTTCTTAAAAAAATTTTAAGTCACAGATAATTTAGTCTTGATAATTTAGTAAAAGTACATCTATAGAGATCCTTAGGCCAGCAATTCCAGTCTATAGTCAAAGTAGGAAACTATGGTCCATGTTCTTATTTCACCTTTACCCAGCATGTACTCTTAAAAACATTTCTTAAAATAGCCATTTATAGGGAAATCAGTCATTATATGCTGAATTGTGCCACAACCAAATTCATATGTTGAAGTCCTAACCTTCCTGTGCTCCAAAATGTGACTGTATTTGGAGACAGGGTCTTTACAGAGGTAATCAAATTAAAATGAGGTCATGAGGAGGGGCCCTACTTCAATATGACCAGTGTCCTTATAAGAGGAGGAAATTTGGACACAGACACTTACAGGAAGATGATGTGATGACACAGGGAGAAGATGATCATCTACAAACCAAGGAGAGAGGCTTAGAACAGATCCTTCCCTCATGGCCCTCAGAAGAAAACCAAACTTGCCAAAACCTTGATCTCACATTTTTAGCCTCCACAACTGTGAGGAAATACACTTCCGTTGTTTAAGCCACACAGTCTATAGAGTACTTTGGCGATGGCATCCCTAACAACTAATACATTAGTCTATGACTGTTGCTATATAATCAAACATGAATAATGTTTAAAAATATCTTTCAAATCTTCTACACAACATGGTTATTATTACATCCCAACTTCCACTCCTTCCACTATCACTTTTGTCTTTAAAATGCTATATATTATTGACGTGAATCATTTAAAAATAAACAAGGAATCCAAATCTGTACACATCCTGCAAGCAAATGAAAGCTGATGTGTAATATCTAATTTGACAAAAAAAAGTATACATACTTTTTTTAATTAATGAGAAATAGAAGTTCAACTGTCTTTATTTTTAGAGAAATAAACATTAAATGTTAAAGAACCAAAAACTTAAAAGTGCATCAAATATAAAGAACTTCAAGGATACTTTAGGTAAAATTAAGTGCTTTAAGAGGAATATGGGCTTCCGCTTCAGGCAAAGATGGAAAAACAGGGAGAGAATTTATCCTCTAGCATGAAACTAAAAAGTCAGACAAAATGTATGAAACAACGGTTTTCAAGATACTGGATATTAGGCAACAAAGGACAATGATCCCTAAGGGCTGGGGAACAAATGATGTGAGCCCTGTGAATGTTCCAGCTTACTGCCATAGGACAGTTTCCAAGCTATAGAGTAATGAGGAACCCAGGAGGAGCCTGGTAGACTGAGGTGAAGAAATGGAGCTGAGAATCCAGAGAGACAAAGGACAGTAGAGTTCACAAGGCAGAGTACTTGGAAGGAGAGAACTGTACAGAGAGAGAACTCTGGAGATGGGCAGAAGGTCCCCCTGAGTATTCAGCAGAGTACTGATAGCACATACAAGTTGAGGAACCATAGAGGTCATCGAAAGAACCATCTGAGAGGATTCCACCAGGGAAGAGTACCCAAAGCCTATGTGGGGCAGTGAAAAGCACCTGTTCCTACAACACAGACCTGGAATAATTCACAGGGAATTGGCTAGAGAATGCGAATCTGCCTTGCCACAGTAGTAGGGAGAAATGGAAATACCTTATTCTAAGGTTCTTATACAATACAGGAGGTGGGTATATTACTTGAAGGGAGACTGTAATAACTTAAATGTGCACACTATAAACCCTGAAGTAGCCATTATAATAACAAAGAGTATAACTAAAAAGCCAACAAAGGAGATAGAAAACGGAATTATAAAAAATACTCAATCCAAAAGAAGGCAGAAAAAGGGAACAAAGAACAGAGAAGACAAAAAGAATATGTAAGAAGGGGTGAGCTCACGTCCTTCTACTCCACCATCTTGCCAGCAAGTCAACAAAAAGAATATGAACTCAGATCAAAGACATTTAATAAGACCAAGAAACAAAACCATGTTAGGCAACTTAGTTATACTGGGTATGAACTCAGCATGATTTAGTAATACTGTTATGAGTAGTTCATTTTTGCCCATTGTAACAAATTAAGAGAAAAACTAAAGAACAGATATTGACAACACCAGTAATATTTAGCAGTAACAAATGAAAACTTCAAAATTCACATTATAAGTTAACTAAAGATCATCTCTCTTAACAAAAAAAAAAAAACTCACTAAAATTACTTTTACATGTGTATGTAATTCCATTATTGACTTCTTCTATGAGAAAAAGGCCAGAGGAAGGGAGGGTGACAGATGGAAGGAGAGAAAGAGAGGTAAAGAAGGAGAGGAAGAGGAAGAAGGAGGGACAAAAAGATCGACTGATTCCAGATCTGGAGGATTTAACATAAACATATGCTTGTCTCTAAGACTCGTCATAGGGTACATTTATTAGACATAATCATGTGAAATGCCCCATATTATCAAGATGATATTATATTTTTTACTGGAATAAAGAGTTCAAAAACCATTTTAGAATCTTCAGTGATATCTGGTATGGGTGATCAGATTAATTAGGATGTTATTAAAGTACACAAGTTATGTGGACACTGAAATCTGTTACATTAGAGGTGTACAGCAAAAGTGACTATAATTACGTTCATCACTTAAAGACATTACCCTTAAGATCAAGAGGCTTTAAATAGCGGTAATATAGCCTAATTAACCTTTATCCCTTTGAAGTTCATCCTTGGAGACAGCATCAGCACAGGCATCAAAGTACTTCTGTAGAGTATCGACTTGTCTGCATAGGATATCTCTAAAGGTTTCCATTTCAGCCAATTTCTCACGTAAACTGTGGCCCTTCTGCAAAACACAAAACGGGGGGATGTAATCCAAGTTAATCAAACTAGAATTTGTTTATATTTAGTCCCATGGTATTTCATCACCTTTTAAGGTCTGTATCTTACTATTGAGGGCATGGAGTAGGGAGAGTTGTCAAGTTCAATGTATTATTTCCAGGGACGGACTTGAAACTGAGTAATTAATGGCTTGATAGTGATAAGCCTGAAGGAAATGAGAGCAATAAGCCTGACAACTTGCTACTACAACATTTAATATTTTCAAATTAAACACTGTGATGATAAATTGTGAAAGACTTTAAAATGGGCAAAAATATTACTGGGTGTCCTTTGGAAGGAATAGTAAGTATCATCCATGGAGAGGGTGTCCGATCATATAGAAGTCTTTGATTTCATTGCATTTGAGCTATTTTATAACTCTTTAAGTCATAGAAAACTGAGAGTAATGTAAATGATTCTTACCCATAGAAAAGCAAATGAACTTTGTCCAGTGGAGGTACACTGGTTACTAATGTGTGACTATTGATTAGTTTTGCATGCATTAGCAAAATCATTTCAGCATTCTTCGCATTCGTCTTTGAACTACATTTTTTCTTTAACATCTTATTTCATTAATGAATGAAACAAAATCTCTGACATGTGTTCATTTTATTTTTATGAGTCATGATTTTACCTCTTAAAAAACTATTCTGTAACAACTTCAAATAAATTACGTTGTAGGAAAATTCTTTCAAAAAACTTATTCTATTAAATAAGTTCTGTTCACAACATTCAGTACTAAAGCATTCATAACCACAAACCTTGAATGAAGAGGTGGATGTTGCAGAATAGCCACTTGCTCCAGACACCAGTGACACCATTGAGCCATGTCGACGCAAGCTGGATTCAGATCCATATCCAGACTCAGTCTAAAAAGGAAAGTAAACTACATGAAAAAAGTTAAATAAAAAATACTTAATCATCACGAGAAAAAAACTTTTTAACTATGTGAGGTGATGGATGTTAACTAAACTTACCGTGGTAATCCTTTCACAATATATACATATATCCAATAATTATGTTGTAAAACTTAAACTAATACAATGTTATATATCAATTATATCTCAATAAAACTGGAAAAATACTTAAGAGAAAACAAAAGTTTCCCTATAAATTAATAAGGTTATTGCAAAAAAAATTTTTGTTAAGGTTACTGTTAACAATAATTAGCAGTTTGAGTTCACCCAAGAAATATAGGCAATCCACTGGCATAAGCAATGCTTTCAATTCCTAATTGCCACTTCCTTTAGAAATTTACTGAATACCAACTACATGATGGGCTAGTTGGCTAAAAGAGTTTAATAATAGGAAAACTAGCTAGAGAAGGTAAATTCATAGAGACAGGAAGTGGAACAGTGGTTATCAGGGGGCTAGGAAGAGGGGAGAATGAGGAGTTAGAATTTACTAGGTACAGAGCTGGAGTTGGAGAAGATGAAAAAGTTCTGGAGATGGATGGTGATGGTGGTGATGGTTGAACAACAATGTGAATATACTTAATGTCACAGAATTGTACAATTAAAAATAGCTGAAATGACAGATCGTCATGAATATTTTACCACAATAAAAAATTTTGGTAGAACAAGGACCAAAAAAAAAAAAGAAAAAAAGGGAAAACTTCTTTATAGATGAATTATTTATCCTGACACAGCTCAAATATCACTGTCTCAATGAAACCTTTCCTATTATTCCAGATAGCCTGTCTCTGTATTCTCAACCATTCTTAACGTATCATGATTATGGCATTTGCCACTCAATTTTAATAGTTTACATTTTGTAACTACTAGTGGACTTGTACCTTCTGTAAGAAGACTGTATTTCTTCCATTTTTGTAGCCACCTTGACAGTTCATGGCACAAAGAAAATCTCCAATTTTGCCAGTCTATTCTGTAATCACATCATAGAAGATAACTGAACTCTTTTTGGGGTTTAGTTAGACTCAGAACTGTGATCTAATTTTGATGGAGTTGGCACTCTTTATAAAGTATCAATTTTGCATCCCATCCTCCTTAGGAAAATGCAGTACTAAAAACATGGACAAAAGAATTAAACATGTGAAAAAAACAACTTCCAGGTACCTAAAACCTGCTCAAGTATTTTGGGATCTCTGATTTCTTCCTACTGTTATTCTTTTACAAGTACTGTGCATAATTTTAATCCTAGACACTAAACTTAAGAGGTAAAATAATATCTAATCATTTTTGGCATCACACCTAGTGCAGCTTCTTAAAATTCAAGCTTCCAGTACATACCGGTTGCTAAAGATTCAAAGTAAAATTGTCATACTTTAATAATGCCTGTTCATAAAACACTACCTATAAAAGGTACTGCAATATGTTCTTAACTCTGAATTTACTAACAAATTACCTATAAACTCATGACTAGATGGAATCAAAGGTACAATAAATTGGACCTCAATAAATTAGCTAAAGAAAAAAAGGTAAGCTTGTTTCAGTATCACAGAATCCCACAAAAAGAATATTCTAATTACATAAATCATGCAATTCATAAAAAAAATAAGACTTCTTATCAAATAATGTCCTGGAACAAAGGTACTGAGCTAGGTTCCTTAACTAAAATGGCTCTAGTTTCTCTTTCTCATTTGACAATAATGCTAACTTTCTAAGTATAGTGTTTCTACATTTTAATTGTTGTACTTGTTTGGTAAAGTTTTTTGTTAGATTTAAATATAGAAGATTGCAATTAAAAATAAGAAAAATCTGGGCTTCCCTGGTGACGCAGTGGTTGAGAGTCCGCCTGCCGATGCAGGGGACACGGGTTCGTGTCCTGGTCTGGGAAGATCCCACATGCTGCGGAGTGGCTGGGCCCGTGGGCCATGGCCACTGAGGCCGCACGTCTGGAGCCTGTGCTCCGCAGCAGGAGAGGCCACAACAGTGAGAGGCCCGCATACCACAAAAATAAATAAATAAATAAATAAAAATAAGAAAAATCTATCTGTGATGGACCAAAAATATAAGGTACGTACTTCAGAAATCACTTATCTCCGACACCTATGTGTCATTCATTTCTCAACAGAAATTAATCTGAACCGTCCATTTAAATACAAAACTACCCCATAATTTACAATCAAAATTTTATTTAAAAACAAATTTTGGATATTTATTTGAAAAATATTTAAAACCAAACAATTTCAAATCCAGATCCAAATGAATCTACCCTCTCCATTTACTTGCTTTATATCAATGAGTCCTAAACAGAGAAAGTCAAAAGTTTAAAATCTTGAAACAAAATATAAACACTATACTACAAAGCTTTACTAAATGTTTTTTGACTATGAAACATACTTCTTACATCCTTGCCTGTTTTTTCAGGTTCCACTATTTCCAAACAGTAATATCTCCTTACAACAAAGACATGATAGAACAAAAAACTCTACTATAGCAATACTGTTGCTGTACATATTAAGTAATGGATAGGCTATGTTGAGGCTAAGAGTTTAGAGTAATTGTATTTCTACCTTTAATAAAGTTTCACTTAAATAAACTGCATTATAAATTATATACATCATTCCAAGGGAAAAAAAATAAAGTATACTCATGAAGACCAATTCCATTTTATTCAATTTAAATAATGGGGATGGGGCTTCCCTGGTGGCGCAGTGGTTGAGAGTATGCCTGCCGATGCAGGGGACGCAGGTTCGTGCCCCGGCCCGGGAAGATCCCACATGCTGCGGAGCGGCTGGGCCCGTGAGCCATGGCCGCTGAGCCTGCGCGTCTGGAGCCTGTGCTCCGCAACGGGAGAGGCCACAACAGTGAGAGGCCCGCGTACCGCAAAAAATTAAATAAATAAATAAATAAATAAATAAATAAATAAATAAATGGGATTCATTTGTCACTCTATGTCAGTATCTGCACTGGGATAACTTTTAAAATAAATAATTTAAGTGTTTAACAAATACACACATGCACATACAAATGAATCCTCACTGTTTAAAAACCGGTCATTCTGGAAATGTCTATAATTGTGCCAGTGATGCTACCATTGCATAAAAGATTCCTGATGGTACTACCACAATATTTAGAGTAATTTTATGATACAGCCACAAAATGGAGCTATCTAAAATCATTTTGGGGAGTCGCAGAATAAAACTTTTAAAACTGTTTCACTACTTTAAAGGAATAGCTATAAACTGTATAATTAAGCTTGACTGCCTTTCTTAGTCACATGACATGGCTCTGATTTAGTACTGGATTTCTCTCAAAAATCTAATCTATCATTAAGATATCAATATTTTAAAAACACTTCGTCACAGGGGCCAAAATGATTCTAAAAGATAAGTTATAAAACTATTCTGAAAAGTGGCAATGTTGTTGACATCTATTTGGCTTTCCAAGATGTCCACTTTAAGGCAACAATACTCATCCTGAATTTAACAAGGTTTGCTTTTCGAAGGTGGGGGTGAGGGAAATTTCCAAGGATGGAAATGGGAAGAAATTACTTTATGGTCACAACTGATATACATTGTTAAATGTTCCTAAAAGTCTTGACATGCCTTTAAAATCTCACTGGTATGATTTTAGGGATAATACTTTAAAGGCATGCTGGCTTTTTCTTAACCCCATTCTTCCATAAGAAAAAAGTAGAGCTTACTTACAAGCTCTAATCACCAATACAGTATTTTTTGAAAACACCAATTTGCATCTAAAATTAATAATGTGGAATTCAAATAGTTACTATAGGAATATTTCCTTTCAACATATACGCTTTAAGATCCCTCACACAAATTGCTTTGCAAAAAACCCTTCTTTCCCAAATTTGTGTGTTTGTAAGCAGTGTTCCTCAACATGTTTTGCATGAACATACAATGATATTTTGGTTCAATGAAACACTTATTGAACAAGGCTGGGTTCTTTTAAATATTACAGTAATGAGACCACACCTTTGTTATAACATTCCTCCTTATTTTTGGGGTGGGGAGTGTAATTTTTTGGCCACTAGAGGGGGTCAGTAGCACTTTCCAAGCAGTGTACTTGGAAAGCTGATACAAAGGTTACTATTGGTCAAAGTACAATAGTAACCTTCAGACTAAATCCCTTGCACGTATGTACCTGTACTTTCTGTATCTTGATTTTCTGAGAACACCTAAAATCATGATAAATTAAGTCACAGAGTTCAAAGTTATGAATTTAATAAAGGACCAGAAATGCCTAAGAACTGATTTGAAAAGAAAACTCCCTTAAAGTCACGGCTAAATTTTATAGTTTGGCTTATTCATGTAGGAGATAAACATATATTTTCATTTTGCACAGTCTGTTCATCAGCCTATCTATACTCCAAAAAACAGTGGTATAAAATAAAGGAAATAGGTTGGCTTATTATTTTTTTTTCATAGCACCTACCTTTTGAAAAGCTTATTCATTTTTCTAATAACACTCTCCAGCAAGAAGCACAGCAAAGTAACTGAGAAAGAAATTAACTTCCTCATGGTGTCAAAAATTACCTATTTTGTGGCATAGTCTCCCTGTTGTTTCTTCCCATTTTAATTATGGGAAGAGAGAAAATAGAAGATTAAATGTTAACATTAGAACAATGGAGCATTTTCCAGAAACTGAAACTCTGAAACCCATAATAAAAACAAATGCGGTTGCTATGTTGCCAGCACCCACACATCTACTTCCAATGTTAATATTTTAAAGCAAACCACATGAGAAGCAAGATACTATAGCCAGGAGAACAATTTAATCAATAAAATTATGGTTTACAGTATCATAATAAGTTACAATGGCAACAATTTACGATTGTAGGTAAACATATATTATTTGCTGTAATAAAATTTGGCATGACAATTTCACGCTTATAAATATTAAAATCTCATCTATTTAGCCTTTCAAATACATATGGATCCCCCTAGAGAAGTGGTAGCCTCTGAAGTATAAAGAACACAATGATAACAGAGAGAAGACCTGCTCGACTGTCACTGTCACCACTATACAACTAGACAAGTCAGTCACTACTTTCCTGGACTTAATTTTCTTTTTTTTTTTAAATTAATTAATTTATTTTGGCTGCGCTGGGTCTTTGTTGTGGCACACGGGCTTCTCTAGTTGTGTTGTGCAGGCTTAGTTGAGGTATGTGGGATCTTAGTTCCCCAACCAGGGATCAAACCTGGGCCCCCTGCACTGGGAGCACAGAGTCTTAACCACTGGACCACCAGGGAAGTCCCCTGGACTTAATTTTCTTATCTTTAAAATGATATGGCTAGTCTAGAATTATAATTCTCTATACTAAACATAAATACCAAAACCTAGGCTAAAAATGTATACATCCAGTGGAGGCCAAATACAAGAAAGTCGTTTGTTGAACCAGCTGGGAAGATTAAAACATAACACAATTGGACTTCCCTGGTGGCACAGTGGTCAAGATTCTGCCTGCCAATGCAAGGGACACAGGTTCGAGCCCTAGTCCAGTAAGATCCCACATGCCGCGGAGCAACTAAGCCCATGCGCCACAACTACTGTGCCTGCACTCTAGAGCCTGCGATCCACAACTACTGAGCCCGTGTGCCGTAACTACTAAAGCCCGTGTGCCTAGAGCCTGTGCTCTGCAACAAGAGAAGCCACCGCAACGAAAAGCCCGCACACCGCAATGAAGAGTAGCCCCTGCTCGCTGCAACTAGAGAAGAGCCTGCACAGCAATGAAGACCCAATGCAGCCAAAAATAAATAAATAAATTTTTATTAAAAAAAAAAAACACAATTTATTCAGAAGAGCAACACTAATAATGTATCAGATGAGGAAAGGTTCAACCTACAATGTTTTCCAGGAATTGCAGTACCTCATGAATCAAAGAAATTTTTAAATATATTTAAGAAAATGGTATTATAAAAGATTTTATCCATTTCTAACTGCTTAGAACCCAGCAGTAATACAGTTAACTTCACTGAGTAGAACATTTGCTTACCCTCATAATACTTTTCTCAAATCATACTGGAATGTTTCCTAGTCATTCTTGTATCATAATTTAAAAACCAATAACAAATAAAATACATCCTTTGAAGGTCATTTATGGACCTTAGTTGGTTATTCATTTTGCATTTTCTTCTAATAAGCATGAGATAAGCTTTCCTTTACAGAAATATCTAAATAAGCAGTGTTGTAGTGATATGAGGCTGGAAGGGTTAACCAAGGCCTTACTGCACACCCTAGTTAAGCGTTAAAAGAATGCTAGGGGGGTAAAAGAAAATAAGACACTGCCTATGGAAATCCAAAGTACTAAAAAAATGCCCAAATACAAGATGATACTGTAGAAGTAGAGAGTTAACAATAGCTGCCTCCACTCTCCTTGATTTCAGAGCTTCCTCTTTCTTACAGTTTTAATTTAGGGTTTTGGACTCCATGACACATTGTTTTATCTATAGGAGAAATCAAAGTAGACTTATCAGGAAGCTACAAGTACAGCCTCTGCACCAAAAGCTTTTTAAGAACCCAATCCATGATACAAAAGATTCTAAATAAACTAACTTTGACACTCTGAAACTCAGTCTTATCTTTTTTTTTAATCCTTCCCCCTTTGAGGGAGTCTAAAAGTCCAATTGTCGTTTCTTAATGACATTAAAATGGAGGTAAGAAATAACTAGATAAATCAAATGAGGCTGTATAAAGGAAGACTGTTAAGCAATTTTTCCACCCTAGCTTTAGAAGGTGAATACTAAAGGATAAGGGAGATCTTTCTTGTTTTGCTTTGAGAGGAGGGCTGATGAAAGAGTTGAGCAATTTTACATGGATATTTTATATATAAATTTCAGAGAGCCACTCTGGATAAATTATAACACCAATACCAATAGTAAAAGCTAATACTTAGGATACTTACTTTGTGCCAGGCATGATGATAGTGCTTTAAGTACATTATCTCACTTAATCCTTTCAATAGTCTAAGTAAAATGGGCACTAATATTATACCCTTTTATAGGTGATTTTACATAATGAGTCATGCAAATGATAAGTAAGGGAGCCAGGATTTAATTCCAGATTCAAGGGCCCATGATGTTAATCATTACTATGTTGCTTCAACGTCCAGAGACTTTGCTTCTACTTCTCTCAAATCTGTCCCTTTCTCTATTTTCTCACTGCCATTTTCTAGTTATGGTCACCTAGTGTCTCATTTGGATAAATCCTCCAGATTTCTAACTACTTTTAGTCTTGTTCCTCTTGAAATCCTTTCTAGTGTAGCCAGAGTGGTCCTTTAAAAACAGACATCTTATTCTTCACTTTCTGTTTTAAATCCTATTTGGCTCCATATTTCTCCTTGGATCAAGTCCATACACTGCTTATAGGTCCCTGTTAGAGGTAGAAGTACAATTAAAATAAACTACTATCAGCCTCCATATTCACTTATTATCCATTATTTAAAATGTGTTGTATCAGTACTGTTGTAATGAAGTCTTTTGTTCTAGCATCTGTTTGTTGTAAGGAAATATCTGTCTTGAAATAGTAGAACTTGAAGAAATAGACAAGGATATAAGAAATGTGCTTTACAGTGAAGAAATCTTTAATAATACTCTGTAATATTTATATTACATCATAAGTGCTTAATAAGTGTTAGCTACCATTCCTTCTTCACCTTCCCACAAAGGCAGGATATTCCTTTATATCTCTACTCCAGAAACACTTATACAGAGGAAAATAAATGTAAAAAGAAGCTAGCAGCAGATGTAACAAAATACCAACACTGCTTATTAACTTTCTTAATTTATGATTTGCCCGAGAGAAAAGGGCCAATGT
Source organism: Mesoplodon densirostris (assembly GCF_025265405.1). NCBI lineage: Eukaryota > Metazoa > Chordata > Mammalia > Artiodactyla > Ziphiidae > Mesoplodon > Mesoplodon densirostris. The sequence continues at coordinate 61,033,082 of NC_082663.1, forward strand.
AAATATATTTTCTTTTAGAAGGAAGTTTCGTAGGCACAAAATAAAAAGGTCATAATCCCATTCTTTTTATCTAATTGCAAAGAGACGACAGTGGCAAAACAATTAATACTACTTTTTGAGGCTCCCTTAAATGTCCCAATAAGAGAAAAAACAGGTTTAATATGTATAAGTAGTACTCGCAGGATTGCTGAAACGTTAAGATGGTATTTGGCCAGGGGACCTGAACCATTAATTCTTTCCTGCAAGGATCCTAAAAGAAATATATGCACATAAAACAACGGTCAGTAAATGAACATTCTTAATTATTCTGGGGCTTTGGTCCCAAACTTAAATTTTCTACAGAAGACACGAATTCCTTTCTTAGGGGTAAGGGAGGAATGGAGATCTATATCAAACATGAAAAGATACCCATAACTTACTGTTGAGTGAAGGAAAAGCTACAAAGCAGTATGGTATCTTTTATGTAAAACTGTAAGGCATACATGTAAAGAAATATTTGGAAGGAATCTTTACCAACGATGAACAGTGGTCATTTCTATGTGGCCTAAATTTTCAATTTCTTTTTTATAGTCTTCAGTATTGTCTATATTGTTTGATTTTTTTTTACAATAATCATATATCACCTCTACAAAAATAAAAACAAAAAAATAAAGTCACAGAATACATGTTTAATCTATCTCACTTAGAAAGGGCTAAAAAATTAATAATGCTGATAAAGATGCAGTGAAAGGAAGATCTGCACATTCTGCAGATGGAATGTAGATCAGTACAATCTTTCTAGAAAATAATCTGGCAACATATATCAAAAATGCTTGTATCCTTAAGCCTAGCAATTCTACTTCTGAGAATCTATTATAAGGACACAAACTACAGGAAAATAATTTATGTAGGAAGGCATTAAATACTAAATGCAAAAAAAAAATTGAAACAATCTAAAGGTCTTATAATAAGCAAATGAGTACCAAAATGATAATACAATGAAATATTAATAAAGCTGTTATATGGACAAAATGATGTTAGATTTTTAAAAAAACAGGATATAAACTTGTTATTTCCATAATATTTTAGGGGCAAAATGTGCAGAGAATAAGAAGGAAATGCACCAAAATGAAGAATAATTGTCTTGGTTATAAGACTGATGGTAGTTTTGTATTTTTTTCCCTTATAATTAACAAAAATTACTTTTAAAAACCAGTGCAAAAACCAATGAAATCTAATCAATAAAACTACTTTCAGGAATGGTTTTAAAAGACTTGCTAAGAATTTTTAGATCTAACTGTATGGGGAAGATTCTTCTTTTAAGGAGGCAGACTGATGATTTATTTTTTAGTATTCAACTACGCATCCATGAGACAAAGCTGAAATTAACTAGAAGGGGGGTGTGTATTACAAAAAATTGAGGTTGCTGTTCTTGGAATAATGTTACCACTCACTGATCAATGTTCTCATAATCCATTCAATTTCATTTTTATGCAAAATGGGAATAACACTTGCAGTGAAAGACTTCCAGGAGGATTAAATGATAACAGTGTCTAATTACTCATCTATCTCTGTATAGTTCAAAGGGGTGCTACTGAAGAGAACTAGGCTAGGGAATGAACAGTGATATAAGCATTCTTGCCAATGATCCTGTCTTGTCTGTCAAGAACGTGAACTTGCTATATGACTAAAAAATGACAGAATTTTTTTCAGTATAACATTTTAACCTGTAGAACATTCATTTACTTTGCTACCTATTCTTACGATTCTTAACCCAATGCTGTCTTTCATACCTCAATACCAAACAAGCCCAGAATATTTGCCAGGTAATAAAGACAACAGAAGCAAAATCATTTTTAAGCTATTAGCTAAAAAGATGTGTTTGGTGAAAAAGAGCAGTTTTGTGTTCCTTGATTTTTTTAAGAAACATTTTCTCCCAGCTAATGTCCAATATACTCAGCAAGTAAAATTAGAAAACAGTTTCCACTGCTGTCAATATGCAAAAGCCATGCCACCCACCATTACTTTTCCACAACAGATATAGAAAAAGCAGAATCCCATCTGTCCTGGTGACTGTCAGAAATCTTCCCTCCTGATAAAATAAAAATTCAAATACAATACTGAAACACCGTTAAAAAAAAAAAAAAAGAACTTCTATAGCACACAGCCTCATTTTCTTCAATATTTTCTATAGTAACAATATGGAACAGTTATTCAACTCTAGATTAACTGTCTTTTTAAATTTCTTATCTAAAGAAACATTCTGCAAGCAAATTACAGACTAATAAAAGATAAGAGAAATCAGCTGAACATCTAGTGATATTTACCTAAATTGTTAGTAGCAAATATGTGGTAAGCATTACAAAAACTTGCAAGTTTGGTAAACTCTATACAAAATTATAGAATACCTTTTCAGAACATTTTATTTGTATAACTGCCAATCCCACTCTATCCTTTAAAGTATGAGTAAATATACAATTCATTATAATTGGACCTAGGGTGGCCAATAGTAACCTGGAGTAAAAAGGCAATCGGGTTTTCTCAAGACATTTACTTTAGGAAATGCCAAGAGATCAGGGCAGATAGAGGCAGGAATTGAAGCCGAAAAGAAGCCGAAAGTAGGAAAAGGTCATGACAAAGCAAGGAAAAACAAACTAAGTAGGACGGGAGAGCAAAACACGGATAAACAGGAGCCATGAAAGAGAGAAGAAATAACAGAATGAAACTAAGCTACATTAACTGTAGGTGGGGGCAGGTGATTGAGTAACTGAGTTTTGTTAACAATAAAAGCACTCAGAAACAAGTATACAGTTCCAGCTTTCTTTGCAGGTAAGGCATTATAAATGTTCTTGGATCCTGGCAATATTCCCATTTTTCAAGGTAACATGGGTTGGCCTGTACCCCCTGTACCCTAAAAAGTTTAACTAAAAATGGATGGACCTATGACATCAATACTTGTGAGATGTTTTCAAACTTTCAATATTCACCTGATCTAGACAGACAACTATGCTCAGCTTTAGTAGATTCTACGAAATTGTTTCACCAGTTTACACCTGTTGTACCACAGCCTCACCAACACTTGGTGTTACATCTTTTTATTTTTTAAGCCACTCAGACGGGCATATGCTGGTATCACTGCTTTAAATTTGCACTTCCTTGATGACTAATGGCACTGACTACCTTTTCATATGTTCATTACCCATTTGGATATCCTCTTTATGAAGTGCCAGATCAAGTCTTTTGGCCTTTTTTTTTTTTTTTAATTGTGCTGTGTAAATTTTTCTTATTGACTTGTAAGACTCTCCCTACCTTTCTGACATAAAATGTTGTCAAATTATTTCTCCTCAACTAACCACACAGTTAATATGATTAGCTACCTAAATATCTTTGTTCACTGTTCCATGTAAAATCCTGATTCTTCCTTTACTACCTTGGTAAAAGATAAACACCTTCCTCAGATAAAAGAACCTGGCTGAAAACTAAAATTAGTGACATTTATTCCCTCTTTTAAAGATGATATACTTCATTAAGTATTTAGGCGACGTATGGAAGTACAAATGCAAATGTTGGCTCAGGTGAATTCAGCTTTTGCATGCAACAAAATTGTAGGGAACAGAAACTAAAAAAGTTATTTTAAAAGCCCTTGACAGTAGAATTATTTTTATTCCCAGAACACTAAGAATATAAGAGTTAGTACCATGTTTTCTTTCTTGATTTCACCAACCTTTAAAATCATGGTAGTATGACACTATCTACATTTAGATGTTAAAAAAAATTTACTAACCATGTATGGATTACTGGAAGCAATTTAGCAATTAACTCCCACTGTTAGAAACTAACCAAATTTCTTATCTTGAGAGAAACATCCAGAGACATAATGAAGGTTTTTTGCTGGTTAATAAAGTTCAGTTGTGATACCACCTTCTTGGGTTTTTCTACAATTTATTTGAGAAAATGGCAAAGCCCTGACTACTCCGGCAGCTAGTTACTGGATTTGCACTTCCCTCAAAAATTAAAATTCTTGAATGTAAAGGAGAAGTAAAATTTGATTCCATCTTCTTCCCTTCATCACTGTGGTAATGATGAAAATAATGTAAAAGAAAAATTAGTTCTAGTCCACTGACCCCATGAAATTACTTATATAAAGTGTACACTAAAAAATAGTAGTTTTAAGCCTTTGCCAATTAATCAGATTCAAAATTGCAAAGCTAAGTTTACATGATAATCATTTATAAAGCAGACAAGTATAGAAAGAACCTCTAGAGTCTGTTAAGAAATTTTTCCAGTATTATAGTTGGTTAAAAATGGCAAACAGGGGACCTCCCTGGTGGTCCAGTGGTTAGGACTCCGAGCTTCCACTGCAGAGGGGGCAGGTTTGATTCCTGGTTGGGAACTAAGATCCTGTATGCCACACATCGTGTGGTCAAAAAAAAGAAAAAAAAAAAGGCAAACAGAGATAGGATGACTTTATGTGACTTTGATATTTAAAAAGTGCTAAGAAGAAACAGGTATATTCTGCCACCTAGCTACTTAAAAATACTTTTCTAATAAGTTTATGTCAAATTTAAGACAAAAACAATTAAGGTGTCAAATAAGCAGAAACTGCTCCTAAAAGTAAAGAAAAAGCACCAAGATGAAGCTGACCCTGACATACCATAGGAAAAAGAAAACTCATTATGGCAAATAGCAATACAATTTTAAAAAGATCTTTAAAGTGAGTCTTGGGCATTGTTTAGGTTGCTCAACTGTGACAATCTTTTTCCACATAATTTCCTGGACAGAAATCCCTTAACTTCTCAGGCTGAGAACAAACCTTTCTTCTGAAAGTAATAAAATGGAGCTTCACATATAAATTATTGGGCCTTCACAAAGGAACAAATGCATACACATTAAATTGCAAAACAATTGCCTGTGGATTCTCACCAAAGAAAATCAACATCTGTAAAAATTACCTGGATTCTTCCTCCCTGAATTGTGTATTTTCCTATGACTCCTTTTATATCAGATAATTTCCAAAATATGGGGAATATGGGTGGTCAATGACCACCAAAATTTCAGGATCTACTAAGGTTGCTCCCTTATGGAAATAAGGGAATGTCATGATTACCACAAACTCTGTCAGAGCCAAAAAACTTAACTTTTTCAACAAGATTCTTATATCTGCTAGTGCAAGGAGAGCCTTCCTGCTAGTTTTTTTTTTTTTTGAGGGATGGGGTGGTGAAGTAGGGGAGTCTATTTCTTTCATGGTAAGAAGAAACTGTGTTTACTCAAAATCATACACATTGCAACTGTAGAAGGTTCCAGGAGTAATCCTATAATTCTTTTAAATAGTAGCATCAACAGATGGTTTATCATATTTCCTTTATTAATTAATTATGCAGAAAATGCTCATAGAAGCCCTTAGATAATACATAGATACATCTTTACTAGAAATATATTAACTTATCCAAATAAAAAATAACCATCTTAACTTCACATTCATACAGCTTTTTGTTTTCAAATAATTTTCACAAACAAAATCTCGTTCAAGCTCAAAGACAACATGGCAGATGGCTAAGAGATTTAAAAAAAAACCAAGCAAACCCTGTCTTTAAAGATTTATTTAGTGTTGTCTCAAATCCTAAGGAGAAAAGCAGAATATGAATGGATTCCACATAATAAAGCCAGCACACTATTCTAGATAAAATTACTGGTCTGGTATACATATGCCCTTTTCCGTATTTTAAATTAAAATAGAATCTTTGAATTTAACAATGACCTCAGAAATACCTTTCTTCCACAGGGGCTGCTTGTCTAATGTCACAGTGAACTATACAATTTCTAATATACTGAGAAAATTTAAATCATAGAATCATCTTTTTAAAACTTTTCTTGTACTGAGCAAGTTATGCTGGAAAGAATACCAAGGAGGACAAAACAACCGAGCTAGACAAAGAACATAGAACCCTAGTGTATTTCTGTCATAATCATTCTAACACCAACCATGAAGATAAAAGGGTGAAAAAAAACCCTCCAAAAATTACACATTTCCCTCATAAAATCTGTTTTACAATACTGTAAATTATTTCAACTGGAAAATTTAAGTGTCCAATGCTTTGCTAATTCCTACATAGAAGTTGTAACCCTGAGCCTTTATGGTCCAAAACAAACACTAGAGATATGAAGAAAATATAAAAAATATGAGAACCTTGTGATTGAAGAAGCCCATGAGTTAAGTCAACAAAATATATTTCCCATGAATACATACTTATAGGATTGGCAGAAGTGCTTGCTGGACAAAAGCTCTGGTTCTCAGGTCATACAGACCTGGGTCTGAATGCTGGCTCCTTCACTAATTAGCAGTTTAACCTTGGACAAATTACTTAACCTCTCTATGTCTCAATTTCCTATCTGTAAAAACAGAACAATAATGTTAACCTCATAAGATTGTGAGAGTAAAATGAGATAAAGTGTATAGTGTTTATCACTATATCTGGCACACTGTAATCCTCAAAAATGTTTGTTATCATCATCATCACCTCTACCATATTATTATTGTTGAAGAGGTTCTATAAAATATTTAGAACTCCTGGTATGTATGTATGTATGTGAAACTGACTGATATATAAAGGTTATTATAATGAGCATAACAGCTTCCTGGAAAGAAAAGAATAGAAACCTCCAATTTCTCCAGCTAAAACCTATCAGGGAAACCCTAACAAAGGCCTAACAGCAAAGGCAATGAGGGACTATCTGATGACATCAGAAGAGAAAAAGACAGGTCCGCTGTTCCAAGTGTCCTGTCTGGCCATCCTAAGGACAGGTGGTGCCATGGAAGTAACTCTGAATTGAAGTGAGTGAGGTGGAATGATGGGAATATTACACAATATTATACAATATTCTTGATTTATCACAACTTGGTTATTTTGCTTGCTTGTTTGTTTTTTGTGTTTTTTGGGGGGAGATATGTGGGGGGGTATATACTGCATTATGTCATCTCTTCTCCTTTAAGTAATCTACCAAGGTCACACAGCTATTATGTAATAGTGCCAGGATTTAATCCGATATGTGTCAGGAACCAGTATCCAGTGCTTAAACACTACAATAAAACGTTGTTACGGCAATCCATGGGCAGAAAGATGTGTTCATATTTATCTTGTATATATATAGTAGCAGAACTCAGATGACACACTCTAACCTGCAGGGGGTGAGCCTATGGGAATTATTTTCAAACATTCTGCCAATGGTAACTGATAGAAGGCACAATCAACATAAAATTGAATCCTAAGTATCTACTAGCCAAAAAGTAGTATAATCTCTGGCAAGTTACTTAAGTTTAATCTAAGCCTGTTTCCTTGTCTGTAAAACAATATTTCCCTCATCTCTCAGTATAGTAGACAGAAAATAAAGCACATGAAGTACATAATACAATAATTAGTACTTGGTGACCCTCAATAAACAGTAGCTCCTATCACCATCATGCCTTAACAATTTGATTTCAATTGTGAATATCAATATAAGAATGCTTGCTTAAATAGTAAAATTACTAAACTTAAGTTCCACATTAATAGTCTTAAGTGATTTTGAAGAATGAATCAGGATACACCTCCTCACTACCTCCCTGTTCCTGGTCTATGGGCGGTGGGGGGGAAGAAAACTTTGCTGCTTATGTTTGGTGATAGCACTTGAATTTTCTCCCTCCTATGTTAGTTTAAGAACTCAATTTATTTTTAGAATTCAAATTCAATTTAAATTTTCACTGATATGTTGTTTAGTTGGTACATATCATATGTTTTACATTAAAATTAAATAAGTATTAATAAGAATAACAATTAACAATGATTTCTCCTTGTCTATGAATAAACCATATTTAGAAATCAGAAAGTTTATACAATGTATCTGGAACACTGCTGTTGAATCTATTGTCTAAGAACTTAAATTCACCAAAAATCTGTTATCGAGCATTAAGTCATAATACTCTGAGGGAGACCAAGAGATTATATTCTATTCATTATTCAAGGGTGCAAAGAAATCAATGATATGGAAGAAATATATGCTTTATGCATCATTCTACATCCAAGGAGAAAAAATAAAACAAGAACCTGCAAAGATTCCTGAATCAGCTTTACTAAGAAAAATGAGCAAAATAAAATATGCTTAATTAAAACAGAGAAAGCTAGCATTAAGCCTTTAAAGGTCATCTCAGATACAAACATATAAATCAGTTCTACTTAATAATGTCTTTAATCACTAGGAAGAGGGCTGGCCCTGATTAACTACACAAAATAGGCCACTCTCCTTATATGCAAATTTAGCAACTCTCACCGAATGTAGAACTTTTCATCCATAAAAAACATGGTATAGGGCCTCCCTGGTGGCGCAAGTGGTTGAGAGTCCGCCTGCCGATGCAGGGGATACGGGTTCGTGCCCCGGTCTGGGAGGATCCCATATGCCGCGGAGCGGCTGGGCCCGTGAGCCATGGCCGCTGAGCCTGCGCGTCCGGAGCCTGCGCGTCCGGAGCCTGTGCTCCGCAACGGGGGAGGCCACAACAGTGAGAGGCCCGCATACCGCAAAAAAAAAAAAAAAAAAAAAAAAAAAAAAAAAAAAAAAAAAAAAAACATGGTATAATTTTAGTGAATTTAGTTGTGACTCCCAAAACCCTTTCTTTTTCCAGTGTGTCATAAATGGGAAATGTATCAGCCACTCTGGTAAGTAACCTTACATATATTATTTCATGTGTTCTTAAACACATTTAGAAGAAGTGAATTGTCAGGCAAGGTCACATATGTCGTACATGGCAGAGGCCGCAGTGTCTTGTATCCAGGTAAGCCCAGCTCCAAAGCACTGAGATTTTGGAATTCCAGCTCATCTCTCTTTTATTTATTTATTTTTATTTTAAATTTTTATTTAACTATAGTTGATTTACAATATTGTGTTAATTCAGCTATACAGCTTCAGATTCTTTTCCATTATAGGTTATTACAAGATACTGAATATAGTTCCCACTGCTATACAGTAAATCTTTGTTGTTTATTTTATATATAGTGGTGTATATCTGTTAATCCCATACTCCTAATTTATCCCTCTCCCTCTCCTTTCCCCACTGGTCACCATAAGTTGTTTTCTATGTCTGTGAGTCTGTGTTTTGTAAGTAAGTTCATTTGTATCTTCTTTTTAGATTTCACATATAAGTGATATCATATAGTATTTGTCTTCCTCTATCTGACTTCCTTCACTTAGTATGATTATCTCTAGGTCCATCCATATTGCTGCGAATGGCAGTATTTCATTCTTTTTATGGCTGAGTAATATTCCATTGTATATATATACACCACATCTTCTTTACCCACTCATTTGTTGATGGACATTTACGTTGCTTCCATGCCTTAGCTATCGGCTCATCACTTTTAAATAATAGAAAACTGTTTCTCATTTTTAGACTGTTTTCTGAGGTAATACTATCAAGATAACTAAGATTCACAAAATGTTTCAAAGCAATATAACTCTAAAGCTAAAACAAGGAGAAAAAGAAAGCATTACACAGTCAGATTTCTTTAGGCTGGGAAAAATTCATAATCAAGAAATAAAAGCCAATGCATGATCAATATCAAGAAGAATGTGCCTGTAGTATCCCAGGCCAGACTGGTTTTTCTTGTTGTGTTTGTGTGTGTACATGTTTTGTGTCTGTTAAATAACCAAAACAGGTGTTTCAACTAAACTCTGTGAAACCCAAATGAACAAGTACAGACAAGTATATGAACGAGTCCAAAGTTTTCTTAAGCCACAGTCAGGAGTGGCATGGTGAATTTATAACTTTCCCTATTCCTTGTTTTACCATGATATACTGAATTAGCTAATAATGCATACTTATTAATATCATGTATTTCTTTAGTCTACTTACCAATTATTCATAGCAGAAGTCAAAAACTAGCTTTAAATTACAAGAATATGGCTTATACATTTATGTAAGAAAGACTTTTTCAAGGTTTATTAGAAAATTTCATATTTACAAAAATTTAACAATTTACAAATGTTTATACTAAGAATATACCCAAATGGTTACAAATGACAACAAAAATTAACACTGAAGCTTTCAAATATTAGGATTTTAAAATTTGATGTTATTTTAAGAATTCTTTTATCCAGATCATATAAAAGGCATTCACTTTGAAGCAAACCCTAAATATAAAAACCAAATTTGTTTTATATAAAAGGGCATATTTTGTTTTAATAACAATTAAAAATACTTATCACAGAAAATTCCCTTAGTGTAACTCAAATGTTAGAAATAAAATTATTTCAAAAATTTACATCTATACCACTTTAATCTTTACCACCCAAATCATGTTCAACTTTTCAGGAACATATATACATCTCAAAGTTATTTTAAAGGAGTTACCACCAGTCTCTTGCCTAGGTCTCTACGGACAGGTAAACATTGGAGACCCACCTTGTGCTGTTCAATGGCATCTATCCACTGCTGTCTGTGATCTGGATCCTGGGCACGAAGATACCAAACACTATCATTTACACTAATATCAAAGCGACATTCATCAAAATCATGAGGCTGTGGAGAAAAAGGAGAAAATAAAAAGCAAAGTTAATTATATTCTTAGAAGTGCTACACCCTACAGCAAAAACATGAACATACCCATTCTAGCTGGTGGAAGATTCTTGTTATTCTTTTATTTTTCTACTCAAATAACTTTTTTTGAAGATATTTCAAATAAAGAGCACAACAAGGGCATAGTTACCAAAAACTAAGTTTCATTCACTATTCCTACAAATGAGTTGACACATAAACTACAAACATAAAAAAAAGAGATTTTTCATCAAATACTTTGAGTTAGTTTAACTAGTGAGAATACTACTGAAAGCACAATTTTAAAAAGGGCCAAAGTAAGTTTCATGAAAGACATTTACTAATTTTTTTCCTGCCTCCATAATTCAAAACTCTCATCATCAATAGTTTTATTTCATTACATTTCATAAACAAGATATTTTAATAACATTAACAGTTCCTCCCAAGTATTTCAAATTAACTTCTAGGTTTTTACACATCTTGGATCGCAACAGCCAGGAGAGCTTCCAGTGAAAAGAAAAAATAAAATGAACTTTACATCAGACCTATGTTAGATAGCTAGAGGAAACTGCTTCCATCAAAATGTAAACAATTAGTAAAAATGTCAACTACTTGGTTCAGTGTTTCACATTCTTCATAAGAATATATAAAATAAATACTTTATATACTTGTTTTTCCCCCAATGAATAAGTTCAAATATGACAGGATCTATTTCACAAATACCACCTCTTCCACTGGATAAAGCACAATCAATTTCCTCTCCTGTGAACAATCTTAGCCTTAGAGGACAGAGAATCCTCTCTGGTCAATGTAACAATAAACTTATATGCTGAACACAATCTACATATTGTGTTTACTCTTTCCCCCCTTTGACAGCATCAATCTTTTATCTCCTTATCAGTTTAACAAAAACAATATGAGATAATTCCACAATGTCTTTAGCCTATGAAACAATTTCTCTTTTAAGATTAAGACAACAATTTATGGGGCTTCCCTGGTGGCGCAGTGGTTGAGAGTCCGCCTGCCGATGCAGGGGACACGGGTTCGTGCCCCGATCCCGGAAGATCCCACATGCCGCGGAGCGGCTGGGCCCGCGAGCCATGGCCGCGGAGCCTGTGTGTCCGGAGCCTGTGCTCCGCAACGGGAGAGGCCACAGCAGTGAGAGGCCCGCGTACAGCATAAAAAAAAAAAAAAAAAGAACAATTTATGGTTCTGACTGGCTAAAGGATACAAGTTAAACTTTCTGAATCACTATGTGCTGGGCATCATAGTTAGGGCTACAGTGAGAGATAGAGTGTGCTACAGAGAAGAAAAAGGAAAAAACAAGACAATGCATACTCCACTTCAATAATTATGAACACAGAAATACATAAAAGACAACATTTAACACATAAGTATAATGACTATAAATTTAACTGAAAGCCAAATATTCATAAATCTTAAGAATGGAATCCAGTTATTGAGAAAAGCTTCTTGGAGGAAGGGAAGCATATATACTATCTGAAGAACTAAGTAAACAATTTATCTGATCAGTCTACTGTTCTAAAAAGCACAGAGGTTTTTAAACTTTTACTTCATAATGATTATTATATTTCTAGTGACTATTCCTGAAAATGTTTTATATTTTATATTATGTTCAATATTCTCATTAAAGCTTTAGAAAATAAAAAGAAGTAATACATATAACAGTCGTCCCTTGTTTTTGGCAGGGGACAGTTTCGAGGACTCCCCTCGGATACCAAAATTTCAGATGCCTAAGTCCCTTATATAAAATGGCTCAGTACAGTCAGCCCTCCTTATCTGCAGATGCTGAGCCAGCGGATATGGAGGGCCGCCTATAATTAGAAATTTACTAGTTTCTCCAGCAAATACTTTTTCCAGCTTTTATACCTTCAAAATTTCCTCACAATCTTCCAGAGTCCAATGCCACATTTTAAATATTCCTAAAAACAGGAACCTGCTATTAAGCCTTCTCTGGGTGTGAGTGACTTAATAAAACCTGAAATCAACGTAAGTAAACTTTGCCATTACTAAATCTGATAAGTATATCAATTATGATTTCTTCTCTCTATGTTTCAAAGTTTCGATATATGGAGAACTTTAAGCTTTTAATAGATAAAGTTATACATAGGAATGGAATAAAATGATAGTCTACAAATCTATAATTAAAGAATTTGAAAATTTCATTTGAATGTCATACATTTATGAGATGCAATATCTCAATATCTGCTCAAAGAGATGGAGTTGGCAGAAAGTGTACATAAAGTAGCCATTTCTACCATCAACAATCTGAGGGATAGGTGGCAGAGAAGAGACATGTACCAATTTTCAGGTGATAGGGAGTTTGTGAATAACACAGAAGGCTTGAATCCCTAAAAAGTGAAGAAGTGTAGGAAGCTAAGTCTACAAGGCAAAAGAAATGACAGATTTGTTGAGGTGTGTTTAGGGGGATAAATCAAAGTCTAGACAATAAAGCTTACATCATGTCTCAACACACACACACAACCCCTTTAAACACATAATACAACAACAGTCTCCCTTTACCTAAGAGGAATACATTCCAAGACCCCCAGTGGATACCTGAAACCACGGATCGTACCAAACCCTATAGATACAGCTGACCCTTGAACAATACTGCGATTAGGGACGTGGACCCTCTGCACAGTAGAAAGTCCAAGTGTCTTACAGTCAGTCCTCTGCATCTGGGGCTCACCAACCTTGGATTCAACCACTCTTGGATTGGGTAGTACTGTAAGTAGTATTTACTATTGAAAAAATTCTGAGCATAAGTGGACCTGCGCAGTTCAAGCCCTTGTTGTTCAAGGGTCAACTGTACTATGTATTTTCCTATACAGGTACTAATGAGCAGGAAGTATATACAGCATGGATATACTGGACAAAGGAACGAGCCACGCCCTGGTAGGCACAGAGCAGCCCGCAAGAGATTTCATTATGCTACTCAAAATAACATGCAATTTAAAACTTATGAATTGTTTATTTCTGGAATCTTCCATTTAATACTTTCAGATCTTGAAGGTAACTAAAACTGCAGAAATCAAAACTGCTGATAAAGGGTGGGGTGGGGGAACTACTATAGATAGACTGCTTCATTCAAACACAACTGATCTTTATTTAGAATTTCATTGTTTTGTTCATTAGGCATTACTCCAAAAAATATGCATTAAAATAATATTTATCTTGATTACTCAGTTTTTTGATGCTCTCTTACATTTTACAACTGAGGTTAGCCCCTCATTGGTCTCATCCTAGTCCTAGCCCTGACAGATGATTATTAGAAGGAAACAAATAAGGTATAAAGGCCAAAAGTAGATGAAAACCACAAGAGGTGGTATATTGTAAGAGATGACATGAGCTATCTTCAGGAAAAAAAAACAAACAAACCATAAACTTTAAGGAAGAGATAAAGCAGCAGGCAATGAAGAAAGTAAGCTAATAGAGCTAAGAAAAAAGAAATGAGTTGAAACCACATCAGAAGCAGCAATAAAAAGCAAACAAAGCTAAAAGGGGCATGGTGAACAGACCTGAGAAAAATACAAAGTGAAAGAAATATAATAATGAATGAAGAAGGAGGTCAAGCAAATGATTTAACTGGTGTTTTGAAAGGGGAAAATGTAACAAGGGTAACAAAAAATTCAAGGATACTATCTTTTCTTTTAATAAAATATTCAAGTTACAGATCAGACATACTATACCCAGGAAAAATCAATCTGAAGACTTATTCTGTGAAATTAGTTTATTTAAGAATAAAGAAAATGCTATAGGAACAATGTTTCTCAAGCTTTTTGCATTATCACCCCCACCCCAAGAAAAATAAATTCTCTTTAGTGAGAAAAATTAAACAGTAAGAATTAAGATTTTGTCCAGTAGGTTCTTCCTGGAGGGCCACTTAGATATTGTAATATCTAAGATTATTTCACTTTCCCAAGAACCAAGTATCAGCCCCCACTGAAAATGAGAATGCATGCTATGCAAGAAAGCCAACTACATAAAGGAAAATGTAGGTGGGCCTCAGCCTTTATCATGTCAACATTCACTGTTAAGGACGAAAAATATACCAAAAGGTGAAATGGCATTTATATCCATTCTTTGTCTGTCTTGTTAGTTCTTAGGGCCACTATAACAAAAATACCATAGACTGGGTAGCTTTAACAACAGAAATTTCTCACAGTTCTGGAGGTTGGAAGTCCAAGATCAGGGTGTCAGCGTGGGAGGGCACTCACTCAGTGAGGGCCCTCTTCCTGGTTTACAGATGGCTACCTTCTAGGTGTGTCCTCATATGGAGGAGAGAGAGCTCTCTGGTCTCTTCATCCCCTCATAAAGCCACCAGTTTCACCATGGGGGCTTTACTCTCATGACCTCATCTAAACCCAATTATGTCCCAAAGGCCTCACCTCCAAATTACCATCACAGTGAGAATTAAGGCTTTAACATATGTCACAACATCCACTATCTATTAAAATAATCTTATAGGAACAAAAGAGGCATAAATCCACAAAGAAGAAGAAGAAAAAAAGTTACCAACAAAATTTAAAGTTGGAATGTGATAACTGACTTATTAGCAGGCCTGAAAATGCTGAAAAGTAAACATCTACAAGGGAAAAGAAGACAAAAGAAGCCAATTTGTATTGGAGGCATCAAGTGGCCCTAAAGATAAAGGCATGGGGAGAGCTGAAAACAGAACTGATCAAAAGTCATTAAAAGGTGCAACTAGACCCCTGGAACCCCACTTGCCCATCCCTCTGTGCAGTAACATTAGAGGCCCCACCTCTCAGAAAGATGATATTAGGTATAAGAAGAAGGGACATTCCTCCACAGCAGGAGGAAAGGAAAAAAAGCAGTTAAGGAAAAGTGTTCATATTAAAGGATTCCTCCCCTTACTTGACTCCCAGAAGGCTTGCACCCATGCTTGCTCATTCTGTCTCCTTCTGCCTGTAAGGAAGATTCCTATATTTCCTTCTATAGGAAAACTAAGTAATCCAAGAGAAAATAGTAATAATAATAAAAAAAAATAGTAATAATATAGTAATAATATTTAAGGGTTTCCTACTCAGGCCCTTAATCAGTATGAAAATTCTAAACCGTGAAGATGAAGAAATAATTACCTTTCAGAACTGGAAGATATGCTTCACCAAAATGAAGGAGTAACCAAGAGAAGTAAGAGGCAATTGAGATCCAGGAAAAGAAGCAGCAAAGGGACTTCCCAGGAGGACATTAAGGAAAATGCCAGCAGCAGAATTATGCAGAAGACAGAAAAGTCTAGATTAGAACAGTATAACAGGATGCTTTAGAAAGGATTTCTCTAGTGGGAGAAAAGTAGAATGAAAAGATTATCTAAAAAGTTAAACTCAGTGGAGAGAGTGTAGGAAGGTTTAGCTAGAAATTCAAAGAAAGTCAACCAAATTCTTAATAAACTTTGTTGGCATATAATTAATGTACAATAAACTTTTCCATTTAAAGTGTACAATTCAGGACTTCCCTGGTAGTCCGGTGGTTAAGACTCCATGATCCCAATGCAGGGGGCGTGGGTCTGATCCCTGGTTGGGGAACTAAGATGCTACATGCCGCGCGGCATGGCCAGAAAATAAATTAATTAACTAATTAAAAAACAGTACAATTCAATGGTTTTTTCACTTGTATATATCCATGAAATCACTGCCACAGTCAAGATGGAAATGTTTTCATTTCCAAAACCCCCCAAGGATTTCTCATGCTTGTCTGCAGAACATCTCTTCCTCTGTCACCAGCTTCCAGAAACCAAAGATCTGCTTTCTTTCACTGTATATTAGTTTTCATTTTTTCTAAATTTATATAAATTGAATCAGATAGTATATACTGTTTTTACTCAGTACAACAATTTGAGATTCATTCATATTGCTGTTGTCTTATAGCTCATTCTTTTTATTGCTGAGTAAATTATGCTGGATGTAACATATTCTACTTATTCATTCACACCTGTTGTTGGACAACTATTTACAGGTTTTGGAATTGTGAATAAATTTTTTGTGAAAATTCATGTCTTTGGGCATAAATTTTCTCCTCTTTTGACCTACGAATGGGCTGGCTGACTCATAAAATAGGTATACAATTAACTTTAAGGAAATGCCAAAAGTAGCTGCACCATTTTACATTCTCACCAGCAGTCTATCAAAGTCTAGTTACTCCACATCCTTGCTTGGTTTAATTATGGAATCTCTATTCTGTTCCATTGATCTAAATGACTATTCTTACTCCAATAACACTGTTTTGATTATTGTTGCTTAATAGTGAGTCTTGAAATCATGTAGTGTTAAGTCCTCAAACTCTTTAAAAATTGCTTTGGCTAGCCTAGGCAGTTTGCATTACATAATATATATTTCCAGACAAATTTTAGTACCAATTGCATTAATATCTTAGATTTTCTATAGATTAATATGGTAAGATGTGATATCTTAATGCTGAGCCTTCTAATCTATGGACATAATATCTCTCCAATTATTTAGGTCTTCTTTTTCTTGACAAGCTCACATAGTTTGCAGTTTACAGTGTACAAAGTACAGTATACAATGTTAGAGTGATTCCTAAAGTATTTTTTTATGCTACTGTATGTGAAATTGCTTTAAAAATTCAGTTTGCTTATAGCATATGATAACACATTTCATAATCATATATTAACCTTATATTCTACAATCTTGCAAAATTCACATAGTAGTTCTAAAAGCTGTTTGCCTAATAAATCTGAAGGAATCTACAGCAGGGGTCCCCAACCCCTGGGCCACGGACTGGTACCGGTCCTTGGCCTGTTAGAAACTGGGCTGCACAGCAGGAGGCGAGGGGCGGGCAAGTGAGCAAAGCTTCATCTGTATTTACAGCCGCTCCCCATCGCTCGCATTACCGCCTGAGCTCCGCCTCCTGTCAGATCAGTGGTGGCCTTAGATTCTCATAGGATCGCAAACCCCACCGTGAACTGCACATGCGAGGGATCTAGGCTGCGCGCTCCTTATGAGAATCTAATGCCTGATGATCTGAGGGGGAGCTGAGGCAGTGATGCTGGCACAGGGAAGCGGCTGCAAATACAGATTATCATTAGCAGAGAGGTCTGACTGCACAGAGACCATAATAAATCAGTTGCTTGCAGACTCTTATCAAAACCCCATCAGTGAGTGGCAAGTGAAAACAAGCTCAGGGCTCCCACTGATTCTGCATTATGGTGAGCTATATAATTATTTCATTACATATTACAATGTAATAATAACAGAAATAAAGTGCATAATAAATGTAATGGGCTTGAATCATCTCGAAACCATCCTCCCCTCCCTCCCATCCATGGAAAAATTGTCCTCCACGAAACCTGTCCCTGGTGCAAAAAAGGTTGGGGACCACTGATCTATAGAACAATGATGTCATCTGCAAATAGTTTTACTTCAGCCTTTCTGACCTTTATGCTCTTTTATATCTTTTTTCTTCCCTTACTGAAATGACCAGGATGTCCAATACAATGTTAAACAGAAGTGGTAAGGGCAGACATCCTTGCCCTATCTCTAATCTTAGGGGAAAGGCATAATATATCACCATTAAGCATGTCAGCTGTGGGTTTTTGTGGATGCCCTTCATTAGGCTGATGTTATTTCTATTTCTAGTTCCCTAAGAATTTTTATTTTCAATCTAAAGGAGTATTGAATTTTGTCAAACAGTTCTCTTTTCTTGTCTGTCTCCCTCTACCAAAATTTGTTATGAATTTTTGTCTTTAGTTTGTTAACACAGTGAGTTAAAATGACTGATTTAATAAAATTATATTAACCTTGCATGTCTGAAATAAACCCCACTTGGTCCTTTTTATATACTATTGGATTTGATTTGCTAATATTTTGTAAAGGAATACAGTATTGATGTCTACCAGAGATACAGGGCTGTAATTCTATATTCTTGCGTTGTCTTTGACAAGCCTAGGTGTCATGGTTATGCTGCCCACATAATGTATGTTGTAAAGAGTTTGTAAAGATTGGGATTATTTCTTTGAATATATGAAAAGAATATACTGGTGAAATTATATGGGTGTGTTTTCTTGGTGGGGGGGAATCAACAAATTCAGATTTTTTAGACATTGGTTTATTCACATTTTTTGTATCTTAAAAGCATTAAGAGGGAAAAATATAATCCTATATTTACCCATATATTTATTTTTTTCTGATGCTCTTCATTAGTTCCTAAAGATCTGAGTTTGCCTTTGGTGTATTTCCCTTCAGTATGAAAAACTTCCTTCAGCATTTCTTGTAATGCAGGTCTGCCCACAACAGGTTCTCTTAATTTTCCTTTCTCTGAAAACATCTTTATTTCATTTCATTTTTAAAGCATATTTTCATTGAATACAGAATTCTGAATGGAAAGTTTTTTCTTTCAACATGTTGTATCTTCTAGCCTCTATAGTTTCTAATGAGAAGTGTATGGTAATTTGAATCACTCTCCCCCAATATATGTGTTATTCCTCTCTGGCTACTTGCAAAATTTTTTAACTTTGGTTTTTACAGTTTGACTATGATTACTAAGATTATCCTGTTTTGCGTTTGTTAAGCTTCTTGAATCTGTAAATTTATATTTTTCACCAAATTTGGTAAGCTTTTTACTATAATTTCTTCAAAAAATTTTTTACCCTCTTTTCTCCCTCTTGAGACTCGTTAAAACCCATTTAATTAGAAATTGCCCTAGAGATCCCTAAGGTTCTGTTCATTTAAAAACAAACACAAAAACCTCAAAACCTCTACTAATAAGAATGACTTCTTTTGCTCTAAATTCAAAATCCTGATTTTCTGTCATCTTTATCTACTATAAATCCTATATAGTGAATGTTTTTCATTTCAGATCATTCTTTTCAGTTCTAAAAGTCCCATTGGTTCTTTTATATATTTTCTTTGTCTCTGCTGAAACTGCTTACCTTTTCATTCATTATAAGCATATTTTCTTTTACCTCAAATAATTATATAAAGCTAATTTAAAATCTTTGTCAGATAATTCCAACATCTAATTCATCTTGAACTTTGCATTCTTTCATGTCTTTTCCCTTGAGAACGTGCTGCAATTTCCTGGCTCTTTGTATGTTGAGCAATTTTGAGTTGATCTTGGACATTGCGAATGTTAGGTTGTGAACTCTGGATTCTGTTATATTACTCTGAAAAATACTGTTTTTGTTTTAGCAGGCAACATTTCAGAAAGCTTTCAGTCCTGCCTGCATACACATTGCTGAGGGGTCAGGTACAAATTTGGGCAGAGTGTTATACTCAGAATCTGGGGTTCCCCTTCTTTGGCTCTATTTTTCCAGATTATTTTATTAACTGGGCCCCTTTTGGTCCTTACAGCTAAAAAAATGGCAGTTTTCTTTAAAGGAGTTTTAGCTCCAAGTCTCTGCCATGGTAGCAGTGACTCAGGTAACACTTCAGACTGCTTTCCAACTGCCTCACGCATGCTTGGTTCAGGAGTCAGCCAGAGACTTGGGCAGAGTTTATACACACAATTTTGAGTTCCCCTTCTTGGCTTCTCTTTTGTGGGGTTCCCTCATCCTCCAGCAGCCCTGGTTGTACCAGGTACCTTTCCCAGGTTCTGCTGGTGAAAGACGCTGCCTGGTTTTCCTGTTGAAGTTTTAGCTACCCAGTGCCACCACTATAATGAAGATTTGACACTTATTCTACTCATTGCCAAATAATCTGTCCAACACTGAAATTAAAATCAAAGACTTTAAATTATCCAAGCAGAGCATCTAACTCTTTTTTACAAATAAATACTAAATGACTAAATGTTAAACCTCCTTTAACAAGGAAATAGTCAAATCCTATCAGATTCAAACAAAATAAATCAATCAGTACTCTAAATTATAAGCAACAGAAAATGATTCTTACTCACTCAAGAAGCAAAGGAATTTATTTAGAAGGTATCAGGCAACTTACATTGTTAAGAAATATGAATAAATGAGATCAGAAACGGAAAGGAACCAGGGGAGATTAGGCAAGAGAACCCCAGTAGAGACTGCACTGTGGGTGCCAGCTCTATACACAGGGCTGCTTCCTCTTCAGGACCTTGCGAGCCACTCCTGGCACTGCTGCCACCACAGACTGGACGCTGCAGCTGCCAGCACCATCAGAGGAAAAACTTGTCTCTGCTTCTCCATAGGATTCTGCTCCACAATCAAGGTAGAGCTAAGGGAGACAAGGACGGGTGGGTGTAAGGGAAGGTAGTCTAACAGCAGTCTGATTGGTTCAGCCTAGTTCATATGTCCATATTAACTAAGGGGAGTTCAGGGGGTGGAGGGATACTGGGGTGGGAGGGAAAACTGAGTATCAGGCTTTTGCAGATTCATGTGGGAAACCTACTCTGACTCATGGTAGGGCATTCTTCAAAAGCAGAGAGGAGATTTTGAAAGAGCATGCCACTTATTAACCTTTTTTTTTTTTTTTTTTTGTGGTACGCGGGCCTCTCACTGTTGTGGCCTCTCCCGCTGCGGAGCACAGGCTCCGGAAGCACAGGCTCAGCGGCCATGGCTCACGGGCCCAGCCGCTCCGAGGCATGTGGGATCCTCCCAGACCGGGGCACGAACCGGTGTCCCCTGCATCAGCAGGAGGACCCTCAACCACTGCGCCACCAGGGAAGCCCTAGCCTATTGTTTTTTTAAATCCACCCTTCTATACTGTTTTGTGCTACTGGACTGGGATGCTGCAAACTACATTTCTCCCCTGCTAGCCTCCTTTGTTAGGTTCTCCCAATATGGGCAATATGCTAGATGGAGTCTGGCAGCCAGGAAGAAGGTAGAAAAAACATGTGCTTTTCTTTGTCTACTGCTTCCCCTCAACAGCTGCCCACCAAAGGTCCTTAGCTCTGGCAGTGACAGTCAGTTCCAGTCTCCATATTCTTTTAGAACTCCCTGAACCAGCCTCATCTAAGTGTACAGCGGTGGGGGAGGACAGGCTAAGTAGCAAGCTTATTTGTGCCACAGAAGCACAGAAAGAATAAAAGAATGTGAATCAGTAATTTGGAGCTCCAGGTTCCTCTGAAACTACAAACAGAAAGACTGATTATAAGAAAGAAACAATTAGTCTGCCTAGATACCATCTCTAAAAATAGTCAAATTATCCCTCTAGCAGAAGATCAGAGGTTTTCTATTTGGGTATGTTGAACTAAAGGAACCCTTAAACTAACGGCAATCAAGGAAAGCTGAAAAAAAGGGTGCAATATTTAAAACAGGAAGGAAGATTAAGGCAAAGTCTATACTGAATAATAAGACCCCCACTCCCACCCCAATCTGATACCATTGCCTACCCAAAGCAATCAAGGCTTCCAGAGAGATGGCTGATTCCAGGACTGGAACAGGTAAGGTACACAATGAACTTGGAAAATCTTGAGCCTAAAGGTAAGGAAGTACTTTTGGAGATGGGGAGGTGGTCATGGGGGGAATGTCAAAAGGACCAAAGAACCAACTCTAAGGGACTTCAGTTAGCCAAATCAAGAGCAATTTGATCATCAAAATACATAAGTACAGCAGTGGATTGAATAATTCAGTAGCTCACTGAATAATTCAGGAATATATGAGTCCATTCTATTAACAAGTAGGACAAAAAAAGAGGGTTTTTAAAAAACAAAAACAAAACAGTAGAATGCTGACTGATAAATGTGGAAGGGGTTTATAGAGCTGGAAGATCTCCATTTTGCAATCATTATAGTAATGATTGGGTGGGGCAGGCATCATAAATGGTCACTAAATCAAAAAGGGAAAATTCTGATGAAGAACAGGATTTTTACATGGTCTTAAAATGTCTTCCCAGGGAGCTTACATTCTAATTTCAAGGAGAAAAACAGTCACTATAAACAGAAAAACTGGACAATCCCTTGACTGGATGATTGAAATTAACATCACATATGAGAGGCAAACAGAAACATGTGCCTCTGATGTGATACCCTGAGAAGGACATCACATCATTTTAGTAGTTATTTTGCCAGGGATGCACAACCTGAATCTAATCATGAAAAACTATAAGATAAACCCCAAATGAATAACATTCTATGAAATAACTGGCCTATATTTTTCAAAAATATGAGAGTCATGCCAGACAAAGAAAGGCTAAGGAACTGCTCCAGATTAAAATGAACCAAGAGACATGACAACTAAATGCAACATATACTCTGGACTGGATTCTGTACTGAAAGGAAAAAATATGCTATAAAGGAAACTGTTGGAACAAGTGATAAATGTAGACTGTAAATTAGAAAAAGGTATTATATAAAACTTCCTGAATTTGATAGCCAAATTACATACTTAGTAAGAGCATATCTTTTCTTTTGGAAATTACACACTAAAGTATTAAGGGGAAAAGAAGCATGATGTATGCAACATATTCTTAAATGACCCAGAAAAAAGTGTGTGTGCGTGTGTGTGTGTGTGTGTGTGTGTAGAGGGAAAGAATGATGAAAGAAATGTTGTAATGTTAAAATACTGGTGAATCTAGGTGTTTATGGGAGTTATCTACATTACTCTTACAACCTTTCCGTATGAAATTATTTCCAAATAAAGGTTACATAAAAAGATACCAGTAGTCAACTCTACCCTTTCTCTACTCACAACAGTCCCCTCTGATAGCCAGCTGCTTTTTTTTTTTAACATCTTTATTGGAGTATAATTGTTTTACAATGGTATGTTATTTTCTGCTTTACAACAAAGTGAATCAGCTACACATATACATATCTCCTCCCTCTGGTGTCTCCCTCCCACCCTCCCTATCCCACCCCTCTAGGTGGTCTCATAGCACTGAGCTGATCTCCCTGTACTATGCGGACAGCCAGCTGCTTAATCTCTCCTTACATCTCACTGTTAAGGGGAACCAATGTCATCAAATATTTGAGAAAACTTCTAACATTAAAATCAAAGACTAAACACGCCAGGGGGAAAAAAAAAGGAATTCTGAAGAAATCAATGATGTGAGGACCAAAAGATAAATTTACACACACACACACACATCATACACGCACATCCATGCACACACAAACATATACAACTTGTAACTCCAAATAGGCCCTCTTCCCTGATATCTTGACTTTTAGTTAATTGCCTCCTCCATCTTCTCTTCAGTGCCTAAGAGGCAGCTCAACATATCCAAAACTGATCAGCTGATGCGCCTCCCTAAACTTCTCCTCTTGCAGGCTTGCTTCCACATTTCTGTAAATGGTAACTACTAGTTGCTTAGACCTGAAGTCATCTGACTCCTCATTTTCCTCACACCTCATAAAGAATCCATCAGCAAACCTGCAAATCTTGTCTGCTCTACCTTCAAAATAAATCTGGAATCCAACCATTTCTCATAATCTTCACCAATGCTACTCTGGTCCAAGCCACCATTGTCTCTCAACTGGATTACCTGCAATAGCCTCCTAGAGCTGCCTGATTTTATTTTCCTGCTTCCATTCCTGCCTCCTACAATTTATTCTTAACACAGCAGCCAAAAGTGATCCTGTTACAAGGATCAAATCACTCCTCTGCTCAAGCCTCCAATAACTTCCCATGTCACTCAGCATGAAAGCCAAAGGACTTATGATGACCTACAAGGCTCTACATGGTCAGGTCCCACAACCTCTGCCTTCTTTTCCTACTACTTTCCCCCTTGTCTACTCCACTCCAGCCATACAGGCCTCCTTAGAATTCCTTCAAGTGGCCCAGGAGGGCCTTTACAACTGCTGCTCCTTTCCCAGTCACCTATCCCCTTATTCCTTTTCCTCCTTGAATTTTCTATTCAAATACCCCATTTCACCAATTATAAAAACTACCCCCTTTTAAAATCTCTGAAATAAGGACAAATCTTACAACTGATATCAACTAGAATTGGCAACGTGGCATATAAAATAATGGTGTATCGTAAATTTAGTGGCATCAAACTCACTAAAATACAGTAATACTTTGCCAGAGAAACCTTCCCAGATTACCCTACAATAAAAGATGCTAAAATAACAAAACTTTCTTAACAAATATATGTTAGTTTAAAGGAGCAGACCCTGATAACAGATTCCCAGGCAAAGTCACTCTGATTAACTTCATGGCCCCTAACTGCATATTATCTTCCCCAAGATTTCTTCTGTTTTTATTTGTAAACCTAATTTGCAAATCTTCAGGAAAATATATAGGAAAGCGAATTATAAGTATTCATTATTCATTTCAACTTTTTTCATTTAACATATTGACTTGATATACCCTCTGGGTAGTTTGTCTCTTATTTTTACCACAATTTTGAGAATTTCTGAATAAACAAAACCCTTTCAATTTTTACCCTCAAATAAAGGCTGGACCATGAACCAGGCAGCCCCCAATTTCTTCATTTTTAATATGCTTTAACATGTGTGCTGTCCAATACAGTAGTCATTGGCCATGTGTGACGAATTTGAACTGAGATGTGTTGCAAGTGAAAATACACACTGGATTTTGAAGACTTGGCATAAAACAAAACATCTCAGTAATAATTTTTATGACTATAAATTAGGATGATAATATTTTGGATATATAAAGTTAAATAAAATATAATAAATTAATCATTCTTAATGTGGCTACTAGAAAGTTTTTAATTACACATGTGGCTTGCATTTGTGACACATTATATTTAAATTAATATTTAGTGATAGGTAGTGATAGTGATATTTTGAGATATCTGCAATACACACAATGTCATGTGATACTATCTGTAATTTCTGTTGGTAAAAAAGTCACAGATACTGGCAATATTACTGTGATTTCTGTCTACATTAATAATTAAAGAAAATGCTAAATTTCGCTTAAAAGTGAGTGAAAATAAAGCTGTAATCCTTTCCCACCATGTTTGCAAATCCCTTGTGGACTTGTAATGGAATTTTATTGGTAATGGTCTACAACTAAAAAAAGAACCTGTCCTAAGAATCATAAAAAGCAAACTTTTGCATCCATGCACATTTCCTATTATGATAAAACTATACTATTTCATAGTAAGTAAATTAATATAAATAAACATCTTTTGATATGTTGCACTCTACCTAAAATATATCTTGGCCAAAAATAACTTTATTTAGCTCCAGTCATCTTCTTCAATAATTCTGAATAACATCTAACAGTTTATGAAAATCAAATCCATAACAGAAATACAAAGATTTGCTCTTATTCAACTGACAGGCTTTTATAAAGGCATTATGCTAGACACTAGAAATCATAATCCCGTAAAGGAACTTCTGTTCAAAATAATGTGATGGCAGAGTCCCAAATACATTATATGTTTGTAATGATAACACTACTGGTATGTTATAAAACTTTACAATTTATTTGATCGTGACTGCTTTATGATCAAAGTACATTTTAATGACCTTAACTTAGCTCTGAAAACTGATTCTTTCCAAGTCTTCTAAATAGTAATAACAACTTAATAACTTGAAAATATTCATGTCTCTTCCAAAAGAAATTTACTTTTTCATAGAATTTGCAAATACAACAGGAATCTGGTTTTTTTTTTTTTTTTTTTTTTTTTTTTTGCGGTACGCGGGCCTCTCACTGTTGTGGCCTCTCCCGTTGTGGAGCACAGGCTCTGGATGCGCAGGCTCAGCGGCCATGGCTCACGGGCTTAGCCGCTCCGCAGCATGTGGGATCTTCCCGGACCGGGGCACAAACCCGTGTCCCCTGCATCGGCAGGCGGACTCTCAACCACTGCGCCACCAGGGAAGCCCAGGAATCTGTTTTTAACAAGCCTTCTAGATGATTCTAGATGAACACTTAATGTTTGGGAACCCCTGGGCTAATGGAAATCCTTCCACCTGGAAACAGGAGTAGGCAATTACTATTTCTCCTATAATAAGAATCAAAGGCACAAAACAAGATAAAAGCACATATATGAAAAGGTTAAATATACAGTATAAGGTAATATTTATTTGGTTTTGTATAAGGAGAGTATTATGACTACCAAAGGAGTTGATGTGTAAAATACCTAGCACAATGCTTACCACATAACTGCCACTCAGTCCATGTTTCTTTTCTAAAAATCTTATAGTTAAGACAAAAAGACGAGGAGCGGTTCTTTGAAAAGTTGTGGTTTAGACTGAGCCCAGAGGAAAGACAGGTGTTTGATAATGGAGGAGGAAAAAGACATTTTATTCTAGGTAAACACAGAATTCAATGGGCAATGTTAGCAGAGAATGTCAAGGTGCCAGTTAGACAAACAGCCAGGTTGGTGTAGAGGATGTTCATCTCTTCTCCTTAAAACTAACTATTCCATTTCTGAGACAATCGCTAACCTTAACAGTTTCCCAAAGTCTGAACCTTTTACACACATTCAGATTGCTAGCAATAATAGCACAACTAAGCAATTTCTCTGCCCTTATACATAACCACTTGATTGATCTAAATGTCAGATCAACTATCAAAGTCCAGTGAGGAAGCACTTAAGAAAATTAGATGGAATAAATCACCAGTCATGTCCATTCTCTTCTTGATCACAGCTAGTCTTCTTGCTTTAGGAGAGTGGTTCTAAACTTCAGCATGCATCAGAATCATCTGGAGGATCTGTTACGACAGAATGCTGGACCTCATAACCAGAGCTTATTCATTAGGTGTGAGGTGGGGCCAGAGAATTTGTATTTCTAACAAGTCCACAGCTGATACTGATGCTACTGGCCTGGATATCACACTTTGAGAACAACATCCTCTGCCTGTGTTCCTCTTATTTAATACTTGTTTGTTCGCTTGTTTGTTTGTTTTGCGGTACGCGGGCCTCTCACCGCTGTGGCCTCTCCCGTTGCGGAGCACAGGCTCCGGCCGCGCAGGCCCAGCGGCCATGGCTCACGGGCCCAGCCGCTCCGCAGCATGTGGGATCTTCCCGGACCGGGGCATGAACCCGGGTCCCCTGCATCGGCAGGCAGACTCCCAACCACTGCGCCACCAGGGAAGCCCACTTCCTTGTTTTGAAATGGCACATTTTCCAGAAGAATGTAAAATGTGTGTTTCTTACTTATGAGAATTTTCAAACATATGCAAAAATAAAGAATGACCCCCACATACCACTATTCAGCTTCAACAGTTATTAACTCGTAGTCATTCTTGTTTCCTCTATACCCCCACAAATTCACACCTCACTAAATGCATTATTCTGAAGCAAATTCAAAACACAGCACTCCATCTTTAGAGATCTAATTATGTATCTCTAAAATAAAACGTTTTAAAAAAACCACAAGAGGGCTTCCCTGGTGGCGCAGTGGTTGAGAGTCCGCCTGCCGATGCAGGGGACGCAGGTTCGTGCCCCGGTCTGGGAAGATCCCACATGCCACGGAGCGGCTGGGCCCGTGAGCCATGGCTGCTGAGCCTGCGCGTCTGGAGCCCGTGTTCTGCAACGGGAGAGACCACAACAGTGAGAGGCCCGCGTACCTCAAAAAAAAAAAAAAAAAAACCACACAAGAAGTAAATTTTTTAAGACCTTCATATTTTAAAATGCTTTTATCTGCCTTTATACTTCCTTAGTGGTTTGGCTGGATACAGAATTCAGGGTCGAAAATATTTCTTCAGAAGAAGGAAGGCATGGCCTATTGCATTTTAGCTTCCAGGGTTGTTCTTGAGAAGTCCACAGTTACTTTGAATCCTTATCCTTTGCTGTGATCTGTTTTTTTTCCCTCTGAAGCATTCAGGATCTTCTTTCTTCTCAGTAGTCTGACTCACCTCAAAATGTTTCTTTTATGATTTTTTTTTCCCATCTGTTATGTTGGCCTCTCCTTGGCCCTTTCAGTGTGAAAACTCATGTCCTCTTATTTCCATAAATTTTTCTCACATTCTTGCATTGATGATTCCTTTCTTCTTTGTTCTCTCTTCCTAAAGCTCCCATTGTTCAAATCTCAAAACTCTTGGATGATTCCTTTAATTTTGTCTTTTCTCCTATTCACTATCTTTTTTTCTTTTTTCTATTTTTTTGGGAAATGTCTGTAATTCTACCTTCTGACCCTTCCAATTCTTTTCCATCACTGCAACCATATTTATAATTTCTAAGAGCTCTTCTTTATCCTTTCTTTTTTAAAAAATTTATTCTATTGAAGTATAGTTGATTTAAAATCTGTTAATTCCTGCTGTACAGCAGTGATTCAGTTATACATGTATGTGTGTGCATGTATATATATACACATGTTCTTTTTCATATTCTTTTCCATTATGGTTTATTACAGAATACTGAATATAGTTACCTATGCTATATGGTAGGACCTGGTTGTTAATCCATTCTATATAATAGTTTGCATCTGCTAATCCCAAACTCTCAATCCATGCCTCCACCACCCCCCTCCTTGGAGGCAACCACAAGTCTGTTCTCTATATCTGTGAGAACTCCTTAACTCTTTTTTTATTATTAATTTTTATTGGGATATAGTTGCTTTACAATGTTTTGTTCGTTTCTTTCTATACAGCAAAGTAAATCAGTCATACGTATACATATATCCACTCTTTTTTAGATTTCCTTCCCATTTAGGTCACCACACAGCATTGAGTAGAGTTCCCTGTGCTATATACACCAGGTTCTCATTAGTTATCTATTTTATACATAGTAGTGTATATATGTCAATCCCAATCTCCCAATTCATCCCATCCCCCCTTTTCCCCTCGGTAACATAAGTTTGTTCTCTACATCTGTGACTCTATTTCTACTTTGCAAATAAGCTCATCTCTACCATTTTTCTAGATTCCACATACAGGTGATATCATATGATATTTGTTTTTCTCTTTCAGACTTACTTCACTCTGTATGACAGTCTCTAGGTCCATCCACGTCTCTGTAAATGTCACTATTTTGTTCCTTTTTATGGCTGAGTAATATTCCATTGTATATATGTACCACATCTTCTTTATCCATTCCTCTAGTGAAGCACATTTAGACTGCTTCCATGTCCTGGCTATTGTAAATATTGCTGAAATGAATATCAGGGTGCAACCGTAATTCAAAAGGATGCATACACTCTTCTTCCTTTTTTATAGTATACTTTTTTTTTTTTTTTTTGCGGTACGCGGGCCTCTCACTGTTGTGGCCTCTCCCGTTGTGGAGCACAGGCTCCGGACGCGCAGGCTCAGCAGCCATGGCTCACGGGCCCAGACGCTCCGCGGCATGTGGGATCCTCCTGGATCAGGGCACGAACCCGTGTCCCCTGCATTGGCAGGCAGACTCTCAACCACTGTGCCACCAGGGAAGCCCTACAGTATACTAAAAAAAAATTTTTTTTTGGTTGCGTTGGGTCTTTGTTGCTGCACATGGGCTTTCTCTAGTTGCGGCAAGCAGGGGCTACTCTTCGTTGTGGCGCACAGGCTTCTCACTGTGGTGGCTTCTCTATTGTGGAGCACGGGCTCTAGGCGTGCGGGCTTCAGTAGTTGTGGTGTGCAGGCTCAGTAGTTGTGGCTCGCGGGCTCTAGAGCACAGGCTCAGTAGTTGTGGCGCACGGCTTAGTTGCTCCGCGGCATGTGGGATCTTCCTGGACAAGGGATCGAACCCATGTCCCCTACATTGGCAGGCGGATTCTTAACTACTGCACCACCAGGGAAGTCCCAATAGTATACTTTTTGATTTAATGATTCCAAATACTCTTAGCTCTTTGAGAATACTAACAAATTTTCTTATTTTTGTGGAATATTTGAGTAATTTGTTGCCTAGTACTGCATTTATTCTCTTGATCTCTTTCATACTGAAAACTTTCCTCACATGTCTGGTAGTTGTTGACTGCTCATTTTGAAAAGTGGGGGATCTAAAAACTGATGGGAAGCTGTAAGGCCATGGACAGTTTAGTCAAAGATGGGCTTCACTGTGGGATGATGTAGTTGGTCTACTTTGTTGGGGAAGCTATAATGCTATCATTAGGTCTTTCCTCTTGAGCTGGTTGGATTCTCTAGAAAAGACTACAGCAACCTCCTGCCCCGAGAGTGAAGGTTTGTTAGCTAGTGTTTTAGAAACCAAGTGGGGAACAGGAGTGGGATGGGATGGAGGGAGGTTTCAGTATTCAGTCAGCATACTTAATCACCCTCTATTCCTTGCTTTCAATTTTTTCTAGTGCCTATTTCCCCACTCTCCAGCCCAGAGATCAATATTTTATCCACCCTAAAAGAATAATACACCATCTTTTGTCAGGTTAGGGATAGGTCAATCACCCAACTGTCCACAGTTGGGGGAGAAAAATCTGGGGATGTGATTGTTTCTTAAACTGATATTTGACTCATCTTCCTTATTTACAACTTCCACTCCCAGTTCTTATTTCAAGAGGTATCTGGTACTGCTGAAGTATTATACAGTTGTGATGTAAATGTAGTTTACACAGCATTCCCAACTCATAACTTAGGAGTTGGATTTCTCAGATCTACAAACTCACTTAGTACTTGTCCATGTTTTCCAGGTTCTAAAATTCTGTCTTCTATTGTCTCCTCACTTTTCTCCCTTTTGGGATTAAAAAAAAAATTTTTTTTTTTTTTTTGGCGGTACACGGGCCTATCACTGCTGTGGCCTCTCCTGTTGCGGAGCACAGGCTCTGGACGCACAGGCTCAGTGGCTAAGGCTCACGGGCCTAGCCGCTCCGCGGCATGTGGGATCTTCCCGGACCGGGGCACAAACCCGTGTCCCCTGCATCGGCAGGTGGACCCTCAACCACTGCGCCACCAGGGAAGTCCGGATTAAAAAACTTTTTACCACTTTACTATTCTTTTTATGGGCAAGGAGATAGAGTAGATGAATCTACCTGGATGAACTTCCTGATTTTTTAAAAGCCAAATGAAACCACTTGAAGTCCTTCATAACAGGAGAAAACCTCACTTTATGAAATTGGGTTTATACATAAGTTTTCAAAAATTACTACCCAACGCGATCTCCCACCCTCAAGACATTATCACTTTAGAGACCACCTTAATTTCTGGATGAGCTTCAACTGGTCGTGACTTCTTGGTCTCCTGATTCCTTATAATCAATTTATAAATGATCTTTTTCTTTTTTAAGTGATAAATCCTCACTAGTGAGAACATATATTTTTAAAAGAAGTGATTGTTGCATAACATATATCTCTACCTGGGGACTAAGAGCGTATCTCATTCTTTTTATCAGGTATGGTTTTCTTCCTTAGCTGAAGAAAGGACAGAGATCAAGCCTACACAGCACTCACTCCAAGGAAGAATCTCAACAGTAATACCAGCTTCCCTGGTGAAATCACTACATGATGAGTTGTCAGCTTTTAACTTTAAATCTAAAGCTTTGTCACTTTAATTAAATGGCAGTGTGCCACTGTAGACCCAAACTAAAATATTAAAATTAAAAAAATTGTGAGAAATGTTGCCTCCATACAAATAACCTAAGAAAATAACTAATAATAGTGCTGGTATCTTTGGAAACTACTCTGGGAAATAAATAAGCTTCAAAGGTTCCCAAAAATTCAGCAAAATATACATTCAAATGTAATTTATTTTCTAATGACAGTGACAAAAATCAGTCTGTTAGGTTGGCAGAAAATATTTGCCAAATACATGTCTGAAATTATGGTATCTGGAATATATAAAGAACTTTCATAACTCAATATTAAGAAGATGAAAAGAAACAAGATTTGAACAGACATACCATCAAAGAGATATAAATAAAAAGCAGATGAAAAGATGTACAACATGATTAGTCATTAGGAAAATGCAAATTGAAACCACAATGAGATATCACTACACACCTACTAGAACAGTTAAGATAAAAAACAAAACAAACAAAAAACCCAAAAAACAGGTACTGACAAAAATGTTGTGCAACTGGAATTCTCATACACTGTTGGTAGAAATATAAAATGGTACTGCCACTTCGGAAAACAGTTTAGCAGATTCTTTCTTTAAAAAAAAAAAAAAAGGAAATAGAGACACAGATGTAGAGAACAAATGTATGGACACCAAGATGGGAAAGTGGGGGGCAGGGGGTGCGATAAACTGGGAGATTGGGATTGACATGTATACACTAATATGTATAAAATAGATAACTAAGAAGAACCTGCTGCACAGGGACTTCCCTCGTGGTGCAGTGGTTAAGAATCCATTTGCCAATGCAGGGGAGGCAGGTTCGAGCCCTGGCCTAGGAAGATCCCACATGCCACGGAGCAACTAAGCCCATGTGCCACAACTACTGAGCCTGCGCTCTAGAGTTCATGAGCTACAACTACTGAGCCCACGTGCCACAACTACTGAAGCCCGCACACCGCAACGAAGAGTAGCCCCCACTCACTGCAACTGGAGAAAACCCACGCGCGGCAACCAAGACCCAATGTAGCCAAAAATTAAATAAATAAATAAATAAATAGTTGTTATTAAAAAAAAAGAACCTGCTGTATAGCACAGGGAACTCTACTTCGCTGTACAGTAGAAACTAACACAACATTGTAAAACAATTATACCCCAATTAAAAGAAAAGAGATTTCTTTTTTTTTGATGTCAACAATTTTTAAAATCTTTATTGAATTTGTTACAATATTGCTTCTGTTTTATGTTTTGTTTTTTGGCCTCAAGGCATGTGGGATCTAGTTCCCCGACCAGGGATCAAACCCACACCCCTGGCATTGGAAGGTGAAGTCTTAACCACTGGACCACCAGGGAATTCCCTGGCAGTTTCTTATAAAGTTAAACATACACTTACCATAGGACCCAGCAATCCCATTCCTAGGTATCTGCCCAAGAGAAATAAAACATTTACACAAAGACCTGTAGTTGAATGTTTAGCAGCCTTACTTATGATAGCCCAAAACTGGAAACATAAATCTATCAGGTGGTGAATGGATAAACAAACTTTGGTACATATATACGGTGGAACAGTACTCGGTAATAAAAAGGAGTAAGTTAGGGATATATGTAACAACACAGATGACTCTCAAAAGTATTACACTAAATGAAAAGCCAGACACAAAGAGCTGCATACTGTATGATTCCATTTATATAACATTCTGGAAAAGATAAAACTATCAAAACAGTGGTTGCCAGAGATTGGGGATGGGGAGGTTAACTGATTACAAAGGGGCAGGTGAGAACTTTCTGGGGTGATGAAAACTGTCTATAATCTGATGGTGGTAGTGATCACATGACTATATACATTTGTGAAAACTATAACTATACACTTAAAAAGGGTGAATTTTACTGAGTGTAAATTATGCCTAAATAAATCTGGTTTTTTAAAAGGTACAATATGCCTTAAAAAAACCCACACACAATAAATAGTAGAACAAGGGAAAAAAACAATCTGTCAGGAACATGAAGAAAGCATATAAACAGTTAACTATTTATATATTATATATTTTATACACACATACATATAATTTAAGTTATGAAACAGAACCACTTGGTGGAAGGAAATTGCTTACAGGAAATGCATGAGAACCTGTTCAAATATGACATGTCACATATTCCGGCCTTAGTAAGTCACTTGCATCTTTGTCTCCCTTTAATAAAAAGTTCTGCCAGCTTCTCCTTTCTTCTTTTAAAACTGTAGGCTCTATTTCTAATACAAACATATCACAAAATAAACTTAAAGAAATTTGAGTGCCTCTTATGTTGCCAAGAACAAAAGTACAAGTGCTTTTGTTATTTTGTTTAATGCACATAATCATTCCACCCTTAGATCTTATGCACCCATCTTTAACCACTTTAGTTATCTAAAGTTTTAGTTCAAAGGTACCTTTAGCCAAAAGAAGCAGAGCCCAGATCTAAATCCAGGTTTAACTTCAGAGCCCATGAACAATATTTTAAGCACTTTGGAAATTAAGATAAAATGCTAAATAAAAAAATACGAAATATGTATAGCACAGGAATTATAGCCATTACCTTATAATAACTTTTAATGGAGTATAAACTGTAAAACTACTGAATCACTATGCTGTATACCTGCAAGTAATAAAATATTGTAAATCAACTGTACTTTAATTAAAAAAAAATGCTAAGTAAAAACTGGTATATGTGAAGCTTAAAAGACCTTCAGAGAAACTAAGAAAACAAGCTTCTTGCTAACTATTTCAAGCAGGCAAATGTAGAAAATTTTGTGTATTCCTTGCTTTAAGGAAACTTGAATGCTAAAATACAAACTATACTTATTAGAGATTTAACGGAAGACAGTAATAATAAATCACAAATTTCTTTTCACTTTTTTTATTTAGAAAAAAAATTGATAAAATTTACATGTAAGTAAGAAGCATATATCTCAAACAGAGCTTCTTAGGATTAAAAGGAAAAAAAAAACCT
Source organism: Mesoplodon densirostris (assembly GCF_025265405.1). NCBI lineage: Eukaryota > Metazoa > Chordata > Mammalia > Artiodactyla > Ziphiidae > Mesoplodon > Mesoplodon densirostris. Next base: position 61,067,851 of record NC_082663.1, read on the forward strand.
TTTTATATTAATAAGATGCTTTGTTCAAAACAAATTTTAAAGAGTTGCTTTATAAATATTTAACAGTCATGTTCCTGTAAGTCTTACACAACATAAAATGCATTGTGTATACATTTTTCCTATGCTCACTGACATACAATAAAATAACACCAGGTGGGCTTCCCTGGTGGCGCAGTGGTTGGGAGTCTGCCTGCCGATGCAGGGGACGCGGGTTCATGCCCTGGTCCGGGAGGATCCCACATGCCGCAGAGCAGCTGGGCTCGTAGCCGTGGCTGCTGGGTCTGCGCGTCCGGAGTCTGTGCTCCGCCACGGGAGAGGCCACAACAGTGAGAGGCCCGAGTACCGCAAAAAAAAATAATAAATAACACCAGGTGGGAATCAGGAGACTTGAGTTCTAGTCTTAACGCTGATACTTTCATGGGTTATGGGTTATGAGTTACATTGCATACCCTAAAATTTGTATGTTGAAGCCCTAATCTGAAGTATGTCAGAATGTGAATTTATTTGAAAATAGGGTAACTGGAGATGTAATTAGTTAGGATGAGGTCACACTGGAGTGGAATAGGCCCCTAATCTAACTTGGTGTTCTTATAAAAAGGGGAAATCTGGACACAGTTACGTGCACAGGGAGGATGCCATGTAAACATGAATGAAGAGATTAGGATGATGCATATATAAGCCAAGGAATGCCAAAGATTGTCAGCACACCACCAAAAGCAACAGAAGGAACCAACCCTGACAACATCTTTATCCGGACTTCTAGCCTCCAGAACTGTGAGACAATAAATTTCTGTTATTTAATTCAGTAAAGTTGGGGGATAAAAAATTAACAGAGAAATCTGTTGCATTTCTACACACTAACAACGAACTATCAGAAAGAGAAATTAAGGAAATAATCCCATTTACCATCATGTCAAAAAGAATAAAATACCTAGTAATAAACTTACCTAAGGAGGTAAAAGACCTGTACTCTGAAAAACTATAAGATACTGATGAAGAAACTGAAGATGACACAAACAGATGGAAAGATATACAATGTTCTTGGATTGGAAGAATCAATATTGTTAAAATGACCATACTACCCAAGGCAATCTACAGATTCGATGCAACCCTTATCAAATTACCAATGGCATTTTTCACAGAACTAGAACAAAAAACTTAAAATTTGTACAGAAACACGAAAGACCCTGAATAGCCAAAACAATCTTGAAAAAGAAGAACGGAGCTGGAGGAATGACACTCTCTAACTTCAGACTATACTACAAAGCCACAGTCATCAAAAAGCATGGTACTGGCACAAAAACAGACATATAGATCAATGGAACAGGACAGAAAGCCCAGAAATAAACCCGTGCACTTATGGTCAATTAATCTACGACAAAGGAGGCAGGGATATACAATGGAGAAAAGACAGTCTCTTCAATAAGTGGTGCAGGGAAAACTGGACAGGTACATGTAAAAACAATGAAATTAGAACATTTTCTACACCATATACAAAAATAAACTCAAAATGGATTAAAAACCTAAATGTAAGACCAGATACTCTAAAACTTCTAGAGGAAAACATAGGCAGAACACTCTTTGACATAAATCACAGCAATATCTTTTTGGATCTGTCTCCTAGAGTAATGGAAACAAAAGCAAAAATAAACAAATGGGCCCTAATTAAACTTAAAAGCATTTACACAGCAAAGGAAATCATAAACAAAACAAAAAGACAACCTACGGAGCAGGAGAAAATATTTGCAAATGATGTGACCAACAAGGGCTTGATTTCCAAAATATGCAAACAACTTATACAGCTCAACATCAAAAAAACAAACCAATTAAAAATGGGCAGATGACCTGAATAGACATTTTTCCAAAAAAGACATACAGATGGCCAAGAGGTATATGAAAAGATGCTCAACATCGTTAATTATTAGAGAAATGCAAATCAAAACTACCTCATACCAGTCAAAATGGCCATCATTAAAAAGTCTACAAATAACAAATGCTGGAGAGGGTATGGAGAAAAGGGAACCCTCCTACACTGTTGGTGGGAATGTAAATTGCTGTGACCACTATGGAAAACAGGATGCAGGTTCCTTAAAAAATTAAAAATAGAGTTGCCACATGATCTAGCAATCCCACTCCTGGGCATATATCCAGAGAAAATGATAATTTGAAAAGATACATGCACCTCAATGTTCACTGCAGCAGTATCTACAACAGCCAAGACATGGAAGCAACCTAAATATCCACTGACAGATGAATGGATAATGAAAATGTGGGGGGTGTGTATATGAAATATGAATATTACTCAGAAATAATAAAAAAGAATGAAATATTGCCATTTGCAGCAACATGGGTGGACCTAGAGATTATTAAGTGAAGTAAATCAGACAGAGAAAGACAAATATATGATACCACTTATATGTGAAATCTTAAATGATACAAATGAGCTTATTTACAAAACAGAAATAAACTCAGACACAGAAAGCAAACTTATGGTTACTAAAAGGGAAAGGGGGTGGGGGAGGGATAAATTAGGAGTTTGGGATTAGCAGATACAAACTACTGTATATAAAATAGATAAACAACAAGCACCTGCTGTATAAACCAGGGAACTAGATTCAGTATCTTATAATAACCTACAATGGAAAAGAATCCGTATATATACATATTATATGTATATACATATAATATATATTTTATATATATACACACATATATCTGAATCACTTTGCCATATACCTGAAACATTGTAAGTGAACTATACTTCAATTAAAAAAAAAAAAAGACACCCAGTTTGCAGTTCTTTGTTTTGGCAACCCTAACAAACTAACACATTTTGTAATTACATAATTTTGGATAAGTTATTTCAACATTCTTGGCTCTACATTTCAACTGGTATCTTTCTTTAAATTTTTCCTCTTCCAAAACCTCTCACCAAATATTTTAAATATTTCCCACTATATCTAATTATTTGAGTTACATTATTCGAGTTACATTCCAGTTACCTAAAGATGCAAGATAATTATTTCCAAATGAACTGCTGAACAGATAATATTAGTTTCTAAAGGCATAAATCTTAGTAGTATAAGGTTCTAATTTCTTTAGAAATTCACTGGCAAATGCTCCTCAAATGAAGAGAATTATCAACTAGTATCTATCTAATGCTTTTACTGGTCGTATACCTTCCTCTCTTTCCTTTGGTTCTTTCTTACTAACACAGTTCAATAGAGCAAAATTGCACATCTGATAAAAAGCGAACTTCTGGGCTTCCCTGGTGGCGCAGTGGTTGAGAGTCTGCCTGCTGATGCAGGGGACACGGGTTCGTGCCCCGGTGCGGGAAGATCCCACATGCCGCGGAGTGGCTGAACCCGTGAGCCGTGGCCGCTGGGCTTGTGCATCCGGAGCCTGTGCTCCGCAATGGGAGAGGCCACAACAGTGAGAGGCCCACGTACTGGGAAAAAAAAAAAAAAAAGCGAACTTCTTGGACTTCTTACTAATCTGGAGTTCCTCGTATGATGATTAGTTATGGCCCTACTCATCTTTGGTGAGATCCAATTTGCTGAACATCAATTTAAATCACAATTTTTTACTTTAAAATCCCACATTCGAAAACTTTAAAAATTAAAAAATTTTTTTTCTTCCAGTTTTACTGAGAAATAGTTTACTCAAAAACTGTTTAGCGCTTCCCTGGTGGCGCAGTGGTTGAGAGTCCACCTGCCGATGCAGGGGACACGGGTTTGTGCCCCAGTCCGGGAAGATCCCACATGCCGCGGAGCAGCTGGGCCCGTGAGCCATGGCCGCTGAGCCTGCGCGTCCAGAGCCTGTGCTCCGCAAAGGGAGAGGCCGCAACAGTGAGAGGCCCTCATACCGCAAAAAAAAAAAAAAAAAAAAGAAAAAAAGGGAAAAAAACTGTTTAGATCTGACTACTCTTTATTTAGCACTTAAAATTTTTTTTGTTTAATGATCCTTTTCAATTTTGAACACTTCCTTCCCTTTCTTTTTTTTTTTTAATTTAAATTTAAATTTTATTTATTTATTTTTGGCTGCATTGGGTCTCCGTTGCTGCATGCGGGCTTTCTCTAGTTGCAGCGAGCGGGGGCTACTCTTCGTTTCAGTGCACGGGCTTCTCATTGCGATGGCTTCTCTTGTTGCGGAGCAAGGGCTCTAGGCACACGGGCTTCAGTAGTTGCGGCTCGTGGGCTCTAGAGAGCAGGCTCAGTAGTTGTGGTGCACAGGGCTTAGTTGCTCCGCGGCATGTGGGATCTTTCCAGACCAGGGATCGAGTCCGTGTCCCCTGCATTGGCAGGCAGACTCTTATCCATTGCGCCACCAGGGAAGCCCTCTTCTCTTTCTTTTACATCTCTGTTGGCTTCTTTAATTGTGCCAGGATCTTTAAATTTCCTCCCTTCTAACCCCTACCTACTTAAGAGCTACTTGGCTTAAAATTTTTTTCAATGTAGCAGTAAACATTTTCATTACCTTTCAGTTTTCCGTCTGAGAATATTGAAACACTAAATTGGCAAATAAATTTTACTATATCCAAGCTATAATAAGAATAATACGAATCCCATTCATTTGGTAATTAAAGAAGTTTTATAAGATAGTAGGTATACAAAGTCAGATACCTAAGGTAAGACTTGGGACTATAGATACATCTCAGGCAAACCAATTCTAAAGACATTACTATTTCCATTTTACCAAAAATCTCTACCTACCTAATTCCTGAAACATCTTCTAATCTCAGTAGCTACAAACAAACCACTTCTTTTATTTTCACAAAAGGATCATTAGCAGTTTAAAGAACTGATTAATGAAGTATTAGCAATATAATTTTAAATATGGTACAAAAAGGAATAGACAAACCAACTGAAGAGAAGAGAGTCCAGAAACAACATCAAATACACATGGTAATGTAATATACAATAAAGGTAACATTTCAAACCAGTGGGGAGAAGATGAATTTTTCAATTAATAGTATTAGACTCCATGGTTAGCCATTTGGGAAAAAATTAGAAAGCTAAATTCCCACATCACTTATTATACTAAAATAACTCCCACGGGAATCAAATTCAAATGTAAAATTGTAGATGAAAATGTAACTACATTTATATAGAGTTATACTCTTTGAGTTATGTTTTAGTTAAACATAACTAAATACAGAAGCCATAAAGGAAAAGGTCAGTAAGAGCACACAAAATTTTTAAATTTCTGTTAAGACTTAAAGAGAATATAAAATAAGGAAAGAAAAAACAGACAATGACAACCTGGGGAAAAACATTTGCAATAAATATGACAAATTGCCAAATATCATGATATAAAGAGCTACAAATCAATAACTGAGAAAGAGATGAACAAGCGATGAGAAGAGGAAAAAATGAATTATAAAGATATGAAGTTACCCTCTTGAATAAAAAAGTGCAACTTAAAATAATGAGACACCATTTTTATCTAGCAGTTTGTCAAATATTTTAACATTTGCCAAAACCTGACTTCCTCAACATTTGAGAGTATGGAGGAACTTCCCAGGTGGCACAGTGGATAGGATTCCACACCCAATGCAGGGGGCCTGGGTTTGATCCCTGGTCAGGGAACTAGATCTCACATGCATGCTGCAACTAAGAGTTCGCATGCAGCAACTAAGGAGCCCATGTGCAGCAACTAAGAAGCCCTGGAGCCACAACTAAGGAGCCCGCCTGCCGCAACTAAGACCCAGTGCAACCAAATTAAAAAAATATATATTTGAGGGTATGGGGAAATAGGGACACTCATGCACTATTTGCAGGAATGAAAAGTGGTACTTTTGAAAGGGCATTTGACAGTAACTATAAAAAAATTTTTAAATACATATGTTTGTTTCAAGAGTGTTTGTAGTAAAACAAATTTATACATGATCTAAATTTCCAAGAACAGGGAAGGGGCAAATAAATAAGACATGGTACGTCCACAATATTCAACAAAATGTAGTAAATGTCCAAGACATATTAAAAGAAAACAAGGTGCAGAACGATAGATTTAGTATGATGCCATCTGTGTAAATGAAAATGAAGGATATAAACAAATAAATGCTTATATAGGCATACATAGTATCTGGAAGGACAGACCAAAAATTTGATTTTCATTATGTCTTGAGTGCAGGACTAAGAGTAAAGAGAAGCATTTACTTTTTAAACCTCTTCATGCCACAGATTATATATATTTTTTTACCAAGAGTACTTTATTTAAAAACAGAACTTAAAAAATAAATAACAGTTTAGATACTCCATAAACATTGTTTTTGATTGATGAAACACAACTAACATATATTGAACATCTACTACATGGCAAGTTTTGTAGCAGGGACTGGGTCTTAAGCAAATAACTACTAAACTACAATAATTGAGAAATTCAACTTTCTACGAACATTTATTAAACATACAAACAGGTGATTTCCCAAAAAGTGACAGAGTACTATTTTTCCTCTCAGTAACTTATTCCCAATCCCTTCACGTTAAGAATTATTTCCAGGTAACAAATTCTCCCAGGAAATACTTTGTTCCTTCTAAGTATTTCACTCAATTTATTATCACATAACTAAAGAACATGATTTGAATAAGGAATGACTTAATTGTTAAGCTAAAATAATAGTGAATTTAACAATGGATTAGGTTCTATCAGAAAAGGTGGGTTCAAACATTAGGTTCACCAACAAATAATAAATATGTTAATGAATGGTTACAGTAAAGTCACAACTCTTCAAGTCCAGATTTCCTCATATATGAATACTATCAATTTCATAAGGATGTCATGTACACAAATTCAACCATATTTATTCTTTGCCTTCAGAGATGAATTGATACATATAATGGCCCATATTTAAGAAAAGCAAAAGATACCTATTTAACAGAGGTTAGTATTACATTTTAAAAATTTAACTCAAATACATACTCTATTTGTAAACTTCATTCTGAGAAGTTCACTGAATTCAGTTATATTTTGTAATTTCCTTGAAATATGTAACAGTGAACTTATGAACCGACAGAATACGAACAGAGTTGAAGAAGTTCAGGAATATAAATACTTGTGTTTCTCCATACCACCTGGTTAACTATAGCGAAAACTAACTACCACTCAGATTCTGCTGCTTCCTTCATTTTTTTTTTTTTTTTTTTTTTTTTTTTTTACCTTCTCTACTACCACTTAGCCCAGTGAGTACTTCCACTAGGTCCCTTCAATGTTTTCAAATTGTCTTGCTTTCCTACTCATTTCTTTGATTATGAACCACAATGAAAAGTTCTACAAGCAAATACAGATAACAAAAATACCAAAATGACAACGACAAAAAATCTACGAAGAGCTAACACATTGTTTTTTCCTGAGCAGATGCAATGTAAATATTTATTAAAAGTTTTTCTTTTCCCCAAATAAGCCATGCACTATTACCACAGTCCATAATTCAAGACAGGATAACTAAATTTAAACTAGCATAGTACTCTAGGAATACTACTAGTTAGGAAACAATAAAGATATAAACTATTTTCAGAGTCAAACAAGCACTGTAACTAACAAGCATCCAATAATATGCAAAAGAAGGAAGAAGCGGAAGAACCAAGAGAAGACATTTCAAAATTGTAAAGTACATTACTATCCATGATTCTTTCCTCTAGCATGAATAGTGATCTATCTCAAGAGAAATAAAACCCCAAAATATTAACTATCAATAGATACAATTTCAAAAGTACATTATAACGTACCACATACCAGTCCAAATAAATAGTGAGCCTTTATGTTCAAACTATTTCTTTAAAATTGTCCATAAGAATGGAGAGTAGCAGTTTCATTCTGAACGTTTCCAAACAACTCCTCTATAAGTTTTTCCAACTCAATATCCAACTAAGCTTTTATTTTCAAACTCTGAATATATAAGAGGGGCAGAATGTATGAAAGGTGATGGAAAAATACTACATGGTTTTACTTAAATGTGTAACATAAACATATGTAAGTTATATTTAGATATCAACACATATCCAAGTACACCATTTATCTTTATAAACAATATAAACTCTAACGTAACATGAATTCTCTTTGAATGTATAGTAAAATCTATGATTGTTTTAACACACCCATTTTTAGATTTTAACTACAATAGCTTCCTTAACTGACCTCCATTTAACTCACCTGCCTTAGACAATACCTTTTTTTTTGCCCTTTATTAAATATGCCTCGACATGCTGACCACTCTCAACTAGTATGCTATTTTTAGTATACTCAGGCACTTCTGGCCCACTAGCTGAGTTACATGTTTAACAAGTCAGTTGGTTGTTCCTAAACCTGTTTATGCCAGTTTACTTGCTGTAGTTCTTACATAACTTAAACATCATGTAAATCTATGGAATACAAGAGCAAAGAGAGCTGTTTCTATGTAAACTACATTGAATGCGAGCTAAGTAGAATGACTCAATAAAGGTAAGTCATTCTTTTAAAAGGTATTAAATTAAATAAAGGTGAGATATCTGTAAAATATTAGGGAAAAACATCAAAAGTCAAAAAGAGGAACCTATATTTAGGGTTTTTCAAAAGTACCTTTAAGTTTTTATTCCACTTTAGAGAATCAAAACTGGAAATTGCAAATCAAGCATTACGGATATAATACTTTACCCAAGAACAACTTCTCTCAGCTCCATATTCAAAGACATACTGTTAGCTCTACATCAAAAAGTTGGTAAGTGAATTTAGATTTATATATTTTAAGTCAAAATTTTAAAATGTTAAGATATGTATATTTTTATTTTCCTGCTTTAACTTTTTCAATAACTCAACAAGTAACTGTCCCCATCTATCAGATATGAAGCCATCTAACATCTTTTTTTCTGAAGCCCTTGTTTAATGGCTTGCTGTAACCAACTAGATAAATACTACATGTCTATATAAAATAACAGTATGTAGTAATACACTCTAAAATAATTTTATGGAAAAAATATTAGACTGCATGCTCCACAAGAGAAAGGATCTTAATCTGTTTTGTTCATAGACATATCCCAAGCCCCTAGAATAGGTTCCTGTGTATAACTTATGCTCAATAAATATTTGTTAAATGAAGGAGAACAGGAGCTTACCGTGACAACAGCCTTGCTAAGACAGATGGATCCTCTACAGCCATACTCTGTCTCATCTTCAGATTTGTAGTAACTCAGAGTATTATTTTTCAAAACTACCCAGCGGTCCTGCCACCCATGAATGTAGTTTGTCCACTGGAGGAGGAGAAGACAAAAAATTAAGTCAGTATTTTAGAAATCCAAACTTTCTGAAACAGCAGTCAATCTAAGTTTAAAACCAAAATGTGAGAAGTGCTAACTTAATTATAAACAGTAAAAAAAAAAAAAGTGAAAAGTTAAAATTTTCCAGATTGTATATAATTTTCAATAATTTCTACAAAATTATAAATAAAATAGATAATAAAATATAACATTTTCTTCTAATATTTGAGGAATAAAACTGAAGCACATTTCAGTTAAAAATTCTGCTTTACTCTTTGTGTGCTTTCATCCTCCCCTCCTCACCACCTTCAAAACTCTTAAATTGTTTTGGTCCCTGCCATAATTGACTTATTCAATAGAAAAGTAAGTTTGGCTATACAGTCTGTCATTCTCCTACACCAAGTACTGCTGCATGAAGCCTTCTAAATCAACAGAAGTAGAAGTCAATCATGGCCCAAACTCTATTTTTGTTGTAAGTTATTCCTACATGAAAATGTACGATGTTTACGACTACATTAAAGTAAAAACAGATTATTAATCTTTAGTAAGTCTACATCAACTTTATTTTTACCTCCACAGAACTCAATATTATAGGACAGTTAATTCATTTTCTAAGTTTCTCTGAAGATCTATTTTTCAAACTCAAGAGTAAAATACAAACATAAAACTGGTTTTCAAAAACATACTTGGATTATCTGTTTCCAGTACCTACAAATAGTTTCTGTGTTGCTAAAGTTTCGCTGCTGCACAGTGAAGATCACAATCAATAAACTTGCAAAGGCAGAAATGTAACCTCTATGGGAATTGTTGATATTGCATATTTTTATGCTCTGGGGTTTTAAGTACAGACAATTCCAAAAACTATCTGCTAACTCAAAAACTATCTGCCAAAAACTAACTCTAAATGGATTGTTAAAAATATACTGCATTGGCTCAGAGAAATCTTTTCTTTACTATTTCCTAATTCCACAGGTTTGAGATGGTTCAGCTCTTTTATCTTCTAAGCTCCATCATTACAGCCCCTCCCTGAGAGCTATCCATGCTGGCAATTTAACTCATTCTTTCCTGAGGGCTCTCTAATCACTATTTCCTCATTTTAACTCCCTGCGATTTACTACCACTTAAGACACCGACTTGAAATAATGATGGTTACATACAAAACTAAATTTATCTCCACCCATAGGATGCACATCCCCCTCCGTTCCTATTTCCTTGGCTATACTGTTACTGCCACAGCCATTCCGACTCAAACCTGGCTCAGCGTTCCTGTACTGTATGGACAGAGCAGTGGATACAACATCAGAGAGACTCAACTACTTTTACTAGCTGTGTGAAAAGTTCTGACAAATTACTTAACTTTTCTGAACTTCAGTTTTTTTCCTCAGTCATTGGAGTGGGTGAATAAAATCATGAATACACCTACTATATTCCTAGGAGATACTGAATACCTGACTGGTCCTTCTTAATCTTTATAGCCCATTATCAACTCCTATTCATCTTTCCTTCCTATTAAACCCTTAAATCTGACCCCTTTATTTTCAAGTAATCCAATCACATTATCAGGTTCCTGGATTCCTGAGAAGGCTTAATAACCTTACCTCTGATATCTTCTGATTTTTATTTCATAACTTACATAATCTTATTTATTAGGCATATTTTGCTTATTTATCTTACATATTAACCTCATTGAGCCTCCAGCTCCAAAACTTACATGAACAACTCCCAATTGCCTGTAATACAAATCCTTTAGACTGGCATACCTTAATCCTACCTCGCTTCCAATTACTGCCCGTCAGAAAGCTACTAACTGTGATTGTGGCCAAGTTACTTACCTGTTTGTTTGTTTGTTTGTTTCTTTGTCAAACTCTACCTCTTAAAGTTGTTTAACATTAAGCAAGAACAGACTTAGAACACTGCCAAGCACACAGTATTTTCTCAGTTGGAGGCAGAGCTATGCATAGCTAATGAAGCTTAGAAACCTTCAGGGAAGCTCACAAGGACACCTTCCAAAGTGACAGAAGGGGCCCTAGAAATCATGTGTCCATATTTTCATATTATTTTCTTACAGAGGACCCAATAATTACATAAGCTTCAGGATTTACACAGAAAATGTTAACTCCTATTCACAGCTAGAAGGCAGATTTTTGCCTTTTCTCTACCCTCATAACATTCCCTTGCTCTTCCCCATTTAACAGAGACAAGGCAATATGCAGACACTGCAGGAGAAGCAAACATTCCTGCCTCCAATAGTCCAGCAAGCAAATATTCAAGAGGAAAAAAAATACATTTAGAAAAAGAGTCAGAAGCAAGTTACAAATCAAATGCTATAGGAATTCAAGGGAAGGAGCTCTGGGATGGTTGGTGAAATAAGAAAAGTCTTTATGAAAAGAATAGTTGAGATGGACTCTACACATGGACAGAATTTCAGCCAACAGTTAGGTATGTGGAGAAAACGTTAAGGTAAAGATAAGATAAAAAGGATGGAGGGAATTCAGAAGGAATTGGATGAGACTGACCAAGGCTTAGTTGCTCTCAAGTCCTACTAAGGCATGAATCTTTCCCCATCCACAGTCTATCTTGATATTTGTTAGAACCACCTAGAATTATTGTCTATCCAGTATTTTTGGAACTTACGTGCCTAAGAAGCGAGTCTGTAGAAAGTATATTTATATTAAAAAAAAAACCTTTGGGCTGGTGTACAAGTTTACTCCACCACCACCATTCCAAACTCACTCCATTTGGTGGGGGGGGGAGTGGGGGGGGACAAAACAAATTAGTATTTGGACTTAACTACATTACTAAGCAGAAGGAAAAGAACAGAGGCTGAGTTCTAATTTTGTTTAAAATTACCAGGTGAATACAAAGGCTGAAAATGTATACGTACTTTAAATTTAAAAGCATACACTCAATAAAAAATATTATTGATTAAAAAGCTTCCAAGAAAACATATGTAACCATAAATTGTTAAATTTCAGGGAAATTTCCTTCATGGCTGTTAACAAGAACACCAAAACTACGTTGATTCTATGTATGCAGCAACAATGAAGTTATTTACGAACCAAAGAAGTGGTCAAATACTACATTTCTATACACTTAGATATCAAGGAGATAGTCTTCCTTTTTTTTGTCATAAAGTATACACTTACTACACTGCTCTGCGTAAGTGATACTCATATACTCATATACAGTACATACTCAGAGCACTGGTGACTCCGCCAATCACTACGATCCTCCTACCCCCCAAAAAGTGATGATCAACAGTTCAAAAGTACGGCTTGTTTTGTAAAATACCTAACACTCCACAATACTAATTTGGAAGTCTGCTTCTCATTTAATGAGAAAAAAGTGGTGAAATTACCTGAATCACTGAGAAGCAAAGAGCCCATTTCATAACAGTTCCAAAGAGAAATGTATACCTATTGCACTACGTGTTCAATACAGATTCTTAAATTACACGATACATTTAATCCAAAGAAACCCTAGGGAGCTTCACTTTACTGAAAACTTTTCACTGAAATTCCAATAATGATCACAGTATCAACACACACCATAATTTTTCTGTATGCAAATGAAAGTTAACACTCGCAAGCCTTAGTTCTGACATACTCATGCCTTTCTTAGGACCTTTCTCAGCCTTCTAAAGACAATATAAAAGCTAATATGAAACAATTCCACAAACAACGTCCCAATGCTTAGGCAAAGTATGTATACTGGAAGCAGGGTGATTTCTTAATAGCCAGCGGCTGCACATGATCTAGGATCTTATGACCAGCCTGTTGAGAGACTGGACCTTGCTCCCCCTCTCCAAATTAACTGCTAGCTCCAGCCATTTCTAAAAGTTTAACAGGAAGAGAGAAGGAAGTAAAAAAGACAATGTGGATCTTCTCATAGCAAAAACGTTAAAAAAAAAAAAGAAAGAAAACAAAAAGAACCCCAACAACAAACCCCAAACTATGTACTACCAAAAGAAAAGATCACCCACCTTCTCTCTTAAAAAGGGCTTCATTCAAACTCTACAAACTCTACAAATGACTATCTGCTTTGCAAAAATTTTGGAAAAGTGGTTTTAAAAAATTTAGGAAAAGTAAGATGTCTTTTCCTTACTCTGGCCCACTGACTGCAAGAATATTTTACTATTAAATAATACTCTTCTTCCTCAACTAAAGGTCGGTCTCCATTCTGACAGGTTTCAAGTTACTATGAATATTTCTTGTACCTATTACCTGACTATTCAATAGCTCTTCTCTGAACTGGGGTAAAGAGTAAGGGGAAAAGTACAAAACTCCTCCTCTCATTGAGACCTTTCACTACATCTAGGCTGGCATAGTTTACCACCTCAGATTTCAGCACCAAGCCGAGTTGCTCCGGCTTCTATCTCAAAAGTAGGGTCTGCAGAAACCCCTCAACCCTATTCTGCTTGGCATCTCCGGACTAATCTCGTTTGAGAGGTCTGAGGTGCACGGTTCCCATGCCTAGTCCTTCGGGTACCGTTGTTGCCCAACCCAAATTGCTATACCCGGACAGCTGCCGCCCGGGGTCCTAAGTCACGGTGCGCATCCCGCTCCCAAACAGGATCCGAGGTTGGGACAGGTCTTTCCCGGTCCCAGGCCGCCGAGCCCCAGAGCAGGCGAGGAAGACAGTCCTCTTCTGCCCCCCCACCCCCACCCAACCCTGGCCCGGGCACTCGTGCCGCAGTACTCGGGCCCACACCCCGGCACATTCCGCAGCCCCCGCCCCGACAGAGTCTGTGCCTCGCGCCCAGCCCCACCCCATGCCCTCAGCAGCTCGCCTCGCCGCAGGTGAGTCTGGGCAAGGGGTCCTCGGCCCCGCGGGTTGCTCACCTTGCTGAGGACCCCGCAGCGCTCCACAGGCGGCCCGGACTCCGTCTCCGGATCCTCCTCCGAGCCCGACGAGTTCCAGCTCTGGTTATCCGACATGGAGGCGCGACAGCCGAGCAGGAGACCGGCCCCCGCTCCCTGAGCTGCGCCGTTGGAGGCGCCCAGTCCCCGGGGTGAAGCGTCGGAGGATGGCGAAGGAAGGAGTGCCCGCTCGGGAGCAGGAGGGAGCTGGAGGAGGGACGAAGTGCGCCCGCCGCGCCGCCGCCGCGCCTGACACCGAGCGGACCGGGGAAGGAGGACGAGTGGCGAAGGAAGCCTGCCCTTCCAGCCGTCAGCCGCCGCCGCCGTCGTCGCCGTCGCCGTGACCCCTGCGCTCTGCCCGGCGCTGCCACCCGAACTCAGCCCCCTCGGTGCCAACCTCGGGGGAAACGAAAAGGGGAGGAAGAGGGGAAAAAAAAATCTAGCTGCAGAGACCCAGGTCCACTCACACCTCCGCTACCGCCGCCATCTTCCCGCCTGGCCCACTATTTACCCTCCCCTCCCCTCCCCTCTCCCCTCCCCTTCGTCCTCCCATTCTCCCCCGGCTCCCCGCCCCGTCCTCCTCCCAACGTCTGACGCGACACGCCGAGGCTCGGAGTCCCCTCCCGCAACCTACCTCCTGCCCTCCCGAGTGACGCCGGGTAGAAAACTAGGAAGAGCGGAGAAAGGAGAAGGAGGGATGGGGACGCCACTGTGCTGCATTCTGGGAAGGACGCTGCTCCGTACGCCGCGCAGCCTCCTGGGAGTTGTAGTCGCGGTCCTGAGGTAACTGGAGAGAGAGCCGAGTTGGTAAGTTTTGCCGCTTTGGGGACGGGCAAGGGGAGGGTGGGCTTCGTTTGACAGTTGCGTGACCCGTCCCCTCGGCCATGCGCTTCTATCTCAGCCTAGTGTGTTTATGATGAACTTATGCCGGGCTTGTGGGCCCGGACGTGAGATAACTCTGTTGAGGATGCCCGGGCTTGCCCTCCATGGCGGCTTCCCGAAAGCCCGGGAGCATCTTGCCGCTTGCCCGGACAGAAGTGTACCGGGCGCTTCCGCTTCAACCGGGGGCCAGGGGTTTGCGACCTCTCTAATAACAAGGGCGTTTCTTTCCGTCAAACCACCTCTGCGAATTTCGAAGGTCTTCCATCTCGCTCTTTGGAAGTTAGACTTCACACGACGTTTCCCTCTTTAGAAGGAAGCATTTAGTCCCTTCTCACCAGAGCAAGAGCTTTTCGTTGTTAGATTTACAGAGTTTTTATGTGGAAAGTAATTTTGAAGATATCAGAGAATAAATGACGTTGAAGAGTTTTTAAAGTAAAATAAGAATGTGAGATGAGAGCCTGGAGTTTTCTCTTAGTTGTAAATGAGTGTTTTCCTGACACCCAAGTTAACAACAGTCTCTAATGACCTATCTTCCTCTGGAAGATAGGAGAGGTTAGAATAGAAACTGTCATGTATAACAAAAACCAAAGTGCAATGATCTTATTGAGTAATAAGGGATTAGGCAATAGGAGGCTGGCTTTGCTTTAAGACTGGAATTGAATTAGTGGAAAGACCAATAGAAGATCTAACAAATCTTGTTTAGTCTCTTTGCATACATTATAAGGATAATTTTTATGGGGAGAGCTTTAACTTTGTAGCTTCAGTTCTTTCATCCTGTTTGCCACTTCTCCATCTCGTCAATTTCCTAATAATTGCCAACAGTAAAATTACTTATTAAACCTTAGAAAGAATACCTGCTTACTGCAGGTGACAGGAGAATAGAAGTGAAATTTTGAGTCTAGGGGAAAAGGCACAGTGGCCAGAAATAGCTCTGGTAGCCAAAGAGGTCAACTTAACTGGGATCTTCAGGAAAAAAAACAGAATGATGGAAAGTGTCTCTGAGAAGTACCTATGAATCTTTCATTTTCCTAGATTTACACTTAAAAATGCTGGATCTGTTGTAAATCAGTTACAAATCATTTTTCCATTGTGAAATCAAGTGACAATGCATAGTTGAAAGTCATTCAGATGAATAAAACCTTGAGATAAAGCTTTTGAAAATACTTTGTCAACATGTTAATTAAAACACAATCCAAATTTTGTCATTCAAAAAAGAAAAAACCCACTTAGCACATTTTTCCTCTTTATTGAATTAGTAAATTATACCTTTAGAATATCAAATGTTGTAGCAATTAAATTTCGCTTTGCCTTCCGATTACCTAACACAATTGACGTCCCTTTTCTGATTCTTTTGAGCTCTAGGTTTTAAAATGTCATTAATCTCAAGGAAATGATTGTGAATTGTTGAGAACTCCACTTCATAATGCAATTTAGAATTATGGGAGCATAGTATATATTTATTTTTATTTTATTTAAAAAATTGTTTTGGCTGCATTGGGTCTTCGTTTCTGTGAGCAGGCTTTCTCTAGTTGCGGTGAGCCGGGGCTACTCTTCGTTATGGTGCGCGGGCTTATTGTGGTGGCTTCTCTTGTTGCGGAACATGGGCTCTAGGCACGCAGGCTTCAGTAGTTGTGGCGCACAGGGTTAGTTTCTCTGCGGCATGTGGGATCTTCCCGGACCAGGGATCGAACCTGTGTCCACTGCACTGGCAGGCGGATTCTAACCACTGAGCCACCAGGGAAGTCCCTATATTTATTATTATTATTTGTGTGTGTGTGTGTGTGTGT
Source organism: Mesoplodon densirostris (assembly GCF_025265405.1). Lineage (NCBI taxonomy): Eukaryota > Metazoa > Chordata > Mammalia > Artiodactyla > Ziphiidae > Mesoplodon > Mesoplodon densirostris. The sequence continues at coordinate 61,084,609 of NC_082663.1, forward strand.
GTGTGTGTGGTACGCGGGCCTCTCACCGTTGTGGCCTCTCCCATTGCGGAGCACAGGCTCCGGACGTGCAGGCTCAGCAGCCATGCGGGCCCAGCCGCTCCGCGGCATGTGGGATCTTCCCGGACCGGGGCACGAACCCGTGTCCCCTGCATCGGCAGGCGGACTCTCAACCACTGCGCCACCAGGGAAGCCCCCTATATTTATTTTTAAATGGAACTTTCTATTGTATTTTATGCATTTCTTTTTTTTTTAATATTTTTTTATTTATTTAATTTTTTGGCTGCATCGGGTCTTAGTTGCGCCACACAGGCTCTTCATTGTGGCGCACGGGCTCAGTAGCTGCAGCACAAGGGGTTAGTTGCCCTGTGGCATGTGGGATCTTAGTTCCCTGACCAGGGATCAAACCCACGTCCCCTGCATTGGAAGGTGGATTCTTAACCACTGGACCACCAGGGAAATCCCTTATGCATTTCTAAGTTGTGTGATTGTAACCACCAATACTAATATGACTACAGTACCCACTTAATCAGTAGGAAATTGTTTCATTGTATTTAGAATTAATATGAGAGAAATTGTCTTTTTAAAAATGTTTTTGTGGGACTTCCCTGGCAGTCCAGTGGTTAAGACTCCGCGCTTCCACTGGAGGGGGCATGGTTTCGATCCCTGGGGTGGGGGTGAACTAAGATCCTGCATGCCCCATGGCATGGCCTAAATAAATAAATAAAAGCTATTGCCACATTGCCTCTCTATACTTACAAGACTATTTAAAAATGTTTTTAAGTTCGAAGGATTTTTGTATATTGTTCAGAATACCACATTAGAGGTTGGGATTCACTTTATTTTTGCTAATGGGAAGAAATTGCAATACAGTAGTAAAATACATGAGCTTTCTCTTTATGGTGAGAGTGACAGCTTCTCAGTTTTCTCGCTAACTTAGAACCTTCCCCAACTTTCTTGTAAATATTCCATATTTTCTCTTTTAGTAGTTTTTTTTTAACTCTTAAAACTTGAATCCACCTGGGATTTATTTTTGTGTATGGAATTAGGTAGGAATTGTTTTTTTAAGGACAGCAGCTTGGCCCAACATTTTATTTAATAGCCTATTCTTACGCTTATATTTATGTGATATACAAAATCTACATATATCTAGGTCTGTTTCTGGACTCCATTCTTTTTCATTGATCTACTTGTCTATACCTGTGCTAATACCATACTGTTTTAATTATTTAACTTTATACTATTTTCGTATATAATACCAAAACTCTCCTGGTGTTCTTTTTCATTTGGATAGTTTTGTATATCTTCTCTTCCAGATGAATTTTAGAACACCTTGTCAAATTGCATGAAACACTCTATTGGAATTTGGATTAAGAATACACTTATTTTATGAAGAAAATGACATCTTTACAATATTAACTCTTAGCCTCCGTCAGGCACTTTACATATCTGATCTAACTTATTCCCTATAAACCACATAAGGTGAGCATTGTTGGCCTCATTTTAAGGATATGAAACTGAAGCTCAGTGCTGCTAAGTAACTTATACAGTGTCAAATAGGTACTAAGTGTTGGAGTTAGGATTTGAACACAGATCTGATTTTAAAGATCATACTCTTGGGCTTCCCTGGTGGCGCAGTGGTTGAGAGTTCGCCTGCCGATGCAGGGGACGCGGGTTCGTGCCCCGGTCTGGGAAGATCCCACATGCCGCGGAGCGGCTGGGCCCGTGAGCCATGGCCGCTGAGCCTGCGCATCTGGAGCCTGTGCTCCGCACTGGCGGAGAGGCCCGCGTATCGCAAAAAAAAAAAAAAAAAAAAATACATATACAGTTGTCTCAGTATCCTCTGGGGGTTGGGTTTGTTTCCAGGACCCCGAGGATGCTCAAGTCCCTCGTATAATAGCAGCATAGTATAGTTGGCCTGCCATATCTGCGTTCCACATCTGCGGATTCAGCCAACTGCAGATGCATTGGTTGGTTGAATCCCTGGAGGTGGAAACTGCAGATACCGGAGGGCCAACTTTATTTAGACAAACAGCAACAACTATGATTAGTATTATTAAACATTTAAGCATCTGTTACTTTCTAGGTATGTTGCATACTTTTTCTTTAGTTTGACAATTTTCTTAAAAGAAAATTCATCCACATACATTTTCAAGCTGCAATAACATATTATGTAGCCAGTCTACAATTTTTTTCTATGACTGATAACTAAAGGAGTGTGTTTGCTAGCAAGACTATGTTCTAATTACCCATAAATAATTTTTTAAATTAATTAATTAAATTTTTGGCTGCCTTGGGTCTTCATTGCTGCACGCGGGCTTTCTCTAGTTGTGGCGAGTGGAGGCTACTCTTCGTTGCGGTGCGTGGGCTTCTCATTGTGGTGGCTTCTCTTGTTGCGGAGCACAGCTTACGGGCTTCAGTAGTTGTGACTCGCGGGCTTAGTTGCTCCGCAGCATGTGGGATCTTCCCGTGAGATCTTCCCGGACCAGGGCTCCAACCCACGTCCCCTGCATTGGCAGACACATTCTTAACCACTGCACCACCAGGGAAGTCCCTACCCATAAATAATTTAAGTGATCTCTAGAGCCTGTTGCAATCATCCTTTTGTCCAATGTTGATAAAGGAGTTATGTATTGATTTAACTCTTTTGTATCATGAAAAGTAGTAATTGGCATTTATTATCACTTTATTTTTTATATTTTGGAGTAATTTATGAATAATCTTGAGAAGTAACAATAAAGGGATAGTGAACAACATTGTTATTAGAAATTGTAATAAAAATCAAAACTTAGTAAACATAGGTTTTTATTTCATATTTTCCTGAAATAGGTAATGTTCTTTGAAAGTAACTCTAGCTGCTCATCAACTTTTATGCATGATCCTGGAACTATCCATTTAAAAAATAAAGACCCCAGGGCTTCCCTGGTGGCTCAGTGATTAAGAGTCCGCCTGCCAATGCAGGGGAGACAGGTTCGAGCCCTGGTCCGGGAAGATCCCACATGCCGTGGAGCAGCTAAGCCCGTGTGCCACAACTACTGAAGGCTGTGCTCTGGAGCCCGCGAGCCACAGCTACTGAGCCTGTGTGCCACGACTACTGAAGCCCGCACATCTAGAGCCATACTCCGCGACAAGAGAAGCCACTGCAATGAGAAGCCCATGCACCACAACAAAGAGTAGCCCCCACTCGCCGCAACTAGAGGAAGCCCACGTGCAGCAACGAAGACCCAACACAGCCAAAAATAAATAAATAAATAAATAAATAAATAAATAAATAAATAAATATCCCAGATTTCATATGCATCTTTAATAGATGCTAGCTTATCATTACTTCTGGCTCTTTATCTTGCACTTACATCATCCAAATGCAATGACATTAAAAACTTTGACCTCTCATAATCTTGTTGAAGAAAAAAAATTTTCTTTCCTTCATAATTGTAAAACATTTTCATTTTTATATTTATAAACATTAGTTAGAATGAAGGCCAATAAAGTTTTCACTTCTTCATCATCTATTTCTTTCCTGTCCCTTTTGTATAATATCTGCATTAAGCATTTGTGCACTTACAAACTATATTAAGTAACTTTTAGTGCACAAACATCATAAAGGATGAAAGAACAGTGTCATACATCCTGTTAGCAAAATGGGATATTCCAAATTCTTGTTGCAAAATATGCTGTGATGAAGTCCTTCCTGTTGAATGACAAACTGAATGGGAATGGCATATTTGCTTTTTATTCTTAAAAGTGCATTGTTTACTCATTGATTTTTGAGTTTCAGAAAATATATCTATTTGAATCATCTGAAATTTCAGTCCGAGATTTTGCTTATAAAATTAATTTCAGGGCTTCCCTGGTGGCACAGTGGTTGGGAGTCCGCCTGCCGATGCAGGGGACATGGGTTCGTGCTCCGGTACGGGAAGATCCCACATGCCGCAGAGCGGCTGGGCCCGTGAGCCATGGCCGCTGAGCCTGGGCGTCCAGAGCCTGTGCTCCACAATGGGAGAGGCCATAACAGTGAGAGGCCCGCGTACTGCAAAAAAAAAAAAAAAAAAGTTAAAATTAATTTCACCATCATTATAGTTTAGAATGCTATTAATCTCTTTACATTTATCTTCTGATTTGTCTGATAATTGTGAAACTCTTCTGTCAAATTTCCTATTTTTGCCAGTATGGGCAGAAAATGAAAAATTTAGAACTCTCAACTATGTTTAATGAAAACTACCAAAAAACAAGCCCCCCAAAACAAACAAACAAAAAAAACCCTGCAAAAATAGTGTCTTTATGCTTCTCTTATACTTTCTTTCAAAGATATGATACTATTGGGCTTCCCTGGTGGCACAGTGGTTGAGAGTCCACCTGCCGATGCAGGGGACACGGGTTCGTGCCCCGGTCCGGGAAGATCCCACATGCCACGGAGTGGCTGGGCCCATGAGCCAACACAATAAGAAAACTGAAGAACAGTGTAATAGTGATGATTTATTTTACTACTAGATCATCTTTCTAGATGGTTCCATTCTATTTTCTTATTATTTGAAAAAATAATTGAGTAGTAATGATTAAATAATTCCTAGGATGATAAAATAACAAAATACTCAAGATATAGGAAAAATAAGATCCCTAAGATACCATAAAATATCTTCAGTTTATAGAGATCACTGTAATGTATCTTCAATTTACAAAGGATTCAAATAGATCCATACAGAAATTGCAAGATAAGGTGAATTTTATTCTGATAAAAAAAGAATAAATTTTTTTTGTTCTTTGGAAGATTCCTAAGAAGGAATAAGATTTGAAATATCAATGCTTACAATAAACTTGCTCAAAGAAAAAAACTCGAAAACTAAAATTGAGTCTAATAGATCTTTGTGGTATACCAAGGGTTAATATGACCACATTTCTAATCTTATTTCATAACCAAATCTGAACTAGTGAGAGTAATTTTTAAAAAAATATAAAGTATATAATAAATATCTGACCTTAGGGACATCTCAATAGGTCATTTTTGTTAGAAATATCTAAAATATTAACAGAATTTTTTGGTTTTTTCACATAAAAAATGCATGGCTATCATGTATATCCCATTGTAGCAAGCATTTCACAGTGGAACCATACTTTATACATCATGATCTAAGAGGATTATTAGAAACCAACCAGAATTCAAAGGAATCAACGACCAACATGGGATATTTACTTTAGCCTCAAGCAGACATATTAAAAGATGTATGAAAACAAAAAAAAGATGTATGAAGTAAAGAAACACTGGTAAATTCCAAAGACAAAGCCCTTCTCCACAAAGCCCTCTGCTTCTTTCTAGGGATTATTGCTAGTTTTTTATGGAATGAGAACCTAAACTATATTGTGAGTAAGATTAGTATAATGCTTGATATTTCAGGTACATAATTCAAATAAATTTTGTAGGTCATAGTCTTGGAAAAGAAATGTTGGGAATTTTTGAAGCCTTGGAAAGCATTTTTTCTCTTTCTCATTAGGGGAAATTTTAGAAAAAGAGAAAAAAAATTAAATATATGCAATATGAGAGTAGGAGGGGATGAGGAAGGCAGCTCTGCTGCATATCAGAGACAGAGAAAACCTTCAGATCTTTTTTTTTTTTTTTTTGCTGTACGCGGGCCTCTCACTGCTGTGGCCTCTCCCGTTGCAGAGCACAGGCTCCGGACACACAGGCTCCGCGGCCATGGCTCGCGGGCCCAGCCGCTCCGCGGCATGTGGGATCTTCCGGGATCGGGGCACGAACCCGTGTCCCCTGCATCGGCAGGCGGACTCTCAACCACTGCGCCACCAGGGAAGCCCAAAACCTTCAGATCTTTAAAAGGGCAGATGAAGAGGAAGCAGGAGTAGAAGGAAGTGTTCACGGAGAATATAGGAAACTGGTCTAGATCTGTCCTTTGAAGGAAGGTGAGTTTCTAGGCACATCATGACCAAACTGTTGAAACCAGAGATTAAGAGGAAAAACTTGAAAGCAGTCAGAAAGAAATGACACATCATATATAAGGAACAACAGTTTGAATGATTGTGGTCTTAACAGATATAATGGAGACTAGAAAACAGTGAAGCAACATCTGAAAAGTACTGAAAGAAAAAAACTGTCAACTCAATTCTATGTCTGATGAAAATATCTTTCAAGAATGAAGGTAAGGGACTTCCCTGGCGGCGCAGTGGTTGAGAATCCGCTTGCCAATGCAGAGGACACAGGTTCAATCCCTGGTCCGTGAAGATCCCATGTGCTGCGGAGCAACTAAGCCCACGTGCTGCAACTACTGAAGTCCGCATGTCGTAGAGCCCGTATGCCACAACTACTGAAGCCCGCACACCTAGAGCCCATGCTCCACAGCAAGAGAAGCCACTGCAATGAGGAGCCTGCGCACCACAATGAAGAGTGGCCCCCGCTCACTACAACTAGAGAAAGCCTGCATGCAGCAACGAAGACCCAACGCAGCCCCCCCCCCAAAAAAAAAGAATGAAGGTAAAATAAACCTACTGGCATCTTAGGCAGTATTTATATATTTAGTGTACAGATTTAAAATGTGGGCTCTGGAGACAGAAGCTGGATTTGAATTCCAGCTTGGACACCTTCTGTGATCATGGGTGAATTACATAAATTCTCTAAGCCTCAACTTCCTTATATATTTTACTAATATTTACTCTGTTGGGATAATATCTAAATTAGTGAATAATCATGAAGAATAAATTAGAGAATGCCTCTCAAGCAGTTAGTACCTGCCTAGCATATGGTAAGTTGTTAGAAAATGTTAGTTATCATTTATTCATATTTTCAGCAAATGTAGCTAACCTTCTAGAATTTCATATTTTCTATTTTCATCTGTTTTATTTTTTCCCCTGACTTGAGAGAGTTTGGCTGACAGTATTGTAAAAGAGAAATCATTTTTGCTGCTACTTTGACTTGTACCCAGACCATACCTAAGAAGCTCTCATTTTCAGAGGAAGTCTTTCTTTTTATGAATAATGCTTTCACTTTATTTCATGTGTCACTTTAGGGAGAAATATAGGACCTTTTATTTTATTTACTTTTGGGGGGTGGGGGACAAGGTTCTGGTCTCAAGATACAATCAGTGCCCATTTTGTTTTCAGTGTCATTAAAGTATAATTAACTTTATTATTTTTTTTTTTTTTGCGGTACGCGGGCCTCTCACTGTTGTGGCCCCTCCCATTGCGGAGCACAGGCTCCGGACGCGCAGTCTCAGCGGCCACGGCCCACGGGCCCAGCCGCTCCGCGGCACATGGGATCCTCCCAGACCGGGGCACGAACCCGTATCCCCTGCATCGGCAGGCGGACTCTCAACCACTGCACCACCAGGGAAGCCCAGCGGGCTTTCTTTAGTTGCGGCCAGTGGGGGCTACTCATTGCAGTGCGCAGGCTTCTCATTGCAGTGGCTTCTCTTGTTGCGGAGCATGGGCTCTAGGCACACGGGCTTCAGCAGTAGTTGTCGCACGTGGGCTCAGTAGTTGTGGCTCACGGGCTCTAGAGCGCAGGCTCAGTAGTTGTGGCGCACGGGCTTAGTTGCTCCACGGCATGTGGGATCTTTCTGGACCAGGGCTCGAACCCGTGTCCCCTGCACTGGCGGGCAGATTCTTAACCACTGTGCCACCAGGGAAGTCCCCAAAGCACATACTTTTTGCACTGTGTCAAAATTTCTCTTAGAACTGAACTCTTTTTATTAAGTCTTCTGAGTATTAAAATAAGCAGTTAGCATATTTAGATTTAGTTATAAAAAAATAGGTATCAGTAAGTCTGGACTACTTTTGCTTTTATGGGTTAATAACATTAATTAACATAAATGGCTTTTATTGTATAAGAGATGATAGTTTAATAAACTATTCTAGCTCAGTGTTTTACAAGGGTTTTTAAATTTATGCTCCTTTCACAAACCTTCCTTTAATGTTATTTGATGCTTCAGAACAAATTTAGTATCACTAAAACCAAATCATTATTACCCAACCATTTATAGCATATAACCCTGAAAGAGATCATCTCATCAAGAATAATTATTTTTGCTAATTTAATATAAATTCCAGATCCTTTGTTATCAGAGGCTCTTCTATGTCATGTCTATTTAAATGTATTTTCCTAACTATGTTAGTAATAATTTACAAATAGGTTGTTAATTTTTAAAACCAAAGTTCTGTTAACAGAGTATAATCTGAACAGAAGTCAGATACTTATGGAGTTTTTTATTTATTAGGGCGGGGGGAGGCATGTGGATTTATTTTAAATCATTTTGGGTTAACTACTACAAAATCACAACTTCTTACTAATTTTTTTTTCCTATGATTGGCAGATTTTCTGGATGTTTAATTTTTTGTTTCTGATTTTCAGGCATGTATAAGACCAGGAAGAAAACATAATAATAATGATTTTTAGAGCCTGACTTCTTATGGAAACCATCTTTTAAAATTCATCAATAGTAAACGATTGTCAGCTGAAAACTGTTAGTTCAGTCTTGGAGTTGGTAACAATTTCAGTATATATCAGTGTTCACACAGGTATTTCTAAGGAATCAGGAGAACCAAAGAAATGAAGCTTATTATTAACTTTTCCTTTTCTTTAGGCTACCTATTCTTTTACTTTAGTGATAGAATATATATGAAGAAATTATAAGAGAGCTGTACAGCATTTGTAGAACAAAGATTTAAGGAAAAGTTTGAGATTTCATGTGAAAGGGTTACGTTGCTAAAAATATTTTAAACTCCTGCTGTAGACTGTTAGAGCTATTTAAGAAATCAGCAGTGGATCAAGATTAGGGCTCAGAAAAAATTGGAGCCATTTGGCAGAGGAGGTAATTGAAGTGATCATTTTCCCAGGATAGGAAAATAAAATAATATCCTGTACAACTCGTTCTGACTTTATTAAATATTTTCCTTCTAATAATATAGGAGATAGTATAGTGATAATATAATAGTTGAAATTTCCTACTAGTGGTGTAACCTTCCCTTATTATCCTGGCTTCTTATGCAATTCTATATTAAATTGGTAACATTTGAGATTGTAGAATTTTAAAAATTATTACAATACCCAAAATGGTACCACAAGAGAACCTTTTCCTCCTTTTCTAAGACCATATGTATTCAACTATCCCTTAAGGTTTGTGTGCTTTACTATATACCTCAACTAAAATAATTAATCTGTTTGGTATCACGTCTACAAAAGTAAATATTTTTGCTGACTTGATCTAATACCCAATGAAAGAACCTCTTGGCCTACCTCCTTTGTGTGAGTATAAACAAAGTTTTCCTTGTTAAAGAACCTGGAAGACTTTTTACAAAATATGCAACTCATCATCAGAATTGGAATGTATAAACTGAGCTTTGGGAATTTACCTTTGAACTGATTTTTTTTTTTTTTTTTTGGCCACACCACGCAGCATGTGGGCTCTTAGTTCCCCAACCAGGGATCAAACCTGTGCCCCCTGCATTGGAAGTGTGGAGTCTTAACCACTGGATTGCCAAGAAAGTCCCTGAACTGATGTTTAGTTAATGTGTTTTGTATCAGGATATATTTCATTCTGTACTAAGAAGCAGATAATTTCAATTTATTATTCTCTAAGTGCGAATTTTATACATCTGTAGGATTATGTAGAGTGTAGGGTTTTTGACTGCCTTCTGTCTCATTCATCTTTGAAATAAATTAAATTAATAGGCAACTCAGGAAAGAAAAATACAATTGAAGAGAATATATGCATGGTTCTCTCTTAAAGAATAGACCTTAAATCCTTGGTGAAAGGTTGAGGGTTTTTTTGGCCAAGCCATGTGGCTTATGGGATCTTAGTTCCTCAACCAGGGATTGAACCCAGGGGACAGCAGTGAAAGCGCCAAGTCCTAACCACTGGACCACCAGGGAACTCCCAACTTAAGTTTTCTTTTAGCATACATCCCCTTGGTTTAAGATCTGTGGGGTTACATTATTTCTGTTATTTCTCTCAGTGATACATATAAATTTTTAAATATTGCAGATAATCCTATCTCAAATAATTTTGAAATTTTTGTACATCTTATTTTGCAAAGATATAAAAAGCTAAAGCTAAAAATACAGAGGTGCCTCTGTGCTTTAATTCCCATCATATAGAAATTGTAGAGACTTCCCTGGTGGCACAGTGGCTAGCCTGCCAACGCAGGGGATACAGGTTCAAGCCCTGGTCCAGGAAGATCCCACATGCCGCGGAACAATTAAGCCCGCATGCCACAACTACTGAGCCTGGGCTCTAGAGCCCACGAGCCACAACTACTGAGCCCGTGTGCCACAGCTACTGAAGTCTGTGCATCTAGAGCCCGTGCTCCACAACAAGAGAAGCTACCGCAATGAGAAGCCCGTGTGACACAACGAAGAGTAGCCGCCGCTCACCGCAACTAGGGAAAGCCCGTGCACAGCAATGAAGACCCAACACAGCCAAAAATAAATTAAATAAATAAATTTATTTTTTAAATGTTAATTTCTTAAAAAAATTGTAGGCATGCAGTTTGAGTGTATATGTTCATATATGTGTGTGTAAAATAATTGGAGAGGAACATGTTAACAAATTAATCTGTTAAATCTTGGGGTTGTGATTTTTTAATTTTCTTGAAAATTTAAAAAACTTTTTTGTAAGCAATGAAAATGAAAAAGAAAACTTTAAGTCAGGCATTAATTTGGAAATTACTACATTAAAATTAGAGTAATATTCTTAATCTGATACATTTAATTCACTGTATTTAAGTGTAGATTGTAAAAAAGAACATTTAATCACAGTCTGAAGTTTTGTACTGGGTGCTTAATCTGTTCAGACATTAAATATTTGAACATTTGAGGGATTTAAAAATAATATTTGTTCTTAAGACATATAAAGGTTTTCTGGGGGGGTGGTTATTGAGTTTGGTTATTTACAGTATGTTAGAAATAGGAAGCAAGCTCTGTCTAGGAGCCTACTATAGTTTAGTTTTCCCTCCTCCTCTTTCCCCTCTTCCTTCCCCTCCTGCTTGATCCTTTCCTTCGCTCTCTGTTACCCTTAGTATATTTTACCTGTTTCCTGGTAGATTAATTCCAGGTGACTTTGGTCAATATGCTAAGCACTTGTGATACTGTTTACATAGTTTTATGCGCTTTTTTTTTTTTTTTTTTGGCGGTACGTGGGCCTCTCACTGTTGTGGCCTCTCCCGTTGCGGAGCACACGCTACGGACGCGCAGGCTCCGGACGCGCGGGCTCAGCGGCCATGGCTCACGGGCCCAGCCGTTCCGCGGCATATGGGATCCTCCCAGACCGGAGCACGAACCCGTGTTCCCTACATCGGCAGGCGGACTCTCAACCACTGCACCACCAGGGAAGCCCTTGTGTGCTTTTTATACGGAGGAGGAACCCTACCGCAGAAAACTTCTTTCTTAGAATTCCTTCTGAAAAATTCTAATTTTCCTTTCTTACTATCACCAAAACAGAGGTTGGCCTTACATTTTTAAAGTGGTAACCTGAATAGTCAGTGGTAGACTCAGACTGGAAGAATTTGAATATTTTCAGAGAAAATGTGCTTTTAAACCAATATGCTAAACCACAAGAACCCAGAGTTCTTTCCTTTGAGCTGTGCATTACTGTTTGTGCAGCTTCTGAATTGAAGTTAACAGACTGTATTCTGTAATATTGAACTATAAAAATGTTTGACTATTCTCTTTCTCAAAAAATTTTTTTGTTTATAAGTCACAGTTATATCCATTCATAGACCTTGGGACTATATATGTGAGTGCATAGTAATCGTAGGACAAATACTTCTTTGGAAGCAAAACAAACAAAATTCATCTATATGATCTGTGAACATTAGCTTTTTCTCAAGGATGCTCACAGTGTACCCTGTTCCCTTTTAGAGTCTCTTTATCTTAAAGAGCGACGTAAGAAAAGTAGGACTAGTGATTTTCACAGCTCTGGAAATTTGGCTTAACTTTAATAATAATAATAAATAATAAGTATTGATTGTGAGTTTATCATGTACCAGACATCATACTAGGCACTCCCATTATATGCTGTCCTTACAAAGCCATTTGAAGTAGTACTAAATCTCACTTCCCACAAAAATATGGAATTTATCATACTTTGTTATATTACGTGATCATCTCTGCTAGAAGCTCCCCCTTTCAATTTGTGGACTTCTAGATAAAGAAATTCAGAGCTAATGGGAAGAATACAGATAACCAGTGCTAATGAGAAATTTTAGAAATTTGAAAATAACAGAAATACTAACCAACAACAACAAAAGCAGACTCACCATAGTAACACAAATGATAGTACCAAAAGGAACTCATAGAGATCCAAGTATGCTAAAACTTAGTATGTTATTACCTTTGTCCATTGATTTTTCTTAGATTTAGATATAATTGAAAAATATTAATCAAACAAATTAAATTTAACAAAGTAACTTAATTTCCCAAGGTAGAAATACCAGCTAGAATTTTTTAATATTAATGGAGCCTAGCATTCTAATATGTAAATTCAAAATATTCTTATATTATAATAGAAGTCCTGAAAGCTTTAATAAACCAATTTAACCATGAAATATCATAGGAAAATAAGGCTTATAAAATCAAAAGTGGTTAAGCTCATATACTTTCCTTACATATGTAATATTGAAGTAAGGGAAAACAACGTATTTTTAAATTAACTTCAGAAAAGCAGTTTTTCTCCCAATCTTTTAATGTGATTATGTGAACTTGCTATGTGAATAAAAAAATGAGAAAATGATATAAACTGTATTTGATCATTTAACAAATGTTTATTGACCACCTACTCTGTGCCAAGCACTGTTTGAGGCATTTGGTATACATCAGTGGGGAAGAAAGTTCCCTGCCCTCATGGAACTTACATTTTCACAGGAGAGGTAGACAATAAACATAATAAGTAAGTAAACTTATGTTAGGGAATGATAAACATAATAAGTAAGTAAACTATGAAAAGCAATGGGGCATTGGAAAGAGGGTGAAGGAGGGATAATCAGGCTACAATTTTAAATAGGGAAGTCAGGATATGCCCTTATTAAGAAGGTGACATTTAAGCCAAGACTTGAAGGAGATAAGGGGGTTTAGACAAGAGGATATCTGGCCAAAGAACCCTCGAGGAGGAAGGAACAGCCAGTGCAAAAGGCCTCCAGATCAGAGTGTGCCTCGCTGATTTGAGGAACAGCAAAGTTGGAAAACCGTGAGCAAGGGGGAGAGTATTAGGTATGAGGGTAGACAGGTAACAGGTAATAGGGATACAGATTCTGTAAAGATTTGGGGTTTTATTCTGGAGTGAGATGAGGTGCCATTGTACAGTTTTTATTAGAGGAGTGATATGACCTAACTCATAATTTAGAAGAATCAGTTGGGCTACTGTGTTGATAATTGACTATAGGAGGGCAAGGGTAGGAACAGAGACTATTTAAGATTATTGCTATTGCAATAATCCAGGCAAGAAATAATGGTGGTTCAGACTAGTGTGAAAGCAGTGAAAATAGTGAGAGGAGGTTACGTTCAGGCTGCATTTTGAAAGTAGAGCCCACAGGATTTCCTGACAGTTTGGATGTGGGGTGTGATAAAGAGGAGAGTCAGGAATCACTACAAGGTTTTTTGCATGACCAATTGGAAGGGATTAGAGTTGCCCTCAACTGAGATGAGGAAGGCTGAAAGTAGAGCTGGTTTTGGGGATGGAGGCAGAGAATTGAGAAGGTCAATTTCAGACTTGCTAAATTTGAGATGTCAGGCAGGCATTTGGACTAGAGCTGTAAACTTGCAAGTCATTAGCATGTAGATGGTAGTAAGTCTGTGCCCATGAAACTGGATATATGTTACCTGGTGATGGGGCATCAACAAGGCAGCAAGGTGGGAATTTCCTGGCGGTTCAGTGGTTAGGGCTCCGGGCTCTCACTGCCAAGGGCCCAGGTTTGATCCCTGGTCGGGGAACTAATATCCCCACAAGCCACTCAGTGCGGCCAAAAAAAAAAAAAAAAAAAAAAAGCAGCAAGGTAATGAAAACTAACTTTACCTATCTCACAACTTTGCCTGGTGCCAGTATTGCTGATAGCCCAGTTCTTCTCGCCAATTAAGGACCAAAACCAATTCTCAGAGTTCTGGGGCTAAGTAATATACTATATGTGAAGTAGTAGGCATTCAATAATTGTTTCTTTTCCTTTCGTACATTTTAACATTTAAAGGACAAGGCAGCTTAAATGTAGGATGTCTGCATTTAGCCTCTTCACTCTTCAGTAGTGTTGGTTTGGGGAAATTATGAATGAATTACATTGACCTGTTTTACTAGAAAAAGAAATTATTGGATTACTAAAGCATAAGGCAAAATACAGGATAATATTAGGCTGAATATGAAAGCTGAAGAGAAAAAAATTCAAATGATAAGAACAGAAGATCAACCTATATTCCCTTAGGTACCTAGAAACAACATCACTAGTGGTTCCAATACTTTAGGGCACACTGGAATTATCTGGGCATCTCTTAAAAATACTGGTATCTGGCTCCTACTCCCAGAATTTCTGATTTATTTGGTATGGGATACAACCTGGGCATCCAGAGTTTTAAGATCCCTCCAGACATCCCTCTAATGTGTCGCAAAGTTTGAGAACTACTGTGTTATACACTTTTTTTGTTCTAATGGAACTGTCATTAATAATCACAGTATTCAAATTTCCTTCCATAATTTATTTTATTCTTCGCTGGTGTCAAAAATGGAAGCAGCTATCAAGAAAAGGTCCTATTGGGCTTCCCTGGTGGCGCAGTGGTTGAGAGTCCGCCTGCCGATGCAGGGGAAACGGGTTCGTGCCCCGGTCCGGGAAGATCCCACATGCCACGGAGCGGCTGGGCCCGTGAGCCATGGCCGCTGAGCCTGCGCATACGGAGCCTGTGCTCTGCAACGGGAGGGGCCACAACAGTGAGAGGCCCGCGTATAGCAAAAAAAAAAAAAAGAAAAGGTCCTATTGAGGGCATTATCTAAGTGAAATAAGTCAGAGAAATTCAAATACCGTATGATCTTACTTATATGTGGAATCTAAAAACAAAAACAAAAAACAACTCACAGAGAACAGATTGGTGGTTGCCAGTGGCAGGGATGGGGCGTGGATGGGAGGGGTGAGGGATAGGGGGATGGGGGAAATAGGTAAAGGGAGTCAAAAGGTATAAACTTTCAATTATAAAATAAGTCATGGAGATGTACAGCATGGTGACTATAGTTAATAATACTGTATTGTATACTTGCAAGTTGCTAAGAGTGTAGATCTTAAAAGTTCTCATCACACGAAAAAAAAACTATATATGATGATGGATGTTAAATAGAAAGAAAAGAAAAGAAGGGAAGGGAAGAGGAGGGGAGTGGTGGGGAGGGAAGGTCCTCAAGGCAGAGTAGAATAAATGAACCCTCTGTAAATCATGCAAATCACTGCCATAATTTGTTGTAGATTCATGGCAGCTATTCACCTGGCCGTTTATTTGTAGTATAAGTGAACCCCAAATTGGGGGCAGCTGTGATGTCATGGTAGCTGCTTTAGACTTGGAGTAAGAAGACTTGGATTGAAATCCTAGTTCTTTTGCATATTATCAGATAATTATCATAATTGCTTATTATCAATTATTATCATAATTACCCATTGTGATGGGCAATTCATTTAACCTTCCTGAAATTCAAATTTCTTTCTCCCTAACATGAGAATGAGCAAGTCTATTTTGCATGGTTGTAATAATTGTTTTTAAAAGTGAATGTATGTGAAGGTAAATTATAAAGAATTATATAAAGACACTAAAGAATTATTATTTGAAATCAACCTTAGAAGTGACATAACAATGTAAAATGTAATGATTTCCTGGAAGTGGATAGATATTTCTTCCTATATTTTTTCACTGATTTAAGAATGGAACTCTGCAAACAGTAGGTAATAAATGTTTTTGATCTTAATGTTAGGCAGGGAAATTGTTATTTTGTATTTATTTCTTTTACAGTGTATTAATATGGGAAAAACATGAACTGTCGGACACAGATGTCACTTATTATCAAATTTGTGTCGCTAGGCATGTTCTAAAACTTAGGTTTCTTTTCTATTTATCTCTACCTTTCAGGGCTGCTGTGTAAAATTCACGTGTAAAGCACCAAGCATAGTGGCTAGCACAGGTTGGCAGGAAATGTTGATTCCTTTCTTCCCTCCAAGAGTATGATAATCTTGGGATAATAATTTTAAAATCTGAGTAATAATTATTTCTCCATAACCAAAAATCTTAACTGTCATTTTTATTTTGCTGATTTCTATATCATTTTAACTTTTAAATGTCCACCCCTCTCCCAAAAAAGCCATTTTAACTTTAACTTTTTTTTTTTACTTTAAGTTTACACCATGGATAGCACAGAGGAGAAGAATAACAGCACAAAGGAGAAGAATGACAATTACAAAGATGATCTTCTGCTAAGGATGGGACTTAATGATAATAAAGCCGGAATGGAAGGATTAGATAAAGAGAAAATTAACAAAATTATAATGGAAGCCACAAAGGTATGTTTCTTTTTTCTTTCAATATCTTTAATTTAGTAACTTTTTAACTTTCTGTTTAAAAGAAAATTAGTGTTTTAAATATCCTTTTAATTATAATTTTTAATATTTTAATATATAAAGTTATTAAGCTACAATGCATATAGAATAATTTCCCTTCTCTTCTGTTGCTTTTGCCATCCAGTTTTCTACTTCACATGCACATAGTATGCATGTTAAAGCAAAATAACGTATATCTTCTTTTTCACCCTTTTTTTTTCACCCCAATAGGAGAATAGTACAATTGTGGGTTTTTTGTTTTTATTTCAGTTAATATATCTTTGAAGTCTTTCTGTATAAGAAACTAGAGATCTTCATTCTTTTTTATGCCTGCATATGTGGATATACTATACTTTATTGAACTAGTCAGAATCTTTATGGATGGACATATAATAAGTCATTTCTAGTCTTTCATTTTTACAAACAATACTACAGTGAATAAGCTTGTATTTCATAACTTTACATATGTGCAAATATAACTATAGGAGAGATTCCCAGAAGTGGAATTATTCCACCAAATACATATAGCATGAAAGGATATATGCATGTGCAGTTTTTAATTAATTGTGCAATTGGCCTCCATAGTAGTTGTATCAATTTACATTTCCACTGCCAATATGTGAGACTCTGTTTTACCATGCTGCAACCATACCAACATAGTGTGTTACTATACTTCTGGATTTGCCAGTCTATGGTAACACAGGGTTGCATTAATTTATATTTCTCTTATTGAAAAGTGAGATTGTACATCTTTTTCATATGTTTAAAAGCCACTTACATGTGTATTTTTTACACACTGTCTCTTCTTACCCTTTGCACAATTTTCCATTGGATTATTGTTTACCTTTTGACTTTGCTCATGGTAGTTTAGTCCTGTGCAGTAATTTTTTGTTTGCTTCTTTTTACGTACTTGAATTAGTTAACTACATATGACTTTCTCCAAGATCATAAAAGAGTTCTTTAATGGTTTTTTTCTACCATTTGGGGGGTTTCATTTATGTATTATGAAATATCCATGCAGAAAGGTGTAAAATTTAAGAGAATATCCTTATTCTTAGCAAATGTATGCTGATAACTGCACCAACTTATTCTCAAATGGTTTAGCCAAAAAAAGAGGGTGGAGAAAGAAAGAGAGAGTGAGTGTGTGTGTATGTGTGTGTGTGCGCACACAAGCACACATAAAAGTTGGGAGAGAAACCGAATGTAGCAGGCTATCAACAATTGGTCAATCTAGGTGAGGACATATAGGTGTTCATTGTACTATTCTTTCAACTCTTGAATATTTGGAAATTCTAAAATAAAGAGTTGAGGGAAAAATAATTTTTTAAGCATATAAAATGTAGATACAATTTTAAAAGTATCAATAAAAGATAATTAAGAGATGAAATAAGGAAATATAACATATGGGTTGGATGCTGGTTGGAACAAATACATTTGGAACATTTACAGGAATTTGAATATAGGGAGGATACTAGATAATATTAAGGAATTATTGTTAATTTTATTAGTTATGAAATGTTATTATGATTACATATTATTATGGAAAATGGCCTTATTTTTAAAGATACATGCTAAAATACTCTATAGAATAGCTAAATTTCATTATATCTGTGATTTTCTTTAAAACAGTTCACTTAAAAAATCATTGAAGGAAATCAAGCAAAATGTTAACAGTTGTTAAATCTCAGTGATAGTTTTATATATTATTTATTATAGCAATCTCTATATTTTTCTGTTTCAGACTTCTTTGAAATTTTCATCATAACAATTTTTAAAAGACAAAGAGTAAAGCCTATGATCCTAGTTTTCATGTTAAGAAATAGAATATTTAAGTTATCTTAGATGTCCCTATCAGATCTTCCCTCTTTCTTCCCCATGTCTCAGTACCATTTACTAAATAGTCCATCCTTTCCTACTGATCTGCAGTGCTTTCTACTGTTCTGGTAGATTATTTGTCTGTTCTTGCACTATACAACATGATCTTAAATACAATACTTTAAAGTCTTGATATCTGTTGGAACAAGTTCTCTTTTTTTGGCCTTTGTTCTTTTACAAGAGTATCTTAGGTATTCTTGAATCTTTGCTCTTCCATATAAATTTTGTATGATATTAATATGTATCAATCATAGAATAGATACTTATGTATTTTATATATTAATATATTTGTATATTTTATATAATATATATTCCTCTAGTAGGGAGGAGGGGTGAGTTTATCTGAAATATCTTTCTTAAATTGAAATTTTCTAATTCTTGCCACTCCATAGCAATTTACTTTTTAAAAACTTTTATCAGAAAATTTTAAACATACCCAAAATTAGAATAGTATAGTGAATCCCAGGTAATCATCACCCAGCATCAGCAGTTATCAACATTTTTACAAATATTGTTTCATCTTTCTCACTTACCTCTCCGTACTGAATTTTGGAGGTGGAAAGTAGAGTATTTTAAAACAAATCCCAATAAATTGGACAAATTTCTAGACATTCACAATTTTCCAAAACTGACTTAAGAAGATACAGAAAATCTAAATAGACCTATAAAAAGGAAAGAAATTAAATTAGTAATCAAAAATCTCCCCCCGCCCAAAGAAAAAAAAGAGATGAGGTCAGGATGTCTTCACTGGTGATTTTTTTTTTTAATACAGCAGGTTCTTATTAGTCATCCATTTTATACACATCAGTGTATACCTGTCAATCCCAATCGCCCAATTCATCACACCACCACCACCACCCCGCCGCTTTCCCCGCTTGGTGTCCATACATTTGTTCTCTACATCTGTGTCTCAATTTCTGCCCTGCAAACCAGTTCATCTGTACCATTTTTCTAGCTTCCACATACATGCATTAATATACGATATATGTTTTTCTGACTTACCTCACTCTGTATGACAGTCTCTAGATCCATCCACGTCTCAACAAATGACCCAATTTCGTTCCTTTTTATGGCTGAGTAATATTACATTGTATATATGTACCACATCTTCTTTATCCATTCGTCTGTCAGTGGGTATTTAGGCTGCTTACATGACCTGGCTATTGTAAATAGTGCTGCAATGAACATTGGGGTGCATGTGTCTTTTTGAATTATGGTTTTCTCTGGGTATTCACTGGTGAATTTTATTTGACATTTAAAGGAGAAATAATACCAATACTCCATAAGTTCTTCCAAAAAATAAAGAAGGATGGAACACTTCCCAACTCTTTCTGAGGCCTGTATCCCCTTAATACTAAAGTCAGACAAGCAGAAGATTATAGATCTTTATAAATGTAGAAGTCCTCATCAAAATATTAGCAAACTGGATCCAACAATATATTAAGATTATGTAGCATGACCAAATGGGATTTATCCTAAGAATGCAAGGTTGGTTTAGCCTCCAAAAATCAATTAATGTACTATACCATGTTAATAGAATTAAGGGCAAAAAACACATGGTCATGTCAATAGATGCAGAAAAATCATACCTGACAAAATCCTATACCCATTCATGCTAAAAACTCTTAATAAACTTGAAATAGAAGGGAACTTCTGCAACCTAAAAAGGACATCTATAAAAACCTATACACCCCAATAAAAATTAAAAAACAAAAAACCCTATAGTTGTCACTATACTTCATGGTGAAAGACTAAACACTTTTGCCCGAAAATCAGGAACAAGGCAAGGATGCCCAATCTCACCTGTTCTTTTCAACCTAGTTCTGAACATTTTAGCCAGTGCTGTCAGGCAATTAAAAGAAATAAAAAGCATCAAGATTGGAAACAAAGAATTAAAACTATCTGTTCACAGGTGACATGATCTAATATATAGAAAGTCTTAAGGGATTTCAGGAGTGCAACAATTGTACCCTGAAAATTACAAAAACTTGGTGAGGGAAGATAATGACCTAAAAAATGGAGACATATGGCTATTCAGGGATGAGAAGATTCCATATGGTTAAGAAGGCAATTCTCCCCAAATTGATCTGTAGATTCAGTGTACTTCCCTCATCAAAATTCCAGTGGCTTTTTTTTTTCTGCAGAAATTGACAAACAGATTTTAAAATTTATATGGAAATCAGAAACACCTAAAATAATCAAAACAATTGTAAAAAGGAACAAGCATGGGGGTCTGACTTTCCTATTTCAAAACTTACTATAAAGCTACAGTTATCAAGACAATGTGCTACTGCCATGAGGCTAGACATATAGAACAATGGAGCAGAATTGAGAGTCTAGAAATAAATGTTTATAGTTTATTGATATTTGTACCAAGGCAAAAGGATAGTCTGTTCAGCACATGATACTGGAACAACTGGATATCCACATGCAAAAAAGATGAACTTATTAGACCCTTAACTCACACCATACACTGAAAATTAACTCAAAATTGACTTAAATGTAAGAACTAAAGAAATAAACCTTTTAGAAGATAGGAGAAAATCTTTGAGATCTTTGGTTAGGCAAACATTTCTTGGATACAACACTGAAAGCACAGTCAGTAAAAGAAAAAGTTGACAAATAGGGCCTCATCAAATTTCAAAATGTTTGTACTTCAGAAGATACCATTAAAATATACAAAGATAGGACTTCCCTGGTGGCACAGTGGTTGAGAGTCCGCCTGCCGATGCAGGGGACATGGGTTCGTGCCCTGGTCCGGGAAGATCCCACATGCCGCGGAGCAGCCAGGCCCGAGAGCCATGGCCGCTGAGCCTGCGCGTCCGGATCCTGTGCTCCGCAACGGGAGAGGCCACAACAGTGAGAGGCCCACGTACCGCAAAAACAAAACAAAACAAAACAAAGATAAGCAACATACTAGGGTAAAATATTTGCAAAATAAGAAGACAACCCAATCAAAAAATGTGCAAAAGATATAAATAGACATTTCACTAAGGAAGATATAAGAATGGCTCATAAGCACATGAGAAGATGTTCAACATTAGTCATTAGAAAAAGGCAAATTAAAACCACAATGAGATGCCATTCATAGTATTATAGCCTAGAATGGCTGTAATAAATAAGACAGGACTTCCCTGGTGGCACAGTGGTTAAGAGTCCGCCTGCCAATGTAGGGGACACAGGTTCCATCCCTGGTCTGGGAAGATCCACATGCCATGGAGCAACTAAGCCTTTGTGCCACAACTACTGAGACCACGTGCCACAACTACTGAAGCCCACACTCTGCAACAAGAGAAGCCACCGCGATGAGAAGCCTGCACACCGCAACAAAGAGTAGCTCCTGCTCGCTGCGACTAGAGAAAGCCCACGCACAGCAACGAAGACCCAATGCAGCCATAAATAAATAAATAAATAAATTAAAAAAATAAGATAGTAACAGATGTTGCAAGGATATAGAGAAATTGGTACCCTCATACATTGCTGGTAGGTTTGTAAAATGGTTCTGCCACTTTGGAAAACAGTTTGGCAGTTCCTCAGAAGGTTTAGCATGGAGTTACCATATAATGCAGAGATTCCACTCCTAGGTACTTATCCAAGGAAGATGAAAACATGTGTCCACACAAAATGTGTACACAATTGTTCATTGCAGCGTTTTTCGTAATAGCCAAAAAGTGAAAATAATTAAATGTCCATCCACCTTATAAATAGATAGTATGTTCAGTGATGGAATGATGGATGATTTTCTAAAAGTTATTTTCTACATTTTATTTAATGGCTAACATTAAATTTGTTAAAGTACTGTTTACCTAAAACAACTAGACTGCCAGTTATTTCTCCACTAAAAAAATGGGTTTATTCAAGATCAGCGGAAAATTGCAGTTCAAGGTCTGCAACCATGGCAAGCCAAATGCAAGTCCCCAGCAAACCTGGAGAGGAAAACTCTTTCCAATAAGGGGAAAGGAAGTTGGCAAGGGTATAGTAAACAGAGTCCTTGACTTTTCATTGGCTGAGTTCTTGCCAGAAAAGGAGTCTTCTTTGTCTTGCTTTCTACTATCATCAAAGGGCATGAGAGCTCCCCCTTCTGATCTCTGACTATTTAATTGAGGTTTCTGTTAGTTAATTTTTTACAATAATTTTTAAGTGAAAGTGAAGGAGATAACTGATGACCCAGCTGACTCTAAGGCCTTGGATATGCCCGGAGGATCCCACCTAGGACACATTGTTATTTTCTGAGTGCAGATCTGTACTCATCTCTAGAGTTTGTACTGTGCTACATACTGCCTCACAACATTCCTATGATTTAGGTAACTATAAATTCATTTTACAGATAAGGAAACCTAAGACATAATAAGATTAATTTTAGGGTAACCTAGCTAGTAAGTAATGGAGGTAAGTTTTGAATTCAGTCATTCTGTTTCTAGAGTCTGTGCTCTTAGCCATCAGGTTTGCAGTGATGCTTCCTTCAAACATTCTTCTTATACTTTATTTTGTTTTCCTATGTAGGGGTCCAGATTTTATGGAAACGAGCTCAAGAAAGAAAAGCAAGTCAACCAACGAATTGAAAATATGATGCAACAAAAGGCTCAAATTACCAGCCAGCAGCTAAGGAAAGCACAATTACAGGTATTAATTCAATTGCTAAATAAAGTGGAAGCTGGCAGAATAATAATTGATAGTTAAAATGCATCATGGTCAAGTCATAACTGAAAACAAGGTGAAATGTAAATGTTCATTACATTGTAAAGCATAAAATTTAACAAATGTGCATAACAACTTTGTTAAATACTGCTCTACCCTTTTACATAAAGACCCACACCTAGACATTGTCACCTGCATTATACAGAAGAGTAAATGGAGCCTTAGTTAGGTTGTGACTTGCCCAGCTTCATATGACAGGTAGTTGGCAAAGCTAGGATTTAATCCAAAGCTTTTGTTCTTTTTTTTTTTTTTTTTTTTCTTTTTGCGGTATGCGGGCCTCTCACTGTTGTGGCCTCTCCCGTTGCGGAGCACAGGCTCCGGATGCGCAGGCCCAGCGGCCATGGCTCACGGGCCCAGCCGCTCCGCGGCATATGGGATCCTCCCAGATCGGGGCACGAACCCGTATCCCCTGCATCGGCAGATGGACTCTCAACCACTGCGCCACCAGGGAGGCCCTGTTCTTTTTATTATGTATGTACATTGCAGCTAGAAAAGCCTACAAGATAAATGTGGCATGTTTTCTGAAAAACTAATTTTGCAAAAAAGATTTGGGAGAACATGTTAACCAATTAAATTTGAAAGTACTTTAAAACATAATTGTGTTACAGTAAAACGAAAAGTCATGTAAATGGTAGAGTGCCAAATGTATGTGAACTTTTAAGATAAAACACAAGACTTCTAAAAATGTGGGGCCTTTGGCTTCTTCAGCATCTTTGGGGAATAAATACTCAGTTTCCTGTGGTATTAAAAGTTATTTCAGTAGAAGAGTTTGAGAAGAGCCAAGCTACAAGGCATCATGTGGTAGACTGAGAACTCAAAGCAGTAACATTAAAGTTTACTTTTAAGGACAGTTTTACCCTCTGGGACTTCCCTGGTGGCGCAGTGGTTAAGAATCCGCCTGCTAATGCAGGGGACACGGGTTTGAGCCCTGGTCCGGGAAGATCCCACATGCCGCAGAGCAACAAAGCCCGTGCACCACAACTACTGAGCCTGAGCTCTAGAGCCCGCGAGCCATAACTACTGAGCCCATGTGCCACAACTACTGAAGGCCATGCAACTAGAGCCTGTGCTCTGCAACAACAGAAGCCACTGCAATGAGAAACCCGCACACTGCAATGAAGAGTAGCCCCGACTCGCTGCAACTAGAGAAAGCCTGCACACAGCAACGAAGACCCAACACATCCAAAAATAAATTAATTAAAAAAAAAAGTTTTACCCTCTATCAAAATCTGATTCAGTTTTACAAAGCACTTTAAGCTATAACATAACAATAAAATTATAATATTAATCTACTGTGCTACAAAATTCTTTTCATGATAGAGTTCAAAGATTATAAATTTTGTTTTCTTTATCAAACTACAGTGTGTCATTTTCTTTTTTGATATATGCTTTCCTAGAGCATAAGCTAGGTTTTTTTTTTTTTTTTTGGCTGCGTTGGATCTTCGTTGCTGTGCACTGGCCCCCTCTAGTTGTGGCAAGCGGAGGCCACTCCTCACTGCGGTGCGTGGGCTTCTTATTGCAGTGGCCTCTCTTGTTGCGGAGCACAGGCTCCAGGGGCACGGGCTTCAGTAGTTGTGGCTCAAGGGCTCTAGAGCACAGGCTCAGTAGTTGTGGCGCATGGGCTTAGTTGCTCCGCGGCATGTGGTATCTTTCTGGACCAGGGCTCGAACCCGTGTCCCCTGCATTGGCAGGCAGATTCTTAACCACTGTGCCACCAGGGAAGCCCCAAGCTAGTTTTTTATCTTCTGTGTTAAGTGGTCTGCTATCATGACTAAAGATGATTTGTCAGTCAAATCATCAGTTTTAATGCTTCATAGCAGTCCACTGTATGGAGGTGCATAATTTATTTACCTCATCCCACCGTGGTTCCAGTTTTTTGCTTTATATACAACATTGGGATGATCATTTGTATTCATGTATCTTTGTACTCTCCCGTTCTGTTATTTTCACCAAAGATGGTACCATTTTACATATTCAACATAAAAGTGCTGGTTTCCTCACATACTTGTTTAAAACTAGATTTTATCAATTTTATCAGTCTTTTAGTTTTTTTGTGTGTGTGTGTGTTATGCAGGCCTCTCACTGTTGTGGCCTCTCCCGTTGCGGAGCACAGGCTCCGGACGCGCAGGCTCAGCGGCCATGGCTCACGGGCCCAGCCGCTCCGCGGCACATGGGATCTTCCCGGACCAGGGCACGAACCCATGTCCCCTGCATCGGCAGGCGGACTCTCAACCACTGTGCCACCAGGGAAGCCCAGTCTTTTAGTTTTTGCTGATACAGTGTCTAAAATATTATTTCATGGTTGTTTTAATTTGCCTTCCTTTGACTATGACAGAGAAGGAATGTCTTTTCACATATGAATTAGCCATCAATATTTCCTTGTTGTGGGAATATCCTCCTTTATTCTGTTTGTTAGGATATAGGCTAAGTAGCTAGCACAAGAGACTCAAAAATAAAATGGTTCAAATAAGTTTATTTCTTTCCTACATAATAGGTATGTAGTCCCAGCTGGTCTGGTGGTTCTGATCACCATAGTAATTTAGAGACCCAGGTTCTACATTGTCTTGTTCTATCATCCCCTAGTGTTATCCTTACCTGGATTGACAGAAATGGATTACCTTCAATCCATATTCCAGCCTCTGGGAAGGAAGAAAGAACAAGGAAAATATCATCCAAGGAAAGTAATTTACTATTAAACAAGTGAAAAAGAATTTGCACACATTACTTTAGCTCACATTGAAGTTTCACGGCCACACCTAAGTGCAAGAGAAGCTGTAAAATATATTCTCTAGGTGGGTGGCCATGTGTCAGCTAAAAATCTATTACTATAGAAGGAAGAGAGAGTAGATTTCAGGGTTCAACTAGCAGTCTAAAGCAATACTCTTTGCCCACATTTCTAGAGGAGTTTGTATCTTTTTCTCCCCGTTTATAGATCTTATCATACATGAAAAAATTTTTTTCTCTGCCAGTTGTAAAGATTTTTCTAATATGTTGTTTGTCTTTTAATTTTGCAGGGATTTTTTTCCCTGTACATTTTTAAATGTTTATGTAATCAAATCCAGCAGTGTTAAAAATTTTTTTCTTGGCTTTAGTATTGTGCATAGAAAGTTATTCCTCACAACCAAGGCTGTATGTTCTTTTAGTATTTTTATAGTTTTTTTATATTCAAATCTTTAGTCCATTTGAAATTTTGATGTAAGGTATGAAGTATATTTTTCTTAAATAGTATTATATTTTCCCTTAATGGTATTATTTTTCCTAAATGGTGATCCACTTGTCCCAACATCATTTATTTAATCATAAGTCCTTTCTCCACTGAATTGAAATGAGGCACTTCCATATACTAAATTTTCATTGTGCTTGGATTTGTTTCTGGACTCTCTCTCTCTCTCTCTCTTTTTTTTAAAATAAATTTATTTTATTTTTGGCTGTGTCGGGTCTTCATTGCTGCATGCGGGCTTTCTCTAGCTATGGTGAGCAGGGGCTACTCTTTGTTGTGGTGCGTGGGCTTCTCATTGCAGTGGCTTCTCTTGTTGCGGAGCACAGGCTCTAGGCACGTGGGCTTCAGTAGCTGTGGCACATGGGCTCAGTAGTTGTGGCTCGTGGGCTTTAGAGGGCAGGCTCAGTAGTTGTGGCACATGGGCTTAGTTGCTCCATGGCATGTGACATCTTCCTGGACCAGGGCTCAAACCCGTGTCCCCTACATTGGCAGGCAGATTCTTAACCACTGCGCCACCAGGGAAGTCCCTGGACTCTCTTTTAATCAACTGAATCTTTCCCCATATCAGTACCATGCAGTTTTATTTATTGAATCATAATAATATAGTTTAATATTCCCCCTCACTACTCTTCAGAAAAAAAATTTTTTTTCTCATGCATTGTGTCTTTCACGTAAGTTTAAGCAGTATTTCATCAAGTTAAAAAGAAATTCTATTCTGTCCACAGTAACACTGTTTTTAAGTTGATATTAATCCTTAGGCAGTTTACTTTCTCTTTTTGGTAAGTTTTATTGATTTAGAGTCTACAAGTACCTTTAATAAAGTTTTAAAGATGTAATACATAGGAGTGGTACAATATAACAGCTTCTTGCTGTTTATACTACTTTTAAAGCTCATTTCCTTAAATATGCTAAAAATCTGAGGAAACAGAAAATACCGTACATTGTGTAGCAGTACTTCAGGTTTTGCTACGGTTTTAGTTGATATTCCATGGGAGGCTCTGCAGCATCTTTTGCAAGGGAAATGGCAGGAAATGTGTTTTATGTTGATTGTAAAATTGTTTCAGTTTTTGAGCTTCCTTTAAAAGAAGTTGTATAAGTGGGAGGGTATTGAGGAAATCCTAAGGAGTCTAGAAGGTCTGAAAGAACACAGAGGTTTTCATGGGAAATGTGTTTCTATTTTAGAGTCATGAAATTTCCAAATAGTAGATTTTATTATGTGTGATAAGATAAGAAAGCTCTGTAGGCATAAACTCCCTTGATGTTTCTTGAGAACCTCCCTAAGTATTCCCCACCCCATCCCATCCTCATTAAACTTCTTAAAAGCACAATCATTTTTGTAGCTGTCAAAACATCTTATTATAACATGGGCTCTTGAATTGAACAGACAAACATCCATGTTATATTAAATGGCAACTACACAGCAAATCAGTGCATTTTGACCACTTTAACACTTGATTTGGAGAACCCAGATTTACTCAACAATTTTTAGGGTAGTATTAAGTCAAGAAAATGAAAAACAATATTTCTGAAGTAGTCTCCTAAATGTAATCCAAAAGCGGGACTTTTAAAACATAAATAAGACATAATATGGTATAAAATATACCACTAGAGCTTGATTTGAGCTTATTTCAGTGTTATACACTTTAAGAATTCATTTTAGGGAGGTATCCTAAAATAATGGAAAGAGCACAGGCTTTAGAGTAACCTGTTTTCCAGGTCTAATTCTAACATTTACCAGCTCTATGACTTAGGGCAAATTAAATAATCTTACTGAACTTTAGTTTCATCTATAAAATGGGAATAATAATTATTCTCTCAATTAATTTGACCATTAGGTGAGTTAACATAAGAAGCATTTTTCATATTACATATAATATACTCAGTAAATGTCATTTCTACTTTAAAAATTATAGTTAATATCACTAAGCCCTTACCATATCCCTAGATAAGTGAGTCATATGGGTATCTCTTAATTCTTTCCACCTTTTGAAATTGGTTTAGTCCCTCTTTACAAATAAAGAAAGTAAGGATGAGAGGGATTAACTTACCCACTATCATGTAACTAGTAAGTGGCAGGCTTGAGACCCAAACAAAAACCCACTGTGACACATGCTGGCTCTGAACTGTAGCAAGAGGGACTGGGTACATATTAGAGACTCAAATCAGAACTTGGAAGTCATTTGGAAGGAAAAATGGAAGAAAGGAAAACATGAATGAGAATTTCAGTAGAAGAAACTGGAAAAAAGCAGTGGTGGTATGCATTTGGTAGATGTAGAAGAAAGAGTTCAGATAAGGGTGACTAATGAGAGATAGTAAAGCAAAGTGGAATGTGAGTCATTCAGTGGCGAGGTTTCCTTTTGGCACCTGTACACTTGTTTTAAGCACAGAAAAGACAATAGATTGCTGAGGAAACTGTCATAGCATTAATGTATGAGTCTAAGGAGAATTTTTTCCCATTTGGTTTGTTTTCTATTTATTATCTTTTTTCTTTTCAGCGTTTCTGGGTTAAGGTATTTCAGATGCTGCTCCCTTATTCTCAGTTGACTCAAATCTAAGGCACATTTTCTGGATTGATATAGAGTCGTTTTTAATCTACCCTTGTTTTTATTAGTCTCCATGAATTGTTTACATCTTTTTTTATGTCAGGATGCTATTCTCTAGTTTGAAATTGAAGTACTGGAAGAAATAGTTATTCTAAATCTGGATGATAAATTGGAGTAATGTTAAAACGTTCCGTTTATTAGGTGTGGTATCTAACTGTGTGAGATCAGCCTTCTCCAAACTTTTTCTACAAATAGTACTTTCTCTTTTTTAATCAGAAATATATATATTATATATATAGAATAAATATATATAAAAGAATAAAATTTATACTGATATGTATAAATGGGTGTACAAGTCTCTCCTCCCTTTCTCTTTTATGAGGAAAGAATTTATGTTTGTTTGCTTGTTTACATAGTTACCATTATTTATTTTCATTATGAGAACCTTTAAAATTTACATTCTAGTAACTTTCACATATCAGTACAGTATTGTTAGCTATAGTTATCATACTGTACCTTAGACCCCAAATCTTACTCATCTTTTTTTTTTAACTGAAGTAGGTCAGTTGACCTATAACACTATGTTAGTTTCAGGTGCACAATATAATGATTAAATATTTCTGTATGTTACAACATGATCACCAGGATAAGTCTATAGTTACCATCTGTCATCTTACAAAGTTATTACCGTATTATTCCCCATGCTGTACACTTCATCCTTGTGACTCATTTATTTTGTAACTGGAAGTTTGTACCCTTTAATCTCCCTTTGAGGAAAACTTTTTAAAGCAGATAAGGTCTTTCTCCTGATGGAACTCACAATTTAGAGTCTAATATTACAGTAAGTGCCATAGTAAGAGCAGGAAAACAAGTAAGGGAATATTGAATTCTGTGGCATAGAGGACAGAGATCCAATTAAGTTACAGAGACACGTCGGAGCTGGTCCTTGAAGGGTTGGTGACAGAACTAAGAAGGGCATTCTGCACAGAGGAACAGCCTGAAGAAGGCACAGAGCACCCCAGCTTATTCAGTGAGTTGCAGCCTAAACAGGAATGGATCCTCTAGGAAGTCTCACTGTGGCTACTGGAGACAAATATGAATCAGGGTGATTGTTTCTAAAAGAGGAGTTGCGGGGCTTCCCTGGTGGTGCAGTGGTTAAGAATCCACCTGCCAATGCAGGAGACACGGGTTCGAGCCCTGGTCCAGGAAGATCCCACATGCCACAGAGCAACTAAGCCCGTGCGCCACAACTAGTGAAGCCCATGTGCCACAATGACTGAAGCCTGTGCACCTAGAGCCCGTGCTCCACAACAAGAGAAGCCACCACAATGAGAAGCCCGCACACCGCGATGAAGAGTAGCCACTGCTCATGACAACGAGAGAAAGCCCGCACACAGCAACAAAGATCCAATGCAGCCATAAATAAATAAATAAATAAATAAATTTTTTTAAAAACAAGAGGAGTTGCAGTTTTAACTTGTAGCTAGTAGGCCAGGCGTCACTATAATGTTAAGAAGGAAGACCTTGGAAAAAAAATTCTGCAGAATGAAAACAAGGTTGAAGTCCAACGAGGGGAAAAAGCTAAATTATGCCCCTGAAACTCTCCACCTTTTAGGAAACCTACTCTAGGGATCTCCACATGATGGAAATTGCTTTCATTCCAGAGCTCACCCCACTTATTTCTTTCTGGCTGCTTTTCCCTTAATTTTTTACTGCTTTGTTTTGCAGTTCTCCAGTGATCCTTTTGGTAATAGATTGCATTTATTGAACTTGTACCATGTGCCAAGACACTCTTCCATGCTCTTTATGTATTCTGTTTCATTCAATAGCTTTCTTTTCTCTTCTCTTCATGATTTTACTTAATGCTCTTACTGACTTCCTTATATGTTACTAGATCAAAATGGTCACACAGCCACCCCCAGCTGCAGGGGAAGCTAGAAAACTGTGTATTTAGCTTTTTCAGCCTGTATAATAGAGGCCACAAAAAAGGAACACTTGGGAATGGGTATGTCTGCTACATAAACCCTTTTCTTACTGCCCTACTTTGGTTATTTCTTTCATTTCTCTTTCTTCTTTCTTATCAATCCAGCTCTTTTTCTGTAAAGAAACAAAAAAATTCCTTAAAGATTCTTCACTGTTATATTTGATATATTTATATATGTTGAAATTTCATGAAAGGATAAATTACAGATTAAATTTTCAATTTTGATTTGAATACACTAACAGTTATCAAATTTTAGCCTTGTAAAAGCAATTCTACAGAGGAAATGTTTACAGTATGCCTTAGGACGATTGATTGTACAGTAGTATTCAGCATAAACATCATATGCCAAAGAAGTATAATCTTTTATTGTACATTTCCTTTGTTAATATTCTAAGATGTTAATATTATGAGTCAGGTGGGAGTTGTTGTTTATTTTACCTAAACTGAAGCTTTTAGTTACAGTAAGTTGTTTTCCAAATTTATAAAACAGTAGAATCATTTGATATATAAACAGTTGGAATGCTTTATTCATTCAGTAAATATTTATTAAGTACCTGTTATGTACTTGTGGGTATTGAAAAATGAAAGAGTTAGTAGGGAATGATATTTGAGAATAGACTGCCTATGTTCATGAAAATAAAAGCCTTAATAAACAGTAATCGAATAGATAGGTGTGGGGATGGGTGGGTGAGTGGGTGGCCAGATGGATGGATGGACAGACAGAGACAAATTGACACCTACTAAAAGTAAGATTAGTAAGATTAGTGTTGGGAATTCCCTGGCGGTCCAGTTAGCACTTGGTTCTTTCACTGCCATGGGTCCAGGTTCGATCCCTGGCTGGGGAACTAAGATCCAAAGTCACTTGGCCAAAAAAAAAAAAAAAAAAGATTAGTGTTATGATTAGTGGTATTTCAATATTGTGTTGTCTAAAGTATGTTAACTTTTTAAAAATTAAGGTTGACAGATTTGCAATGGAATTGGAACACAGCCGGGATCTGAACAATACCATAGTACACATTGACATGGATGCTTTCTATGCAGCTGTAGAAATGAGGGACAATCCAGAACTGAAGGATAAACCCATTGCTGTAGGATCAGTGAGTATGTTGGTAAGTAGATAAAGATCAAAGACAAATAGGAAGTTCATGACATATTCATATTCAAGTAATCCTTACTGATTCACAAAGGGGAAAGACTATTGAGTTCTACCAGTTCAATCAGAGTATTTATATGTGTTCAATTACTGAATCCTTTCAACATCACTTGAGGTACAAATTTTTATTTCCATTTGACAGATAAGAAAACAAACTCAGAGAGGGGTTTAATAATGTCCCCAAAGTTACAAACCTGGTAAATGGTAGAGTGGCATTGTATCTTTCTGTTGCAAATTATATTTTTCTTAAGTAACTGTTCTAGTTAAAGAGAATAGAAAAAGAAAGAAAAGGAAATGTTATTCTAAAGCAGAGGTTTGCAAACAATGGCCTACAGGCCAAATCCAGCCCGCTGCCTTATTTTGTAGATAAAATTTTATTGAACACAACATTGTAAATCAACTATATTCCAATAAAAATTTAAAAATTTTTATTGGAATACTGTCACACCCATTCATTTATTATTGTTTCATTAAAAGAGCAGAGTTTCATAATTGCAACAGAGGCCATATGATCTGCAAAGCCTAAAGTATTTGAACCCTTACAGAAAAAGTTTGCCCGCACCAGTTTTGGAGTAACATGTTTCATTAAGGTAAGTACTGTAATTAAGTGGTTTTTTTCCATGACTTGAAACCTTTGCACTTCTGTGACTATGTTGCTTTTCCTTATTGCCACCCTCACCATAGTAGGTAAAGATAACCAGGATAGCTTTGTGTAGCTAAAGATGTGTTGGGAATTAGAAACAGCAACTGGAGTATATGGGTTTTGGTATTAAAAAAATACAAAAGAAATAAGGAAGGTTCTTTCCTGTTCTACTCCTTTCAATGCCTTAGATAACTATTAACCTGATTCCCGAGTTATTTTATTATAAAACTATAATCTGTTTGTTCATTATCTCTGCTCCCACAAGTATGCAGGCAACTAACAATCCTGGTTCCAAAGTAATGTTTGTAGGAAAGGATACTCTCCTCTCTTACAAATCATCAACTAATATTTGAAAAAAATATATTTAATTTTATTAAGAATATATTTCACCATATATTTATGTGAAATTATGTATATGAACCCCTTCAGTACTTACTGGACACCCATTTATGCACATGATTCTGTAATTTGAGCAGAGGACAG
The DNA here is from genome assembly GCF_025265405.1 of Mesoplodon densirostris. Lineage (NCBI taxonomy): Eukaryota > Metazoa > Chordata > Mammalia > Artiodactyla > Ziphiidae > Mesoplodon > Mesoplodon densirostris. The sequence continues at coordinate 61,117,753 of NC_082663.1, forward strand.
TGGGGATGGTTCATCTCTACTCCACTTGGGGTTGGCTGGGCCTATTTAGCTGGGGCTGAAGGATCCAAAAAGGCTTCACTAACATGCTTCCAGCTATGAGCTTTCCACTCCACGTGGTGCATCATCATTTTGTAATCTAACACAAGATCTTACATAGTTGCTGGATCCCACAAAAGCAAAGGCAGAACCTGCAGACTTTTTTTTTAATTTATTTTTTATACAGCAGATTCTTATTAGTTATCTATTTTATACATATTAGTATATATATGTCAATCCCAATCTCCCAATTCATCCCACCCCTATCCCCACTTTCCCCCCTTTGTGTCCATGTGTTTGTTCTCTACATCTCTGTTTCTATTTCTGCCTTGCAGACCAGTTCATCTGTACCATTTTTCTAGATTCCACATATATGCGTTAATATATGATATTTGTTTTTCTCTTTCTGACTTACTTCACTCTGTATGACAGTCTCTAAGTCCATCCACGTCTCTACAAGTGACCCAATTTCGTTCCTTTTTATGGCTGAGTAATATTCCATTGTATACACGTGCCACATCTTCTTTATCCATTTGTCTGTTGATGGGCATTTAGGTTGCTTCCATGACCTGGCTATTGTAAATAGTGCTGCAGTGAACATTGGGGTGCATGTATCTTTCTGAATTATGGTTTTTGCTGGGTTTTTATTATGTTTTTTTAGTTTTTTAAGTAACTTCCATACTGTTCTCCATAGTGGCTGTATCAGTTTACATTCCCACCAACAGTGCAAGAGGGTTCCCTTTATTCCACACCCTCTCCAGCATTTGTTCTTTGTAGATTTTCTGATAATGCCCATTCTAACCGGTGTGAGGTGATACCTCATTGTAGTTTTTTTGTTGTTGTTGTTGTTTTGTTTTTTTTTTGTTTGTTTGTTTTGTTTTTTTTTTTTTTTTTGCTGTACGCGGGCCTCTCACTGCTGCGGCCTCTCCCGTCGCGGAGCACAGGCTCCGGACACACAGGCTCCGCGGCCATGGCTCGCGGGCCCAGCCGCTCCGCGGCATGCGGGATCTTCCGGGATCGGGGCACGAACCCGTGTCCCCTGCATCGGCAGGCGGACTCTCAACCACTGCGCCACCAGGGAAGCCCCTCATTGTAGTTTTGATTTGAATTTCTCTAATAATTAGTGATGTTGAGCAGCCTTTCATGTGCCTCTTGGCCATCTGTATGTCTTCTGTGGAGAAATGTCTCTGTAGGTCTTCTGACCGTTTTTGGATTGGGTTGTTTGTTTTTTTAATATTGAGCTGCATGAGCTGTTTATATATTTTGGAGATTAATCCTTTGTTCATTGATTTGTTTGCAAATATTTTCTCCCATTCTGAGGGTTGTCTTTTCATCTTGTTTATAGTTTCCTTGGCTGTGCAAAAGCTTTTAAGTTTCATTAGGTCCCATTTGTTTATTTTTGTTTTTATCTCCATTACTCTAGGAGCTGGGTCAAAAAAGATATTGCTGTGATTTGTATCAAAGAGTGTTCTTCCTATGTTTTACTCTAAGACTTTTATAGTGTCTGGTCTTACATTTACATCTTTAATCCATTTTGAGTTTATTTTTGTGTATGGTGTTAGGGGTGTTTGTTTTACATGTAGCTGCCTAGTCTTCCCAGCACCACTTATTGAAAAGACTGTCTTTTCTCCATTGTATATCCTTGCCTCCTTTGTCATAGATTAGTTGACCATATAGGTGCATGGATTTCTCTCTGGGCTTTTTATCCTGTTCCATTGATCTGTATTTCTGTTTTTGTGCCAGTATAGTATTTTCTTGATTACTGTAGCTTTGTACTATAGTCTGAAGTCAGGGAGTCTGATTCCTCCAGCTCTGTTTTTTTCTCTCAAGATTTCTTTGGCTATTTGGGATCTTTTTTGTCTCCATACAAATTTTAAGATTTTTCTTCTACTTCTGTAAAAAATGCCATTGGTAATTTGATAGGGATTGCATTGAATCTGTAGGTTGCTTTGGGTAGTATAGTCATTTTCACAATATGAAAATCCACAATCCACAAACATGCTATATCTCTCAATCTGTTTGTGTCATCTTTGATTTCTTTGATCAGTGACTTATACTTTTCTGAGTATAGGTCTTTTACCTCCTTAGGTCGGTTTATTCCTAGGTATTTTATCCTTTTTGTTGCAATGGTGAATGGGATTGTTTCCTTAATTTCTCGTTCTAATCTTTCATTGTTAGTGTATAGGAATCCAAAAGATTTCTGTGCATTAATTTTGTATCCTGAAACTTTACCAAATTCATTGATTAGCTCTAATAGTTTTCTGGTGGCATCTTTAGGATTATCTATGTATAGTATCATGTCATCTGCAAACAGTGACTATTTTACTTCTTCTTTTCCAATTTGTTTTCTTTCTTTCTTTCTTTATCTTCTCTGATTGCCTTGGCTAGGACTTCCAAAACTATGTTGAATTAGAGTGGCGAGAGTGGATATCCTTGTCCTGTTCCTGATCTTAGAGGAAATGGTTTCAGTTTTTCACCATTGAGAATGATGTTTGCTGTGGTTTGTCGTATATGGCCTTTATTATGATGAGGTAGGTTCCCTCTGTGCCCACTTTCTGGAGAGTTTTTATCCTAAATGGGTGTTGAATTTTGTCAAAAGCTTTTTCTGCATCTATTGAGATGATCATATGGTTTTTATTCTTCAGTTTGTTAATATGGTGTTATCACATTGATTGATTTGCATATATTGAAGAATCCTTGCATCCCTGGGTTAAATCCCACTTGATCATGGTGTATGATCCTTTTAATGTGTTGTTGGATTCTGTTTGCTAGTATTTTGTTGAGGATTATTGCATCTATATTCATCAGTGATATTGGTCTGTAATTTTCCTTTTTTGTAGTATCTTTGTCTGGTTTTGGTATCAGGGTGATGGTGGCCTCATAGAATGAGTTTGGGAGTGTTCCATCCTCCACACTTTATTGGAAGAGTTTGAGAAGGATGGATGTTAGCTCTTCTCTATGTTTGATAGAATTCACCTGTGAAGCCATCTGGTCCTGGACTTTTGTTTGTTGGAAGATTTTTAATCACAGTTTCAATTTCATTACTTGTGATTGGTCTGCTCACAGTTTCTATTTCTTCCTGGTTCAGTCTTGGAAGGTTATACCTTTCTAAGAACGTGTCCATTTCTTCCAGCTTGTCCATTTTATTGGCACAGAATTGCTTGTAGTAGTCTCTTATGATGCTTTGTATTCCTGCAGTGTCCATTGTAACTTCTCCTCTTTCATTTCTAATTTTATTGATTTGAGTCCTCTCCCTCTTTTTCTTGATGAGTCTGGCTAATGGTTTATCAATTTTGTTTATCTTCTCAAACAACCAGCTTTTAGTTTTATTGATCTTTGCTATTGTTTTCTTTCTTTCTATTTCATTTATTTCTGCTCTGATCTTTATGATTTCTTTCCTTCTTCTAATTTTGGGTTTTGTTTGTTCTTCATCTAGTTGCTTTAGGTGTAAGCTTAGTTTTTTTTTTTGAGATTTTTCTTGTTTCTTGAGGTAGGATTGTATTACTATAAACTTCCCTCTTAGAAATGCTTTTTTTGCATCCCATAGGTTTTGGATTGTCATGTTTTTATTGTCATTTGTCTCTAGGTATTTTTTGATTTCCTCTTTGATTTCTTCAGTGATCTCTTGGTTATTTAGTAACGTATTGTTTAACCTCCATGTGTTTGTGTTTTTTACGTTTTCTTCCCTGTAATTGATTTCTAATCTCATAGTGTTGTGGTTGGAAAAGATGCTTGATATGATTTCAATTTTCTTAAATTTACCAAGGCTTGATTTGTTACCCAAGATGTGATCTATCCTGGAGAATGTTCTGCATGCACTTGAGAAAAAAGTGTATTCAGCCATGTTCAGGTGCAATGTCCTATAAGTATCAATTAAACCTATCTGGTCTGTTGTGTCATTTAAAGCTTTTGTTTCCTTATTAAGTTTCTGTCTGGATGATCTGTCCATCAGTATAAGTGAGGTGTTAAAGTCCCCCACTATTATTGTGTTACTGTCGATTTCCTCTTTCATAGCTGTTAGCATTTGCCTTATGTATTGAAGTGCTCTTATGTTGGGTGCATATATATTTATAACTGTTATGTCTTCTTCTTGGATTGATCCCTTGATCATTATGTTAGTGTCCTTCCTTGTCTCTTGTAACATTCTTTATTTTAAAGCCTATTTTATCTGATATAAGTATTGCTATTCCAGCTTTCATTTGATTTCCATTTGCATGGAATATCTTTTTCATCCCCTCACTTTCAGTCTGTATGTGTCCCTAGGTCTGAAGTGGGTCTGTTGTAGACAGCATTTACATGTGTCTTGTTTTTGTATCCATTCAGCGAACCTGAGTTTTTGTTTGGAGCGTTTAATCCATTCACATTTAAGGTCATTATTGATAAATATGTTCCTATTACCATTTTCTTAATTGTTTTGTGTTTGTTTCTGTAGGTTCTTTTCTTCTCTTGTGTTTCGCACTTAGAGAATTTCCTTTAGCATTTTTTGTAGAGCTGGTTTGGTGATGCTGAATTTCTTAGATTTTGCATGTCTGTAAAGCTTTTGCTTACTCTGAATGAGTTCCTTGCCAGATGGAGTAATCTTTGTTGTAGTTTCTTCCCTTTCATCACTTTAAATATATCATGCCACTCCCTTCTGGCTTGTAGAGTTACTGCTGTGAAATCAGCTGTTAACCTTATAGGAGTTCCCTTGTATGTTATTTGGCATTTTTCTCTTGTTGCTTTTAATAATTTTTCTTTGTCTTTAATTTTTGTCAATTTGATTAGTATGTGTCTTGGCATGTTTCTCCTTGGGTTTATCCTGCCTGAGACTCTGTGCGTTTCCTGGATTTGGGTGGCTATTTCCTTTCCCATGTTAGGGAAGTTTTTGACTATAATCTCTTCAAATATTTTCTTGGGTTCTTTCCCTCTCTCTTCTCCTTCTGAGACCCCTGTAATGCGAATGCTTTTGTGTTTAATGTTGTCCCAGAGGTCTCTCAGGCTGTCTTCATTTCTTTTCATTCTTTTTTCTTTATTCTGTTCCATGGCAGTGAATCCCACCATTCTGTCTTCCAAGTCATTTATCTATTCTTCTGCCTCAGTTATTCTGCTATTGATTCCTTCTAGTGTATTTTTCATTTCAGTTATTGTATTGTTCATCTCTGTTTGTTCTTTAATTCTTCTAGGTTTTTGTTAAACATTTCTTGCATCTTCTCAATCTTTCCCTTCATTCTTTTTCTGAGGTCCTGGATCATCTTCACTATCATTATTCTGAATTCTTTTTCTGAAGGTTGCCTATCTCCACTTCATTTAGTTGTTTTTCTGGGGTTTTATCTTGTTCTTCCATCTGGTACATAGTCCTCTGCCTTTTCATTTTGTCTATCTTTCTGTGAATGTAGTTTTCATTCCACAGGCTGCAGGATTGTAGTTCTCTTTGTTTCTGCTGTCTGCCCTCTGGTGGATGAGGCTATCTAAGTGGCTTGTGCAAGCTTCCTGATGGGAGGGACTGGTGTTGGGTAGAGCTGGGTGTTGCTCTGGTGGGCAGAGTTCACTAAAACTTTAATCTGCTTGTCTGCTGATGGGTGGGGCTGGGTTCCCTCCCTGTTGGTTGTTTGGCCTGAAGTGACCCAGGACTGGAGCCTACAGGCTCTTTGGTGGGGCTAATGGCGGACTCTGGGAGGGCTTACGCCAAGGAGTACCTCCCAGAACTTCTGCTGCCAGTGCCCTTGTCCCCACAGTGAGCCACAGCCACCCCCTGCTGCCTCTGCAGGAGACCCTCCAACACTAGCAGGTAGGTCTGGCTCAGTCTCCTATGCGGTCACTGCTCTTTCCCCCTGCGTCCTGATGTGCACACTACTTTGTGTGTACCCTCCAAGAGTGGAGTCTCTGTTTCCCCTGGTCCTGTAGAAGTCCTGCAGCCAAATCCCGATAGCCTTCAAAGTCTGGTTGTCTGAAAATTCCTCCTCCTGTTGCTGGACCCCCCCAGTTGGGAAGCCTGACGTGGGGCTCAGAACCTTCACTCCAGTGGGTGGACTTCTGTGGTATAATTGTTCTCCAGTCTGTGAGTCACCCACCCAGCAGTTTTGGGATTTGATTTTACTGTGATTGCGCCCCTCCTACTGTCTCATTGCAGCTTCTCCTTTGTCTTTGGATGTGGGGTATCTTTTTTGGTGAGTTCCAGTGTCTTCCTGTTGATGGTTGTTCAGCAGTTAGTTGTGATTCCAGTGCTCTTGCAATAGGGAGTGTGCGCACGTCCTTCTACTCCACCATCTTGAACCAATCTCTCCAGAAGCTGCAGACCTTTTAATGCCTAGGTTTCAGGACTCGCATAATGTCACTCCCTCACATTCTTTTGGTCAAAGCAAGTCACAACCAAGTCTCTTGGTATGAGGAACCAGAACCCACCTTTTGACAGGAGGAACTGTAAAAGGCTGTGGCTGTGATTTATAATCCCCCACAAACCTCAAAGTTAAAGGAAGTCATATCTAAAATTGTGTTTGTACTCTACTGTAGATCTAGCTTTTATATCAATTCCATTAGATTTATTTATATTTAAAGCATTGGTTTGTCCTTCAAGTGCTGTCTGTACTTTCTAGTCCAGAATATTGACCAAGGATTAGCATAGTTTTGAATACTATCAAGATTTCTTAAACAACATTTGAAAACCATTAATGGCAAATTTATATTATCATTCTGAAATAATGGTTTCATTTGGCAGATTTTGTTTGCTTTCTTTGAATTTTCAGTTGAGATTCCAAGGATTCCATTTGTGATTAGTTTTTTCTAAATGGTATTATGGCCTGCCACATTAATCTAGATTGTTGTCAGGTATCTTCATCAACAGGATTTAATAAGTAATGTTCTTTTTACTCTCAATGACAAAATTTTGGCTCCCTGTCCACCAATGCCAAATAAAAAATATGGAGACAGAGTTTGGAGGAAGCAGAAAAGAGTAGCTTTATTCCTTTTGCCAGGCAAAGGGGGTAACACAGCAGGGTAGCACCTCAAGAGCTGTGCCCCTTCCCTGGGTAATAGGGGAAGTTTGTATAGCCTGGGGCTTGTGGTCTAAGGTAGGTGATAAGGCTCAAAGTAATGAAGGTCTTGCATTTCTTTTCTTCTGCAAATTCTTGGCCAAAGCTGGCATCAGGAGGCTCAGCAACTGGGTCTGGTGACAGTGATTATCGGCCCGTGACCTTCTTTCTGCAATGAAGAGTGCTACAAGGGAATGTAGGGGGAGAAGAAGTGCCAGGTGCAAAGGGTAATTTGTATGGAGTCAGAGTAATCAGCTTTGTGAAGGACAAGTCTAACTACAAGTGTTTGTTAGTAGTAACAGCTAAAGAATAACCAAGATTGCTTAACTCTTTCAGTCCTGTTTATGTTGTTTCCCCAGCCTATTCATTGTTTCCTTATTTTCCTTGTTTATCAGAAAACAAAAGTCTCATTTCTATTTTTGCTGCAACACTCTCATAATTGTTTAGTACCATCTCGTAGTCAAAATGTTTTCACCAAAAAAGATATTCAAGCGTTAAGAAATAAAGCTTAATTTTTAAAGTTCTTTTATGCTTTAATCACTTCATGTTTGAGACTTAATTTAACTGACCATATATTAGAACTTTGTTTTGTTTTTTTTCTAGATCAAAAACTTACAAAATTCCAAATCCATACTATTATACTATACCATTACTTTGCATACTATTACTTTTTGTAACTTCTATATTATTTGTACTATATTGCTTTATAGCTGTTACTTGACTACTACTATATTATTACTTTAATGTAACATCACCCACTATCATCTAAACTTTTATATATACTATATTACAGGTATGCATTAAAACCAATGAAGTTTAGTTACTGGAAACATAAAACTGTGCTTTTTATTAGCACAGTCTTGCTTATTACCTCACGTCACGTTATAAATATGGTACAGCAGTGGGAGAGGGTCATAGTGTTATACCACAACAGGATAAAATCAAAGCTTGATTTGAGACAGTGGCCTATAAAAGAAATGTCCTTGAATTGAAAATGCACATCAATAATGTTTCTTTTGAAAGCATCGATCAATATGTCCATTTAGGTTTGAATATTTTTCCCCATGTGGTCCATTTTTTTCAGTCTACTTCGAATTATCACGCAAGGAGATTTGGTGTTCGTGCAGCCATGCCAGGATTCATTGCAAAAAGACTCTGCCCACAACTTATTATAGTGCCCCCAAACTTTGACAAATACCGAGCTGTGAGTAGAGAGGTAAGTCTGATGTCTCACCCCTACTTATAGCCTTCTGATGATTTCCTATCATCTACAGAGTCAAGTCCAAATACTGTAGCACATCAGAATTTAGCCTTAGCTTATCCCTTCAAGTCTCCTTTCTACCACTTCCTCAGCTTATATGTCAAATACTGAGCTGCATATGTGTCCAGAATACACTCTTCTATTTCCCAGTTCTTTGCTTTTCCATGTGTTTTTCTGTCTGCATAGAAAACTCTTATCTCCCCAGAAAACTCTGAATTGCCTTAATTATAACATAAATTAACTTTAGCTATTTTTCTGTTAATGTGCAATGTACATTTTCTTCTAGAATCACCTTATATTTATAATCTACAGAATTAATTCCAAGTCATTAATTCCAAGCTCTTTTCTGAATAAACTTTTTATCAATGTTTTTAAACAGTAACAAAATTAGCTTATTTTGATTAGCTGCTCTTCTTGCCCCATAATCTAGGGAAGGTGCTTATGAGCATTTAATATCCAGAAGGCTGTAATCAAAGAAAAAGGGGAATAATCTATTGCTTTGAAAAGATTCTCTGAAAAATAAAGATTTGATTATTCACTAAAATTGCCTAAACTGTCATATATGAAAAACTGCCCTTTTCTCTAATTGTGGTAACAACTGGACTATCATGACACTGCTAAAACTTCAGTCATAAATTGAAATTTTAGTATACGACCTCAAACATTTTTATACTGTGGCAAAATGCAGTGTGTTAAAGCCTACTCTCTGAATTGAAACACTTAAAAACTCTGGCCATTATTACCATTTAGTCTCGTAAATTGTCTTTAGATTCACTCTTCTTATTTGTATTCCACCTCATTTCCCCTAGCAGTGAAACCTCCCCCAAATCAAAATGATGCTCCACCCCCAGTTTTTTTTAAAGTTTTTAAAAATTCTTTCAAAAACGGCTTGTGGAAGCAAGTGCTTTTGTGCCTACATCTGCAGAGGTGGTGGGGAACGGGAAGCAGGTTCACACAGGTTACTGCTTATCTGTTTTATTGTATTCTTAAGTAGAGAGAAAATGCCAACCATAAATATTATAAGCTTTTAATAAGTTTGAAAATCCTTCAAAGGCTTTGCAAGAATTTTTTTAACTTCTGCTTTAACTCAGTAAAACTTCTGACAGTATGACAATGAGAACTAAATTGTTTTTAGTTCTCTCTAGTTATTTACATAAGATGGAGAAATCTTTCTTCAAATTCAATCAGGATCTAGCTAGTTTATTTGCAGATGACAAATGGATTCTTATCTGTAAATGAACTACAGCGCAAATTCACTGATTATAAATGCATTAATATTTATGGCTTGGTTTAAACGTTTAAGAAAAAAACATATTTGTTTTATACAAAAAGAATGGAATAGCTTTAACTGCTCTGCAAGCCTAAATGCTTGATTTTTACTGGAGTCTGTCTATTTTTGTTCTTAAAGCAGTATCCTATGTAAAGGAAGTTAGTGAGTATTCATTGTCTCCAGAGAGTACTTCTCATTCAGAATAATCTTAGTTGGCTGCCAACTACAGACCTTCCAGAGTTTCATTTTCACTAGAAAGATTCCATTTGAGCACATTGTAGAATTGGTTTCTTCTACAAGAACAAAGCTAATTAAGGTACTCTCTGAGTAAAGCTTGGCCAAGTTTTATGTCACCATTTTCTAAAATTACCTTTGACTCAGCTGTTCATAATTATATTAAGCTAAAATGCTTTCTTTTTATAAAACGTCAAAAAAAGTTTTCTCATGGTACGGCAGACAGCTTTTAAACACTAGGTGAAACATAACATAATTCAGCAAGTATGTTTTTCCAATATACATATTATTTTGGCAACCAGTTCCTCTAACTTCAGCTAATACTTCAGTGGTTAAAAAAAATTCATACTTTCATATAATAAAACTATCTTATATAAAAGGCATTTCTGGAATCATGCAGAGATTCTGATCCCTTTACATATTTCTTTTATCCCAAGATGCAACTCCAGACTTTTCCCCATCATTTAATATAGACACAGACTTACACTACAGATTTTGTCATCTTTTCCATTCTAAATCCTGATTTTTGTTTTCTGAATGGATACATGCATTAATGTGTGTACTGAGTGGAGTTTTATGGACATATTATAATTAATTGGAGTAGAACTACTTTCTAAAGCAACATAATACCTTCACGTAAGATTATTCCTTTTTAAAATGAACAAAAATGGGCCTTTCTCACCTTCTGAAATGACCCACATTCAGTCTGTGGAGTGTGTTTCTCCCAAGGCCGCTCTCGCCTTTTGAAATGGCCCGTGCTCTGTCTGTGGAGTGTGCCTCTCTCTAAACAAGTCCACTTCGGGACTTCCCTAGTGGCGCAGTAGTTAAGAATCTGCCTGCCAGTGCAGGGGACATGGTTTCAATCCCTGGTCTGGGAAGATCCCACATGCTGCAGAGCAACTAAGCCCATGAGCCACAACTACTGAGCCTGTGCTCTAGAGCCCACGAGCCACAACTACTGAGCCCATGCGCCACAGCTACTGAAGCCTGCAAGCCTAGAGCCCGTACTCCGCAACAAGAGAAGCCACTGCAATAAGAAGCCTGCACACCACAATGAAGAGTAGCCCCCACTCGCCACAACTGGAGAAAGCCCGCACCCAGCAATGAAGACCCAACGCAGTCCAGAAATAAATAAATAAGTAAATAAAATTTAAAAATAACTAACTAAATAAATCCACTTCTTACCTAAAAAAAAGAACAAAAACAATCGTAAAAGGTAAAGGAGAGCAGGATCCTATTGTTCCCACTTCTGCTTTTGACTTGCCACCTAAAATTATGTTGCTTAACCATTTTTTTTTTTTTTTTTGCGGTATGCGGGCCTCTCACTGTTGTGGCCTCTCCCGTTGCGGAGCACAGGCTCCGGATGCGCAGGCCCAGCGGCCATGGCTCACGGGCCCAGCCGCTCCGCGGCATATGGGGTCCTCCCAGACCGGGGCACGAACCCGTATCCCCTGCATCGGCAGGCGGACTCTTAACCACTGTGCCACCAGGGAGGCCCTGCTTAACCATTTTTTATGGGCCTGTCAGAATGATGTTGTTGTTTATTTGAATCACTTATTATATATAGATATAGGTGGCTAAATAGAGATTATATCAAATGAAGCTGTTTCATGGTCTTCTGCCTTTGTAATCTATTTTAATACAAAAGAGAATTTGGACAAACTTGCCCTAGCAGTAAATTATTTATTCTCTAAATCCATGAGCTACTGATTATAGAATCCTTACTATAGTTGCAAAGTAAGAATATTAATGTTTCTTATCAGCTGTATGTGGCAAGTTTTGCTTTGGCAGCAAAATTAAACCATTTTGTTCCTTTCGAAGGTTAAGGAAATACTTGCTGATTATGATCCCAATTTTATGGCCACGAGTCTTGATGAAGCCTACGTGAATATAACAAAGCATTTAGAGGAAAGACAAAATTGGCCTGAGGACAAAAGGAAGTATTTCATCAAAACAGGGAACTCTCTAGAAAATGGTAAGCAATTTATTAGAATGTTCACACTAAGAAAAAAAACAAACAAAAAATCCTTTGAATTAACCAGTTAACTCATTAGGATGCATAGGGGCAGGAATAAATATAGCTTTATTATGAAAAAGTATTAAAAATGAAAAATCAGGGAATTCCCTGGTGGTCCAGTGGTTAGGACTCCACGCTTTCCACTGCAGGCGGCACGGATTCGATCCCTGGTTGGGGAATTAAGATCCCACAAGCTGCACGGCACAACCAAGTGGGTTTTCTGAGATAAATGTGTGGAATGCCACTTTTAAACCAAATGAGATTGTTAAATCTCTAGACTTTAAGAGTGTGCAGAGTCCCTAAACAAAGTAACTTCATAGCAGTTTTTTCTGTAAGATATAATTAACCAGGGGTTGGATTGCCTTGAATCTGAGGAGGTTCTTTGTTTATGGTGGCCTTTTTATGCAGCTGTTAATAGAAAATAGATTCTTTTTTAATTAGCCCCGAACATATCAAAACATTGGATGGGTTTTTTTTTGTTTCCCAAATTTTCTATAATCTATTTATACAGTGATTACTGTTTTTAACCTTGTCGAAATTAATGACTCCCCAACTCCCTTCTTGGCCTTAGATCTTATTTTGATTCTTTTTATATATAATGAAACAATTTTTATGACCCCAAGGTTTTTTTCAAATGAGCCCCTTATTACCTACCCAAAACAATGCCAAAAATCATGCAGATAATACACGTACTGCTTTCAGTCCTCTGTCAGAGGTGTGATTACTTCAAATGCCAGCACTGCCCTGGACCCCTGAGCAAAGTTCACCTGGATGAAAAGGTAGAAATAGAGGGTTTGCTCAAAACCCATAGCCATGTTTCATGTGTACAACTCATTAACTACTTCAGAGGGGACAGGCTGTGGTGGGGAAGCTCTTTGTAACTTTCCCTGAAGCAAAAATGGTGGATCCTCAATGCCATAAATTTCTAACTTTACCATTGTTTGGGGCTCACATCTTTGGAGCAAATTTAGTATGGACATCGAATCATAATTTTATTACCTTACTTAGAGCTCTAATGGGGTAGGTCTCTCTCTTTAAGAGAAACATTAAACAATAAACAAACATAATTTCTGGACACAGAGGCTTGGAGCAAAAGCTTTTTTGCTCTTAATATAACTTTATTGTTTGAGGAAGTGACACACAAAGTCTAATGTCACTTTGCTTAAAATCTTACTTTGTTAGTTCCTTACTTTTCACAGGAGAAAGGAGGGGAGCCATTAAATAGTTATGTCAAAGCATCCCCTGAGGGTCACCTATAATAACTACTTTCACAATATGTTATAAAAAAATTATATTGGGACTAAGGTAAATGTTTTCATTCTCTACTAATGTTCTTTTCATTTACTATATGTCCACACTCATTATGAGGATGTGAATTTTTAATATCTGTTGCTTTTAACATATTTATTTATGTACTTTCCTCTTCATGTATTTCATATTCTTAAGCAATTTAAATAGTTTAACTTTTTTTTTTCATATATAAGTCCCTGTGGGCTGGACTTTCAGGCATGTCTGATTTCACATTATGCCCAGAGAAGCTGTCAACAGTGAGTTGGAGTCGTGGCAGGTGGTTGATATACCTTCCTCTAAAGTCCAAGGGATTTTTCTGCTGTTTGCCCCTTTTCTAAAAGGCACAGTCTGTAAAGAAATAAAATAATAATTATTATTATTTTATGTTTATTCTCTCATAAATCTAGATGGTGCCAGGCAATGTAAAAAACTAAAATACTGTACTGTATACTTTTTAGCACTTGCCATCCAGATGGGATCTTAATCCTACTGTTTCAAATTATAAGAAACCTTACTTTTATATGCTGATCACCTCAGTTATGAGGCTTATAAAGATATTTCTTTCAGAAAGCGAATAAGAAACCACTTCAGCAGTTGGTTGCCTAGCCAGGCCTCACAGAGAAGTAGACAGATTGAAACGGTAACTACACCATTCAGCAGCGGCTCTAAACAATGAACCTGAAAACAGCATATGCTTTGCTTTCTACTGTAGTGTCCTACTATCAGTGACTCACCTGAGGGCAGTGTGATAGAAGCATGAGGTACAAAACATGGCCTAAGGAACTGCAGAAGGAGGTTGTGAACGTGCCTTACGTGGCCTGCAGGTTTTCCGTAGCTCTTTACCTTGACTTTCACACATCTAGTTGGGAAAAAGAGGGTCCAGGTAAATACCATTTCAGCTGTGCCTTAGTCTTAATCCCCCTGAATTGCTCTGCATTTTAAAACCAGATAATGGAAAATGAAAGGAACTAAAGTACATAAATAACAGCCGGTGTAAGTTTGAAAATAAGGCTTGTTTTGTATATGGCCTGGGAATTCAGATTTGTAAAATACCTGTCTGTAACTTAATTCATATTACATACTTAAAAAATTGAAACTAATTAAGTGTCTGTCATTTTATTTATATTATCTTTATAAAATCTTTTGAAAAGGCCAACTTCATTTTTTAAGTATATGTGTCTTGAAACTAGAAATTTAATTTTTGCATCTGTATTTACCTTAATTTGGAAAACATTTATATGTAATAAAATTATGAAATGGATGAGAAAGCTCTGTTGTTAATCTTAGTTTTTATGAATTTTGCACTTCAACTGATTTCTCCTCCATTAAGCCCGGAAAGTAAAGTCTTCAGTGGATTTGTTCATAAGGACGTTTTTAGTATCTGTATAGATTTAAGTGTATTTCACAGTTCATTTATGAAAAATGCAACTAAAATGAAATAATAACCAGATTAGTTTTTTTACTTTACTTTTTAATATTAATATTAGTTTGCTGCCTTTTGATAATAACAAAGGCTTCTCGCTCTTAAACTTGGACCATGGTTAATCTGATTAGACCTTAAGAATTTATATATTTAAAGAAATATAACTTCCAGAAGTAATTTCTATTTATTTCAAATGTGCTCTTAGTAAAAGTGATACTTTATAAACAAACAAGTCAAAATTAAAATCAGCATTTGAAAGAAGAAAATTCAGATTATTTAACATTTGAAAAGTTCTTCCATGAATGAAAAAAATTTTTAGGCTTTTTTCCCCCTCCAAAAGCAAAATTTATCTTTCAGGCATAATTGTTCTATGTTGCTTAACACCTTTTTCCTTATTCCTGAATTCTAATTTAAGAAGGTTCTTTTTTTCCTCTAGAGATGAGTAAAGGTAAGAAACCTTTCATCTTTTTGAGAAAAAAGTACTGTGAATCTAATTCCAATTCTGGGTTTCAATTAATTTCAGTACAAAAATTAGTGAGATTTACATAAGATACTTCGTTTTAAAATGTATACAATGGAAATGGATAATATTCCTTTTAAGAAAAACTTAGAATCAGTGTTTTCTTTGGTAAACAGTTAAAAATATAAATGCTAACATTTCTGATCTTGGTTCTTAGAAAGAAAACTAAACTAGATTTGTCTTTAGGAAGACTGTAGGGAAACCTAATTTATGAAGTATGTACTTTTCAAAATGAAGATGAATTACTGTTCCTGTTTATAATTTAGATAAACCAGGAAAGGAAGTTAATAAACTGCGTGAGCAGGAACGATCCATCTCTCCTCTACTTTTTGAAGATAGTCCTCCTGATTTGCAGTCCCCAGGAAATCCTTTCCAAGTGAACTTTGAAGAACTGAATAATCTTCAAATACTCCAAAACTCAATTGTTTTTGGAACATCAGCTGAGGAAGTGGTAAAGGAAATTCGTTTCAGAATCGAGCAAAAAACTACACTGACAGCCAGTGCAGGTACTTAAAAGGATATTGATGGTTCCAATAGTTATAATTTTCAGACTAGCTAACAGAGTGTAATATTAGTAGTTTCTCACTATAAAGTGTAGAGTAACATTTTACTTAGCTGTTTTTTATTAACTTCTGACAATACACCTATTCAGAATACTGTGAACCTATAGGTAAATTGGAATTAAGCTCAAAAGCCCATGTGTCCAAAGCAAAAACTTATCATAAAGCTCATGTAGCTATCTTTTTTTTTTTTTTTTTTTTTTTGCGGTATGCGGGCCTCTCACTGTTGCGGCCTCCCCCGTTGCGGAGCACAGGCTCCGGACGCGCAGGCCCAGCGGCCATGGCTCACGGGCCCAGCCGCTCCGCGGCATATGGGATCCTCCCAGACCGGGGCACGAACCCGTATCCCCTGCATCGGCAGGCGGACTCTCAACCACTTGCGCCACCAGGGAGGCCCTAGCTATCTTTTTTGAAACACAAAATATATTTTAATTGGTTTTGGACATAATACTTTGTTTTCCCTTTGAAGACTTACAGTGCAAGAGAGACCACATATGTCCACACAAAATATGGATGAGACAGGAAAAAACACCAACTAGCAACATAGCAATCTAGGATCATCTGGTGAAGGGAAAAAGAGCTTTACATATGCCAATAACTCATGAGGGTATCACTGTGTCTTAGCATAGAAACTGATATTCATGAGGACCCTAGATTATCTTAAGAAAGCCATATTATGATTGGGTTAGTCTTTTCTTCCTATGCCAAAGCATGAGAATAAGTAATAAATTTTAGAAAGATGTGTATAAAAATTGAACTATTTGATGATCATAGTTGAATATACCTATTTCAAGCTATCTTAATCATTAAGACACATAAAAATTATAAAACACATCTCTGAAAAGGGGTAATTTGCTTTGTGAGTAGCATAAAAAGGATACATGCATTTCATTATCATTGTGTTAAATATACTGGAAACAGAATCTTTGATTTTTTTTTCTTTATGTGGATAATCTATACAGAAGACCTTTTCAAAGAGTAAACATCCATCCTAAATTATATTCTCGATCTTTTCTGTAAGACAGCCCTGTATTCCTACTAAATATAGTAAGTAAACTAATAATATCACTTAAACTCAGAAATGACTTTTAGACTTTAAAATACCATGGAGATTTAAATATTCCTCATTTCTGCTGCCACAATAACTAATACAATTCCTTTTCCTAAAACCATAGCAAGCCCTGGGGAGACAGATAGTAATCAAATGTAATTTTTAAAGTAGCATTCCACGTCATTTCAAATTTTTGCATTAAATTTTTTTTCTGTGTTGTTATCACATATTTTAAAGTCATACATATCATGTTCTTTGAGTCATCAGAGTGTTCTTCTTTTAAGGCATTGCACCAAATACAATGTTAGCGAAAGTATGCAGTGATAAGAATAAACCAAATGGACAATACCAAATTCTCCCTAATAGACAAGCTGTGATGGACTTCATCAAGGACTTACCCATTAGAAAGGTGAAATTTTATGCAAAATTTGTCATCTATATATATACTCGGTGTTGTGAAAAAATACTATTTAGGATGATAGTAATCATTCTTTCAGAAACTTTTAAAAATGATAGCTAACAAGCAAGAATGATAATGGATGATTTAATTTGGACTTGAAGAAATCTTTCTGTGAAATCCTAAAAGTGAGGTTTAGGAAGCTTGGCTGTTGAAAAGTTTGTTGAAAAGATTTAGAATTTTAATTGTTTTTGACCAGAAAAAAAAACCCCAAATACTTTACCATCTTTAAAACGGTAACATGATCCCTCAGGGATTATAGAAAGGGTATATTTTATTATTTTTTTTTACAGCTTCTAGATTGTTCTGCATATATATGCTTTTTAAAAAATAATAATTGTACTATACACTATTTGATGTTCTAGGGCTTGCTTTCCTGACTCAGCATAATGTATATTAGTGAATCTAAATAAACATTTTCAACGCTCAGAAGAAAGGCTATATCAAAATATATAATGTATAATGACTACTGAATAGCTTAGTATATATAAGATGTAGCTATAAAGCAGTGTTTTCCAATGTATTTTTAAGGTATGAATGGGTGTTCTGTTAGAAACATTCTGGGGTCAAAGAACTTTGGAATGTACCACCCTTGGTGGGTCACAAGAGATATTAATTTATTGAAGATTCATTATTCTTACAATAAAAAAGTTCATTTAAAGTTTGTTTATCCTAGAAACATACTCATTGTTACAGAGAACAAACTGGTGGTTTCCAGAGGGGAGGGGGTGGGGAGTTGGGCAAAATAGGTAAAGAAGATTAAGAGGTACAAACTTGGAGTTATAAAAAAAATGTCATGGGATGTAATGTACAGTATAGAAACTATAGTCAGTAATATTATAATAACTTTGTATGGTGACCGATGATTACTAGACTTATTGTGGTGATTGATTCATAACGTATATAAATGTTGAATCACTGTGTTGTACACCTGAAACTAATATAATGTACATCAACTATACTTCAATTTTAAAAAATTAAAAGGGAATAAAAAGTTGTTTATCCTACCATTCCTCAAGTTTATATGACCACAGAACTCTTTTTTAAATGCTTTTTAAAAATTCCATGGAATTAAAAATTTTTAATTTTCATGGAACACTAGTTTAGGAAATATAGCCAAAAAGTAACTAAAGCCGTTCTCTTGTGTGACTTTCGAAACTAGGCACATTATTTATACCTTTTATTAGTTATAAAATGTATGATGAGATTATAATACTACTTCTTATCTTAATTTTAAAATGTATTAATGATAAATTGATTCTTTTCTAGGTTTCTGGAATAGGAAAAGTTACAGAGAAAATGTTGAAGGCCCTTGGAATTATTACTTGTACAGAACTCTACCAACAGAGGGCATTACTTTCTCTCCTTTTCTCTGAAACATCTTGGCATTATTTCCTTCATATTTCCCTGGGTCTAGGTTCAACACACCTGGCAAGGTATCTGTATTTATAATTATTCTGCTTTTTTTTATCATTTGCTGAAATAACAGTTTTCACCATTGAGATAGAGACTACAAGGATAACATGTTTTAAATTTCTTTTAGGCTAGCTCAATTCAGAATATAATTTTTGAATTAGAGTCAAAAGATTGGATGTGAGAGAAAAGGAAAAGAGGAATAAAAAATCACTCCTAGGTTGTTGGCTACAGCAGTTGGATAGAGGGATAAGAGGAATGATGGGTGCTTTCTTTTCTGTACCTGCCTTGTTCTTTGTTCAGAACGTAAGAATACTGGTGATCAGATTGTGGGGGTAAGAAAGATGGCTCATACTCCAGAACTCACCCTTTAAGCAAGTAGACTTAACGATTCTTTGAAAGCCTTCATGAACTACCTGTATTTCTTCTCTTTTCCAGATTTGTAAATGATTCATTCATTCAGTACTGAGTACTTTGTGTGAGGCACTGTTCTAGGCACTGGGGATAATAGCAGTAAACAAGACCAAGTCCTGCCTTCATGGAGTTTGAAGAGTAGTGTGGGAAATAAAAAGTAACCAAATAAATGGAGAAAGTAAGGCAGAGTGGGGGCATAGACGTTGACTTGGGGGGTAAGAGATGGCGTTGGCAGCGGTTCTCCAGAGGCAGAGACCTGAAGGGGCCAGCCATGCAAAGATCTAAGAGAAGAGGAAACGGCTAGAGGAGAGGCCCTGTGTTTCCTCCCTGCCACTCTTTCATCCAGGTCTTAAAAAGAAGGATCCCAGGGCTTCCCTGGTGGCGCAGTGTTTGAGAGTCCACCTGCCGATGCAGGGGACACAGGTTCGTGCCCCAGTCTGGGAAGATCCCACATGCCGCGGAGTGGCTGGGCCCGTGAGCCATGGCCGCTGAGCCTGCGCGTCTGGAGCCTGTGCTCCGCAACGGGAGAGACCACAACAGTGAGAGGCCCTCGTACTACAAAAAAAAAAAAAGAAGGATCCCAGAGCTAGAAGGGTACACTGTTCAGGGTGGGTGAAAAGAAGGCACTAAAAACAAGAATGAAAATTAACACTGGGCACTATTTTTATGATTTTGTTATCATCTTGTTAGCCTGCCCTCAAAATAACTCTTTTATATTCATATAGTTAAACTAAAGGAAAACAAGAAGATTACTGAGGAGGCATATAAAATAAGTTTGATTAACCAATTAGACATGCTAAATCTTACAGAGATTGCAAGGCATGTGCTATTATTTTTCTCATCTCTCCATGCTCCTCATTCTTTCAAGTCCAGGTAGCTGACTTTGATCTTGAGTGGATATAATGAAAGATAAGAGAAAGACATCACAGTATTATAAATAATCCAGTATATGAAGGTGATGAGAAATAAAACTTTCTTCTTTAATCCAAAAATTATCCTCTTTTTATTTCCATAGCGCTTGAAAGCAATATAGTTTTTAATATAACATAGCACATATTCACCTGTGGTAGAGATGCAGGTAATGCTTTTAAGTGAAACTCATAGGTAATTTTTAACAATATAAAATAGCAAACTTACCTTCCCTTCTATCCACATTCTCTGTTTCTCTAATTTGCTTTATTTTTTAATCTGTAGTACTTCTCCCCTTCTAACCTGTTTCATATTTACTGCTGTGTTTGTTTATTTGTCTCCCTCCACTAAGATATGTTTCTTTATAACTATTTTTTTAACATTTATTTAATTTATTTATTTGGTTGCACTGAGTCTTAGTTGTGGCAGGCGGGCTCCTTTGTTGTGGCTTGCAGGCTCCTTAGTTGTGACATGCGAACTCTTAGTTGTGGCACACATGTGGGATCTAGTTCCCTGACCAGCGATCGAATCCAGGCCCCCTGCATTGGGAGCACAGAGTCTTA
Organism: Mesoplodon densirostris; assembly: GCF_025265405.1. NCBI lineage: Eukaryota > Metazoa > Chordata > Mammalia > Artiodactyla > Ziphiidae > Mesoplodon > Mesoplodon densirostris. The sequence continues at coordinate 61,138,178 of NC_082663.1, forward strand.
ACCACTGTGCCACCATGGAGGTCCCTAAAATATAAGTTTCTTAAAGGCAGGCACTTGGTCTGTTTTCTTCATTACTGTTATCTCCAAGGCCTAGAACAGTGCTTGATTCATAATTGGTTTGTGAAATATTAGGAAAATGAATAATCTACATGTCATTTCAGCTTTTTGGTTTTAACTACTCCTACCAGAGTAGCTAGAATCCAACCAAACTAGGTGGTTCAGATTCCCAGTCATCATCCTATTGCTGTATGGCAAATTTTGACTGAGCTTCTATAGAGTGGTATAAGTGAATAATAAATAGGCTATTATTAATGTACTAGGCCAAAAACTAGATAATGGATATTAAATTATTTAAAATTTAATTATATCTTATAACTGCAAGCCATTATGCTACTACCTTCTGTTGGTTTTTATAAGTTGTGATTTTTTATATTCAGGCTTTTAATAGAAACAATTTATAATATCATCCTTTTCAAATTTGTTCTCTTTGATAGATATAGACTTGATCCATCACACATGTAATTATATTAGCATATCTTTCGACATTCTTTGGTGATAGTTTTATTTTTAGATTTAAAAACTCACTGTGTTTCATGATGTATAACTTTTAATGTAAAACGTTGAGATCTCTAAAGGGTAACTGATGTAAAATCATCTTGGTTGACTAAAAGAAACTCAGTCTTCTTTGAGAAAGCAAATAAAAGCTTTTTTTTTTTTTAATTTCAAGGGATGGAGAGAGGAAAAGCATGAGTGTTGAGAGGTAATGTTTTGTTACTAATTATTCATAATTTGTATTATTTTAAACTAATTTTTAATTTTTAGTAAATTATCACTGAAATTTAAAAATCTATTTGCAAACCAAGTAACAATTTTCAGCAGTTGATACTCCTACGGTAAATATTCCAGTGCAGTGCTTTATTATCTTTGCTTGCTGTGCTCTCAATGGGAAAAACTTTAACTGCAGTTATTTTTTTAAATGTTGGTTTTGTTCTATTCAGTGAAAACCAAGCATTTTAGGATTCTAAGTCTTAATTTCTAGACTTATTTATAAGAAAAATTATACTGAGTAGTTATTTGGGAAATTTAAGAAATGATGATGGAAATTCTTCCTGAAGTTCTTCAAATATTGGTGAATAACCATAGGCATCAAATAGTAAGATACTGATGAACGAGAGCTTAGAGGTGATCTAGTTCAGTGGTTTACAATCTTGTTTGAAGTCAAATGAAATCTTGATGGAACCTTATTGTTTAGGAAAATATGTCATTGTTTGAAAAGTCCCTCGCTTATCTCCTCAAAGAACCAAAGTTCCACTAAGACATTTAAGAACCGCGGACCTAGTATAAGGTTGTGTTCATTTTGCACATATATTATTCATGATCAGAAAAGCTGAATGACTTTTTTTTGAAATTTATTTATTTATGTTTTATACAGCAGGTTCTTATTAGTTATCTATTTGATACATATTAGTGTATACGTGTCAATCCCAATCTCCCAGTTCATCCCACCACCTCCACCAACCCCCCTTTTACCCCTTGGTGTCCATGTTTGTTCTCTATTTCTGCCTTGCAAACCAGTTCATCTGTACCATTTTTCTAGACTCCACATATATGTGTTTATATACGATATTTGTTTTTCTCTTTCTGACTTATTCACTCTGTATGACAGTCTCTAGGTCCATCCACATCTCTACAAATGACCCAATTTCATTCCTTTTTATGGCTGAGTAATATTCCATTGTATATATGTACCACATCTTCTTTATCCATTCGTTTGTGGATGGGCATTTAGGTTGCTTCCATGACCTGGCTATTGTAAATAGTGCTGCAATGAACATTGGGGTGCATTTGTCTTTTTGAATTATGGTTTTCTCTGGGTATATGCCCAGTAGTGGGATTGCTGGGTCATATAGTAATTCTATTTTTAGTTTTTTAAGGAACCTCCATATGGTTCTCCATAGTGGCTGTATCCATTTACATTCCCACCAACAGTGCAAGGGGGTTCCCTAGAAAAGATGAATGACTTTTACAAGACAACACACTCAGTAAATGACTTTGATAAAAATTGCTGTTTTAGGCTGTGATTTACATAAAAGCAATCAAAGGAAAAGAGGGGAAAAAAGCATCCAAAAGTGAGATAGTATCGTCCTATTTAATGATTTTTTCTTCTATTTTGTCTTTTGTTATTGAGAACATTGCTTGCTCTACAAGAATATTAACTAATATTAATATTTCTTAAGAAAGGGCCACCAAACCAGTAGAAAAAAGTGAACAAAGATCGAATTAGTTAACAGAAAAGACAATACAAATGGCTTTATAGACATGTGAAAATAATCTCAGTCTCCATATAATTTAAGAAATTCAGATTGAAAATTCTCTGAGATAGCATTTTTTACTAATCAAGTTGGCAAAGATGCACACTCTATTGGCAAGACTATGGGAGTGAAAAAGCTATTAAACTTTGAAGGAGGGTGTACTAGTTTCTTATTGGTGGTATAACTAATTACCACAAATTTTTTCTCTTACAGTTCTGAAGGTCAGAAGTCCTAAAATTAAGATGTCATCAGGGTTGCATTCCTTCTAGAGGCCCCAGAGGAGAATCCATTTCTTTACTAAAAGCTTCTAGAGGCTTCTTTCATTCTTTGGCTCACGGCCCCATTCTCTATCTTCAACTCTCACATTTTGTCTTTCTTTGACTCTTACCCTCCTGCCTCCTTCTTACAAGGACCCTTGAGATTACAATGGACCTACCTGGATAATTCAGGATAATCGCCCCATCTTAATTTAACCACATCTGTAAAGTTCATTTTACCATGTAAAGTACTAGATTCTGAGAGATTAGGGTTTGAACATCTTCGGGGACCATTATTTTGCCTACCTCAGGGGGCAAGCAATTTGGCAGTATCGATCAAGATCACAGACACACATGTACTTTGATCCCACAGTTCTTTTTCTAGGCATACATTCCACTGGTGTAATCACATGTCATTTTACATGTATACATGGTTATGCACTGCATTTTTTTGTGTGATAGCAAAAGATTGGAAATAAGTTTCTACAAATAGAGGATTGGTTAAATGATCTTACATCTTTAAATTAGAATTTATGCTGCCATATATAAATGAAATTATTTACTTATAGGGAACTCTCACCAGGATGAATGAGAAAAGCAAAGTGGTAAATAATGTATCTAATATTCTACTGTTTATATAGGGGAAATGTTTGCTTGTTTGCTTTTATATGCATACAGTATTCTAGAGGAATAAATAATGAATAGGAAGCTGGCAATATTGGTTGCCACTAGGGAAGAGAACTGGGTAGCTGGGAATAGTTAGAAGGGGGACTTTTCACTGAATGACTATTCAGGGTTTGCTCGGGCTTTTTTACTGGTTACCCCACTCTCTCTTTAGTGTCTTTATGTTAATATGACCTTTGAATACCCTTGTGCAGATGAAGTCACAAGTTCTACATTTAATCTTACCAGCCCTCCATTTCCGGTTGCCTATTAGATGACTTTATGTAGGTGCCATGAACCAACCCCTTAAATCTACTTGAAGATAATTCACTTACAGAAAATACACATTCAGTAATTGGAATGTTGTTCTCATTTGTACTTTCTTAAGATAATCCTCTGTAGCAGAGTCTGTATACATATGTATCCTACTGTTTTGTAAGTTTTGAGGGCATTATCCTTATATGTTGGTGACTTTAATCATCTTTTTTAAAATGTTGTAGAGAGCAAATGCACCTTTGCTAATCAGTTTAGCTATACACAATCTTCCATTATTTAAGAAGATCTTGGATGTTTTTACTTAATCATATCTTAGTTCATCTGAAAACTTTATTCTGTAATGTAGAAAATATAACTTAATGCTAGGCCATTTACATGTACTATATCATTTCTAAAATATACTGAATTGTAGTTTACTTTGTGCACCAAAATCATTCTTGCCTTTCTAGGACATTCAGTGAGATAAGTAAAGCAGAAGAACAGTACAGCTTGTGCCAAGAACTTTGCAGTGAACTTGCTCAAGATCTGCAGAAAGAAGGACTTAAGGTACTTTATTTTTATGCAGTGTTCTTAGTTTTCTAAATTTTTAATAATAAAAAGCTACCTTAAACCAAGAGTTAGATTTTGCATTTAAATACAAATTGGGATGTGTCAGAAAAGAGAGTTCTTGTCTTCAATAGAGACAAATTGAATTTTGACCCTTATCTGAGGCCTATGATGAGGTCATTTTATGAGAAGCAACTTATGAGGCTGGAGTGATTCCAGTATAATTCCAGAGAAGTTTATATTACCTTGGGAGTACATTTGAATAAGTTCAAAATCAGAGTTATACTGGCAGTAAAGAATAAGGGATAGGGAAGGATTTCCCTAGAACTGTGCTTGTTATAAATGCCTTTCCAATTTTCCTTTAATGTCATTGTCAGGTAGACATTGACCTTCTGGAATAGGCATTTTGTTTCAAGGCCTTAATCCAGGTTGCTTAACACATGGAGAACAAAACCTGGAAGGCTTTGAACTTTGTATTTTATAATCTTCACTCACAACAATCCATGTTTAGTATTTTTCCAACATTCTCAAAACAGAGGTAGAGTTATTACAAAGTATAATACAAAAGCAATAAAAAGTTATTACAAAGAAAGGGATATCTCATGACTATTTTCTTATAATCCTTCTCTGTTATACCTTAAATATATAGAGAGTTCTTTTTAAAAATTTTTTTAAGTAAGCTTTTAATTTTAGAATCATTTCCGGTTTATAGAATAGTTACAAGGATAATATCGAAATTTCCAGTATACCCAGTTTCCCTCATTATTAACATCTTATATTATCATAGTACATTTGCAAAACTAAGAAACTGATACTAACACATTTCTGTTAACTAAATCCAGACAGTATTTTTGTTTTACCTTTTTTTTTCCATTCATGTCCTTCTTCTCTTTGTTCCAGGGTTTAGTCCAGGGAACCACATTGCATTTAGTTTTCATGTCTTCCCAGTTTCCTCTAGTCTGTGACAGTTTCTCCATATTTCCTTGTTTTTCATGACCTTGACAGTCTTGAGGGATACTAGCCAGGTATACTGCAGAATGTCTTCCAATCTGGGTTTGTCTGATGACTTTCTTATGATTAGACCAGGGTTATAGGTTTTTAGAAAGAATACCACAGAAATGAAGTCTCCTTCTCATCACATCCCATCAAGGTATATGATAGCCACATGATATTACAGGTGAGAATAACCATCCTCACTTGGTTAAAGTTGTATTTGCTAGGCTTCTCCACTGTGAAATTACTATTTTTCCCTTTCCATACTCTGTTCTTTGGAAGTAAGTCAATAAGCCTAACCTACTCTCACAACCTCCAGGAGGTAGCAAAATATAGATAACAAAATTTACTGTTTTAACTTTCTAAGTATACATTTTAGTGGCATTAAGTACATTCAGATTGTACAACCATCGACACTTTTGATGTCCAGAACTTTTTCATTATCCCAAAGTGAAACTCTGTATCCATTAAGCAATAACTGTAAAGGAGTTCTAACATAAATTTAACATAATATCTAGCATATAGTAGGCACACAATAAGTGTGAGCTGTCCAGAAGATCTTTTCAATGAAGTCTCTTCAGATTTTTTCCCCTATCTTTTTAGGTACTGAATTAACCTCAAAAAAGGATTCAGTAAAAAGAAAAGTAATCAATTAACTTTGCCCTTTATATGAAAGTCTTTTATAAAAAGTCAGTTGGGGAGGGAAGTAATAATTACTGACTAAAATGGGATTTTTAGATTACTTATGGATTTCAGTTATTCTTTATGACAATTTTCATTACCATGTTTTTTTTGTAATTGTAATAGTTGATATTTATTGCCATTTAATATACATCAGGCACTGTTTTAGGGTCTTTATTTAATGAATGTTGATCTTTAACATTGAATGATCTCAACCCCAAAGAATTAAAATTGTAAGTTTAGTATTTTGCCGTTATAAGACCTGTCAACTAGTGTGTCATTGGAGTTCTTCCTTCCTAGAAATTTCTCTTATATAGAAACTATTATATGATGCAGTTGACAAACATAGGGAAGGGAGTGTGGATACAAAAACTCTATGATCAGCCCCTAGACCATTAAAGATTGAGTCATTATTTTATAACATAAGCCAAAATTGTGTTTGTTTTTGCTGTCTTTCATTAGTGTTTTGTTTAGGCACAGAGGGTAGGGCAAGAACTCCTCCTCCTCCTACAAAAGCTCCACATTACCATGTTTTTTTGTAAATAATAAATAAATAAATAAATAATACTTCCGTAGTCTGTGTACACAAGAGACCTTTCTGAATTTTTCTAACCTGTAAAATAACTTTTTTCTGGAAGTTAAAGAGCCATATATAATAATGTATTCTGCTTGTTACAGGGTAGAACCGTTACCATTAAGCTAAAGAATGTGAATTTTGAAGTAAAAACTCGTGCATCTACAGTTTCATCTGTTGTTTCTACTGCAGAAGAAATATTTGCTATTGCTAAAGAATTGCTAAGAACAGAAATTGATGCTGATTTTCCACATCCCTTGAGATTAAGACTTATGGGTATGAGTTTTCTATACTTGTTTTTCCTTAAATCTGCTAGACTTTTCCATGGAATCAACTTGGGAAATATTCTCACCTCCATTTTATTTCTTAAATCTGTTTAGGAAGTTGTACTTACGCTACTACCATTTTTCTTGATTCTTAGGACCTGATGCATGTGAAGCCACAATCATTAGTTTAATTCCAGTAAGAACCAGTTAAAGTCATTCTTTTCCTTACTACTTACTGAAATCCTTGGGGTTAGATATCTTTCAAAATTTTAAACTTTTCAGATTTTAGAAAGCAAGTTCAGTGCATATTGAGTATATTATATAATACTCCTTTGGGACCTGAAGCAGCACTTCATGATCAAACACATTATTATTTCTGTAGCAAAACAAAAAAATATTCACACTGAGTTGTAAAGACTCTAAATAGTCTCACACCGATCTTGTCATCAATTACCATTTGTTGCTTACAATTTTCAGAGCTTTTTGGATTTCAGAATTACAGATAACGGATTGTGGCACTATAAAACCACATTTCTAGCCATCACGTGGTAAAAAAAGACAAACGAACCATGTTTCCAAAGTGAACGAGTGAGAGAATGTTTAGGGATAAGCACTCCAAATGCCAACTTTACTGCTAAGAATGAGTCATTAGCCATACTTTCACATATGAAAAATAGCACACACTGAAGTCAATTTGAATAAAGTGTGTTAACTAAAAGAGCTAAAGAGTGGATGTTAATAGCAGCTTTATTTATAATTGCCAAAACTTGGAAGCAGCCAAGATGTCCTCCAGTAGTAGGTGAATGGAAATTGTGGTACGTCTAGACAACAGAATATTATTCAGCACATAAAAGAAATGAGCTATTGGAGTAGAGGGTGGGGGAGAAGAAAAGAAATGAGCTGTCAAGCCGTGAAAAGACATGGAGGAAACTTATATATTATTAACTGAAAGAAGCCAATCTGAAAAAGCTACATCCTGTATGATTCCAACGTATGACATTCTGGAAAAGGCAAAACTATGGAGATACTAAAAAGATCAGTGGTGTCAGGGGTGGGGGGAGGGAGGAATAGGCAGAGCACAGAGGATTTTTAGGGCAGTGAAACTATTCTGTATGATGCTCTAATGGTGGATACATGTCATTGTACGTTTGTCAAAACCCATAGAATGTACAACATCAAGAGTGAACCCTAATGTAAGCTATGAACTTTGAGTAATAATGTCGTGTCAGTATAGGTTCATTGATTGTAACAAATGTACCACTCTGGTGTAGGATGTTGATAGTGGAGGAGGAGTGCATGTGTGGGGCAGATAGTATATGGGAACTCTCTGTACTTGCTACTCAACTTTGCTGAGAACCTAAAATTGCTCTAAAAAATAGTGCCTATTGCAAAAAAGGGAGCTAAAAAAGCTATGCAATTGACTCCAATTAGTTACTCGATATTTAATGGTATCACGTGTCAGGTATTAACTGAAAGACCTATATAATCATGCTAACTCCAGTAGATACTTACTATTTAGTATACCCAGCTTTATAAAGAAAGTTAATTTCCACTCATAATACCACCTTTGAAAAAGCATCCTTTAATTCAGAAAATACAGTGTTGCTTATTATTTTTGGCTAAACAGCCTTTTTCATATATGTTATAATAGTATTATGCAAAATGTCTCTATTGAATTTGAAATGGATTAATTATGGTTGGTTTAATTTAGGGGTGCGGCTCTCTGGTTTTCCCAATGAAGAGGAGAAGAAACACCAACAAAGGAGCATTATTGGCTTCTTACAGCCTGGAAACCAAGCCCTGTCAGCCACCAGATGTATACTAGAGAAAGCTGACAAAGATCAGTTTCTAAAACCTCTAGAAATGTCTCATAAGAAGAGTTTCTTTGATAAAAAACGATCTGAAAGGAATTGGAGCTACCAGGACACATTTAAATGTGAAACTGTAGATAAACAAAGTTTACAGACATCACAATCCTTCCAAGTTTTAAAGAAGAGGATGAGTGAGAATTTAGAAACATTGGAGAATTTAGATAACTGTCATATATTTACCTGTCCTGTTTGCTTCAGGGAGCAAGGAAGCATCAGTCTGGAAGCCTTTAATAAACACGTAGATGCGTGTCTTGATGGACCTTCCATCAGTGGAAACTCTAAAATGTCCTCACGTTCACATGCTTCCTCTACAGAAGTGAACGAGAAAGAAAATGTACATGATTCTGTTTCTGTCTGTGAGAAGCAGGATTATGAAACTCATCAGAAGAATACAGAGATCACATCAGTAGATTCTGTAGCGTTGGCAGAGACTACTGGTAATCCATCTAATACAGAAGGTGTAGGTGCGCTAAGTAATAAGCACAGCAAAGAGGAATGTTCTAGTCTTCCAAGCAAATCATTTAACGTGGAACACTGTCCTCAGAATTGTTGCACTGTTTCACTGGAAAATGAAGATGGTGCGTCATTAAGAAGGAAAGAGCCCCTACAACCTTATTTATATGAAGTGATCAGTGACCAAGTCCTCGTTTGTCCTGTTTGTAACCTAGAACAAAAGACTTCAGATCTTACCCTATTCAACGTGCATGTAGATGTTTGCTTAAATAAAGGCATTATCCAGGAACTGAGAAAGGATAAGGTTAATCCAGTTAACCAACCCAAAGAAAGCACCACAAGTACTGGTGAGTTTACAGTTATTTTAAAGAACTTGATTTTCTAGGAATGTTTTATTAAAATTGAGATTATTGTTAAATCTGAAACATATACCTTGAAAGGGATAGTTCATGTACGCTGCCATTTAGGAAAATGTTAGTTACCTTAACGGTGGGTTAGAATTAGCTGAAGACATTAGATTTTAAATTTTGGGAAACCTCTGGTTTGGGCTTGATTTAGCACAGAATGAACTCAAAGGTTTAGGGAGCTGAGTGATCTAATCAATACAGAAATTCCTTCAGAGAACACTTGCCAAGGCACAGTGGTGACTTAACTATAATTATATAGCCAAAAAGCCTCTTTAACTTGTTTTTTGGTAGTTCCGACTCTAACCCAACTTCAAAATCAGCTGTAATACTAATGAAACAAATAAATTACAAAGAAATTATGCTATACATTAGTTTCTGGTATATATAAATTCGAACAATGTAGTACTAAGGAAGTTTTTATTATCTTTAATCAGTCAACCTTAACTCTTTAAATTTTTAGAAAGCTTTTTAATTATTTCATGTTATTCATTGTGGAATTTCTTCCCTCTAAAGATAACTCAGGCAAAGTACAGAAGATTGGGACAAAAGCAAACAGGTATGGCTAATTTGAGTTTTAATAAAGCTGGCTATGAAATTGTTATATTTTGAGGTCTGATTTTTAAGAAATGTTAAAATTTGCTTTTAGAAATCATTAAGTAAAAGTTTTAAAATCAATTATTTGCATAAACAATTTTTTAAATCTCTTCATGCATTTTATTATTTTATAGTTTTTTGTTTTGTAGTTCTTCATGCATTTTACTTGCATGTTCTTTTTTATTCCAGGCCAGGACTGATGACAAAGCACTCGGCGTCAAAGAAAACAAAACCAAACAGTCCCAGACACACCCTTGATATATTTTTTAAATGAACGTTGAACATTTTATCATTAATTTTTTATTGAAACTTGTTATTTTATAATCAATGAATGTATTCTTCCTCATTCCAGGCTTACAGATTCATTGAGTGAAAGGCAAGTGCAATAAGCCCTCCCCAAATGACATTTCCTTTATATGAATTTGGAATATATACTAATTTACTTCTGTATCTTTTTTTGATAACAATGAGAATTCCACTTCCATTATACTTCGATTGGAAATCAGTCCTGTTAGAGATAATTTTAAAATGAGAAGTTAGGAATGGGATCAGGAAGTGATTTCTTTCTTTATTATGTTTTTGGGGTTTCTTTGTTTTTGTTTTTTTTTGCGGTACACAGGCCTCTCACCATTGTGGCCTCTCCCATTGCGGAGCACAGGCTCTGGATGCGCAGGCTCAGCGGCCATGGCTCACGGGCCCAGCCGCTCCGTGGCCTGTGGGATCCTGCCAGACTGGGGCACAAACCTGTGTCCCCTGCATCGGCAGGCGGACTCCCAACCACTGCGCCACCAGGGAAGCCCTATTATGTTTTATAGTGAATATAAAAACTTACATTTATAAGGGCTCTCAGAAGTTCAGATAAACCTATTTTAGCATAAGAATTTTTTAGCACTTAACCACTTTGTTTGCACTGGACTGCTATGTTTGATCTTAGTATCTTCTACAACTTTGTATAATTATATTTTAGCTCCTAGTATCTTCAGATACCTCATGAACATTCATAATGAATACTTATCTTAAGTTCTATGAAGAGTATTAGCTTAGCAGAACTAGCATGAGTGGTTTTGTTACCTTCAGGGAAATAATGTCACAGTATTATTTGCTGTGTTAAAAGAATTTTTGTTTAAAATATGATTATTCATTTGATTTTTTTTAATTTAAAATTTTCTTTATCTAATGAATAAGCACTTGGTTCACTTAAAAAAAACATTTAGTCTAAGATTCATGGTAATTATTTTCTTATCTAGGACTTTTAAACAGCAATATTTCATTTCTTGACAGTTATATTTGTACTTTACACAAATCTGTAAAAAAGGATAAATTGTACACTCACTTCATTTTTATTATGACCTTCTGGAGAAGAATGTGCAATTCAAAAGTGTGCAATTAATGTGTGTTAAAACACCTCATTTATCTTAGTTATATTTCTATCATGTTTTCATTAACATTCGCGAAAGAAGACAGCTTAACAGTAGTTAGCTTAAGTAGTTCCAAATATTTTTGTGCTATCAATAGAGGAGTTTTTATCAAAAAAACAATTATTTAATTGAAACATGAAGATGGAACCCATTTTCTATTACGGCTTTAAGGAACTGAATCTTTTGTTCTAATATTTTTGTTTCTTTTCATATTTTATAGCTCATTACCTAAATGTATAAAGACAATGTTTTAGGAACAGCGTAAATTAGAATCTCACACAACCTTTGGCCAAAGTGGTAATTTGACTTTAAATTACTAGATGATTTAAAATTAGGCTTAGTTTATTAACATACCAATTTCATGCCTAATATTATTATACGCTATGGTTAATACCTAGTTGTAGAGCTACGCTTCTTGATTGTGTGATTTACTTACATTAATTCTCTACAAAATTAACTTCAATGAAGCAGTGATTTAATGTATTGAAAAGTAGATAGCACCATATTTGTTCTTTTCTATCCTATCTTGTTTCAAGTTCATTTTTATTGTGTTTTCAACATTAGAGTGAATACTAAAATTATTTTCACTTAGATGATTCATTTAATTGAATGTTATCATTTAGTAATATTTAATAAAAATTTAAAATGAAATTTTAAATGTTTAATCTTAGCCAGTAGAAATGGTTTCCTTACTTTTCCACTCTTTTCCCACCTCTGTTGCTTTCACTCTTATTTTCTTTGCCCAGAATTTTCTCCACATCCTTTTCTGTTTTATCTAATAATCCAACTCATTTTCTTTTTATTATAATTTTGTTTGGGGGCATTAAAAGAAAATACAACAAAACCACAAAGAATAAGCACCTATAATCTTACCTATTTAGAGAGTCAGAATATAGGGAACCACCTGGGAGAACATATTTGCAACACATATAATTGGCAAAATACTAGTATCCAGTATATATATAATCCAGAATATATAAATGATTCCTATGAATCATTAAGAAAAAGACAGCCAATAGAAATTTGGACAAGTCTTTAGATGGCACTTTACATAGAAAGAAATCCAAATGGCCAAGAAACATGAAAACATCCTCAGCCATTTTAGTTATAGGGAAATGAAAAAAAAAAAAAAACCACAAAGAGGTATTATAATACCTTTCCCAGATTCACAAAAATGAAAGGATCCAATGATATTAAGTTTTGGTGATGATATGGAGCAATATCAACTCTTATTTGAAAACAATCTCTTTGGAAAACGGTTTGTCCTTCTTCAGTAACTCTGAAGATGTGCACACTCAACACCCCAGCAACTGCACTCCTAAATATACGCTTTTGCTGGTTATCTTCCATTTGCCCTCCTGATTTTACTCTGTGCCCTCCACCCTGCTTTAAGTTCAGTGAGGCATCATGGCAGCGGGCAGCCACTGCAGAAGGTTTCAGGGAGGAAAGAAGGTGAAGTTGTTTATTCCCTCATATACCTTTTTGAGGAATCATGTCAAGCTGGTTAAGTCCCTTGATGAAAGGTCACAACTTCTTCATATGTCATTTTCTGCTTTCTCTCCAGGTTCTGATAATCCTTTCCTTGCCCTCACCCCTTCATCCTAGGGGTGGCATCAGAGCCTTGCCCTTATTAGTCCTGAGGTGCTGCCCTATCTTTTGTGGTTTCCCCACACCCTGTCCACAACTTTGTAAATGGTCCCTTTCTTAAAAGTCATCTCAAAATACAATTTTTTTCCTGCCAGAGCCATAACTGATACAATGTCTTGGGAAAACTATTGAACATGTTTTTTAGGAAGCATGTGCAAGAATGCTCATAGCAGCACTGTAATAGCCAAAAAATGGAAATAAACCAAATATTCAGCACTGGTAGAATGGTTAGATTCTACCATTGTATATTCATGTAGATTCAAACAAAAGAATTCTACACAGTGGTGAAAATGAAGGAAATAGCTAATCAGAAGGTGGATGAATATCACAAACATAATGTGGAGCAAAAGAAGCAAATCATAGAAGGATGCCATCAGCATGATTCCATTTATATAGTTCAAAACAGTGTATATTGCTTTAAGGATGTATTCATATGAGATCAAATTATTAAGAGAAGCAAGTATATTATTGTCCCCAAAGTTAGAATAATGACTTCCTCTGTGGGGGGAGAAGAGGGAATGTGATTGAGAAATGGCACATGGAACTGCTGGGATGCTGACAGTCTTCTATTGTCTTGGGTGGTGACTGCATGGATGTTTATTTTAAAAATATTATTTAAACTGTATGTATGTATTTTATAGATTCTTGTTCATATGTGACCTATATCATGATAAAGAGTAAAACAAAAAAAATGGCAGGAACCGCTTTCCTTAGTAAGGTGATGTTCTCCTTCATCTCTGCAGGCTACTAGCTTCAACAGAGAAAAAGTACATTTCTCTCTGCTAGGACTTTGCTGAACACAGCAAGAAAGAGTCATCCCATGACAACATTTTAAGTTTTTCTCCTAATGTTTCCCCTAATGCTACAGCCTCAATCAGCATTTGGTCTGCTCTCCAAAGTCAAATTGCCAAAGTTGACAATTTGACCAAATATTTTATCATCTCCAAACAAGTCACCAGCTTCCCAACCTGTGATATATATCGCCACTCCTCAAAGCCCCTCCCTCAAACACTAAGCCAATTCTGTATATTAGATTTTGTTATTTTCAGCACCCTGCTTTCTGTATCACTTCAGAATTTTACTTCAGCTGTGAATTACAGAGACCCAATCAGTGTCTTAAAAAAAAAAAAAAAAAAATCAGGGCTTCCCCGGTGGTGCAGTGGTTGAGAGTCCGCCTGCCGATGTAGGGGACACGGGTTCGTGCCCCGGTCCGGGAAGATCCCACATGCCGCGGAGCGGCTGGGCCTGTGAGCCATGGCCGCTGAGCCTGCGCGTCCGGAGCCTGTGCTCCGCAACGGGAAAGGCCGCAACAGTGAGAGGCCCGCATACGGCAAAAAAAAAAAAAAAAAAAAATAGGTGCAAGTACTCAGGAACTACAAAATATTATTGAAAGACAAGCAGTCTGAGTTAATTAAAAGAATAATCCTATTTATGAATAGGAAGAATAACTATCTTAAAGATAACTCTCTCCTAATTATTCTATAAGTTCAATAAAATTCAAAACAAAACTTCTTATGGTTTTTCTTGGAAGTTGTTAAGTAGATCGTAAATTTTATATGGAAGAGCAAAGGCCCAAGAATAATAAGGTAGCAGGACAGGCCCTATTACATAGCAAGATTCATTATAAAGCTGTAGTAATTAATAACATACACTAATAGAGTAGTATTGGCCTGGGTATGAACATTTTAGACAACTCAGTACAAAAAGTATTTACTATTTAATAAATAGTGCCTAAACTCTGACCTTCCAACTGATTTCACAGCTTCTCCTGCTCTAAACCATTTTGTGCATTTTTTGCACATTAGCCATAATGTTTTCATAACGTCACTCGTATTAGAAACAAAACAAAAAAAGATTTCAAAGCTCTCAACTCTGTCCAGGATCAATGAGAGCTGAGAAGGGGACTGATTTTCAGCGTATGATGATTTCTATGGTGCAAATACCATGACAGATTTCAAGCTATTGACACGATGTCAACCAGTTCACAAAGTTCCTGAAAATTTAACAATTGGCTCTTGGGTGCCAGCACAAGCGAGTTCCCAAAAATCAGTGTTCATGGTGCACACCAAATACTGGCTTGGCATTCAAGCCCAGTCAAGTCACACTGCATAGCTTGCAGTTTCCTGAATTAACTAAGCTATTTCTCCCTTCTGGTGTCATGCTCAGTTGCTCCCTCTGCCCAGAATGTGCTTCCTGAATGCCCCTTTGCCCTCTCCATACACAGTAACCATACACAGCTATTCATCTTTCAACTCATCCCAAGGACCACCTTCAAGAAACGGTCTCTGTCCCCTAGGAAAACTGATTAGTCACTCCTTTGTGCTCCTGTTTCTCTATGAAGACACTGAAACATTCTTTGTTGTGGCTTTGCTGCGGTCTCTCCCTTCTAGGTTGTAGGCTGCTAGAGATGCTGGACTGTCTTTCACTGATCTCTGAATTATAAGTGTGAAGTGTAAAGCCTGGCACTCAGTAGGTGTTAACTATCATTTGTTGACCCATAAATGAATAAATAATGTTTGCCCAAAGACTGGTGTCTATTACTGTCATGCTAATTTTCTCTGTGAAGACAGGGTGGCCGACGTAGATGGCTGCACTCAAGCTGGGCACTAAGGATGGGCATTCTGGAAAGAGAGAATTGTACTTCTTTCCCTTTATTGGGTAATTGCTTGCTTTATAAATGTTTTATTACTGTGTTCTTTTGGGGTAGCTTGGAAATATTTGGAAAAAGGCTCAAAATATGACTATTAACCTAGGGCTAAAAAAAATGATTTTTGAGGAAATATTCCATTTTGAAAATCACACCTGGTGCCTGCTTTTTTTTTTTTTTCATAAGTAATGTCCCCTTTTTTTTTTGGCCATGCCTTGTGGTACGTGACATCTTAGTTCCCCAACCAGGGATTGAACCTGTGCCCCCTGCAGTGGAAGGGTGGAGTCTTAACCACTGGACCACCAGTGAAGTCCCAGTAATGTCCCATTTTGAAAAGCAGTAATACATTTGAGCATACCTGGTGCTGGTAGGGCTCTAGTGAACATCACAGAGATGTGGTGTTTATACCCCTGAAGCAAAAGCTGGTCTTTTGTTGAATCATTAAGGGATAATCACTTTTGCTTTGTAATACATAATTGGATTAACAGTTGTTTAAGAAAAACTCAAATGATATTATGGTGAGTATTGAAAACATGATTCCATTTATTAAATCGTATATTGGACTGCTCCCCTTACAAGTGTGAGGTAATTTATTTTCTAATGCTGTCTACAAAAGGCTCAGGGAGACAGAAGATAATTCAGAGGCAAATAGTTTTCACACTTTCCTTGTAATCGCGGTCTCTTAAGTTTGTTATGATTTCAAACCTATATATACCTACATATACATATGCATAGATGTGCATACACCATATATATATATGTGTGTATATACATACTATACACACAACCTCACCTGAACCCATATCTGTTACTGAATTCTGTCTACCCTTGTAGGGCCTGTTGAAAATATCCACTTCTTTCTATTCCTTTTGTCAAATCCTCAACAGTTGCCTAATCTCTGGCCTTCCAATTTATTTCTCAGCTTTCATCAGTATCCTTCCCTTCTCTAAACCATTTTGTGCATTTTTATAGACAATGCTTTCCTAACATCACTCATATCCGTCTGTGTGTACCAAAAAGGTGGGTCAGTTCTGGGGTCAGATCTAATTCTATTTTATTAGGGCTTAATTTTTTTTTCACTCCTAGAATATGCTCAACTTCGAATTTAACTTCTGAACCCATCCACAGGCATGAGATGTGCCATGGTTTTATTTGTTTGTAATCCATCAAACACAGTGCTTATGTACTAGGGATTCAATGGAGATATCCAGGTTGTCCTTCAATATTCTACTTTTCTTCCATATTATTAGAATTTTAGGTAGGCACACGATTGCCCAGAATAGTTTACTATACTTCATCAATTCTTTATTTTATAAACCACTAAGAAAGAAATAAAACCCAAGATGGGGAGTCCAGTAGGTTACCACTGCATTAAAATGGGGTACCAAGGTTTTCCATCTTCAGAGAGGCTATCGAGTCTTACTTTATTCTAGAGAAAATTCTGGACGGCCATTTAAAAATTATTCAATACTTAAGTTCCGATAGTGTTGGTTATCAAGCCAACCTCGACACTTCTCCCAACTGTACGAAGAACGGCCTCAGTGTACGCCGGGAGTTTTCTCAGAACGTTTTGCCTCGCGTGAACCCAACCACATCACGCCACACCTGAAGGCGACTCCGCCCAGCCAGGGCTGGAGACCCGGGGCGAGCCGCGCGTAGAAGCGCCCGCAGCCGAGAGCGGCCTCGGGGGCCTGGGGGCCTCGGGATCGGACATAGAGCCGGGTCGGCGCGCCCCGGTGCGCAGGGAAGCGGCAAGGGGGCTGCTGCTCGGCGAGGCTGCGGCCGCCAAAGGGTTGCGGGAGGGCCTGAGGGGCGCGGCGGCCCGGCCCTGGAGACGCCTGGCGCGGATCCCGAAGCAAGAGCGTCCGCGCGCGCGAGGAGGCGGCGGCCGAGCACGAGTTCCGTGAGTCTGGGAACAAGGCCTGGAGACGCCGGCGCTGGCGGCGCCGCGCGGGCGCGGGGAGCTGGTTGAGCAGTGTGGCTGCAGCGCTCGGGCCGCGACGGGAAGGGACCCGAGCGCATCCTCATCCCCGTGCCCTCTGAGGGCTAGTTTTCAGCTTTGGGATCCACCCCCACCCAAGTTTTGACTCACATTTCTCAAGACGTTTTATTTCCGATAAACCCTGCGCTGTGGGTGGAAGGAAAGTGTTACCCTTTCAAATTAAGGAAAAGGATTTTTCAAGAAATGATTAAGTCCTTTTACAAATAAGGAAAGAGTTTTTGTTTTGTTTTTTTTTGCTGTACGCAGGCCTCTCACTGTTGTGGCCTCTCCCGTTGCGGAGCACAGGCTCCGGACGCACAGGCTCAGCGGCCATGGCTCACGGGCCCAGCCGCTCCGCGGCATGTGGGATCCTCCCGGACCGGGGTACGAACCCGTGTGCCCTACATCGGCAGGCGGACTCTCAACCACTGCGCCACCAGGGAAGCCCCGGAAAGAGTTTTATGTGCTGTTATCTCCTATAGCCTGACGCATTCACTGATTTATTGTGTGACTTTAAGTAAGTCACTTAATCTTTCTGTGCTTTAAGTTTTTAAAGCACGGAGGGGATCATCTATGCCTTGGGGGTTTATAGCATAAACTCAGGGACGCTGTTTAAGTGTCTTCAAGGTTGAGAATGACGTCGAGTCTCTTAACGAGCACACCCTCCAAGTTGGATAGGTGGGATGGCCTCATTTCCTGAAGACCAGCCTTGCGGGCAGAGCACCAGTTTCTTTTTTTTTTTTTCCTTATAAATTTATTTATTTATTTTTGGCTGCATGGGTCTTTGTTGCTGCACGCGGGCTTTCTCTAGTTGTGGAAAGTGGGGGCTACTTTTCGTTGCGGTGAACGGGGGCTTCTCATTGCGGTGGCTTCTCTTGTTGCGGAGCACGGGCTCTAGGCGCGCGGGTTTCAGTAGTTGTGGCTCGCGGGCTCTAGAGCACAGGCTTAGTAGCTGTGGCGCACGTGCTTAGTTGCTCTGCAGCATGTGGGATCTTCCCGGACCAGGGCTCGAACCCGTGTTCCCTGCGTTGGCAGGCAGGTTCTTAACCACTGCGCCACACGGGAAGCCCGATGTTGAATTTTTTAAAATGCTTTTTCTTCATCAATTTAAATGATCATGTAGTTTTTCTTTTTTAGACTACTAATATAGTAGATTACATTGATTGATTTTCAAATCTGGAACCAGTTTTGCATTGTCAGGATAAACCCCACATGGTTATGGTGTATTATACTTTTTATATATGACTGGATTCGATTTGATAATGTTTGAGGAGTTTTGAATCTATGTTGTTGAGGGATATTTGTTTATAGCTTTCTATTCTTGTAATGTCTTTGGTTTTAGAATCAAGGAAATGCTGATCTCATAAGATGTGTTGGGAAGTGCTTCCTCCTCTTCTGTTTTCTGGAAGAGATGGTATAGACTTGATGTTATCCTTTAAATATTTGGTAGAATTCACCAGTGAAACTATCTGGGTATGGGGATTTCTTTTTAGGAATTTTTAAAACTACAAAGCCCATTTCTTTAATAGTTATAGGATTATCCAGTTATCTGTGTAATCTTGAGCGAATTTTGGTAGTTTGTGGTTTTTGAGGAATTGTTTCATCTAAGTTGTTGAATTTTTTTTTTTTTTTTTTTTTTTTTTTTTGCGGTATGCGGGCCTCTCACTGCTGTGGCTTCTCCCGTTGCGGAGCACAGGCTCTGGACGCGCAAGCTCAGCAGCCATGGCTCACGGGCCCAGCCACTCCGCGGCACGTGGGATCTTCCCGGACCGGGGCACGAACCCGTGTCCCCCGCATCGGCAGGCGGACTCTCAACCACTGCGCCACCAGGGAAGCCCTAAGTTGTTGAATTTCTGTGCATGCAGTTGTTCACAGTATCTCTTTCTCATCTTTTAACGTCTGTGGAGACTGTAGTGCTCCGCTCTCTTTCATTCCTTACATGGGTAATGTGTGTCTTCCCTCTTTTTTCGTAGCCTTGCTAGAGGTTTATTGATTTTATTGACATCTTCAAAGAACCAGCTTTTGTTTTTATTGGTTTTTCTCTATTGTTTTTCTGTTTTCAGTTTTACTGATTACTGCTTTTACCTTTGTTGTTTTTCTTCTGTCTGCTTGATTTAGGTTTATTTTGCTCTTCATTTTTTACTTTCTCAAGGTAGGAGCTTAGATTATTGACTTGAAGCCTTTCTTCTTTTCTGATAATTTAATCCTATAAGCTTTAGCTGCATCCCACACATTTTGATATATTTTATTTTAATTTTCATTTGGTTCAAAATATTTTCTAATTTCTCTTGAGATTTCCTCTTTGATCCCTGGTCCAGATTTTTTTTTTTTTCCAAAAATTGGAAGTTCTCATAGTACTGAGCCTACATTCCCTCCTGACAGTATTCTTCTGGAAGTGATTGTGGTTACCCAACCCTTCCATCCAACCATTGAACAAATATTTATTGAACACCTACTAGCACTAGGCACTGGGATTACTTTCAGCTTCCCCATGGATGTGTATTCAGGTGGAGGAAGCAGACAGTGAACAAGTATATATGTATTAAATGTCAAATAATGTCAGATGATATGAAGAAAGAATGGAGTAGGGCATAGGGGTAGAGAATGACAGGGGAAAGAGTATTGGGTGGTCAGGCATGGTTTTTCAGAGGTGGTGCCACTTGAGGTACCACCTGAACGAAATGAAAGAGGAGGTCTGGACTTGTTTTTCTAGCTCAGCATGGCCCCCTCCTGTTCTGACCCTCTTTCCTCAAACTTGCTCTGCTACTGAAGGCATGGAGTATTGTACCCCTAAAAGTTTAAGTGAATGATACAGCTCTGTGTAACCTGTTTTTTGTTTTTTAAAGTATGTCTCCTACACTAACCTAGATCTTTACCGCTACCAGTACCCTGCTACATCTTTTTTTTTTTTTTTTTTTAATTATTTTTGGCTATGTTGGGTCTTCGTTTCTGCGTGAGGGCTTTCTCTAGTTGCGGCGAGCGGGGGCCATTCTTCGTCGTGGTGCGCGGGCCTCTCACTGTCGCGGCCTCTCTTGTTGAGCACAGGCTCCAGACGCGCAGGCTCAGTAGTTGTGGCTCACGGGCCCAGTTGCTCCGCGGCATATGGGATCCTCCCAGACCAGGGCTCGAACCCATGTCCCCTGCACCGGCAGGCAGATTCTCCATCACAGCGCCACCAGGGAAGCCCTAACCTGTTGTTTTTGACTGAACATTTAACCTTTACTTGATTTTATCCATTACATTTTTAACACATATATAGTAAAGTACTCTTATAAATATTATTTAGTTAATTGAAATGTTTATGATTTTGGCTGGGCCATTTTCTCGACTCTGTCACTTATTACCTGGAAGGTAGATGGTGGCGTGTTAGTAAGGGTCTAACTACCAACTCTCTGGGAGAAAAAGTTCTGATTTGTAGTGTTTTCCAATTTCCTTTGTGTAGTGCTTCCACTGTGACTGATTTCAAGCTACAATGTGATGTCACTGAACACAGAGTTGAGAAGAGTTACACACAGTCGGTTCTTTAACACTTTTTTTTTTTTTAAATTTATGGCTGTGTTGGGTCTTCGTTTCTGTGCGAGGGCTTTCTCTAGTTGTGGCAAGTGGGGGCCACTCCTCATCGTGGTGCGCGGGCCTCTCACTATCGCGGCCTCTCTTGTTGCGGAGCACAGGCTCCAGACATGCAGGCTCAGTAATTGTGGCTCACGGGGCCAGCTGCTCCGTGGCATGTGGGATCCTCCCAGACCAGGGCTCGAACCCGTGGGTCCTGCATTGGCAGGCGGACTCCCAACCACTGCGCCACCAGGGAAGCCCCACACAGTCGGTTCTTATTAGCCTGTACAAGCTGGCTCCTTCACACCACTGAAGGAAGGTTTTATAATCCCTGTTTTACAGGTTGGGATATTAAAATTCAGAATTGTTATAGGGTTACACAATTAGTAAGCTGTGGGCTAGTCAGTGAACATTTTAAGCCCCTAGATATTCTGATGTAATTGGCTTGGACCAGGAGTTTTTTATGGTGCTTTTTAATTGTCTTAGAAACTTCCTTAAAATTAAATTTTTAAAGTTATTTATTTATTTATTTATTTATGGCTGCGTCGGGTCTTAGTTGTGGCGTACAGGCTTCTCTCTAGTTGTGGCATGTGGGCATCTCTCTAGTTATGGCACGCAAGCTCCAGAGTGCGTGGGCTTGGTAGTTGTGGCGCAGCATGTGGGATCTTAGGTCCCCAACCAGGGATTGAACCCGCATCCCCTGCATTGGAAGGCGGATTCTTAACCACTGGACCACCAGGGAAGTCCCTTAATTTTCCTTATAGATATGGTAGAAAAGGGGCAAGATACTCAACTTCAGGGACAGACTACAATCCATGTGTCATATTTCCGGGCACAGTAAGGTCTTGACTTGCTATTTCAGGGACATACCAAAGAGCGATAAGGACCTGGAAATAGAACCCCCCTCCCTTTGGATTAATACACTGGGGCAAGGAGCTGTGGCCAAGCTGTGTACGAACCAGGAGAAGGAGCTGAGAGGAGTCCGGCCTAACCAGTGGAATGTGTTAGCTAAAGCATGTGGCCAGTGGGCAATTTGGACCTCTACTTCAGCTGTACACTCTCATACTGACACCCTGGACACATGCAGTGACTGGAAGCTTGGGCTTTGAATTCAGGCTGCCTAGGACAATTCTATCATTTATTATCTTTAAGGCATGAGCAAGTGGTTTAACTTTTCTAAGCCTCAGTTTCCTCATCTGTAAGATGGGGGTAATAATGTCTACTCCATCAGGTTGTTAGTTTTATAAAAACCCTAGGGTGCTCCAACATTTGGAGATCAAGCAGAGGAGGAAGAACCAGTGAAAGAGATGGAAAGCAGCAAGTGGTCTAACAGAAGCCTGGAGGAAAATGTGTTATAAGGAGAGTGTGGTCCTTTGTGTCATATCTGCCAAAAGTTCAGTGCACATGACAGAGAAGTGATGACTGGATTTTAGCAAGATGGAGTGACGCTGATAAGAGCAGTTTTGGTGGAGCAATAGGCAGGATGTCTGATTAGCATAGGTTGAGATGAGATGGTGAGGTGAGTACATGGAGACATCATTATAGAACATCATTATAGAACACTTCTAAGAAGTTTGAGGGTAATGGGAGATTGAGAAGTGGAATGGCAGTTGGAAAGGAATGTGAAGGTAAGGGATTTTTTTTTTTTTTAACACTAGAGGTATTATAGCATCTCTGTATATGTTGAAGGGAACAGTCCACTGGAGAGACATTAAATGATGCAGAGGAGAAAGAGGATAATTTCCAGGAGATAGATGAAATAATTGAAAAGATGAGAAGGGATGGGATCTAGATCCCAAGTGGAGAGGTTGGCCTTGGGTAGGCACAGGGATGCTTCATTGATTGTAACAGAAGTAAAAACAGAGAGTGTGGGTATAAATGTAGGTAGGTAGATTGTTTGACTTTTAGCTGTCCAGGTATAGAAATGGAGCAGAGAGCAGTTGGGTTTAATCTCAGAATTTGGATTCTGCCAACTAGTCGGATGAAGGAAGTGAGTGGTGAGGGAGGTAAATGTGTTTGCACGGAAGTGGTTCGAAGATGGACCGTAGGATCTAAACTGGGTGAGGCGGGAAGTAAAGGCCTAAGGGATGGATAATATAAAAAGACGGTGAGAAGAGTGGAATGGAGGACTTGATGAGGTCGCAAAATTTCCGGACTGGGAAAACTAGAGCAGGTGAGCTGAATGGATGAGGCCGTGGTCAGAGAATGGGATTCTTGAAGATGTCAGAGGTAGTGTAGTTATTGTTGCAGGAAAGAGAGTAGGGCGCGGGAGGATGTTCACATCCCAGGTCACGTCCGAGTCCCTGCGACGGCTGCCAAGTGTGGGTTCTTGGCTTTGCTCAGGAAAGAATTCAAGAGCGAGCCATAGTAAAGTGAAAGAAGGTTTATTCAGGGAGATGCACACTCCATAGACAGAGTGTGGGGCATCTTGGAAGGCAAGAGGCACCAGGGTATGGGCTTGTCCGTTTTTATAGGGATGGGTAATTTCATAGGTTCATGAGTGGGAGGAGTATTCCAGCTATTTTGGGGAAGGGGTGGGGATTTCCAGGAATTGGGCCACCACCCACTTTTTGACCTTTATGGTCGGCCTTGGAACTGTCACGGCACCTGTGGGTGTCTCATTTAGAGGTGCTGATGTGTTACAATGAGCTGAGCATATACTGAGGCTCAAGGTCTAGTGGAAGTCAACTCATCTGCTATCTTGGACCTATTTGGTTCTAACCAGTTTATGTCGTGTCCTCAGCCTATGTCGTTCTTTTAGAGATTGTGCCCGGCCCCCTTCCTGTCTCATTATGATGTAGTGATGATAGTCATGTCAAGAGTATGACTCTGAAATTAGGTGGCTGAGGTCAGGTGGAGGAAAAGATTATTGGAGGTGAGGGGGTTAGGGAACTGAGAGACCAAGGTGTTGGATTAATCATCTACCTGTATGTTGAAGGTACTTAGAGTGGTAGCAAGAGTAGCAGTATTGGGTTGGCCAAAAAGTTCATTCGGATTTTTCCGTAAGATGGCACGGAAAAACCCAAATGAACTTTTTTTGCCAACCCAATAGGAAGAGCCAAGCGATAGAATGAATGTGTATGTCTCCCAGGAAGATACTCCCTGGTGTTTGACTGGACTTGGAAGCATGCCGAAAAGTCCTTGGCAGATGCTAGGAAAACTACTCAACAACACATCTATAGGGACTTCCCTGGTGGCACAGTGGTTAAGAATCCGCCTGCCAATGCAGGGAACACGGGTTCGAGCCCTGGTCCAGGAAGATCCCACATGCTGCAGAGCAACTAAGTCTGTGTACCACAGCTACTGAGCCTACGCTCTAGAGCCAGCGAGCCACAACTACTGAGCCTGCGAGCCACAACTACTGAAGCCTGCATGCCTAGAGCCTGTGCTCTGCAACAAGAGAAGACACCGCAATGAGAAGCCTGCACACCACAACGAAGAGTAGCCCCCGGGCCTCCCTGGTGGCGCAGTGGTTAAGAGTCCGCCTGCCGATGCAGGGGATACGGGTTCGGGCCCCGGTCTGGGAGGATCCCATATGCCGCGGAGCGGCTGGGCCCGTGAGCCATGGCCGCTGGGCCTGCGCATCCGGAGCCTGTGCTCCGCAACGGGAGAG
Organism: Mesoplodon densirostris; assembly: GCF_025265405.1. Lineage (NCBI taxonomy): Eukaryota > Metazoa > Chordata > Mammalia > Artiodactyla > Ziphiidae > Mesoplodon > Mesoplodon densirostris. The sequence continues at coordinate 61,162,929 of NC_082663.1, forward strand.
GCCACAGCAGTGAGAGGCCCACATACCGCAAAAAGAAAAAAAAAAAAAAAAGAGTAGCCCCCACTCGCCACAGCTAGAGAAAAGCCCGCACGCAGCAACGAAGATCCAACGCACCCAAAAAAGGAAAAAAAAAAATCTATAAAAGCTCTCTTAGGTCCTTTCTTTTTGGAGATGGTCGATTGCTGATTTCAGATCATCCCAATTCTGACTTCATTCCCCAATGTTGTGATTGTCCTCTGAAAGCTTTCCAGCTCCTTTACATTACAAAATAACAACAACAAACCAACAACAAACAAACAAACAACTCAGTAAATCCTGGAATCTTCTCTAGGCTATTTAATAAAACCTGCCATCTGAATATGTATTTGTGTGAGACATATAATGTTCATAGTGTATAGTAATGTTAATGTTTATAGTTAAAAGTGTGAATCCACTTTTATCTCCTTTCATATAAATGAGAATAAAACAGGTTCATCCCTTTTAGCCTTCGTTCGTGTATATTTATATGATGTGCTGCATTTTAAGGTTCTGTTTCTGCAGGTCTGGCATCTGCACAGGGTCCTGCAGACAACAGTTTTATCTCTATAAGCTTGCATGGAGTATTTGGGCTCCTCCCTGTGTAATCTTGTACAAACGTCTTATAAACAACACCCCCTGAGAAGTCAGTGGCCACCCTCTGACCTCCTAGAGCTAGATACTGCATTGCTGGCTTCAGGGTGGTCCTTTGGAATAATGTTTTGCTTTGGACCGGGAAGATTTTTAAGGCTGTGAAAATACTTGCAGCATGAGGAGAAAGTGGAATCTTGATAATACAGCTTTATGAAATATTGAAGCAAAGTTCCCACGTCCAGAATAGCAGAAAGCGAAAGGCTCAAGGCTGTTGTTTCAACTTTTTAGTTCCAAGGTTTGCCACACGAGGTTTGCTTTCTCTTCAGCCCTCTTAAATTCCCTGTCATGCTTGCTTGCTTGCTTGCTTGCTTTCAGTGCTGCCAAATGAGAGAAGCTTCCAGAATGCTGCTAAAAGCAATAATTTGGAGCTTATGGAGAAGCTGTTTGAAAAGAAGGTTAACATGAATGCTGTGAACAATGTGAGTAGAAATCACAGATGTGACAAGTGACAGTGGTGTGGGTTTACACAGTCCAACTGAAATAAAAATAAAAGTGATTCTGCTAAGTGAGATGAGGGAGAGCTCCGTTGCTGGCAATTCCATAATGTTTAAGCTAAAGGTGGAATCAAGCAGTGGAAGAGGCTCTGGGTGTTTTAACTGATCTGTTCCAAGGGGAAGCGTCCAGGGTCTTTATGTGCAGCTGTACTAAGTCTGTGGGTGGACAGTGACGCCAGCTGTCAAGGTTATGGGCCTGGACTTGGTCCTGGATCATAGCCTGTGGATCACTTTGGCCTCAAACATTCTGGAAAGGCAGAACATCTTTTGCTACACGGTTCATCATTGTTTTCTCGCCAGTGATGTCCTTTATGGTTGGGGCCTTCCAAATTTAAAATCCTATGGGGAGTATGGGTTTGCATTTTATTGCTTTTGAAATATAGTTCATCTGCATGTTGGGCAGTGAGGCCTCTTCTGAAACCTGGCTCTCACTTGTTCTTCAAGTGCCTGGGTTTAGGGGAGAGGTCCCACTGCCAGACATATGGATTTCCTACTGCTTGCTTCTGTGGGGATTTCCTGACATCCCCACCAGGCAGGGTTTATCAAAGTGAACAGACTGGGGGCTGTGTCAGTTGTTTAGGACAATTTGTGGGGATGGCAGAGGTGGATGTAATGCTAAATGAAGCATAAACTTTAAGACACCTGCTTGCACAGACTCCTTCCAAGGCACTGGGAGGACTCTAACAGTGTGTTCCATTGTTATATGATTTTGTAAAATCTGAAAAAGTAAGCAATTTTAACTGTAATCCGTTAAGCTTTCTGACTTTGGCTTTAAAGAGGGCTCCCAAAGAGTGTAAACTTGACGTTCCACAAAACCTGGATCTATCCCAGGCAATGAGTTCATAGAAACTGAGTTCATGCATCATGTGCAGTGGAAGGGTGTTTAACAGTTGTGCATGTGTGTGTGTGAGGGGATCTGTGTTTATGTGTATGTGGGAGTTTATGTGTCTGTGTATATTGTGTGTGTGTACATGTGTATGTCTGATGTGTTACCTGTGTATACCATATTCATTGTCCACAGACATCCTAGAAAGAGTAGAAAAATAGCAAATTTTTACAGCATAACAATTTTAGGAACAAAAAGAAAAGGGAATCAAGGAAGGAAGGGAGCAAAAATTAAAGAAATAAGCAAGGATCTTTGAAGGTAATATCTAGATTAACTGTTGAATAAGTAAAGCAATAATCATTTTTCCAAACAGCAGGAAATAGATTCTCCAGTGTACTTTTATAACCATTTGAAAATTTTTTCCATATAACTTTCTGATATTTTCAACCATATTTTTATATTAAAGTACTTAGAGAGATAGTACACTTAAACTTACAGTCAGTGTGGCAAGTTATTGTAAACTCCTGATGAATTATATTATGCTTTGTAATGACATCTCTTTTAGTCCTGTTTACAGCAAATTGTTGACATGGTTACTTGTAGAGTTCCTTAAAATCTGTGATGACAGAAATGAAAAAACATGGAAGTGGTTTTATTGAATTATCTTGGATGGTATTTTGATTTGCATCCTTATTCATGAATAAAGTTAAAGGAGAGTTTATAAGCCCAAATTTGACATACTAGGACATAGCTCTAGACTGCAGACAATAGCAAGGGTAACTCAAATTTAGTTTATCGCCGATTTAGCTACCAAGGAAATCAGATTAAACAGTTCTCAATTTTTGCAATAAATTATTTATGAGAAACAAAGGATAGTAAATTCTTTGGAAGCAAGATCAGTATCTAGAATGTGGGAAATACGACATGTGTTTTCGTTACAAGCAAGACATCCATTGTCTGAAGCACTTCAGACTGTCTCTAGACATCCTGGGAGCACCAAGTTGGCTTTTCTTTGAAGCAAAAGATATTTATAGCTTTCTTTCTCTCTGTGTGTCTTTTCTTCCTCCCTCCTTCCTCCTTTCCTCCCCTCCCCTCTCCTCCCCTCCTACCTCCCTCTCCCTCTCTCCCTTCCTTCCTTCCTTCCTTCCTTCCTTCTCTTTCTTGATTTGTTTGCTTCAGTAAAATTTACAGTCCAAAAATTACAGAGGGGGCCTCCCTGGTGGCGCAGTGGTTGAGAGTCCGCCTGCCGATGCAGGGGACGCGGGTTCGTGCCCCGATCCCGGAGGATCCCACATGCCGCGGAGCGGCTGGGCCCGCGAGCCATGGCTGCGGGGCCTGTGTGTCCGGAGCCTGTGCTCCGCAACGGGAGAGGCCACAGCAGTGAGAGGCCCGCGTACAGCAAAAAAAAAAAAAAAAAAAAAAAAAAATTACAGAGGAAAGAACCATATATGGATTGAACTTCTAGGAAGATTTTTTGTTATGCATTATCAACATGTTCTACTATTATTAATGATTGCATACAGGAGAAATACAGCTTTTACTCTCTAGTTGAAATCCATTTTACTGTTACAATCAGTCATAGGTTATGCAATGGATTTCAGCTTGAGGCATATCCTCCGGTTGATTGCTAAATTCTCTATTATCTAACAGTAGAGAAATGCAAGATTATGCTGGATACAGTTCTCACTACTTTCAAAGGCAAGGCAAATAGTAGATAAATAATCAAAACACAAGCACCTGATAGAAAATTATGGCCGTTCAAGAACCAGGAATCTTAAGAAGGCTAAATAACAATCAGATGACTGAAAACACAAATTGTGTTTCCTCAGATGAACCGCACAGCCATGCCTTTTGCAGTGGGGACAGGTCATTTGTCTGCGGTGGATTTCTTGCTGAATCACAAGGCCGGGGGCATGTTGCTGGTGAGGTAACCTCGTCTTCGTTGGGGAGAATGGATCAGAGCATAACCAACGTAAGGGGAAAATCTGACCACTTGGGTTATCTTTTCTCCACCTACACACAAAATATTTCCATTGGCAGTGTTCATTTTGGAAAAATCTCTTTAGAGAATACGCATATTATGTGCTCTATGTATTTGGTAGTCACCAATTGTTTACCCATTACCTATAGGATTTACGCTTTTACTTATTTTCCCATATTGACCTTATGGCCAGTAGCATGCATTTGTAAGAATAAAATGGTTGCCTAGAGTGTAACTGGGGGCATAGAAGACAGAAGCTAACTGGACTCAGGGACATTAAATCTGGACTTTTCCCTGTGAACTCTGATAAATAAATAAGGCGTATTAAACACATACTGTGTACCAGGCACCAATCTCAGGACTTTGATATTTAGTGCCCCCAGCCTTGCGAGAAAAGTATTGCTATAATGTCCAATTTACAGATGAGGGGCCTGAGACAAAGAGAGGTTAAGTATCTTGCCCCCAAAATTATATCTAAGAAGGAGTGGAGGCAGGATTTGAACCTGGCTTATCTGATTCCAGAGACCATGGCCTTAGCCACATATCACCTTGATGATTTATCTGCCTAGATATCAAAATCCACCCTAAAGATTTTCCAAGTACTTTTCCCAACTTCGTTTAATACTTTACCATGGAACAAGGAAACCAGTTAGGCTGGAGAGACCCAACATCACGTTTATCATCTCCAGTTGCAAAAGTAGGTGATAACCTTGGCTTTTAGTTAATCCAATGGACGATAGTTCTTGATTCTTAGTTAATCCAATGGGCCATGTTTTTTACAGTTAAACTATTCAAAAAATTCTTAAAGAGTGATTCTATTTTTTCTCTGGACTGACTCTTTGGAGGGTAAGACTCAGCATTGCTTTACCTTCCTGTCTCACAGGGCAAGGTTTAGTATGTGTAGTAAATGTTTGGAAGATGAATAAATGAAATCAGTTCAAACCAATTGGTCATCTTATTGTTTATCTTACTGATTTTGTCGGCACTCCTAGACATGGCCTAGACTTCATAATGATGAGAGTTTCTCTTTGTATCACCAGAGGGACACATCCCTCTCTGTCTAATTTATTGCTCTGGTATTGGTAGGCAAGTGGATTGATAAACAACAGAATCAGAATGAAGAAAAACCCCTTTTTAAAAATTGGCACTGCAGGGCTTCCCTGGTGGCTCAGTGGTTAAGAATCTGCCTGCCCATGCAAGGGACACAGGTTCGATCCCTGGGCCGGGAAGATCCCACATGCTGTGGAGCAACTAAGCCATGCGCCACAACTACTGAGCCTGAGCTCTAGAGCCCGCAAGCCACAACTACTGAGCCCACATGCCACAACTACTGAAGCCTGTGTGCCTAGAGCCTGTGCTCTGCAACAAGAGAAGCCACAACAATGAGAAGCCCGCACACAGCAATGAAGACCCAACACAGCGAAAAATAAATATAAATAAATAAATAAATTTTTTTAAAAATTAAAAAAAAATTGGCACTGCAAGCACTCCAACTTAATGAGTGTAATAAGTTGTATTACAGTTATAATACTTAAGGAACATGTTGTTTAGGTCTGAAAATTATCATTTGATTATTTTTTAATGTTATTTAGCCTGCAAAAGATGTTTTGGTAATAGACCTGATTGCCAAGAGTCTATTTTTATTTTAACATTGAAACCCAGATACAATAACTTTTTATTTTACTTTAATTTTTAAATTAACATACTGTTCATTAACTTTCTTCTTAGCATACAGCTTTATGAATTTTAACACATGTATAAGTTCATGTAACCACTATCACAATCAAAATACAGAACAGTTGCATCATCCAGAAAAATCCCTTATGCTGCCTCTTTGTAGTCAAAACCTCTTTGTAGCCAAACCCTCCCCTACCCTGGAAACCACTGATCCTTTCTCCATCTCTATAATTTTGCCTTTTTGAGAGTGCCATATAAATGATACCGTATAATATATAACCTTTTGACACTGGCTTTTTTCACTCAGTAAAATTTCTCTGAGGTTCATGTGTTGCATGTATCAATAATTCCTCCTTTTTTATTGCTGAGTAGTATTCCAGTGTATAGATATACCACAGTTTATTATATCCATTCACCAGTTGAAGGACATTAGAGTTGCTTCCAGTTTTTGACTATAACAAGTAAAGCTGCTGTAAACGTTCGTGTACAGGTATTTGTGTAAGCATAAGTTTTCATTTCTTTAGTGTAAATACCTAGAGAAGTGAGATTACTGGGGCATATAGTGAGCTGTGTACAAGAAGCCACTAGACTTTCTTAGAGGGGCTGTACCATTTTCATTCCCACCAGCAATGTACTAGGTTTCCATTTGTTCCACATCCTCATCAGCACTTGGTATTGTTATTTTTCTCCCTTAATTTTAGGCATTCTAATAGGTTTGTATTGGCATCTCATTGTGGTTTCATTTGCATTTCTTTAATAGCTAATTATTATTAAAGCATATTTTCTTGTGTTATTTACCATTTGTATATCTTCTTTGGTGATATGTCTGTTCAAATCTTTTGAACATTAAAAAAATTGATTATGTTGATTGTTTAAAATTAATTTTATTTGATCTTTGCAACAACCCTGTGTGCTTGGTACTGTTTTTAAAATAATATTTATTTTTGGCTGTGGCGGGTCTTAGTTGCGGTGCGCAGGCTTTTCGTTGCAGCGTGCAGGCTTCTCTCTAATTGTGGCACATGGGCTCCAGAGTGTGAGGGCTCTCTAGTTGTGGCACATGGGTTCCAGAGCATGTGGGCTCTGTAGTTGCAGCACGCAGACTCCCTAGTTGTGGCACACAGGCTCAGTAGTTGCAGCGTGCAGGCTTAGTTGCCCCACGGCATGTGGGATCTTAGTTCCCCCACCAAGGGTCGAATCTGTGTCCCCTGCATTGGAAGGCAGATTCTTAACCACTAGACCACCAGGGAAGTCCCTGTTTTAATTGTAGAGTTTTGAGAGATCATTATATACTCTGGATCCAAGTCCTTTGTTAGATATGTGATTTGCAAAAATTTTTTCACACTCTGCAGCTTATCTTTTTAGTGTTTTTCATAGAGCAGAAGTTTTTAATTTTGATGAAATTCAATTCACTTGTATTTTAAAAATGAATCTAGCTATTGGTATTATATCTAAGAATGATTTGCCTAACTTAAGGTTATGAAGATTTCTCATATTTTTCTTCTAAAACTTTTATAGCCTTGTGTTTTACATTTAGATTTATCATCCGTTTTGAGTTAAGTATAAAGTTATAAGGAATCTGGTATATGGATGACCGATTTCTTCAACACCATTTGACACCAGTGTCACCAGTTTTTAACACTTTCGCAGTGCTATTTGGACCTGTGCGCTATCCATGAGCCAGTCTTAGACCTGGGCAGTGGTCTACCCCATAGTTCAGTTCCCCAAGCTTTTGTCACACTGTTTAGGGTCAGGAACATGTACAGGTCTGGGGGGGAGGCCAGTAGTACATACACAACTTTATGGGGTTGCTTTCTTGAACTCTCAGCTCTCCAAGATCATCTCCCCTACATTCTCCACCTACAGGGCCCTTCTCCACCTTTTCCTGGTCTTCTGACTAGAAAGCGAAGGGTGTAGTATCCCAGCTCTGCTGTGTACTTCCCACAGTTATGTCTCCCTCTGGGACTAAGAGAGGAAAAAAAACCCTTTTTCCCCCTTCCCCACCTGCACCCTCCTCTTCTGACCACAGTTCCTCGGGTCAGAGAGAAGGATTCCCTCTGTCACTGCTTGCCCAGTCACTGCTCCTACCCCTTCTACTGTGGGGTTGCAACTTTGGAAGTGAGGCTTGCCTGGGGCGGAACCAGAAGAGAAAACAAAACAAAATAAAATTAGGATTTCCCCCACCTTTTCTGCCCTGTAGGGGCTCCCTTCCACTTCTTAGACCAGAATGGGAAACTCCTCTTGGAGCTGTTTCTGTCCAGGCCAGTGATTTGTACTGCCTTGAGTCCCAGCTGGAAGGTATGGAAGAAAAAACAAAAAGATCAGGAAACCCTGATTGTTTGTATTTTGAGTTCTGGTTTTCTTCCCCAATCTACCTGCTGTCATTTACTTCTCAGAGTCCTCAAATAGCTGTTCCAAACGTCTGTCCAGAGATTTTAGTAGCATTTGTTGGGAGAGACAGAGTGGAGTGTACTTATACCATCTTAAACAGGACCATAACCCTAAACCTTTGACATACTATGAAAGTGGAGAGAATTGTACAGTAAACACCAGTGTATCCATTGCCCAGGTTCAAGAGCATCTTTTCTTTTAAACAGCATGTCTGAGGATTGCCATGTGTCTAATGTATTAAACACACTACTCGTTTATGTCAGAGTGTAAGTCAGTTATACCCAAAATGATGGAGAGAGGTTTTACCACTTTGTTCTCTCTGAGGCTTTTCTGAACATATATTTTTATTACCCTGTATTTGAAGCATGACTCTGGCTAGCATCAGCTTCTTGTAACTTTGCCTTGGGGGATTGAAATGCTGTCAGGTGGGAAATAACATCATTCCTGATGTACCTCTGTACTCTGCCTTGAAAGATTCATTAAGTTAAGTATTTCTGTAACTAAATCAATTATTCACAGTGGCATTAGAGCATAACTAATAAAATGCTTTTTATAATTCAAGCAATGCCATGTTTGGCCAGATCTGGCAGCTTCTTTATCTGAGTGATGAGCCCTCAGTTTGACTTAGCAGTTCTGTCTTTTGAGTTCTAACACCTATTTGCAAAGAGCCAACAAAGGTACCCCTTTACCGTCAATATTTATTCAGTACCTGTTGTGGGTGAGTATCAATGCCAACTACTGGGGATTCAACTAGATATAAGTCCTTGCTACTCAAAGTAGGTCCTGGGACCAGAAGCACTGGCATCACCAGGGAGCTTGTTAGAAATGCAGGATCTTGGGCCCCACCCCAGACCTCCTGAATCAGAATCTGCGATTTAACAGTATCCCCAGGTGATTGTTTCAGGAAGCACTGACATAGATACAGTCCCTGCTTTGAGGAACCTACACTCTGTTGGGGAGCAAGGACTGAGACTGTAACAGGTAAGTTGCATGCTGAGGATCAATTGCATAGCCCAGAGGCTGAGGACTCCAGGTTCAAAGTGGGCAGCATCCACAAATCTGGGGAAGAGGCAGACGAGGTAAATGGAGGCTCTTACTCCAGATGTGAATAAAGGATCCCAGGTGGAGTGCAGGTGGTGCCCAGAGGATAATGCAAGCATCACTCTCAGAGCTGCTTACTCTGAGTGCAAGTGTTCCCCGGGGAAGTTATTGACCTTCTTGCCTGTCATCAGACTGGTAATGAGGACAGGTTGTCCGTGTCTGTGGGCATTTTATACTTTATAGAGCATCAGGTACTGACTACGAATGTAATCTATGACTCATGCTCATAAACTTCTCAGGCATGTCAGTTTCCTATCAGAAGACTTACTTTATTACATCTGTGAGGAGTGATTCTTTGCCTCTGAGGAACGATGGCTCCATTTGGAATTTATGGTTTCAGAGACTCAAGTTGTTTGCCTCTTGAATTCCTTGCTTTTGGATTTTATGATGGGTGTTTGAAATCCTTAAGTGTTGGCTGCTTTAAAATTAGGAATGACCTCTTAGGGAAAAATAGAGCTTCTATCAAAATATGATCTATCATCTATCCCAAATATTTCTGGCCTCTGTTTTGACGATATGTGAAACTAGATTTAGTGTTACTAGTTGTGAAACATTGATTTATAGGGAAGGCTAAATTAAGGGGTAAAATTTCTTGAGAATCCTCAACTAGTTATTGTACATCATTGTTCCTTGGGAAAAAGTGCAGAAATTGGTAAGCGTTTTCTTCACTCTAGACTTTAATAGACTGCCTCACTGTGTAGTGTGACAGCTGAAAGGTAAATATTATAGGGTATGTACATTTAGAGAAGGGTTTCTCCACAGTGGCACTATTGACCTGTTGGTCAGGTGATTTTTTGTTGTGGTGGAGGTTGGGGGGGTTATAGGATGTTTGCAGCATCTCTGGTCTCTACCCACTAAATGCCAACATCTCCCCTAGGTCACAACAACCAAAAGTGTCTCCAGAAATCTCCAAATGACCCCTGGGGGCAAAATTGCCCCCAGTGAAGAACCACAGATTTAGAGTTACATCTCCATAATCTGGGACTTGCTTTTTTACTTCTCCATACCCAAACTTTACTGAGAATAAGAGAAAACATTAATGCAATTTCTGGGGGCAGCCAGAGTAACTGCCAAAAGGCTTATACACTTTAAAATGGAAGTCCCCCACAGACCCTCATTCCTTGTTTATTTATTTATATGCTATACATTTAGCAAATTGGTCTCCAGGATTACAAATACAGTTGATTACGAGAGGCAAATAAGATGTGCTGAGAAGGCTTACTTTTTAGAAGGCATGTATACAGAGGTTATGGATGATTTTTTTTGAGGTCCAGTACCATATTTATGGTGATTAAATACCTAACCATTTAACATGTACAATTGTACTATTGTTTTTGTTAGGGTCTGTCTTATCTTGTGCTGCTGTAACAAATATACCATAGGCTGGGTGGCTTCCACAACAAACGTTTATTTCTCACAGATCTGGAAACTGGAGAGTCCAAGATTAAGACGACATCACTGCCAGCATCTTGTGAGAGCTGCTTCTGGTTTTATCCACTCTCAGTGGAGAGTGGCAAGAGGAAGCAAGCTCTCTTGTGTCTGTTTATAAGGGCACTAATCCCATTCATGAGGGTTCCACCCTCCTGACCTAATTATCTCCCACAGGCATGACTTTCAAATACCATCACATTGGGGATTAGGCTTCAACATATGAATTATCAAGGAACACAGACATTCAGTCCATAGCAGGGTCCTATCTTTTTAAAAAGGTGTCAATGACAGAGTTTTTGAGTGTTGAGCCCCTGCCCCATTTCCCCTATGGGTTTTGCTGTTGTTGTTGTTTGTTTTCATTTTAAAAGAGATTTATTTAAAAATTCTTTTCAGCTTTATTGAGGTATGGTTCAAATTAAACTGTGGTACATTTAAAGTGTACCTGGTGATGATTCAGTGTGTGTATACGTTGTGAAAGGATTCCTCTCATCTAGTTAATTAACACACACATCACCTCATTTCTTCTTTTGATGAGAACATTTAAATTCTACTCTCTTAGCAAATTTCAATTATATAAAAGTGTTATTAACTATAATCACCATGTGATACATTAGATCCTCAGACCTCATTCGTAGTTAATGGATGATTTTTTGACAAGGATAAAAGGAAACAGAAAAGCAGACACATGAACTTACAATTAAGGATCCTGAGGCTAAGAGTTGACTAAGTTGACCAAGATTATAGCATTTGAAAGTGGCAGAGCCAGAGTTTGAGGTCAGTTTCATTTGAGTCTACAGATCATGCTCATAATGTCTGCTCTATATACTTCTTTAAGTTGGGACCTAGGGCACAGGTCTCAATTTTCCTCAGGTTACAGCCCTCCAATCCCTCCTCCCTGAGACAAGTGTTAACTGCTGGCTGTTTCCTTTCACACTTCTCTTCCTGTTCATTCGGTGTACAAGTCTAAGTACCCCCAGCATCACTGCAGGTCACTAGGTCTTGAGCGAAATCTCTCCTTCAGTCTCTTTTATGCATGTGTGATTTTACTGAGAGAGTGTATTTTAAATAATTTATGCATAAATAGAGTTATTTTTATAACTTCAGTCTTTTCTGTTTTTTCTTTTTTGTGTAATTTCCTCTTCTCCAGTAACTACATTTAACAATGTGGGATCTGTGTGTTTATTTCGGTACTTTTCCTCATGCTCATATGATCATATCCACATTGGGTTTTTTAAAATTTATTTATTTATTTATTTATTTATGACTGTGTTGGCTCTTGTTGCTGCGAGCGGGCTTTCTCCAGTTGCAGCGAGTGGGGGCCACCCCTTGTTGCAGTGCACGGGCTTCTCATTGCAGTGGCTTCTCCCATTGCTGAACACGGGCTCCAGGCTCGCGGGCTTCGGTAGTTTGGCTCACGGGCTTCAGTAGTTGTGGCTCACGGGCTCCAGGGCGCAGGCTCAGTAGTTGTGGCTCACGGGCCTAGGTGCTCCGCGGCATGTGCAATCTTCCCAGACGAGGGCCTGAACCCGTGTCCCCTGCATTGGCAGGCGGATTCCCAACCACTGCGCCACCAGAGAAGTCCCCATATCCACATTGTTATCTATCTATCCACTTACCCACTTATAATAGATATAGATACATACATATGCACATATGAGTTTTTGGTCATAGCTTGTTTTATAAAAAATGGGATCATATTATATTTTCTCTGCATCTTATTTTCCACATTTAACAACTACCTAATGGAAGTCTCTCCATGTCAATTGTTATAGCCCTAATTAATTATTTTTAATGCCTACATCATGTGGTATGACTGTTCCCTGATTTGTTCAGTGTTCCAATATTGATGGACATTTACCTTGCACTCAGCTTTAAGGGTTGCAATTAATAACCTTATTTATATAACATTAGATCCTAACACTTATTTTCATGGGATAGAGTCCCAGGAGTGGGATTGCTGGTTGTATTAAAATTTTAATAGATATTGCCAGATTGCTTAAACTATAATGGTTTCATTTCTACTAATACCTTAAGAGAGCACATTTTTGGGTCCATTTTTCAATGGGTTTAATTGCCTTATTCTTTTGATTTGTAAGAGTACTTCATGTATTACAGAAAATAACCATTTATCTTTATTAAGATACATTTTTTAAAAATCCATCATTTGTTTATTGTCTTGTTTATCATCTGTTCCTTTTATAACTTTTGAATTAAAACACTATACATTATAGTCTAGATTTTCTTCTAATATATTTATTGTTTGTGCTTTTTTTGTATGTATGATATGATACAGGATTTAATTTTATCTTTTTCCAGATGAAGAACTACTTGTGCCTACACCACTTATTAAATATATTCATTGTCCCCATAGAATTGAAACATCACCTTTGCTGTATATTAAACTGTCATTTCTTAATTTTCAACAGTTAGGTATTAACCTAGCTTTTGTTGGCTGAGACAGTGTGGTGGCTCACCCAAGTGACGATTCCTTTCTTCTCTTTTCTGGAGGAAGCATGGCTTGACAGTAATTCACCTTGCATCCTGGTCTGGAAGCCTCGAGATCATGCTCATGCTGGTTAGAGCTGGAGCAGACCAGAGAGCCAAGAATCCGGTAGGTATGTGGATCACACCTGGACAGAAGCCCTATCCTCACAGTGCAGGAGGAGAAGATTGCAGTGTAATTGTCTCCCCTACCCTGGCTCTCTTTAGGATGGAGTGAATGCCCTCCACTTTGGGGCTCAGAGCAACAACATGTGCATTGTGGAGTACTCATTCAAGATCTGCACCTGTGGGACTTGGACCAGCCTGATGAGGTGTGTTTGCTGTTGGGCGGACAGGTCTCAAATACACCCCCACTAGATTCTGCTTTCTTCCTGCCCTTGCAGAAACTGCCAAAGCAGCCAGCACAGACAGACCTGACCCTGTAGCTGGATCCTCTCTCTGTCTGGCAGACCACAGAGCAGAAGGAAATTGTTGGTGCCGGTGGTGGCCCTAGCACCTGCATGTGGGGAGGGCAGGAGGTATTGAGGAAGCCGCCTCTAGTCCCTCATCCTGGCCAGGGGTGGACAGTATCCACCCTGTTTGGGTGCCTGCATTTTACTCCATTATGCCTGACCTTTTGGGAATGTATTTGACCCAAGGCTGTGGTATAATGAGCCATGGAATATAGTGCAATTTTATCATATCCATCTATATTTCTTTCCTTTCATAAGAAGTGATATAGTAACAGCTACCACTTATGGAGTATTCGTTAGTGTGCTTGGCCCAGAGGAATGCTGTGTCCACACATTATTTCAGCGAGAGGTCTAGGGCCTGGCACGTATGGATGCTTAACAAATCATTGCTGGATGAACGAATTAAACTGTTAATCCCTACAGTAATCCTATAAAGAAAAAATAGTTTACTTATTTTCAAAGGAAGTCTTATATTTACTGATATTTGAGGAAGTCGAGGCCCAGAGAGGCCAGGTACCTGGTCTGAGGGCTCCAAACTGAGAAGTGACAGAGCCAGGGTTTGAATTCCAGTCTGGTTGACTCTAGTCACCGTGCTGTACCGTCTCCCTTCTCAGAGGACAGTGGGCATTGCCCATGTGCTAGGGACTGTCTTTTCCCTGGAATATCTCCTTCTAGGCTTTTTTCATAGGATAATATCCTCTGTGGGATTGGCATTTGGATTTTGAATGGAACCTCCTTTTCACTGTGCCTCTAGAACTTTACTCTCCATTAAAGTCTCTCTAGAAGTTAATCAGTAATATTTGCTTTGTTTCACCTCTTTTAAAAAACCTTCACATTTTTTTCTGACCTCAATCTTAAAAATAATAACAACAAAAGCCATTTCTTCAAGTGAAGTCTATAAATTTATTTTACTTCTTCTGAATATGACTGAGCAACTAAACCTTTACAGCTTGGAGGCAGACACACTTGGGCTGAGGCCTGGGCATATATTAACTATGTGGCTTTAGCAAGTTCTCCAACTGCTGAAATCCTCAGTATCTCCCTCTGTGCAATGGGAATAATAAAACCTACTTCATGGTAGCACCAAGGCATGATGGGGTGGGGGGTGGATGTCTTGACCTCCATGTCATTTTTTATCAGCAATACCTCCATTCTTTGATAGAAATGATTTTGATGCTTCCTCAATCTTATATACAAATACCTATGTCAGTGAGCAAAATGGCAAGCCATTCTACCACCCCTTTCCAATCAGACGCCACCCCTAAGCCATTCCTATGTAGTAGTATATCAGAGTAGCCACTGTTGGAATGCTTAAATGAGTTAATGACTATAAAGCACTTAACGGAGAACCTGGTAGTTGGTAAGTGCTCACTAAATGTTAGTTATTATGATAATTATTATAGGGTAAAATGCTATCTAATTTCCTGAAACTGATAACCATAATCAAACAGCATTTAATGTCAGGATGAGGAAGTCAGACATTCCAGCTTGATCCAGGCTAACTAGGAGTGTGGCCTATGAGTGAATTCCATTCAATTCAATTCAGCAGATACATGTTCAGGACCTGATTTTTTGTTTGTTTGTTTGTTTGTTTTAATAAAAGGTATTTTTAACTGAAGTACAGTTGATTTACAGTGTTGTGTTTGCTTTCTGCTGTAAAGCAAAGTGATTCAGTTATACATATATATACATTCTTTTTACTTTCTTTTTATTTTATTTTGTTTTTTTATTGAAGTATAGTTGATTTACAATGTGTTGATTTCTGCTGTACAGCCAAGTGGTTCGGTTATATATATTACATTCATATAATATATATATTCTTTTTTATATTCTTTTATCTCAGGATATTGAATATAGTTCCCTGTGCTATACAGTAGGACCTTTTTGGATTTGTTTTTTTGTTTTTGCAGTATGCGGGCCTCTCACTGTTGTGGCCTCTCCCGTTGTGGAGTGCAGGCTCCGGACGCGCAGGCTCAGCGGCCATGGCTCACAGGCCCAGCCTCTCCGCAGCATGTGGGATCTTCCCGGACCGGGGCATGAACCCGTGTCCCCTGCATCGGCAGGCGGACTCTCAACCACTGCGCCACCAGGGAAGCCCAGTAGGACCTTTTTGTTTATCAGCACCTGTTTTGTGTCAGAACAGGACTATCTTCCTTTTCATTGGGCTCTGGTTGCTTTCACGGGAGACGGCTGTGTGTGGGGAGGATCAGGCAAGCTGAAGGGGCTCAAAGACCAAAGCAGTTTGTGGGGAACCTTCCCCACTTCTGGAGCTTCTGCTGGCCATTATCTCTTCGGCAGGCTCTGGGCTTGTCCTGTTCCACTCCTCTTCCTCCAACTCTGATTATTTGTTGGGGAAAAGGCTGAAGAGCCCTGGTAGCAGACTGTGCAGAGCCAGATAGATGTGAAGCTAAGAGGACCTAAAATTAAGATGGGTGGAGAGACATATGAGGAATGAGCAAATAATGAGTTCACTGGGTCATCTAGGGAGAGAAGAATCTCTGAGTCCAATTTTAGTCCTAAAGAAACCTGGATTAATCAATAAAAAGACAAAGTCTGTCCTTTTTCTGAGATCTGTGAGTGAGGTCAAGGATACTGGCAAAAGCCAGTAGGAACTGGGATCAGGAGCTCAGGGTCAATTAATTCAGCGTTGGGTTTTCCATCTGTATTTGCTTAAAGATATTGTGGAACTCATGAAATGCACTGTATAGAAAAGACTGCTCCGCCTTCACAGCGGGCCTTCTTCCCTAGTTTCATTTTTTTCTTTTTTGCGGTACGTGGGCCTCTCACTGTTGTGGCCTCTCCCATTGCGGAGCACAGGCTCCGGACACGCAGGCTCAGCGGCCATGGCTCACGGGCCCAGCCGCTCCGCGGCATGTGGGATCTTCCCGGACCGGGGCACGAACCTGTGTCCCCTGCATCAACAGGCGGACTCTCAACCACTGCACCACCAGGGAAGCCTCTTCCCTAGTTTCTTATCCACAGAAAGTGATGGAGAGCCTTTATACCTGCCCAGTGTTAGTAATCCTTCTCATTAGCCTAGAGGGAACTCCAAAAGCTAACAAGGAAAGCCTTACAGGGAGGAGGTCTTTATTAACAAAATGAATTTAACTAGGCCTGGAAGAGATTGGGTGAGATGGGAGAGATGGAGGACACTGGAGTATACTGAAGTTTCTCCCAATTCCATAGCTCTAGAAATCATGTGGCCTCTCCAGGGGAGAGAGATTAGAGCAGCCAGGAGAAGTCATAGGTAAAGCAGTCTAGATATTTAGAATCTACATGTAAACTCCCACCTAGTGATCAAAAATAAATACTCAGGGCTTCCCTGGTGGCGCAGTGGTTGAGAGTCCGCCTGCCGATGCAGGGGGCGCGGGTTCGTGCCCCGGTCTGGGGGGATCCCACGTGCCGTGGAGCGGCTGGGCCCGTGGGCCACGGCCGCCGAGCCTGCGCGTCTGGAGCCTGTGCTCCGCAGCGGGAGAGGCCACAACAGTGAGAGGCCCGCGTACCGCAAAAAAAAAAAATTAATTAAATAAATAAATAAATAAATAAATAAATAAATAAATACTCAGACTAAAATGTTTGGAGAGGGAGGGACACAGAATGGAATGGCCTCAGAAGCCACTCATGTATCTGTT
The DNA here is from genome assembly GCF_025265405.1 of Mesoplodon densirostris. Lineage (NCBI taxonomy): Eukaryota > Metazoa > Chordata > Mammalia > Artiodactyla > Ziphiidae > Mesoplodon > Mesoplodon densirostris. Next base: position 61,180,082 of record NC_082663.1, read on the forward strand.
GAATGTTTATAAAGTTTGGTGGTATGACGTTAGGTTGGTTTCAGCTGCATATATTGGGGAACTTCCACTGGTTTAAAAGAATCTATATATGAAGTCTCTAGAGGTCCAAATGCAAAGAAACATCCTTTTTTTTGAGGACTGGGGATAATCATGAAGGGATTTGAGAAGACAGTTTCCTATGTGGACCTGAGGCCCACATCTAACAGCCTTGGATTTCATCAGACCTATTGACTCCCATCTGGGGAGAACTGACCCAGCAGCTCCCTTTCACATCAGTTCTATGCCTTCATATGCAACACACTGCTCTTTCAGCACTTTTTACTCATGGCCATGTTCTTGTCCTCTCTCAAATCTCTAGTTATTCAGGGCCCTGCTGGTTTTCCCCTTCAACTAGGGTTCTGCTCTGGATTCCTGATCACAGGGTGAAGGGAAATGTCTTGGGTGTGTAGACATGCCCAGGAGACACCGGGGGACTTCGTGCTGGATTCCACCGGCCTCCTCTCCTCAGAGGCTCTCCAGGGCACCCTCTCTGGGATCCCTGTGGGAAGGGATGGCCAGGTTGGACTTAAGGTGCACATTTAATGGCTGTTTGTGAAACATTTACTGAACTTGGTAACTTGTCAAATAACCCTGGTAGTAAACTTAAAAATGAAAAATAATTTCTAATGAATAATTGCAACTCCTCAGACTTATTCATGTGCAAACAATTTAAATGCATTGAATTAAGACATATTAGGTTAAATGCACATTAAGTTAATAAAGGAAAAAGGAACAGGAATTCTGGACCCTCCTTATTTTTGTTAATTAAGAAGGGGATTCAGGATCCCTTCCTGAGCTGGGAAGTTGTTGTGGTTTGTGTGGGGCTTGAAGCTTGAGGCCCTGACACCCGGCTCCACAGTCCTCCAGGCTGGAAAACCTCCCTGCCTTCCAAGTGAGGGCAGCCTCAGTTCTCCGAGACTGCACTGGATAGAGGCCCCCTTGAGTGTAATTTAAAAGGGTTGGGTGGTTAAAAAATGAAATAAGACATAAGAAACTATATATATTTTAAAAACCCACATTTTTGAAATTCTTGGTATTTTGCCTAATAACTTATACTAGAGATGGGAGAAAAGATTTGTATCTCATTTTACTGTCACCTCATCTTCATGCTACCTTTTGATATGTTTATAAGATAGAGACTACTTTAAATGTTCTTATTTTGTGTAATTTGGCTTTCACTTTTCTTCTTGATGACAACATTTTTTAAAGGTCATACAAAGTTTAAAGTAATAGCTGCTTTCTTGGCGAGGAAAAATGTTTCATCTTTGATAACCTCCCATTTCTTACCAGACTAGGCTTTCTTTGTGGGTGGGTCCTTTGTCACTCTGTTTAGGTATGCAGAAATGCAAGACTTTGTAGCAACCAAGGATAAAAGAATAAGGCCATTTTAAAGTTGAACAGACTCCTGATACTTCGGTAGTGTATGTCCCCAGATGGCTAAATATGTATTAGTTAGAATTCTTTTTGTTATGAGTGACAAAAATCCAGTTTAATCTAGAATAAACATTAAAGGTAGTTTATTCACTCCTAACTAAAGAGTTTGAGGGTGTATCTGACTGGCTTCAGGTATGGCTGGATCCAGCTCTTTTTCCTCCCAACTCTTGGCTGTCTCTGTTGGCATTATTGATAGGTTTACTCTCCACATGGTGGGAAAGATGGCTACTAGCAGCCTCAAGTTTAATATATGAAAGCTCACAGGTGACTCTGATTGGCCTGTGGCTTGGCACGTGACCATCCTGAACCAAACACTCTGGCCAAGGGGTAGATGGTGGAAGAGGCAGGAGCTATAATGAAGAGCTCCACAAAAATGGGGCACAGGGGCTGTTCTCCAGTGGAAAAGATGGGGACAGGAAACAGGTCACCAGTGCTCTTTCCTGCTGTTCCAGGGCATTAGCAACCTTTAAAGGCTGTCTCCCCCCATTTCTTGTCACCTGCTCCCCAGCCACAAACAAACACTCACACTGAGTTATGTACTCCCACAAATCGCCAGCTCAGGTCCTGCATTTCATTATGATCACTCATATGTGTGTTTGTCTTCCCTAACAGACTCTGAGCTTCTTAATGTCGGGGTGCCATATTTTTTATCTTGGCCACTCTTGCTTAGCACAGTATCTGACATATACATAGGTGCTTAATAATTGTTGAATAAAAAGTGACTGATTTATAAGGGTGTGTGACTGAATGTTTTCATCTAGTATATCATCAGTGTTTCTCATCCTCCTTATTGTGATTTGTTTATATGGACCTTTATCTGTTGTCAGTATTCACAGATATTTGTAAAAGCCAGACAGTAATTTTGGCTCTGTCATTTCCCAAGAGCTGTTCATGGCTCAAGACTAGATCTTGATCTTCAGTTAGGGGTCTAATCTCACAAGCGGCAAACAGAGGCCCCAGGCAGTTTCTGTCTCTTCCCTTTGCCCTTCCTTAGTGATTTGATGAGAACCATCGATGATGAGTCAGGATTTCAAACTCTGAAGGGCTGGGGATGTAGGTCTAATTGACCACATATCTGGCTCAAGAATATAAATGAGGTGAATTTTTGGTGCCAGTTTGTTTCTCCGGCCTCCCTAATGCATGAGTGCAGAACCCTGGAGGGCTGATCTATACACACTTTTTTTTTGGCCATTTATTATTTTAGCACTTTTCCTTCATTTCTCTTTAGGTTGTCGGAGAATCATGAGCCGCTATCTCAAGTTAACAGTGACCATTATCTTTTTATTATCTTGCATTAACAGGAGATCAGATAACAAATCTAGATTCAGGAACCTTCTTCTAAAGAGTCTTGTATCTTGCTTTTCACATTTCAAACATCTTGCTAAGCTTTTAGTTAATAACATATCAAGCCAATCTGTGAATGTTTTCTTTAATCAAAGAAAATACTTCTGCTGCTATTTTGCCACCCCAACTTCTTTTCCTGCTTTTAAATATCTCAGGTTAGAAAATTGAGTTTTTTATGGGTCTTTCATTGTTCTCGATGACATTTTGGCTGTTGAAAATGCAGTCTCCCTTTGCAATGTGAAAAGTTAGAGAAATTGCCATAATCAGAAGATTCTGCACTTGAACCTTCCTCCCAAACAAATCACACCTAAACATCCCTCTTAAGCTATATTCTCTGGATAATTCCTAATTTCTCCATCCCATTTCATATTGACCTATTCTCAAGAGTTTTCCCGTGGATTCTTGGTGAACATTAGAGGTAAATATATGAGCAAGCAAGGAGAGCCTAAAGAGAAGCAGTTGATACATGTCATGTCTGAATGAGTCACATAAATATTAAACCCTGGACAATTTCTGCTTCAAACATTTTTATCAGTAAGGCAAGGCTTACTGAGCGATATGCAGGTGACTCAGATGGGGTCTGGAACAAAATCAGCTTCTCAATAAATAGTCGAGTGAAAGAACTATTCAATAAATGCAGAAAGTTGGTAAAATTGTTACATTTGAAAGGGAATCTCATTGTCTGATTGTGAGGTGGCATCTCCCCAGGTGCTTGGGAAGACCGTTTCCAAACAGTACTTCTCTGCCCCCATAAAAATGATTCTGTGCTGATGCGGAATTCCCACAATTTGGGGCAACAACTCAGAAATGGATCTGGTTTGAAGTGAGAGGGATTGTTATCACCCTCCCCTAGGAAGGGCCCAGAATGCTGTGACCAGAATCACCACCTTGGCCTCCTCGCCATCCCCTCCCCTCAAACTGCTGCCCGCTTTGTTGGTTGTCTTGCCTGCTCAGTAAGTGTATAATGAACACTGGAGTTTGTGATTGATTTTCAGAAAGGAAGAAAACCGTTCCTTTTGGCGGCAGAGCAGGGCCACATTGAAATGATAGAAAAACTTATCTTCCTTAATCTGCATACTTCAGAAAAGAACAAGGTGAAATGGCCTTTTATTTCTTTGCTGAGTGACAGTTGAGGTGTAGATTTGGTGATGGCATTTTGGTGAGCAGTAGAGTTGTTCAGTTGTTACTACAGTCAGAGGGAATCATCGAATATCCAGGTGAAATCAACCCACTTTTTCAGTGGATCGTCCAGATTGCCAATTTTCCTCCATAAATGTCTGTGACATCAATGGACTACATGGAATTTTCTACTGTCAACTCCAGTTGCTCTTTTCTTCCACTGAGGTCTGCGGGAGACTCAGCCCCACCTGACCAGGGAGGGAAACACTGGGTGGGCATCCATGTCTATGTGCATATCTTTGGCACTTTCCTTAGGAGAAATTCCTAGATGAGGAATTGTGGGTCAAAGAGTTCTGCACATTTTAAAATCTTTTGGTATATATTGCTAAAACTACCTCCCAGAAATCTTTCACCAGTTTGCCTTCTCAAGGTTATATAGAATTACTTTTATTGTCCCACTTTTGCTAGCAAATTAGCAGCAAAGGTAGAGCAAGGAGCATGGATGGATTTTTCCCTTCTCTTTCAAACAGCTATTTATTTTCATTTAACACTTTAAAAGTATGAATTTCACTTAAAACTGTGGAAAACATGGCCACTACTCTATCCACAGCTTTAACAGTCTAAAGTAACTCATGGTGGTTCATTTGTTAAACCATTCACTTATTCACCAAAAAAAAAAAATTTTTAATATGTGCTCTATGCTAGGTAGAGTATGTTTTCTTATTCCAGAAGCCTACAGGGCAAGAAGAGCATACAAAAAATAATATATCGGGCTAAGTGTGGTAATAGATGTATATACAGTGTGCTGTGGGAACACAAAGGAAAATCTGTTTCAGAAATATCACAGGCTTCACAGAGGAGGTGGTATGTTATGTGGGTCTGAGCATTTGAATGCACAGTGGTACGAGGAGATTGGAGGAGGGCACAAGGGTAGAGTATTTCAGACAGAGGGAAGAGCCCATTTGTAAAGGAACCAAGGCATGAAAGAGCATGGTGTGTCCTGGGAATGACAAGTTCAGGGTGGCAGAAATTGAGGATGGGTGGGCTGGGAAAGGTGGATGCCAAGTGGGCCAAGGCAGAGAGACCATGAAAGGCTGTGCTCACCAGGAGGAGGGGTGATTCTGACCTATTGGCAGCAGAGACCTGGAGGGTTTTACGCAGCAAACAGGGATGGGGTCCATCCTGGGTGTAGGCAGGTAACTGTCACCGTGGTTTGAAGGGGGCATTGGTGCCTGGAGAGGCAGGAGGTGGGGAGTCCCAGTCAGGTGACTGCAGAAGTGGCTGAAGCAAGAGCTACAGAAAGCCTCTCACCGAGGCTCTCACTGGCAGCAAGCAGGACGAGGTGGTAGGAGGAGACAGAGGCCACAGGATCTGTGACCAGGGGATACGGAGAGGGCAGACTTTCTGGCCCCTAGCTCTCTGGCTTGGACTCCCAGGAGGGTGGGGTGCCCATCCCTGAGCTGTGGGGTACAGGGGAGGAGGGGGTGATGCATGGTGAGTAGTAAGGGTTTTGGAGGCTTCACTCTGAGGCACCGGAGTGGGGAGGGGGTATATTCAGGTGGAGGGCGGCAGGGAGTTAGAAACCGGGCCTGGGGTTCTTGTAAACCCCTTGTGAGTCATCTGCTCTGGGTGGTCACTTTTTAGCCTCTGGCTCAATGCCTTTGAGGCTGACTGTTTGGAGACTCACGTGAGTGGAGTCCTCTTGGACTTCATAGTTTAATATTCTGACGAATTCTAACTTGGCAGCTCTCCTGAGAGCTACTTTAAGAAGTAATATAATCATTTACTTTAAGACACCATTGATTGTAAGGCACATCATTATTTCATGTAACACTAAGAAAAAATAATGCTGCCAATTAAACTGGGACACAAAAAACTCTCTTGTCATTTAGAATATTTTATATTATTGAGTTTTTAGACTTTTATCTTAGATATTTTTAATCATATACATACAAAGGACCAAATAAGCAAGGGAGCTTGGTTAAGTATTCCTGTACTTCATACATTGAGTCGAATTCTTCTAAATCACTTTCTCACTCAGAGTCTTGATGTCCTTGCTTTTCCAGACAAAATGTTGTCTTTTATGCCTTCAAAGGTTCTTGTGATGCAGTGTTTCTTCAAAAGGTGCCCTGCTATAGATTCTGAGATTTTCTTCTAAGCCACTGACACCCATTCTGATTTAATGCAAATCACAAGCCATGACAGCTATATCATGTCTGCTGCCCGGTTGACTGAGATTGTGAGGTGCATCCTGATCTCAGATATGTTAACATGAGAAACCGGATGTGACTTAGAGTTGGTGGCGTATGGTCATAAAAATAGCAACTGTGGGCAACAAAATGAAAACTGAAGGCTGTGAAAGTGGACATGTGTGATGCCTGGGAAAAGTCAGTATTCCCCTTGGACCAGAGAAGCAAAATCAGCCTGGTCACATGCATCCCTGGACTGGGATTAAAAGCAGGGCTCTGACTGCCTGGGTCTGATCCTGTCTGCATCACCCCAGCTAGATGATTTTGGGCACGTTACTTGGCCCCTCTCAGCCTTAGCTTCCTCATCTATCTAATAGCCTCATAAGGCCTTAGTGAGGTTTCAAATGAAAGGCTGTGTCACACACTTAGTTCAAGGAATGGTGCCTGGCACATGGTAAGTGTGCAACAAGTGGTATCCGGTGTCATCACCGGTGTTATCTGGGTGCAGTAAGTGAGATCTTGGTTACCATCGGTATCAGTGGTACATATTGTTATTATCCTCCTTTTTCTCTCTTCCAGTTCCTAGGAGAATGTAAGCCAGGCTTTCAGCTGAGGATCATGGACAAAAGTAGAGCCTTGATTTGTTTATTTTTATGTGTGTGACCATCTGACGTAGCAATGATCAGGTTGAGCTAGTTTAACTTAAAGAAGATCCTAGGAATTTGGTCTTCTTGAATAAGAGTTATGAATGTGAGAAACTCAAAAAGAACATGATTCACCCAGGATAAATCTTAGCTATGATTGGCCTTCACAAATCAATATAGAGATCCAGTCCTATAGTCATAGGATTTAATTTAAAGTCTTAGTTGTGCTTGCCCTGTTTTGCTTTAATACTTTACCACTGGAATGTGTGCACTTGGATTTCATCTACCTTTTAGTTATTTTTGCATTGGGGCACATTGAGGAAAAGTCATAAAGTCCAACAAACTGTAATTGTAGATTGTGATAGGTTTTATTTGCACAAAGTAAAGTATCTAGTGATGATATTAGCCTTTTGGATGAAGCCCATAATGAACATACAGTCTTGGGCTGCCTCTGTTTCCTGACATAGGCTGTTGCCTGACCAGTTGGACTAGGCTCATGGGACTAGGCTCTAGAGCAGTGGTCTCCAAACATTCTGGATAGCAAACTCATACCAGTAAAGAAAGTTTGAGCATGCACCTAATCACATGTACATTTATAATTAAATTAATATATTATAAAACATATGCCAGAAATATAAATTTTAAAGATAGAGATAAAAATAAACAGCAATTTTCATATTTTTCTGTACACTGAAAGGATTATCTTGTAAATATCTGATGTATTTTCCTTCCAGTTTTCTTTGTGTTCCTATGCATGTATATTTTTAGTGCCTGCCCAAAATTCACTTAACTGTTATTTAGCTCTTGGACATTTATGTGTTTGGTTTTTTTTTTAATATATTTATTTATTTATTTATTTTTGGCTGTGTTGGGTCTTCGTTTCTGTGCAAGGGCTTTCTCTAGTTGCGGCGAGCGGGGGCCACTCTTCATCGTGGTGCACGGGCCTCTCGCTACCTCGGCCTCTCTTGTTGCGGAGCACAGGCTCCAGACACGCAGGCTCAGTAGTTGTGGCTCACGGGCCCAGTTGCTCTGCGGCATGTGGGATCTTCCCAGACCAGGGCTCGAACCCGTGTCCCCTGCATTGGCAGGCAGACTCTCAACGACTGCACCACCAGGGAATCCCCTGACATTTAGGTTTTGTTCAGTTTTTCTTTACTATTAAAGTAATGCTGTCATGAACCTCTTTGTATACAAACTTTAGTCTGTATTCCTCATTATTTCTTTTGGGTATATTCTTAGAGGTAGGATAGCTGGGTCAAAGATATAAATGTTTATTAGGCTCTTGATATATTAAAGACATTAATTCTTTCCTTCACAGTTTTTGCAAATATTTTTCCACTGGGGTTTGCCTTTTGGCATCTCTTTTCCTGGAAAAGAAGGCAGATTATGAAAAGAAATTCCTCTCTAACAGATGGCTGTCCCAGGCTCTCAGGGGAAGCTGCTGGGATACAGTTTTTCCATCTCGGTGGGATAGGAACATTGGTTCCATGCTCTTTTGTCCCTGTTAACGTGATTGTTTGTACCTAATTAGCTAGTAAAATTGTCTGAACTGGGGCTTCCCTGGTGGCGCAGTGGTTGAGAGTCCGCCTGCCCATGCAGGGGACATGGGTTCATGCCCCAGTCCGGGAAGATCCCACATGCCGCGGAGCGTCTAGGCCCATGAGCCATGGCCGCTGAGCCTGAGCGTCTGGAGCCTGTGCTCCGCAGTGGGAGAGGCCACAACAGTGAGAGGCCTGCGTACCGCAAAAAAAAAAAAAAAAAAAAAAAATTGTCTGAACTTATCCTAGCTGTTAGGCAGAATAATGTCCAAGGTGGAGAATGGTTAGGACGTGGGGAAGGAATTCTGCATTTCTTCCCAATATTTTTAGGAAAGAATCTGCATGAGGAGGGGGAAGTATCCAAGTAGCTATTGTGTGAGACCAGTTCCTTCTTTTCTATGTTGTGGCCTAAACTAAACTCACTTTGTCCTACTAGTGTTTATCATAATGAGTTTCAGGAACCTTAATTACTAAGGCAGGGTATTACATTTTTTTAAATGACATGCAATATTTTAAATCAGTTTTAAAGGTTAAAACTGTACTTGGTACAAATGTGCTTCTATTTTTGTATTTCATACTGCATTTTAGTTCCTCATTTCCATGATTATCTTTCTTAACAAGCTGTTACCTTCTTGTAGACAGGGTCTGGATTCTAGTTGTCTTCCCAATCCCAATGCCTACTACTGTCTGACAAACAGCAGGTGTCTAATAACTGTTTGTTAGATTAATAAAGATTGAGAGTATGAATGATGGAGGGAAGGTGAGAAAGGAGGCAGCATAACAGAGTAGTTAAGAATGCAGGCTTTGGGGCTTCCCTGTTGGCGCAGTGGTTGAGAGTCCGCCTGCCGATGCAGGGGACACGGGTTCGTGCCCCGGTCCGGGAAGATCCCACATGCCGCGGAGCGGCTAGGCCTGTGAGCCATGGCCGCTGAGCCTGCGCGTCCGGAGCCTGTGCTCCGCAACGGGAGAGGCCACAACAGTGAGAGGCCCGCGTACCGCAAAAAAAAAAAAAAAAAAAAAAAAAGCAGGCTTTGGAGCCAAAGAGCTAGACTTGCATCCTAGCTTTGCCACTTTTCAACTGAGACTTAGTTTCCTTATGTGTAAAGTGGGGATAATAACCCTGACCTCAGAGTCGTTGTGCAGTTAAACTGTGCCAAAGCATATAGTCTTGGCAGTATAAGTTGGCACATAGATGCTCAATAAATGCTATCTATTAAGAGTAATGCACAAGAGATAGAGAAAGCATGCTGTTTCTCAAGTAATTTCATTCCATGCCAAGGGGCAATTAATTTTAACTTTTTTCCGTTTGTTAGAATGGCGAAACACCATTCTTCTTAGCTGTTGAAGGAGGTCATGAAGAATGCAGCAAAGTGCTACTGGCAGCAGGAAGTGATATCAACATTCCAAATAAAGTATGTGCTCCATGTCTATTTACTCACACAGGGAGGGGGACTCAGAATGTTCTTTGGGTAATCTGGTCCTGCACTGACCCATTCACTGGGCTTTTGTAGAATTAATACAGTTGTCCCTAATATCTGCGGGGGACTGGTTCTAAGGCCTGCCTAGGTGTACCAAAATCTATGGATGGGGCTTCCTTGGTGGCGCAGTGGTTGAGAGTCCGCCTGCCGATGCAGGGGACGCGGGTTCGTGCCCCGGTCCGGGAGGATCCCACATGCCGCGGAGTGGCTGGGCCCGTGAGCCATGGCCACTGAGCCTGCGCGTCCGGAGCCTGTACTCTGCAACGGGAGAGGCCACAACAATGAGAGGCCCACGTACCAAAAAAAAAAAAAAAAAAAAAAAAAAAAATCTATGGATGCTCCAGTTCCTTATGTAAAATGGTATAATACAGTCCTTATCCGTGGTTATCCATCCAACTGTGGGGGGCATGGGGATTTGGAGGGCTGATTGTATTAATAATTTGCTTTCTTTGGGGTAAGAATTAATGACTTACCTCTGACATTCCCCTATTAACGTTTCCTCAAAAACAATACCATTCTTCCTATTTATTTGGGGAATAAGTTATTTGGAGAATAATTGAAAATAGGGCAAAAGTAGCAGATAGTTGTTGCTTCTCAAACAGACACTTTTATTCTACTTTGTTTTCTTCCTAGAAACAAGTAGTACCTGGCTTATACACAGTAGATGCTGAAAAAGAAAATTGTGTAAAAAGCCAAGTGGTCATTCTAGAGCCTGAAGAAGACAGGATGATGCCTTCTTCTAAGTGCAAAATACAAAATACTTTGGTGCTGAGATCCTTTAACACTGATCTTCATTTATTTATTTTATTTTTATTTTTTTTTTTTATGCGGTATGCGGGCCTCTCACTGTTGTGGCCTCTCCCGTCGCGGAGCACAGGCTCCGGACGCGCAGGCCCAGCGGCCATGGCTCACGGGCCCAGCCGCTCCGCGGCATATGGGATCCTCCCAGACCGGGGCACGAACCCGCATCCCCTGCATCGGCAGGCGGACTCTCAACCACTGCGCCACCAGGGAGGCCCTCTTCATTTATTTTTAATTTTTTTTTATTTAAAAATTTTTTTGGCCACACTGAGCAGCTTGTGGGATCTTAGCTCCCTGACCAGGGATGCAACCGAGGCCCATGGCAGTGAAAGCACCGAGCCCTAACCACTGGACTGCCAGGGAAGTCCCTCACTGTATAAAATTATATATACATAGACAAGATTGCAAGAGAGAGTGGAATATGTAGGGTGAAGTGATTCCCACTGACGTTGCAAGGTGTTTTATGCAATAAATGAACCCAAAGTTAAGAATTCACGGGGCCCAGGAAACATTCAGAATATGGAGAGTGGTGCTGTTTTTCTGTCATGCCCAGGTGCCCCTCTGCCCCCAGTCTGCAGCCTCCCTGGAAAGGCCTCCCTTATTAGCAAGATCCTCCTGGGATCACTCCTTTTGGCTCACCCCGTTGCTCTGTGCCTCCCTCCCTTCTGTACTTAATTATTTGGCCCTCAGAAGGTTTTGCTTTGTAATGGCTTTCACATGCTTGCATTCTCCCCACCCTGCCAGGACTGTAGGCTCCACGTTGTCCATATCCTTATGGCCTTGGCCTCATCCAGGCAGCCTGGAAATTGTCCTAAGTCAGTTTTACATCTTTTCATTATCTTGGGTTTTCCCCGGAGTTCATTAGCACACTTCCTGGATCAATAGCCTCAGCACCCCCACCCCCACCCCCGGCTGCTGTCCACACCTGTCTCCACCCAGGCCAGTAAAGGCCCCCCAGGGGAAACAAGCAGCAGGAAGCAGGAAGCCAGAAGCAAGGATACACACCAGGGTTGTGTGAGGCTCATTTTGCTTTCACATCTGTAGGTGATTACTGTGTTTGATCTTGGAAATGCTTCACCTGCTGACATTAGTTAGTCTTGTTCTCCAGGAGCTTGCTTTGCACCCACCCAGCTAAGGGGAGGGGGTAAAGGTTGAGTCATTTCTGAGGAGGGTAGTGGGGAGAGATTGTGGATTTAGCTGCCTATGGAGACCGCCTCCATTGGGGCTGGGTGGAGAGGCTGCCTAGCTACCCTGGGTCCAGTGAAGACTTTCTGTAGACCCTAAGAATTCCATATTTCTGGAGGCCCTATCCTCACATCTTATCAAATAACTTTAAATGCCCCCACATTCCACATTAAATATCTCTTTTCTTTTGCTGTAAATTATCTTTTAAAGGCTTTTTTATTTGTGTATTTACAATCATTTGGATACGATAAACTACCTTAATTTATGATTGACTGATTTCTTAGAACTCTGTGCAGACCTGAGAATTTGAGGGAGGTGAAAAAATTTAACCTACAAATTGTTAACAGTGTAATGAATACTTTATGAAGATTACATTTAGCAATCAACGAAGTATGAACATGTCAATTAAATATTCACTTCAGTCTTGTGCTTTTCTTTTGGTATCTTGGAACCAACTTTTTTTTTTTAAATAAAGAATGGCATGACTTTTTAAAATAAATTATTTTATTTTATTTATTTTTGGCCGCGTTGGGTCTTCGTTGCTGCGCACGGGCTTTCTCTAGTTGCCGCGGGCCGGGTTTGCTCTTCATTGTGGTGCACGGGCTTCTCATTGCGGTGGCTTCTCTTGTTGCGGAGCACGGGCTCTAGGTGCGTGGGCTTCAGTAGTTGCGGTGCACGGGCTCAGTAGTTGTGGCTCGCGGGCTCTTGAGTGCATCAGGCTCAGTAGTAGTGGCACACGGGCTTGCTCCCTGGCATGTGGGATCTTCCCAGACCAGGGCTTGAACCCGTGTCCCCTGCATTGGCAGGCAGATTCTTACGCACTGCACCAGCAGGGAAGCCCAACCTTTTTTTTTAAGATTTCAAATATTTCTTTAGCTCTTAAGAAGTCTGTAGTCCCTACACACTGTGCCTGTTGTGCCTCATGGATAAAATGCCACAGACTCCTATAGCTCTTCCCACTGTAGGGTTCCTGGCTTTGGGCTCTTCACAAGGCTGTTTCTGCGTCAGATCTTTCCACTGGGCGGACACTTCCTACCATTCTGATCTCAGTCTAGACATCATCCTATCCAAGAAGCTTTTCTTGCCTGTATCTTTTTTTTTTTTGCGGTACGCGGGCTCTCACTGTTGTGGCCCCTCCCGCCGCGGAGCACAGCCTCCGGACGCGCAGGCTCAGCGGCCATGGCTCACGGGCCCAGCCGCTCCGCGGCATGTGGGATCTTCCCGGACCGGGGCACGAACCCCTGTCCCCTGCATCGGCAGGCGGACTCCCAACCACTGCGCCACCAGGGAAGCCCCTTCAAGGAGCTTTTCTTTTTTTTTTTTTTTTTTTTTGCGGTATGCGGGCCTCTCACTGTTGTGGCCTCCCCCGTTGCGGAGCACAGGCTCCGGACGCGCAGGCTCCGGACGCGCAGGCTCAGCGGCTATGGCTCACGGGCCTAGCCACTCCGCGGCATATGGGATCCTCCCAGACCGGGGCACGAACCCGTATCCCCTGCATCGGCAGGCGGACTCTCAACCACTTGCGCCACCAGGGAGGCCCAAGGAGCTTTTCTTGATCACTCACTGGGAAGTAACCATCCAGTCATGCTATTTTACTTCTCATTGTAGCATTCTCATTGTCACTAGCTGATGTTATTCTTCTAATAATGTCTAGAAGCTAATAAATGGGTTCTAAGTCTACTGATCTACTGATCTATCAATCAACTGATTGTCCACCCCTCCTGAAAGTAACGTCAGAGATTTTGTTGGTTTAGTCATAGCCCCCGCGGTCTAAGATGGGGGCTGACACGTAATAAGTGCTCAATAATTTTTTGTGGAATGAATAAGATGATACTTGTGATTATTGTACACATTTACTAGCTCATTTATTTTCCAAGTGTTGCTTTGGTTTGAGAGAAAGAGGTAGGATGGTGTGGTAGGCAGAATAACGGCCCCCAAAGATGTCCACATATGACCCTTGGAACCTGTGAGTATGTGAGGTTACATGACAAAGGGGAATTAAGGTTGCTTTGCAGATGGAATTAAGGTTGCTCATCATCTGACCTTAACAATGAGATTATCCAGGTGAGCCTAATGTAATCACCAGGGTCCTTTAAAAAGGAAGAAGGGGGCCTCCCTGGTGGCGCAAGTGGTTGAGAGTCCGCCTGCCGATGCAGGGGATACGGGTTCGTGCCCCGGTCTGGGAGGATCCCATATGCCGCGGAGCGGCTGGGCCCGTGAGCGGCTGGGCCCGTGAGCCATGGCCGCTGAGCCTGCGCGTCCGGAGCCTGCGCGTCCGGAGCCTGTGCTCCGCGACGGGGGAGGCCACAACAGTGAGAGGCCCGCATACCGCAAAAAAAAAAAAAAAAAAAAAGGAAGAGGGAGGCTGGCAGGGAGGTCAGAGGGATGCAACGGGAGAAGGACTCAGCACACCACTGCTGACTTTGAAGGTGGAGGAAGGGGGCTGCAAGCCAAGGAATGTGGGTGGTTTCTACAAACTGAAAAAGGTAAGGAAATTGATTCTCCTGAAAGCCTCCAGAAAGGCCTTTATTTTCACTCCGTGAGGCTCATTTCAGACTTCTGACCTCCAGAGCTGTAAGATAATACATTTGTATTGTTTAAGGCACTAAGTTTGTGGTAATTTGTTATTAGCAGCAACAGAAAACTAGTAATATAGGTGTTTATGTCATTTTTACAGAGGAAGACATAGAGGCCCATCCTTGAGAGGCCATTTATTCAAGGTCATATAGGCATTTAGTATCAGCTCAAGCTAGACTCCAGTTGGTCAGATCGTGTATCATTCTTGTGAGTATTTATACCACTTATCTATTACTTCATAACAAACCAACCCAAAGCACAGTGGCTTAGAACAATGCACTGTTATCTTTCCTGGCTCTGAGGGTTGACTGAGCTCAGCCGGGAGATTCTTACATTGGGTCGGGTATGTGGTTGCAGTCAGTTTCGTCCAGGACTTCAGTCGTTCGCAGACTTACCTGAGGTGGATGTCCACAGTGGCTCACTCACATGCCTGGCAGTTGAGGTTGGCTATCAGCTGGGGCTCTTGACAAGAGCACCAACGTGTGGCATCTGCATTGCCTTCTCAGAGCATGGCAGCTGGTTTCCATGATGTAGGGAGCAGGAGCTGCCAGGCCAGGTAAGGGTCACACCTGGAACTAGCACACTGTCACTTCTGCCATATTCTATTGGCCAAAGCAGTGACAGGGTCTACCCAGATTCAAAGGGGTGAAGAAATAAACCCCACTCTTTGGTGGGGAGTGGCAGGGTCACATTGCAGAAGAGCATATTGGATGGGACATACTTATGCAGCCATTCTAGGAAAACATACTAACCTACAGCCTCCTTATTCTGAGGACCTGAAAATACTTTGCAGCAATCCTGCAATTACAGGACACCCCCTCCCTGGGATACCAAAATCCGAGGATGCTCAAGTCCCTTAAATAAAATGCATAGTATTGGCATGTAAGCTATGCACAGCCTCCCGTGTACTTTATTTAAAAAATTTTTTTTACTTATTATTTTTGGCTTCATTGCTGGGTGCGGGCTAACTCTAGTTGTGGCAAGCGGGGGCTACTCTTTGTTGTGGTGTGTAGGCTTCTCATTGCGGTGGCTTCTCTTGTTGTGGAGCATGGGCTCTAGGTGTGCAGGCTTCAGTAGTTGTGGCTCACGGGCTCAGTAGTTGTGGCTTGCAGGCTCTAGAGCTCAGGCTCAGTAGTTGTGGTGCACGGGCTTAGTTGCTCCGTGGCATGTGGGATCTTCCCGGACCAGGGCTCGGCTGGAACCCGTGCCCCTGCACTGGCAGGCGGATTCTTAACCACTGCGCTACCAGGGAAGTCCCCTCCCATGTGCTTTACATATCTCTAGGTTACTTATAATACCTACTACAATGTAAATTCTATGTAAATAATTGTAAATAGAATGTAAATGTTATGTAAATAGTTGCCAGCACATGAGCGAATTCAAGTTTTGCTTTTTGGAACTTTCTGGAATTTATTTTTTTGAATATTTTTGATGCATGGTTGGTTGAATTTGCGGATGCAGAACCCATGAATTTGGGGGACCAACTGTAATCAGGCAATAACTATCCACTGAGCTTGTCTTCTTGCAAGGCCTTTTGGAGGAGGGCAGGATAATCAAGAGCAGGCCCTGATCTAAGTAGTTTGCCCTCTAGCATGGGCACTAAGTGAAGGAGAGATGCTAAAGAAGTTGAGTGAAAGGGCTGTGAGGGAACCTGCACATAGGCAGCAATCATGCTGAGTTCTGAGGTGGTACCTGTAAAGGGGAGAGTCGCTAGTAAATGGTCAGGGCGGGAGAGGGTGGATGCACTTCTGGGGCCAATACCAAGTTCAGCTCTTTTGGCTCAAGGAGGGGTTTTGCAGGGTGTATAGAGAGAAGGCTTGGCCCTTGTCCACTTCGTACTTCCTGGAGAAGGGAAGCGATTTTAGCTCATATTTGCCTGAGGCATGTGTTGTCTAGGACTCTGTCTCTTTTAAATGGGAGATACCTAGAAGCAACCAAAAGCCCCCCCAGGCCCAAATGATCAGAAACACGTTGAATTTTCTTTTTTAACTAGGCATACTATTTTATTGTATTAATTGATTACCATGGAATGAACACCAGAAACCATGCTAGATTCTAATGGGAATCCCTCCCTGCCTTCTCTCTCCGCCTTTCTCCTGCTGCAGCTCGATACCAGTGCTTTGCAGATAGCAACCCGGAACGGCCACGCATCCCTTGTCAGCTTTCTTCTCAGTGAGGACGTTGATCTGCACCAGAAGGTGGAAGTGAGTCAGTCTATTATGATAACATGGGCTTTGATCCCAGCTCTGTGAGGCTGGCTGTGCTGGGAGATGCTCCTTGCAGATGCATGGAGGGCTGGAGGGGGAGACAAGTGATCACAAAAGAGGAATTCTTTCTGGGAGGGCAGACTGACTTCTTTTGGAGACCGAGTCTTAACCTTAAGAAATACAATCCAAGGGATGAATTTTAGAAAGTCATTGAAGTTCCTGAACAAAATGAAATCTTTGTGTTTTAAATACTTGCATTTGCTGCAGTTAATTTTTCTCATGTATCTAGAGATGCCAGTCTTGTATTAAATTTTTCAGTCTTGGAAAATGGTGAAACTGCCATTAATAGGAAGGAGAATGATTATTTTTCCCCTTCACTGACCGATCTTGTTTTTCTTTTGAAAGTCAGTCATTTGTATTGATTTAGGTTTTCTGAAGTTCGAATTGGCTTTGGTAGAATTAACAAAGGCCCTCTGTGCTGGAATTAGATGGGGAAACATTCCCCTATTTTTCACTCTACTTTCATTTCTCCTGTGAGAATATTCTTTTCTCTGATATTGCTTAGCCATGACTATTTATTGTATTAACTGGAGAGGAGGGATGTGATTTAACCCATGACTGGTAGTTTTTGGAGAATAGCATTAGGGGAACTGGTTCTGACCTTGCCTGGTCCATCCAAGGGTGCTTCCTGTTTCTCAGGAGGAATTGGGCCCCAGCAAGGCCAATGCTCCCAGCAGGAAGGGCACTGCTTACGTCCCTGGGACGAGGGCTACGTTCTCTTTTTTCATCCTTAGCGCCTCTAGAGAGAAGGTCCTCCCTGAGCAGAAGAGGTCTGCACAGAAGGCTTTCCCCTCCTGCTGCCCCTCTGCTGCATCTGTCTCCCACTTCCCTTGCTCACCCTTGGACAGTCTGACATACGCAGACATAGCATTCCACCTGCCCCTGCTTTCCTTCTTCTCTGTGTGCTGGTGAATCCCTTGCTAACTCACTACATCTCTCTTCCATCCGTCTACCCCTGTTTCCTGGGAAGGAGCCTGGTGCTGCTGCTGGAGTCAGGAGTCAGGGTTCAAATCCTGTCTCTGCTCCTTCCTAGCTCCGATGCCTCACGGAAGTGATTTCACCTCTGTGCCTCATATATAAAGTGGGGAAGAGAAGCCCTAACTGCTAGGGTGGTTGTGAATGAAAAGCTGTTAGCCCGGTGTTTCAGAGTATAAACTGTAGGGGAAGTGAGTGAGTAGTAGGCACCATTAGGAGAATGTGTTGTGTGTGCATAAATGATGCTGATTAATATCATCTACTCCGCTTGAGCAGCACTGCACCCCGTCCTCACCCCCCACCTTACAGCATCTGTGTTCCCTCTTTCCACGCATTTTGCTTCTCAGCTTAACTACTGTTGTCCACACAGTCTCACTGCATCTTCTGCCCCTGCTCTCTCACACCTGTTCCCCTGCCCCTCACCTCACTCTCTGACACCTTACCTGTGTTCTCCTCGCCTTCTTTCCTCCTTGCATCTGCCTTTTCTACCCCCGGAGATGTGTTTTCTCTCGAGCCTCCTGGGCCAGTGGCAGCTGGGTGGGAGCAAAGGCAGCAGGAGGTTGTGTGTGTGACCCTGGAGGTGGGCACTGAGCCTGGCAGGGCTGGTAAGAAGCCCGTGGTAGAGGTGGCTGAGCGCATGGCTGGAAGACAGGCGGCTTAGCCACAAAGGAGGAGGAAAGGGGAGCAGGCTGCGAGGGCCTGGTGAATACGCGATGGCTGGACTCTACACAGGTGGGAGGGCTGAGCATGGATGGTGCCCCTGGGTGAGTGGGGCATAAGTCCCACAACATGCTCTAGGGAGAAAGAACCCAAGATCAAAGCAACTCGGGGGAATGCTGAAGGGGAATGCTGTTCCTTCCTTGTGGCTGTTCCCACTGCACTTGAGCTCTTTGAAGCCTCTGGGAAGTCCTGCAGTTAAGCTATTTAATATTTTCTTAGCCTTCATATTTGAGCTCAAATGTCAATTCTTCAGGAAAGCCTTTTCTGACTTCCAGAAAGTTTGGCCCTCGGCCCACACCCACATGTGCTCTCTTACCACTGTGCACTTTTCCTTCAAGGCACTTATCACAATGTGTAACTGTACATTTATTTTGTGACTTAAAAAAAAATCAATATCTGCTTTCCCTACTAGATGAAAGATTCCTGAGGATGGGCCATGTTCACCACTGAACCCCTAACATCCTGAAAAGAGCCTGGCCCATAATAGGTGCTCAGTGTCAAGTTCTAGAATGAATGAAGTGGGAAAGTGGGTTGCTGGTGAGCGGGATTTCTGTACAGCCTTGGCGTGGAAGTGATTGCTGAAGACTTACTAAGGGCCTGCAGCCATGTGGGTCAGTACCAGGATTCAGGAGATTATCAGGAAATGTCTGATGAAATGAGTCGCTTTTTGATCTGACTGATGAAGCCAGAATCTTTTGAATTTGAAATGTCATTTCTTTCTGCAGCCTAAGGAGTCCCCTCTTCATTTAGCTGTTATCAACAACCATATCACAGTGGTAAACAGCTTATTAAGTGCACAGCATGATACTGACATCTTAAATCAGGTAAGTCAGGCAAATCAGAACCTAGAGAGTCTGTTTTCTTGTTTCAACTCAGTATGTGTTTGGGTGTAGTTTTGGTCAAGTTCAAGGTGCTCTAAAGATTCCTGGGAAGAATATGCACATACATATTTTTATCCTTTTGCTTCTGTAAACACCCACTCCCACTTGCACACACATATTTTGTCTTTTTCAAACTCACAACTGGGATTCAGCCAATGCGTTATTAAACTGTTCACATTTAACAGGCCCAGTACTTCTGATAGATAAACAGTAGCCCAGAGGTAAGTTGCTGGCAGCTATTTAAATCAAAAGCTACTCCCCCAGTGTGAAATGTTGTAATTGGCAGGGAGCCCTTCTCCACAAGAAAGGAAGCTTTGTTTCTATATTATAGACAGTAAGTGTATCTTCTTTTTGCCCAAAGGCAAAAGAGACCTCCTGGAATTTTTTTTTAAATCACCATGAATTCAGACCACTGGAGTAGAATCAAATGCCGCATAAAAGGCATCCATCACTGGCAGGAAATGGAAATGCTGAGGTGGAAGAATTAAAAGGATGGGGGTGGGTGCTGTCTGAGCCAGGGCCTGCTCTGGGAAGGGCTACCCTCTTCCAGAGGTCAGGAGTGGGAAGGAAAACTCTCGGGAGAGGGCCCTTGCCAGAGTCCTGAGGACAGATGAGCCTCTGGACTCCTCCCTCCTTCCTGGCTGCCCCTTCCCAGGTGAGGGAGCAGCCACGTGCGGTGGACATGCGTGTCCTGACCCACTGTGTCATCCTCGGTTTCCCCATCTGTGAAACCAGAGCACTGACTCAGATCTCTGCAGTCTGCTCCAACTCCAGCCTGTGAGGTCCCTGGTGCCCTGAGCTGAATGGGGACTTAACTCCCGTCTGTCCCTTCCTTCCCCAGAGACCGTCCTCCTCCCTGGTCTTTTACTATCCCAAAAGTTTGGGGGAAGAACATCGCTCTTATTATTAAACATACATATGTATTCAACTATGTTAATGCCCCACATCTTTCCTCATGGGCAGAGTCTTTGCTCTACACATGGACAGAACACACAAGTGATTCTGGCTTCACCAGAATTGGCTAGATCCACTCCAGTGAAGGAGGCTTGCTAGGCTGCCACCCAATTATAGAACTAGACTTTATCATTTATGGTTTTTGTTAGACCAGGAATACACACAATGTATAAAAGTAAGAAAACATAACTAAGCTAAAAACTTACAATTTGTTTATAATCCCCCAAAGAAAGAATTCTGTTAACGTTTTGGTGCATTTCCTGCCTTCTAAACTTCTAGCAGTTTTGCCACTGGGAGATTTTATGGGTATTTGATGTATGACACTTGTGTCTCTGTTCCATGTTGGTGTAGACTTTTGATAGGTCTGTCAGTGTAAGTTCGATGTCATGGATAACGAGCCCCCAGAGGGGCACATTGCCACCTAAAAGTGGGTCTTTAGTAAATGCTTGTTGATATTAATTATGTTAACATCCCAAGCAGGTTGGCCACATGCTGTAGTAGCAAGAGTCCTGGGCTAGATGCTACTGCCCAGCTGTGTGACCCTTGGGAAGTTGCTTCCTCTCTCTGGTTTAGGAGTTGGGCTAGATTATAACCAATGATCCTTTCTGTGCTAAAATTTTAGAATTGTCTTCATATCAGCATTCCTTTCAGTGGGAGGTTAAGATGGGTGATTTTCTTGTGATTTCATATATTTCTCTGAAGCATTCTTATCCTCTTCATGGGAAAGTGGTTATTCAAGAAAAAAAATTAGAAGTCTTGCACTCCTTTATACACTATAATGTAGGAAACTTACAAAATAGAGAAAAGCATCAAGAAGCCAATAAAAATAAGCTCTAATCCCTCTGTCTAGACATTATTATTCTTAACATCACCAATGCATTTCCTTCTTTCCCTCTCTTTTTTTCTATAAATTGAGCTCAGCTAGATAGTGTTATTTGCTAAGGTTTTTAATGTTGTATCATAAGCATTTTTCATTTTTAAAAATCTCTGAAATTATTTTTTATTGTGGCAAAATAAACATAACGTAAAATTTACCATTGTAACCATATAAGTGTACAGTTCAGTGGCATTAAGTACACTGACAGTGTGCATAACTCTCACACCATCCATCTCCAGAACTTTATCTTCCCAGACTGAAACTCCATACTCACTGAACAATTAACTCCTCATTCCCTCCTCCCCCTTCTCCTGGAAACCACCATTTCACTTTGTCTCTATGAACTTGACTACTCTAGGTATCCCATATTGAAATCATTTTAAAAAATCATTTGCGATGGTTGCCTACTATTCCAATATGTGGATATACTGTAATTTATCTCATGAGTTTCCTTATGAAACATGTAACTTCCTTTCAATTTTTCATTGTTATAAATAACACTGCAATGAATGTCTCCTGTACCTGTTTAAAAATATGTGACCTTACCTATTTTCCCTTACGCCTGTGTAGGACACCTTTGCTTTCTCTTTGTCTTTTTACTATGCAAGTTTTTTCTCTCCTTAACATGCTTGGATTACATTTTTGAACTTTCTCATGTCAGAGGCCGCAAACTCCTTTGCATGTAGCTGCTGATCTTGGAAATGTGGAACTGGTGGAAACCCTGCAGAAGGCGGGCGGTGACCTAAGGTTGTTGACAAGGTGAGTTCATGGGCTTCACTCTGTTTAGCTGAGCTGCGTGCTGAGTCCTCCCTGCCGGCTGTCAGCCTTGAGAGGTAGTATTACCAAATCCTTTGTGAGGTGGACACAAATTGGAGAGACCTTGTATCTTGATTGTAACATCCCAATTTTAATTGAGATAAGTTGGTAAGAATTTTTACTCTTAACAGTAAAATACACATTTTAAAAATTCAAATTATTTTTTAGTTTTTTGAAAAGATGATAGATTCACATAGTTCAAGAATTTAAAAATTAGTAAAGGTTTTACAGTAAAAATTTCCCATCTACCACGTCCCTATTTGTCTGGCTCTCACACTATCCTAGCCATACATACCCATTATTGTAAGTTTCTTCTGTTCTTGCCAGAATTTCTTTATGCATATAACAGCAAACATAAATATATTATACTCTTATTCCACTCCTCCATCGTTTTTACACAACTGTGGATACCTATACATATTGTCCTACATGTAGCTTTTTTCCCTTACCAGTATAAAGCAAAGATCATTCCATATAAGTACATGGAAAGTTTCTTCTATTTTACACAGCTACATAATAGACTGTGGTGTGGATATATCATAATTTGTTTAGTTCTCAACTGATGGGCATATAAGTTGTCCTTAAGCTTTTGCTATTATAAATAGAACTGCAATAAATAAATTTATATGTGTCTAAACTTGTTTTTTAAATTTATTAGAAATTTTTTAATTGTAAAATACACACAATATAAAATGTACCATTTTGACCATTTTTTTCTTTATTTATTCATTTCCTACTTTTTTTCTTTTTTGGCTGTGCTGCGTGGCTTGCGGGATCTTAGTTCCCCAACCAGGGATTGAACCCGCACCCTTGGCAGTGAAAGCTTGGAGTCCTAACCACTGGACTGCCAGGGAATTCCCGTAACCATTTTTAAATGTCCATTTCTGTAGTGTTAAGAATATTCACTTTGTTATACAACCAATCTCCAGAACTCATTCATCTTGCAAAACTGAAAAGCTATGAACAACAACATTCATTTCCTCCTCCCTCAGCCCCATTCCACTTCCTGTCTCTATGAATTTGACTACTCTGGGTACCTCATCTAGGTGGAATGGTACAGTATTTTCCCTTTTGGGACTGTGTCCTCAAGGCTCAACCAAGTTGCAGCATGTGTTAGAATTTTCTTCCTTTTTAAGGCTGAATACTATTCCCTTGTATGTACATGCCACATTTTGTTTATCTGATCATCCATGGATAGACATTTGGGTTGCTTGCACCCTTAGGACATTGTGTAGGTGTGTTTTTAAAGACAGACAGCTTTGTTTCTTTCACACGACGCAGTTCCGCAGGCTCAGCCATGGCAGGGTTGGGGTTCCAGCTTTACTGAAAGGTGTAGAAGAAGACACTGTGTGGCCCCCCTGGCTAGGTACTCACTCACATCTTAGCTTAATCCTCCCATCTCCTTGGTGAGGCAGACGAAATTATCCCAGTTAATAAGAGAAGATTTGATGACATCGGGGCCATTGTAAGGGGCAGAGCTGAGCTTCAAAGCCAAGGCTACTGGCTGCTTGGCTGCCCAGCACTTCCAGAAGTTGCAGCTTTTCCTTCCTGGCCTTCGCCCTCACTAGTCATCAGCTCAGTGCCTCCCTCATTCCCAGTGCAAGCCTGCGTGCTCCCTAGTCTATTTCAGAATCACACATTGCATGTTTGTGGGATCTGAAGTAGTGTTATGTTATTTTACTTGTCTCCATCAGTTTTCTTTTTCTGATCATTAAAGTAATACAATTTGGAAAACACAGAACAGCATAGGGGAGGAAAACACAATCACCCATATTTCCACCACTTAGGTGGAATTCCACCAGTAGTGGCTCATTAACTTCTGTTAACATTTAGCCTTAGTATTAACATTTAGCGTTTGTAGCTAAATGTTAATAGCTTCCTGTGCTTTCTTTTATTCTACTTTGTCAATAACACTGAACACCTCCAGGGCAGTCTGGTGAGTAGAGAATCTAAAGCATTGGGCAGGGAACTTAGGTTGGGCCCCCATTGCAAGTGGACTGGATATTCCAGTGAACACGTCTGTGCTACAGCTTGATTCTGTTTTCAGAACAAAAGCCACAGTTCCCTGGGCCTCACAGTCTGATTTCCCAGATTTCCTTTCTCCTCCTCCCTCTTTTCTCATCGCGTTTGGCACCCAGGACATGGAATTAATGAATAAAAACTATCTTTTCTGCCTGTTCCCACAATTTTTACCAAAGATAAGTGACTTTCTAAGACTGAATTAAGGTCTGCTCTGGATGGAAAAAAAGGAGCCAAGTTTTGGTATAAAGTTGACTTTCCCTGTCCTCTCAGCCTGTGGCGTCACAAAGCTCTCCGAGGGCCACCCACCCTCGAGGGGCCACCCACAGCACAAGTATTTGGATTTCTACTCCAGCTATACTCCCTGCGAAGGTTTTCCTATGAGCTTGAAACCTCTGGCTCCCAGAATGCTGCCTTCCCAAAATAGGCTAATTATGGTGATTCAGATGGCTTTACAAGCCAGAATTTGGATAGCATACAATTAGAGGCTTGCTAAATGCCTGCAAAATGCAGTTCTTCCTAATTTCATTACTGTCTCTTTTGATTGGACGCTGATTACTTTCAGCTCTAATTTTCAGGCTCACCTGGGTCTCAGTTCCGGGACTAGGAGACAAATCATTTGAATTGGTGGCAGTTGCATTTCACAAATACTCAGCCATGTGAGAGAATTATTAGGATAAGTTTCTGGATCTCTAAGCATAGAAACATGGGTTTCTGAGGTTGGAACTTCTTCCGAGGTTACTTCTGACCATTCATTTAAATTATCTTCAGGATCCCTGAGCAGATTTTTCATGGGTCATTTGGAAAACAAATGAGGACCACCATCTTTTTTTTTTTTTTTGCGGTACGTGGGCCTCTCACTGTTGTGGCCTCTCCCGTTGCGGAGCACAGGCTCTGGACGCGCAGGCTCAGCGGCCATGGCTCACGGGCCCAGCCGCTCCGCGGCATGGGGGATCTTCCCGGACTGGGGTACGAACCCGTGTCCCCTGCATCGGCAAGCGGACTCTCAACCACTGAGCCACCAGGGAAGCCCCCATGGCTCTCTTGGTTAGAGGATTCCAAGCCATGGAATCATTTCAGCCAGACTCCAGCTGTCAGAATTAGTGAGGTTGGAGTCCTTAGCTTTGCTTTTTTATGATTTGACCCAAACCTAGGAAATACAGAAAGCTTATTTGCATTATCAACTAATTAGCTTTAAAAACAAAGAAGCAAAGACTTCTCTTGGCAAAACTTTTTATTCAGAGCACTGTCCTTACATGGCTGTCATGAGATGTGAATGAGTCCCATGCTCAGGGGGCGATCTCATGATTGATTGCTGGGGATTGGGGATAGCAGAACCACAGCCCATGGGCACACGCTACTTATACCACACACAAGTAAATTATGACACTTTTATTGCTAATTCTAAGGATACATTTTCACATGGAAAAATGGAAGATAATGCATTGAAAATGTTGAATATTGACTACAGTTTCTAAAAATATTTCTTTTGTACTGTTAAGATTTCTCCTTGTTGCTAATTAGGCACGTAGTGTTCTCTGAAGTCTTTAGGAAAATGGAGTTGCCTTCTGGAAATTTCTCTTGACCTAAAAAATTGATTTGGAAATGTAGTGTGCTTTCAGAGTACTTGCCATCAGGATAAGGGGAGTTTTGATGTGTTTCATTCACACATTACGGAGTGCCTAGAGTGTGTTTAGCTGTGCCAGGGGAAGCATACATCAGCTCTGTAAGCCTTGGTGCATGTTTGATGGAATTGATAATCTAGTTGGCATGAAAATAGTAACATTCACAATCCAATTACATTGTAACCCTGGGTTATGCTACTGGCACAATGGAGTTGGTGGGCTTTTGAGCAAAGGAATGACATGTTGATGATGGTATTTAAGAAAATTAGTCTGGCAGCGGCAAGATTTAAGAAAGTAACTGGATTCACCTAGGAGTACATTTTTTTTTTTTTTGCTTTTTTTTTTTTATTTTACAAATTTAATCAGTTATACATATACATATGTTCCCATATCCCCTCCCTTTTGCGTCTCCCTCCCACCCTCCCTATCCCACCCCTCCAGGCTGTCACAAAGAACCGAGCTGATCTCCCTGTGCTATGCAGCTGCTTCCCACTAGCTATCTACCTTACGTTTGGTAGTATATATATGTCCATGCCGCTCTTTCACTTTGTCACAGCTTACCCTTCCCCCTCCCCATATCCTCAAGTCCATTCTCTAGTAGGTCTGTGTCTTTATTCCTGTCTTACCCCTATGTTCTTCATGATATTTTTTTTTCTTAAATTCCATATATATGTGTCAGCATACAGTATTTGTCTTTCTCTTTCTGACTTACTTCACTCTGTATGACAGACTCTAGGTCCATCCACCTCATTACAAATAGCTCAATTTCATTTCTTTTTATGGCTGAGTAATATTCCATTGTATATATGTGCCACATCTTCTTTATCCATTCATCCGATGATGGACACTTAGGTTGTTTCCATCTCCGGGCTATTGTAAATAGGGCTGCTATGAACATTTTGGTACATGTCTCTTTTTGAATTATGGTTTTCTCAGGGTGTATGCCCAGTAGTGGGATTGCTGGGTCATATGGTAGTTCTATTTGTAGTTTTTTAAGGAACCTAGGAGTACATTTTTAAAAATATTTATTTATTTATTCGGCTGCGCCGGGTCTTTGTTGCTGCATGTGGGATCTCTGTGGCCGAGTGCAGGCTATTTAGTTGTAGCATGTGGGCTCTTTAGTTGCAGCTTGTGGGATCTAGTTCCCTGACCAGGGATTGAACCTAGGCCTCCTGCACTGGGAGCGCAGAGTCTTAATCACTGGACCACGAGGGAAGTCCCTAGGAGTACATTCTTCATGCTTATAGTTTGTTCTCCCTGAAACACCTGCCCCTCTAACAGTCTGTGCAGCGGATTTCCTCCCCAGAGCTCAGGCCCTCCTCATCTCGGCATCTGGCAGAGTTAGGAACCTGGCACGGGTTTGTAACTGTGACCTCCAGCCACGAGTGACCACGGTTCCCATCTCCGTGTCCCAGCACTTCCCCAAACACCTCTCAGGGGTTAGGCGTCTAGTGAGATCTGCCCAGTGAAGAGCCCTGGCCTGGCCAGGGGTTGCAGACTTCTACCAGAGGAGTTTCCTGGAAGCTGGACCAGCAGGTGGGTGCATGCTGGCTGCTTAGGGTGTGGTTCACGGGCGGCGGCAGCAGCAGCAGGACCTGGGAGCTCACTCACCTGCAGATCCTCACCCCAGACCGACTGAACCAGCATCTTCACTCTAACAAGACCCTCAGGTGAATTGCACATCTTAAGTTTGAGAAGTGCTAGCCTCTAGCAGTGCCACCTGAACGTTGGAGAAAAGCTCCACATCTCTTTAAGATTGTCCCTCCCCTCTCTCCTCCTCAGCTTTCGTCTGTGTTAAGCACAGCAGGTGCGTGGCAAGTGCTGAGAGACTCCAAACTCTGGTCCCCCTAGAAGTACCAGTGAGGCGACTGGAAGGGCTTTCATCCACTGGGCTTCTTATCTCACAGCTGCCAGAGGAGGAATGAACATGCAACCACAGTCATATGGAACTTGCGTTAGAACTGAGTTCACAGTAAGGAGGTGTCGGCGTCTGCTCTTCGTGCTTGCCACGGGAGAGGAGAGCTTCCATGAACACGGCCTTGGGGCTCTGCTCATCTGGCTGCACGGGGCCCTGGTGACACAGGCCACGCCGGTCAAGCACCTGTACGAAGAGCTGGTGTGCGCGGGCTTCTCAGAACTAGCTGGTGAGTTACAGTTTCCAACAGATAGGAACACCCACTCTCTTAAAATGGTAGGGGATGGTCGGCACAAGTACTTCCCTGAGACACAGCAGTCCCAGCTTGGTGTCAGAACATGCAGCTTCTCCTTTGGTGACTTAATCAGCACTGGTCCCGTTGTTAGCCTGGTGGTTCTCAGTGTCATTCCCCTGCTGGGCATTTGAAAAGTGCAGGAGTACTTTTGTGTGTGTGCATGTGTGGGAGGGGTGTGGGTGGGAGGAGGGCAGCAGGAGTGCTGAACCATCCTACAGGACACTGCTCTACAACTAAGAATTGTCTTGCTCAACATGCCCATTCCTCTTGGGAACTCTGCGAGTTAGTATGTTTGAAAAAGTTACTTCTACACTGAGAGAAAAGAGCAGACAGGCAATTATTTTGCCAGCTGGGATTACTGCTAAAAATCACTCTGCCAAAGACCATCCTTTCAGGGAAGATGCTTTGAAAACTTATCACCATTATTTTCGCTGGTGCAGGTTTACCTGAAACTGAGAACATAAATGCACATCACATCACGGATCCGATAATGTTTCAAGCAGTGGTAGGTACGAGGAATAGTGTGCATGGATTATGCCTACCTTCCATGACATTATCCTCCTAGCTCTGGGTTTGTTCCCTCAATTTTGAACTTATTCACTTCTATGAAAGAGTGTCCACAAGAACTCTCAGGGAAGACTGAGAGGCAGCCCACTGCAGTGGGTGAGGGCATGTACCCTGGGGCGAGACTGTGTGAGCTTAGAGCTGAACTCCAACAAATAATGGGCTGTGATTTTGAGCAAGTTCTTTACAGAACTCACTCTGCCGGCATTCTCAGTTTTTAGAAAAGTGTCTGTGACAAAGGGCTGCTGTGGGATTAATAGTGCCTGACATGTAGCCAAGTGCTTAATAAATGTTAGCTGTTAATCATGTTATCTCATTTTTTCCAGAAAAGATTCGTCAATTTAAAAGTGAAACTGACTCAAGGCCCAAGAAATGTGCAGTTTCATAAATGCCTAAAGAAATTGTATTTAAATGATTTTCCATTCAGTATTCAGTCCTCTTAAATTCAGTTCTTCAAATGGCACAAAGTTCTTCCAACAGTAGTAATGATTTTCCTTTCAACTGTGAAGATGGCAGTGACAGGATTCTCTAACAGATGAAAAAATAGTATTACACTTTCCAACCACTGAAAAGTCAATTTTTTTGGTTTTGCTTAAGGCAAGTTGTATGTGATTTTCCCATTTCTGTCATTTGATGCAATATAATATGTGATAACATATCTAGTGATAGAATAACCTAGGATTTTGTATATCATGTTTTAAAAAATTATGATGGTGGGAACATTATGGTAAATGAAAAAACCCAGGGTTTTAGAATAGACAGACACGGTTTTGAATCATGGTTTTGCCGTTTATTAGCTGTGAGTCTTTGGGCATGCTAACATTCAAGTTCTCAGATCTTTAGTTTCCTTCTCTATAGGATGGGGGAAAGAGGTCTATCTCTTCTATAATATTGAGGTGATGATGAAGGGAGAATGCCTATGAAATGCCTAACCTCATATCCATAGTATTGAAATCATTAACCATTATTTCTATTTCATAAGAGAAACTTGCTTTGGAAATTCAGTTACTGTTGGCTTTAAATAACACCTATGTGTAATATATTACTTAAGGAAAGACCAGAGGTGTATGCACCAATGTTTTTTAATCTCTTGGTGATGTAATTACAGGTGGTTTTCATTATCTTTGTACTTGTGGTACTTTCCAATATTTTTTAAAATATTAACCACACATTATTTTTGTAATCTGAGAAAGTTCTGAAATGTGAAATCAAGTATCAATTTCTATCAGCTTATGTGCACCTGTTCATTATAATTTAAGGCTCTCCATTATCAAATTCTGACTCTAAGTCTATAAGCCCAGAAATAAAATCACGAGCAATTTCAGTCCATTTATTATATCATGAATTTATAGTGCTACATCTTCATCTCATGCTGATTGTAAATGGTAAGCTTAATTTTAAAACAGGTAATATGTTCACATGATTATAAAAAGTTTTTAGAAAGGTATTTAGTGAAAAGCATTGTCCCCACCTGTTCTTCAGTATGGCCAGTTTCCACTGACCTTGCTTCAAAATCTGGGTAACCTCTTTATGCAGTAATAAACAAATATGAATACATACTCTGACTGTTTAAGTGTTTTAATTGTTGAATTTAAGTTGAATTAGGCTAACACTATATTACTTGGTGCTGTAGACAATATACAATTTTTAGAGTTTAGATAAAGCTTTAAAAGATGCTTACAGTATTCTTTTTTTAAAAAAAAACCTATTGATCTGTGATTTAAATGTATTTTATTTATTTATTTTTGGCTGCATTGGGTCTTCATTGCTGTGCACAGGCTCTCTCTAGTTGCGGCGAGTGGGGGCTGTTCTCTTCGTTGTTGTGTGCAGGCTTCTCACTGTGGTGGCTTCTAGAGCCCAGGCTCAGTAGTTGTGGCTCGTGGGCTCTAGAGCGCAGGCTCAGTAGTTGTGGCGCACAGGCTTAGTTGCTCTGTGGCATGTGGGATCTTCCCGCACCAGGGCTCGAACCCATGGCCCCTGCATTGGCAGGTGGACTCAACCACTGCGCCACCAGGGAAGCCACTTACTGAAAACCATTCCCTGTTGTCATGTAAGTAAAAGTTCCTTAAAAAGCAGAGCCCAAGACCAAAGTTTATGAGCAACTGCTTTTTTTTCAGGAGTGTAGATCCAAGGAAGCAGGAGTGAAGGAACAAGGAAGTGAGATGGGGAAGGAGGGAGAGCCACGGCCAGTGTGATTTACCAAATTGGCCAACACTTGGTATCAGGAACAACTGATTATTTGACCTCAGGAATGGACTAGTGCATCTCAGGACAATTCATATGGGGAGAAAGTAAGACTTGATCTGTTTACCCCAGTGGGATGTAAATTCCAGGCTGCGTATGAGTGGAGCCTGCCGGTATCTCGACTCTCTGAGTGGACAGGGAAGCTCTGGGGAGGAGCATGCCCATGGTACAGGCAGCAGGAGATGAGGTGCTGTCGATTTGTGCTTATTGAAACCCCAGAGGAGCTGTTTGCCACCAGTGGTAGCTGACCACAACCCAAAAGAAGCGCTGCATAAGAAGGATCTAATACTCTTTAAGACACAGCCAGATACTTTTATAGTTCAAAAAAGCCTTGGTGTGTCCTTTAGAAGATGGGATATTTGCCAGTCTCACATTTATTCTCTCATGTCCTATTACAAAATGAGGCAATAAGAAAAACTATGTCCAATAGTAAAGTTAGAGCACAGGGCTAGGTCATGTTCAGACTGAAAGAGGCTGAAACCATCCACTTCTGTTAAAGATATGGAAACTGAGGCTGTTCACAAGTTCCTCAGAATCCACTCATTTTTATGTGAGCCATAAATACTTTGAGAAATAGGTGGGGTAGGTAGATCTCATTATTTCACAGATGAGGACCCTGAGATTAATTTAAGTGTCTGGCCCTAGATAACCCGGTCAGCCAGCAATAAAAGCATTAGAAGCCTGGTCTTGTTCTCCTAAATCTGTTTGCCCAGATGGCTTCTTCCTATCGGCCAGGCATTGAAAAGTCTCTCCCAGGCCTGGAAGGTTTGCGGAATTGTCCAGGGCTGTACCATCACACGACAATGTTTGGATGTTCAGAGCAAAAAAAGGTTCAATGCTACAGAGTTTCAAAAAGGTAAGAAAGAACATTTGAAATAGGATCATTCTAACAGGAAATTTCTTTTTTTATTTTTAAAGATTTTTTTTGATGTGGACCATTTTTAAGGTCTTTATTGAATTTGTTACAATATTGCTTCTGTTTTCTGTTTTGGTTTTTTGGCCACGAGGCATGTGGGATCTTAGCTCCCCGACCAGGGATCGAACCCACACCCCCTGCATTGGAAGAAGTCTTAACCACTGGACCGCCAGGGAAGTCCCAATAGGAAATTTCTTTTTGATGTTTCTGTAACTCTGTTATTGTGCTAGTAAAATATTTCTTCCCTTTTAACATTAAAAATTATTCACAGGTATTGCTATTCCCCCTATTTTTAATTGTTAAAGCCCTAGAAAAATGAGGACTAATATATTAAAGTCACAAAAAAACTTTGTGATAAGATATTACTCTGGGCTTTTATTTTTTAATTTTCAAATAAAAATACCTTAGTTTTATTAGTTTAAATAATTTTTTTAGTAAAGTTCTCAAAGTTTACTTGGTAACATTGCAAATGATTTAACCTTTTGGAAATAACACTGCAAAAACAGGATTTATATTACTTTGATGATATAATTGGTCACAGGTTGAACCTATTAAAAAATTAAGCTAGTTTCTTTTTTAATTTAAAAAGTTTTACTTAATAGCTTAAATTAAAAATCACATTAAAATAATCCTACATATAGTTACAAAGGATGGTACAACTTGAAAAAGTCTCTTGTAATTTGTAATGAACATGATGTATCCATGATGTTCTAAGAATATGAAATTTTAAAAACTAAAGATTTCTAATTCTTATTAAAGCCAGAAGAATTAAACGACCTCAATAGGAACATATTCATTTTAGTCAACCACTTTTATGGACTGAATGCTTGTGAGAGACTGGGTGTGAGTTGATCTGGTTCCGAGAGATCTGGAAGCTGAGGTACTACTTTCAGGGTGAATGGTCCGGGGATATTTTGCTGCAGTAGCTTGCGGAATGGTTTGCTGAAAAGGCAAAAATATGCTTCAACAATTCCATAAAATTATACATACTAAATATCATTTCATTATCTATAACTTAACCCAACAAACATTAGTACATGTAGATTCCTATTAGGGTCTTCCACTTAGAAAAGTCATCTTTAAAATACTTGAAGTAAAATTATATATATTATATCAAAACATTCACTGTGTATTTCAAAAGCTCTACGATACAGCTTTTGCTTTAAAAAAATGAATGAAATCTCTTGAAACAAAGATCCTCATGTCAGATTCTGCTTTAATAAGATTTTCTCTTTGGAGAAATAATCTCTTTTCTTATTTTATATAAATGTTTCTTTGTATGTAAATAACTGGATAACCATTACAAATGGGAGAGATTCTTGCAACTAAGATGAAATTTTAGTTGCTAACCACCTAATCTGACCCTGAAAAAAGAGCTATTTCTCCTTAGGGATGATGGGCAAGAGAACCTGTAGAAACAGATTCATGGTACCGCTGGCATCATGATCTACAAAACATGGCACAGGATGAAGTACCACTAGGAGCAAGCAATTATCCAACAGATGGAGCTCAAGTGTCAGAAATCTGATGCATGGTTTATTAGTAATAACTGTTTCTAGTAGTTCTAGTTCTTAGGGTCCTGGGATAAAATGAAAAATAAAAATAGTACAGAGGACTGCCACTGTGCCTGTTACACAATCCAGAGTAGGTAATAATGGAAGCAGTTTATGGCTATTGAATTCGTGCCCAATTACTGAAGAGTAATTGAACATACTAAATAAACAAAGGGCAGTTTGAGAGGTAAATATCAGAAACAGGGGTTATAAGTCTTTAGTTCCTTGGTTTTTCTTCTGTAAAATATCATTCCAATCAGTACAAAAAAACAGGTTGTCTGAATTAAAAATAAACACATGGGCTGTCTTTATATCTTCCTTACCTTATGAATGGACAGTCTCTCTCCCCCTATCCCTTTATAAACATCTTATGTGCTGATAAAAATAGAAATGAGTTCATTTCTTCTCATCTTTGATACCTAATCTCACATTTTCAAAAATACGGAGAGAAGTCATCTAAGGACTTTCAGAGGCTGTCCAACCTATGAAGGCTAAGATGATCCTCTACCCTCGATGTGTTCAGTTTGGACTTGGTACCTCCATCTCAGTCTGCCACTTCACTGTGGTCATGCTTTACGTGAAGCTAAATTTAAACAATCCAGCTTCTTTTGACTTAATCATCTAGTAACAATCTAGTGTTCAGAAAGAAAAGGATTTAAAATCATTCCTTTTATTTTTTTGACATATTAAGCAGACAGGAATGTTGCTTAACATTCAGAATTTATATCGAGGACATTCTTCTTTAAAATCAACCCTTGTTTCTCTTTAGGGATGTGTTCTTGTAACTTTTAGAAATTAAACTTTTTGAGATAATTGTTGATTCATATGCGATTGTAAGAAATAACACAGATATCCCATGTATCCTTCTCTAGTAACTTTTATTAAGTTAAATTTGCTTATGGCTTTACAAAGTGCCTTTATACAACTCATTTAATTTTCATGTTATCTTATTTAATCCTGAATCCTGACAATAACTCTAGGAGCTAAGTACTCTTATTGCTCCCGTTTTACACGTGAAAAAATGGAGGCTCAAATATTTACTTGATTTGTATACGATCACAAAGGCAGTAAGTAGCGAAACTGAGGCACTAACTCAGGTTTTCTTTTTTTTTTTTTTTTGCTTAAATTCCACGTACTTTCCTTTATATCACATGAATTTATTGCAACCTGATTTTTTTCCAAATTAGAAATACGTTGACAATTATATTTGAAGACTTCAGAAAACTTCAAAGACGCAGAAGACTTCAAATAATAAAAAAAGGAGGAAAACTTAAAAACCATAAAGTAGGTGTTTCTTAGAGTAAAAAATCGCTACATGGACAGCACTTAATGAGTAAACAGTTTTTGTTTTTTTTAATTAATGAGAAATCATTTATATACTTTACCCTTTTGGCTATCAATACACTGGATTAATTGTATTTGATAATTTTCATACTATTGAGAAGAAACAATGTTCCTGAAATTAATTTCCTAAAATAGGAAAGGTAGATTTAAAGCAGGTGTGATAATTCTAAGTATATAAAGATTGTAATAGTAAAGGCAGAAAAGTACCAGTCCTCATGGGTTTTGATCTTCTCCTCAACATGTCATTTACGTGTTTATTAGTCTATCAACTCTCAGGAAAAAGATTTTTTGACAAGAAGTTATCAAATGCAGACTCACCACTGTGACCGGATGATGTTTTTCCACAACGACGGAGCTCATGGGAGGAGAAACTCCCATTATAGCTAAACTGCTACTGATTCTATTTTTTGAAGCAAAATCATATCTCCCTGTGATCCGGGCTGTGATTGTTCTTCCAGCTTTCTGTTGTGCTGATGTCACAACCCTGGGCCCATACTAAAAAACAAAAAAAAATTCAGTTGGTAGAAAATCCATGGCAAAATTTATGGTACTTTTGCTTCTATAACTTATAAAGAAAATACACAGGCACTTAAAATAATTGTATATGCAACCAACTCTAACATGGGGAAGATTTTTTAAACAATAAGGCAAAAAGCAAAACATAAAACCAAGCACCCCAAACACCCCTTTAACCTTGGTATACCAACTATTTTATAGAATTTTAGGAACTTCTAAATCTTTATTCTGAAATAATTATAGATTCATAGGAAGTTGCAAAGAGAGCATAGAGAGGTCCTGTGTATTCTTCACCCAGTTTCCTGCAATGATTACATCTTATATAATTACAGTATAATTACAATGTCAAAACCAGGAAGCTGATGTTGGAATGATGCCTGGGTATAGATCTATGTCACTTTATCCATGTGTAGAGTCCTGTAACTATCACTGCAATCAAGATACAGAACTACTCCATCACCACAAAGCTCTCCCTCGTGCTGTCCTTTCTTTAGAGTCATACCCATCTCCCTTCCCAAAAAATCCCTAATTCTTGAACCACTAATCTGTTATATGAACTTCTGACCCTTATGGATAAATCATCATTACTCATATGCTTTTGTGTCCTCCCCTTTTTCTTATGGCATTGTTAATATACTTTTTATCATGAATAGAGACCAGCTATCATTTTTTTTGAAATTTATTTTTATATAGCATGTTCTTATTTATTTTATACATGAGACCAGCTATCATTTTTAATGACAGGTTTTTATATCAACAAACTGCAGTTTAACTGTCCCAGTTCTTTTCTTATTATATATAGCAAACTTTTGTAATTTAAAAAAAAAAAAAAAAGGATTTTTCTTTTTTTTTTTTTGGCCGTACCATGCGGCTTGTGGGATCTTAGTTCCCTGACCAGGGGTGGAACCCAGGCCCTCAGCAGTGAAAGCGCAGAGCCCTAACCACTGGGCCACCAAGGAATTCCTGGATTTTCCTTTTCCTTTGAGAGTTATTTGTAGAATGTATTGCCAAAAGCGAGATGATCATATCAAAAAGTAATGTCAGGTTTTACAGTTTTTGTTGCTTACTGCTGGACAATACACCAGAAAGATTACATTTATGTCAGGAGTAATACATACATATACTCATTTTTTTTTTCATGATCAACTAATTACATTAGCGGGGCAAAAATCAAAAGGAATAAGAAAAAGGGAAATGACATATTTAAAAAACCCCAATATTTGTATCTTAATATCTGACATGGAAACAATGCAGATTATTGGTTGAGAGTACAGGGCTCTGAAGCCAGATTGTCAAAGTCTGAATTACAATTGCATTAGTAATTGTGTCCACTGGCAAGTTACTCTCCCTAAGCCTCAATTTCCTCATGTATGAAACAGGGAGAGCAGGACCAACTGACTAATGCTAGCCTTTCACTTTCTGTTCAGATGAAGAGCAAAGTTAGAAGAGAAACTTTACTGAATAGCTTAAAAATCCAATTAAAACCCCTCGATTATTTCAAATGGAGTTAGAAAAAGTAAAGTGCCATCTATTGTTCCCCTTTGTGAACTGCAATAGTACATTTGCTTGTATAACTGCCTAATATATATATTTTTCAGTAAACGTGCTGCCGAAGCAAGCACATGTTTTTTGAAAATATTTTCCACCATGAAATTCTGATATTTTATTTAACATACTGATGATGTCTGCAGAAAGGAAATAATTTTACAAATGAAAATATTCTTTCACTAGAATGGTAATCCTCCCTTCTCCAGTTATTTGTCTCCTGATTCTCTGCAGTTTACTTTCTACACATACCTCCTTTTAGCTACTGGAAATTACTAAAGAAGACTAGAAAAAGTTTTGAATGCTCATAGGAAGCCTCTGTGATTCAAATGAAGAGAAAGATAGCCAGGCCTGGATCACAAATCTCTCTTCTTTTCCTGTTCCCAACAATAATGGTTTCATATAAGGTAAGTAATCCAAGTAATGTATTTGTTTTTGCTTTTGTCAGTATGGTTCTTTTTAAAAACAAGAAGACATATTTGAGGTAAATCTGAGTATTTTAATTAAATAAGAAAGGAAGAAAACTAGCATGGCACTTACAGATTGATTTACTTGTGATTCTCCTTTCTCTCTAACCCTAAATGCTGTACTTATATGAATGAAACTGAATGGGTGTCTGTTTTTTTTTTTTTTTTTTTGCGGTACACAGGCCTCTCACTGTTGTGGCCTCTCCCGTTGCGGAGCACAGGCTCTGGACGCGCAGGCTCAGCGGCCACGGCTCACGGGCCCGGCCGCTCCGCGGCATGTGGGATGCGGGATCCTCCCAGACCGGGGCACGAACCCGCGTCCCCTGCATCGGCAGGCAGACGCTCAACCACCGCGCCACCAGGGAAGCCCCTGGGTATCTGTTTTGAAGGAGCAGGATGTAGCTGGAGGGGCGGGGGAAGAAGAAGCGCTGTCTATATAATATTGTGTTTTTCAGGTTTCAAAGACTTCAAAATTATCTCAGGTGACCAAATTGTTTCAAAAAATAAAAAGGGTGGTAAGTACACTCATTCA
This sequence comes from Mesoplodon densirostris, assembly GCF_025265405.1. Classification (NCBI taxonomy): domain Eukaryota; kingdom Metazoa; phylum Chordata; class Mammalia; order Artiodactyla; family Ziphiidae; genus Mesoplodon; species Mesoplodon densirostris. Next base: position 61,217,455 of record NC_082663.1, read on the forward strand.
TTTGGTTCTCGTTATGCATATTCAGATTCAGATATAAACCCAGATGTACAAATGGTGTAGTCATATTTTAAGAAGGGAATTTTGAAAAATCTAGCTCTATGTGTTATCTGGATATGCGACATGAATGACAAACCAGAAATTTAAATAAATACTCACTGTGTTTATTTAAATGAGATCATCAGTATAGGATCACACTTCAAAATGTGTAATCATGAAAAATAAACACAGCTTGAACACATGTCAGGGTTGAATTTTAGTGTCTTATTTCTAAATCAAAACTCCCCCACACATTCAAATTTCTCTTAAGTCATATTTAAGAAATGCAAAATAGCAGATCTCAACATACTTTTCCCCAAAGTTAGTAGCTTCCAAAAGGCAGAAATTCAAGGGACTTTGCTGGTGGTGCAGTGGTTAAGAAACCGCCTGCCAATGCAGGGGACACGGGTTCGAGCCCTGGTCCGGGAAGATCCCACATGCTGTGGAGCAACTAAGCCCGTGCGCCACAACTACTGAGCCCACATGCCACAACTACTGAAGCCCGTGCGCCTAGAGCCCATGCTCCGCAACAAGAGAAGCCACCGCGATGAGAAGCCTGTGCACTGCAATGAAGAGTAGCCCCTGCTCACCACAACTAGAGAAAGCCCGCGCGCAGCAACAAAGACTCAACGCAGACAAAAATAAATTAAAAAAAAAAAAAAGAAAAGCAAAAGGCTGGAGTACTTCAGATGACCAATTGTCTGGCTGACTCAATGCATCCCTTAGCTGCAGAGAGCTGCCTAGCTCTACAGCACCTTCTAATGGCCTGTGTAACTTTTTTTTTTTTTTTTTTGGCTGCGTTGGGTCTTAGTTGTGGCACATGGGATCTTCATTGAGGCACGTAGGCTTCTCTCTAGTTGAGGCGTGTGGGCTCAGCAGTTGTGGCGCGCGGGCTTAATTGCCCCATGGCATGTGGTATCTTAGTTCCCTGACCAGGGATCGAACCCATGTCCCCTGCATTGGAAGGCGGATTCTTAACCACTGGACCTCCAGGGAAGTCCCTGTAAATCTTAATTAAGACCTAAAACCTACTCTGCCATCTTCCTTCCTCTCATGTAAGTGGTTAGGGTCAGGGAGGAGAGGGAGACAAGCAAATCTGAATCGTCCCAGCACCTTTATAGAACTGTACATGCCTTTGTGCCAGATCCAAGCCAGAGTAGGGAAGAAGGGCATAGGGTTTTTTTTAAAAAAACAAAGCCGGGCCTCCCTGGTGGCGCAAGTGGTTGAGAGTCCGCCTGCCGATGCAGGGGATACGGGTTCGTGCCCCGGTCTGGGAGGATCCCATATGCCGCGGAGCGGCTGGGCCCGTGAGCCATGGCCGCTGAGCCTGCGCGTCCGGAGCCTGCGCGTCCGGAGCCTGTGCTCCGCAACGGGGGAGGCCACAACAGTGAGAGGCCCGCATACCGCAAAAAAAAAAAAAAAAAAAAAAAAAAACAAACAAAAAAAACAAAGCCGTGCAGAGGTGAGTCTGATAAGCTTGGCCTGTATCCCTGTGCCCTTCACTTGAGAGACACTGAAGAATACAGGTTTAACAACAGGAGGCCGAGAAGTCAGAACCACAATGTGCATATTAATAGCTTGATTAATTTAACTTCAGGTAAATTCTCCCACAAATACGCCATCCTCATTCAGTACTCTTTCCCCTCTATGGACTCCTCTGTTAGCAGCTGGTGACTTTAGGAAAAACAATTCCTATCTTCATTCCAATTATAAATGAAAACTTAAAACCTAATCAAGATGGAGTCACTACAGAGTAGTGTTAATATGTCTGCATCCAGGAAAAGGGAAGCTGTAGTTAAATAAGAATATACAAAAAAGCCATTAGCCTCCTAAGCCCTTGAAAATACCCACTAATTTCCTTTAAAATTAATAAGTTCTTCATTTTTGTTTAATTATCACTACTGTAATAGAATTTTCAGGTATTATTTTCATTACAAATTCATGTTTTAGCTACTCTGTGTATTAAATATTTTCTGTGACCATATAGGCTCTTTTCTCCATGGGAAAATACGTTCTGAGTTCAAAATATCCAATATACAAACAAGTTTGGAACGCTTTTCCCAACATAGGCACCTGAGTTAACTGTACTGACCATTTCTTCCTGTGTAGCGGAAGCTGTAGCTGTCGATGCAGCGCCATAAGAAGCAGAAACAGGAAGGTGAACAGAGGAAGTGGAAGCAGCCCCGGCAGGAGTGATGGGAGCAGCGGAGGGAAAGGCAGCAGCGCAGGTGGCTCCCAGGGCTGCCGCCGGCGGGGATGGCGGCACTGCAATGGCTGAGGGCATCGGAGGAGCTGAAGGATCCAAATGAGAAGAATGTTCTTTTCCTTGAACACCAGGACCATACTCTTCCCTTTTATTATTTGTGAGGTCTGTCCGTATAAATCACAAATTCATTCCATTAACACTCTTCCAAGTTTACTTTTATCTTCCCAACAATGAAAATACATATTCTCTAAAATGTGGTCCAACAGAAATGTAGAAATGTGTCATACACTGGATAGGTTAACACTATTAATAGGTTAATAGGTTCGGTTAATGCAGTTTGTCAGTGTTAACTGGTTAATGTCAGCATTAACCACTAAAGACTTCAGACCAGTTCCTTCAACATGTGAAAGCTAATGAAGGATTTGCTCTTATGTAAAAAAATAAATTATGTACTCAGCTGGGACCTTACAACCACTATAATAATATGGTCACATTGTGCCAAAAGATTTATGTTCTTTGCATTATTTAATACAACTATCCTGATAAATGGCCTGGTATTTAGATCTTTAGAATAGTTTTCTGATATCACCATACCCTCTTCATTTACCATCTATTGCTCTTAGCCTAACAAAACCAATGTATTTTTAATTCTAGATTTTTTTCAGCAAACTAATAAATCAATAAGTAACACTAAGTCTTTACTTTTTTTTAATTTTTAATTTTTATTTTTTTATTAGTCTCTGCTTTACAACAAAGTGAATCAGTAATACATATACATCTGTTCCCACATCCCCTCCCTCCTGCGTCTCCCTCCCTCCCACTCTCCCCATCCCACCCCTCCAGGCAGCCACAAAGCACCGAGCCGATCCCCCCGTGCCACGCGGCCACCCCCCACCATCCATCCACCCCACTCCCGGCAGTGTATACACGTCCATGCCTCTCCCCCGCCTCGTCACAGCGCCCCCCCATATCCCCAAGCCCACCCCCAGTAGGTCTGTGTCTCTATTCCTGTTTTACCCCTAAGTCCTTCATGACATTTTTTTCTTAAATTCCATATATATGTGTTAGCATACGGTATTTGTCTTTCTCTTTCTGACTTACTTCACTCTGTATGACAGACACTAGGTCTATCCACCTCATTACAAATAGCTCAGTTTTGTTTCTTTTTATGGCTGAGTAATATTCCATTGTATATATGTGCCACATCTTCTTTTTTTTTAATTTTTTTTATTAGTTTCTGCTTTGTAACAAAGTGAATCAGTCATACATATACATCTGTTCCCACATCCCTTCCCTCATGCATCTCCCTCCCTCCCACCCTCCCCATCCCACCCCTCCAGGCGGTCACAAAGCACCGAGCTGATCTCCCCATGATCTGCGGCTGCTTCCCACTGTCTACCTACCTCACGTTTGGTAGTGTATACATGTCCATGCCTCTCTTTCGCTTTGTCACAGCTTACACTTCCCCCTCCCCATATCCTCAAGTCCATTCTCAAGTAGGTCTGTGTCTTTATTCCCGTTTTACCCCTAGGTTCTTCATGACATTTTTTTTAATTCCATATATATGTGTTAGCATACGGTATTTGTCTTTCTCTTTCTGACTTACTTCACTCTGTGTGACAGACTCTAGGTCTATCCACCTCATTACAAATAGCTCAGTTTCGTTTCTTTTTATGGCTGAGTAATATTCCATTGTATATACGTGCCACATCTTCTTTATCCATTCATCTGATGATGGACACTTGGGTTGTTTCCATCTCTGGGCTATTGTGAATAGAGCTGCAATGAACATTTTGGTACATGTCTCTTTTTGAATTATGGTTTTCTCAGGGTATATGCCTAGTAGTGGGATTGCTGGGTCATATGGTAGTTCTATTTTTAGTTTTTTAAGGAACCTCCATACTGTTCTCCATAGCGACTGTACCAATTCACATTCCCACCAGCAGTGCAAGAGTGTTCCCTTTTCTCCACACCTTCTCCAGCATTTATTGTTTCTAGATTTCTTGATGATGGCCATTCTGACTGGTGTGAGATGATATCTCATTGTAGTTTTGATTTGCATTTCTCTAATGATTAATGATGTTGAGCATTCTTTCATGTGTTTGTTGGCAATCTGTATATCTTCTTTGGAGAAATGCCTATTTAAGTCTTCTGCCCATTTTTGGATTGGGTGGTTTGTTTTTTTGCTATTGAGCTGCATGAGCTGCTTATAAATTTTGGAGATTAATCCTTTGTCAGTTGCTTCATTTGCAAATATTTTCTCCCATTCTGAGGGTTGTCTTTTGGTCTTGTTTATGGTTTCCTTTGCTGTGCAAAAGCTTTGAAGTTTCATTAGGTCCCATTTGTTAATCTTTGTTTTTATTTCCATTTCTCTAGAAGGTGGGTCCAAAAGGATCTTGCTGTGATTTATGTCATAGAGTGTTCTGCCTATGTTTTCCTCTAAGAGTTTGATAGTTTCTGGCCTTACATTTAGGTCTTTAATCCATTTTGAGCTTATTTTTGTGTATGGTGTTAGGGAATGATCTAATCTCATACTTTTACATGTCCCTGTCCAGTTTTCCCAGCACCACTTATTGAAGAGGCTGTCCTTTCTCCACTGTACATTCCTGCCTCCTTTATCAAAGATAAGTTGACCATATGTGCGTGGGTTTATCTCTGGGCTTTCTATCCTATTCCATTGATCTATCTTTCTGTTTTTGTGCCAGTACCACACTGTCTTGATTACTGTAGCTTTGTAGTATAGTCTGAAGTCAGGGAGCCTGATTCCTCCAGCTCCGTTTTTCGTTCTCAAGATTGCTTTGGCTATTCGGGGTCTTTTGTGTTTCCAAACAAATTTTGAAATTTTTTGTTCTAGTTCTGTGAAAAATGCCAGTGGGAATTTGATAGGGATTGCATTGAATCTGTAGATTGCTTTGGGTAGTAGAGTCATTTTCACAATGTTGATTCTTCCAATCCAGGAGCATGGTATATCTCTCCATCTATTTGTATCATCTTTAATTTCTTTCATCAGTGTCATAATTTTCTGCATACAGGTCTTTTGTCTCCTTAGGTAGGTTTATTCCTAGATATTTTATTCTTTTTGTTGCAATGGTAAATGGGAGTGTTTTCTTGATTTCACTTTCAGATTTTTCATCATTAGTGTACAGGAATGCCAGAGATTTCTGTGCATTAATTTTGTATCCTGCTACTTTACCAAATTCATTGATTAGCTCTAGTAGTTTTCTGGTAGCATCTTTAGGATTCTCTATGTACAGTATCATGTCATCTGCAAACAGTGACTGCTTTACTTCTTTTCCAATTTGGATTCCTTTTATTTCCTTTTCTTCTCTGATTGCTGTGGCTAAGACTTCCAAAACTATGTTGAATAAGAGTGGTGAGAGTGGGCAGCCTTGTCTTGTTCCTGATCTTAGTGGAAATGGTTTCAGTTTTTCACCATTGAGGACGATATTGGCTGTGGGTTTGTCATATATGGCCTTTATTATGTTGAGAAAAGTTCCCTCTATGCCTACTTTCTGCAGGGTTTTTATCATAAATGGGTGTTGAATTTTGTCGAAAGCTTTCTCTGCATCTATTGAGATGATCATATGGTTTTTCTTCTTCAGTTTGTTAATATGGTGTATCACATTGATTGATTTGCGTATATTGAAGAATCCTTGCATTCCTGGAATAAACCCCATTTGATCATGGTGTATGATCCTTTTAATGTGCTGTTGGATTCTGTTTGCTAGTATTTTGTTGAGGATTTTTGCATCTATGTTCATCAGTGATATTGGCCTGTAGTTTTCTTTCTTTGTGACATCCTTGCCTGGTTTTGATATCAAGGTGATGGTGGTGTCATAGAATGAGTTTGGGAGTGCTCCTCCCTCTGCTATATTTTGGAAGAGTTTGAGAAGGATAGGTGTTAGCTCTTCTCTAAATGTTTGATAGAATTCACCTGTGAAGCCATCTGGTCCTGGGCTTTTGTTTGTTGGAAGATTTTTAATCACAGTTTCAATTTCAGTGCTTGTGATTGGTCTAGTCATATTTTCTATTTCTTCCTGATTCAGTCTTGGCAGGTTGTGCATTTCTAAGAATTTGTCCATTTCTTCCAGGTTGTCCATTTTATTGGCATAGAGTTGCTTGTAGTAATCTCTCATGATCTTTTGTATTTCTGCAGTGTCAGTTGTTACTTCTCCTTTTTCATTTCTAATTCTATTGACTTGAGTCTTCTCCCTTTTTTTCTTGATGAGTCTGGCTAATGGTTTATCAATTTTGTTTACCTTCTCAAAGAACCAGCTTTTAGTTTTATTGATCTTTGCTATCGTTTCCTTCGTTTCTTTTTCATTTATTTCTGATCTGATCTTTATGATTTCTTTCCTTCTGCTAACTTTGGGGTTCTTTTGTTCTTCTTTCTCTAATTGCTTTAGGTGCAGGGTCAGGTTGTTTACTCGAGATGCTTCCTGTTTCTTTTTTTTCTTTTTGCGGTATGTGGGCCTCTCACTGTTGTGGCCTCTCCCGTTGCGGAGCACAGGCTCCGGATGCGCAGGCCCAGCAGCCATGGCTCACGGGCCCAGCCGCTCCGCGGCATATGGGATCCTCCCAGACCGGGGCACGAACCCGTATCCCCTGCATCGGCAGGCGGACTCTTAACCACTGCGCCACCAGGGAGGCCCCGCTTCCTGTTTCTTAAGGTGGGATTGTATTGCTATAAACGTCCCCCTTAGAACTGCTTTTGCTGCGTCCCATAGGTTTTGGGTCGTCGTGTCTGCATTGTCATTTGTTTCTAGGTATTTTTTAATTTCCTCTTTGATTTCTTCAGTGATCACTTCGTTATTGAGTAGTGTATTGTTTAGCCTCCATGTGTTTGTATTTTTTACAGATCTTTTCCTGTAATTGATGTCTAGTCTCATAGCATTGTGGTCGGAAAAGATACTTGATACAATTTCAATTTTCTTAAATTTACCAAGGCTTGATTTGTGGCCCAAGATATGATCTATCCTGGAGAATGTTCCATGAGCACTTGAGAAAAATGTGTATTCTGTTGTTTTTGGATGGAATGTCCTATAAATATCAATTAAGTCCATCTTGTTTAATTATCATTTAAAGCTTGTGTTTCCTTATTTATTTTCATTTTGGATGATCTGTCCATTGGTGAAAGTGGGGTGTTAAAGTCCCCTACTATGAGTGTGTTACTGTTGATTTCCCCTTTTATGGCTGTTAGTATTTGCCTTATGTATTGAGGTGCTCCTATGTTGGGTGCGTAAATATTTACAATTGTTATATCTTCTTCTTGGATCGATCCCTTTATCATTATGTAGTGTCCTTCTTTGTCTCTTCTAATAGTCTTTATTTTAAAGTCTATTTTGTCTGATATAAGAATTGCTACTCCAGCTTTCTTTTGATTTCCATTTGCATGGAATATCTTTTTCCATCCCGTTACTTTCAATCTGTTATGTGTCTCTAGGTCTGAAGTGGGTCTCTTGTAGACAGCATATATATGGGTCTTGTTTTTGTATCCATTCAGCCAATCTGTGTCTTTTGGTGGGAGCATTTAGTCCATTTACATTTAAGGTAATTATTGATATGTATGTTCCTATTCCCATTTCCTTAATTGTTTTGGGTTCATTATTGTAGGTATTTTCCTTCTGTTGTGTTTCTTGCCTAGAGAAGTTCCTTTAGCATTTGCTGTAAAGCTGGTTTGGTGGTGCTGAACTCTCTCAGCTTTAAATCTTTACTTTTGATACTGTAAAAGAAATGAGTTCTTGCGGGTAGATTATATGTCATGAATTAAGAGCATTATTTGGGGCTTCCCTGGTGGCGCAGTGGTTGAGAGTCCGCTTGCCGATGCAGGGGACACGGGTTCATGCCCCGGTCCGGGAAGATCCCACATGCCGCGGAGCGGCTGGGCCCGTGAGCCATGGCCGCTGAGCCTGTGCGTCCGGAGCCTGTGCTCCACAATGGGAGAGGCTACAACAGTGAGAGGCCCGTGTACCGCAAAAAAAAAAAAAAAAAAAAAAAAAATGTTTTAAGGGGGCCAGAAGTAATTTTTTTTCTTGTTAATAAATGTATTTATTTTTAAAATTTATTTTTGGCTGCCTTGGGTCATCGGTGCTGTGCACAGGCTTTCTCTAGTTGTGGTGAGCAGGGGCTGCTCTTTGTTGCAGTGCGCAGGGTTCTCATTGCGGTGGCTTCTCTTGTTGCAGAGCATGGGCTCTAGGTGCACGGGCTTCAGTAGTTGTGGCATGCGGGCTCAGTAGTTGTGATTTACAGGCTCTAGAGCGCAGGCTCAGTAGTTGTGGCATGCAGGCTTAGTTGCCCTGCAGCATGTGGGATCTTCCTGGACCAGGGCTCGAACCTGTATCCCCTGCATTGGCAGGTGGATTCTTAACCACTCGCCACCAGGGAAGTCCCTCTTGTGAGAATTTTTAAAAATTTATTTTAGGGCTTCCCTGGTGGCACAATGGTTGAGAGTCCACCTGCCGATGCAGGGGACACGGGTTCGTGCCCCCGGTCCGGGAAGATCCCACATGCTGCGGAGCAACTAAACCCGTGAGCCATGGCTGCTGAGCCTGCGCGTCCGGAGCCTGTGCTCCGCAGTGGGAGAGGCCACAACAGTGAGAGGCCCGCGTACCGCAAAAAAAAAAAACAAATTTATTTTAATAGCTCTTTTTAAAATGCCACAAGACAAATATCACAGAGCAAATCCAGCATTACATTACACTGAACTTTTGCCTTTGGTAGCTCCATCAACACTAGTGTGTACTGCTAACATATGTCTTACGAGTCCTATTTATCTTTATTCCCCATTGTTATGGTAAACAAAGCACAAGGGGACTTCCTTGGCAGTCCAGTGGTTAAGACTCCATGCTTCCAATGCAGGGGGTGCAAGTTCAATCCCTGGTTGGGGAACTAAGATCCCACATGCCACATGGCACGGTCAAAATTAAACAAAACAAAACAAAGCAAAGTACAAGGCCACTAAAAACAGCTGGGATCCCAGAACCTGGCATTAGCTGCAGATGACAGTAGACTTAAAAGTAACAGGAGCAAAATAAATCATGTTGTATAATTACCAGAATACATTTTCTCCAAGTCCTGTTATGGATATTTGCCTGTAAGAGACATAGCTGTATTTGAATTTAAAATTTAAGATGGTAAATTTATTAAGGTGGTAAAACACTCTGTCCTAAGTAAATTCGTAACCTTCTTAAGTAGGTTACGAGAAATAGATTTCTTGCAATTGAATGTAGCAAGTTCTAATGATTATAATTTCTCACTGTACTTGTGAAACCCAGTATCTGTTACAAGCAGATAATTAAATTCTTCAATTTTTTTTTTTTTTTTTTTTTTTTTTGCAGTACACGGGCCTCTCACTGTTGTGGCCTCTCCCGTTGTGGAGCACAGGCTCCGGATGCGCAGGCTCAGCGGCCATGGCTCACGGGCCCAGCCACTCCACGGCATGTGGGATCTTCCCAGACCGGGGCACAAACCCGTGTCCCCTGCATCGGCAGGCAGACTCTCAACCACTGCGCTACCAGGGAAGCCCAAATTCTTCAATTTAATATATACAACTTGCTAACAATTACAACTGAAAGCAGACTATCCAATCATTGGGGATGGTAAGTTTGTTTTTAGCATTAATACTCAATTAAAAGACGATTTACTAGAGAAATCAAGTACTCATTTGGGTATTAGCAAGATAAACCATTCAGCTTCAAGATTCTATGATTCTAAGTTTCTAACTTGCATGTGGGCCACACACCATGACTGCTTCAGAAAGAAAACAATTTGCCTTAACTCACTACCATCTATAGCATGCACAATTGAAATAAAAACTGTTTGTTGATGCTTTAAAATGAGGGCATAACAAGCACAGACAAGTTATTCACAGGACTGAAATCATATTAATGATGGTACAAAATGAAACTGTCTCAATAAATTGAGTTTCAAACAGGATTTAATATGAGGAAATACTGCAAAAATGTTCAATGTGTACATGAAACTTTGGAGGCTGACTTAAGACTGCAATAATTATATCATGAGTATCCTCGTACATGTTAAAGTATTTTTTGTCTTTTAAAGTGCTTTCAATTATATTTCACTGCATTCTCACAAGAACCCTCTATGAAGCAGGTAAGGAAGATTTATATTATCTTCTTTGTTCAGAGAAGAAAACTAAAACCCAGTGAGGAAAATAGGCCTCCTTGTAAATTGGTGACAAAGCTGTTCTAAGCCATGTGGATGACAAAAGCCACTCAGATCCTAGCCAATACATGGACCTTTCTTGACATAGAATTATTTTACTCAACTTCTGTAGATAGGCCTATATGTATATTTGTTGAAAATGAGTTTTAGTTGAGGACTCTCTTGCACTGGAAGACAAGCAATTTTTAAAAAATGGGAAACCATGAATAGATAAGAAATATTTAATAATGAAAACAGTCTAAAGAATTTGGCTACTTAGAAATAAACAAATGAAATTTTATACTTAAAGGCATTACCATTATAGTTAAAAGAGCCTTAAAATAATGTTATACATTCAAAGCATTATTATAACATTGAGCCTAAATACTTGAGTTAACAGTTTACTTGATCAGATATAAGATACTGTAAGTAACCATGACTGAGAGAATTTTCATGGCAGATTTAAAACTGAATATAACACCATGATATTAAAAATCGCAGTGCCTGGATAAGACATAGGTACTGCAGAAAATTAGTACTGCAGACCACACCAATCATTGAAATCTCCTCAAATCCTTTTTGAAAGTAGGCAGAGAATCTTAAAATACTAACCTGTATCAGCTCTGTTTTGAAATATAGTCATGGCTTCAAGATTTAATGCACACACCCCCCTCATGAAAGCTTTCTTCATGGAATCTTCAAAGTGCTCTTTTTCATGCTGCATCCTCTGGATCTCAGCTTTTGCATTTTCCAAAGCTCCAGATAACTAAAATCAGGAAAATTTTTAAAAAGAAGAGAAAAAAATTGAGACACAAGGAAGAATATCTATTGGTTTTTTTTTTTAAAAGAGACTTATACTGTGAATTTATTTTTGTGTGAAATACTAAAATAACTCTACCACATACCTCTTCTGCTGTGTCTCAATTTATTTTAAAAGATGCATCTAACCTCTATTGTCTCCATCAATAAACCATTTTCATTCCTAACCATAAAGTCAGGGTTTAAACAAAGGGAATTTTACACCAGTCCCAATCCTGACTGATGTGTTCTAATTATACAAAATGATGTTATTTCTCACCATAAAATTTTTATGTAGGATACTAAACAAAATATATTAAGAGCCCCAAACAGCCCTCACCCCTTCAGAAAAAAACAAAATGCCTGCAACAGTAACAGTTTTGTTTCTTTTTTTAACTAGATGTTATCTATAAAATTTAAAGTGTAAAGTGCCATTAGGTACAACACTTTCCCATAGACCAAATCTAAAGGGACTGCATGGGACTTCCCTGGTGGTGCAGTGGTTAAGAATCCACCTGCCAATGTGAGGGGCATGGATTCGAGCCCTGGTCTGGGAAGATCCCACATGCTGCAGAGCAACTAAGCCCATGCGCCCCAACTACTGAAGCCCTTGCGCCTAGAGCCTGTGCTCTGCAACAAGAGAAGCCACTGCAATGAGAAGCCTGCGCACCGCAACGAAGAATAGCCCCCGCTCTCCGCAACTAGAGAAAACCCAGCGCAACAATGAAGACCCAATGCAGCCAAAAAAAAAAAAAAATTAAAAAAAGTAAAGGGACTGCATTTTTTGCATGTCATTTTCAATTCCAGAAAATTATTTGCATAATAAAACTTTAACATTAAGATTTAGTGTTATAATGATGAAAAAAATTTTTTTCCTCTTAATATTTGATTTCAAGAGGCCTACTGCATTCTTTAGTATGGTTTTATTTTCATTTTGGGTCTCAAACGTTTTCCCATGGAAACAATGTTAATATTATTGTTATAAGTCTAAATAACTTCAGTTTATATACAACCACTTTATACCAAACTTATAAAAACATAGTATATTTAAAATAACATCAGGATAAACACTTTTGTTTTTGGTCTTTATTTCTGGCTAAATAAAGGCCAAAAGAAGCCTAAGAAAGTATGCTTTCTTAGAGATGTAAGGATCTGTGGCTGATTTACATTTCCAAGAGAAATGTACATGCAAGAGATTTAATACTGGTTTGGAAGTCAAAGTTATAACTATTTAAAAGAACAAATAAGTCTGTAAGTCTGACTAGTACTGTTCATTCCCAGTAGTCTCATTTGAACCCACACTGCACTGAATGAAATTGGAGAAATGGGTTACTCTCCCTAACTGTAAACTAACAGTGAGTGATGCTACCCATTTTTAAATTTTTATTAAAAAAAGTGAAAAAAAAGTTTACCACAGCAACTTTGGCTTCATAGTCATTGGAAATCTGGACACAGACTTCCTCAGCTCTTGCTTGGCAAGCTCGTTCCACCACTTCTTTCCACTGCTTCTGTACTATGGACCGCCAGCCTCTCCAGACTTTCTTCAGTAAAGTTCTCTGGAAGTACTGGTCAGCTAGTTTACTTTCATAAACCTAAACGAAAGTAATATACAACCTCAAAAACACAGTGGAGTGGTAAAATATACTGGCAGTAGTAACAAAAACCATAAGCCTGTGGGAAGCAGGGTACATGCATTATCATTTAATACTGTGTAATTGTGTTCTTCTCATGTGCAGGTGGGAGGACAGGCTTAAAGAGGTTAAGCAACCTGCCTAGGTCACACAGGCAGAAAGGGAAAAGCCAACCTTGCCTCATTCCAGAGACTAAGCTCTTATCCATTACATCATTGCTTTATGCAACTAGTCAAGGCAGGGGGAAAACAAAAAAACAAATGAAAGAAAATGAGTTAACTTGCCCCTTGCCATCTTGGTTATGAATTCGCATGACCTTTTAGCTGAAAACAGGACTAGGAGCTGGAAGGCAGAAAGGGTGGTGACTGTGGCTCCAGATGGCCCTGCTTTCTCTACAGCTTGGTGGCCACCACCATAAGCAGATTAATTTAATTTACATACTTTACCATCATATTTAGTACCAAAATGATCCTAGTAGGAACGTATGCTATTCTTCTTTTATCAATGAATTTAAATTCTTTTGAAGGAGCATTTCCAATTCTTGATTTTCTTAAAAAAATTTTTTATTCAAAAACTGATGGCAACTTCAACTATTTCAACTAACAGTTGAACATATTCTCATTATGTCACCCAATAAATAACTTTCAAAATATGACTCAGTTTTAAATAGCTCTTTTAAATATGGTTAATGTAGATTTAATCTATTAGGATTAATTTTTTTTAAAAAGCACTAATAAGTATTCTTAAAGTAGAAATCCTATTCCATGACAGTAACAGCCTTTTCCTTAAATATTAATCTCTTGGAACTAAATGAACAAAGATTACTCCATGACTCACATGGGCATCATATATAAAAAAAATTATGTATATATATAATCTCCATCCCCTACACTCTCTGAGTCTCTGTATTCTGCCTTCTTGTGGGATACATATATACTTTCATACTTTTCTACTTCTGATACAATAATTTACTATTCTCAGCTTATATTTATACTGATATACTGATTCAGCTCACTTTTTTTTAACATTTTTATTGGAGTATAATTGCTTTACAATGTTGTGTTAGTTTCTGCTTTATAACAAAGTGAATCAGTTAATCTCTTCCCTCTTGCATCTCCCTCCCTCCCACCCTCCCCTCTAGGTGGTCACAAAGCACCGAGCTGATCTCCCTGTGCTATGGGGCTGATTCAGCTCCCTTAATTAAAATAAAAGATATTCAAGTTTAAATTATATATAAACTAAGGATAATTTTTAAAAAGCTTTATGGACATGGATTTCTTTGATTCTTATTAAGGCAAGTTATGCAACAAACATTTATGCAATTTTATAATGTATAAATATAGTATTGCCTCTTTATGAAGATGATATATTCAGGCATTTTAGAAGTAGAAATAATATAGGAAGCATATGATATGCTAAAGGTGATAAATTCATGTGATTACATCTGAAGTCAAATTTGTTAAAGGGGATTCCACCACCAGGACATCTGTAATTTAGGTACAGTCCTTATTAATCTACTATGAAGCAGAAAATGATATATCAATAAGTCTATAAAGTATAAGAAGCATTTTTTCCCAAGCCATACCAAAATCAAGTTCCTTTAAAACAAGAGTAACATTAAATTTTTAATTCATTTTGACTTACTAAAAAAATCTTTCTTTGACTTGAACAAGAGCTCTAATACATGATTCTAAATGTTTCTGAGTTCAGAAGTCTAATAAGTGTCAGTCAGCTTTTCTTTTTCACACTTACGTCCTGTCTGGATTTGACGTGGCTGATTCGCCAGCGGAAGAATGTTCTCATCAACTCTATCCTTTCCTTTTGCTTGCCTATGGCATGAGACAAGCTAGAAATCACCTGTAAACAGCAATTAGTAAAATGGTTTTTTTATATATCAAAAAATGCTAGAGAGAATACTTATGGATCACTACTGTATTCATCCAGTTAACCTCATTAAAAAACTTTCCCATACGAATACACTACTTATCAGTGAATAAAGGGGAACAAAAGAGGAAAGAAATCTTCATTATGTGTATCCTGGTAATAATCAATAAAATGTTTATATACAGTATATGAAAATTAATATCACTGGAATTTAATTCAAGAAAAACAACCATACATTTGAGAGTTTTACTACGTATACAAAATGTTTTTATTCACTAGACTTGAGGGCAGAGACCAGGTTTAAAATATCTTTCTAGTCCCTAAATACCTTCAATACCTTGGATTAGAAGTTTCTCAATAATTGTTTAATGATTTTCTGGATTCAACAAACTCATAAAAGCAAATAATTGTTACACTTTGATGTACTTTTTCAGTGATATTATTCCTGTTCTTTTTTTTTTTGGCGTATGTGGGCCTCTCACTGTTGTGGCCTCCCCCGTTGCGGAGCACAGGCTCCGGACGCGCAGGCTCAGCGGCCATGGCTCACGGGCGAAGCCGCTCCGCGGCATGTGGGATCTTCCCGGACCAGGGCACGAACCCATGTCCCCTGCATCGGCAGGCGGACTCTCAACCACTGTACCACCAGGGAAGCCCCTCCTGTTCTTTTTTTTAAAAAAATCTATGAAGGCTTTTAAATCCTGAGATAATATTCTTTCTTATAAAGAACTGAGTAACTGAAATATATATCTAAAAATGGACCCATTAAAAAGAGATTTGGTAAATTAGGCATATTTACTGAGAGACATTCTGGTTCTTTAAATAATTTTCAAAAGTGGAAACGGGCAGGAATTCTAAGATACTAGTAATAGTCCATTAAGCTGTGTAGTGGCACATGGCTGTTCACTTTATTTTCAAAAACTGGACATGCATATATACTCTTTTTGCGTGCGACACTTTTGAAATAAAAAAATTAAATTTAATAATATATTTTAAAACCTTAGGAGAGAATTTTGAGGGTAATAGAGAAAATGACTGACATTAGTATCTATTGTTTCAAAAAAGCAAACTACGTAAAATGATCAATTTTACATTGCACCCTATAACACCCCCAAAAAAGTATATTTAAAAAAACTGATCATCTTATCTAGTTCATTAAAACAGTGAGTGCTGCATCTGCAGACAAGTAGCTGAGGTATCTGCTGTGAGTCCCTCTTCTCTGAAGGTCACCATCCTCCTGGGGGAGCTACAGATTTGCTGCCCATCTGCTTTGTTCAAGGTGCTGTTGGGAAGCACAAAATTAGCATAGATTTGAACCCTACTCTCAAGTTCTTAAGAGGCTGACAGAAAGTGAAGTAAACAGTGCTCTTGTGCTTATCAACAAAATGAAGGACTTCATTAATGAATAAAGACATATCACAGGGCCTTCCTGGTGGCGCAGTGGTTGAGAGTCCGCCTGCCGATGCAGGGGATACGGGTTCGCGCCCCGGTCTGGGAGGATCCCATATGCCGCGGAGCGGCTGGGCCCGTGAGCCATGGCCGCTGAGCCTGCGCGTCCGGAGCCTGCGCGTCCGGAGCCTGTGCTCCGCAACGGGGGAGGCCACAACAGTGAGAGGCCCGCATACCGAAGAAAAAAAAAAAAAAAAAAAAAAAGACATATCACAGATAGAATGTGGGATACTTATGCCCCTCCGAAAGGATGGTTGAAAATGTGGGTAATGCTGGTTCCCTGACATTCTGTTAAGGGCAGTTAGGAAGAAAAGATTGGGAAGAAAAAACTAGTGTTCCCACATTTAATGTGCACTCTTAAAGCACACCAAACATGATGGCAAAGATAAAATGACGTGATCCTGGCACATTTAATGTGAAGAATAAATCTTATTTCTATGCATCTATTTTTCTACCAGTTTCTGAAATGATCTTTCCTTTGTATCTTGTAATAATGTAAACAATCAGTTCCTGGCATTTATTACCTAGCAAGACATTTACTGAATCTCAGTTAAAAAGCAGTATGAAAAAGAACACCTCATCTTTTCTCCCAATGGAGACTTCATAGGTTTTTTGCAGCTCCTTCAAGTTGTTGATCTGGTTGCACAGTTGTTTTATATCTGCTGCATGCTTTTCTCTCTCTTTTTTCATTTCCATTCGGTGCCAATCAATAAAATTAAGTCTCCATTTACTTAGTTCAGATATGACGTTTGTCTGAAAAATAAATTACTGACAATTAAGTAGTCTGTTCCTTAATACCGCTTCATAAAATGACACTGAAATTAAGAAAAATTTTTAAAAAATCAGAACAAACTATCAACATAAGACCTATTAAAAAAAATCCACTAATGAAAACATCTTCAAGTTCAACAGTCACAGCTCTTCCTAGTTCACATTCACCATACTAAGGACATGATTTTTTTCCCTATGTTAAGTTACTTTGTATGAAACCTTAGTGTCATTAAATTTTTTTTTAGGTCTCATTCATTAATAAACAGTTCCTTTGTTTACTCAAGGACTTAAATATCCATATTAAGGTGGATCAGACAAAAAGGAAATGCAGGACTATGGCCTAGGCTGAGCCACAGGACTGGGATATTATTTTGATAGAGATGAACAGTGGAAACCATTGGAGTTGATGCTTTCTTCCTCCAAATCATTCATCACAACAGCCACCTTACAACAAATTGCTAAGACTGATCCCTTTTCACCCTACTGACTGGCATAAATAAAAAGACCAAATAATCATGTTATCAAAAAATTGGATAACAGTATCAAAAAACTGGGTAACAGTATGGTTAACCGAACATAGGACAATTTTTAAATGGTTGGTGGTACATTACTCCAATGGACTTAACGCCATGATCAGAAGTATGAAACCTGTTCCCTGGAGAAAAATGATAGAAATTATACTAAAAGGTTACTTCTAGAATTTAAGGTTCCAAATAATGGAGAAAATATAGATGCCACAAAACTCTCATGACCATAATTTCTCCATATGTGAATACTCAGCTTAGTTTTCTCAAACTATGTTTCAGAAAACCTGTCATTTTCTCCATTATATTTTAAATAGCAGAAAAACTGCCATTTCTGGATTACTTTGTTTTATTTAGAGGCCACTAACATCACCAAAATAAAAATGAATTTTTATTGATTTATCAGTTATACACTGTGGTTGCTATAAGAGTGGCTATAAAATGAATCCATGTTGCTAAAATTGGGTCTTATGCTTCATATAAAAGGAGACATTTCCATTAGTCATAGGTACGATGTGGGAAAGGCTCAATAGGTGTCTCTCTCAGTCACACAGGCTGAGCCTTTCAAAACATCTCAAGAAGTTCAGTAGCACATGGAGAGCTGTTCCAGCAACTATTTAAAACCTTGCTATTCAAAGTATGGCTTCTGAACCATCACCTGGGAGCTTGTTAGAAATACACCATCTTAGTGACATCCCTGGTGGCACAGTGGTTAAGAATCTGCCTGCCGATGCAGGGGACATAGGTTCGAGCCCTGGTCTGGGAAGATCCCACATGCCACGGAGCAACTAGGTCCATGCTCCACAACTAATGAACCTGCGCTCTAGAGTCTGCAAGCCACAACTACTGAGCCCACGTGCCACAACTACTGAAGCCCGGGAGCCTAGAGCCTGTGCTCCACAACAAGAGAAACCACCACAATGAGAAGCACACACACAGCAATGAAGAGTAGCCCCCGCTCTAGAGAAACTAGAGAGAGCCCATGTGCAGCAACAAAGACCCAATGCAGCCAAAAATAAATAAATAAAACTAAATAAAAAAATTTTTTTAATAAGTGGTACAGGCCTAACTATGTGCATTTCAAAAAAATAAAAAGAAATGCACCATCTTGGACCATGGCCAAGACCGACTGAATAAGAAGCTGCCGTTTAACAGAATCCCCAGATGATTCATATGGATGTTAACAATTGAGAGGCATAGATTTAAGACACTGGACTGATCTAAGGCAACTAAATTTTTTTTTTAACTTTTTAATTCAAAGAAAAGAAGAATAAACAGTGGAATCAAGAGCAAAAGTGCTATACTACATATTAAACAATTGTAAGTGAACACTGTAATACCTTAAGACCTGAACTCCAATGATCAAGCACATTTTCCATCTTTTGAAGGTTTTCATCGGAAATAAGAAAATCGGTGCCAACTACTTCATGGGCATCTACAGGACTAGAATCAGACCTTGGTGAGGAAGAGTCAGCTAAAAGATTCGAACTGAAAAAGTCCATAACCAGGTGAGGTGACTTCCTTGGGGATGACACTGGTGATGACCCTAGAAGAAAAGAAAAGTTGGAGTCGTTAGCTAAATTGAAAATAACCCAAATTGGTAAGGAGTTATACTGGAAGCCTACAAGATGTCAGTTATCTATGGAGGCTGAGGAAAATGCAGAGAATGGACTTTCAGTGTACTGAATCTGGCTATTTTAAATTTCAGTATTGTCACTGATTTAGGACTGACCAGCACAAGAATTCTCCTACACTTCCCTCCCCCACCCACAAATGACCTCTATCCCAAATAAGGATGTTTCATATACCTAGGTATAGCCTGAGCTGAAACTATTATCATTCACATCATCATATCAACATTTACTAAGTGCTTCTTATGTTCCTGTAATAAAAACGTCATAAGGATTAGCTCATAATACACACTACTGTAAGAAAAAGGTATTATTATCTCCATTTTACTGATGAGGAAACTGAGGTTTAGAAAGGGTTAAGTAATTGACCAAGGTCAGAGTGGCTGTATATAAGTCATTATTACTTTATGTAAAACAATGGGGTGGGTTTTAACACTACTAAAATTCAACACTATAAGAGACTAGTTTAGTTTATCAAACACTCAGTTGTAAGGCACCCTGTGAGCCTTCAACATATAGGTGAGAAATATATGTATCTCTATATATGTATGTACATATGTACATCACTCCCACCTCCTTCCCATGTACATGGGGTGGGGGCGGTTGGTGTGAGAGCCAGAGCCAGA
Source organism: Mesoplodon densirostris (assembly GCF_025265405.1). Classification (NCBI taxonomy): domain Eukaryota; kingdom Metazoa; phylum Chordata; class Mammalia; order Artiodactyla; family Ziphiidae; genus Mesoplodon; species Mesoplodon densirostris. The sequence goes on from NC_082663.1 coordinate 61,237,171, forward strand.
AAGAGAATTGGTATCTGTCTTTAAAAAGCACAAAAATAGAAAAGTTACTATCTTATCACACATGAATATTGGAATTACAGACTATTCATCATAATTTCTCATGTATCTCACACTTTTACTATAAGGGTTCTAATAACCAAGACTGAAGGGCTTTCCTCTTTTCCTTATTGAATGTATCAAACAAAGAATAATCTACTATAGAACTTGTTATTTAAAAGTAAATCTTTCCAGAATACTTTGCAAAAGGGAAAATCATTCCCTAATACATATATTTTGTGTAAAAAAATGTATCAAAAAATGGTTCAGGCTAGTCATACAATGAAACACTACCTACATGTTCTGAAGATGGTTAAGGAACCCAAAGAAAAAGGCAGAATGACAAAGTACATGAATATTCTCTTTTACTACAATTAGACCTGCACTCAGGGAAAAAGCATAGCTCTGCTTTTTTTTGTTGTTTTTAAATATATACTCACCTTTTAAAAAATAGCATAACTTAAGAATGTGGGAGGCTCTAAGTCTTCCATTTATAAGTGAGAAAATTAAAGGAAAGAGGAATTTCTTATATGGTGGCTTAAATCGTCCTTACATTAAACAACACTGAATCACATAGTAAGAAAAGTCTATTTTTATTATTCTATGTCAAAGAAAAAGTTTCAGTCTGGTGTTAGTATGCTTTTACAACCTCTTTAACACTTACTAATCTCACCCTTCAACAAAGAAAAAACAGACTTCAGGCTGAACATATCATCACTACTAGTATTCAATCAAAATTTAACAACTTTGTTTTAGTTGCATTTATTTTAACCATTGCTTTCTAATTGTAACAAGTATATATTATTTTTATGCAATAATCAATAATGACAGATATAAATTTTCCTTTTAAAATGAATTTAAGCTAAAAATGAATATATCTAAAGAAAAACACTAAATGATAGGACAAGTGGTATAAAGATGGGACAAAAGTCATTAAGTTTGTACATGGATGCCTGAAAGTTGGGAAATAATGTTCTGGTTTATGAAAAAAATTAAATTGGCCAAAATGATATCCCATTAAGTCTTTAAAAATATCTGCTCTTTGGGACTTCCCCGGTGGTTCAGTGGGTAAGACTCCACACTCCCAACACAGGGGGGCCCAGGTTCGATCCCTGGTTGGGGAACTAGATCCTTCATGCATGCCACAACTAAAAGATCCTACATGCTGCAACGAAGATCCCACGTGCTGCAACTAAGACCCAGCACAGCCAAAATAAATAAATAAATATTTTTAAAAAAATCTGCCCTCTAATCTAGCAGTTTTAAGAAAAAAAATGCCACACATTATAATGCATTAACCTGTCTTAATTGTAGTATCTGGCATCTTACAAAATAATTTTATTTTTTTAAAGATTTTTTTGATGTGGACCATTTTTAAAGTCTATTGAATTTGTTACAATATCGCTTCTGTTTTGTTTTGTTTTTTTGGCTGCGAGGCATGTGGGATCTTAGCTCCCCAACCCAGGATTGAACCTGCACCCCCTGCACTGGAAGGTTAAGTCTTAACCACTGGACTGCCAGGGAAGTCCCCAAAAATATTTTATTTTATTTATTTTTTATAAATTTATTTATTTATTTATTTTTGGCTGCATTGGGTCTTCATTGCTGCACACAGGCTTTCTCTAATTGCGGCGAGTGGGGGCTACTTTTCATTGTGGTGCGCGGGCTTCTCACTGCAGTGGCTTCTCTGTTGCGGAGCATGGGCTCTAGGCACGTGGGCTTCAGCAGTTGCAGCATGCGGGCTCAGTAATTTTGGCTCACAAGCTCTAGAGCGTGGGCTCAGTAGTTGTGGAGCACGGGCCTAGTTTGCTCCGCGGCATGTGGGATCTTCCTGGACCAGGGCTCGAACCTGTGTCCCCTGAATTGGCAGGCAGATTCTCAACCACTGCACCACCAGGGAAGCCCCCAAAATTATTTTAAATAGTATTACTTAATAAATTAGTAGTAATAGCATTTAAAAATCCTGCCAATAAGTAATATGCTGCAATTATTCCCCTTACTAGATGGATAATATTCATCAAGCACAAAATGTTGTATATTAATAAAAATAAGCTAAGGAAAAGTCATATGTCTGTCTTTGAATGACTTGAAGTATTTAAATCACATCTTTTTCCAACTTCCATCCTCGTTTCTCTTACTGCAGGGCTATTTCCTGCTGAAAAGAAAGAGATTTTTCTTTTAATTAAACCTAACAAGTCTTATGTAGAATGCCTAATCATACACACCTAATTTAAGAAGGTAGCTGTACACAAGTCAGATTTTAGAACAAGGAAAATACAGTATGCTGGGATACAGGAACATTAAGACAAAGAATAGGAAGAAAGAAAAATGTTTGACTCAAAAAGTCTTATTGTATCATTAATAAGCTCAATTCACCCAAAAAATATGGATGAAAAAGAATTCAGTCTACTAATGGCATTCAATTCACACTAAAAGAGTAAGTGGATGAATGACATTAGAACTTAGAAAAGCTGTCTTATCCTACAACACTGGATATTTCTGGGGACTCCTGCTTTTCACTAGCTGCATTCAAACTAAAGTGACACCGGTTCCCCCCAAATAGGGACTTCTTTACTTCCACCTCAGAAACCTTTAGTCAATACATGGTGAAAAGGAAACTGGGAAAAAAACCTCACAAGGATGGCTGTGTCAGAGGCTTACAGAGACTTTGCCAACTTCAACACACCCTATTTATACCAAGCAACAGCAATACCAAGAGTAAAGAGAATGGGATAAATTTACGTAGTCCATTCTAACCAAGTCTGTGTGTGAATCAGGATATCTAAACTCACTGCATGTTGTGTGCTTAGATCTCAAATCCTTTTTGAAAAGGGCAGAGCATAAACAAATGAATACTATCTTACATGCTAGAAAAGACCAGGGTTCTTAGGTCCCAAGTGATTGCTTTAAGAGAGTATTCAGCACTTTGGGTTTGCTCAGTAGGAAGTGCATATAATCAAAACATGGTTGAGATCACTGATGGAGAATGAATAAATCCAAGGGTCATATCTCTTGAAGATCAACAGAATCTGGGCAGAAAGTGTTCAGTGTTAGTACATTTCAGTGTTAGAAGAAATATGTATGTTTTGAGGTTCTGGTCCTATTTGTTGATCCAGTGCTGTGGGCTGAGAAGCAATGAAAACTCCATGTCTACAGAGGGAGAGGAACAACAGACACTAGGGCTGTGACTTACCAGGAACCCAAGAGCCTGCTGGCTCTGTCTAGGCTGTGTCATGTGCTTCAACAAGGGATCCCTGGAGTTATGCTTATTGTTGATAACTGCCCATTATCAGGGCTGTTTTAGGAGGGCTATCTGCGCTCCTTGAAAGAACACTTGTTTTGAGTGAGCTGTTTGGAATCTTGTATTGAATAAGGAACAGATAGGTAAAAGGAGTTTTATCTTCCTTTCTCTACCTTTCACTCACTCATCTATCAACACACATCCTGGTTTGTGTTAGTTCTCAATTCTGTCAGTGACACAGTTCAAACAGTCCTCCAGGCCTGTATAAATACTGCTGACAAAGTCCTAGCACATGGTTCCTGAACTTAAGGGGTTCTGAGGGCTACCTATAGACCATCTCTAATTTGGGGGCTTGGGCATTTCGTTTCCAGTGTCTCCTGGCATAAAACCATTGTAACAAGTACAGAGATGCAACATACTCCACTAAGAGACATGTAATTGCTACAGTGTTGCTCTAATTTTATGACTTTTCATAAAATAGCTAAATGAAGTTCAAATAAAAATCCAACTGTTATGTAAGAGCCAAGAAAAACGTATTAAAATGTAAAATTTCCCCCAAATTATAGTGATATACACTGTTGACTGAGAAGAATCACTGGAGAAGTATTTTCACAATCAAAAGTCAATAGCATTAAAAAACTCAGTAACACCTTAAATGAAGAGATATCTCAAAAAATATACATAACCTGGATTTTGAAGAATATCATCAATCATAGTAGGAATTCTAATATCTGGCACCACTTCTCCCTTAGAATGAGACGGTTGTGAAGCACTTGATTCAACATTTGGAGTCACTATAGCGTAACGAAGCAGTTCTTCATACTCTTCCTATGAGAAGCCAACAATAAATAATGTATTATATCCCTGTCACAAGACACTCAGGCAAAAGAATGGTAATGGCACAAAGATGTTCTCTACTTCAGTTCCCAAAGCAGTATGCCCAAACGATAGTAAGGAATGTGTACTTTTGATTTATGTTTTTCATTGATCATTTACTCACTCTCTTGTAGTAAGTAAAATTTCTCAAAAACAAGCAAAAAATCCAACAAATATACCTACCCAAATTTCTTCTAGTGCTAATGCCTTAGTACCCATATTCCTTCAGCATGTCAATTTAAAACGGTGACACAGATTACCTAGAGCAGTTTCCTTAAGCTGATCAACAACTACAACACAGAAGAGCTCTCTTTCAATTGGCAGCTGCTTGCAGGTGGGAAAAGACACGGCAATTTCTCTGCTTTTCTGAGATTTAGTTCTAAGATGCTGCTCCCTAAGACTCCACAACAGGAATGTCTAGGGATGAAAAGTAGTTTGGGCTCTGATCAATCCCTGCTCCCACCCAATTCTACAACAACCCTGAGTCTCTTTTCATATGTAAGCATGGAAAGAGTATGAGAGAGATACTGGAAGAGAAAGAATACTGAAGATAAAAAGAGAACACAATGCCAACCTGCATTCTACCTGCTGGCACATCATGGCACATGCCAAAGGAGGATAAAAAAAAGCACGCCATAAAGTGTAGACCTTACAGAAATATTCCTGAAGTTAAAAAAAAGTGGAATTTCCTAATATAGATAGTTAGATATTTGTTTAGCCAAACCAAAAAATTCTATCAGTGAAGTAAAAAATATGCTGGAACTTAGTCTCCATTCAAAAGGGGTTGGTCACTGAGGCAACAAATATTCCTATTCAGGAGTAATTTCTAAGGATATTACGCCATGGACCCAGAGAACGTCTTTGCAGTAAAAATGGGGGGAAGGTTTTCAAGAATATGAAATGTCATTATTTTAAAGAATTATTTAATATTAATTTTTCTCCATAAATAGTTCAGATACAGAAAATTCCACTATCATCATTTCATTGGTCATAACTGTCTTATTATTTGATTCACCTTCAGGATGAAGAAAAATGATGCTAAAAATTACCTCCTTGAAGTGTCACAGTCAATATCTGCTGAATTGAGTTAACAGAGATTCTGTCTAAAGCAAAGAAAGAACCTTACCTTTAATAAGACTGTTATGATATGGTATAGTTGTTTGAAAATTAGCAACCCTTACTTTTTCCCTATGTTTTCTATGAGTAAGAATATTTAACAGGGCCTCCCTGGTGGCGCAAGTGGTTGAGAGTCCGCCTGCCGATGCAGGGGATATGGGTTCGTGCCCCGGTCTGGGAGGATCCCGTATGCCGCGGAGCGGCTGGGCCCGTGAGCCATGGCCACTGAGCCTGCACGTCCGGAGCCTGTGCTCCGCAACGGGGGAGGCCACGACAGTGAGAGGCCCGCATACCGCAAAAAAAAAAAAAAAAAAAAAAAAGAATATTTAACTGTCTAAACACACTCAAGTTTCTGGCCATGAATATATCGTAGTGTCTTGTGTTTCCCAAAAGAATAGATGTAATTGCAGTCAGAGTTCTGAAGTCAGAACTACCTTGTAGACTATGTACGTAGTCAATATCAATACGTTTCAAACTAGTTTCCAAGAAGGTACTTCAGGGAATCCACAATATTTTCTTCATATTTCATTTTTAAGCTATTTAACTCTTTAAAAAATTAATAAAAGAGCATACACTATCAAAGGTGCCATATATACTAAATTTTAACAGGCCAGAAGCTGTATATTATTAAATTTGTTTGTTGGTTGGAATAAAGCTCCTTCTGCCATTGATGTCAAATTCTTGTGAATGTGTCATAGACTGGAAAGGTGGTAGCTCTGTACAAGTTTATTTTTTGTTGTTATTTTAACTTCACACCTGTACACATCTGCTCAAGTAAGCTGTACAGGTGAGCACACAACTATGACATAAGTGGTCCACACCAACTACCAGCCACTCAAACTCAAGTGCATATGATGGGGCCAGTCCCTCCTTATGACACGAGAGTGATGAGTTGTGTGGTATCCAGTGACTTCACACCTTGTCACATGCTTATCATTAGCACTAATTCTAAGTTTGAGTCTTTGGGTGCTGCTTGTGTGATAAAAAAGTTTGAAGAGGTGATAGATTTTTGTTGGTGATTCAACACTGAATCAAAAATTTCCTAGCAATTCTTTTTTACACTTCAAATCAGTTTAACTGAAAATGAGATGTTATTAAAAATCTACTATTTTCAACTACTTATATAGAGAATCAGAATTTTCTTGTTAATTTGTAACCCAAACAAAATATAGAAGTAAACTGGATACTTAGGTTTATAATACTGCACCGGCCTTCAAGTATCCCCCAATTTCAAATGTACGTTTATCAAGGCAGCTCCATTGTTTTTCCTTACTGCTTTTATGAGAAGTAAATGTCACAAATTTGAATTTATGAAATAAATCTATACAACTGTAGTTTGGCTCTAATCTTTTTATGTTGGAATTTGAAGTAAAATTATTTGAAGAAAGAGTTTATGCTTGATAAATGTTTATGCTTGGTAGATGTTTGAAAACTGCTAGTCTTTAGGAGAATTAAATGTAAAGGAGTGACCTGGTTTCAGTTTCAACCTTGATTTAACATTTAACATAGATTACTTACATGCAGTAAATTTTAGTCATAGCAAATACCGATTTTTACATATATTAAGGCTAGCAACAGAAGAGAAACAGAGATATTGCAAAGAGAGCACTGTTAGAAAACTCAATCATCAGAATCTCCTTCATATAGCTATAGTCAGCTCCTTTGTCAGTGATGTCCTCTTCATGACAATAAGCACATGTCTGAGTTTTAAACTTACATTTCCTGATAGAAAGTAAGAGTCAGTATTTCACATAATGGTTATCACTGAGGTTGAAGGCTCTTATCAGAAAAAAAAATCATTTAGAGTATCAGAGATACAACATTTAATTTTTACGTAAACAAAAATAACTGTAAGTCTTTAAATAGATGTAAAAAGCCTTAGGTTTATATTTCCTAAACCATATCAGTTTTCCAGTTACTAGAATAAAAGGAAATTCCCAAATAGTTTGATAACTTGAGGCCATACACAAGATATTTCACTGGTTCCAACAACCCTGAATGTATGAGTCAGTCCTAATGAGCTAACTATCAAAATATATAAACTTTTAAGTATGATAACTTACTATGGTAGAGAGGCTAACAGTTCAGCAGCTTCCATTTCCCCTTTATTCCTTTAAGTTAATAAAACTGCAGGGTTTGACCTAGGCAAATGGGCACCCACAGACATTTCTCAGCCTCCTTCGCAAGCAGGTGTGTCCAAGAGACCTGGTCTATGGGATTTGAATGGAAACGATGGGTGCAACTTCAGATCAAGTCCTTAAAAAAGAAGCTGCTTGCTTCCTACTCAGCTTTTCCCATGGGCTAGAGGTTGTAGTGAGTCAATGCACTCACTGGCAATGCAAACACAGTCAACCCTAGGGCAGGGTCGAGCAGCAGGAGAGAAAAGACTGGGTCCTCAGATGACCACAAGACTGTGTACCAGCTCAGATTTTTACGAGAGAGAGAATCAAACTTTAAGCCACTCACTTAAATCACTCTTGATTCCTGTTAAAGCAGCCAAAACAACATCCCAGTATAATCTGCAAACAACCAAAGTAAACTTTTGATTTTGGCAAAGAACATATAAAAGTGTGGCTATTATGGAATGAATTTTTGTTTCCGCAAAATTCACATGTTGAAGCCCTATTCCCCTGGTGTGCCTGTATTTAGATAAGGGGGCTTTAAGGAAGTAATTACATAATTAAGGTTGAATGAAGTCATAAGGGTGGAGTACTGATCTGAAAGGATTAATGTCCTTATAAGAAGAGAAAACAAAGAGCTCTCTCTCTCTCTCTTTCCCTGCACACATGTTCCAAGGGAAAGGCCATGAGAAGGTGGCCGTCTGCAAGCCAGGAAGAGAGCCCTCTTCAGAAACTGACCCTGTCAGATCTTCATCTGGTACTCCTAGGATCCAGAACTGTAAGAAAATAAATTTTTGTTTAAACAACCCTGTCTATGGTATTTTGTTAAGAGAACAGGAGAAGATTAATACAATGGCTATCTTATATTTGTATTTTGATGTCAATTAACTTTTTAGCATCTCCTTCCTCTGGAGGCAGTTACAACTAGATGTAGCCAAATCAGCTCTGCTCGGTTAGTTTATTACCACAGGAATAAACTGTGCCTCTAGGAATGGAGGGGAAGTGAAAGTCAGAGACTTTAACTTGTGGCTTCCCTAGTTTGACCTTTGAAAAGGGAGAAAGATCCGAACATATGTTTCCAAGTTCCCACAACAATCACTATGAGTTAAAGGGGATGTAAGCAGGTATACGTTAATAGGATTCGATGTACATATACATTTTAACTTACTTTAAAGAAAAATTTTAAAAAATCAGTTATTTGAACAACTATTTTAGTTTCATATATGTAGATACAGGCCAAATGGGTTATTTTTTATTTAAGGATCAAAATATTGTCTTTCTTAACTGTCAGAGATAACCTGCCTTAAGGTAAACAAGAATCCTAAAGTAATAACCAAAACTTGTAACTCTGCCCCCCCCACCCGCCATCCAAGAGCTGGACTGATGTGAGCCTAAAATACAGCTGAACCCATGCATACCAGGTGCGGTCAGGACAACTGGCTGATATTTCTGAGTTGTGTTTAGAGGAAATTGTAAGTGAATAAGCACTATGGATACTGCCCCTCCCTCCACATTTATCAGCAACAGTTTTATGAAGCATTCACATATCTGAAACTAATAAAAACGCTCTTGGGCTTCCCTGGTGGCGCAGTGGTTGAGAGTCCGCCTGCCGATGCAGGGGACACGGGTTCGTGCCCCGGTCCGGGAAGATCCCACATGCCACGGAGCAGCTGCGCCCGTGAGCCATGGCCACGGGGCCTGCGCGTCTGGAGCCTGTGCTCCGCAACGGGAGAGGCCACAACAGTGAGAGCCCCGCGTACTGCAAAAAAAAAAAAAAAAAATGCTCTTAAGAGGAATACTGATTTATGAGGGGCCTTTGTATTAAGTGTTTGGTGTTACATGTTTACTATATATGTTAAATTATATAATTATTTTATGTTATTTTATTTTTAACATCATTTTTGGCATTTCATTTTGAAATGTTTCCAGTAATGGAATATGGCCAGCTTTTCAACTGTGGTCAAGAACCAGTAGGGTCATAAGCTGAGGGTTACTAAAAACAGAATCTCAGTTGGGGTGACATTCTAAGTAGGTAACCAATAACACAAAATGATTTCTGGCATGTCTAGAAGATTCTTCCCCCGCCCTCTCTTAAAATTCTACTCTAGACATTTCTTTTAATGTAAAGCTTTGTTTCTTGACAAAATGACAACTTGAGATGTTATAAGGTGTTTACATTTTAGTATTAGAGGGTCCTGGACCCAACAATTACAATGTGTGAGTTTTTTCCCCACCACCACCAAGCAATTCTCAGACACCACTTGTGTGTCCTATAATTCAACTCAATTCTGACACTTTCCACCAGAGATGGCATCAGATTCCAAAGGTGAAGGGATCAGTCCCACAAAACTGCCCTCCCCCACCCCACAACTTCAGATGCCAGTCACGAGTCCAGGTTATCACCTGTGTTTCTGACCAACCAGCTATGGACTGGAGGTTCCAAAGACCCACTCCTTGGGTTTGAGTAATTTGTTAGAGGGCTCACAGAACTTAGAGAAACATTTTACTTACTAGATTACCAGTTTATTGTAAAAGGATATAACCCAGAAATAGCCAGATGGAAGGAATATACAGGGCAAGGTATGGGGAAGGGGCATGGAGCTTCTGTCCCCTCTCCTGGCAGGCCAGTCACCCAGCACTTACACGTGTACACCAACTGGAAGCTCCCCAAACCCAGTCCTTTTGGGTTTTGATGCAGGCTTCATTAAATAGGCATAATTGAATAAATCAATGACCACTGGCGATTGATTCAACTTCCAAGACCCTCTCCCCGAGGTCAGGGGGGTGTGACTGAAAGTTTCAGCCCTCCGATAACATGGTTGTCTCTCCTGGCAGCCAGTCCCCATCCTTAGGCGAGGTCCAGAAGTCACATCATCAACATAACAAAAGATACCATCATTCTCACTAGTTAGGAAATTCCAATAGGTTTAGGAGCTCTGTGGCAGAAATGGGATGAAGACCAACTATTTATTTATTATAACTCACAATATCACAGGTATAAATAAGTTAATCAGTTCTCTCCTGAAGGAAGTTTGGATGTGGCAAAGATGAAGGGTGCAGGACAACACTGTTGCCTTAAGAGATAGCACTATATGGGAGAGGTAACATCCAAAGGGAAGGCAAGGATGAAACATCTAAGTCACAATTCCAGACCACTTTTACCCTAGTAAATATTCACAGGTACTTTTCCAATAGCTTCCCAATTCCTAAACCTGTCATTTCAATTAAAGGAACACATCTGTTTCATAAAATATTTCCCTAAAGCTTCTGTCATCTTATGCAGTGCCAGTAACAACTTACTCTACTTAGGCATAAACATACCATCCAGCTTTTCCCCTCTTAAGTAATATAACCATAAAACCCAAGATATACCGTGTCAGTATTCTCTCATTTAAAATCTACTCTAGAAATCTGAATCCATATTTTTGATGATAAAACACTTAGAATTAAAAGAAATTGAAAACATTTCATATAAAAGCCACGCCTTCTGTAGTCAATGTACCTGTCACTGTCCAGGTCCTGGGCACCAGCAGGTGTTGAATGGTATGGCAACAGGGGCCAGAACCAAGAGTGGAACACTCTTGGAACACTCTAGGGCCCCAGAACTCTGGATGGTTTGATATTGGATTAATTTGCATTAAAGTGAAAGCAGCATTCATATGAGAGAGCTACAAAGAGAAAATTTCAAGAAAAAATGTTTCTTCAGATTTTCAGCTTCTCCTCTCACTGTGTTGTTTGAAGCCTTTGTACAGAGAATGCTGGAAGCGTTCATGATTATTTTCTGAACGGTTAATTAAAACAATGTAAGGTATTTCCCAAAGTTTGTAAAATAATTCCCAGCTTGATATTATTATAATTTGATACACATTATAATTATAAATGTAAATGGCATGAATGAATGAAAAATGTATTCCTAGTTTTCCCTCAGATTGTCTCTTGTTTGAAATAAATAAGTCATGACAAACTTAGACATGTCTTCCTACCTGAAGATCTGAAGAGACAGAACTGCCTCGGTTGGAGTCATTGTGCAAAACTGGAGGTGAGCATTTCTCCTCATCTGATGACATTCTGTACAAATACTATAAAACAGGAGAAGCTAACTTTAGTTTGTTTTTTGCAATATTTAAACTAAAATAAAATGTTTTCTATATACATATATGTGTGTGTAATAACATCCTACCCTGTAACAATAACCATTCGATATGTTAAAATCATTCAACATACTGAACACCCACAGACGAAATCACTGGGCAAGAAAAACATAAAGACTCACTTCCTAGCAAGTGAGTTTATAATGTAGTCAAGGAGATGAGACAAATACATGAAAGGTTAAAGAAAAAAATGGAGGCTCCCCAGAAAAAGCCATGGTAGGGGATGCTGAGAATCAGAACGTGTGATCACTGTTCAACAGTGTGTGAGGACCTAGGTGCTGCATCCTTTCCTAAAAGATACTGAACCAAGAGAGAAGGAACAACCTATGTAAATTCTCTGCTTGGCGAACTGACCTTTAGGGAATACTATTTTTTTTTTTTTTTTTGCTGTACGCGGGCCTCTCACTGCTGTGGCCTCTCCCGTTGTGGAGCACGGGCTCCAGACGCGCAGGCTCAGCGGCCATGGCCCACGGGCCCAGCCGCTCCGCGGCATGTGGGATCCTCCCAGACCGGGGCACGAACCTGTGTCCCCTGCATCGGCAGGCGGACTCTCAACCACTGCGCCACCAGGGAAGCCCCGGGAATACTATTTTAAGAAAAGCCTATGTGGAACAATAGATTCTAATACCATGCAAAGAAAAATTGCTTAAGGTCTTAACCAAAAAAATAAATAATAATAAAAGTACTGGTAGTAACAAGCACATAAGTTCCTTAAAAGGCATATTATGACTATTCAAATGATCCGAACACCAGTTATATGTAAGACATTGGTGAGAAAGGTAAGATGAAGAAGTCCTTGTTCTCAAGGACTCTGCAATCTGTAAGGAGGGCCAGACATGTATATATTAGAAATGACTGATGAAAAAAGTGCTGTTAGATCCTAAAACAACAGAGGCACAAAGTAGGGAGGTCAGAGTAGCCTTTTTCACAGGGTAGGAAGATGAGGGTGTGAAGGAGTGGGAATAAACGATCAGGGTGTTGAGACCTGAAAGACAGATAAAAGATTAAAGGATATGCAAGGCAATAGCGCAGCATAAGCAAAGACAATGAGGCATGGACACATACTCCAGGAACTACAAGTAGTTTGTGAGGCTAAAGCAAAGGGGACAAAGCAAGGTTTGGCTAAGGATGAAACAGGCAAGGTAAGGAGCAGCCAGATCATGGAAGATCATAATTATGTCATGTTAAAAAGTTTCGTCTTTCTTCTAAGAGAAGTTATTAAAGTCTTAAACAAGTGATAACATGATCAGGCTTGTCTTTTAGAAAGATCACTCTGGCAGCTTTCAGGATGGATTTGAGAGGTGGGATACTGAAGAAAGAGCAACAGAGAGCCAACTTCAGTAGTCCAAGAGATAAATGTTCCCTCTGGCAAATGGGGACCTGAATGGAGCAGGCAGCCATGGGAGGTGGACGGAGTTATGCCTGTGAGACAGGTGCATTACGGCAGTGGAAATTCGAGATCATGATCAACAACTGGTGAAGGGGTTAAGGGGAGGAAATGCTGATCTCTTCCAGATTTCAGGCTTGCAACTAGATGGATGGTAGTGCTACTCCCCAGGGCAAGGAATACAGGAAGACAAGCAGGTTGGGAGGAAGGGTAATGGACTCACTATCAGACTCGTTGGGTGTGAGGTGCCTCCGAGGCACGGAAGTGAGGCTGCAGGTATGCGGTATCTGGGCACACCACCTATGCAATGCACAACTCCAAGGGCTGCCATTCCCAATGGCTACAACGCGAATGGTGCTTTCTGGAGTTAAGCAAGGTGGGAGCCCTGCACTGGATGTATAGGTTTCGAGATTCATTTTGACCAATCGTCAGCATAATGGGAACTGCTGAAAAAAGAGAGAGGATAAGATCACTTATGAAAAGGAGTGTGAGAGAGACTGCTTACTCTGAGGTCCTTACACCCAAACTGTATGCAATAGTTTTAGCACATGTGTATTTTTCTAGGAAGAGGATTCTGAGCTTCCAATAGGTGTCCAGAGGGTACTATAACCTTAGTGAAGTTAAGGGCCACTACTGTAGCAAGAGGAGGGTTAAAATCAGAACCGCTAATATTTAAAGGGGAAGTGAAGAAGAGCCAGCAAAGATGGAAAAGGAAGTCAGGACAGTAGAACAACGAGAACAGCATCACAAAAGCTTCCAGGAGGGAGTGGTCAGAAACAGATGCCAAAGGAAGATGGGAATCTGATAGAGTCCCTTGAATTTGGCAATCAGGAAGTTGCTGGGGCATTTAGCCTGAACAATTTCAGTGGACAGTGGAACAAGTCTCAATCACAGTGGGCTGAAAATTAAGAGATGAAGAAAATGAAATAGAAAGGGCAGATACAGGGAGAAGTGCAATATTAGAATGGAAACGTAGGTTGGGGTTAGACTGTGGAAAGGAAATTTCAACTTTGTTCAATGAGCATTACTGTGTAGAGACATGATAAGTAAATGAAATCTCAGCATGACTGACTTTAGTTAAGCCAATTAGGGAGGATAAAATAAGCACATACATCTGCAGCAAGGAATGGCTGCTTCACGGACTTCAAATCCACCACGGTGGTAACTTTGTCCCTTCTATTTCAATTCACTTCTTCCTTTAGGATGTGTTTGCAGACTGGTAAGAAGGGGGGCAGGGGTTGGGGGGTGCTGATTATTTAAAAAACAAGTAAGTTGAAAAGTATGGTCAGATCTCAAAAAGGATTTCTGAATATAGATACTGCAGACACAAAACAACTACTGTACTTTTGGAAAATATGCTATAAATCTTCCATCTGCCCTGTTCTGATGCCAACAAGGTATGACAGTTTATCTAAAACTCTACCAACAGTAGCATTTTCCTTACTGTTTCTAGTTCAGAGACAAAGGAGAAAAATGAAACTTGCTTTGATGGGAAGCAGATGTACATCAGATACCTGAATTTTCAGTATTCTCTAACCCAAGATATCAGAAACCACGAGATAAAAAGTTCCGAGCGCTTGTCTATTGCCAGAGAAATCAAATTACATCTTGGTAATTGCCTGGCTGATAGGGGAAGCGGGGTCCGGGAATTCAAATTAACCTCCAAGAGGCAGAGAAAGAGTGAATTAACGCGCAAGCAGGCAGCAGGGTGACGTCCCTGCGCCCTTGAGCTGTCTTAGCTGCAGGCAAGGAGAGGGGGTGCGCCAGCCCCTCCCCACGTCAGGGACTACAGAGGGAGAAGCAGCTGCGAGCAAGCAAAGGGCTACAAGTTCTCTTCAATCACTTTCTCTTACCCCTGTGTTAATCGAATTCTTACTTAAAAAACAAAGTATTACTCAGCCATAAAAAGAAACGAAATTGAGATATTTGTAGTGAGGTGGATGGACCTAGAGTCTGTCATGCAGAGTGAAGTAAGTCAGAAAGAGAAAAACAAATACCGTATGCTAACACATATATATGGAATCTAAGAACACAAAAAAAAAGGTCATGAAGAACCTAGGGGTAAGACGGGAATAAAGACACAGACCTACTAGAGAATGGACTTGACGATATGGGGAGGGGGAAGGGTAAGCTGTGACAA
This sequence comes from Mesoplodon densirostris, assembly GCF_025265405.1. Taxonomy (NCBI): domain Eukaryota; kingdom Metazoa; phylum Chordata; class Mammalia; order Artiodactyla; family Ziphiidae; genus Mesoplodon; species Mesoplodon densirostris. Next base: position 61,252,238 of record NC_082663.1, read on the forward strand.
AGTGAGAGAGTGGCATGGACATATATACACTACCAAATGTAAAATAGATAGCTAGTGGGAAGCAGCCGCATAGCACAGGGAGATCAGCTCGGTGGTTTGTGACCACCTAGAGGGGTGGGATAGGGAGGGTGGGAGGGAGACGCAAGAGGGAGGAGATGTGGGGATATATGTATATGTATAGCTGATTCACTTTGTTATACAGCAGAAACTAACACACCATTGTAAAGCAATTATACTCCAATAAAGATGTTAAAAAAAACCCCAAAAAACAAGAAAACAAAGGGTTAGACATGGTCATTTTACCCCCTAACGTCTTAAATGACCAGAACCTATAGCGACAATACCGCTATACTTCAGGCACCCCTCACTCCTGCCCTCTCTTCCCGGACGGCTCGGAGGAAAAAAACCTCTCGACCTTGCCGCCCCGCAAAACAGCTGAAGGGCCCGCGTTTCGGGAAGATGCCCCCAGCCCTGTCCTGTCCGATCTCCGGGGACGCCAACCCAGGCCGAGACACTTTAAACCCCACTCCAGTGCCTCCGCCAGGGGCGCGGGGCCCGCCCGCGGCGCCGCTACCCACCACCTCGGCTCTCCGCAAACACGGACTCCGTCCTCCGCGTCTTGTCTCCGCGTCGCCGCTGAGACAACTGTGAGTCCAGCGACTTCCTCAGCAGCAACCTGACACTTTCAAACTGCACGGAGGAAATAAGGACGGCCCCTGGCATTGGCCCCGAGCTTCAGCAATCTGCCGTCTGATTGGTCTGAGATCCGGGGGCGGGGCAGGAGGGAGAAGCCGGAATTAAGTTTCTTAGGGAGAGCCCCGCCCCTTGCATCGGCTTATTCGGAGGGGGCGGAGTCTTAGGGAGTCCCGCCCAGCGTACAGGAACCCATGATCAGTTGAGTTCTGCGCCTGCGGGAGACCAGGCGGCTCTGAGAGCAGGTTTGGTTAGAGACTGCCGAGCAGGGCTGAAGTCAGCTAGGATGCTACGCAGCTGTCTGTGCGATAATGCCCATAGCCTATGCGTGTGGTCCTCATGCATGTGAATCATCTGCTTCCACAGGTGCCCTGCAGCAGAATCACTAACCCCCCCACCTGCTGATTCCTTCGGTCTTAGGCAGGGCCAGGGAATCTGAATTTTTTACAAAGACCAACAGTGATTCTGACGCAGGGGTCTGCGGACCAGGCTTTAAGACACTGCCGGACTAGGTTTTACTAGTGACTTCAAACGTGTCAGATTGCAAGCCAAGCCCTTCGGGCGAAGTGAGTATTGACCTTAGAATCATCATAAGTATATCCTGGCTGTATCACGTACTCACTGTCACCTTGGATAATGCTATCCACATATAGGCTTGTAGGGGGATTAAATGACTTACTATATCTAAAATACCTATCGCATAAACATCAAAAAACTAATCTTGGGCTTCCCTGGTGGCGCAGTGGTTGAGAGTCCGCCTGCCGATGCAGGGGACACGGGTTCGTGCCCCGGTCCGGGAAGATCCCACATGCCGCGGAGCGGCTAGGCCCGTGAGCCATGGCCGCTGAGCCTGCGCGTCCGGAGCCTGTGCTCCGCAAAGGGAGAGGCCACAACAGTGAGAGGCCCGCGTACCGCAAAACAAACAAACAAACAAACAACAAAAAACTAGTCTTTCAGCTTATATTGGCATAACGGCTAGAGGTACGTTAGGATCCAGGTGGCAAAGGGAGTGCCCCAATCTGGAGAACAAGTAATGAGATCCCGGTGAGTTTTCAGGCTCCCTGTGTTACCTGGAGGATGAGGTATCCGTTTCTTTTTCTGTAGATAGAAATGGCATAACCTGGGTCTCACCTACTTACCTGTTCACGGAGCCAGACTTCTATTTATACAAGCAATGAAATAAGAAGAGCACCAGCAGTTTCTTCAGCATAAGCTATGTTTGTTCTCTGCCCCCCACCTTTCCCATGCTTAAAATAAAGGACAAATTCCTATTGATAGATACAAATTCATACCTGGTCCCCAAATATGTTTTTTAATTGAATTACCATGTGGTGACCCCTTACACTGTAATTGTTTCTGATTCACTATCCCTGTGCCCTCCTGTACTTGGCTCCATGTTTCTCTTCTCTGTCCCTTTGGGGGTCAGATTTTCATAGAAAACTGTTGGCTAAGGCATCACCATTCTTCTGTGAAGCTACAGCGAGAAAGAGAACAAACCTGTCTCCATGTTATGAATTTAGAACAGATTATTTTTCGAAGGTTCCTAGAGGTGGAGCCAAAGAGAGAGAGGTAGACTAAAACCCTCCACAAACCCATGAAAATTAAATTGCCAGCTTGAACCTAATTGAACTTAATTATTGAACTTGAACTTGAACTTAATTATTCTTTCAACAAATATTTATCTAACAGTATTCAGATGCAAAGCATTTTGTTGGTGCTAGGAATAGAGTGGTGAATAAAATAGACACACTCTGCTCTCATGGAACTTAGTCTAATTGGAAAACAGACATCAAATTAACAATACAAATGAATAAATAGTTATGAATTATGTTTGAAGTGAGGACAAATCAGGAAATGTCTGTGTGATAAAGTACATTTAAGCTGAGACCTGAAGGATGAGTATATAAAGAACTGACTTTAATAAACACACATATAATGTTTTCGATGTTCAGGTCACTGTACAAATTAACTCATTTAATTCTCAGATTCTCCCTGTGACATGGACTCTGTTTCCATCTTCATTTTAAAGATGTGAAAATTGAAACCCAGAGAGGTTATGTGGCTTGTCTAGGCACACACAGCTAATAAGAGCAAAACCGGCATTCAAATTGAGGCAGTCTGGGCTCCAAAGTCCATGTCCTCATCACTCAAAATGTTCTGTTGGGAATAGCATCACTGTTATGGATTAGATGGTATCCTCCAAAAAAGATATGTTTAAGTCCTAAGCCCTAGTACCTGTGAATGTGACCTTATTTGGATATGGGGTCTTTGCAGATATAATCAAGTTAAAATGAAGTCATACTGGATTAAGGTGGGCCTTAACCCAATGACTTGCATCCTTATAGGAGAGGGAAATTTAGACACAGAAGAGATATAGGGGAGAAAGGGAGGCAGAGATTCGAGTGATGCATCTATAAACCATGGAATGCCAAGTATTACCAGCAACCACCAGAAGCTAGAAAGGCAAGGAAAGATCTTCCCCTAGAGTGTTCAGAGAGAGCATAGCCCAGGTGACACTGTGGATTTCTGACCTCCAGAACTGTGAATGAATAAATTTCTGTTGTCTCTTATGTACACGACCAAATGTAAAACAGAGAGCTAGTGGGAAGCAGCAACATAGCGCAGGGAGATCAGCTCGGTGCTTTGTGACCACCTAGAGGGGTGGGATAGGGAGGGTGGCAGGGAGATGCAAGTGGGAGGAGATATGGGGATATATGTATACGTATAGCTGATTCACTTTGTTATACAGCAGAAGCTAATACAACATTGTAAAGCAATTATACTCCAGTAAAGATGTTAAAAATTTTTCTGTTGTCTCAACCACCCATTTTGTGGTAATATGTTATGGTATCCCTAGGAAATCAATACAGTGGCCAAGGCCTTGAGGTAAGAAAGCACTTATTATATCTGGATGATGAATAAAAGCAAGTAATCTTAGTGAAGTAGGGACAGGTACAGGATAAGGCTGCAGATGGAAGTGAGGGTTCTATGTTAAAGGTTTGAGATTTTACTTAAAGTCCATTGGGATATTTTTAGATGTTCAGGAGAGAGATGAAAACAATTTATAATAGAGGGGTTGCAAGGGAGATGGAGAGAAGATGACAGATACGAGATATATTTTGGAAGTAGAATTGATGGGACTTGATGAATTGTATTTGAGATGAAGGAGAGAAGTGCTAAGAAGGATACTCCGGTTTCAAGTTTGTGACTTGAGCGACTGGGTGGATGACACTTACTGAGAAAGAGAACACTGGATGAGGATCAGGTTTTAAAAGGAGAAGATCAAAAGTTCATTTTTAAATATGCTGTTTGAAATACCTGGACATAGCCAAGTGACTCTGCATTAGGCCATTAGACATATATGTCTAGAGCTCAGAAAAGAGGTCAGGACACAGATACGTAAATCAAGGAGGCTTTGCATGTAGAAATTGTGGAGGATTTCAAAACTGGCTCCAATTATTCATCTCTTACCGTATCAGTGTCCTTTGCCATGCCTTCTCATTAACGTCAGATGGGATGTTAAGAAACATGATGGAGGCAGAGGATTTTAAGATACTTGTTGATTGGCTTGGCTTGCTTTTGCCCTCTGTTATCATCATGAGAACGTGTCTCAACTAGCCTAGTGGAAGTTGACAGTGTAGTAGACCTGAGTTGCCTGATCATTCCTGCTGAGGCCATCCTTGATCAGTCTATAGCCACCCGACACCCAGACAGGTGGGTAAGTCCAATCAAGGATGGCAGAACCACCCAGCCAACCTGCATTGTCAGGAGCTAAATGAACATTGATTGCTTAAAGCCATTGTGCTTTGGGGTGGCTTGTTATGTAGATTTATTGTGGTAATAAATAACTGATAAGATGCAATTTAAAGTTAAGGAACTAGATGAGACAACCTGGGGGAAGAGAGTAAAGTGAGTAGAGAAGAGGGTTTAGAACTGAACCCTGGATTCCTCTAATGTTCAGAGGTTGGCTACCAATGGAGGAGCCAGCAAATGAGACAGAAGGAGGGGCTGGAGAAGTGGGAGGAAAACCAGGAGAGGCTTCAGTAAAATGCTACTGAAGTGACTACTGTGTTTGTCCATATAGATGCCTTTCCATGGACCCTAAGTTCTGAACCTCTGCTCTGATATCTGTTTCCTTTTAATCCCCACTGTTTTAGGTTAAGCTGTTGCTAAATTTGGACTGTTTCTCTCGTTGCAGGTCTTTATTTCTTCTTTCTATAATTCACTCTTCACACTGCTTATAAATTATCGTCTTAAATTTGGATTACATCACTTCTTCCTCAAAAATCTTCCTTGGTATTACATGACATTCAAAGCTCCCCTAAATTCAGAAGATCTATCCTGGAGTTTTCAGATTTACCATGGACTAGGTGTACAACTTTGGGGAAGCTTTGTATCCTTTAGGAGCCTAAGCTCATCTCTTTAAAGTCGAGAAAATAATAGAATCTACCAAATCTAAATCTAAAGCTAAACCTGAACCTATATCTGTCTATCTATCTATCATCTATCTATCTATCTATCTATCTATCTATGTATCTACCTATCTATCAAAAATCTATTCCCCCCTTCCATAGTAAAATCATCAACTCTGAGCACACGGCTGCCTAGGAAGACTACATTTCCCAGTCTACCTGGCAGTAAAGTGAGGTGATGGAATATGAGTGGAAGTGAAATGGGATTTAAAACCTTAGTTATGCTTTCTCTAAGCCTTCTCCTTCCTCACTTTGTTGGGCTGAATGATCAGGTGGAATAGAACTCTGCCAGTTCTCTAATATAGGAAAACAAACAAATTGTTTCTTTTTTTTTCCTTTAAGTCCCTGTATTTTTGGGACAATCTCTTATAGCTATCCCTCCAACAAATATCACAACCAGATCTATACAGATGGACATATGAATCTATTGGGAAGCAATGTATGTGAAAGTACTTGGCAGTTTTTAAAAGTACAAAGGGTTCAGGTTTGTAAGATCTGGTGTTTAATGTTCTTCAAGATGAAGGCATGAACCTAAGATGGCTCTAGGTACCTGTTGAGAACATCGCTGAGTTGTTATTGTTGGAAAGAGCTGAAACTCATGTTATTTTTGCTAAGCCTGGGTTAGGGGACTGATTTGAAACCTCTTTATTTTCCAGGTCATCCCTGACTCATCTAAAAAGCCTGTCTCCTCACCCTATTATTTATTTAGCTAGGACTGTAAGGGAACATTCCTTGACCTGGAAGTCTTTAACATTGATGACTCCTGTTCTAGGGGAGCAACCATAATCTAGTCTATTACTTTCATTTTATGGAGGAATAAATTAGATCTAGAGAAAACTGTATTTGCTTTCTTGGAATTGTCAATCTGGAAAGAGAGAGAAAGTGTCAAATATAGAGAAGTCCAGGGGAAAGGAATAAGGGTGGAGATGGGGAGAGATTTCAGGGTCAGAACCCTTGCTAGGACCATATTTGGGTGAGACTGCCATGGTGTGCCCTAAGGTCTTGATACATTATAGCTAACCCCATGGTTGTATTTCCATCAGACTGCTGGACTCACAGATTTTCCTTCCCTTCTTTTTCATTCTCTACTCCTCAGTTCAGATGTACCTGCCTTTGTCACAGCCTCTCAGGCTGGACCTTGTTTCTCCAGGTTACAGTGGCTGACATAGTAATTTAATCTCCACCGATGAGAGAGGCACAAGTCTCCAGAGAGGTCCATCCCTTATGAACTATGAGTACTGGCCTTCTGGAAACAATGCTCTTGTTTTTCTAAATCAGAAAAGTGACTTGATGGTGAAATCTGAGTTCCGGCAGGAAGGTGTGCAAAGAACATGGTAGATTATTTTGGGGCACGTGGCTTACAATGCATGTCCCTACACAGAATTTCTGTAGCTGGACTACGTAGTCTATTTAGAATCCCAGCGCACACTGAGAGCCAAAAAGATGGATTCGTTGAACACATTTAACTGAAGGACAGCAGAGGGAGAAAGACTGTCAATAAGCAAAGACAAAGGGAGGTGGTGGGCACTGTGGGCACAGTGGTCTGCAGATGAGGCAGCATGGAAGCGCTGTGCAGGGGTGGGTATTTGTAGTGGAATAAGAGCTTATTCAGAATATTTTGATTCCCTGGAATCCACAGTTGCATTTTGTTACACAGCATTCCCTGGTCTCTTTATGGCAGAACGGAGTTTGTTTCTTAGCCCTCATCATCAGCCTTCTCTGTTCTTCCTAATTATAAAGACATGCCCTTGAACCCCTCTGTTAGCATCCTCTAGCCATAGAAAAACTTCCTTACTCTTATCATTTCTTTCTCCTGTTAAAACAATCTAGGACTAGCTGCAAGAGGCACATTAATTAGTTTTTCACAGAACAATACTACTTGAGTCCCACTGATGTTTTGAGTATTCTACAGATGTTATATGCTTGGGGCGTTAGGGCTTCTGAGGGTAGGTTTGCCGATGAGGGTAATTCAGCTCAGTGATAAGAATCTATGCAATTCTATTTTTTACTATAATCATTTTTTTATGTTGAGGAAAGTTCCCTCTATGCCTACTTTCTGCAGGGTTTTTATCATAAATGGGTGTTGAATTTTGTCGAAAGCTTTCTCTGCATCTATTGAGATGATCATATGGTTTTTCTCCTTCAGTTTGTTAATATGGTGTATCACGTTGATTGATTTGCATATATTGAAGAATCCTTGCATTCCTGGAATAAACCCCACTTGATCATGGTGTATGATCCTTTTAATGTGCTGTTGGATTTGTTTGCTAGTATTTTGTTGAGGATTTTTACATCTATGTTCATCAGTGATATTAGCCTGTAGTTTTCTTTGTGACATCCTTGTCTGGTTTTGGTATCAGGGTGATGGTGGCCTCGTAGAATGAGTTTGGGAGTGTTCCTCCCTCTGCTATATTTTGGAAGAGTTTGAGAAGGATAGGTGTTAGCTCTTCTCTAAATGTTTGATAGAATTCGCCTGTGAAGCCAGCTGGTCCTGGGCTTTTGTTTCATTCTTTTTTCTTTATTCTGTTCCACAGCAGTGAACTCCACCATTCTGTCTTCCAGGTCACTTATCCGTTCTTCTGCCTCAGTTATTCTGCTGTTGATTCCTTCTAGTGTAGTTTTCATTTCAGTTATTGTATTGTTCATCTCTGTTTGTTTGTTCTTTAATTCTTCTAGGTCTTTTTTTAACATTTCTTGCATCTTCTCGATCTTTGCCTCCATTCTTTTTCTGAGGTCCTGGAGCATCTTCACTATCATTATTCTGAATTCTTTTTCTGAAGGTTGCCTATCTCCACTTCATTTAGTTGTTTTTCTGGGGTTTTATCGTGTTCCCTCATCTGGTACATAGTCCTCTGCCTTTTCATCTTGTCTATCTTTCGGTGAATGTGGTTTTTGTTCCACAGGCTGCAGGATTGTAGTTCTTGCTTCTGCTGTCTGCCCTTTGGTGGATGAGGCTATCCAAGAGGCTTGTGCAGGTTTCCTGATGGGAGATTCTGGTGGTGGGTAGAGCTGACTGTTGCCCTGGTGGGCAGAGCTCAGTAAAAGTTTAATCTGCTTGACTGCTGATGGGTGGGGCTGGGTTCCCTCCCTGTTGGTTGTTTGGCCCGAGGCAACCCAACACTGGAGCCTACCTGGGCTTATTGGTGGGGCTAATGACAGACTCTGGGAGGGCTCACGCCAAGGAGTACTTCCCAGAGCTTCTGCTGCCTGTGTCCTTGTCCCCACGGTGAGCCACAGCCACCGCCCACCTCTGCAGGAGACCCTCCAACACTAACAGGTAGGTCTGGTTCAGTCTCCCCTGGGGTCACTGCTCCCTCCCCTGGGTCCCGATGTGTACACCACTTTGTGTGTGCCCTCCAAGAGTGGAGTCTCTGTTTCCCCCAGTCCTGTCGAAGTCCTGTAATCAAATCCCACTAGGCTTCAAAGTCTGATTCTCTAGGAATTCCTCCTCCCATTGCTGGACCCCCAGGTTGGGAACCTGATGTGGGGCTCAGAACCTTCACTCCAGTGGGTGGACTTCTGTGGTATAAGTGTTCTCCAGTCTGTGAGTCACCCACCCAGCAGTATGGGATTTGATTTTACTTTGATTGCGCCCCTCCTACCATCTCATTGTGGCTTCTCCTTTGTCTTTGGATGTGGGGTACATTTTTTGGTGAGTTCCAGTGTCTTCTTGTCAATGATTGTCCAGCAGCTAGTTGTGATTCTGGTGTTCTCACAAGAGGGAGTGAGAGCACGTCCTTCTAATCCGCCATCTTGGTTCCTAATCCTCCGCACGTTCTTTTTTTTAATTAATTAATTTTTGCCTGTGTTGGGTCTTCATTGCTGTGTGCAGTCTTTCTCTAGTTGCGGAGAGTGTGGGCTACTCTTTGTTGTAGTGCATGGGCTTCTCATTGTGGTGGCTTTTCTTGTTGCGGAGCACAGACTCTAGGGCTGGCATGTGGGCTCAGTAGTTGTGGCTCATGGGCTCTACAGTGCAGGCTCAGTAGTTGTGGCACATGGGCTGAGTTGCTCCGTGGCATGTGGGATCTTCTGGGACCAGGGCTGGAACCCGCATCCCCTGCATTGGCATGTGGATTCTTAACCACTGTGACACCAGGGAAGCCCCTACCACACCTTCTTTAGCCATTCATCTGCCGATGGACATCTAGGTTGCTTCCATGTCTTGGCTATTGTAAATAGTGCCACTATGAGCATAGGGTGCATATATCTTTCAAATAAGAGTTTTCATCTTTTCCAAATATATGCCCAGGTATGGGATTGCTAGATTATATGGTAGTTCTATTTTTAGTATTGTAAGGAACATCAATACTATTCTCCATAGTAGCTGCACCAATTTACATTCCCACCAACAGTGTAGGAGGGTTCCCTCTTCTCCACACCCTCTCCAGCACTTATTATCTGTAGACTTTTTGATAATGGCCATTCTGACTGGTGTGAGGTGATACCTCATTGTAGTTTTGATTTGCATTTGTTTAGTAATTAACCATGTTGAACAGCTTTTCATGTTCCTGTTGGCCATCTTCTTTGGAGAAATGTCTGTTTAGGTCTTCTGAGAATCTACGCAATTCTAAATTATGACTCTCTCCTTCCCTTCTTCTCTCCTCCTTCCTTCTTTTCTTTCCCTCTTTTTTTTTTTTTTTTTTTTTTTTGCTGTATGCGGGCCTCTCACTGTTGTGGCCTCTCCCGTTGCGGAGCACAGGCTCCGGATGCACAGGCCCAGCGGGCATGGCTCACGGGCCCAGCCGCTCCGCGGCATATGGGATCCTCCCAGACCGGGGCACGAACCCGTATCCCCTGCATCGGCAGGCGGACTCTTAACCACTGCGCCACCAGGGAGGCCCTTCTTTCCCTCTTTTTAAAATTTATTTTTATTTATTTATTTTTATGAAGGGAAGGAAGAGAAGCTAGATCCAGCATTTCAAAGCAGGTTTGTACACTGTTGTCATAGACTTTGTTTCATCTCCTTGATAGTACCATTTGAATAGATTTTTGTTGTTGTTCCAGTTTGTATGTTTGGAGTCATACCAATCAGTCCACCTCCCATCTATGAACACGTTCTAAAGTTCAACTGTAAATTTATTGTTTGTAGGTTGAAATGCATTTTTCTACCAAGAAAATGAAAATGTTTTAACTCCAAGGGCAGCTCCACTATGAGTCCATAAATAGGGCTGAAATGTTGTTCACAAGCAATAAATAAATAAATAAATAAATAAATAAATAAATAAGTAGAAAACAACATTGTTGCAATGCTAGTAGATCTAATAAAGAGGAGAAATAACACTGAATAAGAAAGATTTTATTGTGCATTTATCTTGAATGCTGATGAGAAAGAAATCGGGTGATATGGTGGGAGTGAGGATATGCTATTGATTTAGAGGAGGCTGCATGAAAATGTTATTGAATGCCTAGGTAATTGATGGGGGGACGGCAGCAGAGGAGAAGACATGGCAAGATTAACGTGTAACAGATCTATGTTTTCTGCTCTACGATGTTACCTGGGGTTGCCATGCTCCTAGCCCTTGTGATCATCTGTGCCTGCCAGTCTCACAAAAGATACTTCGTGAGTTGAAATACTAGTCTCACTATATACAGCCTGTGTATGTGTCTTAATTTGTCTCCCATTTCAGAATCTGTGGGAGGATAAGTGGAAGGAGGTGCAGATTCCTGGAACATAGGCTCCATCTTATTGCTTATTAGTTGGGGTCTATCTTAAGTCTGATATTAATCCCCATTATATATCCCCCTTCCCTTCCATCCCTTGGGTCTCCTAGGTCCCCTAGCCTGCATCAAATTCTCCTGAATCGTTTACTAGAACATAGCTTGCTGGGCTCCACCCTCCATTATTCGGATAAAGTAGGCTAGGGGTGGGCCCGAAGAGTTTGCATTTCAAACAGGTTTCCACGTGATATTGATGCTGCTGGTCTTAGGGCCACACTTTGCCCTGCGTCAGTCCCATCCTGCCCCTTGTTGTAAGGCTGCATACTCTCTGGCTATAAGCTTCAGTCTTCCTCACCCTGTCACAGTTAGACATTTCTATGGCTCTGCTCTGGACACTCCAATCTTCCTATCTGGTCCTCTGGAGGTTGAAGTCCATTCCCTTCCTAAGCCCGAAAGATACTTTTCCAGACTAAAGACTGTGGAGCCCTGTTCTGACAACTGTTCACCTTGGAGATCTCTGGGATTCTGGATCTTGGAAATTTCATTCTCTCTTCACCCGTCTCCTCTGTTCTTTTCAGTTGTCTCCTGCATGTCCACCCCCCAGCAAATCCACCCTGCTGAAGCACAGCTTTTCACTGCCTCTCCTAAGTAGCACCAGGTCCTAACTCATCCTATTCGTGGCGGATTGTGATCCTGAAAGCCAATTTGTGTCACACATTTTCCCTCCAGTAGCTTTTAGCAGACCTCTGTTTCTTGCCCCAAAGCTACGTTAATGGAAGGTGTGAAGTGGCTTCTGGGGATGTAGTTCCACAGCTTTGGCTCTCAGATAAGTTCAGATACTTCCCATGTACTATCTCATCAACTCCATTGTCGACCTTTCTCTCAGGAAAATGTTTTTTCAGAATTTCAGTTTCAAGCCCACAGCGGCCTTGGAGTAAAGCCAAGGTCTCTATACTATTTCTTTTTTTTTTTTTTTCTTTTTGCGGTATGCGGGCCTCTCACTGTTGTGGCCTCTCCCGTTGCGGAGCACAGGCTCCGGATGCGCAGGCCCAGCGGCCATGGCTCACGGGCCCAGCCGCTCCGCGGCATATGGGATCCTCCCAGACCGGGGCACGAACCCGTGTCCCCTGCATCGGCAGGCGGACTCTTAACCACTGCGCCACCAGGGAGGCCCTATACTATTTCTTTTATTTGGTTCCTACCAACCTCACGGCAAAGCCTTACTCTTCACCGGTTTCTGTGAATCAGAGGAGCTGGCTCACATACAGTCACCAAGAGCATCCTCTCAGGTACCGTGAAGTGCTTGCCAGTTTCTTTCTTTCTCACTCAGGATTTCTTCCTTTCTGTGTGTCCTCAGGTGACCTGCTGCTGAGACCTCAGATTCCCTCAGACACTGCTGTACCCAAGGTGCCATCACCTCCCACACTCACTTGCTTTCTCTGTGGCTCTGCTCTCAGACCGCTTCCAAAAGCACTGCTGCTGGCTGTCCTGTTATAGCAGGGGTGAAACAGCCCAGGTCAGCCCAGGTCTCTGCTGAACGCATTGGTCCCTGTTGCTGGCGGAGTTGCTAGGGTCCTGCCTGTTGATGGGGAAACAGGTGGTGGCGCTGATGTGATGAAGACAGTAGTTCTCTGTTAAAATGGGAAGGATTCTTTGGTGGCTTTTGTCTTATGCTTTTTACCTGGGGGTTCCAAGTTAGTGCTTCCTGATGTTGCCAGTGACTGGAATTTAGTGAAGGAGCCTTTGGCAGAGATGGCTAGCTGCCTCCCAGAAGTCGGTTATGTAGAATTAGTGCTAAGAAGTAGCTGTGCAGGCATTTAAAAATCTTTCTGAGCCCCCGACCCCATCTTTGTATTCAGTGGAATTTCGGAACTAGTTCTCTGCAATGTGAACAGAGCTGATGTATATTGTTTCCAGGCCAAGGAGAGTTTAGAAGTAGGTGTGCCTCCTTTCTGTTCTTTCTTTCCCCTCTGGCTGGCTCGAAGACTTCAGGGAATGTTAGAATATAGGATGAAAGGGACCAGGACATTCGCCTTGGACTCTTCTATAAGCAAGAAATATATTTTCTGTACACTTAAAAATGATTAAAACGGTAAATTACATGTTTTGTATAGTTTACCACAATTAAAAAATTATATTTCTACCATGATAACTTACTGGAAATTTGAGGTTTATTTGTATAGCAGCTAATTAATTCTCAGCTTCCTAAATTTGTTCTATTTTAGATCCATTTCCTAGAATCCTGGTACAAGTTGCACACAAAGTGCAGTAGGAACAACACTCCAAATTTCACTTCTCTTTTCATATTGGCCCTTCGTCCTTGGCAGGCCTTTCTGTGCTTGGAGCCCCTTAACATTCCTTTATAGGCCTTCCTTGAAACAGACTCTTGTTATTATAGAATAGTGATTTGCCTCAAAGACCCTAGGACAAGGTACATGGATTTGAACTCCAGCTCTTCCCCTTACTAGCTGTGTGACCTTGGGCAAGTTACTTAACCTCTGTGTGTCTCAGTTGTCTTAACTGAAAAATGGGGCAATAGCATTACTTACCTTCAAAGGTTCTTGTGAGGATTCCATGAATCAAAAGAGATAGAGTACACATACCTGGCTAGAGTATACATCACTGCTACCTAAGTTTTAACTCTGCTGCTATTGATAGTGTACCTCACAGCCCCTCCAGTCCTACCCACACATGGATGACTCTTGGGTAGATAATTTAAGTTTGAGCTGAGCTTCTTACTACAGAATATTGGTTTGGCCAAAAAGTTTGCTCAGGCTTTTCCATAAGATGGTACAAAAACCCGAACGAACTTTTTGGCCACCCAATAATAAAATGCCATATTAATGACAGATGTAATTTCCACTCAGAAAGGGCAGATCCTCCTTACATTTTGGAGTACTCAACCCCCAAAGTACTTGAGTAATTGTCATGTATCAAGCAATTTGCTGGACCATTTAACATATATTTTGCTATTAATTGTTATAAAATTCTGCATAATTAAGCCATGGGAGAAGAACTAAAAACTTAGTTTGATAATATATGGGGGATTGCGATGCAATATTAACCATTATTACATATTCCAATACTGCATTGTATATTTATCTCTAAAGTATAGAATTATTTTTTAGAATGTAATTGGCATTTTAGAATTTTCATTAATAAGAAAACAAGCAAATTGATGAAACCACATCAATTAAAGACTGTTTATTTCCTAGAAGAGAAATGACATTAAAAAATGAGATTTTATAATCTTTCTCAAGTGTCATCTTTATGCATTAAGAAATGTAGGGCCTCCCTGGTGGCGCAGTGGTTAAGAGTCCGCCTGCCGATGCAGGGGATACGGGTTCATGCCCCGGTCTGGGAGGATCCTATATGCCGCGGAGCGGCTGGGCCCGTGAGCCATGGCCGCTGGGCCTGCGCATCCGGAGCCTGCGCTCCGCAACGGGAGAGGCCACAACAGTGAGAGGCCCGCATACCGCAAAAAAAAAAAAAAAAAAAAAAAAAAAAAAAGAAATGTAAATACATAATCCTAATATTATATGAAGCATTCTCTATCATATACCTTTAAAATATATGTGTGTATGTATATATATATATTTCTCTTAATATAAAAAAATGGAAAGTTCATTTTGAAAGTTATGGGTTGATAGAATTTTATATTTAAAAATTTTGTTTTTGTTATTCCATTTATATAAATCATTATTTTTTCAAGATTAGTGGGCATGTATTTGAAGACTATTCTAATAAAAATTCAAAAGTCATTGGTTTATTTTTATGACCCTGAACAGTTATAAAATTTATGTAAACACCTCAGAATTCTAGAAAAAATAAATGCTAAGAACATGCTCTTCTGTAAAATCAAATTTTAAATTCAAGATTGTAAAATACCATGATAGTTCTGCCTAGACTATAATTCAAGTAACTGAAATTCAGTTGAGGATGTTGAAAGAAATGTGTGCAGTATAAACGTATTAATTTTACCATGAGAGTAAATGAAGGGATGAAGTTGATACGCTGCATTTCTTTTTCTTTCTTTTTTTTTTGTTTGGCTTCTAGTTATTTTATTATAGTTTATTATTTTAACATTATTAAAATAATACAAAAATAGTGAATTTAAAAATTCACTATAAATAGAAAATAATACATCCTATATATTAAAATCCAACTCCAACAACTATCAACTTTCCCATGGTACTTGTTTCATGTAGCCTCTCTTTTCTTTTTTTTACCATCTTTATTGGAGTATAAATGTTTTACAATGGTGTGTTAGTTTCTGCTTTATAACAAAGTGAATCAGCTATACATATACATACATCCCCATATCTCCTGCCTCTTGCGGCTCCCTCTCACCCTCCCTATCCCTCCCATCTAGGTCGTCACAAAGCACTGAGCTGACCTCCCTGTGCTATGCGGCTGCTTCCCACTAGAAATGCTGAATTTCTAAGGCAAGTCATATTGACTACCCAAGCATCTTTTTAAAAAAACTCTTTAAAAGTAAACAGCTGGGGCTTCCCTGGTGGTGCAGTGGTTGAGAGTCTACCTGCCGATGCAGGGGACACGAGTTCGTGCCCCAGTCTGGGAAGATCCCACATGCTGCGGAGCGGCTGGGCCCGTGAGCCATGGCCGCTGAGCCTGCGCAGAGGCCTGCGTACCGCCAAAAAAAAAAAAAAAAAAAAAAAGTAAACAGCTGGAGGAGCTTCAAGATGGCGGAAGAGTAAGACGTGGAGATCACCTTCCTCCTCACAAATACATCAGAAATACATCTACATGTGGAGCAACTCCTACAGAACACCTACTGAACGCTGACAGAAGACCTCAGACCCCCCAAAAGGCAAGAAACTCCCCACGTACCTGGGTAGGGCAAAAGAAAAAAGAAAAAACAGAGACAAAAGAATAGGGACGGGACCTGCAGTGGGAGGGAGCTGTGAAGGAGGGAAGGTTTCCACACACTAGGAAGCCCCTTCGCGGGCGGAGACTGCGGGTGGCGGAGGCGGGGAAGCTTCGGAGCCACGGAGGAGAGCACAGCAACAGGGGTGCGGAGGGCAAAGCGGAGAGATTCCTGCACAGAGGATTGGTGCCGACCGGCACTCACCAGCCCGAGAGGCTTTGTCTGCTCACCCGCCGGGGCGGGCGGGGCTGGGAGCTGAGGCTCGGGCTTCGGTCAGAGCGCAGGGAGAGGACTGGGGTTGGCAGCGGGAACACAGCCTGCAGTGGGTTAGTGCACCACGGCTGGCCGGGAGGGAGTCCGGGAAAAAGTCTGGACCTGCCAAAGAGGCAAGAGATTTTTTCTTGCCTCTTTGTTTCCTGGTGCGCGAGGAGAGGGGATTAAAGAGCGCTGCTTAAAGGAGCTCCAGAGACGGGCGTGAGCTGCGGCTATCAGCGCGGACCCCATAGTCGGGCATGAGACGCTAAGCCTGCTGCTGCTGCCGCCACCAAGAAGCCTGTGTGCAACCACAGGTCACTATCCACACCTCCCCTCCCGGGAGCTGTGCAGCCCACCACTGCCAGGGTCCCGTGATCCAGGGACAACTTTCCCGGGAGAACGCACGGCGCGCCTCAGGCTGGTGCAACGTCATGGTGGCCTCTGCTGCCGCAGGCTCGCCCCGCATCCGTGCCCCTCCCTCCCCCGCGGCCTGAGTGAGCCAGAGGCCCGGAATCAGCTGCTTTCTTAACCCCGTCCTGTCTGAGCGAAGAACAGACGCCCTCAGGCGACCTACACGCAGAGGCAGGTCCAAATCCAAAGCTGAACCCCAGGAGCTGTGCGAACAGAGAAGAGAAAGGGAAATCTCTCCCAGCAGCCTCAGGATCAGCAGATTAAATCTCCACAATCAACTTGATGTACCCTGAATCTGTGGAATACCTGAATAGACAACGAATCATCCCAAATTGAGGAGGTGGACTTTGGGAGCAACAATATATATATATTTTTCCCCTTTTTCTCTTTTTGTGAGTGAGTATGTGTATGCTTCTGTGTGTGATTTTGTCTGTATAGCTTTGCTTTTACCATTTGTCCTAGGGTTCTGTCTGTCCGTTTTTTTTTTTTTATTACTTAAAAATTTTTTTTCTTAATAATTACTTTTTATTTTAATAACTTTATTTTATTTTATTTTATTTTATCTTCTTTCTTTTTTTCCTCCCTTTTATTCTGAGCCGTGTGGAGGACAGGCTCTTGGTGCTCCAGCCAGGGGTCAGGGCTGTGCCACTGAGGTGGGAGAGCCAAGTTCAGGACACTGGTCCACAAGAGACCTCCCAGCTCCACGTAATATCAAACAACAAAAATCTCCCAGAAATCTCCATCTCAACGCCAAGACCCAGCTCCACTCAACGACCAGCAAGCTACAGTGCTGGACACCCTGTGCCAAACAACTAGCAAGACAGAAACACAACCCCATCCATTAGCAGAGAGGCTGCCTAAAATCATAATAAGGCCACAGACACCCCAAAACACACCACCAGACATGGACCTGCCCACCAGAAAGACAAGATCCAGCCTCATCCACCAGAACACAGGCACTAGTTGCCTCCACCAGGAAGCCTACACAACCCACTGAACCAACCTTAGCCACTGGGGTAGACACCAAAAACAACGGGAACTACAAACCTGCAGCCTGCAAAAAGGGGACCCCAAACACAGTAAGCTAAGCAAAATGAAAAGACAGAGAAACACACAGCAGATGAAGGAGCAAGGCAAACCCCACCAGACCTAACAAATAAAGAGGAAATAGGCAGTCTACCTGAAAAAGAATTCAGAATAATGAAACTAAAGATGATCCAAAAGCTTGGAAATAGAATGGAGAAAATATAAGAAACGTTTAACAAGGACCTGGAAGAACTAAAGAGCAAACAAACAGCGATGAACAACACAATAAATGAAATCTAAAATTCTCTAGAAGGGATTAATAGCAGAATAACTGAGGCAGAAGAACGGATAAGTGACCTGGAAGATAAAATAGTGGAAATAACTACTGCAGAGCAGAATAAAGAAAAAAGAATGAAAAGAATTGAGGACAGTCTCAGAGACATCTGGGACAACATTAAATGCACCAACATTCGAATTATAGGGGTCCCAGAAGAAGAAGAGAAAAAGAAAGGGACTGAGAAAATATTTGAAGAGATTATAGTTGAAAACTTCCCTAGTAAGGGAAAGGAAATAGTTAATCATGTCCTAGAAGCACAGAGAGTCCCATACAATATAAATCCAAGGAGAAACACTCCAAGACACATATTAATCAAACTATCAAAAGTTAAATACAAATAATAAATATTAAAAGCAATAAGGGAAAAACAACAAATAACACATAAGGGAATCCCCATAAAGTTAACAGCTGACCTGTCAGCAGAAACTCTGCAAGCCAGAAGGGAGTGGCAGAACATATTTAAAGTGATGAAAGAGAAAAACCTACAACCAAGATTACCCAGCAAGGATCTCATTCAGATTTGATGGAGAAATTAAGACCTTTGCAGACAAGCAAAATCTAAGAGAATTCAGCACCACCAAACTAGCTTTACAGCAAATGCTAAAGGAACTTTTCTAGGCAAGAAACACAAGACAAGGAAAAGACCTACAATAGTAAACCCCAAACAATTAAGAAAATGGTAATAGGAACATACATATTGATAATTATCTTAAATGTAAATGGATTAAATGCTCCAACCAAAAGACATAGATTGGCTGAATGGATACAAAAACAAGACCTGTATATATGCTGTCTACAAGAGACCCACCTCAGACCTAGGGACACATACAGATTGAAAGTGAGAGGATGGAAAAAGATATTCCATGCAAATGGAAATCAAAAGAAAGCTGGAGTAGCAATTCTCATATCAGACAAAATAGGCTTTAAAACAAAGACTATTACAAGGGACAAAGAAGGACACTACATAATGATCAAGGGATCAATCCAAGAAGAAGATATAACAATTGTAAATATTTATGCACCCAACTTAGGAGCACCTCAATATATAAGACAAATACTAACAGCCATAAAAGGGGAAATTGACAGTAACACACTCATAGTAGGGGACTTTAACACCCCACTTTCACCAGTGGACAGATCATCCAAAATGAAAATAAGTAAGGAAACACAAGCTTTAAATGATACATTAAACAAGCTGGACTTCATTGATATTTATAGGACATTCCATCCAAAAACAACAGAGTACACTTTCTTCTCAAGTGCTCATGGAACACTCTCCAGGATAGATCATATCTTGGGTCACAAATCAAGCCTTGGTAAATTTAAAAAATTGAAATCATATCAAGTATCTTCCGACCATAACGCTATGAGACTAGATATCAATTACAGGAAAAAATCTGTAAGAAATACAAACACATGGAGGCTAAACAACACACTACTTAATAACCAAGAGATCACTGAAGAAATCAAAGATGAAATAAAAAAATACCTAGAAACAAATGACAATGAAAACACGATGACCCAAAACCTATGGGATGCAGCAAAAGCAGTTCTAAGAGGGAAGTTTATAGCAACAACCCTACCTTAAGGAACAAGAAACATCTCAAATAAACAACCTAACCTTACACCTAAAGCAATTAGAGAAAGAAGAACAAAAAAACCCCCAAAGTTAGAAGAAGGAAAGAAATCATAAAGATGAGATCAGAAATAAATGAAAAAGAAATGAAGGAAACAATAGCAAAGATCAATAAAACTAAAAGCTTGTTCTTTGAGCAGATAAACAAAATTTATAAACCATTAGCCAGACTCACCAAGAAAAAGAGGGAAGAGGTATGGGGACATAGGTATATGTGTAACTGATTCACTTTGTTATAAAGCAGAAACTAACACACCAGTGTAAAGCAATTATACTCCAATAAAGATGTTAAAAAAAATAATATTCCATTGGCAAAAAAAAAGTAAACAGCTGTTAATTCATTTATGGTCAGTGAATATATAACATGTATGAATATAATATGAATATGATAATATGATTTAAATTATTTTAAATTTAAAAATTTATTTATTTATCTGTTCATTTATTTGGCTGTGCTGGGTCTTAGTTGCAGCATGAGGACTCTTATTTGCGGCATGCAGGCTCTTAGTTGTGGCATGCATGTGGGATCTAGTTCCCTGACCAAGGATCGAACCCAGGGCCCTGGAATTGGGAGTGTGAAGTCTTAACCCCTGGACCACCGGGAAAATCCCAAATTATTTTAAATTTTAAGTAATCCTGTCTTAATAAAATTATGGAACCTTTATATGGGAGGGTTTTTGTCTTTTGTGTGTGTGTGTGTGTGTGTGTGTGCATGTGTGTGTGTTTGAGGTTAAAGAGATTTGAAGAAAACTTAATGGAAGTATTGCTATCCAACACTATCATTTAGGAATTACTTTTCAGGGAAATCAAAATCTTTCAGTATTTCTTTTTTTTTTTTTTTTTTTTTTTTTTGCGGTACGCGGGCCTCTCACTGTTGTGGCCTCTCCCGTTGCGGAGCACAGGCTCTGGACGCTCAAGCTCTGCTCATGGGCCCAGCCGCTCCGCAGTGGCATATGGGATCCTCCCGGACCGGGGCACGAACCCGTGTCCCATGCATCATCGGCAGGCGGACTCCCAACCACTGCGCCACCAGGGAAGCCCAGTATTTCTAATTGAATAACTTTCACCCTTCTAATAATAAAATTTTAATCACAAGTGACTATGAAAACTATAAATTTTCTCTTCTATATTTTGCTTATGATAAAATGGCAAGATAAAAATGTAATAACTATTTTTTAAGGAGGTTTCAATTTATCATTTTGTTATTTTTGGTATGTATTTTTCCTCTTCCTCCTCAGTTTCCTGTTGCAGCCTATAAAATTCCAAATTTCCTTCAATGCCTGTTCCAAATACCACTCCTCTAAGAAGTCTGTTTTGTTTTTTTATTATTTCTTGTGACCTCTTCCCCATTTGTGCACTTTGTATGCTTAGCTCATAGTGTATTCTGTCATATATTGCTAAATCCTCTGGCACAGGGTTTGTGCCTTCCTCATTTTTTTTTTTTTTTTTTTTTGCAGTATGTGGGCCTCTCACTGTTGTGGCCTCTCCCATTGTGGAGCGCAGGCTCCGGACGCGCAGGCTCAGCGGCCATGGCTCACGGGCCCAGCCGCTCCGCGGCATGTGGGATCTTCCCGGACCGGGGCACGAACCCATGTTCCCTGCATTGGCAGGCGGACTCTCAACCAGTGCGCCACCAGGGAAGCCCCCTTCCTCATTTTTGTGTCACCTGCAGAATTAAGCACAGATCTTACCTGCAATGGGCCCTACATCAACATTTGCTGACTTAAAAATGCTGAATACGTAAGGTTTTCCCCCCTCTATAAAGTGATTTGTGTTTGCTATTGATGCAAACCTCTCTTCTCATTTTATGTAGACCTGCAAATTCGTCCAGAACGAAGTTCAGCCTGCAGCATGACTCAGCAATGCTGTCCCTGCCCTGGTAGCTTCTACAGAATGGAAGGAAGTTTGTCACCGCCACACCAGGTGGCAGTGTGACCCTGGTCTGCGTGGCCGTCAAGGCAAGTGTATGAGGAAAAACAATTCAGTGATTCTACAAAGAAAACATTTGAAAATAATTTAACACAAAAGGGATAAATGAACTCAATTTTCTATATTTTAATCAGAGATTCAAGATTTGTGTGATTTATATGACAGCTATTGACAGGGAAAAGTGAAAAAAGGAAGTAGTATTTGCACTGCCAACAGGTATACAGAGAAATAAATATGTATCCTGGTAGACAAGAGCAAATATTTGCATTATGTAAGGTAATAGAAGTGATCATATTGAAAGTTATTGTTATTATATGATTTTCTAAATATGAGAATATCTGTAAAAGGCACAATTATTCTTTGGAATTCAAATGGTCAGACTATCCTATCAAAAATTAAGAGATTAATCTGATTCTCAAGAAATAGTATTTTTTGAAGTTATAGAATGGTTGAGTTTTGGTGCAGGTGAATGATTTCTGCAAAATGTTTTCCATGCATGTATTATTGTCTTAAATTGGGATTACAGCTGAAGTCCCTCTGAATTTGGGATATGGTGAAATAAGGAATAATTGCATTATTCTGCTATCTACCATATTCCTCCATGAAGTAGCACACTGTGCAACACTTGGCATGTATTATCACTTCTACATTTCGGTTGGTTTTCTGAGCATTTGTTGCAACTGTAAGATAGAAGCACTCCCCAACAGAGAGAAATCTCTCCTTTAGGGGTTATTGTGGACATTTGTCATGTAGGGCATTTCTGATTACCTAGCACCTTTTGAGCACTCTTCTAATGTTTTGAAAATGTCCTGTTTTATGAGCTCCACTTCCCCAGGTTGAAGCAGCAAACTAGTTTGCCAGGTTCCCTTGCAGCAAGGGCACATGTGTATATGGCCTGGATTCCATCAATCAGATGTACTTGCATGTGACTTTGATTCAGCAGCGAGCAGTGGGAGGAAGGAGGCTTGTAGAATTTGTCATCTGGCAAGCACAGCAACAGTAGTGTCGGGGTTTTAGGGGGCATCACTGCCAGAGTTTCCAGCGTCTGTTCCTGAGCGTCACTAGCATGAACTGGGCAACATCTGTGCAAGTCATGGTGGAGGTGCCAACCAGTGGCAGCAGGGGTGTTTGAGCTGTAGTGGCTCCTGCAGAGTAATTGGACATCGTTCCTGACTGCTCAGTGTCCAAGCCTGGTTCTCAAACCCTCTTGGAGAGTCTATGAGCTACCTACTAGCCTTTAATTAATTCTTTTTTCACTTAAACCTTCCAAGGTGGATCCTGCTGTTTGTCACTTAAAACCCTGATAGAAACAAGGAATGAGAAGATGTACTCTTTTTTTTCTAGACATAAATTTTGGAATAAGTTGTAAAAACTTTATTGCTTTATAAATCTAGGGAAAGTTTTATATGAAACCAAGAAAGGAAACAAAGAAAGAATACAGTATAATAACTGTAATCTGGAACTGATTAAAGATCCAATAAATGAGATAAAGCAACCAAAACTGAGTTAACAAGTCATTTTAATATTTACATTTATAAGTAAAATGCTTTTTATAAATAAGAGGGAAATAGAGGACCTAATGTTGCCAATTCCAGAACCTTTGTAGATTCTGCAAAGCATACTGGGTTTCTTCTTGGCTTCTTCCACTGCTGGTTTAGGACTGAGCTTTGTTTAGATTCTTTCTCTTTAGATTTGTTCCCACTTATCCAGCTTTCAAAATTGTACTGCAGTTGTCCCTTTTTTCTTTGTCCTTGTGGTTTTGTGTCCTTTAAAAAGTTCTTTTCTGATGTTTTAGTGTAGTTTTGAGAGGGAGTTGAATAAATAAATGGAAATTTACCTGAAAAAAAAATAAGGGGGATATAATTTTAATGTTCAAAACTAGGAATTTTAATGTTCATACTAGGAAACACTTAAATTTGATATCAAAGAGTAATTAGCAAGGTACCAGTCTTTTAGAAAAGCAGAATAGAAGACTTGCTGTTGTTTGACCAGTACCCCATTTCCCTTCTAGTTACAGAATCCCTGTTTATTATGGGGAACCCTCGGCATGGGACTGTTCATGAGAAGATAAGAAATAATTGTTGAGAAGAGTAGGGCAGAGGATTAACCAGGGCCATGTTGGTAGCACTATGGGCCACCATAGTGTCATGAATGAGTCCAGTCATCCTAGTTGTGTAGTTTTTTTCCAGCCACATTCAGCTGATTAGGTGTGGGTGTGGAGTAGGCTGAATAAGCAGAGTAATTTAGTCTGGGATACTGTTTAGCCCGTTGAAGTGAAGGGCAAGAATGGTGAGGGATGCGAGGGAGTGACTCTAAAGATAGACCATGGACTCTTGGTGGGATAAGGGAGAAAAGGAGGACACGAGGTAGGTGAGGGAGAATGAAAAGTTGGAGGGCCCACTGGGGTCAAAGCACTGGTAATACATGGAGTGAGTGGGAGAGGAAGAAAGTGGTGGTCAGAGAATGGAATCATTGACATTGAGATTAAAAATTTTTTTGGTAAAAAAGATATTGTTTATTTATCGATTTTCAATAATACTCTTTCTTTAAATCAAAAAGTTAATATACAATTTATAATAATAAAATTCACATATTTTAAGCATATGGGTTGATGACTTGACAAATATATACACCTATGTAATTGCAATCAAAATCAAGATATAGAAGAGTGCCATCTTTCCGAAGTTCACTTGTGCCACTTTGCAGTTAATTTTCAATCTCTCTGCAATGGACTGAATGTTTGTCCTGTGGGCACCCCCCACCCCGCCCAAATCCCTATCTTGAAATCTTAACCCCCAGCGTGATGGTATTAGGAGGTGGGGTCTTTGGGAGGTAATCAGGTTGTGAAGGTGGAGCCCTCATGAATGGCATTAGTGCACTTATAAAAAGAGGCCAAAGAGCTAGCTAGCCTCCCTCCACCATGTAAGACACAGCAAGAAGATAGCCATCTATGAACCAAGAAGCAAGCTCTCACCAGACATTGAATCTGCCAGCACCTTGATCTTGGATTTTCTAGCCTTGAGAACTGTGAAAAATAAATGCTTGCTGTTTAAGCTGTCCCAGTCTATGGTAGTTTTGTTGTAAAAGCCCCAACTGACTAAACACTACCCCCACCCTCACCTTAGTGAAACACTGGTCTCAGTTTTTTAAATCGCTATAGATGAATTTTAACTTATATGAGAATTTCATACAAGTAGAATCATATGGTATGCACTCTTTTATGCCTGGCCACTTTTACCCAGTGTAATGTTTGTGAGATGCACCCATGTTATTGTGTTTATCAGTAATTCATTCCTTTTTATTTCTGAGTGTTATTCCATTGTATAAATATAAAACAACCGGTTTATTCACCTGTGGGTAGACATTTTTGTTGTTTCAGTTTGGGCTGTTATTAATGTTTATATACAAGACTTTTTTTTTTTCTTTTGAAGTGATTTATTTATTTATTTTATTTTTGGCTGTGTTGGGTCTTCGTTTCTGCATGCGGGCTTTCTCTAGTTGAGGCAAGCGGGGGCTACTCTTCATTGTGGTGCATGGGCTTCTCACTTGGTGGCTTCTCTTGTTGCGGAGCATGGGCTCTAGGCATGCGGGCTTCAGTAATTGTGGCGCACGGGCTCAGTAGTTGTGGCGCATGGGCTTAGTTGCTCTGCGGCATGTGGGATCTTCCCGGACCAGGGCTCAAACCCGTGTTCCCTGCATTGGCAGGTGGATTCTTAACCACGGCGCCACCAGAGAAGCCCCTATACAAGACTTTTTATAGGCATATGTTTTCATATTCTTGGGTAAATACTTAAGACTGTAATTGCTGCCATATATTATCTGTTTTTACATATTGTTGGATTTGATTTGCCAATATTTTATTTAGAATTTTCAGGTCTGTGTTTACAAGGCCAAGGGAAGTCACAATAACTATCAAAGAGGGAAGCACTTAATTCTTTGCTGGGAGGTTGAGGCAAAACTAACCCTTTGGCTCTTCACCTTGTGTTGAAGTCGTCACAGCAGCAGTCCCTTGATCCTAAACAATGGTAAATGGAACCAGAACACATATAAGCCAGATGGAATCATCTACCACCGCAGCAAGAATGGCATGAGAAATGAATAATGGGGCATGGCAATGAGGAATAACACAGAAATTCAGAGGCCACAATACTCCATCCTCGTATCTACGTACATTTTTCCTACACTCCTTCCAGTCTTTGTTTTTTGGTCTTCTATGTACCCATATTCTTAGGCAACCAGTCCTTAAGTTGATGATATTCTGATAGCAGCACAGGCAGTCAGAGACTCTCCAAAGGGACACTGTACATTTGGGGGGATCAGTGGTATAATTTAAAATGTCCTTAAGAGGCAGACTGTTTTCAGTTGTAGCAGTGTAACCACTAAACCACTGTACCCAAAGGTGAGTCAAGAAAGGAGCAGTCACCCTGGATCCATGGAGTTACAGCTATTGACACCTGGATCAAATGTCCTCTTCCTTAAGTGTGAAATGTTTCTGGAGTGTTATTGCTTTAAAGACTGTCAAGTTCCCCAAAAGTAAAAATTATTTATTCCGTAGCAAATAATTCCATCTGCAAGTTAAGATTTATAATTAATTTACTGGAACTTCTCTTTCCTGCATACTTTTTAAATACTCGACTGAATCTCAGGCATGTACTGAGGCAATCAATAGATTTTTAAGAAAGCAATCAAGATTCCAAAATGTCTCATCACAAAATTAGGACTTACATAAAGATAATTGAAGTAAAAGACAAAGAACACATTGTTCTCTCAACTCATTTCAGTTCTCCCCTGACAATGAATTTTCATTAGCTGCTTGGACGATTAAGATAAATTGATGTTTTAAAGTCTGTGATTATTTGTGACAGGAGTACAATATTTGTAGGCTTTTGTTTGTGTATTTATACTGATTATCTATGAGCAACTGTGAGTAAAATACCTTCTGTTTTAAAATTGCTCATTTAGTATAGTACTTGCCAAACATCACTTAAATGAATACTTATATGTGGAACACAAGTGCTTTAATGACTTGCCTTTAAAATATTTAATTGAGGGGAGGAAATGAAAAATGGAAGGACTATGATCTTAGAGCACAATATAAATAGCTTCTATGACTTTGCGGGGAAAGATCTGTTAGAGTAAGTTTTCTGAACCCCTAAAGCTTACATCTTCAAAAGCTGCCTTTTTTCTTTTAAACAATTAAATATTGATAATATTCTTTTTTTAAACAAATTTATTTATTTTATTTTTATTTTTGGCTGCATTGGGTCTTCGTTCCTGTGCACGGGCTTTCTCTGGTTGCGGCAAGTGGGAGCTGCTCTTTGTTGCCCTGTGCGGGCTTCTCATTGCGGTAGCTTCTCTTGTTGCGGAGCATGGGCTCTAGGTGCATGGGCTTCAGTAGTTGTGGCACGTGGGCTCAGTAGTTGTGGTGCATGGGCTTAGTTGCTCCGCGGCATGTGGGATCTTCCCGGACTAGGGCTCGAACCCATGTCCCCTGCATTGGCAGGTGGATTCTTAACCACTGCGCCACCAGGGAAGCCCGATAATATTCTTTTTAAATATAATGCTTGAGGAGAGGGACAAGATAGTGGTAGGGGATTAAGAGGTACAGACTACTATGTATAAAATAAAAAAGCTAGAGGGATATATTGTACAGCACAGGGAATAGGGCCAGTATTTTATAATAACTTTAAATGGAGTCTAATCTATAAAAGTACTGAAGCACGATGTAGTACACTTGACACGAATATAATATTATAAATCAACTATACTTCAATCAAAAAATGTAATGCTTGATTTCCTGCCATCTTAGCAGAGCATACAGAATATAATCTACACTTCCTATAGGGGATAACTATGCACATCAATTCAACAAGGGGTGTTCCCCTTGAGGTTTATTGAAGTTTATAGACACCAAAGAGGTCAGAGGACTGTATGGCAATTAGGGGCCATACAGTCAATGGCAAGTCTGCCTCTCCCGTTTTCCTCCCTCCCATATCCATTTGCTTCCAACCTATTCATTTCATCTCAGGAAGACTGAGGGTTCATAAGGGGCACCAGATAACCTTGGTAATTCCCTCACTAGCTTCACTTTACATTCTTATACATTTTGGTTTTGAAGAGGGGCCCAAGGGGGACTCTCAATGCTTTCATGGGAGAGTCAAGTGCTTGTATCCACAGGCCTTTTTCTCTCAGTTTTGTTCCTATAGGTCTCCCAGTTTATTAAAGGTAGCAAAAGTGGGTAGCTGGAGATAGGGCACATTACTGGACTAAGGTCTGTGTACTTCATAAACTTTCAGTTCTAAGATGAATAAATTCTGGGAACCTAATGTACACTATGGTGACATGGTGACTATAGTTAATAATACTATATTAGATACTTGAAATTTGATGAGTACGTAGATCTTAAGTGCTCTCACCACACACACAAATGGTAACTCTGTGGGGTGATGGGTATGTTAACTAACTTGACTGTGGTAATCATTTCACAGTGTATACCAATGTTAAATCATCATGTTGTACACCTTAAAAATATACAACTCTCATTTCTCAATTATACCTCAGTAAAGATGGGGGGGGATGCTCTGTGTACTTCAGAGTGCAGGAAAGGCATGGTTGGCCCACTCAAAACTTGGCTTTTTTTATTCTTTTCTTTTTGTGGTATGTGGGCCTCTCACTGTTGTGGCCTCTCCCGTTGCGGAGCACAGGCTCCGGATGCGCAGGCTCAGCGGCCATGGCTCACGGGCCCAGCCGCTCCGCGGCATGTGGGATCCTCCCTGACCAGAGCACGAACCCGCGTCCCCTGCATCGGCAGGCGGACTCTCAACCACTGCGCCACCAGGGAAGCCCAGCTTTTTTATTCTTTTCTGTTTGTCTCCTGTCTTACAAAGATTCAAATAAGAGTACCGTTGGCCCTCTGTATCCTTCGGTTCTGCATCACCAGATTCAACCAACCTCCCATGGAAAATACTTGAAAAAAATTCCAGAGAGTTCCCAAAAGCAAAACTTGAATCTGCCACAGGTCGACAACTAGTTACATAGCATTTACATTGTATTAGGTATTATAAGTAGTCTAAAGATGATTTAAAGTACACAGGAGGGTGTGTGTAGGTTATATGTAAATACTATGTCATTTTATATAAGGGACTTGAGCATCTGTGGATTTTGATATCTGTTAGGGGTCCTGGAATCAATCCCCCATACTGAGGGAGGACTGTCGTTTATTTGGCAGGTGAAGGCAGGGCCATGGTGGCTTGAGAGAAGGAAGCGAAGGCAGTCAAAAGAGTGTGTGTTTATCGAGCCAGCTCCCATCACCCTCACCCTCCGCGGCCATCGAATACTGACTTTATAAAAACTTTATACTGTCTTTATAAAATGCTCAACTGTGGGAACAGTGAGTACAGATAAGCAGGAATTCTGTCTTATGTTGTAGTGGGAAGCTTTTTTTGGAGCATCTTTCTATAACAGAAGTTTTCAATGGCTCTTGCATTACAACACCCCTGGGAGGAAATGATGGTTAATATTTATGCAAACTTGCAGAAGAGAAAATTACTCCTGGATATGTTACCGACCCTTTTGAGATGAGCCCCAACAAGGGGCTGCCCAGCGTCGCTCAGCTGCCCAGCGTCGCTCACTCCAATAGAACAAGATCAGGTTCAGTTCAGAAGCAAAGGAAAGTTTTATTCTTGGATCAAAGAACCGAGAGGCAAGAGCTTGCGCTCTGGAGCACAGGCACTTCCCACGGGCCATGGGTGGAGCTTCCTTATAGGGTTCCCGTATCGGGGAGGGGGGAGAGGGGAGGGGGAAGGGGAGAGGCCTTGCCTCCGGGGCGCAGGCGCGTTGCTCACAGCACTTCAGACTGAGGTGCCTGGTGCAGCCATCTTGAATTGAGGTACCTCAAGCAGCTCTTCGGCACAGGGTCCGCGGAGTTGCGATGTCGATGTGGTAGTTCTGCACTGTGAGCTCTGTCTGACGTGTTAGGTATAAAACCTCTGCACGTGGTTCCCTAAAGGTACGTGAAACCAGACTAAGCACAAAATAAGAGGTTAAACCTTCTCACCTAGATTCCATCTTATTCTTTCCAGGGAAATATAAATGGTTTCTGCCTGTGGCAGATATTCAGATATTTTTGTCTCCTAGCCTCCAATTCCAAATAAGTTTGTGAAAGTTGGCAAGTAGGTAAATATGTATATTCTTTTATAATTTTAATTCCTATGTGCAACTTTATTTCCAGGGCTAGGGAATTAGGGTCTGAGGTAATTCCCAGGCATGAAAAGCACTTGTTGATGTGCAGTATTTATGCTATACAGTAAATCAAATGGTGCTTGCAGTTCCTTTGTGAATTCGTCAGAAAACCAGGAGGTATCAGCTAATGTCTGGCCTTGGAAACCTCATAAGTTCATTTGGGGATGGTGAGTCGTAGAGCAAATCCCTGGTCTCTCCTGATCGCTAGCACCTCCCCCTCCCACCGAGCAATGATCTCAGCTGTAGATGCCTTACCTTAAAAGCGACACTTAATTGCACAATAAAAACAAATGATTTCGAGAGTGCCGGTGGGCCGGGACCTCTTGGTGTGTAAGAGCAGAGCTGGGTGTGCTCTGCTGTGTCACATACTCATGGGAGTAGCCAGGGTTGTAAAGAATAAGGAGGGTAACACGATAATTGGGACAAATCATCTGTTCTGAAAACCTTTTGTTTTCAGGACTCCTTACACTCTTAAATATTATTGAAGAACCCGGAGACCTTTCGTTTATGTGGGTTACATCTGTTTATATTTACCGTTTGAGAAATTAAATAAGAAAAACCTAAGTATTGGGAAGCTTACAAGCTCATAGTAGAGGATA
Source organism: Mesoplodon densirostris (assembly GCF_025265405.1). Taxonomy (NCBI): domain Eukaryota; kingdom Metazoa; phylum Chordata; class Mammalia; order Artiodactyla; family Ziphiidae; genus Mesoplodon; species Mesoplodon densirostris. The sequence goes on from NC_082663.1 coordinate 61,282,383, forward strand.
TGTTTCCAATATTTTATTTTAAAGATTAGAGTGTGTAATTGGCAACAAATACTTTGTTCTTTTCTTTAAAGTGACTGGAATGTGAAGTAATAATGTCCACCAATACCCAAATCCGAATAACCATACTTTGTCGGTGTTTTTTCAAGACAATGTGGAATCCCTTGAAAAAAGTGTGTAGTTCAGTTTGCAACTTAAATACTCACACAAGCTGTTTTCCTCGTGCCAACCACTGTACTTTGGTATATAACAGAAGTGCTTTATGAATAGTTTCCATTTTATAACATAGAATATTAAAAGGAAGCGTACTCCAGGCTTCAGAACTAACAAGCTTTTAGTGCTTTTTCAAGGACATTCTTAAGTGAAAGTGGCTTTTTTTTTTTTCTTTTCTAAACTGTGAGTGCATGGCAATGAATTATACAACTGCTAGAATAGTTTGGTGCCACTGCCTTGATTGGTGCTAAGGTGACAGAAGTTTTACCCACATTGCTTTTGCACCATCAGTGCAAATGTCAATATACTGAAAAAGGCAAATATCCTTTTAGGATTATTATGAAAATAGTTTTGACCTTGTAGATTCCCTTGAAAGGATTTGGGAATCTCCAAGAGCTGGCAGACTATATACTCTGAGGACCACTGATTTAAGAAATGCTATCTTTCGAAAAAAGACGTATTGAATACCTGTCACTGCCAGGCACTTCTGTGTGCATGGGACATGTCGGTGGACAAAACAAGGAGCTCTGCCTTCATGGAGGTTATATTCTAGCAGGGGTGGTGACTGACAATAAGACAGTAAATATAATTAACAGGTATATTAGGAGACGCATCAGGAGGTGATAAGCGCTATGGAAAAATAAAAAGTAGAGCAAGGTAGGGTGACTGGGAGTGCTGGTAAGTGACAAGGAGCAGGTTAAAATTTTAGGTGTCATGGAAAAGATGATATGTGAGCAGAGTCTTATAGGAGGTGAGGGAGTTAGCCATGTGGCTACCTGGTGGCGGAGTGTTTCAGTCAAGGGAACAGCTGTATAATGACTAAGTGGGAGTATGCCTGGCATGGTGCAAAAAGCACAAGGATGGTGTGAGGAGGGAGTGGAGGGATTGAATATTAAAGGTCTAAGATATGTGGTCAGAAAAGGAAAGGAGGGCGCAGATTTTGTAGAAACGGAAGCTTCTGGAGGGTTTTTAGCAGAAGAGTGACCTAATCTCTCTTATGCTTTCCCTGGTGGTCCAGTGGCTAAGACTCTGCTCTCCCAATGCAGGGGGCCTGGGTTTGATACCTGGTCAGGGAACTGGATCCCACATGCCACAACTAAGAATTCACATGCTACAACTAAAGATCCAGCATGCCGCAACTAAGACCCAGTGCAGCCAAATAAATAAATAAATATTTTTTTAAAAAAAGGTTACTTTTGTTGCCATGTTGAGGATAGACTGTACAGGACAAGGTAAGAAAACAGATTAATTAAGAGACATATGTAGTAATCCAGATGAGATAATAGTGGGTCGGGCCAGAGTTATAGATGTGGAACTGGTGAGAATGGAGAATCAGTAGAACTTCCTAATGGTTTTGATGTGGGTGTAAGAGATATAGAGAAGTCAGAGGTAACTTCAAAATTTTTGGCCCGAGTAACTGAAAAGAGAGTGTATCTCTTATACAAAAATTAACTCAACATTTATTGTAGGTCTAAGTATAAAATTATAAAACTTTTAGAGGAAAAGACAGAAGAAAGTCTTCTGGGTAGGCAAACAGTTCTTAAACATAACAAAAAGCATGACCCATAAAAGAAAAAAATCAATATATTGGACTTCGTCAAAATTAAAAATATTTGCTCTTTGAAAGATACCATTAAGAGAATGACAATAAAGTCATAGCATGGAAAAAATTACTTGTAAATCACATACCCCACAAAAGATTTCTATCCAGAATATATTTTTTAAAATCTTTAAACTCAACAGGAAGAAAACAATCCAATTTGAAAATGAGAAAGGGATTTGAACAAATACTTTGACAAAGGATGGCAAATAAGCATGTGAAAAGATGCTTAACATCTTTAGCCATTAGGGAAATGCAGATTAAAACCACTAAGAGAGGATGGAAGGAAGAAAAATTCCAGTAGCAAGTAGAAAGAGAGTAGGTCTGGATGAGCACAGGCCAGTGGCTCTTACCCATAAGCAAATTTGCTGGCTACTCCTGGTGAAGGACTTCCTGTGTTTCAATTAGAAATAATGAAAAAGGAAGTAGGCATAACCCAAAGAACTTACCCTTTCCAATATTTTAAAATACAAATACACACACACACATATATACAATTTTGCATTTTGTATTTGCGTGTGTGTGTGTATACACATACATACATACATAAAGCTTCTACTACAAAGGGCAGAACACTGGGGCAATGAAAAATATAAATGTAAAGGACAGGTTTTTGACATGTACCTCTGCTTTTGATACAACATAGTTGGGGAGAACAGAGAAAAATGACTGATTTTTCCAGAATGTATTTAAACAACAGAATGTTTTGATTTCCTCTGGAAGAAAAACCTGCCCTGTGTTCTACCTGTTCTTTGAAGAATGCCTAAGGCAGGGCAACTAGTTCTTGGGTAACTGATCAGCAGTGCAGTCTTCTTTCTCAAGATCACAGGTTGCCGTTTATTTTTTAGGCTGCAGTTTTGTGCTGTTATTTTTTGCCTCTCCATCTGATTCATTCTGAGTCATGGGGAGCATACTCTCATTGTGATGTGGTGCCCTGCAGAGAGAGCTGTCTTGCTTGTTCTGCACCATTAAATGTTTGCTTGAGTCTTCCTATCAGAAATAGTATGGAGAGTCACAACACAGGGGAAAAAAATGGGAGTGTGAGGATTCTGCCTGGGAAGACTCGGATTAGTAGAAATGGGATTAATGAAGAGAGTTTTCTGTTGTTTTCCAAGGAAGAAAATAAAGAACTAATGTGCTTGATGGGCAGCTAAATCTCTCTGTGTGTCACGATTTTCAAGCAACCAAATAGCCCTTAACACTGGCATTCTCTCCTGATGAAAGATTCCATTCAAGCATGCCAGGTTCCCAGGCAGGGGGGAATGGGTTGAGGGAGGGATCACCTTAGTGGCAGAACAGCATTACCATATGTCAGATCTCCTAGGTCATTAGCCTTGCCCATATACATTTACTTGTAATCCGTCAGTGGGGAATTGAAGGATGTTGTCCCAGTCACACTGAAAAGACATGATTTTCCAGGATATGGGAGGCTTCTGTTCATTAAGCTGAAGCTGAGCATAGCTTGAAGAATTTAATCTGAACAAAATGGCCCTGAACTCAGTGGGAGTTACTTCCAAGGGTATAGGACAAGGGCAGTATACCTTAAGGATATTAAAAGCTGGAATAGAATGGAAGTGTGGTACATTTCTCTCCTTTCCTCCATTCTGTGCTTAATACCATTATGTCGGATGTAAGTATGATACATCTAGAAGATGGAGACAGTGAATCAAAAATCACTCTTTGACCTCTCTTTTTCCTCACAACATTAAAATCCAATTGATTTTCTATAGCAGTAATAATTCCATTCACAATAGACAAGAACAATAACACCAATAAAATGATAGAAAAATGCAATTTGTTGCATTAGTGGCAAGCAATTGGAACAAAATGTATTAGTTTAGAAACCATTCTGTGTGTAATTTGTGTGTGCTGTGTATTAAGAAAAAATACACAAAATGGTAGGATGTGAGGGATAAAATATCTTTTCATTGGCATGATCCTTTTACTTGAGAATCCATTCTATAGTCGTAAGTTATAAAAAAGCATATTTGCGCCTGAAACTGTGTAGCTTGCAGTAAGATCCATTTTCAGCACTTCTGAATTCAGCTCACATAGCCTTCTTGTAGGCTGTAAGGAGGTTCAAGCTGTTCTAAAACAGTCATCACAATCCATTACACTTTGTTCCCTGTAGCTTTTGTTCCCAGTTGCATGTGATACTGTTGATCGTGAAAGAAAATTTAAAATATATGCTGACTTTACACATGGAAGGATTATAGTTTCTCTTGTTCAAAGCATTCTTGAATATACCTTCTAGAATCTGGTATGAAAATCCAGGGCAAAGGTAATATTTCAAAAGAGGATATATCAAATTAATATTCCCTTTTTGTTAAAAGAATTATCTTAGGAGAAATGTACTTTTTGAGATTGTGAGTTTGTTTAAATGTGGGAAGCAGAAGCCAGTAATTTAAGCCTGAAAGGTTTACTGCAAATACCTGTATCACTGAAGCAAAAGCATTTTGCCTCAGTACACATTGAAGAAAATTTATCTTTAATTGGAGATTGTATTGATTTTTAATTAATAATAGAAGGCATCATATCTAATATTTTAGACTATGTTTGGAATATAGTGTTCTCTTTTTGGATGTTGCAGATTATAGAGAAAGATCTTCTTTGAGACGTAACACATATTTGAAGAGAAGACACATATTTTTATACTAGTTTATCCCCTCAAACGCTACGGAAAACTGAATATTTTCTCCCAGGAACCTACTCCTGCTGCTTAGGATCATTATTGCTTGATGTCTTCCAGTCATTCAAGCTTCTTTGAGATATTTCATACTTTCTTTATATAATCAGTTGCCAAGTCCTACCAAGTCTTTTCTTTCTTTCTTTCTTTCTTTTTTAAATTGAAGTATAGTTGATTTACAGTGTTGTGTTGGTTTCAGGTGTACAGCAAAGTGATTCAGTTTTATATATATACACACACACACATACACACACACTCTTTTTCAGATTCTTTTCCATTATAGTTTATTACAAGATATTGAACATAGTTCCAAAATCTTTTCTTTTAAAATTACTCTCCTCCATAGAATCACAGATTTTTTTTTTTTTCGGTACGCGGGCCTCTCACTGTTGTGGCCTCCCCCGTTGTGGAGCACGGGCTCCGGATGCGCAGGCTCAGCGGCCATGGCTCACGGGCCCAGCCGCTCCGCGTCATGTGGGATCTTCCCGGACTAGGGCACGAACCCGTGTCCCCTGCATCGGCAGGCGGACTCTCAACCACTGCGCCACCAGGGAAGCCCAGAATCACAGATTTTTATGTCCTAGGAGGAAGCTCCTATAGTCCAGTTTTTTCAAAACTTCTAGAGTAACAGAACCCTTTCTCTGAATGATACCTAGAAGCCCCCAAATTACTACTATTACTACTACTACTACTATTACTGCTGCTGCTGTTGCTGAGTCTGATTTGGTTGAAGCAAAGGTAGACAGGAGGGTCACAGACTTCTATCTGTTTGGTCCATTTTTGTTGACTTGTTGTCACCTTCAAAGATGCTTTATTTAATCCCAAGGGATCCTGGGAGTGGAGGAAACCAAGGTCCAGAGATAAGTGTCTTGTTCAAGATCATTAAGCCTGTTAGTGCAGAGCTGGGACTAGAAGTCAAGTTAAAGTTTAGTGCCCTTCAGGTCCATCACCTGTACCATCTCTGTCACCACCTGAGACCTGGCTTATTGCAATACATTCTTAGCTGTCTCTGATCTCCCCTCTCCTATGTCCTCATTTACAGAACATATGGTATTTTGTGTTCTTTGTGTCTCTCCTCTGTACAACATGCTTCTATGGCTCTCCATTTCTTATAAAATCAAGCCCCAGTCTTTACGGGTTCATTTCAGGTTCTTCATAATCCAAACTTTTTCTTACATTGTTCTCCAATCCAAAGCCACTGTGCCAGCCTGTTTGCTTTTTTCACTGATCCTTGAATCACCTCCAAGTCTTTCCTTATATTTTCCCCTCTACCTGGAATGCTGACTTTCCACTGAACCTGTCCTTCAAGACGCAGATCAAGATCCTTGAAGCCTATTCTAACTATGCAGGTTCACAGTTACCCCTTTTGTCTTTTTGAGGACCATATGCATTCTGTACCATTTTTTGGCTTTTAAATTTCACATGGGTAAGAATATGTATTGTCTCATCAGTAAAAACGTAAGTTCTGCTAGGACATGGACCATGGCTTATTTTGTATGCAATACTGACGTGGTGCTGTGTGAAAACCAACTGTGTTTTGTGAGTGAGTTAAATTGGTCTGAGGTGATGACAGATTCTCCCTGCTCTTGATCACCATACAAGGATCCACTGCAGCATTTTCCACGTAGCAGATGATGGGTATTCCATCCATTTCATCTATTTTCCTTTCCCACCATAAAAAATTAGATCTAAGATTTTCTCTTTGATCTTTTCTATAACTATGCCATCAGCCTAATCATTAAAAAATTCTAATTGAATGTAAACATATGTCGATAATAATACTAATGTAAATGTTTTATTGTAAATACCTATTTCTATAACTTTTCCATAAATGTCTTTATACTTGTGTAGTACAATAAATGTAACTCCTTTTCAAAAATTAATGAGTCACACCAAAAGCCATATTTGCTCCTAGAGGAGAGGTTGTCCACACCTCTCTAATATCCAGACGGCAAACTCAGGCAGGACTCCACGTTTTATCTACCTATACATCTACAATTAAAATTCAGAAGGCAGGGTTATTTGAAATGAAAAATGGAGTCAGAATTCTGATTGGTTATTGGTTTAACAATGAGGAATAACTTTGCTAATTAGGTTATAGGATGAGTATTTTTGGTACACCTTTGTTAATACATTTTTAAAAAATATGCAAGCTGAAGATTTAACCCAATTTGTTGAAAACATGTTAACAATACTGAATATAATTAACAATATCTTAGTTTTCTCAACTTGTTCTGGGTATATTAGGCTACAGACGATGCCACTAAATGAAAGATTAAGAGGTATAGTTAATAATTATTTGAGCAGTCTTGGAAAATATTTTTGATATATTTCCTAGAAATTGAGAAATTGCTATTATTAATGATGGGTAACAAATCTCTTCACAATTCAGGATGATTTTCATTTCTTTGCTCTCAACAAAATTGAGGAATGTCTGGTGGATCACAAAAATAATATTTGAAGATGTGTCACTGTGTGGTTTTGGAATATAAAGTGGAAGAAGCTCAAAGAGATGAATGACATTTCTATAGCAAATTTTGCTCCAATTCCATCTATTTATATATGTTAACAAGTATTCTCAGAGCTCACAAAAAACACTTTAGAAATGATGCTGAACCCAGTCTCATTGTAGCTATAAGTAATATTCATCCACCAAAATATGAAATGAAATAAAAAATCCTCATCTACCCCGTTAATGAAAGAATTTCCAAATTCTTTCTTTTTATGTTTAAAATTTATATTTATATTGCTTTTGTTAAACTATTTATTAATAATAATTTTAATAATGACTCAATCCAGAAGGAAAAATTTTATCTGGAAAGATGAAACGGCATCAGTGAAAGATTTTCAAGAATAAAAATATTTCACGTGAAGATATTCTGTGGGGAAGCTGGAATGGAAACACAAGTTCAAGGAGAAAAAAGAATGATATAAAATTTCTAAGTGTTGAAGATCAGCTTGTTCACATAAATATATATATTTCAGTGGATGGTATTGGGTATTAATAGCTTTGGTATTTATATATATTTTTGATATATTAATTATTCCATTATTTTAAAATGTCAGTTTTACAACATACCAAAAATCAAATCCTTTGCAACCATGTAAATTTAAAATGAAATAATTTAAATGTGAATTAATACTGTGTGAGTGGGTACATAGTTTTTCATAATTATTTTAGAGGGATACATAAGTAAATCTTAGAAACTCCTCTGGCCAAGAGGCACTGAATGTCATAGCCTCTGCCTGTCTCTCCAGTCTTATCAGATGCTTCCCTTTTATTTGCTCTCTACTTCCAAGGCACATTGGTCCTTTTTTAGTTCTCTGAATTCTTCTAGTTGCTTCCTGCCTAAGGACTTTTCCTCCTTCCTTATCTGCTCAATGGCACCACTCTGCCCCCAAAGCTAACTTAACCACCCTTAGCCAGATGATGTCCACTCATCCTTCCGAACAAAACATCAGTGTTAGGTCTTAGGGGAGCCTTCTCTAAGCCATTTACCAAAGGTAGGTTTCTCTAGACTCCTCTCTAACCCTGTAACACCTTGATTTTTTCCTGCATATCTCTTAGCCCAATTAGGACTTAAAAAGTTGGTCATATATATATATATTTTTTACTGTGAGTTCCATAAGGGCAGGTACCAACTCTATCTTGCTCACTGCTGTATCCCCAAGAGAATCCAGCACAGAGATGGTGTTAAAGATGGTGAAAAGAAATTATTCATGGCCTTCATTAAAGATAGTAAGGCAGACTTTATTCAGTTCCACTGTGATAAGTATAAGGACCACTTTGATAGAATTTTGCAGTGGAGAGAGAGATTGGGTTCAACTCCAAACACAGCATGGGCAAGTGGGAATTGAGGATGGAGGTCAGTGGGTGAAAAGTGAGTAAGGAAAATATTAGGAGTAAGATAGAATTCTGGCTAAATCTGTATAACAGGAGTCTTATTGAAAATAGGCCAGGGTGATCAGATATCACCTGGCAGTTGGTAGAGGATAAGGAACCTGATCAGATATCTTGCTAAAATGACTTAGCAGAGTTCTTGTTAAAACTGGATTTTATAAGGAATACACAGATGGGCCTAGGAGAAGGGTTCAGGAGCCTGACTAAAGTTTGGTCAAGCAAAGAATCTTTGTCAATGAGTGCATAGAAGTGACTCAATATTTGTTGAATGGATCAATGAACAATACAGCTTATTCCTTTTCTTTTAATTAAAAAAATTTTATTGAAATATAGCTGATTTACAATGTTGTGTTAGTTTCAGGTGTACAGCAAAGTGAATCTGTTAACACAAATACATATATCCACTCTTTTTTAGATTCTTTTCCCATATAGGCCATTACAGAGTATTGAGTAGAGTTCCCTGTGCTATACAGTAGGTCCTTATTAGTTATCTATTTTATATATAGTAGTGTGTATGAGTACAGATTATTCTTAATATCTGTGTGTGGTCACAGATACTTGTAGAGTATTATTATTCATTTAAGGAAGAAGGACTTTATTCATGAAAGAGCTCAAGAAAACTTTGTAAGTAGTTACATGGATCCAATAAGATTATGTACAAAAAAAAGACTTTGAAGGAGTTAAAATAATTATTCAGATGTTGGTTATTTCATGTAAACTCTCTGCATCACTTTGAATTCTCTGAGAAGCAGTCACCAAGATTGTTTCAGATTGTGGGATATTTTTTGAGGAAAATGTATGCGAAAGATAAAGGAGAGAGAGTGGGAGTAGGTGGGGAGAGCTTCAGACTGTGATGTGGTTAAGACACTTTTGAAGGAGAGGAATTTGACAGGAAGAGTTTCAGACTGCAGTACAGTTCTAAGAATGTGTCAGCCAGATCAATGAAGAGTTCTTTACCCTAAGTCACCTGTCAGAGGAGTTTCGCATCCTACAAGATGGACCTGCATTAGTACCCCTTCCACGCAGAGCCAAGACTTGGGGAAGTCTAGGGGAAGGAAAGCATGGCCTTGGTGTAGACATGGTGGTGGATCTCAAAATCCATTCTGCTCCTGCCAGGAGGAGAGCTGAGTGGTGCATTCACATGGCATTCACACCCAGAAATCTAGAAGTGTATCGTCTGTCCAACCATTTTCTAATTTATCTATGCACAGTGCTGGGGGCAGAGCTTATATTTTCTGATTTTTACTTTGCAATTAATGAGGTATATTTTCCTCCATGAATTTGACTGAGTTCATTCAATAATGCCACCAAGTTTCCTGGCCTAACTTCTGTTTGCCATCAACTTATTGAATATTCCAGACAATATGGATCTCCCTTCTTCATGACCACCAGTCCATTTACCACTTGGAACTGACAGGTTGGTTCTTGGTTATTCCAGTGCTGGGTTAAAAAACAATAAAAAACAAATGAAGAATAAAGACAGGACTTTAGCAAACAGTCCTCCTTGTTGTTAAAGTTCTCTGGCATAACCACTTCCAAAATATTGCAACAAATAGGAATTCAAAGGGGCAGAAATTCAGAAATATTTAATCATAAAAGCACCTCCAATTCCAATGGCTGATCACCATTACCTGTCAGTGAGTTCTACTTCAGAGAAGTGCAAAGACCCGGGGATGATATCTTAGCACTTGTAACGGCTGTAGAAGACCAGTTCCTGTCTTCTCCTTGGGGTTTCATCTGTCCTCAGCAGTTATAACTGAACCATTATTTCCATTTGCCTCTACAGGAATTTTGTTAATGGCTCTGCTACTATTCCTGTAAAGTCACCCTTGGAGGAACAGTTTCTAGTATGGTCACCATGGTGATGCCACATGGATCAGTTTGCACTCTCTTAGATGACCCAGACTTCACAGACCTTGATTTTAGGCTAGCCCTGTACTCTCTTTAGGAGATTTTTAATTATGAGTCAATCACATAGAGCACTAATACTCATTATACAGAGGTTTAATATTAAAATAGTATTGAGGGGTAAAAAACTTTCAAATTTGCTCCCTCTCTTATTATCTGTCATTCCCTCCCCAGGGTAGCCTGGTTTTGTGTGTCTGTATAATTGCATGATGGTTTTGCTGGGTATTCCTTTATTTTCTTCTTCTCTCCTGATTCTTTACACTAGACTACTTGGAGGCCTTTCTGAAGTAGAGTATAGATTAGGAAATGCAAAGAATATACATTTTGTTTCATGTATAGTGACCACCTGTTTTCATTATCAAAGTAATATAAGAGTCTCTGGTCAAGATAGGATCAGAAACCTCTCTAGATCTTTGTCTCATGGATTGCCATGGTGATAGGAGGGCGGTAGAACTGGGAAAGGACTGAAACTTATTGTAATATTTGAAGCTTATGAAATCCATGTGAACATTTATTTTTGACTTGGACATTGACTGATCCCTATTATAATAGTGAAGGATACCATCTGTTTAAAAAAGTCTGTTAGCATCCTCCCAGGACTTTAGAGATTGTGGCTGTTGGAGAATAGGTTCTTGAATTTATAATACTGTTTAGTTTTACCCATACAACATTTGGCATGAAGAAGGAAAACTATAATATCCTGTGGTTGTTTGAAGGTGTTTAATGGTATCAGGCAAGAATTGTAATGGAGAAGCTCAAATGGAGGGTCCCTTTTCAACTACCATTTCAGCAAGAATGCTGATACCTGCAGAAAGAACATGCCCTCCAGTGAGAGAGAGAGAGAGAGAGAGAGAGAGGGAAACAGAGACAGAGAGAGAGACAGTGAGCTCTAACCATCTTAGCCATGACAGTGCTGCAGAGCTGAGTAGAGGGAAGAAAGCCTTTCACGCTAATCGATGGTGTTGATTTAATCCTCAGCCACTGCATGAACAAGTCCGTGGACCAAGCCTGAGAGCTATCTGTGAACAGACCCAAGGGGCTCTGAGGAAAGGAGATAGCACAGCACTGTAGAGAAAGAGGGAAGAGGGACAGGAATGACTGGGCTCACGGTAGGGCATCCAGACAACAGCATCCAGTTACTGACTCCTAATCACTCTGGTTGAGACAGTTTCCTGAACTGTGTTCTACAGAACACCAGTTCTGCAAGATGTTTAGATAAGACACACCAAAAAGAGGATTCCATGGTCAAATAAATTAGGAAATACTACCTAGCATATCCTCCCTGGTGGAGATGTGTAATACATATGAATTAAAGCAAACAGTCTAACTTTATTCAAACCCAGTGTATCTCAAACCTTTTTGAATATAAAACCTTATTTTTATTTACTCATTTAGATATTTATTATTAATACCTAATGAAAAGTGTGTCCTGTTGAATACAGTATGGAAAAGCCATGGTAATGGTTACTAGTGATGAAATGTAGAGCAGTGAGAACTGGGTATCAGAACCCAATAAATGGCCTTTAGAGTTCTTGTATATGTACCCAATCCTAGTTGTGCATCAGGATCATCTGGTGGGGTTTGTAAAAAATGTCGATTTCAGATCTCATCCCTAATCTAAGAAATCTGAATCCAGAGGATAGGGCCTTAGGATCTGTACTTTAAAAATGTTTCCCTGGTGATTCTTATAAGCCAGCCCAGTACTGTTCTATGGACCAGCATTTACAAACCATTAAATTACAGACTTTGGGCTCAGTTGTTCCAATAAAGATTTTGTTGGCTCTGTGAAAATCAAGTTAAATAATTCATGTAGGTAGTGTCATATAATATATACCTAAACTGAATATAGCCCACCTGTAGATTAGAGCCAAAATTCTGGTGTCCAAAGTAGGCAAAACCCAGTAATTTTTCTTCTTCCAGAATTCTGCTTTAACAAAGTTAATTTTTCTGCATGTGTTACCTTTTACTTTTAACTAAAATGTTATTTAAGGAATTGAATGAAGGGTAGATGAAGACAGGATAGGATACAGAATAATTTTATAAATCCTTAGTTCAGTATGGAAGGATTTCATCTAGGGAAGTACAGACTAAACCGCCCTTTTAGTATTTTGGTAGAAACAACACTTATTGTACATGGAGTGACATTTCAGTGCAGAGAAAGCTGGCAACCTTTATTGGGGAATCTACTCCAACAATCTTCTCCTGAGCATCTTCCTCAGACACCTGCACCATTCTTATAGCTTAGCTTGACTGTTTACCTGAAGGTGATAAGGCATGAGTGGTGATGGTTCTGATAAGGTAACTGTCTGTAGATTCCTTAAACTCAGCTAAGAAATTATGGTTCTATGGTCAGAAACAACTGTGTCTAATAATGGTGACGTTGTCCATAATTACTAAGAGCAGTGATGGTTACAGTAAAGTAGGTAGGATTGGAACTTTAAGAAAACCTCTAAAAATCTAGATTGCTTCTGCAAAATAAACTCATTCGTCATTGAGATTTCTTAAGTCTAGCTCAATGGAGGAGAATGCACATTTGATAGGCTATTCAAAATAATTTCACATGTGATTTTTTCCTGGTGACCTTTTACATGTGAGAATTAATTCCAAGGCAACAAGCCTAGGTCTCATCTAACCCAAAGACTGTTAGATGAGAATTTTGCCTCTGAAGCAGAAATTGTCAGGCAGGAAAGGAATGTGATACTTTAAGGCAGTGCTTCTGAAACTTTAACGTACATATGAATCACCTGGGATCTTGTTAAAATGCAGATTCTGGTTGAGAAGGGCAGGGATGGGGCCTGAGATTTCTTGCTTTTCTTGCAAGCTCCTGAGTGATGCTGATGTGTAATGGACCACCCTGAGGTTCTAAGGTATTTGGAAAGCTTTCCTCTTGGGGCATATCTGGAAACATAAGGAGAATATTGTATTTATTATACTTTACCCAGAAGCATACTGAACATACTATTTGGAAGTGCAGCTGAATAGTTACACACTATTTAAAAATAAGTTTCCTTTATGTTTCTTGCCTTTGCAACACTTATGGCTGCCAGCTGAACAAAGCTGGTGCAGTGTGAGTGGCTGCCAGTGGACAGTGACAAAAACAAGACTTACTGAAACAAACAAGGGTTTCTTATAAATAATTTGGAAATGATTTTGGAATCCATTTCTTGGCAATGGAAATAGTACATTTCAGATGCTATTAAGTGATTGATTTATATGTGGGAAGGCCTCAGTTGGTAGTTCTGGAAATATTTAATGATGCTATGCCACCATCTATGAAGTTGAGAGGATATCCTGTAGAAAATGAAAATCCCAGAGGAAGGAAGCGCATGCTGTCTCTGCACAGTCACGATCATCTAATACAAGGTTTATGCTGGAGAACTGTGGTGATACAACCAGTTACAACTGAAATGGACCCTCAAGGATAGATTAGAGACAAAACAGGAATCCACAAAACAGCTCCAGTATATGTTTGGGCAAGCATCCAACCAGTCAACCTTTCTGTGTTTTTTCAGTCACAAGACTCCTCTTTTTCTGTGGTCCACTTGTCAAGTACATTTTGCCTTCACACGGGACGTGATAGTCCAAAACTCAATCACATTCTTCCCAGCTGTAAACTGACTGCAGAGGTGACTAAAAACGCCATGGAATTGAACTTAAAATAGTAATTTTGCTTTTTTTGTTCGTTGCCACATTAGGAGACAGAAAGATTTTGAGGGCTATCAGATTGGTAATACTTGATATGAACTGGTGATAATATGTTGATAATAATTAATTTATCATGTGTAGAGACAGGGTGGATACAGGAATTATATTTGTGTTGAGTTATTTTACTGAGTTAGTTTTGTTGTTATTGATTATACGAAAGGAATTAGTGCTATGTCATACACATTCCACATTTTTTTCAGTTTACCTTTTTCTTTTGATTTTGTTTAGTGTCTTTATCCACACATACATTTTGAAATTTGTGTTGCCTTCATACACCAAGTTCACCCATTTTAACTGTACAATTCAATAACTTTTAGTAAATTCAGAGTTATACAATCATCGCCATAATCTGATTTTAGAATATTTGCATCACCTCCAAAACAATCCTTGTGCCATTTGCAGTTATTATAATTTTTGATTTATCTGAAATTTATTTGGGTGGAATAAGTGGGTTAGGAATCCAGCTTTATTTTTTTTCCAAATGGCTAGCCTGTTGCCCCAACATTTCTACCTCACAGAGTTGAAATGCCACCTTTTATCCTAAACTAAATTTTTATATATACTTATGTTTAGGTCTGTATTCTAATCTGTTCTATTAGCTGATGTTTATTGATCTGGGATGATCATATTTTATAAGTTAGTGGCAAATTATGATGTTTTAATTGTGGAGGTGCTAGATTTCAATTAGTATCTTCTTTTTTCAGATTTCCCCAAATATCTTGTATGTCTATGTTTAGGTCATTTGGTCAAATGCTTCCTCCATGCCTTCATAGCTGCAGGTCATGCAGCTTTTAAAGTTCCTTTTTGATGCCTCTGGTTGTAAGATGACTGCCTCTACTACAATATCACCTCTGAATCCCAGGTGGAATTAAGAGAAAGGGCAAAAGATGTTAGCTGACTGGTCTCCCTTTACAGATCATTCTGGGAGCTCCACCCAGTGACCTGTGCTTTCATTTCATTGGCCAGAACTCTGTCGTATAAATACTCTGGTTTCAAGAAGGCTAGGAAATATAGTTTATCAGCTGGGCACATTACCACCCCATTAAAAACCAGTATACTGTTGGTAAGGAAGGAGATTAGATATCAGTAGACACTGAGCAGTGTATGCCACTTTCCTGTTCTCAGACATTTTTGCAATGATGGGACCAGAAATATCTTGTTTTCCTCTTGTTCAGTATAATATCAGTGTACATTCACACTCTTCAATTCACATCACGGTACATTTTAGTAGGGACCAATTTATATGCAAGTATGTGAGCTGAAGCATATGACTGCTCCCAATAAGAATTATAGTACCTATTGTCTTTTGGTGTGAGCAGTCATTGGGGAACACTAAACTTTTCTTTCTTTTTCACATTTTACCCAGTGATATTTGTGGCATGTGTCTGTTCTTCTATTTAATGCACAGGAGTTGGAGATTGTCAACTTGATAGAAATGAGAATGGAGCAAAGGAAATGGGAAAACGAAGGGAAATTTATCAAGGATACACATCAGCATTTAAATGTTAAATATCAGTGGTTAGCAACTGGCTGCCCAATGCTTTGACCATAAGATAGGTTGAAAAAGAAAATGAATGTATAAATGATGTTAAAATAGAAATGAACTTCACTTTCCTAGAGAGAGTCTTCACAGAAACTTTTGGAGGAGAGGGGAAGCCAAAGCTGTTGGAGAAGATGCCGGGGTATTCTAGAAAAGGGGAAGCAGGGTGCCTTTTCAGGAAGGTTGAGCTAAAAATAGAGCCCTGGTATCCAACAGTGGCCTGGGCGCTTCAAACGCTGGGGTCCGTGCCATTGTTGTTTTTTTAGAAAAAAACTTATTTTGAGTTAATTTTAGACTTACAGATGAGTTGCAAAATAGTACAGGGAGTTTGCCTATACTTTTAAAAATAATTTATTATTTATTTATTTATTTATTTTTGACTGCGTTGGTCTTCATTGCTGTGCGTGGGCTTTCTCTAGTTGTGGCGAATGGGGGCTACTCTTCATTGCGGTGTGCAGGCTTCTCATTGTGGTGGCCTGTCTTGTTGTGGAGCACAGGCTCTAGGTGCACGGGCTTCAGTAGCTGTGGCACGTGGGCTCAGTAGTTGTGGCTCGCGGCTCTAGAGCACATGCTCATTAGTTGTGGTGCAGGGGCTTAGTTGCTCCACGGCATGTGGGATCTTCCCGGACCAGGGATCGAACCCGTGACCCCTGCATTGGGAGGTGGATTCTTAAACACTGCACCACCAGGGAAGCCTGAGGGTTCACATATACTTTTCACTTTGCCTCCCCTTATTTTAAAATCTTTTTTTAAAATTAATTTTTATTGGAGTATAGTTGCTTTACAATATTGTGTTAGCTTCTACTGCACAGCAAAATGAATCAGCCATACGCATACCTATATCCCCTTCACTTAGGACACTACAGTGCATTAAGCAGAGTTCCCTGTGCTATACAGTATGTTCCCATCAGTTGTCTATTTTATACATAGTATCAATAATGTATATGTGTCAATCCCAATCTCCCAGTTCCTCCCACCCCACAACTTTCCCCTTGGTATCCATACATTTGTTCTCTACCTCTGTGTCTCTATTTCTGCTTGGCAAATAAGGTCATCTATACCATTTTTCTAGATTCCACATATATGCATTAATATACGATATTTGTTTTTCTCTTTCTCACTTACTCTCTGTATGACACTCTCTAGGTCCATCCACGTCTCTACAAATGACCCAATTTCGTTCCTTTATATGGCTGAGTAATATTCCATTGTATATATGTACCACATCTTCTTTATCCATTCCTCTAGTGATGGACATTTAGGTTGCTTCCATGTCCTGGCTATTGTAAATAGTGCTGCTGTGAACATTGGGGTGCATGTGTCTTTTTTTTTTTTTTTTTTTTGCGGTATGCGGGCCTCTCACTGTTGTGGCCTCCCCCGTTGCGGAGCACAGGCTCCGGACGCGCAGGCTCAGCGGCCATGGTCTTTTTGAATTATGGTTTTCTCTGGGTATATGCCCAATAGTGGGATTGCTGGGTCATATGGTAATTCTATTTTTAGTTTTTTAAGGAACCTCCATACTGTTTTCCACAGTGGCTGTATAACATCTTATATAACGAAATAATTATAACAACTTGCTGAGGGAATTCCCTGGTGGTCCAGTGGTTAGGACTCTGCACTCTCACTGCCGAGGGTCCAGGTTCAATCCCTGGTCAGGGAACTAAGATCCCAAAACCTGTGTGGTGTGGCCAAAAAAAAACTTGCTGAATTTCCAGATACACTAATCAGACCTATCAGTACTGAAGAGAAGTAGCAAGCCTTGGAAGTAGGGAAGGTATAATTAAGTAAAGTATCTAGAAAAAGATATTTTTTTATCCCCAGATATTCCCAATCCATCAAATCTATTTAAAAAAAAATAGAGTCAGGATTAACATTACTGATGGTTAGGTTTTTTTTTTTTTGTTTGTTTGTTTTTGCGGTACGCGGGCCTCTCACTGTTGTGGCCTCTCCCGTTGCGGAGCACAGGCTCCGGATGCGCAGGCTCAGCGGCCATGGCTCACGGGCCTAGCGGCTCCGCGGCATGTGGGATCCTCCCGGACTGGGGCACAAACCCGTGTCCCCTGCATTGGCAGGCGGACTCTCAACCACTGCGCCACCAGGGAAGCCCTGATGGTTAGTTTTTAATGTGAGCAACTATCGTTTTGAAAATGAGGCATATTTTGTCCTGATTCTTGCATTGCTACTCACTCTGAAAATAACAGACACTCTGCTTCTGAATTTTAGCTCATAAAATAACTCTGGGTGTAGATTCAGTTCAGAAAATACTTTGGGGTTCCAGTTAAGCAGTATTATAAAATACAACAGCCTGTCCCTCTTCCTGGGGGTATATCTAGGGTAAGACATATACCTATATACTACATTTTTACCAGTTGTTGGTGCAATAAAAATCAAGTATTTTAAAGAAAGATTAGACCAATATAGAGTTGTCTATTATTTTAGAAAACTATACTTTAATGCTGTAGTTTGGTATTTATATTCCAAATATTCCTGGTCCTTGTGTCTGGAATATTTTTATAAGACACTCTCCTGCCCCCATCATTAGAACTATCACCAGCCCCCAGCCTCTCCCATCTCTCCCTCCTTCCCCTCCCATGCTCACAAAGACACACATTTTCTCTCTAACACTCTTGAGCAGGTTAATTTCTAGATCTTTTGGGTCTCAGATGAAATGTTACTCCCTCACCAAACCCTGTTGTATTCAATCACCAGCATCTAGCACAATGCCTGAGATATAGTGGACATATAATTAATTTATATTATTCCTATTTTTAGGATGAGTAATGCTGCAATTAACATCATTGTGCATGTATTCCATCCATATTTCAGGTTATTTCCTCAGGAAACTAATTGAGTTTAAAGGTATGAATATTTTCAAGACTAAATATATATACTGTGAAATTGCTTTCTAGTAATTGTTCCAACTTCTACTCATACCATTAGTGTGGTCTTTCTGTGAGGAAACAATTAAATTTGGGGGCAGTGTTTTCAGGCTTCCTAAATTCTACAACTTTATTATGAATTGATTGAAAATGGATTTGCATTTTCTTTTTATTTTCCTCTGTTGTTTGCTTATTAAGAAAAAATCTCATTTCAATGAGCACTTTACTGACACACAAGTATATTCTCTTACAGTTTTCTTATTCAGTATCACATGATATCTATTCTGAAAGGCAATTTTTTTTTTGCCAAAACCACAAATTTTTTTTTTGTGGTATGCGGGCCTCTCACTGTTGTGGTCTCTCCCGTTGCGGAGCACAGGCTACGGACGCGCAGGCCCAGTGGCCATGGCTCACGGGCCCAGCTGCTCCGCGGCATGTGGGATCTTCCCGGATCGGGGCACGAACCCATGTCCCCTGCATCGGCAGGCTGACTCTCAACCACTGCGCCACCAGGGAAGCCCAAAACCACAAATTTTTAATGCCTCAAGTTGAGCTGTCATCTAGTTCACCAAACCAACAAAAGGGTGATAATACATTTTACATAAATAATTTGGGAGGATTCCTCCTGTCAAAACAAAAAGCACCTCGAAAAATAAACCAATATTAACAGTAGCAATTGAGAAAAAATACTCTAGCAAGTCCACAAATGATATTTCACATTTATCTTATGCTTTATATGTGAAAGCCATATCATATACTGCAAATAATAAACTATATTTTATTATCAGGTTCATAATTCATGATATTTTGTAGCAATTGAGGGGAAGGAGTAAAAGAATAAATGTTCTTTTACAGAAAACATGGCAAAAACCAATCACCAAGATTAAGAGTTTTCCCCAACTGGCTAGTGTATGAACAATACAAATTGGAGTTTGGATATGCTGATGTTTTATATTTATATTTATTTATATTTATATCAAATATTCAGAATATTTGATACCCTATGTCATGGATTGACAAACTTTTTCTGTAAAGGGCCAATAGTACATATTTTAGGTTTTGTGGGGTCATTGGGTCTCTGTTGCAAGTACTCAACTCTGCCATTTTAGTGCAAAAGCAGCCATAGACAATGAGTAAACAATGAGTTTGGCAGTGAACCAGTAAAACTCTTTTTTTTTTTTTTTGGTATGAAGGAAAATTTATTTGGCTAGAGCATTTAAATAACGTAACTTTTTTTTAAACCAATGAACTTGGTAATACACATCATTTCTGCAAGATTTTGATAAATTACACCCTTGCATTTAAAGACATTTCCAGATACACTCGAAGTAATTTACCAGAGTTTTGGACGGCATCATTTATAGCTGTAAAATGAATAAATTTGCTATAATTTTATTAAATAAAATCTTACTTTTCTTTGAACTAATATCTCCAGCTTAGTGAAGAGCAGCCTGACATATAAACAAGACCCTGGTTATTCAAGTGAATGGAATGTAGGTTCTGTCATCAAGCTGATCTGTATTCGTATTATCATCATCCTTAGAAGAGAACAGGAGGGAAGAACAAAACTTGGGGAATGACTTGTCAACATCTAAATAATTTCTTCAGGACTCTTATGATTTTATCCTTTTTCATTTCCACAAAAGGCTGGACTTATACAGTAGTTAATTACATAATCTGAAGTTTTAGAGTTTTTTTTTCTTTTAGATTTTAGAATCATATAGGAATATGATTAGTAAAACTCTTTACCACAATAGGAGGGCAGGAGGGCTGGAATTTGCTGACTCTTGGCCTATATGATAGATAGGACAGCCATAGGAAATGTTGCTCCAGACCTTGAGAGTCCAAAGCATGATTGTAAGGAAATACAGAAATATTTATAAAAGCATGAAGAAACCACACTTTAAAAGTGGCAAGTAAAAAAATAAAACCCACGTAGAGAAAGCCTGAAATAATATCCTGAAAATTTTCAAAGCTGGTAGAAAGAGATGAGAAGAAACTGAGTTATTTATAACATAGAAGCCTCTCTTACCTCATGGCAAGAGGGAAAATAATTGAGAGGGTGCTGATGGTGAGTTGGGGGGACTAGGGATGTTTACTGAGGCTTGGATTGCAGGCTGGTCTTAATGGCAGAACCCCTAGGAGAAAAGGACCTTTTTTTCCTTAGGTATCTAAGGAAGGAATGAGCTATTGAGATGGACTTAGCTTGGTGTGTATGAATGCTTTCTACTTGGTCTCATCCTCCCCTTCCCACAGTGGTGATCCTGGGGGCCAGCAAGGAAAGTATGTTGCCCAAATGTTACCCAAATTACGATGGCCCAAGACCCACTGGCTTTATTTATCCTTCCCAAAGTGTACTCAGGTATGTCAGAGCGGTCCTGCAGCTGCCTCTTATGTGGCAAGTACTTCCTCACCTTCTTGTCTTTCATTCTCCCTGTTACACCTGCACAGTGGTGCCTCTCTGGCTGATGGTCCTCATGCCTTGCACAGTATAGCTCTCCCTCTGCTGGTGCTGGTGAGCCCCACTGCTTTAGAAGAGAAGGTATGTTTTTCTCCTTGTAGAGATGGCATTCAACTTTGACTAAACTGTAGTGACTTAAGTGGATACAGATTTCTTTTTGTCACAAAATAAGTCCAGATTCCTTTTGTGCCACCATACTTAGCCTGTGGTTTTTATCCTCACGGTTGCAAATTGGCTGTTTTGCACCTCCATATCATGTCCACAGTCCAGGTAGGAAGAAGGCAAAAGGGAAAGAGTTGGTACCAGCAAACTTCTGCTTGTGTAGTTTTGGCCCAAACTCTGTCAAATGGCCATATATAGTTGCCATAACACCTGAGAAATTTATATGTATTTATTTTTAATAGCCTCAGTAAAATGATAGTTGGGTTAGCCAACCTGTACTGAATTCTCAAATTCTTGTTTACTTCATTCCACGAATAGGACAGTCCTTTCTCCTAAGTTCCCCAAAGTATGGTAGAGACTAGGCTTAACTTTATAAAGATAGCTCCCTTATTTTGAAATAGTTTAAGATTTACAAGAAGTTGCAAAAATAGTGGTACAGATCCTGCATACCCTTTATTCAGCTTTCTCAAATTATAATATCTTACATAAGCATAAGATATTGTCATAATCAGGAAATTGATGTTGGTACAATACCATTAACTCAGGTGCAGACCAAATTTGAATTTCACCAATTTCATATGCACTTTTTTCTTTTTTGGTGTATATTTCTATGATATTTAGTTGCATGTGTAGATTTGAGGAACCATTACCACAGTAGGGATATGGGAATGTTCCATCACCACAAAGAAGCTCCCTCATTTTTCCCCTTCATAGTCCCCTTCCTCAAATCCTTAACAACTACTCCTCTGTTCTCCATCACTATAATTTGAGAATGTTATATAAATGAAATAATAGAATATGTAGACCTTTAAGTTGACATTTTTCACTTAGCATAGTGTCCTTGAGATCCATCCAGATCTTGAATGTATCAAAAGTTCATTCCTTTGCTGAACAATATTCCATTGTATGGATATGCCACAGTTTGTTTATCCATTCATTCCATGTAGAACATTTGGCTTGTTTCCAGGTTTTGGATATTACAAATAAAGCTACTATAAACATTCATGTACAGATTTTTGTGTGACAAAAGTTTTAATTTTTCTAGGATAAATCCTAGGAATATGATTGTTGGGTTGTATGGTAAGTGTATGTTTAACATTATAAGAAACTGCCAAGCTATTTTCCAAAGTGACTATATCATTTTACATTCCCATTGTCCATATTAGTCTTTTTTTATAAATTTATTTATTTTTGGCTGCATTGGGTCTTCGTTGCTATGCGCGGGCTTTTCTCTGGTTGCATCGAGCAGGGGCTACTCTTTGTTGTGGTGCACGGGCTTCTCATTGTGGTGGCTGCTCTTGTTGCAGAGCATGGGCTCTAGGCACGTGGGCTTCAGTAGTTGTGGCACGCGGGCTTAGTAGTTGTGGCTTGCGGGCTCTAGAGCGCAAGCTCAGAAGTTGTGGTGCACGGGCTTAGTTCCTTCGTGGCATGTGGGATATTCCTGGACCAGAGCTCAAACCTGTGTCCCCTGCATTGACAGGCAGATTCTTAACCACTGAGCCACCAGGGAAGTCCCCATATTAGTCTTAGGTGGAAACAACTCAATCCAAAATATCCATCAGCTAATGAATGGATAAACAAAATGTGGTATATCCATACAATAGAATATTATTTGGCTATTAAGAGGAATGAAATATTAACATAAGTTAGTCATGTTTTGAAGAATACTTCAAAAAATATTATGCTAAGTTAAATAAGCCAGACACTAAAGACCACATGTTATATGATTCCATATCCTAGTCTGGACTAGGAAAGTCTGTAGAGAGAGCAAGTTAACCAATGGTTGGTGCAGGAGGATGGAGTGACTGCTAATGGGCATGAGGTCTGGTTTTCAGGTGAGCAAAATGTTCTGAAATTAGATTGTGGTGATAGCTGAATACCTCTGTAAACATGCTAAACTCCATAGAATTGTACACTTAAAATGGGTAAATTTTACAGTATGCAAGTTATAGTTCATTAAAGCTATTATATGAAAATGTAAAATACTTAGAATAGCCCAAAGACTTTTGACAAAGATCAGATGTGGAGGACTAACACTACTTGATTTCAACATTTTATAAATCTGCACTAATCAAGACAGTATGGTACTGGCAGATAGATAAACAAATAGATTACAACAGAACCAAAGAGTGAGTGCAGAAATGGATGCACTCATATACTGACAACTGATTTTTGAAAAAGGTACACAGGCAATTCAGTGGAGAAAGTGTAATCTTTTTAAAAAATGGTGCTGGTACTCCATTAGATATTCATATATTAAAAAAAAAGAACTTCAATCCATACCTCACACCATGCATAAAAATTAACTCAAAATGGATCATAGACCTAAATGTAAAATGTATACTATAAAACTGCTGGAAAAAAAACATGAGGAAAATCTTTTTTTTTTGGTCATATCATTCTTAGATATGTCACCAAAATAATGATTCATAAAATAAAATATTGATAAGTTGGAATTCATCCAAATTGAAACCCTCTGCCTTTTGAAGAACACTGTTAAAAGAAGGAAAAAAGTAAATGATATATAGTGAGAAAATTTTATAAATCATAGTTCTGATAAAGGACTTGTATCTAGAATACATAAAGAACTCTAAATCTCATCAGAGAACAAACTTTCCAATTTTAAAAAAATGGGCAAAAAATTTGAACAGACACTTCACCAAAGAATACATACGGATGGTAAGTACACAAAAATATGCTCAACATCATTAGGAAAATGGAAATAAAATCACAATGAGATAAAACTACATATAAGACTGACCATACTAAGTGTTGGCAAGGATATGAAGGATCTAGAGCACATATAGAATACTGGCAGGAGTGTAAAATAGAACGACCACTTTGGAAAACAGTTTGGCAATTTCTGAAAAAGTTAAACATTTACCCACCATGTGATCCAGCCATTCTATCCCTAGATATTTACCCAAGTGAAATAAAAGTGTATGTCTATACAAAGACTTGAACACAATGGTCATAGCAGTTTTATTTGTAATAGTTGAAAACTACAAACAACCTAAATGTCCATCAACAGGTGGATGATAAACAAATTGTGATGTATCTATGCAATGAATTACTACTCAGCAGTTAAAAAGGAATAAACTACTGAATCATGTGGCAATGTGGATTAATTATGAATTAATAATGCTGAGTGAAATAAATCAGATAAAAAAGAGTACATATGATTGCATTTATATAAAATTTTAGAAAAATGCAAACTAACTTACAACAGAGAACAGAATAGTGATTGCCTTGTGTTGAGGGGCTTAGGGTGGAGCACTTTGGACGTGGGAGACAGATTGCAAAAGGACACATGGAAACTTTGGGGTGATGAATAGGTTCACTATCTTGATTGTGGTGATGGTTCTGGGTGTGTATATATGTCAAAACTTCTCAAATTGTACACTTTAAATATGTGTAGTTTGTTGTAGGTCAGTTATACTGCAATAAAACTTTTAAAATAGTAACACCTAAATAAAGTAAATTAATATTGAATTAAATCCATGTATCATCACCAAAGTTATGATAATGATCAGCATTATAATTTATTGAGTTACTACCTCCCAGGAATTCTAAGCACTTTACATGTTTTTGAACATTTAGTCATCACACTAACCATGTGAGGTAGTGCTATGATTATCAGGTTTTACAAATGAAGAGACTGAAGCATACAGAGGTTAAGAAATTTAACCAAGGTCATGTAAGTAAAAAGTGTCAGAGTCAGGATCTGGGTCCAATGATTTGGCTGTAGAAATTGTGCTTGTAGGATTAGTCATTATATACGAAAGCTGAGAGAGAATGTGTAACTATGGGGCAGAGGAGAGATTCAAAGACATGCAGATACCCTAGAGTGAGACATGTCAGTATCCTAGGCAACCTAATACCTTTGGGCCCTCTTCAAGCCAGTATTTCTAAAAAAAACTTTTGTGGGGTTAGAAAGAAATGAATTTTTTATTAAAATAATGTTATACTTCTTAATGTTCTAAACAAACATTGACTGTTCAGAAAAATTCTTATTTGTTTGAAGTTATCTTTCATTTACCAATATTTCCTATTGTGTTTTATAACCAGTTCTTTAATGATAGAGGTAACAGAATTTGGTGAGAATCTTGTTCATGTTTTAAAGCTGTTTTTCCCCACTTGTCTGTGCATCTTGTCCTCCCTTCTGTTTTCTTGGGTAAACAAGAAATCAAACAAGTTCTTGGGAGGTACATTACAGAACTTAAAATTTCTTTCTTCTTCTCAATAAATACATGATGATGTGCATCATTTCGCTCAGTTGTTTCATCAACTTCTAGGCTTCTGTGAGATGACTAGTCTCAGTGTTGCTGCCATAGACTGTTGGGCCATGCAACTTGTATGTCACAAAAATACTGAAGGAACATGTGTTGGATCTAGTAAAGAGCATTTTTTCCATCACTCAAAGCTACTTTCTACTTCAGAGATAGTGGGGCCAAATTACATTTTACTAATTATGTAAAGCAGTGGTCCCCAACTTTTTGGCACTAGGAGCCGGTTTCACGGAAGACAATTTTTCCACGGACTGGGGGTGGGGTGGGGGAAGGCTTTGGGATGATTCAAGCATATTACATTTATTGTGCACTTTATTTCTATTATTATTACATTGTAATATATAATGAAATGATTATACAACACACCATAATGCAGAATCAGTGGGAGCCCTGAGCTTGTTTTCACTTGCCACTCACTGATAGGTTTTTTTTTTTTTTTCAACATCTTTATTGGAGTATAATTGCTTTACAATGTTGTGTTAGTTTCTGCTGTATAACAAGGTGAATCAGCTATACATATACATATATACCCATATCCCCTCCCTCTTGCACCTCCCTCCCACCCTCCCTATCCCTCCCATCTAGGTGGTCGCAAAGCACCGAGTTGATCTCCCTGTGCTCTGTGGCTGTTTCCCACTAGCTATCTATTTTACATTTGATAGTGTATATATGTCCATGCCACTCTCTCACTTCGTCCCAGCTTACCCTTCCCCCTCTCTGTGTCCTCAAGTCCATTCTCTATGTCTGTGTCTTTATTCCTGTCGTGCCTCTAGGTTCATCAGAACGATTTTTTTCTTAGATTCCATATATGTGCGTTAACATACGGTGTTTGTTTTTCTCTTTCTGACTTACTTCACTCTGTATGACAGATTCTAGGTCCATCCACCTCACAAGAAATAACTCAATTTCGTTTCTTTTTATGGCTGAGTAATATCCATTGTATATATGTGCCACATCTTTATCCATTCATCTATTGATGGACACTTAGGTTGCTTCCATGTCCTGGCTATTATGAATAGTGCTGCAATGAACATTGTGGTACATGACACTTTTTGAATTATGGTTTTCTCAGGGTATATGCCCAGTAGTGGGATTTCTGGGTCATATGGAAGTTCTATTTTTAGCTTTTTAAGGAACATCCATACTGTTCTCCATAGTGGCTGTATCAATTTACATTCCCACCAACAGTGCAAGGGAGTTCCCTTTTCTCCACACCCTCTCCAGCATTTATTGTTTGTAGATGTTTTGATGATGGCCATTCTGACCCGTGTGAGGTGATACCTCATTGTAGTTTTGGTTTGCATTTCTCTAATAATTAGTGATGTTGAGGATCTTCTCCTCTGCCTCTTGGCCATCTGTATGTCTTCTTTGGTGAAATGTCTGTTTTGGTCTTCCGCCCATTTTTGGATTGGGTTGTTTGTCTTTTTGATATTGAGCTCCATGAGCTGTATATTTTGGCGATTAATCCTTTGTCAGTTGCTTCATTAGCAAATATTTTCTCCCATTCTGAGAGTTGTCTTTCCATCTTGTTTATTGTTTCTGTTGCTGTGCAAAAGCTTTTAAATTTCATTAGGTGCCATTTGTTTACTTTTGCTTTTATTTCCATTTCTCTAGGAGGTGGGTCAAAAAGGATCTTGCGGTGATTTACATCAAAGAGTGTTCTGCCTATGTTTTCCTCTAAGAGTTTTATAGTGTCTGGCCTTACATTTAGGTCTTTAATCCATTTTGAGTTTATTTTTGTGTATGGTGTTAGGGAGTGTTCTAATTTCATTCTTTTACATGTAGCTGTCCAGTTTTCCCAGCACCACTTATTGAAGAGGCTGTCTTTTCTCCATTGTATATTCTTGCCTCCTTTATCAAAGATAAGGTGACCATATGTGCGTGGGTTTACCTCTGGGCTTTCTATCCTGTTCCATTGATCTATATTTGTGTTTTTGTGCCAGTAACATACTATCTTGATTACTGTAGTTTTGTAGTGTAGTCTGAAGTCAGGGAGCCTGATTCCTCCAGCTCTGTTTTTCTTTCTCAAGATTGCTTTGGCTATTCAGGGTCTTTTGTGTTTCCATAAAAACTGTGCAATATTTTGTTCTAGTTCTGTGAAAAATGCCATTGGTAGTTTGATAGGGATTGCATTGAATCTGTAGATTGCTTTGGGTAGTATAGTCATTTTCACAATATTGATTCTTCCAATCCAAGAACATGGTATATCTCTCCATCTGTTTGTATCATCTTTAATTTCTTTAATCCGTGTCTTATAGTTTTCTGCATATGGGTCTTTTGTCTCCTTAGGTAGGTTTATCCCTAGGTATTTTATTCTTTTTGTTGCAATGGTAAATGGGAGTGTTTCCTTAATTTCTCTTTCAGATTTTTCATCATTAGTGTATAGGAATGCAAGAGATTTATGTGCATTAATTTTGTATCCTGCTACTCTACCAAATTCATTGAATAGCTCTAGTAATTTTCTGGTGGCATCTTTAGGATTCTCTATGTATAGTATCATGTTATCTGCGAACAGTTACAGTTTTACTACTTCTTTTCCAATTTGTATTCCTTTTATTTCTTTTTCTTCTCTGATTGCTGTGGCTAAAACTTCCAAAACTATGTTGAACAATAGTGGTGAGAGTGGGCAACCTTGTCTTGTTCCTGATATTAGAGGAAATGATTTCAGTTTTTCACCATTGAGAACGATGTTGGCTGTGGGTTTGTCATATATGGTCTTTATTATGTTGAGGTAGGTTCCTTCTATGCCTACTTCTGGAGAGTTTTTTATCATAAACGCTTGTTGAATTTTGTCGAAAGCTTTCTCTGCATCTATTGAGATGATCATATGGTTTTTCTCCTTCAATTTGTTAATATGGTGTATCACATTGATTGATTTGTGTATACTGAAGAATCCTTGCATTCCTGGGATAAACCCCACTTGATCATGGTGTATGATCCTTTTAATGTGCTGTTGGATTCTGTTTGCTAGTATTTTGTTGAGGATTTTTGCATCTATGTTCATCAGAGATATTGGCCTGTAGTTTCTTTTTCTGTGACATCTTTGTCTGGTTTTGGTATCAGGGTGATGGTGGCCTCGTGGAATGAGTTTGGGAGTGTCCCTCCCTCTGCTATATTTTGGAAGAGTCTGAGAAGGATAGGTGTTAGCTCTTCTCAAAAGGTTTGATAGAAATCGCCTGCAAAGCCACCTGGTCCTGGGCTTTTGTTTGTTGGAAGATTTTTTATTTTAATTTTTTTTTTATTAGTTTCTGCTTTATAACAAAGTGAATCAGTCATACATATACATCTGTTCCCACATCCCTTCCCTCATGCATCTCCCTCCCTCCCACCCTCCCCATCCCACCCCTCCAGGCGGTCACAAAGCACCGAGCTGATCTCCCTGTGCTCTGCGGCTGCTTCCCACTATCTATCTACCTTACGTTTGGTAGTGTATATATGTCCATGCCTCTCTTTCGCTTTGTCACAGCTTACCCTTCCCCCTCCCCATATCCTCAAGTCCATTCTCAAGTAGGTCTGTGTCTTTATTCCCGTTTTACCCCTAGGTTCTTCATGACATTTTTTTTTAATTCCATATATATGTGTTAGCATACGGTATTTGTCTTTCTCTTTCTGACTTACTTCACTCTGTATGACAGACTCTAGGTCTATCCACCTCATTACAAATAGCTCAGTTTCGTTTCTTTTTATGGCTGAGTAATATTCCATTGTATATATGTGCCACATCTTCTTTATCCATTCATCCGATGATGGACACTTGGGTTGTTTCCATCTCCGGGCTATTGTGAATAGAGCTGCAATGAACATTTTGGTACATGTCTATTTTTGAATTATGGTTTTCTCAGGGTATATGCCTAGTAGTGGGATTGCTGGATCATATGGTAGTTCTATTTTTAGTTTTTTAAGGAACCTCCATACTGTTCTCCATAGCGACTGTACCAATTCACATTCCCACCAGCAGTGCAAGAGTGTTCCCTTTTCTCCACACCCTCTCCAGCATTTATTGTTTCTAGATTTCTTGATGATGGCCATTCTGACTGGTGTGAGATGATATCTCATTGTAGTTTTGATTTGCATTTCTCTAATGATTAATGATGTTGAGCATTCTTTCATGTGTTTGTTGGCAGTCTGTATATCTTCTTTGGAGAAATGCCTATTTAAGTCTTCTGCCCATTTTTGGATTGGGTTGTTTGTTTTTTTGCTATTGAGCTGCATGAGCTGTTTATAAATTTTGGAGATTAATCCTTTGTCAGTTGCTTCATTTGCAAATATTTTCTCCCATTCTGAGGGTTGTCTTTTGGTCTTGTTTATGGTTTCCTTTGCTGTGCAAAAGCTTTGAAGTTTCATTAGGTCCCATTTGTTAATCTTTGTTTTTATTTCCATTTCTCTAGGAGGTGGGTCCAAAAGGATCTTGCTGTGATTTATGTCATAGAGTGTTCTGCCTATGTTTTCCTCTAAGAGTTTGATAGTTTCTGGCCTTACATTTAGGTCTTTAATCCATTTTGAGCTTATTTTTGTGTATGGTGTTAGGGAATGATCTAATCTCAAACTTTTACATGTCCCTGTCCAGTTTTCCCAGCACCACTTATTGAAGAGGCTGTCCTTTCTCCACTGTACATTCCTGCCTCCTTTATCAAAGATAAGTTGACCATATGTGCGTGGGTTTATCTCTGGGCTTTCTATCCTGTTCCATTGATCTATCTTTCTGTTTTTGTGCCAGTACCACACTGTCTTGATTACTGTAGCTTTGTAGTATAGTCTGAAGTCAGGGAGCCTGATTCCTCCAGCTCCGTTTTTCGTTCTCAAGATTGCTTTGGCTATTCGGGGTCTTTTGTTTTTCCAAACAAATTTTGAAATTTTTTGTTCTAGTTCTGTGAAAAATGCCAGTGGTAGTTTGATAGGGATTGCATTGAATCTGTAGATTGCTTTGGGTAGTAGAGTCATTTTCACAATGTTGATTCTTCCAATCCAGGAGCATGGTATATCTCTCCATCTATTTGTATCATCTTTAATTTCTTTCATCAGTGTCTTATAATTTTCTGCATACAGGTCTTTTGTCTCCTTAGGTAGGTTTATTCCTAGATATTTTATTCTTTTTGTTGCAGTGGTAAATGGGAGTGTTTTCTTGATTTCATTTTCAGATTTTTCATCATTAGTGTACAGGAAAGCCAGAGATTTCTGTGCATTAATTTTGTATCCTGCTACTTTACCAAATTCATTGATTAGCTCTAGTAGTTTTCTGGTAGCATCTTTAGGATTCTCTATGTGTAGTATCATGTCATCTGCAAACAGTGACAGCTTTACTTCTTCTTTTCCAATTTGGATTCCTTTTATTTCCTTTTCTTCTCTGATTGCTGTGGCTAAAACTTCCAAAACTATGTTGAATAAGAGTGGTGAGAGTGGGCAGCCTTGTCTTGTTCCTGATCTTAGTGGAAATGGTTTCAGTTTTTCACCATTGAGGACAATGTTGGCTGTGGGTTTTTCATATATGGCCTTTATTATGTTGAGGAAAGTTCCCTCTATGCCTACTTTCTGCAGGGTTTTTATCATAAATGGGTGTTGAATTTTGTCAAAAGCTTTCTCTGCATCTATTGAGATGATCATATGGTTTTTCTCTTTCAACTTGTTAATATGGTGTATCACATTGATTGATTTGCGTATATTGAAGAATCCTTGCATTCCTGGAATAAACCCCACTTGATCATGGTGTATGATCCTTTTAATGTGCTGTTGGATTCTGTTTGCTAGTATTTTGTTGAGGATTTTTGCATCTATGTTCATCAGTGATATTGGCCTGTAGTTTTCTTTCTTTGTGACATCCTTGCCTGGTTTTGGTATCAAGGTGATGGTGGCCTCATAGAATGAGTTTGGGAGTGTTCCTTCCTGTGAAATTGTTTGGAAGAGTTTGAGAAGGATGGGTGTTAGCTCTTCTGTAAATGTTTGATAGAATTTGCCTGTGAAGCCATCTGGTCCTGGGCTTTTGTTTGTTGGAAGATTTTTAATCACAGTTTCAATTTCAGTGCTTTGATTGGTCTAGTCATATTTTCTATTTCTTCCTGATTCAGTCTTGGCAGATTGTGCATTTCTAAGAATTTGTCCATTTCTTCCAGGTTGTCCATTTTATTGGCATAGAATTGCTTGTAGTAATCTCTCATGATCTTTTGTATTTCTGCAGTGTCAGTTGTTACTTCTCCTTTTTCATTTCTAATTCTGTTGATTTGAGTCTTCTCCCTTTTTTTCTTGATGAGTCTGGCTAATGGTTTGTCTATTTTGTTTATCTTCTCAAAGAACCAGCTTTTAGTTTTATTGATCTTT
This sequence comes from Mesoplodon densirostris, assembly GCF_025265405.1. Classification (NCBI taxonomy): domain Eukaryota; kingdom Metazoa; phylum Chordata; class Mammalia; order Artiodactyla; family Ziphiidae; genus Mesoplodon; species Mesoplodon densirostris. Next base: position 61,314,036 of record NC_082663.1, read on the forward strand.
GCTATCGTTTCCTTCATTTCTTTTTCATTTATTTCTGATCTGATCTTTATGATTTCTTTCCTTCTGCTAACCTTGGGATGTTTTTGTTCTTCTTTCTCTAATTGCTTTAGGTGCAAGGTTAGGTTGTTTATTCGAGATGTTTCCTGTTTCTTAAGGTGGGATTGTATTGCTATAAACTTCCCTCTTAGAACTGCTTTTGCTGCATCCCATAGGTTTTGGGTCGTCGTGTCTCCATTGTCATTTGTTTCTAGGTATTTTTTAATTTCCTCTTTGATTTCTTCAGTGATCACTTCGTTATTGAGTAGTGTATTGTTTAGCCTCCATGTGTTTGTATTTTTTACAGCTCTTTTCCTGTAATTGATGTCTAGTCTCATAGCATTGTGGTCGGAAAAGATACCTGATACAATTTCAATTTTCTTAAATTTACCAAGGCTTGATTTGTGACCCAAGATATGATCTATCCTGGAGATTGTTCCATGAGCACTTGAGAAAAATGTGTATTCTGTTGTTTTTGGATGGAATGTCCTATAAATATCAATTAAGTCCATCTTGTTTAATGTGTCATTTAAAGCTTGTGTTTCCTTATTTATTTTCATTTTGGATGATCTGTCCATTGGTGAAAGTGGGGTGTTAAAGTCCCCTACTATGATTGTGTTACTGTCGATTTCCCCTTTTATGGCTGTTAGTATTTGCCTTATGTATTGAGGTGCTCCTGTGTTGGGTGCATAAATATTTACAATTGTTATATCTTCTTCTTGGATCGATCCCTTTATCATTATGTAGTGTCCTTCTTTGCCTCTTCTAATAGTCTTTATTTTAAAGTCTATTTTGTCTGATATAAGAATTGCTACACCAGCTTTCTTTTGATTTCCAATTGCATGGAATATCTTTTTCCATCCCCTTACTTTCAATCTGTATGTGTCTCTAGGTCTGAAGTTGGGTCTCTTGTAGACAACATATATATGGGTCTTGTTTTTGTATCCATTCAGCCAATCTGTGTCTTTTGGTGGGAGCATTTAGTCCATTTACATTTAAGGTAATTATTGATATGTATGTTCCTATTCCCATTTCCTTAATTGCTTTGGGTTCGTTATTGTAGGTATATTCCTTCTGTTGTGTTTCTTGCCTAGAGAAGTTCCTTTAGCATTTGTTGTAAAGCTGGTTTGGTGGTGCTGAACTCTTTCAGCTTTTGCTTGTCTGTAAAGGTTTTAATTTCTCCATCAAATCTGAATGAGATCCTTGCTGGGTAGAGTAATCTTGGTTGCAGGTTTCTCTCCTTCATCACTTTAATTATGTCCTGCCACTCCCTTCTGGATTGTAGAGTTTCTGCTGAGAGATCAGCTATTAAACTGATGGGGATTCCCTTGTGTGTTATTTGTTTTTTTTTCCCTTGCTGCTTTTTTTTTTTTTTTTTTTTTTTTTTTTGCGGTACACGGGCCTCTCACTGTTGTGGCCTCTCCCGTTGCGGAGCACAGGCTCCGGACGCGCAGGCTCAGCGGCCATGGCTCACGGGCCCAGCCGCTCCACGGCATGTGGGATCTTCCCGGACCGGGGCACGAACCCACGTCCCCTGCATCGGCAGGCAGACTCTCAACCACTGCGCCACCGGGGAAGCCCCCTTGCTGCTTTTAATATGATTTCTTTGTGTTTAATTTTTGACAGTTTGATTAATATGTGTCTTGGCATATTTCTCCTTGGATTTATTCTGTATGGGACTCTCTGTGCCTCCTGGACTTGATTAACTATTTCCTTTCCCATATTAGGGAAGTTTTCAACTATAATCTCTTCAAATATTTTCTCAGTCCCTTTCTTTTTCTCTTCTTCTTCTGGAACCCCTATAATTCGAATGTTGGTGCGTTTAATGTTGTCCCAGAGGTCTCTGAGACTGTCCTCTGTTCTTTTCATGCTTTTTTCTTTATTTTGCTCTGCATCAGTTATTTCCACTATTTTGTCTTCCACCTCACTTATCCGTTCTTCTGCCTCAGTTATTCTGCTATTGATCCCATCTAGAGTATTTTTCATTTCATTTATTGTGTTTTTAATCGATGCTTGATTCATCTTTAGTTCTTCTAGGTCCTTGTTAACTGTTTCTTGCATTTTGTCTATTCTATTTCCAAGATTTTGGATCTTGGAAATAGAATCTTGGATCATCTTTACTATCATTATTCTGAATTCTTTTTCAGGTAGACTGCCTATTACCTCTTCATTTGTTAGGTCTGGTAGGTTTTTATCTTGCTCCTTCACCTGCTGTGTGTTTTTCTGTCTTCTCATTTTGCTTATGTTACTGTGTTTGGGGTCTCCTTTTTGCAGGCTGCCGATTCGTAGTTCCTGTTGTTTTTGGTGTCTGTCCCCAGTGGCTAAGGTTGTTTCAGTAGGTTGTGTAGGCTTCCTGGTTGGGGGGACTAGTGCCTGTGTTCTGGTGGTTGAGGCTCGATCTTGTCTTTCTGGTGGACAGGTCCACGTCTGGTGGTGTGTTTTGGGGTGCCTGTGGCCTTATTATGTTTTTAGGCAGCCTCTCTGTTAATGGGTGGGGTTGTGTTCCTGCCTTGCTAGTTGCTTGGCATAGGGTGACCAGCACTGTAGTTTGCTGGTCATTGACTGAAGCTGGGTGCTGGTGTTGAGATGGAGATCTCTGGGAGATTTTTGCTGCTTGATATTATGTGGAGCTGGGAGGTCTCTTGTGGACCCATGTCCTGAAGTTGGCTCTCCCACTTCAGAGGCACAGCACTGACTCTTGGCTGCAGCACCAAGAGCCTTTCATCTACCCGGCTCAGAATAAAAGGGAGAAAAAGTAGAAAGAAAGAATTAGTAGGAGAAAGAAAGAGAGAGAGAAAGAAAGGAAGAAGGAAAGAAAGGAAGGAAGGAAGGAAGAAAGAGAGAAAGGGAGGGAGGGAGGGAGGATGGAAAGAAAAGAAAGAAAGGAGGGAGAGAGGGAGGAATGAAAGAAAAAGGAAGAGTGAATGGAAGAAGGGAGGGAGGGAGGAAAGAAAGAAAGAAAGAAAGACAGGAGGGAGGGAGGAAGGAAAGAAAAAGAAAGTGAAAGGAAGAGGGGTGGGAGGGAGGGGGGAAGGAAAGAAAGAGAGAAGGAAAGGAGGGGCGGAGGGAGGGAGGGAGGGAGGAAGGGAACGTAGGAAAAAAAGAAAGAGCAGGTAAAGTAAAATAGAATAAAGTATGGAATATAGTAGCATTATTAAAATTAAAAAGTAATTATTGAAAAAAAAACGGACAGATAGAACCCTGGGACATATGGTGGAAGCAAAGCTATACAAAGAGAATCTTACACAGAAGAATACACATACACATTCACAAAAAGGGAGCAGGGGGAAAAATAAAAAATCTTGCTCTCCAAGTCCACCTCCTCAATTTGGGATACTTCGTTGTAAAAAAAGGAAAAGGGCGAGAAGTCTGAAATCTTGCTCTCCTAAGTCCACCTCCTTAATTTGGGATAAATCGTTGTAAAAAGAGGAAAAGGGGGGAAAGTCTTAAATCTTGTCCTCAAAGTCCACTTCCTCAATTTGGGATGATTCGCTGTCCATTCATGCACTCCACAGACGCAGGGCACATCAAATGGACCGTGGAGCTTTAATCCGCTGCCTCCGAGGCTGCACAGAGAGATTTCCCTGTCTCTGCTCTCACAGCTCCCCGGTCTCAGCCTTGGACCTGGCCCCGCCTCTGCGCGTAGGTCGCCGGAGGGCGTCCGTTCTTCGCTCAGACAGGACGGGTTTAAAGGAGCCGCTGATTTGGGGGCTCTGGCTCACTCAGGCAGAGGGGAGGGAGGGGCGTGCAGTGTGGGGCGGGCCTGCGGCGGCAGAGGCCGGTGTGACGTTGCACCAGACCGAGGCGCTCCGTGCGCTTTCCCGGGAAAGCCGTCCCCGGGTTCCGGGACCCCGGCAGTGGCGGGGTGCACAGGCCACCCGGAAGGCGGGGCGGACAGTGACCCGCGCTCGCACACAGGCCCCGCGGCGGCGGCAGCAGCAGCAGCCCCAGCGTCCCACGCCCGTCTCCGGGGTCCGCGCCTTTAGCCGCGGCTCGCGCCCGTCTCCAGCGCTTCCCCAAGCAGCCCTCTTAATGCCCTCTCCTTGCGCACCAGGAAACAAAAGGGAAGAAAAAGCCTCTTGCCTCTTCGGCAGCTTCGCCGGACTCCCTCCGGGCTAGCCGTGGTGCACTAACCCCTTCAGGCTCTCTTCCTGCCGCCAGCCCCAGTCCTCTCCCTGCGCTCCGACTGAAAGCCGATACCCGAGCCGCAGCTCCCAGCCCCGCCCGCCCCGGCGGCCGAGCAGGCAAGCCTCTCGGGCTGGTGTGTGCCTGAGGGCACCGATCCTCTGTGCCGGAATCTCTCCGCTTTGCCCTCCACACCCCTGTTGCTGTGCTCTCCTCCGCTACTCCGAAGCTTTCCCCCTCCGCCACCTGCAGTCTCCGCCCGCGAAGGGGCTTGTAGTGTGTGGAAACCTTTCCTCCTTCACGGCTCCCTCCCACTGGTGCAGGTCCCGTCCCTATCCTTTTGTCTCTGTTTATTCTTTTTTCTTTTGCCCTACCCAGGTATGTGGGGAGTTTCTTGCCTTTTGGGGGGTCTGAGGTCTTCTGTCAGCGTTCAGTAGGTGTTCTGTAGGAGTTGTTCCACGTGTAGATTAATTTCTGATGTATCTGTGGGGAGGAAGGTGATCTCCGCGTCTTAGTCTTCCGCCATCTTCCCAGGGTCCCCTGTCGGAAGATTTTTAATCACAGTTTCAATTTCAGTGCTTGTGATTGGTCTGTTTATATTTTCTGTTTCTTCCTGGTTCAGTCTCAGAAGGTCGTGCTTCTCTAAGAATTTGTCTATTCCTTCCAGGTTGTCCATTTTATTGGCATATAGTCTCTTGTAGTAATCTCTTATGATCCTTTGTATTTCTGCAGTGTCAGTTGTTACTTCTCCATTTTCGTTGCTAATTCTGTTGATTTGAGTCTTCTCCCTTTTTTTCTTGATGAGTCTGGCTAATGGTTTATCAAGTTTGTTTATCTTCTCAAAGAAACAGCTTTTAGTTTTATTGATCTTTGCTATTGTTGCCTTCATTTCTGTTTCATTTATTTCTGATCTCATCTGTATGATTTTTTTCCTTTTGCTAATTTTGGGGTTTTTTTTTTTTTCGTTCTTCTTTCTCTACTTGCTTTAGGTGTAAGGTTAGGTTGTTTATTTGAGATTTTTCTTGTTTCTTAAGGTAGGATTGTATTGCTATAAACTTCTCTCTTAGAACTGCTTTTGCTACATCCCATAGGTTTTGGGTTGTCATGTTTTCACTGTCATTTGTCTCTAGGTATTTTTTAATTTCCTCTTTGATTTCTTCAGTGATTTCTTTGTTATTTAGTAGCGTATTGTTTAGCCTCCATGTGTTTGTATTTTTTACAGTTTTTTTTCCTGTAATTGATATCTAGTGTCATAGCGTTGTGGTTGGAAAAGATACTTGATACAATTTAAATTTTCTTAAATTTACCAAGGCTTGATTTGTGACCCAAGATATGATCTATCCTGGAGAATGTTCCATGAGCACTTGAGAAGAAAATGTATTCTGTTGTTTTTGGTTGGAATGTCCTATAAATATCAATTAAGTCCATCTTGTTTAATGTGTCATTTAAAGCTTGTGTTTCCTTATTTATTTTCATTTTGGATGATCTGTCCATTGGTGAAAGTGGGGTGTTAAAGACCCCTACTCTGATTGTGTTACTGTCAATTTCCCCTTTTATGGCTGTTAGCATTTGCCTTATGTATTGAGGTGCTCCTGTGTTGGGTGCATAAATATTTACATTTGTTATATCTTCTTCTTGGATCGATCCCTTGATCATTATGCAGTGTCCTTCTTTGTCTCTTCTAATAGTCTTTATTTTAAGGTCTATTTTGTCTGATATGAGAATTGCTACTCCAGCTTTCTTTTGATTTCCATTGCATGGAATATCTTTTTCCATCCGCTCACTTTCAGTCTGTATGTGTCCCTAGGTTGGAAGTGGGTCTCTTGTAGACCGCATATGTACGGGTCTTGTTTTGTATCCATTCAGCCAGTCTATGTCTTTTGGTTGGAGCACTTAATCCATTTCCATTTAAGGTAATTATCAATATGTATGTTCCTATCACCATTTTCTTAATTGTTTTGCATTTCTTATTTTAGGTGTTTTCCTTCTCTTGTGTTTCCTGCCTAGAGAAGTTCCTTTAGCATTTCTTGTAAAGCTGGTTTGGTGGTGCTGAATTCTCTTAACTTTTGCTTCTCTATAAAGGTTTTAGTTTCTCCATTGAATCTGAATGAGATCCTTGCTGGGTGGTGAAATCTTGGCTGTAGGTTTTTCCCTTTCATCACTTTAAATATGTCCTGCCAGTCCCTTCTGGCTTGCAGAGTTTCTGCTGAAAAATCAGCTGTTAATCTTATGGGGATTCCCTTGTATGTTATTTGTTGCTTTTCCCTTGCTGCTTTTAATATTTTTTCTTTGTATTTAATTTTTGATCTTTGATTAATATGTGTTTCAGCGTGTTTCTCTTTGGATTTATCCTGTATGGTACTTTTCTGTGCTTACTGGAGTTGATTGACTATTTCCTTTCCCATGTTAGGGAAGTTTTTGACTATAATCTCTTCCAATTTTTTCTCAGACCCTTCCTTTTTCTCTTCTTCTTCTGGGACCCCTATAATTCAAATGTTGGTGCATTTATTGTTGTCCCAGAGGTCTCTGTTACTGTCCTCAGTTCTTTTCATTCTTTTTTCTGTATTCTGCTCCCTGGCAGTTATTTCCACCATTTTATCTTCCAGCTCACTTATCCATTCTTCTGCCTCAGATATTCTGCTATCAATTCCTTCTAGAGTATTTTTAATTTCATTTATTGTATTGTTCATCACTGTTTGTTTGCTCTATAATTCTAGATTCTTGTTAAATGTTCATTGTATTTTCTCCATTCTGTTTCCGAGATTTTTGATCATCTTTACTATTATTACTCTGAATTCTTTTTCAGGTAGGTTGCCTATTTCATCTTCATTTATTTGTTCTTGTAGGTTTTTACCTTGCTCCTTCATCTGTAACATATTTTTTTGCCCTTTCTTTTCTTTTTTTTTTTTTTTGATGGGTGGTGCTATATTCCTGTCTTACTGGTTGTTTGGCCTGAGATGTCCAGCACTGGAGTTTGTAGGCAGTTGGATAGAGCTGGTTCTCGGTGCTGAGATGAGGACCTCTGGGAGGCCTCACTTCGATTGATTCCCTGGGGTCTGAGGTTCTCTGTTAGTCCAGTAGTTTGGACTCAGAGCTCCCACCACACGAGCTCAGGCCTGACCTCCGGCCTGGGAACCAAGGTCCTGCAAGCTTCGTGGCACGGTTAAAAAAAAAAAAGAAGGAAAGAAGAAAAGGAGCAATACAATATCAAAAATAAAAACAAAATAAAATTAGAAGGATAAAAAATATATTAGGAAAAATAAAACTATAATTGAAACAACTTCAACAAGGTAAAATAAAACCACAACAGAAAAAAGAAAAAAAAAAAGGTAGAGGGGAACAAACCAAAAGGAGAGAACAATAACAAAGTATAAAGAATCAAATAAAATTAGAAAAATATAAGATTATTAGGAAAAATAAAAATATAAAAGAATCAACAATGAATCAACAAGGTAAAACAGAACCCTAATCTAAAAGAGGGAAAAAGAAAAAAAAAAAAAGCCTTGGCTATTTGGGCTGTGTTTAGGCAGGGGTGGGGTTTAGGGTGGGGCGGGACCTAGGTGGGTAGGTGGGGTGACTTTTAAGCATGGGGCAGGGTGTAGGTTCAGGACCCACATAGCCAGAAAAGGCCCTGGTGGCTGGGCCTAGGCAGGGCGATGTTCCAGCATGGGGCAGGGCCTCTGCTTAGGACCTGTGCAGAGGCGAAAGGCAGTGCGTCTAAAGGAGGGCATCTGGAGTGTGGAGTTCTGGAGTTTGGAGGTAGGGCCCTGGGTGGGGGTGTGTGGGTGGGGTTTAGGCCCAGCTCCTTGGAAGGGATCTCTGAATGTAGAGGTAGGGCCCTGGGCAGGGGTGTAGGGGTGGAGTTTGGGTTCTGTGCAGCAGAAGGGAGGCTGGGAGGGCAGAGGATCAGACCCGGGAGCCCAACAGGCTTCCCGTTCCCTAAGTGGACAGGGAAGTCACTGGCTCCGTTCCCTTCCGTTCCTTCGCGCCCCTTCCCCGCCATCTCCCCCAGGTTCTCCCCTGTCTCTGCTGAACCCCTAAGCGTGGGTGGGTCCCGCTGGGTGTAGGAACTCCTCTCCTCCCCAGCCACCCCTCAAGGGTCCTGGTCCCAGAGGTCCGGCCTTTACTTTTTTTTTTTTTTTTTGCGGTACGCGGGCCTCTCACTGTTGTGGCCTCTCCCGTTGAGGAGCACAGGCTCCGGACGCGCAGGCTTAGCGGCCATGGCTCACAGGCCCAGCCGCTCCGTGGCGTGTGGGATCTTCCCAGACCGGGGCACGAACCCGTGTCCCCTGCATCGGCAGGCAGACTCTCAACCACTGCGCCACCAGGGAAGCCCCCGGCCTTTACTTTTGCTCCCCCTTCCCTCCCTCCCACTCCCTCAGGACCGAAGCATCCGGAGGGGACCTAGGTGGGCAGAGGTTCAGGCCCGGGATCTCAGCAGGTTCCTGGGGGCCCAACTGGACAGGGAAGACCTGGCCATGCTCCCTTCTTATCTTTTGCCCTCCCAATGGTCCCCCAATTTTACCCCTTTGGGCATGGGATCCCTTTCCCTCCCCAAGCCCGCCCTCAGGGACACGAGTCCCACCCCACCTCCACTTCTCCTCCCCCTTCACTCCCCCCATGCCCCATGTCCTACCCAGTTACTGGGGGTTTCTCCCATCCCCTTAGGTGTCCATGGTCCCCCACCGATGCCTGGTAGGTGCCCTAGTTGTGAGGAGACATGAATTCCGCATCCTCCTAGTACACCATCTTGACTCCACCCTCTCACTGATAGGGTTTTGATATGTCTTTAAGCAATTGATTTATTATGGTCTCTGTGCAGTCAAACCTCTCTGCTAATGAGAATCTGTATTTGCAGCCGCTTCCCTGTGCTAGGATCACCGCCTCAGCTCCCCCTCAGATCATCAGGCATTAGATTCTCATAAGGAGCACGCAGCCTAGATCCCTCGCATGTGCAGTTCACAGTAGTGTTCACGCTCCTATGAGAATCTAATGCTGCCACTGATCTGACAGGTGGAGCTCAGGCAGTAATGCAAGCAATGGGGAGCGGCTGTAAATACAGATGAAGCTGCGCTTGCTCGCCCACTGCTCACCTCCTACTGTGTGTCATGGTTCCTAACAGGCCACAGACTGATACTGATCCATGTCCCAGAGGTTGGGGACCCCTGATGTAAAGGATCAGTTCTGGAAATCTGAGATAGTGACATTATATTTCTGGTTTACTCCAGATTTGTTTTTTGTTTTTTTTTTTTGGCGGTATGTGGGCCTCTCACTGTTGTGGCCTCTCCCGCTGCGGAGCACAGGCTCCGGACACGCAGGCTCAACGGCCATGGCTCACGGGCCAAGCCGCTCCGCGGCATGTGGGATCCTCCCAGACCGGGGCACGAACCCGTGTCCCCTGCATCGGCAGGCGGACTCTCAATCACTGCGCCACCAGGGAAGCCCCAGATTTGTTTTAATGCCCATTATAGCTGGCTGCTATAATGGGTAGCCCATGTCTGAATCCAATTCTGGGAATATTCAAATCCTAACAATCTGATCAGAATTATACTCAACAAAATAGGATTGAATAAGACAGAAACATACTGAAATCTATCTGTGAAGACTCCAGAAAGTGAGGAGTCACTGAAGAAAAATTTGCTTAGTGTTTATCCAGCAGTGCTGAACCTGAAAGGTATCATACTCTGAATGTTTGTGACTGGGCCCTCCATGTTTCTGGTACCTCTAGTTTGCTCCATAACAGGAACAGTGGGTTAATATGAGGTGAGGGAGAGTGTGTTGATCTCTTCAGTTCAAATGAATGGCTTCATTTTCAAGCTCATTAAGCACTCTTCCCCTCTGTCATGAGTCTTCTTTAGGTCAATAAAGGAAAAAACCCACACTGACGTGTAACAGCACTATGGTTATTGATTCATTGTCTAGTAACCAAAGCTGATTTTACTTATTTGTGGGTGAGATTCAAATTGACTAACAGTGAAGAAAAACACCTGTTAGTTTTTTCACCATCCAAAGCATGCTGCACAACAACAAAATAATTGCATTAGGCTTATTCTTGCTCTTAGGGATTTAACAGGCTAAATAATTGATCAATTTGTATTCCAATTCATGATTTAGAATAGCAATGGAGCTTCTGACTATGGAAAGGAAGTATTGATTTATGACTTGGGAAAAAAATGGTCAAAATGTGGATGTGCCATCAACATGTATAACAAATGAATCATTGAGATCCTGACTAGGAATTGGCATGTATTTAATTGCATGTGGAATAGAAGAAGTCTTTGAAGATGACTAGAAGGACAACAATGAGAAGGAAGAGGCCAAAGTGTCACCATTTAGTATTGATTCTACTGAATGATTCTAGATGAAGCACTTCACTTTTTTGTTATCTTGGTGTTTTCATCCAAAAACTGCATATTTAAAGATTGTCTCTGATTTTCTGAGTAAGGATTTCTTGACAGGACTGAACTTGAAATGATCCAAGGACTTAGTCCAAGGACAATAGGCTCAGATGGCTTGGAAATATACAAAACTGTTAACAGTGGAGGTATAATAGGGGACCTTTATTTTCTGTAGTTCCCAAAATTCTGCTGTGAATAGGTATTGATATTATAATTAGGAAAAATTAATAAATGTAATTTAGCCAATAAAAATGGACTTAAACCTCATTGGTTGTATTCCCAACTGAACTTAACTGGATCCCCAAATGCCATAGTTACTCCAACACCACGCAATGTGATGGAGAGCATGAAGGAGCAGAGGTGAGATGGAGAATCATTAACCTTAATCAATGACAGTTAAAATATTCTACTTTTGCAAATTTTACAAATTTGCTGAAAGAGCAGGTGTAAGATTCCTTCCCTGGGAACATACCCTGAGAAGAAGTTTAGCAGGCAGTGTGTTTATTAGCAAGTGCCCTTGGGGTCAATCCCTATGGATGAAAATGGAATGAGGCAGGATTGGGCAGAAAGAGAAGTTGAGCTGCCTCTGCTGACTTCATGAAAACCTCTGGAGATAGAATGACCTTTCCAAGTTGTCCAGTTTTTCATTTTCATTATTTTTTAAAGAGGTAAAATAATCATATGGTAGAAAATTCAAAATATTCAGAAAGAGTATCCAGAGGAAATTCATTCTCCTACCTTTGAACTACAGGCCTCAGGAAACTTCTCCAGAGTTAACCTGTTACCAGTTCTGTATATGTACTTCCAGAGATATTCTAACCATATAAAATCTCATTCATATTTCTCTTTCTTTTTTCTCCCTTTTATACAAATGGCAGCATACTATACACAAGAGCAAGTGGGTCCACTACATTACAGAAAGAGAACAATATGGAGCCCAGAGGTGGATATGTGACATTCTTTGCTCTTTCTAGGCCCTAAAGACTCAGTCTCAGATGACTATCCCCCTGTCCTCATGCCCTTCCTTTTTCCTTTCCTATCCTCTCCTTTTTCCTACATGCCCAGCTTTATTTTGCTAGTGTGGTGAAGGCTGGGGAAGTCATGATTCCTGGCTGTGGTAGGCTGAACAATGGCCCCTAAAGATATGTAGAGCTTAATCCCTGGAACCTTATAGGGCAAAAAGGATTTTGCAGATGTTACTAAGTTAAGGATGTTTAGATGGTGGAGATTATCCTGGATTGTCTGGTCGCCCTAAATGTAATCACAAGTATTCTTATAAGGGGCAGGCAGGGAGAGATTTGAGTCCAGAAGAAAGCAATGTGAAGACTGAAGCAAGACACTACTCTGCTGGCTTTGAAGATGAAGGAAGGGGCCATGAGCCAAGGAATGCAAGGAATGCAGCTCTTGAGGCTAGAAAAGGCAAGGACACAGGTCCTTCCTTAGATCCTCTAGAGGGAGAGCAACCCTGCGACACCTTGATATAAGGCCAGTGAAATTGATTCCAGACTTCTGACCTCCAGAACGGTAAGCTCTAAGAGAATGAACGTATGTTGCTTTGAGTGCCAATTTGTGGTGATTTGTTACAGCCACAGGAAGTGAATCCACTGGTCATATCCTGAACAGGCAGCAGTCAGCTCTTGGAGCCAGCAGCTTCCTCAAATCCTTCGTCACAACAGGAGCACCCAAAACACAAGAAAACTTTCTTCTTGTTAATAAGGATTAATTTTCATGGCTTAACAGCTTCACTAAAAAGATTTCCAACTTCCTAAGAAGGAATGAGGCAGAGGGGCCTGAAAACTCCACCCTGCCCCTAGGTGAGCTGGACGCCCATCATTCCATGCCTCTTATAGACATCAGTGTTGGTCCTGGTCCAGTTTCTGTGAGCCAGGTAAGGGTAATGTGCCATTACCATCTAGCCTGCTCTCCTTGGTGATATGGCAACATGGAGAGGTTGTCAGTTCTGGAATTACACTCTTCTTTAGCAGACCCTCTTAGGACAGACTTGCTGTCAAATAATTTTTGTGCTTCTCTGTTTTTGTGAGACATAAATCTATCATAGTATCCTTCCCCACTAAACTGGGACTGCGTCTCTGAATGCCTCTCAATACAGATCTCTCAGTGGCTACTGACAAATGAAGGACATTGCTCAAGAGGTTTTCAACCCCAGTCATAAGGGCATGCTGAGCCTGAGAACACTCATGACAACTCCAGACTGACCGTATTTCTCCCACTAGACAGAGGAGAAATGACCTGATTAGATTTATAAATGTTTCTTTCCTTTTAAAAAATATTCCTTCAAAACCTCTTAGGTGAATCATGAGTAGCATCCCTGGAAAAACTTCTCAATTATGAGGAAACTCTAACTGTGAGGACTCATTAAGTGTGTTAATTGTTCTGACCTCATCAGAGGAAGAGGTGTCATAGAAATAAAAAGATTCCTAGCTATTTTTATTTTAAAGTTGCAAACAAGTTCTTTAACATTTATTCTCTCTGTTGGTTGGTTTTTGCATAGTGGCTACCAAACATTATTGTGTCACTCTGTATTCAGCACCCTTCCTCTCAACTTTGGGTCACATCTGATTCCAATTTTGTTTCCACCTAAGGTACCCAGTGTTCTGCCTATGCCTCTGGATGGTCTCAAGCTCAGCAGTGCATCTCCTCATTCAGTTGTCTCACTATCCCCATTGGTGTTCAAGGTAATGGACATTCATTACTTCATTACTTCTGCTAGATCCCTAGGAGCCCAGTGAACAAGTCCGTTGGATCTTTGGTTGCCCTTAGCCATGGTCCTCCTCTTGGTGGAGTTGAACTTGGCAAAAGTAGGTTTGGTTCATTAGTAGAGATGACCCAATTTATGAGCTAGGCCTTTAGCACATGGGCTAACTGAGAAGGGAAAGTTTTCATGTCTGAGTGAATTCGAGGGTAGCAGAGCTGGCATAATTGAATCTCTTATCTGTCCTTACATTTTCTTGCAATTCTTTTGTTCATAAGTAGTTTAGACATAAGTGTCTTTTGCAATGAGCTATGAGATGGAAATTTGCAATGAGAGAGAGCATGCTTTATACATTTGGAAGTGGTTCACTGCAAGTGGTACACTCGTAGAGGTCAACAAATGTGTTCATTTTGTTGGACAACTTTTCCCAGGGCCCACTATTTGCACCCTCATAGCCACTATTCTAGAAAGCTGTTTAAAGTAAATATGAAAACTGTAGTCATAAGTTAATTAGACCTGTCTGCAGAAAGGAGAAGCTGACATCCCAGTTTTATTAAGAAAGACTTCTTGACAGGTTGACTGCTAGTGTTGAGTGCTTAATGTATGAGTATTAGGAAAAAATCATTTAGGAGCTTAGGGGATTTCAGCATGGCATGCAGACTGGGACAAGAGAATCTAAATGTATTACAAATGTTTTAAACAATCTCACCCAAGTGGGTAAAGGGAGATGTGCAGACCTAAGTCACTCTGGAGAAGAGAGGAGATGGTAAGACTAAGGGCAAAAGGAACTGTATATGAGCGCTTAATTACTCTAGTTGATGAAGTTGTTTCTAATGAGGGTGCAGGTTAACAATTCTAATACTACTGTACCTGTATACTGGAATTGAATAATTATCTTCCATGCAGGAGAATTCCAAATAATTTATGTAAGTACTTTGCTTAAAGAAGGGGGAGCATAACTGTTAGCTCTGCTCTGGAAACAGGCCCCTCATCTAAATTCTCAGTTAGGAGGGAGGTAACAAGGAAAACTTCCTGAGTCTTCTGTTTGTTAAAAATAATCAGCCTAAATTAATGCTCATGCAAAGAGACACATTTTGAGATGGCAAATTTTGTTCCCCTCCAGTAGCCAGGCTATAGGGGAGCTTTGTGAGCAGCATGACAACCCTTACAGCAATAACCCTCTGTCACTAAAATGATGCACTGAATCCACTCTAAAAATCCCAGCCTTTCTGGCCTTTCCTATATGTCTTGACTACAGCATCTCTCAACCAAGACAATGCTATTGTTCCTAAATGGGTCCTTTGTGAAAAATATGATGACTGTATTGTCAGCAACTGCCAGCCACAGCTCCCTGGTCTGGAGTTCAGGGCAGACAATCATCCCATGGGCAGGAAGATTCTAACTCTGGAAATGTTGAGTTCAAGGTATAGAGATCTATTTGGTGACAGAAAAATAGGACTCTGAGGATGTCATATAAAATGGCAGAGAACACCAGCTCCTCACCGGCAAATGTGAACATGCTGGAGATGAGCCAGTAACCCATTCAGGCACTTTCGTACGTGATACCCCAGGTATAGAATCGTGAGTGTGCCGTCCAAATGGGAGTCGTCCCGTAGCACCTCGTACCATTTTACCAAATCTGATGTGTATAATGGCTCCACAGAAAGTCATGGCCAGTCAGACTGCCATAACATGGGCAGTGGGGCAAATAAAACTCATCCCTTACCTCCCATAGTGAGGAGGGAAATCAAGTAATAGAGACAATTTGGGCATGGCAAGATTTACCTTCAGGTAATGTAGCATGCTTTGTCATGTAACCCAGAGCAAGAAGGAGCAAATATTCTCATCATAATAAGGCTGTGATATTTTTTAGTGTAAAATAACATCGAATGCATGCTATGAATTTATCATGGGAGTTGGAGGGTGAAAATTCATCCTTAGGGGGACAAAGTGTGCTTAACGTTTAGAACCTTTAAGAGAGAATGCGCTACATAGACCCCAGAGTAGAGGAGCCCCCCTCCATGTCTCACTCTACCTCCCCCAGCCCAGAGCCAGCAGAACCCACCCTTCCCCTCGGCTGAGCAGTGGGCACAGTAGACACCTGCTGGCACGAAGCACTTGGGATTATGGAATCTGCAAGGCTTGGAGGGAAACGATGGAGACTGAGATGACTGTTTTCGTGGGACGTCGTGGTAGAACCCAGGGGAGAAGCTGGGCAGTGACTGGAGCAGGGCTAGCAGAGGAAGAAAGGGTTAAAGGACGGGGGCTGTGGGAGAATTAGGAAAGAGAGAGGGGGAGAGCTAGGAAAGAAGCAAACACTCAGGCACCCTCCCAACACCCGCCCTGCCCCTATCCCAGGCCCTTAGTGAGGATTTTTCCCTGATGTGGGAGTGAGGAGTTACAGATGGGGGCCCTCAGTCCCCACTCTTCCACACCTCTGCTCAGTAGGCAACCACAGTAACGTCCCTCTGTGGGTCACTAGACAGCAGGTGTCGTGTCCTCCTTCGGGTGCCGAGCCAGTGAGGGAAGGAGGAGGTCCCTGACATCACCCTCCCTGAGGATAACTCAAGGCAGATTCAAGGAGCTGCTTCTAACAGAAATGCCGCCCACGACGTTCATGCAGCCATACAGATAGGGAAGTGAAGCAGCCATCTTGACCTATGGTTTTGGGTCAGCTCTTTCGACGCAGGAGACTCTTTGCTGATACCATTCTGATGCAGCTGTCTGGAAGCATAGCGTCAAAGTCGCTGAGTCAAAATGTACAAGTTTTACCTTTTATTACATAGTAATGTACACAGCAGGCACCTCACACCCTGACCCTTAGCTGCAGCCAAATTCGAAAATGGGGAATGGGTTGAGGTGGGGAGACAGTGTATTTCCTGAGATACATGGTGAGCCTTAGATTCCATCCTCGAGCCAGTATTGTCTCCTCACTGCCTCTGCCAGAGGAGCCGTAGTACTAAAGCTGTCGTGGAGTATGGCTGTGACAGCTTCCCTAAGAACGTTCCATGCAGTAGATTATGTGCATGATAAAAATAGGGAGCTACAGGGCCTCCCTGGTGGCGCAAGTGGTTGAGAGTCCGCCTGCCGATGCAGGGGATACGGGTTCGTGCCCCGGTCTGGGAGGATCCCATATGCCGCGGAGCGGCTGGGCCCGTGAGCCATGGCCGCTGAGCCTGCGCGTCCGGAGCCTGTGCTCCGCAACGGGGGAGGCCACAACAGTGAGAGGCCCGCATACCGCAAAAAAAAAAAAAAAAAAAAAAAAAATAGGGAGCTACAGAGAGGCCGCATAAGTGGTTATTTGGTGCAGAACTGAGTGGGCATCAGAGTTGCTAAGCTGTAGCCGGGAGGACAGTGAGAGTAGGGCACAGCTCAACCTCTGGGCCCAGCTTCAGGTATTACACCTCAGGCTTCCTCATAGTCAAATGCAGTATAAAAAGCATGACTTAACTTACAGGGATAATGGGTCTCATGTTGTGCCATTATGATTCTTCAATCAGGTGCTTTTTTTTTTTTTTTTTTTAAAACCAGATGTAGTTATGCCTAGCTTGGAAGTAACATATATCAATCCTAGACAAGATAATCTGAGGACATCCCAGTAGGGTCCATGACAGAATTACCATAAGTAGTGACTCTTTCCAGTTTTTGCTGGCCTTAGATTTTAGAGCATGTTGTTGCCATTGCCACCACCTAAATTTCACCATTGCCCCATTTCTTGTATCCCTAGCTTCACATCCACACTTTTAGTTTCTGTGTCTGATTCCTTTCCCCTAGGTCAAATGCTCTAGGTGATGTGCCTCCCACCAAGACCCATTAGGAAGGGGAAAATGGTCGGCAGCCAAAAGGACTTGACTACAATCCATGCTATTGGCTGCCCCACATTAAAGCACACTTTACTTCCCATGTTTACTTCTGATAAGAAGAAGGAAAGAAAGGAAAAAACTCCCTCCTTACATAATGCAACTGTTTTCTTCAGACACCTGAAAGCATACTTGTGCCTTCCCAAAGGTAGGCCAGATCTCCTCAGTTACCACTACATTTCCAAATCCAACTCCATCTAGCTCTGCTACAGCTCTACATCAGTGTTCTGCCGTTTATATCCATCCTATAATGCCAAATTACCCACCATCAACATGTTGTATAAAATAGTGAGTTCCATTGCCTTTCCTCCCTTGTAAATGGAATTCCTTGACCAGAAACAACATTTTATGGGACACCGTAATGGTGAATAAGACCATGGATGGTTTCACGGCAAAGCATAGCAGGCAGGGATGGCAAATCCAGATCTGAAATAAGTGTCAATTATAGTGATTTTAAATTGCTACTCCTTTCATGAAGGAGAGGATCCAATGTAATCCTTCTGTGATCAGATGAGCCATGAGCTCTTTGGGGATACTGGTATCATTTTTCATCTTTTTGCAATTCCACCCAAGGTTTAAATTCCCTTGAGAGAGAGGGTGTCTGATTTACCTAGACTGGATTCTGTGCCCAACCATTGGTCAGGGGTGGAGCCTTAAGGGGAATTACGATTGACAGGAACAAAAAGTATGGTTAACAAATAAAAGGATGGGGATGCTGGGCAGACAAAAAGAACAAAACTACATTCTACCACTTTGAGGCTCAATTCCCTCCCCTCCACATCACACATGGATTTTCAGGCAGAATTTTAAATGCCTTATCCTAATGTTAAAAAATACCTCGTGTACGATCAAGAACACATTAGTTATTGTATTGAGCTTCAAGTTCAGGCTCTCTGGGTGAAGTTCATTCTTCTTCTAGTTCCATTGTGATTCTGCCTTGACATTCTAAAACCTCAAACTTGACTCGTTTTTATTACTTAATTTGTGTAGGAGAGTCATCTATATTGATACATGTGGCTCTACTTCATTCCTTTTCACTACTATATGAATATGTTATGATTTACCCATTTTTCTGTTAAGGCACATGTGAATTTTTCTGTTTTTGACAATTATAAATAATATAATGCTAAACATTCTTGGGTGTGTATCTTGGTGGACATGTACAAGAGCTTTTCTAGGGAACATCCTAGGAAAGGAATAGCTGAGTCAGAGTATGGTGCATTTCTAACGTTTTCTATTGTTCAGTTGCTTTCCACTTGATATTCCCATCAACTGTATGAGAATTTTATTTCCTGACCTCGTCAACAACACTCGTTGTTATCGGATATTAACAACTTGCTTATCTGATGGGTGTGATAGTATCACATTGTAGTTCTTATTTTCCTCTCGCGGATGTCAAACTTAGGTGGCAGGTATTATTATTAATGCCATTTTATAGATGGGGAATCTAAGACTTAGAAAATAATTTGTTCAAGGCCTCGCAGTTAGTAGGGGACAGGAAGTCAGGAATTATCCTGGAGAATCTAACTCCAAGCTATAACATTTTATAGCTAACACTTTACTCTTGGGCCAGAATGTGTTATTATAATGCAGAAACAATGCAAGAAATTGCATTTTTCTCTTCATTCTGTACTCTTCCAGTAGTCTGCCCTCTGTTCAAACTTCTTTCCATTTGTCTTTTTTATCCTTTGTTTCCCTTCTTCCATCTTTTCTCTTCCTTCTCTCCCTTAGCCCCTTTCTCCCTCCCTCTCTTTTTCCTTCTATCCCTATATTTTAAATATATTTTTAAAATTACTTAATTAATTTATTATTTCTTTTTAGCTGTGTTGGGTCTTCATTGCTGCACGCAGGCTTTCTCTAGTTGCGGTGAGTGGGGGCTGCTTTTCGTTGCGGTGCGTGGGCTTCACATCGCGGTGGCTTCTCTTTGTTGCAGAGCACGGGCTCTAGGCACGCGGGCTTCAGTAGTTGTGGCACGCAGGCTCAGTAGTTGTGCCTTGAGGGCTCTAGAGCGCAGGCTCAGTAGTTGTGGTCACGGGCTTAGTTGTTCTGTGACATGTGGGATCTTCCTGGATTAGGGCTTGAACCCATGTCCCCTGCATTGGCAGGCAGATTCTTAACCACTGCGCCACCAGGGCAGTCCTATCCCTATATTTTAAAAAGTGATCTTAGCTGGGTTATCCTGCACAGGTCTTCATAGATTTGAGTAAATGAAGTGAATAGGCATAATAAAATCTTGGGAGATTAACTGATTTTTCTTTACATTGTATGTGAAGAAATGACAAACCCACACATATCAAGGTTGAAGTGGAAAGAAACAAGGCTGAATCATTTGCGTGTGTATAATGTGGAAATGACTGTTAGCGAAAACTCTCTCTGGAGCAGCTGCCTCTGATACACACCACTTGTCTCCCGTAATTAGAACAAAATTTAAGCTTCCTTAGGAACTGAAATTATGCAGCAAATTTATAATTAACAATAAAATGTTGAATGGAGAGCTGCCCCACCATTCATTCCTACATTAATTTCTCTTTTTAATTTCTTTGGCAAGTTCTGTTCTTAGCTAAAAAAGAATTATCACCTAAGCAGGTAATGTGAGGAATATGATTGTAAAACAAAATACAAGCTCAGGATGTTCTAAACCTTGTAGTTGCAAGAACAGTGAAGTAAATTGGACTCAGTCACCAAAGCACCAGTTTAGCAAATTTGTAGGCCTCAGGGTTTGTTAGAAAGAAGATACAAGAAGTTGAATCAATATTTTTATACAGAATGTTATAGTTTATCATATTGCTTTTTTTTCTTACATAAAGAGGAAGCCTCTCCTCTGTGCCCACATAGCCTCTCTGCATCCTGAGGACGTTTTTGCCTATGAAACTTTTTGATTTATGTGGTTGATGCCATCATATTGCAGAAGATCCTTGACAGCAGGGCCCATGGCTTGTGCATTTGTGACTCTCACAGATATTAGCACCTTGTCTGGCACAAATGGGTGCACAATATATGATTACTGAATTAAGTTAAACTGAATTCAATAAAGTAACAAACATCCTGCTTTCTAATTCTGATCATGTCTATGAAGAACTGCCCCAGAGCACACGATGAACTCTTAAGATGACAGCAAATCTCTTCATCTCCATAGCCCCAAACTCTGGAATACAACTCTGTAAATAGAAAAATTAAAGTATCCTAGGTGGGATATTGGGAGTGAGATTGTGGCATAGGTTAGCAGATAACCAATAAGAGCAATTCCACTTCTTGAGGTGAACCTGAAGAAGTGAAAATAATCTACCTTGGGTAGGTAGATTCAATCTTGTATGATTTTTTTTCCCTTAAATTAAGACTTATAGGAAGTTTGGGGTGGGAGTGGAGGGTGAGTTGAAAAGAATATTTTAAAGTTAATTTGGAAGAAAAACATGCAGGAATTCACAAAATCTGAAAGAGTAGTAAGGAGTAAAAACTTCTCATACAAGGTATTAAAACCTATTACAAACTATAGTTATTAAAACACAATGGCACTGGGGCAGGAACAAATCAACTTGTGTATCTGTTCACCTGTTGGTAGACATTTGGGTTTTTCACAGTTTTTTGCTGTTATGAAGTGTCTATGAACATTTTTGTAGAATTCTTTTAATTCACTCGGGTAATCTCTGCCTTTTAATTAGAACATCCAAGTTATTTTTATTTAGTATGACTATTGATACGACTGGATTTAAAACTACTATTTTGTCACCTATTTTTTAAATCTCCTCTGTTCTTTGTTCCCTTTCCCCCTCTTTCTGGGGCTTAATTGAGTCTTTTATAATATTTCATTTATTTCCACTATTGACTTATTAGCTATCCTTTTAGCTAATAAGTTTGTTTATTAGACTGTTTGCTTTTAGAGGTTATTTTCTGGTTTAGAATGTGCATCCTTTGCTTATAACCTTCTACCGGGGGTGGCAGGGTTTGTTGCCCTTTCCCTAGTGACTTCCACAGAAAAATAGGGTTCAGGTGGGCTTTGTGCCTTTCCCACTCTACTGAGGGAAGCCCTCTCCTGTCCCTCACCCTGCCTAACCTTTCTTGTGAGCCCCTTTTGGAGTCCTCTGTAGCAGAACTGCAGGTGAATATGAACTCCACTCGTGTCTGAAGCTCCCAGCTGTTCTATGATGTCACACTAGTCCACACTGGCCTTTAGCAAGTTGTTAAGAATTTTAGCTGAATTCGTCTTGCCCACTTCTATGGTGTCCAGTGTCTCTGTCTCCCATACTCTGCCACAAGTAAGCCAATACTTCCACCTCCTTGGAGGCTCCTGTCTTTCTTTGGCTTTCAGTCTACTTCACTGGCCTTTGATCTCAGCTCTCTGATGGGTTAAAGAAAAGTTGTGAATTAGCAATTCATCCATCTTTTTTTGTACTTGGGATGGAAATGCTACCTTTCCAGCTACATGCTAGGCAGAAACAAAATTCTCACAATAGAGGAATTTCAGTTCAGGAATTAGTAAGGGAAAAGCTGAGAAGCCAAACAGGGGTTGGTGAGCAAATCAAAATTTGCAACATCAGGAAGCTGAGGCTGGGAGATGCAGGGAAGAGGTGCTGTTTAGGCCGGTAGCTAGAGTAAATAAGCAGAATCTGGAACCATTGAGGGGGCTTGTCTGGTGGGAGCTGGAGCCTTCAGGGAAACACAGACACTGCTTGAAATGGTACTTATGACATAGAAGGAGAACAAAGTACTCTGTCTTTCCTTTTCCTCTTGCCATTCAGTTTTCTGACAGTACCACCCATTGACCAAACCAACTGTTTTCATCTGACATGGCAGCATGGAAAATGTGGCTTGCAGAGACCAAAGACCTACCTTATTAGACAGAACAGAGTAGATGAAATATACCCTCCTCCATACTAAGCTTCCTCTATCTTATTAGCAAATGTAGTTATAACGCAATTTTTGTCTAAATAAATAATGAGTGCTACACTATTATGAATATGTATGTACATGTCCACAACTGAGCCAAGTAATGTGTTATGATTACCTTCCCATTAAAATGAAAAGAAAATAGTAGTTAAATACACATAGCATAAAATTTACCATCTCAACTACTTCTAAGTACACAGTTCACTGTTAAGTATATTCAAATTGTTGTGTAACCAATCTCCAGAACTGTTTCATACCTGAAAACTCCCCATTTTCCCCTCCCCCCAGCCCCTGGCATCCACCATTTTACTTTCTGTTTCTATGAATTTGACTACTCTAGATACCTCATGTGAGGG
Source organism: Mesoplodon densirostris (assembly GCF_025265405.1). Lineage (NCBI taxonomy): Eukaryota > Metazoa > Chordata > Mammalia > Artiodactyla > Ziphiidae > Mesoplodon > Mesoplodon densirostris. The sequence goes on from NC_082663.1 coordinate 61,336,408, forward strand.
GAATTACACAGTATTTGTTTCAGTATAATGTCTTCAAGGTTCATCCATGTTGTAACATGTGTCAGAATTTCCTTCCTTTTTAAGACTGAGTAATATTGTATGTATATAACATATTTTGTTTATCCACCCATTCATCACTATTTATTTGGGTTACTTCCACTTTTGGCTATAGGGAATAATGCCACTATGAACATGGGTGTATAAATATTTCTTTGAGACCCTGCTTCCAATTCTTTTAAATATGTATCCAGAAGTGAAATTGCAGGTTCATATGGTATTTCTATTTCTAGTTTTTTGAGGAACCATTATACTGTTTTCCATAGTGGCTGTACTGTTTTACATTCTCACCAACAGTGCACAAGGGTTCTAATTTCTCCACATCCTTGCCAACACTTGTTACTTTCTGTTGTTGTTGTTTTTTATATAGCAGCCATCCTAATGGATGTGAGTTGATATCTCATTGTGGTTTTGATTTTCATTTCCCTAATGATCAGTAATGTTGAGCATCTTTTTATAAGCTTGTTGGCTATTTTAACATCTTCTCTGGAGAAATTCAAGTCCTCTGCCCATTTTGTAATCAGGTTATTTGTTTTTTGTTGTTGAGTTGTAGAAGTTCTTTGTATATTCTCCATATTAATACCTTATCAGATATATGATTTGCAAGTATTTTCTCCCATTCCGTAGGTTGCCTTTTCACTTTGTTGATTGTGTCTTTTGACATACAGAAGTTTTTGATTTTGATGTAGTCCAATGATCTGTTTTTACTTTTTATTGCTTATGCTTTTGGTGTCATTCCCCCCAAATCCTTACCAAGTCCAATGTCATGAAACCTTTCCCCTATATTTCCTTCTAAGAATTTTGTAGATTTAGGTCTTACACTTAGGTCTTTGATCCATTTTGAGTTTACTTTTGCCATGTGGTTTAAGAGTCTAAATCCATCCTTTTGCATGTGGGTATCCAGTTTTTCCAGTACCAGTTGTTGAAAAGACTGTCCTTTCTCCACTGAATGGTCTTGGTACACTTGTCAAAAATTATTTGCCCATATATGTGAGGGTTTATTTCTGAGATCTCTATTCTGTTCCACTGAGCTGTATGTCTATCTCTCTTTTTTTTAATTAAAATTTTTTTTTTAATTTATTTTTGTCTGTGTTGGGTCTTCGTTGCTGTTCACGGGCTTTCTCTAATTGTGGCGAGTGGGGGCTACTCTTCGTTGCGATGTGTGGGCTTCTCATTGCAGTGGCTTCTCTTGTTGCAGATCACAGGCTCTAGGCACGTGGGCTTCAGTAGTTGCAGCATGCAGGCCCTAGAGCACACGGGCTTCAGTAGTTGCAGAGCATAGGCTCAGTAGTTGCAGCGCATGGGCTCAGTAGTTGTGGCTCGTGGACTCCAGGGCGCAGGCTCAGCAGTTGTTGTGCACAGGCTTAGTTGCTCCACAGCATGTGGGATCTTCTTGCACCAGAGATTGAATCCATGTCTCCTGCATTGGCAGGTGGATTCTTTTTTTTTTTTTTCTTATTTTTTGCGGTACGTGGGCTTCTCACTGTTGTGGCCTCTCCCATTGCAGAGCACAGGCTCCAGACGTGCAGGCTCAGCGGCCATGGCTCACAGGCCTAGCTGCTCCGCGGCATGTGGGATTTTCCCGGACCAGGGCACGAACCCATGTCCCCTGCATCAGCAGGCGGACTCTCAACCACTGTGCCACCAGGGAAGCCCCTGGCAGGTGGATTCTTAACCATTGTGCCACCAGGGAAGTCCCTGTATGTCTATCTTTATGCCAGTACCATACTGTTTTGATTACTGTGACTTTGTAATAAGTTTTGCAATCTAGAAGTGTGAGACTTCCAACTTTATTCTTCTTTTTCAAAATAGTTTTGGCTATTCTGGATGCCTTGAGAGTCCATATAAATTTTAGGACAGATTTTTTTTTTTAATTTCTGCAAAAACCACCTTTGGAATTTTGATTTAGATTGCATTAAATCTGTAGATTGCTTTGGGTAGTACTGACATTTTAACAACATTACTTTTTCAGTAAGTCACCCCATCCCTGCACTCAGTTTTGATTGACCTTTCCCAAGCCAGAGAGATCTTCTGATCTCTGGTCTTTTGATCTTCTCCAGGCCCTGTCTGAATGGGCTGGTGGAGCACTCTGGGCACTGGGCTCCTACCTACTTAAAAAGATTTTCAACCAATCCTCTTGCTTTCAGCCCAACCTAAACTGTTGTACTCAGTGATATCTGGTTTATCCAATTCTTGAAAATTCCCAAGCTTCAGTAATTTATCAAGTTTTTGACACATAATTAGGTTACTTCTTATTGGATTTTCCATTACAGATTCAAGCTTATTTTTTCTCTGGTCTATTAGGCTACTTTTCATTTATTGTTCTTCAGTTTCCAGATTTTGTTGACATCTCTCATATGCTGTAATTATTTCCTTATTTTTTTCCCTGTGGACTTATAGTTTTAAATACATTTTCTGTTCATTTTAGTGGGATTTCAGAGGAAACAAGGAAAAAACAATTATATTCTACCCACCATGTTTACTCATAAATTTATGTATTATATTTTAAATTATGAAAAAACCTTAAAATAAGAAGTGGTTATATTGATAGAGTTATAATTAGGCAAATTAGTTTGCTGACTAATTCAACTTAAAAATAAGATATTTTGTTATTAATAGTAAGGTGATGAGGAAGAATGGAAACAGTGAGTTGTTTAAGTTATTAGATATTTAATTTTTCTCTTCATTTGACTAATTTTTTTATAGAAAATAAAGAGGAAAAACATGGCTTAAGAGATTATAATAACCAAACAACTTGAAATACTAAGAAAATGCAGAATACAAATTTGTAGATACTGATTGATCACAAATATGTAAGTCTAGAATTTCAGGATTAAAAGATGGTTCTTTATTTTCCCTCTGTACTCAAATAAAAATTGTTATTATAAATATTATTTACTTTTTCTTCGTTGTATTCAGAGTGCTTTGACGTTTACCATTAGTCAGTTTGAGTCCATAAAAGGGTAAGAAATAATGTCTGGATGGGAGGAGAGCCAAAGGAGACCAGACTAGAGAAAAAGGTTACATGTCATTGAAGATGCTGAACTCTGATAGGCAAGCAGCTTTTAAAGCAGTCCTTGATATTTTTTTCTGGATGCTATAACTGGTCATGACTTTGGATTGCCTTCCTCTTATCAGAAGATCAGCATATTTGTGATTGTAAACATGTTAGACCATGTTGGGAATGGGTATCTTAGGAACTATATATGTGCAATGAGGTATTTTCTCTCCCTTAGTTTTCTGTGTTCTCCAAATTTTGTATAAAACTATCTTATAGCTGCCAGTTGAAGAGAAGTTCAAGAGATTTCCAACAGATGGGATCAACAGGATGCAGAGGACATAGGGTATACAGAAGAGGAAGGGTCCTAGGTACCAGGCGGGAAAGGCGAGTAGTGCTCTGAATAGGCCAATGTAGCTCCTTCTAAGGGAGACACCCCTGCCCCTATTCCCTAACAAAAGAGCAGTGGTAGGTACACCTATGATCCCACCAACCTTGGGCATAGCTCATTAGAAGAAGAATTAATTAGCTTTGGCCCAGAACTAAACTGTGGTGGTTTAATAGACATTAGCAAATTCTTTAAAACTCCTTTCTTTGAAAGGTGAGGTCTGTGTCCCCTCTCCTTGAGTCTAAGCTGACCTTAATGACCAGTTAGCCAATAGAGTATGGTAGAAACGACACTATGTGACTTAGGAAGCTAGGTCAAAAGAGGCCATATATCTTGCACCTGGTTCACTGGAACAGTCACACTGGACTATTACACACCATGTAAGAATTTACATACCATGAAAGAATTTCATCACCCTGAGTCTGCCATTCTGCGATGAAGCCCAAACCACCCATATGGAGAGACCACACAGTGAGCCCCTGAAACCTCAGAACAAAGAGAGGTGCCTGGCCAGCCACCAGCTGCTTCAGCACCGATGGTCTTCTAGTTCCAGCCTTTACCTTATTACGGCAGGGTGTCATGGGACACCCTGAGCCACAACTCCCCAGCTGAGTGCTTCTTAAATTCTTGACCCCCAGAAACAGGAAAGAAAAGAAAATAACTGTTGTTGTTTTAAGTCACTAAAGTGTATTGTTAACTGATACAGCTATAGATAATTTACTTACAGTACCAAAATATTTTCTAATTATTTATTGGTACATAACAAACTACTCCAAAATTTAGTGATACAAAGCATGCACTTTATTATGCTCATAGATACTGTCAATCAAGAATTCAGGCAGGGCACAGTAAGTATGGTTTGTCACTGCTCCATGATATCTGATGCATCAGCTGGAAAGACTCAAAGGCTGGGGCCTCGTATCATGTGGAAGCAGTTTACTCACACGTGTGTGGTGGTTGATGCTGTTTGTTGGCTGGAACCTCAGCTGCAGCACCTACCTAGCTCCTTTGTGTGGCCTGGGGCTTTCTCACAGCATGGTGGCTGGATTCCAAGAGCAACCTACTAGTTTCTTAAGGTCTGGTCCTGGAAACCTGCACAGTGTCACTTCTATTGTGTCACACAGCTTACATTCAAGGGGAGAAGACATACGCCCTCATCTCTGGATGGGAGGAGTGTCCGTGAATTTTGGATACATTTAAATTTCACCACACAACCCATAGGCTAGGTAGTGGTCTATAACATGGTCTGGCTCAAAAAGATAAAGTGGGTTAATTATTTTCTCTTTTTCAAAAATTTAAATTAAGTAATGCATTGGAATAATCTAGTTAGAAGTGGGAGGTAGAGATGGAAGAAAACCATGACATACAGACAAGGCCATGGGTAAACCAAGGTTATGAAGAAGCAGAAACTATGAGAAAGTAGAACATCTGTTGAGTAGAGATACAATGAAGAGAGAAGGAGAAATGAAGTGAAAGAAAATTCATGTAGCCCTGGGGAGGGGCCATAGTAAGAGAGGGGAGTCTCTGGAATGGCCCCCCTGTCTGGCAGTTCCTGTTCAGTTCCAGGTCATTTGTTGCTTTTGACATTGGGCTTTTCTTTCTTACCCAGTTTTCTAGGTCACAGTTAATAATAATATCCTACATGGCAATAAGCTGTGGTGAAATGAATGAGGCTGGGAAACAAGTTTCTTCTTTCCTCAGAGTTTTTACTGATGTGATGGTGAGAGGCACCATTAGAGAGAAATAACTGTGAAGTGGTGCTGCTGAGTAGTGAGAAAGAGCCACTCTGCTCAGTTGGTCCACCTGAACTTAACCATTATAGGCTGAGAAGAGGAGTGGGAAGCGAGCATGAGAAAATAATGCCTTATTTCTGAAGATGGATTGTTTTAGAATGCATTTTGAAATGGCAATGAACAACCAGTAGAGATCTGGTTTTATCCAACCACAGGGATTATTTTTGTAAATAAGGAATGGAAAAAAACTTCAAAACACAATAGGTTTTCCCTGAAATTTGAGAACATTTGCATTATCTGGTATACATTGGTCACATGATTACTTAATTCAGTGGCATACACTTTTTAAAAAATTTATCTTATTCAAGTATAGTTGATTTACAATGTGTTAATTTCTGCTGTACAGCAAAGTGATTCAGTTATACATTATATATACATTCCTTTTCATAATGCTTTATCACAGGGTATTGAATATAGTTCCCTGTGCTATGCAGTAGGACCTTGTTGTTTATACATTCTATATATAATGGCTTGCACCTGCTAATCCCAAACTCCCAGGACATCCCTCCCCTCTCTCCATCCCCCTTGTCAGCCACAAGTCTGTTCTCTGTCTCTGAGTCTGTTTGTAGATAAACTCATTTGTGTAATATTTTAGATTCCATATATAAGTAATATTATATATTTGTCTTTCTTTTTCTGACTTACTTCACTTAGTATGACAATCTCTACATCCATCCATGTTGCTGCAAATGGCATTATTTCATTTTTTTACATCTGAGTAGTATTCCATTATATATATGTACCACATCATTTTTATCCATTCATCTGTTGATGGATATTTAGGTTGTTTCCATACCTTGGTTATTGTGAATAGTGCCGCTATGAACGTAGGGGTGCATGTATCTTTTTGCATTATAAGTCTTGTCTGGATATATGGGTGACATACACTTTTCAAAGAAATATTTTGTTACCCAAGAAACTAGATGTTTTCCCAGGACTCTTAAATGGGGTGTTTGGAGTTCACCTACTGCTATATATTGAGCTTCTTATCTAAAGGGATAGTTAGGCACAATGATTATATTAAATAACCAGAAGTATTAAATGTTAGTGTGTCATGGTGAAAATATGTAAAAAGCCCAGGACTTTTTCAAAGAATGACCTTTGTCAGTAGGTACAAACCTCCCCTGACCTGACTTCACATTGTGTCTTTCCTGTCACGCAAGAGCAGCTCGAAACATGCAACTTTATTAACAGAACTTTAAGTGAGTCTTTGGTCAGAGAGGTCTGTGCGAAAAAGACATATATTAGTATTATTCACATGAATAGTTAGGCAGTCACTAAGATACCACTATTGAAACAGCATTGACTCCAAGAATATCATCTTCTTATTAGAGAGAATAAAGAATTCTGAGTTGTGAATAATACTAATATATGTTGTATGATATGAAGTCAGGTTAGGGGAGGGTTGTACCTACTGACAAGGGTCATTCTTCGAAAAACTCCTGGGCTTTTTACAAATTTTCACCACGACACACTAACATTTAATACTTATTGTAGTTATTTAACTTAATCATTGTGCCAAAGATATAATTGATCTTTCTCCTGTAGGGGGAACATAGAGTAATAATGCTCTAATTTTGTATGTCTCTGTTCTATAATGACAGGCTGTCATTTTCTATCATTTACCAGAGGTGATGAACAATGTGTGTAGGCTGAATGTAGTTGCTTAGTAACCACCTTTTAAAACTTTCTTAAGTGTAATTGCCTCTCTGCCAGGGAAATATTGATCCAGCTAATTTGCCCTGAACCACTCTCCAAGCAACTCAACATATTAAACACCCCAATGCTTTTAATTTCAAATTATTTGCCTTTTTAAATCTAAGGTAAGCCACCCTTGTTATGACCATTATTTGTCTTTGAACAAAGTAAGACTTCCAAATGATTATTTGTACATTGCCATTTCCTCCGCTGTTTTTCTGTATATCTTTTCATATTGCTTTTTTTTAACAGTTGAGGATAGAAACGTGTGAAGAATCATGAAAATCTTCAGTTGCATTCTGAATAATTCTTAATGCTTTCAAATGCCACCAATCTCTAACTGTGTATCAAAATGTGCACCATATGAATGCTTTCTTTGCTTCTGTCCCTGATCCCACTTCTTGTGGTTAATTGAACACCTGTATTGCTATTGAAGAAAATATAGAGTCTAAGTGGACACCTAGCACATAACTTCAGTTTTTATAGTTGTGTCTGCCCATGCACACTGACTTGAAGGAGAAAATGGTCCAAAGCTAGGATTCTGTTAAATATGTATTGTTAGTATTGCAGGATAATATTTCAAATCATTAATTGCTGCACTATTTCAAGTCCACGTTGTATAGTTGCCCAGTTTTTCCCATGTGGCAGGAAAAACTCAATGTAGGAATAATTCACAGCTGAGGGCAAAGCCGGCTTATTCTTTGATTCTAAGTTTGAGGTGATTGTGAGATAGAAGAGACCAGAAATGGATTTGAGGAACTGAAAGAACACGTTTATATTTCTGCCTGCTAATCCCCAAACTTAATAAGTGACATCCAAGTGAGAGACTAGGAGAGACTTAGAGAGAGGACAAAGGAAATTCGAATCAGTATAGTGACTTCACACCCAAGTGTATGTCTCCACCCTCTCAAATCTTCCTTACATCTCAAGATCCCAGAGAGGAAAGTCCCAGGTGAAATTTGGAACAACTGCAAGCCTCCAGAGAAATCCCTTGGTCTATGTTGTCTCAGCAAAATGGCAGAATGGTATAGATGGAAAAGAGTGGGACAGAGACACTCCCCTCTCCTCAAAAAACACACCACTTTTCTCATGGATCCTGAGATCCAGTTATTCCTGGAGCCCCAGCATGGGGACACAGAAGTTAGCTATGAGTGAGAGCTGATAAACCACATGCCAGGAGGTCACCTTACAGGGTTGAGAAGGTCTTCACCAAAAGAATGCTGTTTGTGCTTTCAGCCAGGGACAAGATAGATTGCAGAACTGAACCCAGAGGGCTTGGCAACACCAGAGAGCAAAGAGGGAGCTGGTGCAAGAGCTCTGAGCTCTGTCTGAGGAAGCACTGAACACCTTAAACCAAGAGGACAGACAAGTTACACCCCCAGGGGACACCAGCAGAGACATGATCTCAGAGAGGTGACATATAGCCTACCAGTGCCGTAGTGCTCCCACCTGGACTCAGATAGTATCCCAGAGAGAAGGACGGAGGAAGACAGAACATTTAGTTCACTAAGGTTTAACCTGGTAAGTGATTTGATTACAAGTTGGAATTGATCGAGTGAAAGATCACTGCTGGACCAAGAAAATGCAGGAACTACTTGTTTTAAGTTGCCTCTCCTTATACAGATTGGCGAAACAGATTTAACTGTTATACAAATAAAGTGAACATGTTTGCACCCTGTTAATTTGTACCTATGTGGCTCAGCCTGCTTTTGTGTTGAGATGGCAGGGGTTGAGGGGATGAGCGTGAAGGGGGCAGAGGAGTGTATTGAAGTTTCTATCCCATATGGGGTAGTTTGGTGAAATGATGGAGAGTAGACAATCTGAAACAGGCAACCAGTTTTCTGTTTGGGAACAAATTATTTGATTCTACTGAATCTGATTCTTCTCATCTGCAGGAAATAGGAAATGTTCAACTTCATAAGGTTGCTGTGAGGTTATGAGATGAAATATACTACACTTTTGGCACATAGTGTCTGGAATATAATCACGGTATCGTATTCTTGACCTCCAGTGTGCCCCTTCGTCCCCACCCCACCCTCACTCCCTCCCACCCCTCACCATGAAAGAAGGCTCCATGTAGGCAGAGCTTCTTCTTTATTCACATTCGTATCCATAGTGTCTGGCACAAAGTAGGCACCCAAAAAATAGCTGTTGAATGAATAAATTGGGAAGGAGCTCTGGAGAGATAGCTGGGAGTATTAAAGCAGGTTCTACCCATAGGGTTAAGTCCCAAATGAAAGGAAAAAACTTAGCCTTCAGTGAGGTAAATGGAAGAACAGATGGTTGTGAATGAGTCTCAGGAGAGCAGGTTTTGATCACAGGGAGGGAAACAGAAAACAATCATAGTCATAGGCACACGTATGTTGACAATAGAAAGGGAATAGATAGGCGTGGTCCACGTTGGCGAAAAAATCCTGAGCTATAAAATCATACCTTTATAGACCACTGTTGTTTTTTCCACAAGTATGTGCATGTTTATGGGGAAGTGCGTGTGTGTGTGTTTCTACTGTGTGTTTCTGAGTGTCTATAAAATACTTGGATTAGCTTTTTCAATCTGACCTGCTTGTTTTGGATCTCTATATCTATCTACTTATCTATCTGTCTATCATATGCAAAATGAGTTTTTCTGTATGAAAAATGTAAACAGTAGAATTTAACTACATCACAAGGTCAGTACTAATGCTTTAAGAATTTTTTTTTTACTTCTAATGCTTTAAAAGCTTGTAAAGATGAAGAAAATTTTTAAAGATTTTCATTTGACATTTCAAGACCACTGTAGGTTTTTAGACTATAATTAGCCCTTAGACCTGGCTCATTTATAAAATGGGTAACAGAATTGACCTTGGAATAAGAGCAAAATCATAAAGGATAATGGTATTAGGACATAGTAAACTTTCTTTCTTTTCCTTTTGTAAAAATTTTTTAAAAATCCTTTAAAATCTGTAGTTTTCATTATTTTATCATAACTGCTAGGAATGATGGGTAATAGTTTTCTGAAGGAATAAAATTTTATATTTTTAATATTTAAAGAGATTTAATATCCTTGACAAAGTAAGTGGTGCTCTTTAATTCTGTTTTTCTTGAAAATCCTCCTCATTTGATTTCCATATTCTTTGCCACATTAAGGAATGCCCTCTGTACAAAGTGGTCTGCCCTAATGTTATGGCATTCTCATCAAGCTATAAGTAAATGCTCTTTTATTTATGAGAAAAGGAAAAGGTTCTTATTTTTTTTGAAAATAGCTATTTGAGTATGTCATCATTGAATAATGTAGAACAAACATTTCATGCTTCCCATAAAGATCTTTCTCTGAGACCAGTAGCAGGAAAGAGTTGTTTAGGAGAAGCTAATAGAATCCAGCTGAGTGGGAAGGAGTTGGTCTAGTGATTCTCAAACTTTAGCATTGTAAGAATCGCCTGAAGAATTTGTTAAACTGCACATCTCTGGGCCTTGTACCCAGAGCTTTTGATTTAATGGGTAGTGTAGTTGATTGAATGGTGGCCTCCAAAAAGATATATTCACATTCTATCCCATAGAATCTATTAATATTACCTTATTTAGTCACCCTGGATTATGGGGGTGGGCCCTAAATCTAATGATAAGTGTCTTTATAAGAGATAGCACAGAAGAGGAAAAGACACACATGGGAGACAGCCATGTGAAGGCAGAGATTGGAGTTTTGTAGCCACAAGCCAAGGAACACCTGGAGCCACTAGAAGCTGGAAGAGGCAAAGAATGGTTCTTCCCTAGAACTTGGAAGGACATATAGTCCTGCTGATGCCTCAATTTCCAACTTCTGGCCCCTAGAACTGTAAGAGAATACATTTTTGTTGCTTTATTGTAAATTGTTACAGCAGCCCTAGGATACTAATACAGGTGTAGATCAAGAACCTGCATTTCCTACAGGCTGATGCTCTGGTAAGTGGACTATGATTTGAATAGCACTGATTTAGTAGATGCTGCAAGTATAGATGAAAAAGAAATCCAATTCAGGTATTCCATGAAATAGTTGAACGCAATACATTTATTATTTATTTTTATTAAAAAGTTAAAAAAATTTTTGGCTTCCTTGGGTCTTCATTGCTGCACACAGGCTTTCTCTAGTTGCAGCGAGCAGAGGCTACTCTTTCTTGAGGTGCATGGGCTTCTCACTGCGGTGGCTTCTCTTGTTGCGGAGCAAGGCTCTAGGCGTGTGGGCTTCAGTATTTGCAGCATGCAGGCTCAGTAGTTGCAGCATGTGGGCTCTAGAGTGCAGGCTCAGTAGTTGTGGCTCACGGGCTCTAGAGTGCAGGCTCAGTAGTTGTGGCACATGGGCTTAGATGCTCCGCGGCATGTGGGATCTTCCCGGACCAGGGCTCGAACCCGTGTCCCCTGCATTGGCAGGTGGGTTCTTAAACACCACGCCACCAGGGAAGTCTGGAATGCAATAAATTTATTTATTTTTATTTATTTTTATTTATTTATTTATTTATTTTTTTGCGGTATGCGGGCCTCTCACTGTTGTGACCTCCCCCGTTGCGGAGCACAGGCTCCGGACGCGCAGGCTCCGGACGCGCAGGCCCAGCGGCCATGGCTCACGGGCCCAGCCACTCCGCGGCATATGGGATCCTCCCAGACCGGGGCACGAACCCGTATCCCCTGCATCGGCAGGCGGACTCTCAACCACTTGCGCCACCAGGGAGGCCCAGGAATGCAATAAATTTAGATCATCAAACTGTTTAGGATAGCTGAAGATGAGCAAGAATGAAACTAAGAAGTTAGCTTGAATTACTTCTCTCCTTTTTGATAACTCCTGCTGCCGTAAGTGTTCTATGCTCACAGGAGCCGGTTAACTCCTGGGTATCCTCTGGCCTCAGTTTAAACTTCATTTCCTGGATGGAAGCTTCCAGATTAGGTTAGCCTTTGTTGTAACACTCCAATAGCTTTCTGTACTTCTTTGTGGCATTCATTACCATAGTAATGATTGTCTAATATCTGACTTTCTGGAACATTGTACATGTTAAAAGGACAGAAGCCACAAAATTCTTATGCATGGCTGTACCCAGTTCTTAACACAGAGTCTGATACACAGTAGGTATTCAAAAAATTTATCCATGAATGGAAGTGGAGCCCTGCCCTAACTAAGGTAGAATTAGTTTCAGAGATCACTATTCTGAGTAGAATGTTTGCTGTTTCCCTATTGACTGCAGATCTTTTTTTTTTTTTTTTTTTTTGCGGTATGCGGGCCTCTCACTGTTGTGGCCTCTCCCGTCGTGCAGCACAGGCTCCGGACGCGCAGGCCCAGCGGCCATGGCTCACGGGCCCAGCCGCTCCACGGCATGCGGGACCCTCCCGGACCAGGGCACAAACCCGCGTCCCCTGCATCGGCAGGCAGACTCTCAACCACTGCGCCACCAGGGAAGCCCGACTGCAGATCTTTATTAAGCAGATTTAATAGATAAAATCGATGTTAGAAGTCGACCAACAAATGATTATTAAGTACTTCTTTCTGTGCAGAATGATTTACTGAATTAGACTCTGAATCAAAAGATATGTTTTATTAATATATTCAAGAACTGTCCACTCCAATGATTGGTGTGATTGTGTTTTCACCTCTGAGGCAAGTTGATTTTCTGTCAATTTGTGTTATACATATGCAAAAAAAGATGACACTATCTGTAAAGTATTCATTTTAATAATCACAAAATACTTATGTTTTTATTAGGCTTTTAAAGACGGGCTTTGAAACTGAAGCTTCTTTTTTTATAATCAATAATATGAAATTAACTTCTTGAGTGGACCATTACTTTTCATTTCTGAGAAAATGACCAATCTGTTACTATGACTACCTAACGCTGGTAAGAATTTAATTGTTAAATCCCAGGCTATCACACAGATTGGTATTCAGTTTTGGTCAGGCCACTAGCTCCAGTTCTAGCTATGCAAGGTGACCCAGGAAATTTCAGCAGAAATTATGATCTAACAGTAGCTCATTCTTCCTCTGTGGAATATCTTTTTTCTTAACGTTTCAAAGTTTACCTTTTTTTCAGCTTTATTGAGGTATAATTGATGAATGAAATTGGCATGTATTTAAAGTATACAATGTGATGATTTGATATATGTATACAATGTGAAAGGATGCTTCAGTGGGATATCTTAAAAGGTTTTTACCAACCAGATAATATTTTTATATACTAGCTACTAGCTGAAGTATATTCTGCTAGTAAGTGTAGTTTTGAATTAAAAACTTTGAGTCCAAGTTTTATTTATCTGAATCAAAAAGACCATATTCTTCTCATAAGACCACATATAAAAATAAAACAACTGGTGTAGACAGTTCCACTTCAGGCTAGGTTGTGAAAGTGCCATATTGTGGTTTATAAGAAATGTAAATTTGATCTTAGCCCATGGTTTCTGGCTCACATATCCCAAAACTCTTGGAATTTTCTGAGTGATAAGAGCAATAGGAGCATCTTTTGTCATAACGTATGCCTCTTGTCCTCAGTTTCTGAAATCACTTCAGAGCCATAAAGGTGAAATGGGGTCTTGTTAATCTAACAAGCCCCTTTCCACCAAAACTGTGTTTATGTTAATGAGGTGACTTTTGAACCAACACCTAAGGATGGGGGCTGGTTGCCAGGGCAGCCAATCATGGGATTAGAGGGCTAGAACTTTCAGTTGTCCCCCTGCCTCACCTCCTGGGAGGGGATAGAGGCTGGCGATCGGGTTCAATTACCAGTGACCAATGATGTAATCAATCATACCTATGTAATGAGGCCGCCATAAAAATTTTAAAGGATGGGTTTGGAGAAATTCCAGGGTGTCAAACACGTGGAGATGCAGGGAGATCGGTGCACTGGAAGAGGGTATAGAAACTCCATGCTCTTTGCCCATACCTTGCTCTATGAAACCCTTCCATTTGGCTATTCCTGAGTTATATCATTTTATGATAGACTGGTAGTCCATTAAGTACAATGTTTTTCTGAGGTCTGTGAGCCACTCTAGCAAATTAACTGACCCCATGGAGGGGTCATTGGAACTTCCAATCAATAGCCAGTTAGGCAGAAGCCCAGGGAACAAACTTGACTTGCACTTGGCATCTGAGATTCTGGGCAGTCATGTGGGACTAAGCCCGTAACCTGTGGAATTTGATGCTACCTCTGGGACACGGTGTCACAACTGAGTTGAGTTGTAGGACACCAGCTGGTGTTGGAGAAATTTTTGGATGTGTGAATTAAAAACCCATACACACTGAGATTGGGTGCTCAGAACCTTTAGGAAGGGCATGGGAAACTTTTTCTTGTATTACCTTTCCTTGTAGTATTTTTTGTAATACTACAAAAAAATCTGGACAACATAAAACTCATACTTATCTATGGGACTTTTGAAGTGTGTTGGATGTAAAGAAGCCTTTACATACTGATTACCAGTGCTCTAAATCCTTCATGTTTGTTCTTTTTCAAAATTACTTTGGCTATTCTATGTCTTTTGCATTTTCACATAATTTTAAAGTCAGCTTGTCAATTTTTATTAAAAGAAATCCTGCTAGAATTTTAAGCGGAATTGCATTGAATCTATAGGTAAATTTTGGGAGATTTGATATCTTAACAATATTTTTTTCCAAACCATGAACGCGGTATATCTCTTCATTTCTTTAGTTCTTTAATTTCTCTCAGCAGTATTTTATAGTTTTCCATTTATTGATCTTGCAGATATTTTGTTACATGTATTCCTAAGTACCTTATGGTTTTTTTTCCTATTGTAAATGGCTTTGGATACTTAAATTTCAATTTCCAGTTTAATTGCTGGCTAAGATAAATACAATTACTTTTTATATATTGACCTTGTATCCTGTGACCTTGCTAAATTAACAAATACTCCTACTAGGTTTTGTTGTAGATTCCTAAGAATTTTCTGTGCACACAATCATGTCATCTGTGAGTAAAGACAATTTTATACTTTCTTTTCTAGTATGCGTGCCTTTTACTCTTCTTGCTTTGTTGCACTGGCTGGGACCTCTAGTACAATGATGAGTAGGATCGGTGAAAAAGACTTGTCTTCTTTCCACTTTTAAGAGAAATGTATTTAATCTTTCACCATTACATATGGTATTAGCAGTAATTTGAAAATGGTCTATTTTCATAATGAAGTCATCTTGCTATTTAGTAAAGTAACAAATTGTATAAGCTCCAAGATCCATTTAGTGTACTACACCATTTTTTCTATAGTCAATAATGTTTGTACACAGGTCAAATGTACTGATTCCTTTTTCTTCTCTTAGAAGAAGTCTAATATTGGATGAATTGTCATGAATCTGAAATCGTCTATGTTTGTTCAAGGTGAAATAGCAATTTCTTGACTGAATACACATGATTAGGGATATGAGATTCACTTTTGTTGTATCACTGAACTTCTTATGTATCACTTGAATGATACGCAGATTAAAGAGTTAGAATGCTGATATCTATCAGTCTGTGTCTCTTACATCTTCATACAAGAGGGCACTTACTTTCTAGGAGTTTATCTGTTGCCCTCAGGAGAAAAACCAACAACTCTTTGGAATACCACTGGGCATCAGTTCTCTGAAGAGCCAGGTCTGAATCATCTTTATTTACTTGTATTTCTCATTGAACTTGTGTGCATTTTGAATCACCTATATCATAAATAAGTTCCTGTTACTTGAGGCAGTATGATCATTTTTCTGTTCATGCCACCTGCAAGAACCTAATTAATACATCTAAAATTAGAGTCAAGAATATATTATTAATTTCAGACTCTTTCCTCTGCTTGACCTGGAAAACAGCACACTTGACATCCTCCTGCCCTCCTTCCTCTGCCCCAGCCATCCCTGCAATACCCTGAACAGCCAATGTTAATTTAACATGAGTCTATAGACCTATCTTGCTAGGGGGAGAACTGAAATATATTAATAAATTAAAATACCCATTTTAGTGGGGGAGCAGTGCGTGTTTAGAGAGAAACTATGTAAGCATGATGCCATTTGCCTAGGCTCTAGATGGATGGCCAGACAACTTCGGGAAACGCATGGTTAGTGTGGAAATTTTGTAATGACAAACATATACATACAGATCAGGAAATAGCTGAATGTCCTTTGGTCTTATAAAACCAAGGTTGTTATTTGGCAAGTTGTAAAATAAGGGAAATAAGTATTCTTCAAATAAAGAAACCAGGGCATTTTTCAGGTAGGCTTAACTGGCTGGACGTCACGAGGAAAAAGGTGTTGCTGTGGCAAGTTGTTGTCTTTGGGTGTTTTCAGGAAAAGTTCAGCCCCAGCAAGCACTGCTGGAGAAGAGGAACTGTGGTTGAAGCAACCTGTCCTCATCCTTTCTCTGCCCTTTCTTAGAAGACTGACCATCCCAATATGAAAGGCATCTTTCTCCATCTCTCTGCTTCTTGTGTTGCACAATGATATCACAGTCTCTGAGTAGATGCAGAAAGAGAAAGCGTAATGATATCAGGGGTGGGATGGGGGACAAAACTGATTCTTGTGATCAGAACAAAATTTCCGCTCTTTTTTTAAAAAATTGAGATATAATTGACATATAACATTGTATTAGTTTCGGATATACAACATAATGATTTGACATATGCATATACTGCAGTATGAATTAGTTAACATCCATCACCACACACAGTTACATTTTTTTTTGAGTGTGATGAGAACTTTTAAGATTTACTCTCTTAGCAACTTTTAATTATATAGTAAAATGTTAATAACCATAGTCACCGTGCTGTATATTACATCCCCAGGACTTACTTGTCTTACAACTGGAAGTGTGTCTTTTCACCACCTTCACCTACTTTGCCCACTCCCTACCTTGTGCTTTTGGCAACCATTAATCTGTTCTCTGTATCTATGAATTTCATTTTTCTTTCTTTCTTTCTTTCATTCCATGTATAAGTGAGATCATATGATATTTGTCTTTTTCTGTCCATTTTTATTTTACTTAGCATAATGTTCTCAATGTCCATCCAAGTTGTTGAAAATGGCAGGAGTTCCTTCTTTTCTATGGCTGAATAATATTCTATATATTCCACATTTTCTTTATCCATTCATTCGTTGATGGACACTTAAGTTGTTTCCATGTCTTGGCTATTGTAAATAATGCTGCAGTGCACATAGGGATACAGATATCTTTTCATTTCCCTCAGATAAATATCCACAAGTGGAATTGCTGGATCAAAATTTTCACTTTTTTTGATGATGGCGCATTGCAATGCTTGGCTCCAGGAATTATGGAAGAGGGGGCCTATACAAACACTGTTAATGTGAACTCAAACATCATCTGTCAGCTGGTGTGGATTCCAAAATATTTAGTATTTCAGTCCTTGATCTGGAAAGACTGAGACCTTTCTCAAATTTTTAGGGCCTGGAAGAGTATTGCCAGGGTGTGCTGGTGAATGTTTAACCACCTGGTCTCTGAACAAAGAAAAAACTCCAATTTATAGTGTACACCAATTCCTGTGATGTAGGTACTCCCACCATGGCTGATTTCAAGCTACCAATGTGATGTTACTGAACTTGAGGTTGGGTAGAGATGCATGGTATAATAACATTAAGCAGCATTTCCACTGCAGAGACACAAAAATCTTTTTTTAAAAAATTAATTTTATTGAAGTATAGTTGATTTACAGTGTTGTATTAATTCTGCTGTACAGCAAAGTGATTCAGTTATACATATATGCATTCTTTTTCATATTCTTTTCCATTACAGTTTATCACAGGATATTGAATATAGTTCCCTGTGCTATACTGTAGGACCTTGTTTATCCATTCTATATACAATATTGATAGTTTGCATCTGCTAATCCCAAACTCCCAGTCCATCCCTCCCCTACCCCCCTGCTCTTGGCAACCACAAGTCTGTTCTCTGTGTTTGTGAGTCTGTTTCTCTTTCGTAGGTAAGTTCATTTATGTCGTATTTTAGATTCCACATATAAGTGATATCATATGATATTTGTCTTTCTCTTTCTGACTTACTTCACTTAGTATGATAATTTCTGTCCATCTATGTTGCTGCAAATGGCATTATTTCATTCTTTTTTTATGGCTGAGTAGTATTTCATTTATATACGTACCACATCATCTTTATCCATTCATCTGTTGATGGACATTTAGGTTGTTTCTATGCCTTGGCTATTGTAAATAGAGCTGCAATGAACATTGGGGTGCATGTATCTTTTCAAATTATAGTTTTGCCCAGATATATGCCTAGGAGTGGGATTGCTGGATCACATGGCAATTCTATTTTTAGTTTTTTGAGGAACCTCCATACTGTTTTCCATAGTGGCTGCACCAATTTAGATTCCCACCAACAGTGTAAGATAGTTTCCTTTTCTCCACACCCTCTCCAGCATTTATTGTTTGTAGAATTTTTGATGATGGCCATTCTGACCAGTGTGAGGTGATACCTCATTGTAGTTTTGATTTGCATTTCTCTAATAATTAGCAGTGTTAAGCATCTTTTCATGTGCCTGTTGGCCATCTGTATGTCTTCTTTGGAGAAATGTCTATTTAGGTCTTCTGCCCATTTTTTAATTGGGTTGTTTGTTTTTTTTGTTATTGAGTTGTATGAGCTGTTTGTATATTTTGGAAATTAAGCCCTTGTTGGTTACATTATTTGCAAATATTTTCTCCCATTCTGTAGGTTATCTTTTC